>NC_059095.1:5002500-10002500 GCF_020497125.1 Mauremys mutica
GGGGTTAGACTAGATGACCTTCTGAGGTCCCTTCCAACCCTGATAGTCTATGATTATGGCTCTGCCACAGACTCTCTGTGTGACCCTGGGCAAGTCACATAATCTCTCTGGGCCAGATCCACAGAGGTATTTAGGCTCAGTGGAAGTTGGGAGCCTAAATACTTTTTGTGGGTCTGGGCCTCAATTCCCCAGATGTAAAATGGAGATTATAATCCTCCCTTTCTCCAACCCTTTGTCTATTGAGATTACAAACTCTCTGGGGGAGGGACTGTCTCTCACTGTGAGTCTACACAGTGCCTACCACAATGGGGCCCCAATCTCAGATGGGTCCTCTGGTGCTATCATAATACAAACAGTTATCATTACAAAGGTATTATTAACCCTATTTCACATGTAGGGAAACAGAGGTGCAAAGAGGAGAAGTGACATGCTGAAAGACACACAGTGAGTCAACAAAGAGAGCCCAGGTCTCCTGACTCCCAGCCATGATCTTGATCCACTCCACAGTTGTGAGACAAGAGGGAGGAATTTCTTCCTGATCCCTGCTAACAACCACATTACACCATGAAGCATGAGGATTTAGGAACACTTGCAACTTCGTATCCTCACACATGTCACGGCACATGCTGTTCTTGATAATCTAAGCGTCCGATTCTTTTTGAAATCTTAGTAAGCAACGTTTCTTAATGTACTGCAACAGATTTCTCTCTTTCGTCAGATCTCCAGATTAGTAAGTAATTAGCACGTAACTGCATAGAGATCCTTATCACTATTTTTGAGATCATTCATGCAGCTCTTTGAACTCATCCTGCTCAGCGCTTGCGTCCTCCCTGATATAACATGGGTAGTAGTGTCACTCCCCCCGGGAGGAGCCTTTTGAACACTATAACCCCTAAGCCCAACTAACCAACTAACCCCTAAGCCCAACTAACCCCTAAGTCTCACTACACTCAGGGCATGCTATGAAATGCTTCAGGCAACCAAATCATTAGATTGGCTTAAAAATCATGAGAAAAACTTCTCTCTCAAAGTTCCTTGACCTTGCTTCAAGAGGCAGGAAGGCTTCCTGGAGTGCTGCCTCCATCCCCCATGGAGATTGTTGGTTAAGTGGTCATCTCTCTCCACATGCTCTCCTGCAGCCTTTGTTTACCTCACATGTAAATAAGCTTTTGTTGTCTCTGGCTGATGACCAGGCTGTGCAGACAAGCAAATACAGAGCCCCTTGTGATCTGGATCTGCTGATTTCCCAACTCTCTTGTGAGCTGTTTACCAAATATGTAAATTGCAGTTCCATTGTCAAAGGTCAGCCCTGCTGCATTTGTATTCATGCTCTGCACAGACCTGTATTTGCTTCCTTCAAAACATAATACCAGACATCAATATTGCCATGTATAGTATTAATACATACATTTCACAGTGATATTAATCCCCAGTGTGATTAATCCCAGTTTCCCAGTGATATAACACACAACCCCATTTAGCTGCCAATCATGACTTCGCTGGAGCACGGAAGGGGAATACAGGTTGGGAAAAAAACTCAGGAGGTCATCTATTCCGCCCCCCTGCTCAAAGCAGGACAAACCCCAAGAAAATCATTTGATTAGTCAAGCCGGGCCTTAAAAAGCTCTAAGGATGGAGATTCAACCACCTCCCCAGGGAACCCCTTCCAGTGCTTCACCACCCTCCTAGCGAAATAGTGTTTCCTAATATCTAACCTAGACCTCTCCCACTGCAACTTGAGACCATTGCTCCTTGTTCTGTCATCTGCCACCACTGAGAACAGCCGAGCTCCATCCTCTTTGGGACCCCCCTTCAGGTAGTTGAAGGCTGCTATCAAATCCGCCCTCACTCTTCTGGAGACTAAATAACCCCAATTCCCTCAGCCTCTCCTTGTAAATCATGTGCCCCAGCTGCCTAATCATTTTCGTTGCCCTCCGCTGGACTCTTTCCAATTTGTCCACATCCTTCTGTAGTGGGGGCCCCAAAAGTGGACGCAATACTCCAGATGTGGCCTCACCAGTGCCGAATGGAGGGGAATGATCATGTCCCTCGATCTGCTGGCAATGCTCCTACTAAAGAAGTGGGTATTCACCCATGAAAGCTCATGCTGCAAAACGTCTGTTAGTCTATAAGGTGCCACAGGATTCTTTGCTGCTTCTACAGAACCAGACTAACACGGCTACCCCTCTGATACTTGCTCCTACTAATGCAGCCCAATATGCCATTAGCCTTCTTGGCAACAAGGACACACTGTTGACTCATATCCAGCTTCTCGTCCACTGTAACCCCTAGGTCCTTTTCTGCAGAACTGCTGCTTAGCCAGTCGGTCCCCAGCCTGTAGCAGTGCATGGGATTCTTCCTTCCTAAGTGCAGGACTCTGCACTTGTCCTTGTTGAACCTCATCAGATTTCTTTTGGCCCAATCCTCTAATTTGTCTAGGTCACTCTGGACCCTATCCCTACCCTCCAGTGTATCTACCTCTCCCCCCAGCTTAGTGTCATCGGCGAACTTGCTGAGGGTGCAATTAATGCCATCCTCCAGATCATTAATGAAGCTGCTGAACAAAACCAGTTGCCCTGAGCTGTGGCACCCTGGCCCTAACAGCCATTGCTTGCCAAGGCTGCAACTCCCCTGCAGGTGGCAGTAATAGGCTTAGGTCTTTGAGGGGGAAACTACAGTTCCCAGAAGCCTTTGTTCCTAAAGACCCCTGCAGCCAGTTTCTATCTCTTTGTGCCTGTTATTTGTGATAAAATTATTAAGTCTAATAGAATAGCTTTTTACGAGGCACAACCCTGGGAAGAAGAAGTAAGGGGAGGGTACCAAAACGGATGCATTGTGTGTGGGGGGGGTACCCTGAGCGTTAGCAGGCGTTTACAGTAGACACCTACAGTTGAGGGTCCTGACAGCATGTTTCTGGGGAAGACGTATCTGCGCTTGCGCAGGAGCTGTTGGGCGCTTGCTCAGTGGCTCTGTCGGAGCTCGGCGCTGCTGGCTGCGTGTTGGACGCGCCATGGACGATGAGGAGGAGACTTACCGGCTCTGGAAGATCCGCAAGACCATCATGCAGGTGTGGGGCGGGGCCTGCCGGGCTGGGGCCCGAGGGGTGGCGAGGGTAGCGCGTGGGCTGGGGACCAGGACTCCTGGGTTCTCTCCCGGGGGCGGGGGCGGGGGCGGGGGAGGGCAGGACTCCTGGGTTCTCTCCCGGGGGCGGGGGAGGGCAGGACTCCTGGGTTCTCTCGCGGGGGCGGGGGAGGGCAGGATTCCTGGGTTCTCTCGCGGGGGCGGGAGCCAGGGCTCCTGGGTTCTCTTGCGGGGGCGGGGGAGGGCAGGACTCCTGGGTTCTCTCCCGGGGGAGCCAGGGCTCCTGGGTTCTCTCCCGGGGGCGGGAGCCAGGGCTCCTGGGTTCTCGCCTGCTCCATACTCTCTGGGTGACTTCAGCTGAGTCCTTTCCCATCTTTGTGCTTCAGCTTCCCTATCTGTAAAATGGGTGCAGTGGTACTACCCTGCTGTGCTGGGGGCCTGGATTTAGAAAGAGAAGGGTAAAGCACCGGGAGCTATCAAAGCTCTTTGCTGTAGCTGTCTGTCCGCTGCATTCTGGAATCTACTGTCGGAGCCTTATCTTTCTAGAAGGTGTTTTCTCATGCAGGAGAGAGGAGTGATGATGGTTAACAATATTGAACGTTTATATTGCTGTCGTGCCTCAACACCATCAGTACGTTGGTCCCCATTGTGCTTGATGCTGTACAGACATGATAGCCAGCTCCTGCCCCAAACAGCCTAAAATCTGTAGACCAGTGATGCAGTGGAAGCTGTCAAATAACCTTGGTACAGGCTCAGGAAGTGGGGAGAATATGGGCTAGGGAGGCTTTGCTGGATGGGAAATTGGGTGGGTCACATGGGAACTGCAAAGCTGCATTTATGTCTTATATGCATCGTGAGTAAACAGGAGTATTGTCCTCAGCTGTGTCATGATCGGGGCTATCTGGTGACCCAGGATGAATTGGATCAGACCTTAGAAGAGTTTAAAGCCCAATTTGGTGATAAACCCAGTGAAGGGAGACCACGGCGGACTGACCTTACAGTGCTGGTGGCCCATAATGATGATCCCACAGATCAGATGTTTGTCTTCTTCCCTGGTGAGTGTGGTGCTGTTACTCTCTGTAATGAACTGAGGAGTCTCAGTAAATTTATAGGCATGAACCTCATTCTAGACTGGTGCCGGCAGCTCCGACTGGATGCAGCGCCAGCATAGAACTGATTCTTCTGCCTGGCTCTTAACTAGCTGAGAGAAACTGAATGGAGGGGGGTGGCTTAGCTTTTGAGAATCGTTTCTGAAGTGCCTAGGCTCCTGGGAACAAATCCTGGGTTGGATGATCCAAGGTAGATCAGTTCAGCACCATTCAATGTGCCACTTACTGTGTGGATGTCTCAGATGGCCAGCCTGCTCCTTGAAAAATCCTGGTAGCAGTTGATTCCAGCCAGCATTTGGATAACTGCACCAGAGGCCCAATTTTGTTGGCTTTACTGAGGGCAAAACATCCCTTGAAGCCAGGGAAAGTTTTGGCCAAGTACAGATGGAATAGGCTGAATTCTGCAGGCTACAATCCCAAAAGATTTACAGAAGGATTTTTTGGCCACTTGGTTATGCACCTGCTCTCTGTCATATGTTCTTTTTCTTGGTGCAGCCTAGTACAGTCTCTAACATCTGGATAGATGTCTGTGAACCAACTAGCCTGTAGTGAAAACAGTTCTATTCGCTGAAGTCCCAGCTGCAGTGCTGTGGTGAATCTCTTTGCACTTCCAGAAACTGCAGGTGCAATGTACCACCTGTGCTCTGAATAGCAGCAGCATGTCGTGCTGAAGGGGAGGCTATTAGAAACCCAGGAGAGGAATATAGGTGCATTAGTATTATTCTGCAGACCAGCTGCAGGATAAAGGTAAACGAAATGCAGATCTTTCATGACAACCAGGAGCTATATCATGTGACTAATTTATTCCTCAGAGGAGCCCAAGGTTGGGATAAAGACAATCAAGATGTACTGCCAGAGAATGCAGGAAGAGAACATCACCAGGGCTCTGATTGTGGTGCAGCAGGGCATGACTCCCTCGGCAAAGCAGGTAGGTGTTGATCCTGCATAAGGGCTGGTTGAGAGTTTATAGGATGGGGACTGAGAGTTCATAGGATGCACACTTGTATGCCTCTGGGGTTTTTTGGTTCCAGATGCACAGTGGTCAGTGCCCCTGTAGATTAACCTTTTTGCTTAACGTTGTCCTCTTTAAAACAGTGTGTGTCCATGCCCATCACGCGTGGGCACTGTGCCCTTGCAGACCGTGCAGAACCCTCAGGTAATGGGGTACATGAGGATTGTAGGACAGTCTTAACACACATTTGCTAAGGCAGAACTTGTTTAGCTCATGTGTACTCAATAGGAGCTACAGTAACTCCTCGCTTAACGTTGTAGTTCTGTTCCTGAAAAACGCTACTTTAAGCAAAACTATGTCAAGCGAATCCAATTTCCCATAAGAATTAATGTAAATAGCAGGGGTTAGCAATGATGACTGTGTAGCTTGGCTGAGGTGGTGGAGTCAGAGGGAGGGATATTTCCCAGGAAATGCCTTACTGCTAAATGATGAACTAGCACTCAGCTGAGCCCTCAAGGGTTAACACGTTGTTAATGTAGCCTCACACTCTACAAGGCAGCAGGAATGGAGGGAGGGGAGACAGCATAGCAGAGAGAGACAGCATTGCCCCTTTAAGTACAATGACCCTACTCTAAGCACACTGCCTTTTTAAGTTGATCAGCAAGTTGAGCTAGCAGCTGCTGCCACCAAGCTCCCTCTGTCCTGAGCCCTGTTGTGTCCCCCCCCCCCACCCCCGCTGCTCTGTGGAGATGGCTGGGGGGGTAAAGGAGTGGGGGGAAGGGGGCACCCTGACATTAGCACCCCTCTTCCCCCACACCCACCACAGCAAGCAGGAGGCTCCCGGAAGCAGCTCCAAGGCAGAGGCCAGGAGCAGCACATGGCAGTGGGGGGAGGGACAGCTGTACTGCTAGCAACTGATAGCCTGCTGGGCGGCTGCCGCACAGGGAACTTAGGGGAGCTGCTGGTCCACCCTGGTTCTGAGCCCCCATCAGCTAGCTCCAATGGGCTGCTCTTTCCGCAAGCGGTGTGCTTAAGGGATGGGAGAAGACAGACTGGGGGCAGGGAGAAATGAGGAGGAAGAGGTGATTGTGTGTTTAGCATCTTCGCTAAGAGATCCACTCTCCCCTTGATTTATGTATAGATGTGATTGATGTTACTGCGCGTAGTACACTGGCTGTAGCGTTTGGTGCTCATTAAAGTTCTGTTCTGACTAGACAGGATCACATTGGACTGATGTGCGCTGGGGCCCCTTCTTCTGTGCTGAAGTTTAAAATCCTTTTGGTTTTTCTTTCAGTCACTGGTGGACATGGCTCCCAAATACATCCTGGAACAATTCCTGCAGCAGGAGCTGCTGATCAACATCACAGAGCACGAGGTGAGTTGGATGCTTGGGCAGCATGGAGTGAGTTCAGGACAGTCGGCCTTTACTCTGGACTATCTGGGTGTAAATCAACCCCTTGAAATTCTTTTCCTGTGTATCTTGTGACGCTGAGTGGTGGCCCACAGACAGCCGGTCTAGTCTCCCTTGCCACTGCGTACTAGCCCTGGTCATCACAGGAAATAACTGTTCTCTCCTCCTTTCTGATCTCAGCCTGCCTAGATTTGACTCTGCTTTTGTGTTTGCAGTTGGTTCCAGAGCACGTGGTCATGACAAAGGAAGAAGTAACTGAATTACTAGCCAGATAGTATCCTTTTGTTTGCTCCAAATGTCAGTCCCTCCCCTACCAGCATGGAAGTGACTCACTCGCTTTGTGCTGGCTAGACTTCCGATGTGTACAGCAGGCTGCTATGTGCTCTCTTGGTCCTGCCTCTTGCTGGGAGAAAGCAGGGCCGAATGATAACCCTTCTGGTGGCGGGTTTTCCTTCACTGTGTTTCTCAGTAAACTGAGAGAGAACCAGCTCCCCAGGATACAGGCTGGAGATCCCGTGGCCAGGTACTTTGGAATAAAGCGAGGGCAGGTAAGGAGCAAAGCAGAGTGAGGGACGTAGCTCCTGCGGGAGAGCAGCAAGACAGAGCCTCTTGAAAGCTCTGTTTAAGGCCTGATGGTCTATAAATAAGCACAATGGGTCTCTAACTAGTACTGAATATGGGGTCCCTGCCTCCTTCATGTATAACCCCAGCACAGATAGTGGAAGCTGCACAGAGTGGCCGCAGGATTTGGCCGTCCATAACAGGCAGAAGGAGGTGTGTTAAGAGCCTTGGGACACAGTTCTGACTGGTTCCTTGTGTGTTACACACCCAGGATTGGGTTTTCGGTGGCTCTGCAGGTTCCTCGTCCAGGAATAATTTCCTCCCCAGGAGAGTTGCATCTGAATGAGGAATCTTCATTGCCTGTGGGATGGGAGCTGAGCCTGTGCTGCTGTTCAGATGTCACCCCTTCCTCTACTAAAGGGTGTTATGCTGATGGGCACCATAAGAAAACCCTCCGCTAGAGAGCTGTGGCGGGGTTCTGATTCAGTGTGTCACTTAAAGTTTCTTTCAGAGCTTCTGTGTTTCTGCCCTAATCTGGCAGAGTTACCTCCAGCCTGCCCTGTACTGTGTAAATTGCACAACGCACTCACATGGAGCATTGGTGGGGGTCAGGGATCGCTTGTTAGATCACAAGCTGGGCTTTACACCCTTGGCATTGGCGTGGCTGACTAAACTCACACGTTCATGCTTCACAAGCACGTCTGTGTAATCTGTCCCCTGCGTGTCATGCCAAGCACATACTTGTCCCCTAGCTATGGGCAGCCGTCTCCGTGGCTGGTTTCCTCCCTCAGTGCTGAGGATCAAGCACTATACACCCTCCTCCCAGAGGCTGAACGCTTCTGCCTCTCCATTGGACAGCTGAGCCAATCCCTGCAGCGGGGAGCCCTGCCAGGTGAAATTCAGAGCTGCTTTTCGTTGCTTGTTAACTGTTTTTGTTGCCCTTGCAGGTGGTCAAGATCATAAGACCTAGTGAGACTGCAGGGCGATACATCACCTACCGACTGGTTCAGTAGTCTGTGCTGTACATCAGGTAACATGGCAGCATCTCCCCGATGGGACTGCCTAGCTGTGATACAGTTGAACGGTGTCCGAAATTAATGCTGTAACTTCACATTAGCACCTATAAAGTGGAGATGTTTTAAACTGAACTGGACAAAACCCCAAACGGGCACTGGAGGAGAGTTCCCTGCAGTGTATTGAAGGCTGGAGTAAATGGGACCTAATGTGCATGCTCGTTATAAACCTCTCCTTGCACGGAACAAAATAAATGTTCCACATCTGGTTAGTGAAGGGGCATTTGTCATTGTGGAATTAGATGGTGGCTTCAGTTTGAGGTGGGGTTAGACGTGAGGCCCTTGGTGCAGGACAGAGTCTGTGCAGCAGCTTGGTGGGAGTGCAGGAGTCAGATGATGCATCTGAACTAAAAGATGATCTTTCTCTTGAAAGAAATTCCAGATTCTCTTTCTTCCAGGTATGGAAGAGGAATCCTGTGTTATCTGATCTACGCCCTGTCGGCTCTCTGGGTTGTCTGTCATCTTAAATCCAGATCCTTGAATGTGATTTCAAGTCATAGCACTATTGCAGGGCCTTAGTCTTCCTTTGCGCTCGCTTACCTCTCTCTCACTCCCTGGAGGCCTCCTGCCTGGACTGAAGCTCAGTGCAATGGGCTATTTAATTTAATTTTGAACGGAATTTTATTTTAATAAAGGTTTGTGCTACACGTGTGTTTTCTCCCTGGCGCGGTGTTTCTGCAACTTCCCCTGCAGCAGAGCCTCCTGACACCTGCTATTCCAGACTTGTCTCCCCCGTCCCTTCCGGTAACATCTTGAGCCAGTAAGTGCTCTAATGAAGTCTGCCCCCAGGGTCCTGAGCAGTAGCTCTCACGCCTGCGTTGGTTAGCTAGCTGGACTTTCCCTGCACAGCTCTGGCAATACCGCAGCTGTTCTGTTTGAGCAGGACGTCCTGCAGCTGAGTCCAACAGTGGACAAGTATCCAAGCTGTGTTAACAGGAGCCCATCTCAACACGGAGTCTCCAAAAAGCCCCTAGAGACAGACTGCTGCTTCCCTCTGTCCCAGCCTCTCCTACTGACATGGAAAGTCCTGCTTTCCCAGATGGCCGTGTGGGTTGAGTTCTGGGATACGTGGGAGTGTTCCGATGCTGTCTTGATCCTCTAGCGCAGTGGTTCTCAAACTCCTTCCTCCCCCCCCCCCCACGGACCAGTTGAAAATTGCTGAGGGTCTCGGAGGACCACTTAATGATCTTTCCAGGGGTTGTCTATACCGTTAGCTAGCTATTGTAAAGTGCTTTGGATAAAAGCACTATATAAAAAAACTTTTGTTGTTCTATAGCAGTAGTTTTACCTTTCTAATGCGATGGATGTGCCCTCTCTCCCCCCCCGCAGCAGTCCCCAAGCTGGGGCTGGGAAGGAGGGCTCTCTCCCTGGCAGCCAGAGCCTTGGAGCTGGGGAAAGTCACCTCTTTCTCTGGCCGCCACAGCCCTGCACATCCCAAATTCCTCCCACCCCCTCTTCTCACCCCACTGCCCCCTCCCACGTACCCCCTATCCCCCCCCCCAAGGCCTCACCTCACCGTACATGTGTGTTTTCTCCAGGGTTCAGGCATCTCGTTAGTGGAGCTGTGCTAATGAGGTGGGTGGCCCTTCATTCTATTGGGTGCGGCTGCCCAGGCGCACACCTTAGAGGGAACTATCTGCAGACCACCTGCATGAGTGGTCCGCGGACCACAGTTTGAGAACATCTGCTCTATTTCAGATCCCCTGTTTTAACCCTTCTCTAAAACCTTTCCAATTCAAAGTATTTCTCTCCCAGTCAATAAGCCTCTTCCTACCCCCAGTGCAGCATGCCTCTTACAGCTGGGGAAACTGAGGCACAGAAGTGACTTGCCCATGGTCACACAGCAGGTTGGTGGCAGCATAAAACTCAGGAGTCTTGACTCCCAGGATTATGTTAGGCACTAGATTGCACTGCCTCGTATTGCTCCTGTGTGTAAATATTTATCATAGTGTCTGATTACAAATTTGCTGCTCAGGAACTGAGATGCCACTGTGCAGCTGAGGCTGGTCATGAAGATGGCAGCTCAGTCGTCTCTCCTTAGCACAGCAGAGCTGATAAATGGAGGTTTGAGCACATTGCTCTCAGGCATGGAAATGATCATCTGAACACATTTTTATTTCTTTGAAGCATGTGAATTTACATAGAGCACAAACGAAGTAAGATGTCTGTGTGCAGCAAGGCTGTGACTCACATTCAAATAAACATACTCCATCTCTCGCAGCTGAACAATATACAAACACAGGATGCCTGGCACCATGCTAAGCACAAACACAGCACTCATAACACAGAAACTCCATTCCCTCTTGTGCACCCACCCAGCCGTCCGTGCACACATGCTCCCCATATTGCCCAGGGTTAGCAGTAGGACAGGAATGTAGTGAAGCAGTTCTGATTCCTTCTCCTCTGATGGAAACAAGCTGCAGGGAAATGTAACCGTTGTATTGAACGACGATTCAGTGAGGAGTCTTGCAATCTTCCAGCTCAGTTGCAAACAAACCAGCTTGTGGTCTACAAGCAGCTGTATTTCTTCACCAAGAAGAAACAGTTCTGGGATTCCTTTAACTGGGTCTTGGAGCGTTCCAGGCATCACAGATTCCTGAGTTCTTTCCACTTGCTTCATCGATTATTGATCCTCTTAGCTTTGGAGTCTCTAACATTTGGCTGAACAACAGAATCTTTATTCCATCCTTCATAATGCAGCAGTGTGTAATCACCATCCCAAGCCTGTGAGGTAGCCATCCATTCAGTAGCTGTGCCCAAGGGTGGCTTGATTTGGTGGCCTCTCCTGGGAAGGGACAGAGCCCCCCAGGTATATTAGGCTCCTCGCACTGAAATCAGTGGAAGTCAGGAGCCTAAACCCCTGTGAGGATCTGGGCCTGAGACTACTAGCGCCCCCAATCGGTTCAGAGTGCCAAAGGTCTCTCTACCTGCTGCAGGTTGTCTGCTTAATCTGTGAACTGTGCGTAGTGACCTCTAGTGGTGAAGCCTGTTCTCTAACGGGGACAGACGATGCCGTAAGTTGCTGAGGAAGAGTGTCTGTGTGGAAGTCATAGAAAGCAGCTTTGGCTCCTGCTGTGGCTTTTTTTTTTAATAGCCTCGGCCTGTAGCCTAGTCTCAATGGCTCTCTTGGGTTAGGAAATGCAGCCCGCCCTTGTTGAACAGCGGTGGGTAGGAGCGTGAGGCCGGGGAAGCAGGAAGTATAGCAGTTAGAATTTGTCCATGTGATTAGTGTGCATGACCCCCTGTGCACAAGTGACAGTGGGAGCTTTATGTGCACACCAGGGGGTGAGGGCAGGCATTCTGCTTTGACTGAAAGCTGAATCCTGCAGGCAGGCTTGGTTTTCAGCTGAATCTAATAACCCTCACAACAGGCCTGGGAGGTAGCTGACTTGTACCCCTGCTCTACGGAGGGGTACGTGACTTACTCAAGGGTGGAGAGGTACGGTGTTCAGATAAGAGTTCCTGAGCTCAGCTCACTAGACTGTACCCTTAAAATGACAGTTTGTGGGCTGGCGAAAGCAGTGATTGACTACACCAGCCAGCAGGTGCTCAGAGTTGGGAGTAACATGCATGCGGCGGGTTGAAGTACAGCGACCCGACTGCTTCATGTGATACCACCAGCACAGGTGAATTAAACTTGGCTGGGGATCTGGTGCTGTTTGTTCAGCTTGCTCCCTGCTCGCTTACAGGGTTTAGCAACACTCTCAACCGTTGCAAGAGGAACATGGAAGCCTGAGGACAGGCTGGGGTGGGAAATAAGGGGAAGTGATTTTCAGCTATTTTGCTTTAAAATCTATTTGCAAGTTCAGTCTCTTCTGCTACTGCAGTGATGGGAGTCCCTGCGTTTCTTTAAAGCCACATACCTGGTTCTGGTTAATCCCTTAAACTCCTTTGCCAGCTGTGTCCTTGGGCACATGTTGACAGGGCATCTAAAAAGGCCCCTACACTGGAATCTCCAGTAGCTCAATTCAGGCAACTCCTGTCCCAGTGAAGGCAGCTTGTCCTGTGCACTGAGGCAGAGAGGGCAAGTCGTCAGGCTCTCAACAAGAGGCACCACTGGAGTGGCTGTGTCTGCGTCATGGATTTCCATTCCTGTGAGCACTATGAACCCCTTCTTCGTTGAAATTACAGTTCACGCGCCTTTAAAAACCGCTCCGGTTAGGGTACTGGCCGCTTGTACAAGAAACTGCAGGAAGGACTAGAGAGAGCCCAGGATCCAAAGGAATTAGAGCTGGGAAAACATGGCTGCCCCGTGGTACCCTCCACGCTAATTCACAGCCGTGAGTCGAGAACAGCCAGCCGCTCTCACGCAGCGTCCTCTACGATCTTGCCAAGCGGAAGAGAGACCGTAAATAAGCTGGGTGTGGAAAGGCAGGTCGCTAGTGAAGTCCCATGTTCCACAGGAGTGCCTGGGTTCTTGCAGGGCACTTGTAGCTGCAGTTGGCACGCCTGGTACAGTCGGCCATAATCGTTTGTGCCCTTTGTGAGCATCACGCAGGAATCCACAGCCCCAACACATGAAGTTCCCCACCCCCCAACTTATACAAGAGGACAAGAGTGACTTCCACCTTCCTGCCAAAGCTTTATTCCCCCCCTACTGAGCGGCTGTCGGTGCTTGGCGAGGTTGTGGTAGGCAATTGCCCGAAAGCTGTCCATGCCACTCCCACTGCTGTGTAGCATCCTGTCTGCCATCTGCCACCACAGAGGCTGTGCATCTCCATAGAACGCTTTGTACCGGGATCTTCCACTCCATACAAATATAAGAGATTTATTCTGCCACCTGGCATGCTTAGACTTGAGTGGAAAGATGGTGCTGCTTTCTTAAAACAAGTTAGTTAAACGCAAAGCGCTTCTGGCTTCCCTTCCTAGCCTGGGGAGCTGGAGTTTTCAGTAATCGCCGCAGCGGATTAGACACTTCAATAGCTGCATCTCTCTTCTTGAAAAGCTATTTAAATAAAGTTGAGCTTAAACCCGCTGCGGCAGCATAGCATAGGTACGGCAAGGGTCTGGATCCCTTCCCAATCTAGCAGGACAAGGTCAAATCCACCCTCGTTGGACTCCTCCTTTCAAAGGAATATGCTTTATGGTTCTAGTTCCTGTCTAGCTGAGGCGCTGCTACTGCAAGGACAACTCGTCGTCGGACTGACGAATGTCCATGCAGAGCGGGTTTGTATGGGAGCTCCAGTCACTAGATAAAAGCGACTCTACTGTCTGCAGCCAGCATATGAAACCCTTGTGAGCTCCCTGAGGTTTGGCTGTGCTAGACCCTTCCCTTCCCTGAATATGCACAGCATCGCCCTTTGCCTAGCTGCGGGCGGGTAGCCTGTTTGGTCAGCCACCCCGCCCCGGTGTCCATTGCGTAGTCTCTGCGCGGTGGCCTAGACAAACCTGGGCTGCCGTTCGCTGGCCGACCTCACTGCTATCGTGCCGTCTCGTAGCCGCACGGTGGGCAGCAGCCGGTGCCCCCGACAGCGCTCGGCCAGCAGCGTGTTATTGGACTGGTTTGTGTTACAGTCAGACAGAGGCCTCTCTTGCTGGCCTGCCTTGCCGTCCCTCTCCGAGGCGGACTCCTCTTCCGGGTCGCTCTGCTCTTCCTCCCCTGTTGGGCTGTGCTGGAGCGAAGAGGCGCACTCTGCATCCGACTGGCCCACGCTGCAGGTCCTGCTCAGCTGCCCCTCGCTCGCGTCGTCGCAGAATGGAGCCTCGTCCGTGCTGGTCTCGCTTCCCTGCTTTGCCAGCCGCTGCCTCGGGGCTCCCTCGTCTGTAGCCGGCAGCTCCGCCCCCTCTTCCAGCTCCGAGTCGGAATCTATCGAGCGGTCGCCAGATTCTGCGGGACACGTATGACTTTCTATAACCCTCCGGCCCTACCCCTTGGGACTAGCAGGACCCTGGTATAGCAGAGCCTCTTGCCAGGATGGGGAAGGTTTTTGTTAACCCCTGTATTGCTACCAGTATCTCTGGGTCTCTACTGCTCCCCCACATTTTCCCTGCAAAATGGGCACTGCCAGACTGGACAGTTTTTAGAGAGAGACCTCCCCCGAATCAACCCCCTGTTGGTCGCAGTGGGTCCCAGTGGCAATTTTCTCTACAGGGGCAAGGTTTCCATCCGTTCAGCTGTGATGGAAATGACAGCAGAGCAGAGATTGCTCTGCAGTAAGAATGGGTGGGAGGGCTGAGCTGAGACCAGTGACTTGTACGTCTACACCAGGCACCTTCACAGCGCAAGCCCTGCCCTTGAGAGATGCTGATCAACAAGACTGGGGCCTTATGGGCTCTTTCCACTGGCCAGATGCAGCACGAGCCCTGCTGGTGTTCCCTGAGAGCCAGTGGGCACCTGTCACCCTTTGTCCATTGAGTCCTTGGCCTCCCTGCTGAGAGTGACCCATGGGGCTCAGCCAATCTCAATGGCAACTTGGACACGTGCCCACTAGGATCATGAAATTTACTGGTGGTAACGTCTGGTCATTCTCAACCTTGGGCCAGTTTAGAGCTGGTAGCTCGGAGGTGAACAACTCTCTGGAGCTGCCTTCGCATCATTCAGCATCCTTGGAACGTCTTAAGGCCATTAGGGGGAGGGCAGGGCCTGCCTGTGGCTGTCACTCACCTCCGTACGGGTCGGCGTTGTTATCGGAATCCCCCTTCTCCGAGGGCACCTCGAAGTACGGGATGTTGCTGTGTGGAACTGGGGGCTCGTTGTCCTGGGAGGGAAGGTGGAAGAGGAGCAAGGTGAACAAAGGGGGTGGGGGAAGGGGCCGTTGCAACACTCAGCTGCTCTCAACCTAAATTAAGGTCCTTTGAAGCCAGATCACAACACTCCCTTACCTCGCTCTTGGGATTAAGGGGAATGGGTCATGAAACCCCATTCAGAGGAACAAAAGCATCATTGGGTCAGTCTGTCTCGGCAGCCAGTATTTTAAAATGGAGGTGACAATCCATCCTTCCTCCCCCTCCTTTCCTGTCTTGTCTACTTAGACTGGACGCTGTTGTCTCACTGTGTTTGTACAGCCGTGGGGCCTTGATCCTTGCTGAGGCCTCCTCCAGAGACTAACGTAATACCAGTAATAACAACTACCCAGCGTCTGGTTCGTGTGTGTTTAAACACAACGCGGGGCAGCGTGTCCTGACCCAAGGGCTGCCTGAGAACCTGCCTCCAAAGAAGGCAGCTGGCTGAATCCTGGCTAAAATTCTGCTCTCTGGCTTGGCACGAATGATGCTTTGAAAAGTTGTTTGATGCCAGGTAGGTAGGAGGCTTCCTTCCTTCCCCGCAGCACGCAGGGCCTGGTCCACTCAGCTCCCTCCATTCCCTTCTGATGGTGGCCTGCCCTAGGTCAGAGAGACGGTTCCGCTCCCTCTGTGGGGCGCTGGCTGCTTCTCCCTTCCTTTTAAAGCCTGTTCATGTCGCACCCTCCTCTCTTGCTTTCCCTCATTCCTCTTGCTGGCCCCAAAAGGCCCAATGGTACAAGCAGAAATAGAAGGTCTCCTTAGATAAATGCTCCCCCACCCCAGTTCTAGGACTTGGAACTCTACTCTGAGGACCTCCCACCTGGCTAGAGCGCCTGGTCCTCTCTTTGGCATCCTCAGCGTCTTTGTCAGAGCCAGCCAGCAGCTGGGCCGCCTTGTTCTCGAAGATGGTTGAGTAGAAGATGATGAGGGCCTCAATGATGCGAGCCTGGTGGGGGTAATCGACCAGCGAGGAGAGGGAGATGGTGGCCTCGGTGGGCCGGGGGCGCATCAGCGTTGGCCCGAAGACAATGCCCAAGTTGCTCGAGGTCATTTTGTTGTCCTGTTCTACTTCCACAATCCTGAAGGGGGAGGATAGAGGGACAGATGGAACTGGTGCAGCACAAGGGATGCTCTGCCTGTGGTGCAGGAATCACACTTCTCTGGGGGAGTGACAGTGTCTGTATGGGAGGAGAGACACACCCTCCATCCTCCTCGGTAGTGCTGGAGAGGACTCTGCTGCCCTCAGACCTAGCTTCCATTTTTGGGTGAGGCTGACATTAACCCCCGCCCTCCCATGTCAAGGAGGGAGGGAGGTGGTGGCAGGTGTTGCAGCATCACTAATGACCCCCCCCCCCCCTTGCAGCTCTCCTCACCCCTCCTCACCTTCTCAGGTGCTGCACGATGTACTGCAGAGTGGCCAGGTTCTCCCGTGGAAGCTCCTTCAGCAGCTCCTTCAGCTTTGTCACCAACGTCACCACCATCTTGTCCGTCTCAGCTCCCTTGTCCACCAGCTCGGGACCTCCCTTCCCAGCCTTGGTCTTGGTCTCGCCCCCACCTTGCAGGCTTTCCTTGGCCAGGCCCATGAGTTCATTGTACAGCCGGAAGGGCATGATGGGTTCTGGCAGCTTCAGGAAAGAACAGACGGAGAGGTGGCTCCGTGAAGGCAAATGCACAGACTCAAAGCTCACCCCGGCCAAGGCTGTAAAGCAACTTCAGATAACAGGAGATGGCCCTAGCCTCTAGGGGGGGGGCCTCTCCTTCCTGAATCTGCTCCCAGTCCTAGTTCACTGAGCCGAGAAAACTCTCTTCCTTTCTACAGCAAACTTCTATGGCAAGGAAACCTCCCAAACGCTCCTGAGCTACCCACAATGCAGTGAGGGAGGAAAGGGCCTCTCTCTCAATCAGCCTCCCCTGTTTGCTAGGCAGTCGGTGATCAGAGACCCGGCTTTACCCCTGTGCCATGTAAATTCAGCCCCATCTTGCCATTTTTTCCTGTAAATTATATACTCGTTTATCACAGAACTTTGGATTTACCTAGCACCTTCCCTCCCAATGCACTACAGGCCTCGAGCACCACAGCCATGCAGCCACCTCTGGGGTTGAGCAGGCAACCCACTGCGCAATGCTGAGGGGAGACTTTGGCCAAGGACATTTTGAGGGGACTCGCTAATGGCCCCGGGGAGCAAACAGGAACTTGGTTTGCAAACAGCACAGAGGGCAGCGTCAGTGCTGTTGGCATTCAAAAGTCTGTTTCCAGGGAATCTTGATGCTTCAAACCTTCAGCAACAACCACTGAGCCGCTCCCTCTGGCTTGTTTGAATGATGACAGGGAGACTTCCTGTCTCATGAATCATGAAGACTTCCTGTCGCTTTGGCTTGGTTTTCAGGCTGCTCTAACTAGGGACTTGAAAACAGTCTAACGTTGGTCAGCGTCTCTCTTTCCCCTGCTTGGCTGCCCTGCCTGCCGTACAGGCGCCAGGTCACGTCCTCAGCTGCTGTAATTCGCCATAGTTCCATTGCTCTCAAAGAGGCCCTGGCCACTTGGAGGCGAGGAGAGGATCTGGCCTTCGTGTCAGGCAGTCCAGAAAACCCTGCCCCGAAGGAGTTAACAGGTGCGAGTTTACCAAACCCACAGTCTAAAGTGAAAGAGACAAACTGCTTCCCCTTCTGCCTTGCAGCGTCTGTTGTTTGAGGATGTGGGTCGCCCGTTTTAAAGGGCTGGTTTCACATGCTGGGGCCTTGGCCAAAGGAGAATTGGGGGAGTCCTTGGTACCAACCACCTTGAATGCCAAGGCACGAACAACAGCCCCTGCTCCAGAACTGGCCGTGTGTGTGTGTGTGTGTGTGTCACTCTCTCTCTCTCTCTCTAATGCTGAGTTCACAGAATGAAGCTTGCAAATTACCCTTGGCCCAGCATGAGCAGTGGCCGGCAAGAATCCTCCACAATGTGCCCCCTGCCCATCCATCCCCAACCACATGCCTTATCTCTGACTTGGAGGGACACCCTCTAGGTGTGGGCGAAATCTGTCCCTGTGGCGTGCCCCTGAAGAGGTGAATGGGTGGACTGGCAGCTGCCATGGCAGTTTTGCAGTGTGGGCACCTGTCCCCCAGGAAATGATCTCATTGCATGCAGGCTGCCAAAGAGCCGCTAGAAGGAATGTCTTCAGCAACGTTGTCAAGCAATCAAAAATCGTGAGTCGCCCCCCCACCCACCCCCCAAAAAATAAAGCAGGAGTTTTGTGTTTGTTTAGCAACTAATAGATTTGGGGGTCTTTGTAGTTGCCTTATGGTTTCAGAGCATGGTGGTTCCTGAAGGGCACCAAACTTGCTTTTGCTTTAGAGGAAAGTTGAGGTTTTGGGGGGACTCCTTTCTTTCAGGAGTTGGGACTTTAAGGAAAATCACCATAGAGCAGGATAAAATCCCCAAAGTTGGCAATGCTGCTTTAGGTTCCTATGGGCCTGCTTTGAATTTGGATCCGTGATTTCAATACCTTAGGTCTCTGCCATTGGCATGGGCCAGCCAGCATATAGAGTTTAACTCTAGTTTGTGGCCAAACTCCTCCTGCCAGAGGTGACCCAGCGGGGCTGGGTATGATCCCTGAAACAACTTCCTGTGGAGACTCGCCAACTCACGCAGTGCAGAGAGAATCCTGGCGGGTCAGGAACTTCTTACCTGTCGCAGGTAGAGCTTCAGGACGTTGCTGATATCGTGAGGGGAGGCTTGGGACAGCTCCACCAGCTCCTTCCCGTTCTCAAATGCCTGGCAAAGCTTCTCCACACGCGTCTTCACGCCATTGACTCGATAGATGCCCTGCAAAGGGGGACATGGGGTTAAAGGGAGATCGGGAGGGGTGTTTCACCACCAGCTCACCCAGCACAGTGGGTTTATCGCCCCATGCCTGGTTCTGTGGTTAGAAACGACAATTCAAAAGACTGGGACTGTTCATCTTGGAGAGGAGACGACTCGGGGGGTAGGATAGAGGTCTGCAATATTGTGAATGGTTTGGAGAGAGTGAATAGGAAAGTGTTAGTGTTATTTACCCCTTCGCATAATACACAAACCAAGGGGCACCCAATGAAATGAATAGGCAGCAGGTTTAAAATGAACAAAAGGAAGTATTTCATCACCCAACGCACAGGCGACCTGTGGAACTCCTTGCCAGGGGATGTTGTGAAGGCCGAAAGCATAACGGGGTTCAAAAAAGAATTAGGTAAGTTCATGGAGGATAGGTCCATCAATAGCTATTAGCCAGGATGGCAAGGACGCCGCCCCACGTTCCGGGTAACCCGAGCCTCTGACTGCCAGAAGTTGGGAGTGGACGACGGGATGGAGCGTTCGATCATTGCCTGTCTTACTCATTCCCTCTAAAGCACCTGGCATTGGCATCAGAAGACAGGATACTGGGCTGGGTGGACCATTGGTCTGACCTAGTATGGCTGATCTTATTTTAGTAGTAGTTAGTTATATAACAGCTGTTAAACCCAAGTGCTGCTATTTGATGCTTCAGTTTCCCCATCTGTGAACCAGGAGGTGTCTTAGCCAAGGTGACAGATAATCTTGGCTCTGCTACTGACTATAACTCAGGAGTTCCTGACTCCCGGCTCTCTAGACCTCTCTAGAAGCAGTCTGATGTTTTCACTGTGGGATACAGAACCGTGCTGGGAAAGGAGCTGGAGCTCGTGAGCAAACCATCCATTACTTTTCCAGGGTACAAGGGCCGTCTGAGCCACCGCAGGGAGCCCGGCACGATCAGGTCACAGGGCAGAAAGAAAGTGCCTCACCTTGGTTTTCAGAGCCCGCTTCTCAATCTCACAGATGCACTTCTTGATAATGAAGGGGATGCCATCCGAGCTGCTCTGGGACGCCTGTGTGAAATCCCGGCCAAAGAGCTGCAGCTTCCCTTGGAGTTTCTTGTGGCCGCACTGGATGGCCAGGGTCTCCAGACATTTTTTGTGGCAGGCTAAATAGCACTGGAACACACAGGAAGATGGTTGGCGGGGGAGAGAGAGAGACAACTCTATGGTGAATAAAGCTTCCGCTCACAAGGACCACCACCATGTTGAATAGACTGAGAGAAAAACCCCTGCCTGGGAGACATCAGAGCAGATGCACTGCATTCCAACAGAGGTGCTTAACAGCTGTGTTGAGAGGAGCAGCCGCAGTGCAACAGCTGGATGGGTTGGCAACTGCCTTTCTATTGGGATGGACCCAAAGCCATTCCGTAGCCTAAACATGTCCCAAAACACAAGGGAAACCATCTCTTCCAAAAGCAAAGGGAGAGAGGGGGTAGGCAGGGACTTCCCCAGCCCACCCAGCAGCGGGCCAAGGAAGCAGCTGCCCTGTGGAATACGCTAAGAGAGAGATTTTCAGCCGGGCTGTCCCTGGGCCTCTGTTTTTGCAGGTTCATCTTGCACCTGCAGTTAAGGCCTCTTGCACATCAGTACATCGGGGTCATAGAGATTTAAGGGATTGTTGCCCCTTTTTGACCTGAGTGGCTCATCAAAGGTGTCAGGGCCCTGGGGATGTTCCAGTTGGAAGCAGAAACTGATGGAGTCTGGTATTTCTGTGATGTCATCTTGTTTGGTTACAAGGAGTGTACAAAGTCCTGCTTCTCTGAGCGCAGGCAGCACCGTGAGCAAAAGGACAGATTCTCAGCTTACAGCCCCAAGCCTCTTTTGCCAACACCAGACCCAAAAGCTCAATCTCTAGCTTTTCGCACAGTCGCTTTGTGCTCACAGGCTACTGCAGGGATCGGCAACCTTTCAGAAGTGGTGTGCCGAATCTTCATTTATTCACTCTAATTTAAGGTTTCACGTGCCAGTCATACATTTTAACGTTTTTAGAAGGTCTCTTTCTGTAAGTCTATAATACTAAACTATTGTTGTATGTAAAGTAAATAAGGCTTTTACAATGTTTAAGAAGCTTCATTTAAATTAAATTAAAATGCAGAGTTCCCCGGACTGATGGCCAGGACCCGGGCAGTGTGAGTGCCACTGAAAATCAGCTCGTGTGCCACCTTTGGCATCCGTGCGATAGGTTGCCTACCCCTGGGCTACTGCATGGCTTTTGTGCTTTTTTGCGTCTACCTCTCTCCTTGTTTTGTGTGTCCTGCCTTCCCACACATGCGCACACACACCAAACACAAACAACACTCAGCTAAACCTCTCTGCCCACTCAGTCCAAGCTCCTCGGTGGGTTCACAACTCCCTTTTGTCTGAGTGGGGTGCAGGAGGACAGTGCTGGTTAACTCCTCCTGACAGTTATGTTACTCGAATGGTGTGTTCACATTCAATCTCAAAGAGGTTTGGGATCCACCAGTGTCTCTCAGCATAACAGGACTTACATTGCAGGTGCAAAGCTGCAAAAACACAGCCCAGCAGCTGAGACTCTTGTGGAATGAAGATATGTGAGAAGTTAGAGGCTGTCACCCAAAACGCTTGCAGGTTCATACTTCATTGACCCCTCCCTTCCCCCAGGCCTGCTTCCCGTCGCTCCCTACCTCCTCGCACTCCGCTCCCTGGAAGTAAACGTAGCTGTTGCATTCCCGGCATTTCGAAGGGGTGCGAAGTTTTCTCAGCCGATGGGTCTGGGCAGCCTTGGATAAACCCACGTTTCGGAATGGGCCCGTCGGAGCCGTCATTTCAGGGGCTATCCCATTGATGCCTGGAGGAAACCAAGAATAAATCCATCCAAAATCCATGTGACTCAAGAGGAGCTGGCATAGGGTGATACCAGAGCCCAGGAGCACTTCCAACAGACCAGTCAATCAACTGGCCATGTCCATATTCCAGTCACATCTCAGGTAACCTATGGCCTAAGCTTTAGAGTCAGCTCCTCTGAGTAACATGGGTGAAATAAACCTGTTCCCTCCTCCTTTCTAAGCCCATGATCATCCATGGGGATTTCATGGCCCTGGAGACATATGGAGAATTGCGGTTTCACCGTCCACTGTCTAGGCAGTCCTCACCCATCTCTTCTGTGCTCTCCTCCTATATCAGGAGGTGAGAAGAAAACACCACCCGTTTGGTTTCTAGCTGATCCTCCACGGATTTAATGCCCAGCAGCACAGACTGTGAGCTCATCTCCAGGGGAGGTTGGCCAGAGTCTCCAGAAGGTGATACAAAAACACACAATGCAGCGGCCATGGGAGACTTTCTGCCACCAGCCCCTTCCCCTGCCAAGCTGAATTCAATCCTCAGATAACTTGCTTGGAGCTGACATTTTTGGGGAACCTTTCTTCCTTTTCCTATTTTTGTGTGAGATAAACAGCAATAAAGATCCAAAGCCCCCAGCTCTGAGGGGACAGTGGGTTAGAGAGTCTGGAAAACGTGCAACAAGCCTGGATCAGACACAGCCCAGATCACGGTTCTGAAAACACCATGGCAGCAAGCGCTTCGTCACCAGCTCCCAGTCACCTTGTTTCCCTATCAACTGGAAGACTCTTAGCAAATGTACGAGGAGTCCAAGTGACTTCGATTGTTACAGACAAGGAAATCCTAGCTCAGTGATTGGCTGAAAGTAGTCATGTGACAAATCAATGCGTTTCTGTTGTTTCCTTCCAAGGTCGACAGTATTGACAGGTCTAGTATTAAATTAACCAATCAGATTGCGTATGCAAATCTCAGTGACCTGACTGGCTCAGTAGTCAGTAATATTTGATTCCCCCCCGCCTCCCATGGAACTCTTGAAGTCACCTTCAGAACGTTAAAGTGCTAAGAAATCCATGGCCGTGGTGGAGAGATTTCCACTTATTGGGGACATGGTACGATTCAGCTCTTAATCTCGTCTTTTGGGCAATATCAGTATTTACAGTTTCTCGTGGAACAGTGTCAGCCCCAATCTGCTGTCAGACTAATGTCACTCCATGGACTCCAATTACTAACCTGGTCCCTCATCTT
This sequence comes from Mauremys mutica, assembly GCF_020497125.1. Classification (NCBI taxonomy): domain Eukaryota; kingdom Metazoa; phylum Chordata; order Testudines; family Geoemydidae; genus Mauremys; species Mauremys mutica. The sequence continues at coordinate 5,025,310 of NC_059095.1, forward strand.
TGCCTCGGTCAATAGCATTCAGACTATGGCAGTACCGACATCTGAACCAATTAATTCCCAGGTAACTTTGCTGAATTCATACCCCAGGGATGAATTTGGCCCATTGCCTTATGTTGGTGACCTCAAAGCAAACACCATCTTAATCTTGTCCTCGGTCAATCTTTTTTGCCAAGGGAAGTCATTATCTTCTTAATGTTGTCAAGGTGCCTGGCTACTGAGCCGCAGGCATGGTGGAACCCCGCCCCCATCACGTACTCTGTTCAAACGAGGCCGCGTTCTCATCCTTCTCATCCAGCTCTTCGTTAGAGGACATGGTGCCGTTGGAAGACATCCGCTGGAACTTCTGGCTAAATGTACCTACCGAAACACAACCCACAATACAGAGCACAATTAGTGGTGAAACAGTTTCTCTTATGAATGTGTGGGTGGCCCACAACCAAGTCCTGTGCCTACCAGGGTAGGATGGCTTTAGAGTAGCTGTGAATTTTCCCCAGAGCTAGCACTCCCAGTCTGTCCCCTACAGCGCCTCCTGCTGGGAGGAAGTGATGTAGTGGTGACATTCCAGTTCTCCAGTCATTCTACTGAGCCACCTGCCATCAGAAGCTGGGACCAGAGTAGTAATCTGCAATCTATAGACTTATTTTAAACTAGAAAAATTAAGACACAAATCCCATGTTAGCTCTCATGCTCTGCTCCCAGCCTGGCCCCATTACGAGATGTAGACTGGAGTAGCACAGGAGAAAGAAGCAGCCAGCCCTGCATTGTACTGCTTCCCACGGGCCAGGATACTCTACCTGAGGTTGAATCCAGGCGGCCCTCTGTTTCAGTGATGGACGTTGGCCAAGACTTATGGACCTGGTGTCCCCTCCCACCTGCAGAAAGAACCACTTGACACGTTAGCTGCTGCTTGCTGGGTCCCTGAGAGCAACACAGTTTAATCTAGAACAGCCTCGACACTGGTGGGCCCTCAGGCTGCAGGAAACCCAACGGCCCGTGCCACGTTTCTTGCTTGCAGGCGGGTTAAGACGAGGGGTGAGTGCTGCAGAGGGCAAGAGGGCAGTCTCAGTGCCTGAGTGCAGGGAGAGGGGAACCTGCAGTGGACCCACTTCCAAGCAATGGGAGTTAGAAGCAGCAGCAGCATGGACGGACTCTGAGAGGAGGCTCATCTTGGTGGGAAATTAGAGAATGATTGTAAGGCTTGGTGGGCCCAGTTCTGTATGGTGCTGAGCCCCTTCATCTTTCATCAGCATTATGGCAATTGAGAGCTCTCAGACCTAGCAGGATTGGGCCTGTGGGGGGGTTAACAAACCCCGCCGGAGAGCAAGGGGTTAAGGCAGCCACGCCACCAGCGCAAGGCAGGGCTTCAGAAGGGGAGAAGAGCAGCTCTGAAGGGGGCAGGCAATGGAGGGGGGCAGATGGCAGCTCTGGGAGTCGAAGTGTTGTCCCAGGGGCACCTTGCTGGAGGCCTCATTACAGCGACCAGAGGAGAGCCTGCGACAGAAAGCAGTGACTGGGGGTGCAGGGCAGAGACTCTGACTCCTGGTGCAGTCAGCGGGGGCTGGGGTCGGACGTGGTCACGTGTAGCCTCCCACCGTTGGGCCCTGGACTGGAGATCGGTGGAGAGGATGGGCCCGGGCGCTCCCACCCGTCTCTAGCAGACAGCATCGCCCAGACACCTACTGGAGCGACCCTGATTATTCAAAGGCCCAGCCCCCGCTCCCCCCCAGGACAGGAGGGGAGAGCCGGAAACCCTCGCCTGACTGCTAGGCAGCACTGTGGGGCAGTGGCGCACTGTTTACAGGGCCCTATAATAGGAAGGGGAGGGGAGATTGTACTGGGGAGGGAACTGAAGGACAGCAAAGGTCTCTGTGTTAAACACCCTCAATGGCTTTGATCTCCCTGGCCTGATAAGACGCTGTCGCTGCCATTGTATTTAGTATCCCAAAGGACTTAGCTGAGTAGATACAAGCACAAGAGGGATAGCTCAGTGGTTTGAGCTTTGGCCTGCTAAACCCAGGGTGGTGAGTTCGATCCTTGAGGAGGCCACTTAGGGATCTGGGGCAAAAATTGGTCCTGCTAGTGAAGGCAGGGGGCTGGACTCGATGACCTTTCAAGGTCCCTTCCAGCTCTAGGAGATTGGTATATCTCCCTTTATTACCTCTCGGTGCTTCAGGGCACCAGCTTATGAGTGGCTGGGTAAGGAAGAACAACTGCCACCTAATAGTATTGAAACAATCATGTGGATCCCAGGGCCTTTTCTCTTATGCATCCGGCCTGGGCTGCAGGCTAAGGGACTAGATGGTTGGCAGGGGCAGATGGAGACGCTAGAGTCGATGGCCCAGGGATCTGTTTGGGATGGGTAGCTGGAGGGATACCAGGCTGGATGGACCATGGCTCTGCTTGGTAAATGATGTTCACTTTGGATCCCTGATTCCATTCCTCTGCCCCCCACACGGAGGGGCTCCCGCAGAGGAATTGTTCTCTGCAGACGGAAGAACTCGCTCTGCCTGAGACCATATTGCTAGAGAATAAAGTCGGGGGGGGGAGCTGTTGATTAGAGGACACGGTGTCTGACCTGCGCCCCCAGGCACTGCTCTCCAGGAGCTCACCTCTCCGTTCCACGGTCATGGTCCCACTTGGCTGCTCCCTCGCCGCTGCCCCTCCTTCCGAGACACCTCCGTCCTTGGAGGACGCAGCCCCATCGGTACTACTGAAGTCACTGGCATTAAAGCTGCCTTTCCGGGGCCGGGTGAAGGGGGACCTGATGGACAGAAGGAAGGTGAAAGGGATCAGTCGAATGGGTGGAAAGGAAGGGGATGTCCAGCAACGACCCACATGCCACTGCAGTCACCCGCTCTGGGACCGCACCTCCCTGTATCCAATGGCTCCGTCAGCACCTTCCTGGCCAGCCAGGCCGCACCGCACCTGTGGTGGGGGGGTGGGACACACCAGCAGGTGACGCTGGTGGGGAGGGGAGCGGGGAAGCTCTCAAATCCTCCCACTCTAGCCTGTCCCAGCAGCAGATGCGGAAGGAGGCAGGGCAGGCACGCTAGCTGCGGGGGGGCGGGGACGACTCCCAGATTTTCCCAGGACGCACTGTAAGGCATGATGCAGGAGCACTGGCTTTGAGAGTAGCTCAGAGCCCCTCCCCAAGAGGAAGGGTTACAGGCAGCAGAGATGATTATTTTGAAAGGGGCCCCCCCCCCTACCAGGCGTTCTGCGACACGTAGGGTTCAAAGTCGTACTGGGTCTCGGGTTCGTCTCCCCGCTGCAGCTGCTTGACGTGGGAGGCGTACTGCTGCCCGGGGTCGTACAGCTTGCTGCTCTCGCACAGGGTCTGGAAGTGGACGGGCTGGGGAGCCGTCTGGATGTGCATGATCTGGTAGAAGGAGATTGTGGCCTGAAAGAGAGAGAGAGAGACTCTGAGAGGGGTGCGGGGGGTATGTGTGACTGTACACGTGGTGTGTTCGGAAGCAGCCCTTTGAGACCCTGCACGCTAGTGCCAGAGAGTCAGAGCTCCATGTAAGGCTACGTCTACACTACCCGCCGTATCGGCGGGTAGCGATCGATTTTTCAGGGATCGATATATTGCGTCTCATCTAGACGCGATATATCGATCCCCGAACGCGCTTCTATCGATTCCGGAACTCCACCGCCACGAACGGCGGTGGCGTCGTCGACATGGAGAGCCCCGGACATCGATCCCGCGCCGTGAGGACGGGTAAGTTATCGATATAAGATACTTCGACTTCAGCTACGTTATTCACGTAGCTGAAGTTGCGTATCTTATATCGATTTTTCCCCTTAGTGTAGACCAGCCCTAAGACATGCAGCCGGGACCCTGGGACGCCGTGTTAGACAGAGCTCCCCGGGTTACATCGAGCTATAAGTCCTGGCAGAGGTATTGGAAAGAACTTTCTCTCAGGTCTACTCCCCCTCCCCCTCTCCTCTACCCTCATCAGAGATAGGAGCAGCCAGCCCACGTGGGAGTGTAGGTGCTTTTGGCGTAACACAGCAAGATCTGGGCTTCTCACAGCAATGTGTGCAGAAGAGGCTGGGTACGGTCCTACCCGTCTCCCGCAGGCGGCTGCCTCAAGCCAGCGAGCCCTACTCACCGATTTCATGACCTGGTCGCTCTGCTTGATCACCTCATGGATCTGCCGTAGGACGTTCACCTTGGTGTCCTCCAGCTCCTGCTTCTGTGTGTTGGCGTCAGCGATGCAGGTCCGGTACGTGGCCATCGACTCCTCTGCCTGAAAGCACCCGAGAAAGTGTGAGGTGCTAACTGCTCAGCGGCGGGAGGGCAGGGAAGGAAGACAAACCCTCCAGGCACGGACACAACCTCCTTTGCCCCATGGGTGGCATTTACCCCACGGTCCCTTCAGCCCAGGCAGTTCTGATGAGCATTTACTACCCTGGAGCATGAAGTCCTCGAGTCACATACCAGGTACAGCAGCCAGGACAATGCTGGGGCAAGTTCCCCGTGCACTCCTGCACTCATCCTTGGCTACTGTGCTGGGACAGCTGCCGACAAGACTAGCTGGGGAAGTTCTTTCAGTGCAGACACTTGTCTGCTAGGCTTCATGGGTTCCAAAGCCAGACCATTGTGATCGTCTAGGCTGATTTCCTGTGTAACGCCAAGTCATAGCTTCCCCCCCCCCCCCCCAAGATAATCCCTAGAGCAGATGTTTTAGAAAAACATCCAGTCTTGATTTAAAAATTCTCAGTGATGGAGAATCCACCATGACCCTCAGTAAGTTGTTCCAATGTGTAATTATCCTCATTGTTAAAAAAATCACCCCTTATTTGCAGTCTGAATGTGTCAAGCTTCAACTTCCAGCCATTGGATGATGTTATTCCTTTCTCCGCTAGATTGAAGAGCCCCGTACCAAATATTTGTTCCCCGTGAAGGTATGTATCGACTGTAACCAAATCACCCCTTAACCTTCTCTTTGTTCAAATAAATAGATTGAGTTTCTGGAGTCTGTCAGTCAATCTCACAACTCTTCTCTGAACCCTCTCCAGTTTATCAACATCCTTCCGGAATTGTGGACACCAGACCTGGATACAGCATCTGTGTCAAGTCCCACCAAACTCATTTAAATGGCTGTCAGGGGCAACGAATTCCCAACACAATTGGAGCCAGTGAACACCTCAGTACAAAAGGAAGGTGATAGCAGATTGGTGCAGTGGCACTGCTGTTCAGCCTGGTGAGAGACCAGGTGGCCCTGGGCTGGAGCAGAGGGTTGGGATCTACCAGAGGCCCTGGTTAGCGAGTGATTCAGCATCAGTCCCTCTGGCCAGGTGTGGATCGGTAGCACTGGTAGGCTGGGATGTGCTTCTGGCTGAAAGGATGGTTTCGGGATGTACATTGTTTGGGACACAAAAGCTCCGATGGTGTGGGGTGGGCTCCCTGCCCACTCAGCATCCCAAACAGTGATGTTCTCCTAGCATCTCCCTGACCCTCACCTTATTCCTGGCCTCCTCCTCCAGCCGCCGCTTCTTGTCCAGGGTCTTGGTGGTGGTGTTGCTGCTGGTGCTCTGCTGTTCCTCTTCAGCCTTCACTGTCACGTACTTGGCCTTCTCGTGCTCCTCACAGCGCTGCATGTACATCTGCTTGGCCTTCCGCAGGTTGGTCTCAGCCTCTTGCTGCCAGACAAAAAATTGGGACCTTGATCCAAGGTGACTGGTCTAGGGAAAAGTCTGTCTGTCCGAGGAGAATGTTATCCTCCCCCTCCCTGGCCCCGGGGTTCTCTCCTCACTGGCTTGAAGGAGTCTCCACTGCAGGATTAGGGTATGAAGCTGAGTACTAACCCACTCTGCCCATGTATGGCTAGGAATGAGCATGGAGGGGAGGAAACAGACTGTAAGCTCTTTGGGGCAGAAGCTGTCTGTTATGTACAGCTCCTAGCACGGTAGGGATCAGATCTAGAACTAGGGCTCCATGGCACTCCCGCAGGATAAATAATAAGGGAACAGTTCTGGGCTCTTATAGTGAAACTGACATGGGGGTTGGAAGAGCAAAGCTCCTTTCAAGGGGGGAGCTGCTTTCCTGCCCGCTGGGAGCACGGGGACAGTGCACGTTTCTCGGGGCATTTCCCGCACTGCTCATCCATCAGGCTCACTGAAGAGGCCGTCGTAGATCAGTCCAGCATGTGCTTGTTTCTAATGCCGGCCCGAAGAGGGGCAGAGAATCTGACCATATGACTGACGAGATGCGTGGGGGGAGGCTGTGACAGCCAGGATACGATCATGGGACAGCCCCATGGCACGCTGCAGCTCTTCGTTACCTACCAGCTTCCTCTGGGCCCGGTGCCACTGCTCCTTAATCTCCTTCCTCCGCTTTTCATGTTCCAGGCGTCTCATTCCCAGTGGCTGGAATGTGGGGACAGAAGGGGCGAAGTCAGGGGCAGCACAGCTCAGCCTTTATGACCTGTGCTGCTCTCTGCACCGATGTGCTCTGCCCTGCTCGGGTGCTCCAAATGCACCAGTTTCCGTTACAGTGGATTGTAGTGTTCATAAACCCAAGGGCTTGCCAGCACCAGCCAGAGCCAGCCAGAGCACGGGCAGCTCTGCCAGGTGGGACTTGACACATGCCTGGCCTGCCCTGCCTACCCACTGTTCCTGTTCTGGGATTCCAGTAAGCCAAACCTGCAGTGCGGTGCCACTGGGCTAGGGCATCAAGAGATGTGGGTTCTCTTCCTGGCTCAGCCCCTGGCTGCTGGTGTGATCTTAAGGAGTCATGTGCCTCAGTTTCCCTGTCTGTAAAGTGGGGATGCCGAGACATACTTTCCTTTGTAAGGGGCTTTGCAATCTACAAATGAGAAGTACGATTTAAGAGTTGTTATCACTGATCAGGCTGAACTAAGGGCAGTTCTGTGTTGTGGACAACCCCCTAGAAATTAGGTGGATGCTGTCACATTCATTTTCGGCTGACATAAGCAAACTGAGCTCTCTGGCAGTGACAGGACCATGCGTTACCCTACTGTCCTGGGCACGCAGACCAGACCTAGCAGCTTTCTGCTAGTGACCAGCGCGTGTAACTTTGTCCATGCCGGGAAAAATACACAGACTCTGAGAGGCCTAAGCTGAGCTGGAGAATGGCAAAAGTGAATTGTTTGGTTTTGCTGAACTTAGGGATGGTTGTGAGACCCTTTATCCAAACACCCCACAGCCCAGGAGTTTGGATACATGATTCTGATTCTGGCACATCTCCAGTTTGGAGCAGTAACAGGCGGGATGCCGGTAAATATCAAACCCAACCCCTGCCTTAGTGGAGTGAAAGGGAACTCTGAAGAGCTGTGCCTGAAAGAGAAACCCTATGGTATAAAGACAGTGACAGGACACACTTCTACCGCTGCAAAGTCTCTAGTGGGAAGGGGTTATTCTCAGGTGCCATTTCCGGTAGGAGAGGGCACTTTCTGTTTCAAAGCCAGGAACTCAGGGGCACCAGGTGTTCACTGCAGATCAAGCAGCAAACAGGGAAAGCAAAGGCAGGGGATCTCTCCAGCCATTTGCACCAAGGCATCCCGTGCAGCTGTGTGGGGGTGGGCAGCTCTCCTACCTGCAGGAAGGTGTGGTTCTGCAAGGTGGCAGCCGTTTGCAGGACTGCAGCGCCGTACTCCATATCCTGCTCCAGAGCCAGCGAGTAGATCGACAGGAACGGCATGTGCGGCTGGAAAATTACAACATCCCCCAGAGAATCACTGCCACGGCGAGAAACCAGGCTGAGCACATGACAGAGAAATGGTCATAGCCGTGGGGCAGGGGGTGGAGGAGGGTGAGAGGCCCAGACTCTGCTGCCAGCAAAGGCCCCTAGCTAGCTTTTACATAGTGATGCATCAGGTACTGTTAGCACTGTGCAAAGGGGAAATGTCAGAGGTTCTGTTGAGCTTGACATGCGTAACCTCATTCCCAGCAGCTCTCAAACCAGAGTGCCTGTAAAACCCTGCGATATGACTTTATACCATAACCGCTTCCTCCTGGGATTCCTTCTAGCCTGGCTCGCAGGTAGCTCGCCCTCACCCAAACAGGTCGTATTGTTACGGGACTCGGAGCCTGGGTTCAAGTTTGAAGTGAATGGTCGTTACTTGGACCTGGGGTGGGGGAATCGGGCCCCTGGATTTTACACGAGGGAGCAGGGAGTCTCAAAAATGAACCGTGACACCTAGAAGTTTAGGAGTGAGATTTTCAGAAGTGCTTAGCACTGGCCTTTGAATTCAATTCTCCACGCTGGGCAGTGCAGCTTGCTTCCGAAAAATGACACCCTAGAATTGCATAGCTAAACCTTTGAGGCTCTGGAACTGCAGTGTTTCTCTCATGAGGAGGGAGGTTTCCAGGGCTTGCTTCTGGTGTAAGTAAGGCCAGACACATGCCGGAACCAGACACAAGGGGTGTGCTTACATGGGAGCTCTGACCTACCTCCTGAGTGATCGTTTGCTTACAGCTGTTCACCATCTTCTGCAGCCCTTTGGCAAATTCCATCTCTGCAAGGGGAAGGAAGGAAGTGGACTTAGAAGGCCTTGCCCTGCTGATTTTATGTTTCATTGGGGGATATCAGTCATTTCAGCGCTGAATATAAATTAAAGCATGCCAGTTCTGCAGATAGCGTAGGTCCTATACAAACACACCCACACACCCACCCCTTCGCCTTTTTCTATCAAGGTAGTAATTCTTCACATGCACATAGATTTACTTCCTCCATAGATCTGAAAGTGCTTTACATAGGAAGCCAGGTAACATTTGATAGCGGGCCAAACTGAGGCAAAGAGACTTGCCCAAGATCATTCAGAGTCCGTGGCAAAGTCTGGAATGGAATTCAAGTCCCGATTCCCAGGCTCGTGCTTGGTCCATTCGGCCATAAATGACTCTCGCGCCCCCCAACCCATTTCTGGATCAAGGGGTCCCTTCAACCTCCAGCCCATAATAAATACTACGAGAATGTGAGCTGGGAATGGCACTGTGGCCCATTACGATGCCGCCTTCAGCATCTCGGGAAGCAGACCCTGCCCTCCGTCCTCTCGCCACTCACCCAGAGTGGTCCTCTTCTCCAGGTAGTAGAAAAGGTCCTTCATGTATTTGGAGATGTTTTTGGCATACTGGAGGGCAGCTTCCACTCCGCCCTCACACCGCTGGAGCATGATGTCCACCTCTTCTGCAGACGGACGGACTGTGACGGGGACACGGAGAAAGATGGGAGAGAAGGAGGAGATACAGAATGAGCCAGGCACTTAAGCTACCGCCAAGCACTCTCATCCACTGACTTACCCACCCAAATTGTCCAGGAGTCCTGCAGGGATCAAAGAGGCAGAGCTCCACCATGGGCTGAAACCAAGGAGCAGAACTGACCTCCTGAGCTGCTGCAGGCTTCCTCCACGCCCCCCTCCCCCACGGCAGCAGACACAGACTTCTTGAGGTTTCCTTTAAAGCCCTTCATGACCCTGCCCCACCCTACTAATCCGCTCTCGTGTCTCATGATGCCTGTTGCCTGCCAACGCCGCCAGCTTCCGTTGCCTGTTTGTCTGCTTCTTCCACTTGCCAAAGCCGTCCCGTGAAGCGCTCTCCCCAAACGAGCCTGTCAAGCCATTCGCTGGCCCTCCTTCGAACGCCTTTCCAAAGCCGTGCCAGGATCGAACTTCCAGCTGATCATGGCTAGGCAGGGGCGTAGTAAGGGTGACCGATATGTTTCTAGCATTCCTGGGCAAGTTGGCGTGATCCCTGCAAATTGCACACGTCGTCAGCCGATGGAAACGTGGGTTCTTGGTACTTCTGCCCTTTTCCGCCCTGCTCCACTCCCTCTGTCACACCGGCTTGTGTTGTCTGGTCTGATCTGTAAGCTCTTCGGGGCAGGGACTCTCTCTTATAACATGTTCACGCAGCGCCTCACGGAATGGTTGGGTGTATTGCGGCAGTAGTGAAGATGAGGAGGATCTCTCGTCTCGGAGGAGACGTTGGCTGGAAGGACGCTGCATCCGCTGGATGGTTTGCAGGAACTCTGCCTGCCTGAACTTGCCCACCGCCTGCTGGCTCCGAGACTCAGAGAAATGCCACGAGCTGCACATTTCACGGCAGTGTTTGTTACCAGCCCCTTTGTGCCCTCGGCTCCCTGCTGGGCATGGAGAATGCAGATTTAACTGCTTTGGTGCTGCCTAAGGTGCCGGGTTCAGGGGGCAAGAACACACCTGCAGTGAAGCCTCGTGTACTTGTCACTTGCACCCTGCGATCCTGTGGGACGCTGGCATTCAGCACCATTGCAAGCCAGGGAGTTGCACTTGCACATTTCTCCCGGAACCTCAATAATGGAGAGGGAACGCCACGTCCTCTGAGCCACTCTGCTCGGCCCGCTGCCCAGACTTCCCTGCCCCCAGCAGGATTTGTTCTGCACCCAGCCACTCACCTGAATCAAAGCTTTCCATGCCAGCTGGCATGCCGTCTCCGCCCTGCCCGGCGATCCCTCCGTACAGGTTCTCCATAGACTGTTCGGGTCGGGAGGCAAAAGAGCTCGTTAGAGAGTGAGAAGTAGGTACAACGGGTGAAGCCGGGAGCAGGCTGCCAGGGTTTTTTTCCAGAAGCCAGGAGATGGATAGAGAAACCTGGGGCTGCCGGCCGTTCTCTATGTTCACTGAGGCCCAGAATAAGGAGCAAACTCTTTTGATCTGCCAAGTGCAGCCCTGGGGTCCTACATGAAGGCCCTCTGGGGACATGGGAGTATCTGTGGTTAAGTGACCTGCTCAAGGTCATACAGCAAATCAGCGGCAGAGACAAGAATAGACACCAAGAGCCCTGATTCTCAGTCTTCCACTCTTTGGTCTACAAGATCATCCTGCAACCTAGCTGAAGTCCTTCTCAGGGGCCTGTCACCTCTCTAGCTAAGCACCATGTGCCCTTTTGATCTCTCCTTGTCCGCGTGAATGGCAGTAGGAACAGGACCAAGCAGACAAGGCCTGTGTGATGTTCCCCGCACAGTTCTGTCAGTGCCCGCTAGGCTAAGCTGGGGCAGCCAGGCCTCTGGCTTAGTTGCCTCTACTTGTTCTTGAGCAGAGACTGTGTGTGGCTGGTTCTCTTGGTGCCGAGCAGGGCCTGGTCCGGGTTTCTGAACGGCAGTGTACCAGAAGTAAAAGCAAACCCCAGCGATATCCCCCCTCCGGTCCACTTAGGAGCAGCTGGTGTCACTCACCTGATTCTGGTCACTGGGAGGTATCGAGAGGAGGGTGCTGCTGTCCACTTCTCCCATGAGGAATTCAGACACGCTGGAAGAAGGGGCAGGAGGACATGGATGGTCAGCATGGTTAGAGTTATGAACTGGAGAGCAGCACATAGGACCTTCCATACCACTTCCGAGTGCAGGTCTCTGGAGTCTGCCAGGGGCCAGGCCCTAGGGCCTGATCCAGCTCAGTGGGAGTCTTCCTATTGCTGTCAGTGGGGATTGGATCAGCCCCCAAATGATTTAGCTGCTACAGTGTAGATGAAGGTGAAGCAATGTCAGGAGGAGACCAGGGGTATCTTAATATCCCTGCCAGGTGGTTGTCTGAACCAGACCTCCTGGTGTCAGTAGCAATGTGGATGTAACTGATAGAAGGAACCCAGGACATCCAGCCAGGGGCCACCCAGGAACTTGTGACGCCGCAGGGAGTGGGGGATGGGTTGCACACCCAAAACTTGGTCTTTCACCATTGCCGGCGGAAAGCTGCCCCTTGTTAAGGTGCGAGTGTGCAAAGTGACAGGGCGGGGCAGCATGTTCTCTCTGGGTTGGGGACAGTCGAGGTGGCAGGGGAGTGGCAAGTCCTCCAGACCGCCGCCGGCTGAGGTTCGCTTACGTGCTACTGAAGGAGACTGCGATGGTCTCCAGAGCCTTCTCGAACTCCCGCTTGTCCGTCTCATTGTTGGACTCATAGTGGAAACCTGGAAATGGAAGAGAAGCAAAAGCCCTTTTGTGACTGACACCCACTTGCCAGGGGTGGTCCCAGACCTGCTCCGACGCAGAGAGAGGGGTGAGTCTTGCAGCCCATCCAGGAAGTCTCTGCTCTCAGGCTCAGCTGTCCCTCAGTTCTCATGTACCTCTGCCCTTGCTAACTAGGGTGCATCTACACTGCAAAAAACCTCGCAGCAGCAAGTCTCAGAACCCAGTTCAGTGGACTCGGGCTGCTGCTACGGGGCTAAAAATACCAGTGTAGACATCCCCACTGGGGCTAGAGCCCGGGCTGAGACCCTTCCCCCCTCTCTAGGTTTCAGAGCCCGAGCAAAAGCCCAAGCAAGAATGTCTACACTGCTATCTTTGGTCCCATAGCACAAGCCCCGTGAGTCTGAGACAGTTGACCCAGGCTGTGAGACTGGCTGCTGCAGGTTTTTTTGCAGTGTAGACGTACCCTAGGTGCCACCAACAAAACAGTCTTGGCTCGATGAACCCAGCTGCTCTATGCTAATTGCCACTGCACATTTAGCAGGGCAGCTTTTGAAAGAGACCTAGAGACCCTGGGGGCAGAGCCCGGCAGTACATATAATCATATTTGTTGGAGGTGGAAAAGACCTGCCTAGGTTTCATCTGGTCCAGCGCCCTGGAGAGGGTTAGCTCTGGATCGTTCCCATGGAATATTCCCCAGGGCTTTGTCCAGGCCAGTTTTACATTTCCCCAGTGATGGGGCTTTTAGCACTTCCCTTGGGAGGTTGTTCCCGTTCAGCGTGCTGGGTCTGTATTTCCCCTAAGGTCAGTTGCATCCCATCACTCCCAGCTACCCCCAGGCCACCGTAAGAGAGAAGATGAATCTGTGTTACCGCTGTGCCTTTCCTGCCCTCCGGCTTCAGAGCCTTCTGCTTTGAGATGGAAAACTCTGATCAAAGAACCCCTCTAATCGCAGACTGAGAGAGCAGCTTGTACTGCTGCAGAGCTGCCAGGTGGAGGGGTCACCCCAAGCTCTGAATCCTCCAGATCCCAAAGAAAAGGAGAATTTTATTCCCATCTAGTTCAAGTCCGGGGATTCCGAATAGGTCAGATGCAGAATCATTCTGGGTCTGCTCCTGCATGAATCTAGCGTAGAATCGCTAGAGGTTTTAGCATTAAATGGTAAAAAGAGAATGGGCCCAATCCTGTATTCTCTGCACCCTGGGCTCGGTTCTCCATTGCCCTACCCCGGTGCAGTCATTTTCACCAGTGCAAAGTAGGTGTGAAATGTTCATTCTGATTAGGTTGCGTATTACACCCACGTGCCACTTGTGCAAATGCCGGCACAAGGTGCTGGGCGATGCAAAATTAAAGCCTCTCCCAGAGTAAAAGACCAGAATCTGGCTCACAACCTTGTCGCTCATCAAAATCAACTTGCTGCATGGCTCAGAGGAGCCGCCCATTTTTAAACGTGCCTCACATCAGCGCTTGCCACAACTGCTGAGCCACAGAGCCTGGCCCATGCCGAGGCCCTGACAGGCGATCACTGAGCAAGCCGATCGGCAGATCTCGTTCCACCCTGCTATGGAGGAACTTCCTGTCCCTTGTGGTTACCGTTCGGTGTCCAGGAAATGAGGGCAGTGACGCAAAATGTTGTGCTCTGTGTGCGGTTAAGCCCGCCGGCCCTTCCCCCACCGCTGTTGTAACACTGCTCTCGGAAGGCTTTGCACTGGCACACTTGGCAGAATCACGTCTCAGAAACATGCGGTGCTGCCAGGGACTCGGGGAGATAGTGGCCGATGATGATTAGGGTTTAAGATTTTTATTGCAGTAACAGCTAACGGCCCACTCACGAATCTGAGCTCCATTGTGCTCGGCACTCCACGCCTTGTAATTAACAGACTGCCCCTGCCTCAAAGTCCTAGCAAGCTAAGGCAGGGGCGGGCAAACTTTTTGGCCTGAGGGACACATTGGGGTTCCGAAACAGGATCGAGGGCTGGGTAGGGAAGGCTGTGCCTCCCCAAACAGCCTGGCCCCCGCCCCCTCCCACTTCCCACCCCCTGACTGCCCCCCTCAGAACCCCCCACCCATCCAACCCCCCTGCTCCTTGTCCCCTGACCTCCCCCTCTCGGGACCTCCTGCCCCTAACCGCCACCCTGGGACCCCACCCCCTATCCAATCCCCCCTGTTCCCTGTCCCCTGACTGCCCCTACCCTTATCCACACCCCCGCCCCCTGACAGGCCCCCTGGGACTCCACCTATCCAACCCCCCCTGTTCCCCGTCCCCTTAATGTCCCCCCCCCAAACCTCCGCCCCATCTTCCCCCTTACCATGCCGCTCAGAGCAGCATGTCTGGCAGCCGCGCCGCCCGGCCAGAGCCAGCCCCACCACCGCGCTGCCCGTCAGGACCTCGTGGCCCCGCCACGCAGAGCGCAGGTGGCATGGCGAGCTGAGGCTGTTGGGGAGGGACCGGGGACTAGCCTCCCTAGCCAGGAGCTCAAGGGCCGGGCAGGACGGTCCCGCAGGCCGGCCATAGTTTGCCCATCTCTGATCTAAGGCCTGGATCCAAAGACTCTCACTGACCTCTGTGGGCTTTGGATCAGCCCTAAGTACCCCTCATGTCAGCTGAACAGACATTTTCTCTCCTACTTGCTGGAAAATAGGCCGGCTTGTGCATATGTGTTTCAGCCTGGCCCCCAGTTTTGCAGACACAAGTGTGCACCGCCAGTGAGAAGCGAGTACTGATGGTCAGTGTTTAGAAATCTTCCTGGATCACAACCACAGTTGTGTAGCGACGCCCCCAAATACCAGCCCTTTGCCCCAGCAATTAGCAGAGGGGGCACAATAGTGCCCACGAATCTGCAGGCCATTTTGGAAAATCAGGCCCATCAAACAACATTGACAAGAATAACAGCACAGCTGGGAACTGTTTTCTGGGGGCCCCACTCCTCGGAATCCCAGGTGTGCATTTCCACCCTAGTCAATTGCACGTTTTTCTAAATGCCTCTGAAGAAGGAATTGACTGTTCTCCTATCACCTGGGCTCAGCTCAACATGCCAGATCAGTTTAAGAGCCGATTCATTCATTGCCTTAGCTGCGTGAACAGTACATGTCAGATTTGGAAAGGCACAAACGGGAGCTCGGCACCGAACCCCCAGCGACGTTCCAGGGGGCTTTAGGCTGCAATCTGTGCCTTGGCTCATCTCTTTGAATAGGCACGGGGCCTGATTCTGATCTCGCTTCTTATTATTTCCATTGCTGTAGCGCCTCGGAGCCTGAGTCACAGACCAGGACCCAGTTGTGCTGGTTGCTGTACAAGCGCAGAACAAAGAACTGGCCCAGAGAACTTACACGCCCACCGGCTTTACGTGAGGAGCTTCATTCAGTTCAACAGCGCGGCTCTTGATCCACACCAGTGTAAGTGAGAGGACAGTCAGGCCTCCGCAGGGCTCTATGAGTGCCCAGTGCTTAGTATTGATCAGGGCAGGATCTGTACGAAATCCCCGGATCCAGACATCCCCAGTCTCTGGGGAAGTTCATACGCAGAGCCCAGCGTTGTACCCTGGGCTCATTGTGGGAGTCTGACTCTTCGCTGCCTGGCGATGTCATTGACACTGGAGTGAGGGAAGAGGCCAGCGTGCGAGAGTGGAGAATTCTGACCCGGTGGCGTTTCACACCCGCTTCGCCTAGGTGTAAATGACGATACAAGGCGCAGGGCAGTGGAGAATCGGGTCCTATGGCTGACGCCCTCTTCTAGGCCTCACCGGTGTAAATTAGGAGTGAGCGCATAAGAACGGCCACACTGGGTCAGCCCAAAGGTCCTGCTACCCAGTGTCCTGACAGCGGCCAGTGCCGGGTGCCGCAGAGGGAATGAACAGAACAGGGAATCATCCAGTGATCCCTCCCCTGTCGCTCTTTAATCAATGGGATGACACTGATGTGATGGAAGGGATGATGTGGTGGAAGGGAGAGGAGACTCAGAGCCCGTCTCCTGCCTTTGCAGGGGGATAGACTTATATCAGTCAAGGCGGGGGAGCCTGGGGTGGCTTTCCGACAGACAAGGACTCACCCCAAATATCGCACCCCTCTCCCAGCCCTGAAGTGGAACTGAGAGGTCCAGAAAACACATCCCGGCCTGACTCCTGAGCACCTCTTGCCATGTGATGTCCAAGGGGAAAATATGAGTGAAAGGGCCAAACCTCCCATTGGAGTCAAGGTGCAAGTTCCGACTGGTTTCAGCAGGGCCTGGGTTTGGCCCTAGGTCCCTGGCACCCCCAGCGATGAATGTTACAAGACTCTGTACCCAAGTCAGTTTCTTAGAGCCATGTGGTGCTGGCAGGGTGAGGCCGAGGGTGTTAGCAGGGCCGGGGCTGGTTTTACAGCTCAGAAAACAGCCCTCTCTCTCGCATGCCCCGGGTTGTTTGTTGGAAGGTTTCCCACTGGCATCGTTCACTTGGGCTCGTCTGACGCCCCATCTAGAGAAAGGGCAGTTCCTTTGTAAAAGCTTCGGTGTGAATAGGCTCCCCCAGCCGTGACCCAGCACCCTCAGGCCGGGCTCTCTCTAATCCCAGGAAATTAAATGCTCCATCTTGGCTAATCCACGCTGCACCTCCTGCGGCTCGGAGACAGCTGGCTCCCGCCTGGTGCAGCGCAACGTGTCAGACGAAGGGCCAGACTTGTCTCGGGGGTAATTCCACTGACTTCCCTGGAGCCACATGCTGAATTTGGCCCAGTGAACGCTTCACGCTAGTGACCCACAGAGGCTTTTGTGTCCATCCATGAGGGTTTGCGCCAGTGGGCGTGAAGAGAATTAGGACGTGAGCAAGCGAGGGGAGCGTGGGCTGAATATCCCAGCAATGTTCCCGGGGGGGAAGGGAGGGGAGGACAACCAGACTGCGGGATCCTCTCCCCTGGGGGAGTTTGATCACTGGAGTCATTTTAAAGTGGACTGGCTCGAGCCCTGGAGAACAGACTGGCAGAAATACCCTCGTGCCAGGGGCTGGTGACTGAAGACCTGTCTCCACCCCCCTGGACAGCAGCCACACCAGCTTCCTGGACACTGTTCCCTACCAGTGTGCCTGCCCCCCTCCCCCTGCCCCGAATCCCCCTGGATGCAGAAGGGAGCTCAGTCTCCGTAGCCCGTTCAGCCCGTGGCCTCTGTCTGCCGCATGTGCGAGCGAGGGGTCGGCTGGCACTGGTTGTGACTGTGGTTTGGATGCAAAGGACGTCTCCAAACCAAGGACTGAGGCCCTCGCCTCTGATTCCATGCAGCCCTGACCCCAACCCCAAAGAGCCTTTCCTTAGGGTCAGCTTCCACCTGCCTCCAGCCCAGCCTGAATCTGAACAGGGTCAACGCCCGTGAGTCCATAGCAGCTGCTGGGCCTGGCTGGGGCAAGTCGGGAGGGAGGCAGTGAAGGGTGAGCAGAATCGCGGAGCCTTTGAGGTGGCAGCTGCTCTGTGCTCATGACCCGGCTGTGCACTGACCTTTGACCCTGGATATTAGGGTTCCTGCGGCTGTCAGGGTCTCCAAGGTGTTGAGCAGTGGGTACTTGTTGATGACCTGCCGGAGGATGCGCAGGGCTTCCCCCAGGCACTCGTGGGCTAGCGGCCGTTGAGACTCCAAGGGATCTGCAACAGAGAGGGGTCAAAGCAGCGTTACAGCCCTGAGCCTGTAAAGTCAACGTTGTGCCGGCGAAGGGCGCTCGGAGGACAGGAGCACCGGGGTAATAGCAAGGTGAGCTCCCACACACAGGCCGTTCCCCTGGCCCCTGCGCCTCCGCCTGACCTGCAGCATCCGCTGCTGTTCCAGTCCTGCTCCCCCACCTGTACGAACAGCCCCTGCACCCATTGTCGCAGTGCGGAGTTACTTCTAAGCAGACATTTCCAGTTGTGCAATGGTTTTATGAGAGCAAGAGAGGCTGAAACCTACCGAACTCATGTCACTGATGAGCCGCCCCATCTGAACCGAAGTCTAACACGTTCCACCCAGCTCATCTTGATCAGTCTGCTCAGGGTGGTGGTAGGCCCCCTGCCCTGGCTGATTAATCCCATGGGACCTTTGGAAGGAGCCAGCTGTACTCTGTGCTCGAGGGCCTGGTGCCTGCTGGGGCTCTGGGGTGCTCTGTGTCACATCACGGCCTCCAATCTCTCTACTGGTGGCTTCCCCACCAGTGTCTCCAGCCTGCCCAGCGTATCCCTGCCCAGGAAGCCCCTGCTGGGGCCTCTGGCCTGCCCGTATCTTCTCCCAGCCTCCTCCCTCTCTTGGACGGCTCAGCACCTGTCAGTCATCCCAAGACAGGAATCAGCGCAGGCTCCTGTTCCAGGAGGGGGTTCCACTGTGCTGATGGGACGGTACCAATATCCCCCCTTTAGGGAAGGCTGCCTAGACTGTCCCAGCCAACGCATCTCACTCCCTGTTGGAACAGGCACATTCATGCTCAACTAGGGTGACCATATATCCCGAAGGCTGGGGCTGGCGTTGCTGCTCACCTGAGCCCTGCCTGCCCCCTGCCAGAGCCCTGCCTCCCCCTCCAGCCCCCCCGCGTGGGGCTGGCATCACTGCTCCCCCCCCGGCACGTTCCTTTGCACCCCACATTTTTGACAAAAGTGACCATTTGCCCGTTTGCTCTTGTCAAATGCCCACTGTTGCCCAAAAAGTCAGGATGGCTGGGACAGGGCTAAAAAAAGGGACTGTCCCGGCCAAGACAGGACAGAAGATCCCTCTGCTCAACAGACAGATGGCGCTTCCAGCTGGCGTCCTTCTCTAGCGGCCAGCAGCAACTGACATGGGTGCGTGGGATTGTGAGTCTCCCTCGTTACATACCAACCCATTATTGTCTCCCTAGGCAATTTATTCTGGTGGTTAAGCACTGGAATAAATTGCCCAGGGAGGTTGTGGAATCTCCATCATTGGGGATTTTTAAGAACAGGTTGGACAAAGACCTGCCAGGGATCGGCAACCTCTGGTAAACACCCTGGTGGGCCGGGCTGGTTTGTTTACCTGCCACGTCCACAGGTTCGGCCGATCGTGGCTCCCACTGGCCGTGGTTCATCGCTCCAGGCCAATGGGGGCTGTGGGAAGCGGCGGCCAGTAAGTCCCTCGTCCCGCGCCGCTTCCCACCGCCCCCATTGGCCTGGAGCGACAAACCGCAGCCAGTGGGAGCCACGATCGGCCGAACCTGCGGGTGTGGAAGGTAAACAAACCAGCCCAGCCCACCAGGGTGCTTTCCCTGGCGAGTCGCGTGCCAAAGGTTGCCAATCCCTGGTCTAGATAATACTTAGTCCTGCCATGAGTGCAGGGGACTGGACAAGATACCTCTCGAGGTCCCTTCCAGGTCTATGACTCTATGATTCTATTCAAAGCCCCCGTCCCAGCCAACTGATCTCCAAGCCCATTAAAACCCACCCCGTCAGCTTCCTGTTTTTGCCTCGGTTTGATCACGCATCTTCCCTCCTCCCTGAGAACTGTCCTTCCCAAGGCAGGCCCTCCCCACTCCAGCCCTGGCTGGGTTTAAAGGCCTGAGGCCAGAGCAGCATCCTAAGGAAGAGGAAAGACAATACGGCAGGATCAAGGAGATTTCAGGGAGTGCCCGGCTTGTTAAATGAGTCTTGGCTGTCTGGTAACGCTCAGCGGCTGGCTGGCTGGGGGGAATGTGTGTGTCGGGGTGAATTTTAGTTGGGGTGCTGGGATGAGATGAATAAAGAGCCTTCAGAATAGCACTGGGAATTCCACGAGGGACGAACCCTCTAGCTTCTCGCACAGTGAGCCTGTGGATTAGTGGTTGGCGCCTGGGAATCGGGCAGAGCTCAGCTATTAGGGTGATGGGAGGCTTACAAGAAATCAGCATAGCCCTGCTGACGTCA
Source organism: Mauremys mutica (assembly GCF_020497125.1). Classification (NCBI taxonomy): domain Eukaryota; kingdom Metazoa; phylum Chordata; order Testudines; family Geoemydidae; genus Mauremys; species Mauremys mutica. The sequence goes on from NC_059095.1 coordinate 5,045,051, forward strand.
ATGAAGCTGCACCGATTTGCACCAGCTGAGGAGCTGGCCCCTGAATTCCGGCACTGACTCTCGGAGTAACCTTGAGCAAGTCACTTAACTGCTCCGTGCCTCAGTTTCCCCATCTGAAAAACCGGGAACAATACTTACTTTTGGACAATGCTGTAAGACCTCTGGATGGAAAGCATGAGAGGCGCATACAGCGTTGTTCTTCGCACTGACTGCTGGGGTTTAGAACACTCCCTCGCCAGGCTGGTTCAGCCTCACGCTGCACTAGCGCTAAATGCCTGGTGGCAGCATTGTGGCCTAGTGGATCGACCACTGGACTGGGGCACAGGAGACCTGGGTTCTAGTCCCAGCTGAGCCACTGACTGACGGTGGGCAGGTCACATCCCCTCCCTCTGCCTCAGTTTCAAATAGGTTCAAGATACTGACTTGCTTTGGGACCTATAGATGAAAAGTGCTATAGAGGAGCATATACGGACTAACTGCATTGCTAGCTAGTAGCAGCCGCTCTACCAGCCCCGCAGGGGAAACGAAAGGCAGAGTGATGAGGAGAAAGTGACCCAAGGGAAAGTTCAGGTGACTGTCACAAAAATAGACTCCAAAGAGGTGGATCTGCCCCTATGGGGAAGTGTGGGGAACCCTCCATTGCTTGGGTTGCTCTGAACCACCCCAGCCCAGGAGAATGGACCAGAGGGAACAAGACTGCAGTAGTAGGTGGAGATGGAGAAAGTCTTGTCTGTCTCCATCAGTCATTCGCTGTATCCCAAGGCACAGATTCCTGCCGGGAGGGAGGGTCTGGCTGACACAACCCATGTCTGTGGATCTGACCCTGCACAGTCATTCACACCTGTGCAAAGCGGACATTAAATGCTCCCAGTCTGGCACTGAAAGCATTGGCCACCCACTTTGCCATGATGTGTTTACACCCCAGGTGCATGACAACAGAGAATCAGGCCCTGGGAGTTTATTTCAGGCTGTGGTGTGACAGGAGGGAGATGGGAGGCATTTGACCCCAGTGATTTTTCCTCGGTGGCGGTTTCCCTTGAAAGCAGTTTGAGAATTTCCTCCTCATTTCCTTTCCTTTCATTCCCTGCCCGGATGTGAACTCCCTGCCACGCAGCCCGGAGGGACCCAGTGGCTTCTTGTTGCCTCCTCCCTGCTCAGCCAAATTTCCATTATTGCTGTAATTTAGGATGATTGCTGGGTGGATTTTCTCAGCCACCCATCGGAGATGCAGCAAATAAGCGGGCTGCTCTCCCTACGCACACCCCAGCTCACTCTTTGAGTGAGCACGGGAACTGGCTCCAGGGTCCTTGGGAAGTTTGTTTACTGGCAGGAAAGGAAGTTGGATATTGGGAGCTTCCCCAGGAAACCAGCCCCTTCTGCGACTCTCCAGATAAAGCCGCCCACCAGCATCCCTTGTTTCTGCCCCATCAGCCCTGTGTGTGATCACAGACTGAGAAGGTGCAGTAGAATTCTGCCCCGGGGCGCCAGAAGCTATCAGCATGGCCAGGGGAAAACATATACCCATTGCTTTTCCTTCAGATGCCAAGCACAGAGGTGTAGAGCGAGTGACAGGCTCTCTTCCCAGCTCCGACAGGGGAATGTGAGCTGATCTAGTGGTTAGAGCAGAAATCCTGCGTTCCATTCACTGCTGTGGAATGGAGTTTGATTGATTAGAGCAGCGGGGGCTGGGAGTCAGGATTCCTGGGTTCCTTCCCCAGTTCTGCAATTGCAAGACTTTGAGCAAGTCATTGTCCCTTCTCTGTGCCTCAGTTTCCCCATCTGTAACATGGGATGATTCATGCTTTTCTACCTTACATGGGTGCTGGGAGCATTCACTAATGTTCATACAGTGCTCTAAGATCCCTGGACGAAGTGATATGTGAGCAGTATTGTTCCTGTTATCAGCCTGCTCGCTGCACTGAGATTTTGCTCTGCTACATCAGTGTAAACCCAAAGGAACGCCACTGACCTCACTCTGGTTTCTGCAGGTGCAACTGAGAGCAGAATTTGTCCCCGGCGAGAACATGGGCCTACACGGGGCACTCTAAGCTGCGTTGCCACGGGCGTGGGACGGCTGCATTGCCCCAGAGTGAACGGCACTGCTAGGAGGTAGGGAAGCAGCCCTCAAACAAGGGAGGAAAGGAAGGGGTGTGAGGTCTAGAGTGGCTGATCCCTTTAATCCAATCCTGGATGCTAGGAGGTGGGGTGAGCTCAGCACTGACATGCCCAGGGACTAAGCCCAGCGTCTGTGACTCTGGGACTGGAGGGTGAAGCCTTCTTTGGAGAGAAATCCACAAGAGCAGGGAGGGGAGAGAGGGAGCCTGCTCTGACTGGGCAAACCCTGCATCCCGGCCCCCTATGTCAGCGTCAGGGTGGAAGGGATTTCCTATGCATTCTCTGCCGCCTCTTACGTTTCCAGGCTGTATCCGGAATGGAAGGCAGAGAGGCCATGTGGGGCTGGGGGCAGGGACCGACAGGACTGGGATCTGTGTCACAGCTGAGCAGGGATGGACGAAGAGACGTAATGGAAAGCTGGACCCACCAAAATGGTGCAATCCCCTACAACCATTGCTGCATCCCTTCATGCACACACAGTTCCTGTCTCAACAGCTTCAGTCTTCCTCCAGAACCCACCCGGCGTCCCCCTGAGCCCGGTCTCTCTCCCTTCCTTCCCCCCCTCACGTGGCTTTAGAGCTGGTTGAAAATCTCCTCCCAGAATATGTTCCCGCTTTGTTGAAATCAAACTTTTTGGCGGGAACGCGTCAATTTCCACTCAATTTCATTGCCCAGGGTGGGGTAATCAAAACGAAGCATTTTGACATTTTCGTTTTGAAACGGTTTTTCCATCGAGGAGTCTATTTTAGATGATTAAAAAAAATTTGAAGTCCAAATCCAACCAAAACAGCTCGATTGACCCAAAACAATTGGGGGGGGGGGGTTTGGCGGAAATTTTGAAATGACATTCTGGCATTTCTTGCGGAATGGAAATCCCATTTTTTGACTAACTCTGCAAAAGCTACTTAACCTTCGCCTCCCATCCCTTCTCCCCCCGCCCGATAGCCCAGCAGGTCACATTCAGAGCTGGTATAAACAGGTGCCGCTCCATGGAGTTTGGCCCATGGATTTTTTTTCTCCCACTGACCCAATGCAGAACCAGGCTCCCACTCCAACCACCGTGCCAGGGTCCCAGTGCCCTAAGCAACCTCATTCGGCTGCGACCAGGACCGCGCAGGGCTGGCCGAGCAGGGGATGCAAGGTGAGCCACACTCCAAGGTGGACTTTCATCTGGATGCGGGGTCTAAACTCAAACCTCGGTGCGAGAGACCTGGGCCCAAGGTTCCTGCCCACCCCTTTCGGAATGGAGTCGGGGGTCACTGCGCCCCTTCCCTGTGGAGACTCCCGCCCCATGTTACACACTGGGGCCTTGCGCTGGTGTTTTCCACTGGAACAGGGACCGCGTCAACATGTTTGCATGGCTGGCAGCGAAAAAACAAGTCATCATGTGACCCCCAGCTGGGCCCCACCCTAGCCAGGGGTGCGGGAAATATACAGTTTCCTTTGTCTCCTACAGAGAGAGAAGCCTCTTAAAGGGACAGGGCAGAGACTGCAGGGCCACTTCCCGCCCCCAGCCTGGCGTCCTGGTAAAGAAAAGAGCCGCGTTCAGTGGCCTTTGGGAACCCAGGTTCGTTCCCAGGGGCGCATGGGGCTCGGGGAGAGGCGAGGAATGTGCCCACTGCCACTCCAAGGGCTTTATCTCGGTGCCACCAGCCATCGCTGGCGCTGCAGTAAACAGGAAAGGCAGGCAGATGAAAATAGCTTGCAGGCAGGAAGTCGTGTTATCCTGTCCCAGATCCCCCTCCCCTGCTCAGCCTCTTACCCCTCTTCCTCGCCTCGCGTGGCAGCTGCCACTGCTCTGCTCCAGGCCACGAGGAAAGGCTAGAGCAAAGCAGTTGCATGGCCACCGTGGGGAGGTCAGGCCCAGTTCCTGAGCGAAGCCCCCCAGGGCGCTGCAGGCCCTGGCTTTCTGCTCTCCCACCCTGGGTGACCACCGCCTCCCAGCATGCTGCTGTCCGCTCCCTATGGAATCACCCCCGTGCTCGGCCTTTTTCTCCTGTGACGCCACCCCTCTCGCTCCCCTATAGCCATGTAGCTTTGGAGGCAGGTGTCCAATCAGTGCCACGGACTGGCCGGTGCGGGGGAGGGGGAGCACTCTCGCCACCCTTCCCTGACCCTTCCTTTGCCCATCACCACTCTCAGCTGCAGGTGCTGCCTGACCCTGCCTGCTGCTTCTCTAGCCTGTTTGCTCTCTGCTCCCTCCCCCCTTCTCCTCTTCACAGCTGCCCCAGACACTGCTCCGCCTCCCCCACTCTGTTGGGGCCAGCCTGCATGTGTCCCCTCCACCCCAGAGGTGGCTGCATTCCACTGAGGAGTGACACGGTCTCTGGAGATTAGATGAGCACAGTTGCTAGCAGAACCAGTGCAGCTGGCTAGGGAGAGCAGCTGAGGGGCATTCCCAGGAGATTAAAAATCACACATCCTGGGGCCCCTGGCTGTGCTGCACTGCTGGGAGGCAGTTCCTCCAGCCCAATCCCCCCTGTGGAGCTTGGATCACATGACACGCCTGAGCACAGGTAGGGATGAGACGCCACTGATTTCAGTGGGGCTGGGCTGATTGACAGCAGCTGAGAAGCTGGGAGTTCTCTGTGTGGGATGAGTCCAGGATACCTTCCCAGTTAGCACTATGGAGTTGGGGTTCATTGAGCCAAACATGAGCCCCAGGAGGTGGGTCAGCATCACCCCCATTTTGCTGCAAGTGCTTCTGATTCTCCTCGCCCCAGCTTTCCGGCCGGGTCGTTCCACTCCATTCAGTGGAATTGCTCCTGGTTTACGCTGACATCTGTGAGAGGAGAATCAGGCCCGGGTGGGGTTGTTTCACCTTCCCACCAGTGTGAGGGAGCAGAGAACTCTGCTCTGGGAACATCTTACGGCCCCTTTGCACAGGGCTACATGATGACACAAGGTGCAGCGGGGATCAGAGAAGAGCTAGAAATCAGAACTCGGCAGCTGCTGGCTCCCAGCCTGCCTTGCTAGACCAGCACCTCTCTCGGCACGGGGTGGAGACCAGTATTTTGTCCCTAGCTCGGTGTGATCAGTTTCTAACTTTTGTCAAGTGCTTTGGGATCTCCCAAGTCTGGAACAGGGATAATATTAAGTAGCACCCGGATAACCCTTTCCATTTCCAAAGTCTCTTACGGCCGTTAAGCCTCACAACACGCATGGGAAGTAGGTAAGGGAGTAAATATTACTGAGGAAACTGAGGCCCAGAGCAGGAGAGTGGCGTGTTCAGGGGCTCAGTGTCAGAGCCAGGACTAGAATGCCAGAGCTCCTGCTTCCCAGTGCCATGCACAGACTCGACAGCACTGGCATGGCTGCGTGGGATTGCCCACGTTCGAGGGGGAGAGGCAGTGTCGGCAGGCAGGCTGCCTGGCACCAAGGAGGCGAGATCTCATCGGGATTATTTCTTCGACGTTCTCCCCTGTGAGCACAGGGACTCACAGAGGGTTTGATGCCCAGGCACTGCAAACAGCCCATCTTCTCCCACCCTGCAGAATCTTCTTCCTCAATCCCCAGCACTCAGGAGGGTGAATCGAGCTCAGGCGTCTGGGAGGGGGGGGTCGGGCATTTCCAGCGCGTCAACCACAGGCAGCTGTGACCCATGGGGGTGATTCATAGCTGTGTGACTGGCGCAGGGAGCAGCAGAGCACAAGACCAGTGCTGACGTCGGATCCAGGAGGCCAGAGCATGGCATGGATCAGCCCCAGTGCATGCACCAGGCCACCAAACCCATGGGCCTGTTTCTATGGGATGGGTAAGTGCTGGCTGCAGGGGTCTTGTTGCCAAAGACAAATCAGCCAGTGTCCCCTCTGCCAGCCCCCCGTGCAAACAGGGCGAGGCCCTGCTTTTCAAAGCCGCCTCTGATTTTGAGAGGGACGTTCTCAGTCCTGGGTCTTATTGTCCGAGGGGCTTAGTGCCAATTGAGGTCACTGGGTGCGGCCAGTGCCCAGCACCTCTGGGAAATCTGTCCCAGGGTGGCTCAGATCAAGCATCCCAAAATGGAACATCCAGAAATCAGAGGCCGTGGCTGAAAATCCACGGCTCCAGGCTATTTCTCTGCCTTAGGCTGCCTCCTGTTGGCCTGCCTGCAGCAGGGGGGGCATTGCAGGACACAAGGGTCCCTTTCAGAGCCAGGGAGCTCCCCGGGGCCTTCCGTTCTATCCCCCCTTACCCTGCCCCATTCTTTACCAGACACGCTGGAAACCCCTGTTCAGGCCTTTACGTCCGCAGGCCCCTCTGGGAGCAGGTGGTCGTGGGCACTTACCATCTCTGAGGACCACGTCTCTCAGCTTCTCCAAACCCTCGGCAAACCGGGCCACGTCGGCCAGGAGCTGCGAGATGTCCTCCACGTCGATGAAAGTCCCCTCCCCGCTCTCGATGGGGCTGTAAGAGGCGGGGGTCTTCTGTCCCTTGGCGATGCCCCGTGGGCCCGCAGGGGACAGAGGGAAGCCGGCGGCGCTGGCATGCCGGCTCAGGCTGGTGGGGCGCTTGAGTGTCCCCACTGTGCTGGGGCTACTGCTGAGCTTGGCACTGGACATGGACAGGTCCGCCAGGCTGGAATTCGGCGCGTCCAGGCAGTCCTTCCGCGGCAGCTCCTGATGGGACAAGGACATGCGTGAGGGTGTAACGGGCCAGGGGGAAGGCGCTTCCAACCCTCCCAGAGCCAGCGGGGAGGAACCAGTCCCACAGGCGTTACCAAGGCAGTCCTCACACTTATGAACCTTCGTCTTAATTAAGGGAGGGGTGAGAACAGGGGACAGGGAGCCAGGACTTTTGGGTTCTAGCTCAAACTCTAGAAGAGGAGTGGGGTCTAGTGGGTAAAGCCCAGGGGAGGGCTGGGCGACAGGACTCCTGGGTTCTATCCCTAGCCCTGAGATTGGACTATGGGTAGTTGTTACAGAAGGGCACTGGGAGTCAGGACCTCCTAGCTCTGCCGCTGACTTTCTTTGTGACCTTGAGCAAGTCACTTAATCTCTCTGTGCCTCGGTTTCTCCATTTAGGAACCTTTTACAAGGAGGCTATGAGATTTAATGAGTTAATGGGCCAGATTCTGATTCTAGCAACCCTGGTGTAACTCCTACACTGAAACCGGAGGGGTTTCTGCATTTTCACCAGGGTAAATGAGATCACGGTCTTATCATCAATTAAGGTGGCTACAGAGTTTGCATTTTGTAACAAGAAAAGGTTTAAGGAATCGAAGGAACATTTCCTCCCGGAAATGGAGGGACAATCTCTGAAGATGAAGACAGTGGGTGACCCAGCTGGGGAGAGGAAAATGACTGAACTGCGAATAAAAGTTGGCAGGTTTAAATGATTCACCTCTCAGAGCTATACGAGCTACATTCTTTGTCCCTGTGCATGGAACTCCTGCTGACATCAGTAAGAATTCAGGTCAACAGTGGGGGTAGACCCCCTGTGAACCACAAAATGACTGAACAAAGATGAATTATGATTTCGATACAATAAAATGATTAGAGAATTCTTGGAACAAGACAGTCATGATCCCACTAGCACTAATACAAGTCTACTCAGATCTCAGGAGTTCAGGAACCAAATCAGCGATCAGCATTACCCAAAAGAGACACAGGAGTGTGAATTCCGTGTTTCATTGTCTATCATGCTATTCCTATTTAGACAGTATGGCAGGGAAATATTTATATATATTAGTCTCACAGCAAATAAGTTAACTTAATTGGTTAATAACATCGTAAAAGCATCCTGATCGGTTAATAACTTTAGATTGGTTAATTAAATCTCGCTGTGTTTTAATATCACTTGCAGCACAGAGACACGTTAAAGAGTCACTTGCAGCTCACAAGTCACACTCTGAGCATCACTGGCTTAACAAGTTGCGAAAGCCGTGCTGTTCCTGATCCAGCCCTCCCAGCAGGAGGCGCTGTAGGAAGCATGGTAGAAACACCGGCTATCATTTAGCTCACTATCCGTCCCAGCATCTCCCTTCTGGAGGCGCTGCCAGACTGGGATGAGGTTCCAAAGAGTTCTAGATTCATAGAGTGCCACTAGGCCAGACCCTGAGATACTGATCCACTCGCGTCCTTGATCCGCTGCTCTGTACCACACAGCAACAGCCAGGCACGGAGCTTTATCACCTCGGTCCCTGCACCACTGCAAACACCCAACTCAAGAAGCAGAGTCCCACAGGGGTGAAAATATGATGTGGCCTTAACAGTCTCAATTGCCTAAGACCTTCCCCCAAGGCTTTCAACACGTAAACAGCCCTTGATGCGGGACCTTTCACAAGCATCAGTCATCAGCTCAGAAACCACAGACTTTTCTCTCTGATCACTATGAGCTGGTTTCTTCCATGTCCCTGCTGGCTGCCTGGCTTATATCAGTTACTGCTCATCTCTCCTCCGCTGTCTTCTGGTGTCTCTCTGCACCGTGGCCCCTTTTGCCATGTGGAATTACAGTGTTAACTGCCCTATGCCACGTTATATCGGGTTGTCCTCTACTGGGTAGATTGACAATAGGCCATTGTATGTCACACGAGGTTCCACTGGACGCCCAGTGCCGGCGTCGACTTAGAGCAGGTTATTCTGTCCATGGAACTTTCCTCCGCCTTGGCTTTGGGTCTGGCCTAGGATCCAGAGCGTGTGACACTGTATCGTAATCATGCACAAATGCTGGTAAAAGGTGTGGCTGGTGCAAACTGACCAAAGCCAGGAGATAATGGAGAAGCCGAGCGTTCACGCTGTGTTCTCCAAACACCCGGGCACAGCTAGGGGTGCAAGAGGACAGACACGGCCTCCAGGCTAGGGTGTCCCCCTTAGGTGATGTGCCGTGATCTCACACTGGGATGAAGACATCATGCTGGGATGTAACACGGCATGACATTGTGGCTCAGTGTCACCCCACGATGGCTCAACATCCTGATCCCCATGGGAACTTTTCCTTTCCCAACTCAAAGAAGATTTGTTGGCTTCCCGCGGGGGATTTCAGGTCAAATTCAGGACGACTCAGTCGTATTGTGTGTAGCTGCTGGAGGAAGAGCTTGTGATGGGCCAGGGACAACTTTGAGTTCTTCCCTTACGTCTTTTATCTGGCATTTCCTATTCTACAGGTTTTGCATGTGAAATGCCCCATCAGCGTATCTGTACTGGGAAGACACCTGGTCTTTCAAAGCCAGTGACAGGAGAAGGCTGGAATAACCATAGAAGTCATAGGAGGGCATTCCCGTGGACTGGAGACCCCTGAGCCACTCCGTGCCAAGCATGTCTGGTTTGTGGGTAGAGTTGCATCAGAAACCATGGCTGATAACAGAAACAGTTTCAATTACAGAAAGGAAAAGACCAGCCAGCCTAGCTGACAACGCCTTCTCTCTGGCCCAAGGCGCATTATTTAGCACAACTCAAAAGGAAAGCAGGAGTTACCTAGGAGAGCCCATGAGACCATTGTCTGATCAAGGACTTCCTAGAGCCACACCATAAGGGACTGCATGGCTCAGGGACTTGGTGGCATCTTCCACCTCTAAGCCAGTGATTCAGATCCACGCCGCTTTCAGTAGTTCCTATCAGACGGCTGTTCGGCAGCCTGTGCATGAAATGAGTCTGGTGGGTCTCAGCCCAGTTCTCAGCAAGCGTGACAAAACCCACCCCAGCTGGCAGCGATCGGGCCTCGTGGTGGCCGTGTCAGCCGTGAGCCCAGGAACTGGATGAGCTGGGGGCTGGCCTCGCCTCTCTCCTAGAGATGGTCCCTCCAGGGCAGGACTGTGAGGAAGCTTCTACGGCCTTTGCTCTGGCTGCTCGGTGAATAAAGTGGGCCCTTCGCTCTCAAACCCTGGCACCGGCCTTCGCACGAGGCTCGATTAGAGACAAAAAATTGAGAAATGAATCCCCAGGAGGCTAGCGGTGACTGTGGGTTCCAAGATCCCAGAAGGATAAACGACAGGCAAACTGAGCCAAGAGGAATCTCCAGACCCCCGTGAACCTCTAGCCAGGAGTGAGACGTGATAACACCATGCAGCCCCCTCTGACGTTACAAGCTATTGGCTCCGTGGGCTCTCAACTCTCTTGCTTCGGCAACTGCAGGGTGATATGTTCCCTGTCTGGTGGCAGCTTTCTTCTGCTGCACAGGCTTGGCTAGGAGGCTGGAGGGGTTCTAGCTGAAATCATGGGGCTGGAGTCTACTGTTTCCCTCTTTGCCCCCTGGGTGGAGTTGCACGGACAGAAGCAGAAGGCAGAGTTTGACCCTGGGTTCCCACCTACCTTCAGCCACACCTTTGGTCTGTAGGAGAAGGAGTCCAGGGCATGCTCACGTGAGCTGTGTTTCTTCGCCAGTCTCCTGAGCCCTGCAGAGTACGGGCTGTAGCTGCTCTTGCCAGCTGCGCGTTTGCTCAGCATCCTCTGGTCTTACACACAAGGGGCCTACGGGCCGGACCCATCCGCAAACCCCCAAGAACTGGCCCGGAAAGAAGGATGGGGAAGGAGGAGCAAACGCAGCCACTGCCCTTTAAGAAGCTGCTGGATGGTTTTCGGCGGCCTTGGGACCCACCCCCATTCCTTCTTCAGAGAATCTATAGTTTAAATGGAGTCTGTTGCTAAGGAGGGGCTGAGGTGGGTCAGGGTGTGTGTCTCAACCACAGCTGTTTCCAAAGCAGCAGGAAGATGAAGCTGGGAGCTTCCCTTTTTGCCTGCTTTAGAACCCCATGTAGCTCATTTAAAAAACATCCACACGCTCCTGTCCGTCCCCCCTTTGCTCCCTCCTTCCAGAGCTGGGCCTAGCTGACCCCAGAGAGCCTCCCCCAACCTCTGATTTCTGTGCTCTATCATGGAAATAAAGGCGAGCTCCTGTCTTCCTCCTTCTCCGGCTTTGATCTCATTCCCTCTGTCCCACCTGGCTCAGCCGCTTTGCTGCTGCAAAGTTGCCTTCCATAGACGCGAATGCCAAATCCTACCCGACTCGCCCATTAATAATCGTTTCCCTCCCTTCGCTCCCAATCGCTGCTGCTGCTGCTGAATTTCTCTCATCCTTCCATCCGATCCCCCCCCCCCTCCGTTTAATCACATCTTCTCTCCTTTTCAAAGCCAACTTCTAAACAGAGAAACTGTTGCCTCAGGTATCTTCCCCCCCTTCCTCTTCCTCCCACCGCTGCCCTAAAGGTTGGTAATTTTCAGAGCCACTCTGCCTCCCATTGCATCGTAGCTGTTCACATTTGCATTGATCAGAGGAAAGAGGATGCAGTGTTACTTACAGATGGGGTTTGCGGTATGGGGCTTCCTGCCCTGGTCTTCTTAGATATTGAGGGAGTTTTCATTAACTCGCGTTTCTTCCTTGAAAACATCTTTCCCAAAGGTAGAACAAGGTCTTTCTCGCGTCCCACCCCAGCCGATCCCCGGTCTCTGAGCTCCCAGCTGGGGTTCACTTTCTCTTTCTCTCTATTTCCATCCACCACGGCTTGATCTCGAGCCTTGCGTAGATGCCCTGTGTAGCTGCAGCCTGCCCAGCTCAGGCGCGACTCCCTTAACAGTTCAACCACATTAGCTCGCTGCTTAACTGTCAGGGCTGAAGCATGTGATGCAAACTAATTTCCTGATTGGCGTGTCAGGCTAACCTGCAAACACTTCACAGGAAAAGGCAAATGTGCAGAAAGAGAGACAAAAGCAGCTCGATTCCTCTTTTCTTGTTTTGCTTTTAGAGGTTTGACTTTTCTTTTTTTAAGTGGGGAGGGAAAAAAGGGGTTGTGATCACTGTTTTCAGGGGGGCCGGATCTCTCTCTGGCTCTTTGAGATGAGCTTTCCCTGCGGGTTTCATTAGCCCCGTTTTCCAGATAGGAACTGAAGCCAGGAGAGATTATAGGGGAAATTTTCAAAGACACAAAGGAGAATTACGCCCCAACTCCCGCTCCGTTTCAATGGGAGTCAGGCACCAAATCACCCTTTGTGCTTTTGAACATCCCCCTATTTATTATACTTACCTGGCCCCTAGTGCCAGAGTGCCTTACAAGCTTTATTTGTATAACCCCCAGTTTACGGATGGGAACTCAGGCCCAGGGGGATTAAGTGACTTGCCCAAGGTCACGGAGAACGTCAGTGGCAGAGAAGGGAATCAAATCTTTGGGCAGGGACTGTCTTTTTGTTCTGTGCTTGTACAGCACCTACAACAGGGGGGTCCTGGTCCACAACTAGGGCTCCTAGGTGCTACAGTAACACAAATGAATATTAACCCTCCCCTGCAGCACAGCCCAGTGCCATAACCACAGTACCAACCTCCCTCCGTCCTCACCCCCTCCACCCCCCGGTTTCCTAGAAGCAGCGTGTTTTATGGCACCTAACACATCAGATTATCTTGCAAAATCTTTGTCTAACTGCACCTGCTGAGTGGCTGAGCGAGGGCCTAGCTTTGTGAGCAGGTCCTGAGAGGTGCTGCCTGGCTGCCATGCGCATGCCGTCAGGCCCAGTTAGCCTGTGGAACTCGCTGCCGTGCTATGCCATTAAAGCCAAGAGTTTAGCGATATTAAAAGAGGGATTAGAGACGCTGGTACGGAAAATCCAGGGTTACAATAGTAAATGTTAGAAATAACCGAGGGAGGGATTTAAACCCTCGTGCTTCATGGCGTAAGGAAATTCTGACTGTGGTCACTCAGCAGGTAAGTCCCTGGGCAGGTAATCCTGCAGCAGCAGGGTTCTTGCACCTTCCTCTAAAGCATCTTGGTACTTGCCGCTATCAGAGATAGGAGGCAGAGCCAACCTAGCAGGGGCGGCTCTACAAATTTGGCCGCCCCAAGCAATCATGCCCGGGAGGCGCCCCCGAGCCGCGGGAGCAGCGGACCTCCCGCGGGCATGACTGCGGAGGGTCCGCTGGTCGCGCGGCTCGGCTGGACCTCCCGCAGCTGCGGGCGGTTCGCTGGTCCGGCGGCTCCGGTTGAGCTGCCGCAGGCATGCCTGCGGGAGGTCCAGCCGAGCCGCGGGACCAGCGAACCGTCCGCAGTCATGCCTGCGGCAGGTCCGCTGCTCCCGGGGCTCCGGTGGACCTCCCGCAGGCATGACTGCGGCAGGTCCGCCGGCCCAGCCTGCCGCCCCCCCGGGAAAGGGCCGCCCCAGGCGGGTGCTTGCCCCGCTGGGCTCTGGAGCCGGCCCTGCAACCTAGTGTGACAGTTTCCTGGGTCCATTCTTGCTGACTGCAATGCGGGGAGAGGGCGAGCCACACCTTGCAGGATTGGGCCCAATTAACCCATTCTGGGGCTCCTGGAGGGGAGGCAGGTAATTAAGGATTAGAACCAAACTTGTAGGGCAAGAGAGAGCGAAGAGCCAGGAGAGAGGTGGTTGGGGATTTCTGCTCTCTGGGAAAGGAACCACAGAGGGGCCTACAGGAAGGAGCTTGTGCCCTAGGACAGTCCTGAAGGGTGAGGACAGTTGGGGACCAGGCCACTCCTAAAGCAGGCCTGGGAGAGGAGGCTGCAGAGAGGAAGCCCTGAGAGTCAGGGAAGACGACCAGATCATTTGAGAGGGATGAAGGGGATTGAGCCTGGAAGAGTTGGAGTTTGGATGTGGGACTCTTAGTGTGACCTGGCTGGAGAGCCAGGTCACCGCACAGCCCGGCAGAGGAGGGGGGAGAGGCAGAGGGTCTTGCCCAGAAGGAGGGTCTCTGGGCTAGTGAGGCTCTAGAGTGACTACTGGGAGAGGAATAGTCAGCTGGTATGCATGCGTGTTTCACGTTGCCTGACACGGTATGGCTGGGTTGTGGGTTTGAGTCTCAGTTCCTCCGTTCCTGTGCTTGGGGCAGGGCTGCAGGGTGTTGTTAAGGTGGCTTTAAGCCATCTCTGCACTCCCTGAGTTATGGGGTTGTTCAAGGCACTTCTTGACCCCTGGCACATGCTAGAGCAGCCTCGGGGCTGTTGTACCTTATGGTCTGCTTCCCATGCCCCCCATCGACCATGGCAGTGCTCTGGGGCCGCACACATCCGCTCGGTCTGCTGGGAGCAGAGGTGGGATAGAGCCCTTAGTCCCATTCTACAACAGCCACAGAGCAGGGAGACTCCCAGCACAAGGAGTATTCTCAGGGGCCCTTTCCACCCACTGTAAGCCCCTGCCCTAACGTAACCGAGACGTGGTCCCACTCAGTGCAATTTAAGGGCTTGATCCTCCAGTTCTCTGGCAAATTGCGCACTGCAGTCAGTTGCCTGAGTAGGGACTGAAGGATTGGGTCAAGTGGGTGAAAGGCTCCAGTTGCATGGAGCAAGATGAGGAGTCTGCCTGTGGCTGGGGATTTGCCTGTGGAGTGATGCTAGGTTGGGTATTTGCTGCAGTTAAAAGTGGTCTCACGGGAGACAAAAGTGCCAAGTTGGAGCCGCTTGGCATTATTAACCCGCCGATGGCAGGGCTAGGCTGGGCCGGGCTCTTTAGGCCAGAGGGTCTCAAACTGGGGGGGAAAGAATGTATTTGGGGTGGGGGCATGAGAAGCTTTGGCGGGGCGGCGGGGGACATAACTGGCAAAGCCGACTCCTCCAGACACATCAGCTCCTCGAGTGGTGCTGTGCATTCGACGGTCAGTGGCGCTGTGCGTTGTGACACATTTCTGTGACGCTTGCCTAGCATCATACAAAGGCTTTGCCATCGGTACATGAATCCGTTGGCTACAACCCGGTGTGCACATTTCACTGTCAGCATCGATCGCCATCGCGGTGTGGCCTTTGCGGTTATTACCATGGCTCGTTGGCGCTGTTTGAATCAACACCTGGCTGTTGGTAATACTGCGTGAGGGTTGCATGTTGATATACTTGTGTGTGTGTGTGTGTGTGGCGTGTGTGTGTGTGTGTGTGTGGTGTGTGTGTGTGTTTGCATAAACTACTGCAGACACAAAGAAGGGGGTTGCCATCAGAAAAGTGTGAACCGCTGCTCTGGGTGAACTCTGCTGCCACCCATTGGCAAGAAGGGGCAATGAAACCGTGGGAAAATCTGTGCGCTTCCTGCCGTTGTTCAGGTCTTGGGGTTCCCCTCTGCGCGCTAGAGAAGTTGGCGATGCTCTCTCCAGAATTGATGGCTTTGGGTTTGAACACGTTAGCCTCTTCTCAGTTTCAGTTTCTGACCAGCAAGGAAAACTTTCTTGACTCTTGGTATTTGTATGATGGTAGCACCTAGAGACCCCAACGGTGGGGTGACCGGACGCCCTGATTTTATAGGGACAGTCCCGATATTCGCAGCTTTGTCTTATATAGGCGCCTGTGGCCCCCCCATTCTGATTTTTCACACTTGCTATCTGGTCACCCTACCGGACGGGCGCCAGGCGCTGTACGGACACAAAGTAAGAGACAGTCCCGGCCCCAAAGAGCTGACAGGCTAAATGGCCGAATGGCTGGGAGAGGAAACAGGTGCAGAGAGGGGAAGTGATATCACCCAGCAGGTTAGGGGCCAAGCTAGAAATCTAGAGCTCCCCTTCCAGCGCCATATCTGCTAGGCCGCCCTGCGTCTCCTTTCCCACCATCTTCTCTCTCTCCTTTTCCTTGTCCCTCTCTCTCTCTTCTCTTCCTTTCTCAGACTTTTGGTTCTCCAGGTGTTTACATGGGAGCCAGCACCATGGTAGCTGAAAGAATTTCTCTCCCACATTACCCAAGAACTCTGTGATTAGACTCCCTGGCCAAACTCTCCTTCCCCACACCCCCAAAGGGGGCACATTTTAGTGAGGGACTGATTTTTACCTATATAATTTGTATAGTGGGGGTGGGAGCCATTGAACCAAACTGTAAACCCTGTGTATGATGGGAACCACTTCAAGCCAGGGGGTGCGGCAGCCCCCCTAGTTCCACAGCTCTGTCGGCAAGGGGCTTAGCTCGGTATAACTACATCTCTGGGGCGGTGGATTTCAGCCGTGACTGATGGAGTTGCACCAGTACGGGTCTGTAGTGGAGACCAGACCTCAGTGTGTGCCCTGGGTGCCTGGGCCCTGGTGATGCTGAGACAAGACCGTGGATTATATACGGCCAAATGCGGCCTACGTTCGGGAGCCCAGAGAACGGCAGGGGAGCTCTGCCTGGTGCTGGTGCTGTGGTCAGAGGCCAGGCAAGCTCTGAAATCCCGTCACGAGGGGTCGCTGTTGGAGCAGTTTAGACTCATGGAAAGGGACCGAGGTTGTTCTCTCTGCACCTTCGATGGACACATGGTCCTTGTATGATGCTGCTCTGGATGAGAGGGTTCTCCATGGCTCCCTCCCCCTCTACCATCTTCCTCTGTCCTTAAGGACAGCCCCTCACACTTACTTCCCTACTGCAAAAGGGTGACAGGGCCCATATAAGTCCCTGAATAGCTGGGCTATCCCCATTTTACAGCTGGGGAAGCTGCCACACCAATATGATGTGACTTACCCCGGCTTGCAGAGCAAATCAGTGGCACAGCCAGGACTTGGATCCATGTCCCCTGAGCGCTGACCCCCCCACTGTAACCACTAGGCCAGCCTTCCTCTCGACATTTCGTTCTGCTCTCTGCCTCCCACTGCTCAGCGCTGGCAGCTGGGTCCCTTCGAAGAACAGGAATTAGCAGAGAAGAACAAATCTCTCTAGCTAGAGCAGTCCAGGAGGGAACATCTTTTTGTTCTGTGTCTGCACGGATGGGGGTCGTGCTCTGTGATTGGGGCTCCCGGGTGCTCCTGCAATACACATAATAATGGGTCAAACTGGAAGAAGAGAAGGACGGAAAGTAATGGACTCACAGGCTCAGATTCTGTTCATCTCCTGTAGCAGAGAACCAAGTGTGGCCCTTTGTATGTAGGCTGCTGACAGAACCGGGCTGCCTAGGGAAAGAGGAACTCAGCAAATCTTGAATAATTGGTCATCTCTGGAGCGGTAACTGCAAGTGACTACGGTTCTCTCCAGAGACATCAATGAAACCCCTGCAGCCAAGCACCCCCGCCCGCGTGGGATCTGGCGTTGGATGTGAAATGTGCAACTTGGGCTACTGTGCTCTGCTAATTAATTACTTGAATTAATTGTTATTTCTATTGTGCCAATCGTGTGCCACATTTTCAAGCTTTTCTCCATTAAAAATGAGGACTAGAAACGTACTTTTTTCCCCCTCTTTCTTTATTGAGGAAAGTTGAGATCATCATGTACTCACAGGACTCCGGCAGCTGGAGCTTTTTAAAAAAAATAAGTAAAAAATCCAACACCAAATACTGAGAGGGCTGGCAACACTGGAAATGTTATTTAACACATTAATAAAATGTGGTGGCAAAACCCACCGAAATTGGCAAGGGAAGGGCAAGTGTAGGACCTGAGATTGTGTCCAACCTCTTTAAAACTGGCTAGATTTCCAGCTGAGGGCACCAGCACCCCTTTAATCAGCTTGTTGGATCAGTCCCAAACTATTGCTCCAGGGAGGCAGACAGCCTGGGTCACACATACTGGGAGTGGAGCAGCGTTAAGTTAATCAGTCTGGATGTCCTCTCCTGAGAGAGGCACATGTGACTGTGTGTCTCCAGGAGGAGTGAGCCTTCTGTCTGGGTGACTGTTGCCTCCCCTGGGAGCACAGAATACATACTCCCACTCAGGCACTGGGCTGAACTTGGTTCCTTATTCCTAGTTCCTTAGTCATAGCTCCCAGTTCTATATCTGTAGCCAACCAGGCCATGGGTGGTGTGACAGGGTCAGGCCCGATGGCTACAAGAGAGTGGTCGAAGGCAGATACATGAGCTCCAGGTTAAGCAGGTCCCTTTTCCCTGGGTAAGATAACAGGGACTATTCCAGAACACTCAGGAACTTTCTAGAACTAATTAAGGCAGGCTAATTAGGACACCTGTAGCCAATTGGGAAGTTACCAGAATTAATTAAGGCTAATCAGGACACCTGGTATAAAAAGGCTCTCACTCCAGTTAGTGAGGTGTGTGTAAGGAGCTGGGAGTGAGAGGATGAGCTGCTGGAGGACTGAGGCGCACAAGTGTTAACAGACACCAGGAGGAAGGTCCGGTGGTGAGGACAAGGAAGGTGTTGGCAGGAGGCCGTGGGGAAGTAGCCCAGGGAGTTGTAGCTGTCGTGTAGCTGTTCCAGGAGGCACTCTAGACAGCTGCAGTCCACAGGGCCCTGGGCTGGAACCCGGGGTAGAGGGTGGGCCTGGGTTCCCCCCAAAACCTCCCAACTCCTGATCCAACACAGGAAGCTCTCTGAGGCTAGCAAAATCCAGCAATAAGCGCAGGACCCACCGAGGTAGCGGAGGAACTTTATCACAGTGGTCAGGCTTAGTGGTTGAAATGAGAGTTTGGGCTGCCAGTTAGAGCTGGGTCCAGGGTGAGCAGAGTCCAGGAATAAGCCGAGGGATCAGTACTGGACGGACAGAAGCCGAATGCCGGAACCAGAGGTGGAGCCGAGGATTGAATCCGGAGTGGAAGCGGGGGCTGGGGCAGAGCAGGTTCAGAGACCAAGCTGGAGCAGGGACTGGAAGCAGAGCACGTAGAGCGACAGGCGTGGTACGCGTTGAGCAGACACTGATCTGCGAGTAGGGCTGCTAAGCCAGCAGCCAGTCAGGGGATGTGGCTACTCTCAGTCCCAAGTCGAGTGCAGGAAATTCGCTTCTTGTCTACCAGCCTGGTGAGTCAGGGAGCCCGGCAGGAGCTGGGCCCATCTGCTTTGGCCATTGACAACATTCAAAGACCAAATAACATTTAATCAATGTAAGGTTACATAATAAATGTGATTGAATTTTAGAACAATAGTTACCCAGGTCATCCCGCTCGCCCTTTTTGAATTTTGGTAACATTAGCACCCTCCCCGTCTTCTGGAATTTCCCCGCTATTCCCAGGGCCACCGAGTGCAGGTTCGGGCCCTGGTGAAAAACATTTTTCAGGCCCCCCAGCAAGGGTGGACCGGCTAAACAGGGCTGGGGAAGCTGGGCCCCAGGCCCCCTTCCAGACCGCCGGGCCCTGGTAATTTGTACCGGCTTCCCCCCCCACTCGTCGGCCCTGGGTATTCCAAGCTTGATTAGAGATTAACATTGGCGGGCTGGAGAGCTCCTTGACCAGCTCTTTTAGGACTCTTGGGTGCGTCGCCTTCTGAACAACCCTGTTTGCTGCTCCGGTTCCTCCATGGGGGGGGGGGGAGGAGAGGCTGGTGACGTGGGCCACTACTACTCACAAAGAAATGCTTTGGGTCAGGGAGGGACGTGCCCCAGCTCCTTCAGAAGAGTCTGGTGGTTGTAGGGGCGACACTTACAGTCCAAGAAGCATTTTGTCACCTACAGCCAGTCAAAACCCAGCTTCAAGCCCCATTTGCGAGGTGGTTGTGTGGCATATGCCAGCATAGTACTGAGGAGAAAAGCATCGGCTCAGGGGCTGATGTGGCCCTGCTCCTGCAGAACAGTCTTGACGACACAGGGATGTGTCAGCGGGGGTGACCAACAAGCATTTTGTCATGGAAAGCCAGTCAAAACCCAGTTCCTTATTCAAGCCCCATTTGCTAAATAGAAGTGACAAGGAAGTGAGAGAGAATGAGAGAACAGACACATGGCAAATGTTAGTCCTGTGGCTCCAGGCACCCCTGCAAGACGCTCAGATACCACCATGATGAATGCGGTAAAAAGACCTGCACAGAACGGAACAGCAAGTGGCAACATATTGCTTAGAAATTCAGCTTTGACGCAGGGAGTTACACATCCCAGCTGTGCCAGAACCAAGTGGCTGCTAGGACGGCTCACGTGGGCTGACCCAAGAAGCAGTTCGTCACTTACAGCCAGTCAGTGTCCAATTCCTTATTGGGATAATTAGTCAATACATCATTATTTACTAACATAAATTGTTCTACAGTCGATCCCATTTAGAAATGTCACCAAAATAAAAATGTAATCTGACGGGGATGAATATTATTAAAAACATTGGCACATGCCGGCTCTGCTCTTTGGGCCAGATCCTCAGCTGATGTAAATTGGTGCAGCTCCATTTAATTTAATGTGACCAGATCCCCAGCTGGCATGAATGAGTGCTGTTCCGTTGAACTCAGTGGTCCAGATAATTAGCCAGTGTAATCAGCATAGCTCCAGAGAAATCAATGAGGCTGCACTGATTTATACCAGCCGAGAAGCTAACCCTGGCCTGGAGTTGTTCCTTTTTTTGGCTTCACCAATGCAACTCACTAACACAGACATGCTGCACTCGTGTCAACCATGACTTGCCATGGTACAGCACCGTAGCTGGCACGGTTTACACTGGTGTAATGATTCTACACAGGGGTTTTGCACCAGTTCAAAAAAGTTCAATGTAGCCAAGACCACTCGCACGAGGGGTGGAGAGAACACACAGAGATAGGTGCGGGGGCAGTCTTGACATGGAAGAAGGAAGTGTTCTCTTGGTTTCTGAAATAGCCATGAAGATTACTCAGGGTTAGGGTGACATGTGCCTCCTGCCATGCAAACATCCTGTGCTCCAGCCGTCAGATCCAGCTGTCACTCTGATTGTCTTCAGATCCCTTCTGGAGATCTCTCTCTTAGCCCTGGATTACGATGAGCCCTGATCTGTCTCACAAAACAATCAGATGCTGCTGCTGGTTCTCCTTCCCATAACTAGGGCGTATGAACTGAAAGCCATCCCTTGCCCAACAATCTAGATGTGCTGCCTGCATGGCGGTACAGTGTAACCTACCTCCTCTAACCCAGTGGTTCTCAGGACAAATTTTTTGGTGGCCTCAGAGTGCCGCTCTCACATTTTTTCCTAAAATACTTGATTAGCTTTAGGAAAACCAAATAAATATGCACATAGACATGTCCAAATCATTGCCATTTATTTATTGCTAGCTAGTAAGGCTGGTGTGAAAAGTGCTATTAACAGACATGCAAGTATCACTTTTCACAGCAGGCTTACTGAGCCCTGGCAAGCCTGGGGCCAACTTAAGCCTTAGATGGAGGGTTGGGGGAGGCAGTGGGGAGCCAGAGAAGATGGGGGTGGAGGACTGGAGCCTGAAGCCCTGGGGCCAGAGCCTGAAGCCCCGCGGCTGGAGGACAGGGTCCACGGATGGAGCCTTGGCTCTGCCACTGTGCAGCAAGAGCTCAGGGCTGGAGCCTGAAGCCCCGTGGCCAGAGCCTGCTGCCCCGCCACCCCAGGGTTTGAAGCCCAAAGCCTGAGCCCCACCACTCCTGGAGAAGTGGGGAACTCCCTGGCTGCCTGCTCCTCCACTCCAGCGTTGTGCCCCAGGTGTCCCCAGAGAGGCCGTGCTGCTGGCCCCAGCATCCAGGAGCAACGGAGAGGGGGAGGGGGCTCTACTTATCCCTCCCCCCCCATCACAGCCCAGAAGTCTGTGGCCCCGAGAAAAGTCCCTGGTGGCTGCATGTGGCCACGGTGGTTGCATTTGAGAAACAGCTGCTTTAACCCTTGTGTTTGCCTGGATTCACCAATCTGCTGTGAGGAACGTGGCCTGCCCACCGATAAACTGGGTGGTATTATGTCCCTGCAGAGCTGGCAGGAGGTTGCGGAGGGGTCTAAGCAGAAAGCTGGGGGAAAAGGGACAAAAACTGATTCTTGTCTCCCCTCCCCCCCCTGAAAGTTTTCATATGAAATTTCAGATTTCTGTTCCCTCCAGGGACAGTGAGCCACCCTCCCTATCGGTATCCAGACACCATGCTGATGGGTGTGATTGATGAGACAGATAGATTGGATTAGATGTGTATAGGGATAGATAGATAGATTAGATAGAGGGGGTGTGTGGGGATAGATAGAGGGGGTGTGTGGGGATAGACAGATGATATTGGGGTGTGTATGAGGATAGACAAATAGATAGAGTAGGGGTATGGGGATAGATGGATGGATGGATAGATAGAGTGGGGGTATGGGGATGGATAGAGAGACAGACAAAGACTGTGGTGTCTCAGTAGTAAGATTACATCTGTTGAGAAATGGTGCCAGCCACCCACAGTGGTCTGTCACCCGGCCCTCCCAGGCCGCGCCCTCATTAAGAGTCAGTCCTCGCTACACGCCTGGATCACACCCAGTTACTCCTGGGAATGGGGATCTTAATTCCGTCGCCCTGGGAAAGTGACACATAAATGGGTCATGTGTGTTTGGGACCTGATTGACGCTGGGAGCTGCTGGGGTTCTCCAGCACAATGGAGGTGCTCAGTAGTGACGGGATAATGGGGGGTTGGATGGGATGCAGCCGACACCCCCAGCTTCCAGTAGAAGAAGCACCTTTTCCTGCCATTGGAAGCAACTTTCTGTCCAGCCTGCCCAGCCCTGCGGGTAGCAGAAGGAAGCCTCACCCAGCCCTGCCCTGATGAGCGTCTACCCGGAATGAGCTCACTGCCTTGGTATGTGTGGGAGAGCTGGGAAGGCAATCAGCATCCTGGGCATACCCCATCCTCAGCTTGGGCTCCTGGATGAATTCAGGACAGCCCCTGTGTGGGGAGAAAGGGGTGGGGGGAATAGCCGTGTGCATCACTGGAGCATGCCCAGCCCTAGAGTGTGTGTGAGGGAGCGGGCAGGGGGTTGTGTGTACACAGGAGGGCTGGCGGGCTCGTAGGGGCCACTGGGTGTTTGAAGGGCTCGGGTGTGCCCAGGGGTCTGGGTGAGGCGCCCCGAGCATCTGACATAAGCAGCGATTAATTTTTGCCAGGGCTGAGAGCCCCGGCACCTCTAGGCTTGGCAGTTCACAGCCCCGGCAATTTGGGCTCAGGGATTGTGCAGGCACGTGCGTGTGTGTGTGGTGGGCGTGTCACGGCTTGGCTGTACTCTAGGATGGATGGGTCTGAGTGTGTAGGGGGGTGGGTGTTTATTTCTAGGGTGAGTGTAACATTTGGTGTGTCTGGGGAGATGGGTGGGTTGTGTCAGTGCTCGGGGGGGGGGGGGGGAGGCGTGTTAAGGGGAGGGTGTCTGTGTGTAAGGCGGGGTTGTGTGTCAGGACTGGGTGTCTGTTATGTGAAGGGGTGTGTGTCTCTGTGTGTGTGTGACTGGGGCGGGGGGGGGGAGGGGGATCAACCCCCCCAAACCTAGTGGGAAATCCCATCCCTGGGATCTGCCCCCGCCAGAGAGCCCAGGGCTCCATCTCTCACCCTCGCCTGGCTCGTCCGCCTGACAAAGGCTCCTGGAACGGAGCCGGCGCTGGAAGGGGGGCGCAGCCCCCAGCTCTGACCCCGGGGGTCACTGGGGGGACACGCACAGGAAACTCCCCATCCTGCAGGAATTCGGAGCTTTCCTGCCCTTATAAGGCTATTTTAACTCCCCTCCAATCAGCGGGAGGAGGCGGTGCCCTGCCCGGAGCGCGGCGAGGGAGTCTCCTGCAAGCGCCGCGGCCCCGGGACCTGGCCCAGAGCAGCCCCCGGAGCGCAGCATGAGCAGCTCGCAGTTCAACAAGGGCCCGTCCTACGGCTTGTCCGCGGAGGTCAAGAGCAGGGTGAGGCTGGCGGCTCGCCAGGAAAGTTTGGCGGGGGGCTGGGCTGTGCCTGGGAGCGGGGACCCGGTGCGCCCCGGGGAGCTGCCCGGTGCGCTCTGGGTGCTGCCTGGTGCGCCCTGGGGTGCTGGCGAGGGCTAGACTGGCCAGGTCCCGTCTCGGTCCCAGCTGCTGGCCCTGGGGAAATCTGCCTCCAAGCTCCTCTTCCGCCCTCCCTTGCTCAGCCCTGGCTGGGACCTCTCCTTCTGGGCTCTGCAGCGGCCTCTGGGGATAGAGGAGGCCCGCACCTCCCCCCGCCCCCAAAGTGAGAGGGGACCAGGAGGGCTCCCTGCCACTGGTCCCATAAGCCTGTTCCAGGCTCCATCTGGCAGCACTTTTTCCTGGGCTGCCCCGGCTCCCTGGGCCCTTCCAAGTGTGTTTGGTGCAAGGCCGGATTCTGCCCTGGTGCGGTTCCATGCACGCTCAGCACCCCCCCCCAGAGCCTCGCCCGGCTTTGTGCAATGGACAGGGCTTAATTTTGTGCCCGGCCCCTCTGGGCTGGCCGCATCAGGTATGAAAGCAAAAAATTACTTGAGCCTCAGCAGCAGCTTTCTTCCTACAAAGTAAGTCCCGCTAATGGGGTCTATAAAGTAGCTTTGAGGGGGTGTGGCCCTGGGGGGGAGTCAAATGTATCTCTGCGTCCACTTGCCCTGAGTTTGGGGGGGGGGGGCGTTTGCCCATCTCCACAAAGGGAAGGTGGTGGGAATGTGGGAGGAAGCAGCTGGGCGTAGCCTGCTCCTCTCAGGCTGAGCTGGGGGGGCCGGGGGCATCGCCTTATATTCCTCTGTTTGCCACAACAAATCTGAGAGCTTCCACTTCCTCCTCGCCATCTGATCCTGACCCCGGAGTCGTGTTACTTAGCTCAGTATCTTAGCCCTGGTCGGCTTAGTAAGCGCATTGTAGCTTTAAACTCCTCTCCCCCTTGGTTACTGCTACCAGCTGAACTCAGGCCCATTCAGTCTGTCTTGCTTTTTGCTACTCTTAGACCAAGTTAAAACCGGTCGCTTTCACTTTTTGTTTCTTGTCAGTTTCCCGCTCAGCTTCTCTGTCCCAGGGCTGCAAAGTTTGGCCTCTAAACTGAGTAGGGAAACCCTGAAATGCGAACTGTCTCTTCCCCTCCCCCTACAAAATTTACATTTCTGGGCCTGAACTGAGCCTCCCTCTGAACTGAGAGTGGTCTCAGCTGGTTCTGTAGCTGGCTGGGATGCTGATGGCCCTGGGGGAATGCAGGTTAACTCCAGATTTTGGGTAAATGTGGTTAAATCCTGCCTTCTGTTAGGAGACATGTACAAGAGCACAGACTAAACCCTCTGAGAAGGGAGGCTGTTAGGCAAGGGCGTGCAGGTGTGGGCAGAAAACAAGCCATGGGGCTGTGGCCTGATGGAAAGTCTCTTTCTAGAATAGCCAAGTCCTCTCAGGGGAAGGTGTGGGGACAACGCTGCTCAGACTGTATGGTGCAGCTTCTTGGCTACCAATTTGTGTCATCCCAATTCTTAAACCTGTCATTTACCGCTTGGATTGCTCCTGTTCTGAGTGTAATTAGAATAAATACTAGGTGTGAGCCAAGGAAGGCTTTTTTTTTTTAATTATTATTACACCTTACTCTGTTTGTTCCAACAGATTTTCTTACCCCTGACTCAACCCAGCTCCCTATTTCCATGGCAATTTGGCCTCCATTTGTCAATGTGTTGCTATAATCCCTGAGAAAGGCAACTGGCCTAAATAACAATGTAATAAACTAAATGTCTAGGGCCTGGCTTTGCTCCGATGCTACCTGCAACTTCCAGAAGTGTTTCAGGAGGCCTTTGTGCCGGGGAAAAGGATCCTCCCTTTCCCCAGTGAAGGGAGTATGGGCTAGTGGTTAGAGCACGGCTCTGGGCGTGGGGATTCCCTGCTGTGATGCTGACTCAAGGCATAGCATTGGACCACTGTCACCCCATGCCTCTCCTTTCTTCTGTAAAATGGGGATGACATTGAGCCACCTCTCCCAGTGCTCCACATTTAGTTTAGACTTTGAGATCAGTGGCTGGCAGGTGTTGGCATCTTACCTACCTTGTCCCCTGCCTGTGGCAGGGACAGTTCTATCTGTACAGCGCCTACTACTGGGGGTCCTTGATTGCGGTTCTGAAGTGCTACTGTCATAAAATAAAGCTGTTTATGCAACTTCTGAGCTGGCCTATGGTGGAAGGGGGAACTGCTGGCCCATTGCAACACGCAGGAGTGACCCTTTGCCAGGAGTGACCCTTTGCCGGGAGCGGCTGCCGGGGCTGCAACTGCCGCCTTGGAGTCTAGCCCTGAGGGGCCTTCCTTGTTCATGGTGACATCAGGGAAGTCTCCCACTGGTGCGTGTATAGACAGGCTGCCGGTGGCATTTATGTAGCTGTGTCATCCAGACCGGTTCTTATGGGGGTTAGATTGTGCTGGGACTAACCCACAAAACTAGCGCTCGCTGTTGGGAGTCCGATTTCACTCCAACCTCCAGTGCGGATGCAGCTCCCAGAGCTGCCTTCTGGTGAACTTCTGGTATCTTCAGGTCTAGTTCAGATTGATTCTGTCACTTGTGATACCCTCTCTGGCTCAGGGAGGGCTCCTGTGGGCGGGGCGCAGGCTGAAAGGGATTGGGATCTTTCCCTTCTCCGTCTGCTCCCGCTGCAGCTACAATGTGGCACGTTTCCTCTGCACTCATCCTCTGAGACCAGCTTGCTCAGTTGGCTAGTGTGACAGTGCCGAGGGCTCTCTGGGAGCAGGTTCCCGCGTACAGATCTGTAATACAGTAATGCCGGAGGCTCCAGTCAGAGCTGCATTGCGCTAGGTGCTGTACTGCAGGTGCCTCTTCTCTCTGCAGCCTTCCACTGTCTCTGCTCGGAAACACCTCTAGCGAAACCTTATGGCCCAATCCTGAAGTGTTATTGCACGAGATGGAGGCAATACTATGGCTGAACACTAAGGAACCTGCAGATGTGGGCACAACATGGGTATCCTCTCTAAACGCAGCTGAGTGAGGGTTTGCAGTTTTTTAGAGCCTATGGGACAGGCCAGCATTGAGCAAGTGCTTCATTCTTGTCCACCATTTGCCCTGTTTTATAACCCCCATAAAAGCAGTACAAATATCTGCAGTTGCTGTGTAGCACCACGATCTGGAAGAGAACCAGCCGCAAGGCTCTGCTCTAACCCGGAAGAGCGATCACTGACGCACGCCAGCTTAAACCCAATTTTAACTCGCCCTTTGTCTAGTCAGCACGGCCCAAGGGACATGCAGTTTCTGCTCTAGGTTGCTTCAGGGGACGATGCTATAAAGGGAGGGAAGGGGAACTCCAGAAACCAGTGGAAAAGGTGTGTTTGACAAACCCACCTTCCCCGGTTTGTACTGGCAGCAGTAACCCTGTTGTTTTTTCTCTAGATACTGCAGCAGTGCCTAGGCCGCACCGACGCTGGAAAGAGGCACTGGTTTAACTAGATCAAAGTCAGTGGTGCCAGCCCCTAAGCGCAGAGGCACTTGAACCTGTTTAATCCTTGCTTAGTTCAGTTCAGTCAGCTACACCCTCGAGGGAGTTGGCGCACGCAGTAGTTTGACATTCAGGATTTGCACCATGGATTTTGTTCTAGTTAAATCAGTACAACTTTTCTAAGGGTAGAAGTCCTTGGAGAATGGAATCTGTGGAATTTGCTTTTGGGGCCGGCTTGTCTGTCTCCTCCTCCCCCCCCCACCCCACCCCCCAAAATTTCTCTCTCAGTCCCTGGGTCAAATCAATCCGTCACCTAAACAGATTCACAGCAGAGTCTAGGGGAAAGAATTCAGACTTTGCAGCATGAACTGCAGAATGCTGACATGCTCCCTCCCCCAGAAATCGGAACCATTCCCCTGGCCGTGCAAGCTGGTGCAGAAACTACTTGGGGAGGTGATAATGTTGGCGTGAGAGGGGAACATGTAATGCGTGTCCCTCTCCATGGGAAGCTTTCTCTTGCTGGGATGGGTTGTTAACGCCAATGTGAATTAATCTCGCTCGCCTTTTGAGGGTCCCATCCAAATTGTCAACCTTGCTCACTTTGGATTCTGCAGTTAGGGGGTTGGGTGATGAAGATCTTGCCTGTTCTCTGTCTGTCAGCGCCTGGAATTGTGGAATTGATAGATCAGTGGGGGAAGGGAGCTTTCTAAAGGACCATGGAGGTGGTCTTTAAAGCTCCTACTGGATCAGGGCCCTGTTGTGCAAACCGTCCTTGCCCCAGGGAGCTTAGAGTGTGATAAATACTTGTGTATGTGGGGCAACAGCACAAGGGAATGGTGTCGGCTCCGATAGGGCTGTAGTAGCGAAACAGCAGCTGGCGCTACCCATGGGGCTGGGATGGCAGGTGAAACCCAGAGCAGCGCAATCCCGGAGCTGAAGCCAGGAGTCGATGTTCTCATTTGCCATGTGTGCGGGTGCAGTCATGCTGGAGCGGCTACGTCGCTCTGGCTTATTTAAACCTTCATGCTTCGGGGCACAGACCAGCTACTAACTGATGGGGGTTAGGTAGTAACTTCCCCCAAGTAACTTCCTTCCACTGGGGGGCTGCCCCTCTGTCTGAAGCAGCTGGTGCTGGGTGAGAAGGAGCCCAGCCTGGTCCTGTATGTTGTCCTGTGTTCTGATTTGCCCTGGGTCCCTGTGAGACCCAGCAAACTTGTTCAGATTCCTCCATCAGGCGAGCTCCCATCCAGAGGCCAGTGCAAGGCCCTGGATCTTGAGTGGGTTTGGGTGTGGCTCATTTCTACAGGCCAGGGTAGCTGCACCAGGAGCCAGGGTGGGGAGAAGGAAGGGTGCAGGGCTGTGGATTAGTGCTAGATTCTCCCGTGCCACTGGGGCTAGGATCTCCAGTGCCTCTTGTATGTGTTGAGCAAGGGCCCTCCCCTTGCACTGCTGCTGTCAACAGGTCTCCCCTTCCCCCTAACACCCCAGTCCCCTTCTTGGGTTGCAAAAGGGAGTGAAGAAAGCTGTTGTGAAACCAGAGCTGAGCGTTTCACAGCAGGGTGTTGAGCAGCCCTGCTGATGGGCTGGGCAGCTAGTGACCTCACAGTAGTGCAATGCTCTGAATCCGGTGGGGGTTTGGAGCTTCCATGGGCTTCTCCAGATCCTAAACTCTCCCTTTTCCGCCTGGGTGCTGCTTCCCGGCTGTGGTGAGCTGTGAGTCTGCAGCTGATCCAACGCGTTCATACCCTTCGATCCAAAGTACCCTCTGGCGGAGTGCGTTATTTCCCCCACTTTATAAGCAGGGAAACTGAGGCAGGGGTGCAGTGACTTGCCCAAGAGTCGCAGTTGTCAGAGCTGAGACTGGGAGCGAGATTCTCTGCTCTCCTCATGAGGTTTATGGCCCCACATGTGGACAGAGCCAAGCTCTCCTGGACCTGGGCCCGTTGCGGGTGTGACTGTCTCTGGCTAATCTGGCCCCTGCATCTCCATCACTGAGCTTGCCTCCTTGTGGGTGGGGAGCCTCGTCCCTGAGGCAGGCTGAGCTGTCCCATGCCAAGCCCTCAGCAGTGGGGAGAGATGGGAGTACGGATGAGCTGGGCTGTGTGGCTGCCTCTGCTGGAAACCACATGCCAAAGGCTGTGAGTTGGGCCCTACCAAACTTGTGGCCATGAAAAACCTGTCACGGACCGTGAAATCTGGTCTCTTGTGTGATTTTTACCCTAGGGTGCAGATTTCGCGGGGGAGACCAGCGTTTCTCAAATGGGGTTCCTGACCCGAAAGGGAATTGCAGGGGGGTCATGGTATTTCCACCCTTACTTCTGCGCTGCCTTCAGAGCTGGGCGGCCAGAGATCGGAAGCTGTTGGCCAGGCACCCAGCTGTGAAGGCAGCATCTTGCCAGCAGCAGCACAGATGTAAGGGTGGCAATACTATCCCATGCTACCCTTACTTCTGCGCTGCTGCTTGCGGCGGCTCTGCCTTCAGAGCTGGGCTCCCGGCCAGCAGCCGCCGCTCTCCAGCTACCCAGCTCTGATGGCAGCGCCGCCGCCAGCAGCAGCGCAGAAGTAAAGGTAGCAGTACCGCAAACCCCCCCCCCCCCATGACCTTGCAACCCTCCCAGAACTCCCCTATAATTACAACACTGTGAAATTTCAGATTTAAATAGCTTCAAATCATGAAATTTACCATTTTTTAAATCCTATGACGGCGACGTTGGTAGGGCCCAACTGTGAGCCTGGAGCACTGGGAGCATAGAACAATCTCTCTCAGCTCGTCAAGGGTTTTGCCCCGTCCATGCTGGAAGACTCTGTAGTTAATTAACTTGTTATATGCTCTTAGGGAGCTGGGCTAAGATGCCTGTCCCTGCCCAAGATAAGCTGAGGCTGATCTCGCCCCTCCTATCTCTACCTTTGCAGACTACTAGGGTTTGTTAAACGTGCAAGTCTAGTTGTTTCGAGCTGGGCTGAAATGTGATGTTTAAGCTGTGTGCATTCAGAGCACGGCTGACCAGCAGTCAGCTCTGGGGTGGAGGACTACAAGCTGCTCCCAAAGCCAGAGGAGGGGAACTTTCTCCAAGGAGACTGTCAAGTCCAGGGGACCTTTTCTCCCGGGCAGAGAGGACACTCTGCTTTCCATGGCTGGGAGACACCCATGTACTAAACTGCATTGTATTAATCTTGTACCTTGGAAGGGCTGAATTGATCTTGCTGGGATTTGACGCTGTAGTCTCAGGGAACTGACTGGAGTTGTAAATATCTAATGTGACACAGTAGTTAAATGTCATGTACCCACTAGTGGCTGGTTCATCTAAAAAGATAAGAGCCTACTACTGCTGCCATCTAGTAGAGCTGCACCCCTAGCTGAAGAGGTAGAGGCCCATGTTTCTGATGCCAAAGGTTCTAGGTTTAATGACTCCACTAAGTGGAGGATTGTTATTCTTAGCCCTCTACTAACGAGCAGCCTTCTTCCTTCCTGACGCTATGCAGCCAGCAGCTTCTCCAGCATCTGCCTTTGACAGGTGCTCCTGGGCATGAGCCCTTAACAGAGGCTGCTTAGTAGCAGCTGGGAGAGGGCATCCAACATGCTGACAGCTCTCCTCTGGCAGCAGGGACCTGCTGTCTCCTTCACTTCTTCTTTAAAGCTGCTTGTCCGCCGATCAGCAGTGAGGGGCCTGCAGCCTTGATTTAAACAAGGCACTTTGCATTCTTGGCATATTCGCGGTGACCAAGGAATCTGCCGAGACGCATTCCTGGGCTGCCGGGAGAGGAAGTCTGGTCCTGACCCCAAGGGCAGTGGTTTGGCCTGCAGTGCTGAGGCCTCTGAGCCCTTGTTCTGTCCAGCTCCAGGACTCCCCTTCAAGGATCCCAAGGGCTTCTGCACCCGTGGGAGGCAGGTGTTAGAGATTTGGGGGGGGGGTGTGTGTGCGTGCGCGCTGGGACCTGGGTGAAGAGGGCAGAATCTTGCCTGGCTTCCCATTGGCTTCTCATGCCAGTGCACCAAGATCCCAGTTTGTCTATAGCAGCGGTGGCACTTCAGGAGAAATTCTGGGGTCGGGGGAGCAAGATGTGTGATTATAATATAACCTGCAAAGTCAGGGAGGACTGGAAGATACAGACCTATAAAAAAAATTTCGAGGCAAAGCAGGATATTGCGGGAGGGGGAACAACTGCCCTGTTGCCCCATAGCAAATGACACCCTGATCTGTAGGCTCAGGTTTTATTGCCAGTGGCCTTGGGGCAGAAGCAAATGAGGATTGAGACTGTAGGAGCCTCTTAGCTCTGTGGCACCATGGCAGGCAGGTACAGCCGGCCTCTCGCACGCTGATGTGGGGTGAACTTAATCCACAGCATTAAAGGTCACCTGCGAAAGAGAATAGGTCGCACTGGGGCACTCCTTGCTGCTTCAAAAAGGCTTGAGAAGTTCCCTCTTAAAACCACATTGTTTTGCTGGGTCTCTTCCCGTACGAATGAAGTCCGGTCTTGCTGTGGGCTGCAGCACTTTTCATAGAATTCTAGAATCTCAGGGTTGGAAGAGACCTCAGGAGGTATCTAGTCCAACTCCCTGCTCAAAGCAGGGCCAATCCCCAGACAGGTTTTTACCCCAGTTCCCTAAATGGCCCCCTCAAGGATTGAACTCGCCACCCTGGGTTTAGCAGGCCAATGTCTTTAACAAAGAGCGCCCTTCTCCCCAGCGGGAGCAGTCACTTGGGCTAAATGAGCCTTATAGATTAAGGTGAATTAAAAACTGCCCGCCCACCCCAGCTGTGTTGTTCCTACTCCACCTCTGTGCCAGTTCTCCAGCCGTTCAGGCTCCTGAAGAGACAGGACCTGAATTTCTACTGTTAAAATCAAACAAGCTGGAAAACTAGTCGGCTCTTTTGTTTTTAAACAAAACTTTTCCAGACCTTCTGCTGCACCAAGGAAAAGGCTGAAGTGCAGTTGCTTTATCTCCCGCTTCTAGGAGATGAAGATGCATCTAGACTGAGCGGTGAGTTGTGCTGGCTCACACAGGATGTCAATCATGCCAGCAGCCCGGTGTCTTAACCGCAACACCTCCTACCTCTCGCTAGCTTCTGTCTTGTAATGATCACTCTGTGCTTTTTATAGCCTGCTTGGTCTGCAGCCTTCCAGGGCAGGGCACGGCGGGGTCAGTCGTGTCTCTGTGGTGGGGAAGGAGGGAGAAGCCAAGAAGTGCAGCGGGGGATTTTGGGGGACAGACTGCAATTGGCCAGCCCGGGATTTGGGCAGGAGGAGTGGAACGTTTCCCCCCCCCCCCCGAGAAGCGACAGGTGATCTCTAGTGACCTCGTTGTCAGAGGCTGCACCATTTCTTGGCTGGTAGCTACGTGGGGAAGATGTGATGCTGTTGCACTTGCCCCAAGCTTCCAAGAACGTCCAGCGGGAACCAGCCCAGAGCCGTCTTTGCTGGGTTCGCTCTCGTGCGATCTGAGGGGGATCTTAGACCAGCTTAGAGTAAAAACCAGCCTCGTCCTCGTGTGTCAAAACCCAGCAAACAAGGAAGTTGTTAAACTCCCCACGCACGTAAATGCTGCAGGGTGTCCGCTGGCTCTGCCCCAGCTGGCTGCTGAGGGACCGTCAGGGCTTGTACGCTGCAGCAGAGGCTGCCGGTGTCTTCGTTGCTGAGCTCCTGCATGGGCTGGCTTTCCGGTGCATCAGGAAGTGGCAGCTGACCAAGTATCTTGGTGCCATCCAGACGGCCCCTTCCTGATGCTGGGCCCTCTGGTCTCCAGCCCGCTTGGCTTCAGCCCATTGGGCTTCTAGGGGGTCTAGCGGCAAAATGCCTGGCAGTGATTTGAGGTTTTGTTTTCTCTTGCCACCATTAAGGCTCCCTCTGGGGAGCTGCGTCCTGACCAGTCTTACCAGTGGCCACGCTAATGGGACATTGACCTGCACTGATGATGGTCTCCTCCCCGCCGCCCCGTTGGCCTGTGCCTTACAGGGGGGCCTGCTGCTAGCACACCTGGGTAGAGGGAAGCGGGGCCCCTTTTCGCTAGCCAGGCTGCTGCAAAGGGGCTGTGGGGTCAAAGGAAACCCAGTACTCGCCAGTGCCAGCCGGCGTGATTGATTCTGCACTGACCAGCCCTGGGCACAAAGGGGATGGGTCAGAATCTGGGTGTGAGTGGGCACGGCTGGGGCAGACCCGTGCCCTGTTTATATGGGCACTGCTGGGGAGCAGACTAGAGCATCACTGAAACGGGTGCAACTTGGAGGCTGCTTTAGCCTGCGCTGGGGGACTGCATTAGCTTTGTATGCTAACCCCCCCCACACCACACACGCCCCCCTTTCCGTGAGGAGCTACACATCTGGCTCAGACCAGGTGGCCCTGGTATTGGCCTGCCCCCTTTCAGCTTCCCCAGAGGTCTCTGATCATGGAGTCTGTCTTGTTTCCCGTGGTCGTGTGTCCGAGCAGCCCTTACTGAAATGTGCTGCTTGCTCTGTAGATCTGTGCAGCGAGAGGGTACGTGGCCTTGGGGCTGCGCTCCCCTGGAAGTGGGCAGTGGGAGGAGGGGTGGCTAGCCCGGGGACCCAGCGAGGAGCTGCCTGACTCTTCCCTTCTCTGCTCTCCTCCCAGCTTGCCCAGAAGTACGATCCCCAGAAGGAGGCTGAGCTGAGGATATGGATCGAGAGCATCACCGGGAAGGAGATCGGCCCCGATTTCCAGTTGGGGCTGAAGGATGGAGTGATCCTCTGCGAGTGAGTCTGGGAGGGGCTGGTGGACTCCTGGGTCTGCACTGGGGCAGGGAGCTGATGGAACAGCAGGCTGTGAGCGCCGACCTCCCCTTGCCATCCCGGGGAAGAGCTCCACTTCCTTTCACCTTGCTGGCTGGTTGCACCCGTCCTGCATCAAGGGCCCCAGCCGGAGCTGCAGCCCGGCTTGGAGGGTTAAAGCCAGCGGTGTCGCTTCAGGAAACCGTCGGGAGGTGCAGAGTCGTGTCAGCGTTCAGGGCTTGGTGCAGCGTATTCTACCCTGCAGAGTCAGAGCGGGAGGGAAGTGGAAGATACAATGGGGCGTGTAGAGGTGTGAAAAGCCTGGGCAGGGGGTTAACTGCCCCTCTTGCCCCATAGCAAACGATACCAGCACTTAAAGCACCAGTTTAGCCCTGCCTCAGCGACTGCCTGCGACGTCTCTGCAAAAGTCCCGAGCTTGGCGCTAAGACTCCCAGTCTCGGCCTAGGACGCAGAGGCGTTGGCTGGACTAGGGCCCGGCAAGCGCTTGTGCTCTGTGGTTGGCTGGCAAATGCAGTGGCAGAAGGTCCTGCTCCCGCCTGTGAGACACAGGCGCCGACTCCGTGCGTGCTCTGGGGCCGGAGCACTCACGGGGAAAAAACTGGTGGGTGCTGAGCACCCACCGGCAGCTCCCCATGGTCCTGCCCTGCCCCCCCGCTCCAACTCCCCTCTGCCTCCGCCACGAGCGCGCCGCCGCGTCCTGCTTCTCCCTCCCAGCCCTTGCGCCGCGACACAGCTGATTCGCAGGGCGGGGAGGAGGGGGAATGCTGCATGCTGGGGCAGAGGCGGGGCTGGGGCGGGGATTTGGGGAAGGGATCCAATAGGGGCAGGGAGGGGGCGGAGTTAGGGCAGGGACTTTGGGGATGGGGTGGAGTCAGGGCGGGGGAAGGGGCGCGGGCACCCACCCATGCCAGAGAAAGTTGGCGCCGCTGCTGTGAGATGTCACTTGGCAGAAGTGCCACGGGGCTACTGGAGCTCATTTAAAAGGGAATTGACTTGAGGAGCACTGGAGCCCCTGGCTTGGGTTTCGGGGGGGGGGGGTGAGGGGGGAGGTTGGAGGAGCAGGGTCACATCTGGAGTAACCCTAAGCACATGCTGGTAATTCAGTAAGTGCCAGAGACCCGGTGTCATGAATAGTGAATGCTTTGCCTTCTTCTAGCATCTCTCCAAGGATCTCTGAAAGCAGATTGCAGAGATTCATAATAGTCTGGGCAGCTGCAAACAGCAGGAGAGGAGAGTCTGATTCCAGGAAAGCATCTGAAAGATGGGAATGTTCCAGGGTTCAGATCTGCCTCTGCAAAGAAATGCAGCAGAGCCTGGCCATTCCCGAGGCCTGGAGCGAGAGAGACTGTTTCGGGACCTCTCCTGAAGCAGCCTTTGTTGGTTAGCAGACGGGGAGCCAGAGGGGAGAATGGCTGACGGCCTCGAATGACTCTGTCTTGGTTCTGTGATTGGGGGTGGGTGGAATATGAGATCCTGGTAACAATCTTGTTGCTGAAAGTGGCTGTAGTTCAGAATAGAGGGAGAAAATATGTAACAAGGATATTGCATTAGTCTCTAACCACACATGCCAGGAAATACAGGGCTGTGCATCTCTCGATGCCTGTGATGCTCCTGCTGTGTGTGTGGGTGAAGCTAGAGCTGACTTCTCTCCGGGGGACTGATATGTCAGGAACATGATATCCTGCTGGGGGAAACCCAGGTGGAAATGACCTTCCCAGGGCCATGTAGTGCAACCTGCCAGCTCAGGGGGATCTTGCATTTTTGCCATTGCAAACTCCCTCGCCCCATTATAATGCTGATGGTGTTCACATGGCTGCTTTCCTACGCAAGGACAGCCTCCCCCCCCCCCCCCCCCAAAACCCAATTCTGCTCTGGGGACCAGAACATTCATGCTTCCTTAAGTGTGAGTTTAAATCTTAACATTGAATGAATGTAGCCTTGTGTCCTGTGTGCGTCCGGCGCCTAGAACAATGGCCCATGCCAGGGACTCCTATAATAGCTTGTCTAGCCAGGATCTCAGAGACTTGGGTTTTTAACATTGTGTCCACTGTGACTCTGCAGTGTAGACACAGCCCGTGTCAGCATCGCTGTACTGGTAGAGCCTGCTAGTGTAGATGCAGCATACGCCACGAGGAGGTGTCCTGCTGGGGGACGAGCGTCACCGTTCTGAACAGTGTTTTCCTCTGTTGCCGTCCGTTGGGGTTTTGTCTCACACACAATCATTGGGGCTGCAGTGGCTTTTCCACACTGCTGACTGATGTGGCTGCACAGGGGTAAGTTTTGTGCAGCCCAAGCCTGAGGCAGTGTCCCCTAGTGGCCTGAGACTGAGGAGACCTGGATTCCGTTCCTGGCTCTGCCACTGACCTGCTGGGTGACCTGGGGCAAGTCGCTTTTTCTCTGCCTCCATTTCACAGATGGGGAATGATCCTGCCCCCCTCTTGTGAAGTGCTTTGTGAGCGGCTGAGAACTCTGTATGAGAGTCGAGGGATGAGCATTTCTTCTGCTAACTGTTTAGCTTTGTGGACGTCCTTCTCTCTGACGGGTGCTTGTTTAAAAGCAGCCGAACCTCCTAAGAGAGGCGTGTGCAACTCCACTGTGGCTGGAAATGTGCTTCCACACCGGGTGGTTGGCGTCCGCTCTTACGGCTCTTTCTCACTCTCTCCAGGCTCATGAACAAGCTGCAGCCAGGCTCAGTGAGGAAGATCAACCGCTCGGCTCAGACCTGGCACCAGGTACGTGCTGGGCTGCTCCCTTTACAGCGAGGGTGGCCTGGCTGATGGCTCGCCTGGGAGCGGCTTCTCAAACGCTGCCTCGCGGGTTCCTTCCCTGGCCCCCTGTTGGCTGTGGCCTGTGTGTCTATATCCGGCTCTCTTCCCCACCAGCTGGAGAACCTCTCCAACTTCATCAAGGCCATGGTTCAGTACGGCATGAACCCCGTCGACCTCTTTGAAGCCAATGACTTCTTCGAGACCGGGAACATGACGCAGGTGCAGGTGTGCCTGCTGGCTCTGGCAGGCATGGTGAGTACCGCTGGGAGGCTGATTTGTCATTGCCCTGGTCATCTCGGCTGAGGCACCCTCCCCCAGCCGTGGTATACCCTTGGTATGGCGGCAGGGGGCAGAGACCGGCACCCTGGTGATTGTGGGCCCCTGCAAAGCTCTGTAGGGGCTGTTGAAACAGGAACATGAGTCAGGTTAACTCTCGGGGCTGCCTTAGCCTTAGCCTGCGTTAGTTGCTTTCCCTCTGACTCTGCACTGGCATCCATCCCATATGGCCTGTGGGCAGGAGTGGTCATTCCTTCTCCTAGCCCTCCTGTGAGGCATCTCATGCTGGCTGCTGCCTGAGCAGGGAGACTGAGCTAGATGCACCAGGGGGCTGATCCAGCCTGGCAGTTCCTGGGTTGGATTCTGTACGTTGACTGACGATGATCCTGCAGCATTAGGTTGCAGTATCCTCTTCTATGCAGGAACAGAACTCGGTGGTTCTAATAGGCCGCCCCCCTCCCTCCCTCCCCCCGCCCTTCTCTCTGCTGCAGGCAAAGACCAAGGGGATACAAAGCGATGTGGACATCGGGGTGAAATACTCGGAGAAACAACAGAGGAACTTTGACGATGCAAAAATGAAGGCCGGCCAGTGTGTCATCGGGCTTCAGGTGAGCTGGGCAGGGGTGGGCTAGGCACGGCCACGGGGTGGCGAGGCAAGTCTCATGAAATTCTCTTACCCCTTTAACACCTGAATTCGCTGCCGCTGCGTACGGCTGGTGGGCAAGAGACCGGAAGATCTCCTGGTACAGGCTGGATGTGAAACGTCCAGCACAGAGTAGAACTGCCCTGTGCCCTTCAGCTCGTCACTGGTCTCCTGGCACGTTGGGGTGTCTCTTCTCTTCCCCTGCGGGGGCTGGGGTGTGTATCGAACAGGTTCTCTGGTCTGAAGGGCTGCGTTACCGACTCCCTCCTCCCCGCCAGCAGAGGTCTGGGACCTGGAGAGTTGCCCCTGCAGGGAATTGGGGATGGGAAGTTGCGGCTCTGCAGACGTGAAATCCATAATGCACTGGAAAGCCTGCAGTTGGAGGCAGGGCTAGAATCCCCGCCCTGGGAAATCTTCGTACTTGCCCCTCTGAATAGAGGCCGTCTTTGAGCCATGAGGAGTTGTGCTTAGTATGGGAGTGGGGAGAGGAGGCTTAGCCGGGTCTTGCTGTCTTATTTGAGGCGGGGAGGAACCTGCTTCATACTCGTTTGGGCTGTAAGCTTAGTTCTCCGTGTGACTCTGCCCACAGATGGGCACAAACAAGTGTGCAAGCCAGTCTGGCATGACGGCCTACGGCACCAGGAGACATCTCTATGATCCCAAAAACCAGATCCTGGCCCCCATGGACCATTCCACCATCAGCCTTCAGATGGGCACCAACAAGTGTGCCAGCCAGGTAAGCAGGCAGTCGTGGACCTGGTGAACTGTCTGTGGGGAGGGAAGAGAGGCCAGTTGAGTGACTGGAGTCTCTTCAGCACAACATCTGGGGTTAAGGGTGGCATTGAAGAAGGTAGATTCCTGCCTGGGCAGCTGGGTTAAATCCAGGAAAGCCCCAGAGGTGCCTACTTGATGTAATCGGTGCTTCCTCAGACTGCTGGAGAGCTGGTCTTGTGGTTTGGGCACTGGACCGGTATGTGGATTTGGATTCCTGGCCCTGCCATAGACTCCCTGTGTGACCTTGCCCAAGTTCCTTAATCTCTGTGTCTGTTTCCACACCTGTAAAACAGAAGCTGTACACTCCCTCCCGCCCCCCATCGCCACGCGGTCTAGGTAGATCAGCTGTTTGGGTAGGGTCTTGCTATGTTCTGTAGCGCCTTGTAAAGTGGGAGCCCAATCCCCAATGGGGGTTTCCAGCTGCCACGGTTACCACAAATAATCTGGTCTCTCAGGTGGGCATGACGGCTCCTGGCACGAGGAGACACATCTACGACACCAAAATGGGCACCGAGAAGTGCGACAACACCTCCATGTCCCTCCAGATGGGCTCCAACCAGGGAGCCAATCAGAGCGGCCAGATCTTCGGCCTGGGCCGACAGATCTACGATCCCAAGTACTGTCCCCAGGGCAATGCCGGTGACGTGGCCAACGCAGTGTACGACCAGAGCACGGACCCACCGGAGTACCACTACTACCGAGAAGAGGAGGGCTACTGAGCCCTGGGTCCTGCCTGGCCACAAGGCCACCTCCCCAGGCCAGCTCGTGTGCGGATCTCTGTTGCCGGCAACACTCCAGTATCTATAGCCTCTTTCTGTAACTTTTTTTAAACAAATCTTGTTTTCTGAGCAAAGACAAAAATCCCCTGATCCTAGAGGAGAGAGTTGGTGGCTTCTTAAAACCCTCTTACCTTTGGGGTGTAGCCTGTTGCTCGCAACTTGCAGAATGCGAACAAGGCAGGCCTTTAATTGCTGATGGAGTCCACTTCTAGTCATGCAGGGAGACACATACCAGCAAAACATTGGGGCTACGTGTGTTTCTTGGGGAAGGGAGCGGAGTGGGGAACTTGCTCTCAAATGGGATGCAACCTTCTAGCATTGCAGTCCTCTGCGTTGCAAGAATGCTGCTTATTCTTCATGCTCTGATGTGATTCTTGTGACGCTGTCGCAGTTCTAGCAGCATAGGTGTCGATGGCATCAAACACCCCAGGCTTTCCCAAATGACTCCTGGTTACGCTAGTGAGGTCACGAAATCTCAAAGGGAATTAGAGGTGGATTCTCCCACATTGGCTCTGGTAAAGCCTTTGCCAGCTCTTCCTGCTTCTGGAGATCTCGCTCAAAGGGCCAAGGAATTCTTTTTTAGGTGCCTTTCTATGATGCCAAAAGTGAAGCTCTAAAAGGCTCGTGCTCTCTTTTAATGTATATACTTTTAAAGTGAGGCAAGGACAGTAACGTACCTTGGCGACATCCTAGGGACCAAGTGTTTAACTTAATATCTAAAATACTCTTACGCTGTGGCTCCTTCTCTCTCCTCTCCCCTTTGCCGCCCTCCTTGGAAGGGAAGAGGGAAGGAAGAATCTTATTACCTGATCCTGTAGTTGATAGTGCTCAGGCAGACAGTGCTGCATCGGCACAGGCAGCTGCAGGATGCTGGGTTGTGTAGCCATTGCCCTGTTGCTAGGACAGTGGATCCTTACAAATGTTACATGCTTTTGTATGTTAGGCTCCCCCTTAATTTAAACCATCAGGAAACTTTTTTTTTTTTTAAGTTGCATTTGTATGTGGCCTCCTGATCAGTGTGTCGACTTGGGCATTCCTTAGCCATCCTGTGATCTGTAGGGGCAGGGAACAACACTGCGCTGCTGGTAAACGACAAGTCCTTAAGAACTGGATGGGATCTCGGCCACAGCTGTGTCTGAGGTCAGAGACTTCCTTCTGCGTGTGGATAACCGAAATACTGCACAGTCCTCCCCAGGTGCTACTGTCCTTGTAAAGGTAGCTTAGAACTTTTTTTTTTGAATAAAATGTGAAACTGTAATATTTGAATATAGGCAATAAAAGCTTTCAGATAAGACTTGCGCTGTTGTGACTTTATTTTTTAAAGTATATAAAAAAATAGGTCTGGCCCCATTGCAGAAATACAGAATTCCTTGTTTCTCGCTTGGCACTGTCGCTGGTTATAGGCTGGGATGAGTCTCGGATTCCAAAGGCAGCATATTCTCCCACCCAGTATTGAAATAAGACATTCATTTTGGTCACTGGCTGCCTCTCAATAGCTTTCTTAAGGCTCAAATATTTTGAGTTTTTCTCCTATTGGAGACTATGGATCTGTTCTATTCTGATGCTTCAAATTAGAGTAGATGCCTTATTGGATGGTATCTTTAAGGGAACTCCTGTATTGAGAAGAGAGTTGTTTTTTTTCCCCCATTGGTCAGTTTACATTCCACTTCTCATGGTCAACTAAACTTGATGCTGGAAGATAACTCAGCCCAACACCTGCAGCTCAGTTATAGACCTGAACTCATGGGAATTCCTTAACTCAATACCTTCTTAGGTGGGGATCTTGCTAGGCTGGGCACCTTCTCTCTTCCATCCAGTGCTTTCCCTGCTGTTGTCTCAGTAGGTGGTGCTGTTCCCTTAGTGCTGAAGATGTCTAGAAATAAAATGCTCTTCACCTAACCCGGAAGCCAATTTCTTCAGCCCTGTGAATCAAAGTGAAGACTCACTGTCCAAGTTGAAATGCCAAAAGCAACCAGCACAAACAGTGATCTGTAAACTCAGTAGTGCCAACTCCCAAGTACTCAAACTAGGAGTCTGGCCTCAGCACCAGGTATTTTACTGAATCTTGGGTTTTATTTGCATTTGTAGTTTGAGCTTGGAGGGAGTTAACATTTTTTTTTTATGTTTAAATCTACAGCCATGAGATTAGAAACTCTCCTAAAAAGGAAAAGTGAAACTCTCCTGTGTAACTGCCTGCCTCTAAGAGCTGGAGCTTCAAGAAACTTTAAATCTTGCAAGTCTGGCAATAAAGTAACAACGTGGGCATGCAGGAATTGGGTTTTTTAAATTCCTTCTGAAAGAGTATGATGTATAATAATGCCCCTCTTAAACAGTTGGGTTCCACACTTGAGGTGGTTCTGTAGCTCAGCGGTTGAGGTTTGGTGAACCGATTCAGGTGGAGAGTTTGTCTAACAGGCGTAGCTATGTGATTTGGTTGACATTACATATGGGAAAACCATGCGGCCCATCATAGCCCTTGCATTGCTGTCCTACAGCTATATTGTCCTTGTAATAACTTATTTAAAGTAATCAACGGATCCTTTTCTACAGGAAGTGGTGAAAGGCTGCTTGGCTTTGCTGTCCAAAGTAACTGAGGTGCATGGACAGCCCCTGTCCAGAGCTGGTGTGAAATGCTACCCCATCAGAAAAGTGTGACATTAGTTATGTACATTAGAATCAATCTTTAGAGTAATAGAAGATTGGGCTCCTGAGAGGTGAGATTGGCACAGGTCTCGGAATAAAGCAGTATACCTTTAAACAGGCTATGTGTACATGTGGAGGACTCACTCCCTATTCCCCTACATCACTTCTAGAACTAAAAACATAAATAAACTGCAGTTTTAATCTGAAGTGTGTGTGTGTTAAATCCTTGCACTGCTTTCTACCCTCATTGCTTCCTGTAGCAGTTGTGCCTCAGCTTGCAAGACCAGCCTATATTTGCAGTAGAAAGTCTTATGCTTTCAGTAACTCGCTTGCTGTAGTAGAGGAGGAGGTGGGGTTTTTTTTGTGAGTATATGCCTCTAGCGTGGGGGCCTGTGAAAGCCCTACAACTGCCAAACTCCCCAGGCATGGGTGGGGTTTTGCTTATGTGAAGTGAGAATCTCTGAAAACTTGGCTTCAGCTGGGGAAGGGGGCTGCACACAAGCATAGGTGTGGTGAGAAGGGGTTGAGTTCTGCAGAGTCAGTTTTAGGCATAACTAAGCCATTGCTTAGGGCCCTCAGCAGGGCCCCCCTATTAATTAGTAGTAGGTGTTGTGGGGGGAGGCCCCCCATAAATATTCCTGCTTAGCACCCCTAATGGGCTACCCTAGGCACTGGAGCTCCGCTTGGGGAAGGTGCCTCTGCATCACTGTGCAAAAGGCCAGAGCCCAGGTCTGGATCTGAACGGCCCCTGGGGTGGGAAGGGGCTGTTCAAACCCAGCCTGAATGGTCTGCGCCCAGTTCAGGCTTCTTCGCTCCATCATCCCTCTGAGCAGCAACGGGCCCTTTAAGAAACTACGTGACGTCACCCGACCGGCAATAACCCCTCCCCTCAGGCCGCACGCGGCGGCTTTGTAGCCATAAGGCTGGGGCGTGGGCGGTGCCAGACGTTCCAAAGCCGAACGCTGGCGGCCCGGAGGCGGGGCTAGCGGAACGCTGAGGCTGCCCCAGCAGCCGGCCGGCGCGGGGACAGAGAGCCTGGGGGCTTCCCTTAAAGGGGCCGCGCTGGCTATGCAGTGAGCAGGTACCGGGGCGAGCGGTAGAGCTACACGGGGCGGGAGGGCGGCGGGGCTCGGGGTGTGTGGGTCCTAGAGACAGGGGGAGTCCTGGGGGTCCCAGTGGGGCAGGACCCATCTCAGGTCAACAGAGGTCACTGGAAGTTGCAGCAGAGTTGCAGGTGGGCTGAGGGGTAGCAGCTGCTGGCTCTGTAGCTGCAACTTCTGCATCTGGGCAGGGCGTCTCCTGATCCCTGCCCGGACCCCAGCGCAGAAGGCAGCGTCTCTTGCCCACTTCAGGGGAAGCAGAGACCCTGCGACCCACCCTCTCCCAAGTGCTCCCCCGTTTTCCCCCTCTCTCCTTTGGGGTGTGATTGCTCCCTTCCTTCCTGGCCTCTGCAGTGCCAGGGCTTGGACGCTAGCCAAGGGCATCCCGGAGTGTTTGAAGGCGTGGGCTTGCCAGGGAATCAGTTCGCTGCATCCCA
Organism: Mauremys mutica; assembly: GCF_020497125.1. Classification (NCBI taxonomy): domain Eukaryota; kingdom Metazoa; phylum Chordata; order Testudines; family Geoemydidae; genus Mauremys; species Mauremys mutica. The sequence goes on from NC_059095.1 coordinate 5,088,127, forward strand.
GTGTTTATCAAATCCCTGGAGTCACTTCCAGAGTATGCAGGGAAGGAGGTGGCAGTGGATGGCTGGCTTTTATCTGGCACTAGTTTATCAGCGTAAAGCTGGTGGAGGGGTGAGGATGAAGATCGTGCTGGTACCAGAGTGCAAGAGAAGACACTGAAAAGACACTGGAGAACCCAGGGAGTGGGGAATGCTAGTTTATTATTAGTCCGCAGAAAGCTGCTCCCCACAGGCTGAGGGCCTGGATCTCCATTGCCTGCACTTCGTGCAGTTGTTTATACCAGTGCAAATGTGACTGAATGGGAATGGTTGTGGGTTTGCCCTGGGGTCAATGGCAGCATGAGGTGCAGGGTGACAGAGCCAGCCCTGTTGAGGGGTTCTGATTACATCAGGGTAGCTGTGCCAGTGAAGCTCCAGTGCTTTGCTGTGTAATCGGCACTTCCGGGGAGCAGCGTGTACAGACCTGATCAGAGCTTTCTTGGCTAGGTTATTTCCTCCTGATGATAAAAACCCATTTGTATGAAAATCCTGCACGGAGCATCCTGGGCTTTTCTGTGTGAGATTAACTTTCCTCCTGTCTAAATATAAATAGTTGTAGGTTGATTTCAGTGTGGCTACAGTCCCCTTGGTGGTTAGGGTGGAGGGATTTGTGCATCAGAGACAGCCCATCCTAACACAGTTCCAGTTACTACTGTTTTTACATTTTGGTGGGTTCAAATGCTCTCTCAGTTCTGGGTGGCTCTTTCATTACACTTCAGCTTTTTCCCATGGCTACCATTTTGATAACCTCCTACTGACAAGTTACTTGATTTTTTTTAAATTTGTTTTTGGCAAGCAGGTGCCAGGGTAGGTTGATATTAGCCTGACGCTCACGTGCAAATGCTTTATGACCAACGAGCAAACCATCAGTATATCAAGGGCTTATGTCAACTTAACTGGGAATTGCAGTGTTGCCAACTCTTGTGATACCTGGTGTTTTATTTAAAGTCCCAGACATGGAATCCTCTGATTATGTGAAAAATCTCATCTTTTTCTTTCTTTTTTGAAGTAAGCTTCTACTCCTCATGGTTGCAGAGAAAAGCTTGAAAATGTGACCCAAGTACAGCTTACAGGCTCAGAAAACAGAAGGCAAACAAAAAGAACCCAATGTTTATATTTATATCTACATCTATATCCTGATTTTTAAACCAATTCTGAGAGTTATTTGGGCCTGCCTCAATGATTGTTGAACATTTGGGGCTGGCAGTGCTAGAAACTGGAGACCTGGGCTGTGTTCCCTGCTCTGCCACCGATCTGCTGGGTGACCTTGAGCAAATCACATTTCCCCTCCCACCCTTTGTCCGTCTCGTCTGTTTAGACTGTGAGCTCCTTGGGGGGAGGGGACTGCCTCTTACTGCGTGTGCAGCACCTGGCACTGTGGGGCCCTGACCTTGGTTGGGATTGCTGGGCATTATTGGACTGTAAAGAATAATAAAGTAAAGGATTGTGTTTAAAATGGCCTTGTATATTTGACTGCTGGGTGATGTGTAAAGTGGGCCTGAAAGCTTTTTCTCCCTTACAATTCTGCTAGTTTTTAACCTTGGCAATATCAGGTGTTGAAATCAAGCAAACCAACACCCCGTCATTTCCTTCCTTGCTGCAGCATGAGTGATGCAGAACTGGCCTGCACACGCTCTGCAAGATCAGGACGGGTCACTCAGAGCAGCTGTATTTGCTGGGCTTTTCAGCCCTGACTGACACTGGGCATTGATCTGGCCATTGTGAGTCACAAGGGCCCTAAGTAACATCAAGGCCCTGGTGGGTGGATCAGGCCATGAGCTGCCTGATTCTTAGTGCAGGTGGGGCATGGGTGTCTGTATATCCGAGAGATTTTTCCCTCCAAGCCCCATTGCCTGAGGGCTCACCTGTGTGCTGCATGTAGTGGACAGGGCATGTAGTCTCCTGGCCTCCATTGTCCGCTCTGCTGTTGCCTCACTGTGTTCCTTGGCCAAATCAGTTCCCCTCTCTGGGCCTCAGTTTCCCCATCTGTAAAATGGGGGTTAGGGGAAGGTGGGAGCGCAAAGCCCGATTGCAATGCCCTGTGCCCCAGGCAGGGAAATCCTTCAGCCTGGCCCCTGCCTTAGTGCCGCTGATGTCAGGCTCTGCAATATGATTAGAAGGATTTCCTGGCAACATCATAATCCTGCCTTGCTGTGGGACCTGCTTATCCCCGTGGGCAAGGGGGAGCAGCAGACTAAGCCCCAGCAGCAGGGCACTACGGGTTGCCTGCCATGTTGCTCAGCATGGGGAGCATCGACTAGCGCTCAGCCACCAGACCCCATCTCTGAAGCGGATTCTGAGCTAGGACTGGAGGAGCTGCTCAGAACCAAGAGGTGGGGGAGAAAACTTGACTGTGAAACCAGCAGTCACTTGGATACTGACCAAGCTCCAGGTTTGCCCATGTAGTGCTCCGAGTTGGATGGACGTGTCGACATTTTTCTGGTACGGGGGGAGAGGGGGAAGATAGGTGAGTTTGCAGCTGCTTGGGTTACAAAACCCTTGTGGTGTTGAAATTGACTGGCCCTGGTGTTGAAATGAACCAGATCCAATCACAGGGACCGCAAGGGTCATCTCGTCTAACCCCCGTTCCATTGTTTTAACCTGCAGATGAGAATCCTTCAAATATGCAGAAAAGAGCTGGTTTTCTTGTGTGTGTCCGTGTCTGTGTCCGTGTCCCCTGGTCCAATTCTGCCTGCCCCCCAGCCCTCTAAGAAATCCCCCTTGCCGTTTTAATTGAATGCTGCACTTTACTACCTGATATTAACTGTTGTGGTGGAGTGCTGACTTCCACCCCAGAAGTGACTGCATTTTAATGGTGGATGAAATCATCACTGTGCACAAAGTGCCTTGGTTTCCTTTGCGAGGGGCTTGGAGGTAGCATTACGGAGCACAGTCTGAGAGAGATCTTTAGGAATGGAAGATGCTATAGATAATGTAGGGCAGGGGCTGTGTTTTTGTTCTGTTTGTTGCTACAGCACCTATCACAAGGGGATCTGGTCCAGGTACTACAATAATATAAACAATAATCATGAAAATATTATGAAGGGTTTGCTCCCAACGCCACTGACTTCAGTGGGCATCTTTTCAGTGAGAAATGAAATGTTCAATAGTTGTTTTTTATAATAGACACGTCTGTGGAATGTCATCGGTGCATTTTATTCCCCGCAAAGCGCAGGGTGGAACAGAATCGGGTTGAGTTGTTAACCGAATAAACTTTTCTGCTGACTCGGCTGCAGTAATCTCCAAGAAAATCAGCTCAACGAACTAAGTCTGTCTGCACCGGCTGGGAGCTTTGTGTGTCTGAGAGCCCGTGTCACAGGCAGGCGCGGCTGCAGTTGTCTCTTGTCGGACCAGAGTTTTGAAAGAGCTCACCTTGCTGGGTGTTCAGGCGAGACGGAGCCCGGAACAGTCCAAGGAGCTTGAACGTCTCTCTTAGCCACTACTAGCTCTGGTTCCTCCAGCCCAGGGTTGAGATGAGGGGGCTGCATGTGTTGGCAGGATTTGGAAACTGTTCTGTGCCTAGGCAGCGTCTCCTCTGTCTAAACTCTCGGCAATGAAGCTGAGCAGCATCAGATGTGAAAGCAGCATCAGCAGAGATGAAATCAGCCTGGGTTTGTGCTGAGTGCCAGGGTGCCGCGCTCCCCAAGATTGGCATTCACTAGCCCTTGGACTTCCAGCTACATGCTGTCAGGGCAGGGTCTGTCCCTGTGATGTAATGCCACAGCCTGGCTAGGCCCACTCCACGCGTGGTCCCTGGACAGTTGCCTCAGGACTAGGCCTGAGGGATGATCCCGTTTTAAGGCTTCCCAGCTGAGATCTGCTTTGTAGCGAGGATCCTTGTGCTGTGGGACGGGATTTGCCGATGTTCTGGGGCGGGGGAGGACTAGTTCTCTCTGTTCTCTCTGGTTTCCTGTCGAGTTACTGTGTTGCCTTGAAACAGTTGCGGCTATTGTTAGCTGGGGTGTGCGTGGAGGGGGCGGAGGGGGCCTGGGAAATGCCCTGACTGCTCATCCTTGTTGCTAAGACCAGGGCAGGTTCTAGAGACCTGTCCAGGGCACCCGGCTCTGTGACCCTGCGACAGTGCACTTGGCCTGGTTGGCACGACCCAGCTGTGATCTTTGCTCGTTTGGTGTTGGGGCATCTATTCCTGGCTGCCACCCTTTGTCCCTGAGTCAGCCTGGGCCGGCCTGAAGATCATGCAGCATCTTGCTAGGGTCAAGGCACTGACCCATCTTGCCTGTAGACGGTGGCGTTGGCAGATTTCAAACTCTCTCTTCAAGAAGCTCTGCCTTCGCCAGCTGCGTCAGCCCTGCAAGGGACGGAGACCTGCCGAGCCTGCTGCTGATTGTGTAAAACCATGTTATCTTCCCTCCCGCTCCTGTTTGTCTGCTTCAGCGCCGGGTGCATCCCGTCACAACCCTGGACAGCGAGCTCTCTGGGGCAGGGCCCGTCTCTGGAGGCCCGTCTGTGCAGCGCCTAGCGTAGCGGGGCTTGATTGGGGCTGTGGGCCCTATTGTGAAACGGGCACTAATGTAACCCTGATAGGGGAGCAGATCAGCTGGGGCCATTTCCTCCCATCTCTTTTCAGCTTAGATCCTGCTCCAGCCCAGGCTGGGCCAAGCTTCAAATCCCCAGGCTGCCAGGGCCAGCCAGGTGCATATGACTGTGGGAGGCTTGACCCCTGCGGAGCCTGGTGATGGGCCGGCAGTGATGTCTCCGCTTTGGGCTCCCTGCACAGAGAGATCCTCCCTGTGTTACAACAATTCCTGCTCTGTGGTGGCTGGTGGGGCCGTGTCACTGGGGAGCCCAGGACACCTGATAGCCCTGAAACCTCCCCCGCCCAGGTCTTGCTGCTGAGCTGATGCTTTGTTTGCTTCAAAGTCATTCTTTTAAAACTGGCTGGTTCTTTTCTCCCTTGGCCCGGCATGCGGTCTTCCAACTGCCCATGTCCCCAGGTGCAGCGGGGTGGGAATGGGAGGACCCGGTCTGGTGGCCAGCTGGGTGCTCCCGCCCTGGGCATCGAGTTGCACGGGAGTTGTGCCGGGGGCTGTCTGTTCTGCTGGGCTGTGAACAGAGCCACTCCTGGGAGGGTGGGAGCCCAGCGGGCGGGCGGCGTGCCAGGGCCCATGGGCAAGGTTCCCACGCCAGAGGGTCATGTTACCAATTAGCTTCCAGGCTGCTTTGTTACTTAATGGGTGACTTGGAGTCGCTGAGCCGTTGCCACGGCAACCTCCTCCCCTCTGTAAAAGACGCCTTCTTTGTTCTCCAAAGCTCCCATACAAGTTCGGTGAGCCCTGGGGGCCGGGGTGGGACAGCGGGGGGCCAGAGATCCGGCTGTGGGTAGGCAGAGCTGAGTAATGGCAGCAGGCAGAGATCAGGATGATGGCGCTGGCTCAGGCAGGTTAGACCCAGGGGGCCTCTGAGCAACCCCTGCAGCCAGCGCTCCTGCCCCATGCCCTACAGCGCCCCCTGCTGGGAGAGGCTGGGACTGGGTTACCCAGGAGTTCCCTCCTCTTCCAGTGCTCCTGCCCCACTCCCTACAGCGCCCCCTGCTGGGAGAGGCTGGGACTGGGTTACCCAGGAGTTCCCTCCTCTGCCGGCGCTCCTGCCCCATGCCCTACAGCACCCCCTGCTGGGAGAGGCTGGGACTGGGTTACCCTGGAGTTCCCTCCTTTGCCGGTGCTCCTGCCCCACGCCCTACAGCGCCCCCTGCTGGGAGAGCCTGGGACTGGGTTACCCAGGAGTTCCCTCCTTTGCCGGCGCTCCTGCCCCACGCCCTACAGCGCCCCCTGCTGGGAGAGCCTGGGACTGGGTTACCCAGGAGTTCCCTCCTCTGCCGGCGCTCCTGCCCCACGCCCTACAGCGCCCCCTGCTGGGAGAGCCTGGGACTGGGTTACCCAGGAGTTCCCTCCTCTGCCAGCGCTCCTGCCCCATGCCCTACAGCGCCCCCTGCTGGGAGAGGCTGCCACTGTCCAGAGTTCTTACTGTCCCCCATAGCTCCTCCTGCAGGAAGAGGATGGGGCAGGTGTGGCCTCAATGACTCTTGTTGTCCAGAAGCACCTTATGTAGCAGGGGGACTTGCATTTAAGTCGATTCTCCACTGATTTTTGTTCCCCAGCCTTCACCAGAGAGCCGGCGGTGTTAGCATGGTGGGGGCAGCCCTGCCTCCATCTGCAGCATGGGGTTTGGGACCCAGCTGGGGCTGCTGCTGTGGAAGAACTTCACCTATCGGCGCAGGCAGAAGGTGAGTCGGCTCGGCAGGAATTTGCAGCCAGGGACCAAGAGCCCTAAATCCCACTGGGCACAAGCTGCAGCGGAAAAGGGGAAGCTCTCCCGCTCAAGAGCGGCCCCTGGTGGAGATGGGTGGGAATGAGCCACTGTTTATGGGGCCCAAGTGAGTTTAGATGGAAAAGAGCTGGGTTCCTCCCCTTCATTTCCATGGGGATCCCTCTTCTCCTCCCTCCTCTCATTGCCCTTCTGTCTGCACCAAACCCCCATCTCCTAAACTTCCCTGGATCCAGAGGGGGAAGCTACCTTCTATCACAGCAGCTCCTGGACTTACCCACCTGAGCAGGGTGGCTGAGCCCCAGGGCTGCAGACCGGGAGTTTGGCATGGGGTGCTGGTGCCTGGGTGGGTCTGATGGTGGGGGTGAGAGATCGGGGGGTCGGGGGACGGGCTCCCATTCAGACTGTGGAGAAGTTAACAGCAAAGGTCTCCTAAAAAGCTGTCCATCCGGGCAAGATCCCTGAGAGGAGAGATTGGAACTCGCCTCCCATTGTGCTCAGGATGATCCCCAGGTTGTTCACTCCCCATCTGTGTGGCTCACAGCGGAGTGGGCTGACCAGGCTGGTCCCCTCTGCTCCCATTGCTGCCCCTGCGGGTTCCATGTGAATCATCCGACCACTCTGCGCCTGCCTCTGTCTCTCTCCAGATCCAACTCGCCATTGAGCTCCTGTGGCCCCTCTTCCTCTTCTTCATCTTGATCTCGGTGCGCCAGTCACATCCCCCTTTCGAGCAGCATGAATGTAAGTGCCGCCCCCTGAGGTGGAGACCCAGCTAAACCAGTTGGCCCAAACCGGTTTCAAACCAGTTCTCGTAATGCCCTTCCCCGGTCCTCGGCTGCCTGTGGCCCAGCACCAGGGCTAGGGGAGGGGCTTCTCCGTGCACCAGGGGATGAAATTCACTCTGTGCCAGGGATTGGGTGGTCTGCCCCATAGTGGGCATCTCACAGAGTTTAGCACGATGGGCAGGGCCTGCTCTGAAGAGGACGTAGACTGAGAGCGGGCTTCTGTGGCTGGGTCGAGGGCGTGGGTTTGCAGAGCAGCATGGAGGAGATGTATGTATCTGCGGCCTAGCCGTGTCCAGCGCTGTTGGCTTTTTGCTTGCATGGGGCCCCCCAGAGGGACGGGGAGTGGAGACACCAGGGTCTCTGCCCAGCAACCCTTACGTAGACCCACGGCTGACGTTCAAGTTGCATCTGACCTTCCTCTGCAGCCTTCTAGCTCCTTCCGGGCTCTCTCCCTCCCTCTGCAGGTCACTTCCCCAACAAGGCCTTGCCCTCGGCTGGGACGCTGTCGTGGATTCAGGGCATCATCTGTAACGTGAACAATCCCTGCTTCCGGTACCCGACGGCCGGCGAGACGCCCGGCGTGGTGGGGAACTTCAACCAGTCCATGTGAGTCGCCGTCTCACGTGCTCCCCTCTCTGGCTTCTGATGTTGCACCAGCGGGGGTACGAACGGCTGCCTTGGTTTGTTGCCAGGCAATCTGTGGCTACATGCAGCGTGGCCTTGATCCACCCCCACACGATGGGAGCTGGCCCCCCGATTGCACCATGATGGTTGGGTTGGGGACTGGGGGCCACCCATGCTTTGCTCAGCTGAGACATCCCCTCTCCCTCCTGCTCCCCCAGTTGGCAACTTGTCGCCAGCCCAAGGGATACCGCTCATTCAATGTAGACAATTCTAGCTGCTCTTCCCCGAAGGCCTGGAGAGATTGCAGCAACACAGTGCTCCACCTTGATCCAAGCGCAGGTGTATCCTGTGGAAACTACAACTCCCAGCATGCAATGCTCCTTACTGTTTCAAGCAGGTGGGAGTGTGGCCCACAATTCCCAGCATGCAGTGATGCTGCTTATTTCAAGGGGGAGGAGGTGCAGCTAGAGGTGAGTATAACTCCCAGCATGCAGTGCTCCTGGAGGAGAGTAGTCTTTTGCCTGGAGAAGGCATGCTGGGGCATGTAGTCTTTTTGGACCACACAATTGGCTCAAAAGGGAGCATGACGGTGGGGTCTCCAGACTGCATTTGGGCAGGGGAGCTAACTCCCGGCCCCAGTCATAGGCTGCCTCCCCGTCCCAGGTAGAAGGGAGCAGGCAGTTCTCGGAGGGGAGCAGATGCTAAGTGATGACTTGGTCTCAGCTCCTTGTCTCTCTGTCCCTGCAGCATCTCCCGCCTGTTTGCGGATGCCCGGAAGGTGCTGCTCCATGCCAACAGCAAGCAGACCCTGAGCAGCTTTGGCCAGCTCCTGCCTGCCCTGCGCCGGCTCTGGGGGAACGGCGCTCCGTGGATGGGTAAGGCCTCCAGCCACACAGCCATGACTGCAAGGAGGGGTTGATCCGATATCCTGCTGTGACACCCTGGCATTTTAACTTTGATCCAGGCCCGATGGGGAGCTGTGCTGCAAAACTTGAAGTGAATCAGCGGTTGGGCTCCTGATTTATGACATTCCCCCCCCTACCCAGGACCCCCAAAGGTCTGAACCCCCCCCCCACCCCTTTTGGGTGTACACCAACAGGGCTTCTCTCACAGCACCCTGCAGGATCAGGCCCTGTAGGTACAGTAACTCCTCACTTGAAGTCGTCCCGGTTAACGTTGTTTCGTTGTTACATTGCTGATCAATTAGGGAACATGCTCGTTTAAAGTTGTGCAATGCTCCACTATTACATTGTTTGTCTGCCTGCTTTCTCCACAGCTGGCAGCCTCCCTCCTCCACCCCCCAGCGCTTCCCACCCACCAGCAGACCCCACGGCCCAAGTCCTCACTCCTCCCCACTCCCTCCTAAATGCCGCAAGCCAGCTGATTGGGAGTGGGGAGGTGCACCTCCTCTCTCCCTGCCCTGCCTCCTGCCCACGGCAATCAGCTGGCTTGTGCGTTCAGAAGGGAGGGGAGGAGCAAGGACACAGCAAAGCGGGAGGAGGCTGGTGGGAGAAGAGGATGGGTGGGGGCTTGGGGCAAGGGGTGGAGTGGGCAGGCTGAGGATTGAGCCCCCTGCCCCTGATGCTTGCAGAGTAGGGGAAGCTGCCGCTGCTGCTGTGCAACATGCTTCTTCTAGCCTACAGCACCTTCAGCCTCCTTGCCTGCCTCATCTCCAGTGCCAGTGGGCTATGTCTGTATTAAATTGCTTGTTTAAAAGTGTTTAAAATGTGTATATAACGCCTTTTGTCTGGCAAAAATTTTTCCCCTGGAACCTAACCCCCCCCTATTTACATTAATTCTTATGGGGAAATTGGATTCGCTTAACATTATTTCACTTAAGGAACAGAACTACAGTGTTAAGTGAGGAGTTACTGTACGTCTTCACTGCAGAGGTGACTCAGGCGATTGGCGTGTGGGTGTTAGCAGCTACACTCGATTGCGTCCACACTGGGGCTGCATTTAGTGGCGTATGTTGCTAGGACTTCTGAGGGCATATCTCATGGTGCTTGGCGCTGCAGTTAGCTGAACTACTCTGGTTCTTTCCCAGTGAATTTCCCAACCTCGTTGACGCTGTTTTCTCGTTCCCATTGCTCCTCTTCTGGCTTGGCCTCACCTCCCCCCCTTCTCTCCATGTGTCCCCCAGCCAGGCCAGTCAAGGACTACCTGAAAGAGGGCGAGACCTTTTCCCACTTCCTCCGGACCAACGCCTCCCTCCCCCCTGCCCTGGTGGAGGAGCTGTTGGGAGCTCGGTTGGACCTGCGCATCGTGAGTAGGGCTGATGCCCGAGGTCTGTGATAGGGACCGGGGGCTAGGAACCCCGCCCTCCTGTTTGTGGGTGTATGGCAGGGCCAGATCCTCCATTACCCATGTGCCCTCTTGGGAGCCACCCAGTGGCAGTTGGCACAGGGGTCCCAGCTGCCAGCGCCTTGCAGAGTCCAGTAACGTTGGGGCACAGGGAAGGGATTGAGAGGAGGAAGCAGGGAGAGACAGTTTCAGCAGAGAGGGGAGCGTGACGCAGACACACCAGGAGGTTGTTCTGGATGGGGGAGGATGCCAAGCCGAAGGTTCTTGCCCCAGGAGTGAGGAGGGACAGAGAGGAGGCTGGTGCTGAGGGGCAGGGGTGTCGGATACATTGTGCAGTACCAGTATCCCGGCCCCACCTTGTCCCAGCAGTGAGTTCTTAGGGGTGGGGAAGCTCAGTTGTTGTTTGTATTCACAGTGGGACCTAAATGCCCCAACTGAGATCAGGGCCCTTGTGCCAGGTGCTGTACGTGCACTTGGGGGCAGAAGTCCCACAAGTTCTGTGACGCTTTGGGGTTCGACCCAGACCACAAGGGATTGTGGTGCCGTCTTCCGTGTAACCCGGGGGGCTTCTGTACTGTGCAGCTCTGGCTCCAGCAGCCGCCTTACAGCACAGTAACCTCACCCTGGCGTTCGCCAGCCTTCCTCCTTGTGGTACGACACCAACACCCATCCCCCCAACCGTCTGCCCCACAGTGTCCAGCTCTCTCGCCGGGAGTGAATCCGTGTGCTGCTCCCTTAAAGAGACAGTACCCCATTGCGTACTACCTTAACTGGCGCTAACAAACCCTCTGTGGTAATCAAAGCACTGAATTGGCTTATAGTGGAAGTAAAACAAGTCTATTAAGCAAAAAGTCGTAGGTTTAACTGTTCCCAAGGGTATGGAGTAAAGATAGGAAGGGTGACGAGCACACAAAACTAACAACACGCTGCCAGGACTAAAACCTGACATCACAAACGAGAGTCTCTTGTTCCAAGGGGTGTTTCTCACCATGTCTCTTCTGCAGCCTGGCTGGCCAGGCCGCTTCACAGATCTCAACGTGCCTCTGTCTCCTCCAGTGAAGGAGGCCAGAAGGGCTTGTTCTCTCCACTAATGGTGTCCCAAATTTTGTTGACCTTGCTTCAAGAGGCAGGAAGGCGGCTTCCTGGGGGTGCTGCCTCCACCCCCAGCAAGACTAAGTGGCCGTCTGCCCCTGCTTGCGAAACGTGCTCATCTTTGTCTTTGGTCTCCCCTGGCTTAATTTACTTACGCGGACGGAACCACATTCCTTTGTCGGGAGCAGGCATGGCCCAATACGTGTTAAGCACACCTGTCCAGCATCGATCTATAAAGTCTTTTGTGGGTTTACCGTCCGTACATCACAGCAGAATGTTAATGATCAGTGAGTTATTGGTTTTCCAGTGATAGATCCCATCCACCTTTGGGGTATGTATTGTGACAACAGGGGGCCGACTGGCACTGGGGAGCTCACACTGTAAACAGACAATGGAGGTGTCCCCATTTTACAGAAGGGGAACAGAGAGGTTAGGGGACAAGCCCAAGGTCACCCAGGGAGTCTGTGGCAGTGCTGGAAGACAAACCCAGCTCTCCTAGGCTGGTGTGTTGACCATAAGCCCTGCCTGCCTTCCCCAGCCTCTGCCCAAAGGGCCATGTGCGCTGGGCTGCTGTTGCTTCCGGAGCTCCTGCTGTGCCGGGGGTGCTGGAGGTTGGAGGTAGGGAAAAATCTGTCGCAGTGGCCCGCAGGCTGCCCATGTCAGCACAGAACATGGCGCGCTGGAGCCTGTGGTCGCCTCCGGCTGCGTGGCCAGACTGAAACCGAGGAAGGCTGCAGGGGCGTCTGACCGGGAGGGCTGTCCACTGCTTCTCTGGCTACCGGGGCGTCTTGTCTCCCCCTGCAGCTCTCCCTTGCCACCACCGGCGTGCCGCTGAAGGACATCGTCTGCAACGCCTCCGTGCTGGCGGAGTTCCTGGTGGCAGCGGAGGCGAGCTCTGCCGAGCAGCTGCAGGGGCGGCTCTGTGCTCTGCCAGGGCCCACCCTCCAGGCCATGGAGCGCAGCTTCTTCTCACAAGCGGATTTCTCCCAAGTCTTGGCGGTAGGGGACGGGGTGGGGGGGCTTCCGGAGCTGTGGGGCTGGGGCTTCTATCATCAGCGTTTCCAAACTGTCTGCAGAAGGGACCCCCCCCGTCCGCTCCATGCCTGCCCCTGGGAGCCAATGGGAACTTGAGTGGGAGTGGGGCTAGGCGCTCTGGGTGTGTCCGGAGCTGGGTGCCAGGCGGCTGTGGAAGAGGGAGCTGGCTCTTGGCGCTGAAGTTTGTGCCTTGGGTCGGGGATCGGGGTGTGTGATGGGGGCTCCGTCCCCGTGCTGCCTGGCTGGTTCATCCTCTCCCCATTACGGAGCTAGATCTGCCCCTGGCTTAGGCTGGGGGTTGGGGGTGTGTGTGTCTGAGATGGGGCCACTCAGGCCCATAGCCCCCCGCAGCCCCAGTGAGCTGTCTCGCTGAGCTGCCAGGAGCCCCTTAGGGGGTCTGACTCTTCTGCCCTCTCCCCCTCCCGCAGGAGCGGCTGAGCTCTGAATCGGATGACGTGGCGCGCGCCGTGGAGACCCTGGTCACTTTCCTCCAGGGCACCGAGACGCTTGCGAAGGAGGTAACGGAATCCCTGCTGGCCCCAGGTCTGCACCGCTCCCAGCAGCTCCCCTGCCCTACAGCCCCGCTGGGACCCAGGGCCCGAGGTTTGGGGAACGACGCGTTTCTATAGGCAGACTCCTCCCCTGGCGCCACTGGCAGCGCTTGTGACCAGTGCCAGGTCTCCCCTCCACGGGCAGGGTTCAAAGTGTAGGAGTCCGTCAGCCGCGGATCGCTCTGCTAGGTGCGCCTGCTAGGGTGGAAAGGGAGCTGCTTCCCTAACTTCTTACTACCCCAGGGATGTGCAGCTCAGTGCACCCGGCCGGGCTTCCGCGTCCCCACCGCTGGGCCCCCTGCCGGCTTCTTGTACGGGGCTGCGAGGCCAGCCAGACAAGGAGTCTCCCCCGGCGCGCAGATCCCAGGATTCTCCAAGCCCGGTGGAGCTGCTGGGAAAATCTCTCTGCTCTTTTCCACCCCCTCGTGTCTGCGAACGAAACGAAACCTGAATATTGTGGTGGTTTTTCCCCCACTTTTCTCTCCCTTTTTTCCCTTCCAATCCTCCTTTCCCACCCCCCGCCCCACTCGAAAAGAGAGGTGGGGAAAGGAAGGGGGAACCCTTAAAACCAAACCCCGCCCATGGCAAATTACTCCCGTTTTGAGAACTGAACAATTGGGGGATTGGGGGGGGGGAATGTTTTGACTGAAATGAAAATATTCTTTGTGGTAGAAAAAAATACTTTACCCCCCCATGTTTAGGTGATTAGGCAGTGAGTGCCTGTGATCTGCCCCAAACCAGAGGGACCCCCCCCCAGGGGCAGTTCTGTCTCCCTGTGCCAGCCAGACGGTGGCCTCCTAACGAAGGGGCTCGTTTGTGCCAGCTGTGTTGGTGTGGGCGCCCGGGAACTGCGCTGAGACCCACCAACTCATTTCATATGGTGCCAATGGGGCACATACCTCACCACCCCCTCCCATCCCCACTCCACTGTCCCCATCATTCTCCCCCCAACCCCTGTCTCTGGGTGGCTGCTCCCAGGTGCCCCAGCACAGAGCACCCAGGGTCTCAGCTGCGTGTATGGTGGCCCTAGTTGTGAGTACACAGCGAACAGGGAAGGAGGGGGCCTGGATCCAGGCAGCGCTGGCATGACCCCTAACCCTCTCCGGTGGCGGCTGAGCAGGGATATTGACGTGGGGTGCCTCTCTTGTCCAGAGCTCTCCTAAAACAGCTAAATTCTCCTGCTGTAAACCCTCAGAAGCCTCTGGGGGAAGAGCCTGGCTGGGATATTGGTGCCGAGGGTGGGGAAAGTGGCGTTGGGGCGGAGCTGGGCTTCAGATCTCTTTGCTTGGGTTCTGGATCCTGTCCCTGCTTTTACCCAGACCTCGCAAGAGCATTGTTACTAGGGAGACAGCCTGGTCTAGTGGCTGGGACTTGGGAGACCTGGGTGCTGCCACTGACCTGCCGGTGACGCCAGGCAAGTCATTGCCCTGCTGTGTGCCTCAGTTTCCCCTCCTGCCCTTTGGTTGTTGACTCTCTACGGCAGGGATTGTGTCTCACGAGGCCAAAGATACGGGGGCTGACGGGCGCAGGAGGGATCCCTGTGGAACACGATCCTTTCCCCTCCCTGTTATTGCTGGCTCCCCATGCCCTGCTTTGCCCAGCCCCGCAGGGATGGCCCCGGGTGTGCTCCCTGCTCATGGCCTCTTCGGGCACATCTCTGCCAATGGCGTTAATGTCCATTAGGCGCTAGCGGGAAGGGGGAGGGATGTTACCCCCGGTTCAGGCCGAGCTCCCCAATCCCTTGGTTAGCAGCTTACACCAGAGCTCCTTTGCGGTTCAGGGGCTGTGACAGGGGAGCCCCCCAGCTGGACGGGCACAGTGGGGTGATTGAAGGCATCACGCTGGTCTCCATCCTCTCCTGCCCCACCCCCGGCGGAGGGAAGGACCCGAGAGTGAGAGCGAAGGGCACTGCTGGCGGGTCTGGGCAGAGGTCCCGGTCTCTACACTGGGAGGGGCTTGGCTGGGACTGGGGAGGGGCCTTTCTTCCCCCCTCCTTCTGGCACATGGGTCTGGGGGGCCCTGGGGGGCTGCGTACCTGTCCCACGGTCTCAGCCCACCGTGCACAGCACCCAGCCCGTGTTGGTTTTTAGGCCTGGTGCCCATGGGCGGCTGGTGTCTCCCGCCCCAGGTTGGCACCATGACCAGCTTTGCAGAGTTCCGGCAGGAGCTGCAGGCGCTGTCGGGGCGAGACGCCGGCTCCTCCCTGCAGGGCGCCTTCGAGGCCGTGTCCCGCATCGCCTGCGGGCACCCGGAAGGGGGCGGCCTCAAGATCCCCTCCCTCAACTGGTACGAGGACAACGACATCAAGGCCTTTCTGAACCGCAACAGCTCAGAGCAGGGAGCTGTCCCGCTGGACGACACCACCAGTGAGTGAGTGGGGAGCTGCCTTTCCCCGCCGGGGCAGGGGAGCTGGGGGATGCAGCAGCAGGATCCCACGTGGGTGGAACTGACCCAGCTTGGGGCGACAACAGGATTTGAACCCGGGCCGCGCTGAGCCGCGAGCGCGAGGCTCTAGTGCCTGAGCTAAAGGAACCAGTGCCTAAAGCAACCCAACCTCTCACCCCTACTGTGCAGGCAGCCACTGGCGGGGGGCAGAGATCCCCCTCCTAGGGCGGGTTAGGCTGGGCTCTGGCAGCCCCGGGTGGGAGGTTTCCTGGCAGGGCTGCAGTTCGGGGGCAGGGAGGAGAGCTGGGCTTGACTGAGGGGTGTATCCTCTGCCCCAGGGGAAGCTGCAGCCCAGGGAGGTTAGAGGGGAAGGGGCCTTAGCCAACCCCAGTGCGGGGTTGGGGGGGACAGCAGGGAGCCAGGGCTGGGTCTGGAGGGGAGAGGGAGATTCCATGCCCAGCCAGCAGGTTTATTGGGGGTGGGAGGCGGCAGCTCTGTAGAGGGGATCCCCCTTTCCCCAGCCTGTGGGTTTATTGGGGGGTGGGAGGGGCAGATCTATAGAGGAGCTCCCCCCATCTCCAGTATACAAGTTTATTGTGGGGGAGGGGGGGCAGCATGACCACTTCTCTCGATCCTTCCCCCCCCCCCACCCCGCAGGCCCCTACTGCAAGGAGCTGATCCAGAGTCTGGAGTCGAACCCGCTGTCCCGGATCCTGTGGCGGGGGATCAAACCTCTCTTCATCGGAAAAATCCTCTACGCCCCGTCCAGCCCCAGCACGCGAAGGATCATGGCCGAGGTGAAGCAGTTGGGAGGTAGGGTGGGGGCGGGGACGAACCCCAACCATGCAGAGTCAGCCTGGAGCACCCAGGGGGCCCCCTTAGTGCCTAGGGATCTCCCCCCGCCCCCCCCCCCCCAGACTGTGGGCTCTGGCTGGAGTCCCATGGGCCTCCCATCCACTCTACCGGAGGGGCGGTGGGCCGGGGGCAGGCTGGAGTGGGGCATGACCCCCAGCCGGGCCAGCAGCCTGTCTCGCCGACCCCTTGCTCCTCTCGGCCCAGGTGAACCGGACGTTCCAGGAGCTGGCCGTGCTGCGGGAGGTGCGGGGCACCTGGCAGGAGCTGGGGCCTCGGGTCTACGCCTTCCTCAACAGCAGCCTGGAGATGCGGGTCCTTCAGGTCTGTGCCAGCTGGGGGCCGGGCAATGGGGGAGCCAGAGGAGCGGGTATAGGGGGAGGGTGTGGGGGCCCAGAGGGAGGGGTGTGGGTGGATGGGTGTGGGGGGCAAAGGGAATGGGGAGGGGGTGCAGTGAAGGGAATGGGGTGGTGGGGCTGGGGAAGGGGGTCAGCCCCACTCTGGCCCCGTAGCGGGGCCGTGTGCTGGCTGGGGGACGGTGCCACCCCCTGAGGCAGCCCTGTCCCCGTCTCTTTGCCCCGGCAGAGCCTGCTGCGGGCACCTGCCACCTCCCGCCTGGTGGAGCAGCGCCTGAACCGCACCTCGTGGGACCTGTCGGCCGTGGGCGAGTTCCTGGCGGGGGTGCCAGGGGGCGAGGCCTACACCTGGCGCCAGGCCTACGCGGAGGTGGACCAGGTTGTGGGCACCCTGTCGCAGTTCATCGAGGTGCGGCGCGTGCGAGTAACACCCCCTGGCTTCCCGCCTCTGGACCCCCCCGCGCTAAGGGCCCTGCTCTCCTGCTCTTGCCCACAGTGTGTCTCCCTGGACAAGGTGGAGGCGGTGGCCTCCGAAGAGCAGCTGGTGTCGCGGGCCCTGCAGCTGCTGGAGGGGCGCCAGTTCTGGGCCGGCGTGGTCTTCCTGCCCCCAGACAATGCCACCCCCGGGGAGCTGCCCCCCCACGTCCGCTACAAGATCCGCATGGACATTGACGATGTCACCCGCAGCAACAAGATCAAGGACAGGTGCGGGCGCCTGGGGGAGGGCCCTATAGAAATGCTGACCCCCCTGATCTCCTCTCAGTGGGGTCCATATCTGGGGGTGCTTTGCCCTGGCCTCGCTCACGTTCTCTCCGCTCACTCAGGTTCTGGGACCCAGGCCCGGCCGCTGACCCCTTCAACGACCTGCGCTACGTCTGGGGGGGCTTCGTCTACGTGCAGGACCTGGTGGAACGGGCCGTCACGCGGGTCCTGAGCGGCACGGCCAGCCGCACCGGCATCTACCTGCAGCAGATGCCCTACCCCTGCTACGTGGATGACGTGTGAGTGGCCGCGTGCTCCCCGGACGGGATCCAGTCTGTCCACCCCGCAGGCTTGAGCAGGAGCAACATAAAATCGGGCGCCCCTTCTAGTCACGAACTCTGCAGGGCCCCCGCTGGGTAGGACAGGAATGGGTCTGTTTTCCTATGTATCTACCCCCCAGGCCCTGCCCCTATTCCTGCAGTGCCCCTAGTGACTGGGGTAGGAATTAGTCTATATCCCTGTGTATTCCCCCACTGCTCCTCCAGCCTATATCCTGCAGCGCCCCCTGCTGACTGAGATAGGAACGGTCTATATCCCTGTGTATTCCCCCCATTCCCTGTAGTGCCCCCTGCCGGCCAAGGCTGATCTCTGCTCTGTTTCCAAGACGGGAGATGATTCATTCCCCACCCTCTGCAGTCCCTTGCTGAGGTGTTCCTGCCCTTTGCCGTGGCTCTCTGGGACGCAGAGGCATCCTGTGTGGTGTCTGGCTCATGGAGTGTGGTGGGGCATTGTCTCTCATGTCCGTGGGCACCCGGGAACTGCGTGGAGCCCCCTCCTGCTCATTTCACAAAGTGCCAGTGGGGCACGGGGTTCAAGGGTTAACCCATCTGCTCCCCCCTCCACGCGCCCTCCCCCAGTTTCCTGCGGGTCTTGAACCGCTCGCTGCCGCTCTTCATGACGCTGGCCTGGATCTACTCGGTGGCCATGATCATCAAAGGGGTGGTGCACGAGAAGGAAGCCCGGCTCAAGGAGACCATGAAGATTATGGGACTCAGCAGCGGCATCCTCTGGCTCAGCTGGTTCATCAGCAGCTTCATTCCCTTCCTCATCAGCTCCTCCTTCCTCGTCCTCATCCTCAAGGTACGTCTGCAGAGCGCTGGTGGGAGGGGGGCAGTGCTGGGGGCACGGGGATCCCAGAGCTGGGGTAGCAGGATGGGGCTGCAGGTTGGGTTTGAGGAGCATTGTCCGATCCGGGCGTGGGGGAGCCCAGGGCTGGGGTAGCAGTGAGGGGCCTGTGGGTCGGGATTGAGGAGCATCGTCCGATCCGGGCGTGGGGGAGCCCAGGGCTGGGGTAGCAGGATGGGGCTGCAGGTTAGGTTTGAGGAGCATCATCCGATCTGGGTGTGGGGGAGCCCAGAGCTGGGGTAGCAGAGGGGGGCCTGTGGGTCGGGATTGAGGAGCATCGTCTGATTGAGGCGTGGGGGAGCCCAGAGCTGGGGTAGCAGGATGGGGCTGTAGATTAGGATTGACGGGCCGCAGCAGAGCTGAGTGTAGTGGGGGAGCCTGGCACTGCAGTAGCGGGGCAGAGAGGGCTGGGAGTGACGGGCAACGAGAGATCGCGGCGCCTCTGCCAGCCACAGCTCTAATCCGTCCCCCACACACACACACACGCAGGTGGGAGACATCCTGCCCTACAGCGACCCCGCCGTGGTCTTCCTCTTCTTGGCCACCTTCGCTGTGGCCACCATCGCCCAGTGCTTCCTCATCAGCACCTTCTTCTCCCGCGCCAACCTGGCCTCGGCCTGCGGCGGCATCATCTACTTCTCCTTCTACCTGCCCTACGTGCTGTGCGTGGCCTGGCGCGACCATATCACCTTCCCGCTGCGCCTCTGTGTGGTAAGATCCCCCCCGCTCCAGCCTGCCTGGAGGTCACACGCCCTGGATGTTTTCCGGTCCCGCTCCAGGGTGGCCTTTTCAGCCTGGCTCTAATGGGGTCTCCCTATGTGGGTGCCGATCGAAGGGGGCACGGGGGTCCTGGTGACCTGCTCAGAATTGTCCCATCCCCACAGCTGCTTACACCACCCACCCCCGGAGGAAGGCTGGACTCGGAATCTCTGCCCCTTAGCATTTCACAGGCTGGCCACTGAACCTGGCCATGGGAAGGTTGGTGGCCATGGGGAGAACAGGGCTAGTTCTCAGGGAGCTGTGCTGGGTCTGAGGGTTTCCTGGCTCTTGCTTCACCTGCCTCTCCCCCGCCAGAGCCTCCTGTCCCCAGTGGCGTTTGGGTTTGGCTGTGAGTACTTCTCCCTGTACGAGGAACAGGGTGTAGGGATCCAGTGGTACAACCTGAATGCCAGCCCCGTGCAGGACGACCCTTACAACTTCGCCACCTCCCTGGCACTGCTGCTCCTGGACGCGTGTCTGTACGGCCTGGCCACGTGGTACATCGAGGCTGTCTTTCCAGGTCAGCGGGTGGGGTTGGGAATGGATATGGGACTCGGATGCTCCCCCGAGCTCTGCCCATTTATGAACTGCCACTCTCAGTGAATTGTGCAGATCTTCATAATAAGTCCACACTTCTCCATTCTCACATAGGTAGATCATCAGTGACATTGCTTAGCCTTAATGCACCATCATTAGGTTTCAGAGTTAACAATCCAATTGAAATGAATAAGAGCAGCGTGTATTTTTCAGAGCTCCTTGCTGCCTGCAGACTCAGGCAGACGGCTCTGGGTCAGCTGAACCCAGATTCTTTTGTACTTGTCAGGACAAGAGACCTAAGGTTGTTTTCCAACTGATAGCTGAGATCCTGGAGCATAGTTTGCACCCGTGCTTTGGAACCCGGGGCGAGCCGAGCCGAGCCGATGCCAGCTGCTGCCTGGAGGCTGATGCTGCCCGTCTTAGGCATTTGCATGGCCTGTGGCTGGAATCGGGGCAAACTCCAGTGTGGAAAAGGCCCTAGGCCCACGGTCCCTGGGGGAATGAGAAAAGAAAGGCCCTAGGCCCCTGGGTGAGAAAAGAAAGACCTGGGATTAAAGCCAGAGCCCCTTCCCCCAGCTGGGCTGCACCAGACCCCCGATCAGATGGGGTTGTTTTCCATGCCCACCCTGCGCTCTCCGATCAGTTTCCTCCTCTGTTTGCGTTCAGGCCAGTACGGGATTCCCAAGCCCTGGAATTTTCCCTTCCTGAAGAGCTACTGGTTCGGAGAGTCGTCCTCCGACGGCTGCCACCCCTTCCCCACCAACTCCTTGAGCTCTGCGGAAGGTAAAGGGTTCCCCTCCCCTGTGCCCCGATCAGCCACAGAGGCAGTGTGGTCTAGTGACTGGAGTAACGGAGTTGGAGTCAGGAGAGCCATGCTCTGTCCCTGGCTCTGGGAAGGGAGTGGGGCCAGCAGTCAGAGTAAGTGGGCCGAAAATCAGGGCTCTTCCTAGGTTCGATTCCCTGTTCTGCAGGCTGGTTAGAGTGGGGGAGCTGGAGTCAGGACTCCTGGGTTCTGCTGCTGGACTAACAAAGTGGCTCCAGCCGCGTGCCAGCCAGGCCCAGCAGAGGGCCAGCCACCGGCTGATGGGGTGGGAGACGGGAGAAGAAGTGAGACAGTGGGTAGGTGGCAGCCCAGAGTCACTGACTAGCCCCAACCCATCCCTAACCCTAGGCTGAGTCTCCTGGTACCAACAACCAGCCCTGTCTCCAGCCCAGGTCCCTGCCCCATCTGTAGCCCTATGCTGAGTCTGCTAACTGGCCCCAAACCCTGGCCTGGGGGAGCGGGAGCCGCAGGGTCCTCCAAGGTGCCCCGACTCTGTGTGGTGTCCGGCACTGTGCCCACCTGCTGACTCTGCCTCCTGGCTTTTCAGTGCTGGTGGAGGAGCCGCCCGCGCACCTGCGCCCAGGGGTCTCCATCCGCAACCTGGTGAAGATTTACCGCAGCAGCAGCAAAGTGGCCGTCAACGGGCTGAGCCTCAGCTTCTACGAGGGCCAGATCACCTCTTTCCTGGGCCACAACGGGGCCGGCAAGACCACCACGATGTGAGCCCGAGGGGCGCGCCGGGAGGGCGGGGGTGGGGAATCCCTGGGGGTTCTGCGGGCACCGTGGGCGTGTTTCTCGTGGTGTTTGAGCCAACGTGGCTCGGCAGCTGCGGCACGGGCGTCGGGGGGGGGGGGGGATGCTGGGTGCCTCAGTTTCCCCCCATTGGTCCAATGGAGAGAATGGATGATTTTGAGCTGGCTTTGTAACGCGCTTTGACCACTGTGGTGAGAGAGGGCTGGATGTTCTCACTTGTATGAAGTGCTGGGGTCCGTGAAGCCCAGATCTAGTCGTGGGAAGCCCCCCCTGGCACTGCTCGGTGACGGAAGGTCACGATAGAGGGGATTGGGCCCGGTTAGGCCTGGGTGGGCCAGGCACTGAGCTGCTGTGGCAGGAGAGATCTGGAGTCGGACCAGTTGGAGCCGACGTCCCTCCGGAACCGTTTGCTCCACCGCCGGAGAGTCTCTCAGAGTTCCTGGTTTATTAATGAATAATGTGAATTCCTGAATCAAAGGGGGAGCCGGGCGCACGTCTCAGACAGTTGGGGTGGCCTGTATGCCCACGCCGGTGCCCGATTCGTCTCCAGCGCTGGTGGGAGTAACCCCACTGCAGTCAGTGTCCTGACACCTGCCAGGAGAGGAGATTCTGGGCCAGGGCCTTGGCTGGCAGCTCAGCTGGGTCTGTGAGCTGAGGACCTGGCCCAGGGTATGCTGGGTGGCTAGTGAATTTCAGCCCTGGCTAGCAGAGCAAAGAAATAGCCTCCCTTCCCCTGGGTGGAGTCACTGGCTCTCTTCGCTGGGTAGGGGTGTGTGCAGCTGCTGGATGAGCCAGTGTCCGCATGGTGTTGGGAGCTGGGGCCGTGTGGTCTGAATGCCCGGCAGGGCGGTGCCCCTGCCCGGCCGCCCTGCAACACCCCCCTGCCCTGAGCTCTTAGGCATCGGAGGTGGGCGCTGGAAACACTCCTCTGACTCTTCTTGCTTTGGTTTTAACCCCCTGTGTCCTGCTCCCCCGCTCCCAGGTCCATCCTGAGTGGTCTGCTGCCCCCCAGCTCCGGGACGGCCTACATCCTGGGCCGGGACATCCGCTCCGAGATGGACAGCATCCGGAAAACCATGGGGATGTGTCCCCAGCACAACGTCCTCTTTGACATGTAGGTGTGTGTGTGTGGGGGGAGAGCTAGGCATGGGTGGGGGGTGAACCCCAAGAGTGGGAGGGCGGATGGAGCTGGGGGAGAATTCCCTTGGGCCCTGATGGTTGGAGCACCCAGCCTCCCTGCTGCCTCCAGCCTGGAGGGCCTGTGGCCGGACCTTGCTCCCCGCCAGAGCAGAGCGCAATTGGACCCAGTGGCGCTGGAGAAGCCACCAGCCCCACTGTAGCAGCCTCAGCTCGGGGATCAACCGCGGGGGCACTTGCTCATTGAGTCCTGTTCCCAGTTCTGGGAGGGGAGGGGGCCTAGTGGTTAGAGTCCAGGGGGAGGGGGGCTTGAAGTCGGGACTCCTGGGTTCTGTTCCCAGCTCTGAGAGGAGCATTCTCTAGTGGTTAGAGCAGGGGGGCTGGGCATCTGTAGGGGCAGAGGTGGGATACTTCTCCTTGCCCTGTTGGGAGTCAGCTTTTCCCGGCCGCCCCCTGCAGCCTGACGGTGGAGGAGCACATCTGGTTTTATGGGCGCCTGAAGGGGCTGTCAGGGGAGCAGGTGAAGGAGGAGGTGAAGCAGATCATCCAGGACGTGGGGCTGCCCCACAAGCGCTGGGAGCAGACCAAGAACCTGTCGGGTGAGTGCCCTGGGCCCAGTGAGCAGGTGGTATGGGGACACAGGGGACAGGCTGGGCTCGGGTTAGGACCTGATCCTGGCATATTGCAGGCAGAGCTGCCTTTTAAAGGGAAAAGGAAGCCCCCGTCGGTTTACAAGTGGGTAACATAAGGGGCCCACTCCCAATCTGCAGGCTTCAGGGCCCAAAAGGATGGGTCTGCGGGCTCCCTGCTCTCTCCCATGATCCTTTATTGCTTATATCACTGTAGTTCCTAGGAGTCCCAGCCGTGGCCTGTTGCGCTAGGTGCTGTACAGACACAGAACAGACACGATCTCAGCCTCAGGCCTCGCTTGATTAACCCGATGAGGCAGGTGTGTTTATAGTGGTGCAGTCACGGGGAGTGGGGGAGGCGCATTCATGGACTCCCTGGCCCTGAATGGACCATTGTGATCCCTCCTGCGTAACATGGGCCACAGAGTGTCCCCCAAATAATCCCTAGAGCAGTTCTCTCTGAAAAACATCCCGCCCTGATTTAAAAAGCGCCTGTGATGGAGAATCCACTGTGACCTTCGGTAAACTGGTCCAATGCACGTGGGGCGTGGGTGGGTGGGTGAGCCGTGGGCGGGTGGGGGTGCGGTGGGGGTGGGGGATGTGAGCCATGGGGGAGTTTACCGTGGGGGTGTGGCATGGATCCTGCAGTATTGGTCCCTGCCAGAGCCAGTGACCTGGCAGCCCCGGTGACCTGGGATGACTTGTTCCCTGGAGCAACCCCCCCCCCCACGCCCAGGGCTATGTGGCTGGGGGCTGCCCCGATGCCCCATAACGCTCGCCCCGTTCCTCCCCCGGGGCAGGTGGGATGCAGCGGAAGCTCTCCGTGGCCATCGCCTTCGTGGGAGGCTCCCAGGTGGTCATTCTGGATGAGCCCACGGCTGGGGTCGACCCCTACTCCCGGCGGGGCATCTGGGAGCTGCTGCTGAAGTATCGCAAAGGTCTGAGTGGGGTGGGGCGGATGGGAACAGCAGTGGGGGGTGTCTCAGAAATGGGCCTGGGCCTCTGGCTGATGGGGCCCAGCCGAGCCGCAATAGGCCCTGTGGGGATGAGCCCCCTGCACTGGGCTCCTTACTGGGCGTTCTGGGGAACTGAGGCAGGGATCTGGGCCCTACATGGCAGTGAGGGAGTCGATCAAGGTGTCTATTGGGAGCAGAGGGGGCTGGGGCTGGGGCTGGGTGAGGGAGGTCAAGCATTGTGGTGCAGGAGGGAACCCAACAATTCTGGCAGAGCTGGGCCCCAGTGAGTCCTACCCATGGGGGCAGGAGGGGAATGGAGCGGTTCAGGGGGTCACTCGCCCTGAGGTGACCTGCAGCCATGTAGGGGCGTTTCTGCAGGAGGAGCCCTTGGGTATAAGGGGCTATCAAGGCCCTGCTGCATCCTGTTTCCCCCCCACCCCCTTCCCTGCTCCGCCCCCAGGCTGGCCCCCCGAACCCCCTCTTCTCTGCCCCCCTCCCAGGCCGCACGGTCATCCTCTCCACCCACTACATGGACGAGGCGGACCTGCTGGGCGACCGCGTGGCCATCATCTCCCAGGGCCGGCTCTGCTGCTGCGGCTCCCCGCTCTTCCTCAAGACCAAGCTGGGCACCGGCTACTACCTGACCCTGGTGAAGCGGGAGGCCGGCGCCCGGGAGCGGGCAGCCCCGGGGGGCAGCGCCAGCAGCGTCACCATCGCCAGCAGAAAGGTAATGCCGGGGGAGTGGGCTCCCCTGCCTGGTGCAGCCGGGCTCCTGCCCGAATGGCTGGGTGGGCAGAGCCGTAGAACGCCCCACGGGGTGAAAGGTCAGAGGGCAGGGGGAGCCCCTGGAGCTTGGTGAGTGGGGGGCGGTCACTGGAGTTCTAGGGAATCTAGCTCCAGGGTTCCCGGAAGTTTGGAGGTCGGGGAACGGGCTCACCACAGGGATCTCCTCTCGTGTCCTGATCTCCTCACGTGGCATCGGTCATTAGAGGGGGTCCCGAGCCTCAGAGTTTGGGGCCAGCCCAGGGCTGGGACTCCTACCCTCCCCTTCCCCGCAGGACGACAGCGGTTCGGAGCGCAGCTGTGACACCGGCCTGGGCAGCGAGCAATGCAGCGAGTCCAGCACCGTGGGTGAGCGGCTCCGGTCGGGGGAAGGGGCTGGCACTGGGAGCCGGTCGGGAAAGGGTTAAGATCCCTCTGCACACACTTGCGCGCACACACAGTGCCCCCAATGCACACACTGTGCCCCCACCCCCGCGGAGCGGATCCATTGCACAGGCACATAGCGCCCCCTTGTGGTCACCCTGGGGCACAGCGAGTCTGAGCTTCTCCCTGGTTCCCAGCCTGGGACTGACCCCGAGTGGCTGAGTTCCCTGGGTGGGGTCTCTGCCTGCACGTAGGGGCGTGTTCAGAGCCTCGCTGCCTCCCCGGCTGCTCCTCCAGTCTCCAAGGCGACATTTCCTCTCCCTAGGAAATCCTTCTCCAGTGACCTGTCCTTCCAGGGCCACCCCCCCGCCCCACACACAACCCAAGGGCCAGCTTTTGACGGTCACCTCACACTACATCTCTCCTGCATCCTACAATCCTTGACTTCCCCACCCTGGTCTCGGACCCAACTGTGCACAGGGCAGGGGGAGTCCGAGCTCCTAGGGGCTGGGCTTTGTGAACAATAAGAGAAAGTCCAGCTGAAGCCTTCTCCCTAGGCTGGGATCCTCCCTCTGCCCGGCTCAGCCCGCACCCTACATCCTCCATCCCCAGAGAGCCCCTCCCACTTCCCTTATCTCCTGGTGGAAGCTGAGCTACCCACCTCACAGCATCAGCAGAACCCACTTAATCCTTGCCAGGCTGGATCGGCACCTGCAAAGGGGCTGGGACATTAGGAGGACACAAGGCAGCTTAGCACTGATAGTGCCCTTGGAACGTCCATGTTGGATCAGTCACAGTGCAGCTGCTGTGGGTCTTGTGCCCTGTTCCAGGCCTTGGCTCCCCCCAGCCATCCCTGCCCCCTTTGTTTCTGCAGACGTGCCGCAGCTGTCGGCCCTGATCCAGAAGCTGGTCCCTGGCTCCCGGCTGGTGGAGGATATTGGCCACGAGGTGCTGTACGTCTTGCCATACGGCGGCGCCAAGGATGGGACCTTCGGGGAGCTCTTCCGGGAGCTGGACAGCCGCTTGGGCGAGCTGGGGGTCTCCAGCTACGGGATCTCGGACACCACCTTGGAGGAGGTACGTCAGCCCCTTCCCAGCATCTCATCCCCTGCCACCGACTGTGCACCTATCCACACCCCAGCATCCTACTCCCATGTCAGACGGGGGCAGACCATACATGGATCCAGACTGTTATCCCACCCCTCATCTCACCAGACCAGACAAGAGGCCCATCAAGATCAGTCTCTCTCCTCCTGCTGTATCAGCTGCACCGTTAGTCCATCACATCTGACACCTTGTCTCCTCCAGTGGCCTACACCTGATGCTTCCGAGAGAGACAATCTGCCCTCCACAACTCACCTGCTTGAGGGCAGAGAGTGTGGACCGGGGAGAGGGACGTAGAGTGGAGGGTGTGATGGATTTGGGGTGTCACCTGATGTGCTGGGGTGCCACTGAGTCAGCCTGTTCTGCCAGCCTGGGTCCCCTTTACCTGCCTTGCTGGGCTGGGCTCACAAGCATCTTCCAGTCAAGCTCACAGGCAGGGCCACCCCCAGCTGCACAGAGAGCCAGAGATCCGCTCTGGGAAGATTCAGCCCAGGGGCTCACCCCAGCGCTCTGGTGCCCAGTCCCTTTAAGGGGGACAAACCCAGAGGTTTTATGAAATTTGCCCCCTCCCTCAATGTGGAGAGAGAGATGCACAACTTCTCGCCCCTTCCAGTTAGAAATTATATAAACCGGGTCATATTATCAACAAGCAGTAAGTTTAACAACTACAAAAGGTGAATTTTAAGTGAATATAAGAGATAACAGACCGAACCAAGCAGAGTCCTGATCAAATAAAGCAAAATACGCAAGCTAAGCTCAGTATCCTTAAGAAACAGGTTACAAAATGGAAATTCTCACCCTAAATGTTATTTTAGGCAGGTTGCAAAGTTTCTGTGGTCCAGAGTTCCAGTTATATTTCAGACTGGACCCCTGTCTTGGTCTGGACTCGGAGCCACGTTTGCCTTCCTCCCCACCCTTAAATAGGATTTCCATAAGGCGGGAATCCTTTGGTTCCCAAACTGGAACCCCCCTTCCCTTCCAGTGGAAAGTTACAAGGAGTCCCAGGTCATGTTTAGTATCAGGTGACAAGCCCACCTGACTCTGTCGCATCGCAGCGTCCATGAGTCAGTGGCAGTATGTTCTGCAGGAAGGCCAGGCCTTTTCACAGGCCGTTGTCCTCGCTGATGGGTCGTCAGCCCTGTCTGGCTTTTCCGTTGTTGTACCTGAAGCGTTAGCAGTGGGCAGCAACTTCAGATACGGAAATGATTCAGCCATACCGGTCGGATAATCACATTCTGTAAATTTTAACCTTTCCAGTGATATCTTACAAGCCCCATCTTGCATAAAGTACGTCTCAGTTATGTCGTATTCATATCAGGACCATATTTACATAAAAATTATGGCGTGAAATGTCACAGAGGGCTGCAGGGAAAGCCAGCTAGGAAATCAGCTGGATCTGGGTGGATTTTCCAGCGAGGACGTTGGGAGGAGAGGGGGGGTTAGGGAAATGCCACTGTGGCTTCTTTGCTGGCAGCAGGGCCTGTGGGACCCTCAGCCAGTCCCGTGGGCTCTGGGATGCTCCCTGCCTTGTGGTGTTGGTTTGCTGAGGGTCCATTGTCATCTTTTCCCCCCCGTAAAACACCTCTCCATTCCCGTTTACCCTTTGTAGATCTTTCTGAAGGTGGCTGAGGACACAGGAGTGGACGCTGACACCACAGGTAAATGCATTGGCACCCTCTTGGAAAAGCTTTGAGCACCTGGGGGTCTAAGTTAATGGTCAGGCGAGTGGAAGGAATGATCATGTTTTCTAGTGCCTGGACTGCAGAGGGGATAAGAGACCTGCTACTGCTGCTAGCTAAGGGAGTTTTCCTTTAGCTCAGGAGGTAGAATCATGCCATTTTAGAGCTGAAGAGTGAGAGTTCTAGACCCAGCTCCATAAGCGCCTGTGCTGGAAACTCAACTCTGTTCTCTGCAGCCCATGGCTCCTGGGAGAAGAATCTTCATTCAAACTGCAATGAGGCTCAGCGTTGGGAGATGGACCCAGTTATTTTCCCCAAACTGTTCTCACCCCATCTCTCCCTGGGGTGCTCGGGGGAGGCACGGGGTGCACCTGGGTAGCCCGGGAAGTTGCAGGGTCAATGCGCACTCAGTCAAGCAGCTGGCACAGCACAGCCTCCGGGTGCTTGGCAGGGCCATACGAAACAGGCCTCCTGGGACTCCAGGCTGCCCCGGCCTGGCTTGCAGGGACTATAAATCCCAACATGGCGGAAGGGCCAGGCTGCATTACGTGCTGGATCCTGTAGTCCCTGCAGGCTGCTCCTCTGGATGGATGCTGTGAACGGCTGCAGTTTGCTCCGCTCGCTGTGACGAGCTGTCACCAGGGCCGTCCGGAAGGGGGGACTGAAGGGGTAGTTTGACCTGGGCCCTTAGGCGCCGACTCCGTGGGTGCTCCGGGAGGGTGGGTGCTCTGCACCCACCAGCAGCCAAGCTCCCCGCCCCACCTCCACCTCTGCCTCCTCCCCTGAGTGCGCCACATCCCAGCTCCTCCGCCTACCTCCCAGCGCTTGCTGCCGCCAAACAGCTGTCGCAAGCTCCGGGAGGGAGGGGGGAGGAGCGGGAACATGGCTCGCTCAGGGGACGAGGCGGGGCCGGGGCGGGGATTTGGGGGAAGGGGTTGGAATGGGGGCAGGGCCGGGGGCGGAGGAGGGTCGAGCACCCACTGGCACCAGTAGAAGTCGGCGTCTATGCCTGGGCCCCCCATTTGTGAGGGCCCCCAACCCTGAAATTTGGCCCACGGCCCCTCCATACGACGGAGAGGCTGTAGGGCAAACGTGAGTGGCGCTGCCAGCCTGCGTGCCAGGTGGCAAGACCCAGAGTGGGGAGCTGGACCCACCGCCATGGGACGGGAGCCATGGCTGTGGGGTGAGTGGGGGGCTCACTCTCCATCCCCACCAGGCCTCCCCTCAGTGGTAAGTTTTTGGAAGGATTGCCGGGGGGGGGCCTCAGTTTCAGATTTTGCCCCAGGACCCTCCAAACCTCTGCACGGCCCTGGGTGCCACATGCTTTTTCTCACCTGCCCGTGGTGTGATGCTCTGGCCCTGTGTCTGCAGGCTCTGGGGGAGCTCCCCAGCGAGGGAGAACGGCAGCGCCGGCCTCCTCCTACACCCTCCGGACGGTGAGCGAGAACGGGGACGTGGAGGCAGCAGACACCGAGCCGCGTAAGGGGGCACAGCCAGGCTCCGGCTCCTGCTGGAGGGGGACGGGGGTACTGAGGTCCGCAGGGACCGCGAATGGTAGGAAACGGCTGGTTCTCTGCCATCGCTGGCACTGGTGCCTTCTGGGTGCTTCTGAAGCACCCGCCTCGCAGTGCCCTGTGCTAACGGGAGCCAGGGGCTTATGGGTTACTTCAAGGGCATTTGTGCAATGGAATTGGGAGTGTGAAATTGTTGTGGGTCGAGCCGGACGAGAGTGAAAAGGCCCCGTCCCAGGAGCCGGTGCAACCGGTGTCAGTCAGACGGCCGGCACGGGAGCCGGCGAGTGGCTGGGCGGGCATTGCAAGCTCCAGGCGATGGTTCACAGCATGGGCAGAGCCCGTTTCACGCCTCTGCCCTGGGGAATCCAGCTCCACTCTAGTCAGTTCCCCTGCCCCGGCTCTGGTGCCGCGGGGAGGTTCCCTGCACAGCTATGTGAGATCTGTCCTCTTTCTCTTTCTTTGCGTTGAGTCAAAGGATCCAAGAAAGGTAGGAGGCCGAGCGGCGGGAGGGAGAGGATCCAGAGCTGTCCTTGTCCCTGGAAGCCTGGGCGGGGTTCGGCCCTGAGTCCCGAGGCATCTTTTTTGAGCCAGACGAGGGACACGTTCCCCTATGTAGAGAGCCCGGCACCCCACCACTGAGAGCAAGGCATGCCCCCCTTCTCCCCTTCCCCATGCATCGCCCCCCGCACGTGTCCCCGCTCCTAGCGCTCTGCCCACAATTCACCCGGCTGCTCCACCCCCCCCGACACGGGTCCCTGGAGACACACAGTGGCCTGGAGCCCAAAGCTGCCCATGGAGCAGGCCGGTGGTGTGGCGGGGGGCTGCCCTGCAGGCATTGAAGCCGC
Source organism: Mauremys mutica (assembly GCF_020497125.1). Classification (NCBI taxonomy): domain Eukaryota; kingdom Metazoa; phylum Chordata; order Testudines; family Geoemydidae; genus Mauremys; species Mauremys mutica. The sequence continues at coordinate 5,118,201 of NC_059095.1, forward strand.
AGGCAGGGCTGATGGGGTATCTCTGGCTCTCCCTCTTGCAGCTGAGGAGCCAAAGGAGACCGATTTCCTGCACAGCCTGGATGGCAGGGGCTCCCAGCAGGTGCTGGGCTGGGCCCTGACCCGCCAGCAGCTCCGGGCCCTTTTCACCAAGAGACTCCTCTACGCCCGGCGCAGCACCAGGGGCTTCTTCGCACAAGTACCGCAGGGGGGGCTTTGATGGGGGGCGTGGGAGGGGAGGCCTCTGAGAGCACCGGGTGCCGAGCAGTGGAACATCGGGGAGGGGTGTGGGGGTGTGTGAATGGAACATGGGGGGCACTATTCCTCTGCGAATGTTCTCCTCCTACCAGCGGGTCAGGCCTTCATCCTGGAGCTGTGACCCAGCCCCGGAGAGTCCGGATTCGCTGGCTGTGGGATCCTTGGCTTGACCTAGGGTGTCCTAGCACCCTGGCTGCAGGATTCCCCTCTCCCCAGCCCCAGCTGTGCCCCGGCCCGAGGGGCCCAGCCTGGATCCCCCCTGCCCAGCTCTGGCCCTGGGGCTCTGCCCTGGCTGCGGGATCCCCCCTGCCCAGCTCTGACTCCAGCCCCTGCTCACAGATCGTCCTGCCGGCTGTCTTTGTGTGCATCGCCCTCCTTTTCAGCCTGATTGTGCCGCCCTTCGGGAAGTACCCCCCGCTGCACCTGGAGCCCTGGATGTACGGGCAGCAGTTCACTTTTTTCAGGTGCGTCGCATTCCAGCTGGGGGGGGGGGTGTCGCCTGGGCTGTGCCGGCGGCAACGCCGGCTGGGAGGATTCATGGCAATGGCCCCTCTGCTCCATCTGTTTCAGTGATGACTCCCCGGGGGACCCCGACTCTGCGCAGCTCCTGGGAGCCCTGCTGGCTGAGCCGGGCTTCGGTACCAAGTGCATGAGGGATGCCCCGGAGGGGTGAGTACCCCCAGCCTGTGCCCCTCCCTCTGGCAGAGGCCGGGGGGGGAAGTTACTGCCACTGGGAAGGGACCCTGTGCGGAGGTCGCACCTACTTCCTTGCCAAGAGCCTTGGAGCGGAGCCCAAGGTGGCTGCAGTTCCCCGTGCTCGCCATAAGGAGGCATCCTCGCACCAGCCTGGCTGGTTCTGTTGGGCCAGACACTTCCCCTCTGCAGCTGCTGCTGTCTGGGCCGTGTTTGTCCTGGGTTCTAGGGTGGCGTCCAAGGGGTTAACACACTGGGTCTGCCCAGGCCTGTACCCCCCCCCCCCCGCCTGCAGGGGTCTGTGCCCCCTCGCTGCCCCGGTAAGACCCCGCTCTTGCCTGGCGCTGGGGCAGGCTCGGAGCTCGCTCCTGCTCGGCTGTGCGGAGAGCAGTAGGCTGGGTGCTAACCAGCAGCCTTCTCCCTGCCCGGGGTGTTCAGGAGTGCGCCTTGCCCACCGGCGTCCCACGAACGAGGCTTCTGGACCCCGGAAGTGCCCCGGTCCCTGGCCGAGCTCTTCCAGAACACGAACTGGACGCCAGCCAACCCCTCCCCGGCCTGCGAGTGCAGCTCCCGGGGGGCACGGAAGATGCTGCCCGACTGCCCCGAAGCAGCGGGGGGACTTCCTCCTCCACAGGTAGCCGGCCACTCCCTCCTCCCCTGGGGTTGTCGGGGGGGGGGGCGGCGAGGGAGGCTCATCCCAGAGGGCAGAAAACCGTCAGGCTGGGCCAGGGAGTGCCCAGCGTGGAGACGGGCCTCTGCCTTCGCCCGGGTCTCACCCCCTTCTAATCCCCCGAGAATCACGGCCAGAAGAAGCTGGGTGGGTAGAGGGAGGTGGCTCCTGGTGGACCCAGTCGGGGTTAGTACCAGCCCTTGGCCCAGCACGGCCCTGGGGACCCCACAAAGTCCTGCCTGGGACGACGACGATTCCAGTCCCGTCTCCTGTCTGTCCCCGTCTGTCCTCCCGCCAGGTGCAAAGGGGCACCGGCGACATCCTCCAGAACCTCACGGGCAGGAACGTCTCCGATTACCTGGTGAAAACCTACCCCAAGATCATCCGCCAGGGGTGAGCACCTGGGGGATCCTGGGGTCTGGTCCAGTCTGGGGAGAGCTCCCGTCTCTGCCTCCGACTTGGGGTGGGGGATTGGGAGAAGCTGTAACGACCCCCCCACACACACAGCCCCGATGCGCCTCCTGATGCAGAACTACAGTTCTCCCTTCCTGCCCTCTCCAAGGCTTCTGGGACTGACCTGGTGGCACAGAGCCAGGGGCTGACTGGGCCACCGGAGCCTGAACTGCCCCTCCCCAAGGCTGGGTGCGCTGTGAGGGCCAGGCAGGGGCATCGCTTGCCCTGGCACTCCTCCATCTGTCCCTGACCTGGGGGTGAATCCAGACCTCGCTCTCTAGGGCCGTCCATCGGGCATTTGGTGGCTGTAAACGGCTCCCTCGGCGTTTCCCTTTTGTTCCTGCAGGTTGAGAACCAAGAAATGGGTCAACGAGCAGAGGTGAGAGGAGTGCGGGGGTGGGGGGGCAGCTGGGGTGTGAATTATTTTAGTAAGACTGTTAAGGGCATGGGACTGGGAGCCAGGACTCCTGGGTTCTGTTCCCAGCTCTGGGAGGGGGCTGTGGGTGAGTGGCTCTGATTGAAGCTTGGGGATCTACTGCTGTGGAAGGGTGATGGCACCCCCAGCATCTCTGTCTATATGCCCATGCATATAGCGTGCCCATCACCATAGTATCTGGGCACCAGATTGTCTCCCTGTCATGTGCCGATGCACCTCCCACCGTCACAGCCTGGGGGTGTCTCCCTGCCCTGGTCCCAAGGTGCTGCCCTGAATCTCCCGGGGTGGGGAGGAGCACGAGGGGGCACGCCTGGGTCCCTGATCCTCCCTGCGCCCACCCTCCCAGGTATGGCGGCGTCTCGCTGGGTGCCCATAGCTCTCAGGTCCTGCCCTCAGCAGAGGAGGTGGATGGTGCTGTGCGGGAGATCCGGGCCGTGCTGAACATCACCAAGGTACAGCCCGATGGGTGGGGTGGGGTGGGGCAGGGGATGGGGGAAGAGTCAGTTTCCTGCCTCGGGGCTTTGCAGTGAGTCTGAGAGGGTGGCATGGGACTCTTGGCGGTGGGGGTAGGTATGGGGCAGGGCTGGGGATGGATGGCGTGGGGGTGGCATGGGACAGGGAGGCACATGTGAACGTCTCATCGATCTGCATCGAGTCCTGATCCCCCTTTCCGGCCCCCAGGGGAGCCCCATAGACAGGCTGCTGGGAAACCTGAGCAGCTTCATCGAAGGCCTGGACACCCGCAGTAACGTCAAGGTCAGTTTGGGGACGGAACCCGTGGGGGGGGAGCTTAGGGGCCCGTCACCCTCATGGGCAGCATATTCCAATCCCCAGATGCCAGTCTGAGAAGGCCCAGAGAGCAGGGATGGGAACTGGGTGTCAGGACTCCTGGGTTCTATTCCTGGCCCTGGGAGGGAGTGTGGTCTGGCGGTCGGAGCCATGGGGCACCGGGCCTCAGGACTCCTGGGTTCTATTCCCAGCTGTGCCACGGTGGTGGCGGGCGAGTCACAGGGGGCCAGCGGGGGGCGAGCTTGGCGCTGAGTGTTGCCGTTGCGCTGCCGTGCGGCCACAGGTCTGGTTCAACAACAAGGGCTGGCACGCCATGGTGTCCTTCGTCAACGTGGTGAACAACGGGCTGCTGCGGGCCAGCCTGCCCCCGGGCGCGGAGCCCTGGCGCTACGGCATCACGGCCATCAACCACCCCCTGAACCTCACCAAGGAGCAGCTCTCGGAGGCTGCGCTGTGAGTACAGGGGAGCCTCAGGGTGGGTGGGGATTGGGTGGGGCTCTTGCTGGGTGGCTGGCTCATCTCCCTCTCCCCTCCCCATGGCAGGATGGCCACCTCGGTGGACGTGCTGGTCTCCATCTGCGTGATGTTTGCCATGTCCTTCGTCCCCGCCAGCTTCGTCCTCTTCCTCATCGAGGAGCGGGTCAGCAAGGCCAAGCACCTGCAGTTCGTCAGCGGCATGAAGCCCAGCGTCTACTGGCTGGGCAACTTCGCCTGGGACATGGTGCGGGGCGGGCCGTGGGGCCGGAGATCTGGGGAGTGGCAGATTTACACACGAGAGGAGGGATCCCATGGCTCTGGGGGCAGAGGGGTGGGGGGAGTGGGGGATATAGCTCTCCAGCACAGGGTCAGGCTGGCACCTGGTGGGGCTCACAGGCAGGTTCTCGCCTGCGGGCAGGACCCTCATGGAGGGAGGCAGGTGTCAGCCCCAACACAGCTGCATGCCTGGCTAGGTTGTCAGTGGTAGGGATTGAACCTGGGCCCTCTGGATTGAAACACCTGAGCCCCTGCTGCCTGAGCTAAAAGGGAAGGTTCTGTTTGCCGAGGCCGTAGCAGGCTCATCAACCTCCACGAGTGGCCCAGTCTCCACAAGCCGAGGACCGTGCACCGCACAGAGTGGGTGTGGGCTGCGCAGGGAAGCCTGTGCCCATGAGTGGGACTCACTGCTGGGCCGATGAGAGGCCCTGAGCTAGGATGGGGTGGGGACGCTGGGTGTGGGGTACATGACAAGCTCAACACCAATGGCCACTGTGTGGTCGGGGGGAGGGGGGGCTCACTCCCTGTCTGGAGGGGAGGGAGTTGGGGGGGTGGCTTCAGGCCTGTCCCCCCCAACCAGCCTCTCCAGGGTTGACTGGGTCACACCAACTGCCTCCTCTGCTTCCCCCCACAGTGTAACTACCTGGTCCCAGCAGGGCTGGTCGTCCTCATCTTCCTCTGCTTCCAGCAGAAGTCCTACGTGTCCTCAGCCAACCTGCCCTCCCTGGTGCTGCTGCTGTTCCTCTATGGGTGAGGGCCCTGAGCCGGGGCAGGCGCGGCCCCCGTCTGGCCCTGACAACATGGGGAGCAAATTCCCTGCGCAGTCGGGAGCTCGCTTTGTCTGTTGGGGGCAAGGGGGATTCTGTCATCCTGGGGAGAGGGACCAACAGCTAGCCCAGAAGGGGAAGGGAGATAGCTGGCCTGGCCCATTCCCGGGACCGGCCATCTGAGCGAGGCTGAAATACCCACTCCCTACATTGGACCTCAGGGCGTTTGTCTGGTAGGTCTCTCTCGGGGGTGGATTACAGCTGGCAGCCCTGCCCTGCAGGACCAAGCGGGGAGGTGGGGTTTCGTGGGACATTGGCCCCTTGTCTCCCAGCCCTGGTTTGCGGCATGGGCTTGGGTCCTTGGGGCCGGGCCTGGTGTCTTTCGGGTTTGCTTCAGCTCTGTTCCTCTTCCACCCCAGCTGGTCCATCACGCCACTGATGTACCCGGCCTCCTTCCTCTTCAGCATCCCCAGCACGGCCTACGTGGTGCTGACCTGCATCAACCTCTTCATCGGCATCAACGGCAGCGTGGCCACCTTCGTGCTGGAGCTCTTCACCGACCAGGTGAGTCCTGCTCCCTGAGGGCTTCCCTGGCCCCCTCGGGACAGGCTGCGCGGCGGGGGTTTTCCAACCCAAGATTAACTAGCAACCGCCCAGGCCCCCAACCTCAGCCCAGTGCCTGCAATGAGGTGAGTTCAGCTCCCAGGGGAAGGGGACCCCCAGGGCGATGGTGGGAGCCCCCCATGCTGGTGTCGCAGAGCTGGGGCCGTCACCTGAGCCGGACCCTTTTGCTTCCCCACCTGGGCAGAAGCTGAACCACGTCAACCGCATCCTGAAGAAGGTTTTCCTCATCTTCCCGCACTTCTGCCTGGGCCGCGGCCTCATCGACATGGTGAAGAATCAGGCCATGGCCGACGCTTTCGAGCGGTTTGGTGAGTCACCTGAGCCCACAGTGTCGAGGTGACACGTTTCCCCGCCCCCGCTCTGCTTGGACGGGCTAGACTCAGCATGAACGGGTAACACCTGTGATCCCTGCACCGCTCTCCTCAGGAGCATCTGTCTGTCTCTGCCTAGGTTCTTAGGCCACGGCCATCAGCGTGGTATCTGACCCTCTGCTGGGCATTGACTCTGTCCTGTCCCATGCCTCCCCCGCACCACCCCTTTCTTCTTTTAAAGCCCTATTTCTCCCCCCCCCCCACTCCCCAGGAGACAAGCGTTTCGTGTCTCCGCTGTGCTGGGACCTGGCCGGGAAGAACATGTTCGCCATGGCTCTCCAGGGCGTCGTCTTCTTCCTCTTCACCATCCTGCTGCAGTACAGGTTCTTCGTCAAGCTCCGGTGAGAGGCCGGTGGGGGGCGGCGGGATTGGCTGGTGGGCGTGCGGCTGGGGTAGAAATCCAGCTCTGGCCAACCCCCTCCCCGAGTCGCTCTCCCCCTCCCTGCCAGAGCAGAGTGGGGAAAGCCCATTGTTTAATCTATCCCTTCGCCCAGCTCCCCACAGTCATTGGGGCATGTGGCTGGGCTGGCAGAGTTAACATCTCAGTGACAGGACCCGGGGAAAGCTGAGATGCCACCTCTGCTTGCCGCCTCCGTCTGTCCATCCAGGCCTGTGAGCCAAATCTGCATGATTTTACCCGCCTCTCCCGGCTGCTGTATGGATGTATCCTAAGTGATTTAGGAGCCTAGTTCCGCTTGACTCTCACCTGTGTGCTTACGTGGTCACTGTAATATCTGACCTCGCTCACACGGGCCTGTCTTCACAGTTGGGACCAGTCTAAACTAGCAGTTCTCAACTCTGACCATGGAAAGACCCTGTCTCATCCTGCTGGGGTCTAGCTGGGGCCCCTCCCATTTGGCAATCTGGGACCCCAACACCTGATCGCAGCCCCCAGGATTCCAGCATCATTTATGGGATCTCCAAGTTCCCTAGAGCCCGTGCTAGGTCTGGGTGTCATGGCAACCGTGCGGCCCAACGTGCCGTTCCACGCCACTCGCCCTAGTGGGACGTCACCCTCTGTTCGCATCCTGGTTTGAACCATTCCCCCTCCTTCCCTACAGGCCCTTTGCCGTTAAACTCCCCCCTCTGGGCGGGGAGGACGAGGATGTGGCCAGGGAGCGGGAGAAGATCACAAGCGGAGCACGGCAGGGAGACATCCTGGTGCTGCATGACCTGACCAAGGTGCGGAGGGGACGGGTGGAACTGGGCAGCGACTCCACTCTCGGGGCAGCCTGTTCCTCAACTGGGGGTGGGGCATCATCATCCACCTCCCACCGTCACCCCCAGAGGAGGACTTGGCACTTCCTTGTGCCACTTTTTTCTATTTTATGGAAAAATTAAATTTTCCACAGATTTTTTTTTTCATTTTTATTAAAAAAATTTAAAATTTTTTGGCAGCTGTTCAAATATCAACAAATCTCAGTTTGGAAATGCTGCCACAGGACCCCATTCTCTGCTACGGGCCAGGCCCCCCGGATTGTACTACATCTCCCATGAGCCACCACAATCCCCCCACCCCCCCCATTGGAAAGGGCAGGCAGTGCACCTGGGGAGTCCCTGGCCATGGTGCATCATGGGAGGTGCAGTCCAGCAGGGGCCCCCAACCCATAGAAGAGAACGGAGAGATGAGGCAATTGAACTACATGTCCCATGAGGCTCTGCGGCGGCAGCGATAGCCAAATGGGAATATTTCGGTTTCGGGGCATTCGTTTTCTCTGACAACCATCTGAGTTTCCCCATAAACGCAGACCCTTCCTGTGAATATGTTTGGTTCGTCATACACCCAGCGTCCTGTAAAAACCAGTTTTGATGACCACATTTTCAATCCACCCTCGCCTGCGATCCCCCGACTCTCTCTGGGGGATTCCAAGGGCGATGAACCCTTCCTGCCAGGAATTAGAACACCAGGAGGCGGTGGGGTTTCATGCGATGGTCACCGTGGGTCCGCCCGCTCGCTGCGGCAGGTGCTTGGCCTGCATTCGCACGGAGGGGAAGATTCCCGCACAAACACGTGACTCCGCCCTCTCCCCAGGTGCACCAGGCCTCAGGTCTGGGATGCCACACTCAGGCTGTTTCCCTGCCCTCTCTCTCAGGTGTACCGGGCGAGGAAGAAGCCGGCTGTGGACCGCCTGTGTGTGGGAATCCCCCCGGGGGAGGTAAGGCACCTGACTGTGGTTGGGATTCAAAGGGCAGGCAGCCCTGGTCGATGGAGCGAGAGATTCGAAGCAGGTCGGTGGGGGGAAACAGCTGGCTCAGGCCCATGTCACACCGGGGATGGAGCAGACAGTCCAGTGAGTGTGTCCTAGGGAGGAAGAGGTGACAGCCCCCCCCATCCCCCAAATCCTGGCCCTGAGCCCCAATCCAAGTGGTGTTCTCCCTTCCGTGCCTCTTAGAAGTGGGGAGCCAGGCAGGGTGGGTGGCTTAGGGGACAGTTTGCCTTTAACCCTGTGTTCGATCCCGGCGCAGTGTTTCGGTCTCCTGGGGGTGAACGGCGCTGGGAAGACGTCCACCTTCAAAATGCTGACGGGGGACACCGAGGTGACCCTAGGATATGCCTGTCTGAAAGGGCACAGGTGAGTGGGGCGGGGCAGGTGAGTACTGCTGAGGGGGGTGAAGGCGGGGACGACAGGTAAGTGCAGACGAGTTCATGGGGGGGGGGGCAGGTGCGGGCCCCAGTGACTGTTACAGGGAGAAATGGGGGGGGAGGACAGGGGAGCACCTGGCTGGGGGATGGGTGGGAAACAGTACAGAGGGGAGCTCTGTGGGGAACAGGGTGGGATCAGTGCTGTGCAGATGGGAGAGGGGGTCTGTGTGTGGTGGTGGAGCTATGGGGCGGGCGTGTGTCGCACTAGCACGAGAACTGAGTCACCGACACACACACTCACACATGCCCCTTCCTCCTGCCCTCAGGCTGCTCTGCTGGGCTCTGGCAGCCCCGGGGATGCCCCATTCTCCCATCCCCTCTCTGGAGCACGGTGGGCTCCACTGCGGGACGCCCCCTCCCCTCCCTGCAGGTCGGTTTCCCCTGGGATCCGCTGCGGGACGCCCCTCCCCTGCCTGCGGGTCGGTTTCCCCTGGGATCCGCTGCGGGACGCCCCCTCCCGTCCCTGCGGGTCGGTTTCCCCTGGGCTCCGCTGCGGGACGCCCCCTCCCCTCCCTGCGGGTCGGTTTCCCCTGGGCTCTTCTGCGGGACGCCCCCTCCTCTCCCTGCGGGTCGGTTTCCCCTGGGCTCTTCTGCGGGACACCCCCTCCCCTCCCTGCGGGTCGGTTTTCCCTGGGCTCTTCTGCGGGACGCCCCCTCCAGCTGCACGGTTTCTCTGCCCTTGCAGTGTGCTCAGCGACTTGCAGTTGGTCCATCAGAACATGGGCTACTGCCCCCAGTTCGATGCCATCAATGACCTGCTGACGGGACGGGAGCACCTGGAGTTCTACTGCCGCCTGCGCGGTGTCCCCGAGGAGGAGACGCCCAGGGTAAAAGCTCCCCCTCCCCTTTCTGCCTCCCCAAAGCAGCAGAGACGTCTCCTGGCTCCTCAGCCTCTGTGCTTCTCTCCCTGCAGGTGGCTCAGTGGGGCGTCTCCACGCTGGGCCTGGCGCAGTACGCCGACAGACTCGCCGGGGGATACAGCGGGGGAAACAAACGCAAGCTCTCCACGGCCATCGCCCTCCTCGGTGCCCCACCGGTCGTCTTCCTGGTCAGTGCCTGGGCGGTACTGCCCTGCACTCCGAGTCAGCCCCCTCCAGCCGCTGTCGGATGAGCGGGGAGAAGGCAGCTCATTTGCATGGTTGTCTGCATAGGCAAACCCCGGCCCTGTTGATTTGCCTGGTTATTTAACATAAGACCAGGGGGACGCAGCCTTGATGTAACTGACCTCCCCAGTCGGGCTCTGTTCCTGGGCCCAGGCTGGGGATGGAGCAGTAGAGCCCTCTGGGCTTTCGCTCGGGGGCCGCGCTGCATTCCAGCCCCTGGCTCCAGTCCTCATTTACAGCGTTCTGGCCCTGGCCGCCCCGGGTATTAACCCCTGCCCCTTCCTGCGGCCACAGCGGTGCCCAGGGGCCTCGGTGCCAAACCCGCCGTGCTTCCCACCCCGACGCACCCTTGGTACGGACAGGGCCAGGGCTGACCCAAAGCTGCTTTCGGGGCTCGTTGCAGGACGAGCCGACCACGGGGATGGACCCGCGAGCCAGGCGGTTCCTGTGGAACTGTATCCTCAGCGTGATCAAAGAGGGCAGGTCCGTGGTGCTCACCTCCCACAGGTAAGGGAAAGGGCTGAGCTGCTCGTCCGTCCCTCAACCCCCCTGGGGATCAGGAACTAGCCGAGCCCACCCACACGCAGGCGAGTAGCTGTCAATCCGCCCTTGTGCAGTGATTCCCCTTGTGCCATGCACAGGGTTAGGGGGCAGGGAAGCCAGCACTGCCCCTGACCTGTGTCTGAGCCAGGGGGTTGCGGCAGGGGGCGCTGCTGCTCTCCCACTCCCTGGCAGGGATAACAGCCCCCCCCCACACCCCCGCCACCATGAGCTAACAGTAGCCGGCCCTCTGGGAGTCATCAGACCTATGACTTGCCCCAGCTGAGGGCCTGGTCCGGCACCTGGGTGGAAAGTACGTTCTCCACTAGCCCACACTGCCCCCACCCCCTCGCCAGGGAAGGGCCCAGTGGAAGCAAACATGGGGGGGTGTTGGGCAGGGGAGAAGTGTGGGGGTGCCGAGTCGGGGGCGCTCACGCCATCACCTCTTCCCTCCGGGCAGCATGGAGGAGTGTGAAGCCCTGTGCACCCGCATGGCCATCATGGTGAACGGCCGGTTCCGCTGCCTGGGGAGCGTGCAGCACCTGAAGAACAGGTAACGCGGCGGCATCTCTCCAGGAAACCCGGCGCGGAGCGGAGGGCCTGCGAGGGACCGAGCTGTGCTGGGAACGTCGCAGAGACCTGGGCGGGGTGGAGAGGGAATGTTCATGCCGGTGTCGCTTTCCATCGGTAGACAGGCTGAGGCAGGAAAGGAAGGAGCTGAATCCACCCCCTGCTGCCCCTAATGAATCCTCCTCAGGGAGCTGGCAGTCCCAGCACTCGTGTGGGGGGCTCACCTCTAGCCCGCCGGTTCGAATCCAGCCCAGGGTGTTAGCGTGCGCCAGTTACCGCCAACTGGCAGTCCCTGAAATGTGTCTGGTGGTCTCGGGCCAGTCTCCTAGTGGTCCCGATGGCAAGACACCACCATCGCTATTGGCACTGATTGCCCCCAGCTCGGTGGCCTTCCGAGTGGAGTGGCCAGGGAACGAATGGGCCGTGGGTCAGGGTTGAGGCACTCGTGTGAGGCGGGGAATTCCTTGCTGCTCCCGATCTGCGGCTGAACCAGAGGACTCCAACAGGGGCGCAGTGCAACTGCCTCTCCTCTCCCAAAGCTCCTGCTCCCTTCCCTGGCTGGGGTAACGCCCCCGGTGGCTGGAGCTCAGAGAGATCCCCGCCGTGCTAACCCCTGGAGCTGCTCTCCAGAGCCGTCGGTCCCCCTCGTTCTGAGCAGCGGTCAGCGTGCGCCCGGCGTGTCCACGAACAAACCCGCCCGCCTGTTTGCCGTAGGTTCGGCGACGGCTACACAATCACCCTGCGGGTGTCGGGCCCCAGCCCGGACCTGCGGCCCGTGGAGACGTTCATCCAGGACTCCTTCCGCGGCATCGTCCTCAAAGAGAGACACCACTGCATGCTGCAGTACCAGCTTCCCTCTCGGAGCTGCTCCCTGGCCAAGATCTTCAGCATCTTGTCAGCTCACAGGGGCACCTACCGCATCGAGGACTATTCCGTGTCCCAAACCACGCTGGACCAGGTGAGGCCAGGGCCGGGTCTTGGCCCGTCTCCTCCCGTCTTGGAGATTGTAGCGCCCCCCTGTGGACCAGGATCAAATACATGGACGTTACCCATACCTTGAGTGTAAGGGACTGTCCTCTTAACCCTGTAGGTGCCAGCTGGGACATCACCAGGGAGAGCGTCTTCCCAACAGCTGGGATGTTCCCCAGGGGTTCTCAGCGTTGTGAGGCGCCTCACCCCCACCTGCCCTTAGCATGAGGCATCTTGTCTGTGCCTGCCGTGGGTCAGCGCCCTGAAACTACCAACCAGTGGTAACACCAGTCCTTCCCCCCAGACCCCCACCGGCCTCGCTTCCTCTGTACGGCTTAGGCACAGCCGAGCCTGAGGAGCGTTCCCTGCTGGGTCCAGCCCCTCGTCCACCGAACCCTCTGGGAATTCCCACAGCCGGCACACGTCAGCTCACTAGCTACGGCCTAGGATGCAGCTCTGGAAATGCTCCACACATCCATGTATTTACAGTGAAAACCAGACCAGTGCATGACCAAAGAGCAGAGATTCGAGTGACAGCGCATAAGAATATTGGAAACAAAGGTTACATAGAACACAAAATCCTACCCCTCTTTCTACAGCCTCCGCTTAACTAGCTGGGTCTCCTCCCGTCTAAAGAAGCATCTCTCACCCAAATTTCTCTCCAGCATTTTCAGCCGAGCCTGCTTGAGACCCCTCTGTCATGTAGCAAACTCACTGTGCATTTACCTCCTCAGCGAAGAATACCAGGGAGTCCTCTTCGTCCTGCACAGCACCACAGCAAACTTCCGATGTGCAAATGCACCACAGCAAACTTCCGATGTGCACCTCCAGCTAGTCCCGTCCCCCACCCGGCCTGCTGGTTACCTTTTTCTGTTACGTTTCTCTCTCTGAATTCTCACAGTCCTTCATTAGCCTTCAGTTCAGCCTGGAGAGCGGAGATCCAGGGTGAACCAGACACTACTCAATTCACGAGTCCCAGGCTGTGACCACTAGACAAGTGTGCCTGTCACCCTGCCTGACTGTTGCTTTTGTCCCTTCCCCGCCAGGTGTTTGTTCATTTTGCCAGGGACCAAAGCGATGACGAGCCCCTGCCGGACTTGGCACCCCCGTCTGAGCCCGAGCCCCCTGGCCCGTGGAAGAGGATCACCCGCTTCCTGGAAGACGACAGCTACCAGGAGAGTGCCGTCTGAGACCCTCCCGCACCCAGGAGTGCAGCCAAAATACGGGGGCGGGCTGGGGGCTTCCCTCAGAGCACCAGGGCTCCTCCTGCTTGGAGCAAGGAGGGGTGGAGGGAAAGCCCGACCTACCCCTAAACCTGAATCAATAAAACACCCATTGCTCGTAGGGGGCAGAGGCCCCCCAGCTGATGGTCCTCGCCCCACGTCCATGGCTGTCTCCCCAGGGGAGCAAAGCGGAGCTCCTTAAACCTGAATCAACAGTGCAGAGGGGGTAGTGCCCTTCAGGAACAGCTCCTGCCAAGCCCCCACCCTAAGGTGCAGGGAGCTTTCCTGTGAGTCACCCCCCCACCCGGGAGCAAGGGTGGGGCTGGGCCTCGTTATGCCTTAAGTGGCAACGAGAAGGTGGGATCTGGCTCCCAGGGCTCCAACACCCACCTCTGCCCGGAGTTTGAATCCCGGGCTCTCCTGCTCGGGCACCTGTGGCCTGCAGCTCTCGCTTGGTGTCTGTACTAGGCCCTGCCCCAGTTCTGAGTGGGCCGGGGGGGGATTTCACCCCTTGCCGTGCCCACCCCTGTGCACTTCCCCCCCAGGGTAGGGCCTAGGGGCCTTTCTCAGAGACCTACCCCCATTAAACCCAGCCGCTTAGGCGCACAAAGGGGGGGCTTGGCTGGACCCTGTGGGGTCCTTGGTCTGCCCCACCCCCGGCCCTTCACTACATTCTGCTATGAGCTGCTGTTTGAACAGGCCGTGGGGCTGCCCCCCACCCCCAGTGACTGCAAGGCCCTCGCCAGCAGTGTGATCTCAGGGATCCCTTCTCATCCTGGGGCGGGTGCTCCATTTTCCCTCCGTTCCCCATGCTGCAGCTACCATCCCTCCTGCCACGGGGCCTTGGCTGGGAGCCCGTCAGTGACACTCCTTCATCTGCCTGGGCCGTGAGCCCCTCCTTTCTGCCCTGCCCCTTAGCATGCTGCCTCCACTGGGGGCCTCCCGTGGGAACGTCCCCATCCCCTTGCGTTAATCCTTCCTCGGACCGGGTCACTCTCCCAGCATGGGGCCCCTAGATGCTGTGCCCCTGCCCGGACCCTGAGCTGTCGAGCCCCGAGGCTCCCTCCCCTCCCGGCTGGTCTTGGCCTCGGCTTCTGGTGGCATCAGTGGTGAAGGTCTCAATGATCGGGAGTTGGTCCCTGATTCCTGGCACCTTCCCTGGAGGGGCAGCTGCCCTCGCTCTGCCAGTCTTCCCCATCTCCTCCTTTGGAGGAGAGAAGAGCTCCTCTCCGGGGCCACCTGCTTTTCTGTCCATCCGTCCCGTCACTAAGGATGCACTGACCTCCCCTGCCCGAGGACGATGTAGCCTGCTCCCCTCGCCCCGGGGGCCGTCCTAGCACAGACTCCGCCCACTCTCCCCACCAGCCCCGCCCACCATCTGAGTATTGTATTATCCCCTTCTAAAATGGCCCATGCCCGGGACCATGTTGCCGTGGCAATGGCCGGCCTCTTCTCCCAACGGTCCAAGAAGTGGGCCGTGGCCGCTGACCACGTACTGTGGCGTTTGTGCCCCGGGCGTCAGGCCGGGCTGGGGCATCGCCGCGCCTCAGCCGACCGTTACAAACACCTCGGCCGATGCCTCTCCACCCAACGCTGGCCCCAAAGAGGCGTGACCCTGCCCCCGTGCCTGGGCCGCTCTGCCCGCGCACTCCGGAGGGCACCGGGGCTGGGCTCTCTCACGTAGCTGCTCTGTTTTCTGGTATTTATAGAGCAGAGTCTGTGGAGATTCGCGTGAAATACGAAGCGCATTAAATATCCGCACCCAGTAACCCCCAGCCTGTGGGTGAATGATTCTAGCTGGGCATCGGGGTTTGTTCTCCCGCTCGGCCTTCGTTTCTCTCTTTCCTCCCCCGTTCCGCAGCCCTAGGGCCCTCAGCCAGCCCCGTTTCCACCGTCTCTGAGTCGCTGCCAAGCGTGAGTGTATTTATCCCCCTTGCGAGGCAGGGCAGGGCTGTAAATCCCATGGTGCAGATGGGAACCGAGGGCCAGGGTTACAAATCGGGCCCTCGGCCGCTTGTCCAAGGTCACCGGGAGAGCTGGGACTGGCAGGCAAGTCTCCCAGGTGCTAGCCGCCCGCTACGAGTTCCTAACCCACCCATAGCCCTAGTACATAGGGGCCTAGTGTAAGGTAGCATCTTCTGGCTGAAGGTTTTCAATACCCTGCAGATAATTAACCCCTCAGGCCCGGTGTTTAATGTCCTTTATTGTGCAGAAGGGCAAATGTGGCACAAGTAGAAGCGATTTGCCCATGGTCACTGGGATGGAACCCAGGAGTCCTGACTGCTCCCCCCTACCTCTAACCATTGGATTCTCTTCTCTATACCTGCAGTGAGTTCCACAGATTAATTACACCCCATGGAACCAAGTGACTTCTTTTTCTCTGGTTCAGAGAGGTGGCCTTTGCATTTCGGTCCCCGTCACGTACACATCCCACTTTGTCCTCATTGGGTGCTGGGGGCACAGAGGGGCAGACCACCATCCAATGGCTACAGATCACCGGCAAGCAGGGGGTTAACTCCTGGCGGAGCCATCCCACAGGTGGAGTAAGGCAGCTAGGGCCAATCAGGCGGAGTTAGAAATCCAGCTGTCAGGCCCGTTGGGGTTGGGGAAGGCCAGTCTTTGGTGCAGAGCTGGGGGGTCTTTCTGGCCATGTGGGTCTAGGAGCCTCTGGCGCTTTCACCATGGCCAGAGGCTCAGGAGCTGACCCGGAGGGTCCTGTGCTGGGTGAGAAGTGTCCGTCTTGAGGCCAACTGATCCAGCAACCTCTGAATCCTCTTTATTCCCCCTTCCCCCAGATCTTCTCTGGCTCTGCTCCTGCCTGCGCTGGGCTCGCTGTGTTCTCCTCCAGCAGGGTGGTGCTCTGACATGGGCCCGAGCAGGTTTGCATGGCTGGAGCTGCTCTCGGCGTGGGGCTCTCAGCGGTGGATTTGGGGGCAGGCTGCCTCCCTGGTGTTGCCGGCAATGGGGCTGGAAGAGAACGGGAGAGGGAAAGGGGAGGAGATGCCAGGAAGGAGGAAACAGAGGGAGCTGGAGGCTTTAATCCAGGTCCTAGTGAGCAAGTGTCCCTGGCACAAAACACCTCCATCCCCTGGGGCACCCCACTCCTTAGCCCCAGGGGAGATGCCTTCATGGCAGCACAGACGCAGGGGACAGTGCATGCTGATGGGGCTAGAGGCGTTTTGGGGCTCCATGGGTTTCACCAGCACTCGATTCCCAACTGGATCCGATCCTTAAGAAAAGGGCAGAAGGGCCAGAGGTGTCTGTGGGTACAGCCGGCGGCGTGCCAGCGCCGGGGAACCGCTCCCCTGGCTCGGGGAATGTGATCTGTCTTGTTTGGCCCTATCCTCTGGCTGGACTGGGCTCAGTGGGGGGGCAGATCCTGTCAGGGCAGGAATGTCCTGTGGTTTCTGGCTCTGCCCCATCTCATTCTCCTGCCCTCTCGCTGCGGCTACAGCCCTGCCTGCGCTGCTGGATTGTCCGGTTCCTAGGACACCGTTACGTTGGCTTGGAAAGGACAATGATCTCGCTGCCAGGGTGGCAGTACGGCGACTGCCCTGGGCTGGCATGGCAGAGGCCTGAGTTCGTTGTGCTGCGGATGCACCATGCCCTTGTGGGATTTCGAAAAGCTGGAGTGTGTTGGGACCTGCTGGCATAAACCTGACCTGCCAGCCAGGGTGGTATCCCTCTGCCTTGCCTTACTCTGGGACCTGCAGAAGGCAGGTTCCCTGCCCTTATGTTCCTTCTCCAGCTCCCTGGCCTAGTCCAGGGATTCAGAGTCGCAGGCTGCCATGGTCTGCAGGGGTAGGCGGAGGGGTACATGGTGGTGGGGAGCTCTTGTGGATCCCCGCAGAGGGATATGGGGCTGGAAGACACCCCCCGCGGCTGTCCCAGTGGCTCACCTGCCTGTCCTCCAGGTGAGCTTCACCAGTCTCCTCTCTGCAGCCCCAGGATGCAGCCCCACGGCCTTCCTGTTCCTCCTCCTGGCATCATCCTTCCTGTTCAGCGCAGGCTCCCGGAGCAAACGCCACCTCTCCCCTCTGCAAGGAGACAGTGGGGTCACGCGAGCTGGGCTGGCCCCTTGGTGCTGGGATGGGAGCCTGGTCCTTGCCTGCCCCCCCAACCCCCAGCTGTGGATTATCTCCCCAGGGGAGCACTTTGGTGCTATAGGTAAGGGAGCCCCTCTCCACGTGCCCAGGCAGGAGCCCCCACTTAGGGCTTGCATGCAGTTCTCTGGGGACTGGGGACTAGCGCAGGGGAGTGGGAGCCAGGACTCCTGGGTTCTATTCCTGGTCTGCACTTGCTGAGTGAGCTCGGGCAAGTCCTGTCCCGCTCAGTAAACTGAGTCTGGCGCTAGCTACCCCCGGGGTGAGGCCGCGCTGAGCGTCTGCAAAGTGATCCCTGGGTGGAAGGTAGGAGAGATGGGCAGAGGCCTGCGGGAGTTTTCCCTGATCCCCAGCCCCGTGCTCTCCGTTTCTCGCCCCCCTTCTGTTCCGCCTCCAAGCCGAGATGCAGGATCTGGGGTGCTGAGTATGCTGAGCTGCAGGGGGCTGGCTGAGGGCAGGCGGGGCTGGGTTTGACGTCGGCTGAGGCCTTACAACGCAAGACTGTCACCTCTGCATGTCACCAAAGCCCCCCCGGCCCTTCTAGCCGTGTCCCCAGGCGCCCTGCTGCATGTGCAGGGCTACTCCCGGAAGGTGCCCTGGGGGGTGGGGAGGGACCTAGCTTGTCCGTGCTAAAGCTCTTTAGGGGGTGAAGCTGCAAAGGGGTCTCCAAGCAGCCTGGGCGGGCTCTGTGGGGTTCACTTACTCGCTGGGCGAGGCAGGCGCTTCCCCCTGCAGCTCCTTGCGCAGAGACTGCAGCGCCTGAGTGATCAGCTGGTGGTTCTGGCTGGTCGTGGTCTCCTGGAGGCGCTGCAGGAGCAGGCGGGTGGGGAGCTGGATGTCTGGGGAGCGCTCTGGCCTCAGGAGGCTGCCAGCTCCAGCCTGGGTGAGAGGGAGGAGCGAGACCTGTAAGATGTGCACCCCCACCCCCCGTGCACGGACTCACTGCAACCTGAGGCCCCATGGTGGCCACGTTCCAACACCCCTAAGCAGATCCAGTGTGTTTGGGGGGGGCACCCCCCACTGCTCCTTCTAAGGCCCCTTCCTTCATCCCATCCTTGTGGAAAATCACATGCCCGGGCTTGGTACAAATTGCTGCAGGGGTTCGTTTGGCTGGGCCTGGTCTTCTGGGGATGGCGACCACAGGGCAGAGTGGAAGCAGCAGCAGGCGGTGGCACTCACCATCTCTGCTGAGCTGCTCCGCTCAGGGGGCAGCAGCTGCTCCGCTGGCTCTGGCTGGAGGCTTATCTTCGGGAAGGTCACTGGAGCCATGGGCTCCTGCCTCGGAGCAGCCCGGCGGGCGAGCGCGCCGTCTCTTGGCACCTGCGCCTGGCTACGGGGTGGCTTACGTGCCACAGCAGCCTGGCCGCTGTCTCTGGGCTGGGCCGCTATGGGAGGCAGAGAGGTGACCCGGTGAGTCTGATCTTCTACGGCGCTGGCTCCACCTCTGCTGTCGCGGCCTCCCCTGCTGGGCTGTCCACGCTCCCGGGGAGAGCACCCAGCGCTACGGATGCTCCTCGTCTCTGAACACCCCTCCCAAGAGTCCCAGGGCTCCATGACGTTCTCCAGAACGGGGCGAAGGTCGACCAAGATCTTCCTGAGCTTGGGCTTCTCCCTGCTGGCTGCATCTCTGGGTGCCTGTGGAGCAGACAGGGCCTCTGCAGGGGTCTTTGAAGGGCTGCAGCTGGGTGGAGAAGACCCTGTTCCTCCTCTCCCGTGTTCAAGGATGGGGGCCATGGCCCGAGGAGCTAGCTTCTTTCTCTCCTTCCGCTTGCCCATCCTGTGACCCCTACCAGAGGAGTCTGCCACCTGCCCCGGGGGCCCAGCCGATCTCCAGGCTTCTCTTGCCTTCACCAGTGGGCGGTCTGGAATTAAAGAGGAACGCTGAACGTTGCCCATCTCTGCCCAGAACCCAGGCTCTCTCTCAGCCAAGCCTGCTGCCAGCTGCCCCCGAAGGAAGCAATTTGGGTGGGTTCTTTTTAAATCCCTCTGCTCAGAAGTGCCACGGCCCAAGGCGCTGCCTGCTCCCTGTTAATCTCAGCTGTGTCTGTGCCCTGACATCACACCCAGATGGGAGCAGAGCCTGGCTTCGGCTGGCGCCTCCAGCAGCTGCCCAGCCCCCCGCCCTCGCCCCTGAACCCCACGCTTTGAGGTGGCTGCAATGCTCTTCTTCGCTGCCCTGTGCTATACAATAGCTGTGCAGCTGTTAAACAGCTACAGAGTCCCACCCCAGAGGAGGCTGCATTTCGGTACCTATACACACACCCACACGGTTTACCTGTAAGGTCCCTTGGAATCATTCAGGCTTGCCGGGGATGGGGGTTATACCTGAGCCGTACCTTCCAGCGGCGGCTGGCATGGGGGCAGGTGGAACACCAGGTCTGTCCACATGAAAGGTGGTAATTTCTGCTGAGCTCTTCCCCTCGTCTGGTGGCCCAAGCCCATTTGTAGCGTGGCGTCGGTCTCCTGCCCCAGAGGAAGGCAGGACTTTCTTTGGCAGAGGTGGTGCTGGCGGAGGGGGAACTAAACCAGAGGGGGAAGGAGTTTAGGCCAAAGGAGGGAAGATGGAGAGAGCTGCTGCCGGAGGAGGAGGACGTGGCTGGCAGCTCATGGAGGCAGGTCGGAGGTTCCCAGCATGGGCCGTGCCCTGGTGCCTCTCCTCTGGGCAGATCCATCCACCTGCCCCCCCGGAATCGGTCTGCGCCCTGGAACGCCCGTGGCCCCGTCACCACTGACCCTCCTGCCCCAGCGGCTGGGTGCCAGCCATTGTTCCAGCCCAGCCTGCCCCCTGCTCTGTGCCGACTCGGAGAGTAACCAAGCAATGAACGGAGCCCGAGGACCCAGCCAGCTCATCCACCAAAGAGCCAGCTTCAGCCCCAGTCCTGCCTGCTGCAGGGGATGGGGTGGGGCCCAGGCGGGCACCTCTTAAGGTGGAATTGCTCACATGGGCCAGTGCCAAGGGTTTTACTAGAATGACTCAGTCACGAGGCTTCTACTTCTGGCTCCCTGCTCTTGTTCTGCTGTCTATAAGCCCCTCCCCCAACACCCCCTGCACCCTACTGAGCACCCCCTACACCATGTGCCCTTTCCCGGTTTGCCACTTGGGCTGCACCTGGTGCCCATTCTCTTAGTCCACCCAGTCACCCAGCACGGTGCACGCCAGCCTGTCTGGTGAAGAGCTAGGCAGGTCAGTCACATTATCCCCGTTTTACAGATGAGGAAACTGAGGCACCAAGCGGGAGCTGGGACTTACCAGAGGCAGAACTGTGGGAGACTCAAGAATAGAACCCAAGTCTCCCAACCCAGCGCTTTAACCACTAGGCCACACTGCCTCTCACTTAGGACAGCCTCCATCCCTCTCCCCATGACCCCCAAACCTCCCACCCCCAGCCCTTATTCCGCTATTCTCCCTGCCCCCACGCTAATGATGTCCTCTTATGCTCCCTTACCTGCAGCATCTCCCCCCCGCCACCACCCCCCGGTAGCCGCTGGTATTTATTAGCATTCGATTCTAGAGGCCAGAGCACTGGACTTATGGCCAGCAGGGAGCCGTGCCCCTCTCTGGAGAGCCTGCACTCTGTGTGTGAGCCTATGGCCAGCAGGTGAGTAACACAGATGGGAGGAACCGCTGGACACCAGGAGCTGCCGCTTGCTGGGATCAGCACTGGCTGCAGCAAGCCAGCTGCCACAGCAAGGGTGAGGATATTGTTTTTGCAAAGGTCAAGAAGGTATTTGCTTTGCCCCAATACAGCCAATAGGCTTCTGAGCCTCCGGACAATATAATAGTTAAGAGGACTTTGGTGTCCAGGAGCAGCCAGGCCGCTGCTGGTCTGTATCGGTGACAGGCAGGGCAGGGTCTCACCGCCTCCTCGGAAAGGTTGGCCATAGACTTTGTGGCTGCAGCCAGTTTCTCTCTTGCTGGGTGGGGCATGTTCCCACACGGACGACGGGCTCCTGTGCAGCGGGGCTCTTTGGGGCAGGGCGTGAGGGGCCCCGGAACACCAATCTGGCTTTTGTCGGGGGAGCTGGAGCGGTGTCCGGGTGCATCGGCTAATGGTCAAGGCCTGGCGCAATGTGTGACGGTGCAGCCGGCCGGCATGTCCCCTTTGAGGCCTCCAGCACTGCTTTGGGGGTGGGCTCCCTGTGTCTGCAGGCACCTGTATGAACAGACCTTCACCGGGGCTTTCTCCCGGCCCTCCATGGGCTGCTCTGCCCACGCTCTGTGGGGCTCCACCTTAGCTGAGCGTCCCCAGGCTTGACTGGAGCTCAAAGGCCGCGGCACCAGTAGCAACACAAACAGGCTGGATCAACAAAGCGCTCTGGCGCGGGCCTCCTACCACGCCCCAGGGCAGGGCGACGTGCAGCCACACGCCTTGGCTTCAGCCCGGCCTTGCTTTCAATATGGCAGCCCGCTTCTGCGGTAGAGCCACATCATGGCTGTCGCTCCCAGAACGCCCCGGGGAGGGTGCCTCAGCGTAGGCTCTTGAGGCCAACAGGGAGGCAGGGACGTCAATCCTCGTACAGGGCTTGTGTTGTAATTCCAAAAAGGAATGGCCTAAATGGGCCATTTGGAAAAGATGCATCAGCTGGAATCTGTGTCTGGGCAGATTTCAAGGCAGTAACAGACATTTTACGGTCCCTGCTTTGTTGTAAGTTTAGCATTTTAAAATGAGTAAAAGATGCCACGATGGTACTCTTGTGCATTGCGACTTGATGGTCCTGTTTCAAATGTTCTGCATAAACTAATCCTTCTGTGTGTAAATAAGGCCTGTATGTGTAAAAACAACGTGGGAAGGCCAGCGCTAAGCCAGGTGTACAAGAAAAAACAACAGAAACAGACAAAGGACTCCAGGAGGCTGCAACGCGCCCCTATTATAATGTCAGAAAACGGCAAATTGACACCTCTAAAAATAAAACAGGCACAGGGGGGCCTGCGAAGCTAAGTTGCCCTGGGTGGCAGGACTTGGAGCCTCAGGCTTCCACCCCAGGTGGTGGGGGCTTCGGCTTTCTGCCCTGGGCCCCAGCAGGTCTAATGCCAGCCCTGCTTGGTGGCCCCCCCTGAAACCTGCTTGCGGCCCCGTAAAGGGGTTCCAGACAATGCCATTTGGGCTCCTGCTTCAGTTCAATGGCTAGATTTTGCTTTGAAGGAATGAGCCCCAGAAGAGCGCTCTGTGGGTTGAACCTGTCAAGCCCGATCGCAGATTGCTTCAAAGGCCTGTAGGGTTTCTTCATTAAAGGTCTAGAACAAGTTACAATTATTTTGCTGAAAGGTTTGAAAGTTATTCCCAGGTCACCTCACCAAGGACAGTTGGTTCTTCTGGGGCTTGGGACTGAAGGGAGCAGCAGGGCCAGACTTCTTGCAGCCAGCATCTTGGGCACAGCTCTCCGTCAGGACCAGGTGGGATGTTGAGTTGCAGCAGAGAACCAGCTGGCCCTCACTGGAGCTCGGAAGGGCTCCGTAGTTGCAAGGTGCCTTTGCACAGTTGCCAGTGCTGAGCCAAGAGCGCCACTGATTTCTTTGCCACTTATGTCAAAGGACCAGAAAGAGGGCGTGAGAATCACTGTTTAGTGCAGCTAGGTGGGCTGAGGCCACGGTGAGAATCAGCTGTGGTGAAGCAGAGCGAGCCACCTGGCCAAGCATGGGAAGGGCCCCTATAGCAGTGATTTATTCGCAAGCAGAGTCTAATTAAGGGGAGTAAGAGCTTTGAGCTGTCAGCAGAGGTGGTGTTTCCTGCTGCCCCACCCAACTCAGCAGGGCACCTCCTGTTTCACAGCTGGGTGGGGGTATTGGCCCTTGTCCAGCTTCCCTTTGCCAGGCCTCTCAGACAGCTGGGGTTAATCACCCCACAGACCACACCCAGCCCGAGGTGCTGCAGTGGCTGAGTTAGGGATTGGGGGGGGGCTCCCTGGGAACCTCAAGCGTAAGGGCGTGGTTAATGCACAGCACCCCGGTCACATTTAGCTGCTGAAAGGGGGCAGCCTGCCTCCGGGGCAATGCTTGGCTGTAACCTGGAGCTTTGTGATTTGCATCTAGCCAGAGCGCTGAATACAGCTGCGATCCGAGATACAGCTCCCAGGATCAGGCCGTTTAACCAGACGGAGCTCGGGGGGAGGGCAGTAGTTTGACCAGACACAGAACTGGGGGAAAGTTCAACAGATGTGGATCCTGGAAGGAGGGGGGGGGAGGTTAGCCAGGCACAGGGGGGCATGCTCCTAGGTTCTTTAAATGCCTCTGGGGCCACCAGGGATGGGCTGATCATGGCAGGGACCCATCTCACTGGGGGGGATTCTGACATTAATCCATTGCTCTGTGTGGTGTGCTGGGGCCCTGGAAGCCTGTTTTAACAAGGGGCCGGAAGCAGTAGCTAGCCAGCCTGAGTGATTTTTAATTTGTGGGCTGGGCACCAGAGCCCTGGATGGATTCCAAACACCGAATGAAAAAATACAGGCGTTGCTGCAACTTAAAGCGATAACTCTGCCAGATACCAACAACCACAGCACAAGGGCAGCTGGGCGCTGGTGTGTTTGCCAGTGGCCGTCTCTGGTCCTTGTTGGCTGCTGCTCAGCTGGGGGTAAAGCATTGCTTCCTACCTGGGCGCCTGTTTTTATACAACATCCTCCTCGCACAGCTCCTGCACTGCTGCATATGGGCCCAGGGCTCTCCCAGCGTGTTTGCCAACAGTGCCATGTTTTCTGTGTTGGTTCTAGGGCCATGTTGCTGTGCTACTGGTGGGCACCAAGCGCCAGTCGTTTTAGCCACTGGGCCGGCTGCGCGTATGAACAGGCAGTAAATATGCTGGCAGCATCTTGGCTAAATTTGGGCTTCCTGACGCCGCCACTCAGCCAGCGCGAGCAGCCACTGGGGAATGTGTTTGGGAACATTTCCCAGCGTTGGTAAGGCCAGCTGTGGCGTAGGAGTGTGGCACGCCCAGTCTGTTTGCAAGCCAACACCTTGTTCTAATTCAATCCATGCGCTGCCTATAAGGCCCACAAGAAAAAAACACCCACAGGGCCAGGCAACCTGTGGAACTCATTGCCAGGGGATGTTGTGAAGGCCAAAAGTAGAACTGGGGTCATGAATTAGGTGCGTTCCTGGAGGATAGGGCTGTTAGCCAGGCTGGTCAGGGACACAGCCCATGTGCTGGGTGTCCCTAAATCTCTGACTGCCAGAAGCTGGGACTGGATGGCGTGGGACGGCTCACTTGAATATTGGCCTGTTCGGCTCATTTCCCTCTGCAGCATCTGCCACTGACCTCTCAGAGACGGGCTACTGGGCTGTCTGCCCCAGTATGGCCCTATAATGGTGCGGTGGCTGGGCGGCCTCTGAACGGTGCCCCTGGTATGACTTCCCCAGTGCGGCCCATTGTGCTCTGTGCTGAGCTCTGGATGGTAAAAGGTTCCCAGAGGGCGGCTACCACTGTGCCATGTGGTGGGGAGTAACGCACACCTGGGTAAAGCCCAGCCAGGCCTTCACCAAAAATATGGAACGCTTCACGAATTTGCGTGTCATCCTTGCGCAGGGGCCATGCTAATCTTCTCTGTATCGTTCCAATTTTAGTATATGTGCTGCCGAAGCGAGCACAAATTTCATTGCAAACACATTGCTATTTAAACCTCCAGATACATAATTATTTATATATTAGGGTGAATAATATTGTTGCTACAGAGAGATGTATTCATAATTAGAGAAGGCAAAAAACAGCGTCTGACACGTTGGGTGGCGCTTTTTTTGTGTTTATTCTTGTTAATCATTTTAATTTTTGGCCCAGTCTCATTTCGCGGTGCATGATGGGAACCAGAGCGGCTCTCCTGGTGTGAATATTCAAATGAGGGTGGAAAGGCCCGGCCTCTCTCACCCGCCACCGTCCCAGCGTTCCCTATTAAGCAGCCGCTCTTGGGCCTCGCGCGCTCGTTGTCGCGTTAGTAGCGTCCGGGCCGGGGCAGGAGGAGGAGGAAGAAGATGGCGGCGGCGGCGGCGGCGCCTCTGGCCCTGGGGCAGTGAGACGCGGAGCGTGGCCGGGCGCGTGAGGAGGCAGGGCGGAGCGGGGCCCCCATGGCCGCGGGGCCGGGCCAGGAGCCGCGTCGCCCCACGGGCCTGCCAAGGCCCCGCCGCGGCCGGTAGCGCGGCCCCAGCGCCCCGGCGGACGCGCCCCTGAGCCTGCCGCGAGACGGGCTCCCGCCCGGGCTGGGCCGCTCCTGCCCCAAGGGGGAGCCTAGTGACCCCCCGCCCCGGCCCCAAGGGGTCACCCCCAGCTCCCTTCCCGGGGGACCCTCCTGGGGGTAGCCCTCGAGTCCCTCCCCCCTTAGAGAAACAGCAGCGATTCCCCCAGGCCCCTCTGCCGGGCGTCCCATTCCCCCTGCAACGGGGCACGGATCCACCCCCCCCCCCCAAGGGCAGCTGCGTTAGACTTGGGGAGGGTAGAAACTCCCCCTCAGGAGCCCAGCAGCCTTTTTCCTTCCCTGCCCTCCCACCCCTCCAGAAGGGCTAAACTCAGGAGGACAGAGCCCCACCAAAGCGCTCTTCCCGAGTGCCTTCCTCACGGGAAGAAAGTAGCTTCTCTCTCATCGAAGCTCCTGCGGGGGAGGCAGGCCTTCAAGTTCTTGCCTTTGAAAGTGTGCACGCTAGCCGCCTAGCTCCCCCACCCCCAGAGGATCAGGATGTCGGAGAACCAGCCCAATGCGAACAATCACCATCACCCCATGAACAACAACGGGGGTGGCGGGGCCGCCGGTGGAAACAATCGGGGGGTACGGAACCCCAACCTCAACCAGAACCCCCTGATTAATGTGCGCGATCGCCTCTTCCATGCCCTTTTCTTCAAGATGGCTGTAACCTATGCCCGCCTCTTCCCACCCTCGTTCCGCCGCATCTTCGAGTTCTTCGTCCTTCTCAAGGTGAGGGGCAAGGCTACGTATGTATAAAGCGGAGGGACTTTCTCCATCCCCTCTTCACCCCCGAGTGCAGTTCAATCAAGTTGCTTCCAAACAATTCTTACCCCCTAGGAAAGATTTGCTGCTACCCTAGGATCAACCACCTAACTCCACCTATATTAGCCAGAGATACTTTCCCACTAGGCAGGTGTTTTTCTATTCATTAGGAAGGGATGAACCTTTGTGATTGTTATTATACACTGCAGCTGGGAGCATGCGTCCGAGTCTTGGGCCTGGTCTACACTGGGGGGAGAGGGGAGGGGTATCGATGTAAGATACGCAACTTCAGCTACGGGAGTAGCGTAGCTGAAGTCGACATCTTATTTTGACTTACTTTCTGTCCTCACGGTGCGGGATCGATGGCTGCGGCTCCCCTGTCGACTCCGCTTCCACCGCTCGCCCTGGTGGAGTTCCGGATTCGACAGGAGCGCGTTCGGGGATCGATCTATCGCGTCTTGACTTATTCTAACAAAGAGGTTTATTGAAGCCAGAGGGATGGGAAACACTGTCTATCATTTTGTCTAAGTTAAATCTGGAAGGAATATTTCTGGATGTGTACACATAATTTCTCGCCCCCTCAGTATAATGCCCACTACCTCAAAATTGGATAGTGCATCTCATTGAGCTCCACTGTACAGATTTGAGGGGGGGGGCCTTTGGTCTGTGAAGAACTCTTAGCAATGATGCACTGGATAGCCTCTGTGCTTGGTAGTGGGGTAGTAAATCTTTCATATATAGGTCACTGGTTCTAGTCCATCCTAGATTGGTAGGCTGAGACATACCGCCTTCTGATGGTTGTGCGGCCAATGTGAAATGATTTGGTGTGTTCAACCTGGTTTCTGGAAAGACAGTTGTGGATAGAAATAGGTGGTGTCCACATTAGGAAAAAGGTTAGGGGAGGAGAGTTTATCATGTGTTAGAAAACACTGCTTACCTGAGCCTGCTAAGTGTGAAAACTACAAACTACTTTGTTCTTTTGTCTGCACTTTTTGGTACCTTTACGCAACCACAGCTGGTATTGATTGGTCTCCCTTGTGGGCCGTCTCTGCAGGGAGGCCACAGTTTAAATAGGCCATAGAGGCTGAACTCTCACTCCTCAAAGTTGCAGATGGGAAATGAGGCACTTGAGTGAGATCTGGGTAGGGGTGTGCTGTTACTGTCTATGCTTGTGTGTTTCACCAGTACTAATTTTACATAATTTCACAAAAAGTGATTAGTTTCTAAGAGACAACAGGATACTTACATTATAGTAGCATTAGTCACTTAAAAAGAAGGAAACAAATAGTCAGGACAGTATTCTCAAATATAAAACTGCCTGTTTCATCATGACAGAATGACCTTGATGTGCTAATAGTACACTTTCACTCAGCATCTTTAGGTGGTGTTCTCGGAAATGGCCAGGCTTTTTAACTTTTCCTTTTCTATAACTAACTGAAGTCATGTTTAAAAACTTGAAATGGGATGAGACTACCAGACTACACTGAATGAGTTGTAGCCAAGCTAATAGTGTCTGTTGCAGAGCTCTGGGTAGCTGAATTAGGCATGCATACCTGTGCAGAACAGCCTACTTTTACCTTAGGAGTGAGTCTTAAATTGTCAGGTAGAAAACAGGGACTCTGGGGCAAGTGGCATACATAAGAGTGCTTTAACTAATTGACCAGATTTCAAGCAGATGTTCTTTTCAGTAGGGACGTAGTGTGATGCTGGCTGTCTCTCTCTAGTGCTAAACAGTCTGGGTATAGATCTGAGGCATGATTCTGCCATTTATTGTGTAGGGGTGAATTCCTGTACAGAGCCCTGTTGCCTTAAGTGGGGCTCCTTCGATTGTCGAGGTTTACATGCATGTATTGAGTTGCAGAACCAGTGTCTAGGTGAGCTTTGGTATGTATTAACTTCTTCCTTATCTGTTGGTCCCTCGTAACTGAAGATGTCTTCGTACAGCTTCTTAATCAAATCTGCGGTGTAGCTGCCTAGCTTTCCCAGTCTGTGTACTCCTGCAGAGGAGGTCAAGGATAATGAGTAGCTAGAACTAGTTGTGTTACGCAATGATCAAGCACTTTAAGGAAGTTGGAGAACGAACAACCCCTAAAACTCAGCCCTGGTGCTGTATTCTAGAAGCTCACCATTCTTGGTGGAGAGCTGCACTTCAAGCTACTGATTGTATTTGTTAACATCACCCTGGATTGTTTCCCAAAATAAGGTGATAAAAACCCATTAGTCTGTAGTGATATCACTTTCTTCTGCTAAGTATTGGGGTAGCCGTGTTAGTCTGTATCCACAAAAACGATGAGTCTGGTGGCACCTTAAAGACAGATTTATTTGGGCATAAGCTTTCGTGGGTAAAGCACCCACCTCTTCAGATACACTGAAAAAAGTGGGGGTTTTGCCCACGAAAGCTTATGCCCAAATAAATCTGTTAGTCTTTAGAGTGCCACCGGACTCCTCATTGTTTCTTGTTGATTAATACTGACATTAGTCCCCTTGAATGAAAACTGAAACCCTCTATAGTTTTCAATATAATGTAGATCACTGAATAGTACCCTATTGAGAAATGGTAGTTTAGTATTACTAATCTACAGTGAACATGCTGGGAATCAGAGGAATTTTAGACTGGAGAACTTCTTGCGTCTGTGCTGCATAATGGGGTGTTCAAAGTGCATGGCATTCATATTAGGACCATGGATCATTTTAGGATCTAGCTAGGGATATTGTCTCTAAAATCAAGAGCTGAGATTCTTTCTGATGCTAGCTGTCTAAGGTGTTTGGGAGTGAAAGATTCTGCCTGGGAATCATGGTGGGCAGGAGCCATGTTTTCTGTTAAGTTGAAAAACTGATTACTGAAGGTTGTAGAATATCCAAGGAGATTGCTCGGTGCGCTCACTTGCATGTCAGCCCCAAGAACGCTGCTTCGATTAATTTTCAATCATTTTATTGTCACATTATGATGTCGAAGCTCATGCAGAATGTTTTGGTTCTGAATATAGGGCTGGTGACATGGTGGTAGCAGGGTTTAATGCTATTGCTCTCCTTTTCTGATTTGGTGAGAGGTTGCGTGTCTTGAGGCTATTTGTGCCTCTTATGCCTCATAAAGTTATGCAGTCTTTCATGTGCTTTAATGGGAAGTATTTGTTATTCCTAATAGTTTGAGGAAGTATTTTGTATGGTGAAGAGAAAATTGTCTGTTTCAGTTTCTACTTCGTCAAAATGATTGAGCTAGGCCTTTTTTGGCTTTCCAGCATGGCTTAGGTCTTTCAGTCTGATGGCTGGCTGCTGAATTTGGTAAGAGTTCGCCTGCGTTTTGGGCATTTGATCTGTAGTGTTAGCTGTAATGTAGCTTGTATATTTTGTTCTATGCTTTCCAGCAGGACACCCGTTGTGCTTCACACCAATGTTGGTGTCTGAGCTCTGGGCACAAACTGAAAGGTTTGAGCAGGTCTTGTGGCTGGGTGAAGTTGTGTGCGCTTTCTTTGATGTTTTTTTCCTCTCACTATTAGTTATCTTTATGCCCGAAGGCCCCAGTTGGGATTGGATCCCCATCGTGCGGGGTGGAGACAACTCCTGTTCTGGAGAATTCAGTCTTATTCTTGATTTAGTAATGTCTCTTTCAAATCTGATGCTAGTACCCACCTGATTGAACAGAGACTGGGGCCTGGTCTGCACTTAAAATTTAGGTTGGCATACTACTTGTGTAAAATCCACACCCCTGCACGACATAGCTATGGTGATTTAACTTTCAGTATAGACACAGCTAAGTCAGTGGAAGATGCTTCTGTTTACCTATCTCCTGTCACTCGAGGAGGTGGTGTTTCTACACTTAACTGAAAAAACCCTGACATAGTGTAGATACAGCCTACACTGACGGGCTTATGCTAGCATAGTTATGGCTTTGTGATTATGCTGGTATGGTCCATGCAGGGTAGGCATCTCTTGACTTTTTCTAAGCTTTCCTACCTGAGCTCAAGTTGCCTTTCCTGTTTGGTCAGTTAACCTAGTAACAAATCAAAGGAATGCTTGTTTGAAGTGAACTTTTGCCGGCATAGATCTCGGGTTACTAAAGACAATATATTGGCTTTCTAAAATAGAGAGAATTCAATGGAAAGAAAACTGCAAATGATCTGGAAATACTCTCTAAAGCTGAAGCTGTACCATTTGTCATCTCACTTAGCAGGCCTTGTATAAATGAAACCAATAGGTTCATCCGCCTTTAAAGATCATTAAGGCCCTGTCTATGCTGAGATCTGCAAGGATGCTCTAACTAGTCAAGATGCCCACTTGTTTTAAACATGACTCTCTAGAAGAGTTTGGAGGGGGTGGTAAAATCTCTGTGTAAACAAAACTAAAGTGACCCCTACCTTTCCCCTTAATTTTGGTTTCCTTCAACAGTGGACGTGTAGGATTGGAGAGGTTGTCTTTCATTATCCATGCAGTGAATTCCCCCAGTACCTAGCAGCCTAGGTGAATGAAGTTCAGGAAGAATTTGGTTAGGCTAGAGAAGATGAGGCCTGCCTTTTCATATAGGTCTTATATGGGACTAAAAAACCTCTGCCTGAAAACCCCAATACGCAGTCCTCATGACGCCATTGCTGTTGGTAAAGGCTGAAATGATATCCTGTGACAAGTTTGCCAACGCTATCACTGATGTTATAGGACATAAGGAATATGCAGCCAGCATTTTGGGCCAAATCCTGGTCCCATTGAAGTCCATAGGAGCAGGATTTGTGCCTTGATGCATATGGGTAGAGTCTGCTAACACATGGGAAATTGGAACAAGTTTCTGGTTAATTTTAAAAAGAACATTTTACAATTTCAAGTTTTATATAAACCAGTGCACAGACACAGATATACTTGTTTTATCTGGCCAACAGTCAAAAAAAATTGCTTATGAAACATACTTTCCTACCTAATGCCAACCGTAAGGGTTTTATTTAAAAACAAAGAGACGAGCAAGAAACAATATTCAGATTCAGAAACCTCAAGGCAATTGTACAAAGATCTGAAATGTGACATTTCATAATTCAGTTAAATATACATATTTTGTACACACACACACACACACTGTGAAAACTTCATCATACAATCATTGCACTTAAATGGCAAAAAAAAGGAAACATTCTCTCTTAGATATAATGTTCCATGATTCAATAACTAGCTGCTCATGGGTGAAATTTCTTCCTAACTCCAAGAGAGGCAGGGTGGGTGAGGTTAATATTTCTATTGTATCAACTTACTTTGGCGGAAGAGACATGATTTTGAGTTCCACAGAGCTCTTCCTTAGGTCATATCCTGGGACCAGCACAGCTACAACTCTGCAAACAACAATGAAAGATTCATAATTCTGGGCTGTTGGTGGTTGGCTTATATCCTATAAAATAAGGGTTGAGGTACCTTATATGTTTTTACTCTAACTAGTGCCATATGTGAGAGAGCCTCTAACCAGATCTGTTTCTTATCCACATAAATATCTATTCTTTTGGGGGTCTCACTTTGCTTTTTTCCTCAATATCTTGAATTTTCTCAGAAAGTTGCTTAAATCCTCTATTCCTCCTCACCCATTTAGCCCTCAAATGATGATCTAGGGTCATAGGAGGGAATCTTCTGGTCCCCCTTGTTAATGGCTTGTAAGAGTGTATCAGTACCTAGCCCCAAGACCACTCCTTGTTTCCTCCCAATGCAGTTAGAATAATGGGAGAACTTTCCTGGAAGGTGGGGGTGGGGGTGTATATTTAGTGCCTCTTCTGGACACCTCCTCTCCCTGTCTTTGCATCAGCTGTAGAAGCATAATCAAAGTGAATCTGTCAGTCTCTCCTCAGTTGGCCTGTGTTTTGGAGCTGTAGGGACCTTAAAAATGGAACAAACAACAAAAATATGACCATCAGATGATGATTACAAAGAAATAGTAAAGGTTTCTAGCAGCAGGCTTCTTCCTCAGCCCTTGTTGGTTTGAAATGCCTGACTTCCCCACCTGGTCACTAATCCTTCCCACAGATCTTAGCGCTCCTTCTCAAATCCTGCTTCCTTCACCTCTGGTGATGTCAAGTGGCGGGGGCAGTGGTAGGAAGTGCAGCAGCTGGGGCTGTGGGGAGCCAGATTAAAATGAAACACCCTTTAAGCTGGCAGTTTTCCTGTAGTGAATACAACACACCCACCTTTCGTGTCCAAGGAATGTCCCCAATTGGAGCATGTTTTTCGGTGTAGTAGCTCTTTTATGTTACCTGCTTTAATTTGGTACCAGCTCCCTGTTGACGGTCTCAGTGGCACCAAAATACAGTCTAAAGGGGTTGGATGCCTTTTTTTTATTTTTTACTTTCACAGAGGAAGTGCCCAGGGAATAGACTCAGCATTGTTTGCCTCGTGCCCTCCCTGGAGAAGGTGATCCCATGATGCAGAATTGCTGTTTAATATTGGGAAGGAACAAGGAACAGCCTTGTGGCTGAGTGTAGATGCACTTACAGATATTTTAAAGCTGGCTCAGAAATTAGATCTCATGGTTGCAGAGAAAAGCTTGGAAATGTATACTGATTTGCACCTTACAGGCTCAAAGCCCAGAAGGCAAATAAGAACCCAACATATATTTTTAACATCATGATTTTGGGGCAGGTCTGACTCATTATTTTTGAGTACTTTTTGTCTTGGCAATAATGGGTACTATCTGATCTAGACATCAAATAATCCAGATACTTCTACTGTTGAGGCTTTTTTAGCTCCCTTACAATAAAAGCACACAGCTGAACAGCAAACTAAGGAATAACACCACATTTAAGCAGCAGCCAAGCACCAAAGATAGTCTATCCCAGGAAGCCTTAATGCAAACCTTAAGCGCGTTCTGCATATGTAAGATACAGTAGGGAAGTTCTACCAAGCCAGAAATCAGACAGGCTTGTTGTATCTGGGAAGGTTTGTGTAGTCTGATAGCTGTACTTGGTTTGCAGTCATGTTCTTACAGGATTTGATTGATCCTGAGATACCATTCCCATTCCTTTCATTACATTGTGTGGGGTAATGAAAATGTGCAGTGTTTAGCACTCATCAAAGATGGTTTCTTAGTGAAACATATACCAGATATGTTCACCCTGGTAAATTCTGGGACTTCGCTGTTAATGGATCATTATTAGATTAAAAATTGTGATTTAAAAAAATGTCTTATCTGCTCTTGTCAAAGCCCTAGTTTATTAAGGTCAAAAGTGTCTTTAAAAAATTAGCTTATTTTTCACTGTTTGGTATTTTGTTTTGAGCTCCATTCAGCATGGGGCATGAAAACAGGCTGGTCAATTTCACTAGTTATCTTTCACTAGCACAATTCTGCAGTTTTTCTACAAGTAGAAAGGAAATGGTTTTAAATTCAAACTCTGTCCTTGGAAACTTAAAAAAAAAAAAAATCACAAGAACTAACAGAAAAGTTTAATGAAAGTCTTTTGAAATAAGACCTAAAACTATCTGACTCTGTCCCTTTAAAACATTTCCAGTGACTGTCTCATGACTTGTGATATCTCCTGAGCAAAGGTTGTATGTTGGCACCAACCTAAGCAAGGACCTTGTCAATATTAAACTGAATTCTAGAGGCTTGGGAATAAATACATGAGAATTAATTACTAGAGTTACACTTCCTGGAACATTCTGGCCCAGTGGATTCATACAGTCTATTCCTCCCCTGGAAACCAGTTTCTGGGTCAGAGTGGAAAGTCTAGTAAGGGATGGCTTGTTTGCCAACAAACAAGCATTTGAAAATAGCACGAGAGTGGGGTGAGGAGAGCCAAAGGTAAATGGGTGGTGTGCATTTTTTGGAAGACAGGTTACTTTTGAGGAAAACCAGGAAGTTAAACTTTGTGCTTCCCAGAGGTATCCAGGACAGTTTCTTTCTCTGAAACGAACCTCTGCTGCCATATTAGATGGCTATTACAACCCACTATCTGGTAACCATTATTGCCAACTCAGTTGCTAGTAGAACTGATATTGTGCCTCCTATTGAGAAAAGACTGGGTGCCTGATTATCTACTGCCCTGCCCCTTTGTGCAAGCATTTACACCAGTGCAAAATGAATGTAAAATGCTACTATTTTGGGTCAGAATCTGGCCCTGGTTTTAACATTTTAGATCCCTGCAGCATGTGAACAAACCCAAACAATATACATACAAGGCTGCTGAAATACAGCTGCTTCTGGGGTGGCAGCCACTCAGCATACATCACATTGTGCAACAAGTGTGTGAATGGGGAAACTTTGGTCAATGACACCAGGGCCAATTTCTACTCCTGTGAAAGGTATAATGAAGCCTCTTGAATATCCACCCACAGCAGACAGGCCTCAGCTTTACAAGGTGTGATGAGAGGCTGATGCAGGTTCATGGCAAAATACTCCCTGGATCTGCCTTGCTCAGCTGAAGAGGTGAACTGGTTCCAGGAACTTTAGCTGTTAATATTTTGATGCTTAGACTGTCAAGACTGGAACGCTTCAAAGATCTAGGCTATTTCTGTGTCTGTTGGCCCAGATACATCCAGGTATCTTACTGGTTAGCAAGAAACCTCTATAAAGCATGTGAGTTTGTAAAAGTAGCGGATTTAGAAGGAGCCAGCCTGTACTCATGATCTCTTCCTTGTTTTCCTGCTGTTTCAGGCTCTCTTTGTGCTGTTCATCCTGGCTTACATTCACATCGCCTTCTCCCGTTCGCCCATTAACTGCCTGGAGCACGTGCGGGACAAGTGGCCGCGCGATGGAATCCTGCGGGTGGAAATACAACGCAACTCCAGCCGAGCCCCCATCTTCCTGCAGTTCTGCGAGGTGGAGAAATTCCCGGGAATGGTGATTGAGTCTATGCATGAGGAGGAGGAGGAGGAAGAGGAGGAAATGACCGTGGAGATGTTTGAAAACAGCTCTGTCAAGGTAAAGGTTTAGCCATGTGCTCCCCTGTTTCCATGCTCCCTGCAAGAACTTTACAGATTGGCTTGGCGCCAGTGAAATATTCCTATACCCCACCCTTGTCATATCCCCCTCATCACTTAAATTTAAAAAGAACCTCTGACCTCTCCAAATGCCACCTCAAGCAGAAACTTGTGACACTAGAGTAGTCTTGGGACATACAGTGGAGGCCAGTAAATTCCATCTCCATTGACCCAGTGGGAGATGTGATTTCTAGAGCTAAAGGCCCTTTGTGGAAAATGCCCCGCGCCAGCCAGCCCTTTCCCATTTGTTGCATTGCTTCTTTTGCAGGCACTGAAAAGTGTATTTGAAAATGGTGGGCGGGAGGGAGTTTGTTTAGAAGCAGACCGTGCATGAAGTGCCGTTAGGCATTCCTGGGGCTGCGCTATTGCATAGCTTGACTCAGATGCACAGGTGTTTGAAATTTTCCTGAGCAGCAGCAATAACATTTTCTGCTTCTTCTTGGATTCCCCCCTCACCATGGAGTGATGTGCGCATCTGTTTGCGATAAGTGCTGTCCTCTTCCAGCACATCGTGTGTGTGTGTGAGGGTAATGTGATCTTCCCAAACTCAGACCAATAAAGCCTTTATCCCATGTCATCATCTATTCCCCCTGTGTCATATATTACAGCAAAACTATTTTTAGGTATTTTTTAGAGGTTTTTAAATCACTGTATTGGGATTATTTCTTGTATCTCCCTGTCTGTAAAGCCTGGTGATGTTAAATGCCATGAGTATAGGGCCCAGAGGGGAAAAGAAATGAAAACAAACAAATGGAAAATATCACCTCCAAAATAGCCTTTCTGTACCTAAAAATGCCTCTGCTTCAAAGTCTGAAACCATGGTTCCTGTCAGAGCTAGAGAGGAGTGCTGAGTCCCATGGGAAATCTTGTAACTGATTTCTTTAAAGGGTCTTTGGGCCCTTTAAGCCAGAGAGCTGTATGCAGGTCATACTCCCATTTCTAGTCATGTGTCCAAGGGGAACTTGCATTCTCAGGAGGGGACCAGAGAGGAGATACTCAGGGTCAGGGGAAGGGCTCTCTGCAGCTGTGTGGCAGAAGTCCTGAGAGGAGGACACCTTCAGGAGCTGGTTGTGGGGAAACCTCAACAGGGAGGCTTGTGAAAGGCCTGGAAGAAAAGAGCTGTAGGGCAGTGAGACAGGTTTGGGTGGTGGCAACTTGCTCTGAATCTTTGTTAATAAAGAGAGTCCTGTGAAGAGAACTGGAGCTGTGCCTTTGTTTGCAACGTGACTTCCCCTTCCCCAGCTGATGGGTCAGCTCGCCAGCTTGCGCGTCCTCTTTCTAGTGGTAGAAAGCTCTGTTTTTCTTAATCTGCTGGGCTACAACACACCAGACTGAAAGCTGTGATATTTTTAGGCACAGAAAAGCTGCTATTAGCCCTGGACTGAATCTTAGCCTTTCCAGGCTAGGACTAGCTTTAGGGGAGGAAATCAACACACAAAGGGATGGGAGAGAAATATTCCCTTTGGTGGGTTCAGTTAAAAATATGGAAGCTGTTTGAAGCTCCAAAGGGATTTGGACTGTTAGACTAAAACTTGGGGTGGTAGATTATGGTGACGCAGCCATAGATGTATAGATAAATTCAATGTACCTGTGCAGTTCATGGCATTTCTCCAGTTTAGCAGTTGGCTATCACCTCCACATAGCTGGCTCATGTACATGAATGCTAGTAACTAAATAGAGGCTCTGTAACTTCACTCCCCGTACCCTCCTGGCTTTTAAAATCTTTAATCTGTGGGGCCCTTCACTTTGGGATCTCCTAGTCCGCTGTTCTGGTTTACTGGTGCAGCCACCTCAGGTTAAAAAATGTGATAAGCAATGATTTTGTGCTGCCCTATCAACCGTTTGTTTGTCTGTGATCGAGCAGGCTGTCAACATTCTGCAGCTCGTTCTGTCCTTGAAGTCTACTGGGACTCTGTCACGTGTAAGAGGGTAATTACCCTGAACACACCAGGCTGGCGTAGTCCCACAAGAACCCTACGTCCAGCTCCAAACAGGACGCATTTCTCCCCAGGCTTCCACCATTTCTTGTCAGTCCAAAGCTCTGTTTGTTTTAAGGCATGACTATGAACGCTTGCAAAGGTTGGGTTTTGTGTCTCTTTCCTCCTCCTGTTTCAGTGTTTGACTTGTTAACTGGATGGGGAGGGGCTTGGAAGCCCAGAATCGAAATGAGCACTAATGCTACTTTCACTCCAATGGTTTTTCAACAGTTTGAGCTGGACATCGAGCCCAAGGTGTTTCTCAAGCCACCCCGGGCGAGCAGCACTGAGGCACTGACCCAGGTGACCCAGAACGAAAGCCAGGAGTTCTCGTTTAGCGAGGCGACCACTAAAGGTATGCAGCCTCTGAGTGAGACTGTGTCCGAGTTTGAGATGCTAGCCAAAGCAGGTAAAGACAACTTACACTGGTATCCATGTTCCCTCCTCCCCTTTCACCTGTATATCCTCCCTTTCACTCCTCTTGGCTTCTCGAGGCACTTGCATAACAATCTTCAGTGTTTTCCAGATGTCCCCCTTGCCTTCCAATGATGTGAAATTGACAAATACTGACTTTGGTTCTGCAGAACTTTGCTCTTTGGCTGGAGGGCTGGGGAGGGAGCAGGCTTGTGCTGTGAAGTCTGCTGAAATCTCTTGTTGCCAGTAATATCTGGATTGTTATGCTGATCCTCCAGCTGTGGCAGGCCACACTGATAAAGCATCACAAGAGTGGTTATACTAGAACAAACTCTTTGGTCTGGTATCATGTCTTTGACAGTGGCCAATGCCAGATGGGCCAAAAGAAGATGAACCAAACTCCCCTTCACCTTTTCCCCCATAATTCA
The DNA here is from genome assembly GCF_020497125.1 of Mauremys mutica. NCBI lineage: Eukaryota > Metazoa > Chordata > Testudines > Geoemydidae > Mauremys > Mauremys mutica. The sequence continues at coordinate 5,155,844 of NC_059095.1, forward strand.
CCTGAGCAACTGTGTTGTCTTTTTATCCTCTAGAGCAGTGCAAGAAAGTCCCGAGGGAGGAGGGGTGGTGGTGGAATCAGTAAATCTAATTTATAATTCATATTCTTAATGGTGCTAGTAGGGATTTTCTGATCCTTTGTCCAGGAATAGCTAACTCCTCCTGAAAGCATTTGTACTGATCCACTGATCTTAACCCTGGCAGATTGCAAGAGATGAAGACGCTAGAATCACATAATTCAGAATACCATCTTGCTTTTATCTTCCCTACTTCAATTGCAACGTGATTTTAGCAGCTAATATTGTACACCTTTTAGAAAGAGACCATGGGTTATTATCCCTTAAACTGTGATTCAAGGCATATGCATGGTATAATGCTTTGGTTTCTGCCTGTACTAGATAGCTGTTAAAATCACATATGGGTTGAAGTAGGATCATGATAACTGGAATGACTTAATAGTTAGTGTATCTTGTTTGCTGAAACAGATGTTTTATTTCACTGGAAAACTGGGATTCTTTGCTTTCCAGCAGTCTAAACTGTTCTTTCTAGCTATGAAGGATTATGAGCGCTAACATTAAAATGTTCACTGTTCCCTTGATCTTGCAGTATTTTATTTGGTGCTGGTCCAGGATTGATTTAGTCCTGAACTTGAGTTGGTGATTAGGGGGTCATGACACTGCTTAGACTTGGGAATGAAATATATATTGTATCTATCACAGAGGGTTTTTTGTTTGGTTTGTTTTTTTTGGGTGCAATACCATCATTGAGGCCTGTGCAAAACTCCCCCATATTATCTGTAGGGTACACTGAATAGGCTCTTCTGCTTTTGCTGAGTTCTCAATGGAAATGATCCGACAGGAGGAGAGGGGAGAGAAATTAATAAGTGGTGCTGTCGCACTTGGTTATTACACTGTAAAGAAGTGATCTTGTCAGAAAGGTTTGTGGGAATGGAAATAGGACTCATTTCCCTCATCGTCTTACCTTCACCAATTAAAGGGACACGGTTTGGTTCCCAACTTTTAATCTTTGTGTAAGATGCATTAAAATAAATGGATATAGATGCTTTCATGATCTAAATGAAAGCAATTCTTGTGATGGGATTTAAACCCTTTGTCTGTGTTTGCAAACTGGTAGCAATTGTGCTGCCAGTGAAAACCGAAAAGTAAAACTGACCAGTCTGCTTTCATCACCTACTGGGTAGGTAACAAGTGGGAAGCTGCAAATCTCTTGCATAATGTGTTGCTGGTAACTCAAAAAAGGAAGTTGCATTTCTTTTTTAATCTGTGTTCCTTAAAAATATTTTCATCATGGGAAGCCTGACTCTCTTTTGGCCTGCCTCCTTTAGGAAGGAAGGAATACTCTGACACTGTTCGGAAAAATCCTCTTTAAATGGATTGGCTGCTCCTTAACAGGGGATTTTTCTGGTCTTGGGGCTGTCACAGCAGACAGTGTCTACTTCAAACTCCCATTTAAGCAGGCAGTCATAACAATCATCATAAAGTGATGTGAAAAGGCTTTTTTCTTTTTTCTTTCTTTCTTTTTTTTAAATCTGCTTATTGCTCCTGCCTCTGGTTTTGGCCCTTCTGGAAGCAGCAGCAGTTCCTGTCTCCTCAGACGTTCTAACTCTAAAGAAGTTAGTTGATTGTGGTTAGAACCAGCAGGCCCAAATGCAGCTGTGAGACCTAGGGAAGCTTCAGAGCAGGAAAATGTACTTTGAAGAAGACAGTTTTGAACAACGCATTTAAGCGTCTTTTTGCCTCCAAAATATACATTTATAATTAATGTAACGGGGGCACATGGTGTTGATCTTAAAGCACCGAGTTGGCATACGCTGTTGAGTTGATTCAAGTTTGCATCAGTTAACCTTTGGGACAAGCAAATGTGGCAGCTATATGTATACCTTGTCCTTCCAAGAAAGCAGAGTAGTTTTGTCCCGTGTGGGGTGTCTACTTACCATTTATTGTAGTCAGAGTGACGGGGGTAGGAGAATATTCTTACAGCATTGCCAAAATGTGGAGAAAATGGAAGTTGCATAAATCTCTGCCGTAGATTCCTTGGAGAACAAACACATGCGCACAGGTGTGTCTGTCCATCATTCTTTACACACATGTTGCAGTGTGAAGCGTCAAATCCTGATTACAACCATGCGGAGTGTAGCCTGATTTAGGGTGTACTGATCATATTAATTTGGATAATATGGGAATTTAATTTATTTAATTTCTTATTTAATTTAATTTTATTACTATTAATATTAGTGTTTATTATTAATATTATGGGTTTTAGGCTCACCAGTTTGTTTGATCAGAAGATAAAAGTTCTTGTCCCGAATCAGGCTCCACAGAATTTACAAAGGACCCTCGGGGATATGACAGGATGTTCACACTGAGACAGATATAGCCTTAAAGACTTTTTATTAAAATTAATAATAGTAAGTAATTAGTAAAATACCCAGAATTACAAAGTTACAATTGCATTACTGCTATCAAAAGATACATATGATATAGTATTATATGCAACAAAGCATATACTCTCACCCTTCCTTGATAACCTGGTGGTAAGAGACATGGGAACAGCCTTGCAGTTTAGGTTTCTTAATTCTTGAGTGAGGGCTGCAGTGCTTAGAAGAAACTAATGCTATGAGCTATTAAAGTGAACTTAGGGTTTACTTAACTAACTTAAACTTAAAATCAAAACCTAATAAACAAAGAATAAAACTTAGGGAAACCGAGCTTAGCCTAGTTCCTTTGAAACTGAAAGTTTAAGAACAAGTCTAGCCTACTGATAGTAGCAGTTATTGTAGATAGATAGCGTGGAGGACGTACGTGAGAATAGGTAAGAAATGGAGTAAAGTGAGAAATGGAGATGGAGTGAGAATGAAGCACTCTGTTGAGGCGGGTCACTTCTTTTATAAGGCAAGTGCCGGAAATTCTTCCTTTTATGCCCAAATTTCATTTCTCATCCACAGAAATGTTAGGGTACACTTACCCCATAGGTTAATATGTATGTGCATATTGATGACAGTTATGTATGCACATCAGTCTCTTGTGGTGTACTTGTTAAGTCTGTGGGTACAACACTGAAAACCCACCTGTGCCATTCTCCAATGTCTATTGGTCTAGATAAAAGGTCATAGACATAGGTGTGGGTACTTATTTATTTAGGTATAGGATAAACAAGATAAAGGTCAACTTTACTTTCTGGGTAAAAGGGCCCAATATAGATACGCTAATTTTGCTTTAGCTTAACATACAGGTTTTTTGCCTGTAGGTCTCTTGCATTACAGCCAAATGTACTTTAATATAAGTTTATAAACCTATTCCAATACATCAAATACCTACACTATAAGAAAAGATATATAAATAAAAGCAAGCAGGTTAGTTCTATAGGCTACCCAATTTCCTGTTCCGCTGTGTTCAGATACCTCAAGGACTGAGTGGGAAAAGAGAGGCAATTTTAACTTGTTTTTTATCACTGTGAGATCAGTTCTCCTGTTCTGCAACCCACACAAGCATGACTTCTGGTTTCAGTGCTTATATGGTATGCAAAGGTTAATGACTTTCTGCCTGGGACTAATTGTTGGCTAATGCCCAAGTAATGGGGGTGAGGAGTGGAAGATTCCCACCAAAAAGACCCTCGCGTTGTGGTTGTTTGACCAAACTGATCCAGAGCTGTGTACGTTTCTTTGTATTCATTGATTTAACTGGCCTTAAAAGGAAAGATACTTTCTTCATTAAGATATTTAATTTTTGCCAAAAAACATCTTATATGGATTGATGTATTTTTGTTATCTGCTCTTTGGGGTGAGTCATTTAGCTGTAGAACACAGGATACAGCCACATCCACTTATATTAGCTGCCTCTGAATGCTTGAAACATCCAAGTGATCGTGTTTTGACAAAAATATTCTGTTAAAATAATAAGGCTGTAGCACCTAGCACAAAAAACTTCAACCTGGGCAGCACTTCGCAGGGCTAAACAAATCCATATTTCCTGGCGTGAAGCCCTGTTAGGCCCGTTGTAATCACGGGTCTATGTTCGCAGTCTGCTAGGAAATCTTCAACAGCTGAAGGGGGCCTGCATCAAGAAGTCACTTGAGGACAGAGTAAGATTGAGAGGCTTCCATTCCTGCAGGCGCAGTGCCAGGAGCGCAGGCGTTCTGGAGCCAACCTGTAAATCACAGCAGATGTCTGCCATTGTAAATTGTTCCGCTTCTCACACTAAACACCGATTTGTCCTCTACCAGAAATCCGTTCTGTTCCAGGTCCCAGGCCTCCCCTGGGTCCAGCCTCACTCTTTATAGGAAACCTTCACAACTCTTACCGATCAGCTCTTGAAAACCTTGCTGTCTTACCTGTGGAAGGCAATTCTCTAAGCAGACTTGTTTCTAAATGGGATATCTTTCAAAGCTTTTCCTTAAGGCACTAGTGACTCTGGAGTGGGTAATGCTCATCTGTCACTTTTCTTATGAGAGAATGTGAATAAAAACAGGATCTTTGGGTTTTTTGAGTCTGTCTGCTCCTTGTCTGTAGCTGAAGTTATAAGCTGGTTGCTTTGGAAACTGAAGTCCTAGAGTATATTGTGACTTTGTCTTTCTGTAATATCTTCAATTCATTGCTCTTAAAGCCCTTGCCAGAGATAATCAGATCCAGCCTCACAGCCCCTCTGCGAGATGGGTGGTATTATCCTGCCTTCACAGATAGGGTAACAGAGGCCCAGAAGTGAAGGTCACAAAGCCAAGTCAGCAAAAAGAACGAGGAGTACTTGTGGCACCTTAACACGGCTACCACTCTGAAACCAAAGCCAAGTCAGTGGCAGAACAGGGATTACCATTTGAGAAATGATTCCTCTTGGATGGGGAATGGAATGAGGGGCAGAAGCATGGTTCAGCACAGGTCCAACAAATGTCCCGTGTCTGGGGGCCAGAGTGGAGAAAGAGAAAGACAGAACATGTTCTCATTAGGGCCTATAACATCCTCTCAAGTCCATTATTATATGTGGTGTAGAGTCTCCTGATTCCCTTTGCTGTGCCTTCTTGGTTTATTGTGCTTTGCTCCAGAGGAGGGTTCAAATCTGTGGTCTTTAGAGACAGTGAACTGGAGTTCTTCCATCTGCTTTACCATCTGTGGCTGAAGCCTGATTACTGAAGGTTTTGTTAAATTGGCCCCTACATTAGGGATTGAGAATGGGATTGGGAGAGTCTCATGATCCGAACCGTAGTGACCTGCTGCTGTTACCATTTGATGACCTGTGTGAAATGAGTTGATGGGGAGATGGTCACTTTCAAAAGACTAATACTAGCCCGACTGATGGGGCAGTTTGCGTAGAGACCACTAGGCATGAAGACGTCTACCTCCAGGTTGGAGTTGCTGGTAGAATAACATGCGGAAGCCTTGCGCTGTTGCTGATCCTGCTTAGTTATCAAGGTAGCGGATGGGCTCCTTTTAAAAACCCTAGGCCTTGTAGGTAGGACTCCAGGAACCCAGGCTATAAACATGGCTCGTTTCAATGCCCTAAGTCCAAAGTGAGTGGACAGTTCCTTAGTGATGCTCCTGCTGAAGTGGTCGAGGGGATTCCCCCAAAGCCAACAGCTGATATCTACCCAGTGCATCTCCTCGGGTGAACGCCATTGGGAAATGCATCAAAGGGCTCACTCCTATCCATGTTAATGGGGTGGGATTACTGGGAGGGGGGGGAAGTGATGTAAAAAGTGCAACCAAAGCTTTAACATGACAAAGGGCCGCTTGTGCTTGTGTCTTGGCAAACCTGCTTTTCAGGAGGTGATGGGGTAAAGAGGGGTGTATCCATGGTAGTTTGCAAACCCTGCTGTTGAGTCTCCTTTGCCTTCCTCTCTTGCAGTGTGGCCCCAGGAAGAGTACATTGTGGAGTATTCTTTGGAGTACGGGTTTTTACGCCTGTCTCAGAGCACTCGTCAGCGTCTCAGCATCCCAGTCATGGTGGTGACACTAGGTATGTAAGGGACATGACCGGGGCTCATGCATTAGTTGACAAGACTTCTAAAATGCCTGCATATTTGCCAACACCCCAATTTTAGCCATGCTCCCACATACCTACCTTTGCTTCAATCGCACAGAAACCTTTTATAACAGTGGAGGAGGCCCTCGTTCAGAGGACAGTCTTTACAGGCAGTGTCTTTCCAATACAATGCCCAGGCATCCGTTACGGAGTCTGAATCTAAGCAATCGGTTTCAATATCTGAGGCTAGTGTTATTTTCTAGAGCAGTTGTCCCTCCCAGGAAGGAATCTCAAGAGACCAAACCTAAACGCTGCCCAATTCGTATTATTTTGTTGCTTTTCCTCCTTTGCTTTAAACTTTAGAGGCTAGAAACAAAATAGCCTGCAGCCCTCAGAGACTTAACACTTGTGATGCACAACATTGACACCTATTGTCAGTAGCGATTATCCCTATCGGAGCCAATGTTGAGCATGTCTCCTTACCATTGGTGTTTATCTCTAATCATCTCTGCATCCTGCATAGCCACAGGGACCATTATCCTGTGACAGGGTTCTATTCCACTGATATTCTCTTAATTAACAAGTTTCCAAGGAATAAGTATAGTCTTATATCTTCTAGTGCCAAAAATCTTAATTAATCAATGCCAAAATATGTGCAGCAATCAGATTAGATTGATTAGACATAAGTAGTGCAAGCAGTGGTGTGTTCTGTTGTATTAAACAGTGATTACAGGGCTCTCTGTTAAAGGTAGGTGGTGTTTTTATTTGGTCTGATCTTTCAAATTCCTACATAAGCACCCTTACCTGCCTTACTAAAAATGGCTTGCATTTATATTCCACCTTTCATCTAGATGGATCCCAGCCACACTGTGAGCTATTACATGTGTATATAAAACTCATTTGAATGTATGTAGCACTTTCATGTCACTATATTGACCTAATCATGGCAGCCACCTCTGTGGTGGAATGCGGAAACTTTTCCATCAGTGCCTGGAATTACCCGGAGATGCTGAGTCACTTTGATTCAACATTTTAAAATCCTTTTGCTTTAATTCTGAATCTCACTGTAACCATCCATCTCCCTGTCCTTACACTTCCTGATTGTTTCTGCCATGTGAAGAACTTCTGTTCATATTGGCTGTTCTCATCCCACTGCAAAAGCCAATGTTTCTACAGTACTATGCCTACTGTCCTGCTAAAAGGCTCAGAAAAGGGAGCGCCATGCTTAGCTGGGGCAAGTGTGCCACTTCCGCTGGCTTAAGGAGGAAGAGTCTAAACCTGGAAATCGAATTCTGTTTGCTCACATAGCACCACAGAGCATCTGATGGGTCTTGAGGTAAATAGTAACAGGTAGAGTTTCCTGCTCCGTGGTTTCACCTCTGGTTGAACAGAGTGAATCTTCTTTACCTTTCATGCAGATCCCACCAGGGACCAGTGCTTTGGAGACCGATTTAGTCGCCTGCTGCTGGACGAGTTCCTGGGTTACGATGACATTCTAATGTCCAGCGTGAAAGCTTTAGCTGAAAACGAAGAGAACAAAGGTAAAGGCACCAGGAAACAATGTTGTGGTGGAATATTTAGAGGAGGTGCATGGAGTCTGTGGGTGCATGAATGGTGTGCCCTGCCTGTTAACTATGCCCTAGTACCGAGAACGGTTACCCGGCTCCATGGGGAGATGGTCACCAGGCAAGTAAAATGAAATAAGTGTGAGAAGAGAGAGGATAATGGCCACAAGGAAGATTTTTCTCCTGCCCTATGCTGAATAAGAATGAAGGATGCACCAATACGGGAAGCTCAGCCTATCATTTATTGTTTAATCAGACCAGGCTCCTCTCTTTCTTCCAGGTTTCCTCCGCAACGTGGTGTCTGGGGAGCACTATCGCTTTGTCAGCATGTGGATGGCTAGGACTTCGTACCTAGCAGCCTTTGTTATCATGGTCATATTTGTAAGTAAAACTGTTTCAGTGCTGCCTGGATTTCTGGACTAGGGCTTGCCAGGTGCTATTTAAGACTTGATTTTGGTAACTTTCGTATGTGCCTTACATCTGAATTAACACAAGAGGCCACTGCTACTTTTACTCAACAGACTTAAAATCTTTTGCAAATGCAGAATTGACCCAGATGAAACCAATAAGCAAAGGTGGCTGAGATATCATAGATGCCAAACCACTATGCATAGAGTTAGGGCAGTGATCCTCCTTCCTTTGATGCAAGACCATGTAAAACAATAATCTAATGGCTGGTGAGAGGAGGTGTTTAAATATCTCTCGCATGAAGATAAATCAGTCTTCTGTGATCTTTCTCAGAGACAGTGTGTGGCCTGGTTGGAGGTGCACAGGACTGGGACAGAGCTGGAACTTTGGGTTCTGGTCTCAACTCTGTTACAGATTTTTGCTTTGATTTTTGGGCGTCACTTAACTTGTCAGAACTAGACTCCTCCTACAGCCAAACTACTTGCCTCTTTCACAGGGACAGCACGTGGTTTAATTACCGTTTGTAACGTGCCAAAGAAGTGCTACTTAAAACTAAGAGTGAAATGTGCAGTACAATCTTGGGCTTTGTTACGGTGCTAAGAAAAATCCCCACAAGCCATCAGATTCTTAGTTAACATAGATTCTAAGGTCAGAAGGGTCTGTTATGATCATCTAATCCAGGGGTCGGCAACCTTTCAGAAGTGGTGTGCCGAGTCTTCATTTATTCACTCTAATTTAAGGTTTCGCGTGCCAGTCATACATTTTAATGTTTTTAGAAGGTCTCTTTCTATAAGTCTATAATATAGAACTAAACTATTGTTGTATGTAAAGTAAATAAGGTTTTAAAAATGTTTAAGAAGCTTTATTTAAAATTAAATTAAAATGCAGAGCCGCCCGGACCGGTGGCCAGGCAGTGTGAGTGCCACTGAAAATCAGCTCACGTGCCGCCTTCGGCATGTGTGCCATAGGTTGCCTACCCCCGGCCTAATCTGACCTCCTGCATCGCCCAGGCCAAAGAACCTCACAAGTACATGTCACAGTTTGCAGGTTAACTGTGCACCTCTGACCCCTCTGCGGTCTGCTCAAGGGCACCCCTTTCATCTCAAACCTCTAGCCGTCACCTCTCTGTGAGCAAAGTACTGCAACTCTCTTCCTCCAGACTGAAGATTTAGTCTTCAATTCCTTCTGCCCTTCAGTGTTCGTATCCCAGCAAGTAAGATCGTAGCATAAATCAATAAAACGTGCTACACACATGCTAGGTTTACTAAGTGTTTCCAAACCCTGGCATGTTTTCCAGTCCTTCGGATCCTTCCATCAGGGCTGTGCCCTCTTGGTTACAATCTCTTGTCAAGTATCAGAGGGGTAGCCATGTTAGTCTGGATCTGTAAAAGCGGCAAAGAGTTCTGTGGCACCTTATAGACTAGCAGATGTATTGGAGCATGAGCTTTCGAGGGTGAATACCCACTTTGTTGGATGCATGACTTGTCAGTTATTGGATCAAACTGAGAAATTCTGAGTCAGTTCAGCTGAGCCTTTATACTAGAAGCCTTTCTGTGTCTCCTGGGCCTCTGGAACCCAGTCTGAACCTGTATATGCAAAAATCCCCAGGAGGTGGTTTCTCTTCAGAGTTGGACCTGTCCCAGGGTTTGCTGTAATGGCCCCGCACTGATGATCGTTCTTGGAGAAGGTTTGGCAACCCTCCCCCGTGGAGCCAGAATATAATTGCTGGCTCACAGAGATACAGATAACATTAAAAACTTGGTACACTAGACTCAAAGATTTTGCATGTGTCTGTAATATCTGTCTCAGTGCATCCCACGATGGCGCATCGGCACAAACTCTATCATATTACAACCCTCTATGGGAAAACAAACTTCCCAGGGCAGTCCAGTTCTAACCCTGATCTGTTTTGCCTTTTCAGACTCTGTCAGTCTCAATGCTGTTGCGCTACTCTCATCATCAGATCTTTGTCTTCATTGGTAAGTGCTTCTGAATCTCACTCCTACAAACTGTTTCTTTTGGGATAATGCCGTGCCCTAGTGAACACCCACCCCCTTTGGAGGGCAAGAAAAGAGCTTAGTGTGGAGTTGAGCCTACTTGAGACAGTAGATTGTTTATCCCATCTGTCATCCTCGAGTTGGGAAAACACGGTAACATTTTCCAAAGGTTACTCAAAGCAGAAGCTGACATGGCAGGATTTTTGCCACCTGGAGTACTCTGCTTAGTGACCAAGGGACAGATTCTGTCCTAGTGTGAACGCAGCTCCATTGATTTCTAGACTCCTTCTCTTCCTGCTTACATCAGATCTGAATTTAGCCTAAATTCTCCAGACAAATATGCTCTTTAAGTTGCCCTTTGTGACCACTTCCCCTCTTATCTGAGGTTGGCTGAATGCAAATCCCATGTTTCAGGACATGGCCTAATGCCTCAGGGGTCAAAAAACCACTGTCCCAAAGGTGCATCCCTGGTGCCTTCTGGGGGATTTCAGCTTCCGCTGAAGCAGTGGGTATAGGTCATTGCCAGGGCAGGATTTGTCAGACCAGTTGCCTGCTCCAGTGTGGGCCTATGTGTTCTGTGAGCTGTAGGCAGTTCGTAGCCGTGCTGCCTCCTGCATGCACTCCTGCATCTAGTTCTAAAGATGGTTTGTGGCGCGTTACTCTGCTCCATGCGCTGTTGAGAGCCGTACGTGGTTTGCTTTCCTTCTTGCAGTGGACCTCTTACAGATGCTGGAGATGAACATGACCATTGCATTCCCTGCTGCTCCCTTACTCACTGTCATTTTGGCTCTAGTAGGTAAGAACGTGGATTTACTCCTTACATAAAGAGAGAACACTGAGCAGGTCAGAAACAAACTTAGTGTAGCAAGTTGCTTCGAGGTGCGTTGAACACACAATCCCTCCCTTGTACCTTGCGTCACTGAGGGTTTAATGTTCTCACTCCCTGCAGAGATGTAATATGTCATGGAACTTGGTGTGACCTTGTTGTCAGGTGTTTTTGTCCTAGTCTCCAGTAGAAATATACCCACACTTGGGTTAGGGCTGGTCAGGATTAGTGATTCTGAGAGCTGTGCATTGGGGGTGGCGGTAATCGCGTGTGTGTGTGTGTGTGTGTGTGTGTGTGTGTACATTATGTATAGCTCTGATCTACTTCTCCGTCTCTCGCTTTCCTGACCTATATCCTACACCCCCAAAACTTCATTGAAAAACAATAAATCCTGTGCTGTGGCTAATGCTATAGGTGAAGATTCCAGTCAGCAAGGAAATCTTTGTGCTTTACCTCATCCCCTGTTAGAAACCAGCTCCATTGTGCCTGGTTGCATTTGCTTTGCAATCCAGCAAATGCATCATAGCACCAGTTGCTAGATAGTGTTTACCCCAGGTGCACCCTTGGTTCTGGAGAATGGCGAGCTGGGATTACCCATTGACCAGGCCCCACAGCTAGTTGACATGTCAGTGTTTTTTTGTCCGGCAGGCATGGAGGCCATTATGTCAGAGTTCTTCAATGACACCACCACTGCGTTTTATATCATCCTCATTGTGTGGCTGGCGGACCAGTATGATGCCATCTGTTGCCACACCAATACTAGTAAGAGGCATTGGCTCAGGTAAGAGAGTTGCCCATTCTCCTTCTAGCATGTGCACTTCCATCACCTAGCCATGTGCTTCAGACCCATATCGCATGCCACTTTATTCTGCGATGCGAGGCTTCTTTAAAATTTTCATCCAGTGGTGCTGGATTGGCTTCCATTTTGGATAGCCACTATTTTCCCTTCTTGGCCCCCAATGTTCCTGCGTCTGAAGCCCATATTCAGGAGGCAAGTTGGCTCTTTCCTGTATAACTATTAGGAAGTCTCCCTTTTAAAACTGATTCAAACATTTGCCCACTTGTCGGTCCTGCTCTGTATTTAGATGAACACCGATGTCTGCTGAGAAAGTCAAGAATACCCATTAGTCAAGGTCTCACAACAGCTCAATGGGAAATCCCCTCTCCAGACTGGGGTGGGTGGGTTCTCTCTGTGGTTATGTCCTGTTCCTTATTGTCCCTTCTCTTTCCAGGTTCTTCTACTTGTACCACTTTGCCTTCTATGCATACCACTATCGATTTAATGGGCAGTACAGCAGTCTGGCTCTGGTCACCTCATGGCTTTTCATCCAGGTAAGCAGTGGCCTCCTTTTGCTGCTCATTAGGTAGAAGAGCAGATTATATGAGATCTATGTCTTAGAGCTAATTCTCCCCGTGGTCACTTCATTAACCTTATGAGGGAGCTGGATAGAAATCTAAGGCTTAAAATATCAAGTCAGAAACTGATCAGGCCACTTGAATGGCTGTGCATGGATGGACACAGACTACAGTAAATTACCCCTGAGTCACTGACGCCACAATGTAGACTCTATAAAAGCTGTTACAAAATTGGGTTTGAACAGAAATCCTCACTTAACCAAGAGATCCGTGCACTCTCTGGGAACATGAGGGTAAAGGGTGGATGAAACTGCCAAATCCCTTAAGATACAGGGCCTTGGACTTCTAGGTCATGGGTTCAAATCCATCTGTGGCCATTAGTGACTTAAAATGGGACCCATAAAATGATTGAGGGTTAATGGCAAGTGAGTTTTGGGCAGGGTAGAGGGTCTCGGTCAAATTCCCACTGGATAGCTGTCCAGATAACCATAAGGCACCTTCCTAAATGATCTCTCTGTGAGGGTTGTGACTCGGGGGCCAGGGACTGAATGGGTGTATGCAGAACTCCCCATGCTGGTGATGGTTGAATGGTATAGAGGATGCTTGCGCTGCTGCTGCCTGATGTCCCTGCTCTGTGGCTAGAGGACTTGAGTGTCTCTGGCTGATGACCTGACACCTCGGACCAGCTGTCCATAGAAACTCCAGATATTCCTGGCTGCTGCCTTCCTCCCCATCCCTCCTTAAGAGGCTTGGATTCTGTGGTCCCCTGGTTGGTTGCAGGGCTTTTGTGGCCCCACTAAGCTGCTGGAGAGGCCTCTAGGTACCACAGTGGAAGGCGGAAAATCCTTCCCAAAATGTCTAGGTTTGACTCTAAATCCTGAACGTTTCTGGTTCCAGTATGAGCCGAGCAGCCTAGCCACTCCCCTGCTCTTGTGATTACAACCGTTAAGGGAACCAAGCCACAGGCTTTCTACAGGGCTGCAGCAAAAACCTCTTTGGCAGATCTTGGCCAACAAGTAACTCCTTTCCCTTTGTGTCCCCTAGCACTCCATGATCTATTTCTTCCATCACTACGAGCTGCCGGCCATCCTCCAGCAGATCAGAATCCAAGAGATGCTGCTGCAGAACCAGCAGGTGGGTCAAGGGACCCAAACAACGCTGCAGGACAACCTTAACAACAACACTACAGCCGCCCCCACCGACATGGGTGGCAGGCGGCCCCATCCGGCAGCTGGTCCCGCCGCAGAAAGCAGCAGCCCCAGTTCTCTGGCTCCCAGCGAGGATCCCAGTGCTGTTGCCATTGCAGCTGCTACAGCCTCTTCTGTAGGGAGTGATCTGAACTGGGTAGCTGAAACTGCCGCCATCATTACAGAAGCCTCGTTTCTGTCTGACCTGAGCACTACCCTCTTGGAGCCAAACGTGGTGCATGAAGCCATGGCCAATGGGAGCCCACAGGATGCTGCTGTCGCTGCTGCTTCAAGCTTGGTAGCCCGAATTCGAGTCAGTAGCAACCACGTGGAGACTGCTATGGGCTCCATTACTATTGAGGTCTCTTCAACAGCAGTGGTTCCTGCAACAGATGCGCCCCCTGGTGCAGAAGACACACCAGCTGCCCCCCTTGTCCCAGCACAGGAGGATGGTGTGTCTGTCCCCAGTCCTTCCTTTCCTGAGCAGACTGAGGCTGCAGGGGAGTCACTGAGCCAAGCAGAACCTAGTGGAAAGGACTGTGTTGCAAACAGTAACCTGGCAGAGACCCCTCAGCCCCTCACGCAAGATACTGATGTGGTCAAGCATTTGGATAGTGCTTTTGGGGACCATGGGGAGACCGCCCCCTGCCCAACAGCAGTGGACGGTACAGCCTGCTCCGAAGCTCACTCGGAACCAGAGTCCAAGAGCCTGTCCTGAGCTTGTTCTCTCCTTGATCTCTGGCAGTCCAGAAGGAATCTAGATTTCTTATTTCTCCCCATGCCTTCCCCATAATTCCTTTTAGTGGAGGCAGAGCAGCTGGAGCGCGGGAAAGAGGCAGTACGTTTCTCCCCTGGACAGTAGATGTGTACGTGTGTAAAAGGACAGACTAGCCGGGAGCCATTAATACCCAGCATCCCTCTGCAACTAGACCTGCAGAGAGAGGTTCTTCACCGCATGCAAGCTGCTGGGCCCCACGTTTTTCTTAAGCCATTGGCAGACAACAGGGCTGCAGGGTTGCTGCATTTGGGCTAGTCAGTGTCACACTTCTGTGGTTCCCCCTTCTTCCTCTCCCACCCCTCCTGCGTTGCTCTTACAAGGAAGGGCTTCCAGGTGTACCGACTGGATCAGCTGCTGGGGACTGAGTCGTTAGCCCTACTTGCCTTTGCAAGTGTGACCCGAATTGTACTAAACAATTTTTTTTTGTTTTAACCAAAAAAAAAAAAAAAATCTTTGAGTTGCATCTAATGTGGTGTATTGCTGGAAAGACAGGCGGGAAAGCTCATCAACTGAAATGGAAATGAACTTCAGGGGCTGTCAGAAACCACTTGCTGGAGCTAAGAGTCATTTCCTTTCATCAGGGGAGCTTCGGTGGATGCTGCTTGACATCTTCACTCTGACAGTTAGGTAGCGTCTAGCTGATTTCTCTGCAGCTGAATCTCCCTGTTCTCAGCTCTTGTTCCTCACCAGCCATGTGGGCTTGACTGTATAGGGGTTTTTTGGCTACTTAGCAAAGGAGTAAAGTTGGCTATTGCAAAGACAAATTCTATATATAGCTCTATCTATTTTTAGGAAGATGCAGAGGTTTTAAAGGGTGAGACACAAGTCTGTATTAATGGAGGGAGAAGATACGGGTGGCAGTTTCCTGGCGTTCCTGTCTTTTAGAACTGCAGTTTAACAGAATATGTGTGTGGTGGGGGTGTTCAGGTCTCCTTTGGAGATCCTCAGAGGGCATCAGCAAGCTTGGCCTTCCGCTAGGGAAAGTGCATCTTAAGCCCTGTGCCCTTTTTCCAGGTGATATTGCAGTAGAGAAGCTGGGAAATAGGGCTTTGATTAGCTGTAGTTAAGCATCTTTCTGCTGCACTCTCCCCCTGACCTCTTACCAGTGGCCACCCTATCCTGGGAGAGGTGAAACATGAGGCTGTTTTCCTGTGCTAACAGATCTCTGAGAGCCAGTCCGCACTGTCTGAGGGGATAGGTTCATACTGCTTCCCCAGCAGGTGGCAGGGGTGTGCTTGGCACCATCTAGGCTGATTCTGGGACGGATCCCCATGGCTATCCTCCCTTTTCCATTCCCACTGCACCCCCGAAAGGAGAGCAGCTCTTCTGGCTGCCACATGGCCTCCGGCAGGGGCTCTCTGAATCCAGCACCTTAAACGCATAGCACACAGACTGGGTAAGCTCGAGCCAGGGGCTGTGGCCTGAAAACATGAGTTAGAAACTGAACTATAGCTTCCATAATTCATGGAAGAGCCTTCAGGGACGCATGTGTGTAGCCTGGTCACCACCCAGCTCCACTCTTTGGTGGCTTAGCTTGTCTCTTCAGTGCCTTGTCCCATGCATGGGACACCTTCACATCCTAAGATTGGGCCCTTCCATGAGTCGAGAAATCCCCTTGGCACAGCACCAGAAGGGGAGACTGCAGGTAGAAAACGGTTACTCGTGATGGTTCAGGAGAAAAGCAAAGGACCCGAACACTGAAGCCAAGAAGAAATTTAGATAAACCCTCCCTCTCCTCCCTGGCAAAAAGGACGCCTGGAGCACTGTCCTGCTGAGAGGAGAGGCAAAGCTAGCTGTGAGATTAGTGTCTCACCCTGGTAGACTGTCGTTTGCCTAAGGGCTATCCGGCTCTATACCTTTTTACTAACTAGTTGTAGTGGGTGATATCTGGTACCCAGGTTAGAGAGGCTGCATTAGAAACCAGCCTGGTATCGGCAGCAGAGTTTTCTAGTTCACTCGGCCTGCACTGGTATGCCCATCCTGGGAGCTGCTTCCTTTGGAGAAGGGTTTGTGGTAGGTGATGTCCGGTTCCCCCAGCAAGGCTCTGAGAGGGGAGATAAACTCAGGAAAAGGTAGCATATGTGGTGGAAAAGGGAAGTGCCATGGGGGAGGGTGGGGCTTAGCCCCCCTTGATTAGAGGGGCGCTGGGAGGCATGTCTCCAGGGGGACAGAGACCAAGCTGTGGAATTGTCCTTGGGCTCCATTCTTGTCTACATGAGCTAAGCAGCTCTCATCTGGGAGGGTAAGTGCAGCTGGTGTTTTCTTCCTGTCTGATCAGTCCCAGGAATGAGGCCCTCTGGCATTTCCACTGCTTAGCACATGGGGAAGGCGCTGTTGGGTGGGGAATTGGCGTGTGATCGAAGGCTTTGCCATGTCAGTGGCTGCCCAGCGCAGAGGGGTTTCCGACAGTATCTTCGCTTTCTGTTTCTCTGCCTTTCCTCCCCAGAAACCCCTTTTTAGGGAGTACATGCTGCTGCTGCTGGAGATGGAGAGCACTGGCCAGGGCCTGATATGTTGGTGGACCCCTCTCACTACACCCAACCTCCTCAGGAGCGAGATGGGGTCCAGCCAACATCTCCCCACTCAATTATCTGATGCTGCTTCTAGGCAGGTTGTAACGGTCAGAGCACAAGGCAGCAGAAACAGCTGTAGGATTTGTGGGGGGGGGAGGGAAATGAACCAAATCATTTGCTGAATGAAGGCTAGAGTTCATTCTATTTAATTAATGTACAAAATGTGTTTGTATATATAATAAATATTATCTCTAACGGCGTCAGTGGTGCTGCTTTGCTAACGGTCGTGCTGGGGTCCTGGGCAGGCTGGACCTGGTCTTCAGGCCGGGCAGTATCACATCCACTCAGTGCCTAGGTGTAAGCCTGTCATAGGATCTGAGCACCTCCCCGCCCTGGAGGTAGGGCACGGTTAGTCTGTCTTTGTTACAGAGCGGGAGCTGAGACACCCAGTAAGTGACTTGCCCAAGGAGGCTGTGGTGGAGCAGGGAATTGCCCAGGGTTGCCCAGGCCAACCCCCCCCAAATAACACTGGAGGGGCTAGAAGTGCACCCAGCCTTTGGCTGGAGGCTCATTGCACAGCCCTATGGCGAAGCTGCTGCTGCCCTTCTGTAGCTACAGCGAGGACTTGGGAGCTTAAATACTTTTGAGGGTCTGGGCCTGAGCGCCCAGGGTTTCCATCTCTCAGATTTACTGACCTCCCTTTAAAAAATACATTTTCTGATCAAACTTCAGAGGGCTGGACAGCACCCTTTGGACCTTTAATGCTGCCCGGCTCGTGGTCAGTCACCCTCTTACGTGTAGGACTGCTGCATTCTCATACCTGCATCTCTGATCTTCCAGCACATCAGAGATGAGGCAAGCCAGGACTTTCCTTCTGCCTGAAACAAAGGGATTGTCTTAACCAGAACCATCTTTTGTGCTTGCTCATTGCTGGCAAGGGAGTCCTGCCGTGACGGAAGAGAAGTTACCCTCTCCATAAAACCCTTTTGCTGCTGGGATGAAGGTGGAAGGAGATTTCCCCCACCCCCAGCTTTACTCAAAAATACAGTTTTGTGATTCAATTCCCTGTAGCTCTGTCAACTTAAATTCTGCAATTTTGTGCCTTGCTAACTCAAATCTTAATTCACTAAATAAAATCCTCGTCCCAGGCTGACCGTTGCATTTGAAAAACAGCTCAGAGTGAAGGAAATATGGGGAGAGAAACTCATGCTCGTGAGGGAGCTGGACAGAGCTTCTTTCCACAAGCTTGGGGGCTGGAGTAGCTAGTGAGCAGATTCCTGAGTCAATCTACATTTTCACCTCCTCCTCCCCTCCCCCACATTTAACCACCTGCAGAATCTGAAGGGGGTGGCTGGGAGGAGACATCTGCATTGCTTTTTATTCTAGTTAAAATCTTCAACTTTGTACATTTTATTTACAATCAATGTTACAGCCGCTGCTAGCGAAAGGAAACACTTAGAATTTGCATCACCCAAACCCCTGCACAGCGTTTTCTGGACAACTGTCACCCTCAGATGTTGTAGGGAAATTCGAGTAGGTGTCTCTTCCGTGTCTCACACCCACCCTGGGGAGAGAAGGGATCCTAAACCGGGCACAAACTTGCCTAGCCTGAGGCACCGGTTCTTAGCTCCTCATTGGATTCCATCTAGTTTCCCCAAACACCTGTTTTAAATAGGGAAGGATTCTTCGGTCCGAGGCAGCGGGGAAAGAACTAACCCTGAACTCTTGCGAAAAGCCGGTCCTGTCCTCTCACCTGCAGTAATCGATATGTAACTGAAATGGTTCTGAAGTGAGGTTCTCCTTGGTAGGAATCTGTTTGCCATTACTAAAGGACAGCAGCAGGATGGGAATTGGGTCCCAGCTGCGATACGAAGGAATTAATTTAAAACAAAGCAGTGAGTGAGTTGGGCCCTGAACCACCTGGGGAGCGGTTCCCGGTTGCTGTGATCTGTGCTAAAGTAACAGCCCACTTCCTAGGCACCTCCACCACTTCCCCCAACCAGGAGCCTCTGCATGTGCTCTCCAGGCACTGGTTTGATTTAAGACATGAAAGGAAACAGCAGCTGGTTTTCTAGGGTTGAGTTCAAAAGGAACCTGAACGGCCCGTGTCCCATTACCTGTCCTCGTTCTTCTCGACAATAGGCTTAACAGGCAGCATGCGGATGTTCTTGGTAGGCCCCAATGCCACCACCAGCTCGCTCTTCCGCACCAGGGCCGCTCTCAGCTGATCCCTGATTGCCTGAATCCGTTCCTCCAGCTCCCTGAGCTCCTTCTCGCTGGCATCCCACTCCTCCGGCTGGGGCACCCTGCCGTTCGTGCAGTGCCACAGGGGCACCTCCCTCGCCTGCGCCGGCTCAGAGGGCATCTGCTCCATGTTGAAATGCACCCGCTTGTCCTCTTTCCTAGTGGCCTTCCTGAGGTTGTTCCAGCTTGGCTGGCTGGCATTTGGAGCTGGTGTCTCTTCGCTCTTCTGAATGTTGCACCTTCAGAGCGAAACAGGCAGAGGATGAGTCGAGCCTTCAGGGCCGAGCTACCATCCCAGCTGGCTAGACGTCTCCCCCACCCCTCATTGTCTGTGCCCTTCAAGAGAGAGAGGATGGCAACAGCTGGTCAAAGCAGGGTCCTCCCCCTAGAAGGGTTGGGTGACTGAGACTGTCTTGGATCCTCATCTCTCCAAGCTGGACGCTCACACCCAAGACTATTTGCTGGTGGCCATCAAGGTTCCAGGGCGGGGCACCCTTCTCCCATCCAGCTACCCTAACACCCATGGGAAGGCAGGGGGTGTTGTACCATTAGACAGCTGTTTGCACAGCTGCTGGGGGTCGAGAGCCCTCTGCTCTAAGCTACTGCTGCAGCTGGACAGCAGCGGAGGTGGAACGGGGTTTTGCCCCGTCAGTACCTTTTCTCAAGTCTCAGCTTTTGGGTTTTCTGCTCCTCGAAGCCCACGTTCAGCGCCCGGTGGATTTTCTGTGAAGTGCAAAGGAGGAGAGGAATCAGACCCGCAGGGAAAGGGCTGGGGCGATGTTAGGACAGGGCTCTGCCTTTTCAGGGTTACTTTATCTTTGATTCAGTCCCTCGGAGCGTGGCTTTGCGGGGCTCCTGCAGAAGGGAGGATTACAGTCTGGGGTTGGGGGGGAGTTGCAACAGCTGCTGGGTGTAGGCAGCGGGGAAGAGGACAGCGTGAGACAAGGGGCAGGGGCAGAGGAGGGGAATCTTTAGGGCACTATCAACGCCCGAAAACTCGCTGTAGGGGCTTTGCGTTACGGGTGGCAGGGCTGTCCCCCACCCGGGCAAGGCTGGAGAAAAGAAAACTGCGCAGGGGCGTCATGGGCCATGACTGGGGCTTGTGGGTCCTAGCACCAGGGACTGTTCTCACCGCTGCTAGGGAAGGGGCACCCGAAAGCAAGGGGCTAGTGGAGGCAGCGGGAGGTGCGGCCCAGCCCGGGGTGGGGGGCCGTTTAAGGGAAGCAGGGCTGGGGTCCAGCTGCTCTCACCTGGCTGGTGTGCAGCCAGTAGTTGAATTTCTTCTTCCTCTTGATGCGGGGCAGGATGAGGCGGTAGAAGACGTGCTCGCCCAGGGAGGTGAGCAAGGAGCCGCAGAGCCCCACACACAGCAGGACGAAGAGCCCGGAGAAGTGATAAATGCCCATCTGCAGCGTCTGGAAGGGAAAGGGGACGGGGGGAGGATTAGCCTAGGCTGAGAAGTGGGTCAGTGCCCCCTCCGCCTGCCACACAAGGCTCCTGTGGCAACCTGGCCCCCACCACGTCTCCTCCCTGCAGAGCCCCCCGGGCCGCCCTCACCTCGGTGACGGCCAAGACCCGCTTGCCACAGGGCACCATCTTGTACCACTTGTCGTGCAGCAGGTCCATGAAGCCGGCCGACTTGTAGCGGCTGATGAACTCGGAGAGGTTGGAGGTCAGGGGCGAGTTCTGGGGGAGCCCGATTCCATAGCCTAGCGGGGGGAGACAGCGACAGAGAGAGAGGCACCAGCCCGGGGGTGGACTGGGAGCCAGCAGCCCTGGGCTCAGTTCCTGGGCACACTGACTGTGGGCACATCCCCTCCCTTCTCGTGGCCTTTGTGGCTCTTCCCACCCTGGCTAGAGGATGCTCTTCAGGGCAGTGAGCGTACGGCACCGAGCCCAGCAGGGCTCTGATCTCATCCGGGCCGCAAGGTGCTACCACTATACAAATAACGAATAAAAGCCCTGGGCTCCTGCCCCCTCTAGCCCGTCACTGCAGCAGCCGAGCCTGGGGAGGGCTTGTCACCCCCCATTGAAAGCTGGAGGAACTTGGGCAAGGTAACAGAGCTGGCCTATGAACCTGGATTGCCCGGGCCCAGCCCAGCACCATAGGCTGACTGAGACCCTTTGGTCTGCCAAATATGCAGCTACACTGCCCAGTGTGGTTTAGTGCGGGGGGGGCTGCTCCCCCTATGCCCTGCACACCTGAGGTAAGTTATTCTCATCATAAGACAGGTTGGCCCCATTGCCATAAATCCGTCTGGTCTCCCCAGGAGAAAAACCCATGAGCTTCGCCTCCTAGTGGGATGGCAATTGAGAGCTGCCGTGGGCCCTGTGACACGCAGCAGCCTGCCTTGCCTTGCAGGGCCCGCCGGCTCATTCCCCACAGACGGGGCTGCCTTTGCTTCCCTGTTTCCCTCTCTAGTCACGGCTTGGCAGGCGAGAGCGCGGGGGCTTCATTTAACGTCCCTCTCGGCTCCGGGGCACCAGGCTGGTTAATGAGGAGAGATCAGCCAGCAGCCCTGCTGCACAGGAATGAGAGGAGGCGGCGGTGCTCACCCTTAGCCAAACCAGGATCATGGTAGGCTGAACTCTCATTCTCCAGGGCACGGGCTAACTGCCCATGGCGGGGTCAGGAAGGACGATGAACATCCTAGGAGACCAGGCCAGATGGGCTACTGGGGGTCTCCAGCTGTTGTGTAGCTAGCACACAGCTGGACCCAGGTGAGGGGCTGCAACACACCAGGGTTCCCCTGCTTCGCTAGCTCAAAAGACCCTTGCTCTGGATGAGCACCCCTCGGCGAGCCTGGTGAAGGGCGACACGGAAGCACCGCTGCTGCGAGCAGAGCCTGTCTGCGCGGCGGGTCCCTGGGGCACGTAGGCTGTGGACTCACCAGGGAGCGAAGCGCAGGTGTGCAAGAGGGCGGGGTGTCTCTCTGAGTGAGGCAATGGCTTTGTGCTGCTGATGCAGGGGAGCACTCACTGCTGGCCGGAAGGCACTGCAAGCTACAGCCCCTCTGCCCGGGGTCAGTGTCATTTTCCATCTGCTCTGGATGGGGAGGTGGAGCCGGCCACTGGACTAAGGAGCCTTTTCAGCTCCAGCTGTGACCAAAGCTCAGGAGCTGTATGTGGTGGTGGGGGGCCATAAGCAAAGTGACTCTAGCAGCTCACGCCCCGGGCAGCACCCACTGCACTAGGTGGCAGCCTGAGCAGAGACCCGCCCAGCTGAGTGGCTCATACGGCTGGATTTCTCTCACCCCCTAGGGAAGGGGGGTGCATGAAGGGAGCCTGCACTACCCCTGCCCAGGCTGTGCCCAGGGTCGGGCTAAACAGAGACCGGCCCTGCTCCAGGGCTGTCGGGCCGGCTCGGGACTCGCACACACAGCACAGCAACCTGCTGCTGCCATTAACAGCCTCTCGCTAAGATTATTGCCACCGAGCCATTTTAACACAGATCAACACTGCGCTAAAGCCGCCCGTCGCCTACCGCTGCGGCCCAGACCCACGCAGGCAATGCCCCTTCTCCCAGGGCAGGGCACCGGTGCATTCAGCGGCTCGGGCCATAGGCAGGGGGCCAAGGGGAATCGGCCCCAGGCAGCAGCTCACCTTCAATAGCAAATGGCTTCCCCACGGTGAGGAGCTTGCAGTCCGAGTCGATGGTGACCTCGTAATCCAGAAGGGACTTGTCCATGATGAATGCGTTGAGCGTGGGGGGCTCGGTCCTGGCAAAGGGAGCACAGGGGAGAGGCTGAGTGGCTGGATTTGCCCGCCCCGGCCCCAACAAGTGGCTGGCGGGTTAAGGGGTAAATAGCCACCGATTACAGAAGAGGATAGTGCAGGTGTGCTGGCTGCGGGGGCAGCGCCTGCATTCTCCCAGCAGGGGGTGCTATGGGGGCACCTCCCACCTACTCCAGCCCAGCCTCTGCCAGCAGGGGGTGCTGTGGGGAGCAGGGCAGAATTTATGGCTGTGGGGGCACCTCCCGCCTACTCCAGCCTCTCCCAGCAGGGGGCGCTGTAGAAGCAAGGTGAAGATACTGGCTGTGGGGGCACCTCCAACCTACTCCAGCCTCTGGCAGCAAGGGGCGCTGTGGGGAGCGGGGCAGGATTTCTGGTTGTGGGGGGCACCTCCCGCCTACTCCAGCCTCTCCCAGCAGGGGGCGCTGTGGGGGTGCGGGGCAGAATTTCTGGCTGTGGGGGGCACCTCCCACCTACTCCAGCCTCTCCCAGCAGGGGGCGCTGTGGGGTGCGGGGCAGGATTTCTGGCTGTGGGGGCACCTCCTGCCTACTCCAGCCCAGCCTCTGCCAGCAGGGGGCGCTGTGGGGAGCGGGGCAGAATTTCTGGCTGTGGGGGCACCTCCCGCCTACTCCAGCCTCTCCCAGCAGGGGGCGCTGTAGGAAGCGAGGTGAAGATACTGGCTGTGGGGGCACCTCCCACCTACTCCAGCCTTTCCCAGCAGGGGGCGCTGTGGGGAGCGGGGCAGAATTTCTGGCTGCGGGGGCACCTCCTGCCTACTCCAGCCTCTGCCAGCAGGGGACGCTGTGGGGAGCGGAGCAGAATTTCTGGCTGTGGGGGCACCTCCCACCTACTCCAGCCTCTGCCAGCAGGGGGCGCTGTGGGGCGCGGGGCAGGATTTCTGGCTGTAGGGGCACCTCCCGCCTACTCCAGCCCAGCCTCTGCCAGCAGGGGGCGCTGTGGGGCGCAGGGTAGAATTTCTGGCTGTAGGGGCACCTCCCGCCTACTCCAGCCCAGCCTCTGCCAGCAGGGGGCGCTGTGGGGTGCAGGGCAGGATTTCTGGCTGTGGGGGCACTTCCTGCCTACTCCAGCCTCTGCCAGCAGGGGGCGCTGTGGGGAGCGGGGCAGGATTTCTGGCTGTGGGGGCACCTCCCGCCTACTCCAGCCTTTCCCAGCAGGGGGCGCTGTGGGGAGCGGGGCAGAATTTCTGGCTGCGGGGGCACCTCCCGCCTACTCCAGCCTTTCCCAGCAGGGGGCGCTGTGGGGAGCGGGGCAGAATTTCTGGCTGCGGGGGCACCTCCTGCCTACTCCAGCCTCTGCCAGCAGGGGATGCTGTGGGGAGCGGAGCAGAATTTCTGGCTGTGGGGGCACCTCCCGCCTACTCCAGCCTCTCCCAGCAGGGGGCGCTGTAGGAAGCGAGGTGAAGATACTGGCTGTGGGGGCACCTCCCACCTACTCCAGCCTCTGCCAGCAGGGGGCGCTGTGGGGCGCGGGGCAGGATTTCTGGCTGTGGGGGCATCTCCTGCCTACTCCAGCCTCTGCCAGCAGGGGGCGCTGTGGGGAGAGGGGCAGGATCGCTGGCTGTGCGGGCACCTCCCGCCTAGTCCAGCCCAGCCTCTGCCAGCAGGGGGCACTGTGTGGTGCGGGGCAGGATTTCTGGCTGTGGGGACACCTCCCGCCTACTCCAGCCTCTGCCAGCAGGGGGCGCTGTGGGGAGAGGGGCAGGATTTCTGGCTGTTGGGGCACCTCCTGCCTACTCCAGCCCAGCCTCTGCCAGCAGGGGGCGCTGTGGGGAGCGGGGCAGAATTTCTGGCTGTGGGGGCACCTCCCGCCTACTCCAGCCTCTCCCAGCAGGGGGCACTGTAGAAGCGAGGTGAAGATACTGGCTGTGGGGGCACCTCCCACCTACTCCAGCCTTTCCCAGCAGGGGGCGCTGTGGGGAGTGGGGCAGAATTTCTGGCTGTGGGGGCACCTCCCGCCTACTCCAGCCTCTCCCAGCAGGGGGCGCTGTAGGAAGCGAGGTGAAGATACTGGCTGTGGGAGCACCTCCCACCTACTCCAGCCTCTGCCAGCAGGGGGCGCTGTGGGGCGCGGGGCAGGATTTCTGGCTGTAGGGGCACCTCCTGCCTACTCCAGCCTCTGCCAGCAGGGGGCGCTGTGGGGCGTGGGGCAGGATTTCTGGCTGTAGGGGCACCTCCCGCCTACTCCAGCCCAGCCTCTGCCAGCAGGGGGCGCTGTGGGGCGCAGGGCAGAATTTCTGGCTGTGGGGGCATCTCCTGCCTACTCCAGCCTCTGCCAGCAGGGGGCGCTGTGGGGAGTGGGGCAGAATTTCTGGCTGTAGGGGCACCTCCCGCCTACTCCAGCCCAGCCTCTGCCAGCAGGGGGCGCTGTGGGGAGCGGGGCAGGATTTCTGGCTGTGGGGGCACCTCCCGCCTACTCCAGCCTCTGCCAGCAGGGGGCGCTGTGGGGAGCGGGGCAGAATTTCTGGCTGTGGGGGAACCTCCCGCCTACTCCAGCCCAGCCTCTGCCAGCAGGGGGCACTGTGGGGCGCGGGGCAGGATTTCTGGCTGTGGGGGCACCTCCCGCCTACTCCAGCCTCTGCCAGCAGGGGGCACTGTGGGGAGCGGGGCAGAATTTCTGGCTGCGGGGGCACCTCCTGCCTACTCCAGCCCAGCCTCTCCCAGCAGGGGGCGCTATAGGAAGTGGGGCGGAGATACTGGCTGTGGGGGCACTTCCCACCTACTCCAGCCTCCCCCAGCAGGGGGCGCTGTGGGGACTGGTGCAACGCACTGACGGGGAGGCGGTAGCCCAGACCCCCCTCCCCCCCCAGTTTCTTTACAGCGCCGGCCAGTTCATCGCGAATGAGCCATGTCCCACGTGTTGAGCCTGCCCCTGCTGCTGCCCCCTTACTTGAGCATGGTGACCCCGGCGGGGGTGGTGGGGACGCTGTGGCGCCTCATGTACTCGTGCATTTCGGGGAAGCTCTTCTTGATGTACTCCTCGGCGCTGCTCTCCCACACGGTGCCGAAGCGGAAGCCCTGCGAGGGGTGGTGCAGCTGCAAAGAGGACCAGGCGTGTGGCTTGCAAATACCAACAGCAAGGCAGGGGAGGGAACTGGAGGGGTTGGGGTCAAAGCAGTGAACCCCGAGCCCATCAGCCCGTCCCTTCTAACCCGGAGTCGCTGGCTGTACATGCCAGGCTCCGTTCCCCACCACCCAGCGGCACCAAGCAAGATATTTCTTGGGAGGGGGCACATGCCAGTCCCTTCCCCACGGCCAGGGAGTATCGCCGCTCTTAGCTACACAGTGCAGGGGCCAGCGCCAGCACATTGATTTTTGGGGGGCCGCCCCTGCACTCTGCCATACAGGAACAGACACTCCGTGAGCCGGGGGAAGCACCATTTGGTCCAGCCGCTCCTCTGGCTGGGCCGCCGGGCTAAATTTGAGCTGGGGTGTAACCATGCAGCCAGAGTGACGTGCCGGATGGCTCTGGCATCAGCCATACTGGTTTAGTATGGAACTATGAGCAAATGCAAAAACCGGGGGAAACTGGTAGGGTTTGCTCCTCCCCTAATTGGCACCACTGCTACCACCAGAATGCGGCCACCTCTGGGGTGGAGGTATTTCTCTGCACCAGCAGCGGTTTAGGCTAGGAGGTGAGGAAGCATGCTGCGTCTAGCTTGAACTGCAGGGGAGAGGGATTTTAAAGGAGGCAGAATTATCCCAACTGGAATCTGGCCAGGATTCGAGGTGAACCCCCTGCCCCCAAACGCATAGAAAAAGGACCCTGGGGTCTTTGAGGTTGCAAGCAGCCAGGACCTTAGATTTAAGTCTCATTCAAAAGCCGGCGCTGCAGGGCCAATGGCTCTGAGGGAAGAGCGCCCCCTACTGAACCATCCACTGGATTTTACACCCCCGTCACTCTCAGAACCAGCAGCAGCCGGGAGCCAGCTGGGAAAACGGGCTGTGGCGGGTGGCTCGACGGGCAAAGCTCCAGGCGGCAGCCCGACATAACGACGGGTTGGGAACGACGTGGAGGAGATTCAAAAGGCCTGGCGCTAAACACTCTTCGGCTGGAGTTGGCGAAGTGACTGGTAGGGGGCGCTCTCCCCTTGGAGTCGGGCCTGACCCCAAGGCCCCAGCATGGTGCTAAGGGGTGCTGGGCTGCTGAAGTGGCCACCACCCAAAGGAAACCGGGATGCAGAGGAGACCAGCGTGTGGCGGGGAGGGAAAACAGCAACTTCTCCCGACGCCTCGGATCCCTCCCGCCTCCGAGGCAGCCCAACGGCCCTCCCACCTTGGGGTCGTGGATCCCCGAGAGCTCCTCGAAGGTCTTCTCCCCCACCATGACGGCGGCCAGGTTGGCCGTGTAGCTGGAGAGCACCAGGAGGCAGAAGATGGCCCAGAGGTTCATGAGGAAGCGGCCGGTGTAGCACTTGGGCGTCTTGCTGGAGACGGTGCGCCCGAAGAGGATGGCGTAGCAGAGGTTGAGCGCCGAGGAGTAGGAGAAGATCTTCATGCGGTTGCGCCCGTGCGGGGTCATGCCGTAGGGGCTCTTCCACTCGTAGAGGGTCAGGAAGAGCGCCGTCAGGTGCAGCGCCACGAAGATCCCCACCCACATGGTCCAGTGCAGGGGCCACATGAAGGCCCCGATGGGCGAGGCCGTGTCCTTGGTCCTCACCAGGATGCCCAGGCTGGTGGAGAAGAAGGGGCTGGTGAAGTCGATGACCTTGCTCCTGGCCGAGTTGATGCTGAAGGAGGTGACGGCCATGTGGGCCGTGCCGCTGAGCAGGTCCCCGACCAGCCCCGTCCACTGCCCGTTCTTCCAGGCTCCGTACTTGCCGTCCCCGACAATGTAGAGGTCGAAGTCGAAGGGCAGGTCCTCGGCCAGCTTCTCCAGCAGGTCGATGCAGTAGCCATAGCAGCACTTCTTGTACTCCAGCGGCACCGAGCCGTTGGCGGTGTTGAGCGCCTCGAAGAGGGCCTCCAGCACGGCCGAGTCGTTGGTGTGGGGGTCCAGGCACAGCTGCCCGGCCGGGCAGCTCCCGTCCTCGTCCACCTCCCGCGTGAAGACAAACGGGTGCTCCACCAGCGTCACCACCCGCAGCTTCACCCGCGAGAAGCCGCCCCCGCCGCCCGGGCTCTTGCGCTGCAGCTGGGTCTGCCAGAACCCCTCCTCCACCTCCAGCTTGCCGTCCTGCCAGCTGCCCACCGTCACCCAGGTGGGCTCCCCCAGGGAGTCGCGCAGCAGGCTCCAGATCCTGTAGCGGTGCTCGGTGTGCACCAGCGACGTGTTCCGCACGGACACTCGCCCCGTCCGCCCCTGGAACGACGTGTTGGCCAGGAACCTGGCGGAGGGGAGAGAGGAAGCATTGGGCACCTGACATCCCCCGGGGTGGGGAGCTGAGCACAGAGCGACAGCGAGGGAGCCGGGAGGGAGCTGGAGACAGGGTCTGGCCACCGGGAGCCCAGCGCACAAGGGGCCCCAGGCTTGGACGGTGGCAGAGGGGAGCTGATCTACTGCACAGGCCATCAGGCGGGTCGGGGCGGGAGGGGATTTCTGGATGGAGGTGGAATTGACAAGCGGTCGGAGACCCGGGGGAACACAGCAGTGGAAATACCGGGATTCTCACCCTTTTCTGCACTCATCTCCCCCATCTAGCTGGGCTCCGGCCAGGATCTGCCCCCCGTGAACAACAAGGGAAGGGCAGGATGGTCACAACCCCCAGGCTGAGAACCCCCTGCTCTTCAGGACCCCGAAGAGGCTGCTCCAAGCCCCAAGGACCTGAGCTGAGGGGGCCTCCCCCAGCCTGGTTCCACTCACTAAATCAAGGAGTTTGCTTCAGTCGTTGGTTTTTGAGATCAGAGGTTGCTCCGTGCTGGGCAGTCGCCCGGGGACTGGCTGAACTGAGGGTTTTAGAAGGGCAGGGGCGCTGGCAGAGCTGGGGTGGGGGCACCCTTGGGCCAGGGGCTGGGAATCTTCAGCAGCAATGTCTTGTGCCCTGGATAAAGGGGCCGATTATTACCAGACTGGACGGCCGGGTGGGGAAACTCAGGGCCTCCCAGGTGCATGTCAGCACGTGTGCAAGGAGGAGCAGTGTTGATGTGTGTGCTAGTCCGTGTGTGCACATGCATAGCATTGCGTGTCAGACTAGACATGCAACCATGCAGGGCAGTGTGTGTGTGCATAGCATCGTGGGTCAGACTGGACATGCAACATGCAGGGCTCTGTGTGTGTGTGTGTGTGTGTGTGTGCGCACACACATATCTTTGCATGTCAGACTGGACATGTGACCACGTGTGTGTCGCCATGCATGTCTGAGCGCCTGGGCCTCTGGGTGTGGCAGGGTGGGCATGGGCCCTTGTGTGTCAGTGCTAACATGGGGTCATGTCAGAATGCACATGGCACAGGGGATTGGAGGGGCGTGTGCAGGCAGGGGGTGTGAATTCCATCTTCCATCCAAGGCTGCCAAAGCATCCCATAAAACAGCCCTCTGCCCAACTGAGCCTCCCTCTCCCTCTGGCATCAGCTCCACACTCCTCGGCTCTCCTTTTCCTTCCAGCTCTCGTTCGCCCTCCCTCTGCTCCCCTCCCGCTCCCTCTCCTGGGCCTTGGAACAGGCTCATTCAGCCACTAGTAGCGGCTCCAGAATGAGCCCAAGTTGCCAGAGAGGCCCAGAGGAGGGGGCAGCACTTTGCTGCGTTTCTAAAGCAGCTGGACCATTAGTGAAGCTGGTAGCTGTAATTAACAGGAATCAAATGCCATACTCCAGGGCCTGGGCTGATTGCTGGGAGGGTCAGGAAGGGATCCAGCCCACGCTGCCCACACCCTGCCTTCTGCAGGGCTGTCGGGGCCTTAGCACAATTCATATTTCCATAACAGCAGCTTTCTGGTGCCATTTCTCAGAGATTTAAAGAGACACAATCCCTTTCCCAAACAGCTTCTGCACAGAGACAGCCTCTTGCAGAAATGGTTAGTGCCTGAGCAGACCGCTGATCTCCCAAGAGGCAGCATGACCTAGTGGTCAGAGCACGGGCTGGCGTCAGGAGACTAGTCCCAGCTCAGCCACCACTTTGCTGTATTGACCTTGGGCAAGTGACTTTTGGTGCCTCAGTTTCCCCATCTGTATAACAATAAATAATTCCCTTCACCCCTCCCCCTGACAGAGGGATTACAAGGGTCACTTAGTTAATTAGTGCAGTGCCAGAGGAGTGCAAGGTATTAACACTCCTCTGTTTGTGATCTTTGGGAACTGCTTCTTTCCCAAAGATCACAAAGCACATTACAAAGGAGGGCAGTATTGTGAGCCCCATCATACAGGTGGGGAAATTGAGGCATGTAGCGGGGAAGTGACTTGCCCAAGGTCACCCGGCTGGTCAGCGGCAGAGTCGGGAAGTCTCCTGAATCCCAGTCCAGTGCTCTTTCCACTGCCCCCCTATTATGACCCAACCTGACAAACCTTAGATTTTTAAGGCCAGAAGGGACCATTATGACCATCTAGGGCTGAGCTCCTGCCTAGCATAGGCCAGAAAATTTCACTCAAATGAGAAACTGAGGCACAGGGAAGGGGAGTGGCATGCCACGGGGTCACCCAGCAGGTCAGCATGAAGACCTGAGACAGAACCCAGTTCTTGCAGTTCAGCGCCCTGGACCTGGGGGACATTCAACAGAGAGACTCCGGTTCTTGCACTAAAAATCAAATGCAGAGGAAGGCCAATCAGTAGGGGGCATGGGAGGCCATGGGAGGACCAGCCGGGCATTGCTGCCGGCTTGCAACCTCCCTCTGCGCCCAGCCTGCAATGGCAGGAAAGCGGCTCTGGCTGGTCTGAATGCGCAAAGAGAAGCAGATTCCCCAGCAGGGGGCAGCGGCTGGGCAAGACAGACCCTGGCCCACGTGCTGGGAGTCGCTGACGGGGCTGGCTCCAAGCTTACCTGGCAAGGAAGTGCCCAGAGGACTCCGAGCCTTCCAGGTGCTTGTCATTGCAGTTCACCATGCTCTGGATGAGGGTGAGGTCGGGCCGGACGTACAGGGCGCTGGAGATAGCCCGGGCTACCAGCTCCACCGCGTCCTGTGTGAATTGCTCCAACGTGGGGCTGTCGACCTCCCCGTAAGCCAGGAGGCCCAGGGGCAGCCCCTCCGTCTGCAGCTCGTCTACGTTCAACGGGTGCCCCAGCATCCAGTGAAAGTCCTGCAGCATCAGGCCGGACTCCGAGGCCGCCCTGAACACCAGCCGTGAGAGGCGGGCGTCACAGCCAAAGAGCAGCACCGGGCCGGCCAGCTCCTTGAGCTCCTCCAAGTGCTGGCGGAGGTAGTGGGCGGCGCCTGGCTCGTCCAGGTAGCTCAGGTCCAGGATGGTCCTCAGGAAGAGGTCGGTGTTGCTGGTCCAGAAATCGAGGAAGCCAGAGACGTCCCAGGCGTGGCACAGCACCAGGGTGATCTCGTGCCAGTCGTTGGTCTGCAGGATGCTGCTGAGCACGTCCACCAGGGTCTCTATGGGGCTCTTCCGGTCCATGTGCAGGTGGAAGGGATTCTGCAAGCCCAGAGATGACGAGTGAGATTTACTTACTGGTCTTTATATTAGTGGCAGCTGAAATCGGGAGCCCCACTGCGCTAGGCGCTGTACGTACTTATAAATATGGCTGTACTGTAATCAGTGGGGGCGACACCGGCCCATGTGGCCACAGCAGAAACTCAGTGTCATCTAGAGGCATTTCTTCTTCTCTGCCCTTCTACTGAACGTTCCTCCCAAAGATCTCAGAGCTTCCCTCCTGGCCATTAGGTAAGGGAGACACACGGGGATCATTTCCTCCCCCCACTAAAGTGCAGCCCCCTCAGGAGTGGAATGCAGCAGCTGTTAGCTGCCCAGAAAGGCTGCTCCGCCGGTTAGGACAGGAAGTGAGATGAAGTTACAAGAGGAACTTTGGGGAGGCAGCGTTTAATGACCGAGGGAACTGGGGTCACCGTGCTAAGAAGGACCAGGGCGTGCCCAGCGCCCCCTCATCCACGCTGCTTCCTGCAGCACAGCGCCCCCTAGTGCCTGTGGCCTTGGGGGCAACACAGCACTTAATAGGACCAGGTACTTCTGGGAACTCGTGCAGCCTCTGGAGCTCCTGTCCCATCCGCTCGTGGCGGTGAAGTGACCTCACCACAGGACACGGCGGGGGCCTCTGTCTCCGGCGGGGTGGACAAGTTACACCTCTCCCCCGATATAACGCGGGTTCACATACAACGTGGTAAAGCTCTGACGTGCTGCTCTGAGCAGTGTGTTACGGGTGCCGGGCCTGGGCCGAGGGGTTCGATAAGGGTCAGAGGGTCTCGGGGGCGGTCAGGGGATCCACCACCCCAGGGTCTAGGAGGCAGGAGCTATGGGGGGGCAATTTTGGGGGCCCTGCAGTCCCAGAGTGGCCTGGGGGATTAGCGGGGGGCCGGGAGCAGCCCGCTCCGCTTCCCTGGCCCCGGCCCCAGCCGTCCCAGCTTGGGGGGAGCGGGCTTGGGGGAAGGGACCCCCCCTCCGCACTCACCAGCAGCGGTGGAAGCGGAGCAGCCCGACTCCAACCTGCTCCACTCCACCAGCTCCCAGCCGGGGCGCTCCGCTTCCCGCCGCAGGGGAGGGTGGGACCTTTCCCCAACCCCCCTCCCCCCGCAGCGACACGGCTGGGGCCCTGTCGCTCTGCTTCCCAATGCAGGTGAGTGCCTGTCGGGGGCGGGGAGTGTGGACAGGGGTCGGAGCAGTCAGGGGACAGGGAGCAGGGGGGGTTGGGTAGGGGGTGGGGTCCTGGGGGTGATTAGGGACAGGGGTCTCTGGAGGGGGCAGTCAGGGAACAAGGTACGGGGTGTGTGTGTGCAAAGCAAGTTCGCTATAACAGTGAGATTTTTTTGTCTCCCGAGGACCGGGCTATATCGGGGTAGGGGTGTATTTGCAATTGATGGGGGAGGGAAGGGCTCCTGTGAATTCACAATGGGGGAGGGGGCTGGGGTGTTGACTGGCTATTGTGGGGCATTGGGCTCTGTCCCATTATCCTATGGCCTGTGATCCTGATGGCCTCTGGACTGGCGGCTTTGCAGGCATTTAAATCTAAAACGACACCCGGGAATAAAACCCTCCACAGCGCAGGGTCTGCTTCCTCTCGGAGACCCCGTCCCAAGCTCCTGCCTGCACCTGAACGACGCTGCTGCAGCCTGCCCCGACTCACGCCAAAAATAAAACTCCAGACAATTCACCGAGGAAATGGACAAGGAGGCGAGTGGCCAGGAGAGGGCACCAAATCCAAGAGCTCCGAGGGAAGGCTTCAAAGAGAGAAACAATTCCTCGGGGGTTCTGGCCTGCTCCCCGTCACACTAAAGGGGTGAGCGTGGAGGGGGTGTCGCACGCTTTGCTGGATATTTGGGCACCGTCGTCAAAGTGGGAGCTGTGCAAGGAGGACCGCTGAGATGCAGCTGCCTCTGGGGTGGAACTCGGCTGTGGTTTACCAGCAGACAGCAACACTGCATAAGCGTTTAGGGCAGGAAGGGAAGGATCCAGCATCCAATTAAAACTGACTAAGGGAAGTTGGGAGGGTAGAATGGAAATGCCTAATGCAGCACAGACGCAGAGCAGTGATCTCTCTCTCTCTCTCTCTCTCTCACACACACACACACACACACACACACATATCCCGTTATCCAGGTCCCTTCATAAAAAGTTTTAAAGAAAATTCCAATTTCATCACTTCCTGAGTGGGGTAAATTCAGCCGGGAGCACTGTGCAGGATGTTAACTTCATGCCCTTACGCAGATCAGGGAGCTTCACCCTGGGAAGCGACTCCTCTTCCGTACACCATGTGGAAGCTGAGCTGTAAATGCACCCTCGCACTGTATGTTCATTAAATAGTTAATGATCAGGGCTCCGCTGTGCCAGGCATTAAGAACATAGGAGTGTCCAGACTGGGTCAGCCCAATGGTCCATCTAGCCCAGTATCCTGTCTGCCAACAGT
The DNA here is from genome assembly GCF_020497125.1 of Mauremys mutica. Lineage (NCBI taxonomy): Eukaryota > Metazoa > Chordata > Testudines > Geoemydidae > Mauremys > Mauremys mutica. Next base: position 5,189,391 of record NC_059095.1, read on the forward strand.
GGCCAATGCCAGGTGCCCCAGAGGGAATAAACAGAACAGGCAATCATTGAATGATCCATCCTCTGTCGCCCATTCCGAGCTCCTGGCAGTCAGGGGCTAGGGACACCCAGTGCATGGGGTTGCCTTGGCTAATAGTCATTGATGGACCTATCCTCCATGATTGTTCAGACAGGCCCAGAAGAGCTTAGAATCTAAATCACCAAGATAAAGGAAAGATCATCCTTACTTTACAGATGGAGAAACTGAGGCACAGAGCAGTCAAGTGACTTGTCCAAGGCCAGACAGGGAGTCGATGGCAGAGGAAGGACTCAATCCTGCAGCCATGAAGGCCCAGCCCAGCAATCAATCCACATGATCTGCTTTCCTCTTGCTCCTTACGCACCCATGTTCACACTCCTTAGAGGGGCATGACTGGAATGCAGCAGAACATGGTCATTTAAAGACTCAAATCTGCAAAGCACTAAGTGCCCCTACTTCCAGTGAAGCTCCAAGTGATTCTGAGATGCTGTTTGGTCAAACCCAGCCATAGCTCATACCCACAATATAAGGGAAGGGGAGAGGGAAAAACCTCTCTCTTGTGGCATATTGGAAATTATATTAAAATTACAAGCTATCCCTTTAGGGGTTGGGGATTTCCTGGTTCTGCTTGCAGGCTAGGCGGCTCTGTAGGAAAGCATGCCAGCTTGGTTTCAGCAATTAGTTTGCAGAGAGCCAACCTAGAGCAAGGTGGGGTGAGTTGTGCCGCTCTGTTTTTAGGGAGCAGCCTGCTTTGTCTCGCTCTGTTTTTAGGTTCTTTTGTGTTATTGTTCTGAATTTTAAGAACTAAAGTCTTGCGATGTTGCAGCTTTCCAGCAAGAGGATTGTATGGTTTTATGGAACATCTCTGTGTCTGTGCTGGGAACATAACAGCACTGAGCTACACCTCGATTTACACCTTTAGACACAAGGCAGAAGGGATCCAGCTGCCGAGACCACTCTCCTTCAGAAGCTAGTAGTCTGGTCTCAGTCTCTGAACATGAACTAGCACCAATGTCAAGCCTGCTGCACGGGAGGAAGAGATTAGTAAAGAAACAGTAATAGAAAGAAAGCAGCCAGGGCCAATAATTAAGGATTATTCCCACTGGCAGTGAAGTAACCAGGGCTTGGTGTGGTTGGTACATTTCACTCCAGCTCAGACCCATTCTCTCTATAGATACCCACATCAGGCAGTGGAGAGATTATGCGGCTAGAGCAGGAGATTGGCACCAGGACTCCGGGCTTCCATTCCCAACTCTAGGAGGAGAGGAATCTAGTGGTTAGAGAAAGAGGAGTAGGCACCCGAACTTCTTGATTCTGTTCTCAGTTCCAGGAGGAGAGGAGAGCCTAGTGGTTAGAGTGGGGTGGGCGGACCAGGCATCAGGACTCCTGGGTTCTGTTCCCAGCTCTACCTGCTGTGTGATCCGAGAGAAGTTTCTTAGTCTTTCATGCCTCAGTTTCCCCTCACCCTTTGTCCGTCGCATCTATTTAGACTGTAAGCTCTTCTGGAGCACAGACTCTCTCACTGCACATCCGTATCTCCAACAGCCCCTGATGGGACGCTGGGTGGGGAGGACTTTGAGTTACTACAGAGAATTCTTTCCCAGGTGTCAGGCTGTTGGGTCTCACTGACATGCTCAGGGTCGAACTGATCCCCATATTTGGGGTTGGGAGGGAATTTTCCCCCGGATCAGATTGGCAGAGACCAGGGGGGAGGTTTCACCTTCCACTGCAGCATGGGACACGGGTCGCTTGCAGGTTTAAACTAGTGCAAGTGGTGGATTCTCTGTAACCTGAAGGCTTTAAACCGTGATTTGAATGTCAGGGACTCAGCCAGAGGTTAGGGGTCTATTTCAGGAGTGGGTGGGGGAGGTTCTGTGATGTGCAGGAGGTCAGACTAGAGGATCGTGAAGGTCCCTTCTGGCCTGTAAGTCTATACAGCATGTAGCAGCACCTCTGGGCTGGAGTGTAATACAAATAAACAAATATCCCGACAGTTCCCAGAGCTCAGCTGCCCTATATGCATAAATAGTAACATCATCTCCATGCAAAGAAAAATTAGACCCTGTCCAAATCGACATGCATCAATTGGCTTCATCTTGGGTCCTAGGTCACTTTTTACCCTCCTGCTGCATTGCATTCCTGTCAGGCTGCAGGAAAAGGCTTCCGAATCAAGGGAATGCCAGGGCATTAATAAAGCAGCGATGCTTAAAGCAGCTAGCAGAGTCATTCCTGTAGCATCAATAAAAGTCACACACACACACACACACGCACACACACGCACGCATACACACACACACACACACACCCTCCTCTGCTTTACAAAGCCTTGTGTGTGCTGGAAATAATTCACCATAATCAAAGCGAGAGAACTCTGGGCATGGGAGGCAGGCAAAGATGAGGGCTGAGATAGGGGAGAGCTGAGAGGCGGGTCTGTTTCTTGTTGCGATGTGTTATCGCAGGGTAAGGTCTGGCTATGGCTCCCCTCTAAAACAGATTCCTCCTGAAAGCACAAACTCTGCTGTTTGCAGGGTAACTGACCGACTACATACAGTGCCTGTGGAGATGCAGCCACCTCTGGGGTGGGAAGCAGCAGCCAGCACACAACACTGGGGGACATTTAGACCAAGGCGTTAATCTTACAAAGAGCGCCTGGGGATCGGTGGTTAAGGTCTCATCTGAAAGGCCCTTGGATTGTCAGTATAGATACCTACAGCCCTGCTGGGATCTGCCTGCTGGTTGAGGCCTTAGATTTTATACTACAAACACCAGCATGGTCTCTAACCACCTTCCTCACCGGACCCGGCAGGGAACCTGCCTCCTTGCAAGAAGCTTGGAACACGGTGCTTCTTCGTGTTACATAAACTCACACCCAGCACTAAAGCCACGAGAATCAGGAACGCACGTGCCCTGGAGTGAACGTCTCCTTCGCCCGGGGGGCCTTTTCCTCCAGAACCCCGCTCCCTGCCCCCTCCAGCTACTGCAATTAATTCTGCTCTCCCGCCGGTGCCTGGGGGTGGTGGGGAAGGGACTGGGAAGGAGGCTGGCCTGGCTTGCAGATAAAGTGACCCCAGACTATAAATATTCCCCCTGATCGATGGGTCTGAACTTGGCTGTGATTAAAACTCAAAACCGCTGGGACCTTCTAGGTGGCTAAAGGATCGACCAGCCCTTCTGAGTGATGGAGCCGGGGCAAGGCTCCAGGCGGGAAGGAAGTGCAAGGTAGCCAGGAGAGCAGAAAGCAGAGCCTCCTTAGAAACAGGGACCCCCCCACTCTCCCTGCCCCACCCAGACACGCTCCCTCCAGGGTGGCAGGCCCAGGGGAAGAGGCTGCCAGTTGCAAGTGCAGATTTGCAGCCAGGAGTCTCTTCTGCTCCTTTGCATACAGAGCAGATTCCCCCCCCTTTAAAATAGTCCCTACAACGAACCCTCCCCCAGCTGCAGTGCTGCAGCTGGACACCCCCAACTACCCCCCCCTCCCAAGGCTTACAGGCAACCAGGGCTCATGCAGGGGAGGAGAAAAGGGTCCAGCTGCGGATTCTCCAGCTTGCACTGGGAGTTGGAGGGGCTGGATTCATTGGGCAAGGAGCCCCCCCACCCCCCAAATCCTCTTCCTGCCAGCAAGGGAATTGCTACAGGGGAGGTGGGGGGTCCCCCTCCAGCTGGCCTAGCCCTGGGGTGGCCAAGGAGCTCCACCAGCTGCAGCGTGCCCAGGGATCGGAGCAGCCCTGAGCCAAGGGACCAGGCTGGGCTGGACAAGCCGGACCTCCCCACCCCACCCCACCCCACCCCCACTTGTTGCCCAGCCGCAGCTGCTCCGACTCCCCCTCACCTGGGTGCTGAAGGGCAGCCGCTGCTCCAGCTCCGCGACGCTGAGGAAGGGGATCTCCAGGAAGGCGGAGAGGAACTCCAGCTGGAGCAGCTCCCCCCGGGACTGGGGGAAGGCCACCACCGCCGCCACCTTCTGCACCACCAGCGCCTGGCACAGCCAGCGAGCCAGCGACGCCGGGTCCCGCTCCCGGGGAGCCCCCGGCACGATCTCCAAGCTCAGGTTATAGGGGAACCAGCTGGCCCGGCTCGCCCTGGCCAGGGCGCTGCGCACCCGGCTCTGCGCTCCGCCCCGGGGCAGCAGCGCGCCCAGGCGCACCGTGTGCCCGACGCTGGCCAGGATGTGGCAGGGCTGGGGGTGCCCCTGGCAGGGCGCCGGCAGGAGGCTGCTCGCCACCGCCACGCACAGCCAGAGCGCCCGCAGAAACTCCATCGGGAAGTTTGGGCGCCCCCCGGTCCCCCCCTGGCCCTGGGGGGGCGGCCGGCGGGGGGGCGAGGGTGGGGGAGAGGAGGCGGCGGGCGCCGGGGAGGCAGGAGTCCTGGGCGCCGGAGGAGGAGGAGGAGGAGGAGAGGGGGCATGAGGAAGGCTGGGAGAGCGGAGGAGCTGCTGGGATCTCCAGGCAGGGCTGCCATGGAGCGTCTCCGGCAGCAGAGGCAGCAGAGGCACCAGGAGACAGGCGGGGGGTGGGGGGGGGCAGAGATTAGGGCAGGGGGTGGGGATGGAGGGAGGGGGCAATCACAGCAAGGCAGGGGAAGGGGGCTGAAGATGCCCGGGGAGCTGGCTGCCAGAGGCAGGAGGGGCCGAAGGGAATCCGGTGGCGAGGGGAGGTTGGCAGAAAAATGCCCCCTGCCCTCGTCCGGCCCAAGTGGCCTCCTGGAGAATGCAGTGGAGATGCCCCCCCCCCCCGCTTACACACCCAGGGTGGAGCCTGGCTTTGCCAAGGGGCGGTGGGCAAAGGCCAACGATCCTTAGCACCCTTTGCCGGGCACCGCTGGGCACTAGCCAATGTCTCCGGGAAGTTCAGAGGCCAGGCTGGCAAAGAGTGAGGGGATTGGGGGTGGGGGGAGTTATTTAGTCTCTGGCCCCCGGTGGGATTTGTCTGGAGAGACCTTCAATAATAACAACAATTAATAACCCATCCAATTCTTCCTCTAGGCTTGTCATTGGTTAACAGGAGAATGCGGCTCCAATGAAAGCGAAGGGCCGGACGCCGGCCCAGGCTCCGGCAGGAGAGGCAGTCTTGCTGAGTGCTTAGAGCCATGGCTGGGCACTTTCTCCATTTGGAAAAGGAAGATGGTGGCGCAGCCTCACCTTCCAGATGGGCTTTGAGAAGGATGGGTCTCAGGGTTATGGAGCTGGGCCCCACTGCTGCCCTCTGGGTTCCCATGTGTTACACAGAAGGGCTGAGACCCCCCTCCCCCATGCAATGGTGAGGCAAAGTCCACTAGCCTTTAAGTAAAATCTCCCACAGCTGGTGTAGCTTCCCCGGTGGTAGCAATGGCAGGGGAATGAGCAGAGACAGGCCACAGGCGTTTTCACCCGCGTGTCCTCTTGCCCTGCTCAGAGCAGCCTGCCCGTAAGATTGTGTCCGATTAACTCTTACGTCTTACAAATGCTAACAAATCCGTAGGCACCTAGGACGTCACAGCTCTCCCTGTGCTGCTGACCAGGGCCTCTTGGAGCCACCCAGCAGCAGCTGGGAAGGAACCCACAGCCTTCTGGGCACAGGGCCTAGCACTTGAGCCAAAGGAGAATCTCTGTTAGCAGGGAGGTGTCTATGACACACAGGTGGACAGTTCAGATTCCATCCACTAGTGGGCACTATTGCACACAGCAACACTCGCTAGCCCCTTGCAGCATTTAGCACTGAGAGAGGCCTTCTGGCCACAAAGATGGGACACCGGGTGCTTACCAGCTTTCTGCCTTCATGAACCCGAGTAGTTATCGATCAGGAAAAACCAAGCCACCCTGCCCTTCTTTGAGTCCTACTGGCCCCAGAGCCTGTGGTCTGATTCCCTTGGGACCTGTGGAGGCCTGGCTCCTTCCTCTTCGTTTTGTTTGGAAATCGTTCAGTGAGTGGTGCAGTGACCTCCAAGTACGCGCTGCCCCTTCATTGTACTCACATCACCTTGCGTAACACACGGGGCTCACTGTGCAGCCCCTCAGCCCCAGCCCAGTGTGAAGACATGCTCCCCCAGCCCACGCCGAGCTACGCAACTCACAATCCACACGTGTGCACCCAACACAACTCAAACCACACGTGTGCACCTATACAGCCCAACCTGCAAACATGCACCCACTCCGAGCTACACAACTCGCAAACCACACGTGTGCACCTACACAACCCCTGGACAACCCAACCTGCAAACACATGTCCACACCGAGCTACACAACTCAAACCACACATGTGTGCACCCTCACAACCCCTATACAACCCAACCTGCAAACACATACCCACGCTGAGCTACACAACTCACAAACCACGTACGCATGCACTGCATGACTCACATCACCCAAACCCTGCAGAACCCAAAGCGCACGCGCACACTTTAACACAACCCAGCGCACCTGCTCCTTCCCCGGGCGTCCGCCCACTCATCTCTCACAACCCGATCCGCCTCCTGCCACGCAACACAAACCTTCCACGACTGCACATGCCTCACACGCTGGCCAACCCTCGACACACTCCACTGTCCACAACTCTCACGCCCCCCCCCCAGGCAATCCATCCGGCAACACACACCAAACCCTGCACAAGTCACAGTCCATGAGTGACCTTAACCCAGCCCCATAGCAAACCTGCCCAGCTCGCACGCACACGTACCAGCACAGCTCCCTTTGTCGCTACGGGCCCAGAGGTGCTGCAGTAGTGATCACTCTTTCACACTTCATTATGCATTCCCTTGGCCTTCACTGCGATAATACCCAGCCTGGGGAAGGCCTTTGGGAGGGGGCTGAAGGAGATTCAGACCATAAATCCAGAGGAATTCCAGGAGAATTGTCACTGTCTTTTAACAAGCAGAGCCCCCCCGTCCCCTCGGCCTGCCCGTCATCTCCTCCACTGCCTTTCCCAGCGGTGCCGGGCAGTGCGTGTGACCTGCATGGCAACACGGGGCCTTTTCGATAGTCACATACTTGGCGAACATCTTGGGAAGGAGTTTGCTGGAGCGAGGTATGAGGCCGGAGCCATGTCCCTTTCAGCGAACAACTATTCAAGAAAAAGCAACACGACCCCGTGTTCACAGGCCAGGCCTGAGGGTGGACCGAAAGCGTTGCTAGCTTGGCATTTTGATACCTTTTACAAATGGAAGCTTAGCGGCCTCCCCCACTGCGAGGGATTTAAAGCAGCGTTGTGGGCCCAGATTCCTGATGATCTGTAGGTACCTAACCCCCATTTCAGGGAGGTCCTGCCCCAAAGAGCTCAAGGCCACAAAGACCAAACAGACAAAGGTGGGAGGGGAAACTGAGGCACAGAGTGGGGGAATGATTTGTCCAAGGTCACACAGCAGAGCCAGGCCTGGAACTCAAGTCTCCCAGATGCCAGTTCAGTGCCCTAGCCACTGGACAGCTCTGCTGCTCCAGTGAGGGGTGAGCCCATGACTATGCAGCTCTGGATTTAATGGAGGAGAAAAGGGAGGAATAAACTTGTGCAGGTGACCATCCTCCCCGCCAGGATACAGCCCAGTGTTTTACCGCTGCCAGCAACTCACATTTCTGGTGCATCATCCCATGCTCGTCTGTGACTATATACAGTCATCATTTCAGCCATGGCTGCAGTGCAGCCACCTCTGGGGTGAAACCCTGCAGCTGCTTAACAGCACATAGTGCCACTACATAGCTGTTTAAGCCAGAAAGGGAATATCTTCTCCTGCTGCGATTGCCAGGCGAGGGGGTGGGGGGGATCTTTAGGACACGCAAGCTAATCCCCCTGCTCTTGAGAGACGTGCTATGGGATCACGTCTATAGCCCAGCTGAATGACGACACCCTCAGCCCTACACGGGGGTTAGCACTCAGAGGGGAGGGCAGAGCCCGCACTCCTCTCCGCAGCACCTTGTGGTCTCCCCTCCCACGGGGCAAGAGGAGGCCAGACGCTGCTTATCTCAGGAGGAAATCGAAGAGGATTCTCAGTAGCTGCGGCATGATCATACTGAGCTAATAAATGGCTAATACAATTAAAACAACCCAGGCATTAGCCAGCCAGACTGCTGTGGCACCGGATCCTTCAGCTGGAGAACAAGGCACAGGCAGGAGGCCAGGGCCACCCACCCAGTTCAGTTTGGCTCATGGCATTCTCTGGGCACGGACCCTGCTGAGCCTGCACCCATTGTGGTGCAAGCCACTAATTCTCGCCGCGTGCCAGGACCTCCCTGTTATTAACCTCAAAGCACCAAGGACAATTGTGCCTGCCACTCAGACTTCTTTCACTGGGATCTGCTCCTCTGCTATAGCCCTGGCTCTTTCCTACGAAGGCTGCTCACGCTGCCTTTAGCAGGCCACCCTTAAAAGCTAGCACCATATCCTGAGAGGATGGACAGGAGACAATGGAATCAGCTGATCACCTACCCAGCTGGCTGCACCCTGTTCATAGGGAGAAACCAGGCAGTGGCCATGTGTGTCCTAGGGAGAAGAGCGACATATGGCCAAGGGGGGATGGATTTCGTGGTTCACCAACCTGCATTTCTGATGAGGCCCCCCCGAAAGACAAACACCTGCCAGCAGAAAGGGAAGAAAATCTATTAAATTAATAACCAACCCTCCCCTCCCCCAAGACCAGCCAAGTAGCAGCTGGTGAAAAATATTGATCATCAGACAAATGTAATGAGTGAACGCGACTGAATTCCTCCCGGGCGTGATAGTGGGGGAGATCAGAAGGTTTCCTTCTCCTGCTCTCCCCTTTGAAGGCCTAACGAGACCATCCCATGCAGTGTCACACTGGACCAGTCAACCAGATGGGAGCTGGTCCCTCCCCCGCAAATGGCTATAAAGCAGCTGATAATGAGATTAACAATCCAAGGAGCAGCGTGGCCAGTTCTCCCTTCTCGGCGCATGATTTTGTGAGTGAAGGATGGAGCGGCTTGGCAGGGGGCCCTGGCAGGAGCACGGGGGCTGAATTTAAGGCGTGGGCAGCCACTCAGAATGCAGCTCTGGCTCCTCTCAACCTGCTGCTCGAGGCTAGGAGGGGATGGCTGGGCAGACTAAGCTAAATCCGCAATGGCTACACGCCCACAGGTCCAGCTCCCAGCCACGGCTAACGCAGCAATCGATGGGTGCACGATACCATCACTTCCATTCACACGAGACCCTTAATAGCTATGAGCCGGCTCCAGGGCCCCATGGCTCTGCTGGACTGTAGCGGGAGCTGTGAGTGCTCAAATCCTTGGACAAATCAAGCCCACGGCTGCCGCCTCTTCTGCAGAGTCTCAGGGGCAGAGCAAAGCTCGATGCCAGAGCTTTCCTCCGCCAAAAGCACAGGCCCCCCCCCACTTTACCTAAACGAGAATCCCCATTTGTTGTTAGCAGTATAGGGCTTATGACACACAGTCGAGCCGTTCTGATTCCATCCAGCAGAGGGTAGCTGTGTGCATGCATGTGCACGTGCACATGCACGCACTCTCTCTCTCTCTCTCTCTCCATCTTCCAGCCTAGACTCTACATTTTTGAGCCTTACTGTGTCCAAGGAGAGGCCCAACACAAAACATTCCATCCCTTTAAACTTTGTAATTTTGGGGGGTTGACATTTTTTCCCTGATTTCCCCTCCCACTTTATTAAAAAACAATGGACTTATCTGTAAGCCCACGGGCTTCTTTGTTTGTTCTTTGGCAAAGCCAGGCAGCTGGAAATGACCCTGGCTCTGTGCTCTGCCCTTGTCCATTTCACCTGCCAGAGCGTCTTTTAGTGTCAGGTTGCTTCATGCTATTCCGCTGTAATTCCTGGAGACAGATGGGGGGGCCGGGCGGGGGGAGAAGAAGGAGGGGGCGACCACTGAGCCGGCACGGTACCGCTATTAATGTATTGCCACCGGGAAGCCCGGCTCTGCTGAAGCGGCTCGTACGGTAGGTGCCAGATGAGGCCACAATTAAAGCTGCTGGGATTCGACACCTGCCGTCACAGTGGAGGACACTGCGGATTCCGGCCAAATTCTCCTGAAACAGGAGTTTTGGCTTCAGCAGACCAGGAGCGTTAGCCCCCTCCCGGCCCTTTAAAGCATCCAGCTCCAGCGCTGGTCTGACCCAGGCCTGCTTGTACCAGGGGGAGATTCAATTCCTGTTCTCGAGCCGACCTGTTTTGGGCGGGTGGGAAGGGAGCTAGTTATCGTGCAGGAAGTGGAAATGCCGGAGAGCAAGGACATAGCGCTAGCGATGGCCGCGTTTGTCTGTGTCCCTTTGCTGCCCATTAACCAGGGGGCAGTAACTTTTCCTCTCCCCATGCCAGCCCCACAGCGAGGCCCTTACAGCCCTGTTAATGGACTGACTCTCTCTCTGCCCAGCTGGCCCTTACGTCCCCACCCCAGCCCGATAGAGCAGAGTGCCGTGCTCGTCTTTAGGGCCTTCCAGCTGAAGGGCTTGTTTTTACCAGCATTAGTCAGTCATAAAACACCAGCTCGCCCTGGTCGGTAAGGCTTAGCCCTGCTTCCCAGGTGGGGGAAACTGAGGCTCAGAGAAAGGAAGCTACTTGTCCAAGGTCACTCCATGGGTCAGCAGCAGAGCCAGGAATTCAGACTTCTGCTCCAGCCACTGTGCCACACTCCCCTCCCAGACCTGGGAATGGAACCCAGGCGTCCTGGTGCACCAGCCCCGTCTCTAACCACCAGGCCACACTCCCCTCCCAGACCTGGGAATGGAACCCAGGCATCCTGGTGCACCTGCCCCGTCTCTAACCACCAGGCCACACTCCCCTCCCAGACCTGGGAATGGAACCCAGGCGTCCTGGTGCACCAGCCCCGTCTCTAACCACCAGGCCACACTCCCTCCCCTATGGAGTCTCTCTGGCCTGGCTGTACACAGACACTGCACACACTATATGAAGGCAGGAGGCGAGTGTAATTCAGCAGGGGGATGGGGGGAGGCATAGAAGGGGTCGGCTTCTTTACACGAGTAGCGATGGCCCCTGAGCAGAGATTGGGAACTTACCCCTAAAAACCAGGCTCCTTATCAGAGTGGGTCTTGCTCAGGCTCCGCTGAGATCCTGACCATTTCTTCCAGCTCCGACCGTGCAAGGTTTCCAGTCACCGGGATTAGGAGCAACCCCACACAGTCTCCAGTGCAGCCACATCCCCTCCGAGGGGAAGGTGCAGCCCAGGACACCACCGCCCGGGTCATTCGAAACAGGGTTGAACCAGTTCTCTGGCCTGTGTTATGCAGGAGCTCAGACTGGATGATCCCAGTGGTCCCTTCTGGCCTTAGAGCCCCTGAGCAGCAGGGACGAACGGGCTGTGCTGGGTGACTGAGGCTACTGAGAATGGCAGCTGTGCCCTGCGCCTGGGTGCAGGCGAGTAGGAAGAGACGGGAGATCCCTCCAGGAACACAGGGAGGCCCTGCAGGAGAAGACAGCTCCGTGGCTCTCTGCTGCCTCAGCAACGTTACTGGCACCAGGGCCGGCTCCAGACCCCAGCGCGCCAAGTGTGCGCTTGGGGCGGCGTCCCGCGGGAGGGCGGCAGGCAGCCCCGGTGGACCTCCCGCAGGCATGCCTGTGGAGGGGCCGCTGGTCCCGTGGCTTCGGTGGAGCATCCGCAGGCATGCCTGCGGGAAGTCCACCGGAGCCACGGGACCAGCAGACCCCCCGCAGGCACGTCTGCAGGAGGTCAACCGGAGCCGCGGGACCGGCGATCGCCAAAGCGCCCCCCCTGCGGCGCGCCACCCTGCTTGGGGCGGCGCAAATCCTAGAGCCGCCCCTGACTGGCACAACTGGCACAGTCTTTTCAGGCCCGTGCTCGGCCTTCTGAGCTGAAGGTGCAGCGCGGTGGGACAACTGGAGCCCGGCCATAGGCAGGTGCTGCTCAAGAAGCAGCAGGACCCAGTGGACTGGCACTCAGGAGACCCGGGCTCTGCTACTGAAATGCTAGGTGACCTTGGGCACCTCCCTTTCCCTTCCCATTTGATCTATTTAAATGGCAAACCCTTAGGACCAGGGGCTCTCTCTTACTGTGTATGTGCAGCGCCTAACACAATGGGGCCCGATCTCAGCAGCTGCAGCTGTACTACAGGTAACACTGCTATCTTCAGGCATTGCACCAGTATTCCAGGCTGCATAAGCCCCTGGTCTTAAATCCTTCTAGCAAGACATCATCCTCCCCAACTGATTGCTTTCCTGTGGCCACAAAATTGATCCGGAGAGAAACGGGTTTCCCCATAGTCCCCCCCATGGCTGAATGGTGCCGCTCTGGCTTCTTACAGGCGAGCTGCAAAATGAAATAGATTGTGCTGCTCTCAGCTACATAAAATTTAATTTCCTCTTGGGTCAGCAGCTGATCAACGAGCTGAATTATACCAGACCGGACAGAATAATGCAGCTGGGTTTCCTCTTCATCGGCTCTGACCCAGCGACGGACAGCATTAGTGCCAGTTGCTGTCTGTCAGTTGAAGCCTCTGATGCATACAGCCAAGACTCAGAGCTCTTCCCTGATCACTGGAACTGTTCCTCCGCCCTCCTCCAGCCCCACCTCCCCCCTGCATGGGGCTGGCATCTCCGCTCCCCCCTGCACCGCACCCCACTTCTTCGCAAGAGCAAACGGGACAAATGCCCAATTTATCCAGCAAGTCAGGACAGCTGGGACAAGGCTTAAAAAAGGGACGGTCCTGGCCAAAATGGGATGTACGGTCACCCTGCCCCCCTGGGCAGGTAGCCAGGTGGGAACCTGTGACAAACAGCTGCTGGCTCTGTTCTGTTCTCAAACTGCACCACTGCATGAAGAGAGATTCCAGGGGGCATTAGCCGTTCAGCCACCTGAAATCGGAGGAGGTGGCTACGGGGGCGGGGTGGGGGGGCTTGTTTTCCCATTGCACGGAGAGAAGCAGGGCAGAGAACAGACCCTGGGAGCCTGGACGCCGCAGTTCTATTCTCAGCGCAGTGCCCAATAGCGTGCGAGGTTTGACAAGTCACTGTGTTGCTCCTTTGCGCCTCAGTTTCCCCCTCTGCACAATGGGGACAGCGCTGCCCTCATGCATGGGGCCTTGGAGGGTTTAAATGATGCTTGTAGAGCCCTGAGAGCCCAGGGTGAAGGGGAATAGATAGAAGGGGGCCTACGAGAAAGAGGATGCTCTAGAAAGGATGGCTGGTCTAGTGGTTAAGGGAACAGAGGGGGACTCACGAGAGTCAGCGAAGGGACCATCATGATCATCTAGTCTAGGGGTAGGCAACCTACGGCACGGGTGCCGAAGGCGGCACACAAGCTGATTTTCAGCAGCACTCACACTTCCCGGGGCCTGGCCACCGGTCCGGGGGGCTCTGCATTTAAAAATTTAATTTTAAATGAAGCTTCTTAAACATTTTAAAAGCCTTATTTACTTTCCATACAACAATAGTTTAGTTCTATATTATAGACTTATAGAAAGAGACCTTCTAAAAACGTTAAAATGTATGAGTGGCACGTGAAACCTTAAATTAGAGTGAATAAATGAAGACTCGGCACAGCACTTCTGAAAGGTTGCCAACCCCTGATCTCGTCTGAGCTCCTGCACGTTTCAGGCTACAGAACTTCACCCACCCACTCTGGCGGAGTTACTGAAGTTCTCAAATCATAATTTCAAGTTACAAGGAATCCATCATTTACTCTAGTTTAAACCTGTAGAGACTCCCACTTTGATTCCTGGCTCTGCCACAAACCGCCTGTGTGACCTTGGGCAAGCTGCTTTATCTTGTAGTGCCTCAGTTTCCCTTCTGTAACACGGGAAGAATGAGTTTTCCTTTACCTGAGTAGGCTGTCGGCCTCTCCCTGTGTATGTGCAGCACCCAGCACAGCGAGGCTCTGATCGCAACTGGCGCTGCTGCAGTACAAGTCAAAACACAACAATGTAGGATTGTCCCTGTATGAGTGACCCAGACGTTGCCAGGTAGAAATGAACCAGCATATCCCAGATGTGGGTGACACAGAGCTGCTTTCAGCTAAGGCAGGGGGGGAAAACCCAGGGGCTGGGATGGAACAGGAGCTCCAGCAGGATGCAGAGCAGATGCTGCTACATTTCAGAGCCCCACATGCCCGGGGAATTTGCTTTAACAAAAAATGAGCAGCTGGGCCAAAGAAGTGATTAGGCAAATCCCCAGTGCTGGCAGCACAGACACAGGTGAGCTGACATTTCAGGGTGGCGATGAATTGCATCCAGGTAACAGAGACCACCCAGCCCTGCCCTCCCCGCCTGCACAGCATTGCTGGGAAGCAGGCCCCGGGCAGACTTTGGGGAGGGAGGTTCTGTCTCAGGGCACCCCCCAGCCAAAGGGCTGCAGCCTTGCGGCAGAGGCCACCGGCAGCGAGGGGAGGGCCACATCCAGCCAAACTCCCACGCCAACCTGATCAACGTGAACTTTGGGCAGCCGGCGGTGGCACTAGGGTGCATTGGAGCCCTGCAGGAGATTGATGGGGTGCTGGGTCGGGACAGCCAGGGGAGGTGGGGACACCCCCCAGGCACACAGCTGCACTCTTGCCTTCTGAGGCATGGACGGCACAGGTACTGGAACGAGGGAGCTGCCGCTCCGCGTCATACAGTTTACAGTTTGGTTCAATGGCTCTCGGCCCCCCCCCCCACACACTATACAAATTGTCCCAGCGCCCCTGCGGACTGGCACTGTTCTGGGGAGGCAGCAGTGCAGAAGGTGGAAAAGACGCCCACTGACGGTGATCAGGAGTGCCCCCACCAGGGCTAATCCAGGTGGGGTGAGGCAAGCAAAAGCCTAGATGGACTCCCACTCCCACATCCTCAGGTGGTGTGTGCTCTGCAGGGGCCTCCCAGAATCGTCTGAGCAGAGATGTACAGGCCGGGGCGCGCCCGCAGCTTCCTGCTCCGTGGGCACAGGTCCGGCTATTCCACCAATTCACCCGAATCGGGCCCCGCGCCCAGTGAGAATCCCTTCCCTCGCTAGAACCGCCTTTTGAATTTTTACTCACCTGGCAGCGCTTTGGGTCTTCAGCAGCGGGTCCTTCACTCTCTCTGGGTCTTCGATGGCACTTCAGCGGCGGGTCCTTCGCTTACACTGGGTCGTCGGCGACACTTGGGCAGTGGGTCCTTCAGTGCTGCTGAACACTTGGAGCGGGTGAAGGACCCACCGCCGAAGTGCCGCCAAAGACTCAGAGCACCACCCGGTGAATACAAGCCCCAAGTGTTCTTTTCCTTTTTTATATTTAAGTGATCCCTGCCAGGGCCCCGTCGAAACTGTTTGAATTGGACCCAGCACTTTCTAAAGCCGGCTCTACTCTTAGGAACCCTAACCCTAAGGGGGGAAGCCCTACCCTGAGGAACCCTAACCCTAGCTCCAAGTGCCCTACCCATAGGAACCCTAATGCTAGGTCGGGGCACCCAATCCATTAGGAACCCTAGCTCCAAGTGCCCTACCCACAGGAACCCTAACCCCAGCTCCAAGTGCCCTACCCACAGGAACGCTAACCCTAGCTCCAAGTGCCCTACCCACAGGAACCCTAACCCTAGCTCCAAGTGCCCTACCCATAGGAACCCTAACCCTAGCTCCAAGTACCCTACCCATAGGAACCCTAACCCTAGCTCCAAGTGCCCTACCCATAGGAACCCTAACCCTAGCTCCAAGTGCCCTACCCACAGGAACCCTAACCCTAGCTCCAAGTGCCCTACCCACAGGAACCCTAACCCTAGCTCCAAGTGCCCTACCCATAGGAACCCTAACCCCAGCTCCAAGTGCCCTACCCACAGGAACCCTAACCCTAGCTCCAAGTGCCCTACCCATAGGAACCCTAACCCCAGCTCCAAGTGCCCTACTCGCGGCGGGCAGGTTCTGAGCATGGCTCTTGCACTGGAGACTGAATTCCATGTCCTGGAGCCCAGCACTTTGATCTGCCTCTGGATGCCTCCCGGCCCCCTGCTTGACATAGTGTCTGATCATCTCAGTATTCAGCCTCACAACCCCGCCCCCCAGCTCCCCTGCGAGGCAGGGCACTGCCACTAAACACATTTTACAGACAGACCTGAGGCCCAGAGAGACCTGTGGGAGAAGCAGGAACTGAACCCACCCCCCAGGCTGGCCCCCCAACCCCTGGGACGTACTTCTGTTAACACGGCTGGTAAATCCCACCATGTTTTGTTAGTGGGAGACAATCTCCCCTCGCTGCTTGAGAGCCACCTTGGGCAGCCCATCTGGGATCGCCTGCCCCGTGGCAGCATGGACGCTAGCCTCCCTCGGGACTCTCCCGCAGGGCAGTTTGCAGCCAGGCAACTGCTCTGCCCACGAGCGCGACGAGCACGTTCTCTGGGCTGGGACAGCAGGGCTCAGGGCAAGGGAAGGACAAGACTAGAGCAATGAACTGAAATGCACCCGGGCTCCAGAGCTGTATCCCCCGCCCCAGGAACGGATACCAGGGAGTCAATAACAGAGACATACCTGGCACCTACCGGGCTGCTGGCTGAGTGACATCTACCCAGTTAAAACAAGGGGCCCCGGCAAGGCCCCATGGACTATACCCTGGCCTCCCAAACCCCACAGCCAGGGCACAGCAGCTAAGAAAAGCCTGTGCCTTAACCCTACCCAGTCATCTAGGCCTCGGCCCGCCAAGGCTGCGTGCTTGCAAAGGATCATGGTGTGGGCTCCAATAGACAGCAGGAGAAAATGAATTCCAGCCCGCCCTTACTGAGGCTGCTGTCATGGGCACCTACAAACTCTCCACTTAGGGGGAGACACCACCTGGCAGTGGTACTGTCACACCTGAAATACCACCCACTCTGTTGGCAGGGTGTCCCACCAGCTTGGAAAGGATTAAGTGGGGGCTGCTGTCTCACTGAGGACGGTGGGTCATGATCCCACCCAGGTGTAGGGCAAGTAGGAGGGTCTGGCTGGAGAGGGAGGATCTAGGGTGCGGGCTGAGCAGGGTGGGTGGAGGAGCCAGTCCGAGCTGGACGTTATCTTGTTGCTTTCTGTGTTGAAAGCAGGGCAGGGATGCTGGGTTTGAGGGGCAAGGGGAGGGGACAGAAGAGAATATTCCCAAGGCCCACAGCTGAGCTCTTGCCTTTGGAGCCTGGACTATGTTGGCAGAGCCGGCTGGGAAAGATTCAAAGTGTGCGTGGAGACCAGGAGGAGACCCTGGTTCACCCAGGTCCTTACAGGTGCCCATTACTGTGATATCAGAGAGCCTGGGGTACTGTCCTTTTGCCTTGGGAGATGCCTGCGGCTCTCAAAGCAGCTGGCTGGCTGCGGCCGCTGCTGCTCTGACGCAGCCTATTAACATCGATCCAAAACTTCTGAAGGAAAAAAAGAAAAACAGATGGGGTGAAAAAAAAAAAAAACCAAGAGAAATATCCCTTATTAAACTAAAAGCATCATCTAAGTGGGCTGGCAGGAGAGGGGAGCTTGGCCCGGACGCTCGGGTTATTAAACCGCACTCCAAATCCAATGCTCGTGCTTCTGGTTTATGAAACAGGTCCACCACTGCAGGGTGTGCGGATGGGTCGAGGCTCACCTGTGCCCCCAGGAGATTTGGGCACTTCCCCCCCCCCCCCGCTCAGTGAAAGGGGGCAGGGCAGCCACCTCCCTCCCATCCACTGCGCACACACATTCAGTGAAAGGGGAGGGCAAGGGGAGCATCTTCCCCACCCCCCACATCCTCCCTTTCCTTCCCTGCTGTAGGTCAGTTCGGTGCCCATCACCGTGGCGGAGAGCGTCGCCTGACATTGGGGGTGGGGGCAGGAAGCAGGTTACGGGGCAACACCCTGAGTTAGGACCCTGGACTCACTGAAAAAAATAGTCTAGTACTTCATTGCAGCAACTGTCTCCTAGTCACTTACCTCGGAGGTGCTGTGCTGCGCGTGGAGTCGGCAGGGAAAAGCTGCGGGAAGGTGGGGGCGGACAGAGGCCCGCTGGAGACAAGCTGCCATTGAATTAGTAAAAGGGGAGAGTGGTGGGGGCCCTCACTCCAGCGTGCCCAGGTGCCACATCAGTGAACGTCCCTGCCTCAGTTTCCCCTAGTGGGCTCCCATAAGGCTTATGTATCTTGAGCAGTGCCCCTTCCGGGCTCTACATCATTCTACCCCCAGTTGGAACGTCACACAGAGGCCTCCATCCCAGCCCCTCTAGCTGGAGGGGGGCAGGGGCTGTGTCTCTCTGCGTCTTGCCCTTCAGTGCCTTCCGTCTGGAAACTGTCCCGCCCGAGTGCTCTTCCTAGGTGTCCTTTCGAGCCCCCCTCATCAGCTTCCTCCTGAGAAGCCGGCTCTGGGGGAGCTCTCTCTTTCACTGCTCTGGGGTCTGTTTCTC
Source organism: Mauremys mutica (assembly GCF_020497125.1). Classification (NCBI taxonomy): domain Eukaryota; kingdom Metazoa; phylum Chordata; order Testudines; family Geoemydidae; genus Mauremys; species Mauremys mutica. The sequence continues at coordinate 5,207,658 of NC_059095.1, forward strand.
CCCCCAGGGGCCTCTGTTTTCCTCCTCACACTGGGAGTCGCTGCCTTGTACCATGCCCAGGTGCTTCCCTGCCTAACTAGCTGCCTCTCCGTTGCTTAGTGAGTTAATCAGGCCCAAGTGAAGCTGGGTTGCCTCAGAGGGGAGCTGAGCCCCTGAGCTGGTCAGAGGACTGGCTGCAAATACCACAAGCCATCGTTCTGTCATTAAGGAAGCGTGGTCTAGTGGCTAGTGCAGGGGACTGGAGTCAGGGCTTTTGGGTTCTAGACCAAGCTCTGGGAGGGAGCGGACAAGGAATCCAAGACACAAACGTCTCAAGTGACCATGGGCAAGTTACTTCCCTGCTTCTGTGCCTCAGTTTCCCCCATCTGTGAAACAGGGATACTACCACACACCAATTCCACTGGGGAGTGGGTTGTTATGACGCTTAACCAATTCCCAGGGTGCTTTGAGATCCCTGGCTAGACAGCGCTACAGAAAGACGTGAAGAACCCAAGCACGTATCACTATAAAAACAATTTTTATGTAAAAAAACCCCCCAAATCAAACCAAACGCCGCAACACGAGACGAAAGGAGACAGAGTCCAAAGGCAAATTCCCAAGAAAAGGGTCTGAGAACAAAGGAACTGGATCCAGAACGATGATAAAAAAAGAACAACCTCCCAGGCTGGGGCCTAGTTTGGCTCAGCGGCTCCGACACAGGCGACCGTATGTGTAATCCATGTAGCACCCACTGCCTCTCCCACCAAGGGTTAATCTCACGCCCTGAAATACCTCACCAACCCGGGAGCAGAGCTGTAACCCCCCCCCCCCCACTTGGACAGAAAGCTACTTCCCTCCCTCCTGCGCACTAAACGAGCCAGCTGAGCAGGCGGGGGCGGGGAGGAGGACTGGGGCTTCCAGCAGGCGTCGGTGTCCCGCTGGCTCAGGCTCTGTGACTGTCAGGCCCAGATTTGGCACCGATGGGAAATTACAACCCTGCCCCCCAGCCAGCCCGGTTAGTGCAGAGGATTCAGGGCCAAGCAGCAGCATCTCCGCTCGGGGAGGGGGAGAGAGAGACCAAATCGCCTGCCCCCCTCCAGGGTGTTAGGAGACAAAAGCAGCACCTGTTGCTCTGTCCGTGCACCGTGGCAGAGTAAGAAAAAGGGGAGTCAGGGGAAGAGAAGGGGGGTGTCCCCCTGTATCTGCCACCCTCTGCCCCCAGCCTGGGAACAGTTCCCTTTAGTATCTCCATTCGCACCAGTCTGGTCTCCCAGGCGCCCGGTGCCCTCAGTCCAGAACGCTGCGGAGATCCCACCGCGCTTCCCCTGCCTACACCGACGCGTGCAGACGGCTGCGTGTGAGAACGGCCACGGGGGACTGCGTGTCCAAAGCGTGTCTGATGGCACATGCAGCGTCCTGCCTACATGTGCCCAGCTGTTGGGTGGCTGAGTCTGCGTGTGGATGCTTGGTTGCTTGGCGTGTGCTGTGGATTTCCACGGGAGGTCGCGTGGCCATGTGGACCGCAGGGCTCACGCGTCCGTGGGCACCGGCGCCTGGGGGGGTAGCCGCCCCCCCCCCCCCCGCCGAGAGCTCTGCAGGGCTGGGCGGGGGCGCGCGAGGGCTCGGGACGAGCGCTCATTTGGCTGACTTAGTGATGATGCGGGCAGAGAAGTCAAAGAGGTTCTTATTGATCTTCCTGAGCGTGCTGACTTCATCCTCCAGCTCTGTCACTTGGATCTTCAGCTGCTCCTGGTCTCCCATCAGGTTCTGCAGGGAGAGGGTGGCAGAGGGGGATTGGAGGAGGGGGCTCGACTCCCCAGGCCCGAGGGGAACAAAGTAACCAGGGTCTCCCCAAGATGACAGTAACTCCCAAACCCTCTTCTTTTCTACCCCCTCATCCCAGGTTCCCTGCCCTGAAGCCTCTCGGCTTGAGTCACCCCCTAACCCTGTGCTGGGAGGGTTCCCGAGTTTCGGGGAGAGCGTTTAACAGACCTTCCTGGAAGCCTTAGGAAGCACCCTGCTTCCAGGGGGACCCTGTGTGCCTGGAAGGAGGTGCCCCCCCTTTCAGACCACCCTCCACTGCCAACCCTCGCCAACAGGGCCGGCTCCAGACCCCAGCGCGGCAAGCACGCACGTGGGGCGGCATTTGCCGGCAGGGGCGGCAGGCTGGGCCGGTGGACCTGCCGCAGGCATGACTGCGGACAGTTCGCTGGTCCCGCGGCTCGGCTGGACCTCCCGCAGGCATGCCTGCGGAAGCTCCATTGGAGCCGCCGGACAGCTGCGGGCGGGCCAGCCGAGCCGCGCGACCAGCGGACCCTCCTCAGTCATGCCCGCGGGAGGTCCGCTGCTCCCGGGGCGTCTCCCGCGCATGATTGCTTGGGGCGGCTGAATATGTAGAGCCGCCCCTGCTCGCCAAGCCCTGCTGGGGCCCCCAGGGGTGTGTGTGGGACTCACCTTTTCCCTGGTCGAGCACATCTGCGAGTACAACCGGCCAGCCTTTTCCAAGTAGCTCTCCCCAACCCCCTGCACGGAAACACATCGGAGGGGTCAGTGAGGCCATGAGCCCATTGTCTTACCATCCCCAAAGCCCACTGCGGGACCCTGCAGTGCCCAGAGACTGTCCCAGCGCTGCTGGCACCTGGCCGAGCCGGATGGGCTCATCTGGGACCTCGGGCACACGGGCTGCAGCCACGATTCTCATTTCCAAAAGGAGACGCTGGCGCTACAGACGAGATCTCTCCTCCTCGCTCGGCTGAACAATGCCCACACCCCCTTCTCCCCACCCACCGCCCTGCCCTGGCGCATTCCCCTCGGTACATCCCCGAGATGAGAAGCAGGATGGTGCTCCAGTTCCCGGTCCCCCCGTCTATTCCCTGAGGGCCTGTGGCTCCCAACTCCTTCCAGATTGTGCTCCGGAGCCCGGCTACACTGCTGCTCACAGGTCAGGGAGAGGCCAGAGGTCGGGCTTTACACACCACTTTCTTGTCCAGCACGAGACCTGCCCTTCCCCCCGCAGAACGGCTGGGGAGGTGGTTAAAGGTCAGAGAGCTGAGCTGGAGTTTGCGACAGCAAACCCCAGTGACGCAGTGGAGCTGGGAGACATTGGCGGGAGTGGGAGGGGGGGGAGAAGGGGTTTGCAATTGCCTACTGGTTAGAGCAAGGGATTTCCCAGCTCTGCCACTGACTTGCTGCGTGACCTTGGGCTGGTCACGAGCAGCCTGGTTTGCAAAGGTGCTCAGCTGACTTCCCAGGCTCTGAAAGGCAGGCTGCATGCCTCAGGTCACCGGCCTCCACACGGGCACAGGGCCGTGGTGCAACTGCAGGCTGGGGGAGGAGCGAGGGAAGGACTGAGGAGGGCAATTACAACCGGGCACAAGTTGCCTTTGCTGAGCAGAGCTGCAGGGGACGCCGCACTGCCAGCACCTAGCCCTGAGCTCTGCTCCGCTGCGGGTGTGCAGGGCTGCAGGAGGGACAGAGAAGAGCTGCTGGCGAGACAGAGGTCTCCAGCCCAGCAGGGCTCGCGTTGCTCCCCGCTGCCCAAACCAACACACACAGGGGCTGAGGTAGGCTGCTGGGGAGAGAGGAAAGAGCAGAGGCAGGACAGGGGAGCGAAGGGGGCACATAACGAGCCCGACTGTTACTAATACACATCCCTGCAGCGCTGCGTGCGGCCCCCAGCCGGGCACCAATCCCCGGGGCTGAAGCACGACCCTCCCTGCGCGACAGCGGAAGGCAGGAAGGAACGATTACGGCCCCAGCGGGCCCCGCGAGGGGAGTCGCAGGGAGGCGGCATTAATTTAGCTGCACGTAGGCGTGGCCAGGGCGGAGAGGAGGGCGCTCAGACTCTTGTGGAAAGCACCCATGGGAACGCAGGGCCTGCTGGGTCCTCTGGATGTTTCACCAAATCAGTTCCTTGCCGGACGGGGGCCGCGGGCCACCTCGGTCTCGCCTACTCCCTGCCCCTGGACGTTACTGTTTAGGGCTCCTGGGCACGCACGTGATTTAGTTTAACTGAAGCCCCCGGACTCGGCATAGGGGTGTTTGGGTGAAACTGACCGGTTTGTGCTATGCAGGAGCTCAGACTAGAGGAGCAGATGGTCCCTTGCGGCCTTAAACTCTGTGCAGAACTGCACTGGCCCCCAGGGCCTCGGGTTACATCACTGGCTGCAGCACAGCCCCGTGCTGGGGCATAGGGCTGGCAGCGCCCCCTACTGAGCCCCCTGCAGCACAGCACCTCCTAGTACTCTGCTAGGGCAGAGGGGCAGCGCTAATTTCAAAGGGAGAGCACCGCACGGCGCCCCCCAGTGCTAGGCTGAGGCACTGAGGTCAGCACAGCCTCCAAGGGACGCCACCCCCCCCCTGCTCCCAGCAGCCCCGTGCCCCCTAATGTGCTGGGGCACCGGGGCCAGTGCTGACAGAGGGAAGCCAACCCGTCGCCACCCCGTCCTGCAGCACTTGGCATCACTCATACAGTTACCGACCTGGCCCGACTCTGCTTTGGGGTGATCAGATGTCCCAATTTTACAGAACAGCCCCAAGGTTTGGGGCTTTATCTTATACAGGCGCCTATTACCCCCCCCCCCCCCCGTCCCGATTTTTCACCCTTGCTAGCTGCTCACCCTCCCCTGCATGACGAGCTTTGGGGATCAGACGAGATCACCGTGGCGGCAGATTCCACGCAGTGCTGCGGCTCCAGCCGGCGACTGTAACAAACCGGGGAGCAAGGACCTCGACCGCGCTTGGTGACGCGACTGGGCAGAGGTGTGGCCGGGGGGAAGGGGACCGAGGCTGGCACTGCACCTTTTCTTCTCTTCCCTCCTGAAAACCTGCTGTCGCCCGGTGCAATCACAGCGTGTGCGGCTCAGCCCCGGCGCCGCGCGGTTTCCCAGAACCTGAACCGTTACGGCAGAAGGCTAAAGCATCGCAGGGAGCAGGAGACACAAACGGTCCAGCCTGAGTGGAGGATTGAGGCTCCCTAGCCCCCGGCTCCTGGATCCCTTTTCCACTCGCACCGTCGAACGCCCTTCAACACCCCCCTCTCCTTCGCCAGCAATTAGTTCAGAGGCAGAGGGCACAGTGCTAATTAAGCCCTTTCGCCGGGTGGAAGAGCAAGAGAAACTGTTCTTTAATTCCCCTCGAGGAAGGAGCTCCAGCTTCTCAGCCACTATCAGTTAATTAGAAACCCCTTCAAAGCCAGCAATTCCTTAGGACACCTGGGGACAGTAAAGAACCTTCAGCCAAGGTCTGCAGAGGAGCAGCTGCTGGGCTGCTTCATTCTACATGAGGAAGGGGGAACCTCGCAGGGCAGGTGGATGGGAGCTCGGGGGCTCGGTTCTGGGACAGGCTGCCAGAGCAGGGTCCTCAGCAGAGACGTCCCTACACCTCTGGGGATAGACCCCAAGAGTCCTGTCCCCCTGCCACTGCTCTAACCACTAGAAACTCACTCCCCTCCCAGAGCCAGGAATACAAGCCTGGAGTCCTGACTCCCAGTCCCCCCTGCTCTAACCTCTAGATCAGCCTGATTTACCGACTGGCCAGTCCCAGGGGTGCTGGCCGTGACGCTGGGCTTTCAAGCCGTTCCCATCCACTACACAGGAGTATGGTATTCTGTAAACTGGGTGTCCATCAGGTCTCTCTGCCCACCTCCTCAGCATCAGATCAGCAGGGACCAGCCCCCTGCTTCTGCTCTGGCTGGAAGGATCAATATCCATCCCTCCCCGCCCCCCAGGCCCAGCTCAGACGCCGGCGACGTTTGCTCCTACCTGCTGGTGGAGGCCGAGGCGCAGCGTCACCCCCTCGGCTCCTTGATCCTCGCTGCTCTCGGTCCCGTGCAGGTGTTTGCTGAATTTGGGCAGAGGCACGCCGGGCTTGCTGTCCGGGTTAAACATGTTGGCGGGGGCCAGCGTGATGAAGGCGTTTGTCACCGGGCCTGGGGACGAAGGAAAAGGACAAGCCGGTCAGGGTCACCCAGTGCAGACGCTCAGGGGACGCCGGGGCAGCCCAGGATACGAAAGGAAGGGCCGGGCGGCAGCCAGGACTCCTGGGTTCCCTTCCTGGCTCCGGCAGGGAGCGTAGCTTTGTGCTTAGGGCAGCCAGGGGGGACTGAGAGTCGGGACTCCTGGGTTCCAAGCCCTAAAAACAACCCCCAACAAGAAGCTGATCAAGCCTGGGGAGCGACCTTAGTGACTCAAAGGCGTCAGACGCAGGACTCAGGGGCCTGCTCGAGGCAACGCGCTGGGCAGAGTCCGAGGTCGGGCTGCTTTGGGGGGGTGCTGGACGGCCCCGCAGGGGGACAGAGCGGCCCCAGCCTGTTCACAAAGCCCAGGGAAGCACTCCAGGCACCGAGGGCTTTGGCTCACTGAAAGGAGGCTAGAAGTGCCTGGGGACTCTCCTGCTTTGGGGAGAGAGCTGATGGTGTGACAGGGATGGGGGGGCTTGTGCCCCCCAAAACTGGAGAAGAAAGCAGGGGGTGGCCTCTGTCTGGAACTTGTGCCAGGGAGAGGCGCCCAGGCCTCAGCAGCTGGAGGTTATGGGGTTACAGAAGCTGCGATGCTGACACTTGAGGGGAGGGGAAGGTTGGAGCCGGGGAGGGGTGCATGCAGCAGGGCAGGCTAGTGACCCTGCCCCCCTCCCCCACGCAGGACCCCTGAACATCCACGGCAGTTTCACAAATGAACTAGATGAGCTTCCAAACCCCCCCAGGACGTGGAGGGAAGTCCCATCCCTCCCCACAAGCAGACCCCTGATTTGCTTCCCTCGGCAGCTGCAGACAGCTCAGCCCTGCCAGCCTCTTCCCTGGGAAATTGGGGTCCCCCTCCCCGACATGACCAGCGCCCCCCCCCCCGCCCCAATCCACGTGGTGCTGCAGGAGCCAAGGCTCAGGGCGCACTTTCCTTCCACCCACCCCAAGCCTTCCTGCCAGCGGTGCCGGATCTAGGGTCCCCTTCCTGGGGGGGGAAGGGGGGCCGAGTGTGTCTTTTGGGGCCCCTGGCGGTCGCTATTTAAAAACCAAGCAACCTGCCAGGAGTCAGGGCCTCGCTAGGCCCCTGGAAAAGCTTGGATCTGAGAAGTTAAAGAAGTAAAGCCCAGGCCAGCGTCAGTACTTTGCTGTGATGTACAAAGGACAAAGCCTGGATGCACTTTAGCCTTTCTGCCAGTAACTTGGGGACCCCAAAGATCAGGGGGGTGGAATATCCTTCTCCCTCATCCCCCCTTGGAGTGCCAGGCCTTGCAGGTGCAAGATCCCTTTGCAGACGGGGAGTGGCTCCCCCTGGAAAGAGCACCCCATCGCCTCTCCCCGCCGGGCGCCGGAGCAGGGTGTGCAGCTGGGAGGAGGCTGCCTGGGCGCAGCAGGCTGGCTGTCCTCTGCAGAGCGGGCTATCCATCACCGGCCTGCGCCTCGCAGGCACGATCTGTCACCCACTCATCTGGCAGAGTTAATGAGCACTTTAATTACTGCTTTTACCCACACGGGGGACTGGTTTCCATCAGTCCTCCTGCCCAACACACAAATTCTGCCTCCCCAGCTCAGAGGGCTCCCATGTGCTCTGGAGTAGCGGGTGCGAGCAGCTGCAGCATCTAAACGCCGCTCATCTAGAGGGGTGGGGAGAGGGGGGGTCGGGTGCGTGGCCAGAACAGCACAGTGGTGGCTAATTAAAAACAAGCTTGGTGTGTCCCCCCATGTCACTACTCCACACAGCTCAATAAGATGGGGGGGTGGGAATTCAGGGGGTAGACGGCTAAGAGGAGGAGAGAGACATTCCCAGCTGAGTGTGGCAGGACAAAGGAATGAACGAAGGCAGCTGTGGATGGAGAGAAATGCAGAGGAGAAGGCTCTTGCGCCGCCCAAGTGGCGGATGAGGAAGAGACAGAGGGAACAAGGAGGGGAGCAGATCGAGAAATGGCCCAGGAAGGTTCCTGCCAGTTTTTAAGCTGGCCCTGAACTGAACGCTACTGTGGGTCTCTCCCCGAGGGAGAAGGGATGAACATTTGGGGGGAGGGGGAAGAGCGGGAGGTTGCTCCCCAGCACCATCCCCAAACCCCGGCTGATCAGAACTCGCTATGGACTCGGGTCCCGCTCACAGGGGGACACGGCCAGGACTGGCCCTAGCTACCCGACGCGGGGGAGACAGCGCACCCAGCAGCGCTGTAGTACAGACACAGCAGGGCAGTTAAAGGCCTTGCCTCTCCAGCTCAGAAGCAGGCCTCCCCCGGCCAAGGGCTGCTCTCCGAAGCCACCCGCTGCCACGATGATCCTTTTTTAAAAAATGTTGCTCCCCCTGCCCCAAGCTGACAAACTTTGAGAGCATCCATTAGATTAGCCCCAGAGTCCCCAACAGGTCAGGCATCTTCCCAGGAAGGCAATTAGCAGGGAGTGCAGAGAGACCACAAGTCCCCAGAGCCGTCATAAATTATCCCGAAGCTCCGGTGCTGCGCCCAGTCCATTCCCTGCCAGCGTGCCAGACTGCTGCAGAGCCTGGTAGCCGCATGGAAGGAGCAGGAGACTCCTTCCCAGAAGCGTTTCGTAACGGACGGATCAGCTATTGGCCAGCGAGCGGCTGCCTGCCAACGCGGCCACAGGGACTCAGTCGAGTAACCATAAACAAGATGACTTACCCGGAGGCCCTAACCCAGGTCAGAGTTTCCAGAGCCCCCCCTCGGTGCTTTAGCCCCACGGCTGCCCCCCTCCTCAGATCTCAAAGTGCTTCACAAAGATGGAGCAGCACCATTCGCTCCATTTTACAGATGGGGAAACAGAGGCACTGGGCGGGGACGTGACTTGTCCAAGGCTGCAAAGGGAGTCAGTGGCCGCACTGGGAACAGAACCCAGGAGACCCGGCTCCTAGTCTGCCACCCTCCCCGCTCCAGCTCGCTGCCTGCTTTCTCCATTGGAAACTCCTCTGTTCTCGTCTTGGGCGGAGCCCAAATTCCAGCTCCCGGGCCTGTCAGGACGAAGGTCACTCAGGGATGTTTCTCCAGATTCAACGCTGCTCCCCCTGCTCCCCCACCAGCGTGTGGTTGGCGAATGCTAAGGGAGAGGGCTCAGTGACCGGGGAGCCCTGCTGGGTAGCCCCGCCTGGAGTCACAGCTCATCACTCAACAGCAGCTAGCACCAGCTCCTGAATCCATCCGCCCCCCCGCGCTGACAGGCTCCCCTCCCAGCCTGCCACGGACGAGCAAACCTTGCAGGAAAGGCCCCTTTGCCCCCTGCAAGCTATCGGCGTAACATCCTTGGTCATCTCTAGCTGGGAGCCGCAGGATCACGCTACCCTCTGACTCCTCGGATCTATTTCCGGCCTCCTCTGGGGTTTGTCTCTTGTACTTCACTCTCCATGTGGGCCTGGGGGCAGCTCTCTCCTGCCCTCTGCATGGAGAGCATCATTCTCCCGGCTGCCCTAGCCTGTAGGTCACCAGAACGGCAGCCAGGCCCGTGCTTGTCTCTACGCCTCGCGGGCGGGCTGCAGGAGCACAGGGGCAGAGCACCGGTTTATGGGATGGAGCTGGCTCCTGGCGCTCTCTGGGCTGAGGGATGGCAGTGATCAGGGAAGGGGAGGGAGAGACCCACAGCTCCGGGACACGTAGCGGTGAATCCCGGCCTTTCCGCGGCGCGGCACGCTCGCTCGGGCCGTCTCCTGGGCAGATATAGGAGGAGAGCGCCAGGTGGGGGGGGCAGCGCTCCCTGCATTAAATGCTCATCAGCTGGGTCTCCGCTTTATCCAGGCTGAAGCCTCTTCGACCGGGTGGGTGTGTGGGAACACTGGAAAGGGGAGCCACTGGGGGTCGGGCTAGGAATAGCAAGGGCCAGCCCGGTTCCTGCCCGCCTCAGCCCATCATTCCCGGTGCCCTCAGGGGCGAGCAGGCTACACCTGGTATCTCCGAGCCCCTCTCGCTAGGCCCAGCTGCCACGGGAATGGGAGACCCCCTTCAAGCCGTGGGACCGTAGCAGGCCGCACTTCCACAGCGTCCGAGGCACGTGACAATTAACCCTCTCGCACACAGTCCACCCACCCCGCTCTAGCTGGGACCGGGGGAACAATCCGACTTCGCGCCCTGCATGGGATCCGGAGGGAGCAGGAAATCAAAGCCCTGCTGTCATTCACCATTGATGGTACTTCAACGGCCCGCGTGGTTTCAACGACTGGCCTGGGCCGGCGTCGGCTGCAGCTCCCTGCCGAAAGGGGGCTGTATTATCAAGCAGGGCTACAGATAATGGGGGCCGGCTAGCTAGGAGGGGACTCCTGGGGGGGGGGGGGGAAATCACCATTCACACCTACCAGCCTGCTAGCAACAAGCCCATCTAAACAGTCTGGGCTGGCAGAGGCTCCGGTGCATCATGCTGTGCTGAGGCTGCTAAGTGAAGTGAATTTGTTGCGCCCGGGTCACCCTCCTGCCCATCCCCTCACGCCGCTGCCTCCCCCCGAGAGCATGGAAACAAGCAGTAACGGACGATGGCAATGTGGAGCAAGGCCTCGGGACACGGACCCCCCCACCCCCAAAAGAAGGCGGAGGGAGGGGAGATGCCGCCTTCTCTAGCCACGTCCCAGTACAAAACCCCTGGGCATTAGCATCCTCCCAGGCACCTGGCTGACTCTGGAGCAGACGGACGGTCAGAACCCAGCCAAAGCTCTGCCAAAGCCTTGCCATGCAGCAACCCACCTGCTGCTCCAGTAGGGCATGAAAGCCTCACCACGGAGCCCCCAGGTGCATCCGCAGCCTGGACCAAGGAGCCCACGGATCTGCATGTTCTCAACATCTGCAAAAGCAACTGCGAGTGGCATCCCTTGTGAGCGGAGCTTATTTTGCGGGAGGAGCTTGGAAAATATTACCCCTTCCCTCCCGCATCCGATTCCTGCAGCGCAGCCGTGGGTGCCTCTCTCCAGCTGTAAACTCGCCAGGGGAGTGAGGGGGGTTAAGCCACCCCTAGCCCCATAGCAGTAGGCGGAGGTCTCAGCTCAGACTGTCTCACACAGGGAAAACCGGCGCAAGCCGTTTGCTACTGGCTTGCTCTGCAGGGTCGCATGGCAGAGAGGGAGGGGTGCGCAGGGTCCCGGTCACCTTTGTGATTCACTGTCCGCAGGCACTGCTTGCTCTGGATGTCCCACAGCCGGACTGTTTCGTCGTGCGAGCCGGAGAGCAGCAGGCTGCCGTCCGTGGAGACGGACAGACAGGTCACCTGGTTCCTGTGGACAGAGGGACAGCGGTGAGAGGCCACGAGGGCTTGAGTGGCTGCGCTGCCCTGTGCGCGTGGCTGTGGCCAGTGGGGACGCGGGGACTGGCCTGGAGATTAGGAGGGAGATGCAGGGTTGAAGTGGACACAGGACACCCCACTGGCTGGCCACCTCCACTCCCCGTAGGTGGGCGGGCCTTGCAGTCCAACAGCTGCACAGTAGGATCCAAGCTCCTCCGTCCTGGGGTTGGAAGCATGTCAAGGTGCCTCCTAGTTCCGCGCTCTGGCTAATGCAAGGAGTGGCCCGGACAGACCAGCATCCTGCTTTCCTCCCCGGGGTCACCGCAGGGCACGCATGGGTGGGTGGGTGGGTGGGGGGTGTTCCCCGGGGTCACCGCAGGGCACGCATGAGCGGGGGGGGGGGGTTCCCCGGGGTCATGCGGGGGAAGGGAGTTCCCTGAGACTCCAAGGCCTTGCTGGGACACAGGCATGGAAAGAAAGGGGAGGTCACTAGTCAGCTACTGACTCAGGAGGGGAGCAGCACTGACGGGCGCCCCTCCGCCGTACACCCCAATGCAGCCCATCGTTCACTGCAGCCCCTGGGGTTGCTGACATGCCCTGCCCAGCCCCTCCGTGCCCCACCTCCTCTTCTCCCCCAACTGCTCCCGGCCTCTTCTCCCCCCTCGGAGGGGTTCAGTGGTGGTGCCAGTCCCAACAGGCCAGGTACCCTGGACCTGCCTGGCTCTTTAGATAAACCAAGTCCCTGCCCAGTTGTTAACAACAAAAATCATGGAGCTGGCACCATAGGCAGCGACTCCGTGGGCGCTTCGGGGCTGGAGCACCCATGGGGAAAAGTTAGTGGGTGCTCTGTACCCACTGGCAGCCAAGCTCCCCGCTCCCCCCACCCCCTCCTCCCCTGAGTGCACCGTGTCCCCACTCCTCCACCTACCTCCCAGCGCTTCCCGCCCGGCCGCCACCAAACAGCTGTTTGGCAGCATTAGCACGCTCCGGGAGGGTGGGGGAGGAGCGGGGACGTGGTGTGCTCAGGGGAGGGGGCGGGGAAGAGGCAGGGCTGGAGTGGGGATTTGGGGAAGCCGTTGGAATATTGGCAGGGAGGGGACGGAGTTGGGGTGCGGGAGGGGTCGGGGCAGAGAGGGGGTCAAACACCCATGGGAAAGAGGGGAAGTCGGTGCCCATGGCTGGCACAACACGACACGACGAGCCGTACCTCTCTGCTTGTGGGAACAGAACCCACATGGCCCAACTCGTCCCCGAGCCCCGCTCTAACCACTGAGCAACACTCCCCTCCCAGCCCAGGAGTCCGGAATGCCTGTTCCCCTCTGCTGTCTAAACACTAGGCCACACGCCTCCCAGAACTGGGAATAAAATCCAGGAGAACCTTGTTCCAGGTCCTCTGTGCTAGCCACTGAATCACACTCCCTTGCAGAACTGGGCACAGAACCCAGTGCCCTGACTCTCAGTCCTCTCTCTCTGCACCACTAGACCAGGGGTCTCAAACATGCGGCCCGCGGGCCGCATGCGGCCCGCGGAGCTCTTCCCTGCGGCCCGCGGAGCTCCCCAGGGGAGCTCCGCAGGGGCCCCCAAGAGAAAAGCGGAGGCTCCCGCCTCCGCCCCTCTCCTGGAGCCTCGGCGCATAGAGCGCCGAGTCTCCGTCCGAGCGCCTGAGCCCCGCCCCGATCCGAGCCGCGTGGGGAGGGGGCGGGGCTGGGAGCTCTGGGCTGAGTGCTGCGCTCGGCGTAGAGCTCCCAGCCCCGCCCCCTCACCACGCGGCTCTGAGCGGGACCGCCGGAGACGCGCTCGGGTAACGGGGGGAAGCGGGACCCGCCGGGGCCGGGCTGGGGGGGGGGGGGGAAGGGAAGCGCTCAGGGCTGGGGCAGAGGATTAGGGTGCGGGGGGATGAGGGGTTCATGATGTGGGGGCGCTCCGGGCTGGGGCAGAGGATTAGGGTGTGGGGGGATGAGGGCTCTGGCTGGGGCTGAGGATTAGGGTGCAGGGTCCTAGTGCCTGCCCTCCGCCAGTACTGGCAAGGCAGGCTTCCCTTACCCTGAGCCTCTCCAACCCCAAACCCTCAGCCCCAGCCAGAGCCCTCATTCCCCCCGCACCCTAATCCTCAGCCCCAGCCCTGAGCACCCCCACATCATGAACCCCTCATCCCTCCGCACCCTAATCCTCTGCCCCAGCCCTGAGTGCCCCCACATCATGAACCCCTCATCCCCCCGCACCCTAATCCTCTGCCCCAGCCCTGAGCGCCCCCACATCATGAACCCCTCATCCCCCCGCACCCTAATCCTCTGCCCCAGCCCTGAGCGCCCCCACATCATGAACCCCTCATCCACAGCCCTCACCCCACAGCCCAACCCTCTTCCCTAGCCCTGAGCCCCCTCCTGCATCATGTACCCCTCGCCCTCAGCCCCACAGCCCTCACCCCTGCACTCCCTCCTATCCCCAAACTCCGTCCCAAAGCCTGCACCCCCACCCCCTGCCGCAGCCTGGAGCCTGCATCGAGCACAGAGCCTGCATCCAGACCCCCTCCCCCACCCAAACTCCCTCCCAGAGCCTTAGGCAGTAAATCTAAGTGCGTGTTTTGTCCTTTGAGTGAGGTGCATTACTGAGTGTATATATTTATTAAAACTGCACGCGCTTAGGGGAGGAGGTGGAGAAGAGACAGGGCAGGGGCGGGGCCTCATGGAAGGGGTGGATTGGGGGTGGGGCCAGGGGCAGCAAGGGGGCGTGTCAGTGATGCGGCCCTCGGGCCAATGCACTAGTCCTCATGCGGCCCTCGGGGTCATTTGAGTTTGAGACCCCTGCACTAGACCCTCCTGCTCCCATGAGCAGTGGGGGCGAATGGCTGCAGTATAACCGCCCTTCCCTGGGTTATTTCTCATCTGGAATTCAGCTCGGAGCGTGGCGCTTGCAGAGCTGCTGCTTCCGGCTCCTACGAGCCATTGAGGCAAGAGGAGGCGGCAGCGTAACATCACTGGAGTGACCTGGTGCTGGGGAGGAGCTGGTGCTATTAGAGACAGAGCAGCTGTAAGAGCCACGCCTCACCTGTGTCCCTTGAAGATCTTCCCGTTCTCCCGCTCCGAGTGGAAGGCTCGGTCTCTCTGAACAGGCTGCGAGAGCCAAGGAAGGAGAGAGAATTAAGAGAAGAATAAACCCGGCTTCTTTTCCTTTGCGGAAATGCAAGCGGCTCCCTGGAGCTCTGCTCAAGGGGAGAGCAGGACAGAGACGGAGCTGGCTGTGAGCCCCTCCCAGGCCTGACCCCAAAGTGGCCCCGCGTTGTTGCAATCCCGTGTCGGGACGGCAACCACCCCAACACGGCGCAGCATTGCCCGGGGTTACCGCCCGGGACAGGCAGCCGAGCAGGGGAGACGGAGCAGCCTTCGCTCCATTGTCCCCTGAATCAGAGTTCGCCCCCTCGCAGGGCTGGCAGAGTCAGAGTCCGGGAAGCAGAGGCGAAGGGACGTGCTCTCTTCTGCAGCAGGGTGGGGGTCCAGCAGACGGACACCCGCACTGGGACACATACCCGGCAGGACACCCGCCACCCAGTGGGCCCCTCCCAGATCACTCACCCAGGCACAGAGGTCGACCTGAAAGATGGAGCCATCCATGCCGCCACAGAACATGTGATACTCGGAGAGGTCAAGGGTCACCGCCATGATGCCCACATCGAAGAGGACAGAGAGCAGGAGCTCTCCAGAGGAGATTTCCCAGAGCTTGGGGGGGGGGGGGGGAAAGGGGGACAAAAGGATAATTAATTGTTTAGGAATAGCATTATTAGAACATGTCGTCCTTCCTTAGCACCTTCCAGCAGGGGAGCTCGCTTGCAGCACTTCGCCAGCATTCACTAACCTGCCTGGGAAGGAGGAGCACCAGCATCACCCCAGGCTACAGATGCGGAAACTGAGGCACAAACTCACCAGCCCAAGGTCAAAGCACGGAGTCCTGACCAGCCCTGTTCTCCTCACTAGACGACACTGCCTCCAGGATACAGATGGGAACCAACGCTGCTCAACACAGGAGGGTTACCCAGCCTCCTGCATCCCCTCCGTCCCCCTCCCTTCATCCACTTCCAATTCAGCCGCCTGATCAGTCCAGGCCCCCTCCTTTTATCTATGCTCTAGAGCCGTCTCCCCATTCCCGGATGCTTTTCATTCTCCTCGGAGCTCACAGTCCAAGAGGGGGAGCATTGCTTAGTGGTCAGACCACAAGGCTGGGTGTCCCAGCTGCACCATGGCCTCACTGCATGGCTGGACAAGCCCCTTAATCTCTCTCTGCCTCCCCGCCTGTAAAACGGGGATCAAATCCCCTGGCAGCTTCCCCTCCTAGGGACCCACCGGAATATTTGAATGTCCCCATACTGCAGCCTGCACGGCTCGGTGCTCCTGCCGGACGGAGGCATTGCCAGCTGGGCACAACTCACAGGCCTCTAACCAGGCACCTCCCCGGAGAGCCGGGAAGCTGCCAAGCACATGGGGACCTCGGTCTGAGGTGACAGAACAGCTGCTGACGTTTGGAGGAGAAACCCCATTAGGACTGGCAGGTTCTGAGTCACCGGAGAGCGCGCCAAGGACCTGAACTGACTGCAAACAGCACCCAGCCGGAGAGAGGCTAGAGCTTAACCCTTTGGGAGCCGCACAGGCCCTCCATGGCAGCGCGGAAGCCACAGGCCGGGACTCCGGAGCTGCCAGATGCAGCCCTTACCTTCACCGTCTGGTCGAGGGAGGCGGTGGCCGCTCGTGCCAGGGGGCCTCCGAAGCCGCAGCACAGGTCTGTAATGGGCAGGCTGTGTCGAGACCACACGTGGCGGGGCTCCGGGATCTGGGAGTGCTCCACCTGCAGGGTGCTGCCATGGGGAAGAACAGAGGGGGGTTAACGCAGCAGGGACAGCGCAGCTGCCATGCGAGGGAGCAAGGGCTGCGGTGGGGATGCAAGCTCCAGGGAGCAGCAATGCAGCCGGGGGGAAAGCGAAGGCCCGGCTGCCAACACCTGGGAAGCCAGGCTGCAGAGGGGCCTGGGACGAGGGCTCACTTTGCGCTGGGGCGAAGGAGTAGCGCCCCCTCCAGCTGATTAAGCCAATGACAGTTTCCAAGGGGAGCCAGGCCAGTTCCCCCTTTGGCCGAGAGGCCCTTCGGGGATGCTCGCGGGAGCCGGGGAAGGGAACGACTCTCCGCAACAGCGAGCTCAGCATCGTGGAGATGCTATTCGACCCCAGCAAGGAGACCAGGATCAGAGCTTACGACTGTCCCTGGCTCTGAAATGTCTCAGCCGGGGTCTCGTCCCGCTTGCGCCACTTCGTGGAGCCATCAACGGGCAGGAACCCCCACCCCCGAGACGACGGCAGGGCTGGCACAGCTCCTTCCCGTCCCCCCGGACAGACTCAGGTGCCCAGGGTGTTCTAGGCTCGTCTGCCTCCCAAAAGCAGCCGCAGCAGGAGCCAGGCTCATTTTGCCACCTGCCCCAGGATGGGGTCGGGTTAGGATGCTCAGGGATGGCAGCCTGGTCTTGGAGAAGCCGTCCTGCGACCAGCGACTGCTACTCCCCCCATCCAATCCCACCCCTCCCCTCCTCGGTGTCTGCACCAAGGTAAAGGCGATTCGGGCACAGGTGCTGCATGTCCAGCGGCCGCACAGGGTCAGACTGGTGCACACGGTTACAACTTAGTTACTGACATCCCCGCTGCCAAGCGCTAGCTCAGCCCGCATGCCACACCCCTTCACCTCAGTGACGGGGCAGGTGGGACCCAGCTCACAGTAGGAGGGGACGTGCCTGTCAGCAGCAAAGCAGGCGTCCCTGACACAGAGCAGGGAGAGGTCTCCTATACGCTCCGGTGGACTTCACCCCCTTTCCAGCCAGGGTAGGATCACTCCCTGCTGCACATGAAGCATTTTGTCCATTAGCCATAGGAATCCTTTGCCCTTCTCTAGTGCCTTCATCAGAGGATCTCAAAGCACTTTACAAACATGGACTTAACATCAGCCCTCCCTTGGGTGGCCCTGGCACGTGGCTCCACTCAGCAGACGGGGACAAACATGACACCAGAGGGGTGAAGGGACTTACCCAAGGTTCCTGGCAGGTCAGTGGCACAGCTGAGAACAGACGACTACAACCCTGTCACCCCAGCCCCCCTGCTGTTACCGCTAGACCACACTCCTCTCCGGGAGCTCAGAACAGAACCCAGGAGCCCCCACTCCCCTCCCGGAGCTGGAAAGCGAGCCAAGGAAGCCTGGCCCCCACTCTCCTGCTGTAGCTAACTAGAGCATGCTTCCCTCAGAGAACTGGGGCTATAACCAGGACTCCTGTGTCCATAGACCCCTGATCTAGCCACTAGGCAATGCTCCCCTCAGAACTAGGAATAGAACCCAGGCATCCTGTCTCCCAGTCCTCCCTGCTCCTCGTTACTAGACAGCACTCCCCACTCAGAGCTAGGGAGAGATCTCCGGAGGTCTGACTCCTAGCCCACGTGACACCAACTCAAACACACGCATGGGGTTCCCGCATGTGTCTGGTTACACGGGGTGTGCTCCTTGGGAAGGGGCCTTTGACACAAGCAGTTTCCTCGTGTGCAGGAAATACACCTTGCCAGGGAGGTGGATCCAACCCGTTTATCTGCGTGGGCGTTTTCCTGCCTGCTTCTCTGGGTTTCTATATGTTGGCTTTAAACGACAGAAGATCCCTGGTGGAACAATCGAGTGCAACCCCTCACCGGGGAGAGGGAACAGCACCAGGCTCCGCTCCTGCTTCGCAGCCAGACAACAGTAGGAGGCTCCCCGCAGCCACCGCTCCTGCACTGGGCTAGACAGCGCCCCCGGGTGGGAGAAGCCCAAATGTCCACTGCTCCCCAGCCCCGGTGGATGGCGCCCCAGCCCCCACTGCAATGTGACGCTACCTGTAAAGGTTCCACACCAGGACCAGGCAGTCCTTGCCCCCCGAGAGAAAGTGACTGCTGTCGTCGGTAAAGCAGAGGCACGTGAGGTCTTGGTAGTGTCGATTCAGGATGGCGAGGAGGTTCCCACTGGAGACCTGGAAAACAAAAGAAAATGAACACGGGAAAGCCCCGGGTCTTCCCAGCCCCGGGAGCCCGGCTTCCAGCTCTCATTCCTTACTGGCCTTGGAGCAGCATCTAAAAACCCCCATCAAGACCCCGCTGAAAGCAGCAAAGAGGCCAGTCCCTGCCCCAGGGAGCACACAGGCAGGATGCAACAGGTAAACAAAAGAACTAAACAGCGTGTGTGTGTGCGCGGCTGACTTTGCTTAGTTCATCTGCGGGCTTGAACAGGACCCCGGCAGCAAAATGAGCTGGTACTTCCCGTCGGGAGGCTGCCCGCCCGCACTCCCCAAACTAACCTGTCACTTCAAAACAGCTGGTCCCCCCCAGGGCTGCGAAGAGACCCTTCGAAACGCGCCTGAGCGTAACTGACGCAGCAACATCTGCTTGTGTCTGCAGACGGCTTGAAACAAGTTTAGAGAACTGTCCCCTGTTAAACTCAGCTGGACTAGACTCTGGAACCTAATGTCAGTTAGTATATCAACATGGATGCCTCTTTTGCTGCAGATCAAAAGACAAAGACAGAGAAACTAACATATAATTCTCCCAAGCTCCACCACCACTAGCTTTTCTCCCTGCTTTCTTGCCAATGAAGTTGGAGATTTGAGGCCAAGGATGTTCCCACCAAGAACAGCCACGCCTCTAAAAAGACACACGTTCATTTTCCTGAGATCTAAATACCAGTGCAACTGAAAGAGGTGTTTAATAATCTTGATCAGAAGACTATTGCACATAAGACAGTAGGTGATGGGGGCAAGGGTGCATCTCAGAGTTACCATTACTGTCCCTCTGGGTTAGGTTCCCCAAAGAATAAGTTGCACCCCGACTCTGGTTCCCTGTCCCGTGGGGTGGCAAGGGATATTGGGAAGGAATTCCCCCTGCTCAGATTCTCTCTGAACTCATCTGGGCACAGCTAATTACCTGCAAGGCTGGAGGAGCCGCGAGCCCACCTAGGGATGCCGGACAAACACCTTTCCGGGGACATAAAGAGGACAGCTGCTGGGCTGAAATATTCGCTTCACTCCCTTGCTCTCATTAAGTCCAGGTGAAAGGCCCCGGCTGGGGCTCGGCGGAAACAGGACTTCAAAGAAACTGGGCCTCAGTAGTTTTGTTCAGCTTCAGGGATGAATTGTTCAGCTTTCGCTGGTTGGCACGAGGTGAGGAACTGGCCCTGCTCTGGATGACAGAGGGCTCAAGTCGAGAGGGCTGGGAAGGATCCATCTATCTAGGTACTTACCTGCCTCACAATCTTTCATGTGCTGAGAGTGCAGCAGGGCAGTGCTGCTGTTACCCCATTTTACAGATGGGAAACCAAGGCACAGAAAAGAGAAGGGACTTGCCCATGGTCATGCAGGAAGCCTGTGGTGGAACTGAAGTTGGATCTCCCAAGACTCAGACTAGAGCCCTAACCCCGGGGCTAGCCTCTCTCTCTGGGATGGCGTAGACAGCCCAGCATCAGGTGTGAGATGCTATACTGCCTGGGACAGGAAGGTGAACTGAGCACCACACAGCCCGTTGTGTTCTGGTCTCTCTGACGCATCCTTACAAACCAAGAGCCGTTTGTTTCGCCCGCACATTAGAGAGCCCACTTGTCGTGGCAGCTTGCCCCCCTGGCATCCTTGGCAGACGTTTCGCTCCCCTACACTGCTGTCTGCTGTGCTGGACTTGGTTCCACCCGAGAGGTGGCTGCATTTCAGCCAAGCTGGGTACACCTCAGCGTCAAGTTCTTTGGGATGCTCTGGGAGAAAAGGTTGCTAACGGTGTTCCCTGAGGGCCTGGCAGGGAGGGAGCCACACAGAAGAGACAGATCCAGTTTCCAACTTGCTTTCAGATTTGTGCATAAAAAGAAGCCAAGCCATGATGAACTGGAGACTAGATGGACTCGCTGTTACAGCACGAGACTCCTGGGTTCCAGTCCCAGCTCTGGTTCTGTGCGGCCTCAGTAAAATCCCTTCCCTGTGCCTCGGTTTCTCCATCTACGCGACGGGACAAAACACTTTCCTATCTACTGGGGGCAGGGAGTGGTTTGTGAGGTGCAGTTAGTTGGTGCAAAGTGTTTTGAGAGCACTGGCTGGAAAGGGCAGTATTTATACATACAGCCAGAGAGAGAGAGCAGCTCACAGCATCTTTCACGGAGTTCCTGTGCGCCCAGCAGTCCCGACTCAGCACTTGGATTGAATTATTATTTTTACTGTACCACGAGCACATTTTAAAAGCAAAATCTGATAGATAAATATACAGCTGCTCAAATAACAAGGCTCCCTGGGACTGAGAGCTTTACAAGTTAGACACTTTGCAATTTAGCTCTGGGGCTGGGACCAAGTCAGATCTTTTATATTTGCCCTAGGAAGCGTTTAGCACATTTTGGGGCCCTGCATAAATCCTACTAAAAATGCTGCAATCATCAACACTTAAGGACCAAAAGAACTTTTAATTCAAAGCTCCTAACACAGGCAGGCAAGCAGCATGATCTTCATTTTGCCAATGGGGAAACTGAGGCACGGAGAGGCGATGCCAAGGTCATCCAGCAAGTCATTGGCAGAGCAGGGAATAACACCCAGGAGTTCTGACTCTTGGCCCAGCTTATCCTGTCAACAGATTGTCAGGATGATCAAAACGATTGTAGATTTCCTTTTAAGCTGTGTCCCTACACACCACCTCCTACCAGCCACTTTGGGTAGCCTCAGCTCTAAGCCCAAGGGTGGAATGGGCCACAGGAAATTAAGCTCCCTTCTGATCTGGGGATGATCAGAGCCAGCCAGCACCTGTCACCAGCCCTAACCTCCCATACAAATATTAAGTGAGAAAAAGAGTGCTCACCAGAGATGAGACCCAGCACCCTCTCATTGGGCTGCCTGGTGGGCCTCTTTCTCCCCTTACGTAGAAGAACAGGCTGCTGGAGCAGCCCGGTACGGGGGAGAAGCATCTGCTCACACAGCTGGCTACGACACCCCCAAAATGTACCTGACAGCTCCACACAGCCATGTGCAATAACGCAAATGCCCTGCTAGGAAGGCAGCCCCTGCCCCCGTGTGGCACTTTCTTGTAACTGCACAAAAGTGGGTTTCCACACAAGCAAAGAATGAGGAATTCCTAAATTATTTGGAACTGGCCTAGAAAGTCCTCAGCCAGTCAGAGAGCACAGATAATGTGTCATTACTGATGCCAAAAGGGATGGGACGTTTCAGTAACTGGACCATACGCAAATCTCTGCACTCGGATCAGCTGCTGTCCCTGGAACTCAGGTGATATGACAAACACGTGCCTCAGTTTCCTTGGAGCTTAAATGCATTTTTTTTTAAACCCAGTTAAGTCTCAAAAATATTCAGTGAAACTTTCAAGCTAGCTCCCAGCTTAGCAGACAGTTCTGTGCCCGTAACACATGGCACGTCTGGTTTTTTCACGGCCGTGAATTGCCAGGGGAAAGGCATGAATGGATCAGAAGGCCTAGAACAAAGAATCGGACCCGTGGCACCATATATTTCAATTCACCGTTTCCTGAGCTAATGCATACCTTGGCCTTTGGAGGCAGAGCATGGCCTAATGGTTAGTGCAGGAGCTAGGACTCCTGGCATGTACTGAAGGCCCTATCACTGATTCATGGAATCACCTTGAGCAAGCCCCCAACTCAGTGTCTTAGGTCTTAGATCACAAATGGGCGTAATCCTCTCCCCCCGATCCCAGGAGCACTGTGGAGTTTCTATGAATGAAGCATTTTGGATGAAAAGCATTCAAGAGCTCAGGCTGTGTTCACTTTGCCTATAACACAAGTCTAGTTCATGAACAGGAAGCACCCTGAAGCTATCATCTACATAACCAAAGTACCAACCAGAAGTCCTCTCTTTGTTAATTGCCAACGTGATCAGTGTTGTATTCGACCGACAGTCCTTGCCTCTATGGGAAACGAAAGACGGAAACTGCGCAGTCATGCTCATTATAGCAAATATATTTAATTTTTCCAATAGCCTATTGAATGAGCTTGTTTCACTGTAATGGTGGCAGCTTTTTAAGGGGGGTTGTTTACTGATATGTGGTTTCATTTCTAACTCAACAGCCCTCAGACTTCTTACCTCCCACAGATAGATGCTCTCAGCAATGCCTGCCAGGATGTAGAGACCATTAGGGGAAGCTGTCAGGCAAGTCACCAGCCCAGGGCAGATGATCTTCTGCTGGAGTTGGTCCTAGGAGTACAAAGAATGCAAAGGGGCATTAGCCTTCAGTGAGTGGGCAGAGATTCACTGTGTGTGAGGGGATAGGATTGGGGAAGATGATTTTCACTGAGCCTCTCAATGTTTAATGTGCGTCCTTAATACACGGTTGGTTTCTCTGCCTGTACCCCTGGAGTTCGCAGATGAAACAGAGGCAGGACAGGGGTTAGAAAGGAGCAGAGGAGGAAGATGATGGAGCAAAGGAGGAAGACGAAGGACAGACAAAGGCTCTCTCCACACTGTGGTTAAAATTGTGCCAGCAACAAGACTGCTGGGGATTTTGCTGGTTTGGTTTCAACTACCAAAGGGGTGAGAGATTCAGCTAAAAGGAAAGGGGGCGGGGGCTCCGGGGGGCAGGTCTCGGGGGTTGATGGGGGGGGGGAGAGGGAATCCTGGGAGCGGGGGCTCCGGGGGGCGGGTCTCGGGGGTTGATGGGGGGGGAGAGGGAATCCTGGGAGCAGGGGCTCTGGGGGGCGGGTCTCGGGGGTTGATGGGGGGAGCTGAGGCGGGGGCCCGGGTGGGGGCTGAGAGTTGATCGGGGGGCGGGTCCGAGGGAGCTGATCGGGGGGCTGAGGCGGGAGCCTGGTGGGGGGGCTGAGTTGATCGGGGGCGGGTCTCGGGGGTTGATGGGGGGCAGCTGAGGCGGGGGCCCGGGAGGGGCCTCGGGCAGGGGCCCGGGGGGGATCCCGGGGGCGGGTCTCGGGGGGTTGATGAGGGGAGCTGAGGCAGGGGGCTCGGGGGTTGATGGGGGGGAGCTGAGGCGGGGGCCCGGGGGGGCGGGTCTCGGGGGTTGATGGGGGGCCCGGGGGGCGGGTCTCGGGGGTTGATGGGGGGGAGCTGAGGCGGAGGCCCGGGGGGGATCCCGGGGGCGGGTCCGAGGGGGCTGATCCGGGAGCTCAGGCGGGGGCCCGGGGGGGCGGGGCTCGGGGGTTGATGGGGGACCCGGGGGGGCGGGGCTCGGGGGTTGATGGGGGGCCCGGGGGGCGGGGGTTGATGGGGGGGAGCTGAGACGGGGGCCCGGGGGGGCGGGGCTCGGGGTTAATGGGGGGCCCGGGGGGGCGGGGCTCGGGGCTCGATGGGGGGCCCGGGGCGGGGCTCGGTACCTTTCTCTGCAGCTCCCACACGTTGATGTAGCCCTTGCCCAGCTGCGCCCCCAGCAGGTGCTCCCCGCCCAGCAGCGCCAGGCCCCGCGCCCCGCTGTTGCCGCCCCGGTAGCCGGGGAGCGCGGAGCCCGAGTGCAGCTCCCACACCGAGCAATTGCTCAGCGGCCCGGCGGCGTCCGTCACCAGCGCCACCTCCATGGGCGCCGCCATCTTCTCCGGTCCGCCCAGACCAACGAGAGCGCCGCCGGACTAAGAGCGGCCGCCGCTTGACAACGAGGCGCCGGGCAACCAAAAGGAAGCGCGGCTCAGGCGCCTCCCTTCGCAAGGGGCTGCGTCCGCCCACGTGCTCTCGAAGCTAAGCAGGAGGCAGCTAGTCCCAGCCGCGGATGGGAGACCCAGTAGCTGTGATGGGTCCCCCGCCAGGGGGCGTTCTTTTGATGTTAGCCTGATTTCAATGCTCCAGCTGGGTGCTGCAGCTGCAGACTCAGAAGGGTTTGCTCCTGTTTCCACGTCAGTACTAAGCCTAATGCTCCAGGGGGGTGCTGAGCAGCATGGGGTGAGGGCTGAGCACTGCACCCCAGTGCTGCTGGGAGCACAGCCCAGCACTAGGGGTGTCCTTCTTCAGGGAGGGGTCGATGCTGCACCTGCCCAATTCGACTTGCTTGGTGGGTGTCCCTGGGCCGAGCTTTCCCATGGCTGGCGTAGTAAAGACTGTAGCAAGTCAGGGTTGATAAACTTAACTTCCAGGGCTGGATAAAAGGGGTGGGGGCATTTCAGGAGAAGGCTGGGCCGGGACTGCACAGAGGTGGATTCCTGCAGGTCCCTGGTGTAACTAACTCACTGCTGTTACAAGGGAGAGCCCAGGACCCCTGAGTTGATCTGGTGAATTCCTGCCTGCATCGGGGCTAATGTTCCAACCGCCTCCTCCCCACCCCCACCCGCCAATCAATCTTCCTCCCCCCCCTTTTTTCCCCTGCAGGCATCAGGATTTATTGGCTACTGCTCATTGCCTTGTTTCACAGGTCAAAGGTCGCCCGCTCAGCCAGACCCTGTAGCTAAATCATATGAAGATGCAAGTGACCTTTACCTGGAATGAAGAGTGGCCGGTTGTGGAAGTGATGGGACAGGAAAGAGTGTGAATTTTCCCTAATGGTTTCAACACTCGCGTGTATCAGGTTTCTCTTGCGGATTAAGACAAAGGCCTCCCCAGTGTAATAATATTCCTCTTTGAAATACTTTACAAACCATCAGCTTACAAGTCCTCTGAAGGCAGCGTGGGTCTCAGAGTGGAGGGTTTGTTGCCATATATCTATCCAACACCTACAGAAACGCAGCCACGGGTGGGCTGCAGGGTCAGAGCCCACGGGGCTCACAGCACAATGCACAGTGGTAATGGCGGGAGGTGGAAATTTTGGCCGGGGCCTTAAGGCAAATGGAACCTGCCGAGGTCTGATAGTGTCGTGCACGACGCTGGGACGTTTAGCGCGTGCAAGGCTTTCAGCTGAGACTCTAAACGTGAGGCCATTGCAGAACCGACGGGGCTCGGTGGAAGGTTTGTCCTGGTGCCTTTGGTTCAAGTTTCCCCACTCTTTGCTGTCAGGGAGCGTGTTTCATTCGGGGGATGGGGGGCTGCATTTCATGGTGCTGTGTGGCTATATTGCATGCTAAGGGATCCTTCAGGAAGAGGAGGGCTCCCTATGAATGGGAGCTAGTGAGCTGCAGAGCTCTGAGAGCCTTGTACAAAGGCGGGTCAGTATCGCTATCTCTGTTAGATGGGAAAAACGGAGTGTGCGGGAGGTGAAGTGACTTGCCCAAGGAGACACAGCAAAGCCAGTGGCAGAGCTGTGAATAGAACCCAGAAGTCCTGGCTCCCGATCTTGTGCCTTAGTGCATGGTGCCCCCTCTGAGAAGAATGCAGGGCCTCCAAAACAGCCCAGGAAATAGCTGACACTGCTACAAAGGGGGAATCACAACCAGTTCAGAATTAAAACTCTGTCCCAGGGAATCCCTGTGGCCTAAGCCCCCGGCCCTGGCCGAGCTCCCATTTGAGGTATGGCTGGCTCCCCCCAGCAGGACGTGCCGGTGCCAGGGAGGGGAGAATATGAAATGCTTTTCTCTCCCGTGCTGTCATTCATTCAGCCCCCTCACCTCCTTTACTCGCTGACCCAGGCTGGGTGAAACTGGCTACAAAGTATCTATTGGGTTTCCAGGAAATGGGGCGGGCGAGCCCGCCCCATGCTAACGGAACCCCCCCCAGCCTAAGGGGAGGTGCCACAGAGCCTCAGAAACCCACTAATTGCGGGGGACAACTAATAAAAGAACAGGGACAGGAGTGCGGTCAAAGGGTCATAAGAAGGGAGCCTGACGGTGACACCGAGCAGAGAACCCCGGACAGCGCCCACTGCTCCTCGAAGGCGTCAAGGGAGCCAGCGGACGCCGCCCAGAGGAACTCCGCCCGGAGACGTGAGCGGACTAAGGATCGGAAACAAGCCCCACAGTCGCAGGAGTCTCCATTGGCCAACCGCCTCTCCCTGGTCGCGTAGATGGCCATTTTTGCCAGTATACCAGGGGACTGAACTTCCAGGGGTGGCTCAGGTGCCTCCTGGCTCGACACCAGGTGGGGCAGGACTCCTGGGTTCTATCCCCAGCTCTGTCCCTGACTCACTGCCTAATGCACCGCAGGGGGTGGGTTAAACTCTTGCCCCAGGAATAAACCAAGCTGCCTCTGGAGCTTGGCGGATGCTGCCCCTGATTAGCCCAGCAGGTGGATGCTGGAAGGTGAGCTCCAGCCCTCAGCCCCACCCTGTCCCTATAGCTCTGGGGATGGCAGCAAGGGGCCGAGTGCAGCATTTGTGCTCCTTGGGGGGCGGAGGCTGGAATCCTCCCCTGCTGCTGGACAGCTGCCGTGCCTGCCGATAGGATTCTACACTGAGCACAGATGGGCCGGAGTGGCCTCAGGTCGCCCGGCTCAAGACTCTCTGCCAGCTGGATCATCTTGCCCTACAGCCCCCTGTGGGAGCCGACCCCCAACCCCCTCGGGCCTTTTGAACGAGAATCAGCTCCCTGCTAGCCCGCGGTTCCAACCCCTGCTGCCAGGATTTCACTCCCTGCTCAATTCTCTACGGGTTCAGGGCAATTTCTATAGAGGATTCCTCCCTATTCGATTCTACTGGGCCCCTCCTTAAGGGAATCCCCCCCCCCACCAGCTGAGGCCTTGCAGAAAAAAGGGGCAGGCACCAAATTGGAGCGATTCGTAGGGACCCCCAGCTGGATTGAGACCAGGGCAGGGGCTGGGAAAGGAAGGGTGAAGATAAGGCATGGAGGGAGCTTTTAGGGAAACCTTCTGTGTAGCTGTTCCTCTGTGAGGGAGGCAGCATGATCAGCGATTAGAGCAATTAACGGTGAGCCAGGACTCCTGGGTTCTAGTCCCTGCTCCGGCACTGCAGTTCAGAGGACTGGGAGTCAGGACTCCTGGGTTAAATTCCACTGCTGACCTGCTGTGGGGCTCAGGTCATCTCACCTCTCTGGGCCTCTGTCCCTTCCCTGCCGGTGTAAAATGAAGCACTAATCCCTGGAGCCCCCATGAAGCCCTTTGAGATCCTCAGCTAACAAGTGCAGGGTCTTATCCCACCCTCCCTGAGCGCTCCACACCCCTCTCCCGGCCTGCTATAAAAGCCAGGGGCTGGACCCCAGGGAAGGGACGTTACCCTGCCCAAATAAAGGGGGAAAGGAGAGAGGCTTGAGTGACAGAGCCCAGCAGATCGGTCCAGTTTGGTTCAGCCCAACCCAGCCTCCCGCTGTGCAAAGCAGGGGGGTTGGAAATTGCTGGGTATTAATGGATGGTCCCAGCAGAGCAACCTAAAGCTTTATGGATCTGCGGCCAAGGAGGGGCAGGACTAGCTCTTGCTTCCATGGCAGTGGACTGGCCTGCAGAGTCCAA
Organism: Mauremys mutica; assembly: GCF_020497125.1. Classification (NCBI taxonomy): domain Eukaryota; kingdom Metazoa; phylum Chordata; order Testudines; family Geoemydidae; genus Mauremys; species Mauremys mutica. The sequence continues at coordinate 5,235,124 of NC_059095.1, forward strand.
AGGAGAATCCCGCCCATGCCAGCCCCCCTAGCTGCACGGATCCACTCCTCCAGCACAGCTTCTTAGGAGTCAGCCAGGGAGGAGGCTGGAGGGATTTGAGCATGAAGGCAGCGGGTTGGTGGGTGCAAAGAGTGCAGGAGGAGTCGGGGGCCCGTTTCCAAGCAGAGGGAGGCAGGGAGGGAGGAGAAGCCGATGTAACTTACAGCACAGGTTCCAAGTCCCATCGGGTCTTAAGCACATACGTGTATTCGTGCTTCCCCGGATCAGGGCCCCCGTGACCACCCAAGGGGCAGGCCTTGGGGGTTGTCCCAGGACAGTCGCCTGCAGATCTCCAGCGCAGTCTGCTGACCACCCATCTCCTTTTCCGTGTTGTCAACCCAAAATCACGCCAGCCCCGCCTGCAAAACCATGCGACGAGCGGAACAAGTAACAGGGTGGGCAGGCTTTCTGAGCCTCCCTTCCACGCTCTTCTCCACAGCCAGCAGGGCGAGGCCTTTCGGGGGAGTTGTAACTGGAAGTGGAAATTCTCACAGAGAAGCTGGGGGTTTAAGAGACCCTCCCCGTCCCCAAACATCGCCAGAGTTCATAGATATTACGACCAGAAAGGCCCATCCTACGGTCAGCGAGGCAGCCCTCCTGCAGAGCCTTACCCAGCTATTTCTGAATCAAGCCCACGATTTCGCTTTTTGCTCTAGTACACCTGTTGGAAAGGGATCCCCCTGCTAGGCAGCGCTGCCCAGCACTGTTTCTTTGTACTCAACTGTCTGTAGCCACCTCTTGTCTCTGGCCTTATGCTGAGATTGGAAGTTCTTGGAGGCAGGGACTGGCACTTTGTTCTGTCTTTGTATCCTATCTAGCGCATTGTACACGGCATCCGTAATATACCTAATAATGTACAGGGCCCAGCAAGAAGGGGTTGGGCTCCTAGGTGCTACCGTAATACACCTAGTAACCCAGTGGCAACCCTGCTTGTTTTTACAAGAGGTTTCTCCGAATACTGAGGGACCCTGTGGATAAAGACCAGGCAACGCAATAAAGAAATCAGATGCTGATTTTAAAAGTCAGATTTTTGTTTTTGTTTTTAATATTTCATCAACTTTACAGGGTTACAATTGTCTTAAATATTCTGAAGTTTAAATACAATCTGTATAATAATGTTATTATAAAATGTAAACTTTCAGTGTTTTTATTTTATTTTATTTAATAATCACAAAGTTTTAATACCTGAATGTCTGCAAAACTGAAATATTTCACCGCGGGATTCCCAGGACAGGCAGCCTGAGGCCCGCCGTTATCAGAGGTAGAATGTGGTTTTTATTCATTTTTTTTGTGGTTTTTTTTTTTTTACCTGAGTTAAGATATGCATGCTGTATAATTGCATCTGCAGCTGTGTTCATTCCTTTTGCCTTTCAAACCCCAGAGAAACTGAATTTTTTTAAAATCGATATGCAAAAAGGAAAAAAAAGCTGAATGTAATATGCTCTCCCTGCCCCCGCCCCAAAAATCAAAAAACCCAACCAAAAAATTAGTGGGGGGTGGGGGGTGAGGAGAGGAATAAAACAGGGACTGTACAAATGCAAAACCTACTAAAAATCTAAACACCCCCCCACCCCCAGCACAAAACCAGTGACGAAGAGTCCTCTGGGGGCCATCCCGCCGGATCGCTCTGTGAAGGTAGCCAGGCAGGCGCTAAAACAGCACGTTCGAGTCCTAGCGGCAAGCGCTCCACGGCATCGTCCTAGCCAGACCTTCCGAAGTGAGCGGGTGGGCTCAGCAGAACTCCGGGCTAGTGGGGATTTGGGGGCCACGAACCAGAGTTAAGGGGATGGGGGTGGGGAATGACTCTTGGGCTGTCCAGTGTTTGGCATGCAGAGGTGCCCTGTGGCTTGTCTGGGCTGCAGGCAACTCCAGCCCCTGCACCCGTCCTCCCCGGGTGTGGCCTGCTCAGGGGCTGCTGCGTTAGCTGCCGGCAGAAGCCGGGGCAGCCCAGAGGCAGAGCAGTGCCCACCGGCGAGGTGAAGTGGGAGACAAGCCCTTTCCACACACTAGCTGTCCCCGGGGTGGCATCTGAGGGTCCCCCTCGGGCACACACCCACGCAGCCCCGCGGCAGCAGGCCCACAAAGACGCACGCAGCCCTTTCTAAAGTCAAGTATCTCAGTAGTGCTCGGGTCCAGGTTTCCTTGCGGCCGCACGGCCTCCTGCAGCGAGAGCAGGGCAGAGACAAGCTGGAAGCTACCCTAGCAAAGCTGCCTCTCCTACGGAGCCAGCGCTGGGGAGAAACCCAGGTCACCCACCCGCCGTGCTGGGCAACTTTAAGGCAAGTTTCTCCTGGATAAAAAATCAGGGCTAAGAAATCACACCTCCTCCCCCCCTCCAAAACGCCCCCCACATAACTGGAACTTAAAATAAATGACACAGCAAGCAAATCCTGCCCTGCCCCTTCTCCCTCCCCCCAGTACCCAGTACAATCAGATCCAGACAGCGGGTCTTTTTCCCCTGAGTTACAATCCTGCTCTTGCTCCGAGAGCCCAGATTGCATAAGAAACACGTTTTACCCCGAAGGTTGGTTGGTTTTGCTTTATACACACACTCAAAACACACACGAGATATAGAATTTGATATAGAATTTCTCCCCCCCCCCAACCCACCCCGCTTTCTAAGGCTCCTTATACAAGGCGAGCAACGCATTCGTTCTGAGAGAGGTTACGTTTCCAGGCCAGGCACAGAGCCAAGCCTCAAGGGCCTGACTGGCTGGGACGTCTGGAGAACAGAGCTGCCCCCTCACTGGTCCTGCACCCAACACGGGCGGAGAACAGCCACAGATCCCCTCAGCGACGAAGTCGGACGTACAGTCCCTGCCCATGAGACTTCTGTAGCTACAGGTTTTGGCAGTGAGGAGGTGGGAGAGGGGAAAACCCTTTGTTTTATCTAACTACCGAGAGAGGGTTTCGGGATCTTTGATCTCGCCTGAGTTGCATACTGAACGCAGGCTGCGGGTTAGCAGGGTTGCTGGTCCCGGCGTGCAGGGTCAATTCCACGGCAGAAGCGTAAAGAGCGAACTGCCCAGCGGAAAGGGGAACTGAACGGAGGCTAGAAATCGGTCCCGTTTGTCAGGCTGCAGGGGTGGTTCTTGGTTTGCTCCAGGCTGCATCGCTCTGTGACATCGGACGCCAGCAAACACACACAGCCCCTGATTCAGCCAAGCACATCAAAGGGCTCTGGTGACTCGGGGCAGACCAAGGCAAGACCCAGGAAGTGCTGGAAGGTGTCTGCAGGAGGGATGACGCCCCGTGTTACTGTGCCGGCTAGTGGGGGGCAGCCAGCTCCTCTCTCTGGGCTGAGCTCCACTTTTCACTTTCGCTTTGCCGTTCCCCTTTCAAAGCTGCCCAGGCTCCATGAAAACGGAGCTCTGAGGGCAGCAGCCCAGGGAGGCTTCCAAAGCCAGGACGCAGCAAAAGGAAACAGAAGGCGTTGGGGGCTAGCAGGCAGGGAAGGAAAATGGCAATGGGGCAAAGGGCCGTAACTTTCTGTGCTCTGCACAGGACAAGAGGGGAGCACTCGGAAACAGTCTGTTAAAGTACAGCTCTAGCGATCTATAATCACAAGGGGCACCAGGCTCCATCCAAAGCCCCCTGAAGTCAGTGGGAGCTGTGCCGTCGACTTCAGCGGATTCTGGCGGCTGGCTGAGGAAGGCGAGTGAGCCCTCCCTCTATAAACACCCTGCTTTCTCCATGATGGGGGCTTGTATCGCCAGCAGCCTGCTGCGACCGCTGGTCCTCGCTCGCCAGATCCCCTTGCTTCCATATTCTCCCCCCCTTGAGCGGCGGCAGAGAGAGATGGACGCTAGCCTGGATTCTCTGCAGGAGCTGTCCCATAGGGCATTAAAAAGGTCGCCCCCTGGAGATCATGCCCACCTGGCTCTTGGTATAGAAGCCACCGGAGGTCTGACTCGTCGCTGTGCTGCCTAAGGAGGAACTGTCATGCCAGGAATCTGGCAGCAGGCTGGGCGAAGGCACATCAATCTGGCTCGCTCGGCGTCAACGGGAGAGTTGGCGCCAGTGGGTTTGATCCCGGGTGCTCCAGAAGGAGCCACCGCAGCATCCTTAGCCTAGAGATCGGTGAGAGGTTTTGTAAATACAAAACAGCTGCCGGGTTAAAAAGAAAAGATGCAGCAGCCGGGCTGGACGGAACAGAGGGGAGCGGCTTGGTGAGGATACACGGCCCCTGGCCTCTAAGGTCAAAGGGGCACTTGAGTGACAAGTCTGAACAGGGAGCGCATTTCTAGCCAGATTCTCCGGGAGGCCAAGATGCCTTCAGCCACCTGAGAAGCCTGGGCACCTCCCGGAAAGGCACAACCTCCTCCCAGGACCTCAGCAATCAGGGAAATCAAGGAGTAGCCAGGCCAGGCCCTGCTGTTTACTGGGGGGTTACTGGCATGTGTGCGACCAACAGGCAGGGAGGATGCCCAGGATTGCAAAACGGGTCCACAGCTGAGCAATGAGGCCCCGTGGCTGGGCATGCAGGGGTGTAATGGAGCAGATCCAGGCCTGTTTAGTTGGGAACAGGGAACCGCCAGCATTCCCGTCTGGCTGGCTCAGCATCCCACTTAGCGGAACACAGCTCACAACACTCACAAAGGTGCTTTCCCACTGTCCGGGAGCAGCCGCTTTTCTTCCACGGCAGGCACTGGAGACCAGCATCAGCCGTGGCCTAAGCAAATGCCAAGTCCACTGAAATCAACAGAGGCTGCACCCACTTATACCAGGGCTCAACAGGACCCTGTGCATCCCAGGTATGTACCCTGCAAAGCTGATACATGCACCGTAGTGGTCACATTTCCCCAGGGAAAAGAGAGGAGCCCACTCTCAAGTCTAAGGCCGGAAAGAGGACAAATCTCCACTCCGCTCCAGAGGGTGCCCTCTCCCTCTGCGTGACAAAGCTGATTAACACTTGAACCAGAGAGCTAGGGAGGCGGCTTTTAACATTTAACAGGATTAAATCCAGCCTCTTTCTGCATCACGGTTAAGCAGCTTCGTGGCTCCTCCCTCCCCAGGTAGACAGGTATAGTTAAAGCAGCATAACCCCACTAGTGGGGACGCAGTTACACAGGTAGAAAGGTGCTCTTGCTGTAGGAGAAGGGAAACAGCTCTACTGGTATAAGTCATCTTTATACTGGCTTTCCTGTAGCTGCACTAGGAGCTGTACTGGTATAGCTATAATGGTAAAAAGTCACACTCCTAACTGCCATAATGATATTGGCACAAACCGTCCTGGCCGAGAAAATGTGTTATGGCTTCAATATTCCCCGCCCCACCCCCAGAGGAAGAATCACCATATATGACAAAACCTAGGGGTCACGACCATCCTGCTGTTTCCACGAGAGGGTGTTCCTGGCTAGATCCCAGCTAGACGGGAGATGCATTTGCTGGCACGAATACCTGGGTTCAGTGACCACTGGTTTCGGGCAGCCACTCAGGGGAGCTTTAAGGGACCGTTTACGGAGGGACCCAATCAGCTTGAGATCTTGTCCATTTCAATGACCTGGAGGCAGCAGAGGGTTTTGCACTTGCTCTGCAGTCTCTCCGCCAATTTCCCTGCTTTGACAATCCCCTTAAGATCCACTCTGAGGAAGGGAAACTGAGGCGCTAGGGGCTTGACCAAAGTCAGTGGAAACTGAAGTGGGCTTTGGCTCAGGCCCTGTAGAGGGGGAAAAACAGTGAAACTGACCACACACAAAGCGCTGTCAGATGCACAGAGGGAAACAAAATAAAAATAACCCAGAGGGATTTTGTCCTGTCTCTAATCTCCTTCAGGGAGCATCAGGTTAGCTGCAGCAATGCCAGGGGAACTTGTTCAGACAGAAATGCGGCGAGCCCATGGTGTCTCTTTAACATTCACTATGGAGATTAAAAAAAACCAATCCCAGTGCACATTCTAAAAATATCACTGCAACAATATACTTCAAGGCAGCGCTCCCACCCTCGTCCGCCTAGCAGCACAGGCATCACCAAAGGCCTGAGGTGTAAAAATCTTGCGGAGTGGGGCCATATTTTCAAATGCTCAATGCCCGCCACCGGGGCTAGAACAGCACGAGTGCTCAGCTTCTGTTGTGACACCTCAGCTCAGTTTTCACAAACCGCTCACGGCCCAGCCTGCTGGATTCCTTTGAAAATCTGCCCACTTGTTGCAGTGCCGCTAAAGAGCACCGAGCCCTTCTGAAAATATCTAGTCCTTACATCTGCTTTTTGCCCACGACACCGCAGGAACCTCATTGACTTTTATCTAGTACACCTGATTTTTCTGGTTATTTTCTTCACCTGTCCAAAGAAAAGAAAAAGAAACCTACGAAGAACCAGTTTGCTGTTTCAGCCCTGAGCAGACTATGAGGTGTGACAAGTATCTAGAATCTGGCGAAAGAAGCAGGGAGGGCGGAGGTAGGGGGCAGAGAGGGCACGTGTACAGTCTGGATTCTACATTATAGTATTGCCTTTAGATCAGATTCTCTGTGCTGGTTTCCAGCAGAGCAGTGAACTATCAGGCTGGTAGCTGCTGGTAGAATGCAGGGTCAGGGAGCTGGAGGCAGTCAGAGCGGCTTGTGACTAGAAAAACAGGCTGGGGAGGTTGGGAGCCGGTTTATCAAATGGAAAAGCACAAAAATCAGCAGGAAAAGATGTAGTTAAAAAAAATCCAGAGCGCCCCACCCCCGTTGTTTGCAAGAGAAGCCAAGCTGGGAGGCTTTGCGTCTCCATTCCATTGCTTTGCCCTTTGTGCAGATGTTCGCACCAGTGCAAAAGCACTTTCGCTTCACCGCCCACCCTCTGGCTGCTGCAAAAGACAGCAGCCGAGAATCAGAATCAGGCCCTTTATGGGCCGGGGCTATTATGCAGGTAAGGATGCTCTGGTGCCACAGGACAGGGCAGAGGAAACACATGGCTACAGCAGGACACACGCTTAAGGCCCGATCCTGAGACGTGCTGGGCATGTTCCACACGCAGCTGCTTCGGCGGGAGTTAACGGCACTCAGCACCCAGCTGGACAGATGAATTCTGCAGCAAGCCCTCGATTGTCTCTAAAATGGAGTTTCTCCTCCAGAATAACCCCGCCCCCGCGCTCACGTCAGGAACACGGCGCACAGCACAGAGCCCATTAAATTATGCTCCCTGGACCTAATTACAGGGAGAGAATTGTACTGTGAGCCCCTGGGAACAGGGTTCCCTGGGAGGGGATGGGGTGGGGAAGCAGAGGAGTCATCGACGTTAATTTCCTCCACCGAGAAATTAAACAAACACACGAGAAAAATACAAAACAGACCAAGTGTAACAGGCCGGCCGGTCCCTTGTGATGACGCCAAGTTGCAGGTAACTGCAGGCAGCTGCAAGCAGGACCCTCAATGGTGCAGCATCAGTTGTAGCACAGATTCAGGTTAAGCCTCGGATTGTCAAAAGAAGCCAGATGGAATTAGGGGCAAGTCAATGGGAGCGGGGAACCGAATTCCCTCACCTGTAGGTCCAGATCAGAGGGAATAAAAAAGGCAAAGGGAGAGGGAGGGTGCTCTGGACTGGGGATGGGAAGCAGAGTCTGGGGAGTTTTACCGTTCAGTCTCGCGATGCAAAACCTGTTTTTTGCCTCCAAAGCCTACAAGCCGGAATCGCACCCTTTGCAGCCCCTTGAGTTACGCCCGGAGAATTTCTGCCAGCCGGGGCAAACGTATCATTACTGCAGACCACAGGTGTCAAGCAACGACACCTCCCCACGCACTGCCTTCCCCCCGCTGCCCCATCCACACAGCTCTCAACCCTAAACTATAAAGCGTTTGCAAGTCCCCTTACCGCCAGCGGGCCGCGACCACGCGCTGTGCCGAAGCAGGACCCCGACGAAGCAGGCTGGCCGTGCAGACAGCTCCACTTTATGCCGCCTGCCTTTACCTCTATCCCTGAAGGAAACGGATCCTAGAAACGCAGAGTTTTCCCAAAGAGGCAGCTATACAAAACCGTCTCCTAATAACTGCCGATCAAAGACGCAACTTCAACCCTAAGATCTCCAAATGGAGCTTGCTTAAACCCCCCCCCCCGCCCCCTTCCACCCTGCATACAAACACCTGAGCTCGTTCGGTGGGGTCACCCTGGCTCTCTCCCGAACCTCGGGCGTCACCAGCGTTCGAAAGAAAGTAGCGCAGCTCGAACTCGACCAAAGATCAACATCAGACGACGACAAGAAAAAAAGAAAAAGAGGTTACAAGGTTTCCAAGTCCTGTTTCCCTGAACGAACACTAATATAGATCATTTTCGAGAGTTAAGGTTTGATTTTTTTTTTTTAGAGAATAAAATAGAAGCTATTTACAAAAAAAAAAAAAGAGAGAGATCCAAATAACCACCTCGTAAAATGCTGAGTGTAGCTCTTAAAATTAAAAAGCTTTAAAGGATTAAAATTTCCTCCCGCTTTTGCAAATTTTGTTTTCGGTTTAAAAAAAAAAAGAAGAAAAGAAACGAAAGGTGGGGAGGTTTCATTAAAAACACAAGCCCGCGGGCGTCGGTGCGACTGTGTGTCTGTCTGGAGGTATCCAAAAGAACACAACTTCAAACAACAACATTAAAAAACAACCAAACGCACAGTGCAAAGTGGGGTGTCTGTGAGGTAAAGCGTTCCGGGAGGACGAGGCATCACCTCCAAAGCTACCGGGTAATGACTGGCTCAGAGCCCAGGCTGCTTTTAATGAAACCCCCTGGATTAAAGCTTTTCTCCTTGCAAAACTTTCTCCAGTCCTCTCAGGAGGAGGGGGAGACAGGGCTTCCTCCCCCCACCCCCTGGGAAAGCCAGATGCAAGCTTGGTTTTTGGCATCAGCTGTGATAGAAGCTCCACGTGTGGGTTTATTTTTATTTTTTTTTGTCTTTTGGTGAGATGAGGCGCTGCCGTTGGGGGAGGGGGGGCTAAGGCGAAGAAGAGTTATTAGAGGTAGAGGTTGGAGGGGCGGACGAAGCAGCCGGGGCAGCCTGGGAGACGCCGCTGCTGCCCCCCACGCCGCTGCTGCTGCTGCTCCGGCTGCCGCTGTTTCCTTTGCTGTAGGCGGAGGAAGGGAGCGAGGAGGACGAGGGGCCGGGGGTCTGTGCGAACAACACACCTGGGGGAGAGACAAGAGGGAGAGGCTTGGGGCGGGGCGGCTCCTAACTCCAGCGGGAACCAAGCCGCGAAGTGGGGAGAATGCTCCTTCCTCCCCTGTCCTCCCTGCTAGGACAGTGGGGACCTGATACATAGGAACCGTCAGCCCGGATCAAAGCCGCCATCCATCCGGCCCAGCCTCCGTCTCGGTCAGTGGCCAGCGGCTTCAGAGGAACGGGCAAGAAACTCTGCAATAAGCAGCTAAGGAAGAAGCTTCATTGGAGAGGGGCGATTTAGTGCTTAGGGCCCTGGCCTATGAGCCCACAGTTCTATTCCTAGCTAGTTACTGTGCCTCTGTTTCCCCTCGCAACCGTGTCTATCTAGACCGTAAGCTCTTCGGGGCAGGGACCAGCTGTCGCCAGGTGTCTGTGCCATGCCCAGCAGAATGGGGTGTGGCTCTTGGCCTCTAGGCACTACCATAGCAGCGCTGATTCGTGAAAATAACTTGCAAGCACCTTTGTCCCCAGAGGAATGAGTTTGGAAGCACATTGTCTAAGGGCAGCGAGACGCGGAGAGGCAAGTTACTACCTCCCGAACGCCTGCAAAGGGAGAGGAGCGTCCGGCACGGAGCAATCCAATCCACCCCTGGAAAGGCTGGGAAGGGACTGCAGAATAGGAACCTTGAGACCTGAACCTGGGCTCTGATCAGACAGCCGGCTCTGGCCTTGTACAGCCCCCGGCGCGATGGGGCCCTTCGCCCCCGTCAAGGTGATCACCAGGGAGATCTGTGTTTTGCTGTTGGCTTGGGCCAGCAGGGAGCTGGGGAGGGGCGGGGCGAGAGGCAGAGACGGAGACCCGGCCACGTTCCCGTTACCTGTATAGACGATGCCGTTGATCTCCACTGACATGCTGATGCTGTTCGTGCCGTTGCTGGTCAGGCTCATGCCGGAGTCCTGACGGTTTTCTGCAGCAGGATAAATCAGATTATAACCAAAGTGCTCAGTCAGAACAAGACCACCCTGACCCGCCAGGCTCACAGAACCCTGCAGACGCCACCCCCAAATCCTTTCCTCTCGGCTAGTAACAGGGATGGTAAAAAAATCCCTCTCCATTTACAGATGGGGGACTTGGCATCCGGGTCTGCCTTTAAACGTCACTGTGGTCCTATTGGACAGGCAGCAGGGACCCATGGAAACCAGCGGGTGGGGAAGAGGACATGGAGAAGAGTGAGCCCTACAAGGCTGGTTTGGGGGTCTGGCATCATCAGCAGGAGCAGAGGCCCCCATGCCCCTGGGAATCAAACCCGGCTTCGCAAGACACCAGCAGCTTTGGGATTTGAGTCTTCAGATTTGCTAAAAATGGGTCCAGCACAGTGCCAGGAAATGCTTTTGGTACAGGGAGCGGGGAGGGGCTGAGAGGGACCGGATCAGACATGACACGGAAGAGGCGCTTGTTTTGAAGCTCTGGCTAGTGAAACAGCCCTTCCCATGCTGGGAGAGGGGAAACGGCCTGGCTGAGCAGCCCATGCATGGGACAGGGAGCTGGAGATGGCTCTTTTAGCTCATACAGTGGAGACTCAGCATTTAAGAATCAGAGGTCCCAGGTTCAATCCCCACTGCCGACGACCCGTGCATGGGGTGGTCTTAGTCCAGCGGGCTGGGATGGGGTTGGGGACCCCTAGACTAACCTCTGGGGACGATCTGCATTGTGACGCCCTCCCCCGCGAGCCAGCCCCAGCGCTTCCCACCTGGCGAGCGAGTCCCTTGGCTGTTAATGCGGATGCTCATGGGTAGCTGTGCCGTCATGGCCAGGAGGTTCTGCTGGATGGCCCGTTGCATCAGCCTCTGCTGCTCATCCGTCACCAGAGCCATCTTCTTCTCCGGAGGCTCCCCGGACTCCAGCTTCTCTCTCAGCTGCTCCAGGGCCGCGGCCTGAGCGGCCACTGCTGCCTGAGCGGCGGCCGCCTGCACGACCGCTGCCTGGGCTGCTACCACTGGGTGGCCAGCCAGGGCCACAGGGAGTCGGCTGGGCATGGTGATTGGCATGGGCGAGTCCTCTTCTGCAACAAGGAGAGGGCACGGGAGTCCCGTGAGCTCGCGAGGGCTGGTCCAGGCCAGACTCTTCACGTGCATGAGAAACAAGCTTTACGTACACCCAGCCAGCTCCCTGCTGCAGGACGGGATGGCTCCGTTGTATGGAACTCTCCTTTCAACGTGTTCTGTGTTGATTCACATGGGCATGGCACTGAGGACTAGTGGTTAGACCAGGGGGGCTGGGATTCAAGACACCTAGGTCCCAACTGCCTTCCTGTACGACCTGGGTCAAGTTACTTCCCTGCACGCTGCCTCAGTTTCCCCTGTGGCAGACTAGGGATAATCCTAGCCTATTTTATGGTGGGTGAGCAGAGCAATCCCGCTGGCTCCGTTAATGGTTATAAATTGCTCTGAGATTCTGACATTAAAGTGGCGCCATGTAAAGGAGCTGGTGTAGCAGCGTGGACTGAGCGCAGGTCTGGGAGCCAGGACTCCTGGGTTCTCTTCCCAGTGTTAAGAAAGAGAGTGGGGGAGGGGACTGGGAATTAGGACTCCTGGGTTCTCTTCCCAGCTCTTGGCGGAGAGCAGAGGGGGGACCAGGACTCCTGGGTTCTGTCCTTTGCCCATGAGTGCCATAGGAACGTTATTAACTCCCCGCTCCAGAGGGCTCTGAAACCACGGGTGAAAAGCTCTAGCTAAAGGGGCCAAACCCTGAGACCTTTACTCCCTCGCTCCCGCCATGGCCTGGCCCGCTCGTGCCAAGCAGGGCGCCAGCCAAGCCGTTACCTTTCTTTATCTTTTGCCCGGGGCCGATGGGGCCGCCGTTGGTGGCCGCCAGCCCCAGGCCAGGCACTTGCAGCTTGGGGGAGGAGAGCAGGCTGGGGGTGCCGCTGGGGGAGTAGGTGAAGAGGGAGCCCCCGAAGCCCTGCCGGCGGCCCTCTCGCCGGTTGCTGTCGATGGCGGCCTGCAGCTCGTTGGGGTTGCTGAGCCCTCGCTTCTCGCACTCGTAGGGGTACAGGTACTTCATGTATCTGCCAGAGGAAACGCCCCGCTCAGCCCGCGGCACCAGCCGCCCTCGGCCCGCCCGAGAAACCTCCCAGCCCACCCGCCGAGGAGGCGGCTCCCGCAGGCCAGCAGCTAACACGGGCGCCTGTCGGCGTCGATCCAGAGGCGCCTTTTCCCCAGAGCCGCGCCGCCTTCAAGCGAAAGGGATTTCTGTAGCCCCGACCCCTCCCCATCTGGGCGGTGGAAGCAGGAGGTTTGGAGACAGCGACACTCTTGTCCTGCACCAGCCAAACCTTAACAGGGGCCAGTCCAAATCAGCCTCTGGCTACAGAGGCCCCTTTCTCCATCCGGGGCGGGGAAGAGAGAGCGGGTGCGGATCCAGCAGGAAGCAGAGCAATCCGGGAACCGGGGAGGGGACCCAGCATCCCACACACTCAGCCCCGCGATGGGCTGTGGCCGAGTGGCACCCCTTAAACGAACAGTAGCTGATCCCCCCCCACCAGCCGCCTCCGGCCCTTGCTGGACTAAGGAACCGCGGCTGGGATCTCCCACCGCCGTGGGAAGCCGGGATCGAGCACTAGGCTCGCTGGATGGAAGGGAAGGGCAGGGCGGCCTCCCACCTGCCCAGGGAAAGCCCCCTCCCGCCCCCCGGATCCCCCGGCACTTACTGCGTGCGGAGCGTGAAGGCAGCGCTGGTGATGGAGGTGGGCAGGTTGAGCCCTTTGGTGATCTCCCGCCACAGCTTCTTGTTGATCACTTCCACCAGGCCCCCCTTCTCGGTCACCAGCACGTAGAGCATGTAAAGATCCAGCACCTGCTTGGCCATGATGGGGATTCGGTTGACGGGGGTCCCTGTGGGGTGGGGGTGAAACGGAAGAGCAAGTTGCAACTGGGACGCAGAAACCCTGGAGTCCATCCCTGGCTCTCGGACAAGTAGGTCCCTGCTCCATGCTGCAGTTTTCCAGGGACAGCTCAGTGGTTTGAGCATTGGCCTGCTTAACCCACGGTTGTGAGTTCAATCCCTGAAGGGGCCATTTGGGGATCAGAACGAAAATCTGTCTGGGGATTGGTCCTGCTTTGAGCAGGGGGTTGGACTAGATACCTCCTGAGGTCCCTTCCAGCCCCGAGGTTCTATGAATACCTCCTTCCTTTTTCTTTCTAGCTTTTCAGGGCAGGGACTGTCCCTAAGAACATGTATATTACAGAACCTAGCACAATGGGGCCCCGATCTCAGCTGGGGCCTCTGGGATCTACAATAATGTGTGATTAACACGAGGAAGGAAAAACTTGCCCTTCAGACGAGAGCATCTTTATCCCCAGTGTGCCTGGGACACGTTTTTGAAGAAAATCCTTTTCGTAGCCGCATGGAAAGGTCCCCTACATTCCACTGGCCGTTTCATCTGCGCTTAGCACAGCAACCACCCCAGCTCCCTTCCCAGCACGCCCGGCTGGTATCCGATTGTGGGTGGGGGAGGGTTTGCATATTTGCACGGTATTATTTAAACATTTTTTTATTCACATCCCTGCCCCTGCTCTGCTGGGCTGGGGCCATTCATGCACACATTTGAAGGAGCCTGGTGTATTGGACTGGGCTGATACAGAGACCTCACTGCCTATCTGAAGGGGTAATTCTCTTGGACTTATCTGCCGCCCTGCCCTGGTCAGCGACAGCTCCTGGGAAGTGGTAGGGGGCAGGGAGGTACCACAGAAGTGACACGGCGGCGGATAGGAACAGGATGTGATGGAGCAAGAAACCCAACCCTCCCCGCACAGGATACTCTGGCCATTTTCCACCGCTCTGTCTTTGCATTAGCGTCAGACGCACGTCACTCTCCCCAGACCCTCGCCCTGAGACGGCAGCAGCAACTCCACACATCCAGTGCGGGGAGAGGAGCTTACGGACACCAGCTGGGTCGGGTCCAGCAGGTGGCGCTAGCAACCAAAGCCCGGCAATGGGGCTTTTAAGAGGACGAGGGAATTAGTCAGAGAGCGGAAGAGACGGAAGCCACCGTCCCAGAGCATGAGACACCAAACTGTTGTGCAACGGACCGGAAGGTCCCGTCTACTCCGGTGAGCTGGATTTAAAAACCCACGAGGGATCACAGCTGGGACACTGCTCTTGGCTGGGCCAGAGGGGGCGAATGGGCCAATGCCTTCAAATCTGCGTTCACGCCCCCAGACGGAGACTAGGGGATAACCGGGCTTGAGCCTGAAACTTTCCCTGAGAGTCTCTCACCCCCAAACAGGACTACAGAGGGTCCCCCACCTTCCCAGCCCCCAATGACCCAAGAGGCCAAAACCTGTAGGCAAGTCAGTGTCATTCCTGATAAAAATCCCAGGCTAGGGGCCAGGCCGAGGATACTTTAAGGATGTGTCTCTTATAAAAACTGGATGCAGACCATTAGCGAGAGGAGATATCATCATCTCACTGTTTTCTTGTGCTCCCCTCCCCCAGCTTCATCCATTTCTTTCTTCTCTTATACGTAGATTGTAAATTCTTTAGAGAGGGGCTGACGTTTTGTTGGGTGTTTGTGCAGCACCTAGCGCAATGCAGCCCTGGTCTAGGACTGCAGCTTCTAGGTACTTCAGTAATACAAATAATTAACAACAACGTGCCTGGTGACCCTCAGAACACAGGAGGGAGGGCCCTGCCCGGAGACCTGACTGGCTAAGAAGGATCTTACATTGGGTCGTTTTTCTTTCAAAAACAAATTTTCAACGGAAAACAGCCCAAAAAAAAAAAAAAAAAAGGCTCTGGGGACCCCCCTCCCTCCCTCCAGAAAACGTGAACAAGATTTTTCATCAACATTTTCATTCTGTTTGGAATGTTCCAGTTTTTCAATTATTTTTTTTTTAAAGCTTTTAAAGCCAAACCTGTGTTGTTTTGTTAATGCATCCCCTACCCAGGCTGTCTCCCCTCCCATTTGTCACAGGAAAGCGGGAGGAGGGTGAGAAAAGGGGGGAGGAAGGATTTGAAATTTGCATTTTTTATTGGAAAACAAACTTTTCCATGGAGGGGAAAAAAAAACAACCAACCTTCTCCCCCACTCTCCCCCCCAAAAAAGAAAAGGTTTCTGCAAACCCCCTTGACTCCCCAGTTTCCTACAACGCAGAGCAAAGAGCGTCTGATCCAAAGCTAACGGGAACCTTTCCAGTGGCCTTTAGATCAGGCCCGTGGGGTTTGCCCTCCGAGGGCTGAGAAAAGTCAGGTTGGCTCTAGGTTTTCCCCACACCTGCCCTGGGAGATCCAGGCCAGCGGGACCCGTACCCTGAGCTGTGAGAGAGAGTCTGTGTGTGTCTGTGGGGGAGAGAGACGGATGAGATGGGCAAGGCGCCCTCAGTTATATGACATGAGAAATCAGATAAGCAGTACAGGGGCTTCCCCTGTTCACCCCAGCCCAGCACAGTGCCTCCCTCTGACGGCATGGAGGTGCGGTGAGCTCAGTCCGGATCAGACTCACATGGTCGCAAGCCAGTTCTTACAGTGGGATCTCTGCAGACCCCACATCATTAGTGTATCAATGGCAGCTGGGGCCCTAGGGTTTGATGGCCCCCTGAGACTGACTCCCCCCCTTGCCCCATAGGGCTAGACAAGGGGGGGGGTGAGTGCCAACACTGCATGCAAGACAGTCTCTGCCCATCAAGCTTACAGGCCGCGATGGATGGACCACGTGGTTCCAACCTAATGGGTTGAAGCTGCCCCAGCCCCTGTGCAGGCAGAGGTCCCTGCCCTCAGCAAAAGGCATGTGGGGGGGGAGGGAGGGGGGATGACGCTAGGACCCCATGCAAGGGGTCTGCATGCCCCTGAACCCAGCTGCCTGGCGCCTGGCTGTATCCCAGCTCATGGCAGGGGAGGGAAGGAGAATTGGGACCCGCTGAAGTCAGGGGGAAAAAGCTGCCTGTGACATTAATGGGGTTTGGATCACGTCCTTGGGATGTGGCTAACCTGGGTCAGCCAGCGACGCCCGATCCCGAGGAGGCGGCACTGCAACCCCGGGCTGCAGCAGTAGCTGGATGGGAGCGCGGCCGCTGCTTTGTGATGCACGGGCACTGGGGGAAGGATCCTGCCCCACCCCAGCCCTCTACTGAGTCCAGCTAGATCCAGCCCATCGCAAACAGGGCAGGGACTTCGTGTGCCAACAGGCGTCCTGGCACCAGATGCGCTGGTCTTACGTCGTCCAATCAGGGGCCAGAAGCTGAGCCCGCTGTGCCAGAGCTGGAACGTCTGCGGTGGCTGGTTCCAGACCGTGGCACAAGCTGCCTCAGGAACAATGGCCCATCTCAAACCTCCCCACCTTCCACTCCAAGTGCCAGGCGTGTTAGCTCTGACCAGCCTTCGCGACATCGACACAGAGCAACGCACGTACTAAAAAAAACCCGACCAACTCCGCTGCCCCTGCGTCACAGCCACTACGGGAGGGATGTCAGGTGCATGGCTCAATACACAACTGGGAGGCGCTCGGATACCCGGCTGAGGAGCCCGCTCTAAGACTAGAACCGCAGGCGGTCCCTGGATTGAACTGGCCAATTCTGAAGGGGCACGCTACGAACACCGGCGCAGGCCCCAGTCGGAAGCTGGAAAAGAAACGATCCACTGAGCAATCGCGAACAGACATTTGTCAAAGAAAAAAAAACACCATCACAATGACAACCAAACCACACAACACACTCTCTCTCTCTCTCTTTCTCACGCACACACACACACACAATTGGTTTGTGGACAAATTTCCCCATCCGTAGAACAGTCGTCTGCAATGAGTCACGTGACCAGCTTTAATGCTACACTTAGCAAACAGCTAGTTCCAGCCAGTCTCATTCTGAACCTACCACCCTAGTACAGGGCTGGGGCCGAGAGTGGGCGGGGGGGGGAGCACGGACACAGGATGTTTATACAACGCGGCAGAGAGACCACATATAGTCAGGGAGGGGGCTGGGCTGTAATGCATCCATTCATCAATAGCTGCCTGAAGAATCATGCTGATGATTCAATCAGAAAAGCCAGGGGAGGGCTAGGGGGTGTCTTGATCTCTGGTTTATTCTAGAGGGGAAGGGTGCAAAGGGTGGGGGAGGGAGGTGGCAAAGTCTGAAGTCGGGGGGGGGGGAGCCAACGAGGATTTCTCCTCTCCCGCCTCTTCCGTTATTGATTTATTGCCTTTTTAAAAGCAAGAAACAAAATCCCCACCCCGTGGTGATGCTGCTAATTGATGGCTGCTCCCCGGAAGAAGGGAAACAGGCCAGCGGCAGAGGGGGGATTGTTAAACCGCAGCTACTTAAATGGTGCTGATCACGGTTTGTCCCTGGGAAAGCGTGTTCAGCTGCTGCTGTTGTCAGCAACAGAGGTTATTGACACGGTGGTAGCACCTTGAGGCCGTAAGAGATCAGGGCCCCATCACTGTGCATGCGCAGAGCACGGGGCAGTCCCTGCCCCGAAGAGCTTACAGTCTAGACAGACAAGAGAGAGGAAACAGACGTCTCCTCCTCATTTTACAGATGGGGAAGGGAGATTAAGTGACTTGCTCAAGGTCACACAGGGAGACAGTGGCGGAGCTGGAAATGAAGTCTGGATCTCCTGAGACCCAGCTCAGTGTTTTAACCTTACGGGTCAGATTTTCAAAAGAATGTGCTTTGTTCGTTTAAAAATCTGGTCACTTATTCTGGTCCCTAATCAGGAGCCGAGGGCTTCCGGGGTATGTCTACTTGGCCAAAACAGACCCGTGGCAGCGAGTCTCAGAGCCTGGGAGAACTGACTTGGGCACGCAGGGCTAAAAATAGCAGTGTAGATGTCCAGCGTGTGGCTGGAGCTCAGGCTCTGAAACCTGGTGATGGAGGAGGGTCTCAGAGGAACCCAGGCTGTGCTGAACCCTTGTGAACAGCAGCCAGCCCACAACCCAAGTCCCTAGCTCCCGTGTTCCCACCCTTACGCCCGCCATAGCCCTGCCCCGACTTGGGTGAAGCAGCAGGTCTCAGCGCGAGGCTGAATGGGACAGTTCACACCTCTTAGTTCAGGCTGTCTGCAGACTCAGGCAGACATTCCCGCGTCAGATACACTCAGGTCCCCTTTTCAACTCTTAAGATTGCTGGCAACGTTAAGGCTGGCTGGTTGGTGCTCACATGGCTCAGAGTCTAACCGATCCCCATATGTGGGCCGGGGAAGGAATTTTCCGCAGGTCAAACTGGCAACGACCTTGAGGATTTTTTGCCTTCCTCTGCATCATGCAGGTGCGGGTCACTTGCTGGGACCATCGGGGCACATCTCACTTAATCGCTTCCCTGCCATTACAGGGGCCTTGAGCACCGTGAGCATCCTATGCTCCGCCTGTGGCACCTCACAGTCGAGTCTCCTGGGGGCTGTAAGATTTTGCCCTAATTCCCATTGCTGGGTCTGTGGGCGGGTGCTGGCAGCCAGGGCTACGCAAGAGCTCAGACTAGATGATCTGCTGGGCCCCTGCTGCCTTGAAGGCTGAGATTTTGGACCTCACCACGTGCCTCCGGGAGCCCGGGCCCTAGGCAAGGGCCTGTAGTCCTTACACTTGAACCCGGCCCTGTCCATTCGCTGCTCAGGCCCGCCCCAGGGACTGCACCAGAGCAGAAAGCGTTCACCCAAGCAGTCACAGACCGACAAGGAAAAGGTGCTAGGCCTGAAACGTCGGCCTCATCTTCTCACCACAGAGCTCCCCAGCCCTCACTCTGATCCCTGGGCAGATAACCCGGAACAGGCCCCCCGCCACTTGAGCTGAAAGTCTCAGCCTGTCTGCTGGGAGCAGCTTACGGTGGCTGTCTGCCACTGATCAGCCCCAGCCATGCTTAGCCTGTGCATTGCACAAAGGGGGAGGGAGAGCTCAGTGGTTTGAGCATGGGCCTGCTAAAGCCTGGGTTGTGAGTTCAATCCTTGAGGGGGCCATTTAGGGAACTGGGGTAAAAAAAAGTCTGGGGATTTGTCCTTCTTTGAGCAGGGGGTTGGACTAGATCAGTGGTGCCCATGGGTGCCATGGCACCCACCAGGGCATCTATGTGCACCCATGTACTGTCCAGTGGACAAGCAGCTGCTGAAATGCCACCAAGAAGCATCATCATCCAGCAGCATCACCATCAAAATGCCACTGATTTTCAGTGGCATTTCAGCAGCGATGCCTATCGACGTTGCTGCTTCTCAGCAGCATTTTGGCGGATGCTCGTCCGCCAGCCACGGTCCTCGGCGGCTCGTCATCCGGCACCCACCAGACAAAAAAGGTTGGGGACCACTGGACTAGATGACCTCCTGAGGTCCCTTCCAACCCTGATATTCTATGATAATTATTATTTGCTGACCGTGCACAAACAATGCTGTGTTGAGTCTGCCAGCACCTGCATGAGGTTTCACCTGGGCGTTTATAATCGATGTGCCGGCCCAATAGAAAATCCGGTGGCTTTTTTCCTCCAATAAGGCTAAACGTATTTCCCCAGGAGCTGGGTGCGATTTCTGAGGGCGGCAAGGCCGAGTGTGAGCAGATCCAAGCGTGTCAAACACACAGCTCTCGTGTTTAGCCTGTACCTTGTCATCCTCGCTAGGTAATTCCAAGAGGCGTGAATTTGTTCTGCAGGCTCCATGCTCGTGCTCAGACCGGCCACCTACCCTCCAGGATTACCACTGCCACGTAACCTCAGCCTGCCCCCCGGCTGTTCACCACCTTGCATTGTTCTCCACTATATTCTGCCGACACACCTGTGCAATCTGCTTTCGGCATCCTCCTCACGGTGGTTTTGGCAGGCAGCGCGGTTGAGTGGTGAGGGCATGGGGCTGGGAGTCAGAACTGATGAGTTCTGTTCCTGGCTCAGCTGAGGCCTGTGGGTGACCCTCTGGAAAGTCACAGCCACTCTGTGCCTCAGTTTCCGCCCCCCAGCCCTTCTGGAAAACGGCAACAGCAATGCTCTTTCAGGAGCTTTGACACTGAAGAGCGTTATATAAAGTATTAATCACTACAGGATGAAATCAGACCCTGTCCTATGCTCCCCCAAACTTTCCCTCCGACCATGGGAAATTAGCTTCTGAGACCAGCTTTCCAAGGTTCCTGCACACAGTAACAATATCCTCCACCAATTCCAGCCGCTCGGCTCCGGAGGGTGACCTTTCCTGCCTTGATTTCAGCCCCGCGTTCGCTGGGGCTCCTCCCTTCCCTCCCCCAGTCGAGGAGAGTCCACACCTTGCCGGCTGCATTGTTTGTGGAAGCGCCGGGGGCTGGGAGGGGACTCAGAGGATGGAATAAGTAAACTTGGCCGATTCTTTCCCCCTCTCCCCGTTTCCTAGATGCTGCCTGCTTGACAAAAGGCCCCACGCAAGCGGCAGCACCATCTGCTTTCCTTGGGAACCCGAGCCCGCCACTGAGGCAAACAGCCCCCGCCTCTGCAATTGTAAATACAGCTGCAGAGTCGTTTTTGCATCTCTGAAGTGGCTGGCTGGAAATCTCCTCCCTGACCCATGGCTGCTTGGGAGATGGGGACCGGCTTCTCCCCCTCCACATGCCTCCGTCCTGCCACCGTCCCTCTCAAAGGGGAAGGTTTGAAACCAGCTGGGCTCAACCTTCCCCCCACCTCCCCTATGAGCCCCAGGCTGCGGGACAAAGACAGAACAAGAGGACAGCCCCTGACCCAAAAACCTCACAAGCGCTAGTTCTACTTTGAGCCCCCGTGAGCTGGTCTATTGTTTTCCACTCCCACTTGCCCTGTCTTATCCCTGGAAGATATTATCCCAAACCCAGAGCACTTGTGAGTTCCTGGCTATCCTTACACTGCATGCTCCAGCCAGGGGAGAATTCAGATTCTCCTGCTCCAGCGGCACAGGCTGAGCTAAAGGAGACTCTCTGTAACCTGTGAGCGGCTCAGGGGCCTAAGACACACACACTGACAGTTCAGATTCCATCCAGTAGAGGCCAGCGGCGCACACGGACACGAGCGACTTCAGTGCAAGTCACCAGCCCCTCGGTACGGAGTCACACGCACCGGCGGCGACGTTCTCACGATGTGTCTCGGAGCTGGTTTGCACAGGCATCTCCGTATGTGCCTCAAGATGTCCTGCTCCGCTTTTCCAGCCCATATAGGATGGGCCGGTGCACTGGCTTTCACGGTGAATTGATCCCCTTCCCCATATGCTCCCTGCTGAGCCTCTCTCCTACACCAATAGCAGTTTCATATTTACACAAACATCTTGGAAGTCCCTCACGCCCCCAAAACCAGAAATATTGGCTTGACCTCCTGAGGAAAACGAGATTTTCTTCCCACCAGGCTGTACCCGAAAGCTCCGCTCGCTGTTCTGGCTTGGATGTGTGGGGAAGTTATGCTAGGGCCAATTTCACCCCCCAAGGGTTGTTCTGCGGCGTAGACGGTGCTCAAGGGGTTTATGCTCATGTATGGTCACTGCTTGTTTCGGTGCAGTATAGAAGCAATCCTATTGATTTCTATAGGCCTGATCCTCAGCTGGTATATATTAGTAAGGTCAGCAGAACTAAGCTGATTTATACTGGCTGAGGATCTGGTCCAGCCAGAGTGTAGCCTCGCTACATGGGCACGTATTTCACCCCTGTGCAGAGATCTACTCTGCTGAAGCGGGGCCAAATTTAGGTTTTGGCAAACACTAAAACTGCTGGGATTCTGCTGCTGTGAAGCTTTAAAGTCTATAGAAATGTTCCCACTTTTTAAAAAAAACAAAACAAAAAACAAAATTAAAGGCCAGTGGAAGCAGTTTTACACAACCCAAAGGCTGCAGGGCCGGGCTCCCGCAAAAGGAGCCAGAACAAGAAAGCCACCCAAAACTGATAAGCAAAGTGAAAGTGGTTCATCTATTTCCACTGTCCCCACTAAGAAATGCAGGAAGTGAACAAAGCAACCAGCGAAACTGGCTCAAACTCTGTCAGATTTAATCATCCAAGGTGTTTTTGTATCAAAGAAGGGAATTCAATATATATATATTCCTGACTTGACAGCGTCCCTTTAATGTCATAAGCCTAGATATGGCAAAAGTGACAAGCAATTTGGGGTGCCTGACTTGAGACACCTTCAATGGAGGCATGAAAAAAAATCTCTAGTGGCTTTTGAAAATATCAGCCTGGATTTTTCGTCCGCGCCACGGCGTTTGCCACGAATCGCTTTGCTGTGTTGACTCTGTTCATTGTTATTGCTCGGTGTGAATGCATCAGCTCCCTGCTCCCGAGCCAAAGGCATGTTTGAAAAGCACATCAGGGCTCTGAAGGAGTGGCTGGAAATCGTGGAGTCTACCTACGGAGTGAAGCTGCATGGGAGGAAGAGGGATTCTAGCAGCCGCTTATCAATCCTGGTAGCAAAGTTTCTGATGCAGCATCGCATCCACTCAAAAATATTAAGAGATGCACATCGGGATAGATGGGCAGAAGAGACAATGGAAGCAAATTACTGCTCAGTGACCAAATCAAGGATGCTGCATCCGTGCCCAGCAGCCAAGGGTCTCCGTTACAACGGGGCGGGAAATAAGGAAACAAACCCCAATTAAGAAGAGAGAGGCGCTTGCCCAGAAGCAGGGATGGGGGAATATCAAACGGATAATGCAGGGTCATATGTAGGGCTTTGGCAAAACAAGACCCAAGGGATGAAAAGTCAAGAAAGCAAAGCCACTGGAACGAGGGGCTCAATCCTGCTCCACTGAAGTCAGCGGGGACAGAGGTGCCACCCATTTCAATGCAGCAGGATTGAGCCCCATGTGCAGCGAGGCTCATGTTCATGATTTAGTTGGGGATTGGTCCTGCTTTGAGCAGGGGGTTGGACTAGATACCTCCTGAGGTCCCTTCCAACCCTGAGGCAATAATATTAAGCAAGAAAATAAAACGTGGGGCTCCTCGAGCTCTGAATCTCACCTCAGGTGGCGAGGGGACAGGGAACACACATGCGCATTAGGGCAAGCTCGCCAGGACAATACTGCAAGGCTCACCTCGCTTCTGCATAAAGCTGAAGAGGTCGTCCAGGAATTCTTTCCTCTTGGGATCCCCATCCAGCTCGTACAGCTGTGCACAGAGAAGGAAGAGAAGAGATCACTCGCAAGGCACCCAGGGTAGGAGAACATGACAAACACCCGCACATCAGCGCAGCGGCCCGGAAAGCCTGGCTCTGCAGTGCCCAGCCTGCCCCGTGTCAGAGGAAGTTAAACGTGCTGGACAGCACTTGGCCTAGTAGGTAGGAAACACGGCAGATCGTTTATTATGAGAGACACTTTAGCTCCACTGCTGGGTCAGCTGGCGAGCAGAGGCAGCGGTGAAACGGGGGAGGCTGGACGAAGCGGAGTCCTGAAACGCAGCCAGGTCGCTGTCTCACCCACCCCGCTGTCTCACCCACCCGGTTTCCTTTAGCTTCTAGGTTTTCCCGCTATGCGACGAGGGTTATAAACGCTGCTCCCTCTCGAGGCACAGCCGCACCGCAGCGTGCGATACTTGCTGGTTTTAAACCATTCGCATGGCTGTGGTTTGGAGTGGTGATTAGAAGGGGGAAGAGGAGATGACAGCAGGTGAGCACACGCTTCTTTACATGAGTCTCCACCACGTGGCCCAGTGGTTAAGCTGTTTGTTATGGCTTGGAAGATTCACAGACTGTAAGGTTAGAAGGGACCACTGTGTTCATCTGGTCTGACCCCCTGCACGTTGCAGGTCACAGAACCTCCCCCACCCACTCCTGAAATAGACCCCTAACCTCCGCTGAGTTACTGACGTCCTCAAATCACGGTTTAAAGACTTGAAGTTACAGAGAATCCACCATTTACAGTCGTTTAAACCTGCAAGTGACCCGTGCCCCACGCTGCAGAGGAAGGGGAAAACCCCCACAGGGTCTCAGCCAATCTGACATGGGGGAAAATTCTTTGCCAACCTCAAATACAGTGATCAGTTAGACCCTGAGCACGTGGGCAAGACCCACGAAACTCGCTTATGTGACCTTGGTCAAGTCACTTAGCCGCTCTGTGCCTCAGATCACAATCTGTAAAATGGGGATAACGGTTCCCATAATGCCCCACTTCACAGGAGGGCTGGGAGATTGGGAGGGGCTCCAATGCTATCGTCATGGGGACCATAGACAGCTCCCGGGATAACGCCATCAGATTGGTCCATTCTGGCAACATCAGGTTACTGCTCCAAGAGACTCCCAGAAACCTCATAAAGGGTGGAAGCGGGGGGGGGGCGGGGGCTTATCCCCAGCTGTGTGTTAGGGGCTGATGATGTACGAGTGGCAGCACAATCTCTGGCCTAAAGAGCTTGACGCCTAAGCCAGGCTGAACGTGGGGTCCGCTTGGGATGGTAGCACTCACTTGGGCTGGCTCTTCGGCTGGAGCAGCGCGGAGTTAGGTGCGCAAATGACAAGGGGAGCCAGTTCAGGAGTCGGGCGCCTGACTACCGTAGGGATCTGAAATCCCCAACCGTAAGCACGGGCTTAGCGTCGAGAATGGGAGCAGGATCGGGGCCACAGCCCTCGGTCCCCCCGCGATCAAGGCCTTCTTTGGAAGGAGGCGAAAGCCATTCTGCTGCCCGGCTCTGTGGGCCATCGCCGGTCGCAGGAGCCCTGGCAGCCATTGACTTTTTGCTGCTTGCTGGCAGAGCTGAAGCACCGGTGGCATGACCCCTGCTCTCTGTAATTAACGCGCTCTCCGGGCACACACTTTGCATGGCTTGGGTGAAGAGCAGTAACGTTTCCTCCCCAAGAATAGGCAGCAAGCACGTCACGACCCGCAGCTGCGTTGCAGCTTTAAAGAGACTGAAAGACTGTAGGTTAACTGGAAAGGGTTCCAGATTGTTTGCAGTTAGCAAAGCAAGCCCTGGGCAGACAAACGCCTTGAAGCGTATGCAGCACTGTTGGTCAGGGTGTATTAGAGAGGGGGAGGCACTCTCTTTTATTGGACCGACTTCTGTGGATGAGAGAGACACGTTTGTGAGCCGACACCTGCAGAAGAGCTCTGTGGAGCTCGAAAGCCTGTCTCTCTCCGCAACAGGCGCTGGTCCTATAAAAGAGAATCCTTCTCCCACCTTGTCCCTTTAATGGCAAACACTCCAGATCATTATGTGATGATCCCAATTACCAAGACAGGGGACAGAATTCAACATACCCAGACTGTAAGCTCTTTGGGGCAGGGAGCATCTTATGTTAGATGTACGTACAGCTCCCTGCACAATGGAGCCCTGATCCCGACTGGGGCAGCCGGGCGCTGCCATAGTCCATCTAACAGCAGCAGCAAGCCTCCAGCCGTTTGCATGGCAAAGCTCCACTGATGAGGTCCCATGGATAAGGGTGCATTCAGGGACCCAGCCAGACTAGTTATTATGGATGACCCTTTGTTAAGCTGGGCACTAGAATCTCCTTTTCTTTAACAATACACTGCGGCAGACCGTGTGTAAAGCCGTCAAGGGAGGGGGTGAACTGACACAGCACAGAGATTCATCCCCTTTCACAGCTGTTTCCTTCACGGCTCATGCAAGCGTTTCTCAGCAGCTGTTTGCAGCCAGGAAAGCCTGCGAGCCGGTAGAGGGAACGCAGTGAATCTTCGGTGCACGTAGCGCTCATTAGCTGCAGAGTGCGTGGGTGTCAGAGTACTGCCTCAACTATTAATATCGCCTCCTCCTCTCCCCGCGCAGCAGGAGTGTCAGTCACTTACACCAGCTGGGGGGACCTTTGCCCCTCTGTCCGTTTCTAACACGACCCCCAAAAGCCTGCTACATTAAATGAAACTGAGCCGCCGCCTCCGTCCGACCCACTCTGAACGCTTCAGAGACTGGAAACGTCACCGTAAAACCACGGCCCCAGAGCTCCCGAGCAAGACGACGGATCCTTTCCCGTTATCTGTAAAGCGGCGCTGGCCTTCTGAGCACAGCGTGCAAGACACAATAACCTGGGCGCAGAGAGTCTCGGAGAGCAGGAGCGGCGCCAGGGTTTCTGGTGCCCTAGGCAGAATTCGGGGGGCGGCATTTTGTGCGCTCCCCACGGGGCGCGCGGGAGCTTCCGGTTCCACTCCCGTCGCGCCGCCGAAGAAGGACCCTCCGCCGAAATGCCGCAGGCGACAGCGGCAGCCATTGAGCTGCTCAATTGCCTGCCGCTGTTTTCCACGACACGTCGGCAGAAGGTCCTTCTTCGGCGGCGTGACGGGAGTGGAACCGGAAGCTCCCGTGTGCCCCGTGGGGAGCGCACAAAATGCCACCCCCCGATTCCTGGTGCCCTAGGCGACCGCCTACGGTCGCCTAATTGAAGCGCCGGCCCTGTCGAAGAGATTTAGGGACCTAACTCTGATTGAGGATCTGGGCCCACCCCAAAGAGCTTCAACTACCAAGACAGGGCAATAAAGAGGCCCCTAGGACGCTTGTTCCCATTAGTGCATAATGCAGAGTAGCTGTAACCCTGTTGGTCCCAGGATATTTGAGAGACAAGCTGGGTGAGGGAATCTCTTTTATTGGACAAAAGCTGGTCCAATAAATGCCATTCTCTCACTCACTCGGTGTTTCTGTTAGTGTATAAAGGGTTCTGTGTGCAGATAGCGTCTAGCAGCGGGGGGTCCTGGTTCACGACTGGGCCCCCAAATACCAGCAGTGATTGTAACTCATGCTAACCAAATGCGTCGTGCATCCTCCACTAGCGGCTACTGGGCTCCTGCCGCTACCAGCTATTGGAGTTGCTCCTTTAGCTCAAGCAGGAGACCTGCCCTCTTTTACTGCTGCAGGGTCCAGGTTTGAATCCCGCTGGTAACCTGTAGGTTGACCCCAGGACTCCGGCTAGCCCCACAGCCACGGACCATCCTCCTTCATGTGTCACACGAACGGCGGTTTGCCTGGCATTAAAGACTTCGCCTCGCCCCGAAGGCGGGAGTTCAGCATTAACTTGGACTGTCGTGGCTGGCGTAGGTGTTCATCAGCCCCTTCATGATACAGGAATGCTGCTTTGCCTGCAGCACTCCACTGCTGTGCCCCGTATTTGCTCAAAGTGCGTCCCAATGGGATCACCGGGGCTTTTAGCGTCCGCAAGCCCCCCCTCCCCCCTTTTATAAATTGGATCCGGCCTGGAGAACCTACCGACCTTATTTACAAAGCATCTTAAAGCCAACACCTCCCGCGAGAGTGAATTTCACGCTCAATGAGACCCTAGGGACAGAAGCCCCTTCCCCTCCTTTCTGCAAAGGGATCCTTTGATGCACGACGCCTTCTTCCCACCCCACAGCCAAGCCTTACACAATACAAGGCGCTAATGCTATTGTAAACCAGACAAGATTAATGAAGCAAGGCACAGGGGCATTACATGCTGCAAGGGGTCTTAGCAATACACAACTGGGGGATGTTTTTATAAGCCGTGACAGGAAGATCTATGCAAGGCTTCTAATGCAACCTCAATTTATACTTGCACCAGCTTTTCAACTGGGCCCACACCCATCGTTTGACAGCAGAGCACATTCCAGATGTGATTGATGAGAGCAGGCCTTGCCGGCCTGGGGAGGCAAAGAATCGAAAGCTACGTTAAATTCTTAACCGCATTTTGGAAGCTGGGTCCCAATGCTGGTTAGAGTTTTTGCACGGCAGACGCGTAGCTGATTAATAGTCGTTATTGCCACATATCCGTCAGAGGAACTGATTAAAGGGCTCGCACGTGTGAAATACAGCGAAGGCTGCTTCACAAGCTAGAGAGAGAAACAACCACTGCACCAGCCTACTGCCAGTGTGTCGCCCGCCAGCGTCTCGGGTCCTCCTTTAACGACTGGTCCGCACGTGCACCAACGGCAGAATGGAAACGCTCTACAACACAGGCAGTTTGTCTGTGCGGGAGACAATGGAGGGAACTCCCCAAGGAGCTAAGGACCAACCCATCCCCTGTTCCAGGTGCAAGGTGAATTTCTTTGACCTGCCTTCCTTACCAAACGTAAGCCACAGGGTGGCCTAGCAGGACCTTGCCTGGTGATTGTGGTGGCACTTTGCGGAGTGACAAGCGTAGATCCAGGAACCAGGCACTGGCCCAAGGGTGAAGCTGGAGTCAGAGTCAAGATTAAGTTCTGAACTGGAGTCAGAAGCCAAACCCAAGCTGAAGGATGAGCTGGAATCATAGTTCAGGATGGAGCCAAGAGTCAGAAACCAAGACGGAGCAGAGAGGTTGGGGATGCAGCAGGAACTGGGTCGGGAGCAAGGAAGCGGAAGTGAGAGCAGCTGCGGGCGCGTTACGCCTTGAGCAGGCTGTGTGCTGCCACGGCGAGGCTCCCGCAGCAAAGCGCTGGCTCCCCAGCCCCGGCAGGAAATGCAACCGTTTGGAGGGAGCTCACTGGGTCCAGGTGAGCTTGCTGAGTTGCCTAGCAACCAGGCTGAACACACAGCAAAATAAAGCCAACCCTACCAAAACAAGAGACTCCACTGCACGCGCTTCCCTCCCGAGGGAGTGGAGGAGAGAACGAGCCACTTGTAACCGATGTGAGTCACGCCATGTAACGCATGACTGGAAGGTGCTCCGATACGGCAGCCATGAGCGCGGGTTAAGAACCAACGCAGAACAGAAACGAAACCCCCAGAGAATAACAGCAGGACTCCTCCGAAAGTACGGCTTGGCTGCTGTGGAAAATTTCAACCAAACCTAATTCTCCCCCGCGTTTTCACTGAAGGTTGTGACTTTTCATTGAAATAGGAAAAAATGGAAATATTTTGGCTTTGGGGCGTTCATTTTTAATTTGGGTGGGGGGGAAAAGCAGACACACGTTTCAGAAAAAAGTTTATTTATAGTTGAAATCCCAGAAGAGTTCCAATGGAAAAAACTGTGGCCAGCTAAGGTAACAGCTTACTACTGCCGCTAGCTACGAACCAGCCTGCTGCACTGTTAATAGCCTTAGTCCGTTAATCCCGCTCTCAGTCGATCCCTCTTTTCACCTCCAGCATTCTGTCGCTTTAGGGTGGGGACTGTCTCTGCGCTCCCTGGGTCAGGTGCCACACGGCCCTCGACGCTACAGACACACGTTAAATAATAGGGAGAATCTAGAGATGCAATGGACGAGAAACGATTAGTCACATTTAATGGCTCTATGCCAGTTGGTTGCATGGCAGAAGGTCTGGGGCGTGGGCTGCACATCTGGCAGGGCACCAGGGCAGCAGATTCGGTGAGGGTAGCCCAGTAGGGTATGTTAATGGGCTTGGGGGATGCGGCTTTGAACACAACCGCAGAAACACAGGACCTGATCTGCCAAGGTCTGGAGCGTCCCCAGGGAGGCGCTCTGCTCCCTCAGCGCCAGCCAGGAGACGTTAAACTCCTTGTAGGATCAGACCAGGGGCTGGCAGGATCAGGACCAGGTCTGGCATGGAAGGGAGGAGCTGGGAAGAGCAGCAGCCCCACCAGAAACCAACTCAGGACATCAGGGTCCAACAAAGTTTTTGGGGGGGAGGGAACCCAGAATTCCTGTGTTATTTCCCCTCCCCCAAGATACATCTCCCCCCTCCCTGTCCAGGGTACAGATTCAGGTGCTGCAGCTCCCCCCCACCTTGCAGTGCTGACCCATACGCCCCGGTCACCCCACAAGCTGGGAGCACAGTGCTGGGCGATGCAGTCCTTAAGCAGCCCGGGCTTCGCCGAATCCCACGCCGTGCCAAGCGCCTCTCGCTTTTCTCAATGACCATTCTGAACAACTGCCAGCGGAGCCGGGGCCTCGGGGGCTGCTGCAGGCCTATAAATATTAGCAGGTATCTCAGCAGGGCACGTACCGCGGGGCCGCGGACTGCGCCTTGGCGGATTAGCACATTAACCGTGTAACCGATATGCCGGGCCCCAAGCTCCAGCTTGGCTGCCTGGGATGATTCCTCTTTGGAGAGGCGTCTGGAGCTGCTTAAGAAGCCATGTGGGTTGTCAGGGCAAAGGGTCTTAACCCAGGGTCTGCGAAAGCAGGTCTGCAAAGGAGCTGCCTCTTCCCCTCCCCTGCCTGACAAGGGAGGGGGGGGAAGGGTACAGGGTTTTCTGGCTGTCTTTGGTACCACTATGGGCCCCGTTATCTGAATAATCAAGAGACAGCCAGAGCTGTGGGAGGCTGTGCGGCCTAGTGCACAGGGCACGAGCCTGGGAAACACAAGACCTAGCTTCTATTCTTAAGAACATAAGAACATAAGAAAGGCCGTACCGGGTCAGACCAAAGGTCCATCTAGCCCAGTATCTGTCTACCGACAGTGGCCAATGCCAGGTGCCCCTGAGGGAGTGAACCTAAAAGGCAACGATCAAGTGATCTCTCTCCTGCCATCCATCTCCATCCTCTGACGAACAGAGGCTAGGGACACCATTCTTACCCATCCTGGCTAATAGCCATATTCTTGATTCTGCCCCCTGCCTTGTTGTGTGTGCTTGGCCATGTCCCTTCCCCGCTCTGTTCCTCGGTTTCCCCTCCCATCCTTTGTCTGTTTAGACTGGACGCGCTCTGGGGCAAGGACTCTCTCTTACTCTGTGTGTGTCCATCACACTAGGGCCTCTAGGATGGGGATTGTGAAATGCTCAGGGTGGTTAGAGAGGCTACACAAACAGAATACCCACTAATAATGGGGGATTTCAACTACCCCCATATCGACTGGCTACATGTCACCTCAAGGTGGGATGCAGAGGTCAAATTTCTAGACTCCACTGATGATTGCTTCTTGGAGCGGCTTGTCCTGGAACCCCACTACAGGGGAGGCAAGTCTTATGTGGAAAACAGGATCTGGTCCACGAGGTGAACAGAGCTGAACTGCTCAGAAACAGCAACCACAATGGAATTAAATGCAACATCCTTGTAGGGGAGGAAATACCAAAAAAAACCCCACCACAGCAGCATTTAACTTCCAAAGGGGAACTACACAAAAATGAGGAAGCTAGCTACATGGAAATTGGAAGGAACGGTCACAGGGGTGAAATGCCTGCAAGCTGCATGGAAGGGTGAAATGCCTGCAAGCTGCATGGAAACCATTTAGAAACACCATAATAAAGGCTCAGACTAAATGTATACCCCAAATAAGCAAAATCAATAAGAGGACCCCAAAAAACGCCACCGTGGCGAAACGGCACAATAAAGGCGGCGGCGTCTGGAGGCAAAAAGGCATCCTTTAAAAACTGCAAGGCTGATCCTAGGGCGGAAAACAGAAAGGAGCATAAACTCTGGCAAGTCAGGTACAATTAGCCAGGCCAAAAAAAGAATCTGAAGAGCAACTCGCAAAAGACACAAAAGCAAAATTGTTTTTAAGTAGCATTTCTTGAGGGTGTCAACAAGCACGGGACTCTAGCGTACTTGGACTTTCAGAAAGCTCTGACCAGGACTCACACCAAAGGCTCCTAAGCAAAGCAGGCCATCCACAGATAAGAAGGGCCTCTCATGGAGCAGTAACTAAACAATAGGAAACAAAGGATAAGAATAAACGACCCGTTTTCCCAATGGAAAGAGGTAAATAGTGGAGTCTCCCAAGGAGCTGGATTAGGAGTATGAAACAGGGACTGTTCTGCTTAGAAAAGGGATGACGGAGGGGGGATAGGATAGAGCTTCTGTAAAATCATGAAGGGTTTGGAGAAAGGCTAAATACCACTTCCCTATTCTCTTTCACATAACACAAGAACCAGGGGTCACCTAATGAAATGACTAGGCAGCAGGTTTAAAACAAACAGAAGGAAGTACCTCTTTACACAACGCACAGTCAACCTGTGGAACTCATTGCCAGGGGATGTTGTGCAGGCCAAAAGTAGAACTGGCTTCAAAAAAGAATTTGGTAAGTTCATGAAGGATCGGTCCGGCAGTGGCTATTAGCCAAGATAGCCAGGGACGCTGCCCCATGCTCTGGGTGTCCCTAAACCTCTGACTGCCGGAAGCTGGGACTGAACGACAGCGGGTGGATTGCTCAATAATTGCCCTGTTCTGTTCGTTCCCTCTGAAGCATCTGGCACTGGCCACTGTCGGAAGACAAGATACTGGGCTAGATGGACCATTGGTCTCACTCTGTGTGGCCATTCTTATGGCTATACTATAAATAATAAGAGTTCATCCGGCCCCTATGCCTGTGGTAACTGAGCACTTCTCCGACTTTAACCACCCACCTAGGAGGTGGGTCTATTATTTCCATTGCAGAGATGGGCAAACCAGGCACAGGAAGGCTAAGTGACTTGCCCAAGGTCCCACGGGCAGTCTGTGGCAGAGCAGGGACTTGAAGCCAGGGCGCTGATCCTTTGAACAACAAACTCCTGCATCCCCCAGAGTCATCTGCCCCTGGCTGGCAGAGAAGGCTGCCCACTAAGTGGGCTTTATAAGTAAGGGAACAGTGCAGAGGGCAACATCACGGTTTCTGAAGCCTGACATTTCTCTCTGCAAAGTCAGGCCTCCAGAGCAGGGTGACCTATGGAAGAGATCAGTGGGACCGCACCGATAACCAGGGGTGTTGAAAGAAAGCCATAAAACCCGCAGCTCCCTGGGAAGTCCGTTAAAGGCTCAGCCAGCCTCTGTGCAATGGATGCAGGCAAAGGTCAGAACCTGCCTTTATCACCAACACCAGTTGCGAGCCCAGACTGCTTTCAAGTCGCCGCCCTCCCCCGTTCCAAGCCGCGCTGGCCCAGGGCTGGGGAGGGAAGGGCAGCAAGGAGCAGGGAGGCAGGGGAGGACAGCAACCCCAGAGAAGCTGCAAAGGAGACTGGTGTCCAGAGATTATATGTTAGGGGGGGAGCCCAGGATTCCTGTATCGGGGGGACAGATTCCGGGAACAGAGCTTGGGTTTCTCCGGCTGGGGAAGGGAGGCTCCGAATCTGGCACGTGAGGGGGGGCAGTGGATGGGGCACGGTTAGCGGTGGCAGCAGGAATGCAACAGACATGGCTCTGGGGGGCCCGGCACTGCAGGTAACTCCTGACCCAGCTGAGGAATCTTGGGCCCCGGCCAATGAAGAGTCCAGGAAACGTCAGGGTCTTTCCCAGCAGCCCCTGCCGATTCCCAGAGACACCGGTCCTGGGCAGTGCTGAGCGCCCTCCACTCCCCGGGGGATCAGGCCCTGAGCCAGAGAGGGGCAGGGGACGGTGACATCCTGTCCCTCAGCTGAATTCAGTTCTTGAGCAAGATGCTGCCAAACTGCTGTAGCAGCTCCAGGGGGGCACCAGAAGCCCCTCCTGGGAACAGCAGAGCTGTCAATGAGCTGAATTAAGGGGAGGGGGGTGTATTTCTTTAACACCCCTCCTTACCCCTGGCCTTCCCCAGCTGTCACACACTAGAGGACCGGCTACAGCTATAGAAGTGGGAAAAGGGGCCGGGGGGATCTCAGGGCTCACAGGTGGGGGAATAAATTAGGAAAGGGCTTCTATCAATTAGGCAGATTAACGGAGAGGCTCAGACTCACAGGCTTGGTGCTGTGCCCACGCGGTCTGTGAATTTCCAGCAGGCACCAGCTCCCTGAACTCAGCACCACCCTGCAGCGCAGTCCTCCCCAGAAACACTCTGGTTCGTTCCCTTGCCCATGTACTGCACAGACGCGAAGGCCTAAAAGCCAGTAACCAAGAGCAAGGATGATCCAGGGTTGATGGCACCAGCCTGGAATTTGGGTTCAAATCCCAGTTCTGCCACAGACTTCCTCCATGACCTTGGGCAAGTCACTTAGCCGCTCTCTGCCTCAGTTCCCGGTCTGTACAATGGGAAGAACAGCACTGCCCTGCCTCAGAGAGGTGCATTCTGAGGATAAATACACCATAGTTAAAGCAGTAGAACTTTGTGGCACGGAAGCAGTTATAAAAGGTGCTTTTCCCAGTATAGCTCTTCCTACACAGGAACGGGAATAAGCTATGCTAGTATATAAGGCACTTTGATGCCAGCTGAAGTGCGTCCACACTGGGAGCTTGTTCCGGGATAACTATATTGATTAAAAGGCAAAATGAGAAATCTATCCCCTATCTGACATAGTTATACTGGTCCAATCCCATGGTACAGACCAGGCCTCAGAGTTACACCCACATCACATTGCAGAGCCGTGTCAAGCAGCCTGAATGTACATGAGCACCAGGCCTGGAGTTTTTAGGAGGCACGGGATGGCGTGGAGGGGCTTCCCCGGCGCTGCTGGAGACTGATAACCCAGCACAATAACTCTCCCTTCACACCCACTCAGTCATTCCTGCTTCGACTCATGCCATTATCACAGAAGCCCAGTGGTTTTCAGTGCTTCAGTTCCTAAAGGCTCGTCTTCCCCGCTCTACGCTGGCTTTCGAGTTCCCCTCCATTGCCCTGCTACTGGAATTGTTACTGACACCATATTGCTTTCTTGTAAAGAGAGCTCCTCGGGGAATTCACCCTCACCCCTCCTGCCCCTGTTGTGAACATGTGTCCGCTTCCGCATCACGGCAAGTTAATTCAGTTCCTTCTCTCCCGTAAAACACGTCACCGGGGAGTGGAAAAGAGACCGGCCAGATGCTAACTGCACGAGGCCAGCAGGCGCTGAGTGCCAAGAGTGGATCCATTTGGAGCGGCTTGGTGGACTTAGAATCCCGTTTCCAAAGGAGATAGGGGCCTAATTCTGGTTCCTATGTAAGATTACATGCAGGTGAAGTGTGATCCTATAAGACCCTCCTTATAACAGGATTCACCTGTCATCAGGATTAATCACCAGAACCCTTGTCTCCTGACACCCAGTGCCTTGTCCGCTAGACTTCACCGCCTTCCATAGTAGCAGCTTTGCTCCTCTCGGTCTCCGAGGCCAGTCTGTCTCGTGAGTAAAGCTACGCTGAATGCTGCAGCCCAACGGCAGGCGTCCCCAATGCCACCCCAAAGGGGCCGTGTGCCTGCATCAGACCAGAACCTACCCCCCACCCCCAGCTCCCCATGGCGCACGTGGAAAATCTCAGACCTCCATCTAAGAAGAGATTGACTCACCACAGACTCACTCTACCTCCGATTGCAAAATCAAGCATGAAATTGTCATGGGGTTGTGGACAACGGCTGGAAAACCACTAACCAGCTTCCCACCCAAGCCTGTATCGTCTGCGTGAGCACGTGCTCTCCCTCGTTTCACACAAAGGAGAGGTTTTGAGAATGGGAATTAAGAGGCAGGATCCTTTTAGGCTGAGCCTGCTCTTTAACTACAAATGAGCGAGGGAAGGAAATGTAGCATAATGGGGGGGGGGGGGTTTAAAATGTCACAGTCCCTTGCCTGATGGAATTGCAAAGAGAAAGCTGCATTAAGCAAAAAGTTCCTTGTGGTTTCTTTGGGGGAAAACAGGAAATGCACACAGTTGGGCGGTAAAGTCAGCAGGGCCGCCGAGAGGATTCGGGGGGCCTGCGGGGCCCAGGGCCCCACTTGCCCCCCCCCCGCCACCTCGGGCGGCCCTGAAGGTCAGTATAAAACAACCCACAGGGGGCTGCTCACAGAGATCTGAAGCTAAAATCTGACCAGTTCTGATTGTCTTCATCAGAAACAGACACTTGCGCCGTCAAAGGCCTGGCAAACAATCCGAAAGGTCGGCCAGAAAAAAGAATCACTGGCTACTTACCACCTGGAAGGTGAATAATAAAATAGCTAACTGTAGCCAATCAGGAGGTGCTCATTTGCATGTGCAGGCTGATTGGCTGAAAACAAACATCCAGGTATCTTATCTAAAGCCACTAGTACAATTTTAACCAATCAAGCTGTGCAATTTCTCTCTTCTACATAAGCAAACAGAATGGAAGGTTTTTTTTCAAATTTATGGGGAAAATTTACATCGCGTGGGATGAAAAAGTAAACTCAGATGTGCAACAAGGTCCCCTCCCTGTAATCTGGATATTGTAACCCAGTGCTGGTCTCTCATAAGAGTTAGATAGTAAATAATGATAATGGTCTTCCAGTCCACAGAACAATAGTTCTCAGCTACAGACCTCAATTTCAGTCCATATATATGTAAATAGTTACAGTGCCTATCTTCAGCTATCCAAATAGCATGGGTATCTGGTAAAGCCAATGAAAATAAACAGTTTGAATTCCTATTCCCTATTGCATCTTTTTGGACATTACTGAATTAAGCTTCACAACCATTCGAGATAATATCAATCTGCACTTTATGGATGGAAAATTGAGACTCGGAGGGTAAGGCTCATATATTCAACAGCAGCCTCTAAATTTGTGTCTCAGGTTCAGATGCCCATGTTCAGACACCCAGGGCCTGATTTTCACAAGGGCCAAGCACCCACCTCTCCATCTGAAGGCGATGGGAGCTGCAGGTGCTCAGCTCCTCTGAAACATCAAACCCCAAGGATCTAAGGCCGGGCTCCCAAGAACTGAGAGTCAGTGATGGTCATAGAAAGAACCCAGGCATCCTGACTCCTTGTCCTGGGCATTAGCCACAACGACACCCTTCCCCTCTTCATGCTGTGCTGGCGTCTAGTGCCCAACAGTTCCACATGCCCAACGGCCGAGGGGTCACTCACCGGCCAGTGCACTCCCCCATGGCCAGGCATGGTGCAGAAGCCTCTTATGATCTGGTGCCCCGTTCGATGGTCCCTCCGAGCCTGCGGTGCTTTGCCCTTTCTCACTGCTCAGCCCTCCAGCCAGGCCGCTTGCAATCCCCACCCCTTCCAGGGTAATGGAAAGTCCAATGGAGCAGCAGTCTAGTGACCTTACCCCAGGCCTTCAGCCCCACGCTGGACTCCACAAGTCCTTGTCCCTCCTTGCAGGGGGAGGGGTTTACATCCCCTTCCTCGGGGGTCAGCTGGGGACCCCAGCCCTTCCTCTACTCCGGACTCTGGTCCAGGGACCCCGTATTGAGAAGCTAAGGGCTGCTTCCTCAGACTCAGTGCTGGTCCCCTGGGCCACTGGCTCCTTCCTCTGCCTCCAGGCCTCTTTCGCAGAGCGACTCCCTCCAGTGCGCTCTCTCCAGAGGGTCTGGCTCCTTGTGAGTCTTCCTGCCAGTTTGTGGCTGATACAGTGGCTGGGGTCAGATAGCTGGCCTGTCAGATAACACATGATCAAACCGTGTGTCTCAGAGCGTGTGTGTGTCGGGAGGGGGAGGTGGGCAGATCAATGAATGGCTGCATTGTTTTTCCCTTCGCTCAGGGATGCCATGAGGCCGGTAACCCGTAGCAGGAACACAGGCAGACAATGCACGGTGTCCAGCCCGGAGGGAAGGGGTGGGATAGCATGGTACCAGCGTGGCACTTGGGAGACCTGCTACTAACTCCCTATGTGACCTTGGGCAACTCCCTTAGTCTCGCCGGGTCACGGGTTTCCATCGGTGCAGCATGGCAAATATTTGTGTGAAAAAAGGAACTGACTAGATGGGTTGTCCAGGCCACACTAAGTACGGTTTAGAAAGGGTTAATACGAGGACTACTGACACTGCATTGATGAGCGTGGTAGGAGAGCCTACAGAGAGAGAACAGATGCTGTAAGCAGGAGGAGTAGGTGGTATAGATGGTTATAAGCTATCTATTGACCGGGGGGGACCCTAACAACTGATTAACCATTTGTTAAAACATCTGTTCATGGCTGATTTCCCCGTTATAAAACATACCCATTCTATAAAATGTGACCCTCCCTCACTCCCCCTTATTCAAGAACATTCAGATACGCGCTGTGAATTCATGAAAACAGCTGCAAATCCAGGAAGTTGCGTTATTTCTATTTATTTATTTCTGATTTTAGCAGAGAGGATTATTCAGCCACAGAGACAGTCTCCTGTTTGAAACTCTTTCGGACACATCCAGTCCAGGAGCAGAGCTAACACCATATGGTCTAGCCACCCAATGGCACAGCCGGAGTGAATACCAAATAGCCAAAGCAAAAGGTTCATGAGCAGGGTTACCAGGTGTCCGTTTTTTGACTGGAACACCTGGTCGGATAGGGACCCTGGTGTCCATTAAAAATCCGGTTGGTGCAGTCTGGCAGGCTCCCTACCTGGCTCCACGCAGCTCCCCGGAAGCAGCAACAAGGGTCTTGGCTCCTAGGTGCAGGCAAGGCCATGGGGGCTCCGCACGCTGCCCCTACCCTGAGCACTGGCTCCGCAGCTCCCATTGGCCAGAAACGGTGGCCAATGGGAGCTGCGGGGGTGGTGCCTGCGGGCAGAGGCAGCGCGCAGAGCCACCAGGCAGTGCCTCCACCTAGGAGCCAAGACCCTTGTTGCTGCTTCCATGGAGCCCCCCCAAAGTAAGCGCTGCCTGGAGCCTGCATCCTTTACCCCCACCCCGCACCCAATCCCCTGCCCCAGCCCTGAGACTCCCCCGCTCCGCACCCAAACTCCCTCACAGAGCCTGCACCCCACACCCACCCTGCCCAGAGCCCCCTCCCATACTCTGAACCCCTCCTTTCTGGCCCCACCTCAGAGCCCACACCCCCAGACCAGAGTCCATATGCCCTCTCACACCCCAACCCCCTGCCTCAGCCCAGAGCCTCCTCCTACACTCCAAACCCCTCGGCTCCACCTCCCCGCCCGGAACTCCCTCTGCACCCCAAACCCCTCATTTCTGGCCCCATCCCACTGTAACTCTGAAACTAGAGACAGAGCTCCGGAAGCATCACATTCAACACAAACCTGCTGCACCCGATCTACACGAACCTTTCAGGGCAGTCTTGCTGCTTTCTGAGCTGCTCAACTCAGGCCCCATACGAGGAATAAATGCACCTCTACCCTGATATAACATGAATTCGGATAGAACGCGGTAAAGCAGCGCTCCGGGGGGGAGGGGGGTGCACGCTCTGGTGGATCAAAGCAAGTTTGATATAACGCGGTTTCACCTATAACGCGGTAAGATTTTTTGGCTCCCGAGGACAGTGTTATATCAGAGTAGAGGTGTGGCTGCCCTTAAAAGCTGCGGGAGGATGGCGTGGAACTCCCTCCAACTTGAGTCTCTCTTTCAACAGGGTGTTTCAGTCGTACACCTGCTGAAGAGTGACAGAAGCCTCTAGGGCGAGCCAGTGCAGCATGGGACGTGCGGGAGCCAGTTTACGTCCAGCTTGGCAGGCTAGATTTTGACAACTCTGCAGAGTTTGACCGATGCTGATTGGATACTTAGCCCTGAGATCAACCCACTGCTCCTCCAGAACAGATGGCGCTCCTGGACGTCAAGCAGAAGAATGAGCCAAGACCTTGACAAATACTCTGATGAGCGCGTGCGTCCTCGGTGTGTGGATACAGCTCTACCTTAAACTGCTGGAAAAGCCGCAGCGTGTCTCCTGACCTCTTTTGCTCCAGGGAGACACTGTTTCTTCCTTGGAATCTGCACTGGCGGCCTCTGGATGGAGCAGCTCCTAGGAAGTGCCTGCTTTTAGCAGTGCTTTGTTGGGATGGCCGACTAGTGACAGCAGCAAAGAGGCCGGCTTCATGGGACGAGAAGCACTGGGCTCTCTTTTCCCCCAAGAGGAAAGGGGGTGGGAACCCAAAGGATCCACTTGACTGAGGGACAGGACAAAACGGCTCTGTAAATGTCAGAGAGCCGCCAGGAGTTCCCTTTGGCGCTACGCTGGGTGTCACAGGATGAGCGGGCCCTTCAAGCAAGTCTTGGGTTCAGCCTCGCTTGCAACAAAGTTTACTGCTCAGTCCAGCGGTCAGGGACCTTGTCTTCTCTAGGACCGAAGGTGCATCCTTAACTCACCTTAGCAAACATAAGGTAAAGCTCTAATGGAGACAAGGCAGTTGGTAGCTTTCACACAAGTGAGCAGGTTGAGGTCAAGACTATGCAGGAGCCTAGAAGATGCTCCCTGGGGGGAGGGGAGGAGAAAGACACACAAGCATTTGGGGGGCCCACTTGGTGACGGGTTTTTGCATTTTTTCCCACCATAATGCCTTAAAAAACTTTTTTGCATCACATCACCAGCGTATCCGTCATTATTGAGAAGGAGCTGCCTATTGAAGACAGAGAGATGGAAATGCCAAGACATTAACACAAGCGAATTCAAAAAACCCTCCACGGGATTTCTTTGCATGGAGGACGTCCTTGTTGTGCACCGAATGCCTTATTTCCTACCTATTTCTCTACACCCGGGGTGGCCAACCTGGGGCTCCGGCGCCACACGCGGCTCTTCAGAGGTTAATATGCGGCTCCTTGCACAGGCACCGGATCCGCGGCTGGAGCTACAGGCGCCAACTTTCCAGTGTGCTGGTGGGGGGGGAGGGGCTCACAGCTCAACCCCTGGGCTCTGCCACACGCTCTGCTCCCACTTCACCCCTTCTCCCCCCTGCCCCCAGAGCCTCCTGCATGCCACAGAACAGCTGATCGGGAGGCGCGGGGAGGGAGCAGGAGGCGCTGATCGGTGCCCGGTGGGTGGGGGGCGCTGGGAGCGGGGGAGTAATGAGCTGATGTGGGGCTGCTGATGTATTATTGTGACCCTTTGGCAATGTACACTGGTAAATTCTGGCTCCTTCTCAGGCCCAGGTTGGCCACCCCTGCTCGATACCATTTTTTCCGCTAAATTAAGTGAGAGATAACACAGCATAGATAAAAATAAGCGTGAAACCCCAGTGCATCTCTTTTTAAGCACTGATCGTAAAAAGCTGAGAGATCAGATCTTTTTTTTTTAAAAAATTTGAGGAACTGAAATTCATTTCTGTTTAAGCAATATGTGAAAGTGAGAAATCAGGCAGCAAGGTTTTAGCCTGACTGCAGCTACTGCTTACGCCACAGGACTGAAATTAACAGGTGCACGGGCGCAGGACTTTGGCTGGTGCCAATTTTCATACGTTGCTCTCTAGGGCAAACAGCTTTTAATACGTGTTTCTACTATTCAAAAACCAAACTCCCCATTAGGGAAATTCAATTAAAGATGGCAAGGAACTGTGCAAGTATAATGAATCTTCTATTAGACACTGAGCTACACAGCACTACAGCACTGCCCAGGGTTATACTGACGGGTTGTTGTATTTAGGGTTTATAATTAACAAGGCCATCAGGATTTAGAAATATGGTTAATATTTGAATGACCTAGTGGTCCCAGCTGAGAATGGGGCCCCAAGGTGCTAGGTGCTGTACAGTCCCAACCTCAAGGAGCTTACAGTCTCAACAGACAAAAGGGTGGGAGGAGGAAAAGAAAGGAAGTGACTTGCCTAAGGTCACACAGTGAGTCAGTGGCAGAGTTGGGACTAGAACCCGGGTCTCCGGGCTTGTCTACACTAGACAGGCTGCTGTAGGGCCATAGTATCCGCACCTGCTACACCACCGGAAGGGGCGTGTCTGTCACAACGGTTAACCCGCCCCCTCGAGAGGTGGGAGCCTCACTGATAGAATTCTTCCGCCAACCTACCAGGCTCAGTTTAACTGCACCTCTCAGGGCTGTGAATTGGTCAAACACCTGAGCGTAGTAACTAGGACGACCTGAGTTTTAGGTATAGACAAGGCTCGAGTCTGGTGCCGGTTTAAGCTCTCCATAAGGGCAGGGGGGTGAATGCCATCCCCCACCATCAACTCCTTTCCAACTGTAGAAGCACTGCTTGCATCCGAAGAAGTGGGTATTCACCCACGAAAGCTCATGGTGCAAAACGTCTGTTAGTCTATAAGGTGCCACAGAAAATTGCTTCTACAGAACCAGACTAACACGGCTACCCCTCTGATCCTTTCCAACTGTGAATCTCTCTCGTGTCAACGGCAGCCACGGGGATGTTACAGTCTCATGAGCAGGAAGGGGGGGGGGTGTCTTGGCAAGACGCTCGCCCTTAGGATACGGTGCCCATGTTTCGTGGCGTGTGGTGCGTCTGGAGCACCTTCGAGGACTTGCCCCACACCCTGCAGAGATCCGAGGACATCTGGTCTGCTAGCTCACAGGGAACGCACCTCAGCCTAAAGCTAAGGCAAACACTCCTCCCCAGGCAACGCACAATTCCCCGAACAGGGCAGGCAGCGGGGCCTAGAACCCTGATCTCCTAACTCCACGCCTGGCGCTGAGCAAATCACTTCCTGTCCCACCCTTTGCAGCAGGGACTGTCCCTGCGCTGTACTGTTTTTGTACAGTGCCATGCACAACGGAGGCCTCTAGGCACCAGCGGCCTTTTGAAAGCTTTTGCTTACAGCTGCCACCCTGCCTGGTATTGGAGCACGGGGCTTCTCTGCAAGCGACACTGTTCCCCAGCACTTTCCAGATCTGCTCCGTGGCCCCAGCATTTCTCTTTCGCTGCCTCACCTTGCAAGAGGCGTTTGCCCATATGCATGGGGCCAGGAACTATTCTCGGCACGCACTGTCTCTGTTACCAAAAAAACCCACATCTGGGACAACACCCGCTTCTCAGCTTCTCCTTCCGTCTGACTGGCGAGGAGAGGAAAACTGCACCGCGAGGCAGTCGGTGTCCCGACACGCAGGCTTGCCTGTGCAGAAGTCTGTCCTCTGCAGAAGTCTGGGCGATGCAAATAGCAAACAAATATCATCTGGGGATGTTTTAATGTTAGGCCAGCTCATTGCTACATAATCAGATGTGGTTTCCTGGAGAAAAACAGCCCAGGGTTGCACATGGCATGTCACAGGAACTGGTTATTCTGAGACAGACACAGAGGATAACCCCTACCCCAAAGCCACCGGGTTTGAACCTGCCCAGCACAGGTGCTGAGGGCCGCATGGCTAAGCTCCGAAGGATAAAGCAGTACAGAGGGAGCACGGGAGGGCAGGGGCGTCTGATCCTGCATTAATGAGACGATGCTCTTGCTACAAAGCAGGAATGAGGCCTAACAGAGCAGAGGGAAGCCTGCAGCTAAACCACTCTGTGGCATAGGGAGGATGGTGCTTGCTCCCCAAACACACCTGTTTTCTGTCCGCGCTCCGCCCCCTTCAAGCTAGACTCTAGGGCAGCCAGTGCACGGGGGCTTGAGAGTCCTGCTCAGCGCAGAGCACGCGCCTAGTGCGTCTGTAACACTGGCAAAACGAGTCACAGCCACTAGAGGATAACAGCCTACTACTGCTACCTGAATCACTCCTGGAGGTTGGAGTAACGGTACTGAAGGTCCCAGGTTCCGACCCTGCTGACAACCCGGTGAGGGAGGAGAGGAATCTTTACATGAATTTTACTCACTCACACAATTTCTGCTCCCACCTGCCCTGCAGAGCAACGATCTTGCGCTCTCTGCAAGCGTCCGTGGGATCACGCTCCCATCCTCCCCCCCCAAAAAGCCTCCAAATACCTCCACCCTGGGCTGATGCTCATTAAAAGCTGCATGTGGCTCTGCAGCTGAAGCTGCATGCACAGAAGAGCATGCTAACAGCGGGGAAAATGTTAAAAAAGGAGGAACTAATCGCAGGAGGTCAGCAGAACGATACTAGCCCTCTAGGAAAACAGCCCGTCCCCCCTGGTAGATTTCCAGCCCAGGCATTTAGTGCGCATTCTTATGCCATTAGCTGACAAGTGGATTAATGTTTCAAGTCAGATTATGCCAAAATCCCAGCCGGTTGACTTTAAATGGGCTTGCCAGAATTCTGCAACTGGTCTGAACAATGTCAGGAATGCCGGAGAAAGTGCCCCTCCGTGTGGACACACACCAGAGCTCCCACTGCATTCCCGGCTCCCCCACCCCCTTCCCCAGCCTCCTGGCCAAGACGCTCTGTGGAATTTGTTAGCAGGGTCTGCAAAGCAAAGAATAAAATAAAAGGCACATTTTAAAAAAAATAAATAAATAACGCAGAGGGTTTGCGGGAGAGAGAAAGGATCACAGGGAGCTGCCTCCACCTCCGATTTGATTTGCAGATGAAGCCTAGTTTCAAATGAAACGGCTCCAACAATAAGCAGCAAAAACTGGAATTAAAATGGAGGGCAACGCGACCACGCGAGGCTCCTGGGGCAGACACCCTGCAACTTCAGGACTTTACGCCGGAGCCAGACAAATCTTTTCATCAAACCCTTGGCTGCTGATTCACATGCAGGAGCCAAGTCT
Organism: Mauremys mutica; assembly: GCF_020497125.1. Lineage (NCBI taxonomy): Eukaryota > Metazoa > Chordata > Testudines > Geoemydidae > Mauremys > Mauremys mutica. The sequence goes on from NC_059095.1 coordinate 5,279,032, forward strand.
TTATATAAGGCCTCCCTTTGCAAAGCTACTCTGCAGGGCTTGGTCCTGCAAAGACTTATGGGCAGGCTTGACTTTATAATCGGTGTTACCAGTTTTGCCAACCACAAGTATTCCAAAATCGTCCATCGGACCCCCCCAGTTACGAGATTTTAAAACCACAATTTAGGGGGCATGTTTTCAGCTCTCTCTCTCCACAACCACATGGGCTAGAAATTTGTTTTTAGGAAAGCAAGCAGAGATTCCCAGGTAATCACATGACTCCAGGAGCTGTGACTTTAAAACACACACACAAAACTCCTGCAATAAAAATCATGAGCAATGGCAACTTGGAGTCCCACTGAAATCACCACAGTTCAGCTCATGCTTTGATCTCTGGAGGACGGGAACCTAAAAAGGTCAAAACTTCTACAGTAGAAAAATCAGGGTCTTTTCAAAAACGGGCTTCACATCATGTGCTTTAAAAATAGCCAGAGGGGATCAGCTGTGAAGATAGATGTTAATAAAAATTACGAGAGGCTTTTCCACAGGGGACACGACTCCCTCTTTGGCCAGGGCTGCCCTAAGTGTGGGGAGGGGAGCTGCTGGTCAATGCACAAGCTAAGAAGTTAGTTAACAAGGAGCGCACACATGGACTGGGTCTCCAATGCATGTGGCAGGGGCGGCTCCAGGCACCAGCACGCCAAGCGCGTGCTTGGGGTGGCAAGCCGCGGGGGGGGCGCTCTGCCAGTCGCCACGAGGGCGGCAGGCAGGCTGCCTTCGGCGGCTTGCCTGCGGAGGGTCCGCTGCTCCCGCGGCTTCGGCGGACCTCCCGCAGGCGTGCCTGCAAGCCGTGCTTGGGGCGGCAAAATGCCTAGAGCCGCCCCTGTGTGTGCACACGCCTCAGGTATGTATTAGAGCTATCTGACATTTTTCAAAACTAAAAGCAGCCCTTGGTCAAAAAACTTCTCACTCACCCAAAAGTTAAAACAAACCCAAAGCTTGCCACAAAAAAGTGTCCTGAATAAATTACTGATTTGCATTTACCAAAAGGCTGATTTTTCAGGAAATGATTTTTTTTTTATTAAGTCCCATCAATTTAAAAACCAACCAACCAACCAACAACAAAAAAGGCAAATTAAACCCATAGAAAGGAAGACAACTTGCAAACTTTTTGGGTGAAAACAGCATTTCATTTATCAACCAGCCTTAACTTCATTCTCTGGTAGGTTACAGATGGGCTTTACAGGAGCCTAGGTAGGCCAGCCAGACGGCCCTATGGATGCCATAGGCTGGACAAGATGAGCAACCTAAGGGAGATGGGGTCACGGTTGCAAAGCTCCATGTCTAGCCCTTATGCTATCCTGAAACGGGACGAGGCAACCTCCATGTTGAATCCGATGGGCCTCACTGCAAAAATTAGCCCAACCACCTGACTTTTCTGCACAGCTGTTAAGTTACTTTTGTGCTTCACCCAACTACAGAGACTGGGACAGAGACTGCACCGGTCAGTAGTTTATCCTCTTACTATCTGCCTTTGTCACTCAGCTAGCCCTATGGATGGGGTGAGCCAAGGAGATTTGCCAAGACTTTTCCCTCCCTGGTCACCAAAAGAGGAAAATTCCTCCCAAAATCTGCCGCAAGAGACCCACTAACCGGGCGTTGGTCCATGGAATCGCCTCCCCGTTTCCCCCACCTCTGTAGGCCACGTGTATAAACTCTCCTCAGAGAGCAAGGAGCGTAAACCCCCCCCAGCAGGGTCACAGACTAAATCTAGCCAAGCACCAGTGCCGTGACCTGCTGGAGGCTCCTTATGGAGCTTGCTAGCAAGCAGCGAGATTTGCTGGGCGAGTTCCGAGACCATTAAAGGGAGTCTCACCCGTGTGTAACGAGGACGTGTCTTCTTTTGTTGCTCCGTTGTTAGATGGGCGCGCAAGACAGAACCCCGCTGGGCGGGTCAGCGGGCTCATATCGCCTGAGCCGGGCTGCTGGGGCCAAGGAGGCTGGCAACCATTGGGATGAAATAGCCAGGAACACATTTTTTTTTTTTAAAAAGAGGAGCAGGCAGGGCCAGGCGAGAGGAAACAAGCTAGAAACGAGACCCCAGGAAGCTGTGTGATGCAATGAGAGAGAAGAGGAAGGCAGCATTCATTGTTGAGAGGAAAACAAAAAAAAAAAAAAAGAGAAGAGGCGGCCTGGGAAGTAGTATTTGGTGGAAGGCCTCTGGGCTCCCATGAGCGAGGTGCAGAAGTATCCGGGAGGGAATTGGTTTCCAAAGCTTACACGGAGACACCGAACCGCTCGCTAGTCAGAGCGTCTCCGGAGGACCAAGACGTAGCGCTTCCCACTCGGGCTGCTGTGCTAACCTTTCCCGTCACCAGCCCTGTCCGCTGGGGAGCGCTCGCTGCAGGTTGGCGTGCTCAGCCTGCCAGAGTTCAGTGTGGACTGACTGCACGATGGGTCACGCTCCCGTGACTCCCCTGGGAGGAGCACTGACCCTGCCAGACTGGATCACACCCCATGCCCAGCTAGTCGGTAACCTCTGACAATGGCCAAAACCAGATACTTTGGCAGAAGGTGCAAGGAACCCTGCAGGAGGCAGAACTAGGATAATCTGCCCTCCACATTAGGTCTCTAGTAGCTAGAGATCGGTTTAAGCCCAAGATTTAAATAGCCTTTCTAATGTTGCTATAATTGATTATGATCACGCTGATATTCTTGCCATCTGTAGAGATATCCAATCTCTCTTTGAATCTCATTAAATCCTCGGCCTCAATGACTTCATGTGGCAGTGAGTTCCGCGGTCTAATTATGCAGTGAGAAAAAGTATTTCCTTTTATCAGTTCTGAAATTACCACCTTTCAGTTTCATTGAATGCCCTCTTTGTTCTTGTGTCATGAGACGGTGAGAACAAAAAGTTCCTGATCTACTTTTTCCACCCCCCTTCATTATTTGATATTATTTTATGTCACCTCTTGCTAAACAGGATAGGAAAGATTTGAGGTTACAGCACCGGGGACTCAGAGCCCTGGGTTCATTTCCCAGCTGTGCTACAGAGTCTCTGTGTGATGCTGAGCAAGTCACTTGATCCCGCTCTACCTCAGTTTGTCCTCTCCCTCATCTGTAAAATGGGGATAATAATTCATCCATCTTGGCTATTTAGCACGTAAGCTCTTCAGGGTACGGAGGTGTCTCACTGCGCGTATATACCGCACCCAGCCTATTGTGGCCTGCATGGAACGAGACTAGAATTTGAGCCTCTGCTGCCTGCCTGCTCTTCATTTGAAGTAGCAAAATGGTGCAAAGTCGTCAGAGCGAGTGACAGCAGGTGAGGCCCCTCCTACAAATGGAAATCCGACTAAAACACAACAAGAGGAACGTCTGGAAACATTCAGCCGAGAGCAGTTTGTTTTTTACCCAGTTTTGTGGCAGAAACGGATGAGTAGGGTTTGGGTAGTTCTCCCTTTTTCTTTTCATTGAAGGAACGACTCTCACCCAACCACCCCCACGTTTCCCACTAGGATAAGATCCTAGATACAGTCTAGCTAGGTACATCCATGCCATGTCTGGCCACCGCTAAGCAGCAATTACCCCCAGTTGTGTTGTCTGAGCCTTTGTTCGTGCCGGATCTTACAAAGCCCAGGAGGGCTGGGCCCGACACCTCGACTCTACAGAAAGCGGCGCTGGTGATGCAGTCACTGTGCTACAAGAGATGCCCTTAGCCGGGTACAGCTGAACTGGTGATGAATGTGGTTTTGTGGCGAGCGCAGGAGCAAGCCACGGTTAGTTGTTCCAGAAACTCTGCAGTATCAACCTAGGTCTGGGTGACCCAGGAGTCAGATGCGAAATCTACAGCTGTCACGGGAGCGGCTTAGACGGTGCTAGTGTGAACAGTGGGAGAAAAACTGCTAATGTAGCCAAGAACTTCAAGCTCAGTCACTAAAGAACTCAACGCGCCGACGACCGATACGTGTTGCGGTAGCGCCCAGCTGCCCCAGGAACCCGCTGCGCTAGGCGGTGTGCAGACACAGGACACAGTTCCCTGCCAAGAAAGGGTTGGATTGGGGGTTGATTCCACTGCAGCAAAACAGGACTTTAAATGGGATGGTTCATACTACGCCCATGGAGCGCCGTTCCCAGCTGCAGCGGACACAGCCTTATAAGGAAGGGAGAAGGCTCTTCACCAAGAGGCTCTCCATGGCTTCACCTTCTTCTCCGAGCCCAGGGAGAACAGGAAGCGGAGGAGAAGCCAAAGGCTGCTCGCCCTCACGAGCGGCAGAGTTGTCCATCAAGAACCTGGACCGCCCAACCAGATCCGTCCAAGCCTGTGCCCCGGTCTCTGGAATGTGGCTTAATTCCCCTCGACGCAGCATTCCAGAGACAAGTCGCATCCCGACCAACGCCTGAGCCGCAGCAGGGCAAGGGTCAGAGTGAAGCAAGAAGCCCGTTAAACCACAGGCAATGTTTAATCCCAGAGTCAGCCGCTCGGAACTCCTTCCCCGGGTGCAGACACAAACAAGACTTTGCTCTTCTGCCCAAGGATCCCCGAGTGCTTTGGAAACACTGGGCTGGAGCATCTCTAGTGCAAAAGGAGGCCTTCTTGTCAGTGACCATGCGCACGTACAGCACCTTACTCCACGGGGCCCTGATTTTTGTTGGTGCTGCCATAATACCAATAATAATCTTCACTTGGGGAAACTGAGTCACAGAGGTACAATTACTTGGATGCGGTTACACAGCAAGTGCTGGGGAAAGAACCCAGGAGTCCTGGCTCCCAGCCTTGGGCTGTAACTGCTAGCCCTTGCTCCTCGGAGAGGCACAGTCTCTCTCCCGTCACGTCCACGTTCTTGCAGAACCGACCGATCCCATCGCGAGACACAAAGATGGGAACGCGGGTCGGGTTTGGATCCTTGCGGGCGGCTAGAACAAAGCCCTTTCAGTGCTTTAGAAAGCCAGCTGCCGTCCAAACCAATCAGCAATCTACAAAGTGGCAGGAGTATTCCTGGAACTGGCTACTGGGAACGTGGAATCCCCCCTAGGGGTTAAAGGTGAACAGACAGCAGGAAATAAATGTTTAGGGCCCAGCCTCTGTGCTCAGGAGCAGCTTTCTGATGGGTGCAACACTTGCAGGGAGGGCGGAGCAGCTCCCCTTCCAAACCAAGATACATGGAACATTGCGGGCAGCGTTCCCAGCTGTGCCGGTGCCACCCCGGGCAGCACGTTCACCTGGGTGCACATCTCTCTCCGGAGGCCGCTGCAGCCATCCGGCCTCCTCTGGGCCACAGGGATGATGCAGAACAGTGTCAGTGGCTAACAATGAGGGTGTCACTGAGGCACAGAAGGCCATTCAACGGGTGAATTAGTTACCGTTTAACCTCCCTGACCCCCAATTGTCCTCTGTTTGTTAGCTGTCCTCCCCTGCACTATGGGAGAGGGGAAGAATTAAAAAAAATAAAAATGTATGGCATGGTGGGGGAGGAACGGGACAGCAGAACAGACGTAAGGGGCTGATCCTGTGAGCTCCTGAGCACCCTCCAGTCCCGCTGGCATTAGCAGGGCACGTTCCATCAGGGCCCAATCCTGCCAAGGCTCCTGGGGTGAACGGCGTTTGAAGGCGTTCAGCCCCATGCCGCATCAGGCCCCCTGGAGGAATTCGTCCTGGTTTTGTCCGTCAGATTGGACCACTGGGAAGCAGGGAGAAAAAGAAAGCTACGAAGGTATTTTCCTTCCCTTTTTGATTCCTCCAGCTTCTCCCTTCCCCGCTTCCAGCCCGAGAGGAAACCCAGAGGCATCCGAGAAGGTAACCCCTCTCCCTTCCCCACTTATCAGACTGCCCCAGTCACAAGAAGTTACTGTCTGTGGCCACGATTCTCCAAAGCAGCTGGGGGGAAGCACCAAAGGAAATGATCACCAGGCACAATATATATTAAAAAAATGAATTGAAGGAAAGGATGGTTCAGTGGTTAGAGCACCAGCCTAGAACCCAGGAGACCTGGGTTTGAGTCCCTGCCCCACTCCCCCTTCCAGAGCCAGATTTTCAGGAGGAATTGGTGCCAGCTGCAAACCGGGTCCCTTCGAGGCGTCCCCCCTGCCCCATCACTGTTGAAACGCCTGCTGTCTAGGGGTGTTTATAAACTAGCCCCACCCCCCTCCATCATCAGTGAACAAAAGGCCCCCCAAGCCGCCCGCCCGGCTGAACAGAGGGGGCCTTGGGCTCTGCTCAGCAGAGGGAGGGGCAGCAAGTTACGTGGGCGAGTCAGCTGATCCCGCTGGTGTCAAATGGGGCAGCTCCATTGCAAGCGCTGCTCTGGGCCTGACAACCACCATCCCTTAGACAGAAAGGAAACACTCACCCTGTCTTAGCCAGCTCCTGGGTACCCCCCATGAGCCTGTCATAACCCCCCTGCAGGGAGGAGGGAAGTGCCGTCACCCCTATCTTATGGGTGGGAAACTGAGGCACCAGAGGCTAAGTACCTTGCCCAAGGTCACCCCAGGAATCTGTGCAGAGCAGGGAATCAAACCAAGTTCGCAGCTAGGGCGCGAGCCACTGAGCCAGCCCTGCGGCTCCTTTCCCTTGCATCCTGCTTCAAGGGGCCTGGCCAGGAAGACAGAAACCAACAGGAAAGTCCACAGGTTTTTTTTTAGCTGCCTGAGGATCTGGCCCAGGGGATCTGAAACCATGAGAGGGCTTTTCGCTCACCCCTCAAACCCACCTGGAATTGCACAGGCAGGAGCAATCAGAGGGCTTGTGACAGCATCATCATCTCTCTAACTTCATTTGAAAATCAGGCTTCCTTTAGCAGCTATTTCTAATCTTCAAAAGTCAGGGCCGGAGCCAAAGCCCATCAAAGCCAATAGAGATTCTCCCCTCACTTGAATGGGCTCTGAATACGGCCCTCCGCGTAACTAACTCACTGCACTTCCAAGGAAGAGGCTGGGATTCTGAAAAGCGTCTGACGCAGTCGGGTGCCTGGAGCAAAGCATGCCCAGGTGTTGCTGGCGGAGGGCCCGGGATCCTCTCTGCTGCATTGTCATTGAAATGCTACAGGATTTGGGCACCTTTCCATTGAAAATCCCAGCTGTGAGCTTTCAATTGCTTCTCTTCAGCCAACCCGTGTCCTGCCGCATCCTTTCAAACAGGAAGGTGGCGGGGCCGAAGAGGGGGAAAGAGGATTCAACATCTGAACACACTCCATGTGCCTTAACATCTGTCAGATAATGCCAACACAGTAGTTAGCAGGGAGCGTGCATTTAAGCTCAGGGCTACCATTTTGGGCTAGGAGGAACTGAATGTTGCTGCGATTGCATTTTGAATGTATATTTCAGACAAACCTGTAGGATGGGAGATTTTCTGGGGGTCAGCCCTACAAGTAATGATTGATTTTTAATTATAGGCTGTGACCCAGAGAAATAGGTTTGGCAGTCTGAGTGTCTGAGTCACGGCCTCTCACAGATCAGCAGGAGAAACGCAGCTCTGAAAGGCAGTGCAATCTGGAGACATAAAGCAAGAGGGCCTGGGTTCTAATCCCAGCTCCGCCACTGGATTTACCATTTGGCCTTGGGCAAGTCACTCCACCTTTCTGCCTCGTTTTCTCCATGTGTCAAATAAGGGTTAATACTTCCCTCAAAAGGAGTGAGGTGAAGATGAGCGTCCCCACAGCGCTCTGAACAGACGCTGTGACAACGTTCAATAATTTGTTTAAAATAAACCCAAACCCACTGCTAGCTGCAAAGTGATTCGGTTTCCAAGTGTATCAGCAGAAGAGCTCTCTCCAGACACTCTCAGTGTGTGCGGACGTGGCCTCGACATGAGCTCCCTCCCCTCCCTTATATAAATATTAATACAGTGGAGTCAGTACCTATTGAGAAAGACTGGCTACCAGAGCACCACCCCGGTGTCGGATTATGCTGCTTATGCTGTTTGCTCTGACGTCCTGTCTCGGCAGGTCCCTGGCGTGGGTGTGGCTCATTTTTGCCCATGTTAGCAGCGGCTGAGGCTAGTTATTGACCCAAGCTCCCCACACCCTCAACGACAGCCCTGGGAGGTAAGTATCCCTCACTTACAGGTGGGGAAACCGAGGCACAGAGCGGTTACACCATTTGTCCAAAAGTCACTCAGGGAGTCAGCAACAGACTCCAAGAGTCCTGGCTCCCGGTGCAACTACCCCAGACCACTAGACTGGGTTCGGAGTCCCCTAATTTCCTGGGTTGCTCTGCCCCAGGCATGACTGCTGCCTAGAACAACAACATCCAGATCCTCTGTCCAGCACAAGCTCTAGCTTCGTTGTGATTAAACACCACGGAAAGCTCACTAGCCATGGGTGAGCATCCATTTCCTGGGGAAAAGAGGCTACTGTGGGTTCCTGGAAGCACCTGTTCTGAGTAGCGCACAGAGGTGCAGAAGCAAGAGGCAGCCCGAGCCTTCGCTGGGGATCACGGTTCCAAATTCCACCATATGTAAATGATCATCTTTGAAAAGCGATCACGCTAAGCCAAAGCGGATGAGTCACCCCGGGGTTTCCACCGGGGCTCACTCTCAGACTGACACCGCCGGGGAATTGTGCACTTGCAAACCTGGCAGGCAAACCCTGTTCCTGAAATGCAAGGCACTGCACATACATCAGACCATAGACCCGTCCTTTCGGATGGGCCGCCCCGCACCTTTGATGCAGCCCCATTTACATTTTTATTAAAAAGCGCCACTGTCAAGAAATCCTGTTTCGTTACACTCGGCCCCCCCGAGAGCTCCCAGTGCCTTCCCAGCCGCGGAGAGTTCAATATCTGGATGGGGTCCAGCAGCCACAGATGGTTTTGACAAGCGTCCAGCTGTGGGCCGTCGCTGCTGCGAACAATCACCGCAAATCTTTTCCGACGCCCGGTGAAACCAAGCCGCTTTCTAGTAGTGGAGAGCAAAGAGGCAGGAGGTTGGGGGTGGGCGGCAGGGGGAAAGAAGGGCTGCCAGCTGGCGGGTGGCATTTCTCTGGCTCATTCACCAATTCCGGCAGCAGGCGGATCTTCATCAATATGCAGGCAGCAGGCTCCCGGAATGAGGCGCCACGCGCTTGTTTCAGATCTCCAGATGACACACCCCTGCAGTCATTCTTCCCTGAGCCCCCCCCCCCGCCCCCCACTTCCATCCTGAAACCAAGGCAGCCTTAACAAGGCGCAGCACTTCTATCGCGCTTTACAAACGCTACATCGATCCTCGGAACGAAAGGAATCATCGTCCCTGTTTGACAGATGGGGAAACTGAGGCAGCAGGTAACGTCCCTTGCCCGTGGTCAGGAAAGGAAACTGAGCCACAAAATGACTCAGGGAGTTCTTGTTGCTCATCTGTACACGTCTCTGCACCAGAGAACTGCAGGAGCTACTCCCAGTTCTGAGGCAGCCTGCTCCACTGAGCTGGGGAGAAGGATCCTCTCCTAAAGCAGCAGCCGCAGGTCAGAAAAGGCCTTGAAAGGACACGCTCTGGATGTCACAACCTACACCACAGCAGCAACCACCCAAGATCAGAACCCCTGTCATGCTCGGCGAGTTCCTGCCTCAGACAAGGGCACAGACGGAGCCAGGAATTGAACCCTGATCTTCTCAGCCCTAGTCCCGCACCTTACCCACATGGCCATCTCGCTCCCTGACGTGTGCTTTATAAAGAATAATCCCTAGCTCTTACACAGCCCTTTTCACCAGTCGCTTTTAAAGCGCTTTACAAAGGAGTTCAGGATCATCAGCCCATTTTACAGATAAGGAAAGGGAGGCACCGAGAGGGAAAGCGACTGATTCTTTGGGGGCCCTAGCACACACCACTGCCCCTTCATTTCTCTTTAGATCACTGCGTTCACAGGACTCCTGGACAGCTGATGGCATGGGGCAGGCAGCAGGTGCGTTCTCAGGAGCATGTGCATGAGGGGTTACCGCCGTAACAACAAAACCACCCCCTTCCCCTATATGCTTCCCACTCTCCACGCGACCCGGCAACAAGGAAATTGCACCATCTCCGGCGCTACCCGACGGCCGTCTGCACGGCAAGCGCAGTTCTGGGCAGAAAAGTGATGAGGTAGCAACAGCGACTCCTTACTCAATCGCTCTGCTTCCCCTGGGGATCCGCTCTCCCCTGCTTACTGACAAAGACGTGGGTGGGTTGTTGTTGTTGATTTTAAAGCCTCCTCTATTCCCATGAGCGCAGCTGTGTGGGATTTGCAACCAGCCCGATTCCGTTACAGCCCACGCATCATGCAAAAGATTCGATGCTTCAGGTTTCACAGGCCACGATTCAGCACGTGACTCAGGCACTGCAGGCAAGGGGATGACGTGTGCATTTCAAGTTGGACACGTGCTTCCTTCACTGGTGCTCGGGGGGACAGAATGTTTATGATTGGGTGGGAAATGGGGCGTGAACCAGAACTAACCCAGCTTGGCTCTCAGATCCCAGGCGGAGTTGCGGGGCAGTTAGGAAACATGGTTTACTTGCTAAGGGCTCATCTTTGATATGGCATCACCAAGAGGAAGGGGGGAAATCGCGTGACTCAGGGGATCAGTTCCCAGCTCTGCCACAAGCTCCCAAGGTGGCCTTGCAAAACGGGCGGTAATAATCCTTTGTCTTGTCTCTTTGTAAGATCTTCGGGGCAGGGACTGTCTCTCACTGCGTGTCTGTACAGCACCTAGCACAACCCTGCTCTGATCTCCGTTGGGACCTCTAAAGGGAGGAAACTGAGGCACAGAGACTTGGCCACGGCCACACAAGGAATCTGGGGCGGAGCCGGGACTTGAACCTGGGTCTCTGTTCTGTGGCGTAACCACCGGGACCCTCCTCTCTCCGTTGACTGTAGCACGTTTCAGCCTGGAAGTTCTCTTTGGAATAAACATACCCAGCCATTATTAACCAAGGAGCACTGAGCAGGCTCCCTGCACCGAAGAATCTGCAAGGCTAAAACCCTCTAGTTAAAAAGGGGAGCCGCTGGCCCTCGCCTTGCGGATCTCTGCAGGACGACGGCCCCAGAACCACTCGCTTCTTAGGGCTAATAGCCGATTGCAAGACTGGAATCCCTGCAAGAAACGTACTTTAAGGAACCAGGCATTAGACGGCAGGAGGCAGAGAGGCCGGAGGGCTCAATAAAAGTTTCTCTGAGGGGGTCTGTGCTGGGAGGGGCAGCACATGCTGATCAGAGGTGGTAATAAAAGAACGGGGGGGGCGGGGAACAGCAGCCCTAAAGATAAACTCAGGCCCCACAAACTGCAGCATAGGATGGGGAGACTGAGCAGCTCAAACCGCTCTGCTACGAGCAGCCCCACGGGCTTTAGAATAACCGCGGCCCGCGGTCCTGGGGGCGGCTCTCAACACAGCCCGCTGACCCGAGGAGGGCAGGGAGCTTGGTTAGCATTAGGTTTGGGGGACCCGGGACGCCTACAGGAGCGTTGCTGGCTTTGAGGGGTATCAAAGTAACATTAGAAAGAGTTGCCAACGCTCGTGAATTTATTGCAAGTCTCGTCCTAATTGGCCGTTTGCTTCCACCCCAGCTCCCGGGAGTCCTGTGACTCAGATCATTTACACAAAAACGCACGTTTCTAGCTCCCCTGGTCCCGGAGATAAGCTTGACTAGGTGCCGCCTGGAGGCTCAAACCCCAGAAAGCAAGTTACAAAGAAACCCTCCCCCCCCCCCCATTTTAAAATGTTGGGGTTTAACCCCAATCTCCTGATTCTGGGGTCCCAACTCCTGGTTTTGGAATGCCTGGGGCTGGCCGTACATAACCTGTCTAGTTATCGAGGCTACTTCTCCCCCCAGCCCTCAACCACCTCACAGGCTGCACTGAATTTACCCTCCCAACCCCCGCGTGTCATCCCCATTTTACAGGTGGGAAACTGAGGCCCAGCAATGCTGAACATCACACAGGAAGTCTGGGACGGAGCAGAGACTTAGACCCGTATCTCCCTTGCCTGAGACTCAGACCAATCACTGGACTCCTTGGTCTCATTAAAGCGTATTCGAACATGCCTGACACACGGCTGACTGCTATGGAAGGGCAAGCTCCCCCCATTGCCCCTCCCTGACTTTTTCTGCAACCTTTCCAATTGCCAATCTAGTTCCCCCCTCCCCCCCGCCCTCTTATCTGCCCGCGGGGTCTGGCGAGAGGCTGCAATCGCTCCCCGGCCTGCAGCAGAAAGATCTGGCTCAAAAAAAGGGCCCCCAAAGATGACGCAGTTCACAGGGGTTTTATCAGCTTGATCCCCGCGCGACAGCTGCGAGAGCAAAAACGCACATGGCGGGGGTGGGAGGGGGAAGGACACCTCCCCGCCCCAGCCCTGAGCTGCCTCTGTCATATTTCAGCCAAGCCAGCAAAAAGTTCTTGTACTTTGGGAAAAGGAAAGAGAAAAGGAGGCGAAAACAACCCACTCTCTGCTCTAGATTTCTCTTACATCCCCCAGTCACTTCAGTTCCCAGACCTTAGCTGAGACTTCCCTTTCCTCTCATTCTGCTCAACAGCCAACCTCATTTCTCTGCTCAGCCAGCTAATGGAGTAAAGCGCTAATCAATATTTTAAAGAAAGGAAACTGACCCATCTGCAGTCATTACGAGAGACACGCTATCCATTGCCCCGCAGGACCGGGACTCCCTGAAGTACCAACACGCCTGCACCCACTCCCTGCCTACATAACCTCTCGGACCCCGCTGTAATAAATTGCTACATTGGAGGCTTGTCTACCGTAGTGGGTTTGCATCGAAAAAGCTACTGAAGTGAAGACATGCACAGGTGTAAGGAGAGCCCTGCTTCCTCCAACCCCACGGTAGCGCTAAACCCACCTCAGAAATCCCCAGTGAGAGCGGAGGGGGAAATTTCCGACAGACTGGTGTCGGGAAAATCAGTTGAGTTTTTAACGAAAATGAATTTTTTGTTGCCAACAGTGTCTGCACCCGGAGGAGAACTTAGATATTTTCCCAATCGGAGACAGAATGGCTGAAAATTTTTGCCCCAAAACCGTTTTTAAGTTTGGTTTTCAGACCACACGTTTCTATTTTCTGGCAGAAAACAGAAATCTTCCACAGGGGGAAAAATAAATAAAAATCTCCATTTCGGGGACCAGCTCTCTCTGCAAGATGGCTATGCCCTGACTTCATTGCATTAAAGTGCCAAAAAACATTACCAGCACTCTCCATCCAGGGGAGGCAGGTTGGCCCCGAGAGTCTGCGCTTCCAGCCCTGATTAGACAAAGAAATGCTCCTTTCCCCTCCACCCAGGGGCGGGAGAGCTCGGCAGAACATTAGGAAGTGGTTATTGAAGTCTGGGCATGATAGATAAGCCATCAAATAAGAGCAACGCAAACAAGAGACGGTAAGACACGGGGCTGGACAAAGAAAGGCTGCATTCTAGAATAACAGGGTATTACAATCATGGCTGGAACTGATGACCCGAGCAGAGAAATGAAGTGAGAAATGCAATAAGACCTGAAGGAGAGTTCTGTGAAACTCAAAAGCTTGTATCTTCCACCAAGAGAAGATGATCCAACAGACACTCTTACCTCCCCTACCTTGTCTCCGTCATGAGAAATGAAATCGTTCTGCAGAACGTCCCCCGGAATTAGGGGAGTCTTGTTGCTTATAAGGGAGAGACGCAGATAGGAAAACAGGAAGGATACTGGTGGATCACAGAACTAGGGTATCAGATATAGGATCTGTAAGGTTATGTCTACACTACATTGTGAACCCAGGCTCAGATTCAGATTTCAGTCCGCACCCTCCTACTGTCCACACACAAATCTGTCCGACTCGGGACAGCAAACACTCAGGACCCAGGTCCTAGCATCCGCCCGAGGGGATGGGTCTGAACCCGGGTCCTGCTGTGACTCGGGTCCAAGCTCTGTCATTTTGCAGTGTGGACACAGCTCAAGCCACAGACGCGAGCCAGAAGGTCTGCGTAGTGCAGTATGGATGTATTAGCACAGTTGTGAGGCCTGGATCCAGCAACTGTCAACCAGATTTTACCAGGGATGGGCTTGGAAACACCGAATTCACAAACACGGATCCCACAGACCCAGGTTTGCAATTCAGTGTGGACATATTTTAAGTGACAGGGAACACGTCTGCTTAGGTTTTTGTGTGTGTTTGTTTTAATATAGGGACTTCTCCGGTCCCTACTGGGAAATTAAGCGCCTGGTTCAAGTCAAAGTTTGGCGTAAGACAAGGGGGACATGGAATCCCCATCACTTTACATCAGTGGTTCTCAAACTTGGGCTGCCGCTTGTTCAAGGAAAGCCCCTGGTGGGCCGGGCCAGTTTGTTTACCTGCCGCGTCCGCAGGTTCGGCCGATCGCGGCTCCCACTGGCTGCGGTTCACCGCTCCAGGCCAATGGAGGCTGCAGGAAGGGCGAGCCGTCTACTCTACAGTCGATGGAAGCAGCTGATGGCTGTTCCGTTTCATGCAGGAGGCAGTAGAGATGGGAGTGGAATGGTTTTACGACAAATGAAGAAGCGAGAAGGGGAGTAGGATGTGAAATCAGGATATGGGATTAGCTGTAATCGAAGAGATTACAACGGTGGGAACACTGTAGAAGACAAACAGATGAGAGGATACCAAAGAACGTTATGCAAACGCAACCAAGGTCAGTCCAACCTACAGGCCGACCACGACTAGATGGTGGGGCAGCGCACGCAGGGACATAACTGAGCTGGGTTTAAATGGAGGAATAAGCCAAGGACAGGAGCAAATGCCAACGCTTCCGGCTCCCCATATCTGCAAAGATGCTTTGGGATGAGAAGAACAGTCCACAGCATTTAAGTGCCTCAAAATCTTTAATGTATTTATCCTCCCAGCCCCCAGAGGGGTTGAGAAGTGCTCTTAGCCCCAGTTCAGAGCCTCAAAATGGGAGTGGCCCAGAGGCGTGGAGTAACTGGCCCATGGTCATACAGGAAGTCTGGGGAGACGTGTCACAACCCTGGAGACAGACAGGCCGGCAGGCTCTTGACTTCAAAGACCTTGATTTAAGCCATTCATGACTTTTTTTGCTTCAATCATTTTTTTTTTAAATCTCTTCTAAATTTGGATTCTCTTGATTTGCCTTCTGCATTTTGAGCTTTAAAGCGTCACTTAAAAAAAGCTTTTGCTCGAGGGACAGAAATTTTCCTTTCATTAAAAGAAAATAATAAAAATCGAAGCTGCGATTCTCACGCACTCACGAGACTCCAGGAGCTGGAGCTTTAGAAACAAAAACCACACCAAATACCTCAAGACCGGCGATAAAAATCTGCCACACTCTGCAGATCCGCACTATGATACTAACAGCCAAAAGACAGTTTTTACTTACATTAAAAAAAAAAAAGCTCCCCATATCTCCTCCACCATCGTCCCCCTCCCCCCAGTGATTTTTCCACAGCATAAACCATTAGTGAAGTCTCTCTCCCTGACAAAAGTAACATCCAACCCAAAGCCATATCCTGAGGAGCAATCAAAAGAGAAAACTGGCTCTATTCAAAGGGTGCCTTTGAATGAGGAATCCGCCACTTCCTCCACCTCCCCAGACCCTCATGCATTTCCCCCTTTTCAGCTTTAATTGCCGGCTGAGTCATGTGAACAGCATGAAACTATTTACAGCACCTGCCCCTAAGGGCAACAGACTCCTGGATCTGGGCACAAGGTCTGAAGAACCAGAAAGCTAGTGAGCTGGGGGGCGGGTGAAGGGGGAAAGTGTCATTCTGATTGCAGGCAGGGTTGGGGTGTGTGTGTGTGTGTGTGCGCTTGTTTGTTTGAAACAATCCTAAAAACCACTAGCTACCGGCTGCCAAAAGGCCGCCCCACTGACACGAGATGAAGGTAGAACAAAGTCATTTTCCAGATCTACAAGGTCCCTATGTTTGCAAAGCCCGCACTTTTCCGGACTGTCGATTGCCCCATCATTTAGTGGATTGCCCCATCATTTAGAAGAAAATCAAAAGCGATGTCTCCTCCAGAGGGCATGGCTTGTTTTTCCTAACAGTTAATAGCAGCCTATGCTAACTGCAGAGTCTAGACTGTCTATAAGCTGGAGATAGGGGGAAGGGTGGTAGAGAAATTGGTTTCCACCCCTACTCTCACCCCCCAGCATACAGGTTATATGAGAGGTTGCAAAGTTCCCCTCCCTTCTATAACCTTAGGCTGCTTTAAAAAAAAAATTTAGGAGGGGAAAAGTTCTGGAGAGGAAAAGGTGAAGTCGAGATTTCACAACAGACTAGTGATTCCTGAATGCCCAACTCAGGACATTGTAAAGTGGCCTGATTTTCAAAAAGTGCCAGCATCCCACTCCTCTGGCAATCAGGCTGCTTTAAGATGTCCCTAGCTGGGCACTAAACCCTTTGCTGCTCTTTTCAAATCAGGGACGGCCAGGCGGGTATTTAGAATGAACCTGGGTATGCAAAACGTAGCATGAATTTTGCAGGGCACGCCCTAAAGGTCAGAGCGAGAGGCCACATTTCCAGCATGAGATTTGTAAACCCCTGGCTCCTCGGCACAGGGCCAGAAAGCCTGGCAACCTACGGTCTCCTTTTTCCCCTTCCAAATTCCTGGAGTCCCACAAATCTAATATCAAATGTTCAGCACCGTTCAAGAGGGGGGATCTCAAAGCAGTCCATGAATATTAAGCTTCACACCTCCCACCCTCACACACACTGGTCACGACGCTTTAGCCTGGCTGATGTACGGATGGGGAAACTAATGCACAGGGAAGGGTAGCGATGGGACTACAGAACCGAGACCCCAATGTTCCAAAGGGCAGAACTGTGCTCCAACCACTAGGCTACCTGGTATCTGCATGCACACTCAACAGATCCCTGGACAGGAGAACGCGCCCCACGGAATGCACCCAATTTAGACCGTTCCCCACGGAATGCACCCAATAGCCCAAGGCACTTCTATTCTATTTCTTGGAGGGCAAGTGAGGGGGTGGGGAATTCCATACCATCGGGGGCTGTGGCATGCACCCTCCCATTTTAATGATTAATCAAAGCCGTGCTCCCGCCTGCTGAATTCCGGGACAGCCGTGAGCAAACCAGAAAGCAGCTGGCTTTCGCATTAGTACACAGGAAACTCCAAAAGGGGCAGCAACAGGAAACTCTGAGGCTGCGTGTTGCAAACTCACTTAAGTTCAATACTCCTGATATTAGTAAATTGCGGTAAGAAAATTCATCCGGAACAGAGAGGTCAGAGGTGGGATTCTCCACAATGCAGCAGTAGCACAAAGGCACCAGATGGATTTTTTTTTTTTTTAAATATGTAAAGCACTCTGCAAGTTGTGGGGGCAGGGTGCGTGGGTGCTCAAAAGCAGGTGTTGCCTTAGACAGTTACGATGCTGACTAAATCCAGAGCGGGCTTATTTAATAAGAACCTTTCTGCGCCAGCGGCGGAGGTGGCGTTACACAGCACTTTGCTGTGCTGCGGAGCCCCGTGTTTTGCAAGGAAGGGGCAGCTGCGTCAGGGTGCAGAACCCGGATCCCATCGCTCACGCTTAGGGCTGGGAGCAGGTTCCACCCGATCCGGAGGAGGAAGAATCCCTCGCGGCTTAGCGCCCGCCTCAGCTTGCAAGGAAGGGGTAGAAGAAAACGAGGGTTCCTGGCCTGACCCCCATCCCACTAATTCAGTCCCACACGCTGTCCTCCCACCCCACGAGTATCTTCTTTAGAGATCGGCGTACAATGTTTTTTGCTCCCCGTGTGCGCCCAGATTTCAGTTCATAGCTGATTTGTGAATCAAGCCTAACCACCCGCCTCCAGCCAGCGGCCCCGGTCGAGTGGTTGCAGCGGAGTCCAGAGACCCGAGTTCTCTTCCCGACTCCCTGGGTGAGCTTGGGCAGGTCACTTCCCCTCTCCATGCCTCAGCCTCACCCTCTGCAATGCAGGGCTGAGAGTTATTTGCCTCTCTCTTTACTGCTCAAGTTTGCGAAGCTTAAATAATTAGCGTTTGCAGAGCCCATCCAGCGCCTCAGATGTAAAGTGCTCGAGAGGGACTAACCCTTAAAAAAAAAAAATATTGCAGCCAGGTGTCAGCTTTTATTTTGCTGCAAGTGTATTGCAGAGATGGGGGCTGCCAGTGTCACGGATGTCATAGGTTTTATGGCCCTAAGAGACCCTTTATAATGGTCTACTCTGACTCCCCCGCACCGCCAAACCCATAGAACCTCATCCCGTAACTTCTGCAGCCAGTCCATAAACCCCTGGCTGGGCCACGGCCTCTCTTTAAAAGAGAGAGAGATCCAGGCGCAATTTCAACACTTCAGCTGCTGGAGAATCCACCCGAGCCCTGGCTCAGTTGCTCTGATGGTTAATTCCCCCTGCCTGTTGAAACCGTACACCTTGTTGCTTAGGGTGAATTTGTCTAGCACTGCATCTCCTTGTTACATTCTCCCCCCCGCTAGCTTAGGGAGCTGCCTCTGATCAGAGATCTCTCCCCAGCGTCATGTGGCGCAGACGCTGGAGGGGGATCAAATCCACCCAAAGAGGACAGGACGTTTCGCTGCTGGGGCAGGAGGTGAATAAACAGAAAACCAAAAGGGCTGCGTTCAACCTTCGGACTCCCCCTCCCCGCCGAGTCAGCATTTACAGAGGAAAGGCTCCGCTGATATGATATCAGAGTGCCCAAGAGGTTTGTTCTTGAGAGGGGGGAGGGGAGGACCAGTGCAGGTAGGAAAAACTACTATTCACAGGTAACCATTTCCGTGGGCAGGTTTTCAGCCATCTTAAGGGGGTTGGTGGCAATAGAAAATTACTCTCTCTCTACTCTCCCCCTAAATATACTTTGGCACCAAACTCCCCTTGATTTCAACAGGAAATGGGCACCTCCATACTTTAGTCAGTGCCAAAAACAGGAGTTAAAAGTAGCTTCGGGTGGGTAGATCCAAGGGGCTCAAAAGGAAGTAGATGTCCAAACACCCATTGTCTTTTAAATACCCTCCCCGCACACACACCTCTGACTTCCCAGGCTAATGGTTGTGGTTCAATAACCACATTTTGCTAAATAAACGAGGAGTCCTTGTGGCACCGTAGAAACTAACACATTTATTTGGGGATAAGCTTTTGTGGGCTAAGACCCACTTCATCAGTTCATCTCTCTTAGCCCATGAAAGCTTATGCCCAAATAAATGCATTAGTCTCTAAGGTGCCCTAAATACTCCTTGTTGTTTTTGCTGATACAGACTAACGTGGCTACAACTCTGAAACCATTTTCCTAAATGTTTCTCTCCCACCCAGGAGGAAACTGACTGGGACGAGATTCTACAAAGGGTTTCAGCTGTGAGGAAGTGCATTGACTTCCAGTGGGATGGAAGCCCACGGGAGCGCGTGGCTGAACTGAAGGGGAGATGGAAGGAAAAGCGTGAAACTGACAACATGCACTAGATCTGGCTGGAAGGGTTTGAAATTAAAAAGAAAATAAAGACTAGATTAGATCGACAGAGGTTGAAGTTTTCCTATTTCTGCCTCCCGGCTCATTTTTGCCCAGCTCTATGCAGAGCGCTATGAAATGTACAAAGTAAAAATGAAAACCCTCCTTCCTCTAACCCATCTCTCCGGTTAGCGTCACCTTCGGTGTGACATGTAATGGCTAAGCAGGGTTTCAGGCAGCAACATGATTTTTAAAGGGATAGTTTCGCTATCACTAGGCGAGCCAGTGTTGTCCAGGGGGACAGAGCACTGGACTGGGAGTCAGGAGACTTAGGTTCTACTCCCAGCTTCGCCAGTGACCTTGGGCAAGTCACTGCCTTGCTTTGCGACTCAGTTTCCCCTTTCGCCATGGGGCTATCTTGTCCAGAGGGACTACAAACTCTTGGAGGCAGGGACTCTTACTGTGTGTCCAGTCCCCTGCACAGCAGGGCCCCTAAAACCAGCAAATACTTTTGTTCACGTCTTTAGGCACCAAATTAGGCCCACTGACTTCAATAAGGCCGGCCAGGGAAGTAAGGTTTCCAACAGGACTGTTTGCAGGATCAGGTCCTTTTCTTTGGCCGTTGTCCCCTCTCCTGGATGATCGTGCCTGCTTCACGTGTAGACTTAACCAGCTTTTGATCCTTACATTATTTCAGGAGCTGTTTACTTGTGCAGCAAGAGAGTCAAGGTCATTTCAGGTTTCAGAGTAGCAGCCGTGTTAGTCTGTATCCGCAAAAAGAACAGGAGTACTTGTGGCACCTTAAAGACTAGCAAATTTGTTTTGGCATGAGCTTTCGTGGGCTACAGCTCACTTCTTCGGATGCATGGAGTGGAGCGTGCAGACAGGGGATGTTTGTACATGCAGAGAACGTGGGGGGGTGGAAGTATGCATAACAGGAAAAGTCTAATCAATCCTCCTGCTGATGATAGCTCATCTCAATTGATTAGACTTTTCTTGTTGTTATGCATACTTCCACCTTTTCATGTTCTCTGTATGTATAAATATCTCCTGTCTGTATGTTCCATTCTATGCATCCGAAGAAGTGAGCTGTAGCTCACGAAAGCTCATGCTAAAATAAATTTGTTAGTCTTTAAGGTGCCACAAGTACTCCTGGTTTTTTTAAGGTCGTTTCAGGGTTTTCACTACAAACCCTGCCTAATTCTTAGGATTTCGTCACTCGGCTATAAAAATTCACTCAGGCCCAGAACATCGCCTGCACGAACAGAGCCAGGCAGCTATTCGCTGCCCTTTGAACAGCGCCCGTTAGCTAGGAAGATTTTAACGAGTGGAGCGGAGTTTAATACACTCCCAAAATTAACCTTAAAAGCGGTTGCAAGCAGCTGATCGTGAACACGAGATAGCGACAAGGGTAAAGCAGAAAATGTTCTACTAGATCGGAGAAGTAGATACCTCCCCGTGGTGCAGATCAAAAGCAACTCCATTTGAAGTCTTTTGCGTACGCCACTTACACACAGCTGGTGTCCCCGGCCTTACAATGAAAGAGGAAAATTAGCCCCAGTGCGTGTTGTCTTACCCTGGTCTACCCTTGAACATCATACCAGCGTGACTATCTCGAGGGGGAGAAGGGGTGCAGTTATACCAGTACAAGCCTTCGCGTGCAAACAGTTACACTGATATGAAGGGGGTTTTTATTAATGGAAGGCGAATACGCTATAATCTAGGAACAGTATCTTTACCCCTGTGTAACTGCCTCCACAGCAGGGGCGTTGTACGGCATTGAATTAGTCGAGTACAGTTAAAGTGGTACAACTTTATAGTGTCGACAAGACCTTGGCTTGTCCTGTTTAACTGTTGCCTCTGGGGCACATGCTAACACAGAGCTTTCCTCAAAGGGTTAAAAAAAAAATTTAAGCTAAGCAAAAAGGTGCTAGGCTGTTGTGATTGTGCAACTAACTGTGAGGCCAGCAGGAGTCGAATGAAGGGAGTGTTGGCTTTAATATTTTGACATAGTTTTGGGGGAGGCGAGTGGGTGTTGGCATTTCCAATATACTTAGTAATTAACCAGGGCAACAAGTCAGTTATCCGGGTGCCCTTCAGCCTGCTCGCGGCGCAACGCCAACGTCCCGCAGCTCAGCGCGAGAACTAGTTTGACAACTTTGTTGAAAGTCCCGCTGTGCGCTCCCCTCACCCCCCATTTGAAATCTCTGAACCTGCAAGAAGCTTTTGTGCGGACTTATCTTTCCAAGGCGAAAAGAAAAATGAAGCTTTGTTTCTTCTGGCATGAGAACGCCCACTGCCACATCAATCATTAAGCTGAGGGTGAGGGGGTGCGGGGGGACGAAGGCTGTGAGAAGAGAGGCAACGTGGTTCAGTGGACAAGGTGTTGGACTGGGGGCGCTGTAGTGCAGACTTGTCCTGGGAGTCAGGGGGCACTTGGGGTCTGTTCCCAGGTCTATCATTTGGGCAAGCCACTTCACTGCTATGGGCCCGTCTACACTAGGGTGGTGCTTTTACACCCAGATAGCCAACACCTGGCAAAAAATCTTAGTGCAAGCTGTACTGTTACCTTTGTTCACCTGCTCAAGGGGAGCTAGAAGAAGTTAGGATTCAACTCAGTCAGCTGCATGGAGCTAGAACTGCACCTTGTCTTCGCCACACTAGGATGCCACAAGGCGTCGGCTGCTAGCGTTTGAGCATCTCTTCAGCATTAGTGAATTCATCTTCAAAACACACCCGGTGGGGCAGGACGATTCGATTATCCCCATTTTACAGATAGGGAAACTGAGGCACCGAGCCAGCAAGTGATTAGCCCAAGGTCACTCAGAGGGAGTCTGCAGCCGAGCAGGGAATTGAACCACACCTCCTGCCTCTGTGCCTGGGGGTGGAGAGACAGGCAGGGTAACGTTTTCCAAAAGCACCGAAGTCCCATTTTCAAAAGCAACGTCAACACCCAAGTCCCCATTGACTTTCAGTGAGACGCAGGGTGTGGCTGACACTAAAGATGCAACAGCGAGGACAAATGCTACAGTGAGGGAAGGGGTTCCCCCAGCACTCGATGTAGTTACTCTGGGGTAACTCTGAGAGGGAGAAGCCAGGTCAATGGAAAAATCCCTCTATCAACCGAGTGCTGGCTACACTGGGTCTTCGGCTGTCTTAACTACATCCCTCAGGGCTGTAAAAAAAATTTTTAAAATACACACTTCTGAGCAACATACTTAGATGGACCCAAGTTCTAGGTGCAGACCAGGCCTTGGGCTCCTATGTCACTCCCAAAAACAGGACTTGGGCTTAGAGAGCACGGATAAAATTCTCCAGAAGTGCCCTAGTCCCCTGGGAGCCTGAAACAGGCCCATGACCTCAGAGGGGGTCCACCCTCTACAGGGACACCAGTGGGCAGCACCGATGCAACGCGGTTCCACCCACCGGTTCTACCCGAGGAGAAGGCTGGTCACAGGGCTACAATTCCTCTGTTTCTAGTGGTAACTTTCCTCTGCCAGGGATTTCATTGGCGGTCCCCGCCAGAGCCCCGGCCCCGCGCTGCGCAGAAGCAGCCTTTTGGAGCGTTCCAGGAACCCAGCAGGTCTGCTGCCGCTTGTTCTCCATCCACTCCTCCTCAACCTCCTTTTCTGTGCCTTGCCCCTACACCTTTTCCCGACAAGCCAGGACAATGGCCTGGCGCCTGGCCCTTTGTGCATGCCCCTTTGTTCTGCTCCCTGGGGAAGCTGTCCAGCATGCCCGTGGCCAGGAGGTCGACCTCTGATCTGACCTCAGCTGGTTCAGTAGCGCTGGCTCTCCCGCAGACTGGCTTCCTCACTCAATGATCCTTGCTCACACCCTGAGATCTGGGACCAGGTTCCTGGGGTGGGGAGCCTTTTCTTCTTCCTTCCCAACCCATTTAAGGAACCCCGGATCCCCTTTCCCACGGGGCCTTGCGGTACTCCTGAGGTCAATAAAAACCTCGTGTCGGCCTCGGGCAAGGGGTGTTTTCGATACCACCAGAGAATGATCCGAGCCCAGCGGATTATGCGCCTCACCCTGAGCCTTCTGTTCACCAGCCCAGCCACCACGGCTCTAGCGAGGAAAGTCACAGGGTCAGGGAACGCTTCCCTAGCCAACGCGCAAGCCTTAGATCCCTTCGCAGGGCAGAGGGCGTCAGTAGTGAGACCTGACGGGGACGGAAGGGTTAAACGCGGGGGCTATTGAAGTGAGAGGGCTTAGGGAGATCATTCAGACTCATGTTTCACTAGAACTCGGCCCCTCCACATATTTAAGGCACATGCAGCACGGTGGTCTCAGAGCAGCTATTTGAAACTCAGATCGATTATGGTCTCCCTAAGCACTGCCCCCACAGCCCTAGGCCTGGGAGATTGCCAGAGGGGGCACGCATCCGCAGCACGCTAGGAACAGACTGCTTTACAGGCAGCTTTGTCCGCCTCGCCCTGCACCTGCACCAACCCCGAGGTTCCAGGCAGAGACTAACCAGCTACAGCATCTTCCCAGACAGGAGGGAAGTTTCACCAAGGAAGCCAGGGGCTTGGGTCATGCTTGTACAGCACACAGAGGCCCAACCTGGCTGAGGCCCCTGAGCACTCCTGCAGTATCAGCTGTTAAGTTGTAGGAGTTCCCTTCACTAACAGAAAAGCATTCCCTGTCCTATGGGGCAGGGCTCGGCCCAGAGATGCAAAGGAGAGGTAAGTTATCCCCCTTCTGCAGAGACCCACAGAGATGAAGTGACTTGCTCAAGGTTACACAGGGAGTCAGTGGCAGAACCCAGGTCTCCCAAATCACAGGCCAAATGCCTTAGGCCCCAGGCCAGCCCTCCACCTGTAGGCCAGCCTTGATGGAGCAGATTTTCAGAAACGTTCAGCGCCCACTAACAGGGCCACAGGTTCAAAAGAGTCCTCATCAGCCACCCGGCAGAGAGCGCCTCTGAAAGTCCAGCCCTTGGAGCGGAGCAGTTCATACAAATCACGTTGTGGGTAGAGAGAGGAAACAACGAAGTAACGATGCATGAAACAAGGCTAGACGGGGGTGGGGGGGGAGGAAGGGGGGAGATTTTTCAAAGGCATAAGGGGGAAGTTGAGTGCCCAACTCCCGTGGACAGTCAATGGGAGTTGGGCACTAACTGTTCTTTTGTGCCTTTGAAAAATCTCCCCCAGAAAATACTTGTCAGACTCTGACCTTCCATATGGATCTCCATTGTTGCTCACATTTGGTGCAGTGACTTTTTTTTTTTTTTTTGGAAGCAGTGTCTCAGGTTTCTCTCCTGGGGGGGTACAGCACCCTGTCCTTCCCCCTCCCCCCCCCACTTTAAGGAAAGGGGTTGGGAGAGGCAATTGCTTAGTCAAGGTTAACGTGATGCTAAATGCGATTGTGTGCCCGAGGCCGGCTGGTGTAACAGCAAGCACAGTTACTCCCACTAGTAACCTGAGAGTAGCTCATTTGCAAATGCAAAGGATCCCCAAACCAGCACCTGTCTCCTGCTGGATTTTCCAACCGATGAGACACTGCATGGAAGCCAGAACATAAAGACAACAGGCAGATAACCCACCCCAAGGCTTGTCTGTCACCTCTCCCGACAGCATTTACGGCCTCAGGCTGAGAAGCCGTCTATTGGAGTCTTACAAGAGTAACTAGAAGCCCGGCATTTTTGGCAAATGTGCAAGAACACTGAATAAAATGAAAAGACAAGAACATATTAAATAAAATAACCTCACCCCGCAACTGCGGCGCCTGTCCGGGCTCGGCTGCCCGCTCCAGGCATTGTGACCTGGCAGCGCCATTCGCGTTCAGACCGGCCACGCCTCCATCGCGACGGGGACAGCCAGGCCCGATCTGAGCCAGTGGCATTGTAACCTGGCACATGAGGTGGCAGCAGTGCCCGCTCACATTTGGTCTGACCGTCCCTTGGATACCATGACGGGGTGGGAGCTGGGCCAAACCTGAAACTCTACTCCCCCCCCTCCGCCACACACACAGAACAAGAACAAAATTCCCAGAAACTTATGAAAAATAAGAGTGATTTCATGGGGCTCTACATAGAACTAGAACTAGACAAACCATCAGAGAAAACAGGGAGGAGGAAAGTTACATGCCACACCCAAGAGTTGCTTAAACGGAGAAGCATCTGCAGAATTAGGGCAGAAATGTCTGCTGCTTTGAGTCTGATTCTGTAATGTCCTACACCTTGCACAGAGCTTTACCCCAGAGTACAGTGGGAGTAACATTGATTATTTGCACTGAGACAGCACCTGGCAGCCCCTGCCCAAAGAACTCCCACTCGAAAGGGGCAAGGTTTGGGAACAGAGACCCAGAGAAGAGACTTGCTCCAGGCCCCGCTGGCAGAGCTAGGGATTGAACCCGGGTTTCTCAAGCGCCAGCCTAGTGTCTTTACCGCACTGGAGTTGCGAGCTTCACGGGTGCCGTCGCATAGCGATCAGAATCCTCGTGCTCAGAGCTGGAAAGGGGGGGGGAAGCTTGCAATGGTCAGACACGTCAAAGTGGACTTTGTAGGAGGAAGTTAGCTACTCTATGGAAACCGGCTCGCGTTTTTAATAATCCCCAACCCCATTCGGACTTGTTTCAAAGGCAGCCTCGCTGCGCTCTGCCCAAGGGATGGAGAAAACGCAGCAGGTCCCGCCGGAGTTCAGGCGAACCCGGTAACCCTGAGCGGGTAGCATTTGAGTTACACAGGCTATTCTTCCTGCTTTGTAGGGATCCGGCTTGGATGCTGTGGACTCTCGAGGGATGCTTATGGGTGGGGTGGGCCGTGAGATGCTGCCAAATGCCCCCTTGAGCCAATGCTTAAGTGCGATCCAGGACACCAGCCAAGGTGTACTGTCCTCTGCCTCCCCCCAGTCGCACCTAGGAAAACAAGGCCGGGTGGGTGTGCGGAGGGGAAATCAGACAGGCACTAAGAGAATCAAGTAACTGCACAAGGGGAAGATAAGAATTTGCTTTTGTCCTTGGCTAGAGTTACTGGCACCCGGCTGAAGCAAGTCTTGAGTGATAAGCAGCCCAGATTATTCCTGGTATTTGGACTGTGCACAGAAGCATGCAGGGCTCGAGGAGCGCCACGGGGAGGGAAGCGCTCGCAGCGACTCTGCAAGCTCTGGCAAGGACTTGGTGCAAGTCACGGCTGACCCCAGTTTTAGGAAATGCTGCAGCGAGCGGCGCCTATGAAAAGCGAGTATCAGACCGTGAACCTCCGATCCTCTTAGGGGAGGGACAGCAACCTCCCAGGAGTTTGAGGCTTCGTTCTCTATGGGGCAGGGACCAGCTTTTTGTTTCGCCTGTACAGCACCTAGCGCAGCGGGGGCCTGGTCCACGCCCAGGGCTCCTAGATGCGGCAGCGATTCATTAGCCTCGGTGATGCTGGTAAGTCTCCCGGCCATGAAGGAATCGTCGTCAAAAGAGGATTTAAGTTACATTTAAAAACAAAAACAAAAAAAACCCCTGCATCTTAAATCTCAAGGGGAGAAAATAAACGAACTCAAGCTGGCGTGGCGAACGGGAGAGCAGGGGCGAAGGAAGTCATAAAGTACTCGCTGTCAGTAACTCCTCCGGGGACAGCACCTCCAGTAGCGTGGCAGAAACCGTACCACACATCCTGCTAACAGGCGTTGTTTACATTCCTTCTGCTCCTTCCCAGCGAGCAGGGCTGCTCCCCATCAGCTGCGGCTGGAGCCCAGTCAAAAGCCTGCGCTGGAGGGAGGCCAAGCGGAGCTCCCGGCCAAAGGCTTCGCTCAGAAAGCTCTGGCGGAGGTCCAGAGGCCGACACGTTTGCTTTCTGACATGCTCAGCTGCGGGGGGGGGGGGAAAAAAGGGCTTTCCCCAAACCAGGCGGGTCTGCAGCGCTCTCCTCCGCCCGCAGCGCGGGCACGCCGGGGCCGAAAGCGTCAGAAGAGAGATGTACAGTGCTTTGAAGGACCGAGCTCGCCGTGCCCAGCCCGGACAGGAAAGCAGGGCTGCAGCAGAGAGCTTCTGGCTGGGATGGTCAAATGAGCCCAAGGGAATTATGCACTTAAGTCCCTTGGGGGCTCTTGAAATATCCAAACTCTGCTCCCTGGATCTGGTTTTGCCACTGCGGGCCAGATCAGTGCCCTGGCATGGCCAGCAGCCCTGTTCTCATGCAGAGTTAGGTGGCAGCTGCACCAGCTCACGCCTCTTACGGCCCAGCACTGGCGCTGCCCCCAGGGGAGCAGGTGTCATCGGGAATGCTCTCTGGCATTTTAAAGTCATGGTGCTATCTTGACTTGCTCTAAGCAGGGTTACGCAACTGTGCTTAAGCGGCCGGCAGCCTGTCTACACTAGCGTTCCCACATCTGCTCCCACTGGTAGAGCTGGACGTTGCTACAACAGCGATGGCATTGCCCTCAACCGAGTCGCTCCCTGCGCCCCAAAAAGAAAACACACAAACACAGCCTGACATAAGGGGCGGGGGAAAACCACACACACAACCCGGAGTGTTTATTTGTGAGTCTCTCAGAGTCGCATCTTCCAGCTTTTGTCTAGAACCACAAAGGCTAGAAACATACTTTACTGCAAAACAAAAACGGAGTCTCACTCTAATCACATGACTCCAGGAGCTGCATCTCGAAGAGAAGTGCCAAATATCAAAAGACTTGGGTTACAAAAAGCCACAAGCGTTGGCAAGCTCCGTCGACCTAAACCGAGTCACACAGATTTTCTGGCCCAGCACAGTGTTAAATTAAGAACCACAAACTTTCAACCTGTTAACAAAAACACCATCAAACAAACACCCCAGGTAACAAGCTGCCATGTTCGTCACTTCCAGTTTAACATTAGCTTCCAAAACTGAATCCTTTTCTTAAAAGCTACGAGAGGCACACCAGACTGTGATCTTGCTCTCCCAAGAACCCACAGAGCACAGGGTTTTGGCAGTAACCGGGTGACAAAACAGGAAGATCACAGCTGCTGTATTTAAAAGCTTTTTCCACAGATAAAAAGATCCTGTCCCCCCCACTCTCTATTTACAGGAAGTACAAAAGAAGCCACATTAAGAAGATACAGATCAGCCGGAGGAAGGTGTAAATAAGAGCTCAAGACGACAACACAAGAAGAATTAATATATTAAGAAACAAAAACAAAAAACCACATGTACCTTAGCGATATGAAAGGATCAGCAGTGTTTTGGAAAGGGAGTGTGTAGAGCGACTGTAACCATGCTCATGGTAACACTGCAAGGAGGCAGTGTGGGCTAGCAGACAGAATGCTAGACAGACTCCGAGAATAGATGGGTTTTAAACCCCAGCACTGTCCCTGACCTGTTGTGTGACCCTTAAGACAAGTCACTTCCCTCTCTCTGTGCCTCAGGAGTTTCCCCTCCCCACTCTGACCATCTTCTCTTTTTAATCTGCAGACTCATTGGGGCCAAAAAATGTCTTATGTGCACGTACAGCGCCTTGCACAGGGGGACCCAGACCTCAGCTGGGGTCTCTAGATGTTACTGGGACACAAACAGTAAGAGTCCATCTAGGTCAGAGGAGGTGGAAAGAAAGGAAGACTCCATTTAAGCCAGTCTCAAGGAGTTTTTTCCCCCCCTCTAGGTTCCAACTATTTAAAATTGATCAGATCCTGGAAAAAACGGGTTAGTTGCACCAAAAATGTTAAGCTACGGGAGGATGAAAATGCTGTACAATAGCTAAAGAGGAACAGACACACAGGACCAATCAACAGCCCTGTGATTTTTCTAAGTCGGAAAGCGGCATTGTACCGTTACGGAAATAGACGCACCAGGGCTCCTGATCCTTCTAGCAAACACTTTCTCTGCAAGTATTGCGCCGACGGATCCAAGCGCGCCCACTCGCAGCGCCCTGGAGCGATCGCAAACACCGGGCGCCCTTGCCAGCTGATCCCCTGGAGCCGTTTCTCTTCCCTTGGCCAGGGACCCCAAAATAAAAGGTCACAGCCAATTTAAAAAAAAAAAAAATCACCCCCAAAGCCGCACCAACCTCCTTTTGCTCCCTCCCACCCCGCTCCATCTGGATTCCATCTGCTGCTACTGTCTGCGTAGCATCCCCTCCCCCCAGCCCTAAACTCAGATGGTCCTTAAACACATACATCAAAGGAGCCTCGGAGTGTCTGGGGAGCCCTGCTTTAAGCACATTTCCTTCTATTAGCCAAAGGCTTAGGGATTCAATACCCAGCTCTGGCCAATCACCGAGGGGGACGGGAAATGAATGAGAGGAGAGAGGAGCTTTGCTTCCCCAGAGCGAGGCTTGGCAAACAAGGAGGCAGGGGACCCACAAGGGAAGGAAAGGCAGGGGCAGGGGCAGGGGCTGTTAAAGAGTGAAACCCAGGAGAAAGCTCGTTTCTGATCTCCAATCCGGTACAGAGGACTTGCACGGGCCTGCTTTTAGAGAGAGTTAGGTCCATGCTTAAATCACATACTTAATCAGGGCTGAAATGACCACCATTCGACTAGCCAGTGCCCCTGCCTTCACGGATCCCTGCAGAAGGACGCCAAGAGGTCAGATCTGCTTCGGAAACCAACGGTTCCGGAGATGCGGCGCACCACACGGGCTGGCTTTTCCAAAAGCCTAAAGCCAACACAGGGGAATCCCAACGGCGAGTTTGGAGTGCCGTGTGGACGTCTACACGGATTCCCTACAGCATTTGCAAGCCAAACATTGCAGAGCTGTGCTAAGCCATGAGAACCCGACCAGAATATTCCCCTCGAGACACTTCTCCCAGCCAAGCAGACGGACGCACGAAGAGCAGAGTTTTAAATAAATAAAAATCAGATTATTAAAGCCAGAAAAAAGCGGAAGCATTATTGACACAAGTAAAAACATTTGGTTTGAAGACGCATGCGCCCAGATACTCCATTTAGACTGCACACGGTGGAGTCATTCACACCAACGCAAAACACCTGCATTAGCACTGGGGTGAACCACTGACCAAGGTATCAAGAGTTCCCTGGTTCTTTGACTTGGCCACCTTCCTTTGAAGTGGCACCAAACTGTTCCCGGTGGCTCAGGGCCACGATCTTAACTAGAGGTTGGCAGCGTGTGAACTACAAGGAACCAGTCAAAAGAGCGCCGCCTCCCTGCAAGAAGAGGCAAAAATTTCCAAACGATAAAATCCATCTAAGCCCCTGAAGCACAAACTAACAGAGGTTTGGGCTCTCCTGGAGAGTTCATTCACACACAGCGTCAGACCCGCCTGCCACCCTTCAAAATCCCTTCCAAGCTACTCCAGCCATTCCTAAGACGTCCAAGGATGTTTCAGCCTCTTGGCACGAGCAGCTCTCGATACACCAGCATTCCCAGCTTAGCCAGGAACGCAACACACCTCTTGACATCTTAAAGGACATCTTAATTCTGGCAATGAAGAGGAGGCAATTTCCCCACGCATCAATGGGGAAGGACTCCTTGACCCGGCTCAAGGTCCCCAAGGGATTAAGTACTGGAGATGCAGTATTAAAAGTAACCGGCTTATAAACTCAATGCCAGCAAGTCATTTAAAGGGACATTGCCTTCATGGGTACCTACTTGCTTGAACTGCTCCTCGTAAGTCCAGTCTCCGTGGTCTGGAGCCTGCTGCTGTAGCTGCAAGTGTCCCTGATGGCTCAATCCAGACGACAGCCGCTCCTGACCCCCCGGCAGCCTCTGTGGCTCGCCTCGGTACTGCTGGGGGGCCTGCGGCTTGCGAAGAAGCAGAGATCCCGGCCCAGATCTCACCGCTTCTGTGGAGCCCAGCCCTCCATCCTCCCCCATTTCTTCATCCTCTTCATAATCGTCCTCCTCCTCCTCCTCTTCTTCTTCCTCTTCCTCCTCCATGTCCTCTTCGAAGTCATCTTCATCCCATTTGCGCTTCCTAGAGTTTAAAAAAAAAAAAAAGGGGGGGGGGGGGAATTACAGAATGTTCAAGAGAGCTCGCTAAAAATCAACACGCAAACAGAGATGCCACCTGATTTTATGTACCCCACCTCCATGCCAAGAACTGGCCCTCCCTCCCCCCCGCGGTGGAGAAGGCACCAGATTCAATGCAATCAAGATTATTAGAGGGACACTCGATGAAACCAAAAAGGGGGCAAATTGAGAACTGGTAGAGGAAATGCTTTTCGCACACCCTCCACCCCACGGCCTGTGGAACTCCTTCCCACAAGACACGAGAAAAAGTATAATCCTCCTACTCCAAGGCTTCAGCAGGAAACTTCTCCTGGGGAAGGTTGTCCCATAACTGCCCACTGCAGGGCTCCTCTGGCTGCTGGTGAAGACTGGACCCTTGGTCTGATCCAGACTGGCTCCGTTCTATGTAGGTTCTTATACCATGCCCATCACCGCAGCAGCTGAGGCTCAGATCCCCAGAAGGGATTTAGACTCCTAACTTCCACTGATTTCAATGGAAGTTGGGTGCCTAAATCTGAGCATTAAGCAACACAACTACCACAAGTCACATGCTGTTCGGGCGCACAGGAACACAGGCATTACCCATTCCCGGACACCACCTTTCCCTTGCGCCATCAGGCCAGCAACACGCTGCAGGGTTAAGAGGTCACTGGATGAGGCAGCTCCCCACCCCCTTCCAGTGCTGCATAGTCAATGGCGCCTTTGCAGAGGCTAGTGAGAGAAGCCAAGGGTTGATCCCTTGCTCTCGTATAGACACTTTTCATCAGCAGAGCTCAGAGCACTCCACACAGCTGCTCAATATCGTGTTCCATTTTACAGACGGGTAGAGACTTGCCCTAGGAACACACAGCAGGCCAGTGGCAAGATAGAACCCAGTCCTCCGAGCCCCAGTCTGGTGCTCTAACCAGTAAGAACTGTTGCCTCCCAATTTAACGGCTACCTGGTGCCCACATTTGGCTGCAGAAGACTTGGGCATTCTTGGGCATAAACAAGAATGCCCGTCTGCAGGAGAGTCTTATTTTATCTCCTACTAGCTTACTACCCTAGAGCAGGAAAGCCTGAGACAGGCTATACATTGAGAGGAACATCAGGGCAGGATAAAACCAAGGAGTCTCATTACACAGCCCTTAGCGGCCTAATCAAAACCTCACTGATCCAGGAAGCCAGCCAACTGTTCCAAACTCCACAGTGCAATCAGGCAGGATTGCGAGTCCTCCAGAACTTGCCCCAAAAAGCTTACAAGAGAGAATGAAGGGTTCGGAAGGCAAAGGCCGTCTCTCACTAGCCGGTTGTGCCCAGATCTGTCGGGGCCTCTCTGTGCGGTTTGCATTGCAAACAATTAGTAAGAGTTTGCATGCGAGAAGAAATAAATAATCTATTCCACACACTAGGCAATAGACGCACGGAACATTTTCCAGTGTCCGTGAATAACTGGGGCAGTTCTGTCCACTCTCCACCCCAGCCCCTTCCTCCAGGCATACATACTGGCCAAAAGGAGATGGTCAGCCTTAGCACAAAGCAGTCTGATGGTGCAGCTGCAAACCTTTTTCCTTCTCGTAATAAAATAAAAAAAAAAAAAAAAAAGAAGAGTCACAATATTTTACACACACACCCTTGGAAGGCCATCTACTTAAGCCAGCTTCTGCTCTGATTGACAGTGGTGTGAATTCACAGTAACTGCATAGATTCCTCTGCTACGTCAGATCATCGCTGGTCCCCCGAACGTACCCATCCAGACTGAGTCAAAGTCCAGTCTCTCTTCCATCATGGCAACCCATCCTCGCGGGAAGTAGCAGCACCCCCTTCAACTGGGAGCTGCGCCCGAGACCTTGGGATTTAGATTTGCTGCCACACCGCCGAGGGACCCGTTTCTACTGGAGACATTTTCTAACTGGTTTCAGATAAACCAGGCAGAGCTGCGGCACTGACCCAGTCTGAGGTGATCTCAGACAGCCTGGTTCCCCACCCCGGCCCCAAACAGAAACAAAAACAGGCCTCCGCTAGGACTCCAGCCAACTTAGCTGAACCAGTTTGAGAACCGATGAGAAGTTTTTCCCTTAGTGACGACAGCCCTGGATCTGAGCCCGCATGACTGCTGGTCAGGCTCTCCTCTCCTGGAACAGGAAAAACAAACCTACCAGTTGGGCTGGTTATCGACGAACCCTAACATCGGGGTGGGGACACCTCGGGAATGCATGAAATAGACAGGGATGGGGAGGCCCAGCTGGAGCCCGTCAGCGCAGACACTCGTGATAGCGCCGGGAGGGGTTCTCCCCACTTCCCCGAGCGGCGGCAGCTAAGGCGACAGAAGAATTCTTCCCTCCGCCTAGCGCTGCCTACACAGGAACTTAGGTCAGCTCGACTCTGTGCTCAGGAGTGTGGATTTTTCACACCTCTGAGGGAGGTAGCTGAGGTGACCTAGTTTTTTTTTTAAGTGCAGACCCAGCGTTAGTGGCAGGCAGGATTAGCACCTCCCGGAGAAAGCCCTAAGCTGAGCTTAGTCTTGGTTAGGGAAGCTTCCTTCCTGTTCCTTCAAGGGGTAAAGGGGAGAAAAATAGGGATCTCAGCTCTCCAGGTGCCAGGCGAGAGTCGGGGCTCAGAACAAGAGATGGTGCTGGCCCCTGAGAAGTGGGGGAGCAAGAGCCATGACTGGGCCTGCACGGCTGCCTGAAGAGATGAGTGTGTCATTCTGTGGGAAGGAGAAGCCTTAAGCTCATACCCCTGTCCCATATACATTTTTGGTTGGGTGGGGGAGGACAGAGGGTTTATTACAGGGGTCCCCAAAGCGCCCGCGTCCTGGCCGGCAGTCGAGCATCTGTCCAGTTTCTGCGGCATTTCGTCGTCGCCGCCTCTCGATAACGTCGCTTGCCGCCGACAAGTGACGTCACTGAGAGGCGTCGCCGCTGAAATGCCACAGAAATTCGGCGGCATTTCAGCGGATACTCGACCGCCGCCATGGTCCTTTGTCTGGCGCCTGCCAGACGAAAAGGTTGGTGACCACTGGTTTATTAGCTCTAGGTCCCACTGAATTTCCATTCTCCCAAGGTTTGCCTGGCACTAGAGTAGCCCTGCACGGTCCTGTTTCTCTGCGCAGGGACGTGTTTATTTTGGTGGGCAGCGTTGAAATCTCACTTGGGATGCTCCAGGGGAGTGGCCGGCAAGTTGACCCCACGGGAGCACACTTTACATTAACAGATTCTGTGTAGAGATGGTTTATAAAAGAACAACAGATTAGATGATACCGGCCTGTAAGCAGACGGGTTGAATGTGCCATAGGGGGCTGTTAGCGTGAATGCCGCCATCCCACAGACTGGCCAGGACCTCAAGAGCTAAAAGCATGAGCTGCCATAGCATGTGCTGAAGAGTCAAGATTCCCTAACCGGCCAGGTAACGGGCTCACCTGCTGCAGATCAGGCACAGAGGATCTCCAACGCACTCACCAGTGGTTTACATGAGCACATCAGTACCAGGTGTGTACAAGTGGCTGTCGGCTATTGTTATAAGCCACATATTAGATCGATTAACCGTTTATTAAAACGGTCATTTATACACTGACCCTTGGTAAGGAGTGTCACTGTTCTGGGTCTACGCCGGTGAGTTTCCTGAGAGGTTTGCAAGTCTGCTCTGAGCAAAAAACGGTCCAATCGTTCATTTCTGTACCACATGCCCCCCCCCGGAAGGCTGGTGCCACACCCTGGTTGCATCCAAAAAATGTCACCCCACATGCAAGAGAGGTTTGCAACAGAGCTGGGCACAGATTGCCAATGAGGACTGAAGCAGACACATTCAGCTCTAAAGGCAGGAGCCTCCACCAACTGATCTAGAAAAGTAACAAATTAGCTGGCAGCAGTAGTAGGCACTTGTCTCCTTACATGGCCCCACCACTAGAAGAGGACACACCCTGAGCTGGTAGGTTACAGGTGCCCTATGGCTGATTTCTCATCATGCACAATGGGTATCTGCAATTAGAGACTGTTGCTCTTCACTCCAGCAGAGTCTGAGTTTTTGGGAACATACAGCCCTGTCACCTTCCCCAAGGAGGTGTGGATGGGCCCCACCTCTCCGCCTGGTGAGGTCGAGGTCCGCTCTGCCAAATGTTTGCTCCAGGTGAACGCTCTGCCAGGGTGCAACGGTGTATTTTTCTTTCAGGTTAGACAGATATTAAAGGGAAAGGTGGGCCCATGCACTGAGCCGGGCCCCTGGAGAGCCCCCAGCACTGCCGCTTGGCTCCTGCCACTTGCAAATAGAGCGGAAAAAGAAAAGGGGGAATCAAATCCAGTGCATCCGTTTAACTTGAAAGGTGGCTAGTCCTGCTATGGGTGTGAACTTGCCTTAAGCAAACAGGCTCACACAGAGGAAGGTGCGTCACCAGTTCGACTTTTAAAAAAAGGCAGATTTTACACTTCAGGTTTCCAGTCCCATTCCCCCTCGTCAGCCAACAGTATAATTGTACCAGATGCGTCATCGTTCCCATACTTTATGCCACTTGTGACTTCACAGTGACAGCAGAGACCAAACTTCGATCCCTCACCCCCAAAAATTCTCAGCCCCCCCCATACTTGAGCTAAAACGAGAATCTCCATAAAACTGTTTGCACTATAGGACATGTGACACACATCTGAAAAGTTCCGATTCCATCCTGTGGAGGGCAATGGTGGACACACACTTCACCAGTTTATTACAGTACAGTGATTCCCTCTCTACTCCCAACTCCACAAGTTAGGTAGGGAGATAGAATCCAAGCCCAACAGTCTGTCTATTTTCATGGCTCAAGCTAAGCGGAAAAAAAACAAAAACCACCACAACCAGCAGAAGTGACTCAAAATAATGACTTTTAAAAAAATTATTTAATTTTCCATTTTAAATGATCTCGCATCAGAAATCTGGATTTAAATTGGACAGCGACCCTTTAACTCAACTGAAAAAGGGCCCTATTGCTATCCCAGTGAAATATACTGAGACGGCACTTCCAAAAGCAGACAGCTGTTGACAGACAGTTCCCGCGGCTGTCCAAAGTGCCCTGTCCTATATGGGGTGGCAGGGGACAGGTGGCCTGGCACCGGCCAGAGGCAACAGAACAACCTGTTGCCTGGGTAATTTAAGACTAGACAGGGCTGCTTTAAGGACTCTGCACTGGCTGCCAGAGAAGACGAGGACCAAGTTACCCTGCAATTCCTACAATTGTAATGGAAAGCTACACCTGAGTACAGCGTGTGTGTCCCAGCATGCTCCGGAACGACCACAATAGGCATGGTCCAGAGATGCAGACAGAAAAGTATCCCACCCCCTCTCGCCTCCCCCAGGCTGAGTCCATGGGATTCTCTCCCAAAAAGCAGGTCCCAGGGCTGCCCCCAAACTGGTTCTTCCCACCAGCCACCAAAGGTCGATCCTGCCCCTTGCACAGAGTGAAAGCGCTATCGGAGGCTCAGCAAAAAGCTATGGCATTACAACATTCTGACTGTACGTGGGCAGAGACCTCTCTCAGCCCCCACTAGGACTTCAAACAGAACACAGCCCCAGAGGGGGTTTTGGCAATGCTCTGGCCCGTCGCCATATGGCATCATGCCGTCAAAAATCAGACCGGTGATGGAGGCTAAACCATCCGGCACCTGCTTGAGAAGCGTGGCACCCGTATTTATACGGCAGAAGGGAGACATCGGTGCGAATCCCTCAGCGCACCACACGATTTTAGTGAACATGAGACCTGTATGCTAAAATTCTGTTAAATAAGCGCGATGGTTTTCAAACATGCAAAATCTGTTTCAGTTTATGGCGCTTTTCTTAAATCAAGAGGCGTCTCTGTGCAATCTAAGAACGCTCCTGTGTTAATTTGCATAAAACCAAGCTACTTTACCTAATTAGGAAGTAACAGACCGGCTAAGTGTTATAGTATCCCCATTCAGTGGCTGGGCCAGAAGATAAAAGCCTACTACTGTTAAACATTAAGGGATGTACTCTTGTAGCCCAAGGAGAAAAGGCTTGTATTTTCAGCAGTGAAGGTCCCCTGCTCACAACCCATGTTGGAGATAGAACTGCATTAATTTATACGCCGCTGCATTAATTCAAGTCAGTATGCAAGGCCTATGCCACAGAAGGTGTTAATTTATGCAAATTTATACATCCATACTCACAGCTCCTCCTCTTCCTCCGAGCCCATCTCCTGCTGGTACCTGCCATCCTCCTCCTCCTCCTCCTCCCCCTGCTCTTCCTCTTCGTCCTCCTCTGAGGCCTGGCTCTCATCGGACATTCCCGGGCTGGGTGAGTGGCTGAGTCCAGCGGCCGCTGCCCGCATAGCGGCCAGGGCAGCCATCTGGGCCCGCTGGATGCGGGCGCTCTCGAGCTCCACCCCCTCCTCGGGTGGGGCGGGGTCCTGGCTGCGGCCACGGGCCAACTGCGAGGCCCCGGCAGGGAGGGCAACGTTCTGTCCGGAGGGTGGCGGAGGGGGCAGTGCTGGCGGGGGAGGTGTGGAGCGCTGCTGCTCCTGCTGCCGCGCCTCCAGCTCCTGCTGCAGCCGCGCCCGCTGCTGCCGCTGCAGGTTCTCCATCACCGCCTGCAGCTTCATGGCTCTGCCAGCCGGGGGCAGCTCCCTGGCGGAGTTGGCGGGCAATGCACCTGGGGTGCAATGCCCTGGAGTTGAGGATGCAATGTCCTGGAGGGGAGGGGTATCTGGAGGACAACGCCCTGTGGGGTGCAGTGCCCCAGGGGAGCTGGCCGGGAAGTTCCTAAGAGGGCAGAAAGCCCTGGACTGGGAGGTATCTGGTACCCTGGGAGGAGGGGGGTTACAACACCCCTGAGGGAGTACGGTGCAATGCCTTGGGGGAAATGCACAGAGACGCTGCACTGGGGGATGCGGGCACCAAGGCGTTACACTAGGGGCTGCTTTGCATCGAGGGGCCGACACCCTGATGACACCAGAATGTTTCCCTGGGGACCAGGGATGGGACCCTCTGAGCAATCAGCTGGTTGCAAGCCTCTGCTCCAGGGCTGTTAGCCTCTGCAAACAAAATACTTCAGGGCCGATGCCCCTCCGGCTCAGCAGGCAGCCAGCGCAGTCCTGGACATTGCACGCCCCGTAGCTCGACAGGCACTCCCCAGGCTGGACTGCAGCCTCCTTCCTTCCTCTGGCCCTGCTGCAGTGGTAGGGCTGGATCCCGCTAGTCCTTGGCCAATTCTGCTTCATCCAGGTGTCTGCGCAAACCTGGGGGGGGCGGAGAGAGAGAGAGAAAGCAGGGTTAGTGCAGACTGGGTTGGGGTTACCTTCTTGTGGGTGACTGCAGGGAGGAAAGAGTTAACCAGGAGCCTCATTAATCCAGAATTAACCTGGGCTCTGCCTAGACAGGAGGGAGGAAGGTAGGGGAAGAAGACCACAGCAGAGAGGAAGAAGTGGGGAAATGAAGTTGGGGGTGGGGAGGGACAGTCCTTCAGCTTGATCTACAAGCCTGTTGCTTTGCAATCCGAGAGCTGCCGAGCAGGGCGGTCTGGTCATTAGACACCCGCCTCCCACCACCTCCTGGCAGCCCTGGTGTCACTGACCCACAGATAATGGGCTCCCTCCCCCCCACACCCAACACCTACTCCGTGATCCTTCACCCCAGGCCCCCGCTGCTCCTCCAAGGCCCAGCCATTACTGGGAGAGCCAGACGCAGACCCACCTCCTCCTCCCCAGCAAGGAGGCAGAGCTGAGACCGCCCTGACCTTGGAGACAGAGTCAGGGAAACTGGCTAGTGCATGGAGGAAGGCTCCCTGCTGTGCCTACCTCTCCCCGTCCTCAGGACCTAACCGTGCACCCCGACCTGCTCAGTCCAAGGGCGGGTGACCAGATAGCAAGTGTGAAAAGTCAGGACGGGGTGGGGGTGAAATAGTCGCCTATATAAGACAAAACCCATATAAAAATCAGGCCATCTGGTCACCCTCGTCCGAGGCGGCAGAGGGGAAAAACAAACAGACCGACCAAAGGACACAGTTAGGTTCAGTCTGTACCGCACAGCGGCTCGGAGCTGAGGGACAACTGTGCATCTCAGCCTCCCGGTACAGCGGTTATAGCACGGATGAGCCCACAGAATCCACACTAGGAGCCGGACCGATTCCTTACTGGGGTGCACAAGTCAGGCTCTGGACTGGGACCCAGGTAACCTACCTAGGTGCTGGCCCCACCTCAGCCACTACTTTGCACATGGTACTTCTGTGCCTGCGTTTCCCTGTAACGTCCAGCGTATCGGACAGCAACACTGATCCACCTCCGCAAAGCGTCTCAGACCCTCACACACGGAATATCAGCCAGCCCGCACCGCGGTCCGCGTCTGGGGTTGAATATGGCTTGTCCAGTGGCATTTAAAAAAAAAAATGGCCGGCAAGGGGGGGGGGGAGCAGGGAGCCATTTACTTCTCATCAGCAGCTAGGCCACCTGTTTAGAGACTGGACTAGCAAAAAGCCAGTTTCTAACAACGTGAGGCGGCCAGCATGGATGGGGCTCAGACAGGGGGCAAGATCTAGGCTAGAACCCGTCCTGCAAATCTGCGGCTATCCGCCTTACATCCACAAACCATGTCTGCAGATACGGATTTTGTATCCGCCCAGGGCTCTACGCGTCCTGACCCCCGTCCTGCTGGCGGATGGAATTAGTTTACCTGCAATGGAATTTACACACAGTTCCTTAGACTTGTCAACAGGTCCTGAAGCAGGGTCCCTGCCCCAGAGCCCGGTACTCCCCCTCACGGGGGGTCAGTATGCTGCGACGCAGGGGTTCCCAGCCTCGGGTGGCCCAGGACGCCACTTTGACAGATTGCCAGGCGCACAAGGGCTACATGTC
This sequence comes from Mauremys mutica, assembly GCF_020497125.1. Taxonomy (NCBI): domain Eukaryota; kingdom Metazoa; phylum Chordata; order Testudines; family Geoemydidae; genus Mauremys; species Mauremys mutica. The sequence continues at coordinate 5,319,033 of NC_059095.1, forward strand.
GTTTGCCCACACAGTTACGCACTTAAGGAAAATAAACGCTTGAAAAGCCTGTCTGCCCTTTTCGTGAAAGGGAGAAGTTCCTCGCTGAATTCATCAGCTGTGAAAACAAGAGCCCACTTCCCCTCCACCCCTCAGGTTTTCCCAGTACTATTAAAAAAAACCTGCCTACGCTAGACTAAGATTTCCCAACATTGGGCTTTTATTACAGTAATATCCAGCCATGATCAGGGCCCCCTTGACCTGGGGGCTGCACAGACACATAGCGAAAGAGCCCCTGCCCCAAAGAGCCCAGGCGAAAGAGACAAAGGGTGGGAAGGGAAAGACGCACAGAATAGGGAAGTGACATGCCCACAAGTCACGTAGCGCAGAGCTGGGAACAGAAGGCACGTCTCCTGACTCCCAGTCCAGTGCCCTAGCCACTAGGCCCCGCTCCCAGCGGTTCAGCTCCCCTGGCAGCCAGGAAGCAAAGACTGGAGTGGTAGAGTAGCCACCTGTGTCTAACCCGGTCCAGGACGGGTCCAGAGGACACCAGAGACTTGTTAACACGGCACTCCCACTGTCGCTGGCACAGAGAGCAGCATAACCAAAGCTCCTGAGGGGACCAACAGGGCTGGATTCTGGTCTGGTAAAGTCATCAGCCCCCCGTGGGCTGCACTGCCAGATCTAAGATCGAGTACAACAGAAGGCAGCTGCCGAGCTAATTTGTCCCTTGGGCTTCACCGCTTAGAGGACCAATCCTCACCCTAGGTGCCACCATTTTGAAGTCGACCCGGCTGCACCACGGTAGTTCCAACGCAGTTAAAAATACACTGGGGGGCTTCAGGCCCAGACAGGATCAAGCTGCATTTTAAACAGTGTTCCTGGAGTGGGGACGAGATGGGGGGGAAAATGTGGCACAACAAAAAAAAAAAAAACCACCACACCCCACCCTACACACCTTAATTTTTTATTTTAAGTCTCCACCAATATCGTTCTAGTTCTTAGACAAGGAATCTCATGTCCATCCCTTCTGCATTGGTTTCTCTGCAATTGTTCAGGGGATTGAGTTTTCCTGCTGGGAATGAGGACTGGGAGCAATTTAACTCCGCTTTAAACTGTAACTGTGCCGGGGGAACCATCCGGCTGTAACAGAGTTCCTCAAGGTGGTAGAAATCACAGTGTAATTGGACCTTTGGCCTGGTCCAGTTTAACTGAAAGAGTTTGATTAAGCTGGTTTGAAACCAGCGCCGGGTGTATGTGTGCGCCCCAACACTGCTTTAAGACCCGTTTAGCTCAGTCACAAGAGAGCGCTGAACTGATAGAACCGGTTTTAAAAACCAGTCTCATCCACACACTGGTTTGCATCAGTTTAACAAAAAAAAATATCAATTTAAAAAACGGATTTAAAAAGCTAAACTGGTGCCCCTTTCACATTTCTAGCCCTGCCCATCCACACTGGAGACAGAGAAGCAGCACTGCCAACGTGAGTGCATCAGACGACAGAGCTCTGCTGGGAGAAATCTGCAGACAAATCCAGGCCTAAGCAGGACAGTGACCCATTTCATGGACGGCTCTGAGCGCTTCAAAGACACTGGGGTCGGTTTATTCTGAACCAGTTGGAGCAGGTGCAGAAATCTAGTCCCTTCTGAAGAGAACGCACTACAGGGAAATCAGTAGGTGGAGCAGGATGCATGATTTCCAGAGGCAGGGACAGCTATAGCAGCTGGGTCGGACTTGCATGATTTACAAAGAGAAGGAGGGAAACATTTCTAGATCATCTCACGTGTGTGTGTTTAAGCCAGAGTGACTGTTTATGTTTGCAAAATGCAGGCTGTGGGCTATACACTAGGGGCTTGTTGATGCAATTTTTGCACCACTTGAATTATAATCTGTTCAGAAGCTGGTATACAGAAAGCAGTAGAATCCCCTGGCAGAGATCTAGTTATGGCCGTACACAGGCGATTATATACATCTGGGTAGCAAAACTGCAGGAATAAACTGCACCTTAAAGCACCTTCATCCAGACATAACTGCATCCGTGCTGTTGGCGTTGGGCATGTACCAATTTACCTATCCGCTGAGGCAGTACAACTTGCGTGTTTATCTCTGAACTGGTCTCGGTGTTAATGGCTGGAGGTCTAAGACCCTCTTGAGTCTCGACATGTCAGATAAAATGGAATTAGGTGGAGAGAGGCGAGAAGAGGGTTATGAATGGGATTGAGAATATTTGTGCACAGACTTTACCAGCGTAAGGATTGAATGTCGTATCTGAAGGATTATCCTAGCCCATGTAGATTAATAATGCCAAAAAAAAGTGAATAAAGCCCGAGCTCTGTTCTTAGCTATCACGGCCAGGAGTAAGGAGTTCATTCGTTGCTGAAGACAAGGCAATCAGATTTTTTGGGACCCTGGCAGCTCACAGGTTATAAACAATTCAGAGACATGTTGGACTGAAAGGGTCCTGGAGAAGCTGAGACAGGACCAAGTAAACCCTAGACTACACCTGACGGGTGTTTGTCCAACCTGTTCTTAAAAAAAATAATAATTTCACAACCTCCCTTGGAAGCCTGTTCCAGAGCTGAACTATCAGAGTCAAAAAGATTTCCTAACATCAAACCTAAATCTCCCTTGCTACAAATTAAGCTCATTACTTCTTGTCCCACCTTCCGTGGAGAACAACTGATCTCAAACCAGTTCTCCAAGAGGTTTCAGCTGGGGAAAAAACCAGAGCCAAGAAAAAGCTGAACAAGCACTTTAGCAGGGAAGGCATCCTGAGCCCTCGCCCCATGTCGGAGACATTAGTTGTTTAATGATGTCGTAGGCAGCAGAGGGGAGAGGAGACAAAAGCAGGTTTATAAAAGGCCGGTAGTTAGCTATGAGAGGACACAATGGCTGGCTTTTCCTCCTCCACCAAGATGTAAACCCTCAAGGGGGGAGGGGGGGGGAGGAATCTGTGTGGCATCCAGCACTGCCCTGCTCTACACAAGGAAGTTGCATGGCCTTAACTAAACCCCTATCATTACAGCGCTGATGCAGCTAGGCTGGTACAGAGAGGTTTATACCAGTGTTGCTGCACTGGTGGGGAAGCAAAGGGGCCTTCTACCACTGCAACTGTGTCCACGTTAAGGGTTGCGCTCATTTTTTTTTTAAAACCAGAAATCGCACCCTGAGCCAAAAGTTACACCGGTACAAAACCGGTGTTTAGACCAGGCCCGTCTCGTGTTGGTGTTTAATACAGAGTGTACCCACCTGTTGTCTCTTCTTATACTTGCTCTTCGGGGCAGACACAGTCTTTGTTCTGCGTCTGTACAGCGCCTAGCGCACTGCGGTCCTCAGTCACGGACCAGGCGCCTAGGTGTTACCGCAAATAAATACAACACGTTCTGGGGTCTTGCCTGCATGGCGCATTTCAGCGTCGCTGCCCCAGTGAGGCCTACCAGAGTTGGAAGTTAGGCCTCCAGCGTCCACACCTCTTACGTTGGTATAGCCCCCAGCACAGTGACTGGGGCTCTCACATGCTACCGTAATACACAAGAGACTAGGACATGGTGGATTCCAGTTTTGTAAAGAGAGGGGGACGGACGGACACACCCACCCCTCTTTAGGCTGTTCTAAACAGTCCCTTACTGAGCAGTAACAAGTAGCAGCTGGTGCGGACGCAGGGTGAAGGAGAAAGGGTCTTTCCTGAAAGCATCTACTGCCTTCTCCAGCGTTCAGCAAGGACCTTGGCATCTGGAGAAGGCTCACACCAAAGGGCGCCCCATGCGGTCGGCCTGGCTAGGGCAGATGCTGGAGCACCCCGCAGCACAGGCAGGCTGCGGGGTTCTCTATCCAAGTCTCAGGAGTTACCAGCCGTGTTGTGGCACAAGGCTGGAGTGGACACTCTTACTGTCTTGTCTGTACATCCAAAGGAGGCCAGTGACATCCCTCCAGCAAGCCCTGATGCAAAGGCCTGGTCTGTAGCTTCTCCTCTAAGCAGAGGCTGGAGGGAGGCACAAATCTATGCTAATCTGGGGAAAGATCAGCCCCCACCCCCAGAATCCCCACAACCCCTCCCTGCTGCAAAGCAAACAGCAGGATCAACTGGCTTTTAAGACGCTTCCTAGAAAGTCTGATCCAGAGCCAGGGCACCCAAGAGCGAACAAGATGCTGGGTCTAGGGAGCAGCATTGAGAACACCGCAGTTCGTTATCCCAAATTGTCCTTGTTCACAGGGTGGACAGGAATCCGGTTCAAACACTATTGGAATCCTAGTAGCACCTGGAGGCTTAGACTCGGCTCAGGACCCCGCTGTGCTCGAGGTGGTATAGACACATAGTAAGAGACAGCGCCTGCCGTAAGGAACTTACAGTGTAAACAGACAAACAAGGTGGGAGGGAAAACAGAGACACCGACAGGTGAAGTGACTTGTCCAAGGTGACACCACAGGGCTGGGAATGGAACCCAGGTCTCCCGAGTCTCAGGACAGTGCTCTATCCACTAGCCTATGCTGCCACTAAACACAGAGATTCTCTTATCTATATAAGCCAGGCTTAAAACAAGGTCCCAGCTGGACTGTGGCTAGGACCTTAATTGTGTCTATGTACCCAGATTTCTTGCACCTTCCTATGAAGCACCAGTGCTGTCAGAATATTGGAATAGCTGGACCATTGGTCCAGCCCCATATGTTAGCTCCTGTGTTCTTAATTATACAGCGGAGGTGGGGAAGGGGTTTGGTCTGACAAGCACAGTTCTCAGAATAGGAAGATTCCCACGCACACCAAATCAGGAAGCCAGGCGAGACCCCTGGTTTCAAAACCCAGCTCTGGGCAGTGCTCAAAAGTACAAGTCCAGCAAGGAGTGACCGGCTCACCCAGCACTTATCCGCTGACGGCCGCAAATGTGGTTCTGTCTCGGACTGCACGTAGGCCTGAACAGTCCTAACCTTGTCCCCACATTGCCCTGCTAAAGCCAGACGCTGCCGCACCAATGGAACAGAACCTGGATGTTGCTTTCTCCCTTCTATGCTGCAAGAGGAGAAAGCATTTCAAAGGCATGAGGTGGGGACTGCTTTATATCACCGGGTCCCATAACCTCACAGCTGTTGTGGCAGAGAAACCAGCAGAAGTGGTGCTAGCCCACTGGGGGCCCCAAGCAGGAATATTTTCGGCCCCCTTTCCCACTCCTTAAAAACACTAATCGCATTATTTCCACAAACCAGATATATATTTATATTTTCACACACCACACCACACACACTTGTTAAAAAGTCCACATTAAATAAGATGCATGGTATTTTGGGAGGAACACTAAATCAGGACCCCCAAAAATTGCTTGGTCTGCTTATGCCTCATGCCACCACTGGAAACACATTAGATTTCGTAGCCATCCTGTGCAGTAAAGGACATTCTCAAACCCTGACTGCAGCAGGTGTACGAGATAGAACGGCTGGAACACCAGCAGCACTGGCTCATACTAGGGCTCCCACCATGGTCTGGAGGACAGAGCAATGGAAACAGGAATGAGGAGAGCAGAATTCTTATGCCCATCTCCGCCACTGACCCGCTGGGTCACCTTGGGCAAGTCACTTCGTCTGTAACTGCTCCTGCGTGTTATCATAAGCGCTTAGAGTGGGGATTGTCTTATCTGTTTCTGCAGCGCCTGGCCCAATGGGGCCCCGATCTCAGCCTAGGCCTCTAGGCACCACTGCAACATAAGCAACAACAGCAGTTACCAATGGGGGAGGGAGGGGGGCGTGATTGCAACTGCGGGAAAGGCACAAACAAGGCTGAGAAGTCTCTGCTCATTCCTCCGCCCTCCCCGTTTACAAGAAAAGGGTGGTGAGCTCCATTCATAGAGAGACAGATCACAACTGGAACACGAGTCATTACAGTAACCATGAGCTTGTAAGTCACACTTCTCTGGTGGTTGGCTCTCTTGTTTTGCTATGACTTGCCAACTTTGATCAATGCACTGATCAAAAACCAGAGCAACTAGAAGTCACTTTTGTACGATTAGCTTAAATTAACTCAACACCTTCTGGCAATACAAAGGATCTTATAGTAAGAAGTTGCTCAGTGAGGGACTGAGGGTGGAGGGGGAAATCCATTGCCTTCTAATAAAGCTAAAGGAGAGCTGTACTGTATTCTCTGGGGGTGGGGAGGTATTTTGGGGTGCCTACATCAAGTGATCTCTTGTACAGGTTTCTGCTATATTCCCGTGCAATTGTACCCTGTGCAAAATGAATTTCTAACCACGCTTATGAAAGCAGGCAAGGGGGCTTGGGAAGCCAGTGTGAAAATTTGATCTTGTGGATTGAACAAATGTACCCAGTGAAAAACTGCTTTCCAAAGAGGCCCTCACCTATGCAATGGGTAGAGGTGCAGGTCTCTAGACAAGTCTCACACACACACACTTTTCATCCCTGGCTGAGGGGCAGCAAGTGAAGGGGGAGGGCGTGTTGCCACGGGCTGTCTGCCGTTTGACCTCCATGGATCATTTTCTTAATGGAGAATGACGTAGTGTCAAAATAATTATTTTCTAAGTAAGGGGTTCCCTCCTGAACCCCCAGCCAGAACAGATCCATTTAATGGATCTTGAAAGCCACATCAGAAGGTAAGGGAGAAGTGGCCTTGAATTAAATGAGAGTCAGAGGCAAGGGCCTGGTGATATCTGTGGAAGCCAATTAAAACCACACCCTATGCAAGGTAGTGTTGTCTAGTGGATAGGGATTCAAGAGATTACCCACTGACCTACTGTGTGACTTTGGGTAAGCCACTTCCCCTCCCACCCGTTAGCTGTCAGTCTCTGAAGCGCTTACAGTCTAAAGGGACATATCTTATGATGTGTCTGTACAGCACCTGACACACTGGGGCCTGGATCGTGGGCACTGCTGGACTCATTTTAAAAATAGTCGCAGAAGTCTGATGTGCTAGAAGCAAGCATGTTGGCACTTCAGCTGCTAACCCCACTGACTTCCCACGAGAGCAGGTGCTCAAAAGAAAAAGAAAAAAAAAATGGTGTCAGTTGAATTCAGCTAAAAATAAGCCATAGCAGACAGTTAGGGTTTTGCAAGTCGATGGACAGCTCTGTTGTGTCACGCTGCCTAGCCACACAGCACATGCACAGACACGGCGGCGTAGTGACCTGGAGTGGACAACTGGTTTCAGTTTACCTTGAATCCATTTAAGGAACAATCCAAAGATCAACAACGCTGGGGGTGGGGGTGTTCTTGCAAGTATACTGCCGTGGTTTAAAAATTAAGTCAGGTGAGGAAAAAAATAAATCAGAAAAGCCAGAACAGGGGGGGAAATCTGCCCTGATCTCCCTCTCGTGGAGCAAGACACCCTGCATCAGGCCATGGGGAAAATGGGCCGGCTGTCTGGTTTTAAAGAGACGCTGCAGATCCTCCTTTAGCACAGACAGGTTGCTTTGCATTTTTGTTTTTAAACGTATGTTTTTGCCCACTCTGTCCGCTCCCCTCCCCTTTCGGTCTTCCCACACATTAAAGCAAGAGAAGCCATTTCCTCCCTCCCAGAATTTGTTTGTTGCTATGGCACGGTTGAGCGAGCTGCAGGAGAGAACAGAGAACTCCATCGATAACCCACATTGATGAGTGTTAGAAAGTGGCTTTTGGTCTTGCCTGTACCGATGTCGCCCGCCTGACGGGTCTAAAAACTGAGAGTCAGGCCCTGCAACAAGTCATGGGATTTACACCTACATAAGGGTTGGGGCCTTCTGTTTTTTTAAGCCTTTAGAGTTTATATTTTTAATCTTGTCGGTGAAACGTAATTAAAAAAAGGAATAAATCTGAGATTCGCACAGAGTCTTGGAGCTGAAACACTAAGAGAAAGAGCAAATACTGCAAGCCTCACAAACACCCTGACAACAAACAAGGGAGCGTGGTGTTTGCCCTGTGTCTATTGTCATCATTGGCACCCATGCAGAATACTACCATCGCGATGGTGTCAGAAATCGGCCCACCTCCACATCAGCTACAGGAGGCAGTGGGGAAGTAGCCCAGGGATCTCCAAAAAATACAATTTAGAACAATTAAAGCCATTTGTATTGCCGTGGTGCCTCAAGGCACAGTCATGGACCAGAAACCATGGAACGAATGGAAATGCAGAATGAAAGAGGGCCCCAGGCCCTACTTAAATTGTAACCCCACCTTCTTGAATGGATATTATCCCCATTTCACAGATACAAAAACTGAGGTCCAGAGAGAAGTGACTTCCCTAGAATCGCACAGCAAATGACTAGCAGTGACTCTTAGAACCCTGTCCTAGCCACTAAACTGCATTCCCTTTCATTCCAAGTTCTGAAGGGTGCATGTTATTTATTTATTAGATACACACACAATTACAAAACGTTGGAAAGTATCCTTTCCAACGCTAAAGTTTTGTTTTTGTTGAAGATACAAGGAGAAATAAATACCTGCCAGAACAGATTTTAAACAAGCTGCTTACAACGTTAGCTTGTAGTTAAAATCATTTGAGTTCAGGGGAAAATGCACCTGCTCAGCTTTTGGTGAAAGAAAAATTGCTCCAGGCTGTAAGAACAGCCAAACTACAGAAATTAGGAATATGAAACAAAGATGCTGGTACAACCTTAAATATAAACTATTTCCACTAGATCACAGCAACTTTTTAAGGAGCACCTTTTGTTCCCCAGGGCCCCAAGCCACTTTACAAACTAAAATACAGAACGGTATCATTACGTCCATCAGTGTAGGGCTGCCACCTCTGGAGCAGCTCGAAGCAGCTGTTCTAACTGAACACAGCAACTCTAAGCTACAGTCGAGGACAGGAAAAGAAAAACACCGTGGTCATTTGAATTGCTAGAGCCTCCAGGTCAGTAAGTTATTTATATTACAGTAACAACCAAGGGCCTTAATTGGGAATCAGGACCCCGTTGTGCTAGGCACTGCCAAAACAAGCAAACAAATCTTAAAGAGAATGTGCCTGTCGATAAATTCCAGTTAATATTCCCACCAGCTGCCCTGATTAGAAGTCTGTGGTCTCATTAACAGGACGGACTAATATTAGCCACGAAGCAGCACAGTAACAACTCTGCCATCCTGACACACAATCGCTTCCCTGCGTCAGGCCTCTGCCTCTCAAGGAGCAACGTCCAGCAAAGGTTTTTGAGTTTGCAGAGGACAAGTCGGGACCCAGCACAGGACTGAGATGCAGTGGGGGGCGACCACAAAGCTGGGGAGCAAAGGATTTTGCAGTTGCGGGGCGGGACGGGTGTTGAAAGCGAGCCTTGCTTATCCCATGCTCGGCTCCACACAGCGCGACTTGTTCTTCAGTTTCGTGAACACTAAATGCTCCCGTTTCTTTTTGAATTGCGATATTGACCCCAATGTTTTAATAAGATGGATCTTAGTGAGGCAAAGTGACAGGCAAGGCAGGTTAACACTGGAGACTGTAGAAACCTGTATTCTATTCCCAGATCTGCCACAGACCTGCTGCCTGACCCTGAGTCTCATCTTCCCCTCCAATACTGTCTTGTCCATTTAAATTAAGCTCTTCAGGGCAGGGATGGGTCCTCATTACACACACACACACACACACACACACTCTCCTAGCACAATAGGTCTCTAGGTGCTACTCTAATAACTAACAGTAATAAGTCATTTAGATTCTAGCAAGCACAGGATTATTATTTTTTTTTGACAGACACCCGGCCTAAATGGAGATCGAGGGGACGGGGAAAACAGTTGTTACATGACAGGGTTAAATACGCTCCCTTACCACCCCCAAGTTGTCCCAAGCTTTTATATTGTGGAGGGTAGGTGGAAATCAGACTTCAGTCACTCCGCCTGAAAAACCCATGCACCAATTTACACAACTGGAAATGGCGTGGAGGCAGAATAGAGACACACACACACACACTCCAGCAATCAGAGAAGGGGGGTCACATTTTAAAAAGCCAGGAGTAACAAAGGTTAAGTTCAGACATAGCAAGAAACAAGGCAAAACAAAAAGACTGATCTAAAAAGCCAGAGAGTTTTGTAAACCAAAAAGAAAAAAAAACAAGAAAAAATCCAAGGCAGTTCTATGGGCTTCCTTGGAGAATTTCTAGCAGCAGCATTCATATCTACCACCCGGCCCCCCCACCTCCGGCCCTTTTCTCCCACCCAAATATAGATCTGTATTTGCAAGTCAGCCCTGTAGAATCAATAGACCCTGATCCCCAACCATGTAAGCAACCTGGGGGGTGGTGGGGGAAATAATCACACAATCGACGTGGTCAGTTTTACCGGGTTCTTTCTTTAAGCTGCTAAATGAGGAGGGTTCCTCTCATACACAGGGCCAGGGAGGATAGAAAAAAAAAAAAAAAGCAATAATCAGCCCAAGCCAAGCTCCGGATTTGAATGGGGAATAATAGCCTGTGTGTGCCTGGAACTATCCAGGGCCTTTCTAGCTGCTGGGGGAGCGGGGGAGGTTGAAGTGCTTTGCCATGCACGGAAAAGGTCAGTGTCCAACTCTTGCTGCGGCTGCGAGGAAAAAAAAATGGAGCCTTTTGCAAAGACACTAGAGACAAGCAATTTACAGCTAAACCGGGCGGAGAGTTTGCACGGAACCCTGCCCGGGGGCAGAGCCCCGCTCCCCCGGGGAAAGGCTCCACGGCTTCTAACGGCGTTAATCGAGCTCCTAGGGTGGGGGGAGAAGCCCCTTCCCCCCCCCCTGCAAAAAGGGGGTCCGAGCTGCTATTGGCCAAGAGGATTTCCCCCCCCCCGGACACTAAAACAATTGATCTTTGAATTCCAACCCCCCCAAACCGGCTAGATTTCTTTGGAAGTTACCCACAATTTAAAGGGGGCAAAAAAGGGGTGGGGGGGGTTGTCGGGTGCTCGTGCTAATAAAGACTCGACAGGGGAGAAGTCGATAAAAGTTGCAGCCAGTCCCAGCTGCAGGAAAGCCGCCCCCCCCTCCCCGGGCGCCCCCATTCATCCTGCAACTTGGTTTAGCGGGGACCCCCCTCCCCCTTGTTCTAATGCAAAAATTAAAGCCCCCGCAAACCTTCGCCTCTTCCCAGCGCTGGAGATTTCAGCCGGCGGGACCCCCCCCTGGAAAGGGAGGGAGAAGGGAGCGGTGCTTACCCGGGGCAGCCGCTCCGCTGGGGCGCTCCATCGCCGCCCGCCAGTCCCCCGGCAGCCGCTCCGCCTCGCTGCGGAGTAACCGGGCCGCTCCCGGTTTCTTTTTCTTTTTTCGGTATCTCTCTTTTAATTGTGTTTGTTTTAATGCACCCCTATCTGGCCTGATTGGTAAATTTCTCATTGCAGGCAATGCAAGCCCTGGCCACCTTCCCCTCCCCCTGCTGCCTAAGGCGTGCTCATGGCTGGCTGCAGACAAATCATTGGGTGACAAATAGCAATCAGATGCAAATTCCTAACCTCTGAATCAGAGACCTGCCATAGGAGGGGGCTGCCCAGCTAGGGACCATCTCCCATTTCCCCAGCGGCGCCCGAAAAGGCGCCGAGTTTCGGGGCGGCCCGGAGGATTGGAGATTAAACATCCAGCTTCGTGGCCATCCCATGACCTGGGTTGGTTTATTTATTTATTTATCATCTTTGCAGGCACGAGCCTTGGTGTAAGTGGCTGGTGTAATTTTGGTGTAAACGATCGATTATTATTTTATTATTATTTTTAACGACGTACTTGCAAAATTTAAAATTAAGGGCTTGACCCTGCAACCACACACTCAAGCCCCTTTAAAGCTGATGCGGAGGGGAGCTGTGTCCACAAATACCAGGTATTTGCCTAAACGTTGGCAGAATTTAGGCTTTTAAAGCGTTCGAACCCCTGCAGCGCTCCACTGACTTCGGTGCAGGTCTGTGCCTCAGTTCCCCCATCTGGATTTGCTGTCCACACAGGCACAAACCTATATAGACGTGGCTCCTTTAAATTAAAAAAAAAAATAAAAGGCTGAGGCGTAACTGCCTTTAGGTTGGTGGTGTTGCACTTTAGGAAGCGTCTCAAAAGAGCCCGGAAGGTAGAATTTAAAGGGGCACGGTCCATTTGATTTTTTGTTTTTGCAAATACACAAAGCACGTGTGTCATAACGTTACTCGCAGGAGTAGTTCTATGTACCGCCATGGGGACTACTCAAATTACCCACCTGTGCTTAAATCAGCCCCTAACTCTTTTTTTTTTTTTTTAAATCTAGCTCTGGACTGACCAATCTCTAAATAGTATGTCCTGGGTTTTATTTTATTTTTTTGCTTTTTGTGATGTTTTCAGCGCCCTTGAAGCTATTCAGAAGGATGTTTCAGGAAAGGAAAAACGGAGTAAATCTTAACAGACCAGATGATCATCCTGTTTCTCTCGCTCTCCTGTACAATTCCTGCATCAAGCCTGTAATTTCTGTTTGAGCTCCAGCCTCTCTTTGATTTGGTCTTTGCGCCCGCATATGCTCCCGCACAGCTGAATTGTTTCTGCTGGGCTCACAAGAGTAAAGACTACTCTGGCAAGTCAAATCAGCAGTTGTGACTAGAAAACACTCAGGGAGCAGAGGGGAGGGCATAAAAAGGTGTCATTTTTATAAGAAAACAACAATACACGGCACTTTTCCTTTGCGGATCTCAAAGCACTTTACAGAGATCAGTCTCGCTGTCTTCATTTCACAGGGAGGGAAACCGAGGCACGGGAAGCTTACAGCCAAAAGCTCACAGGCGAGCCCACTGATTTGGGGTGTCTAACTTCAGACATAACAGACTATCATGAATCTGTGACTCTGGTACCCCCAGTTTTCAGAAGTGCTGAGAACTCACTACCCTAGTTGAATTCCGTGCGAATGGTAGGGGGCTCAGCACGAGTGAGAATCAGGCACAAAGAGTCTTCTGTGGGGCCCCCCAAGAACTGGGTCAGTCAACATTTCTGCCTTGTGTTCACTAGGAAGAGAAGTATGTTTTTAACACATCGGCTGACACATGGTAAAATCCTATTGTGGACAAGGCAGCTGTAGCTTTAACACGTTAGCTGGTCAGATACCTTGACCCCAACACGTATTAACCAGCCAGCTCTCGGGGTTCCTGAGAATTGACAACACTGGTTTAAGCATATTCATTCAAGAGAAAGCACTGTTGCATTTCGTACAGCTCCATGCACATTGCTGGCACTAAATAAATAGTAAATCCTACTTATTTCCCAGCTGCAACCTCAATCGCTAGAAGATCACAGTGTCCTCAGGCTCTGTATTATTGTTTAGATTCCCCTGAGGCTGTTATCCTTGCAACTATTTAATTTCTTGCAGGAAATTAGTTTATTTCAAACAGTCAAGTCAATACGAAGTATCAGAGGGGGCGCCGTGTTAGTCTGGATCTGTAAAAAGCGACAAAGAGTCCTGTGGCACCTTATAGACTAACAGACGTATTGGAGCATGAGCTTTCGTGGGTGAATACCCACTTCGTCAGATGCATGTGGTGGAAATTTCCAGAGGCAGGTATAAATATGCAGGCAAGAATCAGTCTAGAGATAACGAGGTTAGTTCAATCAGGAGGATGAGGCCTTCTTCTAGCAGTTGAGGTGTGAACACTAAGGGAGGAGAAAATACCAGGGGACTTGAATTTTATTTTGATAAACACGAGTTATTTCCTGCTATAAAATTGCAACACAGCGGTTTAATATTAGGTCAAGGAGGCTATGACGGTCAAGCCAGAAAGGTTCAAATAGATGCTTTTGTTAGGGACACAAGTCTCTGTTAACACAACCTGGTGGTTGCAATTTTAATTACACAAAAAGTCAAGAAATTCAAAGTTATAGTGTACAGCTACCTTGATTGGCAAACTGACACATCTGAAGAAGTGAGGTTTTTTACCCACGAAAGCTTAGGCCCAAATAAATCTGTTAGTCTTTAAGGTGCCACCAGACTCCTTGTTGTTTTTGTGGGTACAGACTAACACGGCTACCCCTGATACTATGCTTCACTTGACATTTACTATGTGTGTAAAGTTAAGCGCACTCCATTGTCACAGGGCATATACAAATGAGTCAGCATGGTCTTATGGGTAGTGCTAGAGAATGGGAGTCAGGACTCCTGCCTTCTTCAGAGCATCGGACTGGGACTCAGGAGACCTGCATGCAGTCTGGGTTGTGCCACTTACCTGCTGGGCAGGTCACTTTCCAGCTCTGTGCCTCAGTTTCCCCATCTAGGAAAATCTAACCTGTCAAGCGCTTTGAGATCTACAGGTGAAGAGTGCTATAGAAGAGTTAGGGGCTATTGTTTTATGCTATGGCTTGTGATGTTAATGTTAGTACAGTGCATGTCTCAGTTACAGCTGCAATGAGAATGCTAGGGCTTTCTCAATCAGAATGGAGCATTAAGAACAATTATTTAACCTTACATTTTGTTTCATTGTTGACAATAAAAACAAATTTACCAGTGCACAGGTAAGGAAAAGTACATTACCTAATCTAGACAAGAATCCAGCATGTCTTAATAATTAGCACTTAATATCCCCAAAGCTCACTAAAACCCCAATCAGTCCTCACAGATACATTGCAGCACAGTCAAGTATTATCACACACACCCATTTTACAGGTGAGCACATTGAGGCACACAGCAGGTAAGGCCAAAAGTTCCAAAATTGGATACGAATTTTAGGCACCCAACCTAAGACATGCTGGGCCTGATTTTAAGAGGTGCGGGGCACCCAAAACGCCCCTCAAAATCAGTCCCAGGGTGTGTCAAGTTGGGGACCCCAATCTAGGGACCACTTTTGTAAAGTTGGGCCTAAGTGACTTGCAAAGCTGCAGACGGAAAGAGAAGCAGAGCTAGGAATCGAATGCAGCGGTTCCTGGCTCCCAGTCTCATATTCTGACTATACTGCCTCCCCTGAAAGCTTTCGTGCCAGGCCCTGCTGCATCGCTGATGATGCAGGACACACGATGCACAAAACCAGAGGCAGTGGGGGCCCAACAGAGAGACTGAAAGACCTTCTGGTCCCCATTGTAGGGGATTCAAGTTGCAGCAGGAGGCTAAAGCGGAGAAATGATGGGCTGGGTGCTGGGAGATCCTGCGGATGAAGATCCAGATGCAGCTAATCATCTGCACAGCTGCTGTTTAGGATGACCTGCCCTCCGTATGCACTGAAACTGGGAGAGGAAAAAGCACCCTCGGCATTTGCACTGAAATTTCCTAGTTCAGAACTTTATTACGAGCTTTCAGAGCTCACCCTGTAGTCCCTTTAGGATCTTCAAGAGGGCGTGGTGAGAAGACGGAACATTTCCTGTGATGCAGTGGGTTGCTCACACCCGATGATCCTATGTGTGAATCCTCAGTGTGAGCTGAGATGCAGCTGAATCCTCAGTGTGAGCTGAGATGCAGCTAACTGCTCTAAGCTGCTCTCAGTTACCAGCTGCATCAGAAGATGGGGGAAGGATCTTGTTATGCCTTTGTCTAGATCCAAGGGCTGAAAGCTGAAGTTGGCCAGAAAACATTGGTCCCCCCCAAGTCTGGAATTCTCTCTGCCAGTGGCCAGTATCTAATGTTGTAGAGAGGGATATACGTGCAGTGACCTGGACAATTGTGCAATGCTGGACGTGGATGGGGCAAATTCCTTCCTGACCCCTGCTGGCAAACTGCTTATGCCCTGAAGCATGACATTTGATGATTACCCTTATCATAGCATGCATAATTACTGGTGTGATTTTGAATCACTACATCACACACTCTTTCCTTCGGGTTACAGCTGTGGTGAGCAACGCAAGGATGGATGACACAAAACAAAACAAAATCCTGATTTTCAAGTAAGGTTAACTTTGTAAGGCAGAAAAAATCACAATTTTGTCTCATTTCCTTGTGCTCTCCTGCCTGTCTGTATCCCTCTGTTGTCTCTTGTCTTATAGTTAGATGTAAGCTCCTTGGGGCAGTGCCTAGTGCAACGGGGTCTTGGTCCATGACTAGGACTCCTGGGCACTATGGTAATACAAAGAAATAACAATGATGCAGGGAACATTGTGTAGTGGCTAAAGAAGATGAGGAGGAGTCAGGACTTCTCGGTTCAATTCTCAAATATGGGAGGGAGTATGGTCTAGTAGTTAAAGCTGGGGGTGGGGGGCGCAGGACAGGGGTTGGGAATCAGGACTTCTAGAGCCAAATTAATTCCTGGTATACCCACCACAATCTGATTTTCTTGTCTTTGTCACATGACATTGGGCAAGTCACCTGATCTCTCTAGTCCAGATATTTAGGCTCCTAACTTCCACATCCAGGGCTCAGCATTTCTGGGGATAACACCCTATACAAGGGCCTGCGTGAGAAGGTAAACAAAGCACTATTCTGCAGATCACGCTGAGCTCCTCAGATGAAAAGTGCCACAGAAATGCTAGTGGCTATTGGAAAATGTTTCATCTTCCACCCCCAGCAACTGGATTGGCAGGGCGGTTGAGAAACGACACCATGGGCCCAGCAGGGGCAGATCCTTGGTGCAGTTACTGGCTTTTTCTTCACCAGGAAAAAAAGGTGTTTCGCCATGTGTCTGCTACCACAAATCCTATTCCATCTCTACACTCCAAAATCAGGTGCGTCTCTTCAGCGAAATAGCACCGATCCCATTAGAAACAAGGCTCCATAGTTTTCACCTCGATATAGTTGGTCCAAGTCAACCCCAGGTGCGAGACAGATCAACCTTGACTAGCTACATCGAGGTAAAAACTACCTGTGCCTCGTCTCCACTAGGATTTTACAGAGAGAGAACTAGCTAGACGTAAAATCCCACCTGTTTTGCAGTGAAGACACAGTGTGGACAAGCCAACAGCAGTTTTAACACGTTAGCAGCTCAATATAAACACCAGGCTAGTGTTTAACTGCTAATGCATATCAATGCCACAATGGCCTTGTCCGCACTGGGATTTTACCATGGTACTGTAGTTTCCATGTATTAGCTCCCATGTGGTTTAACCCCCACCCCACCCCCATGCCTTTGTTCCTAACGTGAGTGCATCCCCATGTCGGGCAGAGCAAACCTTTGCAATGTGGAATGTGACTCCCTGGAAACATCTTATCTCCGAGCGGTGGGGTGAGCCTCTCCCCAAAGGCAGCGTTTCTCATGATGCTAGATCAGAACTCGCATGGAGGAAAAAAAAAAAAAGAACATAAAACCAAACAAAGGCATGCTGAGCTGGGGGACAGAACACAGCAATGCGTTTAAAAATCAGGATCTCTCTGGCTGGGTCATCACTCGGCTTGTCTAGCCGAGGAAGCCGGCGGGACCTGGATTTGGTAGGTTGTTATTGAGAAAGGGCCGGATCAGCATTTTAAAATAACCTGTTTCAATATTACATTATTGTCCTTTATTATTTGTATTGCTGGAGCGCCCTGCAGCCCCGGTCGTGCACCCTGTCCCTGTTGTGTCAGGCGCTGTACAGATACAGAACAAACTGTTCTATTGTAGAGGCCCCAGCTGAGATCAGGTCCCCCACTGTGATAGAGAGATAGTAGGAAGCGGTCCCTGCCTGGAGAATGATTTGAATGGGAACGTGTCTGAAAATTACTTATTGGTATCAGGAGGGTTTCTTAATACAATATTAATACCCCAGTGTAGTCTGATGAATAGGATACTGGTATGGCAGTCAGGAGACCTGGCTTGTGCTCTCAGCTCGGCCGTCAGCATAGGCTTCCCTTCTCTGTGCCTCAGTTTCCCCAATTGGGGCTCATGATACTTACCTTGGTAAAGTGCTGTGGGATCTAGGGATGAAATTTACTTGACATTGGGGTTTTTCCATGGTAACTGTTGTATTTGGAAGTGTCTCCTCTAATGTATCACCTCAACTACACAACCCTTAGCCCTGCTGGCTGGACAGAACCGCTCGATTCCGAAGGGGGGCGGGAGCCCTGCTTGCTTTCCTCATGGGAGCAGGCGCGCTGAAGTCAATCGACCTGTTTGTCTTGCTCCCTAGCCCCGCCTTAACCTGGTGCCTTCAGGTCTGGAACTTGGGGTCTTTCCCTCTGCGAAGCACACGGGCAGTGAGACGTCCTGGGGCTGATTCTCCATCAGACTGCAGCAAAGCGAGTGCAAACAGCCACGGGTCCAGAATGGTGCAGAAGCTAAGTGGGGGTCCATTGCTGGGTGCTGCTGTCAAGGCAATCTCCATGTCTGGATCCCGTTGAGTTAGGCACCTAGAGGCCAAATGGCCACTGCTCTCTAAATGAGCCTCTCTTGGCCGGTGGCCTGAATCGCACCAGCCCCAGATGGGCAGGCAGGTTAAAGGCCCACAGGGAGCCAGCGTGAGGAAAGTCACCTGCATTCGAAGGACGTGGAAAGAAAATGTCTCACTTTGGGGATGCTCCCTAACGCACATTGTAGTAAACAAACCAGAGTGGCTGTAACTATATCCTGCCTGCTGGGCGGAATAGTAGCCCGTAGGGCCTCTCGGGGAGGGTAGAATTACAAGCAAGGCTAGTGAGGGGAGTGGCTACTGGAAAGGGCTTCTGGGCAAATAAAGGAGCAGGAGGAACCAGGGTTGCTTTGGCTGTCAGCTCCCATATTCATGGTAATATGGGTTGTGCCCAAAGCATGTGCCTTGCAGAAGGGGCTTGACAGGGCAAAAGTGATTTCACGTCAAAACCAACTTCTCCTCCCCAGCATGAGATCGGAGCTTGGGCAAATCATAGGAAAAGCTGCTCTCGGGTTCGTCAAATCCCACTGGCTAAGGCCGGAAGCGTGTTATGAATCTCACAGTGGGGGCACGGCCCCCAAAGGATCCTGGATACAAGAACAGGATTCACTTGGGAGCAGGGGTGGCTGCTGCTTTCCAATAGCCTGCACAGGCCAGCAACGTAGTAGGTACGTTTGTTTGGATCAGATGCTCCAGAGCGCCCAGCGGCTCCCGATTCTGGTTGCAGAGAGCTTGGGAAAACCCACCTTTCCAAGGCTTTCGTGCATCTACGAAGGAGCCTTTCAAAGGTAAAAGCAAACTGCATTCACGTGGGGACGGACCTGACAGGGCTGGTCTGGGTATACTTAATCCTGCTTCAGCCCCATAGTTCCCTACGCCTAGGGGCCTCTAACTAACCCAGATCTGACCTTCCATTGCTGCCTGCTCCGGTCCGCAGCCTGAGATTGCCCAAATCCCCCCGGTGCACCCCTGCGGAATAGGAGCAGCCGTGGGAACCTTCCATCCTCTGGGAAAGGGGCCTTCAGGAGTCCTGGGTTCAGATTGACTCACCATGCGACCTGGAGCAACTCACTTCCGCCTCTCCGTGCCTCAGTTTCCCTCTCTTTAAAACAGAGAATAATAATGCTTCTGCCGGTTTTATCCCATGACGGCTGAAAAGTACTAGATGGGATAGACCCTAAACTCATTGGGATCACTGGCAAAGCTCCCATTGACTTTAATGGGGCCTGGGATTGCAAATTAATGTATTATTATTTCAGCAATAGCTTGTCCTCGATGTGCCTGGCTTTCATTCTGGTGGGGCCATTTCGCCATCTAGTGGCGTGAGAAGCAATGACCACAGAGGCCTGTTGGAGGCAGGTGAGTTGTGCATGTATCTCACAGAACCGGGATGCTGAACGGCAGGGTCAGTCCTGAAACACCAGGCCGCAGGGAGCTCAGATGTCTATGCAAAGTGCAGGCACAGCATGAGGCTCGGCAAGGAGGCCAAGCATCTTCCAAGAAATACGTTTCTAATTATCTTGTTATTTTTCTTGCAAAAATTACACACTGGAAGAGCAGGTTGAAGTAAAAGGAGCTGATGGTTTGTGGTCTTGCCAAAGCCAGGGGCAGCTCTAGACATTTCGCCGCCCCAAGCACGCCGGTCCCACGGCTCCGGTGGACCTCCCGTAGGCGTGCCTGCGGAGGGTCCGCTGGTCCCGTGGCTTCAGTGGAGCTGCGGGACCAGCGGACCCTCCACAGACGCACCTGCGGGAGGTCCACCGGAGCCGCGGGACCAGAAGACCCGCCGCAGGCATGCCGCCGCAGGCACCCTGCCTGCCGCCCTCCCGGCGACCAGCAGAGCGCCCCCCGCGGCATGCCGCTCCAAGCACGCGCTTGGCATGCTGGGACCTGGAGCCGCCCCTGGCCAAAGCAAAGGTTTCCCTCCCACCTCTAAGCAGTAATGTTACAGATTTTTAAGCTGCAGGGGAGGAGCTTTTTAATGGCTGGAGCAGGGGATGGGGAGTCAGGACTCCTGGGTTCTGTTCCCAGCTCTGGGAGTGGAGGGAAGTTAGAGCAAAGGACTGAGTGTTAGAACACCTGGGTTCTGTTCGGGGGGGGAGTAGCGTCTAGTGGTTGGAGCAGAGGACTAGGAATCAGGACTACGACTGGATTCTATGCCCAGCTCTAGTAGGGACTATTGGGAGCCACTGGCTGGATATGAACCCTTCAATGCCACGCTGTGCCAAAGCTGTAGGATGAATCAGAAACTCCTTTGTCCCCAGTCATTCTTTGCTCTGAGTGGCTCTCCCATCCCGGCCCTCGCTGGTCCTAGCTGGAAAGCCAACGTAACGTTTGCCCCATTTGTCTTCACACAAAAGCCGGAGCAGGCACGGACATTTCAGTTCATTCATCCATTCATTGCCCTCCACCGCCTCTTATTCCCTTTCTGCCTGGAACACTCAGAGACCCTCCCTCCAGCCTGAGAGCACCACACACCAAAACCGATTGATGCATTGAGGGGGGCGGGGGGAACGAAGACAGAGCAGGTGAAGTTTCAAGTGGCTTTGCCTTGCAAGTTAGATATTCGGAAAGGGAGACCCCCGCCCCCTCCGTCCCCAGATGCTGTCACAGCTGGGCTCGCTTGTTCCATTGTCAAGGCGTCCCGGTGCAGGGTAGAATTTACCGGATTCACTATTGCTAGCAAGACTTTGTCTGTTCGGTACCATAAAAGCCAACACTAGTCACTGGCTATCGAGGAGACCCCACAGTCCCCCCTCTAGGATGATCAGCTACTTCACCCAGCAGGATGTACTTGCACTGGGTCTGAACATTTCAGCATCAGGGGATCAAAGATGAGGTTTCTTTTCCCCTGTACCCCCTCCCAAGTTACAACCCCCCACCCCTCCGACAATGAGATCTTCCCCCTCCAGGGCTGGTGGTCTCCCTGTCCCAGCTCCCCTTACTCGGAGGTTATCAGACCTCTCCCACCCTGGGGCTGACTGAGCAGTTCAGGATTCGTGGCCTACTTAGCTCTTGGTCTCTCTACATGAGGCTTCCAGCGAGGGGCCTAGTTTAGCGCTGCCATTTCTGGGCACTGGGTGTTTCATGAGAGCAGGAGATCTGAGGGGCTCTGGCAGAGCCAGGGGGAACGGGAGGACCAGCTCTTTCCCCAGACTCCTCCCTACCCTGTGACCGTCCCCGCTCACTTCCTGCATTTTTTTGGACAGTCCGACTTGTTTTGGCTGGGTTTTATGGCAAATCATCACCACTAGAGGGCTACCAACACCTGCCGTAGCCTGCTACGGTCCAGTGCAGCTGGAGCATACAGGACACTGGCTGCAAGAACCGGACCCCATGGCTCCAAATCCACTGGGGAGCAGGACCAAACCTGGGGTCTGCTCGCAAACCGATGGGAACTCCAGCCTTCCAGACACATCATCCCCAGCCAGCCTGATTCTACCCTGGGCACGAGGGGAGTTCAAGCTCCACTGCCTGGGGGAGCCCTTTGCCTCTCTCAAATTGTTGCCCTGGAGCAGGACAGTTGCAATGGGGGTTTGGCAGGCAGGTCCGCCGATGGGCGTGGTAGCGGCGGTGGCCGGGAGCCCCGGACCCTTTTAAATTGCCCAGGCAGGCCTCAGGGCCCGCTCTGCAGAAGTGGCGGGCTGGGGAAGTCAGTGGCTGCCCTGCGCTGCCCCTGCAAGGAAACGCCTCCTCTCCACCGCGGGCACCAGCGCCAGGCAGGTAGGGCTGGGTGGGGCCCTGGCGGATGGGACCGCGCTGTGCTCCCAAGCTTCAGGTGTTCTGCCCCTAGGACTGTGCTGGGAGAGGGGATCCCTGCTCTGCGCTGGCTCGGCAGGCGGGTGAGTGTGGCCGGGGGGCAGGGCATGGGGGAGTGGGTCTCTGGGGGGGCGCTGGGCAGTGGGGGCGGTTTGTGTGTGTTGGGGTACTGGGCCGTTGTGGGGCTCTCAGTGGGGGGAGTGCTGGGCAGATGTGGTGTGCAGAGTGCTGGGCAGATGTGGTGGGGCTGTAGGCGGGGGGGGGCGCTCGGCATAGCGGGTCCGGGGGATGCTGGGCATAGGGTGTTGGGTGGGGGGGGGTGGCACAGCATGGGCCCGCCCCAGAGAGGAAGGGCAGGCTGGCAGCACAGGGCCGGGCAGGCCAGTGTGCGTCTGGCGGCTGCCGGTTTCTAAGCAGTGCCCTCACACTGGGCTGGGCAGAGTGGGGCTGCCCCCTCCGTGCCATGCCCCATTGCCCCTGGCTGGCCCCTTGCTCCAGGTACTGACCTCCCCGCACCATGTTCCATTGTCCCCATGGGAGCCCACAAATATGTTTGGCGCCAGTCCGACAAAAGGTTAATCGGGCCCTTGCAGCGGCAAAAGCAGCCGGGCAGGCACATCCCTTTCTAGGGGGCCCATGGACCGTTCTGCCCTGGGGCCCGGAATTGCTGTCCGCAGGCCTGTTGGCCGGGTCTCACGTACACCAGCTCACACAGGCCACCAAACAGCTGTAGCTACGGGGCTGTCAGTGCCCTGCTGGCTTCTGGTTCCCAGCCCCAGGAGCAAAACCAACCTGCCTGGACTCCAAAGGCTTCTGACTATCTCAGCCTGCATCTCTCCAAAGCGCCCTGCTCACTGGGACCATGCCCGGGGGCTGCTTGAACTGCCAGGGGGGTTAATAAATGCAAAGGCCAGCAGGGCTCTTGGGATCTTCGATGCCAATCTCCTGCCTAACCCGGGCCAGAGAACCTCGACCAGCACTTCCTGCATCCAGCCCAATCACCTGGGGTCTAACTAGGGTGTAGATTTTTATCTCCAGCCTTGGCTGAAAGATTCCCAGTGACAGAGAATTCACCCCATCCCTTGGCCATCTGCTCCAGTGGCTAATCACCCTCCCTGGGACAAACCTGGGCCTTGCCAGTCTAAACTCAGCTGACTTCATCTTCCAGCTCCCACGTCCTACACCAGGGGCTCTCTGCCTTTCCAGACAACTGTCCCCCTTTCAGGAGTCTCATTTGCCTTGCCTGCCCCCAAGTGTCACCTCACTTAAGAGACGCTTGCTTATAAAATCAGACCCCAAAGCGTCACAGCCACACTAGCACTGAACCATGGCTGACTCTCTCATTTCTACCATATCATTATAAAATAAAACCTTTGGAATATAAATATAGTACTTACGTTTCAGTGTCCAGGATACAGAGCAGCGTAACCAAGTCATCGGGTGTATGAAATTTTAGTTTTTCCCGACTTTGCCAGTGCTTTTTCTGTAGCTTGCTGTAAAACTAGGCTCCGATCTAGATGAGTGGATATACCCCGCAGGGGCACGCATACCCCTGGGTGAGACTCACTGTCCTACAACAGAGTGGGTGTGGGCGTGGGATAGGGTTGCCAAGCCTCCAGGATTATCCTGGAGTTAAAGATTACTCTTTAGTTAAAGACAATGTCGTGTGATGAAACCTCCAGGAATTCAGCCAACCAAAGATGGCAACCTTAGTGTCAGGAGCTGTGCGAGGTTTGGGGACAATGGGGGGCAGAGCAGGGCTCTGAGGAGTACCAAAGGGGGGAGCATAAAGCTGCTGAGCTGTGTCCCCAAAGTCCCTTAGGGCACAGTTGATTTACAAGGCAGCTATTCCCCGACCTGGCTGTAGGGCCCTTTGCATCTCTCTTCCCCCCACTACAGGCACTAATTTCCTTCCCATCTCCCTCCCCCCCCACCAACAAAGCCCTTTATAGCAATCACTGGCCCCTTCCCAGCTGGGTCTGATAATGTAACAGGGCTGGCCCCAGGCCCCGGGCCCTTAAAGGGGCAGAGGTCCCAGTTACAGGGAGCCATGAACAAACCCCAGCGCCCGGGGAGCCCTGTGGGGTTTAGTCCTTTCCCGCCGGGGCCGAAACCCGACCACGCAGAGGGGCTGCACGCACCTGCCCCCAGAGGGAGGAGAGACGATGCCACCTGCCACCCTGAGCTGCTGCCGCTGCCACCTCCACAGCCACGGGGTGGATGAAGAGACGATGGGACACCACCGAGTAGTGCCCGCCTGTTGCTGGGCAACCCAGCACCCACAATTCTTTCTCCTAGGCAACCCAGCACCCATGATACTTTGCTGCCCACCTGCCCCCGGCAGCAGGGGAGGAGTAACTCTAGGGTACCAGCCAGAGGCCCAGCTAGCGGCCAGTGGTGCCCAGCAAGGATGCTGAGCCAATGGACCGGTCTCAGATGGGTGGAGTGTAGGAGAGTCTCGGGCCCTCCCCTCCCGCCCCAGTTGAAGCCCTGCCTTGGAGCAGAGAAGGTCTGGGTTTCCGCAGGACCCCGACTGTGGCTCTGCCAGAGATGGGGCCCCGCCTGAGATGTGCCATCAAACCAAGCAGGGGGATTTCAGCTCCCCTCCAACAGAGTCTGGTCACAAGTGATGAGTTTTTTGCTCTCAGTCTGGCACTAATGAACTCCATGAAAGTACCGAGGGGCTAATCTGTTATAAGCACAGGAGGGTTGGGCTCTGGAACAGATGGAGACAGACTCTGTGTGCGAGGCTAACAAAAGACTTGACTTTATTCTATTTATAAATAAACAGCAATTTTTTTTCTCCCCCATGCTCACAAGAGCAGGAACCGGAGCGAAGCCACCACGAGCCCAAAGCAGTGGGTGGCGTTTGTACACAGCTGCCTCCGCAAAGAGCCCCGTTTGTATAGAAACTCAGGGAGCTGCACCATCCTTAAACCTCCCGGCCTTGGGAATCTGATTCACCTCTTTTTGTACTGTGAGCGATGCCTTGAGCAGATCCTACTTCCCCCGCAGGGAGCTGGGGTTAACCGCCTGCTTTCCCCGGCCTTCCATGGTCACAGGTGTCATGAGCTGGGATAGGCTCAGATTCCCGCCCCCCCCCCATGGTATACAATCTTCTCCCCTGCAGATGGAGAGAGCACAGATGTTCTCCAGAGGCCGGTGGCAAACATGAGCTGCTAGCCCCTGTTCAGACATTCCCCCTCCGCAGGCTCAGCTAGTCCTAGCCAGGATTGATGGGTCAGTTACGCTCCAGGCAGACTCCCAGAGCCTTTATAAGGACAGGAACAGCCAGGCTGGATCAATCCCGGGGCTCCGCTGAGTAGCCCATCTCTGAGAGTGGCCAGTACCCGCTGCTTCAGAGGAAGGTGGAAGAGGTCCCGCAGGAAGAACCTGGCCCAGTGATTAGGGCACTAGACGTGCATCCTGGCAAGCCATGTTTGTATCTTTGCTCTGCTACTGGCTCCCTGCGTGCCACTTAACTTCTCTGTGCCTGAGTTCCCACTCTGTAAAAACTTCCCATAATTTCCTGCCTCACCAGGGGATGGGAGGCTAAGAGTGTGAGGTGGCCAGATGTCGTGGTGATAGGAGCCACATCATTACTTAAGTTAGACCTGACCACAGGGAAAGTTTATTCCCAACCCCTCCATTAAGTGAGTCCTTAATGATGGTCCCCAGTTTTCACTGGCCATGGCTGGGAGGATTTGAACGGAGATGGTTGGGTTTTCATTGACCCTAGATGAGTGCCTCTGAAAACCAGCCCAGTCTAGTGTTTATATGACAGAAGCAATTCCCTGGATTTGAGATATGAACCTTTCCCCCCAGCCGGGTCTAATACGGTGAGTGAATTACACAACAAGTCCATCAGCAGGACGTACAACGGGCTGAGCTACTGGATGGTCTTGCTGGACCCCACTTAGATGGGAGACTTATGAAGAAACATCCAAGGTGCTGCTAGTGATCCAGAAGGTGGCACTTTCCTCCACTGAGTGAGCTGTTGGAGGGAGGGTGACATCTTTATTCCTGGGGGAATTCTCCACCACTGCACATGCGCAGAATTCATGTCCCCCGCAGATTTCTTTGCTTCCCTGCAGAAAAATGACTTTCTGACAGGGAAGCAAAGGGAAGCTGCAAGAGCAGTCACGTAGCACGCCCTAGCTGCACAGGTACATCCTTTCAGGCACCTGGAGCAGCCGGCGGAGAGGTAAATCACTGCATGACTGGGGACACCCCCACCAGGGCTCCTACCCTGAGCCAGGATCAGCTGCTAGTCCCAGCTGGACTGGAGGCAGGAGAGGATGGGACTTTCTCTTCCACCGGCAAGGAGTGGCTGGGACCCACCCCCAGAAACCTCCCCCAGCTGCAGGAAACTCAGCATCCTCCCCTGCTTCCTGCCCCCATTGCTCCTCAGCTGCAGGGAGAGGGGTCACTGTATGGGGAGCTGCTCCCTCATCTGCCCACCCCCACGCATCCGGACCTCCCATACCCAGACACCCCTGCCAAGCCGAACCCCATACACCCAGAACCCCCCTAGCCCTCCAGAACCAAACCCCACCCCACTGAACCTCAACACCTGCATCTGGAACCCCCTGCACCCAGACCCCCTGCCTCTGGACCCCCACCCCTGCACTCAGACCACCCCCACTGAGCTCCCTGCACTCAAATCCCCACCCTGACGAGCCCCACCGCCTGCACCCCCCTGAGCCCTCACATCCAGATCCCCATGCAACTGACCCCCAACTAGCTGCATGCAGACCCCCAGCCCACCAAAGCCCCCACCCCCAGCACCCAGGCCCCCCTGCTGAGACCCCCACACCCAGACCCCTCCGCTGAGCCCCACCCACCTTCACCTGGAAGAGTCCCATTCTCCCTGCACCTGGAACCCCCCCAACGAGCCTCTGTGCATCCAGATCCCCCCACACCTAGATTGTCCCACCACTGAGCTGCTTGCTCCCAGATTGTCCCACACAGAATCCTCTCACCCCAGCCCTGGATCCCCCCACACTGAGCCACTCCACCCTTGGATCCTGCCTGGTTGAGCCTGCCTGTCCCACACCTGGTGCGCCTGGCGCAGAGGGGCAGGCCCCAGCCCTTGTGCTGTGTCAGGGTCAGGTGCAGCCTCACCGCTGAGTCTGTGTCTCAGGGGTGTGGGGTGGGGAGGCCGCAGGGTGATCTCCCACCTTCGTGCAGCCTGAGGCCTGTGCGCCCCACTGCCATGCTGGTGCGTCTGTATTTATTTATTGACAAATACAACTTACAGAGTTTTGCAGAATTTTAAGATATTGTGCGGAGAATTGTTAATTTTTTGGCGCAGAATGCACCCAGGCGTACATCTTTCAAAGGAAAAGCAGAGGTTCGGTTTCTGTGGGGGTTAAAAGTCCCAGGCCATTTTTAGTGGGAGTGGTTTAGCCATTTAGCCCCGGTCTCCTTGGGGTAATTACATACTGCCTGCCTACCTCCCCTTTCGGAGTGTCCTCCTTCACTTCCTGTCCTAAACTGCCAGGCAGTGTTGCTCTGGGCTATATGAACAGCTGCTGCCTTCCACCCCAGAGGTGGTTGCATTACAATGGTGGGTGAGATGGTTTGTAAAGCACTTTGGGATGAAAGGCTCTACGAGCTTCATGTTCTTATCAGCAAAGAGGGTCATCTGGTCTCACGTTCTGGACAGGGAGGGGCATGTCCACCCCCCTATGTGCCCGAGGACACAAAGTGCATCTCGGTGTTGATGTTGGCGTTGCCTGCATTGGTGCAGCCCACCTTTTGCTTGAAGATGAAGGGAAAGACCTTCTTGAAGGCTTTCCTGAAGTTGACGCCCATGAAGGCGTAGACGATGGGGTTGATGGAGGAGTTGGTGTAGGACATGCAGTGGGCCCAGATCTTCACCTTGTAGATGTAGTAGTTGCGCTGGAAGCTGGGGCTGAAGGCCTGGACGAGGATGAGGAATTGCACGGGCCCCCAGCAGATGGTGAAGAGTACCACGATGATGGCCACCATGCGGGAGATCTTGGCCCGCATCGCCTCGGAGCGCTCGGCCAGCTGCTGCACCTGGCAAGCCACAGAGACAGGGTGTGTGTGTTAACGTTCACAGCCAGCCAGCTCTGGTGGGAGTTGAGCCATCATGCCAGTGGGTGGACATGTGCAAAGAGGTAGACACACAAGTGGTTGCATGTGTGTATATGACACCACACCTCTAGGGGGTGGTTGGCAGTGGAGATTGAACCTGGGACGTCTGGATTGGAGCGCATGAACCTCTGCTGCCGGAGCTAAAAGACCAGTGCAGTGGCAGGCTTATGAACCTCTAGTTACGGCCCAGCCGCCACTGGGACAACAGAGCATCACATGGAGTGGGTCACACGTGCAAGTAGTGGTGGGTGCCTCTGCGTGCATTCATGTGCAAACCAAACGGTGGGTGCATGGGTGCAAATGGCAGCATGTGTTGTGCACAGACATGTGGACACAGGTGCATGTATCTGCAAGTATCTGCAGACACAGGCCATGCACCCGAGCATCATCATGCATGTGTCATTGGATACCGAGGCCAGGGATGAATCTGGCCCTGTGGCCAAGGAGTCCTGAGCACCATCAACTCCTGCTGGAGCCAGTGGGAGCCGTGGGTGCTCAAAGCCTCTGGAGATCAGGTCTCATGTAGATCTACGCATACACACGCCCTTTACAGGCGTGTGCAGGGAGTGCAGGGGGGAGGGCCAGGTACCTGGTAGTTGTTATCGATGGGCTCCACGGTGGGATGTCCCATCTGGTAGAGCATGGCCACGTAGCAGACGCAGATGGTCAGTAGAGGCAGCAGGTAGACGGCCAGGAAGTTGTAAAGGATGAAGGCCTTCTCGTGGGAGGCGGAGGGGAAGGACTCACTGCAATAGGTCTGCGGCCCGAACCAGTAGCCCTCTGTCAACCTGTTGTACATCAGCACCGGGGCGGAGACGATAAAAGAACCTGCCGTGGGCAGCAAGGCCAGAGTCAGCGACCCAGCGCAGGCTGGGCGCTTGCTTTAGTGGTCGGCAGGGGATGAAGGGACCAAACCGAACCAGAACCAGGATCCCAGCCAGCAGAGGCGCAAGATGGAGGTTCAGAGCCGAACCAGAACCAGGATCCCAGCCAGTGGGGAAGCTGGTCGGAGGGCCAGACCTGACCCAGAGTCACAGCCAGCGGGGGAGCTGGTCGGAGGGACAGACCTGACCCAGAGTCACAGCCAGCGGGGGAGCTGGTCGGAGGGACAGACCTGACCCAGAGTCACAGCCAGCGGGGGAGCTGGTCGGAGGGACAAACCTGACCCAGAGTCACAGCCAGCGGGGGAGCTGGTCGGAGGGACAGACCTGACCCAGAGTCACAGCCAGCGGGGGAGCTGGTCGGAGGGACAGACCTGACCCAGAGTCACAGCCAGCGGGGGAGCTGGTCGGAGGGACAGACTCCAACCAGAACCAGGAAGGATCATGGATCGCAGGGGGAATGACTTGGAGGGACAAAGGGAAGGGGCAGAACCAGGCCATGAGGATGATAGGTGCCAACGGCCCATTCCCCGAGGGTGGGGGGGACCCCACTTGATACAGCTTCAGCTCGTGCATGTGTTACAGGTGTCCCCTCCCTTCTTACATCCCCCCAAATTCCTATTTCAGCCCCCATCCTTGAACCGCCCCCACATCCTCCCCAGCTAGGGCTTGGCTTTGCAAAACGGGTGCAGGTCCCATTTTATCTGAACCCTGACATGTATTGGGTCGGGGGTTGGGCCAGGGAGTTGCAGAAATGGTTCTGGCTGGTTTCTTTAAAAAATAAAGGGGCCCTTACCCAGCAGGCTCTGTCCCCTCATGCCCACATGAATCTCTCCATCCCCCTTCCTCCTCCGAGAGCGCCAGTGACAGCCCCTGCTGGCCAGCTCGCCCCAGCTACCCGGCCCCACGTTTCCCCAGTCCCCCCTATCCACGCCGGCTCTACTCACAGACCCAGATGCCCAGGCTGATGGCGACGGCGACGCGGGGGGTGCGCTGGCGCAGGGAGCGCAGCGGGAACACGGTCACGTACCAGCGGTCCACGCTCATGGCCGTCAGGGTGACGCAGGTGGCCTGCGCAGAGACCTGCCAGGGGAGGTAGAAGCGGAGAGGGGAGCCCATTGGGGGAACACCCATCCATGCACCCACCCTGTGCACTGTCTGATCCCCAGCTGTCGACTGTAACGGAGATACAGCAATACCCAGCAGCTGAGTGTCTGGCCCCTTGGGTCTGAGTATTCTACCCTAGGAAGCCGATGACCTCAGTTTGCATGGTGTGGTGTGTTGGAAATGCAAGCTAGCTCCACAAGAGCAGGGGGGTTCCTGGTCTTGCTTGCAGGCTGTGTATGGACATGTGCCATGGGTATGTGCCCTGTTGTGCAACTGCATGAGAAATGTACTTGTGAGGTGCCTGCGTGCACAGAGAGGGCAAATCTCACCTTGTTGCTGCCCCCACAGTCTCTCTTTTGAAGACCCCACCAGTCACCCCAGCTCTGCCCACAATAGTGAGCGAAGCCTTAAGCCAAGGCCTCACCTGTTGGATGTAATTGACAAACTTGCACATGAACTCCCCGAAGATCCAGCCAGGAAGGGGATACAGCATGGCAGTGAACGGCACGCAGCACACCAGGAAGATGATATCAGTGGTGGCAAGGTTGGCTGTCAAAAGAAAGGAAGGGTCATGCTGTGATTAGGGCACAAGCTTTGGACTTAGGAGGCCTGGGTTCAAATCCTGCCTCTGCCACAGGCTCCCTATGCCACCTTGGGCAAGTCACTTAGTAGCTCTGTGCCTCAGTTTCCCACCCGTGTGATGGGGAGAACAGCCTCTTAGGGGTGTGGTGAGGCTAAATCCATTGAAGATGGCGAGGTGCTTAGATACGGCAGCGATGGGGTCGATTTGAAAGGCGAAACATCTGGCAGCTGCTTCAGTTCTCGTCACCCCCCTCCCTGCGCCGTTCTGGCAACGGGTCTGAAATAAAGACTTTGCTGCTGAAAAATGGATGTGTCCAGAACAACTGACCCTCTTTCTATTGATGCCATGGGCCTTGGTTTATTTCCCCTCTTCTTCACCCCAGGTAAAGGACCAGTCTCCACTGCAGCCAATACTGTGTGGTTCCACCTGGAGCGGCACAATCCGGGGCAGAGAGCACCAGACTCGGAGCCTCTTCTCTTTCCACCCCTCTGTTAGTTGCTTTCCTGGCTGCACCCACAGATTCCCAGGGGCTGTGCCTCAGCGGACAGGAATTGCCACTGCTCCAGTGAAGTCAATGGAGCTGGGGCAATTTGCACCCGCCGAGGATCTGCAAGGGACCAGAGAACTTCACCTGCATCAAGCTTATAACCCCATCTTCCAGCTCCTGGGCCTGTGGGGTAAACCAGCTTCGATTCCCTCCCAGATTCCACGACACCCTGTGGGCCAAATTCAGAGGGGAGATTGGGGTGTCTAAGGGCCAGCTGACCGTAAAAGAGAGGAAGGGTCTCCTTTACGCTGGCATGAATCTGGATTAACTCCATTGGCTTTAGGGGTGTTACGCCAGGTTTACACCAGTGCAAGAGAAGAATTAGGCCCTTAGGGAATCTACATACACATTGAAGGGCTGGAAGAAGGCGTAAGTCACACCCCGTCTCAATAGCCTCTCAGCTGTCTCAGACTTGCCCCTGTGATCAGACCCCGGTGTGGGAGGCTGGGGGCCTGGGGTTTGGAGCTGAGCCCCATCCCTGACGGCACAGAGCCTTGACACCGGCTAAGGGGCAGTGGAAGTTTGGAGGATGCTGAGTGCTTCCCGGATGCTGCTTGGCTCCTTGCTGGATCGGGGCCATACGCAGAACGCGCCAGGAGTGAGATTTGCGCGGTGTGCAGAGGGGGGGTTTCTAGGAACGTCAGCATCAAGAGGCAACAAGGTCTAGTGGTTAGAGCATGGGGCTGGGAGCCAGGAACCCCCACGATCTAATCTCAGCTCTGGCACTTGGCTCGCTGTGCAGTCATCAAATCCCTCTTGCGCCTCAGTTTCCCCATCTGTAGAAAGGGGATCACATTTACCTCCCTCCTGGGGCTGGGAAGAGGAGGGTCCAGCTCGTGTCCCTATTCATGTCTGTGCAGACCCTTGGAGATGCAGAGTGCTAGCTACATCCGCTATTGCTGGAGCGAGCAGAGAAGGGTGCTGAAGGAGATACAGAATTTCAGCCCGGTAGCTATCCGCTCCCTGGCTCTCCTTGTCAGTCCCTTCCCCAGCCAGGGAATATGTTTCCCTCTCTCTTGTTTCTCTGAAGGTTGCATTATCCTTTGGCGACCCCATCACTCCATGCTATGTACCTCTGAGAGCTTAGTGAAGCTTCTTGGCTCTTGCCTCTAGCAATTTCATGGGTAAATTGCTGCGAATGAAAGAGGTTTGGCACCTGGAAAATCCAAGAGAGAATAGCCTCGTAATGCACAGTTGTTTATCTATTATATACTGTGAACACACTCAGTAGAATCCACTCACTCAGCCTCCTGATGGATGACATGTCTCTTTGATCCATGCCAGCAAAAGGGACTTGGCATCTCAGTGACTCCAGACAACAGCACTTGGGAGCCTAATGGGTTACATTGCACACAGACACAGCACCTTGCAGACCAAAGCCTCTCACCTGTGCAGCAGCTGCCCTCTGGGATGGAGCACGGCAGCTTGGCCAAAGACACTAGGGATAAACCCTCTGTACTCTTATGGACCCTGGGGTCTTTAATGTTCACAGAGAGCAGATAAGACATAGTTTTGTAAATTGCCTTCTCAGGGTTTAGGGATTATCAGATCAGAACAAGGGCCCATATCAGCTAGTTCACAGGAAGATGCAAGAAAGCCCCATAGGAATAACCTGTCTGTGAGGGGTGTTTCTTCCTGACCCCCTGTCAGTCAGTGCTTGCCTGTGCCCTGCAGCATGAAGATAGTATTCAATTTAGCTGCCACAGTGAGGTGAAAGGCTGGGTTGACACAGCCAGGATTTGAACCTGCATTTCCAGGCAGCATAGGGATTTCAAACCTGCATCTTAGCCCTGGCCTCCACCTCACTCTGATTAAATAGCTCAGCTTGATTACAAATACAAACCTACTCATGGCAATTAACTGCTGTGGATTGGTGTTTGCTAGTAAAGCGTCCCCCTCTTTTGGCCTTATTGCTGACTCCAGGTGGCTTCCCGGACTGAGTACGATGGCAAAACGAGTCAGACGGATAGTAACCCTTTCGCTGTGTGCTGACCTCATCGTGATTTCAGCCTGGTTTTCTGCAGCAGGGCCCCTTGGCTGTGCAAAGGGGATGACGCAAGCAGTCGCTACGTTCTGCATCATGTGAGGCAGCAAGGGGGAACGGTCAATACTGATCTGTATAACCTTGCTCCTCAGCTTGGGTAAATAGGCGTAGCACCATCGCTTTCAATGGGATTATGATGATTTACACCAGGCACCAGCAATCACGGTAGTGAAAGTCAATATCCCCCAGGGCCAGGGTTTCCTCTGAGTCAGGGGGATTCACTTTATTGGTTCATTTCAGGTTCAGCCAGGATGTCCTGGTTAAGCCCTGTGCTCCTGGACTGCAGCAGGGTTCTGGTAAGCGCCGATGGATTGACAGTGCTTCCATACGGGATGTACGAGCTATGCGGGGCCGTCCTGAAGGTCTGCTTTGCCCAGTCAGGTGAAGACGTTCGTGCAGTGTCAGCCCTTACAAATGTCACCATCCCATCCCAGGTGCCTGTTCCGACTTGCACTGAAACGGATGGTGACATTTGTAAGGGCCTGATCCAGCCCTGCCTGGCACTTTGTCTAGTCACTGACACGATAAACGAGTCCCGCCGACGTGAGTGGGACATTGTGAGCTGATGGCATCTTGCGCCCACTTTGCACAGGTACAAACGAGGACAGAAAGCACAAGGCAGCTGTGGATCAGGCCCCTCAATATTTTAGCCGAACAAAAAGCTCTCAGTAACCTGGGTTACTGCACAAAGAACAGGAAATTCTCACAATGAGCCAGGAGATTCATTATTAAAGCAGCTGAGGCGAGGATGGCAGGGGAGGGACTGGGGTAGGCAGAGCTTAGACTCTAATTTTCTGTCACGGAGGATCACAAAAGGGTGAAAATCTCTCCAGAGAAACTAGTTGCAAAGCGGCAAATAACCAGCGTGCGGCTACATGTTGTAGCTGATGCCTGCGGCTAGGAGGAGCGGAGATTGCTGGGGTGAAGGGAGAGGTGGGACTCCGGGGCAGAATGGCCGGGTCACAAGTCTGGATGCTATATTACTCAGGTGGCCTATCAGCGATATGGATCTTCCCTAGGGCAGATTCCCAACCTCCAGGCAGCCTCCTTCTTACTGCTCCCACTGTACCTCAGTGGGCCGAGGGTGACCAGCTGTCCCGATTTTATAGGGACAGTCCTGATATTTGGGACTTTATCTTATATAGGCGCCTATTACCCCGCACACCCCGTCCCGATTTTTCACACTTGCTGTCTGGTCATCTAAACAGGCCCTTCATGGGCCTAGAAAATGGCCTGTAATTTCCCCTGGCTCGGCAGAATTTTGTATTGTTACCAGCGGTCACTTCCAGGTCCTGGGCACAGGGAAACCCCAATGTGGTGACACTAGGCAGCGCAGCTGGAAAGCCAGAGAGAACCACAGGGTCTGTCTGTGCCGAGCAGCTTCAGTGAGGAAGCCCCGTTACCTTCATTACAACCGTTTCCTGCTCTTCTGCGTCGCCCGAGATACCACGACACCCGTGTCCAAGAGTCTACGACAGTGATAGTAACAGTTCGCACGTGAGGGCCCAGTGCAGCTGGCCAAAACCCTATGGACGCATCGCCCGAGTACGACTAGCAGGATTAAGTCCAATGTCTTCAAAGCACCATGGAAGGAAGGAAGGAAGGAAGGAATTAATATCCCTCTGTACTGGGGATATTCGGTCTGGTTTGGTTTTTAACAACTAGCCATCACCACGTACAAGATCTTCAAGCACAAAAAGGGGAAAGCTCTTGTCTAAAATGTCTCCCCCGGAGTCACCGATAAATCTCCACCATGCGCGGACTCCGAAGATTTGGGTCGTCAGGAGTTTTGTTAAAATCTCTGCAGAATCCCTGCGCTGGAGGGGCTCAAAGGCCCTTGTTCTCCTTTGACTTTTCTTCACATTTTCGCAGTGCCGCCGTCGTCTTGAGGACACTGATCGTGATGGCTCTCACTCCGTGCTTAATTTGCAGTGAAAGAGGCGCTGTGCCAGGACAGTGGGGCTCAAGCAATTAGGAGCCAGGGCTCAAGCACGTTTTTTACTTTCATAACTGATGTGGCCAAGCCCAGGGGCGCCGGGGCTACGAACGGCCAGGCCCAGAGGCGCTGGGGCTACGAATGGCCAGGCCCAGAGGCGCCGGGGCTACGAACGGCCAGGCCCAGAGGCGCCGGGGTTATGACCTGCCAAGTCTGGAGGTGCTGAGGTTCAGCCCTGGCAAGCCCTGGCACAAATTAAGTCCCGCTCTCACTCCTACCTGTGCTTGAGCAGCTCACTCATACCCTAGGGATCGCTCCAAGCGCTCCAGTAACGATCTTGGTTCTAGTTCTTCATGCTTCACTCTTTTGTTTCTTTTTTAAGTCCCTGTCTGCCAGGATGGCGATACTCATCACTCAACCGCTATGGCTATGTTTTGTCTGACCTGTTTACCTGCACTGTTCAGTCTGTGACAACTGCCAGATCCCGTGAAATCTTCACTCTCTAGTGTGCTTTCAATTCGGTGATCGTAATACAGCCTGGTGCATTTAAATCCTCACTTGTCACAGAGGGTCCGATGCAGGCACTTGACAGCCTCATCGTGTCTGTTCGTATATTCCCTCCCAGCTAGGCTCCTGCAGGCTCTCAGTACATGCTCTGCCCTCACCTCCTTTTCAGAACATACTCCGCAGTTTGGGGAGCAGTTTGTAGATTCACAGATCCTAAGGCCAGAAGGGACCATTGTAATCATCCAGGCCAGTGGCTCTCAACCTTCCCAGGCTACTGTCCCCCTTCCAGGAGTCTGATTTGTCTTGCGTACCCCAAATTTCACCTCACTTAAAAGCGATTTGCTGACAAAATCAGACAAAGAAATACAAAAGTGTCCCAGCGTGCTACTACTGAACAATGGCCGACTTTCTCACTTCCACCATACAATTATAAAATAAATCAATTGGAATATAAATTAGGGCTGTCGATTAGTCGCAGTTAACTCACGCCATTAACTCAAAACAATGAATCACAATTAAAAAAATGAATCACGATTAATCGCACTGTTAAAAAACCGAATACTAATTGAAATGTATTAAATATTTTTGGATGTTTTTCTGCATTTTCAAATATATTGATTTCTATTACAACACAGAATACAAGGTGCACAGTGCTCACTTTTCATGATTATTTTTTATTACAAATATTTGCACTGTAAAAATGATAAACAAAAGAAATAGTATTTTTCAATTTGCCTCATGCAAGTACTGTAGTGCAATCTCTTTATTGTGAAAGTGCAACTTACAAATGAGCAATTGGCTGAAGTAGAGACTGAGTGGACTTGTAGGCGCTAAAGCTTTACATGGTTTTATTTTTGAATGCAGGTATTTTTTTGTACACAATTCTACATTTGTAAGTTCAACTTTCAGGATAAAGCGATTGCACTACAGTACTTGTATTGGATGACTTGAAAAATATTATTTCTTTTGTTTTTTACAGTGCAAATATTTGCAATCTAAAATAAATATCCAGTGAGCACGGCACACTTTGTATTCTGTGTTGTAATTGAAATCGATACATTTGAAAATGAAGAAAACACCAAAAACGTATTTAAATAAACAGCATTCTATTATTGTTTAAGAGCGCCATTAACCGCACGATTAGTTTTTTTAATCTCTTGACAGCCCTAATATAAATATTGTACTTACACTTCAGTGTGGTACTCGAGCCTGGTTTTCACTTGTGAGCCTTGTTTGAAGCCGGAGCCCCAACTTGTAACTTAGCTTTGTGGGGTCCCCTGTGGTGTGGGGACCCAGGCAGTTGCCCTGCTTGCCCCCACAAATGCCGGCCATGCACTTGCAACCCCCCTAAACCCATCTTGCCACCCCCTGATCTAGATGAGTTGAGTATCCCCTGCAAGACCTCGGCGTTGAGAACCACTGATGTACGCTGACCTCCTGAATAGCCTGGGCCAGAGAACTGCCCCAGAATAAAGCCTGGATCAGATCTTTTAGGAAAACATTAACAATTGTCAGTGGTGGAGAATCCACCATGACCCTTGGCAAATTCTTCCACTGGTTAATTACTCTCACCCTTAAAATTTTACGCCTTATTTCCAGCCTGAATTTGTCCAGCTTCAGCTTCCAGCCACTGGATCGTGTTTGACCTGTCGCTGCTAGTTTGAAGAGCCCGTTATTAAATATTCGTTCCCCAGGTAGGTACTTATAGAATGTGATCATGTCACCCCTTAACCTTCTCTTTGTTAAGCTAAATAAATTGAGCTCCTGGAGTCTATCACTAAAAGGCAGGTTTTCTAATCTTTTAATCATCCTTGAGGTTTTTCTCTGAAGCCCCTCTAAATTTATCACCTTCCTTCTTGAAATGTGGTAACGAGAACTGGACACGGGATTCCAGCAGCTGTCGCACCAGTGCCAAATATAGAGGTAAAATCACCTCTCTGCTCCTACTCCAGATTCCCCTGTTTATGCCTCCCAGGATCACATTCACTCTTTTGACCCTAGCGACGCACTGGAAGCTCCTAATCAGCTGATTATCCACCACAGCCCCCAAATCTTTTACAGAGTCCCTGCCTCCCAGGAGGAAGACCCCCATCCTGGCCTACGTTCTTTGTTCTCAGCTGCAAACGGGTACACTGAGCAGTATTAAAACACATATTGTTTGCGTGTGCCCAAGTGACCCAGATTGCGCTGAATAAGTGACCTGGCTTCTGCGTTACTTACCACTCTTGCAATTTTGGGGGTCAGCCGCGAGCTTTAGCAGCGAGATTTTATGTTTTCCTCCAGGCTCTTGAAAAAGAGGTTAAATAGCGTAAATAATTCGGTAGGTCAATTTTGTTTCAAAGGAAATTAACCCTGAAGGACTGCTGTGGAGTGCGCGTGCTCTCTTTTGAGGCATCCGTCTGTAAGCATGAATCTTCAGCTGCTAATGGGTTTGCTCTCTCTCGCCACCGCCTGCGCATTGATTTCTGTGTAAATCTTTTGAGTCTTTCTTTGACAATTTGCTCTCTCTTTTCTTTCAAGCTTTCTTGGGCTGGGACACAGGCTTTTTATCACTACCAGATGATCTTTAATTCTGGCTGACTCCTAATACATATTGATGTTATATTCTTCATTGTCAATTGCTTCCTCCACGGATAGCAGACCTGCTCCATCACACTGGGAGAGGTACATCCTGTCCATGTCTTGATTGATAGCCATTACTTTATGAATCACCAGGAGATTTCTTGTTTGGATGTTAATTTTTTTTCTTCTCTTGATTCTTACTTGATCACTCTGGCAGTGTGTCATTCTACTCATAGCACGGATCAAATTTTTCTAGCTGAGTTTTAGCCTCAGAGCAGTTCTTATTGGTCTTCAACGTTCTTTGCTCACTTTTTATTTGACTTTCTCATGTTGAAGTTCTGACAGTTCCCTGATTTTAAGGCGTTTGCTGGGGCCCTGCTGCAAGGTTTCTCGGACAGCACCTTTGGTAACTCACATGCCATTTGATTGTACATCTCCCCCCCCTCTTTACAGATGTTGCT
This sequence comes from Mauremys mutica, assembly GCF_020497125.1. Classification (NCBI taxonomy): domain Eukaryota; kingdom Metazoa; phylum Chordata; order Testudines; family Geoemydidae; genus Mauremys; species Mauremys mutica. Next base: position 5,357,628 of record NC_059095.1, read on the forward strand.
GCACATTTAGCCAAGCCAGCCTGTAGCTTCCTGTCTTCACCAAACTTTCTCCAGGAAATCTGCCAAGCAGTCGGTGCCACTGAGTGCCCAGGTCAGCCCTGACTGCCCCATTCTACAGCCACAGGGTGCCAGTGTCCAGCCCCAGGTGCCCTATGCCCAGCCCCAGCACTGCCCCTACCCAGCTCCAGGTGCCCTGTGCCCAGCTCCAGGGTGGCCCATGCCCAGCCCCAGCATGACCATGCCCAGTCCAACCCCAAGATGCCAAGTTCCAGGCACCCCATGCCCAGCCCAAGGTGCCCCATGCCCAGCCCAAGGTGCCCCATGCCCAGTCCAACACCAAGATGCCCAGCCCCAGGTGCCCTGTCCCCATCCCCAAGGTGCCCTGTGCCCAGCCCCAGGGTGCCCAGTCCCCAGCCCCAGGGTGCCCTGTGCCCAGCCGCAGGCGCCCCGTGCCCAGCCGCAGGTGCCCCGTTTCCAGCCCCAGGGTGCCCAGCCCCAGGTGCCCCGTGCCCAGCCCCAGGGTGCCCTGTCCCCAGCCACAGGTGCCCTGTGCATAGTCCCAGGGTGCCCAGCCACAGGTGCCCTGTCCCCAGCCGCAGGCGCCCCATGCCCAGCCCCAGGTGCCCTGTGCCCAGCCCCAGGGTGCCCCCATGCCCAGCCCCAGGGTGCCCAGCCCCAGGTGCCCTGTCCCCATCCCCAAGGTGCCCTGTGCATAGTCCCAGGATGCCCAGCCACAGGTGCCCTGTGTCTAGGCCAAAGTGCCCTGTGCCCAGCCCCAGGGTGCCCAGCCCCAGGGTGCCCTGTCCCCAGCCACAGGCGCCCCGTGCCCAGCCCCAGGTGCCCTGTGCCCAGCCTCAGGGTGCCCAGCCCCAGGGTGCCCTGTCCCCAGCCGCAGGCGCCCCGTGCCCAGCCCCAGGTGCCCTGTGCCCAGCCCCAGGGTGCCCTGTGCCCAGCCCCAGGTGCCCCATGCCCAGCCCCAGGGTGCCCAGCCCCAGGGTGCCCTGTGCCCAGCCGCAGGCGCCCCGTGCCCAGCCCCAGGTGCCCTGTGCCCAGCCCCAGGGTGCCCAGCCCCAGGTGCCCCGTGCCCAGCCCCATGGTGTCCAGCCCCAGGCGCCCCGTGCCCAGCCCCAGGTGCCCCGTTTCCAGCCCCAGGGTGCCCAGCCCCAGGTGCCCCGTGCCCAGCCCCAGGTGCCCTGTGCCCAGCCCCAGGGTGTCCAGCCGCAGGTGCCCCGTGCCCAGCCCCAGGGTGCCCAGCCCCAGGGTGCCCCGTTTCCAGCCCCAGGCGCCCTGTGCCCAGCCCCAGGTGCCCCGTGCCCAGCCCCAGGGTGCCCAGCCCCAGGGTGCCCAGCCCCAGGCGCCCTGTGCCCAGCCCCAGGTGCCCCGTGCCCAGCCCCAGGGTGCCCAGCCCCAGGGTGCCCAGCCCCAGGCGCCCTGTGCCCAGCCCCAGGTGCCCCGTGCCCAGCCCCATGGTGCCCAGCCCCAGGCGCCCCGTGCCCGACTCACCGATGTAGAAGTTGGTGACCGTCCTCATCTGCTTGTGCTTGGTGATCACGTAGATGACCAGGGAGTTGCCCGCCAGCCCCGCCACCATCAGCGCGGCGAAGAAGAGGGGCACCAGCCAGGCGTCCACCAGGCGCGGGGGGCTCCGCGGCTCCGAGCCGTTGGCGCACAGCAGCCCCCCGGGGCAGGACGAGCGGTTCGGGGGCAGGAGCGAGGCGTTGAGCGGGGCGCCGGCGGATGCTCCCCGCATGGTCCCCGGGGCGCAGCGCGCAGCGCCCCTGCCTTTCCCTGGGGCGGGAGGGGTCCGCTCCCTAGCCGGACTCCTGGGTTCCCCCCGCAGCCCTGGCCCCCAAGGAGGCTCCCCGCTCACTCCCGGGGACAGGCTCTGCCCCTCTCCGGCCCCAGGGGTGGGGTCCTCCCAGCGCGGGGCTCCCGAGCCCGGCGAGCTCCCTTCCCGAGGGGCGGCTCCAAGTAGCCCGGGAAGTTTGGGACCAGCTGGGGGTGGGGGAGGGGGGCCTGAGCTAATCTGCAGGCTGCCACTCCGCTTCCTCCGTCCGGCGCGGGGAACCCAGGAGTCCGAGCGCTGCCCTTGCAGGGATCGAGCCCCAAAGGCAGATCCAGCGGGGCGCCGCGTCCCCTCTGCTCCGCCTTGCTCCGAATCCGCTCTGGTTTCCCGCTCGCCCTCCTCTTGTAGTGGAGCCGCGAGAAGCCCCTCCTGGCCGGCCCTCGGGGGAGCGGCGCGGGCGCAGGGAGACGGGCAGGGGCGAGGCAGTGGGGAAAGTCCCACCCAGGTCCAGGAGCTGTTCTCTCTGCGGGGGGGCCGCGCGGAGATGCCCCCCCACCCCGTTAAAGAAAGAAACAGCAGCTGGGAACAAATCCAAAGTTTTTTTTTAACGCAGAGTCAGAGGGAGAGAGAGGGGGGAGGAGCAGGCAGGACTCCTGGGTTCTTTCCCTACCGACTCTCTCCATCACCTGGCCACAGCCCTCAGCTTCTCTGCGCCTTGGTCCGCCAAGAATAAACGAGGGGAGAATCAGATTCACCGGCCCTAGGGGAGTGGGGCGAACAGTCATGAATCAGGAGCTTTACAAGGAAAGGCGCTGGGGAAATGTAAGGTGGTGTGGACTGGTTAGAATTAGATTCTCTCAGCTCAGGGCATCTCTTGGGGAAACATCATATTACCAACCCCTTGTACTCTGGATAAAGAGAAGATCTAGCCAAGCTTCTCCTGCTACCATAGGATGAGAACCTCACCACACCCCGTAGGTAAGGCGGTGCTGTGATCCCCACTGCACAGGTGGGAAACTGAGGCCCAGAGAGACTAAGGCAGGGTCTAGGTCGACCTAGCTAAGTGAAGCGTCTCCACTACAGACCTTACAATGGCCCAGCTCTTCCTTTCCCCAGTAGAGCCCTCAGAGGAAGGTGTCCCCTAAGGCACAATACCTCACTATGAAGGGAGACTGCACAAATGAACCCAGATGTGGATCAGTTTATACCCTGAAGCACGAGGATTGAGAGCCCAGGCCATTTTCATCTTGACTCATAGACTCATAGACTTTAAGGTCAGAAGGGACCATTATGATCATCTAGTCCAGGGGTAGGCAACCTATGGCACGTGAGCCGAAGGCGGCACACAAGCTGATTTCCAGTGGCACTCACACTGCCCGGGGCCTGGCCACCGGTCCGGGGGGCTCTGCATTTTAATTTAATTTTAAATGAAGCTTCTTAAACATTTTAAAAACCTTACTTACTTTACATTCAACAATAGTTTAGTTCTATATTATAGACTTATAGAAAGAGACCTTCTAAAAACGTTAACATGTATGACTGGCACGCGAAACCTTACATTACAGTGGATAAATGAAGACTCAGCACACCACTTCTGAAAGGTTGCTGACCCCTGATCTAGTCTGACCTCCTGCACAACGCAGGCCGCAGAATCTCACCCACCCACTCCTGTAACAAACCCCTAACCTATGGCTGAGTTATTGAAGTCCTCAAATCGTGGTTTGAAGACCTCAAGCTGCAGAGAATCCTCCAGCAAGTGACCCATGCCCCATGCTGCAGAGGAAGGCGAAAAACCTCCAGGGCCTCTGCCTCATGTAATCACAGTTGTTGGTCTCATCCGCATAGATAGCAGATCCTTTTTTTATTACTGTTGCCTCAGAAATGTCATGTGGCAGGTAGTTCAAAGGTTTATTATATCTTGCATTTAAAAAAAAAAGAATACTCCATCTTGTAGGATCCAGGAGTGGCTGCCAACCTGCTAGCACTTTAAAAGCAAGCCAGTTGGGCAGTAATCAGCATGGTTGAAGGGGGAAATGATTCTTGTCATGTAGCAGGGAGATCTAAGTGCTAGCTGTCTGTAGGATTAAAAAATAAAACGATTGCATCTTGCAGGACCCTGGAGCAGCTGTCAGCCCACTATTGCTAGCTTGTTGGCTGGTGATTGCAGAATGGCCAAATTAGCACGGGTGACGGGGGAAACGAAAATTTTGCACGGAAGCTGATGCAGTGTCAGAAAGCCAGCATCAAACTCATTCACCATCCGGTGGGAGATGAGCCCCCTCCCACCCCCCGACTGGTCTGGAGCCATGTCAAGGCGTCCGTTGTCAGATTCAAAACAGCGCTCAATTTAGGCCATGTCTACATTTACCAGCCTACGAGCGGCATAGCTGTACCGACAAAAAGTTTGGCTGACCTACGTGCTGGTGTAGACGTGGCCTTAGGTGATTTTAGTGCTGCGGATGAAGCCGTTCAGACGCAAGGCATACGCAGACACCATGGACATAGACGGCACCTGCTCTAGCACTGTTTAAATCTGGAGCCGGCAGGGCTAGGCGAGAAGGTGGGAGGTGGGATGGGGGAAGAGAGGACCTAACTCCCATTGACTTCAATACGATGGAAACCGTCTTCTCTTTCACCTGTGCATGCCAGCTGGAACTGGGCAGCGAACAGGGCTGCTTCTAGGCACCCAGGGCCTGGTACAGGAGGATGCTGGGCACCCACTGAACAACGGTGCCCATTCGGGGCTGGGGGTGATAACCCCCTCCGCATGGTTTTTGCACTTGCTCACAATTCAACTGGCCCAAGAGTGAGGGGGACATGGCTGCAGCACATACAGCCACTGCTTGAGCTGTCAGGAGGGCTCTGAAGCAGGGATTGAAGTGGGTGTTGTGTTTTTGTGCAGGGTGTCCTTGCTTCAGCGCTGGCCCGTAAGACCTTGGCACAGCTGTGACGTTAGTCTTTGAGCCTGTAGGGGACACAGTGTCTCATTGCCTTGCAGGTGGGCATTGCGGCCTCTCACCCCTAGCCCTGGCCTCACTGGAACAGGCTCCTCTTGAAGCCAGAAGGACACGTGTGTTTGCCTGAGGTCTGCTAATGTCATCGTGCGGCACAGTCCCCTCTCCCCTCTCTGAATTGTCATCTGGTGTCTCTGCGGTGCCAGCCGACCTGACTGATTCTGTCCTCTCACCTCGGAGCAGTTGTAATTGTGTGGTACTCAGACTCCCTGGTCAATCTCTTGCCACTTATCCGATCTTTTTCTCCTCCTCCTCTTCCTTCTCCTTCTGCTCCTTCTCCTTCTGCTCTTCCCTCTTCTTCTAATTTCCCAGCCTCACACAGGGCCCTGAGGTTATAATTGTTCTGCAGCCAGGATTTTACAAATATTGCCAAGGTTACAGAGAAACATAGGCACCAAATTGCTCCTGGATTGAGACAGCTCTGTGCAACTCTCCAAGCATGATTCTAAAGGCCCAGAGAACCCACTGATTGCCACACTGGCCTGGGCCAGATTCTCTCCCACTGCCAAGCTCGACACAGCTCAAAAAGTGGGGAGAACCAGAGATCTGGTTACAGCTATCTGATTCTGAGGCCCAGTCTCCGACTGCCCAGTTTGAGTTAGAGCAGCCTAGGGGCTGCTCTGACTTATGCCACTGGTGGATGATCCCTAGGGATACATCTACACCGCAATAAAAGCCCCACAGCCGCTGACTCAGGCTCACAGGGCTCATGCTGTGAGGCTAAAACTTGCAGTGTAGACGTTTGGGCCCAGGCTCTGAGACCTCATAAGGGGGGGAGGGTCTCAGACCCCGGGCCTGATCATCTACATTATAATTTTGAGCCCAGCAGCCTAAGTGCCGTGAGCCTCAATGAGTTGACCCAGGCTCTGAGACTCGGTGCCGTGGGTTTTCTATTGCAGTGGAGACGTACCCTTGCCTGGGCCGGGTTTATAAAGGGGACCATCCCGGGAGGTGGGCTGGGGGCCGCTGGCTCAGGGAATGGTCCTGAGGATGCTGGGAGATGTACATTGCCATTCTCTCTCTCTCAAAAAAAAAAAGACACAGAAGAATCTGATTACGGGGGAAGCGTTTGATTCGTAGTTTTAGGGACAGATCACTAACCGTTGGTCATTGGAGACTCCACAGTCCTTTCCCTGAGTCCTGGCTATATTCCATGCTGAGAAAAGACATTCTGCCCCTTTAAAAATTCCCTTCTGTAGGTTATGTGAGTCAAGCTATTGGCTTCATTGACACTGCTCAGGAGTAAATCAATCAGGGTTTGGATAGTTAATTAATCCTCAAAACACCCTATAATGTAGGCAAGTATTATTATTATTCCATTTCAAAGACGAGGAACTTGACACTGACGTTCACTGACTTGGCCAAAGCCTATGATGTCCATCACTGTGATATCTGAATGTGAGTAAAACAAGGGTGTTTTTAGTTCCTGCCTCCCAGAATAAGATACTTGAATGTGAAGAAAAAAATGTGCTGAAAGTGCACAAAACTAAGAAGCATTTAAAAAGAAAGTCTCCCTAGCTTTTAATTACATTTTTGCCTGTTAACAACCCTGTAGGTTTTAAAAGTGATTTCCAGTTTAACAATCTCCTACACTGTGTATCTGCAACGTTTCAGTCAGTTAGGACAACACATCTAGCCTGAATAGTTCCAGGTTTATCTCTAGCCAGCTTCACTTTCTCCTTCCCATGCACAAGTGTCAGAAAGTGTTTTGGATTTTATGCTGCAAGGGATTGCTTTACATTAAAAAAAATAATTTTAAAAGTAATTGAATTTGATTTATTTTAAACCTTTCTAATAGTTGGCTCTGTAAAACTTTTTTTCTTAAACACAAAGCTTAATGGCAGAAGCATGTAGTTGTGGCTAAATGGCAGGAAGTAAGATCGGAGGTCTCCCAGCTCTGCCACTGAATTGCTGGGTGACCTTGGGCAAGTCACTTAACCTCTGTGCCATGTTTTCTCCATCTGTACAATGGAGTGTTCTGGGGCTTAATTCATGAATATTTTAAAGCATGTATTCCTTGTGTGAGGATCCTGCAGCCGCCTTCTCCTCCTCCTGAGGTGCAGCTCAGAGTGAACCTGCACAGAGAGTGCTCTGCCAGTTTTGTTTCTGTAGAAGAGGAAACAGGTTTTTAGTGTTTCAAAACTGATCGAGGAAGCTCAATTTCCTGTTTCTGTGAATTTCTCTGCAACCTGTGCCCCCTTACAGGGCTGGAGCTTGGAAGCCTTAGGGGAAAGAAAAAAGGGTTCTCTGCTGAAGCTACAGGATGAAGATTAATGGCACAATGTGTATGTGGAAACATTGTCAGTGAAGTTAGTTTGAAGGGGAAAAAACATCAGACCAGTTAAGTAATTTCCCTTTCACATGTATCTGTGCACAGAACATGAGTTACTTGTCAAATGTGCCACTTGGTTGTTCGTATCTGCTGTGAACTTGCTATTGAGTTCCCTAGCAAAGCACTTGGATGGACTTCAGTATATTGGTACATGATGTAATGTTTGCCATGTTTCTCATTGGGGTTTGAATACTCAAGCAAACAACTGCTGCAGGAATAGAACTGGTCGGGAAGAGAGTGCCTTTGTACTAGACTGAAAAAGGATAAATGAATCCAATAAAACCTTCAATATAATAACTTGATCTACATGTCATGAGCCAATACCTGGCCCCTTCCTTGTAACACTACCCTGTGGGACCAGAGCACTTTGAAGTTTATGACAGGAGTGCTATAGTTATTATGGACGCATTAGCAGTAACTTCAGAGATGAGGTTGCATTCAAATTTTGCATTTAAAACCTTTTTTATATTTAACAATTGAATTTAGTCTCCAAATTTAATATATGCTCTTTGTGGGTCAACTGAATTTTCTATAATATTTTTGTTCAAAGATTTACTAACTCCAGCAGAGGAAACAGTTCTGAATGAACGCTTTTTTATTTTTTCCCCTACACTTACAAAATGTCCCCCCATCCTCTAGCTTAAGAGCCACAGCAGTTTCAACACACACACACCCCATTTCTGAAAATGTTAACTTTGAACACAAATAGACTTATTCCGTTTCCTCATTATAACCTGCTTTATCTCTGGGATGAAAAGCCAAGAGACATTTTGAGTTCTACTAGATACTTCTGTCCTCTGATGCTGCTAGCCTGACTCCCTCTGTCTCCACTCAGTACAGAGACCCTGAGGAGCCAAAACAGAAAAACAGGCAGCAACAGGTATTTGGGAGGCATAGGGGACAGACTGAAGATCTGTCAGGCCATGAAAGGTAGAGTGGGGCAGTTAGTGAATAGTGGAGCTACATAAAAGGTTCCTTCCTATGTATCAGGGCTATGGAGGGAATCACGTCTTTATGTGGTTCATACAGACTCAGCGCCTCTGTGACGGTGCTGCCCGTGGGAGCCAGCTGAGGTCACTCAATTAGGGTGAACTGCAAACCAAACGGGGCAGACAAACCCCAAATGCTGGTGGTTATTCCAATACTTAGATTTACCAACCAGCACAAAACAGCTTCTACAGTACCTCACTGGTCACTTAGAAGTCCAAACCACGCAGTTCCCTTAAAGTGCCCAGCCTCAGGCCTCCGGCCAGACACACCTGTCAGATATGATGATGATTCCTGAGAATCTTACTTCATCATATAAAAGAAAAGGTTCTTCCAATCCCAAAGGATCAGCCACATACCCAGGTCCAATTATAACTTAGATCTTACCCAAAATACACGCTATAGCCAATTCTTATTAACTAAGCTAAAATTTATTTAAAAAAGAAAAGAGAGAGAGTGTTGGTTAAAAGATTAATCTACAGACAGACTTGAATTCAATTCTTGAGGTTCAGATACACAGCAGAGATGAGCTTGTAGTTGCCAAAAGTCCTTTTATAAGAACATAAGAAAGGCCGTACCGGGTCAGACCAAAGGTCCATCTAGCCCAGTATCTGTCTACCGACAGTGGCCAACGCCAGGTGCCCCAGAGGGAGTGAATCTAACAGGCAATGATCAAGTGATCTCTCTCCTGCCATCCATCTCCATCCTCTGACAAACAGAGGCTAGGGACACCATTCTTACCCATTCTGGCTAATAGCCATTTATGGACTTAGCCACCATGAATTTATCCAGTCCCCTTTTAAACATTGTTATAGTCCTAGCCTTCACAACCTCCTCAGGTAAGGAGTTCCACAAGTTGACTGTGCGCTGCGTGAAGAAGAACTTCCTTTTATTTGTTTTAAACCTGCTGCCTATTAATTTCATTTGGTGACCCCTAGTTCTTGTATTATGGGAATAAGTAAATAACTTTTCCTTATCCACTTTCTCAACATCACTCATAATTTTATATACCTCTATCATGTCCCCCCTTAGTCTTCTCTTTTCCAAGCTGAAGAGTCCTAGCCTCTTTAATCTTTCCTCATATGGGACCCTCTCCAAACCCCTAATCATTTTAGTTGCCCTTTTCTGAACCTTTTCTAGTGCTAGAATATCTTTTTTGAAGTGAGGAGACCACATCTGTACACAGTATTCGAGATGTGGGCGTACCATGGATTTATATAAGGGCAATAATATATTCTCAGTCTTATTCTCTATCCCCTTTTTAATGATTCCTAACATCCTGTTTGCTTTTTTGACCGCCTCTGCACACTGCGTGGACATCTTCAGAGAACTATCCACAATGACGCCAAGATCTTTTTCCTGATTCGTTGTAGCTAAATTAGCCCCCATCATGTTGTATGTATAGTTGGGGTTATTTTTTCCAATGTGCATTACTTTACATTTATCCACATTAAATTTCATTTGCCATTTTGTTGCCCAATCACTTAGTTTTGTGAGATCTTTTTGAAGTTCTTCACAATCTGCTTTGGTCTTAACTATCTTGAGAAGTTTAGTATCATCTGCAAACTTGGCCACCTCACTGTTTACCCCTTTCTCCAGATCATTTATGAATAAATTGAATAGGATTGGTCCGAGGACTGACCCTTGGGGAACACCACTAGTTACCCCTCTCCATTCTGATAATTTACCATTAATTCCTACCCTTTGTTCCCTGTCCTTTAACCAGTTCTCGATCCATGAAAGGACCTTCCCTTTTATCCCATGACAGCTTAATTTACGTAAGAGCCTTTGGTGAGGGACCTTGTCAAAGGCTTTCTGGAAATCCAAGTACACTATGTCCACCGGATCCCCGTTGTCCACATGTTTGTTGACCCCTTCAAAGAATTCTAATAGATTAGTAAGACACGATTTCCCTTTACAGAAACCATGTTGACTATTGCTCAAGAGTTTATGTTTTTCTATGTGTCTGACAATTTTATTCTTTACTATTGTTTCAACTAATTTGCCCGGTACCGACGTTAGACTTACCGGTCTGTAATTGCCGGGATCACCCCTAGAGCCCTTTTTAAATATTGGCGTTACATTAGCTAACTTCCAGTCACTGGGTACCGAAGCCGATTTAAAGGACAGGTTACAAACCTTAGTTAATAGTTCCGCAACTTCACATTTGAGTTCTTTCAGAACTCTTGGGTGAATGCCATCTGGTCCCGGTGACTTGTTAATGTTGAGTTTATCAATTAATTCAAAAACCTCCTCTAGTGACACTTCAATTGTGACAGTTCCTCAGATTTGTCACCTACAAAAGCCAACTCAGGTTTGGGAATCTCCCTAACATCCTCAGCCGTGAAGACTGAAGCAAAGAATCCATTTAGTTTCTCCGCAATGACTTTATCGTCTTTAAGCGCTCCTTTTGTATTTTGATCATCAAGGGGCCCCACTGGTTGTTTAGCAGGCTTCCTGCTTCTGATGTACTTAAAAAACATTTTGTTATTACCTTTCGAGTTTCTGGCTAGCCGTTCTTCAAACTCCTCTTTGGCTTTTCTTATTACACTCTTGCACTTAAGTTGGCAGTGTTTGTGCTCCTTTCTATTTGCCTCACTAGGATTTGACTTCCACTTTTTAAAGGAAGTCTTTTTATCTCTCACTGCTTCTTTTACATGGTTGTTAAGCCACGGTGGCTCTCTTTTAGTTCTTTTACTGTTTTTCTTAATTTGGGGTATACATTGAAGTTGGGCCTCTATTATGGTGTCTTTAAAAAGGGCCCATGCAACTTGCAGGGATTTCACTTTAGTCACTGTACCTTTTAACTTTTGTCTAACTAACCCCCTCATTTTTGTATAGTTCCCCCTTTTGAAATTAAATGCCACAGTGTTGGGCAGTTGTGTTCTTCCCACCACAGGGATGTTGAATGCTATTGTATTATGGTCACTATTTCCAAGCGGTCCTGCTATAGTTACCTCTTGGACCAGCTCCTGCGCACCACTCAGGATTAAATCTAGAGTTGCCTCTCCCCTTGTGGGTTCCCGTACCAGCTGCTCCATGAAGCAGTATTTAAAGTATCGAGAAATTTTATCTCTGCATTTCGTCCTGAAGTGAAATGTTCCCAGTCAATATGGGGATAATTGAAATCCCCCACTATTATTGTGTTCTTAATTTTGATAGCCTCTCTAATTTCCTTTAGCATTTCATCATCACTATTACTGTCCTGGTCAGGTGGTCGATAATAGATCCCTAATGTTATATTTTTACTAGAGCATGAAATTTCTATCCATAGAGACTCTATGGAACATGTGGATTCGCTTAAGATTTTTACTTCATTTGAATCTACACTTTCTTTCACATACAGTGCCACTCCTCCCCCTGCACGACCTGTTCTGTCCTTCCGATATATTTTGTACCCCGGAATGATGGTGTCCCATTGATTGCTCTCAGTCCACCAGGTTTCTGTGATGCCTATTATATCTATATCCTCCTTTATCACAAGGCACTCTAGTTCACCCATCTTATTATTTAGACTTCTGGCATTTGTGTACAAGCACTTTAAAAACTTGTCCCTGTTTATTAGCCTGCCTTTTTCTGATGTGCCAGATTCTTTTTTATGTGACTGTTTAACATCTGATCCGGCCCTTACATTATACTTTTCAGTCCTCTGCTCCTGACTATAACCTGGAGATGCTCTATCATCAGACTCTCCCCTAAGAGAAGTCTGTGTCCGATCCACACGCTTCTCTGCAGCAGTCGGCTTTCCCCCATCTCCTAGTTTAAAAACTGCTCTACAACCTTTTTAATGTTTAGTGCCAGCAGTCTGGTTCCACTTTGGTTTAGGTGGAGCCCATCTCTCCTGTATAGGCTCCTCCCATCCCAGAAGTTTCCCCAGTTCCTAATGAACGTGAACCCCTCCTCTCTACACCATCATCTCATCCATGCATTGAGACTTTGAAGCTCTGCCTGCCTACCCGGCCCTGCGCGTGGAACTGGGAGCATTTCTGAAAATGCCACCAAGGAGGTCCTGGATTTCAGTCTCTTCCCTAGCAGCCTAAATTTGGCTTCCAGGACATCTCTCCTACCCTTCCCTATGTCATTGGTACCTACATGTACCACGACCACCGGCTCCTCCCCAGCACTACACATAAGTCTATTTAGATGCCTCGAGAGATCCGCAACCTTCGCACCAGGCAGGCAAGTCACCATACGGTTCTCCCGGTCATCACAGACCCAGCGATCTATATTTCTAATAATCGAATCTCCCATTACTAACACCTGCCTTTTCCTAGAAACTGGAGTTCCCTCCCACGGAGAGGCAACCTCAGTGCGAGAGGCAACCCCAGCACCATCTGGAAGGAGGGTCCCAACTATGGGAAGGTTTCCCTCTGCTCCCATTGACTGTTCTACTTCCCTGGGCCGTTCTTCCTCCTCAACAGTACAGGAGCTGTCTGAGCAGAGGTGGGACAATTCTACAGTGTCCCGGAAAGCCTCATCAACATACCTCTCTGCCTCTCTTAGCTCCTCCAGTTCCACCACCCTGGCCTCCAAAGTCCGTACATGGTCTCTGAGGGCCAGGAGCTCCTTGCACCGACTGCACACATACGCCACCCGCCCACAGGGCAGGTAATCATACATGCTACAGTCAGCGCAATAAACTGGATAGTCCCCACCCTGCTGCTGGGCTTCTGCCTGCATTGTCTCCTAGTTAATGTAAGGGTGGTTTAAAGAAAGGGGTTTTGAATGAGGTTTGGTTTATAGGTTTTAGGATTTTAGGGGGGGGCCACAGGGACGGGGTTACGGCCGGCGAGGGACTCCCGCTCCCTTCCCAACTCCCTTGCGAAACTCCCTGTTAGCAGCCCCTGGTCGCAAAGCTCCCTGGTCGCTTGTGCGCGGCTTTATAAAGCCCTGGCCTGAGTGAATGCCCCGCCCACTGATTAAGGCTCAGCCAATTACCAGAGGCTTCGAGCTTTCAAACCTGCCTCCAACTGCCAGCCAGAGCACACGGTCCCTCAAACAACCAACCAAACAAACAGACTGACAAACACAAGCTCAGCACACAGCAAGTAACCCCCAAACACAAACAAGCACACACTACAGACAGTCACTTACCCCACAGATGCTGTATTAGCTCCTCCTTCACCTGGAGAACTCCCTTGCGAAACTCCCTGTTAGCAGCCCCTGTTCGCAAACTATTTAGAAATAGTCCATAGGTTATAGTCCAATTTCCATATTCAGGGTGGCTCCAGTCAATGACTGGGGATCTCAATCCTTATGGCTTAAGGTTTCCCCCTCTTGAAACCCAAAGCAGATCTGAGATGAAGAAGGATCGTGTCCCAGGCTTTTTATACATTTCCAGCAGCCTTTCGGCCTGAGAAAACAATAGGCTCAACTCCTTCTCCCAAACATCCTGGCAATTAGCACAGAGTAATTTATCCATTAAACAGTTCAGATACAGGTTAGCACAACCTTCAAAGAGACACATAGACAATAATACTATTTCACTTAAGCATCATCATAAATGTTAATATTCCTTTTTTTGATCTTTGAATTAAAACTATAGCAATAGACAAGACTTGTTTGCTGACATCACAAGACCTGAGCAAACATCTCCCCTTCTACCTCTAACAATGCAGACTTGCATTTCAAAGCTCTGTTCATTTACATATTTTCCTAACCAGTCCTTAAGGTTCACCCATGGGTCAGGTCAGTCTATGAGTTAATTACTCTTTCTGGCCCTGTCACCTTTCAATGAGATATTATATTACACTCATAACGTCACAGCCTCATAACGCTGATGATGTCTTGACTTCACAGCACAGCAGGCAACAGTGAACAGTGAACTAAGTAACTGGCTGACTGGGCGTCCATAAAAGGGAACTACCGTCCTCACCCCACATCGCCGGCCCGCCGATGGCCTGGCAGCCATCGCCGGCCACCGGCGTGGGGAGGGTAACAGGATGCTCTATTCACCACTAGACTGGCACTTCCTCCTGTTCATGGTGGGGAATAGCTCACCAGGTCAACACCCTTTCCCACAGTTGCACACGACTCTCTCGCTCCACAAGCTGCTACTGCCTCTTTGTGACTCAGCCCTCCAGCCAGATCACTGTCTGCATTTTCCCCTCCTGGGGTGGGAAAGTCTGTCTTTACCAGCAGCCCTAGGCAGTCTTCCCATTCACTGCTTCATCGTGCCACTCTCAGTGGCTGGCAGGGAAACCTGGGTCCGCCCTCCTCCAGGTTCCAGCTTAGGGACCCACTAGTCAACAGTCAAGGTCTGGTCTCTTCTAGAACCTTCCTGCCTTTTCCTGAGCCCTAGCTTCTCCTGACTCCAGGTTTGCTAGCCCAACCAGACCTCCCTTCTCCAAGGCTGGAACTACAGCGTTTCCTACCAGTCCCTTTTGCTTCCAATCTCGTGTCTTTATAGTCCCAGTCCAGCTTGTTCCTCCTCAGGTGGGCTCCCTCATTCAGCCAGGGGATTACTTGGCCACCTGATTCTCCTCAGCTGTGGCTTGTTGGGTTAATTAGCCCCCTTCTCAGTCTGCATCAACCCTTTCCAGGCAACAGTGGGGTAAACACCCCATCACAGGAAGGAATGAAAGAGAGAGAGAGAGTGAGTGTGTAGGGGTGGCCCGTTCATATAGGTGAACTAGGCGGTCACCTAGGACGCCAAGATAAATGGGGTTCCAAATTCGAGGAAAAAAATAAAATGAAAAAAATACAATATGACACACAGGATCACAACACAGACTGACATACAAGCAGAAGGACATAAATAGACAAGACAGGTGCTATAGTTGTTATCTCACACTGAGTAATACCTCTCTCTTCTAACCCTGAGTTCAATGGGACTTGCTTGTGGCCGCTCCGCGGCCATCGGCGGGACGCCCCCCCGCCGCTGGCCGCTCCGCCAGTCCTCCCTGTGCCCACCAGAGGGTCTCCTTGTGTAAGAGCCCTCCTTCTACAACAAACCTGCCGTCCAAGCTCCCTCCAGGCTCTCATCCGCTTCCTGCTCTACCTGGAACTGCTCCATAAGACGTTAGTTCCTCGTTCGGCTGTGAACTTCCGCTGGGTCACACCAAGCGATGCCGATCATGTGGGTGTCTCCATTCACTGTGAACTGCTCTCTGCTGGTGCGCTAGGTGGCATTTCAGGCTCCGCTTGACCTTGCACCTCTTTAGCTGCTGCTGCAGGCGCAGGCTCCATGGAGCTCCTTGCTGCCGGCTCCTGACTCTGGTGGGCTTGTAAGCACAGACTGTGATGCTGACTGCTCTGCCTGATCCCATCCTTGCATGGCTTCTGGCTGGGTCACAGGAACTGGATCCACAACCACTCTCATGGATTCTGCTCTGGGGTATGGTTCCGCCACTTCCGGCTGGGTCAGCGAGCCAATGGTGTCTACCCTGTCTGTCTCTCCAGTCGGGAGGACAGACAGAAAGACAGACAAAGGGAGACCTTTCCTCACTTTTACAAAGTTCGAGCCCCATGCGCACTCACTTCCTTTTACCTATGAAATGCAGTGAGATTATTTAACCCTTTAGAAGTAAAGCAAACAGAGAAGAGCTAAGAAGGATTTGATAACTAACTGGCTGACTGGGTGTCCATAAAAGGGAACTACCTTCCCCACCCCACATCATTTATCACATCTTTATGAAACAAGGCCCCCTCCCCCCGCTTGCCTGGCGGCCATTGGGCGCCCCCCCCCCTCCCGCTGGCCTGGCGCGTTGCGGCTCGTTTTCTATACAGCAATGAACAATTTTTTTTAATAATGGTTTTAGCCGCCTATAGAAAGTACTATGATGATGGTTGTTTTACTCTTGGCTAGGGTAGATGCAAACTCTGCAGCAGTTGGACAGAATATCAGCTTCACACTTACCTAGTGCTTCTATTTCGTGAATTACACTGTGGGAGATGTGATCCTTTTTTGGGGGGAATCGCTGCTTGCTATTTCACTGAACAAATGAGTCAGGTGATCTCAGGTTCCAGTGTGCAGATGGAATAAGCACATGCATGTAGACAAATGAACTACCTTCTGCACGAATATGTTCTGCTTCTACCTACTTCTTTTTGCTGTCCAGCATCTTGAGAGTGACACACACACACAAGCAATCCTGAACCATGCAGTTCATGCCCTCACACAGGTAGTGAGCTGATGAAAAAGGAGTATTTAAGCAAACATAATTACAGGAAAATTTAAGTTACACAGTTTTTGGAGGGAGAAGCTAAATCTCCCTCCCTCTAATGAAACTGAGTCATTTAGACATCCATGCATACCTGCTTGGATGGGCTCTACACTATGCTGTTTAAGATGCTCTATCAAGACTTTCCAGGGCTTGCAATTCATACCTGGGAAGAGGAAGAGTTCTCATCTTAGGTTGAAATAATCCTGGGAAATGTAGTTCAGCCAGGGACCGCAATCATTTGAATTGTCTGAATTGCAGAATTAAGTCCGTTCTATTATCCTGAGCTACAATGTCTCAGAACTACTCTACCATAAAAGAGCCCACATTCCTTCTGACTTTAAAGAGGGTACTGACAAACATTTAGCAGCAGATTTTCAGGAGGCTAGAATGGGGGGAGCTGGCAGCTGTGGAGCACTTTTGAAAGTCTGTCCACTTCACTAAAGCACCCAAATGGGAACTGCTCTTGAAAATATGGTGTCTTAGAAAATTCTAGTGTCTTAGTAGTAAAAGTTTCCCACTGAAGTCAGGGGGGTGACTTGTGCAATGAAAGTACTGCTCACTGAAAGTAAAGGAGAGAGCAAGCCTGCCCTTAATGCACAGACTGGGCCTTTTCTATTTTGGAGTTTATTTATTGTTCCAAGGCAGCACAATCTAAAATAAGAACAAACAAACAAAATACATAAAAAACACACAATCAAATTTGGGCTAGGCCAGGAGCTAAGTACATTCAAATCTTAGCAGCACAACTATTTATATGACTTACCAGCAGTACTTATCCCAGCCAAAAAAAGAAGTTCCAGTTAGGCAATCTTGGATTTCATTTTGTATGACATTTCTTCCAAAGGACCTATGGAATAAGGAAATAAAAATTTCAAAAGCAAGTGCAACCTGGAGTGAGGCTCCCCACCTCCTTAACTTTGTATCCAATGTGGACAAAGTAAATCACTTCATGTTAATTTGCTGCTGAAAGAATCCCTTCTGCAGATAGGGGTCCAGCAGCACATGTAGTCACACAATCTAAAAGTGGCCAAGAACAGCAAGTCATTTACTGTTCGCCAAAGGTGCTATCATCAGCTGGTTGTACACCTGGGCTGGGATACAGTGCTTGCCAGGAGGTGTAGGAAAAGAGAGAGTGGACAAGGAAAACTACAAAAGTGTAGTTGTTGTAGACATGCTGCAGTTAAAGGAATGTAAGAAAAAGCATTGTAACAGGGTTTACTCACCACTCTGCACTGCCAGGCAGAGCATCACAGTGTCCTTGTCAACAGTCACTCTGGGGCTGGGGTGGTTTCTTGCCGATAACTCACCCCTCCAGCCAGGGCACAGTCTTTAGCCTGTTCCTTCCAGGGTCAGCGAGCCACACTCAAATTCAAAACTATTTTAACAGAAATAAAAAGCTTCCAGCCTCTCCACAGCTCCTTCTTCAGCGAGGTCACATTCAGACTGCAGCCCCCTCTCTGGGCTCAGCTACCTTTGTACACCGCTTCCTTGGGGCTGGGAGGGGAATCCAGTCCCAACCTCACTTTCAGGTTCCAGCCCAGGGCTCTCTACTGCACAGCTCAATCAAATCCTCTACCCATGTTACCATTTTCCCTGTGCCATTTCCTTCCTCACCTCTTCCCTTCCCTTCTTGGTCCCCAGGGTGCTCACTCAACACCCTGCAGGCACCTTTTGACTCCCTGCATTCTGTTTCCTCCAGCCCTTCCTCAGCTGGGCCCACTCAGTAGTTAACCTGAAATCACCTAATTTCTCTCAGGTGGGGCCCATTCTGTAATCAGGGCTGGCTTCCTCAGGGGCTCTCTATTATTATCACAGAGCTCTGGATGAGCTCTGAGAGTTGATCTCCCTCTTTCTCTCCATTTCTATCCTCCTCTCCTCTCGTAGGTCCTGTGCTTATTGGCAGATTTCCTCCCCTCAGTGGTCTTCCCCTTGGATGAAACCCACAGTCTGGATCAACTCCTCCTATGTCTGATTAGGAGTAGCGGGGCTAGGGGGGAACCCGGGCCCGCCCTCTACTCCGGGTTCCAGCCCAGGGCCCTGTGAATTGCAGCTGTCTCTATAGTGCTACTTGTAACTGCTGCTTGACCGCTACAGCTCCCTGGGCTACTTCCCCATAGCCTCCTTCAAACACCTTCTTTATCCTCACCACAGGATCCTGCTGGTAGCTGATGCTGCTTGATTGTATGGTGTTTCCTCAATCCTCCAGTAGTACCCCCTCTCAGTTCTTAGTTCCTTGTGTCTCTGGCTCCCAGCTCCTTATACACACTTCCTTCCTCTGGCTCCTCTTCCTTGACTGGAGTGAGCTCCCCTTTTTATACCAGGTGCCCTGATTAGCCGGCCTTGATTGGCTGCAGGTGCTCCAATCAATGTAGCTCTCTCCAGTGCCTTCTAGAAAGTTCTTAATTGGCCCCAGGTGCCTTGATTAGCCGGCCCTGATTGGCTGCAGGTGCTCCAATCAATGTAGCTCTCTCCAGTGCCTTCTAGAAAGTTCTTAATTGGTCCCAGGTGCCTTGATTAGCCTGCCCTGATTGGCTGCAGGTGCTCCAATCAAGGTAGCTCTCTCCGGTGCCTTCTAGAAAGTTCTTAATTGGCCCCAGGTGCCTTAATTACCCTGGAGCAACTGCCATTTTGGTTCCCATGGTACTAGGGATTTGCTTAGCCTGGGGCTAACATACCTGTTCCTGAGTACTTTCCTGTAGCCATCCGGCCTTGCTCCATCACAATATATATATATAGAGAGAGAAAGAGATATGAATTTTATTATCAGGCTTTGTCTCTGACCCTCTTACACCAATCACTGTAACTGGCTTCTACTCTGGGTTATCTGTTTTCTTTTAATGCTATTGGGCCAGCCAATGGGGCCAGGCTGCATTCCATGAGCTGAGGATCTGGCCTATTGTTCTCATGTTGGGCCAGATTATGCCACCCTTATGTTGACTATACAATACCCCACAAGCAAGTCCCATTGAACTCAGGATTAGAAGAGAGAGGTATTACTCAGTGTGAGATAACAACTATAGCACCTCTGTCTTGTCTATTTATGTCCTTCTGCTTGTATGTCAGTCTGTGTTGTGATCCTGTGTGTCATATCAGTGCACTTACACGTTCTCATACATTATACAAAGAAGTATCTGACAGATGTTCAAGGAGCAGATTTATACCACACAGATTTATACATGCGGAGAATTGATGCGTTCTGACTTGCATATTTAGGGTTTTTTTTGAAAGTCATAAAATGTCAACATAGAAGACAGTTTCGCATTGTATTATTTTGCAAACGTCAGTTGCATACATGCTGCATTGATCTGTGCATTTGATCATCACCAGCGTGAATACACAGTTAAGTAATTGAAAACAATCACCCCACTAGATATGAAATTGCTCTTTTGTGAAAGGAGTTATGCTGAAGGGTTGCCATGTTGTCGGAAGGTCAGACGAATATAGGGCAAGAAGAGCTTAAGAACATAAGAACATAAGAAAGGCCGTACCGGGTCAGACCAAAGGTCCATCTAGCCCAGTATCTGTCTACCGACAGTGGCCAATGCCAGGTGCCCCTGAGGGAGTGAACCTAAAAGGCAACGATCAAGTGATCTCTCTCCTGCCATCCATCTCCATCCTCTGACGAACAGAGGCTAGGGACACCATTCTTACCCATCCTGGCTAATAGCCATTTATGGACTTAGCCACCATGAATTTATCCAGTCCCCTTTTAAACATTAAAATAATGGATATACCAATCTCCTAGAACTGGAAGGGACCCTGAAGGGTCATTGAGTCCAGCCCCCCCCCTGCCTTCACTAGCAGGACCAAGTACTGATTTGTGCCCCAGGTCCCTAAGTGGCCCCCTCAAGGATTGAACTCACAACCCTGGGTTTAGCAGGCCAATGCGCAAACCACTGAGCTATCCCTCCCAAAAGCTTGTCTTTTACCCCAAAAGGTCCCCAAGGTGGGAAAGCCCCTCAAGGGAAATTAGGATTAAGAGGGTTTAGTTGATGGCCCTTACTGGTTATCTAGCACAGTTTTGGTCTAACATGGAGATGAAGCTGCCCATAAAAGGAAAAGTACAGGCAAGCTTGACACAGACCAAAAGAGAGGATAAGAAAGAGAAATGATGTGGGAAATATGCCATGAATTTTCTTGTGGTGCCATAATTGTTAGATGAACAGTAGGAGTAGGGGAAATATAGAAGATAATTATTTAGACCTAGTTGGAAGATCTGTTATTTTCTAAAAGGTATTTATGGACTGGACAGCCCAACAGTTTTTGACATTTTATAAAGCCTCTAGCTTTGTGAAACAGTTTTCATGATGGTGGCAGGACAATAAACATAACAGTGTCTAGTTACAGAATGGAGAAAACATCCTCCCCAAAACAAAAATGAGTGCCTTGAATAAATACACAGGGATGAACATGAAGAAAAAAGACACTAAAAATTATGAAAAGAAACCACCACAGAAAAATATGTATCTCGCTTTCTGTGTTTTTTGACAGCGGGATATGAATTTGCTCCACGTTTAAGAATAGAAAACAGATCCAAAAATCAGTAGGTGTGCTTCTTCCAGGTCTAGTTATTAGGTAGCCAAAATCTCAGTCTCTGTGCTGCGTGGTGGTGGCGGCAGCGGCGGCAGCATGGCCCAGTTCCAGCTGGGTGGTGTGGCTGCAGTGCCACCAGCCACTAAGGGGCCATATATCGGCTGAGGACGGGCATGGCAAAGTGGAATGCCTGAGGGCCACATCTGAGTGAGGAAATTGCATGCAGGGCCATGAATGTAGGGCTGGGGCAGGGGGTTGGGCACCACGTCCCTGCAGCCCCTGGGGGAGAGGGGGACAGAGGGTTCTGTGCGCTGCCCTTGCCTGCGGGTACCTCCCCCGAAGCTCCCATTGGCTGGATCCAAAGTTCTGACGGGCCAGATCTGGCCCGCGGGCCGTAGTTTGCTCACCCCTGACCTAACTTCATTAACACCGTCACCGCTGGTGATTGTTGCACAAAGGAGCTGGCATTTCCGCTCTCCTTGCAGTCGGCTCACTATGCATCGGAGAGCACACTCTGCACCCTCAGCTTTCATTGGTTAGTCAATTGCTCCCTGCCTTAATAGTCCCTTGCCAACATTAGCAAGGCCGCTCTTGAAAGATTTGATGTCTTGACGTCCCATATAAGCAGGACGTATATTTCTGAAGAGGTGCTCAGTGGCTCTTGAGTGCCCGGACACATTAAAATCATTACATTCCTAATGTTTGCTGTTGGAATAATTAGAGCTCTCTATGTTCTAAAAGTACAGCAACTCCATTAAGGACTACATATTAATTAAGGAGAAAGAAGAGGGAAGCAGATGGAGGGGGGAACACTTAACCCTGAAACTAGTTGGGAACAACAGGCCCTTGGAGGGTCAGTACGTTGGTTACACAAAGGTTTAATTAGCACTCCATTCCAATATCTGCTCTTTGGCACTGACAGTGCCACCTGAATGAGCCTATGCCAGGCCAGGGTTCTTTAAACCCAGCTAACGGCCTCTCTGCCCCTTGCTGCGGTGATAATGACTTTCCAAAGAGTTGGTTGGTTTTTCTGCTGCCCGGGCACTCACTGGGGAAAGGAAGAGAGAAGAGTGAAATGCTGACTAGGGCCCTCGCGTGAGCGATGGACAGAGCGCACAGCACAGACTGGCTGGCATTCTTCACAATGGTATGGGCTGCAGCCAGTCCCCCGTCTGGAGTGCAGCTGCATCTGTGGAGTAGCAATCGCCCGAAGCGTCTCCAGTGGCAGAGCTGGGAACCAAACACGGGTTCAAGTCGCTCCGTGGCACCTCTCCTCGTTAGCAACACCCCCTCAGTCGACCGTCCATCCCGGGAAGGAGCTGGCGTTTTTCCTTTCTGCTTGCATTGGTTCACTCTGTGCATTGCAGAGCGCTGCAATGATGTGTAGCATCATTCCCCACTGCGGAGTGGTCAGTTTCAGGAAACAGAAGGCTGCCCCCTGGGAAGTGGGGTAGTCCAGAGGTTGGGACATTGGTGTGGTGATCAGAGGAGCCTGGCTCTATTCCTAGCTCTGCCTTGCTGTGGGCGACTCCCTTCCAATCTGTGCACCTCTGTTTCCTCATCTATAGGATACAAACAATGCTATTCTTTGTTTAAAAAAAATAATCTACCAGTGAAAGGTGTTTGGTGGGTCTGATTTTCACTACTGAAGTCAATGGAGTTTTGCCATTGACTTCCCAAGGTGCAGGATTGGCCTCATAGGCATAAATATTATTTCGCATATAAGTTGCTGGGTTTGGAGGGAGAGAGAAATCTGGACAGGGGACACTGGGAGATTTTGGCACCCAGAAAATCATGAGAGGCCCTTTGGTTCTGGGGAGATGCACAGACCAGGTGGATGTTCCTGCTAAAATGATCAGGAGAGAAATAATGAACAGTGTTCTTTTTTAAAACATCATCAAGTTTCAGAGTTAACAGGGCTAACACTCATAGCGCTATGAACGGGGCAGTTCACAGCTCTCACAGCTATTGTTCCAAGCTGCCTGCTCACTCAAGACGACAACCCTGCATTTGGTTCATGTTTAAAACATTCGCTTCACAACCACAATGGCTAGAAATGTAATTTTGAAAAAAAATAGCTGTCCATTTCTGTAGCAAGGGATGGAGTCTCTTGCTGATTTCGGGGCTGCAGAATACCCAGGGCTCTGGCTAATACATATAAACTGGTTGAAAACTTTGTAAAAGCGGAGCAAACCCCAGTGCAAATAGGGAGGTGACATGGCTGTAGCTCAGAGGGCTTGTCTGCATTGTTATTTCTGTTAAGGTCTCCTGACAGAGAAGCAGCAGCAGTGAAGCTGCATTGGTGGTGGTGCGCCTGGAGACACGGTGCCTAGCATCCTCCAGCATTTTTTAACCGCTGTCTAGTACAGACCTGCCCTGAGCCCGTCAACATTAGCACCCACCATTATTGCCACTGTTGGTGGAGCTGCACTGCTGAGGTGTGAACCGGTGTTCAGGGGGCCGTGACCATCTTACCCGTCCTATAATGTTCAATGGGAGAGGGCTCCTGGCAAGATCAGAGGAGTGTCTGGGAATAGACAACATGGTCAACCACTCAGCAAATGGGATTCTTTCCCCAGAAAGCCTTCCTAGCATGGATGGAACTGACTCTGTCCCACTCTGCGGTGGCCGAACCATAGAGTGTAGGAAGAGCCTGCTGCAGCCTGGCCTAAGGGAGTTAGGGCTATTTTCAGAGCAGGCGGCAGAGGATCGTATATTTAGCTCTAGAGCTTCCAAGCTGAATCCCTGCCAACAACCCACTGAGAGGCCCAGTCCTGAGTGCACTCAAAGCACTTAACAGACAGCACTGAAGTGTCCACAGATTTGTGACTCACATGGCAACTGTAGAGAGGAAATGACACTAAGAGTGAGTGACAGAAAAACTGAGGGAGAAACAACATTTGCTGAATAGCTACAGAGATCTTTAGATGCTCTTAAACTCATAAATGTGCCTCTCCCAGCACCCCGTGCACTTGCTGAGAAGAGTTTTTACATCTTCAGAGACTTCATGAGATTGCTTTTGTCTAAGTTATATTTTCCTGGGGAAGGAAATAGGGCAGGAGGGACAACAGGGGACATGGTATTGGCATGATGTCAGTAGAAGAGGTTGTAGAACAAATTGATAAACTAAACAGGAATAAATCACCTGGACCAGATGGGATTCACCCAAGAGTTCTGAAGGAACTTGCATATGACATTGTAGAACTGTAAAAGCAACAAAGAATCCTGTGGCACCTTATAGATGTTATAGACTAACAGACGTTTTGCAGCATGAGCTTTCGTGGGTGAATACCCACTTCTTCAGATGCAAGTGGTGGAAATTTCCAAGTCAACATACCCTTAGAGCCCCGACCAGGGCTATTCTATCTACTGCCCAAAATCCACAAACCTGGAAATCCTGGACGCCCCATCATCTCGGGCATTGGAACGCTCACTGAAGGACTGTCTGGATATGTGGACTCTCTACTCGGACCCTATGCCACCAGCACGCCCAGCTATCTCCGTGACACCACTGATTTCCTGAGGAAACTACAATGCATTGGTGAACTTCCAGAAAACACCATCCTGGCCACCATGGATGTAGAGGCTCTCTACACCAACATCCCACACGCTGATGGAATACAAGCTGTCAGGAACAGTATCCCTGATGATGCCACAGCACAACTGGTTGCTGAGCTCTGTGCCTTTATCCTCAGACACAACTATTTCAAATTTGATGACAATATATATCTCCAGATCAGTGGCACCGCTATGGGCACCCGCATGGCCCCACAATATGCCAATATTTTTATGGCTGACCTGGAACAACGCTTCCTCAGCTCCCGTCCACTCACGCCCCTTCTCTACCTACGCTACATTGATGACATCTTCATCATCTGGACCCATGGGAAGGAGACTCTGGAAAAATTCCACCACGATTTCAACAGCTTCCACCCCACCATCAACCTCAGCCTGGACCAATCTACACGGGAGGTCCACTTCCTAGACACTACGGTGCAAATAATTGATGGTCACATTAACACCACCCTATACCGAAAACCTACCGACCGCTATGCCTACCTTCATGCCTCCAGCTTCCATCCCGGGCACACCACAAGATCCATTGTCTACAGCCAAGCACTGAGGTACAACCGCATCTGCTCTAACCCCACAGACAGAGACCAACACCTACAAAATCTCCACCAAGCATTCTCAAAACTACAGTACCCGCACGAGGAAATAAGGAGACAGATCAACAGAGCCAGACGTGTACCCAGAAGCCTCCTACTGCAAGACAAACCCAAGAAAGAAACCAACAGGACTCCACTGGCCATCACATACAGTCCCCAGCTCAAACCCCTCCAGCGCATCATCAGGGATCTACAACCCATCCTGGAGAATGATCCCACACTTTCACAGGCCTTGGGTGGCAGGCCAGTCCTCGCCCACAGACAACCTGCCAACCTGAAGCATATTCTCACCAGTAACTGCACACCGCACCATAGTAACTCTAGCTCAAGAACCAACCCATGCAACAAACCCCGATGCCAACTCTGCCCACATGTCTACACCAGCAACACCATCACAGGACCTAACCAGATCAGCCACACCATCACTGGTTCATTCACCTGCACGTCCACCAATGTAATATATGCCATCATATGCCAGCAGTGCCCCTCTGCTATGTACATCGGCCAAACTGGACAGTCTCTAAGGAAAAGGATAAATGGACACAAATCAGATATTAGGAATGGCAATATACAAAAACCTGTAGGAGAACACTTCAACCTCCCTGGCCACACAATAGCAGATCTTAAGGTGGCCATCCTGCAGCAAAAAAACTTCAGGACCAGACTTCAAAGAGAAACTGCTGAGCTCCAGTTCATCTGCAAATTTGACACCATCAGCTCAGGATTAAACAAAGACTGTGAATGGCTTGCCAATTACAGAACCAGTTTCTCCTCCCTTGGTTTTCACACCTCAACTGCTAGAACAGGGCCCCATCCTCCCTGATTGATCTAACCTCGTTATCTCTAGCTTGCTTCTTGCTTGCATATATAAACCTGCCCCTGGAAATTTCCACCACTTGCATCTGAAGAAGTGGGTATTCACCCACGAAAGCTCATGCTGCAAAACGTCTGTTAGTCTATAAGGTGCCACAGGATTCTTTGTTGCTTTTGCAGATCCAGACTAACACGGCTACCCCTCTGATAATTGTAGAACTGCTAACTCTGGTAGGTAACCAGGTAAAAGGTAATAATTGGAGATATACCAATCTCCTAGAACTGGAAGGGACCTTGAAAGGTCATCGAGTCCAGCCCCCTGCCTTCACTAGCAGGACCAATTTTTGCCCCAGATCCCTAAGTGGCCTCCTCAAGGATTGAACTCACAACCCTGGGTTTAGTAGGCCAATGCTCAAACCAATTTGCTTAAATCAGCCGTGGTACCAGGTGACTGGAAGGTAGCTAAGGTAACACCAATTTTTTAAAAAGGGCTCCAAAGGCGATCCTGGCAGTTACAGGCCAGGCACTGCACAAATTGGTAGACACTATAATAAAGAACAGAACTATCAGACACGTAGATAAACATGATTTCTTGGGGAAGGGTCAACACGGCTTTTGTAAAGGGAAATCATGCCTCACCAATCTACTAGAATTCTTTGAGGGAGTCAACAAGGAAGTGGATAAGGGTGATCAGTTGATATAACATAATTAGATTTTCAGTAAGCTTTTGACAAACCACAATCTGAGGACTTCAAAACTCAGATATAGGTTAGGGGTTTGTTACAGGATTGGGTGGGTGAGATTCTGTGGCCTGCATTGTGCAGGAGGTCAGACTAGATGATCATAATGGTCCCTTCTGACCTTAAAGTCTATGAGTCTATGAGTCTATGATAAGGTCCCTCACCAAAAGTTCTTATGGAAATGAAGTAGCCCTGGGATAAGAGGGAAGGTCCTCTCATGGATCAGTAATTGGTTGAGAGATAGGACACAACAGGTAGGAATAAATGCTCAGTTTTCACAATGGAGAAAGGTGAACAGAGGGGCTCTCAAGGATCTGTACTGGGACCTGCGCTGTTCAGCATGTTCATTAATGATCTGGGAAAGGGAGTGGACAGTAATGTGGCCAAATTTGCAGATGATACAAAATAATTCACGATCGTTAAGTCCAAAGCAGACTGCGAGGAGTTACAGGGGGATCTCACAAAACTGCACCAAAGTAATGCACATTGGAAAAAATCATCCCAACTCTACATATACAGGGAGAGGGTCTAAGTTAGCTGCTATCATCCAGGGAAGAGATCTTGGAGACACCGTGGATAGTTCTTTGAAAACTCCCAGTCAATCACAGCAGAGGTCACAAAGGCTAACATATTCCAGGGCTAAGAAGTGAAATTTTTGGGGGGGTGGTGGACCTCTTGCTCTTCTTCATTAAGAATTCACAATTTTAATTAACTAATTAATCAGAATTATATGTGGATTGCTCCTTGTGAAGCAAACCCACCCCCCGCCCAGCCCTCAGGTCTGAAGGCTTGGTGTGTGTTTGCCACTTACCTTTCCAGGGGACACTCGGTGGAAACACTGTTTGGATAAACATATCATCAGCTGATGTAGGTCAGCAAAGCTCAGCTGAAGGCAATGAAGCAAAGTCGATTTACATCAGCTGAGGTTCCCACACAACCAAGCTCTTCTCCGCTTGTGCTCATCAGTGGTGTAACTGCCCCCTGTGCAGAGTGCTAGAAACCACGTAGCTCCTGTTTGGAGGAGTTCGGTTGTGCCTACGCCTTGCGATGTCTTGCTGCACGGCGGGGAACGTCGCCCTGCGAGTGTTAGAGGAAAGGTGTTTGTGGAATCGTGGAGAATGAACAGGCTCGGCAGCGTTCGATTTTAATCCACAACTGTGAGTACAGGAGGATTTCAGCTGACACGTGGAAATCGACAAAAGAGAATATGAAGCGGTAACAGGCCGGTGCCTGCAAGATCTGGTGTCACTAGCCCCTCAGCTCAGCCTTGCAGGGAGCCCTCTGTAGCCCTAGTGCCCTGCTAGGGTGACCAGATGTCCCAATTTGATAGGGACAGTCCTGATTTGGGTTTTTTTCCCCTTATATAGACACCTATTACCCCTCCACCCCCATCTTGATTTTTGACACTTGCTGTCTGGTCACCCTACCTGGGAATGAGGGAGCGGGGCTCTGACAGCGGAGCTGCAAAGAGCTGCCTGGGCTGCTGTGGGGTGGGGGTGGCACCCGATCTCTGCAGGCACAAGATGCAGGGGAGGCTGCCGTCATCCTGGCCCAATGGGGCAGAGCCCCCTGGGAGGAGGCCACCCTGCTGCTGAATGGCTCTGTCCCTGGGCAGAAGCCATTCAGCAATGGGGTAGCCTCCCCTGAGGCTGGGGACTCATCCTCCTTGTGCTCCTGCCTGGGGGGGTCTCTGCTCTGCCAGATCAGGATGACTGCCCCCTCCCTCACACCTTCTGCCCAGGGGGACACCCTTGGGCCCCTCGACAGTGCGAGCATCCCCATACAGCCCCGCAGTCAGGTCAGTCCTAACCCTAACCCTAGTCCCAGCCCTGCCCCGCCTTAGTGTCCTGCAAGGGTAAAAATCAAAATAGCTAAACACAGAAAAAATCCTTTAACATTGTTTTTTTTTAAATGGATCAAAATCAGAAAAATAAATAAAAATCAAATTCTGCCAGCCTCAGCGTGAAAGGCAACACGTCAGTGGAAACCATCCTGGTGAGGGGTTTGTTGTTAGTGAAAGAGTCCCCGGCCTGAATGAACAGGGTGGATTTGCTTCAACCTGGATTGTTTTGCTATGGAGGTTTCTGCCCTAACCCTCTGTTAAACCACGGGTGCAGCTGCCTGGTTTTTCCTCACTGTTCCCTCTAATCCCTTGTCATCTAATCCTTATCATCCCCCCAGGACCAGCTTGTCCTTGTATTTTAATTAAAAGCCATGTCAGGCTATGGGATCACAGACTGAAAGTGTTAAAAGCGGTCGTGGAGTCGAGGGTAAATGTTACCGCTTCTCACCTGGGGAATACAGAGTTTACCTCCATGCCTGCCTGGCCTGGAACAGCAGAAAGGTTAGTATGTCCACTACTTCTTCTTTTTTTTTTTTACCATGACACCACTGGTTTAAAGTAAAATCCAATTGAGAGAGATTTGCAGAAAGCGTGATTCAGGTTAGATATTAGAGAAAACTTTCTAACGATAAGGATCATTAAGCACTGGACCAGGTTACCTAGGGTCTGGGAGGTTTTTAAGATTAGACCAACATCTGCCGGGGATGATCTAGGTACAGGTAACCCTGCCTCAGCACAGGGGAATGGGTTAGATGGCCCCTTGAGGTCCCTTCCAGCTCTATGTTTCTATGATTCGATGGTGGGATTGAAGAGTCAAGCAAGGTTTGACTCAGGGAAGGAAATGAGATGCCAATGTGCCCACCATGAGATTTAGAGGGACCCTCTTGTGGGTCGTGGGTGATTTGCCTGCTGCAGGGTGTTTTTGTGGCTCTCAATATTTGCTGAGGCTAGCAGCAGGGTGGGGCGTAATTTCCCCCCGTCTGTCTAAGGCATGGTTCTTATACCTTCCTCTGAAGCAGCTGGTGCTGGCTACTGGCAGAGACAGGATACTGGACTAGATGGATTAGGGATCTGATCCAGTCTGGCAATGCCCATGTTTCCTGTAAAGGGCATATCTGGAGTCAGTCTTGTACCTACATATGAGTCAGTCTTGCAAGGGCAAAATCCAGGCCATGCCAGGTTCTAACCCTAAAGTCCCTGCTCTGATCTGTAGATCCCTGCAGCCTCCCTTTGTAGTTCTGCATTGTACAAGATCGGTCGCCGTTGTCCTGGGCAGGGAGCAGGAACCCTGAAATCATCCATGCATCCCTAACAAAGATCTCCAAGGATTATACATTGAAAGCAGAGATGGGTTTGAACCACCCCCCGTCTCCCAAGTTCCTCCCACCTTTGGTGCGATATGTGATGTCAACACCTGGGATCCGGGTCTGTATTTTGGGTGGAATTCACCCCTGTGTAGAGGGCCCGAATGAGGCCTCTGTCCTGGACAAGCCCCAGTTTCAAAGCTGGTCTGCTAGCCCTCTGTACCACCTGATATTCCTCCCTTTGCTTCTAGAGCCTGTGTCATGTTTAAAGCAGTAATAATGAAACAATGTTAAACAACCATCTCAAAGCACTTTACAAAGATGGTGAAGTAGCCTCAGACCTGCCCTTAGGTGGAGAAATTCAGGCACAGAGAAGGAAAGTGACTTGTCTGTGGTCACCCAGCAAGTTGATGGCTGAGCCAGGAACAGAGGAGAGGAACATCTCCTGTCGTTCATTCCCAGCTTCTGGCAAATGAAATTAATAGGCAACAGGTTTAAAACAAACAAAAGGAAGTACTTCTTCACACAATGCACAGTCAACCTGTGGAACTCCTTGCCAGAGGATGTTGTGAAGGCCAAGGCCAAAACAGGGTTAAAAAAGAACTAGATACATTCATGGAGGATAGGTCCACCAATGGCTATTAGCCAGGATGGGCAGGAATCATGTTCCTAGCCTCTGTTTGCCAGAAGCTGGGAATGGGCGACAGGGGATGGATCACTTGATGATTCCCTGTTCTGTTCATTCCCTCTGGGGCACCTGGCATTGGCCCCTGTCGGAAGACAGGATACTGGGCTAGATGGACCTTTGGTCTGACCCAGTATGGATCTGTTCTTATGTTCTTATGACATGACCTTCGCTATGAAAGACGGATCTTTACTGCTCCCTGTGCGGCCCAAACAATCAATACAGACCCATTTCCACATGAAAGCTGGTGAATTTATATTTTGCCTTCTCACAAAAAGCCTTTTAAAGTATCAGACTCCTGTGGAGACTTTCATCTTTACATAAGGTGGCACTAAGGACAGGTCTGATCTTTGCCCTTGCAGCACACAGAGTGGGTTAAAATGCTCCGTAAATAGGAGATTTTGCCTAAGTTTGTCTTCATGTTCTGAGTGGATGCACCATTGGGGTTTGTAATCTGATGCCTTTTCATTCCCCTTGTCCCATTTTTTTTCTCAGATGACAGTAGCTCAGCATGGACGGAGAACACGAAGGGCCTGATCCATCTATGCCCTGCACTGTGGGCCCGATTTTTCATTGCCTGCACCTTTAGCAGTCATTTACACTAGTGCGAAGTGGGAGCATTCTGCTCTGGATTCTGCACAAGCTATAGGACAATGATCAACCGGTCCCCAGGCATGCATCTAAAATACCCCCTCCTTAACAGCTACGTTGGGCACGGGGAGGAAAATGTGTGGGCAGAACTCCCCACGATCACAATAGTGGGGTACACACATTCAATACCCCTCTGACCTGACCCACAATTCTGGCTGAAGCCATATCCCAGAGCAATGAGATGGGGCTAGGAACATGTGAACCAGTTTTTGCAGTGATGGCCTGTTATGTCAGTCTCACATGCCTCACCCCCACTGCGGAGCTGGAGTGCCCTTTGAAAAGTGGCAGGCTGTGCCAGCTCCTTACCGGGGTCTGCAAGGCACATCCACAAAGGATCAATGAGTCATTTAAATGCCAGGTCAAGAGCTCTCCACTGAGAACATTATTCTCTCTGCTGGGATTTTTTGCAGCAGTTAAAGCAGGGAGGCCTCATCAAGCCAAACCCCCATGAGTCCACGGAGCCCTGAACCACTTATCCCAAAACTCCCTCGTCCAAAGCTCCAGTGGTTGGAATGAGCGAGATCCAGACTGGA
Organism: Mauremys mutica; assembly: GCF_020497125.1. Lineage (NCBI taxonomy): Eukaryota > Metazoa > Chordata > Testudines > Geoemydidae > Mauremys > Mauremys mutica. The sequence goes on from NC_059095.1 coordinate 5,389,183, forward strand.
AGCAGTGCAAGAAACGAGAGTTTTTCAGCATCCAAACTGGCCTGGCTGCAGTGAGACCGAGGGTGCAGTTAGCAAGTGCCACAAACTCCTTTAGAGCCCAGAGTGGTTCCCACTGAGTCAGTGGCAAAGATTGAACTGTTAGAGCCGGACCCAAAGCTCGCTGGAGTCAATGCAAAGAGTCTGCTTGGCTTCAGTCAGCTTTGGATCCGTATGGAATGGAGACAAACCCCACACGGACCTGGAAGGGTTAATGAGCTGCTGTCAGCCCAATCAGCCCCCCTCCCTGCACCCACCCGTAGAGGGTGTCAGGCCAGAAGGGAGAGAGCCCACTCCTCTGGGGATAAGAGGAGATCAACAGTGAGAGATCAGTGGTGAGGGAAGCTCGTTTGGAGCTTGGAAGTGGGCTCAGATTGTGCATCTCTGGAGGGAAGGCAGGTCCTGATGGGGAACTATTTGGAGAGACCTGGGGACCTGCCAAAGGTTCTTAAACCAGGCCCTGACAATGGCATCTCCCACCGGCAGCAGCAGGAGAGCGACGGAGAGCTGAGCCCAGAGGGTGCAGGGATGCATGACCCTAAAGGGGCTACACCTAGAACTAAGCCCAGTTGGGGCAAAGACTCTTATTTTGCGCTTGCTTGGGCTGTGACCTTGGACTCTTGCCACCCTGGCCGGAAGGGGATTGAACTTGGCCAGGCTGGAAGGCTGAGCCACATAAACTGCCAGGGGAGGCTGGAAATGCTGGTTGGGGAAACTGAGGCAGAGAGCTTGCATCACCGTGCCTTGCCATCAGGAGGATTCGCGGGGTAGCTCAAAGTAACAAAGGGAATAAGCCTTTGCTTGCATAGGTGCCTGCAGTGTGTGAGGCTGGAAGTGATTATTCCTCTCTCTTCGGCACTGGTGAGGCCACATCTGGAGTATTGCGTCCAGTTTTGGGCCCCCCGCAACGGAAAGGATGTGGACAAATTGGAGAGAGTCCAGCGGAGGGCAACGAAAATGATTAGAGGGCTGGGGCACTTGACTTATGAGGAGAGGCTGAGGGAACTGGGGTTATTTAGTCTGCAGAAGAGACGAGTGAGGGGGGATTTGATAGCAGCCTTCAGCTACCTGAAGGGAGGTTCCCAAGAGGATGGAGCTCGGCTGTTCTCAGTGGTGGCAGATGACAGAACAAGGAGCAATGGTCTCGAGTTGCAGCGGGGGAGGTCTAGGTTGGATATTGTGAAATAGTGTTTCTTTAGGAGGGTGGTGCAGCACTGGAAGGGGTTCCCTAGGGAGGTGGTGGAATCTCCATCCTTAATGGTTTTTAAGGCCCGGCTTGACAAAGCCCTGGCTGGGATGATTTAGTTGGGGTTGGTCCTGCTTTGAGCAGGGGGTTGGACTAGATACCTCCTGAGGTCCCTTCCAACCCTGAGATTCTATGATTCTATAGTTGCTGCATGGCCAGATTCAGAGGTGAGCGCGAAACGGGGGTAAATGACGCTTGTTCCTGTCCCAACAGTGTATAGGTCCCAGCTCAGCCTACGCCCACTCAAGACTTACTTAAATCCCCATCCACTTTCCAGTGTGTAACTCTCACTCTCTCCCTCCTGGATTTGTCCTCTGGCATGAGTCTAGTGTGACAGATACAGTGGAGAGCAGGGAAGCAGGGTGCAGCTTCACAGCAATGAGCAGATGGATGCAAGACAAAGTAGATTCAAGTAGCCCTCTCCTTGCTTTAACGTCCCCCTCCTCGGCGTGCAAGTGACACCAAAGGCTTTACAGGTGGGCACGTGGGTGTGAGTAGATCTAAGGGGGTCTGAGGCCCAGAGTCAGGAAAACAGACCTCTGCAGGACAGCACTTTAAGCACGTGCTTCAGTGGTTTCCTGAATCGGGGCCCGAAAGCCTCAGGGAGGGTGAGCGCAGACCGAGAGTGCTTCCTTGCACTGCCCTGTCTGCCTATCTCCATTGGTTCTCTCTCCTCTGACACTGGGATTGTACAGACGGACTGGCAGCTTGTCCTGTGTCTATGCAAGCTCCTCGGTGTTACCCGAATACAAAGAATCCTAATAATGTAGCACAAGGGAGTCTAACTTCTACCACCTCACTTCTCACCTCTGCATTTGGCCCAAACCAGAGAGGAGGCCGCCCTTCAGGCCCGTCCCTCAGGGGGTTGCTGGGAGACCGCGTGAGGCCCTTTTCACCTTCTGAAGCCCTGCTCTGCCCCAGGGGCTTGGCTTCCGTTTGCGCCATCACTACACAGCCGCTGGCATTTTCCCTGCCGCCGACCAGAAGGATTAACTGCGTCTGGCTCGCGACCATAATAAACAACACGAGGCAACAAATGAAACCCAGGATGTCTTGGGGGAATTGGCAGGCACGAGGCTGAGTAATTGAGGAGGGATGGAGAAAACGCCGCTTGCAAGGTCTTTGCCCCAACGTGCTTTCTCCACAGATGGAAACACAAGGAGTCGCTACAGAAAATGCACAACAAAAGGCTCTGTCTAGCCGAGGTGCTTATATGGCTCACTTGCTGTATTATCCAAATACCTCACCGTCTTCAAAGTGTTTTTCCCTGCAATCCCCTGGGAGGACGGGATGTGCTTTGTCCCCTTTTTTCCCCCAAAAAAGGAGGAACGGAGGCACAGAGAGACTTGGGGCTTGTCTGTATGAACAGCTAGTACGCAGCAAGCTGAGATGTAACACTACCTCACGCTAACTGCTGGGCATTCGTTGTGCATGTGCACCACGCCGCTGTGTGCAAAGCCTTCCCCGCTGCTCTCGGGTCTACTCCTGTTTCAAAGCACACCACAGCTGGGGCCCGACTGGCTAAGCAGCAGTTCTGCAGGAAAGGACCTGGGGATCACAGTGGACGAGAAGCTGGATATGAGTCAGCAGTGTGGCCTTGTTGCCAAGAAGGCCAACAGCATTTTGGGCTGTATAAGTAGGAGCATTGCCAGCAGATCGAGGGAAGTGGTTATTTTGGCACTGGTGAGGCCATAACTGGAGTATTGCGTCCAGTCCCCCGCACCCACCCAAAGGGATGTGGACAAATTGGAGACAGTCCAGCGGAGGGCAACGGAAATGATTAGGGGCTGGGGCACATGACTTATGAGGAGAGGCTGAGGAAACTGGGGTTATTTAGTCTGCAGAAGAGAAGCCTGAGGGGGGATTTGATAGCAGCCTTCAACTACCTGAAGGGGGGTTCCAAAGAGGATGGAGCTCGGCTGTTCTCAGTGGTGGCAGATGACAGAACAAGGAGCAATGGTCTCAATTTGCAGTGGGGGAGGTCTAGGTTGAATATTAGGAAATACTATTTCACTAGGAGGCTGGTGAAGCACTGGAATGGGTTCCCTAGGGAGGTGGTGGAATCTCCTTCCTTAGAGGTTTTTAAGGCCCGGCTTGACAAAGCCCCAGCTGGGCTGATTTAGTTGGGGATTGGTCCTGCTTTGAGCAGGGGGTTGGACTAGATACCTCCTGAGGTCCCTTCCAACCCTGAGATTCTATGATTCTAGTGCCCAGGAGTGGGGTGCACACAGACAGCTAGCCTAGTTTTACACCCTGCTTGTCATGCATTAACTGTTTGAACAGACAAACCTTTAGTGACTTGACCAAGATCACTGATGGAGTCAGTAGCAGAGCTTGGAACGACGCCTACCTAGTTGAGTTCTAGTCCAGTGCCTTTGCCACCAGACCATCCTTCCAAGGGTGGGGTCCAAATTTTAATCTAGGAGGTTTCTGTAGAAAAACATCCCAGCCTAAACTCAAGGGAGTGATGCAATAGCAAGGGCTGAAAGTTTAGCCGTGATGGGAGTCACCTCCACTCAAGGTCTCAGTTTCTGCCCCTAACTCACTTCCTTGCCAGGGCGAGTCTCTCTCATGGAATAAAACCCTGCGTCTCTGACTGGAACATGTGGAAATTGGGATATTCCCCAAATCTGAGAGCAATGTCAGGACTTGATTAAATGAGCAGTGAGGGCTTAATCCAGCCTGGGGTCTTTGTTCCTGTGACTTGGCAGCAAAGGGCAAGAGATGAAAACTTACTGTGGCACTCAAAAAACCCCATCAGCAGACACTGATCGTGCTTGAGAGACGGCAGGAGAAAAACTTCTCGTGACTTTATCTTGGCCGTATAGAAGGGAGCTAGAGTCAAGATCCACAGACGGCCCGTTCCTTTCCCTCCAGCATCAAGGATTTTCCTCAGGCACCTGGGGTCCTCCCATTTTACAACCCTTACACCTGATGGACCTCATTCTCTGTTACATTAAGGCCTCTCCATGCCATGGAAAGGGGCCTACATGTGGGGGAACGTGGCTGCCTGAGAATCCCCCATGTGGAAGGGCCAGTGTCGATCTGGCATAAGGGTTCTATGTCTCTCTCTCAGGATAGGAGGTGGATTGTGGGGATGGCCAGAATGCACGGCCTTACCGGGCCATAGCAAGTCAGCTGTGAGTTAGAGCAGCCCTGCTGCTGCTCTAATTTACACCACGGGTTGAGCAGGCTCTGGCATGGTCCCAGAATACGAGGGGGGCAAAGGTAGTTTAAAGCCCCTTTTCTCCTTTCATGCACAGAAAGTCCCATCCATGGGCTGTGGGTGAATGTGCCGTTGGGGGAGGCTAGCCCCCAGCCCGTCCACAGCTCCTCCCCTTCTGCCCCCCCTCACCTGCCAGAACCCGGAGCACCCCGCCTTCCATGGCCACCGGCCCCCCTGCACGCCCCCAGCCCAGGAGTGCCCCCAGCCCTGGAACGCTGAGTGAATGGATGGGCAGCACGGCGTAGCCCGAGCCCCAGTGCCCTGGGTCTTGTGCGCACCAGCCCCAGCCCGCCTGCCCCAGCCTCTTGGCCACAGAAGAGTGGGAAGGGAACTGGAAGCAGGCAGGAGGGGGCTTCGGGGTGGAGTGTGGGCAGGGCCACGCAGGGCTGTTTGGGGAGGCACAGCCTTCCCCCGCCTCTGCTACCTGTCGCCCATGGTCCCATCCCTTAGCAGTGCAGTGAAACCACAACTCTTATTTTCCTAATTTCCTTTGGAACAGGCTGTTCCTGCCTTTGCCAGGTATAAAAGGGAACGGAGCCAACTGTTTAAATTGCTAGTAAAAAGGCCTGTTCTTTCCTCTGAAGACAATTTTCTCTGCAGGCTGTTATGCTTCTCTCTCCTGGGTCTTAAAGGAAGAACAGAGCTACGTAGCTTTACTTCAAGGGGAAGATAATTAGTCGTTATGCAGTTGTCTTAAAGCATCTGCATGGGTCTGAAAGACTTTGTGGACCACTGGGCACTACACACACAAGCCAGCTACAGCCGAAGTCTTTATGAAGTCCGGAGTAATGCTGTAGCAGGAAAGGCAGTTTCCTTTATAAATCCCTATTTTCAGGGGGTCAGCTTTTCCTGACCTCCTCTAAAACAGAGTCCACACACTTCACAGGGCCACAAACTCACCTTCCTGCTGAAGTTAATCATTAAAAATTTCCTTGTTAATAACGCCACATAACATTCACCTTAAACCATCACCATAGGCTTGGCCACTCCTAGAGTTCCTCCCTCTGCACTGTTCAGCCCACACCCTAGATCTTCTCTCCCCAGACTCTCACTCCAACACCTCTCATATCCAGGTGGGGTAATAAGCCACCTGCCTCAGTGAGGCAGCTAACCCCACTTAACCCTTTCCCGAAAGTTTGAACACCTACCACCAGGCAGATGCTGCTGGCATATTTCTTAGGGGCTTGGAAACATACCCTGGCCAACTTCCTATCCCTTCCTCATGACTCTGAAACCTACTGCAAGCAGGAATGGATGATTTGAGCTGGAATCAGGAAACAGCATCCTACTGTTTGGTTCCTGTTGGCTACACACTAGCTTCGCCTCCAGCATTTTGCAGGGAGCGGAGGATGAGAGGGGGGGTTCCTTGGAGCCGACAGGTGGACAGCCCCCCAGTGATTGGAGAGTTGTGACATTCTGTCCTTCCAATCAGCTGGTGAAGGAGGGACACCCAGACTTGGCTGAGGTTGTTGATGATCTTTATTTTGCTTTGCGTAATGACAGGTTTCAGAGTCGCAGCCGTGTTTGTCTGTATCCACTAAAAGAACAGGAGTCCTTGTGGCACCTTAGAGACTAACAAATTTATTTGAGCATAAGCTTTCGTGGGCTGCAGCCCACTTCATCAGATGCATGGAATGGAACATATAGTAGGAAGATATATATACATATAGAGAACATGAGAAGGTGGAAGTTGCCATACCAACTCTAAGAGGCTAATTAATTAAGATGAGCAATTATCAGCAGGAGAAAAAAAAAGTATGTAGTGATAATCAAGATGGCCCATTTCAGACAGTTGACAAAAAGGTGTGAGGATACTTAACATTAATCTATTTCCTCATGTTAATTAAGTATCCTCACACTTTTTGTCAACTGTCTGAAATGGGCCATCTTGATTATCACTACAAAAGTTTTTCTATGCATCTGATGAAGTGGGCTGTAGCCCATGAAAGCTTATGCTCAAATAAATTTGTTAGTCTCTAAGATGCCACAAGTACTCCTCGTTCTTTTTATTTTGCCTGATGCCTTTCAGAACGTGCTTGTTTATAAGCTATTAAACCTTCAGCAGCGATTTGAAGGAGAGGAGATATTCACCGAGATAACAAGACAACAGGATGCAGCGTGTGAACCTCTGAAATTAAAAGAGTGTTCTTTTTTTTAATATACCACTTCAGCGCAGAGACTCCTTTCCTCTGGCTGAACCCTGTAATTACAGCAGCAAAATCCATGGAAAACAAGCCACGCTGCTAACGCTGAAACAAATGAAAAACAAGAAAACCGGGGGCCAGATCCATAGCTGGGGTCACTCCTGTTGCAGTTCAGGGCAACTGCACCTTTATTTCTCCTCAGTGGTTCAGTCAGGTCACCAACTCTCAGGCTTCCTGTTCCACTGGCTGTCACCTCTCTTGGGTAGCGTAACCAGGTGTCCGGTCTTTGACCAGAACACCCTGTCGAAAAGAGATCCTGGGAGTGGCTTCCAAGACACTGATAGTGGAGGACCTACATTAGCATCCATCTCCTCCTACAGTAGTTACGGACAATTCCATAATAGCACATACACAATTTTAATTTTTAACACAGTGGCCCCAGGGGTCTGCCAGCTAATTCAGTAAGGTTAAACTTAATTCAGTAGAGTTTATCTTAACTCCATAAGGTTTGTCCAGGATATTACAGCATATTGTCAGTGTGTGACAGCACCACTGACGTCAGTGGGGTTGTGCTTTGGATCTGGTCCGGCATTCCTCTTATGTTTCCTTTGTGTCCTAGAAGCATGTAAACTGTGCTGCTGGCGATTCAGCAGCAGGTGCTCTGATAAGGGATTCAGACTGATGTTAGTCCACAACAGGGGGATGAGATGCAACAGTGGGGTCCTGACTGGAGTTGGTTTTTTATTTTATTTTTTTTACATGTGAAGGAGTCTCTTTTAGTGCCTAGAGTTGCACATCACAACAAAATAAAACAGAGCTAGATGGAGGGATGGATGACAACTGAAATCATTCTATGATACAAATGCCAGAACACTGAAATCTCACAAAAAACTCCATCATAATTATGCAAAATGTAAGGGGTCAGTGGCACCCTGGCATGGTAATGCCACTAGCAAAGCAACTCAGGTAATATGTCATTCAGACAGAGAATGGACAATTAGGTGAATCTGCAGACACCTAAGGACTGTTCATAGGGGTGCAATCACATCTGGTGACAAAAATATGATTTGTGATGCTAAACCAGCAAGTGAAGAAAGCACTAACCGTGATACAAAAAAGCCCTTAGAACTACCCACCGGGCAGACTGAAGAGTACCATTGACACAAATACAATCACCAGACGACACCACAGCTGTGTTGCTCCAGATAAAGAAGATTTAAACCCCGAATGGAAGCCCTACGGCATGTCCTAATGCTGTTATGAAGCAGGAACATTGGTAATGGCATCTCCAAACTTCTTTTGTTTATAGGGGGGGACGAATTGTACACATGATACCTATATCTGGCACACTGTTAATTTGTTAAAGGTCACAAGGGATGTTGGCCCAGACCCTCAAAGGTATTTAGGCTCCTAACTTCCGTGGATCGGGGCCTTTATGCAAGACTAGGGTTTCCAATATAGTAACTGGTGAAATTTCCTCCTCTGGCAGTTTCAATTGGCTGCAGGCTGCTACTTCCTGTCCTAAAAGACTGAATAGTGCTGGCTTGAACTGCTCAGCAGCTGCCACATCCCATGTCCAGACATGCCAGGAGGCTAACCCCTGCAGCAGCACAGATACATGGAGGTATGTACCCAGCCACAGACTAGGCTGACCGGACAGCAAATGTGAAAAATCAGGGTGGGGGTAATAGGAGCCTCTATAAGAATGTAACCCCTTTGGGGATGATAAGGGGTGGTGCGTGATTTCTTGATCCCCATGATCTTACAAAGTTCTTTTATTAACCGACTTTCAAAATCCCGTCCCTGATGTGTGTGTAGTCTGGCTGGCAACCCATAGTGGACGAAGAACTTTTCCCACAGGATCTTGGCAACCGTGGAAGCTTTTTGATCTGTGGTGGGATAAGCCTGGGCATAATGAGTAAAATGGTCAGTGACCACCAAGATATTTGCAATACCCCGGCGGTCAGGCTCTAATGACAGAAAGCTCCATGGGTGCAGAACTCGTGATGCTGACAAGAGGTGCTGCCTGCTTAGGCAGAGTCTTTCGTTGGATACATCTGGTGCAGGTGCGAATATGGTGGGCGATGTCCGGCCCCATCCGGGGCCAATAGAATCTTGCCTTAACTAGGGACTCCAATCGCTCAAAACCCAGATGCCCTCAAATTCGTGCCTCAAGGACCCATCATCTTGCCTCCGCGTCCAGTGGTGTCACCTCAGCCAATACCTGACAACCAGCCTAGACGTTCCTCTAGGGAAGGGAAGCCCAGGTGTGTGCTGACGTGTGATCGTTTAGGGGAACCTACAGATCCCTGGGGTGCCATGGGGGGCAAGCTGCCTCATGAGAAACCTGTTCCACCCCTCGGGGTCCTGTGGGATGGATGATGGGAATGCTTCTGACGAATGGGGGCCGTGGGTCTCCTGCTGGGGATCCATGGTTTAGAACTGCCTACCTTGATGGGGATCTCACTGAAAAACGAATGAAACCAAGGTGAAGCTGAGGAAAGCGGCATCACACACACAACAGCCCTGCTTGGCACAGCTGTGCTGCACACGGCTGTCATTGCAAACTCTGCCCCAGATGGCCCGGGCAGTGGGTGAGCTTAGAACCCTCCTCTGGATTTAATAAGAGCACATGTCCCATCCTAGCACTTTCCCTTCAAGGAGGTCAAAGCACAACCCATCCAAACCAGCCTCTCAGGCACAAAAGAGGATAAAGAGATGTGCCCTTAAAGTCCACACACTCAGATTCTGTCAGACCCTCAGGGGAACAAATTCCAGGGCAGAGGCTGCCCCCACCCCCCCATAGGCCATGTCCACACTATATTTTGTCCAACATAGCTGGCAGACTGCCTGAGCTGGGCTGGCTCAGGCCTCTACTGTAAATGGTTATACTGGTAACGCAGTGCTTTTAATGGAATAGCATGTATTGCTCAGGGGTACAGGGGTTCTCAAACTGGGGGTCAGGACCCCTCAGGGGGTCGCGACGTTATTACATGGGGGTCACGAGCTGTCAGCCTCCACCCCAAACCCCGCTTTGCCTCCAGCATTTATAATGGTGTTAAATATATAAAACAGTGTTTTTAATTTATTAGGGGGGGTCGCACTCAGAGGCTCACTATGGGAAAGGGGTCTCCAGTACAAACGTTTGAGAACCCCTGATTGTAGATTAAGGCAAGCTGGCAAAAGGAGAGCTTTGCCAGTATAGCCGTGTCACACCAGGAGCGCTTTGCTGGTGTAATACACAGGGAAAGCACTCCCAGTGTAGACACGTGGCCCAGAACGCCCCGCGCCCCTTCCAGAATTCAGACCTGGGGACTGTTAGCAAGAGTTTGCCAGCTGCTCTCAACTGTTGAGATGGAGCATAAAGAGAGAGAGGTAGACTCTGAGGTCCCAAACTGTCTAAGCCAGGACTCGAGCCACAGAGGGCTTTATACGTTGAAACCCACAAGCAAACTGAAGGCGAGAGGCCTCTCCAGCATAACATGGTCCAGCTGGTGTTTCCAAATGATCTTCCAGGGGAGCGGGGAAGGGCACTGTCTCCACAGTGTGTTGGCTCCTGACTTGGGGTTCCAAGAGCAGCCCTGGAGCCGCAGGGCACAAAGGACACTAATGATTTGCCTCCCTGCACAGAGGACCCTCCATTTCTGGAGCAGCTGTCACTTGGGGGAGGGATAGCTCAGTGGTGTGAGTATTTCCCCTCCTAAATCCAGGGTGGTGAGTTCAATCCTTGAGGGGCCATTTAGAGATCTGGGGCAAAAATCTGTCTGGGGATTAGTCCCCCTTTAAGCAGGGGGTTGGACTAGGTGACCTCCTGAGATCCCTTCCAGCCCTGATATTCTATGATTCTTTCATACATTCCACCAACCCATTGTCTAAGTCCCTATCTTGGCTAGGGTGACCATATGTCCCATTTTGGCCAGGACAGTCCCTTCTTTAAGCCCTGACCCAGCTGCCCTGGGCAAGAGCAAACGGGACAAATGCCGACTTTGGTCCAAAAAGCAGGGTGTGGAGGTACGCACCGGGGAGGGTGGTGAGTGGCAATGCCAGTCCTGCACAGGGTGGGAGGCGGGGCCTCACCTGTATGAATGTGTCTGCGTGCGCGTAAGAACTAGGCTATGCCACAAGCCTTTGCTGCGCTCCGTGCCACCCTGCAGCCTTTCCTGTACTGCCCATTGCTGCACCGAAACTATGCTGCACACCCCCGTGCTCTGCGGAGCTCCCTGCTTCAGCCCCATTCCCTGCGGCACCCACCCATCCTGAACTCCCCAGGCCATGCTGCACCCCTATTCCATCCTCTGCGGCGTTCTGCACCTGCACCCCCATCTAGTACCGCGCCCCCATTCCCTGCTCCAGCCCATCCCATGTCTTCCTGCCCCAGGTCTGCTGCACTTCCACCCCATTCTGCCCACAAGCTGCACCCCTCTTCCATGCTACCCTCCCCCCCTGCCCTCCTGCCCCCCATCCCCTGCTGCCCCCCCAGGCCCTGCTGCCCCCCCAGGCCCTGCTGCTACCTGTCTCTATTGCTCCATCCCCTGCTGCCCCCCATCCCATCCTGCCCCCCATCCCCTGCTGCACCCCCCTGCCCTCCTGCCCCCCATCCCCTGCTGCACCCCCAGGCCCTGCTGCACCCCCAGGCCCTGCTGCTACCTGTCTCTATTGCCCCATCCCATCCTGCACCCCAGGCCCTGCTGCCCCTCTGTCTCCAGTGCCCATCCCTTGCTCCCCCCCCGCCCCCCGAGCGGCGCCTCTCTCCCGGCCCGGCCCGGCCCCGCAGGGGTTAACCCCCGGGCCCGCCCCGTGCCTGACGCTGCTTCCGGCGGGGCGTGGGGGGAGTCGGGGCTGGCACCGCGGCCCCTTTATCCGGAGCGGAGCCGCCCGGCCGCCTCCGCCATGGTGGTGCTGACGGGCCGGGAGGCCGGAGGCGGGCAGGCCCCGGAGGAGCCCTACCTGTGAGTGGGGCGGGGATCCCCGGGGTTCCCCGCCCGCCCCTGGGGGGCCCCTGCCGGGGGGGCAGCCCGGGGGTTCCCCTGTTTGCCCCTGGGGGGCCCCTGCCGGGGGGGGCAGCCTGGGGTTCCCCGCCCGCCCCTGGGGTAGCTCCCTGCCGGGGGGGGGCAGCCCGGGGGTTCCCCGCCCGCCCCTGGGGGGCCCCTGCCGGGGGGGCAGCCTGGGGTTCCCCGCCCGCCCCTGGGGGGCCCCTGCCGGGGGGGGCAGCCCGGGGGTTCCCCTGGGGGCCCCTGCCGGGGGGGGCAGCCTGGGGTTCCCCTGGGGGCCCTCTGCAGGGGGGGCAGCCTGGGGTTCCCCTGTCCATCCCTGGGGGCCCCCTGCCGGGGGGCCAGCCTGGGGGTTCGCCCGCCCCTGGGGGGCCCTCTGCTGGGGGGGTCAGCCTGGGGGATCCCCCATCCATACAGAGGGGATCCCCCTTCACCAGGGGTCCCTACACAGAAGGACTCTTCCATTTCTCGGGAGCAGCCAGAGTGGGGGTTCTCTGCCCCTTGGGGAGATCCTGAGCCCCCTTCCCTGGGAGAGTGGGGGCAGCCCGGGGGGTTCCCTTTCCACACAGGGGAGATTTCCTTTTCCCAGGGTGTCCCTGTCTACACAGGGGAGATCCACCCTCCCTTTCAGGCTGGAGATTCTGGGGATTGTTTCCCTCCCACATAAGAGACCCCCTCTGCCCCCAATACCAGGGAGGGGCTCAGTCCCCACACATGGTCAGATCCCCCGTCTGAGGTTGGGGGCCTCACTTGCCCTAGTGGTGATAAATTAGTGTTCTTCCCCCTTTCTCTGGTACCGTATTACCCCACCCCTTACCCCAAGGGGGGCAGACAAAAAAAGAGGAACTGCCTCCACCCCCAGTCGGGTAAATACTAGAGGGTTATTCTCCCTTGTTTCTCCCTTCAGGTAGTGAGGGGTTAAACCGGAATGGCTCCAATCTTCTGGTCTCAAGGCTGCACCCCCCCAAACACTGTGGCCCAAGTGGGGGCTGAGCCCAGGCCGCATATTTCCGAGCCTCTGGCGGATGTCAGTCATCTTGCTTAATGCACAGTGGAAAGGTGCTCGGATCTTGAGACTGGAACAGCCTAAGGTTTCCTCTGCTTCATTTCCCCCTAGAATGAGACCTTGGTCCCATACGAGTCTAGGGCATCTGCTTCACCTGGCACAGGTGCTAAGGCCACTCCTTGCCCCCCCCGCACACACACCCTTCTGCCTTGGTGACACACAAAAGGTCATCACTCTGCTTCCTCCTCCCTTCTGATCAGCAGCCCAGGGAATGCAAATACCTTTCACCTTACTCTGGGTTGGGCTCTTTGAACCTCCAAAGCCCTGAAAGTACAGTATAAGGCCTTGTTTAAATGCAGAAGTTGCTCCAGTTGACGTTAATTTGAAGCAAATTCCTGTGGAGAAGCTTTTGTTGTTGTTCAGTTCAGTTGATTTTAAGCTAAACTGAAACAAGCTGCCTGGCTTAAACTGGGATAAGTGTTCACACAGCCTTTTGCACGGGTTTAACTACATTGGTTTCAAGTAACACCTGGAATAAAACCAGTGCACCCATCTCATATAGGCAACCCTGAGGCCTTCTGCCTGTGGGATTCCCCAGCCCAGTTCTTCCCTGCTTTGCATCTAATGTAGCTGTCCTAGGTGGGTATTATGTCCCCAACCAGAATGGTTGCATAACATGCTCATTTGGAAAGGGTGTAAGTGACACCACAGTCTGGCCAATTTAGGGCTGGTATGCACTATGGGGATTATAGGACCACAGCTATGATCTGGTGAGGTCAGCATAGTTGTGGCACTCGGGTGTGGATACTTATTTCTGTGGCCCCCATTCCCATAGTATCAAAGACTTAATGTATTTACCCTGGCAACACCCCTGTGCAATAAAGAAGGAGCCTTATCTCCATGTTAGAGGGGAAAATGAGGCTCATACCAACCAAGTGACTTGCCTGAGGTGTGTCAGAGCCGGGAATTGAACGCAGGTCTCCTGAGTTCCAGAGTTTAGTGCTCTAATCACTAAACGATTCTTCCTCTCCGGCGTCTAAGGCGAAGGAGAATCAGACCTCTGGCTGTCCACCAGAGCTGGTGTTAGATCCTGGGGTTTCAACCTGAGAGTCGGAAACGGACTTTGGGTGTTGTAACTACCCCATGATTTGTCGGGGCTGGATTGCGGGGAAGGTTCCAGAAAGCTCCTGTTGTAAAGGGAGATCACAAGTATGGAAAAGGCTGAAACCAGCTGAGTTAGGTGAACTTCAGAAAATGGTAACACAATTTGTACCATGAAACCTTTTGTTTTCTATTCTTCGTGAACCGCAGGCTGGAAGCATTGGGTGGATAAGGGGCACTGGGTTATTACTCAGATAATTAACTAATTATTGTTTACACTCTGCAATTATAGCACCTTTCATCCAAGGTCACCAAATTCTTTATGGAGTTAAGTTAGCAGCGTCGTCTTACATGTGAGTGAAGTTGGGCGTAGAGAGAGGGCATGAGTTGGCCCTGGAGGGGGTCACACAGAGTCCCTGTGCTCTGCCCTAACAGCTGGGTAGCCACAGCACTTAACAACAAGGCAGAAGGGCTGATAGAAGTCTGTATAGAAATCATGGAAGAGGAGGACCTTGACAAGCACCTGGTTTTGGTTGATTACCTAAACTTTTTTGCTTTGTAAAGGTGGGTGCGAACAGAAACCCTTGAGGGGCATATTCTCCTTGTTCTGCCTGTTGGGTGTCTGGGGCTCAGACCTGCCTACAGGGGCATGTTGGGGAAACAGAGTCTGCCACTGTCATCTGCTGAAATGACCCATTTCATGTTGGATGCTTTTGTCAGAAATGGTCCCAAGACTGGACCGTCCCTATGGCCCTTGCCATGGTGGCTATGGGGTTCGGCCACAGTTAGCAGGTGCTAGCTAAAATGGGTAAAACCCTGGTTGCCAGCAGGGCCCTAGAGATCCTAACCAGGGTATCTGTCTGGAAGCCATGCTGTACTCGGGGGTTATAGTCTGTGCAGGACAGCTTTCTAGAAGGAGGATGCTGTCCATACCGGCTAGGGAAACCCTGCTCCCATGCCTGTTGTCCTAGCATGATCAGTGATCTTCCTTGGGACTAATGCACGAGGCTCAATTCTGCAAAGCCAGTTTCTAACGTGCGGGACCATTCCCAGTGTATCTTGTTCATAAAGTAGTAAAGGCCAGAAACTGTTTGTTTACAGCTCTCCTGTAATGAAATCTGCTGATTCCTTTGATTGCCTCTAAACCTGGGGTGGACCATTAAGGGACTGGCTTTGAGCAGCAATGCGGAAATCTGCCAGGTGTGTGTCATTGTGAGGTTTGCGGCTTGCTTTAGCACTGGCTCAAAAACTATTTTAAATGGCTGGAAGTTTGCGCTGTTTGTTGCTAGAGAACTAGCAGTGACTTCAGGATTGCGCAAGTGTTCTGAGTGCTCTGCTCCCCACCCCCATTTTTAATCCAAAGCCGGGCGGGGGGTTGGCGAAAGGGTGAGAAATGAGAACGCGTTCACTCGTAGAGTATCAAGCAGTGACGGGTGAAGATTTTACACTCTCTAGCAGCAGCGCTGTCCGTGCTGTGATGCTGAAGGAACAGCGGCATATAGCGTCTCTGGGGGAAGCTGATGTGTGGAGAAGGGCTCTTCAGGGTGGAGGAGAGTGGTAACAAGAGCCTGTCCCCTTTCTAAGCCACTGGTTGTGTAAGTGGAGAAAAGGATTGGAAGGAGCCGGCCAAGCAAGTGGTGGTGGTGGTGGAACACTAGGAAAAAGCACTTTGGCTTCACGCTGCTGCCAGAAAAATGTTGCCTTCTTCCTAAGAGATTGTGAACAGGCCTTGGCATGATGTTGAGCCTGGTCTGCCTGTAGGAGTATCTGGGCAACCTGCTATGACTGTCACGGGTTGAAAATTAAGCCAGTCTTGGACTGGCTATTCGCTCCTGGACCGGGGCCCGTTACCGAGGGGCCTGCGTGGGTTGTAAGGTCACCGTGCCTTGTGAGTCTCCAAGGCTGAAGATGAATGTGTTCCCATTTAAATCTGGCAGGGAGGATGAAGATCGGAGATTCCCGGGTAGTATTAAACCAGTTGTCTGTCGCTCAGACAGGACCTGCGAAAGGCGTGCCAGTCACCTTCTGGTGTGGATTTTTTCCTGCTTGAACTGTTCGGTAGCTGCTGCTAACGCCTAGTTCATGTATCTTGCTTTCCAGCCATCCCTTTCAAAAGTAGGTCATTGTCGCCATTTGACCGGGGGGGTGGGGGAGAACTAAGGCACAGGTGAAATGACTTGCCTAAGGTCAGCTGGCAAACCAGTGACAGACCTGTGCCTTGAACCTCTGTCTCCTGAGTCCTAGTCCAGTTCCCTGTCTAGGTGACGCTGTCTTCATAGTGGCTGTGAGCTTAAGAAAAGCTGGTGCTAGCAAGTTGTGCATTGTCAGGCAGGAATAGCATCCTTCCAGTGGGATAAAGCATTCACCCCAGCTCTCAGGTACATTAAACCCTTCCAAGTGCCAGTCCGGAAGCAGAGGTCAGAAGAAAGTGTTGATTCCTGACAGACAAGGTGAACTGCAAAACCATAACTTCCAGCAGAACAACCTCGGGGTAGATTTTCCACACGAATATTCTTCTAAGGAACAGGGTTAATCAGTGACAGTGCAAAAGTGCTCTCCTTGCATGGAAGTAGTCTCAGAGGAGGATGAAAGGCCTTTTTGCCAGGATACCAGGTAGGACGGCAAGAGCTAACCTGCTAGCACAAGGCAAATTAAACTTGGCACCAAAGTCTTGGAACACATCCTCTGTGGTGAAACTTGCTTGTTTATTTCTAAAAACTTTTTTCCAGCTGAGGCCAGAGGGAAACGTCCTCTTTATTTTTTTTCTTTGCCCTGCTGTGGTGAGCTGGGACTGCCTTACGGTGTCATTAAAATTGGGTATTTCAGAACGTGCATTGCCTTGGATTTTTCCTCTTCTGCAAAATCCTTTTAAAGTCAAACAAATCTTCTGTAGCTCCAGCACTGCGCAAGGTTCTCCATCTCCTTCTGTTCGTTGTCACCCCAGTTTCATGCCTCTGTTTTGCAAGATCATCTCTGACCCTCTGTCCCTGCTCCAGTTGGAAGGGGTGAGAGATTTTACAATAGAGATTCTCTCCCTGGTTTGGCCCCGCTTAAGAAAAAATCAGGACATGGAGGCAAATTAAAAACCTTGCCTTCCTCCCATCCCTGTGTGCCGTTTGCAATTGGTAACCTGCCAGCACACCCTCCCATCTTCCAGGTGGTGAGAGGAGCTGTGCCAATGCCCCTGTTCATGTAATGCACATTTCATGAGGGGGGACGTGTAATGGGGCTCCAGATTGGCAGAATTAGGGTATTCAGGCAATATTCTTGTAGCTATAGCTGAGGGGCATTTTCCTCTTTATGAATAAGTCCATGTGGAGCATTAAACCATCCACCTGTGTTATTGACCTCAAGCTGCCACTAAGCATGACTGATAGCTAAAGTACCAGACCTCCACAATAGAAGCGATTTCTGCAGAAGGTTCCCAGTGTTCCCCTTGCCTGGTCTTTCCCAGTGAATGATACGCCGGTCACTGGGAAGTGTGACTGATCAAACCCACCCGTTTTTGGCAGTCTTAGCCAGTCTTAGTTACAGTAGCTTGGTGCATCCAGACACATAGTGAGAGACAGCCCATGTCCCAAGGAGTTTACAATCTAAACAGGAAACATGAAGGATTCTAATCCCTCTTTTACAGATGGGGAAAGTGAGGCACAGAGAGACTAAGTGTCTTGCCCAGGACTACATAGGAAATCGGTGGCAGAGCCAGGCCTTTAGCCTAGATCTCCTGAATCCCAATCCGATGCCTTAAATGTGAGGCCACTCTTCCTTATGCACTATGGAATTAGCATGATGCACACAGCAGTTGCTTTGATTGAAAGACCCAGTGGTGTCTCTTCCTTCTGTGTAGTCAGACTTCAGGAGTCAGATAGGACGTTCTCAGTATGAAACCTGCATTACAATTTCTTGTGTTCTTTTTAAAGAATACCTGGGATTATTAGAAACTTAATTTGTTTGGGGGTTTTTTTTTGTTGTCATTTATGCTGTTTACTCTTTACACCAAACTTAGCCTGCAGTGACAGTCGCAGGGAGTCTCTGGCGTGGTCTCATACACTAGCACAATGCTGCTTGTGTTTGGATTCTCAGTCTGGCTGGAGCAGGTTTAAATCTTAAATAAAATTGAGTCATGAATTGTAAATTGCTCTTTACACCCGGTGCACAGTTGGGCTGTGATTTACTTATCAAATCCCCATCTCCAAGTGCAATAAGACCTCGGAGTTACGGACACCTCAAGAATGGAGGTTGTTCGTAACTCAACAAAACGTTCTGGTGCTTTCAGAAGGTTACAGCTCAACACTGACTTACTATGGCTTTGAAACTGTACTATGCAGAAGAAAAATGCCGCGTTTAACCAGCGGTTCTGCACTGCAAGTCTGTGGCCCCTGGGGTGCCAGGGGTTGCGGCTGCTCCTCAGCTCCCAGCCCCCTTTGACTGCTCACACAGCCAGTCAGAGCTACCCAGGCAGGGACCTGGCTCCGGGGCTGGCAGAGCCCTCGGGGAGCAACCACCAGCACACAGCCCCTGACAGGTGGATGCCACCTGCTGAGGTGAGTCACGGGGTGGGGGTGGCGCTCCCTCCCTGGACCCTGCGGTTCGGAGCTGGCCTGAGCCCTGCCAGCCTTCTCCCCCCGCCCCCCCCCCCGGCAAAAAAAAATAAAAGTCAAACTACACCTATGCCCAAGGGTCCCTGGCCTGGAGCCCCAAATTTCTCCCCCCTCCAGCCCTGCTGGGCACTGGAGTTTTTAATCGCATGTTAAGAGAGGCCTCAGAATGAAAAGGGTTGAGAACCCCTGCTTTTAACCTTCTTAATTTAAATGAAAAACAGAAACAGTTTCCTTAACTTGTCAAGTCTTTTTTTTTTAACTCCTCCCCCCCCCCCGTTTTTTTTAGTAGTTTACATTTAACACTGTGTTGTATTTGCTTTTTTTGGTCTCTGCTGCTGCCTGATTGCGTACGTCCGGTTCCAAATGAGGTGTGTGGTTGACCGGTCAGTTCCTAACACTGGGTGTTTGTAACTCTGAGGTTCTGCTGTACCTGGGAGGTTATAAATAATCTGAAGTGAAACCATTTGCCAGAGGCCCCAGCGTACAGAAAAAATAGTCCCAGAAAGGGATCATCAGGGAGAGATCTCAGTGGGTCAAAGCTGGGTTAGTTGGAGTACAGTAACACCCAAACAAGGTCAGGGCCCTATCGGCCGTGCTCGGCGCTGTACGTAGTGAGAGACCGTCACTGCCCAAAGTGTTTAGGATGGAATCCTGGATCCACTGATGTCCATAGCAAAACTCCTGTTGACTTCAATGGGCGCGGCATTTTCACAGTCTAAATAGACAAGACGGGCGAAGGGTGGGAGGGGACGGGGACCAGGATGGTGGCTTGCCCAAGGTCATATAGTGAGTCAGTGGCAGAGCCAGGAATAGAATAATAATCCCTGTTTTTATGCATTGCTTTACATCAGTAGATCTCAAAGCGCCATACACAGGAAGGTCACCATCATTATCACCATTTTACAGGTGGAGGAACTGAGGCACATATCTGACATGACTCCTGCAGCAGGCCAGTGGCAGAGCCCAGGTGTAAAACCCAGGTCTCCTGACTCCCAGTCCAGTGCTCTATCCACTGGTTCAGAGATGGGGTGAATAGGCCTCAAAGGCAGCTTCAGTGGGACTCCCCTGGCTCGACTGCAGGAAGGGAGCCCTAGAGCCAAGGGGGTTCCTGCCCGTGGCCTGACCCGGATGAGGATGGGTAAAAAGATGACCGCTGGCTGCCTGGAGGGACGTGGGGGAGAGACGGTCTCTGATCTGCAGTACTCCAGGCCTAGGAGATAGATGTAAAGTGAGCATAAACTTTGGCCCCCAGCACCATAACATTGTGACTCACCTGGCTGATGCTGCGTGGCTCCCCTTGTGATCATCACCAGGTGTGCTTGCAAGGAAGGCCCTCATTTCTCTGAAGAGCAGAACCTCCGAGGACACAAAGCTGGGCGTTGTCACTGGAGGAAGCAGCTTTGCGGGGCTGGGGGGGTACGGGCAGTCCTCTGTTCCCCTAAGCTTGCAACCTAGCCTCTGTTTAAAGAGACAACTGAAATGTCGTTAGTTTCAAACAGTTTAAAAAAAAAAAAAGTTTCAGATGCTAGATCTGCCCCTCCCCCCCATCTTTCTGCCAATTTTTTTTACAGCTGCAGGTTTTTTTTTTTAATGTTTGTCTCCTGTTGCTATGTGGAAACCCACACAAACAAAAGGGGAAACAAACAGTGAAACTGATTGCACGCAGCGTGCTGCCGAATGCACACAGCGTGCTGCCGAATGCACAAAGATATCGGGGGAGGAGGGGAATAGGGAAACGTTAAATTATGTTGATCTTGGGTGTTAATTGTAACAGTTGCAGGTTTAAAAAAAATCAGATGGAAAGTTTTGTGCTCTTAAAGAAAAAACAGTCAACTTAGATCTTCAGTGAACTCCTCTGAAATTCATGCTTGGGTTTAATATTTACCAGGAGGTTCTGCTAGACCAGGGGTGGTCAATAGATGGACTGTGGGCCAAGTCTGGACTGCCAGATGCTTTAGAATGGACCCAGAAATCTTTTTATTTGCTTATTACGATCATTATTTTGTTGTTCTCTCTGGGGTCTGGACCTTGACAAAAAATAACGACCTCGGAGCTAGGCCGACTCTGTGTATAATATAAAAACCCTGGCCTTGAAAATGGATTTATAAGATCAATAAAAACAAAGCAGCGTGGGGTCTTTTTCTTTAGCTGATTGTTGGCAAACAGCCAGGTAGATTTGGTGGAATAGAATCATAGATTATTAGGGTTGGAAGGGACCTCAAGAGATCATCTTCTAGTCCAACCCCCTGCTCAAAGCAGGACTAATCCCCAAATCCCTAAATGGCCCCCTCCAGGATCGAACTCACAACCCTGGGTTTAGCAGGCCAATGCTCAAACCACTGAGCTGTCCCTCCCCCTGCTCTGCATCACAGAGGGCAGTAGCAAGTGAGTATCTCATTTGTTTATCAGTTGTATTCACTTCGAAGGTCAAGTAGTTCTGTCTGCCTGCTCCACCTTTTATATGCTAATTTCAGGTTGCTCTACAGGCAAGGTATTCAGCTTGTAGCTTTATTGCTAAATGGGTTTCCTGTACTTTCCAGCTGTGCATGCTTTCTCCCGTGACTTTTCTATAGGGATCAGGGTAATGTTACCACCAACAGAACCTCAGAGTTACGAACACCAGAGTTACAAATTGACCAGTCAACCACACACCTCATTTGGAACCAGAAGTATGCAATCAGGCAGCAGCAGAGACACACACAAAAAGCAAATACAGTACAGTACAGTGTTAAATGTAAACTACTAAAAAAAAGGGAAAGTTTAAAAAAATAGACAAGGTAAGGAAACTGTTTCTGTGCTTGTTTCATTTAAATTAAGATGGTTAAAAGCAGCATTTTTCTTCTACAGAGTAAAGTTTCGAAGCTGTATTAAGTCAGTGTTCAGTTGTAAGCTTTTGAAAGAACAACCATGATGTTTTGTTCAGTGTTATGAACATTTCAGAGTTACTAACCACCTCCATTCCCGAGGTGCTCATAACGCTGAGGTTCTACTGTATCATTTTAGATCGGGGGAGAGAATCTGGGATCTTGGGTTCTGTTCCTAGCTCTGCCTCGTGATCTTGGACAAATCATTTACAACTTGCGTGTTTAGACAAGGGCTACCGCTTTAATTACAGCGATACAGTTCAAACAGCACAGCCTTGGTGTGGACGCAATTCTACCAGTATAAAGGTGCCTTATCCCAGCATAGTTTATTCCCCTTCCCTGACAGGAATAACATATACTGGTACAAGGTGTCTTGATATACCTGGACAACAGCCCTAGTTGGTGTAACTATTTTGGTGAAAAATGACACCCCAACCAAAATAGTTATGCCAGTGCAAAACTTGGTAGAGCAGGCCTAAAGTGCCCTGTGTGGCTGTTTTTTTAATCTATCAAATGGAGACCATAGTACTCACCTTCTCTAAAGTGCTGTGAGATCCTTGCCTACGTGCAAAGGGTCAGCGGCTATGGGTGGTGCCCCCTGGAATGTTACAAGAAGCAGCTGTGTCAGTCAGGGTTTGACGTAGTGACCCCTTACTGGAGGGAGCCGTCTCAGTGCATCAGCGCTTGTGCACCGCGCCAAGGAATATTGGGAAATCACCAAGCCCAAGTCTCCCTTTGCGCTTGCATAAGAAATCCCAGTTGAATTTCTCTAGATTTGCACTAGTGTAACAGCACAAAACACGTCCCTCTGGGGATCGCTCCACTGGCTGGTTGTGGAGCTTTGCCTGGCCAGGACTAGCCCCCATATGGGCATGTTCTCTAACCCGGCATCTGGGTGCGCTCATTGCATCGCTAGGTCCGGTTCTAATAAGAGAGTCTGTGGGTGTCTGAGAATCTGGCTGCCAGATGGAATTTGTCTTCGGTCTGCTGAGAAGCAGGCTGTCTATTTACTTGCATGTTGGCAGAGTTAATTAAGCATCAAATCTTGCTGTTACTAGGTGGCCACTGAAGCAATCTAATCAAGTTGGGCTTCGAAGCCTGAAGAATGGAGGTGGTGGTTATGGGAGTTTTTTGACTGTAACATTGAGTGAATTTGTCATTGGCTGGCACAAAGCCTGAGAGAATAGGTGTTATCCGGCCTTCCCTCTGCTGTGCCCGCTCCCTCTCCCCTGCTTAGCTCTGCTGATGCATCTCAGTCCTGACCTCTACCCCAGCCCTGGGTTCCCCATTCACAGCTCTCGGGCTGGCCCTGTCCTGACCTGCAGGCCCCCTACTATTCCGGCCCTGGGTTCCCCATACACAGCTGATCCGATCCTCAAGGCTGCCCTGCAGTCCTCTCTTCTTACTATTCCTGGCCTCGGTCCCCAGAACCTCAGCAGCCAGTCCTGGATGGCTTCAGGATCTGAACAGAGCCTCTCACGGTGCGTTCTCTCTGTCTCTGTAGGAGGATTGAAGACTGCCTGCCTCCTCTGGGGAGCTCCCCATCCAAGAGGGTCTCCCCCTCCAAACGGAAGCAGTACTACATCAACCAGGCCATCCGCAACTCCGACCTCATCCCCAAGGCCAAGGGGCGCAAGAGCCTTCAGAGGCTGGAGAACAGTAAGGATCAAGCCTTTTTGTGCTTCATGCAGCCTCTCCCCCCTAAGCACTCAGCAGTCTCTTACCCCTGGGGTGGTCCAGTCTATTCCCTTGGGAGCTGCTTGCAGCATGAGGGACAGTTCATGGTGCGTGAGGCTGGTGGAATCCAGCTCTGCCTGCACTTGCTCATCACCAGGTACATAAGTGAGATAGCTTGAAGCTAGCCACTGCAGAGGTGACTGCGTGGAGCCCTCTGGACAAACAGGCCAAGGCTTGCAAAGGTGACTAGTGCCTTTTGGGGTGGAGGGGTAGGGTATGTAACTTGAGAACTTTTAAAGGGATCAGACTGAGCATCCACCCTCTGAAACCCAGGTCCCTTTAAGGTGTGTCAGATTGCATGGTCACCTGTGCAAACCTTGGCCAATGCTTATTTAAAATGCTCCTCATATATTTCCCTCTGATCTCCGCCCCCCTGTCTTCAGACTCCCCCACCCGATGTATTTTCCTGTGGATTTTGCCCCCCTGTTTAATGACTTCCAAGGCTCTAGCTTGACTAGTCAGCTAGCGATGGGTTTGCACGATGCGGTGGCGTAAAGCTGATGCAGTTCTGCCCAGCTGTGGAGTGAGTGATCTTACCTGATGTGGGGTCTGGCGAGGAGTAATGGGATGAAATTGAGGAAGACTCGGGCTGAATCTCCGGAGAGGAGAAGTTCAGAGTGGCCTGAGCTGTTAGAGGGAGGAACAGTCTCACAGAGACGTGGTGGAGGCTCCAAACTGGTTGGGACAGAGCTCCGGAAAACGTACTGTAGGGAACAATCCCATATGGGGATTTGATGACTGAGTCTCTGCCATGTTGAATGCTTGATCCCTGATTTGGGAGGCTGGGAAGGGGCTGAGAACAATTCCTGCTTATGTTTCCAGTGCAGGGCATGGCTCCTGGGTAGCTCTCCTTCCCCATTCCCCTTTGTCCTGCCCAGCTGTCGGTGAGTCTCTTGCTTTGCGTTGGCCTTAGATCCCCAGGCTGGGACTCAAGGTGGAGTCACTCCCAATAATCAGAAACCCTCTTGCTGAGAGCCGCTCTGCCTGGAGCTCCCGCTCCTTGTTTCTAAAGGGCTCTGTTTCCTAGCTCGGTACCTGATGACCCTGCTGGAGCGGGACGAATGTGGGAATGACGATGGGGAACTCACGCACTCTGCTGCCCCAAGCATCTTCACGGAGGCCTGCAACAACGAGACGTACATGGAGGTAGGTGCCAGGGGTGAATGTACCTGCTTCAGGCTCAGGCTGGGAAGCCTGGGCATAAAGTGTCCAGTACCGGTATTGCTTGGTCCTTAGATCCTTGCTGTTCCTGCCAAGGTGCTGCAGGAACACTCAGCCTCCCGGTGCTGTAAGGAGGTGACCTGGCTTGGACCGTGCAGTCGGTCTGTGTCGGAGCCAGGAATAACACTTAGGAGCTCCTGGTTTCCAGCCTTGAGCTCAGCCCACTAGTCCATGCTGCCAGGGGGTCTGGCTGGTCTGAAAGTGATGGAGACTGGAGGCTCAAGGTTCTTTTAACCTCCCTCAAGCGCCTCCATCCTGCCCTTCCCAGGGCACCACATGTGCTCCTGAGTGGGGTGGGGCCTTCGCTTCATATACATCGTTAACAACTGCATCTGAGAGCCAAGTGCTGGCATCCAAATTAAGCGCAATTCCTCATGCCCTGTCTTTCGCCTTGGGCTGTGTGACTTCTCCAGGCAAGGCCGGCACGTGCGGAAAGATCTGCGCTCCCTTGGCTTCCAGGGGTCTTCTGTTTACTTGGGCTTCCTGTGGCTGGGAGCTCTGTATCCTCCCTCAAAAGCAGCGGAAATACATACCAGGAGACCTTTGGACCAGACAATTGCAAACTCCCTCGTCTGGGGAAGAGCTGTGATGTGCCTTCTCAGGCTTCCCTTGGGCAGGGGCCTTGGAGATGATCTCTAAAGTGCAAATTCCTGGCTTTCCTACGGTCTATCCTGGGGTGATCACTGGAGTATTTATAGATTGGGATGGGAGGCCATATCTTAATTCACACTGGAGTCCGTTTTCTGTCCAGCGGGAGTGGGTGGGTTGAGACCGCGACACCTTTTTTCTTTACGGCTAAGAAGCTAATTCCCTGGTCTATTTTGGGGGTCAGAGGTTGGGAGGAAAGTTCCCTGGGGTGATGTAGACAGTGTGGCACGTTGCCACGCTTCCGTGGGCCCGTCACAGGTGCAGGCACGGCCTGTGCCACGAAACCCTCAAGAGCCTGCACGATGAGCTGAACGGAGAGGGGGCTCGCCTCAGCGGAACCGTTAGCTAGCGGGTGGAATGGCTTCCTCCGTTAAGAGAGCTGTGAAGAAACTCAACGTTTTAATGCTCGCCATTGACTCGCCCAGTCAATGATGATTTCCATCTGCTTTCCTGTCCCCTGGGGCTGTGAGACAAGCAGATGCCGCAGAGGCATCATACTGAGACGCTCACTTAGAGGGCAGCTTTTGTTTGGGGAAGCTGGAATCGTTTCTCTGTGAGGAGATTAAATGGGTAATTAACTGGGAGAGGACTTCAATGGCCAGGGCTTGGAGTAGGAGGTCGTAATGAGCTGTTATGCCCACCACATGCTTCACTGACTGAACCGCCCGGGATGTCTGTTCAGACCAGGTTGCCTTGGGAGGGAGCGTGTCCTCCGAGCAAAATTCTTCAGCGTCTCAAGGCCTGGCATTTGAGACCTTCCCCAGGTGTGTGTGTCAGCCAATTGTGGGTGACGGCTGGACACAAAACCAGCTAGTAGAATGTTAATATCCACGCTCTGCCTGATGAGCGGTCGCACCAGGTCAGGCCTTCGTGTGCCCAGCAAGTTGCTAGAGATGGTACAGTGGAACTTGCTGTGTTTTAGTGGCACCATATCCCAACATGCAACGCTCCATCTAGGTCTGCACAGACCATCTCTCCTGCATGGTGAAAACGGTGTGAAGGCTGCTCCCTTGTTGGTCTTTTTCTGGTCTGTAGTCGGACCAGGCTTTAAAGATCATGTGGCAGGCTAATGTCCCGACTTGGAGGTTCCCTGCGGGTGGAGCAGAGATATTGAGGCGTTGTCTGTGCATAGGAGCAAAAACTCCAGCGCTGAAGTAGTTCCTGCTCAGGTTCTGGCTCCAAGGAGCTGTCAGTTTCAGGAAGTTCTCTATCAAAGCAAGCAGCACTTCCTGCTAAACAGGTGCTTGCTAAATCAAGGCTTGCCTTGTCTGGAGGGACACTTGCAGCATCAGACAACTTGGTTTGTGCCTGATGTTTAACCCCGGGTGACCTGCAGCGCTCTGACTCTCCCGTCAAAACAGGCGTCTTGCCAAACCTCGAGACGTAGCAATCTGCTTTGTAACAAGAAGTTTGGAAATGTTGTTTTCTCTCTCCTATCTTAGATGTTTAGGCTTTTAACGTTGCAGGGGAACAGAAGCAGCTACCAGGGGACTGTCGGAAGGTGTAGCTGCAGACTCTGTGGTTGGAGGTAGCAGGACTTGGTGAGTGGTGTTTGGTCTGTCTGAAGTCTGAGTGGTTAATTGCTGCCTGGTGCTGAGGGGCAGAGCTGAGCTAAGCAGGGAGACTTGACGTTAAAGGTCACTTGAGAGCCATGAACGGAGGCACCTAACAGGACAGTCTCAGAGGGAGTTGAGAGAGGGAATGTAGGAGGTGCTCTCTCCAGGTGCAGCTCTACATGCAATTTTTAGCCAGCGGTAAACACATGGTGGTGACCTGCTATGGATGTGTCATGTTTTCTTTCCTGGCTGAAGCCAGAAGGGACTTCCTGGGCAAGTTGGTGGCTGTGCCGGAGGAGAAAATTCTTGGATTGGAGGGGCAAGTAGAGATGCTACTGGGGGGAGGGGATAGCTCAGTGGTTTGAGCATTGGCCTGCTAAACCCAGGGTTGTGAGTTCAATCCTTGAGGGGGCCACTTAAGGATCTGGGGCAAAAATCAGTACTTGGTCCTGCTAGTGAAGGCAGGGGGCTGGACACGATGATTTTTCGAGGTCCCTTCCAGTTCTACGAGATAATAATAATTGGAGATATACCTATCAGAAGCTGATTTGCTCCTAGACAGCCAGGTTCAGGAAATATCAGTACTCTAGGTTCAAGGAAGAAAGGAGTTGGCTACCGAGCAGTCACAGGAGACCTAGCAATATGTGACCACCAGAGACAAGCGGTCACGGCAGCATTCTACACAGCTGGGGATAGATGAGGATGGGCAAGCTCAGGAGCAGAAGACCAGGAGGAATTCCACACAGTTAGAAGTTGCCAATCAATGTCAGTCCTTAACATGGAAACTGAAGAAAATCTCTCAAGATCCAGCCGGTCCCAAGGAATGGAGCGATGTACAGGACAAACGTGTGGATGGCAGCTTGGACCAACCTGTCAGAAAAATCAAGCTTGTCCACAAAGTTCTCCAACCGGCGGAGGAAGACAGACTATCTTTGCTGGGGATTCGATGCTCAGAAGAATCGGAAGAACATTCTGCAAGGGACGAGCAGAAAACAGGATGGTGTGCTGCCTTCCTGGAGCCAAGCCCTGAGATGTCACTCTAAGGCTGGATCGGATTTGGAACTCAGTGGGAAAGGAACCATTCGTGGTGGTTCATAGAGGCACTCATCATACTGTGTTGTGAGAGATCTCGCCGATAGACGATGTCTTCAGGGAACTTGGAAGCGTGCTGAAGAAGAAGAATGTCCAAGTGATCATCTCAGAAATCCCAGAAACAAAGGAAAAGGCAAGGCAGAAGATGCTGGAAGTGAACTGCTGGCTAGGTAAGTGGTGTTATGGTTTTGGTTTTGTGGAACATTGGACCACCTTCTATTGGGAGAGGGGGCTGTGTAGTTTGCATGGCCTCCATCTCAGTAGAAGAGGAACTGATTTTTGAGTGGTCAGGAGGGCATTAAACGACTAACAAACAGGGAGGGTGAAAAGGAGGGAAGATACAAGCATCATTTAGTACAGAATCAGGATGCTGAGGACAAAATTAATCAAGGGACCAAAGGACATGAAGAGAAGAAATTCTGTAATTGCCTGTACGCCAGTGCTAGGAGCCTGGGTAACAAACGAGGAATTGAAGTTGCTTATTCAGGAGCATAAATTTGATTTAGTTGGCATGACTGAAACCTTCTGGGATGAGTCCCAGAATGTTAAAATCAGTGGTCCGAACCTATTTAGGAAGGCTCAAGTGGACAAAAAAGGGAGGGTGCACTCTGTCAAAAATGGCCCTACCTGTTTTTGAGTCACTGATAACGTGGAAGAAAATGATGTTGAACGCTTATGGATCAGTGTCGAACAGATAAAGCACCAGATGCGGTATTAGTTGGTGTTTGGTACGTGTCACCAAATCACACTAGGGAGCAGGATGACCATCTCCTTACATGTCTCCCTCTAATGTGTGTGTGGGGGGAAGCTGCGTGATCGTGGGGGGATTCAGTTTGAGTGACTCACACTGGATATCTCACGCTCTCAGTACTAAATCATCTGTGAAATTTCTAAATATTATTGATGACCATTTCCTAACTCATAAAGTGTTGCATCCAGCTGGGGGAATTCTACATTAGACTCCATCTTGACAGATAAAGAGGAACTGATCACAGAACTAAAAATTAGTGGTAGCTTAGATACAAGTGATCATTACCTGATCACATTTAAAAGATGCAGTTTCACAATGCAGAAGACAATTATGAGTCCAGTCATCTCCGAGGAAGAATTTAATTTAAAAAAAAAAGTGACTGATAATTGGAAATTGCCTAGGAAAACTTTACTAGATGCCCCAAAAGCCGCAATCAAAGAAGAAGGCTGTATTGGTTTAAAAAAAAAAAAAAAAGCTTGGTTTAAAGGGGAGGTGAAGGCAGCTATAAAAAATAAAATATCAAATGGAAGGGTTGATAGTATAGAAGCTCCCCGACTTACGCAAGCGTTCTGTTCTGGAATGCCTTGCATAAATCGAATTTTGCGTAAATTGGGAATGTATCTCCAACAATTACCCCCCCCCCCCCCAAAAAAAAAAAAGCTTACAGAACTTTTTCCATAAGTCCGGATTTCCATAAGTCCGATTTGCGTAACCCGGGGAGCGTCTGTAATGAATATAAATCAGAAGCTAGGAATGGTAGAAAATTGATAAGGGAAGCAAAGGGACAAAAGGAGACATATCTGACCAGCAGAGTTATGAACAATAAGAAGGAATTGTTTAAGTATATTTGGAACAAAAAGAATCCTAACAATGGTATTGGTTCATTACTAGATGAAGCTGGTAGAGTTGTCAATAATAATTTAGAGAAGGCAGAAGTGTTCAATAAATATTTCTGTTTTGTATTTGTGGGGAGGGGGGAGATGTCATGTCATATATGATAACGCTCTTTCCATTCCACTAGTATCTCAAGAAGATGTTAAATAGCAGCTACTAAAGAGACATTTTAAAATCAGCAGATCCAGATAACTTGCATGCAAGAGTTTTAAAAGAGCTGTTTGAGGAACTCTCTGGACTGTTAATATTGATTTTTTTTCAGTAAGTCTTGGAACACTGGGGAAGTTCCAGAAGTCTGGATGAAAGCTAATGTTGTGTTAATATTTAAAAAGGGTAAATAGGATGACCTAGGTAATGATAGGCCTGTCAGTCGGATATTGATCCAGGGCAAGATAATGCAGCAGCTAATACAGGACTTGATTTATTAAAGAATTAAAGGAGGGTAGTATAACTAATGCCATTCAACATGGGTTTATGGAAGATAGAGCCTGTCAAATTAACTTGATTTTTTTTTTTTTGGCGATTACAAGTTTGGATAATAAAGTGTTGATGTAATACACTTAGACTTCTGTAAGGCATTTGACTTGGTACCACACTACATTTTGATTAAAAAAGAAAAGAAAACCAGAAAGATATCAAATTTAACACAGCACATGAAGTGGATTAAAAGCTGGTTAACTGATAGATCTTAAAATGTAACTGTAAACTTTGAATCATGATTGAACAGCTGTTTCTAGTAAGATTCTGCAGGGATCTGTTCTTGGTCCTGCGTGGTTTAACATTTGGATTAATGACCTGGAAGAAACGGTAAAATCATCTCTGAAAGTTTGCAGGTGACACACAAATTGAGGGAGTGGTAAGTAACGAAGAGGACAGATCACTGATACAGAGCAGTCTGAATAGCTTAGCAAGCTGGGCACAGGCAAACAATATACATTTTTAATATGGCTAAATGCAAAAGTATACATCTAGGAACAAAGAACGCAGGCCATACTCCCTGGACGGGGGCTTCTATCCTGGGAAGCAGAGACTCTGACAAAGATTGGTGGGGGATGTGGATAATCAGCTGAATGTGAGCTGCTGGAGCAAATCTGTATCCAAAAGGGCTAATACCATCCTGGGATGCATAAACAGGGGAGTCTTGAATAGGAGCAGAGAGGTGATTTTTACCTCTGTATTTGGCACTGGTGCGACCTCTTCTGGAATTCTGTGTCCAGCTGTGGTGTCTGTAATTTTAGAAGAACATTGACAAGTTGGAGGGGGTTCAGAGAAGAGCCATGAGATGGATTAAAGGATTAGAAAACATGCTGAATAGTGACAGACTCAAGGAGCGCGATCCATTTAGCTTAACAAAGAGAAGGTTAAAGGGTGACTTGATCCTCAGTCTATAAGTACCTACATGGGGAACAAATATTTAATAATAGGCTCTTCAAACTAGCAGAGAAAAGTGTAACACGATCCGCTGGCTGGAAGTTGAAGCTAGACACATTCAGCCTGGAAAGGAGATGTACATTTCTAATGGTGAGAGTAATTGATCGTTGGAACAGTTTACCCAGGGTTTTGGCAGATTTTCTACAAATTTTAAATCAAGATGGGATGTTTTTCTAACAGCTCGGCCCTAGGAGTTATTTTGGGGAAGTTCTCTGGCCTGTGTTACACAGTAGGTCAAACCTTAGCAAGTTTGCAGATGACACTAAACTGGGAGGAGTGGTTGATACGCTGGAGGGTAGGGATAGGATACAGAGGGACCTAGACAAATTAGAGGATTGGGCCAAAAGAAATATGATGAGGTTCAACAAGGACAAGTGCAGAGTCCTGCACTTAGGACGGAAGAATCCCATGCACTGCTACAGACTAGGGACCGAATGGCTGGGCAGCAGTTCTGCAGAAAAGGACCTAGGGGTTACAGTGGACGAAAAGCTGAATATGAGTCAACAGTGTGCCCTTGTTGCCAAGAAGGCTAATGGCATTTTGGGTTGTATAAGTAGGGGCATTTCCAGCAGATCAAGGGATGTGATCATCCCCCTCTACTCAGCACTGGTGAGGCCTCATTTGGAGTACTGTGTCCAGTTTTGGGCCCCACACTACAAGAAGGATGTGGATAAATTGGAGAGAGTCCAGCGGAGGGCAACAAAAATGATTAGGGGGCTGGAGCACATGACTTATGAGGAGAGGCTGAGGGAACTGGGATTGTTTAGTCTGCAGAAGAGAAGAATGAGGGGGGATTTGATAGCTGCTTTCAACTACCTGAAAGGGGGTTCCAAAGAGGATGGATCTAGACTGTTCTCAGTGGTAGAAGATGACAGAACAAGGAGTAATGGTCTCAAGTTGCAGAGGGGGAGGTTTAGGTTGGATATTAGGAAAAACTTTTTCACTAGTAGGGTGGTGAAGAACTGGAATGGGTTACCTAGGGAGGTAGTGGAATCTCCTTCCTTAGAGGTTTTTAAGGTCAGGCTTGACAAAGCCCTGGCTGGGATGATTTAGTTGGGTTTGGTCCTGCTTTGAGCAGGGGGTTGGACTAGATGACCTCCTGAGGTCCCTTCCAACCCTGAGATTCTATGATTCTATGACAGTGGTCCCTTCTGGCCTCGGAATCTGGCCAAGAGGATACAGCATCACCTTGCTCGTGTGCTTTTTAATGCCGAGAAAGCTGATCCCTCCCCAGCTTATCCAAGATCCAGGGGCAGGGCTGGTGCTGTAAATGCAGGACTGAAACCAGTAATAAACCCAGCATGCCTGTAGCCTTTTATGATCAAAGTGTGGCATGAGTTAGAAAGCCTAAATTAGCGTTTAGCGCTGAGATCAGTTGGATTTCATAAATGGCACCATCACTTCATTAAAAAAACCCATTAATAGGTTGGGTCTAAAAAGACGACAAAATCTGCATTTCCTGCCCCCGAAACAATCTGAATCGCGTGACCCAGACAGCTGCATCTTGCGGAGAGTCTTGGAATACTCCAGGGGCCAGAGGAGTAAAGTCCAAAGCCCGTTCTGAGAATATCCTGCCACAGGTTCCAGAGCTTTCAGTCCCAAGAGCTGACAGCAAAACTTCCTGGAGGGGGGATCACTGCCACACCAGGGCCATGCAGAACTTCTTGGCTCAGAGCTAACACCTTGAGCTGCCCCCAGAATGAATAAGTAGCAAGTTCAGAGGCCTGGTGTTACGAGCTCCAAACTCTGATCCAGTATCTCTGGGTGCGAACTCGGGCATTGTTACAAGGGCCGGGCTAGGCAGGCAAAGCTCTTCCTGTAAACTAGTCTGTTCCTTTCTGTTCTGGATCTTCTAGGCTGCTCGAGGACTTCACAGAACAGATTTGCCCCATCTGACAAGCTTCAAGGACTGGGGGGTGGGTGGGCTGAAGGGGCAGTAATTTATCCAAGTTTCAAATGGTGCCTGGAGACTACGGCGTTGCATGTACCTGAGGTGGCCGAGTTCTGGTGACTGAATCTGAGTCCACTGCACACGTCTACACTGAAATTGTGGTGTGACTTCCCTTCGCAGATCTGGAACGACTTCATGAACCGGTCTGGTGAGGAACAGGAGAGGGTCCTGCTCTACCTAGAGGAAGAGGCCAAGAAGAAGCACAAGAGGAAGCTCCCTGTTAAAGCGGAGGACAAGTGGAAAGGTACCGAGAGGGGAAGGGAAGGCTGGACGGGGTGACTTTGAATCTTGAAGTGGACGTTACATTCCCGGGTGTCACCTTGCTGCACCCTGCTCACATTTCCTCCTACATCACTCCATGCCGGAGAAGCACGACAACCTGGCCTCTCTGCTAAAAGAATCAGCAGGGAGCTAGTTAATATTGAGCCTCAGTTTTATCAGGTGTTTCTGCCCGCACCCATAGAGGTGAGAGGGGGCAGGTCATGCCATCCGGAGCTATGGAGGTAAATTCAGCTCTGTGCTGGTGCTGAGGCTGGTCCAGGACAGAGAGGAGGCAGCTCGTGTCTCCCTGATTCCAGGCATCCAGGGCTTGTAGCAGCAGGGAATCACTGGGGTGACTGTCACAGCCGCGCCTCTTCCTGTTCCAGATCCCTCTTGGCCGAACTGTCCCCACTGGGGCAGAGTTAAGGTGACTTGTGCACCTTGTTTGAGGAGTGCGACCTTCACTCTGCATTTGCCTAGTTTCCCACTTTTGAGGGCAACATTCATTCAAGTCCCTGGCTTGCGGCCGCTGCTGGGAATGCCAATTCTTTAAATCTGTTCCTTTGTTTCCTCCAGAGCATCCTGCTTACACACCGAAAGAATGTTTCCAGCGCATCAGCCGCCGGCTTCGCACCACGCTGAGACGAGGCAGGATCCCTATGGTGAGACCCTGCCATGCCATTGGTCAGGTGACCATCTAGGTGCCCGAAGCTCCCACCTAGAGCTAGAAGTTTCCTGTAGACCCATGTGCTCCTTCCATCCAGTGGGCGGAGCCAGTGCTTGTCCTGACACTGCTGCAGCTTGCTGCATGAGGGTATCTCTACGCAGCAGCTGGCCGTGTGATTTGCAGCTCGTGTTCATGTACTTGCACTAGCTTCCATCTGGCCAGCTCGCTACGAATAGCAGTGAGGATGTGGTGATGCCAGCCACGCAAGCGAGCACGTACCCAGGGGGGTGAGGTGGGCTTGCGCAACCCAAGCCACCCCGGCCGCGCGGCTATTTTTAGCAAGCTCGTTAGCTTAAGGCCGGCACGGGGACGTCTGCAGATCACGCCCCCGGCTGCAGCTGAAGATGCTGCGGTTGACACAGGAAGCCTGGGCTGAAGTTTTCACCCAGTACCATTTGATGGGAAGCGGGTGTCGAAATCGCAATGCGCAGTGGGTGACCAGAGAAGTCTGGTCAGTTCAAGAACAAAGTGGCTCAGAGATTTTGGGAGTGGGGCAGGGCGGAAATGGAGCCTGTCATCTCTAGGTTGTGGGGTTTCAGTGTGTTCCGGGTCAGTAAGGACCGAATTCTTGTCATCTGCTGGCTGCTCAGTCTCTGGGGTCGAGTGTCTCCGCTAGCTCCTGGTGTGTCCACATAGAATCTCAGGGCTGGAAGGGACCTCATGGGGTATCTAATCCAACCCCCTGCTCAAAGCAGGACCAATCCCCAGGCAGATTTTTTTTTTTTTCCCCCGAGATCTCTAAATGGCCCCCTCAAGGATTGAACTCACAACCCTGGGTTTAGCAGGCCAATGCTCAAACCACTGAGCTATCCTTCACCCCACATCACACAAATCACAGCTGCCCTCCCTTTATTAATAAACTTCATCGGGGGAAGCCAAGGAACCAATGGGTGCTGAGATAGCACCAGCCTCCTCCATGGAGGCAGCATCTCCACATTGGGCTGCGGGGGCGCTGGCAGACCAGTGCGGGGAGGCTTGCGCTGCCCCAGCTTGTGCTGTTCCTATTCCGGAGACGGAGGATCTGACGCCTTAGCCCTGGCTCGCTCCAGAGGATGAAGTTGTCTCTGCTAGAGTTCAATTAGCAAACATCCTTGCTGCTGGCCTCTGTGCTCGGATGAAGAGAGAGGGGCGCACGCTCTGTAGGAAGGAGGTGGGGAAGAGAATGACAGGAAGGCTCCACAAGGGTGTCTAGATTTCACAGGCCGGGTACACGCTCCCATCATGCACCTCCGCTGCCGGGAGGAAGCCATTACGCTTGCCCTGGTATGACCAGGCGTGTCAGTAGGCGTACGCTGCCAATTATCCCTTGTTACCGAAGGGCCCTTGCTCTCCGCTCCCTTTGATTTCGCTTTTCAGCGCTATAATTGTCTTGGTCTGTTTTTCTGCTGCCTCCGTTCAGCATCTGCTTTTAAAAGCAGCCCCAGCTCGTGCCTGGCGTGGCTGCTGCAATTTGCGCTCCAATTGCACCGATCTTTGCTGCTAATTTCTTAGGTCACAGCGCTCCAAAGAGCCACTTGCTTATTATCCTGGGGGGCGGGCAGGCAGGAGGCAGCAGCAGGAAGCTGGAGTAACCTCCTGGAAGCTTTTTAGCTGCTGCCGGCGTGTTAACGCGAATGTAAATATTTGCTGGGAGAGACTGTGTAGGGGAAACGCACCAGCACTGCGGTTTCTCTTCACAAGCTTTGCAGCTGGGGGCTGCTGCTCTTGGATTCTTGCTTGTCTCGGGCTGCGGAGAACAAGGTTCCCCCGTCCCATCCCCTTCCAACGCCCGTCTGAATTATTTGCATTGCAGCAGAGACTAGACGCCCCACCGGAGATGGGAAGCCCATTACGCTAGGCGCTGTGCAAATACAGAGATGGTCCCAGCCCCCTTGCAGATTAAAGAGACGGGGGCTGGGGGGAGAAGTGACCTAGC
The DNA here is from genome assembly GCF_020497125.1 of Mauremys mutica. Taxonomy (NCBI): domain Eukaryota; kingdom Metazoa; phylum Chordata; order Testudines; family Geoemydidae; genus Mauremys; species Mauremys mutica. The sequence goes on from NC_059095.1 coordinate 5,424,582, forward strand.
CAAGATCCTGCATGGATCAGTGGCAGAACTGAGAGCAGAACCCGGGGGTCCTGATCCAATGCCCTTGTTGGAATGATTGTCCCTCTCCATTGGTGACGGCTAAAGGCTGGTGCTTCACATCCTGCATCTCGATCAGTCGCTCTCAGTGGGGCTGGCAAGGCTTGCAGGAGGGCACCCTGACATGGCATGGCTTCTCCCCAGTTTTCAAGCCTATGCTGCCATGCCCAGCCTCCTTGCGATTGGGTTTACTGTCCAAACGTAAGCAAGCGAAACGATCCCTCAGCTCAGCCTTTGTCCCAGGGTTTCACAGCCTCCCTTCCCAGGGGTCTCTGGTGATCCTGCTTCGTGCAGCTTCCCACTCCCGGCCAGCTCTGTTACTCTTCTGGAACAGCAGCTCCAGGGCAATCACGCTCCCTCTGACAGGCCTTTATCACCCCTGTCTCCCCCCTTGAATTCACTCAGTTGGGCCCACCTGCCCTGATACAGGGGAGCTGGGCCTGGTCTACTGGGACTCTCTGATCTGCCACCAGCTGAGGAGTCAGATCTGAAATGCTACATTCCCTCCTTCGCCCCCACCCTCCAAAAACCTGGCTCTGATGACAAAAGCAGAGACATTCCTAGTTGCCCGGTCCCTGTGACCAGCTGCAGGCGGCAGAACGTGACTTCACGTAGGGAACGCAAACCACGTAGGAGCAGAAGCTTGCTACCCGGGGGTATGGAAGACACTATCTTGGCAACCGTCCACTTCAGAGGGAGATGTCTGAGGATCTCGCGGCATTCTGTTCGCGGGTCGGCCTGTCGGCTGGCCCGGCTTTCTGGATGCGTGCAGCTGGTGACCTGATGCTGGTTTCAAGCTTCCAAATAGCTTCTCAGCCATACTGTCACCTCCACTTGATTCTCGTTTTTGCAGGGGACCCTGGAGTGTCTGGAGGAGGAGTTACTGGCCTTTTTCTCCGTCACCCCTCACTCTGTCTACACAGCAATGATGGACAATAGGTAATCCTTCTTCCTTGCTGCTGGGACGGCAGGGCACCTTGGCTCCTGTCCCAGAGGACGCAGGGGGAGGGAGGGTTTTGCCTGGTGACTCCTGCTGGAGCGGGTTCTCACTTAGCAATGAGGCCACGCAGGGTGCGTGACAGTCAATCTGTAGAGCTGCCTGTTGCAATGGACTTGTGGGGATCGGAGGCCTCTGCCTGCATCCCCTGGCACCCAATCTGCCCTCCGGCCACCAAATGAGGGTATGTCCTCACTGCAATGAAACGCCCATGGCTGGCGCACGGCAGCTGACTCGTGTTCGGGGCAGGGGCTCAGGCTGCGGGGCTGTAGATGTCCAGGCTTGGGCGGGAGCCTCCCCGCTCAGGGGTCCCAGAGCCCAGGTTCTGGCCCAAGCCTGGCTGTCTCCACTGATTTTTATAGCCCCGTGAGCCTGAGTCGGCTGATCCAGGCCAGCCCTAGGGTGACCAGATGTCCCAATTTGTATAGGGACAGTCCCGATTTTGGGGTCTTTTTCTTATATAGGCTCCTATTATCTCCCACCCCCGGCCCGATTTTTCACACTTGCTGCCTGGTCACCCTAGCCAGCCCTGGGTGTTTGACTGCAGTGTAGACATACCCCAAGAGTCGGATCTGATCTAAGATGGCTGGCTGGAGAGGGACTCAACCGACCCGTCCTCTTCCGAGAGAGCTGGCCGGCTTCGCTCCAGCCTCCGGTTAGCTGCAGGGCCGGCTCCAGGTTTTCGGCCGCCCCAAGTGGCGGGGGGGGGGGGAGCCGATCGGCGGCACTTTGGAAGAGGAAGCGAGGGACTGAGGGACCCGCTGCCGAATTGCTGCCGAAGACCCAGACGTGCCGCCCCAATAGCGGCCGGAGAGCCGGCCCTTTGTACTGGCCGCCCCAAGCACCTGCCTGGAGCCAGCCCTGTTATCTGGACCAACGGCTCGTTTGCCGCAGAGGGCCTCACGTGCTGTGGAGCCTCTGATCCGTGAGCTCTTACGATGGAGTGTCAGAGCCGTGTGTGACCAAAGCCCGGTGGGTTTGTTTTTGTTCCAGCTTTGAGCGGCTGCTGCTCCACGCTCTCTGCCAGTACCTGGACCTCGTCTCTGCCAGTAAGAGCCTTGTTTTGGTTCTCTTCCCTCCATTGCTATCGGGCCTCTCCAGCTAAGCCCTCTTCCTCCACACCCTCCCCTCACCCCCGCCCGCCTTCCACTGCAGCTCCCAGATAACTCTCCCCACACGCTGCCAGCGCTTCCCCCTGGCCCTGGGAGCTGGGCAGTCTGGTGGGTTACCCCAGGAGCCGCATGGGGCTGGGAGGCAGCATTGTAATCCCAGCTGGGCCAGTGAGTCACTGTGGATCTTTCAGTGCTTCATTCCTGCCCCGCTAGGGTGCTGTGGGGTTTGACTGGCTAATGTTTGTGCTGCCGTTGGAAACACAAGCTGCTGTCTCAAGTGCTAAGCGCCGTTCTGTATGGCCAGTCCCCTTAGGGCCAGATCCTGGGAATACAAACGCCTGGATGCAACCCTTAATTACACAGCTCAATGAGCTTCTTGCAACCCACTCGACTTTGTCCTGGGCTCTGCGTCATTATTCCGTGCCCCCTCCGGCACAGCCCGGGGGGTGGGGAAAGGAAGGAATCCATTCCCAAGCTGCAGCCCTGCTTACAGCTAGCGGGGTGTGCATGAGGGGAGATGGAGTTGGAGTGTGTTGGGTGGCACGTCTGGGCCGGGAACCCCATTCGCTCTGGCGTGTTGGCAAGGCAGTGGGAGTTGCTGCTGCCATAGGTGCCAACTTTTCCCGGCACCGGTGGGTGCTGACGCCGCCCCTGGCTCTGCCCCCATTCTAACCCCTTCCCCAAAGTCCCCGCCCCCAACTCCACCCCCCCTCGCCCCTATTGGACTCCTTCCCCAAATCCCCACCCCAGTCCTGCCTCTTCCCCGAAACAGCTGTTTCGCGGCGGCAAGCGCTGGAGCTAGGGGGAGAAGAGGCGTGCCCAGGGGAGGAGGCGGAGCGGAGGTGGAGGTGAGCTGGGGCGGGGCAGGGAGCTGCCGATGGGTTCAGAGCACCCATCAATTTTTCCCTGTGGGTGCTCCAGCCCCGGAGCACCCATGGAGTTGGCGCCTGTGGCTGCTGCTTGTACCGGGGCCGAGTTTGGCCCAGAGATTTGCCATCCCACGGCAAGGCTGAGCCCTGGGGAGACGTCCTGCGAGTCCTGGAATTGATCTCGCTATCGGCTGCAGCTCTGGGGGAGCCGTTCACTAGGGAGTGAGTATCCTGCCGTCCTTCCACATGCTCACCAGGAGGTTTGGCTCAGCCGGTTCACTTGGCCCAATCAGTCTCTTGCCGCATCGGCCTTTGTCTGCGGCTCCCTTCCGAGCAGCGGGCTGGCCTGGCCACCAGGAACCAGCAGGAGAGTGTCTGGCTGGAGGGTGTGATGGCTGGAAGGGCACACTGCGCGCTGTCTGTGTGCGAAGGGGGCTCGTGGGGCGAGGCATGTACAGATCCTAGTGGGAATACAGCACCTCGCAGCTGGGAGGCACAGGGGTTTAGCAGCTCAGATGTGCGCCGGGCCTGGTCTCGAATCCTGCCGGGGAGACTGACCTTGGGCAAGTCGTATTGTCATGTGGTGCCTCAGTTTCCCCATCTGTAAAACATGACTGACCCTACTTGCCTCTCTCTGGGCAGTGCTATAAGAGGTCATTGAGGGGGTCTGCAAGCAGCTGTGCTCCTGCCCTGTTCTTCACCCAGTGCACGCAAACGTTCCGGATCTGGCCCAAACCTACCCCCTCTTTGGGGCTTACATTTATCAACTTGGCTGCCCAGCCCCCTCCGGCAACTTTGAAAACTTCAACCTTAAGTAACAAAATACAAACCTCAACCTAAGAGTTCTCCCGAGTATGGCTGCTGCTACAGTTTTCTCCAGGCAGGACACCACTGTCCATGCCTCTGGTGCCTTCTGCATTAGGTGCTCATATAGCCTATCCCCCTGGCTTGGAACTAATGAGACCCACCTGGTCTGATCGCTGGGGTGAGTGAGTAGAAGAGCACTGTATCTTTCTGTTTGGTCCTAGAATATACCCCAATTGCAAGCCCCAATCCTGTGGTCTTTGACTGTGTGAGAGAGAGAGGCATGATCTGATTCCAAAAAAAAGAACTCACACTCCTTCCTCTCTCTGTCCAGGTTCTGACTTTGAAGGGAAACGCCAAATGAAAGTGAGCAACAAACACAGAGACTTCCTGCCCCCGGAATTACTGCTGTCTGCCTACTTGGAGCAGATGAGCTGATAGGTCTGGAAGACGTCTCACTCAGTGCTCTGAGGACTTCTACGATCCCCATATCTGCTCTCCATCCACTCAGTCCTCGGCGCACAAACGGGTTGTGTCCCCACCCTCTGACGAGTCTCGGCACTTGTGCAATGGCCTAACTGGCGGGTGGGTTTGTGTGGAGCCGGTTAGATCGTTGTTCCCTGCTTCGAGAGAGGAAGTCTTCCCTTGCCCGTCGCTGAAGCCCTGCAGGCATCTCCCGCAGCTGCCACTCCCTTCCCGTGTGGCAAAGCTGGTGTGACTTCCAGCTTCCTCCCCACCCCCGGGGTGCTCCTGGTTCCACCCAAGGCTTCTCCATACTGCTCCCGGGACCCAGTGGAGGGCACCATCTCTGCTCCTCGCACTGGGGCCTGGCAGAGGCCTGCAAGCACCCCCCAAGCAGACCACTCTGTCGGGGGTGGAACCACCTGTTGGACAGCCCAAAACGTCAACCTTCATCATGCTCAGGTGTCCAACCCCCACTCAAGGACTGAGGACTCTGCCTCTCTTGAAGCTGGGAGGCTGAGGCCTTTGCTCTGGATGGGCAGCGTCCTACTGGTTGGAGCAGGGGAGGGGGGTAGGAGCTGACTCCAGGGGTCTCCCCTGCTGCCTGTAGGCTGCTGGGAGGTTAGGAAGTGTCCATCGACACTGTCAAATGCATATCAGCTGTTGTTGCGACACTGGTCCCTCTTGTCGCGTAGATGGGATCTTGATTGTGTCTCTTCTGCCCCCCAAGCCATGTTCCGGATTCAGAATCCGGCCAGGTTCGGGGCGGTGGTGAAAGTCCTGTTCGCATAACATGGAATCGTGCTTTTAACCATGCTGGGGGAACAAGATCGCTCCTGAATAGTGAAGATGGGGGCCCTTCATCTCAGCTCCTTCAGGCCACATCCTCCCCTCATTTCTCTGACTCACTGGCCTCTTAGCTTGGCAGGGGGGGTTCCAGGACCAGCTGCTGCTGCCAGATATCACCATGCTTACGGTGTGTGACCAGCCTGCCTAGCCCTGCCCTGGGCGTGGCGCTATCTCCCGGCAGTAGCTGTGCTCCCTGGAAGCGTGGTTGTCTACACGCCAGCTCATTTAAACACAACCAACCAACCTGTCCCTGGGGGACTCTGGCTTCCCCCGGGGGTGAGTTTGTAGCAGTATTTTTGTGACAAAACAGTTCCCTTTCGGCCTTTGCATTTCAGCTGCTCTGACCTGGCCATTGAGCATCTGAATTGGGCTCATTCCCCAGCTCAGCAAACACTTCAGCAGGTGCCTAAAGCTTAAGCATGGGCCGAAGTGCTTTGCTGAATGTCCAGCAGCTGCCTGGAGCAGATCACTTGTAAGTTGCATTTCACAAACCAGGGAGGCAGGGGACTTACCACAGACTGCAACAGCCTTGCAGGGTCGGGGGTGGGCACTGCTTTGGCTGGTGTCTAACCCTGTTTCCACTCGCTACCCACCACAGAGTTAGCGCTTTAAACCATCGCAGGCTCAGCCCCGCATACAATCCAGTGGCGTACAGGGGGCGGAGATCCCCCCCGCAATGCACACGTTAGCACTTACCTAGCTTCCTCTCTGGAAGGCAAAGGAGTGAAATATCCGTGTGAAAAGCTCGAAGAAGTGTCCAGGCAGGACTCAGTGCCCCCCTCCCCTGCCCTGCTGGCTGCTTGGTTTTGGACTAGGGAGAGCGACCTCTTTGCTCCGACAAGCTCAGAGGAGAAGCTGTCCAGGGAGCCAGCCCCGAGTGGGAGTAACCAGCCCGTTGTTTAGTGGCTCTGTGTAGATTGGCATTGAGCAAACGGCCCCCTGAAGCCGGGCCGCTATTGTTTAAGCTCTGGGACAGTTACCAGTGAGACCTTTAACACAAAGCTCTGGCTGTCTCTGCAGGGCGGGGGCCTTTTCTAAGTATAGTGTGTCATGTATCCAGGTTTGGGTTTGTGATTGTGGAATCTAAGCCAGGCCCCCGGCAGTCCTGCTGCTCGCAAGCGGGGCTGGGTGGTCAGAGCTGAACGTCAGAGCTTGGGCCACCTGGGTCTGCCAGGGGTTTCTGGCGGGGGGGGAGGTTTATATCATGGCGCAATTTAAATAGCTCCGTTTCCAGCTCTCTAGTGCTGTGAAGAGCCCGTTGGGATGTGTGTGGTTTTTAATAAGTATCCTACGTGTTGCGGTGTTTCATTTGGTGCATATCAAGAGCTGCTCTCACCTGGACATAGCAGCTGGTTTAAAGGGCCGGGCCGGGTTTGCGCTGCCTGTGTCGCTGCTCAGCTCCTGGACTGGAATTCTCTGCAGGTGAGTAGTAAAGAATCCTGGGTGAGGAACGCTCTCTGCACAGGTTCAGGGCTTGACTCTCCTCTCTGCTATAGTGCAGCTCCGTTGGTTTCACTGGAGTTACTCCTGACTTACACGAGTTCGTGATCAGAATTAGGCCCCCGGAGGGCAGGATCAGGCCCAGTTCCCCTCTTCTTGCTGAGCACCAGTGTAGCTCGTGAGTGAGGCTTTACACCGGGCGGGTGGACAATCGGGCTCCATTGACATCTCTTCCCATGTAAACCAGCTGGATGTAAAAAAACTTTTTCAGCAAAAAAAAACCTCTCACGCAGCCGCAGAGATTTGCTTTGGACAGCCTGGGCGAGGGTCTGGTCTAGCTGGACAATGCGGCACAGCAGACCGCAGCGCTTGACTTCCCGTGGACGCGCTTTTGTGCGCGTCAGACCCACGCACCATTCTGGGAGCTGCTCTGGGCAGAGAAGGCCGACTCCTGCCAGAGCCCCTGCTTTGCTCTGCCCTGGGGCCTGACTTCCCCTCCTGCCATCTCTGCACACTGCCTCTCCAGCCCGAGCTCCTGAGAGCCCAAACCAAAGCGATCTTGGCACGGACGGTGCCTCCGTGCGGCCCAGCACCCGATCAGGACCGCACTGCGGTTTGTAACATGGCTATGGATGTTGTGTGTCGTGCTTCCGGGAACGTTCATAGATTTTTCTTTTTTAATTGTGTCGATTGTATCTGTCAGCCCCAGCTCTTGCCTCGGTTGAAAGGGCCGTCGCCTGTTCTTACGGCAGCCTTCACCTGCTGTGCCTGAGCAAATCCATGCGTGGGATGGCGACTGTGTGGAGTTTGTAATGCTTCAATCTGCTGTCAACCAGAGGCCAAAACGGGGGCTTCTGCTGAAAGGAGGGGGGGGGGGAGTTCCTTCTGAGCTGACTCAGCTGTTGAAGGTGTGTGCCCAAGAACAATAAATCATGGTGCTCTGGAGTCGTCTGTCTGCTTGTGTGTCATGTAATAGCGACCACCCTCTGTCCAAGCCAGGGTTTGAAGGTGGTCTTGTTAGCAAGAACTGTAGGACACTGAGGCTTTGTCTACACAAGCACTTTTGTCGGTGAAGGGTGTGAAAAAACCACCTGGTGTGGACAGCGCTATGTCAGTGGGAGACACTCGTTGGGGGGTGATAAATTCATGGAGGTTAAGTCCATTAATGGCTATTAGCCAGGATGGGTAAGGAATGGTGTCCCTAGACTGTGTCTCAGAGGATGGAGCTGGATGGCAGGAGAGAGATCACTTGATCATTACCTGTTAGATTCACTCCCTCTGGGGCACCTGGCACTGGCCACTGTTGGTAGACAGGACACTGGGCTGGATGGACCTTTTGGTCTGACCCAGTTCGGCCGTTCTTATGATTCTTTCTCCCATCAGCATATATCGGCTACACAGCAGGTCTTGCAGCGGTACGGCTGTGCCACTGTGTGGTCCATCGTGAAGACATGGCCTGATGGAATATCCTGTCGCAATTAACTTGTGAGTCATCGTAACGGGGAGAAACTCCAGGGCTTCTGCTGTAGCCCTGTCCAGTCTTCCATTTGAAGAGAAACGGGGGCCAGCTGCCACCGCACACTGCGTTTTAATCCACTTAGCGCCCTGGGTGTTGTGAAACTGACATAGATGTAAATTATATTTTCAATCAATCTACTATACAAAAGCTTTGTGCTTCATAACAGCAGATTTCTCAAACTCAAATACAGTCAACCTGTTTTTCTTAAAAGTACTTGTGTACCGTTTTTAAAGTGCAACCTTTTTCTCTTTTCTGTTAGCCATAAGAGGCCTTGTCTGTTCACAAGTTCAACCGGTATTCACCCACGAAAGCTCATGCTGCAAAACTTCTGTTAGTCTATAAGGTGCCACAGGATTCTTTGCTGCTTCTACAGAACCAGACTAACACGGCTACCCCTCTGATACTATATAGATAAGCCAGTGGAAGCCTTCTGGGGACCCACGTCTAAACCAGTGGCTCAACGGCTTCCTCTCCGTAACTTGTGCCCTTTGAGGTCTGAGCGAATGACGCCGGTTGTAAATAGATTTCTTGCTCATATTAAACCCTGGTCGTGCTAGGCGCTGTATGGAGGACGAATGACTTCCCCCGTCCCAAAGACCTTGCAGCTTAGAAGATGAGCTTACAGGTGCATGAGACACACCAAGCAGGCTGAGGTGAAGGAGCCGGGGTAGCAAAGATAACAGGACGTGTGGGATTCTGCGCCAGTAGAGGACACCCTTGCCCCTTCCCTGGCTTGACTCGTAATGCAGTCAGTGGGTGCACTCTGGGAGAGATGTAATTGCACCACATAAGTTGGCTCTGATTTTAGTTAAACTGGGGTAACCTCTGTGTGGCCAAGGCCTAATGGGCAGGTTTGCATATGTGATTTGTACAGCGCTGGCACCCACCAGTCCCAGACCAGCGCCCCCTGGTGCTAGGCCCTGCCCTAAGTTGCTCACAAACGAAATATAAGACACCATGTGGATACAGATGGGAATACGAGGAAACATTGGGATCGCACTGGGCCGTGCTCACAGCACATGGGCTGCTCCTATTGAAGCCGATTTACAGCCACGTAAGTGGGATCAGCCTTAGGGCTGAGTCCTGGCCACAGGTGATCGTTAGCGCTTCCGTGGGGCTGCTTGATCTTCCGTAGAACCCAGGAGTCTGAGTGAAATCGATCCAGCAGTTTGCATTGCTGCCTGTTTCTCCCAGTAAGCATCATCCTACCATGAACGTGCACACACATGTCTGTCTGTCCCACTGGGGTCATGTCCAGGTGGCTGCAGTATCTCTCTTCCTCCAGACCGTTACTTCCAGCTTCCACGCTTGGCGATATTTCCAGACCAACGGGGGTTGCGTTTTTCCCTTGTCGGGGGGGAGGAAGGGAAAGGCCGTGCTGATGGCTAATCCCAAGACCTATACACTGGACCCTTTGAAGCTTTATCTGTTGTGGTGGGAACGGGTTCTCCAGTGGCCCCGGGGGAGCTGCAGTTGTGGGCTAATAGTAAGATGCTGCCTTGGGAATGGGTTCGCTCCCCTGGGGTCAGGGGCAGCGTAGCAGCTCTCAGGGGGTCCCAGAACCCAGGCTCCTGCCTGAGCGTCTCCACTGCAGTTAAACAGCCCCCCAGCCTGAGCCCGCTGCCAGCCGCGGGTGGTTAATTGCAGTGTAGACAGGTGCGGAGCGGCCTGCCCTGGGGCCGGTGGGAGAACCCAGCCCCACGGCTCGGCGAGCTAGGTCTGCTCGTCTACCTGGGCTGTAGTTTTCCCTGTGTCACTTCCTATCCATCCTCCAAGTTCCTCTCGGGGTCCCTTGTCCTCCCCCTGCTTAATCAGGGCCCCTCCCCAGCCTTGCTGCTTGGAGACCTTTTCCTCACTCTGGCTGGGTTTTACCGCTGCTTAAGCCTGGCTCTCATTCCCATTGCTGCAGCATGGGGTGTTGCCTGACCCCCCAGCTGGGGTTTGTGCTGCGATCAGGTTGGCTTGTTCCCAGGGGCTCCACCCCACAGGCCTGTTGTTCTGGGGCTGACGAACTGGAGTTTTTTCTTATCGGGCCAGGATTGATTCCCTCCCACCCAACTTTACAGGGCCACATTGTGCAGTATCTCGGCTCCCCACCCAACTCTCCAATCGGCACCAGGCACGGGTCTGTGGAAGGTGCCTGCGTGGGCCAGTGGGACTGTATCGTGGGACCAGATCTCACTGTGGAGGGGAGTGTAACGCCTCCCCCGCCATGTGGGCCAGCAGCTCCACTAGCTGGAAGCAGCAGAAGGCTGTTCTCCTGTGGCTCCACAGCTGGAGTGTGGCCCAGGGATTACAGGGCCTTGGTTCGGTGCGGTAAGTAGGCATGAGCCTCGTGTCATGGCTGCAGGTCTCACCGGGTCACTTAGCCACCACTAAAAGTCCCCTTCTCGTGCCGCTGGGGATTCCGTCTGAGCCGGCTGCACCTTGCTCTTCGCTCCTAGAGGCAGAGCGGGCTTGGGGCTCCGTCTCCCCCATGTGGGCTGGGCTCAGAGGTTCGGGTCCTTGATGCTGGGCCCGGAGCGCGGGGGGAAATGCAGGCTGGGATAGGGCAGGGGGCAGTGAATGCGGGTGGGGTTTCTTCTTTACCTCACACTTATTCCTCTGCTTTTGGGCAGCCCAGGGCTAGAACAGGAGGCTGCAGGTCAGGCCTGAGATGCATCAGAAGAACGGGGTGGGGAGCCGGGGCTGGGACAGCAAATGGACACAGGTTGAGATTGAGGGGCCTTGGAAGAGGAAAAAGTGGGTGGAATCAGAAGCCTGAGGACGCTGGGAGTACGGATCCAAAATCTGAACAACTTGGTCCAGATCCTCCGCTGTCCTGTCAATCTCCCTTTCTCGTGGGGGGATGTTCTCGTGATCTGCAGCCGGCTGCCAGGGAGCTGGGGGAGATGCCCTTTCGCGCCCCCCCCCCCCCAGCCTAAGCAGAAAGTGGGACGGGGTCACTCACGGGGCCTGAGCTCTGTGCCTTGTCCCTCCTGCTTGTGGCCAGCCGGTGCTGCCTCAGCCCCCTGCAAACTGCAGTGGAACATGGAAACGCAGGGCAGCCAGGCCCTAATGAGCAGCTTTATTCACAGGCACATTAAAGGCACCCGCCTGATGGAGCCCTGTGGAGCGCTCGCTCTGGCGCCTGCCGCTTCCCGGCTCCCCACGCAGCCCTAGGAGGTCTCTAATTGCCACCCGTTGCGGAGAAGCGTTGCCCCCTGCCAGGCTGGATGGGAAGGCAGGAGCCAGGGAGCGAAGCAAGTTTGCAAGGAGCGAGAGCTGTAGGGGGATCATAGGGAGCGAGAGGCCTCCTGGGCCTCTGGCCAACCCAATTGGCTGGTTCGTTCTGGCAGAGCGGAGGCTGTTTGGAGCAGCCATCGCTCCGCAGCCCCCTGGGGTTCTGACTGGAGCCATCAGGCCCAAGGACCGAGCCCACGGGGCTTCCCAGCACCACTTGCTCTCGGCCGGGTTTTCTCATCTTGCACGTTTTCATTTGGGAAGCGGGGGTTGCAAGTGCATTAGATTGGCCTCCATCTGCCTTTGCTGGACGGGGTGGAGGAGCAGGGGTGGTCATGTGGTGGGGACAAGGGACACAATGCTTTATTCCACCTGCCAGCCAGGCTAAGCGGGGAGCATAAAACCAGCCAGCTGCATGCCCCTGGGGGGATCAACCCAGCGCCTCAGGTGTATCCACAGAGCCCTAGGCCAGAGGAGTGAATTTAAGCCCCCGAGGAGAGAGAGAACTGTCCCAGAGGCCCTGCCTGGTCACACTGCATCATGCAAATCACACTGTTCTGTTTGTACAGCCCCTAGCACCCTGCCCATGGTCCATGATGCAGCCTGACAGGTACCACAGCCATGTAGCTAACAATAATTAAAAGAGGGCTGCCCAGCTGTCAGGAAGCTGAATGCGTCCCCAGTTCTCAGGTTGTTTCATGTTCCTGGAACGGGGCAGCATGGAAAGGGAATGGGAACAGACCAAGGAGCTGGGTGAGTCAGGGTGGTCACTAGGGGCTGTAACTCTCTGCACCCCCACCATGCCTCCCCTGCTCATGGGAGCCAGGAGGACCTGAAACAGGCAGTGCCCATGCAAATGGGGTTTGGCACCGTTTTCCTCCCCAGCACCGCAGGCAGTTCTGCTCAGGAGTTTTCGAGTTTGAATGAAGCTGCTGACAGCATGTTCTGCAGTTCCACAAAGTTTCATGTTGAAACCACAACTCCCACCCCGGCACCTGATGGTGGGTGGGTGTTTGCTCAAACCTTAGAGCCCCTGATTCACTCCAAAACTCACTCCCAGCTTGCTTGGACCTCAGCACTGGCTTGTGCTGCCCTCAAGCCCCCATGTGGCTGACTCCAGACTTGGTCTGGCTGTGGCTTCAAACTTGAACTGGGTTCATGGAACTTCAGGCAAACCCGGGCCAAGTTACGGGGTGTAACAAAATCCCAAGCCAGGCAGGAACTCATGCCACTAAGATTATGGCCCGTCACTTTCCCTAAATAGAGAGAACCTGGGGAATTCTGCAAATTTACTTGCGATAGTGAAGTTTTGTTGGATACTGAGATATTGGAGTTTATTTGGGTGGACGCAAATAGCAAGTTGCTGGGCTTTATTTACACTGATGCAAATACCAAGATATAGAGTTATTTGTATGTAACCAAATAGAAAAAATAGTGGGGTGTATCTGGGTCTATGTAAATATCAAGATATTGGCGTTTACTTGAGATCTGGGGAATTAAGAGTGAGATTGGGGTAAATTTGGGTTATGGGGGAACCTCAATATGGGTTGCTTTGGGTACCTCTGCTGTGGAGGGAGTTAACAGAAATACCCCTAGGGGTTGTTTCCTTTCACTCCTTACAATGGGAGAATGGCAGGCAAGAAAAATATGGAACGCTTCACGAATTTGCGTGTCATCCTTGCGCAGGGGCCATGCTAATCTTCTCTGTATCGTTCCAATTTTAGTATATGTGCTGCCGAAGCGAGCACAAACTTTGAAGGGACCAGCTTAGTATTTATATCTCCATAAATTTACATTAATTTTAGTAAGGGTGAATTTAGTATTTTTTAAACTATATTTATCAAATTCATATTCTTATTTTAATTAATACCCATACCTATTTGATTTTGTAATAATATTGTATTTTCATTTATTTCCACTGAAATCTGGCCCTCGTCTCAGCATCTCAGGCATGTGGAATCGTGGGTAAGCGTTTATGCAAATTAACGGAGCAGCGCCCTCGGCTGTCGAAGGCCCTCACACTGGGGCTGACCGCTGCAATGCCTGAGCGAATTGTCCACTAGCGGCTCCGAGGCCGCCTCCCGCTCTGACAGAGACCGGCCAGCGGGGCGAGTCGCCTCCTCCCTTCCTTCGGGCTCCGGTGCCGAGCCCCGGCCCTTGCCCGCTCCCTGAGAGCGGCGGTTTGGTCCGGCCCGTTGGGGGACAGCCCGGGCAGGGGGCCTTTCTCGGCAGACAGGAGGCGGCGCGGAGCGATGGGGGGAGGTAGGTGAGTCTCTCAGGCGGAGGAGGGGGGGCAGTTACCTCCTCTCTCTGGGGTGGGGTAATTACCCTCCCCCTTCCCGTGTGGGGGAGGGGATAGTTATTGTCCCTGCCTCAGGGGGTTCCCCCCCATCCTGGGGGACACTTCCCCATCGCCATGAAGGGCTGGTTGTGCCAGGGTGGGGGGAGTGATCTCCCAACCCCTGTATCTTGGTGGCATTGGGGGTGCCCCGCGTGGAAGACCCTGCCCACCCCGCTGGTAGGAGTGGAGGGATCCCAGCTGCCCCAGGCGGGTGCTGTCGATAGCAGGGGTTCATGGGTGGAGGGGAAACACTGGCAGGCCCATGGCAGCCCTGAGGGTGACACCTCTGGGGGACCCCTGTGGTACCTCGGTGACTGTCACAGCGCCACGGCTGCTGATCGCTTAAAGCAGCAAAGAATCCTGTGGCACCTTATAGACTATAAGGTGCCACAGGATTCTTTGCTGCTTCTACAGAACCAGACTAATACGGCTCCCCCTCTGATACTTGATCGCTTAAAGAAAACATACTGTTTTCTAACAGCATCTAAGCCTCACCAGCCTTGATCCAAGGCTAGTAACAAGGGGGTAATGTTTCCACTGTAGACAGATAGCATATGAGGCTAATGGAGCTGTATTTCCAGGTTAAGAACAGGGACTGTTATACAGACGCTCAGAGGAAGTTAATGATCATCTTGTGTGCTCACTGGACCAACAGGTCAAGAAAGCTTAAGCCATTTAGGAAGAGACCATCCAGCCCACAACATGGGCTCTTGTTTTATCTTCTAATCTCACTGTACTCTTCCTTCAAACCGAAGAACTGTTATGTCAGTGGGCTATGGAGATAGGTGCCCACAAGCAAAATGAGCAATATGGGATTTGGATTGGAGATTTGGTATTCTTTTACCTGGGAAGAAGTGGATAAACTGTATGATCACATTCTCTCCACCTTAGTAGAAAACTTAACCTTTAAAGCAGGTGATTGTGGCTGTAAAGATGATGAACTCCATTGGCTTTTCTTTGCTCTCAGATGCCCAAGTATGGGCTACCCTGTACTAAGGGAAACCCTAATTAACGGTGTTCAGGGTCTGTAATGGTGTTCAGGATCACCATGTCTGGCTTACCTTTAGGGACAAAGGAATGAGCTGTAAAGGTTGGGAGGATCTAAAGTAGGAGATCTCGAGAGGAATGAGGACATGCGAGAAAGGAAAGAGTGGTGGGGAAAGGAATTAATGCAAATGGGAGCAGAGGGGTCCAGCTATGTCACAGGAGGTAAAAGTAATCTTTAGATGATGAAAGGTTAAAAACTAGCCATGATGGGAATTCTCCACTCTGGCTGCTTTGACGGATAATGTAAGTCAGTGCATCCTCACTTTCAGTGGGGATTGCACAAAGCAACACATTTCCTTTGGAAAGTGAAAATGGCGGCTGTTTTTAACAGGGGATCTTTGACAATGTACTTAGCGTCCTTTGCTCGTCCTATTCATTCTTCTCTTTCTTAGGCACAGTGATCTATGAATAGCCTTGCAACAGGCCAGTGGTGCCTTGGTGGTCTTCCAGGGCACAATGGATTTGGCATATGTCTGTGAGTGGGAAAAAAGGCCCAAAAGCAACCACTGTCCGTCCATCCCGCTGGTGTGTGCTTGGTCCTGCAGGAACCTGATTGCCTTCACAACAGACCTCAAAAATGAGGAGGAAAAAGGTACAGTTCGTCCCTATGGTTTGTGATTTTTATCCGCTCCTTCTCTTGACACCTATTCATGACCCCCAGCTGGAAAACCCCCTGCTCCAGACTAGTCTTGCTGCGGAAAAACACTCTAATTAGATCTTCAGTTCTTCAGAGCGGAGACTTTATTTTTTGGTCTTGTAAAGCAACATATGTTTATGGCCCTATAAAAATAATTGAAGCTCAGTGATGTCCTGCAATAAAAAATTGAATGTTTTAAAAATAAATTAAATCCCACTGCAAATTTTTGAAAGGACTTGATGTCTCTCCCTGCCTAGATCTTACCCACATGATCCATATCCTGGACACTGAGCATCCATGGGATGTTTATTCCATTAACTCTGGGCACATTGAAATCATCACCTGTTTGGAATGGGATCAGTCAGGTAAGCTTTGCTCTTATAGTTGGTTGGGGGGAGGGGTTGGCTTCATAAAATTGCTCACACTATGATGGGGCACAGAGAGGGAGTTTATGGAGGTCTTTCTCTTTTAGAAGCAGCAAAGAATCCTGTGGCACCTTATAGACTAACAGACGTTTTGCAGCATGAGCTTTCGTGGGTGAATGCCCACTTCGTCGGATGCATTCACCCACGAAAGCTCATGCTGCAAAACGTCCCTTAGTCTATAAGGTGCCACAGGATTCTTTGCTGCTTTTACAGAACCAGACTAACACGGCTACCTCTCTGATACTTTCTCTTTTAGATTCCTGTTATCTGGAATCTTTGTATAGTGCCAGTCATGTAATATCTGCACTGTTTGGTTCAGTCCGACCTGCATTGTGAGGTCCATAGTGGATTTCATAGATGACTGTGCTTCTCATCCTTCTTGGGTTAGTTATTAGCAATAGATTGGTCTCCTGGGGTAGTACCAAATGTCCTGTTGGGTGCCAGGAGTCACCTCTTGAAAGCCAACCTGTAATAGCTGCAAGGTGCTGAAGGAAGTACTTTTAAAATCCAGCAACAGGTGAGAGCCCTGGATCTGCTGAATCCTTGAGGAATTAACCCAACCCGGATAAGATTTCACAGTATCACCAGTACACAGTGGGAATTGGTGCTCAAGATTAAATTGCTGCTTGAATTATGAATGTTCTGCTTATGTTGGTGTGAGCGTAATGTTCCCTAATCCTTTTGTCTTGCATTGTGTGCTTCCCCCTCCCACTGCATTGCTCTGAAGATGCCTGTGGCTGGGTTCTGGGTAATCTCTATGAGATGTGTGCTCTGACCTGTCTGTCCTTCTTTTGATGGCATTGCATCAGGTTCCAGGCTTCTGTCAGCAGATGCAGATGGACACATCCAGTGCTGGAGCATGACAGATCACCTGGCCAACAGCTGGGAGAACACCGTGGGTAGCATGGTGGAGGGAGATCCAATCGTGGCTCTTTCCTGGTTGCACAATGGCGTGAAGCTAGCCCTGCACGTGGAAAAGGTTTGTTCTAGCTCTTGCACAGGGAAGGATTGTCCAATGGTTAGGGCACTAGTCTAAGACCAGGGAGATGTGGGTTCAAATCCCTGCTCTGCCATAGACTTCCTGTATGACCTTGGGCAAGTCACTTAGCCTCTCTGCCACCTGTACAATGGGGAGACTAGCACTGGCCTATCTCACAGAGTGTTGTGAGGATAAATGCCTTCAGAATGATAAGATGTACTTAATAATGGGGACCATACGTATGCCATATAGCCTGCCTGATCTGGAATATCTCCCTGATTCCAGAGACGATCTGGGGGCTTTGGCAAACTTTCCATTCCACAGGACGTCTCATACTACAGAACCCTCCCAATACGCCAATGAGATAAATATTTGTCCCATTTTACAGCGAAATGCCTTGCCCAAGGTTGCATAGCAAGTTGGTGTAAGAGCAGGAATGAGAGGAATGTGGTTCCCAGTCTCTGCTCAAGCCAACAGCCTGAACTTAACTCATTTTCTACTCTAGTCTGATACATTCTATCCAGCACTGTGCCGTTGCTAAGACAGAAGCAACTTAGCTTCGCTCTTCCGGGGGACAAAAAAGGAGGCAAATAGACTTTTATTGGCTCACAGCACATGTACCTAATATGGACCCTCTGCATTTCCATTACACCTTTCACCAGAGGAGCTCAGCTTTAAAAAGCTGTTGATATTTCCCCCTGCTATGTGTCAATGAGGACAGCTCGGTCACAGAGAGGCGAAAGTACTTATCCAGGGTCACAGAGTGAGAAAATGGCAAGGTCAGGAATAAGAATTCAATGTCCTGATTCCTAATCCCCTGCTTAACTCTTTAGGCCAGTGATACTCAGACCTAGGCTCGTGAGCTACAAGTGCTTCTTTAATGTGTCTCCTGTGGCTCTCTGCAGCACATTATATTAAAACACTGTGATTTAATTATTAACCAATCAGGGTGCTTTTACTGTGTTGTTAAATAATTTTAGTAGATAAAATACTACTACTTGCTCAGGCATTTTGCTGTGAGAATAATTATAGATAGATAGATATAGTAAATGAAACAATGAATTAACACTACTGTGGCTCTTTTGGCTAATGTTGATCACTGATTTGTCTCTTGTACCACTGAAGTCTGAGTATCGCTGCTGTAGAGCATGTCGCAGTGATATTAGGAGACTCAGGTAATGGCAGAGTCCTTCAGCCCTAGGATTAAACCTCTGTGTGTGTGTGTGTGTGTGTTAATCTCCATTCACAGTCTGGAGCATCGAACTTCGGCGAGAAGTTTTCCCGGGTCAAGTTCTCTCCCTCCCTGACTCTGTTTGGTGGGAAGCCCATGGAAGGCTGGATCGCTGTGACCATCAGCGGCCTGGTGACAGTCTCTCTCCTCAAGCCCAATGGGCAAGTGCTGACATCCACGGAGAGCTTGTGCCGTCTGCGCTGCCGTGTCGCCCTGGCAGACATTGCCTTCACGGGTGGGGGAAACATCGTGGTAGCCACCTCGGATGGCAGCAGCACTTCTCCCGTCCAGTTTTACAAGGTCTGCGTCAGCGTAGTGAACGAGAAATGCAAAATTGACACAGAGATTCTGCCCTCCCTTTTCATGCGGTGCACCACAGACCCAGCCCGCAAGGACAAGTATCCAGCCATCACTCACCTGAAATTCCTCGCCAGGGACATGTCCGAGCAGGTGAGCTCCCTCCTCCTATGTTATACTAGCATTCCAAGAGTTAATACTGAGGACGGGGGAGGACCCACTGGATCTATAAACTCCTCCCTACAGTTTTGCTGTTGCACTAACCAGTAGCCCATCTGCTGTGCCAATCTAGGGCTCCCCACCAGCTCTACCAATGCACACGGGTCTTTTCTTGCAATGCTCCACTGCATTCCCAGTTCACTGCCTCGGAGCTAGACTCTGGTGGTTGGACCTAATTGTGAGAGGTTTGTGTGACGTGTTACACTCTGGTGTTTTAGAGCGTAATAGCTGGGCTCTCTGAGTCATGGAAAGGCAATTTGAAAAACCATACTCTTACTGATCCTGGTTATTGTTAAAGCAGCAGAGAGTCCTGTGGCACCTTATAGACTAACAGATGAATTGGAGCATGAGCTTTCGTGAGTGAATACCCGCTTCGTCGGATGCCACAGGACTCTTGGCTGCTTTTACAGATCCAGACTAACATGGCTACCCCTCTGATACTGGTTATTGTTGTCTCTGTTGGGAGACTGGTCAAACAAATAGCTGATCTTGAGGGGCACTAGACTGTTCACGGGATTCTGGGATATGGAGTCTTTCAGTTGGGTGAGTTTCACTGCTTCAGAGCCAGCCCAGGTCAATAGCACTTAAAGCTCTTGGACACTTTTGGTCTGTCTGAAATGATTTGGTGGCATAAAGTCTGCTTGGCAGTGGACGGGTGTCTTTCACAGACGTCGTCATAATTGGTAGCAGTTTGGCAATCTCAGCAGAGGGGCCAAGAACTTACTGGTGATAAAGTCCAAACTCCCCACTTCTAGCTGTTTTCTCCAGGTGAGGGTGGAGCACATTATCTCGGAGCATCTGAGTAAATGTCCTGTGACTAAGGAGATGACTACAGTTTATAGTAATGTTCAGTTCAATTCCTGTTGTCTGGTTTTATGATTTTGTTTTCTCCTTGCATTGAGAAGAGCTGAATTTACAGACTTGTGGGAGAAGAAACAGGGCAGTAGATATGAGAGTGTTCATAATTTGAAGGGGTAAAGGGTGTGACAGTTGCTAGATATGCATATCAAAGTTCTGCCTGTGATGTCTGTCTCATAAGGGTGTGGAGGGTTAAACGTTCAAGGAAGAACTTGGAACTTCATGTGTTGCAAAACCTCTGTTTTTCACTTTTTCACCCTGTACTCTGCATTTTCCTGTTCTGAATTCCATGCAGACAGTTACAGTAGTAAATCTCCCCCTTCCTTTTGGTCTAGAGGATGGACACAAAAGAGACAGCTTTGTAGCTGTGCCTGATTTGAAAATTCCTTTCTGCTTTCAAGGTGCTGCTCTGTGCCTCCAACCAGAACAGCAGCATCGTGGAGTGCTGGTCTCTCCGGAAAGAGGGCTTGCCAGTCAATAACATCTTCCAACAGATCTCTCCTGTGGGTGAGTTTCAGCAGCTGATGCTCCTCAGAGACAGGAGCAGAGCCCAAGGAAAATCAAAACTTAATGTAAACTCTTAACTCAAAATCCCATCCTTTATTCTTCTATGCATTCGGTATTCACCACTAGAAGAGCCCTCCGTCATGATGGATTTAGAAAAAAAAAACACAACTTTTTTGTAAAACTAATGAGTTTATAAAAATGTGTCAGTCTGAGTGAATAAACTTATTGTCAATGTTTAATTCCAAGCATATTTTTTGGGGGGAGGGAAGGAGAATTCAAGACTGGGACATCTCTGATACTTTCTCTGACTTTAAGTGAAATTCTGTCATTTGTTTTGTTCGTTTTTTCTTTCAAGTTGGAGACAAGCAGCCGATGATACTGAAATGGCGGATTCTCTCCGCCACCAATGATTTGGATCGTGTTTCAGCTGTGGCTTTGCCGAAACTGCCAATCTCCCTAACCAATACTGATCTGAAAGTGGCCAATGACACCAAATTCTTCCCTGGACTGGGTGAGGAGGCTTCTTTTCTGAGCATCTGGCTGCAGATAGAAGTTTTTGCTGCCTCTGTTCATCTCACCTATGAACAGAGAGAGCCCCAGCTACTTTGGAGTGTGTGTATTTCTTGATAGAAGATGCCCTGCAGGAATGAAGAAGTCCTTTAAAACTGGACTGAGTCTGTTCCCAGTGGGGCTGAGTTCATCCCCATAGCGATGAGGAAGAGCTTCCTCAGAAGGAACTGTTGTAGCTGTGTTGGGATGCCTGAGGCTTCTGTCACCGTATCCCAGCTTGAAAGGACTTTCTGCACGTCTACTAGTGAGGACTGAGGAAACCTAGAAAGGTCTGGGCTCCTGTTCTCGGCTGTCCAGGCAGTGCTATTAATGAGGCTGACGTTGAGGAGGGATAATATATAGCGGTTAGAGTGGAGGATGAGTGTCAGGATTTCTGGGTTCTTCTCTTGGTTCTGCTACTGTCTTGCTGGGTGAACTTGGGCAAATCACTTCGGGTGTTCAGGTACCACAGTGATAGGTCAGTACAAGATAGGTCAGTGATTAGAATAACGTTTGCTTTTCCAATGTGCTGAGCACCCATAACTCGCCTGTGGAGTCAGTGGGAGCAGCAGGTGCTCTGCAGATCAGGCCTTTATCCCCCTTCCTGCCTCAGTTTATCCAGTGCCGGTCACTGCAGCTGGGTGTGTAATTTCTAGTTCGGGTAGACGTACGTGCACTAACTTTGATTCAGGTAGCTTGCTAAACACAGCAGTGCAAGTGAGAGGGCCCCAAGCACGATCCTATCTGAGACGCTAGGTACGTACTCAGGTGGTTAGCCTGCCCTGCTGCCGCGGCGTCACTGCTATTTTTAGCATGCTAGGTAGATCAAAGCTAGCGTGTGTACGTCCATCCGAGCTGGAAATCACACCTCGGTTCCAGTGCAGATGTACTCTTAGACTGTAGAACTTGGGAGGCAGGGTCCACCTTTGCTTTTCCCCCTGTATGGGGCTGAGCACATCAGTGTTTAACACACACCGGCATGGCTGTACTGTGTACCTACCTCCCAGTGAGATGGAGTCTTAATGTTTGCAAGGTGCTTCGGGATCCTCCAGTAGCAGATCCTATTGAAGAGCCAAGGATTCTTATTACTGTAAAAATGTGGGGCAGAATGGGGAAGAAAGGCTTCTGGTAGGCTGGAGACCATTGGGCTGTCTGTAGAGATGCTGTCTGGCTTTGTGACGACTGTCTGTGTCTTATGGGGGTGGGATGGGTTGCGCTAATAGGAGTCACTTGCTAAACCCCAGATATTTCTTGCCCTCAGGTCTTGCTTTGGCCTTCCACGACGGTAGCGTCCACATAGTTCATCGCCTGTCCTTGCAGACCATGGCAGTGTTCTATGGTTCTTCCTCTCAGCGCCCAGTGGATGAGCAGGCAATCAAAAGGCAGCGGTCAGCCGGTCCTTTGGTTCACTTCAAAGCCATGCAGCTCTCCTGGACTTCGCTGGCCCTGGTCGGGATTGATAACCATGGCAAGGTACTTTGCCTTCTTATATTAGATGTGGGAAAAGACCTATTAGCTCTTCTAGGCCGGGACAAACTCCCTTCCGTTCGCCGGGACTCTGCTCTGCTTGCTCTTACATGGCTCAAGCAATGGGTCCTCCAGGAGTTCCCAGGGGACATTATTACACGTCCATTTGATCTTGCCGGTAGGGAGTCTCTTCCAAGATAGAGCCTGCATTGTCCCTTTGTTTAACAGAACTGTATCTCCAGCTCAGTAGTAACTAAAAATTGCTGTTGTCAGATATAGTCCGTTAACTTGTGTGGAATGAGTTTAATAGGTCTCAGTCCAGTTTTCACACCTCTCTCCAGAACTGGCCTCTTGTTGTGAGTTTTAACAGAGAAGCTAAGTCTGAGACTGCTATGGAGACTGAAGTGCCCGTACCCTGGGAGATTGTCTCCACTGATCGTAGCGGAGGTACATTTGCAGGGTGTAGTGTAGACAAAACTTGCTGGAACGTTGCTGACACTGTTCACTGTTGGAGGCTTTGTAGATCAATGATAACTTTGTCTGATCTCCTGCCACTCGGATTCTGTTAGTCCCTTAGAATGGATGGATCCTCTTGATGTGTGTTCCCTTTCCTTTCTTCAGCTGAGCATGCTCCGGATCTCTCCCTCCATGGGCCATGTGCTGGACATGAACATGTCTCTCCGCCACCTGCTCTTTCTCCTGGAATACTGCATGGTGACAGGGTACGACTGGTGGGATATCCTG
Source organism: Mauremys mutica (assembly GCF_020497125.1). Taxonomy (NCBI): domain Eukaryota; kingdom Metazoa; phylum Chordata; order Testudines; family Geoemydidae; genus Mauremys; species Mauremys mutica. The sequence goes on from NC_059095.1 coordinate 5,447,214, forward strand.
CTCCATGTTCAGCCCAACATGGTGCAGAACCTGGTGGAGAAGCTGCATGAGGAATATATGCGCCAGAATGCAGCCCTGCAGCAGGTGAGGGAACAGCAGAGGCACGCTAGGCCCAGTGCAGAGTGTGGACTGGTAGGAGGGGGGTCAAGGATCAGGAGTAGATGGGAGGGATGTTAATTTCCAGGGTTCACTGGTTTCCAGTAACTTCCATGGGTCACTTTAACTACTAGGCTACACTGCCTCTCCGAATCTGGTACTTATGTACTGTTCGGGGCTTGGAGTGATTGGGAAGGACATATGACTGCAGCCAGGGTGATTACTGTGGAGAGAATTATTGTGCATGAACTCAGCATACTGTCTAGTGTCTAATGGGTTTGCCCCAATGATGGAGCATTGCTGGTTTAGTCTTACTTAGCATTTTAAGCATATGGTTGGTACCCCTGTCTTGGCTACTCTGCCTTAAGAGTATTAGATTTCAGCAGCTCCTGCCCCGTAGCAGCTCTCGGGAAGCTCCTGGTAGGCTGATAAAGCCTGTTGCTGATGTGAATGGTACTGTGGCCAGTGGTAGTACAGACGAAGACCAGCATTCATTCCTCAGGGTGATGTCTAGAGAGAGGAAATGGGCATTGGAGAGTAGCAGGGTTTTGTTTTAAGTAGGTTCATTCTAAATCTGATCTTGTTTCTGTGCCCATCCTTGCGTGTCCCTGTCAAACAGGTTCTCTCCACCCGCATCGTTGCCATGAAGGCCTCTCTCTGCAAGCTTTCCTCCAACACGGTGGCACGCGTGTGTGACTATCATGCCAAGCTCTTTCTGATCGCCATCAGCTGCACCTTGAAATCGCTGCTCCGCCCACACTTCCTGAACACTCCAGACAAGAGCCCTGGTGACCGGCTCACCGAGATCTGCTCCAAGATTACGGACATAGGTAGCGGTTCGCATCCCTTGCTGCAGCACGGCTATTTGCATGGCTGATGATCAGCTCCCTCCCTTTCTGAATCAGGCTTTCGTTGGGGGGACTTAGATTAGGGTGGACACTCCATGGGGGGAGTGAGTTCCACACCTTAGTGACGACCAGTCCCAGCAAAGGTTCACTCACTTGTGAACCTGAGGCGTGTTGGTGGAACCCCAAAAGATGATGGTGTCAGAGACCAGCTGCCCACCAATGAAACAGGAGAATGTGGACAACTCCATGTAGGCTGTTACAGGCGCTGGGCATGCAGGATCCCCAGGGGTGTGTATCTATACTGCGATAGCACCTAGAGACTCCAACCAGAGTCAAGCTTGCAGGTTCAGTTAGGCAGAGACTTGCCTCTGAAGAGCTTACAGTCTATTAGACAAGACAAAGGGTGGGAGGAGAAACAGAGGCATAGTCAGGGAAGGGACATACAGCAGGGCCATTGGCAGAGCTGGGACCAGAACCCAGGTCTCCTGCAGCCTAGCCCAGTGCCTTACCCATTGGGCTGCACTGCCTTCTGTGGGCTGCACTGTTGGGGTAGGTGTAAAGTTGCATGCCTTTGTAGTCGGTAGCTGGGTTTAAAAGCGAGCAGAGCAGTCTGTTCACAGTGGTGGAAACTCCCAGGGCCTCTTTTCTCCCGGTGCTAGGAGCTCTCTTGCTTCCATTTCAGACATTGACAAAGTGATGATTAACCTGAAGACAGAGGAGTTTGTCCTGGAGATGACTACCCTGCAGTCCCTGCAGCAGCTCATCCAGTGGGTGGGAGACTTTGTGCTCTATCTACTTGCCAGCCTCCCTAACCAGGTGAGAACTTGTCCTCCACCTTTGGCAGCGTTGTGTGTGGTGGGTAATGAAAGCCACTTTTCATTCAGCAGCCACGTGCTGTTGGGTTAATCGGTGTGCCCAACGTGTGCTGTTGTCCTAGAAATGGATTTCTCTGAAGCCAGTGTTAATGCCAAGTACGTCTCTTTCAGCGTAACTTTTCATCTTGCCGTGTGCAGATCTACGCAGAGGACATAATAACCCTTCTTAGCCCTTCTCCTAGGGCCTTTCATCTAAGTCTCTGAGTGCTTTCCAAGCATTAATTAAGACTGTCAATAGCATTATTTTCTTCTTACAGAGGGAAAGTGATTTACTCATGATCACTCAGCAAATTAGTGGCAGAGCTAGGAATAGAAACCACAAGCCCTGGTTTTGATCGTGCTCATGCCAGCATAAATCCAGAGTAACTCTGAATGGAGACACCTCCTGTGTAAGTGAAATCAGAGTTGGACTCCAGAACTTCTGATCTTCTGCTCTGTGGGCGCCTACAGTGAGCACAAACACACATGGCGCTATATTAACCTTTTGCCATGCTGCAAAATTTAGCAGATGATGACAATAATGGGGGCCATATAAGTACCTTAGCTAGATCACCTGTATGGGAACTGGTTCGAGTGGTGATGTCTGTGAGCCCAGATCATAAAAGTTTCTCTTCCCTGCCCTTCCTCCTTTTCCCTGCAGGGATCCCCTGTGCGGCCAGGGCACAGCTTCCTGCGAGACGGGGCATCACTGGGGATGCTTAGAGAGCTCATGGTGGTGATCCGGATCTGGGGCCTGTTGAAGCCAAGCTGCCTCCCTGTTTACACGGCAACCTCAGATACTCAGGACAGCATGTCCCTACTCTTCAGGCTGTTGACTAAACTCTGGCTGTGCTGTAAGGGTTCAAAACTTCCCAGAATTAGAGAGATCCATCCTATATTGTGCGCAGTGCATGTTGCATATTGTACACAGGAAAAACACTTAGGGATAATGAGGCTCTGGGTAGGTCTGAAGAGCTTACCTCTGTTTCTCCTTCTTAGCAATTAGAAGGAGAAAGAGAGGCTACAGAATTAATTGTTTGTTTCCTGAGCTGCCATACTGGGTCAGGGAGGGGGAAACGTGCAGGCAACAGCATTTATTCTCCTTTAAGCAAGTAGCATGCTAGAGAAAGTTTTCTCTGTGCTTCGTTTCCCATGCAGGTCGCGATGAAACTCACCCGAGCGAGCCAGACGATACCCTGATTGACGAGTGTTGTCTTCTCCCCAGCCAGTTGCTTATTCCCAATGTAGACTGGTTACCCATCAATAACGGCATTATCAGCAAGCTGCAGAACAAGCAGCTCATCAGGCTGCAGTTCGGGAAGGCCCCTGGACTCATTGGCCACACTGTTTCATCGCAGTTTGATGTCTTTGTCAGGTATGGAAATCTGAAACAAGCAGGTAATGTGGTTAGAGCAGAGAGAGGACTGGGAATCAGGACTCTTGGATCCTGTTCTCAGTTCTGGGAAGGTGTGTAATCTAGAGATTACAGTAAAATAGACCAGAAGTTAAAATTGCTATTCCTTTCTTAAGGAGGGGAGTGTGGTACGTTGGTTAGTGTAGGGAACTAAGTTAGTACCCCTGACTCTGACAAAAATTCACTCTGTGACCACAGATGAGTTGCTTGCTCTCTCTGCACCTCGATTTTTCAGTCTCTAAAATGGGTATAGTGTTTTATTGACACATAGACTCTAAGGAATCTGAAATGGGAATTCAAAGAATAAAATGTGATGGGAATTAAAAATGCAACACTACCTTACATTATATCTTTCCTCTTGTTAAATCTCACTGCTTTGCAGACTGCATGGTCAGGGGTCAAGTCAGCCCTCACTGAAATGCAGCCACTTCTGGGGTGGAGCATAGTAGCCATTCTCTGTCAAACTTTGTATGTTAGGTTTTAGCGGGGAACTTGGAGGGAAAGATGCAGTATTTGGTTGAAACTATGGGGGAACTTAGGTAAGCAGAATGTAATTTCTTAGGATGGGGTTTGGCCAGGATATGAGGGTTAAATGCTTCCTATTTATATAATAGAAATTCACTCGCAGGAAGAAGGCAGCGGTTTGTGAGGCTGTGGAATAGTTAATCATTATGGGTAGAAGTAGAACTTGAATCCCTTGAGTGCAGCCCCTTACACTTGGAGAAGAGTTATCACACTGCCCCATTAGGAGATACACGACACACCTGCCAGAGGGAATCAGTTGTCCATAGTTCCATGTGAACCTTGGTTGTCTGGATCTCAGGCCTTCTGTGTAACGAGCCTGTGATCATGGAAACAGCTTTTACAATTTTTCAGCAGTGTGGTTTTCTCACATTTTTCTTCCTATGCAGGGCACCTGGGCAGCCCAAAATTGACCACTTGAGACGGCTTCACTTAGGGGCGTATCCAACAGAGGAGTGCAAGTCATGTACCCGGTAAGCTCTGCCTGTGTCACTCCGTTAATTCACAGCTGTATTTATTCAGGGCTTGACCGCCCTGCATAGTGTTCGCCTATACACTAATAGAGCTGTATGGTTAGCAATTCCTTGGTAGTTTTTTTCCACTTTAACTATTGTGCACATGACAAAATGTTGCCTTTAGTACATGGCTCTTTCTCAGCTTATGTTCATGCCCCCTGATATTGGAAGGAAGCCGAGACCATCATGGTTATGCTCTTCTCTGACCCTTTTCCCCTGGGCTCACTAAGATCCCTAAAGTGCTGATCTAGTCTGAAAACGGTGTAAAATGGCACCATTCTTACTCCACACAACGCTCCCCAGGGGTACTAAATGTTTTACTGCTCTGTGTGTTTACTGCTTGGTATGCCCTGCAAAGCCAGCCCAGCTGTGGAAGAATGAGCTGGAGTCTGTCCCGCTTTGTACATTCTCAGCAGAATTATTAACTACATTCCAATTGCAAGGCCAAGTTTTGCGCTCAGTTACATCTGAAGATCATATCGATTTAGGTGCAGGATATAAGGACAGCAATTGCACTGGCAGAACTGAGGGCAGAACTCGGCCTGCGGATTATAACTGGCGACTGTTCATGAATAGGAAAGATCCCCGGGCTATGTTTACATGCTTGGAAGCTAGAGATACTATTCCGTGTACCGGGTTTGGAGTGGATGAAAGGGAATGAATACAGAACCACACAATGCCATTTTTAGAATCCCTTTTCAGAATGGGTCTGCATTTGAAGTCCTTCCAAGTGGCACCTTGTGACAGGTTCCCCCCAGAGTGCCACTTGGAACTGGGGTACCACTGAGCCCGCCTGACCCATCAGCCTGGGTTCCCTTAACACTGTACTGCTGTACAGCGTGCCAAGCCTTCCCTCAAGCTTCAGACTGCATTCTGCCGGGACACACACAGTGGCAGCTTCACTCAGGTGCTGAGATTAGCTCTTTGTGCGAAGGCTCAGCTAAGGAACTGCCCAGTACTCAAGTGCACACCCCCCTCTAGAGGGTAAACCCAAAATTATACCATCTTGCGCTGCACAGAAATCTGTACAGCAGAAGCTCATGAAATTCCCCCTCTCTCTCAGTGTGGAGGGGAATATCCACAGCTTCCTGCCCCACAGTTATGATTTCCACACACTGGTTTAGACAAAACAAAAAATAAATGTGTTAGTCTCTAAGGTGCCACAAGGACTCCTCGTTGTTTTTGCTGATACAGAATAACACGGCTACCCCTCTGAAACCAAAAGGGAGTTTAACTACAAAATATAATTTTAAGTGATTTATAAGGGATAGTAAACAGATTAAAGCAGATTACCTAGCAAATAAAGCAAACACGTAATCTAAACTTAATATACTAAAGAAATTGGATGTGTGTAGTACAGATAGGATAATCATATGCAGTCAATCATAACCTTTCCAATGATATGTCACATGACTTATCTTGTCTAAAATGCATCATAGTTATGCCATAATCATATCTTAACAATATTGCTATGAAGAATATGTGGCGTAGAGTCACACACCTTTCTCTCACTTCTCTCCTAATAATGAGCCTGGATTATGCAATGATAGTGCAGTGAACGAATGATTAAATTGGTCTTAAATGTTGGCTTTAATAGAAAGTCACCAGACCAGATTGTTTTCACAAGGCCGGTGTGTTTGCTACATTTCGTATAAATAGCAACCGGGAGCCATTATCTTGAAGACAGCCTTGTGGTCCTTTGATCTCCCCTCTTCATTGGGGATCATTTCCAACACCTGTTCCATTTCGCTTTGATTCTCCCAAACATCACCTGGAAAGGACAAAAAGCTAATTCCCGCCTATGATTTCTCCATCCCAACCTGATCCATAAAGTCCCTTGGTAGTGCCAGCTTGCATTTCAGGTGACCTGTTTTCTGTGTTCGTGTCTCTCTCAGATGTGGCTGCGTAACCATGTTGAAATCGCCCAACAAAACCACAGCAGTGAAACAGTGGGAGCAGCGTTGGATCAAAAACTGCCTCTGTGGCGGGCTTTGGAGAAGAATGCCACTCAGCTACTCCTGAAATCTCCTCTTGCAGGGGGAAAAAGGAACAATGTGCACTAGGTGGGGGAGAAAAGCTCAGAGCATCCTTCCCATTTTAGAAACCTCTGGCAATTTGGACCAGAGTCAGCCCTCTGAAACCTTAAGAGAGTACCCAATGCTCTTCCTTATCCGCCTATCACAAAGGAACCACTCAGTGCTGCCCGAGATGCAATGTAGAGCAGTTAGATTCTCATCCTCCTTGGTTTTGCCTGTATTGATTTTGTTTCCTTTGTGCTCTAAGATGAAAGGAAGAGAAGATTATTAAGAGGGGAATTTTTCCAGATTGTTTTCTCTACCATTCTCTAAGGGGCAGCATGGTCTAATGTCAAATCAATTGAATGAGACTTCTCCCACCAACAGCCTGTGAAACATGGAACAAGTTGGTTAACTTCGGTTTCCCCATCTATAAAAGCAGAGGGATAATGCTGATTTTTCCCCCTGCCCCCCCCCACACACGTACCCTTTATAAATCACTTTGATCCTCCAGTGAAAGGCTTTTTATCAGTGTAAAGTATTACTATTTTAATGATTGAGAGCATTTCTCCCTGTTTCAGAGGAACAGAGAAAGTGACAGAAGGACATTACTGCCCTGGGACGATACAAGCAGTAGGGCTGTCCTTGAACTAGCAGCTGTCTTGTAAATAATGATTCTCTTAATTTTGTACAAAAAGTTTTGGTAATAAAAGTAATAATTGGAGCTATACCAATCTCCTAGAGCTGGAAGGGACCTTGAAAGGTCATCAAGTCCAGCCCCCTGCCTTCACTAGCAGGACCAATTTTTGCCCCAGATCCCTAAATGGCCCCCTCAAGGATTGAACTCACAAGCCTGGGTTTAGCAGGCCAATGCTCAAACCACTGAGCTATCCCTGCCCCCGTGGTAAAATCTCTTTAAATCACCAGAAAGTTTTTTCCTCTTTTATTACATGACTAGATTGCCGTGTATGAGAAACTTCAAAGGGAGAAAATACCAGATACTGCAGGGCTCTTTAATCCAGCAGAGAAAGGCCCAAGGAGAAGCCAGTGGCTGGCTGTTAAAAGCCAGATACATTCAATCAAGAAACAAGGCATGCATTTTTAACAGTAAGGGTGACTAAGCACTGAAACAAACTCTCAAGGAAAGTGGTGAAGCCTCCATCTGTTAATGGCTTCAAAGACTGGGTGCTTTGTGGAACATGCTTTAGTCAAACACAAGTTACTGGGCTCAATACAGAAGGTTAGTGGACAAAATTCTCTAGCCTACATATATTATAGAGGAGGTCAGACTAGATCTAATCATAGAAGATTAGGGTTGGAAGAGACCTCAGGAGGTATCTAGTCTAACCCCCTGCTCAAAGCAGGACCAATCCCCAACTAAATCATCCCAGCCAGGGCTTTGTCAAGCCTGGTCTTAAAAACCTCAAAGGATGGAGATTCCACCACCTCCCTAGGGAACCCATTCCAGTGCTTCACCACCCTCCTAGTGAAATAGTGTTCCCTAATATCTAACCTAGACCTCCCCCACTGCAACTTGAGACCATTGCTTCTTGTTCTGTCATCTGCCACCCCCTGAGAACAGCCGAGCTCCATCCTCTTTGGAACCTCCCTTCAGGTAGTTAAAGGCTGCTATCAAATCCCCCCACACTCTTCTCTTCTGCAAACCAAATAAGCCCAGTTTCCTCAGCCTCTCCTCATAAGTCAAGTGTCCCAGCCCCCTGATCATTTTCTTTGCCCTCTGCTGGACTCTTTCCAATTTGTCCACATCCTTTCTGTAGTGGGGGGCCCAAAACTGGACGCAATACTCCAGTTGTGGCCTCACCAGTGCCAAATAGAGGGGAATAATCACTTCCCTCAGTCTGCTGGCAATGCTCCTACTAATGCAGCCCAATATGCCGTTAGCCTTCTTGGCAATGAGGGCACCCTGCTGACTCATATCCAGCATCTTGTCCACTGTAACCCTCAGGTCCTTTTCCCCAGAACTGCTGCTTAGCCAGTCGGTCCCCAGCCTGTAGCAGTGCATGGGATTCTTCTGTCCTAAGTGCAGGACTCTGCACTTGTCCTTGTTCAACCTTATCAGATTTCTTTTGGCCCAATCCTCTAATTTGTCTAGGTCACTCTGGACCCTATCCCTACCCTCCCGCATATCTACCTCACCCCCCAGCTTAGTGTCATCTGCGAACTTGCTGAGGGTGCAATCCATCCCATCATCCAGATCATTAATAAAGATGTTGAACAAAACCGGCCCCAGGACTGACCCCTGGAGCACTCCGCTTGATACCGGCTGCCAACTAGACATTCAGCTGTTGATCACTACCCGTTGAGCCTGACAATCTAGCCAGCTTTCTATCCACCTTATAGTCCATTCGTCCAATCCATACTTCTTTAACTTGCTGGCAAGAATACTGTGGGAGACTGTATCAGAAGCTTTGCTAAAGTCAAGATACATCACGTCCACTGCTTTCCCCATATCCACAGAGCCAGTTATCATAGAAGGCAATCAGGTTGGTCAGGCATGACTTGCCCTTAGCGTATCCATGTTGACTGTTCCTGATCACCTTCCTCTTCTCCAAGTTCTTCAGAATTGATTCCTTGAGGACCTGCTCCATGATTTTTCCAGGGACTGAGGTGAGGCTGACCGGTCTGTAGTTCCCTGGGTTCTCTTTCCCTTTTTTAAAGATGGGAAATCGCCCGGGACCTCCCCCGCTCACCACGTGTTTTCAAAGATAATGGCCAATGGCTCTGCAATCTCATCCGCCAACTCCCTCAGCACCCTTGGATGCATTAGGTCTGGCCCCATGGATCTCTTCTAATGTTAAAATCTATGAATTATTTGAATTACAGTAGCCACAAACAGCCCCAATAGTCTAGAAATAGGGACTGTGCAAACCCTTAGTAGAGTGGTCCCCAAACTTTTGAGGATCACGCGCCCGCCCCCCCCCCCCGAGCCAGGGCTGGGAGCAGGGATGCAGATGGGGGAAGGGGGGGTGAGGCTGAGGCCACAGCTGCGAGTGGGTCAGGCCAGGAGCGGGGCTGTGGACAGGCAGAAGCTGGGGACGGGAGGAGAGTGGCAACTGGGCTGTGGTGTGGGCTAGCAGCTGGGCCCGTGGCCAGGTGCGGTTCTGCTCCCGGCCCCGCCCCTAGCCTTGGACCCAGGCCAGGAATGGAGCCCCAGCCTCGGCTGGGGGCAGGGACGGAAGCTGGGGAGGCGGCTGGGATGGGACCAGAGCAGAGCTGGGGGATGGGCTGGGTGGCCTGGGCCCTGCTGCACCCCCCTGGACGTTTATCCACAGCCCCCTAGGAGGGGCACCCCACCGTTTGCCTTAGGAGAAAGACAGGCCCTGCCTGAAAAGAGCTTAAAGCCTGGGGGACCACAAGCGGTGCCATGTGGATGAAACAAACAAACGTTAATTTCATTAAATCTCTCAGCAGCAGCTCCCTGGAACTACACTGCTGTGATGTTTTAAAAATTCTATTGCTGTGGGAACAATTTAGACAACAGCATAATAAGCTGACGTTGTTTCTGCAGCACTAAGTATCTAATGCACATGCTGTTCTCCTGGTGCATAAACAAGGAGAGGACCTGGAAAACCATGTTAATTTTAACTCCATTAGGAAAGGGGTTAAATCACTAGCCAAATTAGGAAGAAAATAATCTGGCAGCCGCTTGAAAACAACATTTATTAGCCATTGAAAAGGAAAAAACTTTGAATAACTGACTATATTTGATCTCCCATCCCACCCTCCGCCTTTCGACATTAGCTGCCCCCAATCACCCTTGTACTTGAAGTACATGTACGGTGTTACCTTAATGTGAGGAGCAGGGGCATGCTAGCGCAACAAACGCGAGTACTGTACTCGATTGTGTTCCCCTGCCGTTGCCTTGTGGACACTCAATCAGCAACACCCGCACATTAGTTACAGCTGTTTTGTGGCATCAACTACACACAATTGCCCTGGGGTTTTCAGCATTTAGATGCATGGCAGATAAGAGTTCATCCATGTGGTCCCTGGGCTATGGGGGGGCTTGTTTATAGTTTTAGTTTTCAGGGATGGGGTAGTAGAAATCTGAAAAGAGCATTTAACCACAGAGAGGTCGGAGGGGTCTTTTGGCTACTGTAGTAGGAAATGTACGTCTGCTTTCAGCGCCAGACGTCGACTGTGGCCCCGTTCGTGCAGTTGGCTGAGCTCCCGTTGCATGCCCAGCAGGCTCTGCTTAGGTGTAGCCCTTTGCAGGATCCTGGGGGGCTGCGGGACTATGAAATCAGGGTCTGTGTTCAAATTCAATGAAGTGGTTAACTTTCAAGTTAGAGCGTACATAAGATTTCGTACAAACTGTAGAGCAGCAGGCCTGTCCGGATATAGGGCCTGATTCTCAGTCACCCTCAGGTGCTTTTACACCACTTTGGTAGCATAAAGGGGACGTAAAGGGAGGGGAAACGGCCTAGTGAGAATCTGCTCTGCACCGGGGCCCTGCCCGACTGCTGAAGAGCAGTCACAACGGAGCAAGACTGATCTAGAGCCCAGCCCCCAGTGGGTGTGATGAGTGTATGGTCAAAGAGCACTGGGCTATTCTCTACTGCTGGGGGGGCCACAGGAAGCAGAATTTAAGTCTCATTGGCTTGAATCGGGTCTTGAGTCTCCATAGAAGCGAGTTTCCTCCCCTCTGAAATGCTAAGAGCTATCAAAACAAAACGGCCCCGCCATCTCCTGGTGATTTAAGAATGAGATTGGAGAGCAGGGGGCAACGGTCAGTTGCCCAGCTCCCCATTGGCAGAGTCTGATGCCAAAAAGCCCGTGTGGTGTCCATGTGAATTCACCTGCCGATTGTTGGTGGAGAGAGAGCATGTCTCCTCCATGCGGCAGTCTGATGAGAACCAACAGCCAACCTTAGTGGATAGACACTGGTGTGGATCCAGCCCCCTTGTTCATGACAATTGCTGAAGGTGATGATCATGCAGGAGGAAAACGTGCTGAAGGCCTGAATTTCAGAACTGCTGAGCACCCACAGCTCGGGCAGTTGCTCAGTACCTCTAAAAATTGGGTCCCTGTGCCTTTAAATTGGTGGTTACTGGTCTCATTCCATGTCCAGGTGTACAAATGGCAACACTCACCATCACAGCTGGCCCTGCTTGTTTGAACAATCTATAGCAGGGGCCTTGGCATTCCCAGTAGAGAGATCTAGGCATCAGTGGGTCATGAAGCCTGATCTGGCCTCTGCACGCTAGAGAGGGTTTCTCCCCAGCAAGGGGTGAGGTGGCAGACTGCCTTGGGGTAGTGGGAGGGGAAGTTCGTACTGTGATACCACTGCTCTATGGAGATCTGCAAGGCGTGGCAGTGGTGCAGGAATACTTTTTACAGTGGGGGTGCTGAAAACCAGTGGTCCCCAAACTTTTTACTTCACACTCCCACATACCCCTGTCCGCACCCCCCTCTCCTCAGAGCTGGGGCCAGGACCGGGCTGTGGCTCCGGGAGGGTGGGGGGACACAGGGGGCTGGGGGGGGGCACAGCTGGGGCTGGGAGCAAAATCCCGGGAGTGGGGCTGACAGCACTGGAATCCTGGGCATGGGGTCAGTGGCCAGGACCCCACACAAAACCTGGCAGTGCTGCACCCCTAGTTCCCATGCCTATGAAACTCGGGTCCCCAGGGCTCTCCATCAGGTACAAAAAGAAATTTTTAACATGATTACAGTGTGTGCTGCTCCATCAACCAAACTCTTGGGGCAGCTGTGTCAGCACTGAGCTGAGAGTGCCCATCCAGCCCAGTTACAGAGAGAAGGGATGAAAGTTGGCTCCCAGCAGAAATAAAAATGAGGCGGAGACCCACTTAACAAGGAAAAGGGCGGCTGGGGTGGTAGATTCCACTAACGAACTGACTTCTAGAGCAAGGATGTGGCTTATCAGGACTCAAAATGAGGATGTGATCCCAACCCCATGCTCGGTCCTTGAGCAGTCTCAGCTGTGACATGTTGCCCTGGCTGAGTGTGACACTTTCAGGGGTTCTGGAGGTGTCCTGGGCGAATCGCTCCCACCTGCTCGCAGCAGAAGGGAGACACCTGTTTGTACCCACCAGGGAAAACTCTTCCCTTGGAAACAAGCACCAGTCAAAACATCTTTATAATCTTTTCTTAAAGGCACTGAGAAAGAAGGGAAAAGAGGTAAAACGTTGGAAATATACAGTATTAAGTAAGGCTTTTGTTTTACACTATTGCTTATTCCCTTTCCCTGTAGCTGGAGAGAGCTTTGATAAGGAAACCCTGCCCCGGGTGACAGTCTTTACGATAGTATTAACTATTCCATGTTTGGGAGAAGAGAAAAAGTTAGTTGGGAATGGCTGGAGCTGTGTTTAAAGTCCTGTCCTGCTTCCTTTAAGACACACACCCACAACAGGGAAGAGAAAAGAAAATGCGAGTTCTGGGTGATGCTGATGCTCAGTTGTAACCTCGCTGCTGGCGGAATTTGAGCACAGCCCGTGGTCTGATCTGTCACCCAGAGAGCTGGCAAACTCGTACCGGTGCTGGGCTGCTTAGGGTGTTGCTTTTAGCTGCCTCCCTGGTCCGAAGGCAAAAGGAGAGCGAAAAAGAAGAAATAAGGTGGGAGAAGGGGGTGGGGGTGTTGGCAGGCGCCCCCATCTCACATGAGAGGTGCTGTTCAGGACTTAGCCAAGGTCAGAGGAGGTGGTGAGGTCGTTGGTTCCCTCTTTCCGGCCCAGTCTGGTCAGGACAGCTCTCAGGGTGGTGAAGGCCCAACAGTCCCACGGTGGATCCTGGGGTCCCAGGAGATGGTGGGGGTGTCAGGCATGATAACAGAGCTCCCTCCTTTCAATCCATCCGGTGTCATGATTTCCCCCAAAGTCTCTTTCTTTTTAAGCACCCCCATAAAGGGCCATGGCTCATTCTTTTGTCCACCAGTTAGCCTTGTAATTACTGGGGTTACTCTGTACCCCAGGCCCCTAGGGTGCCAGTAACATACCTACTGTGCCGCAGCTCAGACGCAAGCGCTGTAGGTGCTGCAGCTGCAAGGCCTGGTCGGCGCTAGCCCTGGTGGGTCCCAATAACCACTCAGACATCCAGCTAAGGGGAAGGTTTTTACTAGGCTTGGTGGGAAAGGTCGTAAGCACCCTAAGCACAGAGGTTAAACTGTGAGACGTTTGTCTCTGTCACGGCCCTCGCCCGGGCGAAACGGGCATGGCAGGAGTAATAGCATAGTTACCGTCATGTCTTCATCTCGGCAGCACCAAGGCTGGCTGTTCTCACTTCTCTTTGAAGCAACTGCCTGCAACGCATTTGATTGGATGCAGATCTCCGGACAGGCAACGAGCTGCTGGGGCCAATATCCTCATGTGGTGTCAATCGCTGTAAACATACGTCAGTGGAGCAATGCCGAGAGACACCCGCTGGGAATCGAGCCCATTGATTTCAGCGGTGCTCGGGCAGAGTGACACCAGCTGGAGAGCTGGTTCATTGATTTCAGTGGAGCAGTTTACACCAGCTGGGGAACTAGGCTGAGATGTTTGTTATTCAGGCTTCTCACTTCTTAGTCACACCCCTGTCGTTCTCCGAGATGTCACGTTCTGTTTGCCAGCGACCTACGGTGCTGGGTCTAGATGAGCTCCTGAGAGCCAAAGATTAGTGGGTCACATTCAGTGTGGGGTGTAAGTGGATGCAACTTCATTGCTGTCATGGAAATGGCCTTATTCAAGACAGAAGGTTGGGGTGGGGGGTGCAGGGGCAAATCATTGGGGTACGTCTACACTGCAGCCTCCCAGCACGTGTAGACGGACTCACGCTAGCTTCGCTTAAGCTAGCGTGCTAAAAATAGCCGTGTGGCCATGGCAGCCCAAGTCCAAGCCCACTGGACCCCGCTGGTTCTGACCTTGGGTGGCCGCTGGAGCCACAGTATCCACACAGCAAGTTTTAGTGAGCTGGCTTGAGCTACGGGTGCTGCTATCCCACTGCTACTAATAATTGTGCATCTGGAAATTGGGGCAGTCCTTTTGGAGACTGTGAATTCACTGCAAGGGGGCACTAGAGGCCAGCTCCATCCCCCACCGTACTCTAACCAGAGAAACTGGTGATGACTCAAACGATGGCGGAAATGGTTTGGCCTCAGGCAGGCTGGCCTAGTGGTTGGATGGACTGTAAGCCAGGACATCTAAGATCTATTTCTGGGTCTCTCCACTACGTGACCCTGGGCAAGGCACTTTGCTGGCCTGAGCCTCAGTTTTCCCCTTCTGCGAAAAGGGGAGGGATAGTTTATGCACCATGTAATCTACACGTCAGAGATCGTGTCTTCTGTTGTACTGGGGTCTCAATATCGGCGGCTCAGTGTTTGGGCTGCAGCGTAGAATCCGCATTGCCATGCTGTCTCTGAGGTGTCGGCTGGAGTGTGCGTTGGCAAGAAAGTGGGGTGACTGGGCCCTAACTCAAATCCCTTTGAAGTCAATCGGAGTCTTTCCACCAACTCAGCCTCCTACAAGCTCACAATGAGGAACCGGCAGCCAGGGTTTAATCCATTGGTGTTGCGGTGATATAACTGAACGTCTGGTGGAGGATGATCCCCTGCACATTTCTGTCAGGCTATAATTACCCGCTTATTGTGGCTCGTATGCAAATCTGAGTTAATCTGCTCAGGGTTTTTTGTTCTCACCCTCCCAAAGTCATTCAGCGTCTCTAACTTGTCTTGTAAGGAGCCAGATGATGTTTCTCAGTTTGCATTTCTTGCCGGAGCTGCAGCTAGGATGTTCCTGGGATCAGAGCTGTTTCTCGTGCAAACCATCAATGGCAGGAAGATGATAATACCGCGCTCTAATACAGCGATTGTCATCCATAGCTCTCAAAGGGATGTGGCCAAGGTCACCTAGTGGCAGAACTACAAATACAACTGAGGGGTTCTCCTGGCTCGTGACCTGGCCTCTCGACCACTCTCTCTCGTTCTCCTACTCTGGGGCAAAAGAAGAAAGTCCACAGATATCACCTTGATTCAGACCCATGGTGGTCAAGAGTGTCCCCATAGGGTAGGAATTCCATTCCTTTTCTGTTCCGTTCTGCCCCACCCGTCTACCACCCTCTCCAATCTCACTCCTCTGCGTCAATAATTCGTATTGCAGCAGTGCCCAGAGGGCCTGGCCGAGGTGGCCTCCCATTACACAGGTGCTGTCCATACACATAGTAAGACATCGGGGCAGTGGGGTGGGATTCAAGAGATGTGGGTCCACTTTCCATCAGTGTCACCCTGGGTGAGTCATTTCAGCTCTCTGCGCCTCAGTTTCTCCTCTGCAAAATGGGGATAATAATCTTTTTGTCCAGCCTCTCTAGTTAGGTTGTCAGCTCTGTGGGGCAGGGACCCTCTCTCACTATGTCTCTGTGGAGTGCTTGGTACAACAGGCCCGGATCTCAGTTGAGGTTTCTAGATGCCACTGTGATAGCCAACAGAGCAATTCTTATGTCAGAGCAGTGATCCATCTGGGCCAGTAGCCATCGCTGGCAGTGGCTAGCTGCTTCAGAGGAAGGCACAAGAAACCAGGTAATAGGCATTTATGGAAGCCCTTCAGTGGAGACAAAGTGGTTGAGTGTGTAGGGTGTTGGCCAGAGAATCAGGTGATATGTGCCCTTATGTTGGGCAGGTCTCTGTGCCTCTGTTTCCCCACCTAGCCCTTCTCTGTTTGGCTTGTAAGCTCGTCTGGACAGGGACTGTCTATGCGTACAGTACCTAGCACAATGGGATCTGCCTGTGCTCCTGTAATACCAATGATCAGTTATCGCACCTTGCCTTTTGTGTGCTAAGCATTTGTTCTCTTTAGATGAAAGATATCACGAGCAATTTAAAATGGGGGGAGGGGGGAATTAGCTGAGGTTTAGTATCTTTGAGTTAATCAGAAGTCGTCTTTCTATCCAAGAATCTGCCGCTCCAAAATGGTTGTTAATAGACTCGAGGCGGGAGTGCTGCGATACCGAGATTATCCCTCACTTCCTTCCCACGGCCAGTTAAGCTGCGAGACTATACTGGTTATTTCTCTTATCAGCAATTTGCAGATTCTGCTGGAAAAAAAAGAACGAAAACAACAAATGTCTCAGCTCTCGATCTTATCGCTGAGCTGCCTTGCAAGGTGCCAAGAGGCAAAACGTTTCACTCTCGCTGCTGCACCATCACCTGCCCCGCGTACAAATGTCAGAGGAGAAACTATGACAGATTATTAAGCCCCTGGAAGGGGATGTTTCAATGTGCTCTGCTGGTGGGAGGGCCACCGTTCAGGTTGGCCTGGTGGTGAAGGTTCTGGGTTCCATTTCTGGCTTTGCCACTGGTTTCTGTATGACTATTGTCAAGTCACTTAATCTTGCTGTGCTTCAGTTCCCTGCCTGTGAAATGAAGATAGCAACACATCTTTTGAGATTGCAAGCTCTGTGGGGCAGGGACTGTCTCTCCCTATGTGTCTTTACTCACTTCTGATTAGCCACCAGCAAGAGCTCTACTGCATATACGCAGCCTTTTCCTCTGATCTTTAAACTACTCCTTGTCTGGTCTGAGCCCAGTGGAAAGCAGAGATGCGAGGTCTTGGTCCATGCCCATCGAAAAAAGAGCTGGATCTTGGCCTTAAATGTGAACTATGCATCCCAGTGCATGGCGGGTAAGCCTGACCTGTTTTGCTAGCATCCAGAGGCCTGGGGCATGGATGATTTAATTTGCTGAGTGCCTCCGAATTATGTACCTGGTCCTTCCAGGCGGGAGAGCTGTGCTGGGTGAGGCACGCTGACTCCAAACTTCTGTACCGAGCTCTGCAGCTTTGCATCAGATAAATAGGTGGTGATGATCAATCTAAGTACCTGGGCAGAGTGATGCCTTGACAGCATTTCCTAAGCAGATCTTTCATTGATTGAGGTGGTTTCTTGTAAAGTAGCTGCTGACAGAACAGAAGCTCTCGCAGCCTGTGCACTTTTGAGCTGACATAGACATTTCTTGCATTAAGGTGGAAGACGAATTATAACTCCTCTAATGAGATTCATTAGATGGGTGTGGACCAGGGACACCTGAAACTGACTTGCCCACATATGACCTGAGCTGCAGATGGGAGGAGGTTACATGATGGATCCTAAAATGGCACTTTGTTGCTTTGAGCTCCTGTCCCACCACTTCGAATATTCTGAACTAAGTAATCTAGGTGGGCAGATTAATGATGCTCCCCCTCTACAGCTGTAATGGCCTGAGTTGAATTTGCCCCAGACATTGGGATTAACCCCCCTGTCCTCATGAATCCACGGGATCTTTAAGGAACACAAGTGGAATCAGGAGCTCAGTTTTGCACCTCCATCAGCACAGCCCCCTCTACAGCACGGGGGCAGATACAAGAACACTAACCTTTGCCACCACTCATCCCTTGAGGACTTCCAGTCCAATATAGACCTGACTCAACTCTGCTTTGCTCCGGGGCTGGGCTGATGGGGTCGGGGAGGAAGAGAGGGCAGTTGTACCAGGGCCCTAAGCATCTGTAACTGGAGTGAAATGGAAGGGGACCCCAGTGAACATGATACATTAAGGCAGTGGTTCCCAAACGGGGGTTCGCAAAATGTTACAGGGGAAAAATTCCTTAATGGCAGACAGAGCTGTCCCTGGGGAGCATGGGGCCAGCAGCCCAGAGCCCCTGGACTTCCAAGAGCTAAGCAGATCAAAGCAAGCATCTATCACAGTGAGGAGATTTCAACTTCAAGACTCCTTATAAGAAATGGAAAGGGAGGTGGATATTCTTTGCTGTTTTTCAAATGAAATAGGCAGCAAAGATTGTTTTTAAAATTATGATGAAAAACAAGTTTAAGCTTTGTTGTAACGTGCATTGTTTGCCTGGAATGCTTTGAGTTGGCTCCTTAAATCCCTTCCTGCTGTTTCACATCTGATCCTCCTTGATGAAACATAGGAGCCTTGTCTTGTAACAGGCTTATTCAAAGTGAGATCTAGGAAGAGTGGTGCCGTTTTCATAATGTAATAAAAATACTGTAATGATAAATAATTAATAATAAATAGTGTGTGAGAAGCATGTCATAAAAACAAATGTTATATTGCCAAGATCACTGCTGTTATAATTTATACTCGGGTAAATGAGAAAATCCCTGGAAATATTCATTTTTAGGAGGGGGTTCGCGAGACTTGACATTTTAGTGAAAGGGGTTGACGGGTTGTTAAAGTTTGGGCACGGCAGTAGGGCCTGCTCAGAGGAGATCCCAGTCTAAGACAAGGTGGCATCAGATCTATGGTTTGCCCTGGCAGCTATCCCCGCCCCAAGTGTTAAAGCTTTGGCGTTCGCTTCCTCTTGCCTACCTGAACGGAGGCTGAGGCCCTCGCCAACTGCTCCGCCTTCATCCGAGAGCAGCTTTCGACTGCTGCGCTCCAGCACAGGAACTGCCTGCTGCTGACCCAAGCTTGACTAGAGATGGCCGCGCTGCAGAGCCTGTGTCGTGTGCACACACATATGTGACAGACACATGATGGCTGATGTGGGATGACATTCCTCTCCATGACCAAGGAGGGACTTCAAAAGCCAAAGCCAGTGGGGACTAGAACGAGGTGTTTTTCCCTCTCCCCCAGCTTTTCTCTTGATCTCAGTGGTGGGATGGGCGCTCACAAGAAAAACTACAGAACTGCTTCCTCTGGGTTCCTATCTCAGCCTCACAAATTCACTATCCTCAAAACATCACGGCACAGAACTTGCACCCATAGGCACAGGTACAGGCCCCGCTTGGCTGGGCTAAAGGAGAATCCCCATCATGTGCAGATATAACCCACACACCTGCCGGATGTGGGGTTCTCTCCCAGCTAGTGGCACCTAGACCACTTAGAGAGAGAGATCAAATGAGTCTGCGCTACAGCCTTCGCTAACAGCAAGTTGGCTTTTAGCGCATGCTGTAGAGGCTCATGCACTAAGCTCCAGAGATCCCAGGTTTGATCCCACCCGCCACCGACCGGGGTCTGTCGGTGTTACACATACACTATAGGGCATATGACACACAGCTTAGGTGCTCTGATCCCAAGGAGTATGTACAGAGCCCTGGGTTCAGTTAGCGCACACATCCACTGGAAGGGGGTGGAAAGGAGGCATTCCCAATCTGCAGCTGGAATATTTGCAAATAAATCCTCCCTGAGAAAGGAACTGTTTCTGCTGAGCAGGTTTCACACAAACGCCAGGTATGAAGCAGATTTATTAGGATCAGACAAAAAGCATTTTTCACTCTGAAAAGCAAAAGGCCTCATAGTATCAAAATAGCAGCAGGGTATTATTTATTGTGTGTATTTCTGGTAGGGCCTAGCAGCTTCCAAAATGAATCAGGGCTTCTTGGTGCCAGGTGCTGTACAAACAGAGAGAGATGGTACCTGCCCCAAAGAACTTACGAGCTATATAAGACAAGAAACAGCAGGTGGGTGGAACAAACTATGGGCAAAGGAAATGAGATCCTGCGTTTGCATGGGCCAAATGAAGGAGAGAAGAATTCAGAGCTCTTTCTAGCCGTTGCAACGTGGGTCAGGCAACGGCCAGTTCTGGTAGCATCAGTGGGCAGGCTGAGATTGAGATTGGGCTATGGACACACAATCATCCTCGGGTGTTGTCACTGGGGACTGAACCCCTGATCTCTAGTGCTAAAGGCAGAGTGTCTACTGCTTGAGCTAAAGGAGTAACCCTGCTAGCTATAGTAGGCTCTTATCCCCAGTGGGGCAGCCACTAACTCACACTGATCGCTGTCACCACTGAATTAAACAGAGAACAAATGGATTACTCTCCCAGACTGGATTATCTAGATGTAAAAATCTCTCTTCCCCATTTAATCCTTTCACTGCCTTTAGGACAGGCCTGGGTCCCCAGCAGCGTTATCCTGTGCACCATCAGAGCCCACCAGACCCAGCTGGGGTGAGCCCCTGCTGTTCTGCTCAGCAGTGAAGTGGTTAAAGCAAGCACGTGCTCGGCTTGTGTTTTTCTTAATAGAGTCAGGTGCGGATGGGGTTCTGAGCTGCACTTGGGGGAGCAGGGTGAGAGAGCCATTCCTGGTGGGGGTGCTGGGGCAGGATTTACAGAAGGGAGATGTTGCTCGATGGGAAGGATGGGTGTTGAGCAGCCCCCCCGGATCCTTTAACTGGCCGACTTGATGACTTTGTTGATCCACGGCAGGTATCTGGAGATCTGGGTATAAACCGTCGGGGTCTTGCCACATTCCTTGCTGCCGAAGGAGACCACGCCTTCAGCCACGCCATTGCAAACCAGCGGCCCGCCCGAGTCGCCCTGCAGACGTGACACAGGAGAGCCAGGTCGCATGTTAACAGCACAGGAACCATGGAAGCCTGATCTGACTCATGTCTCAGGGCAACTACCTAAGGTACTTCTATGGCCCCGTTATCACAGTATCTGAGCACCTCGCTATCTCTCCGCCTCTACCCCTTCTGCCCCTCTGCGAGGCGGGGCAGTGCTATTGTCCTCAGGTTATGGAGGAGGAACTGAGGCCCCGAGAGAGCAAGGCCCAGATCCTCAAAGGCAGGTACCTAAATCCTCTGGGAGTCAGGTGCCTAAATCCCTTTGATCTGGACCTAAGTGACTTAACCATGGGCACACAGGAAGCCTGCAAAGGAGCAGTCCCATGTTCCAAACTAGCACCCTGACCTCTAGGCACCCCCACCTCTCGCCGCATCACCCCTTGAACTCAGTGGGCCAGCCGTTCCCTCGCCCTGCCTCTCGCGCAGTCACTTGCACCAGGGCAAAGAGGGGGTGAGAGGCTGACGAATCAGACCAGCAGCGTTTTACGCTCGCTGAAGGAAGCCTGCAGTCCAATGAGCCTGGCAGCCGAATCTGGATCTTAATGACGAATGTGGGAATTACCACACTGGATCAGACCAGAGCTCCAGGATCTGTCCTCCTACAGTGCCGGCTGTTTATAGGTTTAAGAAGCTGCGAAAACCCCAGGAGAAGGTTGTTATGAGATAATGGGCCCCCAGGGAGCCTTTCTTCCTGACCTCTTATAGTTAGCGGTTGGATCATGCCCTGAAACATGCAAATTTATATCCCTCCACCCCTGCCCCCAAATCCATATTATCATAACTCTGGATATTCCTATTATCCACAGAAACATCCAGTCCTTTTATGAAACCTGCTACGCTCTTGAGGCTATCCTGTGGCAATGAGTTCCACAGGCAGATCACCTACAGTCTGCCTGTAGCCCAGCCTGGTCTAAACCACTCAGGAAACGGACTGCTGATTGCACTACAGTAAGGGGCCAATCGGTTACCCAGGATGCCCCATTGGGAAGAAATCCCCCAGGGTTTCTGGGGTAACTGTGGCCCTGGTAACTGTGTCCTTGGAGCCTGTCTGCTACTCATCAGGCCTCTCCTCAGTGAGCAAGAAAAAAGAAGGTACCTGGCAGGCGTTGTGCTCCTTGTTCCCAGCACAGATCATATTCCTGGTGATTTTCCGTGTGTGGAGTGATGCGCAAGACTTCCTACGAACCAGGGTGACGTTCACCTCCTGCAGAACCTGGCTGTGCATCCCTGATGCATCCCTATCGCCGTTCCTGGTGCGTCCCCAGCCGGCGGTGCTGCAGGCAGCCGTGCAGGGGATCTCCCTGTCCTGCTGCGGGAGTTTCACTGGTTGAACCGTGTTATCGTAGGGAACAGGGGTGTTCAGCTGCGGACAGTGGGAGAATGAATTCACAGCACAGGCTTCCTCACTCAGTTGCTTAGCACAGGACCTAATGTCCTTTTTGTTTGTCAGTCAAGGCACAAGGGCTCTGGGAAGCATCTTAGCCTGTCTGCTAAAGGGCCTGTGATGGGCCAGCGTTTTGGGTTTGGTGGAGAGACCCTAGACTCGGATTTCAGGTAGTTTGGGCCTTTGGCTGGAAATACACATTTCGGCCACCTCTGCTTTAAATACACAGTGGCTGCCTTTGATGGAGCCTGGTGCCCTCTAGAGGAAAAGTCAGGCATTTTTATCTGTCGGAAAGTAGAGCCAAGAGTTTAAAAAACTTGGGAGTCCGAATCCCTATATTTTAGGCACCTAAAAAAGAGAACTGGTGTTTAAAAGTGCTGAACACCCAGCAGCTCTCAGGGACTTCGGTGCTTTTGAGAATAATTTCAGCCTCTTTTTCCTCTCCCCGCCTTTGCCTGTTTAGACTGTGAGGGCTTCCAGCAGGGTCTGTCTCTTAATCTCTGTCTGTGCAGAGCCGAGCACAGGGGCTCTCAGTTCAGATACCAAGGCACTGATGTAATACAATCTAAAATATAATCTCCCCGTTTTTAAAACCGTGGCAGAAAGAACCGTGAAGCCAAAGGCTTTTCTAGCCTGGATTGTCAGCGAATCTATTTTTTTATGTATCTGTGTGTTTCTTAGCTTGACATGGGATCCCCTCCCTTTCGCAGGGAGCCCGTCAAATGCAGGTTATAAAGCAGCGTTGCAAGGCGATAGCCGACAAAGATCACGCCGTCAGCGACACCAGAGCATCCTGAGACTGAAAAGGTACGTGCAAGTGGGACATACACAGCAGGGCAGATGTTGAGCCCCCTTGTGCTCATTCCCAGCATCAGAAATAGCACGTCCGCAAAGAACCGATTAAATGATTTGCACCAGCCCCTTTGAACCGGGGTGATGTTCCCCTCCCAGCGACTCGGGAGGGCAGTCAAATAACCTAGAAACCGTGGTCCAGGTTCCACCCTTGGCCTGCAACGCCCGCGGTCATTTACACCAGTGCAAAGAGCTACGATTCCGTAGTGCTTTGCGCAGGTGCCGATGCCTGCAGCAGGTGCAGGGCAGTGGAGAGTCAAGCCCTGGAGATGTTAAGTAGCCAGGCAAATTGTCCCATTGGGCAATTCCAGGAGAGACTCCCCCCGGTCTCTCGGTTCATCATTTTTGCTACGTGCTCCTCTGTCCATGGAGCGTAAACTCGTCAGCCCTGGAATATTAGCCATTGCCAAAGAACTAGGACATCCCAGCAGCAGGAGAAGCCTGACTATCAAATAAAACTCAATTACTATAGCACAGGCTTTTCCTTCTTTCTTTCTCTTTCTCTCTTTCTCTCTCTCTGATGTGGATTTGGAGTGATCCCTACACTCCCCAGCTTTCAGCCCTTGTGTTTAACTGTGATGATGACCCTGGGCTCCCTGGGATTGGGTGAGAACTGGGAGGAGGTACTTACTTGGACCAGCATGATGTCATTTTCCAAGGTGGTGGAGTCGTAATCAGGGTGCGGGTAAAACTTTGCGATGTCCCATATGTGGTTGGACCTCTCGCTCAGCAGCTCGACTCCCAGCACAATCAGGACTCGCATGTTTCTGTGAGAAGCAACATTCCTGTGAACAGAGCCATCACCGGCAACCCAGACCCCGCGCACTGTCCTTGAGACAGGCAGCGTGGTTCCGTGGCTAAAGCAGCAGGGCTTAGAAACAGGAGACCAGGGTTCTCAGCCTGTCTGCTACTGACCGGCTGGGTGAGCCCGTCAGTAAGTCACTTTTCCTCCCTGTGCCTCAGTTTCCTCTTTTGAGAAGCTATGACTGACTAGTGCAGTGTAAGAGCCTGGGGAGAGAGACGCCTGCTAGAAGCTACGAATCCTGGCTGTGCAGTGTATGGAGGAAGAGGGGACGCACTGGGGCTAGTTCTTCCTTTATGTGCAGCCCACGGTGCAGGGTGGGTTTATGCCTCCAGCTCTCCAGGAGCCTATTTCCCAGGAGCTTTCAGCTGAATGATCAAGGCACCCACCTGGAGCTCCTGCAATGGGCTGCGGTCATCACCCACTCTGGCTGGATCAGGAACCCATCACACAGGATTTCCTTATAATCGCTTTCCAGGATGGCCATGTAGGGCCTGGAGTGATTCTGCACTCTGCGTCCCCCGAGGATCAGAGCATCCTGCTTGCCTGCCAAAGGGGAGAAAACGGAGTTTATCTGCTGTCACCTGGCAGAGCACAGAGAGAGCGGACGTTAGGATTCGCACTGTCCGCTGGTCTGAGCGTATCTGCCCTGCTCCGGGACAGCAGCTGGGACAGCCGAGCAGCGAGAGGGTCAGGTTCAACCCCAGCAAAGTGGTGCAACCCAGGGCAAAATTTGACCTGCATGTAAAATCGTCAGAGCGGCTGCCATTCCGGCCAGCCGTGCATCCATGCAGGACCTGGCTAAGGGGAGTCCAGCGTTCACCAGGCTCTAGAAACCAGAGACTGGTGGGGTGAGTGGTGGAAACAGACATGCGCCCGACAGCTGGTGAGTCGGATGCAGGAAGACCTGGAGGGAGTGGAAGATGGTGCTCCCAGCGTCGCAGGGAGTTTACACATCTCTACCCCTGCACGTGGCTCCTGTGATCTCTAAGGCCAGAAGACATGATGTCGAATACTGCTCCCCCGCATATGCCCACTGCCTCTCAGCTGTATCCCATGTTAGAAGAGTGGCTGGATCTGACTGCAGCAGTAGCCAAAGCCTGTGCAAAGTGCAATGCCAGGTGAGGGAGTGAGCAGGTGGGGTTTGCTATGACACAGCTCCATGGCTAGTGCAGATCCCGCCAGAGAAACAAGAGCGGGCCCAGGTGTGCGATTCACTTACCTGCATGGCAGGAACACGCCAGCAGCAGCCCCAGCAGGACAATGCAGGATCTCTCCATCTCTTGTGTCCTCGAAGCGTGACTGGGCTGAAATAAAAACGCAGCCGGGCTCTTATGCCTTTGAAGGGAGCAGCAAATTGCTTGGATCAGCATGAAGGTGCTTTCTCTGCAAAACGGAAACCACAGAGCCACAGAGAGTAGAACCTGCTCAGAGGAGACGCGAGAGAAGGCGGGTGAGGCCAAGTCTAACAGCAGAGTCCATGCTCCATCGTGCTGAGCGCCCGTCCCAGCTGCAAGGACTTGGGAAAACAGAGCCCCCAAGGTGCATTCCCCTCAGGAATGAGTTTGCAGGGTCTCAGCTCACTTCCTTATGTACAAGTCAAACCAAGGCAGATGCTGGGGCCTGATCATCTTCCTGCAGGTTTGGGCGGGAAGAGGAGCAGAGGTGGAGAGCAGCACGTCTGTTGGACTGTGCAGTGTAGCGGAATTGGGTGATTTCCCTTTAAGTAGTTTGGGAGCTCTCGAGTGGTGCTCGCTGGGCTCTAGAGCCCAGCCAGAGCAACAGCGTGTGTGTGTGTGCGTGTAACGAGGCCTTGCATGTTGTATGTTGTTAGTAATATGGTAATTTGGCTACTGTGCCAGTGGTTTCTTTGTGCTGTCACTGTTGTGTAAAGGGCAAAGTACACAACAGCCTGTGTTGAGAGGGTGTCATGCAACATCCAATAAGCAGCCTTGATCCCTGGTGAGCCGGAGGCCCCCAAGCACTGGACTGCTGTTGACTCCAGAGCCCTGATCGCTGCTCTCCTGCGGCTCGTTCTGCACCTCTGCTGCGACTGAGCGGGCTGCATCGGGAATGCACGGCAGTCGGGCTTTGCCCTGGAGGCCGCTGGGAGGGGCAGCTGGTGAGATGGAGATTTGTTTATGTAACTGTCCAGCTCCCAGTTCAGAGCCATCGGACCCCCTGGATGCCCCCCGCATCTCACAGTGTGTAACTCAGACATGGATCTGCCTTGGTCTGGGGAAGCAAAGTTTGGGAGATGTTTGCAGTTTTTTAAGTCATCCAGCATCCATGCTAGTTCCTCACCTTGCCATCTCCAGAGGCATCAAAGCCCCCAGGGAGAACCCACAACTGGGCACGACTGTTTCCCAACGAACCTGGCACCGTTTGTGGCTGGGGTTTTATTTTGCTCGGTTGAACTTTGCCATCAGTTTGAAAGTTTCCCCCTCCCTGGCAGATACTACAAACCAGCATGGCTCAACTGGGATTCCCATCCCGCTCCCATGCCAGACCACCACAGACCCCCAGTTCGCCAGGTTCTCATTTCTTTGAACGGCAGCTGGCATTAGAACTGGCACAATGAGCCTGTGGAACTTATGGCCACAGGATACCAATGAGCTCAAGAACTATGGAGATATAAACCCCCCTGCTTCAAGGGGTAAACCAACCTCTAACTGATGGCAACTAGAAAAGATGACTTCCTAACTTCCTACTGTATAGATCTTACACCTTCCTCTGAAGCAGCCAGTGCTGGCCACTGGTCAGAAATAGGATGGTGGACCTTGGTTCTGATCCAGTCTGGTGATTCCCATCTGTCTATGCAGCCTTCCCTTCAGACAAGGAGACTCCCCATGAGCATTGAAGCCAAATTCATCCCTGGTGTAGCTGCCTGGATGTCAATGAAGCTACACTAGGGATGAATGAGACCTTCAGAGGGTTGGGAGATAGGCTGGGAGAGATCAGTAGATGTCCTCAGCAGGAAAAGTGCTCCAGACTGGAAGCCCATTGAGACAGGAACCGTGTCTTCCACATAGTGTCAAGGACCAAGCGTTTCTTGGCACCATCTACCCAATACTCATCAGTACAATAGTAGCAACCAGAGGGATGGCGAGGGGAGAGTCTTTCTTTGGCCTCTCGGTTCTGATCCAGCCTAGGTGACGCCTGGAAGGTGTGATGAGTTTGATGAGTCTCCCCCCTGGCCCCAGTGGAAAAAGTGCCTGCTCCAAACCCTCCCCCCTAGCCAGCAGCTATTGGCCTGCCCGGAAACAGCTCCCCTCTCATCCCTCTGGTGCTACGTGCGGGATTCTCACCCCGCCGCCGCCTGTGTGGTGGGCAGACGCCTTCAACCCCGAGGGCTGTTGCGCCAGCACTGAATAAATCAGCACCTCCCGTCACGGGGTGCACTGGCCCTTTAAGGGGAGTTGCACTCAGCCCCACCAGTGCCTAGGGATCTGCCTCCCAGCTGATGGGTTGGGGTAGGTGAGCATGGCGGAGAGCC
This sequence comes from Mauremys mutica, assembly GCF_020497125.1. NCBI lineage: Eukaryota > Metazoa > Chordata > Testudines > Geoemydidae > Mauremys > Mauremys mutica. Next base: position 5,474,302 of record NC_059095.1, read on the forward strand.
GCAGGGAGGCCAGAGGGCAAGGACAGCAGCCCCCGCCTCGGAAGGGAATTACGAGGCCTGCGGGAGGGATGGCTCCTGAAGCAAGGAGCCTGGGCAGGCTGGCAAGGAAGGGAATTGAGACTTGTGCTTGCTCGGGGTCCAGGCTGGGCCATCCAGGGAGGGAGGGAGGAATCAGTGCCCTCCCCGCAGCTGTCTCCTCTTGCCCTGTGCAAATGAACCCGTGAGCCGGGCCAGGACTGGAAGGGGAACTGGAGCTCGGTGGAGGCGGCGCGTGGTGTGGCCCCTGTTGATCGGCGTGAGGTTGCTGGACGTCTGCCTTGTTTGGCTGACCTTTTGTTTACCCCGCCTCTCCCACAGTGTGTGTGTGTGGGGGGGGGTTGCGGAGGGGAGGGAATGGACTCTGGTTTGGCCAGAGGGCTAAATCACGGCGCCGCGTGAGAATCTCAAATCCAAGAGCAGGAGAGTGAAGTGCCACCAGAACGTGAGACAGTGAGTGGCCCATGTGGGGAAACTGAGGAAGCGCCACGTCTGATGTGGGATGAGGAAAGATCCTGTTACACTTTCCCCTCCCCCTGGACCCCCCCAATTTGACCCCCAGTGTGTCACATCTGTGCAACCCAACGACTCTGGTGACCCACAGTTACAATCAGTTCCCTTTTATTGCAATACTTGTGCTCACTGCTAACAGCCACAGCGGGTCAGGTTTGCACCGGAGCTGGCTTGCGCTGGGGAGGGCAGAGTTGAGAAGATGCCACCTGAAATCCTGCCTTGGGCCCCATCCTGTAGGGTGAAAACCTCTTTCCCTTCCCACCCCCTTGCAAACCGCCCCTTTGGCAGGCCAGACATGTCTCTTTGGAGACAGGAGAACTGGGCCGGGTGGTTTCCAGGAGCAGCCGTTGTGTTGGGTGGAAGAAGCCAGTCGTCCGGGAGGCTCAGGGTGTCTCCTCCCCTCTCCAGGATGCTGCTTGCGGGGAAGTGCTGCACTGAGCTTATCTGATTGCAAGGGGAGCTGAAAGCAGGGGTGGGGCAGCACTATAGGCCCCTGATGTCCGGTTACAGTGACGTTTGCAGTGTCTGAGTGCTCTCTGCCATGCTAGCCGCTAGCCCTGCCCTTGGGAAATAGCGTGGAGTCTGCTGTGTGCTCCTGCGGGGGCCAGGCAGCCGGTCCCTTCCAATCCAGGGCCGACCCGTCCGCCTTCAGTTAGCTGAAGCCATGACTCTCTCGATCCAGTCGACGTAGGGGGGGATCCGGGTGTAGATTCCGGGCTTCTTGAAGTTCCCACAGACCCGAGAGCCAGCAGCCACCACCCCTTCGGCGATCCCATTGCAAACGAGCGGCCCGCCGGAATCCCCCTGGAGAATCAAGGCACAGGATCAGCCTCGGGGTGGAGGTCAGTTTGCCACATGCCCCGGGTGCCACTGTGCCTCTTCCGCCCCCTTCTGGGCCAGCTCAGCAGCCAGTGGCTATGCTGGGAGCCAGGCTGTCTGCCAGCCTTCCTCTCCCATCAGCCCCACGCTGGGCGTGGCTACCCATCACCGCCCTTCCCGGGCTAGAAGAGCGTCCCCCCCCTTGCCCAAGATGGTGGGGGGAAGTTTGCCCTGTGTCGCCGCGTTATTTGTATTGCATCAAATAAGACAATATTTGATAAAAGAAGCTCCAGCTGAGATCAGGTGCCAGGTGCTGCACAGACCGGAAGCATGGCACACCCCACCCCGAGGAACCCACAGGCTACAGAGACAAGGGACAGGAGGGGACCTGGAGACACAGAAGAGCAGAGTGGTCGGCCCAGGCACACACAGTAGAGACAGGAATAGGTCCCAAAAGGAGATGGGATGTCAGGAATATCCCAGTTTAATAGGTCATCATTAATTATGCTAAACCTCAGGCCTTGAACTCATCCCTACCTATTAGATCAGGATGAGACTGAGGGGAGCGGGAACAGATTGTCCCACATTCGCCTGTGGTGGAGTTCTTGCATGTTCCCCCGAAGCAACTGGTTCTGGCCCCTCTTGTCTACCGGGCTAGATGGACCTGGCAAGTCCTTTGTTCCTAACTAGGATTTTCGGTTCCCAGTTCCACTCCCTCTCCACTAGGCCGTGTGGTCTCTTGAGCCATAACACAGCGCTTGGATCGAACCACGGTTACTACCTCCCCACCCTTCCACCTCGCCGAATGGTTCGATTCCTTTTGAACAGAAAACAAGTTACGTGGGGTTAAAAAATAACCAAACTCCCCGCTCCAAGGTAGCAAGAGATGTGTAACTCGCACCGCAGCTGCCTGCCGGGTCGCTTCCTGGAAGATAAGCTAGACGTTTTATTAAGCACCTCTGTGTGTTTGCTCACATGCTGATAATTATCTTGTATTCAGCTTTGCAAAGTGTTCATGGGGGCGGCGGGGTGACTAGGTCAAGATGCTACAATTTGTGCTGCCAATTCCACCTGTGGCAAGTGGGTGTCAAATGCTCTGGAGTGAGGGCGGACGCAGTCGACGCCCATCTTGCATAGGTGTCATTGGCGAGCTGGGACAGAACCTGACTCTAAGGGTTTGGCTACATGTGAAAATTAATCCAGGGTGTGAGTTTAAAGCAGATTAACTCCATGGGTGGATGCGCTTATTCTGGAATGAGAGTCACCTCATTCAGAATCACCTTAATTCACTGGTGCGTTAGTTTAATCCACTGGACTAAGTTAATTCAGAATAAGAGTGTCCACACGTGGAGTTATCAGAAATAGTGTACTCTGTAATAGCTCCTCGTGTGGACAAGCCCTAAAAGCAGGGGGAAGGATCTAGGCTTTTAGTTATTCCCCTTATTCGTGTATCCAGGCGAGGCCGTTTGGTGCAGTGGATTCGGGTGTAACAGCCAGGAGACCGAGGGAGAAATCCTGGTCCCATTTACTTCAGTGGTGGTCTGGCCACTGATTTGCAGTGTGACCAGTGGTAAGTATCTGTGCCTCAGGTTCCTCATCTGTAAAATGGGGCTAATAAGAGAGACCTACCTCCGGGGAGCACTTTGAGATCTATAGGATTGGACATCTGCTCCATACAAACTAGGATTTTGCTTCCTCTCTCTTTCCAACAGCAAGGGGGTGACATTCAGGGCCTGATTCTGCTCTCTTAGACAGGTGCAAGTCAGGCCTGACTCCAGCCTAAGAGGAGAACTAGGCCCCAGAGCTCTGCAGGGAGAGAGCAAAGGACCCAGGACTCCAGAAGTTACCCCTGGGGGCAGGAGGATAGGTAGGCTACCAGAATAATCATACACACACCCGCCTGCACAGATACCCACGCATACACCTGTTCGCACTGATACACGCAAGCACATAGATGCAGCTCTGACCCCCCTCCCCCTCCAGGCAAGAGAACTGAGCCGAGCGATTTCCCCCAGAGATAGATACCGTGCAGGTGTCCTTCTTCTTGGAGTCGGTGCACATCATCTTCTCCGTGATGGTGTTGTCGTGGCGGGTCCTGTGGTTGCAGGTCTCCCGGCTGATCACCGGACGCTCCACCTGCTGCAGTTTGTCAGGCAGCTTCCCGGTGTGGCTCATTTTACCCCAGCCGGCCACCTCGCACACCGTGTCAGTGGGGACATCCCTGTCTTGCCTCTGGAAGGGCAGGATCTTCACATGCTCACTGAGGATCGCTTTCTCCTCTAGCTGATTTAGGAGGCAAAGAGGCAAGGGTCAGTCGGGGTGAGAGAGACAGACTCTGTAGCTGTAACGCTGCCCCTGGCTGGGCGCTGGGCAGGGATTACACCTGGGACCTCTGGATCTTCCAGCAGGAGTCTCTCTACAGCTTGAGCTAAAAGGAGCAGGAGGCGACTCAAACCTGTACCGGGTGTGGCCACTAGAGGGGGACAGAGCTGTGCTGCGTTAGCACAGGGTACGTGGCGATCACCTGGGAAATACCCCAACTGATGGTGACGGGACACAGGCGCCAACTTTCATTTTTCCAGGTGGGTGCTCCACCCCCGCTCTGCCCCGAGGCCCTGCCCCCACTCAAGGCCCCACCCTTGCTCCATCTCTTCCTGCCCCCGCTCAGCCCCCTTCCAGTGCCTCCCAGCGGATTGGCGGGTGGCTGATGAGCACCCACTATTTTTTTTCCCCTGTGGGAGCTCCAGCCCCGGAGCACCCACGGAGTCGGTGCCAATGTGACTGAAGTCCCTGCTGCAGCCGTGTGATCGCAGCTGCTTTGTGGGGAGGGTTCTCCCTCCGCTGGTGGATAAAATGGGCTCTATCCTTGCCGGTGCCTTGGGCTTCATCCTTCTCTCCCTTGCACTGGGGTGAATCAGGTGAGCCCAGCCAGGGATGTCCGTGGGGTATCAGGCCTGTTGGATCTCAGCTGTGAAATCAACAGGAGTTCGGTGCCTTTGAGGAGCTGGGCCTGGCCCGAAGCCCACGGGAGTCAGTAGGAGTTTTTTCCCCCCATTGACTCCAGTGGGGTCTGGGAGGCGCCGTGCCTGCAGCGGGGGATGGTGCCTGTGTGGGTCGTGCCCACCTGGAGGAGAAGGAGGTCGTCGTCGTAGGTCTCCGTGCTGCTGCCAGGGTGGCCGATCTCCGCGCGCACCCCATAAAGGCGCTTGTGGGGTTCTGGCTGCGAGAGAGAGTGGGCTCCCAAGAGGACCTGGAACGGCTTGCCGTGCCTGCAGTCGAGATGGAGACGGTAGCGTGAGGCACTCTGCTCACCCCCGGCACTGAGCCGCAAGATCGTTCCGGTCCCTCACGGCTGTACACTTCACCCCGACGTACAGCGATCACCAGTAGTCAACCTCTGCCTTTCCCCAGCCCAGGGGCGGCTCCAGGCACCCACCCTCCAAGCGATGCCTGGAGCGGCAAGCCGTGGGGGGGCTCTGCCGGTCGTCGCTAGGGCGGCAGGCAGGTTGCCTTCGGCGGCTTGCCTGCGGAGAGTCCACTGGTCCCGCGGCTTCGGTGGACCTCCAGCAGGCGTGTCTGCGGGAGGTCTGCCGAAGCCGCGGGACAGCGGGAGGTCCGCCGAAGCCGCGGGACCAGCGGACCCTCCGTGCTTGGGGCGGCAAAATGTCTAGAGCCGCCCCTGCCCCAGCCATAGAGAGTCAACCCAGACTCTCCTGCCTGTGGGCCCAGCCCTGGTGAGGAAGGAACATGTGCTCCTTGGGTGACAGGGGAATCCAGCCTCAGTGCTTGCTGGGCCTCAGGCTTTCCCTCCATAGTGACCCGCAAACAACCCTGGAGCCATTGAAATCAACGACAAACCCCCACTGACTGCGATGGGAGCAAGATCTGGCCTATGCTCTTCACTCCAGAGTATCCGCTGAAATAACTACTGGGGTCTGTGTTAGAACCAGCTGGCCCCAGCCCCCGCGCCCCCTTTCTCTCCAGCACTGCGCTCCCGCCCCATCAGACGCAAAGGCCGGTACTCACTTGTCTTCCAGGCAGTGAGCTGCGCTCAGCACCCACTGCTCGGCGATCAGGAACCCGCCGCACACATGCTTCCCATCCACCTGCAGGGAAGCCATGTAGGGTTTCAGGTGGGGAGGAGCTTCATAGCCCCCGAGAATACGGCCCCTGGGGCGACCCACTGGTGGGAGGAGAAACAGAACATTAGCCACTGAACCTGCTCTGCCCAGCTTCCTTTCCTGTGGAGCGTCTCCCCTTAGCGTTAACGGGAGCTGGGGAGCACATCCAGAGCAGGGCATCTAGCTAAGGGACGTATCGGGCCTCATCCCCAGCAGGGTCTGAGCACCTTCTCGTCCAACGGATGAGAGACAAGAATTCTGTTTCGTGGACGGTTTGCGTTCTCCAGTGAGATCTTTAGAGGCCCACCCCAGAGCAGCCAGCTGGGTGGGGCGCTCCCCCGGGGTGTAAGACAGACAGGTTTGAGACCCTCCTCTGCCTGATTCAGTTACAAGGGCGCGTTTGCCTTCAAACACAAGGTGGGAACTGCGGGGCAGGCAGGTTGGACTTCAGCAAGTGCTCGGATGTAACGCATCTGTATCGTCACATACGAGTCTCTCTTGCGATGGGCTGAAATGGGTCCGGGATGAGTCAGCCGGTTTCTATCACCTGCCCCCTGGCTTTTTAAAAACAAACGCGGGGCAGAGCGTGTGTTAACCAGTCAGACTGCCTGTGCAAATAATGGTCAAACATCATTTCGCCCAGGCTCACAGTGCAGCCGGTTAGATTGTGTCTGCAGAGCTCTGCTGGCCGGTTGGACAATCAGAGATTTTTTTTTCCTGGACCTGTGAAAATCTCTCTCCCCTTCAGAAACTTGAAGAAGAAGAAACAATTAAAAAGAAAGCCCCATGTACAAAACGTGAGATGCTTCCAGGTGTTTCGGATGAAGATTTTTCCGCAGCAGTGGATCGGCTGCATGCTTGGGAGAATAGCAGGAGGCCTTAGTCAATATTTACCAATGGCCAGTACCTGCATCCACCATGGGAAAGATCCGCACCTGATTCTAGTGCATGATCCCAGCTCAGCAACCTAGAATAAGATGAACAGTGCCCCCCACCTTCCCCCCCCATCTCAGTCCCTGGTATGGAGGAAACCTCCGCTGTAGATCCATCCAGCAACAGTCACCATGGTATCCTAATCCCAGGGGAGGCCACGTTGCCTAGTGGCTAGCACAATGGACTGGGACTCAGGAGAGGTGAGTTCTGCCACTGATCTGCTGGATGACCGTGCACAAGTCACATCCCAGCTCTGTGCCTCGGTTTCCCCATATGTAAAATGGTGGTCGTGACACTTCCTTTGGAGAGCGCTTTGAGATCCACAGATGAACAATCACTCTGGATTATTATTATTAGCATCATCCTATCTATACCCCAAGATGCTTTTTGGTTTCCAGGGAATTAGGTTCTACTGCAGCAAAAAAATCAGGGCAAGCAAGCGGATTCCACACCCAAACTTTTCTGTTATCAGCTCCACCACCCCCATCTCTCCCCAGACGGGCAGGGCATTTAACCTCCTACCCCCCTCCCCCCAGCCTTCTCACAGTTTTGCACCAGCCAAAATTCGTTTTGTTCTATGCTCCCCTCTGTTTACCTGCATTGTCTCAAACTGCCTCCCCTCTCCACCCTCTGCTCTGTGCAGGAATCCCTGGCTGAGTATCTCTGGCCTCTGCTATGCAGGAGGTCAGATGATTCCTTTTGGCCTGAAAAAAACCCCTGCAGCTGGTGGCCTCTGGGAGTTGTGTCCTGAGAAGCCCAGCCTAGTTTATGGGTTTAGGCGTTTGGGAGACAGAGCCTGATGAAGCTGCGTTGTCTATAGGTTTGAGACAGATTCTGACCCGGATTCACTGTGTGAGCTAGGCCAAAGCATTCCACCTCCATGCCTCAGTTTCCCCGTCACGGGGGTTGTGATGCTGATAAGATTAACTAGAGGGTTGGTAAAGTGCTTTGAGATCCTCAGCTGGAAGGGGCTGGAGAAAGTGGTGCAATGTCCTAGGTTCCCCTAGGCCTGCTGCTGAGGCTACAAAGTTAAATTGCTGCCCCTTTATGTGGCAAGGAAGCACATTACTACGGCACAGACACCTAACTGCTTCACTTATTGGGTCAGTTCTTAGCTAGGCCTGCCTTGCGGTATCCACCTCCCATGCAGTCCCGCGTCTCTGCCATGCCCGGATGAGTCAGAAAAGAGAGCGGGGAGTATGGGAAGGGTCAGAGAACGGACGCACTCACCGCACACTGAGATGCCCAGCAAAACAACCAGAGCTAGGAAGGGCGAAAGGTGACCCATGCCGGCCGCAGACTCCGACAGATCGGTCTCTAAATCAGGGGCTGTGTCTTGTCTTGATATAGGCGGCTCTGCTGGGAGTGAGAGCAGAGACCTCCCTTTTATAACAGAGCTTTGGGGGTGGGGGATGAAGGGGAAAAAAGGAGATTTCCAGGAAAGCCCGAGTTGGGAGGAAATTTGCAACAGCTGTTGAGCGCTCAGCCTGGAATGGCCTTTTGGTTGTAGCGGTGCCAGGGGCTAGCTCATGATTTCTCAACACAAACAGCCCAGGGAGGAAGCAGCCCGTCCCAGCTGCTGAACCTGGCCTCCCTGGAAGGGGATTTCTGCAATGTTTGTTTGCTCTTCAAACACAAAAGGGGCAGGCAGAGTTCATTCCCCAACTGCTCGTGTTTGAAGAGCAAACAATGGAAAAATCCCCTTCCCTGCCCGCCCCGGGTTCTGCAAAATGAATGGGCCATTGAGTGAACTTCCTCCTTAGCAAAGCTCCCTCCAGGATAGGCCAAGTCATTGGAGGAACCGCTGCAACCTGATTCCTCCCTCTGCGCACCTGTGCTGGGGAGGAAGCCAGGACTTTGGTCTCCAGGGCTGCAAGCCAGCACTTTTTTTTTGCCCCTGTTAAATTCAGTGGTGGGGTTACTGCACCCCTCTGATAGCCCTAGACATGGGGCAAGGCCGTGAGACAGAACTTTGGCCAAGCGAAGGGGGATTAGGGGAGGCATTGTCTGAGATCTCAGGGAAGCCGCCCTGTGGCTAGTCGGGTAAGAGCAAAGGTGGCCAAGTGACACTGGTAAATAATCTGCAATGTAACTGGCCAGAAAGAAAAGTAAAGGTCTGGTGTGAGCAGGGGCGGCTCTAGGTTTTTGGCCGCCCCAAGCAGTCATGCCCGGGATGCGCCCCCGAGCCGTGGGAGCAGCGGACCTCCCGCAGGCATGACTGCGGAGGGTCCGCTGGTCGCGCGGCTCGGCTGGACCTCCCGCAGCTGCGGGCGGTTCGCAGGTCCGGCGGCTCCGGTTGAGCTGCCGCAGTCATGCCTGCGGGAGGTCCAGCCGAGCCGCGGGACCAGCGAACCGTCCGCAGTCATGCCATCCAGTCATGCCTGCGGCAGGTCCGTTGCTCCCGGGGCTCCGGTGGACCTCCCGCAGGCATGACTGCGGCAGGTCCGCCGGCCCAGCCTGCCGCCCCCCCGGGAAAGGGCCGCCCCAGGCGGGTGCTTGCCCCGCTGGGCTCTGGAGCCGGCCCTGGGTGTGAGTGAAAGGGAGAAAGTGTGTGTGTGTTCAGAATGTTTGTAACAATACAGACATCGACATCGTGTTTTGGAGAAGGTCACGACTTAGGGCCAGAGTCCCAAAGGGGATTAGGAGCCTAAAATGAAGCTAGGTGCCTAGGCCCGCATCCTCACAGGTGTTTGGGCCCCTGGTGCCCATTGATTTCAATGGAAGTTAGGCACCTAAATACCTTTGACAATCTGGGCTCTAGTAACTTCCAGTGGGAGTTAGGCACCTGTCCTGCTGTAAACCCCACTAGGCACCTATCTGTATCTTTAGGCACTTAAATACCTTGGTAAATCTGGCCTTTACGTGTCCCTCATGGTCGCCCTCGTCGGTATTCCCCAGGGCCGAGTCCGTGTGTGAGTGAGACACAGACTCTCATGACATGGGGTACTCAACTCTAAAATTAAAATCTGAAGATAAAACTGCCCCTGGAGCAAAAGATTTAGAAGCAAACAGAGTAATTTAAAGGATCCTAGCCCAGGGGCAGTGGGTGCTGTCAACAGAGAGGCATCAGAGGTTGTTATAATGGAGCTCCAGTTTTCTTGGGAGCCGGACTGCAGCACCCAAAATGACCTTGGACCAGATGTTTTTTATCACAAGGCAAGTGACCCCTGCTGTACTGGCGCGTCTCGCTGTAGAAGAATGGCCAGCAGAGAGGAATCTGATGTGTCTGGCAGAGATAACGAAGAATGAAATATCCTGCGAGGAAAACGCAGAGGCGCTAAGCCAGAGAGTGGAAGGACGAGCCCCTGCCTGCTGGGGTGATCAGCTGAATGAGTCAATGTTTGCCATCCAGGCTGCAGAGAGGTGTGGCGCAGCCTCCAGGATCAGTTTATCCAAGTTCGGGGTCCAGCACTCCTTGCTCCAGAGGCCTCTGCAGCTGCCTGGGTCAGAGAGTTCAGATGACGTGGAACCACAATGACCCAAGTCAACCAAGAAGAGCGAAGTGGTTCAGCGCTGGTCAGTCCACCCCAGTGGGTAGGGGGCTCGTCTGGGACTGGAGAGACCCAGGTCAAGTCTCCACTTTGTCCTCAGACTCCTAGGTGACCTTGGGCAAGTCACTTAGTCTTTCTGTGCCACAGTTCCCCAAATATAAACCTAGGGAGACTAGCTCTGCTCTACCTCACCGGGAAGTTGTGAGGGCCAGGGAAGTGCTCCAGAGCAGGGGTTCTCAGCCTTTTTCTTCCTGAGCCCCCCTTCCCATGCACCAACACGCTATAAAAACTCCACGGCCCAGCTGTGCCACATCTGGTTTTCTGCATCCAAAAGCCCGGGCTGGAGTTAGGGGGTAGCAAGCAGGGCAGCTGCCTGGTGCCCCATGCCAAAGGCCCCCCGTGAAGCTACATTGCTCAGGCTTTGGCTTCAGCCCTGGCTGGTGGGGCTCAGAGTCCTGGGCCCCAGCGAGTCTAACGCTGGCCCTGCTTGGCAGCCCCCCCTGAAACCGGCTCACAGCCCCCCAGGAGGCCCCAGACCCCTGGTTGAGAACCACTGCTCTAGAGAGAAGGGAAAGGGAGGGCGCCTAGCCTGTTCTGTAGGTTTTCATACCATGCCCATGACCGAAGTATCGGAGCGCCTTCCAGTGGCGCATCAAGCAATGTGACGAACATCTCTTCACCTGGTGAGTGTTCTCTCCTCCTCTCTCCAGGCCGGTTGCTGTGCTGTGCCCAGGACCGTGACGATTTCTGGGGGCCTACGTGTATCAGGAAGGGACATGGCAAGCCCACGAGATCCACCTGAAGCACAGAAGAGAGCGTGCTGGGGAGCAGAGAGCATGGTAAAGAAATGAGGCTGGGCTATGGGAGTTGTATTCTCCTGCCATTCTCATCTGTACCACAAGGTGGGGCGAACGCCTCGGTTTCCATGCCAGGCTTGGGACCCCAAAAACCAGGTTTGACTGATGCTTCAGAAGGGGCGCAGAGTCACTCCCCAAAGGCGGACACATTCCTAGGGAGGTGGTGGAATCTCCTTCCTTAGAGGTTTTTAAGTCAGGCTTGACAAAGCCCTGGCCGGGATGATTTAGTTGGGGATTGGTCCTGCTTTGAGCAGGGGGTTGGACTAGATACCTCCTGAGGTCCCTTCCAGCCCTGAGATTCTATGATTCTATGATTGATTCCGCACATCCCTGCTGTTTTCATCCCCTTTATCCCAGTGGGAGGGACAGCTGGAGACTTGGACGCAGTTCTGAAATCCCGGGGGTTGCGCCAATATCCTGTGCAAGAGGCCAACAGCCCCACGCTTTAGATTTTGCCCAGATGAGCTTGGAGAGAGAGAAACCACCAGGTTTCAGTGATAAGAAAATTAATTCAAACACAGCCGAGTAGAAACAATTGTTTGTAAATGAACAGGAAGCGCTTGCAACCCAAATATTGGAGCTGGGTTGGCTACCGTCTCAGCCTGGCCTCACCCAGGGCCACCCAGAGGATTCAGGAGGCCTGGGGCAAAGCAATTTTGGAGGCCTCTTCCATAAAAAAAAGTTGCAATACCATAGAATACTAGATTCTCGTGGGGGCCTCACCTGAGAGCAGACCAGTGAAACCTGCTTCACACTTGGATGTAAGACACTCTCGTTACTAGCCCCTCTCATGTAAGGGTTTCAAAGTACTCTGCAGAGGAGGCTCTGATGTGGATCTGTGTGATAGAGAAATTCCCAGAACGGGGCTGTTCAAAGAGGAAGGATGGAGGGTGACTATCAAGGGAACCTGGCTCTTTGCTCATTGATGGTTGTGTAATACAGGAGGAAATCTGCTGAAGTCAGTTTCAGTGCGAGTTTAGGGTCACGCCTGCTCTGTGCACTGTTGTTCCTGTAAAGGTTATGAGCCAGATCCTGGTAGTATAAAGGAGCCGTGAAGCTATGGGATCTGGCCTCCTGAGGATTCCCCCTCCCCATGACAGTGCTTCTGGGGTGCAGAGCCCGCATACATTATTCTCCCTTGCAGCTTCCCCCCCACAGCATAGGGGGAGCTCCCAGGAGACAGGGGGCATGGCTGGGACAATCCCTACGCTGCCAGAACAGCCCCTTGAGGTTAGGAGTGTAAATTGGAACAGCTCTGAACTGGTTTTAATATAGGCTGGCAATTAGACAGGCCCCAAAGCTGTCTTAAAGCCGCCTTTACCCACCCCCTTTGGGTTGTGAACAGCTCAGCCTGGCCGAAAGACGGGGGGTGAGAGAGAGACTGTGGCTCGGCTTAGCTTTGAGCAGCTAGGCCTGTCTGTTTGCTATCCCAGCCCTGGGCTCCCCACGCACCGCTCTGCCAATGCCCCTCCGTCCTGACCCGCAGCCCCATAATGCTAGTCTAGTCCTGGCAATTCACTCAGCTAACATGACTCATGGCAAACCCCCCAGCCCTTGATAAACAGAGCTGAGGGTGGAGTGCCGGGTTTGTTCCTCACATGAGCGGAGGTGACAGCAGTGTTCTTTAGAAACCTTCCCTGCACACAGAAAGCCTCTCTGGTTTGCCTGGTTTCCTTGGGCAAGTCTTGCGCTGATTTCCCTAGGGTGAAGGCTGTGATGCCAATGCTAATAATAGTAATTAATCCTCTCTCTTCTCATCTGTTGATCTCAAAGCACTTTACAAAGGAGGCCAGTATCATTATCCCCATTTTACAGCTGGGGAAACTGAGGCACGGGGCAGGGCGGTCACTTGCCCAAGGTCAGCGAGTGGTAGAACCAGGAACAAAACCAGGTCCCCTGAGTCCCAGTCCCGCCTGTTTGTTTAACTTGGCTCCCGCGTGACTAAGTCTTAAATGTCTGAAACCTTTGATGAGAGGCGTGATCTTTCCTACCGAACTCGCTCACACGTTGTCTAGCAGCGGCTGTAGTTCTGGGTCTGTGCAGCACCTAGCACAGTGGGGCTGTGGTCCACAACTGGGGCTCACAGGTGCTATGGGAAGCCAAAGAATAACAATAACCTATCCCAGGACTCCTCTCCCGTCCCGCTCACCCCCCGTGGAACAAACTAAATTCTAGGTTTACAACACACAAAAGCCAAACGGAGCCAGGTCAGGCTCCAACCCCCTGCAAGCCTGTAGCCCAGCCCAGCCCGCCAATGTTCTGATTACAGAGCGCGTCACATCCCGCTTTTTGTCAGGCTCGGCTTTGGCAGAGGTTCTTATTGCATCACTCGAGTCAGCTGCTCACACTTAACAGTTGCTCAACAATCAGAGGGTGGGGAAGCTCACTTTGCATGGGGGGCGAAGGGATACAAGGGGGGTGCTCTGCAGGGGGAGCTACTGAGACATGGTGAGGGGCAGGGAGCTGTCTCCAGGCGGAGAAGGGGTGGGGTGGGGTGCGGGGGAGGTCAGCAGCTTGCGGCTCCCTTGCCAGCCGCCAGGGGTAGCTGTTCCAGGATCTGGCCTGACCACGCCGGTTCCTACCTGCTCCCCAGCCTAATCCTGGGTGTCGCAGCAAATCCCACCCCCTACATCCCACTTTCACCTCCACCGCTCCCCCAGTGCGTGGGCACCGTTTACAGGGCACATTGGTTCCCAGCAAGGGCAGTGGAAGAAGGTGCAGAGGCAGAACCAACTCTTACAGTATCCAGAATCTCTTTTGCCAGAAGCTGGGAATGGGCGACAGGGGATGGATCACTTGATGATTCCCTGTTCTGTTCGCTCCCTCTGGGGCACCTGGCACTGGCCACTGTCTGCAGACAGGATACTGGGCTAGATGGACCTTTGGGCTGATCCAGTCCAGCCGTTCTTATGACTCCTGCCTCGGGGGTGGAGACAAAGCTGGGAGGAGGGCTGTACGTTTCTGGTTCAGCCATGGCTTGTGAGAACGGCTCATTTCTGTCAATAATGCTAATGACATTTCAGTGAAATGGATTCTAACAGGAATCTAATGGGATTTCAGTGATTTGGGATTTAAATGGAATGAAGACAGCTGATGAGGTCCTAACCCAAGGTGGCTCGGGTTGGAGTCTAGGTTCTGAAACCCACCCCTGGGCCTAAACTGAGCTGCAGTCAAACAGCATCGACCCACGGGCTGGCGGAGCGGGGGAGAGTGAATCGTAGGCTGACTTGGCAGGATCCTTTTGTTCAGACCCTTTTCCCAGGTTCCAGCTGAGACATGTTTTGCCTGGATAAATGCCTACGGGCCTGTCAGTGCTTCCCCAGTGCAACTGCTGGCAGATAAGGAAGGGAATCCGGGAAGCTAGGAGCAGCCTGAGCACAGTGAGAGTAATTGCACCAGGGGAGGAGCAGGGGAGATTTGCAGCTTGGTTACTTGACAGGCAAAGAGCCTGCAGCAATGGAAGGAGGGAGGTTAGGAACTAAGCCCATCAGATCAGCAAGGAAAGCAAGAGGGGTGCAGTGTTCAAATGACACACAGCTGCTGCTGGCGGTGAAAGGCCAGGGCTCAGGGGAGGCAGCTGCTAGCCAGGGCAAACCAGCTTTCCTCAGCTACCAATGCTGGGCTGTTCCTGCTGATTACCGCATTCCCACCCGGGGCTGCCCTCGAGGCAGGGGTCTCAGAGCTGAGATCTCCCCATTCCATGCTGGGATGGGAACTTTACGAACCTCAGGGTTATGGGGTTTCCACGTCTCGGTCCCCAGTACTTAGAGAGGGGATTGGGATTCATGATACCTTGGTTTTATTCCCAGCTGTGGGGGGAGACTTTGATCGACGGGTTGGACTAGGAAGCTGGGCAACAGGACTCCTGGATTCTGTGCCATCACTGACTCACTGTGTGGCCTTGTGTGTGGATCACTTCATTGCTCTATGCCTCAGTTTCCCCATCTATAAAATAAGGATGATGATACCAACCCACCACATGGGAGGCTCGCAAGGCCTAGAAAGCCAATATTTATAAAGCTCTTTGGGATCCTTGGATGAAAGATGCTCTAGAAGGGCAAAGCGTTACTAAAAAGAGGGAGCAATCCTGCCTTTGGTCTCGGGAAGGCAGAGCTGGGTTCGGCACCAGCACACAGATCCCCGTGGGCGGGCGCTGATCCTAGGTAGAGATCCCATAACCTAGTTCTTCCGCAGCTCAGTCCTGGCAAGGGAAGGTCAGAACATGGGGCCTGAGATTTTAGAGAGAACAGAGTCAGAATCAGGCCTTAAACCCCCGCGCCCCTGAACTTCGTGATGTTCTGGATCTGGATCCAGAGCCCAACTCCGGTCCCTTCCTAGCTGCCCGTCTCCTAGCTGCTGTGGAGGCCCCGCTGAGCTCTAGTGAGGAAGAGGGGCTGGGATGGAGGCGTCTGCCCCACAGTCTCTGTGCCAGGCTGAACAGGCCCTAGGGAAGCTGCAGCTTGCCCCGCCCAGCAAGGGAGCTAGGATGCGAGCATCCCCAGACACAGGCTCAGGCAGCCTCCGTGTTGCTAGGTAACCGGGCCAGAGGATTTTGCGATGCCAGTCACGCTGCTGAAGTTCCCACCCTCCCTCAGGGCCGCGGCGCTTCCTGCGAAGGGGTCTCCTCATTCAGCGCTCTCCTCCGGGATGGTCAGGCAGGTACCAGGGCCAGATGCCAGGAGGGAGTCCCACTTTGGTGTGAGGAGGGGCTCGGATCCAGACCTGGCATTTTCCTTGCTGGGTGCTGCTGATCTGTGGGGAGGGTCCCCTGGGGGGGCAGCTGTGGGTGGATTGGGGCAAGAACAGGCTTTGGCTCACCATTGCGCCGCTTCCACCAGGTGCCCTGCTTGTGCCACCGCTACCTCCAGGTGTCATGTGCCGTGAGCAGCTTCCTGCAATCATCTGCACCAGCAGGTGCTTTGAAGGTGGCATCATAACAGCCAGTGCAAAGGATTCCAGGGCCCCTCTCTGGGAACTAATGGTACCCAGTAAACATGGCCCTGCCAGGCTTTGCTGGAGGGGACAGCAGGGGGGCTGAAATGCCGCAGACAGAGATGGGCTGATGGCTGAGCGAACATGGAGCCGGCTGAGAATGGACAAACTCACTCCAGGCGCCGACTCCTTGGTGGGGGTCTGAGCTGGGATTTGACATGGAAATGGCAATCTGGCTGGTGTCTGTGGTCATGAAGAGACCATGCTGTCCCGCGGTTCTGGTTTCCATGGGAGAGCTGGGGACAGTGGCCTCTGAAACCTTCGGCTCCAGCCCAGGTGGGGACGGTGACTTATAGGAACGGTGCAGCCTCCCTTTAAGTAGCTTGTGAACCTTCTAGTGGTGCCCACCGTGTTCCATGTTAGAGAAGCGCACGCCGCGAGGCCAGGCATGCTGGTGTCCCGGGAACGTGGCGACCTGGGCAAAGCTCCGCCTGTCTGGTTTCTCCATACCATCCTTGTTGTGTAAAGCGCAAAAGACACAACCGTGGCCAAGGGCTGATCCCAGCTGAGGGCCACCCAGGGGTTCTTACGTGAAGTGATTTTGGTGGTGGGTCTCCACACACTCCCAGCCGGCCCTGGGCCCTGACACGCTCCCAGGGCCGGCTCTAGACCCCAGCGTGCCAAGCGCGCGTTTGGGGCGGCATTTTGCCGGCAGGGTGGCAGGCGGCTCCGGCGGACCTTCAGCAGTCATGCCTGCGGGAGGTCCACCGGAGCCGCGGGACAGGTGGACCTGCCGCAGGCATGACTGCGGAGGGTCCGCTGCTGTCGCAGCTCCGGTGGACCTCCCGCAGGCACGCCAGCGGATGCTCCACCGGAGCTGCGGGACCAGCGGAACCTCCACAGGCACGTCTGCAAGAGGTCCCCCGGAGCCGCGGGACCGGCGACCGCCAGAGCGCGCCCCGCGGCGCGCCGCCCTGCTTGGGGCGGCAGGATTCCTAGAGCCGCCCCTCCACGCTCCACAGAGGGACCAAGATCCAGTGGCCCAGGAGTGGGTCCTGGCAGCTGGGGGAGGTGTGTTGGGAACCCAGATCCGCTTGCTGCTTCCCAGGAGCACCAGCTGTGGGTGTGACTGGATCTAGCTCCGCGGGGCTGGGATTTCCAGCCGGGGTGGGTTCAGGGAGGGGAGGCCGACGTGTGCCAGGCAGCTCGCAAAGCCCCCCGCATGGCTTCCCCCCCACACCCCCCGTAGGGCGACGAGACAGCAAGTGTGAAAAATGGGGAGGGGGGTAATAGGAGCCTATATAAGAAAAAGACCCAAAAATCGGGTCTGTACCTATAAAATCGGGACATCTGGTCGCCTTGGCCAGGAGAGGGCTGGGCCCGAGTCCCCGATCTCCAGCTGCGGGATGCACGGGGTGGGGAGAAGGGGGGGGCGCACGATCCGTCCCGCCCTGCAAGCAGGTGCTGGGGAGGGGGGGCTAAGCCACCCCCCCCTTACGGGGGGCAGGTACCAGCCCCCCACCCGCAGAGCTGCATGGCGGGGGGGGGGGGCGCTGATTGCAACCCCCGCCCCCGGCTCCTCTCCGCCCGCTCCTTTGTTTCGCTGCCCCGGGCTCGCCATGGAAACGGGCAGGAGCCGAGCCGAGCCGCGCGCACACGCTCGCTCCCCCCGCCCCAATTCAGCCCGACCCCCCCCCCGGCTTTGTGCGCGCTCGCAGCAGCAGCCGCAGCCGCCAGCCCGGGCGCCCGAGCGGCTCCAGCCCCGCGGGGATCGCGGCGGCCGCGGGCGGGACGCGCGGGGGCAGGAGCTGCCCCGAGCCCCCCTTTGTCCGGGCCGCGGCGAGGTGAGTGGCCGGGGCGGGGCGGGCACCTGCTGGCTCCGGGCGCTTCCCCGCCCCGGCGGCCGGACAAAGGGCTGGAGCCGCCCTCTGCTGCAGCCCGGCGGGGGGGCGGGTGTGGCACAGACCCCCCCCCCATCCCCAGGCCAGCGGGTCCCGCGGCTCAGAGCCCTGGGCGCTCGGGTGGGGCTGGCCCCCGCCCCAACCCCCTCCCCCGAGCCGGGGTGCGCCCCCCCCCCCGTCCCAGCACCGGGTCCGCTTCCCTCGGGCAGGACTTGGGGAAAGTTTGGGGGCGTGGATCGCGTGGGGGGTGGGGGGTTGGGTAGCGGCTGTGGGGGGGGCAGCTTGGCAGGGTCAATCACCCCCCCCCCCGCGCGCGCTGGCTCCGATGGGAAGGCGCAGCCTGTCACCCGCGTGGGGGACCCGCCCCCCGCCCCACGGAGCCTGGCTCCTGTCGCGATCCCGCGCCGCGGCACCCGGGCGTTTTGTTCCTTGGGATCCGGGGCTGGGGCTGGCACGACGGGGAGGTGGGGGGCGCTAGGGGGCGCCCCTCCCGCGTATAGCCCACGGGCTGCAGTGCAAGCGGGGACCCTTCCACGGGCTGCAGGTAGGAGCCTCAGCCCTGCCCCGCCGGGCTCTGGCAGGGTTGGGGAGCAAGGGGGGGGGACTCAGACCTCACCTGCAACCCCCCCCACCTCACCCCCGTTGGCATTTTTAATAGATAGCCTGGCCAAGCTGCAACCTGCTGCAGCATCAGTGTCTTGCAGGGATCTGGAGAATGGGCAGAGCAGGACTCCCTGCAAAGAGGTGCAGCCAGGCCCTGGGCTTCCCCCCAGCGCCCCCTCCTCGGGCCGGGATGAGGGATTCAAGGCTCCCCTTGTTTTACCCTTCTCTCTAGTAATCACCCGCCCTGCCTGCCTGCTGCCCTCACCCCCCCCACCCCCACCCTCCTTTTCCAGCATCCCCAGAGTGAGCCGTTTAAATCCCACGTCAGCCCCACGCCGGGGTCCTTCCCCCTCACCCCTCGATTGCCACGTGACTCCCCACCCCTGTCCCGCCTCCGGTCTGTTACAGAGCGCGACTCCCCCGTGCTGGGCAGACCAAGCCCGGGCTGGGGATCACGCTGACAGCTCAGCCTGGGGAGGAAAGCGGGGAGTAGGTGTTATTGCCACAGGCTGGGTGGGGTGGGCATGAGACAAGGGGTAAGCGGGAAGGGGAATGCGGAGCCTGGACACGGGGGCAACGCGGGTGAGGCTGGGTATGAGGTTTCTGGATCCCTCCATACACCCAGCATTCATGTGCCGTTCCCTCCAGTGCCTCCTGCTGGGAGAGGCTGGGACTGGAGTTGCCGGGAGTCCCCACCCCAGTCAGCGCTCCTGCCCTGCTCGCTCCAGTGCTGGGTTGGTCCTGGGGTAACGATGATCTCCCCCCACCCCCCAGACAGCGCTCCCGCCCCCCTTGAGTGCCACTAAACTAACCCTTGCCGCGTGTCTCGTTGTCTAGAGTGACCCAGGCGAGCCCCCGTCGCTTGCCCCCTGAGCCGACACCATGATCTCCACGAAAGAGAAGTCCAAAGCCCCCAAGGACAGCATGACGCTCCTTCCGTGCTTCTACTTTGTGGAGGTGGGTAGAGGCTTTCCAAGGGGACCCAGAGCACAGCAGGGAGGGGGCGGGCGCTGCCTTTCGCGCCACGTCCCTGCAGCAAGGCGGGAGCTGAGTGTCAGCGGAATGTGAGATGCTCTGGCAGGAGCCAGCCGAGCCCTGCAGGGGCTGAGGATGGGGGAATGAATCGATTTACACGGCTGGAGCTGATTCCGTTTCTGGGGCTGTCTCTCAGTTACTCCTTTCCTGTGCATGGGGCCTGGATGGAGGAGGGTTAAGGTGGCTTTAATCTACCTTTGTCCTTCCTTTACTTTGAGGCGGTGGATGGGTCTGCTCAACTCATGGTTTAAGTTAGAGCAGCCCTGTGGCTGCTCTATCTTGCACTCTGCTTCCTATGACTCCCAGCAAACAGAGAATACCCATAGTGCAGTGTGCCCTGGCCACACCCCCAGCAATCCTCTGTCTTGGGGTTGGGTGCAAGAAGAGCCCTTGTGCCAGCCCTGCACTGATCAGGGAGACCCCTGGCAGGGCCATTCTCAGGAAGCTGTTTCCACCCACCTTAAGCCCTTTGACTCTGCCAGAGGGGCCCAATGTGGCCTGAGTGTCACTGAGAACTGAGGCGTGTGGCTGCATGTCATGAGTGCTCCCAGGGCGGCAGAGCTGCAGGTTTCCTCTCTGTGTCTCGCGCTCCGATAAAATCTCTCCCATGGAGACGCTCACCACAAAATGGACCGCAGGCCTTGTGGGCAGGGGGAGAGGGATCGGTACATGAGGCCTGACAAGCTCTGCCCCTCAAGCCCCTCTGGGCCAGGTTTGAGTGGGGTCGGTGGATGGGCAGAGACGCTAGGCCCAGGGGGAGGAATGAATGAGGCAGAGGGTCTGCTTAACATTTCCACTGCAGCCCCTAGAGACGAGCCTGGTTGTGACAGGTGCTGTACGGACACATAGGAAAGAGACAGTCCAGTGGTTAGAGCAGAGGTGTCTGGGAGTCAGGACGCCTGGGTCCTATTCCCAGCTATAGGAGGGGAGTGTGGTCTTGGGGGTGACTGGGAGTCAGGACGCCTGGGTTCTATTCCCAGCTGTAGGAGGGGAGTGTGGTCGTGGGGGTGACTGGGAGTCAGGACGCCTGGGTTCTATTCCCAGCTATATGAGGGGAGTGTGGTCGCGGGGGTGACTGGGAGTCAGGACGCCTGGCGCGGGGGTGACTGGGAGTCAGGACGCCTGGGTTCTATTCCCAGTGCTGGAAAAGGCAGCGATTACAGTGACACCCCTGACTTGCCTTAGAGGGTGATGGCACCCTGAGGCCCTTGAAGGCAGGTCTGTAGCGTGGCAGGGGGATGAAACTGAGCCCATGGGACCATGCTCCTGACTCACCTCTTTGCTTGCCTCCTTCCTGCCCCTCGCCCAGCTCCCGATCGTGGCTTCCTCCATCGTGACGCTGTATTTCCTGGAGCTGACCGACCTCTTCAAGCCAGCCAAGGTGGGGTTCCAGTGCTACGACCGGGCCCTGTCCATGCCTTACGTGGAGACCAACGAGGAGATGATTCCTCTGCTGATGCTTCTCAGCCTGGCCTTCGCTGCTCCCGCGGCCTCGGTACGTAGCCGGCGCCAAGCCCGGGGGGGCTTCTCTTTCTGCCTGGGCCGGGAGGGCTGGGACAAGCAGGTGAGGGAAGGCAGAGGGGGGTGGGCAGATTCCACCCGGCCCTGATTTCACCTCCCTTCTTCAGAGACTGCAGGGGCCCGTACAGCCCCAGGCACAGGCTACGGCAGCCCAAACTTGTGCCCCTTCTTCAAAGGCCCCTCCGCCCCGATGCCCCCTGCCCAGAGCAGCCCCGGCCCCTGGGGCTCTCGCAGAGACAATGCAAAGCTGGGCCAGGTTTCAGGGCCCCTGTGCACCAGCCACCTGGCACGATAGGACAGTGGTCGAGTATGCGGGAGGGGGATGTGTGTTGTGTGGGAACTGGAGTAGTTGGGAGCTCCCCTCCAGTGCTCCTGCCCTACAGCGCCCCCTGCTGGGAGAGGTCAGGACTGGAGTTCCTGGGAGCTCCCCCCACCACTCCTGCCCCGCTCCCTACAGCGCCCCCTGCTGGGAGAGGTCAGGACTGGAGTTCCTGGGAGCTCCCCACACCACTCCTGCCCCGCTCCCTACAGCGCCCCCCTGCTGGGAGAGGTCAGGACTGGAGTTCCTGGGAGCTCCCCACACCACTCCTGCCCTGCTCCCTACAGCACCCCCTGCTGGGAGAGGGGAGGACCTGCCCCTGTGCCAAAACCTCTACATTTATACGCCTCGCTCTGACTTGCCAACAAGCCTGCGTGGCCCACGCTGAGTTCTGCTCTTCCCCCCAGATCATGGTTGGGGAAGGCATCATCTACTGCCTGCAGTCCAAGCTGAAGGGGCGCAGCGGGTCGGAGGGGAGCATCAACGCAGGCGGTTGCAACTTCAACTCCTTCCTGCGCAGGACTGTAAGGTTTGTGGGTAGGTTTTGCCACAGTCCTGGCCTGGAGCCTTTCAGTTCTTTGTATCCGGGGGGGGGGGGGGGGATCCTCCTTCTGAAGCTGCCCCGGGCTTGGGTGAAGATGGGGCGGCGACGGAGGAGCCTGCATGGGAAGCACGTGCAGCTTGGAGCGTGACATGCAGCAGCCCAGAGATCACTGCAGGCTCCAAAGCCCCACGTTCATCCTCTGCCTTAGTGCCTCTCTGGTTGCCCCTGCCGCATGGATGCCCTTGGCCTCTCTCCCCGTCATGGGCCTGCTCCACTGCTCTCATGCTGTAGGCTCTGTGGCCACCATCCCAGAGGTGGCTGCATTTCACTGGGGTTCTAGCCTGCGCCGCGCTTGGGGAGCACAAGTGCTGTGGAAATGGAAAATGTTCATTGCCCTGTGGCGCTTCCAGACCTGGCTTTGGCCCAAACCTGGGAGGGGCGAGGCAGGTGGGAGGGGGATTGGGGAGGTGGACAGAGGGACTGGGGGGCGAGGCAGGTGGGAGGGGGATTGGGGAGGTGGACAGAGGGACTGGGGGGCGAGGCAGGTGGGAGGGGGATTGGGGAGGTGGACAGAGGGACTGGGGGGAGAGGCAGGTGGGAGGGGATTGGGAGGTGGACAGAGGGACTGGGGGGCGAGGCAGGTGGGAGGGGGATTGGGGAGGTGGACAGAGGGACTGGGGGGCGAGGCAGGTGGGAGGGGGATTGGGGAGGTGGACAGAGGGACTGGGGGGAGAGGCAGGTGGGAGGGGACAGAGGAACATCTGTGACTTCCCGGTGGCCAAGGCTCTAACCCGTGACCCGCTGATGATGCCCCCAGGGGTCCACGTGTTCGGACTCTGTGCCACCGCCCTGGTGACCGACGTGATCCAGCTGGCCACTGGCTACCACGCCCCCTTTTTCCTGACGGTCTGCAAGCCCAACTACACCCTGCTGGGGATCTCCTGTGACTCCAACCCTTACATCACCCAGGACATCTGCTCAGGCCAGGACCAGAATGCGATTCTCTCTGCCAGGTACGTCCCATGCAGTCCAGGGCCAAAGGGCTCGGCTTGAGGGACTCTGCCCCCGACGGTCCCAAAGGAAGGGAGCCCAAGGCTGTCTCTTCTCACCCGCCCCCCTGCCGGGCCCTGCTGCATGTGCCATGCTGGGATCTGGCCGCCCACCGTGCCGCAGCCAAGTCCCTGCCAGCACTAGCCCAGGCTGCTCGAGCTGTCCTGTTTCCTTTTTGCAGGAAGACCTTCCCGTCCCAGCATGCAACGCTCTCAGCTTTCGCCGCTGTCTACGTGTCGGTGAGTTCACCTGCCTGTCTCCTTATCTCCCCGACTTGCAACCGAGGGCTGATGCAAGCAAGTATGTGGAGCCCGCAGGCACACGCATGCCTCATGCTTCCAGCTCAGTCCCTCACGCATGCCCCCGCACAGCGCCTTCCCCAGGCAAGCCACCTCACTGTGCACACACACACGCCAACACACACGTGCTGCTCCACACACACGCAAACACCTTTTGGTGCCCCCCCAGCCCATGCTCCTCCCCCCACGTACCCCTGCACACGCAGGGATACGTGCACACAGCTCCCTGCCTTATGCAAATGCAAACACAGCTACGGTGCCCCCCGACACAATCAGATGCCCCCTCAACACGCACCCATGTGTGCAGACACACAGATTGCTTTGCTCGCTCGCTCTCACACACACACACACACACACACACACGCAAAACTGCATGCAGCTAACGTAAGCCTCACCCTCCTGGGACTAGCCGACAAACCAGAAAGGCCTGGGCAGTCCATGCAGGGAGGGGGTCACCCACCAACACGGGAGGTCTCATGCCCAGCCAGCCCCGTGCATTTGCAGGGCCAGCGCTCGGCCTGTGGCTCTGACAGGCCCCCGCTCTCCCCTCCTTTGGCCAGATGTATTTCAACTCCATCATCTCGGACAGCACCAAGCTCCTGAAGCCCATCCTGGTCTTCGCCTTCGCCATCGCCGCCGGCGTCTGCGGCTTGACCCAGATCACCCAGTACCGCAGCCACCCCATCGACGTCTACGTGGGCTTCCTCATCGGCTCTGGGATCGCGGCCTACCTGGTGAGTTCACGCCCCCAGGGGGCGGGAGCCCGGCTCAGGGCGCTGAGCTTAGAGCCCCCGCGGAGAGGAAGGGCCTTTGCGTCTCCCCCCAGGGGTTGGCATCAGGAGCGACGGAAGCTTCCTAGACGTGGGGAGCCGGCAGGCGCCCGCCTGTGACTGGGTGGCTGCTGACCCCTGACCCCGGCCTTTCTCGCCCCCTCAGGCGTACCACGCGGTGGGCAACTTCCAAGCGCCGACGGAGAGGGTCCCGGCCAACCCCCCGGCCAAGGACGCCCTGCGGGCGCTGACCCAGCGCGGCCACGACTCGGTGTATCACCAGAACAAATCCGTCAGCACGGACGAGCTCAACCCCCAGACCCGGCTGGACGGGGTGAACCGCCAGGTCCAGCGGGAGAAGAACTCGCTGGGCAGCC
The DNA here is from genome assembly GCF_020497125.1 of Mauremys mutica. Lineage (NCBI taxonomy): Eukaryota > Metazoa > Chordata > Testudines > Geoemydidae > Mauremys > Mauremys mutica. The sequence goes on from NC_059095.1 coordinate 5,498,423, forward strand.
TGAAACGGGCCAGCGTGGACGTGGACCTGCTGGCCCCCCGCAGCCCCATGGGCAAAGAGAACATGGTCACCTTCAGCAACACCCTGCCCCGGGTCAACACCCCCTCCATGGACGACCCCGCCCGGCGCCACATGACCATCCACGTCCCCGTGGACGCCTCCCGCTCCAAGCAGCTCATCACCGAGTGGAAGCAGAAATCCCTGGAAGGCCGCAGCATGACGCTGGCCGAGGAGGCCAGTGGGCACGCGAGGGCCGGCTCAGACTCGGTGGGCGCGGATGAAGAGGAGCACGTTCCCCCCTCGCTCTACCCGACGGTGCAGGCCCGCACGGCCGAACGGGCCGCCATGGGGCCCCGGGTTCTCATCCAGCCCCGGCCGGGGGCGTCCCAGCTGGTTCACATCCCCGAGGAGAGCCAAGGCACCGCCAACATCTCCCCCAACAGCAGCTCGGCCGTGCGGGCCAAGTGGATGATGATGGCGGAGAAGGGGGCAGGCCAGCGGGTGGCCAACCCGCCTCGGCTCATGCAGGTCATCGCCATGTCCAAGCAGCAGGGCCTGGTGTCGGTCACCCCCAAGCACTCGGAGACCTCCTCGTCCTCCACCAGCTCCGACTCCTCCCAGTACCGCTCGCCATCAGAGCGGGACAGCTCCAGCATCGTCACCATCGACGCCCATGCCCCGCACCACCCCGTGGTGCACCTCTCCTCCGGCAACGGGCCCTGGGAGTGGAAGGTGGCCCAGAAAGGCTCGGACGGGCAGGACGCCTATGAGCTGAACGAGATGGGCAAGGATTACCGGGGCTTCCGGCCCACCAGGAGCGCCGGCGTCTCCCCGGGCTCCTCCGTCAGCGACATCGAGCAGGACGAGCCGCGCTACGGCAGCGTGGCCACCATCAACGTGGCGCCGGGAGGGGGCGGGGCGGCGGAGCGGGGCGAGGGTGGCCTGGAAAACGTGCTAGGCCCTGCCAGCCGGGAGTCCACCCTGCGGAGGAAGCCTGCCAGCCTGACGGTCAGCGAGAAGGACGGACACACGGACCACGAGGCAGAAAACTACTACAAGAAAATCCAAGCCAACCGGAGATTTAAGGAGTAATTCCCTCCCCCTCTCCCCTGCCCCCCCCAGCTTCCACCCCACCTGCCCCGACCCAGGGCAGCTGTCCAGAGCGGGGAACCTGCCTCCGTGGGTGTCTCCGCTGCTGAACGACACAATCAGCACGATCCGTGTGCTGCTGCTTTGGGACGAGGCCAGAACCGGGGTGGTGTGAGCATCCGTCTTTGGGGGTGGGTCTCCGGGGATTTAGTTACAGCAGCCTCAAAGCGGAGCAGCACGTGGAGAAGATGTTGCAAGCGCCGGATGGGAGGGGTGGACTAGAAGACGCAGGGACCGCAGAGTTCTTCTCCGGGGTGTTAAAACAACAAGCCCTTCGCAGGACTCCCAATGCCCAACCAGGGGAGGAATTTTCCATGTTTATTTATTTGTTAACCAGGTGCTGATGGGTCCCGGGAGGGTGTGAGTTTCGGCTGTTGCGATGGTGGGGTGGGAGAGAACGAATGACTTTGAAAAGGCAGATTCCAGGAGTCCTGGGCTACCAATTGAGGCAACTGTCTCCAGCCTTGCATGTGGATTTATCTGCCTCGCTCGCTGGGAGCTGGCAGCCAGCGGATCCAGTCGCCAGCGGCTACCTGGACGGCGTCCCGTGTCATGTCCTCCTCCATCTGTTTGATTTGCAGGGGGGCCCTTCCGGCCAGTGACTGAACTCCGGCCGCTGTCGGACTCTGGAAATAGCTCCCTGGCTACGCCTGGGGCGTGCGCGGTGGGGCAGGGGCGTTAGCCGGGGCTCAGAGGCTTTTCACTGGCTGCCCGGAGATTTTTCAGGGGCCTCTTGTTCAGGTGTCAGTGCCGGCCTGGCCACTCCTTGCCCTCTGTGCTGAGTCTCACAGAGGTGCCTGGGGACAATTGCAGCTCACCCCATGGACTCCCTATGGGCGGTCAGAAGAGGCTGACGGACAAAGCTTCCCCGGGGGGGGCACTGCCTTAGCCGCCCATCAGCCGAGGACACGTTGATAAATAACCCTCCGTGCTTTGCCGCAGCTTCCAGGCTGCTCAGTCCTGCTGCCGCTTTACCGCCCCCTCCTGGCACAAGCGTGGTACAGGGCACGGGCGTCCCAGGCGGGATCCTGGCTTTGGAAGAGCGCCAGGCTTGGGAGGGGGGCGACCCGATTGCGCTGATTTAATATTCTCTCTCGTCTCGCCGTCCCTGGGGCGAGACAGCGACCGGGGCGGGGCAGGGGGCTTTCGCACCAGCCCTGTGATCTGAGCTGGTGGGATTTTTATTTATGGATTTTTTAAATAGCGCGGGAAAGTTTGAGGACGTCTTCGTGATGCTTTTGTCGTTGTCGTTCGCCCCCCGCGAAAAACGGCCCCCGGTTCCCCTGGTTCCCCTGCCCAATCCACAGCCAAGCTGGCCGCCCCTTACCCGCCGGGGGCCTGATCCGCAGCCTAGCGACATCTGGCTTAGTGGGCTTTGCAGCAGGGCCCCTGTGAGGCCCAGGCAGGAGACGGCGATGGGACGGGGGACGGCGGAGGGACAGGAAATGGATGTTGGGCCCCCCCCGGCTCTAGCCAGCAGCTGTGTGAGACCCCGTGGCCTTTGCTTAGCCTTCTGTAGCCACAGCGGCTCGCTGGTCAGGAGCAGTGGGAGGGGGACGGCTGTGAGCTGGAAGGCAGGTGGGTGAATGGGAGGCATGCGGAGGGGTGGGGGGGTTGCATAAGGGGGAGATACACTCGCCAGAGAGATGGGGGGTCCTAGCTGGGAGAGGAGGGTGTGGGGAGCTAACGCTGGGGGGACGGGGGAGGGGAATTACACACTGGAATAACAGGCCTTGATTCCTTACATTGCTACTGGTGCAATTACAAGGGCTCCTCTGATCCTTCAGGGCTCTTCCATTTCTCAGGGGCAGCCACGTTTCTGGCTGGCGAGGGAACTTCCCGGGAGAGCAGCGAGGATGGAGCCCTGCCTGGTCCCCCGGCAGCGGGCGAGACAGGGCGCGTCCCCCCCTTTGAGGGAGCTTCGTGGCTGCTGGAGCTTGGGGCAGGGAGTTACAGGTGTCGTGGTAGGAAACTGACGCCGAGATGTAACCTGTGCCGTTCCTTACCCCGCTCTGCAAGGGTGGGAGCACTAGAAGGAAGCAGAGCCGCTCCGGGGATCCAGGAGCGGGGGACACCCCGACACTAAGCCAATCCCCAAACTGTAAATGCATCTGTCAGGCGATGGCTGAACCTGCTGTGTTTGTAAGGAAATAAATGACTGAACCTGTGTCTCTCTCCACGTCCGCCTGGTTGCGGGGGGAAGGCAGAGTCTGTTGGCCGGCAGATAAGTGACTGGAAACCTTGTTAAAACCCCATTGCCTCAGTGTGGGAATTTCCTGCCTGTGATGGAGTCGTCCCCTGCCCCTCATCGCTCTGCCTGTGACTTGCCCCTGGGCCGCATGAAAATGTTTCTCAAAAGGGACATTTTTGCATTGGGGATCTGAACCGATGGTGCCATGTGGCCTGTGCTTTCAGAAGAGAGGCAACCCCTGCATGAGTCCCCCATCTCGCCTGGCCTCACCGGCTAGGCTGGCTGTATACTCAACGGGCATCATGCTGGGCACGGCTGTGGCATCGTTATGCCAGCTCCCATGGTGCAAAGGGACCGTAAAGCTGGGCAAACCGGCCAGCAGGAAATTCCACTAGCACGGCAAGAAGCTGTGAGTGGTGTACGGAGGAAAAGAACCCAGGAGTCCTGCCCCCCCAGGCGCTACTTTACCCACTAGCCACTCCCCTCCCGGAGCTGCAAATGGTACCCAAGCGGCTTGAGGCCCACTTCTCTTTGCTTTAACCCGTTAGCCCCACCCACTTTCTTCCTCCAGCTGGGAGTAGAACCCAGGCACCCTGATTCCCAGGGCGCCCCCCCCGACCACACGTCCTTGGGAAAGCATCCGCTGCCCCTATCCGGCAGGAACGCCCCTTTCTGACTTGGGCCGGGGCTGCTGCCTGAGTGTTACTGGCTTGCTAGCAGCTCTGGGGGGTCTATGCAGGATCCCCAGCGTGTGGGCTGCCGGGCCTACGTTCTCCCAGCTCCATCAGGCTCTCCTGCCGCTCCCTTGAATCCCATTGTCTGGCCAATGCTCGAGCCAGCTGCTGGACCCAGCTCCGGGTAGGGCTCCCCCCACCCCGAATAGCCTCTAGCAGCCTCCCGGGGCCGAGCCCTGGGCCGCCCCATCCCGCTTGCCTCTCCCCGCCTCCACTTCGTCCCAAACCAAGCTGGTGGCCTCCGCCCTGCGGCTAATGGCACGGTGCGCTGGGTGATCGCTCAGCCTGCTGCGGCGGGGCGGAGGCGGCTGGAGCCTGATTTCCGCCCACGCCGCCTCGCCAAGGCTTTCACAGCTGCTGTTCAACGCGCCCGTTCCCCAGCTTGGAAAGCTTCGCTCACCAGCCCCACAAAGAACTAGTGACCCCCCCCGCAGACGGGGAGATGGGCTCCATTAGCAGGCAGGTGGCCGGCAGCTACGGCTGGGCCAGGCTTCAGCGCCAGCCTCTCCCAACGCACAGGCCTTCACTCGCTCTTCCTTTAGCTTTCCTGCCCTGTCCCCCCTCCCCCCCACACACTGTAATTATCAGTTGCTTTTTTAGCTTTTTGGGGCCTAATTTTAACTCCTAGCGCATCTGCCGCCGCCCGCGCTGCGCCACACGTGTCATTGATACATCGGCGCTGAGCGGGTTCCTGTTGGCAGCCTTCAGCAGCGGCGGGTGCAAGTGCTTGACAAAGCCGGCGCAGTCTGATCATCTGGAGAAACTGAGGCACAGAGATGTGACGCGACATCCCCAAAGGCCAAATAAAGACCAGAAACCAAGGGGGCTTGACTGCCAGGTCTGTGCCCACCCCCAACCATTAGGCACCACTCCCCTCCCAGAGCTGGGAAGAGAACGCAGGAATCCCGGCTTTGTCGCCGGCTCTGACCACTCCCTCCCAGAGCCAGGCATAGAACCCGGACGCCCCTGCCAGCTAAAACCCACTAGAAACCTGCTCCTCTCCTGAGCCTCCGGGATCTAAGAACCCAGGAGTCCGCTGCCAGTCCCTGCTCAGACCCCCTAGATAGCGAGAGCCCAAGGCCTGCCTCATAACACTGACACTACAAAGCCATGACACTGGCTGCCGTGTGCGAGCTAATGCTACTCTCCACCCCCCCACACACTCACGGTGGGAGCCCAGGACTTATGAACCCGCTAAACCGCCCTACCCCAAAGCCAGCTGCTGAGCTGTTTATGGGCCAGGGCCCCGTGGGTGGAGCCGTGCGCGTGGGTGTCAGTGAAGGCGTGTGTCTTTGCAAGGCCAGCCAGGTGCTGCCTGCCCCCGGTGGGCCGGACGCTCATGCTGGGTTGCAGTAAATGCAGGGTGGGGGGAGGGAGGTGCAGAGGCCTATGGAAGGGAGGGGGAGGCAGCCCTCACACCCCCACCCCTAGTACTTACAGAGCAAGCGGATCAATGCGTAGGTTTAATATAAACAGCTGTGGCAGCGGGGGGCAGGGGGGATTAACTGAGCCCAGAGCTGGGCCCGGGGGCGGGTGCCACCAGCAAGCACCTTCCTGACCCCTCTGCAGGGCCCGGCCTGGCTCTCACACCCACTCAGGCGCCCAGACGGAGGCGTGCGGCTTTGCCGGCGCCGAGACAGTCCCATGCTCCGGACAAGCCCTGTGCCGCCTCCCCCGCCCACGCGCCTGGCTCTCCGGCCGGGAGCTGCAAGGGGCGTGTGGAAGGCCTCAGTGCAGACAGGCAGCGGGCAAGGGCACCATTTGGGGGGAGGGTGGGAGCCCCCCCGTGTTTCAGGGGTGGCCCTCTTAACTACAGCCCAGCATGAGTGTGACATGTAACTTCTGCAGAGGCGGGGGTGCCCCTGGGGCGGGGGGAAGGGGGTCAGTATTTTGTTTACCAACAGGGTGATTACGCTCCGGAAGGGCTGGTGATTCCATTAAGGAGCTGGAAGTTTAGCCTGTAAAAGGGGAATCCCTCTGTGGATGGGGGGAGAGGGAGGAGGGGGGTGTTTTAGAGCAACCACAGGGAGGCTCAGAAAACATGCAGCAATGCACTGAACCTCAGTGAAGCTGAGCGGGGCTATTAGCCCCATTGCACAGATGGGGCACTGAGGCCCGCACGGCCTAAAGGCCAGATTTTCAAAAGGATTTAGGCACCGAGCACGATTCAAATGCACTTAGAAGGTTTGGTGCTTTGAAACCCCATTAGATGCCTAGCTGCAGCTTTGGGGGGCCTAAAAATCTTTGAAATTCGGTCCTTAAAGCACTGGCCTGGGGTCAGAGAGGACGTCCCTGGGGGTGGGGAGCGGGAGTAGCACCCAGGTCTTGCTCCTTATCCAGCAGACCAGCCTCTCTCAGCATGCCGCCAAAAAAGGCCTCTGCTAGAGGGGAACAAAACCTTGGTCTCTGAGGCTCCAGCAAACGGTCCCAGGCTGGATGCCTTGGCTGACAGCATGAAACGCAGCCCAGAGCTCAGGCAGGCTGGAGGATGAGCGTCAGCTGAGAGGCGCTCACGTAACTCCCAAGGGGTGGCTGGTTCTGCCCCGTGCTGGGTTGTACAGCAATGGCTCCTGTGCAATTTTACGTTTGAACTGAAAACCATTTTGTTCAGTCATTTGTTTTGTTCTGCGTTTGAGAAAAGGAAGGAGTGAGAAAGGGCCGCATGAGCATCTGATGTGTTTATGCCTCAAATTCTTAGGGTTTCAGCTGCATTCAGGCCAATTCTGGAACAAAGCACAGAAACTGCATCCACGGAGTCCATTAAGTCGACGATTAGTGTCACGATTTGCCTTATTCCCTGGGCACCAGCTCTGTTCTGAACAGGGCAACAAATGCAGGCCCTGAACCAGTGCACGTAAGCAGTGGACTCTGGAGCAGATGACTCAGATATTTAAGTATGAAGCGTATAGTCATTGACCACCCATGTTAGCAAATGGTCACGGTGATGTTTATAGCTATGAGTGGAGGCACTGATGGCAATAGAAGTTTTAGTTGATTAACTACTAGATGATTTAACCCTTCAATTTTCTTTCTAAAGGAAGAGCTGCCCAGAGCTCCGGGGCCTGTTTATTTTCCTTTCCTGCCTGCAGTGGCCCTGAGATACCTCAGAAGTATCAGTTTTTTTTCTCGACTTTAAAATATAGAATTTTCTTGGTGTTTGGGTTTAAATATTCTCCTGTGAAAACTGCAACTCAGTCGCTGTGGCGGTGTGTTTAAGAGCCTCCTGGAAAGTAAGTAGCCTTTAAACAGAAGTAAAAGCAGTGGTTTTGTCATGAGTCCCATGATTATTGTTTTCCTTAAAGCCCCAGCTCCTGGAGTCAAGTTGATCTGTGATGATTTCAGCCTTCTTTCTTAAAGAAAAATGAAGTTTCTAGTCCTCGTGGCTGTGGAGAAAGCTTCAAAATGGGACCTCCCAGTGCTCCCTAAAGGCACAAACAGCAGAAGGTAAATAAAAAGAACCCCAAATCTGTTATTTTTACATAATCTCATGATTTTAAAGCCAATCTCATGATTTTTGGTGAGCCTGATTCATGATTTTTTGAACATTTGGGATTGGCCATACTGTGAAAGTGACTTGAGAGTGTCAGTTTCGCTCCTGTTTAAGGTCAGTTTCTAGTCTATTAGTTGCAGTGAGGTAACACCCCTAAAGCCCCAGGCAGGTGCAGTATAAACTCAGGGGGCCTTGCCCTGGTAGGATGTTTCCGAAGTTAAATGATCTAGTCCGTGCGTGGGGCACTGCCAAAAAAAAAAAAAGTGGTAGAAAGTCACGGAGATTTGTCTACAATTGTTTCGATCGTTGTAGTCAAGAGTGAGTCACAAAGAAAATACATTAAACGTCTAAATCCCATGTTCCTTAAGTGACTCAGCACAAGAGGTGAGAACGTGTTCGTGTTAGAGCTGAGTGGGGCTAATAGTTATTAAATCCTCTTTTTTTATATAGAAATTAGACACAGTGCTCCTGTTAGCTAATGTCGAAATTCTTATCTGCAAAAAGCTCTGGAGTTTTTCAGGTGCACAAGTAGCCCTCGGAATCACAGTTAACCACCCCCCCGCAGTCTGAACCGGCGCCCCTGGCAGAGAGGAGGCTGCAATGGGGCTCAGTGGCTAGATGGTTGGCCAGACACGGCGCTGTTCCACAGACAGACTTGCAGGGGGATAGGCAGATATGATGCAGACGCGCCCATGGCCTGTGAGTGAAAAGCCACCCTGCTGCCTCTCGAGCACTTTGCCCAGAGCCCGGCTCTCGGGAGGCTGCCGGGCACTGCAGCAGCAGGCTCCCCGCGTGCCACATCCGGGGCCCTGCTACCAGCTGTGAGAGCACATGCTGCATGTGACCCAAGCCCTTCCCCGGGGGCGCTGCTCCACCTGACCCCCGGGCTGGGCTCATTCCCCACAGCCGCCTCTGCACTCCTGGCCTCCAAGGAGCTGCAAGAGAACCCCACCCAGGCAGAACGTGGGCGCTGGGCTGGACGGGGAGGCGCTGGGGGGGGGGGTTCACAGAGTGCTCAGGGGTTGGGGGAAGGGGCTGGGTCTAGTTTTATTATTATTCGCTCTATTTTTTTGGTCGCTAGAGGGGAGGTTTTGCTCATTGGCTCCATCTGGCACGTTGTTTATTTTTAACCCAGCTGAAGGAGCCCAGCACCTGGCACATAGCGGGGGCGGGGAGGGGAGCCCGGCACTCGATGCATTAGCAGCAGATTGAGGCTTTATCCTTAGCAGGTTCCGCACAGATCCCCAAAGCACTTTAGGACCACAGCCGCTGCCAGCCTGGAGTCCATCTAGCCCTGTCTGCCGCCTCCAGCTGTGGCCAGTGCCAGCGACCTCAGTGGACGAGTGGGTCAGTGTCATCGTCTCCGTTTTACAGATGGGGAAACTGAGGCACGGAGCAGGGACAACACCGGCTGAGGCAGAACCCAGGAGTCCTGCCTCCCAGTTCCCGCTTCTTGCCCCCTGACCACGCTGCCTCCCTCTGCACCAGGATGGCTCCAGGGTGGCGGATCCCATCTGTTTTAGGTCCTGCTGTACAACTGTTCGGGGTGCGCCGGGTATTTGCAAAGGGGCAGCTCGTGCAGCAGGGCGTCGGGCCAGCGGAAGGAGCAGTCCAGCTGGAGAGGAATGGGGCCAGGAGTGCCTGAGTTGCTACTGGACAGGGGTGGTGGGGTAGGAATGGCCACGAACCTCTGAGGGGTAGCGGCTGCTGGCAATGCAAGATGCCCGGTCGCTGTAGCCCTTCCTGTGCTGGTTGAACAAGGCGGGCGAGAGCCCCAGCTATGAAACCGGGCTGGCCCAAGCCCTGCGATGCCACGCGCTCAGCACACAGAGAGCCAGACGCCCCGGGCAGAGCAGGTTAGGCTGCAGGGGGACAGAGCAGACAGGTGAGTGGCTGCCTCCTGCTGCTGTCAAAGCGTAATCCCTCCTTTGCTGCCCGGCAATTCACAGAGGGCTGGAGGTGGGTGGAGGACACCCCCACCCACCCCTCCAGGGTCTCACCTGTTACAGAGCCTGGAAGAGGCAGGACTAGGGAGTCACCAGCAGGGCTGCTGGACCAGACGCAGCCTGACCCTGTGGTTCTCCCTGGTTCTCTAGCTCTGAGCCAGGCTGCTTTGTGTCACCTCGTGGGACCTTCTTAAACCCAGGCCCGGAGCCAGCCGTCGTGGAGGGATTTCAGCTTGGATTCTGAACACCCTTATAATGCAGAGTTGTCGGGTTGTTAGTCTGGGACCATTACTCGTGCACACACAATTCCCCCCTGCACCAGATAATGTACATTCGTCCCCGTGCACAGGCACATGACGTGCCAATAGTGTGGACACACACACCCCGCCCACAGACGCTGCTGCTCACCCGTCCAAACACGCCCGCAGCATATGCCGACCTGGCTGCATTAGCTGCGCGGGTGGCTACCATGCTGAGGCAGGCCCGAGGCGGGAAGCACCCCTGCACCAGAAGCACGTGAACCCCCAGAGATCCGGCACAGCTCACGGGAGACGCCCGCTCCACGGCAGTTTCTTGCCACTTTGCCATGACAACAGCAAGGAGCTGTGGGCTGGAGCTTGGCTCCTGGAGTACTGTGTATCGGGGGGGGGCTGGTGGAATGGCAGCCTTCGCACCCTCCCTCCGCACAGACATTGATCGCTCGCATCACAGGGCGTTTTGCTGCACTCAGCGTCTATTGCTCAATCTCCGCCACCCCATGCAATGTCTCCGCACGGAGTGGTGGCACTGAGTCCCATCTGGGCAAGCAGCTAGAGCCTACTGTCAGGATTACCACCCAAATCCCCTTCGTGCAGGCATAGCCCTCCCCAGCAGGAGGCGATGGCACAAAGCCCTCCTATTCCTTTGCCACCATTGCTCTCAGAGTGGGCTCAGGGGGTTTTATCACTGGGTTGTGTAGGGCTGCCTGGGGTTAGGCAACAGAGTGGTAAAAAATGCTAGCGATCCCACTACTGCCACCAGTTGCACTGATATCAGTGTGATCGGTGCGGGGGAGATCACCCCAATGCTGCCTTAAAGGAGCTAGTCGTTCTGTCTCTCTTCACTACTTGGGTGCTGCCTAAATGACCATGGGCATGAGGCAAAAGGTGCCCCCCGTTGTTCCGCTAATGGGGTACATTACCACTGGAACATGAGCACATGAAGGAACCCTCCGGCTTTCTGGACAGAGAGAAGACTGCCCCCTAGTGGCTACATCATGGCCATTCCCAAAGGCCCGATCCAAAGCCCATGACTGCCTTTTTCATTTGGATCAGGCAGCCCAAACCTCCAACTCAAGATTGATTCACACAGACCCTTTCCTAGTCCTGGGAAATCCAAGGGAATCGCTATTGACAGCTAGCGCGTCAGCCACCCTTCCATGCCCCCAGCCTGACCGGAGAGAGGAAGGACAAACCAAGGATCCTCTCCTCGCTGCCGAGGGTGACAGGATCATGTTCCCAGGAAACCAGATCAGCAGCAAATACTCTCCCGGCTGCATTAGTGTCTGGTGGATGAATCTGATGCAGTGCCCTCCCTGTCTCCAGCGGGGACACCGCCCACTGCAATCCTGCCGCAGGCCAGCTGCTCGGCAGGGGGACCAGCAGAGTGCAGAGCCCGGGCCCTTAGGGGAACGATGACTGAGGAGCATCGCCAGACAGACTCCCAAAGAGGAGAGGTGACTTGGATGCCATCACCCTCACTCTGGATCAGTTTGGGAGCATTCTGTTTGGTCATGCCAGCGTGGGCTCCTTGGTTGGATACCAGAGCGTGCGCCTAGACAGCCAACAGCTGGACCTAGGACCTTCCAATGACGGTTAGGAGCTGGAAAACCTTTGTGGAGCTGGAGCTAAGAAACCCTATGGGGGAAGCAATGAGAGAGTCAAACCTCTGCAGACCAGCCACTAGAGGGGGACAGAGAGCACACGTACGGTGTTGTCCTTTCGACACTGCCGACGGTTTTACGTCTCGTGCGTACGGCTGTGGCTAAAAAGGCTGATGCGTGCGAGCCGGTACTTTCCACCCGACGCTCCGGAGGAAGGGCTTACAGCCTGCATCTGCTGAGCCTGCCCTGGTATACGACTCAGCCTCTGTGCCTCAAGACCCAGCAGGGGCTTGATCTCGCACTGGGTAACCCCGCCGCTGGCTGCTGCTCGCCAGCGCGACCCATCCCTTGGCCTGTTTCCAGTTAGTCTTGACGCGTCGCTTCTGACCGCCCCCTAAGCGGTTGCCTGGTTTCACTTGGCCGGCTCTAGCCAAACGGCATTCTGGCAACGTCCATCCTCAATACCTGACCCACCCCATGTAACTGCGATGTGCTAAGCCTGGCTTCAGGCCCTGTAGCGCGGCTACGGGCCAGAATCTCGTTAGTGGTCACTTTTCCCTGCCATCTGATGCAGAGTACGGCACAGATCTCGCAAATGAGCCGTATCCAGAAGCTTAACGTGATGCCTGTAGCAGGGCCAGGTCTCAACCCGCGTTACAGGCTTTTCGCTTGGTTTGAAGTGTAACACCCCCCTCGCTGCCAGGCTCTGCCTGCTCGGCGGCCGGGTGATGAACTGGCTTCATTGATACGACTGGTCAGCTGCTTGTCTAGGGTGAGCTCCTTTGACACTACACCACAAAGGCAGCAGAAGTCTGTAACAGCGTTGCGCTGGGCGTCGCTGATTATGACTTTCGGTTTCGTTTAGGGCGTCCTTGGGGCTGGTTGATACCCGACCTCTGTCTTTTTCAGATTGTCAGCCCCTGCTTTTCTGCAGCCCCTGCAAATCTGTCCATAAGCAATCACAGAGTATGCGCCTGTAGCGTACAGGTATCGGCGTACGGCAGCTCATGAACGCTGGCTTCAAAGGCCTTTGCGGCTGAGAGCCGTCTGCTCAGCTTAGATCATTTTCCAGAGGATCGGAAACATATCCTGACACCAGCATTCAGGCCTCTTGGTGCATCATCGAGCATCGCTGCTCAAGACTAGATAGCAGCGATTATACGAGGGTGGACCAGTTATGCAGCCCTGCTTTATAGCATTAGTGACAGGAAATGGGTCAGACAGAACACCAGCTAGGCTGCAGCAGCACATGGATAGCCCAAGGCCAGACAGGAAGTCTGTGGCAGAGCAGGGAAAGGAACCTGGATCCCTGGCTAGTGTCCTATCCACTGGACCAGTCTTCCTCTCTACTGATAACAATATTCACCTGCTTCCCAAGGCTTGTTGCAATGCTTAATCCATTAATGTGGTCAAAGCTTCTATGGTGGGTACTATAAAATATAAGTGCAAGCGATGATGTCTCTCTCTCTGTCTCGCTCTTTCTCTCTCACACACACACACACATTCCATACGTTCACAAAAGGCATATACATCTGAAGTCCCCTCTGTTGGCTGACAGGCCAAGGTATTCTTCCCTTTCTGTCTTAAACTCTTGTGTAGCGCTGCTGGACACTGTTAAACAGCTGCTGTGTTTTACCCCAGAGGTGGCTGCATTTCAGCAGTGAGCCAAGATGCAAGTCCCACATCTACTGTTCATAGCAATAGGAGTTTGTAAAGCACTTGAGGATGAAAGAAACGCTGGGAATACAAGAGGGCCCAGTTAACCCAGGGAATCAGATTGGGCTGGCTCTACCATCACTGCTCTACCAGCCCTGTCATTTGCTGCAGAATTTAAAGCTTTCACATTTGTTTTTTAAACACGTTTCTGGTCCTTTTGGTTGCAGAGCAAACTCCCCGAAGGCGAGGTGATGCTGCGGGGTCTGACAGTCTGCAGGCCCAGAGGCCGTGCTCCTCAAAGGCAAACGAAAGTTAGGAGCCTACATACCTTTGAGGATCTGGGCCATAGAAACCGTGGCAGTGGCTCTGAGAGAGGTGTGAAGAGTCCGCATTCATCACCATGGGTGTTAACTCTGAAGCTTAATGATAACACAATAGCCACACAGCCCCCCCATCCTGCAGACGTGTACACAGAAACAGCACGATAGCAGCACACTGTCCCTACGGGAACAAACTGGTGCATGTGACCTATATATATTTGTATTATAGCAGCACCTAGAGACCCCAGCTGAGATGAGGGCCCCATTGTGCTAGGCGCTGCACAAAGTGTAAGACACAGACCGTAGCCATCTAAATAGACCACGGCAAGGAAGTATCAGCACCTCCATTGTATGGCTGAAGAACTGAGATAGACAGAGAGAGTCCAAGTGACTTGCCCACCTCCCCCAGTGCTCAGGGGAGGGCAGGAATTGAACTGCAAGCTGTTGAGTCAGACCAGTGCCTTAGCTACAAGACCAGCCTTAGGCACAGTACAGCGATGGCTGCATGCGGTGGGCAAGTCTGCCTTGCCAGCCCCTGTGTTTACCTTCTGCTGCCCCTTCCCCTGGGCCCGCAAGCCCCCACCCCAGGTGTTTCCATTCAGTGTCCCAGAGGCTGGGCTGAGCAGAGGAATTTCCCAGAGATGAATTCAAATTCCACTCAGCCTACCTCCATTTCCGCAACGCTCCTCTCGAGACCGGGGCAGAAAAACTGAATCAGACCCCGGCCCCGGCTCATTGGAGCATCTGCTCCCGCCTTGTCACGGTTTATAATTCCGCCCAGGGGCCCCCGGCTGTTACGCACAATATCCAGCGTCATCCTTGGGGCTTTGCAAACAGGGAACGAGCAAAGCCAGGAAACGAAGGGAGTGGAAAACCATCAGGGAGTAGAGCCGGGTTGCGATTTATTCTGGGTCCCTCCCAGGGTGTGAAGCCAGATCTGATCAGCTCACAGTTCTGGGCCAGCATTAATGTAGCCATATGTCTAACAAGCCCAGCGCGTGGCTGTCAGAGAGTGAGATAGGAGTGATGGATGGATGGGTGTATATGGGGATTTATCGGGGGCGGGGGTGTATATGGGGATAGAGAGACAGATGGGGGTAGACATGCAGGGGAGATTTTTGTCCTTGGACAATTTGACCTGGGTGGGTACCAAAACCTGGAGATAAAAGGGAATTCCGATGGTTCCGGAGTTACTGGCACATGTGAATTTTTTTAATGCCAATCAGTCAGTGAGCACAGCAGCCGCCCCTCCCTGGCAGAGCTGCCCAAGTGCCTCGGCGCATGGGGGAGAGGGGCAGCGCTGAGAGAAAGAAAACGAGCTCCAGTTCCATTTGGGGGCGAGCTCCCCAGGGCCACCCCCGGCCCAGTGTTCGCGCCGCTTATAACACGAGCCCATTGGCCTCCAGTGTCAGCCCCTCACTGGCCAGGCCCCGCTCTGGCACCGGGGTGTAGCACCCCTGCAGTGCCAGTATCCATCAAGTCCCCCACCCTGGATGGGCGCCGATGCCCCAGTCCGACCGTGGGACGTGAGTTTGCAATCGCGTCCCACCCAGGGCCAGCCCCCGAGCTGCCTGGTGGCTGAATGACATGGGGTGAGCGCGGGGGAAGATTATTCCTGGGTATTGAGCCCCAGCTGTTGCTCAGCACTGTAGGAAGTGGGCAGGGCTTTACTCTCAGTTACCCTAAGCCCCTTGCTGCCGCTCTGGCAGTGTAAAAGGACCTTACGGGGGTGGCAATGGCTCCCTGAGCATCCACACTGACGGTTGTAGAAGTGGGATGGTGCCTCTCCTCCCAGGTCCTGGATCAGGGGGATTAGATCGGAGGCACAGATAACGTGCCCTACATTTGGTCTAGTCTCTGCTTCCCAGGGCCCAGAGCATAAATCAGAGCCGCCCTGAGGCGGCTCTAATTTACACCAGGGTCTGGGCAGGGGCTTTCACAGCCCCAGAACACAGGGAGCACAGAGGCGGCTCGACACCAATGTCACACTCCAGCTGGTGCTGTCCGAATGTAGGGCTGCCGTAACTGTGAATCGGGGGCATAAATGCAGATGGGCCATGAGCCAAAATACAGAAAACCTCGGAGCTGGACTGGAGGCAGTGGGACGCATGTCTCCTGAGAACGGACCCCAGCCTGGCAGGGACTAAACTAATATCATACTAAACTGCTCTCACCAATTGGCTTAGCAACAAATATCCCAAAGCTTCAGGCTTGCGAACATCTGGATTAACCATCACAACCCTGACTCTCCGCACTGGAGAAGCCACCCAAGGATTAACGCAAGGACTGTGGGTGGTGCCTGATGGCGTGGGTGGGCACCATCTCACGTGGTTGTGATCTTGTCTGTTGCATGAGCCGGCTGGCTGGTTGCTGGGTGAGTTTTTGGTGAGGGAATCAGGTGCATAGTTATGCGATGCTTTAGCGGGTGGATGAATGGACTGGATGGCTGGCATAGCAGGTGGCTGGTCAGTGGCCTTGTTTGAGTCGATGGTGGAGAGCAAGTTCTTGGCTTTGTCACTTAATTGCTGATAAGGTGGGGGCGTAGCTAATACATCAGGTGCCAAGGAGGCCAGGCAGCTCGCTGCCCCATAGATACGTAGGGTGAACATTTCAAAAGCAGCCACTGCATCTGGGTGCCTAATTTGAGAGCCCCGAGGCTAGCGGGTGCAAGACGCTCGCCCCCTGATTGTTAAGAGGTATTTAGGCATTTAGGTATTTGCAAGGCCTAAGTGGTTTAGACACTGACTTTCAATGGGACTCGGGGCCTAAATCACTGCGGAAAATGGGGCTTGGCTTTGCAACGCTGAGCAGAACCGTGTCTCATAGCCGGGCATCAGCTCCCGCGCAGGCACCAGAAGCAGCATCTTCACTGGGTGCTGCCTCAGCCTGATTTTCACCGGCGCTGAGCACCGGCAAGGCCCAGGGAGGCCGGGGGGCGTTATGAGGGGGGGAGCTCAACGCTTTTGAAATATCAGGCCTGTGGTGTCTCAGCTCATACAACAGCTCAGACCAACCCGACCCCGATTATGCCACCCCCCCCACTACTCCGGATGCAACACTGGACAAGAGCGGAGTAACCACCCCCCACCCACCCCCACAGCTTCATCCTTCGCCTGCTCAAAGGTCAGTCCCAAGGCTACGGAAAAGAAACATTTCGTAAGCTAACTGGCCAGGGCACACAGCCGCCCGGGGACATCCTGGAGCAGGGAGTTCCGCAGCTCCCCACTGCAGCACGTGAAACTGACCATAGCGGCTGGGGATGGGGAGGCCCAGTGCTAAGCCTGGGGGTGGGGGCTGGGGGGGTGCTTTGGGGGGAGCTTCCAGCTACACAGAGTGTTTGTGGCATAATCCCCCACCCCCCCGGATCCCTTCTGATGGGCAGAGTGAGACACGCACAGGGGCTATTTGTTTTGAATGGACTCGGGGTGCGTGGGGTAGGCGGAGGGGGATGGGATGCTGCTTCCCTCCCCCTCCCCAGAACAGTTCTCACCCCTCATTACAATGATTAATGGTTTCACACACTGCTTCATGCTTTCTCTGACCTCGCAGTTTCCATAGCAACAGCCATCCCCCGCTTTAATTCCTCCCCCCTCCTCCTCAGCGGGCTGTATGTGTCCTCCTGGCTCCCCCCAGACCCTGGGCTGCTCGGGGGGCCGGGGTCAGTGTCATGCTCTGCACGGCGGTGGGGGCCAGGGCAGAGTCGTGCCTTGGGGGCCAGGGCGACAGGAATCCTGCTGCTGCGGAGATCTCCGAGCTATCCTTAGCGAGGCAACTCACCCACCCCTCCCCCCCTATTCTTCACATCCCCATTTTACAGATGGGGAAACCGAGGCACAGGGAGGGGACGGGCAGAGCAAGGAGTCAAAGGGACGAGTCCTGACACCCAGCTCCCTGCTCTAGCCACAAATGCCACCCTGCCACCAGCGCTGGGGAAAGAACCAGGAGTCCAGACCTCCAGGCCCCTGCTCTGACCCCTAGACCCCACTCTGCTCCCGGAGCTGGGGATAGAACCAGGCCTTCCCCCAACCCTGCTTTAACCATTAGACCCCACTCCCCTCCCGGAGCTGGGAATAGAACCAGGCCTCCCCCCACCCCTGCTTTAACCATTAGACCCCACTCCCCTCCCGGAGCTGGGAATAGAACCAGGCCTCCCTCCACCCCTGCTTTAACCATTAGACCCCACTCCCCTCCCGGAGCTGGGAATAGAACCAGGCCTCCCCCCACCCCTGCTTTAACCATTAGACCCCACTGCCCTCCCGGAGCTGGGAATAGAACCAGGCCTCCCTCCACCCCTGCTTTAACCATTAGACCCCACTCCCCTCCCGGAGCTGGGAATAGAACCAGGCCTCCCTCCACCCCTGCTTTAACCATTAGACACCACTGCCCTCCTGGAGCTGGGAATAGAACCAGGCCTCCCCCCACCCCTGCTTTAACCATTAGACCCCACTCCCCTCCCGGAGCTGGGAATAGAACCAGGCCTCCCCCCACCCCTGCTTTAACCATTAGACCCCACTCCCCTCCCGGAGCTGGGAATAGAACCAGGCCTCCCCCCACCCCTGCTTTAACCGTTAGACCCCACTCCCTTCCTGGAGCTGGGAATAGAACCAGGCCTCCCTCCACCCCTGCTTTAACCATTAGACCCCACTGCCCTCCTGGAGCTGGGAATAGAACCAGGCCTCCCCCCACCCCTGCTTTAACCAGTAGACCCCACTGCCCTCCCGGAGCTGGGAATAGAACCAGGCCTCCCTCCACCCCTGCTTTAACCATTAGACCCCACTCCTATCCTGGAGCTGGGAATAGAACCAGGCCTCCCCCCACCCCTGCTTTAACCATTAGACCCCACTCCCCTCCCGGAGCTGGGAATAGAACCAGGCCTCCCTCCACCCCTGCTTTAACCATTAGACCCCACTGCCCTCCCGGAGCTGGGAATAGAACCAGGCCTCCCCCCACCCCTGCTTTAACCATTAGACCCCACTGCCCTCCCGGAGCTGGGAATAGAACCAGGCCTCCCTCCACCCCTGCTTTAACCATTAGACCCCACTCCTTTCCTGGAGCTGGGAATAGAACCAGGCCTCCCCCCACCCCCGCTTTAACCATTAGACCCCACTCCCTTCCTGGAGCTGGGAATAGAACCAGGCCTCCCCCCCCCTGCTTTAACCATTAGACCCCACTCCCTTCCTGGAGCTGGGAATAGAACCAGGCCTCCCCCCCCCCTGCTTTAACCATTAGACCCCACTCCCTTCCTGGAGCTGGGAATAGAACCAGGCCTCCCTCCACCCCTGCTTTAACCATTAGACCCCACTCCCTTCCCAGAGCTGGGACTAGAACTGGAGTCCAGCCCCTGCTCCAGCCACCAGATCACAGCCATGTGGCACTCCAAGCGCACAGCCCATGCTGGGGAATCGGGCGTGACATTCTCATTATCCCTCCACCTTGGGGGACACGCAGCTCTTCTGCCCGCAGTCCCACCTCCCCCCGGCTGGTCATGCAATAAACCACCAACTCTGCCCCTGGGCCGAGCTCCCTGCTGTTGCTTCTCCAGCCAGAGCTGAGGACTAGACCAGGGAGCCCCCCCCCAGGAATTATTTTAGGGACATGCTCTGGCCTGCGGTATACAGGGGGTGAGCCGGGTTCTCAGTGGGCCCTTCTGGCCTGTGGATCTACGAGGGCACTACGCTGCAAGGGAAGATGGGATTGTCGCCTGCCCGTGCTAGCTTTGATGTAGCGCAGGGAATAGCCGCAGCATCAGTGTTACAGCGTCGGCTTCAGCATGCGCTAGCAACCAGCCCACACACTGGGGAGCTTGTCTTCTGCTGCCTAGCGCATGCTGAAGGCCCTGCCACCACTATTATTCGTGGGCTAGCGGCTCCATTAGAGAGAGCACAGCTGTGCTACAGTCACATCTTCGCTTGCACGACAGACATACCCCCGGGGGACCAGCTCCCCGGTTAGTTAGGGTGAAACGGGGACCAGCTGGGGGAGACACATGGTACCTTGCAAGGAGCTCCACCCTGCTGGAGGAGTGGATCTAGCTCCATTTATTCAAAGAAGCGTTTGTGAACTTGGGAGCCTTCTCCCTCCTTTTCCCTCTCTCTATCCGCAACTGGCTGCAGCAGCCAGGGGGGAGAGAGCCTCCTTTGTCTCAGGCAAGGGGAGGTAATGAAGACAACCTCCTCGGGGCATTGATCAACCCTGACGTTCTTCTTATCCCCATGAGCGGACGAGCGCTGCTCCGGCTGCCAGGCGGATTGGAGCGGACGGGGCCGACTGTAGGAGGCTGGCGCGAGGGACTTGCTCCGCGCTCAGTAAATAGTTTTGATTGAAATGCCAAGAGAGAGCGAGGCTGGATGGAAGGAGACCACAATGAGGGGGGTCAAAGGATGGAAGGGGCAGATTCTTTCTGGCCTTGCGCCCTTGCGCAATCATTCCGGCCTGTCCGAAGCGGCACGTCCAACGTTCCTGCTTATGGGAGTAGAGAATCCTGATCTGGGAGCATTTCGTATCCACCATTCACAGCTACGTCCTGAGCTAAGTCCCTGTCTGCCCGTTGTGCTTCTGCGTCTCCTCCCACCGGTTAGCTGTCTTGCCCCCAGAGATTCGACAACCAACCCAACGAGGACCCTCTCTCCCGCTGTATATACCCAGCATGCGGCACAATGGGGCCTCCTCTTGCCTTGTCCAAGTATTACGGTCGTACAAATAACTGATCCCAAAGTGCCCATAAGCCCACCAGTAACCACGTGCCACCCACCCCCGCAGCCCGCTCCGTTTACTGGCTAGGATGCGCCTGCAAACTCCTCCCGGCAGAGATCATCTCTTTGGGAAGCAACCAGTACATCTTAACTCCCCCTCCCCCGCAGCAGGTAGGATTCAAGTCAACAAACAACTTGGCTTGTTCTTGTAGAGTCACGAAACGTTGTCAACACTGCAGACAAATCACACCTGCCCTGGGGCTTCCTAAAGCATTTCAAAGGCTGTTGCCGCCTAACTGGTTTATTCCTACGGTTAGTGGCTACAGCCCCGAGCCAGACCCCTTTGTGGCAGGCACTGTAGGTGCAAGCGGCATAGAGCCCCTGCCACCAGAGCGCGCCGTGGAGAACCAGGCAGGGCTGGGGTGGAGAACAGGCAACAGGAGAACAAAGGTCCCAGTTCTCCATTCAACCCTCATGCAACCGCTTACAGCAGGGCACAGTGGGTATAAAGTGAAACCAGCACAGGATGGTAGGATTGACACCCACTTTCCCTTGGTGGAAAATGCCGACAAGGTGTAGGAGAATGGAAAACCCAGCTCTGTATCATAACAAACCATGTTCTGACCGAAATGACGCCCCTGGTAGCACAGAGCAGGGATTATCTGGGCTACCTTCCAGGTAGGGGGTGGAGCACCTAGCAACGGGGGACGGATCACTTGCTGATTGCCTGGTCTGTTCATTCCCTTTGAAGCACCTGGCATTGGCCACTGTCTGCAGACAGGATCCTGGGCTGGCTGGACCCTTGGTCTGACCCAGTCTGGCCGCTCTTATGTAGGTATTGGCTGGGCTATACCAGAAAAGTAACATGGTTGCAGACGAGCTTCAATCGGTTTAAACCTCACTTCTGTGGATTTAGTTTAAAGCAGGAAGAGCCATCTACTGAGGTCAGCAAACTTAACAAGGTATAAACTGGCTGAAGCCTGCTTATGGTAGAGGGTTGCTCCGGTGAAACGATTGATTTCCAACACAGTGCATTTCTAATATAGA
Source organism: Mauremys mutica (assembly GCF_020497125.1). Classification (NCBI taxonomy): domain Eukaryota; kingdom Metazoa; phylum Chordata; order Testudines; family Geoemydidae; genus Mauremys; species Mauremys mutica. The sequence goes on from NC_059095.1 coordinate 5,519,508, forward strand.
CAAACTCAGGAACAAAGTTTCAGCTTTAAGGAAGTGTTGTTTACTACTTCTCATGACACAAGAACTAGGGGTCACCCAATGAAATGACTAGGCAGCAGGTTTAAAACAAACAAAAGGAAGTATTTCTTCACCCAACGCACAGTCAACCCATGGAACTCCTTGTCAGAAGATATGGTGAAGGCCAAGACCATAACCGGGTTAAAAAAAGAACTAGATAAATTCACGGAGGACAGGTCCATCAATGGCTATTAGCCAGGCTGGGCAGGAATGGTGTCCCCAGCCTCTGTTTGCCAGGAGCTGGGAATGAGCAAAAGGGGATGGATCACTTGATGATCACCAGTTCTGTTCATTCCCTCTGGGGCACCTGGCACTGGCCACTGTCGGTAGACAGGATACTGGGCTGGATGGACCTTTGGTCTGACCCAGTACAGTCTTGTTTTTGGTAGTTAGTTTTAAAAGAAAAGGGACCTATCTGTACTGGAAAGGGAAAAATGTGTCTCCCCTAGGATTGTATTGGTAATATGGTAGCGTCCAGCAGAAATCAGGCTGCTGCTGTGCTAGGAGCTGTATGTATCCAAAGGGTAGGCCTACACTGCAATGAGAAGTGTGACTGAAGTGCACGCACACGCGCATACACACACATACAATCAATTGCTTTGATCTAGCTAGCATGAGCAACAACAGCAGCAAAGCTGCAACTGTACAACCCAGTCCACGACCCTGGAGCAGCTAGCCTGTGCTGCCATTGTTAGTTGTTCAGAGTAGCTAGATCAAAGCTAGCTTGTCTCTGTCCATACGTGCTGCATTCACCCCTCGGATTGCACTGTAGACATCCCCATGGTGACAGTCACTGCCCTGAGATGCTCAGTCTAAAGGCAGATCAAGAATGGGTGGGGAAACAGGCACAGAGAGAGGAAGTGATTTCCCCAAGGTGACACAGCAGGTCAGTGAGAGAGTCAGGAACAGAACCAGGCTCTCTTCTCTCCCAGGGCAGTACTCTAGCCTGCTGACTGCATCCAGCTGGGTGCATTCCTCTGGAGTTCCTGGAGTTCCTCTGCTGTTGGGTCTGTTCAGAAGTTCACCAGGGAGGTTCCCGTCACCTGAATCCTACCATCGGACCCTACTTTCGCCAGCTGCGATTTTCAAAGCAGCCCAAGCGATGAGGCCCACCCCCTCGCATGTGTGTCTCTCTCTCCAGTGCTTAAACTCAAAATCCAGACAGCCCATAGCGACCTTGCAGCATCCCCCGGGAAGGGGTGAAGAGAGAGAGTCACATGGATCTCCCACAGCTTTCTCCAACCCACTTCCTGCCCCCTTGCCTTCTACAGCAGAAAGCCTCTATTAATTTGTCTCTCAAATCATGACGACTTCTTCCCGGAGAGAACTTTTTAAAAGGTTTTGTTTTCTACACAGTCAAGGCTATTGCACATACAGTAATTCTCAAGCATCACTGGTCCACGCCTTCTTTAAACATTGATCTTTGAAATCCCCTTTGCAAATTTTTTAGTGCCCAATTATTTTGAGCCTTAATAGGCTTACCTTAAGCACGTCCAGATTATTGTAAAACAGTTGCCTAAGGAAGCCTAAAACGTTTGATTTTCAGCCCCTCAGGTTTTTTTGTAAGTGCATCAAAAAGGAACAATGAAACAGCCGTTGCTGCTACTTAGGTCTTTTGTGTTACTCAAATGACAATGAACAATTATGTACGTCATAAATGACGGCGATATATTTTGGTTAGGATGGCTGAACTACGTCCATGGTTCGACTTTTTACCTTGTTCAATTTAAATTCAGTGTTGCTGCTAATTGTATCTCGATTGCTGCTAAACATGGGCCAGCATTGACTAGAAGAGGGGAGACTTTACCTGGGCAAACCACATCAGGGCTGACCCAGCCAGAAAGGGGTTTAAATTCCAGGCAGTGAGCTTTCCTTAGTTTGTAAACAGGCTTTTATCCATCAGAGCTAACTGGCCACTCCAGCATTGCCAGCTGTCGTGATTTTCTCATGAATCTTGTGAATTCTAGTGTGTCTCTTAAAGGCCCTGCTCCGGGAATCAAGACATTTACAGAAGGATCTCAGCTTTAAGGTGCCACAAGTACTCCTGTTTTTTTTGCGGATACAGACTAACACGGCTGCTACTCTGAAAGCTTTCAATAAGTATGTTTCTAGCCCTCGGGGTTACAGAAAAAGCTTGAAAATGTGAATTAGAGCACATGAAAGGCTCAGAAACCAGAAAGCAAAGAAAAAACTCAATTTTAATAATCTCATGATTAATAATCATTAATAATCTCATGGTTTTTTTGGAGCCTGATTCCTGATTTTTGAATGCTCCAGGTTGGCAATACAGCAACCCTGCTCCTCAGCAGAGACAGGAGGGAATTCCCCATGTGCCTCTTGGCTCTCAATCTTGCAGAGGCCAGGCTGCAGCCTCTACAGGAAAGGGAGGGGGAGCTCCTGCTCTGCAGTGACACCCTATATGGATGTGGGGGCTGCGTGCTTCATTTCAGGGCTCCCCGCAGCTGCAGGTTTTGCAGCCGCTCTGAAGCGGCCCTGAACACACGCGCCTTGGTGCTCAGGTGACGGGATATGGAACTTGGGAGTCGGCCTCAGTCCTTCGAGTCATGGGGCTCGAATGGGGTGACAGGATTGGGCTCCTCCGTGACTTTCCCAGTCCCACTTTTGCACAACTGCCAGCAGCTCCTGCCCTGTAAGGGGAACAGCCCACCCCCCCGCTGCTCCTTCCCTACCCAGCCCAGCTCCAGCCTCTACCTCCCAGCAACCCCTCTCCTGCAGCTGAGGGGTCCAATCTACCCCATCTCACACGCTCCCTAGGTACAGTGGGCATACTGCAGGGGCAGACCCCACAATATTTCTACCGTGGGGGTGTCAGTTTCTCTTGCTCCCCACCCGGTTTGAGTTGTGCAGCTCAGTACAAACACCTAGCAGAACACTACCCAGCTGAGAGTACAGCCCCCACCCGCACAGCCCCGGCACTCCACACATCACTACCTGCAACACTACGCTGGCACGTTCAGCCAGTTACACGCCATTACGTGACTGACAGCAAGCAGGAGAGGGCCTGGTGAATCCTAGACATTCCTGGGCACGCTGCAGAGCATGGACTGCTGTTACCTTCATACTGAAAGATTTTTGAGTTCCACTTTCAAGCTCACCTACCCCAGCTAAGGAACCCCTGTCTAGTCTGACCCCCTGCCTAACCCCCAGGCCGGAGCATTTGCCCTCGGAGATGCGGTTTAAAAGTTTCCAGGCATTTCTGAAAGTTTTTCCCTGTGTGTTTGACCCCCCTCCCCCCACTGCACACACTTTCCTCTCCTCCATTTCTGACATTTGAAAGCAACATGTGTTTTTAACAACTCCCCTTCCTCGGGGCCCAGCTTTACAGAAATGTTTAATTGCTCCTGCTGAGCCACGCATGAGCAGGTTTTTTTTTTTTTTTTAAAAGCAGTTTAACAAAGATGCTTGTTGTACCTAAGAGATTTTTTTTAAAAAGGTCTCAAAGAGCAGTGGCTTAAAAACACTCCAGCTGTTTAGAATCCTGCATCATAAAATCATAGACACTGAGATGGAAGAGACTTATTGATCCAGGCCAACTCCCGGTATAGAATTCAATAAAACTGTAGGAATTGCCATAGAGGAAAGTATCATTTTTAAACTAATCTGGCAAATGTACCCGAATATCGTCATTCTTAAAAAGGGAGGTCAGTTTTCTGACCTATCAGAAGGTTTTTTATAGCCTGCAGAGTAACGAGCCTGTACTGAAAGGTTAACCCTGGAAATCTACCCTATGCTGTCAATTAGCAACCTTAGTTCTTTAAAACCATTAGGAAATGAGAGACTAAAGGACCAAATAAGACCAGCCAATCAAAAGCTGAACCAACTGATAATGAGCTTGTGGCAGGAAAGGCAGATGTGGAAGATTGTAGGACAAACAGTAACCAATAATCCAGTGCCACTCCTACACATTTAGAAATGAGAGAAGGGGGTTTTAAAAGTCACCTTGTGGATCTCTTAAGATGAATGCGGTAAGATAGTCTAACCTTAGTACGGCACGCTGCTCAGGCCTTGCTAAGTCCACCTGGGGCACTAAGGAAAGGTTACACTTCCCCTCAAATGCCGACGTTTCTTCTCGCTAGTGCTGTGAAGAGTTTTGTGACCGGCACAGAGCCTGCTGAGAAATGCGCTCATTCCTGCATCAAGGGGCTTGTAAACTACAGCAGCGCTTTAGGCACATCTGCATTTAACCGCTTCTAAAGACATAGCTCAGTGCTTCCTGAAAGTTATTGATGCAGACAGGTTTATTCTTGTGTCAATATCGCAATCTGCAATAGACACGGGGGTGGGGGGGAATCTTGCTGCCAGAGGCTGCATTAGCCGCTGCCTTGGCACCTCCACACCCTTACACTCCACACTGGTGTATTAAGACAACGATACATAAAGCTTTTCTAGCTTCAAAAAGTTTTAACAAGCAAGGCCTTAGCAACACAAGTTGACCATGGGGTATTTTGTCTTTGCAAACAGGGGTTCGACTGCACTGGTATTAGTAACATTGGAAGTGCTCATGTAGAATAGGTGCCAATGTTTCCAACACTGGATCACGTAGACCTGCTCCAAGGAGGCTTAGAGAACACTAGTTACAGCCCTGTTGATTGGTTGAAGTTTGCAGTTTCCTTACTGTAGGCAAGACATACCTAGATGCTTTGGGAAGCTTAGTTTCTCCCACTAGTGCTTGATTGTTTATTCAGACTGCAGGGAGAGAGATGCCCACCTCAAGGAGGTCGGAAGAGATTGCACCTTTTGGATTGTGCAACTGGTTAGATCAAAGCTTTAGCACAAACCGCATGTGTATGACAACTCTCACATGCTTTCCCTCATCTCTCACAGCCTTAGTCACACCTGGTCTTATACTTCACCTGGGCAGCATGTGTGTGTTGGGAGTCTCACCTGGCAGGTGCAGGAGTCGTAGAGCTCTTTTTAGACTCTCAGCAACCTAAAAGTCGCAAGAGACTAGTGGCGCTTATTGCATGTTGTTACAGGTGGAGTGACAGTCCAGTGAAGAGCATGTGAATAGGAAAGAGCTAATTCTAGGGGTTAGAAGCAAACCTAGAATAGAAACTCCCATCATATAGATCCACATGGGTTTATGCCCAGAGCAGAATGCACATCTGTTCTCAAGTTAATGCGCTGTCCTCTTTGCCTCTCCTACCCTCCACTAGATCAGCAGGCCTCAGCAACCTCCTTTGGACAGACCACCCGTCAAGCTGGTGCCAGGTAACAGCTACAAACTACATAAACATCAGTAAATGGCCCTTTAAAGAACCCTCCGGGCCCAGCTCTCTGCATTGTGAAGCTGTGCATGCGCTGGGCCCCAGCCAAGGAGTTTCCATGGCAATGAGCCAGGCTGCTTAGCTGCATGTGCAGGGAGAGACAGGAAGTGTGTGTAGGAATAAGATGGAATAGCTGCCAGCAGCTCAGGATACACCCATTCTGACAGCCGCAGCCGTCTCCATGGAGATATGGTCCCAATTGTATGCTCCTGCCTGTCCCTTCAATTGATATTTGCTTTGCCCAGAGTGGCAGATCTGGGAGGGCATAATTACTGCACCAGACAGCTGATAATTAGCAATTCATTACTGTGCAAGGCTGAGAGGATAGGAATGCAGGACAAGCCCCGATTCCTCCCCTCCTAGGCAGTCACAGTCTGCTCTAGGCAGCTCAATATCTCCCTTTCAGGGACATTTTCTGAAGGGGGGCGGAATCCCCTAACACAGGCCTCAGACCAACAAGATATTGCAGAGTGTGGCTGGCGGGTTTACAGCACAGCAGAAGGGCCCTCTAGAAATACTGACTGGAAGGAAGAACTAAATGAGAAAGGAAACAACTTTTCAGGACAAAGCAGAACCCCTTGGGGGGCTTATATGTGCCTGCTGCAGCACAGGTGTGGTCCGAGGGCCAGAAGTGTGTCTTTGTACCACAGCCACAATTTACTCAGCCTGGGTTGGGATAATATTGGAATTACCTGGACACAGCAGCTGTGCTGCATTTGGTATTGAGGAGCACTTCCTCCTTCTACAGCGAAGGTTAGGTCATAATGGACTTCCTGACAGTAACGAATGGAGGCAGTTTTACCATCTGGAAACTTGATGGCAAGGATAGAGAATCCACTCTGCCTGAAGTCACTAAAAAGAATAGTTTTGTCTAACTAAATCTGACATTTGGCACTGGGCTACAGCCCTGGTAACCCCCTCGACAGGAACTTCTCTTGCACACTACTTCCATGAATAGTGATAAGCTCACTGGTTCTTGTGGGTGATGCTGTTTATAGCTTGTGTGATATATCCACTTCAGCATGAGCCAGGTGGGGGAAATGAGGCTACTGAAAATCCCATGACACCTGGGCATGGGAGATCTTTTTCTTCTATTAGACATTTAAAGCTCCTGAAAAATGTCAGCTTGGCAACCCTGGAGGCTGGTCTTACTGATGTCTACAGAACAAACACAGGCAGGAATAATGCTAATGTTCATTAACCCTCCACTAAAAACAGTTAAACTGCAGAGACCCAAATTCATATTTTGAACCCAGTTCAATGAGCTTATCTTCTACCATCCTTATTCTCCCTGGGGACTGTTTAGTCAAATGCAACTGGGTTTTCATAACTTACTAGGCCCAGTGCACAACAATGCAGCCCCCTCGTGCTGCACCAACACTTCCTTCCTGTTATGGACAACAGCAGCAGTGACAAGTCTCTGGCTGTTTACAGCACTGAACCTATGAATAAAAAGAATGCAAAGCATGTTTTTCTCAAGCACTTCTGTCACTGTATTGAGAGTCCAGGGATGAAAGTATATTGTTAAAGAACTTAGGCGAGATGTATTAATGGAGCAGCCACCCATCACACTTTCATAGAAATGAGAATACCCATTTTGCCTACGATATAGCAACACAGCTTTGTTGAGTACAGTCTAGTTTTAAGTGTTTGGGTTACCACAGCTTCCTCTGGGAAATTCACTAACATTTTTAATGAGATGTAAACTCAACAAAAGAGAAATAATGTTTTTCACTTTATATCCTTAGATCTCCAGATAAATTGGTTACGGTTTACCTTTGGTAATCCAGAACTGTTAATCACTGAGTTGTTCAAGAAACAAATTCTTATCTGTTATTGTCATAATCAACTCAGACACAGAATATTGGCTGTCCGTGCAGGTGCACACTGAAATCACATGCAACCATTAAGAGCCTCTCTCATATTATCTCTGAAATGTGCTATATTGGTGTGACTGGAACAGGAGTCTCGCTGGGTTAGAGACAAGAACATAGGCTGTGGATCACTCACTGCTTTGATATCAAGCTAACCAAAAGTTTAGACATCTCTAGAGCAGAATACTGCAAAGGGTATTATGTTTAACTTGAAGGTTAGGTTATTCCATGGATATTAGCTAGAGTATATGGAAAGTTTAGGAACATGAAGTAAAAAGTGTTGGAATGTGACAAAGGCAGAGCATCAGTTAAGGACCCTGTAACCTCATACCTCTGAACTTCACCCATTCAAACATGGAAGGACTGGAGTGTGAAGAGTTTGGAGTGGATTATTTAAGTGTGCTATATTTGTCCTTTCTGGTTCTTAATCTGTCTCATTATCACCCTTTACTCAGTGTAGTCAAAGATGCTAATGTAAACACTCCACCAGCCCAGAGGTATGCGAAAGTCAAAGTTATATAAAATGAGGCAGCTGAAATTACATTAGAAGGAAAAATCAGAAGCAAAAACAAAAAAAGCACAATAAAAAGATAGGAAAATCAGAAGCAAAGAATACAGAAGAAATTTATTGAAAGCACAAGTACAGACTGGCCAATAACTGCTTTCTACAATCTGAACAGTAAATAATAGATCTACAGAAAGGTACAAAGTTTGTTATAAAATAGTTTTAATTTCAATTCTTTTTGCATTACAAACATTCTTTGAAAGAGGCAATGGAATTTTGATGTTATGTGTGGTCACCCTCCCACAATACTGAACCTGTAATAGCTGTTATCAAAATATACAATACATCTGTTCACCATAAAAAACTGGGTTTTGCTGCCCCCTCATGTCTTACAACAGGTATAAAAAAATTATAAATATTTACACCCTTTTGTTACTCATTCTTTACATGCAAACATAGGGATCCAAAGGATAAACCCACAGTTGTCTGGGTTCTGGGGTCACCTCAATTCATTTGCTTGCATCTTACAAAATATATAGTCTGTTTGCTGACCGATCCAATGTTAGCAGCCAGCAAACAGGTTTCATTCCAATAAGCCTCTTCCCAGTTTCTTGGGTGAGGTTGATTGAATGCATTTAAAAATTAAACTGCAGCTGTTCCACTTGGGTTGCGCATGGATCTCTCTTCAAGGTAGAATGCTGCCTGTGGCATGTTCAAGGGTACACATTCAATAGCTAGTGTCACCTAGCTACAAGGGAAATTGTTTTACTGTTTTTGATTTGAGGGAAGGGAGATGAAGCAAATTAACTCTGGTTGATGCAATGACTAGAACGACTGTTAATTTGCTCTATTGAGTGCAAGATGCTGGCCAAGAAAATCTGGAGCTTTTCAGATAAGGAGATAAGACTTTTCTGTAACAAGCTTATAAGGATCTATGGTAATTGGAGCCAGCATCTACTTGTTAGCTGAGTCCTTTTTCAGCTCGAAACTGTGGGCAACACTATTGTTTCATTTAAGATGGCTTCAAACTCCTTTCAGCCACAAGCAAGGAGAAGATGGAGATAAGGCAGGCCAGTACTACCAAGCTCATGCCAGCAACCCAAGCTGAACCCTCACTCAGACATCACACACTTCTCCAGCATAGTTCACAACCACAAGAGCTCAGAGAGGAACTAAGAAAGGTTAAGACTTTTCCAACCCCTCAGTGACAGGCAAGTCAGGAGCTTCCATGCTAGGCAAGGAAAACATAACTTGCAACACAAAGAGAGACAATTAAAAAACAAACTTTGGTCCACTATTTGCAGAAAAACCCTGAAAAAGTATAAGATTATTGTTATTTTTGCATCCACACAGGTTGCATGTTAAAGGGAAATGTAAGGCAACATCGGATTATACAAAATAGAAGGCAGAACGGCACGGGAAAGAATTGTAAGCCAGAGGAATGGTATTTCAGTTTAACAGTGGTTTTGTCATTTGGGAAAAAACCAACTTGCCGCATTCTACTTCTTTTAACAAATTTCCTTCCTATAACTTAAAAAGATCTGGGCTTATAGGTTTAAAAAAAAAAGTAAAAAAAACTTTAGCCTGGTCCATTTACTCAGTCGTAATCAGAAGTCACTGGTGTTCGCTACTTTGAACACCTTTTGCTTTTTAAAAAAGCTCTGCTTAGCTTAACACGTTGTATTTGTTTCATTACGTTACTCATCCCCAGTCATGACCTCAGCCTGAAACTAAATTCCTGCCCTACAGTTTCAATTACAAAAAAAGAATAAAATAAGTACAGTATACAAGGGTAATACCAACAAAAGGAGTAAATTTAGATTACGTTTATATCATCTTATTGATCTATAAAAAAGTTACTTAAACTATTTCTTTTGCATATAAAGAGATTAGAATATTTGGTCAACTGGAAATATTGCTAGGTACAGATGACAGCAACTGCATCAAAAAGTATAATACAAGGATTAAAACAAAAGCTCAAACGCTGAAGACATGCTACAAGAATGATGGCGGAGCTACACTGGTCTTGTTAATTGTCAAATTAGGGGCATGAAGGTGACTCAGATGAACATCTTTCTAACCATGGGATAGCCAATAATTCTTCAAATCCTAGTCAAGTGTTTAGATTTATGTACAATTCAGAGAAGCTCATACTGATTTGTTTTCTTCACAAGTTTCCAACAGTGGTTAATTTTATAGCTTGGATCAAGGCTCTTGTGAAGAGGGAGCCTGTCACCTTGCTACCAACATTGGGATATAATGAGGCCATAGGAATGTTTCCCCATGCAGACCTTTCTGCTTAGTTTGAATGAAATAAACCAAGCATAATTAACTCCCACCTTGAAGAGTATAGAGATGGAGATAAAACCACATGCGGACTAGAAAAGTGGCAAGAAGATACATGATACTATGCAGATTATTAGACATTTCATGGACAGTGGGACAATCAATTGCCTAAGGAATTAAAGCCCAATATTTTCTTTATCCACTCTGCCAGCTTTACTTGTCCTTCATTACGAGTTGATCCAACAACCAGAACTCACTTGTTCTCCTCAACTCCCCCAATCTAATCTTTACAGTTCAGATCATGTTCTTCCCCCAATAAAAAGAATTTAAGGCACAGGATAGCAGATGCACAGTTTAGAAAACATTACCCTAAAACCCTTTGCACTGGGTGGGTTAGGATATCCCGCACACCATGTACTTTGCAAGATCCTGACTCAAAGGCGCTAATGTGAATTCACACAGTGGTTTCTGGGTCTTCCAAGGCTTGCATGGGTAAAGAAAATAAAAAAGGCATCAATGTGAAACCTGATAAGCTTGTTAGGATCAGTTTTTGTGGGTTTTTTTGTGGGTTTTTTTTTTTTTTGAGGGGGATGCGACAGAGGGAGGAAGAGGAAAATTCCCAGAGCAGTTTCCAAAGTGTAAACTTTAACATGTGATTTTTTTGTTTGAACAGCCATCAAGATTGTTATCCCATCACCGCAAGGTTAGCAATATGAATTAGATTTAATTTTTTTAAAAACCGGTAAACTGATTTCTCTTTAAAAAAATAAAATCTCTGGTCTTTAAGGTCACTTCAGCTGCATTTTTAAAGTGGCATTTTTTTTTTTTTCTGGAATGATGGAAGTTGTCTCCTAGCATTCAGCCCTTTAAGGTCAGGGCTGAACCCATGAGGTTTTAGTCAGGTCCATTCTGTCTCATGCCTTCCAAAGCTTTAAATGGTGGACTTTGAGAAGGACACACGCAGGTGGTGATTTTCACCAAGGTCATGATTATGGAGCTCGATGAGTGACTGAATGGCTTCTTCCACAGAGCCCATCTGGATTAGAGCCATTTTACGGTCCTTCCTGCCAAGACAAGTCAGTCAGTTTTAGGTCATGGTTGGTACTGTGTCTGTATAGCCTCACTCTTGCTGACTCAATAGAAGTTTTCTTGTCTGATGCTGAAAGCCAAACAGACATCTCAGCAGGCAAAACTGCTCATTAAAAGGTTTATTCCTTTCCTCCCACAGGACTGAGTGGTCTCTACAATTAAAACATGCATCCAAGCCACCAACCCAGTCATTTTAGACTAAATTTCATCTCCAGTACTCTACGTGCACTTATTATCCTTGCCCCCATTTCCTAACCCAGAGATATCCAGGAATGACAGTTCCATACAACCAGTAATTCAGCCAAGCTAAATTTCTGGTCTGAGACAGTTACTATCCAGTGCTTTTAGCATCTTCAAATTTGTGGAGAGCTCACTGGTAGATTTCATTTAGCTTTACCAGTTCTCTCAAGAGGACAGTTTTAAAATCTTAGACTTACTGGAAGAATTTGAATCCTTTCACCATCCCACCATTGCTTGAGAACAGCATCTTAAGGTCTTCTTCAGTTATCGAAGGTCTAAAGTCAAGAAATTACAGTCAGTTTTCCAGTCAACTGGTCTGAACTAGGAATTTATGTCTTAATCATATATTTTACAAGTTCCTTTCCTGAACTCTTTTCTACTGTCGTTCTCGCACTGGCATCCAAGATGTCAGACTGCAGGACGATGGATAAGCATTTCTTCTTGCTACCCATGGAATATGGCATTTCCCTTACTCCTGATGAGTGAGTCCTTACTTTACACTATGAAAAGCATTCTGGTATCATTGCTAGAATTTAGAATTGCAGAGTTTTGATGCTTGTCTTGCATATGCATCCTTTTCAGAGTGACTATGTGCTCCTGCCTTGCCACTATTACACATATTTTCCTCCCTCTGGAAATATTTCCCCTGAAATGCTGCAACATTCTGAAACACAGAAGTGAGCCACTAAGGTTTGCCATGGGCAGAAAAACACCCCCAAAATAAAAGCAGACAAGCAATCACAGATCCAAAAACATGACCTATGTAGGACTCTCCCCCGCCAGATTTTCAGAAATAAACTGATCTCTAGGTTACTATAATTTGCCTTATTGCCACCACTAAACAGTTCACAGGAGCACTGGGATTTAGCTGTAACTCTCTATTTTTTATTAAAAAACCCCAAAAGTTACAAACCTATTCTGTAACTGTTCTTTGAGATGTGTTGCCCATGTCGATTCCACTTCAACTGTGTGCATGGCCAGTGCATTAGTGTTAGATATTTCCCCCTTAGCAGTACCCAACAGGGCAGAGCATGCACCTCCTGCTGCCCCATGCTCCTGCGTGATGGCATAAAAGGGCATAGTTGACACCCGACTCCCTCAGTTCTTTAGATGGGAAGGAGGGTAGGTGGTGGAACAGACATATGCAACATCTCAAACAACAACAATTACAGGACACATTAGTAACAGTTTTCTTTTTGGAAATGATGCACATATCTTTTCTACTTCAGAGTACTCACTAGCTGTTCAATCTGGAAGCGGGATCAGAGTATCTGAATGATGACAGACTATATATGCAAATCTGGCACCATCTCTAGACTGCTGAGAGATGTACAATGAAAAGCAGAAATATGTATTTAAGACCAAATTGCAGCTCTACAAATGTCCAGAACAAGCAATTGACCTAGAAAGGCTGCGTGTGATTTTGATGGAAGTGCTAGCACCTTGTTCGGTGGAGTTGCATCTTACAAATGTATACAGGAGGAAGTCCACAACGAAATTCTTTGGGATGAGACTGGAAGGCCCTTCATCCTGTCCACAACCACCACAAACGTGGGGCCTAAACGGTTTAGGGCTATCCAAGTGTAATGCTATTGCTTTCCTAACATTCTTCTCATCCTTATGAGCATGAGGTTCAGGAAAGAAAGTTGGTAAGTATATTGCGTGATTGATGTGGAAGTGAGAAAATCTGGATGAGGGCAAAGGTATACCCTCCTGTCCTTGTAGAAGACTATCTACAGTGGGTCAGATACCAGGGCTCTCAATTCTCCAACTCTCCATGCAGATGTAACTGTTACCAAAAAGGCTACCTTCACTGACAGATGAAGCAATGAACAGGTAGCCAGAGGTTCAAAAGGTGGATCCACTGGTTTTGTTAACACCAGGTTTGAGTCTCCAGGGGGAATAGGGCTGTCTAGTTGGGGATATAATCAGCCCAGACTCTTCAAAAACCTTAGTGACATGGGTTTGGAGAAAAGTAAGTGACAACCAAGAGGTTATAAAGCAGAGATAGCAGCAAGCTGCACCCACATAATACCTCCACTCAGTCCTTTTAGCTGTAGGAGGCAGGGAACATGGAATTTTCTACTTGGGCACCTAAATAACCTCATTTATGGGGAGCGCCATGTGAAGGCCCCACAGATCCAAAGACATGAACTAATCTGTCTGAGCCCTCCTGAACTACTTTCAACTGTACATCTAGGGAGGAAGTCACCCTCTTTAAGAGGTCCTGGTGAGCCCTGTAACAGCAGAGGGGGGAGAAGAGAGAAAACACTACATGCTATTGCCTCCTAAGATGATGAGGCAGAACCCAAGAATGACTGAGGTGGAGCTCCAAAGAGGGATTCACTAAAGCAGATTGCCCATGTTTGGTACCAAGCTCGGGAGTGGCTTCCTGCAGCTCTTGCTGCAGAGCTTCGTGATGTCTACTGGAGGATGTGCAGAGGATCTGGAGGCACGAGGAAACCCCCATGGGTTCCAATATGGCCACTAATATGGTGCCAGAGCCCAATTTCTTCCAAGCCATGGCTTCCTAGAAGCAGACTAATGGGGAAGCTCTGCTGGATACCAGGGGTGAAAATCCCTTGGGAGAGTGATTGCCTACAACTGTGACGTAAGATTCCACTTCCAACTTGAACTATGAACTGGAGTCATCCGACCAAGCAGGCATGGTGCCTCTCTAAACCACGGAGTTGTGCCAGCAGTCTGGAGAGGATGGCATTAAGGAAATCATAGGTGGCTTGCCATTCAACAGCACTGTACAAGTACCAGGGTGGCCAGAGGTGCCCATGGTACTTGGCACTGAACCCAAGGGGCTGGCAGATCCACAAATGTCTGTTGGCACCATGCAAAATGATTCTTGAACCACTTGCAAAGCCAGCGCCAAGAGACAGACTGGGTGCTATGGTATGTGTCTCAGACATTGATGGCACTGGGAGATTCTCCTGCTGCAACGCAAAGAGGAGACAGACTATAGCACCACTCAACAGGAAGGTGCTCCCTTAGAGATTGGTCTCCATGGCATCAGTACCCATGCTGGAGTTGAAGACCCTGCCGGAGGTGCACTGATATATGCACTAGTGTCTCAGCACCAAGCACACACTACTCTCCTTTCCAGCTGGTTCACTTTCATGCTGGGGACCTTAATTTCCTGGATGCCGAATACCAGGGTGCAGTCTTGTAGTCCTCCTTTTTCAGTACTGGAGAAGGAGACTGGCACCGAGACTCTGCCATGACTGGAGGAGTGCTCCTAACTGAAGCAGAGGCATCTGATGCCCACCCCAAAGGGAAAGGTTATGAAGATGGGAACAGGGACTCCTTCCATAAAGAGGTGCTTTAGTGTGACTAGTCCTTTTTAGTTCTGGGCTTAAAGTATAAGGTGCAGATGTGGCACCTGCCCTGATGTGTGCTTCTCCTAGATACTTCAGGCATCAGCCTCTTGCATCTTTCAAGATTTGAAGCCTGGGGACCAAAGCATACCATGGTACCGTGCGCTGGTACTTCGAACAGGCAAGAACCAGGAGTGTACACTAAGTACACTAGTACAAAAAGGAAATCACTAGTTTAGAACTACGGTAGGACTATCAACTATTAACGAGTACCAACTATATACAATAGAAATGCTAAAAAAGAGGGAAACAGAAGCAAAGTAGAATGCTCCAACTGTCACATATGGTAAGAAGGAACTGAGAGGGGGTTGGGGGTAGTTCTGCCTTTTATACCATCAAGCAGCAATGCGAGGCAGAAGAGGGTGCATGTGCCACTCCAAGGGTACTACTAGGGGAAAAAATCTGACTCAAGTTCACTGGATGCATACACACCTGAAGTAGAATGGACATGTGCAAATCACTAAGAAGTGCTACCAATATCAAATTATTTTCTAAAAGATCAACCATAGAAGAACAAACCTACTCCAGGACTGATGACTAAGGGGACCAACTTGGACAGCTGGTGCCTTCAGGTTCCTGAAAGAAATGGATCTTAGAACTACAACTGCTGTGGGGAAATCTAGATGAGTTGACATAATGCAAGTTAGGCATGTGCAAGAGCTGACTGTCCCCGTTTTAAGATGAATGTGGCCAAACTTCACTAAACCCAGAGAATGCAGATCTTAAATTAATGCTCCACAGAACCTGGTACCCAATATCCTCTCCACTTGCAATGTGTGTCCCTTTTTCAGAGCATATGTACATTCCTCACATGGGTACTTACGGGATATTGGAGAGGTGAAGGGTAGCAGAAGGCGGGAAGATATTCTGGAAGTTTTTGGAGCCTGGTTTCTTGAAACGATGTAGAGGAGAGTTTCCATAGTCTTTAGTCAATCCCTGGTCTTCCTGTCCCTCACGGGGAAGCTGTACTGTCTGATGCTTAGACAGGGTGATACGGATGGGTTTCCCATTAAGCTTCTGACCATTTAAGTGACTCATTGCTACAACAATTAAAAAATAGCGTAAGGGAACAGAAACTGAGAGACTAGTTAAGGCTTACATTTAAGCCAAACCTAGAATTTCAATCAAATCCACTTCCCTATACAGACTGTCCAAACACCAAGACACCTATCATTACTACTATTTATTAACCTGCATCTTTTTAGTCTTTGCCCATTCTCATTTTACAATTAGCCGATTGTCCAGCATAAGAATATCTACTTGAGTGTAACACCAAACCCCAGCCTATTATGTAGGCAAGCAGTTCAGCGCATGGATACTTATTCTGCACCTTTTGAGAGCAACATTAGTATTGACTATCACTCTTCCACGGAGGAGGTATTTTGATTTATTGCTAACTTGACTGCCACAACAATATGGTCTAGTTGGATGTTAAACCTTTAAACAAGCAGCAGTGCTATGAAAGACTGCTACAACAGGTCAGGGGAGGGATAGCTCAGTGGTTTGAGCATTGGCCTGCTAAACCCAGGGTTGTGAGTTCAATCCTTAAGGGGACCATTTAGGGATCTGGGGCAAAAATCTGTCTGGGGATTGGTCCTGCTTTGAGCAGGAGGTTGAACTAGATGACCTGAGGTCCCTTCCAACCCGGATATTCTAGGATTCTATGCTACCAGAGTGATGCAACAGAACATGCTTACCAAGCTGGGCCTGGTTTCCGTCAGCCATTTGAACTAAGGCATTCTCCTTCTTATTAAATAAGATCTTCACCCTTTGCACATCACCATAGACTCCTTCAGAAAGTGAGGAGACAAGGAAAAAAGTCTTTAGGCAGGAAAAGAAAAGTCTCATCCAACTTAATAACAAATCAATTCAATACCAAAATCATCCACAACCAGGCTGATCTCATTCCAACCAAGTTTACTTATTCTGCTCTACTTAGGGGGAGAAACTTATACACAGCAGAATAATAATGGAACAATACATTAAAGAAAATAGATACTGGGTTTCAGCAAAAAGAAAAAAATTTAACTGCCAAAGGACTGAACTGGACAATTTAGCATGCTACCACAAATTTTAAACTCCTATAAAAAGACATGCAAAGCAATAAACCATGCATAACTGAACATAAAAATAAAGGCAAACTAAACTAAACAGCAAACTATGTAACAATGTAAAAAAATGAAATTATGCATTCAAAAATGGCAAACTGCAAACTGTACATTTTTGAAGTATCAAAAAAAGTAATCTCAAATAAATGAAAAACAAGGTAATAAAAAGTGTGAATAATAACATACCGAAAAGAATAAAGAGGCATTGGGGTGTAACTCTCTTTAGAGAACAGCAGAGCAAGGCAGCGGAGGGACAGGGAAGAGGTAAGGAATCGAAGGGGAGAGCGAGGTTGCACAAATCGTCCACAACGAGGAAGGGCAGAGTCCCCGCAGGAAATGGCGAAATTGGTTGATGGATGATGAAGTTTTCAAGATGGTTAATATTGAAGGGCAGGTTGGTTTCCGAAGAGCAGGGTTTTTTGGAGGGGGGATTTTTTTTATTTTATTTTTTTTGTTTCAAGCAACAACAGGAAGCAGAAGTACCGTGCAGTCAGTTGGCAAAGAAATTCCGGATCAGGGGAAGAAAAAAAAATTCAGGGATGGGGAGAAAAGAAAAAGTAGCAAAAAACACAGGTCAGTAAATACATAAGGAATATGTAGTGTTCCATCAGTCAGATTTACAGATTTCTACATACAATACTTGTTTTATAGAAATAGTTAATAGGTTTTACCTAGTGGAACACAATGATAAAGAAAAGCATTTTTACTTAAGATATACATAGAAGGTAAGAGACAGTATCACTGCGGAGTGACTTCTAGAACAGTAACAATGATATCCCAACTGTCCTTCTCAAAGGAATGATTCAAGACTTTTCTGGCCTCTAAGAGAATGAAACCTGTACTAACCGTCAAACTAAAAACAGCTTGAGAACACTCTGAAGTACCTGCTTAACACAGGAATGTTTAGTGGAGATGATTCGTGTTGCACACTTCACTGCAACTAAACTAAAGGAGAGCAGTCTCGACATGAATCATTGCTTCCAAAGCCAAAGATTAACTGGAATAACTGCTGCACCACTGCTAACTATATATCAGAATGAATTGCTAAAGGAGAAGCATCTGCTGTAAGGGGACACTACCACAGGTACTGGAGGGGAACGGAGATTTCCACATACTCAACACATTAATGAAGCAAGTATCTTACTGCAGAGGTCAGTGTGCCAATACTAATCAGCAAGGGCAGTAAGCAGGAGGAGCCTGTCCTCCCAGGGCACAATGATAATTCAACCTGCAGGCAAACACCAGCGCACACAGTCTACAATAAACATGGAAACTCAATGCAAATGGGAGAAATCTGGACTTCTCCCTACCTATCCCACTTTAGCTCTTAGGATTTAGAAAGAAATTTCACATATTACTAGAGGGAGAGAGTCACTCCAGGGAAATACGGTCTCTTAACTATCTAGTTGTTGCATAGGTAAGTTTCTAAAATACTGATTATACAAGCAGTGAAAAAAGTTTAAGTCTGTTAGTTCACTATAGGTATCAAAGTCTCTCTAACCCAAAGACAAGCTGGATGGATAGTGAAGAGGCCATCAAAAATGCAAGGCATGATGTAATTGCTTAATTCCTACATTCAGGCAAAAACATTTGTTCACACTGTTCAGAAACGGCTTTTAGAAGCCTAGTCAGTTTACAAAAAATCAAAATTCCAAATTTTAAATGCCTATACAGAAAAATGGATTCTGCTGTGCCTGTCATTGACACCTGAGCACAGCACATAACATCTGGAATCAAAGTGCACCTAATTTCACGATATTGATCTGAAAATTATAATGCCAGCCCTTTGCCAGTTAAGGGGCTCTCCATTTGTTTTGTTTAGGAAGTCACTGTTAACTCCTGAAGCATCATAACAAGAATTTCCACTCTAGGGACAATATCTAGCCTGTAATCAGAGCACCCTGAGAGCGCCACTGGCATTATCTCATGCCCTGAAGAAAACAGTAATGATAGTCAGGTGAAAAGAATAGTCTGAAAATTGATAGATTAAATTTGTTAATCAATTAATTAAATATTTTGATTATTCCTTATCTCATCCAGACTTCCCTTTTGAAGCAAAAGAGGTTTTACAGTTACTTTGACATGACTGATAAAAGTTTTATAATTACACATAGTAGGAATTAAGTTTTATGGGCAGTCTTACCAGATATAGTAAAGCATTATTTTTCAGGCAGTATAGACTTATCTTCTAATGCACACAAACTGAAATATAGTCTACACTTTCAATCCAACAAGCAGCCAAAAGTTGACTTAATAGAAATACATTTAATTCTTATCAAATGATTTTATATTTCATCCTTTTTTATTAGAAGGATTGTTCCAATTTTACTTGCCTTCATTTAAAAAAACAAATTTTTTCAGCTCTGAGAAAAGGTAAATGGAATTGAAAATGTAAATTTGTGAGTTAAGAGCATAAATAAAGAAAAACTTCAAGGAATCTTGGAAAGGAAAAAAATACATGTGCGAGCACATGGCAGAGGGAACACTGCAGAGGTACAATGAAGCCAAGCTGGCAGGGGTCAAGACATTAAACAGAAAGAGTAGAGGGCAGAATGAACTCTCTCTGTAGTTCTGAATTAATGTATAAAATTAGAACATGCCAAGGAAGGAAGGGAGGGACTTTGCTATTCTGTGACCCAAATCACACAAGATCCATGGGAGTGGGTGGGAGATTGTAAAAAAACAAGGGAGGGACACACTCTGTAGCTTTACGGGACCAGAGCAGACAGGCAACACCCTTGGCTATCAACCAAGGAAGAGCGAAGATTTCAATTTAAAAGATAGACCTTCCCATTTCCCTTTTAGTGGCTAGAGTATTGATCTGCTTTGAGATTTAAGACTGGCAGAGCACATTTCATCTGCTTTTCTAGTTTTGCCGTTTCCTTTAGGACACAGTAAGATTTCACTTTCAGTAAGTTCCACCACAATCTTAAGTGTTCAGAAAGTGAAAGCAGAGGTAACTGGAAGGAGAAAAAAAAAGTGAAATTACAACTCCACTAACCTCAGGGTTCAGATTGCTAACCAGCAGAACGGAGTTCCCTGCCCCAGTGAGGCCGGGAATGCCCATCCGTCCTGCTGCAGCCGCTGCAGCTGCTGCTGATGGGATAGCCAAAGGAGCAAGTGCTCCATGAACATTTGGAACTGACAAGCCTGGAAATTAAAGAATATTAGCCAGTAAAGAAATTAACAGCATGTACTCTGTCTGCTGCACTAGAAGGGAGCACTTCAAACCCACCAATCACAGTCCAAAAGCATTTACTCTAATAATGACAAGTGCCTCCAATTCTGACACAACTAAGAAGGAAATAGTCATCGGTTCTTCTAACAGTGTATTTCGCTCTCTTGCGGTGCCGGCTGCATGACAGATGCCTCTGGATGCGATCTGGCTGGTTTTAATATTTTACATGTTCCACAGGCTGCAGAACTGTATGAGTGCAAAGCCTCAATTCTGTGGGTGCAGGAAGGGTACCTACAAGCAGTGCGTTTGTAACACTATTCCAACCAATGCATGCCACAAGTGCTTCATTCGGTTACCATGCATGCAATGAAAACAAATATACACTCCTATGAGTTATTCATTACTCAATCTGAGAAAGGATTAATTTTATGTACAGGCATTTCTATGGTGCTCTTTGTAGGTACGTGATGCTCACAATATCAAACATACATCTCTAAAGGTACATCTATACTGAAAAAAAACCCTATGTAGAAGCAAGTCTCAGTGCCTGGGTCGACTGACTTGGGCTTGTGCTACAAGGCTAAAAATAGAGATCTTCTCCCTCAGGCTGGAACCTGAGCTCTGAGATGCCCCCTCCCCCCCCCCTCGCCAGATTTTGGAGCCAGGGACAGCTGACCAAGGCTCTGAGACTGTCGAGGTTTTTTGGGGGTTTTTTGCAGCACAGACTCCTTTCAATTTAGCGCTTTCAATCTTTAAGTACTGATAGAGCTACTGGTTGATTTCTTTCATAAATGATTATCATTATCTGTAGGGCATAGGTACAACCTCCTTAGAGGGATGACACATTAAAGAGGAATTCATGGCCAACAGACCACCTGGTTCATGACTAAATTTGCCCATAGACATCTCAAATTCCATTTAGCTATGCTGTTTCTACAGTTTATTGGTAACTCATTCCATAGTTTACTATAGTAAAAAGGAGCCAACCTAGTGCTTAGCCTACTATTTGAAGTTCAATACAAGTATTTACTACCCAAAAACTGATAAGGGTTTGAGAATGACATTTATTAAAATTGGCACGTCAGTCATATATGCATCATTTTGATATCTGCAATGATCCCTGAAGTTCATAGGGCTGTCTATTTACCACACTTAAGTTTAAATATTAACTTTATTCAATTAAAAGTATTAAAACAGAATGGAAAGTGGTTTCCAGTTTCAGAAGACGCTTCCGTGTAAGTGCTATAAAGTTAAAATTCTAGTGCCACTAACATACCAAATTTGCTATGCTTGGTACAGAGTTCAGAAACAGATGCAATTATCTTTACTTTCAAAATACTACTCATGACTACTGTGTGTGTCTTGGCTTCTTTCCCCTCCCACTATGTTGATTACTTCATTTACTACAGCCACACTTGTCCATGTAGATGGATTCAAGGACTTCAGTATCTTCCATCCCCCTATTTTGTCTACTTATTACAGGACCAGCTCATTCCATACCCTGCAATCAGCACACAGACTTAACAGTTCAGAGGGAATTAATATTTATTTTTCTAACCTAATGATCTTAAGACAACTTGGGTTGAAGTGGCTGTTCAGTGACCAAATGTTTAAAAAGGCACTGCTCTAGCAATGGCCAGCATTTGCAAGGCAACCTAAGGAATTCAAGTTTAATGTTTGGAATACAGTACCTGCTTGAGGAATTGCAAAGGCAGGAGGGAAGCCAGCTCCTGCATATGGAGAGGCAGAAATTATTCCTGGAGCTCCTATGAAAGAGAGTAAAACAGTAAGTCTATGAATTTAATTCCAATAAATAAGACAACTCCACTTCAGACAGCCAGTTTGTATAGTCATGTCTTGAAATGCATGTAACGGAGTACAGACTAAGCTCCTAGACAGATCACAAAATTAGAACCGTCTCTAAAACCCAATAAAGCTACTAAATATTTCTTTTAAGAGTGTCACCACTGAATGCCAAGAACCAGTTTCCTATTCTAAGTTTAGCTTTGAAGACACTTTCCTGCTTTGAAGCAGCAATTAAAAACTGTTCTATCTACTTTGTACTTTTGAAAAGGCTACTACTTTTTCCTATGTCATGTCACTTTCAGTATAACACCATTCTCAAAGAGCCAGGGATATAACTAGTAACTCCAGTCACTCCAAATCATTGACAGACCACCAGGTGGCACTAACAGCACAGCAAATGGACAAGCATCTGCAAGGATTCTTGGTAAAGGGAAGCGAGATGGCTTATCAAAGATGCATGGTAAAAAAAATGTAAAAATGGAGTACAACCATATCAGTGTTCCATGTTATTAGCTTAAGACTTATATGCCACCAAAGAGACTAAATGGAGATTAAATTGACTGATCCAATGCAGAATAATCTGTTGGTTAAGCAGTAAATCCAACTTTGGATACAAGTCTTGGTTACCACACAAATCGAACCATCAGGGGAAAAAAAAATACTGTCTATGGGGGTAACTCTTCTGAATGGAAGGAGCTGTTGCTAAAAACGCATTAATGGGTTACTGCCAACTTTTGCTTTGCAAAATGCAATTTCAGAGCCAACAGTTAATTTCACTATAGAGGGGGTAATTATGAAATGAAAAGGAGGAACCAGATGTACTCCACTAAAGATTGATACTTCTTGTTGTTCAGGGAACAACAAAACATCTCATTCTGTACAGAAAGTGGTTTGAATCAACAGTGCAATGAGCAATTACGATTTGTGGTGTGTCAACACTCAGATACCTTCACTACCTGACTCAAGTTCTGAATGTTGAAGCCCGCAATACACAGACTTTTAGGAAGAAGTCAATAGATTATTAGAGGGGCTTTCTTACCAAAAGCAGCTGCCATGGTTTGATCAAGAGAGGGCTGGCTATCCCCAGAAGGTAAATCGGGTCGTGTGTAATCTCTGCTCTTATCATTGTTGTATTTAACATTGAGGCTTGTGAGTTTGGAGAAGTCGATGCGCAATGTGCAACAGGCATTGTAGATATTCTGCCCATCTAAAGACTGCAGAAAAACAAACCAGAGCTCTTTTACCTTGTCAAAGGTACCTTTATGCTAAAGAACAAATCTGATTAACCTGGATAGTTATTCAGACATCTTAAAGCTGTGAGAATAAGAGCAAATATCTTGCTTAGATAACATGTTAAATAATTTTATAGCAATATCCTGACACTGAAAATTTCACTTTCGATGCACTTATTGGTGAAATTCTCTCCCAATTACACACAGAAAACCTCAGTGAAACAGTTGCACATGTGTAATAGAGCAGGATTTGACCCTGTACTATTATAAACATTTCCATGCGACAGAAGCAAGACACAGCTGTTCCTAGATCTGTTGAAACCCTCTCTTTTACAAGTCATCCCTTAAGGAGTTTAGGTGTGTGGAGCTGCCAGTGTACTCACCAGTTTGGCATGCTGAGCACTCATAGGGTCAGCATATTGTAACAGGGCCTGGAACTGGTTGTTCTTGGTGAATGTAATTATTTTCAGCACTGTGCCAAACTTGGAAAAAATCTGCAAGATAAAGTTTGCATACCATCTCATCTCGTGTTTCTAATAGTTGTTGTCTCTTTGTACCTCTGCTTTTCACAATAAGAAACTGCAAATAAAGCCACTTTCATCTTTTCATCTAGTTTTTATTAAGATCAGAATGGAAAAGTAACTTAGGAAACAGTGTTAAAACATATTTCTCAACTATGTTCTGATTGTTTAATGAACGGCTTGTGGATCTCTGCAAAGGCTTACTGAATTTGAATTTCCAAAGCTGTATTATGCATGATTTTAGCTTTCCTGTGTAAAAAACTTTAGTACGACAATGCTGAAACCCTGCTAAGAGAAATATTTTAGTAGTTTCCCTGAATAGTTATTTACTGCCACTGGAGTTAAAGATGTTTAAGCAAAGCCACTTTCCTGTTTTATGTTATGTTAAAAATCTGGTAACTTTAATTTGTATCTTTGTCTTGAAGTCAAGGTGACTAATACCATGTATGGCAAATAGTTGGAGGAAGCATTCGGGTCTCTTTTTTGAAGAATCCATATTAGACTAATAGAAACATCTATGACAGTTTGTACTTGCCACTGCACGCATGCTTACCAACATGAGAAAAATATTATGCATGCATAACTAGCTACCTTTTAAAAGATACGATTAGGTCCTTTCCCTTTGTGTCTGACTCACGACCAGCTACTATTTTGACGTGGGGCTCTTCTCAAAATTACTTAAAACTCACCTTCTAGCTGGATAACTTGTGCTGTTAAAGCATGTGTTGTAGTATTTGCACTTAGGGTATTTCTGAATGAGTGTTTGAAGGAAGAGGATGCTTCACATACAAAAATAAAGCTTTGCATTTTAAACTGAAAAGACACTGAACAGAGCAAAATTATTGTCACTGGTGCCCTTTGCAATTAAAGAAATTAGCCTGGTTTAGTTCCACAAGAGTAAAATTTTAAGTTTCTATTTTAAATGTATGCTTTTGTTGCACTTGTGCTACACTAGTTTTTTTGTTATGGTTGACAGCATCTATAAGAATTTAAATGTGGCACATTTTACTAGCATTGTAAGTAATGCCCATCAACTAAAGTTTCCTGGTTTAAGCCATGACACTATTTCACTGACCAACTCCCTAACTTTACCAGTAGTCTCATTGAAACAGTTTTGCCGAGTGTAGTCTGCCTTACCACTGCCTACACTTCAAAATTTTCCTAGACAGAATTTTTGACCTATTCTGTATTCCTTATTTTTTGCTTCACTGCATGAAGGATGCTCTTGTGTTTATTGGACCACAAGTCTTGAACTCCTATCACCTCAATAGACTTCACAGGACTAGATTTCAGGTGGGGAGTGAACACTAGCAAATTAATGCAATGCAATACAATACTGTGAATGTGACTTGGCAATTAAAAATTAGGGGATACTACAGGAAGTGCTATTACTTTGTCATTGACTATTCAGCTTTAAAAACAGCCGGCAATGTGAAAATGTTGATGTGCCAGCCAACTGTTTATCTGGATTCTCTGAGATGCTTTTGTGTTTTACACTGCTAAAACACATTTATGTATCACTGTAAATGCACATGGTGCTTTACAGATGTAAACATTCCCAGATGCAAGGACTTAACCTAAGACAAAGGAGAAAAAAACTGAAGGGATGATCACATGAAGGTGGTTTTGGATAAAGCAACACTGCTCCATACGAACTGCTGTTGCCATTTCTTCCACATTGATCTGCAAGTGGAAATTTGAGCATGAGCTCACCTGATGCAGGA
The DNA here is from genome assembly GCF_020497125.1 of Mauremys mutica. NCBI lineage: Eukaryota > Metazoa > Chordata > Testudines > Geoemydidae > Mauremys > Mauremys mutica. Next base: position 5,544,802 of record NC_059095.1, read on the forward strand.
CATCCAGAGTGACAGGATAGAAGAGATTTTCCACAATGATCCTCAAGACAGGGCTCTGGCCAGCCATTGCCATTCCTGCATCCACTGCAGCAGCAGAGGCTGACAGTGCCAGGTTTCCAGACTGAACAGAGTTCACTGCTTGCAGAGCTGCCTGGGCCCGCTGTGGAAAGAAACATCCTGTCCGGTTAATAATACTGCAGGTAGAAGTACTCAAGTTTAATTTTTTTGTTGCAAGTTCCCCACTTGAAAACTACCATAGAACACAACACTGACCACCACAATTGGAGACTAGCAGTTTGTATAAGGAAACTTACAACTAAGAGCCTGTTCATGTATCTGTACATTTCAAAGTTTCTGGCAGTGGTTGCACACTTCAGAGCCAACAAGAGCATTGCAACATAAAAATGCAAACTAGACGTTCACACGCATGAACTGCTTACAGGAAAAGACAGCTAGAGTTCATACTTGCTATGATCCCGTTACTAGTGATTGCTTCCCCTCCACCAACCCTCCCAAAAGCCTAAACCAAGTGATCTTGTTCAACATTTGTTGATGCCAGGTCTGTGTTATTCCATAATAAAGAACTTCAGATTGAGCACACCCACACCCTAGATGAAGAGTCTGGATTACTAGCATCATTACTTGGATCCATGCCAAACAAGCAGCACCAGTAACATTACACATTTCATTTTATAACTGTTATTAGGGTCATGCTAGAAACACATGTAACAGGAGTGAGGAAAACAGAAAAAGGCATAGAGACAGAACTATCCTAAAAGTAACACCACGACACACTGGGGCTTCACCCTTCTAAATGTGCAAAGAATACTCCCTCATCCCCAGGACTGAGAATTAAACTAGAATTAAGGCTCTTAGTCATGGTGTTTTCAAGTGTCTTCTGCTGTAAAGAAATACAACTGGCAAGTCAGAGCTGAACTTTTGACAAGCTATAGAAACTGACAACACAACGATTAAAAAAAAAAGGTTGCTCATTAAACTATTTAGGAAGTTCAAACAAGTTTACAAATCCTTGATGTTTTAAGGACAGTGAAGTTAAAAGAAACTTGAAAAAAATACTTTCATAAAATGGAGGAAGTCTCCCTTTGTGGGGTTCCTGTTCTGAGACTGTTTATAGAACATGCTGGAAATTGGAATATGCACAACATTACTATTTATCAGATACCTGGGCTCTCGGAATCACATCTGTGTTCACTTTACTTAACATAAGAATGGCCATACTGAATCAGACCAATGGTGCATCTAGCCCAATATCCTGGCTTCTGACAGTAGTCCATGCCAGATGCTTCAGAGGGAATGACTAGAACAGGACAATTTCAAATGATCCATCCCTGTCATCCAGTCCCAGCTTCTGGCAGTCAGAGATTTAGGGACACCTAGAAATGGGATTACATCTCTGACCATCTTGGCTAATAACCATTGATGGATTTATCCTCCAGGAACTTATCTAATTCTTTTTTGAACTAAGTGATGATTTTGGCCTTCATGACATCCCCTGGCAATGAATATTTCCTTATGTTTGTTTTAAACCTGCTGTCTATTAATGTCACTGGGTGACCTTTGGTTCTTGCATTATGTGAAGGCGTAAACAACACTTCCTTATTTACTTTCTCCATACCAGTTATGATTTTATAGACCTCTATCATATCTCCACCGGTAATGTCTTTTCCATGCTGAACAGTCCTATTCCTTTTAATCTCTCCTCAAATGGAAGTTGTTCCTCACCCTTAATCATTTTTGTTGCACTTCCCTGTGCTTTTTCCAATTCATTCATATATATATATATAAAGTGCAACTAGAACTGCATGCAGTATTCAAGGTGCAGACATACAATGGATTTATATAGTGACATAATACTTATTGCCTTATCTAGCCCTTTCCTAACTGTTCTTAACATTGTTCATTGTTTTGACTGCAGCTGCAGCCTGAGCAGACGGATTTAAAGAACTATCCTCAATGACTCCAAGATCTTTCTTGAGTGATAACAGCTAACTTAGTCCCCATCCTTTAGTACGTATAACTGGGATTATGTTTTCCAGTGTGCATTACTCTGCATTTATCAATGCTGAATTTCACTTGCCATTCTGTTACTAGTCACATTCTCTGCAGTGAAGATCAATGCAAAGAATTCATCTGGCTTCCCCTTAAGAGCCTTGTCTTCCTTGAGTGCTCCTTTAGCACCTCAATCACCCAGTGGCCCCACTGATTGTTTGGCAGGCTTCCTGCTTCTGATGTTCTTAACATTTTTTCCTGTTTGTGTGTCTTTTGCTAAATACTCAAGTTCTTTTTTGGCCTACCTAATTATATGTTTACACTTGATTTGCTGGAGTTTATGTTCCTTTCTATATTCCTCAGTAGGATCTGACTTCCAATTTTTTAAAGGAAGACTGTCTCTAACCTCCTCTTTTACTCTATTGCTTAGCCATGGTGGCATTTGTTTGGTCCTCTTGTTTTTTTATTATTATTTTTGGGGGGGAGGGGGGCGAAGAGAGAAAACATTTAGTTTAAGCTTCTATTATGGTGCTTAAAGTTTCCATGCAGCTTGCAGGCATTTCATTCATGACTGTTCCTTTCAACTAACTTCTTCATTTTTGTGTAGTTCCCCTTTTTGGAAGTTAAAAGCTTCTTTTATAGTTTCCTCTCTACCAGGAAGCTTAAATTTAATTACATTATGGTTGCAATTACCGAGCAGTTCAGCTATATTCATATCTTGGACCAGATCCTGTGTGCCACTTAGGGCTAAACCAAGAATTACCTTTCCCCCGTGTGGGTTCCAGGATTAGCTGCTCCAAGAAGTAGACGTTAATGTGGTCTAGAAATTGTCTCTGCATCCCATCCTGAGGTAACATGTACCCAGACAATATGGCGATAGTTGAAATCACCCCTTATTATTGGTTTTTCTGTTTTTGTAGCCTCCAATACCCATAACAACAATCACTATCACCATCCTGGTCAGATGGTTGTGTACTCCTATTGCTATACTCAAATTAATCAAGCATAGAATTTCTATCCAGAGAGTCTCTATAGTACAGTTTGATTCACTTAAGGTGTGTTTTTTTTTTTTTAAACTGTATTTGACTATGCTTTCTTTCACATACAGTGCCAGTCCCCCACCGGGATGACCTACTCTGTCATGCCTATATATTTTGTACCCTGGTATTACCATGTCCTGTTGATTATCATTGTTCCGAGTTTTATCCTCATTTAATATCAGGCACTCAAGTTCACCCATCTTAGTATTTAGAGTTCTGGCATTTGTATGAAAGCACTTAAATTTGTCAATTTTAGGTATCTATCTATGTGCTAGGCAGTTGTTATTGAAGGACAATAAAAAGAATTACTACTCACTGCTTGGTTTGGAGAGTTGTCTGTTTTGAGTTCCTTGTGGTTGGAGAACTGAATGTAGATGGGCTGGCTTCGAAGGACTGGAGTGACTGTGGTGTAGTAACTTACCATGGTGTTGGCTGCTTCCTCAGTGTTCATTTCTATGAAAGCCTGCATAGGATCACAAATGCGACATGTCCCGGTTATTAGCAGAGCTGTTTACATTAAGGTAGCAATTTGAATGCTGAATGGTACCATGATGTGACCAATGGAAGGTCTTCTATACAGAATATTAAATGAGATTCAGGAAGATGTACAGCAGTAGTGTGTTCGGAGTCTGTGTTTACATGCAAGCTTTCAAGGCCACTTGCTTGTACAACAGAATTGCAAGAAGTTTTCAACTAAGTCTTGTTTTTACAGACACAAATATTGAAAACACGTGAATTTTCACTATGCAGTTAAAAATACCAGCTGCATTTGCTTGGGTCTCATTTTTAGGACTTCAGATTGCAATTTTTGGCAACAGATCTGTTATAAAAACAGTTTGCAAAAGAATTTCAGTAATCAGACTGAAGAGACCATCAAATCCAACAGTGCCAAAAGTGTGACAGTGACACTAGCTCAGACTGAAGTATTACCCCAGATTTCACCCTACTTTCACTTTTTTCATTTGTAGATATAAATCAGGCCTTACTCTTGTATATTTTAAATTTACTAGCTAAAATCTCCCACTTTTTAAAAATAGCATTTAAAAAACTGAACAACTGAGTGTTGCATGAAACCACATGCACTACGTATTAACACGTAACATAGAACCTCACTAATTCTCTGCTAATCTTCAAATCTGCTTATTCTTATGATCTCATACTACTTCTAAGATGCAGATGTGGTGCAATGAGTCATTACTTTTATGATATACAGTATAAATATCAAATTAAAACAGCAACACTTTATTCTCTGATTTTTTGCAAGTATAAAAGTATTTCATGTGATACAGTAAATGTAAAACTGTTTGCTTCTTTGCTTTCCAATTTATAATCCACAATGGATTTCCTGGTTACCATTAATTAGCACTAACCTACTACATTGTCCAACTGGAGTTTGGCTCTGACTATTTGTTACATTTTTAGGCCTCCTTTAACTTCAAAAGTTAGAAGTCCAAAGAGGCTAGTGGGCCAGCATGACTAAGAGCTGGGTCACATCAGTCTTGTCTAAACTACTCTCCTGCTTTGTATTTTACAATCAATTATAATATAGAGAAGTGACTGCATGCAAGCAGTGTTTGAAGTGCCTGAAGTCAGAAAAGGCAGTGTTTTTGAATAGCTCTTAAATTAAAATAATCTTGAAACAAAAAATGTATCTGAACTTAGTAACTACTATCTGGCAGTTGTGAAAGTTGTATTAGCAACATGCATCTTATTTGCTGATGCCATGACAATGGTTTCAATCAAGTCTCCCATAAAATCCCCACTTACAATTGTTGGGACAGTACCTGATTTTTTCCTTTCAGCATTAGAAGATTGGTGACTTTGCCAAAAGGTAATCCCAAAGAAATGACTTCTGCCTCTGTGACGTCACTGGGGAGTTTACGGACGTGAATTACTCGCGAAGGGACCCCCGCACTTCTACTGTCACCTTTGAATTTTTTGCTGTCATTTCCATTAGCTGAAAAGAACGAACAAGCATTGTTGGTTGTTACAGTTCCACATGATCTGAGACAGGGCATCAGGTTACCACTTTGTCTTGCATTTTGCCTCCCACATTCAGTTTCCAACTCACCAAATTAAAAGAAATTCCATGCTCAGTCTAAGGCAACCCAAATATGAAGACACATGGTTCTACTCATTTTTTCAAAATTATATAAGTGAGCTGAGTGACTTAGCAGCAATGGAATCACAAGTTAACTCTCAAGTGGCTATTTTACCATTTATGTTTACAGTATGCCACAGCCCATTTTTCTATTCTAAGGTTTGAAACACTTAGTCTGCTTTTTCCTTTTCACTTTGACTAGTATTACTGGTGGTGAAGCTGCTTTTTGAGGGGGCTCATGCCTTAAATAGGCAATATCAAACAGCAAACATATGGCAACTCTAGACTTCATCTTAGCTCAGCTGGATTCTGCATCATCCGATTGCTAGCCATACATTGTTAACTGCATACTAACATACACTAGATGATATAGCTTGGCAGAAAGACCAGAAGTTAAGCAGAACATAAGATAATTCTGGAGGATTGTGTTAGCTCAAAGTTGCAGAATTTGAGGCAAATAAAGCAAATCATGAAATGCAGCATTCTTCACTCAAATACTAATGAGTTTATCTAGAGCAGGATTATGAACTCACCTCCATATTGAAACAGTCTTGCGCAGTAATACCCATCATGGTGACTATATACACCTCTACTTCAATATAATGTGACCCGATAAAACACGAATTCGGATACAACACAGTAAAGCAGCAGCACGGGGGGGGGGGGGGGCGGGGCACCGAGGCTACGCACTCTAGCAGATCAAAGCAAGTTCGATACAACGCGGTTTCACCTATAACGCGGTAAGATTTTTTGGCTCCTGAGGACAGCGTTATATCGAGGTAGAGGTGTATATCCGAAATCAACCTAAGGAACAATTTATGCTTAACTGCAGAGGTTTATAGTATGAACTGTGTGGTCTAATCCCTGAAAGGGCCATTTTAGCAGTTGTCCTGTGATACCAATTTTGTTCAAGCTGCTGGGCCTTTTAAGGATGTAGGACAGCAGCTAGTCAGATATTTTGTATGGTCTTATACAAACCCTAACCAGAACAAGCAGTGAGAATGAAAGCAGAGATTTTAAACCAAGAGCAAGTGGAATAAAGTAGCCCTGCTAATTGTACCTTCAACACTCATCGTGGGTTGCTATACTTTTTTTGCTAGCAATTTTACCTGCAGAAGCAGAGTTGCTGCTCATGATAAAGGGTCCGTTAGTAACACAAGTAGAGAAAAGCTCGTCAGATCCCCGCTGGAAAAGAAAAAGATGGAAAAGGGTAAGTTGACAGCATTTTTCTAAATTCTATTCAGGTACTTTGAGAACAGGAGGACAATTCAGAAATTAAGATGGTAGAGAAACCAAGCAGAAGTGTGTAAGGGAAAATACTTTGACAGTAGATCTACTTGGCCTTTCATTCACCTGTATGTAATTTTAAGTCAAGCAAATGTGTAGAGCTACATAAATTTGGTGGGGGGGTGTAAAGTGTGAAGACCACCAGGAATAAAAACCTCTTGACTGCATACCTTCCTGAGCTATTAGGATAACAGGCACTGAAACTCTAGTGGCAGAATTACCTATACCAGACAAGATTTTCATCCACTCTTTAGTTTAAAAAACAATACTACTACTAGTCACCCTGGCAGCAACATTAAACTATCCCACCCTTCCTAATATTTGCCTTAGGTTACAAAGAACGAGTCAAAAAGCTCTAAATGCTACTGCTAGTTAAACCCTTACTTATAAGGTCTAAAACCATGCCATCTAAAAACACTATGTGAGGTTCTGCTAAACAAGACATATGATGCATGTTTTTCAGTGGTAAGGAGAAGTCCCGGGTTACAAAGACAGATCAGGGACTGAAAATGCAATGCTACAAGTCTTTCCCCAGATAGTTTTTGCCATTTATTTGATAGTGTCCTGTTATAAATCTAGTGGATGTTTTATTTTATTAAATTATCTCCAGATATCCGAGTCCATATGTACACTTTCAGCAACAAGTATTGTGGCCCTTTGTCTGCCATTTTCCTTTAAGTTCTTTAATTTGTATCTCAGGAGCTAGAGTTTAGAGTGTAACAAAGAGCACCCAAATTTCCATATTAAATAAGTGCCCTGGAGAACTAGAATCAAACACCTGGATAATGTACAAGTTTAGTCTAATAAAAATGCTGAACAGATTAAACTATTTGAAATACAGACAATATTTATTACCAAAGCACTGGGCCAGACTGATACCATCACTTTTCAGTGGGACTACTCAAGGCATAAGGTACTGTGCAATCAGCAGGGCTACTTGTTGAGCAAGTAACTATCCAATGAACATAAAAGTGGCACAACCTGCAGCTTCTGAGTAACTCATTGTAAAGTTACATTTCTATATGGGACAACATGCAAATTTCTTTCTAGAGCTGATCTTTAAAATCAGTTTGGATACAAACTACTGTTGCTTTCATTAACAGAAATTGTGTTTCTATCAGTGAGACTACATAGACAAACTTCTGATTGCTACTGTAAATTTAATGGAGACAGTTAAAAATTCCACATTTTTCCACGGATCACAACTATGACAATTCTGACCCTTGACACTAATGCAATTACAATACTGAACAGTCTGGTACTTTATCTCCCAATACCTTGCAATCAGTCAAAAGAACATCGTCAGAGAAACCAGACAGATCTGTGAAACAGTTGACAGTGACTGACATAAGTATTCAAATGATTCAACCACCTAGTTTACTTCTATTGATCAAGGCCAATCTTACTTAAACAGCATTGGCTGGTCACCCTATTTTTACTATGAAGAAAAAAGCAAAACTGCATATAACCTCAAACTCATTAACTATCAGTCTGGCTTGTATTCATATTGGTGTAGGTAGTTTTAGAACAAGCTAATCATCTCTCTAATTTTAATTTAAGTTAGTGCTACACAGCAAAACAGTCTCAACGCTGAAGTCTAAAAAAATTATATAGGAGATTTGAACACTCAGAATAAGTAAGTTGGCTATTACCAAATAGGGCATTTTTTTTAGCTGTAGGTCAATTTTTTATCTTGATCCACACATGAAATTACTGCACAACAAAGACTTCCCCTGGTAACTGAGAACTTGGTTTATCTACTTCTATAGTCTCTGCCTCAATCAAATGGGAAGTTGTTCTGTTTTCCAACATCTTAATGAAACCATACTCCTTTATCATCACACACTCCAATTACTGGAAACAATCTCTTAACATGGCAGCTATCTAGTGACAATTGAAGGAGTAACAGTATCTGTGCAAAGACAAAAGCACTCTGCTCACTGCATCTGTGAGCAGGTTTAAAAAAGTAGGTCATACAAGAAGCTCAAAATGAACTGGAGTTATATTCTAAATAAATTTTATCTTTGTGTGTTGAATTTCCTGTTGGGCGACTTGCTAACTACTTTCCAAAGCCAAATGCAATACTTTGGTGAACACCACAAGATAACTTGGGAACCTGATCTAGTTTGTGGTCTATGCGTCATTGGTGATCTGCAAAGCATTTGTTGGGGTCTGCAGAGAGTGGACTAGACACACTAGGTTGTTTCTCGTTTCCTACCAATAAACTGCATTAAGAACAACTTCACTATTAAGATGCAGTCCATCTTGCAAAAGTTTGGGAACCCCTGAACCACAGCAATTGGAACTGAAGTATTACACCATTTTAAATTTAGAGGGTGTTTTTAAAAAAAAAATGAAAATAAACCTTTGTAAAACTTAAGATAAAGTTGTTCCATTACATTTAAAAAATCCCAATAAATCTGTTCTCAGGAACATTCCTCTGCTATACCTAAACACTGCAACATTGCTAATGCATGAGAAACTAGGAGTCAAATTGCAACTGGTTATTAACAAGTGCACCTAGTTTATTTTCATTGTCCAATACAAGCTAAAGCAGCATAATCTTGGTTCACATTTCACTGTTTAAGTGTCCATCTATGATGGCATTCATAACATTTATTTAAAAAGAAAAGAAAGACTTTTGGTTGGGATTTTCAAAATTTCCAAGGGAGGTTGACTGCCTCACTCCCTGAAACGCTTTTGCAAATCCCAGCTTTTAACCCAAGTATCTTTGGGAAAAAAACCATGATTGCTAAATTTTCTATTTACACACCAGGCAAGGTTTTATGGAATCAGAAGTCTCCAGTATCAAGCTGATGGCATGCAGACATTGGTTCTGCTCACACAGTAAGTCCTCATGATATATCTATAGAAACACTAGAAGAATAAGCCACTTATTTGCCCTCTGCAGGAGATAAGTTTAGGAAACTATCAACTGGAAAAACAAACATTCGTACTATGGCAGAAAGAATTTGGCTCCTCCAAATCTGCCAGCCTGAATGATGCTTTTGTAGTACTTTGAAGAGTTACACCATTTTCTTCTTGCACTTAAAAATATATGTCAAGTGTATATAAGCAAGAAATGCTTACTGCTGCTAGTTTTCCACACTTCAGGATTTCTTTAATCAAAGTGTAACGTCACAAATCCACGCCCCTCTTATCTTCAAGACATTCTAAATGCCTGCTGTGACAAGAGCCAGAAGGTAGAGGGGGAAGACTGTTTTACACCAAAAGAAGCAGCAGTCTATTTGTAAGCTTCCCAGCTGGAAATGTGAGCTAATGAAGCGGTAGAACTGAAGAGACTGGAAAACTACAATTACACTGTCTTGCCTACATGGGGAAATTTACAGAATTACTGTACCCGTATAACTTTGTGTATACACTTGTTTGGAATAATAGTGGCCGTTTTCAGTTTAGCACAAGATATGCTATGCATAAGCTTCGAGTTGTACTAGTAATATTATTCCACAAAAAGCAACTTCAGGAAGCCAGCCAACCAATTTGGTGCTCTTTAAAGTCTCTTACCATCAAAAAACACAAAGAAAGGTTCAGCCATTTATTAAGTTTTGGAACCAAGGAATGCAGTTTATACTTAAAGAGCCAGCATTGAGTGATTCTCAGATATCCAGTATTAAGACTCAGAAGTCTACATGTGTTTTAAAAAACAAAATAACTAAAAAAAGCTTAGTAAACTGATTCCCCTTTTACTTCCTTTTAGGGCTGTCAAGCGATTACAAAAAATTGCACGATTCATCACGCTATTAAACAATAGAATACCATGTATTTAAATTTTTTGGATGTTTTCTACATTTTCAAATATTTTTATTTCAATTACAACACAGAATACAAAGTGTACAGTGCTCACTTTATATTTATTTTTATTACAAATATTGGACTGTAAAAAAGAACGTATTTTTCAATTCACTTTACACAAGTACTGTAGTGCAATCTCTATCATGGACATTGAACTTACAAATGTACAATTATGTACAAAAAACTGCAATAAAAAATAAAACAATGTAAAACTTTAGAGCCCACAAGTCCCAATCAGTCCTACTTCTTGTTCAGTCAATTGCTCAAACAAACAAGTTTGTTTACACCTGCAGAAGGTAATGCTGCCTGCTTCTTATTTACAGTATCACCTGAAAGTGAGAAAAGGTATTTATATCAAACTGTTGTCGCTGGCATCGCTTCGCAAGATATTAAGATGTGCTAAAGATTCATATGTTCCTTCATGCTTCATCCACCATTCCAGAGGACATGCATCCATGCTGATGATGGGTTCTACTCAATAACGATGCAAAGCAGTGTGAACCAACTCATGTTCATTTTCATTGTTTGAGTCAGATGCCACAAGCAGAAGGTTGATTTTCTTTTTTGGTTCCCTAGTTTACGCAAAGTGTTGCTCTTTTAAGACTTCTGAAAGCATACTCCACATCTCATCCCTTTCAGATTTTGGAAGGCATTTCAGATTCTTAAATCTTGGGTTGAGTGCTGTAGCTAGCTTTAGAAATCTCACATTGGTACTGTCTTTGCGTTTTGTTAAATCAGCAGTGTGTTCTTAAAACAAACAACATGCTGGGTCATCCGAGACTGCTATAACATTAACGCATTTTTTAAAACGAGTGTCATCAGCATGGAAGTATGTCCTCTGGAACAATGGCTGAAGCATGAAGAGGCATATGAATCTTAAGCATATCTGGCAGGTCAATATCTTGCAATGCCAGCTACAACAGTATCATAGGAATGCCTGTTCTCACTTTCAGGTGACATTGTAATTAAGTGAGCAGCATTATCTCCTGTAAATGTAAACAAACATTTCTCTTAGCAATTGGCAGAACAAGCAGTAGTACTGAGTGGACTTGCAGCTCTATAAAGTTTTACATTTTGTTTTTGAGTTCAGTTATGTAACAAAAAATGTATTTGTAACTTGCACTTTCATGATAAAGAGATTGCACTACAGTACTTGTAGGAGGTGAACTGAAAAATATTTTTTTATAATTTTTACAGTGCAAATAATTTGTAATAAAAAAGAATATAAAGTGAGCACAGTACACTTTGCATTCTGTATTGTAATTGAAATCTATGTATTTGAAAATGTAGAAAACACCCAAAAATAATATAAATTTCAATTGGTATTCTATTGTTTTAACAGTGTGATTAAACGCAATAACTTGTGATTAACTGAAAAGTAAACTGCGATCAATCAACAGCCCTACTTCCTGTAGATCTTATACTGTAGTGCATTCTTACCCTTCTAATTGCTGCATCACTTTTTACAAGAACCCTGCAATTTTGTTCCCAGACTACTCTCCCAAAGGCCCAGGATTATATCTCTACACAAATAGCTCTTCAGATACTGAAGTTAACATTTATGACAGGTAACACTACGTTATTCATCTTGCAGTGCAATTTCTGAAAGCCATCTCCCTTACCCACCTCGTATTTCAGAAGAGTAACCGAACACCATGAGGAATGGTGTTAATGCTAGTGTAAGAACTCCTATTAATTCATATTTTCTATTATAGCTATTGAAATATTACTTTTCTTGTTGTTTGCAGAAAACAAAGCATAGCAAGTGCATGTAAATATGTTGATAAGTCTTGTCCAGGGTAGCTGTATACCTTGTCTTTGTAGTCCAAAAAAACCACTGATGATTAGCTACATCATAAAATATTAACAGGTTAAATACTGACTGTGGGTGTTTCTATGGCAGCAGCCTACTTTTGTCTACCACACACATAGCAACCGGTTTGTTGCTCTAGCAGCATTTATCTAATAAAATGCACCTACACACCATGTAGTCTAGCTGTACAATATAACTTGAAATAATTCTTTCCTCAAAATTTTTGGAAAGGAAGGTCTATACTCCCAAAAGTGGAAGTTGCTGTGGGATAAAATATATAAACATTCATACACATTCTAAATTATAGTTTTGAATTCTCAAATGCCAGCTCCCATTTCCCCTCTTCTTGTGAAATAAAGACAAAGCCTTGTCTTCACTAAGAAAAAAGTGTGTGTTAACTCAAGGTAAAAGACAAAGCAATTGGTATTTTTCACATAAATTAGTGGGTCAAGTTAAACACTATGGGGGAAACCCAATCTAATTCAACCCGCTAACTCATGTGAAAATTACAAACTGCCTTGTCTTCATTAGAATTTTACTTCCAATTAGCTAGCTTGAGTTTCTGAGCAAAGACAGAGTGCTTCTATGAATACAAACATCTTAGGGTAGGGCCTTGCATGTGTCTCAAAGCACACCTATGGAACTCCATAAATTTTCAGCTGATCTGTATAATCCTTCATCTACTTAAAGATTAGTCACCCATAAAAAATAAATTAGTTGCATTCTGTCTGACCAAAGGGCTATAAAGCAATCCAAACTAGACAGACTGTTTAGTCATGAATAATTTAAAGACTAAACCTAGTGATGTTCCATGGTGGGTAGCTAATTGAAAACCTGAATACCAATATGTTCTACATCAAAGCTACTAATGAGAGAAAACTAATAAAGCTTTAGCAAGCATTTAGACAGGCCATGAAATTGTGGGACTCCTCCACATTTTCAAGTTATTACACAGAATTAAACCTGTACTTCCAGAATATTGTATTACACAGCCTGTTAGCAGGGGCAGAGGTAATGTTTAAACTATGACAAGAATTAGAAAAAGGCTACTCTGCTGGTTTACTGGCAGTATAAAATACAGATATACAAAATCAATTTAACTCTGGGTCAAACAATGGTAAATACTGCAAAGCAGCAGTACACCCTGCCCTTGGATATGAAGTGCCTTACACTGTTCCATCAACTGTATGGGAAGATGGAAGGAACAGCATTTGTTAAGCTGTCTCTCTTTAGGATCGGGGGGGGGTGGGGGGGAGGAAATGTTCAAAGGCACAAAAAGGCAGGCATGTGCTTAATTCCTATTGACTTTCAATGAGAGTTGGGCACAACTCATTTGCACCTCTGAATAACACACCTCCTCTCCCCCACCCACCGTAGAGAAAACTGTCAAGTGGTAAATTCAACTTGTTTGACCCGATAAATTTAACAATCACAAGAAAATCCCTAATTAAGGCTTTTATCCTTTAACACGGTGACCAGCCACAACTCAGAGATCTCCATACTCCATTTCCCTTGCATAAATGTCTGAAGTCAAGCTTGTACACACCATGAAGAATGTATCCTTTTGTACAGGCATGTAGCTCTCAATCCCTATATTGTTTATGCCAATGAGACAGTACTGACACCAATTTAAAAAAAGCACAAGGCTTGCTGCTGCACCACAGTGCTTTACCTTTGTATGAAAGTTACCCCAAAACTCCTGAATTGATAGACACATCAAGGCCAGGTCTACACTATAAACTTATATCAGCATAACTATATCGCTCAGGGGGGTGAAAAGTCCTCACCCCGAATGCAGTTATACTGACCAACTCCCTTCCCCCGCCATCCCGGTAGGGATGGGAGGGCTCCTCAGGTCGACATAGCTACCACCTTGCAGAGGTGGATTAATGATACCAATGGGAAACACTATCCCATTAGCACGGCAGCATCTTTGCACAGCTGCACCAGCCACTGCAGCTTTTTAAGTGCAGACCAGCTGCAAGGCTTGAACTGAAACTGCCATCCGACTGTGGTACTGAGAACCAGAATTACTGTTGTGAGAATGAGGGAGACAGACTATTTAAGTCCATGCCCCTGCAACAGCTTCCTCCTATGTCACATATACACTAAAATGAATCATAATTAGATTGTAAGATCTCTGGAGCAGGGCCCATCTCTTTGTTCTGTTTGTAGAGCACTTAGCACAGGGGTCCCCAACGCGGTGCCCGCAGGGGGCATCTATAGGCACCCGCATCCTGGCCAGCGGTCGAGAATCCACCAAAATGCCACCAAATTTCTGCGGTGTTTCGGCAGCGACGCCTCTCGATGACGCCACTTGTCAGCGCCCACCAGACGAAAAGGTTGGGGACCACTGACTTAGCACAGTGGAGTTCTGCTGCATCACTAGGGCTCCTGTGCACTAAGGTACTACAAACAAAAATAGTTAAAAAAAAATCAGGTGTCCTCAGTCCAATGTAAAAAGTTTGAGCTGATAGCGCAGGCTGAAACAATGTTACAAAAACCATGCTTCACCATCTATCACATTCTGTAACACACTGAATATCTATGCTAGCTAAACAGCTTTCAACACTAATTGATAAGGTCCCTGAGGAGACTGTGGCTGACAGCCATTGTCAACAGGCCATTTTCCTTGCAGACAGGAATTTTGTCTATAGGCCCGAGAAATTAACCGATTTATCTGTTTTTTGAAGGGTTAAGTTAGACTTTCAAGATACAAGAGGGATCCACGTCAGTAAAATGAGAGACTAAATTTAAATTTTAACAGCCACCATAGCTTCAGGTGGTCTAGTACATAGCACACAAAACAGTGAGCTCTTCAAAACTGTACACTGTGGGAGCTTTCAAAGCGATCTACCAAGAACAAATTTTGAAACACTTGCTGGATATATATGCTCTTTAATGAGTATTTTTAGAGGCTTCTTTATGAGGTAGGAAGGAAAATTCCAGGTTGTCTCAGCTAAACATTTTTTTCCAACAAGGATGATTCACCCCTTCCTCTTTCCCCCTCTTAAAAAAACCACCCAGAAAAAGATCACTGCTAGAGTTTTTTCGTAAGACAATTCAACCAGATGTGCATCTATGAGACTTGATTTCACATATCAGATACATTAGAATAGAAGTTGACAGGACAAATGAATGCTTAATGGTGTGAACATGAATTATGATGCTGTTATATGCCAATACTCTTTGTGGAGTTAAGATTCAAGAGTGAGTTCACCCAGAAAAAGGAATTGTCTGAATTACTAGGGCAAATCTCATGTCTATTTTCCTGATTTTATACAGGAGATTGCCTCTAGTAAGGGACTAGTTCCTATTCGCATAGTCTTTCCCTCCTACCTCCCACTAATCTACAGGCAACATGATCAACGTCACAGGAAATTAGAACAGTCTGGGTCACACTGAAACAGCAATGTTAACTGATTTGTGTGAAAATGCACCAGAAGAACAATTGGAATACAGAATTACTTCCTCCCTGAGCTCAGAATTGAAAGAGAGAAGCAGAACTTAACATTAAGAACATCAGAAAGGCCATACTGGGTCGGACTAACAGTCTACTCAGCTCAGTATCTAATCTTCTAACAGTGGCCACATGCTTCAGAGGGAAGGGGCAAAACAGGGCAACTATTGAGTGATCCATCTTGTTGGACAGTCCCAGCTTCTGACAAAATGGTGCAAAATGATCTTGTGCCAACTCTAAAGATTGGAATCTCAACGTTGGATGAGTTCACCTATCCGTGCGCCATCAGATCTTACAAATGAACTGTGATGATTGTACAGGCTGAACACCTCTAATCCGGCACTCCTTGGTCCAGCATAGGCGCTGGAGCACCCATGGGGAAAAATTAGTGGGTGCAAAGCATCCACCAGAGCCAACTTCCCCCCTCTGCCAGGACCAGCATCAGAGCCTCCAGGCAGGGGGTTGGCAGCCAGGACCCTGGGTGACAGGCCATGCTGGGCGCAAAGCCTGGGTGTGCTGCAGCACCCCCCCTGCACCCTTACTCCCTGCACCTATGGAGATCTGTGACACTCTGCATTTACCTCCAGTGGTTCAGCAAATTCTCTGGTTCAGCACTGGTTAGGTCCCAAGGGTGCTGGACTAGAGAGGTTCAACCTGTACATGAAAGTTATCTATAGTCTATTTAACACTTTAGACCAGTAGTTTTAAAATTGGTTTGCTGCCATCATTGCAAAGCATGTGTCAGTTGTCAAACATCTAAACTTCAGCTTAGATGTTTCTGGAGGCTTTTCTGACCAACTGAACTCAAAACAAGTGCTTGGCACTCTCTGTAGCTGCTCCAGTGATCTTCAAATTCAGCCATAATCAAGTGTGTATCATAACTCAAAGCAAATCTAAACCAATGGTGGTTGTAATGCCTCTTCCCTGTTGGCTGCACTCAGAGATGTTATTGGCATACAAGTGGTACCACATGAAGCTTATTCTTTTAGGAAAAAAATATTTTTTTTTAAAAACATCTAAACGCTCGCTAGTCCCATTTGAAACACTATTTAATACTACCCTAAGGCATATGCAGATTAAGATAAAGGGTTGGTTTTTTAAAAAAAATTGTAGCTAACACATGTCAAACACATTTTTAAGACTTGTACCCTTGTCTAGAGAACCCCCCCGCCCACACACACACACACAGTAAAAATGGAGTCGAACTCTAGGTTACCTGTAGGATCCACTCTGAACAGCTAACCCAACTTTGAAGAGATTAAACTGCACCTATATTAGATCTTAAGAGATGTTTCAAATATATTTAGCTAGCAATTTTAAAAATACCTTTTTCCTAGTTTAGGCACTGCTATGGTGGTTAGCACATCCATGAGTTTCTACTTTAGTCACTTTTTAACAGTTACTTCAGATTACACCTTGCAACAAACAAGCTGACTTGAGGTCCTGAATGCAGAACAGTATATAGTTAACATAAGTGAACCAAAGCTTTAAAGGGTTTCTGCTTAAAATCTGTTACAAGATTAAGTACACACAGCAACTTGTACAGCTATTGAGGGTTTTCTGTAGCATCATAAAGTATACCTTTTGTCATGCTCTTTTACGGAGGTACCATGGCTACTTGCTGCTTCTGCCCCCTTTTAAAATTTAAACCCCTATTCTATTCCTGTCTCACCTCAGTGATAAGCTAAAGACTTTCTGCACTAACAGGAAGTCCCTGCTCCTCAACCCTCTCATCTAGTCTGCCTCTCCCTAACCTTCATTCTCACAAAAACTAGTCTTGACAGCTACTATGGAGACACCCTGTAAAACAAACCTGTCCTTTGAGCGAATAAAAGGTGTGGCCGCTTTAACTGGTCCAAAATTCCTGTGCTAAAAGTAGTGATGTAAGGTAGTAATTTCTTGCTCTATAGGGTAATACACGCTCCAGCTAATAGCCGTCAGCATTTATATCATGTTCCAGGCTTCCTATCTAACTTAAAACCACTTTGTGACCGACAAGATGTTTAAAGATTATTTGAGAGTGATTAAAACCAAAAGGTTACATTTTATATAGCATTAATAGGAAACACTTAGTACAATTAGTGCTTTTCTACATGCCAGAAAATAATTGTTAACTGAATGACTCACCTTGCTTAGCAAAATAAGGGATCACTTCGGAGAGCTTTAACATTTTGTGACTACATGAATAATTCTATAAAATTTCACTGTGTACATACAGTTTAAGGAATGCCTACACAGTTTAGATCAAAGACTAACCTAAGAAGTGCTATTACACAATAGTGAGGTGTGTCAAAAACCTGCTTTGGTAAATACTAGGCAACCTTTAAGTCAGAATTTCTATAAACAAAACATCGTTATGTTAGAGATGAAGACCAACTTCAAATCAGATTGTGATTATGAAGCTGGAAAAGAAACTGATCACTTGGAGTTTAGATTTCAGATAGAGCCCCTTTATCCTGGTCTAAGTACAGTGATCACAAGACTAGGAGCCAGAAAACTCATTACTTCTAATTCTACCACAGACTCCTTCTGTAGCCTTTGATGAGTCACTGAATATCGCCTCTTCAGTTTCCCTACCTATTCATGGAGATGATAAATCACAGGAGTGAGGAGGATTACTCAATGCCTACGAAATATTGTCTCAAGTATTTTTAACTACAACAGCTAGTTTACAAAATAAAATTCAAGTTTCAGATCTTAAGAACATAAGAACATAAGAAAGGCCGTACCGGGTCAGACCAAAGGTCCATCTAGCCCAGTATCTGTCTACCGACAGTGGCCAATGCCAGGTGCCCCTGAGGGAGTGAACCTAACAGGCAATGATCAAGTGATCTCTCTCCTGCCATCCATCTCCATCCTCTGACGAACAGAGGCTAGGGACACCATTCTTACCCATCCTGGCTAATAGCCATTTATGGACTTAGCCACCATGAATTTATCCAGTCCCCTTTTAAACATTGTTATAGTCCTAGCCTTCACAACCTCCTCAGGTAAGGAGTTCCACAAGTTGACTGTGCGCTGCGTGAAGAAGAACTTCCTTTTATTTGTTTTAAACCTGCTGCCTATTAATTTCATTTGGTGACCCCTAGTTCTTGTATTATGGGAATAAGTAAATAACTTTTCCTTATCCACTTTCTCAACATCACTCATGATTTTATATACCTCTATCATGTCCCCCCTTAGTCTTCTCTTTTCCAAACTGAAGAGTCCTAGCCTCTTTAATCTTTCCTCATATGGGACCCTCTCTAAACCCCTAATCATTTTAGTTGCTCTTTTCTGAACCTTTTCTAGTGCTAGAATATCTTTTTTGAAGTGAGGAGACCACATCTGTACACAGTATTCGAGATGTGGGCGTACCATGGATTTATATAAGGGCAATAATATATTCTCAGTCTTATTCTCTATCCCCTTTTTAATGATTCCTAACATCCTGTTTGCTTTTTTGACCGCCTCTGCACACTGCGTGGACATCTTCAGAGAACTATCCACGATAACTCCAAGATCTTTTTCCTGACTCGTTGTAGCTAAATTAGCCCCCATCATGTTGTATGTATAGTTGGGGTTATTTTTTCCAATGTGCATTACTTTACACTTATCCACATTAAATTTCATTTGCCATTTTGTTGCCCAATCACTTAGTTTTGTGAGATCTTTTTGAAGTTCTTCACAATCTGCTTTGGTCTTAACTATCTTGAGTAGTTTAGTATCATCTGCAAACTTTGCCACCTCACTGTTTACCCCTTTCTCCAGATCATTTATGAATAAATTGAATAGGATTGGTCCTAGGACTGACCCTTGGGGAACACCACTAGTTACCCCTCTCCATTCTGAGAATTTACCATTAATTCCTACCCTTTGTTCCCTGTCCTTTAACCAGTTCTCAATCCATGAAAGGACCTTTCCTTTTATCCCATGACAGCTTAATTTACGTAAGAGCCTTTGGTGAGGGACCTTGTCAAAGGCTTTCTGGAAATCTAAGTACACTATGTCCACCGGATCCCCCTTGTCCACATGTTTGTTGACCCCTTCAAAGAACTCTAATAGATTAGTAAGACACGATTTCCCTTTACAGAAACCATGTTGACTATTGCTCAAGAGTTTGTGTTTTTCTATGTGTCTGACAATTTTATTCTTTACTATTGTTTCAACTAATTTGCCCGGTACCGACGTTAGACTTACCGGTCTGTAATTGACGGGATCACCCCTAGAGCCCTTTTCAAATATTGGCGTTAAATTAGCTAACTTCCAGTCATTGGGTACCGAAGCTGATTTAAAGGACAGGTTACAAACCCTAGTTAATAGTTCCGCAACTTCACATTTGAGTTCTTTCAGAACTCTTGGGTGAATGCCATCTGGTCCCGGTGACTTGTTAATGTTGAGTTTATCAATTAATTCCAAAACCTCCTCTAGTGATACTTCAATCTGTGACAGTTCCTCAGATTTGTCACCTACAAAAGCCAGCTCAGGTTTGGGAATCTCCCTAACATCCTCAGTCGTGAAGACTGAAGGAGAAATGTTTTAGAGAGAAATGTTTTCATTTAACCATTTCATCACATGGGGTTTTCTTAAGAATCCCCTCATGGAAAAATAAAGTTATAGTAGTAACCAGAGCAGGAGCTTAAGCAAGCTATGAATCAAGTCATTCTAATCAATTTCTACATAAAGAATGAATGAGTAATTTAGTGTAAACTAAGGTTTAGATGTGATTCAAGGCACTTCTCCACAATGATTTATTGGCAGATGAATATGTGCTACCTGGAATCTCTTGCTTACAACCCTTAATGCAGGTTGAAGTAATATGTACAATTTGTTGTTGCAAATAAAGCAACATTTGGGTTCCTATACTCCATTAGAGGGAGTTTTCCATTTGCTCATAAAGATGAATAATCTATCCATAAATTGAAGTAGCTGTACATAAAAATCATATCAGACGACATTAGATTCCTTATGTTCCTTCCACAAAACATGTTACCATTCCTGTTACATCCAGCTATTTGCCTCAATTTCTGATCACCATGCCATTGGGATACTGCTTTTCTTGTGTCCATACTAAATACATGTGGCTTACACGTGTGATCATGCCTGTAACAGCAAGTCCACAAGAGCCAGCTTGTTGCAGCCTTTGAACTAGAGCCATAAGAGGGGACTGGAATTTCCTCACCACATTCTTGGCCTACTGCCTGAAGCCATAATTACTTGTTCCCATGGCAAAGAGCCTGGCTTGACCACAAAACCACTTCTATGCAGTCAGACTGTATCATACTCTAACAAAACTTGTTCTACAATATTTTAAGAGTTAACTTTGCAGATGCTACTTTGGTTTTCAAACTGTATATTTCTAAGGTCATGTGTCTACACTAGCAGACTTACAGTGACACAGCTGTACCAATACAGCTGTGACACTAAGATCACTCGTGTAGTCACTTTATGCCAACAGGACCTGTCGACATAATAAAACCACCTCAACGACTGGCAGCAAGTATGCCAGCGGGAGAAGATCTCCTGCTGACATAGCACTGTGCACATAAGCACTTATGCCAGAGAAACTTGCGTTGTTTATAGGGGTGTTTTCCACACGCCTGAGCGACATAAATGGTAGTGCAGACATAGCTCAGGGTCTGGTACTATGGAGCTTTGTGTTTAGGCCTATCCACAATGGAGCTTTATGTTTAGGATTATCCAATAGGTAGCTATTTTTACAGTAATTCATTGTTATGAAATACAATACCATTTGTTCTCTTCCCAAAGAATGGTGCATTGGCACAAAATAGTAAAATCACCATCATTAATTATTTGTATTACTAGAAGGTCTAGGAATGCCAACTGAGATCAAAGTCCCACTGCATACACTTAATAAAACAATCTCTGAACTGAAGTGCTTACAATCTAAACAAACAAAACGGAGAGACTATATTACTCCCATTTTACAGATGGGGAACAGAAGCATGAAGAGATTAAGTAATTCACCCAAAATCAAACATGGAGTCTTCAACATGGCCAGAAAAATAATCCATCTTGAAGTCCAAATTAATGTCTCAACCACAATGCCATCCTCTTCCTTTCTTTTCAGGAAGTGAGTCAGTTAGGTGAAAGAGGAAGTCTTAAGTAGATCACATGTTTATGGCTACAGCACTCTTTCCATCAGGGTCTCCAATAATTGCAGGGCTTTGTGAGCAACAGAGCAGTAATACATTTCCTAAACTAGCTGTATCTGCATATTAAGATGTGAGTGAAGAAACCCACAGATAGGACATGTGATATGCATATTTTAAACCTCTGGACTGGCTAACTTGTACTATGATCCAGAAAATACTTAAGATTATC
Source organism: Mauremys mutica (assembly GCF_020497125.1). Taxonomy (NCBI): domain Eukaryota; kingdom Metazoa; phylum Chordata; order Testudines; family Geoemydidae; genus Mauremys; species Mauremys mutica. The sequence goes on from NC_059095.1 coordinate 5,566,650, forward strand.
CAGCAATGCACTAAAGCACGATAAGATTAGATTACAGGACTATTATTCTCAAGACTGAAATACGGCTCAGTGTTCTCAACAGCAAAATTACTGAAGTACAATATTTCAAAGACTTCAGAATAATGAAAGAAAGAGCCCACCCAAGTATCTAAAACAGATTAAGGGTGGAGATGCTTACTCAATTACTGTGTGTCTGCTGGGCTGGATGAAGTACAGCACACCCATCTAATCTAAGCGCCTGATTTAAAGAACCTGAGTGTGAACACCACACAAGAGCTGCCTGTAAGCTTCTAAAACATTAGGACTGACAACCTAAAAGAAGACTTCGGGAAAATAACTTGTAACATTTCATTCCCCTATTGCTTTTTGCTCCTTCCACCTTTCCACATTAGTCTGCTGGGTTTGTCTTCACTTTTTTCCCAGTATATTGACTAACAGTATAGTTCAAGAGATGTTTACCATTCTCTCTCTACAGTGCTGCTTAACAAAAGGACCAAGACAGTCTGGAAAAAAGTCACTAAAAATCTACGATCTTTCAAGCTTATAATGAACTGAAAGGAATATGGTTTCTGCCATCTCTGCTCATGCATATCCTGAATATAATTTGGGATGATAGGGGAGGGAGATCATTTAACACTTCTGATATAAAAAAAGATATTTCTATCTAACTAATACCCATGCCAACAATTTAGGGGCACAGCCAGCAAACAATCTCTCAGAACAGTTTTCAGGCGCAGATGCTAGGTGTAGCTTCTTTCATTCCCAAGAATCTGAAGAAGTGGGTATTCACCCACGAAAGCTCATGCTGCAAAACGTCTGTTAGTCTATAAGGTGCCACAGGATTCTTTGTTGCTTTTACAGATCCAGACTAACACGGCTACCCCTCTGATACTTTCATTCCCAAGTGAATCTTATTCCTATTTGAATCTTTTACAGATTCAATAGTTGTAAAAGTCTCGACTGCTGTTCAACTTTATTACTGTAAGTTACTGGACAATGATAAAGAACATCTATTTCTGAAAGGAGGAAAAAATGAAGTTAATAAAGTGATTGCTAACAATGGATGCCCTAAGAATCTCACTTAACAGCTGCAGCAAAGAACGGAGCTCATTCAGAAAGTATTTCAACAGAAATCCTGCTGAAATGCTTCCAGGATTGTATAGAAAGTTTCCTCTGCACACTACTCAGTAACCCAATTACTCAAAAAAAAACCCACGGGAAGTTAGAATGAAGTGAGGACACTAGTAAGAGCAATTGCACATGTTGTTGTCCGTTAGTTCTTTTAAACTATTCTCATACAAGGTTATATGGTTTTTGAGATTTAATGAAAGGACTCCTATTCCTTTGGACATGCTAGTGTTGAATTAGAAGATTGCCTATAATAAAGCAGGGGCAAGAGTGGCATTGGCCACAGAAGACAAGCATTCCATTGCTCTAAAAATAAGAGACTTTAGAAATTAAATTTAACAGTAAATAACCAAGCACTTATTCTAAAGTCAAAGGCATATTTTGGTGTAGTAATTACAGAATGTATTGCATTATTTGCTGTGGAAGGTACCCCTTCAAACACTACTTTAGGCATGACACTAAACTTATCCAAATAGGGGGAAATTTCCAAAGATTTATGAGCAGACAACTTCTTACCCTAGTTCATGCGATTCAATCCTCTCTTTTGCTCCTGTCATTTTCTACCTGAACTGGTTTTCTAAAAGTAGGGTGCCTGACTGACAATAGGTACTATTTCTGGTGTATACATTTTCCTCTTGTCCTCGCCCATCTCTCATGCCCCATCGCGCTTGCAGCATAAAAGCGACAGTAGTTTTGTCTTGTGCTAGAAATGGAAGTGCTGCCGTGACTTCTTCCAATCCCCATTTAGACGACAAACCATACCCTCCTTAAGGGATTAAAATCATGCAACATACAAGAACTGCATGCCCAAAATGCAGTAACACATCCTGAAGTTCTTGCCATCACTGGAGCTTGAATATCAAAAATTAACCTTTCACAACCCTTCTGGGCAAAAGCTTTCCTTTGCATAACTAGAGATCTTCCAATGGCTACAGCACTTTAAGTACATTTTAGCACGACAGTAGAATTATAGTGAAGTCACTAAAAGTTCTACTACATGGAAAGATACTCCGGGGTAAGTTGATTGACTGTAGTGCTTTTAGCTTTTATGTAGCAAAAATGGCCCTGTGCTTAAAACAATATATAAAATAGATAAATGAAGTAACAAGCTACCTGTCTCACCATGAATCTTTAGCTCAGTTTAAATTCTTAGTCCTGTCCCAAACTGCATCATTTCACCGACAGTTCAACTTTTCACATTTGCCACATCTGATGAATCTTTCCAACTTAACTCTTTAAACTAACAATTATGATCCTGACAATGAACTAAGCTGAGGAGTGCTAGTCTATCCTGAACATTCCAGTTTAGCAGTTCTCAGGAACCAAGTTTCCTCCTATGAACAGCAGCCTATTATCATACTCCATTGATAAGGAGGCTCCTGTCAGCACTTTGAGTCTCAGGGTTAGGGCCGCACTTTCAAAACCAGACACTAGCAGGGTAAAGGTCATATTTACTGTACTCCCAAGAGATAAGAATGTGTAAAATGCTTTTTATTTTAGCATTAAAAGGATTATCACAACATCCAAATGAACAGGAGATCCACAAAAACATGAAGTTGAGCGTTCTCAATCCAATGAACTGTCAATTTCTCTTTCAAAGATGTATTGTCCGTTATATAGATACAACTCAAGTTTGTCTGAACACCAACATCATTTGCGTTCTGTTTTTAAACATCTTGTCTGACGACAACAGCCTTTCTGTCCTCCAACAGCAGAGTAAAAACAAGGTCATACATATGAAAATTAAATATGCCTTCTGGTTAAAAAACAATTGAGATGTACTATAAGAAACAGATGCTTTAAAACTGAAGTGTTAATTTTTCTAAGTTTATAACTAACACTAAACTAGGTCAAATGCTGAGCAAGTGGAAAAAGAGAAAAAGTGAGAAGTGCCTACCTTTGTACCAACTGTTATATCTTGGACAATGCTGTAGAAAAAAAGAAAAGAGGATTAAGTTACATAGGTTTGCCACAAATATCCAGCAGTAAGGAAAAAAGCTAGTCAAAGTGCACCCATCTTCACAAGTGAGCCAAAGAGAGTTCATACAAGAAAAAAAAATTAGGTTGTGGTGAAGACCCAATGCCCCAAAGTGTTAGGAATGTGCACCTCTTCCACTTCTAACAATGGAACTTTCCCCTTTTTGCCAGTGAACCATAGAAAGGAGTATGCAGGTACCAAAGCCAGTATTCTTCACAGGAATGTAAGACAAACAGTGTCTTGAGCCAAGTCACAGCAAGAGTGAGTGTCAAAATTACTCTCCTACAGTCACTAGTATTCACCTGTATAGTCCATACAATCCATATCTAGAGCATTCTTAAAACAAAAGTTTATACTTAGACTATCAAGCTGGCACAAATATTCAGCAGAAGAATTCAAGGGAGCTGACCCTCGGGGTGGCTACCTCTACAAAGATGGGTTAGTAATGCATCCAGAATTTGCTCAAGAATGATGCAATACCAATGGTGCAAGCAACAGGGGAACTGCTTGCGTAGACTAGACAGGCTTTTATACCACTGCCTCATCTAAACCTGAATAAAACAGCCCGTGCCTGATTTACAGTAGTCCTTCCACCATAGTGCAGCTCCACTGGTGACAGCAGTTTAGAGTAATAGCAGGATGACTTTTAAAAGTGCTTAGTGAAAACAAAACCTTGTTGACCCCCAGTGCTATATGGATATCAGGAATATTGAGTGTGATTATAATTAGAAGTATTTCTACCCTGCCCACATTACAGCATAGCAGCGCTGTGACATGTACAGTGTAGACATGTTTTATCGCCAGGGGAGAGCTCTCCTGGCAATAAAATAGCCCAGTTCGAATGATGGGTGGTCACTCCTGGCAATAAAGCACTGTCTATACTGGCACTTCTCAGCAACTTTTGTCGCTCAGTGGGGTGTTTTTTCACACCCCTGAACAACTAAAGTTTTAGCACTGAAAGTGGTAGTGTAGACATAGCTTAACAAATTTTGTAAAGAACACTGATGTATGCCCTCATGCACGAGGTTTAATCTGTTAGGGTACATCTACACAGGGATAAAAGACCCCTGGCACAGCCACAGCTGGCCTAGATCACCTGACTCAGGCTGGTGGGGCTAAAAATCACTATGTAGATGTTTGGACTCAGGCTGGGTCCCAGAACTTGGACTTCAGCCCCAGCCCAAACATCTACACAGCAATTTTTCAGCCCCAGAGACTGAGCCTTGAAAACCTGAGTCACCTGACCCTGGCCAGCCGCAGGTTTTGTATCACTGTGTAGACCACCATTAGAGACCTGGATGACAACTAGTGGTGGGTACAGGTTATTCTACATCTGCCTACTGCAGGGTTTTTACACCTTCCTCCAAAGCATATTGCACTGGCCACTATCAGAGACAGGATACTGGACTAGATGGACCACTAAATCAGATCTTGTATAGCAACTCCTGTTATTGAGAGTCACTAGTCTGCCAAATGGAGAACGCAGTTCAGGGTAATGAGATACTCATATTACCAACATTTACACCTTTTTTGTAAAACGATCCAAGATGGAGGGAGAATTCTTTCATTAAGTTTGAGGGTCTCTAGCACAGGACTTTTCAAACTTCATTGCACCGCAACCCCCTTCTGACAGTACACGACCCCAGGAAGGGGGGACCAAAGCCAAAGCCCTGCGCAGGAAGGCCTGTAACCTGAGCCCTGCTGCCCCAGGCCCCAGCAAATCTAACACCAGCCTTGGTGACCCGATTAAAACGGGGTTGCGACCCACTTCGAGATCCTGACAGTTTTAGAACCGCTGGTTGAGCATAACTAAAGCACTGGGCTGCAGGAAGTCCAAAAATTGGTAAAGTAGTGATGTAAAGTTGGGCAGCAGACACTCATTGACCCTGTAGCCCTTCAGGGTACGCACCATGCCATGAACCTTGAATTCTTATGTCAGCCTTCCCCAGTACAGGGTGCATTGTACAAATACTTGGAATGATAGAGGATCCTGCAGTCAGTCACAAGCCACTAGGTCTGCAGTGACCCACTACTGAATCACAGAAAACAGCTAAAAGTTGGGCTCTACTAAGTCCTGCACAGCAATATGAAAAAAGTAACTCTACTTGCAGCAAGAAAAATTTTAGAATTCAAAGGGATTTAATTCTGCCACAATCTACATTTTCTACACTTTCCCTTGCATTTTAGTAATTTTTCAGGTAATTAAACATTGCTCACACTTACTACAAAATCATTCAGGTTTCACCAATTTAAACAATCCCTAGTACTAGCATAAGCCAGCTCAACTTCTCATACTTCCCCCTCAGAACCAGCCTGCCATGTCATCATAACCCAGCAATTTTACAGCTGGAGTCACAATCTACTCCAATGGCTGATGCCAGGAAACTACACTATGGTTTCTCTAGCTCAGACTGCTATTTAAAAAAAAGCTCTGAATGAGACTACAGGATTTTACAATCCCACTGGTGTTCAGAGTCACCAATGAAGACAGATGGGTTTTGTTTCATCTTGAAGGGGAGAGCTTTAGTGGAGTAATTAAACCCATCTGTACATCAGTGGAAAATCCAACTGAATGCTGCTGCATGTAACCACTCCAAAGTTATTTAACATACTGGTGTTTCTTCAGTTTAAAAACAATACCATTTCTGCCAGAGTGCTTTTTGCACACCTGAATCAAAGAAAAACCTCCCAGAGGGGCAGAAAAATAATGAGCATCTAAAGTTCCAAGCCTCTCAAAGTTATCCTTGAGCAATTTCTTTTGCTTCCTGTTCCTCTTGAGGGCCTCACACACAGGAAATGTTTTACATAAAGTAGCCTTTACAGGGAATGGTATTTAAAATTATCCTGCAAGAGCAGCTTTTTTATTTGCCAAAAACTGTTTGGTTCCAGAATATTTTTGTATATTTATCTGATAACTGAGGCCACATGAATAGCACACAACACATCAACAGCTTTTAGACAATTTTTTAAAAAGAAGTATGCCATCAATTTTCAGTTTGAATACACTTTTAAACAGCAGTTTCTCAAGCAAGTTTCACTGGTCCTGGCAACCAAATCAGTTACCAAGTTTTCTCCTAGTTTAGCAGTATGGGCCACCAATTCTAGCAAAATTTAATTTCACATAGAAAGAACACCACTTACTTTGGAATAATAGACAGAAAATTGAAAGTATGATCTGGGATGACATACTTTTGGGCCATTTTCTAATATGCAATCTTTGCCATATCAAGCCCCCTTGCATATTTAACAAGACAATTTATACCAAAAACAATTTAAGAAAAAATGCAACTAAGCAGGATTGTAAGCATGAGAAATACTGATGAAAGGTCATGGACAGTTAGCTATGCAGAAGTGGAACAATTTCCAGAAGAAAGAAACTCCCCACATCTTATCACAAGCCCAGCAAATAGCAGCTAGGCTCTGAAAGGAAAGTGAACCATGTCCTGGGATCTTTAACTGACATGGAATAATTAAAATTTTATGCTTCAGCCCATATTGTCACTTCCACTGCACAGGATGAAAAGCTACAACTGTCTAAATAAATATTTTAATTTACATAACTAAGCCAGCTTTCCTACAATCTACCCTGAGTAGTAGAAAGAATACTCACCACAAAAACAAGAGGTTTTCAAATTAGTTACAGCTGTAAATTATTAAAGTTTTTCTATAACTTTTATACCAACTCAACATGTTGAGCAGTTACATTAAAAGTGTAACAAGCTGAAGTGAAGTTCCTGAGCAAACTAAGGTAGCCTTCACATAAAGAACCAGACTCTGATCCCTTTCAGATCTAGAGTTGTAAATGAAACTTTTTATGAAGCTAGTCATTAATTTAGGCTCTCTAATTTAAGGTTTTGGGATACTTAAATACTGTCTCTTTGGAAGTGCCAAATATTTTGGGTTGACTAACAAGGTCAGTGATATCTTCATTAAGCATCACATTTTGAAATGCCTCTAAAATAGATGGGGTGGTCATTAGCGAGCGAAGCAACATTACTAGGCATACAAATGTTGCTCCCTGCAAAACTACAGGAGCCACATCATTAGCAAGACAAATTTTATCTGGAAAACCTCCAGAAGGGCAAGGAAACACTACCACAAGGCTTGTTGTGTTGTTACAGCTTATCCTGAGATGCCCAGGTAGCACGCAAGGGAAGCCATACTTCCAATAAATTCCCGAACTATGCCTGAAGGAATTAAAGCTCCTCAAAGCGTAGCGTGTGTAAGCCAAATTACACTTCAAAAAGCGTTCGTGGAAAGGCCAGGACAATGGCAGTGTAACCCATTACTGAGGCAGCTCTGGGTGTGCCCAAAGCCACAATCTTGCCGCTTGCAAGAGTCCCCGCCCGGTACAATCTTGAAGGATTGCTGCTCCTAAGGTGAGTGGGTGCATGTTGCAGCGCTTCCCAGGCACCTCCCCAAGCAGACGCTACGGCCCACACCCAGGCAATTTACAGGAAACATGGCAAACCTCCTCCCACTCCACGACCGCCCGGGGGAGTCTGGATTCTTTTGGGGAAGGGGGGGGGTGAAAGAAGAGCCATCCCCCTTTTCTAGGTGCACGGAAAGGGGACGCCACAAGGGGTGAGCGCGCGTCCCAACCCCCAGGTGCACGGACCAGGGCAGGGCCCAGCCACGCGCCGACGAGGAAGCCAGTGTCATGTCTCCGGACGCACTGCTGCGGGGCGATCAGGCCCGGGCAGCTGAGCGCGAGGCGGCTGGAGGGAGGGGGGAGGAGAGAGAAAGAGCAGGGAAGTTCCGAGCGCGCGCGGCTCCGAACGGCTGGGGTGGCCGCGCGAGGCGCCGCACGCTCTCCGGGCCTCGCCTCACTTTCGGAGCGGAGGCATCGGGGGACCGCCCCTCCCCCTTGCTGCGGCCCCGCACGGCGACCCAGGGGCCCGGGGCGGAAGTAGGAGGCGGCGGCGACGGAGGGGATCCAGTCGGGCACCCCCCGCCACAACGGACCCCTCTCAGGTAACCCTTCCCCCACACGCTCGCCGCCGCCGCCCCCGCAGGTAACGCCCGAGCCCCCTCAGGAGGTCCCGAGTTCCCCACGGCCCAGTGAGGGCTCCAACAACTCCCCTCCTGTCTACGCCCGTAGCAGGGCTCGGCCCAGCGGGAACTCACCCGTCCATTGCACAGAGAGGAGACCCGCGGGGAACGGAGTGGAGGCGCCGGAATAGCAGGAACGAACCCAACGGCTCCGTGTTATAGACTCACAAAATGGCGGCGCCGTCCGGCCCGCCTCACCCGCGCCAACACCCCATTGGCTGCCGCCGTTGTCGGCCTGACGACACAGGCGGGGATCACTCGCCTCACGGGGAGGGGCGTGGGGCGGCTGCCTCGAAGTCTATTGGCTGCAAGGGAGGCAAGGGGCGGGCTGAAGAGTGGGTGCGCAGCGAGATTGGATGAACGTCCGGCATTGTGAAGGGAAGCCATTTTGAGAGCGGGTAGGAAGCCCAATGGCCACACTGGGTAGCCATCTTGAATAGGGGCAAAGAACGGAATAAACATGGTGGGCAGCCATCTTGAATATGGGCAAGCTCTCCAACGCGCCTGTTGGGTTGTTATGTTAAATATGGGTACGCATGCAGGGGTAGCCATCTTAAATATGGGGAAACAGTCCAAAGACCACGCTAGGCAGCCATAGTGAATGTGGGCAAGGAAGTCCAAAAAGGCCTCACTCACTGGGCAACCAGTGTGGACAGGAAGCTAAAAGGCCCATGTGCCTGATATAAAAGTACATTGTAACTACTTAACTATTTAGCACATTTTATCATTTGGGGTTTTTTTAATGCAGTTAATTAGTGTTTACAAATACATCAAATTATTTTACTTTTTAATAATTATATAATAAAATCAACTTTATTTTAACTGGAGTTGGTGTTTTGGGGAGAAAATTATTCTGTGTGTCCGTGAGCACAATAATATTTTATGAAAGAGATAAAGAACTACAGTATCTGCTCAGTCCAGACATTAGGATTCTCTTCATAAGAGTCAGGGTTGCACCAGCTTCCTTGATCAAAATCTCCCCTTTCGTTACCCATCCCCACCCATCATGGGTTGCATTGGTTAGTTCAGTGGTTCTCAAACTGTGGATCAGCAGGGCCGGCTTTAAGCCGATTCACCGATTCCCCAGAATCGGGCCCCGCGCCGAAGAGGGCCCTGCTCTGGGGGTCTTCAGTGGCATTTCGGCAGTGGGGGGTCCTTCAGTGCCACGGAAAACCCAGAGCGGACCCCCTGTCGCCGAAGTGGCGCCGAAGCCCTGGACCACCGCCGGGTATTCCAGTTGGGCCCCGCGGGTCATAAAGCTGGTCCTGTGGATCAGGATCCCAAAGTAGGTCGCAACCAGGGCCAGCTCCAGGCACTAGCGAAGGAAGCAGGTGCCTGGGGCAGCCAATAGAAAGGGGCAGCGCTCCGTCCGTTTTTGGGGTGGCACGTCCGGGTCTTTGGCAGCATTTGGGGCCGGACCTTCACTTCTTATTTGTAATAATCCCATCTCTTAACCACTGCTACATCCTTCAGTTAAGGCTCAGAGCTCACTGAAATCCCCTTTTGCAGCACTGAATTAAATGCTCCATCCACCCTGGGATCAGGGCTGCACTGGTTACAAGGGTGTTTGAAAGGTTGTTGTAACTTACATGTTTCTGATCGCCCCGTAGACAGGACCTTTAGTATGACATGTTTCCTTCTCTTGCTGGGCCCACACTAGAAATTTTTCTTTAAAAGTTCTCACTGTTGCACTTCCACCAGCATAGCTTCACTGGTGGTAGCAAAATGGAAGCACATGGATAAAAGAGTGCCAGTGACACAGTGGTAGAAATGCCTGAACTCTGTCTACAGTAGCCATTCTGTCATTGCTACCACTGGTGGATCTGTAATGACAGAAAATATATACATATAGATGTATAAAAATAATAGTCTAGCATAGATTTGGAGGCAAATCCTGCAGACTGCTGATTCCATGTAGCTTCAGGCAAATTGGTCAGGTATACCATAAGTGCATTTCTTAGGCTAAAGCTTTACTGCTGCCAGATTGAAAGAAAAGGTAAAAAAAAGTTGTAAGTGTTGGAACATACCATCACTTTTCCTCACACATGGATCACCGTGTTGATTGCTGCCCCTGAGGTGTGGAAAAGGTAAGTTCTTACTTGTTAATACTTATTTGTATTAAATAGCGCCTAATGGCCTCAACCAAAATCAAAGTCCTGTTATTATAGGTACTAAAAATAAGAAGCACAGACTGTGCGCCAGCGAGTTTACAATCTAACATGACAAAGGCCTGATCTACATCTAAAATGTAGGTCAATCTAGGTTACTTCACTCAGAGCTGTGAAAAATTTCATGCCCTATGCAATGTAGTTAGGTCAACCTAACCCCTACTGTAGATACAGCTAGGTTGATGGAAGAATTCTTCCAACTTCCACCTCTCTAGGGTGCGGGATTTATTACAGTGACAGAAAAACCCTTTCTATTACTCTAGTGTCCACTCCAGCACTGCAGTGGTGCCACTGTAGTGCTTGTAGCATAAACATATCCAAAGGATGAGGGAAAATAAAGGATTATTATCCTCATTTCACAATATGGAAAGATGTGGAAGCAACAAATTAACAAGGGAAATTTCATTAGCACTAAATCCACTGATTAATTATACAAAATAAACTCAATTTACTGACAACTTTAAAATTAACAAATCAATTTAGAGCATATGCAGACATCCCACTTATTTTGAACAAAAACAGGCACTCAGCATCAAGAACCTATTGCTTGTGCAAGCCATCTTTCGCATGGTCATGATGTGGTTTATAAAAAACAGAAAGAATTAATGAAATGTAACTGAAACTTGTTATTTAATGTCATGCACTCCTCTTCAGATTTCCAGAAATATATCGGATAAACAGATTTTCAGATTGAGCAATATTTTACCAGCTTTCTTTCTACAGCGCTTGATTGTGGACAACATAAAAGGAAGTTTGATTTTGCAGTGTCCTAGGTTACTCAGCTACTCATTTGTTCAGTCCTGTGTGTACTGGTAAGGGTGTTGCCCAGGTAATAAAGTTACTCAGTTAATTTTTTAAAATTATTTTTTTATCATGTCTTTTTCTTTTGACAGAGAAAATTAGTGCATTTAGTAAATATACCATCTGGTAATATACAATTTTTCTTTGGCACGAACATGATGCATTTTAAAAATATCCATTCCCTAGGAAACTTAATGGAAAAAGGAATTGCCTCACCTTCTCTCCACCAAAAACAAAAAACAGCCACCCAACTGAAAATGGGCTAACCTCCAGCATTATTCAGCCTCTTTTGTACAAGTCAGCAGGGAGCCCTGCTTGATTTACAGAGCCTCTCCCTGACCCCCAGTCCTATGGTTGTTCATGTCTCCGTTGAAGGTTCTTTGGGAGAGACACCCAGGTTTTCCCCCCACTTTTAAGCCTTTACTGTATGTGTTATCTTCTGTTGAGTTTAACCCATTCTTCACAGAAACTTTCCCTGCCTCTCTCTCTCAGTGAATTTTTTAAAATGGTTTTCAAACTGAAAATGCTTTGTGCAGGTAATTTTTCCATGCAGTTATTTTCTGTGAAAACAAGCAGCCCCCATGACCTTGCTTTCCTGACAGCTGCTCTGCTTTTCAAGATAAACGAAAACAAACAATTCTTCTCTCTCCAAGAAGGTCGTCTCCATTCAAATATACTGTACACAATGATAATAATATCCTAAACAATTTGTTATAGAAAAAAATGGTCACTTTCTATTTTTCCTCATCCTCATCATTGTTTATAATAGTTTCTTAGGTCCTGATCCTGCAAACATGTATTTGTATAACTTTACTGCTGTGACTAGTGTCATTGAAATCAATGGAACTAATCACGGTAGTAAATGGGGGTGGAAGGGTGTGCACCAGTGCAGATGCATGCTTGCAAGCGTTTGAAGGAATGAGGCCTTTGACATTTTTAAAAATCATCCCCAAGGCACTTCTATCATTCTGCCAAATGGCAAAAAATAATCCCCTTTTTTTTTAAAAGGGGCCTACAATTAACATGGCTGTTTTGTTTTAAACAAAATTTGCAACTTTTGCAGCAACTTAAGATGCCAGAACATTCTCTTGTGCATTGTTAATGATATCACAGTGCAGCTCTGGAAATCCTTAGGCTGGACCTAGTGGAGAGAGCACTCCCTGTTATATTTCTGTTGCAGAAGTATCTTTGTATTGCTGTCAGTCCTGCTAAAATACTCCTTGCGTTTTTGTTTGGTTGTTTTTTTACGTATTTCTCAGATATGGATTCAGAAGCAACCTAGATAGAAACTGCCGGATTTTCCCCATTGGTTCAAACAATTTGGGGATACAGAAGCATTAAAAATTAAAATAAATTAAATTAGTGGGCTTGCATTCTGTAACTGTATCTTACAAGTAGCAACACTGTATTACTAAATAAATTGGGTTTGGAATTGAGACCTTTATATTGATATTAAGTTTCAACGAGGAGTGAATTTTTTATAACCAGGCTAACAACTCCCTAAAATAGACTTTTATAATGAAACTGCTTTGGTGGCACAGCCCAATGCTGGTACTTCCTGCTACATCTCTTTCAGGGATCAGTTAATACATTGTAAAGGCGCAACTTAACTTGCAATATTTTGGAAAATGTGGATTCTGCAATATTAGACTTCCACCACAATTTTGACAGTGGGAGCCACCACCATGCGCAGGGCTGATAGTGGGAGCCCTGGCCACCTGGAGGGTGAAAGCGGAGCCCCTGTTGTCAACCCCAATCCCCCACTCTCAGGCCCGGGCCCCCACTTTCAACCCCAGGTGGCCGACAGCAAGAGTCCCCACTCTCAGCCCTGGACCCTCAATCTGAGCCCTGGGCGGCCGACAGCAGGATCCCTGGCTCTCAGCCCCAGGCGCCCGACAATAGAAAATCATGGAAAAGTAATAAAGGACTTTATTACCCCAAATAATAAAGTCCATTATTACTTTTCTCCAATTTTCCAAGGCATGTTCACAACTCAGCTACAATTTTTTGACGTTCATCCCGCAATTCAAGTAGGGCCTTAAGCATTGTACTACCCAAGCACTATTCTTGAAATGTCTGTCTGTGTTTCCATAATAAATTTTGGGTTTTGGATTTTAATGTGATAACTGTGTCAAATCAAACCTAGATATAATTTGTATGTATAAAACTGAACAAATGAAAATTCCAAGTTTAACTACAGAATCTAGTGATTATTTTTCTTTCCCTCTTTAATCTATTACAAACTGAGAAAGTGCTATCTGTCTATGCCCTAGGGGTCTGCAGACTATGTCTAAAGGGGTCTGCAAAAGGCTGCCATTACCACAGAACCATGGTTTTCAACCTGTGGTGTCCACAGACTTTGTCTAGGATTTCCAAAGGGGTCCGTACCATGATACAAAATATTTTAGGGGTCCGCAAATGAAAAAAGGTTGAAAACCACTGGTCCATGCTATTCCAGTCTTTATCAGTTCATGTTATTTCAGCTCTTTCCTGTCTTCATTGCTCCTCTTGGATGCGTTTGGGTGACTCATTTCCTGTGCAGAATGAACCAGCCATTTCCTGGCTATTGAATTCAGGAACTTCTTCTACCAGTCAGCACTAAGTTTCTGAGTGGGTTGATCTATTGTTTGGTCAGACACTCCCCATCCAAGTTAGGCTGGAACTGTGAATGTTGATTTCAATGTTATGAAGGGTAATATTGCCAGATTGTCACAATGTTGCTTTGGGATCAGTAGCATGCCCCCTACAGTCTGGGTTTCAGTATCCTTTTTGTGTGTGTTGGAATTAAAATAATTCTACAGATCCAAATTTAATGGTACTATACCTTAGTGCATGAAAACCAAAACCTTTTCTTAATTTCATCCAATCATTTTCAATGCATGCAAATAGGACATTTAAAAAGATATGATGTACCAAATTCATCCACAGGATAATGGCATTGAAGAAAATGAAATTACAGGAGGTATCTGGCCCAATGACTTTTTTATTATTTTAATAAATGGCAGCAAGGTTATGTGCACTGGAATTAATTTTGCTATTGACTAGTCCAGCTCATAGATATATTGGTTTTCATATTAGATATGGACCAGAATAACTCTTCTGTTTGACATTGTTCTTTTCTCTTAATTTTGTTTTCATAATTTCAGCTCATCTCCATCCCCACACCCTTAATTTCCTGCACAACTATTTCCCAATTTTTCATCTTAGTGCGACCCTATAACTGTGTTGTGGAAAGCTACCTTGGGCAAAATGTCTTATTCTAGAGGCTGGCCTTGCTATGGTGACCCAATTGACAGTAGTGTTCTCCCCAGCTCTTTCAAATAATGCCTTGTTGGTACAAAGCAATTTGCTCCTTTTAAAGTCTTCTCCTATGATTTTTTTTTAAATATTATTGTTTACTCACCTGCCATACATCTGTTGTGTGTTGAAGGAAATTAAACAATAGAATTGTTGAGTTAGGGATACTGCCCTTTTTGAGTTTGCATATAGCACTGCTGTGTGGATTATCACTGAATAATTCATAATCTTAATGATTGATTCATGCACAAGAGCTGGATACTGCCTCTGTGACTTTCCATTAACTGTAATAGAATGAAAGTTCCTATTAAACTGAATATATTGTACAAGTACCCACAGCAGCCCGTATCTTCTATTCGTTAGCACTCAAAATGTGGCATCTGTCAGACATACTTCAGCTACTTAGAGTAGGTGTGTGCGTGCAAGACCGCTCCCTTACTATTTAGTAATATTTTTACTCAGCCATAAATAGGAGTGCATTCTGCTCCAATGCCAGACCTAATCAAAGTCAGGCCAGATGGAACTATAATATTTGTATATTATATACAATATTTTTCTAATTCCCTGTCTTTCGTCAAAAAGGAAGGTGGGTGGGTGGGTATTCCATCATGCTCTTCTCAATGATATAACCATGAAAGGTGCACTAGCAAGGTTAGTAGAAAATCACGGACATAAAAAAAACCAATCCTGTGGCTTCTGTGATTTTTAAATTGCGGAAATGCCTTTCAGCAGAATTAAATATTTTGTCTAAAAAAAGAAATTTTAGTTTCTGCCTTCCCATTGCAAAGTTACAGGTCCTAACTTGGCCAATGTAAACACAGCAATGTGTTGCTTCCCAGCCTTGCAGGAAATTCTCTGATCAAATAGCAACAGCATGAACTCATCCATTCCTTGCCTTGTTCAATGCAATTGGACTACTCTTAGTAGTTACTATCCCAGTAGAAAGTGTTTGCAGGATTGGGCCCTAACTCCCTGGGACTCCACTATCCCTTGCATATGATTTGTACAATGCATCTGAAGTCCATTTCTCCACAAAACACAAGATATGAAGTTGTGCTGAAGCTAGGTTTCCCATCCCACAACCACTACCACCACCATTACATTGATCTGCATTAAGTTTCTTAATTGTTTACCCTTTAGTCCCCTGAAAAAGCATGACTTTTGTTCTTGGAATAGACTCCACAGCATAATTAAAAATGTCAAAAATGCTTGAGAAACTCTGCTAAGTTGCTAAAAATGAATGTGAATTTCTTCCCTGCAATCCCTGTGTCTTTCCCTTACCCTGGCCTCAGCTTTACAAAGTGGTTTGTTTCCAACCCTGCAGCATAGTTTGCATTCCACAGTCAAGAATGAACATTTATTTATACAAACATCCATCCTTGCAAGCACATCTCAGTGTGCTATCCTAAGGCAGAGCAATAAACATCATTCTTCTTTCTGTTCGCCTTTGCACCGGTGCATTGCTAGACATTTTATCAGGAGGCAATTCTTCAATTAAAGATTAGCACAGTTCAGTCACTTCCCCATGGCTGCAAATCTGTTAAAAAATGAAAGAGCATTCTGGTCCATTTCCCTACACCGATTATATTTTTTTGTACCCTCTAATGATGGTGACAATTTCCTTTAAAAAAAAATAGTCCTGGTGTAGGTTAGGATTCCACTGTCTCTGTGTATCTTGCAGAAACTCAATCTCCAGAACCCTACTGCTTGTTTGTTCTCAGTCATTCTGAGAACCCAGTTTTCCTCAAACCTCTGAGCAGGCCATGGAGGTACACCTCTACCCCAATATAACGCTGTCCTCTGGAGCCAAAAAATCTTACTGCATTATAGGTGAAACCACGTTATATTGAACTTGCTTTGATCTGCCGGAGCGCGCAGCCCCGCCCCCCCGGAGCACTACTTTCCTGTGTTATATCTGAATTTGTGTTCTATCGGGTTGTGTTATATTGGGGTAGATGTGTATATTAATTATTTCAACACTTGAATGCACAAGCTGACAGTGTGAAAGTGATCAGAGTGGTAGATGAAACAGCATCTGCCCACCACCAAGAAGTGTAACACAACTCCGAGTTAAAGCTCATATATTATTTCTTCCGGCTCTCCATCTCTCACCTGTCAGATAGCAGTATCATTCACCGAAATGCTAGCTCATCACCTGTGTGCTTGTGGCAGCAGGTCACCTCCCATTGCATCTGCTGTTTAATTGGGGATTACACAGATGCTAGATGACTACAACAGGCTAATTTCAAGATCTGAATGCAGCAAATGCAAATGAAACTGGGGCCCTATACAGAGAATTTCTTCATTTTGTGTCTTTATAGGCAAATATATCTGCAAGCTACTCACTATCTTGTCTAAAGATGTCAAAATTTGCCCTGAACATGAGCCAAATTCTGTTCTTAGTTGAACTAATTAAGAGCAGAACTTGGTTCCATCTCTTTTAAAATTAAATCCACCAATGAATTTGGTCAATCATGGCTTGATTGGGCACTTGCTTGTCAGCATTTCTGAAGCAGATTTTGAAAACATAATGTATTTAGGATTTTTTAAAATGGTGTCTCAAGTACATAGGTGGAATATTGTTAAAACGCAAGAGGGAAGTGAAATTTATTTTTAAAAATACACACTTGATACTGTCTTTTCAGAAGGGAAGTACTGGCACCTTTCCTAATGTTTCACAACCAGAGACTGGTGAACTGTTCTAATGAATGAACTCTGAGCATAAGGTCTCTCTAACTGTATTCACTGAATCATTATTTGTCTTTTTATGGCTCTGATTTATTAGCTTTTCAATAACTACATGGTTGCAAGGCTTGCAAATGCACAATCCATTGCTGTGGTATTAGGGCTAAATCCCGCCCTTCCTTATCAAATTATAGTTACATAGGATACAGACAACAGGTTTTCTCCTTTTTATCATAATGCACCCATAACACGCAAGGCTATGTACTATGGTCCATCAGAGGACTATTTATCTAAGGTGCTTATATGCTCCCTCATTACCATAGTATCTAAGCACCTCATAAATTACTGAATTATGTAATGCAACACACTGTATCATCCTTATGTTGTGTGCGAAAAGTACATTCCATCAAAATGAAGTCGTATCATATGGAACATATGTTCCTTTCTCTTAGGGATAAATACTGACAGCATCTTTTGCTAGAGTAAATGGCAGGGGTGTGTCGTACCCCCCAGACTGGGGCTCTGTACTACCCTGAGTAATCCTGAGGATGGCTAGGCAGGCATAGAAAGGGCATGGGTGGACTCAAATTCCTGGATGGGGTGAGGAGCTCATGCCAGTGATCTCCCATGCCCACCTGATGATTTACTATGGGGATCCTGGTGCCCTCTCTCTTCTTTGTACAAGTCCTGTGGAAGCTGCTCTAAGCCTGATGCTGTAGTAACCCTTGTGGAGCTGCCATGGGAGACAAAAGGAGAAATTAAGTGGTCCCCACAGGGAGTTGTGGTTGGGGGAGGTCTATCCCAGCCCCTCCGTTCTATTGTCCAGGCTACAGGGAGGTCTTCGCCTTGTTTGGAAGCAGTCAGCTGGCACTGTTGTGAGAGTTGTGTAGCTCCTTTAAGCTTCCCTGCAGAGTCAGGGATGCTCAGTGCGTGTGCTAATGAAACACAATGTATTATTGTAATCATCTCTGTATTGACATAGTAACACATTTACTCAAGTATGTCCAAAAGAGTAATAGAGTTCAGTTCAGACACCAAACCCTTGTGTATACCATGCCTGCCATGAGTCCTGCGTTGTCACACAGGCTCATAAAGACATCATTTTCCCAGATCTTAAGTGCTATTAAACATCAAGCTCCAAGTGATTTCCTACTTGGATCAAAGATGGGTTTGTTCCAGTGCCACTTAAGTTTAAAAGGCAAGAATACCAGGAATGAATTAAACCTCCCCAGAGGCAGCTGCTGAGGTTCAATTGGTTTGTCAGTGCCATAATTATGCAGCAGGCGTCTTCTATTTGCCGGCCCATATGTTCCTGAAGGATGTTATGTCATGGAAAAACACAGTGGTGCTTCGTTCCCAAAGCTATGCGGTTTTTCTGTTGTGGCATGAGGACTTGCTTATGTTTCAGCTGAAAAATGTTGAGAACTAATGTTCCAATTTTGGTCTGATAATTAAACTATCATTACTCTTACTTGAGCTATCTAGATGGAAGTGCATTAAGAGAAATGGCTTGTGTCATAAATAAATTAAACAATGGGTCTAAAGCAAGAGAGGCTGGCCATATATTCACATTACATTATTTTCACATTTCCAGATAGTCTCTGAAAGTGAATGCTGCGGCTTGCCTCATGCTAAGAATCCTTGCTGTTATTTAGTTTATGCTGAATTTTTAAACTCATTTGAAGTTAGTATAGTGTATATTTCCAATTCTGCTGCGTATTAAAATACCTTTAGAGCATTAAAAGAATATTGACAAAAGGACTGATCCTGCAAGATGCTAAAGTCAGTGGGAATTGGGGGCACTCAGACTTCAACAGCCAAAAGAATGAAAAACATCATAATATCCTCTTGAATGTTTAAGATGCTCAGTTACTCTGGCAATTAGTATAATGTGAACATAATGACAGATAGCACCATGCAGGAGGTACTTAATACCTTACAGAATTGGGCCTGAAATGTCAATCATAAGGGCTTAATCTGTGTGTGCAAAACTAGGTAATTGCATCAATAAATTGGTACGTGTTTGCACAACTGTCATTTGTAAGATCGGCTTCCTAGTTTGTATATACCATTGCATGTTTGTGCATGTTCTGCGAGCAAAGCATAGATCAGTAAGATTAAACTTCGAAACCATAACTAACAATTGAAACCAAAAAATCAAAATGGTATCTTTAAATACAGTGTATGTCTGTCTTTGACTTCATATTACCTATGTACTGCAGGTTTCTCAGATAACAGGATGCCCTTGCCAATGCAATAGTGCTACAATATTTCTCTAGGAGGCTAAATTAATGTAATTTTAGTTTAGTTTAAAATTTATTTTAATTGAATTTCCTTGCTTTAATTACTTTAAAATCAGACCATAAGAGATATTTCAATAGTGCTACATTTTATAATACACTCTCTACCCCAATATAATGCTGTCTTACTGCCTTATAAGTGAAACCGCATTATATCGAACTTGCTTTGATCCACCAGTGTGCAGCCCCACCCCCCCAGAGTGCTGCTTTACTGTGTTATATCCAAATTCGTGTTCTATTGGGTCACGTTATATCGGGGTAGACGTGTAGCACTACATTTAAAATGGTAGGGTATCACCCACAAATTGCATATAGGGAAAGTGAAGCACAGAGTGGGGTGGAGAAGAGTAATTTGCCCCAGGGCACACAGCATATCCTTGGGACTAGAACCCAGGGCTCCCGGCTCCCAGCTCCCACTCTGGTCACCTAAGCACGTTCCAGTGCTATCTCCAATATAAAGCAACATTTAATTTCTTTGTTAAGAGATTAGTAGGGAAGTGGCCTGTGTTACTTCACTATTTGTAGATGAATTTTTGAAAAAAAAAATTGCTCAGCAATACCTTGAAAAATTATTTTATATATATATAAAAATAAGAGAGAGAGAGGAGAATAGTAGGCATTATATATCTTGGGATATATATAGCCATTATATATACACACACACACACACACACACACACACACATGCACACTATCCCAATTCAGAAGGGATTTTTTGAAGGGACAAAATCTGCAGTCTTAGACTGAGGAAATTTTATGCCAAGTTTTAGCCAGATACAAAAGAACTAAGATACAAACCCATCACATACAAGCAGGGGCGGCTCTAGGCATTTTGCCACCCCAAGCACGGCAGGCAGCCTGCCTTCGGTGCCTTGCCTGCGGAGGGTCCGCTGGTCCCACGGGAGGTCCTCCGCAGGCAAGCCACCAAAGGCAGCCTGCCTGCCGCCCTCGCGGCGCCGGCAAAGTGCCCCCCACTGCTTGCCGCCCCAAGCATGTGCTTGGCATGCTGGGGCCTGGAGCCACCCCTGCGTACAAGGATTATAAATGGAGTCGCGTCTGTATTCAGCTAAAATAACACTGCTAGTCAACCTAGAATTGCATTGTAGTTTTAGCATTAAGATAGCAAGCTTTTTTTTTCTTGCGCAGCTATGGAGAACAGTATTTTGGGAGGGTATTTTCACTCTTGCAAAGTTTACGTTTAGCAGAAGAGTGGACCATGGATTAGTAGTAAGATTTTTCTCAGAATCAGGATCAGGATATTGCTTTCCTTGTTAGGCCTAGGCCAAAGGGAAAATGTGTAAACACTCTTTTCAGTCAGCCTACCCTGCACAAACGGAATGCTTTCTGTCTGGATTGGGTGTGAGCCTAAAATAGGACTGAAATCAATTGGCTCTTCCTAGCCAGGTTTCACTATTATTATTAACAATGTAGCAGCCTCTGGTGGAGAAGATCTGTTAATTCACAGGTTTGTTCAGCTGTAAATTTCAGCAAGACTTTGCCACCTAAATTGTTAAATACAAAACACATCTTTAATTTAAATTTAAGTTAGCATCTGTTGTTTTCAGGGAAAAAAAAACTACTATGGCAGGATTACCAACCGCAGCATTCAAGAATCATGAGTCAAGCCCCAAAAATCATGATTAAAAAAAAAAAAAAGTATGCATTTTGGGGGTTTTTTTATCGGCCTTTGGAGCTCAAGCATTTTTCTGCAACCATAAGAACTGAAGCTTATTTAAATAAATTAAAGCGGAGGACACGACTCCAGAAGCTGGTGCTTTAAGGCAGATCAAATATCATGAGATTTTTGAAAATTGTGAGTTGACAACACTCCTTTAATGTCTTTGAGAAATGCACTTTTGACATCTGACATCCCTCTTCCAGTTCTTCAGTGATGAAAGATGGATTATTTCAAGTACATAAAAGGCTGTTACAAGAGGAGGGAGAAAAATTGTTCTTCTTAACCTCTGAGGATAGGACAAGAAGCAACAGGCTTAAATTGCAGCAAAGGCAGTTTAGGTTGGACATTAGGAAAAACTTAACCACTCTGACAGTTATGAAGTGCTTAAGTGGTTGTGGAATCTCTGTCATTGAGGATTTTTAAGAGCAGGTTGGACAAACACCTGTCAGGGATGGTCTAAATAATACTTGGTCCTGCCTTGAGTGCAGGGGACTGGACTAGATGACCTCTTGAGGTCCCTTCCAGTTCTATGATACTATTTGCATATATGGGTCTGAAGAACAAAGAAAGGCCCCGATCCTGCAATGAGCACTGTGGAGGTATGCTCATGTACAGTACAGGACTAGGGCCTAACACTCCAACAGTGATGCCCAGAGAAAATCTTATGCAAAAAACCCCAGTTCTGCAAACTTCCATGTAACTTTACATAACACAAGTTGTTCCCTTGTGCAACTACTCATATTCATGGAGTTACTCACATGTGTAAGTGTTTGCAGGATCAGGACTTGAAGTTATTTTCTACATTTGAGAGTTTTTAGTCAAAATGTTTGACAAGCTGTTTCCCATTAATTTCAGTTTTCCTCATGCTCCTTCTTAGTGTGATAAAATATGAGGCTTTGTTTATATAATTGGATATTTTGTTATTAATTTTTCCCCATAAATCTGTTTTAGTGTCTGTCATACTTAAAAAATTAAAGTAATAATAATAATCAATAATAATGGCCTCAGGGAGCACTGCAAGAATAGTGTCTCTGTAACAGGCACTTAAGAGAGGAGATGTAATTCAGGGCAACTGTGGGGAAGATGATCTGGGATCTGAAGGAAGTAAAAACAAAATAGTGCCTGATTCTATGAAAATATATAAAGTTACATAATGAGGTTTCTGTGGAGTAGCACTTACCAGCAGAGTGTCTCCCAAAGCTGGCACATGCAGTGAGAACCTGCTGTCCCTCATAGGACTAAGTGGACAGTGCTCTAAATCCTGTTTTTTCTTACTAGGATTGTTCCAGTTTCCTGTTTTGTCCTGTCAGGAGGTGGAACTGCTCCTGCCTCTTGAACTAAAACTGTGAAATAGACAATAAAAGACCAAAGAGAAACAGAACCAAGACTATTAGGAAAGGAGGGGGAAAAGGAACTAAAACCAAAGCAAATGTCACTTAAGGAGGTTTCTAAGATCTGTACAAATGCAAGAAGCATAGCCAAATAAAAGCAGCAAAGAATCCTGTGGCACCTTATAGACTAACAGACGTTTGTCTGTTAGTCTATAAGGTGCCACAGGATTCTTTGCTACTTTTACAGAACCAGACTAACACGGCTACCCCTCTGATACTAGCCAAATAAAGAAACTATAAGTCTGTTATAGGAGATCTCAAGGAACCTTTGATGTATTATGAACCATAATGACTTTGTCATCTAATTATGAAAGTGGAATAAATCACATAGTTGCACATTTTCAAAAGTGATTGGTGATTTTGGGTGCCTCAGTTTTTGTGGTACCTTGCAGTAGACAGATTTTCAGACAGCACTGAGCACCTACCCTATGAAATTCAGGCCCCTTTGAAATGTGTTGAATTGGGCATGAACGCGCACACAAAATCACTAGCCATTTTAAATTTTCAAAACTGGTATTGAAATTCAACAGAGGCTGGGTGCCTAACTCATTTAGGCCCCTTTGAAAATGCCAAGCCTAAATGATCTTACATAAGAACGGGTAAGATCAATGCCAGATGCTTCAGTGATCCATGCCATGTCATCCACTCCCAGCTGCTGGCAAACAGAGGCTAGGGACACTCAGCCATCTTTAATACTGAGTGGAAAAGGTTATCGAATAAGAAACTGACATCTTGACTCTTCAATTATTCCGAGTAGGACTGTAAGAATCTTATAGCCATTTAAGAAGGTTCATTCTTTTTATTTATGTCAATTCATTTATTGGTGAGGGTGGGGTTTATTTAATAGTAGTTTTAACCCCTGCTCATTTCATCAGAAGAGAGCATTTACCTTACAAGTTTGGAATATTGTTTTCACACTCTGAAGTCCATTATCAAATGGAAGTGCTTGCTGGAATATCATTAAAATGCCCCAGTATTCACAGTTACAGAGATACTGAAGCAGCAGCTGCTATTTATAAAGATTTTTTTTTTAATTATAGGCATCGGGCCAGATCTTTATCTGAGGTACATTGGTGTGGCTCTAGTGGCTTTGATGAAGCTTTGCTGATTTATACCAGGTGAGGATCTGACTCATTCTTATTTAGTAAATATTTAACTGTAAAGGGAAAGTTCTCCTCTCAGTTACATTGGTGTAAATCCAGAGTAACCCCATTGACTTCTATGGAGTTACTCCAGATTGACACCAACATCAGAGCAGATCTGGACTCTGAAGGTACATAGCTGATCACTGGAGTTTTATTAGGAGTGAAGTATCAAAAGAAAAGGCTTTTCAGGAGAGATCAGGAAAGGGAAGACATGCTTATAGATAGAGGGAGATCAAAAGGTCCAATTTCGAGAAGGACATGATAGCAATCAAGAAGTTCAGCTGCCAAGTTAATAACTCCATGCTTTATGACCAGGCAAAGCTTCTGTTTTTATTACTCTTGTTCCACAGTAACTGTAAATGCCAAAGTATTGACGTGGAAGTTCCTTTTGCTCTGTCCAGATAGTGCAGCCCTTTAGGGGGAAACTATTCACTAAAGTCTGTGTCATAACTCCCACCGACATCAATGGGAACAGGAGCAGACCCATAGGCAAGAATGGGACAAGGATCATGGTGGGCTCAATGTAATGCCTCCCCTAAATTAAGACAGGCCCAGAGTTCAAAGTGCATTGGCTGAAGTGGTATAAGACTCAGTTTAAACATGGTTTCAGCTAAAATGTTTTAGGCAGCACTTTTCAAAGAAGCCAATGAATTTTAGTAGGAATGGGCACCTAACTCCCTCAAGCACCTTTGAAAATCTTAGCCTTACATGTGGTTCAAATGCCCAGCATAGGCAAAAAACCCTGTTAGAAACAGCATTCCAGGCTAAAGCTATCCCTATCATCATTGGAAAGCCATAAATAGGAAAAGCTGGGGAGACACACTAGTGAGATACATTTGTGTAAAAGAGCTTTACAAGGGGACCCAGTGGAGCAATGTTACAGCCTGGCTAACGTACAGGACTTTTCACACCTAAGCAGGAAGAGTTCTCCTGACTATTACCCATTCCCTGTTAGGCGGTAAAATGAACTTGGCAAGAGAGAATTTGACCCCGCACTGTCTCTTTAAATGGGACACCTTGTTATGTGCTGGGGAGGTGCAGACAGGCATCAGTGGCACTTTTGTTTCCCTTCCTGTTAGAACTGTAGTTACCTTGCTGAGCTGCTGCAAATTCATTCAATGTTCCTCTCAGGTATTTGTCATTGGGTTATTAACCCTAGTCCCCATCATCTGGAACAAGAGCACTCATTTTTGATTAATTGTTTTAGGCCGTTTTTAAAGCCTTCTCCCCCCTTGTGACAAAGGGCTTTTAAAACTTCTCACTGTTTTTGATCTTGCCCTCATTTAGGCCCTGAGCCTGAATTCAGCAAAGCGCATGCTTCATTTTTGAATCACTGGGACTTAAGCACATGCTTAACTTTAAATGTGCGCTTCATTGCCTTGCCAGTTCAGAGCCTTGCACTGCGAGAGCATCAAAACCAAGTTACTTGGAAGTTGTAGATTGGTAAAATGTGTATCTATTACTCACTCTTCTGAGGGGCTTAGCCCCATAGGATTTGGGCAGCAATTAAAAAAAAAAAGAAAAAAAGTGTTAGGAGTTTGGTAGATCTCAGTCCAGTTCCCAGTGGACAGGTGCCCATATATCACAGAACGCTCATCCTCGCCAGCACTAACAAGCCCCTTGCTGGGCAGTCCCAAGGCAGAGGCCAACGACTGAATAAGATGGAGCTACCCTCTCATCCTCCATGGGCTCCTTTCAGGTCATGCTTGAGGCACATTTGCAGGGTATTGTGGGGAAGCCTGCACTGCTATCACTCATCTGTTCCCAGTCTATGCCAAATCTCAGGCCAACAGCATGACATCCATCCCATGTGGCAGCTCCAATAGCGCCTCCCCAGAGCCCTGCTGGAATGGCTTGCAGCCGGGCTCAGTGATCTCCCCTTCAGTTCCTCCTCCTGGCTGCCAGGGGCTGCTGCGACAGGGGGATTGCAAGCCTCTGAGCTGGCCTCCTCTCCCACCACTCCCCTGGGCTGGAGCCAGCCACGCCAGTGTGGAGGAGCAGGAGGCTGCCAGGGAGGTGAGGGGCAGAGGGGAGGAGGCCGGGGCCAGGCAGCGAGTGGGGGAGGGAACAGTTTGAAAAAGGGGGAGCAGGGGCAGGGTCTCCCCCCACATCCAGGGTCACTCTCCTGGTAACCCTCTCGCCTCCCCCAGATGCCCCAGGCTCCCTCCAGTTTCCCCCCTGTCCCCAGCTCCTCTGTCTCTGCCAACCCCTCCCCACAGAGGCCCTGGTTCCCCCAACCCCCTCCCACTACCTGCTTTTTATGGGTACAGGGTGTCACAACTACAGGGCTAGCTGCACCTCTGAACCCTCTCTGAGGGCACACCCACAGCTGTCAGGCCTCACGCCTTTCGCTTGCGTGCAGTGAAATCCTGCAATTCTGCCGCTCTCAGACCAGGCCGTGGGCTACGGTACTGCACACATGCTTACCCAGCAAGTCCCACTGGGTTCGGTACCCCTTCAGGAGTCTGGTCACTGGGGAAAACAGTGACCACGCCGCGTTCTGACCCCAAAGTATTGTTTAATCTTTGCAGGAGGAACCAAGCATCAGAGGAAGAGGTTTTGTAAAATAGTCTATACCCACGCCTGACTTACCTAGAGGCTTATCATCCCCACCCTCTATGGTGAGCCTAGGACAGCTTACCATCTTCAGCCCTACAGCGGGTTTGTGTCTGTGTGGGTTTGTTCCCCTGAACAGCCCCCAAACACCCTAGAGCGGGTGTTGCCTTTATCCAGCAAATACTCCTTGATGTCAGTTTTCCAGCTCTGTTTGCCCTGCTGCCCAAAACCAGGCCAGTGAGCTCAGCAAGGAGCCAGAGGTAGAACATCAAAGCAAACGGCTCGTTCACCCCCCCCCCCCAAGCGTGGGTAGATGGGTAGGTGTCTGAAGCCATTGTAGAGACAAGGTGGGTAAGGGAATATTGTTTATTGGATCAACTTCTGTTGGTGAGAGAGACAAGTTTACACAGAGCTCTTCTTCAGGTCTGGGAGAGCCATTGTAGGCAGGAAGGAGTACATGAAGACAGGCTCTTCCTGAATAAACCCTCTTGACCAGGGGTTCTCAAAAACTTCATTACACCGTGACCCCCTTCTGACAACAAAAAATTACGTGACCCCAGGAGGAGGGAGTGAAGCCTGAGCCCCACCACCCCGGGTGGGAGGGAGGAGCCAAAGCCGAAGCCCAAGGACTTCAACCCCAAGTGGTGGGGGGGAGCCTATAGCCTGAGCCCTGCTGCCCAGGGCTGAAGCCCCTGGGCTTCCGCCCTCGGTGGTAGGGCTCAGGCTTCAGCTTTGGCCCCGAGCAGTGAGGTCAGAGCTTTGGCTTCAGCTCCAGGCAAGTCTAACACTAGTCCTGGTGACCCCTTTAAAACAGGGTTGTGACCCACTTTGGGGTCCTGACCCAGAGTTTGAGAACCGCTGCTCTTGACTCTACCACCATGTACGTACTAACAGTAACTTTAACTGATGCTCTTCTCCATCCCACCACACAGGTGTTAATGAATTAAGGCTAGGATTTTCAAAAGAGCCTATGTATAGACAAAGTGAGTATTCACCCATGAAAGCTTATGCTCCAATACATCTGTTAGTCTATAAGCTGCCACGGGATTCTTTGTTGCTATGTACAGACAGGTGCAACTTTTAAGAGATTCTTCTAAGTCTATTGGGATAAATAGGAATTACACAGAAAATTCCTCACTTGTGTAGCTAGCAACTTTATTAAAAGTTAGATTATTAAAATTTAATATGCTTTTCACTGTTTATATTTCTTTTTCTGCTTTTTCCTCAGCTTGAAGAATTAAACAAGACCCATCACAGTGCTATTGTGGTCAGGTTTCCAGTAGTCCAGAGGAACATTTAAATTTTAAAAATTTTGTTTTCATAATTAATATTTTGTTTCCCTTTAAATTGGCATGAGTAACTCCTCCTGTGTGTAGTCCCATTAAGCTCAATGGTACTGCTCACATAAGTGAAGTATTTGCAGGACTGGGACCATTTAGTTTGTGCTCAGTGAATATTGAAAAGTTTAGTGGAATGGAACTTGCCTCCAAAAAGTAAAAATATATATGATACTTATTTTAGGTTCTGTGAAAGAAAGGACTGCTTAAATATATGGAGACATTTATCCCTTGAATCCCCATTGAAAGCATATTCCATCAAATAAAAACAGCAGCATGGTGAGTACACTTCAAATGACCTCATAGATAATTGCACATTCAACTGTGTTTGCTTAAATATATATATTTATGTGAACTCAAAAAAATATCCTTTGCCCTTTTTCTTACGTAAAAATTCCCTGCTGTTTATCCTTGTGAGTAGTTTTGATTTTTTTTATTAGATACATATTATATAAAAATTATGAAGTTATTGTACAGGGCCACTGAACACCTTGGTGCATGGGGGATGATTTATAAATTAAAATATTTTTTAGTTTTGAATGGGTATAATTATTTTCAGGATGGCAAACTGGCTGAATGCTAACCTGAATGGTTTCATCCAATACATGCATCTTCCATTCAGAATTCCCATTTCATTGAATAAGAACCCCTCAGCTGTAAGTTTGCTCAGATCATTGGATACACGTGCAAGTTGTATGTTGTGTCTATTGTGAAATTCATCAAATAAGTTAATAAATACATCCACAAATTCCCTTCCATCTCTTATAGCTGAGCAAAGAAACTGTTCAAACAAATCATTTGAAAAGTTTCACAAGTTTTGTCAAGCTAATTATTCTAATATTTAAAATTTAAATAAATGGGATTGAGAACAGCTCCCACTAATTGTTGCTAAAATCATCCTGTTTTTCTTACGTATCTTAAGATAATTCTAACCCTTTTGCAGAACGAGAACATTTGTGATGACATGTACAACAATGTGAGCTCAGTTGCCATGGATCTATCTAATTTAGTGACTTGGGCACATACTCATGGAACTATATGCAGTCAAATCCCAAGCTTGGAAATTATACAGAATATGGGAAATCCCACCAGGGACAATTCTGTTTTGTGGATATGTGAATCTGGACATGCATATCACTGGCCCTGTGGGGCATTATACTTCAGAAGCCAGGAGGAAAGGGAGGAAGCTGCAGAACGGAAAAAGAGGTCTAGAAGCTATGACTCCTGGTCAATGGAACATAATTTAAGTGAAAAGAAGTACAGGGTAGCCTCACCTTTTGAAAAAAAGAAAGCTGATTCAGTTAACATGGGCTCATGCAGCAGATCCCCTGAAATAATGCAGAAGAAAGAGGACGCATTCTGTGTAATCTCTGATACAACAATGACAAAAGAAAAGCAGAGTGGAGTAGTTCCTCAGAAAGACAGCTACTCCATGAGGTCATGCTTTGCTGCAGAGCTGAGTCTTCCATCAACAGACTATCATGCCAAAACTGACCATGGTAATGAAGAGCCAGAAAGCAGGGAGGACCTGCAAGACATCTCTGATGAAGAAGAATTTGAAACAGATACAGGAGACCAACTACGCAGAAGTAATTGTGATTCTGAAAGAGTATTCCAGAATAAAGAAGCATCTACTGAGGAGGAACTGCAAATGCATGGAGATAGTAAGGTCATTAGCAAACAAGCAGCCATCCAGAGATCAGTTTCTGTCTTTAAAGAAAAGGCTGCAGTAATTCCGTGTTTACAGGAGAGTTTAGAAGACAGCCATCATAGGAGCCTGGAAAGCAACTGCTTGAAGTTAACAGCTTTTCATCCTACAAAGTCCAAAAGCAAAACCTCTAAAGCAGGGAATTCCTGTGAATCAACAGCATCCAAAGAACAGTTAAAGCCATTTCCTGTCTCCAGCATGGAAACAAAGGCCCAGTTTGAGCCCACCCCAATCCTGGCTTTCTATGACACTGCACTCACTGGAGCTGCCCATCAGCAGCTCCAGCTGTGCCCGTCTGTGTGCACCACATCAGGAATGGGACTAGCTGGGAACCGTGCTGAAATACCTACCGAGGAGAACAAACAGCCAGGACCACCGAATGCTGCAAATTCTTTAGCCCTGCCTACTCTGGAGAATGAAAACTCTGAGGACAATCTGCCTGTGGCTTCAAACAAAAGTAAGAATTTCTGGAGTTTTATTCCTGAGTGGGTTTTTTTAGTATATGTCTCTTTTAGCCAGAATATTACAATTTGGGCAGCTCCATTTAGCCACCTAAATCCATATCTGAGCACCTAAATAAAAGCACCTGATTGTCAGAGATCCTGAACACCCTAATCTCCCATGGACATAATGGGAGCCTTAAGCAATCAGCACTACTGAAGATCAAGCCACTTATTTAGATGCCCTATAATATACATTTGGGTTGCTAAAGCTAGCCACCTAAGTTGGAACATTTTAGATGTTGATTTTACCACAATAGCACTACACACTGTACCTCTTACAGTTTATTGCAGGGATCACATTTTAACAAGGAGTATGAACTCAGGTTTCCCCAGGAAAGAGAAAGAGGAACTGATCTCTAAAATAATTTAGTGCAGTAACTGCAGGGGAATTCTGGCTCTATTGAAATAAGTAGCAAAATTCCCATTGACTTCAATGAGCCCAGAATTTCACCCCTTTTCTTAAAAGCGCTAAAGATATTAAAGCAATTAATTTAAAAGTTTTATGTCTTGTGTATCCCGTTATAATTTGGGATCTTAAAATTTTTTGGTAACTAAAAATGGACAGACTTTTTTATTTGTAAAATAAAATTAACTTCTTGTCATTCATGCCATGTGTCAGCATAGAGCACATTTTTACATGAGACAATGTCATAAGATTCCTCATAAGAATATGCTCTTTGATGAATAACTAAAATGTGGCATGTGATTATAGTACCTTTAAAGACAGTTACTACCTTGTTCAAGAAAAAAAAAAAAAGATAATGTACAGGGTATGTATAAACTGTTAAACAAACTGTCCTTCTTGCCAAATATCGGAAACCATTAATAAATGGATCTGCTTCATTTTAGATGTGAACCAGAACACAATTGTGATTTTAGCATAGGTGTGGCTAATGGATTTTTAGTGCCAGTTACACACATACTGATTTAATTTAGTGATTAAAAACATCAAAGCAGCAGCAAAGGGCCAAGTTTTTAAAGAGGATTCAGTAGAGCAAATAAATTTGCATCTGATTTTTTTGTTGCTTGCAAACGGTGCTTCACATAAAATATCAGGCAGCTGGATGTCTACCTGATCTGTATGCACATGATTTTTATGCATACAAAAATGCAGGTGCAAATATAGATCCATCTTTTGAATGTTCAGGCAAACAGTCCCAAAAGTCAGGATTGTAAGTTTAATTTTCCACCATTGTTTGGTGTGAAGACTCCTATCTGACTGATGGTCATCAAGAGCAATATGAAAATTTAGGGTGGTACTTAATACATGTATATCTAGATTTTGTGGTAGATCCAGAGCCCCTTAGGGGTTCATGGTTGCCAGTAAACTGCACATTGTGACTGGTGAGATGTCCCAGTGACAGCAAGTCATGATAGAACATGGATAGTTCTTGAGTTACGGATCCCCAGCCACTTGAGCTAAGAGAAATATAGTCATTAGCTCTACCATTATTAGAGCTTATGAGTCCTCATGCGGCCCTCGGGGTCATTTGAGTTTGAGACCCCTGGCTTATGACATGCCTGAATGAGTCTCAGTTCATCCGGTTGGGGGTAGATGTCCATATTGCTAAATTAGCTAGTACAGTAAAAGACAGAAAAAAGCTGCTGTAAGATTCTGTGATGCAGAAGATTGGATATCATTCTCCCTTGACTGAACAGAGTACTGGAACAGTGTTTTAAGGCTTGTCTACTCTTGGGAGTGAATTTGGATTAAGGCAGGGGGTTTGTTTAGACAAGCCCTTACAAAACTAAAACTCTGCAGCATGACTACACTTGGTGAATATATTGTTAGAGTATTTTTTAAATTGACTTGATAGTGTATCTCATCAACAGCCACTGTAAACGCACCTGGGGACATTTATGCAAGAATTCTGTTTGCTGAACAATGAGTCATAAGCCATTTTATCTTAATCTCAGCCTTAGCTTGCAGTCTCAGTGTTTATTGATTTACAGCCCATTTATTTCTTCAAGTAGACCATGCAATAGTTTTCGTAAAAAAGCAGCAGCAATATTTAGGTTTGTAGATCCATATTCTCTGTGCAGAAACAATAGTAATTAAACCAAAAATCATGTACCAAATGACTCACTGCCAACAAGAGACATTCACAGCCATCAGCTCCAGAACCCCACTTCACACCTGGAAAAAACCCACAGGAGAGCACATGGACCTTTGCAGCATACCCTGAAGGCAATCAAACATGGGCTGTGGGAAGTGAAGTCATAGGAGGAGAGAGAAAGGTAAGTGGGAGCACAAACTATTTAAGGCTGCCCAGGTTTGAAAACTCACCTGAAACTTCATCTGAGCGGTGTAGCGTGCGACATATGAGAAATGCCACTCAGTAAGTTGGCAGCTATATTCTGCACTAGCTGCTGTTCCCAAGTGGTCTTAAACAAGGTGTCCTCCTCAGAGCACATTACCAGTAATCCAGCTTGAAGGTTAGGTAGGAAAGGTGAGGGGGACTGTGGCGAGGTCTGCATCTGAAAGAAAAGGCCTCCTTGCCAAGTGCTACCTAAAGATCCAGCAGCAGCAGGGTTCCAGTAAGCCCCCTAGGATGTATGCCTGTGTAGCTGATGGCAGGGATACCCACTCACAGGAGTGCCAATAAAATCTCCACTATTTTTTGAGATTGCTTTCCCTCTCCCTACTCTTCAAGCCATTTCCATCCCACCTTGAGAAGTTAGGCAATGCATAGACCTTGGGATGACCCTCTGCCTAGGGGATGAATTTCACCCTGAGTGATTCTCTTCCTAGGCTACATGGAACTATATAGATGTGACAACCCCATAACAATCTGAGAAATAAACCCTGCTGGAATCCTGGCAATCCTTTTTATGATAGATTTTTACTTGTTCCGTTTTAAACAGGTGGGCTTTTCCTGAGTCTCAGACCCTAGAGCCAACTTTCAGCTGACGTTTGTGTTTCATGTCTAGAGCTGCTTTTTAATAAAGAAGCTTCTGCGCTGGAGACCACTTTGAAGTGTATTCTGCTTAATGGCTTGTGCCGCACATCAAACATGTAAAATAAGTGCAGCTTAATATTGGGCCAAATCCTGAGATTTGCACACAGGGCAGCTCCCATTGATTTCCCAGGGACTGCCTGAGCATAACAGAACAAAATTTGACACTCTACTGTGCCTTATTTAACTATAAAAATATACACATGACAATAGTTGCAAATTGAGGATTTTTTCTACACGCTATCCCTTTTGGGATTGCTCCAGTTTCAGAGTCCACATTTCAGGTCCAATCATGCAATCCTTAGTGATGTGACTAGTTCCATAAGGAAGAGCTGTAGATTGTGGCCTTAGGCCTCAATTTTTAGCTCATACAGGGTGAAATTCACCCCCTTCCCAACACACAAATTAAAGTTCCACCTTAAGCCCTATTTTGAGGTCGTAAGTGTGGCATAGAACTTAAGATGTCTCTCTCTATAGGGATGAATTTCATAATTTCAGTGAGTGGTATAAAATTTCATTAAGGCCTAAGCCTGCTCCCTTTGAATTATGAGTTTGTAAATATTTGATGTGTTAGCACCTAGGAATGCCAGTCAAGAATCAGGACCCTACTGTGCTAGGCACTGCACAGAAAAATAACAAAGACAACAGTTCCCTGCACCAGAGAACTTACAGTTGAGGTGTCAGACAGGATGCAACAGGTGGACAAAACAGTGGGATGGGTGGGAGGATGCGATCACAAAAAACTTAAAGGGAGCAGGATCATAATAGTCCCAGAATGTTTGAATGCTTTAAAAAGGAAGGTAAAAATGGCTCTGCATTGCCTTACATCCCTTTGATAGCCTCTGTAGTTCTTTCTATCCACGGAGTTGTCTCTTATCTTGTAGAGACATCGAAGAAGTCGGAGAGTAAGAGAATTCGTAATATTGGTGATATAAAAATGTTCAGAGACTGGTTGGCTTCACGTTATCCTTCTGAAACGCGTGAGATCTTCACACTGCCGCCTGCAGACCTTGATAATTACCTAGTCTCCTTCTATACAAGAGTCAGGAAGCAGAATGGCACAGAGTTTTCTGCCAACTCTTTATTCTTCTTTCAGAGCAGTATAGACAGATACCTTAAGGAACACAAATACGAGTATAATGTGATTAAAGGGCCTGAGTTCACAGCATCTCAGGAAGCTTTAAAAGTAAAATGCCAGAATCTAGCACGGAAGGAGAGGGAGAGAGATTGGAATATTTTGGAAAACCTGACAGATAAAGATGTAGAGGATCTTCGTAAAAAGGGCATACTGAGTCGAATGCATCCTGAAGGATTTCTGCACCTAATGCTTGTAAACATCATCCGAGGCTTTGGGACAAACACACACAGTCAGACTCCAAATCTGTGGTGGGGGCAGATTGTGTTAAAAAAGAATGAGGAGGGATTAGAGTACTTGGAGTGGAAAGATGATCTGAACACACAGGCAAGCACAGAAGAGTCAGTTCTATGTATTTATGCCAAACCTGATAATCCAGGCAACTGTCCAGTCAGGGACTATAAGGAGTATGCTAAGAGAAGGCCACTGGATATGCATCATGACCGCGATCCATTTTACTTATCTCCTAAACCTTTGTGCTGCATATGGGACCAAATATGGTACTGTAGAAAATCACTGACAAAAACCAAAATAGAGAAAATGATGAAAGTAATCGTCCAGCAAGTTAAAGGATCTGAAAAAAAGTCCATGAAATAAGTTACCAGTTTGATTTCTGCTGTGCCTATTTTGGTATAAGTATGTTTTAAATCAGTTTTGGAGTTGTTTAAAATGACAGCAGTTAGTATAGGTAGCGAGGGAACCCCTCTTCTCAGCAGATTGCCCAAAGTACTTACAAAGTTTTGTTGTTAAATTGACCACCGCCTTCATTTCAACATGGAGGACTTCCATCAATAAAAAGACCAAGCATAGAATTCACTCTTACATTCTATTTAATTAATTAAATCTGAATCCTGGATTTAATGTTCTACTGAATTAGCTCAGTAATGTTAATGTTGAAAGAACCTGTGTTTGAATACCCTGGCTTAGAATTACAGGTATGTTCAGGGGGAGTGGGGCGGGGAGAAATTGATCCTGCTATAAACCAAGCTTGTGGTCTAATGTGTAATTTATCTGTCTCTCTTTACAATAAAAAGATAAACAGGTGGAGCTGGCTTTGGGAATTAAAAGAAGGATGAAAGATCACCACTAGTTGCCAGCTACTAATCTACAGCTAATCAGAATGTTTTATACATAAGTGTTTAGATCAATTCTTATTTTTCTAAATGAGGAAAAAATTACTACATTTAAGAAGTTCTGAATGTGTTTTAGTAAGTTACCAACCCCCCAAATGCAGTTAATAGCACTGAAAAGTTTTATAGACGCTATTTTCCTCTGTGCGATAACCATAGTCTGTAGAGGATTAGAGTCAGTAGTCAAATTCTGTAATTCAGTTCAAAAGTTGTTTAACAGATGTATTTTCTTAATGTCCAGTCATAATTGTTGGCATTTCATAATAAACAAAATTTTAGTTCATTGCTGTCAGTCTGTTCCAAGAAGGTGAAACCAGTAACCCAGAACTGGTATCGTTTCATTTCTGTCATTCAAATCACTATTTTTAATAGTAATCAGTCACTTGAAGAAAAGTCAATATCTAACAATTATTTGTACTCTGGAGCCGATCCTGCTAAGGAATCTAGCCATATGAAGTCCATCTGACTGCCGTGGGATTCTACATAGGCATGAGGATCTGTGTGGGTGGATCCCATTGTAGGATCCAGTCCTCTACATAGCAGCTTTTAATCCATAGATCTCAAAGTAGTTTACAAAGCTGAGTAAGAATTTTTCTTCCCTTTCTACAGGGGTTGAAAGAGAGAACTGAACTAACTTGCCCAAAGGTACATAACTAATCAGTGGCAGAGCTTGGGGTATATCCCATATTTCCTAACTTTCCTATGCTATAGAGCTTAGCCTGCAGTATTGATGAGAGAGTCATTATGGCAGAATCTCTACCCCTTTAGTTTTGAAAAAAAGAGTGTGGAGCATTTTTAGTATCTCATCAACATAAGTTAATATATATAGATTCTATATATGTGGCAGAGTAACCAGGGACCTTTGCCAAATTGCTCTGCAACCACAGTGTGAAATCCAAACTCCCCCTTTTCCAGGGGGATTTGGCTTTATTAATAAAGTAAAGCCAACAACAAGATAAAGAGCAGCTCAAAACTTTTCCCCAGCCTCCATAGCCGCTCCCTAGAGACTAGAGCCACTCCTACCTCCATTACATCCAGGTGGGGCAATGAGTCATCAGAACCCACTTAATCCTTTCTCAGCCAAATCAATACTGAACAATGGAGGCTGTTACAAGTCACTGCCAGCCTGTACAGGTAACTTAGAGAAAGGCTCTAGAAAGCAAAGATCATTCATTTTTTTGGAGGATTATCACAAACTTCTGCTCCAAGAGCAAGATGCACTTTGACCTTACCTTCTCCAGTATAAACACAGAGCAGCATGTTCATCTAAAAAACCTCAAACATTGCACACACAAACCTCCCCTGGGGGATGGGATGAGAGAAAGAACAATCCATATGTGGCAGATGTCAGTCACGTCACTTAATGCATGGCTGGATGGCACTCAGATACACCAGTGATGGGGGCGGTATAGTAACCTCTATGGGAATTTCATAATTTATACTTCTATCGGCAAGAAAATTTGTGCAGGAAACATAGCATAAAGAGAGCCCTAGAAGTAGCAAAAAGGAGCTAGGGTTGTGAAAGAAGCACTGGTTCATTTAACAAAGCTTATTTCTTCTGATTCCATATGCTAGCAGTTGTATATAGATTGTCACAGATCACATCTCTTCAAGCCTCATGATGCTCTTAGTTGAGTGCACTTCACATGCCTTGGTCACATTCTGTTTAGATTTGCTGAAGTAGATAGCATAAGTTTAATTGCTACTTGTTGTAGAAGAGAAAATAAGCATATTCACACATCCAGTTAAGTCACTTAGCACCTGTGCAGTCTCAGTGCTGTCAGTGAATTTACTGATTGGTACTGAGTAAGCAAGGAGCAGGGGACTGGACTGATGACCTCTCAAAGTCCTTTCCAGCCCTACAATCTATGAATGGATTAAAAAAAAACAATGAGGAGCCTGGTAGCACCTGAAAGACTAACCGATTTATTTGGGCATAAGCTTTTGTGGGTAAAAAAAATCCACTTCTTCAGATGCATGGAGTCATCTGAAGTGGGGTTTTTACCCATAAAAGCTTATACCCAAATAAATCAGTTAGTCTTTCAGGTGCTACCAGGCTCCTCATGGTTTTTGTGGCTACAGACTGACATGGCTACCCCTCTGATAATGAATTCCAAGTCACTCTTCTAGCTGTTTTAGCTCTGTAGGCTAAAGGGAGTAAGAAGTTAAGCAAAAGGAATGCATTTGTCTATGTCAATACATCCAATTCTGAATACACAGAGGGACCAAAATAACATCATTCCCTTGTAGATTGTTGCACAGATGTTCTCCATTGCTCTATCCAGAGTAAATCAAGTCAGATACTGTATCTCATACCTAAGAAACCATTATGCTGTTCAAACCATCTCTTACCTCCCGACTTTCCACCACATTACTCCTTAGGGCGTGACATTCTATCCTTAGTCCATTGACATCAATGGGATTTCTGTGCACACAAGATAGAATGTTTACAAATGGTTACCTGCATTGGAAAGTGATGTCAGTTGTCCCCATATTGGTTTCCTAAAGCTTTTGAGGGGATGGGGGAACTATCAGACACTAGGCAGTCAGAAGAGGTAGCCTCTGAGCTACATACAATATGTAGAGAATCAGAGTACTTGGATAACAGGTGATTTGGATATCCTTGTGATCCACTAATAGGATTGCTAGAGGAATTCCAGGAAGAAATTTAATTTATTACAGGGGATTTTTTTTCTGTTTCATTGGCTGATGAAAGTTCATCTTTTTAAGGGGAACAATGAGGATGCACGTTTAAAGGGACTCAGACTGGGTTATGAGGCACATAATTAAATTTACCTTCCTTATTTTCTTTTTAAAAGTCTATTTAATTCCCTCTAGTTTGTGTGTGTTTAAAAAAACAAAACACAAATCACTGAAATGCTCTCATCTAAATTAAAAAAGGCAATACCTGCTTGCATGCCAAGTTGTACACAGTTGCAAATTAAAGTGGCTGAAGTACAAATGTCTCAAAAATTATTTTTAGGGCACTGACTCCCTAAATATAAATAGTGGTCCATCCTACTAATAGTTCCAAAGAAAAACTTTGCGGTTTCTAATATTTCCACCTCTGATCTGCAAATGAGCCAGTCATCCATATACTGCAAGGCTGTGATGCAGTCATTTCTCTCTCAGGATACACTGTGATCCCAAATGAACTGATAGGCTTACAGACAGACAAGCTGCACCTGTTAGCTGCCCACCTCCTAAACAGAGAAGATTAGGGATTTGTAGTGATACACTGTTCTGAGTAATTGTCAGTACTTCCAGTCTGTATAATTCACATATCCAAAAAGGAAACAAATGCTATAATATTGGACTGTAAAGGAAATTGGGAATGTTTACAGTAAATTAGCTTTTATACAGCTGCTTTGTCATACAGAGATCTCAAAGCACAGGCAGTGTCATTCTCCCCATTTTACAAATGTGGAAACTGAGGCACAGAGAGGAGAACTGGCTTGCCCAAGTCAGTAGTAGACTTGGAACAAGAACCCAAGTCTTGTGATTCCCCATCTAGTTCCCTAGCCACTGGACTGGGCTCCCTCCCAATCACAGGGCTCAAGAATTTGATGGAGAAAAGATCTGTCATGTAGCCTCCTGCACACAATGCGGAACAGGACTCACACAATGCTTTCCTAGCTGCTGTGTGGGGAAGAATAGGTGGTGGAGCAAGATATAAATAGGGCTTGACACCCCCTACTGGTCACACATATTCCTGGCTCAGAGGAGAGGCAAGCATGCATCTGATGAAGTGGGTTCTAGCCCACAAAAGCTTATGCCCAAATAAATTTTGTTAGCCTCTAAGGTGCCACAAGGACTCCTCGTTGTTTTTGCTGGTACAGACTAACACGGCTACCACTCTGAGCCCTGCTGAGTTTAACATGGGCAGAATGGAGACAGCAATTTCATTCTTTGCAGCAGAACACCCAGAAGTTCAGGCAACACTCAGCTTCCCTTCCTCTTTTTGTGTGTGCAGCTTTTAATAAAACAAGGCCTCCCAGGTGTGGCTTTTAAGAATTGAGAAGCAGAAGAGGCAGTGAAAGAAGGGAATGTTCGCCCTCAATGGTTACACAATGTAACTGAGCCACATGAGTCTGTTCTTCCCTGTCAATTTCTGCCTGACTTTAGAGCTGACGTTGACAGCGCTGGCTTAGACAAAGGCTCATCCAAGCAGATGGTGTATTGGCTTCCCCCATTCATTTCTACCGTTGACCTCCAAGCAGCTCCATCCAGAGCCTCGGAAACACAGCCAGCGTCGTGCTGCATGGTGGGCTTGAGAGAATGGAGCAACGTTGATTTGAATGAGAACGTCATGCTCATTTCACTTGTGATGTCCGGTAACATGAGCCTGAGTCCCATGTTCAAAAGCTGCATAGGCTCTTGGAGGGTATTAGGCAGCGACGTCCCATTGACTTCAGAGGGAGTTGGCCCACAAATACCTTTGAGGATCTGGGCCCTAGGAGCCTAAATCTCATTGAAAACCAATGGGATTTAGGCCCCTAAATCACACGGGTGCTTTTGAAAATGTTACCCCTAGTCAGAATTTGGATGTAAATCTCTAGTGGTGACAAGCCAGTGCTTCGGTAGGAGTTCTCTTGAATTCTCCTGCCTGTTCCACCCTCTCCCTTCCCTGGTGAGACAATTTGGTGGATGGGCCACAGGCCCCATTCTCCATTACTCTGGGCTGTGTGTAGTCATTTACACAGCGCCAAGTGAAAGATCGAGTCTGTCACCGGGCCGTCTCCACAGAGGTGAATTACTATTGCCCTTGAATTCCCTACTGTGGCTGCTTCGAGAAATGCATCCACCTTCTTGAAAATCCTGCTTTTGCTTCTGCTCTGGAGCCCCCTAGTGGAATGTACATAACACAGTCAGGCCACCACACTGGGATCCTTCTTCTGGAAGATGGACATGCCAGCGGTTATGTTAGTATTAGGGTTGTCAGTTAATCGCAGGTAACTCACGCGATTAATGCAAAAAAAATTAATCACAATTAAAAAGATTCATCGTGATTAATCGCACTGTTAAACAATAGAATGCCAACTGAAATGTATTAAATATTTTTGGATTTTTTTCTGCATTTTCAAATATATTTATTCTATTACTACACAGAATACAAAGCGTACAATATTATTTTTGAGTACAAATATTTGCACTGTAAAAATGATAAACAAAAGAAACAGTATTTTTCAGTTCACCTCATACAAGTAGTGTAGTGCAATCTCTTTATCGTGAAAGTGTAACTTACAAATGTATTTTTTTGTTACATAACTGCACTCAAACAAAACAATATAAAACTTTAGAGCCTACAGGTCGACTCAGTCCCACTTTTTTTTCAGTCAGTCGCTAAGACAAACAAGTTTGTTTTTACATTTACAGGAGATACTGCTGTCTGCTTATTTACAATGTCATCTGAAAGTGAGAACAGGCATTCGCATGGCACTTTTGTAGCCGGCGTTGCAAGGTATTTACATGCCAGATATGCTAAACATTCATATGCCCCCTTTATGCTTCGGCCACCCTTCCAGAGGACATGCTTCTATGCTGATGATGCGCGTTAAAAAAATGCATTAATTAAATTTGTGACTGAACCCCTTGGGGGAGAATTGTATGTCTACTGTTCTGTTTTACTTGCATTTCATGTTATAGCAGTCTCGGATGATGACCCAGCACATGTTCATTTTAAAACACTTTCACAGCAGATCTCACAAAACACAAAGAAGGTACCAATGTGAGATTTCTAAAGATAGCTCCAGCAGTCAACCCAAAGTTTAAGAATCTCAAGTGCCATCCAAAATCTGAGAGGGATGAGGTATAAAGCATGATTTCAGAAGTCTTAAAAGAGCAACACTCTGATTCAGAAACTACAGAACCCAAACCACCAAAAATGAAAATCAACCTTCTGCTGGTGGCATCTGACTCAGATGATGAAAATGAACATGCATCAGTCTGCTCTGCTTTGGATTGTTATCGAGCAGAACCCGTCATCCTCTGGAATGGTGGTTGAAGTATGCAGGGACATATGAATCTTTAGCGTATCTGGCACATCAATATCTTGCGATGCCAGCTACAACAGTGCTATGTGAACGCCTGTTCTCACTTTCAGGTGACATTGTAAACAAGAAGCGGGCAGCATTATCTCCTGCAAATTGTAACCAAACTTGTTTGCCTGAGTGATTGGCCGAACAAGAAGTCTGAGTGGACTTGTAGGCTCTAAAATTTTACATGGTTTTATTTTTGAATGCAGTGGGTTTTTTGTACGTAATTCTACATTTGAAAGTTCAACTTTCATGATAAAGAGGTTGCACTACAGTACTTGTAGGAGATGAACTGAAAAATGCGATTTCTTTTGTTTTTTACAGTGCAAATATTAGTAATAAAAAACAAATATCCAGTGAGCACTGCACACTTTGTATTCTGTGCTGTAATTGAAATCAATACATTTGAAAACGTAGAAAACATCCAAAAATATTTAAAGAAATAGTATTCTATTATTGCTGAACAGCGTGATTAATTGCGCGATTCATTCTTTGTAATCGCTTGGCAGCCCTAGTTAGTAGCCTGAGGTTTGCTTGTATTTTCCCACTCCTGTGCGTGGGGCAGCGCCTCCGTTTTTTGAATGCCTTGGGCCGGACACAAAGAGGCCTCCAGGGAATTCCTGCTGACCCCTTCCTCCAGGAAAGCTTGTCCCTGCGGTTCAAGGGCTTTCCCCTACTTTTCCCTCCCTAAACACACGCACACTTTCAAATCCCCAACACAACTTCCCCTGAACATCTCTACTGACAAGACAGGCTGGGAAGAATGAGGGGAGGTATGACTCTTTAATAAATTATTAGCAAAATAAACAACAGCGTTAATATATATATTTTATATAGCACTGCATCTCCGCAGATCATATCAGCTTCTCCTCTGATTCCCATTTCGATGCTTGTGAAGATCCAAAGACGGCTCTCTATCAAGGGAAGTTCTAATGGCGTGGTAGCTAAGCACCTAAAGACAGCTTCAGAAATAACTTCTTTTGCCAGCCATGGGGACACAGCTCGGAGTTAAATTACAGTCCGCGTTTCATTTCATCTCGCCTGTATCTACTTGCAGAGAAGATTAAACTAAAGTGATCCATTTCGCCACCTTAAAAATATTCCTTTGGCAGGTGGGGATACAAGCACAAGCTAAAATTTTTAAACAGTCGCCTTTTTAGATTTAAACGTATGCAATTTTCAGAAGTCCGTGAGTCTTAACAATCATCACGTGGAGAAACAATTGGATGATTTGTACTTAGCAGAGATTGAATCCAAAGCGGAGTAAATGTAAATACAAAGCAAAGTCTGGCAGGGTCACTGCTCTTCCCTTGGCTGCGAGAGCTTCGTCAGGCATTATCTTTGTTGAAGAACTGTCCTGATTCCCAGCGTTTGGCCATGGCATTCTTGTGGCGAGTCACTCTGGTGCTTTCTAAAATCTAAAATTAAACACAAAATTATAGACTGATGCCTATGCACTGGCTTTTTATTTTTATAATACTGTGTTTGTTCCTTAACCTTCCCTTCCTCCCACCCTCCCCCCAAAAATCTCAGGCCTGCCTAACATTTTCAGCAGCACACACTGATCTGAATTGTCTTAAGTTCTGAGAGCCCAGTTTGACACATTTCTGTCTTGATTTCAGAAGAGTTGACCACCCACAGCTCATGGAAAATGTGACTGGTGGTGACTCAAGTTGGGCACTTGAGAATTAAGTTGGAGGCTGCTTTTAAAAAATCCCAACATCAGGCCCTTACTGAGGAAGGCGGAGATAAGGTAGCCAGGCCTGCTCCCATTGAAATCGGTGGGAGTTTTGCTTTTGAAGCAGGCACATCTGCCAGACTGACCGGCTAGTTACACATTTCTACATCCACGGGGTTAATCACAATAATTTCCCACCCTGCTATTAACTGTTACTGCACAGGGCAGACGGACTGACAGCAAGTGAGGTCAGAATAATTGTGACTGTATCTATAAACCTCTGGACACTGCAGTGTCTAAGCTTTTCACACTCTAATGTATTTATCATCCCAACACCCTCTATGAGGCAGGGCAGTGCTATTATCCCTGTTTTACAGATGTGGAATTAAGGCAAA
Organism: Mauremys mutica; assembly: GCF_020497125.1. Classification (NCBI taxonomy): domain Eukaryota; kingdom Metazoa; phylum Chordata; order Testudines; family Geoemydidae; genus Mauremys; species Mauremys mutica. The sequence goes on from NC_059095.1 coordinate 5,609,707, forward strand.
GAGATACTAAGTGACTTGCCCAAGGTCATGCAGGAAGTCTGTGGCAGAGAAGGAAATTGAATCTTAGTCTCACTTAATTATTTCCCTGGCGTTGTGAGGGCCTCAGGCACTGATGCACCTCAGCTCCTCCTTCTCTGCTTGTGGCATGTAACAGTCTAGTCTCCTGTAAGCTCTAATACTTTGGCCTCATTCCGATTGTTGGGTTAGAGTGCGGGTGTTGGTGTTGGCCTGTGATATACAGGAGTTTAGACAAGATGATCTAGTGGTCCACGCTGGCTTTAAACTCCATGACTCCCAAGTTGCAGGCTACTAACCACCGGACGGTCCTTCCTCTTCTTTTCCGGGAGCATTTGCTCTTGGATGTGTCTCTGTCAGCCCACTCCTCTCTCCCCTGAGGCCCCTCTCTCATCTTTCTTGCCTAAGTGCTGTGTTTAGTCAGCCCAATTCAGCTGTTTGAAGATGCTCTTTAGTAATCCATGAAGTTTGGAGAAGAATTTTCCATCCCCAGCAGAGACCAGCTCTCTGCAACATTCCAGCGTACGCCAGGCCTGAGCCACTGCGTGGACAGGCAGCAAACACCTCAGGCCTGGTTCACTGCTGCCCAGCACCTTGTGCCATCTCTGACCAGGGCTGCCCAGAGGATTCAGGATGCCTGGGGTCTTTGGCGGTGGGGGGCCTCCGCTGCCGAATTGCCGCCGAAGACCCGCCCTGAGACCCGCCGCCAATGTGCCGGAAGGATCCCCCGCCACGAGTCTTCGGGGCACTTCGGCGGCGGGTCCTGGAGCGGAAGGACCTCCTGCCACCTAATTGCTGATGGCTACCCGGAGCGGAAGAAGTGAAGGACCCTGCTCCAGGGGCCTTGAAAAACTCTCGTGGGGGCCCCTGTGGGGCCCGGGGCCTGGGGCAAATTGTCCCTCTTGTCCCCGTCTCTGGTGGCCCTGTCTCTGGCACCAGTGGCCGACAGGTATAATCTGCTACCATTCCGGCTGAGCAGCCCTTTACATCCCTTTGGCACCGATGTCAACAACAGCACAAGGTGCAGAGCAGCAGAGACTCAAGGCCCTGTCTGTTTCGGGTAAATGTCCGCGTCCAGTAACGTTCCTTTTCCATCAGATGACGTGAAACTTCAGGAATTTAACATGGTGCCTTTGCGATGCGTGCCCACGAGGACCAAGAAATGAAGGCTCCCCACAGCCTGAGCTCATAAAACTAAACCTAGAGTTGGATTGAGACTCAGATCAGGACTTCCCAAAGTCGTTCAGAGACCCGGACTCGGCCAAGAAGGCTCTCGGCCTCCGGGGGCTGGATTCCCGTCTGATGTTCGCCAATGCTGAAGGGTATTTGGATCGGGCCTATTTCTAATGAACTCACTACTAGTGTTAACCCACTGGAGTTTCCCTTCACCCTGCCTGGGGCTGGCTCCTAGCACAGTCTGACCTTGGAGTGAGAGACTGGCTAGAAAAAAAACTTCTATTCTATTCCTCTCACAATGGAATAACTTCCTCCATGCAAAGGCAGACAAAGCAGCTACACGGCGCAAGGAGAGGCTGTTAACCCTTTCCCTGCCCTTTGCATTCCACAGCCACACACGGAGGTGCCCTCACAGTTCTTTCCTGAAGTGCCTGTTGGAGCGGGACGTGACATTCGGAGGCCTGCTCAGTGATTGGAATCTTCCTGGCTAGAAGGGGCCGTGGAAATGAGTGCCGGAGAAATGCAGACATGGTCTGGACCAAGTGGGTATTTGGGGGGAGGGAGGTGGGTCTGAGAAGACAGGGGAAATCCAGAGTCAAGGCTTAAGTGTTTGATGTATTTACCTCTGCATTGATGTCGTCACTTGCTTCAATGCTCGCATACTGCAAGAGGGGGAAAAAAGGGTCAGAGGAAAGGAGCACAGACCCCACCCACTGCCAGCCCTCCCAAAGTGGGTGGGGAGGAACAGGGCACAGGCACAGCTCCAGCTGCAGAGCTCGCTGGGTGCGGAGGGGAATCCACACTGACGCAGTGGCTAAGGGTGTGTCGACGCTGCCATCAGAGGCGTGATGGCAGCATGCGTGGACGTAGCCAAGCTAGCTCTGATCTAGCTCTGATTTAGTTGGGGTTGGGCCTGCTTTGAGCAGGGGGTTGGACTAGATCCTTCCTGAGGTCCCTTCCAACCCGGATATTCTTAGGGGGACCAGATACCAAGTGTGAAAAATCGGGACAGGAGGTGGGGGGTAATAGGATCCTCTATAAGAAAAAGCCCCAAATATCGAGACTGTCCCTATAAGATTGGGACATCTGGTCACCCTAGATATTCTATGATTCTACCTAGCTCCAAGAACAATAGGTGTGACTTGGCAGCATTGGTACAAGCCCGCCCAGCCCCTTGGGGATGTATTCAAGCGGCTAGCCCAGGCTGCCACAGCTTCACTGCTATTGCTAGTGAAATCAAAGCTAGCGTGGGTAGGTCTCCGTGTGCAATCACCCCTCTGCTTGTGGCACAGACAGACCCTCAGGCAGCGCAGCTGCTGCACCCTCTAGCCAGCCTCCCTCCCTGCAGGATCTGGGCACCCGCAGGCCCAGGAAGTAGGCAGGTTTCACAGGCAGGGAGCTGAGCTGAGTCACACCCAGGGAATCCACAGCAGAGCCTGGAACAGAACCCAGATCACCGAAGCCCTGGCCTGGTGCCTTAACCTACAGCTTTTCCGACCATCCAAGTGGCAGGTGACACAGGGCAGCATGGGAGGCTCAGCCTCTCCTCTCATAGCCAGCACCACGTGCAACGGCGACAAAATTTCATGGCCTTTTATTACCTGAGCAACTGCATGGCCATGCTTCCCACCCCCTGCCCACTGCTAGAACGTGCCTGTGATCCAGGCCGGCCCCGGGGCGCTCACCTTCCTGTCTTCTTTCAGCTTCAGCTGCTTCTTCTCGTCCCGCGGGGGCCCCGTGGGACCGTCATGGGCTGTTTCAGAGGCGTGTCTGCCCGTGTAGCCCTGATAGGGACTGGGCACGTTAGGTGGAGAGGCCGACCCCGGCGTCCCTGACTGGTGCGAGGCAGGGACAGAGACGGGGGATTCAGTCACCCAGTAGCTGTCAGCGATGCCCGAGGCGGCTTAAAGAGAAAGATACACGTGCAAAGGGAGCAGATACCGGGGATGCGTTTTCAGAGGTCACCGGGCCCATAGGATATAAAAACCAGGAGCAAGGGCTCAGGAGTTTTCCTTTGGTCTGGGCCCAGAGTTCGGACCCGCAGCTGAACACCCCCAGATTCCAGAGGAGTCCTGGGTGGACGTTCCTGCTCTGACCCATCCCTAATTCTATTAAGACCGTCCGCTACGCTTTCTCCACCCCAGCACAGCCTCCGCCCAGGCAATCTGGGCTGGATCCAAAGCCCACTGGATCCAAAGCCCGACGGAAAGACTCTCAGGGACGTCAGATGGCTTTGGATCGAGCCGCTCTGTGCTGCAGGAGTGGAATCCCTGCCTAAGGAGGGTTAAGTGTTGTTTGCTAACAGGATCCTACTGGAGAGCGGAGCAAGTCCTTGCAGGGAGGAGTTTCTTTGCCCCCCCAACGTTCTCAGGGATGTTTGCCCCAGAGGTGTGGAGGGGACGTGGCGTTTTTAACCTTTACTCTGTTTGTTTGCTCGCAGCTGGGCAGCTTGCAAGCCGTGACTGGATTCCCAGGGGTGTGGGAGGCTGACACGGGAGAGGAATGAGCAAACAGGGGAAGGTGCCCTGGCGTGGCATCTGTCTGAGTCAGACCAGGAGGCGCTCCTTGGGGAGATGCGTGTTTGCCGGAGATGGGGCTGGAGCCAGGAACTTGGGTTCTGGATTTGAATTCAAACGTGGGAAGCGGTGGGGTGGGATAGGGGAACAAGGATCTGGGGTCCCAGTTTGGGCCCAGAGCGTAACCCCTTGTGAGGCCTTCTCTTAGGCTGCAGGCTCCTTGGATATCCATTGAGGGAAAAACTCCTCTCTGCTCAGGGGGCCAGCACCACCTGTGTGCACCATCTAAAGCCTAAAGGCCTGGTTCTCAGTTACTCCATTCCTGGGCTTAGGACAAGGATGGGAGGTGTGGGAAGGTGAGATAGGCTGGTTGTTCTCCCCCAATTCTGGGACTGTGCAGGGACCTGCCCAATGGTTCCCATGGTCCCCTAGGGGCCTTTGGAAGCACAGAATAGCTCTTGGCCATGGCTCCACCTGCTACACTGGGAACTGGGCCAGCCGGGGAGGTCGCCTGAGTGTGTTCGGGGGGCAAAAATCCTCCCGGGGCTGTTTCCACGCACTCTAAGGCCCCCTTATGCAGCCAGGGCAGATAAAAGGGGGCCCTTCTGTCACCAAGAATCCCGGGGCATAAGGACATTGGTGATGCATAGGACTCACGCCGGCCCTCTGCAGGAGGGGTGAGTGTCACCCCAGGGGAGCGAAGCCCCATAGTTCTGTCTCTCTCGCCTCACCTGAACTCTGAGATGAAAGCTGAGGCCGGAAGCCCTTCTCCCAGGCAGAGCTGTCATTGCTGGCTGGAGAGAAGCTGTCAGTCGGCAGCCTGTGCCTCCGCTGCTCCTGCAGCTCCTGTTCCCTCTGCAGAGCATTCCGGATCTCCTCCTCGATCAGCCAGGACGTCTGGGGCTTGCACTTCTTCAGGGTGTACTGGTCCTCCTGGGCGCCCGCTGGCTCCAGCATCTTTTCCTTTCCGAGCAGGCCCTGTGTCCCCTGGTCACTCACAAAGGAGATCTTGGGTTTCCAGAACGGAGTGGCAAAGTATTCCTTGTGCACCCTGACCCTCTCCTCCGGACTCGGTGTGGAATCTGCCCTCTCTGTAGTGCTGGGGCACCTCGCCCCGAAGGAATCCTCATCCACCAATTTGCTGCAGCTGCCAGACGGCTGATTGCATGACAGCAGCTCATCCGCCATGCTTCTCTTATTGGTGTTCAGCGTAGAATATGGCTGATAAACCTGGAAGCTTATTAGATTCACGTTGTGGTTAGGGACTCTCTTTCCATCTGTGGTGCTCTCCGTGGGGCCGAAGCTGCCATCCATGGCTTGCTGTACTGCAAATTTGCCGTTCAGGGGCCCCGTTAGATCCTCTGATTTCTTTGCAAACACTGTTTTGTGTGGGGCCGGGAAGGCATCCTCCTGCTCGAACACTTTCTTGCGCTCACCCAGTTCCTGCTGCGTCCCCTTATCGTACATCCCCAGTAGCCTCCCTTCCTTCTTCAGATCTTCTTCCCGCTTGGTTTCCTGCTCGATCTCCCTCTGGACGTAGAAGGAAACACGGCCTTTGTCTTTCACTTTCCTGGAGGAAAATAGAGATGTGGAGAGGAGGGGCTTGGTCTGGATTTCCACCAGCTCGTTGCTGCTGGTCTGTCTCTGGATCCCTCTCTCTTTCCGTAGGCTTTCCTCCCTCTCCATTGCCAAGCGGATTTCCCGTTCAATGGGCGTCTCATTCCTGGCCTTCAGCTCTTTGGCGGGATCCTGGTTGCTGGCTTTGAAATCCAGCTGAGTGTCGAAGACTTCATTGGACATGCTTCCATCGCTAATGTAACCTGCGCTGGACTCATTGGACATTTCACCCAAGCCGGAGTCCAGGTCATCTCTGGAAGATGCTTTGGTCAAGCTGGCCATTCTCCCGTTGGGATCTTCCCTTTCTATACCAGCCTTTTTGGGAGCATACAGCTCCTCAGCCATGGGTGTCTTGTACACCACATCATACCCGTTGATCTCTCTCTGGCTGGGTGCATTGGCATCGTCATAGTCCATAAACATCTTCACCACAGCCTCAGCGCTGTGCCACTCTCGCTCACAGGTGTTCTGAGTTGATTCTGGCTTTGGAGACATAACTTGCTGCCTTGGGCTGAAGAGGAGGCGCGGGTTAGTCTTTTCCAGCGTGAGGAACTGTTGCCGGGCAGCGGCAAAGTTGATCTGCTCCCTGTCTATGTTTTCAGGGTCGACGGGTGTCCTCACTTGTGCTGGGGAAGGGTTATCAAAGCAAAGGGCAAAGTTGGTGGCATAGCCTCCTCCCTGCTTAGCCTCATGCCTACCAGCTGAGCCTGTGCTTAGAGAATCCAGCTCCTCCATGGAGTTCCGCTTCTTAGCCATGGTGGAGCTTTTCCTCACCACCTGGCTTTGGATAACCTCCTTCCTCTCCTCTTCGAGCTCTTTTGCTTTCTCGGGAGAGATGTCCAAATGGGTGAGCGGGTAATTCAGCTCTTCTTCATCATCCGAGTACAGCTTGGATGGCTTCCTCTCCTCTTTATAAGCCCTGACATCATACAACATCCCCGACTTCACAAGCTCTAGTTTGGACTCTCTGTCTGGAGGTGGAGTCCAGAGATCCCTTCCAGCAGCCAGAGAGTTTGTTGCTAATTCAGATCTGTCTTCTGGCAGATAGCTGGGTCTCCAGTCGTGGCCATTTTCAGCCTTGCAGTTGCCCTGGCTGTAGGGAGCAAACATGTCATCGCTGCTCTCGGCTCTCAGTTCTGCAGACGAGCTGCCTTGGTGAGTGTTGCATTCAGGAGTTGTGTGAGGGATATGGAAGATCAGGTTTCTGGTGACTCTGTCCATTTCCTGGGGCGATTCCTCAGTCAACTCTTCAGAAGCGTCTTCCTGGACTCTGAGCTGCAGTTCACCTATGGGGTTAATTGCGGGTTCCTCATACACCTGAAGGCCTTCTGCATGAAAGACGTTTTGCTGTCCCTAAAGCGGGAGAGAAGTCACATGTTAGAGAGAAACACAAGGAGCAGAAGTCACAAATGAGTATGAAAATGCTGCTCATTCTCCTGACACCAGTGTTCCATTCTGATCCCAGAGTTACTCCTCTGCTGATCAGCAGCTGATGTCCAGGGCCATGCAGGTCAGCTTCCTAGTGGAGGCAAAATCAGCAATGCAGATTATGGATCTATTCTAAGCGTAACTTGTCTTATTTACACATATACAGCAGTTCCCAAACAGAGGTGGTCAAAGAGCATGCAGGGGAATCCTCCAGGAATCTCAACCCAACACTAATGTCTGCTTCCCTGGGAGCAACTCTGCATCAAGAATTGCCTAAAATCAGAGTCCACAGCAGGCAGCAAATTCTTGTGCTGCTCTCACAGCCCCTTCTCTCCTGAAGCTGCCCCTACACAAAAACCTTGCATAAGCCAAAACTAACAACACTGCATATCTTCTTAAGACTCAGAACTTGCTTGCACACTCAGAACTTGGAACAGCGCCACCTGGTGACAGCTGCCATAACCCACATAATGCTGTGGAAGGCATTTTGGGGCACCATATGATGAAAACATATTGAGGAAGTGGCTGGTGTGTATGTAGCATCGCTGCCTTCTACTGGAGAGAATCAGGACTGCTCAACTATGTGTCATAGGCTCTACATTGCTGGCACAAGGGATTCTCCTTTAGCTCAGTGCTACAGACCTGTGTGTCTAGAGCAGGAGGATCTGAGTTCTACTGCTGTAAAGTTCTCTGTGGCTGTGGTGCTTAGCACAATGATTATGTTAGCCCATGGGAGTGTTATGAACACAGGATGTTCAGAAATCATAGAATCATAGAATCATAGACTTTAAGGTCAGAAGGGACCATTATGATCATCTAGTCTGACCTCCTGCACAACGCAGGCAACAGAATCTCACCAGGGGAGGGGATCGTATTTAGAGAAGACCTAGGCAGGGACAGACAACCAAGCTCAGACAGCAAAGGGGAATGAAACTGTGGATGGAAAAAACACGTCATTTAGCGTTCACATTTTATAGCTCTCGCAGATTTCCCCCTCTCGAGCCAGGGAAAGATAAGTGCCAGCAACTAGGATATATATTTGAAATGATCGAAAGGGTGCGGCTCATAAACACAGTTCAACGGCTCATAAAATGCAGTGAACTTTAACCCAAGTATCGTGCAAAACAGAAATAAATTCCAGCCCTTGACCTTGGCTTTTATGCCGTCTCATGCCAATTGTTCATTATGAAACCTGCTGAAGGTGGCAACAGCAGCAGGAGAGTCTATGCTGATCCTCCGATGACTGCAAAGCAGTTACCTCCCTTGTCGTTGCAGGAGCTATATTGCATCCTGGCTCGGTTAGTGGAGCACAGAGGTCTCAGGGATGGAGTGCTCCATAGATACTACACAGTGCGTTCATTTATGTACTGGGGCATGGCTGGGATTCCAATGTGTCTATGTAACAAGCCTTGCCACGCACATTAGCAGGAATCGAACCGTTCAGCACCAAAACCAGAGTTCTCCATTTGAGCTAAAGGGGACGCTCCATCCAGGGGTAGTAAGTAGCCAGCTGTTATAGTAGCTGGGGACACTAGAAGGAGACAGGATTACATGTATCAAGTGAAACCCTGATCCAGTGCCCACTGAAGTTAATAGAAATAGCTTCAGGAGGTTTTGCATCAGGCTCAAAGTAAGTATATTGCACCTTGAACATAAGAAGAACGTAAGAGCAGCCATACTGGGTCACCTAGGGTGACCAGACAGCAAGTGTGAAAAATCGGGACGGGGGTGGGGGGTAATAGACATCTATATAAGAAAAAGCCCCAAATATTGGGACTCTCCCTATAAAATCAGGACATCTGGTCACCCTAGGGTCACCCCAAAGGTCCATCTAGCCCAGTATCCTGTCTGCAGACAGTGGCCAGTGCCAGGTGCCCCAGAGGGAATGAACAGAACAAGGAATCATCCAGTGATCCATCCCCTGTCGCCCATTCCCAGCTTCTGGCAAACAGAGGCTAGGGACACCATCCCTGCCCATCCTGGCTAATCGCCATTGAAGGACCTCCATGAATTATCTAGTTCTATTTTGAACCCTGTTATAGTCTTGGCCTTCACAACATCTCTTCACAACCTTGACTAAAGGTTCATGGGCTCCTGACGCAGTAGCGTAGCTGAGGGGGGGCAACGGCCGCTCCCCCACCAAGCACAAGTGGCGCCTTTTTAATTTTACTCACCCAGGAGCAAAAAAAAAGGTGCCACCCACTGTGGCGCTTTTACTGACGGGGGCGGCACTCCGGGTCTTCGGCGGCACTTCAGCGGCGGGCCCTTCACTAGCTCTGGGTGTCTTCGGCGGCACTGAAGCTTCATCGCCGAAGTACCACGAAAGAGCCGCGGAGCGAGTGAAGGTCCCGCCGCCGAAGTACCGCCAAAGAGCCACGGAGCGAGTGAAGGTCCCGCCGCCGAAGTACCGCGAAAGACCTGCGGAGCGAGTGAAGGTCCCGCCGCCGAAGTACCGCCACAGACCCGCGGAGCGAGTGAAGGTCCCGCCGCCGAAGTACCGCCAAAGAGCCGCGGAGCGAGTGAAGGTCCCGCCGCCGAAGTACCGCCAAAGAGCCGCGGAGCGAGTGAAGGTCCCGCCGCCGAAGTACCGCCACAGACCCGCGGAGCGAGTGAAGGTCCCGCCGCCGAAGTACCGCCAAAGAGCCGCGGAGCGAGTGAAGGTCCCGCCGCCGAAGTACCGCCACAGACCCGCGGAGCGAGTGAAGGTCCCGCCGCCGAAGTACCGCCAAAGAGCCGCGGAGCGAGTGAAGGTCCCGCCGCCGAAGTACCGCCAAAGAGCCGCGGAGCGAGTGAAGGTCCCGCCGCCGAAGTACCGCCACAGACCCGCGGAGCGAGTGAAGGTCCCGCCGCCGAAGTACCGCCACAGACCCGCGGAGCGAGTGAAGGTCCCGCCGCCGAAGTACCGCCACAGACCCGGAGCGCCACCCCATCAGTAAAAGTGCCGCAGCGGGTGGCACCTTTCTTTTTCTCACTCCCCCTGTTCCCTCCACCTGGCTACGCCCCTGTCTTGACCCCATCAGAGACCCTTAGGATCACCTAGTGTGACCAGCTGTATAACCCAAGCCAGAGAAACTCACCCAGCAACTCCTGGAAAGATACCCTGTCTTGATATAAAGACTTCAAGCACTGGAGGATCCCCCAGCGCCGTAGGTCAGTTGTTTCAATGATTAATGCCCCTCACTTTTAAATATTTCCACTTATTTCTGGCCTGCAGCTTCAGCTTTCAGCCACTGAATCCTGTAATGCCTTGTACAGCTCAATGAAAGGGCTGCTCTGATGCGGCCGCATCTCTCCCAGCTGTGACGTTGCTGCGGTCAGTAATATGGTGTCACCTGCTAAGGCTAGCCATTGCATGGGGTTTAAACGCATCAGGCATGAAGAAGCAACAAGCCTCATGTTTGAGTTATGTGAGGAACGGCTCTGCCAGCCACTAGAGAACTTTGCAGAGCCGTTCCTCCCGGGAGCTGAGTGCTTTACAAATACAGCTGGAGGTTAGGTAAATATTATGACACCCCATTTTATAGTGGGGGAAATAGACTGACAGATTAGCGCAAGATACTAGGGTATGGAATGGAACCCAGGAAGGCTCATCTCTTGCTCTAACCACTAGACCCCACTCTCCTCCCAGAGCTGAGTCCCGCTCCTAATCACTACCCCCCATTCCCTTCCCTGAACGAGAACCCAGGAGTCCTGACTCTCAGTCCCCTACTCTAACTCTAACACCCCCCTCTCTGGCAATGGTAGCTGCAGCCCTTCCTACTGCGTGACTGGTGCAGGACATCTGCTCCGAGCAGAAGACTCCCTGGAGCTATTTCAGACTCGTTCGGAAGCCATTTCTGCAGAGCTTCTGGGAAGCCCCTGCCCCCAGGTGAAAGGGTCAAATTCAACACCTGGAGAAAGCTGGGGCAATGCACTGGCACTGAAGCCACCTCTGCTTCTAGCAGGTCTGAATGGCTCCCACAGGCTTTTCACTGCACGGACACTGACCTGCTCATAGAGTCCCTGGGTCAGCAGGTGTAAGGTGATTGACTCCAGGGATGGATTGGACCCGTTGTGCACTGGGAACCGAAATCCAATGGAGCTGCAGTTCCCAAGAGTTTATGCTCCGCTGAATTCTTATATGACTCTCTCATTTCCTACCGGCGGGTAATTATCCTTCCTTTATAGCTCCTGACTCCACGGAGATTGGAAACGTTATCACCCACCTGCAGCTTATCTCCTGTCCAGGGGTCAGAAGTCCCTGCTGGGAGTGGCTTTGCCGTTGTGGAATGTGGGTGGGTGTCAGCACTGGACACGTCATTGTACGCGCCACAGTCCTCCGACGGCCCTGCCACAGAGTGAGCAGCCAACTGGAGCAGGCACCTGGAGCGGGAACGTTTTCCAAAGCCCAGAGCCTCAGCGGGAAGCGTGTGGGAGTCAGGCGCTTCAATCCCTTTGAGGATCGGCACCTCAGGGGGTAAAGTCCTGTTGAAAGTCAATGGGACTCCAAAGCGGGCCTTGAAAACATTCCCCACTGTTGCAATGCAGTGTCGGATGGGAAAGGACCCGAGGGACTAGTGATTTGGGGTGCTCAGCGTTAGACACGTTAAAGGAGCCCGATTACCAGACAGCACTCAGCAGATCAGGCCCCTGTAAGGTGTCTGAAGTTGGGCACCCGGAGTCCCGAATCACTTTTGGAAATCTTGGTCCGGGGGCAGCGTGGCCAAGGGGGTGAGACATGGGAGGGGCAGGCAGGAAATATGCTCTGCCCATTTCTACCACAGACCTGCTGGCTGCGCACAAGTCACGTCCCAGCTGAGTGCCTCAGTCTCCCCATCTGTAAAATGGGGATAATGCGACTTAACCACCTTTCTGAAGTGCTGCGAGGTCGATGAAGGGAAGCCTCAACAAAGAGCATGAGAGTTTTATGCTGCTTCTGGCTCCCTGCTTCTGGCTTTTGTGCAGTGGGGTGGGCAGGCAGAAAGTATGTCCCTGTAGGATCCCCCACCCAGGATTCACGCACAGCTCCCCATGTGTCACACCTGCATGGGATCCACACATGCAGCACTCTGTGCTTTCTCCTGGCCTGCACCCTCTACAACCCCTGAATGAATGGCCAGGTTCCTAAACTCCCTGCCCCACTCCCAGGAGCCCGGGGAATGGCGCATGAGAAGAAGCGCTAACCCTTGGATGGATATTCATGATCCTCCAAGGAAGGCCCATGCCCACCTCCATTGTCTTTGGAAGCAACAGGGCTCTTTGCTAGTCCTGCCAGATTTCTCAATTACAGAGGGAGGAACATTGTGAGGGGAGCTGCTCAAGCAGAGGATTGGGGGAAGGGGGCTGAGGGAGGGATATGGGTTATATGCTTACAGTAAGAGACAGCGGCACCAGGACTCCTGGGTTCTATTCTCGGCTCTTCCTATGAGAAGAGGGGAGGAGAGGGGACAGACAGCGAAGGGGAGTTTGGTGATGCTAAGAGTGGGATTCCCCAGCAGATGGTGGGATTCCCCAAGGAAGGTCCCCCCCACATCCTGGGGATTCCTGCAGTGGTCACTGGGTAGCATTGTGGCTCCAAACAGGCCTGGAAGAGGAGTCTCTCTGGAGAGCACTAAAGCAGGTGGCCAGGGACGGGAAGGTTTGGGGCAAGCCTCTGCTAGTTGGGGGGTTCACTGCCCTGGAGTTTGGGGGGCAGAATGAGCGGCGCACTGGCAGCCTAGGCGAGGAGGAGGGAGGGGATGAGAGACCACGGACAGGAGTCCACAGACCAGATCATATTCCCCGCAGTGGGAGAATTTGGTACAGCCAAGAGGGAGGGAATCCCTGCCTGGCAGTGACCCTGCTGTCTGGGGAAACGCTCATCTGCTGGCCAGGGCAGAGTCACACCGTGCCACACAACGCATGGGTGCTGGGCAAAACCAGGGTGTCAATCCCAGTGCAGCTGGAGCCAGCCCCCACCACTGCATGCCCAGTGACTCAGCCCTTGCAGCTCCACAGGGGTGCTGGGGCACAGCAGGATGGGCAGAGGTGGGTGTAGCTGTGAGTCATGGAACGGTTAGGAGCATTAGATGTCGTGGCCTCTCATATTTAAAGGGCCTCCCTGTCACAGGGCCAGTTTCTCTTACAGCACATTCCTCGCCAGGGCGCTGGGATGGGCCGTCCCAACGTGCCCGGTCCCCATCACTCCAGGCCGCGCCGGCCCCAGGACGCCCGGTCCCCATCGCTCCAGGCCACGCCGGCCCCAGGACGCCCCGTCCCCATCGCTCCGGGCCGCGCCGGCCCCAGGACGCCCGGTGCCCGTCGCTCCAGGCCGCGCCGGCCCCAGGACGCCCGGTCCCCGTAGCTCCGGGCCGCGCCGGCCCCAGGACGCCTGGTCCCCATCGCTCCAGGCCACGCCGGCCCCAGGACGCCTGATCCCCATCGCTCCAGGCCACGCCGGCCCCAGGACGCCTGATCCCCATCGCTCCGGGCCGCGCCGGCCCCAGGACGCCCCGTCCCCATCGCTCCAGGCCGCGCCGGCCCCAGGACGCCCCAGCCCCATCGCTCCGGGCCACGCCGGCCCCAGGATGCCCGGTGCCCATCGCTCCGGGCCACGCCGGCCCCAGGACGCCCGGTGCCCATCGCTCCAGGCCACGCCGGCCCCAGGACTCCCGGTCCCCATCGCTCCGGGCCGCGCCGTCCCCAGGACGCCCGGTCCCCATCGGTCCAGGCCACGCCAGCCCCAGGACGCCCGGTGCCCGTCGCTCCGGGCCGCGCCGGCCCCAGGACGCCCGGTCCCCGTCGCTCCAGGCCGCGCCGGCCCCAGGACGCCCGGTCCCCGTCGCTCCAGGCCACGCCGGCCCCAGGACGCCCGGTCCCCGTCGCTCCAGGCCGCGCCGGCCCCAGGACGCCCGGTCCCCATCGCTCCAGGCTACGCCGGCCCCAGAACGCCCCGGCCCCATCGCTCCAGGCCGTGCTAGCCCCAGGATGCCCGGTGCCCGTCTCTCCGGGCCACGCCGGCCCCAGGACGCCCGGTCCCCGTCGCTCCAGGCCGCGCCGGCCCCAGGACTCCCGGTCCCCATTGCTCCGGGCTGCGCCGGCCCCAGGACGCCCGGTGCCCGTCGCTCCGGGCCACGCCAGCCCCAGGACGCCCGGTCCCCGTCGCTCCGGGCCACGCCAGCCCCAGGACGCCCGGTCCCCGTCGCTCCGGGCCACGCCGGCCCCAGGACGCCCCGTCCCCATCGCTCCGGGCCACGCCAGCCCCAGGACGCCCGGTGCCCGTCGCTCCGGGCCACGCCAGCCCCAGGACGCCCGGTCCCCGTCGCTCCGGGCCACGCCAGCCCCAGGACGCCCGGTCCCCGTCGCTCCGGGCCACGCCGGCCCCAGGACGCCCCGTCCCCCTCGCTCCGGGCCACGCCAGCCCCAGGACGCCCGGTCCCCGTCGCTCCGGACCGCGCCAGCCCCAGGACGCCCGGTGCCCGTCGCTCCGGGCCGCGCCTACCCCAGGAGGCCCGGTCCCCGTCGCTCCAGGCCGCGCCGGCCCCAGGACGCCCGGTCCCCGTAGCTCCAGGCCGCGCCGGCCCCAGGACGCCCGGTCCCCGTAGCTCCGGGCCGCGCCGGCCCCAGGACGCCCGGTCCCCATCGCTCCGGGCCGCGCCGGCCCCAGGACGCCCCGTCCCCGTTGCTCCGGACCGCGCCGGCCCCAGGACGCCCGGTGCCCATCGCTCCAGGCCGCGCCAGCCCCAGGACGCCCCAGCCCCATCGCTCCAGGCTGCGCCGGCCCCAGGACGCCCAGTCCCCATCGCTCTGGGCTGCACTGGCCCCCCCACACTCAGCCCACAGCAGCCCCCACTCTCTGTAATAATTTCCTCAGCAATGTATTGTTGCCAGCAACATGGACAAGAAAAGCAAGACCTGAATTGCTGCTTCTCAAGCCTGGGAGAGAAACCAAGGAGGCAGTGGGGCAACACCCAACCCTGCTCCTTACTGCCCCCTTCTCCTGCCCTCCAGCTCCTGGTCGGTAGAACGACTGCAAGGAGAGGCCAGAAGTAGCCCCGTCTCCTCGTTCCTGGGGGGGGGCCTGCTTCACAAACACAACTGGCTTGGTTCTTGCTCCTTTTATGCGTGAACACTGACCAAAACATACACACAGAGCACCCACAGGCATCTGGACACAGCCACTCACACCCACAGGTGCACACACACACAGAGACACAAACATGCATAAACACACACAGACCCGTTTGCACACACGTGAGCATGTTCACACACACTGGACTGGTGTACAGACGACGCACGCAGTACAGTGTGAGCGTTTGCGTCTCCTGGCTACAAGCGCTATGGCAGAGTTAGGCTGCATTACTAGTAGCAGTAGAAAGTTACACAGAAGCTGCAAAGTCTACTGAGGCCCCCACCCCGATCCAGCCCTCCCACCCCACCCAGAGCACAATGCACGTACTGTCAAATGGACCCTCCAGCACGGGCCTTCCAGTTCCCCATGGAGACCTCTCAGGGGGCATCCGGCTGGGCTGGTGTTTGTGAGCGAGCGTGTTTTTGAACTACGCACGTATGGGTTGGGGGCAGGGTGGGGTGACGCTGCCGGAGCTGCCAGGAGCCCACGGGCTGCATTGCCCTGATAAGCTCCTGGCCCCAAGTCAGTGGAGGAATTCCAAGAATTGGCCTGGACTCGCTGGTGGAGGCAAACGGTTGCTGAACCCGAGGCTAGTGCCCTGCTCCCTCCGCCAACGTGCACCTCATCGTGATGACCTGCACTTTGCAGCACCCTGGAACTATCAGGCAGTTGCGTTACTGCAGGGATTCACCGAGGGGGAGCCAGGGCCACAGGCCCGGCCCTTCTCCCGCAGGCCTCGCATTGGCTGCGTCGAGAGGTGGCTTTCGAGCCTTTGTCCTGCAGCCTGGAATGCACTGAGCCGTCTGCTGGGCAAACTACTCCCAGCCCTGTCAGAGACACAGGCGCCAAGATTTATGCCATCCCTGACCATCCATCACCTTCTCTGTCAGCAGCAAACTAGCCCCTCTTCGATCTCGACCCTAGCAAAGCCCGAGATCTGAACCATCCTGGCATTTGAGGGAAATCTTGTGGCTAAAATACTTTCCCTACCTCTGCCACAGGTTTGCCTTGTGACTTTGGGTTAGTCCCCGCCCCTCTCTGGGCCTCAGTTTCCCCATCTGTATAAAAGAGAAGATCACGCTGACCCATCGCACAAGTAGGGTTGTGAGCGTGAGTTCATCGCCCAAACCAGGCACCACATTCTCTATTACCCAGCAGCCCCTGGGTGCCACTGCCCAGCCAAGTGCCACATTCTCTATTACCCAGCAGCCCCTGGGGCCACTGCCCAGCCGAGCGCCACATTCTCTATGGGTACGTTTACACTTACCGGGACGGTCGACGCGGCGAGTTCGACTGCTCGGAGTTCGAACTATCGCGTTTGATCTAGACGCGATAGTTCGAACCCCGGAAGCGCTAGTTCGAACTCCGGTACTCCACCGCGGCAGGAGGAGTTGCCGGAGTCGACCCTGGAGCCGCGGAGTTCGCTTCCGCGGCGTCTGGACGGTAAGTGAGTCGAACTAGGGTAGTTCGAATTCAGCTACGTTATTCACGTAGCTGAATTCGCGTACCCTAGTTCGACCCCCGAGCTTAGTGTAGACCAGGGCTATTACCCAGCAGCCTCTGGGGCCATTGCCCAGCCAAGCACCACATCCTCTATTACCCAGCAGCCCCTATGGCCACGGTCCAACCAAGTGCTACATTCTGTCTATGTAAAGTGCTTGGAGCTTCGCCGACACACGGCACCGGCACCGGAGAAGGACGATGGTTGTTTGGATCCAAAGCTGGATCTGGAATTTGCCACCTGCACCCTTGTAACTGTCACCTGTGCAATATAAATTGCCCAAGGGCTGGGAGATCATACAGCTCATTGCCACATCAGCCGGTGCGTGGGAGATGCTGGATGAGTGACTGTCAAGTGGAGATGCCAGAACAAAGCCCCGACACCTGAGCGTGGTAGTCAGAGCTCTTTGCCTGTGGCTTATTGCTGAGGAGGAAGCAAATTCCTGGAAAGGGCAGGACTATGCCCGAGAGCCCTTGAAGGGTCCCAGACTGGCCTTCCCTAGCAAACACGTCAGGAGGAGGTGGGTTCAGGCACAAGCACTGTCCTGTTTACATTATGGGCGCCTCCCCCCGGCCAGGATTCCTCCCGTCCCAGCTGTGTATTCTGTCTGATAACCCAAGCGTTTGCTCTTGCGTAGCTGAGATGGGAGCTCTCGCCAACGCGCGGCACCCTAGCCCCTGAACACTCAGCTCAACAGCTGCAAAGCCTCCTGGGAGAGGGCTGATCCCTCGGGAGTCTCTCACTGGCTGCCTTGGTGCTCCCAGCCCAGGCCAGCCTGGGGACCTTGGGAATCAAACTCGGGCCTCTCTTGCCTCCCCCTAGGATGTTGCACTAACTCGGAAGCCTCCCCTGGGACTGGCGCTGTCACCATCACCCTGCTCTGCCAAGGACCAGGTGGCGGGAGGTGCTTCTGGGCAGCTCGTACTAAGGGGAAAGGCCTCCCCTTTCCACGGGCAGGCTGATGCTCGTTCTCTGCAGAGGACCCCCGTGCATCCTCCAGCTAACGAGCCAGCGGCAGGGGCAGGAGCGGGGGGGGGTGTTCTCTGGCATCCTTTGAGCTCACGGCGCCACCTTCTGGAAGTGCCACCTAGCGCGGGCAGCACCCCATGCCGCCTGCCACTTGACCGTGGCACCAGACAAAAGCGCCTCCTGATACATAGCGCTGCTGCCTGATCATGCCGTCCAGGGCCCCTCCTGACAACGGCACGCTGCTTCGACCCCTTTAAGGCCAGCCCCACCACTGTGCTTCTCCCTGGCCAGAGAAGCCCCACGTTCCAATGCCCCCGGGTGGCTTGGTGTTTCTTAGCAGCTGATCCGTGGTGGTTCTGGGGCCTCTTCCGTTGCTTTATAATTATGATTATTATTATTACTTAGTATTTTTATTACTCTGGCACCTAAGAGCCCCAGTCCGAGCCCAGGCGCCAGGCGCTGCACAAAACACCGAACAAAAATCCCGGCCCTGTTTTGATTTCCTGCCCCATTTGGAAGCTGAACAAGAGAGGGGAAAACCCGCTCCCCACGGGGGCATCGCAGAGGAAAGGGGAAACAGCAAGTTCAGACCAGTGCCGGGCACACCTCACCCTCTGCCAGGCCCTGGCCTCTCCCCCAGCCAGGCCAGGGAGACGCTGCTGAGCATCAACGTGACATCTCAGCAGAGAGACAGGGCCAAAGCTCTTCTCAGTGTGTGTAAATGAGAGCGAGTGGGCGCGAGAGAGCGACACCGCGATGCCCCCTCCCCAGCCAACCCCCCCCATCACTTCCTACAACGCGCCCAGAGCCCCCGGCACTGCAGCCGGCGTCAGATTTAGGCATCGCTCCCAGGCTAGGATCCCCGCTCACAGCAGAATCCAGCCTCTCCTTTTCATTTTAAAGCATTTTGCCTGGGAGAAACAATGCCGAAACCCTAGATCAGGGCTTGTTTACTAAGCTGTAGTTGAAAATCCCAGGTGTTTTGGGCAGGTTCACGCCCTCTGACTGACCAGCTCTGCTGTGACCCTGGTGAAAAAACACTCCCCGCTCCCAGGCCTCACCCAGCTCTGGCAGGGTTTTTTTAGTGAGTGTCGCTCTTGTTTTTCCCTGAGGCTTTTCCTGTCTACCTGGCCAGTGCATCTGAGTTGAGAGCGCTGTCCAGAGCGGTCACAATGGAGCACTCTGGGATAGCTCCCGGAAGCCAATACCGTCGAATTGCGTCCGCACTACCCCAAATTCGACCCGGTGATGTCGATTTCAGCGCTAATCCCCTCGTCGGGGAGGAGTACAGAAATGGATTTCAGGAGCCCTTTAAGTCGACAGAAATGGCTTCGTCGTGTGGACAGGTGCAGGTTAAATCGATCTAACACTGCTAAATTGGACCTAAACCCGTAGTGTAGACCAGGGCTCAGGCTCCAGTGTGCAGAAGCAGATGTGTTCTGGGCAGGGAGCATGGGGTCTCGTTCCCCATGGATCTGAAACAAAGTCCACTGTCTGTTAACATGGGTAAGAAAGATACCGCACCCTCAGGACGAGGGTGTGTCTAGTTCAAAATCAGGCGCTGGGATTTCTTGTACTCGTTAGCAGGTGTCACCGATGTTCTGGGTCTCAGAGCCCTGGGGTGTGTCACAGAACGCTGCTAGCGGCTGCTGGAGATTTCAGACAGCTTTAAGGAGAGCGCAGCTACCTAACGCAGCAAGTGAGTGCAGGCAGAGGACTCCTCCCAGCTGCTGAGTGTTTCACAGAAGGGCAGACAGAAGGTACCTGGTGTGTGGCTGAATACAGCAGGTGAATGCGGGTGGAAGGTCTCTGCTGCCCTGGTGAGCGTGCCAGCGGAATCTGGGTAGAACACACCTGCAGCAGGTAAGTCCAGGAAGGACGCTGCAGTGCTCCAGAGCGGCGATTTAGGCTCTCCCATCCCTCTGATGTGAGTGGCATGTTGATGTTCGCATAGTCCTGATCCCAGCAGGGCTCCCTGCACGGGAGGTGCTCCTGCACGGACAACCAGCTCTCCTCTTACACCAGCAGCTTCCAGGGGAGCGGTGAACTAACCAGTCTGTCTGGTGACAGCCAGGGTCACTTGGTGGTAACAACAGCTGATGTGGAATGTAGCCAAGCACTGGGCCAGCACTGAAATCCTGATTTCCAGTCCCCTGCTTAACCTGCTAGAGAACACTCGCCAAGAATGGAACCCAGGAGTCCTGGCTTCCAGTCTGAACCCCGTAGGGTACACTCCTTCCCAGAGATGGGAATAGAAAACACAGGCATCCTGGCTTCAGTTTGCCCCCTTTTCTAATCACTAACCCAGGGGTCGGCAACCTTTCAGAAGTGGCGTGCCGAGTCTTCATTTATTCACTCTGATTTAAGGTTTAATGTGCCAATCATACATTTTAACGTTTTTAGAAGGTCTCATTCTATAAGTCTGTAATATAGAACTAAACTATTGTTGTATGTAAAGGAAATAAGGTTTTTAAAATGTTTAAAAAGCTTCATTTAAAATTAAATTCAAATGCAGAGCCCCCCGGACCGGTGGCCAGGACCCTGGCAGTGTGAATGCCACTGGAAATCAGCTCGTGTGCTGCCTTCGGCACACGTGCCATAGGTTGCCTATCCGTGCACTAAACTCTACACTGTACTTAAGGCATGAAGAGAACCCAGGAGTCCGGATCCACAGCCTAACCCTAGGGCACACTCCAGCCCAGGGATGGAAAGGCTGTAGGACCCAGGAGTCCTGGCTCACAGTTCCTACTCCCCCCTGCTCTAATCACTAGGTCACACAGCCTCCTCTTAGCACCGGGGGTGAAGAGTCACATGAAGAAACAGCCTAGGAATGGATCACCATTGTGCTTACCTGTGCCCTGGGCTCCAGGGCGGCACAGAGGACCTGCCACGGCGGGGTGTATTTAAACATCTTCTCTCGCCCCTGGAATCACAGCTTGTGCCAGGAAGGCTGCCCCGTGGCACGCAACGCCGGGTCCTAGGCGAAAGAGCCGAAGTCCAGGGCAGACCCTCGGCCGTCAGTCTGATTGTGATGAGGCTCCCAGCCTCTGCAGGTTACAGCGATCCATCAGCGCGTAGAACTGATTGGAGCAGAAAGAGAAAGGGGATTTAGTCTGTTTACACCCGGCTGGGGAGCGACCAGTTATTCTGGAGCTGATCCCAGCTGGCAAGCGCTCCTCCTTCCACTTCCTCTCTAGGCGCTGCAGGGAGCTGGCTGCACCCTCTTAAGCAAGAGCCGCATGACACTCAGCAGGAATGGGGAAGGCAGGGGTGGGTCATGGCGGGGGGGGGGAGAGGACAAGCCAGGTGAACCTCATGGTTGCCTGCTCCCTTCCCTTGTGCTTCTGAGCTCCCATCCAGCCCTCTGAGCCGCTGCCATCCGGTTGGGCGTCCCCACCACTGTGCCTGCTTTAGGTTGTGTGTGTGTGTGTGTGTGTGTCTCTTTCTCACACACACACTCCCTTGGGCTCACTCAACTCCCTGGGAACCCTGGAACCCCAGATTGCCATCTCCAAAGGCAGCAGGCGGGTGGCACTAATGCCACCGCATCCCCCCCTGTCCCGAGAACGATCAGAAAGGAGCGAGTGTCCCTGGGAGAGGGGAACTGGCTGCAGGGGGCGGGCGGGACAGGGAAACAGAGGGAAGAGCTGGGCCTGCCTCATCTGGATGCCCCGGGGTCAGGGCACAACGGGCTCCAGGCATCAGCGTCACTTACGCCTGTTTCTTGGGCATGGTTCTGTGGCAGGCCATGTGCCCCGTGAGCCCGCAGGCCCCTGGAAGGATGGACTGACAGCTGGGCTCCCACGCGGCTGCGTAGAACAGGGACCCGGCTGGCTCTCACATGCCTAGATCCTGGGGAGGGTTTAGGCCTCATGTGCTTTAACGGGGTGTCTGTGCAGAGGAACACCCAGCTGGCTTTTTGGCAAAGGCATGGCACAGTTTCTGATCCGTCCCCTGTACAGGGATAGACTAACAGGGCTTTCCCAGCCCTCAGCGGTGTGATCCTATGAGCCACACTCACACGCGTGTTTGACGTGCGTCTGCCAACACGTATGACGCCTGAGTGTGTGAGAGACAGGCTGAAGTTGTCTGCTTACACAGCTTTCCCTGCCTCCTGCACATGCCTGCGTCATGTGTGTCCCTATGACACACAGAGCTGGATCTGGTTCCAGGTTCAGGGATAGAAATTTACGAGAAAGCCCCCAGAATTCCTGGGCCACTGGGATCCAATGATCTGAAACACCTGGTGGCCCGGAGGCCTGGACTGTCTGACATTCCTACTGATCAGATCTAATTTACCTTAATGTCACTTCCTCAATAGCAGAGAGATCCAGCGGCATCCGGAAATTAACCCTTTGGGCTGTTGGTCAGATTCAAGGTGCGTTGGCAGAGCAGGACATGAGGAGCCCAGGACAATGGGGTGAGGGTGGGGGGGCTGAAGGTCAGGAGGATTGAGGGAGCTCTAGGGAGCGGCTGACCCTAGCTGAGAGGAGCCTTTACTCCTGGGTTCAGGGTCCGGACAGCAGGCCGAGCCCGGCTCAGTACAAGGTCTGTGCTGGACCCGTGGCTGTTTGCAGCCTTGCTGGCGCGGAGCAAACCCCTGAGATTGCACCACTGACCTTTGCTCTGTGTGTGTTGAGTTACAGGAAATGCAAAGGCCTCTGGAAAGGGGATGCAAAGTGAAACGGAAAGTGCTGGAGAGTGCTGGGGTGTTCTTACCCCGCCAGGGGCTGGGTGGGTCACTGGCAGGCTAGCTAGCCTGAGAGTGCCTAGGACCCCACGGGTTGGGGAGCCGGCTAGAGGAGCCCTGCTCGAGGCCAGGAGCCGTTTGGAGGAGAAGAGGCCATAGCTGGCCAAAGGATGAACAGGACCAGAGATGGGCTATTGCCAGCCTCTGGCGTTCCAAAACCGAGAGTCTGGCCTGCCCCAAAAATCACGAGATTGGCTTTAAAATCATACAATTTTAAAGCAGTAATAAATATGGGGGTTCCTTTTCTTTGCCTTCTGCGCTCTCTGAACTGCTGGTGTGTGTGTGTGTGTGTGTGTGTGTGTGTGTCGGGGTCACGGTTCTGCAGGCTGGAGAGCTAGGAATGGACATCTGTTCCAATGCAAGTGGAGAATCTCCCATAATCCCAGGACTCCAGGAGCTGGGGCTGCAAGGAAAATATCCCAGCGTTGCAGGACTCCTTAGAAAATCGCAGGAGTTGGCACCACCAGGTGTGTCCAGAGGCTGCTGAAGCAGGGGCACAATTCAGGGCAGCCCCCAAGGCAGCTGTCACCTGTGCCAGCAGTTGCAGCACCTGATTTGGGGTGGGACCAGTGTGGAGCTGGCGGCGCCGTGCCAGGTCTGGCCCGGGGGAAAAGAGATCGGGGCAGCCGCCAGGATGCTTTTTGTTGCACCAGAAGTGCCTGTGTGAGCCTTGTGTCCAGGGGCTGGCGGGCGGATCTGTAGCTGCCGCCGGAGGAAAGGGGTAGCCATGCCTGTGTGGGTCAATGTAGCTCCCCCAGGGAAGGAGGCACCTCAGTGATTTGTTACCCTGACAAGGCTCAGGGCAGGGACTCGGGGACGAAGCTGCCCCAGGCTGGAAATCTGGCTGGATCCTGCAGTCCTTGCTCAGGCACAGGTGCCATCGCCTCCCACTGAGGAGAGCAGGAAACCAGGCCCCTTTGGGGAAGGTTTCTGCTGCTGCGGGTATCGAGCTGGGCTGGAAATCCCAGGCGATCAGCCCGTTGGGGAGTTCCAGCCGCCCAGGGCGAGAAGGGAATAGAGCTGACCTGAGCGTGGCAATCGCTCTCCCGGGCTGTTCACACGGGACTCCTGCACCTAGAAACGGGCCGGGGTTTAGTTGAGCTGTTTTTTCCCCTCAAGATAAACCCAGACTTGGTAACACCGAGGAGGCCCCGTCTGTCATCCCTGTCACAGCGTGGTCCCCGGAGGGGCTTTTCCGGCCTCACCCCCCCAACCCCAGCTCTCCTTCCCCTCTACCGCGTTTCATTGTATTCTTCCAGCAGGTCCCAGCCTGTAGTGGGGTTACATCGCGTGACAGGGCCCAGCCGGCTTCCCCACGTGCTTCTAGCACAGGGCACAGTCCAGACTGCATCTGCTTCTGCCTGCTTCATCCCGTCAGTTTGTGTTCAGCTGTAGCCCTGCTCGGTTCATTGACACGCTCGGTCAGCTGCCTGGCCTCCCATTAGAGCCTAATGAATCGACGCTGGGGCGGGTGGGCGCTGTCTGAGCTCCTGGTTCAGTACACTTGACTGTCCCAGTCCCCTGGCCTCAACGTGCTGCAGCGGGGCAGTTGCATTAGCCCATCCTGTAACTGGGGAAACCGAGGCACAGAGCGGGGCAGTGCGTGTCCGGATTGGCAGCGCTGTGCCCCACCCACTAGGCCGCTGGGGCTTGTGCAGTGCTCTGGGGACGGCTCTGGGATCGCCGATATCAGGGCTGGCCCTGCCACCAGCCACGCTGCGTTCCGGCTAGCCAGGGGCCCTCTTTGGCGCCAGCGGGGGCAGGGGCCAGCTCTGGCTTTTGAACCCCCCTGATGTTTTCAGAATTGGGTTGGGCTTCAGCCCGTTCTGAGGACAAGGGGCCATTTGCAAAAGGTCGAACTGGATTTGGGGTTCAGCCCCCCGCCCCAACTTGGGTTTGGATTTGGGCCACTGGGAAAGTCACCCGCAGAGTTTGGGGCGAGGGGCTGGTCTGGGGTTGGCTCCAGGCTCCTCCCTGCTTAGCGAGGGTTGGGCAGCTCCCTTCCCACAGGGCTCCTCCTTCAGTCCTGGCAGCGCAGCGGCTCCTGCTGGCAGGGATCAGCCTGTGCGAGGAGGCGGGTGAGCTCACCGGGCTGCTCATCCCGCCAGCTCAGCCCAATCCCATGGGGGTGCTGAGCGCCCTGCCGGTGCCCAGATCCCTGCAGGATCAGGCTCCATGACAGCTCCCTTCTGCAGTTCCTGGTGCATCTGGGGAACTCCAGCTCTGTCCGGACACTGCAGGAGCCCGGCAGAACTAGCCAAGGACGGAGGCTTCTCCTTCCGTGCTGGGGCTGAGGGGCTCTGGCAGCGCCCTGCAACCAAGACAGGAGCCAGGTCTCCTGGGCCGGGAGGTGGCAGAAGCCAAATGGAAGCTCCCCACATACGTCTGCCCGCCCCCCATCCCCGCCCCTGCGAGCCAGGAGCAGCCCAGCAGGATGGACACACCGGATCTTAAACCATTTCAGAGCAGCAATAGCCAGACGGATCCCCCGCCCCACCCTGCTGCACCGGATAGTCACTCACCTGCTGCAGGGGAGCATCTCTGGGGATTCCCATGGGGGGCAGGGGGTCCGGCACCTCCAGGATCACGGCCCTGCGGCCCTCAGTCCGCAGCTGCAGGACTCGGCAGGCCTGAGGTTCTGGACCATCTGTCGGCGAAAGCCGGGCTTTACCGGGATTTGCAGGCAACAATAGCTGATGGCTAGGCACAGGCCCAGGAGCTGACAGTGGAAATGCCAGCCCGGGTGCTGTAGGGAAGGGCGGACAATGGGGCGGAGGGGTGCTGACACTGAGGCCACGGGAATGTTGCTGATCAAAGGAAGAGCTTTAGCATCGACAACCCCCTCCCCCCCCGGCTGCAACAAACAAATCATCGGGATAAAAAGGGATGCAGGAAAGTTCTGCACCAGGACAGGAAGAGCCAGAGCCCGGCACATCTTCCTTCACCCCGAGCCCCCAAGAGAAGGGAAGAGCAGGAGAAGCTGGACAGGACGCCCCAGCCTAGGTCACCCAAGGAAAATGTAATGTGTGTCATGAAGTCCCTAGCGTGTAGGTGGCACCATTGCCCTCTACTGGACAGAATCAGGGCTGCTTAACTCTCAGTGTGTCATACACCCTATACTGCTAACAGCAGTTAGGGATTCTCCTTAAGCTCAAACCGGTGGGGGTCTGGTGCCTTCACAAGAGAAGGAGCCACGTTCAGGCCCCACTGTGACATGCAGCGTCGTGAGCCCATGGACTTGTCACACTTAGCATCTTGCTAGCGCCCTCCAGTCACGGCGCTCAAGTCATGGTCATGCTATAGAACATACCAGGGAAGCCTCACAATCCCTATCACGGCCATCCTCATGAAGCAACAGATCGGGGTTAACTTCCCCAGCCTCTGACATGCAGCCACCTCTGGGGTGGGGTGCAGCAGCTGTTGAAAAGCCCAGCACAGGTGAGGGAGCAGCGAGCCATGTGGTGGGGAACGCTGCCCTTACCCTACCTGTAGCCTGCAGCTCACCCGAGACAAACACCCCCAGGGGCCAGGCCAGCAAGCCCCACCCTGCCAAGAAAGCTCCCCGCGGAGCATGCAAAGGGCTTGCGGGACCTATGCAGATGCTGATCCTGCTATGCCCCTAGCTCCCAGTTTATTCTGCTCCCCATTTCACAAGAGCCAGACTGTCCCCCCCCCCACTTCATTTTTAACCAGAGACCGTGCACAAGCGGCTGGAAATACCAGCATCGCTCCAGCAGAACTGCCGTCAGCGCTATTGGGGCGTGGGGCGGCTGTTGCTGCCAGAAGCCGCATTCTCCAGCGATAATGGCTTCAGCGCAGTTCCCCTTCTCGTGTGCCTAGATTGTTATCTGCACAGAAAGGAGATTAAGGTCTGTATTATCCTTCCCCTCCTGACGCCCACTTCCTTGGCTACCTAGCGCTGTCCCTTGGCACAGTCACAGGGCTAGCTCAGGCTGGGGAATGGCCTCTCATGAAGGCCCAATGCTCCATGCAAGATCAGACATGGCCCTTAGCAGGAGACCATCATGCAGAGACCCTGCAGGAGACAGAGGAGGGGAACTAACAGGCCATTTCCATCTCGATGACTGAAGCACCTCCTCACGCTTTACCCCTCCCGTGGGATATGAAAGAGGTGGTATGAAGCCCCCAGACTCACCACTCTCCAAAACGGAACATGACCATAAGTGGTACGGGGTGGGCCCAAGGGCGGGCACTACAGGTATAATTATGCCTGCCAAGGAGGGGGGGAACTGGGACCCTGGGAAAAAGGCCCTGTGTCCTCGGCAGAGCTCTGCATATGCCTGCTTGAAATGAACGCCACTAAACATCGCACTGCCTGCACTTCTGGTCTCCTGCTTCCTGTCTGCGTGACAAGAACCAGGGGAAGGGAAAACCGCCTAACCCCTCCCATCCATCCCCATACACACCCCTCTATCTATAGTACTTATATGGCCCCCCTTTTACTGCAGCATCTGTGTGCCTCTCAGCCTTTGATGCAAATCCTGAGATCGAGCTCTCGGCCGCTTAGGGTGTGTGGCGGGACCACGACTCACTGGCGTGGCGCCTCCTGCTGGGCGTCCAGGGAGTTAGCGCTTTCCAGCCTGGAGCGCCCTCTGCAGGCCGGTCGATGTCTCGCCTGCCGCTGGCCCCTTCTCCCTCCCGGACTCCGGTGCCCTTTGCCCAGGGGTTCTGCCCACCGTGGTACCCGCTCTGTCTGGGTCTCCCCTCCCAGGGGAACCCCCACCCCTATCCCCACCTTGCCTCAGTGGCTACTGCCAGTCATCATCTAGTCCCCGCCCCCTGCGGCGGGCTGCAGTCTGTAAACCACTCATCCTCGGCAAGGGGGAGTCTCTTTTCCCGTCTCTGGCCCTCAGCCCTCGTATAGGGCCAGCCGCCGTCTGACTGGGGCGTGGCCCCACCTGTGGCTGCTTTCCCCCCCATCAGCCTTTTCCCAGCTGCAGCCTGCTCTGGGAAGGAGCGGGGTGACCAGACAGCAAGTGTGAAAAATCGGGACAGGAGGTGTGTGGGGGGTAATAGGAGCCTATATAAGAAAAAGACCCTAAAATCGGGACATCTGGGCACCCTCCGGACGCTTCCCTGCAAGGAGCAGGGTGGCGAAGAATCCATCTCCCCGCGGGGGTCTCTGGGGCTGGCCCCAAAGCAGAGGGCAGAGGCAGCCGTCGGATTAGTCACACAGTTTATTGGCTTAGTTCGGGTGTATTACAAACAACGGGGGCTGTAACTTCAAACGGCTCGTCACAATTAAAAAGCACAGGAGCACGGGAAGTGCACTTCAGCCGAGTCACGCAGTGGGGGGCGGGGAGGACTGGGGGGGGGACTCACAGAGGGACCGCCCTGGACACACAGCGGCTGGGAAGGGGCCAGGCAGATGTGGGGGGAAGGGGCTAGAGGAGGGGGCTGCAGACCAGTCTCCCGTTCGGAATGTGCTGGGCGCCTGCTCTCTCCCCCTCAAGCCCCCCCAACCCTGATCCAGCTGAGAAATCAAGGGCCCGATCCTGAGCCCCATTAACAGCAGCAGCGGAAAGCCCATCAGGAGCAGACTCATAGGCTGGTGTCTGGTTTAAGACTGGAACGTGGGGGAGGTCTCCCCCGTAGCGTAACTCCCCATCTGCCCCGTGTGTGGACTGGGGGGCAGGGCTGCCCCCAGACCAGCAAGGGCTCCCAGGGCCGGATCTGTGGAGCCCTAGGAGCCAGATCCCCGCCCAGGAGGTGGCACAAAGCCGGCTGATTCTCGACAGCCACCTGCCATGGAGGAGGGGATGCAGCCTGGCCCCACCCCAGGCTGGGACAGGACCAAGGAAGGGCTACAGGAGGACAACATGCACCTGGCAAGGGCAGCCGGGCAGGCAACGTCACTCTTTGTACAGCTGGGTCACTCTCACACCGCCCCGCCACCCCCCTCGAGAACAGACATGATTACACAGAAAGCCCCAGGGTCCATACGGTTATTCTTCAGCAAAGATCTCAGCCCTGTGGGCTAAGACCGTTGGTTAAATGAAATAATTGAGGGGTGGTGGAATCGGCTCCAGGTGAAGCTTTGCCCGGGTCCCTCCTGGATTGCGCCAAACCCAATGCTGGGGAGCCGGGTGCCTCTTTCAGGGATCACAAGGGGAAGCTAGTCTGTACCCCAATCCCAGGGGCGAAGCAGCTGTGATGCTGCTGCGTTCGAAGGCCAAGGGTCGGAGGCTGAGCACTGAGAGGAAAGCGTCAGCCTCCATCTGCCCCTGGAGAAATGATTGTCACAGGCCGAAGGGAACCAGGCAGCCTAGTGGGGAAAAAGCAAGTGACTAACCGGGATCTGCTTCTCTGGACCCGGCCCTCCCACCGCTCCGAGAATCTTTGAACGGGAACGTGAGGAGACTGGAAATGGAACCGGGTGCAGACGGAGGACGGATCCCTGGTCCAGCAAAGAACATGCGCAGAGTTACACCCGGGCTTTAGTGCTTTGCTGGATCGGCGCCTAGAAGGGGCAGGAACAATTTGATTGTAAAATGGAGTCCCTGTTGATCCAGGCGTCAGGTCGTGATGTCTCTGTGTGTGCGCGTGTGTGCGAGTGCGTGGGCACATACTTTTTAACCTCTTGGTTTCTATTTGGGGGCTAACTTCACTGCTGCCTCCCTCTGGGCCCCTCTTAAAGTCAGCGGAGCTAGGAGGAAGAAAGGGCACGGCCCCGGGTGGGTCTGTTCCCATGGGCACGGCCCCGGGTGGGTCTGTTCCCATGGGCACGGCCCCGGGTGGGTCTGTTCCCATGGGCACGCAGGCTGCTACGTGTGTTGTGCTCCAGGAGCTTTGCCACGAGCCCGAGTCCTCTCCGGACGACTGACCGGACAAGGACGAACGCCAGGGATGAGAACCGCCGACACGTCGTGGAAGGGTGCGAAAACCACAGCTGGGTGCGGCAGGGAGCAGCCATGGGGCGACACCGAGCACGGGAACCTATCAAGCTGCACAGCAGGGGAAACGCTCTAACGGCGAATGCTACACAAACCGTGGGGGGAGGGGAGACCATTACGTGCAGTCACGGGCCTGATCTTTGGTTAATCCTTGAGCCATCACATTAGGGTGAAATTTACCCCTCTGCAGAGAGACAGCAAGTAGCCTTGGCACCTGCTGAGTCCAGTTAAGCCTACAGGGCACGTGCTGTTAATCTTGCCCAGTGGTAATTTTCACATCACAGAGAAGCCAGGCTGACGTCCCCCTTCACGCCCGGGCAGAAGATGCTGTTGCCAGTGGGCAACACCTGGGTGAGATCAGCCTCTAAGGATGATGTGAGAGAACAGGGTGAAAACCAAGGGAGCCCAGAGCCCCCTCCCCACACTTTATCACCTCCCCATTAACTGACCGACCTGCTGTAAAGATGGCGGCCATGGCACTGATGCACCACACAGGTGGCATAAACTGGCATAATGCCATTGGCTTCCCACTTACACCAGGTGAGGATCTGGCCCCATAGTGTCTAGAGCCGGGCGAACATTTCCAACAAATAAAAAGCATTCATCACCTCCCAGGGCCGGGCCCTCCGAAGGTGTAAATCCACTGGAGTCAATGGAACTGGGCTGACTTACTCGAGATGGGGAGCTGGCCCCAACTTGACCTTGAGGGCGTTTGGCGTGATTTCCGCAAACACGCCCAAAAGCTTTTGCGTTTGTCTGCCTGCAAGAACGTTCCTGGGAAGCTCACGGCTCGCTCACGCGCGTGCAAACGTGTGCTCCGTGCAGGAAGCGTTCCCAGGAGCACCTCCTCAAATCCCTTCCCTCGTCCCCGCTTGTAACAAATTTCAACAATCCCGCTGGAGAGCAGAGACTCCGGCCCGCAACCTGACGCCCTGCCTAATGCCAAGTTCCCGGAGCGTTTTCACTGAGCGTTCGTCGAACCGTTTCCAGTAACGAGCAAATCTGTAATAAAGTCTATCTGGGGCGCGTGGGAAAAAGGTCTCAAGTCAGCTCGATAAATGATTCACTGCAGATAAATGATCCAGCTCCAAGGCATCCCTGACTCTGCCGTCCCGAACCAAACACTAACTGAGCCCCAGCTTTTCCTTGCACAGTGAGTGGTACACGAGCTGAAATCTCTAGTCCTGTCACTAACCCTGCAGCTCGTCCTGTTTCAGCCCCTGCCACAGCAAAGGAGACCCGAGACCCACACCCAGTAGCTTGGTCTGTCTAGCTGGGAAGTCTCACCACTAGCACCGAGCCTGCATTCTAGTGGCACCCCTGGGTCATGGCCCATTGATTGATTTGTCCTGCTGGACGGGGTTTACCCTGTACTCCCATTGCCTTCCCTAAAGGGCCGCCCCACTCGGATGGGGGCCCGAACGCAGCGAGCCAACAAGCTGCCTTTGGGGGACTTGCACCATCCTTGCGAATCTGGCTGTGGCGGAGCAGAACTGCCTCCCGGGTCATGCTCAGCTGCAGATCCTCAGCTGGTGTCAGTGAGCCGGCGTCGCCCCCCTGCAGTCGACGGAGCTCTGGCAGTTTACACCAGCTGGGGTCTGGCCTGCAATTCGTCGGGCGTGATCAGGGGAGCGAGGGGCTGGTCGCGCCACGCCCACAGCGCTACGCTGCAGGGAGAGTGGGTGCAAGGAAAGCGAGTAGGGATCAGGGAGGCATCCGTTCTGAGGAGCTCCCTCGCGAGGTGTTCCCGAGAACGGACGTCAGCCCGGCTAAGAATCAGAAGCTCCCGGGCGGTGGCTGAGGCCCAGTGGCCAGCTACAGACTCGAACCAGGAGCAGCAAAAGAACGAAAGTTGCTCCTGCTCTGAGCCGCGCAAAGCATCCCCACTCACTTCGCTGCTTTCAAAACCAGGTGCCCTCCTTCAGCAGGACCCAGTTAAAGAACAGAGATATTCTGAGGGCGGATACCTCTGTGAGGGACCCCCCAGAGGAGCCCCCAAGCTCTGGGGCGGACCCACACCAGTCAGCGGGTAGCCGAGAGTCGAATCCAGCCCCATCTCTTTACTTGGGGGAAGGGGGAATTCTGCTTTCAGGAACAGCCGGTGCAACCCCATTGGGGTCAGCAGGCCTGCATAGGTTTCAAGGAGGGCAGGACTGGGGCCTGGTTTAGGGGTGTCTTCAAGCAATTGAGGCAGCTGCCAAACTCTGCCCCCCTTCAGAGCCATTTGTCGGGTCCCTTGCTGGGCTCCTTGGCCCCAAAGTGAAAACCGTTTTGCTTTGCCAGGGCCAAATATGCTGAATAAGCAACTGACTCGAGGGGACCCATCAATGCCACTAGGTGATGCCAAAGGCGAATCATAATGCCCCATGCACCCATGCAGCAATAGGACATGCCCAGGGATTGGAGGGCTCAGACTTTGTCCAGACGAGCATGTTGCGGGGGAGGGCTGCCCTGGACTGGAAAGGCGACAGCATTGATGCTATGGGGCTGCCGGTGCTGAGTGGGTGGAGGTACTGACAGGGGACGAGGGCCCTACCTGTGGCTAACCAGGGCTCCACGGTTTAATGACCATGGACATGTCCAGAACAACCCTCCAGAACTCCCAACAAGCAGTCCCGTCTCCCGCTGGCCGAGACTTGGGCCAACCTCTGCCAGTTTCACCCACCGTCCAGTGCTGGGAGCATCTCGGTCAACAGCTCAGTGGCCGATATCCTTACCGGCACGGTGTCGACAAGGGAAACGTTCATGCAAGGGGAGACGCAGTCAATGTCCTTCCAACCACCTCGCCCCGTCACGGCCTTGGCATTCCAGCACAGAAAAGCCAGCTAAGAAATGAAGGAGCCGCTCTTCTGTAGAAACCAGCAGAGGACATGACATCACAGGGGTGTGGGAGCTGATAGGCCCCGGTTCCGGCATTCAAACCAGCGGGGTCAATAAAGTACCTTAAGGCTTGTGGTCACCATTGTGAGTGCCGGACTGAGAAGTTCCTTCAGAGGAGGAGTGACTCCGGAATGACCGATTCTGCTGCCTGGAAATCCAGCAGGGACCTGTTTATTTTTTACACCGCTGCATTTTTTCTGGAACCGAGAGTTGCCCCTGGCACCACAGGAACGATCAACTTTAGGTGTTGAAACAGCAGGTCCATCTCCCAGCCCACCCCCACGGACCTTGGCCAAGCTGTGTCGGTACGTCACACGCGTTTGCAGAGGTCTCCTCCCCGGAGAGTGTCCTTTCCCTTTTGCCGCAGAAACAGTCCCTCTTGCGGCTGGTTTGAAGGCTCGGGTCAGTGCTTAAAAACTCTAAGCAGCAAGATCAGGCCAAATTTAAGTTCGGCCCAGCAGCTCACGTGCCGGCCGAAACCTCTGCTTCAAACTTCTTGTGGAGCTGTGGTCTGGGGCGCTGTGTCTGTGCCTTGTTGGGTTTCCCCAGACCTGTCATCGGAACGAACCCGGGGTGAGGGGGATAGTTAAGCTGCCGCTGGACAGGCAGGCTGGGCTGTGGCCTCTTCAAGATGATATAGGAGCTTCTGTCTTGCTGGAGCAGGTGGCCGGAGTGTTTCTAAACCGTGGCCCGTTGACGCCAGGGCATATGGAGAAAGTGCTGGGACGTAGGTGGCCTCCCTCCTTCCCCTTCCAGAAGGCCGGAAAAAAAAGTCCTAACAACAGCCAGTTCTTGAAGAACCATCTAAGGAGGCTTCTTAGACCTATGACCCTCTCCTGAGCCCCGCATCAGTGAGATGAGCTCCGGCATCCTTTGGATAACAGAGGAGGGTGCCATTTAACGAGGGGGAAAGCCATTGGTAAAATAAAAAAAAAGGGAGTCCTACAGGCGGGAGAGTTGGTGATGGCCATCCCCGGTGGGCTGAGGATCTCTGAGAGACCCCACCATGGCACAGGGGAGCGGGTGGGGGAGAGACAAAGGCAGGGGGAAAAAATAAGCGTGTATAATAAATATAATATTCAGCGCCGGTGGCGTATTGCATGGAAGCGGACGTCAGACGAGCGATGCCGCGGCCGGGAGATGGTGCTGCCTATTATACACTTTACAAACACTGCATTTGTTTCCCCAGTCTCTTAAGAAAAAGAAGTTGTGTCTGGTAGGTAAATAAAATCCTGTGTCACTTGGAGTTTGTGGGTGGAACCTAGGGAACTATGAGGGATGGGGTAACAGAAGGTGTGGGGGGGGCAGTCCTTTTTGGCTGTACAATGGAGCCGGCAGACGTTTCACATCACCGTGCAGCATTTGCAACGCTGTTTCTTCATGTCTAGGTCCTGATCGGCCCCCTTGGGATCCGTGTCGTTGGTTCCTGGCGTCTCCCCGACCTGGCCGTCTTCCTTCTGCGGCAGGGCGGCCACGGGCTCCACGGTGCTGCCGTTGGGCGGGGCGTGGTCCTTGCCCGTGCAATCTGCCGCTCCGGCCGCCGCTGGCTTGTTGTCGGCATCTTCGATCACCACCAGCTCGGCCTTGATGGTGCCCCCCAGGCCCAGCACCTTTTTGGTCTCGTCCTCGTCCTCCACGTTCTGGTAGCCCATGAAGATCATGGTAACCGGCTGCTCTTTGCTAGGCTCCGCCCCGTCGCCGGAGGCCAGGATTCTTGGGCTGTCCACTGGCTTGGCTTGCACCCCCGTGATCTCCTTCCGGGGAGTGGTCTTCTGGCTGGGCAGGCTGCTCCCGGGACCCCCCTTCTTGGCCTCTTCGCGCTCCTTGGTCTTCAAGTCCCTCTGGGAGACCTCGCTCAGGTTCGCCTCATCTGCCTTGTGGATCAGCTCGTCCACCTCGGAGGAGCTGAGAGGGTGCACCCCGTTCTCGATGGCTCCGTCCTCCATGTGGACCGCGTGCACCACTGCGGGAGAGACAGAGAAGACAGTGAGGGCTCAGGAGGAAGGCCAAGGGGGCAGGTGCCAGGCTGATCTAGAGATGAGAGGTGGGGCCTGGATCTGGGATAGGCTGAGACGAAGGCTTGGAACCAAGCCAGGGCTGGGGGCTGAGGTTTCAGACGGCAGGAATCTACGGAGCTAATCTCACATTATCGCTCCCATCTGGAGCTGGCTGCATCTTGGTTTAGGATCTGACCCACACCCAGAACTCCCCTTCTGGATCAGGCAGCTTTTGAGCCCTTCAAAGAGGCAGACACGCCCCACACTCCGCTGTTTGCTGCACCCTCGACCCAATCACCGGAAACAGCGGTTGTCATCCAGTGACACTCCCAGATCAGCACATGCTACCGTCCAGGGAATTATTCCTTGGGCGAACCACAGCAAACCCCCATCTACAGTCAGGTGACGAGAACCAATGGCTTCTAAAGCAGAGCTTGGGGTAGATCACACTGGGCACCCACAAAGGAAAACACCCTTTAAACAGGAAACCAGCCCTAGAATTGGTCAGCTAGGATACATCCCCAGATCATCCTCAGTACAGGGGTGATGACCTGGGGCATCTGTAAGAAAGAGTCCCCACCCCTGAGATTAGTATACGCAGCCACTAGGTGGCGCGACTGCTCCATACCAAGGCATTTGGGTTTGATGATGATGGCGATGACATGTTATGCCTATGGAAGGTGGCTCTGCTGGTTATGATGTGGCTAGCGTGGTGCATCTCTTTCCAGGAGCCAAGGGTGCGTGCTGCTTCGCCAACCGCTGCCCTGAATAATGCGAGGCAGCGAAATAGTGCAACCCACACACAGCTCGTGGGACAGGCCAGGAGAGAAACCCAAAGCACCTGATCAGAGCAAAATTAGCAGCCTACAAACCAGGGGAGCCCCAAGCTCAGAGCTGCTGTCGGCACCCCGATGCAGAACCCACATCCAAGCCCAGTGTGTGGCGTAGGTGTGGGCCAGTGTCGGTTACCAATGGAACAGGGAAGGCCGCAGCACACCTCGGTAAGAGCCATTCCTGGGGACTGATGTTCACTGAAAATGGGTCCGTGTTTGCCCATCGTTTGTAAACCGATCCCCCAACAGCTGCAGAACGCTACAAGGGGCGAAGTGACTTTTAAAGGCGCCTTCGCTTATTTCAGCCCCAATGCCTCCCTGCACCCGCCGCGTGACAAACAAGACCACAGCTGCCCTTGACCGAAAGAGTCTGAATGTGTTTGGAGCCCAGCAATCCACGCAGCTCCTGCCACGGTGAGGCACGTGTCCCAGCAGCCTGGGCAGATCGTAGCTTTGGGAAGGGCTGAGGGGACGGTTGCAGCAAATTGCTAAGGAGTTCAGGTAGTTAGCACCACCCTCTTGCTATCCGCTCACAGCCCCAGGAAGTGGCTGTCAGCTGATGTGGTGGCCCCAACACAAATGGCAAAAGATAGCTGCAGTCGTGGAGGCTCTTAACGAGAAAGCAAGATAACACAGACCCCAAAGTGTTTTAGGAAGTCAGGTCTTAGTAGCCCCCATTTCACACACTAGGGAAACTGAGGCACAGGGCAGGGAAAGCAACTTGCCCAAGGTCGCACAAATTAAGTAGCAGAGCCAGGGACTGAACTGGACCCAGAGTCCAGCATCCAAGCCAGGGCACCACACAGCTTCAACCTAAACAATATTACCTCCCACACACGTCTATGCATCAACTCTAGACTATGTCATGCATCCTATGAATCTTTCCTCCATTCCCCGGGACATGAAAGCGCTTATCTAACATCCTCCAACGCGCAAGAATCAGAGCAATGCAGGGCTGGAAGGGACCTCGAGAGGTCATCAAGACCAGCCCCCTGTGCTGAGGCAGGACCAAGCTAGACCATCCCTGCCCGGGGTTCCACCAACCTGCTCTTAAAAACCTCCCATGACGGGGATTTCCCAGCCTCCCTTGGAAGCCTGTTCCCGAGCTTAACTCCGCTTATAATTAGAAAGTTTTTCCTAATATCGAACCTAAATCCCCTTTGCTGCAGATTAAGCCCATTACTTTCTTGTCCTATCTTCAGTGGACGTGGAGAAGAACTGATCACCATCCTCTGTATACCAGCCGCCCTTTACATATTTGAAGATTGTTATCAGATCTTCTCTCTGTCGTCTTTTCTCAAGACTAAACGTGCCCAGTTTCGTGAGCCTTTCCCCAGAGGGCAGGTTTTCTGAGCCTTTCGTCATTTTTGTTGCTCGCCTCTGGACTCTCTCCAATTTGTCCTCATCTCTCCTAAAATGGGGTGCCCAGAACTGGACACTGGATTCCCAATGAAGCCTCATCGATGTCAAGTGGAGCAGGACAATCACCTCCCACGTCCTACATCCCACACTCCAGTTAACGCACCCCAGAACGATAACAGCCTTTTTCACAGCTGCATCACATTGTTAACTCATATCCAATGTGTGATCCACTAAGACCCCCAGATCCCTTTCACCTATTCCCCGGTTTGTAGGTGGGCATTTGATTTTTCCTTCCAAAGTGAAGCACTTGGCACTTGTCTTTGCTGGATTTCATCCTGTTGAATTCAGAGCAATTCTCCGATTTCTCAAGGTCATTTTGAATTCTAATCCTGCCCTCCAAAGTGCTTGCAACCCCTCCCTGCTCGATGTCATCTGCAAGTTTTATCAGCATGGCCTCCACTCCAGTACCCAAGGCATTAATGAAAATATTGCCCAGTACCGGACCCAGAGCTGACCCTGCAGGATGCTGCTAGAGACACCCTCCCGGTTTGACAGCAAACCATTGAGCACGACCCTCTGAGCAGAGTTTTTCAAGCAGCTGTGCACCCACCTTGGTTTGGCATGATTTGCTCTTGACAAATCCCTGCTGGCTGTTCCTTAGAACCCCACTGTTCTCCAGGGGCTTGCAGATTGAATCTACTGGTTCCGGGAGAGCAACATTGGGCGGGGACGCAGGGCGTGGTGGCTGTTGGCTGTTAACCCTGAGTGGCTGGTGCCAATGACCCACTGCAGCCGTGGCAGGGGCCCAGCTGCCACTCCCCAGGAAAGCTGGAGAGTGGTAGACAGCAGTGAACGGTCACTGGCCCTGCCACCAACAGTGATGCGCCTCTGGCAGTGCCTACAGCCACCTTCTCCCTTCACCTCCCTCTTGGCCTCCAGGATGCCTGGGGAGGGAGGGATGCTCCTTGGGCCCGTACCTTTCATCTCATCCTCGTACACCTTGACCCCCTGCAGGCAATGATTCTTGGGGAGCAGGGTGGTGCTGGATAGGACTTTGGTCTCGCCAGTTACTCTGTCCTTCTCCACTGTGATCTCCACTGAGTACATGGCTGGGATACAAACAGGACAGTGAGAGTTAACCCAGCCCCCGGCTCCCACCCCGCTACGAGGCTCCAGAGCTCAGAAGCAGGCAGCTAGCGTGGGGGGGGGTGCATGATGGCGAGGAGGGGGTGCCAGTGGGCGAGCTCGGAGATGTTAGGCGGGGAGAGGCGGCGGTGTGCGTTCCAGCAGGGAGGAGTGCGTGGCAGGCAGCCCCTACGTCCCAGGCACGGCCTTCCCAGCAGGATGTACGTTACCTTCCAGCATCCTTAGCGCCCGGGCCAGCCCAGTGCTGCCGTGAGCTCCCTTACCTCTGGGGCTGTTCCGTGCCCCCTCTTGGTGGCTGATGGGACATTGTGGACAGAGAACTGCTTTCATTGTCACCTCTCTGTCCAGAGAGCTGAGGGATGGGCCTACCTCGCCTCTCTCCGCTGAGCAGCTGGCCAGCAGGATCGGGCCCCGCCGAGGACTCTAAGCAGGGATCTGACCCTCACTCCGGTTTTGTGCATTTAGTAAAAACCCCAACTTTCAAATTCAGTTGTAGTAAGAATGGCAGGAAAGCACCTGCTCTCCGATTCTCACACGGATGCAGGAGGCAGAAGAGACTCTAGGATTTGTTTCCGTCAGTCCACTGAGCAGATAGGAATCAAAGATGCACAGGGCTCGGCTTCTCCAATGAACAACCAGCCCCAAGAACCCAACTGCCCTCTGTCCTGGGCTCTGTGGCATTGTTCCCCCCTGGGCAAAGTGGGTGCAAAACAGTCCCCCAGCTGGAATTCCCCACTCCCGCGGCTGGGAGTGTGTCACGCCTGCTTTGTGCAGGTGTCCGTGACAACGCAAGGTGCAAGGCAGTGGAGAATCAGGCCCTGGGACAGATTCTCAGCTGGCATAAAATGCCGTAGCTCCAGTGGCATCTGTGCAGCGCTTCCCGGCTTTGGGCTCATCTGAGCTCCTCTGGCACGTCGACCGCTGGATCCCCGTCGCTGAGAGCGCCTCGTACCCAGCTCTCACATGCTACACCTGGACGCCGAGGCCTGCTCTGTCCCCTTGTCTTGGTGGCTCCTCGAGGGAGCCGTGGACTCTGAGGCTTGATCCATACTCACCTGGCTAAAGCCAATCATTTGCAACAGGAATGCAGCTTCCCTTTCATGCAGCATTGCTAAGCCCCGTCGTACTTCACCTGCAAACACCAGAGTGCCCGCAGAATGGCGGCGTGGATCTATGGAGAGCCGTGCTGCTAAGCGCTCCTAGCTGAGCTGTGCTGGCTTGCAAGCAGCCTTTAGATTAGCCAGCTGGCTTTATCTAAGCAGCCAGGCTGCAGTGGCGGGGGTTAGACGAGCCATGCTATGAGTCAACGTGGCCTTCCCTCTGAGCCAACAAGCCACAAGGAGCAGGAGGCAAAGAAAGAAAAATGAACCCAAGGGAAAGTGAGGGGATTTCTATCAACAGGCAACCCGAACAAGTGCAGCTGCAGCGTGATTTCAAATAATAAGAGGGTAAAAGGGTCAGGCCAGAAACAGCATTTCAGATTATATAAATAACATTTCCGCCTCGGGCTTGGAAACCAATTGAGCTGGATGGATCGGGCTTGTCATTAAGCGGGTTTACATGTATGTAACAAGCGTGTAGTGAATGAGTATCTCCACTTTGGAAGGCGGAGGGTCTGGGGCCGAAGCTTGGATTGTTCTTGGCCTTAGCTCAACCTTACTGTGTTGTAGGACTCAAGGCGTAGCTCATCCACGCCACCGTTCGCCGCGCAGCTCTGGCAAAGCAGGGCTGGGGCTGGCCCGGGAGCCGCACCTGGGCGGTGCCCACCCAGCGTGAAACGGTCCCAGTGGACACAGTTCAGAAATAGCCGCGTCGTCTTTCTGCCTGGTCAGTGTCGGGGACCGGAATTCACAGCAATGCTTTTGGAGCTGCGGCACGGTGAGCCAGGGAGTGGCCTGTCCTTTGCCCATCCCATGGGCAGGTGCCCGTCCACCTGCCTCTCGGAGATACAAACTCGCTCAAGTTCCGAGTTCCATCTTCCCTGCGCTCCGGGGGGTAACTGCCACATGGTAGAGATGTGCGACCGAAAGCTTGAGCCAATCCTGCATAGAAGGAGCTGTGGGTGGGACTTCTACTAGTTATCAGAGTTGGGCTCAAAGCCTGGATTCACAGCCAGATCTAGGACTGGGCAAATAACCGATTTTTCGGTTTGGTGACTGAACTGAGTAATCGCCCTCAAAAATTGTTCCTAGATTGCAAGGCCAGAAGGGAGCACTGTGACCGTGTCTGACCAGGCCAGAGAACTGCCCCCAACCATCATTTGTTGCGACTTTAATACACGCCTGCACTGCAACAGGAGGGCTGGGAAAGCCCCTTTCCTCTCTCATAGGGGGGTTGACATTCTTTGCCCCTCGATTTTTTTTCATTGAAAAATTGTCATTTTTTAAAACTGAAATTTTTGCAAAATTTTTTTTCCCGACACGGTCAAAACTCTCTGTCTCGCACAAAATTCTCCGGGGGTGTTTTTAATTGATATTTTTAAGCCTGATCATTATTGACATTTTTCCATTTACCCAAAACCTGGTTTTCAGTTAAAAAAAGAAAAGCCACCAAGGCCAAATATTTTTGGGAAACAAAATATTCTGGTAACCGTTTTGAATTTTGGTGAAAAAGCACCAAAGATGTTGGTGCCAAATGGATCCCTTTCAAGCCCTGCAAAATGGAAACAGCTCCAACACTTTGAATTTTCTGTGTCTTCATTTCCTGAGACAACCGTCTTCTCGAGGGGACATCACAGACCCACCTCCGCTAGAGAACAGAACAAGAGTATCGGCTCAGATCCTCAGAGGTCTTGTGACACCAAACTCCCATTGATTTCAATGGACGTTCGGCACCTCCGCACCTTCGAGGATCTGGGCCATAGAATCTACTCACACTGTTCCGTTCGGTTCAGTCGGACCCACCTGCGGAGCTCACCTTTGCTACATGACAATACAGCTTGGAAGAGTGTGGGGTCCGCTTTGTGAGAGTGGTATGGGGTGAGCTGGCCCTTTAAAAGGCTGGGGCGCAGCCTGGCCTCTGCCAGGTGTAACCCACCGTCCCAGGGGACAGGAATGGGGGCAGGGGATCAGGTGATGGGCGCAGGGGACGTAGAACTGCTGGAAGAGCTAAGTGGCAGCCTGAGTATAGTGAGGGGGAGTCCAGGGAG
This sequence comes from Mauremys mutica, assembly GCF_020497125.1. Classification (NCBI taxonomy): domain Eukaryota; kingdom Metazoa; phylum Chordata; order Testudines; family Geoemydidae; genus Mauremys; species Mauremys mutica. The sequence goes on from NC_059095.1 coordinate 5,650,048, forward strand.
AGGCCCAAAGGAACTGGAGGGCCGGATGAGCTGCTGGGCAGAGGGCCTGCAGAGGGAGCCGGCTGGGACAAGGGCAGGTGACAGCTCTCCAGAGCTCCCAGGCAGGAGGCCTCAAAGAGATCCCTGCAGGAAGCAGGAGCTTGCTGGATAAGGGGTCCCAGCAAGGCGAAGCCCTCATAAAGGACGGTGGGTCTGGAGGGAGGGGAAACTGAGGCAGAGGCCAGCCCGGTGAAGCCTTGCTACAATGGGTTTTGAGCAGCACAGTCCTTAGCGATTGAAATGCGCTATTAGGGCCACAGTCCTGCAAGGTGCTGAGCAGGGGCATCATGTGCTATTGGGCGGCGGCGGAGGGGGGGGGCAGTTTGCGAGACCTTAGTTTGCCCCTCCTCCAACTTTTCATAGGCTCCATTCGGTCTTCCCCTCCCCCTCCCCGAATGACAATCACAGATAATGGTCTATATGCCAACGCAGTTTTGCGCCCTGGCCCCCCCTGAATTTTTCTGGAATGACCCCCCTGGGGCGGAGTCCCCTCAGCCTCTGTTGACTCCAAAGGGAGCCAGCGCGGCATGGGCCGGGGCCCACGACCACCTAGCAGGGGGGGTGTACGTGTCCCCACAGACCGCTCCCTGCAGGATTGGATACAAGAGGCTGGACTGGCAGCACTGCATCGGGCGACCCCGTGTCTCACGCGAGACGCGCGCGACTCGCGTTTCCCGGGGCACCGCCCTTCGGATGCGCCAGACGCTGGGTACCAAGTGCTGACGGCCTGGTACAAGGCGGATTTCAGCCTGCCCCAATAGGATCTGGCTGGCATCAGCAGGGCCGGCACTTCCATTAGGCGACCCTAGGCAGTCGTCTAGGGCACCAGGATTCGGGGGGCGGTATTTTGTGCGCTCCCCACGGGGCACACGGGAGCTTCCGGTTCCACTCCCGTCGCGCCGCCGAAGAAGGACCTTCTGCCGACGTGCCGCGGAAAACAGCGGCAGGCAATTGAGCAGCTCAATGGCTGCCGCTGTCGCCTGCGGCATTTCGGCGGAGGGTCCTTCTTCGGCGGCGCGACGGGAGTGGAACCGGAAGCTCCCGCGCGCCCCGTGAGTCGTGCACAAAATGCCGCCCCCCGAATTCTGCCTAGGGCGCCAGAAACCCTGGCACCACTCCTGGGCATCAGGGGCCCGGGGAACGGTTCCACGTGCAGAGCATATGACTTGTATCGATGGACCATCAAATTAATGGCTGTCTGCAATTCTAAGCCCGCGTGATGGACACCAATAACCTCAACCCACCTGGCTGAACACCCCGACTCGACCCTGCACATTCCTAACCCTAAGCCTATCCCTGACCCCCGTGCCGCGCACCCCTGTCCCCAACTCACGCTGAGAGACACCTGCAGCCCTGCTCAGAGCACTGCGGCTTTGCTGCGATTTTCTCTTCCGAGACAACGCGACCCTGGTGTAGCCCCACGGCATCCTGCCCCCATCCAGCGCTAAGTACCGTGGGGCAGCAGGACTCGAGCATCCTCCCCGGGACAAGAGGCGACGTACGTACCTGCCTTCATCATGTCAGTGCCCTCCACCGACTTCATGGGGCTGTTGCAGATCTTCTGCTCCGCTTTGGGAAGGAGGAGGAAAAGCAATGACTCCTCTATCCAGGTGACCTGCCAGAGCAGGGCACACGCCCTTTCCCCACCATGCCCTGCTCCCAGCCACGCCCCGGGCCCCGCTCCACGACGACCACCACAACAGGGGACGCGCCAGGGCCGTTCCACGGGGGCTCATAACAACAGCTGGAGTGGCAGGCCCCGGGCTCGCAACGGCAACGATCATCCCGCTCGCCTCTTCCACCCCGCGCCCTGGGGAGCTGGGGGGAGGCACTTCCCACCGCCTAGGAGGCTGCTGCCCCCTGCAAATGGGCCTTCGTGGCTTAGGTCTGCTCCTAGTTCACCCCGCAGAAAGCAGGTGCCGTCAGAGAAGGCTCATAGCTGTTGCCCCTGGATTTGGTGGAGAGAGGGGAAGGCGGGTAGGAAAGGGGACGCTGGAGGAAAGGAAGGGTTGGGTGAGGTGGGTGACTGACTTCAGCAACCCACCCTGAGCCGTAGGGCTGGGGGCGTTTCCAGGGCTGGGTGACATGCAAGCAAAGGGGAATCTAGTGACGGAAGGAGCCATTCCCGCTCCTGGGGATCCACTCCCTGCAGAGCGAGGCGAGTGGGAGCTCAGCACCGATTGGCATCCAGCGGCCAAGCCTGTCCGAGCGCTGCCCAGCCACGCGGCGGGACCAAGGGCTGCAAGGCCAGGGCATCACATTCTGCTTCTCCCGCACAGGAGGCCACCGCTCAGAGCAGCAGCGCAGGGGAGCTCGCTCTTAGGTGAGGGGAGCGTGGGTTGTGCCCAGGACAGAAGGAAAATTGGATCACATGGATGAGACAGGAGAGAACCCACCTTTAGCTGTGCCCAGCGGAGTCTGCAAAACAGAACAGAGAGATGTTACGAGTAGCACTGCTAACTCCCAGCCCTCCTGTGGCACCCGAGTCCTCCACACAGCCGAGCGTGCATCAGCGAATCCAACCACCAGAACAGCAAACGGCCCCCCCGCTCCGCTAGTTGCTGCTGCAGGCCTGCCTGCCAGCTAGAGGCATTCAGACCTGGCGGGGACGTCTCACTCTAACCATGTGGCTCGAGACTCATTAGCTCAAATCACAGTACATGGGGTCAGTGCGACCAGAGATAACGGAGAGCCCCGAACTGGTGCACTTCGAAAGGGGAATACGGTGCGGAACTGGCCAGCGTGCATGTGCACGGATAGGATCAGGGCCGTTCAGCTGCTGTGTCATAGACCCATTAGGGCTAACAGCAGCGAGTCCCCTATAGACTGATTCCGTCACCCGGGGCCGAGCTCCCTAGCCAGGCGGCGAAGGAATGCAAATGGATTTGCAGACCCCAGTCAGGTGGATTCCAGCTTCTTTCCAGCATTCTCTGTCTTCATCAGCACCATGATTTCCACCCAGTGACACACACCAGCCAATCATCGCCTGCTAATTCCCCACGAGGCCTGACATCCCCATCAACCGGGCTGGGCGTGCGGGGGGCTCTGAGTGTCCACTCTGATCCAGCAGGGGGCGTGGCTGAGCTCTGCGATGGCGGGGGATCGGGGGGGCACCGGGCAGAGCTGTGGGGCTGGCCCCAGCGCGGTGGCTGAGGTGTGCAGATTTTCTCGGGAGGGGGCGGATGTGGGCTGGCGGCAAAGCTCTGCCCTGGGGAAGACGGGCGTTATTTTCAGGTGAGCAGGCGCTGGTTGTCGCCTGTTTCGATCTCCCCTGTTAATAAAGCCACGCAGCACTGCATTCCCTATTCCCTGCCTGCTTGCGTGTCACGGCTTGCACCGGTGCACGTGCAAAATACTCCTGAGCAGAACCGCCCCTCACACCCGCGCCAAGTGGAGACCCAACGCTGCCACTCCGATCTGGCGGCGTTTTACCCCCAGGCGGCACACGACGGCGCAAGGCAGCCGGGGAACCGGGGCCTCGTGTACGTGCAGATGTTTCTGACTGCAGCTCGGGCATCCGCCGTTACACGCCCGCACGGCGCGACGACAGATGAACCGATTCCAGGCCTGGTTCCCCAAACGCCTGGATTCAAGGCCATTCGGTGCATCAGCCGCAGCACCCCTGCCTGGGGCGAGGGTGGCTGAGGGTAAACCGAGGCAGCTGGTTCTGTCCCTGCTGCCCTTTCACAGCTGTCTCAAGGGAACAGCCAGAGATGCTTTATCCCTTTAACCGCCCCAGCCCCTCCATGCCAACCTGTGCAGTGGGCGGGCCCCAGCATGGAGATCCCGTTGCTATTGTGGGCGCCGTGGTACTAGGGGGTTAATGGAAGTGACCTCTCTAAGGGAAGGTTTTGAGGCCAGCCAGGGCTAAGCTTCCCCCTCTCCAGTCCTGACCTTCTGTGCGTTTGCTGCTTTCTCCTCCTTTGCTGGCACCTCCTTCCCCAGCTTCTTGGCGGAAGGCGCCGAGTCCCCGTTCTCCAGAATCTCCAGCTCCCTCTCTAACCTGGAAGACAGAGTTCGGCTGCTGAGCAGCGTGCGATGGCAGGGGGTAGCATGGGCTCCCCCCCGCCCCAGCCCGCAGGGCCAGCCCGACCAGTCTCAAAGGAGCCAAGTACCAGAGAGACCCCCCCACCCCTCCCGGGGAACCTGAGAGCGAAATGCCTGGTTACGTTATCCAGGCAAAGATCACCCCCCCCACCCCAAAGGCCCCACCCCGCCAGCTTGTCCTGGGAGCAAAGGAGATGGAGATGGAGGGACAGAACCAAAAGAAAGGCAGAGGCCAGCTCCTCAGCTGGTGCAAATCGTTGGGAGGGTTCAGAGTTCACAGTTAAAGCTCCTGACTCCCAGCCCCCTCTGCTCCACCCATTAGACCCCACTCCCGCCCCAGCACTGGAGATAGAAGCCAGGAGTTCAGGCTCCCAGCCCCCTCTGCTCTACTCACTAGACCCCACTGCCTTCTCAGAGGTCCCAACATGCGCTTCGATCTTGACCTAGGGCGGCCTTGTTCTTCCCCCGAGTGCCCACAATGCTCTGCCACTGCACCCCCCGCCCCCCACACCGAGGCCCAATTCTGATCTCATACATGGCCTGAGCCAAAGCTCATTGAAGCCAAGGGGAGCCCTTTTGCTGGCTTTCAATGCGGCCCTTACTCCGTGGCAAACCAGCTGTAACTCATGGAAGCCAAAGGACGTGTGCTGCTGTAAGCACAAGGAGAATCGGGCTCAGGATACGAAGCAGAGGGCACCGATCTTGCCCATCTGGTGATCGTACGATGCAGCCAGAGCTCGGCCAACCCCAAACCTGCCTCCACCCGCGGCCTCACGCCGGATTCAAACCAACCCACCCGGGTTTTGTTGCTGCTCATTTCCTTGGCTTCACGCAAGGACCTGTTCCCACCATCGCACTAAGCACCCCTTGCTACCCCCGCAGCGCACGGAACAGGGCCAATTGGTACGACACAAACCCCCGCGAAACAGGACGGCGAGCGACTGTCTAAAGGCCGCAGGTGGGATCTAGAGCTGGAGAGCTCCTCGGATGGGCAGATTATTATTTCGAATGCCCTAAAATTCAAATGGGGCTGTGGGTGTGGGAGAGAGAGGGGTGGAAAAGACCTCATCTCCTGCTTTTAACTGCTGGAACCCACCCATGGCTGAAGGAGCTAGACAGACAGGTGGGAGTGTACGGAGACCACCAGACAGACAGACAGACAGGTGGGCGTGTACGGAGACCGACTGACAGACAGACAGGTGGGAGTGTACGGAGACCACCAGACAGACAGACAGGTGGGAGTGTACGGAGACTGACTGACAGACAGACAGACGGGAGTGTACGGAGACTGACTGACAGACAGACAGACGTGAGTGTACGGAGACCGACTGACAGACAGACAGACGTGAGTGTACGGAGACCATCAGACAGACGGGAGTGTACGGAGACCGACTGACAGACAGACAGGTGGGAGTGTACGGAGACAGACAGACGGAAGTGTACAGAGACCGACAGACAGACAGATGGGAGTGTACGGAAACCATCAGATAGATGTTTCATGGGCCAGATACTCAACTGGTATAACCAGCAAAGCTCCACTGAAGTCAATGGACCAATGCCGATTGACACCAGCTGAGGATATGGCTTTCCATGTTGCCATTTTGCAAAGCAAACTCCCCAAGGGAGAGACCCCCCCATCCAACTCCTTAAATCCCTTGTCAGGGGGCATCGCCCCCTGCTCGCGCCACTCCAGCCACGATGCCCAATTTCTCCTACAACTACCCCCGTGACCTCTTCCCCATCACGGCCCGGAGCAGCCTCCTAGCTCTGGCCCGCCAAGCCCCCACCCTCATTCAGATTCTTGCCCAAGATCTATTCCTGCCACGTTGCCCTCAGGAAGTGAATCGATAAGGGAGGAAGCACAAGGCCTAGGCGCCGTTTATGTTCTATTTTGAGGGCTTCTGTGGTGCCTACCCCTTTTCGCTGGCCCTCCACGTTCACCCAGGCCCTTGAAGCTGATGGGATCTAAGCACGTGCTGAAGGCCTGGCTGGATCAGGGCCCCTACGTGAGAACAGCTTTACCCCCATGTTTGTTTTAGGGGGTAGCGGTGGCCATCCTGGCCAACATCAGGGTCTGACCTGGGGGTCTCCAGAGCTAATTGCATGAATTCTGCTGCTTGAGCTAAAAAGTTCAGGTCTCGGGCTAAGAGCCGTGGCAGACCCATATCCTCTGTGGATCGGCACAGGGAGGGACCGTGACACGCACCGGCCAGTGGGTTACAACAGCAATCTATGTATCCAGTGGCGAGGCTCCGAGGGCCTGACTTTCAGAGGAGCCAAAGCCCCCCTAATTTCCATTGACTTCAGCAGCAGTTGCTGGCCTCAGCACTCCTGAGCGGCAAGAGACAGCAGCACGGCTGTTGATTGCACTTGTTTCTTTTCCGGATTTCACCAGGTCCGGGAGCTTTTCACTCCCTCCACCGAATATTTATGACAGCTAGGGGAGGACAACGGCCACCGACAAATCAGAGCTACCCGTGCAAAGCCTTGAACTAATGAGCCAACAACGCACGACGCTTTCCCAGGCAGGACGTTGGCTGTGGATGGAAGAAGGCAAAAGCAGCTGCAGATTTCCTGTCCACATGCCACACGCTCTCTGCCAATACCCAGGGCTCTGAGAGTGGATGCTCTAGTGTCTAGTCCATTGGGCTGGCAGCACAAGATTTTTTTTTTTAAGTGGCTCATGATTTGGGGTGTTTCCATTTCTGGAGGCCCGACCGAAGCACCTTTGATGGCCGGGATTTTCAGAGCGGCTCAGGGCCTTGGTCCTTTCGGAAGATGAGGCTAGAGACTTTGGAATCTCTCGTCTCATGCCCCGGGGTGGAGCGTGTGGGCGCAGAGCTGCATACATTCGGGAGTGGATTGTGCAAATTGATGAACTGGTGTCACTTAAGCTATGATCTGCCAAAGGGATCCCAGGCAGGCAGACCCGTCTGTCCGCTGACCCCCTGCGGCTGGATCTGTCCGCGCGGATGCCTTTGCAGCATCAGGGCCCTCGCTCACTGCATCCCACGGGCCACTTATTTCAAGGCTTTGCACCTCACCATACTTACCGGTCACACAGCGCTGCCACCAGGACAACAGCATCTCCTGCTGCTTATAAAAAAAAAAAGGACAAAAATACCATCCTGGGTTTGGAAAAGGGCCACCCTGCTCGGGGCTGCTCAGTGAAGTCTGGCTGCTGGAGCTCAGTGGGATCGAGAGCTTGCAGGGGGAGGAAAGTCATGGAGCTGGTGGGAGAAAGGGGAAGGGGCAGGATGGGCAGAGGGTGACGTGTCAGAACAAGGGCAATCCCCCGCTGCAATTTTTCTCTGCGAGGTGACTGTTTGCTGGCGGCTACATAGGACTGAGGGTCAGACTCCTGGGTTCTAGCCCCAGCCAGGGGAGTGGAGTGAGATCTAGTGGTCAGAGTCGAATACGAGTCAGGACCCCTGGGTTCTAATCTTCACTCTGGGAGGGAGAGCGTGGTCACGTGAGTCCAGAAGGAAACTGGGAGTCAGGATATACAGCCTGGATTCCTGGCTCCTTACGTGACCTTGGATAAGTCACTTCACTGTCCTGTGCCTCGGTTTACCTACCAGTCAATAGTGATACCTACTGCCCAGGGGAGCTGTGAGCTAATCCCTTAGCTGCAAAGCACTTGGCCATCCTCTGCCAATAGGTGTTTAGGGAATGACCAAGTGCTAGCATTACTGAGAGTGTCATTTTTCAACAGAAAGCAAAGCAGTGGAATTACACTGGAGAGCGTTAACCGGTGCTCGCACTCTGTCTCCCCCTAAGCACCTGCGGTAGGGCGACCAGACAGCAAATGTGAAAAATCGGGACAGGGGGTGGGGGGTAATAGGGGCCTATATAAGAAAAAGACCCAAAAATCAGGACTGTCCCTATAAAATCGGGACATCTGGTCACCCTAACCTGCGGCCAGAGGATTCCCAAGTGTTTGGTGATAAAAAGGCAAAATTGAGACAAACAACTTATCTGCAAACCCCATTTTTCCCCTCCCATCTGTACAGATGGTTGAATCACTCAGGAAAGTCAGGCAGCCGGTTACAGAGCCAGCCCGACGACAGAAAAACACTGATTGCGGGAAGATTATTCATCTGATTTAAAAGGCTGAAATGTGGCAGCCAGCTACAGAATCTGATAAATTCTGGTGACAGCGTGAGAGCTGCAAAGGGTGGAAGAAAATGTAGCTTCGGACTGTTCACTGGAAGTATAAAGAGTGTAAGATCATTGGGGCAGGGACTGTATTTGTACAGCACCTAGCACCCCGGGTCCATGACGGCAGCTCCTAGACATTCCTGCAGTTGAAATAAATACCTAGCTCTTATAGGGCGCTTTTCAGTAGATCTCCAAGCATTTGACCATCTTTCAGCCTCACAGCACCCCTGCAAGGCAGGGCAGTGTTGTAATCCCCCCTGGGCAGAATGCGGCACCGAGAGGCAAAGTGTCTTGCCCTGAGCCACAGAGGAAGCTGAATCCAGGTCTCACAAGTTCTAGGCTAATGACCTGGCCACTGGCCCATCGATTGAGCTGAGGATTTTATAACTCCCTCCCTTCTCTGGGACGCCACTTCTGCCAGGATAACTCAATAGATCACAGGGAACCGTTCTTGTTATCTGTATAAAACAGCACATGGAGGCCAGAGCCAGTCCAGGACCCCACTGTGCCAGGGGCTGTACAAACAAGGCAGTACCCACTCATAGATCATAAGGCTCGAAGGGACCTCTGCGGTCAGCCAGCCCGAACCTCTGCGCAGCCCTGGCCAGAGAACGTCCTGTTTGAACTCGAAGTTAAACCCGGCAGAATTAACGCGAGTGGTGCCCCAGTTCGATCCCGTCCACACGCAAAGCCCCTTAACTCGAGGGCGGGGCCCACCAGGGGATACGGGCGCCAGCGGGAGTAAGCAGAACGCATCCGCAGCTAACACACCCACTCTGTGTAGCTGGGGTGTTGTTTTGCAGAGTGGATGCTCTCACCTGAGCGAGGCTATAGCTCGCGTTAACTCTGCGGCGATGGGCCCACACCTCCTAAGAGAAAAATCCCTGCACTGTGAGCTTAGTCTAAACAGGCAAAGGGTGGGAGAAAGGGAGTTTTATTCGCCCCATTTTACAGAGGAAGAAACCAACACGGCCAACCCCAAATGTGCAGAACTCCTGAGTGAAGTCCCCGAAACTCAGGAGACTGGCTTAGAAACTAGGAGGTTTTTTAAAACGCCCCAGGATCCTTCTGTTTGCCTTATTCGCTTTTGAACCTTGCCGGGGTCACGTTTTCGAGCTGCAGCCACAAGGGCTAGACTGGTAGGATCTGTCTACGCAGCCATGGGAGGTGCGGCTGCAGGGCGGGTCGCCCTGCCCGTGTGACTAGCGGTGAAGATGGGGCAGCGGGGGCTGGACAAGCCCATCCAGAACGCTGGATACATACGTCCCTCCCCTCTCGCAGGGTCCCAGCGCTCAGACTCCAGCCCGCATCCGAACATAACTTTACAGCCCTGCAGCTCAAGCCGTGTGAGCTTGAGTCATCTGACATGGGCTGGCCCTGGGTATTTCATTCCAGTGTAGACGCACCCAATGTAAGCCCAGGGTTCAAACTCAGGCTCATGCCAACCCCCCTTCTATCCATACACAAATCGTGCTAACCCAGGAACTCATGGGGTGGAGGGTCCGAGTGCCTCAGTCATGCTGATACCCAGGGATCAAGGCCTCTTCCCTTGCAGTGTAGACAATCCCACTGACTTGTACTCTAGAAATCTGCCAAAAGTATCCAACAATCCCATGGGTCGACATTCTCAGTGCTGTGGACAATCAGGTTTAGTGGACAATAATGTTTTCCAACACTGCGCCATGAACGAAGTGCTAGAATGGCCACATTTTGGGAGAGCACTAGGAAGTCTGGGATACGGGTGGTTGGATTTGGGCCGGCATAAGGCAGTGTAGAGGCTGGAGCTCCAGGGTTTAATAATTCCTAACCTGTGCTTACAAATGAGTGTAAACGCTAAGCCCTAGGTTAACAAACCCAGGATCTGCTCCTTCGAGTTCTACTAACCCTGGGCTGACATTACAGTGTAGACACCCCCTAAGGGACTTGGCCAGGGTCATACACGGAGTTGGTGGCAGAGTTGAGAATTAACCCAGATCTCCTGAGTCCCTGTCCAGGGCTTTCCCTCGCCTTACTCACAGATGAAAATATACCTGGTATAAATGTGAAGAAACCGAGCAGCTCCGGGGACTTCCCTACCTTTGCAAAGCACTGAGCCTAACATGAAAATGTTTAAAACAAGCATCAGTTTTGCAAACAGTTCCTTGGGGAGGCTTGGAACATCCCACCCTGCAGCAACTGGCTCCTGATCACAAAAGCATCGTGTGGCAAAAACTAGGAAGTGAAACTAACAAGACTAGTTTCACTACCTGAGTGAAATGCAAAAGACAAAAACAAAAAAATCCTCCACAAACAAACAGTATCAGTAGTGAAAATGAAATCAGATGTTTAAAACTGCTGTATTACTATGCCCAAGCATTCAAGAATCAGGAGTCCGGCCCCATAAAAACCATAATATTGGCTTAAAATCATGAGATTTAAATAAATAATATAGCTTGGGTATTTGCTTTCTGGTTTTGGAGCCTTTAGGTCACACACAGGTCATGCTTTCGAACTTTTCTCTGCAACTGTGAAGGACAGAAAAAAATTAAAAATAAAAGCCAAGATTTTTCTATATTCACATGACTCCGGGAGCTGGCAATTTAAGAAAAAGCTCCAAACATCATGAGACTTGCAATAAAATTAAATGAAAAAATTAAATTAAAATTAAATTGCAAGAGTTGGCAAAGTGGACCTAGGGCAAATGTAATCCTTGTTACAACCGAGCAGCCTCACTGAAACCAACAGGGTGCAAGGTTTCGATCTCAAAACAACCAGCGTGAATGAAAAGACACTCATGGACATCCACAGGCTTTGGATCAGACTAAAATCGCGCGCCGTGGGTTTTCGGTGTTATTAGTCAGCTGAAATATTTGTTATGTTATTAGTCGGATGAAATATTACAAATGTTTCTGAGCTTTTTGCCCCCAAAAGCTCCACGCTTTCTCTTAAAAACCTGTCCCCGTTTCCTAACTAGTTTTAGTTTTAGCAATTCAGGCAGGGAATTTTGAAATAAAGAGGCCTCGTTCTGACCTCACTTCTGTTGGTATAGAACCGGGATGTCAGTGAACTGCCTCCAGAGTTGTACCCGGTGTAGCTTAGATCACCATCCGGCCTGGCCACGCACAATTTTTATTTTCACAGTGTCCCCTTCAGCAGATTTTTATTTCTGTCTCCTGTTTGTAAAGCTCACTTCCCCTCTCCACTCTCTGAAAAATCCATTGTGCCATTAAACAGGGACAATGGCCTCTTTGGATCTGACCTATATCTGCACTGATTCTCTGTAATTAATGGCCAGCATGACAGAGAGGGAGTAATTTACTGCATTCTGGCTGCTGGGATACCTCTCCTAGCAAGGCTTCTCTGCTGCTGGCTTTTTCTTTCTGCTCTTTGGCAGCTGAATGAACAGGAAGGAGGTTACTGGGAGAGGGTAAAAGTTTCTCGCGTTTCCTTCTAACTCATCTAAGATATACGACTGCAAAGCCAGCACTCCAGATCTGGTTGCTGCCGTGTTCAATATCCACTGGACAGCAATCCGACTCCTTCCCGACTATCCAGCCAATGCCACCTGCTAAATAACAATACATGTCTGATACCACACGTGCACTGTTACATAGAGGAGACAAATCCCAGATCCCAGCTGTCTGAAACCAGCCATGTGAGGGAATCCATACCTTCCTCCGCAGAACTCAATGCTATCCAGGCCATTAGCCAATCAGATCGCACACATGCTTCGGTGTACTCTGATTGGCAACTGAAAGCGACCGCCCCAGCCCCGAGACCTCTTAAAGGGTCATTTAGTCTGACCCCCTGCCAAAATGCAGGGTTTGTTGTGTCTCAACCATCCAAGACAGATGGCTCCAGCCTCCTTTTGAAAACCTCCAGTGAAGGAGCTTTCACAGCCTCCTCAGGCGTCTGTTCCATCGTCCTACTGTTCTTACAGCCGGGAACTTTTTCCTGAGATTTAATCTAAATCTGCCCAGCTGTCGTTTGACCCCATGGCCTCTTGTCCTGCCCTCGATGGCAAGAAAGAGACACTTTTCTCCATCTTTTTTATGGCAGCCTTGCAAGTATTTGAAGACCGCGCTCATGTCCCCGCTTAATCGCCTCTTGATTTCAAAGGGGAAATTGTTGCACTTTTTGAAATAGGCGAGACTTCCCACTACGTCTAACGAGGCCAGCGAGCCTGGATGTAACAATGCACAGACGGGTTAAATGCTGCTCTCGGTGACATCCCATTGAAACTGCAGGGTGGATTTGTGCTCGCTGGGTAGGGCGACCGGATAGCACATGTGAAAGAAAAATCAGGACAGGGGATGGGGGGTAATAGCACCTATATAAGAAAAAGCCCTGAATATCGGAACTGTCCCTATAAAATCAGGACATCTGGTCACCCTCTCGCTGTGAAATGCAGAGTCCAGTTTGTCTGTGGAGGGTGGTGCAGCCATGCAAGAAGCAGCTGTGACTGGGCTCCGTGGGGGCATCCCCTTTGCCATCTGTGACGGGGAAGGGAAAGGCAGCGCCTAGGTGGTGAGGGGGGCAGGCGTTTGGCGCTGATCAGTTTCAGGAACACAGATCAGCTGAGACTGTATAACCCACTTTGCCCCTGAGACTGAGAGAGCAAAATGACGGATGGGGGAGACAGACTGATAGGAGCTCCGAGATAGAGAGGACAAAGGCCCAGCCAATGTTAGGATCATCCCTCTGCTGTAGATCCTCATGGAGCTTTGTCCATGGCACCAAGTGCTCCTCGGTCCTCGCCCCTCAGCCCTGCGTTTGTGGGTCTAGCTGGGAAGCTTTCCGCAGCCTCTAGCAATGTGAAAAGCACAAGTGCCATTAGGGAGAGAGCTGGGAGAGCGAAGCCGTCTGTGTTCAGGCATATCTCCCCGGGGGCAGCATTACAGGTTCCTGATGGAGTCAATTCTCCCTCTTCCTCCCTCCCACTCTCTATTGGATTTTCACTTTAAATAATGTCGTCTCCTAATTGCTGCTGATGGGTGCTCTAGGGTGCGGGGCGCATGGCTATCGGCCTCCCCCCCCGGGACAAAGCAAGTGTGTTCTGAAATCCCCTCTGCATGAGGAGAAAATTACAGGGGGAAAACCAAACTGCTTGGCCTTTCACCTGGGAGGGAATTGAGCACTTAAGAAATGGAGGGGGTAGCTCAGTGCAGTGGTTTGCGCAGTGGCCTCCTAAACCCAGGGTTGTGAGTTCAATCCTTGAGGGGGCCATTTAGGGATCTAGGGCAAAAATCTGCCTGGGGATTGGTCCTGCTTTGAGCAGGGGGTTGGACTAGATACCTCCTGAGGTCCCTTCCAACCCTGAGATTCTATGAACAGCATGGGCTGGAGATGGCCAGTGTTAGCAAGGCCAGATGTTATACAACCGTCTCCACTGCAGCTCAGTCCTGACCCATTGCCGCTGCCTATTCCCCCACACCCCAGGTTCTCTACATTCAGCCCTGCTGATGCCCCTCCGTGATCCCAACCCATCACTGGCTGCTATTCCAAACCCTGGTTCATTTTGGTGGGGGGAGGAAGGGAGGTGCATCGTGGCAGTCATACCTCCACAAGGCCTCAGGGGAGGGGAAGTTGGATTGAGAGGCCTGGTCCACATAGCTGAATGGGTGTCCTGGGCTCTCAAACTGCAACTCCTCTGAGGCACTGGGGCAGCATTTCGCAATCGAGGTTCGATGCTCAACTGAAATTTCCTGCAGAAACTTTTTGCGCAAAATCCCATTTAATTGAATTCCCTGATTTCCAGCCAAAAACAGTTTAGATGGAATATTTCCCACCCGCCCCAGCTTCCAGCGCACCAGAGTCAAAAGGTCAAGGCTGCCGTACGGGTGGGGAGGGAGGCTTTAAAGTGACACAGGAGGAGGAGGGCTCTGGAAAAAAACCCTCAGGACTTTGACAGACCAAACCGAGCCCCTGGTGCCCTGCTCTGCAGCACAGCTATGGAGCTGTGGCTCTGCCCCGGATGCACAGACAGTGAAAGGGGCTTCGCTCGCCCCTGCTTGGGGGAGAGGATGGGAAAACTGCCCCTGTCAGCAGCTCCCGCACAGAGGGAACGTTCAGCTGTGTGTGTGTGTGTCAGACGCTCGTGTGGGGGAGGCGGTGCAGGGAACAGGGAGCGCAAGTCCGTTGTATTTCCAGGCAACACCCAGCCGGCTGGATACGCCTAAAGAAGTTGAGCTACATAATCCTTCAGCTCCCCGCACCCTCCCTATCCCCTGCCAAAGCCCCCACCGCTGTGCACAGCTCTCCCCCGACACCCGGCCCCGGAGCAGGAGCCACTCCAGGACTGGAGAAGCCAAAATGGCACGAGGTGTCTGTAGGGCTTCAGCACAAACTCACTGCTAGCAGGAGTATGAATCCTGCAGTTCTCTCTCAGGCAACATGCCCAGTGATTGCCACAGGGGCTTCGCTTGAGTAAGATCTGAGTCAAGAGCTCAGGATTTAGCCCCATTATAATAATATCATATTTACCACCTCTTATCAGCCCCACGTACAAACCTCACGGCGAGGTAGGGATGGACCCGTTCACTATTTCACAGACGGAGAAACAGGGAGATTAGATGACTTGCCCGAGGTCACCCAAATAAAATCAGTGGCAGGGCCAGGAATAGAGCACTGGTGCCTCCCCCCTCCCCCACTTTAACCACTAGATCACACTGCCTCCCCAAGTCAGGCCTAGCATTCAAGCATCCTGACTCGAAGGCGCCTGCTCACACCACGCTGCCTCAGACTCCAGACGAACGCTCCAGAATTGTGTGTTCTGTGCAGTCTGAATCTGGGTCCCTTTCCAGGCGGCTGTTTCTCCGAGCAGGAGCCAGCTAGTCCCCGTGCAAAGGGAGCTGGGTCTCCTGTGCGTGACAGGACCATCAGCCCTGAAGAACATGGCTTCTTCCAGCTGATCTGCATGGCCCTCGCACGTGGGGTTACAAGTGTTGGTGACCTCCCAGAGGCTGGCCAGGGAAGGGGCACGCAGGGAGACCTGGGCTGGGGTGAAGTGGGTGGGGAAGTGAGTTGTTAGTGCAAAGCCAACTAGCACCTTCATTTGCCTCCAAGCTCTCGGTGTAGCTGTTGGTATCCTGCTACTTGCTTCTGAGGACCAGCTCCCACCTACCCTGTGCCCACTAATGGCCTCCCGCTCCCCTCACCTCCGGGGGGGGGGGGTGCCCTCCCTCCGTATACTCCTTCGCCATTACCTCTGGATGGTTTCTTCCAGCTCCTTGGTCTTCACTTTGTCTTCCTGCATCTGCTTCTTCATGGCCTCGTCTTCCTCGGAGGCGGACGACGGGGCTCCTTCCAGCAGCCACCTCTCCCTCAGAGCCTTGGACTAGGTAGGGTTGGGAGAGGAACACGGAGAGACTGGTTACTTTCCTCCCTCTGCCCTAGGGAGCACCTGGGGTCCATTGCTGCACCACCAACATAGCAGGGAGGAGGCTGAGTATTGGGGTCTCTCCTAATGGGCCTCCTGGAGCAGTATCATGACACCTCCTACCGCTACCTGCAATGGGAGGAGCCGCTGGGTGTGGGTGGAGTGTACCCAGGAACACACATTAGCAAGAGGATAGTAGCCCTGCAGAAAATGAGCCAGCAAGGACATCACTCTGCATCATGGGGCTGAATCTATCTGTACTGCTGCCCATCATCCTAGCATGTGAGTGTGAATCCTCAGGTGCCCTCATCAAGCTTGAGGCCAGAAGGGACCATTAGAACAGCTAGTCTGACCTTCTGTATACTGCAGGCCAGAGAATTTCACCCAGTCACTCCTGTATCAAGCCCAATCATGTTGGCTAAAACCACTTCCAAGAAAGCATCTAATCTTGATCTGAAGACATCCAGAGAGGGTGACTTCACCACTTCCCTCTCACTCGGGTCAAACTCTCCATTAACGCCTTCCCTCCCACCTAGGAAAACCACTAGAGCAGGCTAACACTTTTTCATCCAAAAGTACTTTCCCAGTGATGAAGGAATTGCTCCTTTAGCTCGAGCAGTAGCAGCACAGGTTTTGGGTACTCGTGGTTGTAGGTTCAAGCCCCACCAATGACCATGGTGTCTATCTACAGCTATGCTATGCTGGTGTGGTTTCAAACCTCGTACAGTCTGGTGTTCATCAGAAAAGCGTAGGGCCCTTCCCAACGCATGTCAGAGGGGCTTGAGCACAGCCTAGCAGTCTCAGGGCAGGTGAGGAGCGAGGAATGTTCTCTGTGCTGGGAAAAGGCTGCTTTCCCTTCTCCAGAGACGCACGCAGAGCCAGGCCCTGTCCAAGCCAGGGTGTTCAGATCAGCCCTTTGGGGAACCCAAAGCCCAGTGGGTTAGTCTGCAGGTGATCGCAGCTGTTTCTGGCCAGCGGGATGTCCCGTGCCAGGACAGGTGAGTCATTGGGGTCAGTCCCCAGACTTTGCCACCTGGCTCAAGCAAGCAGGGAGATGGCTGGTCTCCAAGCTGCTCGTTCCACTACGGAAACCCTTCAGAGGAAGCCCTTCAAAGCGGCACATCTGCATCCTGGAGCTTTTCCTGTTACTCGGCCCCCCCCCCGAATCTGTAAAGCTGCAGCAACGCAGCTTCTCATGGTCTCTTCCCAGACATGGCAATATTAGCTGCTCACCTTCTAGTCCAGCGGTTCTCGAACTTCAGCAACCTGGGGGTCCCCATTTTGATTTAAAATTTTCAGGGACTCCCCCAAGCTCCCCCACTCAGCCCTTGCCCCTCCCACTTCCCTGAGGCCAGGCCCCCACTCCCTCCATCCCCCGCTCTCCCCCTCACTCACTTTCACCAGGCTGGGGCAGGGGGTTGGGGTGCAGGAAGGGTTGTGGGCTCTGAGCTGGGAATTTGGGTGCGGCGTGTGTGTGGGGGAAGGAGTTTGGGTGCTGGAGGGGGATCAGGGCTGGAGCAGGAGGACAGGGTGCAGGAGGGGGTGTGGGCTCTGAGAGGGAGTTTGGGTGCAAGCTCTGCGCTGGGGCAGGGGGTTGGAAGAGATGAAGGGGGTGGCGCTTACCTTGGGCAGCTCCTGAAAGCAACTGGCACATCCCTCTTCTGAGCCCCTGCCTAGGAGCCGCTGCCAGGTCTCAGTGTGCTGCCCCTGCCCTCAGGCACCGCCCCTGCAGCTCCCATTGGCCACAGTTCCCAGCCAATGGGAGCTGCAGAGTTGGCCCTTGGGCTGAGGGCAGCACAGAGACCCCCTGTCCCCGCCCCGGGCCGCAGGGACATGCTGGCTGCTTCCAGGAGTGACGCGGACCCAGGGTCCCTGCTCCTCCCGCTCCCTCCCAGTGCCTCCTTCACGCCAGGGAACTGTTCCCCATCGTGAAGGAGGCGCTGGAAGGGAGGGGGAGGAGTTGATCAGCGGGGCCCGGGGACCCCCTGGAGTACCCTCGGGGACCCCCAGGGATCTGCGGATCCCAGTTTGAGAAACGCTGCTCGAGTCCTGGGAGGTGACCGTGCAAGGAAACACTGAACTGAATAGCGGGGTGCAGAGGGGAAGGTGGATAAAAGCACATTTTAAGGGTCGCACAGTTTTGGGGGAAATGGTTCCCCCACCCCACTAACCACGTGAAAAGTGTCACCTCTGTGCTCTACCGAGCACCTCAGAGTCTTTATTCACCCCCCCAACAGCCTGTAAGGAAGGGCAGTAGCATCACCCCACTTCACAGATAGCACTGGAGGCCTAGAGAAGCTCCGGGCCAGATTTTAAAACATATTTCGGTGCCTAACCCCCAAAATGAGGAGTTAGGCACCTAAATACCTTGACAAATCTGGTGCTAAGTGATTTGCCCAAGGCTGGACAGGGAGTCTGTGACAGAGCTGGGAACGGACCCCACGTCTCGTGAGCCCCAGGCGACCCCCTGAACCCTCTCTCAGCGTCACTGGGCTGAGGTTCTGGGCATGCTTTGCGGTTGGCTCGGGTCCCGCTCAGGTTCAGCCCTGCGGCATTGGGCCCAGATCCCCGCTGCTACCTTTAGGTGCTGTAACTGGCGCCTGTCGTCTTCCAGCTGCCGCCTTTTATTTTCGATCTCGATCTGACGTTTCCTCTTCTCCTGAGAGTAGAAGGAAAAGACGAAGAAGGGAGGGAAAGAAAAGGATGAATTCACGACAATCGTGTTAGTTAGGCCAGACGTGCCAGGATTTAAGCTTTCAGAAGGTGGGGCGTCCCACTGACTTCAGGGGGGCTGGCTCACCCGTTTAAAGCCAGGCGTGCGCTTAAACACGGGCCCTCGGTCAGGTCTCCAGCCATTTCCCCCGTGGGTCAGTGATTCAGTCAGTCCCTCCGGGAATCTGCAAAGCCGCTGAGCCCCAGCGCTCATGGGGAGTTGCGGGTGGGACAGTTTCTATTACTTAGTGGGCAGGTGTCAGGCCGGGTCCTTAGCAGGTGTAGATGGGGCTGTACCAATCTATGCCTGTGGGAGCGAGGCTCATCTACACCAGCTGGGGATCTGGCCAGAAGTTTGCAGAGGCAATTTTAAGTGGACTGACCTTTCTCACTGACTCAGAAAATTGCTCCCCCCCTAAGTTAGTCAACTCAACAGCTGAGATTTCTCCAGTCTCAGCCCTTGCTGCTGCTCCATCACTGTGGTATGCAGGAGCTGTGGATGGGGCAGGCCAGAGAGGCTGCCCCCTCCACGTTCTTCTGCTTTTCTCTCTCTCCTCTTTAGGATTTGTTCCTTCCATTTCTCCCCGCCCGTCGCATAATTTTTCCTCATTTTTCTCTTACCCGGAAATTTGTCGGGTATTCTACACAAAACCCGACAAATACACACACGATGCAAAACAGCGGCACATACATTCCACACCTACACAAACAACGCTTCACGGCTACACAGGCCTGGACAGCTATGCAAACAAGCGACACGCAGCTACACAAACCGAGCACAGCAGCTACATTCCCAACGCTCACCACCGCCACAATGCACACGACCAAGCAACGCTCGACAACGGCCCCATCCATGACGACACAAGCAATGCTCACCGGCTACCTAGCCAATGCACAACTACGCAAAGAACGCACAGCAGCTACACAAACCATGCACAACAGCTACACCAGGCACTGCACAACCAACGCACAGCGGCTACATTTACAAGAAACCGCTGCCCCACCAATGCCCGGCAGCTACACAACCAGTGCCCCACAGCTGCACAATGTGTGAGCGCGGCACACGGAACGCATCCTAAATCCCATTGTTGATGCCTGGAGAAAGGGGAATGGCTGCCTGACTCGACGGCCTGGATTTCCAAGCCCCACGGTCTGGGATTGGCGTTTGTGCCTAGATCGATTCGCTGTACTTAGCCTGTGAGCGACAGCGACTGAGCTGGAGAGCCTGGACAGAGGAGAGCGAGCTGGGCAGAAGCCAGGTACATTCGAACGGCTGATATCAAGGCAGCTATTGTGTCTACTCCATGCACTCGGAGCAAACATGCTGCTTTCCCTGGCTCGAGGTTTTTCCTTTCAGATTAAGGAAGATAAGGAAAGAACAAATATCGAGGCCCTGGCCCTCCACCTGTGATTGGAATTCCCCATTCCCCTTCAGATCACCCGCGCATCTGCCATGTGTTCAGTCTCGCTCCTGCTGCAACAGGCCCAGCGGCATCGCTAGCCCTGTGGATCCACAGTTAGTGGCCAGCTGCTGGCAGCTCGTATAAAGTAGAGCAGCCCTGACACTCCCATCACGGGTGCTCAACAGCTCTGAAAAATCAGTTCCCTGCTGTCCCAGTTTGGGCCCTAGTGGGGGAAAAAGGGAAGGTCTGGACAGGGACTCAGGAGCGCTCGGGTCTAGTCTTGGCTCTGCCACAGACTTCCCCTGCCCTTAGACAAGTCACTTCACTGCTTTGTGCCTCAGTTTCCCCATCTGTAAAATGGGGATAATAATCCTTTGTCTATTCAGATTGTGAGCTCTTTGGGGAGGGAACTGTCTCACACTAGGTGCATGTACAGCACCTGGCACAACGGGGCCTTGGTCTCAGCGAGGCTCTCTATAAATTGCTGTCGTAGTATTTGCTGTTCAGCCACTTGGAGTTCCAGCTGGAAGGACCAAGCATGGGTGGACGAATGTGCTGCAGCCCCGGGTTTCATCGGGCATCTGCAATGCATTTGCGCTATGTAACGGGTTTTCATGAAATATATTTGCCCTTCACTTACCCCCGTGTTCTCCCAGGAGAATTTTAAATTTAATTACACTGGCTGAAGCACGTGTATTTCAGACTAAATGGGAGCCTGTGCTGCTCAGACAATGACGGCTCTTGTTTGCAATTGATGTCCCCTTCAAATTAGGGCAGGCAACATTCATACACATGCTCAGAATTCTTGTTTTCCCAGGGCCAAAGTGAACTTGGACCTCATGTATTATTACTATGAATTGTTTCTATTGCAATAAAGCCAAGAAGCCCAGCTGAGATCAGGGCCCCATCGTGCCTGGCGCTGCACAGAGACATGATGAGAGACAGTCCCTGTCCCAAAGAGCTTATAAATGAAACAGAGACAGACAAAGGGTGGGAGGGGAAACTGAGGCACAGGCAGGGGATGTGACTCATCCAGCATCACACAGCAGGTGAGTGGCAGAATGGACAATAGATCCCAGGGCTCCTGACTCCCAATCTGGTGCCCTATCCACTAGATCATGCTGCATTTCTATCATGCCTTCTCCAAGCCCGTTATTAACAGAAATGAGTCAAGCCCCCTAAACAGCGCAGTGAGACAGGGAAATCTCATTTATAGGCCCAGAAGGGGGAAGGGACTTGGCCAAGCATACACAGTGAGGCAGCGGCAGAGCTGAAAATGGAGTCCTGACTCGCAATTCCCTGCTCTAACCACTAGACATTACTCTCCCCATAGCTGGAAAAAGAACCCAGTCACCTCGACTCTAAGTTCTGGGTCTTTAAGAACATAAGAATGGCCATAATGGGTCAGACCAAAGGTCCATCTAGCCCAGTGTCCTGTCTGCCAACAGTGGCCAATGCCAGGTGCCCCAGAGGGAATGAACAGAGCAGATGATTATCAAGTGATCCATCCCCTGTCGCTCAATCCCAGCTTCTGGCAAACAGAGGCTAGGGACACCATCCCTGCCCATCCTGGCTAATAGCCATTGATGGACCTGTCCATCTCCATGAACTTATCTAGTTCTTTTTTGAACTCTGTCATAGACTTGGTCTTCACGCATCCTCTGGCAAGGAGTTCCACAGGTTGACTGTGTGGTGTTTGAAGAAATACTTCCTTTAGTTTGTTTTAAGCCTGCTGCCTATTAATTTCATTGGGTGACCCCTAGTTCTTGTGTTATGAGAAGGCGTAAATAACACTTCCTTATTTCCTTTCTCCACACCCGCCAGGATTTTATAGACCATCATATCCCCCCTTAGTCGTTTCTTTTCCAAAAGTCCCAGTCTTATTAATCTCTCCTCACACGGAAGCTGTTCCATACCCCAAATCATTTTCGTTGCCCTTTTCTGTACCTTTTCCAATGCCAATGGATCTTTTTTGAGATGGGGCGACCACATCTGCACACAGTATTCAAGAGGTGGGTGTACCATGGATTTATACAGAGGCAACATGATATTTTCTGTCTTATCTATCCCTTTAAGGATTCCCAAGTCTTTAACCCCAAGTGTGCGCTTCTGGCTAGAGTGCTGCTCTAACCCCATCAACACTGGGAGACAGAGGGCTGGAGAAGCCAGAATGATCTCCCACAAGGGTGATCAGCTCCCCATCTGTGGGCTGGGAGTAAAGTAACTTGCTCGAGGTCACGCAGCAGATCAGTGAGAGGGTCTGGAATAGAAAACAGATCTCCTGGCTGCTAGTCTAGTGCCTCTGTCCGCTAGTCCTCACTGCCTCATAGGCTGGGTCTTGCTTTTTCCTCCTGGAAACAAGACGGGAACTGGATTTCCCCAGCCCTCGGAGAAGATCCGAGCCACCTCCAGCCCTTGCACCATTGTTGGGATCGGTCCCGATTATTTCATCTGCGTCGGCTCAGCCACATCCCGGGAAGCGTCACACGTTTTCTTCCCCGGCCCAAAACAATCTGCCCCTTGTGCGGCAGCGATCGGCCCGATCGCAAGCAGGGACTGGAAAGCTGGCAGCGAGGCTGCCACACAAAGGTGCGGGCAGGGAGCCAGCATGCGGCCATAGGGAGAGGACCACACTTGGCTCTGTCTCAAAGGAGGACCAGGCAGAGCTTGCACGGCCCAGCAGTTACACGCCTCCGGGCTGGCTCTCCACATCTGCATCCTCATTCACCCGGAGCCGGGGAGCTCCCGTTACAAGCGACTTTATGTCTGTGGGCCTGATCCTTTGGGAGTGGAGGGTGCTTGGCGTCTTGCAGGGGGTGCTCAGCTCCTTGCTGGATGACTCTTCCTGTTCTCCTGACAATAATGCCCCTTTCTGCTCCCCTACACAGCCCTTTTCTCTCTGGGCTTTAGAAGTCAGGCCCCCACCAGTAAGCCACAGCATTGACCGGATACCTCTGCACACTTGCGAAAGCCCCATAGAAACGGACTCCACCATCCGCCAGATCTCCAGGCCGCTGGGAAGGAGCCAGCCAGCCAGCAGCGACCGCAGCTCAAGCCCCATCAGCTCTCATCGGCCAACAGGCAGGGGAATCTCGCCTCACCCACAGCCCGGCTGGCACCAGATGCCTGCACCCTGGAAATCAGCTGTTTGGAGTCAGACCCACTCAGCTGGCATGTTTCTGGGTCCTAGACAGCCACCGGTGAGTGAGTCAGCCCTTGCCAAAACCTCCAGCCACTGAGTGGGCACCGGGGTCTTGTCTGCAAGCAAGAAATCGCCCTCCTGTGGGGCCTGATCCAAACCCCAGAAGCTAAGGGCCTCAATACCTTTGAGGATCTGGCTCTGAGCGTCTTTCCATTGTCCAGGCTGGGGAAGCAGTAATAGCAATCAGTCAGACATTCGTTTGCCTTTCACCCCAGCCTCTCGGAGGCCGTTCGTTAATTCATCCATTAGGCCTCCCCCCTGCCCAGACAAGTAGCTATTGCTTGGGGATACCAAGGCCTGGCGATTTCCCCACACTCATGCGGGAAGCAGCGGCAGAACCTAGGAAAGAGCCCAGAAATCCTCACTCCCATTCCTCTGCTCCAAAAACCATCGTTCCAGAGCCGGTAACTGTGACACCCGCTCCTGGCGGTTTGTATTATTTTTCTTTGCGTAAATCATCCACCATTTCCCTGTAGTCTCGCTTTTTGGAAGGGTGCGGGAGGAACAGATTGTCAGGATTAACCTTCTGAGTCTCCTTGTCTTCTCTCTGCCCAGGCTCCCCTGGGGTCTACACCTCCCCTTCCCTCCCGGGTACTGGTCTCTGGGATGGCTGTGCTTGGCTATCAAAGAGCAATGCCAGTGGGAAGAAATGGGAAAATAACTAGACCCATGAGGAGGGGCAGCGATTGGAAAGACTGGCAGCCTGCTGCTCCGTTCCCTTGTTCCTGCATGTAAGGCAGAGACAGTGAGGAGGAAGAGGGGGATGAAGCCGACCTTTGCACTGCCCGTATTCTGAGCCAGTTCATGGCTTCCTAGGAGAGCAGCCTCGGGGTTACTCTAACGTACGCGCCGCTTCCCATGGCCTCCGACGGGCCTTGTGAAACTGAGAACAGCTAATGTTCTGGCCACCCTGCCCTGTCCCAACAACATGACACCTCCTTACACATACAGCCAGCTCTGCACTGAGCGGGGAGGTCCCCTGCAGGTGGGGGGGGGGTTGGTAATAATCTCAGGGGGCTGTTTCCACCCACTTTAAGGTCCCTTTGTGCTGCCAGAGGGGCTTTAGCACAATTGGGAATCAGGAGCCAGGCTGCTGCCCTGAGCGCTGAGTGAGCCTACAGTGTTGTATAAACTATATGCAAGACCCAGCCCCCACGTGCAGCCACCTCTGCCACACCGCCCAGGGTTCACCCGCTTGGTATATCTGGTCCCCCTGGGCAGTGACTTAGATCAGAACCATCAGACCGTTGCCCTGGGGTCACAGAAAGCTCCTCAGCCTGAAGAAAGGGACCCCACTGGCATTACACAGCTGCTGCACGAATATGTTCTGTGTATCCCTCATTCCAGCCTGCATCCCAGGTCTGGGCCTTGGCACATTGACGTTACCACCACATGGTCTGGAGCGGGGCCCAGTCACGTTGCCACGAAATGCTACCTGCAGCCAGACCCGCGGCTCGAGGCTTCATTGCACGCTAACGAAGACGGAAGGCGATGGGACGGGACCACTTACCGCTATGGCCTGCAGCCTCTCTTGCTGAACGGCGCCAGCCTCCGCGATCCTGCAACGAGAGCAAACGAACGCAGGGAGCGTCAGCGCGCAGGACAAGGGACGAGCCGGGGAAGGGGAGACTCTCCCATGCTGTGGGTGCGGGTCCGTGAATAGAATCATCGTGTCCGGTTCGCTGCCGGCCACAGCACACAGACAATGGCTGAACTTTCCCCTTCCTTTGCAGCCCTCCCTCGGCCCTTTGTGTATCCGGTCTGTGCACTTGCTGCGACAGCAGAGCACTTCTTGGCCGGGCAGCCTGTGCATGGGGGGGGTCTCCCAGTGCCGCCACCGGATCCCCTGCAGCCTTTTGGATTTCGCTGTCACTGCCGGCTCAGTGTCCCTGAGATGGACTTGAACCAGACAAATGGAGTTTTGTGGATGAGCCAACTCCCTGCCTGCTCCAGAGTACTGCATAATAAATAATATGAGATATACCTACCCCTCAGAGCTGGAAGGGATCCCGAAAGGTCATTGAGTCCAGCCCCCTGCCCTCACTACCAGGACTAGCTACTGATTTTTGACCCAGCCCCCTAAGTCACCTCCTCCAGGATTGACCTCACAACCGTGGGCTTGGCAGGCCAATGCTTAAACCACTGAGCTATCATGCTAGGGCCGAATTGTGTCGCTCAAGTTAAAGGAGGGGAAAGAGGCCTAATGCTTCAGGCAGTAGCAGGGAACTTGGGAATCGAACCCCTGTCTCCCTGCTCTGCCCCGGGCTTCCTGCATCCCTCAGTCTCTCTTGGCCCCCGTCCCCTGTTGGTGCAATGGGGACCGAGCACTGTCCCCTTCCGGGGTGTTGTGAGAATACATTGAGTAAGATTGTGAGGCATTCAGCACAATGGTAATATGGGGGAGGCTGCATATGGGGAGGCTGTAATATGGGGAGATCGTTTCCATTCGCTTCCTGGAGCTAGACGTGCCAAGACACTTGGAAAGCTGCCCCCCCCGGACGCTTCCTAGCACCCTGGAGGTTGGTGGTCGCTCAAACAGCCTCTGGCTAGACGTGATCCAGCCAAACCTAAACTCCAGACCTATAGAGCTTTCCCCGAGGGGAGGAGGGGGGTGTCAGTTTGGAATAAAGAAGAGACCCTCAGGTGCATAAGGACACAGTCCCAGAGCTCAGATCGCGACTCTCCCTGGACAATCCATCCCTTCTGCTGCCCTCTCTGCTGATGAGAGCGTATCTACCGCAGCCCTGAGCCACCGTGCTAAGGGATTCTCTCACCGAGTGCTGGGATCAGGCCTGTCGCTGTCTCCGAACAAGGGCAATGAAGGGCAGGCAAAGAGGACACCCAGGCAGGCGGCTGCGGCCTGCGTTTGCCGCAGCTCCAGAACAAGCGAGGCTGCGGGCCGAGAGACCCCCTGGTTGCCTTGGGCTCGAGGTCATCCCGGCCAAAACACCTGCTGTGTCTCGAGCACACACAGCCCAAGGTTTCAGGTCAGAACCAAATCCGAACACTCCCTGCAGAAAGGCTGCTTTTGTGGCTAAGGCACTGGAGTGGGAGGCAGGAGATCTTGGTTTCATTGCCTGCCCTGCCATGGGACCCCCCCCTCAGCTCCAGCCGGGGGAAAACCCTCTCGTCTGTTCAGCTTGCAAGCACCATAGGGCCCAGAGCTCAGCTGGGATCTCTAAGCGCCACTGTCAGACACACAGCAACGGGATCTGGCACGGTGGAACGAGCCTCTTTGTGGTTTGAGGTCGCCCATCCGAGGAGCAAGCCCAACCCTGCTTAGCTGTGCGCTAGGACAGTGTCACCACCTGGGAGCAGTGCGGCTGCAGGCGCAGTGTGGGGCACGGCAGAAATCTGTGTCAAACAGCTTGAAATGGCGGCTCTGACCCACTGAAAGCCCCCCCCCGTCGCCTCGCTGTGACTGATCTGCATAATGCTCAGGGCCCTGCTCATAAGCACTCCAGTAACACACCGCTTAGCCGGCTTCCCTGGGCTTCCTCTGCTGCCAATGTCAGACACGCAGCGAGGGGCGTTGCGCCTGCAGGAAGCCAGCTGGCCCCCACCCCTCCAATACGAGGTGTGTCCCTGTTGGTCTATTTATAGCCCCCGGCGAATGCTGCCAGGTTCAGGAGAAGGTGACGACACACAGACCCCAACATGTTCTGTTGCAGCTTCTCCCATCGGTTGGTCATTGACAGTAACATAAAGTTACCCCACCTGCACAGGTTCATTGCTCCCGTCAAAGCTGGGACAGCAGCTGGCAGACTTTTCTGGTTGGGATTTTTATTTTTTTGGCCAAATAAATAAATGCAGATTTAGGTCAAGAAACTCTGAGTTTGCTGAATTGTGGTGGTTAGGGGAAGGGGAGGGAAACCCTAAAAATAAAGAAATAGACTTTTAAAAAAAATCTGAACATTGAGTTTTAAAAATGACAAAGTGACTGTTTAGAAATTCACTTCAATTCTTTTTTTTTTTTTAAAAAAAAAGCTCAAACGTGAAATGTTTTGTTTCCCCTTTTTTTTTTAAACTTCTGTTTGCCAAAAAAAAAAAAAAAAAACCAACTTTTCATCTGAGTTGGACCCAAATGAGCGTGTGTGTTTTTGGTCCGGCCAGTGACCCGAAAAGCGAGTTCTTTGCCCAGCTCCTTTGGGGAGCTGATGTTTGCTTGGCCATGGTAAAAGGTGCAGAGAAGAGACAGGACTCGGCTCTAGGGAATATAAAGGGGATTCTTTACTGAGGCTGCTGGACACGGATAGACCCTGGGTTCTCTCGGGTTACGTCTACACTGCATCTGGCAGTGAGATCTCCTAGGCCGGCTCCCTCACGCACTGAAAATAGCTGTGTGGATGTTGCTGTTCACAGGCTCAAGCCTAACCTCAAAGCAACGTTTTACACAGCTTTTTTTAGCCCGCTCCCACAAGTCCCAGTCTGTGGACCGGGACTGGGTGCAGCTGCAGTGTAGACACACCCTCTGGCTCGCTAGTTCCAGCCTGTACTGCCTCTTGTCACCACACGGGGTCACACTCAGTCCTGGAGTGAAGCAGTCATGGGTGGGGCTGCAGATTGCATTTAGGGGCTGGGGGAGGCGGGTGCCTGAAGCAGGAGGCCAGGACTCCGTGCCCACAGGAGCGGCTGCTGCTGCATCTTTAACACTGGTGGAGCCAGCTGATGTGGCCAAAGCCCCGATGGTGGTTTCTGAAGCGCCGCTGAGTCAGGAAACAGCCCCCTGGCCTGGGGGGGTTTCGCCAAAGGCCTAGGACCATTAGCATTACTGGCAGGGGAGGCAGACTTGTGGCTGAGCGACACAGAGCCACACAATACACAGGGCTGGGAGTTTTCATAGAGTTTGTGGGTGGGGTGGGGGAGTTCCCCAAATCCCAGACCTCAACACCTTTCCACTTTGTCTGACTGTGCCGCCCCACTGAGCTCCGGACCGTGCTGTGCTGGGTGCTGCATGGGTGCCGAGGAAGAGAGTCTCTCCTCGACAAGCTCACTCTTGAAACAGAAGAGACCAGGGGTTCTCAAACTGGGGGTTGTGACCCCTCAGGGGGTTGTGAGGTTATCACCTGGGGGGGTTCATGAGCTGTCAGCCTCCATCCCTAACCCAGCATTTATAATATAAGATTAAACCTTTTTTTATATATTTAATTCTAAGAGGGGTCTGCACCCAGAGGCTTGCTGTGTGAAAGGGGTCACCGCTACAAAAGTTTGAGAACCACCGGAAAAGATGGACCAAGGAAGGATTTTTTCTCCTCCCTTGTACAGATGGGGCAAACCAGAGTGATGAAGTGACTTGCTCAGGGTCAAACAGGGAGTCAGTGGCAGAGTGGAGAACTGAACCCACATCTTCCAAGGGCTGCAGCTGCCCACCCACCCTCCTGCCTCACTTGCACTGCTGCAGCTGCAGGGTCCTGTCAGCCCAGGGCCATGGCAGGAGGGATGTTCTGGCCCAGAACCAGAACTTGTGGCTGTGGGGAACATCGGTGCTCACCCCGCTGGAGGCGATAAAGGAAGCAGCAGGGAAAGGGACCCCTGGTTCTCGTGCAGCACGCCCTCCCCACCCCCAGAGCTAGATCACAGGACCTGCTTTGAAATCACGGCCTTGCATATTTATTGGCTGGTGGATGCCCCAGGGCCCAGCAAGTTCCAGATCAGGCAGAGGGAGGGAGACCACGTGCGTGTGTCGGGGGGGGGGAAGCTTTTGTAGTCTTAATTTATGCCACTGGTGAAGGGCAAATACATTAATGTGTGTCCCAGGAGCGCCTGCCCTGGACGCGAGCCCCGGTGCCAGGCCGGCTGAAGGACGGGGGAATCATGTGACATCCACCCACCGTTCACCTTCCAGGAGCAGCTGCCTGGCTCCCACCCTGCTAGGGCTGGGAGAGGCTGGCCGGCTTTTAAGGTTTAATCAAAATGGGCCATGAACGGTTATTCCCCATGGACCACAGGGGAAGGAGAACTGCCAGCGAACGCATAACAGGCTGGCGCTGCAGATAGCGCCAGCCTGCAGGAGGCGCTAGCGTTGCTGCTGGCGTCCCAGAAGGGAGGAGGAGACCAGTGGCCTCTAAGGTCTGGGGGTTAAGACTTACTGCAGCTGGGCTTCAAAATCCCTTGGGAGAAGTGGTGGGGGAGGGGGAGATTTCCTGGCTGCTTGGATAACATCCACCCCTTCTGCCCACTGCTGCCACCACACCCCAGCCTGTTAGGTTACTGGGGCTCTTTCCCTCATAGCCAGCCTCCTCACCTCTGAGCTAGGGCTCCGGACGGCTCACTCCATCCCCTACAGAGCGGATCCCGCCAGCTAAGAGGTGAAGGCAGCCTCTGCAGCCATTGTCTATGCTACACCGATTCGTACCAAAACCTCCCCGATTAGGTGCTCAAGGGCAGAGAGGAAGAATGGGGCAGTGGTTACAGCCCTGTGGCAGGAGCCTAGAGAAGTGGGTTCATTTCTCAGCCCTGCTCTTGCTACCTTTGGAGAAGTGGCCCCGTGCCTCAGTTTCCCTTCTATAAAATGGGGGTAATAAGCCTTCCTTTGTGGTGAGCTTTTTGGGGCAGGTACATCCGCTGTGCCCATGCAGGATGGAACCACCAGGTGCTGCTGTAATGCCAATAAGTAATAAAACGACCCGGCAGTGGAGTGTAGTTATGTGTTTAATAGGCCTGGGGTGGAATTGCTCCCAGGGGAGAGGGTGGGGAATACAATGGGCATTTATTCTCGTATCCCCATTATGAGATACAGAAGGAAAACCCATTACTGTGAAGTGAGCTACAGAAAACAGTGACCCACACCCTACCTCACACTAATGTGTTTCCAGGGGAATAGAATCGTGCAGCCAGCCGGCTCCCTCCTGCAGAGTTCAGCTGACAAAAGCAGCCCGGTTTCTAGAAGGAGCTACTGATTCCAGGTGTCTAGTCTGTGACACCTTGGCCTGCAGCCCCAGTTAGGCTACACACACCAGCAAGCACGGCTGGAGGATATTGCAATCAACCGCAAGTCAGTGGGCTCAGTACAGGAGTAACTGGATGAAGTTCTCTGGCCTGCTCCTCAAAGTGCAAAGCGTCACAGAGTCACATCACGATGAACAGACACTAGTGACCACCAATCTTCCGCCACATTTTCCAGCCTTCTCACAGCCCTGAGAAGGGCACCTTCCTGCATCCCGGCCACATCCCTGAACCACGCTCGCTGTGGGTGCCTCCTACCCCGGCACCACTCCCTGCAAACAAAAACAAAAAAACCAACTTGCTTTGGCAATATTCCTCCACTCATCTGACTCCTGCAAACTCAAGTTTGCTTCATCTGATCTTCTTAACAGTGTCAGGGATCAGACCAGATGATCCTAACAGTCCCTTCCAGCCTTAAATTCGATGAATCTATTCATCAAGCCAGTGTGATTGAGTTATGTCCTGGTTCAAAGCTTTAATGTTGACAGGACAGAACCATCACCCCAGAATAGCGTTCAAACCAGAGGTGGTTGAAAACTGTCCCTTGATACTTGTTTAGGCAACTAAACTAACATTTTCATTGCATACGACATTTGCCTGGTTTTTAATGAAAGCTTGGAAAGAAAAAGATATTGAGCTTTTCCAGCACTGAAAATGCAAAATTGTTTGGCTTTGGGTAACGTTTGTCAGAAAACCTGAACATTTTTTAGTTGAAAACACTAAACAGAAAAGATCTGTGCCAAGATTGCAAGCTTTTTCCCCCCCCTACATTTGAAATTTTTCCATGAAAAATAGTTATTTTTCAACCAGCTCCAGTGAAAACCCTGGACAGGTCAAGGCCTTACCACAGCAACCTCCCATCAACGTGCCCTTTTACCACACTGCAACCTGATCCCCGACTCAGTCGTAGTTTTATACAGGGCTCTTTTTGCTGTGCTTTGGCATAGGGTGACTGGGATCAAATCCCTTGTATCGTTAGTTTGCTTTGCTGCGCAAACTGCAGGCCAGGGGGGCTGAGAGCCACTGAACTAAACTGTAAACCCCGTATATGATGGAAACCACTTCAAGCCAGGGGGTGCAGGAGCACCCCTAGTTCTGGCACCTATGCTGCAAGCCCTCTGCTTGTGTGTTAAATCTCTTTCCCCTCCCTGCTGTCTGGTCCAGTTAAAAACTTTCAGCTCTTCGGGACACGGACTGCTACCATGGCGTCTTTGTACAGCACCTTGCACAACAGGGCCCTGATCTTGGTTGATCCCAACATGCTACTATCATAATCCAGATGAATAAGGGGGGCTCACATTACAGGTGCTGTCTGAAAGGATTCCAACTCCTGGTGTCATTATAAACTAACTTGATGTCTTCAGCACACTGGGATCATATTAGCTGCACAATCACTTCTCCTCCCTTGTCAGTTACAAATCTAGCCAGCTCCCCTAGGACCCTGTCTTTCCAGCAGTGGCTCCCCATAGAACCTCCAGCCCAGCTGCTAACCCCCTTATCTGGACCTTAGAGGGAAAAATATATAATAACCCTCTCCCCTCCAATAGTGGGCTTTTGGCAACGGCGTGATCTG
This sequence comes from Mauremys mutica, assembly GCF_020497125.1. Classification (NCBI taxonomy): domain Eukaryota; kingdom Metazoa; phylum Chordata; order Testudines; family Geoemydidae; genus Mauremys; species Mauremys mutica. The sequence continues at coordinate 5,681,487 of NC_059095.1, forward strand.
GTTCTAGGACTGAGAAATCCCTTCTGGATGGATCACGGCCTCCGCTGGCCAGGCCTGCATGGCCCTTAACGTCCCCCCAAAAGCCGGCGATCCACTCTGGGCTGCCTCAGCTCTGTGTATGAAGCAGCCAGGTCTTGGGAGTGTAAAGATTTCCCTGTTCGTTCTTTAGTGCAAGTAAAACGCCTCTCTCTCTTCCACTACATTGGCATCAAACGTTAAACAGCCTGCGATGCAATGACTTGGCTACATCTGAGACCCCACTACCAAGCCTCGTGCATTTGCGGGTTGATCCCCTCCAACTTCTGCAAGGCAGCATCTGCCCGTGAGGGTCTTTCTACAGCTAATTGTATCACCAGTTTCCAGATCCCAGCTCAGCCGAGCTTGCACAGGGAGACGCTCATTTCATGCTATTCGTATTTACGAGGCACGTCTTGGCATCAAACGCGATACAGTCGCGGAGTCTCTGCCAAGGTCTTCCTGGGGCCTGGCTTGCCGCTGGGTAGTCGAGTGAGAAGTCTCACGTGGGTGTGTTGATAATGGGTGGGTGATTGTGGTCTGACCCATTATACAGACAGGCCCAAGCTACTGGATCAGAACTTCCCCACGGCGGGCAAAGGAAGAGAGAGTCAATTTGGCTCAGTCCGATCTCTGCAGCGCGACTGCTGCAGGGCAGCGAAGCAGACGGCAGAAGATGTGCTGGACGAGCCCACAGGCAGACGACTGGAGGGGGGAGGCCTGTGTTGCCCACACACCTCCTGGATGTGGGGTTCTGTCCCATGTAGGGGCACCGAGACCACTTAGCGAGAGAGATTCAGGAGTCTGCTCTACAGCCTTAGCTAAGAGCCTTGTGGCTTTTAGCTCATGCAGCAGAGGCTCATGCCCTGAGGTCCCCGGTTCGATCCCGACAACCGGGGTCGGTCGGCATTACACTTGCCACCCTCGTGGAAGCAGCAGTTTACTGAATGGTGACGTGTACAAGAGAAGGATCCTCCCCTACTTCTGTTGATGATCCACACCCAGGGTCGGCTCCAGGCACCGGCGAAGGAAGCAGGTGCCTGGGGCGACCAATAGAAAGGGGAGGCATGTCTGGGTCTCCGGCGGCAATTCGGCTGCGGGGCCTTCACTCCCCTTCTTTGGCGGCAGCTCAATCGGGTTTTCCTTCCCCTTCTTCGCAGCTTGGGGTGGCAAAAAAGCTGGAGCCGGCCCTGACCACATACCCCGGGAGAATCCCCATCCAGAAGCGCTTACGATCACTGTTACAAGGCCAGGGGCCGGAGGAATGGCACAGAGAGGGGTCAAGTGAGGCGAGCTGGGTGGATCCATTAATTAAGCCCTTTGCAGCTGAAAAGCCCTGTCCCAGTGCTAGGGATTTAGCTGGGACTATTGTTCGAGGCCTCTCAGCAGATGCCGGGAAGCTCCATCCCGTTTCTGGCAACCTAGATGCTGCTGTTACTTTGGGCACAATGACTGAAAATATCAGCTTCCTCTCCGCCCAGCCAAGGGCCCCGATCCCGGACGCCTCGGCGCGCTCTCACATCCCAATGGGGAGCACCTCAAAGGAGGAGCCCAATTCTGTGCTGAGCACCCTCAGCTCCCACTAGGCATTACCCAGAGATGATGGAACTGGGGGGACGGGGGTAGCATCTCCACTCCCCCGCTTACACTCACACATGCCGAGATGGGACAGCGGGGAGAGTGGGACCCAGCGGGGCTGCATCCAGGATCGAGCAGGAAGCAGGATCCGGAGAGGCTGGAATGGGCCGGGAAGGAAGTAGGAACACCTGGGACCCTCCTTCCCAGCCTGGAGCTGGCTACTCGTCCCATCCCAGCATCTCAGTTCCTTCCTTCCCTCCCCTCCTTCTTTCCCCCTGCTTCACAAGGCGCTTTCACCCCCACCTCCAGCCACATGCCCATCACCATAGCCTCCAGGCCCAGCCCATACAACTTGGATCTGATCCCATCGCTTTGAGAAGGGAACTTCCAGGGGTCCACAACTAACTACCAGGGGGGCTACTGTGGTTATCCTCGCTGGCTCTTCCCCGGCTGCCACCCTCCCCACTTCCTTTCTGTTCTTTCAGCTGCTGGCTAGACAATGCAGGTTATGCTCTCAGCTGATGGGGTGGTGGGGGTTGGGAAACGGGAAGAAGTCTCATTAAAGAATGTGTGTGTGTGTGTGTGTGTGTGTTTTGCCAATACATTTTTTTTTTTAACCACACGCATACACACACATCCCCGTGGGAGGAAAAGAACGACAAATGTGCTGTAGGAGGAGGGAAGGGCGAGGACGGGAGAGAGAGAGAGAGGGGATATCTCGGGAATGGAGGGACGTGCCTGCGCGTATGTTTGTCTGTGTGTGGGGGTGGGTGTACTGGGGATGCGTGTGCAGTGGGGGAAGCTTTGCAATGAAGTCACCAGACTCAGCAAACAGGGAAAAAGGAGCTATTCAAAAAACCCCACCCATTAATCTCTCCCTGCTTACAACTCTCCTTCCTCGCCCCTGCTCTGGGATGCTTAAAGGGTGTGAAATCAACGCAAAAAAAAATAAAAATAAAGGTTTAATTTTTGCATCGTTTAATTGTGTGCGACTTGAAGGAATGCTGGGATTGTGTTGGGGAAGCGTGTGTACACCCCCCCACACACCCCTCTAGCCCGCCTATCCTGTTCCGCTTGCTTGGCAATCCGCCTTCTGTTCCAAGGCTGCTACATGAGTAACTTCAAAATTCAATCATTTTAAATACAAACAAACAAAAAAAACCCCCACACCCCAGCTCTGAGGCCCGGCCAGTCCCCTTCCCTTTCCCCATTGTTCCTTGCTGAACTCTGGCTAGCTGAGATCATGGGAGGGGAGTGGTGTCCAAGTCTCGGGGCTTACTGAGCCAAGGCCAGTGTTTGTGTAAAGGAGCAGAAGATACAGAACATAAACAACAGGGGTGGAGAACAGCTGATCCCTCCCCCCACCCCCCTTGGGGACTTTCTGGATTGCATCCCCCTCCCCCGTCTTCTACGCAACTTCCAATACAGCTCACGATGTCTGAGCATACATAAATCCTGATGCAACCTTACAAATGCTTCCTTTTGATAGGAGCTGTTGTCTGGCACAGAGCAGGGAGAAAGGTCAGTGCAGCAATCTCAGCCAGTAATTGCAACAGCCCAGGGAAGAAAATTTCCTGCAATCCAAGGCAAAGAAATCCCAGTATTGTCACCCCCACCCTGCAAAAATCATGTGGGTTTTTTTAATTTTTTTTTTTTTAAACAGTAAAATGTTGGGTTCTTTGTATTTGCCTTCTGGTTTCTGAGCTATTAGGGTGTGTCTACACTGCATGCTAAGCCTGGCCGATGACCCATGTTTGAACCCAACCCCCTCTTCTGCCCACACACAAGTCAGTCTGACATGGGTCAGCCAGCACTCAGGAGCTGGGTCCTAGCACCCTGCTCTGGAGGTAGGTCAGAGCCCACGTCCCACTGCAACTTGGCTCCAAGCCCTGTCAGTCTGCAGTGTGGATGAGTCAGAAGGTCGGCGTAGTGCAGTGTGGACACGTTTAGCACAGACGTGAGACCCAGCACCAGTGTGAAGGCTTGAGCATAGGCTTGGAAATAGCAAGTCAGCCAGCCCGGGTCCCACAGACCCAGGCAGTATAGACACACTTACTGATACACATTTTTCTCCACCACCACTAGGGAGATTCCCACCCCCCCCACAATCACAAGACTCCAGGAGCTGGGGCTTTAAGAAAAAAAACACCCAATATTGCAAGACTTGAGAATTGACACCTCTGAAATCAAGAATTAGAGGCTGGTAAAGCTCACGGGTTTTACTATATTACTTTTCTACTGGGCTTTCCATCCTGGGATTGCCGCCCACTTTATACAGGTGGAGCAGTACTGTTACACTTCGCCGCGCCTCTCTCCCCAGCCTGCTAGACTAGACTGCTTCACCCACGCGCCCCTTCGAGTTTTGTTCCCTGGCTCCCCATCACAATCCACTTAGCCAGCACTTTCCCCCTTCTTCACATTGATCTCTGCCACAGCGTCAGCAAAGAAACCTTGTAGCTACTAGCAGCTGGGCAGGTGATGAGCCAAAACCAACGCCCAGCAATGTAAAAATCAGTCTTGGCAGATTGTAACTGACGCAGGACAAGACACGATGAGTCAGTTGCACGTAGCACTAGGTGGGTTTACCGTTCTGTTACGGATTTATTCACAAATCATATGAGGTGGGTCCACTTACGGCACAGCTGATTATTATGGTGTGTATTGCGGTCACACCTAAGAGCCCAAGTCATGGCCCAGGACCCCACTGTGCTAGGTGCTGTACGACAGAACAAAAAGTTACTTCCCCAAAGAGGGTACACACTAAGGGAAAAACCACCACACAAGCAGGAAAAACCATAAAACCAAACATTTTTCAGGGTCTTTTTTCTGCAGAAAGAAGCCAAAACACACACCCACCCACCCATTATTTTTTCCTCTTGTGCAGGTCACCTTTAAGCTCAGATCCTCTGTCCCTTCCCATGTGGCAGCCTGGGGGACAAATGTGATCCTGCCAAGTCTCTCCAGTTGAGAGGGAGTCTCCCTAATTCAAGATTCAAGTTAAAGCCACTTATAAAGTATCCATCCACCCCAGAGGGAAGATGTGGCCACATGGGATTCAAACAGGACACTGGGAAATCTCTCTCCACGCTTTATTTTGGAAGCCTCCCTCCTGCACTAGGAGTCTGAGTGACAGCACCACCTGTCTGTCAGGAGAACAGGTCGTAGGTGGTCAGGCCCCATGGTCACAGCAGAAGTCAGGCCTAGTGGTCAGAGCCCAAACACCAGATCCCAGGATAAAGGCAGAGTCAGAGCCCACCTTTAGAACTAACATCAGAGTCCAAAAGCCAGAGCCCAGGGTCAAGACAAAGTCAGAACCAGGGCCAAGGGTCAGAACTGGATTACCTGGAGTCAGGAGCAGGGCTGGGACCCAGCAGGAATGAGGGCAGGGTCTAAGCTGGAGCAGGCTTGGAGTAAGGTGAGTACAGGGCAGGCAAAGAACCCACAGACATATGCACTGAGCCTCCACAGCTGCTGGGCTTAAGAGCCAGCCAGGGGATCTCCTTAGCCAGTCCGGTGGTTCTGCTGTGGCCCAGCTGTGCTCATTGGCTGCCTGACAGCTGGGCAGGGACAGCTGCAGGCCATCATGCCTTGTTTCCTTGTGCTGCCCTGTCCGTATCCACCTGTAATCTCTTGCCTTAGATTGTCAGCTCCTTGGATCCAGAACTTTGTTTCAAACCCTTTACAGCAAGGGAGGCACTCGCCAAGGTCAGATCACGGCAGGGCGCTTGGGCCATGCCCACAGTCCACCCCATACATGGAGGTCTGGGAGCAAGGCCACTGCAGAGCCCTTACATCAGCCCAATACCAGCTGGGGAGACCCCCTGCGTGGGGCAGGGATTCTTGGGGGGCCATTTCCACCCACTTTCAGGGGGTTTTATGGGCTCAGAGCAGCATAAGGGCTCCTTGAGAATCACACCTGTTCAGCACAAAGAGCTCGCTATGTATATTGTCAATCCTTGGGCAATTCTGCAAGTGCCCACCCCACGTCTCTGGGGGGCGGGAATGGAGGGCAGAGTCCACTGCTGCTTTCTGGGTGAGATGCATAACCAAGGGCCCACCTGCTTCTCATCATTAAAGAGCCCACGGCACTTTCAGAAGTCTTGGGCAATTGGGTCATTTCTTTCTACCTACCCCTCCCCCGGCACTACACCCCACCCACAACCAAACAGCTCCCCAGGATACAGTATTCTTGTGCCTTTCCTGTCCTGAATTTGGCAGTGGCACCATTACACACCTGCCGTGCTCCACCCCAGAGGCAGCAACATTTTAGTGGTATGTGAAGTGGGGAAACTGTAAAATGATGGGCATCTTTCAAGCTGAAAGGCACTTTCTGCATCAGTGTTTCTCAACCAGGGGTACACGTGCCCCTGGGGGTACGCAGAGATCTTCCAGGGGGTGCAGCAACTCATCTAGACAGGTGCCTAGGCTACTAGTGAAGTCAGGACAAACTAAAATTGCACCCAGACAATGCCTTGGTTATACTGCTCTGTGTATTATACACTGAAATGTACATACAATATTTATATCCCAGCTGATGGATTTGATAATGATATGGTAGAAATGAGAACGTCAGCCATGGTTCAGTACTAGCGGGCTGAGACACTTTTGTACTGTTACGGCTGATTTTGTCAGCACGTCGTTTTTAAATGAGGTGAAACTTGGGGTACGCAAGGCAGACCGGACTCCTGAAAGAGTACGGTCGTCTGGAAAGGTTGAGAGCCCCTGCTCTAGATCCGATTCCAGGAATGTCACTCTGTGTGCCAGCAGAAGCCTAGAATGTCTGTTGAGTCAGTGTGAGGTTATGAAAACACGCATGGTTGAGAGCTTTTGGTTAGAATCCCACTGGGTCCAATCATCACTGGGATTTGCCATCTGTTCCCATCCAGTAATTAAGTTCTCAGCCATTTCAGCTTTTTTATACACATGACTTTAATCATCAGGTCCAGGCAATATAAAATGGAACAAGCTACTGGGTATGTGCACGTACCCCGTTCTCAACCTTTTTCTATCTGAGCCTCCCTCCCCCAACATGCTATAAAAACTCCACAGCCCACCTGTGCCACAATAACTGTTTTCTGCATACCAAAGCCAGGGCCGGCATTAGGGGGTAGCAAGCAGGGCAATTGCCTGGGGCCTCCCGCAAAGCTAAGTTGCTCAAGCTTCCACTTCAGCCCCAGGTGGCAGGGCTCAGGACCCCAGGCTTCAGTCCCATGCGGTGGGGCTTCCGCTTTCTGCCTTGGGTCCCAGAAAATCTAATACCGGCCATGCTTGGCGGCCCCTCTAAAACCTGCTTGCAGCTGCCCAAGGGGCCCCAGACTCCTGGTTGAGAATTACTGCTCTAGGAGATGTAATCAGAACTGCTTAGCTGTGTGTCATAGGTCCTGTACTGCTAACACCTCAGGGAGATTCCCCTTTCGTTCAGCCGAGTAGGAACCTGCAACATGGGAGCAGGCAGACCTGGGTTCTCTCCCATGCAGGATAGTGACAGTTGCGAAGCCCTAGGGACCAAGAACCCCTTTGTGCTGTTTTATGTTGCTAGGAACTTTGTTAATTAAAGTTAATGGGAATCTGGGAGCTTTTCTACTGCTCAGGAAAGGTGCTAATGAACCCCCTGGGTGAATGTGTATTACAGGGCACCTCTGTGCCAGCACCAGTGAGGATTTCAGCTCAAGCTGTAACAGCTCATGCTATTAGCTCTGAAGGTTCCCAGTTCAGTCCCCTGCTGGTCTGTCAAGATGGCAGCTGTCAACCCCCAACTTCACAGTTGCTGGGTTTTTAATTTGGATCCAAACGTATTCAGTCAAAATAGAATCCACCGCTATTAGAAACCTTGCCAAGATATTCCCTTCCCTTCCGCTCGCTGGAGCGACTGGATCGGATCTGTGGCTGGCAGAGATGAATGGAGGGTTGGCACCTCTACGTTCGCTGGCAACCGCAGCCTGCACTTAGGATCCTCTAAATTCTCATCATACAGCAAGCGTGGCCGGGTGTCGTGGGAGGCTGGGAAGCGAGTACCACGGCGCGTGAAGGAAAACGGGGAGAAGGATCCCAGACACTCCCCCCCCCATAGACCAAAGCTGCCATGTTTGACAGTAGAGCAAGCCAACACCCTTCCCAACCGAACCACCCTCCTGACGGGACGACCCCTCTGTCTCCATCTCAGCCCTATCTCGTGGGCTGGGCATCCAGCCCTAGGCAAATCCATCAACATCTTTCCTATGGGTGTAGCCTACCCCATGTGGCCATGGCATGGAGGAGGAGGACCTGAAGCTGAAGGGCTGGGAGAAGCAATTAGCCAAGGAGGGAGGCTGCCCTCTGTCCTCCAGCCAGCTGCTGGCTGGCTAAGTTAATTACGGTTTTATTATAAGAGAGGCGGGTTACTGGAAGTGCTGTGTCAGGGCACGGGTGGTGCCTGGCCTCTGCTTCCCATCAATATCCCTGCAGCCTGGCAGGAAACCCACCCAAACTGCTGAGACAGGGGGAAACAGAGATACCCGGTGACACGTTCGTGCATGGGCTGCCAGCTCTCCGTCCCGTCCCCAGCAGGGTGAGGTGGCGATGGGGACGACAGGTCGGTAGCTAAGGGCGTCCCCCATGGACACGCCATTTGGGGGGTGCAATTTTCCATCCTGGGGCAGAAGCAGCAGGAGGGGGCATGGGGCAGGATGCTGAAAGAGAGGAGGGGGCAGATGGGGGAAGAGTTTGGGAAGGAGACGAGGGAGAGGGGCTGCTGGATAAGGAGAAGGGAAGGGTGGGGGGAGTCTAGGAAGGAAAGAGGCATCTGAGCAGGGAGGGGAGGTAGCTGGGGAGTTGGGGGAGGAGAACAGGAGGCGCCGTCTGGAGCTGGCTCAGGTGCACGTGGGAGTGTGGGTCTGTCTTGGCAGCCATGGGCCGCCCCCCCTCCCCGCCCCCGCAGGGAGTGCCCGATTCCTGACGCTCTATTGATGGCAAATCGGAGCCGGAAACGATTGTGCAAATCACTAATCACCTTTGGGCTCCAGGACTGGGCTCTCTCCCCCCATCTCAGCCCCTCTGCTAGGCCTGGAATCAGCCCCACTGGAGCAGATGCGGGGGGGGGGGGGTGGCCCTCCGTGGTCCTGGTTCTCCCCATTAGGAAGCCACTTATTGGTGATTTATAGCTTACACCACTGGGAGGCGGGTGCCCTGGCAACATCGTCATGGTAACGGAGCTTCACCAGGCACCAAGGGACCCGGCTGATGCGCAGAAGGGGAGGCAGGTGGATCTGCGGCTGAGCGAGGAGTCTGCTACGGAAACAAATATACCCAGCGGTGCCAAGGGCACGGCTCCACCCGGCCGCCTGCCCGGGAACTGCCAGGCTGTGCTACAGGGGCCAGGGCGTGTGTCCACCGTAAGTCCCACCCGGCGCCTACATTCGCACCCCCCTGTGTCAGCCACCCCTCTGCCTCCCCACCGCGCCTGGTACAAACAGGGGCTCACCCGCTGGTGACCCCGCGCACCCGTCCACGCAGCCTCATCCCCACAATCTCGCCCCCGCTCCCCAGTTTCACCCGCCTCTCCAGCTCACATAATGCATCCCCCATTCCTCACACCCCTGCAGTCAGTCTCCGGCTGCATGTGCAGACACACACACACACTCTGCACTGGCCCGGCCGCCTCACCCATGCTGACCGTGCCTTTTTTCCACGCTCAGAAGGCAAATCGATGACCTTTTGTCTCATTCCCCATGACATGGAACAATAATGTTTATTTGCCTTCCTCTGGTTTTTCCCTTTGTAGCGGCCAAATGTGCAAAGAGCTGTTTCAGGTTTCTCTCCTGGCTCCCTTTCCCCGCATTCCAGCCCTGCCCCAGCCGACTGCTCTCTGTACCCAGGGAAAGAGCTGGCGGCCAGTTCTGCTCCCCCAAAGGGAAACTTTGCACAAGAGCCCCCCCTCTTGTGAACACCGGTTTGGCTCCACTGGTATTCGCAATGTTGCACGCCCTCGATGGGCCCTGGCAACAGTTGATGGTTTAAATGCGATAGACCAGATCCTCCACTAGAGTAAATCAGTTTAGCAGAATGGAAGGGGATACAGCTCCCCCGCCTTTCACCAGCTGAGGATCTGGCCCTCTGCCGAGAGCTAAACCCGCTTTTGCTGCTGGGGTGGAGCAAACTGCAGTTGCTTTTCAGCACCATAACGGGTCTGTCTGCAGAGCAGTCTATAAAATCCACCTTGACAAGGCGGTGATTAGCACTGCTCCGACTCAGTGCCTTTGATCCACAGCTGGGAGGGGGGCCGGGGGGGAGAGGAGGCCGTGTGGAGAGGCGAGTAATTGACAATAATCAACAACAAAAGCAAACAAATCAACAATCAGCAGGGCCAGGCGAGAGGGGAGATCCCAGTTCACGGCAGCGCAGAGACGGGTCAAGAGAGGACCCGTTCCTCCAAGCCCCAACTCCCAAGAGTGCAGATAAAATGGGGCCTGGAGCCAAGGTTTTCCCGGGGGGGTTAAAATGCTGAAGAAATGGAGGGGGGAGAAGGACTAGTTCCCAGGAGCATGCTGGGGCACTGGAAGAATGGATTGTGGGGGGAACGGTGGACAGCATCGCTCCCTCTGCTGCAGCGGACAGACGGGACTCAGGTGGCATGGATCTGTCTGGGGGGTGGGATGGAATCAGACCCTCAGCACTGTCCCCACTGGGGAGCCCCATAGAAGCTCCTTTTGTGGGCCTCAGAAGGGTTCCCGACCTCTCTCTGGGGCACCGTTGGCCGTGGATGGACTCCATGCAGAAGTCCCACTGGGAGTTAATGTGGTGGGAGGAGGGAGGGCCGGAAGAGCAGTGCCCATGGGCCAGGCAGCCCTGGAAGAGCTAAGCAGAGGCAGGGGCAGCTGGTTGGGGTGAAGACTCTGGGACAGGCAGTGGATGGAAAAGCCACTAGGACACAGCGGCGAAACATCCCAGAGACGCTGCCCTCGCAGCAGGCCCCAACCAATGCGCTGCCCAGTTTGTCACAGTCAAAATAAAAGGTGCCACCACCCCAATGCACAGGCCCCATGTAGAGATTCTCAAACTTCTCCCATCCCCGTGGCCCTGTCACGTGTGCCCGGCAACGCACTGTATCCAGCACCCACCCCCGTCCCTGTGGCCCTGTCACGTGTGTCCGGCAACGCACCCTATCCAGCACCCACCCCCGTCCCCGTGGCCCTGTCACGTGTGCCCAGCAACGCACCGTATCCAGCGCCCACCCCCGTCCCCGTGGCCCTGTCACGTGTGCCCAGCAATGCACCGTATCCAGCACCCACCCCCGTCCCCGTGGCCCTGTCACGTGTGCCCGGCAATGCACCGTATCCAGCGCCCACCCCCGTCCCCGTGGCCCTGTCACGTGTGCCCAGCAACGCACCGTATCCAGCACCCACCCCCGTCCCCGTGGCCCTGTCACGTGTGCCCGGCAACGCACCGTATCCAGTGCCCACCCCCGTCCCCGTGGCCCTGTCACGTGGCCTGTGCCCAGGATCACGCCCTATCCAGTGCTCACTCCTGTCCCGTCACATTCAGAAACCCAGCGGCGTTTTATGGCATGCAGCAAAATGACTCCCTGAGGGTTGAACCCACTGGAGGATAAGAGATGGGCGAGTCCATTGGGGCTGGAGCAAGAGGATGGGCCAGTTGTTTGGGCCACTAGCCTAGCCCCTGGGAGACACCTACCCGCTCTCTGTATGACCTTGGGTGAGTCACTTAGTCTCTCTGGGCCCACACTCCCCATTTATACACTGGGGACAATTGCACTGCTTTGCCCGACGGAGGCGCTATGAACATCAACCTGGTAATGCCTGCAAGGGGCTCAAATACCACGGTGATGGGGACCATACCAGTAGCTAAATGGGACAGCAGGGGGCTTACGCATGCAGAATCCACAGCTGCTACCCACGGGGCCCAGAACGGCTCCTCTTGCTGGAGTCTGGACAAATTCCCGTAGCGGAAACATCTAATCAATAACTCCCTCGTGAGACCCTGCATTGGAAATAGGGGGACTCCTCTGACCTGTTAGCTGCTTTCCCTGCCTCTGCTGCTCACACACCTCCGGGCCAGACATTCACGAGCGGGGGCTAGCCAGGTGCTGAGCTCTTTGGAAAATCCAGGATGAGATTTTCAACGGAGCCTCAGGGAACGAGGCACCCAAATCTCAGTGCAGTTCACCCCCAGGGTGGGGGAGGGGAGCCTAACTCCCTTGGGGCCTTTGAAAATCCCAAAGCTGGGCCTAACTGGGAGCGGAGCTCTTCTGAAAGCCCGACAAGCTGAGCACCCAGGAAACGTGGCCCTTAGCGTTCACAACAGCAGCGCTGCAGCCAGACTCTGCGGGTTCAAATCCCAGCAGGGTCAACTCAGCCCCTCCTCAGCTGGGTCCAGACAGCAAGAAACCTGCACAAACACTAATGAGCCTGATACCACAGTCATTTGAACCCCATGGGAAATGGGCTGCATTCTGTGCTGTCTGCCCTCTGCCCCAGAGGTAGCAGCATCTCAATGGCAATTATTTCTATAGACTCTTGGGGATGAAGGATGCTACTGAAATGCAGGTTACCTCCCATCAGCTGCTCCCGCTGTTCACTGCTTTCCCTTCCCTTTACCACAGCCTAGAAGGGCTCAGCATCCCTGATCCCTGAGCACCTGCCTTTCGGGGGGTGGGAGGGGGAGAGGAGACGGCCCCAGGATCCTGAAAGTGCAGGATGCATTAGAGCAGAGCGGAGTTGCCTGATTGATTCTCCGGCTCAGACGTGGGCCGGGCGTGCCAGGAGAAAATGGAGTCCTTGAATATTTGATGCCAGAGGCTCTGGGAGCCTGTCTGATTGGGAAATTACAGCTGTTTCCAAATGGTGCCAGGGGACTTGAGACAGCACGGTTTCCAGCTCCTCTCTGGTAAGAGGAGCCTCGCTCAGGCTAGGCCCTGCCTTGAAACACCCACGGTGTTTATGAATGAGACGAGCTGCAGCTGCGAGCTCTTAACCCTGTCACCACCTCATTCAAGAACTCCGGGCCTGGAGATTAAGGAGGGCCCAGGGTAGGGTGCTCCCCTCGGAGACAGGAGACCTGAGTTCAGATCCCTGCTCTGGCCCAGCTCCTGTGACCTCGGACAAGTCACTTAGTCACGCCATGCCTCAGTTTCCCATCTGTTCAATGGGGATCATTTCCCTGCCCCACCTCCCAGGTGAGGAGCTTTGGTGCTATGGTAATGGGAGCTAGGTGTGTGCCTCAGGGTAGCACAGAGTGAGTGCACTCATGTATCGCACACACCCCCAGCCAGCTTTAATCTGGCTGACTTGGGTACTGGAGCAGTGTGGGCTAGCCAGGGAAGTAATCAGGATGGGATCTGGGTGGCCTTGCACAGCCTGTGCTGCCGTGGTTTCGCGGGTCTGGCACCGGCGCTAACTACATTAATGCCAGCTCAGGTATGTCTACACACGGTGCAGTCCCACCCTGGCATGGCAGTGCGGATGCATTCTTGGAGCGAGGTAGCCCTGGCTGAGTTTAAGACCAATGTGGGTGCTGATTTTGGGCCTAGCATCTTATTGTTGGGGAGCCCAACCAGAGACACCCTGGGTCTGATTAGACAGGACGAGCTCCTCGTGACGTCCACTGGAATTTCAGCTCTTCTGAGCATAGGGATGGCCAGACTGGATCAGAACCACGACCCATTTAGTCCCTACAATGGCCAATGCCCACTGCTACAGTGGAAGGAGCAAGAAACTTCCTGATCCTTAGTATTTAGAGACTGGCCTATGCCCTGAAGCATGAGGTTTCATACATCTTCCAATTTTTACGTTAGCTCTAACCAGGATAAACTCTGAAAACGAGGCCCCTCTGGGATGTCTTAGGCTGGGATGAACCCCTCCCCCACAACCAGAGGCCACGGTGGATTGTTTGCTTGCAGTTCCTTTCCCTGGTTTTGCTGTGCTTCTTGGTCTGGGGTTCCAGAAAGCTCAGCTCCCTCCACCCATGGCAGCTCTTGTTTCTGGCTGGCACTGCAGCCGACAGAGATGGAGCCAGATCAAAACCACCCAGATCGGGACTCCCTGAAGCCCTGGTGAAGTTTAGATCTGGTGAGCTCGACCGCACAGATCCATCCCCCAGGGAAAGAGACGGCGACTCCCCGCCAGGACCAGAAGGGGCAGTGCCAGCCCTTTCGCAAGAGAGCCTGTGCTCTCCTCCGCTTCAGAGAAACATCCCGTCTCCTGGGTGAGCGTATGAACTCTGAACCTTCTGTGAGCCGGCTGCTGCCACGAGCCACAACCACACACTTCCCAGGGCTAGGGAGAAACGTCCGTTCGGAGGGACGGGGACTTGTCCATGGCGGGGGGTTTACTGCTTCCCCTAGAAGTGGCTTCGGTCCAAACTCCTACCCAGTTATCCAAAGCTAGCGCCTGGTGAGGCCGTCTGGTCTAAGGGCCAGAGCACCGGGCTAGGAATCAGGAGAACCAGGTTCCATTCCTAACTATGCCCCTGCTGCTACGTGACCTGGAGTGAGACATCCTAGGTCCTGGACTCTTTCTCCTCCCACCCTTTGTTGGTTGAGTCCTGTAAGCCCTTGGGGACAGGGCCTGTCTCCCATGATGTGCACAATGCCCGGCACGACAAAGGCCCCGATCTCATTTGGGGGGTGAGGTCTAGGTGTTACCGTAACACAAAACAAAACACTCCCCTTCCCCACCAGAGCTGAGCCTTTAGCTTGATCAAGATTTCCGGTTAGGAGCTGGGATCAACCCCCCTAAACCCAAATCCTCAGACTCTGGGACCCCCCTGTGGGATCAGTCCCTCTCCACATCAGATGGACAGTGTCAGTTTCACTCAGCTTCTTAAAACCTGGGTTAATGAATTAAATAAATAACCCGCCAAATGTGACATTCAAATAAAAACATGCTGGAAACGAGTAAAATGCAAAATACGCCACCGGGTCTGTTCAGGGGGAGACAGGGGCTGTGCCAGGAGGTACTGATCTGCCCCTGGGGCTCTGAACACAATTCACAGCTGGCCCATCTCCTGCTGCTGATTCCCATCCAGCCCTCACAGCTTCTCCTCCATCCTCCACTTGTGTGCCAGGCGGGGAAGCCATCCATCCAGTTGTCACATCCGTCCTCTGCGTAACTCCTACACCTGTCTGTCTGTCTGTCTGAGCAGGCCTGGGTCACGAAATGGGGACCCATCTGGAGGTCTCAACCTCTCCAGAGCTTCATTGCTCCACTGACTTCAGTAAAGGCTTGTCCACGTGGATCCAATGGACGATCCTGGTGCAGGAGGCTCCTTTGCAAAACCACAGCCTCCCCACATAGTTTCAAAGCTTTCAACAGCAAAAATCGCACCCTCCTCCCCCATATTAAACAAACAACTCTCTGCTCTGGAGTCACCAGTGGAGAAGGTGCAGAGAATATGAGTCTAATGAGACTCATTGATGCAGATGGGGTCAGAAAGGCAGAGGGAATTCACAGTGGGTGCAGAGCAGGGGACAAATCAGAGCAGTTGGGTGGGGGTGGGGGAGAATAAAATCTCCATTTACTTAACAGCACAAATGGTGCCATGAGGAGGGAAGAAAACGCAGCATTGAGAGGCGCTCTCCGGGCCTTTGAGTGAGTGAGGGCGCTCTTTCCTGCTCTCAGGAAGGACGGACTAAGCTCTCACTCACTCAAAGGCCCGGAGAGCCCCTCCCTGCCTGCCAACTCGCGGTTCAAATAAACTAGGACCCAAATCCCAAACAGCTGCCATGGCTTTACATGAAACCTTCATTCTAAAAGTCCCCGGAATAACCCCAGGCCCCAGCTACAAATCCAGACCCCAAATTCAGGAAAAAAAGCCCTTAAGCACGTGCTTCATTTTAGGCTTGTGCTGGAAAGTTCACAAAACCAGGCACGTTTAGTCTTGAGAAAAGACGATGGAGCAGGGACCTGAGAACGGTCTTCCAATATGTTAGGGGCTGTTCTAAAGAGGACACGGGGTCAATTGTTCTCCATGTCCACTGAAGGTAGGACCAAGAAGTAACGGGCTTAATCTGCAGCCAGGGAGATTTAGGATCTAACTCTGAGGATAGCTAAGCTCTGGACCAGGCTTCCAAGGGAGGCTGAAATCCCCGTCATGGGAGGCTTTTAAGAACAGGTTGGAGGAACCCCAGTCAGGGATGGTCTAGCGTTACCTGGTCCTGCCTCAGCGCGGGGGCTGGATTTAATGACCTCTTGATGATCCACATGGGAAAGTCACGTCTAGCCCAACATTTTATTATTCTAAATTTCACTGACTTCCGTGCTTAAGTGCTTCCTTGCACTGAGGCTCCAATACCAAGTGGTCCACGGTTTGTGAAACAAGACTGAGCCTTGGTCAAACCTGGGCCTGATTGCGAGGAACAGGGGGGTGGCTGGGTCTGGGCAGCTTTGTGGCAAAGCTGGATGGACTGTGGAGGCATCAAGGGAATCTGCCTTCAAGTTTGGGGGTTTATTCCAACTCAAAACGAACCTCAGGCTGAAGCGGGGCTCAAACCTCATATGGCTCCGAGCCAAAAAAAGGCCTCGCCCCAAACCACGGTGTTTTGTGGAACTTTGCTTTTCAGGGAATCCACCTGTAAAGTGGCACAATACTTAGAAACAGGCTTCTCCGTGCCCTTTGCAGTGTGTGCCCGGAGGAGGAGGGGGGGACTGCGTCCCCTCAAATTTAGGTTTGGTTTTGCTTTTTAAAAAGACCAGAAAACATGCCCATGAAATTAAAAATCAATAAATCCAGAGACCATAAGTGACGAACAACCCCCCCAAACACAGCCCCCCATGCGCTCTGCAGCCCACACCTTGTAGCGCTGTCCTAGTGCCGGAGAGCGAAACTGACTAGGAATTTAAATGAAACCAACCAGGCTATTTTCATTGCAGAGGGTCAGTTCGGGAGCTCTGACCCCATTTCTACTCAAGTCCCGGCGCCCTTTGGAGTCAGTGGCAGTTTTGCAAAGTTGAGAGCGTCCAGATTTGGCCTAAAGTTTGTGCAGGTTTTTAGAAGAAGCATCAGGTACCCGACGGGCCAGGACAGTCATTTGGTCCCCCACAATATGGAAAGCAAAACAGATCCCATTAGAGACCAAGTGATGGGGAAGACGTGGCACCTGATGTGAATTCTGCTGGCACCAGGCAGGAGGCAAGAGAGGAAGCAGGAGCATCCTAACATCCGTCTCATTGCTGTGCTGATTGTGCTCCTCTTGGCTTCAATGGGAGCTTTGCCACTGACTTCCAGCAGGATCGAGCGCCAGAGGAGGGTGCTGGGGAGAAGCAGAGAGAGCAGCCGAATGCCTGTATAACATGCTTGCAAAGTGTGTGTCCCGTCCCTCAGAGGCTGGTCCAGGCAGAGGATAAGCACCTGCTATTGCTACCAGCCAAGAGAGAGGTTAACGTTTAGCTCATGTGGTAGAGGTCTGGGCTCTGGGTTCTAGGTTCAAGCCCTGCTGATAACCGGGTGGTGGGAGTCACCACTGCTCTTTCCTGCTCTCAGGAAGGACGGACTAAGCTCCAGGCAGCCGCTTGTAACGTTCCCTCTCAGATACTAGAAGCTGGTACATTTATAATCTACCTGCAGAGGCAGCCATCCCCGGGTGGACACACATCTATCAACGCACTTGTATGACCCCTGTCATCAGAGTATCTGAGCCCCTCGCAATCCGTGGTGTATTTGTGATCACAGCGCCATTGGGAGGTTGAACAAAGCTACTGCCCCAATCGTACAGCTGGGGAACTGAGTCAGAGAGAGGCTAAGAGACTTGCCCATGGTGACCCAGTGGGCCTGTGGCAGAGCTGGGAAATGATCTCGGCTCTCCCATATCCCCAGCCAGGGAACTAATCACTCCACCATCCTTCCTGCCTCAGGAAAATCAGGGCGATTTCTCCCTTCCTGCCGCAGGCTTGACTCCCTTCTCACACACAGCAATGCAAATCAGGCGCAACTCGCCTGTCAGCGACGCAGTTACAATGGCGTGAGGACAGGCCGGGTCTCTCTAAGCGTAGGCATGTATCAACACCGGTGTGTGCTGACAATGCCTGGAGGAGCCTCCTCCATACACCCGGGCGTATTATGCTCGAGTTGACTCCCAAGACCCAACTAAGTCAGCCTGGTTGGTTTTAATAATAATTTAATTTGAATAATGCAAAGTGCTCCACTTAGGAAGGAACCATCAGTTGCACACATACAAAATGGGAAACGACTGCCTAGGAAGGAGCACGGCGGAAAGGGATCTGGGGGTCATAGTGGATCACAAGCTAAATATGAGTCAACAGTGTAACGCTGCTGCAAAAAAAGCGAACATCCTTCTGGGATGTATTAGTAGGAGTGTTGCAAGCAAGACACGAGAAGTAATTCTTCTGCTCTACTCCGCGCCGATTAGGCCTCAGCTGGAGTATTGTGTCCAGTTCCGGGTGCCACATTTCAGGAAAGATGTGGAGAAATTGGAGAAAGTCCAGAGAAGAGCAACAAAAATGATTAAAGGTCTAGAAAACATGATCTATGGGGGAAGATTGAAAAAAATGGGGTTTGTTTAGTCTGCAGAAGAGAAGACTGAGAGGGGACATGAGAACAGTTTTCAAGGAGGAGGGAGAAAAATTGTTCTTCTTAACCTCTGAGGACAGGACAAGAAGTGTTAACAGGCATTGAAGCCAACCGGAGCTGCAGGTGCTTATGGCCTGGCGCCAAGATCCTGGGCCATGGAAATGCTCCCAGGACATTCTCAGCCAGGGCGTGGCCGGGATCTGAGGAATCGATGGGTGTCAGAGTTTATAGTCTGTCCACACACTCTCCCCAGCCCAGCCTGGGCTTAAATTGCAGTTTAGGTTGGACATCAGGAAAAACTTCCTGTCCGAGTAGTTAAACACTGGAATAAATGGCCTAGGGAGGTGGTGGAATCTCCATCACTGGGGATTTTAAAGAGCAGGTTGGACAAACACCTGTCACAGATGGTCTAGATAATACTTAGTCCTGCCCTGAGTTCAGGGGACTGGACTCTCGAGGTCCCTTCCAGTTCTATGATTCTAATCCCTGTCATCCTTCTCTAGCATCACAGGATCTCACAGCCCTTTACAAATATTACTCGCTTAATCTACATAGCTGTGCCACAAGGCTGGACTGTATTAGCTTCATTTTACAGGTGGGGAAACTGAGGCAGAAACTTAGCCCCAGAAGTCCTGGTTGGTTCCCAGTCTCCTGTTCTAACCATTGGACCTTACAGCCCTTACCAAGCTGAAAATAGAACCCAGGAGTCCTAATTTCAGGCCCCCTGCTCTAATCACTAGACCCCATTCTCCTCCCAAAGCTGGGAATAGAACCCAGGAATCCTGGTTCCTAGCCTGCTGTCTGCAAGGGGGGGTTTCTGCAGCCTACGTGCTAGTTTTTCTTGCTGAAAGAGAAACCACTTTAGACATGCCAAGGAGTTTCCCAAAGCACCAAGCTTGGATTTGCCGAGGCCTCCTACGGCCAGGTATCCAGCCCACAGCAACGTTCTCAACCTTCGGAAACAGGGGCTTCTAGCCCACCGGCTACTCAGCGGGCTGACGCTCCGCTGCCAGCCGGAACAGGGGGCTCCCACGTTAACAGGCATTGAAGCCAACAGGAGCTGCAGGTGCTTATGGCCTGGCGCCAAGATCCTGGGCCATGGAAATGCTCCCAGCCAGGGCGTGGCTGGGATCTGAGGAATCGATGGGTATCAGAGTTTACAGTCTATCCACACACTCCCCCCAGCCCAGCCTGGCTTCCCCACACGGGCTCACAACCATTCCCTGCAGCAACTCCTGCTCCGAGAGGCTGGGACTAAAATCACCATCAACTCCTGCCATCCAGTGCTCTGGCCCCACTCCCTGCAGCGAACCTCCGCGGCCAACTCCCCATAGCGAGTGCTCCTGCCCCACTGCACGTGGTGCCCCCTGGTAGAAGGTGTCAAGACTGGGGTAGCTTGGAGCACCCCCAGCAGCTAATTAACCTGTCCTGCTCCTGACACCGCCTCATACTAGCAGAGGCTGAGAGTGGAGAGTCTGGGAGCTCCCCCTGGCACAGCCATCTCTCCAGCCCCACGCCGCACAGCGCCTCCTGTTGGGAGAGGCTGGAAATGGAGTAGCTGGGAGCTCCCCATGTAGCCAGCTCTCCTGCCTCCACCTCCTGCTGAGAATCTGTGTTCAGGCCTCAGAGATGCATCTCAAATGCCTCCCCAGGATCCAGCTTTTTTCCCCACACCAGCCACTGACCCAGATTAGCCGCCTCCTGGTTCCTTTGATAGCTCCGAGGGGAGAATCAAAGGCTGACAATGGAGGGAGGGCGGCCGGCGGGAGCCCGGGGACACCCCTTTTTGCTGCAGGCCTGGCGGGAGCCACCCGAACGGCAAGCAGACGGCTGGGACCTGTTGAGCACCTGGCATCTGGCTCCCAGATGGTCAGTCACCGGTGCTGAGGCAGGGGCCGCCCAGGAGGAGACAGGAGCCCTGCAGAATTCCACCGGTGAGCCGGGCACTGCTCGCCAAGGGCTGCCAGCTCCCGACGGTGAACCACGGCAGAAGGGGGCAGAACGGGCACTGATCCTCCGCTGCCTCAGGAAAACCTGTTGCTCGTCCTGCCCAGGGCTGAGACCTGAGCAGCTGAGGCAGGGGAGGGGAGGTGCTAGTTAGAACAAACACACCGGCACCAGCCACACCGAGCCGTGGCGAACCCGCTGCGTCCCCTCCCAGGTGACTACGCCTGGAACCAGCGGTTCCGAGGGGACGCCGCTGCTGGAGTCCTGGGGGAAAGCACAATTCCCAGGCCTACTTGGGGGTGCTCGGTGCCAGGCCAAGTCCCTCCGTTGCCTGATCTCGCTGCTTCTCCCGCCTCCCTCCACCTGTTGTCTTTCTAAACATGAAGCTCTTTGCACCCATGTCTCCCCATGGGATCGCCCAGCCCCCGACTCAGCATGGCCCTGATCCTGAGCCCACTTCTCCGGGCCCTGCTTCCACACGCAAACAATAAGTCAGCATTGCTACACCACAGAGGCCCTGCCTATAGAGAGGCAGGGCACGCTCGGATTTCTGAGTCACTGCAAAAATATCCACGCGAGGGAGGGTGGTGGGGGGGGGGTCTGCACCCTCACATGCGCCAACCCCCACCCACCCGTGATCACGCCGACCGGTGGCAACACGTCAGACGGGCCCTCCCGCTCCTTCTCCCCAACCCACAAATGCCAAGGGCCACGGTCAGAGAGGAAGACCCCGCCACGCTCCCCACCTCCCCCGGCACGCAGCCCCCTGGCTTCCCGGCCTCACGGAGCCCCAAGCTGTCACCTTGGCGAGCAGGCCCAGCGAGGGCAAAGGGGGGGGGTTTGTATGCAGGTGGAGGGGGAAGCCAGCCCGATAGGCCAGCTCCCGAGAAGAGGCCGGGGCAGCGTCAGCAGCAGATGAGCCCTGAATCCAACCTTTGCTGGATGGAGGGTGGGGGACAGGGCGGTTGGCTTAGTGGGGAGGGGGGATGCTCTGGTGCAGAAGGCTATGTAAGTACCTAGACAGACAGATGGCTGGATGCACCCGGTCTCCCCAGAGCCTCCACCACATGCCCGGGCAAGGGGAAAAGCGGTACTTACTCCATTTTCCCAGCCTCTGCAATCCCCTGGCTGCCTCGCCCTCCGGCTCGCGGATCCAGGCGACGCTCTGGCGGGGAAGGCAAACGCCAGCCCTGGGCGAGTCCCCCCCTTGCTGTCTCTCCGCTCACGGGCTGCAGGCTGCGGGAGAGGTGGCGAGCGGCTGGTGGCCGTGCAGCATCCCCAGCTGTGTTATTGTCCAGAGTGCGGCTGGCTGGCGGTGGATGGCTGAGCTGGGGATGTGAAGGGATTTCCCCCCCTCCCCTTCCCCTTCTCCAGCATCCTAACAGCACCTTCTGCTGGGCGTCGCCTGCCACTGCCGCTGCTCGGAGAGTCTCCAGGAGCATAAGGCTCAGTGGAGACCTTGAGCAGCGCCTGGCCATGTTCAATAAGGAGGCTGCAGCCCTTCCAAGTGCCTGACAAGCTGGTGAGCACCAGCCCAGACCCAGCATCCTGCAACCAGCCGGGGCAGGCTCTGGGATGGACTCCCTGAGTTAGTAGGACTTATTCCCCTCCCTCCCCCCGATCCCATTTCCTTAACAGAGAAGGAACCCAGCGCGCTGCACCGTATCCGTACAAAGTCAGAAATGCAGCCACCTCTGGGGTGGAGAAACAGGAGCTGAGAAGGAACCCAGCGCGCTGCACCGTATCCGTACAAAGTCAGAAATGCAGCCACCTCTGGGGTGGAGAAACAGGAGCTGAGAAGGAACCCAGTGCGCTGCACCGTATCCGTACAAAGTCAGAAATGCAGCCACCTCTGGGGTGGAGAAACAGGAGCTGAGAAGGAACCCAGCGCGCTGCACCGTATCCGTACAAAGTCAGAAATGCAGCCACCTCTGGGGTGGAGAAACAGGAGCTGAGAAGGAACCAGGCGCCCTGCACCGTATCCGTACAAAGTCAGAAATGCAGCCACCTCTGGAGTGGAGAAACAGGAGCTGAGAAGGAACTCGGCGCGCTGCACCGCATCCGTACAAAGTCAGAAATGCAGCCACCTCTGGAGTGGAGAAACAGGAGCTGAGAAGGAACCCAGCGTGCTGCACCATATCCGTACAAAGTCAGAAATGCAGCCACCTCTGGGGTGGAGAAACAGGAGCTGAGAAGGAACCCAGCGCGCTGCACCATATCCGTACAAAATCAGAAATGCAGCCACCTCTGGGGTGGAGAAACAGGAGCTGAGAAGGAACCCAGCGTGCTGCACCATATCCGTACAAAGTCAGAAATGCAGCCAACTCTGGGGTGGAGAAACAGGAGCTGAGAAGGAACCCAGCGCGCTGCACCGTATCCGTACAAAGTCAGAAATGCAGCCACCTCTGGGGTGGAGAAACAGGAGCTGAGAAGGAACCCAGCGCGCTGCACCGTATCCGTACAAAGTCAGAAATGCAGCCACCTCTGGGGTGGAGAAACAGGAGCTGAGAAGGAACCCAGCACGCTGCACCGTATCCGTACAAAGTCAGAAATGCAGCCACCTCTGGGGTGGAGAAACAGGAGCTGAGAAGGAACCCAGCGCGCTGCACCGTATCCGTACAAAGTCAGAAATGCAGCCACCTCTGGGGTGGAGAAACAGGAGCTGAGAAGGAACCCAGCACGCTGCACCGTATCCGTACAAAGTCAGAAATGCAGCCACCTCTGGGGTGGAGAAACGGGAGCTGAGAAGGAACCAGGCGCGCTGCACCGTATCCGTACAAAGTCAGAAATGCAGACACCTCTGGGGTGGAGAAACAAGAGCTGAGAAGGAACCCAGCGTGCTGCACCGTATCCGTACAAAGTCAGAAATGCAGCCACCTCTGGGGTGGAGAAACAGGAGCTGAGAAGGAACCAGGCGCGCTGCACCGTATCCGTACAAAGTCAGAAATGCAGCCACCTCTGGGGTGGCAGGGAGGTAGCTAAAACCATGCACAACGGGTGGGGGGGCGTGAGGGGAAATTTGGGTTAAGCAAATAGGGCAAAGCTCAGTTCTCACCCAAAGCACCTTAAGAACGTTCAATTCCTCACTGCTGAGCTGTAGCCTGGGGCTCTGAAGAGCTGGGCTGCATTTCTGACCTCGCTAGGTTCCCCACATGGCCTCAGCTTCCCTTTGCTGGGCCTCAGCTTCTCTGTATGGAAACCAGGGACAATAATCAGGGCCTAACACAACGTGGCCCTGAGCTCAGTTCGGGGCTCTAGGCGGCAGCTATTATACCAATAATCATCCAAAAAACCATTCCACGGGAGGGAGGAGTTGACCCTGTTGGGATGTGAACCATGTGAACCACGGGCAATGGAAAAGAAATACTTAGACCATAATGCCACCTGCAATGAGCAAGGGAAGCAGTGTGGCCTAGTGGACAGAACCCTGGGCTGGGACTCAAGAAATGGAGGGTTTATTCCCTGCTCTGCTACTGAAGACCTCAAGGGCTGAAATGTGGAGTGGGCTTTGGAATTTCTTCAACTGTAGAAAAAGGGCCTGAAATTTACATCCCACACGAGGGGCAAAAATTGCAGGGAAAGTCTCCAGACCCAGCTGGATGAAGAACTGCAGCAAAAAGGTTATTAGGGGTAAGCGGACAGCCGGTAGGGAGTGGAAGAAAGGATTGATCAGCAACGTTTGGGAGTTAGCAAACGTAGGGATAAAGGGCGAATTGTTAGAAGTCAAGCTGAGTTAGTATTTGCCAAGGAAATGAATATAAATCAGAGGAGGTTTTTTAAGTTCTACGAATAAAAAAAGAATAAGGAAGGCTGAGGTTGGGCCCCATGCGGTGTGGATGGGAAGGAGATTAAAGATAATCTAGGTGTGGCGTCAAAACTCAACTGAATTCTTTGCATGGTTTTCAAAACAGATGATAACATGGAACGCAGGCATGAAGGCAGGACAGCTGATGGAAAGGAGGGTCCAAAAACGGAAATTTCCTCCTGAGGTGGAAGAAAAACTTACAGCACTTAATGAGCTCCAATCAGGGCGGGGCAGATCATTGCCTTCCCAGAATACGGAAAGACCTGGTGCACGAGATTGCTTGGCCGGTAGTAAGGATTCTTAATAAATCTACCTATTTGGCGGTAGTACCACACGGTGGGATCACTGGAGAATCGCTAATGTCAGATCTATATTTAAGAAAGGGGGAAAACAAAGGAATCCAGGCCATTGCAACCCTGTTAGTCTGACCTCAGTAGTAGCCAAGGCTTTGGGACAAATTGTAAAGGAAAAAAGGATTAACGCTATGGAGGTAAACAGGAAAGGAGATGGAATACAACAGGTAGCTCAAGCCAGCCTAACCCGATTCCCTTCTTTGGGAAAAGAGCTGATTTTTTAGATAAGGGAAAGGCAGTAGATCGAATATACGTGGCCTTCAGTAAAGCATTTGACTTGATACCACATGGGAAATTATTAGTCAAAGTGGAGAAGAGGGGGATTAATACAAAGCATTGTGAAGTGCACAAGAACCTGGCTACAGGGGAGAAGGTGACGAGTTGCTCTGAAAGGTGACGTGTCAGACTAGAGGAGCTCCGGCAGGCTCGGTCTGGGGACCAATCCTATTCAATATTTGTATTAGTGACTGTCATAAATAAACAGATCAGGGTTAAGGTCTCTTTTACCTGTAAAGGGTTAACATGCAGTACCTGATGACCACCTGACCAGAGGACCAATCAGAGACAAGATTTTTTCAAATCTCTGTGGAGGGAAGCCTTTGTCTGTGTTCCTTGTTTTGCTCAGAGCTCTCTTTGGATTTAAGAGAGGTCAGTCATGTCTCCAAGTTCTCCTGGAGTAGTTTCTACTATTTAATATCAGAGGGGTAGCCGTGTTAGTCTGGTTCTGTAGAAGCAGCAAAGAATCCTGTGGCACCTTATAGACTAACAGACGTTTTGCAGCATGAGCTTTCGTGGGTGAATACCCACTTCTTCAGATGCAAGTATTCACCCACAAAAGCTCATGCTGCAAAACGTCTGTTAGTCTATAAGGTGCCACAGGATTCTTTGCTGCTTCTACAGAACCAGACTAACACGGCTTCTACTATTTAATAGTGAGTATTAATAGTGAGTATTAATTAGAGAGGCGAATTAGTCTTATAATTTGATTTCTACATTTGCAATTGTGTGTTTTGCTGAAGGAAATTCTTTATTCCTGTTTGCTGTTACTTTGCTTTTACTGAGAAAGGGGGAGGGGGGATTCTCTCCAGAGATTGATAAGTTTAGACCCTGTATGGTTCTATCTTGGATTACAGAGACAAGTTACTTTCTTTTTATTCTTTAATAAATTCTTTTCTGTTAAGGACTTGGTTGGCCTTTCCTTGGGTGGATTCTCAGGGAAAGAGAAGGGGGAGGTATCCCTCTGTAGTTAAATCCCGGTGTCTCTCCTAGGAAAAGGGAGGGGGGAGGAAGCAGGGGGAATGGTTTATTTCTCCTGGATGTAAGAACTCCATGGATTTGGGGCTCTTGGAATCCCTTAGGATTTGGGGGAAGGACTGTGTCTCAATCCACATTTCCTGATTGAGTGGTGGCAGCTTTTACTAGATCTAAACTAGGATTTTAGTTTAGAGGGAAACCAGGCAGGTCCCCACATTGGAACCCAACAGCTCCAAGTGGGGGTGAGACCTATGACAGTGACATCGGCACAAAAAGTAGGAGTGTGCTACTGAAACAGGGCCGGTGCCAGGCACCGGCGCAGGAAGCAGGTGCTTGGGGCGGCCAATGGAAAGGGGCGGCACGTCCGGGTCTTCAGCAGCAATTCGGCATCGGGTCCCTCAGTCTGGATGCCGAATTGCCACCGAAAAATGAAGTGGCACAGCTTTTTTTTTCCCCCTCTTCGCCGCTTGGGGCGGCTAAAAAGTTGGAGCTGGCCCTGTACTGAAATGTATTGCCAATACAGAGCTGGGAGGCATTGTCAATACAGGGGAGGATCGGAATATTATGCAGGAAGAGCTGGATGACCTTGAAGACTGGAGAGATAATGGTATGAAATTCAGCAGTACCAAGTGCAAGATCTAATAGACTTAGGGTCTAATAATAAGAATTTCTGCTACAAGCTGGGGCTCATCGGTTGGAAGCAACAGAGGAGGAGAGAGACCTGGGTGGGTGAGTCGATCACAGGACAATTATGAGCCAGCAATGAGATGTGGCTGTGAAAAAGGCAGATGTGATCCTAGGATGCATCAGGCAAGGCATTTTCAGTAGAGATGGAGCAGTATTAATGCCATTGAACAAGGCCCAGCAAATGCAACCGCGAGCTCCGCACAGGAGCAGCCAGGCTGGAGGGTGCAGCCTCTGGTTTTCTGGGGGCCCTCCCTTGCTTTCTGGGAGGACTGCCCCAGTTCCTTCCCTGGCACCAGGCATTGCTGCTCGTTCCAGTCGTACCCCGGCTGCTGCATCCCCTCTGCAGTGTCTGATTTTATGTCTTTATTCCTGTGGTTATTACACAGCTGTTTGCACTGCCCCTTCCACCCCCACCAGGCCGAGGAGAGCCAGGATTTCTTTCCTGGGCCAGGCAGCTGTAGCTTTACGCGGACCCGTGGGCTAGCAGGGAGAAAGGCCTTTCAAAAACACGCAGGCAATTTTAACTTCTGCTCCCTGTGACCCAAGCAGTCACTGTTGCAGGGATGGAGCATTGCGGCACTGCTCCTGGACGGTTGTTTTTACCACGACAGGTAACGCCACGTCCACCAGGGCCTTCTGCCAGTGGGACTGCACTGAGAGAGGGAAGTTCAGCCATAAACAGAGAGTCAGGGCCCAAAACTGGCCCCAGCTGGCGGGTGCACCCAAGAGGTGCTGAACTAAGGCAAGTTTCCCCAGGAAAACGCTGGAGTTTTAGCAATTAGCAGAGAGCACAAGAAGCCTGATCAAAACTGCAGCAAATTCTCGGAATGGTCGATGGGCACCTGCCAGGCCTGTTTCTGCTCCAACCGGCTGGAGTCCCTGGCTCCCTCCTCTCCGTTTTCCTCCCCGCAAAGACACATGGTGAAGGGAGGCACCACCGGGATCCTAGTGCCCCCACAGCAGGGGTGGGTCGCTAATGCTCCGGGTGGTCCCAGCTGGGCCTCATTTGACCTCCCCAGGGCAGCAGTCGCTGCTTCTGCTCCTCCTGGAGAGCCGATGGCCACGAAGAGGCAATGGCACAGGGCAAGTTGGGTGCTGACGGCTCTCAGGTGATTACTAGCCAGCACTGGGCCTCGGCTGGCTGCCTGGAGGTAGAGACTCTTCCAAGTTTTTCTGCTGGACGCTCCCCTGTGCCGACCGGGTGTTTACCCCTCCCCTGCCAAGTGGCCTGGGGCAAGGCAAGGCCTTTATTTCCTCTCCTACTCCTGTGTATTTATCCTGCCAGCCCTCCGGGGCAGGTGCCGTCCTCACCAGGGTTATGCAGAGCACCAAGCCCACTGAGGCCCTAACCTCAGCAGAGGCATCCAGCTGCTCCGGTGACAGAGGCATTATTATTGTTAACATGGCGACGGGACGTCCACTCTCTCCCCCACGAAGCCCCGCTGGACAGCCACTGAAGACTGTGCCCACGACGATGCGAAGCTACAAATCACAGCCCCACCTGGGTTTGCAGTGCTAAGGTCCGTCCCCACCTCCACCACTGAGCGCTCTCCCGTCCCCCATTAGCCATCCAGCTCCCCAGGGCTTCCCCCCCGCCCAGCAGGTGACAGTGGTTCCTTGGGAACTGAAACCATTTCAGTTTTAAGGAACGGCAGGTGCGTTTGTATGGGGCACCCCTGGCCTCTACCGGAGGGACTCAGAACTGTTCAGCCGCTTGCAAAACCAGGCAGACCTGAGTTCTAGCCCCACCAGCACCAAGGTGGCCCTGCAATTTGGGTTGGCTGTGGGTGCGTTCATAGTATCTAAACCAACAGCTATGGCTAAGTGCGTAATAAACAGCGGTGTCTCTGCCAGCAGGGACCTGAGGCAAGGTGTTCTACTGAGTGCTTCGATCTAGTGTATGATCTTGCTGGCTGGATACTGCGTGAACCCAGGGGAAGTGGCAGCCACAGGAGAAGAAAGAAATTTGGGTTCCAGGAAAGTCTGGGCTTTTCCCCCCCCTCGACACAACGGTTTCCTTCAAGAAACTGACTCAGGAAGCTAAGATGGTGAATCTAAAACCACCACTAGGTTGGGAAATCCATGCGTTGAAAGCGTCAAGTCTTAAGTCCTGAGCAGGAGCCTGAATGACTCCACTTTTAGAGGCCCAAGAGCACTTGATGACTCTGAATCCAATCAGCAGAGATAGGATCAGATCTCCAGATTACAAACCCCTTCCCAAACTGGTGGGGAAAATCCTTTGCCCACTCCGCCTGTCTCTATAATGGGCTGACCCAAACCCCTGGATCTGCATGTGAGTTTAGAAGCGGGATCCAAATTTCACAGCTGACCCTTATCTCTAGAATGGGCTGAACCAAGCTGTCAGATCTGCAGGTGCGTTTGAACAGGGAATCTAAATTCACAACAGTCCTTCTCTCTCTAATGGAAATAAAATTCTGGGTCTGAACTTCTTGGGGAGGGTTTGAAATTTGGATCTCAGGTTTGTTCTGTGGGCCAAACATGTAAAATTCTTCCACTGTCAGAGCCAGGAGAGCATTGGGGTAAAACCGTCCACTTTACACACCTCCCACCTGCTCTCTGAGGTCCCCAGGTGTGCACTTTATCATGGTTCCTCCTCTTAGCTTGCAGCATGTGTGCAGCTCTGGCAGAGCGAGCTGGATCCCGTCCTGCCTCATGCTTGCAGCCAAGTGCTGACAGCAGAAGCCTCGGTGCTGTGGAGGTGAGGCTGGCAGGCTGGCTGTCTGCTTCCAGCTGACACGTGCAGACGTCACCCACTGACTAGATGTCTTGGAACCTCCATGGCAATCTTGTCTCCCTAGTTTTGATCCCTATGGTCCTATTCCCCATTTTTATCCCAGCCCCTAAATTTGGTTTATATAAAGTAAAACTGAGCCAAACCCACGAAGTCTCACCTGGGTTTGCGGGGGGAAATGCAGAGAATTGTTGAGCTGTGATACTACAGTGAAAGGTGCTATGGAAAGTCTTAAGAGGTTTATTCTACCTGTTCTAGCCTCTCAGAGGGGCATAAGTACCAGGCCCTAGATCCTGAGACGTATTTAGGCACCTAACTCCCACTGATTTCAATGGGAGTTAGGTGCCTAAATACCTTTGAGGCACTGGGCCCATGATCTTAATGTTTACAGATGGGGAAACTGAGGCACAGAGACGGGAAATGACTTGGCAAAGCTCACATGGCAGGTAAGTAGCAGAGGCCAGACAAGAACTCAGGCATCTTGTGCCCCAGCCTAGGGCCCTAACCAGTAGGCAATGCAGCCTCCCATAGCCACATGCTTTTTAATCATTATTTATTTGTATTACAGTAGCAGCCAGAGAGCTCAGGGCCTCCTTGCGCTAGGTGCTGTACAGACATGTGGGAAGAGACAGTCCCTCCCTCCAAGTGCTCAGAGAGGTTGTTTTCCACCCAGCCCATAAACTGGGCCAGGCTCGCTTTGAAAGATAACCAGGGTTTGTCTTGAAACTCAACCCGGCCTCTTTCTGTCTCAGGGGCTGTCAGCTAGAAAATGAGACTAAAGCGTCCCTCCCTGTCTTGCCGTGAGTGCTGGGGGGCTGCTCTGGGGCTCAGAGTTCGGTTCCTGGCAGCCCCCGACTCTCCTTGGGGCGGTCTCGGCCCCACTGTGTGAAATGGGGATAAGAATCCTGCGTCTGTTTCGATCGCGAGCGCTTCGGCGTGGGGACTGTCCCTCGCTGTGCATGTGGGCCGGACCCTGTGTAATGGGACCTTGACTTTTCCGCCATTCCAAGGCCAGACGGGACCCCTGGGATCAGCCAGCTCCTGAATAACACGTCTGCAGAACCCCTCGGCTGGGGCCTCTGTGCTGCCCGATAATGCAGCCGATCCCTGCAAAGGCCCAGAGCCCCGGCCCCCTTTGTGTGTCTAAATCGCCCCCCTGCTGTTGCATGAACCCTGAGGTTTCTCCCTTTGGGCTCTTCCCGCGGGGGTCGGGAGAAGGGATTGCACAAGCCTGCAAACCGAAGAGGAACCAAGTCGAGCAGGGCGGGCGGAGAGCCGAGCGGCCACCTAGCTATGTGGGATAGTGGCACTGCAAGACCCTCCCACGCCCTCCAGCCTTACTTAACCCTCTCCCCCAGAGCCTCAGCCATCAGCCCTCACCGTCCGCCCCCAGCGTGCAGGAGCAGAGACAGCATGGGGCACACCAGCCTGCTGCTCCTTGTGCTCATCCCGGCAGGTAAAGGAAAACAGACTATGATGCCCCCCCTGGGGGAGCTGGTGCTCGGTGTGGGGAGGACCCATGCGGTGAGGGTGTCTGAGCTCAGAAGGTGCTGAGATGGGTGGCTAAGTATAGGAGGAGGAAGCATGGCCTAGTGGTTAGGGTGCCAACCTGGCTTCAATTCCTAGCACTGTCTCAGTTGCACTGGGTGACCTCGGGCAAGTCGCTTCAGTTCTATGCCTCGGTTTCCCCGGTGTAAAAGGAGGGATGAGAGCCCTGCCTCCCAGGGAGGGGTGAAGAGAAATGCTTTCAATGTCAAGCAGCGTTCTGACAATTGCCATTGACTGCAGTGGGGCCAGGATTCCCCCCGCCCCCGCCATGCTCCTGAACGTAAGTGCCTAGAGAGATGGCTGAGCTCACGTCCTCCACCTGGGTCTGGGAGCCAGGAATGGCTGAGCTTTCCCCTGACCGGGGGGGTGCGTAGGGTCTGTGCCACAGGCTGGGGGAGAGATGTCACCTCCCCGCCAGTGGGTACAGCCCCTATGGAAGTGAATGGAGCCGCGCCCACATGTGCGAGAGTCGGATTTGACCCCTACGGGGCGACTCATCTGAGTCAGGGTTGCCCAATCCAGCCCCTGGTGTGTCCCCCCAATGCTCTGACACAGCCATTCCCACAGCCCTGCGGTTCCCAGGATAATCCTTGCCTAGCCCCATCCTGAGATCATCCATTTTGGAGGGTGGATTCTTTCCTCCCCCCAAAAAACAGCTGTTTGGTTTGGGACAGGTGCCCTGGGGAGCTGGATTATTGGGGGGAAGGAAGTCAAACCCCATTCCCGGCCCTACATTGCTTCCATCCAGCTGGATGGCCGGCACGTCTGCGGGGGATTCCTGGTCTGGCGCAAGTGGGTGATGACGGCAGCTCACTGTGTGATTCCCAGGTAAGTCACGGCGCTTCGGGGGGCCCCATTTGGCCCTGATGGCTGCATTCCCCAGGGGTGTGAAATAAACCCTGCTCCCCTGACAGTCACTGCAAGGGGTGGAGGAGAGCCTGCCCCACTGCTCAGCTCAGGGACCTTCCCAGGAGCCCTGAGTCCAGCCCAACAAAACCGAAGCACCTAGTTGAAATCTCTACCCTCGCTGGGGACACAGGTTCAAACCCCAGCAGGGGCAGCTCAGCCCCTGCCTCTTCCGGGTGGGCCTGCACCCCATTTTGTGCTCCCGTCCCCTTATTTTCTCCAGCCTGCTCCTGGCTACAGCCCTGGGCCAGGCAGGCCAGTCCCGTGCTGATTTCAATCCCTCTCGCCGTGCGTTTCAGACATTCCCCCGCCGTGCGCATCGTGCTGGGGGCTCACTCCCTGAAACACCAGGAGGCCTCTCAGCAGATCTTCAGCCTCCGGGAATCCGTCATGCACCCGCACTTCAACGCCCGGACAGTCCACAATGACATCCGCATGCTGGAAGTGAGTTGCCCTTGTCACCTCAGGAGTTTCCTTAGATCCCTGGGGGGACAGAGAGAAGCTCACAACCCTGATGAAAACCTCCAGCTGCTCCAAAATTCTGAGTCAAACCTTACACAGGGGATGGGAATCAAACTCCCATCTTCTGCTCCTTACCCTTCCATCCCCCACCCGCACTGGAAAATCAGGCTCAAATGCCCCCCTGGTATGACCACCCTACTAAAGCCAGCAGAGGTCACAGCAGGGCTGAAATGGACCCACCGCAGCAAACGCCGACCAGAGGGGTAAATGACTAATCAGTTGATGTCTCGTTCACATCAAGAGTGCAGCCTACAGATCTGGGAGGCAGGTATTTGTATGGGGCGCAGATCAGAGCCGCTCAAAGCCGGTGGGTTCAAAGGAACTTGAGTGGTTTGCATTGGCCTTAGGGGAGGCTGTGGGGGAGGAGGTGAAATACAGGGACAAAAATGGAGTAGGTTTCACCATCATGTTGCAATCCCCGCTGTCCCCCTTCCAGGGTCTATTGTGAAAGAAATGCCCAGGCTCCCCGGGACACAGCAAGGGGCATTTCTCATGGCAGCAGTGGGACAGCCCGACATTGTTCTCCAGCAGCAGGACAGAAGCAGCCCCAGTACCAGCCCCTGTCTCCTGTGTGAAGGTGGCACAGGATGTGGGTCAGAATAGGCGGACTGGAAAAATCAGTGGAATTAGGACATCTCCTGAGAGGAATAACTAAATCAGCCACTAGGGGGCACTACAGCTCTGGGAAAAAAATATATTCCGCCCTGCTGCCAGTCTGGGGGCTTTAGGGGAGTTGCAATGGCTTTGCAGCCAGGCTGGGCTTGGCCCCGGCGCGTGCAGGGAGCAGAGGCTCTGAAGGATTTATGGCTGCGCCATCGCTGGCTCGACCTGAACCCCGCAGCGATCACATTCGACGTGTTCTCCTTGCGTGACATCTAGGCAGCAACCTAAGCAAACGGGAGCCGCTGGGTAAACTGCAGGGGCTGCTGCTTTCAACAGCATGTGATGCTGAGCCAGGCTTCTGTGCAGTCAGAGAGGCAAAACCAGAGCTGGGGGGGGGGGTGGACAAACCAAGAAATGGGGCTGTGTTTGTATCCCCGTCCCCCAGCAGCGATTACAGCCAGGGCCTGCTGAAAGCCGGCGTCTGTCCTGCCCGCTCCACTAGCTAGGGGGGCAGTAGTAGGCTCCTAACCCTCTTTACATAGAATCTCAGGGTGGGAAGGGGCCTCAGGCGGTAGCTAGTCCAACCCCCTGCTCAAAGCAGGACCAATCCCCAACTAAATCATCCCAGCCAGGGCCTTGTCAAGCCAGGCCTTAAAAACCTCTAAGGAAGGAGATTCCAGATTCAGCCACTAGCACCCAAGACAGACGCCCCCCCGAGTGTTAACCCAGGCCCCGTTTGCTCTCCTCTCCCCAGCTGAACGCGTCGGCCACGTTTAACCAGTTTGTGAAGCGGATCAGGCTCCCCAGAGCCAACACCGACCTCCCTCCCGGGGTCGTCTGCAGAGTGCTGGGCTGGGGCGACAGCTCCAATTTTGGCACCGTCCCCACCGAGCTCCGGGAGACCCGGACGACCATCGTGGACAGGAAGATCTGCAAGGCGCTGTGGGTGGGTCACGTCAACAAGGACATGCTGTGCGCCGCCAGCCTGAACAGCACCCTGCAGGGGGTCTGCTCGGTAAGCGCTTTCTCCTCTGCCAGGCGCCCCGCCGAGCCCACGCCGCCAGACCCAGGGGGGTTTGCATAGAATCATAGACTATCCGGGTTGGAAGGGACCTCAGGAGGCATCTAGTCCAACCCCCTGCTCAAAGCAGGACAAAAGGGGGTGGAGATAGCTCAGTGGTTTGAGCATTGGCCTGCTAAACCCTTGTGAGTTCAATCCTTGAAGGGGCCATTTAGGGCTCTGGGGCAAGACCCAGCCATGGCCGTGCTCTGGAGGGAAGCTGGGGCTGCGATCTTCCCCACAGTAGTGCCTTCTCCATGCCACCTGCAGTACCAGTACCATGCCCACTCCAGTTCCAACACTGACGTTCTCCTCCTGGCTCCAGCCAGAACTCCCAAGTTTCCTTGCAGTGCCCAGTCGCCCAGATGGTTTTTAGACGTCAGGATTGTGGGCTAGTGCCCTGTGGCCTTTCACGTCCACAACACCCAGCCAGACCTGGTAAGGCTACTGCCACCGAAACTTTCCCCACACCAGGGGCTTGCTATTTGGAGCGCAGGCAGCAACACCCTCTCTCTCAAGACCAAGTCAGGGGAATAGGGAGCCAGAGAGAACCCCAGGGTCTGTGGGTGTCCAGGAGCCTCATTCAGTAAGGAATCTGCTTTATATTCACTGCAATCCAGTCCTGAGCCTTCTCGTCTGCCTAGGGCGATACAGGGCCAGCTTCAGGCTGAGTTTTGATTTCCTGAGACTTTCCTCTTCCTCCAGCCTTAGCCAGGCCTGTCCTGTGCTAACAGGTTTCCTCTTGCATTGTAGGGGGATTCCGGGGGCCCCCTCATCTGTGGGGGCAGGGTACACGGCATAGTCTCCTTCTCCGGGCAGAGGTGCGGGAATCGCAGGTACCCAGACATCTACACTCGCATTTCCAACTACATCTCCTGGGTCCACGACGTCCTGAAGCGCTTTTAATACTGGAGACGAGAGCTCTGGGGGCTCCTTGTGCGACGGGGACGCCGAAGAGGGGGAAGTTGGGACTATGGAAAAGAGGGAGGGATCGTTCTCTATGGGGCAGTTAATGTGCATTTCATTATAACGGCTGTAGGGGCTGGTGTTTAGGATGGGCGGGGGAGGGGATGCGCATCAGGACTCACGAGTTCTATTCCCAGCTCTGGGGGGAGGGGGGGTGTGGTCTAGTGGCAACTCACAGCTGGGGCTTGTGTGTTTTATTCCCACTTGGCCACTGAGTGACCTTTGACTGAGTCCCTGCCTCACACGGTGCCTCAGTTTCCCCATCTGTCACATGGGGAGAAAGGTACCTGCCTCACGGGGCTGCTGGGGGAGGCTTCAGGGGTTAGTGTCTGTGACGCGCTTGGAGATGCTCAGGGGAAAGGGGCAGAGGGGTGATGCCCATCGTCGTGCCTGAGGTACTTCAGGACAAGCCTAGCTCTGCGGTAGCATTGTGCCCCTCTGGGCCCACGCGGCCTCCCGAAATGGGTGTACAGGACACGTGGCCTTTCCCAGGCTGCCTGGAGGATCATCCCCCCCAGCCTCATATGATGCTTGATGTAATACAACAGCTCAGAGGGGGTCAGGATTGACCCTACCACCTTTGGATCGAAGCACAGAGGCCGCTATGGACGGCGCTAGCAGAGCCACCGCTGGGTCTTCTTCACAAACCTCTATGTAGCCTAGCCACCGGCGGTGACACCGACCTGCCTTGTTGGCCTGAGTTACACCTCCACCCCTTTCACCGGGCTGGCCCAGGCCGCCACCACAAGGCCGCGTGGGCCCCACTTTCCCCCTGATCAGGATCAGCCTCTGGGCCTGCAACGCTGGGGCCTTCCACTTACAAACCTCCGCTCCGGTGACACCTGAAAACCTGGCAGATGCTCCATTGACACCTGCCCAGTGCTCTAGTATCCCTGCAGCCATCGCCCTGCAGGGACAGAAACGCGTCGCCGGGAGGAGCTGGAATGGCCATCGCTGCTCGCTCCGCTTTGTTTCTGCTCCTCAATAAAGGGTTCCTCCCCGAGCTCGGTCCCTGTTTGTCTGTCTCTGCTGCCTTTGGAGATTTCCAGCCTAAGGAGGCAGCGTGGTGGAGCCGCTGAGATGTAGGCAGAGGGGATGTAGACTGGGGCTAGCTCTGCATGGACATACAAGGAGCCTGGCCAGGCCTCTCCCCAGCCGCGTGTGCAAGAGGCAGCCACGTGCTTGGTCTTTGCAGCCCCGGCCCGCGTGGGGTGAGCCCTCTGCACTGGTAGGAATTGAGGAGAAGGGGTTCATTGCGCCAGGATAGCTGGGACACCCAGGCCTTGGAGCAGATCCTCAGGAGCACTGGCTCTCCAGCTGCACTCTGTGGTGCACCTGAGCAGGGCTGGGGGTCCGTGGGTAAAGGGGGCAGGTCTCACCTGTATGCCTGCAGTGCAATAAGAGATCTGCTGCTCTCTGGTCCGCCAGCAGGGAGCGTATTTGGCTGCATTACTTACAGCCTGATGCAAAGCCCACAGCTCAGCGGAGAGTCCCAGGGTCCATCTACCCTGCAAAGAAAGGGGCCGGGATGGAGACAGCCTCACGGCATCAGGGACTAGCACAGGCATCCCACCCCCCGATTTCTCCCCCGGCTGCAGGGAGCTCTGCAAACTCACCCCCCAGTGCTTCCTGCACCCACCGCTCCTCAGCTGCAGGGGGAAGGATCCCTGTACAGGAGCTGCTCCTCCATCCGCCCAACCCCTGTGCATCCAGACCCAGACCCTTCTGCCAAGCCTCACCCCCCCCCGAACCCCGCCAATGAGCCCCACTCCCCCTGCACCTGGACCACCACGACGAGCCACCCGCACCCAGATCCCCACCAAGCCCCAGTCAGTTGCATCTGGATCCCCACCCCACTGAGCCCCCCACACCCAGCCCCAACCACCTTCACCTGGGCCCCCCTGCAGAGTCCCATTACCACTGCACCCACAACAAGCCCCTGTGCATCCAGATCCCCCCCCACCGGGATCCCCCACTGAGCCACCTGCACCCAGACTGCCCCACCCAGAAGCCACTCAACCCACATCTGGATCCCCCCACACTTGGGTCCTGCCTTGCTGAGCCTACCTGGTGCACCTGGCAGGGAGGGGCAGGGCCCTGGGGTGTTTCTGGGGCAGGCCCGGTCCTTGTGCTGTGTCAGGGTTGGGTGCAGCCTCACCGCTGAGTCCGTGCTCCAGGGGGGAGCTGCACCGTGATCTCCCACCCCTGTGCAGCCCGTGGCCTGTGCTCCCCAGTGCCGTGCTGGAGCCTCCACATTTCTTTGACAAATAAAATTTGCAGAATTTTAAAACATTGTGCGCAGAATTTTAATCTTTTTGGCGCAGAATGCCCTCCGGAGTAATGATCCTCTCCATTTTACAGATGGGGAAACCGAGGCACAGCTTGGGGAAGAGACGTACTGAAGAGCACTAAGTGAGTCAGGAGCAGAGCTGGGAACAGAACCCAGGAGTCCTGACTCCAGGATTGTGCTCTTGCCACTGGGCAGACTGGGCCCGATTCTGGTTACACCACTTTTACCTCTGCACATTCGGGTCCTTACAATCATGGACCAGGCACAGTACAAACACTGGGGCTACTCCTGCTTTACACCAGGGTGAGCGAGATGAGAATCAGTCCCAACGCCTGCTCCAGAAGCCTTTCCTCCCTGCTTCGCCATATCCAGTGGCCTCTGCCTCCGCTATTCCCTCCCCCCTCCAGACAGAGAGAAGGGAAGTGGGCTGGTGCCTTCAGAACCCCCAGGAGGAGTTGTGCCTTGCTGGCCGGCGGCGGCGTGTGCCGGGGCAGGCTTTGGCATCGCCCATCGCTCCGCAGCAGCCAGCACAGCACAAGCCGCACCGCTGGGGGCTTGTTCCCCTCCCCGATTGACGCAACTGGCGACAGTGGTCAAACGAGCCGAGACTCCTCCTGGGACCTGGCTGGCCACCGGCACAGGCCACACGCAATGCGGGTGGAAAGGGAGCCGCTGCTGGGGGCTGCTGTTGCTTTCCTGTTGGACACGTGGCCGGGCCGATGCGCCTGGGGATGTTACCTGCCCAGTGGCCTCTGGTTCTCGAGTCACGCAGAACAAAGCCCTCAGTGCCCCCTTGCAGACCTAGCGTTGTTTCACAGGACCCCACCTTCCCCAATCCCCAGCCAGATCCTGTAGCTGACAGTTTCCCCAGGGGTGGGATTAGAGATCTATTAGCTTGGCCCCAGAACAGCTGGTGGGGGGGGAGGCAGCCAGCGTGGAAGGCGAATGCAGGGAAACCGGAGCTGAACACCTTACTCTGCCTTCATGCGGCAAACCGGTCGCCTGGGCTGGGAGTGCTGCTTCCAGGGGACCACGCAAGAGGAGGTGATGGGCGCATGGGCACCAGTGGCTATTAGCCAGCATGGGCAGGGATGGCGTCCCTAGTCTCTGTTTGCCAGAAGCTGGGAATGGGCGACAGGATCAGTGGATGATCACCTGTTCTGTTCATTCCCTCTGGGGCACCTGGCACTGGCCACTGTCTGCAGACAGGACACTGGGCTGGGTGGGCCTTTGGTCTGACCCAGTCTGGGGCCGTTCTCACATTCTTAACCAGCGGGGTTGCATCGTCCCCAAGCAGGCTTGGCTTGCGATAGGCCCCAGGCATGGAGAAAACCCCAAAGAGCATCCCGAGGACACAGAGACCTGCCCCCTTTACCCCCTGCTGTCTTACTCCGCTCCTGGGGAAGGGATGGAGCAGGGTGAAGGGAAAGGCATCTTTATGCTCCCCATAGTCCGGGGCTGCCTGCCCAGTGCTGGGTGCAAGTTAGAGCAGCCTCAGGAATAGAACCGGGACTCCTAGCTCCCAGTCCGCTGCAGTCACTACTAACCAGCGCTCCGCTCCCAGGAGCTGGGGAGAGACACCTTCGCTGCAACCACTAGTCAACACTGCCTCTCCCGAGCCACCCCCCACTGACACACTGCCTCCTTATGATCTGCCTCGGGAGGCCCAGCCTGCTAAAGTCACAGCTTCTACCTCTGGCTGCTGGGACTGCTGGCCCCACGGCTCCTTTCCGAGGTGCAGACTGAATGCAGAAAGCTGAGTCAGTGACCGCGCGGCCAGGTGCCCCCTAGTCAATGACAGAACGTGCCCAGCGTTGCATGCGGCTCCGACGCTCCTCGACAGCCCAGGAGCTATCGGATGGGGTCAGCCAACTCCATCCTGAGCGAGAGCGGCCTGAGAAGAGGCAGAAGGCGGCGCAGCCTGGCCATAAGGATGTCTCTGCCTTTTGAAGTCTGGAGGGAAGCGGTGATCCTTCAGGAGAGAGTGATGGGGAGGATCACTGCAACGGCCCAGGCCCACGCTCCCTGGCAGGCAGAGGAGCTGCCTGGAGCTCAGCCAGAGTTGGCCTTTCACTTGCCTGCAGAGCCATCGGACCTCCTTGTGGAACAAGTGACCCTATTCCCGCTACGCTGAGATTTCTCTGCTTCGGCCCAGCCTGCCACACCAATCCAGGAAGCAGGGTCTGAGCGGGAGGCAGCTGCATCCATCTCTCGAGATGCGCGAGCTGTAGACCCCCCCCAGGCTGGCGGTTCCGTGGCAGGAGGCAGCGTTCTGGGACGAACGGCGGCCCCGGGCTTCAAAGAGCGGCCCGGCCCAGTGACCCGTGTGCAGGAATCCCAGCTGAGTCATCCACTCCCGGGCCAGGGCTGGAGCCAGCCGGATTCCACTGGGGCGCTAAACCTCGCAGCTCGTAAACAGCACTTCTCCGGCCACGCAGCTGCTGTGTCGCGCTGGGGCCCGTGCAGCGGAGAGCTGGGAAGCCCCGGCTAATTGCATCAGGCCACAAAGCTGGGCGCCCACAATCAGTGGCCACCTTAGCCCCAGCGAATGCCCCTTACAAGCCTATCGACCGCTGGGCTGGGAGTCAGGAGAACTGAGTTCAATGCCCTGCCACTCACTCAGCGTGTGACCTTAGGTAAGTCACTGCACCTCTCTGGCGTTCAGTTCCCTGAGGATAAATTGGGGAGTATAAACCTTCCTTTGTCTAGCGACACTCAGCTCCTCGGGGCAGGGACTCTCTCTCGCAACGCACCGACGGGGCCTCTAAGTGTTACGGTGACAAAATGTCTCCGGCTAGTGAGCTGGGGAGAATGGATGACTTGGAGGGGGTTTAATGGACCAGCCCACGCTGGCAATGACAAAGGTGTTGAGTCCTGGTGGCTGTTTGCCATCCCAGGTGGCGTGAGTTTGGCAGGTGTCAGTCAAGTTTCCAGTAGACAAGTGCCCCCATCACAGCTGCATGAGGGAACAATTAGCACTTGCAACAGAGAGGCCCACGGCGCTGGAAAGCAACCCTCCCTCCCTCCCTTCCCCAGGCCAGGGGCCAGCAGAGGCCCGATACAGGAGAGGTGTTGCCCTGGCGCGGTCTGTGCTGCGGATTAGCAGAGGCCTCCAAGGCTGTCAAAACCCAGCGGTAAATTCACACCCAGCAGGCTGGCCGGAAAAGGGATGGGAGTCTGGAGCAGGCCTCGAGGAAAAGAACAAAGGCCTCTCTTGTGAAACCACAGCCCATCTGCCCCTGGCTCCTGTACCCACCCCCCCACCAGCAGACAGATGAGAGAACCAGCAATCCCTGGGCTGGCAGCGAAGCGAGCGCGGCAATGACATCCTGTATTTACGCAGGTGGACGTGGGGTGAGCTCGCTATACTCCGCTCCTCATCGCTCTCTGCGCAGGCCTGTCTTTCCAGGGGCAGAGAGGGAGGATGCTACGCAGAAAAGACGCACGGGACAGGCTATCCACAGCACCTAAGGGATTGAGGCGCATGAATGCTACCAATGGCACGTAGGCACCTAAGTCACTTTTGAAACTCTCCACTGCCAGCACACGTAGCTCTTTCAGCTCTGGATCTCAGAGCACTTTCCAGGGTCATGAGCCTCCTTTTAGAGACGGGGAAGTGACTTCCCCAAGGTCATGCAGCAGATCAGTGGCAGAGCCAAGAAGAGATCTTCTAGTACAGAGCCCTAGCCATTAGATAACACTGCCTCCCAAAAACCCTTTGGGAGGCCAGCTGCAAACTCCCAACTCCTCTTCAGTCTGTTCTCCCCCCACCTATCGTTTGCGCAGAGCAGGATGCCTCCTTCCCTTCGGGTTCCCAATTGGTTTCATTTGCCATGAAATCCAACCCAGACGTTCCCCCTTCGGTTTGCAGCCAGCCCATCCATAAGTTGGTGGGTGAGTGACAGCGCCTGAGAGACTGGGGTGGTCCTGAATTGCTATAAGAGAAGAGGAAGGCGGCAGGGGTGCAGTGGTTGGAGAACAGCTCCAGGACTCCTGGGTTCTATTTCTCCTGACTCCCCGGACCAAATTCGCATCCTTAGCACAACTCCGTGGACTTCGGCAGGCTCACACCCGGCGAGAGTTTGGCCCCGGGGGGCACCTTGGGCAAGTCGCATGTTCGTCCTGCACTGCAGCTTCCCCATTTGCCGCGGGGCCTTGGTAAACGCTTCCCAACCTCGCCGCGGGGCTGCACTTGAGAGCCAGGAATGACCGGCCTGGAGGTTAGACCCGGATTCCAATCCTCCATGCTTGGAAGGGGTGGGGCATGGGGTTGTATGGAGAGTGGATCTAGCGTCTAGGTCCAGGGTTCTAGTCCAGGCCCATCCCAAGAAACCAGTGGGAGTTAGGAACCGAACATGCAGAAGCATTTTGAAAATCCTCCTAGGCACCTACCTGCACCATTAGGCACCTAAATACCTTTAGAAATCTGGCCCTTCACCTCTCTGTCTCAGGTGCCCGTCTGTAGATATTCTGCTCCCTTCCTGAGGCTGTCTTGGGTACTTCAGCTGTCAGCTCTCTGGGGCAGGGCCTGTCTCTCACTATGAGTATGTACAGCACCTTGCACAACAGGGCGCTGACCCTGGCATGGGCATCTAGTGCTACTGAATACAAACACATCGTAACAGTGCTTCTAATGGCAACGCACTGGGCTGCAATAGATTAAGAGCACTGATCCCTGGCCTGGGAAGAGCTCCTAACGGCCCAGATCCTCACAGATATGGGAATCAGACCCAAAGGCCCTATGTTCTCCTCCCTCAGAACCCCCTCTACCTTGATGCCTACAGGACACAAGGCGATGGGCGTGTTTTGTCCACTGCTTATTCCACTAACCACAATCAGTACACTTTTACCTTGCCACGGGCGTCCATTTGTTCCACGCGGTCTCTTGTCGCACGTTAGCTTTGCTAAATCTTCGGGGCAGGGACTGTCTTGCTGTTTAAACTGCATTTCCACCATATTACTCAATTACAAATGAATGAATTACCCTGCCAGCAGCCAGCCAGGGGAGAAGCTTGTATTTTGCACCAGGATTTCATTCGCAATATTGTTATTAAAGGAACGAGGGTTTACTCTAAGTCTAAAACCACGCTCCAGCTCCCGGGGCAAAGGTGCTGCCAGACAGGATGGATTAATCAAAGGAGGGAAGAGCCAGCCACACACAATACACACTGCAAGGTAAAGTTAGAGGCAGCCTGGCTCTGACATGCACCTCCCTGGTGAGCTGAAAGCATTTGGATTTAATCAGAGAGAGAACAGAAATAACAACTGCAAAACAAGCGACCAACCCCTAGACTCAAGTTCCAAGAGATTCTACCTCTCTAAGGAGCCAGCTGCCTTTTGGGAACATCTTGTGATTTCTACTTGGACTGTAAGATCTTTGGAGTAGGGACTGTGTTTGTTCTGGTTATATTACGGGAGCGTTCTAGATCGGGGACCCTGGGGCAAGCAGAGCTGGGCAGGAACTGTATTTCCTGTCCGGCAACATTCGTCAAGATTTCAAAAAACGTGCCTGTCCCAAATCAGGATGAGAAGTGGAAATCTCCAAAATTTGGCAAACTGAAAATCAGGGGAAAAAAGTCAGTTTGGGTCCATTGAAATGTTTCTGTTGATCATTTCAAAATGTTTATTTCAACGTTGACATTTTTGATTTTAAAAAGCCTTTGCCTATAAATTAACTTACCTTTTAAAAGAAATGGTGTTTTGAACTGAAAATGGGACTTTTCATTTCAAAACCAGGCAAAAAATGGGACACTGACAATTTCTAAACTTCTTATTATTTCCACATTTTTTTCAGAATGGGAAATGTGTCGAAAACAACTCTTTCCCTGGAAAAATTTCCCAGCCAGCTCTATCGCTGAGCATTCGTACAGTTCCCCGTCCCTGCCAGATAAGGGAACCAAGACACAGAGACACTGAGTGAGCTACAGTCAGAGAGTTTAAGGCCACAAGAGGCTACCCAGTCATCGTGACTGAGCTCCGGTGTATCACAGGCCAACCATCCACTCAACACCCGCACACTAACCCAACAACTAAAATTAGACCAAAGTGTTACAGGCCACAAGAGACTAGACAAGACTTGCACAAGGTCACGGAGCAAGTCAATGGAAGAGCCAGGAACAGAGACACCGGATTAGGCTAGTCTTTCTTTGCACACGCCCTTCCCGGAGGTGCAGTTCCCCTCCCACTGAAGTCAGGGGAGCAGCAGTGGTGGGACACCTTCAAAACTAACCTCTAGTGCAGATGAGGCTCCAGTTTCCCAGACTCCATTAGGTCATGCTAAGATGCTGGCCCCCGCTCTGAGGCTGAAGCCCTCAGAATATCCAGGGAGCTTGTTTCGCTTAGAAACAGTCGGTCAGGATTGAATTCAGTCGGTCTCGCTCCACAATCCCTTTTAACCATCAAAGAAAGACAGTCTGAGAACCACGTGGGTGGCGTCCAAGCCCCCAACCAGCTTGGTGCCGTGTTCAAGAGGAGAGTCTTCGAATGCAGCCATAGGCGCTGGA
Organism: Mauremys mutica; assembly: GCF_020497125.1. NCBI lineage: Eukaryota > Metazoa > Chordata > Testudines > Geoemydidae > Mauremys > Mauremys mutica. Next base: position 5,724,797 of record NC_059095.1, read on the forward strand.
GGCAATAGAAGTTTATGAGGCTTAGCTTGGGAAGGGAATCGGTACCATCCTGAGGGAGTTACAGGCCCCTGGCAAATCATGGGCTCCTCTCTCAATGAGCACAGGGCCTCGGATGTGTGTTTCACGTGGATGTTAATGGGACGGTTATTGCATGGTACTTGAAAGCCAGCAGATTATTAAAACCACATCGCCTGGGGCTTTATGTCGATTCAATAGTTCAGCAGCCGTTTAACTTCACCACGTTTTTAAGTAATCGGTATCTAGTCGCCCCGAAGTCTGGGCCATGCAAATACCTGCATGAAATGCAGCACTAGGCAGTTTTTGGTGGCATCATTTAAAGTCATCAGGTAACGAGAGGGGACCAGACTTACAGGTATATTCCAGCTGCTTTGCACAACTCTGTCAATCCAATCAACCCTGCAGAACCGGCCAGTGAAACTGGGCTCATGCTGGGAGTGAACTGGTGACTGGTCGTGGATTTGAAACAGCAGGTTCCCTGTGGAAGCTGCAAGGCTAGTGATGAAAATCCTGTAAACCAGGAAACAAAGTTTAGTACATTTAAAAGGTACCTCAGGGACCAAGCAAGGGACCAAGGGTTATGGCCTCCTGGCTCTGCTATGACTCTATCATAGGAGGATGGGCCTTTAGGGCCCAATCCCTTGTGGTGCTGAACACTCTCATGTCCACTCACTTCACTGAGGGCAGTGGGCACTGCTCAGCACCTTATAGGATCAGGCCTTTTGCCTCACCGTGCCTCAGTTTCCCCACCTGTACATTAGGGTAATGACACATAGTGGACAAAGCATGGGACTGAGACTTTGGAGACTTGGGTTCTATTCCCAGCTCTGCCACTGGCAGACTGGGTGACCATGGGGAAGACACGCCCCCTCTCTGCACCTCACTTTCCCCTATCTGTAAAATGGGGATAAGGATCCTGACCTCCTTTGTAAAGCGCTTGGACATCTCTGGATGATAACAGCTGGAGGCTGTTGTTATGACTACTACTTCCCACAGGGCGCAGGGAGGGGTATGGGATGCGATGACCATGGATCCTACCACAACAGAGCGAGATACAAGACTCATCTCTCTGTGACAGCCTTCAGACAGAGCGGGAAAGTTGTGTCCTCACTCAGATACGTCCCTGAGAGATACCTCACTCAGATACCTCACTGAGAGATACCTCACTCAGATACCTCACTGTGTCCTCACTGAGATACCTCACTTATAAATACTTAGCCAGACAGCACCAGGGCTACTATTGCAGCAGCCTTTGGGCTATATAGCTGGGTATGGACCCACCAGGTCTACATATTCCTGGAGCCATCAGCCATTCCTTATCCCCCACCCTCTTCATGCTGACACAGACCATAGCTGCAGATTGTGGATACCCCCTACTTGGTTCTTCGGTGACCGGCCTCCCGACCTTCCCAAACCGTAGCAGTTCATCAGCAACTCATGTCTATGCTTGGTGAGGAGCATAATCTGACCCAACGTCAATAAGCAAAGGCAGAACATGGGACCTGGAAGGGTTTGAGTTAGGAACGGAGAAATCTGAAAATCACCCCTGTTCAGGGAGCCCAGCAGAAGGCATGACCCCCCCTTTTGGTCCCACGCAGAGTATTGCCAATCTCAAGAGATCAAAAATTTAATGAGTTGGATGCCAACAAATCAGGAAATGGCCACGTGTTTGGGGGGGCCAGTTTACAAAGAGATTATGTGGGGTTTTTTTCAGTCTGCCTAACAGTGGGTGAGCTGCCCATCCCCAGACTGAGAGAGAAGGTGCGTTAGTGCTATCCATACTCCCAGACGTGTTGGGTAGGAGGATTTTGGCCCCTGCTGCAGGAGTTTTCACCCCCCACATCTGCCCGTCCCCTGCCCGGGAGGAAGAATTCATTGCCAACTTCCAAATCAACCCTGTGCCCCTAGTCTCCAAATCAGTCCCGCTCCCCAGACGCCCACCAGTTCTGTAGTCCCCTTCCACCAGTCCGGCCGCCACCTCACCCCGAATCTGCCCCACCCAGTCCCTGCCAGTTCTGCGCCCCAGCTCCTCCACCCCCACCCAGCCCCCACCTCACCCCAAATCTGCCCAACCCTCCCATCCCCCACCAGTTCTGCCCCCCAGCTCGTCCACCCCCACCCACCCCAAATCTGCCCCCGCCCCATCCAGCCCCCACCAGTTCTGCCCCCATCTCCTCCACCCCCACCAGTTCTGCCCCCATCTCCTCCACCCCACACATCCCCCACCTCACCCCACATCTGCCCCACCCCCACCCAGCCCCCACCTGTTCTGCCCCAGCAGCTCCCCACCCCCCATTTCAGCACCTCACCTCCACTTTCCCCCCGGGGTTCTTCACCCCTCCCAGCTCTGGGGGCTGCAGCAGCGCCCCCGCTCCCCTCCCAAGCTGGGGGGGCAGCTCCAAGGGGCGCTTCCGCCCCCCCTCGGCCGCCCGGCACTGCAGGTCCTGCGGGAGGAGGAGGGAGCGGAACCCACGCGGTGCTCCCAGGAGGGGAGGAGGGCAGGAAAGGGAGCTCGAGCTCTGATTGGTTGCTCTGCCCCGGAGGAGGCGGGCAGAGAGGCAGGCGGCCAATAAGAAGGGGGCTGTTCCCCTTCCCCACCCACTCAGCGGGGCCCAAATTTGCATGAGGGCAAACCACGGCGAGAGCTGGGCATTAGGGTCCCACATCCACCCACGGGGCTAAAGTGGGACTTAAGTGGCGCTGAGGCCTTGTGCTAGGTCCTTGCGGCCCAGGGGGCGGGGCGGGTGCTAGGTCCCTGCAGCCCAGGGGGCGGGGCCTGTGCAGCCCAGGGGGCGGGGCGTGTGCTAGGTCCGTACAGACCAGGGGGCGGAGCGTGTGCTGCCCAGGGGGCGGGGCGTGTGCTAGGTCCGTACAGACCAGGGGGCGGAGCGTGTGCTGCCCAGGGGGCGGGGCATGTGCTAGGTCTCTGCAGACCAGGGGGCGGGGCAGGTGCTAGGTCTCTGCACTCGGGTCAGTTATCACCCCTTGAGAGCAAACTCCTTGAGTAGACTCGTGTGTTCCCCCCGCCCCCAAACACACACACAGCGACTGCGGTGAAGAACCCCAGCCATCGCCACAACCCGTCTTAGCCCGCGGCTCCTGCGATTTCGCAAAGGATGAGGTTGTGGGGGGGTGTCGGGGGGAGTCACACATCGGGACTCAATTAATTACCGGAGTTGTGTTGTGAAATACCAAACCTTTATGGCACACGCTGATATTAGGAACATATTTGAGGGTTTGGGGTTTTTTTTTCTTTCTTTCTTCTGCATAGAGAGGAGACTCGGCCAGGCTGGAAAAACCCCAACACAAAGTCGAAACAGATGCTTGCCAGAGGCTTGACTCATTCCAGTCACAACTGTGCAGGAGCAAAGGCAGTGCCACAGTGCCTTCGTCACCTGCTAGCCCAGAGGGGCCCTTCCAAGCCCACTGGGGCCAGCTGGGGCACATGAGGATATGTCTGCAGTAGGGGCAGTGTTGATGTTTTTAGCCCGATTCATAAGAGAAAGCTGGGTGGCCAGATTCCAAGCCGGGATGTGTGTTCACTTAAGGAAGAAAGCTCCTTTAAAGGAACACAGGGCACTGTTCTACCCTGGAAGACCAGTGTCCCAGGCACTCACCTGGTCAAACTACTCTGTCGGGAAATCCTTTACTCACCGTGTACACCTCTGCTCCTGGGGGAAGCGGTGTGGCTTAGTGGCTAGGGAGCGCGGGCATAGGCATCAGCTCAGCCCCAGCCCTGCTGTAGGATGTTGGGTGAGCTGCTCTTTGCGGCACGGACTGTGCCTCGGTCTGTGTCAGTGATCTCAGTGCTATTGTAGTCCAAACAATAGTAAGGAAAAACACCCATCATGGAAGTCGTTGCTCACCCATGGGAAGAAGAGGTTTGCCAGTCTGTCCTGCCTCTGCCTCGCTACCGTGTGGGCCACGCATTCAAACATGGGCTTCAGAGTTTTCTGGGGCAGTTCCCCCGCCTCCTTTGTTATTTGCAAGGGCATGTTAGGTGTAAGCCACTGGCTGCACCTGCATGTGTTCGGTGGGTGCAAAACCAGAGGCTTGGTTAATGCTGGAATTAAATCCGGCTCTATCCATGTGGCTGATCATTTCGGCTACTGTAAATGCTTTGTGCTGAGCAAACTTAGAGACAGGGCTTCCCTGCACCTGCCCAGAGCTGTGGGAGTGGCCTGACTGCCATGGGGTCTGCTCGCATATATGTAAAAACAGGCACATACTAACACAGGTGCACACCCATGCACTTAACAGAGACTCGTGTGTGGCCTCAAAGACCCACAAATGCATAACCACACACACAGGCACATTGTACACACACACAATCTCAGGAGCACACATGCACTTGCAGAGACTTGTGTGTGTACACACACACTCTCTCTCTCCTTCTGGCTCAGCCTGAACCAGCCAGACTGATCCCTGTGCAAAGCCTCTAGGAATTTGCTTTTCTCTCCTGCTCTTTTAGCCAGTGTTATGTGCTGTTGTTATTTTAAGTGAATCTGTGCCCCAATCTCAGCTACGGGAGCAGACGTTTCTCAGTAAAAAGTAGAAACTGAGACAGCTCCATGCAGCTTATTTATTCTTTCTCCAAAAGTGTCCTTACTTGTAAATGATCCCAGGATCTGGCCCCATACCCTGCTCTCAGTCTCATTGAATTCAGCCAGGGGCATGAGAGAAAACCAGAGACAGGATCTAAGCTGTCCATAGACAAAGTAAACATGCCATCCCCACCTCCACAGACCAGCTCAAATATCATTAATGGGGTGATGTTTCCCAGCCATTTTTATGGGGAACTAAAGTGACTGTGGTCCAACTTTGCAGCAATATGGCTTGAATGTATAAAATTGCATTAAGGGCATTTGAGCTGCACCGTGGGAAGTTGCATGCCGTTCAGGGGGCCACCAGAGCGTGCTAGCACGCTGGAGATCTCAAAAGGCTCCAAAGTTGGGCAGGTCTCACTATCCCTGTCTAACGGAGAAGGAAACCAAGAGAAAGTGACTTGCCCAAGGCCACACAACACGTCACTGGCAGGGCCAGGAACAGAACCAAGGCCTGGCACCCAGGCCAGTGCCCAGTTTACAAATCCGTACTGCCTCGAAAATGGGATGTACCAACACAGCCACCTTCAAATATGACCCAGGGGCAGTAGGTGCAGAAAGGACTGACGGGCTCACCCAGTCTGATCAACTGCGTTTTGCATGATTAACCCCTGTGTAATTTCCCTGAATGGGTCATGCTACCTGCCCCTGAGTATCTGCAGTGATCTCACCTGAAGATCACTGTCTTAAGGACTCTGCCAAAATGCCCTGATTCAGTAACTACCAACTTTAACAAGCGGTGTGCTAACGAAGATAAGTGGACTGGATCGATTGGGAATGGAGTCTGAAACATTCCCTCTCCAGGCTCTGATCCTAGTCGCATTAAGGGGGAGGAAGGAAGGAGGGGCCGGTGGTTAGGGTGCTAGCCTGGGACTCTACAGCCATGGATCCAGTTCCCCGTTCTGCGACAGCTCCCCTGCGTGCCCTCGGGCTAGTCACCCAGTTGCTCTGTGCCTCGGTTTCCAATCTGTAAAATGGGACAACAGCACTGCCCCACCTCCTAGCAGTGTCCTGAGGCTAAATACGTTAAAGACTGACACTGTGGTAATGAGGGCCATAGAAAGGCTTCCCCTGATTTCAGTGGGCTCTGTTACAGCGGAGGAACTCCATTCGGTGTTACGTACTGGTGTAAATTGGCCCGGAGGGCCGGACAGGGCTCTGGTCAGTGATGCCCAGATGGCTTTACCACATGATGGCTGTTTGGCAGCCTATGTGAAATGAGTTTGGCAGGTCTCAATCAGCCCCCCAATCCGGGACAAGCAACCACAAAAAAACCACCACCTCCATGGCTACTAACTGCTCCCCTTGGCTGTCAATCTCAGTGGCGAGGCCAAGGTCAGGGCTGAGATATATTGTTGGGGAAGTTGGTGCTGTTGCTACCCAGGATGCACCTGTTCTATGGATGACAGAAGACTCGTCTCCACTGCTGTCACTCAGACTGGAAAAAAGAGGCACATTTTTAACAGCGATTACTCACTGGAATCGTTGAGCGTTCGCCATCTTTCAATCAAATTAAATGTCTCTTTCCTAAACACATACTCCAGCTCGACCACAAATTACCGGTCTTGCTGCAGGAATCACTGGTTGCAATGCTCTGCCCTGTGGTATGCAAGCAGCCAGACTAGACTAGTTCATCAGAATGGCCCCTGCTGGCCCTCAGCTCAATGAATCTGGGCCACGGCCTCCACTTTAGAAATTACTAAAAGAAAAGAACAACGTGGAACTGGTTTTATTCCTTTTAATTATAACCCAAAATGTAACATAGCAGTAAAATGCCCCCGAACAATATGGAATAGGAAACATACATGTTACATGGCATACGTAAAGGATGGGGACACAACCATACAAAAATAGAAGAGAGGGGATTTTTTTAATCTATATAATAATATAAAGGCGACGGTTTCCGAGCCGCGTGGTGTTGGAGCCGATATGCTATTTACACAGGTCACAACACACACGATGTCGCCGGGGATGGTGAAAAATAAATACCGGGGATGCGATCGGAGGAAGCTGAGCTGAGGATCCAGAGGGGGGCGGGGCAGCTGCCCCGCCCCCTTTTTGAATGTGTCCATGAGGTTCTTATGATGTGTTTGCTAAGCCAGGGACGGCTGTAATGTCCCGAGGTTCAAGAAACCAACCTGCTGGAGAGGGGGCAGCTGGGGTGGGTCACAAAGGAGCCAGGCACCGTTTCCAGGACACCACAGGCCAACCCAACGTAACAGCAACTAGAGACACCTGGTGCCATCAGGACCCCTGTGGGCTGAGCTCTGTTAATACACAGAGGGGGAGAGAGCGGCAGGAGGTTGGAGGAGATGCTAACTGGACTAGACAGACAACAGGAGCGGAACTGAGGCACAGGGACCCCAAAGTCACACACAGATGCTGTGGCAGGGCTGGGAATTAAACCCAGATCTCCTGAGCCTCAGTGCTTGACCACGCAGCCAACCTTCGTCTCGCAACGCTTCCCTATTTGCCAAGCACTCATCCCCTCTCTTCCCGCCTGCCCTCCCCACTTTCTAGTGAGCGACCGTCTTTGGGATTCCTTCCCTGTTTGTGCCCCGGCCCTGGTGCTCAGTGTCAGCAGCCGGGGGAAGGGGGGCAGTTTGCAGTCAACCTGCAGCATGCGCTGTAGCTAGCAGTGGCCTTTCAGCATGGGCCTGATGGCGACCGGGGGGCTAACTATCGAGGGACTGATCTGAAAACCCCAGAACGATATTTAGAACCCAAAAGGCGCTGGGCCGGGTTCTCCTCTCACTTACACCGCTGTCAATCACAGCGACTCCCCTAAAGCCGGGGCAAAGCTGATGTAGGCGGGATCAGGTTTGTAATGACATTAGGAGAGGTCAGAGTCGGGGCCAAAGCTGCCTGCCTGTCTCTTTAACGCACATCCCCTTGGGGCCCTGGTCTCAGATGCCTTGTCTCACAGCCTCCGAACGAGTGCAAAGTGCTACCCGGCATACTTGCTTTGCACCAGCATCAGTGGCTCCGCAAAGGTAGGGTGACCAGATGTCCCGATTTTATAGGGACGGTCCCGATTTTTGGGTCTTTTTCTTATATAGGCTCCTATTACCTCCCACCCCCGTCCCGGTTTTTCACACTTGCTGTCTGGTCGCCCTACGCAAAGGTGCAGGACAATGAACCCCAGAGGTATTACCAAGATGGGCCTGAACGAAGACCCCCGAGACCAACACCACTGAATTCTGGGTAAATCTGGCTCTGAATCCCGACTGGAGCCCGTTGCGGTTGCAATGATCTGGGCTGGTGTAACCCACTCGTGGCACATTTTTCCTGTCTAGTAGGGAGCAGTCTGCAGCTAGAGGTCAATGAGCCTGCCACAGCACTGGCTACCAGAGCTGATGCTTTCAGCTCCAGAGGTCTCAGGTTCTATCCCTGCTGCCAATGAGCCACCCAGGGACATGGCATTAGAATGGCAAAAAGTTTGCCCCCCTTGCCCATTGTGTGAAACCCAGCCTTGAGGGCAGCGTGCGAGGTTGTGTTACCTCTGCGTCCTCACTGACATTGCTTATTACATGGGGACCTGGATTGGACAAGATCAGGAAAACAAAAGATGCAACAACCACAGCTTTGAACTGAGTTTCCTGCCGTCGGGAGCTGTCCATCCCCACAGCTGAGCCCCTAGGACAGAAAGTCCCTCAAGGGAAGGCTCAACCTCAGATTCCCGCTGGACAGGTCCAGGAACTTCTGCAGATGGGGGCACCAAGAATTAAAACAAAACAATAAATACGTCCGGAAGTGCTGTCTTGGGGCTAGTATACAGCGTGGGCCCAATTCTCAGGGACACTAAGGCCCTCTGGCAGCATAAAGGGGCGTTAAGAAAGGTGGAAATGGCCCCCAGAGAATCCTCCTGCACATGGGGGCCTCCCCAGTCAGTGTAGAGCTGGTGTAAAGATTGTACAATAGTCCAGCTCACAGCCCAGAGGACAGACTGAAGACATGGTTGGAGTGCCCTGTGCTATGGCTAGTCACTGCCTCCCATGGGGAGCAGAGCATAAGTTAGAGCAGCCCAGAGGCTGCTCTAACTTACATCAGGCTCTGAACCACCCAGGACTATGAGGAGCAGAAAGGTGGTTTAAAGCCACCCTAATCTCCCTCCCGTGCCCCAGTCGCAGGAACGGAGTAATGAGAATCGGGCCCTATGCGTCTGCATAACATAAACAGATATAAATAAGAATTTTTCATCTTAATAAATATCAGGTATATGGTTTGTACAATATATACATAATGCCCGTCTCCTGGGTTCGGCCTCTTGGCAAAGAAGGAGTGTTTCACACATAGTTTTCTTCGGCATCGCCCACATCGAGGGGGAACTTGGCCACAGCTGTAAATGGAGCCATAAAAGAAAATGAGCTGCAGGGAAATATTAAACACTACAGTCTGGAGGGCTCAGGGGACTGGGACTGGGCCACGGGGCCTTTCATCTCCAGGTCGCTGGTGTAACGTGGCCCATCACAAGAGTGGTCAAAAGTCATCCCTCTGCTCTCGGGACAGTTCTCAGCCCAGTCCCCAGCGGGCAGGTCTCTGGATCAGGGGAAGCCGAGCACCTGGGATCTGTTCCCAGCTCTTCTCCAGGCTCAGTAGGTGACCTTCAGCGAGTTGTTTACAGTGCAGCCACATCATCTAAAGTAGCCCGGATAATCTGGGGTGCCTGAGTCTGGGAGTTCCACTTCCAATCCCCCAAAGGTCAGACTCCCAAGCACTCAGCGTCCGGAAAAAGGGCCAGATTTTCAGAAGAGCTCACCCACCCCCCATTTCAGGCCCCAAAATGAGGAACAGATTTTCCCTAATGCTCAGCACCCAACGCCAGGAGCCCATCTGAGAATCCGGCCCCCTTTTCCCAAGGCCTGATTGGGAGCTGAGCTCCCTTGACAATCTTAGGGCCTGAATTCCCAGAGGGGCTGAGCCCAGGCCGCCCCCATTGACCTCAGTTAGAATAGCGAGTGCCCGGTGCCATTGAAAATCACGCCCCATCTCTTGAAGCTGAGCGGTAACAGTCAGAAGCAGAAATTGGACGCTCGCAAATGGAGGCACTAAAATTAGAGGGCACGGGACTGAGAGGACAGAGCCGTCAGCCTGGGGAATCCCTCTCCACTCTCAAAAGCCCCCTACAAGTGTTGTCTGTGTTGTTTCTCAACACATCTTTACGCAAGGTCTGATTGCGTGTGTGGGGGGGGCCGACCAGCCAACTCTGAACCACATCCCCATCCACCGTACCCAGGTGAACGTTCTCCAGGGCAAGAAGTGAAACATACCTAAGCAGCTTCCGTAGTGCCGGACTCCGATAGATCTGCCCAAGAAGCAGGTTGCCCGCCGTAGATGGCAGGCAGACGGGTAGGTGACGTTGTTGTTGCCGCAGAGAGTGTGGTCCAGGGTGGAGGGATCAGGGCAGGGGGCCGTCCTGCACATCACACAGTGGGCACTGCCTGTCTGGTCCACAACGCAGGTGTGGGTCCCGGGGCACACCACGCTGGAGCAGGACTCTAAGGGAAGCAGTCGCAAGCCGGAGAGTGAGCTTGGTCAGAGCATGTGTGCGCGTGGTTCAAGCTCCAGCAACAGAAAGTTCTAGAGCTGCTTTTCTACGGGGGGCAGCGTTCAAAGGATCATTGTGGACCAAATACTGCTCTCGGTTTCACCAGATTAACTCCAGAATAACCCCCCTGGTTTCAGTGAGGTTTCTCCAGCTCTACATTGAGGTAACTGGGAGCAGGATTTAGCAACAAGTTTTGCTGGAAATTGTGCTTCCCCTTTTTTATTCAGCACAAATCCAGATATTTGGCTACTGGTAAACATTTGCTTCTCTTCACCAGCAGAATCATAGGGTTGGAAGGGCCCTCAGGAGGTCATCTAGTTCAACCCCCTGCTCAAAGCAGGACTAATCCCCAGACAGATTTTTACCCTAGTTCTCTAAATGACCCTCTCAAGGATTGAACTCACAACCCTGGGGTTAGCAGGCCAATGCTCAAACCACTGAGCTATCCCTGCCCCCATGTGGTTTTAGACGGTGTTGTGCATCTGATGGCTACTAGTTTGTGCCTCTGTAGATCTGGGTACAGGAGCAAATCGGATCATAAGTGCAATGAATCTCATGGTCTCATCTGCCCCCAGCATGACACTTGCACACTTCCCCAGCTGATGGAAACCGGTGACCCTCCCTTTGGCCCCTCACCACTGCCCGACTGATGGTCTGTGCTCAGAAGAGGGCAGAGGGATATGCAGGCCAGAATTTAGGTGCAACAGCAGAGCAGAGCAACACTGGGACCTCGGTTTAGACCGGCACAGGTGCTGGAAGTCAGAATAGAGGTGCACTGTGTGTGGGATGCCCCTGTCTGCACTGTACCTAATGCCACAGTCCCTTGACCTGGGTACTAATTCACTCCAAATTAAAACAAGAAGCAAATTGTGGCTTTACCATCCCTAGCCACTGCCCAGCCAGAACCAAATGGACCTGGCAAACTGCTGGGTTCTCGACGCACTGAGCAGTCACAAGAGTGCTAACCCGCACGCTAAGCTAGCCAGAACACATGGAGCAACGGCTGATTTCTGCTCTGACAGCCCGCCTGCGTCCCATCTCTGCTGTGTACACACATACGCCAGCAGACAGGGGCATTCCATGGCAGGCGTGCGTCATCACTTACTGTAGATTATAAACACTCTTTCACAGGGGTTTAAAACTTCAGCTCTTTTTGAAGCTGGATCAGGCGGTGACTCGACAGCCCAGCTCCCCAGATTTGGCTTTTAAGATGATTTCGACAGGAAGGAATTTCAGAGAGGGGGCTGGCAAAAATAATAGGCATAATAAAGCTGCCAGACCTTGGCAGGTTTGGGATGTTTTTCTGGTCTGTTTTTTTTTAAAACAATAGCTGGATGCATCTAAGTGACATGTTATGGGCCGCTGTTCTTTTGTCGGTGATGTATGTAAAACCCCCATTAAATCCAGAGCTCTTTACGCATCAGAAGATGCTACTCCAGTGTAGAATATACAGCGCATTCAATACCGGGCATCGTATTTCAGTGAGTACATAGGGCTTAAAAATCCCATTGGGCTTAAAAATCCCTTGTGCAGTTATTGCCGAAGGAGGATCCCTTACGAAGGAGAAGGGCAGCGTTTTATGCTGCTGCGATTGCAAAAGCCTTTAGAGTCATGCACTTCCTATTGGATTTGGAGAGCAATTTGGAGAAAAAATAGGATATACGTTGCTGTGCACTGTTAAACATCTGCCACTTATCACCCAGAGGTGGCTGCATTTCAGTGATGGATAAAGTAACCCCCACAGCAGTAGATCAGGTTGCAAATTTCTTTGGGATGGTTCAGGTTATCTAATGAATAAAAGTAACACCTTCCATTTATCATCTTCACTCCTCAGCTTCCGTTGAGCCTACTCAGCTTAGTACATACGAGGCCACATCCACAACTGGTGTAAATTGTCATTGTTCTATTTATGGCAGTTTGCAGCAGCTGAGAATCTGCCCTCTGGTACATGAGGTTATGCACTTCTCAGAGGGTGTGTCTACACTGCACATTAAGCCCAGGCTCTGACCCTGGTTTGAGCCCAAGCCCCACTTCTGTCCACACACAAATCAATCTGACTCGGGTCAGCAAGCACTCAGGACCCTGGGAGGAGGCTGGGTCAAGCACTGTCATTTTGCAGTGTGGACGCAGCTGCGCAGTGCGGTATGGTCACATTAGCACAGCTGTGAGACTCTGGTCCAGCAAATGTAAACCCAGGTTTACAATGCAGTGGGACGCTCAAAGGCAGACTTGGAAATACCAAGTCCACAAATCCGGGTCCCCCAGATCCAGGTTTACAATGCAGTGGAGACATACCCAGAGACTCCCTACAACTCTTAGATGCAGCAGGGTAAGTTAGACACGGGGGGCCTAATCCTCATCTCACTTACACCAATGTACATCAGAGGGGAAGCCAGGGGAATTATACCAGTGTAAACGAGATCAGAAGCAGGGAGTGACTTTCAACAGGTTCTTCATCAAAAGCTCAAAGACTTCAGGGTTCAATGCTGCCACTAGTACCCATGCTGAGTGGTACCTTGCTAGACAAGGCCCTCCCCGGGGACTTGCCATGCAAAGAGAGTGGCAGAATCGGGCTATTCAGTATTAGAAGATTCTGGTTCTTACTCATAAATTTGCTACATTCAGGGTTTCTCGGTTCTATTCCGCCAATGACCTGTTGGGTGACTGTGGGCAGGTCACCTCACTGCCCTGTGCCTCAGTTCCCCCTTGGGTTATCATGACACTGGCCTCCTCTGTAAAGAGTCTGAAGCTCTACTGGTGAAAAGTGCGAGATAGGAGCTTGGTATTGTTATTTAGAAGGACGAAATAATGCAACATCTGCTCTCCTCACAGCATTTCCACCTAGGGACAAAAACAGCCGGGAGAAAGACAGATCTCTCATACCGGGCCTCTTGTCACGTTAAAATAACCCATGAAAATAAAACTGGAGCTAGGCCCGAACCAGATAATAGATTGGCCCCTACTAGGGTGACCAGTAGGACCAGTAGGTCCCAATTTTATAGGGACAGTCCCAATATTTGGGGCTTTGTCTTCTATAAGTGCCTATTACCCCCCACCCCCGTCCCGATTTTTCACGCTTGCTGCCTGGTCACCCGAGCCCTTAGAGAAGCCCAGATTTGAACTCCATCTCTCTGGCCCAGCTCTGCTCCTAGACCCCCAGAGCACCTGACTGGCTGAATAGGTCAGAGGCCCTGCAGGAGACAGGAGCCTGTGCTCCCACCGCTGCCCTTGGCGTTGGAAACTGGGCTATGGAAAGTGAACGCTGGCTGGGGTGCAGGGATGATCCAAACGGAGCAGCAGGGATCTGCTGAGTGGGGCCCGCTCAGCCCTGGAACCAGCTGCCACGTCATGGCCGAGGGGATTCACGGGTCTCCAGATTGGGAAGGGTTTGGGGATCCTGAGGGATGGATTAACCTCTCTCTCTCGATAGCCCCGGAGCATGGTCAGGAGGGGCCTTGACTTAACAGCTCAGCTGGAAGACCGTGCCTCAAACAGGGCCTTGGCTTGGAGCATGAGTCATGGCAGGGGGCTCTCTCAGACCCTAAAGCTTCTGGCTCAGAGGCAAGAGGTAAGAAGTAGGGGAAGGGCGTGTAGGTCAAACCCAGCTCCGGCCTGCCAGCCCCTGTGCCAGTGACCCACACGCTGCCATCCAGAGCTATTCTCCCAGCTCCACTCTTGCGTTGAGGGGGCCAGTTCTGACCAGGCATAAATGTGTGCGGCTCCTTTGGGGGTCATGGGTTTCCACCCACTAACAATCGACTCTAAATAGGACCCTGCCCTTCCACAGCGAATTCCCATTTCCGCTGCAGGCGGCACAGCGGGCACGTCAGGGGAACGGCCCCAGGCTCCTTGCCCAGTATAGAAATCTCCCACGCTAGAGGGATACGCCACGGGTACCTCAGTAGGGGAATCGCTGCAAAGTCACCTCCAGGGGCCAGGAGTCTAAAACTCTGCCTCAGAGATGCCAGACATGAGGAGCGGGGGAAATGCTTGTACCAAGCCTTGAATGTGGTAGGGCTGCAAGTGCCAGCTACTGGGGAAGCTGCCCTGGGTGGAAAGGGTGACCCGTGAGAACATCCAGCTTGACAGCACCGGAGAAGCAAGGACAAGCTGAAATGATTGAGCACCGTTTCCTCCAATTCCCAAGGGAACTTGAAACACACTCGCTTTGGGGGGTTTTAGGATAGTTCCACTAAGGCTGCCCGTCGCGTGCAGGGAGAGGGCCAGGACGCGGGAAGAGAAAGGGGGGCCCCGACGTACTTTTGCATTTGCCCTGGTACATCACTTCCAGGTCGGGGTGGTCTCTGCACTTAGCCGTCAGCAGCTCGCACTCGTCGCGGTAGGTGTAGCCATCCGAGCCGCACACCTGCAGCTTCCTGGGCAGGCTGGAGCAATCCGGGGCGCAGGCGCAGTGGGGACGGCCGTGTTTCATCTTGCAGACTTTGCCAGGGCCGCACTCCACCCCCTCGCAGGTCTCTGGGGGGAAGGAAAGAGGCATTAGCACAAGGGAGCCCCCACTCGGTTTGCACCGGGGCGCGTCCTCTCCCGCTGCAGAGGGATCGAAGGTGGCAAGGGGACCCAGAGACACAGGAGCGGACCAAGAACCAGCTGTGGTTCAAAACTGGCTCACCAGCCCCTTGGTGTGAGGCAAGATGAATTAACCCCTTAACGCCCACAGGGACTGAAATCCTTTCTTTAATCGCAGGACAGGAGCAAGCAGCATAACTCCTGTTATGAGAGTGCTCCATCAATGAGAGATGGCTGCGCATATCTAAACAGAGGGCCCACAGTGACGGTGCCAGCAGGGGGCGCTCAAGACAACGCAGTATTGGTCCTGGGTTCGATCAGACCAATGACACCTCCTGTTGAGCCCCGTCAAAGGCTTCTTGTATGTTGTTCTTTATACCCCAGCTGCTCATAACCGCCCCCAGCTGGGCCAGAGACTGGGGGAGAGGATACAGCACCGTGGCCTGCTCAGTCCTTGGACTCTGCTGGGGCCACCATCGAGAGTGCTCACTACCGTGCTGGCTTTTGGGATGGGCCCGTCTCCTAGGAACCACCACCCCCAAGACCCGCCCAACTCATTACACACACGGATGGTAACAGCTACCGGTTCTCTCTGGGGTCAGCCCTGGGGGATTGGATGTGGAGAGCTCCTCGGGCTTTGTC
This sequence comes from Mauremys mutica, assembly GCF_020497125.1. Taxonomy (NCBI): domain Eukaryota; kingdom Metazoa; phylum Chordata; order Testudines; family Geoemydidae; genus Mauremys; species Mauremys mutica. Next base: position 5,740,136 of record NC_059095.1, read on the forward strand.
TAGACAAGGGGTTGTTCCCTCCAGCTTGAATGCGATTTGCCCTCCATCTGGACGCAGAACTCCCTTGATTAAGTGTTCAGTTTCAGATCATGCCCGGTAGCCCGGGCTTTACCCTGCGCCACCTCAATCCTGCTAGTACCTGTGCAACTACAGGATAATGACACAAAGTCCTGAGCCACTCAGCCCCGTAACGGTCTGGTTCCTGCCCAATGGGAGCCGTGGAGCCGGCGCTTGGGGCGGGGGCAGCGTGCGGAACCCCCTGGCTGTCTCCACACGTAGTAGCCAGAGGGGAGACATGCTGCTGCTTCCGGGAGCCACACAGAGCCATGGTAGACAGGGCGTCTGCCTTAGCCCCGGTGTGCCGCCAACCAGACTTTTAACGGCCCAGCCAGCAGTGCTGATCGGAACCGCCAGGGTCCCTTTTCGACCAGGTGTTCCGGTCAAAACCCAGACACCTGGCAACCCTAATAACGGAGCAGATCTGCAGCTAGAAAAGTCGCTCCATTCATCAGCGGAGTCAGACTGGCTTACAGCAGTCGAGGGGCTGGCCCCTATGTTCAACTGCCAGCTGATTTTTTTGTTGTTGAGACATTTCTTTCTCTCGTGCAACAGAGAACCCTGCCCTGTTGTGCACGGCACCCTCCAGAAAGCCCAGCCTGTGCACGCGGCTGTGTGATCAGCAAGTTCTCTTTCCCAAACAATACCCAGCCCTGTTTCGCTCCAGGCCTCCGTGACTGGAAAACGAGAATGGGCAACAGCGAGGGGGGAAATCTGTCTGGGACGCCTCTTTCCCTACGGGCAGGGGAGGAAGAAACAGATGGCTGCATTGTCGCACTGGGTCGCCTCCTAGCAAAAACAGTCTGCGCGGGTTCAACGGGGCCGTTGAACTCATGTGCGTGTGTGGCAAGCTACGGAATTTCCCCTGAACCCGGGAGACATTTGGGGAGTGAGCAGTGCGAGCTGGGGGGGGAGGAAAGCGACATTGGCTCCTATGAGAGGCTAGTTATCACGTCTCCAGAGGTTGGAGGTGTGTGGTGGGCGGGGGAAATCAGGTTGCTCCAGTGGGAGCGTTTACGCCATGTCCCACAAGTGTGACTCGGACCCATTGCTCCTGCTTTGCAGGACCACTCCCTTCCCCAGTGCCCTCGGCATCTTCTCTAGCCAGTCGGCGGCGGGGTCAGCTTTCCTGCCCCCTTTGGATCAGGGGAACACGGACACCTACCAGGGTATTATTTGCAATGTGTCTCTTTGGACCTAGAGAATCCTCCCCCTGTGGAGCTATTCCTTCACTGAAGTGGGAGGCGGGGGGGCGGGGGGAATGTTACCCCAGGAGCTCGGGGGGGGGGAGGAGAAAGTGCCCCCATTCAGTAAGGGGAAGGGATTGACCGTGGGACATGGTGTGGTGTGGTTTCCCTGGAAGATCGCGTAGGGAGGAAGGTGGAATTCCCCCAGGAGTTTCTCCCTATTTTGCAGGGGGGAAATCCCCTGGCAGGGGACCAGCTGCTTTTCCTGTTCGCCCCCGGAGCTCCATATCCAAGCAGTAGCCATCGCCTGGAACAGGGCCTGGCCTGTGAGTCAGAGGCCCTAGATCTGCCGGGGCTGAGTGAATGAGCTACGTGGGGCTCGCTCCTGCGGGCAAGCAGCTCTTTCACATGGACGAGCCTCGGCTGAACTCGCCTGGTGCGGGCCACGCTCCAAACAGGCCACGCCCTTCGGCGAGCCAGGCTGGGCGAGTCCAGCACATGCAGGGCTCTTTCTGCACCGGGCGTTGCAGTGGGGAGGGCTGCTAGACAGATAAAGCATGAGCCTGGGGTGGGGGGGGGGGGGAAGGGGTGGGGCTTGCCACTGCTCCATTCCCAGCAGCCTCGACCCCTCACCCACGTTAGCTTTGCAGAGCCCCGACTGAGGCTCAGTTCAATGGACCCAGAATGCCCCAGAAGGAACATAACCTGCCTCTGGCATGGAAACCTGGCACCCTCCTCCATTCGGGAGCCCTGGGGGAGCTGCCAGGACCTTTCTGCCACTCTCCAGCTGACCTGGCTGCAGAGCAGGAGGAGACACTGTGCTAGGGGCAGAGTGACACAGTTTCTCCTGGAGCAGAGCCAGGAGCTGGATCACAGATCCTGCCCTTTTCCAAGGCCTCCTGCTCATCGGCTAGCTCTGGGGGAGGTTCCTTTCTGGCACGCTGGGGAACGGGCAGGATCAGATTGGACTTTATGGGGGTTTCTGTAGTGTGGGGAGTTTGTTCCTCCTCTTGCTTTGGGATCCTCTCATCTCTGGGATCCTGAGGCTCTGATAAACCCCGTGCAGCAGATCGGTGCCTGGCTATAGCAGCAGAGCTAAACGTAAGCAGAAGCTGAGCAGATCAAGGAGCTCTGTTACCTCCTTCTGGACGGGGTAAGTGAGGAAGGCTGGTCCTGTGGCTAAGGGCTCAGCCCGTGACGCAGGAGAGCTGGGTTTAATTTCTGGCTCGGCCACTGATTCATCACATGACCTTTAGCAAGTTGCTTAGAGTTTTCAGAAGGGCTCAGAAGCAGCCAGGTTGTCCAAAGCTCCTGGGCCCCACCTCTCTCTGTGCCTCAGTTCCTCCGCTGCAAAATTGGGAGAATAATCTTCCCTATGCCGGCCTTGTGCATGTCAATTGTAAGATCTCTGGGGGAAGGGCTGGCTCTTGCTCTGCGGCGTGCCTGGCACAATGGGGTCCCAATCTCAGTCTCGCGGTGTAGGCTGAGGTGCAGTGAACAGTAATCATTGACCTGGAGGCTGATTCTGCAAGGTGCTGACTTCCCTCAGTGCTCATTAAATCAGGACCTTTACCTCCGTTCCCTCCCAGCGCTGCCTGACACTCAGCGACGTCAGACACCAGAAGCAGACCTGATCCTCGGAATCTTGAATTGGGGGAAGTTTCAAGTCTGAATCCTGCAGCCTGGTCTCTATAAGGAATCAAGGACCAGGAGGGCAGTTTCAGTTTTGCCTCTAACCTCTCTCACTACCCGTCACGTCATTCCCCTTCTGGGGACCTCTCCAAGGCTGAATTAAGGGCAGTATCTGTGTTCAGGCAGGAGAGGGGTGCATCAGGGCGGGGGAAGGCTGTTCGTTAATGGCCTTTGTAAAACAAATGACTCAATGAACCACGCGGCCTTTCCAACCCACTCCCTTACTACTGCGGTCAGCAGGTCTTCTGGCCTGTCCTCACATGGCCGTGCAAGTGTGACGCGAGGCTCCGTGCCTCTGGCTTGCTCCGAAACATCTGGAGGGCTTGGAACGCACAAACTGGAGTGTTTCCATTTTTTGAACTAGCCCGTTCTATAAAGACATTTGGAGATGTTGAAAGGGGAGAGCTGTAAATAAATAAATAAACATTCCCCCTCGGGGAAATCTGCGGCCGGCAGCTGGAAAGGGAGGATCTGGCAAGAGGAAACTGTTATTTCCCCGGGAACGAGCCGCCGCAAGCTGGCTTAGCGCCCTCGGATCTCTGCTCCTCCCTGCCCCAGCAGCGGTGTCCAGGGCTGGAACTGCGTTCCAACAGGACTGGGGGGAATTGCACAGTGTGGGGCGGCAGTCAATTGTCCTACGCTGCCCCCTTGCAAGCCCCCATGCAGGGGGCGGGGCCAGCAGTGGGAGGAGGAGTCTCCGCAGTGCACATCATGGACACGCAAGGCTCCTCTGGAACGCGGGGCAGCCCATAGGCAGCTGTAACACAGCGCACGCCTGGCGTTATTCTGGTCGACGTCAGGGGCCGTCCCAGTCCTCGGTGCCACCCAGGATCCTGAGGGCATGATGCCAACTTCGCCCCCTTGGGCTCTTGCCTCCAGCTGGGGATCTTGCTGCTTGTGCCCTGCTCCCCGCTCCTGTTGCTCTAGGATTTGGCTGGGAGTGGCGGGGCAGGGAATATCCCCCCGCACCTCCGGATCCTGATAGAACGTATAACCACGGGCCACGACGGGGGGAAGGAACCTCCAGGTCGTCCCTCCCCCACATGCAGGAGCCGGGAGAAACAAGGTCACACACTTTTGGCCTCACAGCCCACGTCAGCATTTACACCAGTGCAAAGTGGGCACAAATGGCTTCCCCGTTCCAGGGGGGTTCCGTTTACACCCCTCTGCGCTAGTGTGAACAACCACGCGCCAGACACAGCAGTGACTTGGCTCAGAACCAACTCTGCTGGTTCCATGTCGGAGCCCAACCCAAAAAGGGGCCTGTTTGTCTAGGTCCGCTGTGGCCGGTCTCCTGAGCTACCAGGCCAAGACGGTGGAAATGCTGCAAGAACAGACAATGGCTGGAGATTTCTGCTTTGCAGGACCAAACTCCCCCAAGGGCGACGCCGGAGTTGATGCCATTTTAAATGTGAACCCAAAACCTCTGCTCCTAGCGGCTGTTTGTGATCTAGTAGCTCTGACAACAGCCTGGGACTCAGGACACCTGGGTTCTTGTCCGAGCTCGGCCTCTGACCTGCCACGTCACTCTGGGCAAATCGCTTCCCTTGTTTCACCTCCCATCCTTTACCTGCTCTCTCTATTTAAGCGAATATCTTTCGGACAGGGACAGTCTCCCTCTCAGTATTGCTGCAGCTAAAGCACCGCAGCACAGACACGTCCTATGTTGATGGAAGGGGTTTTTCTATCCAGGCAGTTAACCCATCTCTCCAAGAGGCAGTGGCTAGCCCAGGGGTCGGCAATCTCTGGCACGCGGCTCGCCAGGGTAAGCACCCTGGCGGGCCGGGCCAGTTTGTTTACCTGCCGCGTCGGCAGGTTCAGCGGACTGCGGCTCCCACTGGCTGCGGTTCACCGTCCCAGGCCAATGGGGGTGGCGGGAAGCGGTGCGGGCAAGGGATGTGCTGGCCGCAGCTTCTCACCACCCTCATTGGCCTGGGACAGCGAACCGCGGCCAGTGGGCGCCACCGTCGGCCGAACCTGCCGACGCAGCAGGTAAACAAACTGGCCTGGCCCGCCAGGGTGCTTAGCCTGGCGAGCCGCGTGCCAGAGGTTGCCGACCCCTGGGCTAGGTTGATGTGAGAATTCGTCCGTTGACTTAGCCACGTCTACACCAGGGGTTAGCTCGACCTAACCACACAGCACAAGGCATGACTTTTTCACTGCCCTGAGCCATGTAGCTGGGTTGAGCTAATTTTTAAGTGTAGACCAGGCCTTTGTGGTTACCTCCGCACTGCAAAAAAACCAAACACCCACCCACGTCAGCGGGTCTCTGAGCCCAGGTCAGTTCACTCGGGCTCACGCCACAGGGCTAAAAATAGCCGTGTAGATGTTCCTGCTCCGGCTGGAGCCCGGGACCCAGCGAGGGGAGAGGGTCTCAGGGCCCAGGGGGGAATGTTTAAACTGCTATTTTTAGCCCTGTAGCACAAGCCCGTGTCTGTTAATCTGGGCTCAAAGACTTGCTGCCACAGGGTGTTTTTTTGCAGTGTAGACGTACTGTGTCTCTAGATGCTCCCATAACACTATGCGGTATTTATAATAAAACACAACAGGCTCGGGCCTCTAAGGACAGCGGGGCGGCTGTATTGTCAGCAAGCACATCTACCTTTGCAAGGGTGGCACGGCACCAGCCCAAGGAACCCCAAGAGGCTGATCTTGTTCCCTGGCTGGGTGTAGTTGGACCAAGCGACGTCAACGTTGCTATTGCCGCAGCATTCCTCCCAGGTCACGTCGGCCTTCAGGATCATGGTGCATTTTGCTTCCTTGCCCTGCTGCAGCCAGCAGATCCCGCCTGCCAGGAGAAAGCAGACCATGAGAACCACACTTGAGAGGCTGTGTCCTTAAGATGCGTTTATTGGCTAAAGCCACTCCCTGGACAGAGAGCCCGCCCGAAGCCTTTGCACCGCTAAACCAGTGCATAATACGTGAGAAGTAGTTCCCCACCTACTGGTGCTTCTAGATACTTGAGGTTCACAAGCTGGCTGTCGACACAACAGAACTCAACCTCGGGGTGGGAATAAACTAATATTTAGGGCTGGATTTGCAAAATGTGTGTCAGCCTGCTATGGCATGTGCAGTTGCCCAGTATGCCTGGGCTTTGCACAGGTGGACACAGATATCTGTGCAGGTGCATTCATTGTGCCTGGCTTGGGAAATGCAGGGGGTACTGAGTAGCACGGTCTGCAAATGGCAAACGGTCTGCAAATTGCTGTGTTTGAGACAGGCTGTCTCTCTCTCTCCTCACCCCCTCCTAGTGCCTTCTCTGAGCCAGACCTGACTGACCCTCACCCATCTCTGGCATTAGACTCTGGAAAACAGACACGGGGTAGCTGTTAAAGAGAACAGCACCAAGAACCTAAAGTGGCAGTTCCCAAACCCCTTCATTTTCATCTGCAGGGCTGGATACTCATGAATCTAGTTCTACAGATGGGGCCCAAGCTATAGTCCTGAGCTCCAGACAGCAAAGCCCCCAACATTGAAAGATTTGCAGTTCTGTCAACTCCAAGCATTCAAAGTCATGAGTTGGGCCCCAAAATTCCATCAGATTGGCTTGAAAACCATGCGACTTTTCAAAAATAGCAGCTTTGGGATGCTTTTCATCTGCCTTCCCGTATCATAGCCTCTAGTGGGTCACGTTTTCAAGTTTTTCTCAGCAACCACAAGGGCGAGAATCTTTTTTTTTTTTTTAAATGAAAGTCAAGATTCTCTCTTATTCACATGAATCCAGGATCTGGGGCTTTCAGAAAGGCACTGAACAGCACGAGGCTTGCAATTCAATCGCAATTCAATCCTAACCGTGGATGTGCAAAAAGAGGTTTCAATCTGGGATTAGATTTCAAGCCTCCCTCCAAGTGTCCAGGGATATTTAGCTCTGGAGATTCTGAGCTCCCCCCCCCCCTTGTTACTTCCCCCTTTCTTAGGTTTTCATCGTTTACAGCCCCCCCTTCAAAAAAAAAACAACAAAAAAACACAGAGGATTCAAGCAAGACTAGAACAAGCTGAAAAGACCTTGCACCTCACTGGCAGCACAATGAATTTCCCTGGCCTAAAACACCCCACGGATGCCCTGATTCCATAGCTTAGCCCAGCCTGGGGTCATGGCGAGTACTGCCCTGTGTCCAGTGTGCAGCACTGCACAACTACCGGCTGCAGTGGTGGAGCAGCCGTGTGGGACCATGAGTGGTATGGCAATTAGGATCAATCCTTGTAGTATGCAGCCATGTCTTGACCATTGGGCACTGGAGACAGCCCCTTGGGACACAGCCAGGCCACTGGCATCTGATCTCACTGAGTCAAAAGCCTGTTTGTTTCTTAATCTCATGAGCGAATCATTTCTTTTTTTCTCTCTCTCTTTTGTGAGTGATTCCTTTGCCATTTCCTTCCTTGTAAACCAGCCGCTGCTGACGCTGGTTGGTTTGTTTTCTCATTAGCTTGATTTGGGGTTTCTTAAACGGCTAAAGATGTGGGAGCCCGTTTCCGCCCTCAGATGTGCCGGGGTAAATCTGGAGTGACTCTCTGGTAACCAGTGGAGTTACTTGGGGAGTCACCCCAGTGCACGCTGAGATCAGAGTCTGCTCTGAGCTTCCCCAGCCCGCAATTAACCTGACTTCTGGTTGGGTTGCAGTAGCTCTTTGCCCTGGGCAGCTGGAAGCTCCCAGGGGAAGATTTCCCACTGCAGCCCAGCCTCTCTGTTCTATAGAGGAGAAGATCATAACAGGCTCTGTGTCTGGGCCCTCCCTGATTAAAAGCGCAGGACACCAGGCCCCTAACTGAGGAACAGAAGGTTCCTCGTCTCCCCCTCTCGCCCCTGGTCTAGACGGGTGGGGTGTCTGAGCAGGAACAATGGGAAGAGGGAGCCCGCTGTCTCATTCAGGAGCGGTTCTCCCACCCTGGCCTCATGCAGGGTTAATCCTGAACAAACTCACTGAGTTCTGATCATTCTGTGTGACTAACTGCTGGCCCCCACTCCCTTTCTCCCAATCCCACAATGCTGCAGCCAAGTGTAAACCCACAGAGATGACCCTGGGGCATCCTAACGTGGAGTATACCCCCCTCCATCCACACCTCCCCACCCCCATTGGCCATGGACAGGGGCTGTCACGCCTCGTGCCAGCACAGTGTTTCTTTGCATACAAACTTTGGATTTCTGCTCTTAATCTTACCCATGTTAAAGGCACCACAGAGGGTGTAAACCAGAGCAGGATTCAGCCCCGAACACTGACGTGGTCCTTTGTAAATAGCACTGCACACATATTAATGGAGTTAATCCTCACAGTGCCCCCTGGGGGATGAGTGAGGATCACGCCCCTGATGGGGAAACTGAGGCATGGAGTGATTTAATGGGTTGTCTACATGGGTCTAATGCCCCCTGTGGACATTCTTATTCCAGCATGAGTGGCTTTTTTCAGTTTAGCACAATAAACTAACCCCAAAAAAGGTACTTTATATCTTTGTTTCCACATGCAGCTATCCTAGAACAACGATTCCTGAGTAACTCCATACGTGGACACTCTCGTTCAGAGTGCCTTGTTCTGGTTTAGCTTAATCTACTTGTGAATTAAGCTAAACAGGAACATTTTATTCTAGAATAGAGCGTCCACACATGTTGTTATTCAGAAATGGCTATTCCACTTTAACTTCGCATCCCACCTTTATCCAAAATAAACTTCCAAAACTAGACAAATCCTAGTGGCCATGCAAGGAACTGTAACCACCATGTAACTGGTTTCAATTCACACCTTAGCTTATACCATGTAGACAAGCCCTACTACAAACCTTGCCCAAGGTCAATAACAATGCCATGCCACAGCAGGAAATAGATCCCAGGAGTCCTGACTCCTAGTCCTCTGCTCTAACCTCCAGACCACACTTCCTCCTACAGGCAGGACTAGAAGGCTGAGTCCCAATATCTAACCTGGGGTGGGCAAACTTTTTGGCCTGAGGGCCATATCAGGGTTGCGCAACTATATGGAGGGCCGGGCAGGAAAGGCTGTGCCTCCCCAAACAGCCTGGCCCCCGCCCCCCGACTGCCCCCCTCAGAACACCCAACCCATCCAACCCCCCCTGCCCCTTGTCCCCTAACCGCCCCCTCCCAGGACCCCTGCTCCCTATCCAACCCCCCTGCTCCCTATCCCCTGACTGCCCCGACCCCTATCCACACTCCCGCCCCCTGACAGCCCCCCCCGGGACGCCCACCCCCTACCCAACCACCCTCTGCTCCTCGTCCCCTGACCACCACCTCCCAGAACCCCCCACCCCTAACTGCCCCCCAGGATCCCCACCCCGTTATCCACCCCCCTGCTCCCTGTCCCCTGACTGCCCTCCTGACCCCTATCCACATCCCCGCCCCCTGACAGGCCCTCTGGGACTCCCACTCCCAACCCTCCCTGTTCCCCATCCCCTGACTGCCTCCCCAGAACCTCCGCCCGATACAACCGCCCCCTCCTCCCTGACTGCCCCCCAGGTTCCCTCGTTCCCTGCCCCCTTACCAGCAGCAGGAGCTCGCAGCCCCGACACCCGGCCAGAACCAGCTGTGCTCCCCACGTTGCCCAGCGGGAGTGACGGGCCAGAGTGCGGCCCACGTGGCAGCGTGGCTGTGGGGGAGGGGCCAGGGACTAGGCTCCCAGTCCGGGAGCTCAGGGGCCAGGCTGGATGGTCCCACGGGTCATAGTTTGCCCACGTCTGATCTAACCACTAGACAACACCGCCTCCTTCAGAACTGTACATTGCGATGACGTGGTTATCAATGAGCCTGGAATTTGGCCCTGAGCTGCTTATTCATCTGTTAAGAATATTAATTGGGCTAGACTCCGCTTTGTTACCCGGAACAAACCCCAGCGACAGCTATTCTGGAGTCACGCCATTTTCACACTGGTATAAGTCAAATCAACCTCCGAGGGTTTGTCTACACGTAGAGCGCTGCCGGGGCAGTAGTGCTTAGTGCAGACGCTACCTACAAGAGCTTGTCCCGTCGGCGTAGGGACTCCACCACCCCAAGAAGCGGTAGCTATGTCGACACAGTGCTGTCTACACCAGGGATTAGGTCAGTGTACCTACATCGCTTTTCCACGCCCCCAACGTCGGTTTGTAGTGTAGACTCACTTGTGTAGTCTGCATGTCACAACGTTAGCCCAGAGCCAGATCTTTGTCCCCTCTTGATAAAAAATGTTGGGTTTTTTTAAGCAAACAAACATCCTCTGCAGCATTTGCAACCCAAACATTGCAACATTCTGCTGGTGCAACTGACCGGAAACGGTGAAACTGACCAGCCTGTTGTCCTTGTCCAAGCTGAGAGCAATGTAAAAGGTAAACAAAGAGCAACAAGCGCAAGCCAGATCCCGCTGTTACTACTGCGTGTAGTAATTACTATCCTGAGCAGTCCCATTGATCCTGAGGACAGGGACCTTGTTCTGAAGTGTTTGCAGGATCAAACCCTTTAAAATAGATTGTTAAAAGACTTTCAGTACCTGGGACATTATAGGGAGAGGAATGTGTTTGCTTTTAAAGTATGTCGGGAGCCAGTGTAAATCCACATCACTGCACTGAATTCAACAGAGATACAATGATTTACACCAGCTGAGGATCTGGCTCATGTTTTTTTAGTTTAGCACATGATAAGGGGCTCAGAGCAAATTCCAGGTTCACCCCCCGACCCCTCAGAAAAGTTGGAAAGTGTTTGGATCCGCGATTTTTCACCCATCTCTAAGTCCAGATGCTAATTCTGGCCTGATCCCAAGATGTGCTGAGTTCCCATCGAAGTAAATGGGAGTGGCAGGCGCTGAGGCCCAGATCCCCAAAGGTATTTAGGTGCCTAACTCCTATGGGAGTCAGCCCCCTAAATACCTTTGAGGATCTGGGCCTCTGCCCTTGTCTGCCACCTCTTCTTTCAGTCCTGTTTGCCGCTGCCACAGCCCGTGTGATTCCTTATTGTTTGCTGCAGAGACTGTGCTGGGAAATCTCAGTAACTGGCTGGGTACTAAGCTCTGATGCAAAATGTGGGGAGCTTTGGCCCCCCTCCTCAGGGCTCTGCCGAGCCTCCTCATTCCCGACTTGCAGCCTGCCTGGCTGTTCCAGTCCTAGACAACCCACACACAGCTCCGTCGGTCCTCCCCAATCCTGGCCCCAGCAGACCCAACTCCATCAGTTCCAATCCCGGCATTCCACACAGCTCTGCTGCAACTCGGCCAGCCGTTCCAGTGCTGGGCTCCCCACTCAGCTCCCTGTCAGTCCTCCTCAATCTTAACCTGCAGCTGCTCCAGTCCTGGGCTCCCCACTCACCTCAATGCACCTCCATCCTGACCCACTCATTTCTCTACAGCATTTCCACTACTCATAGGTATTTAAAGTGCCACCGGCACTTTAGGAATAACTGAGGTTTGATCCAGGAAATTAATTAAAATTACCCAAGGACCTCCCGATTTCACAGCATCTCAGTCCCACGAATGTCTGTTCCCACCACACCGCCCCAAAGGCCAGTGAAAAATAGAAGCACAAGTATTAGAAGTGGGCCAAACCCCTCTCCAGGAGCCTCCTTAGTGAAGCAAGGTCATCCTTCCAGTAGGATTTAAATTCATTGCAGGCTGGGAGATGACACACAGATAGCATCTAAAGTGCTCAGCTACCGTGGAGGGGAGAATTTGGATACAATCCGAACAAGGTTTTCGGCTATTTTAGAATAGTTTAGTTGACAAAATAATTTGCAAGTGAAGCGGGGGGTCAGTTGTCCTCAGCCTTATGAGAAAAAACAACTGTTATAAGATTATCACTAACATTTACCCTGTGTCATTACTTTTAAAAAGTAAAACACATCCATTAATCCCATTGCTACTACATAGAACAACTTCTTGCATTTCTAACGGTGCCTAGGTACCATACTACCTAGTGCCTTTCAACTTGAAGGAACCCCAAAGCGCTGTGTAAACTTAACGGTCAGGAGAATTTATACGCAAGTAACACTTCTGCTACTGCTGAAATGCAGCTAGGGAGGAGCACAGAATCTGTTTAACAATGCCCAACAACACAGCACACCAGTTCAGGGAAGAAAGAAGGAAATTAGAATCCCATATCCAATTGCATGCTGCAGGGGAGAATTGGAGGGAGACAGGATGCAACTCTCTGAACTGCAATTTGGCCTGGACCTCAGGGCAAACACCTGTATACTTGTCCTGGGATCTTTAACGAGGAGGAGTGGTCACAAGCTTGGTTTTACAATCCCTGGGAAGGAGTTAATTCCCCAGGTTCCTACTCAGGCAACATTCCTGTTGATTCCGAGGGTGAAAAGCTGAAAACAGGAGTTGTGCCATTGATTTCAATGGAACCAGGATTTCACTCCTTAATTTGTGCCTCAGCAGGGACTGAATCCATCTCTGGTACTTCTCTAGCCTCCACTGCTGGAGTACCTGAGCTCCTTACAAGCTTTGATGCATTTAGGCTCACAGCATCCCTGTGAGGTGGGGGAAGTGCTGTTAAATGGAGGAAGGGGAATTGAATCCAGGTCTCCTAAGTCCAGGATCATGCACAGTGACCGGATCATCCTTCCTCTATGAGAATAAGGACTCCAGGGTTTTGACCCAGGGACTGCCCATGTGGCACTAATCCCCATGATTTAACTGGATCTTGCCTGATATTTGTAACAATTCTTTTGATTTCAGCAAGGATCCGAATGGCCTGTGCTCCCATTGCCAGTCAGCCACCGTATCTCATACAGTGTGCAAGCTGTAGTCATTTTATTCAGATTAGACCAGCGTCAGAGGTGCACCAAGTATCAGGGGAAACATTGCGGTGCAGGCAATGGCACAGATTTGTCTTGTGGCGAAGGCATGAGGCTGGGATCTAGGTTCAATTCCCAGTCCTGCCCTGTGGCCCTTGGGTAAATCACATTAAAATCCATGTCTGTAAAACAGGAATCCTACCTCCCAAGGATGCTGCAAGCATGAAATCTATTAATAATTGCAGCATGCTAAGATGATGCCATAGCTAAGGTGATTGGAAATATTTCTGAAGTCAGGTCCCCATTGACCCCGCTCTATCACCCAAGGAAGAAGCAAAAACCCACTGCCTGGCAGAATTCGAGCTTTATATACAGGCTGAGCAAAACTGCAGTGGGAACGCGGATGCTTTAAAATGTTCTCATAAGATAGGGATTTGTTAGCTGGCGCCTCTGAGGCAGGTTCCCCGGTAGACAGCCAGTAGCAAAATTCCATAGGCAAACCCCACGCTTCGTGTTATTTTATGTTAACAATGTTCTTAACAGACTGCACCTGGCTTTGGAACGCTCCAGTTAGATGGATCTAGGGTTCAAGGGTGCCCCTTTATAAACCCGAGGGGCCTGATTCTCCATTACCTTCCATCTTCAGCAGCAATTTGCAATGGCGCAACGTGACTGTGAAATGCTACCAGAACAGAATGATAGTATCTGGTACTCACTTGGCCCGGGGGTAAATGACTGCATGAGGCAATGGAAAAATCAGGCCCATGGGCAGGGCTGCTAAACTCAAGTCGGTTCCCAGGCTTGGATTTTGAACGCCCAATGTTTCCAGCTGGCGTTTGGAAACCATTTCTAGTTTATAAACGGATAAAACTCAGCACTATGGCTCCCCTAGGAAGCATGTGCGTTCTCTTGCTTTTGAAATCCTTAGGGACTGATCCTGAGGGAAGGGGCGCACCTGTGGACTTCAGTAGGAGTTATGGGTACTCAGCACTTTTTAGGAACTGATCCCAGCGGGCGACTTTTATACTAACACCAACTTTGTGAAACAGACCAGCCGCAGTGTACTGAGATAGCCGGGGGCTTGGCTAACATTTGCCCGTAATCTCTTTGCTTGAGGCTTCCTTCCACAATGAAATCACAGCCTTTATGACACTGCAGGCTATATCAGTATGATCATGATAGCGGGACTTCATCCTTATGTCTTCACACAGGACCAAATGGGGCAGGGAGAGAAGCTATGGGGGAGGGCTGAGGATGCTCAGAACCTCAGAGGATTGGGCCCTTAGCAAGCCTGGTGAGAAGAAATGCCCCAATAGCTACAAAAACGAGGAGTCCGGTGGCACCTTAAAGACTAACAGATTATTTGGGCATGAGCTTTCGTGGGTAAAAAAAAACAACACAAAATGATGCATCTGAAGAAGTGGGGGTTTTACCCACAAAAGCTTATGCCCAAATAAATGTTAGTCTTTAAGGTGCCACCGGACCACTCATTGTTTTTGTGGATACAGACTAACACGGCTTCCCCCGATACTTGACACCAATAGCTAGTCTCCAGTAGTGGCCAGGGGTGAACGACCATCATGCTACATTTACAGTGGTTCTCAACTTTTCCCATACTGGGACGGACGGATGGGCGGGCGAGCGGACACACACACACACACGCACACGCATGCACACGCACAGCTCTCTCCCATCTAGCTAGAAAACCCCTTCCCATTTAGCAATTTGAGAAGGGGGAAAGTGATCACAACCTCCCCCCTGACCCCTGTTTGTGACGATCACTAGGGGATTGCTCCCCTGAGGTTAAGACACCTGCTGAATTACAACACGGGGAGGTTTCAGAGTCTCAGCCCTGTTAGTCTGTATCCGCAAAAAGAACAGGAGTCCTGGTGGCACCTTGAGACTAACAAATTTATTCCAGCATAAGCTTTGGTGTTAGTCTCTAAGGTGCCACAAACACAGGGAGGCAGTTTCTTCCTAAGCCCAGCTGGGGAACGGGAAGAAACATGCAGCAGGTAAATGGATGGGTGTTTGTCTGGCACCGCCCCCCCAGTCTGCCCGAATGCAGTTGTCTAGACGACACCTGATTTGCAACAGCAAATGTCCCTGATCCAAAGTTGCTGCAACCAACCCATCCCGCAGATGATTCGTTTTAAAAGTTAGTAAACTCCAAACGAGCTGCGGAAACACTGAACAGCCTCGCTGGAGGTGCAGGTCTCTGAGCCAGAGCCCTGGACAGACCGCCTGGAGCACAGGTAGCGTCGCGGCCCCCCCGGGGAACCCCGCTCTGCGGAATGGCCGCGTTAGGGCCGGGCGAGGCGGGCGCGTCTAGGAACCAAACCCCAGCCAAAGGTGCGCCTTGCATTGGTGCTGACCGGGGGAGGGGGCAGGCTGGGCTCCGGATCCGGATCCGTTCGGGACAAGGTCCGGTCTGAAAGCAGAACCGGCTTTGAACTCCTGGAGACCTTAGCGCTGCAGAAGAGCAAAGTTTAACCTCAAACCGGGAAAGGGTTTTATTTTGGAGGGGGAATAATCCTCCTCCCCCCCAACTTCTGCCCGGCGCGGTTTGCAAAGCTCACCTGCAAACCAGCTCGCGTCTGCAGCTGCCTGCCCTCCCGTCACTCCGGGCAGCATCGGGTTGTTTGGGTTTTTGGTCGGGGCTGCGACACGCCTGTTGGGAAGAGCTGCGCCTGGAGCAGCCTGGGAGAATCACTTACCCTGGACGGAGTCCCCTTCCCCTCCAGTGATGTGACACCAAATCCAAGCCAGCAGCAGCGCCAGCCAGGCCTTCATGTTGCGCCGAGACAAGCAGCCCCCAAACTTGGAAAGTTGGGTCGTCAACTGCCCACCCCCTGCCGGGTCCCCTCCTTTGCCCCAGGGGCGTGCGGCTCCCGCCGATCTCCGACGGGGCGAGGCGTGGGCTGCCCCTCCAAGTATCTTCGCCTGCTCCCGGCCTGACCTGTTGCCTTTTGAGTTACAAATCTCAGTTTCACACTGGCTATATACAGATTTTTTTTTTCCGTGCAGGGTTGAATCATGCTGCTGGGGTGGGCGGTGCCCGCGCAGCAGCCAGTGAAGTGCCGGGAAGAGCAGTGTGTGTGTGTGTGTGTGTGTGTCTGGCCCAATGTCTGTTTTCAGGCTTGATTGTCTGAGGTTACAAATCCCCCCCCACTGCCCCCCACCCCCACTCTCATCAATAACCTACACACAAGTTGACAGGAGGAGGGATGGGGAGAAAACTCTCTCGTGGAGCTGGCTGCGAGGGTCTACTTTTTTTTTTCTTTCCTCCACTCCTTACTCTTTTCCGCCAAAATAATGCTCCCTGCCTGACCCTTTAAACACATGTCTCTGGTATGCGGAGTAGATCTCTCCCTAGTTCTGTTTACTCCTGCCAGCCCCAGCTTAGAATCACTCCAGGTTCCAGGCTGGATGGCAAATGGCTCAAGTTTGTAGCTGTTGCTTAGCTGTTTATACATCACAGTTGGTTCAAAAAAGTAGAAGGGGGAAAAAGCTACAGGAGACCCGCAGAATGAATATTAGGCTGTTGGTTTTTTTGTTGAAGTTGGTGGTGGAAGGCTGGTTTGTTGGGAGGGCCAGACATCAAGTGTTATCTCTTGGAATTTCAGAGAGAGAGAGAGAGAGAGAGAGAGAGAGAGAGAGAGAGAGAGAGAGAGAGTGTGTGTGTGTGTGTGTGTGTGTGTGTGTGTGTGTAAAAATGAAGTAACTAATGTGGAGTGGGGCAAATAATTTGACTCAGTGGAAGGGTGGGACCACACTGCAAAAAGTCCGCACTAGTGTAAATGTCTGCACGGGTTGCAGGGCAACGAATAATCCAGACCCCGATTTGAACTTTGCCAAAATTCAGCCCTGCTTGGGCCTGGGATTTTCTTTCAGGTTAAATCTAGCTGTCCAGTGACCTGGGTTTTACAGCACCCTCTCAATCCTGGTGCCAGAGTGCCCAGTAATTTCAGATCATATTAATGCTACTTTGCTGTTATGCAGTCTTTTTCTTCAAATCACTTTGTACATCTTAATTAATTAAAGTTCACAGCCTCTCTGGTAGAACACTGTTATCCACATTTTGTAGAGGGGGAAACTGAGGCACAGCCAGGCCATCATAGAGCAATTCAGTGTCAGAGTGAGGGTTAGAAGTACTGGTCCCCAGTCCTGTGCTTAGTCTTCTATGCTTGGTGCCATGTCTGTGAGGCCAAGGGGAGTCTGCAAAGTAAATGTCGTCAGGCTTTCCATGGATATTACACAGGGGTGGAAGGGCCGGAATGGGGAAGGGACGTGGCTTCCAGAACCTGCCGATCCAGAGAAAATGCAGGGAAAGGAAGTTCTAGCTGCTTTGTGATTCTGCCTGGCTCCCTTCCCTCTCTTAGCATCACTCCTCAGGGGCCACTGACTCATCTGCCCAGGCCTGTGCAACACCAGTGCTGGGGTGGCGTGGAAGTTAAGGGAACCTGGAGTGGTATCACTTCCATGTGAATATCATTCTGCATAGCTACAGGGTTCCCCACTCCAACCACGCTTGTTCCCAGCTTCCCTGGGGTTGGGTAGAGCCGAGACACATGGTGTATTGTCTCTGCCTCTTCTTGCAGAAGTTTCAGAGGGCTTTTCTAACCCCTGTCACCTTTATTTTTTGTCCCTCTGTACTTCACAGCTTCAGGGAACATCAGACCCTTAACATTGGCCTCCGCTGAGGTCACTCACTCTGCAAAACGGATCCAGGGTCTTTCAGAAAGGAGGCCCCTTCCAGATGCCACAGGGGACCTCCCTTGCTTCACACTCCCTCTCTCTTAAATTCTGCCTTATGGAGCAGTGATCTCGCCGCACAGAGCGCGTCATCTCAGAGCTGCTGATGCTATCCCAGAGTTATCCCTGAGTCCTAGTTTGGTGGGGGATTAGTTCAGATCCAGCCAGGGCTAAATGACACGTGGAGGGAGCAACTCTCTCCAGACAGCTAGAATCATAAGAAACAGGAAAGGCCAGCCATGCACAGAACCAGATTCTCCATTACCCTGCACCTTGTGCAGTCATCACACCCATGCATAGTGCATGTCAAATGCTACCAAATCAAAATGCTCCAGCTTTTGGGCAGAGACCACCTCACTAAAAATAGCAGCAAAGGGGCAGCAGCCCGGGCAGTGGCAGAGGCTGGTTGCCGGCATTCAAGCCTGCCTTGTACCTTTCTGTTGCGGCACGTGGACCTTTGCCGTGTTCTCTCTAAGCAAGTGCCCGCAGAAGGGCAGGGGCTCGTAGAGTCAAATTCTGTGGCTGGATTTAAATCAGCAAGAACATGTATGCAGCACAACAGAGGGATCATTAATCCACCCGCTTCAAGGCCCGAGCTGCTCATTGCAGTGGCCAAGATGGGATTTTCCCTGGCATTGCACAATGGATCCGGTGCGTTATGGGGAGGAGGTTACCTTTCTCGGCAGCATCAAGTATCGGCCACCTTTGGAGGCAGGCTGCCAGAACTGCTGGTCGGATGCCCTATGGCATTGTGTTGGGGAGGAAAAAGGTCAGAGCATGGCATATTTCCTTCCTCTCGGAACATAATTCTGTAGTGTCCCTTCAAGGATTGCAAAGCATGGGGGACGAGGGATACTCAGCTAATATAAATTGTCATAGCTTTGCTACTGTAGTCAATGAAGATATGACACTTTACACCAGCTGAGGATCTGTCCCTTTCTGAGCACTAATGAATTTAGCTTCAGCATCCCTGGAAGGCAGGGAAGTATCATTATCCCCATTTTACAGCTGGGGAAACTGAGGCCCAGTGAGAGGCAGTGGCTTGCCTAAGGTCATGCTGGGAGGGGGGGAAGTTCTGTAGCAGAGCCAGGAACAGAACTTAACAACCGGTCCTGTGCTGTAATCAACAGATGATCCTTCCTCCCCTTTTCACATTTTCCTGGTGCGCTTGTGATTGTCAGCCTAACGTCAAAACAAAAAGGAATGGCTGGCAGATAGGAAGCCATAACAGCAGCACAGGCCAAAGGGGAAAGGGAGAAGCCATGCCGGAAAAACCAAGTACAGTATGTTTTCTGTCTAGTGATAAAAGATCATAGGTGCCTGAGCTTAGGCTGAGCACCCAAGAAACGAAACAGGTCTCTTTGGCGAGGCCAAAATGTTTCTTCTAGATCTGCCCTCCCCGGAGAGGGACATTGTAATGCTGGCTTTTGCAACAGGCTTTGGTGCCGTTACAGCGTTTGGTGGGCAGGGATAAAGCAATTCTTTAGACACAATAAATGGTAACCTTGCACTTGACCTTCTCTGTCTGATTCTGTTCCCTTGTTGAAACGACTCGGGTTAGCTGTCTGGGTGCTGGCATTGTTCTGGATCAAGCGGCTTCCAATGGTATTTTGCTCTGTAGTGGTATTTTAAAATTATGTGTACATTAAAGAGGGAAAAAGAAACAATCTTCTTTAATCTCATTCCACAATCCCTGAACCGCAGATGACCCTTCAAGAGAATCTTGCGTCTCTCCTTTGTTTGGGCTAATTACACTCTGCTATATAAATTATGGCTCCAATTTGCAGCAAGACATTGAATTCATTAGTGGCATTGAGCAAAGTGCTTCTTAAAGATCCCACAGCTAGAGCTACACGAGAATGGGGTTTTCATCCCGGCTCGGCAACAGATTTACTGTGGGGCCTCGGGCAAATAATTTAATCTCACTATCGGCCTCAGTTTCCCCATCAGTAAAATGGCATTGATAGCTCCCCACCCCACAGGGATGTAATCCAGTAACACTCAGGAGCTGCTCTGATACAACTGGTGAGGAGTGCCATAGAAAATCCTACAAATAAACATGGGAGACCAGGCAGCAGGAGTGGGTGGGGTGGGGGGGACCCTTCCGTGTAGGAATTTGCTCTGTGATTAAGCAGAGCCCCAACCCACTGACCTTCAGGGTGTAATATAAGAACCATCTATTTACTTAGGCATTTGCCTAGGCATGGGGGTGATTACATAGAATACAGAGGTAGCTTTATTCTGGACAGGGAATTTTTTAGGCTGACCTTTGTCAATAGCATTTTGCACAAAAAATAGCAAGAGGGGCACATTTTGTGTGTCACACAATAGAAAACGACAACTGTGCATTATTGCCATGTACTTGTTGAGCACACGGTTAGGAATCTGGCTCAGAGGACCGTGTAAATTGGTGTGGCTACACTGAAGTCAGTGGAGCTGCCTCGGTTTACATCACCGAAGGATCTGGCACACAATCCAAATGTAAGCCCAGCAAAGCCAGGGAACCAAGATATAAGGGCAAAGCTCCACTCTTTACTTGTGCCCAGGGACTTCAGCGTGTATCTTATGTTGTTCTCAGATGTCTTCAGCATTCAGGCACAGTATTAAGGCAGTGTTGCCTAATGGATAATGCACTAGGAGACTTGGCTTGTATCCCTGTGTCTGCCATTAGCCTGGTGGGTGACATTGGGCAAGTCACTACCCTGCTCATTGCGTCAGTTTCCACATCTGTAAAAAGGGAATAACGATACTGACTTTCTTTATAAAGTACTTTGAGACCTACTGATGAAAAGTGCTGAATAAGAGCTAGAGATAAGGCTGAGGGAACTGGGGTTATTTAGTCCGCAGAACAGAAGAGTGAGGGGGGATTTGATAGCAGCCTTCAGCTACCTGAAGGGGGGTTCCAAAGAGGATGGAGCTCGCCTGTTCTCAGGGGTGGCAGATGACAGAACAAGAAACAATGGTCTCAAGTTGCAGTGGGGGAGGTCTCGGCTAGATATTAGGAAAAACTATTTCACTAGGAGGGTGGTGAAGCACTGGAATGGGTTACTTAGGGTGGTGGAATCTTCATCCTTAGAGGTTTTTAAGGCCTGGCTTGACAAAGCCCTGTCTGGGATGATTTAGCTGGGGTTGGTCCTGCTTTGAGCAGGGGGTTGGACTAGATACCTCCTGAGGTCCCTTCCAACCCTGAGATTCTATGATTAAGGGAAATGGCCAGATCCTCAGCTAGTATAAACTGGTGCAGCTCCATCCACTTCAATGGAGCTATGCCCATTTAAATCAACTGGCCCTTTATTCAGAGCAATGCCACTTTAGCGGGTTTGCCTCATGGCTGCATTCCCCCCCGCCCCCATTCACGCTTTCTATGTAGTTTGAATGACAGAGTTGCTTGTAGACCATGGTCTTATCCATGGAGTTGGGGAGAGATATGTACAGACTAGTGGGTCTGAGCCCAGAGCCGGACATCAGGCACTGCTGTGTTCTAATACCAGCTCTGAGGCTAGCTTCCTCTGTTCCCCTGGGGCCAGCTGCTTCCCAGCTCCATGCCTCAGTTTCCCCATCTGTCAAACAAAGATAATGTTTCTTGCTCCATCCTATGGTACCTCGCGGGGAAGTTGTTGAGGATTAATTAGTTAATATTCACAAAAGTCTTTGAAGATGAAAACCCCCGAAGAAATGCCAAGAATTACTGAGCTATATTCTCCTACCCAAGAAATCTTTTCATGTCACACTTCCATTCCTGCAAAATGGGGAGAGAGGGTTTCAAATCCTTCGAAGACCAACGCCTCCAAATCTGATTCCCTTGGATGTTTGGTCTTGATCAAGTCAGACTCCCCCTGAACTTTCACCCTGGTTTCTTCAAATAAAGCCTCTGTAGGGAATGCAAGATACTAATGACAACACCTCTACCTCGATATAATGCGACCCGATATAACATGAATTCGGATATAACCCGGTAAAGCAGTGCTCCGGGGGGTGGGGGCTGTGCACTCCGGTGGATCAAAGCAAGTTTGATATAACGCGGTAAGATTTTTTGGCTCCCGAGGACAGCGTTATATCGAGGTAGAGGTGTACCTAGTTCCACTACTTGGTCTGTTATCTCAGTGCAGCTGCTTCTCCTGACTGCCATTTTCCCTCTCCAGCCAAGCCGATGGCTGCACCGTGTCCTACTGTAGCATCAACTGCACAGCTCATTAATACCCCGTTTCCCTCATCTTCCAGACTATTAACAATAAGGGGGTTAAATGACAAAACAGCCTGATGCCCAGTCCTGCAGCAAACCAACTCCCCACCCCGACTTGACACTTTGCCATTTGTTTACTATCCTCCTGCCAGATTTCAGCACATGTGGCAGTGCTTATATCCCAGGCAATTTGAATGAATTATTTGGGTAAGATTTCACAAGGCGCTGTGTCAAATGCTTAATTAAAGTTCCAATCTATTACGCTGCCTGCATCCCACTCCATAAGCTCAGTCTGTAATTCGATCAGAAAAGCTATTGAGTTTGTCTGGCACAGATTTGCTCTCTGTGAACCCAGCTGTTTATTGCTCAGGGTCCCATTAACCCCTCGGGGCCTGCAGATCTCTTCTCGGATTATACTCTGCATACATGCACGTCTATCGGCTCATTACATCTCCTTGCCTCTGTTCGCTCTAGAAGGATCTGATCCAAAGCCCCCCGAAGTCAGTGGGAGTCTTTCCATTGATTTCAATAGACGCTGAATTAGACCCAGATTTTCAAAGCCACCTAGACAGAAAATCTGGCCCTATATTAAGCCACCTGACCCATGTGTGTTCAATCCCGTGGCAATAGATCTTGCAGCACACCCAAGACTCTAACTGAATCCAGATGTGGCCCCACTCTGGCTGTTTCCCTGATCCTGACCCCTCTTTCCATTGAAGGTGGCCTGAAAGCTATTCCAGCCCAGAGACATCTTCAGTGCCACAGAGCCGCTTGTGCTTTGTCTCTGCAAGCTTCATCCAACTGAATATTCTTTCCTGGTTCTTTCCTTCTCAGTTTCCAGGACATCACCTCCTTAATCCTCAGAGCTTTGCGTCAGCCCCATTTGAAGCCACATCAGCCTCCTTCTTGCTCCTGGTGGTTCTCTTTTTCCTGGCATTATGGCCTCTTGCTCCTCACTTATGCTGGGCAAAGTCCAGAGACCCTGACTCGGTTTCTTACTCAGACTGTAAGTCTGCTCCAGCCTTCTGTTCTTGGGGATGCTTCTTCCCCTTGCTTTCTTCACCCAGGTTCTGGGTTCCCACATGAGCTCAAAGTTTCCCAGTATTCCTTGCATCCTTCTGGGTATCTTTCTAATCCTGGTGTGCCATCCTGTGCTCTTCATCTGGTTCAATGGTTCTCTATCCATTCACCAGTCAAGATCACTATGAGCTGGTGGACTAGCTCACTAGCCCTGGAAGGAGTCCGTTCCCCATCTGTAGAATGGGGATAATAATCCTCCCTTTGTCTGTTTTGCCAGTTTAGAATGTAATGTCTTTGGGAGAGGCATTGCCTCTTACGATGTGTCTGTACAGTGTCTAGCTCAGTGGGGCCAGGATCTTGCTTGGGACCTCTAGGTGCTACCATAATACAGATAGTAACAGGTCAGAAATCAGCCTGTACCCCCTGCCTACAGGAACATTGCTCATCTTCTGCACGTGGCTTGAGAGGCAGAGTGGTCTATGAGCGCTTGCACAAGGCTAAGAGCCTTGGACTTTCTTTGTTCTAATCCAGCTCTGCCACTTATTCTCTCACAAGTCACTTGGGCCTAGACCTTCAACGATATTTAGGTGCCTAACTCCCAAGGACTTCAATGTGTTTCTTTACACAAGGCACAGTCAACCTGTGGAACTCCTTGCCAGAGGATATTGAGAAGACTAACAGGGTTCAAAAAGGAACTAGAGAAGTTCGTGGAGGACAGGTCCATCAATGGTGATTAGCCAGGATGGGCAGGGATGGTGTCCCTAGCCTCTTTTTGCCAGAAGCTGGGAATGGGCGACAGGGGAGGGATCACTTGATGATTCCCTGTTCTGTTCATTCCCTCCTGGGCACCTGGCACTGGCCACTGTTGGAAGACAGGATACTGGGCTGGATGGACCGCTGGTCTGACCCAATATGTTCAATGGGAGTTAGGCACCTAAATACCGCAGACAGTCAGGGCCTTGACCCCTATGCATCTGAAGAATGTTGACATAATTCTCGGTTACCTACCTTTCAAGAGCACTGGGAGAATTGCTGCAATTAGTTGGTGTTAGTATGCTTTGAAGATACAAAACAAAGTGTGTGATCTTGAGATCCTCCAGTAGCTCTTGTGTGTCCCAGTAAAGACTTCTTGGGTAAAATCTAGCCTTACCGTAGTCAATGGCAAACCTCTCATGATTTCCATAGGGCCAGGATTTGACTTCTGACCTCTAGCGAGGTCCTCTTCTTTCGTTACAACATGTCAGAGTCTGAGCTGTTGAACATGGAGGAGCAAACTCAGCCTTGGCATAAGCAGGTGTAATGAAGTCAATGTACGTGTGCCCACTTACACCAAGGCTGAATCTGACTTGGAGATTTTTAAAACACATTCGTCAATACTGAAGCACGTTAAAGTTTATGGCCCCAACTGCCTGAAAAGAAAGGCATAAGAAACATGACCGGGGCTGGGAAGTAGAGCTATGGAAAGCAGAGAAATATAGACAGCACCTTGGAGATTGGAAAGTTGTACTGAAGTTGGTAGAGTCACGTTGTTACTACTGAAGAGAAGCAGCTAGTCATTGATGAAGCTGTAAAAAGCAACAAAGAGACCCGTGGTACCTTATAGACTAACCAAAGTATTGGAGCATGAGCTTTCGTGGGTGAAGACCCACTTCGTCTATAAGGTGCCACAGGACTCTCGCTTTTTACAGATCCAGACTAACACGGCTCCCCCTCTGATAACTGATGAAGCTGGTTTCCCATCTCTTGTCTATGGCGTTCACTGGGCTCTGTATTTGATTTCTCCAGGCTGTGGCTGCACGTAGATTTATAGCTGCCTTAATTGGTTCCTTATGAAATGATTGAGTTATGCACGTAATTGTCTGATCATTAGGATGGGGGCTGGGGCACAAGTGCCAGGCTACGTAAGAAAAGGGGAAGGCCGGATGGCAAGATTTTAGTTGTCGCTGAAGAGGTTATGTTTCTAATGACCCAGGCTCTCTGCCCAAGTCACTTGCCTGGCTCGAACTGAAGCCAGGTGGACACAGCGTAGTGGGGAGACAATCTGGGGCACAGGAAGAGTCCTGAATGAGCACATCCAGAGGCGGCCAAGATTGCTCTGGGCCATGGGGAAAACAGCACTGTGTCCAAAGTCCCTTCCAAGACATGCAAGTCAAAGGAATCATGTTGCCATCAATGTCCTATTCTAATGGGTGCAAGATGTTTTGATCTGTTTGGTCCAAGAATTTTAATTCAGGAGGAGTGCACAACAAATATTTGCACAAAAGGGTATTGCTCAAATACAGATGGTGCAGTCATATCGCCCACATAACATGGTGCACAAAGATATGTGTCCAAAACGTCACGGAAATATTGCATTGCAACACCCCCCACTGATTACACTTCTGTTATGTGGCACCGTGTCTGCTCCTCCGGAGCAAACTCAACCCAGGTGCCTTTAATAGAGTTGCACCCTTTATACATCAAGGCACAGTTTAGCCTGTGACATCTAACAGGACAGAGGAACCACTGACACTGGGAACCCACACAGCCTACTTGTGTGTTGACTCATAACTTTGTCTACACTACATGCCTGTGTGATTTGCGCAGCAAACTGTGTCATGCATGACGGACCCGGGCCACGTCATTTCACAAAACCCCTGGTGTTCCTTGCCATAAGTTATTGCGGGCATGAGTCTGACTGGGGGATGAGTAAGCTGGAAAAGGGACAAAGGCCGTAACAAGAGGTGACAGTGGCAGTTAGTGGCACCGAGGATCAATTCAAGAGGGAGCTGTGCCGATGTACACCAGCTGCAGAGCTTGGTTAGAGTAGGGAACTGACTATGAACAAGGATGTTGGGCCGGAGGATCCTGCTGAGCCCTGCACGCTCAGGTGTGCCTCTGTGGGCGATCTTCCCCTTTCCGGGCAGAAGTGGGTGCTGCCTCCTCCGCGCCCTCCCCTTCCCTCCTCATCCTGTCAGGAGGGCACGCTACCGGATGTGGGATCTGCATGTGGGGATGGAGGTGGCAGGGAGTGCGGTTGCTTAATGCATTGTCCTGCCCATCCTGCAATCGTCCTTGCAGGGAATCTGCTCCAAAGTGAGCCATACCCGGGGCCTGGTAGGACCTTCCAGAGAGCTGGGGGCAGAGAAGTGTGAGGAGCAGAGGTTCCCCAAAGCCGGTTACAAGAGGATGTCTGTGCAGATCGTCCTTTCATCTGGCAGATCGGGGAAAGTAGGCTCAGCCGTGGGCATGCCCCAGTCAGGCACAGCTGGTCCCTATAAGAGGCAATGAGATAGGGCCTGGTCAGTCTCTCTCTGCCTTTAGAGGGAGAAGGGTCTGGCTGCTAGGAAGCGTCTCTGGGTACCTAGGGTGGAGCAGGGCTGGGGGAAGATAAGAGGAGCTGGGGAGCTCTGGCCTGGAAAGCCCCAGGCTGCAGACCTAGGGTAAGGCCAACTGGGTACTGGGGTTGCAAAGGGGCAGCCCACGGGTAGGCAGAGGCAGCAGTCCTTTGCCCGTGATGAGCGGCTGATACACTGCAGTCTGCCCCAGGGAACGGGGGCTAAGTGACGACTGGCAGTAGCCAAGACTGAGGCGAAGTGAGGATAGTGGGGGGGGTTCCCCTGGGAGGGGGAGACCCAGATTGGTGGGGTACTGCCAGGGGGCAGCACCCCAGTTAAAGGGGCACCGGGGTCCAGGGAGGCCAGAGGACAGGCGGATCACCGGCCTGCAGAGGGCGCTCCGGAGCTGGAAGTCACCAGGCAGGAGGTGCCGCAGGGGTGAGTCCGCACCTCTACACAACCCAACCCTCCCGTCTTCTGGCAGGAGGGGACAATCTAGCCCATCCCAGGGCTCTGTGTCTATTCTCTCTCAATGATGGGTCGCAGTTGCTCAATATGCGACTCCAGATCCTGCCTTGCAAGCTGCACCTAGACGGTCTGAAGAGCCAGCTGCATTCGTCCTGCCCCTTGCACGTCATTGCCTGTGACAAAGATCCTGCAAGCGGATGTCAGCTGACAGTGTGATGGAGGAGGATGAATGGGGCCGAATGGAATCCAGCCCACTCTTGCAGAGCCATCCTGTCAATGCCGCACTAACCAGAGAAATGAAAGCAAGACAAGCAGCTATTACTCACAGCTTGACACATGGCGGGGAGCAGAGACATTGAGTAAGAAAGTGCTATTTATACTGTCAGCTTTTCCCATGGAAGACCCAATCCTGCTCCCACTGAATCACAGGGAAGAGAAGCAAGCTGCAAAACGGCATCTGAGGCCTTGATGCTGCGAGGCCCTGAGAACACTCCGCTCCCATTGGCTTCAGTGGGTTTTGAGGGTAGTCAGCACCTGGCAGAAGGTGCACAGCATCTCACAGGATCGGGCCCTTAGTTAGAAGTTGGATCAGTACCCTCCTGGCAGGTCTGAGGTGACCATAACTTACATAGTTCAGTACCGGAAAGCGAGGAATTGTTCAGAGAACCGCATTGGCTCAGCGAGCTGCTAGCCAGGAGGGAGGGATCTAACTTTGCCAGGCTTACAACCTATTCAGAAATCAGGGTTCGAGATTATTGGTGGCTTGAAGGCTCCACTTCTGACGGAATTCAGTGAAATGCGAGTCCTGTGCTGCTGCATGGCACGGCACGGCACATTCTTAGATTCGCCCCGTCAGCCTCAGCAGCGGGGCCAGAATGACTTTCAGAGAAGAATCTCGATGCCTTGCCTAGTACAGGCTTCCAGTTAGTATAAAAACAAAACATGTTTTTCACATTAAATTTCCTTTGAAAAACAATGGTTTAAATTAAGGGTAAAAAGGAGAGAGAGAGAAAAAAAAAAGAGAGAGAAAAGAGAAGAAAAAACTTCAGCAAAACTCCAAAATGTTTAGTGAAACTCCAAACTTTTTAAAAATAAGTTCTAGAGGTTTCATGAACCCTAAAAGGCAGGTGGGTTCTCCCACCATGAGCTGCTCCAATAGATCAACCCCTCCAGCAAGGGCTGGGAGTATCAGCAGGGCAAAGAGATGAATGAATGATATTGGCCCTCCAGGAGTCCTTAGAAGCCCCGCCCATGGATTGGGGCCCTGTTGGGCTGGGCACCATATACCAAAAGCCCCAAAGAGCTTATCATCTAAAAAGGACAGACAAACAGTGGAAAAGTAAAGAGACTCGCTCAAGGTCGCACAAGCAGGTCAGTGCCGGGGCTGGGAACAGAATCCACACCTTCTGTCCCAAGAATTTATCTGCACCCCATCACCGCAGTATATGAGCACCTCCCGATCTTTAACGGGTTTATCCGCACTCCGCCGTGGGGAACGGCAGTGCCATTATCCCTGTGGTGCAGACCACACTCCTCCGACACAGAGTAGGTCTACATTACAGCGGCTAAGCTACGGCGTTGCAGCTGTGCCGCTGTAGCCTGGCCACTTCCTACAGCAATGGAAGGGGATTTTCCATCCGTGTAGGGAATCCATCTCTCGGAGAGGCAGTTGCCAGAGTGACAGAAGAATCCTGGCTGTGTCTATAGCAGGGGTTAGGTCTACCTAGCTACGTCACACAGGGTGTGAGACTTTTCTCAGCCCTGAGCAATGTAGGTAGGTCGACCTACGTTTTAGGTACATACCAGACTTCTGTGACTTGCCGAGAATCACACAAGGGTGTGCCAGTTCGGTTAGTGGTTTTAGGCGATGTGCACACATGAGTTGGTGGAAGGTGGTTTGAGACCCTCAAACTCAATTCACGCAGGCCACCAAACAGCCACCAGCTAACTTTTGGTCACTGCAGCTGGGGCTGGATTTGAACCTGTGAGCCAGAGGTGAAAGGCTCTTTGGGTGGAGGTGGGGATAGAAATGTAATTCTTATGATCTGCCTGTACATTCATTCAAAGGGAAACTGATTCAAATCCAACATGACGTGAGTGACTGGTTCAGTGCTGACAGCCCCTGCAGCGTTTGTAACAAACCTTGCCGCTTTCCTTTGAACGGTCTCCAATTTATGAATTAAAATATGCAATTCTATCTCATCTGGGGTGGGGGAAAGCCAGGAGCCCAGCTACTCTATTTATTCTCACTTGCCCAGAAACACAACAGAGAGCTAGGCTTTGGCTCCTTTGAGCTTCTCCTGGCTTCAAGGATCTTTCTAAGGCAGAATCTGGGGCTGGTTCTGTGCCTTGCAGGAGAGAATTGCATCTGCCATTCTGGAACTAACCAGCTCTGGGTCTGCACGGCAGAGTTTGGGTCTGAACTGTGGGGCAGTCTGGGAGAGTTTGAAACTGGGAGTTCAACTCTGGATATCACTTAAAACAAAGACCGTCGTTCTGGGGCGGGGACGTCGTTCTGGAAGTAGCTCTCCCCAGGACATGTATGGTTTTGTGAAACAGGATTTAGGGTGACGGAGGAGGTGGCATGCAACAGCTCAGCTTTAACCCCAGACTTGCTGATGACCTCTCAGCTTTTATGAATAGGAAATAGACAGCGCTTGGGAGCCTCCGGCTTCAACAGCGTGATGTGGATCTGGTGTGTGCAGCAGGAGGAACTGTGAAGGAGACGCACATTGAGAACACGTCTGTGCAATGCAACATCTACATGGAACAACATCTGAGAGTCTGGGATTTATATAAACACTGCAGAGCTCATGTCAGCAAATCCAGGAGTCGGATGGATTTACTCACAGCTTTGTTACTTCCCGCAGGGCATGTCTGGGTAGGGAAGGCCCCAGCTACAGGTTCCTCTGACTGCTAATCACCTTTGCGTAATGTAAACTAGACCCCACGCAGCTGGCACAGTGCTGGCAAGCTGGGTTTCCCCCAGCACAAAATGGGAGCAAGTGTGTGCCATGAACACACAGCACACATGCATGCTGGAGTCCACTGTAGAGCCGCAGAGTCTGAGACGCCTCTCACCCCTCGCCAACAGCCTGGCAGAGTGGCACTGTCTGAATGAAGTAACGTCTCGGGACGTGATCTCATGGTTAACGCCCACAGGCCCTTGGATGGAATGCAAGCGGGAGGGTCATGTGAATGGAACAAGAGGTGCCCTGACTCAATTCCTCTGGGCTTCCTGGACATGCTGCATCTTATGTGCATGAGCCAGACAGAATCACTTGCTTGGGGCTGGGCATGATCCGTAGGCTGCTTCCTGCAGTGAGCTGAACAGAGAAGATTCTAGTGCTCTGCAGTGGTGCTAGATTAAACTCCCCCTTTTCCTGCAGGGGTGGTCAGTTTAAAGGTCTAAGCATTGGCCTTGCTACATTTACTCTCCCTGTAATCACAAGTGAGGTCTCCAACCCTTCATCTTATAGGGGATATGTTCAGCCACTGCAGTTTACTCCATGGGCGTCTCAGATGTGTCCTTTCAGGCCTGTCTCTTCCTTGTGGACTGTCTGTGATATTTTCCACTGCCCTTAGCCAAAATTCTCCCTCTTTCCTTGCTGCCTTCCCTGAACAGAAATGGTTGCATTCCAGCAATTGCTAGGAAAGCATTTTGGGAATAGAAGGTGCTGTATACGGATAACTTAGTGCTGAGCAACTAATTCACATAGGGGTAACTGATTCAAAACATTTTGCTTCCTGGTCAATCTTCTGCAAACCAACTGCAGTTTCCTCATATTTGCTATCCAAGAGCATTAGCAGAAAATGTTTGTGGCTGGCAGCTCACTTGCAAATATTCAAAACGGAGTCTGTTTTCATTGGACGCCTATACCACCTGAGAATTTTCTGCCCCCACTGAAGGAGGATAACTCTTAGAATTGACTTTCCAGTACAAATATGCATCACTCTGAATGTGATAACCACTTTCCGTCAACGACCATTGACGTTTGATTAAAATGTGAGGCTTTGGCAAATGCTCCTGCTGGTGAACCCATGTGTTAGAAATCATGCAGAACAGGGCCATGTGTAACCCACACACCTCCTCGGTGTGTGGTTCTGCCCCATCTAGTGGCACCAAGACCGCTTAGAGAGAGAGAGAAATGAGTCTGCTCTACAGCCTTAGCTAACAGGCAGTTGGTTTTCAACTCATGCAAGTAGAGGCTCATGCATTTAGCTCTGGAGGTCCCCAGCTCAATCCTGCCCGCTGACAACCGGGGTCTGTCGGCATTACACGTGCACTCAGCAAAGCAGGCTCATTTAAATCATCGGATGTTTGCAGCAAACCTTTCTGGCAATATTTGCCCAGCTCCCACTATTAGCTCAGTGGTTTGAGCATTGGGCTGCTAAACCCAGGGTTGAGAGTTCAATCCTTGAGGGAGCCATTTAGGGATCTGGGGCAAAAATCTGTCTAGGGATTGGGCCTGCTTTGAGCAGGGG
Source organism: Mauremys mutica (assembly GCF_020497125.1). NCBI lineage: Eukaryota > Metazoa > Chordata > Testudines > Geoemydidae > Mauremys > Mauremys mutica. Next base: position 5,771,006 of record NC_059095.1, read on the forward strand.
GTTGGACTAGATACCTCCTGAGGTCCCATCCAACCCTGATATTCTATAAATGGCTGGGTTTACTCACAGGGGATAATATTCACCCAACTGAAGGCAGTGGATGCGAGAACCTCTGCTTGACTTATGCCCCACAAGAGGGAAGATCTGGGCATCTGTAGTATCAACTGGTACAATCTCTTCCTTTGTCTCCAGGAGGCCTTCTAAAGATCAACTGCTTTGGAATGTCCCTCACCACATCTGTTATCCAGGATGTGGCCTCTGGTGGGACAGACTGTGCAGAGTGGCTGCCAATACCCTCTACTATCCCAGTGCAGAAATGCAAGACTCAGCCTCTACAAACTACCCATCTATCTATCTCTACCCATCTGTCCACAGGCATTTAGATGCCGACTGCTGGGACTGAAACTTTCCCAGGTTTGTAAATCTGTCCACAAGCGTAGTTTCCTCTCTGGATCGGTCAGATTGCCTCTAAAGGGTCTTTCTTTCCATTGTCCACTCATCTTCTCCCACCTAAGATGAGAAACAGCAGCACCGAAGAATAGAGTTGCTCTTGTGCATCGGCTCATTGACCTCCAGAATCTTAGCACCAACAATAGCCAATACTTGATGCTTCAGAGGACAGTGCAAACCTCTCCAGCTGTGCACTGTGTTTGTATGTTTAGTACAATGGGGCCCTGCTCCGTGACTGGGGCTCCCACGCTCTACTGCAATACAAATAAAAACAAACAACAAGAATGACGGGGGAATGATTTCCTGCTTGCTCCAGGCTATCAGCGCCCGAAGCCCTGAAACGTGAGATTTGATCACCCTTACCTCAACCTGCGTATGTGAAAATACTATCAATGATTATTAAAATGATACAGCTGCCAGACTCCATCCCTTCCTTTGTCAGGGACACAGAAAGTAAAGGAGTATTTCCTGCTTGTTATAAATGTACAGCTGTTCGCTACAGCTTGTTCTCATACCATAGCACAGAGTAAAAAAAGGAGAGAGAGGTCGAAGTCAAAAAATCAGATCAGAACTTTCCTTAAGTTTGAGAAGTGTCAGAATCCAGGATTTGGGTTCAGACTAGTATAGTTGGTGGGAATTTACAAAGTTTTTGGCTCTAGAGTTAGAGCTGAACTGTCACCCGGGTGAGGGGATTTCAGATGTGATGTTTTCGTCTAGACTCGTCTCCTATAAAAAGGAGAGACTCATCAGTTACAGGAATAGCTAGCAGAACTGTGAATCTATTACCAATCAATTGTAAATATTTCTCAACAAATACTAGAATCATTACTAATGACTCTCCAGTAATTAACTACAGTTACTAATCAACTGTAGAATTTGCTAAGCAATTGTTAGAATTTCTAAGCAATTAATAAGCAATTCTAGAAATAGCTGCTCACTTACTAATCAGTTACTATAACAATGTCTAAACAGCTCCAGAAAAAGCCAATCATTTAGTAACCAATGGTGAAATTTTGTACCACTTCCTCTCAGCTTTTTAATTTTTTTTAAATAAACTGACAATTTCACACAGTTTTACCTCTCTGCTTTTCTGGAGTACAAAAATTCAGGGCAAAAACACCTCCAGAATTTCAGCTCTTCTTCTTAAAAACCTGAGCCAATGACGCCCTCTCGTGGAAACAGATTAATTTGTTGCTTAGGCATCTATGCAGCAGCCGCTGTTTTGTGCGGGACCAGATTCTTCTGTTGTATTAACTGTTGGCTTCAGTGGCGTTATCTCAGGGTGAATTAGATACAGCATGTGCAGATTGGAAGAACATTCTCAAACCATCACATACATACACAATCTATTCTCTGATATCTGGGGTAGCTGTGTTAGTCTGTAGCCACAAAAACAACAAGGAATCCGGTGGCACCTTAAAGACTAACAGATTTATTTGGGTAAAAAGCTTTTCTGGGTAAAGAACCCACTTCAGATGACTCCATGCATCTGAAGAAGTGGGTTTTTTATCCACGAAAGCTTATGCCCAAATAAATCTGTTAGTCTTTAAGGTGCCACCGGACTCCCAATCTATTCTCTGCGTCTCATGTTGATGGCGTCTCTGGGTGTGGTATTGTGGCATTTGCCTCTTATTATGTATATCATGGTAGCATCTAAAAGCCCCACCCATGATCAGGGCCCCACTGCGCTAGGCTCTGTACAGACACAGAACATAAAGACAGTCCCTGCCCCACAGAGCTTACAATCTAATTAATGTGCCTGGCATAGAGCTGTTTTTACCATCGTGTTTTTTCTCCTAACACTGTGGTTAAAAATAGCCAGCACTTTCTAAAATAAAGCTAGGATCCTGCACATACACACGCATACTTAACTTTGCCTCATATGGGTACTTACGTTGCTCCGGGCCAATGGGAGCTGCTGGAAGCGGTGGCCAGTAAGTCCCTCAGCCCGTGCCGCTTCCAGCAGCTCCCGTTGGCCCAGAGCAGTGATCCACGGCCAGTGGGAGCTGCGATCGGCCGGACTTGCGGACGGGGCAGGTAAACACACCGGCCCGCCCCGCCAGGGGCTTTCCCTACACAAGCGGCGACCCCAGTTTGAGAAACCCTGATCAACATTATTCACAAGGAGAAAAAAAATGTACCAGCTAGCTCCACCGATTTGAAAACGGTGCCATCCTTCCACAGATAAGCACATCACCAAACCACCAACACACGCGGTGATAAGACTCACTGGAGAGGACAAGAACTGAATGGGCTATGGAGACGGATTTCCCTTCTGTGCCCTACTCAGGGTCACTTCAGGACCCTGCGGAGGCACTCTGGCTGGGTGGAATCGGAGAAAAGCTTGCTCAGCAAGTTCCCAAGCTGTCCCCATTTTGTGCATTGACAGTCCAGGGGCCTCATGGCCTCTATCCAGAGGTGCTGGAACTAGGGGTGCTGCTGCACCCCCTGGTTTGAAGTGGTTTCCATCAGATACAGGGTTTACAGTTTGGTTCAATGCAGGGCCGCCCAGAGGGGGGGGCAAAGGGGGCAATTTGCCCCGGGCCCCAGGCTCCGCAGGGGCCCCCAAGAGAACAGCGGAGGCTCCCGCCTCCGCCCCTCTCCTGGAGCCTCAGCGCATCAAGCGCCGTGTCTCCGCCAGGGCACCTGAGCCCCGCCCCGCTCCGAGCCGCGTCGTCAGGGGGCGGGGCTGGGAGCTCTGGGCTGAGCTCCCACCCCCGCCCCGCTCCGAGCCGCGTCGTCAGGGGGCGGGGCTGGGAGCTCTGGGCTGAGCTCCCAGCCCCGCCCCGCTCAGAGCCCCGCGGTGTGGGGGCGGGGCCGGGAGCTCCGGGCTGAGCTCAGCTCCCAGCTCCCAGCCCCGCCCCCTCACCACACGGCTCTGAGCGGGTCGGAGCTCAGGCCCCGCCGGCCACACGCTGCGGCTGTTCCGGTGAGGTGCTGAGACTCCGGGTGAGGAGGGAGCCGGGGGTAAGAGGCTGGGGCCGGGGCGGGGGGGAAGCGGGACCCGCCGCCGAAGCGCAGCCCGGTCTTCGGCGGCGGGGGGCCCCTTCCGTTCCGGGACCCGCCGCCGAAGTGCCCCGAAGACCCGTGGCGGGGCCCACCGCCGCCGAATTACCGCCGAAGACCGGGCTGCACTTCAGCGGCGGGTCCCGCTTCGGCGGTAATTCGGCGGCGGGGGGGGGCCCCCGCCGCGGGTCTTCGGGGCACTTCGGCGGCAGGTCCCGGAACGGAAGGGCCCCCCGCCGCCGAAGACCCCGGGCCCCCGGAATCCTCTGGGCGGCCCTGGTTCAATGGCTCTCAGCACACCAACTCTGCAAATTGTTCCAGCACCACTGCCTCTATCTGGCACCTTTCACCGGCAATACACTCACTGCTAAAAGTTTTTTTTTTTAAATGATTTTTGTAAAGATAAGGTGGATCTCTGCATAGGATTTTTTCTTTGTGCACCACCAGCACACTGGGGCCCTATTCTCAACGAGCAATAGCCTAAATCATAATAATCATTGGTGCTATAATTCTGTAACAACTGGCTGCTGCATCCCGGTACCATGCCTTGGACTCATATATAGTCTCTGCACCCTCATCCTTTCACAATGCCATCCTGATCGATATCTTGGGCCAGATTCTATGCTGCACCTCTTGGGGGGGGGAGCAGATCAGAAGGCCCAACACAGAGGGAGCAAAAGTAGATTCATGCCTCCCAAATTCTGGTCTGATGTGGGATAGAGGGGATAACCCTATGGAGCTGTCTGGCAACCCAGAATAGTTGGAACATAGAGTGCTCCTTCCTGCCACGACCATGTCCGTGGGTCTGCCCTACATCATAACCCTTTGTCAGAGGCTGTGAATGGAGACAACATAAGACCTTATGCTGCATAGGAACCCACCTGCAAGGGGGGGAATTTCTGGCTGGTGGATCTGCCAATGTTCTAGCCCTTTAAGCTGCTGGAGCAATGTTAAGGCCCAGAATTGCATGGAGAGATTAGATTAATTCATAAAACCAAATTTATATCCGAGGACCAGTCATCCAATGGGCCACATCCCAAGGTCTGTCCTCAGAGCCAAAACCTCACATGTGTATGCAGGAGACTTCAGTTCTTCCTTAGCTATTAAGGGGAGCGGTGTTCCAAAAACATCTCTTTAAAAATATAATGACATTTTGTTTGTTATATATATACACACATATTCCAAATAAATACACAGTACTTGTTTTTGTCAACCAGCACTAACTGGTCCCAACAGCCACAGCTGAAATTGGCAACAGATCGTTTCATCCCTGACCACCAGCTAGCATTTCCATGGAAACAGAAATGGTAAAAATGGGGGAATTTGCTTTAACTGTTTCTCACCTATCTAATATGCCAGACACAAGGGAGAGATGAACCCCAGTGCCGCCAGAAGTACTAGGAACATGAGCACACAGCACTGGAATTTAAACGCCATAGCAAAAAAATACTCTTTGACAGCACCGGTGCTGGAGTGGCAGCATCAGCACGCCACAGCTAGTTCTTCTCTAGTACAGATACTGGGTCAAATCCATCTTCAGTGAAGTGTCATCCCCTGGAAACAAATCTGTCCCTTGAAGGAGGAGGATGTACTGGCTGCAGTGGCTAGCAAACTTTGCTCAGCTGAGGGCTGCCTCCTCTCCTAATTGACCCACATTGGGACAAACTGAGAAGACACAGGTGCAGTCGATGGAGACTGCAAGTCCCAGCATGCAATGCTCTAATTGATTTCAGACCAGAAGCATGCTGGACTATGTAGTCTCCATGGAAATACCTCTGTAGTAATGAAGAGAAGAGACATTAGCTAAATTATGGAACTCTGTGGGCAGCAGCGAGCCCAAGGACACAAACTGGTAGTAGCACCATGAGTAAGCTCTCCTATCAGTCAGAACATTGTTCTTCCACAGTGTAGTTTATAAAATATGTATTATGCAGAATGCAGTTGAAATATTACTCCATCCAGTTACCAATTCTCCTTCAATTCCTGTCCCTCACCAACATGCAGCTTTGCTGTGGGGTTGTCAACTGCTGCACTCCACCCCAGAGGTGGCTGCATTTCAGTGGCAGATGAAGTCAGTCTTGTGCTTGCAAGCATACATTTACAGAGAAAAACTCACCCACAGATGTGAGAGGGTTGCTGGTGCTGAGCGGCCACCTCGAGATAAGCGTCACGTTCGCCAGTGGAAAATCGAACCCGGCACCAGACGCCAGAGCCCCGGCACTTCAGTCAAAGGAGCCGCTCCCACCGCTGTGTGTTAGCACCGGGCTGTTCTAGGTGTTGAGGCTTAGCGGTAGTGGGAGACACTGTCTTGTGGGGCTTCTTTTGTATCTGAGACCAACAAGCAGACAGGCCTCTGTGCAGACCCCACAGAGCCCAACAGGCACAGGTAGAGGGATACCCCGCCCCTGTGCAGTCCCCTATGCCCCCGTGCAGCCCCCTACACCCCATACCCCTGAGCAGTCCCCTACGTCCCTCTGCAGCCCCCTACACGGTACACCCCATACCCCGTGCAGTCCCCTATGCCCCCATGCAGTCCCCTACACCCTATACCCCTGTGCAGTCCCCATGCCCCCGTGCAGCCCCCTACACCCCATACCCCTGTGCAGTCCCCTATGCCCCCGTGCAGCCCCCTATACCCCATACCCCTGTGCAGTCCCCTATGCCCCCGTGCAGCCCCCTATACCCCATACCCCTGTGCAGTCCCCTATGCCCCCGTGCAGCCCCCTACCCCCTATACCCCTGTGCAGTCGCCATGCCCCCGTGCAGCCCCCTACACAGTACACCCCATACCCCTGTGCAGTCCCCTATGCCCCCGTGCAGCCCCCTACACAGTACACCCCATACCCCTGTGCAGCCCCCAATGCTCCCATGCAGCCCCCTACACCCTATACCCTGTGCAGTGAGTGGTCATAGACCCTAGATGGGGAGTCCTTCCCCAAGCCCTCCTGCTCTTCCCCCCCTCCTCATTTAGCTCCTCCTCCCAAAATGGTTTTAGCCCCTCCCACTTCCTCAGGAGCCCCAGTGGGCATGGCTATGCCCTCCAGTGGTTTCCCCCCTGCCCCACCTCAGCCCTCTCCCCTGAGGAGACTCAACGCCTCCTCCCGCAAAGCAAAGAGGCCCCGCCCTCAAGACTCTCAGCAGCCCCGCCCTTCACTCCTCTCCCGCCCCGAGTCGCAGCGGCTCCGCCTCATCTCGAGCCGCGTTTCCGCCAGTCCCTCCGCGAGCCCTTTTCGTGCCTGCTCGGCTGCCGTAGCCGCGCCGCGCGTCGCCCCCGGCCGGGCGGGGCGGCGGGGCGGGCGGGGAAAGATGGCGGAGGCTTCCCCGCAGCCGGGACGGTATTTCTGCCACTGCTGCGCGGCCGAGATCGCTCCGCGCCTGCCGGTGAGGGGGGCGCCGCGGCCTGAGCTGGGGAGCGGCCGGGGGGGGGTTGAGGGGCCTGGGCCAGCTGGGGGGCGGGGGGCTGCGAGGGGGTCGCTGGGGGGGGGGCAGCGGCCTGGGGAGGGTGAGTGAGAAGACGGGGGGAGCTGGGGCCGTGGGGAGCAGTGGGGGCAGAAAGGGGGGCCGGGATCGGGGGGTTGGGGTGGGGGGGCGGGGGAGGGGTGTAAAAGGATCCCCGAGGCTGGGGGGGGAAGGGAAGGGAGGGGAGGCTGTACTGGGCGGGGTTTGGGGAAGCCAGGCTGGGAGGGTGATGGGCTCCGTGCTGGCGAAGGCGGGGGAGTTTCTAGCCTGCCGGGCATCCCCTTGCCCGTCCTGGGTTGGAAGATAGCGAAGGGGACCGGGGGCTCTTGGGTGGGGAGCAGGAGGGTGAAGGGGACCCCCCCCCATGTTCTGGGGTAGTGGGGGAGACTGGGATTCTGCCGACTGTTAAACGGCGAGGCGGTGGCTGTCCCCACACACCCTTCCCCCAGGCTTTCGAACTGGGACAACCCGACTGGGAGGGTGACTTCAATGTTTCAAGGTAACATACGCTGCAAAACGTTTGATTAAAAGATGCACCCACCCCAGCGCTCCCTAGACCAAATACCCAGAGGGTCCGTCTCCTGGCACCTATCCATGCCTCTGGGTTTTTCTTCCCCCCCCCCCCCCCGCCTTCATTTAGGTGGAGGGAGAGGTTCTAAGTGACATTCTTCCAAATTAAAGGTGTGTGCTTTCTAGTCTATGTGCACCAGAAAACCCCCAAACAAAAACCTAGGGGGTGTGAGAGAGTTCCTCCAGTTATCAGGAAGATTTTCTATTAGCAGTCAGTGGAGAAAAGCGGCGTGTAACCCCTAGAGAAAGTAATGCTTTGGAATGTAAGAATGGGCAATCATGAGGCAAACACAATAATTTCACTGTCCAGCGCAGGACTGTTTCTTACACTCACTGTAGTGCTTTAACAGTGTGCTTTAACCTCCAACTAAAATGCCCATGCATCTTTACTTGTTAGGAGACAAACACCCTCCCGCCATAATGGTGAGAATAAAGTGCTGATTATCGTCATGAAAGTGACTTTGATAAAGTAACACGTTGGACCATGACTTGTAGGAAATCCAGCCAAGATGTGTTCTATTAATGAGTTGCCAAATGTCATCAGCCCATCAAGTTTGTTTTTGAAGTTAATGAGCTTTTCCCTTGATGCTGAGCCTTTATTTGTCCTGAAACTCTTAACATCATGCCAGGAAATTAATTGCAATAGAATTTCTATCTTTATTGAAATTCATTTGCTGATCTGGTGTACAATGAAAACTCAAGTTGTGCCATGAACTTGGTTGTAAGTGAGTTCCAGATATAATACTTGACATTTTAGTAGAGTGCTTAGAGCTGAACATCTCAGGGTCCTTTAGACATGTTGCTAAATATTACTCCTGTATTACTGGGGAAATTGAGCCCTCAAACAGATTAAGAAATTTACCCAAGGTCATAAAAACACCAGTGCCAAGGTTGGAAATAGAACCCACTTCCCTACTCTAGCCATTAGACCATGAGGATTCTCGGTGTTGTATTGTTTCTAGGGAAGTCTTTTTAAATTGTGTGCAACAGTAATCCAGTTGAATTCATATTTAAAAATCAACCCAGAGCTTCACTGTGTATTGTAAATGTGTGTTGCTGTCAACCGGTCTCTTTACTAGAGTAATTCACAGGGCTGTGAATAGTTGGTTGGTTGCGCTGGACTACTTTGTCAAATCTTCCTTCTGCGTGTTCAAATCTATAGCATTTTATATAGTGATAAAGAGCACTTTTACCGTGCCCTTTGGCCAGGGTTTTGGAAGGAGCAAAAGGAAGTTAGGTGTTCAGTTCTTATTAATTCAATGAGAATTGGGTGCCTAACTCCCTTGGGTCTCTTTGAAACTCCCAGCTGTAAAGTCTGAGTTGCAAAATCCTACCAAAAATCTATCTTCTGTTAGGCTATATCTACACTACCACATTTGTCGGTACAGTGTAACTTGTGTCATTCAGGAGTGTGGAAAAAACCACCCCTCTGAGCGACGTAAGTTTCACCAACAGAAGCGCTGGTGTGGACAGTGCTATGTCGGCCGAAGAGCTTCTTCCGCTGACGTAACTACTACCTCTCTTTGGGGGTTGTTTAATTACGTTGATAGGAGAGCTGTGTCCCATCCGCATAGAGCGGCTACACGAGAGATCTTACAGCAGTGCAGCTGCATTGGTACAGTCCGGTGCTGTAAGCTTTCTAGGGTATACATAGCCTTGGAGAAGTGTAAGATTTTGAGATACACACATCTCTTTTTCTGCCTCAGACCTGATGAAGAGCTCTGTGTAGCTTGAAAGCATGTAGTCTCCACCAACGGAACCTGGTCCCATAAAAGAGATTCCCTCACCCACGTTGTCCCTCTCCTATCCGCTACAACACCACTGCAAACTATCTTTCAGTGTCAGACTTTACACCTAGTGCCAGTAGACTGTGCAGAGGAGTGTTTCTGAAAATGAATTAGAGGAAAGTTTACAAGTTTTTTATATTTTGAGGGTGTCTAGATTAGTCTAGTAATTGTAACAGGCTGCCGAGAAGGCTGTCAAATGATTTTTAACTATAAAGCAAAATGTCTCCTTTAAATCAGTTGCTGTTCAGCTGCTCCTGTAGCATTGCTGTGATGCTTACTGTGAAAAGATTCTGCCTTTTCCCGATGTTTTTGAAACCTCCCAAAGTTACAAAAATACTAGTTTTGTTGTTTTTTTGTTTGGTAAATACGCTCCTACATCTCAGTCTGTGTCTGATTTAGCTTTAAGGTAAATATTACATTATGAATGCTCCTCAGGGTGTGATCTTTGTCTGTGAACAACAGCTGCTAAAACCTTCCAGTGCACACTGATGCTTGATTCTCCATGTATATGTGTGTGAGAGAGAGAGAATATACCTGGTTAACCCTTTATATGGACGAGATTTTTTTAGGTGTGACTATCAAATACTAGATTTTATTTTCTAGTCTGATTACGTTGTAACGGACATTTTTAACCACAGCTTCAGACTCACTAACTGGATGTCATTTTCTTTCACGTGTGACAGCAGGGATTCCCCTGATATTTCGACAAACTACTGTTGAACTGGGAGGTTAACATTTTTGTTAAAGCACGTTTAGCCTGCAGGCTTTAATTTGAGCATCCAGCTTTCCAGATAACTCCTCAATTCAGTGGCTATTTGGTGATAATTTTGCTGGCTGTTATTTTAAAATCAGGAAAGAGAATGTTTCTAGCAAGATTTTCTAGATACGCAACCTTGGACTTATGTCAGGCACTGGTTCATAAACTAACCAAAGACAGGGCTGGTTGTTGCTTGAATGGAAGACCTTGAGGAAATCCAGCATGGTGATGCAGCTGGTGGCACTCATCTTTCTGAGTCAGCAACTGGAAGTGCCGTTTCTGAAATACATAAAACTGAGGCCTTTAATCTTTGGTCCCATTAGAGATTCCATAGTGCTTTCAAAACGTGCTGAAGATAGATTTCTTGACCAGATTCCAGCTTAGGTAATTAGTCCACCTACCTACAGTTCTTCCTACAATGTTATGTTGCTGCGTTCTTTTAAACACCTGCTGTTTCACTTCTGGGATACCTGCACTTGAGCAGTGGGTGAAATGAACCCTTTGTAGAGCTGATCCGTTTTTCACTGGGTTGAAAGAATTGGATTTATATTTTACATTTATATACAATTTAAGAGCTAAAAGGCTGATATGCTCCTGCTAACTACTCTTGAGCTTTGAGAGGGTGGATAGGGAATTTGTTGGTTGTCACCCCTCCCTCCCCCGCAAAATATTTCCTCCCAGAGATATTGGTCACTAGCCTTGTGTAATATGCAAAGTTGGGTTTCCTATAACAATTGGAGCAATCCTTCTGGTGGTGAACGCAACAGTTGTCTGTCTCCTAACATACCTCAATGCTGAAAATCCAGGCCCAGTTGATTGATGCTCAAGAAGCTAGTTGTTTCAGAGGTCCAAATCAGGTAGGTCACTCTTATTGACAGCAAACTAAGTCGCCGGAATGGAACTGGCACTGCATGTGTTACAAAAGGAAAGAGTCTAACAGTTTGAGGAGCCGCAAACTTTGGCAATTGTGCTGTTCCAGCTGCAAAAGAATTTGCTGATTGCTGTATTCAGAACTGCCTGTTGGCAGAATTATTTCCCTCTAATAGGAAAGCTGAGAGGAGCAAATCACTTGCTTCTCTTGTTCAGGCTCACGGTACTGAGCATGGAAAGCAAGAGATTGGTTTTGTAAATTCTTATCCGAGTGGGGCATTGATGGAAATTGAGGACATTGGCTGAAGTTTATTTCAAAGGGAGAGAGACTGATCCAGTTTTTTGTACACTCCTGCCCCTGTGAGGCATTTGGGTTAGGTAGGAACACATCTGAAATACAAGTTGCGGGTAGTTTGTAGAAACATGACTGCAAATCTAAAGAGAGTTCCGTGGGGGAGAGGAGGCAGCTGCATCTGTTAAGTGGTATTCAGGGGCAGTACCTACAGATGGGTAGTGTCTTGCTGACTCCTTATTTTCTTGAATAGAGACAAGATCAAATGGATTTCGGGTGTTGCTGTGCACAGTTAGGGTCTTGCAATGTTTTTTTTCCCCCATGGCCTGGGGAGGAATCGCAAACTTCTTAGCAGGGTGAACACAGGCCACTTGTATCCTGTTCCTTTTAGGAATCGGGTAGCTCGGCTCCTAAGTGGAATATCTTTGGGCTTGACTACACTGACCCCAGGGTTTGGACTAAAAGGGTGTGAATAGCAGAGCGCACCAAAGTGCTGTGCTGTAACTGCCCCCGTGTGGGTGCTTCGGGTGCAAACGTAAAGATCCCAAGTTCACACTAATTTAGTCCTCTTGGACCTGGGACCTTTAAATTCATGCCTGCAGCGTCCACAGCACAGCACTTTGGTAGTCACTGCTATTCATACCACCGTAGTTCAAGCTGCGGGTTAATGTAGATGTGCCTTATGTTCTAGTGCAGGGGTAGGCAACCTATGGCACGTGTGCTGAAGGCAGCACGTGAGCTGATTTCCAGTGGCACTCACACTGCTCGAGTCCTGGCCGCCAGTCCGGGGGGGCTCTGCATTTTAATTTAATTTTAAATGAAGCTTCTTAAACATGTTAAAAACCTTCTTTACTTTACATACAACAATAGTTTAGTTCTATATTATAGACTTACAGAAAGAGACCTTCTAAAACCGTTAAAATGTATGACTGGCACACGAAACCTTAAATCAGAGTGAATAAGTGAAGACTCGGCCCAGCACTTCTGAAAGGTTGCTGACCCCTGTTCTAGTGGGTGTGACAGTCCTGAAAGTAAAAGTGGTGGGGAAGCAGCATCTGCATTTTTTGAAAAAATAAACTCAGATAAGCCAGCTATCAATATCAGTGGAATTAGCAAATTCCACTTAGGGTAGGCAAAATATAAATGACCAACATGTCCTGTTGGGTTCAAACTGGGCATGGTACACTTCCCTTCCTCTCTTCAGCTGCACTGTATTGTAAAGCATTGTTGTGAGCAGTTATTTGTGGGGGCTCATTTTAGTGACAAGTGATTCCTTCATATAATTTAAGCCCTTTGAGTTTCTTCTGTCTCAAAGGGGCAATCGAATCATCACTAGTCAGTAAACATAAACGCGTCACTAAAGCTGGGACTAAATGAGAAAAGCCGGTGTAGAAGATCCTTCCTCTGAGAAGGACTCCTGATTCTGAACATGCAGTCTGTGTGAGCTTTATAAAAAATCCGGGCTTTAATTTGGAGCGATAGAGGTAGATGGAACGAGCTTTCTCTAATGAGCATGCAGAGTGGGAGGTTATTTTAGTGTTTGTGTTGCAGAATGACCCTCTTATGTCTCCTTGAAGCCTCCACTGGAATAGCTACACTGCAATTATAAACCCATGGCAGGCCCATGCCAGCTGACTGGGGCTGTGAGGCTTCTAAACTGTGGTGTAGACATCTGGGTTCTGGCTGGAGCCCAGGCTCTAGGACCCTGCAAGGTGGGAGTGTCCCAGAGCTCGGGGCTGCAGCCAGAGACCCAACGTCTACACCACAGTTAAACAGCCTCTCAGCCCCAGCCCCACATGCCTGAGTCAGCTGGGTTGTCTAATTGCAGTGTCGACATACCCTGGGTGGTGAAAAATCCCAGCTCTTGTTAGTAATTGTTTTCCTCTTAGTTTTTCCTGACATGATAATTGGCAGTAACTGTAACTCCACAGTGTTTCTCTTTCATTCTGACAGTTTGTCCTCTAGAAGCCATTTGAAAATCAACACGTACGCGTGCTGCCTTGCCAGGAAATCCAGTGGTTTTGCTTTCACTTCACCTGTGACTACATCAAGATCTGTCTTCTTCCTAATGCTCTGTCTGCGCCGGGGGTTAACCAGCGTTACCTGAACCATTTTTAAACCATGCTCCAAACAGTTTCAGGCTTAAGTTTGTCTGGCCAGTGTGTGATGAAGGCCCAAGTTCCCTCTAAGCTGTGCGTCCACATGGCTGCGCAGCAGGCTATCAAGGGCGGCTGCGGCAAGAGAGGGCTGGGGGGAGTCCGCTCTCCCCCCTCGGGGCAGCCTGCACCCCAAACCCCTCATCCCCAGCCCCACCCCAGAGCCCACACCCCCATCTAAGCCCTCACCCCCTGCAACCCAACCCTCTGCCCCAGCCCTGGGCCCCCTCCCATATCCTGAAACCCTCATTCCCGGCCCCACCCCAGAGCCCTCAGCCAAAGCCCTCACCTCCCTGCACCCCAACCCTCTGCCCCAGCCCTGAGCCCCCTCCCACACGTCACTCCCCTCGGCCCCACCTCCGCCACACATCACTTCCATATTGGTGCACATAACCAAATTCATTCCGCACATGGATGTAAAAAATTAGAGGGAACACTGGCATACGTTAATGGTTTTAAAACTGTTATAAAGGGAGCTTGACTCTGTGGTCTATAGGCTAATCTCGGCATAACAGAATGAATTTAAAACATGATTTGATAACAGTTGTACCCTGTTCCTACTGACTAGGGAAACTGTTATGCCTGAAATGGTTTTATGCAGCATTTAAAACTGGTTCATGTAATACAGTGTGGATAGAGAAGGATGCAGACATGTGTCTGTGCCCCATGAGTCTGTTAAGTAGAGATCCTTTTTACAAAAAGGTGAGAAACAAGCGTGGAATTCTGGGATTTGTAGCCTTCCGTCATCAACGGCACAAAGTCAGTCCAGCCAGAATTCCTGAAATCTTCCCACTTGCTATCAGAAACTAAAAAATGCTCCGGAAAGTGTGAGGTAGAAAGGCTGTCTATTATATTTGTAGTTAATCCTGCTCTACCTGGGGAAGGATAATAAGAGTGAGGTTATGAAGTTTGGAATTTTCTCTGGAATTGTTAACTTCACGTATTGTTACATGTTGGTCCTCATTGTGAAAGTTGGTGTGGCCTGCACGATGAAGACCCATTTCTAGTTAGTCCCCTTAAATATGAATAATTTGAGCCCGGTGTTACATGGGGCTGCAGTGCTATATGTCCTACCATATCTAATCCATAAAGATGGCTTCCTCCTTCTCCAGGACTCAGAGCTCCTGCTTGTCGGCAGAGTGGCTCAAAACAGTGAATACTTAAAGCATGGTGGACCTTGGGGAGTGGCGCACTGCCTGACTTCACCTTTTAGTTTATAGAGTATTATTATGAGCGCAGTCAGGTTTTCTGTGCCTTATGCCTGTTGGCTAGCTGTAACATCCATCCTTGAGACTGGAACGCAGGGTTTTGCTCCATTTCTCCATATGGAAGATACTATCTGTAACTATTTTCTAGCACCTGCGTTTCTCATGTAGTTTTTCTCTTCTATAGGATTATATTTGCCCAAGGTGTGAATCTGGTTTTATTGAAGAACTTCCGGAGGAGCCCAGGTAATGTGCTGTTCCTGAAGGATATCATGAATGTTAACTTGGAATCTTCTCTGTTCTGTTTCCTTTTCCTGGGGTGGGAGGTGTTACAAACTAAACGGACCAGTTGGACAACCTCTAACAATATTTATTTTTTCTCAGTGAAAACCTGCTTGGTTTTTCCAAAGTTGTAACATACTTAACTTATACACAGTCTATGTCCACAACCATGTTTCCGAACCATGATGGTTGGAAGCCTGACATCCTGGCTAGTGACCTGTGGACATTCAGAGAACTTTTGACGGGACTTTCTCTGTCCTGTGCTGATGGGCTGCTTGCTCCAAACCTCTCTTCCCCACAGTCTCTTCATCTTAGCTTCACTCCAACCTTCTCTTCTCCCATGCCTTGACCCCTCATCCCCCTGCCCTTTTCTTTCCTTTTAACTGATCCACTGCTAACTAACCCCCCCACCCTCCCAAAAACCATCCACCAGGCAATTTAAAATCCCATTTGCTGCCATCACGTTGTTTACTCTGCTTGCATGTTCTACCTCTTCCCCCGCCCTGTGTCTGTCTTGTCTAGTTAGGTTGTAAGCTCTTCAGGGCAGGACCATGTACTGTTCTGTGTTGCAGGGTGCCCAGCATAATTGTGTCCTTATCTTGGTTGGTCCTTAGGCACGACCAAAATATACATATTAATTTAAATGAAATAATAAGCACGACAGTAGCTGATTTCTGTCAGTTTTTCTGCTATGTAGACAATAGCACCTAGCTGTGGGTTAATCGGGGGTAGCTCCCCCCTCCCCCCGAAATCTGAGAGAGCGTATGATGTCCCAGAGGCCACTGTGAAGAAACACCCCCTATTCCAGGGGTTCTTAAACTGGGGGTCGGGACCCCTCAGGGGGTCGTGAGGTTATTACATGGGGGGTCGCAAGCTGTCAGCCTCCACCCCAAACCCCGCTTTGCCTCCAGCATTTATGTGGTGTTAAATGTATTAAAAAGTGTTTTTCATTTATAAGGGGGGATCGCACTCAGAGGCTTGCTATGTGAAAGGGGTCACCCGTACAAAAATTAGAGAACCACTGCACTGTCCCATACACGCAGCAGGAAGCAGTGATACCCACACAGTTATACAGAATGTGATCAGGATGTGGTTTTTGCCTTGTAAAAAATGCTTTAATGTGTGGACACGCTGACCGGTTTTGGCTGTAATGGTGCGTTTGCCAGTGCAGGTTACACGTAATGTGATTCTTGGTCTTGACTTGCAGAGAGAGTAGCCTTGAGGTTTAAACAATGCGAGGTGACAAGATGTTAAAGAAGTTCACTTGTTTGTTCTGAAACGTGTAAGTAAGTCTCTGCCTGTGTCAATTGTGTCAAATGCGCATTAGTTATTCCTTTGGATTGCAGTAGGTTTTCTAAACCCGTGCAGAGGCATCGCTCCATGATTCACCAAATCATTGGTGAAAGGCAGCATTGTCTGGTAGATGGAGCTAGAAATCATTCCTAGCTAATCCTAGCTCTGAGAGTGACTTGCTGTGACCTTGGTAGAGTCACTCAGGCGCTCTAAACCTCAGTTTACTCTGCTGTAAAACCAGGATAACACTTAGCACACGCATGAGCCATGAGGAGTAACGTTCATACAGCTCTTTGAAAGCATAGCGCTGTGTATTGTTAATAGTTCTCTTGTAATAATTTGCTAACTCATATTCTCTGACTGGTCATGTGATTTTGCAGTGCAGAAAAGAGGACTGGTTCTGATGAGTGGGTTTGCAACAGCAGCATTAAGCATGTTTGCATCGTTGTGATGTTGGCATCCTAAATCTTACCCTCGTGGTGCTCTCGAGAACGTAGCTGAGTTGCCTTGGGGTGGAGTGGGTAGAGAAATGCTTGGCTGATGGAACAGGTGGGTCTTCCCTAGCAAAGTTACTGTTCTGCAGCTTCATGAGAGGTGCACAAGGCAATCAACAAGAGGGGGAAAAGGTCTGAACATTCAGGGAAGTAAGGAACAGCAAGAAAAAAAAATTACATGAGCAATTGTGGTGGAAAACAGCAGCTGCTGAGAAAATCATGTGTTGCCTGTGAAGTGGTTTTGCACAACTCGTAAACTGGTGTGCTGTCTGCCCCTCCCGAGAGCCCATCCCTTGCTTCCCTCTGCTGCAAAAGGCTTTCCATCGACCCCGCGCCGTCGCGAGTCAGCATTTCTGAGGCTAACCGATGCTGTTCGCTCTTCTCAGGAATGCTGAGAATGGTTCCAGCTCTTCCGCATCGACCAGCGATCAGAGCAGGCATCCATTCGAGGTGAGTAATAGCAGCTCTCCATCCCCTGCTAGATTTCCCTTTTTTCTTGCCATTGAATCTGAATGTTTTCCACGGGCAGATCGTTTGATGATGTCCCCTGGATTCTGTCAAAGTTTGGGGGCAAATATCATCCAACGCCGCTTCTAGAACTCTCTAAATACGCCATTCTTCTCGGTGGACAGCTGAGTATCCCCAGGTCCCGCTGTTGTTAGGGGGAGCCAGGCGGTTAGGGGGAGCCAAACAGCCTGGCCCCCGCCCCGCATCCGACACCTCACAGTTTCCACCCCCCTCAGAACCTCCGACCCGTCCACACACACACCCCCGCTCCTTGTCCCCTGATCGCCCCCAGGACCCCACCCCCTATCCAACCCCCCTGCTCCCAGTCCCCTGACTGCGCTGACCCCTATCCACATCCCCTGACAGGCCCCCCGGAACTCCCACGCTTATCCAATGCCCCCCGTCCGCCCCCCAGAACCTCCGCCCCATCCAGTCCCCTGACTGCCCCCCAGAACCTCCCACCCCTTATCCAACCCCCCGGCCCCCTTACCATGCTGCTCAGAACAGCATGTCTGGCAGCCGCGCCGCCCGGCTGAAGCTAGACACACTGCCGCTCTGCTTGGCAGGACCATGCAACCCCGCCGCCCAGAGCGCTGCCCGCGTGGTGGCATGGCTGAGGGGGAGGGGAGACAGCGAGGGAGGAGTCAGGGGCTAGCCTCCCTGGCTGGGAGTTAAGGGCCGGGCAGCACGGTCCCACGGGCCGTAGTTTGCCCACCTCTGATTTAAAGAGTGAGTAGTTCGCCTCAGTGCCACACAGTGGTATCAGAAAAATAATGGTTATTTCCTAAATATAATCTCAGCCGATGCCGTCTGCTCATTGCAGTGCTGCTTCTCAGCACAGAGCCCTCCGCTGTGATGCTGGAGGCGGTCTGCAGAGTCTGGCTCTGTCTCATCACAGAGGCCTTTGTTGGAACCTGAATGTTGTTGTTAGAAGTAAAAGCTCGCTCCTTGTGCCCAATCTGCCTTGAATTCTCTTCACTACAGAACGTGGATCAGCACTTATTCACCTTGCCACAGGGCTATGGCCAGTTCGCCTTTGGGATTTTTGATGACAGCTTTGAGTTTCCTGCCTTTGGGTCCAGTGGCCAATCTGAGGACAACAGGGACTCCGAGAACCGGCGGGAGAGAGAACACCAGTCTCGGCACAGATATGGCGCAAGGCAGCCCCGAGCCCGTCTCACTGCGCGGCGTGCCACTGGCAGGCACGAGGGAGTCCCGACGCTGGAAGGGTGAGAAGTGCTTTCTAGTGCTCTGCTCAGTGACCAGGGCTTGGTTTTCTTTTTAACGTGGTTTAGCTGAGAACCATAACGTTTGTATTATCCATTCACGAGGACTAGTCCCTCACTAAAAACTTCCTGGGTCGAGTTCTCCTCCTTCACAGATGTCTTACTTTCCATGCAAACAACTGCTTTTGGGAGATTAAATTTCAGCCGGACTAGAACCCTCATCAAGCCTGTATCTTGAGTGAAATTGACTTGCTGGCTGTATACCTAGGAGCTTTTAACTAAAAGATGCCCTAGTCTGAGTAAGCATCTGTCTGCCCTGATTCTTTTCCTTGTGGGCAAAGCAGCATGAAACCCAGCTGATGTGTCCGATCGCTGGTGAATTTCTCCGCTCCTTGCAATCGGCAGCTGGAAATGCTGCTG
Source organism: Mauremys mutica (assembly GCF_020497125.1). Taxonomy (NCBI): domain Eukaryota; kingdom Metazoa; phylum Chordata; order Testudines; family Geoemydidae; genus Mauremys; species Mauremys mutica. Next base: position 5,789,780 of record NC_059095.1, read on the forward strand.
CCTCCCAGGCCTATGCTAGAGAGTAGGATTGATTTTTCTCTACGTACATCCCAGAGACACTGTCCACTTCCCACCTTTGTGTAGGAAAATGTTCCTCTCTGAATAAAATCCTTCGACTTCCCCTGTGGCAAGAAATAAGTAGTCACTAGGATGCAGTTGCATCTTAAGCTGGATACCGTGCCTTACCTTTCGTTCCCCCTGCTGGTACCACAGTATTTCCTAGCCGCTCTGGGCTTCCGGGCTGTTTGTGGGATGTAGTGGATCCTAGTAGTTCTTTGATCTTGATTTTGCTGTCTTTCAGAATTATACAGCAGCTGGTCAATGGCATTATTGCACCTACAACAATACCAAACCTAGGACTAGGCCCTTGGTGAGTTGGAGTTACGGGTTACTCTACCTAAAGGTCTGGTTGTGTGTAGTCCCAGTGGAGACTAAAACCCTGTTGTCTTTATTCTTAAAGGGGAGTCTTGCATTCGAATCCGATGGACTATGCCTGGGGTGCCAATGGCTTGGATGCAATTATTACACAGGTAAAACTGGCACCTGTTCTATGTGTCTGCCACTGGGGGATGCTCATGTGCAGTGGTTGGTACTGGAATGGAGCCCTTTCTCTAAGGGTATGGCTACACTACCCGGCAGGTAGTGATCGATCTATCAGGGTCTAGACGCGATACATGGATCCCCGGACGCACTCCCCGTCGACTCCGGAACTCCACCAGGGCAAGAGGTGGCGTCGACAGGGGAGTGGTGGCAAGGATGCGAATTAAGTCGATCTAAGATGCGTCGACTTCAGCTACGCTATTCTCGTAGCTGAAGTTGCGTATCTTAGATCGATTTCTCTGCCCCCGCCCCTCTATAGTGTAGACCAGGCCTTCCATAGAGGGATATTCCTCATGCTGCCTGATAACAAAGACACTCATTAAATTTGTGGCAGGAACAATGTTTAAAAACATTAAAAGGAAATAATTCCTGTAGCATGTGTTCGGCAAGTGGAATTCACTGCCGGAGAGTTCTAAGATGAATTGTCATGACTGGGGCATGGGCGGTCAGACCTAGTGGTTGGAGCAGGAATCAGGAATTAGGAAGCAGTCCAAAGCAGGGAGATCCCAGTTGCATGCACAACTTCCTGTTCCTGTGCTGGGTTTATATAGAAGTTGTGAACCAATCAGGACCTCCAGCATTCTGCCAATCAGATTCCAGGACTGGAGTCCTCTGCCTGGGGGCTTCTATTCCAGCAACTGCTAGTAGGTCCCTGGGTGGCAGGTTGGAACTTACTAGCTCCTAAGAGCCCTGTGGACCAGGGTTCAAGACTCATGGTCCCACTGTCTATATGCATGTTAAATCTCATGCTGAGGGTTGTCAGCTGGTCCATTCGGAGGTCAAGATGGAATTTTTCTCCTCGCTGCGGCTCTGCAAAGGAGCCCAGCTCCATGATGGGGAATTAATATTTGAAGCATCAGGAGTTAGCCAGCAGTAAAAGCGGGATACAGGTGACAGGACACTGTTACATGTCTCAATCCCTTGGCCTAACAAATCCTATGTACCATCCAGCCGGTGTCATTTTCCTGTACCATATGGCGTTTTGTCTTTCAGTTATTAAATCAATTTGAAAACACTGGCCCCCCTCCAGCAGACAAAGAGAAGATCCAAGCGCTCCCCACCGTTCAGATAACAGAGGAACACGTAGGTACGTCCCCTGCCTCCTCAGCGAGGAGTCCAACGAAGAGCTTTGCGAAGCTTTCATGTGGTTTTTCCCTTGGGATTTTCATGTTGGCTACTAACATGTCGTAGGGCTGAAGAATTCCAGAGGCGGGACTAGGCACAGCTACCTCTCATGCTCCTGCCTGAACGGAAGCAGTGTAAAGCTGATACGTTTGCAGTAGGCAGTTAACTGCCCCATCTTTAGCAGCTAATGTAGCTAGACGCATATAAACATTGGAGCCAGCATAGAAGTTGGGGGGACTGTCTCTGCCTCCCAAGGCTACAGCCTGTCTTGGAAATGAGAGGCCTTTACTATCTCCTGGGCATTGTCGCTTTTTAGGGGACTCTCGCACTGCTGTAGTGCATCTGGCAGGAGTGGTGGTGTAGCACTGCCAGCAGCGTGCTTCCCACTGCCAGCAGCGTGCTTCCCACTGCCAGCAGCGTGCTTCCCACTGCCAGCAGCGTGCTTCCCACTGCCAGCAGCGTGCTTCCCACTGCACAGAGATCTGCTCAGGCCGAACCTGTTGCGTTGTTTTCATACCTGACCCAAACCTGATGCTTGTAGCTGGGTCGTCCCATCGGTTTTGTTTCAGGTAGCAAGGCTCTCGCGTACGCTATGCCGGACTCGGCCAGGAGCCCTACGCCGTCTGGTCTCCACCCCCGCACTCCACTCACCCCCCAGGAGGTTCTGTCCGTGCCACTGCTGGGTGCAAATGGTACATGACACGTCGCACTCTGCTGGGGCTCCTTCCTACAGGACAGGGGAGCCCTGTCTGAGGCATGCCCCTGCAGGGAGCTCAGCTTCCTGGCAGCAGCTTCAGACAGCCCTAGCGCCCTTGGCCGCAGAGTTTCCTGGCAGGCAGGAGGGGAAGGAATCCAGCCCACCTGCCTGGCTAAGCCAGCATCATCCCACGCCTGCTGTGCTGTGATATCTGTATCCCACCCCTACCTGCACAGCAGCACAGCGTGGGCTCCTGGTGCACTCCAAGCCTGCTCTCTGCATCCTGGTGCTGCCCGCCTTCCTGTTTGGGAGAAGTGCCCCTTCCATGGCAGAGCCGGGCCACTGTCTGCCGACTCCTTCAGCCACCTGCTGCCACCTCCACAGCTCTGGGGACAGGGAACCGGAGCCTTCCCTTGCTTCCTCAGAGTCCAAACCCGAGCGTGAGAGCGTCAAGTTCTTTTCGTGCCTGATCTGACACCTGTAGCCAGGTTCTGGTCAGGTTGCAAGCCTCTGCCACTGGCCCTTCTGGAAGGGCTATAAGCAGCATTAGATGAGACAGCCGTAAAAATGCACCTGGTGGGGCTGCGGCTGTGTGAAATTCTCCTGAAACGGTCAGTGCTGGTGCAGCCACTGCGTGTAAACATCTCTTGGGAGCAGTGAATAGTGTTTGCTGGCTGGCAGACTTTGATTTTTAGTTTTTATACTATCTATTTTTAAGCATTTTTTTTTTTTAGTTTTTATTGAGTTCAGTTTTCACAATGGTGGGGAATGATGGGAGGGATTGGGCAATACTTATTTAATGACAGTATTAACTGAGAATCACAAAGTTAGTTTTATAATTGTTAAAATACAAATTGTCAACCTCACATGTCAAAATACACCAGGTACGTTTCCTTAACTCAAATTCTAATAGGTTCTCAAACAGCCTTTTTCTTTCTTTACTGGTGTGTAAATTTTGATGGTTGTTGATGGAAATATTTTTTCATGGGTTTGTGTGTACAGTGACATTGACATTTAAAAATAAAAATCGAATCTTTCCAAGCCTGCACATGAAACACTGGCAGCAGCATGTTGCGAAGGGGGTAAGAGAGAAATTATAGGTAAGGAAGGAGAGGAATTTGGGAATAAGGTGGAGAGATGCAGGCAGCTATCCCAAGTGGCAGAAGCTCGGGAGGCAGTAGCTTTCTCCCCAGTGCTAGGGAGACTGAGAGAGGCCAGTTGCCAGATGACCTAAGTCAGGAATAAAGAGGGTGAGTTAGGTTAGCTGGGGCGCGTCCGTGGCGAGTTTTCAAAGCTGGGCAGCTCTGACCGGATTTCTGAAATGGCAGCGCTCATTCCGCTCCCAAGTGGTGAATGAATGATACCCCCGTCAGCCCTCTTGATTCTTAGCTTTGTGTTTTTTGTGACTCGCAGGTTCCGGGCTCGAGTGTCCTGTATGTAAAGAGGATTACACACTCGGTGAAAATGTCCGGCAATTACCCTGCAATCATCTATTCCACAACGGGTGTATAGTCCCTTGGCTGGAACAGGTTAGTGATACCAGTGTGCGGATCCCTTCGATGCAAGGGGAATATTATATACTCTGGACGTGTTCCATTATACGGTTCTTACTGGGAAATATTTCTATATCCTGATGATGCCTGAGCGTGAGCAGCCTTTTGCCTCTGAAGAAGGAGGCAGTCAGCAGCGGGACCGGCTGTTACTCGCACTGTTCCCGTGTCCTATGTCTAATCCTTTCTCTCTTGATTTTTTTTTTAATCTCCAAAGCACGACACATGCCCTGTGTGCCGGAAAAGTTTAAGTGGACAAAACACAGCCACGAATCCCCCAGGACTCACAGGGATGAATTTCTCCTCCTCCTCGTCTTCCTCTTCCTCCAGCTCTCCAAGTAATGAAAACTCGTCAAACAACTCATGAATCCTAGCCCAGCCCCGGCCCGCGTTCCCTGTCCATAGCCCTTCCTCCCTAGCCAACATAAGCAACTAAGGGCCTTCTGGAGCGGAGTAATGAGGGGACTGAAACCCAGCAATTCCCTCACGAGGCCCCTGGTTCTTCAGAGACGAGACTCCTCAGTGGGGGGAAGTTCTCTGAATTCATCGCGTCGCCGCGTGGACTCTTAAAACTGCCGTGAAAGGCCGTTAAGCTTCACCAGTTGGAAACCCAAGGTGCTGAGCGATTGGCTGCGACTCCAGCTGGGGGAAGGTGGCTTGTATGGTTTTGAGATTCCGCTCTTTATATTCTGCCCCCGCCCCGCTCCTCCCTCCCTTATGCTTTGAAGTTTTGAACCTTTAAAATGACAATGTAACAAAATCTGGTTTGCGCCGAGGATCTCCAGGTGGGGAGGGCGAGCGAGGGTCGGGGAGTTGCCAGAGAAGATGCGAACTCTTGGAATAGACGAGCTATCCCTCCCTCCCTCCCCTGCCACAGTCCCTTTTTGTTTTCTTTATAACTTCACCCTTCTCATAGTCAACACCGAAAGGGTTTTTATAATTTTAAATTATTACTGCTGTTAAATAAATGGACATTTCAGCTCAACAAGAAGTTCTGGATGATTTGTGGATAAACACAGGGTAAGCTCGTCGGAGTACTGTACTGTACCTTCCCAGCGGCAGGGCAGCCTGCCCTGAGATCGTGCCCTTGTTCCCTCCCCCGTGTGCCATAGGCTGGTACACGGTGACTTCTTTAGCACTGGGTTCCTACTGACCAACGCCCGTGTACGTTGCCAGCCTGCAGATCGTCAAGCGCTGTCGGCTGCGGGATAGAAACTGCAGCATCCTTGTTCGGTTTTTGTATTTCTACCCCCCTTGCCAACCCCTGCGGTCCTGCCCTTCTCTCACCCTGGATGCGGAGTGTTGGCTGCAGGACTGGAATTGTACCGGAGTGAGGACCAGCCAAACACCGTCGTGATCAGATAAAATACAGAGCAAGGGACGCTTTTGAGAAAAATGTATTTCAAAGCTACTTCAAAATACAGCTGCTTTAAAAATTCCCAGGAGCTTGTGAATCGGTTTCCTTGCAAGAGTTGGTTTGCTGGGGGGAGGGTGGTGGTGGGAACTTTTGTCCTGCTGATCTGGGGGGGATTGATTTGGTATGAGGGTTTTTAATCTGATCCATTCTGGAGGGAGGAAGTCAGAGCAAGTATGCTCAAAGTTACATTTTCATGGGTTGGGGGCAGGACATATTTCATTTACTGTTCTGATCACTTTAAAACTTCAGCTTCAGTGGCGGATGGTGTGATTCTGAAGGCATCTGTAGTAGGAACCTGTGTAGATGGGGGTTTTCCAGGCTGCCTGTGGGATAGAGGGACCTGCCCCATGTAAAGGGAACGCTGTGACACAAGCTGTAGCTGGAGGATTAAGTGAAGCAGCTGATCCCATAGTGCTTCTTTGGGGTCTTCCATGGGTGTGGATCTAACTGAGCTCTGAGGCTGCACAGTCAGCAGGGAGAGCCAGCTGGGAAATCTAGCTGTCAGACCACAGAAAATGCTGAATGATGCGTCTTCAGGGTGAGAGGTAGAAGCTTATTTCTGGAGTCAAGTGGTGGATTATTAAAAATAAAAACCTGCTCTTGAGAGCTGGCCACACTGACATGGTCTGGTCTTAGAAGTATCAGAGGGGTAGCCGTGTTAGTCTGGATCTGTAAAAGCAGCAAAGAATCCTGTGGCACCTTATAGACTAACAGACGTTTTGCAGCATGAGCTTTCGTGGGTGAATACCCACTTCTTCGGATGCAAGTGGTGGAAATTTCCAGGGGCAGGTTTATATATGCAAGCAAGAAGCAAGCTAGAGATAACGAGGTAGTTCAATCAGGGAGGATGAGGCCCTGTACTAGCAGTCAACTGCTAGAACAGGGCCTCATCCTCCCTGATTGAACTACCTCGTTATCTCTAGCTTGCTTCTTGCTTGCATATATAAACCTGCCCCTGGAAATTTCCACCACTTGCATCCGAAGAAGTGGGTATTCACCCCCGAAAGCTCATGCTGCAAAACGTCTGTTAGTCTATAAGGTGCCACAGGATTCTTTGCTGCTTTTACAGATCCAGACTAACACGTGGATGGATGTGTGATACGCAGTGTGTGTTGAAGGCCTTCACAGGGGGAAGGAAGGTGGGTAAGGAGTCCGTTGCAGAGAGAGCCTTTTTCTCCAGGGCAAGGCACATGAGCATTCTCTCATCTCCAAGGCCAAGTCGACAGGTTTTACCAATGTAGCTATGTCCGGAGTGTGGAAAAAATCACCCCCCTAACTCATGGCTTTGCCAGCAACACCCTTGATGTAGACGCATCTTACACCGCAAGAGAGACTCTTTCTGGTATAGCTAATGGCATTCGAGGAGATGGTTTAACAGAAGAACTCCTTTTGCTGGTATAACCTGCATCTCCCCTTGGGAACTTGGCCCCAAGCCTTTGTAGTGCGGACTAGCCCCAAGTAATGAGAGGGTTTTAACAGGAAGAATCTGTCATACCCTGTCAAGTATCAGAGGGGGAGCCGTGTTAGTCTGGTTCTGTAGAAGCAGCAAAGAATCCTGTGGCACCTTATAGACTAACAGATGTTTTTGCAGCATGAGCTTTCGTGGGTGAATACTTGCATCCGAAGAAGTGGGTATTCACCCACGAAAGCTCATGCTGCAAAAACATCTGTTAGTCTATAAGGTGCCACAGGATTCTTTGCTGTCATACCCTGCAAACTCTTAGTTGCAGTTTTGTGTGTTGCCAGCAGGTGGAGCCACAGGCCCAGAGGTTTCAAACAATCTGGTTGTGGCAAAGCTAAAACGTCCTAAGAGCTGAAAAGATGATTGGGGAAAAAACGTTTGTTCTCCTTTCCCTCGAAAGTGGTGCTCTGGATTACATGTTACAACCGCAAGCTGTCTCCTGTTCCTTTCCCAGGTGTCTGGTGGCAGTCAGCCAGCTCATGTACTGACCCAGCTAACCTAGTCTTCATGGGAAGGCTTTTATTCCGACTCTGGGGCCGGGGCTGGCAAGGGGGCCTGGCTTATACCTTTAGTTAAGATCTGTGGCTCAGGGTGTAAATTTTAGGACTCCGCACTCTCCTCGCTCCACAGTGGAGCCACCGCTGGGCTCAATGGGAGATGTGCACAAAGGTCAAGGGGAGGATCTGGCCTTAACGTTAAAAACACCAAGGAGTCTTGTGGCACCTTAAAGACTAACAGACACATTTGGGCAGAAGCTTTTGTGGGTAAAAGACCCACTTCTTCAGACTCCTTCATTGTTTTTGTGGCTACAGACTAACAGGGCTCCCCCCTGATGCCTTTATGTGGTAACTAAACTTTTACTCAGTCCTTCCATTGTGCTAAGGGAAGTATGCTCCTGGTTAAGACCGGTTGGCGTTCTTCCTCTTCCAGCCACCTTTCTCCATCTCTCCTCCCGTCTGTCTGTCACCTCGTCTTCCTCCCTTGCAGTAACTTCCAGTCCCCCACCGGTGGATCCAGCTCCCATTCCCTTTCCCCTCCTCCCATCTGCTAAAACCAGAAATCATTCACCCTGCCATCTAAAGTGTCATTGGTCATGTGCGTTATCGCCCCAGTCAGGTTAATGGTAAGCGAGGAAGTACGTACCTCTCTCATTGTTTCAGGCTTGCTGCAGACTCAGGCAGACACCGCTGCCTCAGTTCCACTTGGTGCACGTTTGGAAGGTTATCTTCATAACCGGGGGGGCTAGAAACCTTTTTATAAAATGAAAGTTTAGACTCCACGTGGGCCACATATGTACTAGGGGCTGTATGTTTGACACCATTGCTATAGGATGTGTAATGACAAAGGCCAACGTGCAAGTCACCCCATTGTGATTAGGGTGATCCATATAAAAGTGACTGCCTTCCATATATCCCCGCCGTAGTGTATTACCATTGGGGCAAATGCAGCGAGAACCAAAACCTAACTATCTGGGCTCTGAGTCCTTGTATCTCCTGGCAAAATCAGCCTATGGACCCTTCCCTAACTTCTCCAGCTTAGCTCCACTGCTCCTCTACCCAGACTGTTGGGGTATGTTCTGCTTCATACTAAATCTGGAGTTTTCCTGTGTCCCACCGGTTCCCCCTTGCCTGGCAACATTAAGCTACGGTGCTGGTGACTCCTCTAAATTGACTTGTTGTCCTAAGGCCCCATTGCTGGTTGGCTTTTAGGGCAGCCTCTGTTTGTTAGGATTCAACGGCAGAAACTCGGCTGTGCCCTGAAAGGGTGAGAATGCAACCAGGAAGCCGGGTGCGTTGTGGAAACGGGGAGGAGCTGGTAGACTGTCGCTGCTGGCCCCTTGTTGACAGTCCAGTTTGTGAAGTGGGGCCATGGGAGAGGCTGGTAGGACGACTTGAGCAATCCTGCCGCTGTACTTTCTGTTCCAGTGACGCTTCATAAAACAAACTGGCTGTTGCACGCCAGCTGGGTCACTTGGATTGCCACACACTTCAAACCCTCTCGTCTCGCTTCTCAGTTGCCTTGTGCTGTTGAAAATATTTTGACCTGTTCCATGTTAATTTGACAGCTCTGTGTGGGAAGGGAGGGATGGGACTCCAGGTATCTCCTTTAGAAGGTCACTCCGACATCTCTACAACTTTCAACATCTTTCTTGAGATGCTCACAGAGGTGCCTTGTGCACCATATGTTGCCTTTTATAGATCTGCTAAACATGCATTAGGGCAAGATGGTTCTAGCCCTGCTTTGTGGAGGACGCGCAACGTCATGGTTGTTCCTGACATAAAGGAGCCATGAAAACCCAGGGGGTGTTTAAACACGCAGTGGTGATGGCTGTGGTAGCACCCAAAGCTTCAAATCAGGAGTGGGGACCTTGTGTCCTCCCAGAGAGTTAGATCATGACATCACCCCTTCCCGTTAAGGACGAGGTTTTCCAAAGAGTTCTGCTCCCAACTAGGCAAGTGGTCAGATGTTCTCAATGGGATGCTGCTCGGTGCTGAGTCCTTAAGAAAATCAGTGCTGAAAATCCATCCAGAAGGGTATTCATTCCCTCCAGTTCTTTACGCTCTGTCACGTGCAGGGCATTGGTCCATCCTAGTTCAGCTGTGCTGGGAGTCTAAGGAAACCCTTAAGCACAGGTCTGTGTCTTAAGATCATCCAAGGGAGGCTGGATATTTGTCTAGCACCTCTTCTTAAACTGTTTCAGAAGAAAAACAAGACCATTTTGCTAGAGGACGGAGCTGCTAAAATGTTTGGAGAAAAAGCCCAACTGTGAGTGCAGTGCGTGGCCATCGAGAGCATGCCTGGGATTTGCAGCAGGGTCTAATCCAGCGAAGCCCAGGGGAGCTACACCTGAGCGGCAGTGCTGGAATGTTTCTCTCATCGCACTTGCCAAGTGGACGAGTGTCGTTGGGAAGTTCCTTTGCTCTTTCAAAAGGCTGGTATCTTCGGGACGGGGCATCAGGGTCGGTGGCTTGTTTGGAACGTCCTGAGCTGGCTGGCTGAGGCAGGAATTTTGTCACCGGGGCTGCCTTGCTTGATGGCCAGCTCTCTCATAGCCCAGTGATCTTGCTTCTGAGGATGAGGTGGGTTTAGACCCACGATGGACAGAAGGAAGCATTTACCTCGTCATTAAAACACAGGCCTGGGAGACAGAGAGGTAGGTTCTATACCCAACTCTGTCATCGACTGAGACCTCGGACACCTTTGCTGTCTCTTCCCACTTGTAAAACAGGGATGTTACCTACTCCACACAGGTACAGGGCGGCTTCATTCACTCATGTTTGTATAAAACACAGTCTCACAAACAGCCAGAAGGCTCCCAAGGGTTTCCTCTCCAGTCCCTTGTGGCTAACCGGGGTGGTGTGAGACCTGATTCTCTTTAGCAAGAGGCACCATGGGGTTAATGCGGGAGCTTTTCCCCTGAGCACAGACCAGTTCTAAATCTGGTTTGGTGACTAAGCGAACAAGTCTGGTGGTTTCTGCGCAATTTTGATTCTCCAGAACCTGGTTCAGCAAGGGTGTTGCAGAACTGTGCCTGGCCAGAGCCCCGTGTGGGACACTTCCGGGCTTGCGCTAGGTCTGGTTCCAGACAGTGTCGAGATCGCTACAGTCACCCGGTGGTTTTCTTCAACAGAAACTGGAGTCAGCGCTGTAGCCGGTGCCCCTTTAAGGACCGAGCTGCCTTCAGACACATGAAGCATGACTCAGTGGCTAAAATACTAGCCTTAAACTCTGGATACCTGGGTTTGATTCCCTGCTGTGCCACACGCCTTGGGCTCAGATCCTTAAAGGTTTGGGATCTGGGCCTTGAGCTCTCTGCCTCTGTAAGCTGGGGGTAATAGCACTGTCCTACCTCAGAGGCGTGTTGGGAGGCGATGCCTTAGCTGGAGGAGGTCAGATTATCCGAGTGCTCAGTAATGGGGCTGTGGAAGTCACTCAGACTAGCCCCCCTGCATACCTTAAACTGGGTGATGTGCAAAATGAGGCACTTCCTGGAACTGGTTTTGGTTGGGGGCTGGAATCCCTGCTGGGGATGTAACCAACTAATAAAATCTAAAGCTTCCATCCCACTGTGCTTGGCTCGGGGTCTCATGGAGCGGGTCTCATGCGTGTGCTCTGGCCAGAACTGCGCTCCAACATTAATCCCTGAGACGGGGAGTGGGGGCGAATAGATTTCTCCTGCAGCAGAGATCTCCTGACCTGTCTCGTAGTGGGGGAGGTCAGGAGCCCCATGCTCCCTACGGGATCACAGGTGGCCTTTCCTGCTCTGTAAGAGGATGCTGCTGTGGTAGGGAAGCTGTTGTCTCAGTCTGATGGGGTGGCTTGAGTCCACTAGCCTCGTTTAGTTACTGAGAAACCGGGCTGCTCTTGGAGCGTGACTGATTCCTTCTAAATAGCTAGGGATTTCCCCTCATATACTTCCCTCCTTCTCTTCCTGCTCCGGGAGGTGCGCAGTGATTAGCATCAGGCAGCTGTTCTTACTTGATTCCACAGGGGAGCCTTTGATGTCTTGGGCACAGCCCGACGCCCCCGTGTGAGAAGCTGGCAGCAGTAAAATGAAGATAGGCCAGTTCACGTACCGGCACAAAGGAGCAAGTCGCTCTGCTGCATCCGAGAGAGGTCAGAGGGGAGCCTGTCGGGTATACACCCAGGATTGGCATGTCTTGGTCAGGCTGGAGCCGCGGTGTGGAGTAGAAGCTACAGCTCTGACCCTGAGAGTCAGGAGATCTGGGTTCTGCTCCTGCCTCTGCCATTGACCCGTTGTTGGGGCAAGTCACGTCCTCGCTCTGTGCCTCAGTTTCCCCTCCTACTCTTTGTCCGGTCTATTTAGATTGTGAGCTCTGTGGGGAAGGGATATTGCTGTATGTACAGCACCTTGCACAGCGTGGTCCTGATCTCAGCTGGGGCCTGTCGATGTTCCTGTATCCCAGATGATAATCCCTTAGAGGGCTGCTGCATCACAACTCCTTTCCTCAACAGGGTCACGGCTGGAGTCCAGGATCTGGGTTGCCCGTTGGTTTGCAGCCCACCTTCCATGTTATTCTGTAATGCTTGGCACGTGAGCAACTGGCACGTGTTTTCCTCGTGCTGAAGATGCTGAGCCTCCCAAGTGGTTGGGCGGCCTTACGAACGAAAGCGTGCTGCACTGTGTGGGGGGGCCCGCGCCTGCTGGATGCAACAACGGAGCTGAGCTGGCACCCACGTGCCGTTCACAGGTACGAGGAGCGCGCACACAGCGATCGGCTTTGAACCGCCGCTTCGTAGCAGTTAGAACCCATCGGCGCCTCTCTCCACCTGGCTTCAGACCTACCTTGTTGGCTTCCCCTTTCCCGCCGCCGTGTCCTGCGCCTAACCAGAAAGCCCAACCGGAAGGGCAGAGTCTGCCGCTGCTCCGGCACAGAGGCCTTGGGTGAGAAGTTGTTCTTCCGGCAGGGCTTTGCCTGTGGGTGGCGAGGGGTAGGAAATCCAGTCACTGCCCCAGTTCGTGCTGCTGAGGTCCGGAGAAGGGAATTTCCTCCCGAATACAGATGGTAGCAGCAGGGTGACTCCTTGCGTAGTGATGCTTAGAAGGAAGCACGGGTGTCTTGCTTTCATTGTGGCAGGCCTTGTTTCCCCTGCCTGAAATCCACTGCGTAGGGCAAGGATTGCAGGCCGGGCTGTAACCTGGTGAACACAGGCTGAGAGCACAGTCCTCTCAGCACCTGGGAGCCCTTTGGTTCCCTCTGATTGTCCTTATCTGTGGAGGAACGGAGGAGGCGTATGAACTCCAGGCGTGTTCTGGGAACGTTATCGATGCCGTGAAGCGAGATGCCCCTGCAGTACCGTTAATGAGCTAGGCGGGCTGCCTTGCCCTGGCCTCCTGGGACTTGTTTGGCTGTGAGTGGACCCCGAACTCGCTCACTATCTTATCTCTGGCTACGGCAGTCTCCTGACGACCCTTCCCTGTTTGACAAGAGCTTGAATGGAGCCCTGGCTTTCACTTTCTCTCGGCGCGTTGCCTGTGGATGGGGGAGAGGGACACCCATATTAATGGGACCACCGGGAGGTTGTCTCTGTTTCTCCTGCTTCTTGCCCCTTCCACCCTACTCTGACCGCTGGGACCAGCTCATCACCTGGACCAAATCTGGCCACTCTCAGCACTGACCTATTTAGGTCCTTACTGGGGGGTGCCCAGTGGTGGTCATGAGTCCTGAGGATCTAGGTGGTGAGTCAGAGCCGCCCTGTAGAGGGTCGAAAGGCCCCATCGTCTTGATCCCTTTACTGGGCTACCGTCAGGACCCAACGTCCTAGGGCAAAGTGAGCTCATGCCCGTTGGGCCTGTGCCGTTCTTTGAGCTGTGCGCTGTCAATCTGAGGCCTGCCGGGCTCTACGCTGGCCACGGGACGTCCTCATGGTGCTGTGACAGAGCATTGCAGGGCAGGGCGTAAAGCCCTTTCGGCCCTGTGGTGGTGGGGAAAGGGGGACACACGACAAGGATTCAGAAAAGCAGGAGCCGCTGGGTCTTTTCAAACCATCCGCGCCCTGTTTCCTTCCCGCTTAGGACAGATTCCATGACAGGTCTCGGTGCTGTACCTAGCTAACGCTTCGCACCCAGAGCATTGGACACCTGTGGAGCTCAAAGCACGTGACCAAGGTATCGAAGGCAATCGTGGCTGTGCCCATCTAGCTGCCATGTCCCAGAGCTGGCTGCCGTCCACGCTGGCTGGGAACGGCACGAGTCGGAGACCAGCGCTTTGTCAAAGCCAAGCGGATGCAGCACCGAGAACCCAGCAGAGCAAAACTGCAGAGGTTTTAGCCCTCGCCCTCCAGCAATGGCACAGCCCCCTGGCTACTGTCAAAGTACAGACCAGGGCTTTAATTTGCCTGGGCCGCTTATAGACAGACACTGTAGACATGTGCATTGATACGTCGTTTAACAAAAACAACCCCAAAGTGTCTGGCCGTTCCCACTTGGGTGGCTCAGCCTCGCTCCAGCCGTGGTCCGCCTTTGGGGGGAACAGTGGTTGGCCCATTATGCCCATAGATCTTGGGGGCCTGCTGGGGTGGGGGAGCTGCCAGCGCTCAGGGTGACACACGCAGGATGATTCCGCTTCCTGGGTCCCACGGGGAGTCGGTTCTAGCCAAGTGGGAGCCGGCGTCCCGACTCTGGGTCAGCGCTGCTCCCTGGGCTGGGGGGCAGGGGGAGAGCCCATCTCCTTTTTCATTACAAAAAATAATAAATAGCACCAAAAAAACACCCCACCCCGCCTCAGCGCGGCTCAGGAGACGAGCAGGGGCAGGAAGTGAGCGGAGAGGTGCTGGCGCCGTGTCCTGCTCCCGGGCCGGGGCCTGCCCTTGCCGTTGAGGGCCAGGAACATGGGGCGGTTGCCGGGCCGCCAGCGCAGCGAGGCGTAGGTGTTGTAGCCGTTCTCCTCGATGCGCTCTTTGAACTTGCAGTTGGGGTTATAGTCCTTCTGGGGAGACAGAAACGGGGCCGTGAGTGCGGTGCGGCTGGGGGGTGTCCTCCGACGGGGGGGGGGGCCTAGAGCAGGGAACCTCGGGAGTTCTATCCCCAGCTCCTGGCCGGGAATGAAGTTCAGAGGTTACAGCGGGAGACTAGGAGTCGGGGCGTTCCAGCAACGTGCTGCCGGCCCCCAGTTGTGAGGGCTTCCTTCCAGCAAGCTGCCGTCTCTAAGCAGCTCCTCACCCCGTGACTTGGCAGCATCAGGCATGATCTCCTGAATGCCGAGCTGGGCCGAGCTGCTAGCTTCTATCCCAAATTCTCCAGCCGACCAGTCTGATCCCTGGTCCAGAACGAAGCCACAAGCCGTGCTCCCCACAGAGCACCCTCTAAGGAGGGGAAAAACAGCTTGCTACCTACCGACCCGTATACTTTCCCCTTCTTGTTCATGGCCAGGTAGAAACCCGTGTGCACGGATTTGATGGCTACGACGCCCACTCGCACCGACCGGATCTCCAGGATGCCTGTGGGGAGACAGAGAATTTGAGGCACTGAATCGGGAGAGTGCAACAGTGCTGCAAGCAGGTGTGGAAAACAGCTGGGCTGCCATGGCGCAGGGCCGAGGCACTTCATTGCGTTAGCCAGCACAGCCCTGCAGAGACACGTTTTGTACGAGTGCCAACGGAAGGTATCATGTTGCCCGGCACTGAAATGCAGCCACCTCTGGGGTGGAAGGTGGCAGCTTTTAGCAGCTTATTACAGCAATACTACTCAATACCTAAGAAGCCTTTCATCCAATTGGAACTGTTCAAGGGAGGCAGAGTGCAGCCGGCTAGGTTGGAATCTGCCAAGGGCACCCATGTGTGGATGGTTTGGGCTGGACCTTTGTCAGTGAGGCTGCCCCCCACGCACAATGCAGGCGTTAGCCCACCTGGCCTGACCTTTGATTTCCTAGTAACAGTCCCCAGGACGCTTCAGTTAATTGAACGCCTCCCATGGTTAAAGACGAAGCTTTCTGGCTGATGGGGATGCTGAGAGACAGCCAGCTGCTGTCCTGTGACTAACAAGGTATTGCTTTATGCAGAGAAGCTTGTGTCTCTCACTGACAGAAGCTGGCCCAATAAAAGCTATTCCCTTGCCCCGGAGCACTTGACAGGGGAGTGACTTGAGGCTGTGTGTGACAAATTGCTCCATTGAAACCCCCTGGCGGAGGAGAGCTTGAAGGAGGGATGGCAGAATAACCAGCAGTGCGTGACCAAAGAGCTTACCATCTAAACAGACAACGGGTGGGAGGTGAAACTGAGGCACAGAGAGAGGCAGCGACTGGCAGGGTCATGGGCATAGATGAGACTAGAACCCAGGTCTCCTGACTCCCAGTCCGGTGCGCTAGGCACTGGGCAACACGGCCTCCTAATTATTGGTTGTGTTGCAGGCAATCGGCGCCCCACTCTGCTAGGCCGCCAGACACACAATGAAGAAAGCCGTGTTCCAAAAAGCTTCAATCTAAGCGAAGACTTTGGCCATGGTGGGATTTTGGGGCCGTAGATGGGGTGCAGTGGGGACAGACGATGCAATTTCACTGAGGACCTCTTGGACCAAACTCTGATCTTGGTTCTTCTAGTGAAAATCTGGAGTCACTCCGTGGAGATCAGTGGAGTGACGCCCGATTTTCAGCAGTGTAAGATCACAAAGGAGTCCATTGAGAAATGCCAAGGTAAGCGCTACACTGCTTCAGAGCTTGACAACGATGCTTGGGTGCCGTGTTATTTATTATTATTCATTATTTGTCTTGTGATAGTCCAGGGCCTTATCGTACTACATGCAAAAGGGGAAGTCCCAGCCCACAGCAGAGAGACCTTTCAATTCCTCCAGGCCTGGAGCGGTTTCTCCTTCCAGTCCCAATACAAAACAAAAAGACCCTTTGATACTGTGCAGGAGGGGAGACTGGGTTTGCAGAGCTCTGCCCTGGGGCCTTCATCCTTCCAATCCATGTGCACTTAAGGGAGGGAAATCCAGTTTCCATGGGTTGCCCAGCCTTATGTGTAGAGAGCTGACAGCGTGTTCAGTAGAACTGCTTACGCATTTTCCATTGCCAGTTTTCCATCAGGAGCTGCGGATTCGCCGAAATTGGCGGAAACGTAGCGATGTTATCGACATTGAACAGGAAATTATTGAAGTGATTCGTTTTGACTTCATTGTTTCAATATTTACAGTATAATTTAGAAAATACAGGCCAAAGTCAAAACATTTAGACGTTTAATATAGCACAATGAACCACAGTCAAAATATCTCCGTATCAGGTGGTTTTGATGTTTTGGAAATGAAATCTAGCAATTTTCATTGTGTGATATTTAGAAATTTTAGCTTTTCCCTTGGCTTTGGCTCAAGAGATGATCCTCAGCTTGTGTGACGCTGCAGAACTCCACTGACCTCAATGGATCTACAGTGACTTTATGCCAGTTTAGAGATTAACAAATTTATTTGGGCATAAGCTTTAGCCCAGAAAATCTTAGGCCCAAATAAATTTGTTAGTCTCTAAGGTGCCATAAATACTCCTTGTTGTTTTTGCTGATACAGACTAACATGGCTACCCCTCTGAAACCTTGATGCCAGCTGCGGATCTGCCCCAAAGCCTCTATCCCCAGGAGCTCAGACAACACAGAATGCCCTGGAATGCACAAAGAAGAAAACTAATGTAGCTCACCAGACTGTCCTGATCACAAGCACGTGTTGCCGTTGATGGAGCTAATCAGTGCAAACAGTTCCTGCCCTTGTCTGTGCTTAGGGGCCAGCTACTCAAATTGCTGCCAATTGATGCTGGAATCAGGGCTATTCCTGAATGCAGACAAAGCCCTTATGATGTTTTTACGATGCTAACACCTACTGGTTATATGGAGCTTCTTCATCCGTAGATCTCAAAGTGCTTTACAGAGGAGGTCTGTATCATTATCCTCCTTGTACAAATGGGGAAACTGAGGCACAAAGCGATGACGTCGTCTTTTGTACGTGCCACAAGCTGATATCTAGACTGCTCAGCCCTCTAATGGCTGCATCATCGAGGGCACCAAGGTGTTGCAGTTCACCCTCCAGTCTTCTAAACGTGCACTCCTGCCCCACATGTGGGAACCTCTGCCTCACTCCTGCCCTCCCAATCTGTGAAGATTGGACTAAGCCATCTTTCTGCGTTGTGATAGCCGCTCTGGGCCATGCAGGCAGCAGCCCGTGTAGCCCAGTCTAGGATCTGCATCCCAAGTTGCGAGCAGGTCAATGAGGGCTTCTGAAATTCATCTCTCGATCCCAGAGTTGCTGCCACTCTTTGAGGACATAGCTGTCAGCCCTGATATGCCCTGGTTCATCTGGGATTGGCACTGGGCATGAACGTGAATGACCGCTACAAAAGGATGGCGCCTTGTCTACGTTTTGGGGGAGCTCTATGTGCCAGTAGATACAAATTAGATATTAACATGTGGCGAAGGCAGCCACTAATGGTACATGTCACTGCGTTCAGTTCTGCATCAGCCAGATGCGCATGCTGCCTTCTGCCCTAAACTGCTCCTCCACATTCTGCTGGAGCGAACATCAGCGCCGGGACCGAGGTCTGTACCACATTCTGCTCCGCAGAAGGTTCCTGCTGGCTTCTGCATCAATGGCCGTGCGGGAGCTGGTCTTCTCTTTGCGTTCTACAAGGGCGCAGTAAGTCCAGGTTGACTCCTAAAGAAGTGAGATCAGGCTAGAAAGAGATCGGACCGTCCTCAACACGAACTGTGAGGGGTTGGTTGGTCAGGTGGACGCTTTTCCAAACCTTGCCACTCTTTTCTGGCTTCCGCTGGGGACTCGGGGTTGGCCTGGTTCTCTTGTGCCAGGAGCAGCATTGCTCTGTCCTGGAGTGATCTGCTGAGACTGACTGAGCTCAACGGGAATGTTATTGCTTCACTAGGACACGGTTTGTATCAATGTTTTTTTCTTTCTTTAAAACGCTCACAACCAAGGGGCCGAATTCCAGTTGCCCTCGAGAGCCGGGGCTGGGCCGAGGTGCCCCTTAATCCCGACAGGCAGCCGTTGATATTTCCAACCCCAATCGGTTTCAACGCCGGCGCGAGAGGCCAAGGTTTATCTCCAAAACAGCGGCAGCTGCGCGGTAACTGACCTTTCCTGTCTTCTTAGCTGGCTGAAGGGCCCGGCTCTGTTGAAGGCGCCAGAGGGATTCCCTGGTGGCAAGATCTCCCATAGACGCCCATTCACCCCAATGGTTCCGCCCTCCGACAGCCCCTGGAAGGGAACGTTCTAGGGATCTGGCTTTCACGACAGCAGGTTGGGTTGTTGAAGCTGAGCCAGGCTCAAGGGGGCGCCCTGGTGCACAGACATCACGCACGCAAATACGCCACCTCTGGAAAAGAACCTCCCACCCGCCTGCCCTCTTCATTAACAGAAATTTAAAGGGTCTGGTCTGAATTTCGGTGGCAGACGGGGCCTTGGGATCCTGCACTGATGGGGCTGAATCCAAGCTCTGGAGCTGAACCCTGAGTTCCGAACTTCAGTGACGCTCCCTAACGAGGCAGAGGATGTAGCTTATGGTTGTGACCATGCAGCGCCAAGCACTACAGGCGCCTGATCCTGGCTGCTGCCACAATGTTGTTTTTATTGTTTGTGTCGAGGTAGCACCCAGGAGCCCCAGTCACAGGCCAGGACATGGTGTGGTTAGTGCCATGCAAACAGAACAACGAGCCAGTCCCTGCCCCAGGGACTTTGCAATTGGAGTATAAGACCAGAGAAAATAGAGGGATACAGACACGGGGGAATATATGGAAACAGCAAAGAATCCTGTGGCACCTTATAGACTAACAGATGTTTTTGCAGCATGAGCTTTCGTGGGTGAATACCCACTTCTTCGGATGCAAGAAGTGCATATGGAAACAATGAGCCAATATTGGTCAGCATGAAAAGTAGCGGTCTAGGCACGCCAGCAGCTTAAATGCTCTCAGGTTTGTTGTGGGAATCACAGCAGAGGAGCAGTCTGAAGGTGGATCAGGAGGGAGCTTTGTGGATGTTTCCAGGGAGAGGGGGGCAGTGTGGGAGAAGGCACAAAGGGGCTTGTTTGGGGATCTTGGGCCAGTCGGAGGCGGGAGTCGATGATGGAGAACAAGACGTGAGGTCGGGTGGGGATAGGCCATGAATGGCCTTGACCGTGAAGACAAGCAGCTGGGGTTAGATGTGATAGAGAAGGTGCTTAGTGTTATATCCTTGGGGCAGCCGGAGTAGGAAGCAATCACTTGAGGCCAGAGAGCAGACAGCTAACCAAAACCTCCATTTTATTTACAGACCATAATATTCTAACTCAGTTGCCATAGCAGCAAAAACCATGACAACCAAATACACAACACTTAATAATAATGAACCTAGACTCCCTTAGACCCACTTCTACTCGTGATGTGATCAGTTACTCGAAAACTCCCCCCGCTGTTAGTCCCGACAAGCTCAACGGGCACAACGGCCTTGGGGTTTAGATCCTGGGGTAGGTGACCTGAGCTCAGTTCCCAGCTCCGCTACAGCCCTCCTTGCGCAAACCATCGCACTGTGCGGTCATACTCCCATCTCGGTCACGCCAATGCTTCGCGAGAGCCCAGCATCGTCTTGAGTGGCAAACAATGGGCATTGGACCCGCAGCCCATGTATCCAGGACTAGCTCCTAGCTTGTACACTTACCTACAAAGAATGCCTCACCCACGTAGCTGAGAAGATTAAGTGCAAAAATGGCCTCCTAAATACGCTTCCCGGCTCCACTTGAGGGGGGCAGATGCGCAAACGCTGCTCAGCTCGGTGCTAGCTCTCTGCTACTCAGGGGCGCAATGCCGTGCTCTGGGGCGGCTAAGCTCTTCCCACACCAAGCTAGTTGATGTCCAGTCGAATCAAACAATGAAAATAACCGGGACTACGCGACCAAACCAACCCCGAGTTGCTGCTGGTCCTTTCAAATATCCCGCCGGCTCACGTCAGGCGTCACGTTGCAGCACAAGAACCGCCTGGACAAAATCCAGGAGACCCACAACTGCCATTTTTCATAGGGATCTGGGAAGCGTCTCACCAGCATGAGCAAAACCAAGGAGGGACCAGGAAAGCCGGAGGTTCAGGTGGACCTGTCCCAAAGGCCTAGCACACCTGAGCCACGAGAGGTGCTGTGAGCCCAGGAAGGGCTGCAGGCTGGTAGTCAGAGGAGGAGTCGGGACTCCTGGGTTCTTTTCCCCTTTCCCCCACTGTGAGACCCAGGGCAGCTAGTGGTCTTGGTGCCTCATGGTCAGCCAATAAAATCCCTGGGATGAGACTTAACAGGCCCTTTGGGCCATCGTCTGACCTCCCGCCTGACACAAGCCAGAGAACCTCACCCAATAGCCCTGAGAGGGGAGGGAATTCCCCTCCCCTTCTCCACCAGCCCAGCAGCTTGTGCTGGGAGCTCCTGGGCTGGAAGGTGCTGCATGAAAGGGAAGGCACGGTTACCGTCTCAGGCACCGGCTGGGGAATTGGGATTTCTGTCCCAGCTTGAAAAACAAGCCAGCGCTTTGATCCCGAGCCGCACGGGCAGCGAGATCAGGCCTGTCCTTCCCCGGGAAGAGCAAAGAACAAACCCCCCCCCAGCTGGTACCTGGCTGCATTAGCCGCAGCCAGGGCTGTCCTTTCACGCTGGCAAGGAGATGAACGTTGGGGACTGATTTCCCTGCGGGGGAAAGGTCCAGTTTTGTTGTGTGATTTCTGTCCCCCTTCTCCCTTGGGACCAGGTGCTTCCCCAGAGCCAGGCGGACGGGATCTAAGCAAAACCTCCACTTGGCTGGAACAAACTGTCAGTCTTTGACCTGCACCGACCCCTCATTGGCAGCTGGGGTGTGCGTTTAGCCGAAATGTGGTTCCTGATCTTCGGGCACAGACCCCCGCTGTTAGATCATCCCAGGCTCTTTCACCTCCGAGCCCTCCCGGGGTCCTTCCTCAGCTCCCGGTGCCCCTGTGGTCTGGGAAGAACCGGGCTAATTGTTGCATTCACTCCCACCTGAGGGGGGCTGGGGGAAAAGGGGAGCAGAGAGCCTGACACTAGCTCCTGGCTGCTTTCACTGACTGGCAGAGTGGGGGAAAGGCACAAAAAGATGAGGAAAGAGGAACCAAAGAGGAACTTTAAAGTGGTAAAACTGCAACCTCCCCCGCTCCCCAGTGCCTCCAGGGCTGCATTTGTTTTTTTCTAAACTGCTTCTTTTCCCTTCCTCTTGGGAAATGCCTGCCATGTCCTAGCTGCCACATCCCCCATGACCCCCCAGGCCGGTCCCAGGACGACTTCCTCATGTCAGCCTGCAACCCACTGCCTCACCTTGCTTTTACAGATCCAGACTAACACGGCTAACCCTCTGATACACCCAAGGCTGAGTCCTCTCTCTCTCTCCTTGGAAGTATCTGTGGCGTGTATACGTGCATGGGTGTAAGCTAGGGATGCGTACATGAGCACATGCTCTGCCTCGTGCATGCATATATGTACAGTACATACATAAACAAATACCATATAGATGCGCTCCCCATATACACAATAACATGTGGCCTGCATTACACATGTACCCTGCCCCTATACACACACTACGCTATGTATGCAATGGAGACGTACATGCCACACACATAGCTTGCACATGTACACACTACATGCATTGCACAGACAGGGATGCAAAGGTGCAGTGTGTCTAGGTGAATGGATGGAGGGGTGTGCACGCCTGCGCACGTGAGAGAATGGGGGTGGAGGTGTGCGGCTGTGTGTATATGAAAGAGAAGGCGGCTGGCTCAGTGCAAGGCGGGGTGTGTGTTTGGACGAGGAGGTGAGCGGCACAGGGTGTGCACACATGGGAATGTGGATGGATGTGAGTGCAAATGGAGGGAATGCGGCTGGAGGAGTGGTGTGCGTGTGTGAACAGGGCTGGGGGAGGATTTATGGGCCGTGGATGGTTAGCAGGTGTCTGGAGGTGGGGGGAGTTGTAATACAGACCTAGGCTGGGGTCTGGCTCTGTGCTTGGCCAGAGGTGAGTGTCTGGCTGGCAGATCTCCTAGCAGAGGCACTAATGCGAAAGGCATGTGGCCAGACAAGGCAGGGTTTACAATGGAAACACCCAGCACCGTTTCATGAAACTCCATCTCCAGATTCCCGGAGATCCTGCTCTCGCTAAGACCCTGGGCACAGCGAGCCTCTGCGCAGATACACAGCTCCCCACGTACGCCGCTGACTCCTTCACAGCCCCCCACGCTGGCACTTGCAAGCTGCACTGCCATCACTGGTGCTACTCGGCCAGCATTACTCAGTGTCCTTAGCACAACCTGCTCGCCCAGGCGTGGGATGAGAGTTCACGTTGCCTTTGGCTGGGGCCCGAGGATCTCAAAGCATTTTGCAAATGGCTAGTTCTCACAACACCCTGGGGAGTGAGGTAAGTATTTTCAGTCCCATTTTGCAACTGGGGAAACTGAGGCACAGATAGGGTCATGCGTCACCCAAGCTAACACAGCAGGTCGGCATCAGAGCCAGGCACTCGGGTTAGGCGCTCCTGGCTCGCAGGTGCTTGCTCAGACTTCTAGACCATGCTACGCTCTTGGGAAATCCCAACTCTCCTATTAAACCCAGAGGAATCATAGAATCTCAGGGTTGGAAGGGACCTCAGGAGGTATCTAGTCCACCCCCCTGCTCAAAGCAGGACCAATCCCCAGACATGTTTTTACTCCAGTTCCCTAAATGGTCCCCTCAAGGATTGAACTCACAACCCTGGGTTTAGCAGGCCAGTGCTCAAACCCCACTGAGAAAAAACAATGGGGGCCCTTTCCAGGATCCCCTTCCAATCCCGTCTCTGTGTCGCTCCTCCCCACTCACAGCCACTATGAACATACAAGAATCTGTCCCCCGGGGCCTCATGCCTCCTCCGTCTCGGCTCTGATCCGGGTAACAGGTCTCAGCAGAGCAGATCTGGAAGCCACCGTCTCCCAGCTCAGGACACTACCAGGTTCTCTGCTGCACAGCATGCAGGTATGGGAGGCCAGGGAGGGACTGCTCAGTTCTGGGGGCGGGGGGATCTCCATTCTCTGTGTCCTTGCTCCAGAGCAGCGGTTCCCTGGGAGGGTATCTCCTTCCCCACATGCCGGAACTGGAGCCCTGCCCTCATTAGCACCATCACCTCTAATGCTTGAGCGAAAGGAGTAACTTCATTAACTGGCAGCTCCTACAGGCTCATCTCCTCTTCTGTGGATTTGCCACTTGAGGACAAAGACCCCCCCACACACACACACTTCTACCATGAGCTACAGAAGCATCCCCCTTCCTGGCGGCAGCCCTGGGAGGAGAGAGCGTGAAATCCGCTCCGTCACACTGACCAATCTCTTTTCGTCGGGGCAGGTGGGGGTTTCAGCACAGCATCCCATTTGTTGTTCTTTGTATCACAGGAGCAGCTAGGGATCAGAGCCCCATTGCGCCAGGCTGGGTGGCGGCATACACCCCCCCACTGGCACTGAGAGGGTTAGTGGGAGCTTCGGCGCCCAATCGGCTACCTGTTGGCACCTGGAGGGGGTCGGTTAAGCAAGGCCCCCTGGAAAGGAATCAGGTGTGGGAGGGAGACCCCCGAGGGAGGAAGGAGAAGGCGCGGCGCGGTGGAGGAGCCTGGGAAGGGCAGAAGGGGTTTAAGAGGGTAGCTGTGGTTTGGGGATTTGTTGGGGAGCGCTAGGGAAGGATGCTGGGGCGGGCGGCCCTGAAGGAAGGGCGAGGGCTGAAACCTCGGAGCGCCGGAGGGAAGTATGGCTGTCTGGCAGGCCCAGGAAGGGGCTGTGGGGAGAGACCTGCTGCCAGCCCTGGGTAGGAAGAAGCCTGTGGGAGGCAGCAGGGGATGAGTCTGAATAGACAGACCCAGGCTGCTCACTACACGCTCCCTGGGCTGGCGCCCCGAGGAGAGGAAGGGCCTGGCTTTCTCTGCCAGCCACCGGGGAAGGGGGTGGGGAAAACACCGGCAGAGACAAGGGGATCAGGACTTCTGACGACCCTGGGACAAGGGCGTGTCCGGACCACGGGGCCCAGAGTCGTGGGTTGCAAACCTGTCAGAACAACATTGGACGGTTGCTGTGTTGGACCTTCTCTTACCCCGGAAGGGGTGGAAACAAAGCAGGACCTGGCCAAAGAGCAGCCCCCTGCGCCAGGAGCATTGGAACAAAGCCACGAGGAGGCGCACCAGCCGCACGTCCACCCTTCTACTCGGGCCCTGGTCAACTGGTCCTGCCCCCAAGATTTGCCATCTAAACGTGGGGAGGGGCAAGGGGCAGGCTGCAGTGACCCTGCAGGGGGCGCTGCACGGATGGAGCCACGCAAGCGGTGGCTTAAAAGACACCGAGAGAGAGAGCCCAGGTGCATTTTCCCAGGTGCTGCCTGACCTGCTGTCATACAGCCGGAGTTCCTTGCCAAATCTGCCCCGAACATCCCTCGCAAATATGGCCAGGGCAGGCTGGCGCCTGTGCGTGATCACAAGGCAGGAAGTCTTTCATTAACGAGGCCAGTTCCGAGGAAGCCTGGCAGCCTCTGAGGATCAAAGGTCACCTGGCTCTTTATTGTTTCCGATTGCACTTCACGGCTGGGGAAGCTGGCTGGGAACTGGAAGGCACCCGGCATCCTGCACCCCTTGCAGAGGCTGGGCGGGGGGGAGGGGGAGGGAGTCTAGATACCCACTCAATGCTCCCCCAGCTGGTGTGTTTGCAATCAACCTCCCCTTGCCCTGATGGGCCGGCACCGGCAAGCCAGAATTCTTCCCCCACCGCCCCAGGCCCCACATGGGAGGAAGGCGGAGGACGTGCTCTTACTCTCCAGAGAGAGCGGAAAAGCTCCCAGGGGCGACCGAGCAGATGGAGCCCAGATGAGGACGGGAGAAGCGTCAGGAGCTGCCCTCAGTCAGGGTAAAGGAGGTGGGTGGAAACTGGCAGGAACTTTGAGCAAGGGAGAAGGCTATAGACACCATAGGAGACAGATGGATGGATGGATGGACAGATAAAAATTTAGGCCAAATTATTTCACATGAAAGGATCGTTCAACATGGTCCCAGGTGGGGCGGCTGCAGCAGCTGTTACAAAGGAGTTGGAGAGACAGGCAGGCTCATTTCTAGAACCGGAGAGAAGCTACAGATCTGTATGGCAAAGGGGTTCTGGCCACATCCTCGGGCCCTGGCCATCAGGGCAGAACGTTTCCCGCAGCACCCCCTGCTGGCTAGGACAGAGATTAGTCTCTCTCTCTCTGGAAGCAGCCAGCAGGCTCCTTACTTTGCTTTGTGCCACAACGGCCTGCCAGAGCCGCAGGCGAACGGACCCGTCGCCACAAAGTAGCAGCTTTGTTCACAGCCGAGGGGGGCTTTGCTGTGGTGAGCAGCCCCCCGGGGCAGTGGGAGCACCGCAGGGGGGATCAGCAGCTGAGTCTGGGTTAACTCAGCCCAGGGGTGAGCGGTGACACTGCTGCAAAGCCGTGGCGCTCCTGGGGCATATCCCAGGCCGCTTTGTGCTGCAGGGAGCCCAGCTGCTCTCTGATTCCTCCCCCCACAACGACTTGTGGGAGGATTTGTCTTTCCAGGCACCCAGGGGGGATTGCGGGAAGGCACTGGAGGGCAGGCAGCATTCAAGTGGTGCTAGCCCACGTCGTCCCCGCCAAGAGGGCAGGTTACCAGCGGGAGTGAACCCAGCACTCAGGACAGGATGGGCCAGAGAGTCCACATTTAAAGCACCACAGCACTAGAGTTTTGTGTGTGGAGGTGGAGCCAGGATGGGGCATCACCCCGGACTCTCTCTTTCGTGAAAACGTCTCCCTTAGATTTTCACACTCAGCTGGACGCCACTTCATCTCTTAGCATGAGCAAAACTTGTCTCCATTAAGCAACATTTTCTGTCCCTGTTTTGCATATAATTTTGGCTCATCGAGGCCATTAAAGGAACACGGTCAGGATGAAAATGGCGTTTTACGAAGACCAGAGTTTGCGAAGCCTCTGATCAACGGGAGCACAGAAACTGCCAGAGCAGATCAGACTAACAGCCCATCACCCCGTCTCCAACAGGCCCCAGCACCGCCTGCTGCAGAGGAAGGTGCATGAAACCCTGCAGCAGGCACTGACAGGAAAATTTCTCTTCAGCCCCTCGGTTAGTGGTTGGCTTCTGCCTAAAATGGGAAGGGTCAGATCTTTTCCCGGGGGGAGGGAAATTTACCCCCTCCTCTGTGGCATTTGCCACCCACTCGTCGCAGCGTTGCACAAGTGCCCAGGAGCCGGGACCTGGCGCTGGCTGGAAACAAGTGAAACCAACCCGCTCGTCTTTTGCACGGTCGGAGCGAAGCCGCCAGCCAACAGCCTGGGTGGTGAGAAGCTAATTAGGTGGCTGCAACCCCAGTCAGGTTTAATGATCCTCTGCGGTTGTTGCTATTAATAACAAAGGACATTTGCGTCTCTAAAAATAACACAAGCTGCTCTGCTCTCAGTCCCGGCTGGCTCTGTCCTGGGAGTTCAAACCCGCCAGTGGCTCTGTTCCCTAGCCCAATAAAATCGCCACCCCAGTAAAGGCTGGATCCCACCTTGGCCAGCCTCAGGCTTAGCAGAGGGGGCTGCACAGGAGGAACTGATCTGGCCAAGTTCCCTTCGGGAGGCTCCGGGACAGCATATGCTGCTGCAGTATCTGCATAAAGTCCCGTCCCCCCCACATCACCCCAGGCCATGCTGCTAGCCAGGACTGATATGGAGTCACTGCTCTGCTCTCATTGCTCCTTTCCAAGCTTTCGACTCCTGCTAGGGGATCTTGGCAGGAGTGAAAGGTGACGCCATCCTCCCAGTTGGGCTCTTGGTGTTTGCAGCCATCAGCTTTAGAGGAAGGACATGGCTCTGCAACTGAGCCCTTGCATGGAGTCAGTCCTGTCACTCTGTGCCTCGGTTTCCCCATCTGTACGATGGAGATCATCCTTTGTCAGTCTTGTTTATTATGATTGTAAACTCTTTGGGGGCAGGGTCTCTCTGTCTGTTCAGTTCCCAGCCCAATGGGATCCAGATTTCAGCCGGCGCCTGTAGGTGCTACTGTCACACCAATAATAAACTCGACCAAACTCACAGGGAAGGGTAACCCTGGCTGATCTGGGCCATGTTACTGCCTGGGTGCAACCTGCAGGAGCCGACCCCTCGGATTGCGTCCAGATCTCAGGGGCTTTCCCGACTCCAGGCTTTTCTCTTCGAGATGCCGTCAGCCTCCCATCCCTGTCTCCATGGCTGCACTTGGGTGCCAAGTCCTGCCAGGAGCTGCAGCGCTGTTATCAAGGAGATGGGAGAGGGGTGGGGACTGGCAGAGCAGGGAGAGAGTGGAATTGAATCAGGACTTTGCTTCCACAGTGAAAATATTTACGGCCGAACCCTGATGAACTGAGACTCTACTAGCTACAGGGGTCACTGGCCGCCTCTTCCCGCCTCCTGCTGGCAGCCCGGGGAACTCCTGCTTAGAGGCCGGTGCAGGAGGCAAAGCAGCAGCCTCATGCCCCAGGGAAAGGCCTAATCCTGTGTTGTTGTTACTGTATCCTAGCATCAGGGCAAATCTGGGGTGTGCCTTACCATACCGCCTCTCTGTGGGATGCAGGTGACTCTGCTGTAGCAAAGCAGCCAGCCGATGTTATGCTCCTGATCCCCTAGCTGTGATTTTCCCTGTCCCTGCCTTAATGCACTCGAGATGTCGTATCATAATGCTGTCCGACGGGGTCAGGCTGCGCGCTATTCGGGGCAGTGGCCTCACCTTCGTATTTGACTCGTAAGTACCTCGGGCCCTATGCAAAGGTATCATAACACCACTCTCTGGCCTCCTGTAACGAACACAGGCCTCCCTGCATCTGCCCAGGCCTCCTGGTGTTAACTAGGATGCAGTTCTGGGCACTGCCGCCAAGGCAGATGCGCAAAGTACCTTGCTGCATTTCAGGGCCAGTCTGTTGCACAGAGAGAGCTGGGCAGAATTCCATCCGTCCGGGAAGCGAGCTTGGACCGGGCCAGGATTAATGTAGCGGAGGGGTGTTAAGACTAGAGGATGCCTCAGTCTGCAAAGAGTCAGACCTGGATTCTGAGCCTCCCCCTCCAGCAGAAATTTGGTTCAAGCCCAACTCATTTTAAGAGCAATTTGCCTAAGTATTAACACTACAAGAGCATCTCTAAGGCCAAGATCAGCCCCCAGTGCTAACATACAGAGAGTAAAAGACTGGGAACTGAGGACCAGAAAGATTAAAGCCCAGGTCCTCAAAGGTATATAGCTCGGGTCCCATTCAAACCAATGGGAGTTGGGTGCCTAAATCTCAATGAGGATCTGGGCTTTAAAGTGCCTCACCCAAGAATACACAAGGCGTCAATGTCAGAGCTGGCAAGTGACCCCAGATCCCCTGAACCCCAGGTCACAAGCCCATCCTGACCCTCATTAGCAGCAGGCAAGTGACCCTGTGATGTAATGAAACACTCGCTCATCGCTGCACGGAGCCGGACAGGCGCCTCAATCACAGGGCAAAGAATTGCTGCAGGTGCAACTAACAAGAGAATGATTCGCGATCAGACAAGAAGCTGATGTCCCGACAGCCTGGTGAGGCCGGGTGTCGACTGCAGGGGCTGGGCCTCGGCTGGGAGGCAGGGGGAATTGGAGATTTCCGGTGGCCTTGCAGGAGGTCTTCTCATGCCTCCTTAAGGCAAGATTTTCAAAAGTGACTCAGTGCATTTGGGGGCTCAACTTGAAGCTACTTTAAAACCCTGATTTTTAGAGAGCAGGTGCCCAGGTCCCTTCTGAAAATCAGGCTTCCTTGAAGCAGCTCAAGCTGCTGCTAATCACTTTTGAAAGTCCAGGCCTTACTTGAGTTTCCGCTAGAGATGGGCCTGAATCCGAACTGGAATCCAAACCTAGATCCGGCCCCACATTTCAGGGCTACACTCCCCCCAGCTCTGCTTTAAATGGAGCTTCCCGTCTTTGAAAACCCCTGCGCTCACCGCGACGCATGGGCCGTCCTTCCTGTCCTTGGGTAGGTCGCTTCCCCGCTCCGGGCCTCAGTTTCTCCATCTGTGAAATGAGGCTAGCAACACCTCCCCACCTCTGTGGAGCACTTTGAGATCGACTGATGGGAAGTGCTCAGTGCGCTATGGTTACGTCCCTGCCAGACTAAGTCATCCCAGAAAAATTCCTCTGAAAAAAACACCTGCTGCAGTGTATCCAGCACACCACCTCTCCACCCCGGCACCCCTATACACGGATGCTCCCCAGGCCTATGTACATCTCTGAGAGTTAACATGCTTGTAATGACCCAGCTGGGTGACTCTCTTACTGTTATTTTCCTTTGTGATGGGAGTGGGAACCCAGGCTCCAAACAGCCAAGCAAAAAGACCAGGTCTACCAGCAGGGTAGGAAGGATCAGGACCCGGGGGGTGGGGATAGGACCATTAATAACAGAGCTTTCCACCTTCAAAGACCTTTACACACATTAACCAAGCCTCCCCCCCAAGTCTTGTCTCTCATGTCACAGACAGGGCAAAGTGATGCACCCAGGGTTGCAGCCAGAGGCAGAGCAGGGGTTAGAAGGGAGCTGGTCCTGGCTCCCAGCCCAGTGCTCAAACCACTAGCCCCTGCTACCTGGTGCACAGGCCTCTAATGTCCCCTGGGGACCCTCCCACCCCGGTGCCCTCCATACTCACTGTTCGGACTTTCCTTCCACCGTGTGCCTTGCACCTTGCCACTGCTGTCGATGCACAGGAAGAAGTGGGTGGAGCCGTACAGCCTCCTCCAGCGCACGTCGCCCTCCAGATGGCTATAGCTCCGGGGGCGCCTGCTGGGGGCCCCCGAGTGGTTGCTCCCCGGCGGGGCGGCTGGGTCCCCGTGGGCCGATCCGGCGAGCAGCGAGAGGGCCAGGCAGAGCCACAGAGCGCAGGGGCCGGCCGCCCCCTGCTGCCCCATGGCAGTCCTGGGGGCAGGAGGTCCAGGCGGCAGGCGGGACGGGTGTGACCATGTGCTACGACTGGTTCCAGCACATGCCCGGGCTCAGGCTGGCGGGAGGCACGGGGTGCTCTCCGGAGCACGGCACCAGCCCGGGCGAGAGCTCCCCAGGGGCATCCCTGGTGCCAGCTTCCCCGCAGGGCTCCTAAGGCGGGGGGGGGCAACCCCCCCAGGCAGGGGTCAGCGGGCAGCAGCCCCTGGGGGAAGCCCAGCCAGAGCAGGCAGCAGCCGGCGGGTGCCCCCTGCCCGGCCGCTGCTGGAGTCAGGCTCGGAGCAGGTGGCAGCGGGGAGTCCCGGCGCCGGCTGCGGCTCGGTCTCAGGCGCTGGAGGAGGAAGTGGGGGGGCTGGACCCGGGGACTCCGGCCGTTGACAGGCAAAGCCGCCGCTTCTCCCCGGGGGGGGGCCCTGCCCGGCGAAGTCCCAGCCAATGGCAGCGGGCAGAGGGCGGGGCGGCTCCTCATTCATAAATCTGCGCGGCTGCGAGGTCTTTAAACCTCCGGGTGCGCGCGCGTGTGAGTACCTGTGTGTGTGCGTGTTTGTGTGCATGCGGGTGTGTGTATGTGTCTGCATGCATGGGTGCATGTCTGTGTGTGTACACATGTGTACAGACGTGCGTGTGCGTGTTTGTGGGGGGCTGTGCATGCGGGTGTATGTATGTGTCTGCATGCATGGGTGCATGTCTGTGTGTGTACACATGTGTACAGATGTGTGTGTGCGTGTTTGTGTGGGACTGTGCATGCGGGGGTATGTATGTGTCTGCATGTATGGGTGCATGTCTGTGTTTGTGTGCGTACATGTGTACATACGTGTGTGTGCATGTTTGTGTGGGGGTGTGCATTTGTGGGTGTGTGTATATCTGTGTTTGTGTGTGCATATGTGTATGTATGTGTGCACATGTATGTGTGTGTGCATGTGTGTGTATGCATATGTGTGTGTGCATGTGCATGTATGTGTGTATGTGTACGAATGCGAGTGTGTTTGGGATCATGTGTGCATGTGCATGTGTGTGCCTGTTGCCTTGCCCTTGGTGCGGTCACTTGCACATGTCCTACCTTGTGTCGGCCCAGCTCATTGCTCGCCACCAGGGCTCCTTGCATCCTCTGTTACCCCCCACAAGCTCCCTGTGCCCCCCCTCACCTCCCCTTCAATGTCAGGGACTCCCTGCAACTGCCCCACCAATCGCCACCTGGTCATTTTACAGCCACTTGGCGCTGTGCAAGGGACAGTGACTTGGAAACTCAAGTGTGTGTGTGAGAGAGAGAGAGAGAGAGAGAGAGAGACGCTGTGCACCACAACCTTCTCAGTTCTAACCTCAGCTCCGCCACTGACCCTGGGCAAGTCCTGTCCCTGTGCCTCAGTTTCCCTCTCTGTAAATGATGGGCGATTCCTCACCCTGGGGATAGACGTGTGCGTGTGAGTGTGTAGCTGTGTCCTGATGTCACTGTGTCGTGTTTACCCCAACACACACCTGAGCCTTCTGCCTTTTTCACACCAGCCGCAGCTCTTCTTCGACTTCTCGTGCCAGTACATTGTGAAGTGGAGATTTGTCTGTGTGCCCGACAGGTGGTGTGAAAATTGGTGCGTATGTTTACACGTGTGAGAAGAGAACTCACAGAAACACGACACACAAAGCTGAGGCAGGCTCTGGGTCTCCCTCCCGGTGCACAAGCCAGCTACACAATTCCAGGGCCCTCCCTCGGGATCCTGAGGCTGCTGACGGTGCTTGAACGGTGGGTGCAGTTGAGCTCTTGAAAATCCGGGTCTGTGCTTTTTGGGGAAATGTCCGGCCCACGCTCTGTAGCTTGAGCTCCCTATTTGCAATGACCCCTATCTGTAGAGTGGGCTAGAGCTCACCTGCCCCTTGCTCTGGCTTGTGGTCACGCCTCGAAAGCAGTAAACTGTTTGCTGGAGAACTTTCCCCTTTCTCCCACTTTCTGCCCTGAGGTTCCGGAAGCGCCATTAGCCACCGAGAGAGGAACCAGCTGGAAGCCAGAGCTCCGGCAGAGGTTCCAGAGGCATTAAAATATGCATTAAAGAAGGGAAACCAGTCCCCCTCCCCCAGCCCCCCCCAGACTCACTGCTCCCTCCTTGTTCATGGAATAGGCTGAGAGATGTGACTACGTCACTTAGATACCTAATTACATACCTATCCCCTCTAACCATTGATCCCACTAGAGAGGAAGAGTTGTCCAGCGCTAGCCTGGGACCTCAGAGACCTGAGTTCAATTCTTCACCGACTCCCTTGGGCAAGTCACTTAGTCGCTCTGTGCCTCAGTTTCCCCATCTGTTCAATGGGGATGATAGCACTGCCCTTCTTCCCAGTGGGGCTGTGAGGTACTAAGGTGACGGGTTATATAAATATCCTGGACAGACAGCTCTGGAGAGGGGGGAAGTTGGAAACAGGCCAGACCGCTTTGGAGAATCCAGATCAGCATCTGCACGTCGGGTGCTGACCCCGTCTGACTCTCTGCACCTTCCAACGCACCGGCCCGACCTCCGAATCCCAGGATGCCCCCTGGCCTGGTGGGCTCTGCTGTGACACAGAGTGTTTTGAGGGCCATGCTGAGCCTGCTGGTCCCCAGCAGCAGGAGATGAGCTTCCGGGAGGCAGCTACTGTCCTGTGTTGACAAACATTCTTCTCCCTAATTAGCAGCAGGGAGGGACTCGAGCACTGACCTGACCAGTTTTTTTATAGCCTAATCGCAGCCCGTGAGTCACAGCTTGTCACCAGGGGTATTTCTGCACCGAGACAGAATGACGAGGTACCGGAGCAGGCCCTGGAATCCCTGTACTGCTGGCAGAGTGCAACCCTGGGTATCGATGTGCTAGTCACGCACACACACACACACACACACACTGCCGAGGATGTGACTTTGGCAACACAAACACACGTATACATGTGACTTGCATACATACATATGTGTATACACACATGCATACACCCATGTGACCGCTGATCATGTGACTCAGGCATACACACGTATATACTCGAGCACAAACACACACATGACTGCTGGCCATGTGATGTGTAGTCATCATTGATGTGTGCACACACTACTGCAGATCATGTGACTCATGCACCCACCCACACAATACAGCACACCCACACAAGCACAGCACATGTACACACACACACACGTACAGTACATGCACACCCACCCACACGAGTACAGCACATGCACACACACACACTAAGTACAGCACATGTACACACACACATACAGTACATGCACACCCACCCACACGAGTACAGCACATGCACACACAAACACAACCACCAGTTGTGTGACTTGTGCGTCCACCCGTGAGTGCTTTCATGGTAATTACTATCAGCTGCTGCCTCCATGAAACAACCCCTGTCCAAAAGTCAGTGTGGCAAACCCTGGAATTTAAGCGGGGTCTTGATGCACCAAACCCAGCAGCGAGTGCTGGGGGGATACAGGAAGGCTACAGCCTTGTCCGTCCCAGCTGCAGCTGGCTTTAAACAGGTTTTCTCCCTAGCCAACCGTGGGCCGGCCAGTGGAGCGACTGCAAAGCCAGCACTGGCCCTGGCTGTGGCAGAGAAGTCACAGGGCTCATTCAGCAGGCTTTCCGATCCTGGGCACTATTAAGAGATATTGGCCCAGGTGGTGGAGGTTGGTTTCAGCTTCGCGCCATGCAATATGTCACCTCCGCTGATCAGCAGCAACCCTGAGCTTAACTCAGGCCATGGCTCCCCATTGAGTCTGCGCAGCTGGACTGCGGCTTTTGGTGCATCTGGCTTTGCTTTGGCTTTTAAAACACCAGGCTCCCTGCAGTGCCCATTGCAGGCAATGGGCATCTTTTCTCTGGCTTGGGATCCAACCCCCAGGGCTAGCGACAGGTCCTGATTGCCAGCCCCAGGGGACTGAAGGCCCAGGGCTGCCCTCTGTAGATGGGCTTTACCCTGACATGCTGGGGTGCCTGACATGGAGGCTGCCAGCTGGGGTGACGGCTGCGGTGGGATTCACTGACAATCCGGGCAGTTGTTCCCTAGGCTCTGCTAGTGGGATGGGAGTAGCCTTGGTCACTACCAACTAGGGCTTGATTGGAAGGGGGTGACCCACCCCGTCACCTTCCCAGCCCTCTAGAGGGTCACTTTCCTCTCTCACGCTCTACCCCCACTGCAGTCACTGTCCATCTGCCCCCTTCCGTCCGACCGCAGCGTTCAGAGGAGCAGGAACCCTCGCACAGGAGAGGCCTGTGCGATGCCCCTGGGTGCAGCAGATGGGTCGAGCAGTGACACCTTGGAACACAAAACAGTGACAAGGCCAGAAACAGACAAAGAACCAACCATGCGGCACTGGGAATGGGCCTCCGGGGCTCCCCCATGTCCCCAGTGCCATGGGATCCTGCCAGGACTCCCTGCCCTCTTGATTCCCTGCGACAGGGGTGAGTCTTACCCTGGCTCACCGGCTCACCTCTAAAACAGCAGCCAGAGGAGCACAGGCTGCTCCTGAGCTCCCGGATAGGCCTCTTGGCAGCAAACCAGCGTGGCCAGGCAAAGTGGGCAGGAAGGGAGTGGGAGCGACCTATCGATCCAGACTGGGGAATGGGCTTCTTGGAGCCTGGGGGCAAGAGACGAGGGGAAGAAAGATCGACAGATGGGACTAAACTAAGACCCCCCGATCTGGCCACCCTGGGTCTTTGGGGCTCAGATCCTAAGGCGAGTGGGGATGGACAGCTAGCCAGCCAGGATCAGGAGCCAAGCCGTGCAGCCTGAGTCCATCTCTCAGTCAGACAGACCAACTGATCTCGTGGCGTCTGTTGTGTTATCGCTGGAGATTAAAGGGTCCAAGGTTTGATTTCTCGTTGGGGCAATAACGCTCCTGTAAACTCTCCCTGCAGAGGAGCGTTCGTCTCCCTCCCTCCCGAGTCGGGTGACCAGGTACCAAGGGTGAAAAATTGGGACATTTTGTTCTTTTGGCCTTTTCTGGGGTGGGGGTATAGTTGCCTGTATAAAACAAAATCCCTAATACCAGGACAGTCCCTATAATATGGGGATGTCGGGTCACCCTACTCCCGCGGGACCCGGTACGGCTTTTAGAAATGCAGGCGGGTGCCACGCTGGGGGCTGGGAGGGAGAGGGCAGAAGGTCCTGGGACCTGACATCTCCAGTGATTTCCCCAGAGCCGGGGTTTGATGGTTCCCTTCCTTGGCTAAGGAAGGCCCTGGGTCACCAAATGAGAGCGGCTCACCCGTTGCTCTCTGGGCAGCAGCTGCCGACGTGGTGTCTGTTGCTGGCCCAGAGGAAGACGCTCAACCGGGCTGGGTGGCTCAGCGCTTGCCCGGCAGCTCTGGAAACGGAGATCAATTTCCTTCCACTCTCAAATTGTTTTTGTGCCAGCCAGGGATTCCTGGCAGCTCTGCTCACCTGCCTGCAATCAGCATCACCTGCCGCTTCCAGGAGGGCTTCGGACTGCGCCACCCACTGGCTCACCTGCCCACATGAGCATCCTGGGGGTGGGGTCAGTGTCCGCCACCCAGCCCCGGGGCCCCACCCCCTGCAGTGTCACTCAGCGCTGGTGTCAGCCACCTGCAGTGTGAGCTGCCTGCAACGGGTGAGACGCCCATGTACCCCTCACTGCACCTGCCTGCTGCTGCACTGCCCCCCATGTCACCCCCACTGCAAACCGCCTCCCCCCGCACTCCTCGTAATCAGCATCCTCAGAGCTGGCAGCTCAGGGAGACGGAGGTGTCAGGATCCCCTCTGCTATGAGCCACCACCGGGACTTGGAGGGGGCCCATCGCTGGCTGCAGCTCGGGGATGTCCCCCAAACCCGAAGCCCCGTTGGGTTGGGTTTCCAGCCCCGGCAGTTTAACAAGAATTCCTGTCCCATAAATCTTTCTTCAGCTGTGTCCCCCGCTGCACATAGCACCTCCGCCCCCTCCCACCGCACGTGGGTATATCATGGTTATAGAGGCTAATCTGATCTCCGTGCGGTGCCCAGGCCTTTGCCATCCCAGCGGCAGCCCCACGCCGGGAGCTTGGGTGATGCTCCGCCCAGTTCCGCCAGCTCGAGGTCAGTGGTTCAAATCCCCTGCAGGCCGGGGTGACCAAACGGGGGCTGCAGGGCAGCGGTTTGGTCGTAGGGTGAGCGTCCACCTCCCAGAAAAGGCAGGACCGTGAGCTGAGTCCCAGCTGCCTTTCACATCACCGACAGCTTTGCCTGGGCACCGACTCCAGCACCTGGCCTCATGCCCCGAATGACCATCCTTGGAGAACATGGGGTCTTAGTGATGTCAGCTGGAGCTGGACGCATTTTCCCCTCTGGCTTCCGTGTAACTGACTTCCACAGAATCACTCCAGATTTGCACTGGTGTAAAGGCTCAGGGAGAGCTGGCCACACCTGCAGCTGATGTCACTCCCAGCGTGGGTGTGTGTTGTGTTTTCACAGCCTCACCCTGCTGGGTGTTATTCCATAGGTGCCTATGCAGACAAGGAAGCCCACTGCTGATTACTGTGTCTTGCCAATTAGCTGGGAGGCAAACAAACCGTAATGAAGGTGGGCCCATGGCCCCCACAATGGTGGTGGGTGACGCTTGTTCTAGTTCTGCCAACAGCAGCCTGCTAGAAAGGGGTCCTTGGTAGATTTAAGAGTCTTTTGCTAAAGTGTTCCCCTCTGCTGTTCAGGAGGAGGAGGCGGCATCTCTGCGTGTGAGAAATCAAGGGTGCAAAATTCTGGGGTTACTGCGATCAGAGCAGTGGGCTGGGAGTCAGGACTCCTGGGTTCTACTCTGAGCTCCTGGAGGGGAGAGGGGTCTAGTGGTTAGAGCAGGTCGGAGGCTGCGAGTTGGGATTCCTGGTTGTTATTCCTAGTTCTGGGAGGGGAGAGTGACCATGAATGAACCCCTTCCACCTTGGGACAGTAACTCGCCTTGGGAGAGCTGTCAAACCTTGTTCTTTAGGGCTTAATCTGATCTGTAACTACAAGACCCCAGGCTGAGCCCTAAGATGGGGGGCAGGTTATCTCACATCTGCCCCCTGCAGCATTTCTTGCACCTTCCTCTACTGCGCCCGGTACTGGCCCCCGCCCCGTGGCAGGCAGGAGGGTAGACTGATCCAGTCTGGCAAAGCTGATAGTAGGATGTGGGAGCTTTGTGTAACCAATAACCCTTCCCACACTCCTGCAGGGGAGGTGCCTGCATGCCCCTCTCTCAGCTCCCCAGGACACTCACTGGAGCAGACAGCAGCTCTTGCGTCACTGGAGGTGATGCTGACTCAGATGTGGAGTCATCCTAATGAGCAAGAGCCCTCGCCCCAAGCAGATGGCGTGCGGCGTTCCTGTTCCTCTGTCTGCACCGCGGTGGCATTATCTAGGCTTCCCTTGGCAGGAGTTTATTTGCAGGGAGGATTCTGGTGTCACCCAGGGGGATTGTTCCCCTAGAAACGGCTGGCTCAGAGGAGAGGTCTGTGGGAACCAAGCAGAGAGTGCGGGTGACTGGTCAGAACAGGGGAGCTGGGCAACAGGACTCCTCCTGGGTCCTCTTACTGGCTCTGGGAGAGTAGTGTGGTCTAATGGTTAGAACACTGAGGCTGAGAGTTCAGACTCCTGGGTTCTGTCATTGGATGGGGGGGGGCATTCTGTCCAATGGTTAGAACAGTGGGGCTGGGAGTCAGGATTCCTGGAATCTATTCCCAGCTCTGCCACTGACTCACTAAGCCATCTTAGGCAGGTCATTTTCCCATGCCTCAGTTTCCCCATCTGTACAATGTCTGATAGCCCTGACCTCCGTCACCAGGAGTTATGATAATATAGTATTTGTCTCTCAGAGCTGAGTCAGCTCTATCATCCCTCATTTTTCAGACAGGGAAACTGAGGCCGAAAGAGTGGAAGCAGCTTGCTCAGGGACAGACAGCAAGTTAGCGGCAGAACCCAAAACAAACCTCAGAGCACTCGATTTTCAGCCCAGTGTGCTGTGGACTACACTGCCTCTTCTAGGGTTTGCTTTGAGATCTTCCGGGCAAAGCCTATTAAAACCAATGGGAGTCTGTGACCCTGGGCAGAGGGAGAGGGTGTGTGCACCCTCTGCTGGAACAGGTGGAGACTGCCAGCTCTAGATTTAAATACCTGCTTGACATGAGGCCTTGGCAATGCAGAGAGCCGGTGAAGCAGAGGGTGGGATGGGAGAGCAGGGGCTGCCAAGGGGCAGGCTCTTGCACCGACGATATGGGCGAGATCTGGTGCTACACGAGCAGAGGGGGTGGGAAGCGGAGGATTTTACAAGCCAAGGGCCCACTCCTGCCCGCGTCCCTTGTAGCTAGTGGAAATACTCCCCCTGATTTTAACCGAATCGACCTGCCTAGGATGCCTGGTGCTATGGCGGGCCGGCCTTGGAGGGTGAGAGTGAAAGGAATCAAAGGAGAAGGAGCCAGGACCTAGGAGGAGGGCGACTGAGGGGGAGAGGGCAGGGTAGCAAGCAGGAACCGTGACTGCCCTGCGAGCAGCACCAGCCATGCCAGGCTCGCAAAGCTCCAGGAGGAAGCAGAGGAGGCGAGGAAGCAGCAGCAACCATGGGAGAGAGGCAGTGCCCTGCGCTCCCAGCTCAGCCCACCAGAGGGAGCCACAGGGCTCCCCAAGCCTGCACTGCATCCTGGGAGTTGGAGTCTCCAGCGCCGGAGACAGCCCCGCCTGGGCTGGTCGCGGCGCGGTGCACGCCGGGAGACGTAGTTCCGCGGTGCCCGGGGGTGGGGCGGGGAACTACAGCCCCCGGGAGGCGGTGCGGCCGGCGCG
Organism: Mauremys mutica; assembly: GCF_020497125.1. Classification (NCBI taxonomy): domain Eukaryota; kingdom Metazoa; phylum Chordata; order Testudines; family Geoemydidae; genus Mauremys; species Mauremys mutica. The sequence continues at coordinate 5,828,824 of NC_059095.1, forward strand.
TGCGCGGTGGAGCCGGCGGCGCTGAGCGGGGGGGATGGCGGCCTAGCGTGGCCGGGGGCATGTGGCGGGTGCTGCGGGCGGCGCTGCTGGGCCGGGAGGCGGCCTGGCTGTGGGGCCCAGGTAATGGCGGGTCCGGACAGAGGGGGGGCCGAGCCTCCGCGCCCCTCCCCCCCCAACGGGCACGGAGCCGGGGGGGCTGAGCCCCCGCGCCCCTCCCCCCCCAACGGGCACGGAGCCGGGGGGGCTGAGCCTCCGCGCCCCTCCCCCCCCAACGGGCACGGAGCCGGGGGGGGGCTGAGCCCCCGCGCCCCTCCCTCCAGCAGGCATGGAACCGGGGGGGGCTGAGCCCTGCACCCCCTAACGGGCATGGACTCGGGGGGGATTAATCCCCCGGTCCCCTCCCTCCTAGCAGCGTGGTGAAGGTTTGTTCCCAAATCCCAGGTATAGAAGATACCGGGGGCAGCGGAGTCCCTGACCCTTTCCCTGTTGCCCCTGCACAGCACCGGGGGGATCACTGAGTGCCCCCCCATTATCCCATCCCCTCTTTGATAGCCGTGCTGGGGAGGTGGGGGGTGATGGGGCACGAGCTGCTCCTCGGGTTGGGCAGTTTTCAGTCTCTGCACTGTCCCCATAATGGGGACGGGGCTCCCCTTCCTCCGAAGCAGCAGGGGCCTTTGGGGAGCAGCCCGGGAGGCTGGTTCTCCACTCAGCTGCTCTGGCTCGGTTGCTGCACCCCCTGTCCCGTCCCTGTGCTGCTGGGGCATCTCGATGGACCAGGGGTGACTCCGTGCGTGTGTTTCTGCACTGTGCCTCCATCCAGCCATGCTCGGGGCGTGCAGGGAATCTCCGAAATGCCGGGCGGGAAGGGACCCCCAGAGGTCATCTCATGAGCAGAGCAGTGACTCCATCCATCTCGCCCACCCAGGGGTCAGGTCCTCATGCTCATTGTCCCTTTTTGCTGCAGGAAGATGGACCCTGGTGAGAAATTACTCCTCAGCCAGCGCAAAGGAGGAGGCCAGGAGAAGAGCCACCTGTGGGAGGGCTGAGCTGCTGGAGGGTAAGTTGGAAACACGGGGGAGAACCAAAGGCATCTGTCCCATCAGAGCCCCCCCCGGAGCAGTCTGGGTTTCCTGGTCAGTGGGGTTTATGTGCAGACTCGTAGCTTGGGGGAAAATACCCCTGTGGCAGTGGGAAGGATCCTTTAGCCAACTCCACTGCCTGGCTGGCCCATACATTGGTGTCAGGTTTGAGGTTCTCAGCGTCTTCCATGCTCTGACCCCAAGTTACAGGGGGGCAAAGGTTGGGGAGCCCTCCCACCTAGCTGTGAGGAGCGGGAGGGTGACTGCGAATGCCTCCCATAGTGCAGTGGTTCCCAAATGCTTGATAAGGCGAACCACCAGCTGCATTTGGTCTCTTTTTGCGACCCACCATTACTCATATGCAGCCCCAGCCTTGCAACCCTAATCCTGGCCTGGTGTGGCGGGGAGCCCCCAGGGTGGGGGTTGGAGAGAGAACCTCCCCTGCTCCAGGCATCCTGACCTGGCACGGGGGGTTGCAGTGCTGCTTGGCCTTGGCCTAGGCCCGCCGGACAGGAGCTGCCACTGCAGCATGAGTGCGAGGCGGGCTTGCTCTCCAGGCCGCCGTGCTGGGCCGGGACTGTGTGCTTGCCTAAGTCAGGGCCCAGTGATGGGTTCATCTGGCTCTGGATGTGGCAGCCTTCCAGCCACCCCCTCTCCGAGGCTGGGGAGAGGTAACTCACTCCTGTCAAAGAAGAGTGTGAAGCTGAGAATCTGGGGGGTGTGGGGAGCGACGAGAGGCTTGACTGGGGGAGGGGGAAGGGGGACCTGGATGGAGACTGTCTGCAGTGACGGCAAATCACTTTAATTCCCGGTTCGCTCTCTGGCAGTGCTGGAGGCTCGCGTCAAGCAGCTCCAGGCCGATAACGTCTCGGAGGTGACAGTCGACCGAGTGGACGTTGCCCCACTGCGGAAGAGCAGCTTCCGGTGCCCTGCGCCAAGCCCGGCAGGGAAGGAGCCTGCTGCGAAAGTCGGGGAGGGGGGCGTCTCCTCTTCCGGGGCCCCGTCCCAGCCCAGCCGCTGGGTTGAAAAGCTGAAAAAGGAGAAATGGATCAAGCATAAGAGACAGTTGAAGCTGGAGCAGAAATTCTCCACGGCTGCCTCGCCCCCCGGTGCAGAACGAACTAGCCCGCCGGTCTTGGAGCCAGGCAAGGCTGCTGGAGCCAAAGAGAGCCAAGGCCGGGCCAAAGCCGGTCCCCCAAAGGGAGGGATAAATCCAAAGGTATCCGGCAAATCCAAGACCTTCCGTGAAAGCCCCAGGGCTGCGGTGGCTCCTGCCCAGGGCTCTCCCGAGCCGGGCTCCCCTGCCAGCCCCTGTGCTGCGCAGAGAGATGAATGCACCAGACTGGAGGAATTGCCCGAGGTGGGGGAGCTCGAGGGGCCAATGGTGCAGTGGGAACCGAGGCTGCGGCTGGAGGACAAGGAGGGTAACAAGTACGGGAGCATCCAGCTCACCATCATGTCCTACCTGGAGAGCTGCCTCTTCCTCCGCCAGCCCGAGAGGGCCCAGCAGTGCCTGATGTTCTACCACCGCTCCCATGCCAGGAGGAAGCTGCTGGGCATCAAGATGTATGACATCCTCATGCACGGCTGGGCTAAAAAGGTACCTTATCCCAGTAACCCCCGCTGGTGTGATGGGGGCGCGCGTCCTCCAGCGGCCGCAGCACGTACAGATGTTTGTGTCAGCAGCTGGCTTTGAGCTAACAGTGCAAGCTGAAGTCGCATGCGTTTAGATCCGGAGGTTCGAGGGTCGATCCCTGCAGGGAGCCCAGCCTGGGCATGACTGCGTCTCTTTTCAGCACGTACCCTTGAGCCAGGCCGAAGTGTCTGTTTTGAACGGGGGATAGTGTGTTTCTGAGGGTGGAGTTTTCTGAATTGGATCATATTTATTCATTACTGAAATGGTGCAATCAGGGGAGATTGATTTAAATCGTTGATTTTAATCAACTTTTCCGTTTGTAAAAGCAGCAAAGAGTCTTGTGGCACCTTATAGAGGTTTTGGAGCATGAGCTTTCGTGGGTGAATACCCACTTCATCGGATGCTCATGCTCCAAAACGTCTGTTAGTCTATAAGGTGCCACAAGACTCTTTGCTGCTTTTGCAGATCCAGACTAACACGGCTCCCCCTCTGATACTTTTCCGTTTGTACTTCAGTTATTTTCTAAAGAAAGGTGCATTCTCATTGGTTGATATAACCATTAAAACATGCTAATTGACAACTAAATAGAGCCTTCACACTAGATTTGGTACATCTTTTTGCTGCCTAGGAGGGTACGCTATAACGTTTATCTAATCAATTATATCACGTAATATTTTCAAATTCTTATTAATTAATTGGATGTTTTTAGTATATTAGAAAAGTGATGCATTGCTTCTTTACTAGATAATCAACTTTTTGCTCATGATTTGTGTCAAGCTGTGTTAGGATGGTAACTGAAATTTAATTAAACACACAAAACAGCATATCAAATTTATTTTCATTAAACAAAACAAGCCCTTAATACAGGACATGATTTATTGTGCCATATTTTTAAAGCTTGACCAAAAAAGTTAGATGTTTTTCCCCCTACTTTCTTTATATAGAAAAGCAGCCTTTCACTCAAAATTGCTGATAAATATGCTAAATCCATGAGCCTCTATTTTCTATTTAAATATTTTAAGAGATTATAATAAGTTCAGGCCTTAACATATTTTGTGTTAAATTGAGATTTAATTTTAAACAGGTTTATTTTTAAAAATAAAACATTTAATTTAAACAGCAAAGTCAACAAAATTCCATTTAAATTGGACAAAAATAGATTATTATTTTTTGTTAGCCTTGGGAGTAATTAACTCGAGCGGGAGTTTAGCACTGATGGGACAGAGTGGCTTGCCAGCTGTGGGGACCGGGTCCTTGGTGCTGGTACAAACACCCCCACACCCCCACTCAATGTGTCTCAGCTCAGACTGGACTGGAAGGAGTGAGGGGGACCCCAGTGCCCGTTCAGTCTGGCACCACTGGGGCCCAGAAAGGGGCCAGTTGGGATGGTGGTTTGGGGGTTGCTGCGTTGTAATGCCCACTGGGAACTAGTTTGAGACCCACCACACTCAGCTCATGCAGGACCCCTCGGAGCCATTCGACGGTGGGACCATTCAGTGGCTGGGTTCAGAACGAAGCAGGTTTAATCTGGAAGAGAAATGGAGGGGCTTGGAGCTTGAATTGATCCTTCTCCCTCCTCCTCTCAGGGCTCCTTGAACCAGATTGGCCGGCTCTTCTTCATGCTGGAGGAAGCTGGCCTGAAGCCCAATCTCAGCTGCTACGCAGCCGCGCTGGAGTGCATGGGCCGTGCTCGAGCCCCCGCCACAGTCGTCAAAAGGTAACTCTCTGGGCATGCCCGGCGTGCTATGTAAATAACTACACTGCCTCTCCCTTTTCCACTGCTTCCTCCGGGAGCTCCCTAACGGCTCGGGAGCTGCGTGGGATCAGCACGGGAGACCTGCCTTCTCTGTGGAAATGCAGATTTGGGGGTTGTAGTGAGCTGCGCTGTGGGTTTGGTTCCCATTGAACCAGTGGGCATGGGCGGGCTGGGGCAGTGCTTTCCTGCCGGGCAGGCTGGGGCATGTCCTAACCTGCCGCGGGGCACGTGCAGCTCCGTATCTCGCAGTGGGACACAGAACGGGAAGCAGACAGTGTGACGGGACATTGTGCGGGTGCTCAGAAGGGGAGCCAAGAGGAGCAGGCACGCAAATCTCAAGCCCCCGTATTGGGCCGTGCTAGGAACAGTCTCTCCGGAGCTGCTGGGGGACGGGAGGTTGGAAAGCCTCTGCAAACAGCTGGATCTCCTGCCCTCCATGCATTCCTTACTGGGCAGCTCCTTAGACTCCGCTCTGCCTCTGGGATGAGCCGCTGTCCTGCTGGGTCTGTCTAGGTGCCATTTCTCTAGTTCAAGTCTCTTGTTAGCCACGCCTGGACGGGTGAGGGTGACCCTGCCATCTCCCCCAGTTGCTGTTCCACCATCGTCAATGGGATTTGTGCACTCTTTCTCCTGGTTGCTATGGATCAGTGCCAGAAGCTGCTGTTAGCACCAGGGTATCAGTCCTAGGGATGACGGGCATGGCTTAAAAAGGATTCGTGGTTGAAAACTAGTGTGTGGGAAGCACTGGATATGAGTCAAGGCAGCACGAAAGACCTCTTCAAAATAATAAATAGTGTTTGTTTATTAAAAGAGCCTCAATCCAGGTGAATTTCTGTGGCCCGATGTCTGTCACTGCCTTGAAATGAGACCGTTGATAGTTCCCTTGCAGTTCAGTTCGCACGCTTCTTGGGACTCAGTGACTTTATGGCAGTCTGTATGTTCTTGGCTGGCTTGCGTGTTGCAGACACCTCTTGTTAACTTGTCCCGGGTCACCTCTTCAGAGCTCTGTTGTGTTGATTTCTTGCCTGCACAAATCTATAAAAACTTTTGCACATCTCTTTGGCTCTGAGCATGTCTCCCCTCCCCCCCGCCATAAAGATTCAGAATGGACCATCCTGTATTCAGAGACTGTGCGGTTTAGTGGGTAGAGTTTAATGGACTGGAGATGTGGATTCTATTCCCAGCTCTGCCACTGAGCTGCTGGGTGGCCTTGGGCAAATCACTTCCCTGTTCATCTGACACCTTTTGTGTATCTTGTCCAGGGCCGGCTCCAGGCACCAGCGAAGGAAGCAGGTGCCTGGGGCAGCCAATGGAAAAGGGCGGCAGTGCATCCGTTGTCGGGGCGGCAGGTCCGGGGCGGCGTCACTTTGGCAGCAGCTCAGTTAGCCCGCACCGGATCAGCGGCACTTTGGCGGCAGCTCGATTGGGCTTCCCCCCCACCCCCTACACGCTGCTTGGGGCGGCAAAAAAGCTGGAGCTGGCCCTGATCTTGTCTATCTAGATTGTAAGCACTTTGGGGCAGGGGCTGTCTCTGACTCTGGGTCTGTACAGTGCCTAGTGTGATAGAAGCCCCAACCAAGATCAAGGCCCTAGGTGGTACTGTAATACAGGCAGTAATCAGGTATTTCCAATGCACCTTTCGTGGGTCACTCGCTGTAGTGGGGGGTTTATTGGCCAGCTTTGGAGAAAAGAGGACATGGTGACTTGCACTGCTGTAAAATCTTCCATCATGGAGGCTCCCGAAGTATCTACAGTCTTTACATACAGCACTGCTGAAATGCAGTCACTTCTGGGGAGGAGTGCAGTAGCCAGGTGCACAGCATGCTGCACTAGGAGGAGTTTTGGCTAAGGATGTTGATATAAAATGTCTTGGGGTCTTTCCTGCTCTCACAGGACAAGGCAGGACCCCGGTTTTCCAGGTGATCGGTTTCACTCGCAGTCAGAGTTGAGTTTAGGATGGGGAACACGCTGCAGTTCTCCCAGCAGCACCATTCATCATTCATTCACTGTTCATCAGCCTCTGCAATGAGCTCGCCTCTCCTCGCTCATTTCTACAAGGTCAACCGCCTGCAAATCTCGGTCACTTGCTCTGTAATGCTTGGAGGGCCGCCAGATGGCGCTCTGAGCAGGCAACTTTGTCTGCACTCTGCCTTGCGGGTGTCCCAGAGATCTTGGTGGCTTTAAATAGCGGCTCGCAGACTCCCAGGATTGTAGCTGCTATGAGCAGCAGTGACTGATTAACCTTGGGAGCCGAAGGGCTCCATGTACGGGAGAGATTTTGATGCCGGGGCTCAGGGTGGCCAGGGCATGGCATCACGGGAATAGAGATGATCCTAACCCAAACCACGTGGTTCGCCTCCTTACATCTATGCAGCAGCTGGCTTTTAGTTAGCAGCAGCCTGGCCTGAGAGCACCGCCAGGCTCTTGTCCAGACAGCTCGGTGGTAAACCCACAGTCCTGCCTGCTCTGCATGAGCATCGCCGGTCCCACGGTGCTTATGAAAGAATAGCATCCAGTGTGCTGGTTGGCTGCCGCTCTCCACCCCAGAGCAGGCTGCCTTTCAGCAACCTCTATGCAAGCGCTCGCCTCTGCCCTTCTGACAGGCATCAGAGGAGTCAGGCACAACAGTGTGGGTGCTGAGCAATCTGGCTATACGAATAGCTTCCCTTTGATCTCATGACTCCATTGCAAGCCAACCTCATGGGTTTGGAATAGGCTGAAATTCCCCGGCCCTCAGTCATGCTGACAGCTGTCCTGCCGCCCTCCTTCAGTTACATGCTCTCTGCCCTCTCCCAGATGCCACCCATCTGCAGCGTGGCGGGGAGCAAGCTCTGACGAGATGTGATCCGAAGCACGTGTTGGAAGCAGACTCCGACGGAACAGTGGGATTCGGCTGCTTTGCTACTAGAGTAGGAGGAGGATCCTCTAAGGGAGAAAGGGGCATATTCAGAACATGGTTCTCTGCCCTTGGACCGTTAACGTCGTTTTCCAGCCTCTGCTAATGCGGAATGACAGGTGGATTCATGTGTTCGGAGGTGCTGAGACCCAGAGATGTCGGGGCTTCAGGTCTCTCTCCTCCCAAGCTTGCAGTTGGCCCTGTAACCCCACTAGCTCAGGCTGTGACTTCATTGCATCTCTCCAGCTAATCAGGGTTAGGACTTGGTTGGGAGACCCTGCAAGAAAAATCCAGAACGCTGCAGGAAGTGGTGCCAGGTCACTAGGAGACGCGCTGCCCATTGAGCCAGAACGGAGCCAGTGGCACCTGGATTTGCAGCTGGTGAGGTCTCCTGTCAGATGGGACATAAAACCGAGGACCTGACTGCTCGTGTGATCTTGAACGGTTGGAGCAGGTGTATTAGCCCCAGTCGATTTCCAGCATGGGTACGTGAGCTCTGCCTAGCTTCAGATCCACTGTTCTCCTCTTGTGCCAGGCTGCTGTATGCCGTTAAACAACACAGCAGCTTGGTTTCAGTAATTGGTGATGTCTCTTCTACACCTCCGTGGGCCTGAATCCTGGGCCAGTGGGATTGTAGGTGCGGGGCACCTCTCAAGGTGTGACCCATCATAGGTTTCCAAAGTGCCTTGTGGACAGTGCTGGGTAAAGCGACACAGCAGAGCTGGAATGTGCTTGGGAAGGGCGGTGGGTCCTGCTGCAGGGACAAAGCCCCACGGAGGGGAATCAGGCCTTCGTATTCCTAGGCAGCATCTGGCAGGCCCGAGGCTCCGCCGTAGGAGCCAGGTCTCTGCTCAGCTCTGCACGAATGGAACATGAAGGTTAAGCCAGGCCCCTTGTGGAGGTGGATGCGGAGCAGGGAAGGTAATGGATGGAACATGAGGCAGGTGACTTGTGGTGACGTTCTGGTAAATAGCACTTCAATCCCAGTGCCTCCTACGTTCCCCGCTGCTGGCCTGCGTGAAGCACGTGGGCAGAGAGGGCTCTGTGCTCTCCCGAGGGACTGGATCTTGCTGGCCGGTGCCTCTGCTGACACTTGAGTTGCTGGTTTTAACAATCCCGGGTGCCTGAGGGGTCCGTCTTCTGCTGGCAGCTCCTGCCCCGCGCTCCCTCCAGCCTGCGTCGCTGGTTGTGCTGCCTTTCCCCTGTTACAGCCTGGCTACAGAGAGACAGATTCCCTGCTGGTGTACGTGGACAAGTTCCAGGCAAGTCTGTCGGCCCAGTCCCGGGCTGTGTGAGTGGGCAGCTCTCTTGAAGTCAGCGGACCTGTGCCCCTGTAGCCCAGCTGAGGCTCCAGCCTGCAAAGCGTACGGCTCCCCTGCAGAAAAACCCTGCAGCTGCATGTCCCAGAGCTGGGCTCCCCTGGCTCAGGCTGCTGGGCTCCCAATAGCAGTGTAGACATTCCCGCCCAGGCTCTGAAACCCAGCGACGGGGGTGGGTCTCGGAACCTGGGCTCCAGCCTGAGCCTCAGCATCTCCACCACTGGTTTTAGCCCCTCGGTGCAAGCCGGATCCGTTGACCCGGGCTCTGAACCTCGCTGCTGCGGGGATTTGGGACTCTGTAGACGCACCCAGAGTGCACATGTGGGTGTTTGCATGAAGTCAGTCGCGTGTGCAATTCCGCATGCTCCCAAGCAGAGGCCAGGAAAGTGCCCTGAGCGCTTCTCCTTTTCCCCTTGCTCTGCCATCTGGGTAACTGCCCCTCGGATTGGCGTTGTCTTTACTCCTGACGGGTGCGGGCTGATTTCCTGCCTGTCAAATGCTCTGCCCATCTATCTAATCCACTGGTTCTCAGCCTTATCCACTCTGAGACCTGGCTCTCATCCAGCTGGCATCTAGCCAGAACCACTCCCCCCAACCCACCCATGTAGCTGCATGGGTAAAACCAGGGGGTCATGATCCCCCCCCCAGTGCCTGGTCCTGACCCCACCTCTCTTAGGCTGAGAACCCCTGGGCCAGTCTCCCCTGGGTTGCACAGTAGAAACTAGTTCATTTCAAACCCTCTTTGGCTCCCGCTCCCTCTGTTAACTGAAGGCACTTTGCAGGCCCCGTTTGAAAGGCTCCCCGTGGACAATGCCGGCGCTGCGTGGGGGAGCTGGCACTGGCCGGCCGAGCTGAGGCCCTGCCCCAAAGAGCCCGTGGCTGGGGCACTGCAGCACAGATCACTGGGACGGGGTGTCTATGGCATGAGGCTTCCTGGTTCACTTGGGATTTCGGAGATGTTTGGAAAGGACAGAGGGGTGCATGGGATGGAGCCATCTGTACGGGGTGGCAAGAGAGAAGGGCAAGGGATTGCTGTGTGTGCAAAGCCGCCCCCTCTCCTGGCCAGGGCAGTGCGTCAAACCCATTCTATGTAGCTGCCCTCAAGATCCTGTCGGCTCCTGCCCCGGGGCTGGAAGCCTGGTAGCAAGTGACAGAGGTTCCATCTCCAGTGCCCTGTCTCGGTAGGTGTCTGCATTTCACAATGGCCGGCATCTCCAGCTGAGCGTGACTCCCGGTGCACTGGCTGACACCTGACTGTGCTTGGGAGGAGGAGTGGCTACAGCAGACCTGGCCCAGAGGGACCCTTCCATCGGGGTTCCCCAAGGAGGGGCTTGCTCTGATCCTTTCTTCTCCCCTCTGGCTTGCATCTTGCTTAGTCTCTGGTTCCCTGTGCCTAAACATTTCTCGTCTTCCTGGGTAGATATTCCCTCCCTCTCCTCCGTCCCCCCGCTGATCCATACCTGTCTCCCCAGATGTGTGCAGCAGCTGGAGGAGGATGGTTTCAACCTGGACGACCTCTTCAAAGACGCTGTCTACGAGGAGGACGAGCGGGAGATGGTGCTGAAGGCCGTGAGGATAATCAATCCGAACTTTCAGCCGCTGTCTCGGCCGCACTCGGAAATCTGCACTTCTCCTTTGCTCCGGGATTTGTACTCCAAGGTAAAGGGGGGCTGCTGGGCGCGTGTGCCCGGGGATCCTGCAGGGCTAATGACATCTGCCCTTTTGGGATAGGCTCTTTGGGGCACGGAGCCCTTGTTATCAGGGTGATTGTCACAGAACGGGTTGCACAGACCACGAGCCCCTTGAGTGAACCAGCCGTATGAATAGCACGGAGCACAGATACGTGAATCCTTCCAGCATCCCCAGGAGGCAGAGCCAGCGTTATAGATGGGGAGAAAGGAGCTGGGAGAATAAGTGACTTGGCCAAGGCCAGAGAGGGAGGCCTGTGTCAGAGCTGGGATGAGAACTCTCAAGTTCCTGACTCCTAATCCTGTGATCAGTCCCATTCGGCCATGCTAAGAGCTGGGGTTCGGTCCCTCCGGCATGCCTGCTAGCTGGCGGTTAGGTTCCCAAGGTGCCTCACTTGAGAGCCATGGAAAATGGGGCCTTATGTCTCGGGAGGGGGGGAATCCACTGCCAGAAACAGCTGGGAGTAATGCTCACGTCAGGTGTGTAGGGTGCTACCTCGTTGCTGGAAATGAAGCTGGCAAAGGCATGGAAGCAGCATAGTTTGACGTACGACTGCAGCCTCTGTGTAGCTGTCAATCAATCGCAGTGTTTTCCTACAGCGTCTCGTCTAGTTCGGCCAACCGCACGCAAAGGGGAGAGGCTGCGTGGGGCCAGCCCCGGAAGCTCCCTCATTCTGCTCACGAGGTTGGGATTCTTAATTAACAGGAGCTGCTAGCGATGACTCTCATCTCACTGTCACCCCTGCCGAGGAGGCGGCCTGGGTTTCAGCTGTGTGGGTGCTAGCCTTGCTCTGCCACGAGTCACTAGGGGTCTCTCTGCCTCAGGTCTGTAAATAGGAGAACTATTTACACCTGGGAGTGTCCAGCCACTGAGCGACAGAAGCACCCGAACGCCCTGTACCTGAATCCCAGCGCTCACCACTTCTGTCTCCCTGCAGGAAAAGCCAGTCTCCTACCCCAAGCTGGACTTCTCGGTGTGCGAGCTGCGGGAACGCTTCCAGCAGCAGCTGGAGATGGAGGCTTTCAATACCGTAACCATCAGCTCCGTGGAGTCAGCCAAGCCCCTGACGGAGCAAGCCGTCAAAGCGGTAAAGCCTGGCGCTCGGTGGAGTTAACACAGGCCTCCTCTGAGAGCGAGGGCTGTAAATGGAGTTTGGGCGGCTCTGCCAGAGGCGATGAGCTGCATGTGGGAATCGTTGGGGGTGTTATGCAGGAGGTCAGACTAGACGATCAGCGTGAGCCTTGTGGCTGGAGATCACTGGCTATCCAGCGAAGTGCGGCCGGGGGGTTACAGCAATATTGGAAAGTCAGTAAATACCCACAATTCAAAGCTAAAGAGCCTCATTCAAAACAAGCAGGAGGCTAGATCCCCTCGGGTGTAAACCCCTGCTCCACTGGGTTGGGCTTGTTAGTGACTCGCTCTGGATTATCTATGGGCATTCCGTGTACTAACTGATGTCCTAGGGCAGAGGTTGGCAACCTTTCAGAAGTGGGGTGCCGAGTCTTCATTTATTTACTCTGATTTAAGGTTTTGCATGCTGGTCATACGTTTTAATGTTTTTAGAAGGTCTCTTTCTATAAGTCTATAATATGTAACTAAACTATTGTATGTAAAGTAAATAAGATTTTTAAAATGTTTAAGAAGCTTCATTTAAAATTAAATTAAAATGCAGAGCCCCCCGGACCGGTGGCCAGAACCCAGGCAATGTGAGTGCCACTGAAAATCAGCTCGCGTGCTGCCTTCGGCACACGTGCCATAGGTTGCCTACCCCTGTCCTAGGGGTAGGGAGTAGAAGCCGTTCTGTGCTCTGTGTAAACAGAACGCCCTGTTGAGAGAATGTGGAGATTGAAGGCTGGAGGATCCCTTTGCTTGGGGAGTGCCCCCTGCTGGTGCGTTCGGGGAAGTGCCTCCTCAACTCGCGGACTCTATGGAGCAGCTGGTGGTTGCATTGGAGGGCAAGAGAATGAAAGAAAACGTAGCCAGGGGCAGGCAGTGAGATAGCGGAGGCGGCAGCGGAGTTCTGGCCCTGATACTTGGAAAGGGGGTGAGAGCCTGGTGTGGGTCTGGGGAATGGGGAAACCCACCGGCGGACTCCTGTGCCCTTGGTTAGCCCACAGCTGCCTCTGCGCTCGCACCGTGCGATTGCCAAGCGGCTGACTGCCTTGTTTGCCTGTGTGCAGCGGGAGCTGTTGACCGCGCTGCGCTCTGAGTGGCGGAAGTCCCTCCTCCACACCCTGCGGGAGTCTAAGATCCACATGGCGAACAGGAGGTCCTGGCACATGAGCCTCTATCCCTACCTGTGCTTGCTGGAGGATGAGGAGTATGTGGACATCATGCTGCAGGTAGGATGCTTTCCCCGGCCCCGTTAGGCTGCCGTGCGGGAACGGAAGAGTCTCGATGCCACTGAGCGACCCCCTTGGCCGATGAATCGGGCTTGCAGCTGTGTCGCGGGGCAGTCATGGGGGGATTTGCATCTGGGCCTGCAGAACCAGAACTTGTGCCATGAGCCTGGCCTGGGCCTTAGGTCAGGGCCACGTTTGCTCCATGTGCTGAGTAGCAAACCCACGATCTAGCCCAGCCGTTCCTTCATCCCGATCTTGGCTGCGTCCTGCTGGCTTTTGTCTGTGGTCGCACTCTCCCTTCGCTGCCGGGAGCCTGGGTTGTGCCTTTAACGCCCTGATTGATCTGCCCTTCTCCCCTAAGACCCTCGCTGCCTCCCCCTTTTCAGAGCCTCTCCAGCCTCCCTCCCCAAGGAGAATCCCTGCTGGTTTTAGCTAAAGAACTGGGCACCAAGATCTACAACAAGTACGCCGTCCGGAAGAAATCGCGCAGCCGCCTGGTGGAGAAGATCCGGAAGATCTATGACGAGTACATCCAGCTGCTGGCGAAGGACGCCCAGGTAGGCCTGCCTTAGCTCCCTGCCCCAAGGGTGGGGGGACCCCCAGGCTGGTGGCCCGTGACGGCCGGGGTGATAGAGACAAGGGCAAATGTAGCTTCCAAGGCTGACCCGGGGCCTTGTCTCAGGCTCTCCAGGTGATCTGCCCAAGTAAGCGAGTGAGCAGCTGTTTGCAGGGAAGCAGCCTGGGCAGGAGATTGCTTCCTGGGTGGGGCGAAGGGCTGCGTCTCTGTCTGCGGGTGCCTTGGTGCTGAGCCCACGTCCGTGGGGAGGAAGCACTGACTGAGGAGTTGAGGTGTGAAGCGCGCTGCTCCCCCAACACCTAAGATGTTTGGGATTTTCCAGAGGCTTTGAGATTTGCTGTCAGACTAACGCTCCCCACTGCAGGACTCTCAGCAGCTGAGAGCTGGAGGAGTCGTCCTAGGACTTGGCAGGCTGGAGGACGTCTCTGGAAGGCAGACTCTGCCTCTGCAAACATCCAGGGCTTGTATCCTGGGAAGGCATCTCGGGAACTGCAGGTTCCGGAGAAGAGGCCGGGAGAGTTAACGAAACACTAGCCTGTCTGGCGTGCCTGGCGGTCTCTTCCCTCCCGGGTGTGGCTCCGGGAATGAACTCCACTGGCACCGCTTGCCCAAGCTAGATCTGGCTCTGGCTCAGGAGCGACCCTGGGTTTGTCCAGCATAAGCACTGCCGGTGAAGTTGGCTCTCAGAGCTGTGTGTATGTGCGGAAGGTGCAGGTCTGGAAAGGCGAGGGTCGTTGCAGGTCAGGCTGGAGGGGGTTGGCAGAAGCTGCTTGCAGGAAGCCGGCCCCTTTCCTGCCTGCACCGACCATGCCTGTGTGTCTCTGCTCCTCGGCTGTCGCTCCTGTTACCATTTACACACAGTGTGCAGCTGCCCTGTGGGCGTGGGGGGAGGAATGCTCCTTGGCATCGCTCCCACCCGCACTGTGCCTCCTCGGCTGCCCCTCTCCAGCCCCTGGAGGCAGCGGGGAGGGTTATCTGACCCAGATTCCAGACAGTTCAGTCAGCCCCAATTAATCTCTCGGGAGAAATAATTGCTGCTCACGCTGGGCCGTTTTCCCCCTGCCTCCTTAGCTGGATAGTTACCTGCCGCGGGAGTACTGGGAGAAGCTGGAGGCCAGCTCGGGGTCCTCCCTGCTCAGCAAGGACTGCACCTGGCCTCGCATCCTGATGGTGCAGCTGGGCGCTCACATGGTGGAGCTCCTCGTGCAAGTGATCAAGGTGCAGAGTAACATCCTGAACCCCAGCTTGGAGGCGAAACTCATCCCCGTCCTCTATCACGTTTACTCCTTCCGCAGCAGCCGGCAGGTAAGGGCCCCAGGGCAGGGAGGGGTCTGTAACCAGGCAGCTGGACCCTCCATCAGAACAAACCTGCTAAATCATCAGGTCCAGCCTTCTACCAGCACCAGGTGTGGTCCCCCATCCTGCTACGGAGGCATCGCTATTAAACTGAACATAAGAACGGCCGTACGGGGTCAGACCAATGGTCCTTCTAGCCCAGTATCCAATGCCAGGTGCTTAAGAGGGAATGAACAGGGAATCATCAAGTGATCCATCCCCTGTCGTCCATTTCTGGCAAACAGAGGTTAGGGACACTCAGAGCAGGGTGTTACATCCCTGCCCATCATTGCTAATACCCGTTGGACTTCTCCATGAACTAATCTAGTTCTTTTTTGGACTCTGTTATCGTTTTGGCTTTCACAACATCCTCTGGCAAGGAGTTCCGCAGGTTGACTGTGTTGTGTGAAGAAATACTTCCTTTTGTTTGTTTTAAACCTACTGCCCATTAATTTCATTGGGTGACCCCTGCTTCTTGTGTTATGTGAAGGAGTAAATAACGTGTCCTTATTCACTTTCTCCACATCAGTCAAGATTTTATAGACCTCTATCATATCCCCCCCAGTTGTCTCTTTTCCAAGCTGAAAAGTCCCAGTCTTTTTAATCTCTTCTCATACGGAAGCCGTTCCATACCCCTAATCATTTTTGTTGCCCTTCTCTGTATCTTTTCCAATTCCAATATATCGTTTTTGAAAGCTGCACACAGTATTCAAGATGTGGGCGTACCATGGATTTATATAGAGGCAACATGATATTTTCTGTCTTGTTCTCTATCTCTTTCCTAATGGTTCCTAACATTCTGTTAGTGTTTTTGACTGCCACTGCACACTGAGCAGATGTTTTCAGAGAACTGTCCACAATGACTCCTAGATCTCTTTCTTGAGTGGTAACAGCTAATTTAGACACCATCATTTTATAGGTGTAGTTGGGATTATGTTTTCCAATGCGCATTACTTGGCATTTATCAACATTGAGTTTTATATGCCATTTTGATACCCAGTCACCCAGTTTTGTGAGATCCCTCTGTAACTCTTCACAATCTGCTTCGGATTTGATTATCTTGAGTAATTTTGCCACCTCACTGTTTGTTCTTTTTTCCAGATCATTTAGGAATATGTTGAACAGCACTGGTCCCAGTACAGACCTTTGGGGGACCCCCCTAATTACCTCTCTCCATTCTGAAAACTGACCATTTATTCCTACCCTTTGTTTCCCATCTTTTAACCAGTTACTGATCCATCAGAGGACCTTCCCTCTTATCCCATGACTGCTTACTTTCTGAAAGTCTCTTAAATACACTATATCCACTGGATCACCCGTGTCCACCTATTTGTTGACTGCCTCAAATAATTCTAATGGATTGGTGAGGCATGATTTTCCTTTACAAAACACATGTTGACTCTTCCCCAACAAATCATGTTAATTTATTTATCTGTTCTTTACTATAGTTTCAACCAATTTTCCTGAAGTCAGGCTTAGCGGCTTGTAAGTGCCAGGATCGCCTCTGGAGCCTTTTCAAAACATTGGCGTCACATTAGCTCTCCTCCAGTCATTGGGTACAGAAGCTGATTTAAATGATCGGTTTCATTCCACAGTTAGTAGTTCTGCAATTTCATATTTGAGTTCCTTCAGAACTCTCGGGTGAATCCCAGCTGGTCCAGGTGATTTATTACTCTTTAATTTATCAATTTGTTCCAAAACCTCCTCCAGTGACACCTCAGTCTGGAAGGCCTCATAGCAGCAAAGGGCTACGGTCAGGCAGATGTCATGTCCGTTCTAGTTCCTTTCCTTCCTCCTCCCAGCTGCCCTGACTTGTGTGTGCCTTGCATGCACGTCCCCGTTCCACTGACCAAATAACTTCCTCCTCCTCTTTCCTTCCCCCCTGTTCAGTCCCTGGCACACCCCACAGCCTCCCCAGAAGGGACGGAGGGTCATAAACTGCCCCTGACAGTTCAGACATCCAGGCCTGCTCCAGCCGGGACCCCCCTCGCGGCCTCACCAGCCCCACTCCCGCGTAGCTGTCATCCTTGCTCCCGTGCTGTGGGTTAAATGGATCGGCAGGTCTAGGGCAGCCGAGCATGATGGATGAACTGGAGTCTGTCCGGTTGTCTGGTGCCGAAGGGGAGGGCTGGGCGAGAGGCCCCTTTCCCCAGCAGCGAGCGAAGTGAGGCCGCAGTGCAGGGTTACAGGAGCTTTGCGTTGTGCTGCCTGACTGGACTCTCTTGTCTGAAGGGAGCTGTAGCCCCGTGTCGCTAATTAACTTGCCTCCCTCTCCCTACAGAGCTTCACCCTTCTTTAATTCCTCCCCCCAGATTGGGTTCATAAAGCCCCATCCGATCCTCACCCAGATCCTGTCGAGCGCTGCCGAGACCACGTTGACTTTCGACTCCTTTGTCATGCCCATGCTCTGCCCCCCGGTACCGTGGACCTCGCCGCACTTCGGGGCCTACATCCTCCTCCCCACCAAGCTGATGCGCTGCGTGGAGGGGGCCATCCAGCACCAGCTCCTGCTGGAGGAGTGTCCCCGCAGCAACCTGCACTCGGTCCTGGACGCCTTGAACCAGCTGGGCAACTGCCCCTGGAAGATCAACCAGCCCGTGCTGGATATCGTCATCTCCATCTTCAACGCCAAGGGCAGTGAGAAGCTGGACGTCCCGCCGCCCCTCTCGGAGGCCCCCAAGCCATCCGTGGCCCTCCACGCGGGGCCCGGCACCCCCTGGAGCAAGTCGTCCCTGAAACGCGAGCTGACGCAGTGCAGGAAGAAGACGGCGGAAATGTACAGCCTGCGGATGGACGCCCTCTACAAGCTCTCCATAGCCAACCACATGAGGGATAAGGTGTTCTGGTTCCCCCACAACATGGACTTCCGGGGCAGGACCTACCCCTGCCCGCCCTACTTCAACCACTTGGGCAGCGACATCACCCGGGCCATTCTGCTGTTCGCGGAGGGAAAGCCACTGGGGGCGCGTGGCCTCGACTGGCTCAAGATCCACCTTATTAACCTGACGGGGCTGAAGAAGAAGAACTCTCTGCGGGAGCGGCTGGCCTACGCCAACGAGATAATGGAGGAGATCCTGGACTCTGCTGACAACCCACTGACGGTATGGAGCGGGGATGGTCGCTCTGGCTTTAGAGGGAGCCCAGAACAAGCCTGGCACTGCTAGCCCTCAGGGAGAGGCATCAGGAACTAAGCGACAAAGCAGGACCCTGGAATCCAGGACCTCTCGAAGCTGCTCTCAGCTCAGGTCCACACTACAAGCTTGTGCGGGCAGAGCTGTGTCGGTCAGAGGTGCAAAGAGCTGTGATTTCCTGACCAATCCAGCTGTGCCCGCAAAAGCCCCAGTGTAGACGCAGTTATACCGGCAGATCTGTGCTGTTACTGGGGTGGCTTGTTTCGCTCAGCGGGGCTTGAATAAACCCTGCTGGCAGTTGCGCCGGTTTGCCGGTAGAAGCTGTGTTTGCACTAGGAGCACTTTGCTGGTATTGTATCCGGCATCGCTACGCCGGCAAAGCGCCTCTAGTCTAGATGTGGCCTCCGTGATCCTGTGAGAGGATCTTGCCCTGCGTCCAGAGTGGAAGCCGGTGAGCACCCACCCACCCTGGGTGGCTTTATTAATATTCCAGTAGCACCCTGGGGTCCCAGTCGAGACTGTGCTAGGCCTAGTGAGAGACAGGCACTGCCCTGAAGCTCTTCCCGTCTAACTATGCGCAACAGGAAGGGTTGAAGAGGGATGCTGAGGCCAGGTCTACTCTAGAAACTTTTGCTGGTACAATAGTGTTAGTTAGGGGTGTGATCTGCGACATTTTTATACTGGCCAAAGCCTTCATGTCAATGCGGTTATACTGGCAAAAAGTGGTACTGCATATTTCACTGCGGGGAGGGATAGCTCAGTGGTTTGAGCATTGGCCTGTTAAACCCAGGGTTGTGAGTTCAATCCTTGAGGGGACCATTTAGGGAGCTGGGGCAAAAATTCTGCCTGGGGATTGGTCCTGCTTTGAGCAGGGGGTGGGACTAGATACCTCCTGAGGTCCCTTCCAACCCTGAGATTCTATGATTCGGGGAGCCAGGATACGCTCTATCGGCAAGGCCCGTTTTCGCTGGTAGAACCTGTCTCTCTGCTAGGAGGTGCTGCCGATACAGCTGTGCCAGCAAATCTTCTCTAGAGCGGACTAGCCCACCGATGGGTGGGGCGACGTGCCACAGGTCAGTGGCGGGAGACGTGGCCCCTGGTTCTGACCCAGTTCAGTACCCAGGGGCTCTTCTACTCTAGTGCTGAGATGCTCTTCTCCTTCCCCCCCCAGGGCAGGAAGTGGTGGATGGACACCGATGAACCCTGGCAGGCCTTGGCGTGCTGCATGGAGATAGCCACGGCTTTGAGATCGCCGGACCCCACGGCCTACATCTCGCACTTCCCCATTCATCAGGTAAGGGGCCCGGGGACTGGGACTGTTGGATTCCTCCTGCATGGGGCAGAGAGCTTGGGGAGCTAACAGAAACTCCGTGGGGAGAGGGCAGTGGGATGTGGGAGGCTCTGGGTCACAGGGGTACAGAGGCTGTTGGAACTGCAATGGTGCTTGGGTTCGACCTGTAAGCAAACAGACCCTAATTTGCTCCCCATGACAAGGACCAGGCCACTTTCAAGTGCTTCCTGTTCCAGGGTATGGACGGGAAGGATCAGCGTGCACAAATCCCTGGTCTCTTCCTCATTAGCTGTCAGGCCTGTTATCTGGGTATTTATATGGCTGCCATCCCCATAGTCTCTAAACTTCTCCCAAGGATCTGTAGATTCAGTCTCACTACACACTCCATGCTGTGCAGATGGGGAAACTGAGTCACAAAGCTGAAGTGACTCCCCCATGAGTTTGTAGCAGAGCTGGGAATTGAATCCAGCCTGACCCCGTGTTGCTTTGGATCGGGCAGGCTTGCTGCGGATAGCGGTCGTGGCTGCAGTCTCTGAAAGGCTCTGCAACTGCTCGGTATATACCCTAGCGGGGGGGTGTCTCTCCTAGTCTGTAGCCAGAGGGCTTACGTCAGCTGTTCTGGGTCCTTGCTCATCTGGTCTGAGGGCTGGAGCAGAGCAGCTCTGCTGGCTGGAAGGATGAAAGCCTGACTCTGGATGAGGGCAGAGATAGTTCCTGCTGCGCTAAATGATGCGAGTCCAAGTGCTTCGTGCTCACAGCACGGCCAGGCCCTGACCGGGCAGTGGAAGCAAAATAACCCTGAGCCTGGTCTACTCACGCTGCCTCCTCGCTAGCGGGGGCTGCCCTTACCATCCAGAGAGGAGCTGCGGCAGAAAGGATCAGTTGCTCTCATTAACCTTAGCCCAGTCCTTTTGCCCGGCTCCGTTCCCTCAGGGAGCAATTGTCAGCACAGCCAGAGTGCACCTGTTAAAGGCCTGTGTCATCAGAGGATACTCCGACATTAACATTTCCCTGCAAGAGGCGTCTGTGTTTCTCCCCTTAGAGGCTGGATGGTCCTGATGGGGGCAAGGGGAGCGTGTGTCAGCAACTAACCCTAATGACTCGGATCTCGGTGTGACGGCGAAAGCCAATGGGGAATGGGGGCGGAATGGAAAATCAAAGATCAGGCAGAGGTGCTGGGAGTCATTTAACAGCTGACCCATCAACCTCCCGTTGACAGAAGCAGTTCTAACATGGGGGCTCAGCTGCCATGGGCCTGTGGATCCCGTTTCACCTGTCTGCAGAGCTGCAGGTGCCCCAGGTGGGACAGGGTGGTCCTTTCTCCTGGTGGTTGCCGACCCCTGTGTTAGGAAACGGGGAATAATACATTGCTTAGTTACTAGGTAATTAACTTTTTCCTCATGATTTGTGTCAAGCTGCGTTAGGATGGTAACTGGAATGTAACGAAACACACAACAGCATATAAACATTAACACCCTTATATGTTTTGGACAGATAAACTTCTCTTATCAAAACATGTTTCAGATTTTCAGCCAAATGGTTTATTAAACAGAGGGATTAACCACAGTCAGTGAACTAAACTGATTATTTCAGGTCAGCCTGGGAAAATTTTCAAATAAGCCTAAATGAAAGTGACTGGAGCTTAAAATCTTACTCGCCTAAGTCTCTTGAAAATGAGACAGTCTCCTAAGTTACTTAGGTGGATCTTTTGTACCATATTTATAAAGTTTGACTTCAGAAGTTGGATGTTTATTGCCTTGATTCTTTCTTTATACAGAAAAGCAGCCTTTAACGCAAAGTTTTTGATAGAGGCTTGTGGATTCAGCATATTTTTTTTATTTAAATATTTTAAGAGATTATAATAAATTTAGGCCTTAACATATTTTGTATTCAATTCAGATTTCATTTTAAACAGGTTTACTTTTTTAAAGAAAATGTTGTTGTTTCAATAAAATAAGAAAAATCTGTTTTAAAACTTTTGTTTTCAAAAACATAGATTTTGATCCACCTGCCATGTTGCATTTTAACTCTCTCCCCCTCCCTCCCTTGCGTGGTTCACACCAGGCATGTTTTTGTCCGTGTTGTCCCAGGCTGACCTAGGCCCCCCGGCAGCTGGCGAGCCGGCTGTTGTGGGAGATTGCTCAGTGGCGAGCATCTGCAAAGGAGGCCTGATACCTGTCCGGTCGCCTAGACTGCAGTGCCACACTTGGGACAGGTCGATGTTAGGTTTGGTGGGGCCCAACCAAACCCTCAGAGCTGAACACCCCAGAGTTTTGGGAGAGCTGAGATCTGGAGCAAAACTCTGGCTCAGATGCCTCTTTGGTTTCAGGAAGGTTTTCCAAGCAACAGAGATGGGGCAGCCTGGCCCAGTGGCTAGAGCACTGGTCTGGGAGTCAGGAACCCTGGTTTCTATTCCTGGCGCTACCACGGACGGGTTGTGTGACCTTGGGCAATTCCCTGCCCTTCTCTGGGTCGGTCTCCCCTCCCACCCTTTTTGTGTCTTACCTACTTCAATTGTAAGCTCTTCTGGGCTGCCTCTTACTATGTTTGTACAGCCCCTAGCACAATCGTGCTTCTATAATACAAACAATATAGAACAATAATTAAAATGTTTCCTTTTTTTTTTAATTCCAGTGAAAACTTACTGTGGGTAGAGAGAGGGGCTGATTTTATAAACGTCCCATGCCATGTTTGCAACCCTGTCACTGCAGCATCAGGCTAGTGCCTGAGACTCAGACCATGACACAGACGGGAGGTAAAAGGGAAACCGCTGAGTCCTTTGTCCCTGCTGGGAAAAGTAAAAAAGCAAAAACGGTGCAAAGTCAGCATAAAAAACTCCTCTCTCCTGAGCAGTTTCCAGCGACATTGGGGAGGGCATGAGAAAGTCAGTGGGAATTGGGTGCCTAACTCCCTTAGGCTTCACTGAAAATCCCAGCCTTGGTTTTTAACCAGGCAATGCCCCTTTAAATGGCCAGGCTCTCAGTCCCACCCTCCGTTCTTCCTGCTCACAGGACGGCTCTTGCAACGGGCTGCAGCACTACGCCGCGCTGGGGCGTGACGTCATTGGCGCCACCTCGGTCAACCTGATGCCGTGCGACAGCCCCCAGGACGTGTACAGCGGAGTGGCCCAGCAGGTGAGACAGCGCCGGTAACCCTGGCAGGTCCCTACAGTTCACCCCTCTGCTTGGACCCACCGTGGAGCTGGTGGTCAGTGTCCCCAAGCAGGATGGTGCAGTTCCTGTCCTCCGGAGGGAGAGGAGAGGCTGAGATAGACGGCGCTATGCATGCAACAGGCTCAGTAGACATCAGCTGATTGGAATCCAGCGCCGGACTGTCCCTCTCTCCCCTAGAGGGAAGCACTGCCGTGGCCACAGTGAAAATCCAGCTGAGATTGTGCTAGGAGAGTGGAGGGTGTGATCACAGTAGACAGAGAAGGAGCCGTGACTGAGAAATCCCCAAGCCCTGAACCATCCCCAGGCTGCTTCTCTCTGGGTTTCCCTCATGTGCAGATGGGGATTTGGTGAGACGGGGTCTCCAAGCAGCAGGGAGATGCTCCGCTTGAGTTGCTAGCACCTGGCCCGCACATAGATGGGGAATTCTCTTTCTTTTCGGCGACATGGGAAACCGATCTCCATGGCACATTCAGTCCTCGGCCTCTCTTCAGAGACTGGGGTTTTCTTGGCATGTTTTGCAATATGAAATTGGCCTGCTGGGAACTGGACTGAGACCTGCCACATTCTGTCCACACACAGAAACTATCCTTAGCTCTTATCTAGAGCTTTTCATCTGTGGATCACCAGGGTCAAGTATCGTTATCCCCAGTTTTCAGATGGGGAAACCGAGGCAGAGAGAGCGGCTCACCCAGAGGGTCACTGGCAGAGCCAGGAACAGAGCCCTGGTCTCCCAAGGCTTGGCCCAGTGCTCAATCCACTCGGCTACACAGTGCACCTGACAGCCATTGGGTGCTGTGCCAGCACAGGGGTGCAAAGGCTCCGTATCACAATACCAGTGGCCTGATCTGGTGTCTCTGTGGTCCAGAAACTCCCTAGTTCCTCAGCTAGTGGCCTCTGTTATCCAGGGTGGCTAGCATGGGCCACAGTGTCTGTCGTGGGTGTGGGGCATTCCTAGTGCAGACCGGTGGTCTTGGCTTGGTTTCTCCACGGTCTGTGTAGAGGGGGTGCAGCCCAGCTGGGCTCTGGGGCTCCCCGATGACCCTATTCCTATCATAGAATATCAGGGTTGGAAGGGACCTCAGGAGGGTAGGCGGGTCTTGATTCAGCGGCGGCAGGATCATGGCATCTCCCCCTGGGTTCCTATCCACGCTGCCCTAGGTAGAAGAATTCCGGAAGCAGGATGCCCAGGAGGGCATGAAGGTCGCCCAGGTCCTGGACGGCTTCATCAGCCGCAAGGTGGTGAAGCAAACGGTGATGACAGTGGTGTACGGCGTCACCAGGTATGGAGGGAGGCTGCAGATCGAGAAGCGGCTCAAGGAGATCGACGGCTTCCCACAGGTAGGACGTCCAACCCGGCTTCCCCTCTGTCCTGTCTTTCTCCACCTTTCGCAGGACGGGGCGGATTCTTCAATCAGGTGTATCCTGTCCCTTTGGTTTCCAGCATTGTCAGCTGTTGCCCAGCCTCTCTGACAGTCATAGGCCTCAGCTGGTGTCTTGTGCAATAAGAGACTGTTCTGCTCCCTCTGGGGGTCCTATTGGCTCCCCTGAACTCCCAGATGTCTGTCTCCATGCAGCCTGCTGGTGCCTGGGCTGGGCTAATGGCATCTCCTGCAGAGCAGGGGGTTCCCCTCGGCACCTCCCAGGGGCTCGTAGTCCCTGTTACTTACATGGCCAGTAATGCAGCGCAGAGGCCGGCAGGGTGCCCAGGGTGCCGTGGGAGAGGAGAGTCGTGTTAAGTGCCAGAGCTCAGCTTCCTCTCCACCCACTCGGCAGCCAGATCAGGGTTCGGATTCCCGGCTCCCCAGACTTGCAGCGAGACCTTGGGTCTCAGCTCGCCCAGGTGGGAAGGCAGGTTCTGTGAGGCGGTAACCCTGGAGGGGAGGGAGACGCGTCAGCAACGGCTCATCCCGGCTGTGGTCCTTCGGGTGAGGAGGCAGGCGTGCCTTCCTCACAGGGACTCCCGCTCCTCCCAAGGGGAGCCCCTCACCCTGCCTCTGATCCACACAGGAGTATGTCTGGGAGGCATCGCATTACCTCGTCCAGCAGGTGTTCAGCAGCCTCAAGGAGATGTTCTCAGGGACTCGAGAGATCCAGGTAAGATCCCTGCTGCTTTTCCCCTCGCTCCTTCCTGCTTTTCCCCTCGCTCCCCTCCTCTTCTGGCTGCCCTGTGTGCTGGAGAGAGCAGCACCGCAGAGCTCCTGGGAGCACTACAGGCAGGCTGGAGAACAGGAGAGGAGCGGGGGGCGGGGGGGCAGCCCCTAGAGATTGTCTCCTCCCATCACCCCGGGGAATACAGCCCAATCTCTCATGCCAGCCCTGCTCAGGAAGTGAATCGGGGCCACTGGATCCGGCGGGATCCTAGCCCCACAGGAGCATTCCTGACTCCCACCCTGGGGGATGGG
The DNA here is from genome assembly GCF_020497125.1 of Mauremys mutica. Taxonomy (NCBI): domain Eukaryota; kingdom Metazoa; phylum Chordata; order Testudines; family Geoemydidae; genus Mauremys; species Mauremys mutica. The sequence goes on from NC_059095.1 coordinate 5,853,450, forward strand.
GCTGGAGGGTGTTGTGCCATCCATGGTGGGTGGGGACGTTATGGGGCGAATCTGTCCTTAGAACCCCTGGAGCCTCCAGGGCTCGTGGCCCGCTGAGTCGGTGCTCCGTGGAAGCTGCTCACTCCAGTCTGTCCCTGCAGATCTGGCTGACGGAGAGCGCCCGGTTCATCGCCAAGTCCGGGAACACGGTGGAGTGGGTCACCCCGCTGGGCCTCCCCATCGTGCAGCCGTACCATCGGGCCAAGTCCACAGTGGTGAGTGCCAAGGGGAGCGGAGGTACCGGCAGCTTGTGAGCTGGGACCTGGGTATGGAACATGGGGGATCTAGATGGACGCCCTGCCAGCCGCCGCCCTGGACCGAGGGCATTAAGCGGCAGCGTGGCAAAGTCTCCAGCCAGTGCATGTGTGTGTGTGTGGGTACCATGCTGGGCAGGCTCCAGCCAGCGCAGATGTACGGCTCCAGCCAGCGGGGGCTGCATCTAGTCGTGTTATACGTGCCCGTAGGACAGAGAAGTCTCCCGTGGGAGGGTGTGTGAGGGATGGGGATGGTGTCAGGCCGCTCTCTCTCCCCCCTTCCGACTGACTCACTGGGGTAATTAACCTTGCGGACTCCGGGAGGTGAGCCCAGCACGAGGCAGGGAAACAGGATGAGAAATGAGAAGTGGTTCCTAAGGGTTCATGTGACTCACTCTCACTCCGGTCCCACACTCATCCTCGCTGATCCCCTTCCCCAGTCAGTCTAGTCCTCTCAGCAGCTCTCTCCCTCCCGCTCCACCTGACTAATTCAGCAGCTGAGATTCTTGGAGGTGGGAGGAGTTTGTCCCTGAGAGGAAGAGACCAGAGGGGGCTTGTATGAGCACTGACATGCGGGGATGAGTCAGCTCTGGGGTGGGGCCAACAGCGGAGCCAGCATCCTTGGGGGGCTGAAGGGTGAGTTAGCAGGACGAAGTCAGGATGGTATTTAAGAGTAGTGGAGCTGGCGAGTAACCAGGGCTCCCCGAAGGCTCAATGACGAGACCCTCACATGGTGCCGACGTGGGCAATTTTCCGGCACATCAGCAGGGAAACAGATTCCTGCTTGCCCACCTGCACACACAATCTGCCCCGTCTCCTAGCCACTGGCACATCACGTCCCAGCAGTTATGGGGCAATTCAGGGCGGCCTGCCTGTCTCCAAACCGCTGATTTGTTCTGCTGCATTTCCCAGCTCTGCTGGTGAGAGAAAGGCCTTTAAAGCCAGGGAGCCGGCGGGCCGGTGAGCTGCCAGGCGCCTCCCGGGAGACATGCTGGCCAGCAGGATGAAGGCTCCTGCCCACTTTCAAAGATCTGAAGTAGGCTGTTCTCATCTGGCCCTGGGCTCCCTGCCCTGGTCCTAGGCTCTGCACAGCGCATGCTGGGAGCCTATTGCTGACATGAGCTGCTCTCCGAGGGTGCCGTGCCTGGGACTCCCTGGCAATGGGTGATGGTGTCTCTCTGCAGCTGAGTCCGGTCTCTGTGTCTCTCTCTCTAGCTGAACAGCACCATGCAAACCCTGAGTCTGAACGTGCGCTTTGACGCCAACCAGTAAGTACCAGACTGCGAGTGCTCGGCGCAGAACCTGCATTCCTTTCCCCTCAGGCTGAGTGATTCCCCCGCCCCGCCCCGCCCCGGTGCAGCCTGGAGCTGGGGGAGCCCTCGCCTCCCATCAGCAGAGCTTGGCAGCTGAGCCCGCAGTAGGAGAGACAGGCACTGGTCAGGGCTGCTGCGGGTATCCGCACGCTCCTGCTTTCCTTACCTCATGCTGCCCAGTAGGCGTAGGGGGTGGCCAGGGAGGAAGGTCCGGAGGGAATCCAGCAGCTAACAGCGTGGACAGCGCTGGGGCTGCAGGGCCGTAGCACCCGGCGTGAGATTCCTGAAGAGGGCAGCATCTGCCACCTGCTCCCTTGTGTCCATGGACCAGTGGAGGGGCAGCCCCTAGAGCTCCCGTCACCCCAGGAAATGCAGCCCAGGCTCCATCCCCACCTGTGCTCAGTCCTGGTTGGCGTTACCCTGACGGCAGGTCTTGGGCACTGCCTCCCGCCTCTGGCCGTGGTGGGCAGCCGGGCCGTCTGACTGTTCCGTGCTCCGCTGCAGGAAACCGGATACGGTGAAGCAGAAAAACGCCTTCCCGCCCAACTTCATCCACTCGCTGGACTCCACGCACATGATGCTGACGGCGCTGCACTGCCACAGGTAGGGCCGCTTCGGGGCATCCTTGGGGCTACTCTAGCACTGGTGAAGGCAAATCCGCAGGGTTGAGCTGCCCCTGCCGGGGTCCAGCCCTGCTCCTCCAGCTGGCAGCCGCTCCTCCCATGGGCCTGCGATCAGGGAGGCGCCGTGCCCAGGGCACTAGGCAGTGCCACAAGGGATGGCAGCTCACGGAGGCCCCTGTGCTGGTGCCAGCAGGAGGATTCGGCTGCCCGAGGCAGGGCCTGGGCTGACATCAGAGAAGAGGGAGGGTCTGTGCGGGCGACACCTGACCCGGCTGCTCTGCTGCCTTTCAGACGGGGCCTGACGTTCGTCTCGGTCCACGACTGCTACTGGACCCACGCACTGACTGTGGATGTCATGAACCAGGTAGAGCGTGAGCAGAGCCTCTTTCACTGACCCAGCCCCAGGGGGCTCAGCGGGTGCTGTCCGGCCCCTGTCCCTGGCTCTGGAAAGCGTCTCCTCCCCCCGCCCCAATTACGGGGGTCTCCTTTCCCTCCCCACCCTGTAGTCTGATTGGCTGTCGGTAACCAAGGCGACGCACCCTGCAAAAGACAGAGTGCCAAGATGGCACCTGCTGTGCCCCTCAGTCCCAACCCGCAGCCTCCAGCCCTGGGCTCCCCAGGCACGTAGCTCTGCCATTGCCCCTCGCTCGTCATGCACGGCCCTTCCTGGGGTGTTAGCCCCGGGCTTCCCTCCAGCTCAGCTGACAGCCCTCGACCCGCAGCCCCTCGCTGTGCACCCCACCATCAGCCCGGTGAGAATAGGTCTAAATGAAATTTGTCTTGGGGTGAGGGGGGTGCATGCTATTGTATTCCACTCACGTGTGACCTCCGTGCGCTGCCAGGTGTGTCGAGAGCAGTTTGTGGAGTTGCACAGCCAGCCCATCCTGCAGGATCTGTCCAGGTTCATGCTGCAGAAATATTGCACTGACTCTCTGTGAGTACCCAGCTCACCCGCCCTCTCTGGGGCTCCTTCAGGGGAACGTCCTTTGTTGACTGCGCTGTGTAAGTTACGCAGCCCCACAGCCTCCGGCTTGGAGCCTGTCCACAGTATCCTTCCTCCGGCTGCCTCTGGGCCGCTCTAGGACAAGGATGGCCCAGAGGTTAGCGAGCTAGGCTACAGCTAGCCTGGGTTCAATCCCTTGCTCTGCCACAGACTCCCCGTGTGACCTTGGGCATGTCTCTCTGCCCATCTGCAAAGGAGGGTGAGATCACTGCCCTGCCTCAGAGGGGCTCTGTGTGCAGAAACTCTGTGAAGGCTGGCAGGTGCTCAGATACTCCGGCCAGATGGGGGTGGCTAGGCACCAGAGCGCGATACTGAGATAACATGGACCACAGGAAGATACTTAGCTGCCCAAGCGGTCACATAGGGAGAGTCTTATCTTGAAGCTGATCTGGCGGTTCCTTTGACACCGGGGACCTGTCACCGCCCCCTTGGCTCAGAGCCACGTGCCCACAGGCTGCACAGGAGATGTGTGAGAGTCAGGCTGGGAGCAGGAAGGGTTCACGTTCCTGTTTAACGCCCCTTTTTGTCGTGGCGTTTTTTGACCCAGGGCTGAGTGGAGGGATAAGAAGTCCCTCGAACACAAGAAGCTGGTGAAGCTGCTGTCCAAGGTCCCTGAGACAGGTATTGTTGTTATCCATCGTGGTTATGATGATAGTGCCTCCGGGCCACCCGTGAGTGCTAGGCACTGGACAAACACTTCCCTCTGGGGCGGCTCCTAGGCGTGAGCCCTCTGACGTGAGTGATTGGAATGAGCCGGCCCCCAACCCTTCCCCGGCAGTAGCTGTGTTTCTGATGACCAATGTCTTTGAGTTCATCCCGCAATGGGCAGGAGGAACCTACAAGACAGGGCATGATGCTGTGCTCGGGGGTGACAGAGACAGAGGCTTGGTCTGCGCCTTAAATGTAGGTTGACCTAGCTACGGTGCCGGAGAGATGTAGCTAAGCCCCGGTGTAGACACAGCTAGGTCAATAGAAAGATTCTTCCGTCAACTAGCTACTGCCTCTCGGGGTGGGGTAACCCTTTCTGTCGCTGCAGCAAGTGTCTGTAGAACAGTGGCAGGGCTGCAGTGGTGCCTCTAGTGCAGATGCACCTTAGCCTGCCGGATCCTACTCGGGAGCTCGCTTGATCCCCAGGGATCTGTCTTGCGCTGCCAGGAAGGCTGGGTGAGCATCACTATCTTCCCTGTGTCTGGCTGCCAGCCCCGCCCACCCCAGCAGAATCTCCTCCCGGTCCCTGTCCTGAGGCTGGAGTGGATGCACGGCTGGCTGCCCTGTGGATGGGAGAACCTGCACCCTGCCTCCCTGGAACTCCCCCGTGGGGCTTTGCTCCTCATCGCTAGGGGCACGGCAGGAAGGCTGGCGCTGTGGTTGAGGCGCTGGGCTGGGTCTCAGAAGATTTGGATCAGTTCTTGGTTCCACCACACACTCGCTGTGTGACCCTGGGCAGGTCACTTCATCTCTGGGCTTCTGTGGCCACTCTGAAATGGGAATGGTACCCACAGCGTCCCCACGGGTGGGGGAGAGACTGGTACATATCTGGGGCTGCTGAGGTGCTCCGGCGATGGGGCCAGGGGAGTAGGTAGCTGGGTTCCCTATGACATATTAGACACGTGTAAACCTTTTGGGTTCATCTAGAGCCATGGCAGGATTTTCCTATTGTACGTTTTCCAGCACTCTGTCCAGTCCAGATGTAAACGTCCCAGGAGGGGACTCCTGCCCCGTCCCTTGAGAGCTAATCCTGCAACCTCGGAGATGGCAAAGCATTTCCTGAGACGCTGTTTTCCCCTCTCAGTTCCGCCCTGTTGCCCCGTGCCAGCCTAAGAGATCGCTCTGCTTCCTTGGGGTGTGCATCTGCCAGTGGTTCTCAATTGAGCATGTTCCTCCGTTTCCCCTCCCCAGCGCCCCCCTTAGGCAGAGTTGGGGGTGGCTGCATTTCAGTGGCGGGTGAAGCCTTCCCTTTGGGATGACTCTAACTCAGCCATTGCTGAGGGAGCCATCAGGCAGGGCTGGTTTTTACTGCGCGCGGGGCAGACACACTGCTGCAGTTCTCAGGTGCCCCTCTCCGCCCTGGTAGGACATAACCCCCCGCACAGCAAGCTGCCTGTGGCTCCCACCCTGGCGTCCAACTTGCCGTGCGAGCCCAGGCCAGCTGCAGAGCAGAACCTAACTAGCTGGCAGAGATAGTCAGAGGTCACCAAGCAAACGGCCCTTGTCCTGACCCCCTCTCTGTCCCTCGCTGGTTCTTCGGCAAGGCCTGCTCCACGCAAAGCTAGGAGCATCCTTGTCCCGGTACTGAAGCCGTCCAGCATTGCACCCACCACAGCCTAGGAGGGGGGATAACATATCCTGGGGTGGGCGTCCTAGCTCCTACCCCCACCCCCCACCCCGGCTAACCCTCTGCCCCAGGGAACGCGTCCGCCCGCAATGGGCCGGGCAGCAGGAGGGGTCCTGTGAGTGGTGTGGGCCCCCTGGGGTGGGGTCAGGGAGAGTCGGACTGATTGCAGCAAAGGGGCTGCAATACGTCTCTTGCTGCTCTCTCCTCCCTGCAGTGGGGGGCTCGTGCTAGTTTGGGGGGGGACAGGGTGTAACCTAGAATTTAAGGCTGCAAGGGCCAGTGGGATGGTCTGATCTGAGTGCCTGCATAACATGAGCCAGAGAAGCTCCCCCAGCGACTCCTGCGTCCAGCCCGTATCTTGTGGTTAAGCCAGAGCACGTAGTTGAATCCTGTCCCCTAGAATGCTAAGAGACGCCCCCAGTCTCCAACCTGTGCAGCCCCCGCGCTGACCTTCCCTCTGCTCCCTCTTCCCTCCAGGCGACTTTGACCTGCAGAAGGTGAAGGAATCTACGTATTTCTTCAGCTGAAACGGACCCTGGGCAAGGCCCTGGACTGTCCATCGAACGCTGGCTAATTGGACCAGAGGTGCCAGCCCAGCCGAGTCCAGGGTGAGACCTGGCTCACAGCACCCCCCGCAGAGAACAAGGGGAGACTGTGTCCAGCACCTCGTCCTGGGGGCACAGCACACAGCTGGCCCAGCGCAATTCCCATGGGGGCTGCGTCGGCCTCTCCGCTGTGGAAACGGACCCTGCCTGGAGAGCAGGAGCATGTGGCTTCACTAGGAAGCAGGATCTCTGCTTTCCCTTGTGCCAGGAGGGGCGTGGCGCTGCCTTCGTATGGCTATCGCCAGCCCAGCTACCCGCTCCTCCCTCTGTGCAGAGCTGGAGATCCCCGGCGACTGGGGATCGCCGACGCTGACCCAAAGACGAGGTTGCTTCATTCACCGGGAGCCTCTGGCCCCAAACTGAGGTGGAAGGCAAGGGGCTGATTGGGGACTGGCGTTCCCTGTGACCTCAGCCTCACACAGTTGGGTCTCGGCAAGGGGGCCCTGTTTGCTGCTGGTTACTCAGATGCTCTGGGCCAATCAACCTGGCCGCTCACCCCCCGCTCACTACCCCATGCGTCTGGTAGATGGAGCCCTCCAGGCCTGGCTTTGAACACCGTCTAGGTCACCCCCACCCACGCCAGGCCGGAGCGCTGTCGGTCTGCGGAGTGAAGGGGGCCGCGGGCCTAGGATCCCGGTGAGATGCCTCTTCACTGGACTCCTGCGCCAGAGACCTCCTCCAGGGACAGCAGCATCCTACAACCAAAGGCCCCAGAGTGCTTTAGGGTTCTTGGCCAATAAGCTGCTGAATAACCACTTGCCTGGGGAGCGAGAACCTGCCCCTCCCTGGTCTCTGCAGCTGCGTAGGACTTTGCTTGGGTTGTCCGGGGTGCGGCACTCAGCCCCTCACTCCGTTTCCGTTCCTTTCCTCTAGCAGAGTGAGTGGGGGAGATGGCTCCTGAGGAGATGCGCCTCCTCAGGGGAGTGGTTATTCTGCACTGGGGGAAGCCAGTCACTACTGGAGTCCAGAGAAGCCTCCCGTACTGATTCACCCTCTCTCCCCGGTACGCGGAGTCCTTCACTGGGCGCTTTCCAGCGGGGTCTCGTTTTCTGGGATATTGACGATTCGGCTGCACAGTCTCCGGTGGGGCGGGTGGAGCACTGTACATTAAAGCCCTTTGAAATGTCTCCTGTCGGGGCTGCTTTGTTAGCAAGTGTGGTTGGATTCCGGTGGGGTCTAGAGGGGCCCGCTGAGTTCAGGGCTGGTTGGGCCCAGCACTGCACAGTGAGAGCACGTCCCTGCACTGAGGAGCTGACAGGGTCAATGGAAGAGAGAAAGGGTGGCAGGGGAAACTGAGGCATAGCAGGGATGTCAGTGGCAGGAATATAGAACCCAGGGCTCCTGACTCCCACCCCCTACAGAAAGCATTGTGTGGGGGTGTGTACTATCTGCTGCAGGGGTGGCCAGCCTGAGAAGGAGCCAGAATTTACCACTGTACATTGTCAAAGAGCTGTAATAATACATCAGCATCAGCTCCACTGCCCCACTCCCAGCGCCTCCCACCCAGCGGCAGCCCCTCCGTTCAGTGCCTCCCCCTCCCTCCCCACACCTCCTGATCAGCTGTTTCCCAGTGTGCAGGAGGCTCAGGGTGGAGGGGCGAGGGCATGGCAGGCTCAGGGGAGGGGGCAGGGCTATGGCAGAGCCAGGGGTTGAGCAGTGAGCACCTCCCGGCACACTGGGAAGTTGGCGCCCGTAGCTCCAGCCCTGGAGTCGGTGCCTGTACAAGGAGCCGCATATTAACGTCTGAAGAGCCGCAGGTTGGTCACCCCTGATCTACTGCAGGGGTGTGTACACCTAGGGGCTGCCTTTACCAAGCAGTGACTGACTCAGCAGGGGTGAGGAACCCAGCCGAGACCCCTCTCTGCTACCGCGGAAGGTACCTCGTAGCTAGACGTGAATCTGGGCTTTGGGCCTGATTCTCAGTTACACCAAGGCCTCTTCCCGCCTACCCCAGCAACCTCAGGGGGCCTTAAAGGGTCATTACACCTGCAGCCTGGGTGGCTTCAGACAGTTTGGGGACCTGGCTGTTCCTTGGAGGTCTCCCATCCAGTCCCCTCGCTGCCCCCATCCTGGGGAGGTGGAGCTCAGCGCAGTCTGACTGCAGCCTGACAGGCCTCCACTTTCAACCCGTCCCTCGGCCGGGCCTCTGATGAGCTGAGTTGGTCAATGACGTTTGACAGGGCCCCGCTCCTTGCATGTCCCTTTCCCAAGCACACCCTGCCCTTGTCACCTCTGGTCTGGTGCAGGCAGCTCGCTGACAGACCCTGGCTTGGCTGCTGCTTAATTTCCTTGTTCTTAATCCACCTGGAGTGACTTTGTTTTTTCCTTTTCTGCCACAAGCCATCTGCCATTTAACGCCCTGCAAGTCTGGCTTTACAGGTGTGCGGTTTTGTGCTAATTAAGAGATTTGCACCTGTGGCTACTAACGCCAGCAGCTCCGCTTCCAATTGGCCTTAGATTCTGCCTGGGCTTCTCGTGGGGTTAATGAGGGATGGGTCCTGCTCCTTGGGATTCGAAAAAGGGATCAGCCCTTGAGAGAACAAGAATATCTGCAGAGACAGCAGTGAGTGTTCTGGAAGGGGATGTAAGTGCTCATGCTTCAGGGCTTAAGCCTACCTCTAACAGTGGGGGTCAGGAGGAAATGTTTCCTGGGGGCCGATTATTCTGTAACTGGCTACTACTTGCACCTGCCTCTGAATCAGCTAATCTCTGCCATTATTGGCTCGATATCTCAGTGGTTTGAGCACTGGCCTGCTAAACCCAGGGTTGTGAGTTCAGTCCTTGAAGGGGCCATTTGGGGATTGGTCCCCCTTTGAGCAGGGGGTTGGACTAGATGATCTTCTGAGGTCCCTTCCAACCCTAATCTATGATTCCTGGCCTGATCCAGAGGACAGTTCCTGTCTCATAATCAGTGTGTTAACCTCTCCCATCATGACCAGCAGTGGGCGCACTGAGTCTGCAGGCGTGGCAGAGGCTGGTGAGAAACCAAGCTATAGGATGCGGCCGTTCCTGTCCCTTGCCCGGGGCGGGGGGTGGGGAGAGCAGGTTGCCAGCTTGGTGCTTACAGGCGAGAAGCTGAGTGCCTGGGAATCACCGTCTGCTCCTCAGCTGCGCAAGCAGCCGTGCGTGGAGATGTGAGTGATGGAGGGCTGTTCCGTTTGTTCTTTGGCTGGCGTGTTCGAGAGGGGGGAGCTGCGGATGCCAGCCAGGAGCCGGAGCTCGGCGTCTCAGCAGGCTGCCCTGAAAGGGGAGCCGCCGGTGACTGTGCTGGATGCACTCAGCAGGAATCTCGGGGGCGGAGGGGGCTGCATGAGGAAATGAAGGGCAAGCACAGATGCCAGCATGGAGGTGGCAGGAGAGCCCGGCTGGAGGGTAGTTGTGGGCCTCCCCTTCCATGCTATGGAGAAAGGTTAAAGATACTGGTGGGGGACCAGCTCCTGAATCGCTCTCCCCCTCGAGGGGTGTGTGACTGAGCGCGTCTCCTCTCCCAAGGGTATTTCTGCGTCTGGCTGGCCGCCCTCCCCAGCTGAGTGACACAAGCCCTTTGCCGCCCTTGGGCCTGTTCGCGGCGGGCATGGATCCCTCCCTGGGGCCACAGTATTGGGATGCGGAGGGTATCGCTTCTCAGCCAGCCGCTTGAACCTGGCCAGGGGCAGTCGTGGCCACTGTGGGCTGCGGTGAGCTGGTGGGCTCCTTAGGCCCCACCTCGCACCACCTACCTTGGTGAGCAGCGGGGACTAGACACCCCCAGTCAAGAGCGACCAGGGGCTTAGGCACCAAAGCTCTGGGAGGTCACTGGAAAGTCTCCAGCTGACGCTGGTGAGCTTTGGATCAGGCCCGGAGGCAGGAAGCTGTACGGGTCAAGGGGAGCGCGCGCGGTGCGGGAGGCGAAGACTTTCCCACGCGCTCCCTCCTAGCTTAGCAGCCTCGTTGCTCTTTGCACCTTGGAAATGGGTCTTTCCCAGGGCTGATCCCACACCCGGGATCTCGGCTCATCGGAGGCCTGGGTTGAAAGTGGAGGCCTGTCAGGCTGCAGTCAGACTGCGCTGAGCTCCACCTCCACGGGATGGGGGCGGCGAGGGGGCTGGATGGGAGACCTCCAAGGAGCAGCCAGGTGCCGCGGGAGGTGGCGCTTCCCCCTCTGGTTTGTGCTGAACGGACGCCCCAAACCGTCGTGAGGGTTTTTTTTTCCCTTGAAGCAGTTGGCTCTGATTCCATGCCCAGCTGCCCTTATCATGGGGCTGTGACTTGTACGGGCCGGGCAGGGGAAGTTGCAGTCTTGGGTTTAATTGTATCTATCTTGGAGGCTCAGAAATGCTCCCCGGACTCTCCCTGTAAGAAGTACATTGCAGCCCATGCTGGGGTGGGATGCGGCAGCGTTAGGCCGCGAGGGACGGATCACTCCTCTGATGGACAGCACAGCAGGGAGGTGTCCAGGGCTGCAGAGCGTCATTAGTCAAGCCGGGGTTCAGCCAGGACATGACGGTGATTGAGGGCTGGGGGCAGCCGGAGCCTTGGTCTTAGGAATCCCAGGCTTGAGCACACTGGGGGCTCTGCTGGGAATGGATCAGGGCCAAAGGGGGGGGCATAGCAAATGTGCGGCAGCATCGCAAGTGGGGATGTGGGAACGGGCCAAGGGAAAGTCCCACCTGCTGTGGCCGTGAAGCCTTGTCCCATTGCTGAGAGCCGGTTCACCAGCTCGCGGGGCTCAGGCCACGGCTGTTTCATTGCGGGGTAGACTTCCGGGCTCGGGACCCTCGCACCACCCGGGGTCCTACCGCCTGTGCTCCAGCCCAAGCCCCTGGACGTGTGCCCTGCAATGAAACAGCCCCTTAGTCTTCAGCTGCGGCGGAAACATGCCCTCCGTGTCACTTCGTCTCTCACAGGGCCCTGCCAAATTCACAGGCCAGTGTGGTCAATGTCAGGGCCATAGGATTTTAAAAGTCATAAATTACATGATTTCATGGGGTGAGTCGCAAGGTGATCGTGGGGGGGGGGGGGTCGCGGTATTGCTACCCTTCCTTCCGCGCTGCTGCTGATGGTGGCGCTGCCTTCGGAGCTGGGCTCCCAGCCAGCCGCTGCCGCTCTCCAGCTGCCCAGCTTTGAAGTCAGCACAGCGGTAAGGGGTGGCAATACTGCAGCCCCCCTAAAATAACCTCGTGACACCCCCCCCACACACACACAACGCCCTTTTGGGTCAGGACCCCCAATTGGAGAAAGGCTGGTCTCCCCTGTGCCCTCTGTATAGTGGAGGGTGAAGGCACACAAAAGACCAGATTTCATGGTCCGTGACGTGTTTTTCATGGCTGTGACTTTGGTAGGGCCCTGCCCCATGACGCCTCCCTTCTTCCTGGGGGCGGGGGTCGGCGCTGACTGTGCGCAGCTCACCCCTGTGATGCTAGGGGCCAGAGCAGCACCTGGGTAAGCAGCAGGAGCAAAGGCCTCTTGGAACAAGCTCTGTGCTTGGCAAGGGCGGTGCCCTTCCAGCCCCCATGCATCACCCTGCTGGGGTCATGACTGGCTCTCCAGCGCCTCCTTTCTCTGCAGCAGCCCCGGGGGTGCAGGGGGATCTGGTGCAAATGACTGAACCTGTGAGTTGATGAGACGGCGCGAGCAAGGTCGCCGCCTCCCTGAAATGCTCGGCGTTCCTGTATCTGACAACTGAAGTTAAGATTTAATTATTTACGATGCTTCTGCGTCTCCCGGCAAGTGTTTTGTAGCATGTTTTGTCACAGGAAGGGAGATGAAACCTCCCTGTCGCGCGCTCTTGTTCAGTCAGAGCTCACACAGGTTGAGGGAGGGAGATGATGAGCTGAGCACGATTCTGCTGCAGTGGGAAGGAAAGTGACTAGTGAAATTCCATCTTGCGTCTGTCCCCGCCCCACCCCCAGTTATGGGGTGCTGAAGGGAGACACGTTTTGGGTGTAGCAATGACTAGGACTCTAATTTGTTGTTAATAGCCCTGTGGTCCCACCCCCAAACTGTTCCCTTGCCACACAGGTAAGTATCCTTGTCTCCATGTTACAGGTGGGGAAACTGAGGCACAGAGCAGCCCAGTGACTTGCCCAAGGAGTCAGTATGCGAGTGGGGGACTTGACCCTGGCTCCTCTGAATGCTGGCTAAGTGCCTTAGCTGCGCAGCCATCTTGCCTCTTGGTAGCTGGCAGCTTCATTTCAAAGCTGATTGTTCTAGTTGCAAGCTCCAGCTGGGATCTGACAGTCCGGCTGTGGCCCAGTCATGTTCTGCTTCTAAGATCTGCAGCCAGGCCGGAGCGCTGAGCTGCGTGAGCTCTGCACAGCTAGCGGGAGGAAGGGGGATGGGTGTATCAGTACAGCCTGCTGGATAGGAGGGGAGGCTGTGGAGTAAGACGGTGAGATGGTTTTATAATTGTCACTTTTCTGGCTGGAACTGCCTCTTGAAAGGAAAACGCCCCCAGTGAAATCTCTTCTGAGCTGAGCGGGTACCTGTGAGTCACACCGGTCCACCTACCCACCCAGGATCAACGCCGCAGTGCTGCTGAGTCACGCTTTCCCCTGCCACGCTCCTGCGCTGGGAGCAATTCCCCACCCGTAGCATTAGCCTCTCGGTGCCAGGTACCAAGAATCTTTTCTCTGTCCCCCTGCTGCTCTCTGGGAGGCAGAGTGGACCCTCGCTAATCCCTGTGCCCCCTAATTCACACACAGACTGGCCAGCAAACAGGAGAGACTGTTCTTCAGGACAGCCCCTTTTGCATTGCTCTGGTAGCATCAAGGGCCCTTAAAGTGGGTGGAAATGACCCCCTGAGATGATCTCATGCCCAGAGGTCATCCCCAGCTGACCCACAACAGGTGCTGGCCCTACTCCCAACCTCTGGTGTAGCGGGTGTGTTGGGGGCATGGGCAGAGGCTGTGCGCTGTGGTTATTCTCTGCTTCCCAGGGGAACATAGGCCGCAGATTGCAGCAGCCCCAAGGCTGCTCTGGTTTACGCTAGGGGCTGGGTGGAGACCTGGGGAGCACAGAGGTTCAGGGACAGGGTAACTGAGACTAGTCTCCATTGCTCTTGGGGAGAGACTGGGTTTGTCAGGTTTCCGCTCGCAGGGGCCAGGGCCTCCCCACTGCTGAGCCCACAGTGCCTGAGCCGCTACCCAGGAGCCAGGTTCTTGGCTCGGGATGTGGTGAAGCGTCATGAATAATTGAAACAAACCTGCGCTTGCCAAATAACTGAACAAAGTACATTCCAGGCGGCATTAGCCCGGCTGTTCTTATTCTAATGATTCGCCTGCCCGAGCCCGGTCGAGCGCAGTGGCGCGCCTGTTCGGGAGCGGGCGCTGGCAGTGGTTTTCTGGTTGTTTTTTTCCAAAGCCCCAGACAGTGTCAGCTGCTGCTGCGATGGTTCCTTTCCTCTGAAGTGCTGCCCCTGCCCTCACTAGCTACTCATGGGCTGGGCTGCGTGCCGGGCACTGCAGTGCCCCCTCCTGCTGTGGGAAATGGGTGAGGCCTTGGGGTGGGGTGGGGGAACCAAGCCTGGAAATAAATGTTTAAGGCTGAGAGTAATTAACCCCTGGGACCACGGGGTGGGGCGGCTTCGCCATCGCTGCTGCTTTTCAGCTCAAGCTTGGCTGTTTGTGTAAATGCTCTGCTCCAGGCGTTGTGTGTGGGCTGGTCTCTGGCCTGCGCCATGCAGGAGGTCAGCCTAGGTGAGCACAATGGTCCCTTCTGGCCTTGGATGCTATGTGGCACTTCCCCCGCCCTTGTTTGGGGGAGCAGAGGTGTAGTCTAGCAGGAGGGGGGGGAGAAGTGGGCGTCAGGACTCCTGGGTTCTGTTCCTGACACCGGGTGGAGAATGTGGTCGAGTAGTTAGAGCAGGGAGGCAACTTGGGCCTCTGGACTCCTGGGTTCTCTTCCCAGCACCGGGGGTGGGGGTAATGGGAGCTAGTTTTCTATTCCCAGCTCTGTGTCCTAATTTGGAGACCTCAAGACACGTCCCCTCCTTCATCCTGCCTTGGTGCAGGATGACCTAGCGAGGTGCCTTCCACGCCTCCATTTCTATGAGGCTCTCTGCCTCAGTTTCTCCATCTGCAACATGGGGATAAAAACCTTGTGAACTGTCATTAACCCTGGGGAAACGTGTTGGCCTTCTCCAGCAGGAGGTTGTGTGACAGGCAACACGAGTGCTGGGGAGGGGCTACAGTGAGACAAGCGTCTCTGGGGCCACCCCAGCGTGGAACAGCCTGGTCTGCTTCACCACTGGGGGCCGGGAAGCTGTGAGACAGTGTCTCCTCTGCAGCCCAGGAGGATGGCGACTCCTCAGCCAGGGTGGGGCTGGCCCTTCAGGTGATCAACCAGAGGCCTGAGCTGCTGCTGAAGCCGGGGGTCCCATTTCCCAGCACGCTGGGAGTGTTGGGGGGTGTGGCGGGAGGGACTTGTTCCACCGTGCTGTTGTCTCCCTGGCTGCATGCCCCATGCGGCAGGCGCGGCGTTCGCATTCTCCGCAGCACAGAGCTGCCCTTGGAACGACCTTGCAGCTGAGCCGCATGGAAGCTGCTGCGGCCTCTGACAAGTTCTGCGCGCTGATGCCGCTCCTGCAGCTGGCTGGACTCGGCTGAGGGAGGGGGGATATTAAACCACAGAACTGCATGGAGCCCGTGGGCTGGGAGGAGGGGGGAGAGCCGAGTGTCCCAGTGTGCATGGGGCTGGACGGGATTGGATATTAATTACCTTCCCTGGCAGAGATAACGCAGCCTGCTAAAAGCTGGGGAGAGCAGAGCGGTGTGTGCGGGGGAGAGGATAAAGGACCCACCAAAGCAAGTGGGTGTTAATAAGCCCGAGAAGCCATTAGGAACAAGAGCCACGTTAATCACCCTTCACTTCCTCAGGCCAGAGAGTGCAGCTGCTGCTGCGCTGGTTTTGGCTTTTTCCTGTCCTGCTGGAAGAACCAAATAGAACAAGACGGGAGGAGGGTCAGACTAGTCCCTGGGGGGGGGGGGGCATGGGCTCACCTTGCTGGGATCCCCGCTGGAGACGGGTGCTTTTGTCTTCGGAGATGCACCCCCCAGGAGTTAAGGCTCAACTTTGCCCGGGCGATGCCACGGACTCCCCCTCCCGCCAGCTGGCTGCTGCCTTCACCCCCAACCTGCCAAGAGGCTGCTGGAACGAGGGGTGTGGCTGCCCTTCTTGGCAGGGTTCACAGTTTGGTTCTGTGGCGCTCAGCACCCCCACGGTACAAATAGTGCCTGCACCCCGGGACGCAGGTGCCCGGGTCATAGGATCTGAGGGAAGCGTGTCTGGCCGGGGCGATGGAGGAGGAAGCCTGGGCTCACCCCTGGCCTTGGCAGCTAGGAGCTGAGGTCTCCAGGAGGGGGTGAGACTAGCCATGGAGTGGTGTGTGCGTGTGGGGAGGGGGAAGCAGGGGCAGCCGGCTGGAGCGGAGACAAGGAGAGGCCGGGGAGGAGAAGGCCCATGCGAAGGTGACGGGCGGCAGTGAAAAGAGACGGACGCCGGCGTAGCTCTGCCAGTGCTGTCATGTTTATTGCACAGGATGGTCTGGATGAAAAAAAGGTGGATTCTCCGCCAGGAACAGCCGCCAGTGCCAGGGACACAAGCCAGCCGTCTCCATAGCTACGGGGCGCTTTGAGTGGCTTTTGTCACCCCGCGGTCCGTTATCGGTTATACATTCAACATGAAAGGCGCAAGGATGCTAGGAATACAGGCGTTAGCACACACAGCTCACCTGCCTCTGCCATAGAAAAGGTACCGGCTACACGTTAGCGTCATGAGGATATTAGGAAGTAGTATCGATAATAAGAAACACGTTGCCCGTTGGCCCGCTCCTGGCCTTGTCCGCTGTGGATCAGACATCGAGGATTAAAGCAAGAACCCCTCAGCGCCGGCCAGGCGTGACACAAATACGACTCACCAGGCCCAGGGCTTGTGCTGCCCCCCTCGTCCCCAGCTATTCGCTCCCTGTCTCCCCTCTCGTCAGTGCCAGGACAGGGTTTGCTTTCCAGCAAGCCTCTGCCAGGGGGTCACAGCCCCTGCGGGCTGGAGCCTGCCATGCCAGCTTTTGCTTTTAAAAACGGCCATCCGTGCCCCCCCCCCCGCCCCAGCGTCGTCCTAAGGGAACCGTGCATAAAAAATTCACGCACGAAGCACCCACGCACCCGTGCAACAAACTCAAATCGAAGGCGAGAAAAGCACTAAAAGGACCGTCCCCTTCCTCAAAGCTCCACTCCTGCTGGACTAGAAAACCAGACGCTCTTCCTGCAACGCCAAAGTCAATCCCAGCCCTTTGCCCTGGACACTACGAAACCTCCCGGGACTGTGCTCTTCAGATCCCCTTTAAGGGGAGAAAAATTAGCACCTGCTTCTGCTCAGGTGAACCGACCTGAGTCTGAGATTCCGGGGAACACGTACCATGGGGAGCCTTCACAAAATGCAGTCGGATGGGTACCCCCGGCTCTTTTCGGGTCTCTGGCTCTAAGGAGGGGAGGGCCGGCCTGGTTACTGGGCAACCCGGCAGCAAGTCCTGTTCGCTCTCCCTTCTGCAGCTCCCCTCCCCACAGCACCTTACCTGGGAGGAATCCAGGTAACCCAAGAGATCGGGTGGCGCAAGCCCCTTCTCCCCCAGGCCGAGCTGGCTTTGGCAGGCTGCCCCCTACCTCAGCGGTGCCGTTGAGCCCAGCACCAGGGTGGCAGGACACGTTTAGAGGCCCTGGCAGCAGGGGAGTGGATGGGGCAAGGCCTGGTGCCTCCACTGTTGGGAGCCAGATATAGGCGGATTGATCCCACACCTCCGCCAGTGGCACCTGCACAGTCAGTTCTGCCTCCGCTAGGGAGGCCAGGCTCGAGAAAGGAGCAGCCCTGCTACCTCTCAGGGTGGGAAATCAGCGAGTGTGAGATCTTCCCCCTATCAGCCCCGGGCTGTGGCAGCTGAATTCCAGCCCTGTACATGGAGAGCAGGAGGGGGAGACCCCCCCCCCACACTCGCATGCCCAGGGCTTTACCCCGCCCCCCGGCCCTCAACCAGCTTCTGCTCCCCCCCAACAACCCCTGCCTTCCAGATGCAGACAATGAGGCACCGCCCCACATATGCAGACGCACACGGGACGAAAGACGCACACAGCAGGCCCAACGGCGAGACACAGACCGACACATGCAGACACCACAGACACTGGGTGGCGCTAAACACTGCGAGGCAGCTGGAAGGGTAGGGGCAGCCGGTCCTGGCAAGATGTGGTAACCCCCTCCCCCCCCCACCACACAAACACTCCTTGCGCTACAGCGATGGGCCCAAGCTGCCAAGTTCAGACCCAAGTTCTCCCAAGTTGGGTGTTTGGCTGTGGAGGGCGGGGGCGGGGGCGGGGGCGGGGGGGGGGTCATTTGACCTTGCCTCTAATGCTGTCCCCTTGGCTGGTGTAGCCCCCAAATCGAGGGGCTGATGGGAAGTGGGGGCCCACTGCCAACCTGCTCTGGATTCATCACAACAAAACCCCAGCCCCATTTCCTTTCTTACTAAGCTAACCGGGATTTTGCTCCCCCCTGCACGACGGAAGCTCGCTCGGGAATTAGCTTTTGGAGGACGAAGCAGGAGCCCCCGGTGAAAGGGACTCTGCTCCTGCACCCCACACACAGCCCCAGCAGCCGTGCTAGGGGCTGAGCAGTATTTGTGTCCGCTGGCTAATTGCAGCGAGGAGGGTGGCAGGAGGGAACGGACCACGCTCGCCGAGCCCAGCGCTTTCCGTTTCAATATTGCACTTGAAAAACAAACAGCCGCCCGGGTTGCAAAGTGCCAATGTCAAGAGGGGGCAGCCACCCCCGGAGATGGTGCCCAGCCGCCTCTCGGAGCCTCTCTGCTCCGCCAGGAGCTCCCAAAGCCAACCCTCTCCTCTTCGCATCCCCGACCCCCTCATGCCCAGGGCTCACTTACCTTCAGCGTCACGCAGCAGCCTCTCGCAGAGGCTGGTATGTGAATTGATGGCACTGCAGGGAAGGGATCCAGATGCAGATCCTGCCCAGGGGCTGAGCACATGGCTCGCCCGCCTATGACAGCTGCAGTGCCAGCATCCCGGAGGGGGCGCGTGGGGCCCACCGATAGAGAGAGATCAGGGCAAGTTTTCCCTAGGACCCTGGACCCTCCCATGGGAGAGGGGGTGTTGGTGCCCAGGAGGGCTGGCTCCAGGCTTTCCACCATTCTCAGTGCGCGTCCTGTGGACTGCAGGAGCCAGCTGGAATGGAGGCGCCAGGCAGCTGTGCCCTGGGAAGGTGAGGAGAGGGGACAGCAGAGCGCAGGGATGCTAATAAATAATAAATAATAATAATACTTCGCCTGTCTCTGTTGCAAGGCTCGCAAAGCACTTTAGTTCCCAACCCCTCGTGCTGTCACGTAGGTAAGTATTATTATCCCCATTTTACAGATGGGGAAACTGAGGCACAGAGAGGTGAGGCGACTTGCCCAAAGCCACACAGCGAGTTGGGCCAGAGCCAGGGACTCGAACGCCTGGTCCCTCGCTCTGCCCGTTAAACTATGTGGGGGGAGGATGGGAGAAGAAGGGAAAAGGGTGGGGGGGGGTGTTGAGCAGCTTGACATTGATTTTTCTATTTAAAACATAGAAAACACTCAGCGAGCGAGATGGGAACTGGGGCCTCCCCTCCCCGGGCCAGGCAGCAGGGGCCGGAGGCCGCTCCTTGGAACAGAGCGAGGGAGGTGTAGGCAAAGGCATTGGGAGGGGGCCTGATGGGACCCGGCGGGGCCCAGGCTGGAAGGGGGGTTAGGGATTGCACTAGCCCCTGGGGGAAGAGATCCCCTCCTCCCTGCCTCTGATGCCAAGGGGGTGGGGATGAGGCGACACATTGCGGGGGAGCAGAGGGGGGAGGGGACGAGGTGAGGCGCTGGGGGAGCAGAGAGCGGGGGAGGGGACGAGGCGAGGCGCTGGGGGGAGCAGAGAGCGGGGGAGGGGACGAGGCGAGACGCTGGGGGAGCAGAGAGCGGGGGAGGGGACGAGGCGAGGCGCTGGCGGGAGCAGAGAGCGGGGGAGGGGACGAGGCGAGGCGCTGGGGGAGCAGAGAGCGGGGGAGGGGACGAGGCGAGGCGCTGGCGGGAGCAGAGAGCGGGGGAGGGGACGAGGCGAGGCGCTGGGGGAGCAGAGAGCGCGGGAGGGGACGAGGCGAGGCGCTGGGGGGAGCAGAGAGCGGGGGAGGGGACGAGGCGAGGCGCTGAGGGGAGCAGAGAGCGGGGGAGGGGACGAGGCGAGGCGCTGGGGGAGCAGAGAGCGGGGGAGGGGACGAGGCGAGGCGCTGGGGGAGCAGAGAGCGGGGGAGGGGACGAGGCGAGGCGGCGGGGGGAGCAGAGAGCGGGGGAGGGGACGCGGCGGGGCGCCGGGGGGGGCAGAGAGCGGGGGGGGGGCCGAGGTGAGGCGCGGGGGGGGCAGAGAGCGGGGGAGGGGACGAGGTGAGGCGCCGGGGGGAGCAGAGAGCGGGGGTGGGGACGAGGTGAGGCGCTGGGGGGGGCAGAGAGCGGGGGAGGGGACGAGGTGAGGCGCTGGGGGGAGCAAAGAGCGGGGGAGGGGACGAGGTGAGGCGCTGGGGGGAGCAGAGAGCGGGGGGGGGGAATGAGGCGACGCACTTTTGGGGGGGAGCAGAGAGGAACCAGGGCACAGGGCAGGGACGACAGGATGGGGGTGGGCAGAAGCGTCCAGCCCCAAAAGCTAGTCCAGCAAGGGCAGAGGACGTGGCAGCCCCAGGAAGCGCCCCCCCCCTCACAGGCCTTTGCAGACAGAACCACTCGGCCAAGGCGCCCCGTCCCCCATCCCCGCGTGCGGCACAGGGCTCGGGCGCGCGCTGGGCACCGGCCGGCGCCAGGCGGCAGAACACGTTGGGTGGGGAACTCAGTGGGGCCCGGCCGGGGCACAGCCCCCTCTCCCGCCAGGCCCCGGGGTGGGCGACCCCCGTTCCACAGAGCGCTGGCTCTAGGGCGCGCGTGGCTCCCGGCGGCGGCCCTGCGCACACGTCGCTGTTCAGAGATATATATATATATAATATACAGATTTCATAATCAAGAGATTAACTAGTTATGGCTTCTATGGTGCAGTCGGTGGGTTCGGATGGACGATGCTCGTCACACGGGCGGTGGCAGCGGGCGATGGGGCTGGACTTTGGTCGTAGATGATTCATCGGGGCGTGGGGGGGGGGCTCGACTGGACCTCCCCCGGCCCAAGGAGCGGCAGGGGCCTCTGTCCACGCCCCTCCTGCCCTGGCTCCTCTGGGCAAAGCGTGTGGAAGCGACGCCCGGCTGCTGTGCTCTGTACAGAAGGGGGCAGGGCCCCCGCCGGGCCAGAGGCCCCGGATGCAGGTGGCGGCCCCCACAGTTGGCTCTGGGGCTCATCCTCCCTTCGATTTCCACTCCCCTAGGGAGCGGGCCAGGGCGGGGCCTTCGCCAGCTGGAAACAAGCAGGCGGGAGCGTGGAGACGGTGGAAATTGCTGCTGCTGCTTGGCAGCCCCACCGTTACCCCCCTGCCCGGGATCGGCCGGCGAGGCGCAAAGGTCACAAGTTGGAAGAGAGCCTGGATTTGGCTGGGTCCGTGTCGGGGGCACTGACCACCGAATCCTTCCGGGCGCCGCTCGAGTCCTGCTGGCTGCCGGCTGCCCCCGCGTAGACAGAGCCCGTGGACATCTGGTGGGATAGGGCCACGCGGGGCGGCACTGCCCCTCTGAGCCCGGCCTGGGGGCCCGAGCCCGGGGAGGCCGAAGCCTGGACCCCGGCGACGGAGCTGCTGGACTCGTGGGCCGAGGGCGGAGGGCTCTGGGTCATGGTCTGCGAGATCCCGTGCGGCAGGGAGGGCTGCGAGGCTGACAAAGGCCTCGACTCCTCGCTCAGGCTGCTGGTGTGCAGGGCCTGTGTGCTTTTGTGGACGGCCAGCCGCTGGGGCGAGCCAGGAGCCGTCTGCTGAGTCAGGGACAACTGGGAGCCCGACGGACCCTGGGCGGCGTAAGGGAACGTCCGGCTGGCTCGGGGGCTTTGGGTCGGAGGGCTGGACACCACTGAGCCGAAGGTGCCAGTGGAGGTGGGCCGGGGTGGCTGCTGCTGCTGCTGCTGCAGGGACATGTTCTGCTGCTGCATGTTCTGCTGCTGCAGCTGCATGTTCTGCTGCTGCTGGAGCAGCACCGGGGAGATGGAGAAGGGACCAGGGACACCCTGGGCGTACTGCAGGCGCCGCATCATCCTGGGCGAACCGAGGGCCACGGAGCTCACCAGGGGGCTGGCCATCTGGGGGCAGAAGCTCATGGCGACGGCCTGCTGCAGGGTGGCGATGGCCGAGGTCACCTGGGGCTGGACGGGCGTGTATATGGCCGTGTGCTGCTGCAGCTCCGCCTGCTGCACCATCTCCCGGTCGTACTTGACGATCTCCTGGATGATCTCGTTCTCCTGGTTGTTGAAGACCCCGGAGTTCAGGTCGTGCTGGACCTTGTGCAGCAGGATGGAATTCTTCTTCCCTGGGGGGTGGGGAAGGGAAAAAAGGGGGGGTTAGTCACATCGCTATCACTGTCCTCCTGCATGCGGCCCCCAGTCCCGCCCTGGCACGGCACCGATCCCCCTCCAGGCATCGCGCACATTGCCGCAGCCAGCACAACGGGGCAGCTGGCAGTGCCACATGCCTCCCTGCGTCCAGACCTTCTCCTCCCTGTGCCGTGTTCAATCGTTGTAGCTGGGTAACTTTAGCAGCTCCCCCGCGATGGCAGATGCCGCAGTCCTGGCACCCGACCCGGCAAAATAATTTTCAGACAGTTTATTCGATTACAAGTGCTGTTTGGGTCGACCCCAAACTGGTCACGAATTTACTGTGAATAGTTCGGCCGATGACAAAAGGGAGGAGCAGGGTGGGTGCGGCTGCAGCTGCTCCCCCTCCCCCGTCCCGATACCCTTTAGCCCAGGTGTCAGGGAACCCGTCGGGGATGTGCGAGAGCCAGGTTCAAATCCCTGCTCTGGGCACAGACCCACAATGAACCTTTTCGATGGACCGAAATGTCTGGAAAATGTCAGAACTGTCACTGAACAAAAGAATCATTATTTACCCAGCTCTGGCCTATACGTGCTCGGCTCGTCCTCCCTGGACACTGCAGGCCTGTTCCTTACCGCCTAGGTTTTAAATGCCCCAGTGACCATAAATCAGCCTTCACTGACAGCCCCTCGCAGCCTCTGGCTCCCTCGCTAGCTGATCGGCACTCAGCCCCCAGCAAAGGGAAAATGCCCCGCTCCCTCCTGCTGCTCCTCAGATTGGCAGCAGCTGGCTGCAGGGAAGGGGCTCCCCGTGTGATGGAGCATGGGGGAGTCTCGGCGAGCCAGGACTCCCATGGGGAGGGCAGCACAGAGAGGAATGGGGCAGGAGATTGAAGAGGGATTTGGTGGAGCGAAAAGGAAACTGATGAGCATGGCTGCAGCTTGGCTGCCCCCTGCCTCCTTGGTCCTCGGGTACCAAGAGCCGCCAATGCCCGAGCTGCCCAGGCTGCCAGCTCTGCAGGAGGATGCGGGGCTGCCCCTGGGGTCCCAAAGAGGGGAAGGAGGCGGGAGGGAAATCGGAGGCTCTCCAAGCCCAGCCTCTGCGAGGAGCTGACCGACCCCATCTCAGCACACAGGGGAGGGAGCGAATCTAACTGGCCATTCCCAGCAGGATTTGCGGGGCACATGGGAAACCTCGTGGGGCCCTTTTAAAGAGCGGACGAGGCCCTGAGGTCCAACGCGTGACCGAGATCCAGGGAGGTAACCACCCATCCCCTGTCCCGGGGGAGAGAACCCGGCACAGATAGCAACGGCTGCCCCCTGCAGCCCACACGCCAGCTTAGACCCACACTCGCCCTATTAACATCTAGCGTCCTCTGTCCACCCCCCACGCCTCCCGTTATCTTTGCTCCTCTGATGCTATCACTGCTTCTTCCCACTTCAACTGCTGCCCAGCACATTCTGGTTACAGGGCAGCCAAACTTCTGCAGAGCTCCTGAAACTCAGCTCCCCAGCAGCAATTTGGCCTCAGGGAGTCAGCCCAGAGGCTGTCTCCCCCTTTCCATGGGAGGCCTGAGCCCAGGAGTGATCGTGCGGGGCCTGTGCGAGCCTGTGAGAGGGGATGGGCCCCGGGAGTGTTCCCCCATCGTGTCCCCAGCTCGTGGATCAGAGCAGCATCCCTGCCCCCCGGTACCTATGCGGTCGAGGCGGTCGATGGCGACGGTCTCGAAGGCCCGTCTCATCATGGGGTGCTCCTCCAGCACCTCGTTGAAGTTATCCACCGAGAGCGAGTAGAGGCGGCAGTAGGTGTCGGCCCGGACGCTGGCCGTACGGCGGCCCCTCGTCAGCAAACAGATTTCTGGCGGGGGGAGGGGAGAGGGACCCAGATGTTACAATAAAACCAGGCCCGCGCTAGTGCCCGCCATCAGGAGACGTCACACGCTAACACGGCCCGGGAGAGACAGGGAACAGGCGACCTGGCCAAGTCTATGGCCCAGCCAGGAACAGAAGCCAGGAGCTTTGGCTCCTGGTCACAGCTTTAAACACTAGCCCACAGCCCCCTCCCGCGGGAACCAAGCGCTGTCCTAGCGGGACTTGCACAGAAGGTCGCTCCCACTTACCAGGGACGCGGCATCCCGCCTGGAGAACGGCAGTGCCAGCCCGACGCTCACCATCCCCCCCGCAACCGTGCCCCCGGACTAAGGCCACGCCTGGCTCGACGGGCAGCGCCAGCCGGGGGCCTCCCGCGGACACTCACCCCCGAAGTAGGAGCCGTCCGAGAGCTTCATCTCCTTGTTCCCCTTGGTGAGGACGCTCACCACGCCGTGCTGGATGAAGTACATCTTCTTGCCAATGGTGCCTTCGCGGATGATGTAGTCGCCCGGCTGGAAGACCTCGAACTTCAGCTTGGTGAGCATGGCCGTGACGAAGTTGGGGTCGGCGTTGGCAAAGAGGGGCATGGAGGCCACCAGCTTGCGGCAGTTGAAGTTCACAATCTCCTACGGGGGAGGAGAGGAAGAGGGTGAGCGGGAGGAAGAGGCAGGCGGACAGGAGAAGGGGGGACCCTCGTTTCCCTCGGGCTCCTCCCCCCAGCCTGGCTCTTGGGGCAGGGCAGCCCCTGCCTCGCTCCAGGCATGACTCCTGCACCCCGGAGGCATCCGCCAGCCCCCCGGGGAGGGCTCCTCACCTCCCGCAGGGGCTCGTTCAGCTCCCCCAGGATGCTGTCCTCGTCGAACATCTTGCCCTGGTAGCGGTGTTCGTAGTAGTCGTGGATCTTCTGGCGGAAGTCGGCGGGCAGCTTGTGGAAGGACATGTACTGCTCCACTTGCTTGTACTGCCGGGGGGGACAAAACCAATCGCAGGCGTTGGGTGCCGCCCGGGCAGAGCCCAAACGTCCCAGCCCCCAGCGTTGGGTTCTGGGTCGGCCCATCACAGAGAGCGGGGCTCTAGCGGGGTTGGCCCAGCAGCCTGGCGGGGTCTGGAGATGGGGCTCGGGGTCAAACAGTGTGGGTGGGAGCTCTGTCAGCTGGGGCCTTTAACAGAGATTGGTGCGATCTCAGATCCCCCCCCCCCCACCGCCTCGCCGCCCGCCGTCCCTGCCCCGCAAACCCAGGTGCAGCTCAGGCCGATCCCTACCTGCGCCCACATCGCAGCGTCACCCATGGGCACCAAACCCCTGGCGCCCGGGGAGCCTTGTGTGCGCTGCTGGGTGCCCTTGGGGCCCTGATCCCTTTGCCGTCAGCTCCAGCCCCGAGCCCCATCCCAACAGCTACGCTCAGACACCCCCCAGAGAGAACTACAAACAGAACCGCTTGTCTTTGCTCACTCCCAGCCAGTGACAGGCTCCCGCTCCAAGGACGCCAGCCAGCCGTTGGCAGGTCTCTCCGCTCGCCTGACACTGTCTGGCTCCTCCACCCCCCCATGACCTGTCAAAGTCCCCAGCACACGAGTTCTCAGCCCTGTGGCGGGGGGGGGGAAGTTGCTGCTTTTCACCAGTTCACCTTCATCAGAGACACAGCGACGGCTCCCGCCTGAGCCCCCCAATGAACAGCATCGAAGGGGACCGTAGATAGTTGGAAAGCTACAGATGCCGGAAAGCGAGGGGCAGGCAGCTCAGGAAGGGAAAGGCCAGGGGGCGGGCAGAGCTGGAATCCGCTTGGAGAATCAAGGGGTCTTGATCGAGGCTGATGTGCTCAATCAGCCGGTCATTCTAGCTCTAGCTCAGCAGGTCGTTCTAGCTCAGCGAGATGTTTTACATCTAGAGCAGCAGGTCGTTCTGGATCAGGAAGGTGGTTCTGGGGGTTCCAGCTGGGTAAGGCTCTGATCAGGGCTTCATTTGCAAGGGAAGAGGTGCCAGGGCTCAAGCAACTTTTTTTACTTTCACATCCTATGCGGCAAACTGGGGCGCCGGGGCCACGAGCCGCCGGGCCCAGGGGCGCCGGGGCTACGAGCCGCCGGGCCCAGGGGCGCCGGGTCTCCGCCTTGGCCAGCTGTAGCACAAAGCCAACCTGGGCTGTGAAACGCAGGAGTTCTCATTCTCAGCTGCTGTGTGCCAATTTCTGTGACTCTTTCCCACCTCCGCACCAGAGCAGGGGTCACTTTCACAAGAATCTGATTGTTTGCCCAACACCAGGATCCCAACGAGCTGGGAATACAAGGCCTGAACTCACCTCCTGCCCCTCATTTCTGAATATCTCCCCCCCAGGCTTTTTGAGCTTTGAATCCCAACTTGGAGCTGCACCCCAATCTCCCAGCTTGGCCCCTCTTTCTGTTATGGGCTGGCACTGTGACCCCATTGTAGGGATGGGAGAAATGAAGGCACAGAGAGCCCCACGGTTGGACAGCGAGTCAGTGGCACAGCCAGGAACGGAACCCAGGCGTCCTGCCTCCCGCTGGTGAGGAGGGGGGAGAATATGGGGGGGAAGGAAGGTGGATGGATGTGGGGAGTGGGAGACTGGGCAACTGCTGGGGGAGTGCAAGGGAGCATGGGGGGAAGATGGGGGTGATAGGAGGAGTTTGTATCCACAGCTGAGCTCTGTAGCCATCCCACGCTGCAGGTCTCTAACTGCTGCCTATGAATTCACTCCCCTCCCTGCCACGCTCCGGCCAGGCCCCTTGGCTGCTGCCTGGCGCTTGGCACAGAGCAGCTCCCTGGTGCTTGGCACAGAGCAGCTCCCGGGGCAGCCTCACTCCATTGCAGCAATTTGCCAGTGTCACTTTCCCAGCTCCAGGGCTGGAGCGGGAGGTCACCTTGCAGGGAAGAGCACAGCAGCAGCCAGCCACACCGGCCTTGCATCCGGCTCCCTTTGGCAGCTGCTCCAATCGCTAGCAGCCCCGGACGCCCCGTCTCTCCCTACAGGAGACACCCATGCAGCGAGGGAGCTTGGGCAGGACGCCAGTGTTGTACTGGAGCCTTGGAGGTACCAGCCCCGCTACCAGTGCAATAACTGGGCTGCCTGGGGCTCTGCTGGGATACTGAGTTCCCCCCTCCTGGGGGTACCCAACACCCCTCCCTTCCCGACTGCTCCTACACTGAGCCACCTGGCACAGCCCCCTGGGTGGCAAAGTTCAATCTGCCTAATGATCGTTCTGTGCCACAACAGGATTGGTTTGATGCCGCGTAATCCCATTGCTGCAGAGCCGCGGTCCCGCGAAGGACAGATGAGGTCAGAGAGAAGGGGACACCTGGAATGGAGCTGCAGGGGCACAGGGATTCGACTCCCTGTCATCGCTTTATACACACAAAAGGCAGCATTATTAATGGTTAGAACAGAAGGGCTGAGAGTCAGGGCTCCTGGGTTCTCGTCCCAGCTCTGGGAGGGAGTGGGGCCTGCTGGTTAGAGTAGGGTAGGAGCTGAAGTTGTTGGCTTACATTTCCAGCTCTGTAGAAGGATGTGGTTAGAGCAAAGGGACCCGGAGCAGCCACCGCTCCCGGGACCTGTTCTCAGCTCTGTTCTGGACCAAGAGGAGGAGGAAACGCAAACCTGCGGGGGTCCTGCTGGTGGCGGTGTGGATGGCCTTATCGAAAGGTCTACACGCATAAATTAAGCCTCTGACTTGCCCCCAGGTCACTCAGTGATACAGCTGGAAGGGAACCCAGGAGTCCTGACTCCCAGTTCCCCATTCGAACCACTAGACCTCGCTCCCATCCCAGAGCATGAAACAGAACCCAGGAGTCCTGACTCCCAGCTCCCTGCTTGAGCCACCAGAGCACACTCCTTTCTGCATGGGCACTCTGGGGAGGAACGGGTGGGGGGACTGTTTGTTCAGAAGAGCCGAGCTGTGCCCGCAGCCCTGCGCCCCGACCATGTCGCTCTGACGGCAGAGCAAAGCCGCCTCCTTCTCCTCTCTGCCGCGCACCAAGGACATCCCAGCTTTGTCTTGGCATCTATAAACAGCCCGGTTCCATCCTGAGCTGTGACTGCAAACGCCTTCCGCATCGACCCAGTCCCCTCAGGGGCTGGGAAGGCACCCAAACCCAGCCATTGCCAGAGAGACAGGCACTGGGGAGGGGGCAGGGTGCCCTGGAGCCGGGGGAGGAGGGGGGAGAACGCAGTAGAAATGGGGGTGCGGAAGAGGGTCTCTCAGTGGGCCAGAGCCTCATGGCGCCTGGGGCACTCGCCGTACAAACGCGAGCCCCCCCAATGAAGGAGGGGTCTGAGCCGTGAGCAGGGCGGTCCGTCTGCCTGAGCAATGGGGGGCGGGCAGGCTCCTCCAATGAGAATCTCTCCCCCACCCCAGGACCCGAGAAGCAGCTGCATCCCTGGCGGGTGGCGGAGCGATGGCCACGCGCACACAGCCCCACGGGAGCCCTCAGGATTCCAGGCCTGTCTTGATGAGCTCCCCGAATGCTCCCCCGGGAGGCGCATGTGCAGCAGGCCGCGTTCTGGCGGCGCGGGCTCCCCCGGGAGACCGGCTAATGAGGGGAAACAGCAATCTGGTGAGGATGTAAGCTCCGGGGTTAGCAGCAGGATGATTAGTCGCCTTGCGGCTCACAGACCTCCTGCCTCTCCTGCCAGGATGGGCCAGTCCCCTGCTACAGCCAGAGCAAAGGGGGATGCAAGTTTCCAAAGCCAAGATCTGTCCCCAAAAATGCCATGCAGCCAAAATTCTCCTGCCTGAACCATTTGCCTAAATCTTAGGCCCTGTTAATCCTTCTCTCTAACACCGGGCTGCCTTGAGCCCGGCACACAGCCTGCTCCACCCGCCCCTGCACTACGACAGTACAGCGCACAGACCCCATGGCTGCCCTGGCTCATCTTGCGTGGACCCCGGCTTTGATCAGGATGCTCCATTGCACACTGGGATCTGAGGTCTCCATGGGTTATGCCTGTGTTTTAAAGATAACGGGAGATGCGCCTGCTCTGTGCTCATTAAAAGAGTCGCATCCCTCGGGTGTCTGGTCAATTGTGCTGTTCCAACACGCCTCTTGGCTCCCCGTTAATATAAGGGCGCTGGCTCCCCCTTAATATAACAGCTCAGTTCCTGCACCCGGGGTCATGATTCTGAAGATGGCTGGGGCTTGTGGCTCCGTGTGCAGGTCTGAATCCCCCTTGAGCGCTTGATTCTAGTGGAGACACTATCTCTGTCCATGGTCCTGGACTCGCTGATTTGAAAGTCTCCCTGTCCGAGGTACTCAGTTCTACCTCAGGCAGGGTGTTGTCTGAGTGTCATGAAAACCCTCGCTTGGCACGTTCTCTGAAGACAAGGGTCGCTCCCTGGAACTCATTTACAGTGGACTTGAAGAGAATCAAAGTCTATCCACAGCGCAGTAGGACCAAGCCCCAGTTTGCTTCCATGCACATATTGCTGCCACAGCAATAAAATACATAATATCCTGTATCCCGAAATGGTGAACAAAGGACACCTAGGGATTCAGTTCGCCTCCCCATGCAATGCAGCCACCTCTGGGGTGGAATGGGGCAGCTGTTTAACAGCTGCGCTGAACATCTGCTTAGGTCAGGGCTGGAAATGACGGGGGAAAAAAATGTACCCAGCTGAAACTGCAGAGGGGGATTTCAGGGGGCAGAAGGAATTCAGCCCAGGCACATGGGCGAACATCCCTGTTCTCTCAGAATTCCCAGGACCTGGGATCAAGTGAGCAGGGCCTCGATGGGCCATTTCCATGGGTGGATAGTGCCCCCAGGGTACAGCATCCCCCACTCCCCAACATGTGCTTTTGGGGCCAATGCTGAACAACCTGGACTCCCCTTGAAGCCAGCTCGGGAGGTGCTCAGCAGCACTTCACAGGATCGGGCCCAGCAGAGCACTTGTTCTGCGATCAACATGAATCCTCCTCCGATGATCCCAGTACCCCCAACCAAAGCGCCCGGGGCAGTCACGCAGCTTCCCAGCAGCCCGCAGGCCTGCACCATCT
The DNA here is from genome assembly GCF_020497125.1 of Mauremys mutica. NCBI lineage: Eukaryota > Metazoa > Chordata > Testudines > Geoemydidae > Mauremys > Mauremys mutica. The sequence goes on from NC_059095.1 coordinate 5,882,971, forward strand.
CCAGCGTCAAAAATCTTCCCGGCTTCCCACTCAGACGCAAGCCACAACCCCCCACTCGGCGGGACACGCCGCTCTTCCATACCTTTTCCTGGTACTGGCGCCGGGAGGAGTCCAGCGACTGGATGAGGGCGGTGGCGTGGCCAATGAACATGGCATAGCAGGTAGCGCCGACGATCATGCTGAGCATGGTGAGCCAGATATCCGTCATGCTCTCGGGGGCCTGCTTCCCGTACCCGATGCACAGCATATGGCTCATGGACATGAACAAGGCGAAGGAGTACAGCTCGCTCCACGAGTTGTTCTGCAAAGACATCAGCAGCGACAAAGAACTCGCATCAAATGCACCACTCGGTGTGTGCGCGCACGTGGGTGGTTGTGTGCGGAAGGAGCTGCTCAGACCCAACTCGCAGCTTCCTGGAGACCAGCAGATAAAAGACAACTGCTGTGTCTGTGTGCGCGCGCGCAGGTGTGTGTGTGAGAGAGACCTGGAGACCAGCTGATAAAAGACAACTGCTGTGTGTGTGTGTGTGTGTGTGTGTGTGTGTGTGTGAGAGAGAGAGAGAGAGAGAGAGAGACCTGGAGACCAGCTGATAAAAGACAACTGCTGTGTGTGTGTGTGTGAGTGTGAGAGAGAGAGAGAGACCCTGAGACCAGCTGATGAAAGACAACTGGTGTGCGTGTGTGTGTGTGTGTGTGTGTGTGTGTATGTGTGTGCGCGTGCGCTCAGATCCAGCTCCGATCTTCCTCGGGACCAGCTTTTAAAACACAACCACTCCGCAAGAGTCTTGCTGGGGCGTCGGGAGACATGATTTTTGACACAGCATCACGAAGAAATAAACACAGGCAGTTGGAGGTGTATTTCCGACGGTGCCCATAGACAATGCCGCCTCGCTACACTTCTTTCATAGTATCAATGGCAACAAAGCACAATCGCTCCTGCCCTCCCCCACCCCGTTTCAGTTATCTGATTGTTTTTACGGGTTTATGAAAACGCCTGGATCCCCGAGCTCATTTTACAAAAATTAAAACATTATCCATAATTTATTAACGACCCGTCAACAACGCTCAATAGCAAACAGGAGCTTTCGGAAAATGACACTTCAGCCTGGAATAGCACAATTCCGCGTCAGCCAAAGGCTTGAACAAACAGATGGGGCCTTGTACTATTCTGGGTGACCGAGGAATGGGACAGAGCATAGCGAGGAGGACTGGACAGAGAGGGTGAGCAGCCCAAAGTCTAGGCACCACTACAAGGGGGATCCACAAAGGTCGTTAGGTGCCTAACGCCCATCGATCTCAATGCAATTTAAGCACCGAAATACCTTTGCGAATTCCACCCCAAGTCCAAGTTACATCCCACAGAGCAGCATCTTCCCTTCCACGCCAAGGGCCTGATCCTCTCAGGCACCCATGAAGAGCATCTCGCGAGATGGCAGGATCAGACCCCAGGTGCTAACCCAAGTCCCAGCTGCATGGGAGGGGCGGGATTCTCCTCCTCAGTTAATGGAATAACACACTGATCATTCCTAACCCTTCCAGATTGGCTGGGGAACACATACACACACACAGTCACACCCACACTGCCATCACAACTCTCTCACACACTCACCATCCACACACACTCTGCAGCTTTAACTCCCACTGTTACTGTAACCACACGCGCACACCCCACTATCTATACACAGATTGCAGTAACAACTCTCACACAATTAGCACTGGCATACACAGCTTAGTCACCACACATGTACACAACCGTTACCACATGCATACACAGACACCCCCAAATTACCATGCACATGCTCTACCATACACCCGCTTCCCCAGGGGCAAGCCAGCATCTCTGCACACGCCCCAGTGTTTGTGTCCGGGCAGCAGGGTGGAATCCTATGAGCACCCACATTCACACACAGACAGATCTGTGCATCGCATTGCCACACACGCATCCCTGAGAGTAATGATTCGTTTCAAAATGCAACTGACCAAGCCTCAGAGGTCACATGTTTAGGTTCAAAATAAAGACAAGAGCTTGGAAGGAGAACGCCCGCGTCCCTGGGTGCCCATGGAACTCCACCAGCAGGGGGCACTGCTTTGCATCAGCAGCTGGCGGAGCCGCATCTTAGCCATGGGCCGTGCTCTCAACGGGCAGGCAGCCGGCTCCAAACGCACAGTCCTGCTTGCAAAAGAGACACTCAGTACATTTTTCCAGAGGCCTTTAACAAACCTGAACCCTTTTGTTCAGGGGCCGGTGTTATATCCTTGGGGCAGCCGGTGTAGGAAGCAATCACTTGAGGCCAGAGAGCAGACAGCTAACCAAAACCTCCATTTTATTTACAGGAACAGAGAGCTCACTCAGCCGGTTGAAACCGGCTGAGCTATCCCTTAATAGTCTAACTCAGTTGCCATAGTAACAAAACCCATGACAACCAAATACACAACATATTCCTCCCCCCCTAATAAGAACATCCCCTAAATAAAACACACACTAAACTAGAGAAGGAGGGTAGACTGCCTCCATTCCCGGCTAAACCCTGGGGATTATTTTGCCCCATAACCGTGGGTTCGCCCTAACTAAAGATCCAGCCGATGAGGAGGCCTTCTGTCTCTAGGTGGATTACGGCGAACTTCTGGTGTTGTTGCACCCGAAAGTACTAGGGGCTCAGGGTCCGCAGCACGAATAGGTGAGGAGGTGGTATCAGCTCGTGCTGGGCAAAGGGGTATCTCAGCTGCCGGCAGTAATGGAGGAGAACAGTCAGGAACAGGTGACTCATGATTCGGTGTCTCACCAGGAGGGGTGAAGTCAGACCCCTCAACTGCAGATGGGTCCTGAAGACTGGCATGACCTGGCAACAGCTGATCTACATGTCACCGCCAGGTAAGATTCTCTGCAGTCCGGACTGTATAGGAAACAGGTCCTGTTTGAGTGATGACTGTGGCCGGGACCCATTTAGCTCTGGAAGTATAATTCCGAGCCAAAACTGGCTGCCCTGGGCTAAAGGTTCGGTCTTTTGCTCTGGGTGCCCGTCTGATTACTTGATATTGCTGCTGATGTTGCACAGTTTGTCTGGGTTCAGAAGGTTTCAGCAGATCAAAGCAAGTGCGCAGCTGTCGTCCCATCATTAGAAAGGCTGGGGAAGCCTGGGTCGTAGCATGAGGTGTGTTTCTATAGGAAAGTAAGAAGGTATCCAGACGCTTTTGAATGGAGTGTTGTCCCTTTGCTGATTTCAAAGCGTTTTTCATTGTCTGCACAAATCTTTCAGCTAATCCGTTGGTGGACGGATGATATGGTGCTGACGTGATGTGGTGTATCCCATTTGCCTTCATAAAATTTTGAAACTCCTGAGAGACGAACTGCGGTCCGTTGTCGCTCACAAGTTGTTCTGGCAGACCAAAATGACTAAAGAGTCCTCGTAGTTTTTGAATAGTACTCTCTGCAGTAGTGGACTGCATTATAGAGACTTCTGGCCATTTAGAATGGGCATCTACTGCCACCAAGAACATGCTTCCTTCAAGGGGGCCAGCAAAGTCAACGTGAATACGTTGCCACGGGTTTTCAGGCCAGTCCCATGGGTGTAGGGGTGCCCACTGGGGTGCATTTCTTACACTCTGACATGACATACAAGCTTTTGCCTTCTCTTCAATAGCACTGTCCAATCTAGGCCACCAAAAATAGCTTCGTGCAATTTCCTTCATGCGCACTATTCCACAGTGACCGGAATGTAGCTGTTCTAACATCTGTGATCTCAGGGGTGGTGGAATAATGACACGCCTCCCCCACAACAAACAACCAGATTGGACCGATAACTCCGTCCACCTGGACATGTAGGGAACAAGGTCGGGTGAGACCGGAGAGGTTTGTCGAGATTTTCCATGCATCACCAGGTCCATAACTTGGGATAATACTGGGTCAACGCGGGTTGCCTTCTTTATCTGAGTAGCAGTGATGGGTGTATTCTCTACCTGTTCAAAGTAGAAGATTTCCTTTTGGGCACTATCTTGATGTTTGACCGGTAAAGGCAACCTTGAGAGGCCATCTGCATTGCCGTGCAGAGTGGATTTCTGATATTTGATTTCATATGTGTGTGCAGAAAGTATCAATGCCCAACGTTGCATACGACTAGCAGCTAATGGGGGAATGCCTGTGTAGGGTCCAAAAATTAATGTCAGAGGTCGATGGTCTGTAAGAAGAGTAAACTTTCGCCCAAACAGGTACTGATGAAACTTCCTAATTCCAAAAACAATTCCTAATGCCTCACGTTCGATTTGGGCGTAGTTAGTTTCTGCTTTGCTTAGATTTCGTGAAGCAAAAGCAATAGGTCTTTCTTCTCCCGAAGGCATAATGTGTGACACGACCGCTCCCACTCCATAAGAGGAAGCATCGCAGGCCAATTGCAGGGGTAAGGATGGATCAAAGTGCGTTAGAACTTCAGAATTTAACAATGCATCCTTAGCTTTGTTAAATGCAACATCACAGGCTTCAGTCCACTTCCAGGCCTTGTTCTGCCCAAGGAGCTCATGAAGTGGTTTTAGCAGTGTGGCTAACTGTGAGATGAACTTTCCATAATAGTTCAGTAGTCCTAGAAATGAGCGTAGCTGGCTTACATTTCGAGGTGGGGGAGCCTCCACAATAGCTTTAACTTTTGCAGGGGCCTTATGAAGACCTGCAGAATCGATGATGTGTCCCAAATATTCAACAGAGGGCTTGAAGAATTCACACTTGTCTTTGCGAACTCGTAGGCCATACTCTTCCAGTCTTTGTAGGGTAGCCTCTAAATTCTTTAAGTGATCCTCTTCATTTCTTCCAGTGACCAGGATATCATCCAGATAGCACTGAACTCCTGACAAGCCACACAAGATCTGGTCCATAGCCCTCTGGAACAGGGCGGGAGCCGATGTGATTCCGAAGGGTAGGCTACAGTATCGATAAAGCCCCTTATGAGTCACAATAGTCAACAGTTCTTGGGACTTTTCATCGACGTGCATCTGTAAATATGCTTGACTCAGATCAATCTTACTGAACTTTTGTCCCCCAGCCAGGCCTGCGAAGAGGTCATCGATGCGGGGAAGCGGGTATTGCTCTGCACACAACACTGGGTTGACAGTGACTTTAAAATCACCGCAAATCCGGAGAGAGCCATCTTTCTTCACTATTGGAACGATAGGAGTGGCCCATGAGCTATGGGTAACTGGTATTAGGACTCCATTGGTGACCAGGCACTCCAGGTCTGCTTCAACTTTTGGCCTGATGGCATATGGCACAGTTCGGGCTTTCAGATATTTTGGTGGACTGTCAGGTTTAATGTTCAATGTCACAGTGATTCCCTTCATACTTCCCAAATCATCTCCAAAAACAGCAGCATGTTTCCTTAGTATAGGGGTTAGACTGGTTTCTTCTTTAGTCATCCGGTGCACTTCTGCCCAGTTCAGCTGAATCTTCCCAAGCCAAGACCTACCCATTAAGGCTGGATAGTTACCTCTCACCACAAACAGTGGCAATTTAGCCGCCTGTCCATTGAGCTCCACCTTAACATCAATAGTGCCCAACATGGGCACAGCTTCACCTGTATACGTCTTCAGAACAGTTTTTGTTGCCTTAAGTGGAAGATGCTGTAGCTTTTCCTTATACACAGTCTCAGGAACCAGCGAGACAGCTGCACCGGTGTCTAGTTCCATGCGTATAGGTTTGCCCTCCAATAAGGGGGTTACCCAGTATTCATGTGAGCCCGCTGCCAAAGACCTCTTGTGAGGAGGTGTCACCTTGATCATCCTGGGTCTGCTCTAGGGTATGCAAGGTTCCTCTTTTTGTCGGCCAGACCACAGGCCTCTTTTTCTTTTGTTTACAGGCATACTCAATGTGTCCCTTTTTGCCACAGTGTCGACACACCAGGTCCTTACACCAGCATTCTGATGCCTGGTGACCCAGCTTACCACAGCGGTAACATTCTTGACTCTGCACCGTTTTGTGGGTCAGTTCTTGTGACACTTTTTGCACCCTAGGGGATGCACCGATGTATTGTGCCTCCCTTGTAGCCAGTTCCATGGAGACAGCAATATCAACAGCCTTCTGTAAGGTAAGCTGAGCCTCTGTCAGTAGGCGCTTCCGTATAGCTTCACTGCAGAGGCCACACACTAACCTGTCACGCAGGGCATCATTTAACATCTCTTTAAATTCACAGTGTTCTGCTAGCTTTTTTAAAATGGCTACAAATTGTACAACTGTTTCATCTTCCTTTTGGTCTCTTTTGTGGAACCTATATCTTTCAACAATTACCAGTGGTTTTGGGGAGAAATGAGACCCCAGGATTTCCACAATGTCACTGTAAGATTTAGTCTCAGGCTTAACAGGGTGTAGTAAGCTGCGTAGCAGAGAGTAGGTTTTAGCCCCTACAACAGTTAAGAATATTGGCACCTTCTTCGCTTCTGTAATGTCATTTGCAATACCAAAAAGCTCAAAACGCTCAGTATACACATGCCACTGCTCTGTATTCTCATCAAAAGGCTCCAGGGGCCTGGTCAGAGTAGCCATGATTTTTAGTTTCACTTTCACAGTCAGTGCAAACAAGCAGCTTTTTTTCTTTGTTTGGTCTTTACCTTGACTTCTACTTCCTTCTGTTACTGGAGCAGCACCAGGATCCCACCCTCGTCGCCAGTGTTATATCCTTGGGGCAGCTGGTGTAGGAAGCAATCACTTGAGGCCAGAGAGCAGACAGCTAACCAAAACCTCCATTTTATTTACAGGAACAGAGAGCTCACTCAGCCGGTTGAAACCGGCTGAGCTATCCCTTAATAGTCTAACTCAGTTGCCATAGTAACAAAACCCATGACAACCAAATACACAACAGCCGGTTCCCAATCTCCTGTCTCTCTGTCTCCCCCACACAGATCCACCCCTGGCTTGGGAGCGTTGTGTCTTTACTCTGCCTGTCACCTGGCTCCCAGAACCAGGCCGACGTGACAAAGGCAGGTTTAGATCATCTGTCAGTCACCTGGGACTCTGCCAAATCCTACTGATGGATGAGGAGCTAACAGAAGCCAGTTTGATTGGGAGGGAGGCATGCGGGTCCCAGTGATGGAAATGAGCTCAGACAGTCTGGAAAGAACCGAGTTTATTAAAGTACTTGTGCTGGGATACTCAGCTTGTGTGGCAGGAGAGAGAGAGAGAAGGCAAGAAATGAAAAGCTACCGGTGTGTGAGGAAAGGGGGACGTACATGGACACCCGTAAGCGGACACCAGTAATGCTGCTCTGGGGAAGGTGTGTTGTAATGGTCAGAGCACAGGTTTGGGAGGCAGCCATTCCTGAGTTCCACACCCAGCTCTGTGCCTCAGTTTCCCTCTCTGTAAAACAGGCAGAACACCTGACCTGCTTCACAGAGCGGTGTGATGCTCAATTAGTGCACTCCTCTACGAGGAGACGTACGTGGAATTAAAGCCTTGCACCAAATGACTGCTGCCGGTACCTACATCTGTGATGGGACCATGAAGGATAGAGAGATCCCCTCGAAGACAGGAAAGCATTATATTCCTTTTTTGTGTGATTACACAGTGCCACAGAGAGGACAAGCGACTTGCCCAAGGTGACACAGCAAGTCAATGACAGAGCTGGAAAAAGAACCCAGGAGTCCTGACTCCCAGCCCCCAGACTGCATGCACTTCATCCCATTCACTGTAATGGAACCTGGAACCCGGAGCCAGCCTTACCTCGCCTTGCGTAGTCTATTCTGTTCTCACTAGAGTCTTACCCTGTGCTCATGAACGTAGTATCTCAGCCCCTTCCAATGGGGCATTAAGCAACTGGGCTAGCATCTGTCCCATGTGGTTTGTTCTCTCCTCCTCTCCCCCGGGGGAGCAGTGTGCATGGGAGTGTCTTGGTTTGGATATTTTAATCCACAGGTTGCTCCATGCTGATGTCAGAGAAGGCAGGTCAAAGAACACTTGGAGTAGAAGGTGGGGAGGTTGGGATGGTCCTCGTTTCCTGGAGGAATTCGTCCCACAGTCTCAAACCAGACCCCAGACAGCTCCGTCTTCCACATGGGCGCACTTTCCCCTTATGGCAGCCACTAGCGCCCTAACCTTCAACCCATGATGACCTGGCGTTATCTTGCTGCTGGTCACTGGACTTTCCGAACACCCGAAATGCATCAGAGGCAACGGCAAAACTGCCCTTGACCAACTGGGCCCCGACCTCGGTTGGGCCTCTTGTTAATTCTCACGCTGTCGTGGACAGCATAGGGGCCACTGAACGTGTTATGTGCCTCCATGATGTTCTGTCCTACGCCCAGTCTGGCAAGTGATGAGGTAGGATGACTGTGCTGGACAGGTGTCTATCAACACCATCCAGCCATTGTGTTTCAGGTCTTCCGTGGGGCCTTTTCCATCCTTCTTGCATTAGGTAAAAGTCCAAGGTGGTTCTCACCGGGAAGTTGATAGGCATTCGGCGCAAACGGCCGTACCACCTGAGGGTGCTAGGTGACAGTTGGAGAGAGCGGGACCTGTTTAGCTAGAAGATGGAGCTCTTCATTTGACTTGAATTCAAACCATTAGACGTTTTTGATCATTCGGCGATGCTCCCCTTGGATGGTGTTCAACTGCTTTCCAATCTAGGTGTTACAGGAATACATCTAACAACCGCTAGTGCCATTGGCCAGCCAGCATCTCTGCACACACCCAAACGTTTGTCTCCGGACTGCAGGGTGGAATCCTATGTGCACTCACATTCATATGCAGAAATTCACGTGCCTCACAATCCCACTGCACAACACACACAGAGGCGTGTACTCCCCCCTCAATACCACAGACAGGGCATGACACTCACACACGTGATACGCCCCAAGTCACACACAGGGCTTGTTGTGCTGTTGGGTTTCGGTTTCAGGTCGATCCTCAAGGTCATGGATCCTGCTAAGGAAACACCTTCCCCTCCCTCGAACTCCTGCTTGGGTTGGAAAAGCTTTTCTTGTGTCTCAGTCATTGCAAGGAACGTGGGGGTGGAGGGGAGAGAGAAGGAAAAACAGAAAGACACGGAGGAATGAAAGAGGAGGAAGTAAACAGAGAAGGCAGGAAGAAAGGGAAGGAAACAATCAGAAAAAGAGGAAGGCAAGAGAGGACAGGGGAGAAAGACCCAGCTGGAGAGAGGAAAACACAAGGAGACAGAGAGGAGGAGCTGCAGGCTGGCGAACGCGGGTAGATGGAAAGAGAGGAAGGGAATTGTGAGGAGGGAGGGGGGAGCTCTGTTAATGACGCTGCTGCAGGGCCGCGATAGTGCAATTAAAAGCTCATCCCATTATTTATTAATAGCAGTTTTGTTGCTAAATGAGAAATGGAGGAGAAAGTGGGGGAGGGGGAAGGGGAGGAAGCAGAGAGATGCCACAACATCTCCGCTCTGCCTGCTACTGCTCAGCTCCCCTGAAGCTCTCTGCCAGCGAGACAGTGCCCGGCCTCATACCACTGATCTGGCTTCCAGCCCCTTTGGCTAATGACGCACCAGTAAAAGAGAGGAACAAGCCCTGTCCCTGTGTCCATGAGATCCCAGCGAGACGTAGCCTCCTGCCTCCCTCAGCACAGCTCAGCCAGGAGACGGGCTCCGCTCCCCGCTGCACCTGCTGCCTGGGGGTGGGTCCCAGCTAACCGTCACCTGCCCCACAGATCGCAGCCAGGACTCCTGTGGTGCTCCGGGAGCTGCCCCCACAGCAGTGGGGAGGGAGCGTCCTCCGGGAGGTTTGAGACTCTGCCATGTGGAGTTGCCAGAAGGGGGCAGGGATGGCAGAAGGTGAGTCTCTGCCCATCGCCTTAGCAGGGAGGAGAGGGGTTCTGAATGGGTCTTGGCTTCAGAAGATCCAGCTCCCAGCACCCAGATGCCTGTGCGCAGCGCCCCTCGGCGCCAGAACGCGGGGCGAAAGCGGAGGGAGCTCAGGATAAAAAGGCTTCGGACACAATGAAGAGGTTTGCAGGGGCTGCAGGACTGGGCAGACCTAGGCTGGCTAAGCGAGGGGGGCAGGACATACCCACCTACACCCATGGGCGGGGTTAAACCCCAGGCAGGGAGAGGAGCCACTGGGGGGGGCGCTGGCCAGAAGTCACGGGATGAAACCGACCAAAGGACATTTTAGGCAGAAGGCATAAGGCTGGGGGATTCATCTCCAACCCAGCCCCAGGGGAACCGGGGACCGGCCTGCCCTGGCCGGGGAAGGGTCCTCAGTGCCATGTTCTAGCTCTGGTCGCTCACCCCCCCGAGCAGGAGGCGGCTCTCCCCCGGCACTCACCACCATGCCGTTGATGGAGACCCAGCAGTTGCTGGGGAAGTCCTGGAGCATGGGCACGAGGAACTGGAGGCAGCCGTCCCAGTGACACAGCAGCAGCATCATGCCGATGAGGTTAATGATCCTCATCACCGCGCTGGCCAGGTCGTAGGTCATGTGGAAGATCTGCCGGGGGAAACAAACGGCGTTAGACCGCGGTGCCCAGGGCCAGCCAGTCCTCCCGCTGCTGCCCCAGCCTGCCCCAGCCCACCTCCAGGGGAGCTGCAAAGCAATGCCCTGTACCGGGCGCATGGGAGCAGCTTCCCTAGCGGAGGTGAGTTGCAGGGTTTGATTGGGGCCTTTCACTCCACTCTGACCTGGGAGATTTGCAACCCCCGTCCCAGAGTGTCGGGCTCATCACCCTCGTGTGTCACCGGATTCCAAGCCAAATCTCGTGTTCTCCAAGGGTTCCCGAACCTGGGCTGAGCTGGGAGCTTGCAACTGACACCGGGCAAGCTCCGCAGGGCACTGGCAGCAAAGCTCCGCACGGCTCCAGGCCCAGCTGTCTGGCATTAAGGAGCCGAGGCTCAGGAATCACCTGCTGCATGTTAACCGAGAGGGCTGCTTTCCTTCTGCCCCTTCTCGCCCTCTCCCCGACCCCCCCTCACACGCAGGACCAGAATCAGGGGGTCACACAACATGGGTAAACGGGTGCCTTGCTAGCCTGCAGCCACCCAGCTAAAGAGCTAGGGAGTATTTAGCTGCCCGCAGTGACGATTTCTACTGTCTCCATATGCCCACTAGCAATGCTGGTCTCTGACAAACACAGACACACACCCCTCGCCTCTTGCTTGTTATTGCCATTTCACGTGGGTTCTGAGTCACAGCTGCTCACGATGCTAATGAGCCAAGACAGGGCTGCTTCGCAAAAGCAGCATCCGCTTTGAGATTCCTAGACGCTCAGGAACCATGGGTTCAAATCCCAGCTGGGTGATCCGAGCCAGGCACATTTTGAAGGGGAATAAATTCACTTCCGCGCAGCATGCCGTGAGCGGATCTTGAACAGGAGACTTTAAAGCGCAGAGATTCCGCTTGGACATTAAAGACACCGGAGCTCTTTCATTATGGGAACACTGGCGAACCGCTTGGGCCGACGGGGGAACAGACTCCTTTGACATGAGCGGCATTGTTACTATGTCCATCGCTGGACTATGCTGGATTCTGCTTTTCATGAATAAGAGCAGTAACTCTCCAGCCACCGGCCGTTGGGGGAGGCCCATCTTTTCACTGGCATCTGTTCGTCTGAAAACTCTCTCTATTCCCGGCAGGAGCCTGCAGTTATTTTAGGGACCTGGCCTTCCCCTGCCTCCTTTTTCTACACTGCCACAGTCTCGCTACATGTGCTTTGCGTTTATTCTTCCTGTTCTTGGGCTCCGATCCAGCAAAGCTTTAATAACAACGATCCCTAGCTCTCCTCAGCAGACCTCAAAGTGCGGGCGGTATCATTATCCCCATTTTACAGATGGGGAAACCGAGGCACGGAGCAGGAAGGGACTTGCCCAAGGCCACCCGGCTGCCCAGTGGCAGAGCCTGAAACAGAGCCCGGGTGTCCTGAGTCTCAGCCACTAGGCCACCCTGCCTCCCTCTCCAGCCTGTAAACTCGGCTGCCTGGAAGGGATGAATCGCAGGGTTTATGGAAGAAGTGCTCTCTCTTGTGGCCACTTCCCCTTCCAGTACCCTGGGCTCCTGATGGATTAAAGGTGTGTGGGCAGCACAGGATTAAATACATCGGTCTCTGGGGTAACACTAGGCTGCAAGCATCATATCTCCCTGTATGTTTGTACCGGGCCTCAGTAATGACACCACCTCACACTTCCCACCCACAGATCTCACAGCACTTTACAAAGGAGGGTCGTTACTCCCATTGTATGGATGGAGAAACTGAGGCACGGGGAGACGTGACTCGCCAAAGGTCAGCCAGCAGGAATAGACTCCAGGTGCCCCAGTCCGGGGAGTCACATCGCTGCTGTGCTACTAACAACTACTCCAATGACTCCATTTGAGTTACGCTAGGGATGGATTTACCCCCTCCATGACCACCCAGAACAGCACTCAGATCTCCCCCCACTCCCAGCCCCATTCTAACGCGCTTTTCACCCCTTAGGCCTGGCACCAGGCGGCGTCAGTCTTGGCCCTCCCCAAATCAGAGCAGCCCATTCACCCAAACACCAGGCCGACCCTTTCCTCTCCTTCCCCCACCCCTGCAGCCAGGGACCGGTGCTCACAGCCAGGGCAGGTGGGGGAGGGGGAGGGGAGAAAATGATGCCATCTGAGTACCAGCCTCATTGACAGCAGAGATGGTGCAAAATTCAGAGCCAGATTTCCCCCCTCAGGGCAGTTAGGAGCCCCCACGGGCTGCGGTTAGCAAGCTGGGTACAAGTCCCAGCAAGTTAATCCCATAGCAAAGCTCCCTCTGCCAGATCATTGGAACAGGGTGGAAAAAGCCAGGGGACCGAATTTCCCCTCCCACACCAGGCTGGGGGCTGGGGCTCATTGTAGCAGGTCTCGGGAGGCAAGGAAGCAGCTCTTTGCTATGCTGGCATAACCCAGTAGTGTAGACGCAACCGATAGCGATAAAGGAGGTCGTGCTATCACCACACAACTGCCCCAAGTGATGGATTTTCCTCACCCCTGAGCACCGTAACTGTCAACCTAACCTGAGACCATCCGAAATCTGCACCTTTCACAGACAGATCTTACGTTACTGCCCCGTTAGGGATGGTTAACGGCTCAGCACTTACCTACCTAGAAATGCAGAGCCCGCAGCATTACCGGCCACCCTCCGGGAGGCAGGCTGCACACAAGTTTTAACCTGAGCGTGAGGCAGGGGCCAGCAGTGTGAGCAGACCCTGGGGTGCTGGGATCCCCCGTTGTAATGCAACAGTGCCCCCCCACACATACACTTTGGAGACCTGGGGCACAGCATTTCAGCCACCACTTTCCACCACCACCTTTCATTTGGGAATCCAGCTCGAGCAAGGGCCTGATTTTAAGGCATTGCACTGAGCTGCCCCTGCTGCAGCGGAAGTCGCCAGGAGTTGCAGGTGCCCTGAAAATCAGCCCCTCAGGTCGGGCACTAAAACCATATACCACTTTCCGGAGTGTGGCCACTAGCCTGCCTCAGTTTCCCCCTCCCCCCCCCCCACAGGGATAACAGCATCTCCTGCCTTGCCAGGGCTCTGCGAGAATGAGGTCGCATTTGCCAAGCACGTGGACAGGTAATTAGCACAATTTTGTCAATGAGGGCGACAAACGGACCCACGCCCACAGGAATGGGCACCCTTGGGCTTGCCGTTTGCTAAAGAGCAGTTGGGAGCCGGTTGATGGGGCAGCAGCCAGCCACATGGCGAGTCACTTTGGGAGGAGACCTGAGCAGGATAGAAGAGGAGAGGAGGGGACCACGGTGCAGGCACAGGGGTTTCAAGGAGCCTGCATCCTGCAGAACTCAGAGGATAAGACCTGGGCCAGGCTGTCTGGGGCGATCACTGGGTATGACTGAGGCCCCCAGCCGGCTCCACACAGGTGCCTGGCCACATGGACCAGGACCTCAGACTGGCTTGGGTCTCACACCCAAGGGTTGCATCTCGGGTGCACCTCACAGTTGTTAAGGCACGGGGACGGCTGTTCACCCCATTTCACAGATGGGGGCTCAGACCCGCAAAGGGATTTAGGCGCCTCGTGATTTAGGAGCACTCGGCCTTCAGTGACTCGCCCAAGGAAGCCTGGGGCAGAGCAGAGAATTGGACACGGGTCTCCCAGGGGCTAGCCGAGCCGCCCTTCCTCTCTCGTGCCCATGCCTAGGTTTAAGACGTGATGCATCACAAAGGGTTTTAGCCTCAGGTCTGAGCCACGAGAACGCACAGATCTGGGGTTCTCTCAGCCAAGCTGCTTTGCGTTTCACTCTCAGGAGCGGCTCAGCTTAGCTCCCCGCATCAGACACCGGGGGCCGGGCAGGGACAGCGGATCCAGCTGTCGCCAGCTCCGGCAGCAGCCCTTTCCCACCGGTGGTTGAACTCCCTCCTCCCGAGTGGAGCGGACGGGACAGACACACATTGGGGGTGCCACGCCCAGCCCTTCCCCAGGGGTCAGAGCACCCCAGTGAAGTGAAAACAGGAGACAGGCTCCTCTCCTGCCTGGGGCTTTTCTAATATGTGACACGTTGCACAGCACCACGTGACTGAGGGTCTCAAAGCAATTGACAAATAGGGTGCAATTAAGCTTCCCAATACCCCTCCCCCAATTTTAGCCCTGTTCTGCAGATCAAGAAACTGAGGCACAGAGCAAGGACGTGCCCAAGGTCACATAGTGAGTCAGTGGCAACTGGCAGAAAGTCAGCTGGGAATGGAACCCAGGAGTCCTGCCTACCAGCCTTGTGCTGTAGTCACCAGACCATCCACTTCCTCCTCCTTGTACTACAGAGGGGGTGCAGAGCAGGGGATGCAACGCATCTGAGATCACGCAGCGCGTCGGGGCTGAGCTGAGAATAGAAGCCAGAACTCTTGGGCTGGTGCTGTGAACACTTACCCCTGTTCCTCCCCAGCATTAGGTGCATCCTAGCAATTCTCACATGCTTCCTCTGCTGGATCCAGCGCTGCCCCTGCCTCAGGATACGGGACAGGACTGTCCATAGCCACATGACACAGTACACGAAAATCTGCATGTCGATAAACTTGGAAGATAGGAGCCAAGAGGCAACAAACGGGCAGGAACACACGTGTGTGTGTGTGGGGGGTGGGGGTAATGGGTGTTTCATAGCACTGTCTCCCTGCAGCTTGAGGGTAAAACTCCCCCGTCTCCAGAATCCACAAGGAGGATCCTGCTGCTGAGATCTAAGCTTAGGCTTTTCCATAGCACACCCAGGTGCAGGGGATTTTTGCATCACTTCCCAACCCAGCTGTGCCCTGCACCCAGGATCTTGCACTGTTTCAAAGACGCCAGGAGGGAGATATTATTAAACGTGCTTCAAATCCTCTCACTTGCCTCTACCTAGTTTAATGCCCAGACCAAGGCAGCCCTTTTACACACACACACACACACACACACACACACACACACACACACACACACACACACACACACACACACACACACACACACACACACACACACACAGTATATTGTTAGTGAGCGAGCCTGGCACCCCCATCCCACTGCAGGGCTGGACTCTGGAGCCGCCTCTCCTCAGCTGGCTCTGCGACCGCCCATCAGCTGCTTGGTACAGGTTTTTAACAGCCACGTATGAAATATTAACAGCGGGAGACACCAGCCTCCGGGGCAGTCGCCTGGGCACAGCCGGGCACTGGGGCACACGGATCACTCTGAAACTGGTGCTGGCCCTACCCCCCAAGGGCACCTCCGGGAGAAGCCAGAGGAGGCACATTTTCTATCTAGGTTTTTATACCACCGCCCATCACTGTGGTATCTGAGTCCGCCCACGTGCTGGCAGGACTGGTGGGAGCTGCTCTGACAATCCAGGGGGTCTTTGACAACATGGGATGCAGAGACACCTCTGAGTGTCTAAAGCAAGGCCAGCTTGTCCTAATGGGGGTGTGTTTAAACGGGAGGGCGGGGGGGGGGCAAGGACAAACTTCTCAATTGTTGCCCATCATCCAAACTTCCAGTAAAAAACCCCAAGTCTCTGCTTGTTACAGCAAACCTTGCAAACACCACCCACAGGGGACCAATGCAGCAGCATCTGCCTGAGTCTGCAGAGAGCCTGAAACAATTGCTCGGAGGTGGGAACGGTCCTATTTGTTTCCAGGGGTGACAACGATCCTGTAAATGTCAACACGTCATGACGAAACTGGGTCATCCAAGGAGAGGAAGGATGAGTCCGGGCGGGGAGAGAGACAGGAGGGGAGAGGGATGAACGAAGGCCTTTAACACAGCACGGGGCGGGGAGGGGTCATTCTCCAGTTGTTAAGGCTCAGCTTTCAGAACGGTGGGACGGACACACTTGGGCAGACCATGGTCACACAGCACGCAGGGGATGGACTTCTCTGCCGAAGGACACGGGTATATTGCAGGTAACCCCCCCGCCCCACACACGCACTGCGGCGTGTCTCAGAGCCTGGGTCAACTGACTCCGACTCACGGGGCTCACACTACAGGGCTAAAAAGAGCAGTGTAGATGTTCCCGCTCGGGCTGCAGCCTGGGCTCTGAAATCTGGCGAGAGGGGAAGGTCTCCGAGCCTGGAACCGGCTACCCTATTTGTAGCCTCCCTGCACAAACCCACATTACCTGACCCTCAGCTCTGAGACTTGCTGGCCCAGGGTGGGGTTTTTTTGCAGTGCAGACATCCCCTCCCTTTTCCATGCAATGCCCCTGGCCGCCCACAGGACGGGGCCAGGCCAGCGCTCGCCCATCCGGCACATTCCCGCCCCAGCGTGCCGCCTCCCCGTTTTTAGGCACGGCGTTATTCCAGAGGCATTTCAGTGCCGCCGCCGGGCCCGTTCTGCGGAAGGAAGCAGGCGGCACGAAATTAAACCGTTTATTCCGAACGGCCGCCATGGTTATTAATAGGAGCTATTTGCAGGGAGGGAGCTGGCCACAGGCAGGGCCGCTGCGTCCATGCACGGCACTGACAGGAGCGGCAGGAATTACAGACGGAAAAGAGTGAACGGAGCAGCTAGTGCTGCCGGCCGAGGCTGGGTTCCTGCTGTCGTGCTCCTGGCAGGTTAAGGAACAGGGATCCAGGAGGCGGGGGTACATTCCTATGTATTACCCAATGGTTCTCAACCAGGGGTACGCATACCCCAGGCGGTGCGCAGAGATCTTCCAGGGGGTACGTCCACTCAGCCAGAGATTTGGCTACATAAAAAGCACCAACAAAGTCAGCACAAATTAAAATTTCAACCAATGACTTGTTCACACTGCTCTGTATCCTGTACACAGAAAGGCAAGTCCGGTGTTTATATCCCAATCGATTGATTTTATAATTAGACGGCAGAAATGAGAAAGTCGGCCATTGTTCAGTAACAATTTGCTGTGACGCTTTTGTATTTTTATGGCTGATTTTGTCAGCAAGTCGTTTTGAAGTGAGGTGAAAGACGAATCAGACTCCTGAAAGGGGGGCAGGCGTCTGGAAAGGTGGAGAGCCCCTGTACTACACCCCCCTGGACCCCCACGCCGGGACTCAGGCGGAGGGGCAGGATGGGAGAGACAGGGGACAATGGCCCAAAGCAAGAATCTGAATCCACTCTCCAGCCCCGAATGTGTCAGCGTCAGCTCCCCTGCCAGTCAGGTGCAGGGAAGCGGCTCCCCGGAGCTCTGGGCACCAGGGGGCCCCACAGACCCTGTGCCTACGCCGAAGGAGCCTCCCGCATCCAACAGAGACAAGGGAACGACAGCGCTGTGCTCTCCCCATACTGAGTTGGGTCACGGCGCAGGGCCACCCTCCTCGCTGATGGCTCCACGGCGGTGAGCGGGCTGTCAGCTCTGATCCAGTGTGAGCGGCGCTTCCCTGGCAGCACGGAAACCTGCAGCAGGCGGCAGCTGCTTGCCAGGGCGGCACGGGCTTTTTGGGTCCCCTGCCGAGCGTTCCAGCAGCATGTGGGCCAGGATCAGCAGAAAGCAAACCCAGAAGCCCACCCAGAGCTGGGTGTGGCCCCCCAAATCCCAACCTCCCCTCAGGGCAGGGGATGCCACTTGCATCCCAATCCCTGCCCAACCCCAGCGAGCGATCACCAGGCCTGGAGTGTGCATAAGTGGCTGGGAAGCCAGTGACCTCCCTCCGGGCAAGGGGCGGGTGAGACTGCCCCTGCTCCTGGCACTGTCACACCCACCGCCTGTGACATCACGCCTGTGACATCACGCCTGTGACATCACGTGCGACATCAGAGCAAGATGGTCTCTGCAGCCCCAGTCATTCCAAAGCTCCCTCGGATGCAAAGGCCCCAGCACTGTGCTGAAGTGTCAGCCTCTGCTCTGCAGTGTGTCGGGGAAGGAATCCAAGTGCCCGATCCCTTGTCCCCGTCGACACCCAGAGAGGGTTTAAGGATTAGGTAAAGGCCATCCCTATATTACAGGTGGGGAAACTGAGGCACAGAAAAGTGGTGCAGCTGATGCAGTCTGGCCCAGGAGTTGGGTAAGGGTCAGGTTTAGAACCTGGCAGCTCCTCGCTCTGGTCTCCGACCATCGGCCCCGCACTGGCCCCCGTTCCAACTCCCTTTAGACCCAGATCCCATTGCCAGGAAATCCCCAATTCAGATGCCACTGTGAACATGGAGCATAAGCATCGACCCCAGTTGGAGACAGATGGATGTGTGTGAAAACACGGCTGGACAGACAGATGTGTCTGAAAACACAGCTGGATGTGCACAGACACACACCCGCTGCTCTGATGGAGTTTAAATGCCTGGGCCATGCTAATCAGCCACTGACAGCCAGTCTCAGTGAGGCTGTGGGGGGGGGGGGGTCACGGGTGTGTGTGGGGGGATCATTTGGGGTCACCTAGGAAGAAAACAGCCAGGCATAGCATAGGTGGCACCATCCGTAGGACTTTGCCAAGGCTCCCTTCCCAGAGCCAAGCATCGGGCGTCCGTGGAGCAGAGCTGAGAGCGGGTAGTGGGCTCTGGGTCATGGGAAAACTCCTCCTAAAGTCTGGGATGAGGCCTAGCAAACTTGTCTCTCCACAAGGCGACCGGGAGTCGGGCAGGGAGCCCGGAAGAGAAAGCAGAGTCAGGGGCGACTGAGGCAGGCCCCTGCTGAGCGGAGTCTGGGTTGCTCGCTCCCCTTCCTGCTAGCGGAGAGGCAGATGGGGATGGTTTGGAGAGGCCATCTTCAGACGGGGGGAGACGAGGGAATTTAGGGACAAAGCAGCCGCCTCTCCCGGCCTCTCCCAGGCCCCCTGGCCCCGTGCACGGAGATTTGTGGGGTGAAGCAAGGGGGGCTCGGCTCAGCACTTCATTTCAGTCAGGGCCCGACTTTCAGACATCAGCCCCAGGAGCCAGGAATTCCCAAGTCCAACCCGTTTATTAGCACCCCCTCCCCCTGCCAAAACCACCAGCCAGCAGGGGCAGAGCGAAGGGCATCCACCGGGTGGCGCTACCCCCATCAGTGGGCCCCTACTTAGATAGGCCAAGGCTGGAGGCTTGCAGCCCTGGCTGGCTGCGACCTTCAAAGCTCAGCCTGGTCGGCTTCTCTGTGCTAGACGCAGCCTCAGGCCCTGGAGTTTCCAGCCGCAAAACTCCAGCCCAGAGCCTCCCGACCTCGCCAGGCTGGACTGCGGAGGAGAGGGGCGGCCGGGGTTGAGCCCAGAGGGGTCGGACTCCCTTCTCCGTGACCTCCCGAGCTGATGTCACCGTGCTCAGCCTCCGCACTGCAGAGCCATTAGTCAATCCCATCCCCTCCGCCGCCCAGAGCCGTTACCTGCGAGGAGACGGGCGCGGGCGCTGCCTTCGCACCCAGCGTGCCCCCGCCCGCTGGCTCCCCAGAGAGAGCAGCAGACAGCGAGAGACGCGGGCAGTTCACGGCCCGTCTCGCTCCTATGGCAGCTCAGGGGGCAGCGGGTGACGGGCCCTGCTCCCCCTGCCACAGACAGCTCCCAACACGGCCCCTGCAACGCCCGAGCCAGCAGAGCGGTCAGGAAACTCCAACTGACACACGCCGGCAAGTGGTACACACCCCGCCACGCACACACAGGCTACCGCTACACACACCAGCAACAGCACACGCCACACACACCGGCAAGTGGTACACACCCCGCCACACACACACAGGCTACTGCTACACAAACCAGCAACAGCACACGCCACACACGCCGGCAACTGGTACACACCCCACCACGCACACAGAGGCTACCACTACACACACCAGCAACAGAGCACACCACACACACCGGCAACTGGTACACACCCCGCCATGCACACAGAGGCTACCACTACACACACCAGCAACAGTGCACACCACACACGCCGGCAACTGGTACACACCTGGCCACACAGACAGAGGCTACCACTACACACACCAGCAACAGCACACACCACACATGCCGGCAACTGGTAAACACCGCACCACACACACACAGGCTACTGCTACACACACCAGCAACAGCACACACCACACACACCAGCAATTGGTACACACCTGGCCACACACACAGAGGCTACTGCTACGCACACCAGCAAATAGTTCACACAATCACAAAGGCAACTGGTACACACACCGGCAACTGGCACAGACACCCCACACAGAGGCAACTGGCGCACACACACCAACAACCGGCACACACACCGGCAACTGGGTACACACACCACACACAGAGGCAATCGCTACACACACTGCACATGCAGGCAGAGGCACATCCCAGCCCCGGCTGCACATAACACCCCCCCACACACACACACACCATGCTGCGTAGTTGCGAGTAAGGGAATTTTCCTATTTCTCATATGGGGACTCCGGGGTTTAGTGTAGTTTACTCACTTCTATTTTTACCGTGACAGCCCTGCCCATACAGCTACACGTCCAACCCTCACCTGCCCCGTAGCGCATTCCTTACACAGCACTTTGCGTGTGCTTAAGTGCCGTGGAGGCAAGAAAACACGACAACGAATCCTCCCAGCCGGCCTTGTGAGCCAGCCTGTTTCACAGAAGGGGAAACTGAGGCGGGGGTGGGAAGGGATTTGCTCAAAGTCGAGTCAGTGGCAGTGGTGCTCCAGGCCCCAGTTCACTAGTCCATGCTGTCTCTGCGCACGAGGGTGTGAATGTGCACACACAGACGCCCGTGCCTAGACACACGCACTGACATCCAGTCACGTCTCTAGCCACACAAATGGACAGCGCACACTTATCAGACACACAATCCTGGAGGCACTTGTGTCTCACTGTGTGCGCACACAGCACACTGAATCCACACACGCGCGGCAGACACCTTTGTATTAGACTGACAGTTCTCTGGGCCAGAGACTGGCCTTTGGTTCCGTCTGTACAGCGCCTAGCGCAACCGAGTCCTGATCCATGACCCGGGCTGCGGGATGCGATCCCCTCCCAGGGCTGACCCGGGGCTGCCCTCCATTGGAAGGACCGGCCTGTCCAATTCAAAGGGAGCCTCAAAAGACACCACCCCCAAAAACACACACACGCAGTTGCAACCTACGCCTCAGGTAACCACGGCCCAACTCCCTCCCGCTGCGGACACAGATACGGATCCACACGGGCGGATGCCTGCAGACTCAGCCTCCTGCTCAGCTGGCGAGCACAACAAAGGGTTTGTCAGCTCGGCGACGCTCAGTCCGGGGTGAGGAAGGGGGGGTGACGATACACACCCTAACCCCGCCCCCGTCACCAGCCTCTCAAGCTGGGGAGGAGCTGGCTCTTCAGGCTGGCACCAAGGGGAAAGAGGACTGGCACAGAGGCGGCGGGGAGCTGCAGGGGAGGGTTCGTGGGGTGAGACCCTGGCTCAGTGGCCAGGCTGGCACCCTGCATAGACTGGTGTCCCCAGCCGTGCCCTCTCTGGGGTGCAGGAGGAGATGCAGGGGTAATACACGGGTGGGGTGGGAGGGGCCTTAAGAATAATCCACAAGCTGAACGAAGGTGGGAGTGCGCACTAGCGGTTAGAGCAGGAGACTGGCAGTCAGGATCCCTGGGTTCTGTTCCCAGCTCTGACCACATCAGACCAAGTCATTCAGTGCATGTGCCTCGGTTTCCCCAGCTATGGGGGACACCAGGAGACTTAGCTTAGAGTTGTAAAGCACTCTGAGCCAGCGAGACAACACGTTAGACTCGATCCCATTATTACTAAGATGACAGGAAAATCCAGGCCAGGACAGTTGTACTAGTGGCAGCCAGTCATCACCATCTGATGGCCATTTGGTGGCCTGTGTGAAATAAGTTTGCCAGGTCTCATCATTCCTAGCAGGCAGGGGCCCATATCAGCAAAACCCACTGCACGTTTGGGAACAAGAACCTGCTTTGCAGAGGGGCCGATGGCACAGGACTCTTTGGCTGGAGTCCTAAGCAAGCAGCACCTCTGGCTGCTGAGCCATAACCCACCATCTCCTCGAGCTGTGGGGCCTGAACTCATCCGTCTCAGCCCTTTGGACTCGGGACGAGAGCGCCACAAGAAGCCGCCTGTGCTCTGACGGAGGAAGGGAATGCAGCCCAGCCGGCCTCAGCGGCAGGCAGGTGCCCAAAGGCCATCGGGCCGAGAGACGCCCCTTACCTCTTCCCACTGGTGGATGTAGCGGATGAGCCGGGAAAGGCGCAGCAGACGCAGCAAGCTGAGGATCTTGGTGAAGCGGACGATGCGGAGGGCCCGGGCCGTTTTGTACACCTCCGAATCGATGCCCTTCTCCACGATGAGAAAAATATAATCCACAGGGATGGAGGAGACAAAATCCACCACGAACCAGGTCTTGAGGTACTTCTTCTTAATCCTCTCCGGGTCCAGGATGATATCCGTGTTGTCCTCGATGATTATCCCGGTGCGGAAGTTCAGCACCAGGTCCATGAGGAAGAACGTGTCAGAGACCACGTTGAAGACGATCCAGGGGGCCGTGGTCTCCTCCTTAAAGAAGGTGATGCCCACCGGGATGATGATGAGGTTGCCCACCATGAAGAGAAGCATCGTGAAGTCCCAGTAGAACCTGGAGAGGCAGAGCAGATGGAGACATCACTGACAAGCCCTCCGGGTTCCCTCTTGGTTTAATGCGCTCCCGCCCCTGCCCATCCTCACAACGGCCTCCTGCAGGCGTGACCCTCCGGGGAAGCTAGGGTGGGAGGCCGTGCAAGGGGAGGAGCAGCGGGAGCGCTGCCTTGCCAGGGGAGGAGGCGTCTCCCGTGTGAAGGGAGCTCCCGAGCCCTGCAGAAATCGAGTTCTGTGCGGGGCTCCGAGCAGCGCAGGGTGGAGTCACCACGTGACGGGTCGATTCGCCAGCTCTGCCCCGGAGGGGCGGCGTGGCAGCAGCGTTTAGGTACAAGGGGCAACATGCCGTGTGGTGCCTTGATGCCAGACAAGCCCTTGTCCCACTTCCCTCCCTCCCCCACCCCCGCCTATACCCTTGTGTCCCGTCCCTCCTCCCCCAAGGGCCGGATGAGGGCACCCATGGTGGGGGGTCTGCAGGGCCCCACGCTCTGCAGGGCAGGGGATTTTCTAACTCTAGGTCTGTGCACGTTCAAGGTGCCGGATCAGCATCGGGCTGGACCATAAAACAGGAGCTAAGGGGAGAGAAGGAGCAGCAGGAAATGTAGCGAGATCCATCAGCCGGGGGGATCCGCAAACCCTCTTTGCTTGGGACAAACAGCTAGGCTGGGAGAGGCACCGCAGGGACAAGGACCCCGATTCAGCAACCCGGGGCCTACCGGCCACCCAACTTCCTGAGCTTCGCACGGCTCCCTCGTCCTTCCTGGTCATGCCGGGAAGGCAGCGCTGGAGCTGGGAACAGAACCCAGGAGTCCTGACTCCCAGCCTCCTGCTCTAACCCCTTGAGAGCGCTTCCCCTCCGAGAACAAACAGCTTCCTGCCAGATCGGAGCCCTCTGACCCGGACCCATTCAGGGCCGAGAGGTGGAAACCTGTCCCGGGAAGGGACAGAGCACTGACTCCAGAAACCCCACCTCCCCAGAGGCTCCACGTGGAAGGGGGGACGTGGCGGGGAGGGGAAGGGAGCCTCGCTCGCTCGCTCTCAGGGACTGCCTCCAGAGAGAGGCTGGGTCTGAATCACGTACAACTGCAGCTTAAGCCAAAGCTTCCTGCAACCTCCGTTAGACGGAGGGAGGGGGGGCGGATTAAGGTTTGGGGGGTTCTACTCTCACCTCCCCAGTGTGTTTTCCACCCGTCCCCAATTCCCCTGGCCCTTCCCTGCCCCTTCAGGGCCAGCAAGGACCTTTCCCAAGCGCCTGCAAGGTTGAAGCTGAGCCCCACGGCCCCATCCTAACATCAGCATGCTGCTCCCGTCTCCTCGTTAGCATGGTGCTCACCCTCTCCGGGAACGCACCAGCCCCTTGCAGCAGAGCAGGCGTGTGTCTGCGCAGGTGTGTGGGGTGGGGGGACACGGAGAGAACGCTGCGGGTTTAACAGCCCGATGCTAAAGAAAAACACTTACACCCCCTCCTCTCTCGGTACCCAGGAACGCAGCCAGTGGGCCCCTTGCATCCCCCCCGTGGTCCCTCTGTCTAACCTCTGGGTGCCTCTGAGCAACTGGCTGAGGCGGCTAATTCCCAGCCTCTCGTCCCCGTGCACCAGATACCCTGCTTGACAAGATAATGGCACGGGGCCGGGATGCGTTTTTTGCCAGCACGGGTGAGGCTGCTGCTCCGAAGAGCCTCGTTTTCTACATGGGAGACGGGGGGTATTTCATCGCTTACGCTAAGGATGGCCATTTACTTGTCCAGTTCCTGGGGGCACCTCATCGCACAAAAGGTCTCAAAGCCGCAGAACTGAAGCAAAAGCAGGTGCAAGCCACAGAAAAGCCAGAGAGGGGGAGCAGACAGATATACATGGTCACTCCTGGCTAAGGAGCTAGTATATATTTGTGGGGGGAGGGGGGGGCTGGCTCTCCTCCCCCCTCCATAAAGGCTGGCACATGAACAGAACTAAACCTGCATCTTTCAAAAGGAAACGCAGCTCTCCCTTTGCAGCCAGCCTCCTGACCTTTCTCCAGTGACAGCCTGCACCTGAGACGTTTCCATGGCAACAGCTAGTGATGTCACAGCTGCCCAATTATGACTTCAGAGCACAGCGCGGGGTGCGTCGCCAAGGTACCCTTCAATTATCCCCCCAGGATGCAGAGGGAACATTCGCAGCTGAGAGGAGAGGCAGGCAGTATGGTCTAGTGGCGTTGTATTGAGGGCCTGGGTTCTATTCCCAGCTCCGCCACAGCCTTCCTGTATGACCTTGAGCAAGTCACCTAATCGCTGTGTCTCAGGGTCCCCCTCTGGCCGGTCAAGGAGGCAGCGGCGGGTGGCAAGAGAGCTCCACCGGGACCTCCTCAGGGAGCGAGTAGGTGGTGGGGAGTCCACCTACCCAGACATGACAGTAATCCGAGTGCCTCACCTGTATTAGTCAAGCTAGTCCCGTGACTCAAGTATTATCCCCATTCTACCAACAGAGACTTGAGGCAGAGAGAGGGAATCGAACCCAGGTCTCCCACGTTCCCGTGTCGCACCTTAACCACAAGACCTTCCTCTTCAAGGTCTCAGGGTGGGGTCTCAGAGTTCAGGGAACGCTGGAGTAGGGGGAGACGGATGGAGGAGAAAGGCCCCCAAATCCAGTAACAACTGCACAAGCCATCTCGCCCCAGATTCTACAAGCTAGATCCCCAAACACCCCTAAGACTCTCGAGGGGAGCTCTGCCCGGCGAGTTTGCAGCAAATGCTCAGGATTCCAGGGGCTCGGCCGAAGCAAAACTTTCTGTCCTTGCCTCCGCTACGGGGTCTGCATGCAAGATTTGCACCTGCGTGCCTCTTGGCATGCTTGACTGGCACCATCACAGGCCAATGCTCAGCATCGCCTGCAGCCAGCCCCGGTCACACAACACCAAGAGGCCCCCCCAGCGTTCGCTGGCCTGGGCGACCCCAGGGCAAGCTCTCTGCTGCTGCCAGACCGCGAGGCGAGCGGTGGAGGCAAGGGACAAGCTCTTGCAGACTGAGTGTTTACAGAGGTGCAGTGGCTCCAGGCTGGCACTTGGTAGGTCTAGCTGAGAGCTGGAAGGTCTGGGGTGAATGAAACGGCTGTTAGACTGAAGGAAGAAATAGAGATGGAGGCAGCAACATCCTGCATTATTGGCCAGGAACAGAACTCCCATAGTAATACTGCAGAGCCAATCTTTAAGTGCTTTACAGAGAATTCACTGAGTCTAACAGCACCCCGGGGAGGAAGGGAACATCGTGCCACTTGATGGGGGGGAACAGAGGGGCAGATCCCCCAACGTAGCTCAGAGCCAGATTGCCAAGGGCTGTGAAAAACTGAGCGAATAAATATAGACACACTGGGCAAAAATCTACTCTGATCTGAATCCCATTACAACCCCATGGGAATCAGGGGCCAAATATGGCCCACTGAGACTGACAAACCAGCCCTGATCACCTGCTGTGTTTTCATAAGAGCTATCCTGTGTAGTCACGCAGCAGAGATGGGTAACGCCAACTTAGTAAGTATTCCTCAGGGGAGAGTGAGTGCGTGGAAGAAGGGATCCATTCCACGTTACTTAAAATATAGCTTTAAAAGCAATTAAAGATGGGATTTGAGCATGTAAATTCTGGGCACCTCTTCCATAAGGTACCCTGCTCCCTGACCTAACAGGAACCCAACCATCAGGAGAGAATACAAGATTATGAAGACAATGGATTGTAAATTCTGTGGGACACGGTCTGTGATTTTTGTGTGTGTTTGCACAACACCTGGCCCATGCCATCGGCACGACCCCAATACAAATCATAAATCATAACAGCACTGCCAATGCTAGTGCAACTCCCTTACCACCATTTCCTGCGAACGTGTCCCAGAGGTTTGAGAGTTCTAAACTCCCTCAGCGCAGAAGCCTGCTGCAGACGTCTGCACTAATCCTTTTAAATTTTGCCACTGGAATTTCAAGACTGCAGATGCAACAACAGGGCAAACAATCAGATCAACCCCATTCCCCTCCTACAAACACTACTTCTAGGATGTATTAGCAGGAGTGCTGCAAGAAAGACACGAGAAGTAATTTTTCCTCTCAACTCTGTGCTGATTAGGCCTCAGCTGGAGTATTGTGTCCCGTTCTGGGTGCCACATTTCAGGAAAGATGTGGACAAATTGGAGAAAGTCCAGAGAAGAGCAACAAAAATGATTAAAGGTCTAGAAAACATGACCTATGGGGGAAGATTGAAAAAAATTGGGTCTGTGTAGTCTGGAAAAGAGAAGGCTCAGAGGGGACATGATAACCTTTTATGTGCTTGAAAACTGTTGTTACAAGGAGGAGGGGAAAAAATTGTTCTTCTTAACCTCTGAGGATAAGACAAGAAGCAATGGGCTTAAATTGCAGTACGAATGGTTTAGATTGGACATTAGGAAAAACTTCCTAACTATCAGGGTGGTTAAGCACTGGAATAAATTGCCAAGGGAGGTTGTGGAATCTCCATCATTGGAGATTTTAAAGAGCAGGTTAGATAAACACCTGTCAGGGATGGTCTAGATAATACTTAGTCCTGCCATGAGCGCAGGGGACTGGACTAGATGACATCTCGAGGTCCCTTCCAGTCCTACGATTCTATGATATGATTCCTCCTAGGCAGAAATCTCGAGCTTATTCAAATTCAGCACCACAGACAGCTCACCATGGTCAGAGATTCAGCGCAGAGAACATCTGTAAACTGATCCCCAGCAGCAGAATGCCAGAGAAAATGAAACAGTGCAACCAAATATTTTTCCAGCCCAGCCTAGAATATGCTTCATTACCAGAGTGCAGAAAGCAGAAATTTTAGGGCGACTCAAGAGAGTAAACAAGCAACACATGACTCGTGTAATAGCAGGGAAGGAACCGGCATCCCCCCTACCATTAACCAATTCAACATTTAATTAGTCATGATGCTGTTTGAAGGTTAACAGCCGTCGGGATAAATAAGGATTTAAAGACACAAAGAGCAAGGTCCTGATTTTCAGGGATGCTGAGCACCCACATCCCACACTGCCACCCACTGGCTTTGTGGGTGCTCAGCACCTTTTAGATCAGGCCTTAAGGCCAAAAGTGTCATACTGAGTTGTCTAAGGTTAGGCTCCTAAATCAATATTGAGGCACCTACGTATAAACAGCCTGTTTCTCAGAAAAGCTGCACACCCACATAGCCAACAGTGGGCCAGCGCCGCTTTTGAAAAAAGGAACCGGGTACTTATTTAAGTGGGTTTGGGAGACTAACTGTAAAAATCAGGTTTGAAAAGTTGGCCCAAGTGTTTAAGATCCAGGGAGACCTCCATTATTGAACCCAATCTCAAATAGTCAAGTACGCAAGGATTCCAACACAGCTGTGTGCGCCATTTCATTGGCCACCGATTTCCTTTGGGGATCCTTTGGGGGATTGCTTTGCAGCATTCTTAGCCGTCACCCAAAAACATTCCCAAACCCTTAAATCTTGCCCCCGAAGCAGCAGTTGCTAGCTCACGTTCCTGATGAACAAACTACGAAGTCTGGCTCCCATCTATCAAATATGACCACATTGCATTCATTCCATAGCAAGGGGGAATCACCATGGATCTCAGCAATAACCAGTTCATCAGAGCGGTCTCTCAGCGCGCAGAGAGAGGGCAGCATATAAATATGGAGCTACGGCGTCATTTTAAAAAGCCATCACCAGAAACAACAGGCCAGACATCCCAAGGAAGCAATACAAATTCTGGTAAAACTACCAGAGGAGCAGCTGCATGCTTTGCAGCATCAAAAGCCACATGGGTGACTTGCCATGGGTATAAAAGCTTCAGCTAATTGGCACAAACTTGTTTATCTAAAACACACACCTGCCATAAGACTTGCTTTGACATATCCTTGCCTGGGAGCTCAGCAGCTATTGCTCCACCAGCGGGAGCTCACCAGAAATAAAAACCTGCGGCTTGCCCGGGTTTATTTCCCATCTGCAGTTGCAGGGAAATGGTGCCTTTGAGTCAGATTACAGGAGTCCCAGTCATTCCTTAGGCACGTTTTGATCCTCAACCTGAACTCTGAGTTTCTCTGTACCAGACAGTCCCAAAGCAAATACACAGAGACACACACACACATTTGCAGCCGCAATGAACTGACTCATCCAAAGTGTGTTTGCTCTCGTTTCTAACGTTCCTGGGTTGTGTGCATGCTTCAGGGCTTAAACCAAGCTCTATCTACTAGAAATCAGGACGCATCCTAATGTGGGGACAGATTATTCCACATCTGTCTACTGTGGGGTTTCCCACACCTTCCTCTGTAGCATCAGGCACTAACCCCTGTCAGAAACAGGATACTGTACTAGATAGACCTTGTGTCTGCCCAGTATGTTTGTTCCTATCAGCTGGATGTAAAACTGTTTTGGTGTATTACATCTCTTCACCCTCCTATGTCTCAATTTTACAGAGGGATAAGCTGGGGCTTAGAGAAATTAAGCAATTTGCCCAAGGCCACCGCAGAACTGGGAACAGAACCCATGAGTCCTGTCTCATCTTAACTTTAAAGTTTAGCTTTGACTGGGGATAAAAGCACAAACTAGACATTTTTAAAAAGGCACCAGGAACAGGAAATACATGGAGAGGGTAACACAAGACAGCTCATCTCTGGGTGGGTCAATTCTGCATCGTATGTTTCAGCCTGTAATTTATAAGGTTTTTATCAGATTTGCAACTAGTGATACGAAACAGCCACCCTGTTGCCTCCTAGTAATTCAATATTTGTGTAAATAGGACCTTTATCTCCCCCTTGCATTTTGCATGAATAATTATAGTGCTCTGCCTGTGATGAGATACATTCTGCAAATGGGTGCGATTATGAAGTGATGTCACATATGCAGATGGGCATGATTTTATCTTAAAATGAGAAAATGGATCTTGCAAGGAAAACATTGCTGGAAACATATTCCATTAGCCTGATCAGATTTTGGGATGAGAGATATCATTGAGCATAAGCATTTACATGGGAGAGTGAAAATCAAATAAAGCCAAATCCGTATGCACCTTGATATGATTTCTGAGATAAATTCTTCCTGGATTTTGCTCTCTGGGTGTACGTATTAAATCTGTGAATGTAACAGGATGGATTTGTTATGAATTCTTTTTATTCGGCACCTAAATGCCCCAAGCGATACTAGCAAATGAGTCCCTGTCCGCAAAGGGTTTCTAGCCTAAATAAACAAAACAGACAAAGGACGGGAGGGGGGAAAACCACAGAGAGGAAGTGACGTGCCCATGGTCACACAGCAGGTTGGTGGCAGGACTGGGAACAGAACCCAGGGCTCTCGCCTCCTAGTTCTTTGCCCTCGCTGCTGCCTACCAGACGACCTTGTGATTGAAGCACATCACGACAAACACCACATGGATTTTTATTCCCAGTTCTAACACTGACTCACTGCGTAATCTTGGGCAAATCTCTTAGTCCCCAGATCTGCCAGGAGCTCTGAAAGAGCGGAGCCTGGCGCCCAGGCAGAACTCCACTGGCATCAGGAGTTTCCGTAACCAGCACATGGATTTGCTGAAACAGAGCCCACTGCAGAATCGGGGACTTCAGTGACTTGTCTGCCGTAACATGGGATCGAGGAGGAGGAGATGTTTCACAGGGGAGCGGAGACGCCCAATGGATCGCGTTTGCGGAGCCCTGACCGAAAGCGCCCCAGAAGTGCAAGGCACTGTCTGTTCTTGTCTCTTGTTAAAACACAATTTAAAAGAAAAGCTTTGAAACGGCCCCAGTGTCTGTCTGCGAGAAATAGCCTCTGGGGAGCAAGCGTGTTCTTCATGGCACTGGTAATTCCTAATTCTCTTAAACACAGCCCCAGCGTTGCCACAGTGATCTCATTATGACAAGGTCAAGACAGACAATGGAGATGACACTACGATGTCAAGATGAAACAAAGAGATGTCAATGCAAGTTATGCTCTAATACCATTTAAATGCACCACCCCAGCTAACGTTAGAACAAAGCTACGACAAATGAAATGAAATGAAATGAAATGAAAAGGGGGGGGGGAGGGGAGAGAGACACTCAGGGGCAGATTCTGACCTGAAACCACTGGGACTGAATTGATTTCTATGGAGCTGATCCTTCATTCTACACTGGTGCGAATCACGCTCTTTATGCTAGCTGCTTATTCTGCATTAATGCCTCAGGACAAATGATGTGTGGTGGTAATTGACAAGGAGGGGAAAGGTAGCGGTTGTTAGAATGGGATTAGGGAAGGCCATATATCAGGGAGCCTTTCCTCTGAGTATCTCGGCCATGTTTCAGCCCTGCAGCATATATGGCCCCTTCCCTGAGAGGGACCCACTCCATGGGGACGGGGGAAGGGGATCCACTGGATGGGACCCTGCTGGAGAATTCCTGTAAGGAATCGCAGTCAGCAGACAGGAGCTAGAGTCTTCTGAACTGGGGAAACAAACACTGACACGCGCTACCGCAAGCGTGTAACCAGAGGTTACCTACCGGACAATAAACACAGCCCGATCCCATGGAGACAGGGCACTGGACTGGGAGTCAGGAGACCCGGGTTCCATCCCTTGTTCTGACACTGACCTGCTGTGTGACCTCCGCCAAACCATTTCCCCCCGGATTCTCCTCCCACCCTTTGTCTACCCTGTCTTTGGGGGCAAGGACAATCTCTCACTACATATTTGTACAGCCCCTAGTACCACGGGGCCCTGCTCTTGTAGGTGCTGTTTGGATACAAATAAGTAAGATCCTTGAAAATTCCCTGTCCTGGAGTGTGGGGGAGACAGGGCCCTGCACCCCCGGCTTCCTGCGATTCACCAGGACTCTCCGCCAGCCAGTAAAGCAGAAGGTTTATTGAGACGACAGGAACACAGTCCAAGACAGGTCTTGCAGGTACAGACAACAGGACACCCCCGCAGTTAGGTCCATGGAGGGGCAGGGAGGCAAGACCCTCATTTGGGCTCCCTTCCCTTTTCCTAGCCAGCTCCACACTGAAACTCCCGCCAGCCCTCTCAGCCTCCCCCCGGCTCCTCCCCCTGCCTTTGTCCAGTTTCCGGGGCAAAGATGTCACCTGGCCGCCAACCCCCGCCCTGGGTTCTCATGTTATGTGCTCAGGTCTCCTCCCTCAAGGCAAGTCTCCCATCCCCAATGCAGCCAGTCCCAGCAAAACTCCCCTGCAACCTTCCCAGGTCAATACTCCCCACTCAGTATTCAAAGAAAACATTAAGAACATTCCCACTTCGTCACAGCCCCACACACAGCTTTGGAATTCAGTTCAATCCTCTCTGGAAATGCCCACATAAACCGACAGAAAGCAGCAGCAAAGCCATCACGGGAATAAAACAACCCATTGGTCCAGGAAACAAGGTTAAGTGGCTACCACAAGAGAGGGGCTGGAACTAACTGCAAGACTTTCTGTCCGCCGCATGGGTGCTCTGCATCTCCTACTCTCCAGGGGTGGAGACAGCCTGCATTGCTACTTGCAAAATGCTGCCGGAGAGAGAGATGCAGGTAGAGCAGGAACAGCAAGGGAAGGAGGAAGAAAATGGTACCCAAGCGGGCTTGAGCACCCAGATGTCTGGTGACAGCCGCATCCTTTGCACAGTCTTTTGCCTTGGAGAGTGTGGGTCATGTGCAATTCTTCAGCCCCCAATAACAACCACCACAAAACCCCACATAGCTGTACAATATTTGATCAGCTCATACGCCTCCCCCCGGCCATTTGAATTTAACTCTGCAAACCCGGGGACCAGTCAAAGCTCTCCCGGGGGCTTGGCAGAGGAGGTTGGGGCCGGGGGGGACAGAATACCGTATGACGCGCCAGATGGAAAGGACACAGACACTGCTGCAGGAGCTTGCGTTCTGCCTTGTGAGTCCCAAGGGGCGCTAGTCCCCACGGTGCCGGATGAAAATCTTGCTGGGAAGCCTCGGCACCGAGGACCTGGCTTCACCCACCCTGAGGAATTAAAGCTAGGAACACAATCTGGCCTCATTAAAACACCCTGTAGTGCAGGAGGGGAGAGACACGCGCACAAAGCTGCTGCATCACTGATGTTTAAAGAAGGGGAGAGACCAGATCCTCGGCCGCTGTCATGCCCACCCGACCTTCCACCGTTCTGTTTACGTGGCCAGCCCGGTGCTGATGGCAGGGAGGTGCCGACTGAGGGGAGGGGGGCACCACTGCCCAGGGCCATATTTTATTCCTGCTCCTTGCAGCTGCCTTCCCATTTCTGCCTCTCTGGGAGCGGACAAAGCCGGGTCTCTGAACACTGCTGGGTCACTGTGATGGCTTCTTGTCTGGTTACAGGCGGGAGGGCTAAGAGCTTCAGAGGCCTCCTGGGAGGAGGGCTGAGGGATGCCCTTGTCAAAGGCACCCAGCTTGGATTCCTCCGGAGGCCTGGTGCCCGCCCCGATGGGGCTGCGGCTTCAGCGGGGGATCAGGCTCCCGCGCCCCCGCGGCCAGACGGGAGGGGAAGGTGTAAAGCAGAGCCCGGGCTCCGCTCAGCCCCTCCACCCTCCAGAGGCAGCTCAAGGTGCCCTCTTGCCAAAGCGTCGCCCGGCCTCCCAGCCAGCCCCGGCCTCTCCCCCTGGCGCTCAGCTTCCTCCCCACCCCGGAGGGGCTGATCAGTGGGATGGGGAGGGGGAGGAGATGAACTAGGTTCCCCTGCCCCTCTGGCTCCCCCAGAACCTGAAGTCGCTGGAGGAGTGGATGGTCCTGCTCCCTCCTCCAACCTGGGCTCCCTGCCCCTCTCTTTCCCTCCTCCCATCCCAGGCCCACACCCCCTCTGGGCTCCCTGCCCCCCCATCCCGGGCTCTCTGCCCCTCACTCCCCCCCCATCCCGGGCTCACCCCCCCCAATCCCGGGCTCCCTGCCCCTCACTCCTCCCCCATCCCGGGGCTCCCCCCCCGGGCTCCCTGCCCCTCTCCCCCCCTATCCAGGGCTCTCTGCCCCTCAGTCCCCCCCCCATTCCGGGGCTCCCCCCCCGGGCTCCCTGCTTCTCTCTTCCCCCCCCTTCCCGGGCTCTCTGCCCCTCACTCCCCCCCCCGATCCAGGGTTCCCCCCCCCGGGCTCCCCCTGTCTTTGAGGTCGCTGCCGGGGTGATCTGCCCCCCCCCGCGGGGTCCCGCACCTGAAGTCGCTGTAGGGGTGGATGATCCAGGCCCCCGCCGACTTGACCCGCTCCTGCTCCCGCTCCACCGCCTTCTGGGAGCCGAACATCCGCAGCGAGAACTTGTTGACCCCAGGCTGGAGCATGGCCCCGAGCTGGCGCTGCATGAAGCTCGCCTGGCTGCCGCGGGGCTCGCCGCCCTCCTCCCCGCCGGCCCCGTCCGGCCCCCCGGGGGAGCCGCCCTCGGGCTCGGCCCCGCTGCACGAGAAGGAGACCTTGGGCTCCCGGGGGGGCTGGGGCTCGGCCTCCGGCTCCCCGCGCCGGCACTCCCCGTTCGGGGAGCCCTTCCCGGCCCGCCCGCTCATGCTGCCGCCCCGCAGCTGCCGCTGCCCGCGCTTGGCCCCTTGGCCCGGCCGCTCCTCCGGGCCCGGCGCCCCGCCGCCGCCGGCCGCCGCCTCCCCGCCGCTGCCCGTCCGCATGCTGCAGCCGCCGCCTCCCTCGCCCGGCCCGCCCAGCCCGAGAGCCGCAGCCGGCGAGTGGCGAGCCCAGCCCGGCCGGGGGGCGGGGAGAGGGGCGGGGAGAGCGAGCGAGCCTGGAGAACCGGGGGGCGGGGGGCGGAAGGGGGGAGAGAGAGAGACAAGGAGAAGAGGGGGAAGGAGGCAGGAGGGATGGAGGGGGAAGGATGGGGGAGAGGGAAGGAGGCAGGAGGGGTGGAGGGGGAAGGATGGGGGAGAGGGAAGGAGGCAGGTGGAGGGAGGGAAGGATGGGGGGAGAGGGAAGGAGGCAGGAGGGGTGGAGGGGGAAGGATGGGGGGAGAGGGAAGGAGGCAGGAGGGGTGGAGGGGGAAGGATGGGGGGAGAGGGAAGGAGGCAGGAGTGCGAAGGATGGGGGTAGAGGGAAGGAGGCAGGAGGGTGGAGGGGGAAGGATGTGGGGAGAGGGAAGGGGGCCGGAGTGGGCAGGGGGAAGGATGGGGGAGAGGGAAGGAGGCAGGAGGCAGGAGGGATGGAGGTTGGAGAGGGAAGGAGGCAGGAGGGGTGGAGGGGGAAGGATGTGGGGAGAGGGAAGGAGGCAGGAGGGATGGAGGGGGAAGGAAGGTGGGAGAGGGAAGGAGGCAGGAGGGATGGAGGGGGAAGGATGGGGGAGAGGGAAGGAGGCAGGAGGGGTGGAGGGGGAAGGATGGGGGGAGAGGGAAGGAGGCAGGAGGGGTGGAGGGGGAAGGATGGGGGGAGAGGGAAGGAGGCAGGAGGGGTGGAGGGGGAAGGATGGGGGGAGAGGGAAGGAGGCAGGAGGGATGGAGGGGGAAGGATGGGGGGAGAGCTAAGCAGGCAGCAGGCAGGAGGGGGAAGGATGGGGGAGATGGAAGGAGGCAGGAGGGATGGAGGGGGAAGGATGGGGGAGAGGGAAGGAGGCAGGAGGCAGGAGGGGGAAGGATGGGGGGAGAGGGAAGGAGGCAGGAGGGGTGGAGGGGGAAGGATGGGGAGAGGGAAGGAGGCAGGAGGGGTGGGTGGAGGGAGAGAGAGACAAGGAGAAGAGGGGCAGGAGGCAGGAGGCAGGAGGGGGTTGGAGTAAGGCAGGAGAAGGGGGTGACACAAGGGGAGAGGGAGCTGGATCAGACTGAAGAAAGGACCGGAGAGAGGGACAGAGGCAGGAGAAAGGGGAATTGGGGGGGCGGTGGAAAGGCAAAGAGGAAGGGAAGGCTGGAGGGAGAAAGGAAGGAGAGAGAGGCGGGACCCAGGGGGATAACAAAGCAGCATGTGACAGTGAAATGAGGGCAGGGGAAGAGGAAGGCCAGACAGGAGGGATGGGCAGAGGGGATAGAAGAGAGAAAAGGGGGGAGGGAAATGTGAGAGGCAGAAGTTCGGCTGGGAAAAAGAATTCAGGTTTGAGCCTTCAGTCCCCCCCGGAGTCCCCTCTTGCTGCCGGGTCTTAGCAATGCAGCACAGCCCCCTCCCCACCCCCAGCGAGCGGCTGGGGTGTTGTGCATGAGTCCCAAACCCCTGTGGAGGCCTAGATGACCAGGTCCGGGGGTGCTAAGGATGACACCCCCCCCCACGCCTGCTATGAGTTGCAAGGGTCTCAGCGGCAGGCTGGGGGATTATGGAATTGCTGTCTGTGCCTCCACAAAGTGCATTAGCCTGGGCCCGTTCGTGCCGTACCTCACAGCGACTATGTTTGATTTTCTCTCCTTAATGTTTGTTTAAAACGGCAGCTACATCATGGCAGTAGAGGAGGCCTGCCGAGGAGCTGCAGGGGCCGGAGGCTGCGCATTCTGTGCCCAGGGTCTAAGTGATGGAAATATGCAGAGGAAAAATACTTACAGGGAAATGTACTTACTCTGCATGAGTAATAGTTTCCTTTCTGGTCTTGCAGCTAAAACACTGGACTGGGAGGCAGGAAATCTGGATTCAGTTCCTGGCTCTGCCACAGTCTCCCTGGGCAAGTCACTTAACCGCCAAAGAGTTGGTATCTTCTTAACTTTGCCATTTAAAACAAAAAACAAACCCAGTTTTGAAATCCACCAGCCCAGAACATTGTAAAAGTGACTCTCTGAACATTGCCCTGCTGTGGGAGTCCCACATGGTCTCTCTAGGCTGTTCCAGACCAATGTTCCTCCATTTGTCAACCCTAAATTAACTTTACCCCCTGCAAACTCAGCCTGAAAAGTGGAGACTGCAGTATTTGACCTCACTGCCATGAGGAACAGACGATTCTGCAGCCAGAATTTAGGTGACAAGTTTTCTTGATGGTGCATAAAGCAAAAAATAATGTTTTCCAGCCCTGATAAAGTGCTCATCTGTCATCTCAAAGCGCTTTACAAAGGAGGGCAGCATCACTCTCCCCATTTTACAGATGGGGAAACTGAGGCACAGGGCAGGAACTGGAAATGACTTGCCCATGGTCACACAGGAAGTTTGTGACAGCCCAAGAGTGCTCTGTCCTAGTGCACTGTTCACTGCCTCTTTCCCTCTGCTCTGCAGGGCCAACAGGATTAGCAGCCATTTCACGCTAAGAAACTAGCACTCTCTGACACACACACACAGGGAGCCAGTATGGTCTGCACTTTCATAGATAGATACACACCCTGTATTGACCTTCCCCTTGTTTGACACCCTCGATGACTTAAAACCAGCCAGATCGGCTGGGGGCTGGGACTTCATTCACCATCACGTCAACCTTTGCAGCTGAGACCCTGACCCATAAACCCAGGTTTCATAATGGAAGCCACTCGCAGATGCGTAGGCACTGCCTGCTGCTGCTGTACTACTCAGAGTTAATCAGAACACCTGGGAAACAGCTAAGACCTGGGGAAAAGGTGACACTGCGGGACGATTTCATCTTCCGACACCTGCTGTTTGATATGAATCCTTTGCCCACCTTTGCATGTGTGCTGAGTGGATCCAGTTCAGAAGAAAAGTGCATTTTATGGAGGATTGCTGCCATTTTGGGGTCCAATGCTGAACGAGGGGCATTAATCATCCACTTGATAACTCCCAGGGGAATCTGACTGTATCTCACAGCCTGATCTCACAGCCCTGAAACTGACAGCCCCACCTTCTGCTGCAGGTTCCCCACCCGGCCTGGGTTGGAAGGGAATGGAGATGAATAGCTTTCTTTGTGGTGCAATGTGTAAACGGTCCTTAAGGGTTACAGACATTTTAAGAAGTAGTCGGCCAATTTTCCCTTTCTCTAGATGGCCAGGAATAGGCAGGGTGAGGTATCAAACTGGATAGATCACTATATATACCTGCACAATGCCTGGTCTGTTTCCTGAATGCTATAGTCTTCTCGTTTGTTTGTTACAGAATTTTGTCTGGGTGAACACAGTTTGGTATCAACAACACTAAACAGTCAAAGCATACATAGAAATTGCCTCACACCCACCATTGAAATACAGCTGCTTTCATGGTGGGGTGTAGCAATTCCCTATCACCGCCTCCCACTGGAATTAGAACAAGGAAGGAAGAAAAAACTGCCATGGTTGGGGTGGGTAGTTAGAGATCAGCTGGAATATTCAGAGCCAGAGCCTGATTTTGAACACTCTGAAGGTCGGCTGGGCCTGTCTAATTTTAAGTAGGCAGGATCCAGAATGGACTCAAGTGGGCAGGATCTTAGTTTTTACATCTCAACTGAAAGACTCCAAATTCTTGCTAGCCATAGGGAGATGAAGAAAGCAGAGGGTAGGTTAGAGCAGCCCTGGGGTTGCTCTCATTTAGACTGCGGGCTGGGTAGGAAACAATAGGCATCATTACACTAAGCCCATGGTCTTGAAGTGAGTGGAAATAGCCTCCCCAGTTGGTGCAGAACAGGCGCAAGGGATCTACACTGGCCCTGCTCTCAGTCTCTGGTGGAAGGACTGCTCCAGGGGCTTGACCAAAGCATACTCCCCTGAAGTTATTCTCTGCTTCCCAGAACCCACAGAGAGGCCAGGGAAGCATATCATAAGTTAGAGCAGCCCTGTGGAGACTCTCACTTAGACTGGGGGGCTGGGCAGGTTTCTGAACAGCCCCCGAATAAGGGAAGAGCAAAGGTGGCTTAAAGACACTTTAAACTGCCCCCAGCCCATCCTTGCTCCCCAAGTGCAGGAGTAATTGGGAATCAGACTCTTAGTCACTCTGAGCCTCCTAGTTCAGGTTTTGTTTGTGGAAAGAGTCTGAGCTTCCGAGAGGTCTGGACAGAGCAGTGGGGAAAGCGGCTTGAGAATTTCAGCTCCTCTCCTGGGAGAGAGGCCCAGGCATGGAAGCTCAGGGGTCTATCAGCCAAGAGAAAGGAAGCCGAGTTGTAGCAGCATGTGAGAAGCCCTAGGGAGCGGCCATTGCTGGACAGGGAAGGCTGAAAATGACTTGACACACAGCAGGATCCCAGGACCACGTGGGCAGGTATCTCAGGGCACGGCTAGCTCACCCACCACCGCGGGACCTAGACACCAGCCTGCCTGGCCCTCGCATCACACAGAGACACAAAACCAGACTGGAAGCTGTGTGACAAAGTGGGAATCATTTTGTGAGGCCTGTGCGTGCCTCAGTTTCCCCTCTGGGCGGCATTGTTACCCAGTGGGTGCCAGGGGACTGTTTGCTCTCAGGGAAGGCTAGGAGACATAGGTGTGGGTGTCACCTAGCTCCCTGGGCCTTAGTGTCCATACCAGCGGAGTACCTGAGAAGCCAGTGGCAAATCCAAACGCTAGGACATTGGCACCTAGCAACCAAGAACCCAGAGGGAGAGGGAGATCAAAGGACTGGCAGGTGTGCGGTGGGGGATAAGATCTGATTTCTGGAAGGAGCCAGGGCTCTCCCTTGAGTCTGATGAAGGTCAGATGGACAGAGCTGGAACCAAGGGGTTCAGTACAGCTTGGCTGGGCTCTGGGCCCACCAGAATGGACCATGCTTTAACCTTCAGTTCTCTGTGCTGCCCTACGGGCCTCCCATGCTGGGTTCCAGGTGACTAGCAAGCCCGTGCGAATGCTGGGTGAGCTGCGCTAATCCCCGCCGAGTGGACAAATCGGTCCCAGCCGGGCTGGCTGACCGGCGCTCACGGTGTGAAGCAGGGGCGCTGAAGGCCCAGAGGTCCAGGCCAAGGGGGTAGTGAAGCCGCATGGCTGACCCTGGAGGAAGAGGGACGCTCTTTGGGTGTCTGGCCCACTCAGGGTTCCTCCTAGAGACTGTTCCAAAGCTGGGGCCGCAGCACCGATCGTGTGGATCTGGGACAAGCTGCATTTCACACGCACGCTGCCACCTGCATGGCAAGGAGAGACTCTGCCGACCTGCCATACACCCCCCATATATTACTCTGCCCCCTACGTCACACACAGATACAGTTACACACAGCACCAGGCATGAGCCCAAATGCATGCTCATGCATAGACCCCCATGCTACACCCTGCATCACCCCACTACAGCCATCCCCCTTGCTAAACCTTGCATCATCCCACGACAGCCACCCTCTTGCTACACCCTGTATCTCCCCACTACAGTCATCCCCCTTGCTACACCCTGCATCACCCCACTACAGCCATCCCCCATGCTACACCCTGCATCTCCCCATGCTACACCCTGCATCTCCCCACTAGTCATCCCACTACAGCCATCCCCCATGCTACACCCTGCATCACCCCACTAGTCATCCCCCTTGCTTCACCCTGCATCACCCCACTACAATCACCCAAATGGTACAACCTGCTTCTCCCCACTACAGTCATCCCCATGCATCACCCCAGCTGCACACATATACACTCACTATATGCTACAGTCAGTGTTACCCTCCCCCCCGCCACAGCTCTACACACACACTGCAACTTGCGTGACTCCCTCTCTCGCATACCAGTCTACTACCTGCACCACGTACACAAGGATAAACACACACCCGCGAGCAGCAGGTTGCCATCTCCATCACACACACGAGGTTCACATGTGCCAGCAGCATCCTCTGTTTACAGGCTCATTATCAGGCCTGCCAACACACACATGCCAGGGACAGACAGCCAAAGCAAACCAGACAGCAGGACACGCCGCACAGAGAAAACCATCCACGGCTCAACGCTGCACTGGGGAGAATCTTTCGGCCTGAACGCTGCAGCCACCTCATTAGCCATCTGGTGTGTGTGTTTGTGAGATGGAGGGGAAGGGAGCGGGAGGAGACCCTGAAGGTGATTTGATTTTATGGAGACTTTTGGGGTCAGTTGTCCCTTCTGGCAGCTGTGGCTAGCTGTGTGTGCGTGTGTCACAAGCCGACAGCCAGCCAAGGGCCCCCATGTGCTCAGCCCCTAGTGCCAGTGGTGGCTTGTGGACCAAGGTGTTTGCCTAGCAAAGAGATTCACTCACTGCAGACAGCCCTTGCTGAGGCAGTTTGCATGGAGCAAAACATCCTGCTGCTGCATGTGGCAGTCTGGAGGGGTTTGGAATCATGTGGCCTTTCCAGAGACAGGCCAGGTGAGGAGGGAGCAGGTTAGACGGCATTAGTGAGAGCTGCCAGAATAAAGGAGGAGGAAAAAGAGTGAGTGTGAGGAAGGATGGTCCAGAGGTTAGGGCACTAGCCTAGGACTTCTGGGGTCCTTTCTCTGCTCTGTTTGAGCTGGGGCAAGTCACTCATCGCTCTGTGCCTCAGTTTCCCATCTCTAAAATGGGGCTCATAGCCCTGCTGTACCTCACAGGAGTGTTGTGAGATGCTCAGTGCATCACCACGCTGGTGGGGTTCATATAAATACCATAGACTGATGTGCCTGTGTGGGGGAGTGGTGGGGAAGTGGGCGGTGTCACAGTACGTGGAACCATAGGAGGCATTTAGTAAAGAAAACCACTAGAGCCACAAACAGGCTTCCACACAGCTTGAGTGCCAGTTTTGTCTCCCATGTGTACCAGGGACCATTGTCTGGAATTCTACACAGCACCCAGAGACATCTAGTGGCTGAACAGTGTACTGCGTGCAAGCCTCTTGGGGCAGGTGAGAGCACAGAGACGAGGAGGCACAGATGCTCATAAGAAGAAAAAGGAAAAACATGCACACATGTTCCCCAGGGGCGTAGGAGACACACTCTGTCTCTCAGCCCATCCCCTGACACTGCCAGCCTGGCTGGTCTGGACACAGATTCACAGCTGACTAGGAGCCTGGGTAACTGCCTCATCTCCTCCTGACTCCTCCTGCCCCGTTTCCTTCCAATTTTTTGTCACAATCACTTGTTGCAGCTGATTTTAAACTATAGCCTCCCGGGGACTGGGCCTGTCTGCACAGCACCCAGCAAAGGTGGGCTCTTGTCCAGACCGAGGTCTCTGGGCACTACCGCAATATATGTACCGGAGAGAGAGAGAGTCCCGTTTGCTGACGGCGTCTGAAGCTGTGGGGAGAGTTGGGCTTGCAGGAATTCTTTGTCCCCCTCTCTCCAGCTGAAATCAGAATCTTTTAGCATTAGACTCACCAGCACCAGCATCTCCTTGGGAAGCCGTACTCGGTGCCCGGTCAGCTGAGCGGGAAAGAGGGGACTGGCTGCGTGTGGCCTGGGGTCAGAGCTGGGATCCCTCCCTCCTAGCTGACTCTGCAGCTAAGCTCACGAG
Source organism: Mauremys mutica (assembly GCF_020497125.1). Lineage (NCBI taxonomy): Eukaryota > Metazoa > Chordata > Testudines > Geoemydidae > Mauremys > Mauremys mutica. The sequence goes on from NC_059095.1 coordinate 5,924,989, forward strand.
AAGGTGCAAGCCCGAGCCCATCCTATGGGAGAAGCGACTAATTCTCCCCCATCACACCAGGAACTCCCTGCAGAGTGAGACAAGAGGGTCCTGTCTCTCAGTACAGTCGGGCCTGTTTCGAGCAGGTTGGGTGGAGAGAGGGCAGGGACCAGAAACAGTTTCCCCCGGGGCTGATACTACAGCCATAGGGCTGGCACAGCCAAGGGTGAGGTGGGACCGTCACCGGCTTTAGCTGCTAGTGGTACGAGCGGAGAGACTTCCAGTGCGGGGGATCGTCTCTCGACTCGGCCCCTACTGGTGGGTATCTGAGCCCCTCCCACTCGTGTAGGGGATTGTGAGCAGTGCTACTGTACAGAGGGGGAAACAGGGCCGGAGAAATGGATTAACTCAGCCAGGGAGTCTGCAGTGGAGCAGGGAACTGAACCCGGATCTCCCAGGGCAGTGCCCTAACCACTAGTCCAGCCTCCCTCTCACCATCACCTGCATCAACACTGCAGACGGCTGCAATGTTCATCCCCCTTGGGTAGGGCCCTCAGTGCCACTTGCACCCCTCTTGGTTCCCTGAGGCCCCCCCCCAAAGATTCATGGGAAGAATTCCACTCCGCCCCACCCCAGGAGTGGCCGAATTACTGACCCGATCTAACAGCCTGTTGGCTTTGTCCTGTCTCTTCCAGCACTGCCTGGACCTCGGGAGATTTCCCCTCCTCTCCTTATGTCTCGCCTGAGTCTGTTACAAAGGAGAAAGCTGGCGGATCTAACCCTAGTTCCCCCCCCCCCCACACACACACACACTCTGCCAACAGCATTTTGCAGCAGAGCTTTCATTATGCTGAGATGTCGGCTGGGCCCTCTGTGTCCTCGCATGGCTCTCTCCTGGGCATGTCACATGTTAGCATAAAGGGCAGATGGGGTCGGGGGTGGGGGGGCACTGCTTGCTGGCTCCATAACTAGAGGGCTGGAACAGCACAAGATTAGGCAGAGTGCGAGGGGGACGCCAGGGGACCAGGGGGTGCCTCCAGAAGGCCTGGCATGAAGTTCATGTCAGTTACCTGGCAGGATTTTTTTCAGAAGATCTTTAGCGAGTTAAGAGTTCAGGCCCAGCCTGCACCTTCCTAAGCTGGATCTGGTGTAAGCATGAGACAAATCCCCCCTTGATTTCCGTGGGGCTACGCAGACGATCTAGCCCCTGAGCACTGAGGGACTGAGTCTCCCAGGCCCTGCACCTTGTGTCAGTTACCCCGGCATGAAACGTTACCAGCGATGCAAGAGACGAATCCCGTGCTGGGACCATCCTACACAGGTGGAAATGAGAACACGAGGTGGGGAACTTGGATCCTGGACTTCATAGTCAATGAAGAGGTCCTATTCCTGGCTCTGCTGCTGGCTCACTGGGTGACCTTGGGCGAGTCACGTCCCCACCCCCGCTTCTGTGCCTCAGTTTCCCACCTGTACCATGCGGATGACGACATGACCTTGTGTGAAGCGCTTTGCTATCTCTGGATGAAGAAGGCTGGATGATGACGATGTCTCTCTGGATGATGAAGTATGTCTACAGTTAATCTTTCAGAGTTTTATTATTTCCATTACTACAGGGCCAGAGACCCCAGCTGTGAGCAGAGCCCTGGAGGGAGAGACACCTCCTGTGCTGAGCAGCTTTGGCAAGACAGACAGACATAGAGGGGAAGACAGAGACACAGAGAAGTGACTTGCCCAAAGTCAAACAGCAGGGCCATAAAAGAGGTCCTGCGTGCCAGGCCGGCGCCTGCTCCAGTGCTCCACCCTGCCTTTCTGCTGCCAAAATGGCAGCTCCCATTGGAAGGGGCAGAGTTCTCAATGGAGACAAACCAGCCCCGTTGTTAGCCGGTTGCCTCGTTGGAGTGTGCGACGCACCATCACACCCAAGACTGTCTCCTGGCCTCTTGGGGATATTTCTGTCCCTTCCACTTTACCTCCGTACTCAGAAGTGGAAGCAGCTTCCACGAGGAACAGTCATCAGCTTATAGGCAGCCTCCTTCCAGCCTGGGCTATTTCTTTCCCATCCTCCCTGATCTTTTCTCGCAAGCAAAACCGCAGCAGGGCGAAATGGACCCAGTTCTTCTATTTTAAAACCAGACAGGGGCTGACAGAGGAGCCCTGAGCACAAGGCGGTTTCTCCACCTCCCAGCTCTGCAGGCTGAACCTGAAACCTGGGTTATAAATATCCACATATTGTTTCCCTATTTAGACCCTTTGCAGGATCCGGGCTCGCCGCTGGCAGGTGGGACAGACAGAGGGCAGGCGGCGGCTGCAGAGCAGGAAATGGAGAAAAGAAGAGGAGGAGGAGGAGGACAGAGGGGATGAAGGCCCAGTACAGATGCACGTGACACAGGAGATAGGGGCCCAGTCCTGCTTCCACACTCAAGTGGAGACCAGCAGAGGGGACGTTGGCTGGGTTGAGATTGTCCGAAAGCCCACTGGAGTTTCACAGAGAAGTATCGGAGACACTGGCTGATGACGAGTGTTTGCAGGTCTCCGCACAAGGGGGTGAGGGGAGGGGCAGGAGAATCGGTGGGGGGATTCGGTGCCTCCAGAGTCTCAATCTACAGACAGACAGCATGGCCTAGCGCTCTGAGCACAGCCACGGGAGGCCTGAACTCCACACCTCTAGCACAGTGTGACCCGGGGCAAGTTGTGGCCCAGCTCTGTGCCTCAGTTTCCCCACCTGTAAAATGGGGGCGATACCGCTTTGCCGCCTGTGGCGTTGCAGGTGGCCGCAGGGTGCCAAGCACCTAACAGCTCCAAGAAATGCTTGGATGAGCTCAAGGGAAAGATAACAGGGGACTGATTGGCAGCCTCTTCCTTTGCCCGGGCTCCTGGTAACAGACTGGAGCAGAGCAGGAAGAGGGGCAGCTCCCACAAGCCCGTCTTGCGGCCGGGCAGCTGGGTGGGATCCAGGAGGGTACAGGAGACTCAGCAAAAGCTACTCGATCATTTGTCTTTGCCAGCATCTGCAGGAGAGCAGCGCCCTCTGCTGCCCAGCATGCGGAACCACAGACGGGTGGAAATTGGAATTCGCACTCCAGACCCTGCACTGAGTAAGGGTGATATTCCCTGTAACCCCTCCATCTTGTACTGCCAGCCCTTTAGTTCCCCCAAGCTAGATTTGGGTGGGCGTCAAGTCTCCAATGCCCCGTGCTGGTGCTAGGGGGTACCAGGCTATTGGCATCACCGTCTTTCCCATCAGCCGCCCAACTGAGTTCCTGACCACGGCGCCGCCTTTCAAAGCCCCAAGGTGCAGTTTGGGGACAGAATCATTGCCCCTACCATGGCAATCGGACCTGAGCCCCAGCCCAGCTCCTCAGCTGCCTTCCCTAAAATGGTCCCAATCATAGAATCTCAGGGGTGGAAGGGACCTCAGGAGGTATCTAGTCCAACCCCCTGCTCAAAGCAGGGCCAATCCCCAGGCAGATTTTTACCCCAGTTCCCTAAATGGCCCCCTCAAGGATTGAACTCACAACCCTGGGCTTAGCAGGCCAATGCTCAAACCACTGAGCTATCCCTCCCCCTCTGAAGAAAGCCCCCTGCCCCCGCAGTGTCCGCTCGGCCAGAGATTTCCCTGTAGCAGCCATCAAAGAGAGACCGGAGATACTGGGACAAGGGACATCCCGGGCCTCAGGCCTTTCAAACCATACTAGCGCTGCCAGGTAAAGTGAAACTTAGCCAATGTCACCGAGCGGCTGAAGAAAGAGCCTTCGGCGATAAAGACGCAGCCCTGGCATCCGACTGTAGAAAGGGCTCAGAGAAGAAGAGAAGGTGACAACCTGGCTCCACTGAAGCCAATGGCAAACTCCCATGGATTTCCGTGGGGTCTAGTTTTCACTTTTAGTCTGGTTTAGCTGAAGTGGGCACGGCCCGCAGGGCAGCGCTGAGACCTTCAAACCTGCCGCATGCAACGGGAAGACGACCTCACTGAACGGAGCTCGTTACGGCCTTAACGAGGGAGCAAAGCCCAGAGCGAAAGGTAAGTCAACGCAGAGCACAGAGAGGATGACCCTGCAGGGACCCCAGGTCCTCTGACGCTGAGAAACTCAGAGAGAGGGAAGCGGTCACTCAGGCTGTGGGGCATGTCCCCCCGGGGGGGGCATGGAAGAATGTTCGCGGGGGGGGGAGTGGTGAGACCAGGTGGCTTATCCAGTGTGCCGGGACCTGGCCCAGGTGGAGAGGAAGGGCCGTGTCCACCCCTGACACCTCAGCGGGCCACCCGGCCTGTGAGTCAGCGTCAACATCTGCCACGCCGATGTCCACTCCCAGCAGCCTCCTTGCCCAGCGCTGGCTCTGCCCCCCAGAGTCCCTGGCACGCACCTTCCCCCCCCCGGACACCCAAGGGGGAAGGGGCAGAGGGACACATATTGGCCCTTGTGGGGCAGCCTGGCTGCAAGGTAGGCAGTGCCTCTGGCAGGGCCGGCTCCAGAGCCCAGCGGGACAAGCACCCGCCTGGGGCGGCCCTTTCCCGGGGGGGCGGCAGGCTGGGCCGGCGGACCTCCCGCAGTCATGCCTGCAGCAGCTCAACCGGAGCCGCTGGACCAGCGAACCGCCCGCAGCTGCGGGAGGTCCAGCCGAGCCGCGCGACCAGCGGACCCTCCGCAGTCATACCCGCGGGAGGTCCGCTGCTCCCGCGGCTCGGGGGCGCCTCCCGGGCATGACTGCTTGGGGCGGCCAAATTTGTAGAGCCGCCCCTGGCCTCTGGTCAGTAGCTGTGCGTTCGAAAGGTGCGGATGTAGGGAATTTAATTCCGGCTGGGCTAACGTCTCCCTTAGCTTTACGGGGAGGCTAACAAGCCTACTTCCCATGGGTCTGTTTTTGTCTGGCTTGAGGGAGGGGGGCCACCCCAAATTGTAACTCACGGGGCGGGGGAGGAGCGGCTCAGCTCAAAAAGTTTGCAAACCACCGAACTAGTTACATTTCCTGTGTGGTTATGCCCCATTGGTGATCAGAAAAAACGACAAAGCAGATTTTAGAATTATTCTGAGTATATCTGGGGTTTGCAACATGCCCAAAGCTGGGAATGGGCGGCAGGAGGTGGATCACTTGCTGATTCCCTGTTCTGTTCATTCCCTCTGAAGCCCCTGGCACTGGCCACTGTTGGCAGACAGGATACTGGGCTGGGTGGACCTTTGGTCTGACCCCATCTGGCTGCTCATATGGACAATATAACAGCTGTAAGGGACACGTTGTTCAGAACCTGGAGTTTGGTTTCATTCACACCAGAGGAAATATTTTGTTGTGCATTGAAATAAAACGATTGTTCAGCTATTTGGATGTTTAACTTTGGAGTTAATTTTCACCGCTTGCTGCTAGTTCTCAGGGTCAATGGGCAGCAGCTTGACCACACTTCAGCAGGCTCCGTTCTGCATGTTCGGGCAAGAGCTGCCGTCGCAGAGTAGTGCATTACAGCGAAACCAGCGTAACGACTTAGCGTAATACTTGGAGGAACTTAGTGCCTTCGGGCTTTGGTGTGTATGAATTTTGATCATTCCAAGCTACATTTCAGACATTCATCTCCTCTCATTTACCCATCAGGTAACTGGCTTTATGTTACTTCCTGTGGCTTTTATTTGTCTCTGAATGTCTTTGTTTAGTGAAACGTCTAACTGTGGAAGACTTCTTGAATCATCTCCTTTAGCCTAAGCCACGTGGACTCCGAATGCATGTGGGAGGAAGATCTGAAATGGTTTGTTAACGTTACATATCCCTGGGGGGGTTGGTTTGGTTTTGCCTGCTCTGGGTGAGAACTCCCTGTGGCAGAGCCAGAAATAGAACCCAGGAGTCCTAAATCTGAGCTGCCTGCTCCGACCACACTCCCTTCCAGAGGTGGAAGTAGAACCCAGGCGTCCTGAACACCCAGTCTCCTACTTTAACCCAGTCGCCCCCTAACTTTTTACCTCGTGACACCCCCCCCTTACCCAGAGCCAGGGCAGGGAGCAAAGACTCCGCTCTGGGAGTGGGGGACACGGGCAGGGGTACGGGGCCAAGGCTGGGGCCACAGCGCAGGGTGGAGCTAGGAGCGGAGGCTTGGCTGGAGGCCGAGGCCAAGGCTGACAGCTGGGACCGCACTGGGCTGGGGCCAGGAGCAGAGCTGGGTGGCGCTCCCTCCCCACCCCTGTGAGGGATGGTTCCCCCTCCGAACATTCCTCCGTGTCCCCCCAGGAGACGAACCTCACAATTTGGGGATCTCTGTTTTAGCCATTAGACCCCTGCTCCCACAGGAATAGAACCCAGGAGTCCTGGCTCCCAGTTCCCCGCTCTGATCACACGATCCCATTCCTCCCTTTCACGGCTGTTATTCAGCTACACTGGTGCTCTCAGACGCCGTTTGAGCAGGGGGTGGAACTAGAAGCAGCATCGAGCAGGGATGCAGGTGGCCAGGAAGGGACCTCAGGAGGTATCAGGGATGCAGGTGGCCAGGAAGGGACCTCAGGAGGTATCTAGTTCCACCCCCTGCTCAAAGCAGGACCAATCCCCAGATGGATTTTTGCCCCAGATCCTGCAATGGCCCCCTCCAGGATTGAACTCACAACCCTGGGTTTAGCAAGCCAATGCTCAAACCACTGAGCTAGTCCTCCCAGCCCCCCCAGCCAAGGATGACAACACAAAGACAGCATTAGATGCCCTTTCCGGGGGTGTGAGACAGGCCAGATTTTTTTAGAAGGCAAATCATCGAAAACACAAATGAAGCACAGGCACGTAAGAGCAACTACTTTGTTTCACCAGACCTATGTGTTTATTAACATTCTACATTTTTAACAATTACTGTAACATACAAACAAAAATATATCTGGGTTTAAGGGGGCGAGAACATATTTTGAGACCCAAAGGGGTGCAGGCTGCAGTAAAGGTTAAGAGCCACTGATTCAGACTAAGCTCTTTGAGGCAGGGACCGTCTCTGTACAGCACCTAGCGCCTTGAGCTCAGCTGGGGGCTCTAGCTGCTCTCATAATCCAGATCCCCAGAAAGTAGCTGCTGCTGCAGTGGGATGTGATTTGGGCCAAGGAGAGTTAAAAATGTCTAGTAAATGTCACCCTCCCCACCCCCATTCAAGTAATTGTGACACAGCACTCCACTGAGCAGGGCACCCGCCGCCTTAGGGGGCACCCAGCAGGGAAGGGAGGTGATCTGCTCGCCCAGCGCGGCACTGGCAGAGCTGGCAGCCCCTGAGAGCGCAGGGCCTCCATCCACCGCCCTGCCAAGAGGGGATCCATCCACCGCCCTGCCAGGAGGGGATCCATCCATCGCCCTGCCAGGAGGGGATCCTGGCGTCACACGGGCGCAGCCCAGCCTCTGGCACGCAGGGCTGCTGCAGCCCCGCAGAGGGCAGCACAACCACGAGTCTCTTTCTCCCCCCTGCCTCGCCCAGCCCAGCCGGGTGTTTGTTTTGCTGTGGCCCAGCAGCGTGGAACAAAGACACAAACTGAGCTCTGTGCGGCTCCGCCAGACTGGGGCCCATCGTCTGGCTGCAGCCGTCAGGCTCTGGAAACAGGACACTACGTACACCACCGCCAGGGTACAGGGCGAGCCAGAGACAGGCACAGAGACTGCCCTGCGCAATCCACTTGCAGGCAGCAGAATCCTGCAGACCAGCTGCCACCCCGGGTGTGGGGGCAAACGGGGCCGCGGCCGCACCCCAGGGAAGGAAACTTGCCACGCAGCCAAGGCAGAAGTGCCCAGCTACAGCCGATCAGTGTGTTTAAGCAACGGCCGTTAGTGGTAAAAGATCAGAGCGTGCCCGGGAAGCGCTCGGGAGAACCTCAAGCTTTGTAACAAGGGGGGCAGGGTTTAGTGGTACCCGGCCACCTGGGTGCTATTTCTAACTCGGCCTTTGACTCCTTCTGCAAACCCCTGACCCGCCCTGGACCTCAACTTGCCTCCTGGGGCAAGGGAAGGGCTAGTTCACTGCCTGAGATCACAGCAGAAGAGGTGCCTGCAACAGGCCAACGCTCACTGTAAAATCCCTGACGCACGTCGGGCACGTGGCTTTCACTGGAGAAACAGACCCCTCCTCTCTCCCCTGCATTCTCTGCCGATGAAGACGGGCCAGGGTGCAGCCAAGGGCCTGGGCTGCCCCTTAACCCACCAGCAGCAGTTGGAGTCCGGTGCTGGTGGAGATGATCTCACTCCCCTGTCCATAGATGCACCCTGCACTGGTACTAGCACCGTACCCAGCCGCGAACAGCCTAGCCCGGGAAGGAGCGTTGGAGGAGAGTCCCCCCACCCGGCCCTTCTCACGTACAGCCTGCGCTGCAGCATTCCCGAGGACGCTCACTGCGGAGGATGCAGGATGTTCCATCACCGCACAGGGCCCCTTCTTTCACTGATTAATCAATGCAACGCCCACTAGCTCCTGGCTGGCCTGAAAGCAGATTCCCTCCCCACTACTAAAAGCTCTGATGCTTTCCCCGGCCAAGGGACGTGCAGCCCCTCAACACCGAGCAAGGAAGTAAACTCTTCAGGCTGCGTCTACACGTGTAATACTACAGCGGCGCAGCCCCAGTGCTTCAGCGCAGACACGCACTGGAGCGATGGGAGGAGCGCTCCTCACGGGAGTTAACCCGCCTCCCTGAGAAGTGGTAGTTAGGTAGGGAGGTTACATTGGCAGAGCTACATCTCGAAGGGAGGTGCGTGTGTGTGGATGTTTCACATTCCAGAAAGATGGAGCTAGGCCAATGGAAGTTTTCAGTATAGACCAGCCCTTTAATTTAAGGTAGGAGCCTAAACTACGGAGTCTGTGCCCCCTAGTGTAGACGCAGCCTGCACCGACAGAAGGCGTTTGAGCCCCACCTGCCCAAGTGCTGGTAGCTATGTGGACAGAAACCCTTGTCTGACACAACTGCATCTACGCCAGGGGTTTGGTCAGTGAAGTTACATCGCTCTGGGTATGGGGGTTTTCCCAAAACCTGACCAGGCTAATCTGCTGATAAGCTCAGCTTGGATACCACAAGCATGAATGGCCCTCTTCACATTGAGGGAGACTGGGTATTAAACCCATATACTGGCCACATACCAGGCTGGGAGGCTGGTGGTTAGAGAAGCCTGCATGTAACTGCAGCTGGGTGCATCCCGACCTGTGTGACTGCTGGCGAAAGTGCAAGTGTGGAGGGCTTTGCGGCTTGTCACAGCAGCACACTGAGGGCGAGCCCAGGCTGGTGGGTCAGAGGGCTGTGCTGGCCCGGATTGTGCCACCCCAAGAATGGCTGGAGTGCCGCCCCAAGCACGTGCCGCCCCAAGAACGTTTTTCCTCCGCCGCTGCCTGGAGCCAGCCCTGGTGGTAACCCAGGAGGAACCCCTCACACTAATATGCTGATATAACTTTTAAGCATAGACTAAACCTTCCTTGACTGGGAAACTGAAGCAGAGCAGGGTTAAGGCCAAGAATTTCAAGGAGGCCCCTTGTTTTTGAATCACCCGCAGGCCTGGTCTCCGGAGCTGCTGAGCACCCACAGCTCCCATTTGCTTCTGCTGGAACTGGGCGTGCTGAGCACTTCTGAGAATCAGGCCCGAGAGGCCTAAAATTGGGTCCCCATAAATCAGTGCTGGGAATTAGAACAGCTGCCAGCCAGCCAGTCCCTCACTCCGTCCTTCACAGTTGACCTGCAAGATCTTCTCTCACTTTAACATCCATTTTCCTTCCTGCTGCCGTACAGGGAAGAACGAGGCAATAGCCATCACCTGGTTCAATTTGCAGTTAAACGAACCTGACATGAGTTTTCTGCTCAGACTCGTATGCAAATCTTTGTTGCAATGGCTCACGGTCCTTTGATTCCCCCCTGCGTCCAAGGCTGCACTTCCTCACTCCACACGCGTGACCCTGATCACTAGTGGACGGAAGAGAGGTCCCTTTCTCCCCTCAAGCCCGATGGCGCGGTTCGTGACAGGGGAGCCAAGGCGCTCAGGCGCCGTGCTGGGATTCGGGAGAACCGGGTGACTGTGGGGAAGTCCCGAAGCCTCATTTCACAGATGAGGAACCTCTGAATAGGGATGCAGATGGCTGCTTAAGCAGTACAGAGGGAGAGTAACTATTCTTCATACAATTGCTACGGCTCAGCTGTGCGATGTCCTGTTTTCCTTCTTCCCTGCCTTCTCCTACCCCGGCTCACTGGGGGGCAGGGATGCTCCCATTCTCCTCTATAAGCACTAGGTGGTATGGGACAGCAAACCAGGGCAGGACAGGGGCTGGATTGTTTACAGCGGCTGGTTTGATATTTATACTCCCTCTGCGCTGTCCACCCCATTTCGTTAAGCTCCAGCATTTCAGAGCCTTGAAAACACTGGGTTGGACGGCCTGATAACAGGCAGATAAGATTTCATAACAACGATCGCAGAGCTGCTTTCAGCCCTTTGATCCTTGCCAGCAGGCGCCAAGGACGGGCTCCGCTGAGTGTCTATCTTCCTCCTTTGCTTTCGGCCCCGTGCAATGGCCATTTTATCAGCGCTTTGCAAAATAAAGAAAGAGGCCCTCGCTTCGGGGGCGGGGGGAGAGTTTATCGGCAGCAGCAGCTGCCTGCGGCCCTGGCTCAGACAGGCTAAGAGCCCAAAAGGGAGAGTTTACGTGCCTTTGAAAAGCCCAGGCTAAGGGAGTCATGCCCCCAGCACCCCTTAGTGCCCAAATCCCAGTGAATTTCAAACGATTGTAGGGCCCCCCTCTATTGCTTTCATTTTAGATTTTCAAGAAGGGGCGGCAAGTTAAGATACCAAAGGCCCAGTAGGCCAGCTACCCCTGAGAACTAGAACAAGTCTAGGAAACCGTGGTTGTGTATGTTATGGCAGCACCGAGCAGCCCAGCCATGGACTAAGATCCCGTTGCGCTAGGTGCTGTACAAAACACAGTCCCTGCCCCCAACGAGCTTCCTAGCGATGTGGCTTGGGTAGGAGAGTGCAGCAAGGAAAACTCGAGCCATGAACTGCTCTTCATAACACTGCTACTGCTCAGCTGTGCCTTCGGGGTCTCGGGCCCTTGTTGCTTAAGCAGCACTCATCTACGGCTGCCCAGGACACGGATCGCAGCATATACAACCCGAGGGGGAAAATAGCATCCCCTTTGAAGCAACTTTATCAGCCACTGTTAGAAGCAGGATACAGGCTATACTGACCATTGGTCTGAGGCCACACAGCCATTCCTGTAGCTCATGCTAAGGGAATCCCCATGAAGGCCTCAATTCACATCTTGTGAGGAACAGCGAGACCCCCTCGGCTTCTTGTTTACAAGCAGTGAAACCTGAAACTAAACATGTCTCCTTGCCCATTGTTTGGCTTGCTGGATGCATTATGGACCAAGCTTCGTGGGAGGGACGGTCCAAGGGAGCAGGCTGGCTGTTGGAATAAGGGGGATAGCGCCCTCCCGGGTGACAGGAGTGGGTTCAAGGGGAAAGTGACTGATCACATAGACACCTCTGGACTTTAATCAGTTACAATCTTCACTTATGCAGCATCCCTTCCACACCAGCTGAAGTTGGTAGGGACAGACAATGGGTACTTGCAACTGAGATTCATTTGAGGCTCAAATCAGCTCCTACCTAGTCAGATATCCACAAAAACCCATTAACCTGAGTACTAAATGGAATCCTGGGTGTGGCAAAGACTGAATGTGCCCCAGCTACCCCTTCACACCCTCAGTAACCTCTCCAGGTCAAGATGGAGACAGCAGTAAGCCTAGACTTCTGCCGGTGCATTGCACCCAATCCATGGAGAGGGGCCTTCAGCCTCCAGCCATACTCATGAGAATTGTGCTCATTCAGAACACCCACAACGCAGTGATCAGTCACCCTACGAGGGCCTCGTTGGCTCCACGGCTCCAGAAGAGGCAGGGGAAAATTCTGGAGCACTCAAAAGGAACTCAACACTTCACCTTGCGTGGGCCTGTGGCAGAGGGGATCCCAGGAGAAGCACTCAAGAGACCGAGGGTCTATTCCCAGCTCCGCTATTAGCCCATGGAGTGAGCTTGGGAAAGTCGCTCCTCATCAGTACGTGCCTCGGTTTCCCCATCTACAAAATGGGGGATATTTACTTTCCTTGGCAAAGTGCTTTGAGATGTACTGATGAAAAGCGCTCTGTAAGAGCTAGGGATGATTATACAGTGCAAGCCATAAGCATTTGGGGATTCAAGTCCAACCAGCCTGAAGTCAAGGTCTGACCCCGTGTCTCCAAACCACAGCGATCTCTTGAGAGGTGCCCGTGACTGATGCTGAAGGTGGCATAACACTGCAGAACAGATTTGTCCTGCCGTGATCACTGCTGGCCTACCGGGAGCTGAAAGCAGGAATCAGAATTCACACAAGCAGGAACAGAAAAAGGAATCATCTTTATTTGTGAAGTTTGTTAACAGATGGAATATTTCAATGCTAACCCAACAACACGGGTGATGAATACAGACTGCGTGGCGCATTCGTTCGCTCGCAGGCGCCTAGTCACAGAGAAACACTGAGATGGCTCGAGCACAAGGAAACATGCAGTTAATCTGCTCCCCGGCAGATCTGAACATGAGCCCTGCAGCCCAGCAATCACTCCAAGACTCAGCCCCACCCCCACCCCACCCCCAGTGTAGCGACATTTAAAAAGAGACTAACAAAACAGTGTGAAATAAGTTAACTAGTCACATTTGCTCAGTTGCCAGCTTTAAAAGCTACCCCCTAAGTTGTCTTTGTTGTTTAAGAGGGTAAATAACGCAGGCCTGCTGAGAGAGACAATGGGGCAGGAAGCCCCTGAGAGTAGCTATGGCATTGATCAATTGCAGGAAGGGAAAGGCTGGGGGGTTCCTGCAGATTTCAGAGGATTTCCCACCCACTCCCCAAGGGACGGAGCCAGACACCCCCCTCGGTGCCACAGAGAGGTGCTCCTGAGTGGGAGCACATACACCACCCAATCCTAGCTCTGTAAAGTATCTCTTCTAGCCGGTGCATAACAGGCTTCCCACCCCTTTGGGTCAGATCAGGTCTCCTCTGAAAGGTCATGGAAACAGTTTCTCCCTGACATGCACAAAACAGGGCAGGATGACAGGGCTCCTGGGAGGACACGGCATGTGGGTTGCATCCAAGGTTCACGCTTGCCTACATGGAGACGTCAGTTCTCTCTTTAGCTCCCTGCAGGGCCTCCGACCAGAAATCAAGGAAGCGGGGCAGAGGCACTTTGACTCCTGGAAGCGCAGTGTCTGCAGACACACTCCAACCCCTCCCCGCACACCTCCTCCCCCCCCTCCCCATTAACTTTACACACTGCATAAAGCCAGCAAGACACCACACAGGTCATGCTCCCACCTCGCCCTCCCTGCACCAACACTGAGATATAGGACAAAAAGACAGCCAGTGACCAAAGACTACCAGCAACAGAGGGGCTAAAGTTTACAGGTAGAAAAACCCTCCCACCGCGCATTTTAAAAAAGTGTATATTTTAGAAGCTACAACTGAAGTTTGTTTCTTTAAAAAGTGAAGTAACTGAATTGCAAGGACACCCTAGGATATTCTTGATGCTACTTTGCAAAACAAAACATCCAAGTGATCTTCTCAGCTACGCACCACCTGACAGGAGAGAGAGAAGCCAGTTAGCCATTGCTGGGAAGTCCCCAACCCAGATAGTTTTATTTCAGACAGCTAGGGGGGCGCTGCACTCATAGGCAGTACAGTGGTTTAAATGGTACAGTCGGAGGGAAGATGGCCTAGTGATGAAGGCATCGGACTGGGACTCAGATCAAGGCTCAACTCCCAGTTGTGTCTGTGTGTGCGTGCTGTCAGGCAAATCACATAGGATCTGTCCACACAGCAGTGGGGAGGCTGCTTCCCAGTGTGGGTAAACAACCACTCACTAGCTGTGCTCGAGGCAGCAGGCTAGAAACAGCGTGGCTGCAGCGGCCTGGGCTAATCAACTGAATACAATCCCCTGGTTCTACACACTGAGGCGGCTAGTCTGAGCTGCTGCCCGTGTGCGAGCTCAAGATGGGCTCGCATGTTGGCTCACCTGCACTGGGAAGCACCCCCAAGCTGTGGCGCAGACACACCCTAAGGCCTTGTCTACACTACGAGGTTTCGTTGGCAAAAGTCATGTCGCTTTAATTAAAATTGCCGTTGCAGGTCCACACTAACTCCTTGTGTCGGCAGAGCGCATCCACACGAACAGCTCTCGCAAAGACACAGAGCAGTGCACTGTGGTAGCGATCCCACTGTGCCACTGGCCACAGGGCGCTCTGGGAAGGGTTTGCAACGCCTCATGGAGCAGGGACAGCGTCCCATGATGCAGGTTTCTCAATCCCATGGTCCCAGGGGCATCCTAGTAGATTGTCAGCTGCTTTTTCAACTGAAGTGTGGGGGGCGAGGGAGAGGAGAATGGCATGGCAGGGGAGACAGTAGGCGACTGTCCTATGCTGAGGCAGAGGGAGAGTGACGAGCCCACACACCCGAGCCACCGGCTCTGCTTGGCACAGCAGTCTCTCGCCCTGCCTGCCTGCGGTTCTGAGATTCCCTCCGAGTTCTCCCACAGCCTCCTCAGCTGCCGAGAGCAGCATCCTGAGCAGCTCTGAGCTGTTGGTGCTGAGGAATGTCAAAGCAGCCCAGCAGTCCCATGTGGCCAAAAGTAGCTTTGTAGTGTAGACAAGGCCTAAGTCTTCGCTCCCTCTCCAAGATGGAGAGGATCATCCTTTCTCCCACCTTTTGTCTACTTAGCTTCCTTGGGGCAGTGACTGCGTTACTCTGTTAAGAGTCCGGTTAAGGCCAGAAGGGACCATCAGATCACCTAGTTTGACTGCCTGTGCATCACAGGCCACCAACGCCACCCAGCCCCTGCACACTAAACCCAACCACTGAAATGAGACCCACGTATTATAGCCCAGAGACTAGACTATGACGTCAGAGGCAGAGAACAGGAAAGGCGGAGGCGCACCAGTGCCTGAGGCCCTGCAGTTGGGCAAAGGAAGCTTAATGAGGAGCCTGTCCCCAGTGTCAATGATTTGGGCTATTCACATGAGGGGCAAGAGTTTTTTTTGTTTGTTTGTTTTGAACCAGTGTCCCTTTGGTACAATGGCTCCAAATCAGCAGCACACGGACCCCTGCAAAGCCGTAAGTACCTGCTGTTGCCCATTTCCTCCCGCCCATTTCCTGCTGCCCATCTGCATCCACTAGCTCCCAATGGGTGACGCCAGACACCACAATCCATTACCCAGGGCTGGAGCTGCCTATGCTTCCAGCAAGAGGAGTTCAGCTGGCGGTGGGGAACCCCGGGGGGCAGAGGCAAGGGAGAGCAAACTACACCACGTTCTGCAAAGTGCAGACAGCTGAGGGTTGAGGTTGTTGCTGAGATGCCTCACCTGGCCGCCCGCTCCTAGTTAGCATTTCTCTGGCGGACGTTCTTGTCCTTGTGGTTTGGGGGATTGCTTTTCCTAGGAAAAGGGGGAGAGAGAAGGCAGTGAGAGGAGAGCCAGGACTTCCTAGAACAACGAAGAAGAAACTGCCTGGCTACGTAGAGAGCTAAGGAGCCAACTCCCTCCTCACTGATGGAGCACGGCTCTAAAGTGGACAGATGTAAAGACAGGCATCCAGGACCCAGCGAGATACAGTTATGAGCCATCTGAACACGAAAGAAGTCTGCTAAGTCACTGTTCCCAACTGAACACCGTGAACAAAGACCACACTGATGACAAGCAGCTGGGAAGGTGTTTCTGGTAGCCGGTTGGCTCACTAGGGCAGTGGCTTTCAACACTACTAAACCCCTTTCAGGAGGCTGATTTGTCTTGCGTACCCCAAGTTCCACCTCACTTAAAAACGACGTGCTTACAAAATCAGACAAAACATACAAAAAAGTGTCCCAGCCTGCTAGTACTGAACCATGGCTGACTCTCACTTCTACCATATAATTATAAAATAAATCCATTGGGATATAAATACTGTACTTGCATTTCAGTGTACAGAACAGTATGAACAAGTCATGAAATTTTAGTTTGTCCTGACTTTGCTAATGCTTTTTATGTAGCCTGTTGTAAAACTAGGCAAAGAGCTAGATAAGCTGATGACCTCTGCTAACCACCTGGGGTACGTGTACCCCTGGTTGAGAACCACTGCACTAGGAAACTGGCCAGTTTGTTCATGCCCACAAGTATGCAAAGCACATCACTGCATCTGTGCCATGTCATAACGAGAGAGCTGGTACTCACAGTGGTGCAGACCCTCCATCATCATCTTCAGGCCCAGGATCGCATGGTAAGAAGGAAAAAGAAAGGTCAGGATGCAGCCTTTAGCCAAACATCACGTCCTGTACACCCCACCCAGCCACAGGTCCCCGAACCTTAAGAGCCAGCATTCTGAACAGGCCTTTCTATATAGGCTGCTGCATATTGGCGGAGATTACAGTTAAGATGCCATCCCATCCTGAGCCTCCCTACAGGCAATATAGTTGTCAATTCAGCAGGGTCTAGGGATGTGAATTTAAGGCCAGAAGCAGCAAGAGCTGTATTGTTCCTAGGTGGTCACCTGTTTTTTGGCAAGCAGTGGGCTTGGCTGTCCCAGGGATCCCCCTTTCTGGGATCAATAGCTGCCAAGGAGAACTAAACTTCACCCCCAACCCGGAGGAGTTCTTGTACCACATTAACTGAGGTGGATCTGAAGGCCACACTGCTGGGGATCCACAAAGCAATGGCTGGGCAGCTGCTTACTAAGAGTCAAAGCTGGAGCGTAAGCAGCCTTTACAGCTTCAGTGTGCTTGGCATAAAAATCAAGCCTCAGTCACTCCCAAGAAGTATAATTCCTCTTTGGCACAGGGCGGGAGTGACTTGCCAAAGTCAGCAACAGAGCCACAATTACACATTTCCTGCTTCAAATACTGCAGCCCTGTTGATCCAGCTGAATGTCCCAGAGCCCAAGCACTAACGCACCCAGACCCTGACAGCAAGCGAAGATTGCATTAAATTAACCAGGAGACTTTCAGGGAAGTAGGGGGGAGCATCAGAGATACTGTGCCCCTGTCCTATACACATTCTGCCAAACACCGTGCGCTGGCTACATCAACAGCACTGTAACTAGGGAAAGACATCTCTGGTGTCACCTGACTCGCTCAGACCTTTCACCAGTTCATTGGCATCTGCCACCCTCTAACAGGAGAGGGCTGTGTGCCATCGTTTCCATGGCCCACACTTCCCCCACGTGCCGCCCAGGGAACTGCAATGGGGCACTCTGAAGATTATATGCAGCTGGTGAGAGGACTGATGCAGAGGGACAGCTGGAGCTGTCTCTTCCACTTACCATGTGAGGTCCCACCCAGCAGCAGAGGAGGGAAGAGAGCGGAAAGATAATGCCAGCAGGGACATTGGTCATAGCCATGTTCTCAGCCATCCCAGAAACCCACCCACCACATAACCTTCCGGGCTCGGGATAAGCTTCTTGCAATTCCCTTCATCAGAGGGCCAGAGTTTGAGGCATCTTTTTACAGAGGTAGAACTGACTGGTCTGCAGCTAGTTTTAGGAATCTATAATCCCCCTTTCAGAAGTTCTTGGTAATGTCTGCTCAAGGGTTTCCGATCAGATGACCCACACTACAACTTGCTGAGTAATTCTTCTCTGCAATGTGACTGGCTACTACCAACGTGACATCACTGTGTTAGGAGGAGATGGAGGCTCTCAGACTTCTGGCTATGATCAGGGATGAGTTTAGCCAACACAGGTCCAATCAGAGGCTGTATCTATCCCTGGCTGGGGCAGGAGGCACTGAGCAGAGTGGTTTTCCCCTTTAACATCTGATCAGAAACCCCTCCGGCAGCATCTCTGCAAGCAGGGAAATCCCTCTGAAATCAAGATACTTTCATCCCCACCCTACCCAGAACTGTTACACCCATACGCTGCAGAGTTCCTGGGTTAGACGCGACCCCGAAACTCCAGATGCACCTTACCATCAAGGACCTCATCCGGCTTTCTCCTTTTCTCATAGATGAAAATGATGGTGACGAGAATCAGCACCTCAGCCACAATGCCCAGGAAGGGCCAGAGCGCTGCCAGGCGGCTACGAACCCGCAGGCCCACGACAGCGCCGCTGGTGCCCAACTCGTTGGTGGCGTTGCAGATGTACTCGCCCGGGTCCTTCTCGATGTCCAGGTTAGCAATGCGCAGCTCTGTCTTGTTCCCGCTGGACTTGATGATGAACCTCTCTGTGCCATTGGTGATGGCCTGGAAGTGGGGGAAGGAAGCGAATGATCAGGGGCAGCCTCTTGTGACTGGACCACTAGCAACTCCACCCCACACAGACCTGCCTCGCTCACTGAGGCACCTTCAGAGCTGCCTACCTCAGGGTTACAGCTCCAGGTGAGGGATAAGCTGCCACCCTCCCTAGCACTCCTCCGGGAAGAGAGGTCCCCCCAAAACGCTCACCTCATTCACATCATTTTTGATCCTGTACCAGGTCCACTGACTGACAGGAGGATAAGAGTTACACTTGCAGATCAGAACGCCGGTGTCCCCCTCGTTCCCATGCTCGGATTTCTTGTAGGCCGTCACATGTGGCTTAACTGCAGAGAAAGGCAGCTCAGATAAGAGGGACTTGGCCAGCCTGATTGGGCTGTGAATGCTGTAGGCAGGGCCGGCTCCAGGCCTCACAGCACGCCAAGCACATGCTTGGGGCGGCATGCCGCGGGGGGCGCTCTGCCGGTCGCCGGGAGGGCGGCAGGCGGCTCCGGTGGACCTCCCGCAGGCGTGCCTGCGGAGGGTCCGCTGGAGCCGCGGGACCAGCGGACCCTCCGCAGGCACGTCTGCAGGAGGTCCACTGGAGCCGCGGGACCAGCGACCGCCAGAGCGCCCCCCGCGGCGTGCCGCCGTGCTTGGGGCGGCGAAATTGCTAGAGCCGCCCCTGGCTGTAGGCCAGCTAGCCAGAGCCATGGGCAAGGTAGCCATAGGCTTGTATGTCAGCCCAAGAAACAGGCCTCTGGCTCCCATCCCTTCTCTCAGAAGGCCGAGCATTTGAGGGGCTTCCCAAGCAGGCGATGAGAGATTCATGGCTCAAGACCACCTGATCAGCTATTAGTTATCTTCACCCCCTGCCCATATGTCCATGGGGATCATTCCCTTTGTTCAGGAAGGCAGAGGGTTGATGCATCTTTGGTTCTGCTTCCCCAGGCAGCCAAACTGTTCTGTTTACAAGCCGCTTGATACTAACGCTAGAAGAAGCTGCGTAGTAGGAATCTATCCCATTCCTTCCCCATTTACTACCAGAAGCAGCTGTAAATTGCCAGAGCTGAGGGAGCACATCTGTCCACCCCCCATACCCGAGAGGAGATACTAAAAATAGTTACCTGTCACATACACAGTCCTACTCACAGGGGGGGTCGTTTCGAAGATACACTCGTACACCCCTGAGCTGTCTCCATTCACCTCCCCTATTCTGTAAGAAGAAAGGGACATGAGCAGGGAGATGTAGGGGATGTCATGGTCTGTCACACTACCGGGAGCAGGGAGACCATCCCGTCATTAGCTCAGAGGCTGGAAACAGACAGGCAATTCCAGGCTGTAGAAAGCAGGGCTGCGCTTTCACCGATGGGCAAGAGAAGTGGGCTGACTTTTCCGCTTAGGCACTTGAATTGGAGTCTGTCAACACACAGCATTGTCCACCCAGGCCAGATTGCTTAGTTTTAAGGTCCTACCCAGACAGATGACCCTGTAAACCCACCATCCACCTTTCACTCCTTCCTATCTCTGGCCCCATCACCCACCGAGGGTATGCCTACCCTGCCATCAGACACTTGTGGCTGGCCCGTGCCAGCTGACTCAGACGCATCGGGCTCAGGCTGAGGGGCTCTGATTATGGTGTAGACATTCGGGCTTGCGTTGGAGTCCAGGGTCTAGAACACTGCGAGGTGATCCTAGCCCCTTAGCCACGCAAGCCTGAGTCAGCTGGCTTGGCCTGGGATGTCTAATTGCAGCAGAGACACGTCCTAGGCAATGACACTGCATTTTCTTTACGCTGCAGTTAATGTGGAGCTGTGAACAACAGGACAAAACTAGTCAGCGAAACCAAGGTTCTGAAGCACCAGAAGTGAGGTTGTATTCAGCATAAACCATCTCCAACATGCTCCTCTTTCTTTCAGGCAACAAAGGCCTCAGAGGCTAACTTAAAATGAACTCAGTGGAGCAAAGCTATCACAAGACGTGCAACCAAAAAAAAAATTTAATAACCGAGTTAGCAAGACTCCAGATACGCTGTCCCACCTCTCACGTGAGACATCAATCCCGTGACCGCTCTGCAAATCAGACAGCTAAAGCGGCAGCAGGATGGGTTTAAAAGGAAGTTACTAGGGGAGTGGCTGCTCAGCTCCCGTTCAGAAATGCCCACCAAGCAAGGGCTGCACATGGGGCTATGCAGCGGCTTTCAAAAGTAAGAAAAATCAGATTAGGGCAGAATAATCCTGCCCGAATCCAGAACCTGCCGTGTGTGTCCTGGGGGGTTTGCAGTGGCAGGATTTGATGGATTAAAGCTGCCTCACAACAAATGCTCAATTCTGCAGCGTGGTGATCCCCAATGCGGGGGGCTGAGTTTTAGTGCTGTTATTGCACAGACACAATGGGCGGTTTTGTTAGTTCTGCTGCGCTCGGAGCTTTCCCCCTTCCAAAAGCCACTCGAGCTAAGGAATTGAGGTCACGCGAGGGAGGCTGGGTTAGAAATACTTTAATCTTTGTTCAGCTCCCTGTTGCTATGGGGAGAGAGGCACGTCAGCTCTGCCATACAAAAGGACATGATGCCGCTCCGGCTGGCTGGGCCAATGCCAGCAGGGGCTGATGGTAATGAGACTGGAAAGCTCCTTGCCCCTGTACAATGGGGCTGGCATTCCAGTTCCCGCTCAGCCACAGCCTGGGACTAGAAAGGCTTGGGCAGTGACCGTTGTAACTAGCAGGGCCGCTCTCTGGGGACAGTGGACAGGACCCTGGAAGCTAGCAGAGGAGGACTGCGCAGGAAAATCTTTCCCGACTCAAGTGCAGACAAACAAAACACATCCTGGAGTCTCCTGCACCACATGTGGCCCTCTGCAGGAGCGGGACAGTTCACTTCCTGTCCAGAGAGTGAGAACGCTGGCTTGGTTTATCTGAGTGCCTTCGAACACTTGATTTTCATCAAAGCCATTTCCCAAAACTTATCACAAGGAAACTTGCTGATGAAGTTCTGCCCAAAGTCAACACAGCAGACAAGCCAGAAGGAACTAATTTAGGACACTAGAACACAGACTTCTAAATTTGCCTTTCACCAAGGGGCTCAATGTATTATTCCTACTGGGCAAGTCCCAGTCTCTCCATTGGTGTGAGAGAGATCTGACAGTTACCAAGTTGGGACCAGAACCCAGGTTCCTCGTCTCTCAGGCCCCCTGACACACACAGCACCTCTATACAATGCTGGAGCACTAAAATCCCCCCCGAACTTTCCCAGTCCTGCAGAGGACTTCCTGGCCTTCAGGATAAGTTTTAGGACTCCAGGGCTGTATTTGAGCACCCCCCGACTGCACTCACGATTGCCACTTCAGTCTAGGAAATCCAGCAGTGATCCTTTGAATTGTTGCATGAACTTCAGCGTTTTATCACCAGACAGTCCATCCCACTGCATGTTCAGGAGGGATAGGGTGCAGAGGCATAGCAGAGGCCAGATATGTAAATAGCCTGAGGCCACGTAACATCTTGCACTGCTATAGTTTAGAAGTGGGAAGGAATTTCCTCTCTGGGGCACGCTGGCAGGGACTGTGGGTGTAATGGGGTTGGAGAAAGGAAGTCAATTTCCCTGCTCAGTGCTTTAGAAGGCAGGCTTCTTGGTAGCATGAGTATGGTCAAGTTTTCTGCAAACAAGAAGGTCCTGAGCCTCAATGGGTCTTAGTCCTGATAGCCCAATGCTGTTATTGTCCCCAAGTTTGGATCCTTCTTTGAAGTACCTGCCCCATGTTCATAGTTAGCTCCACAACATTGCCATTGGGTCTGGCTGACCTGAAGTATCAGCTGCCTTAAACAGAACTTTTCTTGGGACAGACCAGAGCAAGAACAATATCCCCCCCCCAACCCCCCCCATGCCCTCCGACACCTACTTGTAGGTGGTATAGTCAGATGTTTCCTTATCGGATGTCAAGATCTTGTCTCCTTTCTTCCACATATGGCCCATGATCGGAGATTGAGGATCGGAAATGTTACAGGAAATCACAACATCCATGCCAGAAGTCATATTTGGGGAGGTTTCTACAATGGGATCTGTATTCATAACAAACCTAAATTAACATGTGGCATTTATATATTTCAGCAGCCGTTTCACCTGCCTTAAGACCTTTAAAACAAAGAACATTTACATCACTCACCGTCTCCACTGCAGCTTTTCACTTACCCTCGCAACTTATAAGAAACTGATTAATGGTATCAGCAAGGGAGGAGCAGGAGGAGTCAGACAACCAAGTTTTGAGCACATTTGGCAAAAAGCAACTATGTTCTCCGCACATCCCTTAGCAGAGCAAGGCAGAATCATTCTCCAAACCGTCTCTAGACGGTTCGGAGCCTCCTGCGCTCTCAGGAGTGGTTGTGTTTTATATTCCATCACAGCTAAGTGCCCATCAAAGCACTTTGTTTTCCATTGCATATTTGAGCAATTACAAGGGGAAAACCCTTTAAGCAGTGTTATCATTCACTCCATTTTTTCATACCTGAATCTGTCAGGGTTTAACAGATTTAATTTCACCTGGTGATTGAACAGAGGGCCACAATGCAAGTCTGAGAGACTGGAATCCAGCCTGCACATCTGAAATCAGTGTAGCTTCACTGACTTGGGTGGATTTACACCAGTTTAATAGGAGAATCAGGTCCTGACTGTCCAAAGTCTGACAAGAAAGTTGATCTAACCTGTTTTCATGCAGCTAAGTGATCACTAGAGGAAACATTCTATTCATAGGGGAAGGAAAGTCTCCGGGAAAACAGTTCAGTCAACAGAAACTATTAAGCAGTCAATATAAAACATGAGGTCTTCTACTCTCCTATCCCACCCCACCCCTCTGTGAAGGAACATTTCACACAGGGCTGAAAAACACTTAGGATGGTTTAAAAAAACTTAAGGTCTACTCCAGCAGTATTGTCTTCCACTGGATTTCTTTGCATTATCTAGAACATTTGCACTACCTAGAACATACACCGCAAATGCTACAACCATTTAGTTCCAATGATTTCATGGGCCAAGATACCATCTTAAGTAGTGAGGTTAAATTTGATTTCCATGCATTAGTCCAAGTTTCAGCTACCGAGAGGAAAAAGATCTCGTCTTGCTCAAAAATTGGACTTTTAACTCTAAGTGAGAGAAAGTTTGGTCACTTCCACAGTACAGATAACTACAGTCACATTATCAGTGTCACACACAGACACATACGGCCATTTCAAAAATGGTTGTATCACCAGAAACTAACAAAGAATTTGATGCCCACAGCTCATACTGCTAGCAAGGAAGAAAGCGTAAAGAAAGACTGGTCACTGGAGCAGAAGTTGAAAGGAACTGTAGGGAAGGGCTGGTTTGACAGTGGTGGTTACAGCAGAGTCTACCAGCAGAATCAAGACTCTGAATTCTGCGAGTCAGCATTGGGACACCGAGGCATCTTAGGACAAGCAGCACATTCTAGTTCTTTGGGCTCTGAAAGGCACAGGATGGTGTTTTGGTTGGGAAGTCACAACCCTTTTTGAGCAGGGCCACTGTGGATCAAATCACGGATGGTGAAGGGGATCACAGGAGGGTAGGAGTCTCTCAGTTCTACAGCCAGGACGGAAGGGTGAGGAGAGTTTTCAGGAAGTCACAGGACACAAGTGCAGGGGACAGGCCTGGCAAAACACTCAAGACATCGCTGCGTCTGAACAAGTGCCAAGGCCTCAGTGCAGCCACTCACGTTCGATGACAAAAACGTTAGCCTGGGAACGGATCCACTTGACTTTGGGGCTCTTCGACAAGTGGTTGCGGTCGGGGTCGTTGCTAGCCCGGCACTCATATGTGCCCGAGTCGTTGATCGTGAGGTTTGCGATGTAGATGGTGCTGGTAGAGTGCAGGTTATAGGTGGCGTTGATTTTGACACGGTCCTGCCGTGCGCCATCCCAAAGCTGAGTATAGGTCTCGTTTGACTCATCTCCCTCAAACCACCATTGGATCTCAGGGATAGGATTGCCAATCGCCTCGCAGTGCAATTCCACACTGTCCTCGGTCAGTTTCTTTTGAGACAGTGGTGACTTTATAAAGCCAGCTATGAGTTGGAGAGGTATTAGTGCAAAGCGTTAGTGCAAAGAGAATTCAGCCACACAGGTTTTAGCTGTTTTAAGAAGGTGAAACATGTTATTGCTTCTGGTAAGCACACCTCCCCCTCACCTCATGTGTGCTATATCCAGCCACACTGTTACATATAGCGACCCAAAATAATGCTTTCCACTAGCTCAGGCTACTACAGAACCAGAGTCCCCAACCAGCACTGAACAGGGAGCTCAAACACACTACTCAGAGCGGCGCATGCAACACAACAGCCACTGTCTACGCACTCTTGTACAAATGTGAGCACTCTCCATCTGCCCTGCACAGCAATGCTACAAGCCCGTCAACTTAATGTACAGCAAGGAGGCAAATAAAATCAACTGCCTGTGCAAAACACTCAATGTGTGTGCGGAGCAGATAAGTGTTGCAGTAGGGGTGGAAGAGAAAGAAACCTGAAAGCGTGTTGGAGTTCTTAAATAGTTTGGAAGCTGAGCTGGAAGGCCCAGGTATATAGTTTTTGCAACAGAATGCGCCTCAGCCACAGAATCTAAGCTTTGATTTTTAAGAGAGAGAAGCTAAGTTTCTAGCCCTTACAGCTGTGAAGGATGTCCGCCACGCGTGAACAGAGCAACCGAGGCAGTGCTATCTGCCCAAGCATGCAGAGAACCTAGACGAGGGAAGCAACAGCTATCCCAGTTTGATGGCGGGGACACCGACTCTGGAACCTAATGACAACATGGTTAACTACTTTGCTGTTAGTTGTGCGCTTACCCCTCACTGTTAAATGCAGCATTGGATATTTTGGGAGGAACTGGTTGGATAGCATTGAAGGTTACAGTGGAATTAAGCGTTTGACCTCCTCTGTACCAGTCCAGAAGCAGGAGGTAAAGAGGAAGAGGCAGTCCCTTCCCCAGCACCGAAAATACCAGCATCCTGGATTTCAAGAGCCCTCCTCCCAAAGCTTCCAGCCACCTTTCATTCATAAGTTGGGGGGCACATTATCACCCCCATTTTGCAGATGGGGAAAGATGTCAGAGTTTCAGAGGTTTTTTGGGCAAGGGAGGGGGAGAAGTGAGAGAACATCACTAGCCAAGTTCAGTAGCACAGCTAGGAATAGGACTCTGGTCTCCTGCCTCCAGTCCCGTGACCTATCCACTGGACTGGGTGAATTATCTTCGTCACATTTAATTCAGTTACAAAGGCAGCCCATGTTTCTGGGAGTTTTCTGGAAACTGCCACAGAAGTTTTGATGTGCTGCTGCATGTAGCATAAGTGAGGTGGCCGTGCTGCAGAGTTTAGACCCAGTGTGCCACAAGCCTATTATACAGAAGGATGGCTTTAATACAGGGGGTGGCAGCATTTCCATTAGGGAAAAAACCCAAATTATTTCAGGTGATCACTTGAGAGTCACTCTCTCTTTTACTGAGCCTAGTTGTGCCACTGCCAGCTTCCACACTAGAGCTAGCAAAAATTAT
Source organism: Mauremys mutica (assembly GCF_020497125.1). NCBI lineage: Eukaryota > Metazoa > Chordata > Testudines > Geoemydidae > Mauremys > Mauremys mutica. The sequence goes on from NC_059095.1 coordinate 5,950,689, forward strand.
TTATAAAGCAACTTCCAAAATTCTTCTAACTTGGAGAATGATTATTCAGACAGGCAAGTGAGATGTGTTATCACATTGCCCTTTTGGTGTAGAATGGGCAAGAAAATTTTGTACCTGGGCTAGTGAATTACATTGAGTTTGAAAGGCTACAAACGCCTTAATCTGAGTGGTCTGTTTACATTTTCTTTTCACTATTACAGCATATGTGCAGTGATATGGGTCTCTCTTATCACGGTCCAGATTCTTCTCCTAGCTGATCCTGCAAAGAAGTCACAGCCCTGTAGGATATGACTATTATGGAAGTGAGGATGGCTGCAGGATCACAGCACCAGCAGAAGAGATCGAACCCTTGATTAACCACAGATTTGGTAAGTCACAAATATGGTAGGAAAATGGATCAAAGGCATGAGATACCCATATGTAGGCACATGAGTTTGATTCAAACATAGCTGAAATCCCTCCCATCCCCTTTAAGCTGATCTGGCGAGTGCCCCAAATAACTAGGGGAATGCATCAAGCATAATTTGCCATTAAAAAGATACTCTCTATTTTGATAACCAGGAAAGCAGGCACTAATCAAGCTATTCCAGGTATTCACAGTTTGAAGCGTTTGGATCAAAATGAAAAAAACCAAACATCTGTAGGTTAGATGAGTAACAGAATTTTACATTAAATTCTTAATGCCACTCTAAGTCTTCTAAACACTCTACAAACTAGCTAATCCCTACATTACAATTGGGAAAAGCGAGGCAGAAAGGCTGAATGACTTGACCAAGGCTACAGCAAGGGTGAGTCCTATGAATTCAGACCACCGTTTGCATATTAATCTCTCTCGGAAGTGCCTATCACACTATGTGGTCTTTAAAAGGTTTTTTTAAATGTGAGCTTTTCAAGGGTCTTGAGTGGGGACAAAAGCCAACGATTCCCATTGCTCACTACTTTTTATCCCTACAAGGATCCTGAATCATAGCAAACACCTTTTTCAGGGAAGAGGGCTGGACACAAGCCCCTTTAAAACTAGAACCAATCAGTAACACTATGGGCTAAAAATAAGCCCTGGTGTAAGCAGATATTGCTCTCATAGTCTTAGTAGTAGTTGCACCTAGTTATACCAGGGTGAATTAGCCCCATGTGTCCACAAGTGACCAGTAGCCCCCAGCCAGACAGACTAAGGGTGAAGAACACAGGCGAGTGAGTCATTTAGAATGTAGTAAACAAGTGTTTGTATAGAGAGTTCTGTGCTTTATAAAAAGACACGTCCCCACGTCCACCACGTGAGAGACGTGCAAATTCTGTCCTTGCCTTCACATACTCCAGAGTCAGTTGACCATGGGTTAGAATTGGCCAAAGCCCGGCTCTCACCCCAGTCACGGTGACCGGGTGGTATTGTTCAGCATTCCAATTACTGCATCATCTGCCAGCCTTCTTGGTGCTAGCTGATCTGTTCTGCTTCAGAGAGTCTTGCAAACTTGCTCTTAGTCACCCTATTGTGGATAGTTTCAGATAGTTCAGCTAAGAAAAAAAGGGCAGTTACAATGTGAGAGTTAATAGCAGCTTTGTAAAGTAGTCATGCAAATTCACCAGCCCAGGCACAAAATTGACTTGCTAACAACTCAAGATACAGAGAATGAAGTAATTTTTACTCAGCACAAGCAAGCTCAACTTTGTAAGGTTACATAAGTCAAGGCTATATAGACTCCAGGAGTAGTTAGAGGGTAGGAACCTGAACATACTTGTTTCTATTGTGCTCAAGGTAGCAAAGTCCAGAGGATTCACCTATTTCACCCTTTCCAAGAACTGGAAAGACGGCTCAGCACTGATGGATCTGTAAATCAATAGCCTCACAGCAGGCAGACCTGCCAGATACTGCACCACTCCCGATTATTTGGCTTTAAAATGGCTTACAGACAATCAGTTAACTGTTTGGAGCTACTGTTCCACTTCAGAGGCAGGTATTGCATCAGGCCTGGTCTAAAATTAAAACATTAGATCGACCTGGCTACACTGCTCAGGGCTGTGAAAAATTTCACACACAGAGCGTGGTGGTAAGATCGACTTAACACACACAGCTAGGTTAATGGAAGAATTCGTCCACCAAAGTAGCTGAAGCAGATTAACTACAGATGGAAAAGACCCCTTCCGTCAACATAGGAAGTGTCTATACTGTGGTGCTACAGCGGCACCACCATAGCAGTGCCACTGTAGTGTAGACATATTGCCGCCCCCTCCCCCCCAAACCCTCCACCTCTGCCAAGGTCTGAGAGTTGCTTTGCAGGAAATAACTTATTTCTAGAGAAGTCATTTCTGGATGGTGAAGAAATACTGAGTGACATCAGCTAAAACGACCGTGTTGAGTCAGCGGGTTTTCAGGAAGATTGACCAAAAAACTAGGGTTATTTGTGACATATGCATCCTGTACAGTCACTCCAGACTGTGCAGCTGTCAGGCATCCTAATGGTAGCACTGCCAGCTACCTCAACTGCCAGGCCTCCCTACAGGAAAGCAATTCACCCTTTACGTAATTAAGTAAACTCCTGAAGGTGGGGAGAGGAAGAGAGTGTATGTATGTATTATATTATATATAAGAGAGAGGTCTTTCTAATATGATTTCTGTACGCAATTTTTGTAATAATTTTTGCTGCTCCTACATTTTTGATGCCTGAATGTGGGTACAGTGGAATTCCCCCCCCCAAAGGACTCCACAAGATGCATATGTAACAAAGGCATCAGAGGATATTTACTCTCTCCATACACCAAGCTTTGCATACTTCTAGCACTGAGGAACTAATGAGAATCCACTTCTACTATTAAATAAGTAGAGAGCAAATTATACAACTTTGCAAGGTTTTATTCACCTGATCACAAGGGGCAAGTACATTCGTGTGTTGTGGCTGGCAATCTCTCTTGATTTTGCAAGACTGCTTGGTTTTGAATCACAATCCTGTGATTAAACATTCTTAACTACCTAATTTTGAAGAGTCAAGGAAGCGAATACTATTCCTGTGAGAGCCTGTCCCATTTTAACTACGGCATGGTTTAAAGGGGGCCATTAAAATAAAGGTTACGGCTACACAGCCAAGTTGACTACAGAGTGCTTGACAAAATAAGCTGCTCCACGATTATGGGTCTTTAAGTTACAGAGCTCCTCATTCACAATTCAAATGGGCTAGAAGCTCAGCAGGTCTGCATTGCTCATGTGACACCCTCCAGTACTTGCAGTACCCAAGTATTGCCCCTATTGCTTATGGAAGTAACAACCTCTCCCCACCCCCCGAGCACAAACTGGATGAGTTAGAACATAAGCTAGCCACCAAGAGAGCATATGGCATTCTCTGGCGCTGATGAGAGTTCCTGCTGTTGTATAACATACAGGTACAACTAACATCAACTCACTGGAATAGCAACGTTAACTGCTTGGTTTTCATTGGCCCTGGACTAGGAGGGGTAACAAGCAAGCAAAAGGACAGGACATTCTCTGACAACTGAGAGCTCATGAGTGTATGAGACTCTGCCATTTTACAGCCTGTTCAAACTCTGCTCTGCCCCACAGAAAAACCCCCACAACATGCTAAATAACATCCTCTACATGAAAGTCACCTTCATCTAAAAACAGACCCTCCCTCTGAGCTGAGGGAGGAGCTGTTGCATAATAACATTCTGGCACATGTATCTGACTGTCCATCCCCCTTTGGCTAAGCCTAGTAGACATCTGCTAGCCTAGCAGCCCCTCCTCTCCCAGAACAGAATATTGTCTTTTCAGCACTGAAGACCCCTTTGCTTATAGGGTTGACGCTTGTTCCACAGTCCAGGAAATGAAATGTGAACGTTCCAGCTACTGATGGAGGCTCTGGATACAGCCTCCATGCCCCCAAAGCCAAGAGGAATGTTTTATATAACATCAGGGAGTGTCAATGAGTAACCAAGTGAGAGAACTTCCGGGAGTCAGAATTGCTCAGTCTTCCCCATGAATCTGGCAGAGAACAGCTGGTTCCAAGCATGCACACAAGATACCTCCGTGTGGGATTAGCATTAGCAGATTTTAGAAGGGGACCACCAATTGTTCTTTCCAATAAGAATAGCCAAAAAATTATTTCTTGGCACTGCAAAGTTACAAGGAGAGTCACTATTAACATACAAAAATCTCATTTGTCTAAATCTGTTTTCTTTTAAACCTATCATTACACATGATTAAGGGATTAGAGAGGAAAAATATCTGCTTCCCCTTCCACCCTCATTTTGTTTACTTGGTGTATTGATAAGCCCTTTATTTCCCTATTTGTTTGGGTCTCACATAGCAACAAAGGAGGGAAAAGATAAAAAAGCGTGGTTGGAAAGCCAGACTTCCTCAAGGGGGCTCAGTACAGTATCCACACTTTTAAAAAAAAAGTTAACATCCTTTAAAATGTTTAGAGCTTAATTTTGTTCAATAAGGAAAGAGGGAAAGTTCTTCATACAGAATCATAAAGGAATAGGAAGAAAAAACTTGTAAGCATTTGCCCAGATATGCTACTGGAGTTTGTAAGAGCAGCTAAATCCATGTCCTCAAGGCAGTCGAGAGAGTTTGACCATTTTTTGTGAGAATCAGTGAATTAGACCTAAGCATTTTGAGTCATTTCTCTCACTTACGCACATCACTACAGACCAGCAAACCAGCCTGTCAGACATTTCTGTATTTGCTGCTTTCAAGTTTTAATGATTTTTTCCATCCCAGTCCCATTAACAGAATCAAGCCATAAATGGAAGGCTACTGAGCTCCATTTAAAGATTCTGTTTTGAGCCAGACTCACTCTGTAACCTTTAAAGTCCTAATAAAAGAAGCCAGGATGTAACGATATGAGACACCACACAGTTCTCAGAGCAACAAGCTATTGAACTGCCCGAATAGGGGCCTGAATTATCCTACTAAAGTATTTTGTTCGGGGCTTTGCCTAGCGCTGGCACCCTAGCTGACATGAGACACTGTGGCCCATGGTCTCATTCCTTGGGAAAGAAGGAGCTGGAAACACGAAGCTCAGGAAAATCCTTATTGCAGAAACCCACTATAGTTAAGGGGGCACTGCAGAACTGACTGGTTTATTAAGGAACCCCCCTCAAAGCCTTCTTGAGGTTAAAAAATGTTAGCTACAGCATCAGGTTTTGACAGCGAGTAGGGAAGGAAAGAAGTTGTCTGTACAGAGACAACAAAAAAACCGAAACAGCTGAACAGACAAAGCCCAATAGCAACAGAACAAGTTTACAGCAAGACCAATACTTGACAAATTACATCACAGAACGACACTGGCATCGAAAATCGGATGTAAACTGACCAAAGGGACAGACATGTGACTATAGAAGACCAGCTGGTAAAGTTCCAGACTACTGACAGGTTGCCTAGAAGTGCCAGTGGCTTGCCAGGCCATTGTACTTTGAAGCACCTGAAAGAGGACAAATTCATCTGCAGGAGAGAAGATATATACTAGCCAAAGCTTTCTGCTTTGCCAGGGGTGGGTGGGGGGAACCGAGGGGTGTTAGTGTCTCAGCTCTGATTTCTGAAGCATCTCATGGGAAATCAGACCTTTACATACAGCACAAGCATTAGCCGGTCACATACTACATATGAGCCACAGACTACCTTAATTCTGAAAAGCAGTGCTAGGTATTAAAGTGTAGGGTTAGTGTCAGTCCTTTATAGAAGAATTCAAGCTCACTACAGATGCATACAACATGGGGAGGGAGGAATGCAAATACCCCATATGTAGCCCAGAACACCAGCTGTTCTAGTTTAATTTGTTGGACACTGTCACAAGCCTTAGGGGATGGAAGGTTGGGGGGGGGGGGGAGAGAAGAGAACACATAAAATTTTCTGCCTTTAATCCTGCTGCATAAACAAGATACAGTTTTGCTGTGGGGCAGTGAGAGAGCAAAGCCATTTTATTACTATCCATGCATTTCTCTCCCCCATATACTTGCCTCCTCTGATTTTTCATGAGGTACCAAATGTATTTATGATTTAGAAAAACCACACACAGACCAAAGATCCCACAGCCACACAAGTGTGAAACAGGCAAGCCATCATAACTGCAAGCCAACCCTGCAATCCCTGAAGGACAAAGTACTTCCCATCATTCTGTGCAGTGTTAGGCTGAATTAGAGTCCTGGGTCTTATTTGTTCTCTAAAACCTCCTATGGCGTAAGGCACACCCGTGGCTCTGTGTAAATAAATCCAGCAAACTTCTTTGATAACAGCACAAGAGGTGGGAAACTGAAATGTCACAAAGCAGCAGGAAATGCCAAAGCCTGGCTCATTTACAGTCATATTTCTAGCCATGCCCACCGTCACACTAGTGCACAGCTTTAACATGGCCACCATACAGGCATTCCATACTGGTACATTATAAACACCTAAGAGGTATATATGGCAGAATTGTTGCTCCATTAGCAGATTACCAAGTGAAGCCCCATGTACACATTTACAGGGTTTTAAAGTCTGAAGTTCAGTTACTACTGAAAAACCTTTTGAGTTGAAAAACTTACACTCTGACAGTAACTAGACTGGCAACAAGGAGCCACCTTAGTTTTCTCTCTTTATTTTTTGCTTTATTTCAAAATGAACACAACAGAGAAATGAGAGCACATCAAACCAGCTTCACATTAAAAACAGAAAATGCTAATTACAGATTAACCTTTTAAGGGGGAGTTTCCATCAGCAAGCACACTCATGCTCCCAAGGGGAGATGATGGGCTGAGAAATGGCAGCTCACAGCACTTCTGGGGTGAGTGGAACGGTCAACCCATCCACCATTTCCTTGACAGCCTTACTCTGGGGACCATCCACAGGTGGAGAGCTCACCCTGGGGAGACTATGAACACCTGCCTCCCAACACTCCCTCAGATCAGATGCCATCCTGGGACAGCAGTCTCCACCACACCCCTAATCCCGCCCCTACCCTCTTATCATGGGAAATGGTGGTACAAGTCCCTAGGGAAGGAGGATAATCATCCCAGATTTCCCTGTGTTTGAGCACATCCTACCTTAGGGTGAAAGTAAGGAAGAGTCCCATATACATCACCTGCCTCCCCCCGCCCCGAGTGGGATATGCCCTAGACACACACAACAGTCCCAGCTGCAGCTCTCACATTCTCCTCCCCCAAGATACCAGGTCTCTCACCCAAGGATCATATGTGCCATGCCCCAGGGGGGACTCCCTCTGTTCACATGTGCCCCAGACAAGCTCCCACTCCTTCAGGGTTCCTCTATTCATGCTCAGGAAGTTCCACCTCATCTTAGTAAGTGTGGGGAGATTCCCTTAAGCTAGTGTGCCTCTCATACCCGAGATCCTCACCACTGTCATTCTGTTCCCAGCCTCACCCCCAATACCTGCCACCACCCACAAAAGCTCCCCACAGAGGAGTTCCAGTCTCCCCTCACCCGTGGGGCCCCCCCTCATCAGAGTCCTGGCCTCCTCCTCACCCACAACTGCCCCACAAGTCTCCTTCCCCCCCCCCCCGCCTCCAGCAAGGTCCCCCACAAGCCTCCCTTTCCCCTGGATCCCCCTCCTGCCCTTCTGGATCTCAGTCTCCCCCCCTCCCCTCCCCTCCCCTCCCCTCCCACTGCAGGGTCCCCCACAAGCCTCCCACCAGGGGGTCCCAGTCTTAACTCCCCCTACAGGGGGTCCCCCCTCCCATTGCACGGCCTGCCATGGGCTCCAACCAGGGGGTCCCAGTCTCCCCTCTCCACTCCCGTCGTGGGGCCCCCCCTCCTACTGCGGGGTCCTACACAGGCTCCCACTATGGGGTCACCCACAGATCTCCCCTCCCCCACGCGGGGTCCCAGTCTCCCCTCCCACCGTGGGATCCCCCCCTCCACTGCGGGGTCCCACATGGGCCTCCCACCATAGGGACTCAGCCGCCTCCCCTACCGCAGGGTCCCCCACAGGTCGCCCCTTCCCCTCCCACGGGGTCCCAGTCCCCCCTCCCCTGCGGGGTCCCCCCTCCGGCTTCAGGGCCCCCCAACAAGCTCCCCCAGGGGGCTCCAGCGTCCCCCCCCCCGCGGGGGTCCCAGTCCCCCCCGGCTCCTACCTGCCCCGGAGGCGCCTCTCCCGGCGCCCAGCAGCGCGCCCAGCAGCCCCAGCACGAGCCCCGTGGCCCCGGCCGCCCCCATCGCCGACGCCGCTCGCTGCTCCACCGGCCCCGCCAAGAGCCGCCCCGCGCGCGCGCCAAGTCACCTCACACCCCGGCAGCCAGCCACGCCCCTCCGGGCGCCCCCGGCGGCCAATCACAGCGCCGAAGGGGGGGAACGCCCCGCCCACTCGCACAGGCGCGCTCCGCCCACTGACCTTCGTCAGCAGGGAAGGACGGAATCCGGGAGGGGACATGTGACCGTCAGGGCCGTGTCCTCAAGGAGCAGGGAAGGGCGGGGCTGAATGAGGAGAGTCACGTGCGCCTCTTGGGACAAGGGAGAAGGTGCGATGCAAATGGTGTGAGACAGGGCTGCTACGGGGGAGGGGTCCAGGCAGGCGGGGGTGGGAGAAGGGCAGTGGGGGGAGGCAAGCGGAGGGAAGGGCAAAGGGAATGGGGGCAGGGGGCTAACCCATAGGAACCCTAACCCCAGCTCCAAGTGCCCTACCCACAGGAACCCTAACCCCAGCTCCAAGTGCCCTACCCACAGGATCCCTAACCCCAGCTCCAAGTGCCCTACCCACAGGATCCCTAACCCCAGCTCCAAGTGCCCTACCCACAGGATCCCTAACCCCAGCTCCAAGTGCCCTACCCATAGGAACCCTAACCCCAGCTCCAAGTGCCCTACCCACAGGAACCCTAACCCGAGCTCCAAGTGCCCTACCCACAGGATCCCTAACCCCAGCTCCAAGTGCCCTACCCATAGGAACCCTAACCCCAGCTCCAAGTGCCCTACCCATAGGAACCCTAACCCCAGCTCCAAGTGCCCTACCCACAGGATCCCTAACCCCAGCTCCAAGTGCCCTACCCATAGGAACCCTAACCCCAGCTCCAAGTGCCCTACCCACAGGAACCCTAACCCTAGCTCCAAGTGCCCTACCCTTAGGAACCCTAACCCTAGGGCAGGAAGCCCTACCCATGGGAACCCTAACCCTAGCTCCAAGTGCCCTACCCATAGGAACCCTAACCATAGGTCCAAGACCGGCATATCGGCGGCGGGTCCTGGGGCGGAAGGACCCCCCACCGCGGGTCTTCAGGGCACTTTGACAGTGGGTCCCGGAGCAGAAGGACACCCCGCCGCCGAAGACCCGGAGCAGAAGAACCTCCGGGGGCCTGGGCCCTGCGAGAGTTTTCCGGGACCCCGGAGCGTGTGAAGGATCCTGCTCCAGGGCCCCCGAAAAACTCTCATGGGGGCCCCTGCGGGGCCCGGGGCAAATTGCCCCTCTTGCCCCCCCCTCCACTGCCGGGGAAGCCCTGGACTGTTATCAGATTCCCTCTTGGCCTTCTTCTCTCAAGAGTAAACATGCCCTGTTTTTTAACCTGTCTTCACAGGTCAGGTTTTCTGAACCTTTGATCATTTTTGTTGCTCTCCTCTGGACTCTCTCCAATTCATCCACATCTTTCCTGAAGATGTGGCGGCCAAGGCTGCACACTACACTGTTGAGTAAAGCTGAACAATTTCTTCCCGTCTCACATCCAAGACTCCTGTTAATGCTCCCCAGAACATTCACCTTTTTTTGCAACTGCATCACATGGTTGACTCATATTCAATTTGTGATCCACTTTAACTCCCAGAGCCTTTAGAGCAGTCTTACCACTTTGCCAGTTATTCCCCATTTTGTAGTTACGCATCTGATTTTTCCTTCTTAAGCAAAGTACTTTGCACTTGTCTTCATTGAGGCCATGTCTATCCATGCAGCGGGGCAGCTGTCCCAGTACAGCTCTATGCCAACAGGCAAGAGCTCTCCCCTTTGCATAAAAAAACCCACCTCCGTGAGCAACATAAGCTATGCTGCTGGGAGAAGCTCTCCTGCCGACATAACGCTTATGTCAGTGTAACTTATGTTGCTCAAGGAGGTTGAATATTCGCATCCCCGAGCAACATAAGTTTTCCCAACGTAGGCTGTAGTGCAACTGCATTGGTTTAATTGGGATTGCAAATGGGCATAAGCATCCACCCAGCTACATCCCTTTCCAGGACTGAGCCTCAATTCTGCACTCACTTAAGGCTTGGTCTACCCTGAAAACTTGAATCGGTGTAGCTACGTTTGTGCCTCTGGGGGTGAAAAGTCCACATCCCTGAGAGACGCAGCTGTACCAGTCTAACGCCCAGTGTGGACAGCACTAAGTTGACAAGAAGAATTTTTCCATTCACCCCGCTCCTGCCTCGTGGGGAGGTGGATTACCTATGCTCACAGGAGCACCCCTGCTGTTGGCGCAGATAGCGTCTACACTGAAGTGCTATAGCAGTGCAGCTACAGCTGTGTCATGTCAAATGTAGACAGCATGTAGGCTGTGCATGTGAATGAATTATCCCATAATGTTTAACGGGATGACTCATGCAGGCACGAATTCCCTCACGAGTTTAACAGCTGGCAGGATCGGGATCTGAGACTGTACGTTCTTGTGGGCAAACCATTTGCTATCAAGCTACCCGCACATTCATGGTGCTATGTAACTGGCAATAATCAGAGAGTGAAAACACCTCAGAAGGACAGCGAAATCGACCAGCCTCGTCTACTTTCCGTTGAACAAGGACAGTTGAAATGGGGCACTCGCTATTTTCAGTTTGTTCCAACTCCCCAAAAAATCAGCTTTGAATTAAAAGACAGACAGAAGGACTTGTGTGTGGTTAAAGATTTCCAGCCCCTACACGTGTCACTTTCTAAACCGCACTAACAGCATCCACTATAGCATTTATACTATTAATTGTTGCCAGGGTACTTGGAGCTGTACAAGACATGACAGACGAGACAGTCCATGGGTAGGGCAGCTTCAAGCGTAAGCAGCTGGATAACACAGTGAGAGATCCAGAGACGGAATCTGCCTGAGACTAACCTCATCTACTCCAGGAGACGCAGTGCCAAAAATTCCAAACGTCTTAAGCTTAGTGACAAAGCATTTCAGATGCCCCAAAGTAGCGCCAGAGATTGTACATCTTGCCAGTTAGATGCAAATGCCTAGGAGCAGCTATATTCCGTCTGTATGCTGTATACACTAGGGATCCCTCTATCACCGTGTTTTGTTCTGCTTGTAAAGATCACATGCCAACTTTCAGAGAGACCTGCCCACAGAAGTCTGGAATGCAGGGCTGCTTTAATTGCTGGCTGCTGCAGGAAAACGCCACATGATCCACAGCTAGTATGTTGCTTGTGGCAGGCCAGGGTGGGTTGCCTCAGCAGTGCCTGTTACCATAGAATCACATGGGCAGCTGCATAGCTTCTCTGGAGCGTTGTGCACAAGCTTAGAGAGATATGACCTCCACTGTACCAGTGTCTTCTCTGCAGCAGCCAGGGCTGCTGTAGAAACAGCCCCCCTCCCCCCTGCACCTCCACTCTCCCCCAAGTAAAGCTAGATATAGGGGATGATGCTCCATTTCACTGCACTTTGACCAGGTCTGTATTTGCAGATCACTACTCTCTTCCTAGGGCCCCCCACAGATTAGCGTCCAGGCCAAATTCCAGCTCAGATCGTTACATTCTGCCCATGTAAAAATTTTCCACCGCCTCTCAGTTTTTCCATTCGTCACTGTCAGCTAGAACTGCCCTCCCCATATTGATGCTGAATGTTAATTGGATAAAGAACAGCCAAAAAGGCAGAACAAAAATTATGGAAACAGCATGATGGCTCCTCTAGCACGTTGCTTTTCATCCCATCTAGCCTCTGTCTGTAAGCCCCTCCGAATAGTCACACTTGTCTTTAAACACACGGTTGTTAAGACAAGCTTGGTCTTGCTGTGAGCTGCTGTGTTCCACCCCAGAAGTGGCTGCATTTTAGTGGGGGAAGGGAGAGATGAGATTCCTGGATATAGAAGTCCGGATCCTGCAGGTTCTAATGTCAATGGGAGTGGCCCGTGCAGGACCAGGACCAGGCATGCTGGATTAAAGGCGACACTGTTAGAATACAGGTTCTGCGGAAGGCTGGTTTGCTTCAGTAGCCAAAGCCTCCCATTAATGATTATCCCCCTTTCTCCCCACAAGTCTCATGCCTGGGGACTTTGTATCAACAACAAGCCTGACCCCTTCACAGGCCACCTCCAGCCATTTCTCTTACAGACACACGTGTTAAACTTTAATTTTTATGGAAGGAACCTAGGTCAGCAGGCACCTTGTAAAGGGTTTTAAGAGCTGGGTGTGGCCCTGAGCGAAGTTTCTCACCCACACGAAATGCTGCGTCCTTTCACCTGGGGCCCTTCTCTCGGTATCACCGCGTTGCCCTTTAACTGCACTAGGCCGTTTCCTCAGTGAACGGCAGCACACTGAACTTTCCAATGACGCTCGAGCGCAGCCTGAACGGTGACCGTACCGGACGGGAGTCAGCCAGCAGAGACGGCCAGCCCTGCTTGAGAACTCTAGCCCTTCCCCGAATGCCCCGCACAGTGGATCCTTGTTTACAGAAAGCAATTTGCAACATTCGATGTAATTGGAAGGAAGGGGAATGGAAGAAACAAGCTTACAGGAGCTAATTATACCAGTGTGTTGATGTGCTCGGTAGCCAGAGGATCTAGGGGCTTCAGGCTGCAGTGAAGGATGCTTGGTTCTCAGATAGTGCCTCTCATTCCTCTACTTCCCCCATCTGCCCTTTCATTGGTCCTCCGAGCTGCTTTGCTCTGTCAGCCCAGGAGAGAATATTTAAACAAGAGGGGAGGCACTGGGGGGCCAGGGAAGAGAACAATGCACTGGCAGCATAACAAAGTCAAAGCCAGGGGTAAGTTGACTTCAAACGCTAAGGACGTCCCTTGGGTTTAGGTCAACTGACATCACCCGCAGTGTTTCTCAAGCCACTAGGATCATGCCTCCAGACAAAGATGATTTGGAGGCGGAGGGCAGGATCAGGAAGGATGCGTCCACCCCTTTCAGCGTGTTTATCCCACCGAGCAAATGGCCAGGGGCATTATGTGAGGAGAGGCGTTGACTTTCCACTGAAGCAGACCCCTGTTGGGGGCAGGATACATGAAGCATCGGTCTGTTCCATGGTTGCATTTCCTGACATGCAACCCATTGGATTTGAAAGGAGCAAGCCACAGCGTCTGCCCTATCACCAAGTCCCACATGTGTGACCATCATGAGTCAAGCCCCAATAAAATCCTGAGATTTTAAAAAATAATAGATGTTGGGTTCTTTTACTTTGCCTTCAGGCTTTGGAGTATACTCAGGTTCTGTTTTCAGGCTTTTCTCTGCTACCATGAGGCTTAGACACTGGAGCTGGTTTTAAAAAAAAGAAAAAGTTGAATCCCATGTGAAATTCTGAGATTTTGCAATATAATTTCACTCCGCATGGGGCCAGAGTAGCAGTTCTGAATTTTTCATGAAACAAAGCATTCCAGAACATTTAGCTGAGGTCAAAACATTTGTTTTGACTTATATATTTAAATTAGAAGACTAAATGAAACATTTCAAGCTCAGCAAAAGTAATGCGTTGATCATTTCCTATCAGGACTTTCAACCACAAAAAAATCCCAATATGTTCCCACCATGTTTTGATTTCTTCAAATCAGCTTTTGCCAACAGAAACATGGTCCACTGAAAAATCTGACCAGCTCGATTAGAAACGTACTTTCAAAAAACAAACAAACAAAAAAACAACAACCAAGATTCTCACCGAGTCACATGACTCCAGGAGCTGAAACTTTAAGAAAAAACCCACAACACATCTAGTGAGACCCATGGTAAAATCATGGGAGTGAGCAACCCAGTGTCTGCAGAACTGTGTCCGAACAAGACATGGACAGAGAGGGGAAAAAGTAGTAATATATCTAGAAACCTGGATATTTCCAAAGATACAGGAAAGATGTTTTTAAAAATTCCTAAGATAGTGTCTGTAAAAATAAAGCAAAAAAAAAGACACTTCCGAAGAGAAAGGCATCCCAGCTTTGATCCACAGCCCATGTGATGGGCTAAGAAAGACTGACCAAGGAAGAGAAAAATAAGACAATTTTAGAGCATTTCATGGGCAGATCTCCAAGCATTTTACACCCAAACTGTTCAAGTGCTGCAGTTTACCATTTATTTGCTGCTATTTTTAGCACACTGGCTTGCTCAAAGCCCTTGTATTTCCTACACGTTATGCTTTTGTTGCGTGGCTTTCTGAACATCCCACTCAAGCATTTGGAAATAGTAGTATCCATTTCTCTCCAGCCTAAAGGCTCTCAGGACATGCCACTGTTTGTCTGTCCCTATGGAATGATTCTAAAGTGCTTCACGAACAATACACATGCAGCACAATGCTGAAATGCAGCCACCTCTGGGGTGGCACGCAGGACCCAGTTGTAGAGGAGAGTCCTAGTCAAGCCCCCTGCCCTTATGAGAGGAACTGTAGGGTCTGGTGCTCCTTCAGAGCAGACAGGACCTTGCCTTTTTTCAAGGATCTTCTCTGAAGAACTAAGAGCAGGGACTGTCTTTTTGTTCTGTGCAGCCCCTGGCACAGTGGGGTTGTGGTCCCTGAGCCAGGGCTCCTAGGCACTAAGATAATAGAAGCAAGCAGTCACCTTCTTGAGACGTATTTTATCTAGGGAGGCAGGCGGGGCTGAGCTGACCCAGCTGAGATTGGAGCTCATCCATGTTCCCAGGAAGTCTATCTATCCCAGAGCTGGTAGAACACTCAGCCTCAGCAACCCTCTTGGCTCAAAACACCAGAAGAGTCCAGGGTGGCAGCATCTCCTTGATCTTTGTTCCTTCTATTTCTCTCTCAGCAAAGCCACACACCCCTCTTTGGCCTCCCCTCAGGGCCGCTCCGTGTTGGGACAGACCTAGCAGAACAGGCAAGAGGCCAGAACTGTCCCCACTGATGCAGCAGCAAGTGACAATGAACAGGCCCCTTTGTGCAGGGCCATAGATGGGGTTTGCTTGTGTTTTCCCATCATCGACAGCTTGCTGGCTCTCCCTCTCCATGATTAACTTGGAGGAGGCATTTTAGTTCCAGCATCAGGTTACCGACTGGGTGGAGTCCGGGACAGGGGGAGGGGAGTTTTCAGTGAGAGGATCCAGAGAAGGGAAACTCCAGAGACTTCTGGTTAAGGACCCCACTGTGTCAGTCACACACACACAGACCACACGGTTAGGACATCTAGTTTGCAAAGGAAGGGTGGGAGTTTTGTGGTTAAGGCACTGGACTGATGGCCAGGAGACCTAGGTCCAATTCCCAGCTCTGCCAGAGCCTCCCTGTGTGAACCGTGGCAAAGCACGCACTGTGCCTCAGTTTCTCCATTTGGAAAATGGCGATAATCCTGCCTTCCTCCCAGCATTTAGCCACCTTCTCTGTTTAGTGTGGCATGGCCTGTTGAATGCATGTACTGGGCCTTCTAAAGCAATCCCACTGCCTCCCCCCGGCCAAGTTCGGTGGCTCAACGGGGCAGAGCCTGCACACATCTCAAGGCAGGCATGGGTCAGGGTACGTGACACCTGAGCACTAGAGACAAAAATCAATTGGACCAAGCTTGGAAGGAAAACAAATCAGTGTGGACCCATTAGCCAGAGCTACGGGGGATGGATTAGCCGAGCAACAGGACCAGGAGCAGACAGGTTCTGCACTGTTGTTGGCTGTGCTTGGGTAGGTTTCTGTTCCTGTTGAGAGACATGAAACTCTACCCTGCAGGACAAGACATGCATGATGCCCTTGAGTTCTCCTTTATGCCTTGGAGGGAGAAGGAGGCAGGAGCCATAACAGTGCCCACTGAGGAGGGCAGCGCGGGAGACCAGACACTGCTACTGACTTGCCGCATAACCTGGGCAAGCTACTTTCCCTCCCTGTGCCTTAGCTTAGAGAGGGATACCAGCACCTACTGCCCCAGCCGGGAGCGGGGCTGGGAGGGATTCAGTAGGGCTTGTAAAGTATTATGAGATCCTCAGGGGGAAGGCACTAAGGCGGGGGGGATGACACTTTTTAGCCTGAGGGCCACATTGGAGTATGGAAATTGTATGGCAGGCCATGAATACTCACACAATTGGGGGTATGGGTGCGGGAGGGGGTGAGGGCTCTGGTTGGGGGTGTGGGCTCTGGGGTGGGGCTAGAAATGAGGAGTTCAGGGTGTGGGAGGAGGCTCTGGGGTGGGGCTGGGACTGAGGGGTTCAGTGGGAGGGGGGGTGTCAGGGCTGGGGCAGGGGGTTGGGGTATGGGGTGTGAGGGCTCCAGCTGGAGGTGCAGGCTCTGGGGTGGGGGATGAAGGGTTTGGGGTGCAGGAGGGTGCTCCAGGCTGGGACCAATGGAGGAGGGGGCTCAGGGGTGCAGGCTCCAGGCGGTACTTACCATAAGCAGCTCCTGGATCATGTCCCAGCTCCGATGCCGAGGCACGGCCAGGCGGCTCTGCGCGCTGCCCCGTCTGCAGGCACCACCTGTGCAGCTCCTATTGGCCGGGAACCCCAGCCAATAGGTGCTGCAGGGGCGGAGTCTGTAGGCAGGGTAGCACGCAGAGCCGCCTGGCCACACCTCCACGTACTACATAGGAGCCGGAGGGGGGTCATGCTGCTTCCTGGGAGCTGCGTGGAGCGGGGCAATCCTCCGACCCTGCTCCCCAGCTGGAGCGCTGGAGCAGGACAAACCCCTGACCGCACTCCCTGGCAGGAGCTGAGGGCCGGATTAAATGGTCTGGTAGGCCGGATGTGGTCCACAGGCCGTAGTTTGCCCACCCCTGCGCTAAGGGATAATGCAGTAGGGCCCCCTCAATTTCTAGAGCCAGCTCACTGCTAAAACAAGCACTGCCGTTACCCCAAGGGGTGTCACCCTTTTGTTCAGCCAACGCACTCTGGACCACACACCAAGATAGATCATAATGCCCGAGAGGAAGAAACTGCCTCCCAGCCCACGCTGACCTTCCTTCCAACCCTTGAGTCTCACCAGCTCAGATACTAGACTGGCAACGCCTGCCACCTGCAGGACAGCACCGGATCCCAGGCCGGTTTGAGTTCTGAACGCCTGCCCCACGTTGAAGGGATGGCTGGTGCCTCTGCCGTCAGAGACATGACTCTGAACACAAACGTGAGGCCAGGACTCGCATTTAATTCTCAATTCCAGCGCCTACATCTTCACGTCCAGACACTTCTCATGCTGCAAACTCAGCCTGGGAGCTGAGAGATGTTGAAATCTTCCTGCCTGTCATCTCCAGCATTGATGGGGCTGCATTCAGACCAGAGGCGGCAGTTTTGCTGCGGACTCAGGGGACACTATAGAATCCAGTTTGCTCCATAATCAAGGCCAGGGCTCAGTTGTTTTCAGCATCCAGCAGAAGACAGTCCCAGCACTGAAGAATTTGTAACCTAAGGCCCTGCTCAGCAAATACGTCTGCACATGCCTGGTCCCGCTGGCTAGAGTTACTCAGCTACAGACACATTCATGGAATTGGAACCAAGCGAAGTTGAGGAAAGCACAGCTGAGTTCAAGTGGTTGCAGGACTCCTAGCTAGGATGAGCCTTTCTTAACAGGAGGTGAAGTTTGTTTAGGTCACGGCAATCAGCGGCTCTGACCCAGCCATACAGAAAACAGGGCTGAGCAGGAACAAACATATATATACACACTGCCTAGCCCTAATACGCCCCATTTTAAGTTCCACAATGTAGACAGAGCCTACGGTGTATCCTTCGGGTTTCATCCTGCTGCCCATCAGAGCACTTTGCATGTAAAATTAATAGCAGGAGTGAAGTGGTAAAAACTATGCGTAGGGAAAGATTTCTGGGTTCTTAGTTATGATGTAGGATGCATTGGACACATGGCAAGTGGTGTGTATTCACCACAAGCCCATCATACAACCACACGTTTGACAGCAGCTGCTATAGAAGTGACTCAGTGCTTTGCAAATAAGCCTCACACGCCCATGCTGGAACAGCTCTGATCCCTGTTTACACCCAGGGAAGCAGTGGGTGTAGTCACTCAGAAACTTGGCAGTCAGTAATCGAACCCCAGTGACTCAACTCCCAGCCCTGTGCTTTCCAGCCAAGTACCCATCATTACAGTCACGGCAGAGCACCAAAGCTACACAGCAAAGATCTTAAAACCAAAAAAGGGAAGTTAAAAGAGGAACAGCAGGGCAAGGACAGCGGCAAGACCCAGAGACCTCGCTGCAAGCATCAGCAGCTGCCCTCTCAAGCCTATCATGTAGACTGTGGCTTGTGCTGATCTGTGTTAAGTAGGGTGTGGGGTCCCAGAAGGGGGAAGAAAACGTGGGGAAGTCAAATGGAGGAAGGATGGCCCAGTGGTTAGGGCACTAGATGAGGACTTGGGAGACCCAGCTTCAACTCCCTGCTCTGCCCGGTGACTGTGGGAGAGTCACTTGGCCCTTCTGGGCCTCAGTTTCCCCGTCTGTAAAATGGAGAGTCACACTGCCCTGCCTCACAGGGAAGTTGTGAGGAGGAATGAAAGATTTTGAGGTGCTCAGATACTAGTGTTGGGCACCAGGTAAATACCTAAGAGTAGGGTAACCAGATATTCCATTTTTATAGGGACAGTCCTGTTTTGGGGGACTTTTTCTTATTTAGGCACCTATTACGCTCCCACGCTCTGTCCGTTTTTTTCACAGTTGCTATCTGGTCACCCTAAGAGAGAGACTGAAGTGAATGTAGTCCTGGCAAACCATACCAGGCAGCCCTGCAGTCACAGCTGTGTCAACAGCGCTAGGGTGGCAGAGGTTCTGTAGGGTAGACAGTCAGAGACTGCAACATCCCAGCCTGAATGCCTGGCAGACCAGATCCTGCTGCAGGGATGACAAAGTCCCTGGCTACACAATCCTTGGCCCTCAAAGGGGGCCGTGGTGGGGGATACAGTTTAGCACTTGTGTGTTCACAGAGCTGGTATGTAGTCATAACAGATGGCAGGAACCTATTCAACGGCTCCCACGTGTCACCCCCAACACATGGAGCAGATGTTATTTATTGGCCTCGCTTTGTTAGACCCTTTTCCAGTTCATTCAGGGCAGCTTGTACTGTGTACTGCAGAGATCTCTCCCCCCCACAACCCCCTCAATTGCTGTTGTAGCCTTGGAAGACTTGAGATAAATATTCAATCCCACAGGCAAATCTTCAACCCTCAGAGGCAGAGCACCACCCCAGGCTGAGGCAGCACTCCCTAGTGCTCACATGCCACACGGCTAGTCCCTGAAAGTACTTTATTAAATACTTTGCAAAAAACAGAAGCCAAAAGATTGAAAATTAACCCCCCTAACCACCCAGCTAAGAACTAAAAACTCCCCCCGCCCCCGGCTTGTCAGTGCAGCCCTGATGTTCTGCCCAGGAACACTCTCCACTTCTCCCCATCCCTGCTAGCGTCACGCTAGGCTCCACTGCCCAAAGCCAGGCAACTGCGAAAGAGAGGCTCCCATGCACAGTGGCAGAAAGTAGCTACCTTACTCTCTAGGCTCTATGGCTCGACTGCTGGCTGGGCAGCCTTTTGAGCATGCTGCCCTCTGATGGCCTGGCCTGGTTCTGCAGAGCCACCCCAGGAGGAAAAAGCTGAAACTTTAAAACACAAAGTGCTGGGGAGGGACCAGTTACCATTATGATCAGTTCATAGACTGCAGTGAACTAGTCATAAGCACACACGTTCCCCCAACCCCTCCACCTCCTGCACGCAACCTTTCACCAAGGCTGCAACCTCCCAGAAACCATTTCTCCTGTGCAGGATTTAAGACAAAGACACACATCCCCAAGCGTCTCACATGATTTGCCAGGTTGTCTGTCACTGTCTCCTTAGTGTACCCAGGTTCCCAGCTCAAGGTGGATTTGTAAACGCTCCATGTATTCACCCCCCACCCTCATGGAAGTTTAT
Organism: Mauremys mutica; assembly: GCF_020497125.1. NCBI lineage: Eukaryota > Metazoa > Chordata > Testudines > Geoemydidae > Mauremys > Mauremys mutica. The sequence continues at coordinate 5,970,597 of NC_059095.1, forward strand.
AAAACAGGGTTTTTACAAAGACAGTTGTGGTTTTTCCTTTACAGCAGAACAGTCTCCCTGTGAGGTAGAGAGTTAATTTCAGGGCTGACAGATCCTAAATTCAAGCCAGTTTGTGTGTCCTAGTTGAGGTAAAATTCAATAGTTTATGATAAGTTTTGCGATTGCCAGAAGGGCGTCAGGATTCCTCGTTGCCAGAATCATCCTCATCGCCATAGCAACTGTCTGCCTCCTCCTCCATCTCATCATCCTCATAGTAGTCGTCGTAGAAAAGGTCTGAGCCTTCATCCGGGGCTGGAGTCTTGGTCTTCACACAGTACTCTGCCAACGTGGTGGGGACCTTCACGCCATCCCGTTCAGCATCCACCTTGGTTCCCAGGACTTGCTTCCTGAAAGGGGCAAGGAACAGATGAGAACAGGGCAGAGACACGGAGCAGTTATTCAATCAAGGTCTGAAGGCCAGGAGAGGTGCCAGCCCTGAAGGCTGAAGTCTTCCACAGAGCTGGACATACGTCTCTCGTTCTGGCCTGCCAATGGGCACTGATGCATGCCCACACCTCTAGGGATAAAAAGGCAGGTCGGTCTCCAGGGTCTCCTCTGTCACACCCATCTCATGCCCGAGGCCCACTGGTCATTCACTATTCTGTGTCAGCAGCTCTTGTCAGGCCTGAAATACTCACTATGCCTAACACATTGTTGTCATAATCTGCATCTAAACTGTGGCTGGTAAGAAGATATCATTGGAAAACGAGCAGCTCACTGATCATTAATATTCTTGCATGATGTACGTTCACGGTTCATACAAAGAGTCATGAATATGTGCTAGAATTATGTTTGGCAAGCAATACTATCAGCTCAGTCTGCCTTCCCTAGCCCCTTTCAGAGGCCAATTCCGTTAAACGCCCCTCCCATTTTAACCTGAGGTATAGGGAAGGGTAAGAGACTCACTCCGGGTCCCACACTAAGTCCAAGGGGCAGAGCAGGTCCTAGAACCCAGGTTTGCAGACAAACACAGCAGAGTTTTCCCCTCTAGACCCCCACTTCACACCCAGCCCAGGCCCTTTGCCATAGAGGAGGATCTGCACTGAGCCCTCTGCCTGCTTTGTTCTCTGCAGAAATCCACGTCTTATAGTCCCCGACCTTCCTGGTAGCAGTGAGCTTTCACGCTGTTAACCAACTGGGGAGTACAGGACTACAGCAACAGTGGAACAAGAATCCCTCCTGCATTCAGTCACCTCACAGGCGTTCACCCCAGAGTCTATGCGGGACCATTTAGATAAACACTCCCAAGCAAGGTCGTCTAAACAAGAAGCTCCTCCCCTCTTGTTTAAATGCAAGTTCTGCGAAGCCGGAGTTCAGCTTGCCACGCACCTGATGATGTCTGTGTACTCCCGATCCTTCCCTTTGGTGTCCTTCCACTTCCTGTACATCACAGAGGCATCCACATTTGCGGGTGAGAAGGTGTTGGGCTCGTTGAGCAGCGAGATCACACTCAGAAGGATAGTCCTGAAAAACAGTTAACGAGCGGTAAGAGTCAAGACAGGCGATCGGCCAACCTGCACCACCCAGATCTGAGAGGGACTGGAAATCACAGCATCTTCTCATGGCGAAGAGTTTAATAAAACCTGGTCAGTTTGCAAGAGCAGCACCCACTTACACTGCATGTCACAACAGTGACCACATCCTGACTCCCATGAGCAGGTCAGACGCCATGACCTTCTTAAGCTGAAGGAGAAACTGAATGCCAACCAGAAGGCAAGCTGGTCTCTGGTGCATGAAAAACCTGAATTCCTTTGCAGCTTACACTGCCTTTCAAAAGTGCTGACATCCAGCCTGTAGGAAACTGATTTGCCTTTGAATTTCAAAAGAAAATAAATCCAGGTATTTCCTGCAACCTCTAGGATTAGAAAGGCTTTTCCCAGCTGTTTCCTTCGGGCACCTCCTCCACCCTCTGCATCAGAACTGCTAAGCATCTCGCATCCAGAATGTTCCTCCCCTCCCTCCTTGAGGCCTTACCGTACATTCTGGGTAGGGTTCCATCGCTCGGAAGGCAGCTCCCCGCTCTGCGGGTCATCCACCGGAGGGTGGAGAATTGAAATACAGACATCGCCAGTCTGAAAGCACACAGAGAGAGAGTCTGCTTACACAGGCGCTGATGTCCCAACCCCGGGCACTCCAAACCGCTCTACAAGGTGGGTGATTTATAGTGCCTGTTGCCCTGTTTGCTCGTGCCTGCCCCGCCCCCCAGCTTTTGCTTCCAGGGCAGATCTGAGGAAAATACCACCAAGTGGCTTACAAGTAACTGGGAACAAACAGCCAATCACTGTCGCCAATGCCCAGAGAAGAGTCAGGATCAGTTTAGCTGTCCTATCTTCAGCCACATCTTGGGGAGCAAGTCCTTGGATAGGGACTCTCCTGGCCTCCACTAAGCCAGCAGCTCAGGCAGATTTCAATTAGCCTGAAAGGCCTCACAGAGCAGGGAGTGAAGTGTCTTGCTATGACAGATCCAGCAAAGAACCTTCCCAAGCTGAACTGTACTGAGATGTGCCTATGGGCTGAGCCACTATAGATATGATGCCCTGGGGAGTCTCTTTAGGGAGAGGTTCACTCCAATCACCCCTGCAGTGAAGAGCACTGATCTAAATCACACCCACTACCCACCTGCCAGCCCTTAAGAGTACTAGAGATTGCCATAGTTACTACAGGACAGGTAATGGATGGCAGTCAGTGATGAGTCATTTGTACAAAGCACTGATCTCTGTCCTGGGACACTTGGAGAGACGCCCTCCATGCCTGCGTGGGCCGTATCCCCCCCAGTGCTCTGAATGAGGCGCAAGTACACACAGGGCACTGAGTACCCGAAATACTTTCTGCAGCCAGCCACAGCAGGTACGCACTGAGAGTCCTGCAAGTCGCTCGCTCGCTCAGTATCTCCCCATGGATCTTACAGGGCATGACCACATAATAGCCAGGCGCTGTGGGCAAATACAGTAAACACGGAAGACTGCAAGACTGGACAGACAGACTAGTTCTGGAACGGATTCCAAGAAAGGAGATGAACTGTCTGAGCCCAGGACAAACCTGGACTGGCTGCTGTGTTTCCAACACAAACTGAAAAAGGTACAAGACACCTCCAGGAGAACCCCAATGTATTTGCTTAAAACCCTCCTCCACTACAGGACATGTCAATACAGGCTGGTGTTCGACACCGAGGTCAACACTTCAGTGCGATCCAGAGGGCTTGGTGCTACTGCAGCAATTGACTAGAAAACCAATCTGTCCTGGGGGCAGATGAGAAGACAGTCCGAGTGACGTACCTCATAGATGTTAGGGTGCCACATTTTGGTCAGGAACCTAAAGGCGGGGGGCGAATAGGGATAATCAATAGGAAACCTGAGACGAGCCTGTGAAGAAACAAAGAGATCGTTAGTGGCAGTGGTGGGGTGTCATGGCCATGCTGATGCTTCGGGGGGAGCTGTGGAGCCCCAGCCAAGACTGTACAAAAAATCAGATGAGTTGTGCGGGCATGCAGCCCATGTACGCCCCCCCTGGCACTCTGCACACGGACAGGAGACAGACGCCTTCCCCTGCACCTCCACCAAGAAGTGACCATCAAGCTTCATTCAGAGGGAGCACCAGTACCACTTCCCATGCAGTAGCTAAGTCCAAAGCTCCCAGCTTCTCTTTACTACTGCTGAGTGGGGGAGGACGCCTGATTGAGTGGTTAGAGCACAGGCACAGAAAATCAGAGTACTATTCACAGCTGAGTCATAGACTGGGACCTGGGGCAAGTCACTAACCCTGTGCCTCTTTCCCTACCTGTGAAGAGAGGATGATAGCTTCCCTGGAGACGGGGTGTGTAATTGGAAGGATATGACCACGGCTCATAATAAGCACTTTCAGATCTAGGTAGACAGAGCTATGGAAGGTCGGATATAAACCAGCTCAGAAGGATTTTAGGCACTTGCAACTGTCTCGGGTGTTAACAGCCCCCTGAAATCCCTCCCCTTGGAGAAGTGGAGGTCAAGCCCTGCAGCTCTAGTGGAACAGCTTTGCATTGCTGGATGGAAGCCATGTAATCCCATCCCCTAGGAAGGGGAGTGCCTTGCTACTCAGCAATACCCGCTGATGAAAGAGGCATCACTATAGTGTCAGACTTCCAGGAAGATATTGACAAGAACACTGGTGGTCTGAGCTTTGGCAAAGATTCAGAGCGGTGGACAGGGCGACCTCCCAGGGTGGATTTATGGCACTTTTTGGAGGTGACTTTCAAGAGACCATGGCAGTCTCGCCTTCTTATCAAATCTGCTTCCTTGTATTCCCCATCCCATCACCAAGCCTCCCCCTCTTCAGGAGACCCAGCAGAGTACCAGGTCTCTACCAATTCCCCAGCGCAGATGATTCCCTCCAACGTGTACTGTTTCCTCCCAGGTGAGGGATGAGTCACTGCTCAAGAGGCCAGCCAGGTATGGGAGAAAACAAACCAAATCACAAGACTCTTGTGGCAACAGGAGGAAATACCAAGATGGTACCAGAAAATTACCCTCCGGACAGTACTCTTGCCATACAGGCATTAGGGCACTGCCTGTGGATCAAATTCTTTTCTCCTCAGATCTATGGAGGGGCATCTTCAGACAGCCATGCAGTCTAGTAACTAGGTCAGGTTTGCTGGCAGTCACTATGTTTACCAGAGAGACAGAGTGTGGCAAACTTTGTTCCTGTGATATAATAATAGCTCTTAAGGCAAGAACTTCAGGCTTTCTGCCTAACAAGTTCTTCAGGGTTAATTCCTTTAGAGTCAGGAAATAGAGCCTCTCCCCCGTATCTAGAAAGATGGACTCCACCATCCTAGATCAAGGCAGCCCCTCAAAAACCCTGTTGACGTTTGGATGAGAATTTGCAGCTCTGGGTCTTCTTGTTCCACACTCTGAAGTGAAACCGGATCAGCACTCAAGACAAATAAACAAGAGGTCAGCAGAGCCAGCATAACAAAAATAAGCAGGGCTTTTTCTTAGTTGACAGGAACACAGCAGTCTGGGTTTAATAAGTTGTTTTGTTTCAAAAGATAAATTCAGTTTGGGGCCTGGACACAGATCTCGTCAGGACTGGATAACATTTAAAGGAACACCATAGCCCAGGCGTCGGTAACCTTTCAGAAGTGCTGTGCCGAGTCTTCATTTATTCACTCTAATTTAAGGTTTCGCGTGCCAGTAATACATTTTAATGTTTTTAGAAGGTCTCTTTCTATAAGTCTATAATATATAACTAAACTATTGTTGTATGTAAAGTAAACAAGGTTTTAAAAATGTTTTAAGAAGCTTCATTTAAAATTAAATTAAAATGCAGAGCCCCCCGGACCGGTGGCCAGGACCCCGGCAGTGTGAGTACCACTGAAAATTAGCTCATGTGCTGCCTTTGACACAGGTGCCATAGGTTGTCTACCCCTGCCATAAACCTAGACTCTGTCTAAAACTTTCAACTGCTATAGCTACAAGAGTTTTGTTTACCCTTTACAGAACTTCAAGAAACATTCCTCAATCAAGCACTTTGCTCTTCTAGAGCAATTTCATGTCAGGACTTAAAAGCTCTTTACAAAGATTAAGCCTCATGTCAGGCAGGTAAGTTTCACCATTTTACAGATGGAACAATCAAGGCACTGACAGGTTAAATAACTTGCCAAGTTAGTGGGCAAGTGACAGAGCCAGGCATATAACTGAGGAATCCTGATCCCAGTCATGGTCTCCAGCCACATTCCTTCCCAAATGCCAGTAAAAGCATAAAGGAAAGAACTGACAGTGTTACGGGGTGGTGAGGAGTTTTGTTGAAAAGGATCAGCAGTTTATTCAGCAGCAGCCTTGGAGGATCAATGCAGAAGCCAAGGAGCCAGACAGGTTAGGAGCTGCCATGAAATAAGATCTTAGCCTGATTTAATCCCATGAATATTGGCCCATCCTGGGACAGACATGCTGTTCCTGTGGTGTTGCTGTGTCAGTCCCAGGTGGTATCTTTTATTGGACCAACTTCTGTTGTAAGAGAGAGAAGCTTTGAGCTTCAACAGAGCTTTGCTTCAGGTCTGGGAAACTTATGCAGCCTGTCACAGCTAAATAAAAGATGGAACAGATAGTTTAGCATAAGGGACCACTCAAAGTGAAGTGGCCCATGAACATTCCTCTAATAGGGAGAAAGGAAGGGGGAAAGCAGCTGGGGGGGAGGGGGTGGGCTGTGTTAGTGGTTACAGACTGTTCCTATAACTTGCCATGTCCCCCTGCCCCCATTCCCCAAAAAGGGAATTGCAGAGAGACAGTCGATATGTGAAACGTGGTGCTGGTTTCAGACACTGCTTTACACCTGAGCACACTCAGCTCAATCTCCGAGGACATTCTGAAATGAAGGCTCCTGCTCCCAGTCCAATTTATTAACATGAAACAAAGAAAACAGCCTTACTCCCACTGTGGTAGGGCTCAGACAAAAATAGCTCAAAGCACTGAAGCCAAGTGAGCAGCCAGAGCATGTCTGCACAAAACCACCACCTAACACCGAAGCTGGTTTTGAGACCCAGAAATCTGTTCGGTCTGTTGGTCAAAGCTGCAGCTAGAAGAGCTGAGGTTAAGCATTAACTGTCAGACTTCCTATGGGTCTTTAAGCAACTTGCTCAACTTCTGTGCCTCAGTCCCCTGATCTGCAGAATGGGAATAGTACCTTCCTCCAGTCTGGCGTAGCTGTCTGTACGCTACTTGCAGATCTTCAGCTCTTGTGAGGAATTGGAGCTTTGTGATTAATGCAAGTTGATTTAATCCCTAAGAATAGCTGGTCCCCGTTGAGAAAGACCAGGCAAAAACTGGCAGGGGTGCATACTTTAGATGCTAAAAATAAACCCCTATGAATTTTGCACATCAGTCCAGCTCTCTAGCAAACTGAGCCATCACAATGGGGTCCTCTTGCAGGCAGTAGCAACAGGGAAGCCAAGGATTAAAGTGGGCCATGGAGACAGACTTTCACTCAGCCTTCTGAGTCAGAGATGAAATCACATGCTGGGTGGTGTGTGGGAAGCCAGCAACATCCCTGCCAAGCGCTGTACCCTTCCCTGTAGAGCCAGGACTCCAGTCTGCTGGCGCACAGACTTTCCATGTACATTAGAGCCATACAAAAAGACGCGCCGCTTCAGCAATGTCGCTATGTAGCCTAGGGGTGATGCACCATCCCTGTGGGGATTTCCAGAGACAGGTAGAGGAGCGCCAGCAGTAGGCTGCACACAGCAACAGAGCATTCAGCTCTCTGAAAGGACAGCACAACCACTGACAGATGAAATGGCAAGATTAAGGTTTAAAATGTGTTGTAACTTTCTGAAGTGCTTTACAGCAGAGTCCCTGGGGTCCTGTACGTGAGAGTAGAAAGGTAAAGCCTGTTAAGGAACGGTGCCAACTAAAAATGCTTCTGGCTCAGTAAAATAATCCTGCTTCACTGGACAGCATAGTCTCATCTCACCCCACCTCTGTGGTCCCAGACCCATCATCCCGACACAGGCCCCATTCAGGAAGGTAATCACAGACAAGGTTTAGGATGCTTTTGTAATTACAACCTGAACAACACAGGATGCTGCCTTACTGGGCCATTGGGTAACAGACAATAATAGATTAGTGTAAAATGCAGAGACATCTGCTTTGTCACACTGGATTCAGACAGCCTTCGCGGTCCCACCCTCCCCCAAATGGGCCTGAATTTGATCCACAGTTGAAATGGCTTCCTCCTCCACTCCCCATCACTTTTCCCTGCTAAACTCAATCCTCAGTTACAAGTTAGGTTTTGGGTCAAAGAACTCTGCACAACTGTGAGGAGGAAGGGGGATTATTACCGGGTCTACTGTCTCTTTAAATATGTTACCATCTTGCCTTCAATCAGTCCTTTGTTTGACTATCCTGTTCTCCGGGACACAGAAAGAGGGGTGAAAATAAGGAGTTGGGACTTAGAAACAAGATTTTTTGCATAGCTTCATATTGTTCAGGTTCCCCCGTCTTCCCCTCCCCACATGGACAAGGCCATGCAGTGAGCTCTGGTCAGAAACAGCAGAAGTTCTCGGAATAATCCCCTTTGTTGTGCTAGTGAGGATCAGAACAAAACCTTCCAGAGGCAGAGAGTTCCCAAGAAGGGAATCCTTGAAAACAACAGTGCTTTGCTATGAACTGTGCATGCTGACATTAACACAAGTTCAAGGAGAAGTCCGCCCCCTCCCCACCCCGCCATGCAGGGAGCCCAGTCTATTGTCCATGGATCAATGTATTGGCTAAGAAGACAGGTACAAAGGGGAAGGCAAGAGCTGTTGAGGGGGTATGTGTAAGAATTCAAGGATTCCAAAGGGAGCCATCAGAGCCTCACAGAGAGCCCAGTTAGGGGCAGACAACTCCCAGCCCAGCCTGAAAGATGGGGTCAGGCAGGAGACTCATCTACAGTTTAGCTGGGAAACCGGGTATTGCAGCGGCAGATTTCCCTGCCCAGGCACAGGGAAGAGGCACCTCTCAGGTTCTTGGGCCCAGCTGACTCACTCCCTGGGCTCATTTCCACTCAGTCATCCCCAGGGTTGAGAAGAAGGGGAAGGAAGGAGACTGAGCAACTTCCCGGATTGCACAGACTCAATATTTACATACACACCTCCTCTATATGTCACCCAACATACACACACAGACACCCCCCACCATATCTCCAGGGGCCTTCGTTAAAACAATACCCCCCACCCCCTTCCCCACTCTATCACCAAGGAACAGCTCACTAGGCCTGATCTACTCTTCTCCATACACAGGGCCTGAGTCCTTTGTCTCCATCTTGGAGTAGGGTATGAGGGACTGTGACAACGCTAGGAGACCCTCACCCCCCCTACAGGACAGCAGCAGCCCTCCAAATGCCAGGCAGAGGGGAAGCAGCTCCTAGGGGATACAAAAAGGGTTTCCTCTAATGGCCTCTCCTCTACCCGTGGACCAGGTGGGGAGCAGATCCCCAAAACTACTGGGAATTAAGCCCCCTCCCAGGGGAGAAATTACCAGGAAAAGCAATCCCCACCCAAACTGGATCCCTCAACCCCCTCCAGCTCCCAGGGCAAGTCCCTCGCCTTGAAGGGCAAGCTCCCCTACGAACAGCCACCTCAATACCCCACCCAAAAGAAGCAGACACACCCTGCCTCCAGCATCGCTCTCATTAGAAAAGCCCCCTCAAGCTTCTCTGACATCCTTTGATGTCACCCCACTAAGGGGCAGAGAACAGGAACCCTCTTAGTCACTGCTCACCGGGGCTATTCTCCACGGCCCCCTCCAGCCCCACGGGACCTGCCCCAAACCCCACGGGACGACCCCCCCCACCCAGATCCCCCTGGGCAATGCCCCCCAGCCCCCTCACCACGGGACCCCCCCACAGGCCAGGCCCCTCGCCACGGGACCGCCGAATTCCCACTGGTCGAGCCCCCCCCAATCCCCACGGGACCCCCCACAGGCAAAGCCCCTCACCACGGGACACCCCCACGGGCCCCCGAATCCCCATAGGACGCCCCCCAATCCCTCTGGGCAAGGTCCCCCGCCCCACGGCACCCCCCCCCCACAGACCAAGCCCCTCACCACGGGACACCCCCCACGGGCCCCCGAATCCCCACAGGACGCCCCCCAATCCCTCTGGGCAAGGTCCCCCAGCCCCACGGGACCCCCCAACAGGCCAAGCCCCTCACCACGGGCCCCCCGAATCCCCACAGGACGCCCCCCCAATCCCTCTGGGCAAGGTCCCCCAGCCCCCCCCAGGCCAAGCCCCTCGCCACGGGACCCCCCCCCACACACAGGCCAGGCGCCCCCCTCACCTTGAAGTACCCGCCCTCGTAGTGGGTGTTGGGGGGCCCGAAGATCGCCACCTCCCAGTTGTACAGGTCGCCCTCGTCCACCAGGGTGACCCGGAACCCCTCCACGGGCTCCTCCTGCAGCCCCTTCAGCTCCAGCAGCAGCGCCTTCTGCGAGCTGGGCACCAGCGGCCGGGCCATGCCGACAACCGAGGTAGGCCGCGGAGAAGCCGGGGACTCTCCTGAGCGCGGCGGCCGGGCGAGCGGGATGGCGCCTTACGAACCGCTTCCTCCTGCGGCTGCCGAACGGAGCCTCTCGCGAGCGCGGGGCACGACGGGACCTGTAGTTCACTGGGTGGGGTGGGGGGAAGCGACCCCGCCCACCGCGCTCGCGCCAACCTATGGGAGGCTCAGGCCCCGGGCGTGGGGGCGGGGCCGGACGCTGAGGGACTCCGGCTCCCAGCAGCTTTTGCGAGGGAGGCGGGGATTTGTGACTTCACGGAGGGCGGGGGTAGAGGAGGGGATACCGCCCCCTAGGGGAGAGAGGCCACTAGGGAGAGAGGCGTAGGGAGGGGTAGTGGGGGGATTTGGGCCCGGGAGGGGGGCAGGGAGAAGGGGACAGGAGCAGGGGGGACCTGGGGGGGATTTAGAGGGTCAGGCTCTGAGATGGGAGTGGGCTGGGGTTCTGTTTCAACCGGAAAGTAGGGTACCTCTGATGCGTCAACAGGAAACACTGAAGCAACTGGCGTTGCTGAGAATGCGACGGGGCTGAACAGCTTGGCAAAACACATTAGCACTGCACGTGTTCTAGGAAAGAATCACGGTGTATTTCCTAGTATAATCTGGCATTGGGGTGTGTTGGGCTTTTAGCTGGATAATATTACATACATCACATGCTCCACAGCAACAAGGCTGCAAGTTGACTCCTGTTACAGCCACATAGGGTGACCAGATGTCCCGATTTTATAGGTCTTTTTCTTATATAGGCTCCTATTACCCCCCCACCCCCATCCCGATTTTTCTCATTTGCTGTCTGGTCACCCTACATCCACAGCTGGGCAGCAGAGAACAAAGGAAAGGGGCCCTACACAGCCACTGAGTCTGCTTTCATCAGAATAGCCTACAAAGGAAGTGTTCTTGAAACCTCTCAACCTCCTTGCCCAGAAGGGAACGCAACGAAACTAACATCAGCGTTGGCTGCTGTAAATAAGTTGGGAATGACCTCAGTTGCCCTGTGATCTGTTACACAGGAGGACAGACTAGATGATCACAATGGCCCTTTCTCTCACCTTAGAATCTATGAATTAGTTGCTTAGAGCACAGAACCATGACCCTGGACCCCGGGTTGCATTCCCTGCTCTGTCTCACTCACTAAGGCAGGTCAAGAAAGGTGGCCTCTAATTTTGGGTGACCAAATTTTAACCTCAGGGACCTGATTGGCAGAGCTCCTGTTAGAGTTGTGGGTGCTTAGCATCTCTGGGGAAAAAAAATAAAAAATGAAGCCCTAGCATAGGTACTGGAACCAAGGCTGCTGGGGGTACTTCCTTACCCCCTGGCTTGAAGTGGTTTCCATTATATACAGGCTTTATGGTTTGGTTCAATGGCTCTCAGCCCCCCCACTATAAAAAGTGTTCCAGCCCCCCTGAGCCCTAGATGCTAAACACTGAGCATGCAAAATTAGAGGCCTCTTTTCAAAGTCTCCTCCTCTATTTCTCCCCTTGCTGCCCCTTTCTACAAAATGGGGACATTTCTTAAAGTCACAGGGGGCTGCCGGTGCTTTGAAATCCTCACAGAAAGCGTGCTATAAAATGCAGCGTTGCTGACAGTAAAGGCTACCATGCAATTAAGAAAGATGTTTACAGCCAAACTAAAAGTTTAAACAGTTTAATGTCCTCTTATAAACAAATCATTGCATTGCATGAATAATCATAGATCTAAACTCATAAATAAATAAGGTATGGTCCAACCAGCATCGCCAGTTGAAGTAAACATAGCAAGGTGTATTAGCCCAGAAGGGAATTAGAATTTATCCTGTTTTTGCTTCATCATCAGGTGTTTAAATTCCAAACTTACTAGCAAATCTTTAATATACCACAGTTTTGCTTTATAGATTACCAGTCATGTATGATCTCTGCTTTTGAGGGTCCAGATTACAGGATGCAGTTTAGTAAATTGCAATATGCTGAAACACTCAGCATAGTTTAATGCTAATGTAGGGATTTGAAATTCAGCCACTGGCCAACACATCTGCTTTTGATGAAATCTCATTTCTTGCCAGATATTCATCATCTTACCTATTTAACAAAATGACATCATTTAATTAACAACACTTAAATAGCACTTTAAATCCTCCAAGTGCTGCATTTACCTGTTATGCCTCAGCACAACCCTCTGAAGAAGGTCTTACCCCCATTTTATAGACAGGAAAAACAGAACCTAAGTGACTTGCCCAAAGTTACAAAATATATCAGTGGCAGAGCAGGACCACAGCTCAGAAGTCCCTAACTCCAAGTCCTGTGCTCAGGCCACAATGGCTCATTTTTAGTTTCTAGCACTGCCCTGGAATTCCTGGGTTTCCCTGGATGTTCCCCAAGCTATAAGCAGAGGTTTACAATAGCTATTGGAAATAAAACATTTTTAAAAGGGAGGTTCTCAGTTGTGGATATATAAGCCAGCAGATGAAATGCTACAGGTGGCTGGAATTTAAGGTGTTCAGGATGGAGTTAGGAGGTGAATAGGAAATTTAAGACAAGCATTCTCTAGTCAAGTAGATCCAGAGCTCTTCAGGCAAGGACAGGAACTGGCAGGCCCACCCCCTGTGGCCAGGCCACCTGAAGTCCCAGGATTTGATGTTTCCCCAGAATAATCTGCTCCATTTGAAGCCCTAACACAGGGAGTGTTGTCCCCACTGGAGAGCATCAGTCAATGGGTTTTACTTTTGCAATGAATAGGGCTGTGGCTTTCTTTAGAAACTCTTCCCTGTTCATGGAGGAGCAAATCTTCCTCTCTAGCAATGCTTTGTCCATGGCCAAAGCCAAACAGTCTGGTCCCAGCTTGGAGCCGGCCTCCAAGTAACGGATGGGGACAGAGAAGTCGCTGGCTCCGAGAGCGTCTTCCAGAGTGCCCAGGACTGCCTGGCAAACCCTTTTATCTGCCACGCCTGAACCATCATCAAGTACATTGTACAAAGTATCAGCCTTGGCCACAAACTCAAGAAGCACGAAGCAGCTGAGAACCCCATAGCGGAAGACATCAAAAGGCACTGCCTCATGGTCCCGGCACTGGATCTTCCTCAGCAAAGAAGAAACAACCTCTTCAGGGGCTTCCCCATCTTGGCAGATCTTTTTGAGCAACTCACTGTAGATTCTCCCATTGACTCCTGGCTTCTTCCTCCTGCCTCTGGCACTCAGGCACTCGTAAGCCATGCTGACGTTGTTGTTAAAGGCAGTCCTGCCATGACACACAATCAAATAATTTGTTAGCCCACAGGGTTGGGGCTGGTGGGGAGGGGGAATTTCCAAGTTACAGATCCATAGCTAAAGGAACTGCGACCAAAACACAACTGGGTGAAGCTTGCAACAGTCCAGTCCACCTACAGTTCTGGACACATTCTCCTGCCATGCAAGATGAACTATACTGAATAACACTGAGCCCCACACCCATTATCTGCCAACACTCCATCCTCTTTAATCCAGTGTTCTGGACAGCAAAGCCGGGCACATGGATTCGCTTACTCCTCAGAGTGGATGAGATGAATAGCACTTAAGCTTATCTGGGCCCAGGGGTAGTCAGGTCCAGCTTTATGACCCGCAGGGCCTGATTCGAATACTTGGCAGCGGTCCGGGCCTTTGGCGGCATTTCAGCAGTGGGGAGTCCGCTCTTGGTATTACGTGGCACCGAAGGACCCCCCCCACCACCAAAATGCCGCCGAAGTCCCCTGGAGTGGACCCCCCTGCTGCCAAAATGCCACCGAAGACCCCTGGAGCGGGGCCCCCTTTGGCACGGGGCCCAATTCCAGGGAATCAGCCTAAAGCCGGCCCTGGGGGTACTTTCCCCTCACACCTGACTTGCAGAGCAACAGTCCCCTGCCCTGCACCTGCTGTGCAAGGCTGTGGCACCAAGGACAGAACAGTCAAGGATGAGCAGGCTAACAACCTTGCAAACCCCCATGGCCCTGCTCTCTCAGTAGACTGTAGGGACTACCTCCCCTGGCATGTGCAGACCCCCTTACCTAACAAGAGAGCAGGAAAAGCCCAGTATTAATACAGCCACGAAGACTACAAGTCCCATCATGTATCCCTCAGCCGTCCACGCGGCAGCCTCACGAAGACTACAACTCCCAGAATGCTCTACTCGCCGGGCCAGAGAACGTTCTATCGGGCCTAGCGTGAGGCAGGTCGGGAGTTGTAGTCTCGCGTCGCACCCCCATCACCCAGCTCACGCTCCGCACCTGTGTGAATGGTGGGCCAGGCGCACGTACCACAGAGCCCGGCCGAGGCGCTGATGCTGCCCGTGCCGGTCCCCGGCAGCACCGCCCTGGGGGCCGCTCAGCACCAGCTTTTCGAAGTAACTGGCCAGGAAGGAGATAGGCTCCTCGGGCCGCGCCTCCAGCACCTTCAGCAGCGCCTCCCGCACCATGGACGTCACCCCGGATTGGAGCAGGAACTCGGCCTCGCTCTCCGGCTCCCGGCCTCCAACTCCCGCCCGAACCGGCTCCACTAGCCCGCTCCCAGTCGCTGGGGCCGGAGCTGAGCGCCGCTTCTCGCAGGACGCCATCTTGATTGTGGGCAGTGAGGCCACTCTACCGCCATCTTGACTGAGGGCTACCAATCACTTGGTAAGGAACCGTCTGTCCGCCATATTACTCGCTGTCAGCCAATCAGTGGGTGAAGAAGCCCGTTGGTCGCCATCTTGCTCCAGGCAGCCAATCAGCCGGCGAGGGAAGCTGGTGGCCGCCATCTTGCTCAATTCTAAGCCAATCAGAGAAAGCGCTGGGGGCTGCCATCTTGACTGTGGGCAATGAAGCGTGGTCGCCTCCATCTTAGTCCTGGTACCTTCAGTCCCTATGTCCCTGGGACTGCGGTGAACCTTGGCCCCCAGTGTCTACATCCGGCCACACCCCGGAAGCACCTCGGTTACCATAGTTCGTGTGGGCAACTGCCCCACGCCTAGCAACCGGTACCTAAGGACGCTGACCTCTGACCTGGGTTTCTAGATCCGGTGCCCTTTGACCTCTTCTCTCACTAAGGAAGTGGGGTGGGGGTGTGCCGAGGAGCGTAGCTGAGCTCTAGGTAAAGGGAGGAGCTTCTTAGTGCCCTTCCTGCTCCAGGCCTGGCGGCTGCAGGTAACGCGGGTCCTGTAGGGGGGGGTGGGAGGAGACCCCCCCCGTGCTCTGGGCGGGGGCAGGGGGTTCTAGGGTCCCCCCCCGTTTGGGGAGCGTGTGTAACAGGCCTGGGTTCAACCCCCCCTTCGGCGGGAGCTGGGGCTGGGCCGGTTGGGGGCTGGGCCCCTCTAATCATTGCATGCTGGGGGGGGGGGTGCGGGTTACTCCTGCCCGCCCCTGCCATGTGGCCCTCCTAGCAGAAGCCCTTCCACCGCGTGGGCCGTGTCCCGGAGGGTGGGGGAGTCCGGGCCCTGCACCCCCCACTTCCTGCGATTCACCGCGACGCTCAGCCAGCCGGTGACACAGAAGGTTTATTAGACGACGGGAACACGGTCAAAGCAGAGCTTGTAGGTACAGACAACAGGATCCCTCAGTCAGTACATCTTGGGGGTGGGGAGCCCAGATCCCCGGTGCTGGGCCTCCCTCCATTTCCCCAGCCAGCTCCAAACTGAGACTCCCTCCAGCCCCTCCCCTTGCCTTTGTCTCTTTCCCGGGCCAGGAGGCCACCTGATCTCTTTGTTCTCCAGAGCCTTCAGTCAGCACCTTGCAGAGGAGGGGCCAAAGCCATCAGGAGACAGGGTGTCGGCCATTCTCCGTGCAGACAGCATCACACCTGCCTAGGGCTCTGCAACAATTATTCCGCCACCTAGATACTTACAAAAGGCATAGGGGAAACTGAGGCACCTACGCAGTATTCAGAACATTCCCATTTTGTCACAGGCTGTGCCTAGTGGGTAGAGCAAGTGATGGAAGCAGGAGTCCTGGGTTGTTTTTCCAGCTCTGTTACTGTCTGACTGACACTTCTCTTCCTCTCTTGCCCCATGGGTATAATGGGGTACTCTGACCCATCTAACTGGCGTCGTGAGAGGGAAGGTGTACTAGAGAAAGGGCAGGGTGTGGTTAATAATAAAGCACGTGCTCACACTTCCTCCTCCCTGTTTTCTGCATCCTCTTTCCCAGCTATTCCTTTTTTAATCCCACCCTCCCCTTCTTTCATGATGTCTCCTGCCTTTGGACCAACTCACTATTCCTGTGCCCTCCTTCAAAGCTGCTTCTGTCTTTAAATCTCTAGCACTGATCTCTGCAGTTTCTAACAGCCTGAAATGAGGCCCCATAGTTGCCTGTGTTAGACTGGAAGGTGCTCCAGGTGGGAACCTTGCCTTCTTTCATGCTTTGTAAAGTGCAGAGCAAGCGCATACAGTGTTATATAAATCCTTGCTTTGCCAGGTGTGATCGCCAACCTCATGGAAGCAGGGAAAAGCCCTCGAAAGTCCCCAGTCAGGAGAAAGCGGAAGCGATCACAGCGGCTCCTCAGCCGTGCGGCTGTTCCCCTGGAGTGCTACCGCTGTGACATCTGCAAGAAGGACATCAAGCACCTCTCCAACTTCCAGGAGCACCAGCGCATCCACACAGGCGAGCGGCCCTACCACTGTGAGACCTGCCAGAAGAACTTCATCCGCTGCGCTGACCTCATTAAGCACCGCCTGGTCCACTCGGACAGTCGGCCCCACTGCTGCGATGTCTGTGGCAAGCACTTCAAGCTGGCTGGGGACCTGGCCAAGCACAGCAAGGTCCATTCGGACGAGGCGCCCTTCAAGTGCGACGTGTGCTCCAAGCGCTTCAAGCGCACGTCCTGTCTCATCAAGCATCTCCGCATCCACACCGAGGAGAAGCCTTTCAAGTGCTCCCAGTGCAGCAAGAGGTTCAAATGGGAAGCCTCAGTCAAGGAGCATCAGCGCATCCACACAGGCGAGAAGCCTTTCAAGTGCGAGCACTGCCCTAAGAGCTTCACCCACTTCTCCACCTTCCTGCAGCACAAGAGAACTCACCAGAACAAGAAGCAGTTCAGCTGCAAATGCTGCTCCAAGTCCTTTAACCACAAATCCAACCTACTGAAGCACCAGCGCACGGTACATGGCTAGGAGCGGGCAGGTTCCCGGGTCCTGCTGCCATGCAGCTCTGATCAGTCTAAATTGCTTAGGCTGCCCCAGTCTCGGAGTCTGCCCATACTCTGCCGGAGGCTGGAAATGTGCTGAAACCCAGTGCAGAAGCTGGGCCTTAAGGAAGGGAAGCAGAACCTTGAGTACGTGTGATAAGGAGACTGGGGTTTGGAGCAGCTCAAGCACCATGCCAGTTATAATGCTTCCCGTTGAATGGGAAGCTGCGGGCAGTGGCTGTGCACAGATGATATCGGTGAAGCAATACTGGTGCAGGAGCTGCTATCAGATGGCTGGACTCTGGTTTATAGTCTAACCAAAGGTTCCCTCGTGATCCCGCTTTAACATCCTTCAGGATGGTGACACTTGCCAATTTAATCCAGGACAGATCTTCTGTGTTCCAAGCTCAGATCTGAACAGAGCACCACGAAGCGATGCTGCCATCTGTCCCACGGATGCAGTTGGTCTTTCATACACTACAAACTGCAGCAGGTGTCTTTGCTTCTGCTGCCTCCGTTTAGCCCCCCCCTCCCCCTCATCTTGGTTTCAATGCTGTAGGAATATGTCTAGTGCATCTGAGGTTTGGGTGAAGGGAAAAAGGGCTGGCATTCCACCTTCTGGGGGTGGCTTGTTTTTGACTGGATGCATCCGTATGATCATTGTTCCATGCACTCTTAAGACAGATCCCAAACAGAATGGTTTCCAGGAAGCAGCTGCATAATCTGTTTGATGGAAAAAGTGTTCCTGTGGCCACTCAGTTCCTGTAAACACTGCCTGCAGCTGCTTTAAATCATGAGCCTGTCGATGTCATGTTTTTTTATCATGCACCTACCTCAATGTGGCAGTAGCGCCTTCTGGGGGGAATTCTGTACCATGTCCCTTAGAGGCTTTCACTGTAATCTGATTGCCACTGTAGCTCAGTTAAGCTCATCCACTTTACTGTGTTCTACGGTGATGGACAGACCTTGCAAGCAAAGAAGGTCCCCACCTCCAAGAATCTTTGATCTAATGCTTTATGCTCCAGGGCGCGGGTGCTGGACCTCTGCTTCCTGACAGAAGAAGGGCTGGGGAGCAAACTTGAGAGGGGAGGCGTGTACGTGAACCGCTGGCGATTGTCCCTCTTTTCCCCCAATACGCACAGCTCCCAAGGAGGGACGGGCTCCAGCCCAATGACAGGGTTTAACTTGAAAGTCTTTGAGTATTTTCCTCTGGTCACTAATAAACAAGCACGTAACGGTAGTTCTACAGAACTGGGCCAGCATCACTCATTCTGCCTGCAAATCATTAGGGACGTGAGGGCCACTCAAGGGGGTTTTAAACAAAAGCATCAAAGGAAGACAAAGGATTGCTCTAGCTTTGGGTAGGAAATCAAGCAATGCGAGGGTCTGAGGTCAGCTACAACGCAGCCCCTCTGTGCTAACTTGTAAGCACAGATGTGCATTTGGACACCAGAGTTAGGACTTTACCAGGGAGGGAAATGGTCCACTCTTCTGGAACCAAATGCACTGCTCTGAACCAAATTGCATCAGTGCAGAGACAAAGGGGCTGAGGTCAGGGGAGGAAATTCCCCCATGGGAGCGGCATACGCCACAACTGGATTGCCCTTCCGGTGGTGTAGCCATCCCTCCATTAATGGTGGCAGAAACGTGGGGCGTTACCTCTTTAAACCCTGAAGTTTGTAGCTTTGGTTTAAACAGTCTTCAGTCTGGCAGTGGGTTCCCAGAAGGCAGGGGACATTTCAGCCACAGACAGGATCCACAGAACACTGGCCTTTCCGCTCAGCTGCTCAGGGCACTGGTGCAATAGTCCTAGTCCAGTTCCAAATGGATCTCACAGAGACTGCCCCACAACATGCCAGGGGTTGAGTGAGCTGCCCTCTGCCTGGGAGAAGTGGGTCTCGAGGGTGGAGTTGGGAGGCTGGGAAGCTTTTCTGCTACCTGTTCTCTGAATAAAGGTTTCATTGTCCAGCACTGTTCACTTGAAACAGCAGCACAGCAAACATCTCTGATCAGTCTCCCTCCCAGAGGGCAGGGATCAAAAGGCTCCTCGTGCCTAAAGAAAACTTAAATGGAGCAGCTGGCAACTGGATGGTGTTGCCCTTGGATCTGCTCTGTGACAGCGGAATGGGTAAGTGGCAGTGGCCCATGAGATGTGCCTGCAGTAGGCAGGCTGTGCTTTAACAAGAAGCCTGTTACCGAACATGAGGCTACCCTTCGTTGCGGCTTTAAAACAGCATTTTCTGCAGGGGCCCTTTGAGTACGTTCAGGGCTTTGTGTTTCGTTTTTAAATAAAGTTTGGGCTTTTTTTGCTTGTGCATTCTGAACTCCAAGCAACAAACCTTGTCTGCTAATAACTGGGAACATGGCAGCAGCCTGCAGTCTTTCCACCTGAGGTAGGACTTCATCTGCTCTCATGCAACGCAGGCCTGGGCCAGGTCAGTGTTTGGAGGGGAGACCTTTAGGTAACACGCAGGAACTGGTGCTGATTTTAGGAGGCAAGACCACTTCTCTCTCTTCCCCCCCCCCCCCCCCCATTCTCCTGCAGCATTGGAGTGCACTGCGCTGCTACGGCTCACCATCAGAGGGACTACAGGTCGCTAGGGATTTTTTTTTTAACTGCACCCACTCTGGTTGCTGAGTACACAAGCTGTGAGGCCTTTGTTAACCCCAGTATTCTAGCTTTCATTCCAACGGGGATAACTCTTCTGCTGCATTAATACCCGCCTCCAGCTGGATATGCAGGAGGTCTCCTTTTCTTTAAATGCGGGTGTGTGGTTGCTGCAGGTGGCGGGTTCCTGAGCAGTGCTGAGTCTGGTATTTGTTCAGTGGCACGGGGAGGTCGGAGAGTGGAAGGCGATTCCACCCGCCCTCGCTGGGACATCTGACTTCTGACACACACAGAGAAGCTGCTGCAGAGTAATGAGAGTTTTCTGAGCGCTAGGTCCAGAGAGGAGTTCTCTGCACAAGGAACAGGCAGGAATTGAGTGCTTAATTCCAGACACGCAAGGCCCAAGCTGTCACTTTTCCTACCCTACAGGGAACTTTCACTGAGATGGGCTGTAGCCAAGTCCTCAGCAAAGGGATCTTGTCCTTTTCTCCGGTGTCCCCAACGTGCAGCTAGCTCCTGGTGTATGTGCGTGCATGCGCCGGGGGGGGGGAGCTCTCTGTTCTGGCTCCCTCTGTAGCCCCTTTCTGCAGTCCTGGCCCCAGCCGCCAGATGTGTGGCAGGTAGCTGGAGAATGACAGCTCTGAGTGCTGCAGCTGCAAGGAGAAACGACCAGCTCTGCCCTGGCCAATGCCCCTGCTGGGCTTTCTGTGCTCTCCCTGCTTCCCCAAGGTGACCTACTGGGTTTCATACAACACAGCTTTCCCTGCAGGGACAAGGCCAGACTCACCTCCTCGCTTGGCAGCTGCTTCGGCCACAGCCTTCCCCGGCTGAGCACAAACACTAGGCCGCCTGCGGGTGTATGAATGTGGCAGTACTGACCCTACTAGGCCCGGGGCTGTTCCACCCTGCCAGGCAGGGGAGTGGGGTGCTTTGCTAAAGCACCTATTGACTGATTAGGACTAGATGGGCTGGTTTCTGATTGCTCCTTTATCTCTGCCCTTGCTGAAGGCGGCATTGCTTCCCTGCCCTGACCAGGCTTGAGCTCAGGAAGCAGGATCCCAAGTTCAGAACAGCAGCGTTTGCTCTGGGAAGTTTCCCCAGGGGCCATAAATGGCAGCCCAGATGCCAGCTGTGGGGATTTCCTTGCCGAGATGGTTACATGTGAACTAGTGTAGGGACGTGCTGCTGTGTCATAAGGAACTGAGACCAACGGCTGAGGGGTGAGGCCGGGAGTGTGTGGAGCACAGGTGGCGTCGGTCTGGTTTTTGGACTCGGGGAGAGCTGGTTTTTCTCGGTAAGGTATTTCTGGGATTCCCATCTCTCTCTAGGATCAAGGGAGGCATGCCTCTGCTTCAGCCACGGGAACCCGGTATTCCGTTTTAGAGCCCTCCCGTCAGCATCTAATCAGCAAGTTGCACTTCAGTGCCTCTCGCAAATTCTGATGGCACCTATTATACCTGGCTGAAGTCAAAATGCCCACAGGAATATACTCAATGGGGCTATTTTGCGAGAAGCTAGGTGCCCTCCCTGCCCCCATCTGCCTTCTGTGTGGAATACAAGCATACACACGGCCCTGCTGCTGCAGGGAAACCGTAGGGCCAGGGTACAGAGACGCCAAGGAAACCACTACCGGGAATATGTCAAACCAGATCTTTATTAGAGCAGCAGTTCTCACTCTACTCCAGAAACTCAATATACACCGCAGGTCTACTGCGTTCTCAACATTCAGTACAGTTATTTACAAGCAGCTGTTTTGACAGATTACAGCACTTGGGAGGGGTTTCTTAGGCTATTTTAAATACAGAGGTGAACTGACTTCAGTTTCCATCCCAGGCTTGAGTCGGGGCTGGTGCATGTACGATCTCGGCGTGGAAGGAAACCAGGCAGCTGCCCCACAGCCCTCTCCAGAAGGGGTTGCAGTCCTGTCTCAGAGCAGCGCAGAGACACCCAGGGCCTGGAGATGGAGCTGTGTGACCAGTACAGAGCGTCTCACTGATAGTTCGTCACTGTGGTGCATTTGCTTAAAGTCTCCACTCAGTTCCAAGGGGCTACGGCTGAGCATAGTCTCACCTTGTCCCTCCCTCGCCAACCTTCAATGCACCTGGAATTCCCGCCCCCCCCCACATCTTCTCTTCCCCACCCCCACCGGAAATACCCAACATACTTGGGAACAAAAACAGGAACAACTGACCCCAGAGAGTTTTGAAATAAGACGCCACCGTGAAAACAGATGTGGCAAATCCAGAAAGGATCAGGGATTTCAAACCAATCCAACAGGAAATATCACTGGCATCTCCTCAGCCAGAAGCCTCAAGCAAGGAGAGAGTTTTCAATATACTGTGAAGGGAAAATCCATTGGTCTGTTTTAGAAACTGCTGTACCCTGGCACCTGTGACCTGTTCATCTCCTTGGGGAAGCTCTTGTCTGAGTCCCACAGGTGTGTCTGTAGGAGCCAAGTCTCAGCACTTGCCTGGACTTTGGAGCAAAATGCTCCCATTGCACTTGAAGCCAGCGGAAACCATGATGCCAAGGAGTGAAGTGGAGGAAAGGAAAGAGACTGGTCACCCCAAAGGTCTGCTCAGCTCTGCTGTGCAGCTTCCAGCTTGGCCATTTACCCAGCTCTCCCAGCAGCAGCCCAAGCATCAGGCAGCTCCTCCACTCCCTTCTCTGGCCAGGTGCAGTCCAAGGGGCCCGGCTGGCTCTGATACCAAGCTTTCCATAACAACGGGCAAGCTCGTCAGTGGAAAGAGGATGAATGTTCAAACCAAGTCCCGACGGGGCCACAGGCACCTAAACGCTGTTCCCCTTAGGGCTCGTCATGCCCGGCGGGTGGAGTCGTCTCCACAGGCGATGTGACGCAAACGCTGTGACGATCAGGCCCAGGAGGGAGCTTGCCGTCCCGACCGCGATGGCCGAGTCGGTGCTGAAGGTAGCTGCAAAGAAGAGAAATTGTCAGTTGCTGTGGTTGAGCCCTTAGCAGGCCTCGGTCTCAACAATCAACAAGTCTAAACATCCCTGCCTGGGTCCCGGTGTGTCTTAGGCGTCCTTTGGCACCAGCCAGCCACCAACAGCTGCATCTTCACATCACACGGCCCCCCAGCAGCCTCGGCAGAGAGGATTTAATGGGCTGTACAGGCTAACAACAGGCTCCTGCCTAGAGATTGATCCCTCCAGCCCCGGGTTAAGGCACGTGGGCAGGGAAGCTTGCACTGCCGCTGCCCATGTTGTACTGGTGCCTGTGGATGGAATTTCAGGGCTGTCAACCCAGCAACCTTCCCCAGCCCTTATTCACTGTAGCGTTCAACCACCAAGCAAAGTGTGTGGCTAAGACCCATGCGTGATGCTTGGCCCTTGAACACAGGCACTCCGCCTCTCCCCATCCCACTGGTTTTGGGCGGAGGGTTATGCCGGCCATAAGCTGTAGTTTCTGTTCTGTTGTTACCTGGGGGAGTACAGATCGGGGAAGGAAACAAACACAATCACTGGGACACCCTCTCCTCCCTGGGCTGGCTCGCACCTCCCCACAGGGACCAACCACTCCTGAATGCAAAGCCCTTGGCAGCCACTCACCAGCAGACACAGCGATGTGGAGACTTGCCACCTGGAGTCTCCTGCTCAGCATGACACACTCATAGATCCCTTGGTGGTCGAGATCTACACGGTCAACCGTCAGGATGGATTTGCCCTTGGACGCCTCCTCCTGGTACTGAGAGAGCTCCACAGGGGTTTTCAGCCACCTGATGGTAATATCCTCACCGCACTGTGCCTCGCATATGATCTTCAGGGCTTCCCCGGTGGTCCCTTTAGAAGGGACAGGCCTGATCTGCAGGTTGCAGACAGACTCTGTTCTGGGGCTCTGGACACTAGTGGCTTTCTTGGTGAGAGGGTTCTCTGTGCGAGCCACGTCCCCTGTGGTGGGGTTCTCTGTGTGAGCCACGTCCCCTGTGGTGGGGTTCTCTGTGTGAGCCACGTCCCCTGTGGTGGGGTTCTCTGTGTGAGCCACGTCCCCTGTGGTGGGGTTCTCTGTGTGAGCCACGTCCCCTGTGGTGGGGTTCTCTGTAGCAGAACGCAAGCCGCTGCTGGGGCTCCAGTCAGTTGTGGCTGTGCCTGCACTGGGGTGCTGTGAGGCAGCCCTGGACTCGGTGGCGAGGGTCTCTGTGGTCACCAGCCAGGGGACAGAGGTGGCTTTGGCACTGGGCTTGTGAGATGTGACAATGAACTCTGTGGTGGGGCTCTCTGCAGAAGTCAGTTCTGCGGTGGGGCTCTCTGCAGAAGTCAGTTCTGCGGTGGGGCTCCCTGTAGTAGCCCCAAGCCCAGTTGTGGGGCTGCAGTCAGTAGCAGGGGGCTTCTCTGTAGTAGCCGGAGACTCAGTTCTGGGATTCTCTTGGCCAGTGACTGACCCAGTTGTGGGCTGCTCTGCTACAGCTGTAAACAGAAGATTTTGATTAGTCTCTTGACACTTGGCTACTCGTACTCCACGCCCTTGTCCTTAAGGAGCTGGGACCATGCAAGCCAGGTAGGTGGCCCTCTGACCACGGCTGACACCGAATGATCCTCCATCCCCTGGGAGGGGATTGAAGTGGTTGCTGGCTCCCTCCACCCCTCTGAACCCGGCTCCAGAGATATGGCTGTGTCAGAAACCTCACGCCCTAGCCCCTGCTTTGCTCTCCCCTTCATATATGCAACAGCCCCTGCCCAGGCACCTTTCACACCAGCTGTGTGTGGGCTGAGGCAGGATCCTTGGGATTAGGGCCCTAGACAGGGAAGAGGACTAGCACCCACGGGGCCTTCCCTTGATCCCTAACTTCACAGCATGGGCTAGCAAGAGGACTCAGGGGAAGAGTATCTGGGGCTAGGAGGAAGGACGCATGGGGTGGGATAACAGAATGAATCAAGGAGATCTGGTGGGGTAGAGGGGAGGTGCCAGGGGCTGAGAGGAAGCTGCATCGCTCCTGGAGAGCTGGGAGGGTTTAGCAAAAGGTCCTCAGGTGGGTGGATTGAGGCCCATTCAGCTTGATGTTACCCTGGTTCCCATGCTGCATAGGGAATTACAGACCACACCGAGTTCATATTAGCAGCCTGGAAGCAGGAGATGTTTTCACCCCCGGCAGACAAGTATTGCAAGCGACATGGGGAAATGGCTTTGGCAGGAGAACTTGCACATCCACCGTGCTAAGATTCCTAGCTCAGCTCTCCAGGACTTACCTTTTGTGCTCACAGTCACCACTGTGGCCCGGCGGAAACTCCTGTCTGAGGGCAGCAGCAGCTCCACCTCACACCTGAACTCCAGGCCCTCCGTCACCTCCTCCCCTGGGACCTCCAGCTCAGAGTCATAACTGAACAGTTCCTCATCATCAGCCGCTTCTTCAGGGTCTGGGCTCTCCAGTCTCTGGTCCCCCCGATACCAGCTCAGGGTCAAGGAGCCAGGTGGGTACACCTTGCCAATAGAGCAGTGGAGATGGGCTGGCTGACCAGCCACCAGCTCCTTTGGCTGGGTTTCCAGCTGCAAAGTGTCTGGAAGAGCTGAGAAAAGAATGGCACATGAGGAACGGCAGGCTTCCTAGCTACATCACCTACCATGGGACAGGGTGCCCAGGGGATCGGGGCCGGGCGTGGCCAATGGAGACATAAGGTGGGATTTTCAAAAGCACCTATGTGAGTTAGATGCACAAAGTCCCTTTGAAAATCTGCAGGATTTGTGCTTGTAAGTCACTCGCCCCTTCTGAGGCTCCCACCCGTGGACTTCAGGTGTGAAGTGCACGTCCTGTCAGTTGTGGCATCTGCAGCGCCTCCATGCAGAGGGGAGTCAGCGGGATGCAGTCAGTTCCTGCCCTCTTCCCCTAAGGATTCATCACTGAGATCAGGCCTGGGAACAGTGGCCAATTTCTGATCCACTCCAGAAGCTACAAAACTACATTCCTGGCTGGCTTACCATGGCCATTCCCAGGGCCACGTCTGCCGGGGGGTCCAGGCATTGAGAGAGCCTTGCACGTCAGCCCTTCAACCCCAGGGCCTGATGTTCAGAAGGGCTGGGTACCAGCCGCTCCCATTGCTTCTAGTGGTGCTGCAGGTGCCCCTCACCTCTGAGAACCAGGCCTCCTGATCTTAACTGCCCTCTTGCCCTGGTTTGTGGCCATCCTCCACCCCAGAAGGGGCTGCATTTTAGTGATCAATCCTCATGCTTCTGGACATAAACTGATCATCAGCTGGGCCAGGAAGAATCCTAAGGTACAGGATGGCACACGAAGGCTTGATACCTTCCTCTATGGTCAGTGTCAGGATACCAGCTGAGATGGACCATTGGGCAGTTCCAAGGTTAGCTGGGTTCTGTGAAGTGGGGAGGGTGGGAGATTGCAGCTGATATAGGATCAGGCCCCCCAAATGGACACAGTCAAGTGCCCCTTATCTGAGGTTTGTTGCGAGTGGCTCCGGAGGCAACGCTAACGGACAGGGATGAGCGGGGAAGTGATTTTCTTTCATTCTGAAGTCTTTGTGATTTGGCAGCACTTTTTCTGCAGGGTCAGCTTGGCTGGTTCCCCAGCACGGTCGGTCAGTCCCTCCTGTTTGCCTGGGTCAGAAAAACACCCGGCCAATGTGACGGTAAAACCTCTAGGTTTCAATCTGACTGTCTGTGTTTGGAGTCTAGCCCGTCACGCAGCTGGGGGGTAACTGCATCGACCCAGGGCACTTACAGTACACTTGCAGGCTGGTCGACCCCTGGTGGGACTTCCCTTGGCAGTTCCCCACGCAGAACTTCGTGCCCTCCATGGCTACAGCAGCATTGGTGATGAGCAGGAGGCTATAGGTGGGGGTGGAGATGATGTTCCCCAGGTTGGTGTCCAGCCCTTTCCACTGGGGCTTCCCATCCGGACAGTCCAAGGAGCAGTTCAACTGAATGGTACCTCCAATCTGGACTAGCGGCTCCTGGGGCAGCACCGTCAGTCGGCCTGGGTGGAGTGGAGGGAAGGGGGAAAGAAGCAAGTGGAGAAAACAAGGGTCATTCAGAGAAGAGCAGTAAATACCCAGCGTTAGCTCAGGCAGCTGTTCCCAATGGAAAGGGCAGCACAGACATGGTGAGATTTTGGGTTCAGTGCTCTGGTTTCTGAGCCACTAGGGTGCACTCAGGTCACCTGCACAATCAAGAGGGATAGCAACTGTTTTTGTTTTGTTTTTAAAGCTGAGATGCTCCCATAATCACAGGACTCCTGGAGCTGGGGCTTTTAAAAAAAAACACCAATCACATGACTTGCAATTAAATGAGAGGGGTCAGTAACACTGCAGATGCAACACAGGTGAAATTCTGGCCCTGGTGAAGTTAAGGGTAATTTGAAGATCATGGCAAAAAGAGGCAGGATTTCTCCCTTTCACTCCACTTCCCCTCAAACTTCCCCTCTGAGTCGTGACCGCAAAAACAAAACTACATTCAAACATTCCCTCAGACTTTCCAGAAGAGCAAGTGTTTGTTCCTGGGTTGTTGGCTCTGATTCCCACTCCCCACAACTGTCATGCAATGCAGTAGCAGGTTTCTTCCACCTCAGAGGTGGCAGCATTTCAGTGCTGATCCACAGGATCCCTCAGGGAGGAAAGATGCCGCTACAGTGGAAGGAATGTTATTTCACTGCAGATGTTTCCATGGGATGAGATTCTCCCTGTAACACAGCCTGGGTTTAACTTCATCCAAGTCTCTACTTCCCACAAAGATTTTACAAGTGGTTATTCAAAAAATAAGCCTGAACACCCGTCATCCTCCACTGGTTAATCCCCTGCTGCTGCTGCTGCTCTCCTGGGAGCCAGGCAGCCAGCAGAAAGTAGGAACAGGCTGCCAATCAGACGTGAGCCATACAAATCCCACGCTCTGGTTACTGTGTTTAAAGACAAAGCACTAAATACTTGATTTTAATTCAATCCAGAATATTTTAGCTTTGGTTTGCCCAAGGAAGAAAATGACACATGCATTTAAAATGTTTTTTTTGTTACAAAACCACTGCCAATGTTAAAGGAGAGACTGCAGAGGTAAACCTACAGAAACAGAAGCTTGCATGAGTGACTTGGATTGAATCTGTACATCTCACTAGAGACTTTCATGTCAAGGTGCCCCGCCAACAACACTGCAGAAATGCAGCCACTTCTGGGGTGCACAGCAAACAGCGCGGAAATTTTGACAAAGGCCAAACCTCGGCTGTTCTGAAAACGACCCAAAGATCTGGAGTGTCTGCGCGATGACCCAGAGGGCAGCAGCTTGCTTTTTAATGACTCACTCGAGTGGCCCAGGCAACAAAACAAAATAATTTCCCATTTTTCCCAGCAGGCTGTCAACTCTTGTACTGTCTGGGCCAGCCGCTCAGCTGGAGAACATTGACCCAACTCCTTGAAGCCAACGGCGCGACAGTGATTTACAGCCACTGAGCATCCGGCTTTAACTAACTCTCTGCAAAGGCAGTTCCCAAATTGCTTTCCATGTAGGACTGGGTGTCTGTGGAGCACTTGCTGCTGGTTATGTGGGTCTGATTTCCAGCTGCTAGATGGCATCACAAGTCAGCTAAAATACCCCCAAGGGCATGATGATGGAAGGTGCTGAGAGCCAGCAGCTCCCACAACTTCAGTTGCAGGGGGTGGGTACTCAGCACCCCAAGTCAGCTCCTAAATGCTTTCCCAACATTCATTTTCAATGCAGGTAATTGTGCAGTGTCCCTGTGCCAACTAGATGAAGAAGAACGGGGGGAGGCAGGACCACAGGTGATCGTGAATGGGAGGGGCGGGCAATGGCACATGGGAAGGAAGAGGGTCCATGAGACCAGCGGTCTATTACGTGGTCCACCCTATGAAAATATGAGCACCCCTGCGCTACAGCACTCTGGGATGCTGTTGGTATGAAGGATTGTCTCCAAAGTAAAGCCGTGTAATAGAGCCAGCTCATTGCGTCTGTCTAAAAGTACGCCAGCACTAGCCCCGAATGTGGCAGTGACACTGTTGTAGCTGTTGGCACTATTACGAGAGTGTTTCTTTTCGAGAGCACTTGGCAGCCCAGCATGCTCACGTCTCATGCCATTGATGCTGCGTAGACCAGTCTATGGGCCAATATACATCCGCGGATGTAAAAATTAGGCTCTGAGCGATTGGTATTGTTCTAAGAGCTAAAATAAATGTTCTCTGAGATTCAGCTGTGTCACCATTCTATAACCCTATTCATTTCATTCAAGATGGAGCCAACGTCCGGGGGACAAAGTGATGTGTTTTTTCCCTCCCTTTCGGAACCAGTTTTAACAATGTTTAAGTCACTGATTTATTTTCCTCCAAGCTCAATGCAGTGGAGGTTCGCGGAGAGGGGGTGTCAGAAAGAAAGTGGGATTATTGGTTATATTACCGGAGTGCCCAGGACCCGGGTCACAAACCAGGACCCCACTGTGCCAGGCACTGTATAACCACAGAACAAAACACAGACCCATGTGTACCCAAGGATGGAGACAGCTCTGTTAACAGTCCCCTCCTAAGCACCCCGAGGCTAGCACAGCCAATCCAAACTGGGCACAGAGCATCGCTGGGAGCCCTCGACACAGATCACATCTGGACAGAGCCGCAGCTGCTCACGCCGACGCACCAGGCAGCAGAGCTGCAGGGGATGCCATCGGCAAAGCAGTTGTGTAGCATACCGTGAAGAGGGAAAACTTCAGAGCAGCACCCAGGACCAGCATGGAGAAATAGCTAAAAAGAACAACTCAGCCCTTCACGAAGGCAGGGAGCCCCCAATCCCTCTAGCCCAGAGAGAACCTCTGATCTGCTGTGCTCTCCAGGGAACTTACCGCTGCAAGTCCAGCCCAGGCTGAGGAGCAGGAGGAGAAGAGTTGGCTCCATTGCTGTGGCTCCAGGGAAATGTTTTCACTCCAGCTAATCTCTTCTCTGTGACAGGGCTCTGCAGGCAGCTGTTTCTTTCCCACCAGCCAGCTGGATGGACTCTGCCTGGGGCCGATCTCTTTCTGCCTAGAAGTCCCATCCTCAGGCACCTCTTTAAAGACTTAAATAGGAACCGCCCCCTGATAGTAAGCACCAGCCCGGATAATAGGCTCTTGACCCTGCTGGTCAGCTGGGAATTTCCAGCGGGGAATTTTAGCCTTGTGGTAAAAGTGGCTTTAACCCCAGACTACCTGGCTCCACAGGCTAAGGATTCTGTTCTGCATAGACACCCCCAAATCACAACCGCCTCTTACAGGGAAACAAATGCGAACCTGCCTGGGTTGGATGGGCGAATTACAGGACATGGGAACATGCCTCGTCTCTCCCAAATGAGCACCCAGACCCTATCAACATCTCTATACAAAACCTGCCACTGAACCCCATATGTGCCACCCACCCCTCCCACTCTACAGAATAACTGTGTTACTCCCCTCCCCATTCGATACACCGAGTAGATGCCTAGACATGTTTCACCCCACTCCCTAACACACCGTCCTATATGCTCTCTTCCACCCGCTCCTGCCACACAGCCATTTACACCCCTGCATACAGAGACATGGGCATACACTGAGGGGATGAAAATCCTGGCCATACAGTGGACTGGGCACTGCACTGGGAGTCAGGAGACCTAGGGCCTATGACCTGCTTTGCCAGTGACCGTGGGTGAGTCACGTTCCCTCACTGTGCCTCAGTTCCTCCATCTGTAAAATGGGGACAATGGTAAAGCCCTTTGTGATCCATAGATGAAAAGCCACTTTTACCACAAGGCTAAAATTCCCTTTCCCCCACCTACCTCAATTTCACAGGAGCACTGGGATCCTCATGACTTCACAGACACTGAGGTGTACCTATAATAAATAAATTAATAAATAATAATAATAATCAGACATTTATAGAAACCCAGCCACCCAAAGAGCTACAGGCCCTCATAAATGGGTTAGACTGTACACCCAGGAATTGTTTTGCCCAGCCCTGAAATGCAGTTACCTCTGGGGAAGAACACATCAGTGCTGCATAAAACAGATAGTAGAGAACACGTCCAGCTCATTACAAATCAATGGAATAAGGGGAGATCCCTTAAAATAGGGGAGAGTGGGTCACCCATAAGCTCCTTCTGCAGGGAGTGTTTGGGGAGGCAGGATGTAGGAATTCAACCCAAGACCCTGGGGGATGAAACCCCTTTGTCTCAGTATCTGGAAGCCATGTCCACGGTTGCTCCCAGTTCTGAGCTATTGAACATGGGGCATTATCAGCCCAGGTGATGTGTCTGGGGAGAGATTCTCCAAGGACTCAGAAGCAAAGCAGTCAGACATGCTGCACCCCCATTGTTCCAGGAGCGCCAGGGGACAGCAGGAAACAGACTGGCTGCTTTTCAGGTTTCCAATTAATTCTCAGCAACATAAGGAAGGGAGACCCAGAATCTCCCCCAGCCAATCCTATCCCCCCAGTAAAGAGATGGAAGGGAGAGCTCAGAGAGGGAATCCTGCCCCCACTGAAGTCAATAGGGGTTTTGCCATGGCCTTCACTGGGGACAGAATTTCTCAGCTAGGTGAAACGAGTGAAATCGGGGGGCTTCAGAGAACGGGTATTGGCCAGGAAGGGAAGGAGAGCCACATATGCCTGGGAAGAAGTCCAAGGCCATGTCGTAACTCTTGACAAGAAGGGAGTGTGCATTTTAAGTGGCACTCAGAAAGCATCTGCCAGTAACAAGATGGGGTTTGAGTCCTGTGGCACAGCAAGGGTTAAAGCTGGAAGGCAAGGAGCAGTTCAGTCAGTGGGAGTTTACACAGCTACCCTCCCTATGTTCTCCACAGTTAACTTGTACCAGCTTGTCCCAGACACTGGGAAGAATGTGATCTGCAAAGTCTTCCAAATAACCTCCTGGTTCCCAGCAAATGTTTCCTTGTCAGTTTCACAGAGCAGGTTCTGAGACGGCCTAAGGCCCCTCAATGCGGTAATTTTATATATAAACAAAAGTGAGGGTCAGAGATAAGGTTCCTGCTTGATGCAGCCTTAAATTCTGGAGCTGCTCTCGGCACCTTCAGACCGTCACACCCCCCCCCTAATGCAAGCCAGCCCCTTCTGCTCCTTGCGTCCATCTAAATCCTGACCGAGAAGCTACTAGCACAGAATAGCAGTGAGTTGAATTAAACAACAGTTCTTATGGGGGCTGGTCCTGCGGCGAGGGCACAAGGGTAGGAGCTAGGACACCTGAGTTCTATTCCAAGATCTTGCTGTGTGAGCATAGGCCAATCGCGTTCCCTTTCCCATGCCTGTGTTTCCCCATCCATCAAATAACTAATGGGTCTTTGTGACCTACAGAGGAACTCTAAGCACACAGGAAGGATTATTATTTGTAGGGAGGCTGTACCATCCAACAGAGGCAGAAATCAGGAAGCGAACCTGAAGATTCGCTCCGTCAGAGAAAGATTGGGGGCACAGGGGCCGACAGGCCCGATTCAGAAAGAGCTCTTCCTCTTAGGCTGGAAACAAGAGCCCAAAGGTCTGGTAGGTCCCATCAAGTCCACCCCACTGGCCAACACATGATAGAAAGTAAGGCGCAATCTTCCACTAGCTTTGCTCATTTTAGTTTTAAATGGGCCCAGAACTGGGAGCAGGGGTGGGGTCACAAGATTCCGATGCACCTTAAAGGTCCCCCAGACCTTCTGAAGTGGAAGCTGTTTTCAGCCAATCTTTTGGCCCAGGGTTGCCAACTCTCATGGGTTTGATCACAAGTCTTGCACTATTTGGCTTTTTACATGAAGCCCCAATTCCTGGAATCACAATAGGATCTGAACCGTCATAAAAAAAATAGTTGAGTTTCTAGATCTCAGGGTTGTGGACAAAAGCTTGAAGATGTGACCTGAGCGTGACCTAAAGGCTCAGAAACTAGAGGGCACGTGAAAATACCCTAACATTTATTTTTTACGCTAGTCGTGATTTTTTTTGTTCCAGACTCATGATTTTTTAATATTTGCAGCCAGCAATAACATAATCCTGTCAACAAAGTCTTCATTTACAGCCAGGAAATGAGAGCAATGCAGCAGAGCGCTCTTCATCCTGAGTCAGGGCTGCCTTTTAACTAAGGGCCTCATTGCTTGTGGGCATTGACACTTCACAAGTGCGGTGTGGGCACTGTCGGTGTAGGACTCCATACCACTTTGCCGGGAAGGACACCCCCCCCCCGCACAATCATGAAAACTACCTCAAGTACCCAGACATTTCTGGGTGTGCTCCCCTGGATGAATTCACCTACCCTGGCCCCACTGTTCTGGGGAGCCCTTACAAGAGCACAGCACAGGAGGTGGCACAGCATAGACACATGCTAACTCATTGCACTCCCATCTCCAGGTGCAACAGCTCCTATTATTCACAAGAGGACTGCCAGAGGTGGCGTCTGTAGCACCAGTGACAGGAAGAGATCTTCTTGAGTAGATGTCCCAGCCAGTTCAGAGTGGAGGGAAAAGCATTGCCCGGAACATAGAAATGCAGGGCTGGCAGGGACCTCGAGAGGTAATCTAGTCCAGCGCCCTGTGCTGAGGCAGGACCAGGTAACCCTAAAACCATCCCTGACAGGTTTGTCCAACCTGTTCTTAATCACCTCCAATGACGGGGATTCCACAACCTCCCTTGAACTCCTGTTCCAGAGCTTAACTGTCCTTATAGTTAGAAAGTTTTTCCCTAATATCTAACCCATCTCTCCCTTACTGTAGATTAAGCCCATTGCTTCTTGCCCGACTTTCAGTGGACGTGGAGAACTGAGCCTCGTCCTCCTTGCAACAGTCCTTAGCACATCTGAAAACTTATCTGGTTCCCACCTCAGTCTTTTTTTCCTCAAGACTAAACATGCCTCATAGGTCAGGCTTTGGAAAACGTTGATCATTTTTGTTACTCTCCTGTGGACTCCCTCCAGTCTGTCCGAACGCGTGGCCCTCAGAATCGGACACGGTGCCCCAGCTGAGGTCTCACCAACGCTAAGTAAAGTGGGACTGTGAGACAGAGGCCCACTGAGGATTCACTGTGCTGTGTCAGCAACTTGTCCGGCCTGACATGCTCATTACACCTAACACCCTGTTGTCATAATCCGTATCTAAAAGGTGTCACGTAAGGCATCAGATACAAACTGGTAAAACGCTCGCCCCAAAATCACCGTGTGGTGTATGTGTGGGGTGCGTGCTTCTGGCATGGCAGGTGTGGCTTGCCCGGCTCTGCCCACCCAGAGATGCGTTAGGTTTCCTCCCCATCCACCTCAGAGGGAGGCCACGCCCCCTCGCTATACCTCTAGGGCCTTACAGACAGGGTGAATGCACCCCAGAATATGAGTCTTTTTCACAACTGCGTCACATTGTAGATGATATTCAATTTGTGATCCACTATAATGCCAGATCCTTTTCTGCAGTACTTGTGCCTGCTCGTACTGCCTAGCAGCTTAATCTCCTTTTTGTAGCTGTGCAGCTGATTTTTCCTTCCTAAGTGAAGTACTTTCTACTTGTCTTTATTGAATTTCACCTTGTTGATTTCAGACCAATTCTCCAATTTGTCAAGACTTTTGAATTCAAATCCTGTCCTCCAAAGTGCTAGTGAGCCCTTCCTGCTTGGTGTCATCTCCAAATTTTATCAGCACAATCTCCACTCCATTATCCAAGTCATTTATGAAACTCTTGCAGGGATCAGCAACCTTTGGCACACGGCCCGCCAGGGAAAGCCGTTGGCAGGCTGGTTTGTGCTGGGCTGAGGCCCCTTCCCGCAGCCCCCCTTGACCTGGCACGGCAAACCGTGGCCAGTGGGAGCTGCGATTGGCCAAACCTGCAGACATGGCAGGTAAACAAACCGTCCCGGCCTGCCAGCGGCTTTCCCTGGCGGGCCGTGGGCCAAAGGTTGCCGATTCCTGAACTATTGAATAGTACCAGACCAAGGACAGATTGTTGCAGGATCCGAATAGAAAAATTCCCCTCAGTTTGACAGTGAACCATTGAGAACTCCTCTTTGAATACAGCCTTTCAACCAGTTTTGCACCCGCCTTATAGGAATTTCATCTAGACCCTAGTTCGCTTATGAGAATGTCATGTGGGACTGTGTCAAAGGTCTTCTTAAAATAAGGTTATATCACGTCTACAGTCCCGTCCCTGTCCCGTCCCCACCGCCGCCCCATCCACTAAGCCAGTAGCCTTGTCAAAAAAGGAAATTAGGTTGGTTTGAGATGATTTGTTCTTGACAAATCTATGTTGGCTATTACTTGTAACCCTATTGTCCTCTAGGTGCTTACAAATTAATTGTTTAATAATTTGTTCCAGTATATTTCCAGGTATTTACGTTAGGCTGACGCCTATAATTCCCCGAGCCCTCTTTGTTCTTTTTATAGCCAGTGACTATGCCTGTTTTTCCTCCAGTCCTCTGGGACCGAACCCATCCTCCAAAGATAATCGTGAATGGTTCAGACATTGCTTCACTTGATTCCTTAAGTACCACAGGGTGAATTTCATCAGGCCCAGCTAACTTGAATACTTCTAACTTATCTAAATATTATTTAAAATGTTCTTTCTCCATGTTGGCTTGTGTTCCTTTCCCCTTGTTGTTAATACTAGTCGTGTTAAGTATCTGGTCGCCAATTCTCTTCTTAGTGAAAACTGAAGCAAAATAGGCATTAAATATCTCAGCATTCTTGATGTTATCCATTATTAGGTCTCCTTCCTTGCTAAGCAGAGGACCTACACTTTCCTTTGTCTTTCTTGTGCACCTAATGTATTTAAAGATCCTCTTCTTGTTACACCTAGCAAGGGCCACAAAAGGTAACACATTTTGTACCTTAGCCGTTCTGATTTCGTTCCTACATGCTTGTGCTACTCTTCTGTATTCCTCCTTAGCA
The DNA here is from genome assembly GCF_020497125.1 of Mauremys mutica. Taxonomy (NCBI): domain Eukaryota; kingdom Metazoa; phylum Chordata; order Testudines; family Geoemydidae; genus Mauremys; species Mauremys mutica. Next base: position 6,006,146 of record NC_059095.1, read on the forward strand.
ATTCATCCATATTTCCACTTTTTGTAGGATTCCTTTTTGATCTGCAGGTTATTAAAGAGCTCCTGATGGAGCCCGATTAGTCTTTTACTATTCTTATCTTTCCTTTGCATCGGGATAAGTTGCTGTTGCACTTTTAATACTGTCTCTTTGAGAAACTGCCAGCTCTCCTGACCTCCGTTATCCCTTAGGTAGAGCCCAGGGGAAGAAAAATGTACCAGTTCTGCGTTTATTAAAGTCTGCTTTTCTGAAGTCCATTGTTTTTATTCTGCCGCTCTCACTCCTTCCTCTCCTTACAATTGAGTAATCTATCATTTCATGGTCACATTCACCCAAATTGCTTCTGACCTTCAGATTAGAAAATTCCTCCATGAGAATCAAGTTTAAAATTGGTGTCCCCCAGTTCCTTCCTCCACCTTCTGAAAGAAGAAGTTATTGGAGATTTTGTGTTTTGCTCTACATGGGACATTAACCACCCAGACAGCTGTTGTGGTTAATGTCCCACGTTACTACCAGGTTTGGGGATATTTGTTATTTGTTCCAGAAATGCCTCATCCACCTCCACCCTCCTGATTTGGTGGTCTAGAGTAGACCCCCCCATCGCAAGATCCTCCATTTCTTTCCCCTTCGATCTTCATGCAGAGATAGGGAATCAAGGGAGAGCACCCTTTGCTCCATCACTCTTGGTACATGAGGTTTCTTCAAGGAGTTGCTCGTGGCCAGATAAGGCTGAATGGGATCTGGGTCCACTAAACATCCAGCTCCTCAAATCTAGTTCCCTGACAAAGATTGCAGGGCCCTGCGGGGGGGTTCAGCTCACCAGCAATCCCTTAGCTCTACAATTTGCGCTGTCCAAGCTCACGTTCATTGGAAGGGTGTTCCGTGGGTTGGGCATTAGCACAGGCGTCGGGAGACCTTCTCTGCCACAGTCTTGCTGGGTGAGTTAACTCCTCTCTCTGTGCCTCAATTCCCCCTCTGTAAAATCCCCAACCCCCTAGGGTTGGTGGGAAGATAAATACAGGACAGATGTGAGACTAGGCAGATGAAGACCCTGTGTAGGTGAGATAAATAAATAGTTATCTAGTGTGATAAAAGTGCAATTCCCAACTATGGCCACTGGGGGCTGAGAGCGCTTTCCCCAGATCACTCCTGTCAGATCCTAACTGGCTGTCAGGGGCCGCCCGGTATTCCCCACTCCTGCCTCCTTGCTGACCCCTGGACCGTGACTGAAATTCTACCCTCCTTCCATAATCCGACAGGAACTTGGCGCCGTTTACAGCACAGGAACTTCAAAAGAAGCCTGTGGAAGCATTTACCAAAGCCGCAATCATCTCTGGAGGAAAATCGTCTCCTTTAGACAATGGCCTTCAATCTCACGACAAACCCAGTTCTGTTTAGATGGCGTGAGGCGGTTTACGGACCCCACCCTGAGTGTCCTCTGCCCGGGAGAGGCAGCCCAATGGATCTGGCTTTGATCAGCGGCGGCACAATGCAGCTTTCTCACAAAGTGCTTCCAGGAAGGAGGAAAGGTGGGAAGCAAAGAATGTTGCAGAGCACATGGGCAAGAGATCAAAAACGGAGCCAGAGGTGCTTCCCGGCAACAACAGCGCGCTCATGTCTATCGCCCCTTCAGAGCAACTTACAGATATGACCTGAAGACTTGCAGGGAGTAAGGCACACTGATCAAAGCTCACTTTTATCCCACTGCATGCACACTCACGCACGGACCAGGTTACAAGATTACCCAAAGCTCACGGAACCCACCCCAAAATCCTAAATGACCATCGCAGCTAGGCAGAGGAGGAAGCTAAACTGAGTGAGAGGTTCCAGGCCTTAGCACCTGTTGTGACACTGTCGGGGCACCCAGAACCATAAGCCATTGTGTTACTCCTCCGCAAGAGGGAGCTTTGCTGGAGCTTGAACGAGCCAGCTCCCTGCCACGCTATTCTGTCAGCCTGACCAGCAAATGCCTTGCGACTCTGCCTCTCTAACCCTTGCCTTGCAGGTAGCATTCGGTCACAAGCCCCTGGAAGAGGATTCCCCTGCAGCCCTCAGCCCCTAGCACTGGACCCGTTCTGAAATTACCAACTTCGTGGTCTCCAAAGAGACAGAACCAGCCTGTTGGTTCAACTGAGGACACCCATCTGCCTTTAGTAGAGCAGCACTGAGAGGAATTTATAATAAAACAAGAATAAATCTGCCAATAAAAACAGATTTAAGCGATGCTATGCAGGGATAACAGAAAATGGTTACAAATTAAACCAGTGCAACTGCAATTTCTAGCTGCGACAGCTTAGCTCTCGCCTACACAGCTTTCTCACTTACATCTCCAGCCCCACAGGTTCTTTTGTCCCCTGAGTGATGGATGCCAAAATGGCTTTTTGCTTCTCCTTGTATTTCCCCAAACTCATTGTTTTGTCCCCAGAGTCAGGATGACCCCCTGGGGGGGGTCAGACTCTGACCCTGCTGTTTGTTGTCTACCATCCTGGGCTCTTCTTCCTGATCGCTGTTTACCTTATATGCAAATGTACTTTCACTGTCTTTTGTCTGTAATCAACCCAGGCTGTTTCGCCCTTTGTCCGTTAGAGTGATCGAGCTGTTTATCACAGGTGCCCATGTATGATCCATAGTCTTTGGTTTACAAAGCTTGACCCCTGCAGACCAGCCAATATACACTGCTTTGTCTAGAAGAAACCTATATAGATTACTTGGTCTAAACATATTTCAGGAACATTTTCAGCACGCCTCTCTTTAGACGCTAACCATGCATACATCACCCAAGAATATCAGTGACAAGAGGTCACCAGCTTTCATATGATACCTCACAGGACACTCTTTGGATAAACATTATAAACAGCATGTTAGGTGTAGTGAGTTTGTCCGGCCTGGTAACAATTGTAGTTACAGCCAGTAACTACAGCGGGATTCATAGGGTACACCTATGTGCCTACAACAGTCCCAGGAGGGAGATGATCAACCCCATTATCACCCCCCGCAAAAGGATCCTCTTCCTGACGCTGAAGAATTACGAGGATGATGGGGAAGTTCCTGGTACCCGTTTAGCAGAAAAGAAAAGACCAGGATCCTTTAGTGAATTTCTCCAAGGAAAGGAACAGCAAAGGGAAGCCTACAGCTCATGTCAAGCAGAGGTGGGTACATTCCAGGCCAGAGTTGGACTTAATTGACACAGATCAGAATGACAAGGCAGGGGAGGTAATATCTTTTATTGGACCCACTTCTGTTGGTGAGACAAGCTTTTGAGCTCACTCCGAGCTTCTGAAAAAGAGCTCTGTGCACCCCTGAAAACTTGTCTTTTTCACTCACAGAATGTATTACCTCACCCAGCTTGTCTTGCTAATATTCTGAGACCAACGTGGCTCCACCACCACTGCATACAGATCAGAATGAACAGGGAGACTGTTACCTGTGAGCTCTGTGTTCTTGGGGAACCAGGGCACAGTATCCAGCCTGACTCACAAAAGACCTCCCCCCCGTCCCCCAGCCTCTGCTTGAACCAAAACCGATCAGAAGACAGACTTACAAAAAGCAATGAAAAGGCCGTGGGAGACACACCTAAATCCCTGGGACAAGGGTGACAGGATTAAGGAAACTCCCCTAACCTCATTTGCATCGAAGATGGCACAGGGAGGCATTTCCATTAGCACACAGAATGGAGAACAGATACCAAGGCAAGAACCGCACCGACCAGAAAAGCAGGGAAGCAGTGCATGATGGGGGATCTCTGCTCCAGATGTCAATGAACCCGCATGCCCACACCCAACTCAGCAGTTATCAGACCGATTCTAGTAATAAATCAGTTATCGGGATCCAAAATACTGAAGTTCCCTAATTGCATTGTGATCTCCCTGGAAGGAGCACCACCCATAGCCAGGAATGATCAGTTCCTATTGCCTGAACAAGACAACTTTGGGATACTCCCTTGAGTCATCAGTTTACCCATAAATAGATCTAGTGTTCTCCCTTGAACCATTATTGTTTCCCTACAAAACCCCCACCAATGCTCCGAGTGTATCCAACATCTGCATCTGTTCCATTGGGACTTCATCTTCTCCTGATTGTGTTAGGGGCTCTACTTGTCTCCAGCACTCCGGACCCTCAGCTACCACCACCTGAGACCTCCAATCGATTCACGCTTCACGGAGAGAACCCCGGTCTCGGTGTAGCTTTCTGACCCTGACTGGTGGGATCAATTATGCTTTTCTAAACCTGACTTTTATCAAATTTAAGTTTGATTTAACATAACAAATGGTTGGTTGGGCTCGGCTCCCTGGTATGGTTATTACCTGGCAATAAATAACTTTCATGGTTAAGCTGGTTGCTTCTCTCTCCCACCCCCCGGGTGGGTGTTTTCTTGGCTTCCCCATTCACTCTGCAGCAACTCTCCTTGTACCCAAGTTAAAGATCCCTGCAAGCCCCAAAATCCGGTGGGGTTTGCTCATCAAGTGCGTTACTACCAGCACAATTGTAATGTGAAATGGGGGTAGGGACGTGCTGAACCTGGGACAGATGAAGGTGGCAGCCTGGAAGTGCTGAGTAACCTGCTCCTCTCAGATGCACTTGGTTAACGTGTTTGTGTGTTCAGCTGATTCTGCGTCTGGAAGAACCCAGCCCTGGGGAACATGGAAAGCTCTACGGGGAGGGAACTATTTGGGCTGGAGCACAAGACTTATGAGAAGTTGAGGGAATTGGGATTGTTTAGTCTGCGGAAGAGAAGAACGAGGGGGGATTTGATAGCTGCTTTCAACTACTTGAAGGGGGGTTCCAAATAGGATGGATCTAGACTGTTCTCAGTGGTAGCAGATGACAGAACAAGGAGCAATGGTCTCAAGTTGCAGTGGCGGAGGTCTAGGTTGGATATTAGGAAAAACTTTTCCATGAGGAGGGTGGTGAAGCACTGGAATGGGTTCCCTAGGGAGGTGGTGGAATCTCCTTCCTTAGAAGTTTTTAAGGTCAGGCTTGACAAAGCCCTGGCTGGGATGATTTAGCTGGGGTTGGTCCTGCTTTGAGCAGGGGGTTGGACTAGATACCTCCTGAGGTCCCTTCCAACCCTGAGATTCTATGAGCTTGCAGCAGGGAGAAGTAGAGCTCCATATGAGAACACAAGTGACACCAGCAGTACATTGATAGAAGTACAGACCCTCCTCCCCCCCCCCCCAGGAAGGGTAACCCTAATACATGAGCATACCCCAAAGTAACAGGACTCCATTCCAGCCCAGGAAGTGGCTCCATTTAGGGCAGTGGTTCTCAACGTGCTGCCCACTTATGGCCCAGTCAGCACACAGCTGTGGCCCGTGTGACATCTTCAGGGCCATACAGGCAGTGCATACACCTGTGGATGTGGCTCACACAACACAGACACATATGCAGCCCACAGTGGTAAATAGGTTGAGAACCACTGATCTAGGGTCTGACTTTCCTGGTGAGCTGCGAGAGGAAAGCCATACCCCCAACATAGAGACACTCTCCTGGCCCCTGCCGAATATGACGGTTGCATCCCACCCTGGCGAGGGCAAGGAGGGGGCTTTGGTGGAGCAATAAAGGGAAAGCCCAGGACTGAATGAAAGTGAGAGGTACCAGCTGAAACATCTGTCAATGCATCTCACAAGCAAACCAATGAGAGTTTCTCCCCTGAACGCTCAGTTCCTGTACCTCCAGGAGTCTGGCTATAGAAAGGAGCAACAAAAGGAGCAGGAGTTAAGGAACCTGGAGGTGACCTCCCCATTGCAGAGGCTAAGTGGCGGCCATGGGCCGTACAGGAAGAACTGGTTTTGTCAGTCGAGGATGCAACTCTCCAGAAGTGCTGAGGCTGCAAAGATACATCGTTAAGGCAGGAAGGGAAGGCGACCTGGAACAGGATGCCAGATCCCCTTGGGTAAGGAAACGGTGTTTATACGCAGGACAGTAGCTGCTCATGGACAAAGGAGGGGTTAGCAGATGGCGCTTTCTGTGAAGGTCAGTAACATGCGATGGGTGAAGGGGTGGGTGACTCTTGCAATGGTGTCAGTAACGTTCTGAAGAATTTCTCCTGACCTCCTCTCTCTCACACATGCCACAGAGATGGTTCCTAGCCTATGCTGGTGGTCTTGTGACTGCTTCTACCTCAACGATCTGCCTCCCAAGTGAGACCCGGGGGGGCGGGGATCACTGCTGCCTACATCCAACTCAGGTGGGTCTGCTTCACCCACTGTGGGACCTGGGCTACCTGGGAAGTGCAGCAGCTTCAGGAAGCAACAGGCAGCAGCTGGTTTGGCTCTCCATGGAGGCCTCTCCAGTTTCCCATCACAACGCTCTATAGAGGAGGAAAACTCTTGGCCCCTGGATATTCTTACAGAGACTGGAGAGGTCTGTATAGAGCCAGTGACTTCCCAGCAGAACACTCGATGCAGGGGGCTGCTGGTACATGGCGTATTCTTTTCCCCGGATGACTGGATAATTAATGGATCTTTGATGGTTTACTTTCTCCTGATGGCAAAGGAAGTCCTACGTAAACATCCTGGAACTGGATTGTGTGAGAACAGCCAAAGTCTGAATGATTTATGGCTTTTGGGTTTTTTTTGGTTCCCTTCCATCCTGTGTTAGCAAATCCATTTCCTGACTCCCCACTGTTACTTCTGGGAGATTCCTATTTGTTTTGTTAACCACAAAGTGTCCAGGGTTGTCCACTGCCTCCCCTTAGCCTCTCTCACACCGGAAAATACCCGACGCTTTGGAATGCCTATTGCGGCCACCTAGGGCATTTCCTCCACAGCACTGGTCATGGATGAGAATCTCTCTTTAAGAGGAAACTCATGCCTGTAATCTCAAGGTCATTTCCGCCTGCTCTCTCTCTTGCTCAGCACATCTCAGCTTTGTCGCTGCCTTTCCTTCCGTCACATTCCCGAGACCCGGTTTTAATTTTCAGTCTAGATGGCCAAAAAACTCACCCAAGCCCCATATTGTCTCTTGCCTGTTACCGTAAGCGCCTCTTCGTTAGCCTGACATCCACGTCACCCTTCTCCAGTCTATGCAAAACATATGCTAAGATCACCGTCCATAGAGTGCTGTGGCAGTCTCGCTGGCCCCCTTTGAATGCTTCCACCGGCTCTCCTTCATAGCCAAGCCCTTGCCCTCATCTTCACGGCCCTTCATACCTCTGCTCCTCTCTGCTCATCCAGTCATCAGGTCACCCCCTCCGCCATCCCTTATGCTTAGGTGACACCAGCATAGTTCACTAGTTTATCAGCTTTCTTCACGTCATCCATGCTGCCCTTGGGTGAGAGAAACTCTTCCTGAACTGCCATCTTCAAACCACTCTCAAAGTCTCACTTCTACTGGACACCTGTAAGAAATCAGCCAATTACGGCCAGGCAGATGGATAACTGGGGATCTCAATCAGCGACATAGCATGGGCACATACATTTCAATCTCTCCTTTCTACAACCCTTCCTACGCGTGTCATCTTAACTGCACATGGTTCAGGGGATGGGCTACCTCTTCCTCTGTGTTTGTAGCACAGCGTGGCCCTGAACCTCACTGAGCACTCTTGGTGCTACTAAACTATAAGTAAGTACCTTGTTTGAACAGCTGCGAGTCTTGGTTAGAGAGAGCAAATTTAACAGCAAGAAGCACACTGGGCATTTTCATTCTTCTCATCTATGGCTTCAGGTTTCATGCACAGATGGAATTCACACCAGAGGATGCTCAAGCGGCAACTCACTCCAGGGCATTCTTGATTACCAGCCACAAGAGCAGGAGAAACAAACAAACAGTCTGTCAGAGCACAGCTCAGTGCCCCAGCTGGCCTGTGCTCTGTATGCGGAGTCGCAAAACTCCAGAGAAACCCAGCCAACTAAACCTGAAACTCCAATTAGCTGAAACATCAGCTTGAGCGCAAATCAAAGTAAAGCAAGATGAAAAAAAACCCCTAACACAGAGATGGTATTTTTAACTTCTAATCATCATTTCAGGGAAAATTAATGACAAGCAGAAGCTCAGATGTTTAATGGTATCTTCTCTCTGATCTGGGATTTACATTGTAGTTGAAATGAAAGATAACGGACGCCAGGAAACCTGGTATGTGAAACTCCGTTCTAGATTCCCTTCAAGGGCAGGGAGGGGAAGTTAGATGGAGCTGGAATTACCAGAAGGAACTAGGGAATTGCCAACTCCAGGATTATGGGCTGGAATCCCTGCCTCTAGAACAAGGCAGGAGTGGCTGCAAAGAGATTAAGTGACTTGTCCAAGCTCACAGAGCGAGTCAGTGGCAGAGCCATTAAGAGGCCCCCCACTTGACACTGATTTGTGCGCTGTAGCCCGACCTCCCTGTCCCCCTTCCATGCTCGCCCATGGGGGATGGGGTGAGAGGTCATTTAACCCTGCTGCTTGTATCGGTCCCTTTCTCCACTCTGGTATCTTAGCGCTGCTGTTGAACCGTTGCCTCTATGCTGCTTGCCCAGATGACGAAGTCTTAAACTTACACCCCTCCCACCCCGGGTCTGCTGCACACGAGGCTCAATTTTGTCACATCTCTTCCAGCGCAGGAGTCCTGGGTCATCCTTTGGATGCTCCTTCCCAAAGCTCCCCCCTGCAGAGATTATGCAGTTATGGAGCGACGGCTCGGCCCTGTGAGTCAGCTGTTGAGCTACATGCGGAGAGTCACACAGAAGCAAGCAGAGTTGCTTGTGCTCTTGCAAACTAATTGCCACTCTCCCCTGGATTAGATATCTCCATGCCACAGAGGACAGAGTGTGGGTATCAGGGGGGCAGAAGAGGGCAGAGAGGAGAAAGAGGGAGCTTACAAGGAGGGCGACTGGGTCAGGCGCTACCGATACAACCTCCAAGGAGCAAGAGACTCTTTGGGTTAGAACCAAGGAAGTGGCGATTAAAAAAAAAAAGTTCTATTCAAAGCTGGTTTTCTTCGAAACTGACAACACTCTTCTTCCGAGCAGTCCAGAGCAGAAGGGCTCTTGCTGGAAAGAAAACTCAAGACAATCCAGACAGGAAAACAGGCAAATCCACACAGCAAAGAGAAGGTTAGATTGCAGCCCGGGATGCTCAGAAGCCACTGGGGTCTGGAACGCTGGCAGGACTGTTACTGCCTCAGCGGCCGTCAGTCTCTTTGTGAAGGTTTGCATGGAAAAGGGCTTAGCAGCAGAATAGAAAGGAGTGTTCAGGATTCCCACACAGCCCAGAGCCAGACTGGGTACAAGTTGTGGGGAGCAGCATCTCAAGATCCTTTGACTGGAAACCAAAACGGGGCTGAGGGTGCTCATATGCCAGTGGATGCAGTTTTGTTGAGGTTCTCACCATCCCTTTCTTTGGATTCAAGTCATACTGTGTTTATTGCCCCCAACGTGCCCACCACCATTTTGCTTTTTGTTTCCCCCAGCAACCTAAGACTTGGAAAGACGACAGTGGAAGTGGCCACGTGGTATCTGTTTCAGTGGAAGGCACCTACTGGTCCAGCTTATCCCAACAGATCAACCTGGGCTGAGCATCCAAACCTGTGTTTCCAATTGCTCGGGGAACTATTCGCACAGCTGTAGGTGGGGAGGCGAACGGCTGTTTTCAGTTTGAATCTCCCAGACAGCCTGGGATTTCACACACACTTATTGGTAGCAGCCAAACAACTTCAATGCTGGTCTTGTGTTCTCAGTGTAGATAGAGCTGGACCCACCCTGCTTTCCTGCCAGGATAGAATGTGTCTGTTCCTGCCATAAGAGCCTGGTACTGCTCCCTCAGCTGCACCTCACGTTCTGCCAGATAAGGGTTTTCAGAGGAGCTAGTATGTTACCGAATCTGCTTTCTCAAAAGCAGCACAGAACTGCCCTGGTAATGGTGGTCATTTAAGGGTTTGATTTCTCCTTTAATTCTACGTCGCTGAGGAATAGCACAGCTATGAAAAGACTTGCCCTGAAACATGAGATAGGGGCTAGGTAAATCCCCTCTGGAAGGAAGGACAAGGGCTGAAGTTGCAGTAAGCGAGTTTGGAACATTAACAACCCTGATTCAGAACAATGAGGCTGCTGGATGTGAAACCACTCCCAGCTTTTCTTAGTAAAGTTTGATTTGGGGGTGGAAAGGTGTTTCCTCCTGAGGAACCAAAGTTCACCTCCCCAACATTCACAAGTGGTTACATTCCCATTCCCTTTTAACTTCTGTAACCATTCCCTCCCTTAAGCTCTGGAGCAGAACAACCAACCTTCCCTGCCAGCATCCATCCCTGTAGCTCTTATGTCTAGCCTCTTATTTGGCTGACAACAGAAGGTCCTGTGTCTCTCAGCACATTGCCTCTGCCAAGCTATCACAGCCCTTGGGTCTCATCTCCACTACGGAGTTAGAACTCTCCCTTGAGGGGTTATATTAACCCATCTTATTGACTGGGATTTTGCAGTGAGCACCAAGTCATGTTAACACAACTTACGGAAGGGCTCTAATGCAAAGCAGTTTTCTAACAAAGACAAGCCATTCCTGTCCAGGAATGAGCAAGGATCTACTCACAAAAGGGAGCCGTCTGGCAGCATATCAGCCCACCACTGAGCCACCCATATGAAAACCCATTTTGGGTAGAGGAAAGGCAACATGCCATATTCAGTAAAAAGGGTAAAAGGGTGGAAGCCTTTCGGTTAAGGTCAGGTTGTTCATAGGAAAATAAGGAAGTTAGGTGCCAAACTCCCATGAAGTTGAAGGGATTTAGGTACCCAAATACCTCATGGTCTTTTGAAAATCCCAGTCCAAACTCTCTGGACTGCCATTTGTGTGAAGGGGGGTTTCCCCAGTCCAATCAGATTCACATGAAGCATCTGGTTCTCACTCTGTGGGTACTGCAAAGTAATTCCAGATGATTGGTTCAAACAGCTGTTCACCCAGTAAAATGTGACCTGCCTCTCAAGCCCAGTAGAGGGCTCCAGTCATAACTCAGATTCCACATAAGAGCATTTGTTTCTATTTCTCATGGATTGTATTGTTTGCTTTAGCACCAGCATCAACTATTCTGGAAAAATAATTTTGAAGGGAGAGGATCTAAATTACGCCTGGCTGGAAACAAACAGAATATGGGAGTTTGAAAAGCTGGTTACGGCATGTGTGTTGACCACTGGTCACAGAAACAAGCTAGTGGGAGGTGGATCTAGTGTGTGCAAAAGCAGGAATGATAGATGCTTGTATACAGATCATATCTGACTGCCAATGAGTCCTGGTAAGCATGTGAGAATCCTTATTGAACGCAGACAAATCCAAAACAATCCACAAGTCATGCTAGTCAGGGTAGGGCATTTGACCGTCACAGCACCGCATGCACTGGGTCACGCTACACACAGCATCTGGGCTACTGTTGCTGTATCACACCCAGAGTGGTTTCTTGTAGTGTGAATTCTAGTGATTAACAGTACTTCTGCACTAAGGCGGAACCTTCCATCCAAGGATAGCACAAGCACTTTCCAATTTTTATTTAAGCCTCACGACAGTCCTGGTGAGGTAGGAAGTGGGTAGAAGAAAGGCAGGGAGCACCATTCACTCAAGAGGACAGCAGCTCAGGGCTGATTTATGCAAAAGGTATGAATACAGTTTTAGTTAGTTACTCAAGTCTACCTGGAGACTTATTTCAGGATCAAAGCTGACCAGCCACACATCTAAAATAAGTATCTACACAAACTTGCTGTGAAGTAACTAAAATCAGTTTTAGGAAGCTCATAGAGTTCAATGGGTGAAAGTGTGCGTGTAAATCAGCCTTCAGTAAGAGCTGGGAGAAAAGACATCTGGAGACCAGACGTAAGGAGACCCAATCCTCAGAGCACACCTCATCCAAGGATCGAGAGTAGTTTAGGACTCCTGCAAAGAGTCACTTCAAGCATCACAGGCACAGATTTTTAAAGGCCCTCTCGTTTCACATGGTTTAGAAGAGTGAGATCGCAAAGAGGATTGTACTGCAACAAGGAAGTAGCAGTTTAATAAATAACCCATCAGTGGGAGAGATTAGCCAGTTCTAAACACCATTGAAATAAATGAAATACATTTCATCATAAGCTAAGAACACAAATCAACATCACAAAGAGCAAACTCCATTAATTTAAAAAGAGGGGAAGTGCTGCCATTCCTTCATTAAAACTTGCAGCCTTTCCACATGCCTGCACTGCTCAATGATCACTTGCAGCCACCCAGGTGCAGAGAAAGACCGAACGAAACAGGAATTTTTCACAGAATTGTTTCTAATTTGCAAAACTAACGCAGAGTGAGAAAGTACTGGTTTTAATGCATTTTTAATCCAACAAGATCAGTATTTAAACTTGAACTCCTGCATCAGTGCTGGAGCTAGAGAGGAAAGGCCATCTTTACCTCAACCAGCAGGGGGCACTGAAGTGAAAGGCTTTCAGCCACAATTGAGTTTCATCACTGTTACTCATCTGTGTTTTATGACAACAAACTTGGGAAATAATATTGATGTTGGCCAGCCAGTGTCTGGCATCATGCTGCAGGGGTTTTTAAAAAAGGTACTTTTAAAAATATGCAGCTTTTCATACAAAGTAACAAAAATCAACACTAGTTGAATGTTCTGTACAAATTTTTCCAGTTTCTACGAGGAGTGCTACAGAATTATCGGCCCTTCAGAATAATGACATTCTTCATTCAGGTCCTGTAATTCTAGCTCCTTTACAGCCTGGCCAAATACTTCTGAGTCAAAAGGCAGAATGGTGGATCATACCCCTTCATGTACAGGGGGAACGAGTCTGTGGGTGGGGCTAGAAGACCCTCCCCAGTTTCCTGAGAAGGTAGGTGTAATTTCAAGGATTTGCAAACAAACTCCTCTGTCTGTTTCACTATAGATAATTAGTGGACTCTCCCATTGAATGCAAACATCCCTGCAATTAAGTTGCATTCAAGCTTCCAGAGTGAATAATTCAGCAGTATTGCCACTTAGTACAATTTTCTAGTGTAGACAAGACCCGATTTAACTACATTAAAGTTGTCTTTCCTGTACAAAAAGAGAAATAATTATACTGATACAGCACTTTAATACTAGTATAGCTGCATCCACACTAGGGCTTTTACTGGTACAACTGCATACCTAAAAAGTGTCATGCCCTTCATGACAACAATTACACTGGTAAGGCTTTGAAGTGTAGATCAAGCCTTAGAAACTAGTTTCTTCAAGGATTTGCTTGTAGACAGACAAGAAATAGAGTTTAGTTATTTTACTTAGAGTAACATGTCATTTGGACCCAAGGTTTAGGATTATGTGATATTACACAATCTATTACAAAAATTGTTGTATTGAGTTTGTCAAAAGAGTTTTTGGAGGAATTTAAGTGCTTTGCTGCAGTGCTGGAAACTCAAAACATCACAACAATGTGCTACTAAGGACCAAGTGAAACTAACCAGACTAGTTTCCCTATCCAAGCAGAGTGAAGGACCAATAAAAAGCCACAGGCAGCATCAACGGTGAAAAGGAAATTAGATTCAGAACATGTCAGTTTTAATAAGCTATTAAATAAAGGGAAGGATTTTTTTTTAAAAATATATATAATTTATAATATATTATATATTAAGTTTACAGTCTATTTTGTGGTGATTTATCAGTTATATTTTACCTTGCAGTTCTGATTGCCTCAGTGTGACCAGGATAATTGTATTTATTACTTTCATTTAATTTCTTTTTGGGGGGGGAGGGAGAAAAGCACATCAGCCAATTTTAATACAAAATATCAGAGTATGAATTGGCAGTTTTACTTTGTTGTACTCACAAAATGGCTTTTTAAAAACAAACAAACAAACCAAAAATAACCCTATAGCTGTACTATTCTACAGAGCAAGGATATTTGGACAGGGGAAAAGGAATTTAAACGTGGTGATTTCCTTTAGGATCTGGTTTTGCTGTGCATGGACAATACCAGATGGTCCTGATAATGCTCAAGGACAAGCCTTGAGAAAACTGGAGCTATTGTGTTCAGTGAAGCTTTCGGCTAGCTTATTCCCTAACCCTGCAATCAGATCCATGAAGGTAAATTCTTGCACTCACATACTGTTCCCCTGAAGCTCTCTGGCCTTTGCAGAAGCATAAGAGGATGGATCCAACTACAGGACTGGGGCCTTTGGTGATGAAGATTGTTTCTAAATTGTGAATTATATTTGTTTTAATTAATATTACCGTTTCTTATAACTGGCTGACTCAGGGGACTGGGTGAATGGATACTAGGCCAGAAGCTCAACCCCTGTCTAGGGGAACAGTGAACTGTTAATACCCAACAGCTATTCAACAGCCTACATGAAATTCATTTTGTATCTCTTAGTCCACTTCCTACTGGACGGCTGTCCACAGCCCAGAAACTGCGGACACCATTGACATTAACTGGTCCCACATGGGTAGCCTCACAAGAGGCCATAAACTGAATGAGCCCTGGAGCTGGAACTCCCCACAACCCCCGAAGCAGCCCCTCAGGACAGGTTGAGGTATACTTGCAGGGTGGAATGGGGAAGCTTGCAATGCTGGTCCCTGTACTGTACCCGTTGTGTGGTTAGGGGACTTCAGTCGCCAGGGCTCTCCATTTGGCATCTCTCGCCAGCTCTAAAATTCATTTAGAAGTCAATGGCATTTCTGAGCCTTGCTGCAAGTGGGCATTTGTGACACCAACATTGTAGGAGCTGATCTCTGCAGCTGTGCTTAGTCAGGTTAGCTGTGATTTCCTGTTCCCAATGAATTGAGAGGTTAAGATACCAACCACAAATCTGTGCCAGCAGGAAACTGACCCAAACCACAAGACAGAAGAATTTCCCAAGAACAAGTGATGCAGTAGCTCTCATCTGCTCTAGTCAAAGCCTTGACTATTTCCAGTGGATGAATCCACAGCTCCCTTAACTAGTTCTACTGCTTGTATGTCAAGTGGCTTACAGTTTTCTCCTAATATTTGACTTATATTTTCCCTGTAACTGCTCAAGCCCATTACTTCTGATTCTGATTTCACAGACTGATAAGAATAATTGATTTCTTTCCTCTCTGAATGCCCCTTTATGTATCTGTAAATAGCCAAGCATCCCTGACACACCAAACATGCACATTTCTCTTAACTTTTCCCACATCCGGTTTTGAGCCTTTGCTTGACTCTCCTGCTCTAATTCTAAGCTGAGCTCAACCCAACAGCTGAGGTCACCAAGACATTTTTCAGCAAGATGGCTATGCCCTGCAGGAGGTTCAGAAATGCCATGTGGAATTCAAATCTATATATTCAGTTATAATGCAAATTTTGTGCTGCAGCCTTTCAGGCTTGCGGACTGAGCAGAATGGCTGCAGCACCATCTGAGCTGTAACTCCCAGAGAGCCATCATCAGGTGCTTCCTATATCAGATAGCAGCAGTTTGGGGGAAGAAATATGCTTTATAAAAGTGCATAACATGGATCAAGCCATTTCTTCAAACTCTCTCAGAGAAGCATGTTTTCTAATGTTCCAGTTCCATGAAAGATTTTTTGAGCCTCTCAAATGGCTTCTAGAAGAGGGAAGTGCAGACAAACACTACATTTAAGTAAGAGTGTAGTTGTTCCAAAACAAGGAATTCGTAACTCACAACTGCCTTTTTATCACCCAGTCACTCACTCCCATGTGAGCTAAGGGCAGTGACAGCTGAACCTTTACTTCCTACCTTTCATCACCTCTTCCAGAACAATTATTGAAATATAATTGGTTTTGGTCTGAATTTATCACATGGGCTGGAATAGGCAAATTCATCAGATCCTCAAGTAGTAAGGATCTCCTCAGCTGGAGACTGACTGGTCTATTCTACACATACATTGCTCTGTATTTAGTGTATCAGACCATCTTGTACTTTCAGCATGAGCGAAGTATACAGGCTTGGACTGTGACTTCTATGCTCCCGCAGTCCTCAGCCTGAAGTAGGTTAGCCCATCAAACAGAGATGGGCCAGAGGCTAGTACTGATTATATTGGGGGAAAAGGACAAGTAACTGATGCCTTGGTTGTCTCTTGCTGTCAGATCATTTAGTTTATATTAAAGAGCAGGGATAGAATTCTGGCTTTTTCATTGGCAAGGTGAATATATGGCAGGCGACACTGTGAAGGTCACCATTCACATACAAAAGCAGGTTTTCCTTAAGAACTATCCCTTCACATGGTGCAGTCGAACCTCTTCCTTCAGCACCAGATGGTACAATCTCATTTTTTGCACCAGCTGGGTGTATTTGGCTTTGAAGGACAGTTTTTCCCTCCCTCATTAGCTGTTAGTGGTACAGTCCATTACCTCCCCCCACTCTCACCCCAACTCCAGTTGGTACAGTCCATCCTTGGCTTGGAGTTGAAAAGCAAGAGATTCAAGTTCTCCCCTCATACACTACTGTCCTCCAGCAGGGGCTCCTTGCCATCTGATCCTCCAGCCTGTGGGCTGTGGGTGTGGGTCTGGGCTCCATTGCTGTGTTTCTTATGGCTGCCCGATCTCAATGCAAGATTGTGTTCCGGAATGAACAAGGCCACTAGGAGCGACAGCAGGACCGAGCATGCTCCGAAGAGGAAAGGTGGCCCCGGGATAATGCTACTCTGTAAAGCAAAGTACAGGAACGATTAATGCTGTAAGTCGCAGTGAAGTGGGAAGACAGACAGTCAAAGCAAGTGATGAAACTGGATAGGATACCTCATCAGTAGGGTTGACCATGACCTTCGTGGCCTTACCCAGGGTTTCCACTTCAGCCATTTCATTCAATTCCACATGGAACAAGTAGAAGACAAAGCCATAGAGAGCTGGCCCCAGCCCATTACAGAGCCCCCGAATTCCAGTGATCATCCCCTGAACCACACCTGAGAGAAAAAGTGAAGACAGGGAAGACATAAGCCTCCAGCCTTCTAAAGGACACCTCTTTATAGGCAAGACATCTGTGTTGCATAAGAACAGGATTAAGTCCACATCCAGAACACACACAAACCGATGACTGTCCTGAAGACAGATCTCAGTTCCTATGTAGCTGTACCTCCCTACAAACTCATTAACAGTGAACATGCCATTTCCCAGAGCATGGACACAGGCAAGTCATGCCGCAACTCAGAGATGAACATAGGAGGTTGAATTAGAGGCAATCTGACCTCAGGATTCAGGGCACAAACTCAAGGTAGGTGGATGGTCAAGTAGGAACTTCCTCCCTACCTCAAACAAGTAGCTGTTCAATGTTGCACATAAGCATTATGGGGTGTTTTATGAGACCCTTCCCTCAAGCGTCAGGTATTGTTAAAGGCAGATACCAATCTTGATAGGCTGATGGTGTGAACTAGTTCCTAGAAACTAGTACACCTAATAAACTATATTCTTAATCCTATATTCTTGTGAGAGTATAGGTGCCCATTAAGAGTACTCATGCTGTACACACCAGAGAATTAACATGGAGGGTGGCTGGCATACAGCTTTGAAGCCATACAGAGATGCTGCACAGGGTATGTCCAGATGTTCACTGGATTTCAAAGGGTTAAAGAAATACCTATCCTCCCTACAGTATTGGTAGCACTCTCTCCCCACCGATGTAAAAGTAGAAAACTTGTCAGGATAACTGCTGGATGAATTTTAATCCAAACATTAGAGAAACTCAACAAGTGTGACGTACCCTGCTGGTCGGGATCTGCGTTCCTGGACACCATGGCACTGATGGCTGGGAAAGTAATACTGGACATGGCAGCCACAGCTCCTGCTGCCCACATCATCCTACAAGAGAAAGAGAAACCAGCCCATTAAACTAGCAGTTTTCAACCTTTTTTCATTTGCAGATCTCTAAAAAAATTTCGAATGAAGGTGCAAAACCTTTTGGAAATTTTAGGCTAGTTTGCAGACCCCCAGGGGTCTGTGGACCACAGGTTGAAACCACTGCATTAAGCAGAAAGGAGGAGGAGGAGAGCTTTCCATACAAAAAGAGAACTGCAAACTAAGGCTGGAAGAGCAGACAAATCTCTCCCTCTGGTGGCCAAATGGAGAACATTGCACAACTGCACTGGGCACAAACAGCTGCCTAAAGAGGGGAGGGATGAGAAATGTGCCAATTGTTTATTTAATAATGCTGACTCACTCTTACCAAGGCTGTGATCCAAAGCCGTACCAGGCAAGCTGTAGAATCTGGAAGCCTAAGCCTAAGAGGATGGTATTTTTGTTTCCTATTGAACGCATGAGAATCCCCAACACTACTGTCTGGAAAGAGAAAATGAGATAATGTTATCAAACTACAGTGGGGAGAAAGGAGGCAACTACACTGGACAAGAAAGTGATGAAGAAAGAGGAGGCAACACTCCTCACTGCCAGATTTGTCAGGCCCTGAGGCTGTCCTGCAGCTAGTAACACACATTGATAAGGCTTCACAAAAGGATTCTGACAGCTGCCAATCCAATCCTCAAGGTCATAATTTTTGTGTAATCTCATAACCAAGGGGTCTGAAAGTAGTACCCAGAGAATGGGTTCTCACCTGAGCCAATATGGAGAGGATTCCAACCACACCAATAAAGGCTGCCACAGTCTCTGAGGAAAATCCAATGACCTGCAAAGACACGAGACGGGGACACTATTTCAGGCAAAGGGCTTTGTGTTGTACCTGAGAAAAGCCACGCCATGAGAGCCATCTCTAGTGCTTACTGATACTACATATCGGTAGCTTGAGCATTACACAACTTCACCCTCCACCATCTCATGGGAAAGTGAACATTAAAGCCTCCCCAGATGGAAGAGGTTTCCATGGGCTAAAGTAGTAACTAAGCGAATGGATACGCTGTCCCAAGTGCCTGAAGAAGGTGACATGCTGGGGTAAGCACAGAGTCCAGGGCAGGTGGCTAGTGATTGGTCTGGGGACTGCATTTGCAAGGCACATAAGGGCTGCGCAGTTAACCAGCATTCATGGGGATCCTACATTTTCTAACAGAGAGGAAGCAGGTTACTGGTACTGTTTCACTCTCATTACCAAAGAGCTTTTGGTCAGCAGCGGCAAACCAGGGCTGCTGGTGTGCAGCCAAGCTGCAAATTCCCCCAGCCCATGATCACTGGACAGAAGCTGCTGCCCCATACTGCATAGTCAGGAAGGAAATAAAACAAATTCATGAGACTACAACACACACTACAAACCTTTGATTTCCAAACCTGTATCTTAATCTAACTCCAATGACTGACCTGTCGTAGGTACAAAAAGAAGCTGGAGTACTGGCCGGCTTCAGGAAGGTAGGAGAGAAAGACAGTAATGCAGATGAGAAGCACAGTAGAATCCTGGCCCACTTTGCGGAGAGACTGGAGAAACAAACAGGACCATTAGGCTCCCTCTGATATGAGCCCAATACAAAGGGTTACTTAGTACACTGGGCACCCTGGAAGGGCTTGTTCTGCAACAGAATTTCTGCACATCAGTGGGACATATCTGTATGACAGATCCGTCAGCCTGGCACCAAATTGTTTCTGCCTTGAAGAGCTTCCCAGCTGTGGGAAACTTCACCCCGCTAATGCGGAGCATCGCGGAGAATCCAGCTAGATTTCTGTAACTCTGGCTCTCCTTGGAACATTAATATGGGCAGTGACTCCTAAGTGAGACGAAGGTGAGAAGCAAATGAGCAAGGTAACCTTTTTCAGGGATCCAACCAGCACTCCCCCAGGCTAACAGAAGCAGCAACATGCTAGGTCTTTCGCATGGCTACACAGAGTGCAAATGCAAAGCAATAGGAGTTGCACTCACACCATCAGTTATTGCCACCAAAAGATGATGAAATTTCTTCAGGGACACTGGAAGCTGTTTTTAGACACTACGTAGCCATATACACTCGGAACCCATTACCCAGCACTGAATAAAGATACAGCCAGACATCATCATCCTTGCACCTGATACAATCACGTCTAAATTCACATCCTTTGCCTCTCGCAAAATGTTTTCCTTTTTATCTTCACTCTCCTGTTAGAAGAACCAACACGGAACTTGGGGAAATAGATCTAGAAGTTAAATTGCAGTGAAAAATTGCTAGTAGCAAACTACTTACAGCAAATGGATCTGCCTGTTCCCAAGAGATGGGAGCTCCCCAGGACACAGGGCGCATCTCCTCTGGCAGAGATTCTGGCACAGCCAGCAGAATGAAGCCAATATCCAGTAGAGCAACCCCTGAAGCCAGCACCACCACCAGTGTATCACCATACGCTTGGGACAGGTACGCGCCAATTGCCGGACTTGTGACCAGGCTGGCTGCAAAAGTGGCTGACACCTGCAGCATAATACAAATGTTAGCAGTAGTATCTTTTGGCCAGAGCCTACCATCTTTCCCAGAGTCATCCAAGGCCATCAGCTCCATCACCTATAGGAGTAGCCAAACTATAGGGGCAGGTTTTCCAGAATTGTGGAATACAGAAATATGGTATTTCCCCCCGGTGGAGTTGAGGCTAGGTCACGACAATGGGTGATAACCAGAGGCCTCTCAATCAATACTTAAGGTGTTTTCTGTAATCATTTTATAACACCATGCGAGAATAGTTCAGCAGAAGCCACAGGTGCACAGCCACTGTTCTATTTGTGTTTGCATGGAAGCCAGCATGGTGTAGTGCCACAGGCTGGAGAAAGGACTGTAAGTGACAATACAGCTGGATTCCAGATTTCACAGCACCAAGCTCTGCGGTTGGTTTCTAAACACGTTGCTCCATTTGGAGTCAGGAATGGAACCAGCAATGGACACAGTGGATTGACAGGAATGCAGAAGTCCTGTGTGCAATACCCATGGGGAGGCCACTCTTAAGATGGTCCCGCACCCCACCTTTCCAACTCTCTGAATTCTGGAGCACTGGAGTATCTCTTCAGGGAATCAACTAATGATCCTTACCAAGCCATAAGCTGTACTGCGTTCATGTTCCTGTGTGATATCAGCAACATAGGCAAAAATCACAGAGAAGGTGACAGCAAAGACTCCGGACATGGAAATGACAGCAAAATACCACCTGAAAGAGATGTTCCCAGGGTCAGAGTTAGAGGAAACCACATGAAAAAAACCCACAAGAGCCTAATGCTGCTGAACTACAGTCTCTTCGCCACACCCCTGCTTCAATTCATTTCACTTCATGCTGAAGTGCTCAGAAATGCCATTGGGCTTCCATTCCGGTTAACGTTTCATGGCTTAAAAACCCAGTCCAGACCCATGTCTGGTAGCATCCCACACAGGAAGGGAACATTAATGCGATGCAATACCGATGCAGTTTTTAGTAGTGGAAAGCAAACACTAGGAGAAGGCATTTCTTTCGGACTGGAGTTGGAATCCAATGGTGTGTGAAGGAATAAGCTCTGGGTCAAGGAAAGGCTGCCTCTTCAGGCTCCTTCTCTTCATCATACAAGCACTTCCAATCTCCTCCACAGTCACTGCACCTCCAGATCCTCCTAACTCCACCATGTCAAGTGACTACACCTCCAAATTCCTCTTTGACACTCTCACTCATCTTCTGGATGGATCCCTCCCATATCACTGCACCCTCACATCATCTCCATTCCAAGCATAGACTCACCATGGGCTGATCTTCATGAGAGGTATTGGTGCACACGTGAAGAACACAGTGAGGAGAAGGAAGGATTTCCTGCCCCAGACATCAGAGAGCGCACCAATCAGTGGGGCACTTAGAAAGGACAGCAGGCCCTAAGTAAAGAGAAAGGGGTTCACACCAGGTACAAATCCCACAGCCCCTTTCTCTGGCTAGCAATAGGAGAGTAAGAGCTGTAATGACACCAATACAAACAACAGGAGCTGGCAATCTACAGTACCGGATTTCTAGGAGGTGGCAAGGTTACCAAAACATGACCATTCATTAGATAGCTGAAATCTCTATACTGGAAAAGCTGCTAAATGCTCAGAAATTTTTTTCCTTCTCTCTAAGTACTCAGAGTCTGCAGCTGTGGTCTTCCCATGCCTATTTGTGCAGCAAGGAGTTGCCACTGCCTGAAGATGTTGGCAAAGCTCCAAAATGTCAATATTTATTGCAGTTCAGGGAAAGCTCTGGCTCTAGATTGAGACCTGTTGGATGTGAAGAGAGGCAAGTCCATTCAGCCTCTGTAAAAGTTCTCCATATCTACAAATCTTTCACACCCGTGACAAAATGGGGGAATGAGCGCCTTAAGATATACATGAGAGTCTCTGAGCGGCCCCACACCTGAGAAAAATCATCCTTCAATGACAGTCATGCTCCTTTAATTGGGGTGCTCCTGCTAATACCGATGCCCATCCCCATGACCAATTTTGCCATGTTACCAAGCAAATTAGAAAATGATTTTGTTTTAGTTCTTGCCAGCTTCTGTAATTCCTCCACAGGCGTTGGACTATTCTAAAACCATTTCTCCAGTTGCTACGTGGCTTTGTAATCACCAATCTACTGTGGGATGGCAGAGTTTCTAGATCACGGTTACATTGTTTTTAATTCCATTACTAGAGAGCTATAACAGTACCAACTTTTTTGTTATCTTATTATGTAGAATGTGGTCGCTAGGCTGTTCTCATGCTGTTTTGGAGTGTTCTTAGCTGTCAGCACAGCATGAGGCACAGGCGCTGGCATCCTCTGGGCCCTGGGAGTGCTCAACCCCATGCTCTGCACGAGGCCCCATCCCCTTCTCCCAAAACCCCCATCCACCTCCTTCCACCCTCACTCCACCCCCACCTCGCCTCTTCCCGCCCAGTTCCCAGCTCCTTCCCCCTAGTGCCTCCTGCATGCCGCGGAACAGCTGATCGCAGCAGGTGGGAGGCACTGGAAAGGAGGGGGAGGAGTTGATCAGCGGGGCTGCCAGCGGATGGGAGGCACTGGGGCAGCGGGGGAGCAAGGAGGTGGTGAGCTGGCTACTGGAGGGTGCTAAGCATCCACTAATTTTTCCACAGGTGCTCCTTGACTGGAGCACCCAGGGGCAGCTCTAGCTTTTTTACCGCCCCAAGCATGGCAGGCAGGCTGCCTTCGGCGGCGCGCCTGCGGGAAGTCCGCCGGCCCCGCGGATTCGGCAGCATGCCTGCGGGAGGTCCGCTGGTCCTGTGGATTTGGCGAACCCGACGCAAAATCTGCGGGACTGGTGGACCTCCCGCAAGCGCGCCACTGAAGGCAACCCGCCTGCCGCCCTCACAGTGACCAGCAGGGTGCCCCCCCGCGGCTTGCCACCCCAGGCATGTGCTTGGTGCACTGGTGCCTGGAGCCGCTGCTGGGAGCACCCACGGAGTCGGCGCCTATGGCATGGGGTTCAGACTTCTTGGGCTATCCAGCAGGCTGTCAGTGCTATTCTGAAAGAAAATACCTAAATGGGTTAGCGCACACAGAATCAACCGGGCATGAAAATGGAACTGCCCTTCTGCTGTGCTTGCCAATAAAATGGCCACTTACCCACTATAGACTAGACTAATCACACCAAACAGCACTCTGATTATAATGACTTTCCATTGCTACTGACCCGGTTCTCAGATTGGAACAAAGCCCAGATGGTAAGGTGGTCTGGCCCATCGTGTTTCTACAGCATTGGTTCTTTAATATGGAAGGAAAGAATTCCTTACCTTGACCCCATGGATCAGGCCATTCATCAAGAATGTGTGCTGAGGAAAAGTCCGGTGTAACACCTGTGGAGACCAAGTCAACAATTTTACAGATCCTCCACTAAGTTCTGCTGTTAAAGGCCAGGAGGATCACATCAAACGAGAGACTAAATAAGCCTGCAGTCCATTTTTGCCCACAGCACTGACACTCGTATTCCCATGCCATAATCACCATACACATGCTCTGCTAACAAAATATATGGAGCCCTTTTGTTTCCTCATCAGTGCCATAGGCAGCCACTTCTCCCAGGTATGTCTCACGGAGACGTGTTACTGTGTTGGAGCTGGGTAGGGGTGAGCTCGTGTCCAAGTTTCTCTAACACTATGAAGCCATTTCAGACAGACAAACATTTCTCCACCTCTGCCCCATCTGCCTAATCCCTATTTCTGCTTCATTTAACTCAGTAAGTGTTTCCTGATCACTCTCTTCTTGTTTTTGTACCCCCTATCTACTTGCCTTATATTTTATACTAGTAAATGTACTTCTAAGGGCCTTTCTGAACAAGACCTTCTTTGCATGGAAATTACCTAGATCCCAGAAATCAGCTCACAGATCTTCATGGTACATTAAACGCTAATGTGACTTGTCATACCAGCTGCTGAAAACAAGTTCTGAAAGCTGAGAATCCCTCCTGAAGCTGCCAACTTGGAAGTTTCCAGTCACTTAACTCAAGACAAATATCTGAGTTGGGAATTCTAGTTCTTTTGATCAAACTAATCTTTTGTTCTTGGTTTTATTGTGGCATTTCCTTTGTGGCCTATATTGGTCATCACAGGTCATCTACCGCAGATATGAAGAACAACTCTATGTAAGCTCAAAAGCTTGTCTCTTTCACTAACAGACGTTGGTCCAATAAAACATTTTATTACCTCATCCACCTTATCTCTTTAATAGCCTGGGACCAACATGGCTACAACAACACTGCAAACAATAATTTTTCATGACAGTCTGTCACCCCCAGCTGAGCTCTTGGGTGTGGTCAGTAATTAGACAGGACTTGACAGTGCAGGGAGTGCTGCTGGTAATTCAGAAAGAGGCAACCCTACCTCTATATCAGTACTAAAGCAAAGTCCCAGCCCCTGTATGAAAGATGCAGTCATTGGAGGAGTTCTAAAACGTCACGGCCTTCCTCAATCATTAAAGATCTCCCCTGGCACTTTTCACCAGTACCGAGCTTTAAATGAAAAATTCTGGCCAAATTCAAGTTTGGGTTCTTAAGTCCTGCTTCACTAAATCCCCTATTCCATTTCAAATAATGTATTCTTCATTCTCTGTCCTAAATTAGTAAGCAGAGTTCTTATGTGCTTTTAAACAATTGCCATGTTCCACTCCAGAGATGGCTGCAGCAATTCCTATCTGTAAAGTACTTTTTGGAATGAGTTCTACAGATATAAGGTACAGTATCCTAGGTTTTGCCTCTTGTGCTTCAAACTCAAACTGTACCCAGATCTTCACTGAAATCCTCAACCTCAGCATTTCCACCATGCTACCCTCAGCAAGAGTCAGTTACTCACCGTTAACATAGGGGTGGTGAGTAACCCCCAGGCAAAAAATTCCAGGAAAATCACCACCACCGCATGGTACACACTGGGCTCTCCAATACCCTGTCGCTGAAAGAAAAAACATGTTAAGGCCCTGAAATCTGAAAAGTGGCTTGGGGCACAAATTCATAGCCATATAGGGGGAGAGTTTCAAAGGAATAAAGGACAGGTAGGTGCTCAACTCCCACTGACTTCCAATAGGAACGGGGCAGCTAATTGCCCTTTGTGCCTTTGAAAGTCTTCCCCTTAGCTCCTGGGGGACAACGGAAGGGAGGTAATTGAATTTCCCTGCAAATGCTGATAGAGGAGTTAGCTACAGAAAAAACATTTCCCCAGGTGCTAAATCTCAGTTACTGGCCCAGGTTTTCCTTTGCTGTGTAGGTGTACCTGCAAGGTCACAGGCTTACGGAGAACAGGGGTCACAAGGGAGTGTAGAAAGCAAACAGGATTGAACTCAGCTGCGTCAGGGAATCGCACAGATCAAACATTCAGAAGCATAGTGTGCCTTTCACAAGAGGGGATTTCAGTGCAACTGGCCTACATGACTTTAACACACCAGAAAGCACAGATAGCACCAAGACCAGTGCTGATACATTATAAAGTACATCTGTTGTTCAACCAAGCTGTTTAAAATTTTCAAAGCCAATTAAGGAATTAAGACAACTCCCAGGAATTTCAATGGAAATTGAATGTCAGAATTTTCTGTCAGCTGTGGAAAACCTCAGCCCTCTTGTATTTTTTTTCTAGAGTAGATGAATGGGCTTCCCATTGTGTTTATTTGTGGCACAGTGTGAAAGGTATGCTGGAATTTATAGCCTGCTGTTACCTCAAATATTAGCAGAATTATTCTAGGGGAGCTACAGATTAGAGTAACTGTTAACAGAGCAAGAGAAGACAAGTAGATTCCGAGAGCCTGGTTGTATTAACAGTTTCTATTAAAGATGTTTCCTTTAAACAGGTTGTAAATCTGATTCAAAGACAAAAACACCTTCAAAACAGGGAACACCCAAGGGAAATATGGTCATTAAATGAAGTTATTTTTATTCTACACAAACAACTGGACAAACCCTTTCTCTGTTGCTACAAAATGTGATGGTGGCATTATGCCAGCAATGCTGGAGAAAAGTGCAAGTTGCATGGATATTTAATTCCCCCATCCCATTACACTGTCTTGGTAGGAAGAGAGATACTTCCCCTCACAGAAAGAAGTTATCACATCCTTCTGTTACACTCTTTCAACCAAAACTCTGCAGTTAGATCTTTTTGTCACTTGGACAAAACAAAAATACATGTATTCTCCCAACTCATGCTAGAAAGAGTATATGCTGCCTCGACAAAGCAGCAGAGGTTATGAACTTTGGGCAACAGGTAAGCCCCTTCAGAGAGTACAGAACTATTTAAGCAGCCTGGATCACAGCAGAACTAGCAACAAGAACTTTCGTAGGGCCCAGTTTATAATACAGCATGAACATAAGAATGGCTGTAGTGGGTCAGACCAAAGGTCCATCCAGCCCAGTATCCTGGATACCGACAGTGGCCAATGCCAGGTGCCCCAGAGGGCATAAACCTAACAGGTAATGATCAAGTGATCTCTCTCTTGCTGTCCATCACCACCCCCTGACAAACATAGGCTAGGGACAACATCCTTACTCATCCTGGCTAATAGCCATTAATGGACTTAACCTCCATGAACTTATCCAGTTCTCTTTTAAACCTTGTTATAGTCCTAGCCTTCACAGCCTCCTCAGGCAAGGAGTTCCACGAGTTGACTGTGCACTATATGAAGAACTTCCTTTTGTTTGTTTTAAACCTGCTGCCCTTTAATTTCATTTGGTGGCCCCTAGTCCTTATATTATGGGAACAAGTAAATAACTTTTCCTTATTCACTTTCTCCACATCACTCATGATTTTATATACCTCTATCATACCTCCACTTAGGCCATGGCTACACTTGCAAATTTGCAGCGCTGCAGCAGGGTGTGAAAACACACCCTCTCCAGTGCTGCAAATTGCGGCGCTGCAAAGCGCCAGTGTGGTCAAAGCCCCAGCGCTGGGAGCGTGGCTCCCAGCGCTGTACGTTATTCCCCACAGGGAGGTGGAGTACGGACAGCGCTGGGAGAGCTCTCTCCCAGCGCTGGCACTTTGACTACACTTAGCGCTTCAAAGCTAAGTGTAGTCTCCTCTTTTCCAAGCTGAAAATCCTCGCCTCTTTAATCTCTCCTCAGATGGGACCCGTTCCAAACCCCTAATCATTTTAGTTGCCCTTCTCTGAACCTTTTCTAATGCCAGGATATCTTTTTTTGATATGAGGAGACCACATCTGTACGCAGTATTCCAGATGTGGGCGTTCCATGGATTTATATAAGGGCAATAAGATATTCTCCATCTTATTCTCTATCCCTTTTTTAATGATTCCTAACATCCTGTTTGCTTTTTTGACTGCCGCTGCACATTGCGTGGACGTCTTCAGAGAACTATCCACGATGATTCCAAGATCTTTTTCCTGATTAGTTGTAGCGAAATTAGCCCCCATCATATTGTATGTATAGTTGGGGTTATTTTTTCCAATGTGCATTACTTTATTTATCCACATTAAATTTCATTTGTCATTTTGTTGCCCAATCACTTAGTTTTGTGAGATCGTTTTGAAGTTCTTCACAGTCTGCTTTGGTTTTAACTATCTTGAGTAGTTTAGTATCATCTGAAAACTTTGCCACCTCACTTTTTACCCCTTTCTCCAGATCATTTATGAATAAGTTGAATAGGACTGGTCCTAGGACTGACCCTTGGGGAACACTACTAGTTACCCCTCTCCATTCCGAAAATTTACCATTTATTCCTACTCTTTGTTCCCCGTCTTTTAACCAGTTCTCAATCCATGAAAGGCTCTTCCCTCTTATCCCATGACAACTTAATTTACGTAAGAGCCTTTGGTGAGGGACCTTGTCAAAGGCTTTCTGGAAATCTAAGTACACTACGTCCACTGGATCCCCCGTGTCCACATGTTTGTTGACCCCTTCAAAGAACTGTAATTGATTAGTAAGACATGATTTCCCTTTACAGAAACCATGTTGACTTTTGCCCAACAATTTATGTTCTTCTATGTGTCTGACAATTTTATTCTTTACTATTGTTTCAACTAATTTGCCCGTTACCGACGTTAAACTTACTGATCTATAATTGTCATGATCACCTCTAGAGCCCTTTTAAAATACTGGCGTTACATTAGCTATCTTCCAGTCATTGGGTACAGAAGCTGATTTAAAGGACAGGTTACAAACCATAGTTAGTAGTTCCGCAATTTCACATTTGAGTTCTTTCAGAACTCTTGGGTGAATGCCATTTGCTCCCGATGATTTGTTACTGTTAAGTTTATCAATTAATTCCAAAACCTCCTCTAGTGACACCTCAATCTGTGACTATTCCTCAGATTTGTCACCTACAACAGCCGGCTCAGGTTTAGGAATCTCCCTAACATCCTCAGTCGTGAAGACTAAAGCAAAGAATTCATTTAGTTTCTCCGCAATGATTTTATCGTCTTTAAGCGCTCCTTTTGTATCTCAGTCGTCCAGGGGCCCCATTGGTTGTTTAGCAGGCTTCCTGCTTCTGATGTACTTAAACATTTTGTTATTACCTTTTGAGTTTTTGGCTAGCTGGTCTTCAAACTCCTTCTTGGCTTTTCTTACTACATTTTTACACTTAATTTGGCAGTGTTTATGCTCCTTTCTATTTACCTCACTAGGATTTGATTTCTACTTTTTAAAAGATGCCTTTTTAATCTCTCACTGCTTCTTTTACATGGTTGTTGAGCCACGGTGGCTCTTTTTTAGTTCTTTTACTGTGTTTTTTAATTTGGGGTATACATTTAAGTTGGGCCTCTATTATGGTGTCTTTGAAAAGCATCCATGCAGCTTGCAGGGATTTCACTCTAGTCACTGTACCTTTTAATTTCTGTTTAACTAAACCCCTCAATTTTGCATAGTTCCCCTTTCTGAAATTAAACGCCACAGTGTTGGGCTGTTGAAGTGTTCTTCCTACCACAGGAATGTTAAATGTTATATTATGATCACTATTTCCAAGCAGTCCTGTTATAGTTACCTCTTGGACCAGATCCTGTGCTCCACTCAGGACTAAATTGAGAATTGCCTCTCCCCTTGTGCGTTCCCGTACCAGCTGCTCCAAGAAGCAGTCATTTAAAATATCGAGAAATTTTGTCTCTGCACTTCGTCCTGAGGTAACATGTTCCCAGTCAATATGGGGATAATTGAAATCCCCCCCAAATTATGGAGTTCTTAATTTTGACAGCCTCTCTAATCTACCTTAGCATTTCATTGTCACTATCACTGTCCTGGTCAGGTGGTCGATAATAGATCCCTAATGTTATATTCTTATTAGAGCATGAAATTATCTTCCATGGAGATTCTATGGAACACGTGGATTCACTTAAGATTTTTACTTCATTCGATTCTACGTTTTCTTTCACATATAGTTCCACTCTCCCCGCATGACCTGTTCTGTCCTTCCAATATATTTTGTACCCCGGAATGATTGTGTCCCATTGATTGTCCTCACTCCATCAGGTTTCTGTGATGCCTATTATATCAATATCCTCCTTTAACACGAGGCACTCTAGTTCACCCATCTTATTCTTTAGACTTCTAGCATTTGTGTACAAACACTTTAAAAACTTGTCACTGTTTATTTGTCTGGACTGTGCAATTACCATGTTGGAGAAATGAGCATTAACCATAATTAGCTACTGGTTGTTGCAAGCCCCCTTTTCCGGTCTAGCATTAATAGAGATTTTATTTTAGAACCATACTAATGGCACAAATTGTGGCCAAATCTGTTGCTAGTGGGCACTGAACCCAGGACATTCAGCACCAAAAGCACAAACCCCAACATCTGGGCCAAAGCCATAAGTTCTCTAGCTGTAAGTAGCAGGCTGTTATAGTCAGTGGAGCTAGTCAATAGGAGACATGATCATATGTAAAAAATCAGTGTATTACATTAGGCCAGACAAGGGCATAAATATAATCTCTTAAACCAATTTAATGTGGTTCATTAACATGGGTTGCAGTTATGCTATGTGTGGATGAAACAATGTCAGGAAGAAAAATATCTGGAAAATGATTTCACCCACCATGCCTGCTAACGGTTAGTCACAGTATTTGAACTGTGTCTGGAATCTGAACAATTCCACAACAACTTGTTAGCATTTGGAATACAGTTACACAAATAGAAAACCTTCATTACAGTTTTACAGCTTTTCACATCTTCCACCTATTTATACGATTCATCTTTCAATGCCTAAACCAGCTTCCCAAACTCTCAATAAAGGACTAAAGGTTACACTGTAGAGGGACATTGGTCACTAAGCACCAGGTGAAATTTACTTCGAGGACTGACCTCACACGCATGTTTTACTGTTCTGAATGACCCACTCTGGTTGTGCTTGTAGCCACCCCTGGAAATAGTACAATAATTAACACTTCACTGGCTTTTAACCTTGCTTAGTGCCACCCCACCCACCCCGTGCATCATCTTGTCCCTCATGTTGTTTACTGCAAGTGTTCAGTTCCCACTGTTTGTAGTTTGCCTAGAGAACACTCCACTAATCAAACAGACGTTCAGACATTTTATATTTGTTTTGTTAATGGGAGGGATTTAACAAAACCAATCTATTAGTAACCTTATGAGTCCCATGGCCCCAAGTGTTTTTCAGTGTTAAGTGTCACAAGTTAAACTACTTTAGAGTAATCTCTTACTTTACAAGAAAGAACACAGGTAAAGTTCAGGTTTGAGTTGTTTCCAACCTAAATAAGTATTTTCCATTTTGACTAGTCCAAACCAGTTTAGCAAGTCTGATGAAATAGGAAGATGGTCAATCTGCTTCAAAATATATTGAGAGATCACTGTACCCAAGTAGATTGTCCCCCAATGCAGTGCTATATTAGCCTCAGAAACAGGCTTTTACTTTACAGATATGACTGCTTGGGTCCCACGAGAACCAGCATGGTGGGAGGAGGCCACAACTTAATATCTTAGCTTCCATGAGGGCCAATATGATGGGAAAGAGCTCACCTCTCAGTATCTTGTACTCTGGTGTATCTAGTACACTGATAGTCTAAAATACAAAGCACGGTGCTAAAATTTAACTACAGCAGAGCATAATAGTCTGCATTATAGGCATATACTGGCAGCATCTGGTGATGTTGCAGTGCTGGTCTCTCCCTACTTCAAACCCACTTCTCAGTGGAAGGCCCAAAATGTCAGACCACCTGCAAATCCAAACCTAAGTGTCTGCCAACACAGTGAAGCATGCAAGCCCCAAATACACACACAACCCACTCGATAGGTTGGTTTCATTCCACTGGAACCACTACACGGGTGAGATCCAAGCTTCAGATCTCCACAGGGCGGCTCCACAGTAGATCACAGCTGTGTTTGCCCACACTGAAGATGGCCCCCAGCCTGGTGCAAACGGCACCAGGGCTCTCCCTGCCACCTGGGATTCCCACACCGGGCTGGTGCTGTCCAGGGCGGGGGAGATACTGCACCGGCCAGCACGGTGACCGCCCAGCATGTGTGTGATGGGCCGGGAAAAGCGGCTGGAGCAAAGCTCCCCCCCCCCGGCCTCCCCCGCTACCAGACCCCTCAAGCTTCCTGCCCCCCCCCCGCCCCCCGGCGGACTCACGCTGGCTCCGTCCCGGATGATGATTTTCTTGGCCAGCAGGACGCTGCGGTTGAGCCGCTTCTTTTTCTTCTTCTCGCCGGTCATGGTGAGGCCGGGGCCCTGCCGCTGCTGCTGCCCGGGTTCCGCTGCGGCCCCATCCTCCCCCCGGGGGCCGGGCCAGACTGAGCCCGGGGGGGAGGGAGGAAGGACTCAGGGCCACCGGGACCGCCTCACGCCGGCGGCGCCGACACCATCCCCCCGGAGGCGGCGGCCCGCTCCGTCCGGCTGCGTCCTGCCCGCTCCTCGGGGCAACCCCACCCTCCCCGCGCGCCGCCTGCCAGCGCCTCCCTCAGCCGCTTCCGCCCGCTGCGCGCGCAGCCAGAACAGGCTCTTCCCGCCCCTGCCCTCACCCCATCGCGGCCGCGACCACGCCCCCAGCGTCCTTCCGGATCCGTCTATTCCACCGTGTGCCACGCCCACCAAGGCGCACGCCCCGCCCTCTCTAGACTCAAAGCCTCGCCCACGTTCACGCGCCACCACAAATAAATCACGCTATTGGCTGTCGTGGCCGTCAATCATTTCTGACTCCCTATCGCGGAGCTCCGCGCCATCTTTCGTTCTGCCCTGTTCGGGGAAAAGAGCCTGCGGCGGGCGCCCCAGCCCAGCCTCGTTTTCTCTACCTCTCCTTGGGATTGGTTCATCCACACCTGTGCATCAAGGAGTCTGGCCCTCCGATTGGATTAGATGGTAGATAGGCGGGGGAAAGGTGGAACGATCGGATAACGGTCACAAACGGTCGCTCAGCTTGAACAGTTTTATCGGGCTGTTCCAATAATGGGGGGAAATGGGAAGGATTGTACCACTGACCTATACCACTGTCAATAATGGGAAGACAGTACCACCAACGGGGGGGTGTTACAGGCTATACCACTGATCAATTATGCCACTGACCTAAATGAGGGAATTGTGCTGTGCCAGTGACCTGGATGATGGGGGGACATGACGGTGCCACTGAACCGATGGGGGAGGAAGAGGTAAATGGAGGAGTGCATGCTAGGACCTGATCATGGGCTGCACAAGTGGACGGGACTGAGTGAGAGGTGCATGCTGGGAGCCCTAATCCCCATGTGCCATGCATGGAGAGTCTGATGGAGCAGTGCATGCTGGGAGCCCTAATCCCCATGTGCCATACATAAGGCACTGGGGAGGCCATCATGCTCATAGGCTGCACCTCCAGCCCACTTGAGTCAAGCTGAAGCATTGCATACCAGGAGCAGTCCTCTCCGCTGTAGTCTGCTCCACTGAATACAGTTTAGTTTTAGCATCTGGGTTCTGGTGGGTTCTACTGTGAATCCCTCATCTGGAGCAGGAGTTAGGGAGCTGCTGAGCTGTGGCTTTTCTCCTCCAGAGCTCCCTCAGAGTAGCTGAGATGGCTTCTTCCAGACAGCTGCCTCCTCTTTCTGCCACCAAAGCTCCACCGATCCCTCCTGGCTTTGGCTAGTTCAGTTCTCCTCTCTTCCCTTTGCACTGCATGAAGCCCCCTTCCATGTGATTTTGTTCTATCAAGAAATGGCTTGGATTCATCTGCAAGGTGATGTGTGGGGGCTGTACAGAATCCCTTGTCTGGTTTGAGGCCAGTTATGTACATGGCAAAGTCTCCCAGTTGTTGCCCACCAAGCCCTGTCGCTCTCAACCTGCTCCCCCAAATCTTTCCTCAGTTCTTATTCAGTTTCCAGGCCTTCCTCTACCTGAACCTGTTGCCCTGAGCCTGGGAGTATAGTGACCTGTTTGAGCTGAGAGCAGGGTGTTTCACTTGAGATTTTCAGCACTAAAAAGCATAAACTGGAGCTAAAGGAGTAACTGTAATAGCTGGCAGCTGTAATGGGCTTTTAACTTCTACACCAGCTGGTGGAGTGGGACAAAGACGCCCACTGTCCTAGAGTGGGTTACATAAGCTCCTTGGGACAGGGAAATGTGCAGCACTCTGCCTTTTGGAAAGCACAAGCCCTGTGCTATTAATGATCACAAGTAATAATCAACAGCACGTCCTCCCTGCCCTTCAGCCCAAACAAACAAATCATCAACAAGCCTCGTGATACTAAGAGAATGGGCAATGGGCCAACGGGACGAAAGGGAGATATGCATGTCACAAAAGAAGGGAAGAAAAACTGGAGCGGGTGGAGGATTAAGGTCCTCAAGGAGGGAGAGCAGTTAAATCTGCATGCCAAGCCCTGATTTACTTAGCATGAAGCACCACAAGGGAACCTTCTCAACTTCCATGTAACTTCAGCAGGACTCGTGCGAGAAAGCGGTCATCAGAGTCAGAGATTCCAAGGCCAGAA
Source organism: Mauremys mutica (assembly GCF_020497125.1). Lineage (NCBI taxonomy): Eukaryota > Metazoa > Chordata > Testudines > Geoemydidae > Mauremys > Mauremys mutica. The sequence goes on from NC_059095.1 coordinate 6,040,236, forward strand.
GGAACCATTGTGATCATCTAGTCTGACCTCCTGTATAACACAGGCATAGAACTTTCCCAAAATAACTCCTAGAGCATATTACTAAAAAACAAACAAACACAACATCTAGACTTGTTAAGAACCCACCATAACCTTGATAAATTCCAATGGTTAGTTTCCCTCCTGGTTAAAAATTTACACCTTGTCTCCATTGAGAATTTGTCTAGCCTCAACTTATAGCCATTGGATCTTTGTCTGCTAGACCGAGGAGCCCATTATGAAATAGTTGTTCCCTGTGTAGGTGACTTGTGACTGTGATCAGTTGAAGGTGTCACAATCTAGCCCTTTACAACGATCATTCTACTCACGTTGCTAAGGCCCCCATCACCACGGTACTGGGCAGAATTTAAAATAGGTTGGCTAACATTCCAAGCAAAAGAAGATAAATAATCGTTAATAATTTAATATTATTAACAATGTTTGAATTGTTACTTGGAAAGAAACTGTCCTCAGATACTTTAATCCTTTTGCCTTTTAGGCTGATAAGCATCAGAGAGACTACCACGTTCATAGGAGCGTAAGGTGACGCAGGCACAGGGTGCAGACGTCGGTTCTTAACACATTATCCTTGCTGTTTGAATGTGGACACTGGGTCACCACTTACCTGAAAAGCCAGGGCCTTCAGCTCTGTATAGTCCAGAGTGTAGCTGTACTTTCTGTGAAAATCACCTAGCTTCCGACTGAAACCGAGGGGTGCTTTGCTCCAATCTGGCTGTGATGGACGCTGCTGTGCCAAGGTGAAATAGATACAGTATCAGAAACCAATCTTAAGGGCCAGATGCTCAGCTGATGTAAATCTGATTTGGCCTTAGGTTGCTCTCTCAGGTTTAGTATTGGAGGGATTAGATTCTTATCAGTCAATGTCGGTAAATGTCCATTTCACCATACACATGCAAACGACAAAAAATATTTCCATTGATGATAATGAAAATGTGCAGCGTGGCGGGGGTAAGAAAACTACTGCCTGAGAACTTAGTAGAGTTTGATTTAAGGACACTTGCTTTGTACATTTTGACTTGTGATGTTGAGAATTTGGGTTTTAATGGTTCTAAGGCATTAACTTTGAATCTCAGCATCTGCTGTCATTGAATTGTCTGACCCCCTCCTCCCATAGTTTCCTGCAACTATGAACATTGAAATTGATAAAAATAAAATGTTTAAAAATAAACATTGATATTGTCCATCAATAATATAAAAAATAACAATGGAATCCTGCCAAGGCTACTCATACTGTAAACCGTGAAGGCTGAAAAGGAAACCCAGCAAGCAGGGCAACTTTTCAGCTTTGGCGCTTTGTTCTCTGTTGTGCTGAAATAAGCAATAAAACGCCGGGTCGGAAAGCTTCTCTCTTCCTGTGAAAGGTCTCACCCACTGAGAAAGGTTCACAGAGGTTAAAGGTCAATGTAGACTCAAAATACAGGGTTTTGGAAACTGAGCATCAGGATCTAGGACTCTAGATAGAGATGCAGAGAAATTCTGCTGACTCACCTTGGCAGGCAGAAGAGGTGGGTCCTATTAGCTCCAATCCAGGAGTATAAAGGGGCTGGCATACCTCTGAGGTAGTGAAGGCTAGTGGCTAGGGCATTAAAGTGGACTGCAAGGACCTGGGTTCAATTCCTTGCTTGGCTACTGAATTGCTGTGTAATATGTGGTAAGTCACTTCACCTCTCAGGTCTCTGTTTCCCCTCCTGCCCTTTGTCTTTCTTCCTGTTTACAGTGTCAGCTCTTCAGGGTATGCATGGTCTCAGACTATGTGTATGTAGAGTGCTTAGCATAATGGGCACTTGATCTCAGCTGGGTGCCATGGGTGCTACCCATACAAATAATTAATAATCAAAGACAAAGGGAACTAGTGTCAGGGTTAGAAAGTTCCAGGAGGAAACAGCCAACTTTAGGCTGAGCTTTGTGCATCCTGGGATTCCTTGATAACTGCCTTGCAATGATTCTTGTCTCAAATGTGCTCAGTATTGCAAGGAACAAGATGGTGTTTCTCACTGTCAGCCCTGCAAACTCAACCTGGGATCTGTGACTCCAGCTGGGGTCTTTCCTCCTCTTGCATCATCACCTGGTTCTGCAGGCCAAATCAGACCCTCGGTGACCATATGCAACCCCGCAGTCATCAGTACCTTTGCTCAGATAGAACTGCCGAGAAAAAGTAAACACTTCTGATGAAGATGCACAACCCCTTGTGCACAACCCCCTCGAGTTGGTTCTGCAGGACAGGGAGGAGCAAAAATCAGTATTTGGTTCACTTCAATGAGGGTTTATGGCACGACGAGCTCTTCAAGTGTTGCCAAAGTGTAAATGTGACAGGCCCTTCGGGTCTCTGTTAGAGGTGGGTAAGCTCCACCCAGAGACAGAGCTATACAGTGGGTGGGGTTTGATCCCCTGTGTCCATTTGTCATTCTTGGTCTAGTGTGATGGCTACATCTGCATTCAGTGAAAAAGCATTTTTGTCACTGGTCAGCAGAGAGGACTGTGAATAGACACACGCAGCGGTCAGGTCTGTTGCAGAAGAATGCACCAGGGTCACTTTTCACAGTAGCACTGCACTTTGAGCAGGAAAAATTGCCTTTCGGAATCCTGCTGCAGGTCTCCCAAATATCAGCACTTGGCATCTGCATGCAAATTGGTGGGAACTAGAGACCTAACTGGGATCAGGGCCTCATTTGTGGGAGACGCTGCACAGACACATAGGACTAGTCTACACTGGCACCACTAAAGTGCTGTCGCCGCAGCGCTTTAACGTGGCTTGAGTGGTCGTGGTGCAGCACTGGGAGAGAGCTCTCGCAGCGCTCTAAAAAACCCACCTCCACGAGGGGCGTAGCTCCCGACAGTGCAGCTCCCAGGGCTGGGGCACTGTCTACACTCGTGCTTTACAGCGCTGACACTTGCTGCGCTCAGGGGGGTGTTTTTTCACACCCCTGAGCGAGAAAGTTACTGTCTGTAAATTGCCAGCGTAGACACGCCCATAGTGAGAGACAGGCCCTGCCCAGAAGAGATTACCATCTAAATAGACAAGACAGACAAAGGGTAGGAAGAGATAGTATCTGATGACTTAAAAACAGAAGCTGCTTGGCATCCCCAGGAGAAAATGTTGTGTTTAAGGAACTCTCATTTATTGGTTAGCTCCTTCTCACACTCACACCCAGCAGCTTGCTGTTTTTCAGGAGACGTGAAAGCTGGTGACAGAACATCACCACCTTCACAAAGCAGCCCTGCCTTCTACCTCTAGGGGGAGCCCTTCGGTCTGGATTTGTAGAGAAAACAGAAGTGCTCAGACAGCACCCGCACCCGAGGCCGCATTTTCAGCCGGGCTCAGCTCCCATCTCAGTGCTGTAAGGAGCAGGCCACATGTGCAAAAGCCGGCTGGAGGCTGAGCCGTTTTGAAAACCCAGCTCTTATTTCGGTGCCTCCTCGGGAGCTGAGCTCGTCTGCAGTTCTGGCTGTGGGCGCTGAGCACTTGAAAACCTGGCCTGGAGCATTTGTTCTGTTGGTAGCGAGGTAGCACGGCCTACTGGGTAGGGCAGTGCCCCGGGAATGAGGAAACCTAGGTTCTTTCCCCAGCTCTGCAAACAAGTCACTCCAGCTCTCTGCAACTGTTTTCCCTTAGTCTGTTAATTTATCATGCGGAAGGATGCCACCCATTAGCACAAGCTACCAGGGGAGCTGTTCCATGCCAGCAATTCAGACCCACAGAAGCAGTTTTAGATAGGGGCAATAAAGAATACCTTGTATGTCGAAACCACAGGGGACATGTGTGACGAAGTGGGAACGTTCTTGCTGTGCTATTTGAATGCTGAGTGGGGAGTATTAACCTGGGAAGGTTGCGGGGGAGTTTGGGACGGCCTGCATTGGGGAAGGGAGCATACCCGAGCAGGTAACCTGAGACCCCAGGAGGGGGGTTGGAGACCAGGGGTAACACCTCTGCCTGGGAACCTGGACAAAGGACACAAAGGCTGGGGGAGGCTGAGTGAGAGGTGGAAGGGAGTTTCAGTTTGGAGCTGGTAGGGAAAGAGAGGGGCGACCCGACCAACAGGGCTGTGGCCTCCCTGGGGCCCCCAGATGGACCTAACAAAAGGAGGTCCTGTTGTTTGCATTGGCAAGACCTGTTTTGGACTGTGTTCCTGTCGTCTAAATAAACCTTCTGTTTTACTGGCTGGCTGAGAGTCACAGTGAATCGCAGAAAGCCGGGGGTGCAGGGCTCTGACTCCCCCACACGCCGTGACAACATGTAAGGAGGCAGGATGAAATTACTAATGCTGGAATTTGGCCTGGACACCCGCATTAAGCCTCCAAATCCTTACCTAAAAAGGTGCCATCAGATGAAAGGAAGGCAGGTGCCCCACAGTATTGTAACATTTAAGTCTATAACTTTTGCCCGCTTAGGAAAAATAGGTCAAGTTATTTTCAATAATGAATGTTATAAACGGTGCAAGGAAACCAGACAGAGACTAAATGAATCCAAACAAAGCTGCCTACTCCTATGATTCAAGGACTGCATTGAGTTTGGACTTAAGAAAATGTGGAAATGAAGTCCAATAGGAAGTCCTTATAGAAATAGTTTAATTGTTGTGCAAGGATCAGCTGAGGATTGGGCCCAGCCTTTACTTCAATAGGCGGGGAAAGGGCAGATTTCCTGCAGGATAGCAATGCTCTTCCGAGCCGCAGCTGCCTTTCTGCACAGAAACTCCAGGGGAGTGGGGTTGTTTTGTTGGCTGTTGTTCGGGAAGGCTATATTTGTGGGGATGGGTCACAGGGTCAAAGCAGCATCTGAGCTACATTCCCACCGGCTTTCTGCCTGGAGTGACTAAATGTGCTGCATTAAAATTAGCAGCTGACAATTAAGCCTGCCGCTGGGAACCTGCTCCAAGTGGTGAGTCATGCATAGTGATGGATGTACCGTACCTGCTGCTTTGCGTCTCGTCTCCCCACCAGAGTCCAAGCCCTGGCAACGCGGGGTGCTAATGGTGCAGGCAGGCAAGTGCTCCAGCTGCAGCTCCTTTGATTCCTTCCCCCCCCCCGGTGGGAGAGAAAACCCATTCATTGGGGAAACCCATGGTGCTCACCTCCTTGTTGCTATGGTTATTCAGTATTTTTGTGGTCAGGGTAAACTGAGAGCTGCTTTTAAACTCCTGTTCTTCCACCACAGATCTCAAAGCTTTCCTCTGTGAGCGCAGACCCGCTGCAAGACAGAAGCATTTGCAGCTATTCCACAGCTGTGTAGGGCTTCACCATTGTCACTGCGCTGCCTTCAGAAGCCAGTGAGAACATCTCAGCAATAGCACCTATCTATCTATGGTACTTACTTATAGGGCCACTGGCACAGCCCAGGGCAGCTGCTCCTGTAGTCCTCATTGGTCCAGCAAGGACTCTGCCTCTCTGGCTTTGGGCTGTCATGGCTGTGGAGACACGTGTCTTCTCTCCCTTCTGACCAGGATATCTCCAGCCTGAACAGTTCCCTGCCTTCACCGTGTTCTTCTCAGCAAAAGACTGGCTACTGAAGCAGGCTTCTCTTGCGTTCTCTTCAGAGACTAACAACCCAGCAATTGCCAACAGTATCTAAGTCATCACACAGTTCTTAATAAGCAGCCATATTTTATTCTCAAGGGAATACAGAGAAGACTTATTAAAAACAATAGAAGAACCTATCCGCGTAATGTTACCCCAAATTGGGCCAGCTAGTAAGCTTAGGGAGAACAACGACCCACCAGAGTTTGGCAGAAAGCAGCATGTTTATTATACTGACAGCTAAGCTCAAAAGAACGGGGTGGAGGTGGGGGTGTCACACACACCCTCGCATACTCACGCTCCCTGGACAGGCACGGCACTGGAGATGTCAGGATCCTTCAGGGTAAGTGTCCCTCAGCGCAGCGATGGACGGTGTGATGAAGGTAAGTCTTCCCGAGGCACGATGGATTGCAACGTGGTGAGCCACTGAGCGGTCCGGGCGAAGGGTCTTCACGGGAGGTCCAATCTTGTGAGTGCACTGCCGAGCACATGGCCCCTTCCCCTTTTAAGGACCTGCTCCTCATGGCCTGTGACTAGAGTAATAGACTTTAAGGTCAGAAGGGACCATTATGATTGTCTGGTCTGACCTCCTGCACAACGCAGGCCACAGAATCTCACCCACCCACTCCTGCAACAAACCCCTAACCTATGTCTGAGCTGCTGAAGTCCTCAAATCAGGGTTTAAAGACTTCAAGGTGCAGAGAATCCTCCAGCAAGTGACCTGTGCCGCACGCTGCAGAGGAAGGCGAAAAACCTCCAGGGCCTCTGCCAATTTGCTCTGGAGGAAAATTCCTTCCCAACCCCAAATATGGCGATCAGCTAAACCCCGACCATGTGGACAAGACTCACCAGCCAGCACCCAGGAAAGAATTCTCTGTAATAACTCCGATCCCACCCCATCTAACAGCCCATCACAGGCCACTGGACATATTTACCGCAAACAGTCAAACTAGAGATGACTTGGCTGGGTCTGCTTGGTCACACTCCACCTCAGACAGTGTCCATGCAGTGTCCATGCATTGGGTGTGCGAGCGCTGCCTAATTAGAGTCCCAGACACCATAGGCGCCAACTTTTCCCAGTGCCGGTGGGTGCTTGTGCCCACCCCCGGCCCTGCCCCCATTCCAACCCCTTCCCCAAAGTCCCCGCCCCAACTCCACCCTCTCCCTGCCCCTATTGGACCCCTCCCGAAATCCCTGCCCCGGACCCGCCACATTCCCCCTCCTTCCCTCCCACCGTTTTCCACCGCGAAACAGCTGTTTTGCGGCACAAGTGCTGGGAGCCGGGGGGAAAAGCGGGCATGTGTAGTACATAGGGTCCAAAAGAGGTGGAGGGTGGGGCGGGGAGCTGCCGTTGGGTGCAGAGCACCCACCAATTTTTCCCTGCGGGTGCTCCAGCCCCAGAGCACCCACGGAGTCAGCGCCTATGCCAGACACCTTGTCTACCTGGGAGCTCTTCTGATCTTCCAGCTGTTCAAGCAGCCCATTCATCCCACAAGCATTCCAGAAGGGAGGGGGAGGGGGAAAGCCACTTCACAGGGATTCACAGACGGAGAGGAGGTGTAACAGACCTTTTGAACATACAGATTATACAGAGCATACAGGTCACTGCTGCTCCGACAACACAGGCTGGTCTGAGATCCCACCCCTCCAACAGGGGCACTGGCAGGAGCGGTGCTTGCAAACCCCACCCAGGGATTTCACCTCATTGCAAGTTCATCACACCCTCAGCTGAGAACCAGCACAGCCTGGAAAAGTTTCGTCCAGCCTTCATACCCTTTGGAGGTCTTTGAACTGCCCATGAAGAGGCAACAATGAGTCTCTGCTTCAAAAGGCTGGATTTGAGGTGGGTCATTTGCATTTCCTTCACCCCCCACCCAAGTATTTCCTAGGAAATACACTTTGCTCATATTGCCCCCTGCCCAAGTCCTCTGAAGCCCCTAATATCTTCCAGAGATTTCATTAATCATGTCCTCTCGCCTAAAGAGGTTCCATCCCATCTCACGCTAGCCCATGAACATCTGCATTTTCACGACAACGGACTCCCAGAATCCTTAACCTTCATTCCATAAGGTTCAACATGATTCCATAAGGTTCGGCCAGGATACTACTGTATCTGTCCCAACTACTTCTTACCTGTAGGATCTGAGCACCTCACAATCCATGTGACACTCAACTTGGAGATGTTTCCGAGTTTCTAAAATAATGAACCACCCCGGCATGTTGAACAGCTGGCTCAGGCTAGCAGGGCTCAAGCTGGACCCTAGGTTCTAGGACCCTCCTGCCTTGCGGGGTCTCAGAGCTCAGGCTGCAGCCCAAGCCTGAACGACATGGTAATTTTATAGGCTTACAGTCCAAGCTCCATGAGCCTGAGTCAGCTGATCCAGGCCAGCTGCGGCCTCGCTGCAGGTCTTTCATCGCAGTGTAGACGTACCCTTTGTCCTGCTCTGCAATCTGCCAGCCCCCCTCTCCCTCTCCGGGCCTAGATGCCAATTCTCTTTGCTGTCGTTTACGCCTCTGCGTCATTGGCGCAAACCAAATCAGCATTTGACAGCCATTTTACCCTGGTGTAAATGACCACGCACAGGAGAGGGCAGTGGGGAATTTGGCCCCAGGTCTTTTCCTTTGCAGGGTGTTTCATTGCCCTAGTTTCAGCTGCCAGCGTCACCAAAAAATCACACGCGCCCAGGAGGGCAGAATGAAGCTATTATTGCACCCGCATTAACTCTCCCGTCTCCTTTGCTGGTTCTGCGCTCTGCTCCTCTGAGCCGGCATGACACAGCTCAGGAGCTGGGGCTCTCCATTTGCCATGTCCAACGGAATCCCTGGCTGCTGATCCTCCGCAGTCCTGTGCAGGCCAGTGATCCAGCACCCACCCCGCACCTTACAAAGGAAAAGGGCCAACCTCCGCCCCAAGCACCAGTCTCTCGGGCACCCGACAAGTCCCAGAAGCATCATGCGGATGGGCAGCAACCTAACCCCACCAAGCACAGTGTGGATTTCTCGGCGCACCAGGCAACGCTTCCCCATGCTGGCTGCGCTTATCAGAATCTAATTTGCCCTTCTGAGCCCCTCGGAGAGCAGCTGGGGAACAGAAGGCGTCATGCTCCAGCGAGCAGGGCAAAGCAGCTGTCTCGCCATCGGCCTGCAGGGTTGCTAAGTGGGCATCAATCTTGCATCACTTTGCTGGGGCCACGGTCGAGTGTGTGTGGGGGATAAGTTTACAATGTCACCCCCAGTCCCTCCTCCATGGGTGTCGGCTTTCAGCGAGCGCGACCAGTGGCTGTCACCAGTGCTGATGGACTAACACGTCTCCGCAGCAGGGATCCAGCAAGCGTCTCATGCTAGGCTCCTCTGGGAACAGCCCGCTGCCAGGGCCTTTTCTCTCCTGCATCCCTGCAGGGCGGTTTTATCAGAGCAGACAGAAATCCCCACCTGTTAGCAGTCGCGCTCAGGATCAGCAGTAGTTTTGGAGCAGGGGTAGAGCAAGAGAGCCCGGCCCGATAAAGGATTGGTTCCGTTTGTGCATCCACGCCGTGTCCAGGATGGCAGAGGTGGGGCGGAGAAAGACACCTGCCATCGCTGCTCATGAGACCGGTACGCTTGCTGTGAAGCCCCATTTCCCTTTGCCGTGGGGTGAGAGTGTAAGCAGTTGGGAGCAGGTCTGTCTTTTTATGATGTGTCTGTACAGTGCCTCGATCTTTACGTGCTACTGTAAATAAATTAATAAATAACTTCAGAGGGACTGTCATTGCCTGAACATTTGTACGGCCCTTAGCAAAATAGGAAGCTGATCTAACTGACAAGAGGTGCTACTGTGCCTCAGTTTCCCCATCTGTAAAACAGGGATAATGATTTTGACTTCCTTTGCCAAGCATTTTGAGATCTGCTGATGAAAAGGGCTGTATAAAAGTGAGGGATTATTATTGTTATGACTGCAATATACATAATTAAAATAATGGACGCTAGCGATGAATCTCCTGACTTTGGGCGGGCAGCCCAGCGAAGGAACTTCATGAAACCTACCTGAAAATTGCTCCTTTAGAGAATCAGATTTGAGAGAGTGTGTTTTTTTGTTTCTCTTTTAAAGATCCTGAAAGGTCTGGATGTGTTTATTTCTAAGATGGGCCCAAAATAAAACCCTGCCCATCCCAACCCCACCACAGCGCAGCTGCTTGGTGCCTCAGTTTCCCCATCTGTGAAACAGGGATTGTAAAATTGACCTACCTCACAGCAGGGACAGAGGGGATGTGGTGAAGCTGAAATGTCTGTTCAGAGCTGCTGTCAAGATGTCAAGTGTCCCATAAGTGCTAAGTCGTTAGAAATCACTGCTGGAAACAGGAGCTGGTGGGAGGCAGCTGGTCTTGGTTCTGTAACATTTCTGTTCATTACAGTGCTCTGGATTCAGGCAGCACTTTCCTTAGTGCTGTCACTTCACTCCTCTTGAAGTAGGAGCCGCAGGCGTTTCGATGAATGGCTTATGAAAGATGCTTTAGTCCCACCATTGCTTCTGTAAGCGCGTGTGTATCCGCTGCTGGAATTCGAACTGCTACCGTCTCACATTGGTACCCCAGCACTGCATCCTTGGACAGCAGAGAAACTCAGTTTCTTAGGGCGTGGCCATGCTGCAATCACAGGGCACGGTTGCCTCTCCTGTCGATGAACCTGAGCTGGCTCTAATGTAGCTGGCAGCAGGGAGCTTCAGCACACGTATCATTGGGCATGCCTGCTCTGGAGCGCCCCCTTCTGGCAAAGCATGGTGCTGCGGGCCCTGCCCTCAGTTTACCCTCTTCAGGGGCTCTGTAAGTCACCTCCACCAGTCCAGAGTCGTTAAAACATTCCCCTTCTGGGTCTAATTTGCAATTCACAACAACACACAGTCCTGTAGGGCGTTCCCCCCTCCATCCAGAAGAGAACCCTCCCCTTCCCTGGGCCATTCCCCAGCTGGAGTCTTTCCACCCCCACTCCCCGCCCCATCTCCACTCCACCCTCCCTCTTTTCCCAGGAGAAGCTGCAAGCCTTTCAGCTCCACCTTAGTTCGTTCTTTCTTTCTTTCTTTCTTTCTTTGGCAAAGCAGAGTTGGCTGAAGACTCTATATCTAAATCGAACTACTTAGTGGTTTATATTCTCTCATTCTGCCCTGGGTCTTCCAGCAGGCAATGGTACAACACCTGTCTAATACTACCCCATTTCCCTGCTATTTTCACCCCCGTTTCCTCTTCCTGTTTCCCCCCTTATGAGGCGCCGTCCATCAGACCAATTTGGCCAGCAGGTAATGAGTCACGCGTGCCCACCACCTCTTAGAGGGCAAGTCCCCCTGGGTTAGCTCGCTAGCCCTGCAAGTATTTACCCAGGGTTCCAGGTGGGCTTGTAGGAGTCCCGAGCTACCATGATCAAAGCGAGCTCAGGTACGTCTGTGTGAGCTGCAATCACATTCTGTGACTGGAGACGAGACGGACGTGCCCTTCGTGGCGGTACATCCCCTGCACCAAATTGAACTTCACCTGTGTGCCCTGCATGTAAAAGACAGACCCCCCCAAACCCTGATGCTGAAACAGCTTCAAATGGAAGGCGATTGCTCTAACAACATATGCAGATTAATAGATTAGTATGAATTATTTGTATTACTGTAGCGCGTAGGCGCGCCCGTCATGGACCAGGACCCGATGGTGCTAGGCGCTGTCCAGATACAGAAAAAGGCAGTCCCTGTCTCAGAGAATCGCGTCATCAATCTCTCTTCTGATGTGACAGCACCAGGGAGTCTGTGCGGACAGCAATTGGCAGCTTCCTGTATGAAAACTCCACTGGGCTGAAGCAATGTAATCCTCTTTCTCCAGTGCCTTTGAATCTGAGTATCTCAAAGTGCTTCGCAAGTACGAAATAATTTCATTGTCAAGTCGCCCTCGGAGGATAGAGAACTTTCACTGAGTCTGTGTCAGAGGTGGGGAAACTGAGGCACAGAATAGTTGCGCAACTTGCCCAAGGTCATCCTTGGAGTCAATGGCTGAGTCTGGGGTAGTACGCAGGAATTCCTAGCTTTTTTCTTCTAATCACCAGCTCGGACTCTTTCCAAGAGTTGGGCACAGAGCCCAGGCATCCTAGCGCTCAGTCCTGGGTTCAGATCACTAGCTAACACTCCTTTCCAGAGCGAGGGACAGAACACCGCAGTCCTGGCTGCTTCTGCTCTAACCACTAGGCAACATTGCTGACGGTAGTCCGGGTTTCTGACATATTATTAACTCATGTGCATTTTGTTGGTTTGTGCCAGGCCCCGGGCCGGGACAGTACCGTCTGCCGCCTACTGTCGGATTTGTCAAGCACGACTACACCAAGTTAACCAGCCCAGCTTATTCCTTTCACAGGAGACTCAACAATGGCGGTAAGTCTTTGTGAACCACTCTCTCTAAAACAGCCTGGGTCTGACCAACGTCAGTTCTTCCCGGTGCCCCCCTCACACACAATTCCCTCAGCGACGTATCCAGTGTCACTTCACCCACCTCCCAGCCCTTCCTCTGAGCAGCTGCTCAGGCACGGAGTCCAAGATCAGTATGTGTGTGTATTCCTCCCCTCCATGTGTGTATATGGCCCATGTGTGTTTGGGTCCCATCTCTGTGTGTGTACCCCAGTGTGTGTGTATATACCCTCCAAGTGTGGGTTTGTGTCCTGTCTCTATTTGTGTGTGTTTATATCACCCATGTGTGGGTTTGTGTCCCATCTGTGTGTGTTTATCACCCATCTGTGCATGTGTCTTTTCTCTGTGTTTGTGTATCACCCATGTGTGAGTGTGTTCTGTATCACTCATGCGTGTGTATCACCCGTGTGTGTTCTGTGTATCACTCACGTGTGTGTGTGTGTGTGTATATCACCTGTGTGTGGTTCTGTGTGTGTGTGCCCACGTGTGTGTGCATGTGTATCACCCATGTGTGTGTTCTGTGTGTGTATCATTCACGTGTGTGTATATCACTCGTGTGTGTGTTCTGTGTGTGTGTGTATCACTCACGTGTGTATGTATGTCGCCTGGGTGTGTGTTCTGTGTGTGTGTGCATGTGTATCACCTATGTTGGGTTTGTGTTCTGTGTGTATGTGTGTATTTTCTCTGTGTGTGTGTGTGTGTGTATCACCCATGAGTGGGTGGGTGGGTGTGTTCTCTGTGTGTGTTGCCCATATATGGGTTTGTGTTCTGTGTGTGTGTCTAGGAGAACTTCTTGCACGTGGATCTTTTGTGCTTTGCCATTGTGTAGAGTTTTGCTGTTACCACGAGCGTGCTGGAACAGGGCAACTTTGAAGCTGCCTTAACTCAGCTGACCAGGCTGAGGGCACAGACACCACGGGACTCCTGACTGCTCTTTATTTCCAAAACAAGAATGCACAGGGTGAAGCAGGGAGCCAGAGCTGAGAGGCCAAAAGCACATTATTCTCAAGCTCAACAGGATTTGTAATGAAAACCAATACACCTTTCCTCCCTGCGCCATAGCCCTCCTGGCCAAACTGCATCCCCTCTCCGTTCGGTCACAGCGTGCCGCTTCCGCTTCAGAGGGGTCATTGAAATGCAGGCCCACCATGAGGGGCTTCTGTCACTCATCTCTGAATGCAGCTGTCACGCTGTCCTGACCTTAGCCTCAAAGCAGGGAGCCCCACAGGCCTCTTCCAATGGCCTGTCGCTACTAAAAATGACAGAAGCATGCCCAATTAGTGGAGGTTTTGACTGCACGTACCCAGGAGAGTATCAGAGGGGTAGCCGTGTTAGTCTGGATCTGTAAAAGCAGCAAAGAGTCCTGTGGCACCTTATAGACTAGCAGATGTTTTGGAGCATGAGCTTTCGTGGGTGAATACCTGCTTCGTTGGATGCATGCGTCCAACGAAGTGGGTATTCACCCACGAAAGCTCATGCTCCAAAACGTCTGTTAGTCTATAAGGTGCCACAGGACTCGTACCCGGGAGAGTTGTGACCGCTAGTTGTAACAGGCACTCTTCAGCTGTCAATCTCAACGAACAGGGGAGTAACTTTATTCCCATTGTACATCTGAGGAAACTGATTTTCCTAAGATCAGGAGCAGCAGAACCAGGGCTAGAGACCTGCCCTCCCCTGTAGCCCTGTCAAGCTCTTGATGTTGCTTACGAATGATCAAAGGCCTGGCTCTGAGCTCATAGCTGTGGCTTTTATACGGCTGCAATTCCATTGACTTGAGTAGAGGTCTTGATTTACACCCGTGTATGTGAGTGGGAATCAAAGCCCTTTATTTACTCCAGCGTCATTCCCCAGGAGGGGCCGGAGTCTGGTCTCAGGTCAGTGTAAATCCAGAATGACTCCATGGAAATCAGCGGGATTATAACAGCGTAACAGATCCGAATATGGCCTGGTGTGGATGCGCAATCCAATTAAGATGTGACCGACAGGCCCGTGACCAAATTCATCCCTGGTACAATCCCACTGAAGTTACATCAGGCATGAATTTGGCCCACTCCATAGGAGAAAGCGCTGTCCTATCTTCCCAGCCGCCCCATTGCTCTATGCTTTTCTCTTTTGTTGTCAGTGTACTTCAAAGATTCAAGCCCAGGTCCCTGCTATTACGTGGATCCGCAACTCACTCGCTTTGGCAGGAGTGGAGGCCCATCCTATTCCATGCTGGCGAGATCAAAGACCCTGGGTGAGTGGAAGAGCATGAAAAGCCTCCATTGGGCTAGGAGTTGGTGGGGGGCACACGGGTGGCTGGTTTGATCGCGTCAGCAGCTCTTTGGGTTGCTTTTAAATTGAATGTAGTGCTGGTCTGGCAGCCCTGGGCCACTCTTTATCCTCAGGCAAGCCACTCCTCCGCCAGTGTTCCTTGCTTTGGCCTGGCGGGAGCCCCCAAAGGGTGAGAATGGCCCATTCAGCCCTGGGCTGAGGCTGCTTCCAGGGGCGAATCAGTGCCAACTCTGGGGTTGGCTTTGGTGCAGCAGACACCAGACACCATGGGTGAGGTTTTTGGTGCAGCAGAGGATGGCCTGTGACGGCTAGTTCATTCAGTTGCCTGCCCTGGTAGGAGTGGGCATTCCTGCCCCACCAGGGCTGGATCGGAAGTGGCTCTGCAGAACTGAAAGGCCTCTCCTGGTGCAACAGGAACCGGCCCCCAGTGGAGGCAGGAGATCAGACGACTAGCGCGCTCTGGCCTGGGAAATCCTAGACTCCACATCCAGCGTTATCGGGGTGACATGACGCGGAGCTGGGCACGAGCTCCCGTTCCCGACTGCGTCCAGCTTTAGCGTTTAACGCTGTGTCTCCTTCAGCGCAGCCACGGACCCCTGGGCCAGCCAGGTACAGTCCAGAGAAAGCCCCACCTGTCACCCAGCGCAGGCCGCCGTCTTTCACCATGGGATCTCGTACCAAGTACCGGCGGGTGGATCCCGTCCCTGCCCCGAACAGCTACGCTCTCCCCTCGCTGCTGGGCTCCCGGGTTCCCAGCAAACCGTCCAGCCCTAGTGTCACCATCTCAGGACGGAACAAACACGGTGGCTTTTCTGAGGACTGGTCCCAAACGCCCGGCCCCGGCCATTACAACAGGACAGATCCCAACACCTACTTGCACCGGGCACCTGCCTTCTCCATGCGGGGGCGACGCAGTGCGCCCGGGGCCGCCCTCCGGACACCGGGGCCTGGAACGCACAGCCCCGAAAAGGTGACCGCCCACAAGACAAGAGCCCCAGCCTACTCCCTGGGTGTCCGGCACTCCGAATTTGTCACTCCTCTCATTGTGGATGTTTCCCAGTGACAGAGCAGTGGGGCGGCAATTCCCTGGCGTCAGGTCCCTGGCCTTGATTTCCCTTCCCTGCCTTGATCTACTGGCTCTCCAGTGACTCAGACTGGAAGCTCTTTGCTTTTCCCCCAGCCCAGTCATGACACACAGTCCTGGGAGAGCGTCCAAGCAGCGGATGCGCCAGCACTTGAGACATTTAAAACAGGGCCAGTCCAAACCCTGTGGAAGTGTAGGGAACAACCCTGCACTGCTCTGCAGCGGGAGGAGTCTTCCTGGGGTTGCCAACCTTCCAGGACTGGCCTGGAATCTCCAGGGATTAAAGATTAATCTTGAATTAACGATTATGTCCTCATGTGATGAAATCTCCAGGAATACATCCAGCCAAACTTGGCAACCCTCAGTTTTCCACCTCTGGCCTCTGTGACGCTTTGATTCCCGAACAGCCTCCACAAACTGGGTTCTGAGCTTCCCACTTGGAGACCCAAAGTTTCTCTAATAAACAGGTCAACAAAGAAGAATGTCAAGGACCGTGTTTGTGTGCAGCGTGGAGCTGACGCAGAGCGCTGGGTGGCTCGCAAGCTTGTCTCTCTCACCAACAGAAGTTGGTCCAATAAACGATAGTACCTCCCGCACCTTGTCTCTCTAAAGATATTTTCAGGGGAGAGGGAGAGGGGGAAAGGAAAGAGGTGCCGCTTTCTAGCCCCCTCCCTGGCATTCCTCCGGCTTCGATTGTCACAGTTACTTTGCCACTGTTTATTTCTGCTGCTTCTTTTGGCTCTTCTCCCGCCTTAGGCAGTGAAACTAGGCTGGTTAGTTTCACTTGCCGGATCTAGTCAAAGCAGCAAAGGGTCCTGTGGCACCTTATCGCCTAACAGACGTTTTGGAGCATGAGCTTTCGTGGGTGAATGCCCACTTCGTCGGATGCATGTAGTGGAAATTGCTTGTATATATATACCTGCCCCAGGAAATTTCCACTACATGCATCTGACGAAGTGGGTATTCACCCACGAAAGCTCATGCTCCAAAACATCTGTTAGTCTATAAGGTGCCACAGGACTCTTTGCTGCTTTTACAGATCCAGACTAACACGGCGACCCCTCTGATACATATCTAGTCAGTTCCCTTTCAGGTTCTAAGGCAGCACCAGGCCTTTGTGTTTGGATTTACAGCCCTGCAGAGGGGACCTTTGCAATCCACCCCCTTGGCCCCGATGAATGGAATTATTTCTGTGGTAATAGGTTTTTAACCCCACCTTTCCCCTGTGTATTTTTAACAACGTTTGGGCCTGAGCTATTCACTCGCATCATTTATAACGTACAAAAAAGTTTCCAAAGGTGACAGAGGTTCTTCAGGTTCAGAATCAATTTACTAACCGACCAAAGACAAGATGTTGAAATTCTGCCTCTCCTGCTGCATCGCAGCTCTCCACCCCCACGCCCTAGGTTTCTTGACCTTTCTGCACTAAACCACACCACCCTGCTAGCCCTCACACAGAGCTGTCAAGTGTCAACACCACCGGCGTAGGCGCCTCCTTCCCTGTTCCTTCCTGCTCAGCCACTGACACCCCATGAAGAACCGCAGCACAGACCCTTCACTGGTGTCAAGGGATATAGCCTGAGTTATATGGATGTAAATCAGTAGAGGATCCACCTCGCTGGATGGGAAGAGGAGGAAGGGAAGACAACAGGACTAGCCATCTTAATAGTGTCCTGGAGAACTTGGTCACTGGCCCCACACACCAGTTCTGTTCTATGCTAGGACTCGGGGATGTATGAATTTGGGAGGCAGGTGTGATGGGGGTTATAACTTACCAGCAGATCCCATGTGGCAAACGGTTCCAGTTCCTTCTGCGCAGGAGGGAATGGATGGGCTCCCGCCACACGTGTGAAAGATCTTCCACCTACCTTCAGAGACAGGCTGGGTATCTGCTGTGCGAAGCAGCACCCCACGGGGAAAAGAGTTGCCTTTATCCTCAAGATCTGAGTGATCAGGCTGCCTTGCACTGGGTTATTCCCTGGCACCACTGATGCTCCTCGCCATTTTAACCCCCATGCAACATAGCAGAGACATCTCCTTATGCCCTGTCGGTTGCTGCAGGAGATACACCCTCTATCCTCCCACCCATGTCTGCCTTTGTGCTGCGAGACCAAGGGTGAGCGTCTCCTGGGCACGAGTACCCAGAGCCTCTTCATTTCCCACTGCTCACAAAGGGGGAGACCGAAGACGGGAAAGCTTCCATTACTGTGAGCTGCTGGGGACAGAGCTCAAACCCTTCTTCTCCCTAGAATGGCCCGGTGCACCTATGGCACCCCACACCATTAATAAATAATAGGAGGCGGCAGGCCAGATCCCCAGCTGGGATCAATCGACATAGTTCCTAGGACACTGCCAAAGCTGGTGGACCTGCTGGTGCCAACGGGAGCTAGTCCTACATGGGAGGTCTTCTGTATGGGAAAGTCCTAGAAACCTGCTCCGGGAGGGATAATCTTCCTGTAAAATAGCTGTAAAAGTGTTCGGTGCCCAAGTGGGTATTTATTTGTATGTGCGAGGCTTAGCATATCAGGACCATGAGGTGTTACTGGCAGATTAATAGCAATAATCAGGCCACATTCGAGAGATGTCAGTCTCTGCGTGAAGAGTGAAACCCAAAGGCTGGGTCTGATTCTCCCCTGCTTTGGACCATGTGTCACCTGTGGAAAACCAGGTGTGGACTAGCCCCAGGTCTACCAACCTCAGTGAACCTGGCCCAGGTTTCAGATCTATGAATGTAAGAGCCAGGCAGGCTTTGCCTGAAAATACCATATCCCATAGCTGGCGTTGATCCTGCTGGGAAAGGGTGAAGTGGCTTGTGCTGATTGGCCGAGGCAGGCAGTTTGTTACCCCACCTGGAAACGGGAGGTGGGAATGGTGCTCTGGGGAGATAGGATCTAGGGTGTGGGCTGAGCAGTGCAGAGGGAGGAGCAGCCAGGTCTGGGGAGAAGATCTGAGCTGAACTTTATGCCAGATTATTGTTGGTAGCTGTATTAATAAAGCCCAACCCGAGGAAGGGAAGGGGTTGTACTCCACACGCTGCAAGTGCAGGGTGTGAGAACAAGCTGGGAATGGCACTTCCGCACAGTAATGATGGCTGAAACCAGGTTTCTGAGAAGCCAGAATCCTGAGGATGGGGATGGAGTGGCTCCTTCTTTTTCCTTCAGCTCCAAAACCTCTCCAAGAGAGAGTGGCTGTATTGAGGCCTTCGGCCTTCCCCCACTGTATCGCCCACTCTTTCCCTAGGGTGGCTGAGGATGATGGGAGCCTGATGCAGTCATGCTGTTATGTGGCCTGGATTTTACTACCCGCCCTGGCCAATTAATCATTTGCTGATTTCTTTCTAATAAGTTACATCTGCTGAGTTTCCACTGGGCCTCTGCCTGGTGAGGAGGGCCCCGGTTCCACCTCGGGTGCCTTGAAATAAATAAATAGATACCACCTCCCTCCACCCTCTCGCATGTTTATTTTCCCCTCGATCAATAAACATTAACCTCCCGCCTGCATTTGCTGGCCCACAGAGGGAAACAACAAGCAGGCAGCAGGTAGGGGAGCCACTCTCTGCAGAGAGCCCAGAGGAAGTGGTGAGAGCAGCGGACAAACTGCAGCAGAACTCAAGTCAGAGGGCTGACAGAGAACTTGCCAGCACGGGCTTTCAGCAGCCCTGCCGCCGAGAGTGAAGTGGGTGCCATCAGAGGGAGATCGGTTGCTGGCAACAGGTAAGTCCTATATGAGTTTTGTGTGTGTGTGTGTGTGTGTTGTTATCGGGGTTGGCGGCTCTCCACTTCAAGCTGTCCTGTTCACAAATGAAGCAGAGTCAGGCCCAGCCACTCCTCAAACGGGAGACCTCTACTACGAAGTGGGTTGTGTTGATTGCATAAGGGAGAGTGGGGTTCGCCCTGGTGCTAGGTAGTGACCCCGAGCTCCCGCAAGGCCGTAGAGAGAGCTGTGCTTAGCCTCAGCGTCCTGGCCCGGTTCCAGTTAGGGGAGAATTGCACCGTGCTCGTCTGACACCCCTCCCACCCACTGAGGCATTTGGGACTCTTCACCTCCAGGTCTAAATGCTAAAAGGCAGGGAGAACAGAACAAACAACAAACCTGTCTAGAAATACTCAGCCACTAGGACTAGGAGATCAGAAGTCACTTCTGCTATTCTTCTATTGTATTTTAACACCTGATCCTACCGTGGCTGGTTCTCTGGAAAGACCAAAGATTAGATAGACTGTTCTGGAGCAATGCGCGCTGTTGAGCGGCGGCTGTGTTCCACCCCAGAGCTGGCTGCATTTTGGTAGTGCGTGAAGTGGCTCAAAGGGCCCACAGAGATGCAAGAACGTATTAATACACCAGAATGTGCGTCTCCCCGGCCCCTTATCCATTCACACAGCTCCACCGCACAACATCCATACACACACACCCCGTCACGGAAATACATCCTCACACTGACACAATAACAGCCATACCCACCATACACTCCCCCTGACACAGCCATACCCACAGGCCCCATACTCCTCCCCCACCCACACAGAGACCAAAATGAGGGAAATGTTTAAGCCCCTTTGAGAACAGAGGCGATGCCTGTGACCTTTCCTCATGAGCTGTCTCCCCCCCGCCCCCCTGCCAGAACACCAGGCTCTCCCCTTCCTTCCTTCGGCTTTATCTGCGCTGCAGAAAGAGGTGGGTGTTTACACTGAGGCAGCTTTCCGTGCAGGTAGTTTTCGCCTCACTGGAGCTAGTCCAGGTCAATCCACCCCACACCTGGGGTTGACCTCGACCAGCCTCGTCCGGGTGAAAACGACAGTGTCGTGTCTCCACAGGTGTAAAACCAACTCCCCTGGCCACATCCTCCGCTCGGCCTCTTGCCCCACCTCCCCCCCTTTCCTGGAAAGAGAGCAGGGCCCAGGGCCTCAGGCCGGGGGTAGCAGTGACTGCACGAAGGATGGGAGATGGCGGGACAGAGCTGAGCCACAGAGCCCCAAAGAGACAGTGGTTCCAGGGGGCCAGAGAGGGTTGCCAACTTTCGAATCACACCAAACCGAACACCCCTGCCCCGCCCCTTCTTGAGGCTCTGCCCCGCCCTTCGCTGAGGCCACGCCCCTTCCCCCCATTGCTCACTCTTCCCCACTCTCTCTCTCACTTTCACCCGGCTGGGGCAGGGGGTTAGGGCTCCAGCTGGGGGTGAGGGCATTGGGCTGGGGGTGCAGGCTCTGGGGTGGGGCCGGGGATGAGGGGTGTGGGAGGGCACTACGAGCTGGCCAGGGGAATGGGGTGCAGGGGGATGAGGGCTCCTGCTGGGGGTGGGGCCGGGGATGAGGAGTTAGTGGTGCCTAGGGGCCGCAGGGACCTGGCGGCCGCTTC
Source organism: Mauremys mutica (assembly GCF_020497125.1). Lineage (NCBI taxonomy): Eukaryota > Metazoa > Chordata > Testudines > Geoemydidae > Mauremys > Mauremys mutica. The sequence goes on from NC_059095.1 coordinate 6,060,902, forward strand.
CGGGAGCAGCGCAGAGCCAGGGCAGGTAGGGAGCCTGCCTTAGCCCCAGGCCCTGCTGCGCCACCGTCTGAACTTTTAATGGCCCAGTCGGCAGTGCTGACCGGAGCCACCAGGGTCCCTTTCCGACCGGGCATTCCACTAAAAATCTGGACGCCTGGCAACCCTACCAACGGGGTCTGATGTGAGGTGAATGGAAGCAGGGCCTGGCAGCACCGACAGCCATGAAGCCGTCACAGGGGATGGTCAGATCATGCTCTTCCGTCCCCTGGGGTTCCTACAGGGGCCATGCACCTCAGCCAGCTGGGCCAGCTTCAGACTGGGCCCGCAGAGAAGGTCAAGGAGAAGCATTAAGAGGCGATCAGGGAGGGGCATTTCTGGGAGCGTACAGGGGGGTCAGGGAGGGGCACTTCTGGTGTGGGGTTTGTAAACCTCATCAGAACTAGTGCGTGTGTTGTGCATGTGTGTAAGGTACGTGTGTAAAATACCTTTTTGGGGGGTGTGAAGGACAGTGTGCCATTGCGTGTCAAGACATGTGTAGCAAACATGTTTGTGCATGTCGTGCATGGGCTTGTGTGTGTGTGTGTAACACATGTACTTGTGTGCATCTGGGTCCAGTGCGTGGGGGAGTGTAGGTGGCTGTTGGTGCTGCCAGGCCCTGCTTCGCTTCATGTCACACCCCGTGGGGCCCCGGCCGGACCGGTTGTGTGCAATGCACGTACAAGTGAGCGTATGTGTGGATACGGCTCAGTGTGCTCACACTGCCCGATGACAGGCACAGCAACCAGCTGTGCAAGGCCAAAGCCGCTGCCGGTGGAGGAAGAATCAAAGACAGAGCCCCCAGGTGGGAGCAGCTGATTTAGGGCTTGGTGCACAGATGAAGCCGAGCAGCAGGGGCAGGACAAAGGGCCCCTCTCAAGATCAGACTCCTGGGGTGAGTCCTGCTCTCAGCCACGCTCAGGCGATGCTACGAGATCACCCAGTTCCCCAGGTCTGGCCCAGGGCTGTCCCTTGGAGCAGAACGCATCCATCACACAGCGTAACCTGGTGCAATCTGGGTGAATGCCTCACCCTTGTGCTCCCATGCCAGGAAGGGCCCAGGGGGTAAGAAGCTAAGAGAAGAGACTGGCACAACCCCTGCGGATTTCTCGGCACCTGTCAGCCCTGGGCGAGACGCGTTCTGACAGCAACCCTGAAGCACAGCTCAGCCAGCCTAGCGTTTCCCCGGCTGTACCACGGTGATAACAATTCCCTGCCTCACGGGGCACTGCAAGGACAAAGCTCGCAGGCAGCTCAAACCCTCCAGTGACCAGGGCCCCAGAAGTGCCCTGACGGATAGAGACGGACGGAGGCAGGGTGTAGATTAAGGCCTCTTCTGCACACAAAACTTTTGCTGCTTTAACGCTGCTGGGGTAATTACAGTGATGCCAACCCTGCTAGTATGGACGCACTGATACCAGGCTAATGGTGTTTCACACCAGTAGAGCTATTCCTCGGTGGGAAGGGGAGTAAGCCCTAGTGGTGTAAGGTACTTTTTCACTGTGGGGCTGTAGCGATAGAAGACCATCGGTGAATGTCACACGCTGAACTGATACATTAATACCGGTACAAGAGCGGCATGCAGTTCAGGCTTAAGTGAGTCACCCAAGGCGAGACTCGAGTCGTTCATAAGCCAGGATTGAAACCCAGTTCTCCACCAGACCATCTTCCTCCTCAGTCTGCCTGGGTGAGAACTGGCATCTGCCGGATCCCCGGGGCTGCTGAGTGGGCACATCGCCCTTGGGATTGGCACTGGGGGCAGAGCCACGTTGCTATAATTGCTGCTCTCCGTCATCTGTCCCATGGAGGTGACTGTTCCAACTGCGCTGGTCCCCAGGGCGTCTGTCCAACAACTTCCGTCCAACCCAGGGCTGGGCATGAAGCCATTCGGCTGCGATTTTTCTTCTCTCCTCCTTGCAGCTGAGCGTGTAAGAAAATGTAAATTGCATTTCCCTTGGATTGGCTGGTGCTGCCTCCCGGGTCCCCTTTGAAACGCCGCCGCCTGCAAACGACTTCCTTCTGCCCAGCGTGCGGGGTGGTTTAGCTTTCATTCCGGGAGCCCCCTGCAGACACAACCCAGCTGCCACGACGTGCAGCCAGATCAGAGGGACCCAGCGTTCCTCTGTGGATGGCTCTTTGATGGATAAATTGTTTGCCGCCGGCGGTGAGGCAGCCAGACTTTTGTTTTCATGTTCGGCTTCTAACAATAGCCTCCTGTGAAGGTCCCCTCCCATCCCATCTTACCTTTCCCCTTGGTCTTTGGATTGTCTCCGCGACAGCCAGGGATGGAGAGCAGAGTTCTGCACTGAGGACCCGGGAACGAGCCTTCAAGCCAAAGGCTGGAGTTCTCCCTCAAGGATTGGAGCTCCCGTCCAAAGCAGAGCTGGACTGAGGTCCGAGCTCCACCCCAGGGGCAGGGGACTGGCACAGAGACCTGGGGGCCCGGGCTGGAGTTCCGGCCCAGGGGCGGGAGGTTTGGAGCTCAGCACCGAGGAGTCGAGCGCTTGCAACAGTGCACTGGCCTTGAGCAGGCAGAGGGGTTACGGTGCCATGCGGGCAAGACCTCAGATCCCAACTGAGGACAGAGCAACGGTGCAACGATAGAGGCGAAGCGGGGAGGAGTGGCGTGGAAAGGAGGAATGAATCCCTGTGCCACTGGTGCAAGGGGACCGCATCCCCCACGGTGAATTCCCAGCAGCGCAGAACAGCCCCTTGCCCAAGGAAATTCTGGCCCAGGCGGCGCTCTTGGGTGGCAGCAAGAGACAAAGGCAGTGTCAGTCTGCAACCACTGCAAGCTCCAGAGCGGCACTGGCAGCAGAAGGCACAAGTTAGAGCATCTCCAGAGCTGCTGTAGCTGGCACCTCGGCGCCCAGCAGTGGCAGAATAGGGGAGGGAGAAGCAGCTTCCACCTGTCCCAGTGCTGGTGCAGGGATGGATCAGGAGGATCAGAGCCGTGGGTACTGCCTGGACTCTGCTGTGTGAATGGTGTGGTGCCGTTGGGTTGCTTTGCTCTAGGAGACTGCGGGAGGCTGAGATCAGACCTAAAGAAGCTGGGGCTGCAGCGGAAGCTGGGAAAGCCCCAGCTGCTCGATCAGTCTCCTGGGCCCAAGGCTGATTGCAGAGGAGATGGAAATAATCCCTCAGCCACCAGGGAGTTCTGCCGAGGAGAGCAGCCTGCATCTCTGGGGATTACTCCAGGAAAAGGAGCTTCTATTCTAGTCCCTTCCTGGCCCAGGAGGTGCCAACGTGGTGAAGGCAGAGAGCACTGGCTCAGGGAGAGCCATGGATTGTCCTGCAGGGTTGATGGAGCTCTGCTGGAGGAGTGGTCAGATAATTCATCCAGCCGATGGGTGGTAAAGAAAGCACAAGGAACTAGGCCCCACGATGCCTGGCCCGCCGCATACCGGCACCGCTGGAGACCTTGGGTAGTTGCCCCATTGCCTTGACCTCACGTTGTCATTTACACCTGTGCATAGAGTTGCCAGTTTTGGTTGGACGTATTCCTGGAGGTTTCCTCACATGACAGCATCTTTCATTCAAGATTCATCTGTAATTCCTGGAGACTCCCGGACAATCCCGTGCAAAGCCGACCTCACGTGCTACCATTCTGATCGGGACCATTTCGTTCCCACCATGAACTGGGATCGAGGGCCGTAGGAAAGTGGAGGATCAGGCCCCTATTTGGCAAAGGCCCCTGCGTGCCCTGTCCTCACTAATCACAGATCTCTAGGCCTCTCCAGACACACGCCTCTCAGCACCACTGCCTCTGCCCAAAGCCTGCAACAAACTGTCTGAGACTTGCTTCCTGCAGCCCTGAAATGCAGCTGCCTCTGGGGTGGAATGCAGCAGCTCTTAAATGGCACCATGGCAGCACTGCCCAACAGTTAAAGAGAGGAAGTTAAATAGAAGAACCAGCTCCAAATGAGGCAGTGCCTCCCCAGTAACCCTGGGCTTTAAATGGACGTCTTCAATCCAAGTCCTGCCCAGACCTAATCTTGTTTAGCTAATAGAGGATGAGGAAAGCCTAGTCAGATGCCTACAGACAGCATGATAGCAAATGTCTGAACAGATCTGAAATTGGATCTAGCAGGGAGCACATAACAATCCCCCCACCCCCAACTAAGGTCTATCCTTCACAGCACATTGGAACCCAGGGTCTGGAGCCGCTTTAAAGAACACCAGAGCCCCTTCTCCCTTCCAGGTCCTTAAGGCTGTTTAAGAAAAGAAAACAACTGGACCAAAAGAGAGAGACACACTTCTTAATATGGCCACAGCGTATGTAATTCTATTACCTTGCTTTATTGATCGTACTCAGAGCAATTACTGGCTTTCGCCCCATCACCTGCCAGTAAAAGAGAGAGAGAGAGAGACAGTAAGGAGAAAACAAAGAGACGGTCACACATGCATTCTGGAGTTTGAAAACAAGAGCCCCGTGGGGAAGGCTTTGATTTTTAATTCATGTGTCATTAGTGGCTGTCATCTGTACGAGGCCCCCACTTCTTATGCGGGTTCTTTCTTGGGGTTGGGATCAGCTAAGATATCAGGTTACCTACCTTCCTTTCATCATCATCTGCAGAGGAAGATCCTATGTGGCTCAGGAAAGTAATTAAATTCCAATTTGTTCAAGGGGCGGGCACCATATGGTCAAATTGGAACCAAAACATCGGTTCTGTGACACCTACCACTTCACAAAGCCCCAGCGCCATGGGAATGTGTGCGTGACTTTAAAGAGACGAGATCCAGCTGGAAACAGCTTTGATGAAGAGGTAAACATCCCCCTGCAAGGCAAACAGGGCAGCTCCGGGCATCAGTGCACCATTGCTGGAGGGTGACAACCACTAGGAATGAAACTGACTAGCCTGTTTTCACTCCCCAAGCCCTGCAAAGTGCAAAGACTGACAAGAACATTTAGCAGGATGGACTTGTGATTAAGACACTCGGGAACTCTAGGTTCAATTCCCAGCTCTGACACAGAAGCCCTGCATGACCTTGGGCAAGTCACTTAATCTCTCTGTATCTTGGCTCCCCATCTATAAAATGGGGATATCACTTCCCTACACCACAGGGGTGGTGTGAAGCTAAATTCATCGGTGTATTTAAGAGGTGCCAGGAAGCAGCTAAAATCATAGACAGAACTCCTTAGGGTGTGATCAATGGAGCTATGTTCACAGACACAAGCTGAGGAGAAGGCCCTTACTGTTTTAAATCTCAGCTGCTACTAAGAACACAGGTAGGATATTTTGGGCTGGTTTTTAGAAGGGCTGAGAACGTTCAATGTCCCCCTGGACATTGAATGGAGTTGCGGGTTCTCTGAACCTTTGAGCATCAGGTGCAAATTTGATTTGGGGAGGGTGGGGGAGGTTAAATATATTATTTTGAGTGGCGAGAGTCCCTGTAAGGGTTTCCTCTTCGCTGTAGATTCTGGCAAAGAGGAGAGAGAGTTACTCCGCCCCTTACTGCACAAAGCCTCGAAACAAATCAACATGCAGGCGATGGGCTCGTCTCCAGGTGCAGGATAAACCAGAGCAAACAAGAGCCCTGGTTTCTGAAGCAAAGAAATAAGGCTCTCACTCCAGTCCCCGGAACAAACGCCGACTTCGACGTAAACGCAGAGAGAGAACAAATTCCAAGGCGCTTAGCGAGCCAAGCAGCCGGGCTCCACTCAAGCTAATTATGCGGCCTAAGCTGCAGACTAGTGCAAGTGAAGACTCCTGCCTCGCTTTTAATAGCTCCCAGTAGGAAGGCGGTAGCCTTCCCTGGCTCCACCTTAGCCTGTGCGCCTGCCACTTACAGCCCATTAACTCTGCAATGGCTGGACTGCAGCACGTCTGCATGATGCCACACAGATGAGGTGGCCGTTTTCATTCTAGTGTGAATCAACCCAGACGGTTTAAGGCCCCTGTGGGGAAGTGTCATTTTAAAGGGAGATGTGTGGGGCTGAATTTTCTAGGGATGCCCCACTGACAATGCTGCGTGGTGCACATAGGCCCTGGCAGGAGGGACCTGTATCACACTCTCCAGCTACAGCTCATCCGTGAGGCCAGCGTCCAGGCCTCTGCTACTTGAGCCAAAGGATTAATCCATTAGCTGGCAGCAGTAGAGGACTCTTATCCTCTATGTGGACTAGCTTCTACAAGGTGATGTGACTCATGCAGCCACTGTGTTTCGGTTGCACAGGATGTAACCGAGGGCAGAATCTGGCCCATCCATTATCTGGTCAATTGCTACAAAATGACATCAGTGGAAAGGAAGCTTCAGGAACGTGACAGGGCGATTCAGGATGATGTAATCGCTCTTCACTTCTCTCCTTTGGCTGGTGAACCAGTCCCCATTCAGGTCCGGACTGGTAGGTGGTCTCTATCCGAGTCTCTGATTGGTTTTCCAGTCCCTAAACAAGTCCGGGATTGGTTGGTTTTCCAGTCCCTATCCAAGTTCCGGATTGTTGGTGAGCCAGTCGCTAACCAAGTCTTTGGTTGGCTGCTGGGTGATCCGGTTTCTATCCAAGTCCCTGATTGGTTGGCGATCCATTCCCTAACCAAGCCCGGGATGGTTGATGAGCCAGCCCCGAGCCAAGTCCCCATTGGTTGGTGATGTGCTCTCTAGCTCACTCACAACTTGTTGGGCTTGACGCACGAATCCCCAGGTGAACTCCTCTGCCCAGTGATCTGCAGGAGGTCAGATTAGAGTCAACGATCATAATGGTCCCATAATACATTTATAATCCGTGTAGGGTCCCATATTCCTTCCCCCCCATCTCGGGGTGTCTGGAGCATGGCACCGTTGGTTGGCAGAGGCAAGGAGAAGGGGCATGTGAAAGCGATCAGGTTATTTTCTAGTGCCCATGGCCCTTTAGCCCCACTCCCAGCTCGCTTTGTGGGGGGGGAAAGTGGGAAGGTAGAAAAATCAGCCATCTCCCCTCTCTGGCCTTTAACCCCGGGGCTTGCTGTGCTAGGCAAATCCACCCCAAGAGGTGCCGTGTGGACCAGGGCCTCCCTTTTTTGCCCTTTGCATGGGGTGAGCGAGCCCCTGGCCGGCCCCGGCCGGGCTCCTCTCTCTGCCTCTGTCCAGTGCTGGCAGACAGCTGTTTATGTGGTGGTGGAGCAGCGCAGGCCAGGTCTTCAGCAGCCAGGCTGCTGGCGGATGAGCAATAACACCATGACATCATTGTGTGAGTGGAGCCTCCCTAGAGAGGAGTGAGGGGTGGGGGCCGGAGGGGGGCAGGCGAGCCAGCGAGCAGGAGAGAGGAGCGCAGAGTGCACCCGGCGAGCACTCTAAAAGCACTTAGCCAGACACGCAGCGGCAGGGCATGCTAACGGAGCCCAAGTATGGTCGCTTTCGCAATGGCTCAGTGACGCCCTCGGAGGACATAGCCATGAGCAGCAAGGTCGCGGCAGCCACCCCGGCCCCCTCGCCGCCCGCCTCCCTGGCCCACCCGTGCCCCCCGCTGGGCGAAGCCCGCTTGCCAGAGGAGCAGGAGGCCGTGACCACCTTCTGCATGCTGATCCCCAAGATTCCCCAGTGGAAGTTCTCCAGCGCCTCCGGCTTCCTGAGCCGCAGCCCTTCCAGTGCCAGCAAGGACCTGTCATCCCCGGCTAAACCCGGGGGCCCCGGAGAGGCAGGGGGGTCCTCCTCCGGCCTGGCTGCTGTCCTGAGCGCCTGTGAGCCTGTCTGCCACTCTCCTTGTTCTCTGCAGGTGATGAACCGGTTCCGAGGAGGGGGAGGGAGGAAGGCGGCTCGGGTCGAGGGGGTCAAACTGGCCGGAGAGGAATGGAACCGGAAAGGTAGCTTCATCAATAAACCGGCGCAGGGCTGGCTCCATCCGGACGAACGGGTCCTGGGACCAGGGGTCTCCTACATCGTCAGGGTAAGCCCGTTTCTCTGGCCCCACCTCCCTTCGGTGCCCACCACGGTCCAGGGCTGAACCAACTCCCATGCTGACTGCATCTCTGCAGCTGGGATTGAATCAGGAGTCCGCTGCCTCGGCACGCGGATCCCTGGGCTCCTCTGTCATTAGGGGCTGGCAGCTGGGAAGGGGAAAGGTGCCCCCAGCCATGGGTAGAGGGAAGTTTGGGATGATTCTCCCCCGCCACCCGATTCCCCAGAGTTTTCAAGGCTTCCTCATTCCAGTTCCCTCTGTTCAAGGCCTCAAAGCCGAGCCGTCACTCTGCCCTGGGAGGGGTTGGTGTGGCATCGTCAAAGGCCGTCACCATGACACCACGGTAGCTGGGACGTAATTACGACTTGGGCCCTTTGGGGCAGCCCGGGCGATTACACATGGTTTAAAATGAGTGCACTGCTGCTTAGCCAGCATGAAACCTGCACTCGGCTGCCAACAGCACCGAGACCTTGTCCTTCACTGGGCAAGGATCTCCGGCCACTTCTTGATGAACTGAGCCCTGGGGTGGCGGGGGGTATTGTTACTCCTCCCCCATGCCAGAAATGGGGAAACTGAGGCACAACGCAGGGCTGGTCGCACAGTGACTCTGTGGTGAAGGGAGGAGCAGAATCCAGCTCTCCTGACTCCCAGCCCAGTGTGTCAACCCTAAGACCATCACCAAAGACCCACGGCCTCCTACTGCTCTCCTTCACCCCGTTTGACGCCACTGTCATTGACTTCAGTGGAGTTACTCCTGACTCGTGCCAGCGTCAGTGAGGGCAGACTCAGCCCTGCTTCAGCCACCCCTTAAGCATCCCCTAAGTATCAGCTGGGACCACAGCATTCCCCTAAGCATCCCCTCGGCCCAGCTGTGTGTACAGCTGGGCCGAGGAAGGAGGGCCCGGTGGTTAGGGTGCTAGGCTAGGACTTGGGAAAATTGGGTTAAATTCCCTGCTCTGCTATAGACTCCTTGGGTGAGTCACTTAGTTGAGCCTTGCCTCAGTTTCCCTGTCTATACATTGGGGATAATAGCCCTGCCCTGCCTCGCAGGGGGTTGTGAGGATAAATGCATCAAAGATAGGGAGGGGGTCAGTTACTATGGTGATGGGCTGGTTTCCAAAGGGCTCGGTTGGGCCTGGCGCACCCTGCACTCTAACATACTCACAACCCCATCCCCCCGCAGGAAGCCACTGTGGGGCGGACACACCAGCAAGACACCCCCCCCCCCGTGACTCCCATTCTTAAAACTGGGGCCTACACCTGACCGTGGAAATGGTTTTGCTGCAGGGGCTGGGGTGGGGGTGTCCTAGTCTTCGTCTCCCATGCAAACGCCGCTGGGCCTGCTGCTGTGGTCTGGACCCAACACAACTCCACTGATTTCATTGCTCCTAGGCTCTGAGAGCCGCCAGAGGAAACCCACCAGCCTGCAAGCCAAAGGAGGCCCCCTTGGGCCCCATCAGTGCTGGCTGAGGTGGTAGCCAGGTCTCCCTGCTGCTTTGCACGGGTGTAACTGCTGACACGAGGTCAGGCAGAATCAGGCCCTAAGGGTTAGTTGAGAAAGGAGAGAGATTTGCCTCCCCACTCCCTGAAAAGCATGAGCCAGCCTCCCCAGCAGGGTTTGAGGTGTCTGTGGCACATTCTGGTGGGCCCCCCATTCCCTCTCCGTCCAGCCTTGCTTGCCAGGAGCCCTATTCCCCAAAGGCCTCCCGGGGCCGCAGCTGGCTCCCACAGCATTCACAGAAAGACGCAGCTTCGACGCAGGCTCATGCTCCTCCACCCAGGGGTTTACAAACCCCGGCCCAGACTCTCAAAGGTATTTAGGCAGCTCGGGCTCTCGAGCTTCCCCCCCCGCACTGAGCTCCTGTGGCCAGCCCAAATCTCCTCCTGACCCACAACTTCCACCCCGCTATTCTGAGCGCGCTAGCTCAAGCCGAACTCGTGTGCACCTGTCCACCCGCGCTGGGAGGCTCGCACGCAGCTGCCGTGCAGACAAACCCCATGGGAGTTAGGTGTCGAAATACCTCTGAGAACCTGGGCCCAAGGTCCTGATCTCCGGTCCGTCCACACAGCTAAGTGTGCGGGGCTGGAATAGCCAGACCGTGTAGACGCAGCGTTACACCAGAAAGCCAGGTCTCCAGCTGGGGAAAGTCTGCTGCCACGGCACTGGAGGGGTCTTCCTGGAAAGGCCTTGTGGCAGATGAGTGTCCTAATAGGAGTCAGATATAAATATCCCCTGTGAAGTGAGCTGCAGCTCACGAAAGCTCATGCTAAAATAAATTTGTTAGTCTTTAAGGTGCCACAAGTACTCCTGTTCTTCTAACAGGAGTGGGAAGGTTCAGAAGACCCTCCTGTTTCCCAGTGCCTCTGGCCCTGCAGCTGGCCTGGCCCCACCAGCGCAGTCTCTCCCCTTACCCCAGAGGTAGCTGGATAGCAAGAGACAATGGAGGAGGGGGCAGTTTAACAAACTTCTTCACAATGGGGGCCTCTGCTCCAGCACGGAGACTGGGATCTGAGTTCAAATCCCCCAGGCTTCACAGGGGATGAATCTGGGCCCACCATAGAAATAGGGCCAGCTGTGAAGTTCGGATCTAGGGCTTTGGTTTAGGCCTATCTCCAGGGTTACGCCCCCCCCCAGCCCAGGGGGTGATTTTGTGGAGTGGGTTTAATGTGGCCTACCTCTCCAGATGATCCAGGGGTTAGAGCATGAAGATGGGAGGCAGGACTCCTGGGTTCTAGCCTGTTTTGGGAGGGGAGTGGGGTCTAGTAGTTGCAGTAGTTACCCATGGTCCCGTGGGTAAAGCACCAGACTTGGAGCCGGGACTCTGGGGTTCCATTCAGATCTCTGCCACGGATTTGCTGCCTGATGTTGGGAAAAAAAAAAAAACACCACATCCCTGTGCCTCAGTTTCCCCATCTGCAAAATGGGGATAGTAATCATAAGTACCTATTTCCCAAAGGAGTTTGAGGGTTCATTTGTGAAAGCCCCCTGAGATTCTGGAGGTGCCAGGTGCTATGGAGGTCAGTCTCAACCACAGCGCTCTGAGCTCCAGGGCTGGTGCTTTCAGGACTGGAAGGGGGAGACACTTGTAATTGAATTTGCTGATGGCATTTGGCTCCTTGTCTTATTCTCAATTAACTTGTGGTAATTTACAACTGCAGGCGAGATGGAGGAGCAGGGCAGCATGTCTCCGGTTAGCCTCTGTCTCCCTCCTCGCTCTGCCCCACCATAGATCATCAGATGTTTGATGGGTGGGACAGTGGTTGAGAGCTAACTGATTTAAAGGGAAATGCGCAGAGGTTAACTCCTTCAGGGCAGGCAGTTTCTACAGGAGGAGGCTGGCAGAAGGCAGAGAGAGGGGCATGGGATGGAGAGAGAAGAGATGCATTGGGATCCATTGGTAAGGAAAGGCACCGTTATCAAAGCACTTGCTGTACAGCCCTCTTTGCCCACCACTGAAATGCAGCCATCGCTGGGGTGGAATTTAGCCACTACACTGCAGCGTAGAACAGGGAGCAAAGAAGTCGAAAGGGGATACCACGAGCTCCGACTAAAGTGACGGCTTGAGGCTGCACAGGCAGAAAGCCTGCGCTAAAAGGGAAGGGGAGGCTGTAGGTTGGCAGCACATTTCCGTCTCCGCAGCAGCTGGAATGCCGGTGGGGGCGAGCACAGGGCAGGAGTCAACGCTCAGGGGCGGGAAGAAGGGGGCATGGTCCCGTGGGTAAAGCACCGGCCTTGGAGTCAGGAGAGGCACAGAATTCAATGCCAGAAGGGATCATTATGATAATCGTGCCTGACTCTTGAACAACAGGCTGGAACACCTCCCCCCAGCCCATAATTCAACTGGCAGAGCGAGCTCTGCCACTGCCTTGCCAGGCAACCGAGGGCAAGTCACTTATGACACTGTCTCGTTGCCTCGGCTTCCTTCTTCTGCAAAATGGGGATAAAGACACTTATTTGCAGGGGCCTTGGGAGACTCAGACTTATTTGAAAAGGCTGGAAGTGGGGGGGGTCCCTGTGCTGGAGGGAGCCATCCAAGGGCAAAGTCCCATTATCCCCAGCACAAAAACATTGGTGTATCCTCCTGCATCGGTCCCACCCCCCAGAGTAGTGGCACAGCAGAAGGCAGGACCATCAGTAGGGCACTGTCCTGTCTCCCCCCTTCTCCAACCTCCCCATAAGGCAGGACACTGATGGGGAGCGAGCTGCTGCTTGGGCTTTGAAATGAAAGTAACTAGAGCAGGCAAAGACGATCCGCCCCCCCTCCCTCTCCCCACTCTAAGGGGCAAATCAGCACAGGTCAAGGCAGCTCTCCCAGTTTACGCCAGCTGAGCCTCTGGCCCCAGGTGTCCACCCATCAGAGAGAGGCCGGGATAAAGGGCCTGATCCTGAGACCCAGGAGCGTTGGGGTTGCTCAGAACCCCTTAGACTCAGCTCCTCCGTCGCCCACGCAGAGGACGTACATTTTAATCGCCGCTAGCAAGGGACAAGTAGGCGAGCGCTGCAGGAGGCAGGCACCTGGCGGGATGATCTGAGTGAATTTCTTTCTGGCCCTAAGCTTGCCATGGCTCTAATCAGCCGCCATACATTTTGCCTCCAGCGTTTTCTCCTGGAGCCCTGCCAAGCCCATTAAACGGACCTCAGTGGCAGTGCCTGCTGGAAAGGCAGCTAATGCGCCACTGATGAGTGGTGGGGGCTGGGAGGGGGGCAGAGCGACGTTCCCAGCTAGGGGGTTGGCCCCCATGCAGACAGACAGAGCTGGAAATCACGGCTACGTGGTGGCTGTTTAGCAGCTGGCGAGAGAGGAATTTCGTGGGGATCAGTCCGGTGCCCGGAGGGCAGGTGTCTATGCTGCACAAAGCCCCATAGCAACTGGCACTAATTGGCCCCCTTGCTAGCCGCTTCAGCGGAGAAGCCAAGGCCTGACAGCAACGGAGACGGAGCTTGCTCTTAGAGACAGGCTCCCTTCCAGCTCGGGGCTGAGGCCTGCCAAGTGGGTGGTGCGTGGGCAGTTTGCCCGGACGCTGTCTGCTCTGTCCCTGCTCGGTGCAGGCAGAAGGCTGCAGAGCTGTCAGCCTGGCCCCCTTCTCCCTGGCACCGCCATCCTCAAACCAGTCGAGGGCCCGGTTGATCAGGAGAGTGAGTCATGAGCTCGGCCTGCCGAGGCGGGGCAGGATTAGCAGCGCACCAGACCAGCCTCACAGCGTAGCGGTGCCCCTCACGTGCTCTGGCTCAGCTTACCCGCCGCCCCCCTGCTGACGACCTGCCCCTCCCAGCCACGGCACTAGACAGGTCAGCCCTGCCCAGGGTAACAGAGTCCTATAGACAACGTTCAGGAAAGCACAAAACAAAGGGACCTTGGCAGCAGCCAGGCTCAGCATCCCACCTCCTTCCTTCCAGGCTGGCCCCAGCTGCAACCCACCGGCGGGTCCCGGGCTCTGGTCAGCCCAGGGGCTGCTTTTCTGGCCTCCCCAGAGAGTTCTGACGTGCCCCCCAGCTGAGCTAAAGGGTGGGAGTCCGTACATGAAATGTGCTCAGAGACACAAAGCCGCAGAGATGCCCTCTCTCTGCACCCCTCGCTGGATTCCAGAGCCCGGGCTCCAGCCCAAGACCGACCGTCTGCCCCACCCAAGGGTACGTCTACACTGCCCGACCCGGTGCCGCGGGCCCTTCACTGCAGTGTAGACGTACCCTTAGCCTTGGGGGGGGAACTCCTGGGCCCCTGCTCCATTCCTCACCCCTGGGAGCATCTCTCTGCTGCCCCCTGCAGTTAGGTGAGGGGATGCAGAGAGACTGAACTCGCTATGCCAAGTACCCTCTCGCCTCCCTTCCCGCTAGTGACCCGTGCTGAGCCGCAGGCCGCCAGGGCTCCGAGAGGAGTTTGTGAATTCTGTAAGCTGCTCGGGGTGAGCGAGCTCCCATTCCCCCCTGACCTGGGGATCTGAGCAGGGCACGGCAGCCTGGCTGATCTCAACCCCTTTCTCTTCCAGTACATGGGCTGCATTGAAGTGCTGCGCTCCATGAGATCTCTTGACTTTAACACCCGGACGCAGGTTACCAGGTAAGCACCTCCGGGCTCCCTGCCCTGGACTTTCTGGGGTTCCCCCTGATTTCCAGATGAATGCACCAGCTTTCCAGAGATTCAAGGCTGAGAAAGCCTGTGGGATGGGTTCGTCTCCACCTGCCACCTCAAGCGCAGCACAGAGCTTGCAGTCCAGCCAACGGCCTGTCTGACCGCTGGCACCCACACCATGTCATGGCACACAGCACGGGCCTCAAGGAACCCCCTGTCTAACCCCTCGTGCCCACACCGTGCCATAGCACACAACACGGGCCCTAAGGTACAGCCGGTCTGACCTGGCTCTCTCTGCCCTCCAGCTGGTCCGTGTTTAGAAGCAGGCGATGTACAGCCACCCTCAAACCAGGCAGCTCACTAGTGTTCTGTGATGCTCGCAGATCCGGACAGGTGGGCACGACCCCTCCACACTGTGGGGTCCCCTGATGGGGAGTCTCAGCACAGAGGTCAAGGACTGAATGGCTCAGGGTGAACACAGGGCAGGGGTGGGCCAGACATGGGTGCCAGACAGCATGGCGGGGGAGGGCATGGAAGCTGACACTGTTGTCCTGGTCTGGGGGAGATGGCAGGTCTCCCGTCTTCAGGGCTGGCTCCCCTTCCCTGCCCCTCAGCTCCCCCAGACACCCCAGCTGAGAAATCCCCATGTGCCTTCCAAATAAAGGCACCGGCCCGGAGCACACGGGGAAGGTACGTGGGAGGCAGGTTCTGCTGCAGCGGCTGTCTGCAAACCAGACAGGTAGCAAGAGAAGCTGGGGCTGGGGGTAGAACTGCAGAGTCTCCCGCCTGCTGATGCAGCGTAGGGCGGCCACAGGCGGATCGATAGGAGGCAGGGGAGGGGGAAGGAGCCTTCAGCGCAGCTTGCCAGTCATGGCTTATTGATGGCCCTGTCCCCGCAGCGCCGGGGAGCAGGGAGAAGCGAGCAGGAGGAGGGCGAAGGCGCAGGGGGACACGCATGGAGGCTGCGTTGTGCAGCCCCCGTCCAAGTCCTGGGGATGGGGATCAGGTCCTGGGGAGCCGTCTCTCTCGGGCGCGTGGATTCCATGGGCTTGGGGAGCAGGCTGAGCTTCTCGCGGGGACTCAGGGCCCCGCCGGCTCCGTGTAGCTTCTGCATGTCGGCCGAGCGCCATATTTACCCTACCCCAGGGCCGGGGGACCAGCAAGCAGGACAAACGCTGCAGGCGCCCAAACAATGACGCTGAGCTGGGCCCCTTAAAAGCTGCCCGAGCGCAGCATCCCCGTGGTCCGGGATCCTGGAGGGAAGGCTCCGGTTTGGGGGGGCTCTCACTCAGCTCGCTAACAAAGGATGCCTTGGGAAGTGCCCCCAGCTCTGGGCCGTGGCCGGCGGGCTGCTCAGTGCCAGGCAATGTGCCGCTGAGCCTGAGGCTTCTCCCCCTGGCAACCAGGCCGCCTAGTGCAGCAGCTGCAGGGGGGTGCACAGGGCAGGGGTGTGGACGGATGGTTGTCACATGGCTTTATGCCCTTGCCTTGCCGGGCTGGGCAGTGCCCCATTGGGACGGTGGCCCCAGTGGCACAAATACACCACCCTGATCCCACGCTACCCCCTCCTCCTCGAGCCGGTCACTGGCCCTGGGACACTGGGGAGGGGGTGTCTCTTGGGGAGGGGAGCACTGGCCGATTGACACTCAGAGGGAGGAGCCTGAGCCCCAAACCCCTGGTGTTTAATTATTAAAGCCCTTAGCAGGGAGAGAGCCAGAGAGAAAGGGCTGCTGGATGTCAGTGCAGGGTCCCCACAACAATCCTGCCCCCCCCCTCTTTCCCAGCCGCAGGTGATGCGGACCAGCTGCCCCTGCCCCGGCTGTCATTGCAAGGGTCCCTGGTGCAGCCCCCAGGAGGCAGCATTTTAGCAGCGGGGGTGGGGGGCGAGGTTAGATCCCACTGACCCAGTCTTGCCACAGGGGCTGGAGGATTAACCGCAGCCTGCTTGATTCTTTGCTTGCAGGGAAGCCATCAACAGACTGTACGAGGCGGTGCCTGGGGTCAAAGGGGCCTGGAAGAAGAAGGTGGGTAACTGTGCCTCAGTTTCCCCATCTGTAAAACAGGGCTGATGATGCTGACTTAGCTTTGCAGAGCCTGAGCAGACGTGGCTACGGGTTATTAAGGCAGGTTCAGGTTCTGGGATCTCTCCCCCAGGATCTTCGGCGCACGCCCCCCTGGGAGCCCCGTCCCAGCACTGCTGACCTGCGCAGAGTGGTTGTCTGCAGACAGGAAGCTGGACACTTTGCTGACTGTGCCTGGGCTGGTTCAGCTCAGCAGAGTTGCAGAAGCTTCCTGCGCTGTCCCCCCAGCGCCCTGTCTGGTTAGCTGAGCGCAGCACCCAGCGTTACCCCAGATGAGGCGATGACCTGCCAGCCCTTTTCTCCTTCCCCAGGCACCCAACAAAGCCCTCTTCTCCATCCTGGGCAAGAACAACCTGCGCTTTGCTGGCATGAGCATCACGGTCAACATCTCCATCGACGGGCTCAACCTCATGATCCCCACCACCCGGCAGGTTAGTGCCCACCCAAGTGCTCCGATCGCTCCCCTGGGGCATGGAGATCTAGGACCAGTTGGGGCAGGGACAGAGGGGAGGTCGCCTGCACCTCTCCTAGCCAGTGGTTGTGGGGACTCATGCAGCCCCTAGCACAGGTTAGAGCAGCCTTGTGACTGCTCTAAGTTGTGCCACTGCTTCTGGGGCCCGGGGCTAAATTCTGCTCTCAGCTTCACTGCTGTAAATCCAGCGTCATTCCCCCGAATGCAAAGGATCCTCTCCTGGGCGACAGAGAGGCACCCCAACACCTGTCCCTTTACAGGGGTGAGCCCAGCCCCTGGATTGGGGCCCCACCCAACTTGCGGATCAGCATCTCTAGCTCTAGAGGGCGGGTGAGCAGCACCCTTGCTTATCCTCAGAGCACAAGGATAGAACAACTCAGGGTTACACAGGATGGGGAACTAGGGTCAGGGCAGGGATTAGAACTCAGGTGGGCCCAGCTGCCAGTCCTGTGCTCCAACCACTAGGCCATCCTTTGCTCTTGCAATCCCCCCCCCCCCCATGTTGTTTTGTCCCCTTTAAACTGTCAGGCAAGCCGGTCAGGCTACACAGGGTGGCAACAATCTGGGAGCAGGGGAATTTCTGGGTGCAATCCGAGCAGGGAGGGGAAGCTGGCATTTCTGAACCAACCACGCTCGCCAGCAGGAGGCAGGCGTGTCCATTCGACGAGCCGCAGCCTACACACCCTAGGCCAGGTGGGGTGGATACAGCCGGCCTAGCTCCCGCCCCACCCCAGCAGCAGCGGAAAGCCAAGACTGTTCCCAGAGCGTTGACTTTCGGCAGGGGCTGGCGACGGGTCAGTCCCCACTCTACGGAGCCGCTGCGCTGAGCGATTCGCGAAGATCTTTAATGCCTGCCTCTGTCCCCTGCAGATCATTGCCAACCACCACATGCAGTCCATCTCCTTCGCCTCGGGGGGAGACACGGTAAGGGCCGCCCTCGGCACGCAGAGATAGAAGAGTCGCTAGCTCCCCGTGGCCCCTCTCCCTTCTGCATCTCCTCCTCCCCCTCCACATCACCCCCTTTCCATCCCTCTCTTCTCTCCCCCCTGCCTCAGTTTCTTTGGCTTCTGGCCATGATCAACAGGCAGCAACAATCACACTGCCAGTGGACCAGCTTCTGCCTGCTGCAGCCTCAGTCCTGGGCACCGGCAGCGGGATGGGGGAAGGTTCCCACCTGGCTGGTATTTGACCTGCCTGGCTGGGGTTTTTTTTAATGGCTTTGCCAGAAAAATAATTTAAACTGCCAGGTTTTGTGCGTGGGGGTTTTTTTGGGTCTGAAGCTTTGCAGTGTTCTCACACAACGCTGGGACAGCTCATGTTAAAAGTCCGGCGAAAGATGCTGCCGTGTTCCCACTTCCATGGTTTAAGCGACAACAGAGCCAAATTGTTGCAAATACGGCAGCTGTCTGCCCACCAACACGCACACGCCCCACACGGGTGTGCGAGGGAGGGTTTGAGGCACAGTGAGGAGACCTGCCATGTTTATCAATCTTGTCATAGGTGTCCTCTCTAGATACTATAAGTGGCTGTTGAAGGGGGCGGGTGTGTGTGTGTGTGTGTGCGCGCATGCTGCGGAGTCGCTTTGTGGTTGGGGTTGTGGCAGGCCTGCTTTGTGGGTGGGAGGTTGCCAGGTTTTTGCATTTCAAAGGTGGTAACCCTAGGCTGGGGAGGAAGAAGGCAACTCCCCTCCCCCTCAACTTGTTTCCATCCCGAGAGCTCAGGGGTCCTGCCTGGCCTCTCTCCCTCTCCAGCTGGGTCTCGCAACAGCTCCTACACTCTGAGGAGAGAGCAAAGCAGCAGGGCAAGGCCAGAGATAGCCAGAGAAACGCCTCTCTGGCAGGTTGGTTTGTCCAAGGCTCTCCCCCAGAGGAGCATCTACCCCTGTCCATGAAGCAGTGACCTGCCATGCCTGGACTGACCAGAGGGGGGCGCTGCAGAGGGACACAAGCCGCTTCCTGGCCCCCATGTCCCAAGTGCACTTGTCTGCCAGAACAAACCCCCTTCACAGAGCCTGACCCTGTAATGAGAATCCATCCCTGCAGGCAACAGGCAATTTGCATCCCCCCTCCCCCGCTACACACACACGCTCAAGGATTGGGGCCTGGACCCCTGCTTCCTTCACCCCCAAAGCCCAGCCACCCCCTACATGAGTCCTTGCAGCTGCCAGGGGTAGTATGTCCTTTATCTCCGCTTTGGGCTGCAGCCACTAGAGGGCAGTGCTCCCTCAGTCAGCCCCAGGGAGCTGGTTCCTTACAGCACAGGCTGCCCGCTGGGCACGACAGAGGGCAGATTGCCCTGGGGCAATGGGGGGAGTCCCAGCACCGGGGAACCCTCGCTGTCTCTGCAGCGCTCCCAGGCCCTCACCAGCCAAGGAGGGAGTGTATCAGACCAGGGACCTACACCCATGTTACCCAGGGAAGGGGGATCTGCCAGCCGGGGGGCTGTGGCTCATGCCCCTTCATACCCAGGTTCATAGCCCTGCCTCAAGCCCCTCTGGCCCTTAGCCCACAGGCCAGATCCCGGGCCCCAGGAACGATAGCCACAAACCCCTTCCTTCCCCGACTCTCCCTTTCTCTCCAGGACATGACAGACTACGTGGCCTATGTGGCAAAGGATCCCATTAACCAAAGAGGTGAGCGGGGCAGAGCTGGGGGGCAGGGGTGAGAGGACACAGGGTGGTAAGCAAGGCAGGATCGAGGCTAAACAGGAGACCCATACTGGCCAGAAGTATGGAGAAGGGTGCTCCCCCCTGCCCCCCACCTCTTGTGCATTTATTGTAACAGGGGAACTCACCGCCGGAGTGTGGCCTTGCAGGGATTCTTCCACTCTGGAGGCTCTTTCCCCCTGGATCTGCCACAGCTTCTCCCAGGGACAGCCCTGCTTCATGAGGTTCTCCTGCCGGCTGCAGCCTGGGCCACAGCTTCCTGCCCCACCTTTCTCTCTCAAGCCTTTTGATGAGGCCCAGGTGTTGGCCATGCAAACACCTGACCCTATTAGTCCCACCCCCTTAGGCTAGGGGGCAGTTGATTATGTCTCAGGCAAGACTGGCCCCATTTCACCTTACAGGGGCCTGTTACCCCCATGGCAGGAAGGGAAGGGAAGGGGCACAGCAGCTCACGGATGTTCCAGGAGGGATCCATGGTTGTGGGAGCTAATAAAACGTAAGCTGGGGTCAGATTGTCCGTTTTGCTCCATTCTGCCACTGAAGAGGATGAGGAGGGTGGTGGCGGCGCCCCCCTGGTGGGTGAAAAGCTGAGCTGGGTCCGAGCTGGACTCGCTAGACCAGATTCCACCATGTTCACAAAAAATGAACCTCAGCTCTGGACCCACCCTGGTTCTGTGACCCTGAACCCCAGCCTGAAAGGCCTTTGATCTCCCGCTGCCCCCGGCTGGGACATGGCCCCGGGGAGGCCAGGCTCCCGTTCTGCAAGCGCTGCCCTATGTCACTTGGGCCCAGTCCGAATGCCCGGCCTGATGTGTCTGTGTCTCTCCCCCTGCCGGGCAGCTTGCCACATCCTGGAGTGCTGTGACGGGCTGGCTCAGAGCATCATCAACACGGTGGGACAGGCCTTCGAGCTGCGCTTCAAGCAGTATCTGCACAGCCCCCCCAAGGTGGTGGTGCCGCCGGACAGGTAGGGGCGGGGAGAGACACGGGGCCTTTTGGTGCTGCTGGGGGCGGCCTGGCCCTGCACCATCTTGCCGTGTCCTGGGCAGCAATTCCCAGGCATATTCCCAAAGCTTGTCCAGGTGAATGAGGCCTTGCAGCCTCCTACCCCCATGTTCATCCGTCCCTTACGCTGGCATCCCAGCCACTTCCTACTGCCCCCACCGGGTGCTCTCCAGACTCGGGGACACGGTGCCGTTCACACTGCCAAGCCTTCGCGGAACTGCTTTGCAGCCACTACCTGAGCAGGACCTGAGATGCGTCAAGCCCCCAGCAGGGCTGTTGGTGGAAGAACGGGACCGTCCTCTGCTCGGTGCATTGAGGTGTTACGAGTCTCTGCATCACAAGATACAGGGCCCTGCAGCATGTGCCATACGACTGTGGCTCTGGGGGCTGAGGTGCCCTGGCTGTGGGTTCTGTCGCAGCTACGGGTGCTAGGGTGCTCTCAGTGCTAGGTGCTACCATGCCCTGCGTGCTCGATCATGAGATGCCACAGCTCTTGATGCCCTGGTGCTAGGTGTGGGGATGCTCTGGGTCTGGGCGCTCCAATGGCCTGGGGTGCTAGGTCCCGGGACGCCAGAGCTCGGAGTGTAGCGTCGCTGTGGTTCTGGAGTCTAACCGCATTCCCTAACTCCTGCATCCTGTCGCACAGGGTAATGGGGACCGAGGAATCCGCGTGGGGCGACGAAGAGGAGACGGCCGAACACGATTACTACAACAGCATCCCGGGGAAGGAGCCTCCCCTGGGGGGACTCGTCGACTCTCGGCTCAGGCACGGGATGTTGCTGGGCCACGTGCACTCCCAGCCCTCCTGTGCCGGTCACGTCAGCCAGGTGAATCCTGCAGTCAGCACGCTTGGCTGCACATCTGCCCCAATTCCCCCAGCCCTACAACCTCCCCACCCCACGGCTGCACCCACAACCTCCTGTGTTGAATCGAGCCTTTTCCCCTGATGCTGACAGCTGGAAACCAAACCTGGTTCTTGTCCCCATAGAGGACTCCTGCAGTGAGTGCCGGGTGCGGGGCCAGGCCTGGAGCTTCTCTGGAATAGCCTCTGGGGTCAGGGATGGAGGTTGGTCCATCAGGGAGAGCCCCATACAGGGAGAGCCTCTGGGGCTTGGGGGTCCCGTTGTCCAGCAGTAAAGTCTGTCACAGCCTCTGAAGGCTGCGTGGGATTTTACCAAAAGCTCCAGCCATTGAGTCATTGGTTCATTGCCAGAAGGGACCATTCGATCCTCTGAACATCACAGGCCGCAAACCCCCAGATGAACGTGCTGCAGCCGTCAGAAGACTAAACAATGGTGTGCAACAGGCAAAGAACAGGAGGGATGGAGGTGCACCACGGCCCCTGCATTGGCAGTCACTAAACCCCCCGATCTCTCACAGGCTGTGTCACCCCGTTACACAGAGGAGGGAGCTGAAGCGTGCGGGGGTGAAGTGACTTGCCGCAAGCCGTGGAAGCGTGGCTAGAGCTGGGTTTAGCACGAAGGGGTTTGTGGCTCTCCGACCCACATGCTTGGAGACTGCACTGCCACTGCAGGGGCTCCGTGGGTGGACCTGCTGCACACTTCCATGAGCTGTGACCTCCAGGCTGTGTGTCTGGGCCTAGCAACTTTCTCCATTTGCCAGCAAGGGATGGAGGCCCTGAGGAGGCAGCGAGCAAAGCTGGGGTATCAGCTGTCCTCACACCTCCACCTAATGCATCGCCCTGTCCACTGCCTGGGTCTCCAGATCACATGCCCACGTGTGGAGGGGAAACAAACCTCCTGCATCATGTGTGGGGCATGGACCGAGGTCTGATTCTTCTGCTTCACAGGTTGGATTTCCTGCCAGAAGAGACCAGAACAGCCACCCGGGCTCCCACTGGGACGGCGACGCTCCCGGTACGTGCTGCAGCTCGAAGGCGTCATTTAACCCAGGGACTCGCGTCCCTGCGGGTACTGGAATGCATGGCCCAAGGACTCGCAAATGCCTGTGGTGGGACCCTCGGAGATGGGCATCACTGTCCCTAGCTGCCCAGTTACGAGAAAACTAGCTGAGAACGATGCATGGAGCAGCTGCTTGGAGCGACGCCCCTTTTGCAAACCTGATTCTTTGGCATGAGTCACACGGCCTGGCACGTCAGCTGATCCTTCTGCACCATCACCACATGGACTCCAGGGAGAACTGTCAGGGAGTGGGGGTGTTTCTGGTCACCAATGAGCTTGTCCCCGAGTCTCCCCTGGATGGTACAGCAGCTGCTCCCATCAGAGACGATGTAGGAAGCTTGGTCGCCTGCTCCTCCCCTAGCGGGTCAGGGTGAAAGGGCCCAAACCGGGGAGGTGAAAGGACCCGGGGGAAGGTGAGATCGGTGTAGGAGTGCGTGGCCAAGGAGAGGACAATCCTAAAGGGACAAGCAATGGGGTGAAACGCAGCAGAGGGACGTTCAGGCCGCACAGAGCAAGGAGAGCTTCCGAGCAGGGAGGAGTGTGTGGGGTGGAAATCACCTCCCCAGGGAAGCGGTGGGGGCCCCCATTGGTACAGCTGGACAGGACACCAGAGGACAGAGCATAGGGAGTGATCCTAGCATGGGCGGTGGGTACCGTAGCTGAGGGAGGCTGTGTCTCCCCAAACAGCCAGGCCCAGCTCTCCCCTCCTACTTTCTGCTCTGCGTGCGGCTCCAGTCCCCCAGTGCTGGCCCTGGGGCTGTGCTGCCCACCTTCCCGGCGCTCCGGGGGGCTAGCCGGGGTGGAGGCTGGTGGCTGCAGTGAGGGGGGGCTTTGGGCTCCAGCAGGCAGTCGAGGAAGAGGAGGTGAGGCCTCAGGCAGAAGGGGCAGGGCTGGGGGCTAGCCTCCCTCAGCCGGCGGTTCATGGATCCTGGGGTGGCAGGCCCGGCTCCTGTGGTTCCTTTGCACAGAGCCTGCCGGCGCTCACTGCAGGGCACGGTTGTGTCTTCCAGGCCAGTCCTGCGACGGCTACCTCCAGGCAGACAGCCAGCCCCTCGGATGCCGTGACTACGAGGAGCACATGTACGTCAACACGCAGTGCCTGGAGGGCTGGGAGCACGAGGCGAGCCCCCCCAAGGATCTCTTTGACATGAGTAAGACAGCGGCCTTGCTCGGCGTGAAGGGTGGGGGGAAGGTGCAGCAAGCCGTCAGGATTGCGGAAAGCCATGATCTCAGGCCCTGCTTTCCTCCCACTCCGGTGCAGGAGAGGAATCAGGCTCTCAGGAGGTGGCCAGACCTGAGCTTGCTTAGCTTGCATGCTCGCAGCTCGAGGTTCACCCTGCAGCCAGACCTGTCTGCTAGGAGCACCCGCCAGCAGGCTCTGTGTCCCGTCTGCATTTGAGAGGGGATGGGCTTTACCGGGAGGGGCGTTTTGTCCCCTGGTGTCAGGTGCTCCATGCAGCAGCCATGTGCTTGGCCCGTCCAGGCACCAGGCCGACGCCCACGTCACACATGCCCTGCTGGGGGGCAGAGAGATTCCGCTCGCGGCTCTGCGATGAACTTTCCCTTCCCTGCGTGAGGGGAGCTGCAGCACCCGCCTGGCTGCCTTGTGAAAAGGTAGCATGCGAAGACCCCCGGGGCCATCCAGCCTGGGGGAGGTGAATGCTTCTCGGGGTCCTCCAGCCCCACAAGCTGGTGTGGGGTCAGAGAGTTAGGCCAGCCAGCGCCTGGCAATGTCAAAGAGACGCCTGGGGCCTTCACCAAATGGCTCTGCTGTCAACAGTGCTGTCGCCATCTGGCACGTGTTTAACGCTGCCCTCTCCTGGCTGTAGTCTGTATTGCTCAGCTAGGAGTCCTAGACTCTGTACTGCTCATGGGACTCCAGTGGTAGGTGCCCGTGCTTTTGAATCAGAAGCCCCGTTCTACTCCTGTTTTAGCCTTGCGGCCTCAATATGCAGCAGAGCGACAGCCTAGGGAGCCAGGGATTCGTTACTGTACCCTGCTCTCTCCTGAGCTCAGATCCCTCAACAGACCGAAATGAATTTACCCTCCACAGCCCTGTAAGGAGCAGGGACGCCTGTGTGACCCCATTTCACAGGTCAGGAGGCTGATTGCGCAAATAGAGCCCAGGACTCCTGCCCCTTCCCTGCAAGGCCCCCGGCCCCTATGCTGAAGGGAGAGGCAGCAGCCTGCAGACTTGGGGTCCAAGTGGGAGCCAGCCCTGAGTGCATCCAGCTGAGAATTCACATCGTCCCAAGGAGCTACAGACCCTGCGCTGCCCCTGGGGCTTGGCCAGCGCTCGTCGCTCCAAACCTGTCAGTGAGCGGCTCCCGTTTCCAGGCAGGAGCCGAAAGACACGAACCAACCCACCCCCTCCAAGCGACGGCTAAGGAAGGAAAAAGGGCTCCGTATCTTTTCTGAGGGTGACACCACTGAGCAGCGGTGGACTGAATGGCCGGGGCCGCGGCAGCGCTGAATGCAAGATGCAAAAAGCGACTCGCCCTCCGCCACGTCCTGGTGCCCTGCTGGACGCGGGCGAGCATGGGAGAGGGGCCGGGGATTTGTTGAGCCAGCGCCCCCTCGGCTGGCATGCCCAGAAAACACAGGAACAGACACCCAGCCACGCCAGGCTTCTGCCTTTCACAGGGGCGTGGCGGTATCACTAGCATCCAACTTCAGTAATGCACCAACGGGTGACTGGCTGGCCATTTCACCCCTGCCTGGAGCCCTCATCTCTGGAGGGGCTGAGCATCTCATCAGCGTTAGCCTCCTAACCCCCCATCAGAGGCAGGGCAGGGCTATTACCCCTGTTACAAATGAGAACTGAAGTCGAGAGATGGAGAACCACGGGCTCCGGAGGGAAACCAGGGTCTCAAGCCTAGATCTCCAGAGTGCTAGGTTCACACGGAACCACTGGGCCGTCCTTCCACTGCGGGGCAGCCCCTCCCTGCAGTGAGTCTCTGACCCCGGGTCAGCTGATTCGGGCTCGCCCTACGGGGCTAGAAATAGCGGGGTAGCCACGGCTCAAGCCCGGGCTCTGAGGCCCACCCACTACACCGGGTTTCAGCTGCAGCCCAATGTCTGCGGGGCTATTTTGAGCCCCGTGAGCCTCGGTCTGTTGAGATCGTGGCTGCGGGTTGGGTTGGCATTTTTTGGCAGTGTAGACGCACCCACAGTCAGGCCCAGGCTTCACGCCCCTGCTGAACCGGGGCTCGTCGCGCTGGGCTGTTCGTCCCTTTGCGGCATTTCACCTCGTCGCTTTGGGTGGGCCTAGGTGGTGATTTCCAGGGGTTTAGCCACGCTCCAGAGCCCGGTTCCTCCGACGCAAGGAGGGGAGACTCCTTCTCTGTCCCAGGAAAGCCCAGCAAACCACTGCACTGCGCACGCGTCTCCTTGGGGAAAGGAGGAGAGACCACAGCCCATGTGGCAGACGTTACCCGTGTCACCCAGTGCCCCACTGGAAGGTGCTCAGAGGCTGCGGTGACGGGCACGGTGTAAGAACCTCACTAGAACACAATAGTGGGAGTTGCCTCTGGGCTTTGGCTCGAGGCCTTTAAAAGAGCCGGCCCCAGGTCCAGCAACGGGGCAATTCTTCCCAGACCCAGCTGGCAGTAGGTCTGGGGACTGGGGCCCTGTGATGTGATCCCGGCTAGGGTAGCTGCCAGGGCCTGTCCCCTCCTTGCTTTATATTCCTGGCTTCTTGCAGGGCCTTTCGAAGACGCCCTAAAGCTGCACGAGTCCACGGTGGCTGGTGGGGCCAGCCCTCCCCTTGAGGACCAGTGGCCCAGCCCGCCCACCCGGAAGGCTCCCATCGCCCCCACGGAAGAGCAGCTGAAACGGGAGCCCTGGTACCACGGGAAGATGAGCCGGCGAGACGCCGAGAAGCTGCTGCAGATGGACGGGGACTTCCTGGTGAGGGACAGCATCACCAACCCCGGGCAGTACGTCCTGACGGGCATGAACAGCGGGCAGCCCAAGCACCTACTGCTGGTGGATCCCGAGGGCGTGGTAAGGACCGGGCTGGGCTCCCCAAACTCAGCCCGAATGTCCTGGATGGGCACCCCACCCCGCTTAGCCCCACCAGCCTCCTCTCTGGGGGGAGCGACACCCACCCCCTGCCCCGTTATGTTGCTCCAGGTGAGGACCAAGGACGTCCTGTTTGAGAGCATCAGCCACCTGATCAACTACCACCGGCAGAACGAGCAGCCCATCGTGGCAGCGGAGAGCGAGCTGCACCTGAGGCAGGTGGTGAAGAGGAAGCAGTGACGGCTGGGTGCGTCCCCCCGGCGGGGGCCTACGGGGGGGGGGCGGCAGGAACCCAGGGGGCCTGATTCTCTCCTGCCCTCGCCCCAGTCAGAGCAGTGGGGAATCGGCCGCCCCCTCTCTCCTCTGTGGGGGTGACCCAGTGGGGACAGGGCCGGTATCCACTGCCTCTTGGGCTGGGCTAATGGGGGTCGCTGGGAGTGAGACGCCCCCTGAGCATGCTGGGCCCCTGATGCTGTGATCCCTGACAGAATCCCCCTTCTCTCTGGCCCAGAGCCCCCCGGGGACCTGGCTCTGTACCCCGAGCGCCTGCCCAAGGAGGAGAGGGGGGCCAGGTGTAAAAGCAAGTGGATGCCACAGACAGCCCCCCCCGCACCTTCCCTAAGCAGCCCCCACAGCCCCCTCTGCTCCTCCTCTTCCTTCACCCACTGACACAGTCACCCTCTCTCTTTCCCCAGGGGACTGTTTTCCCTTCCCTCCCGAACGGCTTCCTCTTTCCCTCTCTCCTCCACTGGCGGCCACGCTCCCCCCTCCTCTGGACTCCCGCCACCTTCCCTCTTGCCCATGGATGGCTGTCACTCGCCTACAGGTTACTGCTGCTGTTCCCTCGCCTACAGGCGGCCACCTACGCCCGTGTCTCTTCGGTGGAGCCCTGCCCATTCGTGTTCTCTCTCCCACCTCCACCAGGGGAGTGCTGTCACATCCCCCCTCTCTCCTCTAGCCCTGTGCCATCTTCCCTCTCTCTCTCTCCTACAGACTTGCTACATCCCTCTTTCCCTCTTAGCTGCAGGCTGCTGCCACAACCCTCGCCGACTTTTTCACTCTTCCTCCTATCCCGGGATGGAGGCGATGTATTTATTCTACATGTGCCGATGAAACTCCGACTGGGACGTTAGCACGGCTCTCCCCACCATCCCCAGCAAGGAGCCCGGAGGACACAAACGGAGCTCAGCTCTTTGCTGCGTACGTCCCACCAGGAGCACACATACAACAGATCAAACCTACCCCCGACTTCTTAGACTAGTAGTTAATCAAAGCAAATGAATTGTGAGCAGGGAGCCGTGCGCGGGAGCTGCTTGTAACCCCGCCTGGGCGCGGACTGGGGTCTCCTGCCTAAGCGTGGCGCTGGGTGCCACGACACCTGAGCTCTCCTCTGCTGCTGACTGGCTGGGTGACCGTGGGCAAGTTGCTTTGCCGCTCTGTGCCTCAGTTTCCCCATCTGTAAAATGGGGAGGATGATATTGACCTACCTACCTCGCAGGGGGTGCTGTGGGGAGGAGTTAGCTAAAGCTGGTGTGGCCGCCTGAGTGCTAAATAGCATCCAGCTCAGCGGTTAGGTTTAGTCGCTGCTAGAGACCATCAGAGGGGTAGGGAGCCCCCTTTGGAGGTATAAGTGGGTGTGTCGGGAGGTGTCAGAAGCACAAGGCCCCATTCCCGTCTGCAAGGAGAATAGGAGCCTCTTCCCCATCTCACAAAACCTCCCAAGCCAACCCATTACGCTAACAGCTGCTTAGACTCCACTTTGCAGCCATGAGGGGACAATCTTGTAATTACGTTATCTGGCTGAGATGGCCCGTCATTAGGGAAACAACGTCAGATCTTATCAGCACTCTGCTTATTGAATCAGGACCGGAAGACAGAGGTTTGGACCTTGGGAGAGAGGACAAAGAGCGACACAAGGGAGGGTTTGGCCGTCCCACCGCTGGGACGCATCTCTCCTCCTGCACAGCTACCCAGGGGGTGACTTGGTGTCCACTTGGCTTCTGCCATGCTTCAGAGCCTCAGCCAGGCTCCTAGTACCTAGCCTGGGTCATGGCACTGCCCCTCCGCTCTGGCTGGGGTAGCCAGGTGCCTGCTTCCTTTGGATGGTGGAAGATGGGACCTTCCCCAGAGCCTAAGCTTTGGAGACTCACCAAGCACCTGCTATGCAAAGCTCACAGCTCCTCCTAGGCCACCTGCTCCCAAGAGGCATCGGTGCAGGAGATGCCAGAGTCCTCTTCCAGCAGGGGTCCCTACTCTTCGGAAGCTCCCATCTCCTCCAGTCCCACCCCAGAATGGAAAGGTACCTTCTCCAGCAAGGTGGGTCTTGCTCTTCTCAGGCACACGGGTCCGTGTCACTTTGTAGCGGGATTTTACAGGTTACCGGGCGCTGAGCATCCATCAGCTGGGACCCACGGTGAGATGTCCACTGAACGGCTGCCGCCTTTTAAACGCTACACAGCGATTGTCTCTCCAGCGCGCCGGCATTCGGGGGAAGCGTCTGACACGCAGCGAGGGGTTCGCTGGTTTGAATACGTTTCTAATTAAATGTGGAAATGATCAAACGGCCTGAGCGTGATCTTGCCTCTGCTTGACAGGCATGCGCCCTGGGGGAAGAGATGAACAGAGCCATCTGCCTCCGCTCTGGTGGGGGACAGCGGGTGCTCGTTGCAAACAGCTGCTCAGGTGAAAGCAGGCCATGACCGGTCACCCCTGGCTCCTGTGCCACCGTGGGGCGGCTTTCACGTACTCGCCCATGATCCTCCACCTGGTCCAGACACTGAAGTTACCTAATGGCAGCATAAGCTCCCGAGTGGTTGGTCGCTATGGCCCGTTCTGTCCTTGGCCTCCTTGCCAACAGGGGATTGAGAGGCGCATCCTCAAGGCAGCCCTACCAGGGATTGAACCGGGGTCCTCCAGAAGTACAGGCCTGAGCAGCTACAGCTTGAACTAACAGGCTGTAAGAGACTCGTATGCTCTGCAGATCAGGCACCGCGGGGTACACGCAACACACATGTTTCACGTGCTGGGTCCTCCAGACAACCTAGCCAAGCAGACACTTCGTTTGTAACGCCCCGCAGAATTCCACTCCCCTCCCACCCCACTACACGCTCCCGAGCACCTGATTTCCAAAGGGGCTTCCGGCAGATTGAGCCCAGCATCTGTCCTCGCCTCCTTGATCCTGCGATCCACGCTGGGCATTGCTGAAATTAAGAGGGAGCCCCCCCCCCCCGTTGGAATCCAGGTTTGGATTCTCACTGGAGCTGGGGGTGCCTAGATCTAGGGAGGGGGCTCGGACCCATTAGAGATTGCTCAGCTGTGACATCTGCAGCTGGATCCAGGGTTTGAGCTCGGCCCAGGACAGAGAATGGGGAGGCGCTGTGGATTTCAGACCACTACCCGGGCTCAGATTCTCAGAGGCACAGCCCCATTGACAACCTCGGAGTGTTTGGATCTAAGGTGGAAGGAGTTAGCTCCGGGCCATCGGCAGGGACATGGGAGCTTGGTCATGTCCCGTGCATTTGTTAATGTTTGTATTGTGGCAGCCCCGGGCCTGGAGCGGGACCCCATCGTGCTAGAACAATTCCTGCCCCACAGAGCTTGCAGGCAGGATTGGGCCCTGCTATATATTATCCAGCCGCTAGATCTGGTTTAGATTTAAATGACTCAGTTCAGGTGGCTTCTACTCCTCCCCTTGGGAGATGCTTCTGTGCTGAACACGCGGCACCATTATTACAGCTGCGTCCACCTGCCCACGCCCCACATTGCTACTGGCACTCCATGGCAGCCTCGGTCTAGCACCCAGAGCTTGGCTGAGCCAGAGACAGCAATCCACCCTCTTGCCCCAGGAGTGGGGGGGATCCATGGGCGGAAGGGGAAGATTGCACTGCCACTGCCTGTCCTGTGCCCATCCTGTTGATCTCAGAGGGCACTTGGATCAAGGTGGAGCCTCTCCAGGGGGTGCCCACACCTCCCCCAGGGTGGCACTTCCCTGTCCCTGGCTGGCGGGGGAGTCAGGATGTTCCCCCACTAAGCCCTGTCGTCCAATTACTTTCTTCCTCCTCCAGCATGCTATAGCTCCGTTATTTTTCCTCCTGCTGCCTTCTTGGCGGGGAACGAGAAGGGAGAACTACTGGGATCTGGGTTCAAGATCTGCCACCCGGGTGCTTCCCAGTCCAGGTCTCTCTCCCTCTCATTGTGTGGCGCCTGAGCCGCCACCTGCTGTTTTTGCAGACTCGGAGCTGCCACTCATCACAAGTTGATGAATACTCCCATTCAAATGGGAATGAAAACCCAGCAGCGGTGCCCGCCTTGAGGCTCTTTTCTAAGCAGAATGACCCCACAAAAGGAGCGAAGCTCAAATGAACAGAGGCAGAAAAGGCCTGGTGGATCTTGTGCTGCCCAACGCTCCTACAGGCGGGTAGTGCCAGGTGGCTGTTGATCAGGGAAATCGGGGGCATGCTGCCAAAGCAACGCGAGTACGTCTGAATCCCCCTCCCTCCACTCCCCCTCATCTATCGCTGCATCCAGATGAACTTTTAGGCCCTGATTTTCAAAGCTTTTGACCAGTCTCCTGGGTCTAGTTCATTGCAAACTGCAGGCAGCATTTGGAGCACCAGGCCGATCAGCTGATGAGAGGAAGGATGGGTGTAGTGAAGGAGAGCTGAGTGCTATGCCCGGCTCTGCTACTGACCCCCTTTAAGGCCTTGGCCCTGTCACTTTATCTCTCTGTGCCTCTTCCTCATTGACCAAAGGGGGCTAATAATACTCCCTTTAATACAAATTATAACAACAACAAGAGCTACCTGAATGCAGAATCGCAAGCTGCTTCTGAAGAAACCCCTCACTTTGTTTTACCATGTGTGGGGAGAGGACTCCCCCAGGCCGGGCACCCTGAGTCAATAAAACACCCTTTGGTCAGGCGTCCGGTGCTCAGCAGACCTAGATATTACAAGAGTCAATGAATAACTAACTAACTAAAACCCAGTAACGAACAGGTAATTTTCCACCGATAGCTGAATACAAGCAGGGACGAGCCGTTTCCATTGCGGGTTCTATTTTTCGCAGTATCGTAATGCATCTGCAGAGATAATTGCATCGTCCCTCTATAGCAGAGGCATGAAAAGGCTGCTAGAGCCGCACTTTCTTCTGTCACCGCTGGAAAGAAAGCCTCTGCCTTATACCAATTACCGCTGGGTCTGCACAGCACAGACCTTTCGACTTCTAGGGATGCTGTGATCCGATGCTTCAGAGAGGGTTTTTTTTTAAAGGGATTAATTGCTTCACAATAAGCCTGCCTCTGCCAGGGTTATTCTGCCTCCATCTGTGTAACCCATGTCATCTTGGGAAGGAGTAACGAAGAGGGTTAGTGGGATATGTTGGAGATGAAGAAGTACCTTCAAGTGTGGTCGCTTAGACGCTTCTCTCAGCTCTGCCAAGCCAGGCTTCAAACCTCAGGAGAGAGAACCTCTTACTTGCAGCATTTCAATAATCCAGTGTCCAATCCTGGTTTGGTCTGTCTGATCCCTTTTTTGTTGTTGTTTTGCGGGGGCCATCACTGAAGCTGCGTGGCCTGTGTGTTTGAAGCCTGGGACCATGACACCGTGACACACGCCCGCCAGGGTTTTGCTGCTCTGTTGCGAAACTGACAGAGAAGCAGAGAACTAAGGATCTGCTCGAAATAAAGCAGATTTCTTTATTTGTCCCGAAAAGGGATTTGGGGGATTTATGACTCTGCTTTTTATTTTACAGACATGGACGAACTGGCTCTGTTTTTCTAGCCCCGATAGTTCCCATGTGAGGGCACCTAGGTCGTCAATGAGGATCCAGCACTGGACCTTAAGCACTAAGGGTCCGATCCCCAGGGAGGCTCTGGATCAGGCCCTACAAGCTGATGAAATAACTTAAGAAAACTCTGATGGCACCGTAGGGAAACTAGCTCCCTTCGTGTTGTGCAGCAGGTCAGACTAGATGATCATAGTGGTTGTCACCATCTATGAATCACGTAGCCATATTTCAGGGAAAGATGTACCTAAATTCTTCAGCAGCATCCCTGGATTCGGCAGCGCCCCTGATGAGACAGACAGGAAATCCTGTGGCAGCCTTAATTCAATGAAAAAAATGGGGGCTTTTATGGAGTTAAACATGAACCTGAATAATGCAATCGAGGCAGCAGCCTCGGGAGTACTTTGCTATTCAATTCAATTTATTTTATGCTCTCTGCACATCTTCATTTTTGATCTGCCAGAGGTTTTTGTACTGACAGGCCATAGATGCATGGTAGAAGTACTTGTGGCGGGAGGGGGAAGGGGTGAAGCTAGAGGTTTTCGATGCTGGATACGGGGGATGTTGGGGTCTTTGACAGCTGGGGAAGCATGAGAGTCCATCTGGGATGATGGGCTAAGCACATTAGCTGTATAATTTTGCTAAAATTATCAGCCATTAAATGGTTAATAACACTAATAGTAAAACAGAGTCATTTCAGAGTTAACACCTCATTGAGATGACTGGGCTATTATCTCAAGCTGGCTGCAGACTTGGGCTGACAACATTGCATCCATGACACTTAGCAGAGAGTTGGTAGAGGCTGATTAGCACCTAGCTGGGCCACAGTGCTGGTTCCCAACCCCTCCCCCCCAGCTTCCTCTTCAGTTTTGTTAGCCATCTATTTACCCCCCAACACAACCCTCTATCTATGGTGCATATCTTGGTGCCCATCACCATAGTATCTGAGCACCTGACAATCTTTGAATCTTTGAATCCCAAATTCCATCTGAATTAACCCATTGTTCTTCTTCTCTCTCTCTGAAGTGTTACCTGGTATCCCTCCTAGGACAAGAGGCTGCATTGGGGGGATGGCAGCAAGGCATGTTCTCAAGTTTTGTCTTTCTCAAGTACATAGAAAGTCAAAGCAACTCTCTTTTTTGAGGGATACCACAAGGGCAAAGCTACTGCTAAAGACACCCTGGCTAGCTGAGTCTTTGACTGCATTAGCACAGCTCACAAGCAGGCCAGTTGCCTTCTCCTGATCTTGTCGCTTGCTACAGAAGTCACCTCTTCATGCCCAAGGTATGTAAGGTGGTGGTGACATGGTCGTCACCCCCCACCTAGTATCGTCAACCCCAAATGTTCAGAAATCGTGAGCTCCCCCCCCCCCGCAATCATGGGATTGGCTGAAAAATCATGAGATTTCAAAATGGCAACTTTGGGGTCCTTTGAATTTGTCTGCCAGTGTTGTAGTTTATGCAGCATCCAAGAAAAGCTTGAAAACAAGGCCTAAGAGTCTCACCTCATCCCAGGACTCCAGGAGCTGAGGCTTTAAGAAAAGCACCAAATATTGCATGATTCGTAATTAAACCATGGACTGGCAACACTGCAAGTCATATGACATTGCCTGCTAGGGCCTTTCTGCATCTCAGGTTGTCCCTTTGGCTGTAGGACTCTGCTAGTGGCCAGTAACATAGCACTGCCCGTCAGCAGATACTGCTAGCTACATCCACAGTCTATCTAAGAAGCTGATGTTGTGGGACGGGAAAAGAGAGGGATAAGGGAACGTTACTTACTGATAAATCTGTTGGTCCTAGTCTCCCATTCTTCATCCTGCTCTCCTCCCCTCTGTGTCATGAGCTGCTTAATAACATTTCTCTTGCTAGCCTTCTTCTGGAGCTCCGAAGTTGTTCTAACTGAGGGAGGGTGATCTGGCGGAGGCTTATGGGATCACTGCTGCCTGGCTACCAGCAGGTGGTATCAGAACGCTGCCTGTTCACGACTCCCGTACTGTTGGGGAAGGCTAGGACCTGGCAAATGGAATTACCAGTAAGCCAGGCCCTTCATTGTCGGTTGTGATTTTGTTGAACGTTTCCCAGGAAATTATTGGGCTTATTATAAATATTAAAAAATGGGTGAGAATCAGTGCAAAAAAATAATGGCAATGTTTTTTAGGGTTAATACGGAGGGATGGGAGGACAGAAAAAAACAGCAAATAGAGAAAAGGCCGAGTACTGAAAATCCAAGCCGTTTATGGCTGTGGTTTATTTCATGAATTGCACATGACGGTACGTACACAGATGCCTACGCTTGCATGTGTGTATCTGCTACTACAAGCCCCACTGCCCCGTGTGAAGAGGGGTGGAAAAAATGGAAACCCACCTTCAGACCCAGGCAGGGGGCCTGTAACCTAAGCCCCACCACCCAGAGCAGAAGCCCTCAGGCTCTGGCCCCAAGTGGTGGGGCTCGGGTTTCAGCTTCGGCCCTGGGCCTCAGCAAGTCTAAGCCAGCCCTGGCAACCCTGCTAATACGGGGTTGCGACCCGCTTTGGGGTCCCGACCCCCAGTTTGAGAACCGCTGGGCTACCCAACGTAACGGATTGGATTAATTTAACATCCTGAGCGTTTTCATGTCCTTGTGTGGTCCAAAGCTGAGGTGGTGAAAAAAAAAATCAGTAAAAAACAAATAATTGTCTTTGTAAAACCTGAGAATTTTTCAGTTAAATAAAAGAACCCGTAAAAATCAAATTACCAGCAACTCACTCTCTTATTCTGTCTTCTGCACTCCAGCTACTTGGTTGGATAATTAACAGGCACCCTTTGATTTGTAAGTCCCCCCAGACATGACAATAGGGCTGAATTCAGGGTTCTGATACTAATTGAGGGTATTGCAGGTTTCCCATTTCTAATCCATGGAGTTAGCGGTTGTAAGACAGACTCTCAGTCTTGCTGGTTCTCCAGGGCTGTTCCTAACGCCCGTCAGGCTCCAGCCACCCAACAGCCTCACCCTCTTTGAGATCCACTCCACAACCACGCGCCACTGCTGGAGCTAGGGTGACCAGATGTCCCGATTTTATAGGGACAGTCCCGATATTTGGGGCTTTTTCTGATATCGGCTCCTATTACCCCCCTCCCCCGTCCCGATTTTTCACACTTGCTGTCTGGTCGCCCTAGCTGGAGCATCCACCTTGCGTCTGCGAGACATTGTCACATCTGCATTTCCATGCAACTTCCCAGGAGTCGTTTGGGGGAGAAGTTGTCTTCTATGCCTCAGCTATCGGTCTGGCAGAACCCTCTAGGCTTGAACCTGGGATCTCTGAAGCTTGAGCCGCTGCTGCATGAGCTAAAGGTCACATGGCTCTTAACTAAGGCTGTAGCAGACTCATGAATCTCTACGTGGTCTCGGTGCCACCAGATAGGACAGAGCACGGCACCCAGGCGGTGTGTGGGTTACAGCTCCGGCACTCTGTACGGGCCCCTTATCCGTGAATGCCAAGAATGGGCAAACACAGCGGTGCCGTCTAGGTGTACCAGACATGTGGGTCCCCTAGAGAGCAGCACGACCCGGCTCCCTTAGCGGCTCGGAGCATGACATCAGCCGGACTGCGGGACGCCAAGTTCAGATCCGTTCTGGAGTGTTATTGGAGAGGAGTCACTTGCTGATGCGCCTCCCCCTTGGTGGTCCCACCAACATCCTGAGAAGAGGATGCCCTTGCTCTCCAGCCAGTTCACATTCTCTCCTTCCTGGGCAAACAAAGAGTCCAGGAAACTAAACTCAAATCAACATAATTCTGCACCCGCTACCCCGGCTCCCTCCCACCTTCTCAGGCTCTGCAGGACATTCCCCCCCCCCCCCCCCGCTCTTGTGCGAGGTCTCACTCCCGGGGTTTTCTCTCTGGAGGCCCAGCTCCAAACTCATCAGGGAAACCCAGATCCTTCCCCTCATCTGGGTTCCAGCCCAGGGACCCTGCTGCCGTGAGCAGCTAAGCTTTGCTCCCTTGACTCCTCACTGCTCCCTGGATTTCGTCCGACCTTGGCCTTCCTTCAGGGCCTCTCCCAGACTTGCTGCACCTCTGCCTCTCTCCAGGCCTTTCCTCCCGTCCTTAGCAAGCGGAGAAGGACCTAGCGTTCTTCCCCTCTCTCCCTGCAGCCTCCTCATCTGGGCTCCCTTTCCTTAGGCTCGCCACCCAGCTGGGCTTCATTTTCAGGGGGGCCTGCCCCACCTGCCAGTGCAGCCAGGGGCCCTGACTGCTCTGTCTCTAGTTAACTCTTTCATTACCTGTGAGGGGTAGGCAGCCCAGCCCAGTTATCAAGGCAGTTTCTTCTCCCGCAGCAATTCACAGGGTGCGTCTTGACTGGCCAAGAGCCACTGCCCTTGCACGCTGCCAGGTGAGGGGGGTGCTCAGATCTTGGTGGCCCCGCTCCTCCCCCCTGCATCTGTGGCCTCAGTGAGTGATCTGCCCCTTAGATATCTGCATCCCAGGTGCTGCCCTCCCAGAGATGGGCACGTGAACGGGGGTGCCGGGCCCATGTCTCCAAACCACTGACAGGCCTCCCAGGGGTCAGCCATCCTCAACAACCGTTCGGTGGCTCTGTCCAGAGAGCTTAGCCAGCTGGTGGAAAAGCTGAGCGGGGCTCGGACTCGCTAACCCCCTCCCCCCTATGTCAGAGCTCCCCAGCTCCCACGCCTGTGCCGAGCAGGGGATGGCAAGGCCCAGCGTCTCCCTGTTTCTATTTACCCTGCTACTTTGTTCTCGCACACCTTCCCTTTGTTATTGTGCTGGGAACAATGGCAAGTTAAATAGAATTTCCCATTTCCTAGGCACAGAAATAGCTTCCCCACTACTAATACCGGTGCCGACGCAGGCGGCACACGGATCAGTGCAAAGAAAAGGCACCAGAAGCGAGTGAAAGAAAGAGACTCTCAGGTAATTGTTCTTTTTAATTCCACTCAGGAGAGATTCTCTAGAAGTCTGAGAGACGTTAAGAGGCAGGAGAGAAAGGATCCCTCTTCAAACCTTTGTTTCCTGGCAGTGCCTCAGGCGCAGGTTGGCTAGGAGAGAAAGAGATGGAACCTGGTGTGCAGCTGGTTCTGAGTCCCTCCCCCCCGGCTGAGAATGGACACACTCAGTGCATGGAGCCAGCGGGGCTTCCAAGAACCCTCCTGCTCCCATGTCTGTTGTGAGTCTCTGTCTATAAACACATCTCCCCAACTCTCCCAGAGTTGACTGTGGACACCTGCCTGCAGCTTCCCTTGCTGAGAACTGGCACGCTCAGTTCCTGGCGTTCCCCATTCCCCACCCACTGGTCTGGCTATACCTTTAGCTCATAATCTGTAGCCAGCCTCCTGCCTCCCGGCCACCCCCTTTCACTCGATCCCCCCTTTCCTTAGCGGGGAGCTGAGGCCTGGCACGCTCATCACCCAGAGAGCTGGAGGTGAGTTTCTTTGGGAGCTATGCCCGCTCTGTGCCCCATTGACTGCTGGCTCTGCACTGGCTGTGGCGATGGGCAGGGCTGGACCATGTCCAATGCTCTTTGTTTATCTTAGGGGAACTCAACCATTTCTGAGCTCTGTTTACCTTCTTCCCTGCACAGGCTGAGAAAAGGCAAACTGCAATTGTCCCTCTTTCCCTTGGCCTCCCCTTCCCTTCTGATCCGCCCCTTTCTCCCCTCCCCTCCAGCCACTCCCTACCGTACTGCCTGCAGTAAAGTCCAGGGCTGGCTCTGCAGTAGCTTTTAGGGGGCTCTCTGTCCCCCGGCCTTCATGCGGCATTTCCATGATATCCCCAGCTTGCCTGCCTGAGGCCCACCCATCCGGGCCCAGCAACCCCTCTTCTCATATCCTTCCCCACCATGCTGGACTCCGCAGCGTGCGGTCACCCCCCCCAGGCGCACACACCTGCAAAGCAGTGCTGAACAAACAGCGGTAGAACCTCAGCCTTACGAACACCTGCGCAACGGAGGTTGTTTGTAACTCTGAACAAAACGTTACGGTTGTTCTTTAAAAAGTGTACAGCTGAACGTTGACCGAATACAGCGTTGAAACTTTACGATGCAGAAGAAAAATGCTGCTTCCGCTTTAGTCGTTTATGTTTAACACGGTAGTTGCATTTTTTTTGTTGTCTCTGCTGCTGCTTGCTTGTGTACTTCCGGTTCCAACTCAGGTGTGTGGTTGACGGGTCAGTTCATCGCTCTGGTGTTCGTAACTCGGAGGTTCTGTGGTCGTTGGGAAACCAGACTGTGTGGCTACATTGAGCCGCAGAATGGGGGGCGGGAGGTCAGGAATGATCCACTGACTGTCTGTATGGCCAGGGCAAAAGGCCCAAAATAAAACTGTTCAATTAGTTTTGAGTCTTTTGAGGTGTTTTCACCCTTTCCTGCTACCAAAAATTAGCTCTGACCCTAAACAAACGGACATTTTGCAATGGCTGAAATGTAGCGTTTCCACTTTTTCAGAAAACCATTTCCATTTCTTTTCAGCTGAAACCGGTCGCTGACTTCGCAGATCGGTTTAAATGCCCCCCAAACGCATTTTCCAGCAAATTTACTATTTGCCAAAATCATGGCACCTGACTCTCAGCTGAACCCTTCGCCCAGAGACGTCTCCTGGCTGCTGGCTGCCAATTAGGCAGAGCCGGTGGCGAAGGATCTTCACACGACACCGGAGAAAGAGCACGAATCCCGTCCTGTTGTTTGTGTTAAAGGTCTGCGGCTCGTTAAGTCTTGTTCCGCCGTCATGCGGCACAATGCGCTAAGACACCTCATAAATCATCGCACGAGTTTGTTCTTCTGTAGAGCGAGCGGCTCGCTTTCAGGAGGCGTTGGGGGCAGGCGGGTGTGGGAGCTGTTCACCGATCAAAATAACTGTGCAGGGAATAAAGGGGGAGGGGAAACTTGTTTCCTGAGGGGTGGGGTGTAATCTAAGGCCCCTGGGTCCCTCAGGGATGTGAACAGCCTTGGTTCACCCCTGACCCACCGACACATATGGGCTGATTTGGAGCCCAGATCTGCAAGGTGCTGGGTGCCTTCCATTTTTGGAGGCTTCAAGGGGAGCTCTGAACATTGCAGGGGGTGCCCAGCGCCTCACAGGCCTGGGTCCCCGGTCTCGTCCATCTTGCACATTGCAGCCTGCTTGCAGGCTAGCAAGGAGAATGGAAGGCTGGCCTGGTAGCTCCGAGAGATTTATGTGGAGGATTCTGTTGACTCATCCAGCCCATGTTTAGCCTGAATCTACCTCTACCCAAGGCGCGGATGATAAAATGCACCCTTCAGCCATGCTGCTGCAAGGAGAGGAGTAATTACGGTATCCCTGACCTAATGCAATATATTGAAGAGGCTGGAGGAAGCAGAGAACAACTCATGGCTGATTCAGCACAAGAACACAGGACTTTCCCTTCTGTATTAGACATAAGAACAGAAGAATGGCCATACTGAGTCAGGCCAATGGCCTATCTAGCCCAGTGTCCTGTCAGCGCTTCAGAGGGAATGAACAGAACAGGGCCATTCCCGTCATCCAGTCCCAGCTTCTGGCAGTGAGGCTTAGCAACACCCAGAACATGGGCCTGTGTCCCTGACCATCTAGGCTCATAGCCATCGATGGACCTTCCTCCAGGAACTTATCTAGTTCTTTTTTGAATCCAGTCATACTTTTGGCCTTCACAACATCCTCTGGCAAGGAGTTCCACAGGTTGACTGTGTGCTGTGTGCAGAAATACTTCCTGATGTTTGTTTTAAACTTGCTGCCCATTCGTTTCATTGCATGACCCCGGTTCTTGTGTTAGGTGAAGGGGTAAATAACACTTCTCTATTGACTTTCTCCAGCCATTCATGATTTTACACCTTTAGCATATCCCCCTCTAGTTAACTCTTTTCTAAGATGAACAATCCCAATCTTTTTAATCTCTCCCCATACGGAAGCGGTTCCATTTCCCTACTTATTTTTGTTGCCCTTCTCTGTACCTTTCCCTTTTTAAGATGGGGTGCTCAGATCTGCACACAGTATTCAAGGTGT
Source organism: Mauremys mutica (assembly GCF_020497125.1). Taxonomy (NCBI): domain Eukaryota; kingdom Metazoa; phylum Chordata; order Testudines; family Geoemydidae; genus Mauremys; species Mauremys mutica. Next base: position 6,100,826 of record NC_059095.1, read on the forward strand.
GGGCGTGCCATGGATTTATATAGCGGCATTATGATATTTTCTGTCTGATTATCAATCTCTTTCCTAATGGTTCCTAACATTCTGTTCACTTTTTCGACGGCCACTGAGCAGATGTTTTCAGAAAACGATCCATGATGACTCCAAGATCTCTTTCCTGAGCGGTAACAGCTAATTTAGACCCCGTTATTTTATATGTATAGTTGGGATTATTTTTTCCAATGTGCGTTACTTTGCATTTATCAATAATGAATTTCATCTGCCATTTTGTTGCCCACTCACCCAGTTTTGTGAGGTCCCTTTGGAACCCTTTGCAGTCAGCTTTGGACGTAACTATTTTTGAGTAATTTAGTATCATCTGCAAACTTTGCCACCTCACCGTTCACCTGCTTTTCCAGATCATTTATGAATACGTTGAACAGCGCAGATCCTTGGGAGACCCCCCTCTTTACCACCGCCATTGTGAAAACTGACCCCTGATTCCTCCCCTTTGTTTCCTGTCTTTTAAGCAGTTACTGATCCTTGAGAGGACCTTCCCTCTTATCCCATGACTGCTCACTTTGCTTAAAATCTTGCCTTTGGTGTGGGGCCTTGCCGAAGGCTTTCTGAAAGTCCAAGTACACTACATCCACTGGATCACCCTTGTCCACATGCTTGTTGACACCCTCAAAGAATTCTCCTATGGTGAGGCAAAATTTCCCTTTACAAAAGTCCCATTGACTCTTCATCTCAGGGTCTGATCTTTACTATCAGGTTGCTTGGTACTAACTTAGGCTCATTGGCCTGTAATTGAGTCAGGGACCATAGGGCTCAATGCTCGTCCACAGGGCGCTTTGGAACTGGTAGGTTTCATCCTGCCACCCAGAGACCTGCTAACAGTTGTCTGAATAGGAGCTGAACTCAGACAGGTGGAGCCCAGCCCTGGGAGCTGATTGGCCGAACACTGGGGGCCCTGATTGGCTCGCAGCCCCTCTTTAAACCCAGAAGAGGAAGTTGTACATGCAACTGGGATCCACCTTGCTCAGGGCCGTGTGCCTTGTGCTTCCTGCTCCTGCGGTGTGATTTCCTGGTATCCTGAGCAGGCCTGGTTCTGCTCTCAAGTTGTCTCCTGCTTCTGTTCTCCTGGTAACCCGACCTTGCCTAACTCCTGACACTCCACTTGCATTTTGCCCTCTGGCCTACCTTGGACGCTGACGTCCTGGTAGCTGACTCCTGCTCTGACCACTAGGTCAGACTGCCCACTCCCAGTCATGACAAATTGCTAGGATCACTTTTGCAGCCTGTTTGGAAAATTGGCGTTACCCATGGGCCGTCTCACCCCGCAGCTGGTCTGCCAGAAGAAGAGGTAATCTTCCATAATGCAGCCCAGGCCCTGTCTGCACGATCCGTGTGAGCCCAGTTTGCAAGCAGTGAATGACGCGAGTTGGCCTATGTGAAATGAGTTTGCTGGGCCTCAGTCCATTTGCCGGTGGACATCACCCAACCCTGCCTGCGATTGGCAGCCTCCGTGGCGAGGCCAAGGTGTGAGTGGCATGCTCCTTGCAGGCTTCAAGAGGCTCTCTGCCTTGCAGCATGAGCAGGCCCCAGCTGTTCCAAGACTTTTCCTTTCCAGGATGGTAGACTTGGTCCATTTTTATCCGCGTTACATCGATTATCTTGACTGAAAAAGACACGCAAAGCCCTGCTCTTTGTCCCCTCATTCCATGGTGAAACAGGAAGGATCCGTGTGGTATTTACCCCAGCAAACCCATCGAGATCCCCCGCCCTCCCGACACCAGCTGACACCTGCCCCCTCACAGGGGGATTCTTGCCGGACATTAGGGAAATGTATCACATGCTGCACAGTCTTTTTCCCCACCCTGTTCTGCCATCTACAGTATCAAACCACTTACACTCTGCGAGTACTTGAGCTTTGATGCCTGGTCCTTGGAGGACTATTGACTTTTGTGAAGCACTCTGATGAGCTGAAGTGCTTGGAGGGGGATATTACACTTCCCTCCCATGGAGCACCCTTCAGTACCGTGCCAGAGCCGCTTTGGATGTGTCTCGGTTTCGGTGCATGGCAAGCACGGGGAAGGGGGGGGGGTTTCAGGTGCTGCTTTAACAGAGCCCTTACATTCATTAGTACTTACTGAGCTAGGGGGCCCATTGAATTCAGTGGCACCATTTGGCTAAGTGGTGTTTAGACACAGATTGCAGACTCCAGGGCCCTGGGCCTGGAATGCCTGTCTCCAGATCTGCTCCTGCGACTCCTTATTGAACCCCCGGAAGGCGAATCCTGTCTCGTCTGTCTATTCTACATGACTAAAGGACCTGGGTGTCCCAGCACGACTAGGACTTCGGGAAGGAAGGGGGAGGAACTCTGCAAAAGCCTCCAATACCTGCGACGAGGAAGATAGGATTTATTAGCCCCATTTTGCAGATGGGGAAAATGAAGCACAGGGAAGGTAAATGACTTGACCGAGGTCACACAGGGAGCCAGTAGCAGAGCTGGGAATGGAACCCAGGATCCTAAACCTGTGCTGTGCTGTCATCCTTCTGCTCGCTTCTTCAGAGCCTGCCAGGGCCGATGAGAGCGGGGGAAGCCGGTACAAATTACTGGGGCCCAGCAGTTCGGAAGGAGGCCTGGGACCCGGCTTCATCGGCCCTGTGTAGCCGGTCTGCCCTTGCTGGGGGACCCCCAAATTTTTTTCACCAGGGCCCAAACCCGCTCTCGGCGGCCCTGAGCACTGCTAGATCGCTGGGGCCTGACTCTGGTCTGGTCTGCACCGCTGCAAATCCATCCCCGCCCCTGGCGTCCTACCCGCCTGAGAGAGAATGGGGCACGGGGACAGAGAGGAGCTAGGCTTGGACAGGATCCCTGGGCGGGCAAGTTCTGGATCTGACCTCAGAGAGCGGCCCACACCTGGTGCATCAGGGGAAGGTGAGACTCCCTTAAGGCACCTGGCACACACAGAGGAGAAGGGTCCCACCAAATTCTTTCCTAATCCGGCAGCAAGAGATCTGCTTAGCCCCAGTACCTCGCCTGGCCCTTAGGAACCGACTCTCCCCATCGCCCAGGCTCTGGGGAAAGCGGCGATTGCCTGGGAGGAGAAGGAAAACCAGGCGAGACAGCAGCGGCCGCTGGCACCCGTTGTGTTTAAGGCGGTGTCTCTCCTCTCGCCCCCCCAGCAGGTCCATTGTGTGCAGCCAGCGGGAGCGAGGAGATCGGTGCCAGCCGAATGCCAGCTGCGCTCTGTAGCGCGCGCGGCGAGGCGCAGGAGCAGCCTAAAAAGCCGGGGGCAGCTGTGTTAGGAGGAATACGGCTCGGTTGCTGAGGTCTGTGTTGGGGAGGTTTCTGGCGCCCGTAATGAATGAATTGTGGCAGGAGAGCGGGTATAAAAGGAAGCGGCGGGGCTCGGGCACCTCATTCCCAGCCCCGAGCCAGCCGCGGACCTGCTGCCTCCCCCCCTCCGGCTCTGCTTGCGCATTCCCCGCCGGCAGGTAGGCAGCTGGGGTCCCTGCGTGCCGGGCTGGGGGGCGCCCCGTCCCCCCGCAGCCGGGGTTCCCCGCTCGCAGGTCTGGGGCGCGCCTGGGGCCCCTCAGTGCGGACCAGCCTAGCAAAACCCAGATGGCGTAATTGCGCGGGGTGTCCTTCCTTCGTAGCATGCGGGACTGGAGGGTTAGCAGGGGAACCGTCCTGCCTCCCCCCCCTCGCCCCAAGAAGTTAGTTGGAGGCCGGGCTGGGGCTAGCACGGAGCGGCCTGCAGCCCCCTGCGCCTGCGGGACGCCAGCCACAGGTGCCCGGCTGAAAACTTCCCGCCCCTTGTGGAGCCGGGGGGGGAGGGCACGGCTGCGGGGGGGGAGACCGGGGGCTCCTGGCCCGGGCTGGCCCCTCCGCGACCGGCCGGCGTGCGCTGAAATGCCTCGTCTCCGCCGGGAGGTCACCGGCCACTGGGCGAGGACGCAGCCGGTGCGCCCTAGCTGGCTGCCCGCCGCGGGGGCGTGGGAGCGGGGCCGATCCTAGGCGCTTCGTGCCCCGGGCGCCCCGGGAAGGGGGTAGCGGCTGGCAAGTGGCCCCCAGGGTCCCCGGACCCGCTCCGCCCGCCCCCGTGGCCGCTGGGCGCCGCGGCTGCTGTCTGTTTCCCTCCGCCGGGGGGTACCGGTTTTCGGAGGCTGGCTTGGCCCGGCCCGGCCCGCGGCGGGGGGGGGGGCGCCAGACACTCCCGGGAGCCGGGGCTCGGCAGCGGAAAGAAGTTAACCGAGGCGAGCGGGGGCTGGTGGCCCCGGGGTGTCAGGCGGCGCCGGGAGCGCTAATGGGGGGGGGGGTTGATTTCAAATCCAGGTCCGATTGGGGGGGACCCTGTGGCCAAGGGGAGGGGTACCCCCCCCCGGAGCAGACTCTGTAGCCCGCGAAGTGTCTGTGGAGCTCAGGGGGGTGTTGGCTGCTGGACCCCGCAGGGCTGGGCGAGTGACTCAGGCCGGCCGGGAGCCGCTGGCTCCAGACAGCTCCGCTCGGCGGGCCGGGCCCAGAAGTTGGCCGGGGAAATGCCGCGGCTCGGGCGAGTCGTGGCAGGTTCGCTGGGCTCGGAGCCCGCGGGCGGTGAAGCAGCAGGTTGGAGCGGGGGCGGGCAGATACACCGAGCTCCCCACACCTCCCAGGGAGGGGGCAATCCCCCCCCACCTCACAGATCCGGGGCCCCAATCCCCCCGAGCCCCATAGTAAGGCTCCAATCCCCCCCGACCCTGTGGAAGGGTGGGGGGGGCAATCCCCACAGAGCCCCATTGTGAGGACCCCAATTCCCCCCAAGCCCACAGAAGGGTGGGGGCCTAATCCCCCCTAAGCCCCATAGTAAGGCTCCAGTCCCTCCTGAGCCCCACCAGAGGGTGGGGGTCCCAATTTATTTGCCGTTCCAGACCCCCACCCCCTCGACTCTTTCTGAGCCTGGGCGTGACGAGCCCCTGGGGCTTTGCTTGTTTATCTTCCAGAGGGTGAGTGACGGGGGGTCTAACTGCCACTCCACCCTCCTTGGCTTCCTCCCTCCCTCCACCCCAGAAGCAGCAGCATGTGGCTCTTGGAGAGGATCCGGGGCTCGGTGGAGAACGGCGCCGCCCGGGCCAGCGACTCGGGGGATAAGCAGGCCAAGGGCCCCCTGTACAGCAACGTGCTGACCCCCGATAAGATCCCGGATTTCTTCATCCCGCCCAAGCTCACGCCGGCGCCGCCCGAGGCCGAGGGGGCCGAGGGGAAAGCCAAGCCCAACCTCGGCACTTCGGCCTCGGAGCAGAACCTGTCGGCCCGCAAGTCCCCGCGCAGCCCCCGCCTGCCGGTCAAGGCTGCCTCGGAGAGCAAGAACCTGCTGAAGGCCGCCAGCCGGCACATCATCCAGATCGAGAGCGCCGACGAGTGGGCCTCGGAGGAGGACTTCAGCACCAACGCCGACCCCCAGGCCCAGACGGCCATGTCCCTCCCCTACGTGCCCAAGGCCCAGACCTCCTACGGCTTCGCCACCCTCATGGAGAGCCCCCACACCCGGCGCAAGGAGTCCCTCTTCCACAGCGAGCACGGCAGCCTGTGCCAGTCGCAGGCGTCCTCGCCCAGCTCCCAGCGCAAGGCGGCCGCCGGCGGGGGCAAGGTGAACGGGGAGAGCGCCCGCCTGACCCCCTCCGACATCGGCATGTCCCTCATGAACCCCTACCGCTACTTCAGCGGCGGGGAGAGCGACACCTGCTCCTCGGCCGAGTCCTCGCCCTTCAGCTCGCCGCTGCTCTCCCGCTCCGTCTCCCTGCTCAAAATCTTCAGCCAGGACAGCCAGGCCAAGGTCATCAAGCTCAAGCACTCGGTGGCCCGGAACAGTTCCCTCTCCACCGACGACAGCTCGGCCGACACCAGCCCCAGCTCGCAGCGGCGCATGCGGTGCGCCACGCCCCCGGCGGGGGCGGCGGGGGGCGCCCTGCCCCAGTCCCTCCTGCCTCCGGACTCGCCGGACCGCCTGCACAAGGAGCACACCATCCGGCTGAGCAAAGGCGGCAGCATGCGGCTCTCGGCCGAGTACGACGCCGCCAACGCCCGGCTGCGGGTGCGGGTCATCGCGGCCGAGGCGCTGTTCGACAAGCTGTGCGACGCGCGCTCCATCAACTGCTGCGTCTCCCTCTGCCTCAACCCGGGCAAGGTGCAGAAGCAGCGCAGCACCATCATCAAGAACAGCCGCAACCCGGTCTTCAACGAGGACTTCTTCTTCGACTGCCTGGGCGCCGGCAACGTCAAGAAGATGGCCCTCAAGGTCAAGGTGGTCAACAAAGGCAGCAGCCTCAAGCGGGACACGCTGCTGGGCGAGAGGGAGCTCCCGCTCACCTCTCTGCTGCCCTTCTTATAAACCCGTCTTCCACCTCCCCGCCGCCCTCCTGCCCTGCTGGGAGGGGATGGGCAGGGAGGCGTTGGGCAGGAGGGATCAGGCCACCGTGAGGGGCGTGGGATGCTCCCCCGGGGTAACGGCATGTCCATCCCAGGCTGTGTGTGTCTGTGTGTGTGTGTAAGGGGGGACAAGACCCATCCTGCTCCCCCAGGATGGGTCTCCTTTGCTGAGCGTTCCCTGCACGGACGTGCCTGGAGGCGGTGGCTGCCGTGTGTCCCCTCAGGAGGCCGTGAGCGGCTAGCGAGTCGTCCGTTCTTCTCTGGAGACGCCGTGGGGATGAGGCATGCGGGTGGCCTGCGTTCTCCGGGGCCCTGCTGGAAGGCGTTGACGGGAGGTGGGTTATCCCTGTCCGGGTTGAGGACGGCCTTGCGCAAATGAGGCGGTAGTAGAGATTTCAGCCTCACAGCTCAGCAACCCCTTCTTCCCCCGCCCCTGGTTTCTCATCTCCATGCCGGGTCCCAAGACCCGGCTGCCTTTGAGCGAGGTGTGGAAGGCCCTCACAGGCCATTCCTGTTGGGCTCAGGCTTGATATGGAGCGTGCGGGGGGACAGCTGATGGAGTGCAGAGCTGGGAGAACGATGCTGCGAGGCTGAATCCCAGCCGTGGCGGGACCATTTCTGAGGCTTGAGCAGGGCACGGCCTAGTCAGTAATGGGGAGAAGGGATGCTCTTTGGCGGGGAGGGAAAAGATGACCCCACCGGCCTCTTCCATCTCTGATTTCTCTCCTCCTCGGTTGGCTGACAGGCAGAGAGAGGGCAGGGGTTGTTGGACAGGGCTCTGCCAAGTCTCTCAACATTGATATGTCTCTTAAAGCTCCAACTCCTGGAGTCAGGGGGTTGCATCAGAATTTCAGCTTGCTGCCTTGCTTTTAAAGACATTTCTAGCCCTCATGGCCGTAGAGTAAAGCTTGAAGCCGTGACTCTAGTGGCGCAGAAGACAGACAAAATGAGCCTCAAATTTATCACTTAAATTCTGTTTGCCAAAGGCTGGGAATGGGCGACAGGGGATGGATCGCTAGATGATCACCTGTTCTGTTCATTCCCTCTGGGGCACCTGGCATTAACTACTGTTGGAAGACAGGATACTGGACTAGATGGACCTTGGGCTGACCCAGTTTAGCCAGGCATGAAAATATCACTCGGTCTCTCTGAGGTTGCCAGGGGCAGCTTTTAATGCCCCATCAATGTGAAAAGCTCTCTCTGCGACCGCTACGAAGTCCTTGCCAATCTTCCCAATGGCCTTGTGCTAGTCTGCGTTACCTCCCCCAGCCCCAGAGTGCAGTTTAGATCGCTATGGCCGTGGGGGCTCTCCTTCCTCTGGGGGAAGGGGCTTCTCCAGGCTAGCATGGGGAAGTGATTCCTTCCTCTGCAGATAGGAGACTCTTCCCTCTGATCCAGAAGATTTTTGCCTCTGGCTGCTGCCATAGCTACTTCTGGGATGAGCATCCAGAAGATGCACTGTCCAAGCCCCCCCATCCCTGCACTTCCTTCATCCCTGCACTCTGCAGAAGAGGGAGGGTGGACAGTCTGATCTATTCTGTTTAAAAGCAGCAACAGTGTTTAACCCCCGCGAGGCTGCCTGTGGCTAACCTCCACCTCCCTCAGCAGGAATGCACCTGCGAGGACACGGTGGTGCATTAATAACCGGTTTGGGATTACCCAGAGCAGCACGCAGCAGGGCCAGTAACAACCACAGTGTTTCACACAGGGAGGTGGGACCCTGGCTCTGAGCATTGCACAAACTGGTCTGACCACTGTCAGGGATAAAATCAAGTGTGAAAAATCAAAAGCAAGAACCAGGTCCCGGCCTGACCTTGCCTCTGAGCGCTTTATGCAGCGGGGGCGGAGGTGCAGAAGGGGAGAACAAACCACACTGTTTGTGTGGCTCATCCTTTTCCTCTTGGCTTATAACCTGCTTTGGGAGGGCAGAAACCTTTGCCCGGGAGCTGCGATTGTTAAGATGCCGCATGAACGGCCTCTGGGTTCGTTAGCGCAGGCGGATTCCTAGTGCGTAGGAGACGGGTTTGCTAGAGCAGAGAGAACAGGGGTTACACCATTAACGGCCCCAAAAGAGAAGCTTGGGGGGGAGAAACCCACGGGTGGGGAAGGCTCACTTGGCCACGGTTTACACCGGGACCGATCCCTGCAGAAGCCCTCCCAGCTTTTTCCACAATACGCGCCGAGAATCTGCCCTGACAAACAGCCAGTGCTGTGGGAATTTCCCCCCCCAATCCCATTACGATTCTGTTTCTCTGTCGCTGCAGGCTGATTAGAATAATCAAATCAGACAATGGTTGGGGGTGGGGGGGGGGAGTGCATCTCTCCAGCCTTGTCCAGGGAAATCTGACTCTGGAAGCTACTGCAGCGTTGTGAGAAACCCCTTTTCCCCTAGGCCGGCAGTAGGGAAATCAGCCGCTGGCTCAAGACAAGGGTGCTAGCCTGGGCCCCTGGTTCTTTTTTTTCCTCTTGATTTTTTTTATTTTATTTTTTTAATTGGGAGTCAACTGTTTTCTTTCGCCACCTCCTGTTGCTTCCCTCCCCTCCCCTGTGGTTCTGGAACTAGAATTCAGCAAAACTAGGAAGGCAGTGGTGGGGGGGGAAGGAGGGGGGGTAGGGAAAAACAGAGACTTTTATTTGTCCTTTTCTATGATATGAATGTTGCATCAGGTTCTCTGCATGTTTTTGATTGGGGGGGGGGGATTGGATGAGCCAATATCCCCACCACCCTCCTTGCACACGCTGATCATTGTTCCTTTTTTTTTTTTTTGGTTGCATTAACCTTTCTTGGCTGCGTTCGATGTTACTTTCCGATACTACGCAGCAGATGGCAGCTGCAGAAATTTCAGTGTAAGCTATTTATATTCCAAGCCGATGGTTCCCACTGTATTTTATTTCTGTATGTAAATATGGGTTTGGATCTACCCAAGGCATGGTTTTGAATTGTTCAATATTTGCATGTCTTCTCTCCCCCCTGTCATATTGATATGATTATAACTGATTTTCAAGCTTGTGATTTTTTTTTTTTTTAAACAACAGAGGAATGAAACAAAGACGCCCTCGCCAAAAAACTAAAACCCAGCCCCAGCCCTGAGACCTTTAGGGGGTAAATTTGCCCAGCTGCTGCCTCTTGTGATCCATTTCAGAAAGAGCTACGCACAGTATGGGCTCGACGCTCACAGAAATCAATGAGAACATTCCCATTGACTTCCGTGGCGCAGGATCACCCCATGCTGGCCGCCTCCTCCTCTCGGATGATTCGTGGCAAGCCTCCCTCTTCTTGTTGTTGTCCCCGTCTGTCTGCGTGGCACGGGTGGTGCCTGGGGCATGCCAAGCAGGATGCTGAGCCGGGGCTGGGACCTGCTTCTAAGCCTGTGGAGGGAATGGAGGAAGGCTGGATTCTGATGGTTCCTTAGGTAAAGCTTCTACTGGGGCTCTTTGCTGGAGCCCTTACTCAGGGCTGCCCAGAGTGGTGGTGGGGGGGGCCCCCACAAGAATATAGTATTGCAACTTTTTCTTATGGAAGGGGCCCCCGAAATTGCTTTGCCCCAGGCCCCCTGAATCCTCTGGGTGGCCCTGCCCTTACTTGGTTCTTACTCAGACAAAGGTTTCATTAAAGCCAGTGGGAGCTTTGCCTATGTGCAACCTTCGGAGTTTGGCCTAGTGGGACAGCTACCCGGGAGAACCCAGGTCTAGTGCTCTGTTCCCAACTCTGCCACTGGTCTGCTGAGTGACCGTGGGCCAGTCACTTCCCTGCTTTGTGCCTCGGTTTCCCCACCTGTACAATGTAAAGCACTTGGAGTGGCATGGGCGGAAGCACCGTGTAAGAGGCGTTATTATTAATTAACTCACGGGAGTAAGTGGACTTCAGGATCAGGCCCTTTGTAAGGACCGGCCCATCTAATTCAGTGAATGCAGGATGGTGCCCTGGTCTGGGGGCGGCTATCCTAACCCCTCTTTGAGAACTGCTGGGCGGGGCCCAATCCAGACCCCACTGACGTGAATGGAACGATTCCCATTCGCTGCATTGGGGCTCAGGCTGCGAGGACAGGGTGAGCTGTGATGTGCCTAGAGCAGGGTTGCTGGGGGTGGGGGTCTGCTGTGGGCCGTCTCATGAGAAGGTTCTTGGATTGCAGCTAGCGTCTTAAAGGCACAAAAGTGTGTGTGAGTGTGTGGTGTAAGTACCTCTCCATAAAACTAAATCCACCACATGAGTGAGAGCAGTGCATGACTCCGGGCTGGAGATTTGTGGTTTAACATCAGATCACAGACTCCCTGGGATCAGAGTGACCAGACCCAACGTTTGCCATGGCCAGTAACTCACTGCAGGATGCTGCACTTCAGTCACTCTAGCCTTTAAGTGAGAGTAATGCCTAGTAATCAAATGCTAATGAATTCATTTACAGACTAATGCATTAACTTGAGTGATGTGCGTTCTCTTTAATTTTTAATGAGGGTGGTGAGGAGACTTCCTGGCATATTGATTCATTTTTTTCAAATCATTTGCCACAAACACAAATCATTTAACAAGTCGTTGTTTTTTGCTTTGCAATAGGATTCAGAATCCCTCTTTCCCCGCCCATGAGCACGGCCATGTGCTTTCCCCTGTGGAGCAGTCTGCAAAACTCTTGGGAATATTAATAGGAATTAGAAGGGAGGTTGCATACCACGAGCTTTTGATTCAGATAGGGAGTTGGTGAATTGCCAAATATTCAGGTTGTTCGATTAATCCTGCAGGCTACCGGAAAGCTGCCTTCTGTTAGCCCCACTGGACCACTGACTTTCAAACTGATGTGCTGACTCGGTTAGGAGTCAGGCCGCTAGAGCAGGTTTGGGTTGAAACGCAGAAGAATGGACCCATGACTGGAGCTTGGCATCCAGCTGCAGAGAAGCAATATGCCGCTCCGAAGGAATGGCTTTGGGTAGCGCTGAGTCTGGGTCTCCCTTCCTTAGCAGGGCTGAAGGAAGGGAGTGCTAGGAGATCGGGTTGCTCATAATTTGCCTATCTGGAGGTTGTGCGCTTTCCGTTTCAGTTCCGCTCTCTTAGGAGTGTGGCATCTTCCGAGGAGAGCTGGTGTTTCATGAGTTAGGAACATCCTTTGTTCATAGACCACTATCTAAGGCATCACTGTGCAGGACTCAATGGGGGTGGGATGTCTAGATGGTCCCATTCCCATGTGTAGTGCGAGAACCATGCTGGAACTGATCTGCAAGGCTGGGGATGCTAATATCACTCCTAGAGTGCAAGGGAGCCAGTGGGAAATCTGCAGGGTTGGGCCTGCGCTCTCTATATGATACCCATGAAGGAAGCATAGGCAGCTCCCTGATGGAAATAAAGATCCGTGTCCACTCTTCGTTCCTGAAGGAATTCTCCTCAAGGGGCTGTCCATAAATTACATAGCGCAGTCGGTGATTTTTTTTTCAAGATGTGGCCCTTGTAACTCTGAAACTAACATGCAAAATGAAGAACCCGCTCACCCCACCATGTGTTACATAGTTTATGGACAGCTCCCCCCCTCCCCAGTGAAAAAAGGTCATGGCTGCAGGACAACTTCTCATGGGGATCCCAGGTGGATGGGGAGAGGTTTTTGTCAAATTCCATCAGACCCCTGTGCAAATCCTTCTCCTCCCCCTGGCAGAAGGATGAGTAGGATCACCATTACTGAGATGAAGCTTGCCTCAATTTGCTCTTTGAGGAGTAGAGGGGGGTGACTTTCCAAGTTGGTAGTGGGGGACAGGTGAGTCTCCTTCCTGCTCAGGAGCCTGGTTCATGGGGACGTAGGACCTGGTCCAGGTGAAATTACACCATGGAAACCTCCCATCGTTGACATTAACGGAGACTCATTATCCTGGATGAAGCCTGCTGACATCTCTCAGAGGCGGCTCCATCCGTGAGGGGCTCTGATTGGCTCTAGGCTACACAGTGGGATGACACTCGGCTCTGGAAGGGTCCGCAAGGTGCTTTTCTTTCAATGGACCCGCTCTGCCCAGGACTTGTGGACACTGAGCAGGAACCAGGCCCCAAGGGACTGGATGGGGAAATTGCGCTGGGAGCCTCTTCCTGTTCCGTTCCTTCTGCCGGAAGGCCAGCGGCGTAGGTAGGCCGCCTGCTGGAAGACCAGGCCTACCTACTGGTGCTGCTGGCCTTGGAAGAGAGAGTGAGTGGATTGTATTACCTCTGACCCCAGCATGTGGCTAATGGTCACTTGCATCAAAGGGCCACCTTGTGCTCCCAGTTATGCTAGCTGCATGGGCTTGATCTAATTCCCACGGAAGCCACCAGTTAGCTCTGGTCCTAACGCCACTGGCTTCAGCGGAGTTTGTCCTGGTGGAACTGGGATGAGAATCTATCCCTTAGGGCTGTATTTGGCTCTTGGTCCGACCTGTGCCACCTCGCTGACATCCGTGGGGGGCGCTGGAGAGCAGAGTCTGGTCTCCGGCATCTAAGGCCGTCTCCGAATACGATCCCCGGGGAGCCCAGCCAAGTGGCCGTTTGATGTCAATGGAAAGATGTCCCCTGACCTGAGGATCAGGCCCTAGGAGAGAGGGTGTGACGAAGTGGTAGGGGTAACCCAAGGAAAATGCCTCACCCAGGAGGGCAGGATTTCGTCCCTCTCCCCACCATGCTAATTAGGAAGCAAGCAGGGTTGGTAGAACCACCCCCATTGTGCGAGGGCATTAATTAGCGCTCACGCCTTTGCCTGCGGTGCTTTTAGCGAGCAGGCAATTAGTGGCGGACCGGTGGGTGCAGGCCATGCAGAAGTGGCTTTTTATAAAGGCCTCTGACTGGTCGTTCTGACCTGGTCGCTGCCCCATTTAGATTTGAACACGATGCTCCGGGGCTTTGCACAGTGTTGGTTTTACTCCAGCAGCTGGAGATTTATTAAACCTGAACCTAGGAAGGCAAATGTCTCCTTCTGCCCACAGCCACATAGTACAATGACAAGTGCCCTCCTCTGACGGACCCCTCTCCTTCCCATTAGGTGTCTGCTCTCCAAAATGTCTGTCAAGGGGGAAAATGTTTGGGGTGGGGGGTGGAGAGGAGAGTTTCTGCTTGTTTGTCAGCAGCTGCTGGGTTGGGGTGAACTGCCTGGGTTTAGCTGTAGGCTTGGTTTGGACTGTAACTTCCTGCTCTGGGAGGGTGTGTGTGTGTGTGATTCCAGCTTGTGTGGACACCCCCAAGTTACCTTCACCCTGCGTAGCTCGGGTCCGGGAGCAGGGAAGCCGCAGCAGCACGGGCTGTACCCTGCAGGGACCCCCGGCTAACTACTTGCAGGGCCAACCCATGGCTTCGCTGCTGCGATATTCCAGCAAGGGAGATTAATGCTGAGATACGTCTACTAAGCGGCAGCCCCACCCTGGGACCTCTCCTTAGTGAGGGGCGCAAACGGGAGGGGTCAGGCGAGGATGCTTCTCCAAATGCACCTTCTTCCTTGGATGGGATGGTGGGGCGTGAACCGAAGCCCCTTGAAATCAGTGAAAGATGCCTAGTAACTCAATAGACTATGGACCGGGTCCGTGGGAGAACACGTTCTTGTGCCGTTTCCAGCACTTGTTGGCTCCATGCATGATGAGGCATCAGAGCGGTGGGGGGCACAGAAATTGTCCTTGATGGGGTGTCGTGTGTGTGTGCGTGCCCCTCTTCCCAGCAGAATTCAGCCAAACGGCAATTTGCAACCAACAGCTGCACAGAGGTGTCTGGGTGCACAGGGAAAAATCTGAAACAGAGGTGCCCACCCCCACTTCCTTCCAAAAAAATTACTTGTGTGTGGAAGCGGGGGAGGGAGTTGGGAGAACAAGCCTACCCCGCAGAGGCAGCTCCTGGCCCCCCAGGGCTGGGCCTGCCTCCTTGCTTTGGGCATTGGGACTGGGGGTCCCAGTCCACTCGGGTTTGGTCCAGCCACCCGTCATGCTGGCTGGGCCCAAATCTGAGGGATGCCACAACCCCATGCACCCAGCCCCAACGCTGCTCAGTTTGGGCACCCTCTCAAAGGGGGAAAGTTGAGCAAACAGCCCTCTTGCCCCTCTCGCTGGCTGGCCCTGCTGTCTATATGCTGGGGATGCTTCCCCACCTTTGCTGCCATGTTTACTGTCGGCAGCTCTAGGAAAGATGAGTCACTGGCTTCTACCATTGTATTCAGCATCCCGTTGATCAGACCTGCTTAGTGGTTAGGGCACTAGCTTAAGGCAAAGTGAATTTAAGTCCCTCCTCTGACACAGAGTCTCTGTGTGACCTTGGGCAAGTCACTTAACCTCTTTGTGCCTTGGTTACAGGGGCGTAATAGTAGGGGTGCTGAGGATAAATACATGAAAAGTTGAGATGCTCAAGTACTATATAGTGGGGGCTGGGAAAGATGAGAGGATTATGTTAGTGAACATGGTGCTGAAAATGGAGTGTCCTGTGTTCTGGAGCTCCCCATTAGAGCTGGCCAGAACATTTTCTATTAAAGGGTTTTTCATCAAATTTTTGCTGTTTCAAAGCCAAGGTGTTTTGCAGAGACATAACAATTTTGACATGGCTTTTGGAGCTCCAGGATGGACTCTCTGGTCAGTTTCAGAAAAGAGGGAGACCCAAATTAAAAACCTGACCTTCTCCGTTTAAAAGTGGGCATTTTGACAACTTCGTTTGGCAGGAACATTCAAAGGGGTTTGGGTTTTGTTCCAATGCTGATGTCAAAACCTCATGTAATGGAGTTGTCATTCTCTGGCTAGCTCTCCTCCTAGTGCTGCTGCCACCCAGAACGCTGATCTGATCTTAGCAAATGGAAATGTTTAGGGAAAAAAACATTCCTAGTATTAACAGGGTCCAAAATGTGAATGCTTCAGCCACAGCAAACAAGGACAACCTTTTCGTGGCATGTTTCAGGAGCTGCAGAGGCAGCAGTGCCCAAAGCATGCAAGTTAGCCAGCTCTTTGGCACTGCCAAGCAATTTCATTTGAGTTTCTTTTGGAGCAAAGATTCAGGTCAGTTCTGCTTTTGATCACAGCTGGGTTGCCTGTTTTCCATGTGTGTGTGAAACTGTACAAAGTGCCGCTCTGTATCCCCATTCACAACCTCATTCAGGAGGATTTTATAGCTCGCTCTGGTAGGTTTACTCACGATGAAACTTACCAGAGTAGGGGCTTGATCTTCCCCAGAGCAGGGAGTGGGGCTGGCTGGGAATTTTTGATTTGTCAAAACTGTTCACAGGAAAGATACAGTTTCAACAATTCTCCCAGTGATTATCTCTGGGGAAACGGGTCAGTTCAACATTTTCTAAATGAAAATTTCCACTCGTTTGGTTCAAAGTAATTTTTTTGTTTCAGAATTTAAGCTAAAGTAAAAATTAAAAAAAGAATCAAAACAATGTTATAAAAATGTGTGACCAGATTTATTTTTTTGCCCCAGATCGTTTGCAAAAAATTGAGATTGACTTTTGGTCCTGATTTGGGATGGGAATTTTTTTTTTTAAATCAGATTTTCCCAGGACAAGAAAACTGTCTCCCACCCAGCTCTAGGGCAGAGGGGCTTCAGCTTCTGCTAAAGTCAATGCGAGCAGTGGGTGCCCCAAAAGTCATTTGCCCTCTGCACCTTGCAGGACTGAGCTGTCCATGAGAGTCCTTCTGGAAGTCACAATAAAAGATCTGTAGCGTAAGTGATTCAAAGGTGCACCTTTCAGCTGGCTCCTTTAACTGCGCCTACTGAAACTAACCCCCCCCCCCCACTTGAGCTAGGTCACTGACATTTGCAAACTTGGCCTGAGGACCTGGGTTTTCAGCTAAGCCAGTTGATGGTTTAGTCTGGAAGCTATGCAGAAATGTTCTGCTTTGCTATGGCGTGTCACTCCAAACCAGGCAAAATCTGGTGGCTTTGGTTGTGCTGCTTTGAGAGATGGGGATGGGCGGGGGGGGGACGGGGACGGGGTCGTAAATACCAACCTCAAAGAACTGAAACTCCCAGGTATTGTGTGGGGCTGGGAAGGGGAACAGATGTGCAAAGGTCTTGCTTTGCATTGATTTGCTGAAAACCCTGCCTGCACTATGGACCATGTGAATACTTGTCCCCAGTGTTACAAGTGGGCAGAGGAAAAAGCGAAGGCTTTATGTCCAAACGGTTCACCTTTAACCCCCCCCCCCCACGGTTGTTTTCCCCTGTCCCTCCGAGGGCTGTTAATTCCCACCGCAGGGCCGTGTCCCCGGATCCCTCGTCTTTAGATCAACACAAGGGCTGAGCTGTTCCATTTCGGGGAAGCAGCACCTCTGCGAGAGCGGCGTCTGCTGACAAAACAGACAGGCACGGCTTGGCAGGAGCCTGGCAGCGGGGCCGATCTCCGAGCAACGGCTCGCCATGGGACGTTATTTTTAATTGCTCCCTTCGCTCTGTGTTGTGACACTTGACTCACGCGCTGATTCACTCGCGCAGCGTCCCAGGCAGCCTTTGCCGTGCAGTGGAACTGGGAGGATTTCAGGCTTTGGTCACAGCGTGTTGGGAGCTTCTGGCTCTTCCAGTTCTGGCACCGGTGCTTCTGCTACACTACAGCCTCTGTGGCTGTGCCAGTGGCTTCTCAGGCTTCCTCTTGCTGCTGTCTTGGTCATGGCTTCTGAAATGCTTCCAACTTGGGGCCCTTCCTGCTGCAGCGATGGTATTTGAGGCCTTTACACCCCTGCTGTGTCAAGGAAACTGTCCATCCCCGCACTGCCAGGCCTCTCCTGCTCTCCGGTGTTTTAGATGCTCGCTCTGTAGATCTTCCCGGTTGGGGCCCTTTTGACTCCGTCTGGTTGGGAACTTTTTGTCAGTGGCTTTTTGTTGAAAGACGTTTAACGCTTCATGGGAAAGGGTCGGGTTTAGACAAATTTCCTCAACTTGGGATGAAGTTTAGAAGTTGTTTAAAATGTCCTGTTTCTACATTTGTGGAAGTGAAAAAAGTGTTTCTGGTTCAAAACCAGTGTTTTGTTTTGAAACTTAATCTAGTAAGAAAAAAAATAGACATTATTAAAATGTTTCAATTAACCTAAACTGATTCTTCCCCCTGCCCTGATTTTCAGTTCATGATGTTAGAGATTTTGACTTTGTTGCAATTTGGAATAGGATTTTTTTTTTTTTGGTTGGAAATTGTGAACATTTTCATGTGATGGGAAAACAGTCTCCCGCCAGCTCTGCTTTTGACTTTCTGGTCTCAATAGCTCCAGCGCTTACCCTGGGTCCCTGGCAGCCCCCCAAAGCATTTTAAATCACCCAGAGGTTTGAATGCACGGAGAATGCTTCCCCTTTACCACCACCAAAAACCATCTCCAGGCACCAGCTCTCCCTTGGGGTGCTCTCTTATAAGGAGCTGAGCTCCGTGGGTCTGGCAGAGGGCACATGGTACCAGACATGCTGGGCAGCCTTAGAGGCACTCCCCCGCCCCCCAGTGCTTGGTGCATTTGGTGCACTATGCAGCATGATCCCGCCACTGCTCTGAGCCTCCTTCACTAGGGATGTGGATGGCTGCTCAGGCCCCTCTCTAGCATTAAACCTGCATGTCCCAACTCTTGATACATTTCATCTAGATCACTTTATATTGGATGAAATTCACCCCTGAGCAGGGCCTAAGAAAGATACTTTTCAGCCCCACCCCCATATATCTGAGCAGAATGCCCCTGGGAGGTAGGGCAGGGCTACTCTTCCCATTGTACAGATGAGAAACCGAGGCACAGGTGAAGTGACTTGCCCAAGGTCATACAAGAATTCTGTAGCACAGCGAGGATTAGAAACTGGCTTCCTCTCTCCAAAGGGATCAGTGCACCACTTATGTCCCACTTAGGTCCATTTTAGAGACCTAAAATGGTATCTAGGGGTTGTGCTAGACCCCTCTGCACAGGGCTGAATTTGACCACCAGAGAGAAATGCCACTTCAGTCTGCCTCCTGGGTTTGAGTCGTTAATTCTACGCCCTCTTGTAGGTGTCTCTGAAGCTTTCACCCTCCAAAAGAACTGGGTCTGGGGTTATTTTTTCTACAGGCTTTAGGGAGCAACACACATTCCACCCCCTCAACCCAGTCCAATTAATCTGTGAGGCCTGAGGAATGCAGTCGAAATACGTAGTTCCTAAGGGTCTGCTCTGATGTCTAGTGAAGTCTCTGGGAGTTATTTCTAGAAGTGGGGGGGATTAGATTTTCACCTAAACATTTTTTTTTCTCAAAGGGAAAACACCTTTTTGATCCAAACAAACAGTGTCAACAGCAGCCATGGAAGCTGATTGGCTTTTCCATTTTGGGTTAAAAGAAACGCCGTCAGAACTTTGTGCTTGAGTTGTAAAATCGGTGAATTAAACCTCTAACAAAAAAAGGTTTCCAAAGACCAAACACTGTCAGTATTCTTTCCCCCCAAAAGCAAACATTTTTGCAGGAAACTAAAAAAAACAAACGTTTTTTCTCTTGAAAAGTGCTTTTTTTGGGGAGGGACGGACCACTCTAGTTGTTTCATTGTCTTTAGGGGACACTGGATCAAGGCCCTAAGTCCGCAGAGTACCAGTGTAATGCCAGGCTCTTGGGTGGGTAGGTAGTAACAGGGATTGAACCTGGCCTATCTGGATCTTAACACCGGCCCCTCTCCAGCCTGAACTAAGACTCACCACTTGCTGTTAGCCAAGGCTCTGGCAGGCTCCACCTCTGCATGGGGCTCAGACACCACTTGAGGGGGACCGAGCACTGCGTGGAGTGGGGTGTGGCTCACCCCAGCTTTTACTGCCACCTTCTCGGTAGGGTGACATTAGCTATGTCTTACCTTGAGCTGGCCAATCACAAGGTAGGGCTTGTCGACACCCGCCCCTGTACGCTTCAGTGTAGACGCTACCTCCGCCTACGGGAGGGGTTCTCCCGGCTCGGTAGTTAATCCACCTCCCCGAGAGGCAGGCGCTAGGTTGAAGAAAGATGTCTTCCATCTGCCTAGAGCTGGCTACACAGGGGCTTAAATCATCTTCATGACATCGCCCTGGAAAAATCCACACCCCTGAGCCACACAGCTGGGTCGATCGAATTTTCTAGTGCAGACTCGCCCTTAGGCATCGCCCTTCCACCTACCTTGACAGAACGCAGCCATGCTGCAGAACGGTGGCTGAGCTTTGCACAGCTGTGCCCCTTGGCCAGTGTTTAGCGTGTGGGGTGAGAGAATCCCAAGGGGTCACAGATGCAGCAAACTTTTGTTTTTTTTTAAATCCAGCAGGGGCACGTTAAGAACTCTGACCCCCTACTCCCCCTTTTTCCGGCCACTTTCAGCCCTGCCGCATCCAGTTGTGAGAGATCCAGGGATACCTATGCCCGTATCCCCCAGATCATAGCGCCGCAAGTCACTGCAGGCTACCACAGGGCATTGTGGGACCATCCTGCTGGGGATCAGTGCAGACAAAGCCCAGATGTTCCTCTTTGCCAGTAACTCACCGTCACCTGCTCGTGCAAGCCCTGTCGCCTCGCAGATTGCCACCCCCCACCCGGCGCAAACTGTTCCATCGTGATTGGTGTGGGTTTCGAGCCGTGTCGCAAGCGGGGAGGCGGGCGCGCTTGTTTCTCGTAACCGCCCACTCCCACTCTTTTCTACTGTGCCTGCTTTGATCTATTGCTGTGTTTGGATTGAAAATGATGCATTTTTTTGGAGTGGAAAAAAAAATTAATGGAATGTTTGTTTACAAACAACTTTACATTTTTAGTGCAATAAAAGTTTATTTCTAAAGCAGACATATGCCCCTCGGTTTCCTCATTGCATCTTCTTTTAAGGGGATTCTCAGCATTTGCATCTCCAAAGCCTTACAGGGTTTGCAGCAGCACCTAGGGGGATGTTGCGGCTGGGTGCCTGCCTCACAGCCCAGGTACAAAGACACGGGTTAGCTCGGCTCACGCTAGCATGCCAGAAATAACAGCGTGGGTGTTGCGGCCCAGGTAGGGTGACCAGATGTCCTGATTTTATAGGGACAGTCCCGATTTTTGGGTCTTTTTTTATATAGGCTCCTATTATCCCCCACCCCCGTCCTGATTTTTCACACTTGCTGCTTGGTCACCCTAGGCCTAGCTGCTGGCAGGGGCTAGCTGCCTGAGGACGAGCCCGCCGGTTCCATGCATGGGGGGCGGCTAGCACATGCCACAACATTCAGTGCTGGTCTCAGCTTGCTCGCTTGAGTAGAGGTAGCACCTGTCTGCCTTCCCAGGCAGGGACGCATGCTCCTAGCCGTAGTGTAGACATACTCCGAGGAGCTTCAGCCAGCTGGGGGCTGCACGGTGCTGGACGCTGCGTACACAGCCAGGTCCTGCAATGATTTACTCCCAGACCAGAGGACTTAGCCCAAGCGTCCCCCTGGGAGGGGCTTGCTTATGATCTCTCTGAAGCCCCTCCTAGGAGATGGGCTTTCACCTTAAGACAGAGCAGCCCGAGCCCTTAAAGGTGCCAGCCCCGTGGTGACGCTACCTCATTCGCAACACCCCTGGGAGGTCAGTATGTTGTCATTATTCCCATTTTACAGATTAGGAAGATGAGGCACAGAGAAGGTGAGTGACTGTCCCAGATTAAGTCAGCGGGAGTCAGTGGAAGAGCTGAGAGTTGAGCCTGGGAGTTTCTGGCTCTCGGCCCCATGCAAATGGCTAGATAGGGCTGTATTCCTGGCCCAGATCCTCAAAGGTATTTAGGCTGCTAACTCCCATTGAAGTCAACGTTTATCCTTCCATTGAGAAGGATTGCAAAGCGCTCCAGAACCTACTTCATAAGTCTATACAGGCATCCTTTCACCCACTACTTACGTGCAGCCACCTCTGGGGTGGAATGGGGCAGCTATTCTGACTCTCCATCACGAGCTGTAAATAAGGCTTTCCTGTCTCTTCCCTGCATCTGGTAAGGTTCGCTCTCCCTATAGGCCACGTTGGATCCTGTACTCTTGAACACCTTACTGGAAAGCAGAACCTGATGCGTGATTGGCCTGTGGAACTCACTGCCAGCAGATATTAAGAATATCCAGAGTTATAATAGTAACTATTAAAGACTAAACAAGGGCTTTGGAAGGGAGATAAACCCTCCAGCTGCAGGGCTTATGCCAGCCTCTAACTAATGGGGGCAGGAGGGACTTTTCCCTAAGGGCAGGTTTTCCCACAGCTGCCAACCGCAGGTTTCTGGCATCTTCCTTTGGAGCAGCTAGCGCTGGCCAGCAGTGGAGATAGGATCCTGGGGTAGATGGCCCACCCGTGAAACTTGTGGTCCTATGTCCCAGTGTGGATGACACAAATGGGCCTGATGCAATGTGAAATCTCACAGATCCCAAATAGATACCGTTACAATCAACTGTAACGTAAAAGCCTAAACGAAATTTTTAAAAAAGTCAGAATGAAACACCACGATCAAGTCAGAACAAAACACCCCCTTCCCTTCACAAATCGTTTCAGAACTCGTCCCCCCAAAATGTTGTCCAAACTGACGCACTCCCGCAAGATTCTGACAAAACAGCGTTTTCTGATGGCAAATTGTTCCATTCAAGCAGGTCTACCCCCATCACTGGAAGCCCCTGGGAGCCGCAGGGGTCAATATCAGACCCCAGGTTATTTAACTGAGATCAGAGAGCCCAGCACCCTTGTCAATCCACCGCGTTTTCCTCCTTTATTAATGTACATGAATGCACCGGAGCTCTGCTGATTCACACCAGCTGAGAATCTAGCCCATAATTTTTGTTTTGGTTCATCAGATTTCTTTTTTCCCTTCTAGCTCAGGTTTTGAGTTCTACCCAGAAGCTGCGAAAGAAAAGAGGGAGTTTTGTCTGTTATCTAAATGCCAGTTTCTAATTCCCACCAACCTAGTAATTTGTCATCCCTGGGAGAAGGAAAGCATGAGATTATTAAACAAACCCTCCCCTCTCCCACTCAGCCTCCGGAGAGGACAGGGCTGCAGCAGAGGCATTTGAGCCCAGGTATTTAGGCACCTAAAAGGCACCTAGAGGGAGATACAAGAGTGCTAAGGGAGTTCAGCACCTAACTCCCCTTGGCCTCAGTAGGAGTTAGGCACCTAACCTGCTTAGGTGCTTTTGACAATGGAAATCTGTCTCTCTCTGCTTCACAATAACATCCCCTTCCTCCTGCCTGTCATAGTGCCACCCACCCAGTCTGGCTTTCCACTAGCTGCCTGCTGCCTCCGTTTCCCCTCACGCCGATTTTAGCCCCTCAACCTCACCTCTCCTGATTGCAATGTAGATCTACCACCCTCCCCACCCCCACTCCCCAAAAGAGAGTCCACTCCTGCCAGGGTCTTCAAATCCAAACCAAACCCCGATGGCTGTTCCACCCTGGTCCCAAGCTGAGCCCAGCCCCTGTTTCCTGAGGCTCCGTCTGTCTTTGAGTTTCAAGCATTCTTCAGCCCACCTTGGGTGCAGCTTTCAGCCCTGCTCAGTCTCACCCCCCTCCCCCAAGCTACTTTGAGTCACTCCCTGCTCTCTACCAGGTAGCAAGTCCTAGAGATCCCCTGTCCCCTTGGCTCTCCACAATCCTCTCTTCTCTATGGGTTTTTCTGATGACATCCAGCAAACCAAGGCCCTTTCCACTCTGGGCAGACGTTCGCAAGCTCACGGCGCTCTTCTTAGGAGGAAGGATTTGGCTTGCGCCCTTGGCCGGGAGTTTCCCTTCTCCGTTGTGCTAGGCACTGGCTGCTTTCTTTACCCCAGAGCTGGCTGCCTGGCAGGATTGCAGTGTCATATAATTTGTTAAACACTTTGGCTCCTTCAAGGGGAAAGGCACAATGCACAGCAATGGTTTGGCTGCTTGTGTGCAGAGACCACTGCCTGTCAATCGCACTGTTTCCATCTGGCTGCATCCACCTGTTGTATCTTGTCTTTAAATACTTGGAGTGTAAGCTCCTTAAGGCAGGGCCTGACTGCATTTGTACAGCCCCTGGCACAATGGAGGTCTGGTCTGTGACTAGGGCCCCAAAGCACTATGGTAAAAAAACAGGAAATAAGTATGTGTGAAATACAATGATCTTTGTTTTACAGGTGGGGAAACTGAGGCACAGAGCAGAGAAGTGACTTACCCAAGGCCACCCACTGCTGCACTGCCTGACAGCCTGGCTGACCGCTGGCTTGGCCCCCTGGGGCTCTGGGCCCCCACCTGCCCTCTGTCCTGGCCTGCTCAGGCTCTGGGCCCCCACCTGCCCCCAGTCTTTGGGCCCCACCTGCTTCGGCCTCACTGCATGAGGGTGGCCAGGCTCCACAGAACCACCTGCTGGAAGGTCTCAGCACGGGGGCTGGAACCATTTTTATAATGGGGGGCGGGGGGCTGAGAGCCATTGAACCGAACTGTAAACCCTGCATATAATGGAAACCACTTCAAGCCAGGGGGTGCAGCATCAGCTCCCATACTCCGAGTTCCAGCACCTGTGTCTCTTAGCCAACAGTTCATAGAAACAATCTGTCCTCTGTGAGCCACTTTCTGTCACAGCCTCCCCTGCTCCTTGGTGCATCCCCAGGCCCTGGGGTTCCGGTCTTCTCCCTTCTGCCCTCCCCTGCACGCACCTCCCTGCTCCTCTGAGGTGATTGCTTCTCTCCTCCTTTGATCCCTGGACAGCTTTTCATTCCCTTCTTCCCGGGACTTTCCTCTCCCACCAGTGACCGGAGCGTCACCAACCTCAAACATTCAGTGACCACGAGTCAGGCCCTGCAAAAAATCACAAGATTGGCTTGAAAATCAAGAAATGTTGTAAATGATCAGGGTGAGGTTCTTTATCTTCTGGTTTCTCCACCTTTAGGAGGCACGTGGGGCACGTTTTCAGGCTTGTCTCCTTAACCAGACAGCAAGAAGCCTAGCTGACCTATTAGAATGAAACCTGAGATGTTTTGTGAAATAACATGACTCCAGGAGCTGGGGCTTTACAAAAAGCACCAAAAGACTTGCAATCAAACAGCGAGGGCTGGCAGCGCTGGAGGTGGCAGCTCTGGCTCCTGAAGGCAGCTAAGTGGCTCCCAGTCCGGGTAGCCAGGCTAGCCCCGCCTGAATAGCCAGCTGCTTTCACAGGCCTCCAGGCCAGACGCAAAGGAGGAGAGAGATTTCTGGACCAGCAGCGGGTGCTCTGTGAAGTGGAGTCTGGGAAACGGTGCCTTAGCATCACCCTGTCCTCCACCATCGATTGTCAGCCGAGCTTAATCTCCCCGCCCCCCCCAAAATAAAAGGATGCTTATTACTTGGGTCAAGTGAAGCTTCATCCTGTTGCCTAGCAACCCACCCTGGGGCACAGAGACTGGAAACCTGGTTCACTGGTTCTGGTGGCTCGTTGGTGGCGAGTTTTTTAGGGACAGGTGCCAGGGGGGGAGGGGAGGGCCTGTTGGGAGGAACGTGATGCTCACAGGAAGATAAAATGTAATGGACCTGCCTCTGCCCTGCTCTGCGCCTTCCCAACCCCTCCCTGTCACCGGCCCCAAGAAACCAACTCCCTCCTCTCTCAGCTCCAGGGAGCGCCCCCAAACCCAGCGCCCCGCCTCCACAGGCACTTATTGTGCCTCGCTGCTCCCCTCCTACACACTCCTGCTGCGACTGGCGCAAGAGCCTTTTCCTCTACAGCTCCTGCCGCAGGGGATCAAGCAGCTCCCTGATCTCCAGCCCAAATGCTCCGCCTTCCACCTCGGGCGAAAATGCCTCCTCTCCGGCTAGCCCACCCCTGTGAGGGCCTCTGTCTCTATGCTGCAACGCGCTTGGAGATTCAGCCCTAAAGCTGCATTGAAATAGTCCAGGGATTGGTAATGAAATAACAGATCTTTTGGGGGCATGGATGCCTACAGCGCCGGAGAGCTGAGAGCTGCCAAAGAATCCCATCCTGTAGCACCCTCCCTCTAAGGAGCTCAGATTACTTTACAATCAGGCAGCAATTAAGACTCCCAGCCCCCAGGTGAGGCAAGGGGAAGCAGTGCGTGGAAATGCTCTAATGCAGTGGTGCTCAACCAGGGGTTTAGGTACCCCTCGGGGAATGCAGAAGTCTTCTAGGGGGTACATGAACTCGTTTAGATATGTGCCTAGTTTTACAGCACCAGGGAAGTCAGCACAAACTAAAATTTCATACAGACCATGACTTGTTTATGCTGCTCTAGGTGCTGTAGGCTGAAATGTAAGTACTGTATTTATATTCCACTTGATTCATTTGCTAATTATATGGTTAAAAATGAGAAAGTCAGCCATGGTTCAGCACTAGGGGGCTGGGACATTTGAATGTCTGATTTGGTAAGCAAGTAGATCTTAGGTGAGGTAAATCTTGGGGGGTACGCAAGACAAATCAGACTCCTGAAAGGGAGACAGTCATCTGGAAAGGCGGAGAACCCCTGCTCTAGCAGTGTGAGCGCAGGACAGGGAGCAGTGCCTCCTGGGATCTCACCCTGACTCTGAGAGTGATTCCCTCTGTGGCTTTTGGGAAGACATTCAAACCCTGATTTTTTTTCAAAATTGCCTGCTCATTTTGGTTGTGTCATATTTGCGGGGTGCCCAGTGGGAGACCTGATTTTTAGCGTTCCTAAGCACTTGCAGATCCCATTAAGGTCAGTTGGAGGCGGGTACTTGGTGTCTCTGAAAACCAGGCTAACAGCCTCTCAGGTTGGAAATTCAACACTCAGCCAGTGATCTGAGGTGCCTGGTTTTGACATTAACCTCGGGTTCTGGAGATGATGCTGTTGACTTTCCCATCCCCCTGAAGTGGGTTCTAGCCCACGAAAGCTTATGCCAAATAAATGTGCTAGTCTCTAAGGTGCCACAAGGACTCCTTGTTTTTTTGCTGATACAGACTAACCCGGCTCCCACTGAAACCTGTCCCACTGCTGTGCCTGTGAGAATTAAAACCAGTACAATGGTATCTATATGCGCAGCATGGTTGCTTCACAAAGCACTGGGTTGGAATCCAGCAGCTGTTTGATAGCCCAGAGCAGCAACATGGAAGAGTTTAGAGCCAGGAGAATCCCTTCTCCATCTGAAACTGGCAGGGGAATATAGGGAGACTGGGTACAAACCCCCAGAGCTGAGAGAAACACTGACTGAAATAATCTGTTCAGCTTCAGAAGCAAATCTGGATTCAGTTGTGCTGGCTGTTACGAGAGTGATCTGAAAGAGAGAAGTGTGTATACATAAATAGTGACTAATGGAGGTGCCAGTAAGTCATACTCAAAAATATGCAGCGTAGGACCAGTGATGCTTCTTGTAGAGCCGGCTCATGGCTTCGGGTGCCCTCTCTTCCTAGAATTCTTAACCCTCATAACTCTAGCCTGTTGGCCTTCCACAAACGCTTGGGTGCTCTACCTTGACCAGAGCCAATTCTGGGCAGAGGCACCTCTGTCGCTTGGAGATTTGTGGAGAGCCAGTTCCAAAACGTATGTTGCGTTCATTGTGAGAGATGCCGTTTGGCTGGCTTGCTAACGGCCTCGCAACACTTCGAATGACAAACCGCAGAGAGCGAGCTGGAAATGTTAGGATCCAGTCAGGCATGCACGTCGGTGCTTGGACAGTGCTCAGAGCTGGGGTGAGGGTCTGAAAAGCTAGATCACTAGCTGGGTGCGTAGGCAGACGATAGATAGATGTATATGGGGAGAGACAGAGATGGGATTCAGTGACTTTGCAGACACTGGTTTCCCTGTTAATTTTAACCGAGTTACTCATAAGGGTAAAGTTATTAATCTGCATGTTTGATGAGGGCCTTGATGGGCTAAATTAGTTACCCTGGGAGACGTCTGCTGTTGTGTAGCTTTGCAGGTCCCAGGATATGGGAGTACGTTTGTGATGTGAGAGAGACAAGGTAGGTGAGGTAATATTTCATTGGACCGACTTCTGTTGATGAGAAAGATAAGCTTTTGAGCTCCTCAGAGCTCTTCTCCTTCAGGTCTTGAAGGTCTGGGGCTTTCACCGACAGAATTTGTTCCAATACAAAATATTTTCTCCCCCACTTTGTCTCCCTCTTACACTGCAAATGAAATATTTGATGGTAGGAGGTCAACTGTAGAACAAGAAGGATTTGCTCACAAACACTTTCAAACAAACAAACAAACGAAAAAACCTATTCAGGAATTTCACTAAGTGGTTGCAGCCTGCTTCAGAGCAGGGCTGGAAAAACAGTGAAACAGGTTACAAATTATTTCCTCAGCGCTACTGAAGACAAACCCGGGAGCGTAGCCAGCATGCTGGGGCTCACACCTCCTCTAAGGGAAAACATCCCCAGATCTTTATCCGGTCAGGACCTCAGGTTTGCAGCTCATCAGAGATTGGTGTTGTCCTGCACCAGGGTGGTGTCCACAAGTCAAAGACGGCCACAGGGCGGTAGTC
Source organism: Mauremys mutica (assembly GCF_020497125.1). Taxonomy (NCBI): domain Eukaryota; kingdom Metazoa; phylum Chordata; order Testudines; family Geoemydidae; genus Mauremys; species Mauremys mutica. Next base: position 6,128,480 of record NC_059095.1, read on the forward strand.
AGTGAGCATGGATCAGAGTAATCCTTAGACCTGGGATTGACAAGCAAGGGTCAGGCTGCGGTTGGAGCCTGGAGTCACGGCAGTCTGTGAGTACCCAGACAACTTCCTGGGGCGCCCCCGCCCCAGGGTTAAATAGTGAGCATGGGCCAATCACGTGGCCACCAGGTGCTGTCGCTCTGGCCCCTTTGGGCATCGAATCTCTACAGTGCTCCTTGGATCAGGCTTTGTGTGGCCTCCTGGTAGCACTGTGGGAGCGTCAGTTGTCCCTGGTTCTACGGACCTAGGTTCTAGTCCCCCAGTCCTTATGCTAGTGACACCTACTGAATCACTGCTACAGGTGTCCTGGGTTGTCTCCTGTCCAAGCACAGGCCCATCAACAGCCAGACCCGTCAGTGGGCCCCCTAGAAAGGGATGGCTGAGGTTTGATTGATGCAGGGAGGGCTGGAGCCAGGCCCCACACCCAGGGCCCTGGGCAATTGCCCCCTTTGCCATCTTGGAAGGCCTCCTGTAGCGGATCTCCTGTTGCCCCAGTTGGCTAGACCTGTTACTCCTCCATCATCCTTTGACCAAGTTCCTGTGGCCTGAGTCCTCCAAATTCTCAGCTCCATCCTTCCTGCTGCATCAGTGTGTTCCTGTCACTTTGCTACCCCCGCAGCCCCTGTTTCTGGATTCCGGCTCTCGCTCCCCGTCCTGGCTTTTGTCAGTACATTGTAAAAGGCTGGCCAGGTAGGAGAAGGGAGGTGGCTGGGATATGCTGAGCCGAAATTAATGAGGCAGCAGTGAGTGAAGAACATAGGAGTCAAGGGGCACAAGCCACAAGCTATGTGAAAAGCAAAGTTTGGGTTGGTTTTTTTTGGAAATAAACTGATGCCTGTTTCCATGGAGATCAGATTCATCTTTCGCCCCAGGGGAGGGGGTCCCTTTAGGCAGGGACTGTGAAATAAACTGGCCTGGAAAACCTGGGACTGCAGGAATAGACAGGCTGTATTTCCCTCGGACCCTGGGAAAGGTGCACATCTGTAGTTTCTGTGTGTGTGTGTGTGTGTTCGTGTGTGTTCACGTGTGTGCATGCACCTGTGTGCTAAAGACACAGGAATTTGTCTCTCTCTGGATTTAACTGCACATTGAGCTGGGAGCGTGAGTCCCAGCTCCAGAAGACACACCTGTGCTAGATCTGATCAAGCTGTGGGCGCAGCTCCACGAACAGCAGGAGGGCTGAGCCGCTCTGAGTACATGTCTAGCATTTCAAATGGGTAGCTAGCCCTTCCCTCTGCTCACCACGCTGTGGGTACGGGTCTATTTTTAGCACACTAGCTCCATCAGAGCTAGCCTGGGTATGTCTGCTCGAGCTCGGAATTGCACACCCAGCTCCCTCTCTAGCTGGGTCTTTGTGTTATGTGCAGAGAGTAGAAGTGGTCAGGAAGATTTGGGTGAATCATTTTCCCACCAGTGCTTTTAAATCAAAACTGTTGGCGGGAAAGGGTTGGTTTCAACGACTTTCTTAACTCGGACATATTTTTGGGGGGGGAAAAAGTTTCAAAATTGTAGAAAAGGCCCATTTCGACATTTTTTAAACAAAAAAAGTTCCGGTTTCCCAGTTTGAATTAGAGCTAATTGTAGTAAATAAATAAATAAAATAACTGTTTAAATTAAAAAAACGATTGACATTGAAACAAAACATTTTGAAAATGCTTGAAATGAAATATTTCAAACTACCCAAGCTGACATTTTTTCGATGTATTGGTTTGCAAAAATGTTGGGGTTTTTGACTTTTCGCCCCGATTCAGCGTGGGAAAAGTTTTCAGAATCACTAATATTCTACTAAGATGGGAAAACTGTTTCCTGCCCAGCACGAGCAGTGAGCATGGAGTATGTTGTGTGTAAGGATATTGGGGAAGTGTGTGGGTTTTCTTCTGTTCACTCTGCGTGTGTGTGTGCATGCACGCGTGTGCATGTGTACACGTATGTGCATGCATGAATGCATGTTGTGTGAAGATGCTGGCAATGTGTCTTTTGCATGCTGCATTTCCCTTCATCTGTTTTTGTGTTGGGGGCAGGTGGGTAGTTTGTCTCCCTTTGGTTTTGCGCTGTGTTTGTGTGGGGTGTGTGAGGGTGCCTGTATTTGATGTGTTTATCACCTGTCTCCTAATTTATTAACACCAGCCCTGCATTTCTTGAGGGAGCTATACATGATTCACCAGGACAGGAAAAAGACAATCACATGAAATGCTCAGACGTCATCTAAAATCCTTGCAGTAATGAGGGTCTGGGCAGCTTTCCAGTCACTGTAAAACCTTCAGTAACGGTTCTTTGCCCTACAGATTTTCAGAAAGGTGGCGACTGCATTTGTGGGTGTGTTTGCATCTGCATGTAAGGCGATGTGTGTTTTTGTGCAACATATGGTGTTGTGTGTCAGGTTGTATCTCTGTGTTTGAAGGTGTGTGTGCATGTAAGGGGGTGGGTATTGTGTACAAAGGTGTGTGTGCGTGTGGAGTTGTGTGTATAGCACCATACACAGAGTCCAAATTCACTCCCATCTATGGGACTGGCTTTATGTACAAACTAAAGAACACTAAGATATTTTTCCCAGGCTGCAGTGCTCACAGGGTTCCTCCTTCATAATTGCCCAGCCCACACCCTAGATCCTCCCTCCCTAAACTGCCACTCCCTAAACTGCCCTTTAGCTCCAGATGGAGTAACAAGTCACCTGCCTCAGTGAGTCAGCAGAGCCCACTAAACCCTTTCCAAACAGGCTCAGGACGTGCTAACAGGGTGAGGAATTCTAGAGCAACACAGGCAGCCTGTTACTCTGTGTGTGTGTGTGTGTGTGTGTGTGTGTGTGTGTGAAAGTGAGAGAGACTACATGTGCATTAGTTTGTATGTCAGTTTCTGTGCGTGTATGATTCTGTGCATGCATGCACACAAGTGTGTGTGGGCACATGCTTGTGTGTATGCATGTGCTTGTGTGTGCATGTAGATAAATGCATGCAGGCCTGTTTCTGTGTGCATCCATATGCAGTTGTGTGCACGTGTCTGCACGTATGATTGTGTGTGCGCCAGGGTGCGTACGTGAGCATGTTTGCGTGTGCAATTTGACGTGTGCTGGGATTTGTGAACATGTCTGCACACAGGCTGTCCAGTACCCAACACTTCTCCCTTTTTATTGCAATCATTTGTCTTCCGTGGCAGAGTGTATAACAGAGAACAAGAAGAGACTCCCACTGTGTTACTGGGAGGAAAACAGAAGTTAATTGAATCCCACAATTCCTTGTAGTCACATCAGGCGAGAGCATTTCCTCTCATTGCAGGTTGCTGTTTGTGGGGCCTTTGCATCCTGACATTGCTGCGTTTAACTAGCGGGAACCCACTGAACTGCTGGTTCTGGGGTGGGATTTGGCCTGTGGAGGAGGGACTCAGGGGTCGCCCCTCTGTCCATTTCCATGTTCACAGCGAGAAGACAAACAGCCATAGCTACTGGAACTGAGGGGTGCTGGGGGTGCTGTCAACCCCCTGGCTTGAAGAGTTTTCCATCATATGCAGGGTTTACAGTTTGGTTCAATGTCTCTCAGCCCCTCCACTATACAAATTGTTCCAGCCCCCCTGCAAGCAGCCCATTATTAATGAATTAACAACCCCTCTGGGAGTTCATTAATTGAATCAAAAACCCCACTCGCCCTGGCCCTACCCAAGGTGGGATGGCCAAGGGGTGATATTAGTGAAGCAGAAGGGGATTTGCATACAAGAGCCCAGAGTAGGTTTTGCAAAAGCCTTGGGTTTTCTAAACAGCAGCAGGCGTGGTGTGATCACAGGCAGGCGGCAGGAGGTGTGAAGGCTCCCGCATTGTGATGGAGGAGATGCGCTACAAGCCACGCTCGCCCACCCAGGAGCTTGTTGCTTCAGGGCTTGTGGCAGATGTGAACATTTTGATTGCTGTATTTGCCCCATAGTTCTGGGCCAGAGGGGCAGAGCCCAGGAGAGGGTGGGGGCAAAGGTGCCTTCCTGTCTCCTGCAGGATACTGGATTAGATGGTCTGATCCGGTGGTTGTCCTAAGTTCCCATGGACTGGTCCCCATGGACAGTCCGAGACCCATTCTAGACTGTCCTGTTAGCCTAGCTCCCTACCGGCAGGATATGGATATCACAGGACCTGGTTAAAAGGACCACAAGCTGAGGGGAGGGAAGACTGGCAGGCCTCCTTCCCATCAGCCTGTGCAGTATCTTTTCTGAGCAACGTGCCAGAGGAGAGATGCTCCCAATGAGTGTGAAAGCCACTGGGAATAATGCCCCACCAAGATAGCTGGGCTCCAGCTAGATATTGCCCGGGCTAAGCTCAGGAGGGAGGAGATGCAGATGTACTTAGCAGCCTTGGGAAGCAGGAGCTCGTGCACGCACACACACGCGCACACACGTCTCTTTCCAGCCTGGCGTCCAAAGAGCAACAGGTGCTAGCTTTCCCCGGGATCGGCTCTTGCGGATGGCAGTTCAGGCATCCCCACAGAAACCAACCGGCCGCCACGTTGCGTCTCGGGAGCAGCCGCATGGGTTCTGGCTCCTCTGCCACGGGGGCAAAGGCCCGCCCGGGATGCCAGATCAAACCCCAAGGGCCTTGCTCTCCGCGGGCGCAATTCCCGCCAGCGCAGAGGGGTCAGCACGAGGCCCTGGGGATCTCCTAGCACAGCCCCTTCCCCTCCCGCCCCAGCTCCAAGTTTGCCTGCAACCCAGCCCCTCCTCCGCTCTGGTCCCAGCGATCCCGCCGGGCCTGCTCATTGCTTCCTCTGCTAGCCAGCCAGTCGCTCCCCCCCGCCCCCCCCAAGCAAAGGCCCCATGTTGCTATGGGAACCTATTAGCCTGTCAGGGCCTGGCGTTTCTCACGGGTGCCTTGATTAGATCCTCCACTTTCCTTCACTCCTACTCCAATTTTCTTTCATCTCTAAACTATCCGCTGCAAATGCCAGCTGCTGGCGGCCTTGGCAAGCGCTAATCAAGTGGAACGGTAGCTCAGCGCGCCTGTCAGAGCCGGGGGGCTGGAGGGGAGAGAGGTGAATTCCTCTCCCCCCCCCCGCTCCTTTCCTGGGGGACTGGCCACATCTGGGGGCTTTCTGACCGTCAGCGAGCTCTAAACGGGCAGGCTAGGAGCGAAGGGGGAGCACTGGCCCGGCAAGCAGCCAAGGGGCCTGCAATACGCTCCGCAGGCCTGACTGTCCCCCTCCAGCAGCGGGATCGGAACCGGGTATTTTCTTTGGGCATAAGGCAGACGCCGGCTGGCGAGCGGGCACAGTGCCAGAGGGCTGCCCTCTCCCCTGTGTCACTGGGAGGCCTTTGCCGTGGCAAGGCTACTGGGGGTCGGGGTCCTCGGCACACCCAGCTCGTCGGTGCTTAGTCCGATGCAGGGCCCTTGGGCGTCGTTTGGGCCGCAGTCTGGATCCGTTGTCCAGCCAGGATCCAAGGCTGACCCCAGTAACGGGTCAGCGTCCAGCCTGGGTCCCGGCATTGATCTGCTCAACACCCCCTCTTCCCCGGTCTGATATCCTAGGATCTCCTCCTCCGGGTCGCGCCTTTCTCTGGGTGACTCAGAGGACGCCGTGTCTGACAGGCGGGGAGCAGTGGGGACTCCCTGGAGCTGTTCTTTCGCCAGTTGTCACTTGGAGGGGAGGATAACGGCTCCCGCTGCGGCTGAGAGGACAGATCTGCTCCGGGGGTGTCTCTCTCCGCAGCACGCGCTGTCACAGCAGCCCCAGCGCACATGGGCTCAAGCTGGGCTTATTTGAATCGTCTCTTGTTTGCTTCTCCGCTTGCCAGAAGTGAATCCGGCAAAGGCATTCAAAGGCATCAGGGGCCGAATCCTGCCTGCGCAGAAAGCCAGTGTATCTAAGGGGACGTCTACACAGCGACAAAAACCCCTGCCTGGGCGAGTCTCGGAGCCCAGGTCAACTGATTCAGGCTCGAGCTCCGGGGCTAAAAACTGTAGTGTAGATGTTTGGACTCAGGCGTGGAGACCATCCCGCCTTGGCTGGGTTTCAGAACCCAGGCTCCAGCCCGAGTGGATACAAGAGTGAGCCTGATCTGTCGACAGGGCTCTGAGACTCTCTGCCGTGAGTCTAGTTTTGCTGTCCAGACGTATCCCAAGAGGAGAGTTTGGTCCATCGGGAGGGAAGCGGATCACAGGGCAAGCAGAGGCGGGAGGCCTCACATCCTTAGAGCCTCTGGAGTCACCCTGCATGCTCCCAACCCTGCCCGCTGCTCAGAGTCTGCAGTTAGCGTGAGATAACACATGTGCAGGAAGCCAAAACAGCCTCGCCGAAATCAGGGCTTAAGAGGGACTTCAGTGGTGCATAGGACTTAGGCTGCCCTATGAATTCCATCCTAAATGTCTAGGATAGACAGATAGAGGGGTATGTCTGGAGATAAACAGATCGATAGATATAGGGCGGGGTGGCCTCCGAGCCGCATATGATGATTTAGTTGGGGATTGGCCCTGCTTTGAGCAGGGGGTGGGACTAGATGACGTCCTGAGGTCCCTTCCAACCCTGAGATTCTATGAAGTTTGAGAGCCAGGGCCCATCTGCTGGGGCGTGGGGCTTCAGCCCTGCAAGGCGGGGGGTAGTGGGGCTTTAGCACGATGGCAGGCGCCTGATGGGGCTCAGGGCTCCTGCTGAAGCCCTGAGACACACCCCCACACCCCCAGAAACCCCGAGCTCCCTCCCTGCCCGTCTGGCAGGTGGAGAATGGGAAGGGGGCTCTGTAAGCTAGCCGGCTGCCTGTGCTTCAAATGCTGCCTTTAAAATGTCTGCATAGCGCCCAAAACAGGCTCAAGTGTGTGTGTGTGTGTGGAGGGGGAATGAAAGAACCAGACAGCAGCATTTGTTAAACACCAGAAGCCGCTGGCAGAGGCTTTAGTATCGGCGCAGACAGGTTCCAGTCAATAAGAGCAGTTTGTGGCCACAGCGGATCTCCTCTGAAATCTGTCTTTGGACCGAGTGCCGAGAAGAATTTGTTCTAAAATCCATGTCAGCCTTTTGCGGAATAAACGCCGGACGGGAACTTTAAAGGAAGCACAGTGGGAGCAGTGAGCCGCTCCAGTTCCCCCCCATCCTGCACTGTGACGGGGACAGATTCCTGGACGGAGCAGACATTAGACACAAATGCTGGCACTTGGTTATCGCAGTGGCCTGGGACTTTTCCCAGCTCCTTCACAAGCCTTGGGCAAGTCACTTCATTTCTCTGGGCTTCGGTTCCCCATCTGCAAATGAGGAAAATCCTCCAGCTCCTGTAAACCCCGGGGCAGTTCTGCCGCTTCCCTTTCGGAGAGCACCCAGCACAATGGGGCCCGTTTCCCAGCTGGGGTCTCGAAGCGCGACCATAATGCACCTAGAATAACACGTCCGCAGCACTGGAGACGCTGGCGTTTTCCTGTCACCCAGCCCAGTCCAGACAGCTGTAACATGTCGCCTCGAGGCCAGGCTTTGCTCTCAGCCGGTGACATCCCCCTCTGTGCAGAGAAGCTATGATCTGATTAGCGTTAGTATTTATTTGTATCGCGGTAGCACCTAGGAGCCCCAGGCGTGGACTTCGGCCCCACTGTGCTAGGGGCTGTACACACACGGAACAAAGACAGTCCTTACAGCTGAAGGAAATCCGGGACCTGTGCACAGGGCTGGTCCTAGGTGTTCTGTCACCAGGGGGCTGGAACGGGAGGGCCAGCCCCCCCCCCCTTTTACTGGCTGTAAGAGTGAGTGATGGGGTGGGGCGGAGAGGAACGAGCAGGTGCAGGGTTGGGGGGGGGATAGGTGGCGTGGGAGCAGGGCCTTGGGGGTAATGGGTGGCCTGAGGGTTCGGGAAGGGCCACACCTTCCTACTTTTAGGGTGCTTCTGCTGCTCCTGGCACCTCTCCAAAGGGTGAGCAACTCCCCCTCCCCCAATTTGGTGCCCCCCATAAGTTGATTTGGTGCCCACGGTGACTGCCCTGGACGCCTGCCCCTACGGCCGACCCGGGAAGTGATGCGCATGCTTTGTGTTGTGCCTCTGCCCAGAGGAGCCCCCCCGGCCCCGCCCCGGCCTAGCTCAGCTGAAGTCTGCAGAGTTGGTCACACCGGCAGGAAATCTGGCGCTGCCGTCATAAAAATCACCCAGTTGCCTCCTCCCCCACTCGCCACCGGCTTATAATTAATTTCTATTTGCAGCTCAGTCCAATTTCCCTCACACAGCTTCCAACTCAAGCCAATTGCGGTATGAGATTTCTGTAATCTCACCTCTTATCAAGCACATCAGTGTGAAGCGAGAATGCTGCAATTAGCAGTAACAGGAACACAGACCTGTGTATTTGCAGGCAAGGAGCCGCTTGGCAAATATTTATTCCACCCGTGCAGGGGGGTGGGGCGTGGTTTTGGTGCATGGGCGCCATAAAGCCGGAGCAACGCGCCAGGTCCTCGCTGTGCAGCTCTCACTGGGCCTCACAGATGGGCAAAGACCATCATACGCAGGGTTTACCGTTTTGGTTCAATGGCTCTCTCACCCCCACTATGCAAATTGTTCCAGCGCCCCTGGAAGGAAGCACGTAGGTGGGGCAGCGTGCAGGGAAGGGCTGCCCAGGGAGGCTGGATATTTAAGTGCAGCGCAGGTTGGTTGAGACGGGCGGCTGAGGGCTGTGCTGGGGTTGGCATGACGTGAGTTTGGCAGGTCTCAGGCCGGTGCCTCAGCTCACTTACACAACAGGCACAATTACGCCTGGTGCTAAGTGGCTCCTTTGTACCTGCTCTGGCTCCGAGCACTGGAATATTTGGGCTTTTCAGTCATTCGTTTATTTCTAATACCCCCATCATCCCTAGGGCAGAATTTTAACGACATTTAGGTGCCTAAAACCGTAGATAAGGGCCTCATGAGATTTTTCTAAAGCCCCTTTATTTCAAGGGGAGGGAGGCAGTGTTCCCTCTAATGTTTCCCATCCATGTGTGGAATGAATTTTCTTATGGGCACCACTATGGAGGTGATGTGTGGTGGGGGTGGGGACTAGGGGTTCAGGGTGCAGGAGGGGGCTCAGAGCTGGGGCAGAGGGTTGGGATGTGGTGGGGCTCTGGCTCTGGCTGGGGGTGTGGGCTCTGGGGTGGGGCCGGGGATGAGGGGTTCAGGGTGAAGGAGGGGGCTCAGGGCGGGGGCAGAGGGTTGGGGTGCAGGTGGGAGGCACCGAGGTGCTTTTGAAAACTCCACTAGACACCTGCTGGCGTTGGCCCAGTGACAATAAACAACATGGCCAGAAAGTCAATTCCCAGATGCAGGAATTAAACTCAGGTCTCCGCCAACACGTCCCCCCCTGTTAGCAAACAAAAAGCCAAGAAGTGAGTGATCTGCGGCCCACCCCTCTGCCTCCCCTTCTGCAGGAGGCTTTTCCAGGCGAGAGTTGAGGTGCACAAGCTGGGGAAAGTTTTGCCCTGCCTGCGGACAAACAGAGGACAGAGGCTGGCATGTCTTGCCAGGATCCCGTCTCTGTCGAGAGAAACGAAGCAAGCCGAGAAACGAAGAGCAGAACAAACCCAACAATTACACAAGCGCTGAGACTGGAGACGCAGCCAGTGGAAAGCCAAGAAATCTGAAGTTGATACTGGCAAGGCGTCCTTAAACCGAGTTGTTTGCGCCTGGGTTTGTCACAACAGTAGGAGTTAAAGATGACGTGTCAGCCTTAATTGTAGATTTCCTGGCTCCCTTCATGCTAGATCCTGAGTAATTCTCCTCCGGCTCCATTTCCCCGTCTCACCCTGTCTCTCGCTCGCTGTTGCAGCAGAGCAATTTGTTCAATTTGGGGTCACTCTGGACCATATTTCCAAAATTAGATGTAATAGATTTTCAGACAGGAGGAACCATTGTATCACCTACAGTCTAACCTCCCGAATAATGCAGGCCAGAGAGGATTTCACCCTGTTACTCCTGTACTGAGCTGAATTCCTATTGTTATTTATTTTTATTCACAGTAGCGCCTCGGAGCGCCAGTCCTGGACCAGCAACCTTCTGCGCTAGGTGCTGCACAAACGCGGAACAAAAGGATGGGCCCTGCCCCAAGGAGCTGACAATCTAGGAATCTAAACTGCACATGCAAAATCCCAGCAGGTGGTTTGCTCTGTGTGTGCAAGATACACAGCTGCCTCTTGGAACCTGGTGCTTGTGCCTGCACCTATTTGCACGGGCAGCTTTCTGTGCGAACTCCTGGGTTTTGCACGTGGAATCGACCTTTCTGCACAATTTGATCCTTGTGGCCTTTCCCCCATATTTGGCTGGGCATCTATGTTAATTTCTCGGAGCAGTGTTTGGCAACAGAAGGGGGTTCTGTCTTCAGGGCTGCACCATTTTAAGATCATCCCGCAGGCTCCACACTCCCCGGATCCATCCTTGTTGACGTTAGGGGCCTCTGCAGCTCTTTTTCCGACGGGCAGTTCCCTGGGGCAGAGACTGTGTTTTGGGCAGTCTCTGGCCGGCTCATAGCTCTCCTTAGACGACAGACGCTCAGGCCTGTGTGCCACCTTTAACTCTTTCTTCAGCAGGCTAGTCAAGCCCTTAGGAAATCCAGAGTCTTGTTCAAGATGCTCTCCCGGGAGAGCCCAGCCAGGGTCCTGGAGCGTCTGGACTAGCCCCGTCTGGCCGATGTAGTGCCCTGGGCCAGGATTCTGTCACCAAAGCACCAGGAATAGCCCCTGGGGCAGGAGGCACCTTTGGGGAGAGTTCAGGTCCCCTGGCATCCCCCTCTCTCGCAGGCAATGCATTCCCCCTTATCACCTCACCTCCAGTGCCCCATTCCCAGGAGCACCCCACACAGTCAGTACCACACACATCACTGGGGAACCCACACCCCAGCACCCAGCCACCCTGAACATGCCATCGTATAATAACCTACCCGTCCCCAGGCACCGTGACCTAACCGGCTCCCTAGTCCCACTCCATCTCTGGCTTTTCCTGGCGAGGACATGGGGTCTGCTGGAAGGAGCTGAGAGCCAGCAAGTCCTGAATTTCATTGCTGACAGTGCCACCGCTGCCCTGTGTGAATTGGTCAAGTCATGTTATTGCTTCGTGCCTCAGTTTCCCCATCTGTACAACAGGGACCGTGCTATTTCCCTACTGCACCCAGTGGCTTAATACAGGAGTGTCTGCAAGAGTGCTTGGAGATCCATGGATGGAAAGGGGTAAAGAAGAGACAGGGCTTGTATTTCACACGGGCGATTCAGATGTTAACTTGCCACCCAAGAAACAAGCCAAACAAATCCCTTCTTTCGCTCTTAAAAACCAACGCAGCTCGGTTACAAAACAGCCTCTCTCCCATCCCAGCCCCAGGGCCATCACCCCATTCAGTATTCCACAGCCTCAGGGCCCTTAGCTCTGTGCTCGATGCGGTTGCCGCATCTAACGGCGTGCGGAGGGACTCTATAATCTTCGACATGTAACACACACCCCTCCAAAAATCCTCGCTGATCCACCCCCAGCCGTCTGTCACCGATCACACTCACTGACAGGAATAAACTCCAACACCTACCATATATTTTGTCACTTCTGCCGAGTGAATTCACTTGTTACTATATATTTCGAAAGACTCTGTTACATCTGCTAAGGGCGGCTGCTGAGTCCCTTCTTGATTGATCGAGAGGTGGGCAGGGCACAGCGCGCTGGTTAAATAATCCACGGGGCATGTCAGCCTCCGAGGCACTTCCAGACGCATTTCATGAATTAAGCCTTAGCTCCGTCTCCCTCTGTACAGGAGGGAAATATCATTATCCCTGGTTTACAGAGGGAGAAACTGAGGCACCGCGAGGGGATGTGACTTGACCAGTGTCCCAGTGCATCATTGGCGCAGCCAGGGACAAACCCCAGGGATCTTTACTCCCAGGTCTATGCCGTACCCACAAGGCCAGTGAGGGGCACACAATAAATCCCTAGGGCGATTAGAACTGGCAGATGGTCCTGTCAGGGAAGCAAACTTTCCCCGATCCCAGTTTAGGTTTCAGATTTAGCTCATGTTCTGGGATAGATTTTGCCGGGGGTGAGGTTCTTTGTGGAGGAAGGTCAGGGCGCTTTGGCAATTCCATTCATACCCTGAAGCTTCTTCAAAAGCCTCTCTAACAAGGTCCCGTCTCTTGGCCAAGACTCAGGATTCTGGGACAGCCCCTGCCACGGAATCCAGTCGCTATGCCAATAGCTCAGGCCCTGGCACATCTGGAACGGCCCTGCCACGGAATCATCGCTATGCCAACAGCTCAGGCCCTGGCACATCTGGAACGGCCCTGCCGTGGAATCATCGCTATGCCAACAGCTCAGGCCCTGGCACATCTGGAACGGCCCTGCCGTGGAATCATCGCTATGCCAAGAGCTCAGACCCTGGCACATCTGGAACAGCTCCTGCCACAGAATCGTTTCTATGCCAACAGCTCAGACCCTGGCACATCTGGAACGGCCCTGCCACGGAATCCAGTCGCTATGCCAATATCTCAGACCCGGGCATATCTGGAACGGCCCTGCCACGGAATCATTGCTCTGCCAACAGCTTAGACCCTGGCACATCTGGAACGGCCCTGCCACGGAATCATCGCTATGCCAACAGCTCAGGCCCTGGCACATCTGGAACGGCCCTGCCGTGGAATCATCGCTATGCCAACAGCTCAGGCCCTGGCACATCTGGAACGGCCCTGCCGTGGAATCATCGCTATGCCAAGAGCTCAGACCCTGGCACATCTGGAACAGCTCCTGCCACAGAATCGTTTCTATGCCAACAGCTCAGACCCTGGCACATCTGGAACGGCCCTGCCACGGAATCCAGTCGCTATGCCAATATCTCAGACCCGGGCATATCTGGAACGGCCCTGCCACGGAATCATTGCTCTGCCAACAGCTTAGACCCTGGCACATCTGGAATGGCCTTGCCACGGAATCATCGCTATGCCAGTAGCTCAGACCCTGGCACATCTGGAACAGCCCCTGCCACAGAATCGTCACTATGCCACCAGCTCAGACCCTGGCACATCTGGAACGGCCCTGCCATGGAATCGTCGCTATGCCAACAGCTCAGACCCTGGCACAACTCCTGCCAGGGAATCCAGAAACATTTAACTCTAGTGCTTCTGGGAAGTTTTCCAGCACAGGTTCCAGTCTCTGTGCCACTGCCTGGCGCGCTCAGCGTCACTCACAGCTCCCGCCTGCCGCTTCACCCCCGGCCATGCTGACGCTGGCTCTTCGTCTTCCCGACCGAGACATTCCGTAAAGCGTCGCAGGGCCGTGCTCGAGCGAGCTCACGTCAGCGGCTCTCCTGACGGCCACGTTTCCGGCTGCGTGATGCGGACGGCGAGGGCACGCTCGGGAGACTCAGCCGGGACTTTTGTTTTCTTGCCCGCGCTGAGGCCGGCCCGGAAGGGAGCAGCTCCTGTCAGTCACACACACCCTCGATTGTGCGCGGCACCTCTGAGGTGTGTGGCCTTCGCAGAAACAATGGGCTTTGCCAGCTGGGATACAGCTAGCTCTGCCCTCCATTCATAGCGACCGGCTTTAACGCGCGGGAGAGGGCAGCTCAGACGTCCCACTTCATGCCAGAGACCTGAGAGCACTGTCAAATTGGCAGCACTCTCCGATACTGTGAGGGGGAGGCTAGTACAGAACTCAGAGCACTAGCCCAAGAGGTGCTGTAAGGAGAGAGACTGAAGGGCTCTGAAATTCAAGTGCTATATGAGAGCTGCTTGTTATTATTAAGGTTGCCTGACACTTCCCATTATAAGACCCTGTGCCTTAGCCACCAGCCCATCCTTCCGCTCCAGAGTATACAGTCCCTGACTCCTCACAACAAGCCTTACCCTCAGTGACTCTCCTGTAGCCCAGGCAGCAGGGGCCTGTGCTTCTGGAACAGCAGGTCCTGACTTCTGCAGGGCTTTGACTATGAATCACGATGTATGTTGCAGGATATGCTGCCCCCTTGTGGCCTGAGGTGGTATTGCAGTCGCCCTGCCTCAGTTTCCCTGAACCAGAGGTTTCCATCTCTCCCAGGAATTCCTGTGGCTCAGCCCCTACACTCTGGCTCACTCTCGGAGTTCAATCTCCTATTGGGGTAACAAACACCCAACAAACGCTCCCCCCTGCAAAGTTCTTCTGCCCTGCATGGACTATTCTTCAACTCACTCCCACGCCTTCCTGCTTGGCATCTTCCTGCTTTGTCAGGCCCCTCCCTGGCTGGAGTCTTCCTTCTTTGATGGCTCGGGGACCGGGGTCTCCTGCTCACTGCCACTGTTCTGCAGCCTGCAGCTCTGTGTCGCCTCCTCCCTGGACTCTCAAGTGTGGAGAAACCCTCCTCTCCCGCTCTGGCTCAGGGACTGAGCAGGGCTTGTTGACTCAAGACCTCTGACCCTTAAAGGGACAGGCTGCCCTGTTACAACGTGCACCAGCATAGTGACATCTGTGAAGCCCTAAGTAGCCACAGACTAGCTGCAGCGTCCACCTTCCTAACCTTACTGGGGGGGAGGCAGAGGAGTTGATCCAGAGCAGGCCATGTTGACAATCCCGCCAATCTGTCCCCTTCACCAAGGGCTGGAAGCAGCGTCAGCATAGACCCCTCACGCTAGCCAAGGGGATCCTTTGTGCAGTGATTATGCTCAGGGGGCTGTTTTCCACCAGTTTAAGCCCCTCCACAGTGGCATAAAGGAGCCTTAGCCAATCACGCCTCCACGCAAAACCCAGGGCCACCTAACGTTTGATCCAGGTGCGAGAGTACGGGGCGGCCAAGGCTGCCTGCGTTTGCCTGGCGTTGTGTTTGGTGTGTGCGGCTTTCATTGCTTTGCGCGGCTTTGATTCCCAGTTTTAATTGCAGCCTAACGAGGCCGGTGCATTAGGCGATGAAGCGTCAAGTTTAAATGAAGGAAATTGGGAGGAAAACACATTCGCTAGTGACTAATGGGTGTGTGTGTGTGTGTGTGTGTGTGTGTGCGCGCGCGCGCGCGCTTGCCCTGGGGCATAGAATCATAGGCACAAATAAGAGAGGGTTGAGCTACATTCCTTGAGCTCCCTTCGCCGCAGAGCATGGCGGAACGTGATGCAAAGCAGAGAGGTTTCCGTCATGGATCCTGGTCTATTTCCTGGGTTATGTTTAATCCCTGGCATTGAATTGTGTAGCACAAAAGCCTCCCTCCAACTCACCAGTGAGACTTTAAATTGTTTCCCCCTGGCAATGGGGTTAAATAACAAAATCAGGGCAATTTACGCACCACGTTGGCCTCATCAGAGGAAATCACGGCTATTTCAAGGCAGAAGAAAGAAGGAGAATTTCTCAAGGCAGCTGATGCTGTGAAACCCACAGACACCCGGAGAGCAAATTGTGACCTTTACCAATTACAGCTAAAATTGGAAAAAATTAAGTGTGTGAACACACAGTCGGGGGGGGGGGGGTGGAAGTTTGCATATGGCACCAAAGGCTGATCAGTGAGTGCTTTTGCGGCTACATTCCCAGTGGCCCAGATTGTTGAACGATAGCCCAGATTTCTTGGGTGCTTCTGTCTAGAGCAATCTGCTGCAGCCGGGAGCCGGTTCAGCTCTGCTCGGATAGGGTGCCTAGCGATGGCAGGGAGAGAGTGAGGGAGGAAGGATGGAGAAACTCCTCCTCCTGATGGTTGGATCCTCTGATCCCTGTGTCAAACAGGCAGGAGGCCAAAGCCTTCGGCCAGGCTTTTTGGAAGTAACCTCAGTTTCAGAGTGTCCAACTTCAGAGGCGCTTTGCAGACCACCCGCCTGCGGTCAATAGGAGACGCAACATTCTTGTGTCTGAAGTTGGGTGCCCAGGCTCGGCGGGCAGGTGTGGAACAGGGAAAGCTTCATCTGGGACACTGACGTCCCCCGAGACGCCGGGAAGGGGAGGCAGAAAGGCACGGTCCGGCTGGAGCTTGCGATCAAGGTGCCTCGGAAATAAAAATGCAGCCGTTAGCCAGAGGCTGGGCTTTCGCCAATGCACTGCTGGGCTAGGCAGGCTCCGACACACACGGGGGAATTGCTCCGTGTTGAAAACCTCTCGGGATGGAACCAAGCTGCAAAGTTCTGATTAGGATCCAAACGTCCCCTAAGTGCTGGGGCTTGACTCTGTCCGTTGCAGAGCTGGGGCAGGATGGGATTCCAGCAAATAACCTCACACTGGGGCCTGGGAGTCTGCTTGGGACAGGACTCCTCTTGCAGCATGCACGGGCAAGGCTGCTGGAACACCGGAGGCGCGTGACTAGTTCCGTGGGCAGAACATAGATATGCAGGGACAGGAATCTCTCTGCGTAGCAGGGATGATGCGCCTGCTTCGCCTGTCACTTACATGGGGTTGCTCAGCTGACTTCACTAGGGTTACTCCTGGGTTGAGTGGGAGGTGAATTGGGCCCAGAGGGTTGGAGAGATTTACACAGGCTCTCAGGCAGAGTGAGGGAAAGGGACACCCTTAAATTCCTCTGAGATCCTGAATCCGCCCTGGATTCTGACCCGGACTGTGTAGCTATGGCCTCGTTGGCTAATTGAACAGCAACTGTCCTGTTGTGGGGAGGGGGACAGCCCCTCCTGGCTCCTGATGGGGGCTTTGGCTCTAACAAAGACCAAAGCGATGCCCAGAGACGCCATCCGAGGTTTTACACTGGACCCCGCCCAGGCTGCGATGGGAGTTGGGCCGGGGGCTGCCCGGGATGTGATCTGTAATGCTGAGTTTCTGTCCCTTCCTACGGAGTCTCCCAGGTTTGATTTAAGGAGCTTTCGGTAACTGAGGACATCCCGTGACACTGAGCTGCCCTGGGCTGCTGGCAATAAAAGACAGTGGGAACAGAACAGGCATCTGCCTAAGTCTGATTCGGGCTGGACGAGGGAAGCCGGCGGTTGGGCTCTGGGTATCCCATGGCTCAGGGACGGCAGCCACTGGCGGTAGGCAGCTGGAGGATGGAAGCCAGCCAGGTCCCGCTAGCGTAGAGGGGCAGGACTTAAGAGGAGATGGAGTATCTGTCCGGCAGCCTGTGATCTGAGGGCTGGGTAATTAACCACCAGCCTTCACAGGCAACCGAGGGCTGGGAATCTGCTTCTGCCTTTGTGAGTTACGATGCAGAACGGCAGCGAGCTTGGAAGAGGATGAAAAGAAGCCAGGCTCCCATGGCAGCTCCCCTCAGACAGGGACAGTGCCAAGAGGAGGGTTGCCAACTCTCCAGGATCATCCTGGAGTCTCCAGGAATTAAAGATGGATCTTTCCTTAAAGATTATGGCATGTGATGAAACCTCCAGGAACGCATCCAACCGAAACTGGCAACTCTAGAGCAGCTGCCGCCCCTCCGGTACCACAGCCAGGAATTTAGGAGTGAGCGGCACACATCTGGAACTGGGTCAGAGACGAGATCCAGAACCACCTTCCCTAGGGCAGCGGTGTCTGTGTGCACGGGGCTGTCCAGCCATGTAATCCCGACGGTTTTTAACTGTCTCCTGCACCTTTAAACAGTGACAAGAGCCCCCCAAATGCTCCAGAGCATTGGAACTAGGGAGACCAGATGTCCCGATTTTATAGGGACAGTCCTGATTTTTCGGTCTTTTTCTTATATAAGCTCCTATTACCCTCCACCCCCTGTCCTGATTTTTCACATTTGCTGTCTGGTCACCCTGATTGGAACAAGCTGGCAGTGTCTGTCAGAGAACAACCCAGCCTGTTAGCTGGGGTGGGTCCAGCTGGGAAAGGGCTAAATGGGTCCCGGTGACTCACTGAGGCAGGTGGCTCATTACTGCCCCCAGATATGGGGGAGGAGGGAGTGAGAGTGTGGGCTGAGCAGCCCAAACCAGAGGAGCAAGGGGGAGATGGCTGGAGCAGGACTTTCTCTTATCTGAACCCCAGAAAGAGGGTGAGTTTGGATTCTTTGCAGACGGGCTGGGCTTTGTTTTAGGGCAGGTTGGAAATGACTCCTGTGCACAAGGATAAACGTGGTGCTTTTCTCCTGCTGGCTTGACTTTTGTTCTTTCTTGCTGCGGTTTGCTTTTTCTCAGCCTGCCTTGAGCCTCATTTGATCCTGAATGTTCCCTGTGTCTAGACATCAGATCAGGATCCCGGGTGGCCCCTGCTAAGACTTTATCTGCAGTGAACTTTTGAAGGAAATCTCCCGCAACAGCAGCTCCAGCAAGTGTGGAAAGCGAATGTAGGAAAAAGCACTAGCTTTTCGACCACTGCTCAGACCAGCCCTGAGCCACTGTGGTGCCAGCGCCCTGATGAGAAATTCCCTCCTGTAGGTCCCTAGTGTTTAGCATAGTCATGCAGGCACTGAGCCTCCATCCTGAGCCTCCTGCATGTCAATACAGCCAATGAGAACTACCCTGATCCCATGTGTGGGGGGGCCAACCAATGAAAATCTGTCCTGAGCCCCATGTCTGACAATGACAATTACACTGAACCCAGGCGTGCCAGGACAGCCAATGAAAATCAGTGCTGAGTCCCATGTTTGCTGGGGTATCTGTCGGTCTAAGGTATTTATCTGGCCCCATCTCACAACCTTTATGTATTTATCCTCACAACCCCCCCTTGTGAAGCAGGGCAGGGCTGTTATCCACCTTGTACAGAGGGGAAACTGAGGCACAGAGTGACCGAGTGACTTGCCCACGGTCACCTAGGAAGTCTGTGGCAGAGCAAGGCAGCCGCTTAAAATCCATCCTGAGCCCAGTGCATGGTGGGGGCATCTGCTGAGAATGACCCTGTAGCAGGGTGGTTACCCCGCTTCTGCCCTGAAGGGCTTAAAACAGCCCTGGGGCAAGGTTGTGACTGGGAGCTGCCAAGCTGGGCTGATTGGGAGGTGGCTGCAGCTGGGCCACACCCCAATCAGGCCACAGCTGGCCTGTATAAAGAGGCTGGGAGCGAGGCACATAATCTCTCTGTGCCTGTAGAGGGAGAAGGGTCTGGCTGCAGGGAGCTAGACACAGGGTACCTGAGTGAAGCAGGGCTGGGGAAAGGCAGAGGAGCTGGGGAGCTCCAGCCTGGAAAGCCCCAGGCTGCGGCCTAGCATCGGGCTAACAGGTACTGGGGGTTGCAGAGGGCAGCCCAGGGGTAGGCCAAGGCAGCAGGTCCGAACCCTCCCTGCCAGTGATGAGTGGCTGATACTGCAGCCTGCCCCAGGGCGCGGGGCTAGACAATGACTGGCAGTAGCTGTATACTGAGGCAAGGTAGGGATAGTGAGTGGGGGTTCCTTGGGGAGGGGAGACCCTAAGAGTGGGGGGGGATACTGCCAGGGGGCAGCACCCCAGACAACATGGCACTGGGTCAGGGAGGGACATGGGGGAGGGGGAAAAGGACAGGCGGCTCACTGGCCTGCAGAGGGTGCTCTGGAGCTGGAATGAGCTAATTCCTGGAAGTCACCAGCAGGAGGCGCCGCAGGGGTGAGTCTGCTCCTCTATAGACCCTGAATTGTGTGCAAGGTGCGACAGGACTTTGAGCGTTTCCTTGGGGCTGTGGTGCCCGTGCAGCACTGATGCGGTTAATGAAACTCCCGGGGCTGTGCCCTCCGGCAGCGCTGGGCTCAGTGAGCTCCTGGTAGCAGGGGATGCAGTGACAATTGTCCCCGAAACTTTGGATCCCGGCTTTTGGCTCTGTCTGCGACAGACAGTTCCTTCCAGTACAGCTACAACGTTCAGCTCGGGAGCTGACGTTTTTAATTCAGACCCAGCCTGGCTCTGCCAAAGCCTCCCTGTGTGACCAATTCATGCCAACTCTTTGTGCCTCAGTTTCCCCCGAGCTGCAAAGTGGGCAGTATAATGCTTCCTGTTGTCTATTTAGCTTCTCAGCTCTTCAGGGCAGGAACTGTCTCTCACTAGAAGTTTACACAGCACCCTGCCCGCTGACTGTCCGATCCCCACTGCTGGCCCCTTCTTGCTGCTGGAATGCCCGAAATACTGGTAGGTTAGCGGCTTCTGCTACTGGTCCCTTGGGTTTCGAGCATCTTGGAAACCACATTTGCTACTAAGGCAAAAAGGATGACAGCAAACCAACTCCGCCATGGGAAGGGCGCCCCACCTTGTCTTTCATTTTCTATTCCCCCCCCGTCCCCTCCCTGGCCAACGCTTTGAAGGCATATAATACAATTATAATTTTGTTTAGCCCCATCTCTCCATGGCAGCCATGGTAACCGGATGAAGGGGACACCTGTACATTAGCATTCCCAGCTCCTGCTATCTGAATATACAGAGGATCCGTAATTAAACAAAAAACCTGGTAAACAGAGGCCCTGGAGCCGATCCCTGGGCGACTGGGGAGGGGGGGTGTGGTTTGGCGGCGCACCAGGGAGAGAGGAGTGGGTCCCTGAGGTTTCCAGAGTGCGCCAGTGATGTCAAATGAGCCTCAAATACCATCTCGTCTGGATCACTCCCCCCTCAGTGATAAATGCGGAGCCTGCAGCCATCCGCTGCAGAGCTAATGAGACCGCAGCGCAGGCCCGGGTGTCTGACACCGGGCCCACCATGGCCGCTTGCTGCTCTGCGGTCCAGAGAGCTGATAGAGGCTTGAAGCAAAGCAGGTGCCTTGGTTAGTGCTTGGGAGGCAAACACAGGGCACGGTGTTGATCGGCTGCCTGTGCCTGGGTGTGATGTGTGCCCTCAGCACAGCCCCAGGTCCGCTCGCCCCCACGGGTGCGTACTGCACATGTACACACACATACACCCCCCACGGGCGCTTCTTAGCTCAGTGCGGTGGTGGCTGATGGGAGCAACAGGCGTTTGTCCTGTCACACCACCTTCCCCTCCCTTTGCACTGTTGCTGGGCGGGGGGAGTCGAGCTGGGGCACTGTTTCTAACAGACGGCCGGCAGCCTCCCTCCATCCCAGCCCCCACGTCTGGACCAGACTCTGCCCAGTGTAAATCCGGAGCCGCTCTGCCGAACCAGCCCCCCTCCCCCCCCCCGCCAGCGCAGAGAGGGTCTCGCGCTGAAATCTTGAGGCTGCTCAGTATTCAGAACCAGGCAGGCTCTGATCATCTCGGCCCGTCCTTTCCCTTTCTCCTGGCAGGGGCAGCCGTCTCCTCCCACAGCTCCTCCACTCCCTAAAAATCCCAGCCCTCGGATCCCCAAATCGACCTGCTCTTTCTGCACAGGGCTGAGTCATTCCCCCCCCCCCACCAGCAGGAGAATGAGACATTTTCACACCCAGCTCGATATTTTTTTTTCACCTCAGTCTTTTCTGCAGGAGGGTGGGGGTGGGGAGGGCGAAGGGGGCTGGGGTGGAGAGGCATTGGGGGGGAGGTGGGGAAGTGCTAAATCTCACACCTCAAGCTAGGAAAGGGCAACAGATCCTCCTCAGGGAGCACTGGCAGGCTGTGCAAAGCAGCTGCTGCTTGCATGCACCCCCCTGTCTGTGCAAACCCAGGTGGGAAGGGGCTGGGCTGGGGCGCTGCAGGGGGGACCCGCCGTCATGCTGCCCATGTTTAAAATGGAAAAAAAACAATAACTTTTTTTTGTTCCGAATTCAGGGCATCAAACATCGCCCCCTGCTGGGAACTGCGAACACCCGGGAGCCTTTCACTGCCTTCTTCGCGCCCTGACCGTTTCGGCCCGGCCTTGGCATGGACGCACAAGAGAGTGTGTGTGTGTGTGTGTGTGTGTGGCGGGCAGAGAGCTGGGGTGGACACAAGGAACTTTTGCCCTCTTGTCCCCTCATGCAGCTGTGTGGAACAGGTTGTTGTTATTATTTGTATTACGGTAGCAGCTGGGAGCCCGGGACCCCACTGTGCTAGGTGCTGTCCAGCCACTGGCCAGAAAGCTGGTTCCAGTCTAGCCGGAGACAGCAGGGGGATGCAGACAGACAGGGGAGCACAAGGAGACGATGACACAATCCCCTCCAGCGTGTCTCAGCCTACCAGCTCCCTAGCCATTGTCAAGTGCCCCCTGGGCACGGGGCAGGGCAAAACTGGTAGGAGGCAGAGTCTCCTCAGGGGCGGGGCAGCCGCTGTCCTCTCCGCCTCCTCAGGGGCAGGGCAGCCGGTGTCCTCTCTCTGTGCCCCTGGGAGCCCCCAAAGGGCTCGTGTCAGTTCTGTAGCCCCTCTCTCAGCCACCCAACAGCCCAGGACTCCAGCCTTTGGGGCTTGCCATGTCCCCTTCCTGCTCCCTCGTCCCCTGTGAATGGGGAAGGGTCCTGCTCCCCAAACCCTTCTAGTCCCGCTCGCCGTGCTCCCCACCGCCCCCCACGGGGAGTCGCCGCCACCCCGAGGAGCTTGGCCAGCGGGATCCCTGGCCCTGTCCGTTTTGGAACACGCAGGGGGTGATGCTGCTTTGTACCAAGGGCTGCTGAAAACCACACGCAGGGTGGGGCGAGGCCGACAGGCCGGGGCTCTTTCCAGGAAACTTTCCCAACACCCCCCTAAAGGGAGAGCCTGGGCTGGACACACGGGCAACCCCTCTCCCCCCTCTCGCTTTCCCTCCTGCTTCTGCCTTGTGACCCGGTTTCATTCTCTCTCTCTCGCTGTGTCAGCGTCTCCCCTCCCGTGCACCCCTTTGCTCTGCACACATCTTGCTCTGGAAGGGTCTGTTTCCCCAGGCCTCTTCCCCAACTCCCTCTGTCGGTGCGTGCAGGGAGCCGGCCCAGAGCTGGGGGCTGGGAGCAGCAGGTTTGCAAACCCCCCCTCCCCCAGGGAGAGTGTACCCAGCGCCTGCATTTCCATGGTTATGGCATTTCAGGAAAGCAGCAGATCCGGTGCTGTGTTTACCCTGGTTTATGAAGAGAGGAGCATGGCATGTGCACTGGGTTCGGCTAGGGGATGCACTGGGACTGGTGCCAGTAGGCAGAGAGCTGGGGGCGGGGCGGTTGCAGGCTGTTGGCCCGGTCCCCTCCCACAACTGCCCCGTCCCCCTGCTACCACAGCTTTACACAGGACCCTGAGGCACGGCCTTGCTGGTGGTTTGCGACTCCAGCATCCCCTGGCTGGACCGTGCCAGCGGGCAGCTCCCCTGAGTTTCAGAGACGGGCTCGGTTAGCAATTAACAACCCACAGAACCGGGGCTATGCAAATCTGCAGCCTGTCCAGGGCCTGCATCCTTCCCAGCCCGGAGAAGCTGAGGCTGGTGGAGTGGCAGCTGTCACTCATGGCGGGGCAGGCTGCCTGTGGGGAACTGGGCTCCTCCTGTTTAAAATTCATCCGAATCAAACTCTCTCCATCTTTTCCCTCAGCTGGGGACGGAGCTAAAGGAGGGAGGGGTCAGTGCTGCTCAGTCAGACAGCCTGCTAGGGTGGATTGACAGCCCTGGTCCCCCCCCCATCTTTAATTTGGGGTCCTAAGTAAGCCCCTGAAGGCCAGCTTGGGAGCCCTAATTCAAGGTGACATACCCCCCCCCCTGTAGTCAGTGGGGGATTTCCCCTTTGGGACCAGGCTGACATGGAACCATGGGAGACTCTGTACAGCTATAGCCACAGACCTGCCATCTTGGCGTTCCCATGAGCCATTGCAGTCGGCTTTCTCTCTCTGTTCCCCCTGCCCTGTCCTGTGCAGCAGATCCCATGTTGGGAGAGACGCCTGGAAGCTCCCATCCCTTCTAGGTCCGTGCGGATGTCCCTTAGACGCAGGACGGGCACAGCAGCTACTCACCTGGTGGTGGCCACGGACCCCCCTGAGTCGGAATCCCCCTCCATTTCCCAAGAGTCCGTGAGTAATGATTTCTACCATCTCCGGTTGGCTAGACGACTCCGTCCCATCCTGGCGGGAGAAGACCTGGCCTCAGTTACTCACACCTTCTTCCCCTCTTGGCTGGACGACAGCAATGAGCTATACCTGGGCATGAAGCCTTCAGCACTTCGGAAACTCCACCCAGTATAAAACACGGCAGCTTGTCTCTTCAGCGACACAGGCTGCTGTGAGCACGTCACACCCATCCTCCTCTCGCCACACTGGCGTCCCATAGCGTATCAAACCACGTTCAAGTTGCTGGCCCTTATCTTCAAAATACTTCATGGCTTGGGCCCAGGACACCTAAAAGACCTTCTAGAGCTCCGGGATGAAGACAGTGGGTGGCCAACAACTTTGCTCCTCTGCACAATGAAGCTCTCAACGATAAGAATAAAGCTTGGAGGGTGGCCCGAGACTGGGGGGAACTCCCCCAGGAATTTAGGACCACAACAAACCTCCCCACTTTCTGCTCCAAGGTGCCGTTCTTTGACTTTGCCGTCCCTAATATAAAGACGTAACAACAGGTCATCTTTATTTAACAAACACAACACTCCCAAAACAAGACACTCCATGCTCCTCGTTAGGCGTGATTAACAGCAGGAGAGAACACAACGTGTGATGGATGTGTCGGCGGGTGGCTTAATGCAGGACTGGAAGGCGCTCAGGTACTCAGTGATGGGCGTGGTATAGGAACCTTGCAGCGACGCCTCCAGAAAACACAACAAGGACTCACCCACCCCAGATTCTGCCACTCTGTTCCCTCCTGAGCCTAACCTCACATGAGCAGGGAGTAAAGGGCGTGTTTGGGTTATAACCCAGCTCTCCGGGCAGGAACTCTGGGGGGCTCCGGTTTCCGCAGAGAGAACTCTTGGGGCTGTGAAACAGGAGGTTGAAGGAGCTAGGCAGGAGGAGCTGGCAGGAGGTACCACGTGGCTGTGGGAAGGAAGTCAGTGGGCTCCCTAGATTAAGGGAAAGGGTGAGGGCTCGGAGGTCCAGTGTCTATGGTCTAATTAAACTGGATTCCCCACCGTGCAGGAGGGGAGTGTTTTTAGAACAATATGGACTGGATGGAGTTTTTCGGGAGCCCTGTGAGAGAAGGGAAACTGAGGCAGGCATGTTGCGGTGCCACCCAGCCCATGAAGGGATGCTTGGGAGGCACTGGCCTGGGAGCAGCCTCTTAGTCCTGCAGCATCTGATTGCCTCGCAGACACTGGTGAACGGAGCTGTCTGCAGCAGAGACCGTGTATCCTGGTAGATAGCACCCTGGACTGGGACTCAGGAGACCCAGATTCTACTCGTGGCTCTGCCACTGCCTGGCAGTGTAACCCTGGGCAAGTCACTTCACCCCTCTCTGCCCTCTCCCCTGTCTTGTCTGTTTACACTGTAAGCTCTTCAGGGCAGTCTTTCACTTTGTATACCTACAGTGCCTGGCACAAAGAGGGCCTCCTCTTACTTGGGGGCACTCTAACCATCACCATAATCTACCTAATAACACCAGCCTGAAGAGGTAGGTTATTATTCCCTTTTACAGGTAGGGAAACTGAGGCCAGGGACAATAAAGCAACTTGCCCCAGGTCACCCAGTAAGCAGCTGGCAGAGCCAGGAATTGAACCCAGCTTGCCTGCCTCCTAGCAGAGGGTCTTAATCCCCAGGCCCTTCTAGCCCTGTGTTGGCTATAAGTACTTGCTCACTGACTCAGTGGCTCCCCCAGCTGGTGTGTGAAAGAAACACCAAGAAATTTGAGCTTTCACTTCTCCCTTCAGCCCTGAGTGACTCAGACAGAAGCACTTTATAACGCCACCTAATTATTCTGAAATCCGCTGGAATTTCACAGTCATCACAGGCTTTAATCCAGGTGAAGGAGGCTGGTATTATCCCAGCTGCCAGCAGCATTAGCTCCTGGATTTCCACTGGAATCCACCCCTCGTTAGGGGGTGACAGGGCAGAAGGGCCGTTTCGTAGGCTAAGTCGGCAGGGAACCATCTCTGAGAGCAAGGAGCTCCCTGGGAGCCGGCTGGGGATCCCTGCATGCCAGGCCAAGGAGAAAGGACCCCGGGATGTGCAGTCTCTGGCGTGACGGGGGGGTGGCCCTGGAGCAGAAGGGAGCAGCCTCAGAGAGCGAGAAGACCCCTGTGAATGACGAGGTGATGGAGTGAGGCGGTCTGGGCGGGAGGGAATTCCTGAAGCTGGCGGGGTGGGAGGCTGAACAGGAAGAGATGAGACTGTGTAAATGTTTGGGGCGGGCAGGAGAGAGAGAACAAGAGGGAAGTCGAGGAAGAGGAGGAGACAAGAGGCGGTGCCCGCGGCCAGGTCCTTGGCCTCACCTCACATGGAGTCGGTGGCCAGGCAGAGTGGGCATACGGTAGCTTTGAGGCCTCTTTGGGGGTCTCCCTGGCTCTGAGCTGCATGGAGAGCGGGGTCGGCCCACGGCGTAACTTAGAGCAGATGCGCGGGCTGCTCACGGCAGCTGCCTAGAGGTCCCTCTGCAGCTGAGAAGAGCCAGAGCCCAGTGCCTGGCTGTGCCCCCTGGCGTTCCCCAGCCCTGCCCCCATGCCAGGGAAGGGCAGCAGCGGGCCCCCTACAGGTGGGATTTGCCTTTCATGATCCCTGTGTTGCCAGAACAGCATGAAGAGGCTTCAGTGGGGGGTAGAACTGGCCCCAGCGTCTGGCTGCAGGATTCCTCCCCTGTTCCCAGGGTGAGGGGCCTCAAGAAATAGCTCCCTGTTGCGGGGAAGTGGGAGCCAGCCCCTGCCAAGCCCTCCCACCTCACCTGCTCCTCTGGAGGAATTTGCCGGGTAGCGGGGAAGCTAGAGGCACCTGCCTGCAGCGAGGTCCCCAGGCAGCTGCTGAAGACAGGACAACATGCAGAGTCTGAGGACTACGGAGAGAAAAGGGTGGATTTGAACCCTGTGCAGTGAGGTCCTTTGGGCTGATCAGAAGAGCTTGTCAGAGTCACTTGTCTCTGAGCCACAGCCAGGCCCCCTGCCCTGCTTGGTGCTGGAGACACGGGCTGAGATTTCTTCAGCTCGCTTTGATGCCGGGGCTTTTCTGCTTTGCAGATGGCGCCTTCCCAGAGGGATCGGCCAGAGAACGCGTGAAGTGCCAACAGCAGCAGAGTGCACGGTGACGGCAGCCTGGCTCGCTCGCTCGCTTTCCTTTGCCTTTTGTGTATTGCGGAGATGGCGGATGATCGCTTTCACGTGACGGAAAACCACAAAGGAAACAAAACAAAAACAAAAATCCAGCCCCCGCAGGGAGAGCGCAGAGTGTGTGATTCGCTCCCTGACCTTCTGCCACTCAGCTGAAGCAAAGCACAACCTGGCCACGGCCGAGCAGACGCCTCTGCCTTTCAAGTGGCAGAGCCCGATTCTCCTTTGGGTGCCTCAGCTCCAAAAAGCAACCGGGCTGAGTTGAGCTCAGATGTCTCAAGGGCCTTGTCTATGTAACTCACGGGTTACAGGTCCCCCTCTGTGCTCAGGGCCCGGTTACCGCCCTACCTCGGGAGCTGCAGCGCATGTTTCTAGCTCTGTAAGGCCCCACTGCAATCCCTGGGGTGTTGGCCACTACAGCCACACCGGCTGTAAGTCACGGCTGGTGGTAGCCACGGGGGAGAGGGCTCAGATGTCTGTGCCCTGTGTTGCCTGACTGCTCTGAACGGTGCGCCGGTAGGGCACTGGAGAACCTGACACTGCAGGCCTGTCTCTCCCTAGCACTGTTCCCTGTCTGAACTGGGGTGGTGACAGGATATTGACGAAAAGCCGCAGGTGACCAGAGCTCATGAGAGGGAAGTATCCATCCAGAGCTCCCTCAGGGTCATCTCCAGTCACAGGCCTGCTTAAAGCACAACGTGTCTCAACCCTGGATCTTAAAACCCATGTCAGCTCCCTCCAAGTCCTGACTCTCCCCAGCTTTGCTGTGGGTCCCCCGCTCTTTACTTGTCTCCTCTTATTGAGACAATCTCTCCCCCTCCCCCCTTTCTCTCTCCCTCTCCTAAATGGGACAAGAACACGCACAAGATCTTCTCTCACTTGCTGTCCTATGCCCATAGGCACCCTCACCTGCAAACCCATACACCCAACTTAGGACCCCGACCCCACTCCTGCAGGCAGGCTGGTCAGGGGTTAACCCTGTCACGACCACTCAGAGAACAGGACTGCACCATGCAGAACAAAATTCAGACCAGCTGGGGTGATCCCAGTGAAATCCCTGGTCCTGAAGGAGAGAAGTGGAGGATTCTGCCCTGAGAAAGGTGACAGCTCCAGGCCTTAGACGTAAGCGGGGTGCCCTTAAGTAGGCCGTGACATGCTTGGTGGATTACTCCAGTGGTGAAATACCGGTGACGTGTTACGAATGTTTGGTTTGCTTCTAGCCTGAACTGGCCTTGATTCAACCACCTGCCACTGGGCCACCTTTCCACGCACATCGATGGGCATCTTCACACGTACACATTCAGACCTGCCCACATAGCCACCCCCCACGCCCCGCTAGCATTCAAACAGATCCACACATGGGCACCCACCTCCACTCGATGTGCCAGGGCGCCCCGCCCCACAATTGTGTAAATGCTCACCTACACTGACAGATGGGCTTGTGGCACAAAGCCACGCACAAAATAACCATGGAGAAAGGGCTGAATTTAGTCTTGGGGATTTATTTTAGTCGCTGGCTAATTACGATGAGTGTTATGCTCACCTCCTCACAGTTAGTTGATGTGCTGCTGCAAATTAGCTGTAGTCATTATGGGTCTGAATCCCTCTCTGTCACATTTATTTAATTAAAAACTTCTAGACTTCAGCCTTTGTTAATTTAAATCATCGTGTGCAGGGGAAAGGGGGGTGCATCTCGGTTGGAAAGACGAGACAAAGGAGAAGAAAGGAGAGGAAATAGGTAGAGCTGTCAGAATTTTTCGATGACTCACTTGTCATTAAAAAAAAAAACCAAGCCAGTTTCTCAAACCCAAACCTGGTTGAGAACGAGCAGTGGGTTTGACAAATTTCCCATCTCCGATATTAAGGAAAGACATAGAATCATAGAATTCAAGATCAGAAGGGACCATTATGATCATCTAGTCTGACCTCCTGCAAGATGCAGGCCACATAAGCCGATCCACCCACTCCTGAAATAATTCTCTCCCTTGACTCTGCTGTTGAATGCTCCAAATCATGATTTAAAGACTTCTAGTAGCAGATAATCCACCAGCAAGCGACCCCTGCCCCATGCTTCGGAGGAAGGTGAAAAACCTCCAGGGCCACTGCCAATCTACCCTGGAGGAAAATTCCTTCCCGACCCCAAATTTGGCGATCAGCTGAACCCCGAGCATGCGGGCAAGACTCTCCAGCCAGACCCTCTGGAAAAAGGCTAACAATATCCTATCATTGACCCTTTGTACTAATTACCATTGTGGCACGTTATTGACCTATTGACTAAACCCGTTATCCTATCAAACCATCCCCTCCATAAACTTATCTAGCTTAATCTTAAAGTCATGGAGGTCCTTCGCCCCCACTGTTTCCCTCGGTAGGCTGTTCCAGAATTGCACTCCTCTGATGGTTAGAAACCTTCGTCTAATTTCAAGCCTAAATTTCCTGACTGACAATTTATATCCGTTTTTAAATGGCTAGAAGGTGCCTTGTTTAAAAACAAAACAATCCCGCTTCCTGGTTCAAAATTACTCCTCAAAATGTAAGCTCATTATACTAAAAGGAGATTGAAATCCAAACAGAACCTTTTGATTCTGCCGAAGCGCACACCCAATGGATCGGGTTCTCGGCTCACAGACATATTTGAGATTTTGACATTTCGTCCTGATGCACAGCAGCAGGGGTCGGGGAGAGAAATGTCAACCTCTCTGTGATGGGGTGAGATTCCCCATACTGGCCTGCGAGAGCGGAATTGGGCCAGGTGCACCCAATCGGCTAATGAGGCTGCAAACAGGAGCTTTAGGCTGGAGGCAGCTAATTAGAGAGAAACTCACCTGTACAGGAAGAGATGAGGCCTATCAAGCCTCATAGCAGGCTCAGCCTGTGCTGCTGGGGAAGTCTGCAGGAAAACAGGCAGCAGTCACTCCCTGGGAAAAGAGAGGAGGATTCTGGGAGCCAGTACTGAGAATGGGAACCGGGTGTGGTAGGAACAGTCCAGGAAAGGAAAGCTCAGAACTACTGAGTTGAGGGTCCCTGCCTGGACTGGAACCTAGAGTAGAAAGTGGGTCTAGGTTCACCGACCAGCCACTGAGGGATTGGCACCATGGGGCAGTGAGGAAAGACTGCCTGGGACTGCTAGGGAGAAGGGACTTTGCTAATCCGGAAGTGGGGGAACGCAGCACCTGGCTGAAGGGCTGAGTCACAAAGTGGACGCTGTGAGTCCTGGAGCGAGAAGAGCTGCAAAGCAGAGTCAGAGTGTCGGCCTCAAGACCTAATCCCCAGAGTGACCAGGAGGAGGTGCCCGGCTAGCGGTGAGTGGTGCACCCCGTGACACTCTCTCAAATATTCGCACGCAGGAAAAAAACATCTCGCACCCAGAGCTCGACCTATGGGGCCAGAGTTTGTCATTTCATGCCCTGGAAAAGAGTGAAGGTTTCTCTTGATCTATGCTGGCGTGATCGAGAGCAGAATCTGGCCTGGGATTACCCGGCTCCATTGCTGGTAGAAAGGTAAGAGGAGCTGTCCACAGAGGAGCTACCCCATGCTCCTAAATTCCGGTGGTGCAAAGTGCACAGTAGTGATCTGGGTCTGGTGAATTCACCCCTTGCAGAGAGCCAGAACAAGGCCTGTGTACCACGCAGGTCAGTCACGTTCTGGGGCGCAGCTCAGACCAGCGAGAGGCTGTGTTGTATTATAACCCCGAGTGCCCCAAAATGCGTCTGCTACTTGTCTTTGTGTTCGTATTCTGTGCAGCACTGAGTCAACCACCTTGAAGCCAGCAGCCTGCCGGCAGTTATCCCAGACAGACCATGGTCTCTACCAGTTTTGATTAATGTTAGCAGGTGACCCCGATGCACGGCCAGTCCCGAACTTCCCCAGACCCTTGGACTTGGCAGCGTTAGGAGGAATACTAAGGTCTGCTTGCTCCTTTAAGGAGACAACCTCCCGCCCCACCCTCAGCTTGCCACGTTCAGTGGAGTTAACGTTCCCTTTAGTACAAACCCAGCACGGCTGGTTCAGATTAACAGTACAAGAAGTTTATTCAGAAAAGAAGACAGGATTGTGAGTGCCAGCATAGGTGCTGACTTCCTCTCTATCTGGGGGGTGCTCGACCCCCAGGCCCACCCCCACTTCACCCCTTCCTCCAAGCCCCCACCCCACCTCTTGCTGCTCCATCCCAGACTCCATCCCACTCCCCAAGGCCCCTGCCCCAACCTACCTCCTCCCCTGATCGTGCCTGTCCCTGCTCCTCCCCTTCCCTCCCTCCCAGTGCCTCCTGCATGCTGTGGAACAGCTGTTCAGCGGCATGCAGGAGGTGCTGGGAGGGAGGGGGAGGAGTTGATCAGTGGGGCCAGCAGTGGGGAGGAGGTGCTGGGAGGGAGAGTGGGAGCTTGGCTGCGGGTGGGTGCTAAGCATCTGCTAATATTTTTTCCCATGGGTGCTCCAGCCCTGGGACACCCACCGAGTCAGGGCCTATGAGTTTGAGTGTAAGAGGTGAAATTAGAAATGGGCACAAGCAAATGAATGTGAAAATGCATCGAAAATGTAATCTAGCAAGGCTTTGTTCAAGATGGCTTTTCCCACCCACCCACCTCCGTCAGGCTCTCTCCTAGAGGCCCCAGTAGGGCCAGCCCCAGATTGTGCCCCAGGGGAGGCGAGTCTTCGGCGCTCCTCTCGACTTGTTAAACCTTTGAATACCTGAGTTTTTATTGCATTTGTAGCCCATTTCACCACTTTGCTGCACGATTCGCATGCATGATTCGTCCCCGTTCACAATATCACAGCTGGGGTCTCACTGAACTGCAGTTCGTTCTTTGTGTCACTGACTGGCGACACCCCACCCCTGATCTACCCGCGCGGGCATGGCTGACACCATTCTAGGACGCTCAAGGAAAATGTAGTTCGCAGAAAGTCTAGAAGGTTCCCCGAGATTCTACAAAGGTCCAGAACATTCTCGGAGGTCAGTGAAAAATGAACCCGCCTCCGGAATCCCTGGAAGGCTTTACTTCAAACAGTTTATTTTCCCTTTTGTCGCTAACAACAAAAGCAGCACGCCGAGCCGGTGCCCCCCGAACTTGGCACCCCAGGTGGGTCGTCGCCTGCCCCTAAATCCAGCCCTGGGCCCAAAGGTGCTGGTTTCTTTGTCTTTATAGGCAACAGAGCTAACTTGTGGTTCCCTGCCATGTCTTTTATATTCCCTTGAATCTTTGACATCTTTCTTGAGGAAAGCTCCTTCAAGCTGTGAGGAAGGCGACATGGAGTCTGGTGATGAAGGATGCTCCAAGCTCTTTCTTCCCCCACTTGTGTTTGCTGAAATGCAAATTGTTCTGTTTCCTGCCATCTCCTCCCCCTGCTGTCTTGATGGTTCTGTTTACTACTTCTATGTAAATTGAGGCAAACCCACATTCCTTCCTTTGGGATAGATCCTGCCCAACAGCTTTTGCCTAGGCACCGCTGTCTAGTTTTGAAAAGTAAAGTCATACGGGGGAATTCGTAACTTTACATATAATGTCGCTACGTACTTTGCGTCAGGATGTTATTGACCAGCGAGTGATTTGTTTTCACACGACTCCTCACAGGGCATATTTTATACAAAGGTTAGGACAATAGTGCAGAGGGTGTGAACCCGGGGGGCGTTGGGTCTAAAAGGCGCACTTTAGCAGTACCCGGACCTTGTGCTGGGCTAGCCACACGGGTGAATTTCACCAGCACTGAGCCGACTTGACTCCAGCTTTTGATCCCCGGTGGAGAAGGAGCGAATTGGCTACTATGACAACATCTCTCTCCGCCCCCAAAGAAAACCAACATCCAAAACCCATGGCAGCAAGTCTCAAAGGCTGGGTCTACAGACTCTGGATCGTGCTAGTGACAGCCGTAAAAAATAGTCATGTCGATGTTCTGGCTCGGGGCTGGGACTTGGGCTCTGAAGCCTGGGGGAGGCGGGTGGGTTTCAGGGCCTGAGTTCCAGCCTAGCCAGAATAGCTACGCGGCTATTTTTAACACTGTAGCATGAACCCCAAGTCTGTAGAGCCGGTTTCTGATGCTCACTGCTGCCATGTTGTTGTTTATTTGTTTGTTTGTTGGTTTTTGTCTTTTTGCTGTGTCGATTACCTTAACAGCTCCCACCCTTTCCCTCAATTTCTCACGGCAGGCTTCGATTTTTCCCATTGGGACATACAGGCCTGATTCTGATCCCAGTTATCAATCTGGAGTCACTCCAGTGATGCCAACACAGGCATCGAAATCAACGGCGCTACTCTGGTTTACAGCAGCGGAGCAGAACAAAGGAAGGGGGCCAGACCCTATTATGGGTCTGCCAGCAGCTCGGGAGGCCCCAGGCCCGATCCCCATCCTGCCAGGTGCTGTACAGCTCCAGAGAGGGGCAGTCCCGTTGTTTGGCTTATCCTTGGGGCAAGGATCGTCTCTTGCTCTGTCTGCTCGGTGCCCAGCCGAGGGGGTCCTGCTCCCGGCGCTGCCGTCATACCAGTTAATATGGTAACTAACCCATTCCAGAGGCTTTTTGCCCCCTGTGGGGATCTTTTGCCTAAAAGCAGCTGCTACGCCAGCAGACCGCTTTCTGCTTTCAGGATCTGCTTGTCTGTCGCTAGACACTGACTCTGGCTTTAAGTGACATTAAACAGCCCCCTCACCTCCCCCCGCTCATCAAGAGAAACAGGCAAACGAAACGGCCGCCTGTCGAGAGGAACAGACGCAACCCCGCTCCTTGCCAAGTGCGTGTGCCCTGCGGGACGTGAGCGCCGAACGCACCCAGGAGGAGACTCCGCTGGGTTCCTGTAAGCCCGTCATTAAGGGAGCTAGAGACAATCCAGCTTAAAGACTTCTGCAATAAGATCACGGTGCATCAGATCTGTTGCACTCCTCGGGTGCCTTCCATGGGTGGGTCTCAAAGCTCCTTTACAGTCAGCCTCGAGCTTGTTCTTACTTAGTCCATTCCTGGGCTCGGGGCTTGTGCAAAGGTGGTTTTAAGCCTCAGGGCTGCTCCAACTTACGTTCAGTTTCCCATGGCCCCTTGTGGGGCTTGGGAAGCAGGAAATAGCCGCGGCACGGTGCATTCTGGCCACATGCCCAGCCTGCCCCGATGCCAGACCCTGTGCTGTAGTCTGAGGCCATAGCTGGGGGGACACCTTATACCAGCTCGAGGCTGGCTGGAGAGGCCCCAGCGCAGAGGGTGTTCACAGAGAGAATGTGGATGACACCAACCAAATGCCCCACATCACCCACGATTGACTCAAACGCTCAGTCTTGAGCTGAGGCTGCTCCCACTGAAGCCAAAGGTAAAACTCCCCTTGGGAACCGAGTTAGCCCGGCCAGGGATCCTGGTGCACAAGGCCTAAAACCCAGCTTGACTGAGCCCTCGTCCCACAGGTTCACCCCAGGCCCAGGTAGCAGGGGGACCGGAGCGTTGGCAGCCGGAGTTTGTGCGGAAGGGTTCCTGAGGGGGGGCACTGGAATGCAGGGTGCTGCTGGGGCGTGGGAGCCCCCCCGGCGTGATGTAATAATAGCAACCGAATGCCCGGCCTCTCTTGCATGCAGCGCTCGCCGTTTGCTTCAAGGGCTTTCAGCACCCCCACTATAAAGACCGTTCCAGCCCCCCTGTTCCTGACCCGATTGGCCCATCCCCAGCAACAGCCGGTGCTACTCTCCTTGTGACTAGTGGCTTCGCCTTTCCAGGCAGGAGGCCCATCCCCTTGGGTGCAAACCCATCCACCCCATACCATGGAATGGCGGTTTTCCCCTGCCCCTCAACACCCCCCTGCTGCAAAGCCCTTTAATTTCCATCAGCTCCACCCAGTGTGTTGGTGGTGGGGGGCTGGGGGGCTCTTCCTGCATAGCATTGATCCAGGCATCATGAATGCTGCAAATAGTTTGCAAAGAGGGAGGCCCCGTACGGCTTTCTGAGCGGGCGCCACAGGCTGAGACCAGCCGACCGACCCGCTCGCGTTTGCTGTGGCTGGGAGCGGATCCCATGCATGGCACCTTTCCGTGCCCCCCCCCTCGCCACGAGCTCTCCTGGCTCCAAGGGGATGAGCGATGGATGCAGCAGGACAGATGCCCGCCCCCAGACGGCTGAACTTGGGGGGAGAAGTGTGTGTCTTGTTTCCATGGGAACAGGAGGAGGAAAGTTTCTTGGGCAGCCGCTCACCTCTGCCTGGCAGACCCTTGAGATGAGCTCAGAGGTGCAAGAGCGACTGGTACCCATGATACCACCCCCCCCTTGTTCTGATTACTGCAGGTGGGGGGGATTCAGTGGTAGCCCACACCCCGCCTGCCCTGGAAAGCCAGCTCCACCCCTCCCCGGAGGAGAGGAGAGGAGAGGAGAGGAGAGGAGGCAAACAACAGAAGATTCAAATCCCCTCATTAGAGGAGAGTCCTAGGGCTTTTCTTGTTCCCATCGCTTGGTTTCAAGTCGCAGATGATCCTGACATTTCGTTCTGCAGCTGAACGAATATATTCCCCCCCCCATCTCTCTCCCCAGAGATAAAAAGCTTCCATTGTTCTGAAACGTATCAGGGCTCTGCCAAAGCCAAGGAAGGGAGGGGAGGGTTTTTTTTGGAGAGTTTAATGCACAAGGGACCATTCCATCATCATTTCTCAGGGTAGCGAGACACCCCCGCACCCCCGCAGTGGGGGGCAGGTCTTCTCCCCTAGGGTGTATGGAATGGGGGATCCCCACAAACAGGGG
Organism: Mauremys mutica; assembly: GCF_020497125.1. Classification (NCBI taxonomy): domain Eukaryota; kingdom Metazoa; phylum Chordata; order Testudines; family Geoemydidae; genus Mauremys; species Mauremys mutica. The sequence continues at coordinate 6,163,955 of NC_059095.1, forward strand.
GAACTGTTTGCCTTTGAGTGGAAATACCCGCTACAAACAGGGGACCCTATACGGAAAAGAGAGGAGCAGAGAGGTTTGCAGAAGAAAGGAGCGAGACGCCGCTAGCAGACGGTTCTGGTCTTTTGTCGCATCTACAGTGGGGAGGGCGCCCGGGGAACAGAATCCAAATCAAAGCACAAACTGCTCTGAACGCACCAGACTCAGAAACGCGCTTAATGAAAACAGCCCAGCGCTGCGGAGGAAAAGATTAACCAGCTCCTGCCACACGGGGCCCTTAAAGCCGATGCAGCCTTCGGTCTGTGTGTCTGCAGAGCTCCCTCTGCTCTTCTCCTCTGCGCTTTCTCCCTCCGATTCCCTCCTTTCCTCCCCTCTCCCTTGCCCTCTATTTCTTCTTTCTCTTTTTCTTTCTGTCCATCCATGTCTCCTCTCTCTCACTAGCTCCTGCACCATGGATGCTGAGCTCTGTACCACGCAATCCCTGCCCCAAGGAACATGCAGGCAACCTTGTCTTCCTCGCGCTTTCCCTCCCTCATTTCTTTTTGCTCCTTGCTTCCTTCCGGCACATCAGGGGTTAATCTTCCTTGAGCGCTTGCACCCAAAGATTGGTTTGAAAAGGGCAAAGGCTCCTTCCCCAGCCCCCTGCCCCAGAGGAGGGGATCTTGTCTGTTTCGCCAGATGCACAGAGAGAGGCAGAGCCTGGGCAGGCAGGGAGATGCACGTGATTGTTAGGCCCTGCCGCTGTCCCTTGGCTTCCCTGGTCTGTTTCTGCAAAGGGCAGGGAGGGTGCTTAGGAAGAAGGGAATTTTTGCTGAAAGATCTGCCCTAGCTCGACCGAAAGGTGCGGGCTGGACGCCGGAATCTCCATGTCTGCTGGAGACAGGCTCGAAATGAAACCCCGGACTTAAATACGCCTGGACGCCGGATCTGAGCTCCATCCCCGGCTCCTTTTCTGGGATGGGCTGAGCCGAAAAGCCCAGATCCGGCTGAGCCCAGTTTGCAGAATCTAAGGGATATTTCATATGATGCCGCATCCTCCCCTCTGCTTCTACACGAAAGGACGCTAGCTTTCCCCGCTCTCTCTCTGTTGGCCCCGGGGGGCTCCAGTTCCATTTCAGAGCTGTCGGTGCAGGTGGGCTCTCAGCTACGAGGGCAGGAGCTGACGGACAGCCCGGCGCCGCTGGGAGATGCTGCTCCCAATTGGGATTGATGGGAAAGGTTGAGGAGAGCCCAGAGGCGAGCACGTGTCTACTCATGGCTGGTTAATCAATCCACAGAGCGTTTGATCCTGCCGATACAGGTTCAAGCCCCCTTTGGGGCATCTCTCTCTAGCCCTGTAAGGCAACCGCAGGTGAACGGCTCCAGTCCAGAAGCCCTGGCTGTAGCTCCCAGCCAACCTGAGGGAGATGAGGACACCCCAACGTGCCTCCCTTCTCAGATTCCTTCCCTCTTCAGCCAAACCCTAATGAGGCTCCAGGGAGAGGCCGAGCCGCTCCCCAGGTCACAGTGCTGGGAGGGCTGCCAGGCGGGGGGAGCGTGCACGTCCCCTGCCCCAGAGAATGGACAAGGTAGGCCGGATGCAAGGCAAGAGAGGGGGAGTGAGGGGGGTTGCTGGGGAAGTGAGGGGAGCAAGGAGTCTAGGATGGATCTGGATTTAAGTGGAGATTAGAAAGAGGAGAGAAAGTATGTCCTCCGAGACACCCATTTCTCTAGCTAGCTATCCATCCCCATATACAACTATCTATCCTGGGGTGGGCAAACTATGGCCCAGGGGCCGCATCCGGCCCTCCAGATGTTTTAATCCGGCCCTCGAGCTCCCGCCGGGGAGTGGGATTCAGGGCTTGCCCCGCTCTAGCCGAGGAACGGGGTCGGGGGCTTGCCCCGCTCTGCATGGCTCCCAGAAGCAGTGGCGTGTCCCCCCTCCGGCTCCTAAGCATAGGGGCAGCCAAGGGGCTCCGCATGCTGCCCCCACCCCAAGCGCTGCCCCCGCAGCTCCGATTGGCCAGGAACCGCAGCCAATGGGAGCTGCAGGGGTGGTGCCTGCGGAAAGGGCAGCATGCAGAGCTGCCTGGCTGCACCTCCACGTAGGAGCCGGGGCGGGGACATGCCGCTGCTTCTGGGAGCTGCTTGAGGTAAGCACCGCCCGGAGCCTGCACCCCTGACCCCCTTCTGTGCCCCAACCCCCATCCCCCTTCCTTCCTCTGAATCCCTCAATCCCAGCCCAGAGCACTCTCCTGCACCCTCAACCCCTCATCCCCAGCCCCACCCTGCACCCCCGCACCCTGCACCCTTACCCCCCTACCCCAGCCAGGAGCCCCCTCCTGCACCCTGAACTCCTCATTTCTGGCCCCACCCCAGAGCCCACATCCCCCGCCAGAGCCTTCACCCCCTCCCGCACCCCAATCCCCAATTTCATGAGCATTCATGGCCCGCCACACAATTTCCATACTCAAATGTGGCCCTTGGGCCAGAAAGTTTGCCCACCCCTGATCCATCTCCATACACACCCATCCATCTATCTGTCCATCCCTGAACACATCCATCTATCCATCCATCCCCACGCACCCCTATCTTATCTATCCCCTGCACACCCGTCTGTTTATCTAGGGGTTTATGCCACTCTCCGCAGCCTGGCAGCTGAGCCCCCCAAAGCAGAGATGTGCCCTGAATGAAGGTGCCTAGATGAAAGCAAGTGAGGGGGGTGCAGGGTGTGGCAGAGGGAGAGGATGCTGAGGCGGGTAGGGAGCCTGGGAACAAGAGCAGGGCCGAGGCGCATGCCCGGGCGAGGGGCTAGGATAGGCGGGGAGCCAGTGCCCAGGTTGGGTGGGACAGGGGGGTGGAGAGGAGGCTGGGTTTTCTGTGGGGTTTGGGCAGCCGGGAGGTGAACTGAGGGAAGCCAAGAAGCCCGATAGGCCAGGTGGTGCAATCCCTACTGGGGATGCTTAGGGCCACCCGGTGACTGTGGGCTCCTGTAGCTGGGGTGTGCGACCATAGACATGGTGGCTGTAGAGTGGCCTGGGCCCGGCTGCCGTGTGATCTCTCTGCTCCAGACCTTCTTGGGACCTGGTCTCCAGGGCCTGGAACACCAGGTGGTTTTGGCAGTGGTCCGGTTGGATCCTCTCCTGCCTCACCTCATTTGCATAGTGGCTTCCAGGCTGGCTCTGCTCCAATTAGCGTATCCCCCCCATTCATTCCCCCCCTTTCCCCGCTCGGCGACTCGCATCAGTGTCAAGCAGCAGGAAGGAGCTGGGTCTGTCAGGCGGCAGCAGGAGGGGAGGGAAGGACCAGGGGGAGCCTCGGTGCCGTGTCACTCGGCTCCCTAATGAGCTCCCCACTCACAGGCAGCCCCACAGCAAAGCTGCAGCCCCAATTTAGCGCCGAGAGCCACCGCGCAATGGAGACGGACGCTGCTATTGAACTGGCCACTAACAAGGGTCGTCGCCCATGGGCTAGTGGAGCCCTCTCCTCGGCTAATGGAGCCCATGGCTATTGAAGCCCTCTCGAGCTGCCCAGCGGGAATCCAGAGCCCCGCAGAAATTCTAGAGGATTTGGAGGTGGGTTTTGGGGAGTGGCCCAGGCTAGGGAAAAGCCTCACGCTCCAGCTCCATTTCCGAGGCCGGGTGCCCAAGCCGTGTCCGCACGATGCATGCGCACAGGAGAGCGTGCTCGCACACGCCGCTGCACAAGCAGGGTGGAGCCCATCGGAACAGGGGACTGTGCACAATTATCCACGGTGCACGCATGTGATTCCCTGGACCAGGTAACTTTGGGGTGGCTTTGATGGAGACTGAGCCACTCGGCTGGAACTCAACTGCATTGGCTTCAACAGCCCCATGGGGAAGTGTTGCTGTGATCCTAAGGGATACTAATGTGAGAACCATCACATCTGATCTCCATCATGCTGGTCATCGGCAAGGACTGAACCTGGAATGGAAAACAGGAGCCTCCCAGCAGATGCGCCTCTTCTGTGGCTCAGGCTGAAGAGCGATGAACAGAAGGTTGCCTGAGCATGTGCTTTGAGTGTCACTGAGCAACAGGCCAAGATGGGATGAGACCTCCCCGGCCTCACTGACGGAGGGAGGGGGTGTCACTGCAGAGCCCTGTTTGAGATCACCCAGAGCGGAGGGTTAATAGTGCATCAAAGACAGGCTGACCTTTGTACCTTTTCATTTCACCTGCTGCTCCTTTCGCCTTCCATTATCTGCCTGGGTGCCTGTGGATTTCATTTCCATATTCATGGCGTTTTAATGACCCTGTGATATCTTTACGTCCTGCAATTAAATGGAGAATATTTTGCGGATTATTATCTGCATAGGAGAAGTTGTGGCAATTGCACGGAGGAGGGAGAGGTGTGGGGGAGGGAATTAATTACATTTCACAGGCCAGCGGGATCTTCGGGGATCCTTTTCTTTGTTTGTACTAGGAGAAGCTGGGACTGGAATAGGTTGGAGTTCCCCTGTGGCCAAAGCTCCTGCACCGGTCCCTACAGCGCCTCCTGCTGAGAAAGGCTGAGCACCTCTATAGCTAGAGATACACATGCAAGATCTGAGCTGAACCTACCCTCATGCACGTGTGTGAGCACCCATAGGACCTGACCCAAGCTTTCTGCCACCTGCTGTTAGCCTAGATAACAGCAATACATAACTCTCAGCTGAAGCCTTCTCCTAATCTAGGGCATTTTTAATGCAGGATTTCTCTGCTCCCCTGCCCCTACTTTCCTCTGCCTTAAACCCTTGAATACTCCTGGGTTGAAATTAATAGAGCCCCACTGGTTGGGCTGCCAGGCTGAGTCAGCAGATTTGCCCTGCAGCTGTGTGTATGTGCCTAGCCCCAGGCATAAGGATGACCTAGCAGAATAGCTCTGCATCTCTCTGCAGGCTCCTAGAATCTGACCCCCTGTTACAGTGAAAACAATTGTGGTTCCTGGATCCTGCTCTGTCTAAAATGGATTCTTCCCTTTGGGCTAGCAGTTCTTCATACACATGCATGTGATAGTTTTTGGAGGAGTGTTTGAAGGGGATCTAGTGGTTAGAACAGGGGATGAGAAGCCAGGATGCCGGGATTCTCTTCCTGGCTCTGGTGTGGGCTTGCTGTGTGAACTTGGACAAGTCACTTCTCTCCGTGTGCCCGTCCATAAAATGGTGCGAATGATACTTCCCTACCTGTAATGCATTAGCTACTGTCGGTGAAGCATTTTAAAGTGCAAAGTGTGATCTGTTTATCTATCTTTCTCTCTAAAGTGAGTCTCAACCTTAACTATAGCCAAACTGCCTATCACTGTACATACTCCATTATCTATCTATTGTTACAGCATCCCCTGGCAAGGAGTTCCGCAGGTTGACTGTGCATTGTGTGAAGAAATGCTTCCTTTGTTAGTTTTAGACCTGCCGCCTATTAATTTCATTGGGTGAACCCTGGTTCTTGTGTTCTGTGATAAGGCAAGGAACACATCCTTATTCACTTTCTCCACACCATTCATGGTTGGACAGACCTCTATCATATCCCCCCGCACTCATCTCTTTTCCAAGCTGAACAGACCCAATCTTTTTAATCTCTCCATACCCCTAATCATTGTGTTACCTTTAAGAAGTTGCCTAGTGTGCATGTGGCACCCCTGTCCTCTGCTGATTGGAATCAGACTGCTCACCCATGTGTCATAGACCCTGTACTGCTAACCACTCACAGAGACTCTCTTGCCATGCTACTGGCAGCCCCCCTGAAGCTGCAGCACAGAAGGGACTGTGAGGTTCCTTAGTAGCCAGGGAATTGTTACAGTGAGATCGGCTCCTGGCCATAAAGAAGTGGGGGCAGGCAGCAGCTGAGGAGAGAGCTCCGTTTCCCGCTGCTTGTGTTGATCCCACTTCCCCAGGGCACCCTCCTCCCAGGCTTCTCCGCTGTGCAGTGATAGATTGGCCTTCGATCGAAAACCGTGTTAAACATTTCCACCCAGGGCTGCACAGAGGGACTGTCACAGGCACATCATGGGAGACTCGACCCAGCTGCAGAGCTCTGGAGCTGGGCATGGCTTATGAGCAGCGGGGGAGCCGGGGGGGCTGGATCGACTCAGGGCGGCTGGGTTTAGGAAGGCCTGTACTTGCCGTTCTCTGCTGCTCCCTCACCCTGGGGAGGAGCCGGCTTCCCTAATTTATTTTCCTCTGTGAAAAATGAAGCCAACAGAATCCGTGCCCTGCAATCAGCATCCTAATGACCAGAGGTCAACAGTGCAGCTGTCTGGCAGAAGGGGCCATGGCAGCATGAGAGGAGGAGAGAAAATAGAGAAGGATGGAGACAGGGGCTGCCGGAGGGGCCGTGGGCTGTTAATGGAACCAAAGGGGCAGATTCTCCACTCGCTGACTCTGGTCAATGTCAAGGGTCGCTCCCATCAAGCCAAGGGGTGCGGGAGAGGAGAATTGGGCCACTGCTGACCCACGGACCCCAGTGCTCAAAGTCCCGACCCAAAGCCCCAGGAAGTCAGCAGAGCTGCTTGGAAAAGGTATTGGCCAAGAAGCAATGGGAGAATTTTACAGGTCCCGCCACCTACGTTTTTTCATGGCCGTTTTTTGAATTTTCAACCAACAACAACAAAATCCCCCACACCTTTCATTTTTCAAAAGCAGCTGGGATTACGGGGGCCCGGCTGGTTAGGAAGATGGAGCCGTTCGGGGCTTTTCGTCGAAAAACCGTGGGAAAAAATCCGAACGGGCTGAAAAATTCTCCCCAACGGTTTACGCGTTCAAAACATTGTTTCCGACCGAGCAGTAACAACCCGCTCTTGACGTCGGCTAGTCTTTGTGCTGCTTTCCGTGGTCTTTGGCCTGCCCCAGGCCAGCGCCGATTCATTGCTGCTTACATCAAAAGAGCCAAGACAACACAGCCCTGGAGGGGCACCGCAGAGAGTCGGACCACCCCAACGTTAGGGGTTTCTAGGCCTCAGTCCTGGTAGGTACCGAGTGGGATGGTGCCAGGGTTATGAACACCTCCCTTATTTGGCGCCGGTGCTTTTGGATCTATAACGATCGCAGCGGTCAGGACCTCAGTTTGATTCTCCTCTATTTTAACACCAGATGAGGCCTCTGGATTCAATTAGGGGCAGCAGAAGAGACAGCGGCGGGTCTGAACTAACTCACTAAGGAGCCAACTCAATGGGAGAAGCTGTTGCTCATCCGGGAGGGAAATAGAGCGGAAGGGAGAGCCATGTCCCCTGATCAGCACAGGCTGGTGGACGGGGGGACAGGTGCCGGGGAAGCTGTTATGTTAATGATGTAGGATTCTGTGCTCCCTGGGCATCCGCTGCTTAGCCCTCACCATACAAAGGGATTGGGTCTTGCAGTATCAGAGGCACTAGCACCTCTGTCCCTGGCTCTGTGTGTGTGTGTGTGTGTGTGCATGCCAGTGCATACGTGTGCACGCAGTGAGTCTGGCTCGGTGTCTCTGGGGGCAGTTGGGGGTGTTTGTATCTCTCTGGCTTTATCTAGGGGTGTCTCTGTCCATGGATGCAGTGTGTCTGGCTGTATTGGTGTTGATGTGGTATGTTTTTGTGTGTGTGTGCTTGGTCTCTGGGTGTGTGGTGTCCAGGTGTGTGGTGTGGAGGTTTGTGTCTCGTGTGTGGGTGTGCTGGAGAGGTGAGTAGGACTTGCTTTTTACCTAACAGGTGTGCATGTGTGGCGGTGTCTGTGTGGGTGTAACTGTGTGGGTGTGGTTGTGATTGTGTCTGTGGGTGGGTGTTTGTAGATGATTGTCTCTGTGTTTGTGTAGGTGTGGTTGTACCTGTGGGAGGGTGTTTGTGCATGTGTGTGACTGTATCTATGTGTGTGTGCGAGGGTGTTTTTGGCTGGGGGTGTCTTTGAGTCTGGGCGTGTTTGTCTCGAGCTCCTGGGAAGATAAGCACTAACCTCGGGTGCTCAGTGGGGAACCCCACCGGGGCTCGGGCCCGCTGGGAGTGCACTGGGCCGATGGCTCCCCATGCGGCCCAGCCTCCCCTGGGCCCAGCCAGGCCTCTGGCCGTAACTCCCAGGCTGCGATGCCAGCCCCCGGCCTTCGCTCTCCAGAGAGAAGCCATTAAGATCACGATCGGAGATATGGGCAGCTGGGCTGCTCCCGCCATGGGGGCTGTAATTAGGTTTCAATCCCCAGAGCCGTGTGGAGCTGGGAGCTGGAGATGGGAGGGGGAGGCTCTCTTGCTTTGGGAGCAAGGGGGGGGGCATAGAGAACGGATCCCTCCTCCCCGATCCCGCCCCTCGGCGACGGGGCTGGGCTGCAGGGAAGATATCGAGGCTGCTGGACCCTGCCAGACCTGGTGGTTCCCTCTGTCTCCCTTGCTGCCAGCCTGTGCGACTGGGGGTCACCCCACAGGCTCTCCCGGGGAGACTGGGGGCCATGCAGCCTGCTAATCCCAGCCCCTTCCCCACCCCACCCAAAGCCCTTCCGCTCATGGCCCTGGCCGGCTGGAGCACTGATATCTCAGGGCTGGGGGAGTGGGGGGGTGAGGAGAGCGTAAGAGGGGGCCAGCCCATGGCAGGAGGGGCACGGAGCGGGCATGGGAGCAGGTGGGCAGTGACCCCAAACGTGGGGGACCAGGCCTGACACTGACTGAAGAAGCCGAGGGGCTGCGTTCAGGTGCTGTTAGCTGAGGCTGGGGGTGTGGGGACCTGTCAGGAGCGGGGAACAGAAGGCAGATCAGCCTCAGCGCTCCCCCCAACCCCCCCATGCCCAGCAGTCTCCTTTCCGAGGGACCTTTGAAGATGCAGCTGCTAACAAGCTGTTTGTACGGGCGACACGCAGTGGGGGGAGCGGGGGAGGCTGGCGGAATAAAGAGGGGGCTGAAAAACACCTTTTCATCCAGCTGTTTGATCTAAAGGACAGGGCTGAATTCATTAGGATCCTGCCAGCACGGCCCTCCCTCGGCACCGGGCAGGGAGGAACCTCGTCCCAAAGAGCCGGGGAGGAGGTGGGATAGGAACAGACACACGGATGGACACAGCGAGACACGCCACACAGTGCATACAGTGTACACGCCACGACATGCGCAGACACACCGGCAGTCGCCTAGACATACAGACACAGACATACACACCGAGTGTACAGTGTTCAGTGTACACGCCATGACACACCGGCAGTCGCCTAGACATACTGACACAGACATACACACCGAGTGTACAGTGTTCAGGGTACACGCCATGACACACCGGCAGTCGCCTAGACATACAGACACAGATGTACACACCGAGACACGTGTAGCCATACAGTGTACACGCCATGACACACCGGCACACGCCTAGACATACAGATGCAGATGTACACACTGAGACACCCAGACACATGCAATGTACGTGCCAACACGCACACACGCAAACACACAGAGACACAAAATGTACAGACACGCAGATGCACACAGTGAGACATACAGACAGTGTACACACCAAGACACGTACACCCAGACATACACATTGACACACAGACATACTCCGAGACATACAGATACAGGCACACATGGACTCCCCAAGACACACATAAACACACAAAGGCCCCATCCAGACACACACGACACATGCTAATACACAGCCACACAAGCCCAGCCATACACACGCAGATCTATATTGTGCACGCCGCGACACGCAGAGAGAGCCACAAACACACACACGCACCTGCAGAAATGCACGCAGACCTCTGTGTGTGTGCACGTGTGTGGAGCGCTGCAGGGGTGCGCACACACACAAACACACACGACCCACCACAGCAGAGTAGCACACCCAGACATGTGCGCAGATACACACGCACAGAGCCACCTGCAAATACACACTTCACAGAGCCCCACAAAAATACTCCGAGGCCGCACTACACAGAGGTGCACACGCACACCCGGAGCAAGGGGCTGGGCGCGAGCACCCTGTACAAACACGCTGAAGTGTGTCTGCGTGTGTGTCCATGCACGGGTGCAGGTTGCGCTGGGAAGTGCCTGCCTTTGGAGTGCCATGCATGGCAGCTTGCACCATGCGGCTGCCTTAGGGCTCCACAAACATACCCAGAAAGCGTGGCATTTTCCGGGGCCCTTTCCGCCACCGGCCGGGAACCAAAATACCCTGAGACGCCCCAAGCCTTTTTGATTCCTCCCCTGCCCCCAACTTCTCCATAAAGGACTTGACCAGAAAACACCTATGAAAAAACCAGAAACCTAAATATTGGAAATGCAAAGACAACCCCTCCAGAACTCACACACACCCCGTATCCTGGGGGGGGTGTGCTTGCTTGCACTGCTCTCTCTGCAGTTTGTATTCATCCTGTTTCAATGGGTGTGTGCTTGTGTGTGTATTCATACAGCAAATGCCCAGACCTCTGCCTAGCTCGGCAAGCACTGCGTGTGCGTTCGGTCCCTGCAGGAGCCATGTACGTGTGTGCTTGTCTATGCACATGGGCGGCTGTATGTTTTACAGTAGATCAAGAATCAGCCCCCCCCCCCCCCCGTATACTGGTGTCGAAAAACTCCCGCACCCCCGTTTGTGCGCACACACAGCCAGGCAGATCCGGGTGCCCCGTTTCAGTTCAGGGCTACGTCCGTCCGTAGCATGGCAGGGAAGAGACGTGGGATGATTTAGTGGGGGTTGATCCTGCTTTGAGCAGGGGGTTGGACTAGATACCTCCTGAGGTCCCTTCCAACCCTGAGATTCTGTGATTCTACGTGTGGCCGCAGTTAAACCTGGCCCTGCCCACCACGTGTCTGGTGCTTTTGCTCTTGGGCCAGATCCTGAGGGCCTGATTCTTCCCTCACTGGTGCAACTACTGAAGTCAATGGGCCCACCCTGAGCTTAGCGAGCTCAGAACCAGGCTCTCGCTCGTTCTGTCCCATCGCCCAGTGACCCACCCGGGAGCAAGACTCCCGGGGCAGCAGTTGCCGGCAGCACCTGGCGCCGCCCCCACACATGCCGAGCTCCATCTGGCCACGTTCCAGTGAAGCGGCCAGGTTGGAGGCCTGGGTTACGCGCATTAACAGCCCTCCCGCCCGGCACGCCCGGCTGCCGGGCCAGCTCACGTGATATATTATCCACGCTGGGCTGGAGCCCGGACTCCAGCGCTGGCTCCCCTGGGACCCGCAAGGGATTTTTCCACAGCTTGGAATCGGAGGAGCATTCTCCTCTCCTGCCAGGGAATGGTGGGTGCGTCGCCTTGGTCCTTGATTCCCCTCCTTCCAGCCCTGCTGCCTGTGAACCCCAAGGCCATTTCCCCATGCCCCTGGGTGAAGGGGGGTCCGGACCCAGGGCAGGGCCCTGCCCCTCAGCAGCTGCAGGGCACGGTGTGGGCAGAGGACAGTTTAAAAGGGCACTTCTGGCCCAGGGAGAGGGTGCACGGGAGCCGGGGGCGGAGTGACTGCACCTTGCCCAGGCCGCTCCAGGAGCAGGGATCCAGGTTTCCCTTCTCTTTGGAGCCGAGAACCCCCCAGAGGCCCCAGAGCAGATACTGAGACGGTGGCCACACCCCAGCCAGATCCCGGCAGGCCGTGACCCAGCAGGGAGCGTAATTTGGGGTGGACCAATGAGTGGTCCGACCACTGCGACACCCCTGAGTCGGGACCGATGGAGTGGGAAGCCAGGGGCTGTCTCCCCTGCTCTCACTCCCCCAAAGAGGGGACACAAAGGAGAGACGGAGGCCTGCTATATACAGCCTGCCAGGGCCCCCTCCAGGACAGGCAGACTGGAAAGACCTGTGACGCCACTGCCTGACCACTAGGCCAGCTGGCTAGCGGGCTGAGCCGTGGCACCAGAGCTCCCAGAATCGGCCTCCACCTGAGTTTTTTCTTGTGTTACAGTGGCACCGAGAGGCCCTGGCTGAGATCAGCGCCTACGTTGTGGGAGAGCCCCTGCTTCTAGGAGCTCATAGCCTAAATAGGTGAGACTTATTAGCCCCATTCTACAGCCTGGATGACTGAGTCCCCCTGAAGACTGGGCTGCCCTGGAGGGGTTAGCAGTTTGCAGTCATGCCTGCTGGGGGGGAAGCATGTGAATTGGTTTCCTTTAGCCTTGCTGGCGCTGTGATCTCTGCATCTCCTCCTTGTTATTCCAGGGCGGACGCTGAGCCATACACCTCCCAGGGCCCCGGGCTCTTTAACACGCTGCTCTGGTGCAGCAGGAAAGTTTCAGCAACCTGCTAATCACAGCCTGCTCCTGGAGAGGAAATCCTGGGGGCGCCTGGAGAGAGGACTCCCCGCCCTCCCCTTCCCCTGAGCTTGGAGACGCTCCCCTGCCCCTTCAGCTGGGGTCCTGAGGACTTGCCAGGCAGGGGAGCCTGGACAAGGAGGAGCAGGTGCTTGGCTGGGATGTTTCTGGGGCCCCCATCCTTCCTGCTGGTGGGGGAAGCAGCAGCAGCAGAGGAGAGATGCAGGGCACTGCCACAGGGCAAGGAGCGCCCGTGCAATTGCACATCAACACACACACACACACACACACACACACACACACACACACACACACACGGCTTGGCAGGCTATGGGCCTGCTCTCTCTCTCTCTCTCTCTCTCTCTCTCTCTCTCTCACACACACACACACACACACACACACACACACACACACACACACACACACACGGCTTGGCAGGCTATGGGCCTGCTCTCTCTCTCTCTCTCTCTCTCTCACACACACACACACACACACACACACACACACACACACACACACACACACACACACACACACACGGCTTGGCAGGCTATGGGCCTGCTGCTTGGGAACTGAATTCTTTTCACGTAGATTTCTCCTCTCGTCTCTCAGCTCTTAGCTAACACCAGGACGGGTGTGGGGTGGATGGAGGGATGGATAGATCGATGACAGGACACAGTCAGGGCCGGTGAAACCCATTAGGCGACCTAGGTGGTTGCCTAGGGCAGGGCTGGCTTTAGGAAGTGCGGGGCCCAATTCGAACATTTTTGGCGGGGCCCTGGCAGGGATGACTAAAAAAAAAAAAGTGTAAAAAAAAAAAGCCTTTCATTTCTTCCTTGTATTATTTACTTTCCATAACTATATAAATAATAAAATTATATATTATGTACATTGATTCATATATGCTGTTGATTGGTTATTAATGAACGCCGTTTCACATGTGTGGGTCACCGCCAATCCCTGGGGGTGTGCAAATGTGTGGGTCCCAGCTGCTCCCTGCCCCCTCTCATTGAAGCAGGTGTGCAGGGTTACTGCCCTGGGAACTGCAGGGCAGCAGTGGACATGGGGCTGGCTGGAGGTAGGGTCTGGCTGCAGGCAAGACAAGGGGTGCGGGGCTGGCTGGAGACAGGTGGGTGTGGGGTGGGCTGGAGACAGGGGGGTGTGGGGTGGGCTGGCTGGCTTCAGGCAGGGGGGTGTAGCAGGGGTTGGCTGGAGATAGAGCAGGGGGTGCAGGGCTGGGTGCGGGCAGGGGTGTGTGTAGGGCTGGCTGGCTTTGGGCAGGGCCACAGGGGTGTGTGGCAGAGGTTGGCTGGAGACAGGGCAGGGGGTTTGGCAGGGGCTGGCTGTGGGCACGGGGTGCAGAGCTGGCTGCAGGCAGGGAGGGCAGGGCAAGGCAAGGGATGCAGCAGAGGCAGCTGAAGCCCTGGCCCTTTAAATAGCCCCCAAGACCCCCGCTATCCCAGGGCTCTGGGGGCTATTTAAAGGGCCCCAGGCTCCCCTGCTTCTACCCCGCCCCGGACCTTCTAAATAGCCACGGGAGCCCTGAGGAATGCATGGGGGCAGCGGGGCTCCGGCGGCTATTTAAAGGACCGGGGTGGCTGAGGCAGCTGGAGCCCCGGCCTTTTAAATAGTCCCCGGAACCCCCTGCTACCCCAGGGCGCCAACTGGGAGAGCGGGGCTGCAGGGTAGGGCTTGCCGCACTCCGGCCGGAGCTCCAGCTGTGAGAGCGGGGCCGCCGGGCTTGCCGCACTCCGGCCGGAGCTCCAGCTGTGAGAGCGGGGCCGCCGGGCTTGCCGCACTCTGGCCGGAGCTCCAGCCGGGGCCGCGGGGCTGTGGGGCAGCCGCGCTCCTGCCTGCGCTTTGGTCAGGGGAGCGGGGCCACGGAAGACCCCGGAGCAGACAGACGGCAGCCGGAGTAAGTAAAAAAAAAAAATTAAAAAGGCGCCAAAAGTGCGGGGCCCTCTTAGGCGCGGGGCCCGATTCCCAGGAATCGGGCGAATCGGCCTAAAGCCGGCCCTGGCCTAGGGCACTAGCATTTGGGGGGTGGCATTTCGGGTTCTTCGGCGGCGACCGCGGCATCCGGATCTTCGGCCGCCCCGGTCGTCGTCGGCATTTAGGTGGAGGGACCTGGGGCAGGGGGGCGTGGGGAGGGCCGCCTGCAGCAAGTAAGGGGGGGGGGGCGTGACACGCAGGGGAACCACTCCCCGCCCCAGCTCACCTCTGCTCCATCTCCTCCCCTGAGCACACCGCCCCGCTCTGCTTCTCTCCCTCCCAGGCTTGCGGCGCCAAACAGCTGATTGGCGCCGCAAGCCTGGGAGGCGGGAGAAGTGGAGCGGTGACGGCGTGCTTGTGGGGGAAGAGCAGAGGTGAGCTGGGGCGGGGAGCTGCTGCATGGCTCCCCGGGCAGTGGGGAACTGCCATGGGGGGGCGCCTCAGGGCGGGGGGGAGGAGAGCTACCACAGGGCTCGGGGGCGGGGACACAAGGTGGAAGTTTCGCCTAGGGCGCAAAACATCCTTGCACCGGCCCTGGACGCATTCTCTCCCCCTGGCTGCACCCCATCGCTACAGAGCGATGCAACATTTTCTTACCCCATAAGAGACCTGCAGTGACAGGCACCAGGATTAATGACACTTCCCTCCCCCCAATCTCGTTCCATTTTAACGCCTTCCTCCATCGACCAGTGCCCAGATTAGCCTGCGTCCTGGGCATACCCCTTCCCCCCAACATTCCCAGCGAGGGGGGAGATTACAGGCCCATTGCAGCTTGGGTGCACTAACGGCCTCATCTTTTTGCATGAAAAGAAGTTTCCTTTCCAGTAGAGCTTATTTGGGGGGGTCTTTGTTGGAGTCGTGCTGCCCCCTAGTGGCCAAGATAGATTCTTCCTTTTCGAGGCTGCGCTTGTAAAGATGGGCCCTGGTTGGCAGAGAGGTTGTTGGCTACATGACAGATGCCGAAGCGAGTTACTGATTCTTGGTACCCGGCCCCTGAGCTGGGAACTCAGTGGCCCATAAAGCTGAACCCAGTTCGGTGATGTGATAACGGGTGTCTAGAATCAAATGGCTTATTCCATAGCGCTACGTCCGTGTAGGCATCACTGGGCTGCAGAAATGCAGCTGCCTCTGGGGAGGAGGGCAGCTGCTGCACCACGGTACCAGTGGTGCTGGGTGGGAGGGACTGTAATAATAATATAGGGCTGGGCTTTCCAGAAGGTCTTAAGCAGGGGTTCTCAAACTGGGGGTCGCGACCTATCAGCCTCCACCCCAAACCCCGCTTTGCATCCAGCATATATAATGGTGTTAATATATATATAAAATTATTTTTAATTGATAAGGGGGGTTGCACTCAGAGGCTTGCTATGTGGAAAGGGGTCACCAGTACAAAAGTATGAGAACCGCTGGTTTTAAAGGACTTAGACAAGCAAATCCCATTGAGATCCAGCTCTCTGAGGCTCCTTTGAACGCCCCCCTCCATGATTACTGATTATTATCTCTGTAGTGCCTCGCCGCCCCGCTCAAGGATCTGGGCTGCATTATGCTAGGGGATGAGAGAAAGAACAGACCACACATGAAAGAAGTGCTTAATGCGTGACTATAAGGAGCTCCGATCGTCCGGCGATGGGTGCGGTATAAGAACCCGGAGAGAAGAGCATTGTGCTAGGGGTTGTACGCATAACACAAAGACAGTCCCTGCTCCACAGAGCTGGTCGTCTAAAGAGGCTTTTCCAATGGGGTGGAAAGCCGAGCGCCTGCCTTTTTTCCTCCTCCCTATCCCCCTCCCTCGGCGATGTCTGCGCTCTGACTACTCCGAGTCTATGCTGCAGACCCTGCGGGACCCTCCTGCCGCTCTTCCAAGCCAGGCTATGCTTCCGTTGCTTTCCAAGTAAACTGCCCTGGCCCCAAATCCACAGCACGGCTACATTTGCCATCCGACTGAGTGGGTTGACACCTAGCGGATGCTTGGCGGGATTACGCTTGGCCTCCGGCTCCATTAACACCTGCGCTGGCAAGAGGGAGCCCGGGCTTGGGAGGATTATCTTTCTCGTGAGTCTGGCGTTGAGAGGATTGCCAGAGGATTACGAGCTGGAGGAGGAGGTTATTACTGTCCGTGTCACTAACAGGGCCCTGGAGCAGGGGGAGCTGGAGGGGGTGCATTCACTGGCAATGGCTGACGTAATGAGCGACACGGAGGGAGCCCATTTGCAGGACACAAGATGTTTTATTGGTGCTTCCAACCCCAGAACAACGGTGCATGTTCCTGAGCGCCGCCCAGGTCACCTGTTCTGTTTACACCTAGCCAGAGGCAGAGCACTCCTGTCACATAAGCTAACCAGGCTGGCCGGTCACGCTGCAGGGTGTTGGGTAGGCCGTGTGATCAGGCCTGGCTTTAAGATTTCTTTGAGGGGTAATTGGTTTGCAATTTCCCCTCCTTACCTCACCTCCCACCCCCCAAATCCCTGCAACCCCCCAGACAACCACATCCCCATCGGCCCCAAATATGTGCATTGACCCTGCAAACTGCCCCCCCCCACCCCGAATCTCCCACATGGCTGTGATTTGCCCAAAGTCTCCCAAAGCCTGAGCACAGGACGGTCCGGCTGGGTTTCGTACAGGGTCCTTCATCCTACCCCCCTCTTGAGATGCACGTAAAACAGCCAGAGAGGTTCATTGCTCTGGTGGAGCAGAGGGGCAGGGTGACAAGGGAGCTGGCCCTTTAAGGAGAAACACCTGAGACACAGATAACTGGTCTGCCCAGGTGAGGAAAAGGGGTCATGTGACCCCAGCAGGCCTCAGATAAATAGGGCAGAGGCTGAGACATGGGGGAGAGATGAAGAGATGCTGGAGAAGGGATCCAGCCCTGGGAGTTGCTGCTCTCTACTGGCCAGGGAGCACCCCAAGTTATCCAGGGAAGGAGGCTGGGAGGAAGGGCCGGAGGACTGAGCTGAAGGGCTGAGGCTGTGGGGACAAAGGGTCTGGCGCTGGGAAATTAACTAAACCAGGTCTCCCACATGGGACTCTCACTGCAGGGTCGTGGTCTCAGAGGGACGTCTGGGCAGCAAGCCGAGCCCCATGGCAGCGAGCTCGGAGCCCAGGGCTGCGGCTTGTGCTCTGGCACTAAAAACACCGGTGCCGCTGTTGGGACTGGGCCTGCAGCCGCAAAGCCTGGGGACGGGGCGGGCGTCGGAGTCCAGGCCCCGGGAGCGTGACTCGCGGCGGCGGGTTTGCGCTTGCCCCGTCGACGTGCCCAGAGTCAGTGAGTGCAAAGAACCTGAGCAGGTAGGAGCCTGCTGGGTCAGGCCAGGCCAGGAGGAAGTGCTGTGAGATGGTCCCCTGCTCCAGACCCCGGGCTGGACCCAGAGCTAAACATTCCCGTTCCGGCCGGATCCTCAGCTGGGGTAAATGGGCAGGATCTCCCTGGACTGCAGCGAAGTTTCACTGCCTCCGGTGGGCTCTGCTGGGGGGGTCTGGCCTCCCCTCTGCAAAGAGGGGGAGGGAGCAGAGGGGGGGATGGGGAGGCAGCACGCTGGGGAAGCTGCAGGCAGTGGCCGGGAAGGGAGGCCAGCATCCTCGAGGAGCAAGTTCAGGTGCAATCCGTGGAGTTGGACCCAGTGGGGGAGGGGGCGTGTGTCTCTATAACTCACCGTGACCAGTGGATGTGGCGGGCCGGGGGGTGGGGGTGTGTGTGAATTACCCCTCAAGTCACACGGTATAGGTGGGGCCTGACCCAAAGCTCACGGAAGTCACTGGAGTGGATCCCCCCCTTCCATTGACTCCGCTGGACTTCGGCTCAGGAATCTAGCGGAGAACGGAGCCCACCCAGCCGAGCTGCTCCGGGTCCGTCAGCCGCAGCAGCTGGGAGAAACCTGCCTCCTCGGTGCTGCTCACCAGCTGCCAGGAGGGCCTGCCCCTCTGAACCTCCACCGGGCTCCATGCATACGCCTCGTCCTGGGGCTGCGGGCTGGCGGCCACCATCCAGGTCCCCACGGCACCCTGCAGGCTCTGCGGCGAGACCAGAGAGAGGAAGGCCAGGTGACATGACCATCCATGAAACGAGTCGGCGGGGCTTAGCCCGGTGCCCAGCGGGCACGTTGCCACAAAAGCGCCTCAGCGCTTGGCTGTCACCGGCCGAGGGTGGTGTGAGACCAAGCTCCCCTCCAGATCGCCGCTGGGGCACCGCACGGGGGACAAATCGATTCAAGCTTGGACGGGGTTTTAATACGAGCAGCAGTTCCGATTGGGCTGGGCTGGACAGGGCTGGGCTGGGCAGCAGAATAGCCTGTGGGCGGGAGAACTGGCCTGGAAGCCAAGGCTCCTGGGTTCTAGTCCTGGGTGTGCCACTAGGCCTTGGGCAAGTTCCCTACCCTGCTCTGTGCCTCAGTTTCCCCTGTAAAATGGGGTCTCCCACCTGTGAGAAGTGCTCTGAGCTCTAGGGATAAAAAGCACTATATACAGGTGGAGGGTTACCACACGGAGCACAGCTCAAACGTTGCAGGAATTTTCCTTTGAATCCTCCTTCCCTGGGCATAAATCCCAGGTAAAAAGTTTCACAACCTGGAACCCACACAATAGCCTGGGAGGTTTGCAAACCTCAGATTCCCTGGGGTCCCCCCCCCGATTTACACCTTCTCTTACAGGATTTCCACTCCAAACCCCGCCACGCCTGGCTGTGACCCCACAAAGGGACCTTGAATGGAGAACCCATCCTGCAAGGCTCATTTCACCAGTGTAAGTAGTGACAGTTGCACACTCAATAGTGAACCAGATGCTGCTGCATTCCTGATGGGGATGGTGCTGTGCTTCTCCTGCAGCGTGTATAAAGGGGATTTTCTATCAAGGCTCCTGGACACAGACAGACTCTGGTCTCTGGTCTCCCTGGCCTGGGTTGGACAGTCACACAAACGGCACGTCCCTCTTACCAGGGGCGGCGGCTGCAGCTGGCTCACAAGGTTCCGCTTCTTGTCCTTGCAGCGCTTGTTCTGGAACCAGACCCGGATGACGCGGGGGCTGAGGCCGGTCAGCTCCACCAGCTGCTCCTTCAGCCCGGCGTCGGGGCGAGGGTTGGCCGCATAGCAGGAGCTCAGGGCCTGGAGCTGCCGCTCGTTCAGGACGGTGCGGACGCGGGTCAGCTTCCCTGAGCCGCCCTGGGCCACGGGGATGCTGGAGCCCGTCGCTGGGGGCAGGGAAAGAGGCAGGATTTTTAGACCCCAGCAGGATGGGCTCCGGCTAACCCCAGGCAGTGGGGAGCGTTGGTGCACTGGAATTCAGCATGGGCTCGGGGACTGGGAGCGGGCTAGGGAAGTGGTCCCCTCTAGGGGGCTAGTTCAAATCCGGAGAGCAGAGATGGGAAGCTGCTGGCCAGCTCCTGTGTGAAATACCCTCCCGGCTGCATGGTCCCCCCCCGCAGCGTGCCCCCCAGGAGTATGGACAGTGAGGCAAACCCACTGCCTTGCTCTTAACCGGGTTTGCCTGGCTGTGCCTGGCTAGCTCAGCATGGGGTTGTACCAAGACCTCTTCTAGTGCTTCCCATGGGGATCCCCCTTCTGTGCAAGCGACCCGGCCCAGAGCTTACCTGACCGGTGCCACTTGGTCCAGGCTGATACCGGCACCTCTGGCCCTGCCCCTTCCTGCCCAGGCCACTGGTGCATGGGGCAGTGCAACCCGTCCGGCCGCAGAGCGAACTGCTCACCGGGCAGCAGCCGGCGTTGGCAGAGGGAGCAGCGGAAGCAGGCCTGGTGGTAGACAGCCCCGCGGGCCCGTAACACCAGGTCAGAGGGCAGCAAGGTCTCCCGGCAGCGGGCGCATCTCGTGGAGAAGAGCCTGCAGGGGAGAGGAGGGCAGAGACAGAGGGGCATGGGGTGCACAGGGGAAGGGAGCTCACCACCGCAAGCCTGGCACGGATGGGCCTGGGGGTGGCGAGGGAGCCCATTGCAGCAACTCCACCGGGACAAGGGACCAGCTGCTTAGCTGGTGTAAAATGGGCCTTGTTCCCATGACGTCCCTAGAGCCAGGGCGATTTACACCAGCCCTTTCCAGGTTCTGCCCACATCCCCCAGGCCGCCCCCAGGCTGGCTTCGAGGGGAGCCCCAGGCCATTGGTCACCCAGCCTCTGGCCATCCTGCAGCATCTGCGCAAGGTGGGTTTTTTGTCCTGTTTCAAACCAGCGTGGGAACGTGCTGGCCCAGGCGCAGCGAGTTTGCCGGTTCTCAGCCGCCTAATCAATGTGGGACACCCAGCTGCCATGATAGCGCCGTGCTGCAGCGTGGGAGCCACCAACAGGGGGCACCGTGGGCGGCAGCTGCCACCACGAGCGCTGAGCTCTCTCGCCCCCTGGGGACGGCCCCAGGGGAGACACGGCCCTGGGGCAGCTCAGCCAGCCGCTACCCATCATGGGACGACGTGGGGCTTTGTCGCCCCCTCCTGGCCGCTCCACAGAGAGGGTAAAATGAGCCGGCTGGAGCAGGAGGCCCCGGGGTCAGTCCCCCCGCGAGGCGGGGCCTTACCTGAGATAGTCGGCTCGGCAGTAAACCCTGCCGTCGCGCAGGAAGCAGGTGGGGCTGTGCGCCAGGCTGAGCCGGCAGCAGCTACAGCGGAGACAGCCCATGTGCCACTCTGTGTCGGGCGCCACGCGGAGCAGGAAGGGGCCTCTGATCTTCCCCCCGCAGCTGGCGCACGCCGGCCTGGCGCCTAGAGAGAACGGCACCGGAGCCTGCACTTAGCAGCCGCGCCCCACGGAAACCGGGGTGCCGACGGGCCCAACAGAGAGCGGCGTGGACGAGAGCGTGAGAGAGCCCCTGTATTGCCAGGGAGCAATCCGCTCCCCTCTCAGCCTGCAGTCTCCTCTCTTTCGCCTTAACCACTAGACCCTCGTCCCTCTCCACAAGGCAGGACCGGGGGGATCGGGCTAAGCGGAGAGGAGCAAAACTCTGCAGCTAGAAGATCCAGCCAGAACCGTCCCCTGAGCCGCCGCCCGAGCTGTCTGGCGCTGGAAGAAGATGGATTCGTGGCTCTTTTCGAACCGGTTTGGGAAGAAGCTGCTGGCTGAATCCCAGCTCAGCTCGGCCGTCACTGGAAATCTTTACCAGCCGGGGGCCGCGGTCACATACACCTGGCTCTGCCTGGCCCCTTGGTGACGCTCTAGGAGTCTGGGAGACGGAGCTGCCCTCTCCCCCCCAGCGGGGCTGGGTCTCAACGGCAGGGGGAAGCTGGCTCTGGGGTGCACCTGCCCTGTGACCCCCCTTGCTGTGGGGCGGGGGTGGGATCAGACCCGGCCCCTGTACGCTCTCCCTGTAGCTGCCCAAAGGTGGAGGTGTTTCCTCCCAGTGGCGTGGGGGACCCGAGGCCAGAACTCGACCTCCTCTGTGCCACAGGGAACCCAATTCCCAGCCACGCAATCCCTCCATGGTCATCATCAGCGTCACTTACCCTGGGAGCCTTCCCCACAGCCGGGCACACAGACCCTCTGTCCTGCCCTCCGCTCCTCCTTCCCAGAGGGGTGGGCTCGCCCTGGCCCCGCTTCCATGAGGCCGGCTCCCTGCCCTCTCCTCTAGGCTTCTTCCTCCCCTGCCTCCATCCCGTCCTCCTTCCTTCGGCTCTTCCCTTCTCTCTCTTCCACCTCCTCTCCTTCCTTTCCCTCGGCCCTCTCTGCTCCTCCTGCCTTCGGCTTCTTCCTTCCCTCTCTTCGGCTTCGCCCTTCGCTTTCTCTGGCTCAGCCTGGCTCTTCCTTCTGTCTCATTCCCGGATCTTCTCCCGGCTCTGTCCCGTCTCGCTCCCTGACAGTCCATGGGGGGGGGCAGCCCCCCTTTATACCCACTTGGCCCCCATCTGTTAGGTTAATTCCCTGACAGGCCGCCCGCCCCTTCATTAAGGAGACGCCACGAGCTGCCTCCCTCTTAGGAAAATTACCCTTCACGAGGCACAAACGTCACTCCCCTTCTCCCCAGCATCCTCAGGCTGCGCCGCCAGCCCCGCTCCTTGCGCTCTGGTCTAGAAAAGCCCGGCCCAGTGCTTCGACTCCTCTTGCTGCCGGCCTGGGGCCAGCTCTCCTGCTGGTGTCAGGCGGCCCCGCTGACGTCAACAGGGCGCCGTCGATTCCCAGCTGCCGCGGGGCTCGCTAACCGTGCCTCACACCTCCTGAGGTCATTTTCGGTGGCCACAGGGGCACTGCTCCAGAGCAAGACCGCAACCTGGACTTTAAGCTGCTACAGTCCAAGCTCCCTTCACCTCCCCAGGTTCAGAGTTCGTTCCCCACTGCACCCATCGCCATGGTGTATGGACAACTGCCCCCCCCGTCCCCGAACCAGGAACTCTCCCAGAGATGACAGTTGTGGAGCCCCATTCTATGGGCCTTGGGCAGAAATAGAGAGAGAACCATAAAATACAAGCGAGAGAGGGACACATCCGTGCCCGGACGAAGCCGTTGGCGAGCTCTGCCGGGTTGGCACAACCCTGACATGGCAGCCATGGCAGCGGACAGGCCCCAGATCCAATGTCAAACCAGCCTAAATCCATCCCAATGGGTCCTTTACCATGTGGCCGGGAGGTAGGTCAAAAAGGGGCCTGAATTTCAACAGTGACCAATACCCAGCAGCCGCTCCCACTGCCAGCAATGCCGAGCGCTCCTGAAAATCCGCCTGGCTCACTCTAGTCCTCTTGGCTTTGAAACAGGCCAGCTTCTTGTTCTGATTCTGTCTTCCTGTCGTAGCTGTCGCTCTCCCCTCCATCGTCCCCCTGCTTGGCCATGTGGCTTATCCTGCAGCAGAGACAAGGCGGGAGGAGGCGGCAGTGACTAGAAAGAGGATTCTCTACTGAGGCTACTAGACGGAGACAGTCCCTGGGGCGCTTTCTGGCTCCCTAGCTGCCGGCTTACAGGGGCTCCCTAAATCCTGCCCTGGATTCTGTCGTCGTGGCATGGACAACAGAATCTGAAGCCTGGGTCCCAGCGCAGAAGAGAGGGTGAGTGGCTGGCGCGGTCAGTTTGTGGCTGTCGCTGGTAACTAGCTGATCACGCTCATGCGGGTGACCTGATTGCAATGGAACAGAAGCCGGATCATGCACTGATGTTTAGGGGGGCAGGGGACAGAGAAGGGGTGGCCCCAGCCCTTCCCCTAGAATTTACCGGGGATGATCCAGGACAAAGCAAAGGTGGGGGAAGTGACAAGTGGCTTTTGTCTCTGCTTTTGCTTTTTCCAGCCCCCCACCCCGGGTGACGGAAAGAGTCCAAATCAGAGCATTGATTAAAGGCACCGTCAGGACGGTCACGGGGATTAATATAAATAAATAATGGGGCGCTCTCTCTGCCTTGCAAATTAAAACCCCGCCTCAGCCCCTCCCGCCTTTATTGGAATTAGGCAAAGCAAGAGGTGGATGGCGGGGGAGGGGGGCAGACACACAGACTTAAAGTACAGGAGAAAATTGCTAGGCGTTCCTCTCGCCGCTCATTAGCATATGCATCCATCACCACGCGGGAATGAATCCCAGCCTGCTTTTAATTACCTGGTCTGCACTGTGTGGTGGGGGGAGACGGAGGAGGGAGGGGAGAATGTCCTTTGCTTGTTACAGAGCAACCTCTGAATATTAAATCAATTTCATTATTAGCCCTCGGCTCCAGTGAGTCATTCAGAGAAGCGGGGGTGTTGGGGCGGGGGGGAGGCTGGCAAAGTTTGGGAGGAAGACAAGGAAGGACTTTGCTAAGGTCGTCATGCAACGGGGCGTCTCGTGGCGTGATGGAAGGGGGTCGGCCGGGTGAAGATGGCCTGTTCTGCGGGAGGTTTGGGTTTATGCGTGACCTGGAGCCGAGCTTCAAGAAGCTGGGCTGTTCGGATGCGCGGCTTCGGTTCAGAGCCATCTCTAGCCACAAGTGGGGGTCTTGCCAGGCTCAGCAGAGCCCCGGTGGCTGCTGGATTGCATCGCTCATGATTTCCAATCCCGACGCGTCACGTTCACACTGAGGTTTGAAAACTAATAAGCAGCGAGCGAAAGTGAAGCGTGCTCTGCAGTCCCGAGGCACGGCCCCACCGAGCCTCCTCCATCCACGGCCGACAGCCTGCCCCACCTGAGCACACGCCAGCCGCCCCCCGCCCCAGCTGGAGAGCGAGCGGAGAGGCCTAGCAGGGTCCGAGCTCGGTGCAGGCTGACACTCTGTGCACCCCCGGCAACTGGCCCCAGATCCCCGAGGGAATTTGGGTTGGGGCTGGGGAGGAAGCAGCGTCTGCTCGGAATTACCCAGTGGAAACGGGGGTGAGTGGAGCTAAAGCCTGGTGAGAGGCGAATTGGAGCTGGTGACTCTCACCCAGAGCCTGTGCCCGGTAGATCCCGCACCTACCGCCGGATTAGCTAATTGGGGTTTGGGCCTTCGTCCTTTGACCCAGAGCCCCCAGGGACCCCAGATCTGTATGGAAAAGAAGCTGTTTGAGTCACACAGCCAGGTCTCCTGCAGGTCTCCTGTCTTGTGGGCCGCCAATGAAGATGCACGCTGCTAGGCCGGGCAGCTGAGAGCAGCATGCGGGGTGGGGGGTGGGGGCTGTCTGATGGATGGCTAAGGTTGGATGTACAGAAAATAGAGCGTCCAGTGTTTATTTTGAGCATGGACAGATATTTGTGGCTATTGTGGGTATTGCAGGACCTTTGTCATGGAGCAGGACCCCAGTGTGCGAGGGGCTGTCCAAGCAGAGAACAGAAAGACGTCCCTCCACGGACCGCCAGGGAGAGCAGGAGTCTGTATGAGGCTTGAACCAATGTGACATCCCCCTTCATCCTTAACTGACCCTGTGGCTCCGGTCCTGTCTGCTTGGCCAAGCTGTGAGGAAAGAGATCCTTCCTCACAAGCTCACCTCCCCACAAAGCATCAGCTGTACCTAAACCGGAGGTGTACCTAGCAGTGTTGCTCAGGGTGTGAAAAATTCACCCCCCTGAGCGATGTAGGTCAGCTGATCTGAGCCCTGTTGTAGACAGCGCTAGGTCGGCGGGAGATCTCATCTGGCCGCCTTTCGGGGAGGTGGATTAATGACGGTGATGGAAAAATCCCTTCTGGGGTGATACCCAGTGTCCATCCCACAGCTGCAGCTGTGCTGCTGCAGCCCTTGTAATGTAGACACAGCCTCAGTGAGACCGCGTCTGTTGCAGGCTCGGGCTCTGGTGGGAGTGACTCTCACCATTGTGTGTGTCTGGGGGGGGGGTATTTATTGACCTAGGAGAAATGGGGGGAGGGGGCTGAGCACACAGACCTGCTCTGTGTAACTAGGAAGCAGCGCAGGACCCTGCAGCATCAGGAGGGGTTGCTTACGCCGCCTGCTTCACGCATGGGGAGGGATTTCAGCACCAGGGGAAGGAACAGCTCCGGGAGCCGATCCAAGGGACTGCACAAACTGCTCAGGTGGTTGGACCACTGGGCTCACCAGCTCCCTATCCACAGGCTAATCCTACACCTCTGGGTTCCCCTGGGTATCTGCTCCGGCCTGTTTGTCGTATAGCAGCGTTACTGGGCTCACTGGGGCAGAGCCGGCCTTTCCCGAAGGTGGGCCCGGCCGGTGCCTAGCACAACGGGGCCCCATTGTGCTGGGTGCTACACAGACCCAGAGCAAGAGACAGCCCCCTCTCCACCCAGCTCCCAACCTAAATAGACAAAGGGTGGGAGGGAAAACAGAGACTTCCCCAAGGTTTTGTAGGAGGGCCGTGGCAGAACCCGGACTAGAACCTACGGCTCCCAAGTCCCTGACCCCGAGCCCCTAGGCCACACTGAGGGATCCTCCCTCAGCCAGGGGTTCCCCTGGGAACAGAAGGCGCAATCCCCCTCCCCACGGCAACCGCCTGTCTGCATCACTGTGTGTTCCATGGAGGAGGAATGCCATGTGGGGAGCCAGGCCAGGTACGTGGGTGGGAGCAGCATCCGGGACCAAGGGAAGGGAAAGTGGGCAGCCCGGGTGGGGGAAGGAGTCAGAGCAAGGGGTGCGGGATAGCAAACCATCCTGTAGATCGGAGCAAGGATCTTTGTGGGACTCCAGAGGGAGGAGATGCATCGGACCCCCACTCACCCCCAGGGATGGGGAGACAGTCGGGGAAGCCTCTAGACACCTGGGGTGAAACCCAGGCCCTAGTGAAGTCAGTGGGAGTTTTGCCATTAAGGGGGCCAGGATCTCACCCCTGCTCTTCAAGTTCTCCTGACGGTTAGCGGAGCAAGCAGCCTCCCGGGCAATGGGATTGATTTTTAGGGCAGCATTTCAAGGCTTCCCCTCTGGTGGTTCGCAGGCGAAAGACGCCCTCACTGAAACTGCCACAGCTTGAGAGACCTGAAATTGACATAATCATGTGTTACCGACAGACCCTCTAAGACTGTAATTGTTGTTTTAATCTTGTGTATTTTAGCCCTTTTAATCCGCATTAGTCGGATAGGAAAATATCGTTCGTAGGACAGAGGCTGGGTAATTACAGCATCGGCTCTGAAGATTAACAAATAATGGGCCACATTCTGTGGTCTTTAACCGGGGAAAAATCGCTATTGATTTCAGCGAAAGCTGCGCACAGCGAAGGACCACGTGATCGGCGTAATCATCTGCCTTGTCTTGCAGTGACCCCTAGAGATCACCACAAGCTGTTGGGGGCTCTCTTGCGCCAGGGGCTGCACAAACACATATAACAAAACACTAGACAGAGTGTTTAATAATAACATAACAATAAGCGGCTATTTGTCTAAAAGCTCTGCCCTAGGAATTAGTTTGAGAAAGTTCTCTGGCCTGTGTTATGCAGAAATGGGGATGGGGAGGAAATGAGGAGTTCAGGGTGTGGGAGGTGGCTCTGGGCTGGGGCAGTGGGTTGGGTGCAGAGGGGGAGGGGAAGGGGGGGTGAAGGCTCTGGGGTGGGGCTGGGAATGAGGGGTTGGAGGTGCAGGAGGGTGCTCTGGGCTGGGACCGAGGGGTTCGGCAGGCAGGAGGGGGATCAGGACTGGGGCAGAGGATTGGGGTGCAGGAAGGGGTCGGGGTGCAGGCTCTGGGTGGTGGTTACCTCAAGCAGCTCCCAGAAACAGCAGCATGTCCCCCTCTCCGGCTCCTATGCGGCGGCACAGCTAGGTGGCTCTGCACGCTGTCCTGTCCACAGGCGCTGCCCCTGCAGCTCCCATTGGCCATGGTTCCCAGCCATTGGGAGCTGCAAGGTCAGCTTGCAGAGCCCCTTGGCTGCCCCTATGCATAGGAGCCAGAGTGGGGACATGCCAGTACTTCTGGGAGCCACACGGAGTGGGGCAAGCCCCCAATCCTGCCCCCTGGCTGAAGTGCCAGAGCGGGGCAAGCCCCCAACCCCACTCCCCAGCGGGCACTCAAGGGCTGGATTAAAATGTCTGGAGGGCTGGATGCAGCCCCAGGGCCGTAGTTTACCCACCCCCGACTTAGAGAGTCCTGTCATGGATCAGGGCTGTATTGTGCTAGGGGCTGTACACACATATAATAAAATACATTTATTATTATTATTGATTCTGTCACCCTCTCATTGCACAGCATGTTACTCCATGGGGCTACTTAAGGTGATTGAAGGTAGCAGAACACACCGGGCCCTGAGAGTCTTTAGATTCCCATGCAAACCCCGCAGGTGTGTTAGTCACAAAGTGGTTGTCTTTGATTCAAAAGCATCTTTATCGTCCCCTCAGATATACGGTAACACGAAGCTGGGCCCTGGAAGCATTTTGCGTCATCTGGAAGGGAACTAAGCTCGGGAGCATTTCCCGAGAAGCCGATTGCTATGGTAACTCATGCCCAGGCATGGGACAGCACCAGGGAGAGACGCATCAGTTACCTTGCCCGGCCAAAAGTCAATCACCAGATCATCTGCAACAGGTGAGTGCAGTTCTGCCCTGTTCCTAACCATAAGCGTGATCTCGGCCCTGCATCTTCCTGCTTTCTCCAGAAACAAACCGAGGGAGCGGATTCTGCAATCCTGTACACCAGCGTAAATCTGGAGTCACTCCTTTGACTGCAGTGGAATGACTCTGGATTCAGTCTGGTGCGGGTGAGATCAAAATATGGTTTTAGGCAACTCTTGGGTTCATTTACATCCTGCTTCCGTTACCAGCATATTCTATGTCTGTTACTCTTTGCATGAAATAATAATGCATGGCACTTACATAGCCACTTAAGGTCGGTAAGGATTATTAACTAACCTCGTTTTATTGATGGGGAAACCATGGCACAGAGAAGTGAAGTCACTTCCTCTAGGCTACATAACAGGCCGACGGCACAGCTGGGAATAGGACCCAGGCGTCCGGACTCCTCGGTACCCTTTGACGATTCCAAGTGTCCTACCTATAAAGCTTATTCGGTAATTTTGGAGCCCAGCAGCAGCACAGAGAGTTGAGTTGTTTTGCAGCGTGCGGTCTGATGTGGCTCTTCCACATGTAAATCTTTTCATCTCCCTGTGCTTTAGGGTGGGATCAGCTACACTGCAAAGCCCGACCTGAGTTACTGGCTCTGTGCTCCCCAGGGGAGTCGCTAAGATTTCTGGGGACACATCCCACGGGTCTCTGTGCTGCAGTAAGCTGAGCCGCTCTACGAATCCCAGTGAATTGTGGGAGAACTTCTCTGTCCTTCTGGGCACACAAGGGGAATTGTGGGAAGGCACTGGAGGACTTATCAGCACTGGAGTGCTGCACCAGCTCACGTCCTCACTGCAACCTGGGTGGGTTACCAGCCCGAGTGGAAGACAAATCTGGACTCTAGCCAAACCCCCAACTGGGCCAGCTACCCCAGTGTAGCTGTGTGGACAGAAGGCGTGTTAGGGGCAATACCCGAGCTAACAATAGTATAGACAGACCCTCCATTTCCACACCGCAAAATGGGGTTAATTGTGCTCACACACCTTTGTAAAGTGCTTTGCGATGTAGAGAGGGAAAGTGCCCACGTAAGTCCGATGAATTATTGTCAAAATGTACGTGCCCATAGCAGCTGAGAGGTGTCATTCCCAGCAGGGGCAGACATACCTCTGCTTGAGATAGCTCCTAAAAATAGTGGTGTGGCTGCTGAATCTCAGGCTCGCCACCCAAGTACATATCCAGCGGCTCAGCCAGGATCCCATTAAAACCTAGAGGAACTTTCTTTGCCGATGACTTCACTGGGAACAGGATTAGGGCCTAGATGAAGCTTGGATTGAGACAGGGGCGTGCACAGAAATTTTACTTTGATCCCTTTTGGGGGGTACAGAATGTGCCCCCCCTGCCCTGGGAGGAGTTTGTTCTTTCTTCCCGCCCCGCTCTCCCTCACCCTCACCACTGCAGCCCTGGCGCTGGAGGAGTTCTGTGCACCTGACGATTACTGGGGTGCCCCTGCTTGCCCCCACTTCTGCACGCCCCTGGGATCAGAAGGTCTGAAGAATGGGGATAACATTTCATGCTTGCTGCCAATAAACTGACTGGGTTGTTATTGCAGGATCTCCGTATACTGGACGGACAAATTGCCTTCGAAGACTCACAGGTTCACAGTCCCGGGTAAGATGACCATTTCACTGCAGGATGAGAAATTAACCAGAGAGTCTATATTATTTAAAAGCAGGTTATGGACTGTATAAGTACATAGATTGGCAGATTTTGGTCCTGCCATGAGGGCAGGGGACTGGACTGGATGACCTCTCGAGGTCCCTTCCAATCCTAGAATCTATGAATCTATAAGATAGCTAGATGATGGTGAACCTTGAAAGTTTCATGAATTTTAGCACAAACTTTTACAAGTCTGGAAATCCAAACTGGAAAGTGGATTATTTGTTATTCCCCTGCTTACAAAGACTCAGCTACCCATCCAGGAAGCAGAAAGAATGCCAGGTGATTTGAGGTCACCAACAGGAGTACCAGATAGTCATAGGAAACATCCAACACAGTGAAAATGGATCTGGCTACGCTTTGAGCTGGAAGGCATAATTTCTGGCTTGAGGAGACATACCTATGCTAGCTCTGATGGAGCTAGTCCACTAAAAATAGCAGCGGAGCCTGAGTGGTGGGAAAGGTGCAGGTACCCATCTGAGATACTAGACCCGGACTCGGGGTGGCTAGTACCTCCCACCACTTGGACTGCTGCGACCACACTCTGTTTTTAGCAGGCTAGCTCAAGCCGAGCTAGCGCCGGTATGGCTCCTTGAGCCAGGGATCAGACCCCAGCTCGAAGTGTAGACATACCCAACGATGCTTTGAGAGAGTTTGGCAAAAACTGACAGATATGGATCGCTGCATGGAAATTGGGGGTGAGGCACGGATGATTTGCTACCCAAAAACCAGCTAAATTTGTAACCCGGTGTTATTTCAAATGGTCAGTTTGACCGTTTCTGGCTGAGCCGCTAATGGGAACTTCAACATGGAGTTTATGAAACTGAGCCGTGGTCTACGCTACAGACTTAGGTCAACGCAAGCAGGGGCGGCTCTATGTATTTTGCCGCCCCAAGCACAGCAGGCAGGTGGCTTTCGGTGGCGCGCCTGTGGGAGGTCCACTGGTAATGCGGATTCGGCGGTACGCCTGTGGGAGGTCCACCGTTCCTGCACCTTCGGCATCCCCGCCACCGAATTACCGCTGAAACAGTGGGACCAGCTGATCTCCTGCAGGCGTGCCGCCCATCAGGCCGCCTCCCACGGCTTGCCGCCCCAGGCACACACTTGGAGCACTGGCGCCTGGAGCCGCCCCTGAACGCAAGGCAGCTTACATCACCCCAACTCTGTAAGCGTCTACACTAATATGTTACCCCTGCCAACGTATCTCGCCCGCTACGCCGACTTAATAACTCCACCTCCGCGAGAGGCGTAGTGCTTAGGTCGACACAGCGTCTGCGTAGACTCTGCGTTGCTTATGCTGGCTGTTGCTACCTTTCAGAAGCCATCCTGGAATGCCCCACGTGGACAGTTAATCATTGCAAGCGCTCCTGGTGAGGACACGAACCGCTAACACAAGGAGCGGTTCCTGCGATGGCTGTACGTTGACCTAACTTAGGTCAACATGATTTTGTAGCATAGGCAGCACCTATAACTGTACCTGTTTGGCTTGTGAGCCTTTTGGATCTTGCAAGTTAAGCAGGATTGGCCTGGTGCAGTGGTTGTATGGGTAACCTCTCAAAAACACCGAGGGGTTGCAGGAAATGCTTTTTCCACAGGTTTGTGAGGTATGGAACTCACACCCCAGCATAGTGTGGAGGGAGTCTAATGTCTGATGGCAGCAGAAAAGAGGCAGATGGTCGGGATGAAGCAGTCATGGAGTGGGTATTGCACTGCTGGAGGTACTACACATGAAGAACAGACGTGCGGCTTGGAACACTAAAGCTTCAGGGGGAGGGGAGGGTGTTTCACAAGAGATGAGTGTTAGATCCTCAGAGTTCTTGCCTGATATTGACCTAGATTCCTCCTGTTGCTTCAATCCGATACAGTATCCTTCTTCCCTTCCAGCCCTAGAGACATGTATAGTGTTGCTGTGTGCTGTTAAATTGCTACCTCACTCCAGGCCAGAGGTGGCTGCATTCCAGCAGCTGGGTGAAAGGTGCCCTGTCTTGTTTGCTAAGCACTGTGGGATCTCGGCAGTTTGAAGGTGGTGCGTACATGCAGGGTGGTGTTGCTTCATGGATCCTAACCAAATCACCCCCCTTCCCTCTTCTGCTGAACACAGGTCCTTCCCAATATGGCCAGTGAGTGCTGCCTCCAAACATGCTCTGGCTTCCCCCAGGGTGAAGGAGCTGGCGCAGCCGAAACTCGTCAACAGTGCCTGGGAAGCTGATCGTCCTGTCTACACCAGAGTACGTACATCAGTGGTGCCGTGAGTCTGTCACCTCCCTGTCTTTGTGTTTGACAGTGACTCCTTATTGACAACAAGGGTATTTGTGTACGTGTGTGTTGGGTTTTTACCCCGTTTGCCTGCATCAGCCATAACATTTTCGACCATCAGCCTCTACGGTCTCCAATTCTCCCGCCGCAGGGTAGGAGTAACTCCCACTGATGATGGCCCTGATCCACTGCTGGTCTCTGCCTTGCACATTCATTTGCACCAGTGCAAAGTGGATGTAAAACTATTAGTGTCACCAACTACTTCTATTACTGTAGCACCGGGAGACCCCCAGCTGAGACTGCACTAGGAGCTGCACAGACACATGGTGAAAGAAGGTCCCTGCCTGGAAGAGCTTTCAGACAATGGGGTGGAAGGGGAAACTGAGGCAAAGAATGGCGAAGCCATTTGTCCAAGCTGTCCCTGTGGGTCTGTAGCAAAACCAGGAAGAGAACCCAGATCTCCTGACTCCCACTCCCAAGACCAGGCCATGTCCCCTTTCTGATGTAGTATTTGTATTCCTGTAGCATCTAGAAGCCCTAATGATGGACCAGGGCTCTGCTCTGCTAGGTGTAGCGATTCGCACTCGCTCTGCACTGGTAGATGCAAGGCAAGGAAGAATCAGGCCCTTCATATCCTGTAGGAAGAGAATTGGGCCATAGGGCCTAATAACGAACAGCATATTAGCA
Source organism: Mauremys mutica (assembly GCF_020497125.1). Classification (NCBI taxonomy): domain Eukaryota; kingdom Metazoa; phylum Chordata; order Testudines; family Geoemydidae; genus Mauremys; species Mauremys mutica. Next base: position 6,196,550 of record NC_059095.1, read on the forward strand.
GTTAAGAGCGACGTACAGCACAGCCCACCAGTCATTAGTTCTACAGGGCCCCAGATACGCGTGATGCTTTGCTGACAAATAAACCCCAAGCAAACATAATCTCCATGTAATGTCTGAAAGTCTCTGAGCAAGCCCCTTTGCAGCTGACTTGCACCAGATTTGAAAGTATGGGGTATCTTGGGAGGTGGGGGCGGGGGGGGGGGGAGGGAAGAAAGGGGCATGAAGAGGGACACATGGCAGGCGGCATGTCAGCATATCCGTGCATAGCAAAGTTTCACATGTTACATGCATGGGGTAGCTGCTACATTAATGTGACGTCTGCTGCTGTTTGCCCAAAGTAACTATAATCTTGGAAACTTGCAGCCCGTGTTTATGTTCCATTTTTTTTCTTGCTTCTGGAAAACTCGGTGCTAAAGCAACACCTGGTTTTTGCAAGAAGTTGCTTCTCTTTGTCTTTATTTTTCCCTTTACCCAGTTTCCCGTCTGAGTTGAGTTGCTTACCTGTTGTCACACAGTGAGTCATTGGCTCGGTATAGAGTCTCCTAGCTGCCCGGGTATGGTGATCTAATCGTGTGTGTGTGTGTGTGTGTGTGTGTGTGTGTACGTACACAGCACTGCCTTCTGCTGGATGGAGTCAGAACTGTCCACGGGTATGTCATAGACCTTATACTGCTTGGTTAAAGTTTCCTGTACCACTAGTGATGAGCGCTGAGTGTTGTTTCAGCCTGGAGATCTGACCCTGCTGAGGATATACAATTCCAAATGGCCACCCCGTGCACCATCAGGGAAGTTCGAGGTCATGCTACGCAAGACTGAACAGTTTCATTTCTTTAAAATATTGACAGCCGGGGGAGCTGGAGGAATTCAAACCTGACCCGATCCTAAGTCTAAACATTGTGGTTTCAGGTGAGCAAAGGAGCCAGGACTGCTGCTGCCCGGGAACGAACTACCCATCTGGCTAAACCAAAGAAACGGGACTTCTCAGCCAAGCTGGACGCCCCATCCGCGCCTCCACGAAGCGTCACACAATTCACCAGGACTGAATACTTAGCCCGTAAGAGACCGTCCTCCCCTCCTTGTTGACAGTCACAGGCCTTTCGCCTCCAGGTCGTTTCTGCTCGGGCTGTGCAGCAAAAGAAATCAATCTTTTAGAGAAATATCTGGGTCTTGGGGAAACCAACTTTCCAAACAAAGCTCATTGTGTGTCCTCCCAAGGCTGTGTAGCTTCTCCTGCCTTCCTCTGAATCCCTTCCCTCCTCAATCAGAGAGGCAGAGGAGGTGCTGCCTGTGTCACAAGCTGCCAATGATCAAACCCAGAAGCCAAATCAGAGCCAGTCCCTTCTGCTCAGGAGATGGCAGAGCTCCTCCCCACGTCACCCTCAGGTCTTAGCCAGTGTCTCTTGACAGCAAATGGTTTTCATAGAATCTCAGGGTTGGAAGGGACCTCAGGAGGTATCTAGTCCAACCCCCTGCTCAAAGCAGGACCAATCCCCAGGCAGATTTTTGCCCCAGATTCCCTAAATGGCCCCCACAAGGATTGAGCTCACAACCGTGGGTTTAGTAGGCCAATGCTCAAACCACTGAGTGATCCCTCCCCCACTGAGCGATCCCTTCCTATTTTAAAATGTCGCATCTCGCGTTCAGGCTGGATTAGTCAGCGTCTGTAGAACGAATGCACTATATCGGTGCGGAGTGTTATTCCTGTTGTGAGGAGCACCGTCTCGTGGTTAGAGCACAGAACTGAAGGGGACAGAAGATCTAGGTTCTAGAATCAAGCGCTGCAGCTGAGTTAATGCGTGGCCTTGGGCCCTTCAGTGCCTCCATTCCTCCATCCACAAAATAAGGGTAACACACCTGCCTCACTGGGGTGCTGTGAAGCTTAACGAATGAATGTTTGTAAAATGCCTTGAGATCCTCACAAGGAAGGGGCTAGAGACACTTAGGATCAGCTTAACTAAAAGTATATATTCCAGCGGAATACAAAAACCTCAAGAAATTTCCCAGCGTTGAGCCTCAGATTAAAACACAAAGCATTTGCGCTCTTTCCCCTCTGCTCTCGCAGGGCCGAAAACAGAACATCCGTCCTATCTCCATGACAAACCGGTCCGCTGGGCCGTGTCTGCGGGCACCAGGAATGCAGTCCTGTCTGCGAGACTCTCTGAGCTCGCCCGACCCAAGGTCCGCAAACAGATCTTTGAGGGCTACAACCCGTACCGGATCTCCAGTGCTGCCCTGCACGCAGAGGCGAGTGCCCGTCTGCAGGAACTTAGTATCCCTCAAAGAGTAAGAAAAAAGAGGTTGTAAGTTCTTGGGCTCTCCTGCACTTGGCTTGCACATTAAACGTTGTGCGGCACAGCTCGGCGTGGTGCCCCGTGTGTTGTGTGTTCAGGATCCACCGTGGTAGGTAGCTGGAGGCTGGGAGTTGCTGCATGTGCTGACTGATGGCAGTTGCTCGCATGCTGGGGAAGGGAATTGTTGGGTGGAAGTCCCCCACTGCCCCCTCCCCAAGCACAGACATTCTGAGAATGCCAACCCAGATATTGGCTTTGCAGTCATTAAATACAAGGTGAAAACTGGCAGGGCTGTCACTGGGGTGGCAGGAGGAGTATCGTGTCTCGCAGCACCCACCTCCCGGGTACAACTGGGTGAACGCTGCAGAGGAGTATTAATTGCAGTACAACTTGTGAATCCGCTCACGTGGTACCTACAGCCCCTTCTATTCGAACATTTGTGCCAGCAAAATTTAGTTTGCAAGAATATTCCTGGAAAGAGAAAATGTCAAAAGGTGAATGTCTATTTGCACGGGTATTCCCCCCTCCGTGTGCTTGCACAGCCAGCTTGCATGTGCTTTGCAGGTTTAGGGGTCAATCAGTCAAGGAGTGGAAGCAGTGCTGTGTGACGCAGATGACACAGTCCGAGTCCACCGTGCAGATGCCAGCTAGCACAAAGAGAAAAAGGTGCTAAATTCAGAGAATGGAATAGGTCCCCCCCACCTTCCCCCGCTGTGGTCTGGCTCCAAAATCCAGAGTCCTCTGCTTTCGCAGTGAAAATCCCATAGACACAACGTGGTCAAGAGTGTGAGAAAGCAGCGATTCTTTTAGAAATGGGTTTGGAAGCAAAACGGGATTGGGTGCGTTTTTTTATTGAATAAACAGTGTGTGTAATCTGGTGGAGGCCTTCAAATAGCCCTAGACAGATCTGCCCTGCCACGGGATAAAGATCTGCTGAAGTGCTCCAGCTCTTGGCTCAAGGGCTCACCCTCACTTCAGGAACACTTGATAACGCTTTGCTTCCCGAGTTCAAACTCATGAGTGAAAATGAACAAGGAGCAGATGGCTGGGATGCCTGGCGTGAAGTCCTTCTGTAATAACTAAATGCTAATAAAGCTTCCGTAAGTACATCTTGGGAGCTGAATCCTTATTGTGTGTGGCAACGCTGGACTCGCCCGAACAAAACCCTTTTCCTAGCCTTCGGAAAACGGCGAGATTGGTGACGAATGCAGAGTGATGTCTCGTCCACTACGCCCCAGCAGTGCTGGCTCCTTATTCATACACCCCTTGCGAGGAGACTCCTTTGGCCATCTAGCTGCAATCGTAAGTCGCAGAGGGTGTGACGAAGTGGGGATTTTCCATTGTTATGTTGTACATGAACCTATGTGAGTCTTACTGTTTTGCATGAATGCTGTGTGTGCCTCAGTTTCCCTGTGCATTGCACCAATGTCTAGGGGATGGGAATAAGGGTGTGTGACTTTGGCGGGGCTACTCCCTGCATGGATGCTATGGCCACCCCTTTAACTTGGGACCCAGGAGGGGGATGCGACCAGGTGACTCTTGCTCTGGGAAGCGAGACAAGGGCCGGAGGAGAACAGGCAGGGCAGGGGCCAGGCGGCTGGAAGCAAATCAGTGTCGGCTGGCTTGGGGTGCAGAGGAGGGCGAGAACCCTGGCTCTGGGCTCCCCTCCCCCCAAGATGGACTTGGCTGGAAGACATGGATTTCTGTGCTAACAAGTTCTGTCCTCTGCTGTGCTCCTGTCGACTAATAAACCTTCCATTTTACACTGGCTGAGAGTCACATCTGACTGCGGGGTTGGGATGCAGGGCCCTCTGGCTTCTCCAGGAGCCCTGCCTGGGTGGACTCGCTGCGGGCAGCGCACGGTGTGGAAGGGGAGGCTGAATGTTCCGAGATCAGACCCAGGAAGGTCGAAGCTGCGTAAGCTTCTTGCCCTGGAACAGTCTGCTCAGATAGAGGAGGCTCCCCCAGAGTCCTGGCTGGCTTCGTATGGAGTAGTTCCAGAGCATCACCCCGGTAACTCCGTGACAGAGTGATTCAGGGGTCCCTTTGCAGGGCCCGTTGGCTACAGAAAGCCTTGGAGATGCATGGTATTAAACAGGAACTGATTGCATTGGATGGTTTTGCCATGGAAGTCTGTAGGTCATGACCATATTAAAAAGAACTTAAAGGGTCTATGTAACAGCTGGCAGCTGACTCCTAGTACGGCCACCGCAAGAAACCATTGAATAGCATGTCACCTTAAGATAGGAATATCCTTCAGATATGCACCCCAACTAACCTCTCTTCTGTGCTCTCCTTCTAGTTAAATTAACCATTATCCTTTTCCCAATACTTTAAAGTAGACTATATTTAGAATAAAATATATTCTATGTATAAAAATGTACAGAGTGTGTAAATATAAATTGTACATACTATGCTAGTATTCCTCTCCCACCTGTTGCAATGTGGCCTAATGGCTGGCGTGGAGACTAGGACTCTGCCACCGGCCTAATGGATTACCCTGGGCAAATCACTTCACCACCCCGGGCCTCAGTTTCCTCCTCTGTAGAATGGGGATAATGATACCGCCATGATACTCCTTTGAGATCTAAGAGCCAGGGATAGTTGTTATTGTTCTCCTCAAGCCTTGGGTAATGTTTTCAGAAATGCTTAAGTGATTTAGGAGCCTAAGTCACATTGACTTTCAATGATACTTAGGCACCTATGTCACTTAGGTGCTTTAGAAAATGTTGGCACTTGTCTAAACAAAGACACACTGAGTTTCAGAGTGTGTTGCAATGATGTAGCTTGAATTGGTCAGTAGATTTGGTATGTGGCATCTGGAAGAAGAGTGTTCAAGCAAGATAGTTAAACCGATTTAACTAAACTTGTTTCTAAAACTGATGAAGTTAAACAGGAACAATGTTCTCATGTACAGAAGGCCTTAGATTGTAAGGTCAGAGAACTGACGGGGGTTTGATTCTGCACTGCGTAGCACCTTCTGCTGCCCTTTACCCCAGTGAAAAGTGGGTATAAAATGCTAGCAAATCAGAAATCTGCACTCACCATGGTGCTGGTAGAGTTTTACACTCACAAATATACACAAAATGCAAGATTATGAACAGTTGGTCCTTGCGTCTCCCTGTGTCTGTGGACAATGCCTACCTATATTGCGTTACCAGAAAACAACCTATAAAAATATTTCCCACACCCCTCAGCTAATACCTCTAAAGCCCTCTAAGGCTCATCCTGGCCTTTTGAAATGGACTCATTAATTTCAAAGTTTGAATCGAAATGGTAGCCCAAAGGTCACTCAGATTCACGGGCCAGAATCAGCGAAGCTGCACCAGAGCTGAATATGGTCCCGTAACAGAAAATTAGAGCGTTCGTATCCAGCCCCCAGCAACGCCACAATCCAGCTTGGATCTCTGCTCAGGGTCTCCCACTGTCCTCCAGCTGGTGGCCCTAGGAAGAGCAATTCCACAAGACTGAAAGCGCCAGACTCCTCTCTCAACGTGAATTGTTCCAAATGTAAAGCCCACTCTGGTTCAAAGAAGGTGGCATTTTCAGAGATGCCGCTGCAAAATAAACTCCCCTCAGCCCAGTGGCCTGGATTTGGGTACTCCACTGACTAGAACGACATCTTACACATGGGAAAGGTGCTGAGAATGCTCAATTTTCATTGCAGTCATTGGAAGTGGAAGACGCTGGGGATTTTCCAGGATTAGGCCCTAACTTCAGAAGATAATTTTTTCTGACCTTATTTTCACAGGCTGTTTCTGTTTAAATCTCAGTGCTGCTAGGGTAAGAGAGGGGATGGACATGATCTAAAAATCTGCTGCTACCTCTAACTGTTTTGATAAAATACCCCCGTTTTGTCCTTTCCCTAATGAAGTAAACTGCCCCATGGTCCTGTCAACTATCTACAGAACCCTTGTCAAGACTGCAAACAACCCCCAAGTCTTCTGCCGTTGAAAACTGCCCCTTCAGACTTCAATTATGCACCCAGCCCTCCAGATCCACCTCAGTCTTTTTGGGTTGTTTTTAATCATAGAGTCTAAGTCACAGAAGGGACCATAGATTATCTAGTCTGACTCCTTGGATAACACAAGCCATTACATTTCATCCAGGTACTTCTGTATTGAGGCCAAAAACTTGTGCTAGGCTAAAGTATAACCTCCAGAAAGGCCTCCAGTCTTTATCCGAACACACTTCCTGGCCTGCAGACTGCCACTTTATTATCACTAGTGCGAGTTTGTGTCCCTTTAGCTTCCAAGCCATGCTCTGAACCTCTCTTCCCCCCCCCCCCCCGTTTCCTTCATTGCCCCAGTCCCTCTATTCCTGAGACACTCGGCCTCTTTTTTTCAGATCATCGTAACCCCTTCCATCCCCATGCCTGCATCTCTAACCGAATTCATTCCAGCCTCCCCACCACTTCCTCCTACAACCCGTTAGCCAACCTCCATCTCCAACCCACCAACTTCAGATCCCCTCCTTGAACCCCATCCAATCTCCCCCTCCCTGTCTCCTCAACTCCCCACCCCAGCCTTCCCCTTCCTGCCCCCAACCCTCATCTCAGCCTGCTCCCTGCAATCCCCCAACCCATATTCCCCCACCCTGCCCCCTCCAACCTTCTCGTCCCTAACCCCCCCACGCTTTGTCCCAGACACCTTCCTTTAACTCCATCCCCTCACAGCACCTATTCCTTCCCTTGACGCCCCTGCCCCATTGATCCCCTCCCTCCCCCTGCCCCCACCACATCACTTCACCCCTTGCTGCTCTCTCTATCCTCCTCTAACCCCCACCCTTCCCTGACCCCTCCAACCCCCCCACCCCAGCCTCTTCCCACTCCAGCCTTCCTCCCCCAACCCCTCCAACCCCCCACTCCAGCCTCCCCTTCCCTGACCCCTCCGACCCCCCCACTCCAGCCTCTTCCCACTCCAGCCTTCCTCCCCCTAACCCCTCCAACCCCCCACTCCAGCCTCCCCTTCCCTGACCCCTCCAACCCCCCCACTCCAGCCTCTTCCCACTCCAGCCTTCCTCCCCCTAACCCCTCCAACCCCCCACTCCAGCCTCCCCTTCCCTGACCCCTCCCACCCCCCCACTCCAGCCTCTTCCCACTCCAGCCTTCCTCCCCCTAACCCCTCCAACCCCCCACTCCAGCCTCCCCTTCCTGTCCCCTCGGACCCCCCCCACCCCAGCCTCTTCCCACTCCAGCCTTCCTCCCCCTAACCCCTCCAACCCCCCACTCCAGCCTCCCCTTCCCTGACCCCTCCGACCCCCCCACTCCAGCCTCTTCCCACTCCAGCCTTCCTCCCCCTTACCCCTCCAACCCCCCACTCCAGCCTCCCCTTCCTGACCCCTCCGACCCCCCCCACCCCAGCCTCTTCCCACTCCAGCCTTCCTCCCCCAACCCCTCCAACCCCCCACTCCAGCCTCCCCTTCCCTGACCCCTCCGACCCCCCCACTCCAGCCTCTTCCCACTCCAGCCTTCCTCCCCCTAACCCCTCCAACCCCCCACTCCAGCCTCCCCTTCCCTGACCCCTCCAACCCCCCCCACCCCAGCCTCTTCCCACTCCAGCCTTCCTCCCCCAACCCCTCCACCCCCCCACTCCAGCCTCCCCTTCCTGACCCCTCCAACCCCCCACTCCAGCCTCCCCTTCCCTTACCCCTCTGACCCCCCCACCCCAGCCTCTTCCCACTCCAGCCTTCCTCCCCCTACCCCTCCACCCCCCCACTCCAGCCTCCCCTTCCCTGACCCCTCCGACCCCCCCACTCCAGCCTCTTCCCACTCCAGCCTTCCTCCCCCAACCACTCCAACCCCCCACTCCAGCCTCCCCTCCCCACACCCCTCCGACCCCCCCACCCCAGCCTCTTCCCACTCCAGCCTTCCTCCCCCTAACCCCTCCAACCCCCCACTCCAGCCTCCCCTCCCCCAACCCCTCCAACCCCCCCACTCCAGCCTCTTCCCACTCCAGCCTTCCTCCCCCTAACCCCTCCAACCCCCCACTCCAGCCTCCCCTCCCCCAACCCCTCCAACCCCCCCACTCCAGCCTCTTCCCACTCCAGCCTTCCTCCCCCTAACCCCTCCAACCCCCCACTCCAGCCTCCCCTTCCTGACTCCTCCAACCCCCAACTCCATCCTCCCATCCCCTGACCCCTCCCCCCACTCCAGCCGACCCCTCCCCATCACTTCATCCCTTGCCGCTCTCTCCATCCATCCTCTAACCCCCCACTCCAGCCTCCCCTCCCTGACCCCTCCCCATCACTTCACCCCCCCGCCCCAGCCTCCCCTCCCCCTAAGCCCCCCCCTTGCCCTACCCCCTGCTCTAACCCCTCCCCGCACAGGACCCTCCCCCGCCCTTGACTCCCCCGCCCCACGTGCCCCCTCCCCATCACTTCACCCCCCCCGCCGCCTTCCCCCTCCCTCCTGGGCGCCGCAGCCAATGAGCGGGCGGCCCCGCATCCGGGGCTCCCCCGCCCGTCCCCGCCCGTCCCCGCTCCACACACGGCCATGGCGGAGGTGAGTGCGCCGGGGGGAGGGGGGAGCGCGGGGGGGGGCAGAGCTGGGGCCAAACCTCCCCCCTCCCCCCGCCGGGCCCCCCTGCCGGGGGGCGGGGTCCCGGTGGGGGAGGGGCGGTCGCCACTCGGGACCCCCCCCACACCCGGGGGGGGGGGCTCATAGGGACCCCCCCCCAGCCCCAGGCCCGAAGGCTGCTCCGTGGCTTAGGTCCCAGGCCGGACAGGAGGGCCTGGGGGTAGGGGGAGCTGGGGCATCTTGGGCTGGGGGCCAGCAGGGTCTGGGGGTGGCTGGGGCATCTGGGGCAGGGATGGGTGGGGGGTAGCTGGGCTGGGGGGCATCTGAGACTGGGGGAGGTAGGAGCTGGGGCTGGGGCATATGGGGCTAGGGGTGGAGGGTAGCCAGGGCATCTTGGGCTGGGTACCAGTAGGGGCAGGAGGGGATAGCTGGGAGGTCTGGGAGGAAGCTAGATCAGCAGGGACTGGAGAGGCGCAGCAAAAGCTGTGGGCATGGGGAGCAGCGGAGGTTGGAGGGAGGCAGAAAGAGCTGTGGGCAGGGGTGGGAGGCGGCGGCTGGGGGTCGGGGGCATTGGGGCAAAAGGGGATGGAGTAAGAATGTGGGGGCAACGGCTAGGAAGGGCAGCATGGGTGGATGGAGGTGGGGGGTCATCATGTGCATCAGATGGTTCAACGGGAGGCACTTGGCACTCGTGCAGCGTGTGATTGTGTCGTGCAGAGATGTTACCGCGCTTACGCTGGGGCATCGCACTGTGATGTCATCCCCCGTTCTATCTTGATGTCACTTTGAAACATCATCCCCGTTGCATCAGACCGGTTACATGGGGCATCAGGATGTCACACTGCAAGATCCTTATTGTGACGCTGACTTGGGAGAATAGCATTGAGAAGCCATCAAGAGGCCCACCTGTTGCATTGCGAGCTTTTCTTGAGCACGACTCATGGAGGCATCCTCTCCATCACAAGAGGTCATTCATGTCACACGACAATGGTTGCACCAACATGTCACGTCAGGGAGTTGTCCCTGTTGGTGGGAGACTGTCCCTACTACATCTTGTCAATCACAATAGCCCATGGATGCAGCATCCCTGTTGCATTACCATGTTTGTTCTGAAACATTATTTTGAGACTTCACCCCAGCACGAGGCATGGAGATGACGTCCCGGAGCACTGTGACGATGTCCCTATGATGAGATGTGCATCCCGAGGGGAATTTGGGGCCAGTTAACATCCCACAAACTAGATTTGCTATGTGTGGGATCACCACAATGAAATTGTGTCTGATGCCAGCAATGGTTACCTGGGCGGGAGATGGACCGGATGGCCTAATACGTCTTTTCCATCATTAATTTTATGGACTTGCAGAGAAAAACTCACTGTGTGGAGGTTACAAAATGAGTGAGATTCAGACATGCACCTTTGCTCAATGGGAAATAGCCAGCAGCACTCTTTCCCCAAAACATCAAGGAATGTGCACAAGACAGGAGCAACAAGGAGCAGTTCTGTAATGGGCCGGCACTAAGAGATACACTTCACTTGGCCATGGAATGGCCAAAACTGGCTTGGAAAATCATCACTGTTATTGAAGCAATGAAATCCGAAGGGAAACCCTCCTCTTTCTCTTTGTCTTGCTTTCTTGTGAGAATAGTTCTTGCCTTAGGTGTTTTCTGTGCTAGTGCTCTGGACATACACACAATCACCGTTGCACTTGAACAGCTTTGACAGGCCATGAAATCCACTACTGCGTGGAAGAATCCCTGCATTTCTGAAAAATCATTGTTGCTTTATCTTTAATGGAGTTCCTGGAATCTTGACTCAGGAATCAGGGAAGGGATGCTAGAGTCTTTTAAGACTGATTAGCCAGCAGCTGTGTTCATAAATGCTGTGCGAGGAGGGTCAGTTCCAGGCAAAAGAAGCAGTGATTTTTGTAGAGAGAAGCTGCCAGGAGTCCTAATCCAGGTGGCCATCCAGTTTTGCAGGCAGCAGAGCCAACTTCTACATCGTCTCGGGCGCTGTGGGAATAATCTGAGATGACCACCATGAATTTTGGATGGTGATCAGAACTATCAGCATCACAAATGACAGAAGCATCTACGTCATCATGTCTAAGTACCATTCTTGACCGAGATGTAACCATTCATACCTTGGGGCCATCTACGTCAGTTTTTCTGACCCATGTAATGCTGTTGGTTTTTCTACTCCCTCTCTGACAGTAGGATTTAAAGCATCAGACGGCAGCTCTCTCTAACTTTAGAGAGAAATAATTTTACATTGCATGCCATTAACAGTCAGTTCAACCAAGAACATTTCCCTCTGCATGGTCACTATCTACACGTTTGAGTCTGATCTTGCTTCTTCACCCATTGCTTGGCTCTGCCTGGACTTCCGTTACATGGTTTTTCAGATCCAAAAAATAATTATGGTATCGGCCATCTGTATGCTCCAGCTTCATCCATGTCTATGTTAGGATGTAAGAACTGGCCACTGGATCTGCCTGCCATCTCTTTGGTCCCTTCTCAATCCACATACACCATTGTGATTTGATTTACTTTCATTATTACCATTGTCTTCATGGTCATTTTCAGCACAGGCAGTTTCTGTGTCCAGTAATGTCCTGTTACTACTTCAGCTTTGAATCTTTCTTCATCCTCATTAACCTGAAGATGTTCATAAGTATTAATTTGTATCTTATTTACTATTACTAATGTTACTCCTCTTTTCGCCTAATGGTCTTCGATATAATGTATCCTCATTTATCCAGTGTTCTGATTGACATCTTTTCCAACCGCCATTTGTTAACTGAACAATATTACTTAGTAGAAACTTTCATCTTTGAAACATTTTGAACACATTTCCTTGTTAACCCTCTGTGAGGTAGTACAGTCAGTAAGTAGATTGTTTCAGGAAATGGGAGACTACATTGAGTTATGTGTCCAAAGCTACAGAGTGAATGATTGTAGACCACACCTTGATCACCTTCATACAACCAAGGTTATTTACGGGAAGGATATCTTTTAAAATAGCCTTGTTATTCATCATGCCCCACCAATCCCCCATTTCTGAGATATGGAGCCATCTTCCCAAGTGCAGAAAACATAGAAAGGCCCAATCTCAGAACAGAGGCAGTCCTAAATCTTTTCACCCCTTTCTCCTTTATTATTTCAGAAACTCCTCCTTTTTCTTAGCACACACAGGTACTGGGCTATTTCTGCAAGAAGCCAAGATAGTCTCAAGAGGATTTTGTTGCTCTATAATCAGACACTAGGGGATGGTGAATTGCAATACATATTGCGTGTTTCACTTGAGGCTAAAGGCATTCTCCTTGCATTGTGCCTACTAGACAAAGGAGCAGTAGTTCCAAGGTTGCTTCAGCTCTTGGCTCTCTCATGACAATACCCTGCTGCCTCCTAGGTCATCAGTTGTACAAAATCATCGCCATCATTATTTCTACAAAATAACTGGCACTGCTACCAGATTTACACATTTTTAAGAGTTGGAGGCATTAGTTCTAAGTCAGCAACCTGATATCTGGCTGGATAGCCGGTGTTTGTGAGTGAGAATATGTACTTTGTCTCATTTAGAGTGGGGGAGGGAGGGTCTCCCATTTTGATTTCAACTGATCCTTTGCTTTCTTAACAAACTAAGCTACTGAAGTCCAGTCCTGCAAAGTACTGAATGCCCACAACTCTCATTGACTGAATGGATGTTGAGAATGCTCAGGATCAGGGCCATGATATGTATTAATTAAAATGCAGTAATGCCCATTTGGGGATTGACACCACAGTTCTGTTTCACAGCTATGATGCTCTTAGTCAACATGATTGAGTCAGCTGATTACTCATTTGCTCCCTTCCTAGACCTAACAAATCTACAGCAATCCAGAAATAACAGGCGTTCTGGACTGTTACCTGGACTTCAGCCCATATCGCTGCTTGAACTTCTGACTGAACACTGACTGCCGGAAAGCAGATGCCTACACTCACATCCACCTGCCCTATCCATTATCCATCTTACCCTTGCTGCTTGCAACCATTGGATTCCCTCCCTGCCTGCTCAGCTGTTAATGCCATTCATGACCCTTCTGAGTCTTTTAAGTGCTTTGGAATGGGGGAAGACGGGAAGCACGTGGTCAGATGTCCTTCTTGGTGGTCAGATAATTTCTGATTCTACCTCTGATGGATTGCTCAGAGTTTAAGGAAGTGCCACATTCAAACAAAAGGGCCATATGCTTTTAGAATAAAGTTTGTAGCAGGCTACAATCTCCTCTGATGGCAATATAAATCCTAAGGACTTTGGTTCTCAAATAAACTGGTGAGAGAATAGATACCAGTGATGGGATGAAGAAGAGGCACCCAGGCATGCACTTAGGGATTCTGAAGGGAATGTGAAAAATAAAGGGCAAGGGAGGCTTGGGGGGGTGGTTCCTTGAGTACATCTGATCAGAAGCTCTTTTTACTTGTGTTTTAAACTAAGTGAATTGCATTTGGGGGCTGGAAATGTGTCACATTATTAGGAAGATGTTTTTCATCCATAAAAACTACAAGGAGTCCGGTGGCACCTTAAAGACTAAGGTGCCACCGGACTCCTTGTTGTTTTTGTGGATACAGACTAACACGGCTCCCCCCTGATACTTTTTCTCATCCGTGTTTGTTTCTTTTTGAAGGCCTCGGTCGGCAGGCAGAGTCCGAGGGTGGTTCCGTACCCAGCCCACAACCTATGTCCTGGAGAGCCTGGTCTTCAGACTGCAGCAGGTACCAAAAGCTTGAGTGTGCTTATGTTTGTTTTTTCCCCACGCCTCTCCCATTTCTCGTCCATCTAGTCTCTTCCCTCTGACATCTTCTGGGCATGCACATGAACTTAAGCACACACGTGTGCATGTGCGCATGCACACACACACACACGATGAGGGCAAGTCTATATTACAGCGCTACATTGGCACAGCTGCATCAATGCAGCTGTGCCACTGTAGCGCGTGTGGTGAAGACACGCTATGCCGACAGGAGGGAGCTCTCCCGTCGGCATAATTACTGGTGGAAGCTATGTTGGCAGAAGAGCATCTCCCGCTGACACAGCGCTGGTGTGGACAGTGCGTAGGTCAATGCAACTTGTGTCACTCGGGAGTGTCTTTTTCACACCCCTGAGTGATGTAAGTTACATCCACTTAAGCAGTGGGGTAGACCAGCCCGGAGTCTCTCCACATTTTGTTGCTGTGGTCTGGGGTCAAGCGCGGTTAATGGCCAACTTTCTAATCCCTGCAGTTGTGTCAATGGGCTCATCTGACCACCGATTCACCCTAGCTGAGATCCTGTCACAGAACTATGGTGTACGAGAAGAGAGGGAGGAGGAAGAAGATACGCAAGAGAAAGAAAAGTCTTTAGACGAGCTGGAGAAGAGTTTCAGTGCATCTCAGGTAAAGGCAGCAAGGGAGGGGAAGGGGAATTACCTGTTGGATTTCTTGTCTATCTTGACAGAGAATTGAGATGAAATGTCTCCACCGGGCCAGCACTCAGGGAGGTCGCCTGGCTGTGCACTATATTTAAGTCTCCTAAGCATAAGGCCTTGCTTTGTCATTTGGATGGGGGGGATCAGATTGCCCAGGGGACCAGTCATGAGCCCTGGAGCCCTCCACAGTCTGGGTTGCCAGTTCAAATCCAGTCTGCATCCCTGGCAACGAAAAGCTGTTGGCTGTCTGGGCCATGTGAAATGAGTTGTTTCTGTGCCGTCCACTTCACGATAGACGGGTGTCAGCTTCTCAGAAAACACTGGTGTATCTGTTGCCTCCCTTGTGGGCAGTCAAGAGACCAAGAATTCAGTAGGGTAAGGAGTGTGAGCACCCTTCTCTGACAGAGACTGTACCTTCAGGTCAGGGTCAGTATACATATGGGACCTTTGTGCTGCCCTGTTCTCTGGGTAAATACAGGGATCTAGTCTCCAGGGCTGTTAACTGGAACCTCTTCACCAGCATGAAAAGCCAGTGTGAAAAAGCCACCCTTGAATCTGTTGCTTTGGGATCCTTTCCCAGGTTTGTCCACAGCTTGGGGAAGTACAGATTGTCATAGCCCCGTTAGTCAATACCTTTTGGTTTCCTGCATCATAGAGCAGCGCCAAAGACAGATCAGAGCCAGCCCCCAGGGGAGCAGAGCTGCCCTGACTGCCTCTGCATATCTCTGTGTTTACTGCAGCTGGTGTTGTACTCGGTGGTTGTTCCATTCCTGATGAAGCTTTGTCCTCCTCTCGCTCAGAGCAGTGAAATGCCATTCGAGGAGCTGCTTGCGCTTTACGGCTATGAGGCATCTGATCCGATCTCAGAGCACGACAGCGAGAGCAATGACATCCCTCGCAACCTGCCGGACATGACCCTGGATAAGGTAAGGGCAACTTTGTGGTCACGTGCTAGCTACTAGCAAGGGGATCAAGTAGTGCACCCCAGGTTGGTGTAGGGTCTAGAACAGGAAGGGTCTACTGGGTCCCTCCTTCAGGGGTCTAGTATATTCAAGACTCTTGAATTCCAGCAGGTGGGAATTGGCGAACCCGCTGATCCCAATGTGCAACAGGGAATGTCAGCTGCAGAGGTGCTAACACAAACAGGAAATTCAGAGGGGACTAAAGAAAGAGTAATTGTTACAAAGAGGAACAAACTACAAGCCCTATTTGGAATGTAGATCCCTCCTCTTCTGCGTGTGGTGTGAATCTAGGGAGATTCATAGACTCATAGACTTTAAGGTCAGAAGGGACCATTATGATCATCTAGTCTGACCTCCTGCACAACGCAGGCCACAGAATCTCACCCGCCCACTCCTGGAACAAACCCCTAACCTGTGTCTGAGTTATTGAAGTCCTCAAATTGTGGTTTGAAGACCTCAAGCGGCAGAGAATCCTCCAGCAAGTGACCCGTGCCCCATGCTGCAGAGGAAGGCGAAAAACCTGTATTCGCAGGAGGCCTCATCTCTGCGTGAAAACCTGTATCACCCTCTATTCCCAGGGAAGCCAGGAATCACTGACAGTTTATTCCCTGCCAGCCTCTCTGAAAGTCGCCCACTCTGGATGGGCTCTGCAGGAAGTGCTCCTTACCCTTTCTCCCTGTAGCATCTCTAGGAAGCCACTATCCTCTTGACTTTCCCAGTGGGCCCGTAAGGAAACAGTCTTTTGGGGGTGTGGGTAAGGGAAGCGTCTATGGGGTACAGGAGATGCACGGAGGAAGGGATCTTGGCCAGGGATGGTTTACTCTAGGCCTCCCCTCCCTTTTTTTTTTAAATTTAAAAACATTTTTCACTTTCTTGTTGTTGTTAAAAGGAACAAATAGCGAAGGATTTGCTTTCAGGGGAAGAAGAGGAGGAGACGCAGTCTTCAGCCGACGACCTGACTCCGTCCGTCACGTCCCACGATGCGTCGGACCTTTTCCCAAACCGGCCTGGCTGTATGTGTCCCTGATTTCTAACGGACCTTTTGTACTTGGAGGTGGCTCAGGAGGAAAGGCCAATTTTTAAAATAATTTTTAAATTTTTGGTTACTGAAATTCCTGAAGTAGCAACTTTTGAGGTTGGTCCTGGGAGCTGGAGATAGACTCAGCCCTCCTGATGTTACTGCAAGGCACAGACAGAATTAGGCCCTAGTGATAAGGGGAGTTGAATTTCATGGTTCAGGGTGTGAACTGATGAGCTGTAGGGTCAGGAAGCAATTCTCTCCAGCTGCAGCTCGTAGCCTCAGGGCAGTGAGGACTTCTGTTACGCGCCCAGTGTGGACTTTTGGGGCAACTACGCAACTGGTGAAGTGCATGGGATGTTGAGGTTTTTTGCCTTCCTGAGAAATATTGCTGCCAGATGCTCCCTCCGCAGAATCCGCTCTCGGAGTAGTGAGACCACTGGTCTCATCTGGTATGACAGCAGGCAGAATTCCTGAGTAGAAGGACCAGTGATCTAATCTAGAAGGGGGCGTTGCAGATTAGCAGAACCAATGGTCCAGTCTAGTATGGCAACTCTTATGTTCCTCGGACTTTAATATTGGGGGTTTGTAGGGAGCCAAAGCAAGGGAGAACTCAGTGTGGAATGATTGATTGGGATTCTACCCCTAATCCTGCAAAATTTGGGAGCCTTGGCTCTGCTGAATGATCACTGCTCATGTGGCAAGGACTTGGGTATTTTGCCTACAGAAGAGAATCTGGGTAAGTTGTTCTGAATAAACGGAGCAGGCTCAAAACAACTCCACGGTGGGAAATGAGGGAAGGAGAGAGAATCTAGAGGTATCGAGGCTGGGTGTTAGCCATCTTGTAACTGAACAAGTGACTTCTCTTTCTTCAAAGCAAACTTCCTGGCTGATGAAGACAAAGAGCCCTGCTCTTCTCCATGTGCTTCCTCCTCAGCAGAGGATTCCGAAGAGGACTCCATCCCATCCAACGAGTGCAAGAAGGTAAGTGATCTGAGCCAACCGCACTTCCCTGAGGGGCTAATGCTCGGCATTGAAGTGTGAGAAAGCTGAGCAGCTCAAGGAAACCACGAGACCCAACCCCGGGTTGCCTTCTTGGGGAACTCGATGTCAGGCGCCTGTACTCTGGGTCTTACATTCTGTGCAAGGCCATGGCAGACGTATCTTAAAACATGCCCTGTGCAGATTATGCTCACAGCAAGGGGGATGTTGTATCTCAAAATTCAGAACTGCAACTTGTAGCGTAGGAGAGGTGAGGTCTAGTGTTGCATGCCCAGGATGGGTCTTTGGAGAACGATCTTGTGGAAGAGGAGAGTAGATTCCTCTTTAGACGCACAGCAAGCTGAAGAAGCTCTTCTCCTCTGCAGCCTTAAGATGATGTAGGGTCTTGGTATAAATATTCAGCAGTGAGACCAGGCTTAAAATCAGAGGGTCGGCAAACTAATTTGTTTGAAACCCCCTTCATAATTGTTCTAACGAATAGGAGGGATCCCCTAGAGCGGAGACGGACAATGTGGTCCGCCGGTGTGTTTAGTGAGGCAGGTTAAGTTCCGCTCAACACCCTGTCCCTGAGTTGATTCCAGTACAAACACATAACACAGTCGCCTTGTATTAATTCTCTTCTCTGTGATGGTTTTCAGGAGATCATGGTTGGACCTCAGTACCAGGCTGCTGTTCCTATCCTCCACTTAAACAGGCACAGTGAAAAAGGTGAGAGCCCTGCCTTGCTCTGATTGTAACATTTGTGCTGCATCTTTTCTGGATATGGGGTCCACTGATCTGAGCCACTAACAGAGTGTTGGCTCTGTCGCTGAGGTTTGTATCTCTAGATATGATGTCTGTATGTCTAACAAGTCTCATTCCTCCAAACAGAAGTGGGGCTTTTAGGAAAAGGGGGGTGGATTAGTTGTCGCCAATGTGCGACAGTTCACAGCGTGATCCAGTATTTTACACAAGACTGTGCCTGGCCCTGAAAGAGCCAGCAATCTTAGCTGTTTGCAGTGCAAACCTAGGTGTAAGTTGCCATATGTGATCTGGCAGTTTGTAATCACTGCAAGGTTACAAGTAAGGTAGTGTACGAAGGCATCTTTCATTTTTGGAGTCTCTGATAATATAGTTTAATTGACTTTAAGGCCACAAGGGACCATTTTGGTGATCTAGTCAGATCTTTTGCACAATACAGGCCATAGAACTTCCCTGGGGTGGAACTAGAATGGATGTGTTAGAAAAACATCCAATTTTGATTTAAAAATTGCCAGTGATGGCGACTCAACCACAGTGGTTAATTACCCTCACTGCTAAAAATGTGCTCCCGGCTTCTACTCTGAATTTGTCTGTCTTCAACTTCCAGCCATTGGTTCTTACAGACACCTGTGTTCTTTGAGGATCACATTGTCTCTACGTTTCTGGCATTTCTCAGGGCAGTGAAGTGCAGCAGAGTTAAGATTTTTCAGATTATTTTATTTTCCATAATTTTCGGTGTTTGGGTTTTTGTCAAAACTTTGACTTTGCAGGCTTTCTAATTGAGGTGGGTTTTGTTTTTAGAAAACTACAGTGTTCTCTTGATTTTGTTCCTGAACAGCTGTGTTAGATTGTTTTCATGCTTAATTCCAAGTGAACACGGTTTTTAACCTGAGAATTCACTTGCTCGCCTCCCCCCTCTCCCCCGAACGTCTCACAAATAATCACCAACCGGAACTTATTATGGGTTCAGAAGTTGGATGCAGAGATGGATCCTGCTCCTCCCCTTCCATTGGTCTTATATTTGAATCTCTATGTCTGCCAAATTCTTTGTTTTATTTGCCTCAAAACTTCCTTGAAAAATCCTGATATCAAGCATGTGAAATTTCTGATGGATTGGTCTGAGTTTGGCAAAGTTGGGAATGTGAGTCTCAGACATGGCCAAAGAAAAGTTAATGCCTCAAAGTGATATTTTATTTGTATTTCACAAACTGGCAAGTGATACCATTTATCTATACATTTTCATACAGAGTCCCCGGTGCTGATCACAACTTCCAGTTAGATAAGATCTCTCAGAAGCAGAGAAATGGTTTGGTTTTCAGATTGTGTCCAATCATTTATTAGCTCAAGACTCTGCACCCATTAGTTGGAACTGAGATGCAGTCTGCTAGCGGGGAGTCTGCTTTCTAGAAATGACTCACTTCCTCCCTCATTCTCTATGCCAGGCTGCCTCTGGGCAAGTTAGTTTAAAGGGTTCACGTCCTACTACTTTTAAGCTCAAATTTAGGACTCTATCCTACAAGGCGCTGGGTGCCCTTAACTTCTACTGAAGTTAATGGGAGCCGAGGGTGCTCCGCACCATAGATCTTGGATCACGTTCTCCATTGTCCTGCGCCATATGTTTCATGTGAACACCAGTGCAAAGTGGATGTAAAATGCAACCAGATCAGAACCACACTCTCTCTGCACTCACTTTGCTCTGGTGTAAAGGAATGTGCCAGGTGAAGGGCCAAGGAGAATCAAGCCCTTTGTCTTGAAAAACAGACAAATAAATAAACAAAAAGTATATTAGGTGCCAGTGGTTACCAAGCCTTATACCTGACTAGAAATGTTTCCGTGCCTGTTGTTTTAATTCATTACAAGTATTTGTTTTCTGTTTGCTTTGTTTTCATTTAAACAACTTCCCACATTGCTGTGAACGTATAACTGGTTAAAAGATAGGAAACAAAAGATAGGAATAAATGGTCAGTTTTCAGAAATGAGAGAGGTAAATAGCGATGTCCCCTGTACTGGGCCCAGTCTGTACTATCTGTACTGGGCCCAGTCCTATTCAATATATTCGTAAATGTTCTGGAAAAGGGGGTAAACAGTGAGGTGGCAACATTTGCAGATGATACAAAATTGCTCAAGATAGTTAAGTCCCAGGCAGACTGCGAAGAGCTACAAAAGGATCTGTCAAAACTGAGTGACTGGGCAACAGAATGCCAGATGAAATTCAATGTGGATAAATGCAAAGTAATGCACATTGGAAAAACGTAACCTCAACTATACATATAAAATGATGGGGTCTAAATTGGTTGTTACCAATCAGGAAAGAGATCTCGGAGTCATTGTGGATAGTTCTCTGAAAACATCCACTCAGTGTGCAGCAGCAGTCAAAAAAACAAACAGAATGTTGGGGACTCATTAAGAAAGGGATAGATAATAAGAGAAAATATCATATTGCCTCTGTATAAATCCAAGATAGGCCCACATCTTGAATACTGCATACAGATGTGGTCACCCCATCTCAAAAAAGGTATATTGGAATTGGAAAGAGTTCAGAAAAGGGCTACAGAAATGATTAAGGGTATGGAACAGCTGCTATATGAGGAGAGATTAATAAGACTGGGACTTTTCAGTTTGGAAAAGAAACGACTAAGAGGGGATATGGTAGAGGTCTATAAAATCATGACTGGTGTGGAGAAAGTAAATAAGGAAGTGTTATTTACGCCTTCTCATAACACAACTAGGGATCACCAAATGAAATTAATAGGCAGCAGGTTTAAAACAAAAGGAAGTATTTCTTCTCACAACTCACAGTCAATCTGTGGAACTCCTTGCCGGAGGATGTTGTGAAAGCCAAGACTAAAACAGGGTTCAAAAAAGAACTAGATAAGTTCATGGAGGATAGGTCCATCAATGGCTATTAGCCAGGATGTGCAGGGATGGTGTCCCTAGCCTCGGTTTACCAGAAGCTGGGAATGGGGGACAGGGGATGGATCACTTGAAGATTACCTGTTCTGTTCATTCCCTCTGGGGCACGTGACACTGGCCACTGACAGAAAACAGGCTACTGGGCTAGATGGACCTTTGGTGTGACCCAGTATGGCCGCTCTTATGTTCTTAGAGCACAATACACATCCGTGTGCTAATGTGTGAAAGTGGGAGCAGCTAGGGGGATGCCTAGGTCAGAATTTGACAGAAACAGTGGTTGCTTAAAGCCACCTTTGCCCTCCCATTCCTATGCCCAGTGCAGGAAGGGGCACTGCAGAATCTGGCCTTATAAAACCACATGCATCAATTGGCATGTTCTCTAATAAGCCTAGAGAAGTCTTGAGCATCAAAAAGTCTCCCCAGCCACCCCTTCAGAAAAAGCCTGAGCAAACAAAGTCCTTCACTGTGCTCTGACAGCCAGCAGTCTTGGGCTAATCAGACTAAGGGGGGAATCTGGGATCAGCAGCTCTACACTCTCCAGATTCAGGAGAGAAAACACCCTGGCTCCAAATCTAAGGACTCGCAGCTTGAGCATCCCATCTGACCATAACTGCCAGGCCGGAGCCAGAGACTTCCTCTCTGATCCACCCACAGCCCATCTCTTGAAAGCAATGGTGCTCTCTTATTGAGCAGCTCATTTCAGACATGCCCTGATGTTCCCATTAGCCTACGAGAATGAAGATCAGCTGCTGTGGGACCCAAACATTCTTCCCGAGAGGGAGGTGGAAGAGTTCTTGTACCGAGCAGTTAAGCGGAGGTGGGATGAGGTCTCCAGTGCCAATCTGCCAGAAGGAGAGATGGTGAAGGACAATGAGCAGGTGAGCCTGGGAGCCAGGGCTTTGTGCAGTCACCAGATTCTCTGTTGTCTCAGTGTTGTAGACAGAAGTCAAGTAGCACTGGCCATGGGGGCAGGAAGTGTCAGCAGTGGGTTTCAGAATTGATCGCTTGTTTGTTTCAGAGGGGAGGGAGCGGATCTCACAAAGACCCTGGGTGAATGAGACCTTCTTTCTAGCTGATATATCTCCCTCTGGGGCCCATCACTGCTGCTCCATGGATCAGACAGAGGGAACCTTTCTTGCTGAGCCTGCTGCTTTCTACTGCATCCTGCTGGGTTGAGGAGCAAAAGGAGTGCTCGGGACTTGCCTCAAACACTCCATGTGGGTTGTCACCATTTGCTGAGCCGGCCCGTTCGGACTAGTATTTTAATTACAGCTGTCTGAGGACACATGCACACCTGCTGTCTCTAGGCTCCTCCCAGGATAGCCCCGTGATTTATAATTTAGAGCCTCGAACTGTGGAGCAATCCTTGCTGACGGTCGAAGTGGAGCGGTGTAGATAGGTGGCTCCAGAAGAGAATATGCTGTCTGGGCAGATGCAGTGAGCCACAGCTGAGTTGGTCAGTGCTATATGCGTCCTGTGCATGTAATCAGCAGTTCTTTATTACATTGCACAGGCTCTGTATGAACTGGTTAAATGTAACTTCAATGCAGAAGAGGCACTGCGGAGATTACGATTCAACGTGAAGGTCATCAGAGGTGAGAGACCCAAGTGTTTAGATCCTCTTGCATGCTGTATCCCAAATGTCCGGATTCCTTCCGCAACTCCAGCAGTCCCTGAATGTGTCTGTCTGTCTGTCTCGCAGTAGCCCTGGGGTTCTGTGGAACTCCTAACATCCTGTTTCTTTGTGCTGCAGATGAGCTTTGTGCCTGGAGCGAGGAAGAATGCAGAAACTTTGAACACGGGTTTAGAGTCCACGGGAAAAACTTCCATCTTATACAAGCTAACAAGGTAAAGAGTCATGTTTTTGTGTCACAGACTGAGAGGAGCTGCAGGAGTGCATGTTAGTGCTGGGAACATATGCTAAACCTTACTTAGTCGGGGGAAATTAGGACTGCTAACAATTCTACTCCCAACTGATTTGCTGTGTGGCCGTTGTCGAGTGCATGGGTCCAGTGCATGTAATCAGCACTGTTCACTGCTTGATTTCTCCCGTCTACACTACAGGGAAAACAATACTGACTTCCATCCGAGATTGCAAGGCTTCATTTATTAATAATTAGCACTGGCTAGCTGAGGATCTCAAAGTGCTTTGCAAACTCTCTTCACCCTCGCGATGTTTCTAGGGGTCAGTGATTGCAGGGTGTGGGTCGTTTGTAGAGTTCAGTGGGATCCTTTGGGATGAAAGTGGAGCCATGTAGCCCAATGAATAGGGCCCAAGACTGAGAGTCAGGAGATTCCAGTCCCTGCCACCGACTCACTGTGCGACTTCGGTCAAGTCACTTGAATGAACTTCATTTTCCCCATCTACAAAGCGGGGTGATGGTACTGACTCTTCGTAAAGCCCTCAGGGCTCTATGGAGGGACTCTGACTAGTCGTTCCCTGCAGGTCCGCACCCGGTCGGTGGGAGAGTGCGTGGAGTACTATTACATGTGGAAGAAGTCGGAGCGCTACGACTACTTCACCCAGCAGACTCGCTTCGGAAGGAAGAAGTATGTCCTCCACCCTGGAGCCACGTGCGTGGAATATTCTCAGACTAAGATTAGTAAACGTTACTTCCCAGCGAGGCTCCCTGTCTCGCCCCACTCCCTGCTTCAGGGACCTTGATCTTAACGTAGCGTTCCCCGCCATAAACCTCATGAGATGGGAGGTCTTCTAGTCAGGAGGGTCCTGGGGGGCGGCAGGCCAACAGACGCACATGCAGAGGGTAGCCCACTGTCCCTCCACAAAGGAAAGCAGCCGTTTGCCAGTAGCGCTGGGTGGGCATTTTTCCAGGAAATGTTTTTTGTTGGAAAACAACTAATCACAACTGAAACTTAGTGGGAGGCTGGGGCCAGTGTCTCCATTCAAAAAAAGGGATGGGGGGGGGTTTTCCAAATTGTCGAAATGTCCCGTTTTGACATTTATTTATTTTTTAACCAAAAAATTCTGGTTTTGTTTGAAATGATTTTTTTTTGGATAGAACTATAAGCTCATTATAATAAAAACCATTGCAAATGTCAAAACAAAACTTTGGACCCAAGCCCCAAAATTTCCCGGCTTGTTGGTTAGCAAATGTTTTTGAGATGTTGAGCTTTTGTCCCACTTTGGAATAAGAAAAAAATTCAGAATCTTGACAGTTTTCCAGGGACCAGAAAGCCATTTCCCACCCAGCTCTGCCTGCCAGCACGCTGAAGCTGCAGCAGGCCGTGACAGCAGTTCTGTGCAGTGGCCAGCTCACTGGGGAGAGTGTTTGCCCCACTGAGTTCACTGTGGGAGGCAGAAAAGTCTGTAGGTCTCTGGGATTACAGAGTTCAGCAAGTGTTGGAACCTGAGAGGGCCCGATTCTGATTTCACATGCACTGGTTTAACTCCACTGGTTTCAGGGGAGTTGCGCCCGTGCAGGAACAGAAGGGGCCCCACAGACCTGGAGGGGAAGGATGTTTTCTGCACAGCAAGCCCGTTGCCGATTGCTCCCTGTGGATCATGCTGAGAACATCCACGTTACCTCCTGCGTTGTCCCTTGGCAGTGTGTTAGGGAGGGTTGTTGATTTCCCCCACCTGCTTAACCCCACAGAGTTAATGGTCACAGCGTCGTCTCTCCCCCTGCAGGGATTACGTGGATAACGACTTGGACGGGGCTGAGGCGGAAAATGCCACCCGCTCTCGGAACTCCCCACCGATTCCCTCTGCCACCAGCTGCCTGGACTCTCACTTCAATCAAGATCACCTGGCAATTGAGAGTGCAGGTAACTCCTTTGCCTTCCTCTAGTGCCAGAGCTGGCGGATGGAGGCCTCTCCTTCCCACTGCTCTGGGGTACGAAGCTTCGGTTTGTCCTTCTCTCATGACGTCACATGGCATATTTACAGGTGTGCGCCTGTTATCTCAGCTCCTTAAGTTCCACTGGTTGGAACCAGGTCCTGGGAAAACCATTGAGCAGACACCAGCACAGCAGGAAAGGGCTCAGTGCTAAGGGAGGGGCCTTGTCTTTCGCTAAATCATCCCACCCCACTGTCAGAGCATGAGGTTGAGAAGCTGCTTTGGGGAGTTTAGCGCTAAGGGTGAGCTCTGGGGAGAATGTAAAGGAGTGGGGAATAATCTGCCTCTCTTACCGTCTCCTACCAAACCTGGGGCTTTGCGTACCCACATCTGGGGGAAAACACCCTGCGGTGTGTTTAGGGGTGGGGGTTCCCAGCATCAGGCGCATCTTGCAGAGTCACATCCCAGGATCATCTGAATTTCCATACAAGCACTGATGCCCCCCCCCCCCCACCAATGAACTGTCTTCCCCGCCTCCCCACATGCATTCCACACATGGGAACTACATAAGAGCGGCCAGACTGGGTCAGACCAAAGGTCCATCCAGCCCAGTATCCTGTCTGCCGACAGTGGCCAATGCCAGGTGCCCCAGAGGGAATGAACAGAACAGGTATCATCAAGTGATCCGCCCCCTGTCACCCATTCCCAGCTTCTGGCAAACAGTAGTAATAACAGTGATAAACTGTGATGGATCTCGGCCGATACCATGAAGGAGCGAGTGCTCATGGCCACGTACAGTCTAACTAGATCGTTCTGGTCAGAGGATGTGAATAAGACCCTGTACAGTGTTATCTGCATGTGTGCACAATGGACTCACTCTAGCTTTCTCTCACCTGCTCTCCTCACCCTGTCTCTCTGTTCCTCCTCCGCCCCTTGTGCCATGCAGAGCCTCTGAGCGTGGAGAGCGCAGCCTGCAGCTTGGGCAGCATGAGCGAATCGGGCCAGGGTTACGAGTGCAGCACTCCCTCAGAGACAAACTGTTCCTTTGACCCTGCGGAGGACACGTCCTCGGGCGGCATCTCAGCCACTTGCACGCGGCATCCAGTTAACCCCTCGGAAATGGGGCTTTACCAGCTGCCATCGGCAGGACCGGGCCTGGCAGACAAGCAGGAGACATTGCAGAGCTCCGGCGAGACGATAACTATGGACTTCACTCTCCCCGGAGACATTAACGAGGGGTTGCCTTTAATTTCCGGCCGTGTGGATTTGGACAGGGACCCAGAGGCACTGGTGTCCCCTGCTCAAGTGTCCTTATCGGTCACAGATTTTGGCATCATCGGCATTGGAGATGTAAATAGTTTCCTGGCTGCTCACCAGGCCTGCCCGGGGCCAGTGGCTCGGTCAGAGCCTTTGTCACAGTGAGAATTTCCAGTCTTGACCTTGTCACAGACCGAGCTACGACTTTGACCCGACTGAGTGAATTCCCTGGGCTTCCGTGTTCCACGGGGCCAGTTTGGAGCTGTCGGTCGGAATCTGTCTTTCCATCCTCCTTGATGTTTTGGCGTCTGTCCTTCCAAGGCTACAGTGAAACCAAACACCTTTCTGCTTTAGTGCTGTCTGACACACCTGCGCAAAGCTGATGGGAGGTTTTAGTCGGGGGATGAGTCCATGAGCCCAGCCCCCCTGGTGTCACCACAGGCAGCCCCATGCCGTTCAGAAGCCTCTGGCCTGAGGACGGTGGAAGTGTCCAGTGACACCAACAGAGGGCGCTTTCTCTAGGGCAGGCCGGTTGCACAGTGGGATGTTATTGAGGATGAGGACGTGTCGTGGGCACTTTGGGGGCTGGGCCGGAGGATGTAATCGGAGGTACATGTGCTTAGTTAAAGGGACATGGAGCACAGTCAGTCCAGGCTGGAGGGGCCGTCTGGATGCAGAGATGGGCCTGCTTGTGCCGAAGGAGGGGGTGGACGGGCGTGGCCATTCCCCCTCGCGTTTTGTGTTGCAATAGAAGTAATTCTCTCCCCTTTTCTTTTCTAACAGCTGTAGCGTGCCTGTTGATTTGTTAATCTGGGGGCAGGCCTGTGTGTTGAGACTGTGGTCAGCCTTAGAGCGCCATCAGCATCCGTCTGTCTTCTCTTCTGCCAGGTCCAGATGAGAAACAGCCTGTCCCATCCCCTCCCAGACCTCTGGCTACAGCCTCATCTCTTGGAAAGTAACGTTTAGGGAGGGCAGTCTGTCTGCACATTGCCCTGCTCTCCTTCCCTTCCCAACACTTCACCGCTGGTTGTGCTGCTCCGTGGAGAACCCGAATCCAAGGATGAGGCTGCGCTGGTGGTAGAGGGAGTTTCTAGTCAGGCTGGCAGTGGGCGACATGATCTGTAAAATCCTTGCTTGCAATGCAAAAGGGTTAAATCCGAATGAGCTGCCTGCAGAACTGCCTGACTGGTTCCAGACTCAGCGATCAGCTGGGGGAAAAGAGTAGGTAGCGATCAATGAGTTGGATCTTGGGACTTACATTAGAATTCTACAGAAATTGAAACCGAAGCTCGTGAGCTGCCTCTGAGCACATGGTATATGTGCCCAAGAGGTCGGCGCAGCAGCCCACCTATCCTGTGCCAGCACAAGGCGCGTAGCTGTGTGCCTGAAAGGAGCGCGTTCAGCCCTAGTGGCCGAACCGGGCGTACGACACTCACCCCTGGCAGGACAGCTTGTCTACCCTGAGCATCTCCTTTGCCAGCCTGTGTGAGCACACGGCACACAGCCCTGGCAAGCTGATGCATCAGCCCTCTGGGGCATCAACCCTGGTATTCAAACCTGTAATGTAAAGAAACTCTATTTTGTAGGCGAAAGGAATGTGTTTACCCTTGTGAGGGACATGCCTGAGGTGACCGATGGGCTCCGAGGGCGGCAGGGACGTTAGCCGCTGCGGAGAGTGCCAAACGAGACAGGGCCCTCTGTGGAGTGCAGGAGCCCGATACCTCTCAGCTGCTCTGGCGCTGTCCGGATTCGGGGGTTGCCGCTGGCTGAATTTCCCCCACTCCTCCGGGAGCGCGCGCACACCCATGGTGCGTGGATGCTTACGGCGGTGTGTGGAGTACACACGCGGCACACCCAGCGAGCGCTGCTGTACGTGGCAGTGTAGACAGTGAGGCACGGCTGAGGGAAGCAGTGCAGAGTGCCAGACACGCCTCAGCCCCCATAGTATATCCCCTACGCAGCTGTCTAGCCACCCAGACAGCACCTCCCCTGTCTGTGCTGCTACTCTTACCAGTGCAGCGTCCTGCTGCCAGAGCTTTTCCCCACCACAGTGAAAGGCGCTGGCCGTTCCCACACACTGGAGCCTTTCACTGTGGCATGTGGCTACATGTGCAGTGCCTGGGCACAGTCACACGCACACATTTCCGTCAGGCTGCCGGCCGTGCGGGACTCCAGTGACAAACACCCTTCATCCAATTGCTTTCCTTTCTTTTTTAAAGAGCTGCCTTCAGGCCACCACCCTGAAGCGAGTTGTGCTGCTGCTGATTTGAAATGACGTGTTCAGCCATTGTGGGCTGGGTCCGTGTTCACCTGTGCACTGTGAGGGCGAAGAGGGTGGAAAGTGCTACCGCCACAATGCATTTTACACCCACTTTGCTCTGGGGGGTGGGGGGAGGAGTGGCTCCCCAAGGCACTTGGTGAGGGAGGAGCAGGCCCTGTCTCAGCGCCCAAACCCCGGATTGGTTTCCCTCACTCTGTCAGGGACCTTGCCCCTGGCCGGCTCCGCTGAGGCGGTAAACTCCAACGTACGGCTGCCTTGACCAGTTTGTGAGACAGAGGCGCTAACTCGGGGGGTCTCCCCACCCACCGCTCCCGCCTGCTGGAGACGGGACACAAATGTGAGCTGCCTGCCCCTGGCCCGAGGCCCTCAGGGGGCCGTTCCTTTCTGAAAGGAGAAGGAGTGAGTAGCGGGAAGGTGTGGGGAAGCTCTGAGGCTTTTCCAGGGAGTGGGGAGCTCCCAACACCCCTCCAATAGCCAGGTACGTTGGAGGAAATCGAGAAACGTTTTTTCTTTCGTTTGTTTCATTTTTGAGTCCTAATGAGGAGTGTGTGGGGGGGGAAAATGTCTCTTATTTATATTCTTCAATGTTGTTTACAGATTCGAGCGGGGGCTTAAGGCGATTGCGGCACGTTTTCCTCACGCCCTGCCCGGGGAGGGATGGAGAAGGCTGGGGGGAGGGAGTCAGTTTTTTGGGTTGGTTTTTCTCACGAAGCACATTTACTTTGAGCCGCCCCCAATGCCGGACTCTTCCCCCCCCCCCCGGAGGCCCCGCACTGTGAAGTGATACTGCCTTGAAAACCCCTCGCCGTTATTTATTTAATTAAAAAATCAGATTTGAAAACGAACAGGGAGCTCGTCTTGTTTTCCGAGGCGTTGGGCTGTCACCGCCCTTCGGGCACCGGTAGCAAAAAGGGGGACGAGCTGTCAGCGAGAGGGGCTGTTGGCTTTTATTCGCTGCTCTGCACCAGTGAGGGTGGCAAAGCCTCTCCCCAGGCCAGCGCTCGTGTTACCAGGAGATGAGCTCCGTGCGTCTGGCTCCCCGGAAATATTAGGCAGAGCAGTGGCTTTGTTTGCTTAGGGGATTTAATGCTTTTCAGGGCACATTGACGGTTAATCTTAACAGGCTGCAGCTGTGGGTGCTCTGTTCCCCGGGCTGCCACATTGGATTGCAAATTCACTTGGGCTGTGGCTCTGTTAGTGTCTGTGGAGTTACTGCAGGGATTAGTTCGATAGCCCAGAGACTACCATGACTGGGGCCATCAAAGTGGTGATAATAATTCCTAGATCTCCAAGCACTTCAGAAAGGAGGGTAGCATCATTATCTCCATTGTACATATGGGGAAACTGAGGCACAGAGCGGGACTGTGAGATCACTGAGTAGCAGAGGCAGGGATAGCACCCACGTCCCCTGAATCCCAGTCCCGTGCTCCGTCTACGAGGCGATGCTGCCTCCTGTGAGGTGGACTATTATGATAAAACAACAAGGTGGCCAGATAAGGTCCTGGAACAGTGAGCCCATCCCCTGCCCAAAAAAGGGGAGGGATAGCTCAGTGGTTTGAGCATTAGCCTGCTAAACCCAGGGTTGAGAGTTCAAGCCTTGAGGGGGCCATTTAGGGATCTGGGGCAAAAATCAGTACTTGGTCCTGCTAGTGAAGGCAGGGGGCTGGACTCGATGACCTTTCGAGGTCCCTTCCAGTTCTAGGAGATAGGTACATCTCCAGTTAGTAAATGGATGCCTGCCAGCTCTTAACCCTTTCTCTGCCACTCTGTCCCTCAAGAGAAGGTGTCCCAACTCCTGGATTTACACCTAGCCTCT
The DNA here is from genome assembly GCF_020497125.1 of Mauremys mutica. Lineage (NCBI taxonomy): Eukaryota > Metazoa > Chordata > Testudines > Geoemydidae > Mauremys > Mauremys mutica. The sequence continues at coordinate 6,226,586 of NC_059095.1, forward strand.
GCCTGGTGCCTCCTCAGCGTACAGCTGTGCTGCCTGGCGTGGAGACCTCCCTGCGAATAAAGAGGAAGCTGAGACGTCTGTCTCCAATCTTCCTGCGCCTTCCCTTGCAGGCTGTAAGGGGCGATTGAATATGCACGGGAGAGGAGAGTCTGAGAGCAACTGTAGCCTGGGGCAGAAATAATGAGGTTTGTTAAACAGTGTCTGAAGTGCTCCAGCTCTCCCAGTTAGCAGTGGGTGTGGATGCCCAGAAACCCAACCCAACGCTTGTAAGCAAGGTGTATCGCAACCCACTTGAGGTAGCAGTGCGCTCCGTGGGGTCCGTTCCCAAAGCAGGAGAGCCATTGCACAGCTCACAGGGCCGAGCCCACAGTTCCTGTCTTGATCCAAAACCCAGCTTCAGGGACTTTGGGCCAGGTTTTTAGGCGCTTAATGATGGTGTTAGGCATCTTTGAAACCCCCATGAGGTGCCTAAGTGGCTATCTGCATCTTTAGGGGCCCAAACACCTTTACAAATCTGGCCCTTCAGCCCTAGATAGTGACGTGTGCATTAAAAATAGATCTAACCAGAGAACCTATCGCCGTCTCTCCATCTGGACCAGCCTTGCAGACTTCCACATGCCCAGGACAAATCACTTCCCCTGGGTGTGTGGGTGAAAATATCATTTGTTCTTTTATTGGTGTCCTCGTGAACAGTGGCCCAGTCTGGTAAATGTTCATGGCAGTATTTTGCAAGATTAAGTCTCATCCTCTGTTATGAGGCTCCTGCACCTCTGCCCCGTTCCTGGTGTCTCTGAGAACAGCCCCTCAGCGTGGCCTCTTGCCTTACCTCTCAGGGAGGAATCCCGCAATCCTTTCATGCTTAGGCCCCGTCCGACCTCCTTACTGGGAGAGGTTGTTGGTAAAAGACCTGGTGCACCCTGGATAGAGATCCCAGGGTCCCATGTGCCATTATCCAGCACGCTGCCGTGTGGGAGATTTTTCCAGTGCATTGTGTGATATTAGCACTGCACTCAGAGAATTATGGGAGCACCCGGTCAAGTTCCCACAATCCCCTTTCTTCCACAACAATGTCTTTTCCAGCTCATCATTTTCATGCTGTTTTTGAAATTCCCACTGTTCCTTGCGCCGCTTTTCAATCTCTTTGCTATCTCACCATCAGAAACATGGGTCCCGCACCGGGCAGCAGAGACTGGGCACATGATTCTTCTGTATTTGCAGGGCATGGTGACGCTACCCCATGTGTGCCAATCCCTAATCTCCTTGCAGAACCAGCTGGGTTTCCAGCACTTGTGATTCCTCCCTTCGGGATCCTGCAACTAACAGTCTCCTTCAAACAATGTAGCCGTGGGAACAAAGCATTAGAGCCAAAGGGATTTTAAAACAAACACCGAGTCTCTTCTAACCTTATGCCTCACTACGAACTAGGAAGACAGGTTTGCCTCTTAAATTACAGGAAGAACAAACTTGCATTCTCCCAGCCAGCTCCGGGCCTCTCGCGGCTTGGTGTACGCTGAAAGTTATAGCAACGTAGCTCCACCAGTCAGAGGTGTGCAAAACCCACCCCCCAACCAAAGCGCAAGGCTGGCAAAAAACCCTGTGTCGACACAGCTATGTTGATGGAAGATTGCTTACGGTGTTTGGGCTGGTGGTGTTCCTTTTGTCAGTGTAGGTTCCTCTCCTCTCGGTGCAGCTTGCGTCTACACTAGCTATGCCAGTACAGTCTCTGTAGCATGGACGTACCCTGTGAGTTCGAGGGTCTTTCAAATGGCCTCTTCTGTCCATCTGACCCGCCTGGTTCAAAGTGGTCTCAGCTGGAGTGTTAGCTCCTCGGCTGCAAAATCCTAGTGCAGTCAAGGCCCTGTCGTGTTGACCACGAAGTAGCTAGCTGAGGGCAATCACGGGCAGAGAGGCCCTCGTGGCAAAAACCACGGGTGCCTTGTCTCCACTAGGATTTTACAGCTAAAGCGCGAACACATGAGTTATACTGTGTAACCCCTCCCCGCATCCAGTGAAGTCCTTGCCCGTCTCTGCCTGTGGGTTTGGGCGTTGCAACTGTCTGCTCCCCTCCGCTAGTCCAACACGCCGTCTTCAAAGTCAAATCCATCAATAATCCTCACTGAGCAAGCCCACGATTGTCCCACCCTCGCTATGGAAACAGACGTGTCCCCTGTGAAAATATCCAAGATCTTGTCTACACACACAAATTGCACCACTTTAGTAGAGTTAAAGCACAACTCCCCTAAGTGTGGGCAGAGTCACAATGGCATAAAAGTGCTTTAGAGCCATCCAGGAAGAGGAATTGGCTATAGTGCGATACCAGTTCACTACATCCACGCTAGGGGTTGTGTTGGTATAAAGTATCTCAGTAGACACTGGCACTACTAGCAGAACTAGATGGACTGGTGTAAAATCTGTGTGTAGACCAGGCCCAACTCAATTACTCTCCCATCTTCCCTTCCACAGAACATGGGAAGCAGCAAGGTGGTTTAAAACCACTCGTATCCAGCCCCTCCGCCATGCCCGGGAACAGGGGCGTTGAGAATCAGGCCCCAAGTGTCACAAGTTACACTGCCTAGATCTACCTGGATCTGAGTGAAATCGCTCCCCAGATCTATCGTAATTAATTAGGATAAAAGGTTCCGAAGGGATATTAAAACTCAGGCTTCAGGGCTTAAGCCAGTCTCTAACTCGGGAGTGGCCAACCTGTGGTTCTGGAGCCACAGGCAGCTCTTCAGAAGTTAATATGCGGCTCCTTGTACAGGCACCGACTCTGGGGCTGGAGCTACAGGCGCCAACTTTCCAATGTGCCGGGGAGGGTGCTCACAGCTCAACCCCTGGCTCTGCCCCAGGCCCTGCCCCCACTGCACCCCTTCCCGCCCCCTCCCCTGAGCCTGCCATGCCCTCGCCCCTCCCCCGTCCAGAGCCTCCTGCATGCCACGAAACAGCTGATTGGGAGGTGCGGGGAGGGAGGCGGCGGTGCGGATCTGCGGGGCTGCGGGTGGGCGGGAGGTGCTGGGAGCGGGGATGGGTGGGGGCTGCTGACGTATTACTGTGGCTCTTTGGCAATGTACATTGGTAAATTCTGGCTCCTTCTCAGGCTCAGGTTGGCCACCCCTGCTCTAACTATTAGGGGACAGGATGAGATCCAATGAGGGGGGCAGATTATCCCAGATCTGCTACTGTGGGGTTCTTACACCTTCCTCTACAGCAGCGGCTCTCAATCTTTCCACACTGCTGTGCCCCCTTCAGGAGTCTGGTTTGTCTTGCATACCCCAAGTTCCACCTCACTTCAAAACGACTTGCTTACAAAATCAGACATCAGATACCAAAGTGTCACAGCCCACCAGTACTGAACACCTGCTGACTTTCTCATTTTTACCATATAATCAGGGCTGGCGCTTCCATTAGGTGACCCTAGGCGGTCGCCTAGGGCGCCAGGATTTGGGGGGCGGCATTTTGTGCGCTCCCCACGGGGCACACGGGAGCTTCCAGTTCCGCTCCTGTCGCGCCGCCGAAGAAGGACCTTCTGCCGATGTGCCGCGGAAAACAGCGGCAGGCAATTGAGCAGCTCAATGGCTGCCGCTGTCGCCTGTGGCATTTCGGCGGAGGGTCCTTCTTCGGCGGCGCAATGGAAGTGGAACCGGAAGCTCCCGCGCGCCCCGTGAGTCGTGCACAAAATGCCACCCCCTGAATTCTGCCTAGGGCGCCAGAAACCCTGGCACCGCTCCTGCATATAATTATGCAATAAGTCCATTGGAATATAAATACTGTACTTATATTTCAGCGTGTAGTGTGCAGAGTTGTATAAACAAGCGATTGTCTGAAATGTTAGTTTGTACTGACTTTGCTAGTGCTTTTTATGTAGCCTGTTGTAAAACTAGGCAAATATCTAGCATTGCCGTACCCCCTGGAAGACCTCTGCCTATCGCCTGGGGTATGCGTTCTCCTGTGGAGAACCATTCCTCTGTAGCATCTGGGGCTGGCCACTGTCAGAGACGGGATTCAGAACCAGATGGACCTTGGGTCTGATCTGTGCACACTCCCTCTGTCTGTCTCTCTGTCCCCTTCGGATCTCCAGGATTTGATCTGCTGGGAATTCCTCAGTCAGTAAACGCATGCCGAGCTTATGGATTATTTCCAGAGACAATTCACACCTAGGCACTGATCATTTTCATGCACTTGCTAAACGCTGGAGCTGTTTTTCTCAGCCTTCCGTATTTTATGTAGCCAGCCCCCTGACTGATCAGGCTTTAGGTGTGAAATACGACTCTCAGCTCCCCTTGTTACCTAGCAGTTCAATGGCACCAGCTGTGCTATTCACCCTGGCTTTATAGGGATGTTCAAAGTCTACTCTGCATCCCAGGCAGCCCCCCTACTGATGTTTGGCTGGCCAAGGTCGCTAGTCATGGGTGGTTGGAAATTAGCAGAGCATCAACTTCCGGGCATGGCAGTTTGTGTGGCTGCCTCTGTCCCACGCCAGCCTTTCTTCTGATGTAAGTTCTAGGTAAATCTGGGCAGCAATACACAACTGTTTCTAGAGGCCCCAAACTCACGCTGGGAGAGCAGCTGTCTGGACAGAACCACAGGCCACGGTTAAGGCTCAGGAAACTGCAGGACGAGCAAAGTCAAGTCTGGCTGAGCCTTTCCTTTTTGTGACCCAAGTGCCTACAAAATGCTGGGATCTGTCTGTAGATTCGACGTCAGGTGGGAAACGCTTAAGAATCTCTCCTTGTCTCTCTGTTTTCTCCTCTCTGCCGTTACAGCCCATACAGATCTGGTCCCACCCCTCTCGGGATCCAGTCGGAAGAGGTAGATGTGGGATGGGGATTGTTTCTGCAGTGGGTATCTTCATCCCTGCGGAATACAGTGGAGTCCGAGGGAATTAGCTGTTGTTGAGTTGCCGGTGTGATGGAAGGGGGACCCTGGATTGTGGACGACGGACCCTTACCCGAGAGGAATTGCCCTAAAGGTGGGCTGGAGGCCACGCGTGGCTGGGACTTGGGGAGAGCCTGAGTCACAGCAACAAGACTCGGGCTCTGACCCGTGCCCCAAGCAGGGTCCTAGACCCAGGTCCTGAGTGCTTGCTGACCCGAGTCAGACTGATTTGTGTGTGGATGGAAGGCGGGAGAGGGGGGCTTGGGCTCACATCTGAGTCAAGCCTGTGCTTAGTGTGCAGCGGGCGGCACTTATGGAGGAGCTCTGAGGAGAGGGACCTGCAGGTGCCAGGAGGGAGGTGCTCTGGAAGTGGCTTGGCTGCCCCCTGGCTGAGACCCAGTCACCAGCTGCGCTCTGTGGACGGATGGGGCAAAGGCCGTGAGGGGAGAACCAGCTTTGCACACTGCACTGGGACCACTTCCCCCACCTCAGAGGTGGGGGAGCAGCTGTTTAATGCCCTGAACTAAACACTAGGGATCGACCGGTCGTCCCCAAACTCTGGGCAAGGTCAGATCCAAATCCAACCTTGGCAGCTGAGCCCTCCGTCGTCCAAAGCCTGGGACCAAGACAGCGCTGATCTGCACGGGGGCGTGGACGTGGCGCCCAATGCCCTGTTCGTCCCGAACGGCTTAGGCCAGGAAGGGAAGGAAACTTCTGTGTCCAGCTGTGCCCACCGGGAGCAATTCAGGAGAGGCCGGGGTGGGTAACCAGGCAGTTGGGAATCTGGCCACGAGGAAGCCCTGGCTCCTTGGGGAAGGCGCGGAGGGGTGGGATCAGGGCCCTGTGAGAGGGAGCTAAGTACCTGCCCTTCTGTGGTGTCTGCAGGACAGATGAGAGGAAAAACCACCTGGCAGCTGCAGAGCGTGGGCGGCAATCCCCACACCTGTGCTGTGCCCGGGGAGCGCAAACCCAGGCAGCCTCTGGAAGCTGCTCGGTGGGGCTCAGCAGAAGAAATTGCTCAGCCCTGCTAATCTCCTCCTCTTTATATCGATTGGTCAGGGCCGAGATTTCCCCCCACCCTCGCACCCAGCCCCGCTGCTTTAAACCTATAGGCTGAGAAGCCCCCTCTTCACTCTCCCCTGTGGGCTGCACGCGGGGGTATTTATAGAGGGAGCTTGGCAGCCCCAGCTCAGGGGCTGCAATCTCCTCTGTGGGGGGGGGGGGACACCGACAACTCTTCCCCAGAGAGCAGCAAAGGTAAGTGCTGCCTTTAAACGCTCACTGTCCAGAGAAGAAAGTATTGGCAGATCCAGGGTGTGAGGGATGCAGAGCTCGGAGCTCTGGACTGCACCTGCCCGGAGAGTGAGCAATGTCTCAGTGGCGGCTAAAAAACTGAATGAATGTAGCAAAGTGTGTGCATGGGTGAGGAAGAGAAGCCAGAGTGAGAGAGAGAGAGAGTGTGTGTGTGTGTGTGTGTGTCTTAGAGGAGGGTGAGTGTGTATGTGTGTTAGGCACAGACGTCCGTTTCTCCTATTAGAAGTGAGGGTCACTCTTTAGGCTAAGGCTTCATTCTTAAAAAGGGTTGTTAAGGGATTCATCACTTGTATACGTGTGTAGCCAACACAAGTCGCATGTGTTCTAGCTGCTTGTTCCCATGTCAGTAGACAGTGTTCTAGACGGTTATAAGCCCCAGTGATAAACAACCGGCTGGACTCCAGAACAGTTGAATACCCCTTTATTAACCCTTCATGAACTATTTGTAAATGACACGTCAATATCAGGTGTGAGGGGTGTGTGTGTGTGTATTTTGGGAGTTGGACCTGTGTATTGGGTGGAATGTGTCTCTCTAGTAGGAGAAGTGGGGAGGGGGGTGTTAGACGAGCAGAAAAGGATCTGAAACGTAGTGGTTTGGAGTTTAAGAAAGAAAGAAAGAAAAACCCACCCTTGAATCTGGCCACCTCCCTGCCCCTCCCTTCAATCTCTGACGTTTGCTAAAAAGGGACTTTTGCTGGTTTGTTTCTCTGATTTCCCTCTGGCTGCGATCAGGGCGGCAGGGAGGTTTTCCTAGCACCACATCCCATCCACGCAAAGAGCACCAGAACCCCCCGAGGAATCTGTGCCCATCAGCCCCCATCTCCTCCCCAAAGAGCTCCATCTCACTTAGAGATGCATCTGAATCAACCCCCTCTGAATCTGCCCAATTCACCCGTCCCGTATATGCCCCACTCCAAGCTAGGTCTTCCCAGGATTGCCATGCCCCCAGGGCTCCCATCCTCTGGATCCCCAAAGGTCATTCTGCCATTAAGAATTACTTTGGGTGCGGTTTATTGAGTATGCACAGTAAGTCCCACCCTCTGGGGTTGTTATCTGACCCCCACTGCCAGAGTATCTGAGCGTCTCATAATATTTATCCTCCCAACGTCCCTGTGAGGTAGGGCAGTGATCTCCCCGTCATGGGACAGATGGGGAAACTGAGGCACAGAAAGGCTAAATGACTTGCCCAAGGCCATACAGGGAGAGTCTGTGCTGTTGACGGACAGGGTTGTGGACGGCTGCTGCCCATCGACTGCTAGGTTGGGTCTCGCACAGATTTCTCAGTGGCTGATCATTGCTGTGAAGCAGGTGATGGTGTATGAGGCTGCACCCCAAGGTTGAACTGCAGCCCCTGCCACCACAACGGGGTTACCCAGGTATAACTGTGGGCAGAATTTGGCCCTGGCAATTTATCTATCTTGGGGTCTTACTCTGGCGCCCATCACCGTGGTATCTGAGCGCCTTTCATGTAAAATTAATAGGGGGTGTTGGCATAGTGCAGCAGTTCCCTGCCAACTCTGAATCCCAAGGGAGTGCCTGAAGCTTCTGCTCATCTCAATGGGAATCCCAGGGGCTCAGTCCTTGGCTGTCACAAACTTCTGCGCGAGGAGTAGCATTAGGACAGAAACATCTCTCCATCCTCCTGCATAATCTCCCAGTAATGTGCCTTCCCGGGCTCTGTAACCCCAGTCCCCGCCACCAGCGCTCCACGTCTGCTCCCAACCCACAGAAGTTGGAAACGAGGAGCATCATTGCCGGCGACGATTACCCGTTTGTCACAACGCTTCCGATCCCAGCAGAGTAACCGAGCCGCCTCGTGCTTCTCATCAAGCTGCTGTCTTTGTAGCTTTATGGCGTCCGCTGAAGACTTAATCTTTGATTGGGGACTGGGTAATATCCTCCCCCGGTTCTCGGTGGATGTTTAAAATTCGCTCCTGGTGCCGCCTCGTTTTAATCGACGGGGCTTTGTTGTTGCCTGTCGTTCTAATTGTGAGTGATTTGTCTCCCCCCGCCTCCCGCGGGACAGAAATATCAGGGTTGTTATAGTTTCCTGGGGTTTGTATTGTTCTGTGTTGGTTGATTTTCTTTCCCCCTCAAAGAGGGAGGGTTGCTTATAAAAATGTAAGGAGCGAAATAAAGGGCAGAAAAGTAACTTACGTAGCAGCCGCAGTGGAACTGCTTCCATTGGAAGCTGAGTCACTGGACCAGATTCAGAGGGGAGGTGAAGTTGCTCTTGCTGGGCTAACAGGCTGGTCCTATGGTTAGGGCCCTGGGATGGGCTTCAGTATGCTGGGGTTTAATTCCCAGCTGTGCTACTGACTATGTGCCAGACCTTGGGCAAATCATTTGATCTCTCGGGGGCTCAGTCTTCTTATCTGCAAAATGGGGACACCAAGCTGTGGCTTCTGTTTGGGTCATAAACTCTTCAGGGCAGGGGCGATGGGTCTGTACGGTGTCTAGCACAGTGGGGTTCGACACTTGGCCTGGAACCTTGAGATGCTCGTATCATTCGAATAATGATCAGCTCTGAGTTATCCTTTGCACTAGAACTAGCTCGGCGGTACTGACACCTGTCTGCGCATCCCCTCTGAATTCATCCCTTTGTGTCTCTAACAACACCCGCTTCCATCCAGCGCAGGGTTCATCTGTGCAGCACCTTTCCTTCCGAAGGATCCCAAAGCACTTTACCGAGCTGGTTCTGAGCAGCCTTCGATTGAGGGCTAGTCTGTTTGCACAGGGGCAAGGGCACACCCCTCGCTGGTAACGTCTGTCGGGTGGGGCCACTCATTTGACATTTAACTTGTCTGTGTCTAACTCTGGGGCCCGGCCAAGATGAGATGTGCCTGGATTAGCCAGTGCTCGTGTTACATGGCGTGTGCATCTCATTTCTTTTCATTTCCAGCAGCAAACCCGAGGGAAAAGGGCATTCGGTGCCTGACGCTGTAGGACAATGACGGGAAAGCACCGGCTTTAGGAAGAACCTCTCCTCTCACTGATCCCGACTGTTCCTAGCAGGTAATCCCATTGGAATGGGCTGGGGGAGAGATCCCACTTCTCAAAAATCAACCTTCCCCCAGTGGGAGGTGGTACAGGGAGAGATGCAAGAGCATTGGCTGGGTGGAGGTGGGGAGGCAGATATTCTGGTGCCTTTGAACTGGTGGTTGCTCACTTGGGGCCTGATTCAAAACCACTGCAGCCAGCTGGGGTCTCTCCTGCACTGGAATTTTCCTCGCTGAGCCCCAGACAATGGCAGAAACGTTCCAATTTGGGTCCCCCGAGGAAAGCGCCTCGCTCTGCATTTAAGTCGTCTCCGTTTCCCCAGGGTTCGTAAATCGTGTTTAGGAGCCTGACGTGAGGCCGACCAGTCTGAAAAGGCCGGCTAATGTTCTTAAGCATCCTGGAAGGGATACAAGGTGGTCGGGGGCTCTGGAGCAGCTGGGGCTGGGCTCCAGGGTTTTATTCCCCAGCTCTGCCACTGACTCAACAAGCATCCTTGGGCAAGTCACTTCCCCTGCTCTGGGCCTCCGCTTCCTTGGCTAAGAATGGAGTAATAATAGTCCCCTCGTTCACAGGGTGTGCGGGGGTGGGCAGTGAGACTGTAATTAGTGTCTGAAGTGCTCTCCTTGGCAGAAAGGAGCCGTGCGAGTGCAAACTATTATCATGACTAAAGCTTCAATAGACATCTGGGCTTGGTTGCCCATAAAACTCTCCTCTGTAACCGCTATTAAAATCATTAAAGAGCTAGTAACTTGCTTTACCAACTGGAGTGTGCCATTCAGCCAACTCTCCCGTCTTGACAGAGCTTCTTTCTAATTAGAATTTAATTCCTGCAAGGAGCAGGAGAGCTCTTGTTTTTCGACTTGGATTTGAATTGTCTTTTTGCCCCACAAAAAAAGCTTTAACACCCAAGGGCCAGTGCATTTCCTCTGCTTTCTGTTGGAGTCTGAAACCGATTTTTGTTAGCGGCAGAGGGAAAAGGACAGACACCAAATACATCTCTGGGAAGTGACACGTGAGCAGATCTTGTAGTGCAAAGGGACCGGAAGCCCAACGACGAGGCTTCCGTCCCGAGCGTGGATCTGTTTTTCCGATGTCCCTTTGTGGGATCTAGTGTCAGTGCGAGCTGCTGGAAGACCAGAGAAACTGAAGCGCCCAGGGACTTGCTAAGCTAAGGATGGCTTCAAGCCAACCTTTGGGCTGTCAGTGCCAGGAGGAGAGAAGCAGCAGCAGCAGCATTTCATCTCTTCGTGCAGTGCTTGGAAGAGGCTAATGTCGTTTTCAGCACTCCAGCCACGTTCTGCAGCTGGCTGCTGTTCGGTGAAGGGAGGTTTAAACCCACTGCTGCCTGATGTTAGTGACTCACTGAATTACAGCAGGGATGCGGAAGGCATGCATATCTCCAAGGGCAGGGTGCAGGGTTCGTTAGCTTGAGGGGAGCCATCCCAGCACCATGGAAATGCCTCCTTGGCTGGCATCCGAAATGGGCCCCCTATTCCACGTGGCTGGTGGAGCCAGGCAGATGTGAAATCGCTGTCCCCTGCTTCCCCAAGCCCACCCTGCGAGACAGTGAGCAAGGAGCATCGCGTGGGGCTGCGCTCCCCACTGCTGAGGAGTCCTGTATACGCTATATGTGTTCCGGTAGCACCCGGAGGCCCTAGTCCAGCTCAAACACACAGCGAGAGACAGGCCCTGCCCCTAAGCACTTACAATCGAAAGAGCCCAGAGAGACCCAGGGTGTGAGAGAGGGAGGATTAGCCCCATTTTACAGGGGAAGAACTGAGGCACACAGAAAGCGGCTCTTGGATTTATTTAGGCTCGTATATCCTGCCCATCACCATGGTGTCTGGGCACTCCCTACAGGTTCGTGGCATTAAAGCTGCTTCTGCGTGTAACTTTCTAGCCCGGCTTATCCAGAGCCGGAAGGAACTGGGAGGCCATTCTTGCTGAAACCGGTTGTCTTGCAGATGCGCCTGCAGCTTTCTGAGGGCCAAGGTCTCCTCTTACGCTGGTGTGAAAGGAGGATATGTTAACTGGCTTCAGTGGTGTTACTCCTGATTGACACAGGGGTAAGGGAGATCAGGATCAGACCCCCCCAGGTCTCCTTTATCCTCTTTCTCCCCCCTGCCCCCATTTATTGTTTTAAAGGTTTTCCACCAAAGTTGTAATTCACAAGAATGTGGCTGAATCTGATGCTGTCCTGGATCTTCTCACTTGGCATCTCCAGGTCAGGTAAGAAAGAGAGACGGGAGGAGGCAAGAGTGTGTGTGGGGGGGACATGGGAAGCAGAGTGTAAATTAAAGCAGCCCAGAGGTTGCTCTAACTCACACCGGCGGCCAAGCAACAAGCCCAAGGATACAGTAAGTGCAAAGGTGGCTTAAGGCAGTGGTTCTTGTACCCCTGGCAGTACGCAGAGGGCTTCCGGGGGTACATCAGCTCAGCTAGAGATTTGCGTAACTTTACAACAGCCTATATAAAAAGCACTGGCGAAGTCAGCACAGACTAAAATTTCATACAGACAGTGACTTGTTTATACAGCTCTGTGTGCTGTGCACTGAAATGTAAGTACCATATTTATATTCCAGCTGATTTATTTTACAATTATATGGTAAAAATGAGAGTCAGCCATCTTTCAATAACCGCGTCCTGTGACACTTTTGTATTTCTAGGTCTGATTTTTGTAAGCATGTAGCTTTGGTGAAACTTGGGGGATGCCAGACAAATCAGACTCCTGAAAGGGGGACAGTTGAGAGCCACTGGCTTAAGGCCACCTTATCTTCTGCATCCCCATCCCTTTCCCAGGCACAGGAGTGGAGTCACTCACCCAAAGCATGGCTCAGGGACACTGAGAAATACTCTGAGGAGCACAAATGATCATAGAATATCAGAGTTGGAAGGGACCTCAGGAGGTCAGCTGGTCCAATGATTGAATCACCCTTTTTGTTTCCTTTAAATAAATCACAACATTTCTAGTACCTTCAGGGCTCAGAACACACTCATAGAATCTCAGGGCTGGAAGGGACCTCAGGAGGTATCTAGTCCAACCCCCTGCTCAAAGCAGGGCCAATCCCCAGGCAGATTTTTGCCCCAGATCCCTAAATGGCCCCCTCAAGGATTGAACTCCCAACCCTGGGTTTAGCAGGCCCATGTTCAAACCACTGAGCTATCCCTCCCTCCTTCTCTTGAACAAGAGCGGAGGCTGAACTGGATGGACCAGGTCACCTCTGGCCCCAACACCTACTGACAGCCCCCAAAGCTTGTTTATCCCAGCTCAAGATACTTTAGTAATGTGATGGCTGTTCTTCCAGGACCTCCCTTTGCTGCCGATGTGTTGTTCCTCTTGGGCAATTCTGCTGTTTTGTTGCATATTTCAAGTCCCCCCTGGTCTTTCTGAACCAGAAGGTACATTGTGTATGTTACTGGCCGAGGGCCAGCCCCGCTCCGCGGCTCTGCAGGGATTTGCTTTTGATTAGCGCTGAAAGGTTTCTTCTTTTGTGGAAAAAATATGCTGGGATTAGCACGCGGACCGGCGGTGGCATCCCAAGTGCACCAGATTGGCCCTGATGCTGGGCAAATAAAGTCCATCTCACCACAGCACTCAGTTCTTCCCCATTAGGCCATATTGGTATGTTTCCCGGGGGAAGGAATGCCTTTCCCACCTACCCAGCAATGCGTGGGATTTATTTAAGCAATCACAATATTTCAGGAGATTTAAATACATGGTTCTGTGCTCCATTGGAAGGAGGGAGGCAAATCCTCAGAGGTTGGAGATTGGCCTAGTTTGAATGTACCCAGGCTGAGGATCCATGTGTCACTTGCAGAAGGTGGCCTACACGCCCTGTGCAGACGGCCGTCACCAAGCTTCTACCCCTCATAAGTCCCACAGGAGGGACGTAGGTGATGCATGGAGCTTATGCCGGCCCTCTGCACGGAGTGAATATCGCCCCATAGTGCTTTACCTCTTCCAAGGCCAAGCTCACAATGCCCTTGTGAGTTAGACAAGTGGCCCTTGTCCTCACTTGTATAAAGAAAAATGTGCCTCGTTCCAAATCCCATGAGTGCTGAAGTGTCTGATGCGATCCATTTTATGTCTTCTTCATAATGTTCGGGCAGGTGATGCTGTTACAGAGTCTGCCAAGTTCTTAGCGTGAGAGCAAGGTTTTAGTCTTGGAAGAAATGTTTGTGCTGTTTGCCAGCAGATCGAGGGACGTGCTCGTTCCCCTCTATTTGGCATTCGTGAGGCCTCATCTGGAGTACTGTGTCCAGTTCTGGGCCCCACATTACAAGAAGGACGTGGAAAAATTGGAAAGAGTCCAGCGGAGGGCAACAAAAATGATTAGGGGGCTGGAGCACATGACTTATGAGGAGAGGCTGAGGGAACTGGGCTTGTTTAGTCTGCAGAAGAGAAGAACGAGGGGGGATTTGATAACTGCTTTCAACTACCTGAAAGGGGGTTCCAAAGAGGATGGATCTAGACTGTTCTCAGTGGTAGCAGATGACAGAACAAGGAGTAATGGTCTCAAGTTGCAATGTGGGAGGTTTAGGTTGGATATTAGGAAAAACTTTTTCACTAGAGGGGTGGTGAAGCACTGGAATGGGTTCCCTAGGGAGGTGGTGGAATCTCCTTCCTTAGAGGTTTTTAAGGCCAGGCTTGACAAAGCCCTGGCTGGGGTGATTTACTTGGGGATTGGTTGGGGATCTGGACCCACTGACTTGAGTGGAGCCAGCCTATTGACACCAGTTTGCCCCCGGAAACTTTTTTCCCATGGTTCACACATGTACCACAGGAGTCGGGGAGATCCCAGGCTTCGCCGCCACCCCTGTGGTCCCATCCCAGCACCTCGCCCTCCAAGTCCGCACCTCACTCAGCCCTGGCTGGGTTGGAGAACGATGGCACCTCCTGTCCTGCGGGGCTGAGCCTGGCTTTCCGCTCTGGGCCCTGCATCTGGGTGCACTGGGTCACAGCGCCGCTCAGGTTCGGCTCATCTGCTCCTCTGGATGGGCCAAAGCTGAGTGCCGCTGCGACCCCCGTGCGCCAGGTCGCAATGCCACTCGCTTTGGGGGCCCTCGCTTTTTGCCTCTCCCCTGCCCCAGGCAGCCCAGCTGCCCAAAGTACACAGTGCGCGTGTTATACACCTGGCTGCAAGTGCCACTGGCTGGGCATCTGACCCCCAATCTTGTTTCTTTTTCCTCAGTTCAGTTCACCCCCCTCCTGCCTCCCCCTCTCCCCGGCAGCCTGTGGAACAATCCAGTGTCTTGGTTGGAAAGGTGACGCACGTTAGTGGTTTGATATTGGACTTTGCTGAGTCCGAGAGAGCCGTTTTGGTAGCTCCGGGGCAGCGCTGCTATTAAAGGTTTGACCCTGTGTCCTGGGTCCAGCCTTCTGCTCTCTGCCTTCCCCAGGCTAGGCACATGCAAAGCGGGATGCAAATTTGCCTGACTTTTTGCTGTTGCAAATGGGTGGCTGACGCTTGCTGCAGGGGGGCTGGAACAATGGGTATAGTGGGGGTGCTGCTAAGAGCCATTGAACCAAACTGTGAACCCTGCGTATGATGGAAACCGCTTCAAGACGGCAGGAGCTGCAGCACCCCTAGTTCCAGCACCTATGGACCGATCAAAGCAAAACAAGCTCTAGCATTCTTGAGCAAGGGTGTGGACATGATTTCACCAGCTTTTAGGTCAGTGGTTCTCAAGCAGGGGTCCGGAGCCTCTTGGGGGGCTGCGAGCAGGTTTCAGGGGTCTGACTCTCTCGGGCTCAGGGCAGAGAATCAAAGCCCCCCAGCATAGGGCTGAAGCCTGGAGCCCTGAGCCCTGAGCCCCGCCACCCAGGCTGAAGCAGAAGCCTGAGAAACTTAGCTTTTCGGTGCCCGCTGTGGTTTGGGGCCCTGGGCATTTACCCTGCTTGCTCCCCCTTAACGCCGGGCCTGGCTTTTATATGCAGAAAACAAGCTGTTGTGGCACAGGTGGGCCGTGGAGTTTTTATAGCGTGTCGGGAGGGCCTCAGAAGGAGAAAGGTTGAGAACCCCTGTTACAGGCCATAAGCTGCCTCCGTTTGGACAAATGCCATCTTGAACGTGGTGGGGTCTCAAAGCAGGTCCTTGTACTTCGGTTGGCGTAAGCGGCTGCTAGGATTTAACCAGAGCCTTAATGAAGCACATTCACAAAAAAGGCTCATTGAGGGCCTCTCCGGATTCTTTCCCCTGGCTCTACCTAGCGCCCACAAGCGGGTACTGCATCTACTATAACTTCTGCTCTGTCCACACTGTTTAATAACAACTCTCCCGTGGAGCGGGTTTCACGCGGAAATGCCATTTTATCGAACTGTTTTGCAAAAATGTGATTTCAAGGAGGTTTTCCAAGAGCAAGGTAAAAAAAAACCCCACTGATTGGAAACAAGCTTTTGCCACTTGCAGACCGTCCGCTTCTGAGTGGTGAACAGACTGTTTCAGATCAGCGGGGAGGAAGGTTTCAGTGGGCAGCCCTAGAGATGCGTATTTTATCATGTGGCCTTTACAGAGGGGGGAAAACTGTGGCACACACTGTTCCCCTATCCTGGAAACCTGTTGCAGGGAGCAGAATATACCCCGTCAGTTTCACCTCCTGTCCCAGAACAGTTTTGGTCCTGGCTTAAATCAACAATGGTAATCAGCAAACCTATCAGATTATCTGGTTTTAGGTTTAATAAGGGCTGGTGATTGCAAGCACTGAGCGTATCCCCACGGTTTTGGGGCTCCAGGCAGCCTGTCACTGCAGGTTCAGCATCCTAGAAGCTAAACTTAGCCAATAACAGAGCCCAAGACGGGCCAATTCTGGCTCCTCGGGGTCAGAGGACCCACAGACAAAGGCATCTGCTTGAGAGAGACCCCAGATCCCCCCTTTTGAGCTGCCCTGCATCTCTCCCCAGGAGCGAACAGCCTGAGGCCTGGCCCTGGCAGCAGAGTCCCTACTCCGCAGCCCAGCTGTGGCATGCTAAGCCTGCACCCCACAGTGGCCTGCCTCGGCACCCCATTGATGGCCTCCTGCACCCTTGACCCCAGCTGCCTGCAGATCGGCCATGCCCGCCCGGGCGATATTGTCTGGAGACTGAACGGAGAGACAAGGCAGCTACCGCTGAACCAGAGCATCGTGGGAAACGGCACAGTCACCGTGGTCTCCGTTCTCCAGGCAGAGCGGTCCCGTGGAGAGCTGAGCTGTTACCTGCCTCACCGGAGCAGTCTGCACCTGCTGGGTCTGGCCGAGTACCAGGCTGGAGGTGGGTGCAGTTCCCGTAGCTCCCTGGCTAGGGGAGGAGATGTTCTAGGCTTGACCTTCACGAGGGCTGGATACGGGCCCATCCTGGAAAGCCCGGAGGGTGCTTGGCTCCCATTGGGGGCGGGGGGGGGCGGTGCTGAGCCCCTGCCAAGCCCATTGGCTTGTGCTGCAGTCGTGGGCGGGGCTGGTTGGAATTTTTCCACCCGAACGTTTTTTCCGCCGGAAAACGATGAGTTGTCAAAAGCTCAACGTTCTGGGGAAACGTCGATTTCGATGGACTTTCGGGGGCGGGGCAGATCAGCGCTCTGTTCCGATGCCTTTTCGGGAGGCGACGTTTCAAGTTGCCATCTCAAAACCACGCTGAGTTTCAAGTTTTCAGTGTCATATCTGTTGTTCTAACACGCGCAAGGTGAGATCAGAGTGAAATGTTTTGATGGACCCAAAACTCGCTTTTTCTGGGATTTCATTAGTGGGGTCCGGTTTTGCTTTGTTTTCGTTCCGTTTCGGAATGGGGAAGGGGGGGGGAAGGGAAGCCATGAAAGGGAAACCATCCAGTTTGTGCCCAGCTCTGTGGGTGCTCAGCACCCTGCAGTCAGCACTGACCCCTCCAGCGCCGGCTGGTTCTATTGGCCTTTTCTCTTCTCGTTCTGAAGTCCCGCCAGCAGAGCTGCAGGTGGAACATTGCGTCAGCTTCTGGGGGGGGAACATCACCTGCTACTGGGACCCTGGGCCGGAGACCTACCTTCCCACCACATACACCCTCCACGTCACTGAGTGAGTTCTCCAGCTGGCCGTAAGTGTGAGGGGGCAGGGGAGGATTGACATCCCAACACTTGATGATTAAAAGGGACTGTCCCTGCAAACCAGTGGTTCTCAAACTGGGGGTCGGGACCCCTCAGGGAGCTGCAAGGGGGGTCACGAGCAGTCAGCCTCCACCCCAAACCCCACTTTGCCTCCAGCATTTATAATGGTGTTAAATGTGTTTTTAATTGATAAGGGGTGGGGGGTCGCACTCAGAGGCTTGCTGGTGAAAGGAGTCACCAGGACAGAAGTTTGAGAACCGCTGCTGTAAACTAGATATAATTATTGATTTTCTCCCGCCTCCCCCTGCCGTGTCCGATGCTGGCAGGGGCGAGGGTGGGGTTTGGGCTCTGCCACTTGTGTTCCTGGACCCGGCCAGCTGCTAACCTGGGCTCTCTCCCTCTCAGAGAAGCAGGGCGCTGCCTGTGGAAGTTCAGAGACGCCGGGACGTGCGTCTCCAGCCGGGAGAGCCGTTCCTGCACCATCCCTGTGGAGAACCTCTTCGCCTCTTTCCAAGTGAGGCTAACGGCCGTGAATCTGCTGGGCCGGGCCAGCGCCGCGGACAAGTGCGTGCATGGAATGAGCATTGGTAAGACCCGCTCGCGGGGGAGAGGAACAGTGGCCCTGACACAAACCGAGCCAGGGCAGGTGTGGCTGCTGGAGTAGAATCACAGGTGGGGGGTTCTCGGGCCCGATTAGGTTCCGAACTCGTTGGGCCAGCCCAACTGAGCGAGCAAAGCTTAGCACGGGTGGATTTCTGGGCTGAGCTGGAGGCGTCATGAGACTGACCGTTCCTGCGACGTGGCCGGGTGAATCGCACCGGGCTCGCCTTCAGAAGATCCAGGAGCTAGTCCGGGCTCTGCCACTGACTCTCCATGTGCCCCTGGGCCTGTTCCCTCCCCTTCTGGGCTTTTGAGAGGGGCCGGGTGTGGCTGCTTGTCTCTGGGCGTTGGGGGAGGGGCGGGCAGAAATGCTGCCCACGCCCGTGGCTTTCCTTTCCCAGTGAAGCTGAGCCCACCCGAGGTCAGCGCCACGGCGGACAGGAGCGACTGCTTCCTCGTGGCGTGGCGGCAGCCCAACGAGGAGCTGCTGCGCGTGACGGATGCGCGGTATGAGATCCGGTACCGCGACGTGGATGAGGCATCCTGGACGCAGGTGGGTGGCTGTTGGTGGGAGGAGTTAGTAACAGGACTGACACCTGCTTCATGGGTGTATCCCCCCTTCTGGGGATTGGGGGGGTGTTAGGGATGCTGGTTGGCTTTGCCATCTCTCTCTCCACCCTAACCATGCAGTTACCCAGCTGTCTGTTCGTCCATCTAATCTATGCCCCTGGCCCAGAGCTCTTGGGCACGCGCGTGACGCTTCCTGAGAACAAATCCATACACTTGAACCAGCTGGCCCAATGGCCAAAATGTGACCTCTCTGATTCCACCCCCATCCCAAATGAAGGCTTCCCACCCCCTGCACCTTCTGCTCAGCTCTCCCTGGCACACCCTCAGCTCTCCACCAGCGGCTCCACCGCTCCTGGCGGGGCGAGGCCAACGTACGCCAGCTAAGGGGGTGGCCTGGCCCAGAAGTCTCCCAGGCTCAGTAAGTCTGAGGGGAGGCGAGTTCCAAAGGCAAAGAGACCCTCGCCGAAATACCCCTGCATTTAGCCACCTCCTGTTTAAACTGGGGGTGCTCGTGTAACTCACTGGTGCTTGTTTCACAAATCCACCCCCCCCAATGGCTGACCCGCCGAGGAATGAGCCTGTTACAGGCCTGCTTAGGGAGGCTTGACTCTTTCGCTCAAGCTGTAGCAGCTCCTCCATTTCGCTCTGGAGGCCCCTGGTTCAGTCCCTGGTGTGTCAGACAAGATGGCGTCCGTCACACTGGCTCAAGTCCCTCTGCTTCTCTCAAGTGTCCCGTGAGGACAGAGCTGGGTTCTGCTGAACCCGGTTCCTGTGTCACGGGGAAGCGGTCCCCCGTCATGCCCCTGGGCTGGGGTTACTGGGGAGGAGAGAGCCCAGCATAAAGAGACGCCAGCTGGTTTGATCTGAGGTGGAGAGCCCCTCAGCCGCCCGCTCTGCACAGCAGATCGGTGCTTTAGGGCAGAATTGGGGTGAGCTGCAAAGAGAAGAGCTAAGAGGGACACCCCCCCCGGTTAAGGTGGATGTCACAGCCGCGGAGGACGCGCCCGCGTCGAAGGACGTCTGTGGCGTCTCGCCGTTCACCAGCTACTCCATCCAGGTGCGAGCGCTGTACCAGAGCGACGCCTTCCCCTGGAGCGACGGGGGCCCCTCCTGGAGCGCCTGGAGCCACGAGAGATTTGTGAGGACTCTGCCCGCGGGTAGGGAGACACGCTCACCTCTCCACCTCCCTCCTGCCTTCACCCCAAGGCTGCTGCCCACCCTGCCATGGCAGGTCCTGTCCTCCTCCTCCCTCCCGTCTCCAGTAGACAGGCCATGAGCTGGGGCAGCATGGACAGGGAGGGGGATAGAACAGGCTGGCTGGATCGTCCACCCCCACCCACCTCAGACCCAAATTTCAGGAGCACCAGCCCCACTCCGGCCTGAGGCCTCTCCCATGGGTCTCCTCCTCGTGCCCTGTGGGTAACCCTGATGGGGCCAGCACTTAGCTAGCATGCCTGCTGTCACCCCGATCTCTCTCGGCTTGTATGTCGCATCCCTTCCCGCCACCCTGTGGGTGCCATCTTCAGCCGTCCACTCCTCAAGGCAGGGAGTGTGTCTCTCTGCGGGGCTGTGCAGATCCTAGCTGAGTGCTCCTATAATACAAATTATATTCACCACAAAGGGTTAAACAAACTCCCCCTGTCACTGATGGTTGCGAGGGGGGGGGGTGCGTCTGGGCCAGAGCAATCTATACCCTCTGCTCTCAGCTCCCTCCCTGCAGAAACCCTCTCTCAATGACTTCATTCCTCTCCTTTGCATCTCCCGCATTGCCCTCGCCTGCCCACGGCCACCGCCTAGTCCCGTCCAGAGGGCCGGCTCTTTGGAGGAGAATAGCCACGCCCGACTCTGACGGGAGGAGTGAGATCATTCTGATGTGGAAGGTAGGGGGCCAAGCAGGGATCCAGGCCAGACACACCACCTGGGAAGGGGCTGGAATAAAGAGCTGGGTTAGTCCTGCTTTGCACATGTCATGGGTGACTCCAGGCCTGACTCCAGCTGCTTGCCCCTGCAGCAGTTAAGGATCGGGTGACCAAATAGCAAGTGTGAAAAATCGGGACGGGGGTGAGGGGTAATAGGAGCCCATATAAAAAAAAGCCCCAAATATCGGGACTGTCCCTATAAAATCGGGACATCTGGTCACCCTAGTTAGGGATCAAAGAAAAGAACATGAAGTACGATTATAAAGCAAGAACCATCGGCCCCAGCGCTCCTGACTTTTAAGGCTGGTTCTAAGGCTTAATTCTGCTGGCAAAGCCATATTGACATCAATGGGCCTGACTTCTCTCGCTCGTTTCACTCTGATTTTAAGCCGAGCTGCTCCTGATTCATGCCGGCATGAGCGGAGAACTGTACCCAAAGGGAGATCCCTTCCCAGGCATGAGTAGCCAGCAGAACCAGGAACAAGCCCCACGGGACGGAACTCGGAGACAAAGCTCTGCAAATGCGACCAGGCCAGCCCCGAGAGAGAGTGGGCCATCCAGGTCACCTTTGGCCTTTGCATTCCCAAACCGTTACTTGTTTGCCCCGGGAAGGGTTGGGAGAGGATTTAGGAGCTGGGCTGCATGTGAGCTGGTGTCCCAGCTAGGGCTGGCTGGAAAACAAGAATTCCGTTTTTTGTAAGGAAAAAAAAAATGAGGTTTTGACATTTGTTTTCATTCCACCACAGAACTAAGCCACGACCTTTGGAAACTTTGAGAGACCCCCCGACCCATGATAGCCCCTGCTCTGCCTGAGTTAGGACTTGGGTCACACCTCCCTGGCTAGGGCCCTAACCAATTAGCTGTTCTGGAGCGGGCACCCAACTACCCCATTGGTGAGGGGGACCAGGCACTTGTTACTCAGAGATGGCTCATTGGGCAACTCTCCCTACCCGTAATGGAAGCTATAACAGCCTGTCCATTGGCCGGTCACTCGCATTCGCTCTCTTTCTCTGGTTTTGACAGACGGGTTCGTTGAACCTTCCAACTGAAAAGTTTCGGTTTCAACAAATTGACATTTTCCGACCGGAGGAAAACGTTCAGCCGATATTTCTGCCCCAGCAGCACTCCCAGCCTGGACGTGTGGATATCTCCTGTCTCTTCGCGTGTGGATATCTCCTGTCTTTTCATGTGTGGCTATCTCCTGTCTTTTCAAGCATTATGCAAACAGGCGCATTGGTGACGCAGTACTGAAGCAGCATGGTGTGTAACTGCGGGTGTGTCTACACCGCAGACTAAGCCTGCGTCTCTGTGTCACCCAAGCTTGTGGACTTCAGTGTCCGCACTGTGTTGTAAACCTGGCTTTACAGTGGCTGGACCTAGGTCTCACAGCCGTGCTCAACCTGTCCACGCTCCACTGTGCAGCCCTTCTGACTCAGGTCGGTGGTTGAGCTGTGTCCACACTGCAAAATGACAGGGCTTGAACCTGAGTTACAGCAGGACTTCTGCTCTCACCCAACCCATCCCCAGCAGGGTTCTAGGACCCAGATCCTGAGTTACTTGCGGACTCGAGTCAGACTGATTTTGTGTGTGGACAAAAGAGGATCTTGGGCTCAAACCTGAGTCAGACTCTGGGCTTAGTGTGCAGTGTAGACGTACTGTGAGAGGCCATTGCCCTGATGCAGACTGCTCCATAGGAATAGGGCCATCAGCACAGCTGATTCTCTGTCTGAGTCCCTCGGACTTTCCATCTCCTCCTCAATCAGACTTTCTACTGGTCTGTCTTGGACCCTTGTTCTCTCCTGAACTTGCTCAGGGCACACTTGCTCTCACTCACACTTTCTGGTTCTCTCTCTTTAACACTCACCTGTTCTTTCTCTCCTATGTTTGTATTCGATTTGTAGATTCCCAGGCCAGCAGGGACCGTTGTGATCATCTAGTCTGACCTTCTCTATTGCCCAGGCCAGAGAAATGAAAAAATGGAATTAATGGGCAGCAGGTTTAAAACAAACACAAGGGAGTATTTCTTCACACACCGCACGGTCGACCTGTGGAACTCCTTGCCAGAGGATGTTGTGAAGGCCAGGATTCAAAAAAGTATTAGATAAATTCTTGGAGGATAGGTCCATCAATGGCTATTAGCCAGGGTGGGCAGGGATGGCGTCCCCAGCCTCTGTTTGCCAGAAGCTGGAAATGAGAGACAGGGGATGGATCACTTGGTGATTCCCTGTTCTGTTCATTCCCTCTGGGGCACCTGGCACTGGCCACTGTCAGTAGACAGGATACTGGGCTCGATGGACCTTTGGTCTGACCCAGTGTGGCCGCTCTTATGTTCTTATGAGAACTGCCCCAAAATAATTCCTGTTTGAACTAGAGCCCATCTTAAAAAAAAAAATCCTCCCTTGATTTAAAAATTGTCACTGATGGAGAATGCCCCATGACCCTTGGTAATGGTTCCAGTGGTTAATTAACCTCACCGTTAAACATTTACACTTTATGTTCAGTCTGAATCCGTCTAGCTTCAACTCGAAGCCATTGGATCTGGTTACACTTGTATCTGCTAGGTTGATAATGGCCTCGTGTAGCTATTTATAGTCTGTGATCAAGTCACCCCTTCTTTGTTAAGCTAACTAGATAGACTCAAGGAGCTCGGTTGCTATCAGGCAGGTTTTCTAATTCTTTAATCATTCTTGCGGTTCTTCGCTGAACCCGCTCAGATTTATCCTCATCCTTCTTCAGCTGGGGAATCCAGAATTGGACACACTGTTCCTGCAGCGGTCGCACCAGTGCCAACACAGAGGTAAAACCGCCTCTCTGCTCCTATTCGAGATTCCCCTGTTTATGCATCCGAGGGTCTCATTAGCTCAGTTCAGCCAGTTATCGTCCGTGACCTCTAAGTCTCTTTCAGAGTCTCTGCTTCCCAGGAGAGAGGCCCCGTGGGGGTTGGGCCGAAATCCTTTGTTCCTAGATGTACACGTTTACATGCAGCCATATTAAAACACATGTTGTTTGCTTGCACCCGGCTTTCCAACCGATCTCGATTGCTCAGTATCAGTGATCTGCCCTCTTCATTACTGGCCACTCCCCCAGTCCTAGAGTCAGCTGCAAACTTCATCAGTGATGATTTTATGTTCTCGTCCGGGTCATCGACAAAAGCGTTTAAACAGCGGCGGGCCAAGGACTGATCCCTGCAGGACCCCACTAGAAACGCACCCGCTTGCTGATTCCCTGTTTGCGATGATGTTGGAGCTGCTTGGAAATTAAAATATCAGAGTGTTTTGTTTGGGATTGGTTGGTTGGTTCTTTCCAGAAAAAAGGGTTTTCCTTGATTAAAATGGACATTTTTGCAAAAACTTTCCATTTTTGCCCCAAAAAACCTACGACTGCTCCTAGCTTGCAGCTTTTCATCAAGAATCTGAGAATCAAGAGGGTTATTTAATGAAAACATGTTTCGTGGTGGGGGAAAGTCAATTCTCAGTCAGTTCTACTGTGTCCTTTCAGTCCAGTCCTAGCAGGGGAGCTCAAGCATCCCCATCTCCCCCTGCCTAGGTCCTGCACTGCCGTGAGCCTCTGCATGACACTGCTTTCTCCCTCACAGCCCTTGCAGCCAAAGGAAGCCAACGGCAGGATCCTGACCTACAGTCTCCGCTGGCAGCCAAGGGGGCAGCCGGCTGTCCTGGCATGCCTCACCCGCTCCCTGCAGTGCGCTCTGGAGCTGCCGGCCTCCGAGGAACACACCTTCTTCCTCACCGCCAGCAATTCCGTGGGCGAGTCCCCTGCTAGCAAGCTGTCGATCCCGGCGGTGCAGGCCCAAGCAGGTTAGGCCCCGGGTGGGGTGATCTCTGCGCCCCGGGTGGGGTGGTGGCCGGGCCGGCCGGCAGTTGGGTTAGAGCTGCAGGGGGATGCGGGAGGAGTTCTGTGCCAGGCGGGGTGAGGGGGATCAGGCGCTTATCACTAGGGGGTGATACAATGGGGAGCCCCACTAGTGCACTGCCCTCTTGGAGCATGTGTGCACAGCGCGGCCCCACAGCGCAACAGGTGCTTGGGAGCCCCCAGGGACCCTGTCAGCTCCATCTCTCCCCGCCCAGGCAGAGGGAGCACAGGGGAGGCATTGCACCACCCGACCCGAGTTCCCCTCTCCGCTATCCCCGTGCTCCTTTCAGTGCCGCCGCCGCTGCCAGTCCTGGTCTCTCCGGCGAGCGACCGCAGCCTCCTCCTGCAGTGGGATCCCCCCGGCTTCGCTGCAGCAGCCTATATCTTCGAGTGGGGCCGGGCGTCTGAGAACCGGAGGCAGAACAGCAGCTGGCGCTATGAGCTGGGGAACATCAGCAGGGTGATCCTGGCAGGTGAGTGGCGGGTGGGGGAGTGATTCCAGAAGTGACAGAGCGGGGGGAGGGGAAGGGGGAAACTGAGGCAGGACCCCCTGCACATTCCTAGTTAGGACTTCACATCAGACCTAGTGTCGTGAACAAGCCCTGCAGGGCGCTCTCAGTGCACGCGGCACTGAGCCAGCGAGAGGTGGGTCTTTGTCCTCCTCTAGTAACTGATGAGGATAAGAACCTACTACTGCTCCTAGCTTGCAGAGTTACTCCTCTAGCTCCGGGGTTATGGGCTCAGGCTTTTAGTACTGCAGGTCCCACGTTCAAACCCTGTCGTCAGCCCACATCCCCCAGGCTGGGTGTGAGGTTGGATAGCCAGGCAAAGCAGGAGTATAGGAATTACCAGCTGGGAACAGGCAAGTCCAACAACAGGTGATGCTGAGGCATCCTAGGCATGGGGCGGGGGATGGATTCCTTCCTGACCCCGTATGGTGATCAGTGGATACCCTGAAGCATGTGGGTTGAGTTGTCTTGTCAGATGTGCTCCCGCTTAGAGAAATGGCCGCTCATTTGTTTGGACCCACTTCTGCAGCCTCCCGCCCAGGGGAGACTGAAGCGGGAAGCGGGGAGGGTTACGCTTTTGGGTGCACCTCCCCTGGGGCTGTGATGCGGAAGAGACGGGAGGTTTCACCATCGCTTGTCCCTGTCATGTCCCCGCAGAGGCAATTGAGCCGGGGTATCTCTACAGCCTGACAATCTTTGCCCTGAGCGATGGAGCCGTCCGGGCTGCAGGATCTACAAGCGCTTACTCCAAGCAGATCGGTAGGTGCCGAGTGTTTGGGGCAGACGCTGCCAGATCCCTTCCACCCCTAGGAGAAACCCGGCAGCGCTCCAGCCAGCGATGTGGGAAAGGGTGCAGGGGCCACTGAAGAATGCCAGTGGCTTTGCTGGAGAAGCATTAGTCTGGTTTGAACATTAGCATAGACCGTTGTGTCTCCTGCTGAGCTCATATCTACCCCTCCCGTCCTGAAACCAGAGGATGGTTTGGGGAGCTCCTAGGAGACTTGGGAGTTGAGGACTTCTGGTTTCTGTAGGTGTGGAAGCCTTCATTCCTGCAAGGAGGAGGGAGTGGGGTCTAGTGGTTAGGGCAGGATTCCTGAGTTCTATTCTCAGCTCTGCTACTGACCTGCTGCATGGCCTTGGACAAATCACATTGCTGCTCTATGCCTCCATTTCCCCATCTGTAAAATGGGCATTCATGGAGTTGTGGGGAGGGATGGAAAGGGTTAATATTTGTGGCAGGCTTTGAGATCCTTCCGATGAAAAGCCTAAAATACACAGCTGGGAATGAAGGGAGAGGGGGCCTCAGCTTTGGGTGCCTGGGATGGGGCTGGTTAACCCTTTCCTCGCCACCCCCTCTGTGGTTGCAGCTCCATTCCGTGCCCCAGCTCTGCATCCCACCCGTGTCTGGCCATCCCAGGTGGAGGTGCAGTGGGAGGAGGTCCCATTGGAGGAGCAAGGTGGCTTCATCCGGAACTACACCATCTCCTACGAGGAGCAGGGAAAAGACACCCAGGGTGAGGCACCACCTGGCTTTGTGCTCCATGCTGGCCGGGCCTGCACTCACCAGCTGGGGCTGAGCAGCGGCATCTCCTGTCTTACAGCCGTGGTGGT
Source organism: Mauremys mutica (assembly GCF_020497125.1). Taxonomy (NCBI): domain Eukaryota; kingdom Metazoa; phylum Chordata; order Testudines; family Geoemydidae; genus Mauremys; species Mauremys mutica. The sequence goes on from NC_059095.1 coordinate 6,252,905, forward strand.
GAACGGCTCCGTCCGTCGCTATCTCATCGCGGGTCTGGCTCCTGACTCCGTGGTGAGGGTGGGCATCTCCGTCAGCAACGACGGGGGAAGCACCCAGGGCTCTGTCCTCTCCATCAGAACCAGAAGCCTTGGTGAGGGAAGTGGAGAGCCGGGTGCTATGCCCGGGAGTGGGGGTGCTGGGGGTTCGGCGGGCACTGAAATGAGATGGGGCTTGGGCACATCTAGCCAGTCCCTTGGCCAAGGTAGGATGGATTCCTACCAGCACCTCCTCCAACCAAGCTATGGGGCTTCCACCACTTCCTTGGGGCAGATGATTCCTCTGCTGGATCGCTCTCGATTCTGCACTTCAGCCTACCCTTTGCCCAGCTCCATCCCATTGCTCCTGTTTTCACCCCCTTGGAGTATCCCGTACCGGTCCTCTCCCCCTGGGGGTGAGCATCTCCCCCCCCCCCCATCCCCATAAGCCAGAGTCCCCAGGCTTCCTAAGGCTTGAGATCGGTCTCTCTATTTTGCGGCAGATACATTCACGAGGCCTGTGCCTCCGCTGCCTTGCACAGCCCTGTACGCCGGGGCCAAGGGCTCCCCTGCCAGAATGGTCCCGTCTTCCGCCCGCCTTGCACGGGTGCCAGGGATCCCGCGGGGCAGCGGAGAACGGGAGACAATCCCTGTGGGCTGCAGTAGGTCTTGGGCTGTCCCTGGGCAATCCCCTAGCGCCAGCAGTGCAGGCTCCCAAGGGCTCTTGCTCATGGGTGCCCAGTGGCTTTGCACCTAAAGCTTTTCCCTGCTTTCTTTGTAGACGATGGGAAGGTCGAACTGTTGCTGTCCTCCCTGTGCGTGGGGCTAGTCGTCCTGCTCATCACGGCCGCTCTGGCCTGCGTCCTCAAGCACCCCCTGTACGTATGTTTGTGAGTCCCACCCCCCACCCCCTGGCTCCCATAAGCTAAGGATGGTCGGGTGTGGTTAGTACTTGGACGGGGGACCACCAAGGGACACCTTGGTCCTATTGTGTAAGGAAGTGGCCTTTGAGAAGAGAGCGCCCCCTACCACACGGCTGAGTCAGCGTGGGGCTGGGCAGGGTGGGGGGTAACTCAGCGAAGGATGCTCTTCGTGCTGAGACGGCACTACGCCCCCCGGACCTCAGCGCGGTGCTAGGGAATACTGTGCTGCCGCAGGGTCCGGCCTGTCAATGAGAATTGACACGCAACCCCCGGAGGGCTTTCGGCCGCAAATGATCTCCTGGCACTTCCTGCCAAGGAGATTTTAGCCCTGGTGTCCTCCGTCCCCTTCCGCCTCCCTGATTGTTCCTGCAGTTCTAGCTGGACACAACGTTCCTCCCCGCTCCTTGTCCCGAGCGGCAGGATAGGGGTGCCAGGTGCTGTTAAAAACCCGCCTCGTTCCCCTAGAGGGGACTGGCGGCATCCTAGAAGTCAGAGCTGGACGAGACCTACGAGGTCCCACCCCGTCCATCTCCCAGCCACGGCAGGATTCGTCCCCCCAGGGCAGGTTGCCAAGCCCAGGGAGCTGCATCTCAGTAGTAGGTGCAGGAATTCCTGGGCAGAGTTTGCTGAGCCCCCTGGGATGGGAAGTGCTCCTGTAGAAATGTGGCGAGTCATAGTTCTTTTCCTACCTACAGAAGGGCCTTCATCTTTCCCTTTAAAACACGTAGCGTCCCTGTGATCTTAGCATTCCCTTCAGGCTTCCTGCCACAGCATCCTGGGACAGGACTTTGGGAGGTTAGTCAATGCCGTAGGCATCCCTCGGCAATGCAGACATGATCAGCAAAGCTCAGTCTGTCGTTGATTTCAGTGAGCACTGGACCAGCCCTCTGGTCTGGGACCTCCGGATCCAGTGTCAGGGCCTTAGTTAAGGAGCCGCCAATCCCTGGGGAGACTCGTCGCGAGAATGTAGAGAGGCATTTCCCTCCTCGACGTGGTCATCTCAGTACCAATGCTGGGTATTGTCCTCTACAGAATACAGGGCTGCCTGTGGCCGCAAGTCCCTGACCCTGCGAAAAGCCACCTGGCCAGCTGGCTGCCACAGAAAATGTGGCTGGTGAGTATACGGTTTTCTGCACAGAGATATGGTGGGTGCTGTGTGGTAGCTGCCTCTCTGCTCCCAGTAAGAGGAAGGCCCCTGCCTGAGAGAGCGGCATGGGGCAGTCCACAAGGAGCTGGTGCTGGCGGCCTGCAGGGCTGCACACTAACAACAAACAGTGTCAGTAAGTGGCCAGGCAGGTGCTAATACCCAGATCCCTTGAACATGAAAGCTGGTGGGAGTCAGGCTCTGTCCCCAGCCGAATATGAGGATTGCTAATAGCTGGCTACACCCGTCCGCTACCCCCCTCCCTGCCCGAGGGTTTCCTGCACCCTACGCTGGGAATCAGTCGCTGTCTCTGGCACGTATACTAGGAGCAGGCTATAAGCTTCTCCCTCCAGTGCCGTAAGAGCTGGGGGTCATGGCTCCAAGGAGCACAGAGAGAAGGCGGGAGTGGAATGGAGAGACACAGCCCAGGCTGGGAGATCTCCCGGCCTCTGCCAGGTCCCCAGTCAACGCCGAGCCACCCTCCCCGCCCTTTCCACGGGACAAGAAAACCCCCTTCCCCAGTGACTTGACATCTCGGAGTGCTGCGCATCCAGGAACGAGGCCCATCGTCTAGCTGCCCCACCACTGCTCTCTGGCTGCGTGAAGCCCCTTAAGCTTAGCAATATGTCTCCTGCCCCCGCAAGGCCTGCAAGGGGCGGGTGTCTGTATTTCTTCAGCCATGGGCACCCGGCGGGTTTTCCAAATTCAGCCGTGCTCCCAGTCTGCTTGCCAGCCCCCCAGTCCCTGGGCCCTTCCTTTGTGTACCATTGGCTGGCACCATCATGTTACTGGGGGGCGGGAGGGGCCCATGGAATTTACCCGCTGGCTGCCGCAGTCAGAGGTCACCAGCTGCTGGGTGCATTACTAGCGCCGGGGGGCGTGTTTTTGGCAGATAATAAATTCACGGAAAAAGGGCATTTGAGAGACAGCGAAATGACGTGCGAATTTCAGTTGAATTCAGCAGATCGTTTCGGCTGGAAAAACAAAACGAAGGGGGAGGAATTGAAAAAGTCAAACCAGTTTGGCCATTTTGAAATGAAACGTTTTTGGCTTTTTGTTTCCAAATGGCATTTTTCTTTTGAAATTTTGCTAACTTTTTGAAAGGCGGGTGAAAAATACCCCAAAATGACCTGCTCCAAAAAACAAGGGGGGAATTAAATTGTTCAGAGTCAAACAGAACATTTTAGTTCGACCCAAAAAGAATTTGTTTATATGTTTGTTTCAGTGAGAAAAACCCCAAATAATTCAGTTTTGATTTAGACCAAACCATTTACTTTCTTTGAAGCGGGGGCATCTGCCCCTAAACCAGAAAAACCAATGATTCGTTCAGTTCCCCATGTAACCTCCTCTCCCTTGCAGGACTTGGGGAACTTCCCAGCGGAGCAGAGCAGGAAGCAGAGAGCGGGGTATCCCGACTTCCCGTTCTGGGGGGTCTCGGGAATCATCTGTGGCCAGCAGGAGGAGGAGATGATGTGCAAGTTCTTCCTGGAAAGCACCTGGGCAGCAGAGGCCTCTAGCGCCGGAGATAAATACAGGCAGCCTCTCCAGACCATCCTCCTCCGGGGAGACGTGACCACCCCAGACCATTCCCAGGCAAGACGCCAAAGCACGGTGGAATATTCCACAGTGATCATCTGGGCATATCCCGGTGATGCCCCTCCAAGTTCTACTGCTCCCTGGCCCCAACCTACCCCGCAGAGCCCAGAGAGCTCTGGTCCCAGCTGTGAGCCTGGCTGGAGGATCTGCTTCCAAAACCCAACCTGGGAGCCCCTGGATGGGTCATGCTGGCGATGCGGCCAACAGCCGGATGGAGGGCCTGCTTCCCTGGGGGCATTTCCGCTCCTGAGGACCCTGGTGGTGGAGGGATCTGGAGACCTCCAGCCTAATGGAGATCACCCTGCGGGCGCGCTCAGCCCAATGACGCCCTATCGGCCTCTGGAGAGAGACCTCCGCCTGGGGCACGCGTCCGAATGAGGGAGGGCAATAAGGCCGTCTCGGTGGAGTCTCACCCCACCAGGCAGAGGGGCGGGACGTCAAGCAGAGCCCAGCTCCCCGGGGGGTGGGAGTGAGAGCCCTGCTGGTAAAAACATGGCCTTGATACCGGGGCGGGCTGAAAACAGGGCCGGAGGGAGCCATGTTGGCCTGGATCTCCATCCCCTGCCTCTGCCACCTTTTCCTCATGCTTAGCCAGCCTGGGCCAATCTTGTCCCGCTAGTGCAGCCTGCTGATCCGTGTGTGTCGTCTCGCTCTCTGTGCCTGAGCTTTGGACGAGCTGAGCGTCTCCCAGGGCCTGGCTCCGGGGCCTGGCTCCTGCTCCGGAGGTTCACGCTCAGTGACGTCAAGCGAGACAGCGACCGTCCAGCTAGCAAGTCCTGCCAGTGTGTTCAGAGGCCTCCTGTCCCTCTTGCTACATGCTCCTGGGTCTCATTAGCAGCGAGCGTAGGCGTTGGAGATGGGGGGATTGTTATCCATTCCCTCCGCCTATCTGGGTTTGTTCCCCGCAGTACAGTGTTGGGTCCCAAATAACTTTGCTAAATGTACCCCCCCCCCCCCAAAAAAAAAACCCCAGAAAAGCCGAGTCAAACTGCACATGCTGCTGCTCTGGCAGCTTCTGCAACACAGAACACGGTGAGCGCCCCTGGAGGGCCTACAAACTATTTAAAGGGATACGCCTCTATTTCTATACATTCCGTGTCTTAAATAACCCCCCATCCATTGAACTGCTGAGGTTTAGCTGACTGACGCAGGATTAAACTGGACTGCTTTATGGAGCTTTCGCTCTGAATTTCTCGTGGGCGTTGCTATTTGTGGGTGCTTATGGCTTACGGACTCCCCCCGCAGCCCCAGGGGTGCAGTCTGCATGGAGCAATTAAACCGTGCGTGTTTGCTGGTCTGTGGTGTGTCTGCTTTGGATGGGGATTGGATTGTGTCTTAATGTGACTGTTTGCTCCGCACCAAAGCCTTTGGCAATGCGGGGGCACGTGTAATAATTCCCCCCCCCCAGTTATTAAACCTCCAGAGGAAGCCGATCTGTTGCATTTCCCCCCCCCCCCGCCCCGCTCCTGTTTTCTAGGAGGCCGTGGATTTCAAATCCCACCTTAGACCTCCCCTCGGCCAGGCCGGGACTGCTACTTGTCCCACTGTCCTCTCAGTGCGACCTCGTGCTGTTTATCGACACCTGTTGTGTCTCGTCCTTTCCTGCCTTTGTGAGTGCTGCAGGGCAGGGGGCTTCTCTTCGTTATGTATGTACAGCGCCTAGCGCAAAGCTGCCCCTGTTACAGTCCTGCCAGTGGCAGAGCAGGACCTTCTTTAGAGAGAAAGGCTGGTCTTGGGATTATGATAAGGGCCCGGACTGCAGGAACTCTGGCTTCAGTCTCTGACACGGACTCTGACCTTGGGCAAGTCACTTCAACAGGAGTGAACGAATTCAATAGCCAGAGGGTTGGACGTGCAGGCCCCTTTCCCCAGGAGCAGTGTGACACATGTCAGTGTTTTTAAGAAGACATTAGCCATTAAACGTGGGTCAGGAGTGGTCTAAACATACTTAATCCTGCCTCAGGTTGGGAGGATGGACTCTCTGAGCTCCTTTTCAGCCCTACTCCATTTGGGTGATTCTGTGTGCCAACACTCTCTGCCTCAGTTTCCCCATCTGTAAAACTGAGCCAACAAGCCTTCCTTTCCCCCTACCCTTTGTCGGCCTTGTCTATTTTGACTGCCAGCTCTTTGGGGCAGGGATCTTGGATGGGGCCTTGTAACGCTGCCGTAACACAACTCACGAACCACAAAGAATTCCATTAGCTAAACGGAGGAAGGTCAGAGCGGAGCTGATAACAAACAAGAGTCACTTGTTTAAACACAAATCCCCCCCCCCCCCCCCGCCGCAAATGAATGATTTAGAAAAGACCTAAATATAAACCCCAAAGAAAAGAAAATTGGGGGGGGTGCAAACAAAGGGGTGACTCACTTCCCCAGGGGCCGGGCGTGAGACACTTCCAAGCGGGGCTCGTGCTGCCGTGGGGGGAAAAGGACAGACCGTTGCCTCCAGTTACAACAATCCTTGCGGCGCTGCATTGTGCGACGGCAAAGAATCCAGGCTTTCGAGCCAGGAACCTCAGCTGTGAAGGCCTTTGGCAGGGACAAGGCTGAGCAAACAGGGAAACAATTGAACAGGGGAACAAAACAGCTCTGAAGAGGAGAGAGCAAATTAATTAAAAGGCATTGTGGGGGGGAGAGAGAGAGAATATAGACTGACGGTTCAATTCAATGGGCTTTATAAGAAAATCGGTCCCCAACAGCTGTGCTGCGGAAACTCTACGGGACCCCGCGGCTGCGGCTTGCACTTCGGGTGACCAGGTGTCCTGATTTGACAGGGACAGTCCTGATTTTGGGGTCTTTTTCTTATATAGGCTCCTATTGCCCCCCCACCCCCGTCCCGATTTTTCACACTTGCTGTCTGGTCGCCCTACTTGCACTGCTCAGGCGCCCTTCCCCTGAGGAGCACTAGCAGGTAGGCGTTGTTACGGTAGCACTGAGGGGATCAGGGCCCAGCTGCGTTAGGTGCGGTACATCTGTATTAAGGGTCTGGCTATGCTTGGAGTGGAGCACGTGACTCCCAGCGCAAGGAGGCAGATTCCCGCTCGCTCTCAGCCAGCAAGCTTGCGAAAAGCAGAGCCTAGCCACGGGGGCAGCGGGAGGGGCCTCCCACCCCAGCTCAGCTAGCCCATCCCGCGGCCATATGCTGTTTTTAGCCAGCATGGCTCCTAGAGCTGGGATTTGCAGGTAGACACCCAGCGAGACCATTCCAGCACGCAGGCGCTTACACGCTGAATAGACCAGACACAGGCCGGGAGAAGGGGGTAAGGATCTTCCCTGTTTTAAAGATGGGGGACCGAGGCGGCCATGTAGGGAGAACGTGGCTGATTGTAGGTGTGGCTGCATCCCCTCTGCTCATGCCAATGGGTACACAAAGTAGCGTGGGTGAAGTTGGTGGATGTGACAAGGAACGGCGCAGGTAACAGAGCTGCTCAGCAAGGAGGCAACTAGTTAAGAACTTGACAGCTGTTAGGATGCAGCATATCACAGCAGCGGTGGGAATAGAACTGACCCTTCTGGTCCAAAGAACCCAGGTGCTAATCATTTGAGCTAACAGAGAATCATCATGAGCTGCTTGCAGTATAGGGCTTACGACACACTCAGTTCAGATTACATATAGCAGAGGGCAGTGGTGCAAATGCACACATATTATAATATTTGCACGAAGGTCATTTTTCAGTGCAGTGATGAATGTAAACCAGTTGGTCTGGGACGCAAACCTTTGCAATTTCCCTGGTAAAGCAGAGCTGAGAACCGGCTAATGGCAGGAAATGCAAGGAGCGCGCTCTGGGATTTTCCATCCTCACTTCACTCCCGCTTTCGTTTTCACCCACCTGCCCTTTGGTGAGTGCCGTTGGAACCGCGGCGGCGCTACAAAGCCCTTTCTGTTCGGATTTCCCCGTGGGACAGACTCCTGTTTATTTTGTCAAGGGCGAGCGTATTAGCGCAGCTATAAAAGGAGATGGGTGTTTTCCAGGAGCTCAGCACAATCTGGAAGCTGCTTTTCCATTCTCTCTCCATGCCGGCCGTTGGACCGAACGCTGGCTCAGTCCGGGGTGTTTACCGAAGAGCTGGGACTGGCTTTGACTGTCACTGTCTGGTTAGAATGGGGCCGGCCGGCCTACGTTTTCAAAAGGCATTAATGCCTGGAGACCTTTTAATGGGCTTGATTTTTCAGAGGAGTGGGTGCGTGGCACTTTCTGAAAATCAGGCCCCTGGCAGGTGGCTCACGCCGGGAACTCAAAATCACTAGTCTCGTTTGAAAATCGTGGCCCTGCTTTAAGACCTAACTTTTCGTGGTCCTGTTAAATGCCATCATGTCCACAGGCACGGTATGGGAAGAGCTGATTTGCATGCCAACTGGATACCTGCTTCATGCAGGGTGCAGGGCTGAGGCCATTTTGCATGTCTTTAAAAAAAAAAACAGCAGTACTTAGCAACATTACACGGCCTTTCCTGACCGGATGTGCTTGGATATCGGCTTTGTTGTATTGTTTTTAATCCAGCGACCAAAGGGGTTAATCACGAGGGCCCGTTTGCTCCACGGGCGCCGGCTGCCTTTCTCGGCGCAGTCCCGCGGAACCAGACAAAACCCGACACGTTGTTCCGGCGAACGTTCCGGGCTGCACGTGTGGCTGGTTATTCTAGAGAACAGCTTGCGAGCCGCTGCTAGTGGGAAGGGGAGGGATGCGTCCGTACGCAGCAGCTGTCATGGTGGCTGCTAGGAGAACGTGGTGGAGAAATTCTCAGCCTAGGGAACCAGAGACATTTTGTGTAGAAAGAAATTGCCTGCAGTTTTTGGTTCTTAACCTCCCCCGAGGTCTGTGGGTCCTGGCTGGGCCTGGCTTACGGCTTTGTATCTAAGGGCCTCTGGCATGCCAGCCTGCAGGAAAGGGTCCTAACATTCCTTGTGTACTTTAACAGTAAGAGCTCTGGGGGCAGGGCCGGCGCGGATTTGCAGGGCGGCATTTTGCTGCCCTTGGTGGAAATTCGGCAGCAGGGGGTCTTTCCGTTCCGGGTCTTCAGCAGAAATTCAGCGGCGGGTCCTTCACTCACTCCAGGACTCACCGCCGAAGTGCCCCGAAGACGTGGAGCGGAAGGACCCCCCGCCGCCGAATGCTCAGAGGAGGAGCACTGCCGCCTAGGGCGGCAAAAACCCTGGCGCTGCTTCTGCCTGTGGGGCCCTGAGATTGGTGTGGCCCTACGGAGCAGTGGTTCTCAACCGGGGCTAAGCGTACGCCTGGGGGTGTGCAGAGGTCTCCCGGGGGGTAGATCAACTCGTCTAGATCAGTGTTTCTCAACCTGGGGGTTTTGCAACAGGTGTAGGGGGGTCGCAAGTGCGGGGCCGGCATTAGGGGGTGGCCAGCAGGGCCATTGCTCAAGGCCCCACAGACCAAGAGGCCCCCCGAAGCGAAGTTACACGCTTCAGCCCCGGGCAGCTCAGGCTTTGGACAAGGCTCACAAGTGGAAAACCGGCTGAAGTCTCCCGCTGAAATGCAACTTGCAAGCACAATATTTGTATCCCAGTCGATTGCTTTTCCAATGAGACGGTGAAAAGGAGAAAGTCGGCCCTTGTTCGGCGCTAGTGTGGCTGGGGCACTTTTTCGTCTTAAGTCTGATTTTGTCAGCAAGTCATTTGGAAGTGAGGTGGGACTGGAGCAACGCGAGACGAATCAGCCTCCTGAAAGGGGGACGGTCGTCTGGAAAGGTTGAGAGCCTCTGCTCTAGAAGCTACTCCACTACACACAATAAGGATGAAATGGACCTAGACCACTTTACACACACAAATTGTTTCCAGCCCTGCATCGGCCGTATGTCAGCCTGGCCTAGATTTCATGCACGGCCGGAGAGGTTTGTAGCCAAAATGCAACCGCAGCAGCATTAGCTCACTATGCTCTAGTCACCAGGTCAGTTTTTTGTATCCTGTTTCATTCAGTGCCCCAATGAACCCCGGCTTTACGCAGCCATTCAGTGCCAGAGGGCAGCCTTGCCAACGTTCCTGAGTCTCATTGAAATGGGATTTAGATTTCAGAGAGCCACAGGGTCCATCGAACGCTGCAAAAACACCAGCCGTGGCAGCAAGTCAGAGCTCGGGTCAACTGATTTGGGCTCGCGGGGCTTGCGCTCTGGGAAGGACAACAGCAGTATAGACGTTCGGGCTTGGGCTGGATTCTGGGCACCAAGACCCTCCACCCTCACTGGGTTTCAGAACCCAGGCTCCAGCCGGAGCCCGAAGAGCTACACTCCTCCAGGGTGTGAGCTGAGGCTCTGAGACTCATGACTGCGGGTCTTTTTGGGTGTGTGCTGTGTCGAGGTCCCCGACTGGGACTTCGCCTCCCAAGTCACTGAAAGGCTTTTGCAAATGTTCCCCATAATGCCTTTCATTTGGAGATACCAAACTGCTCAGCTAACTCGCAACTGGCAAACTGTTTCTGCAATGCAAGGATCCCCTGTGCCTGTCAAATCCGGCCACCGCTGGGGCAGAACAGGGCACATAGCCACCACGCAAGACAGACAGCGAAGAATGCAAAGGCTATCACGTCCAACTGCGGGCCCGCCATACAGCCCAGTTAGCCTTGGCTACAGCCATCACACACCCGCTAGCCAAAACACACGCCCTCTCCTACTCAGGGCGGATGCAAGGATGTTTCACACCCTAGGCAAAACTTCTACCTTGCGCCCCCTCCAGCCCTGTGGCAGCTCTCCACCCCCCCCGCCCTAAGGCGCCACCCCCTGTGGCAGCTCCCCCCCCCGCCCTAAGGCACCACCCCCTGCGGCAGCCCCCCCCGCCCTAAGGCGCCCCCCCGTGGCAGCTCCCCACCCCCCTCCATCCTGAGGCGTCCCCCCCGTGGCAGCTCCCCCCCTCCGCCCTGAGGCACCCCCCCCTCAGCAGCTCCCCCCGGCCCGGGGAGCCGTGTGACAGCTCCTCACCCCAGCTCACCTCTGCTCCGCCTCCTCCCCCGAGCAGCCGTCGCCGCTCCACTTCTCCCACCTCCCAGGCTTGCGGTGCCAATCAGCTGTTTGGCGCCGCAAGCCTGGGAGGGAGAGAAGCAGAGCGGGGCGGCGTGCTCAGGGGAGGAGGCGGAGCAGAGGTGAGCTGGGGCGGGGAGCGGTTCCCCTGTGTGCCACAACCCCCTTACTTGCTGCAGGCAGCCCTCCCCGCACCCCCCTGCCCCAGGTCCCTCCACCTAAATGCCGACGACGACCGGGGCGGCCGAAGTTCCGGCCACCGCGGTTGCCACCGAAGGACCCAAAATGCCGCCCCCCAAATGCTAGCGCCCTAGGCGACCGCCAAGGTCACCTAATGGGTGGCACCGGCCCTGCTCCTACTACGATCATAAGTCAGCAATACAGCAGAGCGCGTCCTGTCATGCTGATAGCTGGCGGACAGGTGAGCAGAGGTGACGCGGAGGGGAGAGGGGGGCTCATGCTTTCTTTCATAGGGCCTTGCCTTGCCAGTCAGGCAAATGGGAAGGCCAATGGTTTGATGCCAATCCTGGACTGGTTTCTGCCGCTGCAGTTCTGCTGTTCTGACACCGGAGGGCAACAGCGCTTCAGCTTCTCATTGTTCTCAACTCCAAACCCCAAAGTGACCCTGACTAGTCCTGCTAGTTCTGCTCCTTTCCTGGGCTTTTCTGCCTCTTCCCATCCAGCAATTAAAGCCCTGCCTGGGGTCCACAGCGCCTGTGCTAGGACCTGTCTCAAAAAAGCCCGAGTTTCCCCCTGTTAATGGGATTTCACGTCATTAAATCATAGGGATTATTTAACGGTCTCGCTCCCCGGACACCTGCCCCTCCGCCCCAGTACCCCGGTTCGATTGAAGTATTAAGGCCAGACGCACCTGAGCTTTTTTACCTGCTGTTACAAGAACCACGGAAGACGACGCTAAGGGGAAGGAATTCGATTCCAACATAAATACTGATTTCTCGCCCTTTGCTTTGTGCGTCTGAGAGCCCTTTGCGTAGCGTCAGTTTCACTGAATCTCCAGGAGAGGTGCTTAGTTCCTCGGGTTCCCCTCTCTCCTGGGAGGGAGGGAGGGGGGTGGGTTCACGGAGCAACAGGAGGAGCAAAATCTTGATTGAAAATAGGAGACTGTGGCTGTAGAACCACCAGAAATGGTAGGCGGCCTCCGGGACAGAATGGGAGCGTTCCACGCACGTGGGAGTGTCAACCACTGGCCGGTGTGTGTTAGGGGTCCCCCACCCCCTATTCCAGCTGCAGCCAGAGGCTGGATCTGTAGCTTAGCCAGGAGAGATTCACGTTTTCAGCAGCCCCAGCTTTGTCATGGACTCCCCCGGGGCAGACCCCTGGGCCACACAGCCCTGTCCGCTTAATTATTAATTGAAATGGACAAGGCAGGAAAGAAAACATCCTGGGGCAAAGTCCTCCCCGGTGTCAATCAAAGGCGTAACTGGCTCTACAGCAGGGATGCATTTGGCTTATTAAGTGCTGCATTTCCGAGCAGCTGCCGCCGCCTTCGCTGGGCTGTTGTAGCCAGCTGCCGGGTAATATGATGTGGCCACTCTAGGATGATGGGGTCTGTTTCAGGATCTGTTACAGATCCCAACTCACGGCCCCTCTCTCTGCATCAACAAATAATGCTCAGTACCTGTGGGGCTCCCTTGGATTTTAAATGCCCTGATAGGGCAAATATTTAAGACCCTGCTCCTGCAATGAGCTCTCTGCCAAGTCCCACTGCTTGCAACGGGCTCCAGGTGAGGGCAGTGGGCTGCCAGTGCAGAGCTCATTGCAGGCCTGGGGCTAGGGTTGCCAGGCGTCCGGTTTTCAACTGCCTGCCCTAGCTCCAAGTGGCTCCCGGAAGCAGCCACCATGTTCCTGCAGCCCCTAGGCACATGGGCGGCCACAGAGATTCCACGCGCTGCCCTTGCTCCGAATGCCGGCTCCGCAGCTCCCATTGGCCGGGAACAGCAACCAATGGGAGCTGCGGGGGCGGTGCCTGCGGGCACGAGGGCAGTGCGCAGAGCCTCCCTGGCCGCCCATGTGTCTAGGGGCTGCAGGGACCTGGCGTCCGCGTCCCGGGAGCCACAGTAAGCGCCGCTGGGACCCCGCACCCCAATCCACTGCCCTTTCCCGCACCCAAACTCCCTCCCAGAGCCCTCACCCCCAGCCGGAGCCCTCACCCCTCACTTCCACACCCCAACTCCCGTCCCAGCCTGGAGTCCTCTCCCGAAGCCTGCACCCTGCCCCAGCCCAGAGCCCCCTCCTTCACCCCAAACCCCTCATCCCCGGCCCCACCCCAGAACCCAAACTGCCAGCTGGAGCCCTCACCGCCCCCAGACCCCACCCCCCTGCCCCAGCGCAGTGAAAGTGAGTGAAGGTGGGGGAGAGCGAGCGATGGAGGGAGGGGGGATGGAGCAAGTGGGGGTGGGGCCTCAGGGAAGGGGCGGGGCAGGGGCGTTCGGTTTTGTAGGATTAGAAAATTGGCAGCCCTAGCTGGGGCCTGAGTCACGCGACTGGAACCACCCCTTGGAACTAAGGCTGGGGTTCTCCAAGGCCCCGTGGGACTCACCCGGCAACATCCTGATTGGAGGAACAGATCTACAGGCAGGGCCTTGCATGGCTCGTCCGCTCTTTGCAACTCTCCACCCACCCCGCCACCCGCCTGAGTTGCAACCTGTGAGCACCACGTTCGTGGTTCTCAGCTGCACCACCTCCCTCCAGGCAAATTAGCTGGAAAAGCTGCGCTCTTTTGTTTGTTTAACTGCACCCAGGCTAAGCAAACAAGCCAGGGAGATGGCAGGAGCCACTTCCTTGCCCGTGGAACACAGGGCTGGCTAGAGAATTTAGCAGGAGCACGTCAGGTTTCCTGCAAGGAGGCTGCAGTAGATCGTGGTATTACAGCCGCGTTTCTGCTCGGCGCAAGGGGGCTGTTAGCAGTTCTGATGCCAGTTCAGGCTGCTAGGTGGCTTAGTAATATTTGATGTATATACGGCGCCTTTTCTGCCGAAGGACCCTGCCCCGCAAGCCCCTTTGCGGGCAGAGCTCCCGCTGGAGGCCTGCTCACCATGCCCTGCAAAGAGACAAGTGCTGCTCAGCTGTGCCAGCTCCGGACAGACGCCACCAACTTGCACATTGCACCAGCCGTGGGTGTGGGGAAAGGTTTGGGCCGAGGAGAGCAGGGGAAACCCCCTGTCCTTAGGGAAAGTGATCTTGGATCTTCAGTGTCTGCACAGAGCAGGCCGAGGGCTCAGCGGCCACCTAGAATTAAGGGGCGTGACACTCACTTTACCAGCCTTGGCGGGATCAGCTGGGTGAGTCTGGTGGGGTTCGATCCTGTCTTTCCAGGGAGTCGAGAGACTAAGGGCTAGCCGAGCCGCCAGAGAGATCTCGGGGAGCTTAGTGCCAGATGCGTGGGAGACAAAGGGTTAGTTTAAATACCCAGGAAACATTCCCCTGCCGCCCCCAAATGCCTCCCTATTGAACCCACGTCTCCTTTTCACCCTCCCTTCCCCTAGGCCATGCCTGGGCAGCCGGAGCTGGATCGGGGCTGGACAAAGCACTGACCCCGGGGTCACCAGGCCAGCGGAGAAACTGCCCTTTACAGACAAGGCGAGGAGAGCGGCCATGCTGCAATCACTGCCCTTCTCTGGGTGGGAGGGGGGAGACCTGGCTGCCCACCGCCAGCACCCAGGGATGGCTACACCGCAGCTGGGAGCAAGCCTCAGCTCCAGCCACCCCACCGCCGGCTCCTAGACGCAGTGTAGACATCCCCAGAGGCACCTGGGTAACCACCCCGCCCTGTGCCGTGTGCTGAGCTACGCGGCACGGCTGTCACACGCATGGTAGCACACATTACACCCCACCAAGGAAAGAAACGCGGCCTGGTTACCTAACCAACGCCCAGGGCCGGCTGCAAGCTCTCCCAGGAGCTCTATGGATCAGCTCCTCCCACAGAAAGACCTCACGCGAGGAAAGGAAATAGGCAAGAATCTAAGTGCTCAGCAGCTGGCAAGGGGGCAGTTAAACACCTAGAGGGGCTTTGCCGATGGGGGTCCATGCCCTGGGAGGGGCAGCAGGGGGTCTCCAGGGAAAGGGAGGCGCTGCTCTCGACTTGGTTACTAGCGAGGGTTGCGGCACTACAGAACAAACGGCTGGAAGTGCAAAGTCCTCTGTGGCACTCCTGTTTTGTGCCACCCCCCGGCAGCAGGGCCGCAGAGCGCGCAGCTGAATACTTGGCTGACCTGCTGGCTGGGGAAGCCATCGGAGGCTGAATCCCAGGCCCTCATCCTGCAGTGGCCTCCAGACAAGCCGGTCTCTGCCCAGGACATCGGGGTGGGGCCACGCCTGCTTGGCGCTCATTGCAGGACGTGGGGCTTAAAGAGGTGTGCGCATGGGGGCAGAGGGAGGACATGTATAGGACTTCACGGGCCTGGCTCTGCACCTTGTGTGGCCATTCCCACTAGTGCAACATGGGTGCAAAATGCAATGGGCACGTCTTACACCTGCTGCGCACCCACTTTGCCCGGCGGGAATGACTGCGCAGGGTGCAGGGCACTGCAGAATCAGGCCCCCTCCCTTTAGGCCTCAAGCCTGCAACCTGAGTCAATGGATCCTGCAACCAGCCCCTTGCACCCCCCGTTGGGTTTGCACTATAATCAATGGGGCTCCTTCCGCCCTGGTGGATCACATTGTAAAAGCCGGGCCCCGGAGCGCATGTCGAGTGAATGGGACCTTCCAGGATGGCAGGGAGCAGTTATATTTCTCTCCTTAAACCCCGAGGCATCCTGCAAGAGTTTCCAGGCCTGCTGGCTTCCCACAAGCATCCTTTACAAGCCAGCCATGAAGTGTGTAAACAGACTGGCTTGGTAGCTATCATCTGGGTGGTGTCTACATTATTATTACATTTCCTTCAGTCTGGGCCTTTCCTCCAAAGCTGAAGCAAACAAAATGCAGCTGACACGATAAATGCAATATAGACAACCATCACCGTGAGAATCGAATGTTTTATGGAGGCCTGGCATGCTGGACTTTCGCCTTTGCTGTTTTATCGTTTGCCTCGTTTGCGTTTTCCATTGCCGGCTTTGTCCCCATTTCTAGGCTAACGTCTGTGCCCTGCTACCTAGATTCAAAGAGTCTAGAGTCATAGATTTTAGGGCCAGAAGAGACGTTAGATCATCTAATCTTGTACCCCACAGGCCAGAGATTTTCTCCCAGTTATCCCTGCACTGACCCCTAACGTCTCGTCCTGGCATCCAGTCTTGATCTGACGACATCAAGAGGCGGCGAATCCATCACTTCCCTTGAAAGTTTGTTCCGGTGGTTAGCCGCCCAAACTGTTCACAGTTCATGCCTCAGTTCTGATCTGAATCTCCTGCCTTTAACTTCCAGCCCTTGCTTCTTGTTCTGCCTTTCTCTGCTAGGTGAAAGAGCCCTTGAGTATCCAGCAGTTTTCTCCCCCGGCGGTACTTGGACTCGGTAAGCAAGTCACTTCTCCATCATCTTTGTGGCAAGCTAAGCAGACTGAGCTCCTTGAATCTCTCCACGTCAGACGTTTGCTCCAGCCCTTGGATCATTTCTGTGGCTCTTCTCTGCCCCCTCTCCAATTTTTCAACCTCTGTTTCAAACTGAGCAGACCAGAGCTGGATACAGCATTCCTGGCTCGGTCTCACCAGCGCTGTGTACAAAGGGCAAATCCCCTCCCACCCAGGGCCGGTGCAAGGATGTTTCACGCCCTAGGCAAAACTTCCACCTTGCAACCCCCCGTGCCCCTGCAGTGAGGCGCCCCCCCTCGTGGCAGCTCCCACCCTGTGCCCTGAGGCACCCCCCCGCCCCAGCTCACCCCTGCTCCGTGCACGAGCACCCCAAGCACAACGTGGCTGCTTCACTTCTCCTGCCTCCCAGGCTTGCGGCCGGGGAGTTCCCCTGCGTGCCGCTCCCCGCCCCTTACTTGCTGCAGGCGGCCCTCCCCGCGCCCCCCTGCCCCAGCTCCCTCCACCTAAATGCCGGCAGCGACCGGGGTGGCCGAAGATCCGGCCACCGCGGTCGCTGCCGAAGAAAATGGTGCCCTCCAAATCCTAGTGCCCTAGGCAACCACCTAGGTCACCTAAATGGTTGCACCGGCCCTGCTCCCGCCTCCCGTCTTTATCCCTCCAAGGATGGCAGGAGCTCTTTTAGCCACAGCAATTTAGAGCAGGAAAAGACCTATTAAAGGAACATAAGAGCGGCCACACTGGCTCAGACCAAGGGTCCATCTAGCCCAGTGTCCTGTCTTCCTACAGTGGCCTGTGCCAGATGCCCCAGAGGGAATGGACAGAACAGGGAATCACCAAGTGATCCATCTCCTGTCGCCTATTCCTAGGGATTTTAGGGTCTTTTTCTTATATAGGCTCCTATTACACCCCACCCCCGTCCCGATTTTTCACACTTGCTGTCAGGTCACCGTACCGATTCCCAGCTTCCGGCAACCAGGCCAGGCACACCAGCCAAACGGGTGCCACCAGAAGTCATGGGATGAAATTGAGCACAGGGGAAACTGAGGATAAGCCACAGGGGAAAAAAATCTCCTAATGCTGAAATCTATCAGGCAGCAGAATCATCTCCCAAGGGAAGCGTCAAGAGTCCCATTGCTGGAGTCATTTAACATTTCTCTGGACAGGGCGCTCTGGAATACAGTACTCTGGAGGGAACGGTCCTGCACAGACCCAGGGGTCGGGCATGATGGGATTTGCCCTTCCACATCAAGCCGATGGCCCATCAAGTCCAGGATCTTGTGTATTTGTGATGCTTCTTTTCCATCTCCAGTTTCTATGAGGTCATCTCGTCCTCCCTTTCACAGGCCCTGGCAGGGACACGGGAAAGTTTAAACAAACAGTTCCCTTTCTCTGGCGCAATGGAGGTTGTGTCTCTCCGGGCCTCGGGTTGAAGGCCCCACTACCTGCCTGGCTGGTTTGGTTCCTCCCTGCCGGGGTCCAGCCTTGCACAACTGGCCAGGGGGCAGGAGAGTTTGCTTTGCCGCAGGTACAGGGCACTCTCGGGGGCAGGATACCAGAGTGAGGGGCCAGGGGTGTGTCCCGCACAGCACAGCAGGGGAGGTGGGAATGGGAGCCAGCCTAGATCAGGAGAGGAGGGATTTAGAACCACGGTGATGGGCAGCCAGGGAAGAGCGGGTGCTAAGCAGGGCCCCGACACTCAGAAAGCAGAGCTGGGATTACAACTCAGGAGCATTGAGTAACTGGTCTTCTGAAGCTTTCTCCTTCCTCATGTGACCAGAAATATTCTCTCCTCCCCCGGCCCCCATCTTCTGCCCCATAAACCCCCTGCCTCCTATCTCCAGTCCTAAAAGCCTCTACCCCTCATCTCCTGCCCCATCACTCCCTGCCCCCCATCTCCAGCCTCATAACATGCCTGTGCCCTGTCTTCAGTCCCTGCTCCCAACCCCACCCCATAACCCCCATCTCATCTCCTGCCCTATCTTCGACATCATAACCCCCACTTCCCCATCTCCTGCCTCATAACCCCCCACCTCTTATCCCTGCCCCATAACCCCTCCCCTCTCCTGTGCCATTTTCCCTGCCCCATCTCCTACCCTATAACCCCCCCATCCCTGCCCCATAACTCCCCTCTCCCCATCCCCATCTCCTAACCCATAACGCCCACCTCTTATCCCTGCCCCATAACTCCCCTCTCCCCATGCCCATCTCCTACCCTATAACCCGCACCTCTCATCCCTGCCCCATAAACCCCTCCCCATCACCTCCTGCCCCATCTCCTAACCCATAACCCCCCCTCTTATCCCTGCCCCATAACTCCCCTCTCCCCATCCCCATCTCCTACCCTATAACCCGCACCTCTCATCCCTGCCCCATAAACCCCTCCCCTCTCTTGCCCCACCACTCCCTACTCCCATCTCCTACCCTATAACTCCCACCTCTTATCCCTGCCCCATAACCCCCTCCCCATCGCTTCCTGACCCCATCTCCTATCCTATAACCCCCCCTCATCCCTGCCCCATAACTCCCCTCTCCCCATCCCCATCTCCTACCCTATAGCCCCCACCTCTCATCCCTGCCCCATAAACCCCTCCCCTCTCCTGCCCCATCGCTCCCTGCCCCCATCTCTCCCCGTGCTGCTCCCCAGGCGGCGGCGCTGCCCCCTGGCGGCTGCAGGCGGCTGCGGAGGGCGGTCCGCTCCCAGCCCGCCCCCGGCCCCGCCCCCCCCGAGCCCCGGACTTTAACTCCTCGCCAGGCGGCTGGTCGCTCGCTCGCTCGCTCGCCCTTCTCCTGCTGCCGGGGGCCATGTGAGCCGGCTGGGGCCGAGCGGAGGGCAGCGCACGGGGGGCCGGGAGCGGAGCTGCAGCCGGCATGGAGCGCAGGAAAGTCTTCGTGGTGCTCGATGTGCTCTGCGTGGTGGTCGGTAAGGAAACCCCCCCACCCCCCCGGTCCGGTCCTGGCGCCAGCTGCCCGGTTCGGAGCCGGTTGGGAAACTACCCCCGTCCGGTCCTGGTACCAGCTGTGCGCCCCCCCCCCTTCCCCAGCGCCAGCTGTGCAGCGGGTCCCCAACCCCCCCCCCCCGGCTCCAGCTGTGCAGCGGGTCCCCAACCCCCCCCCCCGGCTCCAGCTGTGCAGCGGGTCCCCAACCCCCCCGCCCCCCCCGCTCCAGCTGTGCATTGCCCGCAGCTTTCCGAGCCAGGGTCCAGCTCCAGCGGAGAGAGGAACGAGCTGCTCCCCCTCCCGGCCCAGCTCCAGCCTGGGCAGGGCTGGGGGACGGGGGTGGGGGGCGGGGGGGCTGGCATGGGAGGTTAAGTGCGGGGGGGCTGGTGAAGAGAGACTCCGTTAACCCCTCATGTGCTTGTGTCTCTTCTCCTTTCGACCCCCTATGGCTGGACCTGTCCCTGGTTCCCCAGAGCAGAGCCATGTCACTCCCCGGGGCTAGGGGGCTGCCCCATGCCCAGTGGGTGAACCTGCATTGCAGGAGGGAGCCCTGCTGCCCCCCTAATGGGGGGGGGTGTGACCCTAATGGAAGCAGCTCCCCTGCTGGGGGGGTGGGGGGTGGAAGCCAGCCGCCAGCTGTGTTGGAGGATGTGAGCTGGCGCTTTGCTGGGTGAGCGAGCACCCTGAGCTGCCACCCAGGTACCCTTTGTTCCCAAAGGCCATTAGCCAGCTCATAAGGGCACAGTCCTGAGTTTATGGCTCAATGAGGAAGTGGTTTCCCTCAGATCTGCCAGCCTGGAGCCGCTGTGCAGGGAAGGGACGATAAGAATGAACGGCTTTGGCCTTTGCCTCCGCAAGGAGCCGTTGCACAGGTGGGCAGCGTTGGCACCCTGCCACCCAGAGAGCGTTTTCGGTGCTGGGGGAAGCGGGCAGCGTATGTTTCTGGCTCGCCCTCTGTGCACTTGCAGGGGGGGTGGGGAGGGACGGCTGTGGATCCTGGACAGCTGGGCCGTTTAAGAAATCCCATCTGGAGGGGAAAGGCCAAAGGTGCAGGCCTTGATTCAGGCAGATGCCAGCCACAAATTCTGTCTTTAAACGCGTGTTCTTTGGGGGGGTTAACCAGGGAAGTGGTTTTCTACTGCAAGCTGCTGACTTGCCAGCAAATATTGGGTTAAATTAGCGCAAAGCTGGGAGCCGTTTTGTCTGTAAACAACAAAGTCAGGCCCATCCAAACTTCTGCTGTGGCCACAGCGGCACCAGGGGGCAGCTCGGCCAATGCAGAGCGGCAAAATGGCATCGGCGCTGGGGTCCTGTCTAACTTCCCCAGCCCTGCCAAGGGCCTGAGAATGGGTCTCAGGAGAGGTGCGGGGAGCGTGCAGCTGGGGGGCTGCAGAGCAGTTGACTTTCTCCTTCGCCCTCACTCTTTCCCAGCGTAAAGCTGGCACCGTCAGCCAGCGCATTGGTGCGGGAGAGTCTCCCCTTTGAGTGCTGCCAGGAGCCGGCTTGCCCTGGCTGAACCACCCGCCTTGCTCTGTGTCCCTAGCCCATGGTGGCTCAGAATGGTGGGCCACTGGCTAGTAGCCTTCTCGCTGTGACTTGCACGCTGGCGGATGCAAGCAAGAGCCGGGTCTGGAATAGGGCGGCATCGCTCTGGGTTTTGAGGCATTTCCCCCAGTGCACGCGTCTTCTCCCAGGTCTCTCATGAGAATCTGGTGTTGGATCATAGACACCTTATCCTCAGACCAGCTACAGCACTGGCACGCTGCCCTGCCAGTGCATCTCAGCCGGGCCCTGGAGGGAAAGGGATCAGCTACCTTCCCTGGCAGCTCCTCTGGTGACCCGGACCCTGTGAAGAACTGAATAGAGACCCACCAATCTCATGTCACCCAATGGCCATTGGATGGTGGTAACTTCTCTTTGCTACCAGCCTGGTCTTGGTGCTGATGTCCCCATTGGGCAATGGGTTAACCAGTGGGTTAAAAATATTGAATGTGCACAAGCTGGTTTTAGCTACCTCCCATGCCCTCTTCGCTCCCTGAGCAGACAAATGCTGCCTCTAAAATAGCCACCTACGAGCCCGTAATTAAAATACCCTTAAAATAAAGGCACAGGTCTTCATTTCAGCTTGGACCTCCTCTGGGATCCGTGTAAACCACAGGTGGAAGGAACCGAGGTTCCGGGTTTTGTTTAGGTTTCTCTCTTGCGTGGCTCTTTTATTTTTAGTGGCTGTGGATTAAATTATCCTGCGAGGAAAATTGGTGCCTAATTTGAGCTGCAAATGAACGTCTTTGGGTATATTTTTAAGACGCCTGCTGTGTTTGCGTTTCACCTGGAAGCCCTGTACAGCTGGGGCGTGTGAAAGGAGCAACAGGCCTGTTGCTATTTTTGTGTTGTTGTTTTTTTCCTTTGCCATTGTTTCCGCCAGAGAAAGTTGCAAGGGAGAATTTTGCATGTTGCTGGAACCAGCAGGGTGAGTTTTTTTTCACCCGGGCAGGAGGCTGCACAAGAAAGGTGGAGGTGACTTTTCCCCACCTCCTTGATATTTTGCTTTTGTGCAGCAGGGAGAAGACAAAGGTGGCCTGTTTACCCACAGAGGCCTATGAAACAATGGACTGGATGGAAATTGTTTTAAAGGTGGAACTTGGGAGTTGCGTCCCTTTTAAGGCAGCCCAGCGCCCCTGGCCTCGGTTACTCACGCAGGCACCTTGGCTTGCTGGCGCTCAAGCGTTGGTGTTGGGCTGGGATCCTCTGTTCAGACGCGGCACAAGCAGATTACTGCCGGCTGCCTTGGGCTGGGCTGGAAGCGGGAGCGGCGCACTGGGATTCTCTGCCGGGAGTGCTAACCAGGAGGCAAATGACTGTCTGGTGGTGGTTCGGCGGTGGGATTGCCTGCCCTGCTGGGGGCTGGGTAGAACCCCTCTCCACCAAACCCCCACAGCCGTGGGATGGTAACTGCTTTAGGCCGCATCCAGCCTGGTTGAGGAGTTGAACTCCAGAGGCCTAGATGGGAAAAGCTCCCTGTTCAGTAACTGAGCCATCCAGTCCCCTGAAGTCCGTTCTCTGTCCAGTTGACCCGCTCCCCTTCCTCCAGCGCTGGCCTTGCACCAACCCTTGAGGGCCCATGGCCTGGGGCGGATTAGAACTGACTCGAGGGGAGGCTGCCGATCAGAATGCAGCCTCTGCAATGCTGTAAAACAAACCTGCTTAACCTCTTGCCTCCTGCGGCTCCCCAGCTCTGCCTCGGATGCACCTGGTGCTGGGTCCTGTGGCCTGGAAGGGTCCTGCAGCTGAAGAGGCGTGTGGCTGAGCCTGCAGCCTGTCTACACTAGGGTAATTTGCACTGGTGTAACTTCACCAGTGCAAGCCCCTAATGTGGAGACTGCCCTGGTGCAAAATGGCGCTTGCACAAGTGCAATGTATGCTGGTAATTTACAGAGTAAATCTCACTAGTGCAAGCCCCATCTTGCACCAGGGCAGCACATCCACTTTGGGGGGTTGCACTGGTGAAAGCACAAATGAGCCACCCGCCCCAGTATAGACCGATCCCTAGTGTTAAACCAGATGGATACTGCGGCCTTGTCTACACTGGGATCTCAGCCACCAGCATAGGTCCATCAGTGGAAACCGCTAGTGAAGATGCTACTTACACCAGAGCCACTTATCCTTGTCTTAAACCAATGTAAACTCTACTGGTGCAAACTGTGTTTTCACGAGGGGTTTGCACTGCACCATTGACAGAAATCCTAGTGCTGACAAGGCCTAGCTTGCCGCCTCCAGGTGGCTGATGGTTGCTCTGCCATCTGTGCTTGGACAGAGAAATCTCCTTGCTTTCCAAGTGCTTATAAACCACCCTGCAATGGAATTTTGTCTGACCAGCTCTATTAACTGGGCTCTGTGCATGGCAGTGCCCACGGATAGAACCAACCCATTCGCCACAGCCCCTGCAGTCTCCCCTAGATGACAGCAGACACTGAGCTCCTGGCTGGCTTCCCCCAGGGGTCATGGAGGAGAGATGCCAGTTCCCAGAGCGTCTCTTAGATCAGTTACAGAAGGTGGTGATGGTGGGGTGCATCCTCAAGGGGTTAAATTGCCTGTGTGGCTATAGGAGCATGACACCAGGGGGCGCCACTCCCACAAGTGGGAATGCACCGGGGTGCCTGGCTCCCAGAACAGCACTTGGGTCCGCGAAGGCGGCTGTGGGACCCTGTCGCAGTGGAGGGTGGGGCTGGGTGGGCTCCAGCACATGCAAGGCCTCGTCGAACAGAAAACTGCCCTTGGTCCGGTCCTGTCGCTGAATCCTTCCTTTCCCGGTTACCTCCCAGCGCTGCCGGCTTCCTCCCCCGTGTTGCCATAGGGTCACCATTGGGAAAGTGCTGTCCCTTGTGGGGCAAAGCACGGCGTCCGCAGAGTAAAGGGGGGTGCAGGAGAGTCCCATCTTCCAGGCATTTCTGCAGGGCTGGAGCTGTTTGGAGACTGAGGTTCAAGCCCCTTGAGGAGTCATGGGGCGGGGGGGGATCCCCCAGTGTACCAGGCAGGGGGATGTGTGTACCCACGACTGCCTGGCTAGGGCTAGTACTGCTGCGTCCCAGCCAGCCCTGGAGCACGTCTGCTGGGCTCGTGTCCTGCCCCTGCCCCGGCTCCATCGCACCAGGGCCGTTGTATCTCGGTCCGCGTGCCCTGCTGCAGCCTGGCGAGTTGTTCCAATGGCAGCAGCAGGCAGGGTTCAGACCGTTTGGGTGGGGTGACCGTCTCTTCCTGCCCCACCCTGGCACTGACTGCCAGGCCTCCGCTCCGCCGGAGCTGGCACAGAACGAGACCTGCCCTGCTGCCGATTCTGTCCGGGAGCTGGCACGGGCGGCGTGTCGTGCGCGGGAAGGTGGGGGAGCGGTGGCCTTGTACCTGTGACGCGGACTGTGTAAATATCCGCCCGGCCTTGCTGGGAGGGAAGCAAGCGCGGAGCATGATCTCCGTGGGGAACGGCTCTGCCGCAGGGAGGGGATTTGGGGCGATGCAGGGAGAAGCAGGTCGGATCTGTGGGGCTCGGCCTGAGCCGGGCGACGGCGTGCAGGGGATAGACAGCATGGGACAGGATGGGGCTGAGTGATGTTACTGGCGCTGGCCCTCGGGGCACTCACCGTGGCACCATCTCTAAGGCAGAGCACGGCTCCTTAGCACACATTCCTTAGCCCCCTCCAGACTCCGGCAGCCACAGGTAATTGCTGAGAGGCTGCAAGCCATCACGCTAACGACCACTTATCCATCCGGCGAGCGCAGGCGCCGGGGCTGCTATTTTGGGTAAAACCTCTGGGGCTGAAAATTGCCATCTTAATTGACGTGAATGAGCCAGCTGGCCGAGGGGACGGGGTGGGGTGGAGCCTCTGCGTGGGGACAGAGACCTTCCTCCTGACCCAGGGGCTGGTCCCCGGTGGCGTGGTGCCGTTGCAGGCAGGGGAAGTGGTCTGCCTTTGGCGTTGGAAGAGCACAGAGTGAGGCTGGGAGCCTCCGCTCCCTGTCGGTGGTGAAGAGCGATCGGATCCTGGGAAGAGCGACGGGGTCTTCGGGGGGGCGGCCCCGGGGATGTGCTGTCTGCCCCGGGAGTGGGGTGGGTCTGGGGCCCCATTTCTAAGCACTGGGCTGAAGAGACACAAGTCGACTGGCCAGGAGAGAGGGTCACTGCCCTGCTCGACTGGCGGTGGCCGGGAGACAGAGGGACGGGGGCAGCTGGAAGATTGAGGAAGGCAAAGATACAGGGGACCTGCTCTGTTGATTGAGAGGGGTTGGGGCGGGGGGGTCCCCCAGAGACCTGGCCCTGCATGGAGGAGCCTGAGTCCGGGCTGCCTGCATGTCAGAGGCCCTAGGATGATTGTCCTCCCCTCTCGTCAGCCCGGCCTGGGTGGGTCTAGATGGTGTAGCAGGAAGGTGCAGAGGAAGGTTTCTCCGAGGCCTCCTGGGCGCCAGGGAAGCTGGCAGCAGGTTGGCCCTGGGGATGGCTGAGTTTTGAAATCACCGGCCCCAACCTCCTCGGACTCTGTGCCCGGCCCGCCGGCATCGGCCTGTCCTTAGTCATCGCCTCGACTCCCCAGCGAGGGGGCTGGAGACCCGTGGATGCCTCGTCCCACTGGATGCTGTAGTGGTGGGTTGAGGAAGAGCTGCCACCCCCCTGTAGTATTGTAGGTCGTGGGGCAGTATAGTCTGGTGGTTAGAGCATGGGGCTGTGACTCTTGGCTCTGCGTGACTCTGGGAAGTTACATTAGAAGCTTTCCGGGGCAGAAGCCACATTTTGCTGTGTGCAGCACCGAGCACATGGGGACCTCGTTCCTGGCTGGAGGCACTACTGTAAAGCTTCCCCCCCCCCCGGCATATCACCCCCTCTCTGCACTGGGTCTGTGCAGCGCAGCTAGGACGTGGTTGGGGCTGTGATATAAACACAGGGCTGGGTGACCATGGGCCAGCCACTTCCCTGTTCTGTGCCTCAGTTTCCCCATCTGTAAAGAGGAGAAATTCACAGGGGGAGCTGTGAGGATTTACTACTGTCTGTGGAGCATGTGGAGAATGGCAGGTGTTCGATGTCTTTCTGTGTACTCCAGTAGCACCTAAAGGCCCCAGTGCAGATCAGGGCCCCATTGTGCGAGGTGCTGTACGTACACAGAGTAGAAGACCGCTCCTGCCCCAAAGACCTTGCAATCCAAGGAGGCAAGACAGGTAACGATTGGGAGAAAAGCAGGACCCTGATTTTTATAGATGGGGAAACTGAGGCAGAACCAAAGTGACTTGCCCAGGGCCATGCAGGGCATCTGTGGCAGGGCTGGACCCAGATCTCCTGAGTGCCAGTGCGGGGGCCTTAGTCACAGGACCACTCTTCCTACCTAAATATGGCTGTTGACTTTCGCACTGACCCGGGCTTGGTGGGTCTCTCCGGTTCTGCTGCGGTGGCTGAATGCGGAGCCGCAGGTGAGGGACACACGGGCCCGTGGGAGGGGGGCTAGTGCCGAGCGGCAGATGGGAGAGACGCTCCTTGCAGCCAAGTTGCAATTTCCGCTCTGCAGGTGGTTGTGTTTACAGCAGCCTCGCAGCTGCCAAGGCCTGATAACGGGGCTCTGCTAATCGGCAGCAGCCAGGGAGCAGACAAGAGGGCCCAGGGGGTGCCAGCTCCTCCGCCAGTTGCCTTGGCATCCCTGGAAGGCAGAGTCCTGTGAATCAGGGCAGCTGTGACTGAGGTCGTGGCCTCCCCGGGGGGAGGTGGGTGCCTGGGAGTGATTGGGCCCATCCTGCCGGTGACCCCGACCCAGGGCTAGAGAGACCCGTTAGAACAGCTGTGCTGGGTCGGACCGACGGTCCATCTGGCCTGGGATCCTGTCTCCCAACTTGCCCAGAGGCTGGATAGTTTGGGATCCTTCCCTGGGATCTACCCCAGCCCAGAGGTGTCTGCATTGAATTAGACCCCAGCTACCCCCCTCTGTGAGTGGCGCGTGGGCATGGGGGGGGGGCGTGGGGCAGACTCTAGTGCCAGCCAGAGGGGCTGCCTTGTCCCCTCTGGATTCGGGAGCCCCCTCTAGCTGGAGAGTAGGTGCCATGTGGGCAGTGACGGAGCAGCCTTCCCCCGTGTGCTGCCCTCTGCCGGTGCCCCCCAGGCTCAGCACACAGGTAAGGACTGAACCGGGGGCAGGGGGGGGGGCGTTCATGCCAGTGGCGGTGTCGTGGGCACCTGCCCACTGAGCAGGGAACCGCCAGCTCCTTTCACAGAGATTGTGATGGGCCCCATGTCTGGTTCCTTCCAACCAGGACCGGGCCACCCAGGGGTGAGGACGCTCCGAATCCCACCGCGGATCCAGGCCGGTGGCGGCTCTGCTGGGTCCGGTGCTGTCTGGGTTTGGTCTGTGGCGCTCCGAGCTCAGCTAGGCCTGGGCGAATGGGGGTGGCTGGGCCGGGAGCCGGCAAATCTCTGAACCAGCAAAAGGGACTGTGGTTCCACCCGTGCCAGCCAGGACGGGACACGGAGCCCATTGCTGGGTATCTCCCTGCTCTCTGGAGGGGAGCAAGGGAAATGTACCCTGGGGGGGGACTGTGCCCCCTCCTACAGAGAGAACCTCCCTGACTCCCCTCCCTGCTCTGCCTTCAGCTTCCCTGCCCTTCGTCATCCTCACGCTGGTGAACTCTCCGTACGAGCGCGGATTCTACTGCAACGATGTCTCCATCCGCTACCCCGCCAGGCCAGACACCATCACCCACGGGCTGATGGCGGGAGTCACCATCACCTGCACCGTCCTCATTGTAAGGAAACTGGGGGGCTCCCCCTTTCATTCTCCCCCCCTTCCTGAGCACCCTCTTAGACGGCCTTGCTCCACCCCATCCCAAAACACCACGACCTGGCTGATCTGGGCAGCAGATCCCTTAGCTGACTCCCGCACTGCCCAGCCGGCCCTGCCGGGGCTCGAAGGGCATCTCTGGTCCCGTCGATCTGCCCGTGTGGCCGGCTCCCTGCGGGGAGAGGCTAGGGCAGGGATAACTCTCCGGGCCTCTCTGTCCCCTGCTGGGAGCTTCCCCCAGAGCCAGCAGCTCCCTTCACCACCACCCCACAGCGGTGCTCCTGGCCGCTCCGGCTGGGATTGGCTCTGCCGTCCTTGCTGCCCAGGACTTGGAGAGCAGAGCCGGCCCCGGCTCCTGGGCGGCTGCTCACTGGCTCTCCCTTGGCTTCCGCAGATCTCGGCAGGCGAGGCCTACCTGGTGTACGCTGAGCAGCTCCACTCCAAGTCCAAGTACAACAACTACCTCGCCGCCCTCTACAAGGTAGTGGGGACGTTCCTCTTCGGCGCGGCCGTCAGCCAGTCCCTGACCGACCTGGCCAAGTACATGATCGGCCGGCTCCGGCCCAACTTCTTGGAGGTCTGCAGGCCCGACTGGTCCAAGGTGAACTGCTCCGTCTACAAGCAGCTGGAGAACGTGTGCCAGGGGGACCCCAGGAACATCACCGAGTCCAGGTGACACGAGGGGCTTCACGAGGGTGGGGGTGGGGGAGGGCAGCTTGAGACCAGACCAGAACCTGAGAAACGCCCCACCAGACTGATATCCACCGTGGGGGGGGTCCCGTGGGGGGCTTATTTGAGAGCAGGATGGAGGGAGTGGGGTCTCTCATCCTGATCCCGGTCTTTGTCCTTCCAGGTTATCCTTCTATTCCGGACACTCCTCCTTCGGGATGTACTGCATGGTGTTCCTGGCAGTGAGTAGCTCTCTCTGGGTGTGCGTGCGCTGTGTCACAGCGGAGGAAGGGGGGAGTGGGGTCTAGTGGGTAGAGCTGAGGGGAGGTGGGGGTCAGGACTCCTGGGTTCTGTTCCCAGTTGTGCCCCTGATTGTGTGAACTTGGGTTAATCCCTTTGCCAGGCTGAGCTGCAGTGTCCCCCCCGCCTGCTGGGGGCAGAATCCAGCGGCATGGCCACCACCACCCATGCCCCCGCTAGCATCGTCGTGCGACCCCACGTGGTTTTGGGTCCCTGCGCGTGGTCCGCGGGGCGAGCCCGGGGCGGGAACATCTGGGTGAAGCGACCCTGCCGGCACTGGGCTGGGGGCGGCGTCGGGGCGACTGACCGACCGTCCCCTCTCTCCCTAGCTGTACGTCCAGGCCCGGCTGATCGGGAAATGGGCCCGGCTCCTGCGCCCCACGATCCAGTTCTTCCTGATCGCCTTCGCCATCTTCGTGGGCTACACCCGGGTCTCCGACTACAAGCACCACTGGAGTGATGTGCTGGTGGGGCTCCTCCAGGGGGCGCTCGTTGCCATCCTCATCGTAAGCACACGGGGGGGGGGCATCCCCACCCCTCCCTCCAGGCTCGCCGTGGGCTCTCTGGCTCTGCCCTGGGCACCGCCTGCTGGCGGATGGATCCTAGCACCCCCCCTTGCAGCCCTGTGCCCACCCCCCCGTCCTCACAATCTTGCACGCCTGGCAGCTTTGCTCTGGATGGTGGTTTCAACCTCATCCAGGCCAGAAACAGGGCGTGTCGATTCAGCCTCCTCCCTCTGTATCGGCCCTGCCCAAATCCAGGTAACTGCAGGTGCCTGATGCTTGAGGGAGGCGACCCACCCGCTCTGCCATCGCATTAGCACCTGGTCTGTTGTGTCCCTCTCCGCCGATCGCCCCAGGGGTCAGCGGGAACGGCCTAAACATCTGGGTTGGATTATCCCCGGTCTCAGCAGGGTCGTGACCTCCAGCAGCAGCACGAGCTCTGAATTCCTGCCCCGGGCTCTGACTCCTGCTCGCCGCAGATCAGGGTCTCGGGTGCTGCTTGACTCCCTAGCAGAGGCCGCCGAGGAGGAGCTATCGGGCTAAGCTAGCAGCAGCTGTTTGGGATGCTCTGTGACATTGCTTCACACCCTCCTCCTCCTCCCTCGCCCCGTGCAGCAGAGCAGGGCGTCACGGTCCCCAAGCACAAGGAGTCGGGAACTGTTCCCAGTTCTGCCACTGACTTGCTGCGTGACCTTGGGCAAGTCACTCAGACCAAAACTTTATGGAGGCTGCTGGACGCAGCCAGACCCCGTGGCCCCTTCTGGGCCGGCGTCGCCACACAGGATCTCCCTGAGCCCTGGCCTGGCTGCAGGATCCACTGAGAGATGTTCCCTTGATGGAATTATCCCCTAAAGCCTCATTCTTTTCTTTTCTTTCTTCCTCCCGCCCCAGGTCCGCTACGTCTCTGACTTCTTCAAGCAGCGTCCGCCTCTGCAGTGTGAGAAGGACCCGGAGCACAAGCCCAGCTTACCGCTGACCAGGAGTGAGCCCGATCGCAACCACTACAGCTATCCGGGAGCTCCCTGAGCCGCGGGAGCTGGGGGTCCGTGCTGCTGAACAGCTGATGGCAAATCCCAGGCCCCACCAGACTGCCTGCCAGGGCTTTGGGGGGGGGGAAACCGGGAAGAGCAGCTTATCTTGTTAATTGGTTCCACGGCTAATGAGTTCCTTTTTACTGCACGGTGCCACGGCACCCGAGGGACCCCCCAGGGGGAACCAAGCCAAGACTTTTAATGCTCATATGGAGCGCTGTGCGGTAACCAGCCCTCCTGCCTCTCCGCTCCAGGGGCTTGGATCCCTCAATGAGTGGGTGGGTGCGTCTCGTGCTTCCGAGGGTGGCTTTCGAGCCCTCTGCGTGGAGGAGACACAGGGGTGGGACTGCTTGTGAAGCGAAGAGTAAACTCCATATGAAGCCTGAGGTGGTGTGGTGCCAAGAGCGTCAAATTATATTCGTGTTGATGACTCCAGATCCTCGCTGGGACACCACCAAGAGGCCAATGCCACCGGAACATTGCTGGGCTAACGATTTGAACCCCAGTTCTTCTCTGCAGCTTGGTCACCTTAAAATATTCCCAGTACTCAGCAGCCGATGCAAATGATCGATGCCTGGGGAGGGTCCGCTCCCATCACCCCTGACCCCGCCGCGCCGGAGTGAACTGCCACCTGAGTTTGTGAGGTGCCCTGGACGCTCCATAGGAAACTCTCTCTGCAGCCGTCTCAGCTGATTCTTTAATGGGGGGAGGGATGGAGATGGGGAGGGGGGGGAATCTTCTGTGGTAAAGGGAATAAATTGCAGTCTGGAGATGGACACGGATTCTGGCCCTTTGAGAGAGCACGTTACCTGGTCCAGCTCCTGCTAACAACCTCGCCTCTACCGCTCAGCTGCCTCTGGCACCAAGGATACTTGGGCCTCCTTTTAAACTACATAAATTTTCATGATGATGCGTTTTTTGTTATTCAGTGTGTTTTTATTTTTAAATTAGATCATCCTGAAAGAATGGCAGTGTCAGGTCTATTCTTTTACTCCACAGATGTTTGTGGCCTCGAAATACATGGGTTTAAATGTTGTTTGTTTTTGTTTTCAAAAACGGGGGATTTTTATGAAACCCCAAATTAATAGAAATGTTTGCCTCAAATTATAGATTTTTAACATTTCAGTGGGAATGGGTTTTGGGTTCTTAACATCGATACCCTCCCCCCACAGCCCTTTCTTTGCTGGCTTTGTGAGGCAAGCGCCAGGAAATTGGGCTCGGCTATATGAAAATGACTAGAAACAAGAGTGAAACCGACCAGTTCTGACTTTCAGCAGATCCTAGAGGAATGACATGTGAAAGGGAAACAAACGGGAGGAGTGATGGAAAGCGAACATGGGCACGGGTCCTGCGGCTGGCTCTGTGTTATGTGCTAGTGGCTCGGATTGCACAATTCATGCCTCAGATCCTGTAAACTTCATTCGCTCTCTTATCAGTTTTCTTTTTCTAATTAGGATTTTTAACCTGGCTGCCTTTTTAACCAGGAGGTGGCCCAATGGGGAAACCGCCACCATCACTGAGAGGAAGCATGGGCCAGTGGTTAGTGCCCTAGTCTGAGACTTGGACCTGAGTTAAATCCCCTGCTCTGCAACTGACTTCCTGTGCAGCCTTGGTCAAGTCACTTAACCTCTCTGGACTTCCATCTGTACAATGGCAATAATAGTACTAGCCTCCCTCACAGGGGTGTTGTGGGGACCAATACATTAAAAATGGTGAGGTGCTCAGATACTGCAGTGATGGGGGATCATGTACCTAAGAGAGATCAGGGAAGTTTAGCAGGTTTCTAGATGGCTGTTAATTTCTTGTGCCTTAAAAGTTGCTAGAGCAAGGAAGTGCCGCCGGCCCCTTGCTAGGCAGAGGTGGTAACTATGCAAGTTTCTTGGCTCTGTGTAACGGGGCCAGGGTAGGATTATTATTTTATATCGACATTAAAAAAAGGCCTAAAAGCTTGCTGAATGAGAACTGTTTTTCTTGCATTCCCCTGTAAGTCGGAGCTGAGTGACTCTTTCCAAGCAATCTTTCCCTTTGGCATTCAGGCCTGCCATGGAAAAAAAATCTCAGTCCAAAAGCTGTGGTCAGGGACGGAAAGTAGGGCTTGCTGTCGGGTTTCTTAGTGTGTTGTAATTGGCAAGGCAATCGGTGGTTTAGAAACAGAAGGGGGTGAGAGGATGGACACTTGGAAGAGGTTTGAAATGCATAGGGCAACACGCATAAAACTGCTCCTCAGACGATAAACTTGGAGTGGTGGAAAGCAGCGCTGAGTAATGGTTCGCGCACTGGGGCGTTGAGAAGCCAGTTCAATTTCCAGCCCTGCCACTGATTTGCCGTGTTACCACGGTCACGGCAGTTTAAGCCCAAGCGTTCAGTATGGAGCAGCTCTCGTCAATGAGGGGAGAGGTGCTTTTAGCTGTCTTGGAAAAACCGGACCTGAATAACCATGCGTTGAGTTTTGCCCGTCTATAAACCAGAGATGATGCTACTCACCTACATCGTAAAGGTGCAGCCGCTTAATTAGCGCTTGCAAAGAGCGTGGAGATCCCGGTGGTGCCTTCCAGCAGCCAAATTGTTGGTCCTTGAATGATAGGTGCCTGGGCCAGGTGAGATCATAGGAGGGATAGATGGTGATGGCTTGGCTGGCACTGGGAATGCTGACGAGACCCTCGGGTGCGTTACTTGTGCACACCCAGGAGTTCAAGGAATGCAGGATTGTGTATGGAATGGTGTGTAAGCCTGTCCTTAGCTGGACATGATCCTCTGGGCCTGATCCTTGCACGTCCACCCCTGTGGAGCTGGGCTTCAGGAAAGTGAACAAATCCCCTGTCTAAAGCCTTCCTCGCTTCACAGCTGGGATGCCACAGATGACAGCTTGGGGCAGGCGTGACATTCACCCTTGGAGGGGAGGCTGAGATGGGACTTGGCTTATGGGACATGAGAGCCTGATTTGGAGCTCTGTTATGCCGGCACAAATCAGGAGTTCAGGCCGTCTCCGGGTGTGAGATCAGAACAGGGCATGTGGGCAGGGCTCAGCTGTGCAAACCACTCCCCCCGGAGCCCTCTGCAACCAGCAGCAAAGCGGAGCTCTTC
This sequence comes from Mauremys mutica, assembly GCF_020497125.1. NCBI lineage: Eukaryota > Metazoa > Chordata > Testudines > Geoemydidae > Mauremys > Mauremys mutica. The sequence goes on from NC_059095.1 coordinate 6,285,862, forward strand.
GTGTTTCGCTTCAGGCGCTCGTCTGACCTGCCCAACTCTGTAAAACTAAGCGCAAAACAAAAAGAGGCGCAGAGGCGTCTGCCTGATATTTCCAGATGTTTCTGCTGCCCGGCCAGCTGCAAAAAAAAAAACCCTGTAAAACCAGGATCTCACGTGGTGATTTATTATCTTCCAGATTTCCCATTAGCCTTTTTTAATAATAGAGAGAGGGACTGAGCACTAGTCATGGCCTCTTGTGATTCTTTATTGCCCATCTCTGGGAAGAGCCATTTGCTCAGGTCTGGTCCCCTTTTTGAAGGATGGCGTCTGCATCGGCCGGGGATGCTCCTCGCTCTGCCCAGCTTCTGTTGTCTGTATTACAAACGGATCCTGGCCCTCCTCTGAGAGCCAGGCCTGGCACGAGGTGCTGCACGAAACCAAGGGAGGGGATTCTGCCCAGTGGAAATTGACCAGACAAATCCTTCTCTCCATGTTGGACATGGTGAGCGGAGGTTCAGAGCAGCTGGGGGAGGAGGGGGGAGAGTAAAGGGGCTGGGGGGAGCTGGGATAACAGTGGCTTGCTGGGGGGAGGTGGCCTAGGTTATCAGTAATTGGAGGGTGGGGGGGCTGCCTGTCGCTCCCCTCATCCACAGCGTTGGGCAAGGTGGGGCTCTCTGCCCCAAAACCTCAGCAGCAGGAGGGCAGGGCGGATGTGGTGCCAATGCTGAGAGGAGCAGGGAGCTGGGACTCGTCGATGTGCTGGCGAGTCCGGCCGGACCCCTCGTGCCCGCATTGCCCATTTACAGCATGGTCGGCGTTTCTGTGGCCTTTGCCCTGGGACGAGCTCAAAGCACCGTGACGTCGGCAGGTTGGTATCAGCCCCGTTTTCAGGTGGGGAAACTGAGGCAGAGAGCGGGGCTGCAACTTACCGAAGTTCACCCAGTTGGTGGCAAAGTGGCCCCGTGCCTGCAGCTGCTCCTGACCGCAGTAGCTGTTGGTGCACAGCGCCTCTCACGAGGAGGGGCCAGAATGGGGAATCCTGCCTCCTGCTGGAACAAAACTAGCTTTACCTTTACAAGCAAAGGGCTGTGGCCAGTTGGATCTAAACTGTCTCTCCGAGACTCCTGATTCTGCAGCAGACGCGAGATGCTGGCTGTGAACGAATGATGCCACAGCTGTAGCAGCTCTGAAGTTGCATGCAATTTGTTTCACGTGGTTTTCCATACGCTTCGGCTCTGAGCATTACCAGTGGACGACCCCCTCCGGTGGAGGGAGTGGCAGCTGGGCAGGGACCAGTCAGTCATGCAGGATTTGGGGGTAAGCCCCTTAACTGGATGTGAGCCTCAGTGAAACAGTTCCCTAAGCGGGCACGTAACAATTGTCATCATGCTGGAGTGTCCACACTCCATTGCGTCTCTTGAGTGCTCGTTCCAGGCCTGCTGCAGACTCGGGCTTCTGCTCGTGCCAGGCTGCCCCCACCCCAGCAGTTTTGTGAGGGTTTTTTATGCAGCTTTGCACAAAACCACCAGGAACATTTTGACTGGGCCAGGCCCAAAACTCAGCTGGCTCCTTCCCTCCCTACTGGAAAGCCCGTGGGCCAGAACCCCACAGCTGGCCCTTGGGGGAGAAATAGATGGAAGGTGCAACACGCCACCCCCTCCGTACTGGAATAGGGGAGAACCCAGCTCCCGGGGGGTGGGGCAGGGCCACCCTCCCAGCCTTCGGCAGGGGCTCCAGTGCAGCTGTAATCGCACCCCCCCCCCTCAGTATTTTGCCCTGTTTCCCCTGCACTCACAGCAGTGCACACGAGCCCAGGCAGGGCGGCCCTGGCCCTTTAAGAGCCAGATTGTGGCCCAGCTGGTTTTTCCAGAGATCCATCCAAACAGCCAGATCCTTTCCTGGGGGAAGGGAGCAGCCCCATTGCACAGAGAGAGAGAGAGAGAGAAGCCCCTAGTGCCTGCAGCTGCAGAAGGCGGATTGCAGGCAGGAGGCTGCAGAGGAGCAGTTTGAGGCTGGATCTGCACTGGAGCAGGGCAGCTGCTGGCATTTCAATCACTGCATCCTCTTCCGCTGCTGAAAGCTGGCCCCCTCCATGACTGGGAAGATAACAATACCTGGCGGTGCTAACAGTGGGACTGGGATGGGGATACCAACAGTAAGCAGGAGCCGAGGCCTGGAGTGTGGGGTTGGGGGGAAGCTGGAGCCATGGTCTTGCTGCGATCACTGAAAAAATATGAGTCCAGCCTGCTGGGAAAAAATAAAAATAAAAAAGCAGGGAACCGGGGCTTGACGTCAGTGGTGACAGGCTGGAGCACTGAACCTGAAGTCGGCGCTGGGATCTCCTCCCTCTGTTATCACAGTGGAGCCAGGCTGGGCTTAGGAGCACAGGGGGCTAAGCAAGGATCCCGCCCAGAATCCTGGCTCCTGATACAGGGGAAAGTCCAGATCCCAGCTCGGTGGCTGAAGCCTCTCTCTCTCTCTCAAGGGTTAACCCTGGATCCCCCCAGCGTCCCCACAGGCCGTCTAACTGCATGTGGGTTTGTAAAGCACCTTGGGATCCTTAGGCCTGAAGGGAGCCATAGAGAAATGGGAGCAGTGTCTAGGGGTTAGAGAGGGGTGGTGCTGGGACGTCAGGACTATTCTTGGCTCTGCCAATGACTTTGGGCAGGTGCCTTCCTCTAGATCCGTGCCTCAGTTTCCCTGGGTGTGAAGTGGGATTGATCCTGGCCATATGGGGCGTGCAAGGCTTGGTGCTTGCAGAGAACTAGGAGCCTGTTTAATGGAAGGTGCAGGGGCAGCTCATGTCGGATTTAGAGCCTGATGCTGGAGTGAATCCGGAGTGCCTGGATCGGGCTCGTTGGAGTTCCACTGGGGGAAGCAGGAGGGATGGATCAGGCTCCCTGGTGTTTTGCACCACTGGCAGCCAGGGCAGACCCGGGCCCTGCGGTCCTGCCTTCGCTCTGGTTTGCCAGGCCAAGGGAGAGCGCTCAGCGCTGGGAGCCCTGCATGGAAATTCCACTTTGAAACCGTTCCCTTCCCCCCGAGCGAACGCTGTCGGAAACTCTGGGCTCCGAGGCGCCCGGCCAGCTCTCCCTCTTTCCAAAACAAGCCGCTTTCAGCAGCGCCTGGCAGGGATCCTGCCTCCAGCCCCATGCAGGAACCAGGGCTCCGGGCCAGTGGAGAGTCCCCCCCGACCTTTTACGTGTCGCTCTCCCGCCTCCCTGCCCCTCCCCCACTCACCTGCCCCCCGACTCCCTCCCACCACCCTGCTCCAGGGGATCGGGAGTCCCCCCCCCCCCCGCTGTGGGGCGCCCCCTGTTGAGTCTCAGGCCCGGCCCTGCTTGCAGCTGCTCCAATGCTTCCAAAATCTTTCGGCAGGGCGCCCCTGCAGGCTGAAGGCGGCAGTGCAGCTCCAGCTGGGCAGGGGAGGCAGGGCCCACCCTGCAAAGGGGCAGGGTGAACCAGGTAGCGCCTCCAGTGGTGGGCAAGGGAAGTGGGGCGTCCCCTGGTGGCGGAGGGAGGCAGTGCACCCCTGCTAGGTAAGTAGGCAAGAATCCGGTTTACTGGGCGGTTCAGGAGGATGCCAAGGAAAGGGGGGAGCATGCTCAGCCCCCCCACCTATCCAGGGACAGACTCCCTAGCACTGTTTCCCCAGCCTTACCCTCCCTGGGGGCTCTGCTCAGGCCCCTCTGCCCTGGCAGGGAGTGTCCTGAGCTGCCTCCCACACTCCTGGGGGCAAGCGGCCGGAGAAAGTCTGGCCTTTCCGCCAGCATCGCCCCCCCCACCCCACCCTCCCTGTGCTTGCACACACACGCATTGCTGCTTCCCCTCCATGTCCAGGAGCTGCCAGCGGAGGATATTACTCAGCTCCCAAGCATCCCCCTCCAACCTGGCCGGCAGCCCAAAGGGTGGAGCCTGCGGGGAGAGGAGCTTGTGGGCTGAAGTCCTGGGGGTGGGAGGAGAGATGGGGGGGCACAAGGTAGGACCGGCCGGGGAGGGGGAGAGGAGGAAGTTTAATAGCAAGTTCGCAGACAAGCTGGGGGGTGGATCCCGGCTGGAGAGGAGATGACAGTGGGGTGGCGTCTCCCATCTTCCAGCTGGGATTTTTCTGTTTCCTCCTCGGCTCTCTCTCTCCTCCCGCCTCGCCCGCTCTCGTCTGGGGGAGAGAACATGCTCCGACCTGCTCCCTCGCCGGCTTCCAGCCCTGCCTGCCTGCGATCCCCCAGGCCAGGTCCAGCCGCCCTGCCAGCACGGCTCCCCCCGCCGGCTCCAGTGGGCCCAGTTTGCAGCCTCCAGGAGCAGAGGGACTCCTGGGGTCACTGGGACGTGCAGGACCCACACGCTCCCCCGCGTGGGCTTTGATCAGTGCCACGGGCTTGAGAGGGAGTGGGATTGCTCCATGGGCATGTTAGCCTGAGTGGCACCATCTCTGCCCCTTCCCCCACAAGCAATGCTCTCCATCCTCCCCCCCACAAACAGCCCCTCCCCTGCCCCATCCATCACACCCTTTTGCTCCGCACTCCCTGTAGCCTCCTCAGAAGTGGCCAGTTAGCCTGAGCCTCGGGGAGGCAGGCGGGTGTCGTTATCCCCAGGAGGGGAAACTGAGGCACTGAGGTGAGTACCTGTTGTGGTTGCCGGGAGACGGCAGGCCTAAGCCCACCCCAAGCTAAAGGCTTAACCAAGGGGGAGGGGCCACTGAACCCAGGCCAGGACTAAATGAAAAACCAGGGGTGGGGTCCACGGGGAGGAATTGACTGGAGTGTCCAGAGCCCGCAAAGAACACGGCCCTGTGCCCCAGGCCTGGGCTCTGGCCAGCCTGCTGCCCGCTGGCCTTGTGCTCTGCCAGCCCCAGCCAGAGCCCGCTAGCGCCGGCAGAAAGACTCCCCGGGACTCCGGTGGCTGTGGATCAGCTTCCCCCCGAATCCCCCCCAAAAAGTATTTTGTTCCAGGGAGGGAGAGGCCGCAGCTCGGCCTGTGTTTATACTGGCCCCTGTGCTGGCAGGGGCTGTCTCCAGCCCAACGGAGCAGCTCCGAAGAGGGGGGCAGTGAGTGTGGGTACAGCTGCTGTGCCCGGCTGCCGGGGGCCAGGGGCTGCTCTCCCCTGCTGTCAATGGCCCTATACCCATCACTCCAGAGGGGCACCTGCGCCCCCTGGTGGCCAGTGCCCTCCCTGAGGCCCACGGGCCGCTTTTCCCAGAGCACCGGTGACTGCTGGTTGGGGGTCCCTCACTCCGCTCTGGGGGGCCAGCTGACACGGAGTGGGCATGACCCTTGCTGTGCCCCAGCCCTGCCAGCCCCTGCAGAGTCAGTGCAGCCAAACCCTCGCCCGTGCTTCGGGCTCCGGCCCTGCCAGCCCGTCTCCAAACGCCTTGTAGCCTGGGCCTGCGGCGCCCCCAGGGCGCTAGGGACCATGGCTCCAGAAAGGGCCGGATCCTGCCTTCTTTGCTTCAAGGGGAACGTAACCTGACCAAGGAGAGCAGGCTCAGGGTTCTCAGCCCTGGCTCTGCAGCATGATTCTACCCTGGCTCGCACGCGACGCCCGTCACCGTGGCATCTGAGCCCCAGAGCCGCAAAGATATTTAGGGACGCTAGGCGCCTAAAGCCCTTTGGAGGAGCTGGGGCCAGAGTGCCTTTCGGCAAAGCACCGAGTCACGTGATTGGCATGGGCCACTCCCGGGTCCGTCTCTGTTCCTTGGGGGGGCGGGCGGGGGGGCTTGTTCGCTGATGTGATCTCAGGTGGGCAGGGCTCCTTGCAGCTCGAAGGGGAGTGGGAGTGAGTCCCACTCTCCTTCACCAGGCCCTGGTACCGCCCCCCCCATCTCCTGTACTAACCTGCATCGCCTTATGCCATTGTAGCGGAGGTGCTGAGGATGGTGCTCAGCAGGTATCCTGCACCTGTACCTCGAGTGCCTTGAGACCCTGATCCAAAGTCCACTGCAGCCAACCCTCCAGACCTTCAGAGGTGCCCAACTCCCATTGGTTTTTCAAATACATTTGAGGAGCAGGGCGCCGGTGCCTCAGCCCTTCGAGAGCCGAGGCCAGGGAGGGGACGTGTGGGGACCAGTGTTGTCACAGCGCCCTCCAACCTCCCCTCTGTCTCCCAGACACAATCCGCCTCCCACCCCCACTGCGGATCAACCACCCCGTGCTGGTGAAGTGTAGACGAGGCAGCCCTCTTCCCCACCCCCACCCCGTCTCCAGCTGAGGGCGAGGCGTGAGACTCAGGATGCTCCCTCGGCTCAGCCCAGGTGGCTTTACTGCCCTGCCCCAGTGGCCGGCTGCTGGATAAAATGATTGACCCATAGGGGCCGCAAGGGTCGGCTAGTCTAACCCCCTGCCAAGATGCAGGATTTGCACCATGGCCCCTCTGCTGTCCTGCCTCCTTCCCCCCAAGGGTTATGCGCCACTGGAAAAGTCCTGCCCGTCGGAGGACAGATCTTTCTCACCCTCGCTTGGACGTTGCAGTGGGAGGCACCGCGCTGTGTGTTGTATCGGCTGGACGGGTCCCTGGCTTGGGCCAGTGCTTTGGATCAGCCAGGTTCCACTCTAGCGTATAGTCGCCAAGTCTGATTTTGTTCATTGGTTCTTCCTTGCGCTGTGGGGAGGGGAGGGGTTGATCTTGGCTCAGCACTGGGGGCATTTTGTGTTTCTAGGAGGGGCGGTTTGCTCCACCGCTTGGGAGGCCAGCGCCGCTGAGCACAGGCCCTGCTTCTTAGTTAGTCATGGGTCAGGACCCCATTGTGCGAGGCGCTGGGCAAGCTCAGAACAAAGACACAGTCACTGCCCCAAGGCGCTTACAATCGAAGTGAGACACGGAGGCTGATATGAATGGGAGTGGGGCTGTGGGCAGCTCGGCCTAGTGGTCAGAGCAGGAGCCAGGCCTACCGCTGGTGGTTGCCAGGCGATGGCAGGTGTAAGCCCACCCACAGCTAAAGGCCATTGAACCCAGGCCACTAGTAAATTCTGGGGACAACAAATGATAAATCAGGGAGAGAGGAATGACGGTCAAAGCAGCCAAGCCTAATGGTCAGCGCAGAAGCCGGGAACCAGAGCCCGGAGCTGAGGAAGCGGAGCCGAGGGTCAGCACTGGGGTCTCTGGAGTGAGGCCCGGCTGGGAACAGGCAGGCACGGGCACTACCACAGCTGCAGGCAAATGCTTGGAGCACCTGCTGGGCTTAAGAGCCGGCTTGCTGGGCCTTCCAGCTACGCAAGCGGTGCAGCTCGTCGGGCAGCCGACTACAGGCCAGTGGGGCCTGTCACAGCGGCCGCCCCTCGCGGCGCTGTTAGAGACCCCCGCTTTTCTCTGATCTTTCCGCAGAACTCAGGAGACCCAGGTTCGATTCCCAGCTCCACCACTGACTCTGTGTGAGGCCGGCTGCCACTCTGTGGCCTCCATTCCCCACCTGTAAAATGGGGATAATACTGTCCCCTCGACCTCACCCTTTGTTACCTATTTATACCGCAGGCTCTTTGGGGCAGGGGCTGGCTCTCGTGCTGTGTCTGTGCAGCGCCTGGCGCCAGGGCCCTGATCTCGGCTGAGGCCTCTGGCTCCTGCTGTCACACACATAACACGGTGCCCCTTGCACAGCGTGTTCCCAGCTGGTTTCCTTTCCAGCCCTGCGCTCCCTCTATAATTATCTGGGTCGATTTCTAGTTTCCCTTTGTGACTGTGTCACTACGGTAATTGCAGCCAGCCTGATCCCGGGGAGTTGTTCTTCCTTGGGAATACCAACTCTGCTTTGAATGTCCTTTTTGGAGCTGAAATCCGGGGCTAACTCTCCTGGCTTATTGGCTGCTAGTTTCCTTGACGAATCCCTCGCTCCTGCGACCAGCTGGGAGGTGGATTCCTGGCCCGGCTCCTCAGCTGGCATCAATCAGCCTAGATCCCTGAAAGTCAATGAAGCGATGCTGATTGAGGATCTGGCCTGTTATTTTCCCTTGCGGAGGGGAGATGTGTGGGGCTGGTTTTTTGTCGCTCCCACGCTGCAGCTCTCGGTGCCTTGGCAGGGGGCAACACACCGGGGCGTTTCTATTGAAGGTGGATCAGTGGGATTTCATCCAAGGCCGGGTGAGAGGGGGAGAAAGGGGAGGGTGGCTCAGTGGGCCACGCCAGGCAATCTGGATCCGCACAGGAAGACCAAAGGTGAGCAGCTGCCCGAGCCAGGCCTGGCCTGCCTGCAAAGGGCTGAGGTGGGCAGGAGAGGGCAGCACCGGAGCAGATTTAACCCAGCCTAGGATGGAGTGGAGGAGGAGGGGCGACCAGCATCCCTGCAGCCCCTTCCGCTTCCTGTGGCTGGCAGGGAGCCCTCGGGCTCTCTGCATCTGCACCTGAGCGCATGGGGGGCAGGGCTGCCTGGCACCAGTCGCTCCCCCCAGGGGCTCTGCTTCCTTTTGGCAGCTGGAGGAGCCCACCTGGCACTGGGCTGGGGTTGATCTGAGCTGCCCATTGGCCGGCGGAGCTCCTTCCAGGGAGGGACACGCTCTGGCCGAGGGGATTGGCTGGCTGCCCTCTGAGGAGCTTTGCCAGCTCCAACCTGATCAAGTCTACTTGGTGTCCTTGTGCCTGGCTGGTTAGGATCCCGTGTGCCGTGAACTTCCTCCCAGCAGTGCCCTGTCTTAGAACTCCATTGGTGGGAGCTTCCTCCCCCATGTGCTGTGAGCTTCCTCCCAGCAGTGCCATGTCCCAGCGCCGTGCCTGGCGCTGGTTCTGCCTCTAATGCTCGTTTCCTCCAAGCGTGATCTGCTTGTCAGTGCCAGAGCAAATTCAAACCCTGGCGGGTCCCTCCCACCACTAACCTTGGCCGTGCCAGTCAGTGCCGCCAGCGGTGGGCACTTGGGGCCAGCCATGCCTTGTCCGTGGCAGCTGCTGCTGGCTTCCAGAGCAGGCGCTGGGGTGTGCGTTCGAGAGATGCCCGTCGGGACACGGCAGGATCTCATCGCTTCTTGTCATTTTTTTTTGTTTGTTTTGCCTGGCCATAAGGTGTAAAATAAATAAATAACTAGCCCCGTGAATCTATTTGGAATTGCTGCCTCACTCTGCCTTCTCCTCTGGGGACAGAGTGTTACACAGATGCTTCCTTGCTCAACAGGAAGTTTTCCTTAGCGGCACGGGCTCCCACATCTCCCCAATTAAACCAAGATGCTCTGAAAGACGCCATCAGCCACGCACGCCTCCCTGAGCTCAGGCCTGGCAGCAGCAATACTGGGAAATCAAGGGGTCTTGTTAGAAAAAGCAGGTAGGAAATAAGGAGGAACCCCCCACACACACACACACACCCCTGGAGGTTTTTATCATTATAATTATACAGCAGAGCCAAGAAGGCCCAGCTGAGCTCCAGCCCCTATTGTGCCAGTTGCTGCCCAGACACAAAATGAAGGATAGTCCCTGCCCCCCAGATCTAACTAGAGAAGGCAGCCAAAGGGCAGGAGAAAGGAAGGATGCTTAACCCCATTTTACAGATGGACAGTTGAGGCACAGAGACACAAGGGGCCAGTTTTTAATGCAATCTCTTGGCAGGCTGGGTTCTTTTGAAAACGTGGCCTTTTCCGACTTGCCCATGGTGACGTAGGAAGACTGTGATAAAGCCAATTTAGATCTAGCCCTCGTGAGGCGAGCACGGGGCTCTAACCGCCAGATCTCCTCACCCTAGACGGGTCCTGTGCAGAGAAGCAGTTTGAAAGGGATTGCACGTGACAGACAACAGGAAGGGCCGCAGAACCATTCGGCCTCTCCGGTGCTGGAATCGTGGGAAACGGTTCCTTTGGTCGTCAGCGGGTGCGTTGCTGGGGCTGTGTTTCTACAGAAGAGAGCTGGAGGCGGAAACAAGAAATGACCCACTTCAAAGCCTCGTGTACGAAAAGCTGCCCCTGGGGTTCACCCTCACCTGCTAGCATCTCTTTCCCTAGCCTAGAGTTGCCCCCATGTGAGATCTGACGTTTATTAAATCAGGGTCTGCGGCCCAATCTTCTGCTGACAGCTCTGGATGTAAACAGGGTGCTACCAGAGCAACTGCCAGTAGGTGGCGCTTGAGAACATACAGCATGAGGCCAGGGCTTGATAAGGCCCATAAACCCCGTAGTGGCCTGCAAATGGCGTCCGCTGAGCAGCAACCTGCTCTGAGCACATCTCACGCCTGCCTCTGGGGTGAGCCATAGGCTACGCACCAGCGGAGGAGAAACACGGGATCCCCGTTGAAATGGCCGGGGTGGGATTGAGGGGGAATTCATTGACCTCCCGGCTGTTCGCACCAGGGCTGTGCTGTCTTTAATGATCATCAGAGGCCAGGCGCCCAGAGCCGCCTGGGATCTCAGCATCGCTCTGTGCTGGAGCACTGACTCCAAGGAAAGAGCATCCCCCAGCTGAGGTGCCCACCGCAGTCCCTCGTACCATGCTGGGGCGCACTGGACTCAGTACTGTTCTGATTCAAAGGGGAGAATCGCCCCCACGTTGTCACCCCCAGGTTCTTGTCTCACAGCCATCCCTAACTCACTGGGATAGCAGGGTCGGTGACTCAGAGGAGAGACCACCCCCCCTATTCACCAATTCCTGCATCTGAATGGAAGGCCTCCCAGCCAGACTTAGCAAGCGAGCAATGACTAGCTCACAGCTGCAGGCATGGCTTGGGGATGTTTTTATTTAACCTGGTACACATGCTGCTTGCGATGCAGTGAGCCCCAGCTGTTCCCCTGCTTGCTGCCCGGGCTCTCTTCCCCCCTGGGTTTACTGATTCAAGCGTCAGCCCTCCAGCGGTGTCATAAGGGGTCTTTGGGCCACCCTCCTTCGAGCCAGGATGACATCAGGCAGCCAGGTGGAAGCAGAAAGCTGTGCCACCATGATGGATAACACTGTCCGCGCTCTGTCCGGTTCAACACCGGAGCCTGTCTCAGCAGCTGAAGTCTGTGTGCTCTTTCCCAGAAGGATGCAGTCGCGGGGGGGATCGGAGGTCTCAGCTGGGATTAGACAGACACATTATGGGCACATCTTTTCACCCTTTCTTTAATCCTATGGATATCCCTATAGCAAGATGAGTGACTTTCCCAGAGGTAGCGCTCTGGACTGGGATTCAGAATACCTGGAGGGCCGGGGAGTGTCTGTCCCTGGCTCTGCCACTGATCAGCTGTGTGACCTTGGGCAAGTCACTTCACCGTCTGTTTCCCCACCCTTTGTCTCTCTCGTCTATGTAGACGGAAAACTGTTTGCAGGCTGGGTCTTGCTATGTGTGTGTACAGCACCTAGCGCAAAAGGGCCTTGATCTCAGTAAGGGCCTCTAGAGGCTGCCACAATAATGTATCACATAGAGATTTCCCTATCACTAAGACACTTCTCCAGCTCTGTCTCTGCTCAACAGAGAAACAGTCCAAACGCTACAGTTTGCCATCTGGGCATTGCAGGTTTACAAAAGGCTATTGTTGCAGATACTGTAATTTTTTGGTGGATGGGGGGAAGACTTGAGTAGGAAAAGGGGGTAAAATTTAGGTCTAGAGTTTTGAGTCTGAGGTTCCATGTCCTCTCTTTCTCTCTCTCTCACACACACACACACATCATGAATTTGGTGGCGTGAATAGAATCTATCCCAGCCTCAAACCCTCCTGGTCCAGGTTTTGTAAACCCAACAATGTAACTCACCAGGTTTTGAAAAAACCCCAAACCCAGGTTCCCTGGTCCATTGCTGAATATTTCTTTGTATCTCAGGATACGCATCAAAAGGCCTCAGAAAGGGAGTGTGGTCTAGTGGCCAGTGCAGGGACTTGGGAGTCAGGACTCCTGGGTTTTCCTCTTGGTTCTGGGAGAAAAGGGTTGCCTAGTGGTTGGTGCAAAGACCTGCGTGTCAGGGCTGCTCACATCTTTTCCGCCACTCTGTCGCTGATTCGCTGTGACCTTGGGCAAGTAATTTCATCTCCCTGTGCCTTGAGATTTATGGCCCAACTCCAGAAATTATCAGCACCATCTACAAAAATAGAAATATCGCCATTATTACATTTTAAAATATAATAAGGGCAGCTGAGGCGCACAATGGGAGGCGCTGGCTCAGCGATACGCACCCTCCTCCCGAAAGCACCACGTAGTAGCAAAAATGCAGCTGTATGTCTGAATGCACCGGAAACGTACATTATAGACAACTGTTGGGTTAAGGGAACCGTCACAGGAAAAGGGAAACGGACAGGCTAAAAGTTGTGTATTTAAAGGGGGAGGAAGAGGGGACGCCTTACCTTTGTTACGTGATGGGTGTAGACACCTATGGTGGATGGGGAGAGAGCGAATCTTTCCCTTGAGCAGGGAGAGCTGCATGCTGTACGTGCATGGATTGCCAAGGCATTGGAGCTGGCCTAGCCATGGTGGGTTAAGTAATCCCCTTAGCACACACGGAGAGCGGTGTTGTGAGGAGTCATGCTTGGCTAGCATAAAGAACTACGGCCATTACCCTGGCTGAGGTTAGAGCCCCGGCTGTGCGGCGCCTTTCTGAACTTCTGTTTGAAATCCTCTGACCTGTGGGAAGATTTGGTTGGTTTGGCTCGGGCTCCTAAGGTAGTTGTCCCAGAGACGAACTCTCCTGGCCTGGCCCAGCACCGTAAACGGGCCTTGCTGAGTGACTGTAAAACAAAATAAAATCAAACTGCCGCTTTTGGTTTCCCTTCTGCATTTCATTCAGCATGATAATCCATTCGTCAGTTTCCCCTGTGTGTCTAGTCAATTTCACTTTCATGTTCCCATGCTCTCATACAAGGCTGCCCTTTCTGGGCTGCAAACGCTGCTAGGGGAAATACATGGGAAAATGTTCTGTTGCTCTTACGGTTTGTAATTTTTTTTTAACTTCCGTTTAGGCCCGAATTTGATCTGGTGGCATCCCCGTGAAAGCCTCTCATTGAGCATTGGTTGCCTGTGTTTCTAGTAAGGTTGTGGGCCTGAAGCAACCCTCCTTGGACGGGAATATGAGGCCAATAAAGACCACGACACAGTGAGAGGGAGACACACTCGCACCACTCCGTGGAGCCGGGTCAGTACGAAAAAGTGTGTCTATATTCCGACGCGATGCTTATATCGCAGTAGTGCCAGGAAACCAGCTGAGCGAGGTGCAGTGCAGACATGGTAAATGACCAGCTCCAGAAAGGACTCACGTAGTTAAAGAATGTGAGTGGTCCCACAGACGCCATTGGAACCACCCAAGCGCTCAAGGCTGAACAAGTGTATCGGTGTTTGAAGGATTGGAGCCATAGTTAGTCATTTTTAAAACCATAGTTCAACTGAGGTTTTCAAGGGGGCCTGAAGGGGTTAATTCTTTCAGAAACAGGCTCCTTACTCCCTTAGGGTTTTTTTCTCTAAGGCCTGGTCGACGCTAAGAAATTAGGTCAGTCTAACTACGTTGCTCAGGGGTGTGAAAAATCCATACCCCTGAGCAACGCTGTTGTCTTCCTAGCATCTGCGCAATGTGCCTCAAGTGGCATGTGACCAGGATTCATCACTGAATTTGGTCCGCTGGTTGGACCATTAGCTTCCCCGGGCCAGGCCGGGTGCTGCCGGGGAGCGTGACGTGGACAGCGATCCACGCCCCCCCAGAGATGCAGTTAAACCGACCTAAGCCCCCACCCCCCCGGCCCGGTGCAGACAGCACTAGATCAATGGGAGAATTCTCCTGTCGACCTAGCGGAGAGGGGGATTATCTATGCCGACGGGAGAACCTGCCTGCATCTTCACTGCAGTGCCACAGTTGCAACGTTTTAAATGTAGACAAGCCCTACATCTCAGCCTTTAATGGATCAGCTTTAATGATTCCTCTGTTAGCAATCGTAGCTAAAAAAGCTGTTTAATTGTCTATCAAGCTGTTCCTTCCGGGGTCTTGTCTACGCTGCGCCTGAGACTTTCATCAGTGGCTAGTGATTTTGGAAGTCTGGCCTGGAACCCCTTAAAGGAGCCTGATGTTCAGGAAAAGCTGAGCTGCCATCCGATCTCTTTAAGGCACCTTTTGGGGTAGGCATCCAGAATTTGAAAGGCGTTACCTTCAAAAATGTTGATCTGTGTACGTTACTATAGGGGAGGCAGAATGCAAAGGTTTCGTTCGGTTGTGACTTGACCTGCTGTGCCTGGAAATGCAGTTTGGATTTCACATGCAGCTCTGAGACCGTGTGCAAAGTTATAAAAAAAGAGCTAAGCCCAGAGACTTGGAGGATTGTGGCTATTAGCGTAATAGGAGTACAGGGCCATGGCCACTCAGAAGATACAGAACTGGCAGCTACCATTGTTGAAACGTCTTATTCCTCGCTCTGTAAACCTGGATTGACCTGCAGCCATTGTGAAACGTTGAACCAACTAGCTAACACACAAAAGAAGAAAAATTCAGTGGATCTTGTCGATCACAGCGGGGGAAATGTCTGGATGGAAAAGCCTGTTCAGGTAGTGGGGGCGTCGGGGGATGTGTGTGGCTGGGGAGAGAGAACCGTTTGGCCTAGTTTAGGAAAACGGTAACCGGAAACAGGGCAGGGGTGGAAGAAACGTACAAAGAACAGTGGTGTACATTGGGCTCTGCCACTCGCTGCACTAGTGATCGAAACAGTGGTTGGGGATGGGGACTACCAGCCAGAAGATCTGCGTTCTATTCCCAACTGTGCCACAAAACCTGCCGCCCTGCCCCGTGCCTCAGTTTCCCCTCATATAAAACGGGCATCTCGAGAGGCACCTACCTCAGAGGAATGGGTGTGAGGCTTTACATTGGCAAATGCTGTGAGCCCTTGCAGTGGGGCAAAGGGGTATAATGAAACCAGTCTGCACGACCCCCATCCCCACAGGATGGGTGAGGGATCGTGGCCTCCAGGTTGAAAATTCATGCCACCCTGATCTCATCACCCTATATCCCTGCCCCAGAGATCCTGCAGCAGGACAAGCTGACAGCTCCAGGGTCCTTTTACAGAAAGTTCTTTGCTTCAGCCTCTCACGCTCTTGCGAATGTTTGGGCGGTGGAAGAGAGGGAGCGCGGCAGGCCATGCCGATGGTGCAGAGGGAGCTGCACCTTCTGAACTGGCGTCGGGCATGGGGATCCTGCGGAGGAACCCGGCTGGCCAAGCAGCTACTGAAAAGGGACCGTGGAAGGCAGAGGGAAGGGTGCCCTGAGGGGAGCGGGCTAGAGAGAAGCAGCAGGGTGCAACTGCCCAGAATCCCGGCTCCTGCCTCGGGGTGTTTGTCTGCCAGGAAAAAGGGGACCAGACGTGCGCTGAAAGCCAAGAGCAGGGAGATGTAGCTGGAGCCTCTGGATTAGGGAGGATGAATGAAAGGGAGCAACACCCGCTGCTTTGCTGGAGGAGACTCCGTATTTTGCAGTGCGTCGACACACAAACCCTGCTCCTTGGAGGATCCCCACCCACTGCTCCCAGCTACTCCAAAACCCCTTCCCTGCTGGTCGCACCAGATTACGCTTCTGTTAGCTCTCGGCCTGATCACTGCTCAGACCTGGCCCCGGCCCAGTGGAATATTAATTGGGAGCCTGGCCTTTCCTCATCAGGCCTGGGTGTGTGGGAGGGCATGGGAACTGGGGGGGGGGAGGGGGGGGAGGGAGATGGCCTAGCTGGAAGCAGATCCACTAATTCAGGCTCTCCTTCCACCTGCCTATTAAGTGATTCCTGCTAGTGCATGATGTTGTGTCCAGGAGGAATTGAAGATTCATAAGGGTTGGCGGGGGGTGGGGGGGATTGTCAGCTGAGAGGCGTCACTTTCCTCCATCCTCCCACCCCTTCCCTAAATTTAAACAGGAAAAGCTTTTAAAACACACCTGCCTGTACGCTTGCAATCCCGTTCTTTCCTTTGCTATGGAGCATGCGGGGAGCGGGAAGGGGTTAGAGCAGGGACTGGAGTCAGGATGCCTGGGTTCTACTCCTGCCTTGATTTCACCTCCCTGCGCTTGCGTCTCTAGCTGCAAAATGAGCTTGCGTCATTCCCTGAAGTGGTCTGGGAGGTTTGCTAGCAAAGAGCTCGGAGATCCTTGCATTGCTCGGATCTAGCATGTCACAGACCAGGGCCGCCTTTAGGAAACAAAAGGATTGTAATCAAGATGAAAACACCAGACAGCGTTGCTCCTTACACTGGCGAGGCCGGCTCCGTTAGTCTTAAGCTTCGGGCATGAAATATGTCCGTGGCTCAAAGCTCGGCTGTGCCAGTGCAACCTTCTGTGGAAGTCAAATTTAATGTCCTGCCGTTTCCCCTGTGCGTGTGTGTGCGTTTCGAGTCTATGCACTCTGCAGGGCCTGTTCATAAGAAGCTAGGCTTACTCTGATGCCCTTGGCCAAAATTTCACACTCTCCACCCAGCCCCCTGCCATTATGTTGGTTGCTGTGTGCCGGTTGGTTGCCACCTTCAAGCATAGAGGTGCCCATTGGGTGAGGCAAGGAGGGATCCTTTGGGGTATAAAACGTTGTTCGTCAGTTTCCATGTGAGGAGAGATTAAAAAGACTGGGGCTGTTCAGCCTGGAAAAGAGATGACGAAGGGGGCATCATATGATCGAGGTCTATAAAATCATGAGTGGCCTGGAGAAAGTGAAAGTAAGTGTTACTTACCCCTTCACATCGCACAAGAACCAGGGATCACCCAAAGACATTAATAGGCAGCAGGTTTAAACCAAACAAAAGGAAGTGTTTCTTCACACAGCGCACAGTCAACCTGTGGAACTCCTTGCCAGGGGATGTTGTGATGGCCAAAAGTAGATCTAGAGTCAAAAAAGGACTGGATAAGTTCATGGAGGGTAGGTCCGTCAATAGCTATTAGCCAAGATGGTCAGGGGCACAAGCACGTGCTCTGGGTGTCCCTAAACTTCTGACTGCCAGGAGTGGGGACTAGACCAATGGTTTTCAAACTTTTTCTCTGGGGACCCAGTTGAAAAAAATTGTTGATGCCCATGACTCAATGGAGCCGGGGATGAGGGGTTTGGGGTGCAGGAAGGGGTTCTGGGTTTGGGGGGGCTCAGGGCTGGAGCAGGGGATTGAGGTGCGGGATTGGGGCGTGGGCTTACCTCGGGCAGCTCCTGGTCAATGGTGCAGCAGGGTGGCTAAGGCAGGCTTCCTGCCTGTCCTGGCACCACAGACTGGGCTGTGCCCCGGAAGAATCATAGAATCATAGAATCTCAGGGTTGGAAGGGACCTCAGGAGGTACCTAGTCCAACCCCCTGCTCAAAGCAGGACCAAACCCAACTAAATCATCCCAGCCAGGGCTTTGTCAAGCCGGGCCTTAAAAACCTCTAAGGAAGGAGATTCCACCACCTCCCAAGGTAACGCATTCCAGTTCTTCACCACCCTACTAGTGAAAAAGTTTTTCCTAATGTCCAACCTAAACCTCCCCCTCTGCAACTTGAGACCATTACTCCTTGTTCTGTCATCTTCTACCACTGAGAACAGTCTAGATCCATCCTCTTTGGAACCCCCTTTCAGGTAGTTGAAAGCAGCTATCAAATCCCCCCTCATTCTTCTCTTCTGCAGGCTAAACAATCTCAGTTCCCTCAGCCTCTCCTCATAAGTCATGTGCTCCAGCCCCCTAATCATTTTTGTTGCCCTCCGCTGGACTCTCTCCAATTTATCCACATCCTTCTTGTAGTGTGGGGCCCAAAACTGGACACAGTACTCCAAATGAGGCCTCACCAGTGCTGAGTAGAGGGGAATGATCACATCCCTCGATCTGCTGGAAATGCCCCTACTTATACAACCCAAAATGCCATTAGCCTTCTTGGCAACAAGGGCACACTGTCGACTCATATTCAGCTTTTCGTCCACCATAACCCCTAGGTCCTTTTCTGCAGAACTGCTGCCCAGCCATTCGGTCCCTAGTCTGTAGCAGTGCATGGGATTCTTCCGTCCTAAGTGCAGGACTCTGCACTTGTCCTTGTTGAACCTCATCATATTTCTTTTGGCCCAATCCTCTAGTGTATCTAGGTCCCTCTGTATCCTATCCCTACCCTCCAGCGTATCAACCACTCCTCCCAGTTTAGTGTCATCTGCAAACTTGCTAAGGGTGCAGTCCACACCATCCTCCAGATCGTTAATGAAGATATTGAACAGGTCCAGTTCCTAGATGGAGGTGCGCAAGCAGTTCCATGCGGCTCTCACCTGCAGGCACCGCCCCCCACCCCAGCTCCCATTGGCCAGTTCCTGGCCAATGGGAGTGCGGAGCCGGTGCTCGGGATGGGGGCAGCGCGTGGAGCCCCGTGGCCCCCCTGCTTAGGAGCCAGACCTGCTGCTGGCCATTTCCAGCGCAGTGTCAGAATAGGTAGGGACTAGCCTGCGTTAGCAGGGCAGCACTGCTGATGGGACTTTTAATGGCCCGGTCGGCGGTGCTGACCAGAGCCGCTGCGACCCAGTGCCTGACATTCCGCGGCCCAGTACTGGGGTGCGACCCAGCATTTGAAAACCTCTGGACTAGACGACAGGAGATGGATCACTCAATAACTCCACTGTTCTGTTCATTCCCTCTGAAGCGTCTGGCACCAGCCGCTATCAGAGGACAGGATACTGGGCTAGACAGACCATTGGTCTGACCCAGTGTGGCCATTCTTACGTTTTTCATAGTCATTTAAAAGTTGAAGGAAAGAAAATAACGTAATGGAGAATCGATGTCTAAGGCCCTGATCCCACAACTGGATCCTTTTGGCCAGCAGGTGGACCAATGTTGCAAGACATGTATCTAAAAGTGCAACCACCTTTCCAAGGAGCTGTGGGATCTCTCTCTTATTTTAATCCTCTCCCTAAAATCTGTTAATATCAATTCCTCCCTCCTACTCTGTACGTGCTCACAACACACCAGGAAGTGTTACCAGCTCTCACAATCTTACTGCAAGAGTCTTCAGCGATGGTCTAAAACCTGGAGTCCCATGGAGTGAATTTCAGCTGGCTAGGATAGGCGCTGGAACGAGGGTTTCTGGGAGTGCTGCTGGACCCACTGGCTTGAAGTAGTAATAACAACCCAAATAGATGGTTTCAACCTTCAGCACCCAGCCACACTAGAGAAATTGTTCCCACACCACTGGTTTCTAGTTCTTGTGGTTATGGAGAAAAGCCTGAAAGGATGACCTATGGGCTCAGAAACCAGAAGGCAACAGGAAAAGAATACGATTGATTTCTCTCTCTCTCTCGAATTTTAAGCCAGTCTCGTGATTTTTGGAGGCCCTGAGAGCTTGGGGGTGATAATATTGTATAACCTCACACACAACTAAGCAGCCTGACCCACAACACACTTGCTTTAACCTTTCTACTCAACACACCTCCTGCTTGCTCATCGCTCACTCAGAGATAAAACCCCTGGGTACATAACTCATTTGTGTTATGACATACACACGCCGCACATCATGTCGTGCACCCAACATGCAGCCATCCCCTATACAGCTCTGAAAATCCCCTCTATGCGGATTCTCATGGTCATTCTCTCATCTTTGTCTGTCTTGTTTAGGGTGACCAGGCACCACATGTGAAAAATAGGGACGGGGTGGGGGGTAATAGGAGCCTAGTCTTGTTCATTCATACAGCCCAAAGGCTTGTACCCAGTGTCAATGATTAGCATACGCACAGTGCACTTACACAACCCAGATCAGTCACTTGACATGTTAGCCTCCACACAACACAGGCCAGATTCCTTCCGCACACAACTCCCTTCTACAGCATGCTGCTCTTCAGCCAACCAATAACTGCTGCACATGCAATAGTGCCCGCGTGCTCTTGTGCACACAGTCTAGCCTGCACACTCTTGCACATGGAACCTCGCCTGTGCGCTCTTGCACTTTACTCTTTCAGTTTCTCTCGCACACTCATTCTCTCATCTTTTCACACGCACCCTCACTCTCTTTGCACATCACACACACACACACACACACACACACACAAAATCTCTCTTTCTCTCCCTAACTGGGCGCTCCTGCCCCTTTAAGGGTTAACCTTCCTCTCCGCTACATCGCGTTCCACAGATTGACACATCCTACTGGCGGCAGGTCCCGGCCGCCCAATCGGCGGCCGCCGAGCCGTGCCCCACGTGGGGGCGGGCCGCTCCCGCCGCGCTCCCATTGGCCAGCCGGCTCGGCGATTGCCCGCACGAGCCAGGCCCCACGTGGAGCTGGCGCTAGTTCATTGATCGCGCTCCCCCCGCAAAGCTGCTGCTGCTGCCGCCGCGGCGGGGGCCGAGGCCGGCCGGGAGCGAGCGCGCGGGCAGCCCCGGACTCCGGCCGCCCGCTCCGCGCTGGGTGCAGCCGCCCGGGGCCAGCGGCGCGGTGAGTCCCCCGGGGGGCGGGAGCTGGAGCTGGGCGGCGGGGGCCGCTCCCTGCCCGCCCGCCGGGCTCTACCTGCTGCGGAGGGGCAGGGCCCATTGTTTGGACGGAGGGGGGGAGCTGGTGAGTGGGGGCACGTTCCCGGGGGGGGGGCAGGAGAGAGAGTTGGGGGCGAGGGAGGGGGCACTCTTTGGAGGGGCCAGGGAGGGGGTGCTGGCTGGCTCGCCAGGGAGGGGTGCTGGCTGGGGGGCAGGGCAGGCCGGTTGGTGGAGCGCTTTTTCCGGGGCGGCCGTAAGTGGGGACTAGCGTCTCGGGTGGCCGTGGAGGGGGCACTGGAGGGAGGATGCCCAGGTTGCTGGGTTTTTCCTGTAGGCGCAGGGGAGCCTGCACGGTTGGGGTTGGGGCTGGGGGGCTGTATTCCTTGCCTGCTCATAGCCGTGCAGGGACATATCCTCGCGGCGGTGTTGCATGGGTCTGGGCTAGGGAGAGGCATTGCCGGGGAGTGCCTTGCAGCCTGTGTCAAGGGCCTGACCTACATAAAGAGGGTTGAGTTCCTCCCCTGGGCAGGGCGGGCAGAGGTGCTCGCAGGCCGGGTGCCTAGATGGGACATAGGCACTGAGGGGATGCATAGGGAGCCAAGCCCGGTGGGCCTAGCCATTTCAGTGATGGGCCAGCCAGGTGCTTGGGGTGCAGGGTGGCAGGTGGGATCTTAATGACAAAGCTGGGCGAGGAGCGTCTGGGTTGGTGGTGCTGGAATTTAGATCAGGGTGAGCTGGATCCTGAGAGGTTGTGGCTGAGTGAGTGTGGGCTTGTTGAAAAGGTGGGCCAATGGGTGAGATATTTGTCGGGGGCTGAGGAAGGGGCCTCTGGCTCAGAGCACTGCTGTACTGGGATGCATGTAAGGCAGAGACCTTCCTATTGAAATTTAAGAAGCGTTTCCTGGTTGGATCTCACCTTCTCCCACGGGTTGAGGGAAGATGAGATGTGGCCGGCTGTAGTAGGACTGGTGGTAGTGGGGGTTTGGCGGGGAAGGAATGAAGAGGATCCTCCTCCTTTGAGTTTCCTTGGCTGGAACGTGACTGTCCCTGTCTCTTTCAGAGTCCGTAGCCGTGCTGGAGCTGGCCGGCTTCCTTGGGCCCGGGCCCTGAGAGAGTGGTGGAGTGAGATAAGGCTGGGATTACAGGCCTGCTTTGCTCCGAAGATGTTCCCCCAAAACCGCCCCCCGGTGAGTGCCCCGGTTAGACTCCGTTCCCATGGCCCAGTGTGGAGCAGCATTGGGGTGTTCCTTACTTGCGCTAAATTGACCCTCTCCCCGCCACATCCCTGCAGGCCGCCCTGTCTGGATTGCCCCACCTAGGAGAGGGAGGAAGCGGTTGTTGCAAGTATCTGTGCTTCTGCCTTTGCGTGAGAGTCTCGCTGGTATAGCTTAAAGTGTGAATTTAAACCGGTGCGAAAGGCGGCGTGGACACTCTTATTCCGGTTTCTTTTAGGAAGAGGATCTAAGATAAACTGAATGACCAGTGTTTACACTGGAGGGTTGCGCTGATTTAGCTAAATCCGCTTAAAACTGGTGCAACTTCTGCGTATGTGCGAGGGCTTAGATGGAGCTTGGGTTTAGACCTCTCTGACGGTACGGCCGGCATTCGTCTTAGTGCTGGTCTTCTCCGGCTTGGCTATTAAACCCTGGCTGTCGAGCTGGGACCAAAGGTGGCAAAGGATCGCCCTTCGAGGAGCTGATTTCCTTTGTGTCCGTTCTCCCTCAGCTGTCCCCTTCCCACGAGTGCCTGCTCTCTGTCTCTGCCTTGTGACAGTCAGGTGTGGGGCCGGTGGCCCCAGGAATTGGGACTGGGGATTCTGCGGTCGTTGTCCCCCTCCCGAGAGCCTGGTTCTTGCAGGCTGCGTGAATAGCGCGGCCACGTTGCAGTGACTGCCCTCTTCCTTCCATGCCCTCCGCCGTAGGCTCATCTCCAGGCACCCGCTGTGGCTTCGGCAGCTGCTGGCACGGTTTCCGCAACCCCTCAGTCCCTGAAACTGACCTATCCGGAGACCTTGGACCGGATCAAGGAGGAATTCCAGTTCCTGCAAAACCAATACCACAGGTAACGTGCCGCCAAGCCCCGCCGCGCCAGCGAGAAGCGGCGCCACTTTATCTGGGCTGGCAACAAAATACTCCTCTATCTCCACGCTGGGCATTAGGTCTAGGTGGGCGGGAAGTGGCACGCCACGCCAGCACGGGCACTGAGCCATACGTGTAGCAAGAGTGTAAGAAGCCACCTCGGTTCCTTGAAACGCTGCTCTTGAGCAGCACTGACCAAAAGCCTGTCTAGTGCTCCTGTGCTGTCGGCTCTGTCCCAACACGGGCCTGGGCTTTCCCCCTGCGTGTCTGGTAATCCGGGTCCAGATTCCTGCCTGTTCTGTTGCCAGGCTGAGCAATCCCTAAATGCACCCCCTGCCCCTGCTCTGTAGCCTGCTACATTTGGAAAGCAGATGCGGGAACATTCAAACTTCCTGCAACCTGTTTCCTTGGAGCACGGAAGCCCATGACACACACTCCTTCCTGTGCGCCTGCCTGAATCCCCTCCCCCCCCCACCCCCTTTTCCAGTTCCCTACCTCTTGGCAGATGGGACTGGAATGGATTCTGCCCAGTCGCTCTTTTTTCTGAGCTAGGGGTTGGCAGACTAAAGTTTTGCATAAATCTTAAACTCAAGCTTTAGGCTTCTGTGCCGCCGACTAACCCTTGTTCGCTTGGTGGGGGGCGGTGGATGGGGGGGTCTCTCTCTCTTTATTTTTACAGCTTGAAGTTAGAATGTGAAAAACTGGCAACAGAAAAAACAGAAATCCAGCGACATTATGTCATGGTGAGCGGGGTGTGGGGTGGCGCTCCCCTTTCCCAGCGTTCGGAGCAAGCGAAAGACCAGCCGGGTTGGGTTTCCTTGGCTACCGGCTTGTACTTGGGCTGCTGCTCCTGCCCCCGGAGATCTGGCTGGGTGACCTCACTCGTGAGATGAGTGCGGCTGAGCTCTGCTTTGATGGCTTTCAGCCGCGTGTTATTGCTGCCGGAGAGGGTGGGAGGGAGCGCTGGTCTGATGATTTACTGGGCCCCGAGCTGTGCGGGGAGGGAATTGACAGGCGGGTACAGCCCCATCTCGGCTCTTATTGCTGGAGTTGGGAGGGGAAGGGGTTGGAATCTGCTCGTTAGTTTCCCTTTTCCATCTCTCTCCTCTCTGCTGGAAGAGAAATCGAGCCAGACGGTGAGCAGCAGAGATTGCCTAGCACGTGGGGCTTGTGTTTGAAGACGACCGTCCTGGTTGCTATATTGTTTCTCTGTTCCAGGGGGTGGGGTGCTGGGGAGAGCTCGCCCCGTGCCTGGCAGAGAGATTTGGGGCAGTATCTTCTGATCCCAGCAGGTCCCGATAATGCAGGAATTCGGGGTCAGGCTGACCTCGCACGCCTGTGCTGGAGAGGACTTTGCAGTGTCTGGTTTGTCCATTAGCCGTGCATCTCCCTTAGTGACGCCGTGTTCTTTCCCTTGCAGTACTATGAAATGTCCTACGGCCTGAACATCGAAATGCACAAACAGGTGAGTCTCCGGCAGGCCTGGTCTTCCTGCCAGCTGCCTGTGGTAGCCCCCGGTGGGCTCACCCTTGCTTCCTGCTTCGTAGCCCATCCCCGTCCCAGATAAACCCAACCCTGTCGCTTTTCTCCTTATGCAAAACACAGCTTGGGGTGTGGGTTCCCCCCTGCCTTTCCCATGTTGCACGGGATGGGGGCAGCTCCACTGTTGCAGAGTGAGTGGAGGAGTCCATTTCCACCTCTGCTACTGACTTGCCTAGTGCCCTTGGGATGGTCCCTCGGTGTCGCCTCCCCCCTGCGATGTGGGAATAGTTCTGGCCGACAGAGGTGGTCTTCGTGCGCCCCTGCGGCAGGGGCTTCCGCTGAGCCTTTGCCTGGTGCTGGGGAAACTCAGCGAGCACGCGGCGAAGATGAGCTTTGGGCCTGCGCGCTCAAGCACTTGTGGGAGGCGGGTTTTGACTTTCGCTGCCATCCCGCTTGTCCAGTCCGGGGACCTGGCGCCCTGGGACCCCTGAGCTAAGCCCGGCAGCCCTTGGGCACTCAGCTAGGGAATGGAAGAGGGGTGAGAACTGGGGTGGAAGCTGTCAGATAATTCATTACCAGCCTCTTGGTGAGCTCTGGTGAGCGGCTACGCCGGGGCTGCCTGGGGTTCCTGGCAAGTGTCCTGAGGCCCTGTGGTGCCCAGGACGGGCCAAGTGTTGGATCTTCTCCCATTGCTACCAGATCTGCCCTGCTACCCGCAGTGGCCATGCGGCGTCTGTATCAGGGAGCCCGTGTGGGAGCAGAGGTGGGTGTGGGGAGGGGACTCCAGGGCCTCGGAAGCCATCAGGCTTTCCCCTCCCCCCCCACCCCGGCTGCACTGCGCACTGGGTTACCAGCTGCTCTGAGACAGAAGGTTTCTTCTCATCTATTTTTAAAGAGGCTGCATAGGAGTCTGGCAGCGTGTGCCTTTGCCGGCACATCCCTTCCGCCTCGCCCCCGACCCGGGTGGACTCGCGTCCCCCGGCCCGGCCAGCTGTTCCGCGGGTGTCTCTCTTTTTGGAGACCCGGCTGCAGCCAAGGCTGGGCTGTCCCCCCCCCTCAGCTCGGGAGCACTGGGGGATGTGGTGGGGCAGCCTTAGCTCCGGGTTGCACTGACGGCTGCCCTGCTCCCTGGCTTTGCGGAGCCGGCTTGCTTCTCCGCTGCCTTCCCAGCAGAAGGAAAAGGCCACCTGGTAAAGCCAGGGACTTAAGGGAAGCACAACCAGGAGACTGAGAGCTGAAGGGAAACGGACACAGCTCTGCCCCCCCCCCCCCCCGTTCTCCCCCATTTCATCTGGCTGCTCGCTCGCAGCGCTGCGCAGACAGCAGTATTTACTGCCGATTCCAGGTGCCGCTGGCCGCCTGCCAGCGTGCTGTCTGCACTTTTAACGAGGGCCCGTAAGTCTGCGCTCTGACAGCCAATGGCCCTCGTGTGAGAAATGGGAGCTGCCCGCGCCGAAGGCCGCAGGTTATCGGTGCTGCGGGGAGACGGAACCTCTCCTTTGCACGCCCGCCTCGTCGTCCCAAGTGGAGCCTTCCTCTGGGTCTTGTCCCGTTCCCACCCTGCCTCTCCAGCAGGCAACCTAATGCCCCGGGCCCGCTGCCCGCTCCCACCTCCCTGGCCCGCTGCCTCTGCCAGCCCGCACAAGCCCTATTTTATTTTGCTTTATCGCGCGCCGCTAGCTGCTGGCATAAAGAGCGCGTCGTTAACTTAATGCTCAATCAGGAGTCTCGTTAATAAAAAGGATGAGCGGCTGAATGGGCCGGCCAAAGGAGGAGGCCACCCAAAGCGCGTCTCGCTGAGCCGGGTCTCCTGCCCTGCTCTCAATAAGCTCAGAGAAGGAGCCCAAAACCCCGTTGTCTCGAGCGCCCAGCGGGTGGTTACTGTGGGGCTGGCCAGGTGGAGTCTTCAGGGGCTGGGGCCGAAAGTCCTCTGAGTTGCAAGGGACTGGTGCTGCTCCGTCCTTAGCCCCTCCGCTGAGACCGCCAAGAAGCTGGGGTTAGCCGCGTTGGCTACAGCCGCCCGTTCGGAACGAGACGAGGGCGATCCGCTGCTTCTGGCGTCGCCATGGCGTGCTGGGATTCGCCGCTGCCCTCCGGCTGACTTCGAACCGGCGACCCGGTCAAAAGGCTCCGTGTCCCGCCAGCTCTCAACCGACCCGTCCAATCCCTTTTAACCCTGGCCACTCTTCGGTACCGGGCGCGACGCTCTACTTAAGCCGTTACTTCTCCCCAGGCCGCCTGGTTTCCCTCTCGTGTCGTGTGCCGCTTTCTTGTGTCGGAGCTTTGAAGAGGCCGGTGGGTGAGCGGGCCAAGCTCTGCTGGAATGGATTTCTTCTCTCTGGCCGGCTCCCGGACTGGGAAGGAAGCCCTGGTCCCTAAGCATTCAACAGGGGATTCATTGCACTGCGGCTGGAGGAGCTGGATTGTCTTTTAACGGCTGCTCCATGTAGCACCATAAACCCTGCTGTGGTCCAGGCGGGAGAAGATGCAGGCGGATCCCGGCGAGATGATATTTTTGGCATGTTATTTGTACCAGGAAAAACCCTCAAACCTGCCTGGATTTGGACTTTTCCACCCAAACTAGCGAGCGAAGGAGATGGGGGAGAGAAAAAGCCCTGAAAACAGCATGATCATTTTTCATGCTGAGAGCGTTAAAGTGCCAGTAAATTGCACATTAACGAGCGGGAGCGAATTGGAGGCAGCGTTCCCCGAGGAGCTGGCTGCCCATCAGTGCATTAGGAAGGAGAATCCATCACTGCTGGCCCCAGGAGATGGCTAAATCCTTCCCAGAAACTACCTGCTGCCAATTTTTTTTTTCTGGGGGCTGGTGTGTATCAGGGGGAGGGGAGGGGCTGTTTCCTTTTTGGTGCTGGGAGGGGAGGGGGAATGCAGAGAGCACATGGCTATTGGCTTTGTTTTTCATGGGTGAGAAAGATCTAGGACAGGATCATCAGCTTTACAGGCTCCAGCTGAGATCAGGGCTCCACTTTGCTAGATGCTGGATGGACACACACAGTCCTCCCCAGAAGAGCTTGCAGTCTAAATGGAGGTCCAGAGAGGGGAGGTGACTTTCCCAGGTCACTGGCCTGACTCCCAATCTGGTGCCCTATCTGCTAGGCTGCATGGCCTCTGCCTGATCTCCAGTAGCCCCCCTCGGCACGTGGCTCGAATGAGGGTCACCCCATTAGATAGCGATAAAGGGGGAGGTACCGAGCATCTCTTTGGGCCCATATGACTCCCACGGGTGCATCCCGTGTGTGACGGCTGCAGATGTGGGGACCCTTTTCTGGCCACCTGTGGGTGGGTCTGATGTTCTCTTCTCTGTCTGCCCGGCGTGCTCTGAGTGGGCTGTCGTGGGTCATTTTCTCGGGCATATGCCCCCACCAGGGTCCTGCGGGTCTCTTGATTTGGGAGTCAAATCCAGAGGCTGCTTGTCTCCCATCCTGCGCTGCCTCTGGTGGCTTCTTAGAAGCAGCTGCCTTCACTCCAGCGTTGGGAAGGGCAGAGCTGCTTCGGGCCCAAAGCTGGTGAGCGTTGGGGCACCAGGTACCCTTCCCTTCCCCCACAGCTGGGTCGTGCTAGAAAGAGGCCTCAGGGCAGTGTGAATGAACCAGCCCTGGGAAGGGGTTCCTCAGCTGGAATGCCCTCCCCCCAGCTGATTCGCGGGGGGGGGGGGGCTGTGAGGGTCACCCCAGCCTGGCTTCCCTCCTGTGTTTGAGGGGATCCCTGTCCCTTTTAATTCACCGCTTTCTTCAGCTGCTTGAAGCTGGATCGTTGGCGGGGGAGGCTTTGTCTGGCCTTGCCCAGCGTGGTAGCTGGGGCATTGATTGAAGTGCAGTGCGGTCCTCTCTCCCTCCCTCGCTCTCTTCCTGCGTTCAGGCCGTCTGATTGCTTGTGGCACTCAAGTGTTGCAGAAAAACAGCAGCTGTAACGAGAGCACCTCTCCAGGGCTTCCTGGCAAACCACCGAGAGCATCAATTAGCACTCGGCAGGGCTGGAGAAGGATTTGGAGACGTTTGGGGCGGGGGCATCTTGACAGGACATGGGAGGGGGCAGGATGCTATCACCGAAATTTGGTGGTGCATGGCTCATTAGCTGCCCGTCATGGGGAGATGGTTGCACTCAGGATCCGGGGGAAGCTTTCTCTGGGGTAGGACATAGCAGGCATGTCAGCACCTGGTCTGGATGCTCGGCTCTGGCTTCTGAGATGCTGTGGGCTTCCCGCCCCAAGGCCGGAGGAGCACTGAACATGGAGCAGGCTGAGTCTGCAGGGACTGGCTTGGATCAGCCTTGGGGTGCAGGGGGCTCTGTTCCTCACCTCTCCAGGGGTGACCGTTGCTTGGTTTCCCAGGGAAGCTGAGTGGCGTCCCCTGCAGTAAGGACCGCCCCCCGCCCCGTCCCCTTCAGGTGCTCTCAGGATCACACGGTGCCCTTTCAGGAAGGGGTTCCTCTGCCTTCCCCCATTCATTGTAGCTGGGCGGCAGGACTCCTGCTGGGTCTGGAGGGCCTGGGTTGGAAGGAGCCCGCAGGACGGAGAGTGGCTGTCAAGGGAGGGGGCAGAGCTGGGTATTTAAGCAGCTAAGTGTGTCTCCTACCCCGGGGGCCGCAGATGCAGCAAAGAATGAAGAGCTCACTCGGGGGTCACATCCTCCATCTAGACGGGCTTTGATGTGTCAGTGGCTTCTGGGGAGTCCTCTTTCCGCCAGGGGTGGGAACTAGTGTGTGTTTGGCTGGCAGCAGCATCCGGGAGCAGCTCCCCTCTGTGCCGGGCATTGCACAAACAACGGGCCCTGTCCCAGAGAGCTGACAGCCTGCCTCCCCCTTTCCCACGGAGCTCTCCGAGGAGGAAATGAGCCCCGGCAGCCTGCACGCTTGTCCGGCTTGTGGCTCTCCGCTCGCTCCACGGAGCGGGAGAATCCACATGTGGCACTGGCTTCTGCGGCACCCTGAGTGGTGGCTGCATGAGCTCCCCCCCCATAACGCTAAATGGGGAGCGTGGGGCATCACGCATGTACATTGACAGCAGAAGAGGCCGTGGGGGGGCTAGGACTCCGGGGTTCTATTCACAGCTCTGCCACGGCGATCATGAGCAAGCAGGGTGACCAGACAGCAAGTGTGAAAAATCTGGCTGGGGGCGAGGGGTAATAGGCACCTATATAAGACAAAGCCCAAAATATCGGGACTGTCCCTATAAAATCAGGACATCTGGTCACCCTATGAGCCAGTCACGGCCCTGCTCTGCACTCTCTGTTTTGCCCTCAGTAAACAGGGGTGATACCTACCTACCTCTCCGGCGAGGGGGCCGCCGCAGCTGCGGATGGTGTGTGTGTATGTGAGCGCTCATTGGCGCTGGGAGAACCCATCTGTGTATAATTCGGTTTGAAATGCAGCCAAATCTGGGATGGGACGTGGTAACTGCTTAGCACCAGCCGTGCTGCATTGGCAGTGAGGGGGGTCTGCACGTGACACGCTCAAAGCTTTTGATCAGGGCCGCCCAGAGGATTCAGGGGGCCTGGGGCAAAGCAATTTTGGGGGGTCCCTTCCATAAAGTTGCAAAACTATAGAATATTATATTCTCGTGGGGGCCCCCTGGGCGGCCCTGCTTTCGATGGTGCACAACAGGGCTTAAGTGTGGTGGCTGAAGTGGGATCCCAGAGGCGGAAGGTAACCCCTGTGTTAGAATAGGGTCAGGACACGGGGGTTTGAGCTCCTCCTCCTGGACTCTCTAATGGGCACAGTGCTGCCTAGCTCCAGATCACTGTTGGCTTGGAGGCTAGGCCACCGGGCAGCCCTTGGCAGGAAGGGGTGGGGGGTGTTTCTTGAAGGTCTCTGCACGCCGTGGTGAGCCCTGCCCAGGGGCCCGAGCCTGTGGGGCAACGGACGTGCAACAGGAGCAGCTCACAGGTGCCGCTGACGTTTGCACGTTTTCTCCTTCCAGACGGAGATCGCCAAGCGGCTCAACGTCATCTGTGCCCAGCTCATCCCGTTCCTGTCCCAGGAGGTGAGGTGAACCTGTTGTCTCTGCGGGCAGGGGGGGTGTGGGCTCGTGCAGGCTGTCTGGGCGGGTCTGGCTCCAGCCAGGGCTTGGAACATCCCAGGCTGTGTTCTCAATCTCTGGGAAAGCCAGGCACCTCCGCCTGCACGTGGGGGAGGGTCAGGTCATGCCATTTCCTTTCCCTGCCTTTTTAAAGGGGAGAGGAGGAGTTTTATTTTTATTTTATTTTATTTTTTGTCTCCTCCCAGCATCAGCAGCAAGTGGTCCAGGCAGTGGAGCGAGCCAAGCAGGTGACTATGGCAGAGTTGAACGCGGCAATCGGGGTATGTGGACCGTCCCCCGCTGCTGGCCACAGTGTGTACCGCCCCTCCGGGGGTTTAACTCGGTCTCCTGCCCCCGGGGCCGTGGGGAGGGGCTCTTGGCCTGTCCGAGGCGGGGTCCATGTGGGCTCTCCTGGCACCGGGTGGTGCCTCTCCCACATCTCGGAGCACCTGTCTGGGACCTCGGCTGATGCGTGGCTTCTATCCCATAATGAGCTCAGTGGGAGGATGGGGGA
Source organism: Mauremys mutica (assembly GCF_020497125.1). Classification (NCBI taxonomy): domain Eukaryota; kingdom Metazoa; phylum Chordata; order Testudines; family Geoemydidae; genus Mauremys; species Mauremys mutica. The sequence continues at coordinate 6,316,213 of NC_059095.1, forward strand.
GGGGAGCACTCCACTAGCTCTGGCATCTAACAGCAAGGTGGGAAGCAGCTTCCCTAACTTGCTGCAGCTCCTGCTCTCCCCCTTTCCCTCCCTGCCCATCGCAGGGGGTAGAATCCCGAGCTGCTTTATTGATGTTACTGGCCCTTTAAAATTTGTCCTGCCCCCTGGGGAGCGGAGTCTCTGAATTCCAGGGAACCTTGTGCAGGGCATGTGGGGGGGTTGTTTCTTAAAGGGCCAGTGCTGTAGGTACTCCATAGGTCCTCTATACCTGTGTTCTGCCGGCGTTGCACCATTCAGGCAGGATGGGGGGTGGTCGGCGCCGTTCACTGGAGGGCAGGGTTCTTTCTCCTCATCTTCCTGAGATGCCAGCAAAGCACGTGCCTCCAAAGAGTCCCTGGAAATGCCCTCTGAGCGTCAACCGCCCCCCTCTCCAGTACGGACGGGCTAGTGTGTTAACCCAGCCCCGTTCAATCCCCACTGGGCGCGGACCCTAGAATTGTTTTAAGGTTGGGCTGCCCCCTTCTTGGCCGTGGGGGACCGTGTGAGGTGTCGAAGGCTGGAGAAGAGCTATTGGTCAGGGATGTGGGGTGATGAGCGTGAAGACGAGTCCCCTTGAAAATTGGTGAATGTGTGTCGTGCGGGGGAGCTGGGATGGCTGTGTCTTTGTCAGGCCAGTTGCCAGCCAGGTGGGTGGGTGGGTGGATGGAGGCACACAGCCGACCCTCTTGGGGACTTCGGGGGGGATTTTGTACTGAGTGGTGGGAGGATAAGGGAAGCATAATCCCGTCCTGGGGAAGCATGTGAGACGCTGGCAGAAATAAAACAGGAGGAAGGAAGCAGGGCCCAGTAAAGGAGCGGTGACAACTTGCTCCATAGCCGCACTTAATGAGCAGATTATGAGAGCCTTTAAACGTAGGGCCGTGAAAACGATAATGGAACAGGGTAATTGGATTTGGCACGGCATGCCAAGGATTGGGGACATGAGACGCCGAGCAGAGCGTCTGGAACAAAACGTGGCGTTCGCGGAGGCCAGCGTGCGGCACAGAAGACGAGGCAGCATTATGGATCCTTGCAGCGGGGAGGGCTGGCAGCTTGGCTCTTACAAGCTGTGATGGGAAGGCTGAACGCAGCTGAGAGTTGGAGGCTTAGAGACCTGGATGTGACAGAGAAGCAGGACAAATGGCGCAGGAGAATAGGGGGTGGAAGGAAGAGGCTCTCCCAAATGAGGATCTAAGAGCATTAGCGCTTGCATACCTTGGTGAGGCAGGGGAGCGCCGCTTAGGAGGAATACTTTAAAAATGATGGAGCTGGATCATGGCAGGGCTGGATAATTGACGTGTGTATTTATTTTACTGCTGCTCAATAGATTTGGGTGCTGAGGATTCTGTGGGCTGGTATGTCTGTGTGGGGTTACTGAGCCACAGACATCACTGCTTCTTAGGAAGGCTTGGCAGAATTCAATATTTTTATATATCATTTTGATGACTAATATCAATTCTTTTAAAGCATTTTTTCCTTTTTTTTACATATATTTATATTTTCACCGTTGTGGGAAATTATGGATGCAATAGCCAATACTTATTAATTGGCAGTAGATGCTGAGAATCAAAAAGTTAAAGCTTTATAACCATTAAAACACAAACTACCAACACCACCTCCCATGTCAAAAATATACGAATTAAAAACTCTTAAACACTGAGTTCACAAGGAGCATTTTTCTTACTTGGCCTGTTTGTGTTTCCAGTGATACTAATGGAAAATGTGTGTGTATATTGACACAATAATATTTACCAACAAAAATCTGATCCTTCCATGCCTATTTTTAGTTGAGAGGACACAATCAAGCTATATTGTGACTCCAGATTCATACTGTGTTGGTTTAAATAAATAAATAATAAATGAAATACCCCCCACAACAATCTTATAAAAAAGGAACGCTAAGCAAGGTGCTTCTCTGACAAGCTTTCTGTTGCAGTGTAAACAGACTTTTCCCTACTGTTTGCCACCTGGGTTTTTCAGCCCTAAAAATGCAGATGAAACAGGACTCCAAACCGGAGTGAAACAGACTCCTCTGGCCCCACAGAGAGAAATGTAGAAAGTCAAGTGTGCAGAATGCAAAGTGGATTGTAATTAACTTTATAAAGGGCCGTTAGCGACTCAGCTGGAGAAAGGGATGGGTTTGGGGTCTATTTTTTGGTTTGCGAGCGAAATTGACAAGTGGCCCTATTGGGAAGAGATGTTTTTTTGCCACCATCTTCCCAAGAGTAGCCATCCAAAACTCGCTTGTGACCGAAGGGAGAAAGCGGTGCTTGGCTGAAGCAGAGGATTGTTGTGTATGGTGAATCACGCTGCTAGCCCAGCCTGGCTCCTGGCTTGTGATCTCTTAGGTGGCCGGGGGAAGCCAAGACAGCTGCGGCGGAGGCCGGAAGGTTATTTTGGCCACTGTTACCCTGTCTGGGATGTTACCTGGGAGCCCTCTTCAGGGAAGGCCCAGACTCGTGTCCTTCCGCCGCTGTAGTTCTGACCTCTCCCTTTATTTCTTAAAGCGGATGTAGCGCCGGTGCCAGGGGCTGGACTGAGAGCTCTGGAGACGGACGTCCTCTGTCCATAGTGCAGGTACCGCATGGGCGGCAGTGGCCAGGCAAACTTCCTCTGGGCCCCGGCCAGCCTGCCGTCTGACCGCTGTCGGGCAGCGGCCTCTGGTTCCTTCCCGGCTGGAGTGAGGCTCTGTCCGTCTCACTGCCGCCAGCTTCTTGGAGATCCTGGCTTGCACGGGTTCTCAGCCTTGAGTCAGCGAGGCTGGCCTGGCCCTTGAAGGCAGGGTGAGGAAAAGCAGGCGCTGGCGTCTCATCCGCCCGGCTTTCCGCGCTCTCTCTCCGCAGCATCAGCTCCAGGCGCAGCACCTGTCGCACCACGCCCCTCCCATCCCGCTGACCTCTCACCCCTCCGGCATGCAGCCCGCCAGCATCGGTGCAGCCTCTGGGCTGTTGGCTCTGTCCGGGGCCCTGGGAGCTCAGGGCCAGCTCCTCCCGAAGGACGACAGGGGACTTCACGACAGCGAGCACAGAGGTAGGGCTGGGGTAAAGGGGGTTGGGAGAGCAGGGAATCTTAACCTTGATTTCCCAGTTGTCGAGATGGTGAGCTCCAGAGTAGGGAGCCTGGGGTATGGCTGGCCACGGGGAGCAGAGCCCTGGGGTTAAACCCCATCCCGGCCAGCCTCGGACGGAGTGTAAAGGCCGTTCTCACTCTCTGGGCACCCTGCTCTCTTGCACTGGGGTTGGCGATTGGACGGGGCGAAGTGCTGCGGGTGGAAACGGTAGAGATTCAGCCTCAGTCATTCCAGAGCACAACTGGGCACGGGGTGGGGCATCGGTGGATCGGGCCCTCTGGGTAGAGGCTGGGTGGTGGGGAGGGGGTTTGAGTTTCCCTTGGGTCCTTGCCAGCAGGGGGTCTCTTACAGCGAGGGCCTTTCAGGCAGCAGCCCGGCTCCTCCGCCCTGGGGGAACTCCCCAGCTGCTAGCAGGGGGTGCAACGAGCACTTGGGTTTGGGGCGGAGGGCTCTGTCCTGGGGTGGACACTGTGGTGCAGGGCGCAGGATATGCCCCCAGCAAGGAAGGGGAAGGTCCCCTCCCCGCTGCCTGGGTTCCAAATCCTGGGAGCTGACCCCCACCACCCCATGTGACCCGGCATGTTACTGGGGCGCTCTCGGGGACCAGCTTAGCAGCCCGTCCTGTCCACAAGCTGCAGAGGTGGGTGGCAGCAGACGCTGCCTCCCCGTGAGAGGAATGGGGAGGGAGGGCAGGAGAGCATGTGCGTGCTGGGGGGGGCTCGGAGATGAAAGCAGCACCCTCTTCTCTCTCCCTTTCTTGCCCTGCTGCTGATCCGCGTTGCCATGGAGACAGAGCGAGACCTGGGTCCCGTAAGTACTCCTCCTCCTCCTCCTCCGCTTATTGTTTCCTTCCAGCTGCGAAAGGCTTTGGCCAGGGAGACTGGGGGGGCTGGGGGAGCCTTTAAAAGCTCCTTTTAGCCGTGGGGGGGGGAAGGTTCCCTCCTGGCGGGGCGGGGGAGGAGGTTGCGGGTCTGGCGGAAGCGGGGTTACAACCTCGCAGCATCCTCGCTGCGTGCAGCTGGCAGGCGGCCAAGGTCATGGTGGATTGAATCTCTTTCCCCCGCCCGTGTTGCCCGGGGAGGGAGGCAGTGCATGGCACCCCCGTATGGGGGGAAGAGGGGGCTTCGCGTGAACCCGCCCTCTAGCTCGCCATGGGGGCTGGAAGCGGCGCACCCCTTGGAACGCAGTTCTGGGGGCAGGGGCCGCACCCTTCATGTCTAGGGCTAGAGCTGGGCAAAATCTTCCCGCTTGGGCTGGCGCTGCTGCAGCTTGTGACCCTGGCAACCCGCCCGGTCCCCCCAGTCCAGACTTTCCCCATCCTGGGCTGCCGGGTTCATCTCCCTCTTCCTTCGCCCGCCACCCCTGCGCTCCCCCTTCTGCAGCTCTTGATGCCCTGTGCAGAGGGTGGGGCCCCAGCTCAGCCCCACGGGTGCAGGTCCCGTTGACTCCAGTTGGGCTGGTATTGCCCTTCTGATGCCAGGGCGGTGTTGGATCCACAGCAGCCCCGGGTGTGTGGGCGGCCGGTGAAGCTTATGCCTGGTTTAGTGATGGGGAAACTGAGGCAGAGGGATGCCATACAAGTAGTGGAAGCCAGTAGGGGAAAGAGGACAGCATTTGGTCCAGCAGCCTTGGCAGTACCCACGTCTGGGGGCGGGGGATATCTCCCAGATTGCAAAGCTTGCTGTGTGCGTCCCCAGAGCCGGCCTGCTCTGCTGCCCTGCGCAAACCTCTGGGGCCCCAGCCTCCTGCCTAGTGGGAACCGGGGGGGGGGCTGTGGCCACAAGCTGCCAGCGGAGCCCTGGGGGCCATGGAGCTCAGCTCACTCCTGTGTCTTTCTGACCCAGTCTCTTGCCGCTGCCCCCACCCCCACGTTCTGCTGTGAACTGGAGCTGGGACCTAAGCTTGGTCTGGAGGAGCCGCGTTCCAGTGGGGGACGACCTGTCGACTGCCCAGTGGCTAGAGGCCCCCATTGCCCTGGGCAGGCGCACGCCCCGGAGTCAGGAGGTCGCCTCCTGGCCGGATCCCCCTTCCGGCTTTACGCTCTGTCCCCATCGCTGTCCTGGGGGTTAGTGGGGGAGGCGAACGGAGCTTCAGTTCCTCCCGTGCTGCTCGAGAGATGCAGCCGGGGCGGGGTGAAGTGGCTTCGGTCTCCCGTGGGAAGAGCAGAGTCCAGCTGTGCTAAGGCGGCGGCCTCGTGGGAACGTCTCCTGTGCCCCATGGGGTGGAGGGTAGGGGGCTCTGCCGTTATCCCTGTCCATCCTGCTGGGAGGGCGGGGGGCAGAGCCCCCTTTGGTGGTGGGGGGTGTTAGCCTGGGCCTGCTGAATCAGCTTTGTAACCCAGCTGCTCCTCCTCTCGTTCCCCAGAGCTCCCTGGCGCTGCCCAACGGGGAGCGGGTGCGAGCCATCTCGGAGTACCTGAGCAACAGCAAGAAGAGGAAGGCCGAGGAGAAGGACTTCGTCACGGACTACGTGAGTGGTTCTTTGCAGCTGCTGACGGTGGGGGGGTGTTCCCGGGGCAGAGGAGGTAGTCGGGGGCCTCTCCCCTCTACTGCTCCTTTTTCTAGGCTGGGTTTGCGTGTGCCGAGCCGTGAGCAGGCCTCCAGCGGGGCCGTGCCGGCTGCTGGGTGTGAACGCGCCTCTCTCTGCGTTTCAGGGCAGCGATGCGGACAAGAGCGAGGACAACCTGGTGGTGGACGAGGTCAGTGCTCGGGCACGCGCCTTGGCTCGGTTCGGCGTTTAGATGGGCTGCGGTTCAGTCTGGTGGGCTCTAGACCTTCCTTGTGGCAGGGCCTGGCCCTGTTACTGAAGGCAAAACTGGCCCTCAGAGGTTAAGGTCGCACTATTGTGTAGCAGAGGTTGGAAGTGGAACCCAGGAGTCCTGATCGGATCGCTAGAGCTGGGAAGAGCACCCCGGAGTCTGGACTAGTTCTCTAACCTGCGAGGCTCCACTCCTTCCCGGAGCTGGGAGCAGAACCCAGGAGTTCAGAGGCCCAGTCCGCCCAGCCCTGCTCTAACCACTAGCTCACCCTGCCTCTGGCGGTTGTATGGAGTTCCTTGCTGGCTTTGTGGGAGGTGCCTGGCTCCTGTACCCGTCAGCAGCCGGAGCCCCCCACCTGAGGCCGGTTGATCTTTCTGTCCTACAGGACCCCTCCTCCCCGCACAGCGTCCACTCGTACTCCTCCCGTGAGAACGGGGTGGACAAGGTCCCGTTGCAGCGGAAGGAGGCTGTGCCGCTCAGTCCCACCTCCATGGCCTCGTCCAGCAGCACCTCCCCATCCCGGAGCAAGGACCAGCCCACGGTATGTGCGGGGGGTGTGTGTGTGTGTGTGTGTTTGATGGGGTTCATTGGTTTCCTGCTATCCAGGGAGCAGTAGGGTGTGGGGAGGAAGCACACTCCCCTCGTCACGAAAAGGGAGAGCCGGAGTCTGATCTCACATTGGTGCCGCCCTGCGGGTTTCGTCCTGGCCTCGGTTTCCCATGGGGTGGAGTGAGCTGAGAATGGGGGCCTCCGAGGGGTGACGACAGCACACGTCGGTGTATCCGAGCTGGCTCTGAGCGGGTTAGCAATAGCAGTGCGGCCGCAGCGGCACGGGCGAGCCGCCCCCAGCACGGTCCTGCCCAGGCCCCTAGGTATGGACCCCGCTGCCCTGTGCTGCTGCAGCTCCTCCGCTCCGTGTAGCGAGCTAGCGCAATCCCAGTGTGCCCACGCGGGCTGTCCCCCTTGCAACGCGGGCGTGTCCTGGGCACAGCTGGTCTGGCTTTGCCCAGACTTCAGGGCTCTGAAACTGGCTGCCTGTTCTCTCTTGGGGGCGGGAGCGGGCAGGGCATTATGGTCAGGAAGTGGCCGTGTAAAAGCAGCCCCACGTGGCCGCTGCACTGAGTGCCAGCAGAAGCAAGCGCTGGGCTTGGCTCGGAGGCGTTGCCTCGTGCTAGCGGAGCGGTTCGTGCCCCCGCTGGTGGGAGCGGAGCTGTTCTGCCTATCGCCAGCCCCGGGTGCAGCCCGCCGGTGCTCGGAGAGCTCTGCTGGAGAGGAGTCCACCCCACCAGCCACGCAGGGCATTGCAAGGGCAGATCCAGGCTGCCCGCTCCAGGAGGAGAGAGTAGGGCAGTGTTTCCTGGGCATCTCATGCAGCCGCCGTCCTCGCGGCGGCCTCTGGCAGTGGCCTCTGCCCTGGGTGAGGTGGGTTTGCTGGCCTGTCGCGGGGTCCTTCTCCCCACTGCGCCAGGCTCCTGTGCTAACCCCTGTGCATGGGGGGCAAGGACGTAGCCGGCTTGGCTTGCTGGGGTGCCAGGGCAGCGTGGCGGTAACATGCAGCTACCCGGAATTAAACCAATGCCAGGCTTTCGGCTCACCAGCGCCCTACAGAGCCCTCCGTCTCCCCGTTCTCGTGCCCAGGGGAGCATCCCGATTTCCCAGTGGTGTTTGGGGCCAGGGCGCCTGGGGGGAAGCCAGGCTGGGCTCTCTGCTCCCAACCAGGCAGTAAATCAGAGGCTTGGATGGCTGCCAGGTTGGGGCTGGGGGCTGCAGCGCTGTGGGTGGGAGGAGTTTGGAGCCCGCGGTGCCCAGAAAAGCCTTGGCTGAAGGCGGTGCCCATGAGGGCGGAGGGTTTCCAGGCTGCTGCTGCAGCTGAGTTTTGAGTCTCTCTCCTTTGCAGGTGGAGAAAGCCGCGACTCCCGGTTTGAAGTCCAGCACCCCGACTTCCCAAGGAGACGCCACGGTGCCAGGCTCCAGCAGCAGCAGTGCCACCCAGCAGTTCCGCCCGGGGGCAGCAAAGCCCTCGGTGGATTCGTTAGGTAGTGGGAGGCTGGGGATGGGGACGGAGGTTACGGTGACCGTGGGGCAGGGGGCAGCGAGACGCATTCACTCGGCACTTGGGTGCAAATCAGCCCGTTCTGGTGACCCAGGAGGCTGGGCTTGGGCTGCCCGGGCTGCTGGCTCTGGCTCTGCCCTAGTGCAGGGGACTAGACCCCAGTCTGATGCTTCCCATGTTTGGAGAGGCGGCACCACGGGCCGTTCCTGGGACAGGGCACCCCAGCTAGGGTGGAGTGGTGTGATGGGGAAAGGATGCTCCAGCAGCCGCCTCCTCCACCTCTGCGATATCAAATCCGGTGGCTCTAAGAGGCCTTGTCCTGGGAGAATGAGACCTTGGCTCAGGTACCCAGCAATCAGCTCCCAAAGCCATGGAGCCTCGCTGAGCGCGAGGGCTGAAGAGGGAGCAGCCGAAGGCCGAGCCGGCTGCCCGACGGTCAGCAAGGCAGCTCCCCCGTCCGTGCCCCTCGAGCACGTTGCCTGCCCTGCCAGGTGCAGGGGGCGCTTCAGCGAGCGCACAGCGGAAGGATCCGCGAACGAGCCCACGCGCACCCCTCGGGGGATGCTGCCTCGCTGGCAAAGGCCGGGCTTCAGAGCCAGCCGCGTCAGCCAATCCGGCCGTCGGGAGGCAGGACTGACCAAGATGCACAGGTGTGGCGGCGAGAGCCAGTTCTCTGCGGCCCCTGTAAACGGTGGGGCCGTTCTCTGCGGCAGGTGGCCAGAGCAGCCCCTGGCTGGTGGCCCCGCTCTCCCTTGGGCCCCAAGCAAGGCCATGCTCGTGCCTAGCCCCGCGTGCGGCCAGCGATGCTGCTCCAGGCACCGCAGTGAGGTTGGGCCTGAGCAGCTCCCTCCCGCCCCCGGTCCTGGCTGCTGCTGCTCCTCTATCTCTGTGACTTTCTCCTTTCCCAGCTCTGGGCCTGAGGAACCCGCTGGCCATGCAGAGCTCCTACCCGGCCGCCTTCGGCATGGCGCACCCCTCCGTCAACGGCGACATGGCCGGGGCTGGGGCCTACGCAGGGCTGCACCTGGTGTCCTCTCAGCTCAACGGGGCAGCGGCGGCCGTGGGAGCCGCCGGCTACGGCCGCTCCCCTCTGGTGAGTGCGCCGGCGGGGTGGCGGGACGGCGGCCGGCCTCCTCCTGCGGGTGGTTGAAGGGAATTCTCTTCTCTGCTTGGCTAGGTCGGCTACGACCCGCACTGCCATATGCGTGTCCCGGGGCTGTCGGCCAGCATGCAGGCGGGGACCTCAGGCAAACCGTAAGTGCTGCACATGCCAGCTGAGCTGATGTGGGCTGTGCCGGGGGTGGGGATTCCCCTTGCGTGCCACCTCTCCATGTTGGGCGTAGCCCTGGCCAAGTGTGAGTCTGGGGCATTGGATGGCAAAGCAGATCTAGTTGCTGATGCTGAGCGGGCTCTGAGCAGGCTCCTTCCTTTTAAATCACCCCCAGCCCCCCGGCTTCGAGGGTTTGATGCTGGGCTTTTATTAATGCGATGTGTCCTCTGGGAGTGGAGGGAGAACCGGACCCAGTTTGCGCAGGGGACTGGGTCTTGCTGATGCTTCCCTCCCCCTGCAGCGCCTATTCCTTCCACGTGAGCGCCGACGGGCAGATGCAGCCGGTCCCCTTCCCTCCCGACGCCCTCATCGGCACCGGCATCCCCCGGCACGCCCGCCAGCTCCACACCCTGACCCACGGCGAGGTGGTCTGCGCCGTCACCATCAGCAACTCCACCCGGCACGTCTACACGGGGGGCAAGGGCTGCGTGAAGGTGTGGGACGTGGGGCAGCCTGGGACCAAGACGCCCGTGGCGCAGCTGGACTGCTTGGTAAGGGGAAGGGTTGGAAGGCAGAGGAAGAGAAGCAGAAATGGATTGGGGCAGGTCAGCTTAGAAAGAGGATATGGGAGAGATCTATAAAATCGTGACTGGTGTAGAGAAAGTGATTTGGAGAAGTGGTGTTTACCCCTTCACATAACACACACAACCCAGGAGTCACCTGATGGGATTAGTAGGCAGCAGGTTTAATACAAATGGAAGGAAGTGCAATGCACAATCAACCTGTGGAACTCACTGCCAGGGGCTGTTGTTCTGGCCAAATGTCTAGTTCTTTTTTTGAACCCGGTTAAGTTCATGGAGGTTAAGTCCATCAATGGCTATTAGCCAAGATGATACAATCCGGTGCCCATAACCCAGGGATACAACCCCGTGCTCAGGTCAGCCCATAACCCCTGACGGCCAGGAGGGGAAGACGGGGGTGGATCACTCCAGCTGTCCTGTTCTGGACACGCTCCCCTGACGCTCTGGTACTGGCTGCTGTGGGATACTGGGTTCAATGACCCAGTTTGGTGTGTCTATGTTCTTTATGTCCTCGGAATTCCACTGCAGCCTCGGAGGGGACAGACCCTGCCAGGCTGGATGCAGCCTCCAGTGTTTGTGGGTGCACGTGGGTGTGTCCAGTTTAGGGAGGCATTTCAATGGGCATCTTGTATTTAAGCAGCTCCCTGAGATGAGTAAGGGATGTGCTCCTGGAGACCCAGTGAACTGCAGGTGCAATGATCATTGGTGCAAAGTTCCCACCCAGAGAAACACATGGGAAGTTGTCTGCAAATTAGCCCGAATATTCCCCCTCATCCCATCGCTTCTGGCTGCCACCTTTGGGGTGGGGCGTGGCCACTGGGCTAATGCGACAGTTTAAGACAGGAAGTTAATTCAGTAGAAACTCCACAAAGAGGATCTGGGCTCAGCAGCTTTGCCACGTGGTACTTCAATACGGTGCTGGGTGCAAAGGATTTTGTCACCACTGGTGGCCAGTAGCAGCCTGGGGATCTCTGTCTAGGTGCTTCCCTGGCCCCCTGTCATCAGAATGTCTTGGTCTCTCCCCGTCAGTGCATTTCATCCTCTGGCAGTAGCGTGTAGGTGTTTGTGTGTCCCTGTGAGTCAGTTAAAAAAATTAATGGACATAGATTTAAACCCTGCTCCATGTCTGACCCCGCCTGCAAATTTCACCTCCCTTTAAACCTTGCACAAATGACTTGATGTTTGTGCCTTAGTTTACCCATCTGTAAATTGGGGCTAATATAACTGAGAGCTGGGCCTTGAATCAAGCAGTATGGCTTTAGTGCGCTGTGTGCTGGATTGCGGCTTGGGGAGGGGGCTGGGTTCTGTTCCGTGCTCTGCCACTAGCCTGCTGGATCACCGCAAGCAAGTCATGCTGCCTCCCTAAGCCTCAGTTTCCCCATCTGTAAAACAGGGGTGATGATACTGACCTCCTTTGTCAAATGCTTTAAGATTTTGGATGAAAAGTGGTATTATAAAGCCCACTCAGATCCTTAGATAAAAGCTTCTATGCGTGTACAAAGGGCAAAAATCCTTTAGTAGCATGCACCCCAACTGAGGAACACACAAGCCCAGGGTTGTGTGAACACACACAACTATGGCACACACACACACACAGTCCAGCTTAGACCTGTGCATCAGGGTGGGTGCACATGGCTTTCAAAGCTCTGTCCAGATTCATTATGATCTGATGAGAATGAAAATGTAGCCGCACTATTCCCTTGCTGAGATGTTAGGACACGGTGAACTGATTACTATTGCAGACAGGAAATGAGTCGGTCTGTTTTGCCAGCGATGTGCGTAACCAGTTTCACTGTTTCCCCTAGATATAGTCCTTGAGGCCCTGATCCTGCAAATACTCACACGTGCTTAAAGCTAAGCATTTGCATAAGGGTTTGCAGGATTGGCCGTAGTCAGTTTCTGCTTTTGCTTGTGGGGTCTTTAGTCCCTTGTTTAATGAGACATCCTGGAAAATGGGATTCTGGGGCCACTGGGGCGGGGACAGTACCTGGAACTCTTTTTAACGTTGACTAGATTTCAAGTACCTCCCTTTCTAACAACAAAATCCAGAGCACTCTCTTCCTGCTGGCCCTAAGACAGCAGTCTGGTGGTAAATCTTCTCCCTGGAGTTGTGCTGACCTTGAAGATACTGATGCATAAACAAGAAAGCGGATGAGTCATGATCACTTCAAGCTGCACTGGAAACTCAGGAGAGGGGAAATCTGTATTTTAGTAATTTGTAGGTGGTACATAAATTATTGGGAAAGGTTCTCTGTTCTGTGGTAGGAAGGAGGCTAGAGTAGATGAACATAGTGGCCCATTCTGGCCTTAAAAATCTGTGACAACCTTTGAGGCAGGGAAGTGCCATTGTCACTGTTTTACAGGTGAGGAAACTGAGGCACAGCAAGGCTAAGTGACTTGACCAAGGTCAGACGTGGAGTCTGGCAGAGCTGGGAATAGACTCCAAGTCTCCGCCAATGTCCTGACCACTAGCCCTTCCCACCTGGGAAAAGGGCCTGTGTCCCTCCTGACTAATCTGCTCCTGGCCATGAGCCCCATCCCACAGGCTCTTGCATGGTTGCTCCTCTTGTTCGTGTGCCAGAACCAGCCGTGTCTGTCGAGCAGCTGCTGGGGAGAGCTGATGCTGTGGGCATGAAGCACTAACAATCACGTGCTAGTAAAGTCAAGGCCCCCCTCTTGGGCCCCCGGGTGTATGTGTTCACTGCTGGAAGCCAAGCTCCAGAGGGTGTGGGCTGCAGGTCTCTCTCCACCACCCCCATCAGCCCATCCGCTGGGGTTTCTCCCATGGGAGTCCCCTCCGGAGCTGGGAGGCCGCGACTGGCCACTAGCTAGGACTCGAGCGGATGTCTGAGCCATGGCCATAGCTGACCCCTCCGCTCCTCCTCCTCTCCCTTCCCCAGAACCGCGACAACTACATCCGCTCCTGCAAGCTCCTCCCGGACGGGCGCAGCCTCATTGTGGGCGGGGAGGCCAGCACCTTGTCCATCTGGGACCTGGCCGCGCCCACCCCCCGCATCAAGGCGGAGCTGACCTCCTCGGCGCCCGCCTGCTACGCGCTGGCCATCAGCCCTGACGCCAAGGTCTGCTTCTCCTGCTGCAGCGACGGCAACATCGTGGTGTGGGACCTGCAGAACCAGACTCTGGTCAGGTGAGCGCCGGGGTTTGCCTGCCACCTGCTGGGCATCCCTTCCCAGGATGCAATGCGGTGCGGCTGGCTAGCGCTGGAGAGGGGAGGTGCCCCCTGGCCACAGGACCCGAACCTGCCGCAGGCGACGGTGCCTGACGGCCGCGCTCTCCCCTCCAGGCAGTTCCAGGGCCACACGGACGGCGCCAGCTGCATCGACATCTCCAACGACGGCACCAGGCTGTGGACGGGGGGGCTGGATAACACGGTGCGGTGCTGGGACCTGCGGGAGGGGCGCCAGCTGCAGCAGCACGATTTCAGCTCCCAGGTAGGGGGGCGACGGGGCGCTGCAGAGCCCGAGCGGGTGGGGGCGGGCGCTGTGCTCTCCCCTCCCCCGGAGAGCCAGCCTGGCAGGGACCCGCTTCCTGGGGCCTGACTCTGCCTTCTCCCCAGATCTTCTCGCTGGGTTACTGTCCCTCGGGGGAGTGGCTGGCCGTCGGCATGGAGAGCAGCAACGTGGAGATCCTGCACGTGGCCAAGCCGGACAAGTACCAGCTCCACCTCCACGAGAGCTGCGTCCTCTCCCTCAAATTCGCCTCCTGCGGTAGGGACGCACAGTCGCTTGTGGGCCGCCTGGGCCAAGCGGAGCTGTGAACCCCTTTGTACCAGGGTTCCATGCGAAGGCCTGCGTCCTGCCTCTGGAGCCATGCCACTGTCCCACCTGCAGTGGGAAGGAGCTGGCCTGCCCCAGCCCCATATCCCCTCTGCTCTGGGACCCTCTTGCCAGCAGAGTCCCATGTCTGAGCCCCTAGGGGAAGGCGAACAGCCCCTTCTGCACCGTGCACCTAAGCAGCTCTGCAGTTGGGGGTAGGAGGAAGCAGAGGAGCCTTCCTTCCTGACCTTTTGCAGCGAGCCTGGTATTCCCTGAAGCATGAGAGTGCCTCACTTGTATCTCCACTGGCATCAATCCACCGATTGCTCTGCCTGAGTCAGAGCGATCCCTTTTTCCTTCGCTTCGTTTGGCTTTGGAGTATAATTTTGGTGCATGCCTCCGGTTCTGTGCAGGGGGTGGGGAGACATCTTCCCCCCCCCCCACACACACACCTGCTTCTTTGTCCTGGGGCTATCCTGTGACTCATCTGGGGACGGGGCCACATGCTTGACCCGGCCCTCCCTCCCTCTCCCTCCGTCCTGCTCACGCGCTGACATTCTGCCGCAGGTAAATGGTTCGTGAGCACAGGGAAGGACAATCTGCTGAACGCCTGGCGGACGCCCTATGGAGCCAGCATCTTCCAGGTGAGCAAAGGGGGTTGCTTGCCCCGGCAAGGGGTTAAACTAGGGGCAGCAGCAGGAGAGGCCGTCTCAGCGGGGGACCAGTTTTTAGTCCAGTAGTAAATTTGTCTTAATCCGTTATCCTCAAGCAAGCGGCTCTCAGAACTAGCGCAGCCTGGTGTCTCCCTGGAGGCCTTGCTAAGTGGTTCAAGGCCAGCTGGTATAAATCACTGCACCACTCCACGGCCTTATAAATGAGCTGCTTTGCAACGTCTCCTCTCCCCGCTCTGCCTTGCAGTCGAAGGAATCCTCCTCGGTCCTGAGCTGCGACATCTCCACCGACGACCAGTTTATCGTGACCGGCTCGGGAGACAAGAAGGCCACGGTTTACGAAGTCATTTACTGAAAGGTGGCTGGACGTGGGCGAACAGGCCGGGCGTCCCTGCCAGCCCGCCCCCTCTGCCCTATGGACAAATATCCACAGCAGTGACTTTCCAAAGAACCCCTGGAAGGGAGCCGGGGGGAGGGGGTGTGTGCGTCGTCGAAGCTGGAGCGAAGAGCGAAGTGGGGGACCCTTGGAGTTCCAGCCAGCGCCCCCTTCCAGTGAGGAAATCAGCGCTCTCGGCCCGAAGGGACAGCGTCTGCCTAGATCTAACTTCCTGGGCGTTCTCATTCTTTTGGGTTTTTGATCTGAACACTGGGGGACTTTTTTTTTTTTTTTTAAACAGTTGTACACTTTTCCTCCTCTTTTTAATGCTCCAGGCTGAGCTGGGAAGGAAGCGGCCCCTCCACCCCTGGCTGTCTGGCTTCTAGGTTGTATTTAATAAAAAAACCCAAACACCTGAACAATCCCCCGTGAGAGCGGTGAGTCCCGGAGTCCGCAAGGAGCTGCAGCCCACGGTGCAGCGGAGCCCCGAAACAATCCTGAGTGAGGGCTGGCAAACCAGAACAGCTCCTGGGTAGTCCCCAGCAGGTCCTAGTGGAGCGGGGGTGATGGTGTATTGAGATCCTTCCTTGGCCGTGCCGCCGCCACCCCCTCGAAGCAGGGATAATGGCAGTGTGCAGCAAGAGGTTGAGCCTTAAGCGATTTTTGGAGTCATTTTTCCTGCATGGGCTTCGTTTTCCATCACCCCGCACTTGGGCGGACACTTACTCGGTTACGGGGTGGGGGTGAAAGGCTGGGATTTGCTGGAATTCCTACCCCCACCCCCTTTCTACCTCGTGCAGTGGAGTACGTGGCCTCGTGCTTGTAAAGGGGCTGGGAGGGTTGGTCTGCGCGGAGTTGAGAGCTCCCAGGGGTGGGGGTTGCTGCTTACGTCGCTGGCTCTGGGTCTCCTGGGAGCCAGGAAAGGGCTCTGGGCAGGAGCCGTGTAACTGACCGGAGGCAAATCCCCTGGTTTCATGGCGTAGGTAGGGAACATGGTGCCCCAGCTGGAAGGGCGCCCCCCCCCCCGTCCTGCTTCAGGTTTTCTCTCTCTCCTGAAGAAAGATGTGTGGGCACCAGGGGCTGGTGCCAATGTCCCCTAGGCCTCTCCTGTGTTCCTGTGCTGCTACAGGTGCAGGGGGGAGAGGGCTGCTTGTCGGGTCTGTGTTTGGCTGCCTGGGGTCCGTAGCTCCCGATGCTCTGAGCGTGGGAGCAAAATCTAGGGGCATGCAAGCAGTCCCCATCCCTAGCCGCTGCGGGCAGGGGCATGGGAGCCGTCCCTGGGGGCAGGGGCAGGGGCGAACTCTCATAACTCCCTTGCTCCTCTTCAGTCACCTGCAAGAACCGAGGAGCAGAGCCTGCTTCCCCCAAGTGCACGTGCCTTATGGGGAGGTATAGCTCTGGAGCTGGGCCCAGGTGTATAACCCCCACCCCCCTGATCCTTCTGCCAAGGAGGAGCTGCAGCTACTGCCCGCCCGGCTCGCTGCAGCGATTTACCCTTCCAGCTGGCATCTGATGCTGCCTGCATGTGTACAGCAGGGAGAGAACTGAGGCTGCCTCCTTGGGCCCAATTGTTCAGCTTCCTCAGCAAAAACATCTCCCTCCTTCCCACCCCCCATCACTTCCTCTGTGTGTGGGGGGGAGCTCTCTGCTTCAGGGAGTGGGGGGGGAGGGTTTCTAATTGCTGCCCTATATTTACAATGCCTGCCTGCCTGCCTTCCCCCTCCTCCAGGTGTGTGTCAGCAAACTGCTGGCTGCCTGCCCTGACTTCTGGCTTTCTACCCTGCTGGGGCTGGAAGCACTGGCTCAGCCTGGCCAGAAAACAGCTATTCTGGTTTGTGGCCCGGGTGGGGTGCGAGGGGGGGGGAGAGAGAGAGAGAGAAGCACTGGATGTTTTCAAGATTTTTGTTGTGCTGTGGGTGGGGGCGAAGGGGGAGAACCGTGACCTTTGGAACTTTTGTGCTAGAAGTGGCCTTGCTGGCCAGAAGAGCCACTCGCCCAGGAGGTGCGGCAACTCCCTGGCCGCGCCAGGATCTCGGCCCAGCTCTGACGGGGGCAGAGCGGGGTTTCGAAACAGCATCTTTACTCCCACGGCTCGGGGGAGGGCTGGAGCCCTGGCTCTGCCTAGAAATTCCAGCCTGAACCTGCACCACCTTCCGGCTGAAATTCTCAGCCAGGGGCTACGGTTCCAGGAAACTGGGTAAAACAAAATGGCCCTTTCTTGTTTCGGATGGGGCGGGGATTTGTCTGACTTTCAGCTGGCTCCAGTGCCGGCTTCCCGCCCTCTGTCTTTATGCTCCCGTTTGGCATAGACTGGAAGGCTCGGGCTGCGGTTGTGGTCTCCGTGGTGAACTGTGATTACAAGGGCTGGGCGGCGAGGAGCATCCGTCCCTCTGAATTCCCCGCTACGGCCCCGTCTCTGAGCGAGGGCCCTTCTGCAGCTGTGGGGAGAGCGGGGCCCCCGGGCGCGTTCTCTCTCCGGCCCAGGGAGCGACACGGCGTGTGCCTTGGTCTTGTGCGCACACACTCACTCCAATCCAGTGCGGCACTCGTGGGTGTTTTCCCACATGCTTTGCTCCCTCTGGCAGCATCGCACCAGCCTCGCTTTGCCCTTAGGCCAGGGCTGGGAGAAGGAAGGGGAGGGTGACAGCTGTGCTGGGGCTTCCCCCCGTGTGACTTCAGGCTGAGACCCAGCGCCGAGGCCGACTCGGGCAGCGCGTCGCCCCCAGCAAGGGGGGAGAGAGTAGAAGTTGCTCAAATCTACAGAAGCAGCAGGTGGGGGTGGTGAATGCTGGTGGTATCCACGTCCTGCAGGGATGGGTGTCAGATATGCCCCAGTGCAATGACCTACAGCCCAGGGGGTGCGCACTGAGCCCCCTGCTCTCTGCAGCGTCCCGTGCCCAGGATGAGGCCATCCAGCCCCTCACCCCCTGCTCCTGTGCAGTGGCCTGTTGCCCCAGCTCGGGGTGACGGGAGAAGCCCAGGTTCTAGCTGAGCACGGGAGGGAGACGCTCCCGAACTATTCCACTCCCCCCAGGACCAGGTGCAGCCCCGTGCAGAAAGGGGGCTGCTATTTCAGCACGAAGCTAAGCGAGGGGGTGCTGAGCTGGCAAGGGCTGGCCAGGCTGTTGGCAGGAGGTGGGTGGCAGCTCAGCCCCAGACTGGATCCACCCTCTATTCAGCTGTCTCGAAACCTGTTTTTCCTCTTCACGGGGCAGGGGCTGCTGCGGGGCTCAAGCTGCCAGTGACTCAAGCTGGCTGGCCTGGGGCTCGGCTGCTCCAGCCTGTATTCTGCTGGGCAAGGGGCCTTGGCAAGGAAGCCGGTGCAAGGGCTGGGGGTGGGAAGGCACCCGGGGGGGGGCTCTGAACTCAGGTAGGTTTCCTGGAGTGTTCCTGGTATTCTAGCTCCAACTTCAGCTGGGCGGCAGCCGCCTTCCCTGAACCTGTTGACGGCGAAGCTGGGGCTTGGAACCCCGGTCTCAGCCATTGGCACGAAACCGGGGCTTTTTGGCAACGCTGAAGCAATACCTGGTTCCAGGCCGCTGGCAGCAGGATCGTAGTGGGGTTGCGGCCGCAGGCACTGTACCGCTGTGGCCAGGCCGGAGCTGGGGCCGACCCAACGTTGAATTCCCTCCTCTACCTGACTTTCAGAGAGCTGGGCTGCAAAAGTTTCTGCAGCAGGCCGAGCACGGCCTTGAACCGGGCTCATGTTTGTTCCCCTGCAGCATGAAAACCAAATGCTGCATCCCCACCGGCTGCCGTGCAATGGACGGGCAGCCTCTCGGCCGCTCAGCCGCAGGCTCCTAAGCCTTGTCAGGGGCCTGGCTGGTGGCTGGCAGTCGCAGGCCCTCGTCCGCAGGGCATCACCGCCTCCAGCCGTTACTAGCCGCCCCGCACTCTGCCCCATGGGGCTGCAGCCAACACGGCTGCCCTGGCTGCAGGCAGCCCTTCAGCCACTGCTCATCTCTCCAGCATGTCGCCTGCAGCCCCTGCTGCTCCTCAGTGTCACTCGTTGGAAGAACAGACAATCCCCCCACCTCCCAGCTGGGGATTGGGGGGGGTGTGCTACTCCTGCTTTAATTAGTCCATAGAGCTTTGCCAGAGGCTCTTAATGCTCAGGCTTTGCAGCCAGCTGTACCATTTCCCACCTCTTCGCCTCATTAGCACCTCCCGCTTCTCAGGGTGGGGCCCACAGTGGGGCTAGGCACTGCTGGAGTTGCCAAGTGGCTAATGGCACAAACCCAAACACACTTGCCCCGCCCCCTGGGCTAAGGCCCCGCCCCTTCTCACTACATTCCCCCTCCCTCTCTTGCTCACTTTCACCCATCTGGGGCAGGGGTGCAGGAGGGGGGTGCGGGCTCTGGGAGGGAGTTTGGGTGCAGGGGGTTGGGGGGTGCAGGCTCTGGGAGGGAGTTTGGGGGTAGGAGGGGGCTCCAGGCGGCGCATATCTCCGGCAGCTCCCAGAAGCAGCGGCATGGCCCTGTGGCTCCTAGGCACGGGCAGGGGCAGCCCGGTAGCTCTGTGCACTGCCCCTGCCTGCAGGCACCGCCCCCACAGCTTCCATTGGCCACGGTTCCTGGCCAATGGGAGCTACGGAGTCAGTGTACAGTGACCCCGCCCACCGGCTGCCCCTGCCTGTGCCTAGGAGCTGCAAGGACATGCCACTCCTTCCGGGAGCTGCGCACAGCCAGGGTAGGCAGGCAGCCTGCCTTAGCCCCGCTGCACCACCCCCGCCAACCAGACTTTTGGCCTATTGACATCTACCGGCTTGCTTTCAATAGCAAGCAGGAGATCGGCCTCGAGTCTCCTGAAATCGGCCTCAGTGCGGGAGCATTGGCAACCCTAGGCACTGCGCATCCTCCAAGGGGGAGGCCCTGCACTGAAGACCTCACAGTAAACCCCCAAAAGCCTGGGAGCCAGGAAGGATTATCCCCATTTTACAGCTGAAGGACAGAGGCCTCATGGGAGGAAGTGACTTGCCCAGGGTCACCCAGAGAGGCAGTAGCAGAGCTAGGATACTCACCCAGCTCGCCCAAGGTCCAGCCTAGCAGGTTAGCCCCCAACCCCCCCGCAGCAAGAGGACGCAGTCAACATCAGCATCTCCAGGGACGACGCCGGCTCCTTTTCCACCAAGTCACTGAAGCAGCAGGTGTGTTTCGGGGGGGGGGGCGCTCTGGCTGTAATCCAGGCAGAACGCTCACGGAGGAGGTGTCTCGTTAGCAGCCCGGGGCCCGTCTTCTCCCCCCCGCCCCGTGTTTTTCCAGGCTCCATTTGACATGGCAAATCAACGTGCTGAACTGGGCCTCGTGCTTGTCCCCCGCCACGCGGAAAAGCCCCACATTTCATTACGCAGGGATTGAACCCACGGCCTGTTAAATACATTTATTTACCAAGGAGAAGTTACAGCTGTTTTCTCAACAGAAAATTGGCATCATTAAATCAGTAGCAATAATGTGGGAGAAGTGGCAGGACCCAGCCCCTTCGCTCGCTGAGTGATAACAGCATCGCTTGCACCTGTAGCAACAGCCCTCTGTGCCTTGGAGCCGGCCACTGCTAGTCCCCTCGGGCCTGGCCTCTCCCTCCAAAACCCCCACGCCGGTCAGATCCCGGCTAGTCCTTATTCCCCCACATCCGCCCCTGGGAGGAGGCGGGGAAGATGCAGAAAGGAAGCGAGGCGTCTCGCGTCTCCATCCGCCCGCACCTGTTTGCGTGTGGCAGAAGCGTCGCACTCGGCCTGAGGAAGCACCGACAGGGCCCGTCTCCGGGCCGGGAACGACCGCGCGAGGCTCCCGGGCCGCTCGGCAGCTGAAGCGGTGGGGAGGGGGCCCCACTCCCGGCGCACGCCGCCTCCTGAGGCTGCGGTGGGCGGGTGGCCAGGCTGCCCCGGGTGGCGCCGGGGTTTTGGTCACGGTGCAGCTCGGTCCCGGCAGCTGCGAGGCCCACCCCCGCACGCACGCCTCAGTACACCACTTCGTAGACGGTGGCTTTCTTGTCGCCGGAGCCCGTGACGATGAACTTGTCGTTGATCGAGATGTCACAGCTCAGCACCGACGAGGACTCTTTGGACTGAGAGGGGGTGGAGGTTAGGAGAGGGAGCCTGCCCCTTGGGTGGCCTCGATAGTGATTTAACGAGGGTGGGGGGAGTTCAGATCAGGGCTAGGGAGTCCAGTGGCAAAGACTGGCCCAGGCCTTGTTCTGAAGGGAGTTAAAATCGGAGCCCGACTTTCTCTCTCTCAGCACTCCCCGATCTCCACCTGGGGGCCACTGGGGCTAACGGTCATTAAAACCAAGGGAAAAGCCTCCCACTGATTCAACTGATGCTCTGTGTCAATCAGGAATTAATTCAGGACACTCCTGTTCTGCATCGTGCAGGAGGTCAGACCAGGGTCCGTTCTGGCTTTGGAATCTACGAACCTGGCTTTGGGGCAGTTGCTGACGCGCTGGGCAGTTGCTCCCACCCTACGCATTGCCGGGGGCGAGGGATTTAACCGGAATGCGCCTCCCGGCAGAGTGCCCCTTCCTCACCTGGAAGATGCTGGCTCCGTAGGGCGTCCTCCAGGCGTTCAGCAGATTGTCCTTCCCTGTGCTCACGAACCATTTACCTGCAACGGGAGAGTCCAGCGGGTCAGCGGGGGGCTGTCACGTGCACGGATGAGAGATTCAGCAAAAGGGGAGACGCTGCCCATAGGCGTGGGGGATTCCAGCAGCATCCCACAAGCAACCACCTGCCCTGGGAGCAGAGGACGATGCACCGGGAGCATCCAAAGCACAGCCCGGGCTGGATAAACTGTCAGCCTGCCTGTAAACGTGGAGTCCCATCCATGCAGCCTTCCAAGCTCTGCCCAGCTCCATTCCATGTTCTGGGGCAGGAGGGGAAACTGAGGCACAAAGCGAGGCAGTAACTGACCCAAAGTCACCCAGCAGGACAGCGGCAGAGCCAGGAACAGACGCCTTTTCCTGAGTCCAAGCCACTGCTCTGCCCACTAGGCCATGCAACCCCCTCGGCCGGCCCGAGCCCGCGTCTGCACTTGCGCGCACACTCCTACCGCAGGAGGCGAATTTGAGGGAGAGGACGCAGCTCTCGTGGAGGTGGAGCTGGTATTTCTCCGGCTTGGCCACATGCAGGATCTCCACGTTGCTGCTCTCCATGCCGACGGCAAGCCACTCCCCCGAGGGACAGTAACCCAGCGAGAAGATCTGGGGAGAAGGCAGAGTCAGGCCCCAGGAAGCGGGTCCCTGCCAGGCTGGCTCTCCGGGGGAGGGGAGAGCACAGCGCCTGCCCCCACCCGCTCGGGCTCTGCAGCGCCCCGTCGCCCTCCTACCTGGGAGCTGAAATCGTGCTGCTGCAGCTGGCGCCCCTCCCGCAGGTCCCAGCACCGCACCGTGTTATCCAGCCCCCCCGTCCACAGCTTGGTGCCGTAGTTGGAGATGTCGATGCAGCTGGCGCCGTCCGTGTGGCCCTGGAACTGCCTGGAGGGGAGAGCGCGGCCGTCAGGCACCGTCGCCTGCGGCAGGTTCGGGTCCTGTGGCCAGGGGGCACCTCCCCTCTCCAGCGCTAGCCAGCCACACCGCATTGCATCCTGACCCAGGGGGGCTGTGCAGGGAAGGCCCTGCGAGATGGGGGGGGGGGCTCACCTGACCATCGTCTGGTTCTGCAGGTCCCACACCACGATGTTGCCGTCGCTGCAGCAGGAGAAGCAGACCTTGGCGTCGGGGCTGATGGCCAGGGCGTAGCAGGCGGGCGCCGAGGAGGTCAGCTCCGCCTTGATGCGGGGGGTGGGCGCGGCCAGGTCCCAGATGGACAAGGTGCTGGCCTCCCCGCCCACAATGAGGCTGCGCCCGTCCGGGAGGAGCTTGCAGGAGCGGATGTAGTTGTCGCGGTTCTGGGGAAGGGAGAGGGAGGAGCAGCCTTAAAACCTGTCACTGCGGAGTGGGGGGGTCCCTGATCCAGCGCCCCTTAGGGTCAGTGGAAAGTCTCCCCTGATTTCAGCAGGCTTTGGATCAGACCCCCGAGGCCGGCTGCAGGCCTGCAGCCTCTCTGTGCCGCCTGTCCTGCCGGGGGGGCGCCTGTGCCAGGGACTCAGTGGAGGTCAATGGAATTCACCCTGCAGGGCTCAGCCACCGGCTCTAAAGCGCTCCAGGCCTTGACGCAATTTCTACCTTACTCCAAAGCAGCCCAGTTCCCCACCTCTGCTTCCCCCCAACCTCACCCAGTGTCCTGCCCATTGCCAAGAGTCTAGGGCCCTTGGCAAAGCAGCCCAGGGTCCGGTCTCAGCGTCAAGCCATTGACGACGAGCTTTATTCTTTGCCTAGCGGCCCCATGGTGCTAGGTGCTGCGCACACACACACACACACACACCCCCCCCAAAGGCTGGGCTCTGACCCCAGGGGTTTACAGCTGGAACACAGGCAATTAAATGACTCGCCCGAGGTCACACAGGGAATCAGTGGCAGAGCCGGGAATTAAACCCGGATCTCCTGAAGCCCCGGCCAACGCCTTACGCACAAGCCCATTCGTTGTCCCGGGTGTCGGTGCCCAGTCACAGAGACTGGCCTGTTTTACCCTCCACCCCATTGACGGTCAGGGCTTCTGAGGCCCGGGGGAGACAGAGAGCGCCCCACGCAGGCTCTGAACAGCAGTGCAAAGCACAGGGAGCTCTCAGCACATACCACAGTCAGCCAAACCTGCCCAGCCCCCCTCTAACACCTCCAGCACCGCAGCATCCGGCCCAGCGCTGAAGTGACCCCAAGCTCCTGCTGCTTCAGTCCCAGACCCGCCGCCTGGGAGCTTGGGGCTTAAGGAAGTTCCACCGGGATTAGGCATTTCAGATACAGGCATTTGAGGCCACCAGCTTCCACGCTAGGCCGTGCTCCCCCCCCGGCCTGCGGCCTCCTCACAGGGCGTTAGGAGCCGAACTACCTTGGAGGTTCTGCGCCTGAGTTCTTCCCGATCGCCCCTGCCTTCCAAAGCAGCCTCGGGGGCGCCCCTTGCCCTGGCCTGGCTGGCAGGCTGGCGTACGCCCCTGCGCTTGCTGGCGCCGTCACGGCATTGCACATGGGGGCCTCGGAAGCGGAAATGCCCCAGTGTGTGTGTGGGGGGGCATGAGAGACAAAAACTGGTCAGAGATGGGAGGAGAGCAAGTGCCCCCCCCTCTCCCCCCAGTGCTGCAGCCGTGAGCCGTCCTGCCACGCTCCACAGCACCTTCCAGTCATGGCAGGAGCGCCAGAGGCTCTGGCATGCTAATGAGCCGGGCCCCCGGGGGGCAGCTCAATTATTAATTGCTTTTCCTTTTGATGAGGGTTTTCTAGCGACGGAGCAATTCCAGTCCCCGCCGATGCTCCCGACGTGCTGGGGAAGCAGGCCTGGGACGGCCCCAGCCGACGCACACACAGATCATTTCCCACCACCACCTGGGAAAGGTTCCTTTGCCGGCTCGACGGGGGAAACTGAGGCAGGGCTTCACACACACAGAGCCCAGCCCACGGTGGGCACACAGCAGCAAAGCCAGAACTAGAACTCGGGGATCCTGAGTCCAAACTCTGTGGTCCAGTCCACCAGCCAAGAGGGGCCTTGGCAAAGGTGCCACTCCAACAAACCTAGTGACAATCTCCAGTGCGTATCGACTGCGATACGGGACCGGTGCCTTCGGCTGCTGCGGCATACGGGGCCAGATCCTCAGCGATTTTCCCCAGCCAGGGATCTGGCCCTCAAGGGTAGCAAGGAATTGTGTGGGAGCCAATGGACGCTCTTTCATCCCCATGCCCCGTCCCCTTACCAGGCAGTCCAGCTGCGCCACGGGCGTCTTGGTCCCAGGCTGCCCCACGTCCCACACCTTCACGCAGCCCTTGCCCCCTGTGTAGACGTGCTGGGTGGAGTTGCTGATGGTGACGGCGCAGACCACCTCGCCGTGGGTCAGGGTGTGGAGCTGGCGGGCGTGCCGGGGGATGCCGGTGCCGATGAGGGCGTCGGGAGGGAAGGGGACCGGCTGCATCTGCCCGTCGGCGCTCACGTGGAAGGAATAGGCGCTGCAGGGGGAGGGGGAGAGGCAGGTAAGTGCTGGCAGCCTTAAAGGGACGCAGCCCTCCTGGGCGTTACGCTCCGTGGCTGGGCTTCCGTCACTCACTTTTGTCCCGGAGCTTCCGGCTGGCTGTGCTGAGGATTCCCCCTGCCAGGGAGGGTGGGGGTCACACGCTAGACAAGGAGGGGGCCTCTCCAGGCAGGTAGGTACCCAGCCCCATTACTGTAGTAGCTGAGCTACTCCCAGCCTTACTGGGTTGGCCCTCACAGCCCCCACCCCAAGAGGAAGGGCTGTAAACCCCAGCGCCTAGATGGGAAACTGAGTCACAGAGCGATGATGCGACTCAGTCACAGCCAGAGCAGGGAATTGAACCCAGGGCTCTGGAGTCTCACGGCAGAGCCCTAACCACTAGGCCATCCTTCCTCCCGGCTGCAGCACGGCCTTAGCCTGTTTATTACCGGCTTCACGCAGAAGCTCCTGTGCAGAACTCTGCCGTGGGCCGGTGGGAGCCTGGCTCGGTGACCTGCATCCCACCACCTCCCCCTGGGGCATCCCAAGCCCCCAGCACAGATTTGGCTGCACTTACGGTTTCCCACCGGGGATGGCCGGCAGAGAGGAGGAGACGGCGGCCGCCCTCAGGTGAGGGTGAGACTCAAACGCCACCTGCAAAGCAAAGGGAATCTGGTCCACAAAGCGGCATGGTGGGAAGGGGCCGCAGGAGTTGGGCCTACAGACGAGCGTCCGGCCGCCCTGGCTTAGGACAACCTCTCTGGCTATCTCTGCAGCCTGTTTCCTCCAAGAATATACGGGAGGGAGCAGCGGCTGACACCAGGGGCCACAACCAATCTCCTCCTAGAACTGGAAGGGACCTTGAAAGGTCATCGAGTCCAGCCCCCTGCCTTCACTAGCAGGACCAATTTTTGCCCCAGATCCCTAAGTGGCCTCCTCAAGGATTGAACTCACAACCCTGGGTTTAGCAGGCCGATGCTCAAGACCTGCTCCTGCTGACGATGGCAGCAACACACACACACACACACACACACACACACACACACACACACACACACACACACACACACACACACACACACACACACACACACACACACACACACACACACACACACACACACACACACACACACACACACACACACACACTCCCTCTACTAGAAAGGTGCCCAGTGCCGCTGGGGTGTGAGAGGGGAAAATGTGTGTATTGGGGCACTAGGGAGTGGGGGTTCTGTGGGCAGGGGGGCGCTGGGTGGGGGGGTGCGTGGGGCGCTGTGCATTTGTGCGGGGGTTGGAGGGGTGCTGGCCATAGTGGATCCAGGGGGGCTCTGGCCATTGGGAGTGGGGGGGAGATGTTGGGTGAGGGAGCCGTGTGGCATGGCACGGGCCTGCCCCCGAGGACAAGGGGCACGCTGGAAGCACAGGGCCGGGTGGGCCACTATGCGCCTGGCAACTGCCGGTCTGTAAATAGTGCCCTCGCACTGGGCTGGGCGGAGTGGGGCCGCCCCTGCCATGCCCTGCCCCATTGCCCCTGGCCGGCCCCTCGCTCTGGGGACGGACCTCCTCGTGCCATGCTCCATCGCCTCCCTGGGGGCCCACAGATACGTTTGGCCACAAAAGGTTAATCCGGCCCTGAAGGTGCCCCACTGTATGTGACTGGCCCATGCCCTGCACTGAGCTGCCCCCTGTTGAGGTCACCACTGCTACTCTCCATCCCCTGCACACATGGGATTTTGGGGAGCGGGGGCGGGAAAAGGGCCTTTGCAGGAGGCGGCTGGAGCTGAGCTGGCCTCCGCCCCGGCCCGTGCGCAACTCACCAGAGGGGACCGTCCGTACAGCACCGTCCCGCTGACTTGCGGAGAGAGGTGGATGCTCACGTAGGAGCTGGGGGCCGCCAGCTCGCCGTTGATGGCGGCATGGGGCACCATCCCGAACGAAGACGCGTAGGTGCTGGGCACACTCAGGGGGCTGCGCAGAGCTGGGGGTTCGAGAGAAGAGACGCAGCCACTGAGCAGCACCCCTGGGCGCTGGTTACCTGCATGATGGCAGCGTAACGCCCCAGGGTGGGTCACTGAACCTGGGACCAGTGGATCTAAATGCCTGAGTGCCAAGAGCCAGCTCTGCTAGCCAAGGCTGGAAGCCAGGAACTTGTGAGTAGGTAATATTTGTACCACAGTAGCACCACGAAGCCTCAGCTGAGATCAGATCAGCTGCTGCCTCAAATGTCTTAGTCAAGGCAGACAAAGGGGAAACTGAGGCACAACTGACCTTGAGCATCAGCGGCAGAGCCAGGAATAGAACCCAGGTCTCCGGAGTCCTGAGCCAGCGGCCTAGCCATGCTGCCTTTCAAACCCTTGATGCAGAGGCCCCGAAATCCCTTTAAACTGGGCTCATACTGAATTAAGCTAAATCAGCGCAAGTGAGTTCTAAGCTGATCCTGGTGCATTCATCTCAGAAGTTCTCCTGGTTTATCAAGATCGATTTCCATCCCCTCATCCGAGTAATTTTCTAGCACAGACAAGGGCTTCATTTCTCAAATTCGTGCTCTATTTCCACTTCGAAAACTGCCAGTCTTGATCAAATCGTTTCCGCCCCCTCTACCCAGCTTTCAGCCGGGACGCATTTCTATTAGCCGAAATCCCCCCCTGATGCTCCACGGCTCCTCTCACGGGAGGATTGCAAAGCGCTCTCCAAACACCAGTTCACGGGTAATGCTCCCGGTTTACAGATGGGGAAACTGAGGCACCAAGCGGCAAAGTAACTCGCCCAGCATCACCCAGAGAGGCAGAGCTGGCCTTTAACATTGAGCCACACCCCTGGGGGCTTTCAAGTGATCCCCACTTATACAGCTCAGGGCAGGGACCGTGTCTCTTGCTGTCTGTGGAGCATCCAGCACAACGGGGCCCTGATCTCAGTTGGGGCCTCTGGGCACGACTGTGAAACAAACAACAAACTCTTGCAGGGCCCAACCCTGCACCGCTTACTCAAGGGAGTAATACGTCAACGGTGCGGCTTCTTCTGGCTACCGGCCAACCTATCTCCAAAGGGATACTGCAGAACTGGAGCGGGCCCGGAGGACCTGGAAAAACTCTCCTAGGAAGAGAGATTGAACGGACTGGGAGCATCACCTGCGAGAGGAGACGAACGGAGGGCACAGGCTGGAGTCTCAAAAATACTGAATGGTCCTGAGAAGGGAGATCGGGAGCGTCCGTCCTGTCTCCTAGCACAAGCCCAAGAGTGTCCAGTGTAAGAGTTTGCTTGTTTTCCGTCTGCTTCTCTCTGTCTTTCCTGGTTCCTAAAATCACAACGTAGCCGCAGCGGCTCAGTCTAGCCACCTACTACGTTCTGAGGAACTCTGACGGGGTTGGGACTGACACCTTTCAGCTGCAGTGTAGACGTAGCCTCAGGGTACACACACGCCCAGCACCCACAGAAAAATCCAGCACTGGGCCCTGGTCTCTGGGAGTGGCCAGTATCTGATGCGTCAGAAGGAGATGAAAACTCTCCAAAGGCACCTGGGCTACAGAGCAATACACACCTTGGTGGGGAGGAAAATACATTAGATCAAAATAACTCACCGCCCCCAAAACCAGGGACCCTTTGTAACTAGGCACCGTGTAGACACATCAAAAGAGATGAAAAGCTGATGATTTCTTTTGCACAGATGGAGTATTGAGGCAGAGAGAGAGTAAAGCTTAGATCCTCAAAAGGTATTTAGACACCTGAATCAATGGGAGTTAGGTACCTTTGAGGATCTGGGCCTAAATGACTGGCTCAGGGCCACCCAGGGAGTCTGTGGAAGAGCTGGGAACTGAATCCAGATCTGAGTCCCTGTCCAGTCAGCGCCGTACCTACAAGAGCATCCTTCATCTGCCAGATCCTTCCTGACCCCTTCAGCCAATGTCTTGAAGCATGCGCTTTGATCACTCTTGTTTTCACATGAATAGCCAGAAATATTACGAGTCAGAAACAATGCAGAACCCTTTCCAAAAGCCAGACACAGTATTCGTCACACTGAATTCCTGCAGCAGTGAGTTCCACAGGTTGACACAAACCATACTATGGACCCACACCTGAGAAGCAAGGAGGGCCTTGCATTGCACAGCAGGCTCTCAGCAGCTTAACACAGTGGACCTGTTGGTGTAATTGACCCACTCGCCATATTACCACGGCAGAAGCGCTTCCATAAAATTGGCTGTGATATGGGTGGAAATCCACCACTGACCCAGAGCTTCGTGGTAACTGCAGCAGCTGCCACGCACCCCCGCACACACACATGCTGTGTTACAAGGCCAGGCAGTTTCTCAGAAGGACGCGGATGCCTTAGAGAGACTCACTGATAGTGTCCGTGGCAGGCGGCTTGGAGGAGAGTTGCCGGAGATGGGAGGCCGAGCTTGGCCCGGGGCCGGGCGTTAGGGAGTCCCGTGGAGGAGAGGAGCTGGAGGACTTGGAGGTGGGAGTGTTGGCTGAGACATCATTCTGCAATGGAAAGGAGATGTTGCCCTGCCCTGCTCTAGAGCCTCCCAGCCAAGGCCTCCCCAGAGCGCTACCTGCACATTCGTGAAACCTCACACACCCCAGTGGGGAAACCGAGGCAGCGATGTAATTCACCCAAGCTCCTGGAGAGATTCCATGCCCGGGTTTGGTATAGAACCTAGGAGTCCTGGCTCCCAGCCCCTCTTGCTACTTCAACCCCTGAGACTGGACCCCAGCCCTTTCCAGAGCTGGGAAGACAGCACAGGAGTCTTGACTCGCAGCCCCCTGCTCTGACCCCCTAGAGAACACCCCCTTCCGGTTAATACTTGCACAGAGAGTCTGCAGCCCCTGCCCCAGGATCAGGCCCACCCTGCCCGGTGTTTCACTGAAGGGGATGTCCATTTTTGCTCTCCTTGGGATTTTGTGGAGACCGGCAGAAATCCATGCGGAGCCCGCGAATCTCACATCACTTAGGGCATTTCGGCTGCTCTAATCAGACTGTCCCGGGGAGAAATGCCAGCGAGCGCCAGCAACCCTACGGAGGGCTCCCAAAGCCCTGCAGCCGACAGATTGCTCCCGCTGAATCTGGTAAGTCTCTCTCGGGCCTCCGCTTGATGGCTGGGCTGGGAATGACAGCGCAATCAATACCCTCCCTCCCCATGCTTCCCTCCCGCTGATGTTTCAATCTGAGAATCAGGCTGATGCTGGGCAAATCGATAGATTGCACAGCGCGCGGAGGAGCCCAGGGGAATTCTGCAGGCAGCCGGATGGAAAATACCTGCAGAGCCAGGCTCCAGTTACCAGCGTATTAACCTCCCTTCCAAAGACACTCGCCCCTTGCAAGGCAGTGCGGGAGACCCGCTAGCGATAGCAGGGATTCGTTATTAATTAATTAATCAGCATGCCAAGGATCTCCAAGCACCTGATGCACACTCATTAATTAGAGCCTCCTCATGCTCCCACGGCGCGTTAGACATGCTGTACAGATGGGATGAGGCAAGGCCCGGGGAGGGGAACTGACTGGCCCAAGGACATGAAGCGAGTCAGTACAGAGGTGGGAACAGAACCCAGGCGTCCTGGCTCCCAGAGCCCACCCTGCTGCAACCACTAGGCCAGGCTGCCTGCTGATTGCACGGCAAAGCCCACACACTGCCTGCATCCCAAACCCTTCTGTCTCGCTGGGCTGCTGTTAACCCTTAGAGTGCGGGAGAACCTCCAGGGGCCACACGGACCCTGGGTTTGACTCCAGCGTAGTGTGGTCTGGAGGGTTAACCCTTTGGGGACCAGGTTGCTTCCTAGGCTTCCGGCTGGCCCTCAGTGGTGGAGAAGGAGGGAGGGATCCTGGCAGACGCGGATTGTTAGGAGGAGTAACCCCAGTCTGTTGTGCCCCCACACACAGCTCCCACTGCCACCTCTCCACCTGGCACAATCCCTCTCACCCCATTGCCAGTCTATGACCCCTCCAGGGCTTGGAACCAGCCGTGGGTTGCAGCAGGATAGGAGGCAGTGCAATGCAATTCTTCCCCTCTGGAGGGGGCAGGGACGGGGCAGCCAGGGGAAGACGTGGGGCGAGCAGGGAGCAATAGGATGACAGGGAGAGGGCGTGGCGAGAAGCTCTCTCGTTAAGTGCTTGAGGGGTTAAGGACCAGACGGGAAGCCCAAGGAATTGCGCGTGATGGGGGAAGGCGCATGGGAGGGGATTGCGGGGGGGCAGCATCCCTTTCCCCAATCCAGAGCTCCAGCAGGGGCAGCCCCCTGTGCATCCTCCAGGCTGGATTGCCTGCGACATGCCCCCTAAGCAGGGACAGAGAATCCCAGATCCACTGGCCAGGATCTCCGGGCTCCCCCTCCCCACCCCATGTGCTGCAGCAGGGACAGACACCCTGGGGCAGTGCCCTGGGATACAGAGGTAGGTGCTGACCCCCGCCCCCATCCCACGGCCTCTCTCCAGCTCGCCAGCCCATCGCTTTACCAGGCTCTGGTCCTTCAGTTTGAGGGGCGTTGTGCTCCGGCTGGAGGCCAGGGAGGCTGGGCTCTCGGGCATGTCCCTGCGGGCAGGTGGGAGCTTAGTGCTGGGTGCATGGGCAGGGCTGCTGGGCTCAGAGGGTGGGTCCTGCAGCGGGGAAGAGAAAAGCAGACAGGGCCTTCAGAGAGGAGGGAACCGGGGCCCAGCATGTGCCCACTGCACAGGGACGGCACGGCCAGCAGCACAGCTCTCCTCGTGCCACACCCCGGGGTCAATGCAGAGCCGAATGCAGACGCTCCAGAGTCACACAGGTGGTGGAGCAGGATCCAGACCTGCTTTTGCAGATGTAGCCTAGGAGGACACGAGAAAATTGCCTCTGCTTTTGAACGCACTGGGAATTTTGCAAGCCATATTAATTCTCTCTCTTTTAATGCTTTGGGTGCTTTCCAACTGGCTGCAACAGGCAGCTGGGTAGCGACTGGGAAGAACTGGGGGACACCCGCCGATTTGCTGCAATATAATCAACCAGCCGGACAAAACGACTGTTTGCAAATCAGTCGAGTCTCCACTCAGGGACAGGAGCCTCCAGCTTGTCAACCCATGGACCTGGCCGACCAGGGAGACTCCTTCTTTTAAAATAACAGCTCTGGGGGTCTTTCTATTTGTCTTTCCGAGGTCACGCTTCCCAGCTTCTCTCCACAGTCAGGAAGGCTAGAAACCGACTTGGTTTTTTTTAAAAAAGAAAACTGAGATTCTGACACAGTCACGTGACTTCCGGAACTGGGGCTTCCCCCGAAACACCAAATATCACGAGGCTTGTGATACAACCACCAGAGGCGCAACTCTCTCTAACAGAATCACCTTCAGTTACCATCTTAGACCTGCTCTATACACAGATTTCAGACCAGTATCATTATTCCAGTTCGGGGAGAGACGTTTCCAAATGTGTTTTTTACCCCAGCATAATTCATTCCCTTTTCTGCGCAGCTGAGAGAACTGCCTCCATCCTAGGCTGCAGCTGTAACAGTAAAGTAATATGAATTGTGTGTCTAAACAAGGCCTTCAGAGATTTAATTAAAAACTTCTCACTCACCTCATCCACTACTAGGTTATAATCGCTCTTGTCCCCGTCGCTGTCCTGCCGAGGGGAGAAACAGAGCCAGGAACAATTAAAACAGCAAAATACCGACACAGGGCAGATCTTCGAGGCAGTGCTGCCTAGTGGCTCAAGCACTGGATTGTGATTCAGAAGACCTGGGGTCTATTCCTAGCTCTGCCACTGGCCTGCTGGATGGGAGAGTTCCATCGCCTCTTTGTGCCTCAGTTTTCCCATCTGGAAAATGGGCAGAATGATACGGATGTCCTTTGTAAAGTGTTTGACGCGAACGGCTGGAAAACACTAGATAAACCCTAAGGATTATTATTCTCTCTCCACTCTGTTGGCTCGTCTCCCTGACCCAAAGCCCAAGGAAGTGAGTGGAACATTTCCCTGGTGACTCCGATGGGCTTTGGATCAGACCCCACACAAGCAAAGGCTGCGTCAGACAGAGCAGAGACCCAGAAATGCCTCGGATTTAAGGGCTCCCTGTGGAATTCTTTTATAAGGTATTTTCCCAAATATTTTTCTGCAGCACTTTAAAGCTAGTAAGCAATATTGAAAGGTCCCTTTTAGTTAAAAAGCCTCTTCAGAGTCGCCATTTCCAATCTCCATAGGGTCCGGACCGAATTTTCTTTTTTAAAGTCATCATCATCATCCCCCAGATTTTGCCCCCAAATCTCCTGCAGAATCTGGAAGAAAAATCCCATAGCATCCGGGCAACATTAAAAACAACAGTCTGGGCAAGTGTAGAATTGTTAGTAGTACTGAAAAGAGGCGAACGCTCTCAACTGAGATCAGGGCTCCAATGCGCTAGGTGCTGTACATACAACTAAGGAGAGACAGCAAGATTGCAGTCTGATTAGACACGAGAGAAAAAGGTCAGAGGGGGAAACTGAGGCACGGGGGAGGGCTGTGACTTATTCAAGGTCACCCAGCAGGTCAGTGGCAGAGCTGGGAAAAGAATGCTGGTCCCCAATTCAGTGAACACGCCACCTGCCACGCCATCACTGCCAGGCTGAAAAGCGCCCCCGCCTGGGGCTCTCGGAAACCCTTTGGGGGTTCAGGGGGGGCCTCAAGCTTCACACATGGGCAGCCCCCCGGCCTGGTGCAGTGGAACATTGGTCCGCTGGAGTTTGCTATGGACCGGGGGGCGGAGAGAAAGTCGGTACAAATTACCAGGGCCCAGCAGTCCGGAAGTGGGCCCGGGGCCTGGCTTTCCCGGCTTCATCGGCCCTGTTTAGCCAGTCCGCCCTTGCTGGGGGCCCGAAAAAATGTTTTCACCGGGGCCTGAGCCCGCTCTCGGCGGCCCTGGCTACAGAATCACAGAACTGCAGGGCTGGAAGGGACCCCGAGTGCTCGACAAGTCCAGCCCTCTGCACTGAAGCAGGACCCAGTAAACTGAAGACCATCCCGGACAGGGGTGTGTCTAACCCGTTCTTCCGAACAGCCCCAGAGGAGCGGGATCTGCCTTTCACATCACTGCATGGCAAACCCAGACCTTGCCCTCTGCCACCTCCAGAACCGCCCCCCCGCCCCCGCACCAATACCCGGCCCATCCTCCCAGGGGCAGGGATCCGGGTGTCGCACGCTCCCTGCCTGCACTCACATAATGTCCCGGCAGGTCCTTCTCCTCCCGTTTCCGTTTGAGCCCTGTGCCGCCCGGGCGCTCCTCGCCCTGCAGG
Source organism: Mauremys mutica (assembly GCF_020497125.1). Lineage (NCBI taxonomy): Eukaryota > Metazoa > Chordata > Testudines > Geoemydidae > Mauremys > Mauremys mutica. The sequence continues at coordinate 6,350,058 of NC_059095.1, forward strand.
CTCTCCGGAGGGGAGGCAGAAATGCTCTGCACAGGGGAAGTGAGAGGAGACCAGAGTTAATGCACAGCGAGGGTGGAGAGTCCCAGAAGCTGCCAAGCCATTTCCCACAGCTTCCTCCCCGGAGGCCAAGGGGACTGGGGCTCGGCCCGCAGCTGCCAGCTTTGCGGCTGGCCGGCAGCCTGTGTGGCCTCGCTCTTTTCAGAGTGGGGAATTAACATCATGGGCCTCTGGCATCTGAACCCCTTCAAAGGCCAGGGTGGAGGCTTTGGGTCTCGTAAATGCTGCCGCTCACACGATCTCCCTCGCTAGCCGGCGGGCGGAGGGATTGCTTGGCACCAGACCCCCATCCTATCCGCTCTCTTGGCAGCAGGATGTAAAGGGGAGGTCGGCTCATGCCTTCAGTCCCCCCGCCCTCCAGCTGCCTTTCTAGCACCCTGGGACCCTGCCCCTACCCGGACGCACCCCCAAACTCTCAGATTGGCACTGTGCAAACTCACACCCCAAACGTTCAAAGGCAGAGGCAGGTTTTCTCCCAGTTAGAGCAGCCAGCGAGTATTACGAGTCCTGTCTCTGGGGAGGGAGTGGGGTCTAGCGGGTTAGAGCGGGGGGGGGGAGGTACTAGGAGTCAGGACTCCGCGGGGCTACCTCTGGTTTAGGGAGGGGGGATTTTGTCTAAGGGTCAAGCGTGGATCAGGGAGTCACGACTCCTGGGTCCTACTGCCCACTCCAGGAGCACCAGAGTGGCAGGGACTGGGAGCCAGGACTCCTGGGTTCCCTATCACCGACTCACTCAGGCAAACTGCTTCTCTGCACCTTAGTTTCCCCATCTGCACAATCAGGATAATGCTCCTTACTCGCCTCCCGAGGAGGGAGGCAAAGACCAGGAGGCTTAATTCACTGAATGTTTATGAAAGATCTCCCTGAAAAGGCACCGAGCAGCTGCTGAGTTTTGTCAGTTTCACGTTCTGCCCTTAGCTCCCACGGCCAAGAATCATCCAGCGCTGGCCGGGAGCCCGTAAAACTGCCCAGACTGAGATCTGCCTGCTCCCCACACGCCTTCCTTAAAAAACAACAACAAACATCTCTCCTCTCCTGGGCTCAGCCACCTTGGGGCACGAACACTGTTCAGCTGCCAGCATGTCACTTCTTCAGTAAATCATTCCACAGCTGGGCTGGCAGGATTTTTGTGCTTGCACTGAAGGAAGACGGAGAAATAAAAAAAAAAAAAATCCACCCAGCCCAACAAGGCCACATGCCTTTCCACAGTGCATCTGGACGGGGGGGTCAGTTCAAGGAGAGATACCAGCCGCTGGGAGCTGGCACATGCAAACAGATCTGTGTGCGGCAGGTGGGCCTCGTAAATGACCTACTTAAAGAAGCATTTTCCAGAAGCAAAGGGAGGGGGGCAGCTGGGCCACCCCTCTCCCCCCCACCACTGGAGGAAGCGCTGTGGTCTCTCTGCAGACCAGCTCTAACAGAGATGTTTGTATACTGGCTAAATGAAAACCACCGTCCAATAACAGCGGCCTCCCTTAGTCCCTGGACTTGAAAGAAGTTTTGCCCCTTTGGGAGATAATGAGGCATGACAGGAATGGAAAATCCCCATCAGCAGCCTCCTGTTTACTCGGCACGGCCCCGCCTTAACCCCTTCACCGCTGGAACAAGGGAGGTGGGGTCTGGAGATCAGTTAGTACATCCCTTTCCCCATTGGCACTGGCCTGGTGTGGATCTGACTGTAACAAAACCTGCGTGGGCGTCTTCAATCCCTTTTCCCCCTGCTACCGTGTCTTTTGGTTTCCTCCGATAATAATAAACACAACTCTTTCCTCCCCCCACCCCCACGCACCTGCTTTGGCCAGATTCTGAGCCCGGTGGAACTGGCGTATAATCCGGAGTGACACTGGATTGACACTGGCGTTACAGGGAATCTAATCTACCCGCTTAGGTTGAGAGGATCCTGGTCTGCAGGGGTTTCGAAGTGGGCACTGGCGTCAGGGTGCTTGGGCTTTGGGGTGCTCCCCCAGAGACATCCTGGGGCATGAGGTCCCCACAAGCTGTAGGTGCCCAGGAGCTATGAAAATAAGGCCCTGGGGCACCTAGATCTGAAAACAAAATCAGTGGCCAGGCTGGAAAGTTTTGGCCTAAGATTGGTCATTCCCCACCCCCCTCCTCTCCATGAATTGGCATTTGTTTGGAGCAAAGATCTCCCACTAGTAAACTGAGACAGTTAATGCACGGGACTCCCTGCTGTCGGAGAATGCAAACAGCTTCCAGGGATTAGTCACTTGTCTGGCCTCTCCGGTGGCAACGTGCCAAGATGAAAAGGACAAAGGGCCATCAATCCTCAGGCTTCAGGGCACAAGCAGAGCCGTGGCTGTGGTCAGGCAGAATTTCCCCCAGTCCACCCCACTTACGTACTGCAGTAATGCCTGGGAGCCCCAGCCAGGGCCCAGAACCCCACGGTGCAAGGTGCTGTATGAACACACATCGTCCGTGCCCCCAAAGAGCTTACGCCTAAGGATCTGGAATCGACCCTTTTTGGATCAATCCACCTGCTGTGGCACAGTAACCACGGTGCTGCGCGCTGGCTGCCTAGCACATCACGGGTCCAGCCCACGCCATTGCTCATCCTCGGAGGAATTACAAGACCATCCTTCACGGTGGATCGATGCAAATGACTGGACAGCTTGAGGGGCACAGCGAGATCTTTAACCCTTCCTTGCCCTGCCTCCACCGTTCGCTACAGACCAAAAAGGCTGAACCACAAAGCAATTTAACACCAAGGCACCGCCAGCCCCTGCCGGTGCCTGCTCCCTCTGCCCTGAAGCATTCCCTAGCCTCCTATTCCACCAGGACAGATGCCTGAATCTGGGATACATTTGAATAGGGTCTTTTTGGCCCTACTGGGGAGATCAGAACACACCTCCTCCCACCAGGCTCCTGTGGAGTCACTTGGATTTCACAGGTGGACACGGCTCAGGCGAGAGACCAGTTCTCTGGGCTGTCGCTCAGAGCCCACGCAAAGGGAGAGAGAGCTTGAAAGGCAGGAGGAGTGGTTCAAGCCTAGAACTGGGGGCTCCAGACACGTGGGTCCTATCCCTGCCCCGTGCCTCAGTTTCCCTCTCCGTGACCCTTGGCTGGCTAGAGCTAGGGACGCGCTAAGTGGGGGTTTGATGCCAGGCACAGAGGCAAGGGAGCGGCTTTAACTGGAGTCCTCGAGGGCCACGCACGAACCCACGCGTGGCTGGGTGCAGCCTGTGGTGTGGAGGAATGCGACAACATTGGCAGGCAAGGCTGGATTACGGCAGCACACCGCGCAGACGATCGCTGCCAGAGCAGGGCAGAACAGCTCTCTCCTCGGCAAGGACGTAAGAGGCTATTTTGGGATGAGCTCGACCTTTAGACACTTGCCTCAGCAAGCAGGCAAACGGGCCAAGTCAGGTCTGAGCACCCCCATCATTAAACTGCCCCCAACAGGTGCACACCTGTCACGGTGAGGGGGTTATTTTATCCCCCAGCAAGGAACCCCTTTATCTGGCACATTCCCAGCTCAGACTCGAGCACTGATCCCTCCCCAACTCTGCTTAGAGCTCCCCATAGATTTCATCTGGATCCACTTCCCATCCTGAGCTGCCGCGTGGCATTGCTGGGGCGCTGTTAAATGGCCGCCACGTTCCACCCCAGAGGTGGCTGCATTTTAGAGGTGGGTGAATGGGTTTCCTGTGTGCTTTTTGTAGCGCTTTTAAGTAGGGTGAAGAGGACAGTAGGAGATACCCCAGGTAACACTTTCTGACGTCAGGATCCATAGGAATATGCCTGTTTCCTATGGGGCTGGCTCGAGCGGACAGTACAGCTGTGGGGGAGGGGAGGCCCCCCAATTCCCAGAAACCCCCTCAGTGGATACAAGGGTGTAATGGATGCACCCCGTTTGACACATTGCAACCTGCAGGCACCTGGCCATGATTATTACTGTGTGTACTTGACAGTCACTGCAGCTTTGAATTATGAGCTCTGTGTGTGTGTGTGTGTGTGTGTGTGTGTGTAAGTAAAGGCTCTCGGGGTGTACGTGTGTGTGTATAAAGGCTCTCGGGGGTGTGCACGCGTGTGTGTGAATGTGTGTGTGTAAAGGCTCTTGGTGTGTGTGTGTGTGTGTGTGTAAAGGCTCTCGGGGTGTACGTGTGTGTGTGTGTGTGTGTGTGTGTGTAAAGGCTCTCAGCGTGTGTGTGTGTGTGTGTGTAAAGGCTCTCAGCGTGTGTGTGTGTGTGTGTGTGTGTGTGTGTGTGTGTGTGTGTGTGTGTGTTGGGGGAGGGACAGGAAGCGTGCGTCTCACTGCAGCACTGCACACAGCCTTTGTGCCTAGGAAGGAGGGCGCTGGCCTGACAAGCTGGGACCCGTCTGCTCCCAGCTCGGCGGTGTCAGCGGAAGCGCCAGACACTTTGCACAGAACAACAAACAAGGGTGAGGCCGGCGCTGTGCCCCTGGCCGGTTCGGGCTCCCTTCCATCAGGCCAGCTCTGAGCGAGGCTGGTTTCTAGAGGAGGGGAAGGGATCTGCCTTCAGCTCTTTAGTGCTGGGAGATCCAATTCCTCTGTCCACAGCCCAGGGCAGCCCTCCGGCAAACTTCCCCCACGCCCCCCGGCTCCTGCCAGCGAGCACCCGCCTTGGAGATCGGAACGGGAGGGGAATTCAGCCTCTATGGTCCTTCGCCTTCATTCCCAGGACAAATCACCCTTGGCGCTTCCCTGGCTCTTTCCTTCTGGAAATCACAGACAATTGAGCCTCCAGACCGGCCCTGTGAGGATCACAGTCCCTGTTTGACAGCTGGGGGAAACTGAGGCACCGAGCGGGGCAGTGACTCACCGGCACAAACTAGTACAAGGCCATCATCCTTCTCCACCAACACGGGCCCATGACTCATCCCCCACTCCGCAAGGCCATCAGACAGGCTAGATCTGAGTGCAAGTCCCACCCTGTGCACCCCTCCCCGAGCCAGCCATTCCCTCCTCACCCCCGAGAGGGAAAAGCAAAGCTTTTTGGGGAATGCATCAAGGATCTTTGCTTCCTTGGTGCAAATTCCAGTTCTGGGCCAGATCCTCAGCGGGTGCAAACAGCTGTACCTACATTTACCACAATGGGTCCGGATCTCCGGATGGTGTAAACCGACATAGCTCCATTGAAGTTAGTGGGGCCCAATCCCCAGCTGCTGTCAATCAGCCTAGCTCCGCTGAAGTCCCTGGGGTCCGCCCCCCGGGGCAGGGGAGCATCCCACTGGAGTCAGATCCCCAGCTGGCGGAGGCAGCAGCAGCTCCCGTGGAGTCAACGGAGTGATGCCAATTGACACCAGCTCCAAATAGGGCTTTAATACAACTCCACCCCCAGCCCCTGGAAATAATCTGTCCACAGAAGCAAATTAAACGTGGACCCCGAGCGCTGCAGAAACATCCCGGATTCTCTCCCGCTGGTTCCCCTCCAGCCGCGAATCCTCCCCCAAGCCCCGGCTCAGCCTCCAGCCCTGGCATTGAAAACGAAGGGCAGCGGGAGCGGTATCTCGGGGCTGTTTGCTTTGAAAAGTCCAGGCAACAAACCATTGCTGGGAATCCCGGTGCAACCACAAGAGAAGGGAGCCGGGCGCAAGGCTTGGAGAAAAGACGCCCCTCACGGCTCTTCCTGAAAGCACCAAAAGACGGAGTCTGGCTGAGCCTGTCCAGGGCTGCCCAGAGGGGGAGGCAAGTGGGGCAATTTGCCCCAAGCTCCAGGCCCCGCAGGGGCCCCCACGAGAGTTTTTCGGGGGCCCTGGAGCAGGGTCCTTCACTCACTCCGGGTCTTCGGCGGCAATTCGGTGGGGGGGTCCTTCTGCCCCGGGACCCACCACCGAAGTGCCCCGAAGACCCACTGCGGGGGGGTCCTTGTGCCCCGGGACCCGCCACCAAAGTGCCCCGAAGACCTGTGGCAGGGGGGTCCTTCCACCCTGGGATCCGCCGCCGAAGTGCCGGGTCTTCGGCGGCAATTCGGCAGCAGGGGCTCCCTGTCGCCAAAGACCCCAGGCTCCCTGAATCCTCTGGGTGGCCCTGAGCCTGTCTCACCAACAGAGCGACCCCTCAGCCCTCCATTCTCTCTGCTGCTCTGGGGCCTCAAAGGGTGGCCCCCAGGAATCCACCTGCCACGTCGGCGGCATTGCCGGTGTACGGCCCATGCACCAAACCTCCTCCCACCTGTGGCCTGGCCAGAGTACCCTGCACTGTGGCTGGCCTCTGCTTTCCAGGGCCCCACTGGGCACCCAAAGCCAGGGGCCTCTTTGCCCGGAGTCAGGTTGAGAGCTGGGATCCAAACTCAGCTTCCAGGCCTGTGCACGGCCCAGCTGACCTCACGTCTCCCGATCACTGCAGGCCGGGCGGGGATGAGACGCGCCCCCCCTGCCAGAGCACCAAGACTGTGGTTTCAGTACGAGCCCTCGTCCATGCTTCCCTTAAGCTAAATCCACCCTCGCCCAGACAGGTCCCCTCCAGGCCTCCGGCCCATGGCTTACCCGGCTTGGCGTGCGCTCTGGGGTCCGGCCAGCAGGCAGACACAGGTGCGTAGAGAGCCCCAGATCGGGAAAACACAAAGGGAGAACAAAGAGATTCATTTAGTTCTGATGTCACATGGCCACGCCCAAGCCGCAGGGGTCTGATTTGGGTTGTACGTCCCCAGAGTAATCAGGGCTCTCTATCAGCCAGGAAAGGCTGGACAGAGACATTCCTGACAACCCGGCTACGGGGCACAATCCTTTCCTTGCACTAGTGAATGGATGATCCAGATCACATGGGAATAGAATTAGATCCTTCCACCCACTGGGCTTCATTCCAGCATCAAGGGTTACCCTGGAGGGAGGACTAGGTCCGGTCACCCCACATAATCACAGGTAAGCGTCTGAGACGCACCCATCTGAGTCTGATGCACAGCTCCCAAGCAGGAATTCAGAGAACCCCAAAGCCTGAGAGCTGTGATGTAGCAGCTTGTACCACAAAGAGCAACAGTCCATGTAAAACAATAGCAAATGTTCTCTGGTGGAGGACAACGTGAACCCCTGATCCTTGGCCCGGGCTGCAGGGCTGATGTTGCTCGTACTCGTGACCGATACGGGAACTGCAAAATCTCCATGGAGCCTGGATTTGCTACTTTCTATCAGGGAAGCGTCCCAGCTCACTCGTGCTGAACAACGGCTGACTTTCTCCTTTTTACCATATAATTATAAAATAAATCAACTGCAATAGAAATATTGTACGTACATTTCCGTGTATAGTACACAGAGCAGCATAACCCAGGCGTTGTCTGTGTGCAATTTTACTTTGTCCTGACTTCGCTACTGCTTTTTATGTAGCCTGTTGTGAAACTAAGTGAATACCCCCCGGAAGATCCCTGCGTCCCCCCCAGGGTCTGCGAACCCCCAGCTGAGAACCACTGCCCTGGACCATCCTTCTGCGACCGTTAGCTACAAGGGGAGGGTCTGAACTTCCCCAAAGTTTGAGGATACTCAGCCTGGGGGCAGGAGAAAACGGAGGTTGGGTGCAGGAGGCAGATACACAATACCTTGGCGAAAGGGAGACAGGCTAACAGATGCTGGACACAATTGCAGAAAAAAGCCAGGTGCATCCCCATACCCACAGGCCCTGTGTGTGCCTTCCCTCTTCCCAGGCTTCGGCCAGGCCTCTTTTGCATGCAACGCATGTGACACAAACACCATCTCCTCAAATGAGCCGAGATCACCAGGGGTCTGACTGCAAATTTCAGCCGGAGGTTGTCTGCACAACGCTGCCTGCTCCCCGAAGCTCCTGGCTGGTAATGATCGCATCAGCATTTGGAGAGGATAAATGGGTTCTCCCAGCAGAGTCCCAATCTTCTCTGGCAGGAGGACAGATGCTCGGGGATGAAGCAGACGGAAATGAAAAGATGGGGGTTTCTGAACATATTTAACCGCTCCAGGACTCACTGGCCAGCACAGAGGGGTGGGGGGGGTGGGGATTACAATCTCATAACGCAGGATGGATTTAATCATACCAGCTCCTGCAGAATTCACCCGAGATGCTAGGATTACCCCTTCGACGTGTGTAGCATTGCACGGGTTTTTAAGGGCAAAAGGGACCCTCTAATCCAGCACAACCCACCCCCTAGGAGGACACCTACTGTCTCCTGCATCTAGCCCAGCAATCCACAGGACAAGCTTCCTCCTGAAGCACCCATAGGCCTACCTGTCTGGTTCTCAAAGGGTTAAGCAAGACAGCGTAAAGCCTGCTTTTCTCCTCTCCCAACTGTTGTCTTTCTTTGGGGGGGGGGAGGGGCACCCTTAAAGAGACACTGTCCAAATTAAAAGCGTGCACCGACAGTGTGCAGAGGGTGTATACACACACACTCACCCCCGATTGCTGGTGCCACCCATGCCGCTGACAATGGTCTAGTTTTGCTTTTAATAATGTTAAAAACATCGTTTCCCTTTCACCCTTTTTGTTCTTATTTATATAGCCGCGGCACCTGAGGGCTCTCCATCAGGGAACGGGCCGAAGCACCGTAACGCTTATTGAAAAGACAAAAAAGAGTTTGCAATCTAAGGCCTTGTTTGCAATTGAGCAGCGACCTTAGACTGGTTGGTTTCGCTTCGGGCATCTCATAAACCGGACTAGTGCTGTTGTGTTTGGGTTGCTAACATTACAGGGGACCGGTGTGTAGAGAAACAAAACAAATGGTTGAATCACCCTTTTTGTTTCCTTTAAATCAATCACAACAACATCTCTCGTACCCCCAGGGCTCAGAACACACTCATAGAATCTCAGGGTTGGAAGGGACCTCAGGAGGTATCTAAGTCCAACTCCCTGCTCAAAGCAGGACCAATCCCCAGACAGATTTTCACCCCAGTTCCCTAAATGGCCCCCTCAAGGATTGAACTCACAACCCTGGGTTTAGCAGGCCAATGCTCAAAGCACTGAGCTATCCCCAACCTACGTTTAACATACACTGCCCCTACTGGAAGGCAGTATGGCCTAGTGGATAGAGCACCAGCGTGGAGCCCTGGGTTTTATTTCTGGCTCTTCTACTAGGCTGCCAGGTGACTCTGGGCAATCCTCTTCACTACCCAATGCCTCAGTTTCCCCATACGTAAAATGGGGGTAGCGAGACCTCCGTCACAAAGTGCTTTGAGATCTATGGATAAGAAGCGCTTTGGAGCTAGATACTGTGATGACCCACATTAGCCTTTAGCTAATTTAATGATGATGAAGATAGTAAGTAAGGGGTTGTAAAGCATTTTGTGATGCTGGTATAAAAATTAGGGCTGGTTGGAAAACAACAACTCCATTTCAACCTTCGGTTTCCTTCTGTTACCAGAGCAAAACCGAGACCCTTCTACATTTTGTCATGAGAAAAGAGAGAAAGCCAGCACAAGCACACACATGCAAGAAGGGGGGCAGGGGAAATGGATTCCCTTCACCCCAGAACAGCCTGGTGCACTCACCAGGACGGCGAGACACCCAGGCTCAAATCCCTGCTTTGTCTAAGATAAACGCCAGCGTAGGACAGGGAGAGGAGGAACACAGGACCAGAGCCATAGAAGGCGAGAGGTGGAGGTGGCTGTTTCATTCAGTTTCAAAGCAATTTCTGCCCAGGGAGCAGGTGGACCCAGAGAACAAGCTGGGCTGAGTCCAGAAGGGTAAAAAAAAAAAAAAAAAAAAAAACAATGACAGGACGTGACCGAGAAAGATGGAAGGGGCAACGCTGGAGGTCGCAGCCGCTGCTGGAGCCCAGAGAGATGCCCAGGGGGTGGATGTCACACACAGTGTAGCAGGGCCACCCTCCTTCCTGATTTCCACCTGGCTCGGGGAAGCTGATTCTCAGGCATCTTCCCTGCCCTTGTTTGGTACCCGAGGGTCCCAGCACCCCCTGGCTCCATCCCCCACTCTCCTCCCCCATCCAGGAGGGGCCCATTGTGCTACCTTGGCGGCTTTCCCAAGAGGAGACTACGAGCTGGGTTTTAGCCAATAGGGGTCCCCCCCCGGTCCCCGAGTGGCCGTGCAGAGGCTGCAGCCACACAGAGCAGGCTGTTAATGGCATCGTCCCCCCCAAACCGTTTGGAGACAGGACCAAGGAGCGGTTTGGATAACAGGACGGAGCAAAGCGTCAAAGAAACAGCAGCAGCTCCGCCGATCGCTCCAGTGGAGCCCGTCACACACGCCTTTGCGTGTGCGTTCACGAGCGCACACTCACGTGCGTGCACAAATCCACGCACGTACGGTGGCACATACACCCCTGCATGCATGGGCCACACCGACAGAGACACACGCGTCCTGTGCACGGGTTTCACGGACACAACCAGGCACGCGTCCTGCACACGCGCGCGCCTTCCGGGGTCCACTCGGTGCCGCAGCTGTTCCTTCCGTCAAAAATAGCGCCAACCTCGCGAGGCTCCAGAGACTTAATTAGCTTTATCTGTCACTCGCCGCGCCCGGCGCGTTCCTGGCCGGAGCCGGCAGCTGCCGCACACCAGCGAGCCCTGGGTAAAGGGCAGAGTGGGGCGACGTCTGCTCTCGCTGCTGTGGTTTGCAGAAGGCCCCTGGTGGGGGGGCTGTTGGCTGGCACCAAATGGCAGTGCTCCTTAGGGACCAATCACTTCCCCTCCAGTCCACACCCTAGCCAGCCCGGCTCTGCCCCCCAGGAGGAAGGGGCAGCTTTCAGGCTTCCAAGGGCTAATTGCCCCTTGTCCCTCCCCACTCCCGCACCATGCAAGGCCCTTGCCCTTTACCTCTGTTATTCTCAGCATCCTGAGCCCCCCTGTCCTCCTTTGCAGCGAGCTGAGACTGGGCCACCAGTGCCCCTGACAGGGCCACGAGTCCCGAGGCGCCGGCCAGGCTGGAAGGCTGCATGCCCGAAGGGTGCGGGGTGAGCGGGATGGGAGGCGCATGGTGGGAGAGGTGCTGCAGCTGCTGCTGCTGAAGGAGAAAGAGCCAGGGCTGCGGGGAGACGCCCTTCCCAGGAAGCCCCCTTCCCCCCGATTCACCCAACCCCCCTAGCCCCGCTACCTGCCCCGAAGCGGTCCCAAGAGCCTTTGCCCAGCTGCAGCCACGAGCCACAGCAGCTGGGGCCTACGGTGCCCCGGGCAGAGCACAAACAGGGACCCCCTCTCGGAGGTGGGGGGTGATCAGGCCTCTCTGCTGCAGGATGACCCCCAAGGCTCCCGGCGCGATTTCAGCAGCCCCCCTTGAGACCTGCCATGGGCCCAGAGCAGCTCCTAGGTCAGTGGGAGTTTGGCCATTGCTGACACAAGGCTCCTGGTCTCCACCCAATGCCGCCTTGAGGCCGTGATGTTCCCTCCCCTCCACCCGGCTTTCCTGCCTTTTGCTGCCGGTGGGGCACTGGGGAGGCGACTGTCTGGCTTGCTCAACGTGGCTGCAAAGGAGGAAGACACAAGGGAGCATCCATCCAGCTGGGTGGGGGCAGCCCGGAGCTGTGGTCTGGGGTTACCCTGCCAGGGGCATCCCGGCTCCAAATTCCCTGATCAGAACTCCCTTCCCCTCCCCCATCACAGGGCTACTCACCCCAATGATGCTGTTCAGTTCCCCCATGGTCACCTGCTTGGCCCGCTCCACGGCTTGCAGCACCTGCTGCTGGTGCTGGGAAAGGAAGGCACGGCAGGTCAGGAGCCCGGCCGGGTGTGAGCTCACGCCCCATCGAAAAGACAACCGAGCCTCCGGGGGACGAGGCGGAGCTGCCCCCTCCCGGGTTATGGTCCAGGGGACCCTCCCAGGGGGAACACCCCCAGAGGCGCTCACCCTCCTGGGGATCTCCCTCTTACACAGCACAACTTTTTAACCCAGTGCAACCTAGTGTCCTCCTCCTCCACCGTGCGACGACTCTACCCATCCCGCACGCAGCCCGGTGCTCGCCCTCTTACCTCCTGCGTCAGGAACGGTACGATCTGGGCACAGATGGCACTCAGCCTCTTCACTATCTCAGCCTGAAAGGGCAAAAGGCAGCTCCGTCATGCCAGGCGCTAGCGCTGCTTAGAAGAACGGGGGCTCTTTAAATCAAGCGCCCCCCCCAGCCCAGGCTCCATAGGAAGGCTCAGGGCTAGGAGCTGTGTTGATAGCCTGGGATAAAGTCCCAAACTCCCCTCCCAGCCTGCAGCGGGGCTCGGTGGAAGGACCAGGATGGATTCTCGAGGGATCCCTGCTCTGAGTCCTGGTGGGGACTTTGCAGGGCACGTCCCCGGGGTATTACATGCACTGGATTTCACAGGCTTCACCCAGGACACTTCCTAGGGGGTCTCTCGTCTGCCCCCTAGACACACGAAGTTCACGACACCCCTCGGAGGAGGGGAGCATTACGACTGCCGTTGCACAGATGGGGAAACAGACAGAGAGACTAAGTACCTTACAAGACCCGATTTAACCCTGATCTCCTGAGCCCCTGGCTCTCCTCGCTCTCCTAACACCTGTCTTTTCTTTCACGGCCGAGTCAACTGAAAACCTCTTCCTAGCCAAAGGACAGGCTGTGCTCAGCGCGGGGCACAGAAGAGCCCCGAAGCTTGGCTGGCCCCTGGCCAGAGCAGAGGGACCGCCCTCGAGAGGCCTGGCTCCTCGGAATGATGTTTCTCTCCCTTCCCTGCCAAGTGGAACGTGATACCAAGAGCGTTGGAGCTGAAGTCAAACTTTCCAACCCACAGTGAGTTCGAGTGGGTTCAAAATAAGGGAAAAGCAGTTCATCCACCCGACACTGAGCTCTTCCTGGCAGGCTGCTTGAGAGATTTGGGGCTCTTCCCTACAGGGCGGTAGCGAGGGATATAAACATCTGCTCCACCCCCTGCACTGGGCTGGATCGGTCACCCCCACTCATGGAATCTCTAAACCAGTGGGCTGCCCAGACATGATTTATGCCCTGGTATTTATTTAGATGCATGATCACACTTCACCCTTCAGCTGGCTCCTCCATGTACTGATCTCAGAGCCCTTTATGAAGAGGAGACAACACAATCATCTCCGTTTTACAGAGGGGGAAACCGAGGCACCGTGCGGGGCGGCTACTTGCCCACAGTCTCCAAGGGCGTCAGTAGCAGGGAAAGGGGTAGAACCCAGGTCTCCCGTCTCCCAGCCTCGCGCCCAGCCCCCTGCCTCCTGCACAAGAACAGTTTCCCAAGGGAAGCGGTGAAAGCCTCAGAGCTCGATAACACTTAAAGCACATGCCTCATGCAGCAAATCCACCTTGGCACTCGCCTGGGGACACAGACAAGCTGGTCTGCTCTATTTTTCCGTCTCAGATTTCTAGGACTCTCCGAGAGAGGTGCAGAGAACTCGCGAGCGAAGAACAAAGGAAATCTGCCAGGCCCCTTAAGTAACACAGCCCCGGCCATCGTCTGCCACAGCCAGGGCAGCACACAGCACAGGCAACTCCACCCAGCCTTCCCTCCTGACACCCACCAGTGACAGGGCACCTGAGCTGCAGCAACCAGACACCAAATGGGGTTCATTCAGTCCAGTGGAAATAAAAGCAGCACGACTCCTCACCTGCAGCTCTAGTCCTGACGCCCACTCCCTGCTCTAACCACTAACACGTACTTCCCCCCGCCGCTAAAGACTGGAGCCCAGGAGTCCGCAGACCCAGTCTTCTGCTCTTAACACTAGACCACACACACATTCAGAACTGGGAATAGAACCCAGGAGTCCTGGGACCCACTCCCATATGCATTCGCAGGATTGGGATTAGAACCCAGGAGTCCATGTTCCCAGGCTCCTTTGTTCTAACCACTTGGCAACACTCCCTTCCATCTCGCTGTAGCTTCGTTGCCTTGTGCAACAAACAAATATGGTTTGTTCTCGTTCAGCTCCCGGGGCTCCTGCCGGATCTCGGGATCCCACCAGAGTTTGGAGTAAATTAGGAAGCTGAGAATGAAAGTGACTCTCCCGCACCACCCTGCTAACAAAAGGAGCAAACTTGGAGGGCTGAGCCAGCTGGAGAAATATGGCAGTCGACTTGCCACTTTGTCAGGCACCGTTCCAAACTAATTTCCCTGGCAGAGAGCCCTGCGATGACTAGATTGATAAATCTGAAGAGGAAAGCAAATTACAGCTGGAACAAAAGGAGACCGGGATGGTGAAAAACACTCCAGCGTCTTTGGGAAGGGAAGAAAAAAAAGATCCATTTGATTTTCAGTTCCTCTCGGCCTTCTCTCCAGCTCCCTGCTGTTCACTCCCAGCTTTCCCTGTAACGGAGGTGCCAGATAAACCATCCGCCTAAGAGCGCAGCGGTGCTAATGCCCACTGTGCTGAGGCCTAATTAGGGGGCCGCGGGCCAGATTTTTTAAAGGTCTTTTGGTGCCTGCAGATGAAAATTGGCCCCAAGTGGGATTTGCAGAAATGCCTTGAAATCAATGGCGCTGCGTCTTTAGATGCCGAAGTACCTTAACAAATCTGCCCCTTAGCCCCCCTCAGACTGGCTAAGACCCAAAGACAGCAAGTGCCGACCTACCGGCCCATCTCTAGGTTCTTCACCTAAGCACACAGATAACCACCAGCTTACACTCTCCGCCTGAGCCTGGTTCCACACCTGCCCCTCACACCTTTCTCCTTCGCAGCCTCCCTCGTCTTTCTGTTTTAGCTGATCCCCTCCTAACTAAACCCCCCCAAACATTATTCAACGAAAGAAAAATCACGGCGCTACCATGCTACCTGCAGCCATCACATTGATCATCCTGCTTAGGTCTTCGATCCCTTCCCCTGGGTCTGTCTTATCTGTTAGGATTGCAAGCGTTTCAGGGTAAGGGCAGTAGCTTACTCTGGGTCCTCCGTAATTCATAATCATACCCAGAGGTTCTGCCATGTGCATTTTGCATTTGTTATCGATTTAAATGTTCACAGTTGCACAAAATTAGGGGTTTTAAGCACCCCCAGACCCCCTGGTTTTTATCAATTTACATTTTCACAGTTGCAGGAAATTGTGGGGGAGGTGGCGGGGGGGGGGGCACCAGACAATATTTAATGATGGTAGATGTTGAGATCCAGAAAGTTAAAGCTTTAGAACCGTTCGAACACAAAACCTGTCAACACCACCTGTCAAAATCCACAAAGGGAACAGCCTTAAATCCAAAATTCTCAGGCTGAATTTTTCTTCCTTTGTCCATCTGTAAATTTAGAGGATCAGCGACGGAAATCTTTTCGCTGGGGTGTGCGCGTGCGCGGGGTGAAATTGACGCTTGCCGACATTTACCAATACAAATGGAACCCATCCAAGTTGGCATACAGGCCAGCGGTGAAGGGGTCCATGGTCTGGCAGGAGCTGACACGCTGAATCAGGTATGTGGCTGGCCGGCTAACAGTGCCTTGGGAATGCCCTGCACTGGTCTCCTCACCTGGCTGCCTATTGAATTCAAGTCCCTGTGCAGACTGGAGGTCCAGCCCCCAAGGGAACCTCAGTTTCCAATCACCAGGCTGCAGTCCTATGGGATTAAGCAAATTCTGCCAGCGCCCCCCCACCCCGAGTCTAAGCTCCGCGTTCAGCCCCCACCCCAAAGACACAGAACGGTCTGCCTGGGGTTGGGGAACAGTTTTCAGAGATGCTGAGCACCCATAGTGGGGGGTTGCTCCTGTATCCTTATTCCAGTTCCCCCCAGCTAACCAAGAGCCCACCTCACTCACCTGCTTGTGCATTTCAATGTTCAGCCCATAGGACATTTCGTAGTACTGAAAGCAAAGCAGAGCACAGCTGGTTAGAAGAGGACTCCCCATTCGCCACCAGATGACAAACCAGCTACCAGCAGGGCTTGGTAGCCACTCCACATGGCTCCCTCCCCCCGGCCAAACTGGCCCTGGTGTAACTTCATCAGCGTCAATTACAGGGATGGGTTTCGCTTTTCCCAGGGTCAGGCCCAGATTTATTGACTGAGGGACAGATCGGGGGATAGGCACTGGCCTCTTTCAGTTCTGGGAAGGTGGGAGGGGCCCACAGAAGGCCCGCCCCTTCAGATGAGGGAGGGGCCACAGGACCAGGATTCAGCTAAGCAGGGAGGACGAAAACGAGGACAGGGGGATGGTTCCCCAGCCCTGGAGATTGAAGGCCTGTGTGTAGCCACCTGGGCAAGCTTCCTCAGCATTGTCCCTGGAGGGGAGCTCAGTCTCCACACCCCAAGCTAATCCAGGCCTGCCACAGCTAATCACCACTAAGTGCTGGACTCTGAGCCACCCAGAGATTAAGGGGCTGACTTCTCTGGCTCCAGCACTAACCATTGGGCAATACTCCCTCTGGCAATGCACACCAAGGGCAACAATGGGTTTTCGTGATGGTGGGAGGGGCACTTGCCCACCAGGGACTGGACCGAGACCCACCAAACTCATATCACAAATGGAAATGATTTTTCAGTCACTTACAACCTAGCATGAGTTCAGGATGGTGACCTGGAGAAGGTATATTATGGTTTAAAGAAGGTAGCTCAGGATCTTTGATTTGCCCCGTTGTTATAATACCAGGACAAAGGAGCAGTCAATGAAACAGAAAGGGGGAAAATTCAAAACTGATCACAGGAAGTGATTTTTTTTTCTCCAGACAAAGCTCAGTTTAGCCTGTGGAACTCCTTGTCACAAGAAGTCACTGAGGCTGAGAACTTGGCAGGATTTGGACAGGGATCATACATTTGTATGAACAGGGACAGCCAGAGTGACAACAGTAAAGATTAAAGAATCAATGAATGTTCTGGAAAGGAAATAAACCCTCATGCTTCAGGGCATGCACAACCCCGAGCTATTGGGGTCAGGAGGAAGTTTTCCCTGGACGCAGCTTGTCTCATCACTGCCTACTGAGGGGTTTCTTGCACCTTCCTCTGAAGCAGCCGGTAATGTCAGAGACAAGATACTGGGCTAGAATCAGACCCTGGGTTTAATTCACCACGGCAATTCCTGTGTCCCTATCCCGTTTCCAACCTCAGCCCTAACCCCACCGGGCCGATCGCCAGAGGCCTATAATTTGCTGGAATTATGGGCAGTGGCAAGTAGCCATTCTGATTAACCCCGCGATGGCTGTTTCAAGAAGCCCCCGTCAGAGTTCATCCTCCAGCAGTACTTTGGAAGGGGTCGTACGAAAGGACCCCGGGGTTCGCTTTGCTTCCAGCCACCCCCTCTCCACCTGGAAGGGTTGGACGTCAATAGTTACGAGGCCAAATGAAAAAATGGCATCGTTCCCAGCATCTAACGGCATCATGGCAGCGGCAGCAGACGGCGCGGCAGGAACCAACCGTTGCTAGGAATAGATGTTAACTCCTTCCTGACCAGTGCCCTTCCCCGCCCCCACCCCCTTGGGAGAGCACCCATAGGCAAGCGAGTGCAACATCACCCAGCTAGGAGTGGCGGTCCTTGGAGGCCAGCTCTCAGGCTGAATGGCTTGTTGACCTGCTCCAGTAGGATGATTACAGGGCCAGGGGGGGCGGGGGCTTAGAGGCCCCTGGGGCCATTGGAGGGTCTCTTACCATGACATAATGTCTCTGCATCTCGGTCTTCTCGCTCGCCAGCTTCTCACATTCCAGCTTCAGACTGCAAGGGGAAACCGTCTTCATTTGCGGCCCCGGATCCACCTCCACCCCCAGGGGTGCTGGCTGCAGGGGCCACCCTGCACACCTCCCACCCAGCCCCGCTGTGGGGGAAGGGGCCATGCCTGCAGCAGGAGTCGGGTGCCATCGCTCCGTGCCACTCACGTCCCCAGCGGCGTTCCACCAGCTGGTCAGCGGCTTGGAGCCTGGCTTGGAACGATATAAATCTGGCCCCTGGCCTGTCACCCACCCAGCCCCACTCCCCTGAGCTCCCCTCTGGTCCCAGCTCCCCTCCCATCGCTGTCCCCCTTGTAACACCGTCCGAGTCCAGCAAGGCCTTGCTGGGGCTTGAGAAAACGAACCTGCCTCCTCCCACTTTGCCTGTGACCCTGAGCGCAGCTCTGGCGCGCTCCTGACGTGTATCCCCTGAACTGCCTGTCCCACCCACCCCCCGGCTCCCTCTCCCTGATCTGTGACCCCAAGACCCCTCGGAGCTCCCCCTCTGAGGCAGGGCAAGCGAGTGCAACATAGCCCAGCCCTGCCTCAAACTCCTTACCTAGGACCCTCAGAATCGCCCCTCTGTGATCACCCCCTGCCTTCCCTGTAACCCTGGGCACCACTCTCTCAACCCCAACCCCCTTTTCCCTGTGATCCTACACACTTGTCTGTCTGCATCTCTCACCCGCCCCCAGGACGGTCCCTTCCCCGTGGCCCCCACGCCTGCCCGCTCCTCCCCACACGGCCTGCCCCTCACCTGTGATACTGAGCCTGCAGGAACTGGAATTCTTCCTTAATCCGGTCGCAGATCTCCAAAATCGAGAACTTGAAGGGCTGCCCAGACTGAAGCGGAGCCGAGAGTGGATCAGTAACAACGACGCTGCTGCCAGCCCAGCCCAGCCCACCCCATCGCCAACGCACTGCCCTGACCCACCTTCCAACCCCAATCCTCTCCTCTCCCTCAGCCCCCTCCTCCCATTCCAAAATCCAACCCCTCTCCTCACCCCCAGCCCGTCCGGCACACCCGGAGCCCAGGATGGTACTTACAGGGTGCCGTCCTTGTGGGTACATCCTGGGGGACTTGCCCAAAATTGATGCCCACCGGAGGAGGGAGAACACCCTCTTTAACCTCCCCACCCTGGCTGCTTCTTTAACTTCTCCAACAGCCGCTGGTCACCGGGAGAACCAGAGGGCGAAGGAATCCTGTCTCCGGGAGGGACGGACGGACGGATATTGGAATCTTCCTCTGATGGGGTTTTTTTTTTTGAAATACAATTATTTATTGTTGTGGGTACGGCTCAGCCGGGGCGAAGAACATTTCCGTCGGGTGAAAGGGGAGAGAGAATTCCTCCCCAGTGGGTCGTGCTTGGCCGGGTCGCCTCGGCCCCCCCATCGGACACGGGGCTGGGGGGAAATATAATCTGTCTTAAAGCACCAGAAAAAAAAAAAGGCAGGAACAGAAGGTCAGTAGAAAATCTGGCCGGATTTCAATAGCGGTCCCTGGCTAGAATGAAAACTGCCTCCTGGCAAGGCAAAGGCAGAGCAGGGGAGTCTGTCCAACCGGATCCTTAAGGTGGTCCTTTCTCGGTAGGAGGTGGCACCAGGGGCTTTGCCCGCTGGCTCTGGGCTCCATGCCAGGGACGCTTCCCACCCGCTAGAGGTGTCAGAGGGCAGCAAGGCCCGGGAGGGAGATTCCCCCCACCACACGCCCCTGCTCCATGCCCGCCTCCCTCCTCGCCCTCGTGGTGGGAAGGAAAACTGAACCGAGGGAAGCAGCTGCTCCCACTTCCCGAGCGGCTCCCCCACATCCTGCTGGGCTGGGGGAGGACAGGTCGCTTGCTGCCTGCCCCACTCAGTCTCCTGCTTGCTTGGCCTTTGAGGACAGGACCCCAGATTTGGGGGGGGGGGGTGTTTGGCCTCCTCGTTGGCCTTTTGCGTCACCTGGGCTGTTCAGCTCCAAGCTGGCTCTGCTATATCCCTGCGTGGGCCCCCCTTTAAGTGTGGGGCTGGGCTGCCTCAACCAGAATGATGGGGACCCCTCCCAAATGTCCCCCCACTCCAGTGCCGCTCCCATTTGCAGAGTCTCTCCCTCGCACCCCAGACACACCAGCCTCTCCCAGCCCATCCCCCTTTCCCCTCCTCTGCCCCCAGATCTCTCCTCCATACAGGGCCCCCACCCCACTGGCCTCTGGGATCTTCCACTCCCACAGAGATCCATCCTGCCCCACTGCCAGTGCCTCAGACAGGTGGGCCCAGATCTGGGCCTGGGTGTAAGCCCCCCTGACCCAAATGAAGCCAACCTTAATAAACTTTGCCCTCTGGGAGCCCACGCTGCCTCCATCCGCCTGGTTTCATTCTTCCTGGCCCTTTGGACAGCAGAACCGTCTGCCGGCATTATGCAGCAGCATCTCGCCAGCCCACGGCTTGACACTGGGCACTGGAAATAGCACGTGCTGTTCGCACAGCAGTAAAGGCATCATAAATATATAATCATAAAATACACTCAGGGTTTTAAAGCCTCTGTCTGACCCAGTGAGCCAAGCCAGGCTGCAGTCTAGGGGCATTCCCTGGGCCGCTGGGACAGGTTTCCTTGGAGAGACAAAGAAAAAATTCAGAGCTGGTTTTCACGGTAGGACGGCACAGGCGGTTAGCCACTCCACCGCTGCGCCATCTGCACCGTTCCGTCCAGCGCCTCCTGCTGGGAGCAGACTGGCCTGGCTCCCTGGAGGGTTTTGTAGCATGGTTCTTACTGAGTGAAGCTACACCTGACATAGGTGGGACTTGGAAGTTCCCCACACCCACCTCTCCTGCACCCTTCCCTCCCAGGCCTCCTGCTGGCAGGGCCTGAGCCCGGAGACGCGTGAACGGCCTCTCCGCCGGCATTCCCTACAGCGCCTCCTGCTGGCACCGCTGGAAGGAGCAATTTCTCCATACATGCATGTGTGTGACTCCAACAGGAGAGAGTCCCCCTAAATGACAACCACGGACTATTAGGCAGGGAGGCAGCCTGGCTTTCCCGGCGCCCGAAAAGCCAGGCCATGGATGCCTTCTCCTTCCCGAAGCAGAATCCTCCAGAAGGGCCCCCCCACTCCCTGCAGGATCATTATTAATTATTATTATTACACCCAAGCCTTCATGCTGGTGAGAAAACCAGCCCCTAGGTCCACCTTAAACAGCTTTGCAGCCTCTGCTACTGGGGCCCTGCTTCCATTGGCTGCGAGCGCCAGCCAATCGGCCCCGCCCGTTCCCACATGGGTCTCTGATGTCAAAGGCTTCAGAGGCTAATCAGGAGCGAGAGCAGCTGGAGGATAAACAGGAGTGAGCCGGGGGTGGGGGAGGGAGCAGCCCCGGGGCAGGCTGGGATTTGTAGTTCTCTCTGCTCCCCCCTCCCCCAGTTGCCAAGGCACAGCTGCAGCTGGGGCAGCTCCCAGAGTTAGTTGTTGGAGGCTGTACAGGCCGGGGGCTGGTGTGCTCCTGGGAGGGAAGGAGGGAGTCTCAGTTTTCAAGCATCCTTCCCTGCTCAATGTCATCCTGCTTGGATAGACACCCAGACACGCAGGGGGATCGATCGCTGCTTCCTGGCCTTTGGGCTAAGGGTGAGGTAGCAGCGGGGGCCTATCGAAGGCGTAGTTTGACTTCTAGATTTGGGGGAAGACGCTCCTGTCCAGCCAGTGGGCCCATGCGCGGAGGAGCAAATTCCACACTGGCCCTAGGCTTGCATTCCGGGGGGGGGCATTGTCCCCCCAAACGGCGCCTATAGGGCCTGTGTCCTTTTGGGGACAGACTGAGAACAGCTGGGTCGTGCCTCAGTTTCCCCAGCTGTAAACGGGGGAGAAGGAGCCTGAGCCCCTTTGGAAAGTGATGGGCGAGCTGCGGCTGATAAGAGCTAGGGATTATGATTTATTGACAGGGTCCTTCTCCTCCCTAGCTGGCCCCCGCCTGGCAGTTCTTTAGGGCCAAGGCTGTCCTCGCTCTGTGCCTGAGCCAGCTGCTCCACCCCCTCCCCCTCTTGGCAAACAAATTAACTCCCTGATCTAGCAACCCCCAAAGCGCAGGGCAGCTGCAAACTACATTGCCCACAAGCTCCTGCGACTAGTTCCTCCGCCCTGTCAATCAAAGTAACGTGGGCCCTGCTCCCTCCTCGGCATCCCCACCCGAAGTGGCTGGATGGTATAATTACAGCACATTGATCTAACTGAGCAAGGCTTTCCTGCTGGCCATGAATCAGGCTTTCCAGAGAGGAGCACATCCCTTTAACATTAAGCACAGCACCTTCCATCACCATAGGGCCTCTGCAGACACACACACACATCCCAGCTCCCTCTCCACTGGGCTGCACCCGCAGCAGAAGGAGAAGCAAACGGAGCCAGTCTCCCTCCCTGGCAAAGTGAAAACAAGCAAAGTAAAAACCCAGCGGATCTTTTGTCTCTTCCCTTCACACTGCCCCAAAGACAGAACCACCTTTTTGGGGAGCGATCTGAGCATCCGACCCCTTGGAACCTTAAAAATTCCAACCCACAGCTGGGTCGACGCAGCCCTGGAGTTCCCTTCCGCGGCCCCCCCTTACAAACAGGTCTTGTCCCAGCTGCAGGGATGTTAAAGATCCTCAGGTTGCTGGGATCATAAGAACAGCCCCCCAGCCCAAAAACCAAATGTCCTTTCCTCCCAGTGAAAACAACGGAGTCCGGTGGCACCTTAAAGACTAACAGATTTATTTGGGCATAAGCTTTTGGGGGTAAAAAACCCACTTCTCCAGAACCCCCGAAAGCTTATGCCCAAATAAATCTGTTAGTCTTTAAGGTGCCACTGGACTCCTCATTGCTTTCGTGGATACAGACTAACACGGCTACCCCCTCTGATACTTTCCTCCCAGTATTGTGTGGCGTGCTATGGGCCAGCGGCCAGGCACCACCCACGAAGTGGCTGCTTTTGTGTGGCTGGCTGTAGTTGTGAAGCATGGTTGTAGGGGTGGGGGCCTTAGCAGTGCAAAAGGCTATAGCAGGGGTAGGCAACCTATGGCACGCATGCCGAAGGCAGCACGCGAGCTGATTTTCAGTGCCACTCACACTGCGCGGGTCCTGGCCACCGGTCCGGGGGGCTCTGCATTTTAATTTAATTTTAAATGAAGCTTCTTAAACATTTTTAAAACCTTATTTACTTTACATACAACAATAGTTTAGTTGTATATTATAGACATAGAAAGAGACCTTCTAAAAACGTTAATGTGTATGACTGGCACGCGAAACTTTAAATTAGAGTGAATAAATGAAGATTCGGCACAGCACTTCTGAAAGGCTGCCGACCCCATGGCTACAGAAATGTGACCGTTTTATGATGGTCTTGTTAGGAGGTAGCCATGGGTCTCATGTAATTCCTGGGACTCCCCTGCACAGACAATCTGAAACCCCCTGTAACACACAGGGAGCCGATTAAAAGGCTTGTATACATGAGTCCTGTGCAGCCTTATTATGCAATACTCCAATCAATATATAAAGGGGAACTGGTTGGCAATGACCAAAAACTGGTACCAGCTGATGTCTGTTTTAAAGACTCTGAGGCCAGAAGGGCCCATCATGATCACCGCAGCTGCCCTCCTGTGTAACCCAGGCTGCTGGATGGTTTGCTTACATGTAATAAGTTGTTGGTTCTGAGACCAATTTCTAATGGGGAAAAGCCCCCCACCACAGTCAGCCCTTGTTAGCTCCCTTCTTCTCAGCCTCATCAGAGAGACCACAGATGGAAGGACACACAGCGGAGGTTCCCATGCTGGCCGTTATGCCCAGGGGCCAGGGGGTGATCACTACCTGGCCCTTCCCATATTGCTGAAACCTGGATTAGATAACATAGCTAGCTTTTATACCATGCTGATGCTGTTCATCAGGAGGTCTCAACATGCTTTACAAAAGGGGGTTAGCATCATTATCCCCATTTTGCAAATGGGGAAACTGAGGCAGCGAGCAGGGAAGTGATTTGCCCAAGGTCATCCAGCAGGTCAGTGGCAGAGTTGAGCATAGAACCCAGGTTGCCTGAGTCCCAGTCCAGACAGAAAAGGGGTCCTAGCATGGAAAAGGTTGAGAACCACTGAGGCACAGGGACTGAGTCATCTCACCCCATCAAGCCAGAAAGGACCAGTGGATAGATCAAAAGTTCAGGAACCAGGATGCCTGGGTCCTATTCCAGACTCTGCCGCCAATGTGCTGCATCCCCTTTGGCGAGTCCCCATGCCTCAGTTTCCCCAGCTTTGAAAAGACGATAATGCTATATAGACCCACTGAGAGATTGACAGATGGAAGATGCTATGTGTCTGTTTAGGGGAGGCCTTTCCCCCCGCCCCGCCCCCCGAGGAGAGAGACGAGGGCAGGGAGACCTAGACAAAACCAAAAAAACAAACCCCAAAGTGCTAGAATTGTTACCAAAAAGATTCCAAGGGATGATTTCATCCATTCTGCATGTTTCGCTGTAAACAGAAAAGCTGCAATTAGGAAAGCCAGCGAGCACATGGGATGTAGCATCAATACCGCCCCAGCAACCACTCCTGACCGCCGTAAATTCCCAGGATTTCAGGGTATTAACCACACTTGGCTTGGCATCAGGCTAATACGCAACAAACCTTTTACTGCCACTGCTAACCGACCGCTGATTTCTTGGGGCTTGCCGTCCAATTAAAACTGTGTTCAGGGCTCGAGAGCAGGGATGATCCTGAAATGCACGGAGCTGTCGAAGCCCGGCCGCTCCCCTCCCCAGTCTCAGCTCCTGGAATAACAAAAGTTTGCTGTGCCTTGAAGCCCTTCGGCAGGGGAGAACTCAAATCAGTTAAGTGTTGCAGCACCCCTGGGAGGCAGGGAAGGATTTCTCTCACTGTGTCACATGAGGGGAAACTGAGGCAAAGGGCTATTCCCAAGGGGCACAGCAGTGAGTGAGGGGCAGCGCTCAGACCAGAACCTGAGAATCCCCATGCTCTAACCACTAGATACCCCTTCCTTCCCAGAGCTGGGCCTAGAACCCAGGAGTTCCAGCTCCCAGTCCCCCCTCTAGACCCACATTTTCCCAGAGCTGGGCCTAGAACCCAGGAGTTCTGGCTCCCAGCCCTCTCCTCTGCCCACTAGACATTTCCTCGCCTAATCAAAGCTCCTTAACGTTAGAGCTGGAAGAGACCTGTTGTGGCACCCAATCCATCGCTCTGGCCAGGGCACGACCCTGCCCTGCTGTGGGTGTGTGGCTGTACCGTGAAGGGACGTTGTTAGCCACGGAGAGCAGAGGTCCCAGAAGGAATGAGTGGCCAGCCTCAGCTATGATGAGGGCCTGTCGTTCCCAGGCCTGGAAAGGGCAGATATTCCCAGCCATGGGCACCGGCTGAGTGGCTACGCACCCAGGAGAGACAAGCTGGCTGCCACGGGTGCCCGCCTTCAGAACCCTGGGGGGAGGTGACAGCTCTTGGCTGTGGAAAAGGGCTGAGTTCCTTCCCAGGCACCCAGGAGCTGAGGTTTCTGGCGTGGAGAGGGGCTCTGCTGCCAGCCACAAAGGGAGAGAGAGCTCCTGGCTGTGGAAAGGAGCTGAGTTCCCAGCTGGAGCCGCCTTGAGTCTTTTCTCCCTCTCCGATGCCTGTATCTCCCCCACCAGCCCCATGCACCCCCACCGGGCACCCCCACGCCTGGAAGGGTTCAGCCGCCCTGCCCGCGCTGCACTCCGCGCTGGCCTACGCTTCTGGAGAGTTTCCACTTTTGGCGGGAGGGGACCTTAAATATTGCAGGAGCCAGCTGTACCTGGCCCTCCGCACACAGGCAGCCAGGAGGTTAAATATTTAATGTGCCACATTTCTTCCTAATCTTTTATTAATTATGTTATTTACTTGCCGCAGGATGGAGGCTATCGGAGGAGGCAGAGCTGACAAACATACAGGCTAAGACTCCTCCAAACCCCCAGCCCTAAAATCACCCGCTGTTGCTACCGCCGGAGCAGCAGCCCCGGCAACAGCAACAGCCAGAGCGTTAGTGTAGATGGGAGCTGGCGTTTCCACCGCCGCGGGCGTCCGCCCCAGCTCAGAGCAAGGCTGGTTGGGGGCGAGGTCACCGGGGCCTGGCATGGGTGTGCACAGAACACAGAGCAGAGGGAGGGGGGGCTTGGGGGTTAGGGCACAGGGGTGGGACTCAGGAGATCTGGGTTTGATTGCCAGCTCTGCCCCGGAGGCCCTCAGTGACCTTGGTCAAGTCACTGAATACAGCTTGGTACGCTGGGTTTATTAAATGCTGCCCCATTCTTCTGGTGCCAAGAGCTTTTCAGAATCTGGCCCCATCATCTTGTCGTGCCTCAGTTTCCCCATACGTAAAATAGGGAGACTGCTCCTTTCTTTCTCCCACCCTGGGTCAGGCTTGTCAATTTAGGGCAGGGACTGGGTCGGACTATGTGTCCATGCACCCTCGCCCCTGGGCCCTGCCCGTTCTCCTACAACAACCTGTGAGGGATCCTAGCAGAGAAGAGGACAAGTCCTTTCACACTTGCTGGACGGAAAGCCTGCCTCTCTCGCGGAGCTCCCCTCCCTGCATGCCCAGCCGGCCCATTTCTGTAGCCTGGCACAGACACAAAAGGGTTAATCGGCTCCCCGAAAAATCGCTGGGTAACTGCATCCTGCCCAGACTACGAGGGCTGCCAGGCGGCACGAGAGTGCATCTGTGGCATAACTGGTTGGTCGAACGCATGATGGAGGCTATCGGACCAGCAGAGGTACACAGGAGTTCTTCAGCTCACACACTGCGTTAAATCCATCTGTCTTACTAAAAAGCAGTTGGTATTTTCCCCCACTTCACCTCCAGGTACATCCCTCCAGTGCAACACAGCGGCTCTCCTTGCAGCAGTTAAATGCTTAGATGTGGCTCCAACCTGCCTGCCTGCCCAGCAAACTCCTACCTCGTGCTGCTTTTCCTTTTCTTCATTAAAAAATCCCCCCTGGACATTTCTCAGGAGCGAAGGCAGCACCGACCTCTAGCAATAAGCTACAATTAACTGCCGCCGGCATAAGAGATGAAAACTCTGTTGACTTCAGTGGGGCAAAGACGTCCTCGTACCAAGCAGAGCTCACTGGTAGAGTTGGCAGAAATGTTTGTGTTGCGTCATTTTAACAGAAAATGGCGTTTTGTTGAAAATAAAATTCCACGGGACAATTTCAGCTTTTGACCCCCTCCCAAAAAAATCACAAACCGATTTTTGTCAACTTTTTTCATTTTTTATAAACTGAAAAAAAAATTAACCGAAAAATCTGAAGGGGAGGAGGGGTTGTTTTGGTTTTTGGAGAGGTGAACATGTTTCAGTTTGGGATTTTGTGGTCAAACCAATTTTTGTGGGATATTTTGACAAAAACTAAAACCTTTTTCTAAAACCAAACCAACCAATCAAAAGCATTTTAAACCCAGCTCTAGCCACTATTCTGTCTCCAACCTTGGCTGGTACAAGATGCTTCAGAAGAAGTTACAAGTAACCCTGAAATAGGCAGTTATAGAGTAACCAGGATGAGGAAGAAAACCCCTGATGCAGTGATTGGTTCATCCCTTGAAGCAGGTTAGTTTAGAGTCCAGAAGTAATTTGGGCCAGTGTGCACTGGAACTAGACTATAAAAACCACCTAGCGCTTATCATCGGTAGATATGGGAACCCTTTCCCCGGACATCATTATCATTCGCTCTGTTTTACAGGTGGGGAAACTGAGGCACGGGGTGGGTAAATGATTTGCCCAAGGTCATCCAGTGGCAGAGCCAGGAATAGATGCCCCATGTCCTGGATCCCAGTCCAGTGCTCTGTCCATTAGCCATGCGGCCTCCTGCATGTAGCTATGTCCGTTTGTCTGTCAGCAACGAGTCCGACCGACGGGGGTGTTTGAAATCAAAGCCAGGATCCAGCGGCCTGTGCTGAAAACAGCCCTTCTCTAACCCAACAAGCCGGATCCACCACCCTGCCTGGCCTTTAGGGCATTCCTGAGCTGGGCTTTGCACTCTGAATCCCACCCAAACAAAACTGGGTTAGTTTAAGAAATGTTGCCCCCACCAAACAGCCACCATGACCATCGCCTGGCAGGGAACGGTTGCTGCAGCATCTCCCAAACGTACCTGCGCATCGTCTCAGCTGAAGAGTCAGCCAGGTGAGCCCCTAGCTGCAGGCAAGCCAGGCTCAACCCTTCTCTGCTCCCCAGCTCTGGTGACCCTGGGGGGCGGGATCCCCGGCCCAGCCTGCTTGATTCAACACGATTCGTTTGCTGCTTTCGAAATCTGACTGGACCCTAGCTGGCTCTCAAACAGCCGGGCCAGGAGACGCGATGCTGGGGAAGGCTCTGTCTTGGCCCCCGCTCCACCCCACAGTGGAAGGAAGGGGGGTCTGGGGGTTACGGTCCTGCGCTAGGGCTCAGGAGATCTGGCCTCAATTCCTGGCTCTGAGTCTCTGCATAACCTTGGGCAAGTCTCCCCTCCCCACACACACTCTGTGCCTCAGTTTCCCCATTTGTAACAAATCCTCCTACTCTTTCTCTGCTTAGGGTATAAACTCTTTGGGGAAGGGACCGTCTCTGTGCAGATGGACAGCGCCTAGCACAAAAGGTCTGTCAGGGTCTCCAGCTGTGACGGGCTATTCAAATTAGGGCACCCTCTTGGGCTTTCATCCCTCTAGACTCCCCCCTCCCCAAACCCAGCCTTGCTTATTGCAGCTCATCTGGAAAACCAGAGGAAAGCCAAAAGTCAAGCCAAGCCCCCCTTGCAAGAACACGGATGTTGCTCAACCTGCTGAGAGCCTGCGCCAGAGAGCTGGGGCCTGTGCCAAGCTGGGTGGGCGCTGGCAGGATTCCTTCTGTGCCATGCCAGCGGCTCAGTGACAGCGTTGGACAGAAGGAACGTTTGCTGTCAGCTACCACGAACCCCCTTTGCGCACGCCAGCTGGAGAGACCCGACGGGCCGACCCTCCCCACCCCGCCATGGAGGCAGCGTGGTGGTGCTGGATGCCCCATCCATTCTGAGCCGGTAAGGGCTGCCCCTTGTTAAGATTCAGTGGATAAGGTATGGGGCTGGGAAGCAGGAGACCTGTGCTTTGCGCCCACCTCCGCCACTGACCGGCTAGAAGACCCTGGGCAAGTCACTTCCCCTTGCTGGGCTGCTGTCTCCGCTCCCAACCTTTTGCCCATCCCATCTTTAGGCTGTAGGTTCTTGGAGGCAAGGGCTGTCTTGTGTGTCTGTGCAGCACCTGGCACACCAGGGGCTTGATCTCAACTGGTGTCTCTAGGGGCAGCTGTAATACGAATAGAAATGGCCGACGCACACACCCGGGCTCTCCCCTGCAGTGCCAGTTCCCAGCTCCTCTCACACCGGATCCGGTGCAATAGAAATCCCCTGCCATACACACCCTCCCCGTCCCCAAATCCATCATCCTTCCTCCTTACCTTTCTCCAGCTCAGACCTCCTGCGCAACACAGCCCCAGCGGCTGGCACCGACCCCTAGCGCAGCCCTGCAAAGCTGCTCTTCACCCAGAGTTCTCCCCTGCTTGAAAGCAGCTGGCGGCCGAGGGCTGGGATCTGGGCAAATCCCAGTGGATAATGAGCGTACGCTTCCTGCAGCAGAGACCTACCTTCTCTTCTTAGGCTTTGCCCACCTGGGAAAATTTCCAGTGCTGGGCCTGTCCCTATGCCGGGGGGAACGGCCTCACGGCCACACACAAGGGGTCTCCTTTCGGCAGGTCTTTGGGCATCCCTTAATGGAAGGAGGGCTGGCTCTGCCCTCCCGGGTCCCGGCCGGTCCTGGAGGCGGGAGCCCTGGCTGGAGGGACCCTGGGATGAGGTGTCGCCCGGGAGCCCCGCTGCGTACCCCGACCCTGCCAGTGCCGGACCAGCTGGCGGCAAGGGGGGAGTGGTCAGAGTCAGCACTGGTGGGGGGTGGTAGGGGGTGCGGGTGGGGTGGAGAGCCCAGCACTGGGGTGGGGGAGGGGCAGTGATGGCGAGGGGAGAGCCCTGGGCTGGGGTTGGGGGCAGCCAAAATTTTTTTGCTTGGGACGGCAAAAAACCTAGAGCCGGCCCGGAATGGAAGTGACTCTGGTTGCCATCCAGACTATGGCTGGGAGTTTAAACTCTGCTGCACAAACCCATTTTCATTGTAACTCAACACCCGTTATTATTCTTCGCAAGCACGTGGAGGCCTCAGCCAGGATCAGGGCCCCATTGTGCAAATACACAGGGAGACACAAACCTTGTCCCAGAGAGCTCCCAATCTATATAGACAAGACAGACCTATGGTGGGAGGGGAAACTGAGGCCAGAGAGGAGATGTGACCCAGCTGGTCAGTGCCGAGTTGGGAACAGAACCCAGAGCTGTGTCCTCGCTGTCCCTCAACCTTTCCAAGAGAATCCAAACACAAGCATTCGCAAAAAGCCACGCGTGATAAATAAGCGCAAGATCTTAAGGGCCTTGATTTTGTGCTTGCAAATTAACTGTGAGTGCAATTTGGCAGGTGCATTCAATAGCAAATTGGGTGGCTTGAGGTCGTGACGTGTCAGCAGATATACCCGCAGTTATTTGCCCTGGTGAAAATTCATTTAGAAAAATAACTTACAGGGAACCAATTGGTGGGAAAATCCTCCCTCTGCTGATGATTTTGGAGCCGGGAGGTAATCCTGGGGCTGAAGGGGTTATGGTTAAAATACCAGTAAACACCCTCCCCTCCCCCCCATTAGGGAATGAAAAATTCTGCTAAGTCCGTGAAATCAGATTTACAACGATCATCTCCGGAGTCTCAGTTGATTTGCATTTGGGAGTCGGCAGGAGATTCCTGAGCACAGCAGATTTGGTGGGAACAGAATATTAGATGTATGGTACCCACCGTGCACTCACTTCGATTACAGGCCAGGGGCTCCACTCTATTCAAAGCCAAATCAGATAACTGCGTAATCTTCCCGAGCGTCCGGCTGAGGAGCGGTCTCAGATCAGGCACCGGCAGATTAAGCGATGGTTAGCTATGGCTCAGTGCCCTGTTCGCTTAGAAGCATGTGGGAGTCGAGGCACGGACGTGCTTCCTGACAGCCAGGCTGAACCACTTGCAGGCAAGATTTCACTTGCAGGGGGGCTGGTCACTGGCTCAGTCGCAGCAGTTCGGTAGTAGAGGGGCCAGCAGCTATCGAACGGCAATGGCTAGTGCAGTGACTTGGGACCCAGGAGACCTGGGTTCTATTCTCAGCTCTGCCACTGACCTGCTGGGTGTCCTTAAGCAAGTCACTTGCCTGCTCTGTGCCTCAGTTTCCCCTCCCACCCATGGCTATTTCAACTGTAAACTCTCTGAGGCAGGGTCTGTCTGTCTGTGATGCCCAGAACAACAGGGCATTGATTTCGGTTGGGGCCTCCATACATACAATTTTTCAGGACAGAAATACAGTTTGATGACGTTGGACACAAGCTTTTCTCTCCAGCATCCTGCAGGCGACTTGGGTACAAAGCGTCCCTCGACACTGATCCTAGGGCCCAGCGTGCTCCTTCGGGATTTTTTCCTCTGCATGATCTCGCCAGGGCTTGCTGCAGAGCCACTGGTGCCCAGGGGAAGCTGAGCTTTGGGTCAGGACCTGCGTGCACAGCCCAAGGAATCAGAGGCAAAAGACATATCTGGCTTCAAGACTAAGCATGACAAGTTTATGGAGGGGCTGGGATGATGGGACTGCCTCATTCTGGCAATTAACTGATCTTTGACTATTAGCAGTAAATATGCCCAATGGTCTGTGATGGGATGGGAACTGAGTTACTACAGAGAATTCTTTCCTGGGTGCTGGCTGGTGAGTCTTGCCCACATGCTCGGGGTTTAGCTGATCGCCATATTTGGGGTCAGGAAGGAATTTTCCTCCAGGGCAGATTGGCAGAGGCCATGGGGGGTTTTCATCTTCCTCTGCAGCGTAGGGCATGAGTCACTTGCTGGAGGATTCTCTGCACCTTGAAGTCTTTAAACCACAAGTTGAGGACTTCAATAGCTCAGACATAGCTCAGGGGTTCGTTACAGGAGTGGGTGGGGAGATTCTTTGGCCTGCGTTGTGCAGGTCAGACTAGATGATCATAGTGGTCCCTTCTGACCTTAAAGTTTATGAGAGCCGGCAGGTGTGGCCTGCAGGTGTGGGGGTGGAGGCGCCATCCTGTGGCTGCAGTAGCCTCCGCGACTGCTGCAAAGCCCTCTCTCCCTGCCCACCATGGAGCCATTGCCGGGGTGGGGGGGTGCTTGGCCATTGGCTAGACTCAAAGCATCCAGCGCGCTGGTTGCATTGTGCTCCATGCGAGTAGGGGCTGTAGGACACCTGTAGAGACTCCCCATACCCTGCCCCATTCAGTCCTTCCTTGGCCACTGGGACAGGCCTGTTCTCAATGTAGCTTCATGTTAGAATCATAGAGTGGGAAGGGACCTCAGGAGGTATCTAGTCCAACCCCCTGCTCAAAGCAGGGCCAATCCCCAAATGGTCCCCTCAAGGATTGAACTCACAACCCTGGGTTTAGCAGGCCAATGCTCAAGCCATGCTGCACTCACAGATGCTTTGCTGTTGAAACTCATCAGTGGGGAGGTGCTAACCCCACACCCCATCCTACAGGCTGGTCTGGCTGGTCCGTAAGCACGGCACCAAGACCTCAGGACCCGCGGCCTTCGCCTGCGGCAGATGTCTCACCTGGACGGCTGCTGGGAGGCAGCTCCCTGCTGCAGATGGCAGACGGGACAAACGAGTTCTCTCTGACTGTACGTACGCGCTCTCCACAGAGCCTTTCGCCTCCAAGCTGCTGGCTCGAATTCCACCCAGGCTGGCAGCGGCTGAAGTTTGCTTCTAGGACCGCGTGAGATGAGTTTGGGGGTCTCAGCCCAGCAGCTGGCTATCCACATGGCACGGCTCTCCTGGCACTAATGAACCCCTTTGTGGGCAGCCTGAGCAGAGGGGCCAAGGACACAATGCCCTGTGGAGATGGGATTCCCTTCTTGCTCCTTGCAAGGTAGAGACATGCCATAAAAACGGCCATACTGGGTCAGACCAAGGATCCAGCCAGCCCAGTATCCTGTCTGCAGACAGTGGCCAATGCCAGGTGCCCCAGAGGGAATTAACAAAACAGGTGATCATCAAACGATCCATCCCCTGTCACCCATTCCCAGCTTCTGGCAAACGGAGGCTAGGGACACCTCCCTGCCCGTCCTGGCTAATAGCCATTGATGGGCCTATTCTCCATGAACTTATCTAGTTCTTTTTGAACCCTGTTATAGTCTTGGCCTTCACAACATCCTCTGGCAAGGAGTTCCACAGGTTGACTGTGCGTTGTGAGAGGAAATACTTCCTTTTGTTTGTTTTAAACCTGCTGCCTATTCATTTCATTGGGTGACCCCTAGTTCTTGTGTTATACCAATAGACAGGAGTTCCCGTTGCCCCCAATCTGCTAACAATCTGTCTCCGGGGCTGTTAACATGCACTCCCCTCTAACCCAGGAAGGGCCCCACACAGCCCTCTCCACCATGGCAATCAGCCAACACTGACTTTGAGAGCCCTTAGAGACCTCCACAGCCCTGCCCTGAGCTTACACAAGACAACCACAGGATGGGAAGGGAAACTGAGGCACAGGGTGGTGATGTGACTCGCCCAAGCTCTCCCAGCAGGTCAGTGGCAGAGCCAGCACTAGAACCCAGGTCTCCTGAGTGCTAGTCCAGGGCTCCCTCCATTGGACTTCGCTGCCTCCCATTAAAGTAATCAGCAGCAGGCCTGGGAAAAGAACCTCGACCTCGGAACCTCTTCCTGATCTTTAATGCCACAGGCTCCCTCCTCCCGCAGCGCTCGGATTTGTGGCTGCGGCCATGCCGAGGGCCCAGGGCTGCTCCAGCAGACCAGCTGCTGCTGCTAATAGGACCCGGGAGGCTGTTTACTTCCAGGAAGCTAAATTCTCAGCTCCTGCCATGCTGGCCAAGGAGCTCGCTGCCTCCTTGCAGAGGAGACAGGCAGGGCCCAGCCACCAAGCTGTCACACTTCCAGGACACCTTGTCACCACGTCACTCCAGGGGTGGGGGGCAGAGGCAGGAGGCAAAAAGCCCGGAGTCCTTAAAGAAGCACAGCAGCTGCCAGCGCCTCTCCTCCGGCGCTCCCTTCGATCTGCTCCTGGTTGCACTTACCGGCTCCTGAGTGGGTTTTAATTATTGATGCCTCTTTTAGCTTTTATCTCGTGTTCGCCGCAGCCGTGAGGGGCTGGCGGCTCCTGCATTAGTGATGAATTGGGAAGGAGGAACCGTTCCCCCCCAGCCAGCTCCCGCCGTTACAAAGCACTCCCGGTTTGTGGCCTCTGGCACCGTTTCAAGGCAGCTGAGAGCAAAGTGATGTCTCCCCCCCACCCCCCAGCCCAGGCACCCAGGGGAGCTGCTGCTGCAGAGGTGACAGGGATCTCGCAGGCTCAGTCATTAGAGAGGGAGGCCACAGTAGGGAATATGGTGACAAAACCCACAAGACCCAACTGCTGCCACTTCCTAGCACTTACATGCCGGGCTTAATTTGTAATGAAAGAGGTGCTGGGCTCAAGCAATTTTTTACTTTCATAACTGACGTGGCAGCCCAGACATGCCGGGGCTACGAACCGCCAGGCCCAGAGGTGCCGGGGCTATGAACCGCCAGGCCCAGAGGTGCTGTGGCTCAGCCCTGGCAGAAATTAAGCACTGCTTATATATCGCTTTCCACCCATAAACCTCAAAGTGCTTTACAAAGGAAGCCAGTCTCATCATGCCTGTTTTACAGATAGGGAAACTGAGGCACAGAGAGGGGACCATGACTTGCACTAGGTCACCTATCATGCCCTGGCAGAACCAGGAATAAAACCCAGGTCTCCTGAATCCCAGTCCAGTGCTCTATCCACTAGGCCAGGCTGCTTCCTAAAACAAACAAATTGCTGCTGCTTCCGTCTTGCACATGTTAATCCCCTAACGAGGCAGGGAGGCGCTTTTATCCCTGCCACAGTGCTGGGGAAACCGAGGCAGCCGAGTCTAATTGATTCACCCAAGGCTGCAAGCAGGAGTCAGTGTCAGAGCCAGGATAACAGGCAGCGCTGGCCAGTGGGTAGGGCACTAGGCTGAGCAAAGACTTGGATTCTACGCCACCGCCCTCTTGCAGGTGTAGTGCTGTACCAAGAGGCAGTGTGTCCCAGGGGAGGACACTTGGCTGGGAACCAGGACACCAGCTTCTTTTTCTGGCTCTGTCACTAACCTAGCAGGTGAGCTCGGGCAAGACACCTCCCCGCTCTGGTGTTCCTGTTTCTCCTCCCATCCTGGGTCTGTTGTGTCTATGTAGCTTGTTCGCTTTGGGGCAGGGATTATATTTTGCCAGAAGCTGGGAATGGGTGACAGGGGATGGATCACTTGATGATTCCCTGTTCTGTTCATTTCCTCTTGGGCACCTGGCACTGGCCACTGTCTGCAGACAGGATACTGAGCTGGATGGACCCTTGGTCTGACCCAGTAGGGCCATTCTTATTGTCTCTTTCAATGTACGTACAGTGCCTAGCACTAAGGCCCCCAGGGACTATGGCCATACAAATATTAACTACTGAGGAGTTCCTGGCCCCTAGCCCTGTGCTCTGCCCATCCCAGGGAGCAATTAAGTATGTTCCACCAATAGGATGAGCCCCATACAAACAGCACAGGACTATGGGTCATTCCAACCAGTGGTGAACAAGACCAGCACCGTCTCCTCTAAAACTCTTACCTCTTACCGTATGATCTTCGTAGGAAAGCCAGGGGCAGCAGAGACAGCTCTGAGAAGAGGCACCTGGAGAAGCAGAGGCTGCATTACTTATTGGTATGATAGAAGTGTCTGGAGGCCCCAGCTGAGAGCAGGGCCCCACTGTGCTAGGCACATGGCAAAACAGAGTCCTGGCCCTGAACAGCTTCTCGTCTACGTAGACAAGCCAGACAAAGGGATGGGAGGGCACTTAGAAACCCAGAGAGGAAGTGACTTGCCCAAGATCACCCAGCAGGTCAGTGGCAGAGAACCCAGGTGTTCTGATGTCCATGCCCTGAATGCCGGATGCTGCCTCCCATGACAGCAGCAACTGCAGGAAGCAGCGGGTGGGAAGGAGTTAAATTCTTTTTTTCCTCTCTTCACTGAAGAGAAATTTACCTGCAAGCTACAGCTCTGGAGTTTCAGATCTTCACTGTGGCATTTAGAAGGAAAATTTGCCCCTGTATTTTTCACCTAAGCTTGGGTAACGTTCTGCTTTGCAATTCTGAGCGCCCACCCAGTGAAACCGGCTTTGTCCGTGTTCACAGCACTGGCTCCTGGACTGGACTGGAGCCAAGACCCCTGGATTCTATTCTCAGCTCTGCCTCCTTTCCCCTAACTAGGATCAGAAACATCAACTCCAGCAAAAAGCCCCGGGCTCCGTTCTGTACTCACCTGGCTTCATTTCCTTCCTCAAACGCAGCTAGCACTAAAGCCAGCCAGCTCTAAGCAGCAGTTTTGACATACTTGGATTCCCTGAAATGACAGGTTCCGATCCTGACTGGAGCAGCTCAGACTTTTGTCCTCCTATGATAGATAAACTGGGCACTGGTTAGTGCTGCCTGCATGTCAGAGATCCCCCGGGAGCTCTTCCTAAGAGCAAGGGTCAACCCGGGTGTCTCCAGCCAAAATTTCCCCTCCTCCCACATTCCACCCCAGAGGTGGCTGCATTTCACTGGTGCTATGGAGAATGGTTGCGAGGCCCTTTGCATTTAAAGGCACTACAGACATGCCAAATAAATCCCAGGTGAGACACACACAGCAAAAGGTGAGGTGCTGGGAGCCAGACAGCCCAGCGAAGCAAAAACAAGGGTGGGGGGGGTCCCTTTAAGAGCTGCATTTCTGCAGGATTTAAAGATCCTGGTGCCAGGGGCTGTTTATCAACCTGTCTGCCTGGGTTCCTCTTTCAACATTAACAAGCGGCTCGTGCTTTAACCTCCTGCTCAGAAAGCAGAGCTGCCTTGAATCCAAGAGCTAGTCTTAAATCACACTAACAGGGCGCTGGAAAAATCCAGCCATTTGCCTCTTGCACTAGGGCAGGAGAGGAGCATGTACTGAGGAGAGAACAGGCCAAGAGGGACGAGCTCATTTGGAACCAGAGTGACACGTCTCCTTGGTTTCAGCTAGCGAAGGGGGAGATTTTAGGGTGAATTTTTTTTTATTTTTTTGAGAAATGCCTCAGAAAATCCAGCTGCCTTCAGACGCCACCAAGACAAACATTCTTTGAGTGATCAAAAACCGACCAGAAAGAAAGAGAGAGAAACACCGGAGAGACCCACGGTGCTTAGCTAGCACCAGCCTGGGAAGTCATATGCCCTGGTGGGAAAGCCCGAGGCATGAAATCAATAGGCACCCATAGAAATCACGCTCAGAAGAGAAGAGAAATGTCAGATGAGCACAGCATCTGCCCAGAGATGGCTCTCTCTTTAAAGTGGGTTAGGGCCCGGGGCCCCTGGAGACTGACGCTCTATATACAGCATAGGTAGCAACACCACATGCCTTCCCCCAGAGCTGTCAGGATCCCGCAGATCACAGTAAACACTGTCTTGTTCATTCAACCCTTGACTGACCTGCTGAGGCTGCAAATTCATCCCAACGCCACTGAGTTTTGTAATGGAGCCACCTGTCCACCCCCCTCCAAGGAACCGGGTTGCAAACATACCAAGCTGACTTCACCATCAGCCACTGGAAGGTGATGACACCCGGTCGCACCTGCCCGCAGGCTGGATTTGAACCCGCGACCTAGCGGTGAAAGACTCTGCCTGGTGCGAGCCATCCCCAAAGCCAGCTAAGTCCCCAAAGCTATTTCTAGAGGAACTGCTTTAGCAAACGTGGCTGTAACAGAAGCCGCCGAGTTGGTTATAAACCTAGATTCCTGGATGTAGCAAAGACCACGGCGCAGCTGTCAGACTAGATACAGACGGAGCTGCAGCTTAACGGAACCTGACACAGGTTTGCCTCCATGGCCCACAGAGCCCCTGGCTTTTCAACTCAAGCTGCTGACAACAGGACTAAGCAGGCACAATTTGCATGGGGATTTTTTGGTGACGTGCTTTGACTGTCCCCTGGGAGCCAAACTGAGACCCTTCAAAACTCATTTCACATCAGTCCCTAAACTGTGCCCAGCCGGTGGCTCCTATCTAATGCACCGGGGCAGCAAACAGGCCCCCGGCGGATGAAGGCCTCCATGCACTGGGGCTGATCCAGCCAGTGCTGCAGCAGCTGGCAGTTCCAACAAGGAAACACTTCCTTGTATGGGTGGAATTGTTGATTTTGGAAGCACCAATTTGCTGGATTAGAGATTAGATTCTCCAGAGCGCAGGAATCCTTTCTGCTTCTGCTGTTCAGTTTCAGGGGTATACCCACTAGTGGCTGGGAAAGGCACCTCCCTCCCTTTTTATTCCCTGGTATTAATGCAATAACAGACACTTGGCTACTGAGCACAGCTGCTCCCGTGCCATATACCACAGCCAGATGGAATAGAACTCAGATGCCTTGGCCACTTGAGCTAAAGGAGAATTGCCATTAGCTGTAGAGGGCCTAGGACGCACAGTGGAACAGTTCTGATTCCCTCCAGCAGAGGGCGGTGTACACACTTGCCATTCATTACACCACATATATAGCATGTATCTCCCAAGATCTTTACAAACACCAACTAATTAGTCCTCCGGACGGAGAAGTATCATCCTCATTTTACATATGCAGACCAGTTAAGTGACCCACCCAAGGCCACAAAGAGAGACTGTGTCAGAGCTGGGATTAAAACTCAGTTCCTGGGGACCCTCAGCTGTTCTGTGATCTCCCTTCTGCTTTTTCTAGTAACATAAAACGAAACAAAAAACAGTTCCAAAAAACTAAAAAAAAAAGGAGGCCACAGAAAATAGCTGCATGTGGTTGATTGACCCTGGACCAAGTATTATACAGGGCCATACGCTGCCCC
The DNA here is from genome assembly GCF_020497125.1 of Mauremys mutica. Classification (NCBI taxonomy): domain Eukaryota; kingdom Metazoa; phylum Chordata; order Testudines; family Geoemydidae; genus Mauremys; species Mauremys mutica. The sequence continues at coordinate 6,388,528 of NC_059095.1, forward strand.
CCCGGTGCAGGGAGCTCTGCCCACAGATGGAGTATAAGGCCCTGCAAGGCAGTTGTGAAAGGGACAGCGAGGACCTGCCATCTAAACCCCATTTCTGAACCTGACAAGAGCAGCCTCAGGTTCGACAGTTACTGCAATTTGACAAACCCACTTCCCTAGATTTTAAAACATTTTTTCTCTCCCCTGTTGGCGTGTGAAAGCTCCCCCCCCCCACATGTGACCGTCACACACTCCATGGGAAATGATGAAATGCTCCGGGTGCAAACTGCTGTCGAATGCACAGGGTACATGTAAATGAAAAAACAAAGCCACCCTCCCCTGAAATCGCTGACAGAGAAGCTTGAGGTTATTGAGAAAAAACTGTTTCAGGCAGTGGTGGGATTTTTAAGTGCACAATCTCCTTTAGAGCAGCAGAGACACAAACTGGTCTTTTAAACCTACCTTGTTTTTTCAGGCCGAGCCTAACAAACGCCACGGGAACGGGATGGGAGGGACCCATGTTTACTATGCAGCCTCTTGCACAATTTGCCAGGTGGATTATGGTCTACACCCCTCCACCACATGCACACACCGTTCTCTGAAGCAGCCCAAGGCAGGATATTGCACTCGATGAACCTCAGGATTTGCCTCGCCAAATGGGACCAATCTTCTTAAAAGGGGATGATCTTTGCTAAATGCGATCGGTTTGCAGGCCTGGTGGCTCACGCTCCCTGACAGCCAGCACACGGCGTTACCAGGGCCTGAGCCTGCCCCGCTGCCCGGCCTGGCAGCTTTCCCCTATTGATTTGAGATTGTGCCGCCAGGCAGCAGGACTCTCCCCAAGCCAGCTGGTCTAAGAGATACCAAGAGCAGAGAGATGTTATCGGAGCCAGAGGACAGCTACGATTAAGAGCTAGCAGCCAATTCCATTAGCGTGATCCCAGCCCCAGGGCAGCGAGGGTCTGGATTGTCCAGAGGTGAGGAGATGCTCAGCACCTCTTGGGAGTAAGGGGGAGGTAGGCCTGCAGCATTTCATGGAGGGGACTAGTCGTGCGTAAGCTGTAGAGGTCATATTATAAACAGCTGCAGGACAGCACAGATCATTTGCACCAGCCCCTTCCAGCAGCCCAGCGCTGTAACATCCAGCCCTCAAGAAAACTCATCACAGAACCTGGTCAGGGCCAACCCTAGCATCAGCTGCTTTTCCCCAGGAAGTCGCCTGCTCCTCCCGCTTTATCTTCTTTTCGGCTTGCTCCTGCAGGAAGCTGTCGGCTTATCCCTGTGTCGGGGACATTTGTTTCACCCAAAGCACCAACAGCTGCAGCTGCCTCTCCCACAGCGTGGCGGCTCGGGGTGAACGCTGACAACGCGGTGCAGTTGCAGAACTCCGCCCGCTGCCAGCGAAAAGGCCCCTGGGCTGATGGCTTGTATGAGGCCAGATGGCGGCTGCTGTGCCCTGGTGAGTGGGAGCGCAGAGCGGGGGAGGTTTTCCTGAAGCCCGGAGAGCAGAGCGCGCCCAGCGCGGTTCCTGGCCGAACCAAGCGTGCCAGCCTGTGAAAGCAAATTCTTGCACGGCCTGTTCATCTAAGCACTGCAATCAACCCTTTGCTCGGTTTCACACGCACGGCTGGTGAGATTTAACTCCTGTGACAACCACCCAAATCAAGGGGATTCAGGCTCCCTACCCGCCTCTGAAAACCCTAACGGCACAGAGACTCTTCTCAGAGACACAAGGAAATCTCACTGCCACTGGAAGGCCAACTTCAGCTGTCGCCCTGATTTGGGGGGTCAGGAAGAGCACACGTGGCCGGGTGCAGAATTGGGGCAGGGTTTCCCAGCCTCTGAGACTCCCAGCAGAAGCCCCTCTTGAGGACAGGGTAATGGAGCAGGTGGCCTCTCTGACTCCTATGGCCGCTCACGTGACACCGAGCGCTCACAGCCTGACGCTACGTGACAGCGCTGCGGTGTGCACAGGATCGGGGCCTTCGGAGTGTTCTTCGCCCACCACTCCGAGCACCCGGCAAAGGCAGCACCGACCAGCAAATCCAGCGCTGAACAGGAGTCTGGGGTTTCGTGCCAGGTCTGCTGTTGACCTGCGAGGTGAGTCGTCTCCTCTCTCTGCGCCTTGTTTCCTCCTCCCATCCTCCCTCTCTTGTGTGTAAGTCTAAGCCCGTTGGGACAGACCCCGCCTCTCACTAGGTGCTGGGTGCTGTACATACACAGCAGGGCAGTGATCTCAGTTGTGTCAGCCATAAGATGAAGGCCCACGCGCTTTTTATAGATGGGGAAACTGAGGCACAGAACAGGGCCATTCACTGCCACACAACCAGTCAGGTACAGAACCCAGGTCCTTTGCGTCTGCCCGAGGGGGTAGAACAGAACCCTCCCTCTCCCCTGCTATCTACCACGGGCCCAGAGAGCAGCAGCGGAGTCGTGGTTTTAACCAACCTTCTTATTTCTTTATTTGAAAGGCACAGCTAGTAACATCCTCAATACAGCATTTTCAGTTCCTCTTCGTATAGGTTGAGTGATTAAACACAAAAAGCCAAACAAGATTTCTCTCTAAAGGACTATATACAAACACGAGATTCTTTTTTTTTTTAATTCCATTTTGTTTTTTGTGGTTTTTTTTTTTTAAAGAAAGACACGCTAGCGCACTGAAATAGAAACAGAGAAAGCTGCAGTATCCTTTTCCAAACGGTGAGGGACAGGGAAGCGGAGGGAGGTTCTAAGCTGGTCTGATTTCTCCCCTCCCCCCCGCTCCTCCCTTCCTCCCACCATCTTAGACAGCCAGGTCCAATGCTGAGGAGGGCCAGCGGGCGGGGGGGGGCTCCAGCTAGAAGTGGAGAAGCAGCAGGAAAAGAGACACCTGGCGCCTGAGAGCACTGGACTAGTATTGTGCTCCCAGGCCTGGTTTAACAGGGATACATGCAGGACAGCAAGGTGCAGAACTGGCACTAGTGCAGGTGGGGGTGCCGAGACGGAACAGAGCCCGAACCAGTGAGACGCACGCGAAAGCTACAGAGGTCGGGGCGTGGAGGGGCAGGGACCACGGGGATGGAGAACGGGTTTGTATCTGGGAATACGCACCGGGGCCGGGGAGAGGGGGAATGGTACCACTGGGCTCGCATGCAGTACCCGGAGTCCAGACACAGCTGGGCCCATCTGCACACCCCGGGGTCAGATCAACGGGTGACAGCAGCGCTCGGCCCGGCCCGAGGGAGCTGGGGGCTGGCGGAGAGTGGAGTTTAACAGCCCCGTGTTCGTAGCGGGGGCGTTCATTGCTGCCCCATTTCTATTCCGTTCTCAAAGGAGATGGATGCTTGGACCCCCCCCCCATACATCGTGGGCATGGGGGGGGGGGGTTGGTGCAACCACCCGGGTTGTGTGCCTGGCGGGCTGCCACCGTACAGACTACTGCAGTTCTGCGGAGCGTTGACCAGAGCGATACTGCATCTTTTACTGAACCCCTCTTCCCCCCCCCCCCCACCCCCTCACTTTAATCCGACTTCTCCCCGTCGTCATCTTGGTGGGTGTCCCCATCGTGACCGTTCTTGTCCTCCTTGGAGAGGTGAGCTTGGGAGCCCAGGGCGGACAGCGAGAGGAGCCCGGTGCCGGCGCTGACAGCCGGGAGGGAAGGGGGCTGGAGGCCCACAGGCAGTGGAGTCAGGGGGAGTGCCAGAGCCTGGAGCTGCGAGAGCTGGTGAGCTTGAAGCTGCTGCTGTAGAGAATGATGGACGGACAGACAGACAGACGAGAGAGGGTCATGTGTCATTTGGAAAGCGTGCGGCCCCCACTCCCGCTAAGGGCCCCCTCGCCCCTGGGGAAGCCGCTGCCTCTGGGTAACCCAGCTACAACAGGGCTTCATCATAGAACCTCAGGGCCGGAAGGGACCTCAGGAGGTATCCAGTCCAACCCCCTGCTCAAAGCAGGGCCAAAGTGCCATCTTGGCCAACAGCTGGGACTGAACCCGCGGCCTCCAGAACTAAAAGCAGAGGCTGCTCCAGCCGTGTAGGGCCCTGTAACTGACTCGCACCCCTCTGCCTCCTGCTTTGACCCTGTGCGGGAGCCAGGCTCCAGCCCTGTTCCTGCGCTGCGTGGATGGAGCCAAGCCAGATGCTCCCATCCCCGGTGCTCGAACCCAGCTCCGCTGCTGATGGCTGAGGCAGCTTAGAACATGGCCTGGCCCAACACAGCCCAGGTTGGTCTTTTCTCAGCCCCTGTTATTCCATGCGCTGGCCGGGCCATGCCCGCCTGATGCCACGCCTACACCCCAGCCTGGCCAGGGCAGAGCTGCAACCAGCAGGCTTCAGCGGCGGTGAAATGCGCTGCAGAGGGCACACGTGTGCGTGGGGTCTGTGTATGATTGGGTGAGCGGGGCTGGGGGGGCACGGGAGGCGTGCTGCTGGCAACACGGGTGTGCAAAGACCCTGCGCTGGTTCGGGCGGGGAGGGGGGCAAAGGCCAGGGAGACGGAGCTCAGAGCCCCACCAGTCCCCCTGTAGAAGAGCTAACACCTTCTCCACTCTGGCCACACCCTGCGGCATGCCAGGGCCTGTCGGCTTTAAAGAATTCAGGCGGCGTCACTTGGTTCCTGCGCCGCGTTTAGCCAAAGGGATCTGAGCCTGGCGTTCACGCTCCCCCCCGCCCCTTCCCTTCCCCACGCTGCTCCCCTCCTCCCCACAGCCGCTCCTAACCGCGCATCACGTACACGGATGATGGAATTCAGCTCTGGGGCGGTCACTTGCTTGGCTCGTTCAATGGCTCCCAGGACCTGCTGTTGGTGCTGGGGAGGGAGAAGAGGGGAAAAACAAGACACCCTTTGAGTCATTTAAAATCACTGGGGGTTACTCGGGTCCAGCCCTGGCCAGTGAGCCCTAGGTTCCCCCAGCAGGTTGCACTGCCAGGCAGGTTAAACTCATCCCGACCTGGGTTAATCCCTGTCCTCAGAGAGGCTCAGGTGAGGAGGGAGATTGTAGAAGGGCCTGATCCTGCAATGCTCCCTGTGTACGAACGGCAGGAGAGACGCTCCCCCGAGCGTGCGCTGCAGGATGCGTCCCCACACACCGACACCGCTGGGGGTAGCAAGCCGAGAGATTCTGCTTGCAGGAGCCGAGCTTCTTTCCTACCGGACGCCCCTGCTCCTCTCTGGGTTTACTTGTAGCTGCACATGTGAACTCCGAACCAGGGCAAGGCACCCGCTCGCCAGCCCTGGCGCCGTACGGCCTTCACGGGGAGGGATAGCTCAGTGGTTTGAGCACGGAGCTGCTAAACCCAGGGTTGTGAGTTCAATCCTTGAGGGGGCCACCTAGGGATCCGGGGCAAAAATCAGTGCTTGGTCCTGCTAGTGAAGGCAGGGGGCTGGACTCACTGACCTTTCAGGGTCCCTTCCAGTTCTAGGAGATAGGCACATCTCCAACTATTACCTACAGAACACACAGCACTGGCAGGGCACGATTCCCCTCTTCTGCCCCACCTGGATGACCCAGACCCCAGGACTCTGCCTGGCTGCCAGCGAGCAGCCCTCCGCTGTGTGACACCCCTCCCCGCCCGCAGCACCAGACGAACTGCCCAGGGGAGGTGCACAGCAGGAGAGTGGGCAAACCAGAGACAAGGGGGGGCACTAACTGGCACCTCAACGGCTGGAGAGCAGAGAGCAGGCGAGCCTCCAGCCCTAGACGTAACAGTCCCTCCAGATCAAGGGGGAGAGACTGGCAAAGGCGGGAGCAGTAGAGGGGCAAAGGGAGGCCACTGCCCGTGCCGCACGGATGGCAGGCGGCTGTCGGGTTATCACAACATTCCCGCGAGGCCTCAGGGAGGGAAGTTGCCGATCAGTGGGCCGCCTTCCCCTCCCCCACCCTGAAACAGCTCCCCTCCCCCTCCCCAATCACTTCAGCTGCATTTCCAAGGAACGCAGGCACCATTCTGCAAGACTTTCCACCCCTACCCCCGCCAGCCCATCTCAACACAAACAGATCCAGCAGCCACAGACCAAACCCGGGTCTGTTGTCCAGCCCCCTACAGACCCCAGAGAAAGAGGGGCCCGTTAAATGGCATAAGCACAACACAAAGAGTTAAAAGCCAGAGGATCACCCACATGCTACGGAAAGGGAATCCAAGGGCAAAATGCTGCCACAGCACCCGGGGCCCAGGCTTGTACTGGGTCAGGAAGCTGCAAATGTCCTGCTTCCTGGTGAGAGAGTTCCAGGTTCTCCGCTCCAGTACCGATGCCGTCCCTGGCGGGAACGGAGGAGCGGGAAGCTTCCCCAAGCCTGAACGCTTTAGCACTGGCTTCCCCTACAGAGCTACACACCCAGTCGTTCTTATGGCTATTATTCACACTATGGGAGCACCTACGCATCCCAGCTCAAACCAGGGCCCTAGGGAGATAGGTGTGAGAGAATCTCTGTCCCTAGAAGCTCACGAGCTGAACAGGCAGGTGTTATCCCCTCTTCACCGCTGGGGAACAGAGGCACCCAGAGGGAAGGCCCAAGAAGTCTGTAGCAGAGACAGGAACTGAGCCATGAGCTCCTGGATCCCAGTCCAGGGCCTTCACCGCAGGGCATTCCTCTCCATAACACAGCCACGAGCCCACACTTTCCCAACCGAGTTCTGCCTAGGCCAACGAACGGACTCCTGGGTTATGTTTCACAGCCAATGCAGAGCACCCACTCAAAGGCCCATGTATTGTTTCAGGCCTGTTACTACTTGGGGGAACATCTTCTGACTAGCATAGTTAGGGGCATGGGGCTCTCCACTCCCTCACCTTCCCACCACACATGGTGACAGAGGTTGCCTCGGACTACTCATAAAAATGGCCATATTGAGTCAGATCAATGGTCCATCAAGCCCAGTAGCGTCTCTTCTGACAGAGGCCGGTGCCAGGTGCCTCAGAGGGAACTAACAGGATAGATCAATTATCGAGTGACCCATCCCATCATCCAGTCCCAGCTTCTGGCAGTTGGGAGGTTTAGGGACACCCAAATCATGGAGTTGTGTCCATGACCATCTCGGCGTTGATGGACCCATCCTCCATGAACTCATCTAGCTCCTTTTTGAACCCGGTTATTCTTTTGACCTTCACAACATCCCCTGGCAATGAGTTCCACAGGTTGACCCTGCGTTGTGTGAAGCAGTACCTTCCTTATGTTTGTTTTAAACCTGCTGCCTAGTCATTTCATTGGGTGACCCCTGGTTCTAGTGTTATGTGAAGGGGTAAACAACACTTCCCCATTCACGATTTTATAGACCTCTATTTTATCCCTTCTTAGTTGTCTCCACTGCCCCGACCTCAAACTCCCCTACCAGCACGTGGCTTGGTAGGGTAGATCGATTTAAACCAAAACAATTTAAAAATCATCAATTTTAATCATGATTTAGATCAGCAAGCAGCACCCTTGATTACAATAATCCATTTTAATCTTGTTTTGCATCTGTACTTTCAAGTTATTTTCCTAAAGAAAGTGGATTCTTATTGGCTGGTAACAAGTTGATTTGCAACTAAACATAGCCTAAATTAGGTGCTTCTTTTTGCCACCCAGGATGATATACTGTATCTATTCACCTTTATTTAAGCAATTCTATTATGTTAGAAGATGGTGAATGACTCATTTCTTATTTACTAGATGATTAATTTTTTAACTGTGGTGTGTCAAGCTCTTCCACTTGGGTGGAAATACAAAATTTAAAAAGTACAAAAACATTTTAAAAATTATTAGTTAAATAAAAATACATTAAATGGGCAGGATATGTGAGAAAAAATTACGTTTAATCAAACCATGTTTTGCATTTAAAACTAACGGATTTATTAAACAAATGAAGTATTACCTGTAGTTAGTGAACTGAACTGATTGTTTCTGGTCACCATGTCATTCAAGATATTAGAACTAGCAGATCTCATCCTTTCAGACCTCATTTTTATACACAGATTGGAAAATGATGAAGGGGGAATATGCTAGAGGTCTATAACATTATGAATGGTGTGGAGAAAGGATAAATAACACTTTACTTTCACACAACAAGAGCCAGGGGCAACCAATGAAATTAATTAGGCAGCAGACTTAAAATTAAGATAAGGAAGTATTTCTTCACACAACACAGTCAACCTATGGAACTCATTGCCAGGGGATGCTGTGAAGGCCAAAAGAATAACTGGGCTCAAAAAGGAACTAGATAAGTTCCTGGAGGACAGATCTATCAATGGCTATTAGCCAAGATGGTCGGGGATGTAACACCATGTTCTGGGTGTCCTTAAACCTCTGATTGCCAGACGACGGGGGGATGGATCACTTGGTAATTTCCCTATTCTGTTCATTCCCTCTAAAACATCTGGCACTGGCCACTGTCAGAAGACAGGACCCTGGGCTTATGGACCTTTGGTCTGACAGCCTGGGACCATTCTTCTGTTCTCAACAAACATTCCTGCTTTTTCCAATTCCCAATTGCAATTCTCAATTTTGAACCAGCTAGTCACCGAACTGAATAAGTTGAATAAACTAAAACGAAGCCAATGCTCCCCCCGAGCCTGCAGAAGATGCTACAGCAGTGAAAAGCTGAGTTAGCACTTCAACAAACCCTGGTTAAAGGTACTTCGCTGGTGCCTGTTACCAGTTCAGTGGTTTGACTTTAAGACTTCAGGTGCAAATATGTACTGCTTAATACGATTTAAATTATTTTAACAAGACTAGAGTAAATGTAGGCCTTAAATTTGACATTGTGACAAAAGTGTTAATTTATTTAAATTAATTTAAATTAAATTTTGAATAAACTGTATTGAAATAAAAAAAATTGTTTTTTTTTATTAAAGAAATGATGGATTTTTATCCATCCTGGATCCCCAGTACAGCTGGACTCTACCACCTGGAGGCCCCATGCACCCCCCCCCCAAATCCCATTTCCAATGCAAGAAAGCACCACGGAAGAGGGGTCAGAATTTGCTCCAACTGGACACAGGTCCCTGTGCAACACCAGGGCGAGTTTTACCCTTTACTTGGACCATGCAGCAGACTCCAGGCTTAGAGGCCTCAGAGCCCCCATGAAAAGCAGCAAGGAAGAAATACTGGTTAGTTTAAGCACCTCAATATTTTCTCCAGAGATCAAACGCTCTCTGCCCTAGAACGTGACCCGGGCACAAATTCTGAGTGACAGGCGGCTTAGAGAGCCATTGGGAGGGCCGGCCCCAATGCTAACAGGAACAGCGACCGCTCTATTCAGAAAAGGTACTATTGTAATTGGTCCATGGAGGAGGCAAGAGGAAGAAAAACAACTCCAAATATAATCTCCAGCCAGTAGATTCTTCTCAAGCTTGGCACAGCGCCAGGGGGAGAGCCCTGCCATCAGACAGAGAACGTGTCACTGGGCCTAAGTTACTAGAGAGCTCTGATCTGAAAGTTCCTTAAATTCTCCCCCAGAGGAGAACAAAGTAACCCCCCCTCGGACCACCCCAATGGCTAATTCCGACCACAATTCCATTCGTCGGTGCATCCGAGGAAGTGGGTATTCACCCACGAAAGCTTATGCTGTTAGTCTATAAGGTGCCACAGGACTCTTTGCCGCTGTTACAGATCCAGACTAACACGGCTGCCCCTCTGAGATTTGACACAATTCCATTGCGTGTCGCATCATTTTATGAGACTTGTATTGCAAAGGAAAACACTCCAAGACTGCTAAGTCAGAATCAAATTGAGGTGCCAGATTCTCTCCCAATGCCCTCCTCCCTCTCCGATTAATGTCTCTCTCTCTTTTTTTTTTTTTTTTTTTTAAAGATAGCAAGTATATTAATTAATGAAGCAAAGGAGCTAAAATATTAAGGAACAGCCACATGGAGGGGTTTTTTTTAAAATGCACACTCCATCCTCCTAATTAGCTGCCAGCGTGCCTCAACCATAGTTCACAGAAACAGCAATCATGGGAAATGCACTGAGAGAGAACAGAGACCATCTTTGTCTGTGGCTGCTGCACAAAGGACAGGTATTTTAGCCTTAACATGTAGGAAGGCAGAGAACACTCAAGTGCTATTTTAAATGTTTCAGGCCAGAGTTTCAGAAGGGTCAGCTCTAGGGCTGTCGATGAATCGCAGTTCACTCACGCAATTAACTTTAAAAAATTAACCGCGATTAATCGCTGTTTTAACCGCACTGTTAAACAATAGAATACCAATTGAAATTTATTACATATTCTGGATGTTTTTCTACATTTTCATATATTGTATTTTGTGTTGTAATTGAAATCAAAGTGTATATTATTTTTTATTACAAATATTTACACTGTAAAAATGATAAAAAAAAATACTATTTTTCAATTCACCTCATACAAGCACTGTAGTACAATCTGTCCTGAAAGCACAACTTACAAATGTAGATATTTTTTGTTACATAAGTGCATTCAAAAACAAAACACTGTAAAACTTCAGAGCCTACAAGTCCACTCAGTCCTACCTCTTGTTCAGCCAATCGCTCAGACAAACAAGTTTGTTTACATTTACAGGAGATGCTGCTGCCCTCTTCTTATTTACAATGTCACCAGAAAGTGAGAACAGGCTTTCACACGGCACTTTTGTTGCTGGTTTTGCAAGGTATTTACGTGCCAGATATGCTAAACATTCATATGCCCCTTCATGCTTTGGCCACCATTCCAGAAGACTTGCTTCCATGCTGATGACACTTGTTAAAAAAATAACGTGTTAATTATATTTGTGACTAAACTCCTTGGGGGAGAACTGTATGTCCCCTGCTCTGTTTTACCCGCATTCTGCCATATATTTCATGTTATAGCAGTCTCAGATGATGACCCAGCACAAGTTCATTTTAAGAACACTTCCACTGCAGATTTGACAAAACGCAAAGAAGGTACCAATGTGAGATTTCTAAAGAGAGATACAGCAGTCTACCCAAAGTTTAAGAATCTGAAGTACCTTCCAAAAATCTGAGAGGGACGAGCTGTGGCGCATGCTTTCAGAAGTCTTAAAAGAGCAACACTCCAATGTGGAAACTACAGAATCCGAACCACCAAAAAAGAAAATCAACCTTCTGCTGGTGGCATCTGAATCAGATAATGAAAATAAACATGCGTCGGTCCGCACTGCTTTGGATTGTTATCAAGCAGAACCTGTCATCGACATGGACGCATGTCCCCTGGCATGGTAGTTGAAGCATGAAGGGACATATGAATCTTTAGCGCATCTGGCATGTAAATATCTTGTGACGCCAGCTACAACAGTGCCATGCAAACGCCTATTCTCACTTTCAGGTGACATTGTAAACAAGCAGGCAGCATTATCTCCTGCAATGTAAACAAACTTGTTTGTCTGAGTGATTGGCTGAACAAGAAGTACGACTGAGTGGACTTGCAGGCTCTAAAATGTTACATTGTTTTATTTTTGAATGCAGTTTGTTTGTACATAGTTATACATTTGTAAGTTCAATTTTCATGATAAAGTGATTGCACTACAGTATCTGTATTAGAGGAATTGAAAAATACTATTTATTTTGGGTTTTTTACAGTGCAAATACTTAAAATCAAAAATAAATATCCAGTGAGCACTGTACACTTTGTATTCTGTGTTGTAATTGAAATCAATACATTTGAAAATGTAGAAAACATCCAAAAATATTTAAATAAATGGTATTCGATTATTGTTTAATTGCGCGATTACTCTTTTTTAACCGCTTGACGGCCCTAGTCAGCTCCCATAGAGGCATTAAAGCAAGTGTCACATCTCCCAGATTTGGTGCAGAGCTCTTTGGAAACAACCTGGGCCTGATCAGGAGGGCTGAGTGCTTGAAAATACCTGACCCCACCTGCCCGATTCTGTGGGTGGCCCTAAACTGCCCACTGAACTCAAGAAGGATCTGAAGGCACTTGGCAACTGGCAGGATCGGGCTCTTTTAAGTGATGGTTTTAAAGCCTCCCACCGCTCACGATTCAGTGTAAAAAGGGATGGGGAGTGGGGAAAAGGTTACCTCTTGAGACAGGTAGGGCAAGACTTGAGCGCAAATCCCATTTAACCGCTTGACAATTTCAGCCTGAAATTAAAAAAAAAAAAAAGTCAGATGAGACTGGCACATTCCCTGCAGATTATCTGCCCTGATCAATTATCCATCCACCTGAGCATCTCCCCCCCACATACCTCCCTGACTCCTAGCAGAAGCCACCCAGACTCATTTAGAAGAAAAAAAAAAAATCCGCTCCAGACCCTTGCAAAAATAAATCCTGCTGATCACACCGAGTGAGTTTTCAATATTCTCCCTTCCCTCTCAGGGACTCAAATATGCATTTAATAAAGAAACCAGGGGCCTATAGGAAGGAAATTTATTAGAAACCAGGCTGGGAAGTCCTGAATTATGTACGACGCTCAGATCTAGACAGACATTTGTTTCACTGCTGCTCTCGCTTCCAAGCGGGAGAGGCCGTGATGAAATTAGTTGTAGATCTCCTTGGAATCATCTCACAACCTCCTCCCCCCCCCCCCGCCTTTATTTATTTTTTTTTAATTCTATAAATCTTGAGAGTTTGCACCAGGAACGGTAGCAAGTGGGAGACTTGGTTAATAACAACCAATAGGCCCAGGGAGAGACAAAGGCCGATTCTTAATAAGAAGGGCAAAAGAAAAATAAAACTATAGCAGAGATCAGATAAAATAAGTGTCAGCTGGTTCCCATGGGGTTTACTGAAGAGCCTCTAAATGTTTTTTTAACGCTCTTCTCCTGCGAAATGAGCGAAGCTGTTCATAAAAAAAAAATTTAAAAATAAAGGCTGGATTCCAACTGAAAGGAGAGGAATACGGGGCCAGGTCGATGATGCAGACAGGCACCTACTGGGCTTTACAGAAGCCATGAAGCAGGCTGGGGACCGAACGTGGAAGCCTAGAGAGGATTCGGAGAAGAGCCGGGAGGGAGATTAAAGGATTGGGAAACATGCCTGGTAGCGACAGACTCGAGGAACTTATCAAAGAGAAGGTTAAGGGGTGATCTGATCACAGCCGAAGCACTTGCACGGGAAAGAGACGTTTGATCAAGATCGAGGGCTCTTCACACTCGCAGACAGAGGTCTGACAAGGGCCAATGGCTGGAAGTTGAAGCTAGACAAATTCAGACTAGAAACAAGGTGCAGACAGAACCCAGTTTTCGGTTTTATTTAAATAGCTGTGGAATGAGGGAATCCATGTGTTAAAATAGAGACCTATATTGTCCAACAGGATTGGTGATTTTTTGAGTGTCCAACGTGACACAACAGAAGGAGCTGGGTATTTCCTTAGGGGGTGGGGGCTCATTGCTTTTTGAAAATCAGGCCTCCAGAAAGCAGTGAAAACCGCTGCAGTATTCAAACTGTGCCTCATGTCCCCCACTTGGGCCTGCCAAATTCTGCGGCACCTTCCCTTTAACTAGAAACATGTAGTTTGGATTGGTGCTGGGGCACAGGTCAGCAGCAGGGGTCAGAAGTTACCCAGAGGCCCACAGAAGAGACCTAATTTTACCATCCCCCACCCCAAAGAGAGATTTAAGAGGTGCATAAAATCCGCAACCTCCTCGATTCTCCCCATCAAAGAGACTCCCTGGCCGCCAGCACCTCGCCCGTCCCTGCGGCTGCCGTACGACAGCGGACCACAAGAATTTTCTACGGCCCGGGAACAGTGAAACAAAACACCATACAGCACAAGCCCTCGTGAATCACAGGCTAATTGTTTTCAAAGAATCTTTACAAGATTCTTCCTGCTTCCCCAGCCTTTTCAGCGGAACATGTGACAGGGAGGAAGCAGCAGCTGCTAGGGAGATCAGCAAGTCCAAACAAGATTTCAGGGGGGTTATGAACCAGGCACAGCTCTGTGTCGTACTGAGCATTCCAACAGCACTCCAGAGGGGAGGCCGCTCAGCCTGGCATCACGCCCTGCAGGGCCCCTACCTTTGATCTTTGCCTGTCTATGGGCCGCTGTGCCTCCCCAATCCCACGGAGATGCCCACCTCATTCTGGTCCCCCACCTCCTGCACTGGAGCCTAACATCTGCGAGGAGATGCAGCGCGCTGAGCGTCCCTCCCGCCTCCCCTCTCCAACTAGACTCTAACCTGCAATCCATGGGCATCTACCAGGGCCGCCAAGAGCGGGTTCGGGCCCCAGTGAAAAATTTTTTCAGGCCCCCCAGCAAGGGCGGACTGGCTAAACAGGGCTGATGAGGCCAGCGAAGCAGGGGCCTGGACCCCCTTCCGGACCACCGGGCCCCAGTAATTTGTACCGGCTTCCCCCACTCTCATCGACCCTGTCTGCCATGAACAGCAAGCAACAAGGCAGGCGTGCATCCGTGCAGGGGAGCAGAAGGAAATGAATCCACCACGAAATCAGCTCAAATCTTACAGACTAGAGAAGCTTCATGGCTTTTTGATGACTCCCACAATGAAATTAAGCCAGCAGAGGTGGGGTGGGGCGGGGCAGGTCAGAGAGGTTTGGCGAAGAAACTAACTAACTTCTTAGAAAGTCCAACCTCCTCCCACCCCGTCCTAGCAGCTGCGGAAAGCGCCCAGAGAGAGAAGCTTGTCTCACCTGTTTGTGCATTTCGATATTGAGCCCGTAGGACATCTCGTAATACTGCAGGGGGAGAGGAGAGAGAAACAGCAACAACTCAGATTCCACACGCAACCAGCGTCACAAACTATCAAAGCTTTTATATGGAGCAGAGCAGCACTTTGTCAAGTCACTGAACGGTAGTGTCAGAGGAAGCTGCAAGAAACCCTGCAGGAAGCAGTTCCAGGAGAACTGGTCAGGAGGGGATGTTATTTCCCCATTAGAGGCTGGCTTACGCCCCGGAGCATGAGGGTTTCACATCCCTTTCTGCACTCCTGGGATGAAATCCTGGTTCCACTGGAAAAAGCTTCCATCTATTTCAATGAGGCCAGCGCTGCCTCTCTGGGGTGTCCTCGTGTTCACTGAGCAGCACTGTTCGGATCCCCTCATCGCTTCGTTCTGATTAACGTCAATGTTCACGGGTGAGGATTTTTTTCTCTCCGTTTTTAAAGCCGACCAGGGAACGGGGGCCCTCCCTAATTGCGATTCGAAGTGTCACGGCCGCAGCAGCCAACGAATTCAGAAATAAAACCCTTCTGTTAGCTAGGCTGCTGGCTCCAATGGACCGAGGGCAAACAGCTGACTACAGGGGCCACGTGGGATTAAATGTAATGATTTACTTAGATGGTCAGCTTTTTGGGGGGCAGGGACTGGTTTTTTGTTCACCTGGCACAAGGGGGGTTCTGGTCCCAGATTGGGGCTCCCAAGCACAACCCATAAATGGCGGGAATTCTCTCCCTCCCAGCCCCACCAATTGGCAGAAGGTGAGAATTGCTGGTACTCACCGGCTCCTGAAAAGAATCTCATCCTTCCACATTGTCCCAAGCCCCCCTCCTCCACCACCTCTGGGGCTGGCATAGGAAACCAAAACTTCCCCATCCCTGTCCAAAAAACCAGCTCTCGACACCCTCACCTCTCCGCACCAGAAATAACAATTTAAAAGAAGACACTAGCTCCCCCAAAAATGCTTCCTTCTATTTCTTGTCATTGCTGCTCACCTGTACAGCTATGGCTCACGTCAAAGAGCTAAATTTCAATCAATGGATATTTTTCTATCAGCCACCTCCCCAATTCCGGTAACAACCCAGGCCTTGGATTGAGGCGGGGGGGATGTACACGGGGTGGGATGGGACTTTTAAATCTGTAACTCCTCCCAGAAGAAATTCTGCATTCAGTCCTGCCTCTCGTCTCTCCATTCCAGGGCAGGTGCAGCAGCTGTCTGCCTGGCTCGGGTTCATCTTTATGGACAGCACTGCGGGCCTCCCATTAACTCCTTGAGACAAGCATGTCGGCCCAAGCCTCGTCACCAGCTGCAGACTCTGCACTTCCTGCCCTGCCCCACCCGACCTGTGGCCAGGAGTCAAAGGTGCATGTTTAATAATACACTAGGGCAAATCCCCATCCAAAGATGGCACTACCGAGGGCTGAGTTTTGACCACGTCTGGGAGAAGAACAGCAGAATAGTGTTTCCCATACGAATTAAAATGGCAACGTTTCCTGCCTGAATCTCTGCTGTCCTTGCACCTTCACTCCAGCACCCACCGCTCCGACGAGGCAGCGCTTCACACCCACTCAGCGTTGGCCTGGATGACTGTACAAGGCAACGAAGGAACAAGCCGGGGGTCTAACTGACGCCCAGCAGCTGCGCTACAAGTCAGCGGTGTCTGGCGTTTGCATGACAAAACCCTGTTCTACAGCAGTTCCAAGCGTTGCTATTTTCCAATACACCGAGCTGAGGATAACACTGTCTCGCCCCTGCCTTCCAGCCAAGGAGCTCACAGCCCTTCACCACCACTAGCAAGTCAAAGCCGTTACTTCCTATCAGCTTGGGTTGGGTAAGTGCCATCCCATTTTACTGACACACTGAGAGGGCCGTAGCAGAGCCAGGAATCAAACCCTTGGATCTCGATGCCCAGGTCTGAGCTGGAACTGCTCGTCTCTGCTTCCTCCCAGCTGCTTGTCACCTGGGGTTTTTCCAGCCCGCCTGTGATTTCACTCCACTTCCATCTTCCTTAGCACATAACACCTCTGCTTCTCCACGGGCCGGCTGTCACCAAGTCCTTCTGCCTGTCGCTTAGAGAACAAGGACATCCCTTTCCCAGGACTGGCAGCTCCCCGCCATGTCTGATGATGCCCCTGCCAACACTGAGGGATCTTGGGGCAGGTCTCCCACAAAATACCTCTGGGTCGGTTTTTAATGACCCTCCTCGCTGTGGCATCCGAGTGCCTGGAGACCACGTTCGGCTCCCTGCTGGAAAACAGCCCACGACACGTGCGTTTCCCTTACTCTGTTGTCTTGTCTATTTCGTTCGTAAGCTCTCTGGGACAGGCACTGCCTGTACAGCGCCCGGCACAACACGTCCTACTCTCCGCTGGCCCCACAATAATCCAACATGAGTATTTCCTTACAAATCCTGCCTTCTAACTTCGCCTCGATTTGGGGCCCATCAAGTCTGTAACCCTAGTTTAGTGGTTCTCAACCCAGTCCTATAACACATCTGCCCTAAATCTCCCTTCCCACCTCGCCAGGGACCCCACCCTCACATGGCAACACCACAGAGGCAGGAAGGTTGTGACATCTGCTGGTCACCCACCGTGTTCCAGTTACTGTGACTGGGGCAAGGGGAGGGGAGTCGTGTACTGGGTAGATATGAGGGCTAGCGTTCTGTTTAACCGCGTCCTCCCACACCCCACGGGGCACGCCCCTCGCCTCCGCCCCACGCCCTCTGCTACTGGAGCAGAGCCTTACCATGACATAGTGACGTTGCATCTCTGATTTCTCGCTGGCCAGCTTGTCACATTCCAACTTCAAGCTGAAAGAGCGAAAACAGACAGAGGCTCAGAGCGCTTGGCTAGAGATCACAATGGCTTTTGGGGCGCTACGACTCTCAGCTCATGAACAGTTGTTTCCTGGAGGTTTGCACAGCACCTAACACCGGGAGGCCCCCAAACACGACAGCAATCGAGCGGCTATAAAGATGACTGTAAGCTCTTTGGGATACCGACTGTCTTTGTGTTGTGCCTTTGTAGGGCGCCGAGCACACGGGGGTCCTGAGCCATCACTGGGGCTACCACAATACAGATAATTAAGGAGATACTCGACCGGCGTTAGATGGCCCAGTGACGAGAAGGGCTTACACCGGGTTACCCATTAGTCAAGCCTTTATTTTTCAGCAGAAACAGAGAACACTGGAAGGAAGGCGAGTTCTCCAGCTGGTCCTTGGGTCCGCTCCCGCAGCCCTTACTTAGGTGAGCCAAGTCACAGGTGGCAGGAGGGACTGAAGCATGGACCGGTTTCCAGATCCTGTCAGGAATTATCACATGGGCGGTCGGGACAGTATTACACATACTCTCCTGAAAGCGTCTGGGTGCATTATGGGAAAGTAACAGTTACCTGCCTAGTTAATGCAGGCACTCCAAAAACAAAGCCAAACCTGCGTCTTCTATTATTGAAGGTATTTAAATGGAATAAAGCAGGCGATTTCCACTGCTAGAATTTCAGCAAGCGTGTGCCATGGTTTTATATTTCAAACAAGGAACAGCTTTATCTTCACCTTTCCAGAACCTGTTTCTTTTCCAGCAGATTAGATCTCGCCAATGTCTCCCACTGAAAGACCTACAGTCTAATGCAGCTGTATTTCTGGCACTTGCATACACCATATATGGCCCTGCTAAAGGCAGAGGTGTTCTGGGAAATCAGCCATTTCTGAATAGCGACGTCTGACCACCACAGACTTCTGTTGTGATGCTCTTGGCACGAACCCGCACGCCTATTGTCCAGCAGAAGCCCGACTGGGATGCAAGGCACGTGAGAAAGTCATGGCAGTGCTAAATGAACAAGCTAACAGCCACGAAAAGTCACAGCCATAAGGGCGCAAAATGGGCAGATCCCGCTAATTAAAGAGGATACCATCAGGCTGATTTAGGCCCCACATTTTAGGTGTTGTTATAATAAAAGCCAAATCTTCAGATCGCTAGAAACATTTCTTTGAAAAATTTATAATTCTTAGATTTAAACATTCCCCTGCAGCGTTGGCAACTGAAACATTGCCACCACGCAATGTGCAGGGGTAGGCACACCAGCTGATTTTCAGTGGCCCAGGTCCTGGCCACCAGTCTGGGGGGGCTCTGTATTTTAATTTAATTTTAAATGAAGCTTCATAAACATTTTTAAAACCTTATTTACTTTACCTACAACAATAGTTTAGTTCTATATTATAGACTTATTGAAAGAGGCCTTCTAAAAATGTTAAGATGTCTGACTGGCACGCGAAACCTTAAATCAGAGTGAATAAATGAAGACTTGGCACCCACTTCTGAGAGGCTGCCGACTCCTAGGCTAGTGCATGGGAACCAGAACGCAAAACTGACTAGCAACTCCCAACCAGAGTGCAACCGGCTAGTCCACCATCGTCGTCATAGCCGAGCAAAAGACAAACCAACATCACTGCTGCTCAAGGGAAAAATGTAAAGCATTCAGCTTTAATTAGCTACAGGGTTATAACACTGCATGATTTCCCCGCCCCCCCCCCCCCCACACACACACAACTTCGGTGCCATTTTAGCCATGGCCCATCCTTGCTCTAATGCGCTCAATTACATTTCAAGACTGGCCACTGGGAAGGAAGTCCTCTTCCAAAGCACATTGCTAGGGTCTCTTTCTCCTTCCTCTGGGATCGCCTGTTAGGATCAGTTCTATTTCCCTGGCAACAGTAGTGGTATACAGGGGGGAAGGCTGCAAGAAACTGCTCTGGTTCTTCCAACCGTCTATCACCACATAGCTATCCAGCAAATCAGCTCTGAACAACCCTTCCCCTCCTGTGGAGCCCTTTTTTTTTTAATTTTAAAGCTTCACACCAGAAGAGAACAAGTGACAGGCCCTTGGGACCCACCTGTGAAAGCATCATTTATCACCGCCATCTCTGGCGAGCTATCGAGAGCGTCACAGTGACAACACGCAGCATATTAGGAGAGCATCCGTTACGGCTCGCTGGGAGGAGGGGCGTCACCGAGACAACACGCACTTTGGCCTGGGCATTGAAAACCATCCCCGCTGGCTCCCAGCGGCCCTTCGGCATCGAGAGCCGGACAGGGCGCGGAGGAGAGGGAGAGCACCGGGCCGCCCACCAAGCTGCGGCTAGCCACAGGGCACTCTGGCTCACCTGTGATACTGAGCCTGCAGGAGCTGGAATTCGTCCTTAATCCGGTCGCAGGAATCGGAGGTTGTGAACTTCAGCTGCTGCGGCAGGTGAGATGAGCCCTTTAACGACACAGAACAGAGCGCCTGGCAATGTGGCAGGAGGGAAAGCAATGCCCCGACGAGCCCTTCCCCTCCAGCACAGCTGCCCCCATGCCCCATGGATGAGGGTCAGCCCTGGGCAGTCACCCCCTGCTTCCAGGCCCCTAGCAATGACTGCAATAACAGCCCCCTTCCTTAGCACTTTTGCTCCAAGGAGCTGGAATTAAGAGATGGGGAACACAGGCGCAGAAAGGTGACATGACTTGCATTAGGTCACGTAGCCCTGGCACTGACCTGCTGTCTACGGCACTTAGCAAAGGGCCAGATATCTGACCGCCTCCCAATCTTTAACGCGTTCATCCTCGCTGTGAGGGAGGGCAGGGCTCTTATCTCCATTTTACAGATGGGAAACTGAGGCACACACAGGCTAAGCGATTGGCCCAAGGAACGGAACCCAGGTCTTCCCCAGTCCTAGGCAAGCATCCTAACCACTGAGCCCCCCTTTCACCGAGCTGATCACTGCTCCCAGGGCCTTCGCCACAACGCCTCCTTTAATACCAGAAACCTGGGCGCCTCTTCAACCAGGAAACGCCCTACTTGAGAAATCCGACACCGAATTTTATAAGGAGAATTGACCGGGGCAGAGGTGGGTTTACAACATCCTCCTCCCACAACCCCGATCTTCCAGCCTAGTTTTTTTTTTTTTTTTTTTTAAGGCAACATAAGAACAGCCGTACTGGGTCAGACCAAAGGTCCATCCAGTCCAATATCCTGTCTACCGACAGTGGCCAATGCCAGGTGTCCCAGAGGGAGTGAACCTAACAGGCAATGATCAAGTGATCTCTCTCCTGCCATCCATCTCCACCCTCTGACAAACAGAGGCTAGGGACACCATTCCTACCCATCCTGGTTAATAGCCATTAATGGACTTAACCTCCATGAATTTATCTAGTTCTCTTTTAAACCCTGTTATAGTCCTAGCCTTCACAGCCTCCTCAGGCAAGGAGTTCCACAGGTTGACTGTGCACTGTGTGAAGAAGGACTTCCTTTTATTTGTTTTAAACCTGCTGCCTATTAATTTCATTTGGTGGCCTCTAGTCCTTATATTATGGGAACAAGTAAATAACTTTTCCTTATTCACTTTCTCCACGCCCCTCATGATTTTATATACCTCTATCATATCCCTCCTTAGTCTCCTCTTTTCCAAGCTGAAAATCCTCGCCTCTTTAATCTCCCCTCATATAGGACTCATTCCAAACCCCTAATCATTTTAGTTGCCCTTCTTTGAACCTTTTCTAATGCCAGGATATCTTTTTTGAGATGAGGAGACCACATCTGTACGCAGTATTCAAGATGTGGGCGTACCATGGATTTATATAAGGGCAATAAGATATTCTCCATCTTATTCTCTATCCCCTTTTTAATGATTCCTAACATCCTGTTTGCTTTTTTGACTGCCGCTGCACACTGCGTGGACGTCTTCAGAGAACAATCCACGATGACGCCAAGATCTTTTTCCTGATTAGATGTAGCTAAATTAGCCCCCCCGGTCATGTTGTGTGTATAGTTGGGGTTATTTTTTCCAACACTCCTATCCTACATGGCTCTAACTAGATGTGGGTATTAAAAAGTGGAGGAAGAACAAACATTTATTCTTTTCTGTCAAGATAATCATGGGCTCAAACCCCCACTGCAGAAAGGGGGGGAGGGGAAGGGAAATATTCCAATGAGCACATCCCCCACCTCAAAAAAAACAGAAGGAGCAACGCAACCAGCTTTATGGAAAGGAGCTTCTCAGGTAAATGTGCTGATTTACACATACACCTCCACACATCACACCCCCGAATACTCCCTGCACTCCTCCCACCACCCTGTCCCAGCCAGCACCCCCACATTCCAACTGGCACCCCAAGCATGCAACCCCACAGCTGACCACAGCCAGTACCCCTAGCATTCAACCCCCCAACTTGTCTCACCCAGCACCCCCATATCCCTCCCAGCTTGCCCCACCACCCCACTGCACCCCAAAATATGCCAAAACACCCCCTCCCCACAGCAACACCCCCTTTCCCTGCTGCCCAGGGCGAGGCCCCTCAAGCACAAGGAGGTACAGTAGTGGCAGCTTCTCCCAGCTGCACTTCCTGGGCCAAGGGTACCACCAGCCACCCACTTCCTCCCAGTGCCTTGCTGACCCCCCCATGCCACCCCCACCCTTTCACTTCCTAAGCCCCCTCCCTACACCCCCACCTCCCCCAGGGCCTCTCAGCCATGCGCCACCCGGCCCAGCCCCTAAGCACATACCCCCAGCACCCCCTTCACCTCCTGCTCCTATGCATACCCCAGAGCCCCCCCATGCACACACTCCTGTGCTCCAAGTCCCTCAGACATCCCCCCCACGCATTCCCCCGCCCCCCCACGCACACTCGGGTGCGCCCCCCACGCATTCCCCCGCCCCCCCACGCACACTCGGGTGCGCCCCCCACGCATTCCCCCGCCCCCCCACGCACACTCGGGTGCGCCCCCCACGCATTCCCCCGCCCCCCCACGCACACTCGGGTGCGCCCCCCACGAATTCCCCCGCCCCCCCCCACGCACACTTGAGCGCGCCCAGCCCCCCCCCCACCTCATGCATTCCCCGCCCCCCCCACGCATAGTCGGGTGCGCCCCCCCCGAATTCCCCGCCCCCCCCACTCACACGTGGGTGCACCCGCCCCCCCCGCATTCCCCGCCCCCCCCACGCACAGTCGGATGCACCCGCCCCGCATTCCCCGCCCCCCCCACTCACACTTGGGTGCACCCGCCCCCCACACGCATTCCCTGCCCCCCCCTCCGGCGCGCCCAGCCCCCCAGTGCAGCCCGCGCCCCCCCTCACCGAGTGCCGGCTTTGCGGAAACATCATGTCAGGCTCGGGCTCGGCTCCGATGCAGGCGGCTCTGGCTGCTGCTGCTGCGGCGGCTGCCTGGGCCGGGACCCGCCTGCTCCGCCCGGGCACTGGGCGACCCGCCGCCGCCTCCTTCTCCTCCTCCCGCCGCGACGCGCCTTTGTCCCCCCTCGGCGCAGCGCCCCAGCCTAGGCCGCGTCCCCCCGCCGCGCTGCGCTGCGCTGCCCCGGCCCGGGGCTGCAGTTTCACTTCGCTGCGGCGCTGGCGGCTCCTATTGTCTAATGGCGGCTGCGGGCTCCTGTCCTGCGGCTGATCAGCACCACCTGCTGCTGCTGCTGTTCCCGCTGCTGCCGCATCGCCCGCCCTGCCCGGAGCCCGGCTGTGTGTGTACGCGCCGCGCCGCTCCGGCAGCCTCCCCTGGAGCCGAGTCACTGCCGCAGCTCGCCGGGCTGCGCTGCCTCTGCCCGCCGCTCGCACGCCACAGACACCCCCTTGCGTCCGCCTCTGACGCTGCCTCCGCCGGCCCCTGCGCCCGGGGGAAGCCGGCCCTGCCTCCGCCAGCCCTTTGGGGGGTCGTTCCAGCCTCGCCTGCGCCGGGGGGAATCCGCTCCCGCCCCTCTGCCCGGCCTGGGGAGCAGCTCCTGCACCCTGGGTCGCCCCCCGATTGGATAGGGACAGTCCCAATGTTTGGGGCTTTTTTTTTGTATATGGGCTCCTCTTACCCCCACCCCCTGTCCCGGGTTTTCACGCTTGCTGTCTGGGCACCCTGTTGGGCTGTGTTCAGTGCAGCTCCCTGCTCTAATGCATATCCCCCCCCACCCTGTTTAATGCAGGCTGTAATTTACCCCAGGCCCTGGGCCCCACAGGGGCCCTGTGATCCCTGGCCCGGCGGCGGTCTGGGTCTTTGGCGGCATTTCGGCGACAGGGGGGCCCTTCAGTTGCTCCAGGTCCTTGGCAGCATTTTGGCGGTGGGGGGTCCTGTCGCTCCGGGTCTTCGGCGGCATTTTGGCGGTGGGGGGCCCTTCCGTCGCTCCGGGTCTTCGGCGGCATTTTGGCGGTGGGGGACCCTTCATTGCTGCCGAAGACGCAGAGCGACGGAAGGGCCCCCCACCGCAGCCGAAATGCCGCGGAAGACCCGGACCGCCGCCGGGTGAGTACAAGCGCCGCAGCTCCCCCGCTGTGCCCCAGGCCCCCTGAATCCTCTGGGCGGCCCTGAGCTGTAAGATCCTTGGGGCAGGGCCCCTCTTTCTGTTCCTTGCCTGGCTGCAGCCCAACACGATGGGGCTTGGGCCTCTGGGCCCTACTGAAATACAAATCAATCACCATCATCATCCTCGCCGTCACTAGACTGTGTTTTCTTCACACGCCGGGTCTTTTCTCCTGCGCTGTGCTGAATGCAACTCCCCTTTAAAATGTCTCTTTCCCTGCTCTGCAATGTGGGAGCTGGAGAAGTTACCTGAGAGTCCCCAAAGCCACTGACCCTTTCCTGGCAGTTAATTGAATTGGGTTTCTTCACCCTGAACACAGCCAATGAAACCCAGCCATGCAGCAGGCCTTGGACATTACAGTCTCACCCCCTCGGCTAGTACAATCTCTGGTATGGAGTGATGAAGGAAGTGCCACAGGATCTTTCATTTCCACCGTTTAATACCATGCCTGCGACTGGATGGCCCCTCTAGCAGTGCGGGATTCCCTGAACTGCAGCGTCAGCATTGGGTAGGCGCCCACACTGCTGCGGGACTTGGCCTATGGACGGAAGGGCCATATCAGCTGAGCTATTGTAACATGTTGTCTGCAGGGGCCTTGGTTTATGTCCTGGCGATGAGTAACTCCAGAGCTGAAATCTGACATGGAGTCTAAGGCTAGGAATTTTCAGACCTGGGATTCCCAAATGGGCTGTAACAGTAGCCACTGGAGCGAGTGGATCCTACTCCTGCCAGGTGAGGGGGATATAACCTTTTGTAACCCTGCCCCCACAACTCCTCTGTGTCACATCTTTATCACATGGTATCGAAGGGAATCTTTGCCTCAAATGAAGCTACCTGCATCCTGCACATTAGAAGGGAGCCAGGGAGAGATCTGGAGCAGGGGTACCGTTTGCAGGTGGCATGGCAGAGAAATCAGAGAGTGAAGTTCCCCACACTTTTGCCTGGGACAGGTCCCAAATATTGGTGAGCTAGGATACAAGCTCATGGTAGCACAAAGGGGACGTGAAATGGCAACATGCAGCCATTCAAAAGTTCTTGGAACACTGTGACCCATGCAAGAAAGTCAGTTGGGAAAAGCACATTTTTCTTTGGTGCCAAATGAGACCATTGATCATTATGTTACAGACCTATGTATTAAAGCTAAGCCATGAGAATTGGAACAGTTAATAGATATACTGTATACTAATTAAAGACTAAATTACATAACTGATAGATAAATAGGTCAAAGCAAGGTTATTATGAGAATTGGATTTGACTTTGCAAAGGGCTGGATATTTTCAAGGAAAACTGCTTCTCAGTGTGTTAAAAAGCAGTGAAAGAACTGAAGTGCAGCTAATTAAAAATGCATAAAGACAGAATACAAAGGTAAGTAAACAGCAGAGATTTATTGTTTGCAGTGAATGCGGAAGCAATCACAAGACAGGAAGGTGTGCAGCCCAAGGGATGCGGTGTCATACACACAAGAACCGTTTTGCACAGGGTGTTGCTTTCAGCATAACCTGAAAAGACGTATAAAAACAAAATACGTTCATGGACAGACAGCGCTGAAGATGATCTTTGATGGACCCCTTGCAGAGCAAGTTGATACAACAGGTTGGTTCGTGATGCTGGAAATATATGAACAAAAAGTGAATGAATTCCAGAGTAGATGCGGGAGTTGAGTGCAACATAATCACACTTGGCAGATACAAAAATATTAGTGACCACCCAAAGTTAAAATACAGTATCTAAGCTTGCTTCATAAAGCAAACACATGATGAGCCCACAGGTCTAAGGTATCCCGGTTTATCAGCATAAGGACAGATTCCACTCCGGAGAGTTTGAAACATCAGACTGAGAAGGACCCAATGTGTTTGCACTGAAGAGCAGTTTGCAAATGCACATATTTAAATGAGTGCACAACCTGAACAAGATGCAAGAGAGATGGGAGTGTCTGGTAAGGTATTTGAAGGGCTTAGATGCCTCAATGCATCATATTGATCAGCTGCCCCAAATACCTGTTCTATGTAAAGAGACAACGTGGGGGAGGTAATATCTTTTAGTGGACCATCTTCTGTAGGTGAGAGAGAGACAAGCTTCTGAGCTTACACAGAGCTCTTCTTCAGGTCATGTTCTATATAAAGTTCAGTTAGCACTGCCACTGAGCAATAAAGTAAAAACTCAACTTGGCCAGGCAATAAAATTAGATGTGACTGAGTGAACACACATTCCAACTGCTTAGGTTACTAGTATGGTCACCATAGTCAAACCAAGCAAGTTAAGGATTTGCATAGATTTGAATAAGGCCATCAAACATGAGAGCTGCCCCATGAGAACAGCTGCAGAAGTCATGTGTAACCGCTCAGTTATTTTTCTTTTAACTGAGCTGTTGCACATCACATCAAGTAATAATATGCCTAGCTTTTATATAGCACTTTTCACAAGTAGATCTCAAAGTGCTTGACAAAGGAGGTTACTATCACTAGCCCTTGTTTTACAGATGGGGAAACTGAGGCATAGCAAGGTGAGGTGACTTGCCCAGGGTCACCCAGCAGCAGAACCAGAAATAGAAGCCTGGTCTTCTGCGTTCCAGGCCACTGCTTTAGTCTCCGGGTCACACATTGTGGGATTCCAGCTACACGGCTAGCAAACTGGCTTACACTTCACTACTGGCTCATTTTGGCAATTCTCTTTGATATATCAGTTTAAGGACCACAGGTCAAGCCATTACCATGTAGAGTCCAATTGGTCAGCAGGAAAATCAATGCAATCAGCAAAGAACACAATTGTAAGAAGTCCTTGCAATTTCAAAGGCTCCATACATCCCACTGTTAGAATAATGCAATGCACCACACAATGCTTTGGGTCTATATTCAAAGCTGGACATCTCCTAAAAGATACACTCGACTTCAACCACAAGCTGCTGGGCTAGATGCAGGAATCACTGGGTGAGGCTTGCGTGATTCTCATTTACATTAATGCCCCTTTTACATGTAAAGTGAGTGAAAATGTAATTTGCTGCTCTGGAAATATGTCGAGGGACCTTAGCGTGAACAAGAACCAGACCCTATGAATTGAAGATCATGGATAGAAATGGCCAAGTTTCACACAGCTCTAGTATCAACTTGGAATATATTCTTGTGTTTGTGTGTGTGTGTGTGTGTGTGTGTGTGCATATATATATATACTGCCCTCTGAGAGAAAGTTAAAGTTAAAATTGTCCATCTGTGTGTCACTGCCCCTATACTGCAAGCAACTAAATGGACTTTAGGGCAGGAGGATTTGAATTCTTTCCCTACCATCGATCTGTAATTGTGAGTGCCCCTGATAGTGCTGCATAGTGACAGCCATGACACCCGAGTTGCTGTGGATTTATTATTAAATAGATGGGTGGGATGGGGCCAGAGTCAACACTCTCCTACTTTGGGTTCCTCAGCCAAACTTTGCACTGGCCACAGTCCGGCTGGACCAAAACCTCCAGATCCAAAACAATAGGGAAATTCTGATCTGTATGTAAATTTTGGCCCAGACGCAGCAAACAGTTACAGGTGTGCTCAACTTTATGCATGTCACTGGTGCCACTGAATTCAGTGCATGAAATCCTGGTCCCTTTGAAGTCAATGGGAGTTTTGCTACTTACCTTATTGGAACGAGGATTATACCCAATGGGGACTACGCATGGGTATAAAGTTAAGCATGTGTATAAGTGCTTGCAGGATTGGGTCCTTTGCATCCTGACTTTGACACGGGAATGCAAATGAATAATAATAATAATAATATATAAGATACAAAGTGTGTGTGGGGGGGGGGGAGAAATTTCCGTCAATTTCATGCGCTGTCTTTTGCATGTGTCTTGCAAATCAGTGCATTTTCTGATTAAAAATAAAATGCTAGATGTCATGGCTCCAGCAGCTTGGACCAGGCTGTTGTGGTATTTATTTTTAAAGAGAACAATGTAAATGCCTGAGTTATTGTGACAGCTACTGTGCATTGTGCTGTAGCGTCTATGCCCTTAGGCCTGTCCATAGCAATGAACACTATGACAGCTTCATGTCAAGGATTATTAAGAGTACTGTGAGTCTTTGCATCTCTGTAGCTCCTTTCATCCAAGGATTGCAAAGTTCTTTCCAAACCCCCAAAGCCTCCCAACCCCCGCCCCCTTCCAGTTTGTGGTATCGTTACCCCCATTTCACAGATGGAGAAACTGAGGCACACAGCGTTTGGGCTCAGTACAGGAGTAACTGGATGAAATTCTAAGGCCTGAGTCATACAGGTCAGACTAGTTGATCTAATGGTCCCATCTGGCCTTAAAATCCATATGTTGCCTCAAATGAATCAGAAGCAGAGCTAGGCCTGGAATGCAGGGGCCCTACCTTTCAGGCTTTACCACTTAACCAACAGACCACAGAGAGCTGGTGTGGAGTTATGTACAAGTAGCAAGGGACAGTTTAGTGGGGGCTTCTAGCACTGTATTGGATTGAGGAGGTGAAGCTCTTTGGGGTACAGTCTGCCATTTATGATATGTGTGTGTATGGGCACCTAGTGCAATGGGGGACCTGCTTGGCCTCTAGCTACTAAATATCAATGTTAAATCAGAATTATTAAGAAGGCTGCAAGTCCCGTGACTTTCTGGGACCTCCATGACTTCTGCAGCAGCCGGTGAGGCTGGCCCGGGGCCCAGGCAGCCCCCAGGCCAGCCACACCGGCTGCTGCTGGGGCAGTCTCGGGCCACCATGCCCCCCCACCTCCCCCAACAACAGTGGCAGTCCTGGGCCACGCCCTGACCCAGAGCACCAGCAGTGCCCCAGGGCCGCCCCCTGCTCCAGAGCACCCATGGTGCCCCCGGAGACACCCCCCCCCGAGCACCCAGAATTTAGTCAAGGGTGTATTATACAAGTCATGGACAGGTCACGGGCTGTGAATTTTTGTTTACTGCCCATGACCTGCCCATGACTTTTACTAAAAATACCCGTGACTAAATCTTAGCCTTAATTATTAATACTTACTAATAAGTCAGGAAGTGCATTTTTTAAATAAAGTGAACCCGATTTTTAATTTATTTTCTCCCTGTGGGTTTAGGGTGGTAAAAAGCACCAGATTGGCAGCTCTTGACCTTAATGTCCTCTTTGCTTTGCTTTTTTTTTTTTTTTTGCTTTTTAATTATTATTATCTCTAGCATAGGTAGAGCATGAACAGCAGCACAAGCTGGTGTTTCCTGGGTGTAGAATCCCTAACAGTGATCATCTGCCAGGGGCAGCAAAGCCTCTATGTGTATTTAATTCAGTTTAAGCCACTCCTTTTTTCACTTTCAGAAGAGCTCTGTCAGAGGGCATGACCCGCTCATCACATCCCCGTCCGGTCAGACATGGAGCTGCAAGCACGCCCTGCCTCAGTTTCCTTCTCTGAGGCGGGTCCCCTCCCTTCCCTACACAGGTCGGGGAGGTGGTTCAGCCCTCCACCCAAGTCATTAAACAAATTTAACCCCTTCTTCCAGAGTAATAAGAGTCCAAACAAAAGCTTCTTCCACCCTCTTGGCTACTCTTCTGCCCACCTTCTGGGCTCAGGTCTCAGCACCGTATGGGGCACCTTGCTTTGTCACAGAGCGTCAACTCCCAGGCTGCTTTTCCTGGCATCCCTCTTGTAGTCTACCACTCATTGGAGTTCCTGCTTCCTGCAGAAGCAGCTTTAGAGCCTTCCTCAGCAGCAGAGCCCAGCCCAGCCCAGCCCACTCCTGGGAGCTGAACTCCTATCTCCCAGTTCACTCAGTCCTTTTTATGAGGCCAGGTGATCATCAGGCTATCACCTGATCCAATTCGTCCCGCCCCCCTCAGGCTGGGAGGCAGCTAATTATGGCACAGAACGGTCTGGCCCCCTTTCCCGTCGAAGGGGCTGGTCGCCCTGTGATAAGCTCGCATGTTGTTGTTAGAATAACAATTCTTTTTATTTTTAATTGTGCAACTGTTGACATGCACAGAGCGGTGGGGAAGGAGGGGCACATATTGCTGCAATTTTAGAATTAAAAAAAAAAGATTCTTTTATTGTTGTTTATCTTACGGGAGCGCTCAGGGGACCTAATCCAGATCAGGGCCCCATTGTGCAGGCCGCTGTCCACATGCATAGTAAGAGATAGACCCTGCCACACAATCTAAATAGGCAAGACTGACAAAGAAAGGGTTATTATGCCCATTGTACAGATGGGGGAACTGAGGCAAAGAGCGGCTAAGTGACTTGAATAGGCTCCACCCACATTTTTTCATGTCTGCGATTGGCTTATCCCCATCATCATTGTATATTTTACTATTTGCATTAGCGCCATCTACTGTTAGGAAAAGGGAAAAATCATCCGACTGCACCAAGCTGGGGCCCCATTTTGTTCCTTCCGGGACAGGGGAGCTCCTTCCATCACTGCTTACTGGCATCATTATTTCGGGGGTGGGAGAGGTCCTAGGGGTGTGTGCAGGGAGGCTGCTGACTAGATTTTTCTTTCCATGTGGGACATTTTGTGTGTGTGTGTGAAGAGGTGTCTTTGAAATGAGACCTTAAGAACTGCGGTTGTTTTATGCAGACGCTCATCCATCACTTTCTAAAAGAGCTGTGTGTAGCCCTCTGTATCCCTGCTTATGTTTTTTTATTGGCTGAAGTCTCTACCCCAGAGGTGGCTGCATTTCAGTGACCCTATGTGAGTATTATCTGTGAAATGCTTTGGTATCCTCTGAGATGAATATCTATTGAATCTAGCTATCTATCATCCTTTATTCTTTTGATTTTCTTCATTTCATCCTTTTCCCCCGTGTATTCTTATTCACTTGTAAGTGGCTTTTTTGTGTCTGTTTTAATTGTTTAAAGGTTAATGGTGTCTTGTCTGCACGAGATAGGGTGCTTAGGCAGGACAGTAATTGTTGCTAAGTAAAAACCTAAAACAAGTAGATAAATGTAGTTAACATCTGGGGTGGTATCCTGGCCTCATTGAAATCAATGGGAGTTTTGCCATCAGCTTGAACGTGGCCAAGATTTCACTTTTGGTTTACATACTACGTTAAAAATAACAGTAACAAGATGTCAAGTGTCAGAGGGGCAGCCGTGTTCGTCTGGATCTGTAAAAGCAGCAAAGAGTCCTGGGGCACCTTATAGACTAACAGACGTATTGGAGCATGAGCTTTAATGGGTGAATACCCACTTCGTCGGTAACAAGATGAAATCACAAAAAGAGATAATGCTAAGGAACTATTCCAGCTAGGGTGACCAGACAGCAAATGTGAAAAATCGGGACGGGGGTAGGGGGTAATAGGAGCCTATATAAGAAAAAGACCCCAAAATCGGGACTGTCCCTATAAAATCGCGACATCTGGTCACCCCCCGCCAAGTCACTAGAAAGATTCCCATTGACTTCAGTGCAACTACACCAGTTTGCACCAGCTGAGGGGGACCTGACCTGGAACATGCAGAGAGTCAAGGTGAAAACTACCCTCTGTGATTCCCAGACTGCCAAGCCTGGCTCTTCAATAGCTTATGAGATGCAGCCCCTACAGGCAAGCGTGGGTTAAGGAGAGAGTTCTAACCTTGACTGGATTTCCTGGCTGTTGTGGGTTTAAATCGGCTCTTTAACCTTGACTGATCAAAGTAATGTTGTGTCTTTGTCTCCAGTATAACCTGAGCCCATTGGTTTCATTCCCTCACTCTATGTCTCAAGCTATTTATTTGTAGCAGCTTTCTGTGGCTCCCTTCAAATGGGAAATGAAACGTTATTTGGCTGGCTTTCATGTTTGTTACAAAATATTATCTGTAGGGGTGGGGGCTTTTCTTGCTTTCTCCAGTAAATGCAATAATTTATGGTATAATCTTGGCAAGGCTAAATTCAGGAGGATACAACTGCCTTGAGCCGGATGACGCTCTAATTAGCTGGGTTACAAGCAGGCCAAGGTGCATGTATTTAAAGAAGGGGGAATTATAATATTGGCTTGAAAAGCTGGGTGGGCAGTCCTGGAGAGGGAAGTTCTCCGTTTATCAGCGCTGTGGGCAGCGCCAGCCCGCATTTCTTGCACATCTGCCCGCTAACAAGCCTTGATCCTCACATGAAGTGGACCATTTGCAGGAAAGCAGGTCTCCATGGCTTATTCAGGTTCTCATTCAGGAACAGGCAGGGGGCTTTAAGCACATGCTTAAGGGCTTTCCTGCCATAATCCTTGGCCTCTCCTCTGGGAGAACCAACAAGGGATTTATTAATTGATTGTTATTATATTTTACGATAGTGCTGTGAAGCCCCAATAGAGGAATAGGGTCCCATTATGCTAGGCACTACACATACACAATTACTGCCAGTGCCAATCACAATTAATGCCACAGATGGTGGGTTTAGGACCTGGAATCCTATCCATTAGGAGCTAGACTGAGAATGACCAAACTTGCCGATTGAAAGGCCAGAAGGGAGTTGCATCTGAAGAAGTGGGGTTTTTACCCATGAAAGCTTATGCCCAAATAAATCTGTTAGTCTTTAAGGTGCCACTGGACTCCTCGTTGTTTTTAAGGGACTATTATGACCATCTACTTTGGCCTGCTACCTAGCACAGGCCAGAGAGCATCACACAAGTGATCCCTGCATCTTGGGGTCAGAACTACAGCAGATCGTTTAGGGGGTGTTTATGCTGCAATCGCGAGGTGCCACTGCAGAACATGTAGACAGACTCGAGCAAGCTTTAGTCTCGATTAAAGCTAGTTTGGGTACATCTACACGAACGGCCGTCACAACCCGCGAGCGCAGTGTAGACACACCCTTTGGAACATTCACATTGCACAAGCCGTCAAAGTGTGTTGTCCAAGTGGCCCTGTGTTGTATTTATCCCAGCGACTTCCCAGTCCAGCCCCCGATGAAGAGACATGCCAGTGAGGCCAGCGCATCTCCCTCTTTGTTCCTAAAAGGAACATTCTAACAAAGCTGCCAAAAATAAATCTGTTTAATGAAGAGCCTTTGTAAATTATTCAGATATTATATCCCACTCGGGTGCTGGCTCGCGGAGACAGGCTATAAAGAGCCGTTCTTCTCAGAAGCGCCGGTTGCAAGGTGAATGTCACATAGTCCCTGCAAGATCTTTGTTAGCTTGTGTCATAAACATACAGTTAAGGGTTAATTCCTCTTTTACCTGTAAAGGGTTAAGAAGCTCACATAACCTAGCTGACACCTGACCAGAAGGACCAATAAGGGGACAAAATAATTTAAAATCTGGAAGTGGGGGAAAGTCTTTTGTCTGTGCTGGGTGTGTTTTTGCTGAAGACAGAAAAAAAAAGAAACCACCCCACACCTATAGGGTAGAAAGTATTTAGAGAAGGAATGTATTAGATTACTTTTATTTTCTTTGTTTGTAAGTTCTTTTGCAAATAAGAGGGAGGATAAATCTGGGTTCTTTGTGTAACTTTAAAGTATTGCCCAGAGAGAAACCCTCTGTGTTTTGAATCTGATTGTCTGTGAGATTATCTTTCATTCTAATCTTACAGAGGTTCTCCTTTCACCTTTTTTCATTAATTAAAATTATTCTTTTAAGAACCTGATTAATTTTTCATTGTTTTAAGATCCAAGGGTTTGGATCTGTGTTCACCAGGACTAAGTGGTGAGGGGATATTCTCAAGTCTACCCAGGAAAAGGAGTGGGGGGGCTTGGGGGGAAATTATTCTCAAGCCTGCCCAGGAAAGGGGGGTTAGGGACTTGGGAGATATTTGGAGAAAGGCAGAGTTCCAAGTGGCTCTCCCTAAATATTTGGTTAACTCACTTGGTGGTGGCAGCGTCCTGTTAACCTAAGCTGGTAAAAATAGGTTTAGGGGGTTGTTCATGCGGGTCCCCACATCTGTACTCTAAAGTTCAGAGTGGGGAGGGAACCTTGACAGCTTGGAAATTCTCAAGAATGTGAGCTCACCTCTTAGTTACCTTGAACGGAAATGAAAAGGCAGGGAAGGGGGCTAGGGAGAGAAATGCCGGCTCTCTGCACACACACTGCCCTCCGATGTGTCTCACCCCTGAGCAGGAGAGAGCTCTGCTAGGGGTGAACTGGGCCAGTGCTCAATTTGTAATGAAAGAGGCGCTGGGACTCAAGCAATATTTTACTTTCATACCTGACATGGCAAGTCCAGAGGTGCCGGGCTCTGAACGGCCAGGCCCAGAGGCGCCGGGGCTCTGAACGGCCAGGCCCAGAGGCGCCGGGGCTCTGAACCGCCAGGCCCAGAGGCGCCGGGGCTCTGAACGGCCAGGCCCAGAGGCGCCGGGGCTCTGAACGGCCAGGCCCAGAGGCGCCGGGGCTCTGAACCGCCAGGCCCAGAGGCGCCGGGGCTCTGAACGGCCAGGCCCAGAGGCGCCGGGGCTCTGAACCGCCGGGCCCAGAGGCGCCGGGGCTCTGAACTGCCAGGCCCAGAGGCGCCGGGGCTCTGAACTGCCAGGCCCAGAGGCACCGGGGCTCTGAACGGCCGGGCCCAGAAGCGCCGGGGCTACGAACCGCCAGGCCCAGGGGCGCCGGGGCTCTGAACCACTGGGCCCAGGGGTGCCGGGGCTCTGAACTGCCAGGCCCAGGGGTCCTGGGGCTCTGAACGGCCAGGCCCAGAGGCGCCGGGGTTCTGAACTGCCGGGCCCAGAGGCACCGGGGCTCTGAACGGCCAGGCCCAGAGACGCCGGGGCTCTGAACCGCCAGGCCCAGGGGTGCCGGGGCTCTGAACGGCCAGGCCCAGAGGCGCTGGGGCTCTGAACGGCCAGGCCCAGAGGCGCCGGGACTCTGAACCGCCAGGCCCAGGGGCGCCGGGGCTCTGAACGGCCGGCCCCAGGGGCACCGGGGCTACGAACCGCCAGGCCCAGGGGTCCTGGGGCTCTGAACCGCCAGGCCCAGAGGTGCCAGGGTTCTGAACTGCCGGGCCCAGAGGCGCCGGGGCTCTGAACGGCCAGGCCCAGAGGCGCCGGGGCTCTGAACCGCCAGGCCCAGGGGCACCGGGGCTCTGAACCGCCAGGCCCAGGGGCACCGGGGCTCTGAACCGCCAGGCCCAGGGGTGCCGGGGCTCTGAACGGCCAGGCCCAGAGGCGCTGGGGCTCTGAACGGCCAGGCCCAGAGGCGCCGGGGCTCTGAACCGCCAGGCCCAGGGGCGCCGGGGCTCTGAACAACCGGGCCCAGGGGCACCGGGGCTATGAACCGCCAGGCCCAGGGGTCCTGGGGCTCTGAACCGCCAGGCCCAGAGGTGCCGGGGCTCTGAACCGCCGGGCCCAGGGGCGCCGGGGCTCTGAACCGCCAGGCCCAGAGGCGCCGGGGCTCTGAACGGCCAGGCCCAGGGGCGCCGGGGCTCTGAACGGCCGGGCCCAGAGGCGCCGGGGCTCTGAACCGCCAGGCCCAGAGGCGCCGGGGCTCTGAACCGCCGGGCCCAGGGGCGCCGGGGCTCTGAACCGCCGGGCCCAGGGGCGCCGGGGCTCTGAACCGCCGGGCCCAGGGGCGCCGGGGCTCTGAACCGCCGGGCCCAGGGGCGCCGGGGCTCTGAACCGCCGGGCCCAGGGGCGCCGGGGCTCTGAACCGCCGGGCCCAGAGGCGCCGGGGCTCTGAACCGCCGGGCCCAGGGGCGCCGGGGCTCTGAACCGCCGGGCCCAGAGGCGCCGGGGCTCTGAACGGCCAGGCCCAGGGGCGCCGGGTCTCTGAACGGCCGGGCCCAGAGGCGCCGGGGCTCTGAACCGCCAGGCCCAGAGGCGCCGGGGCTCTGAACCGCCAGGCCCAGGGGCGCCGGGGCTCTGAACCGCCGGGCCCAGAGGCGCCGGGGCTCTGAACCGCCGGGCCCAGGGGCGCCGGGGCTCTGAACCGCCGGGCCCAGGGGCGCCGGGGCTCTGAACCGCCGGGCCCAGGGGCGCCGGGGCTCTGAACCGCCGGGCCCAGAGGCGCCGGGGCTCTGAACCGCCGGGCCCAGGGGCGCCGGGGCTCTGAACCGCCGGGCCCAGGGGCGCCGGGGCTCTGAACCGCCGGGCCCAGAGGCGCCGGGGCTCTGAACCGCCAGGCCCAGGGGCGCCGGGGCTCTGAACCGCCGGGCCCAGGGGCGCCGGGGCTCTGAACCGCCGGGCCCAGGGGCGCCGGGGCTCTGAACCGCCGCCGGGGCTCTGAACCGCCGGGCCCAGGGGCGCCGGGGCTCTGAACCGCCGGGCCCAGGGGCGCCGGGGCTCTGAACCGCCGGGCCCAGGGGCTCCGGGGCACAGCCTTGGCAAGCCGTGGCACATACTAAGCACTGACCAAGTCCAGTCTCGGTAGCCCATTCAGTCCTGGGCCTCTCTGCTGGTGGGTTGTGTGGTGTGGGTTGCCCACTGGGAACCACGCTGAGGCCCTTCAAACTCATTTTGGGTCGGCCACCAAGCAGCCATCAGCCGGGACTGATTGCCCTGGATTCAGAGCACTGATCTGGCTTTGAAAGAGTCCCTAATCCATTGCTGCCCCCAACCAACCCGCCTTCTCTTGATTGACTCTTACCTCACCAGCTGCCCTCCCTGTACCACGCCGACTCCGGCGGATATTCCACAGGCCAGCACCCGTCTCCTCTCCCACCCACTCAGCTTTCCCAGTGTATCTTCACCCAGCTGCCAGAGCCTGGCGAGGAGGTTACAGCTGCCCCAGAGCTCTGCAACTTGACTCCAGCCCAGGCACCAAGCTCCGCAGAGCTGCTGCTGCTGGGGGCTTCCAGACACCCGCCGCTTTGGCTGGGACACCCCGGGTCCTTCTCACACAGCAGAAAAAGGCTCACGAAAAGTTTCCTGTGGGCTTTAGTGGGGCACCATGTGGTTCAAAGTGCTTTGAAGCTGCAGGGTTACATTCCGGTGGTTTGCTTCAATCTCCCAGGACCATTTTCTTTCTTTCTTTCTTTCTTTCTTTCTTGGGGTCAGTGATTTTCTAACACTGGCAGTGGGCTTCACCCCAGCGGGGCCGGGGCAGCTCTTCGTGCACCAGGATCGATTTACCAGGATGGGGCTCGGATGGGGCTGGGATGAGTTTGATTCGTTTATACTCACAGCCCAGATGGGGGTGACACAGTTACAGGCTGGATTCAGAGGGCGGCATTCACCCCGTCCCTTCCTCCCTGGGTTCTGGAAAGCAGGGCGGTCCCTCAGTCTCCCCCCATCCCTTCGCCAATGCCAGGACTCAGCAGACAGACTCATTCATAATTCCCCTCCTTCTGGGCCTCAGTCCCAGGGCAGGCTCCCTTCGCTCCCTGAGGTTAAATCCATACTGTGGCTGGCCAATACCTGAGCTAGCTTTGATCTAGCCCAGTCGGGTACCGAAGCAGTGAGGCCGCAGCTCTGCGAACTGTACAAGCCCAGCTGGGTAGTCACAGCTCCAGGAGCTGTAATCACACCTCATGCGGACATACTCTCAGAATGCCCCTCCCCGTCCAACCTTGCCAGAGTCGCATGCCCCCCACCTGGCTGCCCCCACCCACTCAGGAGGGTATTTTGGAACTGACACAAGTTTGGCATCGGCCACCCACAATCATCCCTGACTGACGTTTCTATCTCAAAGGCTTCCTAATTCACAACAGCTGCATGCCCCAGCAGGTCGGGGCAGGAGGGCCGTGACTCAGAGCTGTTAGAGTCTAACCCCAGCTCTGACTTGCTGTCCTGGAGCTGGTCGCTTGCCTTCTCAGTTTCCACATCCCGTAAGTTAGCATTATGCAGCACCTCTCATCCCAGACTCATTACATACACGCAAGCACCACTGTAATGCAGCTGCTTCTGGGGAAGTGCTCTACAGACAGAACACTACGCAAAGGGGGCCACAGGGGAGGGGAGTAGATTTGGGGCTAAGCCCCTAGGACAGATCTTGTACTAAAAGTGTCACTGGGAACATGAAAGCCCAAGCCGTGTGGAGGGTTTAAGGGCTCGTTGGAAAGAGCCGGCTTTATTTTCCTGGGCCAGGGCTGAATCAGCACCACTGGGATTTGAGCCCATGGCTGGAGGGATTCAAGGGCTGATGCACAGAGAGATGAGCCAGCCAGCCAGCCCTGCTGTGTCAGCTGACAGGCCAAGTGCAGTGGGGAATTAATACAATATGGAGACAGCCCCATCACAGCATCACCAGAGCAGCATTTTCACCTGCCTGGGGCTGACTGACTGTGCCCTGGTGCGGGAAGCTGCAGCAACTCTCAAAACGCAGGAGCTGGTTTGCATTTCCTCCTCAGGTTAAGGATTTGGCAGAGCAATGCTGGGTGATTCCCAGAGGAGCCAGAGACAACTCCAGTCCTGTGTTACCAGCTCTTGTGAGGTCACCTAACGCCCCAGCGTCTGGAATCGCATGACTAGGTGAGAATCTCAGCTTTTTTTAAAAATAAAAACATTCCTAGCTCTGGTGATGGGGGAGAAAAGCTTGGAAACGTGCCCCGAGTGCCCCGTAAGGACAACGACCAAGAACCCCTTGTTGATTCTATTTTAAAAAATCTCAATGCTTTGCAAGCCAATCTTATGATTTTGGGGGACCTGAGTTACACCTGGTCATGGCAACACTGCAAACCAGTCCTCCGGTTAACCCCCTCATGCCTGTGCAGCTGTTAGCACTACACTGGCTCCTCTTCCCATCCCTGTTCTCCTCGGGGGGAGAGGTGTCCGCCCCATCCCCAGTGCCAATGACCCTACCTTGTTGCTAGGGGTAACTCTTCCAGGTCAGCAGCGCTGCCCTCCTGAACGTAAGGTGCCACCCCCTGGCCCTGCTGCCCTGCAGGAAGTGAGAGGATGCTCAAAAACTACCCTCCCCATTTCCACCAAATATACCAGGCCTTGGACAAACATGCAGCAGTAGCAATAGCCAAATCCTACCACCGTGCTTCTCTCATTCTAGCCCTACACCTGCCGTTCGCCTTGCAGTGCAGTGAAAGCCTGGTTCAGGCAAGGGCCTGGTTTGTTCCTGCCTCTGCCACAGACTCCCTGGGTGACCCTGGCCAAGTCACTTCT
The DNA here is from genome assembly GCF_020497125.1 of Mauremys mutica. Taxonomy (NCBI): domain Eukaryota; kingdom Metazoa; phylum Chordata; order Testudines; family Geoemydidae; genus Mauremys; species Mauremys mutica. The sequence continues at coordinate 6,427,301 of NC_059095.1, forward strand.
CTGTGCTTCCATTCCCCACCTGTACAATGGGGATAAATAACCCTTTTGGTCTGTTTAGACTGTTAGCACTTCAGGGCAGGGGCTGTCTCTCGTTGTTTAGATGTACAGAACCTAGCACGGTAGGGCCCCAATTCCAATCAGGGTCTCCAGGTGCTGTCATATAACTATTAACAATAAGATGAAGCTGTTTACTTCTACTGTAGAAGAGGCCAGGTCACAGGGGTTCTAGGCCCAGTGGTGCCACTGATTCATTGGAAGCCCTTGGTCATCTCATTTAGGCCCAGATCCTCAAAGGCACCGAGATGCCGGGATCTGTCAGAAATCAACGCCTTTGAGAATCTGGGCTTTAACCTCTTCGTGCCTCACTCCAGCCTCCGTAAAACTGGTCTCCCGGGGCTGTTGTGAGGTGAAATCCACTCACGAGTGTGAAGCAGCGTGAGAGCCTTGGGCAGATGGGGCGAGGGACGGGACTGGTGTCTTCACCGTCTATTGCGCTGCGGTGTCCCATTAGGATTCCATCTCAGCTGGCCCCTTCCAGTGAAATCACCTGTTCCCCCCCTTACAGAGAGGCCAAGAAGGCTGGCTCGCTTTGAACGAGAGGCAACGCTGCCACCTTATCCTTCTCCCTCATCGCTGGGATTATTGGCTTTTTATATTAAGCCCTCTCCGGATGGGATAACGAAATCAGCAATAAGGTTAGCAGAGGCTTGTCGGGCCGAGTACTGATTTATAAGCAGCCTGTCTATTGTCTCTCTCTCACTCGCGCACACCGGCTGATCTTTTTCCCTCCCCCCAGCCACAATTTTTATTAAAAAGAAAATCTTTCCCCAGCATTGCAGGGAAGGAGGTGCCCCCCCCACAAATGGATGCCCGACAGGATGCAAATCTACTCAAAGAGAGAACTAGAAATGGGCTTCCCACGAAGTTCCCTCCGCGGATATGACATTCGTCGTCGTTTCCTGGCCTAAACTGCTTCACGGTGTTGCTGTGCGTGGTTGCGCAGCCACTGCGTTTCACCCCAGAAGTGGCTGCGTTTTAGTGACGAGGGCAGTGCTTCACGGGTATGCAAAGTTGGTAAAATACTTTGGGGTAAAAGTTGCTTTAGAAATGTAAGTTTATTTGTATCGATTGTTGAATAGCCTGTTACAAACTGCAAAGGCTGAAAGCCTTTTGTATGGCACCTTTTACCAATTGGGCACAGATGTTTTATATCTATCTCTGTCTGTCTATCTAACCAGCAGCCTCTCCAGTGCACTTTTACTGAACTCATCCCCTTGGTATCTGGGCACCATATTCACAATTTCAAAAGCATCAATACGTTAAGAAGTTCACAAGAGCGACCTCCGCTGATTTGACGCCGAGGTTACAACAACAACAATGAAATAATAAAGTAGTGCTTACGATCACCAAGGTTTTTGAGCACCTAACTCCCTTTGACGTCAATGAGAGTTAGGCACCTAAATACCTTTGAGGAGGTGGACCTACGCAGCTCACAACAGCATCAAGGCTCCATTATACTAGTGGGAGTATGAATAAACAACACAAAATCGGTGCTTGCCCCAGAGCGCTCACAATCTGGGCTTTGACAATAGGCAGCAGGTGAACGGACCAATGGAGCAGAGAGAGGACAATGGACCAATACACAGACAGGTGCATAGACATAGATTGCCTCCACAGCCACCTGCCATCCCAGGTGGAAGTGATTTGGATGCACTCCGTTGAGGAAAGGCAGTGTAGCCTAGTGCATAGAAGACTGCCCCAGGAGATCGGCATTTCTACCCTGCGTCCTGCTGCTGACTGACTGTGTGACCGTGAGAAAGTGGCTTTCCCCTGTCCGTAGTTCGGTATCCCCTTTGTCTTGTCTAGTTAGATTGGAAGCTTCTTGGGACAGGGACTCTCTCTCTCTCCGCTTGTACAGTGCTAGAGCAATCTCAGGTGGAGCTGCCAGGCCCTAGTGTAATCCAGATAATAATGACAGCATAGGGGGGTTTTTAAGGAGGTGTTGGTATTTATGAGGCCAATTAACCCTCCCAAGTGCTTTGCAAACATTAGCTAATCAGTCCTCTCCCTCAGAACCTCCCTAGGGGGGTCAGTTACCAGCCCCTTTAGCAGATGGGAAACTGAGACACAAAGCAATTTGGTGCAGGTAACACAGCGAGTTGGTGGAAGAGCCAGGAATGGAACCCAGGAGTCCTGATTCCCACACCTCTGCGCTGCCCACTGGACCCCAATCCTTTCCCAGAGCTGGGAATAGAACCTAGGTATGCTGTCGCCACTGCCCTTGCTCTAACCAATAGCCCACACTCCCCTCCCAGGCCTGGCAACGGCACTCCGGAGTCCTGACTCCTCAGCCCTGCTCGAACCAGGATTTTAAAGGAGAGCTGCACCCTGTTTGCCGAGCATGGCAACGAGGCCGCTCCCCCACCCGGTACAGAGTGCAGTTCACATTCTGGTTCAAAGTGACCCTGGTTTCCTTTCCTGTGCCCACCCCTGGCCGGAGCCATCTGGAACTGAAGCTGGGCTGCAAACCGGCCCCAGGGTCTAGCAGCACCTGCCCCGTTCGTTAACCCAGAGTCAGCAGGGGGCAAAGAGCATCAGCACAGCCTGCAGCAGATGCCTCTGGGATCCTGGCCACACCGGCAGGCTAGTCCTGTTACCGTGTCCCTCCTTCAGAGGCTGGGGCTGTAATGCCGCTCAGAGCGCAGGCCTTGCAGCCAAGTGGTTTTTCCAATCGAGGCAGGCGTCCCCGGGGGGGGAGGTGTCCGCCTTGGCTGCCCAGACACACAGGGCGAGACGTCCTTATCCCAGAGAGCTCACAACAGGCAAGGGGCAGGGAGGGGATCGGAGGCACCGAGAGGGGAAGACTAGAACAGAACCCTGCCGGGCGCCTGACGTAGTCCGCGGCCCCAGGGGCGGTGGGTGAACGAGCTGTTGGGGGAGGCTAATCCCCGGCCCCATGCCCTGTGCCTGAGGCCCCGCTCCTCCCCCCGCCCAGAGCCCAGAGCGCACACACCCCACGCCGGACAGGCGGCGCAGCCGGAGCATGACCCCAGCTCCGGGCCTTGTGAGCACCAGCCCCAGCCTCTCGGCCATGGAAGAGCGCGGGAAGCGGACTGGAAGCAGGCACACGGGCGTCTGGGGGCAGAGCATAGGCGGGGCCACGCCAGGCTGTTTGGGGAGGCGCCACCTTCCCCGGCCTATGCTACCCTCCACCCAGGCAGGGCACTATCTGCTAGGCCAGTGGTTCCCAAACCTTCTGCTAAGGGGACCCACCAACTGCAGTTGGTCTTTTTTTTACGAGCCACCCATGTTCCAAACTCAGGAGGGAGGCAGGGAATCGTAGACCAGCATCCTTCTCCGCTGCCACCTCCTCCCCACTGTGCCAGGGGGGCGCCAGACATGTGGCGCGGCACCCTCTGCCCTGGCACTGCAAGCTTCATCCCAGCCCGGTGCGGAGGGGAGCGGAGAACCCAGAAAGGGCAACTCCTGTCTCACGGGGCTGGACTCAGCAACCCGCTCTGGGCTTTGTGCCCGAGCGCCTGGGTCCATAGCACCACTCAGGTTTGGCCCGGCCACCCCTGTGCACCAGGTCACAGCGTCCAGAGCAGGGAGCCTGGCCCAGCCTGGCCCGAGACAGGAGCTGCTGCTGTGGGGGCGAGTGTGGGGTAGGCTTATTCCAACCCTTCCCCTCCAGCCCTCCTGAGGCCCAGAATCTTCTGTTGACCCATTTGGGAAACCCTGTGCTAGGCCACAGGACGCGGCTTTTCATTGCTTCCCTCCACCTACGCACATGGGGGGAAATCCTGCTCACCCGGGATCCTTCTCAGCAGGCTCTGGGGTGCGCTGCCTGGATTGCGGTGGGTTATTTCTGGAGCGCATTCGTGGGCGTCTCTACATGTTGTATAAAGCATATGTGCTTATGTTGTTACTTCTGCCTCTGTGCCTGGGTGTACTGCTACAGGCGTGGTTACGCTGTCCGACCCGTGTGCGCGCACATATACAGTATGGGAGTATAGACGCATGCACATGTGGTATGTTGCTATGGTGCATTTGTTCTATGTCTGTGTGCACGTGCATCTTTCCGTGTGTGCGTCTGTAAACAGCAGACAGGAAGGTGTGTGTGAGGTGGATGGACATACAAGCCCGGGGCCAGATGCTCGACTGCCCTGCCCAAGCAAGCTGGGTAAAAGATGGCAAAATTACAATGGCAACTCTTTGCCCTGGCATGAAGACTGTACATAAGCTGGCAGGCAGCGGAGAATCTGACCTGCTGTGGATGTCCATACTGAAGTGTACATGTGTGTTTGTGAAGAGTGTGCGTGCAAGTGCACAGTGCACACTCGCAGGGCCCAGGTTTTCCTTTTGCTCAAGCAGCCAGCCAGCCCTCTTCTGCACACGCCTCCCAGCCATTGCATTAGTGGGATTCAGTTGGGGTGTCTATGGGAATAATTAGAGCAGGGAGGTTCAGAGCCTACAGCTGCTGGGACACAATGCAGCAGAATAGGCCGGTTTCATCCCTTGTTAAGGGGCCATAGGGAAGTGTCCTTGACAGCAAAGGATGGATCTGGAGAGCCTTTTAAGTGCTTCACTTTTGCTGGAGGAGGAGGGGCGAGGATTGTCACAAAAGGCGAATTCTCTGCAGCAACAGCAGCTCAGACGAGGGCTGAAGAGAAGAGGAGAGACAAGGGGCCCTGTGTTAGGTTGTCCTGGAGCACGAGGTATGATGGGACCATCTCGCTGCAGCTTATGAGACCGAGAGGTTCCTCCTTTGGCACTATAATTGGGTGACAGTCGCTGGGTTTGTTTTCAAATCAAGCCAGGAAAATATCATTCCAAAATGGAGGCTTTTTGAGAAATGACCCTGGAAAGCAGAATCCTAGGAGTGTCATTCGACTGCTGTGGAACACTTCTGTTAGTGATCTAACACACGTGTGCACACACATACACGCATGCACTCACAATGCCACACTTGGTGATTACACACTTGTGTACACTCTTAGCGATCATACACACACAACCACATGTGTACACTCTTAGCGATCATACACTCACAACCACACACTCTGGGTGATCACATGTGTACACTCTGCTAGCAATCATACGCTCACAGCCATACTCTGTTAGCAGTCACCCACACTCTCTGCTAGTGATCTTCCATGCACAAACCCACCTAACGGCCAGGGTTCGGAAGAAACTTTCCCTATAAATAGCTTAGTCCAATATTGTCTATTATCTAGTTTCTCGCACCTTCTGCTAAAGCATCTGATCCTGTCTGCTGTCAGAGACAAGGTATTGGACTAACTAGATGAATTGTTGATCTGATGCAGTGTGTGGCAGTTCCTGTGTTCCTTCTCTCTCTCTCTCACACACACACACCCCCACCCCCTAAGGTGCTAAAACTCCACCAAAAGGAACCTGATTACAATAACAGCATAAAAAAATGCCTTGAGAAGCAATCCGGACACATTCCAGGCCAGAGAGTAAATGCAAATCCAGTCTCTCTCTCTCTCTGGCACTCATCTAGCTCATGCACAAGCAACAGAATTAGGAGGCTGTCTCCAAACACAAACTGAAACGTCACATGTTTCAGCAGCACGCAGCTGGGCCATTTCAAACAGTAGTTTCTGCTGCATCCATTGGGAGGCAGTGTCTTCTCAGATCAGAACAGAGCAAGCCAGAAAGCAGCTGCTGTTTGCACTGCTGTATGTACAGTTCACAATACGTACTCTGGTCGGTTTGCTTTGCCCCTTACCTACAGTTCACCTGCTGGATTTATGCACCATCCTAACCCTAAAAATCCCAGCAACTAGATACAAGGGGGCAGATTCTTAGCTGGTGTAAATCAGTGTAGCTTCATTGACTTCAAGCTGAGGCTCTGCCCAGGATGGGGCAATGGAAGGATGTATGTCTAACGGTTAGTGCAGGGACCTAGCAGTCAGGAGTGGGGGTGTGCAGCAGGCCTCTGTGGTTTCGCTTTACTGTGCTCCATGTGAGCGTTTCTGTGGGGGTTGGTCAATGGAGGTTGATTGCACTTTGTGATAATGCTGAGCAAAGTCACTAATTGTACAATTGGGCCCAGGTTTGCACCAAACCAGGCCAGGATCGCTCCAAAGGTTGAGAAATTTTCCCTGCAGCTTGAGTTCCTAACAAAACCCAGAGCAAGGTGTGATCATAGAATCTCAGGAGGTATCTAGTCCAACCCCCTGCTCAAAGCAGGGCTAATCTCCAGACAGATTTTTGCCCCAGATCCCTAAATGGCCCCCTTAAGGATTGAACTCATAACCCTGGGCTTAGCAGCCCAATGCTCAAACCACCCTCTCCTGGCTCTAAAGCTGACGCACTGCGTGCCCAGTGAGAAGTCACTTTGACTCAAACTTTGAAGAGCAACTCAGATATTGGGTGCCCAACCTGTGACACCTTGGGCCTACATTTTGGACAGGCTGAGCACCGGCACGGCCCTCCGTGCCCCAATTTCAGGTGGAGTGACCCTGCTAATCAACCAGCGTCTCAGACGGGGCACGCAAAGGCTAAGGCATCCCCAAAGAGTGACAGTTTGAAAATTTGGGCCTTGGGAAGTGCCGAGGCCTAGCAATTCCCCCAGAAACCAACAGGAATTGCAGGAGCTCCAGGCATCTTCAGAGCGGGTGCTCAGTGCCTCAGTTTCCCCACTGGTAAAGTGGGATGGATAATCCTGTAACAAACCCATGGCTACTCAGGACTCTGCATGTCTCCATCCATCCATCTTAGGTATCTATATGCCCAATTACCATAGTATCTGAGCCCGCCAAACATTTAACCTACAGTCACTGTTTTGTATTCCATAGCCAGTCACAACCTTATGGAAACAGGATTTAGATCACCGTGCTCCAAAATCACCCGTCCCTCCCTGGGGAGCTAAAGGAAGATCTCCACTAGCTGTTAGCAGTACAGGGCACATGGCACACAGCTGATCAGTTTTAACACCGTCCAGTGGAGGGCAGCGGTGCCACACGCACACTAGCCAGTTCATCACAATGCTTTCCTATTGTACAGCCCTGTGGCAAAGCTTAGTTAATGACTCATTAGTAAAATGCTCTCAGATCCGCAGGAGGAGGAGGAGGCTGCTAGAGGCAGTGGGGCATTATTAGCATTTTGTTATAAACAAAACACCTTGTTGGTTGCAATAGAAACAAACAACCCGATAATTCCCCCCTCCCCTCTGTCCTCTCACAAAGGAAATCAGAAATTGCACAGCATGGTGGGGAGGGAGGGGGCGTGCAGCCTTCACCTGGGAACACAAGGTATAAGATCATCAGGAAAGAGCCTTCAGCAGAGAGCTGTTCACAGCAGGCACAGACCCACTCCGCAGATCAGCCCCCCCCCCTTTTCCTTTCCTGCTTTCCCACTTTCCCTTTATCACTGACTTGGAATAATTGGGACCCATTTGTCAGCATTTCCCTCCCCACTCCCCTTTGCACTGTACAGTGTTTGCTCTGCAGACTGATTAGAGGGTAATTAGCACCTTGTTACCGGCTAAGGTGCAAGGAACATTTCTCACTCCTAGCAGAAAGCAGCAGAGAGATTTTACAGCCCAGACACCCTGATGAACCCGACACAAAAAAAGACAGATATGCCGCCTGCCATGATTAATTCCCAGAAAGAGCCACTTAAACCGCGCTGCACATTAAACAGAGAAAATCCAGACAGGCCCGATCTTGGAATCAACCTGGGGGGGTGGGGGGAGGCAGCGTACTCTCATAATGACTGAAGGAGGAGGCAGGACTCCTGGGTTCCATTCCCAGCTCTGCCACTCGGATTTGTAGGGTGGGTACCTGGCAGCCCGAGTCAGGGGTCACTGCGAGGTACAAACGCTGAACTGGGCCCTGCCCCAAACAGCTTACAGCCCCAGAATGAGAGAGCCGGCAGGTGGAGACAGGCAGATGGGGGAGCACAAAGGAAATGAGACGACAGTACGGGGCGGCACGCCGGGCCCGTGGGCTCAGCATGCCAGCAGCCTCCCCGTTGTCACCGCTTTAGTAACCCCCATGGTAAAGGAGAGATTTAAGGAGGGATTCGAAAGAGGCTAAGGGGTTAGCCTGGTGTGTGTTTACAGGAGCTCTCCTGCTGATCGCAGTGTGGGAGAACGCTGGAGGGTGACTGACAATTTCACAAGGCTGGGAATGGAAGCTGACATCCCCGGCTGAGCAGAGGCAGGAGTCAGCCCTGCTGAATGAGCAATAACTGGAATGGAGGGGATCGGCCAAAAAGAGCCTCGCCAGTGAAGACAAAAGCTTATTTCTGACATGATAGAGAATAGGGAGCCACTGGAGGGAAACGACCTTAGGCAAGCCATTTCTCCTGTCTGTACCTCTATTGCTCCATCTGTAAAATGGGGGTTATGACTCACAGATTGTCAGCAGGACCATTATGAGCAACCAGCCTGAATTCCTCTATTACACAGGCCAGAGGATTTCACCCAGTAACTCCTGCATGGAGCTTATGGGTGGAACTAGAGCACTACTGAGACCTACCACGCACGATGGCTGGGAGGCTAATGTTTACAAAGTTCTCTGAGATCCTTGGGTGAAAAGCAAAGCATTAAGTCCACAATCCTCTCACTGCACCTGGTTAGTTTAGCAGCTCTATCCATCAAGGAGGAACGAATATTTCTTCCTGACCTCAGCAAATGCACCTCTTAAGCCTTGAAGCATGAGGATGGATTGATTGTGCCTTGAGATTTTTATTTCCAATCCTAGTGTAAATTCCTTTATTTTGAAATCTACATGCCATGTGAGTGTAGTCTAATTATGTGCTTTGGGATCCTTTGGGATGAAAGAAACGACGTAAGTGTAAGACTGTTATTATTTATAATACTCCGACATCAGACACAAAGTGTAGGGTTTAAAGTTTTAATCCAACAATTGATGTTGCAGTCTATCTGTCTCAGTGTATTTGATCTGAACACTTGCCTCTATTTTCAGAGAGCTGGAGCCTTCTTGTGACATTTTGCTACGATGCAGTAACTGAGAATCCTTTAAAAAAACAATTCCAAAACATTTATTGTCGTTTGGCACCTATGATAACACTGCATCATAACAATAAAGACACTTTGTACCTCCAGAGCTGAGATTTCAAACTCTTTGCAAATATTAATTAAGCCCCATGAGACTGCTAGGTGGCGTTTATTTTACAGAAGGGGAAACTGAGGCACAGAGCAGGGAGGTGGCCTGCCCACCATTACACAGTCAGTCAGGCCTGGTCTACACAGTTTTTGTGCTGGTAGAACGATATCAGTTATAAAGGTGTCCTATACCAATGTTACTGATGCCACTTCCCTTATGGGAATATCTATACTAGTATACGGCACCTTTATGCTGATAGAACTGTGCCCACGCGAAGAGGGTTGCATCACTTTAACTATCCCGGTATAGTTCATTCATTCATAGATTTAAGGCCGGAAGGGACCATTACATCATCTCGTCTGACTTCCTGGATGACACAAGTCATGGCATTTCTCCCAGTACAGAGCCCAGTTTCTGGCCATTGGTTCTTCTGCTTTTCTCTAGCAAATTAATGAGTCCTTTAGTCCCTGGATTTTCGACCCTGGAAGGTATTTATGCACCACAATCCTGTCCCATATGGTACAACTTGTGTGTGTGGCCAAGCACTCAGTGGCAGAGTTGGGAATAGAACCCAGGAGTCCAGATGCCCAGGCCCCTACCCTCACTGCCATATGGGCGCAAACTCTGCAAGGTGGCACAAGCCTTTAATTTATATGGCTAGCAGTTCCCTCTGCCTGTGTGTCAATGCTTGCATGGCCACGAGGGACCGGAAAAATGCTTGCCTGCCCATGTGCGCTAAATATTGCTGCAAATTGATTGGTGCACGCGTTTGAAATTGACGGCTCCTTAGTCTGCTGCTATAAACGGCTCCTCGGGAAGGGCTGAGGGTTGAACTCAAGCGCAACACATGCCCTTTGAAAGCTGTAATTGTCGCCTATATATAGTCCCCCTTGGTATAGAACACCGTGTCAGGGATGGTGCCTCCTGGGCCCACAGAAATGCACAGAATGCTGGCAGAGGACAGGAGAGGAAAAACAACTCAGAGGGGAGGCCGGTGTAAAGGCAGAATGGCAGGGAAAAGGGCAGGAGAGTGGAGGCGACAGAGGAGAGAAGGGAACGGCTGGCAGTGAAGGTCAATCCAGATCAAAGGGGCCACAGTGGAGCACGGAAACGCACCAGGCACTGAGCCATAAAATTTCCCCCATGCAGGGTATCAGGATTCCTGGGTTCCGTTCCCAGATCTGCCACTTACTCGCTGGGTTGCATTGGGCAAATCATTTCCCCTCTCGGTGCTACTTTGCGCTTGGAGTAGAAGGTGGGGAGCTGGGTTCCACAGGCTCAGGCTGGCCCCGAGAAAGCTCTGGCTCCTGCTCAGACGAGCTTTACCCTTATTCTGGAAAGTCCCAGGATGCCTGAGTGGAGCTGTCAACCAAGATCTTCAGCCCAGAACTCTACGTTCTTTTAGATACTCTGAGTCCAGGCCACTGACGATAAAGACTGAGACTTTGAACGTGACCCCTCTACTTGACCTCGAGCCGCCTCGGCTGTAACCGCTAGTGAGAGAACACATCTCCCCTCGACGGCTGGCTGAAATGTCGGAATGAGGTGGTTTTGGTGATAATGAATTAATAAACCAACTTTTCTCAAAAGTGACAGTTTCCCACCAAAAACATCATTGACGTTGGTGGAATTTTTCCTTTTTTTTTTTTTTTTTTTGCAAAAAGCTCCCAAAAATCACCACCACCCCACCTCTTCCAAAAACACTAACCCAACAAAAACTTTTGAAGCAGTTATCCACATTTTCCATTGAACCGCCATTTCAGTGCATGAAAAACATCAACAATGTTTTCCATAAACACGTATGAGTTTTTTAAAAGACATCTCCTTTCACACACACTCCCATAAATACAGGATTTCATTTTTCCATTGCTTTTTCAGCCCCCTGGTTTCCCCTCTCCATCATGCAGTTCAGGTTTGTACCTCCTGCCCTAGAGATGCAAGACTTTCTTTGGCTTATACGGAAATATTCCATGTCTGTAGCTGGGCTGAGCGAGCCCAGCTCGGGATGAGGCAGGAGCAGCTTTCGGGCTGTCAACATCCACTTTGCATTAACATCCCTCCATGGGCCTCGCGTTTCTGCTGTGCTACGGGTGGGATGAAGGGACGTCCCTGAGGCTGCTGAAATGTCTCAGCATGGCTCTCCGCCGGAGGCTGCTTCCATTGATCCCAAGCCCTGTCTCCTCCTGCTCTCTGGTTAGGCCTGATCACAGCCCACGGTAGCGTTTATAACGATTCCCCCGGAAGACTTGGCGTGACGGAGATGCTCAGACCCAGGAGCTGCAAAAAAGCTGGGGGCTGGAGCATCAGAAACACTCGGGAGGGGCTTTTCAAAACGTGTTATTTTAAATGGTAATGGGCGAGCAGCGTGGTGCCTGGATCAAAGAGAAGAGAGATTTGCCCCTAGAATGACACCATTGCATCCTGGTACAAAGCGCAGCAGGCAGCACAGCTGCTGTGCGGAATTCAAAAGTATCTTACCTCCAAGAGCCGCGCCGTACGCTTTTGATGCGCTGTCCCGGCTCCCTGCTGCCAGGTGAGTCAGTCACACTGATTAGGCTGATGACAGAGGCAGGCGCCTTGGGGCACAGCCCGAGGTATGTGTCCTGTGCAGCCCCGTAACCCGGGCCCAACGGCGTGGCGCCGCAGGGATTTTGCTGGCAAAGGCTGGCAGCCTTTGGTTTCGGAGTTCGAAGTCGTGTCACCAGCAAGTGTTCCCTGTCGTTACACACTGCAAAGGGCGCAGGCCAATGCAGTTTCCTGGGCCCAAGCGTAACCCTGGGATTATCCTGACGTTGCTCTCTGCCCTCCAGAGACGTGCACCTCCAGCCATGATGTGAGGAGACATCCCCCAAGAACGGCCAGCAAGCCACAGGAACGTAGGCCTAGCTCCCCAAAGGTATTTAAGCGACTCCCACTGAAATCAAAATACTTTTGAGGATTTGGCCCTTAGGAACGGCCAGACTGGATCAGATCCAAGGTCCCTCTCCCCCAGTATCTGGTCTCTGGCAGTGGCCAGCACCAGATGCTTCAGAAGAAGGTGCAAGAAGCATGTAGTGGGTAGTTATGGAAAAACTTGCCCTTCAGGGTAAAATCTACCATGCAAAGAGGGGCCAGTTTCTTGTTAGCCCCGTGAAAGCTGCATACTCTGAAGGGAGCCGGCCCCGGGGTCCCCGACAGGGTGTCCACGTCCCCTCAGAAGGGAGGCAGAGGGCAGAAATGAGGCTAAACCAGGCAGTAGTTCCCTGTTCACTCTCAAACCCTCTGCAGCCTTTGCCATGGGGCCCTGGAGGACGGCCTGGCTCCCCGTATGTCTTACTTCCTTTTTTAAGCCCTGCTCTAAGCCGACTGGTATTTCTAGGCGCAACGCAGTGCTGGAATCAAGCTGCCACTTTTGCACCTGCAACCGACTTCCAGCTCTTGGTGCCTCTGCTTAGCCTCTGGATGCAGGGCTAAGGATGCTGAGCTGCCTGGCAGGCTTGGTGGGTGTGCGCCAGCTCCTAGGACAGCAGGTCAGCAGCCTCGTGAGACGAGAGGCCGGGGCAGCAGAAAGGCCATTTTATTTCCATTCCTAGAACGAGTTTCTCCCTGTGATGGACCCGAGAAGCCGGCGCTTGGTGTCGGGCAGACGCACTGCAACACTGCCCTCTGCTGAAAACCAGCCAGCGCAGCAAGAGGGACCAGCAACCCCAGAGGCACAGCAGGGAGCTGAGGGAAACAGGAGAATTCTCCATGGGGAGCCCCAAGCCATGGACCTGCCTTTTCTCCCCCTCTCCTTCAGCTCCATCAAGCCCTTAGCAGCCTCCACTACAGGGTCCAGAACACGTGCCTGCTTCCCTGCTCTGCTCTCCTAGCACCCCCCCCCCGTTTATTATCCACCCCCTACCAGCCCCGCAATGGCGCTGCCCCCAGGAGCACTGCTTCACCCCCCTTCCTCCAGCCTGCATTCAGAGACTGGCTGAGTGGCACCTAAAGTGCCCTCCCGCGTCCCCACAACACTCCCCCCGATCACGGTTTGCAGCAGTGTTACCTGGGTGCCTTGGAGACCTGGGGCTGGCCAGAGGCAGGAGGGTTCAGTAGTTAGGATGCTGGACTGAGAGTCAGGAGACTTTGTTCAAGTCCCAACTCTGCCGCTGACCGGCGGACAGACTTCAAGCAAGTCCCTTCCCCTGCCTGGGTACCTCTACATGGCAGCAAGTCTCATCCTCACCACCCCCAGCCCCCAGTTTCAGAGCCCAAGCTCCCAGCCCCAACAGGATGGCCACACGGCTATTTTTAGCCCTGCAAACCCAAGTCTGCAGACCTGGGCTTTGAGACTCTCTGCAGCAGGGTTGTTTTGGGGTTATTTTTGCACTGTAGATGTACAGTCTGTGCCTCTTTCCCACCCTTGGTCTGCTTAGATTGTAAGCTCTTCAGGGCAGAGACGGGCTCTTATTCCGTGTTCGTACAGCGCGACCCTGGTCTTGAACATCCGGGACCTTCAGGCACTACTGTAAAACGGTTAGCACAGGGTTCTTTTCTAGGCTGTCTGGAAGAAGGGATTTCACTTAAACGAAGACACTTAAAACAGACATTCAAGTTAGCTGCTGTAGTTCTGCCAGAAGGCTGAATTTTCCCCTGATAGGTTGCTCCTGGCAAGGGCGTTGTGATCATAACATACCAGCTGCCTCTATTTTCTATTCCCCCTCCCTCTCTCACTTCGCAGGCCAACTCTCCTTTTATTCCTTACTCCCTCCCTCTCCTTTCCTGCTCGTTCTGGCCTTTCGGAGTATTCCTTGTGGTCTCCTTTCCAGCTTTCAGTCTGTTTCCCCGTCGCGTCTAGCCAAAAGGGTGCTTCTGCTTATCAGACAAGACGTTAAATGAAGGTCCGGGCTACTTGTGGCTTTTAATTATCCCGGGATGCTTTTTGGTAAGAGTTAACTCTGGTATCCTGGCCGCATCCGAACTCAGATAATTATATTCTACCTCAGCTCCAATTCCCGGTTAGACACCGAGGAGTGAAAACACACACTGCAGTTCAAAATAGCTAGACGGGATTATAATTTCAACTGGCTCTTCCATCTTACTGAACAGATGTGTTGTTTAAAAGATAGTTTTAAAAAAGATATCGAGCATTCCTCAGTTATAGAGGCTTTTTCATCTGTAGATCTCAAAGCAAGTAACGCATAAGGCATAGCTTTAATGTGCCCGTTTGGCTCAGGGACGTATTTGTCCAAGCTACAAGTCAGTGGCCGAGCTATGGATAGGACCCAGGAGTCCTGACACCCAACCCTGCCCTGATTCAACAGATCACTTAAGCAGCTGCTTAACTTTAAGAACATGCTTAAATCCCACTGTGATTAAGTGGTTTGCGGAATTAGGGTTTCTGTGCCCAGATTACTAGATCACATTCACTCCCTGTTTAAGGAGAAAAATGTTTCCAGTCCAGTTGAAAGCAGCTGTAATGCACTGAAAGTCTGACCTTGGCTTTAAACGGTGAGACGTTCCTCATGCCAGTCTCGGGCAGACAGCTGCAGCAAGATACAAACAGCAAATTTCTAAAACACGGTCTTATTAATTGTTTTCTGAGAGGCCAAAAAATGAGCTTGGCTCCTCTCCCGAGGAGCAGGAGACCCAATAGCCCTTCAGAGCAGGGAATACAAATCTAAACTGCTCAGAAACACGAAGCAAGGGTCAAAAATGGAGGACGGTTGAGAAAGGTGACAGTAGCCAGACTGCCCAGTTAGCCAGAAAGGTCTGTCAACATCTTAATGGGCCCAGTGAAAGTGTGAGCGAAGATCTCTTACAAGGGCGTGGCAACAGGAAATCACTGGCCATCTTTGGGTCCTGGGTATGGGCATTCACTTTCTGTGAGGGAAGATAGATGCTGTGCTGGGCCTCCACGCTAATTAGCCACTAAGGATATCGGCTGTGATAACAACTGCTATTGCTCTGAATTTGCCTGCACGTTTGAGATCATGTTTATGCTCAGCACAGTCTCATTTATTTGCAGGGGGTGCCCTTCACACAACACACTTGAGAAAGAGTCACCCCACAAACAAAACGCCGGGAAATTACACTCGGAGCAAGCAGAACAGCCTTGAAGGGCCCGCAGTGCATGGGCTAACGGAGTTGGCAAACAGAAGGTGGTATTTTTAGAGAGCATCCAGCAAGAGGCAGCGAGGCCGAAGTGAAGGAGGCGCATGGTTGGTGGCATTTGCTGATAGTGGCCGTTAGGGCCAACTAGGGGCAAGACAGGACCTTGAGATGGGAGAGAGAAAGTCAGATAAATTAAAGAGACCGGGAAGATGATTAGAAAAGAAGCCAGAAGGAAGATACGTTCTGGAGTGAAGCGAGGAAAGTGAAGAGGAAGGGTTGGAGAGTAGTTGGAGAGGATGAGGTGAGAGGGACATAGAAAACAGAGAAGACAAATAAAGGACAGCAGTCCTGTTATTATTTGTATTATATTGCTTAGCTGCCATAACTGAGATTGGAGTGCCATTGTACTACACTGCAAAATATCTTACAGTCAAACCAGACTAGACAGGCCACAGGTGGGAGGGGAAACTGAGGCACAGAGCAGGGGCATCGACTTGTTCAAGGTCACCCAGCAGATCAGGGAACAGAGTCCGGGTCTCCAGGCTCCTCGTTCAGTGCCCTACTGACGAGACCGTGCTGCACTAGGACAGCGATAGCAAAAGAGAAAGTGGGAGGAATATAATTGCTTGAAGAATGTATGCTTCTATTGTTTTAGCAGTTTATAGTTGATCAGGAACCATTAAAGCAGATGCCTATCAGTGAGAGACAAGCAAATGGCCCCAAGAGGTCATAGGACAAGGGCAAATTTGAATTTTTCCCCCTTTTCTCACCAGGGTTGGGGCTGTGGAAGTTCCTTTTGTGTTCGCTATCTCCTGAACTTTGGATTTCGGACCTGCGCATAGGAGATAATAGTAATTTTAATCAGTTTTAGAACTTACATCGCACTTTGCAACTTCAAAGCAATGTAGAAACATAAACTACATAGCCAAGTCTCCCAACACCCCTGGGAGAAAAAAAATATTTCTCCTCTCCCCCATTTTACAGCGGGGGTGGAGATGCACCGAGGTTAAGTAACTTGCCCAAGGTCACAGAGGGAGGCGGGAGTAGAACTCGGGCCTTCCTGCCTCCTTGTCAAGCCTTCAGCCCACGCTAAGGCCATGCAGTGAACTCCGCATTGACTCCCAACAGCCAGGTGAAGTGCACAGGTCAAAAGCCAGCTCCAGAACCTTTTAGCCACCCCCTGCCTGTGACCAGGAAGTGCCAGGGCATTTCTGCCCCGTGGAGGTGCTCCTGGCTGCGAAATCAGAACTGGGCACCAGACAGTGCTCTCACCTTGACTCATCCCACCGCCACACGACGGAGACTCTAGCGCCGTAGCTATGGTGGCAGAACTCCATTGGGCAGACACAGCCGTTCCTCCATTTTCCAAAATGGCGGTTTTCCCTTTCTGTAGGAACAGCACCCCACCTAACAACGGTTGCTATAGCGACAGAAGCATTCTTCCACTGACATAGCTGCGTCTACACTGGGGGGTAGGTTGGCATAGCCATATCAGTCGGGGGTGGGGGTGGGGAGGAGGCTGATTTTTCACACCCCTGACCAACATAGCTACATCAACCTAATTTTTAAGTGTCAACCAAGGCGTATTCTTCACCTCTCTGGCACGAGGTTTGTGATGATCTCCCTATGAACGGGGAAGAGAGAACGCCGGGGGAATGTCTACACTGCAGCTGGGAGTGAGCCTACTAAACACAATAGCGTGGGCATTGTAGCCTTTGGTAAGCCCCCCAGGTCCAAGCCTGCCCCACACACTGTCTCCACCAGAGCCACCACTAATGACGCAACAGCCACACGTATCAGAGGGGTAGCCGTGTTAGTCTGGATCTGTAAAAGCAGCAAAGAATCCTGTGGCACCTTATAGACTAACAGACGTTTGGCAGCATGAGCTTTCGTGGGTGAATACCCACTTCTTCAGATGCAAGTGCACTTGCATCTGAAGAAGTGGGTATTCACCCACGAAAGCTCATGCTGCCAAACGTCTGTTAGTCTATAAGGTGCCACAGGATTCTTTGCTGCTTTAACAGCCACATGGCTATTTTTAGCATGGTAGCTTGAGCGGCGCTAGCATGAGTCTGTCTGCTGGGCTGCACGGTTCACTCCCAGCTGCAGTGTGGACGTGCCAAGAAAGGCCGTGACCGCTGGGACCAACGAGGGACCGTTGGAAACGGGGAGTTATGGGAATGGCCATTGGAAGCTGAGTCATGGTAATCGGAGTGGGACAGATATTGGAGGGACAGTTGGAATGAGGCGCACAACCAGCCTGTCATGGGTACGACGGTTTGAACCAGGGACGAACAGTTGGAGTTGGGCATTTATAGAAGTGACAGCTCGGACAGGAGAGTAGGGGCTTGACAATGGGAACTGGGCAGATTTCAAAGCTAGGAAGATGTTGGAGGATAGGCCTTCGGGCAGTAATGGCTAGAACCAGGGAGTTAAGGGAATGATAATCAGAACTGGGAAGATACCAGAATCGGGCCCTTTGTGGGAGCAACAGCTGGAAAAGGGTGTTTATTGCGCCTGGTTACACCAGAGAGTGACAGGAGCAGGATTTTACCCTGGGAACAGCACTTTGAATGGATGGAAATGAGCAAGAAGGGGAAGGACAATTAGATAAACAGCATCTAGGGGGAAAAAAAAAACCAACCCCAGCAGAACTTGGAGGAAAGAAACAAAGAACAGGCAGGAAAGAAAAATGAACAGGAAGCTGGATAAACTTCAGGAGAAGAGAAATGAAAGTGAGGCACAGAAATGACTACGGAAGGAGCAACAGAAGCATGCAAAAGATGCCTGGAGGAATGAAGGCAGAGGAAGAAAAACAGAGCAAGGAACACCCCCCCCCACACACACACACACCAAAAAGCTGAGTGGGCATCTATTTCTGTCTCACCACATGGAATGTGTGACAGGTTTGATTTTTCTATTTCATTAGTTATGGGGAGAGGAAAATAGGATTAAGCAGGAATAGTCCCCTTATTAAAGTATTTATGCAAATCAATGGGGCTTGTGGGTTCCAGATGAAGTGGAATAAATGCCCAACCCTGGTTATAACAGGAGAGTGTAGCCTATAACAGTGTGTGGATCTTGTCAGGTCCTGGTCTCTCTCATTCCTAATTAATATGTGTGGTAGGAGGGAGCTAGCGCACAGGGAGTATCACAGCATCTATCACACTGGGGCGCATTGTATGAGTGAAAGAGAAAAGGAAGATGGTGGAAATGAAAGGAAGTGGCTTGGAAGGAAAGGGGAGCAGTACAAAAAGTGACTCGTGTGAAGAGTTCCCCCACCAGGAAGAGACAAAGAGGAAGCCAAGACTAGAGAAGAGATCGGACTAGACAGGAAGGGTCTTGAGAAAACCACGATGGGAAAATAGGGAGACTTAGAAGGGAAGGCAATTAGAGCCCAAGATCTAGGATAGCTCCAATTTATTTCTGACTATGGGCAGGTGGGAGTCAAGGTTCAGGAGAGCAACAGTGAAATCAGAGATGTGGAATCAAGAGGACTTTTCACCAGGAACATGCACTACAGTTTCGGATCCATTTATCAGTAACGTGACCTAGTCATAAGGTGACAAGAAAGACTGGCAGAGAGCGATCAGAGATTGATAAAGAGAAGCAGTAGAGTTGGGGGTCACCAGCTCAGGAGTGATGTTCAAGGTTGGAAGCTACCTATGAGATGCCTCTATGGGACAGAGAAAAGTACCAAGGACGAAGGTGTAAGGGCTCTTTAACAGGAAGAAGGCGGCATGGGGGGAGATATCGACCCCTGAAGGAAGCATACTGGAGGCACTGCTTCCTTGGCTGGGGCACTCCAAAAGTGCAGTGACTGTCTAAATTGGATGCTTCCCTGAGATCAAGTGGGGGTAGCAGAGAGAAGGATCTGTAATCACAAGCAGGACATAGGTCAAATCTACCCCTTAACCTCTGTCTGCCACTTGTGCAAGTTTGTGCAATGAGACAAACTCATGCATCTCATCCTTATAAAGTTTGTGGCACGCTGGCACATCACAATGCAATGACAGTGCCTTGAAACACTATCCGACCATGGTCCAACTTTGTAACATCAGTCTCAAGAGTTACAGCGGGTACATCTATATTGTTAAAAAAAATAAAATAATAATAACCAAAAAACCTTGCATCAGTGTGTCTCAGAGCCCAGGTCTACAGACTTGGGCTTGCAGGGCTTCTGCTAAGGCACTAAAAATAGCAATGTAGATGTTCCCACACTGGCTTCGAGGCCCACTGCCCCACCGGCTTTTGGAGCCCAAGTGGGACTGTCTACAGTGTACAGCTATTTTTAGTGCCGTAGCGCGAGCCAGAGTCTGTAGACCTGGACTCTGAGACTCGCTGCTGTGGGCTTGGGTTTTTTTCAGTCTAGACGTACCCTTAGAGTCATATTAACATCTTCCAAACAAGATTTGCAGGACAAGACATCATCCATTAAAACTGGGACAATCTTGCAGGGAGGGAAGGAAAATGGAATGGGTAGTAGTGACCCTCTCTCCTTCTGATGAATGACAGTCTCTACATTCAAGGAGATAGTTTGGAGAACGGTATTCCCCAAGTCTCATGCCTGCTTATGGTAATGCCACCGCAGTCTTCTTTTCACGTGCCCAAAATATGTATGTAACCCCCTCCCCATCACTTGAGTTGAATAATTTATGGAGGAGGAATGAACTATTGTAGGATGATCTACATATCTAGGTTTCTATGCACCCAAGAGGCTCTGAAGGTGTATCTTCTGCAGGACGTTTTGTTGATCATATCTGCAAAGGCATAAACAAATGCTCTTCTGAAACCAAGGGATAAAACCCATGGCACAGAGAGGTATGAAATGAGAACAGGCCTGAGAGCCAGGAATTTCCAGCTCTGAGGCATCAGGGAAGTACTTAAATTCTCCATGCCTCAGTTTCCCCCTCTGTAAATCAAGGGTAACAAAATGTTTACCTACCACACAGGGATGGCAGGGAAGACTAATTTGTCAAAGTTCTGCAAGGATTACAGGCCCTGTATGTAATTACATTGTAATTTGCTGATATTTGTGTGAAGCAGAAGATAAACCTCTGGTGCTACCAGAGCTCATTTTATCTCTGGCGGGGATGGTTAGCCAGAGAGTGGGTGGATTACTCTACCAGAGCCAAGGAAGTCTCCACAACCCTCCCTGCCCTTAGGCACGCATTCACCACCCAACTCCCATCTCTCCATAACAAGCCATGTTTCTTGGGTCTATCAGCCTGGGACCATCAACTGGAATGGACTAAAGCAGGTCCCCGAAACACACCCAACAAAACGCCTCTCTCGCAGGAAGGGCAAGCTCTGAAGTCAGCCTACAAACGAATCTGCCACGCGTGAGGCCTGGCCGTTCTGATAACTGCTGCTATCGTTTCCCTCCCGTAGGGAAAGTCACACAGTCTTTCCATAGGAGTTCAAAATAAAGGCGCGCGCGCCCCTTCCTCTGCCTGGCTGGGGTCAGCACTGCTCCCACACAGCTCCCCCATTTTCCTTGGCTACTGCAGAGGAGCGCTTCCCCCTAGGTGTCAGTCTACATTAGCCCTTTCCTTCCCACAACCGTCTGATGGTACCTCTGGGGTAGGTGCTTGGCCATCCCTCCGACTTTCCCTCCCCCATATGCTCCAGCTGGTGGAAGCAAATCCCAGCTCCCCCCCCACGGCCCCCAACTAGAAGGAAGCCCCCACCGTCTCTGCTCCCTCTTTGTCCTGCTCCTCCCCACAGCCCAGCAGCGCCCCCCGCCCCAGCTGTTCAGCCTCCTCCCACTCCCTCCCTCACCTAGCCTCCCCCTTTTCCCATAGTCCTCCACCATCCCACAATGCCCAGCGGCCCCACGCCCCGGCTCCTGAACGCGCGTCCAGCTCCCTCCTCCCTGCCTGCTCGGCCAACCAAACTTGCACCCTGCTCCCTCTGCGGGCCCCGCCTCAGCCCGTTACTAACCCCGCCCCTCCCGGCCAAGAAGAGCTTCCCATTGGTGGCGGCCGCAGTCAGTCAGGCCTTGTTTTCAGAGCCAGCGGGGTAGGCTGTGCGCGCTTGTCGCTCGCTCGGCGGGGCTGAGGGGGAAGGAAGGAAGGAGGGAGCGGGCGGGCGGCGGCGGGGAGAGCGCCGAGGGGTGGGAGCGGTGCTAGGCCTGGCAGGAGGGGGCGCAGGGGTCCCGGGCTCGGGGGCGAGGCCGGGCCGGGCCGGCGGGGTCCCGGGCTGAGGAGGCCGGGCCGGGGGTCCCGGCGGCGGCGGCGGAGCCATGACTCTGGAGTCCATGATGGCCTGTTGCCTGAGCGACGAGGTGAAGGAGTCGAAGCGCATCAACGCCGAGATCGAGAAGCAGCTGCGGAGGGACAAGCGCGACGCGCGCCGGGAGCTCAAGCTGCTGCTGCTGGGTGAGGAGCCCCCCCGCGGCCGCCGCCCCGCGCCAGGCCGCCCCCCGCCCTAGAACCCCCCGCTCCTTCGGCCGCCCCGCCCCGGATCGCTTCCTCTTCTGGGTGCCCTGCTGGCCCCCACCCCTTAGCACCCGCCCCGGCCCCCACAGCGCCCGCCCCGCTCTGCATCCCGCCCCGATCCCCTTTTCTTCTCCCCCCACAGCACCCGCCCCGCTCTGCATCCCGCCCCGATCCCCTTTTCTTCTCCCCCACAGAACCCGCCCCGATCCCCTTTTCTTCTCCCTCACAGCGCCCGCCCCGCTCTGGATCCCGCCCCGATCCCCTTTTCTTCTACCCCACAGAACCTGCCCCGCTCTGCATCCCGCCCCGATCCCCTTTTCTTCTCCCTCACAGCGCCCGCCCCGCTCCGCATCCCGCCCCGATCCCCTTTTCTTCTCCCCCCACAACACCTGCCCCGCTCCGCATCCCGCCCCGATCCCCTTTTCTTCTCCCCCCACAACACCCGCCCCGCTCTGGATCCCGCCCCGATCCCCTTTTCTTCTCCCCCACAGCACCCGCCCCGCTCTGGATCCCATTCTTTTCTCTCTTCTCCTCCTCCTCTGGATCTCCTCCCCTCTTCGCATCGTTCCCACCTTGAATCTGGCTTTCACTCCCCTGCATCAATTACCTTCTTCCCCAGTGATGACTGCTGTGAGCACATCCCTTGTGGCTATATGGGCAGCCCTCCGCATATGTTAAAATAAAGACTCTTCACACCCATCACATGGTTTAAAAACTAGGTCCTTTTTAAGCTCTACATGTATTTGTTGACAGTAATCGTGTTTATTACACTAGTGCCTGAGGCCCTGCAAAGAATGAGCTCCTATTGTGCTAGTCCTTCCTTCCTTCCCCTGTCTTAGAAACCACCTGTTCACCTCTAGTCTAGTGATGCTCTGGAGGCACATCTATGCTGGCCAGACCCCCAGCTCTGCACACCTTCTGCTTATCAGAGTTGACAACTGTCAGGCACTTTGCTGTTGTCCAAAATATAACTTGTGAGGAAAAACAGTCTGGGAAATTTTTAAAAAGCAGGGCCTGGTAACTTCTAAACAGCTATCTTCCTTATTCATCCTAGATTTGGAGTAATTCTAATGTTCAGTCTGGGGGCCGACTGGTTTTTGTTTTTCTTTCATAGTGGATTTTGTGTTAAAATTGCTTTTGACCTAAGCAGAAACTTCAAAATTGAAATGACTCTTAGTCTTAAAAAAATCCTGTTGGAGAACTCAGTTGGGCCTACTGACTTATTTGTGCATGAGAATTTTCATTACTCAAACTGGTGTAATTTATAAATTGTTGGCAGGCTTCTGGCTCTTTCATTAACATCGCTCCATGAAGAAGTCATCTCTGCCTAGTCTGGTGGTCTCTGTGGTCTTCTCCCTCCTTTGTTAAATGGGGGAATTTATCCAACTACAGCTCCCAAGGTCCCTGGGTGCCATTCTTTTCCTCCCATTCTCTCCTCCAGCAGGGCTCGGAGATGTCTAAACCAGCCTGCAGGGAGAAATAAAGATAAGGCAAAGTAATTCTGAAGTCAAATGGAGTCATAAGAATGGTGCAGGATTAGTATTGGAAAGGAAAATAGTCAGGACTAGCTCTAGGAGTGGGGCCCCACTGTATTAGGATAAGGACATACCTGTTCAGATACCACACAGGTGGAGTGAGTGTCATTTAAGTATGTAAACAACATTTTGTCTGTGTTCATATCTCCATCAGCATACTGAGGTGTCTCGTAGTACCTCCGAGGTTCCTAGTGGATAGGGAATCAGTTCTTCTATATGGTTTTCGGAGAGCTGCCATCATAAGTTTTCAAAAAGTAATAGATTACAGACTTTAATGTTAGCAGGAAATGTAATGCTGGGGTGCAGCTAGCCCATAAGCTACTCTTAAACCATGAGGCCTATGAAAACACTAAGTTATTGCTGCTCTTGTCATGGGCCTTGTCATTTATTGTATCTGTGATTTCAAATCAAAATGGGAAGTGGGTCTAATTAAACAAGGCTGTTAATTTGGTATGTGTACTGAACTGGCATGCCAGTCAGGGATGTTTGAAGATGTAAGGTGTCCAGTTCCACATGTGGGTATGTCTGCATCAGCTTTCACAAGCTAAGCGAGGCTGGGTCTGGCCAGGAATGACTGAATAGGAATATCTAGGTTGATGCATAGTGGTGTTACTGATTGAGTAAATGGCACACTTTCTTCTTAGCCATTAATAGTACAGTATCCCAGCAGCATGTTAAAAGCATGTTGGAGGTGCTGCTCTCCAGGTGAAATGTAAAACCAGGTTTCTGATCACTTGTCCAAATTCTTAAGGCTGAGTCTATACTAGGGAACTTTCCTTCCCCCAAATCTAATTGGCTTTAAAAACTGTTAATGTGAACCAGTTTTAAAACTGGTCGTACCATGGTTAGAGTAAGCTCCAGGAGGTCTGAACCATTCCTTGACTCAACTAGTTTGAAAACTGATTCATTTAAAAAAACAAACAAAAAAAACCCCTCAAGATGCCTGGACCCTGGTCTACAACTGGCTCCAAACTGTTTTAAAATCAGTTCAGCTAAACTTTTTAAAAAACAAGTTAGGATTTGGGGGGAGACATCCATAGTTTAGACATGGCCAAAGAATAACAGTGTTAGCCCTAATAACTGCATTCTGCCTCCTTATATTCCATTTTCACTTTCAACAGGATATGATACTCTTCACTGCCTCTCCTAAACTGTTACGTAGTATTGTGCACTTTTAAGCTGCAGTCACATTAGCCCATAAAGGGGGTAGTGCTAGTGGTGGGTGAAGTTAATTTCCTCTGTGTGGTTCATAAAGTCATTCAGAATCCTTTGGTGTGTATGGTGCAGCATAAATGCAGATCATATTAGTTAGAGAGAGGCATTTTCTTGGTTAAGAATTTTGGGGAGGGCAGAATATATTTTAAGAGAGATCATATAAACAGTAGAGTATCAATAAGAATGTAGGGTAAGCGGAGGTAATTTCTTCCACACTGCTTTGCTGTCCAGTGTGGTGTCAGTCGGTTTATATTGAAGCCTGAATTAGAAATATTGAGTGAAAAATAAGTGCTGTTATGAGTTGGACTGCTAATAAATAGTGCTGTTTCAGTGCTTCAGTTACTGCCCACTGATACTGGGCATACATTAATCTTTTTAATGAAGAAAATGAGGTTATTTTTCTTGTGTAAAGTTACTTTGTCCCAGAAGAATATGAAAGTAAGCAATGGGTGCCATTGACCCAACACACGAGTTCGTTTTCAAATGCATTTGTCATCAGCAACGCGTATTATAAACTATGTGGCTTTTATGGGTTGACTGAAGGAATGATGAGCTCAGATTATTCCGTTGTCTCAACATTATCATATAAAAACGGTTCTTATGAACACAGGAGACTATCCTCACTTGTGTTTTCGGTGTTCCATAACAGTCATGGTGTGTATATTGTTGAGGGACCGAAGCCAAGCCAGGAGGCGCGTATTTAAAAATGGAAGATCAGGGGTTGTGCATTTGATCTCTCGTGTGCTAGAATAAGTGAACCTAAGTTAGTGATCTGGTGCTGAAGTTTGTATTACAGTTGCATCATCAAAGTGCTTTGAGACGCCTCTACTCTTTGTTGGTTACTGTGGTAAAAGCACGAGGAAGTGTTTCTCACCACAGTGTACTCAACCGCAAAAGATTTCACTTTCTGGGTTTTTTTGGGGGTTGGGTTTTTTTTTTTTTTTTTTCGGTTTTTGTTTTGTGTGTGTGGTGTAACTTTCTAGAGGAGACCAAGATAGCTAGTTAGTGGCAGTTACATAATTTATTTTAATGTTCAGTAAATGGAGACATTAAAAAGCCTAGCAGAATTTGTAGACTTCTTTTCTTGCTCTTTCTGGTTAGGTGTTTGTTGTTCTTTTTTCTGCTCGGGTATTTGTTTGTTGCCCTGCAGAATAGACATAGGAACTTCAGAATCTACTCATAAGGAGTTATTATGTGCATTTGTGATAAATGAGCCTCTGTCGTTATACGTCGAACCCCCCTGATTTCTAGTTGGAGATCTGATGGTTCATGTTGCTGAAGCCAGGGATTTTCCATACATTGTGTCCCTGAATCTGGAGAGTTGAAGGATTTGTCACCTTCCTAATACTTCTTAAGATGAGCGTGCGCCTGGGTTCATTACCCTGGTAATCTAGTAACACATGAGTCAATATAATCAGCAAAGCTCCATATTGAGGCAACTTTTCGTTAAATGCACATCAACTGCAAATCTGGGAAAACTTCCACAAGAGCATTCTGTAGAATGAATGTACGTTTTTCTGGAGATTCGACAGTGTACAGTTGCTCTGTGAAGGAATTAGCTGCAGAGTGTGTAAGGTGGCTATGGGGGGACAGTCTGTGGAAGGCATATATGGTCAATCCTTACAGCTGATCAGTAGCCATATAAATGAATACATGCAGAAGAGGCCACTGGAGAAAACCCATTCTCCTCCAGCGCTAGTTGGGTCTTGATTGTGACAGGGCTGTGTGAAGCCTTTCTTTGCCCACCCTTTCTCCCTCACATTTACCCTGCAAGATAAGAAAGTTTTCACTTTGTCCCTTTCCCGCTCTTTATTTTCATCACTGAACTGTCACCTGATGCAGCTTACATCTCTCCTAAGCCTAGGATGGCAGGAATGTTGATCTGCCCACCTGACTGTATGTACAGAATGCAGGCTTTGAAAGAGTTAGGGATGTATGAAACATCCAACCAGTGCAAATCTATCTTGCCTTCACAAACAGGTATTAAAACAGTGTAATGAGGGAGGCTTGTACTATGTGATGAGTGGTGTGTTGTCTGCATTGTACTTTGCCCAAGCAGCACTTGCAGCACAGCTTTTTTGGTTTCAGAGCACATTCTTGCCATCGCTTTTCTTTTATTGGAGATGTTAGCTGTTAGTGCTTGGCTGTGTTGAAGCAACACTCACTTGAAATCTAGTTAGTTAATTTTAAAGTCTTTAGTTTAAGGTATTGCACCTACCACAGAGTTTGCAGAGTCTTCACTGCTGCTGTGCAAGAGACTCTCACAAATGGGAGAGACTGACTAGGCAAAGTACTGTTGAATGCCACAGTGTAACAAACAGAAGAAACAAGGAAGACTCTCAAATCTGTGGGTTAAAGTAATCTTCAATGTTACTTGGAACAATAGTAGGTAAAAGCTTTTAGGCAAAAGAGTAACTTTTCCTAAAACTTTAGCAGTCCTCTTGCCAAAATTAACATAAGCCACCTATCTGCTTGATACCAGTTGCGTTCCTCTTACTTAGCCCCTAACTGATAAAGGATGACTTTGTCCATTTCAGCAGGGATAGAGATTGTTAGTTCAGATGTTTGCGGCATCTCAACTGTGTCTGGACTCTTTATTTACTAATTCCTGCTGTTTGGCCTGCTGGTCTGTTTGTTTTTCTTTTAAAACTCTGCTCAGCAGTAGAGATTTGAGATTTCCTTTCCTGGTCCCCTTCACAAGTTGTTTCTCATCCGAACTTCTGAAGATAGTGATCACAAATTAATCCAAAAAGGATTACCACTTCACATGATTTTTTTTTTTTTACTTAAATATATTTCACTATCAGACAGTGGTTTCAGGCCACTGAGAAAAAAAATATGTGGTACAGGTAGTTTTTTGATCCCTTCTTCCTTTCAGAGCTTCTCTTTCTAATATATCGTGTTTATATCTAGTAAGGAGACGTCTACATTGAGTAGGGAAAGAGAGTTTGTACTAAAATACTGAGAATTCTACTGGAGCTTTTATGATCTAACAGCCTTCCCCCACACCCTTTGGCACCCCAGTTTGTATAACATACTGATTTAGGAATATATCAGGGAGTTTAGCTGGAGCTGTGATTATAGCATCAAGCTGAATTGTATGGTAATAGGTTAGGTGTGACTGACGGATGGGGCTTTTTGAGGCAGGATATGAGGGAGTGGCTGTAATGTAAGATTTGGAGTGAATACCAGAATTGCTTTAAGCCTGTCAAAAAGAACAAGTGCTCTTTCCATCATGGTCAGTTAGGCTTATGGTTGCCATCGGATGGGCCCACCAGGACCACTATATAGACTCCCAAAAAGGAACTGGAGAAGTAATAATCAGTGGAGTAGATCCACTTGGATACATTAATAGGTGCAGTGGAGTAGGATGCAATAATAGCTTTACTCCTTCTGTACCGAACCTCATTTGTGATCTCTATTGACGTTTTCCCTTTGTTTGGTCTCTTCATTTGCAGGCACTGGGGAAAGTGGGAAGAGCACATTTATCAAACAGATGAGGATAATTCATGGCTCAGGCTACTCTGAAGAGGACAAAAGGGGCTTCACCAAGCTGGTGTACCAAAACATCTTCACTGCCATGCAGTCCATGATCAGGGCCATGGAGACCCTGAAGATCCTATATAAGTATGAACAGAATAAGGTGAGCCAAATTGCAGAGCTCCAGCGAGCCATCGCTTCGTTGCTTGGTGGATTTGCTTCACCAGTTCATGTTTGTCTGAGGGGTTTTTTTTAGGGCATAGCTGTGGGTTCTTGCCCTGTATTTGTGCTGCCTTTTGTACTATAGCCGCTACCTGTTCAAACTTCCTGGTAATTGGCCCCGTATGGCAGTTGTATCCTCCACTGCTTCTGTGGTACTATGCCGCTCTGTGGCTTTATTAATAGGGGTGTCAGTAGGGAGTATAACAGTTTTCATTTGGCTAGACATGTGTGTTCTACTTCTGTGAATTGTCCCACCTAAACATTTCTAGGGGCGGGAACTGATCTGCACCCACCTCACAAAGACCAAAGCATTTTGAAGGTGCTGGGTCTTCCTCTGTATGACAGGTGTCATTACCGAATGCCGGAGGGTGCATAAGG
The DNA here is from genome assembly GCF_020497125.1 of Mauremys mutica. Taxonomy (NCBI): domain Eukaryota; kingdom Metazoa; phylum Chordata; order Testudines; family Geoemydidae; genus Mauremys; species Mauremys mutica. The sequence goes on from NC_059095.1 coordinate 6,455,747, forward strand.
GCCCAGAAGATTGCACTATTAGAGTGACACCTACTAACAGCTGCAGATGGAGATCTGTCAATTTTCCTTTTATTAACTCTTTTTTTAAGGATTTGTAACTCAACACAAACATTTATTCTGGGATGAAGCTTGATTTACAGGATTTTGGAAACTTTTGGGCTGGCTTTAAGGTGTATGAGTGCAGATGATTTTTAAGTGTGTAAGTGTCAAGAACTTAGATGTTAGTATGCTCTGCTGTCCCAACACTTAGTGGATTTATTTTTCAAAATGAAATTGTGCAAAAGTTATACCAGGTGTATTGTAGTTGCTGTATTTTAACTTTTTTAATAGCCACGTAGGGACTGGGAGGCTTTAGGGGATTAGTAATAGGACATGGCACCTTTCTTCTCTAGATCTTTGGTCCAAATTGAGGCCCAAGTCAGTATAGACTTGAAGATATCACTATTAAGTTAGGGGAGAGGGATAGCTCAGTGGTTTGAGCATTGGCCTGCTAAACCCAGGGTTGTGAGTTCAGTCCTTGAGGGGGCCACTTAGGGATCTGGGGCAAAATCAGTACTTTGTCCTGCTAGCGAAGGCAGGGGGCTGGACTCGACTCAATGACCTTTCGGGCTCCCTTCCAGCTCTATGAGATAGGTATATCTCCATACATTATTAAATGGAAAAAGAGTTGAAGGGCTCAGATGAGTTCTTAATGACCAGGTATCCACATCACAGCTGCCTCTAACTGGCTGTCTTGTTTCCATTCTCAACAGAGGGATCAAGGATTGAATGGTTCTTGAAGGCAGAACTCCCCTTTGGCCTTTAGAAAGAATCTGTCTGGGCCAATGCTGAGGCATGGGTGTGGTATGAGGATGCTTCCATTACCCGTGTTTTCTCTGGGGTGTGGTTAAAGGACTCTAGGGGCTATAATCTGTCACCTTCCACAAAGGCTTAATGTACATAAGAAAGCAAACTAGATTAAATTCTCTCTTTGAAGAAAAATATAGTGTGGGTGAACAGAAATTGCTTCTCATTGCGTCCAGAAAACCCTTAGGAATTGCAGTGTTGGTGTGTGTAGTCGCTGTATCAATACAACAGGCTGCAGTGATGACTTCAGTCCTGCTGCACTTTGTGGTGTCAGCTTTGTTCAGATTATCTTTTTCCTCCTCCATAAAAGAAGAGGCCTGGATTATAGCAGACTGCAGTAAGGTCTCCCACACTCTTAAAAATGTAGGCTAAAAGCAATTAAAGCCTTACAGTGAAACACTAGGCAGCTACGTTCTGGTAATAAAATTGACTGCACTCCCCAGTCAGGCAGTCTGGGACTCCATGCTCTCAGCTCTGTGCTTGGGTTTTGGTGTTTCTAAACAGTGAGTGACTTATGCTCTAGCACAACTTGGTAAGTTAAATTCAGAGAATCTGACATTTCTGTTCAGGATCACGTGATGCTTCCAGGAGCTTTTACAGATGGTGGCTGGTACTGAGAATATAAAATTGGTGTTTTTCCTTTTAACCTGTTGGAGATCTAAGTACAAATTGAATGGATAATTTGTAGATGTCTAGTCTGCCCATTGCTGTCCTGTTGCAGGTGATGTAAGCAGCTTGACCAGCATCCAAGATGTAGCATTCCTGGAGCCCTTGCAAGAGGATCTAGGTTTAATGTATGCTCACTTGTCTTTCACACTTCTATCCTCAGACCAATGCACTGCTGATTCGGGAAGTGGACGTAGAAAAAGTCTCAACCTTTGAGCAGCCATATGTAAGTGCAATTAAGACATTGTGGACTGACCCTGGAATCCAAGAGTGTTATGACAGGAGGCGAGAATATCAGCTCTCTGATTCAGCTAAGTAGTAAGTACATAAGCACTCTGGTGCGCTGCTGGATATCAGGGCCATGTTGGCTAAACAAAAGCTCCCAAAACTTAGTTGGTGTCTACAGATGCCTGAATATGGTTATCACACCGCAAACTGGTGCTGCTGTCTTTCTTTTAGTTTTTGTAGACTATCTTCTTTCCTCCTATTATTTCACACTATGATATAGGTGTATCTATCTGCTAATGATTTAGTCTGGTGGGGTAGTCTAGGCAATGTGGGTGTATGCTTCTGGGTTTGAACTGTAAGCATATGCCTCCCTGCCTCTTCAGTAACTCTGGTTCCAAACAACTGTTAGCACCGTGCTTTTTTGATTCTGGTTTTGTGGCTTCATTTGTTACACACACAGAGCTCTGGTGGGAGGTGGGAGCAGGGGATGGGATACGTTTTTAGTACTGGAATGTCTGGAAAATCCATACACTCTTGTAGCACCACCAGCTGCTTTCCACGAGTTCTGTTGGGTGATAAATGGAGCTGTTCACACCTCTGTCCCAGGATGCACAGGTGGCTATGCAGTGCCCACCCAGACCATCTCTGTACCCTGTTCCTGTTCCTACACAGCAGAAATGCCACTTTCCCCTGTTGACTTAGTCTTATGGAGCCATGGGTTGGGGGGTTGGGGGGGAAATCAGGTTTTGACATTTGGAGCTGTTGCAGAATGTCTGAGCACATAGAGACTCTGGAAGATGGCAGTGCGTTGGGTCAGGTACAGATTTTTTTTATAACCAGAAGGGCTAGGTAGTTCATTTTAAATTAAACTGAATTCTGCAGTAAACATTGGAAATGCCAAAATCCATCCTATAACAAGGACTTTCTATAGCACTGATTTCCAGAGACCTAGGAGATGGTAACGGTTTCCTAATTCTGTTGCCTTCATGCGTCTCATTTGAAGCAACAAGTATGAGAAGAGCTGCTTGTATCTGCTGCTTTGCACATGGCCTCCTCTCTTCCCTTGACTGAGATAGAAATTGAATGTTTGGCTGTAACTTTGTGAGGTGTAACACATGGCAGTTACTACGTCAGAAGAGATTCTAGGGAATTGCTGTCAATTGATAGGAGACAGTCATCAAAATTTACATGTGGAGAAACCTATTAGGCCGCCTTGGGATTCAGTGAAAGGTTGTTCCCTGAAGTATGACTTCCAGTACGTGGTCCTGTCCCATTTTAAATGATCCTAGTGATGCTGCTAGCAGTCAGATTTCTTTTGGTGTCCTTAACTTGTGTATGGGGGGAGAGAGGAACTTATGGCTATAATATGTTGAAACCCCCATGAGTGTGAGCTACAGTCTAAGGTGCTTTTTTGTTTGTTTGTTTGTTTTCTTCATATGCCTCTCACAGCTACCTTAGTGACGTGGATCGAATCGCAACCCCAGGATATCTACCAACCCAGCAAGATGTGCTACGGGTTAGAGTTCCTACAACCGGAATAATAGAATACCCCTTCGACCTAGAGAATATTATCTTCAGGTACTGAAGCTGTAGCACATGCTATACTTGTTCTCTCAAGTGGGACTGAACTGGGGGAGCACTACTCTTGGCTTTTTAAACTATTGATCAAGAGTATCCATGTTCTTAGCTAGGGAGGACTTAAGTGTATGTTTGGGAAGGGGGGGGTATTCTGTGTGGTCTCTAAACATGGTATGATTAAGTTGATTAAGGGCATCTGAGTGAGAGGAGTTGAAACCAATGGCTTCTGGGAATTGAGGAGGGTGTTGGTTAAATGGAATAGTTTTGGTACTAGACTTGCTGATTCTATCCAGAGAACCTGAGGTGGGTATACAGCTGGAATTGTGGCTCCTCCTGTGATGTGTGAACATGCTGGCATCTGATGAGTACATAACAGCTCACCAGCCCATTGGACAAGCTGTTGGTAGCTTAATCCACCAAAGGAAAAACTAAGCCTTCTTCTGGCAACACTGGTTTGAAACATAACCTTTTGCAAGAAGTTCTTCTGTCTTCATGCATTGTTGAGGTTCTTTGAGCCATATGTTTCTAACTCTAATGAGAGATCCTGCTTTCTCTGTACTGATTCTTTTATGTGTATTCTCCAGTGTGTCTTCCGAAGGTGATCTCCTATGAATAGCATGTGCCATCAGGATTTGACTCACTTCTGCATCATATGTATATCTGTAGGATTAACTGTGCCTGTATACGATCTCCAAATAGACAGTACCTACAGAGGCATGTTTGCTACTTTGCAACAGGCATTCTCCTTTATTCTATCTAGATACTTATCTGGTCCATGCTGTCATAGCTCTAATGTTGTAGATGGGGGAAGAGTGAACAAGTGGTAGAAAAAGAGACTAGAAACCTGGACTTGGGGTTCAGTTCTTAGCTTTGCCATACCCTGAGCAAGACACTGTCTCTGATTTGTATTCCTCATCTGTGAAATGGGAATAACGTTCCATTGAGAGATAGGGACTGGACTTGGTTGGCTTTGTTTTATAATTTTTTTGGAGATCCATTTATAAAAGGTGCAATAGAAGTGAGTTGCAGGTTATAATATAGTGATTCAAATTACAGACCCAGTATCCTGATGGTTTTTCTTAGGCATATGGTGTGAATGTGTGGTTGACTGGGTTTTATGCATTGCCTATGGATTAGCATAACTCCATTCAGCATAATGTCCTGGGGAAAGCCAAATAGTCAAAGGAAGTTCTTAACCTCAAACTTTCTCTCACAATCAGAAGTTTTAATATGAAGCCTTAATATCAAAATGTAAATAGCTTTGGCTTTTGGTAGAACAGGATTTGAATGGATTTGCCAGAGTTTCTTTTCAGTCTCCATGGTTCAGGGTGATGGATGAGCCTAGTTCCAGAAGCTCTGCTCAGTAAGTGAGGCCAGGATGCAAACAGGAATGAGGATGCTTATATTTGCTGTCAAACGTGGAGGTGGCCATGGAATTAGCATTCAGAGAACTTCCTGTTACGCTGTGTGAGCACAACTGCTCGTAGAGGACACATGTTACTGTATCCTGATGCCTGCTTCACTTGGGGGGAGAAAGTTGTTTCTCTCGTTCATATCCTAGTGCTTTGGGTGCAAGCAGAGAAGCTCTTATTGATCCTTGACAGGCTATTGCTTTGATAGATTGTATGTCTTTCTCTTCCTTAGAATGGTGGATGTTGGGGGTCAGAGGTCAGAACGAAGGAAGTGGATCCATTGCTTTGAAAATGTGACCTCCATCATGTTTTTAGTAGCCCTTAGTGAATATGACCAAGTTCTAGTGGAGTCTGATAATGAGGTAAGCCTGAACAGGAGTAGGCCCTAATGATGAGAGGAAAGTGGGGAGGGTCTTTCTGATTTTCTTGGAGGTTGGTACTAAACTGCTTGGTGCCAAGAGAACTGGAACTTGAATTACTAGTAACTGTTGTTTTTGGCCTTCAGCTTTTCCCACTACAAAGAGAGAACCTGGGGCTAAATGGGTCATGGCTCTTCTGGAAACAGGGTACAAGATAGTTTGAAATGCACAGTGCAGAAACATTCTGATGTCAGTGGGTGTCCCACAGCTTAGATTCTCTGCGTCCCTGATGAAAAGCCCTCAAGATCTTGTACACGTTCCTTTTTTCCCTTCCGTGTTAAATTTCCCACCCTAGATACCTTGTATCATGGCAACCATCTTGCCAAATAATGGCTAGTCTCTTTGAGAACATCATTATAGTGCCTTGACCAGCTAGAAGAGCGGCTGTTAAGCAGCAGCAGGCACTCCATCTCGTGAGCCAACACATACCTTTGCTGGGAACAAATCTTCATGACCAGAAGTTGATCCCAGATCTACCACATGATAATGAAAAGCATAAAATGACTTGGGCCAATAAGAGGGCACATTGACTGGCAAGTAATTAAAACCAGCCAAATTAAATTCAAGTCAGTCACAGATGTTGCACTGGTTTCCTATGTACACGCTCCACTGGACCAAAACTGAAATGGGACAAAGGTTTCCACACAGGACGTCTGAGGTGATATGGATGGGTTCATGTGTCTAGGATCAGAGATGGCCAGGTTTTCACAAATGAAGGTTTTCGGTGTGTTGATGTGGTTTATTTCTTGCATCAGAACCGGATGGAAGAGAGTAAAGCCCTTTTTCGGACCATTATCACCTACCCGTGGTTCCAGAATTCTTCAGTCATCCTCTTCCTCAACAAGAAAGATTTGTTGGAAGACAAGATCCTGTACTCCCACCTTGTTGACTATTTCCCAGAGTTTGATGGTAAGTGATTTTTAAAGAGGATCCTTCAAACTAGAATGAACCTTCTAAATAAGGGGAGGGGGAAGAAAACAACAACCAAAAAAATACTTCACCTGTGAGATTTTTAATTAGGTATGAATTCATATGTTTGCTGCTTTCTTCTGTCTGATTTACAGTGAAATCATGCTATAAAAATGAATGTTACAGATTCCGGGCTGAATTTGTTGTAGGATCGAGTGGTGTTGGGAGGAGACAAACCCTTCATTGGGTAGAAATACTTTTTAATAAAGAGCAAAAGTGGCGAGTAAATTTTGAATATCTTGATCTTCGTGTAACTTGTCAATTCTGACAGAAAAAAAACAGCTGCAAACTTTTCATAGATTAACAATTAAAGAAGCTGCCAAATGTCACTAGAAACGTTGCTTTCCGTAGGTCTGTGCATGGATCTCAGCTGAGCTGCGATTATTTTGATTTCAGAGTATTAATTTCCGTACTTGAAATATACATACTTGTGTAGAAGTTATAGACATGCAAGAATTTAGTGGTAGGAGAGATGGAAAACACCAATGAGACCATCAAACCCCTCCTGCAGTCCCTTCGCATAGGCTAATTTGTGGACTGGTCAGATCATCCAAGTCTTTTTGATGTTGGTGTTGAAAAGCATCAGGCAGGGTAAAATCCCTGTCAATCTGCTATTCCCAACTTTGGGCCGATAATACCTTCATGATGCAGGGAAGCTCCCATTTGGGGTTAAGCTCTTCAGCATAAACAGTGTTTTCTGTAACCTCTGATCTGCACATCAATCTCCCACTAAATTGGATGATGCCAACTCTGTATGAGATTGAAGGTATATGGGGGACAGGAGAATAAGGTCAGACAAGCGTTTTTGTTTTTTTTCCCTAAGCCCTCTCCTACCAACTCTTAGCCCTTTGAGGCAGCTGAAAACTGCTGTCCGGGTAAAGGGAGAGCCATCTTTTTTTGGTTTGGGCCAGAGCTCACTGGCACAGTTGGAGAATCCTCTTTTCCCCCAAAGAAATTTCTATCCGTTCGGTCTTCCAGGCAAGCTGCTTGCCTCGTTATGGGCTTGTAACAAAACAGGTCCTAATTAGTCTTCTTTCCAGCCCTGGAGTCTCCTGCCCCCTGGTGTCAGGAAGTATCGACATCTCTGAAGTCTTTACTTGTGTTAAATATTAAGAGGTTCTCACACTACTCTGGAGATCATTGGTGGTCCATGGTGAATTCATATCTTCAGCAGCTAAATCACAGTAGAAGGTAGCAGAAAAATATGTGAAATGCTTTCCTAATATTACTTTTCCAGATAACCAATTGCTGTAGCTGCCAAAGGATGCTGTGTGATTTTTTTTGAATGTGAGGTGGTCAATGATGCTCTCTCTCAAGGTGTGGGCCATGCTATGGAAGCAATATGAGCACACCAAGCACTTCAGATAGACAGACACCTGGTGATGCTCTGTAGTCTAAGGAGCTACTAGTTACATAAAGTGAACACTGACTGCAGCTGCAGTTCATAGCTCTATAAACTGGCTGGTCAGAGAGTAAATGCTACAGGTGGTTGTCTGAGGGTTGTTTCTTGATTCGAATCCGATTTTTGTTCGGCATGTAGAAATAATGGGAACTAGATCTTGTGCTTCAGGGCATGAGATGATTACTGCAGAGGTCAGGAGGAAATCTACAATCCTCAAGATCTGCATTATTTTACAATTGACTAGGTATGTTAAAGGAGAGATTCATTTACATCTACTATTTGCAATTTCAGTATAGTGGTCCAGATAGACTGTTCTTCCGGCAGACTATGTCAGATTCTGTGTTTCACAGATCAGAGACTAAAGCAGCCTCTCAAAGCTTGTCATAGCTTGGTATTCTGAAGCTTAAAATGCACCTACTAGGATTTGACCAGTCCGTATTAGGCATAAGATGTTCCAGATTCCACGACCGAGGGAGCTACATTTCTTCTTCTCCCCTTTGGTCACATAACCTCCTACCCTTGGGGTGGGGGATGGAGAGAAAGCAAGCTAGCAGTTCTGGGGTTTCAAACCAAGTAATGGACTGTGCACAGTGTGGTTTACTGTTGCCTTTGTTTGCTGCAGGCCCGCAGAGGGATGCTCAGGCAGCCCGGGAGTTCATCCTCAAGATGTTTGTGGATTTAAACCCAGACAGCGACAAAATCATCTACTCTCACTTCACATGTGCCACAGACACGGAAAACATCCGTTTTGTCTTTGCTGCCGTCAAGGACACCATCCTACAGCTCAACCTGAAGGAGTACAACCTGGTCTGACCTGCTCTGCCCCTCGCCCCCTTGGGGGGCCTCCTTGTGAAGAAAAGACAAAAAAAGAAAAATTTAAAAATTACAGGAAAAAAAATCTTAATTTTTAATGATGTAATGATTGCAAATTGTCTGATCTGTGGAGTGGCGAATTTGCTCAGTGTTATCCTGGAGTCTCATGTCTCTGTCCACAGAGTAGTTGATTTCATATTTTTAACAAATTGCTTTTATTTCACAGTTAACGGGGGAGGGGGGGTACACCTCACTCTTCGGCACCTTGTTCACCTCTTAATTTTTGCCTAAGCCAAGGCAGCCTCATCTTGGGCTTCACTTTGTCGCTTAGCCGCTTTTATTTCCCTTTTCATTCCCGTGGTCTATATAGAGATCTATAACTTTTCTGGCCAAAATTGTAAATTCACTGGACTGTGGGAGTGTGGAATGCTACTGGTCCCTTTGCCTTGTGCCATAGGGTGCCTCTGGTGTAATTATTAACCCTGCTTGCTTTTTGTTCCCACCCTGCCCTCCCCAAGGACACGCCCCATGGGTCACTGTGATGAAATGTTGGGGAGGAACAATTGCTCTCCATCTATAGCAAAAAACCCACAACAGCAAAGCCATCACTTTTCCATTCTTTGTACCGTTTAGTCTGGGTTACTTTTTTTTTTCCTTATCAATTATAAAAGGTATGGAGACTGTGATTATTATTATTTTTTTTTAAATTATTGATGTTCTATACATAGTTTGCTACATATTGCTGTATTTTGTTCATGGACTTTCAATGATGGGAGCTCTTGGAGCAATAGCTGCTGAGCCTGGGGAGAAGTGCCTGACTGTATTATTATTATTTTTAAAAGTAGGCTCAATTTATGGAAAGAAACTTTCACTCTGAGTGGAGTGTAAGGCATCAAGTGAGCGACTTCTCTACGCAGCGAAGATCAGAAGCTCACTGCATAATTTTGTGGCATTTAAACACCAAATTTTTCCGATTGAAGACCTGAGGTGTCACGTGCCACGCTTCGGTTCTCTTGCGTGCTGTGAACAGCAAGGAAATCCTCCTCATGTTTTGTGCCAGCTGTGTGCATTTGTAAGAGTGCTTCATTCCTGCCCAGCTCGCAAATTGCCTAGAAAGGACCAGAGTTGGGTGACACGGACTCTGGGGTGTGGGGAGGATTCTTACTGCTTGAAAAGATTGTGAAAAGTTTTAGGAGGAGTTGAGGAGTTCTATTACTATTTTCCTGTCTGTGCTCTCCCTGAGACAGATGCTGCTGTGGTTTTTCTTTAGAGGAGCATGGATTCTCTTTGGAGCACTTGCACAGATATTTGCTCCAGAGGTGCAGAGTGCCTGATAATTGAGAGTACAGCAGCCACTTTTGGAGTGTATTGCTGAAGTGAGAATCCTGGGGTGGGATGGACAGCAGGCTAGTACAGGGGAAGGCAGCTGGGTTTGTTGATACAGGTGTTACTCAGAATGGATTCTAGGTGCCATATTGAATTCCACTCAACTGAGGGCTTCAAGCCTTTCTGTCTCGTTTTATAGGCTTCCAGAAGCTCAGGTGAGTGAGCAAACGTACCAAAGCTCTGCTGCCTCTTGTATCTGCCTAGTGGAAGACTGCACTGGCAAGGCAAGCAGTGAGTAAGGAACAGTGGCATCTGTCCCACCTCTTGACATATGTGAAATACGGGCAACACTAATAGTTCTATTACAATTCCAACGAGTAGCATTGGGTCCAAATTCTCTGGATAAACCAGACACGGCTTCAGTTGCTTGTAGCCTGCTGTTGGTCGCGTAAGGCTAACACAGGCCCTAATCTCCCAAGCTGCACGGTTGAAGGGTGTGTCCAATATTTTGTTGTCTCATTTGTAGACTGAGCACTACATCGGTGTTTTGCACAAAATGTAATGAAATTGAACTGCCCCAGATGCCTTTGATGTGTAACACTAAATCTGGAGTTCACACTACTGTCCAGTCGTCCTGTTTTAGGGCTCCCTTGTGTTTTCCAAAACCGGAGAGGGAAGACTGCTGTATTTCACAGAGCACTACAGAAGAAAGAGAGCTCTTGGGGGAGATGCCTGGCCGTATCAGAGAGCTGGTATTGCAGTAATAGCCTTGGGACCAACAAGTAGAGAACCCGGGTCTGGCTGAGAGTAGGGCAGCAGCTGCTTGTAGAATCGCTACATTCCTGATCCTGCCTAATGTTTAGGAGAAACAAGGGAGGGATTCTCTCGTACGCCAGACAGCTTTGCACCAATTTTACCGCGTTTTTGTCTTTATGCCAAAACGATCCTTTTTGTCGAAAGTGTTCTATGAAGAGGATTTTATAATCATCTTGGGTCTATTCTAAATACCATTCTTCTGGAACATATGGTGTGCCAGTCCTCCTGCTTCCCCGATCTTGTGAATGGTTTGCACTGCATCCAATTGCCGGCGGTGGACCTGGCGCTAAGAGATTCAGAATCTTGGAACAGATGTCCCAGAGGTTCCTTTCCAAGGTTAATGATGGTGGCACTTCCCACTTGAATCTGTGTGGGTATCATCCCTCTACCTGCCAAGAGAAGAGATGTTGACCTGTCACAGAAGAAAGGATCTTGCATCATCCGTTGTGTGGAACAGAGTGAATTTGTCTAGCTGTGATGAATTCTGGAAGGATTTTGGGCTTTAGTAAAGATTGGAGCACATGCTGTTTACCCTCCTGCTCCGTTGCTTGGCATAGCTATTGGCCTGGTCACCAGTTGGGCTTGAGGGTAATTGGGTGGGGATATCACATGTCAGGACTGTCCCACAACATGTTTCTGAAATCTCATCTGTCCTAGAGAAGGAACAGGTCAGAGCTGTGCACAGAATCCAGAGGTGTCTGGGTTGTAGCATAGAAGAGAAGGCAGGGGGATTAGCAGGCCCTGCGTGGCGAGAGATGTCCTGCTTGCCGCCGCCTTAGATTGCGAAGCATTCTTGCAGAACCAGCTCTGCTCTGTATCTCTGGGGGCAGACACCACAACAGATGCCTGCTCTAGTGAAAGTGCCAAATCGAAAACCAAACTTGCCTATCTCATCCTCTTCGGTGATAGGGCTGGTCAGGATTTCCCAGGAGCAAGGGAGTGACACTCAGGCCAGAAGTCTGTTGAGATTCACGTGTAAGAATCCCGAATCTTAGGCTGAGGAAACAGCCTCTCGGCCAAGCTCAGTCCATAGTGCACTTTCTTTTGTCCTGAAGAAACAGGCCTACTCCGACTCATCCTAAACTTTACAGTGGAGAGACCCATGCGGGGGAGGGAGGTTGGGAGAAGATCGTCCTGATTTTCCTTGCATTGGCGTCCGGTTTCCTTGCATCATTCCATAAGGATCAATCATATGGTGAGCAACTGCCCCTCCCTGTTCCAGCCCTACTGCCTGTTTCCCTTTCTCCTGGAATCGGATTCTTCGGTCTGCTGCTGTTGCTTCCTAGTGATGTTGGCATTACCTTCAGCTACGGGGTTGTTTTTTTTTTTCCACGTGTTTTATTACTTGGTAATTTTTTAAAATGTGCTTTCAGAGTGTGCTGACCATCGTATTGTACTATACAAACCCAGGTTGTTAGAGTCCAGCAGAGGTAAAGTCTGTAATGCAGCACCCAGTTTTAAAAGTATGGTTTGTGCCAATGCCCCTTCTTTAGTAGTGCCAGAGACTCTTTACAAGTGCCAATGTGGTGGAAATTATTTGGTTATACTTGTATATTATAGGATCCTGATTTAAACAATTTAAACATCCTATTTAAAAAGATGCTATATAAAATGCTGTTTTTAAACCTTGTCATTTGAAATGCATGTATTGTTGTGCGTGTTAGGGTGGGGGGGGAGGGAGTGGGGGAGGGGAAAGGAGTTTCTGAATAAGCTGCCCAGTGCCAGGGTCCATTCAGGCTCCAGACTCTTTTCTTTTCCGGTCTAGGAGTGTGACGATTTCTTGGAACAGTCCTACTCTGGCTCCTGGGCACTGACCCTTATTACAGAAATACCTGATGGAAATTGATTTTCATATCTTTCTCCTGAAATAAATTCTCTGTTTGAAATTGGAATAAATTTTGTTCCTAAAACCTGTTCTGGTGACATTTGTCTGCTACTCCCCTCCTTCCACCCCCAGTTGACTGAGTAACTTCTCCAGCAGGTGGGAGCTGCCCCATGTGGGTGAAGGAGCTGCTTGAATGTTCTGACCTTCTGTACCACCATTATCTGCAGGAGACGTAGTTATCCCCATTTTACAGCTGGGGATGCTGAGGCACAACAGTAAAGTGACTTGCCAGGTGCAACGGAAGTCTTTGGAAATGTGAATAGAACCCCAGTGCCCTAACTCTCCTCTGCCTGAACTATGAAACCATCCCTCCTCGAGGAAAGAGGGAGTTACCTGTATTTTGGGATTTTAGTAATCTCCAGTAAGGGCTGGTCTACACTGAAACCTTGCATGGGTTTAGCTACATCTCTCAAGGGTGTGGATTTTTCACACCCCTGAGAGAGGTCCTGCCAACCTGACTGATCCCTGGTGTAGTCTGCAGTCATTAACAGAAGAATTGTACAGGTGAAGCTTGCAGAGACGACAAGGCCTGGCATGCACTGCTCCATCGTGAACTAGTTCCTCATATAAACATGGAGGGTTGTGTGCTAGGAGCTCTGTGTGTGTGTGTGTGTGTGTGTGTGTGTGTATATATATATATATATATATATATATATATATATATATATATATATATATATATATAGGTCTCTCTCTCTATATAATCTCACAGAGCTGGAAGGGACCTTGAAAGGTCATAGAGTCCAGCCCCCTGCCTTTGCTAGCAGGACCAGATCCCTAAGTGGCCCCCTCAAGGATTGAACTCACAACCCTGGGTTTAGCAGGCCAATGCTCAAACCACTGAGCTATTCCTCCCCCCCTGTAATTTCATGGCCGCTTATTAACTGAAGAAGAGCGGTTATGGGCTTAGTTCAGCGTTATACAACAATGTCTTGGGCCTCAGACCCTAGGTGCCCTTGGCTTCGCACCTTGATGTTCTTGTCCGGTGTGTGTAGTGCGAAATGTTCTATCCATGTGGCGTGAAATGCATTTCCCAGGATTCCCTGTCTGGGTCATGCGCTCTGCCTTTTTGCAGCTGGACTACTACAATCCACTAAATATAAACCAAACCTGGTGCATTGATTTCTTGCTACTTGCTCTTGGGAGATGCAGTGGCCAAGGCTATGGAGTGTATTTCCTAGCTGCCCACCAGATGTCAGTAGTAACACTCAGGCAGCTGCTTGGCTTCTGTACATAGAAATGTTGGTGAGCCACACACACACACACTCTCTCTCTCTCTCTCTGGGTGGAGGTGTGAGGAGAGGAAATAGACAAGGTAGGTAATGTAACTCTTTTATACCATCAGGTACATGACCGTAGAGAAAGGGAGCTTTGTTCGGCCTTAACGTTCACTTTTGGCCTGAAAGTGACATGTTCGCATTCAGCGGGGAAGCAAAATTACCCCTTGTTATATGGGGAGAAGCTTTTCTTTTAGACTGTTACTGCTCATGGTCACTATATTACACACTCTAGCACAGGGGCAGGTAAACTTTTTGGCATCGGGTTTCGGAAACTGTGTGGAGGGACGGTTAGGGGAGTCTGTGCCTCCCTAAACAGCCAGGCGTGGCCCGGCCCCCACCCCTATCTGACCCCCTCTGCTTCTTTCCCCCGATGGCCCCCCAGAATCCCTGCCCCATCCACCCCCCCTGCTGTCTGTCCACTGACTGCTCCCGGACCCCTCGCCCCTAACTGTCCCCTGCTGCCCCATCCAACCCCCTCCCCCTTCCTGACCCGGGACCCATCCAACCACCCCTTCTCCCTAACCACCCCCGCAACCTCCCACCCCCATTCTGTTCCCTCCCCCGTTTCCTGTAGTCTGACCACCCCCCTGCCCTCTATCCAACCCCCCTCCATCATTGCTTGCTACCCAAGAGCTTCCAATCTATCTGAGCTGGCTTACTGGTCTTTTCTGAATAATACCTCTTCACCGCCTGTTTAGAAATCTGGGGTTAACTCAGTTTTTGCTTTGCAGTTCTCTGTTAAGAACTGCGATGAAAGGTTTTAAAGAAACCTTAACAAATAGGAGTGCCTGTCTCAACTGAGCAGCTCGCTTGTTCCGCCTAGTGTGTTGCTAATTCAGCCTTCATTAGGAAAGAGCTTTAGATACACATGATCTGTTTTAGAAAGACCATTTGGAAGAACAGAAGCTACTACTGGCCAAAAGAGGGCAGCACGGGCTCACAAACTCTCCAGCCCAATCCTGCTCCCACTGAAGCCAATGTTAAAAAAAGGTCCAAGTTGGAGTCAGTGAAAGCGGGATTGGGCCCAGCACTATCCACAACAAAAACCGCCAATAACTTTGATTACAGCCTGTTTTCCTCCAATCAGACTGGCTCACAAGGCTCTTTAAGGCGTTTGAAACCTGTGAAAAGCTTCAGGAGGTAGCCGTGTTAGTCTGTATCCACAAAAACAACAAGGAGTCCGGTGGCACCTTAAAGACTAACAGATTTATTTGGACATAAACTTTCAGTTAGTCTTTAAGGTGTCACTGGCCTCCTTGTTGTTTATGTGAAAAGCTTGGAATTACTTTAGATGGTAAATGTCTTGAGGCAGGGATTACGTTTCCTTTCTGCGTGCATACATTGCCTTGCACAGTTGGGTCCTGGGATCGTAAAGGCTGTTCTTACGTGACAGGGGGATGAATATTAGACAACAGTAAAATTTCAGATCAGACTCATTTTTATCGCCTTGTAACTTGAAAAAGTCAATTGACAAATACTCTTCAAAACTGGAACTCCGAAGACAAAGGAGAACGTTTGTTTATTTTTTTTCTGTAATCTGGTAACTTTCACATCAAGTGAATTTTCTAAACCCAAAATAACTGAGAGAGGTTAAAATGAGGGTTTAGCATGGAAGCTGGTTACAGCCATGGGTCAGATTTACAAAGGTATTTAGACACCCAACTCCCTTAGCACCTTGTGGTCTTTTTCTGTATCTTTGTAAATCTGGCCCTTTTTTTGTAACCGCCCTTCCTTTTCTAACAATCTACTTGTGTTGGATTTTCTCTGTTGTACATTTGACCGTCTCCTCTCTCTACACGCTGCTGACAGAACACGTGTGTAGTAAAATTCAAGAATTAATAAGCTACGAAACCAAATGGCCAAGAGTGGGATGGTTCTTATAGCCGTCCTTTCATTTCTACAAAGACCCCTCTTACTCTGTCTTAAGCTTACAATTCAGGTCGACCTAGCTACATCGCTCAGGGCTGTGAATGTTTTTTGCACCCTGTGCAATGTACTTAGGTCAACCTAACACCTCCCACCCGCCCGTGTCCCCTCCCCAGCCACAGCTACTTTAACAGACAAATTTTTCCACTGATCAGCTACTACCTCTTACATTGACGGAAGGGATGTACTCCCCCTGCAGCAAGCCTCCACCTGGCAGTGCTACAGCAGTACAGCTGTAGCATCGTAGTGTTTCCTCACCTGTCTGACTGCCTCCTCTGCCACTGGCCCATCCACATTGCTTGGGCATGAATCATGCTTGATGCATCAGCAGTCCAGACAGCCTGTCAGATTTCTGGCATCCCTGAAGGCCCAAACTTTAATCCTTTCCTTCTGGGGAGTTGGTTTTTCTCATAGATCACTGCAACTGTCAGTTATAGGCTGATGCGGTGCAGAGTAAAGAGGAACTTTAATTGCGATAGGGGCTGAATAAGAAATACACTCGTGTGGATGCTTGTTTGAATCTTCACCAAAATTTTGGCCTGGCGATCTCATGATGACAAGTCCTTCAACAGAGAGTCCCAGTATGGGTCTGATTTCTTCCCTTTTTAAATTTTTTTTATTTCTGCTGGCATTGGAAATAGGACAGGCTTTCATAATGGATCTTCTCTCCAGTTCTCGGCAAATCCAGGATGCTTAGTTGTGCACCTGGAAAAATAAAACCCAAATCAAGCTGGTTCTGTTCATGGGTGTCCCCATTACAAACCTCCTGCAAACTATCAGCACTGAATGTTCACTCTTGTGCTGGAGCAGCTGTTGGCTAATTGGTTCATGCAGCTGTAATCCCCTTCTCTGGTTCAGTGTTGAAGAACCTCACTCGTGCGCAAGGGGGGATTGAAAGCTCCCACTCTGACTGGCGGTGCTTGTCTTGGGGTTATGTAGAAGACAGACCTGTCAAACCAGCCCTGTTTACTGGCAGGAAGTTCCCACGCTTATTATCTGAACGTGTAACTTCAAGACTCTTGCATTTGTATTTTTTCGTTTCAAGTTGTCGACACAGTTTATTGACTCGCTTCTCATTTAATTCCCCACCGAGTGTGTTTCACTTCCATTGTGAACAAACGGAACCCAAACTAGCCTTGCCCTCCCCAGGCGTGCATGAATCATCACCACTGATTTCATGGACTCTCGCTGCTAGTAGGAGCCAAGGGATGGCTGGTTTGTGGGCTGCTGGTCCCATTCTTACTCAAATCAAGTGGTACTTTACTCTGTCCCTAGTCCCGTTGAGTCTATTAGGGATACTTGCAGAGTCAGATGGTTCTCAGCATGTGTAAGGGTAACACAATTTGCCCAAGTGCCTAGAGTGAGGGACAGTGACTGGTTTCCTAGTTCTGTTGCTGGTTCTGCCAGGGACTTCCTGTGAGATTTATGGGGAAGTCACTTAGCCTCAATCACTTCAAACAGAGCAGCTGAGAGGCTCCAGTTGCTGATGTTTTCGCAGCACTCTGAGATCCTTGGGTGCAAGATGCTGTGCAATGCAAACAACGATCTTTCTGCAAAATGTTCATGCTCTATCAGCCAACGAGCGGGGATGGAACATGCGGAAGAAATTGAAAGACGGTTGACACAATGCAGAAGAGAATGCTCACCACATGGGCGGGGTGGCCTGTCGTTTGAAGAACTCAATGCTTTAGAGGTCTGAGATTCTGTTCCACTCCCCTCCTTGGGCAGGAGGATCTGTGATGTACATTGAGGAAGGAGAGTGCTGTTTGTGCGTAGGGGATTTTTCCCCTCCCTGAGCTGTCTTATGTGAGCAGGGAGTGGGAGTTTCAGTACTTCTCTGCGTTAGTCCAGACCTGTTGCCCAGGCCTGAGAAGGAGGGTGGGGTAGCTGGTGCATTTCTCAGACTGGAAGGGTTTCTTATTCATCACTGTTCCTGACACAGAGAGCTCCCTTAAGGTTTAAGCAAGAGGCAACCTAAATATCTCTGTCTTGGAAACTGGATTTGTCTAAGGAAGGACGAGCCAAGGCATGTTTCAGAGAGGCAGAATTTTGCCTTGAGAAGGATATTTTAATCGTCAGGCTGGGGGAATTTTAAATCAAGATCATTTGAACGCTTCTCGGAAGAGAGATTCCACCCCCACCCCCACCCCGTCCTCTCTGGTTTGATTTGTTTTTCTTATGAAATTTGAAGCACCGGCTACGACGAGAGGTTCTGATTTCCCTTCGTCGCCAGAAACGGCCCAGGAACTTCTGCAGAGCTGTAGACCGTTCTGATTTTCTGCGGGGCGTGGGGGAGGGAGAGGTGTAGAGATGCATCTTTGCCTGAAATGGCAGGACAAGAGGCGTGCATGAATCGAATGAATGTCCGGGGATGAGTAATCCCCGCACCAGAAACTTTGGCTCCTGCAGTTCTCAGACAAGCTGAGTGGCAGCGACCACAGCCCCGGAGGTTGGAGCATGTGCGATTAAGTGCTCACCAAGCATTCCCGAGCCCAGTTTAAGAGGGCACCGTGGTAGGTACAGTCTGCCGCGCTCCCCTCGGGATTCCTGGCTGTGGGGAGGCAGCGAGCAGTTACCCCTCTGTGCTATAAAGTGTGGCGTTTCTCTCTGCTTTCCCCCTCGGGGTCAGATCTTTCCCACACCATGGCTTGGTGCTTCTGCTGTTGTCGGAAGTGCCCCTATTTCCTGTCGGAAGAAGATAAAGCTGCTGGTGCGTTAGATAAAGAAATCAACAAAATACTAAGAGACCAGAAAAAGCGAGACAGGCTGGAGCTGAAGTTGCTTCTACTAGGTGAGTTACTCTGTGACCCACACAGCTTGGTTTACACGGGATGACCGGTTGGTGGAGAACACGGGG
Source organism: Mauremys mutica (assembly GCF_020497125.1). NCBI lineage: Eukaryota > Metazoa > Chordata > Testudines > Geoemydidae > Mauremys > Mauremys mutica. Next base: position 6,474,170 of record NC_059095.1, read on the forward strand.
GAGGGGAGCAGAGCCATAAGGAGGCATTTATGCATTTTAGCTAAAGGGGAGGAAGGAAGATGGGTCTCCCCCAAATCTCTATTGTCCAAAGGGTTCCTTCACTCCTGCTCTCCAACCCTCGTCAGGCCTGCATTGCAGAAACTGCTTTTGCTGTCGTACGGGAGAGTTGTGGCAGGTGAATACCGGGCTTGCTCCAAGAGGAGCATACGGCCTTCACCAGTCCCTGCTGTTCAAGAAAGAGGATTTCAAACTGGAACAGGTTCAGGGAAGAGCTACCAGGATGGTCAGGGGCCTGTCTTATGAGAGGAGACTAAGAGAGTTTGGCTCGTTTAACCAGCAAAAGAAAGGCTGAGCAGGGATCTGATTGCTGTGTGTGCGTGTGTGTGTGTGTGTGTGTGTGCGTGTGTGCGTGTGTGCGTGCGTGCGTGCGTGCGTGTGTGTGTGAGAGAGAGAGAGAGAGAGAGAGAGAGAGAGAGAGAGCCAGGGAGGTATTTAAGCTAAAGGAGAATATTAGCAAAAGGACAAATGGGGTAAACTGGCCATGAATCAACATAGGCTGGAGATGAGGAGGAGGTTTCTAACCATCGGGGGAGGAAGCTTCTGGAACAGCCTCCTGAGGGGAGTAGTGGGGGCAAACAACCTGACTAGCTTGAAGACGGAGCTTGATGAGTCTATGAATGAGATTCTACAATGGGGTGACCTGGGATCAGCAGGGGACTGGACTGGTGGCCAGGAGGCCCCTTCCAGCCTATGCAACCAGCCTTGGTCTCAGCTCCCGTGTGTAATAGATCAGAGCTGGCTGGCGTTCCCCGCTGGTGTGCTCTTCAGTGCCGGCGAAAGGAAGAATTGGCCTGACAGTCCCAGAATCTGAAGTCTCCAGGCGTCTCCAGGGCTGGCAGGAGAGCTCGGGCTTCAGAACCCCTGCAATCCTTGTCCTCTCTGCTGAGGCTCTTCCACGTGGAAAAGGATTGGGAGGCTCCCCAGAAGGGAAATGCACTTCTCCTGCAGCCTCATGGAGAGACAGCAAAAGGAGAGTTAAAATGGGGGGCGGGGGAGGAGGACACATGATCTCCCTCTCCCCCTCCTTCATGCCACAGACCATTTCCTGTCGCAACCTCCCAGGTACTTCGTCACCCCATAACTGTGGGTTATGAAGTACCTGCCCCTTGACTCTCGATGGTGGGTGACCCTCAGGTTCCCCACCAGGTTCATGACCCCATGTCTCCAAGGAAGTCTAAGGTCTCTCTCCTGTCTGAGGCCAACAGGTGCTGGGGAAAGCGGGAAGAGCACCTTCATCAAACAGCTGCGGATAATCCACGGGGCAGGCTATTCGGAAGAGGATCGCAAAGGCTTTGCCAAGCTGGTGTATCAGAACGTCTTCGCCTCCATGCAGGCCATGATCGGAGCCATGGAGACTCTGCAGATCCCTTACGCCCAGCCAGAGAATGTGGTAAGTGCGGAGGGAGGGAGGTTGGGCCAGACAGGGAGACCCCTGCCAGCAGTTGCCCCGGATAGGGAGTGGAGGCAGCCGGATGCCCCAAGCCAGACGTCCTCCCTGGGTGTAAACCGACATAGCACCATTGAAAATGATGGAGCGGTGCTGTTTGACACCAGCTGAGGATCTGAGCCCCACCTGCCTGGAAGGCCGGAGCCTACTAGAATGCAGCAACACCCCCCTCTTTGTCCAGGGAGGAGCCCAGCCAGTCCACACAGGAGAGCCAAGGGCCATCGGTGCAAAGCAAAGGGAGGTGTCGCAACAGGCCAGTGTATTCCAGAGCTGGTCTGTCACGAGCTGGCGGTTGAGCGAGTGGCCCCTGTTCACTCCACGGCAGGAGCAATGGCTCCTTGTCCAGGGAAGAGAGGCACACGCTCCCCCCAAGGCCGAGGAGACTAGTAAGGAATTTTCCTGCTTCCTGACTTCCTGTGTGACCCAGAGCAGGTCCCTTGGCTGCCCTGTGCCTCAGTTTCCCCTCTGTGAAATGGGAATAGCAGCACTGCCCTCCCTCCCAGGGGGCCAGTGAGGATACATGCATTAGGGACCGGGAGATGCTCAGATCCTACAGAAATGCAGGCTCTGCGTGTGGATGGAAAACCGAACCCTAGGTTACGTGGCTAGGGCTAGTCAGCAAATCAGAGGGCCCTGACTAGAACCCAGGAGTCCTAGCCCCTTGTCTCATGCTCAGTGCACTAGGCCGTGCTCCCTCTCTTACTATAACCCCCCGGCCTGTGCTGTTCTGATTTGTCCTTGCAGGGAGGGGAGAGAATTTTCGTCAGGAAGTTTCCAAGAAGGCAGCTGCTCCCCCTTTATGTAACTTCCCCCCCCAACACCCCCATTTCTCCTGCTTCTAGGAAAACGCCAAGCTGGTCATGGGGGTGAATGCTTCGAAGGTGGTGGCCTTGAACAGGCCGTATGCAAACGCCATTGAAAGCCTATGGAGGGACGCGGGGATCCAGACCTGCTATGAGAGACGGCGGGAGTATCACTTACTGGACTCGGCCCTGTAGTGAGTCACCCCCGCAGGCCGTAACGTGCGCGTGAGGCCACAGCTGCCCCCTGCTGGGTGGCCCATCAAGCAGCTTTCCCAGGGTTTCCATTTGCCTAGCGGTCGAGGTTTCTGGGACGAAAAGGGGTTTGCTGGGAGAGGCGATGTGACCCGCTGCATAGGGCACTGACCTGGGTTATTCTCAGCCTTGAGAAAGTTACTGCCCCTCTCTGTGCCTGTCTCCTCTTCCACCTATCCTGTGTCTCTTTTAGCCTGTAAGAGAGTCAGGGCAGAGGCTGCCTCTTACGATGTGTACGTACAGCACCTTGCACAGCAGGATCTTAGTGTCTGCTGGCCGCTCTGGATGCTGCGGTAATACACACAATAAACCCCATTATATTTGAATGGGTATTTTAAGTTTTCCTTTAAATATTTAAACACGTTTTTGGTTATGTGCTTGGTCCAGGGCCTGAAGTAGCAACGAATCGTAAGTCTCCTGAGTCCAGCCAGATGCAGAAACCTCGCAGGTGTCTTCCACCTGAAATTTTAGGGTGCTTCTCTGAACTGATGTTCTCTGGGGTTTGCCCATCAGTGATAAATGGCTCCAGGCTGCCGCAAGCTCCACTCAGCCTGTTATGCCTTAATAGGAAGGGGTAATGGTTGTGTGGTTCGAGCACAGGCCTGGGATTCAGGACTCAGGAGTTCTCTTCCCTGCACTACCTCTCTTCACGTCTGGCTTAGCTTCCCTGCCCAACTGCGGAAACGGGGACATGGTGACTGGCTGACTGTAGGGCTGCGTGGTCTGTAAAGTGCTTTGAGAGCCTCTCGGATGAGGTGCCAAAGGGACTGACTTCCTCCTAGTTTCATGGCTGTTTTGCAGTTTTCTGTCCAGCCTGGAGCGTATCGCAGAGGACAGTTACATCCCCACAGCTCAGGATGTCCTGAGGAGCCGCATGCCGACGACCGGCATCAGTGAATACTGCTTCTCGATGCAGGAGATGATCTTAAGGTGACGCTACTGCAAAGCAGTCAGACGTGCATGGGATTCCCTGCCTTGTCTTTGCTGCTGTTCCTGCACAGATCCAATACAGGCCACGTCCTCTATATGCGAGTGAGGTGTCATGTAAGCAGCTAGGTTAGGAGCTCCTGGTTCCAATCAGGCTGGGTGGTAACAGAACCTGATACCTGCTGGGCTCTTTGTCCTAGGCTGTCTCTAGTCTGCCTTCCTCACAGGCATGTCTCCTACCCCCTCCAGCTCCAGGCAGGTGAATCCCACCCTGGGTGTTGCTGTGTGCTGTGGAGTTGCTATCCTCCACCCCAGAGCTGGCTGCTTGCTGGTGGTGCTGCACCCGTTATTGGCACACCTTCTGGGGCAAAGAGAGTCCTGTAAATGCTGCATCCTAGGAGTAAATCCCTCTCTAAGGCAGCTCCGCCCCAGCAGCGTGACAGGTGCCAGCTAACGCTCCTGTCCTCCCGGCTCCCTGTAGGATTGTGGATGTGGGTGGGCAGAAGTCGGAGCGCAGGAAGTGGATACATTGTTTCGAAAATGTTATTGCCCTGATCTACCTGGCTTCCCTCAGCGAGTACGACCAGTGCCTGGAGGAGAATAGCGAGGAGGTAAGGAGTCCTGAGGAGATGTGCCAGGGTGCGGGGCGAACCTTCCCTGCCACGAGACCTGGGTGTATATAGCTCACTAGCAAGCATGTCTGGAGGGGCTCCTCTCTCTGCTCAGATGTCTGGCTCAAGAGACTGCCTCCCTCCCTGCATCTGGGCTGCTGTGTTCCTTGTCTGAGTCCTCTTTGACTCACACAGGGCGTTCTGGCAGTGAAGGGGGCTGATGGGGGTTGTCTTTGTCTCCCACCCCCGGGTGCAGAATCGGATGAGGGAGAGCCTGGCCCTGTTCAGAACCATCCTGGAGCTGCCCTGGTTCCAGAGCGCCTCCGTGATCCTCTTCCTAAACAAAACCGACCTCCTGGAGGACAAGATCATCCACTCGGACCTGGCCGCTTACTTCCCCAGCTTCCCAGGTAACTCCCGCCAAACCCTGCGGCGTGAAGACCGGCGCCTGGGGGCTCTCCGGAAGCAGAGCCCGTGCCCGTAGAGAGCAGCTGTGGAGCAGCTCGCCCCCGCTGTCTGTTACGGAAAGAGCCACAAGCCAACATCTCCCCAGTGGTCCTCCCGCACTCCGGCCATCGCGGAGAACGCTCCCTGCACCATCATTCCGTTCTCTGCTGTGTTACTGGGTAACTTGCTTTCTTGGCATGCAGAGAAATGAGGCGGGAATGACTCTGTGTGTATTCTCTGCCCTTGCTCTGGTCCAGAATAGCCCAGGCTCCCGCGGGTAACACGTAAACGTCTCTCACTAACTGTGTGCAGAGGGGGTGGGAGTGTTTCCCAGTCAGGGACGGCTCTGTAAGCTCTCTGGGGCACAGGCTGTTGTCCTCTTGCTATTTATTGGCATAACAACCAGCACAATGGGATGCTGCTCTCTGACCGGCGTTGCTGGCACTGGCTTAAAATGGATAATAGAGGTTTTGTTGCCCCGTTCACAGTCACTCGTGCAGAGAAAGCCGTGACCGCCACTACCGTGACTTCCCGTTCTGCCCTGTGTGCCGGAGCCAGCCGGGCTTTCCGTGGCAAAGCCCTGCTGAGGTCTGTTCTTGTTCCATGACAGGACCCAAGCGAGATGCGGAGGCGGCGAAGAAGTTCATTCTGGAGATGTACGTGGACACCTACAAGCGATGCTCCATGGTGCCCTGCGACACAGGGCAGAGACTCTCCGAGACGGCCTCCAAATCCAGGTGCCTCTACCGCCACTACACCTGTGCCACGGACACGCAGAACATCCGCAAGGTCTTCAAGGACGTCAGGGATGTGATCTTGGTTGGCTATTTGGACGACATCAACCTGCTGTGAGGGGAAGGGCTCAGGCCAGGTTCGTGCCTGGCAGTGGCATTACAGTGCTCGGCGTGGCCAGTGCACAAGGGGACGAATCAGCTGGGGGTCGGGACAGCGGACGTTGGCGGCTGCTGCTCGTAAAACACACTTGCAATGTGCCCCTGATGCTGTGTTTGGACGGGCGCCAGCCTGGTGCTGGGAGCATGTGGGGGGAACGGTCTCACTTAGTGCCGCCTCGGCTCAGAGGTCTGTGGAGCTGCCTTTCTCACGGCGTCCTGCCAGAATCCTGCAGGGCGCCATCTCCGGCCTTTCTCTAGGGGTCAGGTTTACCCCTTTCTGCAGGAGATGGGCCCGAAGCCCAGCACTGACTGGGGATTGGCTCCTACGATGGCTTGTAGCTTCTTCAAGGGCTATTTTCGCCATCCCTTCATGCTAGTGGAGGGGCTGCTTCTTGCCGGGACGCTGGGCCCAGCAAACAGGATGTTAGGAATCATTAAAAAGGGGATAGAGAATAAGACTGAGAATATATTATTGCCCTTATATAAATCCATGGTACGCCCACATCTCAAATACTGTGTACAGATGTGGTCTCCTCACCTCAAAAAAGATATTCTAGCACTAGAAAAAGTTCAGAAAAGAGCAACTAAAATGATTAGGGGTTTAGAGAGGGTCCCATATGAGGAAAGATTAAAGAGGCTAGGACTCTTCAGTTTGGAAAAGAGAAGACTAAGGGGGGGACATGATAGAGGTATATAAAATCATGAGTGATGTTGAGAAAGTGGATAAGGAAAAGTTATTTACTTATTCCCATAATACAAGAACTAGGGGTCACCAAATGAAATTAATAGGCAGCAGGTTTAAAACAAATAAAAGGAAGTTCTTCTTCACGCAGCGCACAGTCAACTTGTGGAACTCCTTACCTGAGGAGGTTGTGAAGGCTAGGACTATAACAATGTTTAAAAGGGGACTGGATAAATTCATGGTGGCTAAGTCCATAAATGGCTATTAGCTAGGATGGGTAAGAATGGTGTCCCTAGCCTCTGTTCGTCAGAGGATGGAGATGGATGGCAGGAGAGAGATCACTTGATCATTGCCTGTTAGGTTCACTCCCTCTGGGGCACCTGGCGTTGGCCACTGTCGGTAGACAGATACTGGGCTAGATGGACCTTTGGTCTGACCCGGTACGGCCTTTCTTATGTTCTTATTATGTTCTTATGTTTTTATTGTCAGGGTTTTTTTTCATGTGCATTTAGCCCTAGGAATAGGAGCTGGATTGAGAGTCCCGGAGACCAAATTTCCCTGTTTATCCACAGGCCCGGGGCAGCCTTCCCCAGCACTGCCCAGCCAAAGTCCTGTCCCTCTGACCTACAGGGTCACCTGTAAGGATGAGAAGGGAGATTGACCACCACGGCTCATTCAGTCATTGGCCTCCTCTGCTTTCCTGCAGGGCAAATAGGTAGTGACTCCAGCTCAGCGGGAGAAGAGAAGACACAGCTGCTGGTTGGACTCTGTTGGGGAGCTGCCGTGTGTGTGTTGTGGAATCCTTCCGCTTCCCCGGGAGTCTCTAGCCTAGGAAGGCATCATGGGGGACGGCGCCTCGTGTTCTGATGCTCAGAGGAAGGCGTGAGCAGTGACGTGAGCGAGTGTCTCTTCTGGTGGGAGGACAATCACCTCCCGGAGGAGGAGCGGGAACTTCTCCAGAAGGAGCTGGAGCCGGTGGCCAGGCCCACCGTGCGTAAACCATCTCCCCAGACAGGAGACCCAGCGTGAGCCTCTGAGCATGGGCATTCAGCCAGAGCGGAGGGGGGAATTGAATAGGGACTGTTGTGAAGGCCAATTTATGAAGCAATCTTTATGGGGTGGGGGGCAAATTATGTTAGCCCCCAATCAATTCTCTTATAGTTGTCTGCAGTTCTCTTCCTTCTGGTATCTGCAAACCACACTACAGCACCTCCTTAAAGAGCCTTCTAGCTCAGCGGTTCTCCAAGGTTTGTACTGGTGACCCCTTTCACACAGCAAGCCTCTGAGTGCGACCCCCCCCTTATCAATTAAAACCACATTTTTTTATATTAAACACTATTATAAATGCTCGAGGCAAAGCGGGGTTTGGAGGTGGAGGCTGACAGCTCGCAACCCCGCCACGTAATAATCTCGCGACCCCTGGCAGGGACGCGACCCCCACTTTGAGAACTCCTGTCTGGTTCATGTTTGCATTGATATGGGCTTTCTGCTGAAATGTGAAATAAAGAGGAGCTGACTTTATCTGACGCTTTAACTCCTTTGCATATATTCTGGTACAAATTGTTATGCCTCTCTGGAGCAGGACTCCTAGGTTCTGTTCCAGACTCTGCCACTGACTTGCTGTGTGACCGTGGGCAAGTCATGTTGTTGGTCTGGGCCTCAGTTTCCCCATTTGCAAAATGATGGGAACATATAATGATACTTCCCTCCCGCGGAGGAGCTGTTGGGTTACATGTCTTGCTGGAGTGTAGGTGCTTTTATAAATGACAATTGATGACTGTAGTGAAGAATGTGATGGCTTAACTCTAACAGTGAGGACATTTAACCATCGGACCAAACTCTCCAGGGAAGTGGTGGATTCTTCATCCCTGGATGTCTGCAGATCAAGACTAGGTGCCTTCCTGGAAGATAATTCTTTAGTCCAACACACGTCTGGCTCAATACAGGGGTAACTGGGTGAAACTCTGTGGTGGGAAGGGGTACGCAGGAGGTCGGACTAAATGATCTTCTTATAGTTTATTCTGGTCTTAAAGTCTATGAATCAGCTAGTTGGTGGATCATGTTGAGATAAATTTATTTTGGTTGTTTCTTAGTGCCCCGACTAAGTGCCGTGAAGTGATCTGTGATTGAAAAGAGGCCGCTTGGCCTAGTAGGTAAATACTGAACTGCGGTTCAAGAAACCAGCGTTCTGTTCCTGGTTTTGCCTCTGGCCTTCTGGATGAACCTGGGCAAGTTATGGCACTGCCCTGTGCCTCAGTTTCCCCATCTGTACAATGGGGATAATGGTGCATCCCTCCTTTGTAAAGTGCTTTCAAATCTTCTGTTGAAAAGCGCTAGATAAGAGCTAGGGGTTCCCAAATGCTAATATAACTCGGCATCAGAGGGTTTGATCCCTGGGCATATGCCTCCCCCTCTAGTTTTGGAACTTAGCTACAGCCTTGGACCTCGTACACAGGCAGTCAGGAATTGATTTCATGGCACGTGTTTACTAGATTTTTCCAGTCCCTTTAATGGGGACACCTGAGAGACCGTCTATTGGATAACAGGGACAGCTGGAAAATGCCTTTCCATTGCTTTTCCGACTTGGAGTTAAAAGTGCCAGTGCTGTTGATTCATTTTCAAAAATGGCCCCACTGACTTTTGGTTCTTGGATTTGGGGAATGGCCAGCTGTGGGGATCCCTGGGCTGAGCAGCTGCTGCTCCCCCGAGAGTTGAGTGACCAGCCTGCTTGAAAACCAGGCCCAACGTGTCTTAAGCTGGGCACCGAAAATGAGAAGCCAGTTTGGAAGAACCTTCAGTGAGGGCGCGTTTTTTTGTGGTGGTGTCCGTTTGCACTTGCTAGTGCAGAAACCCCGGCTTCTTTTATCAGGGATATTTGGTTAACTGGGCAGAGGCAGTCCTTTGTCAACAGAGCCGCCCTTGCTCTGAATTCTACACTGTCAGCCTGGCATGGTGACCAGCTGGAGCCTGGATCATCATTGCTCAGGTAATAAGTCTCAGAGGGGTAGCCGTTCTGGATTACTTCTGGATCTGTAAAAGCAGCAAAGAATCCTGTGGCACCTTATAGACTAACAGATGTTTTGGAGCATGAGCTTTCGTGCTTCACTGGATGCCATCCGACGAAGTGGGTATTCACTCATGAAAGCTCATGCTCCAAAACGTCTGTTAGTCTATAAGGTGCCACAGGATTCTTTGCTGCTTTTACAGGTAATAAGTGAGGCACTGAATCACTGATGCAACGAGAGGTGTTTTGAGGACAGAAAAAGCATATAAGGGCATGCAGGCTCCATTGGCATCAATAGAGCCCTGAGTGGATACAAAATTTTTATCTGCATCCAATCTGCAAAAATGGTCCGTGGATGTCTGCAGATTTGCAGGGCTCCAGACGTCAATAGCAAAACTCCCATTGAATTCAATAGGGAAAGGGTTTCACCCCAAGTGTGTGGTCCCAAACTCTGTGGGGATGTCTCTCTGACACAGAAGAAGGCTGATCTTGTGGGGAAAGCCCTGGACTGGCACTCGAGCTGGGTTCATTCTCCAGTTCTGTCACATACTCCCCCTTTCACATTGGACCAACCCTTTGACATCAGTAACATTCCTTACGTAAGTTCTTAGGGGAACTTACACCATCTCTTACCTCTAACTCCTGGCTTGGGCCAGAAGAGGTCAGGTTACTGTTTTTTCAGCATCACCGATGTCCTCGCTGCTGAATGAGACCCGGAGATAAAAACAGAATCCCTGACCTGGAAAGCTTAAGTTCCGCTTGGGGTTTGAGGAACAGGAGGAGACACAGATTGTGGGCAGGGCTGGTGCAAGGATGTTTCGCACCCTAGGCAAAACTTCCACCTTGTACCCTCCCCAACCCCTGCCCTAAGGTGCCCGCACACGTGGCAGCTCCCCCCCTCCGCCCAGAGGCGCCCCCCCGGGGCAGCGCCCCACCCCCACCCTCCGCCCTGAGGCACCCCCCCCCGGCCCAGCTCACCTCTGCTCCGCCTCCACCCCGAGCACGCCGTCGCTGCTTCACTTCTCCCGCCTCCTAGGCTTGCGGCGCCTAAGCTGATTGGTGCCATAAGCTTGGGAGGTGGGAGAAGTGAAGCAGCCCCGGCGTGCTCGGGGAGGAGGCGGAGCAGGGGTGAGCTGGGGCAGGGAGTTCCCCTGCGTGCAGCCCCCCCCCTTACTTGCTGCAGGCGGCCCTCCCCGTGCCCCCCTGCCCCAGCTCCCTCCGCCTAAATGCCGGTGATGACTGGGGCAGCCGAAGAAAATGCCGCCGCCCCCAAATCCTAGCGCCCTAGGCAACCACCTAGGTCGCCTAAATGGTTGCACCGGCCCTGATTGTGGGGGCAGGAGGGAGGGGCTTAGGGGTTCCCTGAGCCAGGGCTTGTCTACACTGGACCTGTTTTGCCGGTCTAGCTAAGCTGGCAGAGCTCCCCTAGTGCAGATGCTGTGTTATGCTGGTGAAGAGTCTGCCACGGTAGGAACACTTCCTCTTTGAACCACATTAGCTGTGTCCCCAGAAGCATTCGGCTGCTGGCAAAGTTACAGCTACACCATTTTGCCAGCCTCGTTGGCCGTGTCGTTCTTTTCATGCTCTTAGCCCATTTACCGCTGCCGGCAAAATTGTGTTGTGCAGACTAAGCCCCAAGCTGTAAATGAGCCTCCCAGTGATTCACGGTTCTGGAAATAACCCCTCAGTCTCCCGTTCTCAGAGCGATGTCCGGAAACGCCCAGGCAATGAGACTCGTAGCAGAGAAGGATTCGGAAATGCAGCGGCGAGTTTATTTTTCACGCTCGGGACAATCCGGCAACGCAGCAAGAAGGCAGGAATGAAGCAGCGATCAGAGCAGGGGCTATGCGTGGGGGCAGGCGTTAATCCTGGCTCGCGGGGGAGGGACACAAGCTCCTGCCAGAATTGGGAGCATCGCCCCAAATTCAGAAATGTGCATGAAGGCGGCAGTTAGACTCCCTTATACCCACCGGTCTGGTCCTCTATGCTAATATTCCCCACCCTGCACACATGTATAATTTTTGGTGGTGCCCAGAATGGGTCCAAGCAGAGCTGTCCCGTCCATAGGATGGATCAGGGTAACTTCCCCAGGCCCCGTGCTTTGGAGGGGGCATGCTCTAGGGTGATGCAGGGTCCCGGGCAGCCTGGAAGGTTAGCAGAGGGCCTGGCGCTGGCAGCAGTGAGCGACCCGGCCTCAGCCCACCTCGCTCTGCTCCGCCCTGCTGGATCCTGGCATCGTTGGGGGAGGAGGCGTAAGCCAGAAAGAGGCGGGGCGGTGGCATGGGATGGGGAGGGGTCAGAGCAGGGGTGGGGAAAGGTAGGGTGGGGGTGGAACAGGGGTGGAGTGGGGGTGGAGGCGGAGCAGGGGCAGGAAGAAGCAGGGACACTCACTGCTGCTGGCGCCAGGTACCCCACGTCCCCCTGACGCACGGGGCCCCCCCAAAGTTCATGGCCTGGGTAGGGTGCCCTGGTCCATCCTATGGATGGGATGGCTCTGAAAATATAAGCCCAAATATTGGTGGAGCCGGTCCCACATTCCTGAATATTGGTGGAGCATGGGCACCACGAGCTCATATAACTCGCCACCCATGCCCCCACATATATTGCGACTACCCAGGCAGCTGCCCCACTCGGGTAGACAAGCCCCTGGCATTTGTTGAACCTTTTGTCATGTAGATCTGCTCAGAGCTGGCTTACGTGGGGGGAGGCCCTATTGACTCCCATACCCTGCACCTTGTGGGGGTCATTGACACCAGCTCAGAGTGGGAGTAAAACAATGGCAGGCAGGATGGATGGCTCAGTGGTAAAATCACTGGCCTAGCAGCACTTGAGAGACCTGGGGTCAAGTCCTTGCTCCAGCTGTGTGACCTTGGACAAAACTTTTAACCTCTCTGTGCTCAGGTCTCCTTCCATACAATGGGGATGATACAAAGAGTGCGAGGCACTCGGATGCCATAGTCATGAGGGCCAAAGTATCTTAGACAGTAGGTGCAGGACAAGGGAGAATCAGGCCCCTGGGTTAAGAATGCTGATGGTCCCGGGCAACCATGTCTACCTTAGCGCTCCCAATATTGATGCCCCGGATGGAATCTGCAATGGTTCCAGACAAAAGGCTCATCTAGGCACTTTGTCTCCCTTAACCCAGTTGGCACCACCTTTCCAGCGGGGTGTAAGCTGCAGCCGTAGCATTGTACGGAGATGTTTGTACGTCCAGAGCAGCGTTTCCCAAACTTTTTTTGGCCACGGAAAACTTTTTAGCCTATTACGGAACACTTATAATATTATTTTGTAGTCGTTTGGTTTTCAAGTAAAAAAAAATTGCGTTTTTTATGCTCAAATATATTTTATTTAATTAAACAAAGCAAAAATACAAATTTAAAATGTCTTGAACTAACAATTCCTAAGGGGAAAGCGCGTATAAAGTATTACACAAATCAAGGGCAAGCGTCTTTCACAGAACACCTAGTCACATCGTGCGGAACACAGTTTCGGAAACACTGGTCTAGAGGGATTTTTTTTGTGTGTGACAAGGACAAGGGGGGGCTCCCCATTGGCACCACTTCTTGTCTTAGCCCTAACTTGCCACTCAGCGCCCCAGAAAAGCGAGGGGAAAAAGCCACCGAAGGCAGCACAAGGAAATGCCCAACTTTCAAAGGCAGCGGATGATGCAGGAGAAGGTTCAGCCTCTTCCTCTCCTGTTTGTTACTTCATGGTTTTCTTAATCCAGCGAAGGTGGTAGGCAATGCTAGTGTAAAAACCAGGACGGCGGTTGAAGTCATAGGAGAAGATTCCTTCTGCTGTCCTATTGCAGACTAGAGGGCCACCATCATCCCCCTGAGAAACACAAGGAAGATGTGCACAAACATTCACTATATATTTTCCATTCAAAAAACGACTAAATTTAAAAAGAACAGGACGGCTGCAAAGGCTAGGAAATGCCGAACTTAAGGTAGCCTCTATCACCTTAACTCTGTCCTTTAGCCGACATTTTGGCCCCATTGAAATCATCAGCAAAGCTCCCATTGATGGGGTCAAGAATTCACCTCTAGTCAATGACGTGATCATATACTCCTGGGTTGGCTGTTGCGTGTGAACAGTAATACGGCAAAACACAACATCTCCAATGGTTTCTTTGACTGTGTTGATGACAACTTCTTGCTTCAGAAGTTGGAGGAATTAACCCAGGGGCAGCTGTTTTAGACTTGATTCTGACTAATGGAGGAGTTGGTTGCAAATCTAAAGGTGGAAGGTGACTTGGATGAAAGCAGTCATGAAATGATAGGTTTCATGATTCGAAGGACAAGGAACGAGAGCGGCAGCATAGAATCTCAGGGTTGGAAGAGACCTCAGGAGGTATCTAGTCCAACCCCCTGCTCAAAGCAGGACCAATCTCCAAATGGTCTCCCTCAAGGATTAAGCTCACAATGCTGAGTTTAGCAGTCCAATATTCAAACCACCAAGCCATCCTTACCCCAGTAAGGACAGTGGACTTCAAAAAAGCAGACTTTAACAAACTCAGAGAACTGGTAAGGAGGGTCCCCTGGAAAGAAAATCTGGGGTGGGGGCAGGGAAAGGAATCCATGAAAGATGGCATTTTCTCAGTTTTTTGTTGTGCCTTTAATATTATCTCGCTATCCCAATGCAAAAGGAAAGATAGGAAGAATAAGAGGCTGCATCAGGAGATCTTGAATGACCTGAAAATCAAAAAGGAATCCTACGAACAGTGGAAACATGGACAAATTACTAAGCATGAGAATGAAAGAAAAGCTGAGGCTCAGAATGAGTTACAGTTGGGGTAAGGGTCATAAGAGGCAATAAGAAGAGGTTCTGTGATTATATGAGGAGCAAGAGAAAGATGACAGTAAGTGTAGGCCCACTGCTTAGTAAGGAAGGAGAGCTAATAACAGACAACACCAAGAAGGCCCAGGTGTATAATGCCTACTGTGACAGACCCAGGCCAGTGGGGTACAGCAGAGTAGTTGAAGGCAGATATACTGGCCACTGGATAAGCAGTTTTCTGTTCCCTGAGTGACCAGGGCAGGGGCTGCTCCAGGCTAGGGCGGACACATGACTCCAATTAGCCTGCAAAGAGTCAGTTGAAGCCGTTAGGCTAATGAGAACAGCTGGCTCCAGTTAACCTGCAAAGGTCACACCGCACACAGTCAACCTGTGGAACTCCTTGCCTGAGGAGGTTGTGAAGGCCAGGACTATAACAGGGTTTAAAAGAGAACAGGATAAATGCATGGAGGTTAAGTCCATTAATGGCTATTAGCCAGGATGGGTAAGGAAGGGTGTCCCTAGCCTCTGTTTGTCAGAGGATGGCAGGAGACAGATCACTTGATCATCGCTGTTAGGTTCGCTCCCTCTGGGGCGCCTGGCATTGGCCATTGTCGGTAGACAGGATACTGGGCTGGATGGACCTTTGGTCTGACCTAGTACGGCTGTTCTTATGAGTCAGGTGTGGCTGTTAAGCTAATGAACACCTGACTCTAATTAAGGCCCCTCTGATACTATCAAAGGGCTCACTCCAGTCAGGCAGAGGGGAGGAAGTGCAGCTGAAGGGCTGGGTAATGAAGACACCCTCAAGCCACTGGAAAGGGAGCCCTGAGGTAAGGGTGAAGAAGGCATTGAGAGAGAGAAGTGGGGGAGCTGTGGGGAAGTGGCCCAGGAAAATGTAGCAACGCTGGCAGTGAAAGGTCGGCTGCCAACAGCTGCTGCCATTAAGGGCTCTGGGCCGGAACCCGGAGTAGAGGGCGGGCCTGGGTTCTCCCCAACCCACCACTACAGAAACACCTCCTGGGAGGGGAAGTCAGGCTGTGTCCCTGGCCCGAGAGGGAGAAGGGCTACGTGGGGGTGGGGGGGCCACAGTGAGCCACTGAGGCAGGTGTAATCCGCCAGGAAGCGTGGGACCCACGGACACAAGGTCGACGCTCTGCCGCACGACTTCACTTCCGTCTACATAAAAAAGGTTAACGGTGGCCAGATACTTAGCACAATTCATATTAACAACAAGGGGGGAAGCTAGAAAACGGAAAGACCCGGTTAAAAAATATGTAGATAAGTTTAGATGTATTAAAGCTGGCAGGGCCTGACAAAATTCACCATGGGGTTCTGTAGAGGGGGGGTCACCCACTCCTGCCCTGCAGGGCTTCAAACAGCCCTGGAAGAGGGCAGGGGCAGGGGGAAAGCTGGGCTGATCGGGGCGTGGCCCAGCTGCGGCTGCTCTGCCAATCAGGCCCCAGCTGGCCTGTATAAAAAGGCTGGGAGCCAGAGGCCCAGGAGTCTCCTCTCTCCAGGCTGGGAGACAGCAGGGCCTGGCTGCCTAGCAGAAAGGGTGCTAGGAGTGATGCAGGGCTGGGGAAAGCCAGGGGAGCTCCTGGCTGGCAACTTCCCAGGCTGCAAGGTTTAAGGCCTTGGAGGTACTGGGTTGCAGGGAAAGGCAGCAGCTCAAAACGTCCCTTGACGATGATGACTGGCTTATACAGACTACAGTCGGCCCCGGTGAAAGAGGGCTTGGTGATGACTGGCAGTATTGCCAGGGGGCAGTACCCCAGATAATGGGGCACCGGGTCCGGGAGGGACACGGGGGGCCAAGTGGCAGCGGGACACCGACCTGCAGAGGGCGCTCCGGAGGCTGGCAGAACTAATTCCCGAGACGGCCAGCAGGAGGTGCTGCAGGGGTGAGTCCCAAATCGCTACAGGTTCTTAAGGAACTAGTTGAAGCAATTCTCTTCGAAAACTTATGGCGGGTGGGTGAGGTCCCAGAGGACTGGAGAAGAGCTAACATAGTACCTCTCTTTAAAAAGGGGGAACAAAGAGGACCTGGGGAATTATAGACCAGTCAGCCTAACTTCGATACCAGGAAAGACACTAGAGAACAAACTATTAAACAATTAGTTTGTAAGCAGTTAAATTGTAAGAATTAGCCACCATGAATTTTGTAAAGAAGAAATCATGTCAAACCAACCAAATTTCCTTCTTTGATGAAGTTACTGGCCTAGTGGATGGGGGGAAGCAGTGGAGGTGAGATCCTGATTTTTAGTAAGGCTTCTGACACAGTCCCACGTGATGTTCTTATAATCAAACTAGTATCTTAGTGGGGTCTTCAAGAGTTTCATTAATGACTTGGAGTGGAGAGGATGTTTATAAAATTTGCAGATGACACCAAGCCGGGAGGGCTTGCAACACTTTGGAGAACATTAGAATTCAAAATAATCTTGATAAATTGGAGAACTGGTCTGAAGTCAACACGATTCAACGTAATAAAAACAAAGGAAGTAGAAATCAACGGCATAACTGCAAAACGGGGAATGACTGGCTAGGCGGCTTTACTGCTGAAAGGGAGCTGGGGGTTATGGTGGATCACAAATTAAATACGAGCCAGCAACGTGATGCAGTTGCAAAAAAAGCTACTATTATTCAGGAGTATTATATGTAAGACATAGGCGGTAACTGTCCCAATCTACTTGGCAGGTGAGGTCTCAGCTGGAGTGCTGTGTCCAGTTCTGGGTGCCACACGTTAGGACAGACGTGGACAAACTGGAGGTTCAAGAGGAGAACAACAAAAGTGATAAAAGGTTTAGAAAATTTGATCTATGAGGAAAGGTTGAAACAGCTGGGCATGGTTAGTCTTGGGAAATGAAGGCTGAGGTGGGGGTGGGTGGGACATAAGTCTTCAAATGTGTTGATGGTTGTTATACAGAGGATGGTGATCAATTGTTCTCCAAGTCCACTGAAGATAGGACAAGAAGTAATGGGTTTATTACTGCAACACAGGAGATTTAGATTATATATTAGGAAAAACGTTCAACTCTCAGGATAGCTAAGTACTGGAACAGATTGCAAAGGGAGGCTGTGGAATCCCTGGCATTGGGGGTGTTTAAGAACAGGTGGGACAAACACCCGTCGGGAATGCTCTGCTTTTACTTAGTCGTGACTCAATGCAGGGGGCTGGATAGATGATCTCTCAAGGTCCTTCCAGCCCTGCTTTTCTATGATTCCCCCCGGGGTCGTCTTTGCTTCCACCTGCGCAAAGTGGGTACCCACAGGAACAGGAGTGTCTTTGGCTCACTCAGTACAAGCGCAAGTGACCCCATGAGGGTCAAGTCCCAGGGGGACCCAGGCTCAGGATACAACACAGGCCTGGCGACAAGTTTCTGGGGCACCTTTTCAGCTAGCGTTGGCAGGGCCAGGAAGAAACGGAGAGGGACCTACGGAAGAAGAGGTGACAGAGAGACAGACGAGGAAAACAGAAGTTGGTAGGAGAGACAAAATAACCAAGACAAAGGGACAGGCACCTGCCCTGGCCAGAATGTTGTTTTAAACTAGCAATTGTAACCCAGATCATTTACAGATCAAGACCTTCCAAGGTTGGGCTACCGCCATGTACCTCTTGGTAGCCCTTTGGCCGGCCTGCCTCCCCTGCCATCCTCCCCTAGACGTGGCTGCTACTGACCTGGCTGCAGTCCTTGTCCTGGTGATTGCCTGCTGCACAGATGATGCCGTTAGTTATCCCGGGGTTAAAAGAGTGGCAATCCTTTGATGGCCAGATGATGACATTGGTCTCAAATAGCTTGTTGGTGGCTTTTCCCTGGTCGATATGGCCCCATCCAGCTATGCTGCACTGGATGCCCGGGGCGACATTTCCCTTGGGCAGGCCAATGGCACGGACGTATTTGTTTACTTTGGCTTTTCCCTTCAGCTGGGGTAGGGGAGATCCAGAAAGGCGTTAATGGTTTTAAATATCGCCCAACAGAGGCTCTGTCACCTGGATGTTTCTAAGGGAGCAGAAGGCCATGCTGCCTCTGCTGCTTCTCCCCTCTCCATCGCATCAAACCGAACGACTTTCCAGGCACCTCCTGGCCTGTTCCCACCCAACGCCCTATCCGCGCTCGTGCGATCAAGAGCTCGACTCCCGCCTCCGACCGCCCATGGGACCGGCCTCCACCGTCCATTTGTTATGCTCTCAGATAAGCCCCTTTGTGCTCTCTCCCCTGCTGCCCCTCTCGCGTGGGAGGAGCTCCCCATAAACACCCCCAAAGCCACCCCGTTCCCCTTCCAACACCTCCTCAAACTCTCCTGTGGCATGGTGCTGACACAAACCTTGACAATCAGTAGGCAGCTGCCGTGACCGCTGGCCAGCGTACTGCCCGATTAAATACCGTCTCCTTTGTTTCCTTGTACTCCTCCCGTCCATCTGCCTCTTGCCTTAGACTAAGCTCTTTGGGGCAGGGCCCAGCTTTTTGTTCTGTTTTTGTACAGGGCCTAGCGCAACTGGGTCGTGGTCCGTGTCTTGGGCCGCTAGGTATTACAACAATACAAATCTTCATCCAAGTCATGCTCTACAGGGCGGGGTCTGTGCCCTCCATCCCAGCGGCAGCAGGGCTGCCCAGCGTGGCGGCAAGTGGGGCAATTTGCAAGGACCGCAAGCCCTGACCTGGCGGCGGTCTGGGTCTTCGGCAGCATTTCAGCGGCGGGGGGGGAGGGGCCTTCAGTGCTGCCGAAGACGGGGAGCGACTGAAGGGCCCCCCCGCCGCTGAAATGCCGCCGAAGATCCGGACCACCGCTGGGTGAGTACAAGCGCCGCAGCTCCCCTGCTTTGCCCCAGGTCCCCTGAATCCTCTGGGCAGCCCTGAGCGGCAGAACCCAGATGATGGACCTAAACTGGCCCCCCTGATCCAACCTCTGGGGAAAGGACAGAGTCAGCTCTGCCCATTGTGGCTTCATCTCCCCTCTGGCATAACTGACCCCTGACCACGGCCAAGCGCCAAACCTCACATGGTGCCCAGAGGGATGAACTTGGAAGTAACTATTAGCCTAATAAATCTGTTACCTTCAGCAAGAGGATGTCATTGACTAAAGGACGGTCTTGGTAGGCGGGGTGCGGGTGGTAGCTCTGAACCGCGAACCTTTGCTGGGAGGCCTCTTGCTTGTGGATATTGTGAGCTCCTAAGATGACTGTCAGGTTCCTGAAATTGGCAAAAGCAAATCAATTGTTAATCGCTTTTCCTTTTCTGGCCTGCTCTGTAACCCTGTGGTAGCTGGTCCTGGCACCCACCCACTAGCTGCCTAGAAAAGATGCTGCAGCCATAAACCAAAGAAAACCTATTACCCAGCCTAGGGATTTGTAGATAACGAACATCTGTGAGCTGATTGCTGATTAAAGTGAGCACGTTCCCCTTACACTGCCAGAGTAACTAGCGGGTCCTTAAGACACTTGAGAATCGGGCCTGCGTCTGGGAGTTTGGGGAGCTTTGGGCATCAGGACTCCTGGGTTCTACTCCCGACTCTGCTGCTGACTCACTGTGTGGCTTGGGACACATCACAGCCCCTATGTGCCTCAGTTTCCCTGGCTTTAAAATGAGAGTTGAGGGTATTCATCTGAGAGTTAATTAGCGTTTGTAAAACCCTTGAATGCTGATGTAATTAAACCGTGCTGTAGCAGCAATAGAGGCCAGTCATCGAGCAGGGTCTGTTTCCACAAGAGTCCCGGAGGGATCGATTCTTGGCCCTACGCTATTTAACATCAATGACCTGGAAGCCACCAGAAAACGATCACCGATAAAGCTTGCAGATGGCACACAAATTGAGGGAGTTGTAAAGGACCAGGAGGGACAGGTGGCCGATTCAGAGCAATCTAGGTTGGCTGGTAAACTGGGTGCAAGCAACCAGTGTGGTTTTTAATATGGCTAAATGTAAATGTGTCCATCTGGGAGCAAAGACTGTCGGCCGTACTTCCAGGATGGGGGAGCTCTATCCTGGGACGCAGGGACTCTGAAAAGGACTATGTTGGGAAGTGCGGATAATCAGCTGACCAGGAGCTCCCAGTCAATCTGTGCCCGACCGCAGGATGCATAAACAGGGGATTCTTGAGTAGGGAGTACAGGGGTTATTCTACCTCTGACTTTGGCCATGGTGCGGCCGCTGCTGGAATCCTCTATTCCGTTCTTGTGCCCATAATTGAAGAAGGGGGTTGATAAATTGGAGGAGGTTCAGAGAAGAGCCACGGGAATGATTAAAGGATCGGAAAACCGGCCTGAGAGTGGTTGACTCAAGCGGCTCCATCTATTTAGCTCAGCCAAGAGAAGGTTAAGGGGCGACTTGATCACGGTTGATCAGTATCTATACAGGGAACAAATATTTAATAATGGGCTCTTCAGTCTAGCCGGGAAAGGCCCAGCACAGTCCAGCGGCTGGAAGGTGAAGCTAGACGCATTCGGACTAGAAATAAGGACTATTGTTTTCACAGTGAGTATTTAACCACTGGAACAATTTACCTAGTGTGGGGGTGGGGGTGGATTCTCCTTCACAGACAAGTTTTAAATCTGCTTCAAACAGATCTGCTCCAGGGGTTATTTTGGGGCAGTTCTCGGGCCTGTGCCATACAGGAGCTCAGATTAGATGATCACAGTGGTCCCTTCTGGCCTTAGGAACTATGAATCAATAGTTAGAAATACTTTAATAATTCTAGAGTTAAGCACTTTAAGGCATTTTCAGATAAAACCTCCAACCCCGGGCCCTGGCCTGGTGATCTCCCACCGGAGAGAATCTCCCTGCCACTCCCAGATCTTTAAATCGAAGTGGGACACCCCTTGCCCAGGGTGCACTCTGCTCTTAATGCGAAGGAATTAGGGGAGGGCAGAGATGAGTTGCAAACTTTTGGAGGATGATGCTCTGCAGTAGAGCTGAGCAAAATGTGGACAGAAGGTTTCAGTTTGGTTTGGTTTGGTGTTTTCTTTTTCCCCCGAACAAGGTTGATTTGACGACACTGGAAGATTTTTTGCGAATTTGTGTCCGTTTCAGTGAATTGTTTTGGCCAACAAAAGTCTGAAAAGGTCAGTGTTCTTCAATTCGAAGATGTCAAAGCACTTATTTTTAATTGTGGGGGGGTGTCAAAATGACTTTTAGAGCTTTCTTTCAATTTTATCACTAAATGCAAACACCTGAAAATACGTTTTGTTTGACCCAATTTTTTTTTTTTGAGTCACTGAAAATTTCTTAAAAAATCATTCAGGTTGACCCGAAAAGATTTTTTTTCAGTGTTTTTGGAATGGCCAATGAGCCAAAAAATCCGTTCTATGGTTCTGGATACAAGGTGGGGGAGGTAATATCTTTTATTGGTGAAGAGTTCTGAGTAAACTCTAAAGCTTGTCTCTCTCGCCAACAGACGTCAGTCCAATAAAAGATATTCCCTCCCCCACTTTGTCTAATACCCAGGGTCCACTACAGTACCCCACCAGTACATGCATTGTTTGGTTCATCTGCTGTACATGTGAGGTTTAAACCTGAGAGAGAGGTATTCATTATTTGTACTGTGGGAGTGCCTGGCACCCCCTGTCATTGATCAGGAGCCCCTTGCGTCAGGTGCTGTACAAATACAGAACAAAATCTTACCCCTTGCAGTGAGCAGCCGTCATCACCCAGCCTGGGTCCACCAGAAATCCCCCACAGAAATACGAGTTGTTCCTCTTCAGATAGGCCATGTAGGGTCTGGAGTGGGGCTTGGCTTCATGCCCCCCCACAATCTCACTCCGTGAAGCTCCTGAAAGAGAAAGACGCTCCTGGTGATGTGACTGGTCGGTTCTCTCCTCACCTGGTGCATGGACCCCAGGTCGTCGTCCAGCCCCCTGGCTTTCTCTACTAACCAGCATGGGCAGAAGTGGGGGACAACAGAGCGAGCAGGATTAAGAGCTTGCAGGGCTGTCTCATCTTGGAGTTCTCAGCTTCGCCAATCCCCTTCCAGCCTGGGTTGCAATTAGGGTCTCTGGCAGCTCCCTGCCTGGTTTTATAGCCTGAGACCTGTGAGATTCAGCACCTAGGAAACCACAGGGTTTGGGCTCATCTGACTAATCAACGCAGAATCAGTTTACTCATGCACAGCCCTGGAGTGCTAGCTACAAAGTGCATCTCTCAGCAGCATGGTTATTGCGGTCAGGGTAAAACTCACCCCGTACGGAGCCAGCACAGGCCTTGTCTCAGTCAGATCCCACCCAGGACCTCTTCTGAAGGCTAAAGTGGCACCGTCCACACAAGGCTTTTTAGCTTTGAGTTGTAGGTTCCCGGCGGTGGAATCAATTTCATTGAAAATAATTCTTTGCCGTCCTCATGTAGCAACTTCTTCCAAGTTATTTACAGTGGTGCCAGGTCATGGTTCAGGGCAGCTGCACCTGGACTCCCGCTCTGGGCTCCAGGCAGGACACCCATGCTCAGGTCTTCGCCTCTCTTGGGTGGGAAACACGTGTCTCTCTCTCTCCCTTCTGACCAGGGTATTTCTAGGCTGCGCAGTTCCTTGCCTTCACCGTGTTATTTCAGGCAGAAGGCAGGGCTATCTAAGCAGACCTGCTTTGCTTCTGCCCTCAAGGCCACCACACTGCGTCATTGCGGCAGTTAGAAGCTAGTCACCAGCTAGGCCTTTCTAAGCAAGCCGAGTTTATTCTTAAGATAAAAGTACTGCAGGGAACACCTACCCCAAACCATAGAAGAACCTACCTGCATGCTAATAGGCTGACCAGAGATTCCCCTGCTCCCCCAACATGGGCTCTGACAGGAGCCATCCTCCCAAACCCTACCTGTGGGCTTTCCTTGGATTCAAGTCCATCACACCCTTTGCTCAGAATGACAACCCACTCTCAGTAGGCCAAAGTCCTTCCAGTTGTTCCCTTAGTACTGGGGCCCTCCAGGGACCAGGCTTCCTGTCCATTTAAGGCCCAGCTTGACAAAGCCCTGGCTGAGATGATTTAGGTGGGGACTGGTCCTGCTTTGAGCAGGGGGTTGGACTAGATGACCTCCTGAGGTCCCTTCCAACTCTGATATTCTATGATTCTATGATACCTCCTGAGGTTCCTTCTGACCTGATGCGCTATGATTCTATGATTTGCTGGATCAGGGAGGAGGCCCTGAGTCAATTTAAACTCAGGTTATTTATCCCAACCTCTTTATCTGCTAATCTCCAGAGAATCCACCTTGAGCCTTTGAACAGACCGGGAATCGGTGTCAGCCAACAATGGGTCCCCTCCCCAGGGTGATGCTTCCCAGGGCTGGTAACCAGAGGAATTCCATCAGCATACCCCCTCCTCCAAGAGGTGGTACATCCAATCTCACAATCACACATGGACAATTGCATTTTTAATACAGTGGACAGCTCAAGGAGCTCAGTCTGTTTAATTTAACAAAGAGAAGTTGATCCCAGTCTGTAAGTATGGAAATCGGAGCAAATATTTAATAATGGGCTCTTCAGTCTAGCAGAGCAAAGTAGAACTCGATCCAATGGCTGGAAGTTGAAGCTAGACAAATTCAGCCTGGAAATAAGATGCACATTCTTAATGATAAAAGTAATTAATCATTGGAACATAATAATAAATGGTAATTGGAGATATGCCTATCTCTGAGAACTGGAAGGGACCTTGCAAGGTCATGGAGTCCAGCCCCCTGCCTTCACTACCAGGACCAAGTACTGATTTTTGCCCCAGATCCCTAAGTGGCTCCCTCAAGGATTGAGCTCACAATGCTGGGTTTAGCAGGCCAATGCTCAAACCACTGAGCTATCCCTCCCCCCTGTTTTAATTTAATTCAGTATGGTGTGTCCAGGATATTGCAGGAAATTGCTGTCTGTCACAGCCAGCTCTTGTGACTTGATCCCGAGTCTTGCAATATTTAGGATTATTCTTAAAGCCCCAGCTTCTGGAGTCACATGATTATGTGAAAATCTCAGCTCTTGGCGGGGTGGGGGGGAAAGGAGTAAGTTTCTAGCCCTTATTGTTGGGGATAAAAGGTGGAAAATGTGACAAGAGTGTGATCTAAAGTCTCAGAATCCAGGAGGCAAAGAACCTAAAATGTATTAATTAAAAACAACAAACACATGATTTTTAATTCAATCTTGCGAATAGTTTTAGGAGCCTGGTTCATCATTTCTGATGTTTGGCTGTTGTTTGTCAGTGTAACTTATTTGTCTTACATGAAAAAACCAGAAAGAGAATCCTGAATGATTTCCTTACCAGCATTGTTCCCCACTGCATTTGTATAGCATCTCAAACCATCCACGCGGCCTCTGTGCTGGGGGGTTTAAAATCAACTTTCCCTGCTCCCCTTCAAAGCTTTCCGTACCAAACCTCCCTCCTTTATCAACCTGCTTCCATTAGGAGTTCTGGAGACAGAGGGGGTTGATCCCCTTAGTGCTAATGTAGCCAAGGGACCTAGACTGATCTACACCATCTGGGGATCTTGGCTGATGATTTGCTGATGAGTGTGATGGAGGATGGGTGATCTGGGCGGAGCCTGAGAGTCTTAAACATTGGGGTTTGGAGATAACGTTATCAGCGATGGTTGTGATAAAGTTGTCACGTCTACATGTTGATAGCATCCTTTCCAGGGTTAACAGATTTTTTTTCCATGGTGTCGCGTTGTTTTTGCTGATACAGACTAACACAGCTACCCCTCTGAAATCTGCCATTTAGACTGTTATCGGAAGCCACGTGCCTTCTCTCCACTTGTATGTTTGACTGACAGCTTTAAACCCAGCTAGAACAGATGAGTTTCAATCTGTGGCCCATGAGTGCCTCCAACTCCCATGTGGTAAATAGTGAGATGCTCAGATGAGGGGGGTCCAGATCACACCCCAAGTTCCTAGTCCACTGTCTTGTCTCTAACAGTGGCTAGAACCAGCTGCTTCCGAATAAAGCATAAGAAACCCAGTTATTAGATAAATTACCCCAGGGAAGCTTCTTCCTATCCCCCATGGTTAGCACTGGGCTAGAAACTTTTTTATGAAATGGAAGCTGAGAAAGGAAAACACCAAGATGTCATGACAGGCAATGAAATCATGCGAGTTAGTAACGCTGGACGTGCTCAGCACTGGCCTGACTCTGCTCCTCCTCTCGAGATCTATCTAGCAGGGATCAGTGACAGACCCAGGACCACAAGAAAAGCGCAAGGAGGCAGCGGGCCGCATGTGAGAGGGTCTGTGTCTAAACTGAACGGCAAAGCTAATCAGGTGGGTTACGCATTCCCAGCAATAAGGACCAAGGACACCTGCAGGCCGTGCCCCTCCCACTTGCAGAGTTCCCACTAAACAGAAAACCACACGGGTCCTGTTTCAGTTCTGCTGGGGCACTTCCCTCTGTGGCCTGGGAAGTTGAAAGAGGACTGGTCTCCTCTGGGCTGAGTTGCTCATTTACACCAGTGTAACCCTCTGAAATCAAAGGCCCTGCCCCATTGCAACTGAGAGCAGAATTTGGCCCCTTGTGTTTATCTGGAGAATGATCAGAAACCCACTGAAGCAAGATGTCGTGAAGCAGGAGACGGACACGCTGTGAAATGCAGATTGGCGTTTATTTTTCAAGCTTGTTACAGGCCCGGCATCGCAGTGAGCGATACAGAAGGAATGGAGCAGTGACCGGGGCGAAGGGGATGTGAGAACATAGGGTTGGGGAGTCTCCCCCCTCTTAGAGGGACTGGCAAGGATTCAAACTCCTGCTGCTGCAGTCTTTGCCCTGCTTCTGCTCTGACAATGTGGCACCAGCTGAAACTGCCGGGGAGAGAAACTCCCTTGTAAACCCAAGCGAAGCCCAACCTCAACCTGGGACTGAGCCGGGGAAACAAATCAGGGAACGCCCAGGAGGGAGCGAGCATGGGTCAGAGCTTCCCCTCCAGGTGATCCAAAACCACCTCCTTGGGCCGATTTCAACTCACTTCAGTGCACCCTGCTCTAGAATGATCCCTGATTCTGCTCGGATGGTCTTAGCACTGTCCCGGAGACGGGGCAGCTGTGCCCTATTCACGTCAACAGGGGCAGAAGGAATCCTGAAGCCCCTCAGAACAGCAAAGCTGCTGCTTCTTCAGGGGACCAGTCAAGAGAATATTAACTCAGTGGGCTGAAAACTCGACACTCCTCTCCCGAGCCAACAGAACCCAGGTGACAAGGGGACTGCTGGGCCTGCAGGCGTTCAGATCTACAGTAACCAGGCCATAGAGGCACCTAGAGAGACAACACCCCAAAGGGAGAAAAGGTTGGAGGATGCAACATAAGGGAAAGCAGCACGGGTCTCCAAGGCAGAAGATGCTGGAGGAGAAGCTGGAGCATCTTCCTCTCCGGTCCTCTAGCCCATGATCTTTTTGATCCACGGAAGGTAGTTAGCAATGCGGGTGTAGACACCAGGAGGGAAGCTTTTGCCAAAGGAGACAATTCCCTGCACCACCCCATTGCAGATCATAGGCCCCCCGGAATCCCCCTGCCAAACAGAGAAGAGGAGAGACTTCAGAGGCCTTAATCCCTAGTGTAACTTGACTGACTTCTATGCACTTTACCCCCGGGGTCAACCCATTAAGTTGGCTGCTCTGCACAAACCCAGTGTGGTCGCCCCATGTCACAGGCACTGCAATCACTGGGTGTGACTGCGCCTCATGGCTGATGTTCCCGAGTGAGCATTACTGGAGCAGTGACCCTGCAGCAGCGTAGGCCGTACAAACCCATCCAGAACCCTGCGTAAGCACTCCCAGGTCTGGCCCATGCTGCCGCGCTTCGCTGCTGTGGCACCCAAGTCTGCTAAATTAAAGCCAGCTCGGCCACGTGTCCATGAGTGGTGATCGCCCCCCGGTGACCGCGGCAGGGACACGCTGTCTGGGCTAATAATGGAGTTTTCATCTCGTGCCAGTTCCAAACAGCAGCAAGGAAAAAAACGGGTCTTGGCAAAATGAAACATTTCCTTGGGGCGTTGAGCGTTTTCAAGGAAAACGGAGGGAAGTTTCCAAAGGGAGAGGTGTTTGGAATCGAAAAATCAGAACGTTCTGTTTTCTGAAAAGGTCAAACCAACGTGTTTTGATTTTGTTCAGAAATTGGGAGGGGGGGGAAGGGAGGGAGTTGGGATTTTTTTTCACCGAAACCATTGGGTGAATTGAACACAACTTGGTGCAATGTTAAGGTTGACCTAAATCTGCATGTCTCCCCCTCTCCCCCCAAAAAATGGGGGTTGAAAAATGTTGCCCAGCTCTCGTGCAGATGAGACTCACTAAGGAACCCATCGGTGCCGGGCCGTGTGCTTCCACAGGCCTCCGGGCTCAGCAGCAAACCCTCCTTCAGGAGCTGAATGCAGGGCTTGTGTCAGCCTGGGTAACAAGAAACCACAGGGGGAAAACCCTTATGGGAGACACATGAGCTGGCAGGAGATTTGCATCCATGAGCGTCCCTCCTCTTAGAGTGGCACCTAAGTAGCTTGCCTGGGAGGCCCAGCCCGGGAGCGGAGGTCCTGGTGCCCACACTTCCCCATGCCACCCGTTGGCCGGTGTTCCCAGCACTGACCTGGCTGGAGTCCTTGAGCTGGTGGAAGCTGCCGGCGCAGAGCATGCCGTTGTTGAGTTGGGGGTAGATGTTGAGGCATTTCCTGCGGCTGTAGATGGTGACGTTAGTCTCAAAGAGCTTGGCCGTGACCTTCTCTTCGTCAATGAGGCCCCATCCCGCTATGCTGCACTTGGTGTCGGTGGGGATGTCACTGCTGCTCTTGGGCAGGGGGATGACCTGGACGTATTTATTCAGCTTGGCCTTCGCTGTCAGCTGGGTGGGAGGAAGAGGAGGAGTATTAAGCCCCCAGCAGTAGTCAGTGGAAGCTGGAGGCAGGGGTCCCGCTGTGAGAATGGCTCAGGAAGATGTCCAGTGGCCCTACCTGGCCAGGTGATGGGAGAGGCTGAGCATCCTCAGAGCCGGTGCTCAGCAACCGACAGCAATGGGCCCTGAGCAGCCATGGGGACAGGAGGGAGGCAATACTGGAGAACATGCAGCTTGCAGGGGATGGGGGACAGTGCAGCTGACACTGGGTGAGCTATTCTGAGAGGGGCTGAGTGCTTCTGACCCTTAGGGAACTCCAGGAAGGGTGAGGCTGCAGGATCCTTTCTCTGGCTGGAGCATCTCGAAATAATAAAGCCCAGTTTGCAAAGTGAACTTTGACTTCTCCCCACACAGCACAAGGCATAAAATTCTCTCTCTTCTCAGCCGTCCGCACTTAGCCCCTCACCCCCCAAAGCAGCTGCCAGGGGGACCTCCCCTGCTGCAGACAAGTCACTTACCTTGAGCAGCAGGATGTCATTAGTTACGGAGATGCTGTTGTATTCAGGGTGTTTGTAGTACGTTTCAACCCCCAGCACCTGCTGAGACTCCTCTGGCTCATAGATATTGTGAGCTCCCAGGATCACGGTGATATCCCTGAAACCAGGAGGACGCAGGGTGGGTCACTTTCCCGGGCACAGCCCCTCTCCCCTTCCCCGAGCAACGGGGGCGAGGATGCAGAGACAGCCGGCTTCGCACAGACGGCAGACGACTCCTGCTTTAAAATGTATTCCATCAACCAGCCTGAGAAAGACAAACCCGGCGACAGTACCTACCCCATGCAGTGAGCGGCGGTCATCACCCAGTCCGGGGCCACCAGAAACCCCCCACAGCTGAAACGACTGGAAAGCTTCAGGGCTGCCATGTAGGGTCTGGAGTGGGGCTTGGCTTCATGCCCCCCGACAATCTCACTCCGCAAAGCACCTGAAAGACACACAGACTCCTGAGCAGGAGGAGAGGGGACGGCTCCTTCCTCACCCGGTGCATGGACCCCGGAGAGTCACCCTAGCCCATGGCTTCCTCTACTCACCAGCCTGGGTCGAGGGGTAGGACAGCAGGGAAAGCAGGAGCAGGAGACGTTGGGGCCGCTCCATCTTTGAGTTCACAGCTCCTCGGATCCTCTTCCAGGCTCGGCACCAACCTGAGCCTCCTGCTGCCCTGTGGCTGGTTTTATAGCCTCAGACCAATGAAACTCGGAAACCAGGAAACCACACGTGCTGGGCTGATCTAAACGATCCGGGCACAATCAGATCCTTGTGCGTCTATCTGCTACCTCCTCTCCACTTGCCTCTGGTCACTTGCTTCAGATACTTGGAAGCGGGCCTGAGTTGACAGCTTCTGGGGGCGTGCAGGACAATGCATCTGTTTGTTCCCAGCTGGGCAGGCCACTCAGCAGGACCTGTGGGAGAGCAGTCGCTGTGTTAACGGGCCCTGCTTAAAACAAACACAAACCTGGCTCCATAAAGCACCTTCCCAGTGCGACGTTGCCGTCTATGTGATTTTATAAAAATATGCGAATGGGGGAATATAATGTAACTGGAATATGCTTCATGCAAACGGTCTCTTGTAAGGTATGGTTACAAAGCTTATAATCTACTGAGTGTGGTCCTCCTAGTTCTAGAAATGTACCACTCTTGTATCTAAAACTAGAAATATGAAATATAACTCTGCGGGCCTATTGTAATTCTGCACAGTGTGGGCCATTAATGGTGGTTGGGAATCTTGATGGCTCCCATCAAGCAGGACAATTGACTGGCTGGTTCTGTTAGCAGGCAGCCTTCCTGTGAGTCGGGCTGGGAGGAACGAAGGCTTGGGGGCTTACACTGACCTGGGATCGTGTCACCTGAACTGGAATCCATCTTTAACCTGGTGCTTTTCCAGTGAGTGGGGGGTGGGAACCCAGAGGGACAATGGATCCCACCTTTATGCAAAAGATATAGAAGTGGGTGGAACAGACCAAAGGGGGAGGCATCCTGAGGAATCCCCTAGCTACCCCCTGAGCTGGAACAAGAGCTGTACCAGGGGAAAGGGTTGTGCCCAAACAGGGCCGCCCAGAGGATTCAGGGGGGCTGGGAAAAACAATTTCACAGGTCTCTTCCATTATAAAAAAAAGTTGCAATACTCTAGAATACTATATTCTCGTGGGGGCCTCTGCAGGGCCTGGGGCAAATTGCCCCACTTGCCCCCCCCCTCCCCGGGCGGCCCTGTGCCCAGACTAGGAAGGCATCCAGTCTGGGAAAGAAATGTATTGAAACAGCTCTGAGGGTGAGATCGTCTCTGTATTCAGTTGTATTCCTGTATTAGGCTTAGATTTGCGTGTTTTATTTTATTTTACTTGGTAATTTACTTTGTTCTGTCTGTTACTACCTGGAACCACTAAATCCTACTTTCTGTATTTAATAACATCACTTTTTACTTATTAATTAACCCAGAGTCTGTATTAATACCTGGGGGGATGCACACAGCGGTACATCTCTATCAGTGTTGTAGAAGGCAAACAATCTATGAGTTTGCCCTGTATAAGCGCTATACAGGGTAAAACGGATTTATTTGGGTTTAGACCCCATTGGGAGTTGGGCATCTGAGTGTTAAAGGCAGGAACACTTCTGTGAGCTGCTTTCAGTGAAGCCTGCAGCTGTTAGGGGACGTGATTCAGACCTGGGTCTGGGTTTCCAGCAGGCTAGCGGGTCTGGCTCACACCAGGCAGGGCACGGAAGTCCCAAGCTGCCAGGGCAGGAAGCCAGGGGCAGGAGTAGTCTTGGAACATCAGTTGGCAGCTCCCAAGGTGGGGTTTCTGTGACCCAACCCGCCACACCCAGGGTCTCAGAGCTAATGCCCCAGCATGCGCTGTGCTCGTGATCAACGCCCCCCCCATACCTCATGGGGTTTGCCTGCGGGGCATGGAAAGCATGGGGCCTTACAGGCCCTACCCGGTGTGAGACAAGGAAGACAACATTTGCAAACCGCCCAGTGATTGGGTGCAGGTGTAACCCCCCCGGGGTCATGTGGTGCCTGATCCACTGGTGATATGAGTTTGTTCCAGTCCCAGCTGCGGAGCCGTGACTTTCTAGCTTGAGCTACAGCCAAGCTGGTGCTTTTAGCTCCGGCGGCCGGTGGTGTGCTGGCGAAGCGGGTGGCTGTCAGCCAGTCAGCAGGGGATCTTTGGGGGCTAGCAGGGGACAGATGGAAATGCGCTCTGTAGAACATGGATAGATTGGAGTGGAGCGGTCTCAGCCCTTCCTATCCTACATCTATAGCATGTCTCACATGCACAGATCAAGGCACTTAAAAAGGCAGGCCGGGATCTTTATCCCCATTTTAGAGATGGAGAAACCGAGGCACAGGAAGCCGACGTTACTTCCCCAGGGTCACCCTGGGATGATGCAGTGCTGGTGTCAGCAGAGATTACATGCGGGTGTAAGTAAAGGCTACGCGCTGGGAGCAGCCCTCTGCAGTGAGCAGGAGTCGTTCCCAAGCGCTAGGCTGGCCGTGTCCCCTATTCCAGGAGCAGGGAATTAAAACTGGCCTGAATATGGGCCGAGACAAGGGGTTAAGTGTGAGTCTCATGCCCT
Organism: Mauremys mutica; assembly: GCF_020497125.1. NCBI lineage: Eukaryota > Metazoa > Chordata > Testudines > Geoemydidae > Mauremys > Mauremys mutica. Next base: position 6,505,460 of record NC_059095.1, read on the forward strand.
GTCAGCCCCCATTTGCCACATGTTGGGTCTTCAGCTCACGCCGGAGCAGCTTGTGTGTTTAGCACAGTAGATGCCCGGTTCAAACCTGACGTGTCGCCCAAGAGAGTGGCTGTCCTGTTGTAACCCGTTTGGAACTTGTCATGGGTGCAGCATTGGCCTGGGACTCAGGAGACCCTGGTTCTGTTCCTGGCTCTGCCACTGATGTGGCTGGGTGACTTTGGGCAAGTCACAGCCCCGCTCTGTGTCTCAGTTTCCTCATCTGTACAAGGGAATAATAATATTTACCTCCTTTGTAAAGCACTTGGTGATTTAGGGCTAGAGAAGAGCTAGGCGGTGGTATTATTATTATTATTAAGCCCTGTGACTGAGTAGTTTAAATTGTTCCCTTGCGTGTGTCTACATTGAGTTTCATCTCCAATCAGGTAGCCAAGTCCTTAAGGAATTCCCCATGCTCCCCCCTACTCTGGGTTAATCTCACTCGTTCTGTGGCAACAGCCAGTGTGGCCATCTCATTATTAACCCTCTGGTGCAGGCCGTCAATAACCGATTTGGACTGTACCGCTGCAAAGTCCTAAGCCGTGGGAAACCCCGCTCCTCTCCTCTCCCGCTGAGAATGATGTTAGTGTCCCGGACCCTGCGTGACAGCTGGAGCCAGCAATAGCCGTAACCGTTCATGTAAAGAGCATGCGAAGGCGTCGGGTGGTGTGGGAGAGGATCTGTATCTCCACTCAAGTGGAGACATGATGATGGGTTCTGTGCCTCCCTGGAGATAACGGTCAAGAACGCCAGCCAGCTGATAGCATCCTTTCCGCTGTCATACATTTTTCCATTGGGCAGAAGGTGCTAACGGCGGCTCAGTCTGTAACCGAAAACCACACAGGCCTTTGCCGTTTCACCAGGGGTGGATATTTATCTCTCTGCAGAGAGGCCAAGCAAAGCCTGGGCACCACTTGGCTCCGATGCTACAGTCACAAGCACAACGTTGGGAGGGAAGAGACTTGAGGCCTCGCTTAGGCCGAGATTTTCAGTGGAGACTCCGTGAAGAGGGGCCTGATTTTCAGCAGGTGACTGCTCGGCAGGCTGGGGAAAATCAGGCTCTTCCAACTGGGTTCCCAAAGTCATTAATCTTCTTTGGAAATCTTGGCCTTAATGACCTGAGGTTGATGGCGACAGTGGGACGTGGAGGAAGAGAAGATGCTTCTCCCCTCTGTGCTCTACCAAACCCATCCCAGGCATCTGCCCAAGAAGAGCAGCCGTCAGAAGCAGGAACTACCAGAAGAGACTCTGTTAGCTCTTCCCCACTGCAAAAAACCTTCATCAGGAGGACAGTTAGCTGGCGCTGCTTGGTCAGTGCCTGGTCTGCAGGGGCTTGATTCAGCCCATACCCATAGATCCCAACAGGAACTGGATCAGAGCCTAGGTGAGAAGAGGACCCACGTCTTAGCAGAAGGGGACGTTGTCTGCTCTAGGTTCAGTGTCAGACCATTTGAGGGAAGGGTGTCTGGAATTATCCCTTTGTGCTGGATTTTCAGTGGGGTCGCTCGGGCCACAGCTGCATTGGACATCAGCTGAGCGTCTGGCTCTGGGACTCGGTTTGGTGACCCCTTGCCAGGATAGTCAGAGAGGCAACCCTGCCCTCTGGGAGGTCACTAAACCTCTGATTGCCAGAAGCTGGGACTGGCCACGGGGGATGTAATTCAGTAATTGCCCTATCCTGCTGATTCCCTCCCAAGCCTCTGGCGGTGGCCGCTCTCAGAGACAGGATACGGGGCTACCTGGGCCATTGGTCTGACCGTTGGTCCATCCACAGGTACAGACAGAATCCTGAACCCCCCTGCTAGAGAGTCGCATGTCCCGCAGGGGACCAGTCACGGGACTCTTCACTCAGGAGATTTAAATCTTTAAAGAGCACATTGTGCATATCTCTTGGCAAGCTAACGATGTCCCCACTAATCTCTGCTCACACCAGGCTGTGTTTGTCCCCAGGAAGAAGAGCCTCTTCCTCGAATGATGATATTTAAGAGCCGCGAGCCCGTTAGCGCCCCGCCCTGGGGAGGAATTAGGGGCCTTGTTTTATCCCTGTAGCTTCATACAACACCCATAAGGGACAGACGGACAGACGGACGGACGCACACGCACACACCCCTAAGGGACACACACACACACCTCACCCCAAGGGACACACACACACACACACACACACACACACCACCCCAAGGGAGACACACACACACACACCACACACACACCACCCCAAGGGACACACACACACACCCCACCCCAAGGGACACACACACGGACACACACACCCCACCCCAAGGGACACACACACACACACACACCCCACCCCAAGGGACACACACACACACACACCACCCCAAGGGACACACACACACACACACACACCACCCCAAGGGGGACACACACACACACACACACGGACACACACACACCACCCCAAGGGACACACACGGACACACACCCCCCACCCCAAGGGGGACACACACACACACACACACACACACCCCACCCCAAGGGACACACACACACACACACACACCCCACCCCAAGGGACACACACACACACACACCCCACCCCAAGGGGGACACACACACACACACACACACACCCCACCCCAAGGGGGACAAACACACACACACACACACCCCACCCCAAGGGGGACACACACACACACACACACCACCCCAAGGGGGACACACACACACACACACACACCACCCCAAGGGGGAACACACACACACACACACCCTACCCCATGGGGGACGGACACACACACACCACCCCAAGGGGGACAGACACACACACGCACCCCACCCCAAGGGGGACGGACACACACACACGCACACACACACACACCCCACCCCAAGGGGGACGGACACACACACACACACACACACACCCGACCCCACCCCAAGGGGGACACACACACACACCCACACCCCAAGGGACACACACACACACACACACACCACCCCAAGGGGGACACACACACACACACCCCACCCCAAGGGGGACACACACACACACACACACACCACACCACACACACACCACCCCAAGGGACACACACACACACCCCAAGGGACACACACACGGACACACACGGACACACACACACCCCACCCCAAGGGACACACACACGGACACACACACCCCACCCCAAGGGACACACACACTGACACACACACACCACCCCACGGGACACACACACACACACACACCACCCCAAGGGGGACACACACACACACACCCCAAGTGACACACACACACACACCCCACCCCAAGGGGGACACACACACACACCCCCCACCCCAAGGGACACACACACACACACACACACACACACACACCACCCCAAGGGACACACACACACACACACACACACCACCCCAAGGGACACACACACACACACACACCCCACCCCAAGGGACACACACACACACACACACACACACACACCCCCCCCCAAGGGACACACACACACACACACACACACCCCACCCCAAGGGGGACGGACACACACACACACACACACCCCACCTCAAGGGGGACAGACACACACACACACACACCCCACCCCAAGGGGGACGGGGACACACACACACACACACACACCACCCCAAGGGGGACGGACACTCTCTCTCACACACACACACACCCCACCCCAAGGGGGACACACACACCCCCACCTCAAGGGACACACACACACACACCCCACCCCAAGGGAGACACACACACACACACACCCCACCCCAAGGGACACACACACACACACCCCACCCCAAGGGACACACACACACACACACACACACACACACCCCACCCCAAGGGACACACACACACACACACACACCCCACCCCAAGGGAGACACACACACACACCCCACCCCAAGGGAGACACACACACACACATGCACACATACACACACCACCCCAAGAGGGAAACACACACACACACACATCCTCCTGCACAGGCAACATAAGGAAAGCAGCACAGGTCTCCAGGGCAGCAGATGATGTAGGAAATTGGCACCTTTCTTTCCTGTCTTCTATCCCATGGCCTGGCAGGGCGTGTGAGTCAAGTGGAAAGTGTAAGGAACTACGCACGCTGCTGTGACTGTGCACACGGTCCAGCCAGCTGCTGGCGCTGCTGAACCTGAGTGGCCAAGAAAGGAAAGAGCCCAGAGGCGCTGCACATCTCCTAGTGGCCTCTTTCTCTTTCTGTGTGCAGAACGAACGACTGAGCACCCAGATTTAACAAACATGATGAAGGGGACGGGGAAGAGAGGGATAAGGAAAGTGGAGAAGAGTGGAGAGAAAGTGTTTAAACTCAGCAAAGAGCGAATGTGCAGCCCAGGTGAGAGGAGCGATGGAGACAAACCTATTCTAGCCCAATCTTGCAAAAAGAGAAGAGCAAGATGGATGTTTTTTCAAGGTATCAGGTATCATAAAGATGTGTCATCAGAAAGTGATGAGGGAAACTGTTCTTGACTGAGGGGGAAAAGAGTGACAGAGCATCGTGCTGTGGGCCCTGTCTAACGAACATAAGAACGTTATGGTCTTGTGTTCATTATACAGGGCCCTCTAACAGGCGGATCTGCTGCTTTAAACGCCTGGGCCCAGAAAGCCTTCTTCCATTATCAGACCCTGCTGAGAAGGGGGGTCAGGGGCTTTCTATGAAGGCCGCAGAGAGTATAGGTGGGAGCTCGTGGAGCAGCACCGAGAGGCCATGGCAGATGCCTGTGGGAGCTGTAACCCAGGGTGGACAGAGGAACTGCTTCTGCTTGGCGTTTCAAGAACACAACTGTGTCCTGAGGGAAGGGCCTGCGGGGGGCTGTGGATGTGGCATGAATCCTTCCTGGGCTGGGGAGGGTTGTAATAAATTGGGGTCCGACTGGGAGCCGGCCTGGGAAAGTGGGGAGACGTTTATAAAGTGTTCCGCTCCCCGGTCGCAAGAGTTGATGGGAGAGGGTGACAGAAAGACTAAGACCCAACGAAAAGGCCGACTGGTCTAACTGAAGGACTGGGCTAAGACCATGGTCGGGGAGCAAAAGGTGTGTGGGACCAATCAATGAACCACAGCTGGACTGTTGGAAATTAGGCCTAATTGGTGGACGAAATAACCAGGGGATGGGTTATTCCACCCCTCAGTCCCTTCTGGGGTCCTTTAAAAAACCTTTGGGGACAGAGAGAGCTGGCTGGCAGGGAGACAGGAGACCAGAAGGAGCAAATGAAACCCTCATGGCTGCTGTCCTCACCATCTCCTGGGACCCACCGTGACACCATTAGGCCTTGGTCATCCTGATCCTGAGACGGGTCTTGGCTAGGATTGGGGACTAACAGATTTTTTGGTTGGCTGGCAACTCTGGAAAAAATAACATAAACGTTTTTGGTTTGGGTGGAACCGAAAAGAAATTTTTCAGTGAATCACCCAGTTGGAAAAATGCCATGTCGGGCTGAAACAGAACATTTTGTGCAGAGGCAAAATGGTTTGTTTGGATTTCGGGCAGTTTGACCAAATATCCTGGTGGGGAGGGCACGGCCTTTTTATAGCCTTTAGCCTAGTGGGGAGGGAACTCGCCTGGGCTGAGGAAGACCCTGCTTCAATTCTTCTCTCTGTCAGCTGTGGGGTCTTCCACGTTGTAGGAACATGTCCTAGCCACTGGGCTATGGGCTGGCTCAATCTCGCTGGTTGAAGCTGTTCTATTGGGCCAGGGGAAAAGAGCACAAAAGCCTAGTGGTTAGCGCACGCCATTAAGCCAGGGGACACCCCCGTTCCAGTCCCTGTTCCGATGACTAATTATTTATGGAAAGTAGAACAGCTTTGAGAGAAGGGACTGAGAGAGAGAGATCTGTGCCGAGGAGCCGTATCGGACCCAAAACAGAGATAAAAGGGGAGCCCTTGAATAAAACTCAGGCTGCATTTTGGAGATAAGAACCCAGCATGCTGCAAGGGCAGCTCAGCGCAGTTCCCCCCCCCCTGCGTGCTGATCGCCCGCTTGCCAGCGGGGACGGCAACGGCTGCCCATGATTGCTATGCTCCTCACAAGCACAGCGCTCAGTGGCTGGTGGTTTTACAGCCAAAGTGGAGGGTGCTGGAGCTGACCCATCCCGTTCCTAAGCCTAGATCCCTAGGGGAACACACAGATTGCCGGGGCAGGATTTAGGCAGGGTCTGGGCTTCAGACTCGGAGAGTTCCCCCCCCAGGACCCCCAAATCAGGGAACAGCCAGAGGTGGAGCAGCGGGTAAGGGATGCTGGGATTTGATGTGGGAGGAAGATCAGAGACTCGGGAACTGGAGGGCGGCCGGCAGAGCCCATCTATAGGGACTTGGAGGAAGCGGTGGGTGGGGCTCCAGGAGATCGCTCTGGCCGGGGGGCTTTGTACTTTCCGTGGGCTGGAAATGTCAGGGGCTGGGGGCGACTGTGAGTCTGAATCCGGCCTGGAACAGGGTGGTTTGCCCGTGGGCTGGAGAGCCTGTGGCTGAGCCTGGAGCCTCACCTGAGAGTAGGGCGACCAGGCAGCAAGTGTGAAAAATCGGGATGGGGGTGGGGGGTAATAGGAGCCTATATAAGACAAATCCCCAGGTATTGGGACTGTCCCTATCAAATCGGGACATCGGGTCACCCGGCCTGAGCGGAATCGGCGGCTCCTCTATAAAAAGGCAGCGGGAAACGGGGGCTGGTCGCTGAGGGAGCGTAGCTGCGGCTGGCGGGAATGGTGACGGCACTGGGAGAACGCTCTCCAGGCCGGGAGCGACTACCCAGGAAGCAGGGGAAAGATGGAAAAGGCCTGTGGCGAAGGCCAAACTCCAGACAGGAGGTACTGGGACTGGGCTCAGCTGAACCCGGGGTCCAGGCTGCGTTGGATTCGTGGAGGACGGAGACTGGGGCCAGGGCCTGAAGGGTTCTTAGAGGGGCCCTGAAGAGGTGGGATGGCCAGTGAGGCAGAGTGCTGTAGAGTGGCTTCTGGCCAGGAGGAGGCGCTCGCGAGGCAGTAAACGGTCAGGGTACTACCAGCCCTATGGGTGACCACGGAAATCTAAACAGGAAGCGCAGTTAAGAGTCAATCCTTCGCTGCAGGAATGCCTGCTTGTCCAGTCCTGGTCCAGCGCCCCCCTGATCCCACCCCACACCCGTCCTCTGACTCTGCTCCTGGGCTCCCCACATGCATAGCTGTGCTCATGCACCTCAGTCCTGACCCACAACCCCCTTCCTGCTCCACTCCTGTGACAACTGGGGCGGGGGGAATCTCTCTGTTCACAATGTCTGGATTCTGGTGGATGCCATGAACTCGTTCTGGAATTGCTGCGGTGGGGAATGCCTCTGGGTGGATGTGGAACCCACCAGCAGCTGCAGCAGATACCTACTGGGCCAGGGACAAGGCAGAGTCATTAACCTTCAGATCTGTGCTCTGAGCAGACAACGGTCTAATGTGCTAAGGGGTTGCCAAATCTCTCTGATGAAGTGGAGAGTGAAAAAAAATCACCGTTAGTAGCATCTAGAGGATCATATTGCGCTGGGTGCTGTCTGAACTTGCAGTGAGAGAGGTGCCCTGCCCCAACCAATTTACAATCTGAATAGACAAAGGGTGGGAGGGGAAACTGAGGCATGGAGGGAGGTCAAGTGACTTGACCAAGGCCACGCAGCAGGTGTATGCCCGAGCCAGGGATAAAACCCAGAGCGCCTGGACCCTCAACTAGTGTCTTACCGACTAGAACACTCTGCCTCTGGCTGGCATCTTCTGAGTCAGTTGACAGGAGAAACTCTAACCACAGAGAGGTGTGCCTCGTCTAAAGACACAAACAACTCTGTGGGGTTTTTCAGCTGCAGACACAGCCCTTCCGTTGGGGGGGCAGGAAATGCTTCACCTTCACCTTGTGTGCAGCTCAGGACTTTGTTTTCCCCAAGCTCTCCGGGCCCACTTCCTGCTGTTAGAACCGATTCTTCTGTGTTGATCAGTTTAGAGTTTGTCACCGACAGTTTAAAAACTGCGTCCTGCCAGTGGGGTGCGAATCAGCTATCTCTGGGGTTACGGCCGTTTCCACCGGCTGAGACTCTAGCTCGGCGTATTAAGAGTTGAGGCCTGTTGTGTTAAGTGTGATGGAATAAGGGGACCCAGAGAGTCCAGAGTGTTAATGTGACCCTGTCACTGTACAACAGTAAAGCGTTAAACAAGGCTCAAGGGCTGGAGGTCAGAGACCTCGGGCTGCTTAGCTCCATGGCAGCACAATTCATGCCAAAGTTTGCAAACATCTTGAGCGGGCTAAATAAAAGAAAAAGCAGCAGCACACAACATAAAGCCCTTTTGGAAGGGAAAGAGAGCGATTGTACAGACCTAACTTAGCCCAAACCTACCAGAGTCCCCTTTTCAGAGAGAGGCTGTTGGTTAGTGTCTCTTATTTTTGTCAGACAATTTTCTTGGGAGGCGTGGGGGGAGGAAAGGGTTGTTGGGATGTGACGGAGGGTCACTCTCCCTGCTTTGGACAAACAGACGCAAGGGGGAGAAGAGGCAGGGGCGTAAAAGTGGGGAAAACGCAGCTTTTGTGGCTATTCTATGAATCTCTCATGGCAGCTCTTCTCTGGGCTCTGGCTCAGTGTCTGATCCCTCACCGCTGCTGGTCTTTCTCCAGCTGGGCATCTTGCCGCTGGGCTGGTGGGGCACAGCTGGTCTCGGCGTCCGAGGACAAGCCGAGAGAGGGAGAGATGACAGGAGGCAAATAGTGGGTGGGGGGTGGAAAGGAACACAAAAGGGACGGGGAGAGAGAGCAGGTTGTATGTGTCTCAGGCTGGAGTCTCCGCAGGTGCAGGGCTGAAACTCAGCACCGTTGTGCTGAGCTCCGGGTGTCCTTGCGTTCTGGACAGTTTACGTAGAATCCCCTTTCAGTGCCGCTGCAGGTCCCGGGAGGGCCAGGGATGTAGCGTAGGGAAGGCTAATAAATATGTACGTGGCAGTAGGTGCATGGGGTGGAAATGGGAGGGGGTCAGGGTTTGGCTGATCCGAGCCATCTGGCTATAAACGAGACCTGGTGTACTCTCTTCTCTTACTGGTTTCAGAGTGGGAGCCGTGTTAGTCTGTATCAGCAAAAAGAACGAGGAGCCCTTGTGGCACCTGAGAGACTAACACGTTTATTTGGGCATAAGCTTTCCTGGGCTAGAACCCACTTTGTAGATGCGTGGAGTGAAAGATACGGTAAGCGGGTATCCCTTTTACAACCATGAGCAGAAACAAACTTCAGAATAAGGCAGGAGACTTTACGAAACGCAGGATCTCGTTTATTGTCTTGCTTGTTACACTCTAGCGCTGCAGGGCATAAAAGGAATGGGGTGCGGGGGGAGGGCCCATCTCAAATTGGGGTGAGAAGTGGGAATCTTGTGAATTTTTGCAAACTGATAATCTGCAATTTAAAAAAATCCGATCTGGTCAGCTGAAAGAATTTGGTTAATTTCAAAACATTTCAATTTTGATTTCAACACTTTTTTTTTAAAAAAATGGTCCCTTCCCTTTCCTTTCAGTTGATTAAAATTTCAAAATGAAAAGTGGCGTCATCCCCAAACCCGAAACGATCCACCTAGAAAATGTCAAAATAGCCAGTTTTTGCAATCTAGAAAAAAAAATCCTAATATCGTCTATCGGGACAGTCCTCAAAGCCAGCCCTTAGCTACAGACCGTTTGGGTTTTGATGAGTCAGCATTTCCCAACAAAAAGCCGCCGAATTGGGTGCCTGAACCCCGTCACAATCCATGTGCTTTGGAACCCTCCCCAGCATGGTGGGATTCATGTGTGTTCTGAACCAGGAAAGGGCTGCTTGGCTGAGGAAAGCTTTGGGCCAAATCTGAGTTCCTTGCCGTGTTTTCGCTCCCTCCTCACCCAGGCTAACCTGGGAGGTTTGGGTGTAAAAACTTGGCAAGGGGCTCAGGATTAAGCCATGTATGTTCTTCCTGGGGGGTGGTTCTGATCCACTAATGATGGTATTTAAATGGAAAGAAACAGGCAGCCCAAAAGGAGGAGTTGGGTGGGCCCTGCGTTGTTATCCCTACAGTTCCAGGTAACACCCGGAGGGAGAGAAAAGCCAGTGACTACGCAGCATGCAGATGCCGGAGAAGCTGTAGCATCTGCCTCTCTGGTCACTGCCCCATGGTCTTTCGAATCCAGGGCAGGTAGTGGGCGATGCGAGTGTACACCGAGGGAGGGAACTGGAAACCGTAGGAGACGATCCCCTGGGCCACCCCGTTGCAGACCAAAGGGCCTCCGGAGTCCCCCTGAGGAAGACACGGGGGAAATAGGGTTCAGTAGAACGTAGACACCGTGGAAGCGCATTGTGGGCTAGCGGGCGCGAACGCAGGAGTTAGAGCCGCTGATGGCTGAGTTCTATCCTGGCTCCACTACCCTGTAACCCCAAGTAACCTCAATGTCTCTGGCCTTGTGTCTGCTAGGGAACATCTTACAGGCTTTCAGAGGGGTGTGCACAGGGCGGGGGGAGAAGAGCCAGCTCCCCTGGCTGCAGGGGGCACAGAAAATGCCCCTTCAAACAGGCCACATTTTTATTCCTATGCACACCCCTGCAGGCTATCCAGCAATGGTGTGGCTACAGCCCTGTGAGTTCTAGGAGCCAAGGTGATAAATACCCCCCTTCCCCCCCCTGCCTCCCCCCCAGCACATGGTCTATTCTACAGCTTGCCTCGTTGCTGAAAAACGAGGACGTTTCTGAGTGCCCCTTTGGTGTCTCGGTGGCTCATGGGTACAGTGGGCCATTAAGGCGGCTGGGGAGGTCCCTTCCCACCCGCCAACCTCAGGGCAGCATGGCTGAGGGAGACGGGAAGGGATGCAGAGACGTACGTGGTTGACGTCACTGATCTTGTGGTAGCTGGCTGCGCAGACCATGCCATCGGTGAGCTCTGGGTAGAACAGGAGACATTTCCTCCGGCTCAGGGCGGTGGCGTTGGTCTCGAAGAGCTTGGAAGTTGGTACCTCTTGGTCAATGAGGCCCCATCCCGACACGATGCACTTGGTGTCCGCGGGGATGTCGCTGCTGCTCTTGGGCAGGGGGATCACCTGGACGTATTTATTCAGTTGGGCTTTGTGGCTCAGCTGTTATGGGAGGGGAGCAAACACGTTAGGCCCTGCAGGAGATGAAGGGGGAGGTTTTGGGGGTTTGTTTTTCCAGGTGCTTGCTCATCAGGAATCCGCCTTGGGGCAGGGTGTAGAATTAGGGGTGGGATCAGGTTTGAGGTTGAGCCCCAAAGCTAGACACGTCATGGCCGTCACCTTCTGACGTTGGCACACCCACATCCTTGGGTTGTGTGATGCCAGCCCAGGGATGGAGAGTGGCCAGTGCTCGTCCGCTGGGAACAGCCTCTCCTGGGATTACGTCATGGCGTGATGATATCACTCCTGTGCGGCCGCAACAGGTCAATCGGCGTTTGAGTCTGCAGAGCCCAAACCCGTAACCCACTGGTGAGTGTGTCCCGTGGTCACCTCTGTGCCAATGCACAGAGGATGTGAGTAATGCTGCCCGCACTACGGAACTGTCGCTCCGGTTGCAGCAGCCCATGAGGTTTGCTCTGGAGAATCCTGGTTCAGTCCCTGCTGTGGCAGTTGAGAAGACGGCTGCCACGTACGGACAAAGCCCAGAGAGGTGGATCTAAATACCAGAGGCACGCTGCAGCATATATAACCTACAAACCCCAATTGTATGTCTACACCGCGACAAAACATCCATGGTACTCGGGGCCTGGGTCAGCCGGCTCCGGTGCAGGGCTAAAAATTGTAGTGTAGAGGTTCCTGCATGGCCTGGCTCCCAGGTTCGGAGGCCTTCCCCCCTCGTGGGGTTTCGAAGTCCGAGCCTGAACATTGACGCTGCGACTTTTAGCCCTGCAGCCCGAGTCAGCTGACCCAGACCAGCCGCAGCCATGCCACGGATCTCTTACTGCAGTGTAGATGTAGCCTTAACCAGCAGCCGGTGCAGGGATTCACTCTCCAGTGGGGAATCCTGTTACCTTTAGGAGAAGGATGTCGTTGTATGGCACATAATTGGCATTGTATTCTGGGTGCGGATGGTAGCTTTCAACTGCAAACATCTGCTGGGAGGCCTCCGGGATGTGGTAATCGTGAGCTCCCAGGATGACGCTGATGTCCCTTCAAATGACAGTAAATATCACACATCAGGTCCACTCAAGTCAGCATCTCTGCCTCGGAGAGGAGGGGAGAGGAGAGGAGGGGCCATATTTCACAGTCAAACAGCAGCTTGCATTCGAAGTTCCTTTCATGTAGGCAGCGTGGGCTAGTGGGCAGGGCAGCGTGCTGTGCCGCAGGAGAGGGCACGCTAATTCCTGGCCACTGATCTGCTGTGTAACCTTGGGCCAATCACTTCCCCTCCCGTCCTTCGCCTGGTTAGATGTCAAGCTCTCCGGGGGACAGGGCCGCTTCTCATTCTGTGTTTGTACTAGGGTGACCGGACAGCAAATGTGAAAAATCGGGCCGGGGGTAATAGGCGCTTATATAAGAAAAAGACCCCAAAATCGGGACTGTCCCTATAAAATCGGGACATCTGGTCACCCTAGTTTGTACAGCCGCTGGCACAGCTGGGCCGTGGTCTCCATATGGGCCTCTGGCATCCAGGAGGAAATGGGGCCGGTTGTTGGGAGGAATGGCCAAGGAGCAAGTGGAGGGATGCCCTGCCTGGGAATGGGGACGTTTTGAGGGAGGATCTGGGGTACTCGCTGTGGGAGGGGATGTGTCAGGGCTGCTCTCTACCGGGGTGTCGGTTGTTGGTCCCTGCCTTGGCTCTCGCAGGGGAGGTGCAGAGCTGGGGGCTCAGCGAGGGAGGGACGTTCCAGGAGTTTGCTCTAAGAATGTTCTTGTGGTCTCTCGCGACGCCTGACCCTGTGAGGTGCTGAGCTCTCTCTCCTCCCACGGGAGGAACTCAGCACCTGCAGGATGAGACCGTAACACGCCTCCCCATCACCTGCCCCTGGTGCGGTCACTAACTCCTGTGCAAAGCCGGCGTAAAGCACTCCCAGGGCAGAGTGGCAGTGACTTGCATTCTGCACCCGCTTTGCCCCGGGGTGAAGGGCCAGCCTGGCTGCAGGGCCATGGAGAATCAGGACCAAGCAGCAGTTTAATTAAATCGATTTAGTGAAACCAGCACAGACCTGTGGGTGGACACTTCAGTCTTTGATTTCACTTCAACAGAAACCTGCTCCTGATTCACTTAACCAGCCTGACTTCAGCTGAGTTGAAAGTGAAATCAGCCTCTCCCCACAGCCTTTCCAACCAGTGTGGCCTAGTGGCTAGAGCACTGGACTGGGGCTCAGGGCACCTTGGTTCTATCCCAGCTCTACCACTGGCCTATTGGGTGAACCCGAGCGAGTCACTTCACCGCCTGGTGCCTCAGTTTCCCCCATCTGTAAACAGGGGATAATGACATTAACTTCCCTTGTTGAGATTCACCTGTACAAGGTGCTATGTAAGAGCTAGGGATTAGGATAATGAAAACGACTTAAAATCACACCTTAGGATGCAACTCTCTGGCCAGCTCAGCCCCGAGTCTGGTGGACCCTTTCAGAGTGAGTTAGGGTCTTTAATGAATTTCCCACAACTCTGACATTTGTCTTCCAACCAGAATCCGTCCATGCATTTGTGGGGGAGGGACGGGGCTTACCCCATGCAGTGAGCGGCGGTCATCACCCAGTCCGGGGCCACCAGAAACCCCCCACAGCTGAAACGACTGGAAAGCTTCAGGGCTGCCATGTAGGGTCTGGAGTGGGGCTTGGCTTCATGCCCCCCGACAATCTGACTCCGCAAAGCACCTGAAAGACACGCAGACTCCTGAGCAGGAGGAGAGGGGACGGCTCCTTCCTCACCTAGTGCATGGACCCCGGAGAGTCACCCGAGCCCACGGCTTCCTCTACTCACCAGCCTGGGCTGAGGGGTAGGACAGCAGGGAGAGCAGGAGCAGGAGGCGCTGGGGCCGCTCCATCTCTGAGTTCACAGCTCCTCATCCAGGCTTGGCGCCAACCTGAGCCTCCTGCTGTCCCGTGGCTGGTTTTATAGCTTCAGCCCAAGGAAGCTCAGAAACCAGAAAACCATCTGAGCTGGGCTGGTCTAAACAATCCGCGCAGATCTGCAACTCCCCTCACCTCCTGCCTAACCGTTGACCAGCACGCGCTGCCATCTCGTGCAAACTCCCCGTTTCCCGTTCTCGTCCCCCCCTCCACCCAGGGGGCCTGCATGGCTGCGCTGAGACCTGCACAGTCATTTCTTCACCCCTACTGATAGCTCAAGAGAAAAATGACTAATGCACATGCAACCAATGCTGCTTGGGCTATTAGAACTGGGGATCTTCTGCGTGTAAAGCAGGTGCCACAACCACTTGAGTTAAAGGGTAGTTGCCTTTGTTGTCAGCAGCATCAGACTCATATACGGAGCAGTCACTAGAGGTGGCTGAAGACCCATCCTGTGAGAGTAAGGGCTCTATACACAGGGCAATACAAAGGCCTTTCCGAAGCTTGGTACCAGTGGGATTTTTGTATGAAACGTGCCCTGACTGGAACGAGGTCTCAGCCAAAGACTCAGATTGCAGGTGAAACTTGACCAAGGGTCCATGTGACTTGTGTCTCTCCACACACGTTTTTGCGGGAGAGCCTGAATGAGTCTGACACTTGCCCCCGGCTCTTGTGCGCAGATGCCCGGTTATCGAGGCATCGGCAGCAGATTGTGAGATTGGCTTAAGGGGAAAGGACAAGAACTGAAACAGAGTGATAAGGAGGAGCCCTGAGATAACACTCACGATGTGTTTGCAGAGATAGGGTCTCCGAGCATCACGGCGTGATGAGGACGAAAATGCTGCTCCCACCCAGGCCGATGCAACAGGAGATGCTGACAGCGGCTTGCGACCGTTACCCGTCGCTGCATGTGTCAATTCCATATGACTCACCCTTGGGCCGGTGGATTTTTTGCTTCTCGGAAGAGCAGAGTTTCTCCATCACATGAAGCTGTGCTGCCAAACGAAGAGGTGCGGATCGCTGTGCGGAGCCAGGGGGGAGCTCAGGCTGGGATTCTCAAAGGAGACTGACTAGAGGCCCAACTCCTGGTGAATTTCAGTGGGGCCGGGACCCCTAATTCCCTTTTGCCCCCTTGAAAATCCCAGCCACGTTCAATAAATTACCTGGCTTCCTGGGAAGCAGATTGTGCTGCTGGGGACGCATGGGTAAATCTGGTGACTGGCAGCAGAATCTGGCCCTGAGAGGGGATCGGACACAATTCTTAGCAGACACAAAACAGCACCAGGAAAAAGAGAGGCCAGGCTGAGGCTGTTTTTTTCAAAAGCGGACCCCAAAGGCCTGTCCGTTGTCCCATAGCCAAGGGACTATGGTTATCATTTTTATTGGTATTACAATAATGCCTTAAGGCCCTGGCCCTACTGTGCTTGGTGCTGTACATACACATAGCAAGAGGCTGTCCCTGCCCCAGAGAGCTTACCGTCAAAGCAGACAAAGGGTGGGAGGGGAAACTGAGGCACAGAGAGGGGGCGATGACGTGCCCAAGGTCACCCAGCAGGTCAGAGATGGGAATAGAGTGCTGGTCCCCTGACTCGTAGCCCATTGTCCTCACCACTAGGCCACACGGCTTCCCAGGCGCAGGCCCGCCGGCAGCAATTCCGGGCCCCAGGCCAGAATAGTCAGTGTGCCCCCGCGCACGCAGAAGCCACGCCTGCGCGGACACAGGCCACCTGACGTTTGGGCGGTGATGCGCCTGCGCTGGCTGGTGTCCAGTGAGCTGCTGCCTGTGCTGCTGGTGCCCCCCCCTTCTCCGAGGCCCCGGCCCCTGCTCCCTCCATTCCCCCACCCTCACTTACTTTCACCAATTGGGGCAAGGGGTTGGGGTGCAGGGTGCAGGTTCTGGGAGGGTGTTTGGGTAGGGGAGGGGGTGGGGGTCGGACTTTGGAAGGGAGTTTGGGTGCAGGAGGGGGTGAGAGGTGCAGGCTCTGGGAGGGAGTTTGGGTGCGGGAGGGGGTGAGGGGTGCGGGCTCTGGGAGGGAGTTTGGGTGCGTGAGCGGGTGAGGGGTGCGGGCTCTGAGGGAGTTTGGGTGCGGGAGGGGGCGAGGGGCGCAGCCTCTGGGAGGGAGTTTGGGTGCAGGAGGGGGTGAGGGGTGCGGGCTCTGAGGGAGTTTGGGTGCGGGAGGGGGCGAGGGGTGCGGGCTCTGGGAGGGCGTTTGGGTGCGGGAGGGGGGAGGTATCGGGCTCTGGGAGGGCGTTTGGGTGCAGGAGGGGGGAGGTATCGCGCGCTGGGAGGGCGTTGGGGTGCGGGAGGGGGTGTGGGGTGCAGGCTCTGAGGGAGTTTGGGTGCAGGAGGGGGTGAGGGGTGCGGGCTCTGAGGGAGTTTGGGTGCAGGAGGGGGCGAGGGGTGCGGGCTCTGGGAGGGCGTTTGGGTGCTGGAGGGGGGAGGTATCGGGCTCTGGGAGGGCGTTTGGGTGCGGGAGGGGGTGAGGGGTGCGGGCTCTGGGAGGGCGTTTGGGTGCGGGAGGGGGTGAGGGGTGCGGGCTCTGAGGGAGTTTGGGTGCGGGAGGGGGTGAGGGGTGCGGGCTCTGAGGGAGTTTGGGTGCAGGAGGGGGAGAGGGGTGCGGGCTCTGAGGGAGTTTGGGTGCAGGAGGGGGTGAGGGGTGCGGGCTCTGAGGGAGTTTGGGTGCGGGAGGGGGCGAGGGGTGCGGGCTCTGAGGGAGTTTGGGTGCGGGAGGGGGCGAGGGGTGCGGGCTCTGGGAGGGCGTTTGGGTGCAGGAGGGGGGAGGTATCGGGCTCTGGGAGGGCGTTTGGGTGCGGGAGGGGGTGTGGGGTGCAGGCTCTGGGAGGGAGTTTGGGTGCGGGAGGGGGCGAGGGGTGCGGGCTCTGGGAGGGCGTTTGGGTGCAGGAGGGGGGAGGTATCGGGCTCTGGGAGGGCGTTTGGGTGCAGGAGGGGGTGAGGGGTGCGGGCTCTGAGGGAGTTTGGGTGCGGGAGGGGGCGAGGGGTGCGGGCTCTGGGAGGGCGTTTGGGTGCGGGAGGGGGGAGGTATCGGGCTCTGGGAGGGCGTTTGGGTGCAGGAGGGGGTGAGGGGTGCAGGTTCTGGGAGGGAGTTTGGGTGGGGGAGGGGGTGCAGGCTCTAGGCTGGGGCAGGGAGTTGGGGTGAAGGAGGGAATCTGGGGGTCAGCGCTTACCTCGGGCAACTCCCAAAAGTGACCGGCAAACCCCTCTGGCAGCGGCTCCTAGGCGGGGGCTCCTGGGGATCTCCAGGCCCTGCTGCCCACAGGCACCGCCCCTGCAGCTCCCCTTGGCCACAGTTCCCGGCCAATGGGAACTGCAGAGTCGGCACTTGGGACGGGGGCAGCACACGGAGACCCCCTGTTCCCCCCAGGGGCTGCAGGGACGAACCAGCCACTTCCGGGAGCGGCGCAGAGCGAGGGTGGGCAGGAAACCTGCTTTAGCCTCGCTGTGCTGGTGGCAGCTGGGAGCCTCTGGGTCTTTTTAGATTGCTTTAAAAATTTTTAAATTGCCCGGGGCCCCATTCAGACAAACCATCATAAATGGAACTAATTTGTCAGCCACCTCACACGGGGCGAAGACTGTATGTTCAGAGGCCAGGACTGGCGCCCGCTGACATGGGGAAGCTTGCCCT
Source organism: Mauremys mutica (assembly GCF_020497125.1). NCBI lineage: Eukaryota > Metazoa > Chordata > Testudines > Geoemydidae > Mauremys > Mauremys mutica. The sequence goes on from NC_059095.1 coordinate 6,523,132, forward strand.
GCCACTGTGGGTCGACGGAGGGCTCCATTCCCCAGGATAGGCAGATGCCACAGTGATGAGCGACTTTCTAAAGGCCCAGCCAGCCAGTGGAATATGTATGCCGGTGATGGACAGATAGTTAGATTTGTATGTTCACAGATCCATAGATATTTTTTTTCAGATCAGAAGGGATCATCCAGTCTGATCTCCAGCACAACGCAGGCCATAGGACTTCCCTGAATTAACTCGTGTTTCAAGTGCAACAGCTGAGTGTGTGGCTGAACTCGGGCAGATCTTTTAGAAAAACATCCAACTATGATTTTAAAATGTCCTGTCATGGAGAATCCATCACAGCCCTTGGTAAGTTCTTCTAAAGGTTAATTACCCACGCTAGTAAAAACTGGCACCTTATTTCTAGTCTGAATTTTTCTAGTGTCCATTTCTAGCCACTAGATCTTATTAAACCTTTGCAGGCTAGACTGAGGGGCCCACTATTATGAAATTTCTGGTCCACATGTAGGTATTTATAGACGGCTCAAGTCATCCCTTACATTTCTCTTTGATAACTAAATAGATTGATCTCCCGCTACAAGGCCTGGGTTCCAGGTCTTTAATCATTCTCCTGAATCTTTGCAGAACCATCTTCAGTTGATCAACATCAGTCTTGAATTCTGGACACTGGAACTGGACATAGTATTCCAGCAGCGATCACACCGGTGCCAAATACTAAGGTAATAACCTCTCTACAAATACGTGATATTCCCTTGTTTATGCACCCAAGGATTGCATTAGCCCTTTTGGCCACTGGATCGCACTGGGTGCTCATGTTCAGCTGAGTAGCTACCGGGACTCCCACATCTTTTCAAGTCACTGCTTCTCAGGACAGAGTCCCCCATCCTGTAAGTGTGGGTGATGGTCTTTGTTCCTAAGTGTCTGATCTTAGCTTTGGCCATATCAAAACACGCGTTGTTTGCCTGCGCTCCTGCTTACAGAGCGATTCAGATTGTCTGTGTCAGTGATTTCCCACTCCCCCAATCTCTGCAACACGCATAAACTTGATTAGGCACCACTGTATGTTTCCTGCCAGGTCATTGACAAAAGTATTAAATAGCAGAAGGCCAAGAACTGTTCCCCGTGGGATCCCACTAGAAATCGACCCATTCCACAACGATTCCCCGTTTGGGGATCTGTCAGGAGCCAGACTGTAATCCATGTAACGTTGATGATTGAGTGACAGATGGATAACGTGTCCATCGATTGTAGACAGATCCAATCCAGCACTTTTCACGAGCATCTTAACTACCGCCCTTCCCACCCCCAGTTTTTAAAACTATACATTTTTACAACACCATTTCCTTGGTGAGGTTCTATTCTCAGCTGTCTCATCAGCTTCTCCTTGCTCAGGGAGGTAGGCGGGAACGGCACCTCCTAGTGCCAAGAGCGGGATTTACTTGCAAGCTTGCGGGAGGCAGAAGCAGCGAAGTAGGAACACAGGAGCCCCTGGTTGGCCTCGATGTGAGGGGGTTTCCCTTCTCAGAGGTGCAGGGGGCCAGGTGGCACAGCTGTGAGTCAGTGACTGAGAAGAGTGCGATGCAAATCAGTCCGTACTGAGCAAGCAGTGTGAGAAGGGCCCAGCTGAGTTCAGTCCATTTGCCTGCAGAAAGCCCCAGTGGGAGCGAATGGGTCCCTGATGGGACAGCCCCTTGCACACACCCTTCTAATGCTTGGGACTCCGTTCCCGTCGGCGTGTCGTGTTGGAACGGCACGGAGTGGGAGAGTTTCCTGGGCCTGCTTGCAGGCTCAGGGCCTTGGCAGGAAAGGTGCCAGCAGAGTCAGTCTGGGCACAAAGCCGGGTGAGATATGCCTCTCTTCCTTAAGGGAGGGCTGTGATTTTGCTGCGGCCAGTGGTACCTGCCAGGGGCAGCATGTGGCCTGCACCTCCGCCCCAGCAGGATGGAGGCACAGCGATTGCCATCTCCATTCTCCTGCCCACCTGCTGGTGCCAGCGGGATTCTGCGGCTCTCAGCACCGGGACCGCTCAGCCACTGGGCGTGTTGACCGTAAGCAGGCGAGCGCCCCCAGCTGAGCGTGATTCAGCAAGGTGCTTAGGCAGTGCCTGACTCTCAGCACATGACCAATAGTCTTATTTGTGACCAGCGACCTCCGCAAAGAATCCCCTTTACGATCAGGGCACCTGGGTCCTGGTTCTCTTCTAGCTCAGGGGACCCCAAGGCAGACCCTGCCCATGCCGCTTACTACTTGTGACAGGCCTGATCCCGCAGGCATTACTCTGGCAGAACTCCTCCGACGTGGGGAGAGACACCCCCCCACTCCTGGTGCCGGGACATTGCTGCCTTTCAGCCCATGCTGAGAACCTCGCTCTTCCCTGGACCATGCAGACACCGGAGCTGCCCCGCCCCACGGCCCCGTCCGAATCCAGCACTAGTACGGCATGGGGTGAACTCCCGAACTTCCCTGCCCCATGCTCGGGCTTCAGCTCCACCTCCTGGCTGTCTTGTCCACACAGGGACTGGCGAGAGGGTGTGGTGTGGGTGGGGGTAGGTGCATCGTGAGGGTGGGGTGGGAATGGGAGGTCTGCAGGGTGGCAGGAGGGCGATGCGGGTGCCCAGGAGCAGGGAGTGCAGAGAACCGGACAGGGCCCTGCCCCTGTAACTTTGCACTGGGCCCTGCAGAAGCCGCCACCATCCCTGCAGCATGGGGAGCTTTTTGTTCTCCTCTTGCGCCTCGGATGTCTCCCGCCGTGGGTGCATCTCCGCCAACAGCCTCTGCACCTTGGTCCATTGCTCGCAGGCAAGAGCGGCCCTTGCTGCCCGTGGGGAGATGCTGCTGTTCTTCCCCTGGAGTCTGGAGACCAGCTAACCCCCTCACCCCCCGGCATGTCGTCAAGAGCTCCAGGAACATGAGCACCAGGGGAGACCAGGGAGGCCGCTTCTGCCTTGTAGCTGAACTCAAAGGTGCCCTCGATCGTTTCAAGCTTCCTCCACCCACCTCTCAGCTGTGTTGGGTGGGTCCATCCTGCAAAAAATGTGGTTAGTTTAAGGCGTGTTGCAACTTCCCCTTTTCTTTCTTCTGCGAGGTACAAGTGCCACTTACCCTGCACGAGCAGCCCTCACTGCTACCTCTGCCAGGGTCTCCTGCTGACGGACCAGTGCAGGATCCAGGCTAGGCAGCAGAGCCTCCGGCCCCTCCCTGACAGGTGAGTCCAGCCAGAGCTTAACGGGGACAGTGGGTGGTGAGAGGTGGGGGGTTGTTCCTGATCCAGACATTCCTTGGCTTTGAAAGCAGGTCAGTCATTAATACCAGCTTTGCAATGTGGCCAGGACTCCTGGGTTCTACTCTTGGCTCTGCCCCGGCGCCCTGTGGGACCTCGGGCAAGCCACAGCCCCTTTCTGTTCCTGAGTTTCTCTGCCTGTCAAATGGGGGTGAAGTGACTTATCTTCGTAAGGTGCTTTCAGATCCTCAGATGGAAGGGACAATGTCAGGGCTAAGTAGGTGATCAGACAGCAAGTGTGAAAAATCGGGACGGGGGTCGGGGGTAATAGGTGACTATATAAGAAAAAGCCCCAAATATCAGGACTGTCCCTATAAAATTGGGACATCTGGTCACCCTAGTGCTACGTATTAATACAAGGTTTTCCAGCAGACTCTGGGCTCAGTCCTAGCCCGAGACCTGCAGATGCCCACGGCTAGTTCAGCCTTCAAAGGGCTCTGCACCTCCACGTGTCTGTGTGCAAAGAAGCATGTTGCGCTAATGTACCGGAGACCGGAGGGCCGGGCTGGAGACTGGAGGGCCTCTCCTTGAGGGATGCAAGGAGGGTGCCCGGGCACTGGTGGCCGAGGGAGGCTGGAGATTAGGGAACAAGCTCGCCATGCAAGGCCAGGCGTTGGGAATACTTTCACAGCAACGCTGAGATCCCAAAGTAAAGGCCTTTGTGTAGGCGCAGGAATGGCACTGCTCCCCCTTGGCTAAGGAGCTTCCAGTCAGCCCGGAGCAACCCCATCCAATCAGTTAGCTCGAGTCGCCATCAAGCCAGCTGTAGAAGCAGAAAAGCCGGGTTATTGCTACATTCATGTTCCATCAGCCTGTGGTCCCATTTACCAATGAACCAGCGGAGATTAGCCCAGCCCTCACTGCTGAGAAATGATTTCAGCTGAACTGGGCAGGGGTGATGCCTTCACTCACAACAGGAAACCCTCCTGAACAACAGGAAGCTTTCACTATCATGCCCTCACAATTATGAGCATTTCAAAACATCTCATGTTTACTCTCTTGCAGAATCCCGGCTCTGACCTCTGCTCCATCGGCTGGCTTGTCTTTGTGCTTTCTCTAGCTCTGGGCTTTGCTCTTCCTCAGGGCTTGCCGGTTCCTCAGAAGATGCTTGCTCCAGGGCTAAGCCGGTCAGTAGATCCCTCTCCCCCTCCTCTCCTAACTGACATCCCCGAGGCCAGGGTCAGCCTGCTGAACAGCGTGGACTCCTGTCTGCAGCTGGCAGCCAGGCAGAACATCAACCTCATCCTGCAGCACTACAATTACACGGGGAAGCTGGGCCGACGGCGGCCCCAGGAGGACAGGATGGGCCTCCTCAAGGTGGCCTTCATCACCGTTAGCTGCCTCATCGTGGTGGAGAACCTGCTGGTGCTGATAGCCATCGTGAAGAGCCTGCGTGCCCGCCGGTGGGTCTACTCCTGCATCGCCAGCATCACGGTGAGCGACCTGCTGGCCGGGGTGGCCTATATCTGCAACCTCTGCCTGTCGGGCAGCAGGACCTTCCAGCTGACGCCGGAGCTGTGGTTCCTCCGGGAGGGCGTCCTCTTCATCGCCCTGGCCGCCTCCACCTTCAGCCTGCTGGTGACGGCCGTCGAGCGCTACAGCACCATGGTGAGACCCATTGCCGAGAACGAGGCCAGCAAGACCTTACGCCTGCGCAGTCTCATCGTCTCCTGCTGGGCCTTGGCCGTCCTCATTGGGATGCTGCCCCTGCTGGGCTGGAACTGCCTGTGCGACTTCCCCAGCTGCTCCACGCTCCTGCCCCTCTACTCCAAGAACTACGTCCTCTTCTGCGTGGTCATGTTCAGTATGATCCTGCTGGGCATCATCGGCCTCTACGCCTCCATCTACCACCTGGTCCGGGCCAGCTCCCAGCAGGCCATCACCCGCCACAGCCGCAACCGGTCCCTGCGGCTGCTCAAGACCGTCCTGATGATCCTGGGGGCCTTCATTCTCTGCTGGAGCCCGCTCTTCGCCTTGCTGCTCCTCGACGTCTTCTGCGAGTCCCAGACCTGCAAGCCCCTGCAGGGCATGGACTGGGCCCTGGCCCTGGCATTGCTCAACTCAGCCATCAACCCCCTCATCTACTCCTTCCGCAGCCTGGAGGTGCGCCGGGCCGTGCTGTGCTTCCTCTGCTGCTGCTGCATCCGCCTCGGGCTCCATGGGCCCGGGGACTGCTTGCTCATGGCCGATATCAACTCGGGATCCTCCACCGAGAGCTCCCTGCGGACTCGCGAGAGCTTCCGCCGCTCCGTGGCGCTCAACCCCCGGGCTCGGCCTAGGGAGCCTCTCTCCAGCAACTCCAGCATGATGAGCAACCTTACCAGTAACTGAGGGGACGGTGGCAGGCTCCAGGAGGGGGCCTGCCCATGGGGACTTGCCCTCATGGCCGGGACTGGCTGTCAGGAGTAAGGTCCGGCAGCTGCTCCCGCTCGGGCTCCTGATAGCCTCATGGGAACAGGTGGCCCTGATTGACTGAAGAAGCTAGCAGGCTTGCTCTTAAGCCCAGAAGCAGCAGCGGAAATTTTGCTGGCTGCTCAAAACATTTCCCACGGCTTCTGCCCTGCCTGCCCTCCCTCCATCCCTCCAGATAACCTGGTTCTGACCCTCGGCTCGGATTCCCGGCTGCTGAATCTGATTCCGATCCTGGGCTTTGACTCCAGCTGTGACCCTTGGGTCTGGCCTCTGACTCCAGCTGCTCTAACCACTAGGCATGGCCACCCATACATCCTGATCCCAGACACTGGGCACTTGCTTTTAGAAGAGGGTGGGGTGGGGGGGGATAAAAGAGACGACTGCAGAGAACTGGATGTTGGTGGATCCGGTGCCGGAAGGAATATGACACCCCTAGGACTTGGGTTCAGCACAGCCTAAGGCTGAGCAGGGAAGTGAGCTCAGGGCTGCTGTATGTGACTGAGGCAAAGTCATTCCTCTTCCAATGCATGTGTCAGCAAGTACCGGCCGGGCTCTTGTTTCAGTGTGTCTGGGGTGTGCATGGAGTTCTGGGCTGGACGCTGCGTCTGGGTGTAGGCTGTGCCCACGGTTATGGGGTGGGCACTGCTCCAGGCTCTGGTGCACAATGTGCCGCCCCCGGGCGGAGGGGCAGCTTGCTTGCTCGCAGATTGTGGCGAGCGGCGACTCTCCCTCCCTGCGATGCAGCTGATGAACCGTGGGCGTTCGACCCCTGGGGAGCGAAGCCGTCCAGCGATTCCCATCCCCGGCTCGCCAGGCCGATGCAGCCCCGCAGCGAGAGCCCGGCCGACCTGGCCGGGCGTTGGAATGAAATGGATCAGCCGCTTAGGTGCAGCCAGTGAATCTGCGAGTGGGACAGGGTTGACCACCCCCAGTGGGGGCATAGCTGCAACCACTGGCCTGACTCCATTCCTGCGTGCCAGGTGCTGTGCCAGGGCACACGGTGCATGTGTCACAGCCCTGACAGCAGTGGCTTACAGGCCTGCTGTGTCTCTGGTCCACGGCATAGGGTACGTCTGCAATTAGGAGCCTGACAGTGTTCCAGGCTGGATGGGCTGCCCGCCACGCTGGATGGCACCGATCCAGGGGGTGGGTGCAGCTGTCACTTGAAAGGTCCAGCTTGGGGCGGGCCCTTTCGGGAGGTCGGGCACTCTTCCAGCACGTCAGCCAGCCTGGCACCCACTCAGCTCTCCCCGTGGCGAAGGGCTAGCCCTGGTCAGGGCGGAGGAGCTGGCTCCGGGTGCGGAACTGCGCCGGCCGGGCAGGGCACTTACTCCCCGGGACTTCCAGGGGCTTTGGGTCAGGCCCTTAGGGATGCGGCTCCATTTCCCCTTCCTCTCCAACCTGGTATGGCAGGGACAGCGAGCGCAACGTGGCATCTTTCCAGGAACCCTTTGCAAACAGGGTTTTGCAACAGGCAACTTACACCATTGCACCAAGGGTCCGGGGGTGTGTGCGTGTGAATCTGTGCCCCAAACCCTGCCATACATTGTGTAGGGCGAGGATTCCCAGCAAAGAGAGAGGCATTTATGGGCCCAATCCTGAGGACTCTACTCAACGCCCCCCCGAAGTCAATGGGAATTTGCCTGAAAGAAGCAATACAAGATTTGCTCAGGTATGAATTTAATCTCCCAATAGGCCAGTCCCCAACCTACAGAGGGGACACTGAGGCCCTAGGGTCAAAGCTAGGGATTGAACCCAGGAGTCCTGACTCCTACTCCCAGGCTTGAGCCTTATAACAGTGAGGAAGTCTGAGATTGCATTAGCCTCCCGGCTGCCTTGGTGTCTTGACTGGCCCATTGAGCGTGGCATACTAGTGCTCTCTCCTCTAAGCCTGTGGGCGTCTCTCTGCCCATTCGGCCATCACCTGGGACTCTGGCCCTGATGGTTCAGCTGGGGCCTTGCTGGTACCTGTGGCAGGGGAAGGGTGTTGCCACATGGATACAGCATCACAGGACGCAGCTGGCAGGGGCGCGGCAGTGCTAGGCAGTGTGGCAGCAAAGGGTGGGCATGTGTCGTCACTCCGCATGGGAACGGCAGAGCCGGTGGCCCTTGTGGCTGGCTGTGGCAGGAATGCAACAAGGCTGGACAGGTGGGGTGGCCCTGGCAGCGTCGGGTGGGCGTAACGGCCGTACGACCGTGCTGAATGGGTGGGCAGATCCAAAGCAGGTGGCGATGCTGGAAGGGGGGTGGTCGGGGTGGCTGGGTCTCAGGGGGCTTTGGCAGTGCTTGACGGCTGTCGTGGGGCTTGCTTGGGCGCACTAGCTCAGGATGGCTGTGGCAGAGGGGCATGGAGGGCTGGAGCGGGCTACAGGAGAGATGCCGGGGGCCCTGGCTGGCTGCATGCAGCAGGGGTCCACCATGCCAAGCAGACATGCTGAGGGATGCCACGGGGGGTGTTTGGTGCTGATGGGGGAGGAAAACAAGGCTCTGGTGTGGTACTAGTGGGCAGAGAGCTCTGTTCTGCATTGCTCCAGCAAAGCAAGGTGGAACTGTGCCTTCTTGTAGCTACTATGAGAAGCAATGTGCAAGGGCGGGGGGATGCATTTCTTTGGGGGAGAACTGTCTTTCTTATTTTCCATTCCCTGTTGCAAATGAAAGAGGAACCAGCTAACCTTGCTCGACCATAGAGGCTGAGAGCATCTCCACTGCCAAAGAAGGCCAAGTTCCTGGTGAACATCACTGTAGCATGAAAAGCAGGGTCTCCTCCTTGCGTGTGACTTGATACACAGCTCTGAGGGCTGCTCTCAAGAGACTCCAGCTGGGCAGGAGCAGGGGTTTTGTAAGTCCACTTCTTCTGCAATAAACCTTTTTGACAAGAAAGTCACTCGTTTGGCAACACCTCCTTCCGTTCTCCTCTCATCAGTTGAACAGCACATCCCACAGGAGAGGTTCTGACGTAGTAGGGGGAAGTGAATTCAGTGCTGGCAAAAGGTGCCACTGACTTCCCGTGTCACCTTGGGCAAGTCACCTAGGGGAGGGGAGGGCAAATTTTTTCAAAGATTTCCTGGGCAGATTTTCCAGCACCCTCAGGAGAGGCAGGGTTTTCAACCCCCCTCCACTACCACCTCCAGGCTCCCCCTGTGATGTCTATGGGCAGGTTTTTCAAAGAATTTGGTGCTCAACTTGCTTTTGAAAATGGGATCACTTCTTTTGGTGCCTAAATGAGCGCTGAGCCCATCTGAAAATGGGCTCTAGGGGGTATCTTCAGAAACATTTAGCATCCATCTAACTCATCTTAGGCCAGTGCTGGGTCCTTTGGAAAAGACACTCCTGACTCTCTCTGGGCCTCGGTTTCCCATCTGTAAAATGGGGATCATACGCCTTCCTTTCTCCCACCCTTTGTTTGTCTTCTCTATTTAGGTTGCAAGCTGTTTTTGGCTGAGACCATCCCTTATGTGTCTGCACAGTGCTCAGTGCAATGAGAACCTGATCTCCACTGGATTCTAGAGGTGCTACTGTTGTACAAAGAATAATCCCTCCTGCAATAACACATTCATGTATTTATGAAGCACCCCCGATGCAGAACATGAAGGAGCTACCCTACCCTACCTTTCCCTAATGTCTTTCATCTGCGGCATTAGTTAAGCCTCACAAGCCCCCTGCGCCGCAGAGAAGTATTAAACCCCATTCTACAGAGAAACTGAGGCATTGAGAGAGGCGCTAAATTTAAGGTCACACAGAGTATTAGTGGCAGAGCAGGGACTGGAACCCAGGACTCCTGACAGCCTCTCACCATTAGACGAGATGGCCTTTCATGGGACAAATCCTTCAGTGCCCAGGGCTATAGAAGGACAAGGGATTATCCCATTGTGAATTGATCTGAGAAAGCCCTTGGGTGGGTCTGGTCCTGAGTTAACACAAAGTTCCCAGCCAAACCACCTAAAACTCACCTGGTTCTGGCTTCTGTTGCAAACTTGGAGCTCTGGAAAGGGTCACCAAAACCCAGGGATCATACGGGGAAATCTGGGGTGGTTTTACGGCTTCCCGTGCAAACCACGTGATGGCTTCGTGAGTTGCGCTTTGAAGAACCAGCACCTGAAACTTGGAGGGGCGGGACACCAAGCTGGCAGCACTGCTGTTCCCACCCCACCTCCCTTGAGGTGCTGCTCAGATCTGGCCTTTGGCTGAGGAGTCAAACCCACCATGTGGATTGTAAGGGCAGGAGAGGAACCTCCGTCCATCATATTCCTCAGCATGTCAGAGAGCCTAAATTTTCAACTTTGAGGCTGAGTGGCCTTTGGTGCCCCCTTGTGGGTTTGGTCTAGAATCATTGAACCGTCAGGCTGGAAGGGACCGTGAGAAGTCATCACCTCCAGCAGCCCTACGCTGAGGCAGGACCAAGTAAATCTAGACCATTTGTCCAACCTGCTCTTAAAAACCTCCCATGACGGGGATTCCACAACCTCTTTGTTCCAGAGCTTAACTACCCTTAGCGTTAGAAAGCTTCTCCTAAGATCTAACCTAAATCTCCCTTGCTGCAGAATCAGATTAAGCCCGTTACTTCTTTTCCTACCTTCAGACATGGAGAATAATTGATCACCGGCCTTCCTACAACCTTTAACATCTGAAGACTGTTAGCAGCTGCTCCCTCAGTCTTCTTTTTTCAAGACTAAACGTGCCCAGGTGTTTTTTTTTAACCTTTCCTTATAGGTCGGGGTTTCTAAACCTTTGATCACTTTTGTTGCTCTCCTCAGGACATTCTCCAATTTGTCCACATCTTTCTCAAAGGGCGGTGTCCAGAACGGGACAACTGCCTCTTGTGTCTTATATGCAACCCTTTTCATAACCACATCACACTGTTGACTCATCTGCTCTTTGTGATCCACTGTAACCCCCAGATCGATTTCAGCAGCAGGACCACCTAGACGGTTATTTCCTATTTGGTAACTGTGCATTCGATTTTTTTCCCCCTTCTCAAATGAAGCACTTTTTTACTTGGCTTTATTGGGTTTCAGCGGGCTGATTTCAGACCAGTTCTCTAAGAGCGCGTCTACACTTGAAATGCTATAGCTGTGCTGCTGTAGCGCTTCAGTGTAGACACTACTTATGTGGATGAGAGAGGTTCAGGTAATCCACCTCCCCAAGAGACGGTAGCTAGGTCGGTGGAAGAATTCTTCCATCAACCTAGGGCTGTCTACATTGCGGGTTAGGCTGGCATTGCTACTTCTCCCGGGGCTGTGGGTTTTTCACACCTCTGAGTGATGTAGTTAAGCCAACGTAATTTTCTAATGTAGATCAGGCCTAATATAGGGTTCAAAAGCTCCGTGGAGTGGCAGTTCTGGGGCCCAGGCACCTGGAAGGTGGGTGGCCCCCCAGCTGCATAGCCACACTCAGTCTGCTCTTTCAGGGGACAAAGGACTGGAACAAAGGACACTGGGCCCAGTCCCAATTATTGCAGGCAACCCCTTCCTATAATCCTGTTCAAAAACTTACCAAGCTCACTTTTAAACTAGTCAGGTTGTTCACCCCCACTACCCTACTGGGAGGCTGTGCCAGAGCCTCCCTCCTCTGATGGTTGCAAATCTTCTTCACACACACACAGCTGGGCAGGAATAGAGCTCAGATTCTCTTTTTCCAACAGACATTCCTCCTCCCCTGCTTGCAGTAAAGGAGAGAATCTCCATTTAGCCCATAGCAGTCTAGGGCACATGACTTGCGGTTGGGCAGTTCTGATCCCACCCAGTAGTGGGCTGATGCTGGGGGATCTGTGCTCCAGAAGCGAGAGGGGAGGGTCTGGTTACTGTTGATTGTTTGATGCTCTGAGTTCTTTTCTGTGCCACGGTAAGTGGTGTCATTTTGAATCGTTGGCAAATCCAGCAGGTGAAAAGTGCGTGAGCGTCAAGGCTGCCCATGTTTGTATGACAGGGTGTCTCAGGAACAGCTCTGGATCTGGATCAGGGCTGTGAGAACAGAACTCTCAGCTTCACTTCAAAAGGATCTGTGAAGAGGGAGCCCTGTAATGCAAACAGAGGGGCCCTCGATAATAATACAGATGCTCTCTGTCTGACTGGTGCATCACTGCCCTCTACAGGGTACAATCAGAACTGCCTACCTGTGTTTCGTAGGCTCTACACTGCTACAGCTGAGGAAGATTTTCTGTTCGCTCAGGTGGAGGGCTGGCTTTTGCAGGAGGGGGCTTTGGAGTTTCATCCGTGGGGTCACCGGTATGTTCTCAGTGGTTGGGGCACACCGTGTAGTCACAGCCATGCACTCAAGGCATGACAATGAACTTGTACCACGTCCTACAGGGATGAAACCATTAATCACTCATCCATTTTCTTAACTGCAAAAATAACAAAACAGCAACCACTCTGCGAAGACCAAGTGTGGGTCTGTTTCGATGCCCTGGGAGGCTCTCACCCATTTCCTAGCAACCAGGCAAAAAGACCCCCGTCACTGTTGGCCTCTTTGGTGGTATTATCAGCAGAGTAGCCAATGAGTGATAATAACAGTTACCTCCTTTTGCCATGGACCCCAAAGCACTTCACAAAGGCCAGTCCCATTATCCCCATTTCATAGACGGGGGAAGTAAGCCACCGAGAGGGAAAGCAGCTTGTCCAAGCTCAGCTAGCAGCAGAGTCAGGAATAGAATCCAGATCTCCTGAGTCCCAATCTGCTGCCCTGTCCACTAGGCTACACTACCAATGGGTCCGTGAAACGGAGCTCCCCACTTACACGAGAGTCGGGAGGGTCCCTCCAGGTCAGGACTGAAGCAGGCAGGTTGGGTGGGGGCGGGGGGGGGGGAGAGATTTCCCTGGATTTGGCACCCTTTCTCAGTCACACTTGCTATTAGGGTTCCGTGTATATATAGGACTAGGAAGTGATCACTAGCTGTTACAAGCATGTGCCAGTCATACGCATTCTAGATAGTTATAAGCCCATCTGCAGAAGGTGTTAAAGATGGTTCTAAACTGTGCTTGTCGGTAACCTATTGGACTCTATAACAATCTATAACAGTTGATTAACCATTTATGAAAGCTGCTATTAACCCTCCATTAACTATTTATCAAGGCACTCTTCCTATACAGCGTGACTTATTCCTCCAGCTGCAAAGGCACACGAGAAAGTGACCAATAAATAAATAAAGCTGTTTCCTATCTCCCCGTCTCAGTGCAGAGAGGTCACCTCTGCCGCTTGGATGGCTCAAGCTCCACAACACGCGATACCCACAGCAGGCACAATGACAGCAGCCGGATTGTTGGGCTAATCAGTTCTGTGGCTGGCTGAGCTGACCCTGAGGGCTTTATAATACCCATTGTGTGGCTGGTGCATGAGAAGTGATCTCCTGCTGCTTTATATATCCTGGACCCCTTACAAACCCAGATTATCGGGTCGTGTTTTAGATTCCCCCTCTTTAAAATGGGGACCTCTCACAGGGATGGTGGGAGACTAAATTCATTAAAGGGGTCAAGGCTTAAGTTTTTGACTCAGGCAAACTACAATTGACTTCCACCTAGGCTAAGAATTAGTAACTGGTGATCTGTTTTGGTTTTTTAACCAGATTACATTAGCAGCTGGGGTCCCCGGAAAGAAACTACAGCAAAATCTGATTTGAGTGACTACTAAAAGGACTGACAAAAATCAGCTGTTTAAATAAAATTGGCCCGTTAAATCTCTCTCTATCTCGAGGTTTTGTATTTAGTACCCATCGCTATCTGATCACTAGTTGGGGGGGGGGCGGGGAGCAGAATGATCCTTAGTGTGTTTTGGAAATACTCTTTAGGCAGGTGGCAGTTTACTGAGTGTTTTCTTTCACAGGTTTCACTGTGTATAACCTCCATGAATTCTCCTAGGTACAGCTGCCCAAATAGGGGATGGGATGATTCAGGGGACTGGGAGACAGCTGGGTCACTGGTAGGGTGACCAGATGGCCTGATTTTATAGGGACAGTCCCGATTTTGGGGTCTTTTTCTTATATAGGCTCCTATTACCCCCCACCCCGTCTCGATTTTTCGCATTTGCTGTCTGGTCACCCTAGTCACTGGTCGAAACCAGCCCAGCTTGTAAATGGAAAATCCCTGCCATCTGATGGCTGTTTGCGGCTTGTGTGAAATGAGTATTTGGTGGGTCCCAGTGTGATGGACTGGTGCTCCCGTTGCTAAAAACACGCCTCCACTAACTGGTCCTCATTGTAAGCTGCCACTAAATGGTCCATGCAGACTAATGATTCAGCCTTGGCCCTGGAGCTGGTCTCTATGAAACAGAAGTGAGGTCTATCGGTAGACAGGACATTTGTCTGGTTTGAAACTGAACAGTTCTGCTCTTCTGCTGTTTGTCCCCTGTCTGCTACTCAGCCAAAACTGGCTGTGGTTTTGTCTGGTGTCAAATGGGGGACCTCATAATGAAGAGCATCCCTCCGCCAGTGTGACCTCGCGCATGACATCCGTGCCAGGTCATTCCAGCGGGGACAGGGCAGGGCTGTCTTCAGAAGAGCACCCCATCTGTGTGGCATGGCCTCACACCGTGCGTGTGAGATCACAACAACGAGGTGGGGTCAGGCCCAGGCTGTTCCTGAAGATACTGGAATTGTAAGTGGCCACCCTCCCTATTGGTAAGAGGGTGCATTGCGCATGAGGTGGAGCGGCTGAGTGGTTGAAGCACTTGACTATGCTCCTGAAGGTCGTGAATTTAACAATCTCACACTGAAAGGCCACCTCAGTTTACCCCACTGCGAATCGGGTACCCGATTCATTGGGTTAGGGCAGCCAAAGGGGGATGGACGGGATGCTGACCGTATCACTCTCTCCTGTGCTGTTGGCTATGAAACTGATGGTGGCTTAACCAGCTGAGCCAGTGAGGTGGGTGCGAACTAAACAGAGAAGGGTGTGAGAGGACAACATCCCCCAGCAGCCCTTGCAACAGATCCTGGAAATACTACAACCCCAAACATCCTTTGCAGCTCTCGGTAAATATTTTATTAAAGCTAATGTTAAAAAAATTATATAGCAGACAGGTTAAGAAAAGAGTGTCTGGGTATAGTGCTTAGATTATCCACAAATGCAAAGTTTGTTTTTAAAACCATAAGCTGCATACAGTGTATAATCAGCAATAACCCACATTTAGGTGAATAAATTTTAAAACTTCAGTTTAGATATTAGCATCCAAGTATTCGGCTGTGTCACTCATGAAAAGTTATACAGAGAGTTGGTTGTGGAAAGCAAATGTAGCAATGAGTGGAGATTGTCCCTCAGTAACTGAGAATTTATGGCAGGGTATCCATTTAAAATACAATCCATGAGGAAAGTATTTCAACTACAACTCCCAGCAGCCCTGGCAAGGAACGCGCCTATAGAGGACTACAACTCCCAGCAGCCCCCGGGGCTAGGCCTCCAGCCCCCATCCGGGCCCCTCCCCCTGGCAGGACTCCATCTCCCGTGAGCGCTTGCGGGCGAGGCCCCCTCCGCCGGGCTGTCCGTGCGGTGCCTGCAGGCTGCGGCGGGTGGCCGGGTGTGCGGGAGCCGGGGCGATGCTGGAAGAGGCGGGCGAGGTGCTGGAGTCGGTGCTGAAGGCCTCGTGCCTGCCGCTCAGCTTCCTGCTCTTCGTGCCGGCCGTGCTGCTGCTGCTGGGGCCGCCGCCCGCCGCCGAGGCCGCCCACGAGTTCACGGTCTATCGCATGCAGCAGTACGAGCTGGGCGGGCAGCCCTACGGTGAGTGAGCGCCGGGTCCCCCCCGCCCCGGGCCCGGCCCCCCCCCCCCGCCCCCCCCCCCCAGCCCCGGGCTCGGCTCCCCTGCCCCCCCCCCCAGCCCCGGGGCAGCCCTACGCTGAGTGAGCGCCGCCCCCCCCCTCCGCCCCGGGCCCGGCCCCCCTGCCCCCCCCCCAGCCCCGGGCCCGGCCCCCCTGCCCCCCCCCCGCCCCGGGCCCGGCCCCCCTGCCCCCCCCCGCCCCGGGCTCGGCTCCCCTGCCCCCCCCCCCCCGCCCCGGGGCAGCCCTACGGTGAGTGAGCGCCGGGTCCCCCCGGGCCCGGCCCCCCTCCCCCGTCCCCCCCGTCCGTCCCCCGTCCCCCCCCCCGGCCCCGGGGCAGCCCTACGGTGAGTGACCGCCCCGGCCAGGCCTCGGCCCAACTCCCCCTGTCTCCCCGGCCCGGCCCCTCCTGCCCCCCCCCCCAGCCCCGGGGCAGCCCTACGGTGAGTGAGCGCCGCCCCCCCGCCCCGGCCCGCCCTGCCCCCCCCCCAGCACCGGCCCAGCCCTACGGTGAGTGAGCGCCCCCCCGGCCCGCCCCCCCATCCCCGGCCACCCCCTTCTGATGAGCACCGCCCCCCCGGGCCCGGCCCGGCTCCCCCTGCCCCCCCCCCCAGCACCGGCCCAGCCCTGTGGTGAGTGACCGCCCCCCCCCGGCCCGGCTTCCCCCATCCCTGGCCTCCCCCTTCCCCCCCCCCAATCCGTCCTCCCCACCCAGCCCCGGGGCAGCCCTACGGTGAGTGACCGCCGGGCTCCCCCCCCCCCAGGCCCGGCCTGACTCTCCCCCCCCCACAGAGCCCCAGGGCTGCCCTATGGTGAGTACTGGGCTCCCCTTCCCCCCATGGGGCTCGGCCTGGGGGGGTCCCCTGCACCCCCCGCCTGTCCTAGGGTGAGTCTGGCCCGGCCTCTGTCCACCCCAAGCTCAGTTTCCCACTGATCTCTGAGGCGGCCTAGGTCTGGGGGGGGGGGGCAGACTGACAGGGGGGGCTGGCATCCCCCATCCCCAGGCCTGTCCAGTTGTGTGAGTTGGGTGCCCAACCCAGCTATGCTCCGGGCCGGGCGAGCAGCTGGTGGTGGGTGCAGGGCCTGGGTCGGATGACACCCCACTAGGTGCCTGGCAACGCTGGCCTGGACCTACATCACAGAGACAGAGCTGCGGCCTGCACCCCCACTGCTTGCCTGCTCCGTGCCAGGGCACCTTAGCCAGCATCTCCCCCAGAGCCCGGCTCTGCCTCTGACCCACCCGCCAAGGGGCAGCCCTGGCCAGCCTCCTCACTGCCCCCTGATCAGTCTATCCTAGGCCTGCCCCGATGCCCACCTGACCTGTCACCATGGTATCTGCCTTGGCACATCCTGCTAGGGCTCATCCCAGACCAGCCTTGCTTCACCCTCACCTGGGGCTCAGTCACTTTTTTCAGTTGACTGCTTTGGCCTAACGAAATGAACAAGTGTCACTGGGCAAAGTGGGCCCTGTCAGAGAACGGGGCAGTACGTCAAACCCCAGCTTCTGGACATGGCTTTGCACTCTACTAGCTGTGGCCTGTACAGGAAGCCCCTTGTTTGGCAATATCCTCTCCAGTGAGCGCTGTGTGGGGGCTTCTCTCTTCCCTGCTTCCACCCCCCACAGGCTTTAATCGCTGTCATAAATCAGCTGATGTCCTGTCTGTGCTGCTAACTTCATTTAGCTGAGGAGCCCAGCTTAGATTTAGCATCTGGCTTCCAATGAGGTTTTTACTTTTCACCCAGATTTACAGCTGCTTTAACAGAAGCTAGGAGAAGGGTTAAGGGCATCTCCAGAGGTCACCGAGCAAGTGAGAGCAGGCTGCTTGGCCGCAACTGAAGTTTCCTGTAATGCTGCACCAGGATGCCTCTTGCACAACACTTCGATGTTGCAGATAGCTCAGTTCTATTATTACAAAGTTCTTCTCCCACTCCTGGGGCTAAATCCAGCCCTGGTTTCAGCCCTGGTCTGGCTTCAGTAGAGTTACAGTCTCTTATGTCGGAGAATTTGGCACCTAAATTGTTCTGTTCGTATGCCTTTGACTTGTCCTCTCCTTTCTGTTCAGAGGTCAACTTTCCTCCTTCCTGAGCTATTCAGTTTTCACTTTTTTCCTTCCTCCTGACATATGCCTCACTGCTCCCTGGTCTGAAAGTTCTAGTCCCTTCTCCAATCTATTCCCCAGCCCTTTCTTCACATTACATTTCCCTCATCTTTCTCTTAGTCCTGATGTTCTTAAACTTCACGTTCTTATTCGTTGCTCAACATCTTGTCTTGAGTCAGAAATATAATATCCATCATGAACTTCTTAAATGTTGTAACCTTTTCTCTTCTCAAATGCTGGTTAACGTGGAACCAGGTATTGTTTCTAAGGGCTCTTTTCCTAGCTATCTTCTTCCAAATTAGGATTTATATTCTGCTCCTGTGTGGATCTTAGTTTTTTGTCATTGTGGTCTAAAGCTTCAGCCATTTGTTGACATCCAGAAATACTTCGGTATCCCTTATCCAGAGCCCCAGAGTCACGTCATAGAACTTGGGGATTGAGTCTCTAGATATTTCTAAAATTCCATAAGATTAAGTAGCGCTAAAGGTGAAATAGTCTTCGCTAGATCTGTGTGCCTTGGAAATTCTGCCTAGTCTGATTTTGGCCTACGAGATGTATGGATGGACTGGATCCTTGTGATTATTTTTGAACCAGAGTTTAATCGTTGCCAATGTTCAAACCTCCATTCTTGAGAACTTCATTAGGTCATAGCTGTGTTCTCTCATGGCGATACTGAGCTAGATCTCTTCAGACTGCAGTAAGTCTTCGCTGGCAGGTTTAAAAGGAGAGACTGTGCACAAGTTTCAGTTGGCTTTGACTTCATATTAAATCCAGGCAAGTGTTCACAGCAGCGCTCTCTGATTCCAAGTTCTTGGACTCTTAGAAAAGCAGTATATTGATTTTTAAGACGCTTGCGATTAACTTTTAATGCTGTTTCTTTTTCTGGTTAGCTAAGTGAATTGTGTATTCTCTTGATCCCTTGCTAAATGCTTTGGGTAGCTAATGTTCCCATTCTGTGTGTGTTCTGAGGCCAGATGTCCTTTGGGGCAAAAGCTTTTTATTGTTCCAAACTCTCAAATTTCTTTCCAATGGGATCAACTAGGTTTTTTTAAAAAGATCGAGCCTGAAGCTGGTTAAGAACAGAGTTTGATTTGCTTCTAATTCTATTAAAATAGAGTCCTTCAGATTATAAATAACTATATACATATTTCATTTGTCTCTGAGAAATTACAAGCAGTAGCTCTTGTAGTATCAACAGAAAACAATGTTAATCTGATGCTGCAGCAACATCTGACTGAGATCCATGCTGTGAACAGAATATGCTAGTTACAACCATGTAAACAGTCATTGCTCTTGAGATTGTTGCATGGTTTTTCTGATGAGCATGGGCAGATTTGTTTGTCTGGGAGGTGTATTATAGATATAGGCCCCTCTGATCTTGCAATCTGATCCACTGGTGTAGATCCCTGTGTCTGTGCAGGGACAGAGGTCTGTATTAATTGGGCTCAAGCAGGGGTAACTAGAGGAAATTCTATAGCTTGTGTTATATGGAAGCCCAAAGTAGATGATCCTTCTGACCATAAACCCTATGGCTCTGAGTGCGGGACTGAGGCTGCATTACACACTACACTATGTATCTTCATACAGTGGGGCATGAAGTGCAGCTCTCAGGAAGAATAAAAATGTTCCCACTGCTCAGGGAAACTGTGGCGGAACTCTGCTAACAAAGACCATGTTTAAACGCTGTTGTGTAAAGGTGTAATGCAGTTCCCGGCTGTGCTGCTGTCATTGGGGCATAAACAGTAAAAAAAACAAAACAAAACTGTGCTTACATTGTAAAGAGGTTTGGCTTGTCCTCTGTAGACAAGTAACCATGTAAGCAGGGCTAGCCCTGACCTTCACAGTCCATGCAGGCAGAGCTAATGTGAATTGGGGTGCTGCCATGTTCAAGCATGTTGACTGACTTAAAAATACTGACATCATGCGCCTTTCTGGCATGTCAGTATTTTTAAGTCTCCCGTCCTAGAAGTATGGCCTACGTCTTTGTTCCTCGATGTATACATGTACATTTTCCCATCCTAAAACCCATTGTTTGCTTGCACCTAGTGTACCAGGTGATCCAGGTAGCTTTGAATCAGTGACCTGCGCTCTTCATTATTTACCACTTCTGCAATTTTTGTGTCATTTTTGAATTTTATCAGGGATGATTTCTTTTTCTTCCAGGCTGCTGATAAAAATGTTAAATAGCATAGGGACAAGAAATGATCCCTGTTGGACCCCCCTGGAAACACACCCACTCGATGGGGATTTCCTTTTTTTACAATTAATTTTGAAACCTATCTGTTAGCCAGTTTTTAATCCATTTAATATGTGTCGAGTTAATTTTATATCGTTCTAGTTTTTTAATCAAAATGTCGTGTGGTACCAAGTCAAATGCCTTAGAGAAGCCTAGATATATTCTATCAACACTGTTACCTTTATCAATCAAACTTGTAATCTCATCAAGAAAAGATATCAGGTCAGTTTGACAGGATCTGTTTTATGTTGATTTGCATTAATTATATTATCCTCCTTTAATTCTTCATTAATCAAGTCCCGTATTAGCCACTCTATTATCTTTGTCTGGGATCAATGTCAGGCTGACAGGCCTATAATTGCCTTGGTCATCTCATTTACCCTTTTTAAAAATTGGCACAACATTAGCTTTCTTCCAGTTTTCTTGAACTTCCCCAGTGCATCAAGACTTATTGAAAATCAACATTAATGGCCCTGTGAGCTCCTCAGCCAGCTTTTTAAAAAGTTTTGGATCCAATTTATCTGGATCTGCTGATTTAAAAATGTCTCACTTTAGTAGCTTCTGTTTAACATCCTCCAGAGATACTAGTGGAATGGAAAGAGGGTTATCATTACTATATGATGAGACTATATTGTTTTTTTTCCCCAAATACAGAACAGAAATATTTATTGAACACTTCTGCCTTTCCTGCATTGTTGTTGATAATTCTATCAATTCCATCTGATAATGGACCAATGCCACTGTCAGGATTCTTTTTGTTCCTAATACAGTTAAAGAACTCCTTTTTGTCCTTAACTGTGCTGAACATAGATTTCTCCTTGTGTCCCTTTGCTTCCCTTATCAATTTCCCACAATTCCAAATTTCTGATTTTATATTCTGAATAAGTTATGCATGTATAGCCAACACCTTTTCATATATTATCTCAGACTGTCTGTTAGCATTTCCATTCAGCTTGATCCCTGTGCTCTCAGGGAAGCTATTCACAAAGCCAGAGGATGCAGTTGCCTGAACAACCCGCTGCCCAGATTTTCCCAGAAAGCACTGGTACCGACATAGGTGGTAGATACAGAGAAGCAAACATTGACTGTCTCTAATGTGCCCATTGTGGGCTTAGGAACCCAGGGGCAGATGATTAGTGTGCCCCACAGGGGAAAGGGGGAAAACTGAAGGCGTTCAGAAGGAATGGGGAAGGGAGAAAGGAATAACTGAAGTGATTACAAATACCTGTCTCTGCTGGTGACTGTGGAAATAGTCAAGGCTGTTTAGCATGGAGAGTGTTCTGGGAACGGGATGCTGGTATTGACAAGACCATCGGCTAGATCTCATCCTCTTCTCCTTCCCTGCAGGCACCAGGAATGCGGTGTTAAACACAGAGGCCCGCACTGTAGAGGCGGACGTGTTGAGCCGCCGCTGCGTGATGATGCGGCTAGTGGATTTCTCGTATGAGCAGTACCAGAAGGCTCTCCGCCAGTCAGCTGGGGCCGTGGTGATCATCTTGCCGAAGGCCATGTCAGCGCTGCCGCAGGATGTTGTCAGGGTAAATATCGCTCCAGACAGAGAGATGATGTTATTGGAGAAAGGGAGCAAAGATTCAGGTACAAGATAGTGACTGAAACTCCCAATTATGGTTTGATGGGGTTTTTACTCTGTCAAGGTTAAGTTTAAAAGTTTGACATATGCCCATCTGGTTTGGCCATTCGTATGCCTGCCTTCTTGCAAGTTCAATGGAGCCTAAGTGTGCCCCTCTCCTTCTAACTTCTCAGCAATTCATGGAGATAGAGCCAGAAATGCTGGCCATGGAAACCATTGTGCCGGTCTATTTTGCAGTAGAGGATGAAGAGCTGCTCTCCATCTATGAACAAACACGGGTTGCTTCTACATCACAAGGTTCAGCTTCAGCTGCGGAAGGTGAGTTGCTGCGAAAGGGGGGTTTGAAAGGAAGAAAATTAGCCATAATAATGTTCCTCAGTCAGGTGTCACTAAGAATGGTAGGCAAAGGTTTCCACAAAATTCTGGAGATGCCGTGTGATCTAGTGGCTAGGGTGGTAGACCCCAGGAGTCCTGAGTTTTGTTCCCAGCTCACCCTAACGTGTCACTTGGACAGATCACTTAATCGTTCTTTGCCTCACTTTCCCTATCTGCACATTGGAGATAATGAGCTGTGGACGAAAAGACTGTATGAGGGCCAAGTTATTATTTTACTTGGAGTGACGTGATTTAGGAAGGTAGTTCCATAGAAATCCTTATTTCTGTTTCATCTCCTTTGCAACAGCCTAGGGGCCAAAGTCAGTAAAATTTGGCGGCAAGTTGTTTTTTCTAAGTGGTTATAGCAGGTTACTGAGAGTCACAACTCCTGGCTGGGCCACTGATCACTCTGTCTTTGGGCAAGTAACGTAAACACTTAGTGCCTCGGTTTACTCCACAGTAAATGGCTTTAATATTTACCTGTCTGTCAAGAGTGTTGGGCTTAATTGTTGGTAACATCTTTTGGATCCTGAGGTGACAGTTGCTGTAGAAGTTCAAAGTATTGAGATTTTTCTACCGAATTAAATTGCTTTGTCACGAGATGCGGAAATATAAACCGTGAGCCGGAGAAGTTATGGGCTTATTTGGCAAAGCTAGACTCTGTGTGAATCAGCTATCGAGGGAGTGAGAGCGATAAGATTTCCCACCCCCCAGTGTCAGTGTATTGAATTCTTATTTTCTAGTTCTGCTGCACACGGCGACTGCCAACGGCTTCCAGATGGTCACGAGTGGGGCTCAGAGCAAAGCTGTCAGCGACTGGCTCATAACCAGCCTGGAGGTGAGTTCTAGCTGGATCAGAGCTGGGATCTAGGCTGGTGATGTTTACAGGAAAGCCCATTCTGTATGGGGTGTGTTTCTAAAGACTGAAAGTTAAAGCCGCCTCAGAGGAAGTCGGGAGATTTTTCAGCCACGTCATAGAGGCAGCTTTTCTACCTTTCTGGATTCAGAAGCCAGAAAGCTGGTTAGTGGCTCAGGACTGGAAGTCAGTGGGAGTATGATTCAGCACTGAGGCTGTTAGAAATTGGCTGGGTGATGGTTAGGAGTGGTCTCTTGTGCCCCTGCACTCCAGGCAATAGAGTGACGCAGGAGGGGATGCTGGGTAATGCCCCTGTGTGTTCCATCCCTAGGGGAGGCTGACTGGTCTGGGAGGAGAGGACCTGCCCACCATTGTAATAGTTGCCCATTATGATTCTTTCGGAGTGGCCCCGGTAAGTATTATTTTTCTTGCAGCTCTCTGTTTCTGTTAATGGGTTACTTCCTGGGACCCGTATCCCTGTTTCTTCTCCACCCTCTGGCTGTTTGGGGAGGGTGTGGGGGAGTGAGTGTGCTTTCCGCAGGAGCCTGTGAGGTTAGTGTGTCGCAGCGGAAGCTGGTCTCTGTGGGGAGGGTGAACACTGTCATGGAGCCTTGTCTTTATGTCTCCCGTTCTCTTCCTGCAGTGGCTGTCTCATGGTGCAGACTCCAACGGCAGTGGCATCTCTGGGCTACTGGAACTAGCCAGGCTCTTTTCTCGACTCTACACCTACAAACGTACCCATGCTGGGTAAGAAGCTGCTCTCGCCGTCGGAGAGCATGGGGCGGGAGTGGGCACGTGGAAGGGGTTTTGTCTGTAAGAGGGACTCGTGAACAATCCTGCAGCTCTGAAATGGTCTACACGCAAAGTCCCTTAGCGCAGTGACAGGGCTGGCAGGGTGCAACCAGCCTGCCTGTGTGCTTTTATCTCAAGCTCTGTTGGGAAATAAAACTAATATTTCATCTTTATTCCAACACATCTGCTGTTCGTGAATTATCATGCTCTTTCCTTTCTTCTCCTTGCAGTGGTTTACCAGTTTGCTTTGTGCAAAGCAGAGGCTGCATCCTCTAGTGGACTTGAGGGTAGAATAAGAGCCATGAATTCTTGTGCTCTGATACCTGCTCTGCCACTGTCTTACTGTTTGGCCCATGGCAAGTTTCTTAACTTGTGTGTCTGGGTTTTCGCATCAGCAAAGTGATGCTAGAGAGACAGGGTGATAGGAGGAAGGGATTAGTTAATGTCTATAGAGTGCCTTGGAAATGTAAAGTACAGAAGTGCCAAATATTCAGTAAGAACTGCGTGTTCCAGCAGGCATTTCCTTGCCTTCTGTTCTGTTAGGATGTGGATTCTATCATATCCCTGTACAGATGTTGCAGTCAAGTGCATATTGTATATAAAGTAAAAACGCTCATGATTTTACTCAGGGGTGCTTAACAGGATACAGCTCATGGTAATGAGCAAAAGTTAGTCTTTGGGCAAAGTTGGACTTGGATTCCATGCCCTGTCCTTCTTTACTTCTCCCGAGGCTGGTCATGTTGCCATCAAAGCCAAGAAGTCAATTCTGCTCACTCTATTTTCCCTGTTTCTTGGTGGGCAGGTATAATCTGTTGTTCTTTGCATCTGGAGGCGGTAAATTTAACTATCAAGGAACCAAGAGGTGGTTGGAAGACAACTTGGATCACACAGGTGAGACACACACCTAGGATGGGAGTAGAGTGTCCCACAAGCTTAGTTGGGTGGAGCAACCTCAGCAGTGAAAACATCCACTATTCGTGCTGTGATAAGTTAGGGTAGGGAGTGGGGTGGGTAAACTAACTTCAGAGGCTGTGATGCCATTTGCAGGCCAAAGACTAGATCACTGTGTATGTGTTCTCTGCCCTCTGGAGAGAATGTGATTCTCTTGGGGCTGTGTGGTTGAGGAAAATGCCAGGGACATGAGAAGTCTGTGTGTCAGAACTAGGAAAATGGGCTTGCAGTGCACTCCTCCAGCAAATGTACATTCCAGAGAGAAACCATTATCTTCTGTGAGTATGCACAAAGGAATCTCAGACTAGAATGACTTGGGATTGGGAGATAGTTCGCTTCCTGACTGTCACTGACTCGCTATGTGACATTGGATGGGTCACTTAACTTCTCTGCTTCAGTTTTCCCCTCTATAATCAAGATAATGTTACTATCCATATAGGATTATGAGGATTAATATTTGGGTAAGGCACTTTGAGATCCTCAGAGGGAAGATATCCATTATTGCCTATGTCCATGTTCTGTTTTGTTGGATGGGCTTTTAATATCAGCTGAATCCGTTCTGAACCACTATAATAAGGTATATATTGTAAAGTGTCTTCCATGCTATTTGTATTGCAGCTGTTGTAAGAGGAGTATAGGGTGCATACTGGCCTCCTTACTGTGCAGCTGTAATACCTGATCATGCTGGGAGACCTCTTCCATATGTCCTGCACGTGTGTCTAGCCCCGAAAGCGTGGAGTGGCATTTCATGGGTTTGGCTGCATCTGTTTCAGATTCCAGTTTGCTGCAGGATAACGTGGCGTTTGTTCTGTGCCTTGACACCCTGGGCAGAGGGAACAGTCTTCACCTCCACGTCTCAAAACCTCCCAAGGAGGGGACCCTGCAGCATGCTTTTCTAAGGGAGTTGGAGATGGTAATGAAAAGCATCAACTTCATTGGGCATGCTGGGGAGGGTGGGCTGTGCATGTGCTGCATGGATGGGCATTTGCGGGTGAATTGCTATGGGGAACTCTTCTGCTTCTGTGAAGGATAGAGGGTGTGAAATTAATGTGGCTAAAAGTGATGAAGGGAGGAAGTCCTGATATCATCCAAGCCTCATTTCTGGTGTTATCTATCATTCAGGAGTCCAGTGTGGAGCAGACTGCGTCAGTTTCCTTTCCTTAATACAGTGGTTCCTTTTAGAGCTTCTTGCTTGTACAAACTAATTAGCCAGCTCCTGCGACAGATGGCTGCCCTGGCAGCTTGGTGACTGTACAATGTTGCTTGAATATTGTAAGCCAGGTTTCGAGGGTTGCTACGTATTTTTCGGGTGCATCTGCCTTAACCAGCCCTTCCTGAAGGACGTTGGCAGAAACATACCCTTGTTGGAATAGGCCGGAGGGAGGGAAGGTGTAACCATCTATAACACTAGAACTCCAGCCTGGGATTTCAGAGGGATGGGGAATGTGCTCTGAAGTGATGGGATCTGGTCCGTGACCTCCGGGTCATCCTTTTCCTGGGCTGCTTGGCTTCTTCCACAGGTGGTCGCGAGCCAGTTTCCAGAAGTGAAATTCTCCATGGTGCACAAGAAGATAAACCTGGCCGAGGACATGCTGGCATGGGAGCATGAACGCTTTGCGATCCGCCGCCTGCCTGCATTCACCATCTCCCACCTGGAGAGCCACCGGGATGGCCTGCGCAACAGCATCATGGACTTGAGGTCAGTGGCTCTGAGGGGAGGGCGCCAGCAGATGATCAGTTGTTGAATGGACTCGTGGGCTACAGACACTTTATAAACGTGATTGTTCTGGTGTCTTAACTTTCTCAAGTGGTGTTAGCACATCAGGAACATTGAGAAATCAAGACCAAGAGTTGGGAGTGTTGGGTCTATAACTGTCTTGATTGGGCGACCTCTTCTTCCTCCTTTATGGATGACGTTTCACCATAGTTGTATGCAGTGAAAAGAGCTTTCCCAAGAGGAAGCTGTTACCGTAGCCAGATTTATACCTCCCTTCTCTTGTAGGTCACGAGTTGACTCTAAGACGCTAACCCGTAACACCAGGATCATTGCTGAGGCATTGACTCGGGTCATCTACAACCTCACTGAGAAGGTAAGACTGTCCCACCACATGCACCTGCTGCCCATTGGCCAGGCCTTTCCAGTTCTCCTACGCCACCATGCCTGCTTTCGCAACTGCATCCCTTTTCTCTCTTCACAGGGGGCGCCTGCTGACTTGCAGATCTTCACAGAGCAGATGGTAAGGGAGCCGGGGGGCATAGATGTAGCCTGTGGGGAGAGGGAGTGAAGTGCTCTGGAGACCTTTGATCAGCAACATAAGTTTGTCTAATTCTCTCTCTGGTGTCCTCTTTCTGCAGCAGATCCAGCAGGAGCAGCTGGAGTCGGTGATGGACTGGCTGACCAGTCAGCCCAGAGCTGCCCAGCTTGTAGATAAAGACAGCACCTTCCTCAACACCTTAGAGTATTACATGAGCCGCTATCTGAAAGATGTCAAGCAGCATCATGTGAAGGCAGATAAACGGTAAGGGAGGGAGGTGAATGAGGAGAGGGAGAAAATTTGGTCTGGTCCTGACATATTTAAACAGACTTACCCCTTCATTGCATTCCTGTCTCCAAGAGTAGCAGCTTCTCAGGTGTTCTCCTCAGCATGTGGGGTGACTGTACCCTCTATTTCCTGCTGCACCTGTACAGTCTGGCCACATGTTCTTTCTAACAGGAAGTTCTGCATTCTCTAAGGAACTCCCAAGAATTCCAGTGGGCATAATTACAAGTATTGTCTTCATCAGTGTGAAGAGGGAGGGCTTGTTTTTTCACTGTTCAGCCCCCTCCTTCTCCAGAAGTCCACCTTGTTAGATATGCTGTACCCTGTCTGAAGGCAGTGAGAGAGGTGCAGCAATCTCCTAGTGCCAGGAGAGCATTGCCTGCTTTTAAACAAAGGCAGTCTCTCGTCCTGATTTAGCTGCTTGGGATGAAAATGCTTGTGAGCTCAGTGAGGTGTCTCCAGGGCATCTTCTCTTTTGAGACAGCTGAAAATTTGTGTGGAGATGAAGGGCGAAGAGTCTTGTTCTTATGTGTAAGTAAACAGCATTTTGCAGCCCCCTGAGAATGGGGTTCAGCTTTCCAAGTTTCTCTGGTTGGGATAGGAGATGACTACTCGTTTATCCGGGTAACTGCTGAGAGCTGTAAACTGGCTTAAAGGGGTATGTGAAGCTGTCACTGGTTGATTGCGTCTGTGGTGAGGGGGACAGGAGATGAGTGAGTTCTGGGGCTGTTTTTATTTCCCCTGGAACCAATGCCCAGAAATGCTGCACCATCTGAAGAGCTCATTCTTTCCACAGGGACCCTGAGTTTGTTTTCTACGACCAGCTGAAGCAGGTGATGAACGCATACAGGTAGGTATTAAGGCAGGGTTGGGTATTTTGTCTAAGGCAGGGTTGGGTATTTCATCTTTCTCAGCTCCTTTGGTGACCTCACCGTTTGTTGGTCCATTTCAGGGTCAAGCCAGCAATCTTTGACCTGCTCCTGGCTCTCTGTATAGTAGCCTACCTCGGAGTTGCCTATGTTGCAGTCCAGGTGAGAAAAAAGGAGTTGATCCTTCTATTCATTCCCTTCTTTAAACTATCCGAGTGTATGAGCCAGGTACGCTCTAGTGGCATTCAGGTCAAACTCAGAGTGTGAGAAACAGTCTTCTCTGGATGAGAGAGGACCCCTGATTTTTTGCGACCCATTAGCTGTTCTGGTGCTGGTGTTTTCACTTCCATGGGTGTCTTCACAGTGTTATCAAGCTCATAATTCAGCTCCCTTCTAGCTCTGGAGCATATTCCTGATGTGGAACTAACGTAGAGCAGTATCCTTCTCTTGGGGAGCAATGGGTTTCATTGTGTTACTAGACTAGCTTGAATTCTGAGCTCTAATAGCATGCATGGGCTTCAGGCAAAGGCCTTGTACACACTACCACTTACGTTAGTATAACTTACATGCTATGGGGTGTGAATAAGCCACCCCCACCCCCCCGAGCGATGTAAGTTACACCTATCTAAGTCTGTGTGACCAGCGCTTCTGCTGACATAACTACTGCCTCTCATGGAGGTGGTTTTACTATGCCCATGGGAGAGTTCTCTCCCCTTGGCATAGAGCGTCTTCACCAGCTGTGCTACAGTGGTGCAGCTGCAGCGCTTCTCATGTAGACCAGCCCTGAGACATCGGAGTTAAATCTGCCGTGTCGTAGTAAGAGATTACAGCCCGTGATAGGTCAGGTCACACACTGGGGTGCATAACATCGGCGCTCCAGATGCCTGAATTCAGACTGCACAAAAGGTTCTACAATTTTGTGCAATTAATAAAAATCAAAATCCTTTTTTGAAACTTTAATTATTGCATGAATAAAATCAGGAGACATCCCAAGCAATTCAGTGCATATGAAATAAATAAGCACATGTTCAGGTGATAGTTTATATCACAAGCACGTTACATTCTAAGCTTGTTGGCCTGTCCGTAGGTTCAGGGAGCTATTACTTTTGACACGATAATGAGACTGTAACGGGTCCCCCCCGGGGTGCCACTGGGGACCCACCAGCCTGGTCTCCCTTTACACTGTACTGCTGTGACCAGCCTGCACTGTCACCAGCACACATACAGGTAGGACGCACCCAGCTGCAGTTGCATGCAGATGCTGTGATCAGCTCTGCATGGGAAGGCTCCAGCTAAGGAGCTTCCTAGCAACTCAGGCATGGAGTGTAAACCCAAAATTATCCTGTCTTGTGCTGCACAGGGAACTGTACAGCGTAAGCTCATGAAATTTTCTCTTCTCCTCCCTCCTCTCCCCCTCCCCTCCCCCCCGGAATGTGGAGAGGAATATACATCAGCTTTCTGCCCTGAGTTATGACTCCCACGCACTGGTTTTAGACAAAGCAAAAACAAGTTTATTAACTGCAGAAGATAGATTTTAAGTGATTATAAGCCATAGCAAACACATTGAAGCAGATTCCCTAGCAAAGAAACCAAAGACGCAAACTGAGCTTACTATACTACATAGATCCGATATGAATAGCAAATTCTCACCCTAAGGGAGGGTACCAGCAGGCTGCAGATTCTTAAGAGGCAAGCTGCATTTGTTCATAGCTTGGAATCCTCAGGTATGCCATTCACAGGCTAAAAATCCCTTTAGTGGGTCCAGCGCTCCCCCCCCCCCCCCCCAGTTCAGTCTTGGTTCCTCAGGTGTTTCCAGAAGTCTCTGGGTGAGGAGTTCGTGAAGAACCACAATGATGTCACTCCCCTGCCTTAAATAGTTTTTGCATATGGCGGGAACCCTTGGTTTCAAAGCTTGGTTCCCACACCAGTCAGTGGAAAAACACTGGTATCCCAAGATGGAGTCCAGCACCAGGTGACCTGATCACATGTCCCTAGAGTGTCACAGCAGCCATGAGTCGGAGGCTATCTGCAGCATCCTCAGGAAGGCTCCCAGGTGGGAGATAAGCTTCTTCTAAGGCCTGTTGTTTTCGCTAATGGCCCTTTGCCCAACCAGGTTTTCAGAATGAAAGAATCTTGTCTAGTGGGCATTCCCCAGGTGTGTACACATTTGTAATAGAGATACTTAGTCAATATTCCTAGCTTCAGATACAAAAATGATACGTGCATACAAATAAGATAATCCTATTCAGGAAATCAAAACCTTTCCAATGATATCTCACATGACCTGTCTTGCATAAAATACATCATAATTATGCCATAATAATATAATAATATCACCATGGGTGAAGTGTCACAGAGACCATTGCGAGTCTGGCTCCTGATCAGTGCTCAATGAAAGGGGGAACCTTGTTGGGTCACAGTCTGTACCTAATTCTCTTGCTTCATAACAAGCCTTTTCTTTGGTAATTTCTTTTTTTCAAGTTAGATGCTTCAGGAAACACCCACCATTTGATGAATGTCTTTTGTATATTAACAATCCTATTACATGGAAAGAAAAGTACAGATACTGTTTGTATAATTCAAATGGTCCTGTCCACCCATTTATTTCTTACTGGTTAGCTAGATTGATGGTGGGTCATTTGGAGGCTGCTGCTAAGATTTGGGTTTGTAGCCAAGTATTTGTTGAATTTCTGCAGTGGCCATTTAAAAGAAAATGGGAATCACATGGGTTTTTCAGCAATTTCTAAAACTGGAAAAGATAAGCCCATGTTAAAGGATTAAGGGTTGGCCTTAATCTGTGATGTTACCTGTTTTGCAATCCCCAAATCACTACAGGCCAAATGTTACTATCAATGGGCCAGATCGTATGCACTGAAGTCAGTGGGAGTTTTGCCATCTATTTTAATTGGAGTAGGTTCCAAACATACTGATTGCAGATCAACAGCACATACTCATGGCAATTCTCCATGAAAACAGGCGTTCGTAATGGTAAAGCAGACAGGCCCAGTGGGCGTTTCTGTAAGTAATTCATTGTTCTTTCCTTATAACCCTGGCTTCACTTGCTGTACTGTAACAACTGAGCATTGTTTGCCAAGCCCTGAGCAGATCTATCCGGAAGAGAGGCAGAGTTCTCCTTAGGGTAGGGATATGGGTGCAAACTCAGCCCTGAGGCAGATATTGCATTTATATGCTAGCACTGCCTCCAGCCTCCTAATGAGCTCCTCCTTCCCTGCGAGCAGAGAAGAACACACACTGCCTGTTTGCTAGCACTGACATGGACTCACTACTCTTTCCACCCCTCCCCTTTCTAGCACTTTGGTCTCCTTTACAAGACGGTACAGAGGTTATCCCTTAAATCCAAGCAGCAGTGAAGTGACAAATCACCAACCCAGCGAGCAGCACTGAGCCACCGGTGAGCCCAGCAGGAGCTTCTGCCTTCCACTGGCTCCTGCCATTTCTCCCTCTCTCCTCTAACCAGCCTGGAGGAAAGCCGAGATTAACAGAACTTCCAGTTCCTGTGCACCTTCCTTAGGTCTCCCCCCGCCTTGCCCATTTTCCTTCATTTTGTGGCGAGGGAGATGTGCAGAGACTCGCGCAATCCGTGCAGGTTGTTTAAACACTGAATGGCTGATGTAAAGTTTCCGCCGAACAAGAAGTTTCTGTGAGTGTGAAGGTGCCGAACCTGGTTTCGCAGACATGTGCCATACAGCCAGCTTGAAGGCTAAATCCACGGGGCAAAGGGACGGACAGCTCTGCCCAGCCAACTGGACTCAGAGCACTCGCTTTTTAAAAAAAAAAAATGTGCACATGTAAATTAAAAGATAATTATTAGCACGTTTCATACTGCACCTCTTCCTTCAGCTCCCTCCCTGGCACCAGGAAGGGAGCGCTCAGCAAGCAGTGTCTTCAGCAAACAGCTTATTGCATTTTCTTTGGACAGTGCAATAACCAGTTCTCTCTTTGGAAGTGCACTGTAAACGGTCTTGACTGTTAATCTGATTGGGAAATGAGAAAGGATCATTAACTGGTTGCCACAGTAGGATTCCTTCCATAGCATGTTTTTCTCCCTCAGCTGGAGGCTGCATTCCGCTATGCCCGGGTTCCTTTGAGGTTTATATCCCTCGGTTTATGCTGTCTCCACTCTGTGCTTAACTCTCACGGATGTGTGCGGGTGTGTGTTTTCTTTTTTTTAAGGGGTTCCTAAGTTTATAGTTGCTGCAGGATCAGGTCTAAAGCCGTTCTGTATATTTAAACAGTTTGATGGTTACATTAATAATATAAGCAGGAGTGTCCTAGTTCCTGCCATGATCTCTGGTCAGTAATCCATTCGCTTCCATTCCTTTCTCTTTCCATTTGCAGTTGGGCAGATTTTAGTCCTGTTCACCTTCATCTCAGGGTCTTGTTTAGCATTTCTCATCACTATTGTTTATAAAACACTGGTCCTAGCCTAATATTATTGGTAACTTGCCAAGGCTCTGTTGTTGCTTCCGTTACATGCACCCTGTGGTATGTTTGGAGGGAGGCGGGATGTTAGTGATTTTTTTAAAAGAAGGTTTTATGAAAATGTCATTAAACGTTACTGTTTCCAGACTGTAGCTAAGAGCACGTTACAGCCGGAGCTCACTTGTTCTCCAGTACTTTTGTTCTCAAGCAAGATCTTACTGCTTCTGTTTGCTAATACATTAGGATGGGGAAATTACCCTGTTGCCCAAAACTAATGTTAATGCATCTGCAGAGGCCTGGGAATTTTCCAGTCTAGACAGACAATGCCAGTGTGTGATCTCTCTCAATTTTAAACCCCTCTGAATTTCACAGCCTAAGGTAAGTGGAACACTGTGTCTTGCAACCATTTTCTGATGATTCCCCAGGCTGCTAGCAGAGGAGGTGCAGCAGTGTGGTAACCACAATGTTCCTACATGTGAACCTCTCAAGACCTTTCCCAAAAGTTTTAGGTTAATGGTATGTGTAGATGACACTAAAAAACCCAAAACTCCTACAGGCAACAGCAATCTAACTTTTAAAATACTTTCTGGAGTTACTGTACTTCTATTCATATATAGTACGTCTACAAGCCAAGATGACTCTCTCTTATTTAAAATACCACTTTCCATTTGAGGCTGAATTTCGATCTTTTGTGGCTTGGAGTAGAACTATCCACCTTCCTGTAAGCAAGAAAAACATTAGCTGTGTGTCCCCATTTTCATTATTCACTGTACATGGATTAGCTAGGAAAAAGTAGTGTGTGGCCAGATGCCCTAGTAGTATTGTCCTTTGGATGGAGATTAAAACTCTCATTTTTCAACCATCTTTTTTTTTAAAAGCAAGAGAAAATGCACCTTGTCCAGGGCTCTTCACCCAAGCTTTCCAGTACACAGTGGCTCACGCTTTAAAGGGATGCCTGATTAGCAGAAACGCTTGCTGAGTTACTGTAGCTCCCAGTGACATTGGATTGGTATCGTAGGTGCCCTCGAGAGAGACGTGCCTTTTGCCAGCTTGTGGGCTCTTCCTTAAAATAGGTTGCACTGTGCATTTGGTGTTTTTAGCATCACCTCTGGACAAGCCATTCCGAATGGATTTGAAGCCTGTTTCCTTCTTGCTTTGGAATAGTTGGAGGAAAAACTTGCCTGCCGCTAGCTTTTATGCCCTGCACACAGCAGCTGGAAGGAGCAATTGCATGGAGAGTCCTGCTCAGCCCTAGGATGGAGCATTCCCAGTACAGGTAGTCTGACAGGAAAATGCTCCTAAAATTGTAAGCCCTTACTGAGCATGTGCAAACTAAGATGTTTCAGGGGCTTATAACTGTTGCAACTTGCTAGTGCTCTACACCCCAAGGAATGTCTCCTTTCCCCATCCCAGCTCATTACTGAACCAGGCTTGCTGGGACACCGTTTCTCCATTTAGAACAGCTAATAGGAAACAGGTCATTAGCAGTCCTGCTTCAATTCGTGTTAATGTAAGTAATATTTACGAATAGTGAGCAGAAGCGAACAGAGCCAGCGTGCTCCGCTATGCAATGAAAAGCCCATTCTGGCATCTTCAAGACAAGAAGGGTCTGAAGCTCATAGGTGCTGGAATTAGGGGTGCTGGGGGTGGGGCAGCTTGAGGTGGTTTCCATCTTACACAGGGTTTACAGTTTGGTTCAGTAGCACTCAGCACCCCCGCCTCTGCTAAAGCCTGAGAGTAACAAACATCTCCGCCAGCGTGAACAATTGATTGCAGCTCTGATCCCTTCAAGGTTGTAGTATTAAACCAACTGTTTACAGCTCCTTGCATGGTGGGAAATCAATACCAGACGTTCCTGAGAATGTGAAAGAATATAGCGGCGGTTACTTTAAACCGAGGAGGGTAGGGCCGCATGGTTACAATGCATATTCAGGGGCATTGGTGGAACAATGACCTGTTCTCTCCAGAGTGAAAGCAATTTACCCTGTTATCTCATTTAGGTGTGCCCTAGCCCTATCCTGTCACTATAGAAAGTAAGTTCAGCTCATGGTAATTACTGCAGCTGGGGTATTGCATTGCTGATCAGAGTGTTCCTGCTGATATCAAAGCATTCATATATTCACAAATGTGAGAGCAGAATTACATCCTCCTCACACCTGAAGCAGAAGGAGGCTGCCACTTTTTGCTCTATTTAAATCAGGTGTAAACATTTAACAGAGAGGGTAATGAACCCCTGGGACAGTTTACCAAGGATCGTGGTGGATTTCCCATGACTGACCATTTTAAAATCCAGATGGGATGTTTGTCTAGAGATCTGCTTGAGGAATTACTTTGGGGATGTTCTTTGGCCTGTATACAGAAGGTCAGATTAGATGATCGCGGTGGTCCTTTCTGGCCGTGGAATCTATCAGTGTATGAATGCAGTCTTGTGCTCTAATCCCACTATTGCAGGTCCCTGATATTAGAACACCCTAGTGCGGGGGGTTATCAGTTGTGCTGGGTTTCCCCTTGCAAAGTCAATTTGGAAACTTGCAACCAATCCTGGTGCTGTCCTTTGGGTTGTTTTGTAACAACAAAAAGTGATGGTGCAGGGTCAGATTTCACAGTATCTGCTTAATCTTCCCAACCATAAAATACCATACAGGGAGCAATCCAGACACAGTTTGTTTTAACGTAATAGATT
The DNA here is from genome assembly GCF_020497125.1 of Mauremys mutica. Lineage (NCBI taxonomy): Eukaryota > Metazoa > Chordata > Testudines > Geoemydidae > Mauremys > Mauremys mutica. Next base: position 6,557,992 of record NC_059095.1, read on the forward strand.
CCAAGGCCAGAAGGGACCATTGTGACCTCAGGTATTTCTTCGGGACATGGGCTATGGCTCACCCTCAGCCGAGCCATGTGTCCTGTCTGGTTTGTAAGGATTTTGCTTTGATTGGCAGAAGAAATAATTAAAATGGTTCCCAAGTTCATGCAGGTGGGATAAGATTATGCCTTAGCTAAAATGCATCTATGGGGTAATGCTGCTAGCATCCTTCTCAACTCTCCCGGCTGTCCTAGAGTTATGAAACTCAGCACACTGCTTTCCAAACAGGCTCTGTCTATTGCACCCATTTTCCAGTCTCTCCACATGCAGACTGCTGGGGAGGCTGAATACATGTAACTTGCTTTAGGGCAGCCTCTGTACTACATTTTAAGAATTTTTTTCATTTTAACTTCCCAATCTTGCACACAAGAAAATCAATCCAGAGTCATTAGGTTGGAGGAGGATAGACTCCTTGAGCAATAGTGATTGTTTTTTGCCAGTAATCACCATGCTGGTTTTTGAGTTTATAATCTCTGCAAGAAGGGAAGAAACTCTAGTAATCACTGCAGCTATTGCTCTGTCCTGTGGAGCCTGGCGCGTAATAGTTGCAGTAGGGAAAGTTTTATAAATAATTGGCCAAATTTTGCAGTCTGGGATTGAAACTCAGACAGCAATGCATTAAGATTTAAGTAATCCCTTAAGCAAACTCCCCTTGAATTCAGTGAGAGTTTTGCTTGATTTAAGGACTGCAGAATTTGGCCAGGCAAGAGAGTTTACTGTGTTGAAAAGCTGGATACTTTGAAAACCTGCCACATAACACGCTACCTCCAGTACTTAGTCCTGTGCTTGTATCTTCTGGTGTTACCAAACTTAATACTCAACAAAAAACAACCAGCAAACCCATGACATGCACTACAACAAATTGGCTTAAAAGTAGCAGTGCATGTTTTTTTTTCTTCAGCTACCCATAACACAAAAAAGCATCTGAATAAATTTTGCTTATAAATTCCAAAACGGTCTCATCTGTGCTGTGATGAAGAATGGATAATTTCAGTTGAATTTATATTTTGAGCATGTAAAAATGAGGTTCTAAATTAAAGGCTTGATGGTTGCCTCAACTTACTGGACTCATTACTATAATTCTTTTTAGGCTTTGTGCAATTCCCTGGCTTGACTGGCTTCCTAAATGAAGCCTCCAGAACTAATTCATCTGGGATAACCTAACTACTGGGTGACCCAGCAATTGCATAAAGACTTCTTCCATCTAGCAGATCCAGCACATTATCTGAAAGACCAAAAAGAATACTTAAAGGGGCTAGTTAAATCTTCATGCCATTCTGTCTGAGTCCTGGGGCTACTGACAATATATTTTCAGTGCTTAACTTTCTGTGGTGGCTTTGCTGGTTGCTTTTAAAAGTAAGACCCTCAGCTACCTGTTGGACGTGGGTCTTCCAGCGTCCAACCAAAGTGCATGTTGTCTGCTCCATATAATTCAGTAATTGAATCTCTCACAGGGGGAAGGATAGCTCAGTGGTTTGAGCATTGGCCTGCTAAACCCAGGCAACTCCCTGATTTTTTTCTAACATCCTACATCTATTAACACTTGATCTATATCTACCATTTTGCCAGTTCAGGAGTAACCAACAATAACCTTCCACCTCCTCACCTTGGCTGTCCTAGAGCAGCTGTGAGTGAGTCACGGGAGGCACTGCTCTTTTCCTGGTGAGGCATGATTAGACTCTCACTGACATTCTTAGCCCCCAGTAACCTACAAAACCAAATCTGGATTTCTTTGCGCATAAATGAAAAAGGCACTAGGACAGTGGCCCTCAAATTTTTTTTACTGGTGACCCCTTTCACCATAGCAAACCTCTGAGTGTGACCCCACCCATATAAATTAAAAACACTTTTTACATATTTAACACCATTATAAATGCTGGAGGCAAAGCAGGGTTTGAGGTGGAGGTTGACAGCTCATGACCCCCATGTAATAAGCTTGTGACCCCCTGAGGGGTCCCAACCCCCAGTTTGAGTACCCCTGTACTAGGCCACTGGCCTGCTTCTCTGCAAGTGCAGAGCACTCTCTCTGGTTCATCAGACTCTTCCTGTGCTACAACTACTAGGCAACAGAGCTGTTCCTCAGTAACACTAATCCTGCATTTTTTGTGTGCGCTCATTTTCGTTATAACAGTTCTAGACTCGTGCCACTTCTGTTGGTGGTTGGCAGGTACCACTCAGTTCTGGCCAGTCTCCATTGGAGGAAGGAGTACGATACACATAGGTACAATGATGAATTTTTATTTTCACTGTCAGAGATTTTGTTTTAATTTACTGCAGAGACTTGTTGGTTTTTTTGTCTCGCTTTCCGGAATCATTCAATGCATTTAATTAGTCAGGGGACGTGCATTATGGAGAGAAAATGTTCTGGAAAAGAAAAATAAAATCATTATCAATAGACATGTCTGTTTACTGCCTAAGAGGTGAGCCTGTTGCCTATGGCAATGTCTGGTATGGTGAAACAACCAAAGAAGAGGAGGTGGCTGTAACCAAAATTCATGGCAGACCAGCGCTCTCAGCATATGACACTTTTTGGCAGAAGGCTACAACGAGGAGTAGCTGCAACTTTCAGTTTCTGCTGCTGTAGTGAGCATATGAGCTGAGGGCACTGATGCCGAGGACTTTAACTCTGCTATAGGAGCAAGCCCCTGAGTTTATATGACCATAACAAGGCTTCTGATGGTCATTGAAGGCTAGATCCAAAGTCCACTGAAGTCAACGTGAGTCTTTCTATTGACTTTAGTGAGCATGTGTGTTTGGGGCACTATAGGAGTGCTAGATGTCTTTAGCCATCATTTTACTTTTTAATATGGAGAAACTGAGACCGTGCCGCTGGAGTGGAAGCAGTGCAGTCTTTGTGGTTAATTCTCCTTCCCCCTAAGGCCCATTGGTCATGCATCTGGGTACCCAATACAAAAACCATTTTACAACATGGCCCTCCCTGGGCTTCCACCGTAAGGAGACACACACATAAACACACCCCTGCCAGCAATATGCCGCTCCAGTAAGATGAGCTGTGCGCCATGTGCTGAAGATCAGTATAAACTGGTTTACTGGGGGTTAGTGGGTACTGGTTTTGCATAGAAAGACTGAGCAAAAGTGTCTTAATTGTCCTGATGATGCCTGGTCTGTTGGGTTAGGAACTCCTGAGTTGTGTTTCCAGTACTGCCACTTTCTCATGCTCTAGTTTGGGGCAAGTCATGTAAGTGTATGAATGCCTCAGTTTCCCCCTTTGTAAAACAGGAATAATAGAATCATAGAAGATCAGGGTTGGAAGGGACCTCAGGAGGTAACTAGTCCAACCTCCTGCTCAAAGCAGGACCAATCCCAACTAAATCATCCCAGCCAGGGCTTTGTCAAGCTGGGCCTTTAAAACCTCTAAGGATGAAGATTCCACCACCCTAAGTAACCCATTCCAGTGCTTCACCATCCTCCTAGTGGAAAAGCTTTTCCTAATATCCAACCTAGACCTCCCCCACTGCAACTTGAGACCATTGCTCCTTGTTCTGTCATCTGCTACCACTGAGAACAGTCTAGATCTGTCCTCTTTGGAACCCCCTTTCAGGTAGTTGACAAGGCATCTGACAAGGCCCGGCTCCATCCTCGTGTCCAGGCCACCTGGCCAGTGACTTGGCACGAGCAACTTCTAGGTTGGTAACTAAAATAACAACCTTGCAGAACTTGTGTGTGGAGGGGTGCACCTACCTGTTTTTAACGTTGGCACTGAACACATGAGCCAAAAATCTTCAGTGTGGAACTTTCGGAGCAAACTTTGTCAAGCCAAATATTTTTGTATAAGTCTTAAATATATAACCTCCCTGGTGGTTATAGACTGGTCAGCTGGGATGTTGTAACATCTTCCATTGCTATAGCGTCTCACACATCAAATATTTGAGAAAGAAGGTAGGTGAAATATCTTTTATTGGACCAAGTTCTGTTGGTGAAAGGCAAGCTTTTGAGTTTACAAACTTGAAAGCTCATCTCTTTCACCAATAGAGGTTGGTCCAATGAAAGATACTATCTCACCCACCTTGTCTAATATCCTGGGACCACCACAGCAACCCTGCAATACCAAATAGCTGTATGCTGTTTACATCCAGGGTTCCTGAAATGCAACCCCTTTTGGGGTGGCAGCCAGCTGTCACATGGACAAACACTGTACAAATCAGGGTGGGGATTACAGATGTTTGTCTACATAAGGAAATTAATTTGGGTTAAAATAGGGTGTGAAAAGGAAGGAGCACCTTATTCCAAATTCACAAAGCTAATTTGTCATATAACATTCTTATTCCAGAATAAAGGCATCCACGCAGGGAGTTAATCAGGAACAGCTATTCTGGAATAACACTCAGTGTAGACAAGCTCTTCTTCATGAAAAATACCATGGGAGCTTGGCTGTCCGTGTGGAGTAGAGGTCCTTGGTTTTGAAGGCCTCACCCTACAGCTTTTCCTACTGGATTTATTTATCATTAGGGCCCTACCAAACTCATGGCCACAAAAAACACGTCACAGATCGTGAAATCTGGTCTTTTGTGCACTTTTACCCTGTATTATACAGATTTCACAGGGGACACAAGCATTTCTCTAACTGGGGGTCCTGACCCAAAAGGGAGTTGCAGGAGGGTCACAAAAGTTATTTTAGGGGGGTTGCAATACTGCCACTCTTGCTTCTGCGCTGCTGCCTTCAGAGCTGGGCGGCTGGAGAGTGGCAGCTGCTGACGGAGGGCTGAGCTATGCAGGCAGCAGTGCAGAAGTAAGGGTGGCAATACCATACCCTGCCATCCTTGCTGCTGCTGGCGGTGGCTCTGCCTTCCGAGCTGAGCTCCCGGCCAGCAGCCGCCGCTCTCCATCTGCCCAGCTCTGAAGGCAGCGCTGCCGTCAGCAGCAGCGCAGAAGTAAGGGTAGCAGGACCGCAACGTCCGCATCAATAACCTTGTGACCCTCCCGCAACTCCTTTTCGGGTCAGGACCCCTACAATTACAACACCCTAAAATTTCAGATTTAAGTAGCTGAAATGAAATTTACGAGAATGGACCCTGAATTTGGTAGGGCCCTACCTATCATGGCTGAAGGGCTGTGCTGACCCAGTGGCTGCAGGCTATCCAGGAGCTTCACCCCCACCAGAGGCACCGGCCAGGAGCCAGTAACAGAATCCAGGAGCTCTGGTTTCTAATCCCCCTGATTCTGCGGCTCTACGGGAAGGAGAAATGGACCCCAGGGATGCTCTAGCCCCCAGGACGCTGCTCCCAAGCTGGAAATGGAACCCAGGCGTCCTGGTTCCGCTGCTCTGATCCTCTGGGCAGGTGCCCCCCCCCCCCCCAGGGAAGGGGGGAACCCAGGAGTCCGAGCTTCCCCTGCTTCTGCCAGCCCAGCCAAGGAGGAGAGTGGGGGGAGGGGGACCTGAGCGATTGGCTGGGTGGTGGGCGGGACTGTTTTGGTGGATCGGACGCAGCGATTGGCTGGCGGGACGCGGTGATTGGCAGGAGCCGGCTCTAGGAGGGAGTCGCGGGCGCAGGGGGCGGGGCCCAGGGTTCGGAGTCGGAGGGTCCCGGTCGCGCTGTTCCCCGCCAGGTACGGGGGGGCTCCTGCCTCACCCCCCAACGGCCTCGGCCCCCTGCCTCGTACCCCCCCAACAGCCCCCCCAGCCCTCCTGCCTCTGACCCCCCCAACAGCCCCCTCCTGCCCCTGACCCCCCCAATAGCCCCCCCAATAGCCCTCCTGCCCCCCCAACAGCTCCCGGCCCCCCCAACAGCCCCCTCCTGCCTCGCCCCCCAACGGCCTCGGCCCCCTGCCTCGTACCCCCCCGAACGGCCCCCATCTCCCCCAACAGCCCCCCCAGCCCTCCTGCCCCTGACCCCCCAATAGACCCCCAGCCCTCCTGCCCCCCAACAGCTCCTGGACCCCCCAACAGCCCCCTCCTGCCTCGTCCCCCCAACAGCCCCCCCAGCCCTCCTGCCTCTGACCCCCCTGAACGGCCCCCATCTCCCCCAACAGCCCCCCCAGCCCTCCTGCCTCTGACCCCCTCCAACAGCCCCCCCAGCCCTCCTACCTCGTCCCCCCAACAACCCTCCCAGCCCTCCTGCCTCTGACCCCCCCAACAGCTCCTGGACCCCCCAACAGCCCCCTCCTGCCCCTAACCGCCCCCAACAGCCCCCCCAGCCCTCCGGCCTCTGACCCCCCCAACAGCCCCCCCAGCCCTCCTGCCTCGTCCCCCCAACAGCCCCCCCCAGCCCTCCTGCCTCTGACCCCCCCCAACAGCTCCTGGACCCCCCAACAGCCCCCTCCTGCCCCGGACCCTCGCCACAGCCCCCCCAGCCCTCCTGCCTCTGACCCCCACAACAGCCCCCCCAGCCCTCCTGCCTCGTCCCCCCAACAGCCCCCCCAGCCCTCATGCCCCTGACCCCCCCAATGGCCCCCATCTCCCCCAACAGCCCCTCCTGCCTCTGACCCCCCAACAGCCCCCTTCTCCCCCAACAGCCCCCCGCCCTGTTCTCCTGCCTCATACCCCCCCCAACGGCCCCCCCAGCCCTCCTGCCTCCCCCCCAACAGCCCCTCCCTGCCCTCCTGCTGCTGACCCCCCCAACGGCCCCCATCTCCCCCAACAGCCCCCCCAGCCCTCCTGCCTCGCCCCCCAACGGCCTCGGCCCCTGCCTCTGACCTCCCCCCCAACAGCCCCCGTCCCTGCCCTCCTGCCTCTGACACCCCCAACAGCCACCAGACCCCCCAACAGCCCCCCTCCCTGTTCTGCCTCTGACCCCCCCAACAGCCCCCAGCCCCCATCAGCCCCCCTCCCCTGGCCCTCCTGCCTTGCACCCCCCTTCAACAGGCCCCATCTCCCTATCTCCCCCAGACCCCCCAACAATCCCCCTCCCCTGGCCCTCCTGCCTCTGACCCCCCTCAACAGCCCCAGGCGTTGGTGTAGGAAGGGGCTGTGTGCCCTACTCATACAGGGTCCCCCTCCCAGTGCTGGCATGGTCCCTTCTGGGGACCCCGGCCTTTTCGGATCCCAGCCTTGTCCTTCCGTGCTGCTCTCGCTCCCTTTGGGAGGACGGGCAAGGCTTGCTGAAGAGCAGCAGAGTTTTCAATCCCCACCTTCTCCTCCTGCTGCCCCGCTCCCACGCTCGTCCCATCCACCTTCTACGCTGAAGCGACGTCTCATCCTTGCTGCTCACAGCTTCGGAGACGGTGTCCACCCCCCTCAAAGGGCAGCTTTGAGGACCTGCTTTAATCCCCCCCCTCCCCATGAAACCACCCTGCTCCTCCTCCTTATTGGATCCAATTTGGGCATGGGGATCTCAGACTGCCAGTTCCCCTTGGCTTGGCCACAGCATGTGGAGTTTTCCAACCCTCCTCCCTCGTTTTCCCTCCTTTCTCCACTTCCTTCTGTCTAGTTCTGTAATGGGTGTCCATTAGCACAGAGCCACCAATGTTTCTTTCGCCCCAGCTAGCCTCAGTTCAACCTTCCTTGTGGTAAGGAGCCTGGGCACAAATCCCTTGAACTGTTCCTTGCCCGCTGTGATAACGGCGGAGTTCTTACCCTGCGTCTCAGAGTAGGTGACTGTTGCGCTGATGGGCACCTGAGAAAGATCTGAGAGGTGCTGAAATGTTGGGGAGCTCTAAGGAGTGTTGTAATTTCTTATCCCTCTTTTTCTTGCCCAACTTCCACGTTATGTGGCTTTAGAACAGGGCATCTGATTTAATCGTCGTTCCGAGACGACTGCCAGAGACTGAATTGCCCATTTCGATGACTGGAACTGGAGCAGCGATCCCATTGTTATGACTCTGTCATTTACTCCACATGAAGTTAAGCCTAGTGACCCTGCCGTCAGAGGGAGGCGCGAGCTACCCGTGCCAGCAGCTAAAACTCTGTAGCGCGAGGAGGGGGTTATTTTGCTATAAATGTTGAGCGTGGGGTTGAAGGTGAAGGGTTCAGCCTGCTTCTTTGGTGTTTGTCTTCCAGAATGCCCAAGTCCAAGGAGCTTGTGGAAACAACCACTTCAGACAGTGGATCTGATGCTGAGAATGAAAAGGTATCGGTTTGCAGTAGTGGGGGAATGAGACTGACTTTGCTCCCGCGCATCAGTATTCCCCCTCCTATACATACGTCCCTCCGGTGGGGAAACAAGTAGCAATGTTCTAGGTGCTTCAGTTAATCCTCTGAGGTCGTGCAAACAGTAACCTGAATTCCAGTGAGTGAGCTCTGGGGTGAAAGTCAGCAACTAAGTGTCCTTCCCATGTCATGCCACTGTGCAAGTTAGGGTGCTCCTTGGCACTGAGGCCAACCCTGTGCTTACAAGTGCCAGGGGATCAATCTTTTGCATCCATGCAGAGCAGAAGAGGCTTTGGGGTTTTTCTATTGTTACTTGAAAAGTCACAGCCGGTGAAGGGAAGAGTAATTTCCCTCCTTGCTTTCCAGACCTGAATGGCTTTCAGCCTTGTAAAGGCTGTATCATAATGCAGCCAGTGAAGCTCACAACTTTATTTCCAGCACTTCCTAACTTTTCAGAGCTTGACTTTACAGCCTGAACGTTCCTTTAGTGTAGCTTTTAAGGGAATTATTACTAGTTTGGGCCAGCTCTACTGGCTGCTGTCTAGTTTTAAGAGGTGGCAGACAGGTTTAGCTCAAGTACTGCTGGTTGCTAGTGTAGTTAACAGTAGAGAGGGGCTATGAGTGACTTATCATCAGATCCCATCTCACGAAATGTGTGCAAGTCCCATCGTCTGGACTATCTAGAAGCCGCATAGGCTTGAGAACTAGACTAATCACAAGGGGGCGGGGGGAGCTGTCTAATTGCGACCTCTTCTTTACAGAAAAGGAAAAAAGAGATGCCGTCCAAGCCAGAGAAAAGACCAAAAACTGAGGCCAAAACTTCCAAGGTGGCAACAAAAAGTCACGGGCAAGACAGTGAAGAGGAGGGCATGTTCCAGGTATGGGTGGAAGGGGAGCGGGTCAGGTATTAGAAACAAATCTACCTCTGTCACGCCTCAAATCCCCCTGCCACATACACACACAGATTTCTATTCGTTAATTTCCTGGCCAAATCAGAATTCTTTCCTGGTTTCTTGCATTGGTGTGTCCTTTCTCTCGCCAGTTCAATACAATCTGTGCTGACCCCATGGAGCTTTAAGTAAAGAGATGAAGTAATATGGACGGTAGCTAAATATCTGTATTTGAAGCTGGTTGCAGCGTTCCTCAACTCAAATCCGGGCTTTTCTGTAACCGTGGTTTAATATCTTTGCAGATTGGGAAGATGCGCTATGTCCGCGTGTCCTGCTTTAAGGGGAAAGTCCTTGTGGATATCCGAGAATTCTACATCGATAAGGAAGGGGACACTAAACCTGGGAGAAAAGGTAAGCAGACATCTCCACTAGGTGGCAGTAATGCATCATAGTCATCTCATTTCCAATACAATTAAAATCATGAATGAGTCTAGGGCAGTCTTGGATCCAGGAGTTGGAAACTTTGCATTATTCTTAAATGACTGACTTCAGCATCTTCTGAAAGTCTTCAATATTCCCACTGCCATCGGATGCTGGGAAGTGAGCAGCACGGCCCCATGATGGGCTATTAATGAAAGCAGCACAGTGACCTTAGTCTATGGAGCTTGGCTCCCTGCCTGTTTCTGAAGGGGGACTTCAACTGAGGAAGGACATGATCAGTAGGGAAACCGAGTATCAGGTAAAAGGCAGGAGATGGAACATGATCGAAGACGGGGTTATTCTGATAGCCAACATGAGGCTCCACTGGGCAGGAATGTAGTATCTTAATTTGACCAAACTTCACCCTTCCTGCTCCCTTTTTCACCCCTCCAACCATTTCTCTTATAAACAGCATCTCTGGGGAGGTGGAGGGGGAGGAATTGAGTATGTAAAATAAGACAGGCCAAAGGAAAGTAGAAAATTGTAACTCACCCACCGCTATCCAGCGTCCGGCTGTTGACAGACAAAACTAAATCTATATTGAAGCCGCATGCATTGGCACGCGGGCCTGTTAGAACCCTGAAGGTGTACTGTGTACCGTGCATTCACCCTAATCTTTTAACCATGGAAGTGCAGGCAGCAGGGACTGCACGATCCCAAAATATGATATTTCATCTCAATATGAACGGAAAGTGGAATTTCATAATCCCTCCAGGCTATCCCTCCATACTAAAGCAAGGATGACGGCAGTGTGCCATGTGTCCTGCTTTAAGGGGAAAGTCCTGCATACCTGAGGCTCCTGGCAAGTTGCCCAGTGCGACCCGCAGTGGAATAGACTTTGGGGGACCCTTTATTAAAGAGCCATGCGGTCCTTGGAATAACATGATCTGATGGGGTAATTTTACACGCCACAAAGGAAAGAGGAAAACAGCACAGAAAGTAATTTAAAGGCTGTTATGGAACAGGGCATCATTCACTCCAGAACTTCTCTCCCACTGCTGAGTTAATGTTCATTCATGGCCCTTTTCATTACGACTTTCCGGCTGATGGTGATTTGCTTAGTTGACTCACTTGACTCGAAGTTCCCAGGCCACGTCTGTAAGTCATTCCCCTCTTCTGCCCTATGTGTTGGGGTATTCAGCAGAGATTCAGTTACATGAAATTTCCCAGGAACCGTTCAGTTCCCATTATTGATTTTGTGTCTGTGCAGATGAATTTCTTTCAGCTCGAATTGCCCCTCGCACACTAAGCATGGCTTACCCGCCAGAAATTAATTTCCTTCAAAGAAGTTACCACTGTACATTACTCACTTAAAGCAAACAGCTTATCCTATAATGAAAAGCAGGAACAGATCCCTGAAACCTTTCTGTGCCAGTCTAGGGGGAGTGGGAGACAGAAGGGGGATTAAACTCTTTTGACACATGTAGGAAACTTGCCCAGAATACAAGACAGAAGATCTGTTCGTCTGCTACTTAGAACTTGGGTCTGTAGAGGAATGTTCATATGAATGCTGCCTCTTCGGTTTTGATGTAGTGTCTCTAGCCACCGATGTTTGTCTAAAACTTAATAAAATGTGTGACTAAGTGTCAGGCCATGTGACTTTTGGTTTTGCTCAGGAAACAAGTGAACAGCATCCAGGTGGAACCAAGCTGGCCGTGCCCATGTCCATGTTTCTTTTCCGTGGAAAAGGCCAATTACATCAAGCTGGCTTTCTCTCTGTGGGTGGTTATTTAGCTCCTGCCTAAATTGCTAAAAAGAGGCCAATTCCTCCAAGTTTAAGCTACCACAGTGACCATTGTTAGTGGCAGATTTTGTAATTGAAATTACAGTTGCCGGGATGGGAGTTTGCATTCCCCATTTGGCCAACACGAAGTAATTGCTGGACAGGGACTGGGAGTAAGGGCTCCTAGGGTTTGTTTACAGCTTTGCGATGACCTTGGGCCATTTAGCAGTTTCCTCCTCTTCTTTTCCCCATCTGTAAAATGTGGGAAACCATCTCACGGGAGCATTAAAGCTTTCCGTATTTCTGTAGTGCTAGGGGAGTACCACAGAAGCACACATTTCATAGTTGCTACAGTGTTAACATGGAGCCGCTTTACTTAAAAGGCTGCCTCAGTTTCTGTTCTGGGATCTGATTCAGATCATAAATTTCCCTTTTATAACTGCCCTTATGGAGCCACCTTGGCTGTGGAACTTGCTGATTCTGCTCTGCTTGGCTCTGCAGGCATGTCTCTGTAATCCTTCTCCTTTGCTGTTTCTAGGGATCGCCCTATCTGCCGAACAGTGGAACCACTTGAAGGAGATCATTCCAGATATTGATGCTGCAATCAAGAAATTCTAAGATGTTGTTTATTTAAAATCCTGTATTTTTCCTGTGTTGTTTTTTTTTTAATTGCTGTTCTGCATTGGATTCCATCCAGGAGAAAGGTTCATTTGTTTAGATTGTGATAATCCTCAAGGGGCTAGCGATTGCTCTAAGGTTTTAAAATATAATGTGGAACAAATGCATGAACCTAGATTCAGTTTTGCTAAAAGAGCCTTTAGCATCTTCAGCCCCTGTCTGTCCCTAATGCTTTGCATAGTGAGTGATCCCATCAGTGATCTGCTGCATGTAAGAGTCTAACTGGCATTTCCTGAACTAAATGGCTATTGACTATCATGCAGAGCTGTCTAGCTGCTCCACATCTGTTGCGATCTTCCACTTGGCCGAATATTTAGTAAGCAGTTTAGTCCAGCTACCTCCTTGCCACCCTTCCACCTCATCTAGGCTCTGGAAACGCTGCATACAGCATTCTGGCTATTTCCATTAGCTTTTGTGTTTGGAACAATTCCTGTCTCTTCCCCCCACCCCCCTTGAAGAAGGGGATTGTAGCCCTTCAGCAGGGAAAATAGCATGTAGTGGAGGAATATGCCCAATAAACTTGCTTGCATTACAAAAAAAAAAAAAGTGTAGTCTTCCCTGTTGCTGGTAACTTAACTCCCTGTTTTGTCCTCTTAGTTGTGTAGTGGTGTCAGATTTCCTTCCATAGGGAAAATAAGTGGTTGAGCAGTGGCCCTGCCTAAGAGTTTAATCTCTCTTTTTTTTTTAAAAAAAAGAGCCCCTAACTTTTGTTATATAGAATTGATGAGCTACCTCTCTTGGCAGAATATAATAAATAGTGCAGGCCCCAGAAGGCCCTCAACTAGATCATCTATTCTGTCAGAGGAGCAGTAATTACTTCATAAGCGTACGAATGACTAAAGAGGGAAATTAAAAGCCGAAGAAGGGAGAACCTTCCTTCCTCTGGTGGAGGAAAATCCCAGTAAAACTCCCCGGGCCCCACACTGAACGGGTAGCATGAGGATTCCTGTTATTTAAGGCTAAACAAACTTGAATACTGTTAATCAACAGGGGAACAAGCAAAGCCTCTCGGCATCTAGTGCTCACATTCTATTTCAGGTACTTATCTAGCCCTTGTTGCCATAGTATCTGAGCACCTCCCACTCTTGAATATATTTATCCTTTCAACCCCCCGGTGAAATACTAACTGTATTTTACAGATGGGGAACAAGGGTCAGATCCTCAAATGGACTGAGGCACCTAACTTCCATTGAGTTCAATGGGAGACATGGTTCTAGATCAGTGGTCCCCAACCTTTTTCGACGGGCCATGGAGGACCATGGCGGCAGACGAGCATCCGCCGAAATTCTGCCGACAAGCGGCAACGTCAATAGGCGTCGCCCCCCACAAGTAGCGTCATCCAGAGGCGTCGCCGCCGAAATACTGCTGAAAATCGGCAGCATTTCGGCAGCAACGCCTCTGGATGACGCAGCTTGTCGGCGGCATTTTGGCGGATGCTCGTCCGCCGGCCAGTACGCCATGGCGCCCGCGGGCACCGCGTTGGGGACCCATGTTCTAGATACTGACCTGGGTCTAAGTGACTGCCCCAAGGCACACCGGAAGTCTCTGGTAGAGCAGGGAATTGAACCTGGCTCTCCAAAATCCTAAACTAGCCTTCTGGACCATCCTTCCTCTGGCCAGATATTAGCCCCGCTCAACACTTTTCTGTTCTAGCAATCAAGAGCAGGCATCTGGGTACCAGACTCAATTTATAGCATATTCAACAGCCAGCATGTTTTACGCTGCAATCTGACTTCTGCTAATACTGTACATGGTGCCATAAACCACTCTTCAGTCAGAAGCCAGAGGTAAAAGAAAAGACGGAGGAGGAGGAGCGGGAAAGGAAAATTGCCTGGGGAATGATGGGAAGGGAACAGAGAATGCTCCGAGTAGAGCAGGGAAGTGAGTGTCTAGGGGAAAAAAATGACTGGCAGTGGGAGTGAGTCTGGGTAATCTGGAGAGTAGTCCGGGCAGGTGAATTGGATATGGAGGTGAATAGGAAAGTGCGGGGGAAGGCGGTGCAGCACTTGCAGAAGTTTCGTTGCATGGCACCCGCCGTGTGCTAGGTACTTGACAAAATGGTGCTCTCTGCCTCAAGGAGCTTACAGTCTAAATGGGCTGTGTGCTGATGCTTCACTGTGTCCCTTAAAAGGTGCCGCACGAGAGTCAGAGTCCAGGTTAGGGTAGGGGAAAGATGACTTTAAGCCATTTTTCTACTTCCCTAACACTGGCCTGTTCAGATGGCTGAGGTAGTGCTCAGCAAAAGTTAGCGTGACCCTGGGGCATCCTGCCCCAGCGTGATCCTGTGTTTGGGGCAGTGCAGAAAGAGGCTAATTGGAGGTGGTGGGTGACTGTCTTACAAACAAGGACGTGTGGGAGGCAAGAATTTGGGAGATGCTTTGAATATATGAATACAGGCATCAGTGTTGTCTATGGGTTGGGGCAGGCGAACCAAGGCACAAGTGTCACACAGCAAAGTTAGGAACAGAACCCAGCTCGCTTGCTGCTTCAGAATGTGTCTTGACCAAAAAACCATCCTTCCTCCCTGTAATTTCTGTAGGGATTTTAGTGTGGTCAGAGAGAGGAAATAAGGAAAATCAGATAAGTAGGGCTTAAAATTTAACTCAGTAAAATGACCCCAAACTAAACTTTTTTAGCCAAAGAAATGCTGAAGGGCACCTAAATTCACAGTTCTGGAAGCATGCAAGTTTCATCTTTTTTGGAGGGGGTGTGATGGATTTGAGGTTGTTTTGGTGTTTGTTGGCTGGCTTTTTCCTCAATCCAAAACTGAAAGGAGCACTAAAAAAGTGGTGAATTACTGAAGTCAAGGAACAGCCCAGTACTTTTAGTTTATAATATAACAAGGTTTGGGGTTTGTATTTTTTTTAAATCCTCAAGGAACAGCTGCTTCTGATCGGAAAGATGCCTGAGAGTTGTTGATGGATGTTTGTTTCCAATCCACCCACTGTAAAAATACAAGTTATGCTTATAAACTCACAGGATTTAAAACGGGCTTGGTTTTGGTTTGTTGCATAGATAAAAAAATATTTAAAAGCCCATTTAAAATTGGTCAGGATAAATAACAGAGACCTGAAATAGGTAAACAGTAGACCTTTGAAAAAAGAACGAGGAGTCCTTGTGGCACCTTAGAGACTAACAAATTTATGTGGGCATAAGCTTTCGTGGGCCACGAAAGCTTATGCCCAAATACATTTGTTAGTCTCTAAGGTGCCACAAGGACTCCTCGTTCTTTTTGCTGATACAGACTAACATGGCTCTCACTCTGAAACCAGTAGACCTTTGGTAAATAAGCCAAGATGTAAACATATTCGTATTTCCTATTCTCTCCACAAAGATGTTTTCTAAGCTATCAGCTTGGCAGTTCCTGATCAATTTCCCTGCAGTACCTGTGCTCCGGAATAGATACAGTTGTTTTGCATGAACTGAGACACAACAACCCTGCTTGGATGTCTTCTGCCAGGAGTACATACTTTCTTCCGACCTCCTCTTTCCTTGGGAACTGGTGGGTAAGGGAAGATAGCCAAACAGGCCATCTTGAAAGATCTGGGGGGTGTTTGTAGGATTTTTTAATGTAAAGTGCATCTTACAAATCTAGAACCTGATCTCCAAAGCCTCAGTGACTTTAATGGCACAGGATAGGGCCTCTGGACCCCTTGGCTTAAACTCACCTGTAAATCACAGGAACTGGATGCTTTCCTACCCTCACATTGCTGGCACATGCTGAAAAGAAACTGAGATCAAATTTGGGTTTCGATCGTCTGCAAATGTCCCTCTATTAGGGACTTCTTTCACCGTGTGGGGTTTCCTTTCCTTTAACAACTTTTTAAAGGGCTGCCTTTCCTTTGGGGATCTGCTCTTTCCTCCTTCGTGCACCATCAGCCACATGTGTATGTTAGCTTCCTTTTCTGTGCCTCTCTGCAACCTTGCCACTGTCTGGTATGAGAGACTTGCCCTCTGCAACTCCCGGCACCTGTATGAGTCTTCTGAATCTCCTTGTCTTGTTGATTTTCCAATCTCATTTGAAAATCAACCATATCTTGTCTCTTTTGCATATGCCTACTAATTTCCTGGCTCCCTCTGATACTCATAGTAATTCCACAACTATTATCCTTCATTATTTATTCCTTAATCCTGTTGCTTTGGTATATAATTCTTTACCTTATTCTGTGAACTGTTTCAGGGCACTAATTGACAGCTGCTATCTTTTATTATTTACCAGCAATATTCTCATTCCTGTCTTACTCTGCGGTCAGGGATGATTGTAATCTTTCCATTTTTGGGCAGAGTGACCTCAAAAGACACTGGATACAGTCTTCCTATGGATACCGCTGCTTGGATTAGTGGCAAGGCTTGTAATGGCAGATCTCTGGCGGTCTATGCAACAAAGGACTGAAGAGAAGTGGATGATATGTGTGTGGGGGGGGGGGGTTGCTTTTCGTTTTTACTCTGATTTTTAGGGATGATGTTGGCTTCTGAAGTCAAAGCGCCTCGATGGAGACTGCCCTGATTGCTGCTCTGTAACTGAGAGAGGGCCCACACGGACACTGGTCAGGTTCTGTCTGGTAGTACTGCCTGGCTCCATTTGATAATATATAAGCTGCAAAGGCCACCGTTGCTATGCGAGGTTCTCACACCTGCCAACCCAGGGGATAGGCGGTTCAGGTGGCGGGGGGCAGCCAGGGCTGAAAGGAAAATGTTCAGACCTGCAGCATGGGTCTGTGCTGGGAGTTAGGGGCACAGTAGATGATGGTTTCCTGTTAAGCATGCGGAGAGGTCAATGTGCAGTGTGCGCCGGCCAACATTGAGCTAACAAGGGGCGACCCTGGTTCCCTCCCCAAGGTCTCAGCCCAGGCTGTGTCTGACTGGGGACTGAACATCCCATTAGCATTTCACCCTCTACCTGGTGCAGGTTTGGCAGCGCTGAATCAGCCCTGAGGCTAGGCCACGACGGGCTGGGGCCTGTGCCTGTTGCTTTCTGGGTTAAATCCGACTTGGAAGTGTTGGCAGTGTTTCATCCTGCCTGCGCTTGGGGAGGGTATCTCAGGCTGAGTGGGCAGGTGTGCGTGCGCGTGTGTGTACATACACGGGATGGGGGGGCTGCGTTTCCTAGTGCGAAGATGTGTCGCATTTGCTACATGTTGGGTAACGTGCTCCCCTCCTCCCCTCTTCAAATCGCTGCTTTGGTTTATCTGCAGGATTCAGGTGAGCGTCCTGGGAGGTGACAAAAAGCTTCTAAAACAGAGCCACAAAGCAGGGGTTTTTGGTGCCAGCCTCACACTCCTTCTGCAAAGCCTTTTGGACCGATATTTTCAGCACCTCCAGCCCCTGCTGGAGTCAACGGGAGCTCAGCACCTCTGCAAATCATTCCATTTGTGTGTAAAACAATCAGGCTCCCTCCCTCCTTCCCAATCCTAGGCTAGATAAGCCATTTATCTTCAGCAATGCTATGGAAGAATGCCAGGCTGGAACGCATGGGCATGGAGATATGAGCCATGCAGTGCCGCAGAAGCAATGCACATGGGTGCTGTCCCGTGGTAATGGGGCTGTATCCACAGGTACTGGGGGGGCACACGGGGCCGTGTCCCCGGGGGACTGAGGATGTGTGCTGGGCTGCACACTAGGGCTAGCAGATGCCCCGGCTGAAGGTAGAGCCGCATCCCTCAGGTAGTCTGCAATGTGAGTCTGATAACACAGTTACATATATATAAAAAAATCTCTGTTCACGTTGGTGAGGGGAACTCATCTTGCTGTGTGAAACTGCATCTGAGCATGGTTAGCACTACCGGCTTCGACCGATCAGGTGCAGTCCGGACAGGGGCAGACCAATTTTATAAAGAGAATAGAATATCCCAAGGGAAACTCTCCCAGATTGCACAGAGCACGGTGGCTTCCAGACCCTTTCCGCCTCAACATAACACATCGAAGCTGCTCTGTGTCACAGGGCGTGATTCCACTGTATTACCGCTTGCTTCCTTCTGCGGACAGGGACTTGGTAAATAAACCCTCTGGCCTGAATTGCCTCTCCACCTACAGACAATGGTGCTACGGTAGCGGTGGGGAGGGGTGAGGGTACGAACAATGCGATTTCACATAGGGATTCAGTGGGAAGATATGTCTCTCATCTGTCCTTACCTCACACCGCCTATGCAAATTGTGATTGGACCTTTATTTTGTAGAAGATGCTGGCGCCTGCTGTGCCACCAACAGCTGGAGCATAGACACTACGGTTCTAGGAACCGTAGAAATGCCACTCACAGCAGCCCCTCTCACAATCTAAGAACCGCGGGCTGGATTTTTCATTGGTGCTGAGCATCCCCGACTCCCAGCTGGCTCTGTCTGGGGCTTGGTACGTCTGAAAATTAAGCTCTCAGTTTCCAACATACACTTGCTTTCCACTGACCAAAAAAAAAAATATATCTTTAGGTTTCCTACTTGTCCAGGGGGAGGCAGCTGAATCTGGTTTGTGCCAGGTTGCCTGCTTTTCCTGTGTCCCTCTTACCCAAGCTGCAGGTGTCTAGAGTACGTACGGTGGTCCTCTTTTGCCATTTGCATGGGTCTGGCTTGTGGGGCTTCAATCCAGGCTGAATTGTGTTGCGTTGTAAATTGTTCGCCAGTATTTTGCAGAGTTGTGGGCTGGGCCCATCCCTGAAACACATGGTTCCTCTTTCCCGTCGGAAGAGGCCTGGATGGTTTCAATGCAGGCGTCACGGCGCTGTTCTAGATTTTGTCTCTCTGGCCAGGCTGAGACGATTCCGACAGCGTCCCCCTTCCAGGCTGAAAGGTTTCTGGACTCGCTTTCCCATCCACTGTGCTCCTCCTCAGCATAGTACTAGATTATCCCCACCCCCGTCGTCTTCGCTGTCCCCAGCCTATCTGATTTTCCAGTGTGCGCCCAGACTCCATCCTCTTCCTGGACTGCGTCTTCCTCCTCCAGTCTGAAAAATTCTAGCCTGGCTCTGCAGCTCTCCAGCCTGTTCTGGATTGTGTCCTTCCTCCAGTCAGGGCAGGGTTGGGGCACCTCGGTTCTGCCCCACGTGCGTGGGTTTTCCTAGCCCTCTTTCCCGGTCCGTCTTTCTCCAGAACGGCACAGAATGGGCTGCGGTTTACGGCTCTCTGGGCCTTGCTGCTGTGCCATGAGTTCCCCTCCCCGGTGGGTGAGGGGCAGGACTCCCCCCAATATTCAGTATTGTTCCCTACCCTGGAGACTGGGTGGCGTGTCTGGGTTCTAAGAGGCATTGGTCTAGGAAGGGGGGGTAGGTTTTATGCTCCCTGGGGGTGCAGAGCTTCTGAGTCTGGGGCGGGGGCAAAGATGCAGTGATCTTCAGCCATCCCCATCCCATAGGTTGCATCGCGGGCAGCCCGGGGCTCCCAGGCAGCCTTGGCTGGGGCATGGTCCCTGCCTCCCTCCCTCTGCAGCGGGCGCTGGCCGCAGGGGTTGCAGGCCAGCCGCGCTGGCAGCCCCCGGGGCACGGTCCCCGCCTGGTTCGCAGCCCCAGGCGGGCTTGGCCTCCCCGGGGCCGGGTGCCCGGCTCCTGGAGGCTGCAGCTCCGCGCCGCGCCCGGCAGGTGTCCCTGTGGAGCGGCTCTTTGTGGTCCTGATGCTGCCGCCGCTGGCGGCTGAGCCCTTTCCAGCTGCGAGCTCCTTCCTCCCCCGTCTGCATCCTGCGCCGGGCTCGGGGAATGGCCAGACTCACCCAGGGCGAGGCGAGGCGGCAGCAGCAGCTCCTGCAGCCCAGAGCCTCCCCCATGAGCAGCAGCAGCAGCAGCTCGGACCCCCCCGCGCAGCCGGACAGCATGAAGGACCTGGATGCCATCAAGCTGTTCGTGGGGCAGATCCCCCGCAACCTGGAGGAGAAGGACCTCAAGCCCCTCTTCGAGCAGTTCGGCAAGATCTACGAGCTCACCGTGCTCAAGGACCGCTACACCGGCATGCACAAGGGTGAGCCTCCCCCGTAGCCCCCCCAGCATCCTCCTTTCCTCCAGCCACCCCCCTGCCAGCCATCTCCCTTCTACCCTCCCTCCTCCCAGCTTCTCCTCCCTGTCTCCCTCCGCCCCCCCAACTCCTAGAGCCCCCTCTGCCCCCCTGCGTCCCCAGCCCCCTTCTCCTCCCCACCTCCTCGCCTTTCCGGGGCGCTGGCAGATTCCAGCCGGTTCCTTTCATTCATTTAGGCTTTTGACAGGAGCTGCCCGGGAACTTTTAATCCTCAGCACAGAATGACATTTGTAATGTTCACAAAGGGGCCCTGGTGGCTTCGACCCTCCTCTTGCCGCCAGCCTGAGACTGTCAGACTCTCGCTCTGCTCTAGGCAGGGTTGGAGCCACAAAGAAACGGGGTTGTGCCTGGGTCTGGGGAAATCTGTGACATGTCCTTAATACTTCTTCACATGCCTTCTGGGCCCAATGCCTTTCCTCGCTGATCGGGCTCCTTTGCCCACGGCCAATTCTGGCCAAAGATCTCCCCCGAACGAAGGGGAATATCCCCTCCCCCCTTTAGACTCAAGTTAATTTAGGGTGAACCATTGGATGGTTTCATAGCTGAACCTCATTCCAATCCCCCCCTGAAGATTATTGATCCAAGATGCTGCAGTAACATTTCTGTGAGCTGTAGTTTTTTTTGGTCCACTACTGTAGAATATAATAGTATAACAAGAGGCAGGAGGAGGGTGTGTGGAAGGCCCCTTGAAATCTTAAGACTTATAGAAAATAGCAGCCACGTTATAGCTTTGAAATCACCTTCTCTAGCTAGGCGATATTTATATAGTGCTAAAAATGACCCTCTTTATACATAGATGGTTATAGACATTAACTGTACAGCACCATGCGTATCATGGGAATGTTGTTTGAGTACATTCAATATATGCCAGTAAAAGTGTTTATTGTAAAAAACTTATGTCTGCGATTAGAGCCTTCTGGTTGCTCATGTGTGGGGCTCTCCCAGACAATGGTATTTCGGTGTACATGAATGATACACACAGGCATCTTTTTACAATAGGGTAAATGGAGAAGTTGCATTGCCGCCCCACTGCCCCTTTCCAGATTTGTGGGAATGGAATTGGAGTGAAGGAACGATAGTGCTGGCGACAGCCAAGCGGTGGTTGTGTGGGAAGGTCCCCAGGGCTCCCCTTGGCCCCCTGTTCTGCCAACCCACCTCAGCCCCAAACCCTGACTGAGGTAGCAAGGAAACTGTGTCACATCAATAATCCAACGCCCCTTGGTTCTAACCTGCACCATTCTCAGCTCTCCTAACCCCGCACCCTCTGTATAGCTGTGCCAGTCCCTTCAGTCCTGATTTGCAGCACCCTCTGTATTTTGCTACTGGGCCTGGTGACAAGCAGTCGTGACAAATTGCATGGCTGGGTTTTTTTTATGTGGACAGATGTACAGGACAGACTAGGCTGAGATCACAAAAACTCATTGCAATGAAGGCCCGGAGCAGATGTGGAAGCAGGTCTCCAAAGTGGAAGACCAGCAGTCCCTGGACTATGGTATTGAACCTCCTACCAGGCTATAATGCTGCAGTTTTCAAATCTGCACGACAAAGATTATAAACGGCAAATCTATTCTTCACAGCGGTATCTAGAGTGGATGAAAGGCCATCCTGAGCTTCTGATTATCCTAGAAGCTTTAGGATGCCAACAAGTTTTGGAAAGCATGTTTAGGCTGTAATTATTATTATTTTTTAAATCGGATGTTTTAAAAGCTTGTTGTTTTCCGAGTATCGGGTCTGTGGCTTGAATCCACGTCCCCCCCTAAGCCTGGCCCTGGGTAGATGTTTCCAAGTTTAGAATACTCTGATCACCACCACTAAGGGGATGGTAGGGAAATCAAAGAACCTGCTTGTTGAAAGACCTGACACAGGTTGTGGAAGCCCCGTTGCGTGACAGGTTTAAAACTAAACGGCAGAGAACATGCAGGAAAGACCTTTAAAGCTGTCAGCAATCGGCCTGGCCGTGTATGCCCTAAAATGATTTGTGGTGTCATGATATGGGGGTTTTCACTGGAGGGAAGGGGAGCCCAGCTCGGTTCTGATGCAGCTGGTTTTGAGTTCAGGGTGTCGCTCTGAAAAGCAAAACACCCTATAGCTGCAAGTGCCAACATTCCCCCAGGGACATCTGATTGGTGCAAGCCCAACAGAGGAAAGGGTGACAAAAGGAAGTGTTATTAACAGAAGACCAGTATCTGTCCAGCCAAAGGGCTAAATTCAGCTCCGGTGTAAAGGGGGAATCATCCCCCTATTGAAGCCAATAGGAGCTGCGATGGCTGACTTTAGCCCAGGGAGGGTTTCTGTCTTCAATCAGGATTTCAGAATAAAACTGTCAGATGTCGGTGTGTGCGCGCACGCGGGTGTCTCTGAACAAACCTGTTACCATCTGACAGCAACCCGCCTTTCAAACACAGCGAGGAGGTGGATGGGGTGGGGGCACGACTCGAACGCACATTTCATTACAATCGACATGTTAAATATAGGCTGCGTTTGTAGGCTGAGGTCAGGCTAAAGGCAGAAGGCAGATTCCAGGGATCTGCCACTCAGCTATGGAAATTAGAGGGGGCAGCGCTGGTATTAGCCAAATCCTTGTGACATTAACTTGCCGCTAAATGCAGGATTTGAGTAGCCTGCCCCCCCCCCCGCCCCCCAAAAAATCCCCCTGGCTTTGACATTTTTGAGAGGATGCAGGCGTTGCTGGGATGTTGTTTTGCTCTCGATGCTTCTTTCCAGGGAAAGACATTTGAAAGTTCAGGTTATCACTGTGGTTGTTTCCAGGGCTTCTGGTTCTTCCTCCTTCCCTGTTTTATACAAATAGAAAGTTTGGGTTGATTTCATTGTATCAGGTTTTGCTGTTACTCATTTTTCTGTTATTATTGATGCGCTTGCTTATAAGGTCGCCATAAGCGTGGGAGGTGAGTGGACTTCACATGGCTGAAGTTGGATCATTCACCTCCCCAAATAATAACAGGGGATTGCTGAACCTCCACTGGCATCAACTTCAGTGGGAATTGAGGACAGTCAGAATCTCATAGGATTGGGCCCAGCGGGCACCTGCAGCTGCAAAGGAAGGTAGGAGCTGGAGGCTGGGTGCCCAGAGTTTCCTAGCTCACAGTCAGTGGAAGGCCTGGGCCATCACCCATCCTTATAGCAGCAGGGCACCTTACCTTTCTCGTGGGTTCATATTCAGCGCTCTCCTCACCCTCCTTTACTGTGGAGAACTGACAGACTCACTGCGCTAGGAGGCTCCTCCATTCCTGTATAAGAATTAGTGCCTTAAAGTCAATGCTATTATGAAACGGTGATATATTCATATTAGTGGCTGAATATTAATACCTCAGCAACCTATTTGGTAGTTGATATTGCTCCAGTTCCCCCTGATATTATTCATGATGCAGTTTTTCTATTTATGTTAATGATGGCAGATATATTTGCATATTAATGGCAATATTTGTCATCGAGCTGCTATTTCCATGGGAAGAGCGGGGAAGTGTTTTCACATACGCTGGGGGAGGTGGACGAGGAGGGGGAGTCCGATGAAAATCTTTGGCCTTAAATTCCAGAACTGGGCTCGCGGAGGTTTCTGTGAGAGCATCTGCTGCGTGCTTGGGTGGATTTCATGACGGAGACTATGGGAGGGGAAGGAGAGAGGCTGTGAAGCATGAGATACTGAACCGGACCCCAGGGAGGAAATGGCAGAGGAACAGTCTAAACCTGGGCGTGCGAATAGGCAGAGAGTGCCATGGTTTGGCCATGGGCAGAGGAGGCAGCAACACCCTGCCTACCGGCCCCTTCCACCTCTGTGTTTTCAGCTCGTGTTCCGGGTGCTGGTAGGAGCAGGCTGCTCCATAAACCTGACCCCTTATGCCAGTTTCACATGCTTAAGGCCATTAAAGAAATCAGTGGAAGGCTATCCTTCCCCCAAAGCCATTCCCAGCCAATGCAGTAATGGCTTTGGGGGAGGGATAGCTCAGTGGTTTGAGCATTGGCCTGCTAAACTCAGGGTTGTGAGTTCAATCCTGGAGGGAGCCATCTGGGGCAAAAATCTGTCTGGGGATTGGTCCTTCTTTGAGCAAGGAGTGGGACTAGATATGAGGTCCCTTCCAACCCTGAGATGCTATGATTATGCAGCAATGGAGGCCTGAATGTTCCCTTTCCTTGAGCAAACCAAAGATCTGGAGACATGAGTCTCGCACATGCCATTAACCTTTATTAATACAGGCATTAGGCTATCGGTGACAGCAGTAGCCATTAGGATGTAGCTGGGGATCATCATTCCAGTAGCCAGTGCAGGAGGAGCCAGCCACCCTTTGCTGTGATCCAGGCCGATCTTGCAAGCTAGACGAGGTAGGATCATGTTGGGATGCCGACGTCCCTGGAAGACCTCGGCGCTACAGGAAGTGTTGATGGTGTCACGCAGTCTCCCCGCTATCCGTACTGAGCCTCTGTCTACCGTCGAGATTCTGACCGCTTGTCATCATTAAAGATCCCAGGCCAGGCTT
Source organism: Mauremys mutica (assembly GCF_020497125.1). Taxonomy (NCBI): domain Eukaryota; kingdom Metazoa; phylum Chordata; order Testudines; family Geoemydidae; genus Mauremys; species Mauremys mutica. The sequence goes on from NC_059095.1 coordinate 6,582,337, forward strand.
TATAAACGTAAGGGAGTTGGCCACATTCCAGTGAGCTGCCTGCGTAGCCCCCACCCTGCTGTTTCAGTCCTATGCCACATTCCTCACTTGCTGCCCCAAACTTCTGTGTATTGCTGCAGGCTGTTCAACAGCTGCTGCGTTTCAGGGCCTGATGACGCTTTCTCCCCTTAGCTTGTGGCGAGGTTTAACTAACTAACGTTTGTAACGTGCTTCGAGGCTCTTAGACAGTGGGTGCAGTAGGGCAGCCGAGTCCAGGATCATTATTAATAAGCACTCCTCTAGTAGCATCTCGTGGACTCCTTAACATTTCAGCATTAGTAGAGATGTGCCATCTCTGATCATTTCAGTGGGCGCCGATAGCCTGGACTGGGATTTCCTGTTGGATGCTCTGAGAGCATTTGGCTAGCGGGGGCGGGAACGGGGAGCGTTGCTGTTCTCTCTTCCCAGGGCTTCCATAATAACTAGCGGCAGGACCACAGAGTAGTTCCTGCATCCTAGGGGCAGGGTTTCTCGGTCTCTCCACGCCTCTCTTGCTCTGGGTATTTGAGCCGCTGGTGGTTGCTGTTATAGCTGGTGGGTGGTGCTAAGGGCAAATACACTCTTTGGCTCAGGGTTAGCCAGTGGAAGGGGGTTAGTCAAGCTGTCTGGTTTGAAGACTAGTTTAGGAAAATCGGAGGCTTTTACCTATCCCATCTCCAGATCATATTCAGAGGTGAGTCTAAGGCAGTGTAATGTCTCTTTTCCCACTGCAGCCTAGTCTACGTGAGGCCACTTACTGGCAGATTCGCCAGTGTTTCAGCAAGTGGTAGCAGAATGGGAGAAAAGCGTAGAAACCATGTATAGCAAGGGCTTCCATGGCCAACAGCATTTTTAGCACCACATTCCGCAGCCCCCAGGTTAGCTGACATGCTGTTAAAACCGTCTTCAGCCGCGTGAGCCCTACCCCTGGTGGTTAATGGGGGTGGGGAGGTGTACTGGCCTTAGCAGTGGTGGGAAATGTTACCCCAGAAAACCTAACGTCAATTGCCTTAGACTCACCCCCACTGATACCTCTTTACACGTTGCCTCTGGTTTTGAGAGGGTCCCTCCTCGACTCCAAGGTGGTCATCTCAGACTGAAGTTCTAGGAGCCAGAGACACCTGCCTTCCACCAGGAAAATGGGATCCCTGACTCGGGGAGAGGATCTTCCCTGCCCCAGATGTCTGTTTTTCTAAGGCTTTGTTACGTTGCCCGGGCTCGCCCGAACTCTGAGACCAGACAGAAGGCTACAATGCAGCTGGAGTTTTACTTGGGGGGTGGGTGGGTGTCGCTCAGGAATCAGTTTGCAATCGGCCATGTCTCTCTAGGGACAAGGGGCGATTCTCGTTCCCCTAACATTTACATAATTGGGCAGCCAGGAATATAACGTCCTGGCAAGATCCCCCTCAGCGTTCCTGACCAGGACGTAGGTGCAACCGAAGTAGCGTACGCTCCTGACGTGACTCCTGCCGCCACGTGTTGGGGCGAAATGATCAGGGACTCCTAGGGGCCCTGGGTGTGGATGGTATGGTGAGAATAGCCTTTTCCAAAGGATGCTGCTGAGCTAGTGCCCTCCCCCACAAGGCAATGGTGCCCCCCCAGTTTGGAGCACAAGAGCACTTAAATGGTTTCAACAGGCGGCCCCGAATCTGTTCCAGCTGCAAGCAGGGAGCAGCAATAAGTGACCATCTGTGTAGGAACATTCACCATTTAGTATGATAATGCACGTGCATAAAGTGCCTCTCACCTTGGTCTCTGGGCTAAATCCTGCTCCTACTGAAACCCTTGGCAAAGCGCCCAGTGACCTCAGTACCTTCAATCCTCGGCGTGCAGTGCCTCACTCGCCATTTCCTACAAATCAAATTACCAAGGGGCTGATTGGATTGCAAACATGTTTAGAAAATGTTTTCATTGCTGCTTTTTAAAATCTCCTTTATCCGAAGTTAAAAATAGTCGCCGGGCCCGAGCCGGCAAAGTTTGGGCCGCAGATCCCGATGTAGGTTCTGAACTTCGCCAGAGTCTGGGGGCTGGTTCTGTCTAGAGATGAGAGGGGGAAAGGGTTGGTGAAGTCCCGCCTCTGGTTAAAAAGCCAACTGTAATAACTCGCAATCAACTGGGACAAAGTGTGTGTGGGGGGGGGGGGCGGGAGGGAACGGGAAGGAAGCAAATTAAGTCATCGCTGCAGAGAAACGTCCAACAATGTGATTTGCACCATCCAACACACAGTTATAACAGCAACCCCTTATCTGTGTCTGATCCGCTCACACATACTTATTCAGATAACAGAGAGCTTTTTTTTTTTTTTTTGGAGAGAGATTGATCTATATGTTGCAGTTCAAATAAATACAAAAAGGCGGCCAAAGCTGCCTATATACAGTCCAGTGAACGCCTGTGTTTCGTGGGTGGTGACGGGGAGGGAGAGATGAACAGCTGGCATTTCTCCCTACAAATAGAGGTAAGAGGGGGAAAGGCTTTTTAATACTGGTTCGGAGACCTGGGTACTTTAAGATGCAAGCAACAAAATCTAACGTCCATTTGGAATTAGAGGAGGCGGAGGAAGAATGCATGACGATAGTCTATCCAACACCTCCATACTCCTGGGACAGGTAGGTTAAAATTTTAACAGTGACGGTAATTAACCATTGGGACAATTTACCCGGAGTCATGAAAGATCTGCTGTAGGAATCTCTTTGGGGAAGTTCTCAGGGTGGTCAGACTAGATGATCTTATTGGTCCCTTCTGGCCCTGGAATCTATGACTCTAGGAAAATGTTCCGGAGCAATAGACATTTTGAGTATAACAAGAGGTTAATTTCAGTGCTAATTAAAACAAAGGGTTTTGCTTAGAAAAGCCCCAGTTAGCTTTGCAGGCAGTGCTGTCCAGGAGAGAGGGCACCAGACATGGATGCAAAAGACCTGGGGTCTATACCACATCCATTGATGAGCTTGGCCAAATCACTTCCCCGCTTGGTGCCTCGGTTTCCCTCTCTGTAAATAATGATACCGGCTTTCCTTTGGCAAAGCACCTTGAGATCTACGGATCTAGCTAATAGGGCTATAGTGTGAAGGAAAAGGAGGAAGAAGGTCAATGCTATTTGCCTCGCAACGTGAGTAGAAGGGGGCATATATGTTCATAACCAGATTGGGTGTTGGGCAGCATGCAGCTGCAGATGCACAAGTGTGTTGGTGAAATTGTTGGATGAGGATTGCTCAGGGAGTTGGCAACAGACTGTTGAGTCTTTTGCCACTTGGTTGGGAGTTCAAATCCAAACCAGGCCGGCGGCTGCTGGAAATTGCTTCGCACCATACAATTGCTGTTCGGTGGTTTCTGTGAAATGAGTTTGATCTCAGTCCAGTTCTCACTGAACAAAACCCACCACAGAAGTTGGGCCACAGCGATTACACTGCCTTTTCCCCAAGGCACCTCAAGGGATTGGGGCATCGTGGTTGGCTAGTTTGTGGAAGACTCATGTGGTCCCTGCCCAGACTGCACCCCGTCTGTGGAGAAAGAGGACTTCGGTCTCCAGGCACCTATCACTAGTGCTAAATCCACACACAGATCCCTGAAATATATAAGCTAGAATAAATATGTGGCTGTAGGTTGCATGTGCAATGCGGAAGACGTAAGAACCCGAATCTGAAGTCAATGGGAGTTGTGGGTGCTCGCCACTTCTCCGGATTAGGTCTTGTGCAACTGGGCTTTGCAAATCCCATATTTTAGCTGCCCCTAGAAATACCTTTCTGGTTTTGTGTGTGGAATTCTGTGCATTTTCCCTGCTAAAATGGGCACCTCGGCCCAAATCCTTGTCCCCTGGCAGTTAGTTCCCCATTGACTTCACTGGGATCAGGAGTTAGGCCTTTAAAACGCACTTGGAAAATCTAGCTCTACAGCTGCTGGCACTTTCCATAATTCTCGCTCTGCCTCTGTCTCCAGAGCCTCCCAGGAGTCTGATGGGGGTCGGGGGCACTGAACTGGGAGTCAGGAGAGCCAGGGTCAGTTCCCAACCCTGCCACCGATCTGCTGGGTGACCTTGGGCAAGTCACTTTCCCTCTGGTTCCGCCCCCCCCACCTTTGTCTTGTCTTGCTAGATTATAAACGCTTAGAGGAAGGGATAATCTCCTCGCTATAGGTGTGTAGAGCACCTGCTCAATGGGAACCCCAACTCAGTTGGGGCCACTGGTTGCTATGGCAATACAGATCATTATAATCCCGTCAGACACAAGCGGCCGCAGGGTCTCTTTGAACATGCAGGTTGAACAGGCCCTGCCCCGTAAACGTGGGGGGAATTTTCAAAAGATTCTAAATCAATTTAGCAACCTCAGTCCATGTGACTTAGGTGCTTAGGAGCCTACATATGTAGGACTTAGGCTCCCAAGGGTCTAAGTTACTTTAAAAAATGGGACTTAGTGCCTAAGTGACTTAGGCACGTTTGAGTATTTCACCTTTGGTCCACCTGACAGCTGTCAGAGGAATAGGTGGATTCAAAAACCTTGGGATACTTGTCAGCCTGTGTTTTCACGAAGGAGCCCACCAGATACTGCATTTGGCACAGGAAGCGAGTGTGTGTCTGTGTGAGTTTTTCCCAGTCCCGTGTTGCTTAGTTAAATTAGTTGCTAAGCTTGAGACCGAGTCTGGCACGATGCATCCTCAATTCGAAGGCTGGGCAAGGAGTCTTAATTACCTGTCGGATATGTTTAATATTCATGTGCTGTTTTTCTAGCAAGAGCTCCGGAGCCAGGTATAATTTGTTTCGCAGAGGCAATTTATTGGATGCAGAATGTAAGGAGGGCAGCTTAATCTTGTTGCCATATGTGGGATAAGGACACTCAAGAGTGGTGATTGTTCTGCAAAGTTTGCTTCAGCATGGTAGAAAAATCATATGAGTCAACGCAGGACTCTGGGTTGGCGGCCAGAATAGACACAGTCCTGCAGCCCTTACTCACCTGAGTTTGAATCATTTCAGACTCGGCTGGGCAAAGCATGGGCGAATCGATTCGATGCTGGGGTGTAGAGAAGCTTGTTGAGATTGGATTGCAAGATCAGGCCTCTTATCTGGGCTGAAGCCTTGTGAGTGGAGATCTGTGACATGGACCGGCACTGCGGGTTAAGACATTTTGTAGCAGTCTGAGAGCCCTACCTAACACAGGGATGAATTCTGCCTTCATACAGGACAAAATTTGCCCTGTAATTAAATGCCAATGGGACTGGGAGGGGGGCATATGCATTCCTGTACTGGAGTCTATTCTCCAGTGCTTTGCCCAGCTTTGTCTGAAATGACTCAAGTGACGGGACTTCCAGCTCTTCCCTGGGGAGATTATTCCACAGTCTAATAAATCTCTCTGATAGGAAACGTTCCTTGATAACCAGCCAAATTTTTTTCTTTGCTCAGCTTCATCCCGTTTTTTCTTAGCATTGCCACCTCAGAGCACCCTAAAACGATCCCTCTCCCTCTCCTTGGGCGGGACACCTTTGTAATAAGTGTAGGTGGCTAGCCTCCCTCCCCCTTTCGTCACGATTTTAGCCAAAGATGCTGGGTCAAATCTGGAGTAAAGACTTCAGCCCCTTTAATCATTCTTCATAAATCAATCCCTGCAATACTTGTCGTGCTCGCTTCTCTCCGAATTGCCATGCGGGCGTGTGTAGGTGTGTAGCGTATGTAGACGTGTGTATGGTACGGAAAGCCAGGACTGCTCTTGCTACACCGTCTCATTGCTGCCGGATAGTCCTTTCCTGCTCCAGGACAAGATGCTTCTGCACAGACAGCCGAAAATCGCATTCCGCTCCCATGCACCATGGCATGCTGGTATCTACATTGCTGCCTGCTCTGACTCCTTGGGTATTTTTTGGAATTGCTGATCCAAGCCTCACCCTCCCATTGAATATCTGTGTTTGAGGCAGAGCCGTAACTAGGGATTTTTGCGCCCGAGGCAAGGGACAGGGGCGGCACGTCCAGCTCTTTGGCGGCAGGTTCCTCTCGGAGGGAAGGACCTGCCAGCAAATTTCCGCTGAAGATCCAGACGTGCTGCCCCTCTCCCTTGCCGACGAGCGGCAGCAATTCGGTGGCGGGTCCCTCAGTCCCTCTTGGAGGGAAAGACTTGCCGCTGAATTGCCGCCAAATGAGAGACTTTCTGCGCCCCTCACTCGCCTTGCCCTCGTTCCGGCACTGGTTTGAGGTTATTCCTTCCACTGGCTGTGCCAGCTTGCATTTCTCCTGCCCCCATCTGATTCAAAGCCCACTGAGCCTTTCCCTTGACTCCAATGGGCCTTGGATGAAGGCCCAGATTTTTCAAGATATTTAGGCATGCTGACCAGATTTAGGAGCCTAAGTCTCATTTTCAAAAGGGGTTTAGCCAAATCCCTTTTAAAAAATGAGACTTGAGTTCCTAAATCAGTTAGGCATTGCACAGCTAAGTGTAGCCGTGCCTAAATACCTTGAAAAATCTGGCCCAGGCCCCTATATATTATTTATCTACTTTCGTTCCTGGTGTTTTGCGACACCTCCCGATTTAGTAACATCTGCACCTTTAATTAACAAGTCTTCAGCCCTTCTTGCAGGTAATTAATAAAGATGTTAGATAAAAACGTGGGCCTACCAGGGCTGCCTGCACCATGCTTGACTCCTCGTCTCTGAACTCAGTACAGGAAGGTTAGAGCAGGGGTCTGTGGGCTGGTGGGGGGGATGGCAAGGCACATAGTCCATGAACTCATGGAACATGTTGTTATCGTGGATATGTGGGGGTGGGGGGGATTTTATGTTGTAGGCAATTGTGTGGCTAACTGGGCATTTGCTGTCTCCACCGCAGGTTGTGCATTTCTCACATACTGTGCCAGAGATTCTGCCATCAAAGCCCAGACTGCGCTACACGAACAGAAGACTTTGCCAGGGGTAAGTCCCGGTGGTTGATGAATTATGGTCTGTGGGTTTCTTGGCTTGAGCTGGGTTGCGAACTGAAGGGAGCATTGGCTTTGATTCCTCTTTCTCTCTCTCTCTCAGAGAGGAGCTCGGTCTGGTGGTTACAACAGGGAGCTGGGAGGCAAACCCCCTGGGTTGGATTCCTGACCCTACTAGAGGCTTATTGTATGACCTCAAGCAAGTCGCTTCGCTCCTCTGTGCCTCAGTTTCCCCATCTGTAAAACGGGGTCTAATGCTGCTTACCCACATCACCAGGAAACGGTCATATTACAGGGTGGAAGATATGGCACAGGAAGCTGGTACTTTCTTTAGATGGGCAGCCTGTGAGGAGGAGTCAGGTGGAGCAGGAAATGAGATACGGCATGTGATGCTGGAACCTTTTCCCAGATTCCCCCAGGCTCGTTTGCACATCAGCTACAGCTCCTCGCACGTTTCCCCTGCCAGAGCGACTGGCTCGGTTGTTCAGGGTCGCGGTGTAGAGCCTGACATGACGCTGAGCTCAATTACCGAGGCTGACTAGACAGTGGAGGAAAAATGTCCCTGCTTATACGCAGACCCATCCCGTCGTTCAGAAGAGAAATCCACTGACCGGGTGAGACTGGGAATTCTAGATGCTTGTAGGTAGCCCTCCATACCCTGTGCCCTGTCTGCTGTCTATGGTCAGTATGAAACCTCTGTGGGGAGACCGGAGGGATTGTTCAACATGGATACGCTCTAAGGTGTGGGGGGGATCAGCCCTCAGCTCGATGCTATTGGGGTTTTTTTTTTAAAACTTTGCCGTCCCCATTTTCTGATGGTAGAAGAACCCTGGCTAGGCTGGGCTTGTTTTCTCCCTGCTCTGGGGTTTGGACAAGTGCACCGAAAAGATTCCTTTGTAGGTGAGTAGGCGGAGGACTCGGGTACTTATAGACAGAAGCTCACCGGAGACCCTGAGTGCTTAAGGCAGCAGGATAATTAATGTAAACCGGGGATCTCTGGAGAGGGGTTAGGAATTCTTAACCATAACATTTCCCCTTTAACTCCTGCAGGACCAGAAAGCTTCCCTCACCTCTGCCAGCCCCTAGAGCCACCCGTAGTTTTTACTGTTCGCTTTCTGCATGGATCTGTGTTTGCAATAGGCAGGAAAGCTCACATGGCTTAATTACAGCTTAATGGAGTCTTTTTTGGAAGCTGTCATTGCTGTTATTGGCTGTGGGTGTTCCAGGTTATTTTAGGGCACAGATGAGAGCCGAAGAGAAATACATTCTTAAATATTATTTGACTTAATTTTCTTCGGGGGATAAGTTAGCATTCAGGATAAGCCATAATAACCTTCCACAAGCATTAGACCAGCATGGGATCTAGAGAGTGAGGAAGCATTATACCAGTATAGAAATCAGACAGGTCATGGTTTAGTGCTGTAACTCAGCACACGGTGCACAAGAACTTCATCAGTACAGGAGCTGCAGAGCAAGCACCACATACAGTATAATCAAGGCTCAGTGTCTTCCATTGTAATCTGGGCCTACATTTGGCAGCAAGACCTCTGGATTTCTGCTTCAGCTTCCTTTACGCTCAAAATGGAGATTCCTAGTGAATTAAACCTAAAAAGAACAGGACGAGCGGTAGCCCCTGCGTTGCTTAGTGTGAGAGTAAGTGCAAGTTATTTTATACTATCCCCATGTTTTGACAGAACTGCAGATTTTATTTTTGAATGGACAATGCAAAACTGCTTTGTCAGAGAAGCTGAAGGTTGTTGGCATCTCAATGTGAGGATATGTCAGGCTTTTGGTATTCGGGGGGCATAGGTAGCTGCTGGGGATTGTGGGAAATGCACACTTGCTGGCTGTCCCTAAACTGATCAGTCTCAAAATGGTTAACAATTACTATGTCATCATTAAAAGCAGCAAAGCGTCCTGTGGCACCTTATAGACTAACAGACGTATTGGAGCATGAGCTTTCGTGGGTGAATACCCACTTCGTCGGATGCATGTATTCACCCGCGAAAGCTCATGCTCCAATACGTCTGTTAGTCTATAAGGTGCCAGAGGACTCTTTGCTGCTTTTACAGATTCAGACTAACATGGCTACCCCTCTGATACTATGTCATCATTGGGCTTCAGGGTTAACATTGGGATGAACTGGCCTCAGTGCAGGGTTCCTCTAACCTTAACCAAAATCCAGAATCACAGGGCTTCAGGTTCAGAATGAAAAGGGAGAGGTGGCCGAGGACAGAATATGGAACCTTTCACCACCGCCTGGTCCATGGTTCTAATATAGCCCATGTTGTGGCTGAATTTTGTTGTTGCCTGGTGGCTGTTTAGTAGCCTGCCTAAAATGCATTCAGTTGGTCCAGTCCACTTCCCAGTGGACAGCTGTCCACGTCTCAAAAGCCATCACCACAGCTGGCACAAATTGGCCCCCTGATTGGCTCTCTCAACACAGAGACCAATGATTGATCTTGACCGTTAAGGAACACGAGTATTAATCTGTAGATTTCTCAGCCTGAGCTAGGGTTATACGGTTGGGATCGAAGAGGAATGGCCTTGACTGGTTTTCTTGTAGCTCTCTGGAGTGCAGTGTGGCTAGAGTGGTGAACTGGGAACCGGGACTGTTGAGTTCTATTCCGAGCTCTGTTGCTGGTTGGCTCTGTGCCCTTGGTCAAGCCACTTAACCCGCCCTGGGCCTTATTCTGACTTACACTAAAGCCCCTTTGCACAGCTCTGGCAGTGTAAGGCAGCCCTGGTGTAAATGGGAATCCAGCCTGTGGTATCTCATCTTATCCATATGTAAAATCTATCTATTGGGAGTTTATTCTGCTGGCCATCACTGGAGTAGCCGAGCAGTTGCCATGTAAAACCAATAGTAAAGTCCACAGAGGTATTCCTAGAGTCTTGGGCAGTCCTTCCCTTTTGGGGTCACGACTCTGCTTGCGGTAAGGTTTTTGATTTATTCATTTGGTGATTGGTTGGGGTTTACTGGACAGAAGGGGGGAAGCCCGGGTTCTGAGTGTCATTCGAATGGTGGCAAGTTGAAGAGGAAGCTTTTGCAGCATCTCTTAAAGATGATCAGCCTGTGGGTTCACCTGATCCCCTCTAGGGGTTTATTCCGGAGCCGGATCCCCCTCGACCGAGAATGCTCTCGCGTGCTTCAAGCTGAGCTCTGTGGGCTGCGTTGTCCTAGAGGGGTGCAGCTGTTGCAGTGGTTCATGATCAAAATGCAGCCTTTAACGGAGCCGATGAATTGCTTTGAAAATTAAAACCAAAGCCTTAAACTGGATTCGGGAGCTGACTCGGAGCCCGCGGAGGGCCTGGAGCGTGGGTCTGACATCCTCGTGGCAGCCTGAGCCATGGAGAAGGCCAGCAGCTACATTCTGTACCAGCCAGAGCCTGTGCATCATCTGCACATTCCATTTCAGATTCAGTGATTCACACTAATCCAGCCTGGAGGTGACCAATGCGTGGATTCCTGTGGCCAGATCCTGGTCTGGGAAGAAGGGGTGGAGATCCCTAGCAAGCGGGAGGGCAAAGAAGGCATTTTTAGCTACTGGTGCTGCCTGGTCATCCAAGCTTAGTGAGGAGAAAAATGGGACCTCGAGATTTTCACCGCACTTTGATGAATGGAAATAGAGACAACAGGCCATGTTTCCAGTACAGATGCTACAGCGGCACAGCTCCAGTGCTGCAGACACTTGCTAAAGCCACGGAAGGGGTTTTTCCATTGCTGTAGTTAGTCCACCCCTCCAAGAGGCGGGGAGAGTTCTCCTGTCAACCTAGCAGTGTCTATGCCAGGGCTTAGGTCAGCTTAACTCTCTCAGGGCGGTGAATTTTTCACACTCCTGAGCAATATAGCTAGGTCAACCTAAGTTTTAGGTGTAGACCAGTTCAACATCTCAGCCAGTTCTTTTGCTTTTCTGAATGGCATCACTTGGGTTTTGGCTGGGCTCTGCTTGAGCCAGCTGTTCTCCATCCAACCTAACCCTAACGCTAATTTCCAGTCAACATTCTGACATGTGAGTCGTGGTGTTTGCATCAGCTGAGAATGAGATCTGCAGTGGAATGTCATGGGCATATTGTCGGTAGCTGAGTGCCTGCATCTCACTAGCTCTTGCAGAGGTCTCGTGTAGGGTTTGAAGAGAAGAGGGGATAGTATGGATCCCAGTGGGACGCTGCAGATTAGGGGCTTTTGAGTACCTGTTGCCTTTCTCTGAGCACTGTTGGAGAGGAAGGATTGGAGCCACTGTAGTGCGGGGGGTAATAATACTTGCCTGGCTGGCAAGGAAACGTGCCTGGAGATCCTTAGAGGAAAAGTGTTATACAAGGGCAAAGTATTCTGTTATTTCCAACATAAAATGTCATTCTTCATCCCCGTAGTTGAACCTTTCACATGTGCCGTTTCAGAGTGATGCTGTATCAGACGCTCCCTGGAAATACGATGCACTGTGACACCCTAAATTCCACCCTAGTATAACACCCTGGAGGTCAATTTTATTGCACCAGGAATGATTTTAGCTCATTCTACATGGAAAAAGTTCAAAACTGTCTCCAGGCATGGCCACGAGCCAAACTGACAATATCTCAAAGACCCTTCTGCTTTGGGAACCCCAACCAAGATGGCTTTCCAGAGCCTTCTGTCGTTATCTAGAAGCCAGTCTCACCTCTCGCTGCTGTACAGGTTTTGCAATTCTGTGCTATAGAGTCCCATCTAGTCGCCCTTGGCACCAGGTTCTCAGTTTTCCTCCTAGGCTCTTGAAATCTCAAATCAACCGGAGATGATTTCAAACTCCTTTAGCCAGGTGAGACTAGATCACCTTAAACAAATACTTGCCTAGTTCTTCCTAAACAAGTGGAACGCGATTCAGTCAGTCAAGATCCTGGTGGCATGGAACTGAATATAGACAGAGGTCCAGCTTCCAGCTAGTGGAAGGTTTTGGAGGACCTGGGTTTATTTTTGAGGCATCATAGGGCTTGACTGTGTGGAATTCAATGCAACACGTGGTACTCCGGGAACAGTTTTGGGCAGGCTAGCTCGGATCGTAAGAGTAAGTTTGAATAATACCAGGCTGGGCTAAGTGGGCCTCTCTGATTGTGTTTGGGATCTAGAGCATCACCAATACCGAAGAGATCTAAACAGCTCATCCTGGCCCCAACGCCTCACAGGCACTGAAGCTTCTGACCTATAATTTTCCATGCATCCTTGGCTTAGTAGCCGAGGTGGATGCCCCATTAGGCAACCATCTATGCCAGGCACAGAGCTGGGTCCTGCGCAGCATTGGGTGGAGGGCACTCCAAAACCCTGCCCTTTACTCCAGATGTGGAGTTGGCCTCTGGATTCCACAGCTGCTCTGCAAACCTCCCACTTAGAATTCCCCAGCCCTGCAGACTGACTGGGGAACCTCAGAGCCGAGATGGAATCTTTTCCATAAGGCAAGTCCCATGAGCCCTGCGGACTCTGCCCCAACCCCAGTGGGAGTGGATCATCCTGAGAAAGAAATGGATAGTGGCTAAAGTCCTTTCCCAAGATCATGCTGTTGAGGGTTACAAGTGGCTCAGAAATGTATCTCTAGGAGGTCTGGATGGAGGCAGGATCTTTGGTTCTGAACAGCAGAGCACCAGGCCCTTGGCCTTCTACTTAATCTATTGTACTCATAGGGTGCCAATCAGTATGTAGGTGCAGTGGCCATCACCCTCTCTTTGCTCCCCAGTGCACTTATCCTTGGCTGGTTGAAGTGATATTATATCTCAATAACCCAGGCCTTTGATTCATGATTGTGCCTTCACTTACCGACTTCTGAAAGGAACCGAAGAGGCTATTAATGACATGCAGTGATCACACACGCCAAAGTTAAAGCTTCTCGCTAAGTGAAATTTGAGGGAAAAGCAGCCAGCTTTTCAATATTTCGGAGAAACGCTTTGTGTCTCTTTTCATTTGCAGCCAGACAGTTGCAAATTGCATAAAATTGCTCCTGAAGAAGAAGGGGGAAAAGGGAGTGGGGTGGGGGGGAGTGTGATTCTTCTGGCAAGGTACAGTATCAGTTTTATATCTATGCAGAACAAAGAAGGGCTTGCTGAAAGGTAGGCAAATAAGTGGCAGGAATTGGTATTGATCCAAGCTGGGAATAGGGGCAGGTTGAAGAGCAGCAGTGGGGGTATTGAGATGCATGGACATGGTGAGAGCCTGGGAACGCAGGGACACGAGAACGGAAAATTACAGGGAGGCAGCAACACTAGAGCAGAGAGATGCTGGGGATGCACCAGGGGTTGAGATGCAGCAGAGCTGGCTCCTGTGGATGGTGCACAAGGAGCAGCACTAGAACGTAAGGACACGGCATCTGATTTGCCTCTCGCTCCTGATCTGGCGCTGGTGCGAATCAGCGCTGACTCAGGCCCGCCCATGAGGAAGGCAATGCACCGGGGTTAACAGAGATAACAGGTAACAGAGTGGGACTGGCTGGCTTGAAGGGAGCGAATCGTGGGGTTGCCAGACATTCACCTCTAATGCTGGGGTGAATCCGGCCTAGGTCAATATCTCCAAAGCTGCCTCTCCATGCACGACCTACTGAGCCAGCTCTGCTCATCCAGGATGCTGCAACTGACAGTGCCTGGGGAAGCTTTCGGGAGCGCGGTTTAGGGCCTGGAGCTTGAATGGAGATGAAGGCTGGACTCCAATCTTCCACTCCTGTGGTGGTCCGGCATCAGCACAGGGTGAGGGAAGCTTGTACGGCCATTGCCTGCACTGTCCCCTTTTTGTGGGTTTTTTAAATAGAAATACACGGCCTCCCGCATATTTCCCCAGCCCTGAGTCCACCAGAGAGGGGGCTGCTCACAGCGTCGCCAGCACTAGAACATAGCAATGCAGGGAACACACCGGGGCCGGCACAGGGAACCAGCGCCACAGCATGAAGGCACAGGGCCAGATCAGCCCCGGCTAAGAAGTGACTGCAGTTCACATTCACGTCAGTGGGAATCCCATCGGCTTATTCCACTGGTGAATCTGGCCCAAGGGGAGTGCAGGGGAATAGAGGGGCTTAGCCGAAAGATGCAGCAGAAGCATGCGTACAACGGGCATTGGGAAAATGGGCTGCCAGGATAAACACTGGGAACTGGAGAGCTAATAAGACTGAAAGGTCGACACCAGCTCCCGCATGCTGCGTCAAAGGGCGCGCCTGTGCTCTCTTCCTGCGCGCCAGTGGGTGCCCTCCCCAAGCGGAAAGGCACACGCACGTATGCAGGGCCCATGGCAGAGTGTGGGCACGTTGCTCAGCTGGAGGGATCCTTCTCTGAGCAGGCTGGCACCCACGCGTGTGAACGAAGACACCCACCCCCACACGTACACACACTTCTTCCCAAACACGCCCACGCTCCCCAATGCAATGGCACGTACACGCTCCCCAAATACACAGACACGAGTACATGCATTTTCCATGCATGCGCAAATGTGGGCCCTCCCCAGCCTCACGTATGCACACGTATGTGCGGGAGCACGCCAGCCTTCACATGTGCTCACGCCACTGCAAATTTCCCCCACTCAAACCCTGGCCCCTCATCATTGCTCTGCTGAGGATTTCCATCCAGGCCTGGTTTTTCCATGTGTGCATTGTTGTTGTAGGAGGGTTTTCTATCTCTCTCTATTTGCATCGGTCGGAAAGAGGAGCTGCAGCAGCCTGGCTGTCAGGAAGTGAGCGGCACCGTTAGTGGTTGCCATGGGAACTGGGAGTTAATTAAGGCCTGTACGCAGAGGCCTGGGTGGAGAGGTCCCCATCACAGCCTAGTTCTGAAGCACAGAACCACCGGCCTCCTGTTTCTCGACAACAAAAGAACATTAAATTAGCAGGGACCCATCTCTCCCAAATCACTGTAATTAAGCTGCAGTGGGGGAGGGGGTGACTGCGTAACAGGTGCTGCCGTGTCCCGCCGCCATTCGGGCTTGAACTCTTTGGAGAACAGCAGATACCTACAAACAGGAGCCAAGCTTTGCCTCGCAGGTCTGAATAATGTTGTTCTGGAGGGGGATGCTATGGGTCCCACTCCTCTTCCAGCCTTAGTAAAAACCCTCTAACCATTCCTGCCTGATCTCAGCCTCTTGGCCTGAGACTAAAACTTCTGGGGAATTTCTCAGGCCCTTGGGCCCATCTCTGAGGTCTCAGGACCTTCAGCATCACTCCAGGGGCTGCGGGTGGGTCTGGTATCTCGACACTTGGCAGTGATGCAGAATTGGCTAGAGGAGCAGTGGGTCTTGTCCAGTCAGTTCCTAGCCCTACTGTCATCCAGGCTCCTTCCAGGCAGGGAGGAATCAATGTATCTGATCCGCTAATTCTTTTGCAAGGGTCAGAGAGAAAATGGGGCAGGTGGTGGATGATGGAGTCCTCCACGAGGGAAGTATCAGGGTTCTCCCATTACGCATCATTGGCAGGACTGCCCCGAACACTACTAAAAGGAATGCCCCCCCCACCCGCATTGGGTACCAGTAAGACCAAAGGGGTTGATGACCCTTCTTATGCAAACGGAGAGCATCCAAGAGGGGAGAACTAGGAGTGGGTGAGAGGAGGAAAGGATGCTGTTGGTAAGAGTATAGAGGAGAATTTCATACAGGAGGCTGCTGTGATGGTAATTTTCCCCACTAGGAAAGATCCCTTGCCTGATGTCCCCCAACAGGCTCAGACAACTTTATCCATCACCAGTAGGATTGGTTTCAGAGTGGTAGCCATGTAGGTTTGGGTGAGTTTAATACATTTGAAGAGCACAGATACTGTGGTCTCTGATCGCCTCACCCAATCCATCCCGGTGCAACAACATGGGACATCTTGGGTTTCAGATTGTCACGAGGACTCTTTCTTGTTCTGTGTCTGCTAAATGGAGGCAGTATCCCCAGAAGAGCTTTTCCCCTGGATTTGAGCGGGAGTGACCTAGCGAAAAATAGGAGTTGGGGGAATGGACGGGCTTCCGCCTCCCGGGACCTCGGTTGGGGCCAGGGGGTAGTTGGGTTCCCCTCAATAAGCTGTCAAGACCAGAAGGGCCTGGAGTAAAAGGCCACCTGAAAATACTTGGGGTGAATTACCCTAGTGGGGTGTGTCTCCCCAGGCCTAGGGGAGCCTGGGATCCTGGTCAGGGGGAATGGACAAACTTCCTTGGTGCATCTGTACCAGCGGCAGGCGAAGACTTGCGTTGGAGATGCCTGCCTCCGCCCATCTCGCTGCAGCTGCCTTAGCCTACTTGGCATTATGGGCAGCTCCCAGTCACGAGATGGGAGCTTTTAGAAGCCTGGTGATAATGATCTTGCAGATCCGGGAGTGGCGTGAAGCTGGGCTCACTAGACTCTGGGGCTCGGTGCAGCTGAGCCTGAGCATTAAGTGTCTGTGCCGCACAGAGCAGTAGTGAGTCTCAGGTCCCTGGTCTGCCTGCTCCCTTACAATGCATAGGGTAGGGCAGAGATGGCGATCGCACCATTCTCATTGCGTTACCAAGACGCTTAGCTACGCGCCCGACCCCCTGCCTTCCGCCTCGTTCCTGTTATGCGGGGGGGGGTAACGGGGTGACTGCACCGCAGTGTTTTCTGAATGCCGCTCCCTTGCTCTTCCTCTGGCCCTGCCTGACGCGTTTCACTTTGCTCTGAGCAGCGACCTGGCCCTGTGGGTTAGAGCATCGCCAGTCAAATAGGAGAGGGGCAGCACAGAGGCTCACTCTTAAGGAGGGACCATTAGATTATCTAGTCTGGCCTCCTGTATATCGCAGGCCATGAAATTTCACCCCCATACGCCTCTATGAAACCCAGGGACTTAAACCAGAGCATTTCCTCAAAAGACCTTTCCACAGGCAGTGAGCAGGAGAGACAGAGGAGCCACTCACGTAAGATTGGGTGGGGGTGGTCTAAGGGATGCCATGGCATTGGGTGGTGTAGATATGCATATAGAATAAGAATAAAATCCCAACCACAAAAACAAAACAAAAACCCTGAAGGGCAGGGTCTTGGGAACTCTGCTGAAGCTCAATAAATTGAGACTAGAAATAAGGTGTATGTTTGTAACACAAAGGATGATTGACCATTGGCAGACCTAGAGATGGGGTGGCTTCTCCATTAATTGAAGTCTTTGAATCAAGACGGGACGTCTTTGTAAAAGAGAGGCTATAGCTTAAGCAGAAGTTCTGGGCTTGATGCTGAGATTAGTGGATGACGTTCTCTGGCTTGTGCTATGCAGGAGGTCAGGTTAGATGATCACAATGGACCCTTTTGGCCTTCAAATCAATGAATCTGCTCTAGAAAAGCTTTCAGTGTGTTTAGTTACATCAGTGCAGGCTTGGCTGAGAGGTTATGGGCCAGCTTCCACTCTTATTTAGCCCAGCAGTAAATTCAGAGTGACTCCTGCTGAAGTCGATGGCGTTACTTCAACACCCATGTCAACTGGCTTTGGTTCTGGATTTTTCTTTCCGTGAGTTAGATTTCTTTGGGGAAATGTGATTTAGATTTCTTTTGCAGCATGTGGAAAGGACTCCAGGAGAATTGGCACACTCCTCTTACCACCTTTCGGACCCGCACCTCCAATAAGACCAATTGTAAAGGCCAAGGAAGGACCAGAATGACAGGGAAGCTCATTTGATGTCCGTGGCCTCAGGTGTACTGCCCTCAGGCATGCTAACGGAGAGGGTCAAGTGAGGGCAGAATGGCCAGTGACTCACCCCATCAAACCGCCCACTTCAGGATGCGTCTGCCCAAGAGCCTGCTGTGCGAAGAGGCTCGTAATTGCTGCGATGGGATGGACTCCCCTGTTGGTTATCTGATGATAATGCACAGTAATGGCGCTGTCACTTCCATAGGGATATCAGGGAGATCCAAAGACTTTCCGAGTCACAGTGATAAGGAGCTCGCCTTGCTGGCGGAGTAGCAGGAGCAGGAGCGAAGACGGGGGTGACTGATTGCGTTAAGGAAAAAGTAAGAAGCGGCAGAGCACCCGAGGAGGTGAAGCGACTGATCTAGTGTGTCATTGTCCTTCACTCAGCCTGGATGTCTATACACTGCTGTCTGTCATCACTCAGTGCTCGTCTTCCAGAGGCACGGGGACAGCTTCCCTCTCCACCTGCCTGTCACTCACAGCCAGCTGGGCCAGGAAAAGGAAGACACCCGTCCTGCTCTGCCTGAAATGATGGCCTTCAGCAGGGGCTCCGGTGAAATGAATTGGGGATTCTCAGTCCGGTTCCCATAGGACAATCTACCACCACTCTTGGCACTAATTCCACAAAGGTTGGGTCTAGCAGTTAGAGCAGGAGTCATAGAGTCAGGACCCCTGGGTTCTTTTCCTGGTTCTGCTCCAGACTTCCTGTGTGACTTTGGGCAAATCACTTCCTCCGCCTCAATTTCAAAATGGGGACAACGATACTTACCTACCTCATGGGGGAGGGGAGTTGGGAGGGCGAATTCTTTAACGTTCTTAAAGCGCTTTGAGATGCTCAGCTGGACGGTGCCAGAGCAGCGTTCGGTTAGTACCATATTAATTGCCAACCTTACTGACGCTCTCAACGGAGACCACCAAGGACTGAAAGATCAGTGAAGACTAAATTCTCCTTTCATCTGCCAGGTCAGGATTGAGGCCCGTTGATAGAGTAGCATGTGGGGACATGCCGAAAGATACGCTCTGCCGCTGTTCGCCCTTCATGTTCCGGGACATTGATCCACCATCGCCTGCCCAGATACAGGAGCTGAATGTGCAAGTGAGGTTCCGGACCCTGGTGCTTTGAATGGATGTTTTGTGGCTGTGACCCAATAGGCAGGGAGTTCTAAACTGGCCGGCAGTGAATGGTGATTCAATGCTGAAGACCCCTGCCCTGATCCTGGCGAGTGCTTGAGTGCTCCTGTTTCTAGTGAGGACCCTACGGAGCCAGCACACGCTGGGTTTGTTTCATGGTCTCTGCCTCTGACCTACTTAATGCCGCTGGGTTACCCTGTGTTGCACCTGAGGGGCTATTCTACATCACTTACACGTAATTAATAGAGAGCGAGGCCTGCTCCTCCCTTGGGCCTCCCTGCAGCACATGATTTGCTGAGCATCCCGGCCTGACGTCCCAGGAAGCAGGAGGGGACGGTCTCTCCTTCTCCTGGAGGAGATGGCTGCAGGATGGGGGCTGGGCTGTTGGGTCACTGGGGTGGCCGCTCACTCAGTGCATCAGTGTGGCCGTTTGGGGGCTGCTCATCCCCAGGGATGTTCTGGGGGAAATGGTGCATTTTGTGGAGCAAATTGGAATCAGCTGGAATCAAAGCCCAGAGGCTTTACTCACTCCTTGCTCCCTGGGAAACCTCCCATTGACTTCAAAAGGAGTTTGGCCTGGATCTGCTCAGGATTTGGCCCTTGGGCAGGGCAACAGGTAGGGGGACTCCAGGGGTGAAACCCTGGCCCCACTGGAATCTATGGGAAAACTCCCACTGCCTTCATGTGGCAGAATTTCATCCCAGGCATCCTCATTCCCAGCCATTGCATCAGAAAACAGGAGCAGGAATGTCACAGTAAAGGAGCTGGAGTAGCCACCAAATCCCTCGCCCAACTGGGCTTCATAGTCCAAGCCCTGCAGGAGCACGGAGCAGGGTGCAATTTATATTGTAATTTATACAGAATCACGTCGTAAAGGCCTCTTACTGTCTCCCTCACCGGGAAAGGAATTGGCTGCTCCGGGCTGTCCTTCTGCTCCTCCCACAAGGCAGCTCCTGACCACTTGGGGATCGGCATGAATTCTGAAGGACGAGCTTTCTAACGTCCGAATGCAGATAGCCTGCAAACGCACCTGCGGTCAGTGCACCCCTCGAGCCCAGCCAGGCCGGCTGGGCGCTGCCCAGTGGGAGCCCAGGGGAGAGAAATGCATAGGCACTCTGTGTGTGTGCGTGTGTGAGAGAGAGAGACACACACACACACACACACCCGCACAGATGGATTGGTATGTGTGCATGTGACAGAGAAGGGGGTAGTGCCGGAGAGAGACACAGTGTGTGAGTGTGAGAAAGAAGGTGGGGGAAAGAAAGCAAGAGATGCATGCACAGAGTGGTGTGTGTATGTGCGAGGTAGGGTGAGGGGACAGACACACACAGAGCGTGTGTGAGAGAGAGAGAGAGAAAGGAGGGTAAGAGGGAGAGACACACTCAGTGGGTGTGTCGGGGGGGTGGTGTGACAGAGAGAGAGGGAGGGATTGATTAACCAGGTGATGTTCCCTTGCTGGTGTGTCTGGCCACACCACCACCATGTCGCTGGGAGCGCATTGCAAGGCCATTGGTCCCCTGCCCGGTGGGTCACAGAGCTGACAACGCTGCCTATCATTAGCGGCAGGTAGGAAGCGCTGCGAGGCACTGGCGGTGAGGGGCGGGGGAGCGTGGCCTTTGCCGGCCCAGCAGCGTGTGCTAAATGTTAATGTGATATTCTTCAGAAATGAATAAATAGGTTAATTTTTAATGCTCATCTAAATAATTTAATGAGGAAAATCAAGCTCAGTCTGCGAGGCAGGCTCAGCCTCATAAATCACTAGCAAAAATCCTCTGAGCCACATGGGTGTGGGCGTGTGTAGTACATGCATGTGTCTGGGTGGGTGGGTCCGGTACATGCATGCATATGTCCGTGCACGTGGGAGATAAGAACGGCCATCCTGGGCCAGACCAGTGGTCAGATACTTCAGAGGATTCACACATATGTGTGTGGGAGGTGCATGCATGCTTGTGTAAGGGCATGTGTGTGTGTAATACACACATCTGTGCAGGAGTGCCTGCCTCTGTATGTTTGTGTGAGTGTGCACACATGTGTCCTGACTGCATGTGTTCATGGTGGGTCTCTGTGTTCATTTGGGCACCGTGAACATAGCTGCGTATATGTACATAGCTGTGCCCCTGGGTCTGTACATGTGTGGATGTACACGCCACATCATGTCTAATGCAGTGGGACATGACCGCTAGAGTGGGGCACGAGGAGCACAAGACTTTGGTTGTATCTCCAGCTCTGCCACTGACTCACTGGGTGACCCTGGACAAGTCACTTCCCCTCCCCATGCCTCGCTCTGTCCCTCTGTAAAATGGGAGGAGCAAATACTCACCTGTCAGCGTAAGGTGCTGTGACTTGAGACCTGGTATGAAGCCACTTATTCTATATGGCTCATTGTTCTGGTCACCCCTCCTAGTGGAGTGTCTCTGGACTATGCAGCCTGAGCACACACATGGGCCAGGTTAAAGCTGCTGTAGAATTTCCTGGCATTTGTGCATTTAGGTCTCTGCTTGTGGGGCCTTTTGTGGTTTGTTTGCCATTACAGCAGTGGTGGAGCTGGAATTAAGGTCATGTCGCCTCCTTAGCTCTGTGCTGCCATTGCCAGGAAACGCCTGTGATAAGCATGATGCCTCCTCCATGGTTAGGCCGGCGGTGGAGACCTCTCACTGCAAACGTTAAGCAGAGGAGTCTGAATTTCTTCCCCAAACATAAATGCCTTTCGCTGCTTTGAGAGGCTTCTGTATCTCGCCTTCTGCGTCTCTACCCACGTCTCCCTGAGCAGGTGAGAACGAGCCAAGCCGCCCCTTCGCGGCTCTGCTGGCAACGGATCAACTGGAGGGAGTGGAAGCGGGAAGTGGGGCTTGTTAGAACTGGCTAGGGATTGGGAGCTGCTCAGCCTGGCCAGAACCTGGTCATCTCGTGGTCAGGCTGGTTCTGGTTGCAGCCCCGAGCCAGTGGGAGTGGGTCTGAGGGCTGCTCGGGTCAGCTTCCCGGGGATGTGCGAGAGCAGAGGAGAGACCTCCGTGTGGCTTAGAGGGCGGGGTGAGAGCGAGCTGGGGTCTGCAGAGCGGCTCAGGGAGCCCCCCAGGCCATCTTGGTCACAATCCCAGAGCCAGATGCTGCTCTTAGTTCTCCTCCTGCAACTCCATTGAAATCTGCTCTGGATGCACCCCAGGGCATCTGAGACAAGACAGCTGACTCGCAGGCCTCAGTGCCTCTCTCCCCACTCCCCAATAGCCAGCGATGGGCTCAGAGGGCTTTGTACACCATAGCTCTGCTGTTCCCACCGGGGGCTGGTTCTGGCCCAGGTCTGCCCCACTGGGGCGCCCGTACGCAGCAGCTGGGGCCTCGGTGGCCAAGGGACCCTGTTTACATAATGCCAGCTCATCCTGCCGATCCCGCGAGGGTCGCGTCCCGCTGGCAAAGCCCAGAGAGTCACTGGGAGCAATGGGGAGGGGGGGGCCTGTCCCCCTTGTCCCCCCACACCTCCCCACCAGCCCCCTCGCCACAGATCATATCAAAATGTCTCTTTTGTGCAAAGCGGAGGGAATGCCCCTAAGAGCTGGTTACCATGGCAACCACAAATGTCAGGTTCCATGTGGTGAATAACCGTTTCCATGACGACAACTCCTTTACCCAAGGTGCCATGAGCTGGAGTGACAGGCCTGTGGGGGGATGGGCAGCTGGGGTGGGGGTGGGGGGGGGGCAGGATGTTCTCAGGTGCTGAATTCCCCTTGGGGTTGCTCCTGAACCTCTCCCGCTCCTCCCTTCCCCCTCCCACTGCTGCCGTTAAAGAGTCTGGATTCTCCCATATGCAGGCGTAAAGCCATGAGCTTCAATGAAGCCTCCCCCTCCCTGCCCCCCCCTCCCCCCCCGGATTTGCACTGGTGGGGCTGAGCTCAGAGTCCAGTCCCTGCATTTCCCTCCCCATCTGTTTATCTTAATCCCAGGTTTTCTTCCTGGCTAGAAATAAAGCTGGTTCTTGAGGATGCAGCGGGGGCGGGAGGGGTGTGTGTGTGTGTGTGACTAGTACAGCTGTTGCCCCTCCCCCGAGCCTGTTCCCAAGTGCACATCTGGACGATGCTGCCCGACCATGCACAGGGAGGGCACAAAGCTTCCCACCCTGCACAGGTTATTGATGCAGACGGCAAGCAGCAGCCACTGCTTTGCTCAGATCTCTCAGTCGGGTGTTGGGGGAACGGTCTGGATGAGAGTCCTCCTCTGGGAATCCCGCTTACATCCGCACCTCCCCAAACGGACACCCAAGAGACACCCGGGCGGCAGTGCTGGGCTGGAAGCTGGAGACTGCTGCCTGACTCACGCTGGGGCTTGCACCTAGCAGGGTGGCTATGGCCAGAGGCGCTCCATAAATCAATACAATCAATCCGTAGCAATAAGGTGATGAGTGAATCAGAGGCCAAGCTTGGAATGGCAAAGCAGCATGCGGTGGGTGGCGAACGGGGTCTTGGGAAAGAAGCCACCTCTGAAGGCTGGGTTGGGTTTGGTGCCCAGTCA
Source organism: Mauremys mutica (assembly GCF_020497125.1). Classification (NCBI taxonomy): domain Eukaryota; kingdom Metazoa; phylum Chordata; order Testudines; family Geoemydidae; genus Mauremys; species Mauremys mutica. The sequence goes on from NC_059095.1 coordinate 6,605,487, forward strand.
CTGGCTTAGTGCGAAGACCAGCGCTTAGCCAACAAAGTCCCGGGATGCCGCAGGGGACTGCAACAGTCAGCTGGCGCGGGGGGCATTTGGGGTTTGATGATAGTGCTGCCTGCAGAGGGAAAAGCACTGTTCCGAATTGGTGCGCTGAAGCACTGGCGCATGGTATGGAGGAGGCATTGCAAGTCTGTGCATCTGTCTCTCAGTCAGCCAGCAGGTAGAACCCCATTCCTGCAGAAAGGGCCCGGTAGCTCCCCTCTGTGTGGTCTCCATCTCCAACTCATCACCCCTTTGGCCAGAGGCAGACTCTTCATTCCCTGGTTTGACCAGCTGCTGAAAAGAGAGCTGCACCTGTCTAGCTGAAACCACTAACCTCAGGGGCGCTGGCTGGGAACAGTGTTTTCCACTACTGGCCCCAGCAGGTCCGCCTGCATAAATACATGCAGCCTTTGTGCATACAGATCAGGTTTGTGCATGCACATTGGATGACTGGGCACAAGCTTGCAGCCAGGTGCTCAATCTCTCTGCCCAGGTAAGGATGGTCTTCTGCAGTTACATCCTGGACATTGACACAGCTGGAAATGTGACCCAGGAGCAGAAGCACCAGAACGCTGAATTCTTTTGAGTCACAAAGCACGTGATCAATCAGTCACTTGGAGCTGGAATCTCTCAGCAATGGGTGTGTGTGAGTGGGGGGAGTCTCTTTATAGACTTCAGTTCATAACTTTTTAGCACTCGACTTCATTATACGTTTTTCATCATGGTTGTGCCTTAAACCACCGAACTTAGTCGAGGACCCAATCCTCTAGGATGTGAGCAGATCTTGCTCAGGCAAAAAAATGTTACCGACTCAAGTCAATGGGAGCTTTCCTCGAGTGAGGACTGAGGCTGCTGGATTTTTCTCACGTAGTTATGGAAATGAGCCTCTTGCGCAAGAGATCCTAACTGTGGAGGCCGTTGGCCTCCAATTTTGGGCTCCTCGAGGGAGGAGAAGGTATATTGCTTGTGAATTCACTTTCAGTGAGACGCAGGCTCCCAAGCACAAGATGTGCTTTTGGAAAAGAGACTCGGTCTCCTTAGTCACTTAGGTGCTTTGAAAATTTCCCCCCCGGTGCCCATAATAACCTAATTGTCCTCTCATCCTGTTGACTTTGCGGGAGTCACTCCAGGTTAGATCAGCATTAGTGAGACGAGTGCTGAGCCCAAACACCATTTAGAGCTGGAGGGGTTTGTGACACTAGGTAATCTCCTCCTCTCCTGTGCGGATGATGCTTTGAGGTGTCACCACCGTCTTTAAAAGAGGTTCATAATCCTCCTTTTCTAGAGTTTTCCCTCAAGGATCTCAGTTCCCCATAGGAGCATTAATGAAACACCACCCCTGTCTGTTACGGATGTCTTGTTTCCCCGCATTTTACAGAAAGAGAGAGAGAGAAATGGAAACACAATTAAGTGACTCGCCCAAGGCCATGCTGAGTCAGTGGCAGAGTTAGGAATAGCTCAGAGGTCCCCAGGCTTGTTCTTTAACCACTGGGCCACACTGCGCCCTGGGTATTAGATTCTGAAATGATGAAGTGTTTGCTTCAAGGCCCTGAGTCTTTCTCAGCCAGCAATCCGCTGCCTGGAAGATGCAGGGTTCCTTGGTACAGGCTATGTGTATTTAAAGGAGGGGTGTTCTCTGCACTGCCAGGATAGGGAGGGGTGGGGGCTGCATTCCTCCCAGAAGATCTGAAAGAAGCTGCTTTGGCGCCTTTCTGCAGGTCCTGGCTTGCAATCATGTCATGGGTCTTGGCTTGCAGTTGTGGATCTCCACATCCCCAGGACACTCCTCCACACGGGCATGACAGGCACTTACTGGCACAGCGGGAGGAGGGGCTCCTAATGGAAGAGTACTTGGGCACGGGGTGCCCACGGGCTTATACCGCTGCACAGGCCCGAGAGCATCAGTGTGGGGAGGAGGTAATATTCCCAGCTGCATCTCTCCACCCTCGGGCAGTGCTGCTGAATTCCCCGGTGCTGCTGGCGCCACCGTGTGACTGGCAGGCGGGCAGCGGTGTCTCATTCCCCGTCTTTCTCTCTCGTTGCAGATGGCCCGTCCGATCCAGGTGAAGCCGGCGGACAGCGAGAGCCGTGGAGGTAGTTGTCATCTCTCCTTGTTATTCCTCCTGGTCGTTTGGCTGGCAGCTGGCAGCTGTTGTGAGGTGCCCTCCTGGCCCACTCTTGCTAGGCAGAGAGACCCAGCGTTTATGGCCTGCCCCGGCGGGTGATTGCGGGCCTGGGTTTGGCTCCTGGTTTGGTGAAACACTCCATGTCTGAGTACGCCCCTGCAAGCCTCATCCAAGCTCACAGCTTCTCTGCTGGGCTCCAGGCCGACACTCCACGTGCTCCACTTGGGAACTGTGCAGACCGTCGGCCCTGGGGCCTGGCAGGAGGAACAGGAAGCATGATGGGGACGTTTGCGGGAGGCTCAGGCATAGCACTGGGCCAGTTTTTTCATTGGAACCTTTTTTTCAATGAAAAATGCAGATTTGGGTTGACCAAACCACTTGGCGAATTGGCTCAAATTGTTCAGTCCAAAAAAAAAAAAGAAAGAAAGAAAGAAAAAAGCAGAAGCAATATCAAAACTTTTCCATTTTCCCATTCGAAATGAATTTTTGTTTAGAAATTTGTTTTCCTTTTATTTAAAAAAAAAAGTAAAAAAAACCCCCTCAGAAATGAAATGAAACAGGGGTTTTTCGGTACGGCCGATAGCTATTCGCACAGCTCTCCTCAGCGGTGCAGGTTAGCCCCTTGGCCTAGCGAGCATTAACATGACAGCAGTAACATATGCTAAGCGGTTATGAGCTGCAATATGCGGCGAGCTGCGTTAATTTACACTGGAGATCACGCCCCTGTCAGATGCCATTCTTCAGCTGGAGCAAGTGTAACCCCCTGGCGTCGCAAATGAACAGATCCTTTTTGTTGCTTTTCCCTGCCTTAACCGTCCATTTCGCCTTCCTCCCACACTCCTGCATCTATCCTTCCTTCTCTTCATTTGCTTGTGCTGCCTTATCAAGCAATGTGGTAGGGCTGGCGGAATTTGGGTGGGGCTGTTTTTCCCTTTAGAATGGAACATCGCATGTACCGTGTCTAGGATTGAAAGGATTTGATTTTTGTTTTCAAGGATTATTTCCAAGTATTTTGTTTGTATTGATTTAAATGTTCGCATCAGCAGGAAATCAAAATAAAAAATAGTCCGCTATTAATAGTCCTTAATTCCAAACGGACGCTGGGATTTTCAGATGAGCCTAAAGGAGTTAGGTTTCCAAATTTCAATGGGACTCAGGCATCTAACTCCCTTAGGCTGCTCTGAAAATCCAAGCCATAAAGCCTGTAGGAAGCAAGGTGTGGAATAGTGACCTAAGTCACTTCAGCCCAGATCTTCAAAGGGATTCAGGTGCCTAACTCCCATTGGTTTTGGCTATGGAAGTCTTTGTTGAGCTACAAAATCTCGTACACACACGTAACCATGCGCAGATGCTCACAGATACCACACACAAATTCTGGTACACAGTTAATATGTAGCCATATTCAGAGAGACAAGTTTATGGACACCCGAACAGACACCACAGAGATACATAAAAACATCCACATCCAACACTAGGCATGAGCTACGTTCACAAGTCCAGCCATACACATGCACAAATAAATAGAAAGATAAACTCATACCCATTTATTAAGCCCTCAAGCCAGATTAAAAAAAAAATAACTTCCCCTCTCTGTAAATGTCCCTTATCAGTGATGGAAATTCTTCCTTACAGAAGGAAAAAGATTGTTTCTTCTAGGCTGCACTGCCTAGAACCATGTACCTGCGCTTCTGAGCACACATGGATTTAGGCAGCCAGAAAGCTGAATGCCCAAATAAGAGCTTGCTGATGTGTTGGGAAGGGTGGAGTTAATATTCAGCCAGCTCGTCCTCTCAAGCTGCCCAGGGAACTCTGCCAAGGACCGCAACACATGAGCGGGGAGAGACGCTGACGACGATCGCCGACATTTACCGATTGAAAATTGAATCCTGCCGTGCCTAATTAAGGCCCCGATGCTGTAGTCTGAGACTTATTTCTGCCCCCCGCAGGGCCCCATCAGTGCAGGAATCCACCTGGATGGAGCCGAGTGCAGGATCAGGGCCAATCTGTGCCTCAGCTTGTTGCATCTGTGCTGGACCATAATTTCCTCTGGGCAGGGACCGTGCATCTGTCTATGTTTGAAAAAGCGCTAAGTACGCTGTAGTGGCTGGTCAAAATAATAATAATAATTAATGTCCCCACTTTGCTCCTTGGGGAGCAAAAGGAGACGTGCTGCTTCTTAGACCATTTAATTGAGTTCAAAGCTGCCAGTGGTGTTTGCAGAAGACATTTCTTTCCCTGTGTAGGACCAGATTATGATTCTGTTACAACCCATAGCCTATTACTCTCTGCAAAGTAGTGCCACTGACTTCGGTGGGCCAATGCTCATGGGGAAAGCACTAGTCAAATGGAGTCAGAGTATCACAAACTGGTGCTTAATTATTTTTGCCTTCCCTACAGCAAGATCTTTATTATTTAAAAAAAATATCCTAGTGACGGTTTTATTAAATATTAATATTATCTTACATTTCTATTGCAACTTCCATCCCAAAGCATCGCAGTCGCTGGTAGAGAAGGGAGAAAGGAGTCAAAAATGTTTATTTAATTTGTGGGTTTTTAAAAAAAGTTTATTTCCATTTTCACAGCTCTGAAACAGAGGAGGATGTTTCCCTACCGTCTCATGATATTGGTGCCAAAATGGCCATTTTTCACATTTTAAGAAAAATGCAACATAAAAAGATTTCACTTTTTTAAATGCAAATCGATTTTCAGCCCAAAAGGCTTTGCATTTCAAAACTGCTGGAAGTTGTTTTGCATTGGAAACAAGATCCTTTTTTTTTGGGTGCGGGACCTATTTCCATTCCAAAAGGCTCCAGTTTTTCCAAGATGAAACCTGAAAAAGACATTCACTAGCATTTTTTCCTGTTCTTATTATTATTGTTGAAAATTTGGACCATTTTTAGAAATTCAAAGCCGGAAGGCAGAAGTCTTGATTTTCTAGGTCTCTGAATTTTGTTTCAAATTTTCTCCGATAAATCTACAAATTATATACACATGACAACACAGAAACGCAGCCACTTCTGGGGCGGGGGGGGGGGGGGGCGGGGGACTGATGGAGGCCCAGAACTCGCCTGCAGCTTTTCACTGTGACAAGGAGAATTTGCTATCGAGGTCTAAGAGGTAATGGGGAGTTTGCAATGAAGTGTGTGCATGTGGCATGGGAGAAAAATAGTGATTCTCATTTAGGTTCTGCTTAGATCCATCCTACAAGACTACGGCCATTTAATCCAAAGTCCTGCCTGCATTTAGGAGGTCCATACTGACCCCTGTCTTCCACACCAGTGCCTGGGGCAGCCCAGAACCCAGAGGGCACAACCTTGGCATAAAGCCACCTTTTCCTTCCTCTTTTCCAGCACAGCACTGCTTCCTTTCTTGATGTTTTCCTTTATTACCACCCCCCGCCCCTCACACTGGTCCGGGGTGTTCCCTGAGTCCAACGGTCCATTCTGCCCTGAGTTGCAGCCGTTAATGCCAATGGGCTTGCAAGGGAGGCAGAGAAATGTCCCCTCCTTTCCTCTTCCTCCCTGTATTTACGTTGCAAATCTTCCTTCCTGTCTGGGAATGACAGTGCAGGAATAAATGAGGAGTCGGGAGCAAGTTCCCATCAGCCCAGGCGCAGCAGAGCTCCCATCTGTCTGAGATGCCCCCAGCTCCTTTCGTGCAGACGGCAGGAGGAGATGGACTTTATTGTTTCCCTGTCAGGTTTCAAGCAAAGGAGTTTACTACCGAGTCTGCAGGGAAGAGAGAGGGAGGGAGGAGAAGGAATCCTAAGCAGCGCACAATACAAATGCAAACCCTCTGCAAAAAGTTACTGCAGCTTCCCATAATCTACCGTGGTCCTGGCCTTTTAAACAAAGCTAATGCTCTTAGAATGAAATCCCAGCCACCTCACACTGGGTGTCAGACTCCAGCCTCCCACCTGGGCACCGTCTCAATGAGGTTGCTTCTCCAGTGATCATGCATCATAGGGATACAGCAGGAACTGTGTTCAGAGGATATTGTCTATTGTCCTCATGGACACAGGGACCAGAGAAACTCCATCCCCCAGCGAAAGGACTGAAACAGCAACCCCCAGATATGCCTGGCCTCCTGCAAGAGACCTTGATGGAGAGGAGGATGAAGGCTGGGGAGCCAGAACTGAAGCAGGGACCTGGGCTGCTTCTCTCTCAGCTGCAGGGAAGGGATAATATCTTGCATTTCCATAGCAAGGAGCTCAAAGCTTTATGACGATGGACGGGGATGGCTTCACTCACCACTGAAATACAGCCACCTCTGGAACTTAGCAGCCGCTTAATAGCCACCCTGCAGTTTAGGGCAGGGAGATGAATATTGTATCTAACCGAAATGGTGTGGGAAATCTAGAGGCAGGATGTAGATTCTGCTACACGGATTTGGCCGTGATATTGGGGCTCAGTGCCCTGAGCTCGTGAAGAATGCCAGGGGATGGTTAATGACCACAAGCAGTCTGGACGTTAGCTTTGATTCTCATTCCAAACCGGGTGTTTCCCAGCAACAGGACATCCCCAAGCACCATGCCGGGGCAGCTCCTGGGGTTGCTGTTGGACCCCAGCTTGTTTTTTCTCATCTCAAGGCTGCATCTCACCTCTGTGGTTTGTAACCATGTTAACACCCCAGGGGTGGGTGCCCCTTGACATCCTCTCGGCTTGTTCTTTGTGCACATCTGGGGCACACGGATCCAGCCAGTTGACAGAGTTCAAGCTGCGCCTCAGACCCTTTCCCGCCGGGGCCACACTCTTGGATTCATCCCATCTAGGAACTGGCAATCAGAGTACTATTTCCAAGGTCTTCTGCGGGAACCCCAATCTTGGAGAAGACGCAACACAATCTGCAGATCGGGCTAGAGCGGTCTTACACAGCGATGGAGACCCACTGCCCCTTGGAGAGCAACGCTGAGTGTGGGCAAAGCAGTTTTGTGCCATTTATTGCCATCGATTGGAAAGAAACCCCAGAAAAACTTTCCTGGGGTCACACCAGAGCCAACTTGCCTCATGAGATTCCAGGGGAGTGGCCTTTTCATGGCTGAACTATGGCAGGCACCATGTTTCAGTATATTCTGCCTCCCACTGGCCTGGTGCCCTCTCGGACTGCATATTTTCTACTCAGCCGTCCTGTCCCACATCCCGTGCAAGCCTGGGGTTCTCTCACGTTGTCTCTTGTAAACGAGTGACGTCACCAGTGCAGAATCGGGGCCCTGCAAAACAGGGAGCGGCATGTTCTGAATCTTCCCCAGCTGTTTATTTTCCTTGTGTCTATTTGGGCCTTTGTCTCAGGTTTCAGCCATCCTTGGACACTGAGAGCTCCCTGCATACATCCGATACAGCTGTGTGCATGAATCCTCCGCTCAGAGGCGTGGTGTTGCCTGGGAGCCAGGAACTTCTGAGTTCTTGGGAGGTGTATTATGACAGCACCCAGGAACCCCAGTCCTGGACCAGGACCCTGTTGTGCACTGCTTCAAACACAACACACAACCGATTCCTACCCCAACCAGCACTTACACTCTGATTAATCTCAGCTCTTATATTGATTCAGTGGCTTTAGACCAGTCACTTAAAGTGCAAATCTCAGCTTATATTTTATGTTCCGTTCCTGTTTCTTTGAATACCCTAGATTATTAAAAAGGGGGAGGGGGGAACTAATTAAAATCAAATTACGTTTTCATTATTTTAGACTTTTAGCCTTTCGCTCACTTTCTACAAACGGACTAGTCCAGTGGTGGCAGACACTTGGCCCGTCTGGTGGATATGGGTGACTCTCACGGCGTATTCGGATTCTGCAGAATCCCAGTTTTCATGAAAAAAAAAGTTTCTAGGCTTCACGATTGCACAGCTAACCTTCCAAATATGAACCGATGCAGGGCTTTCTGCCTGAGTCTGCAGAGAGCCTGAACCAATATCTCTGGAATTCAGCCCTTCCTGCACAAAGGGTCTGGCACCTCTGGGCTTGTCTGTTTTACTTTTGTCTTAGTCAGTGTCTTTGGTGCTTTCTCAATATTGATAGGGTCTGAGCCTCTGCCACAACAGGGGGATGTTATTCTTTAAAAATAAAAAGATTCCCCCTGGAAGTTTAAAAAAAAACCATTCAAAATGTTTCTGTGGGTGTTCAGCTTTTTTAGCCCACGTTGTCCTGACACGGCCCCTTTAATAAATCACTCGGTACCTCAGTTTCCCCATCTGTTAAAAAAACGGGAGCTCACAATACTTACCTCTCTGACCGAGGTGTTGTAGATAAAAAGTGCTTTAAGACGTGCTAAGTATTAGCGTTATATTCCTGACTCCAACGTGCCACACACATGAGTGACATGCACTGTTAAACATACATCCTTGCACACAGAATGTTACCTAACTGGTTAGGTGCATTATGACTGGGAGAGGAATCTTTCCCCTACTCTTGCCATGACAGCAAGCAGCATGCTAGGGTTGATTGACTAGCGGTGTGATTGGATATGGCACATCCAATGCCCTAGGAGCCTGCTGCGCTGCATAGCATACCCAAGCCCTACAGGTTAACTGAGGACATCTTTTGTCCACTGGTGGAACTGAATTCACTCCTGGCCACCCATCTGTCCCAAACTGAGTGGTTTTTATGGGTTAGATCAGTGTATTCGGATGGGAGTTACTGCAAAGATGATGTTATTAAACCTCTACAGAACACATCTTCCAGGCAGTCACTTGGAGCCTGAGAAAGGAAAGGCGCTTTTCCAGAATTGCAAGATAGCCTGGCAGGGCTAGTGTAGGGGGAAAGCTCGTCTGGGCAGGAGGCAGAGCTTTCTTGGGAAGCAGGCCAAAGCTGTGGCATGAATTCCCCAGGAATTAGGGCTCATCCTAAACCTTCCGCTCCACGTGGCCAGCACAGCACGCCTCTCCGACAAACACGCAGCTGCATCCTGCATTTCAAAACAACCCCCGCACCCCCACCAAAGCAAGCCCATCCCCTGCACACCCAGTTCTCCCCCTGGGGAGAGGATGAGAGAGAGAGAACAAACCACATGTGACAGATGTGAGTCATGGCGCTTAATGCACGGCTGGAAGGTGCTCAGATGCTGCGGTGGTGATGAAGGCGGCATAGACACCTGTCCAGAATGGCGTGGCTGGGGAGGGGCTAAAGGGGGCTGGGTGGGAAATTGAGCTGGGTGAAATCAAGCTGCTTTGATCTGGCTGGGGGAGTTGGAAAGGAACGCGGGCTAGGGAGAGACGGGAAAGATTGGGAGCGAAGGAGGAGAGAGAGCAGGGCTAGAAGGGGAGAAGAGAGAATAAATTGCAGGACCGGGGGGGGGGGGAATGAAAAAGGGAAGGAATAAAATGAGAAGAGGGGGAAGAATAGAGCAAAGAGGAAGAGGAAAGAAACCGTAAAGGGCAAGAGGGCAGAGGAGAAGGGAAGTGCTAAAGAGACCGAGACAGGGAGGCCGGAGCAGGGGAAAATAATCCGCAATTTACATGAGTTTGAGGGATTTTAGAAAATAATGATGATGATGATGAAGAAGAAAAGGACAAAAGCCAGGCCTGGGGCAGCTTTAAAACCATCATCGCAGTGAATTATCCACCCGGCTGGAGCTGGGGAAGGAACGCCCTGGTCTCCGCCTCATGTGGCTCAGAGACTGCCTCCCCCCCCCCGTGGCCTGCTGTGGAGACCGGGGCTCAGGCCTGGCCCCTGAATCCCACCGCTGCTGAGAGGAGGGCCCTGAATGAGAGGGACAATTGGCACCCGGGTGGGTCCCTCTTTGGCGACTGCAAGGCAGGGAGCGTGGGCTGGCTTGAACGCTCTGCTGCTCTGAGCTGCTGGCGGTTGCTTACCCGAGCCCATTAGCACCGTATTAGTGACGAGGACGCTCCCCGCGTTCCCAGTGAGATTTATCGTGGGAACCATCCCATCCGTAACGGGCTGCGCAAGGGGGTCGCCTCCCTCTCCCATAGCCATCCCTGCTCTTCTTCCCCCGCCCCCGCCCCCGCCAACAGCTGTTTGGCCAGATGACCTAATTCCACTGGGTTTTAAACAGGAGCCGCTTCCCCTGCTGTTTCTCTCTCTAATGGCTGAACCGTTCAGCCTTAAAACCCTCCAGTGTTCCTCGTCATCGCTCCATCAGAAATCCACTCGGCGCTAGGCCCCTCCTTGCGCCCTCCCTTCCCCAACCTGCCTGAATGACGGCCTGCCCGAGAATGGGTTTCCATGGGAACTCAAACTCCAACAGTCGGGGATAAGAGACAATTTTCGTGGTTGCTGGACAGCCTGGGAAATTGCCAATCAGAGGGTGAAAAAGAAGCGCTAGAAAGAAGGTGGAGAGACAGAGAGAGACCTGCAGCTTGGCTTGCAAAAGCTCCACGGGCCAGGGCACTAATGCAGAAGCCTCGATGCTTCAGATCCAGGGGGCTGTTCTAACCATTGCAAGGTGTCAGGGGCTCCTGGTGGCTTGGCCAGCTGCAGAACTGGGGGCGATGCGGGCTCAGTCAGTGATGCTCAGCTTCAAAGTGATTGCTGAGGCCCCCCCTCACCCCCCCATAATAGGAAGGGACTAGGAGCCAGGTGAGGAGTTTTGGAGAAGAGCTGCAGCTTTTACCAGGAAAATGCAATCAAGAACATTAGCTGCGACATTGGGCTGGGCGCTGGGGGTGGGGGGGGAATGAGACGTTTGCTTTAATCATTAAAATATTTTTAATTAAAGCGACGGCATCAAAATAAAAGTCTTCCACATTGTTAACTTACCATTGTTAACAGAAAAGGATTAAAGGGGGGACATATTTATTTCTCTCTCCTCCCCCCAGTTTGTGTATTGAACAGCACTAAGTGAAAATGACGATAACATTTCCCCTATATCGTCCTTTGTCAGTTTCCCCTGTTGCGGTATTGCCAATTCCCAGCATTCATAAGTTAGGCTCCAAAAAAAAAAAAGTTGAGATTGTTTTATTTGCTTTCTGATGTTTGGGTCTTTAAGGGTTCGTGTTTTCAAGCTTTACGCCACAACTAGGAGGGATAGAAGCTTACATTTAAGAAAAAAAATGAAAGCAAGATTCACACATAATCACAGGACTCCCAGAGCTGGAGATTTCAGAAATGCCCCCAGGAAATATTGCAAGATGTGTGATAAAATTGGGAGAGTGGGAAACATTAGATGTTGTTTGTGTGGGTCTTTCATGCAGCGACAAGACAGAGAGGAACATTTATGAAAAAAAAACAACAGGAAAAATGTGATAGTGAAACCATAACAAAATATCCAGGGGACTCAGGGGGCTGGTGGAGAACTTGAAACGACTTGCAATTGATTTTTTAAACTGACTGCTTTCAAGCTGATGGTGTCCCCTTTCGACACATGTGCAATACAAGTTAGTGCCTCATGGTTCCAAAGGAATATCACTTTGCCCAGGATCATTCTCGCTGGGACAATTGCAGCCAACAGGCATTTGCATTAAAATATGGGACAGGCCCCAAAATGGAACAGTTTATCTGAAATTCTCACTCCCCTTCCACATTCATTCCCTCCTCCCTGGCCAAAAATAATCCCGCTTTGGATAAAATTAGATCCAGATCCAAACTGCCAATCATCTTGCAACAGCAAATCCCAACCCAATTCTCCATCGCTGGCAGTTTTAAAATCAAGATAGGATATTTTTCTGAAAGATCTGCTCTCGTTCAAACAGGAATTATTGGGGAACGTGTTACACGGGGTCAGACTAGATTATCACAATGGTCTCTTCCCGCCTTGGAATCTATGAACCTAAAACATTTTTTAAAAAAAATATAAATCTCCCCAGTTGCTGCCCCATCCCATTCTGACCATCTCTGGGCAGGAAGGATAGCCTGGTGAGGAGAAATTGGGACTGGTTAGTGGCCCCTGGCACTGGGTGTCTGAGGAATGTACTTAAAGGGATTTCAGCAGGTCAGTTTTGTCCCAAAGTTTAGGTGTTTGTTAAAATCCCCGACTTTTTACAGTGTCTCAGATCAATCCTGATATTTTCCCCGGTCGATCCAGCACTGATGTGCTTTTAAAGATACGCCCTGTGGTGTTTGCAGCCCTGACACTGCAGCATTCGTACGTGTGCATGAGACCCTGAACATTTCAATTGTTTGTTATACTCTGCTCCTTTTGTTACCCCAGCCGCTCCACCCCACTTGTTTGTCTTGTCCACCTGTTGCTTCCTGACTAGCACCGAGCCTGTTAGCTGTCTGGGGCAGGGGCTGTCTTCCTTCTTAGGTGGCTGTACAGCCCCTAGCACAGGGGTCGGCAACCTTTCAGAAGTGCTGTGCCGAGTCCCCATTTATTCACTTTAATTTAAGGTTTCGTGTGCCAGTAATACATTTTAATGTTTTTAGAAGGCCTCTTTCTATGTCTATAATATATAACTAAACTATTGTTGTCTGTAAAGTAAATAAGGTTTTTAAAATGTTTAAGAAGCCTCATTTAAAATTAAATTAAAATATAGAGCCCCCCCCCGCCCCCGGACCAGTGGCCAGGACCCAGGCAGTGTGAGTGCCACTGAAAATCAGCTCACGTGCCGCCTTTGGCACACATGCCATAGGTTGCCTACCCCTGCCCTAGCATCATGGGGTCCTGATTCTGGAGTAGGGTTGCTAGTGATACAAATAGTAAATACTCACAATAATATGAACGTGACTAGGCCCTCCAACATGAAACTGGCCCATTTATTTTCATTGTCCAAGGGCAGAGACGAGGGTAAAACAGCAACAAGCAAATGGAAATGTTGAAAACTCTGTGCAGTTCTAATACGCTGGAGCGTTGCAAACAGCCTTGGTCAGGAACCTTTGTCTTTAAAAAAAATGGGGCTGGATTTTCTGGTCACCCACCCTGTGGTAAATCAAGAGCCAGACCCGTGACTTTTAACCCTTTCAATCAAGTTGATCAGAGGGCAGCGTGTCCCATGAAAATACCTTGACATTGAATGAGACCCGTGTGTTTGTGTGAGTGACTGCACCTGTGTGCGTGCAGCTGTACGTCTGTCTCCGCGTGCTGCCTTGTACGGCAGGAGTGTGGATCTTTCTGTCTGCACGTCTCTCTCACTCGCTCTCTGGAAACGTGGCTCGGCCAGCATCCGCGGAGTCACTGGGCGACGCATGTTGCCGGGCATGCACGAGCCCATGTGTGGTCACGTCTATTATTTAGGGGTGTGCGCATGTGTCTCCCAATGCGCTCTTGTGTAAGTGTGTGCCGGCACGTGTGGGCCCTCCCCTCACGTGTCCCAGTGCATGCGCATGTGTGTGTGTGGGGAGGAGGGGACGGAGCACTGGGTTACCTAGGTGGGGAGCCACTTTCTAAGCCGGTGGGTGCTGCCCGCAGCACGAAAGCCCCCCCCACACACACTTCCCCTGTGCTGTTGTAGCTTGCAGACCTGTTGTTTTTCAGGTCACTGCACTCTCAAGCAGATAGCAGCCTCGTCTCTATTTTCCCTGACACACGTCACATTCAATTGGTTTTGTTTGAAGCCGGCCCCTCTGATCCTGTCACTAACAATAAGGAATCCTCCCTCGCTGCTCCTCCTAAACCTCATCCTGACACAGCCATTCCCTGCGGGGCGTTTCTCCTATGCACGTTCCAGGGGGCGTATTTAACCGTTTCGGTGACACGACCCCTCTGCGGGACGGGGGGGGCAGGATTGTCCCTGGGGTCAGGCACTATGAGTAACCGGCTGGTGGGATCCAGAGACCAGAGCTCCATGCTTCCAACGCAAGCAGACGCCATGTTTCTCTCCGGCCTAATGACACCCGGCTGTAAAATGTTAGCATCGGCGCCTGGGCTTCGGGCCAGCTGGGGGGCCGCTTTGTGTGGGGTGATGGAGAAGGGAGTAGGGGAGGGTGGGAACAGGAAGAAGGCACCCCGTTGTTGTCATCACTTCCGCTCCCCCCCTCCCCGTCCCCATAAACTCTCCCAGGTTAACCTTGAATTGAGTTTCTCCATTACAGTTAAAACTAATCCGAAGCGACTCGCTGCCTAACGTGAATGTAGCCATGTGCCTTTCGTCCCCTCTCCCCCCAGGGCCAGAGTGTGCTGAGCCCTCAAGACGTGTCCTGTGGACAGTGGGAGGGAGGGGAGGGGATCTTTGTCCTCCCTTTGGCCCCGCAGCCACCCATCTCCCTGGCATTAGTGCCAACCCTTTGGCAACATTTCTAGTGTGGGAGACTGGGAGCCAGGACACCAGGGTTCTTTTTCTGTCTCAAGACGCAGGAGAGGGGGGTCTAGTGATTAAAGCCTGCGGAGGCTGGGAGCTATAGCCCTGGGTTCTAGTCCCTCTCCAGTCGTGAGCACCAGGAAACTCGAACTCAGGGCTCCTGGGTTCCATTCCCTACCTCTGCTGTGCAACGCTGGGCAAATCACGTTTCCTCACCTGCCATGTGGGGAGGCTAATGCCAGCCTTGCAGGGGATGGGCCTGGGAGGCTTCACTCTTTAACGTCTGCAGTGTGCTTTGAGATCCTCCGATGGAAGGAGCTATTATTAACCCTTAGGGGGCTGGATCCCTGCTTGGTGTCCCAGGAACCTCGTTGGATTGCTGTCCGGGATGAATTGTGGCCCAAGGAAAGTAACTCACCTGCCCTGTGTGTTACATACCCAAGGCCGGATGCCCCGTGTCCTTGTCCTCTGAGCCGCGAGACTCACAGAAGGTTGATGTTTCTGTGTTTGCCCCTAGGGGACAGGAAGCTGTTTGTGGGGATGCTAAATAAGCAGCAGTCTGAGGATGACGTGCTCCGGCTCTTTGAACCCTTTGGGGTCATTGACGAATGTACCGTGCTCCGGGGACCTGATGGCAACAGTAAAGGTGCGAGCCTCCTCTGTCTGTCATGCCTGCTCCACAGGTAGGCCTCTGCCTTGCTGTCTCTGCGCCCTGGGGCGCACCCAACTCCACCCCGGCGCTGGGCGGGTCTGAGGCAGGGCCGTTTCCCAGCCAAAGATGGAGGGTGGCAGGCAGCCTGCTTCGGAGAGGGGGAACATGGCTTGGGGCGAGTCCCTGGGTCCGCACGCGCTGATGTGCCCAGCTGTCTGCCTGAATCAGCTGGAGCACCTGCCAAGCCAGCCTCCTGCCTCCCTCTGTCCTCCTGGCCCCGGCCCTGCAATGCTTTGTAGGGATCGGCCTGAGCAGCAGGATCTGGAGCTCAGACTCTGGGCCGGTTCGGATCCGGCCTCGGGCCCGCTCCCCGGTGGCGCCTGGCTCCCGGCGTCCCTCTCGGGTTTGCTCTCACCTGCAGTCTCCCTTGCTCTCTGTCCCTCTCCAGGCTGCGCCTTTGTCAAGTTCTCGTCTCACACAGAGGCTCAAGCAGCAATCCACGCACTGCACGGCAGCCAGACGATGCCTGTGAGTATGAGTCCGAGGTACCCGTCACGCCCCCCGCTCCCCATCTCTGTTCACGTGACCGCTCCCCATCCAGCGGTGGCTGGGAACCCCCATCACCGCTCAGCAGAGCAACAGGCACATGCATGCCTTGTGACCTGTGTGGGGGTACAATATGTGTTACTGCTCTGCCTGCGCGCTCGGTTGTGTGTGCCCAGTGTATCCCATCAGCCTGACTATCTTAGGCAGGGGTGGCGGTCGTGGTGTCGTGTTTGCCGCGGTAGGTCTGACTGTGCGCGGACAGGGCAGGGCGTGTATGTATATTTGGGCTCCTATAGGCATGTGGCTGTGTGTGACCTGATGTGCCGCCTTCTTACCTGGATGTTAGATTGTGTATCTGTGATTGATTTGGGGTCGGTGTGATTAGGGGTGCCCTGGGACAGAGTACATCTGTATCTACTCTGCCTGGACATACGGCGGTGTGCGTGCCCTGTTGTCTGCCTTTCCGTCACCCGGGGCTGGGGTGTGTGTAGAAAGGAGCATGCGTTTGTGTCCAGAGGGGGTGTGACTGTGAGTATTCTGGGGTGCGGTGTGCATGGGTGTACATGCTCCGTACATGTTTGGGGGCGGGAAACAACGTCTATCCTGTGTGCCGGAGCGATGGCTGCCACGTCGTTGTGTGTTCTCTCTCCGTGTCACCCGGGGCGCGGTGGGACTTTGCATTGCTCAGGCGGTTGTTATCCTAGGATGCATGTGTCGCTTGTTTGCCTGCATACACCGCTGTGTGTATGTGCCCTGTACGCCAGTGCTGTACCGGTGCCTCCCTGTCACCTCACTGCCGGTATCTGCGGCTGTGTGTCGTGTGGGTGTGAGGACAGCCGGATGCTCGGCGCTGCACCTGCGGCTGGGCATCCCTGCGGCAGCAACCGCGTTTTCTTGTGTGCGTGTCTGTATCTGTGTCCACCGGCTTGTGTGTCTGGGCAGGGCTCCCCCTAGCTCTCGGGTTCGGATCTCAGCCGGAGCCTTTCACTCTGACATTTGCTGCTCTGCTGACCCTCCTCCTCTCTTCCTCTCTGTGCTGCCGCTCCCGCCAACGCCGCCCGATGCCCTCACTGCTGTGCTCTTCTCTCTCTCTGTCTCTGTCTCTGTCTCTCTGTCTCCTCTCTCTGTGCATAGGGTGCCTCCTCCAGTCTAGTCGTGAAGTTTGCTGACACCGATAAGGAGAGGACCCTACGTCGGATGCAGCAAATGGTGGGGCAGCTGGGGATTTTCACTCCGTCTCTCACCTTGCCGTTCAGCCCGTACAGCGCGTACGCGCAGGCTGTGAGTATCGCGGGGCCCTATCGCCGTGGCGTGACACCACGGAGGCCAGGGCTGGCGGAGACCAACCGGCTCCCGGAGCGGTCTGCTGTGGTCTCCTGGGTTCCCTTCTCAGCCTGTCGTGCTGGCTGTGCTGCAGGACACACGATCCGGCCCCGGTGCGTTTCTCCTAGTGGGTGTGACTGGTTGGCCGACGGTCCCCCAGGAGAGATCTGGTCCCATTTCTGAGTTGTGATGTATTGCTTCAGGACAGTGCCTGCTGTAGCTAGTGGACCGGTTGAAGTGTCTGGGAGTCCTAGGAGACAGCTCAAGTGTGCCCTGGTGTATTTCTCTGGTAGGGCCTGTCTACGCTGCAGTCCCAGGCTACCCTG
Source organism: Mauremys mutica (assembly GCF_020497125.1). Classification (NCBI taxonomy): domain Eukaryota; kingdom Metazoa; phylum Chordata; order Testudines; family Geoemydidae; genus Mauremys; species Mauremys mutica. Next base: position 6,622,627 of record NC_059095.1, read on the forward strand.
TGCTAACGGGTGTGCTGCTCTTCCCTGCTCCGGGACCCAGCCTAGCTAGATTAAAGCTTATCCTGGAAACGTCAGCGCAAGCCGCAGTCACACCCCGCGATTGCCGTGTAGACCTTCCCGAGGTTTATGAGCAGTTTGGAGCCATGATGCCTGGGACTTGTCCCCTGGATATGCAGAGTCTTCGCGTTGTGGTGTATTCCTCTAGCATCCGGTGCAGTGTCCCTGGGTTGGGCGTATTGCTCTCTTAGCCCTTGGGAATGATTGTGCCATGGTGGGTCGTGAGTCCTAGCAAGCCGGGTCCTCGCGGGTTTCTCTCTCTTAGCTTTTGCTGCAGTGCTCAGGAAAATCCCAGCATCTAGTCCAACACAGTTGGTTCTGGAGTGTTTCTCTCTTTGCTGGTGCGATCACGTGTCCTGCAGTGGCTAGGAGAGTCTTTGAATCAAGGAGAACGTACCTGGCTCTGCTATATTTCTCTCCTGGCTGGTTGAGCCTTGGATAGATTCATAAGAACATAAGAATGGCCCTACTGGGTCAGACCAAGGGTCCATCTAGCCCAGTGTCCTGTCTACCGACAGTGGCCAGTGCCAGGTGCCCCAGAGGGAATGAACAGAACAGGGAATCACCAAGTGATCCATCCCCTGTCGCCCATTCCCAGCTTCTGGCAAACAGAGGCTACGGACACCATCCCTGTCCATCCTGGCTAATAGCCATTGATGGACCCGTCCTCCATGAATGTATCTAGTTCTTTTTTGAACCCTGTTATAGTCTTGGCCTTCACAACATCCTCTGGCAAGGAGTTCCACAGGTTGACTGTGCATTGTATGAAGAAATACTTCCTTTTATTTGTTTTGAACCTGCTTCCTATTAATTTCATTTGGTGACCCCTAGTTCTTGTGTTATGAGAAGTAGTAAACAACACTTCCTTATCTACTTTCGCTACATCAGTCATGATTGTACAGACCTCAATCATATCTCCCCTTAGCCGTCTCTTTTCCAAGCTGAAAATCCCAGTCTTATTAATCTCTCCTCAGACTGAAGCCGTTCCATACCCCTAATCATTTTTGTTGCCCTTTTCTGAACCTTTTCCAATTCCAATATATCTTTTTTGAGCTGGGGCGACCATATCTGCACACAGTATTCAAGATGTGGGCATACCAGGGACTTATATAGAGGTAACATGATATTTTCGATCCTATTATCTATCCCTTTCTGAATTTTTCCCAGCATTCTCTTTGCTTTTTTGACTGCCGCTGCACATTGAGTGGATGTTTTCAGACTCAAGACCTACTGCAGGGGTCTCAGGTCCTTTGGCTGCAGACCAGGGCTACCTGAGTGGAACGCTGTTGTTAAAGAGCTGTATGATGGCATTAGTGTTATTTTCAATGGGATCTGGACTATTGTCAGAGGCAGGATTCCAAGCCTGATGGACCAATGGTCCCATCTGGCAGTGCAAATCCTACCTTCCTGTGGCGCATCCAATTCTGGTTGGTTATTTTCATCTTCAAGTCAGCTGACTACCTCATATAAGGTAGAAAAGCCCAGAGAGACTCTACATGGGTCTCCACTGTCATAAAAAACCCACAGAACCAAGTCTCAGAGCCTGGCACAATTGACTGGGGCTTGCGGAGCTCGGGCTGTGGGACTACAAATTGCAGTGCAGATGTTTGGTCTTAGGTTGGAGCCTGGGCTCTGGGACCCAGCCCCCCCGTGGGGTTTCAGAGCCCAAGCCCGAATGTCCACACTGCCCTGCAGCCCAAGTCCCGTAAGCCTGAGTCAGCTGACCCAGGTCAGCTGGGGCCGTGCCACGGGTCTTCTACTGCAGTGTAGACGTACCCTCAGTGACCTGCTCAAGGCTACACTGGAGCAAAAAATTTGGAGTGAGGTGCAACCTTCATTCAGTCCCCTTTGTCCCATGGACCCCTCCCTGCCACACACACACACACACACACACGAGGGAAGAACCCTGTCTGAGTTTGGAGGGAGGAAAAGCTGCCTGGTCCTAACCCCAAGTGATGTCAGTAGTCTACATGGCTCTCCGTTCAAATTGTACCCGCCGGGGACTCGCTCTGCACCCTCCCCCCAACGCAGCCACCTCTGCTCATTCAACGGGGCACCCAAGGAGGCAGGACAGGACGCCAGGAAGGACACCGTCTATGTCAAACTGGAACTGCAGTGGGGAGTTCAGGGAGCTGGGCATTGGCCAGGATTGGCTAGTGGACTGTTCTCAGGGGAAATGATTGCAGGATCTGTAACGACCAGCACCGGTCGGGACCTTGGTGTTACGTGTCATTCAAATGACGACGCCTCCTCCTCTCACCAGCACCCTGCACCTGGGACACTGGTTCAGTAAGGACCTGGACGGGACAGTGCTTTGTCCTGAGCTACCAGCATCGCCTTCTCCAGCACCCCAGGGTTTGCTTCCACCTCCCCTGGCCAACTACTGGCCACCCTTCACCTAGTTTAGCTGTAACGAGATCCTAGCCAAGGGGGCCGGCATTGGCGCAGTGGGGGCTTTTGTCCACGCTCGTTTCTGGTGTGTGTGTTAGGTTGTGGGGTAGGCAGGGGCAGGACTTCAGGGAGGTCATGGCGTGAGAGGTCTTTGACTTTAGGCTTGGCCTTCGTCTTCTCTTTCACTCTTGACTGGCCCTGCCTCCCACTCCTTCTCCTTGACTTCATTCCTGGCCTTTTCCTCCTTGACTCTTGGCTTGTTCTGCTTTCCTTCCCTTTGGCCTTCCCCCTTCTCATTGACTGTGGCCCAGCCCTGGGCCTTTAATCTTGGACTGTTGCTTCCCTTGGACCTTAGGCTTGGCCTGATCTTCGGCTTCTCCTCTCTCTGGAGGTGGGATCCTGGCCTGTTCTCGCGCTGGCTACATCAGGGTGTCGTGAGCCTCTGCAGTCTTCACCCTCCGAAGTGCCCCCGCCATCGTCTGCAGAAGGGGCCGTACCGGGGAGGGATCTGCTAGCAGAGCCCTTGTAGACGTATTCTGAATGTCAATCCCGTGAGCAGCCTCGAGTGACGGGGCTTGTGCTGAGTTAGAGCTCAGCACATCTCTGGAACGGCGACAAGTTTTTCCAGGGCAGCACCGACGCGGAAGATGTGACACTTGTGGCTTCTCCCTGGCCAAGCGGACGCCGTTATTAGAATGTCTCGGTGCCGCAAGGGATGGTGGCGCTGCATGATCCCAAGGGAACCTCTTCTGATCTGGCTGCTCCGTAATACGCCGGCAGTTTTTCGCCAGCGTGTGACTCGCTGGGTCTCTGGGCCGAAGCGATCAGACGGGTTAGAACGATGGGGATGGTAATCCCCTACACAGGGCAGAGAAGGAAAACAGTTGTGACCCTGAGTAAGGGCCATGAGTGGTTAAAACTTGGCTTAACATCACCTCCCAAAGGCAGCACCTCCAGGAGCACAGCGCCACGTAGCACCAACCTGGGGTATTGGTTTGATACCATCTCTTGTTCTACCTCCTGAGATACCCACGACACTCCCAATCCCAACTTCTCCCCGCTTGGCTTAGACGTGGGGGCCACTGGAAAAGCCGCACGGGCGGGAATAGTGACAACCCAGGTTCATAGGCAGACAAGCAGCTTCTTCCGGGGAGCATCCATGTGATGTCCTAGATGGCGGCTCTGTGGCCTTCCCATTAGCATGTAGGGGGCTCTGCGCAGAGGCCCTGGGGTGGTGGCCATTGTGCGGGGTTCCCTCTCCTCACCTGGGGCATTTCCTTTGGGGTGGGAGGAGGTGGCAGTCAGACTGCACCCTCTTTCCCACCAATATTGCGCCCTGCATGGATAAGCGACACGGGTGGTGTGTGCGATGTGCAGGCGCCTGCAGGGAAGGGAATTTTCTACCCAGAAGCCAAAACACTTTATTAAGTCCCTGTCCACCCCCATAGATCTCCTGGGAGCTCCAAAGCTAGGTTTACTTGGTCCTGCCTGAGCACAGGGGGCTGGGTGAGATGACCTCTTGAGGTCCCTTCCAGCCTGACGTGTCTGTGATTCTATGATTCTCCCACCCATCCCACTGCTACCCTGCTGAGCTGAATACTGCTCCAGCAGGCCTTGCTCGTGCCACTATAAAGAGACATTAACGCCACAGCTTAGCCAACTCCTATTTTGACTCAACAGCAGTGATCGGATGAGGTGCTCAAGCTAGATTTATACGTCTAGGAGCTACCAGCTCCTTGACTCTAGAACTCACTGCTTCGGTCCCCTGTGTGTGCTGATCTCTGGGCCACATTGGTTGCAAAGGCTCTGAATATGCTCAGTCTTCTTAAGGGGGTGAGTTAAGTTGATGCAGTATCCATTAGACTTGAGAAGAGACAGGAGGGGAGTGAATATAAGGGGATTCTGTACTGAGGCTTCTGGACATAGACAGATCTTGGGGTTCTCTCCGGCTCATTAGCTCCCAGCCTGGGCAACGTGGATCGTCTTCCTCCCTGCAAATGTCGCACCATTTATTCACTGTCATTCTTGCCTGTGAGAAACGATGGCGTCCGATGCTATCACAGGGGCTGGATAATTTGGTGGCCATTCATGACTTTTGCAGCTATTTGTGCTAAGATCTACGTAATCAAATCTCATGCTTCAGAGCATCAATGGATGGCCGCAGGGGTCAGGAAGAATTTCCCCTTCCTCCCCCTCTCCTACCCCAATGTGCATCACTGCCTAGTTAGCCAGGTGCATTATGGGGGCAAGGGAGTTTGCCTTCCCCTGAGGCACCAGGCGGAGGCTGCTTCTGGAGGCAAAATTGCTCTGATTTTGTATGGCAAAGTCTGTGATGTGATCTCAGCCCCAGCGAGTGCTGTGTGTTGTTAGTGTGGAGGCTAAAAGGGACTGCATGTGTCTGAGCAAAATACAAATGTATAGCAGCCGGCTCCTGGCAATGGGCAGGGTGTGAGAAGAGCGATCTCACAGAGCTGCCTCGTGGAGTTCCCATCCTTCGGGCTAGTGAAAACCATACCGGACCCCGCGCTAAGGAATGCTGGTCCCACTGGTCCCCTGGTGGGAGAGGAAATGCCTTACTGGTCCTTTCACCTCTCTCACTTGTCTGGTTCATTTATAAGGGCTCCCTTCGTGAGTAGCTGAAGACAAGACTGGGAGGAGGAGCGTGGGGTGGAGGCGGTTCTATCACCACACAACGCATCCAAGTGCCTGTGGGCTTCTCTTGTAATGAGCTGGTGAATATGTATGCGGTACCGCTGCCCTTTGTGGAACAGAAATCAGAGCTTTTCAACTGGGTGTCATTGACCCCATACTGCTAACAGTGATTCTCCTTTAGCTCAAACTCTGTTTTCAGAGCAGGAAGATCCTCAAGTGCTAGCCTGGCTGCTGCCATGAGGGGTCATGGTGTGCAGCACAGAAACGGCCCAGGAGGCAGTGGATTTGTTACAGTACTACAGAGCGGGGCCAGAGAGGAGGGGTGGTGTTAAGAGCTGGATCTGGCTTAGCCTGGCGTTTGGGAGCTCAGTCGAGGCCAAGGTTTGGGTCAGACATTGGCATAAACCTCTTGGGAGCGGCTCTTCCCGGGAGCTTGTCCGGCCGCATCCCAACCCAGCTGCAGGGAATCGGCTCCTTCCTCTGCTGAATCAGACCCAGGATCACGTCCCCGGGAGCCAGTTGGGGGTTGAAGCTCGGAGGGGTTTGTCTGCGAGGTTGTGTTTGCGGTGCCTTGCTGGCCTGGAGCTGGCCCTGCAGGAGCCGTCGCTCAGGTGAGTATCCAGGGAGCAAGGATGCTCCGGCCTAGCCCCATCACCAGGGAGGGCCTGGCCAGCCAGGCTGCGCCCTCCCTTAGCAGCTGTCTGAGCGCTAGAATTTGGGGTGGATTCCTGGAATCTGGTGCCCCCTAGTGGCTTGTCAGAGATGAAACCTGCCTCTCAGATCCTGTGGCTGAGTTAGTCGCTGGGGTGTGGTTAGCATGTGGGCGCTGTGTGAATGGGGGCTGGGAAGGGGGGTGTCTGGCCCTGGAGCCCGGGGCTGAGTAACTTCTTAGACGTACCCTGGCACCAGGGCTGAAGGGACGTCTCTTCGCTTCATTTCACAGCTGATGCAGCAGCAGACGACGGTTCTCTCCACCTCTCACGGCAGCTACCTGAGCCCAGGCGTCACCTTCTCCCCATGCCACATCCAGCAGATCGGCGCCGTCAGTCTAAACGGGCTACCGGCCACCCCGATTGCGCCGACCTCAGGTAGGGGCCCACCACTCTCAGCTCTGAGTAGAGCAGAGTTACTGTTATTACTGTGATTTACCCATGCAGGGTTTAGGTAACAACCAAGAACGAGGCCCCATTGTGCTAGGCAACAGAGTAGCCGCCTATCCCTGGCCTGCAGAGCTCCAGTGCTGCGAGCTCCTTTACAGCAGTGCCCTACTAAAGGCCTGTGGCATTGTGCACTTATCCCCACGGCACTGCCCAGGGGTCTGGACTAGGACACCTCTCAAGGTCCCTCCTGGTCCGGTGGTTCTATGGTTGCGAGCTTCTTTGCAGCAGTGCCAGCCAGATGATAATGAATCGTTGGGCAGAGTCGTCGGTGGGTTGCGGAGGCCAAGCTAACGTGGGATTCGTTTGCCTTTTCCCTCAGGGCTACACTCGCCTCCTCTCCTGGGCACAGCTGCAGTTCCGGGGCTGGTAGCGCCAATCACAAACGGGTTCACCGGGGTGGTGCCTTTCCCGAGCGGCCATCCCACCTTGGAGACGGTTTACGCCAACGGCCTCGTGCCCTACCCAGGTATGGAGGGAGGGGAGGACCCTTGACTGCCATCTTCCCGGCTCGTAGGGCCAGACGAGCCGATCGACTCCGCCATCTCCCCAGTGAAGTGCTGTGTGTTCTCTCTCCTCCCGCTCCCCATCCCTGCTTGGTCTAGGTCTCTCTCTCTCCCCGTCTCTGTGTCTGGGCTTAGCCACGCATCACAAACCAGAGACCTCGGGGAGCCACAACTAGTAACCGTCCCTGGCTTCCCAAACAAGGAGTTTCTCATAGCTCCTGGCAGCCGCTCTGGGTCCCTCGGGCTTGCGGCAGAGTCAGGGAGCGCATGTGTAGCTCTCCCACGATTCCCTTTTCATTCCTTTCTCTTTCTCTCCCTCGCTCCAGCTCAGAGCCCCTCGGTGGCCGAGACCTTGCACCCAGCCTTTACCGGGGTTCAGCAGTATGCAGGTACCTGTCCCCTTTTCCGGCCCTCCCCAGCCTTCCCTTGTGCTCGCGTTCCGTTGGATAACTGGTTTGTTACGTCTCGTTGACCGCAGCCATGTATCCGGCCACGACCATCACCCCGATAGCCCAGACCATCCCCCAGCCGCATCCCATCCTGCAGCAGCAGCAGCGAGAAGGTGAGGACTGGGGACAACGGGAAGCTCCGGTCTGGGGGGCTGACGCTCTGACGCTCGTGGGATTCCCTTGGGGGAGCTGAGCCTTGTGGGCTCTGATCTCCCCCGTGGAGGGTGAGCAGGCTCCACACAGCGCCCTGGAGAAGCCCGACATAGGAGCCATGGCTTGGCTTCAAAGCTGGCAGCGTCGGGGCCAGCAAACCGCGCCAGTTGCACAAGCCCCCTTCAGCCAGTGGAAAGCCTGGATCAGGAGCAGGGAGAGAGAGGGAAGAGATGCACTCCAGTGAAGTCTCTGCACTCCTTGGACAGCCTTGGGATTTGTTTCTCAGCCTGTCACTTTCAATAACGTGACCCGAAAGGGATGAGGAGTTTGGTCTCACCCTGCACTGGCAGCGCAGTTACTGCTCTGCCCTGCCATGCCAAAGGTTTGAATCCGATCCCTGAGACTGGCCCAGCATGGGGAGAGAGCCCCTGGCATCACTCTGCAGCGGCTCCTCCCGGCTCCTCTGGGAGGAGCGTTGGTGGATTCCCCCAGCCAGCCCCGCTCAATGCAGCAGGCTCCATCGAGGGCCTGGGTCACTGCTTTAAGCAGCAGGATTGTAATCTGTAGGCTGCCCGGCTCAGCCCTCCCCCGGGCGTGTCCAGCGCAATCCTTGAGGTTTACCGTGTGGTCGTCTTTCAGCTGGGACTTCAAATCCAAGGGTCAGACCTTGCCAAGGAGTCCTCAGGGCTCTCAACCCAACGGCTTCCACCAGGGCTAAGTTCATGCAAACGGAACAAACCCATCAGTGCCCAGGCTCTGGCACATCACTGAGGGAGGTGTCCGGTGTCACCGTGGGGAACTGGGGGCTGGGATACCCAGAGCTGCTCTGCAGAACCCTGCAGTCATGTGTTGTTGCCAGGGCACTGCTGGGATAAGTAGTTGGCAAACTGTGGCTGGGGGGGCAGCCCTGTGAGCACCCCCCCCCCAAAATCCAGAGCTGGTGAGAGCTGAGCAGTGGGGGGTTGGGAGGCGGAGGTGGCCCATCAGAGGTTCTCTGTTCTCTGAGCTGAGCCCGTTTCTTTCTCTTTTCCCTCGGCGGTTGTGCACACCCGTGTCCTGTCCCCTCCCACCCCTTCCCCGTCCCTGAGTGCAGGTCCCGAAGGCTGCAACCTCTTCATCTACCACCTCCCGCAGGAGTTTGGGGACAACGAGCTGATGCAAATGTTCCTGCCCTTCGGCAACATTATCTCCTCCAAGGTGTTCATGGACCGAGCCACCAACCAGAGCAAGTGCTTTGGTAAGCAAGCCCCTTTCCCGCAGCCACAGGGGGCCCTGAGAGGCAGAGCGGGGGCAAGGCTGGACGAGCCAGCAGCCATCTGGGGCACGAGGTGGAAAGGGGATGAACTCCCCTGAGGCATGGAGCGCTCTGCTCTAGAGGCGTTTGGGGAACCCGAAGGCCTGCACCCGGTTCTGGGTGGAGTGGAGGCTACAGCGGAAGTGTGAGAGAGTAGCTCAGCTGTGTGTGTGTGTGTGTGTGTGTGTGTGTCCACACGATCAGTGTAGGTACATACATGCCTCTTCCCCCCTAGCAATATGTCAGCACACCAGCCTAGAGGACACAGGGTGTGGTTCGTTTATAGGGGCTTGTTTCGGTCGCTATGGTTATTGGTGTGTGTGCTCGGTGTTTGTGCATGAGTGTGAACCGGTGGAGGGGTGTCTGCTGCTGTGCGCGCACAGAATTTATGGTGGAGGGGCTGAGACTTGCACTGACTGTGGCTCGGAGGAGGGCGACATCTGGGGGGCGGGTGTCTCTCCTCTCTGCTGGGAGCAGATGTCACCGGCTAGGCCCAGCTCCTGTGCCCGTTCTGTCTGCTGCCATCACCAGCCTCCTGCTACTGCTCAGCAGCACCCATGGAACTTGGAGATCATGGCTGCCGGGCACGAGATTTCTCTCGGGCAGCAGAGGCTGATCCCATGGAATAGCAGGGCAGAGACCTGGAACTGGACTCCGTAGTCAACGGGGAGCCCGTGCAGAGTGGAACCCGGGGTGCTCACCAGGCAGGCTGCTGCCTTTTCCCCCAGCTGGAGCATTTTTTCAAGGCATGCGGCCTCATTCCTAGATAGCCTGAATTTCAACAGTCAGGCCTGGAGAGCGCAAAGGTGCCCATCACTGTGGCAGAGCCTAAATCTAGTCGCCCGGGGCGCAGCCTTTCACCCAGTCGCAGCTGGAAGTGGGATGTTTTCTACTGGCATGGCTATCCTAGGTGGATGGATTTGGGCCAGTGCCCCCCAGTAATCCCAGTCGGACGCTGGGGCATTAGATCCATGAGAAACTGCAACAGTCTCTGCCCCCCCCCCCGCCCCTGGTCTTCGTTCTGCAGGTTTTGTGAGCTTTGACAACCCGTCCAGTGCCCAGACTGCCATCCAGGCCATGAACGGCTTCCAGGTCGGCATGAAGAGGTTGAAGGTTCAGTTAAAACGACCCAAGGATGCCAGCCACCCCTACTGACAGTGTGTGAAGCCAGGATTCAGTGCTGCAGCACAGGTAAAGCATTAGACCGCCCGGCTCCTGCTCCTCCACCCAGGTCCACCTCCACCGCTGCCCTGTGACTCTGCAGCTGAGAGATCCTTGCCAGAAGCAGGTTAACCAGCTCTCAGTTGTTCGGCAGCCCCAGTCCATCCTGACTGCCCTGCTTTAGGGGTAAGTATTAACCCCGAGAGATTGTTTTCAGGCGGTGCGCGTGACGTGGGCTTAGCCTGTGGCACGGTCTCCCAAGGTAAGTGGTGGCAGCCACAACACTTGGGTCATTTAAAAATGGACTGAAGCATTCACTGGAGGGAACAATCCAGCTGGGTGGAGTAGACGGGGACCCAGGGTTCTTATGTCCTAATACAGCCAGAAAGCCAAAGAGCTTCCATCTCTGCTTTCTGTGGACTCCGGGACAATACATTGGGTTAGGAACAGGGGGCTGGGGTGAGGCACCACTTCTGCTGTTTAGTCTGGCCATGGTTTGAACTTCTGCGGTGACAGCTTGTTTTTCTCTGTTGGCTACCCTAGGCTGGAGGGGTTTTGCTAGCGAGGGCACTGGTGGAGGGGTCTGGAGCATGGTGAAGTTTGCGTGGCATCAGGGACCCAGCGAATGCTGGGTTTTGCAGCTGTTCCCATGTGAGAAACCCTTCTCCCTGGGGATGCTGCATTAAGAACTGTAGGGATGCCGCAGCTGCAGCAGGGACATGGTTAGCGGATGATGGACGTCAGCCACCACTCACGCCTGGCCATCCTCAGACTGGGCTTGGTACCTGCTTTGGCTGCCAGCGCGGAGGCGCCCACTTGCACTAGTGTTACTGCTGCATTTGGGGCTGGCCCTCGCCAACACTCGCGTTAGATGTTTCTAATGGGGTGGGGCGAGCTGTTTCACCCCCATTACAGAGCACGTTCCGGGCACTTCGTGCTGCCACAGGACTGAAGGCAGCGAAGCCCCGTCTTCGCTGGCAGCCAAACAAGTTCTCAGCCCGCGTCAGCCATACTCCTTCAGTGTGGGTCTGCCCCCAATGTTCTAGTGGCTAGACCATGTATGAAGGCTTCTGAGGCTGGTACAGCCTTTGAGCTAATGAAGCTGTCCCTTCAGCCCGCAGGCATCCAGTGGTGTTGGGTTCAGGGCCTTCAGACCGCTGAGCTGAGGGAAGGCTGGAGGGGTGGGGAGAACCCTAATAACATGGAGTCACTTTCCTCCAGTGGAGGGGAAGGACAACGAGAAGCCTGATGTTCACCTACGGCCTCCTAACCTCCCACCTTCTTTTCCTGCAGGCAAAGGAACCATCCAGAGGAAGAAGAACTTCTGCTTCAAGCTGATTTCAGGAGAGGCCAGTAAATTTAAGAACTCTTTTGACACCGCCCCTTTCCGTCCCACCCTGCCCCCCCCGCCCCGAAAACGTGACGCTCCGAAGAGAAGAGACGCTTTGGAAGGCTTGACATCGACCCAGCGGGAAGAGTCTTGTCACAGCTGGCTGCTGCCACCACCACCATTACTGGGGGAGGAGGGGCCAGAGAAGTCGACACTCATGGGGACCAGGCTGCCTTCTGCTCGGGATAGGCGTGGAGTGCCGTGGACTAAGAAAACTCAATTGTTGCGTCTCTAGGTCACCACAGCAACTCACGGGATTTTGGCTTTCACCCTTTCATATATAAATATAAATATATATATAATATATATATATATATACAGTCTCTATTTTTTTTTAACGTAAATCACAGGACCAAACTTTTCCATTCAGAGACTCCCTCCTCCTCACCTCCGGAGGGGTTAGGAGCAAAAGGGTTACTGCTGGGACAGCACTTCCTCTACGGGGACTGCACAAGGGCCTGGACGTTGTCAGAGGACGTGGCCATGGGGAGATCCTCTCTCCACTTAGTATTAGCAAGCGGTGAGGAGAGAGCGAACTATATACCTCCAGGAACGGGGTGAGGCCACCTCAAGATTCACTCACCCATCAACCTTAGCACCAGCTTGGTTCAAGCTACTGAGAGCTCTCAGTCTTACTTCTTGGAGGCCTTCTGGAGACCAGGCTACTGGGATTTGGCGCTGAAGCCCATCCTGAGCACTCCTGGAATGGGAAATAAGGTACCTTTACCCTTCATCTCCGGCAACAGCATCCCTTCCCCGTGGCTCAGCAAAGAACCCTTGACTTTCATCGTTCTCCATGGCAACAGGGAATTTTTCCCAACCTATCAAAGGCCAGCGCTGTAATCCTACAGCAGAGAGATGGAAGCCTGAAATGGCCTCCACGTTCCAGCTAGAACATAGAGCTCTTTATCAAGCGTTTAGCATTTCCAAACCAAACATTCCATTGGCGACGATGTTTACTCCAGTTGAGGACCTCTTAGCTCCTCCGCAAGGCTTTTCAGAGCAGATCCACGGAGGATAACATTGTAAAAGAGGTTGTTCTGTTTTTTTCAGCATTCCCCCGCCCCTCCAAGGACAAATTATACAGTATGCAGCATATATAGATATAGCTATAGATATAGATACACTTAAGCACAGAACCCAGGTCTGAGCTTGGTTAATTGGAGCTCTCCTAAAGTAGGGATCGTATGGACAAGCAGCATCCATTGAACGACTTGAAAGAGTCCCTTTAAGGTTCTACCAAAATAAGTTTAAGCAAAAGAAAAAAAAACAACTTCTGAACAACTAGTCCAGAGTTTGCTAATGTGCGAAGAACATTCCTGTGCGTGTCTGCGTGCGTTTGTGTGTGTGTGTGCGCGTGTGTTTAAACAACATCAGCAGAGGGTTGGTGGGGAAAGACTGATGTAGCAGGTTTAGAAGAGAGCACTGAGGACTAAGTTTCTCTTGGGACCTTTATAATCTGTCATCATTCTCCAGATTCCCACGTGCAGATGTTGCCCAGGCTCTTTAAGAAGGTACATTTGTGGATCTTCACCAACCCTCGCTGTCTGATTCTGAGAACACGAGAGAGAGGATGAAGTATTGAAAGCTTGTGCGTTTCTATCGTCCATGTTTACTGATTGTAAATACCATTTTTATACTTAACATCTATTATGTACGTGATTTGTACGATGTTCTTTATTTCTGCTACAAGTGATTTCATGAAGTTTGAACTTTAATCAAATTTTGAACAAAAAAAAATATTACCAACAAACAACAAAACGAAAAAAAAAAATAAGGACTTTGGAAATTTTAGGTTGAGCTGGTTTGAACTAAGTGTCTAAGATCAGTTTCTTCCATCACAGTTACCAATGTGACCGATCCGGTGTTGCAGGTGAGATTCAAGCTATGTCTTAATGTCAAACTCCTCGCTCTGGTCTAAAGAATCCGAAATTTATTTAATAAAAGTTTTACTTGTTAAGTAACTGGTTTTCGGCTGTTGGTTGTGTCCCTCGCCAAATGGTTTCTTGGGTTTGAAGACAGTCAGGAAGGCCCCAGATGAGTAAAGCATTTAAATACAGGCTTAAGGCCATCCCTATTCAGCAAATCAGTTGGGGGTACATCTGCACTGCAGCTGGGAGATGTGAGTCCCTCAGCTCAGGGAGACGTACCCGGGTTAGCTTTAGTTGCGCTATGCACTAAAGATTGCAGCGTGGCCGTGGCAGCAGGAGTGTTGTGACCTCTAAGCACCTACCTAAGACCTCAAACAGGCTCATACTTGAGCTGCCAGGGCCACGCTGCTGTTTTTAGCGCACTGTCTTGATCAAAGCTAGCACATGCCTGTCGCCCCCACGCTGGGTATTATGTCAGCCCGCTGCAGTGGCACTGTACCCTAAGCACCGGTCCACAGTCAAGCATGTACTTAGGTTCCCTCTGTATGCAGCAAGGCCTGTAGACGTGGGAACGGACAGAAAGTAGGGTATGTGCCAGCAAATGTCCTTATGAACAGGCATCCCTAAAGGGCAGTAGCTGTCTAGGGCGTTCGATGGCACCCTCCCCAGAATAGTCGCCCCAGCACCTCTCCGTTTATTGGTGGCCCCAGCCCTGGTGAACGCTGCGGGACAGGGAGCGGCAGCATTTGAGAGCGGGGGACATGGAGGCCAGGCACTGACCTGGCAGTTCCCAACTCCCTGCGCTGTGTTTTAGCCACCACGTCGCGCCAGCAAGCGGTTTCAGCCCCGGCTCTAGGTGTCTCGCTGAAGAGAGCTGGCCAGAAACGTACACGTTGGTCTGCAGCCTCTGAAAGCCAACCGCATCGCCTGCGCCCCAGTGGAGCAGAACCGGCCCCGGCTCCGTGACCTACACCCATAAGCTACAAGGCGAATGGGCTTTTCTTTCCGCCACTGTCTTCTCTCACTCTTCTAATGTGTTAGTTACAAAGTCCAGCTGTTTTATTTTTAACTGATTAGTTCCCACAGCAGCTCTGTAAATAAAATGGAGCAGCCCTTCAGGACTCAAACTCGACGCTGGCCCATCTATTAACTTACACCAGAATATCTGAGCCTGCCAAGAGAGAGAGAGCGAAAGAAAGAAAGAAAAAAACCCCTCCTCTGATCTGTAGCATAAGGGAAGCAGGACTGTGGTCAGCCCAGGACAGCAGGATTTTGTGTTCGAGATTAGCTCAGCCCTGGTATGTTGCATGTAGGTTTCAGTTTTCCCTTCTGAAAATGGAATTAAGGTTTATAAACCAGGCCTGCTTGGAAAAGAAAGTGCTTTGAGCTACTCCTATGAAAGGTGCTCAAGGAAAGCAAAGGGTTCTGGGGAAATAAAGGCTCTCGAAGGCTAAATTTAATGTTTTCCCCTCGAAGTCATGGGGCTCCTGGCGGAGGCTTCCTAAGTGCCCTTATTATTCTAGTTTACATTTAAACCGTTGGAGACCGTTTTCCCAATCTCCGAGTGTTGCATTCAGAGGAGGATTACACTTTTGTGGGGCCCTGGGCCAGAGCAAGTGGGAGCCCCTCCCTACCCCTTCAGTCCCTCCCCCCCACACACCCCTCATGCTCCTGCCAGGGAAATGGGATCAGGGCATAGGAGCTTGCCCTGCCAGGGAGTGTGGTTACAGCATGGGACCGCCAGGTGGGTGGACGGAGCAGGGCAAGCCCCCATGCCCTGACCCTGCTCCCTGGCAGGAGCACCGGATGGGAGGGGGGTTAGGGCATGGGGGTGCCCATTTTTCCAGGGCCCCCCCAATTGCCCAGGGCCCCTGGGCATGGGCCCTGTTGGCCCAGTGACTAATCAGCCACCGGATGCACTGGTCAGTTCTCACATCTCCATGCCTTTGTTTACTGCAACGGTCACCGAGCTCATAGGGGAGACTGAGGATTTGGGTATGAAGCACCGGGGAGGCCCTTAGGCAAAGAATTATTGCCCAGAGTGGCTGGACGCTTGTCCCGTCCTGTCCAGCTCGAGCCCCAGCCCTGCGCTTGCATGTTCTAGAACAGGGCGGTTTCTCCGTTGACGGTAACCAGCGGAATAGAACCGAGGTGCAAAGGGAGGGAGGGAGAGTGGAGGTCGGAGCCCTGAAGTGCAGCCCGGTACAATACTCCACCCTCCGGCTCGGGCAAGATGTCCTCACACAGACCCCCGGCCACCGCTCTAGGGCGGCAGACCCAGGCCCAAGCAGAGGAAACGGGGCTGCAAGGGGAGGCGAGCAAATGGAAGCAACCCGCTGCGCTGCCTGCTGCAGCGGAGCAGCTTGGGGCCGGCGCGCTTCGTTCCAAGGCCAGCTCACCTAGCAAAACCTTCCCTAGGCTGGAGGTGGGGCAGCACGGGAGAGCCCAGGGCAGTGGCAGGAGGGGTGAGCCCCGCCCCGCCATCCCCCATCGGATCCTGCTCAAGACCAGGCAGCCCCTCTCGCCACCCCTGCTATTTTTGGTGCACCCGCTTGTGCGGCGCTACCGCGGGTACGTCGCCAATGCAGCTTGAGCCCCGGCGTCTGCTTAGCCTAGCCGAGAGCACGCTGCAGGGTACAGAGTGACCTGCCGGCAGAGAGGAAAACTGGGCTTGGGGCTGGTAATGGCCTCTGATGAAGGACCAGGCTCCAAGCACGGAGGCTGGTGCCTGCGGAGAAGGGAAGCTCTCACTCCGCCTTTCTTCTTGTGCCATTTGTTGCAGAGGGCACTTCATCTACGCCTTTGCATTGAAGGGCCAGCAGCCCTTGTACCCGAGCACATCAGGGATCAGGCTGCAGGCAATTTGACTCCTTCCCTGCATACAGGCACGAGCCCACGGATATTTTAAAAAACAGCGGTTTAATTAAAATAGAGGTTAAAATGCTATTAACAGCTGGTTGGGGGGAGGTTGATGAAGTCCACAAAGAACAGCAGCGTGGAGCAACACCAGTCGTACAGAACGTACAGACACATTTACAGGCTGGAGAGCACAAATCTACACATCTGAGCAGCGATAATAAGAGAAGCTGTTTCTTCAGGCTCGGCCGCTCCCAAATCCACGACGAGCTCTGTCTCGGCTCGGGCGAGTTGAAGCCGCGGGGCGTGTGTGTCTGGGGTGGAGCGGCTACGACAGGCGATCGTGACCATTTCACAGGTTAGACAGCTCTGCGGGAGGAACAGGGCGAGGGCTCCCGCTGCCCCTTCCTGCTCAAACCAGCAGCTTTCCTTGGGGGCACTGGAAAGGGGCCAGGTTTCACGGCATAGTCTCCTGCGGCACGGGGCTATCTGCAGACAGGGCTTCTTGGCTGGCTTTGTTTCTACAGCCATCGCTCTGGATCTGGAGCGCAGAGGGGCCACTCCCAGTACCAGCCCCAGCCGTGCAGTATGCTCCCCCCCGCTCCCCTCAGCTTGCTCATCGTGGCACAGGGAAGCAGAGCGCTTGGTAAGAACACCAACTCAGCACGGGGTCAACCTAGGCGCACGGCGGCCATGAGATGGCAGAGAAATCCCTCCAAGGGCCACCAATGGAGAAAGCTGGAGGAGGTTCTGACTGGAGGACGGGGTGGGGGAAGCACCCCAGGGACAGAGAAGGGGCTGGTAAGCGGGTATTATGGATGGGGGCAGCATTGCCCCCAGAGATGGCCAGTTGAGAGTCTGGCCAACCTACGAAGCAGCAGCCCTGGCAAAGCAAGAGCCAACGCCGGTCCCCGACTCTTGCTCGCAAGGCAGGGGTGCAGCTGTAGCTTATGGGATTCAGTGGAGACCAGAACATCGGAGCAAGCCGCACTTTGCCTTCAGTTAGCAACAGAGAGGGGGAGTCAGCTGGACCAAGCAGGCCGGCTTGGTGGGAGGAGAATTTGCTCCAAGATTGGGAGGTGCCAGGGGCTTCTCTCTTCCTAGATGGGGGCCCCCCGACACTGACAAAAGGTCCGCGCTCATTAGCAGCACCAGAACAGCTTTAGGAAGGCAAGACCGCACCAGACTAACGAGGCAGCGGGATGCCCCGGCCCCGGCGCGCCAGTGGCCACGTTAATCGTCTTGGAGACCGTCTGCAACTTGAGTCTGCTGGGGTACAAGGCCTTCAAGTCTTCCAAGGCCCCGTGAGCCGCCATGGAGAACTCGGGGTCCCCCGTGGTGAGCAGGTCAAAGACGCAGGACTGGAAATACACGTCCTCCACCTGCAGGATGTGGCGACACTGCTCGGTGGCCATCTCCACCGTGTAGGCCCGTCGGGAGCTGGGCCAGAGGGGGCTGGAGCTCCCCAGGCTCAGCCGATGCTCCTGGATCAGTTCGTTCTTCGGGCAGCCGTGCAGACAGAGCTGGAGGCCGGCGCTCTCCTCCGAGAGGCTCAGGGTCTCCTCCGGCACACGGATGGCGAAGGTGAGGTAGCGGCCCACTTGGCGGATGATGACGGTGCTGCCGATGTAGTCGGCCTGGATCTCCACCTGGCCGGCGTCCGGCTTTTCCAGGATGCGCAGGCTGCTGGCTCCCTCCTGCCACCCTCCGGTTCTTGTGCCGTCACTGAACGCCAGCGGCAGGTCCTCTGTGGTCGCCTGATAAACCTTCTGCTCCGTGCAGCCCTGGTAACTCTTAAAGATCAGCGTGATCTGCAGAGGAGACGGAAAGCAACGAGATCAGCCTGGTGAAAACGCAGCCCGGTCCCCACCTCCCGCTGCAGCTGCGTCCACTAGGGAAAGGCACCGGGCGACACAGTAGCTCACAAAGAGGCTTTGGGGAGAGGTCCTGACTCCATGGGTGGTCCGGGGCTGGAGCACCCACGGGGAAAAAACAAACAAATGAAAAAAAAACAAAACAGTGGGTGCTCAGCAGCCACCGGTGGGCCCCACCGATCAGCTCCTCCCTCTCCAGTGCCTCCCACCTGACGAGGATCAGGGGGCCGGGAGCGGGGTCACGGCTCCGGGAAGGGGGGCTGTGGACAGGGGTAAGGGGGCCGAGGCTGGCCGCAGAGCCCTGGGTGCGGAGCTATTGTGGAGGACACTTGGTGCGGGGCTGGCTGCAGGGGCCAGCAGCTGGGTCTGTGTCTTGGTCTGAGGCCAGGAGCAGAGCTGGGTGGTGCTCCCTTCCCGTCCCCCATGGGGCCTGGTCCCCAGCCGTGCCCCCCCCCCAACATTCCTCCATCCCCCTACACTTTGGGGACCTCTGCCCTAAGCCATCTGTTCTCTACTTCCCAGTGACACATTCCACTAGAGCTGAAGCTTACCTCCCCCACTGTGCTCCAAAACCCGCCGGGGCGGGGCGGGAGGAACCCAGGGCCCCCCAGAATATCTAGTCTGCTAGAGGCACCTTGCCTCAAGTCGTTTCAAACCTGGCCGCCGGATCGCTGAGGCCACTGGCCGCACAACCTCGAAGAGCTGTCCATAGCTGCAGCTCTCCTCCGGACCCCACAACCCTCCGCTGGCACATCCAGCGGCCAGGACACAGAGCACAGGGAGAGCTAAGTTCATCGTCGCTTTTGGTAACCAGTGGGAAGTCAGCCGGGCCGGCAGATGGCCACACAGCCTCAAAAGCGTTCGCAAGGGCACGCTCAGCAGAAGGGCTACGTGTGGCCAGAGGCTGACCCGAGCTGGGCTATCCCAGCCAACGGTGAGGTGTGGGGAAAGGAGGTTCCCAAACTCTGCTGTGCCTCTCTTATGGTTAGAGACCGTCAACGTCCAGTGAGGCCAGCCCTGACCTCACCAGGGGCAGCAGTTGTTTCAAGGTTCCTGAACAGGTTTAAACTTAGGTGACAAGAGGCCATCAGCACCGTGCCCTTATCTGGCGGCAAGGGAAGCCAGGCACCAGCTGGATACGTGCTACGGGACAGGATCGTCTCTGAACAAGGCCCAGCGCCTAGGTGGGGCCCTTCATTTTCCGTTTTTATTTTATTTAATTTTTCTCGGGAATGGAGCAGTGTTTATTACCACCACCACAAAAACAGGTGAAAATCAGGGCAAAAAAACTATTAATAATTGTTCTGGGTAAATATCAGGGTTTATTCTGGTGGGCTGAAAGACAGGAGGGTGGAAAGTATCCAGCAGATTAAGGCTTTGAATTCTGTTCATCAATGTGGTTTGCTGCAGAACTAAAAAAAGAACTGAAAACTCAATGCCACCTCTGCGTTTAAGAAAACAGTACATCTCTAACCCCCACCTAAAACTTGTCAGTTGAATAAACAGTTTAGTGCAGTAGACGTAGGCCATGTCTACACTACAAAGTTAAGTTGACTTCATGGAAGTCGACATTAAGCCTCCGATTGAAGTAAGTCGTTCTTGCGTGTCCACACAACGCTCATTGTGTCGGCAGGGTGCATCCTCGCTAGCAGGGCTTGCATCGAGGCACGGAGCACGGCATCGTGGGTAGCTATGCCTCAGTGCATGTAGCCAAGTGGAATTTTGGGTTGGGCTTGCAATGCCTTATGGGATCAAAACATTGGCACGGGTGGTTAGGGGAACATCACGTTAACCTCCCATGATGCACTTACCTCCCTCCCTCAAATCAATGGCAAACAAGCCAAGCCTTTTTCGCGTCTTTTTTCATGAGCCTGGGTTATCCTCGCAGACACCATAGCACGATAAGCATGGACGCCACTCAGCTGTACTCTGTTGTTCTGAGTGCCTTATCCTGCAGTATTTACACAGCCACCACACAGAACAATGTGATGCCACACAAGCAACCCTGCTGGAAGGCGGAGCGAAGCAATTCACAGTTGCTGGTGACAGTCACACATCCCCTTGACACGGCTGAGCACCGTTTCTGGGCCCGGGAAACAAGCACTGCCTGGTAGGACTGCATGGTTATGCAGCTATGGGATGACAAGCAGGGCTGCAGAACTTTCGAATGCATAAGGCCACTTCCCAGGAAGAGCGTGAAGAGCGTTCCCCAGCCCTGAAACGCAGCAATAGCAAAATGAGAGGTGGCGATAGCTCCGTGGAAGCTTGCAATGCCAGACTGCTACCGGTCAGTAGGGAACCAATTTGGAGTGAGTAAATCTAACGTGATATCTGTTGTGATCCAAGGTTGCAGGACCATTAACAGACTTCTGCTAAGAAGGGTAGTGATTCTGGGCAACTTGCAGTGGATGGTTTTGTCGCGATGGGGTTCCCTAACTGCGGTGGGGCGATAGGGATATGTGTTCTATCTTGGCACCAGACCACCTTGCTAAAGAGTACATAAACCAGAGAGGGGTATTTCTTAATAGTGTTGCCAACGCTGGTGGATCACAGGGGCTGTGTCACCGACATCAGCATGGGATGGTCGGGAAGGGTGCATGACACAGACATCTTTAGGAACACAGGCCTGTTCAGAAAACTGAAAGCAGGGACTCTTTCCAGGATGCAAAATAACCACTGGTGATGTTGAAATGTCAATCGTGAACCTGGGAGACCCAGCCTACTCCTTGCTTCCATGGCTCATGAAGCTGCACACCAGCACCCTGGACAGCAGTAAGGACCAGTTCAACCACAGACTGAGCAAATGCAGAATGGTGGTGAAAGGTACCTTTGGACGTTTAAAAGGTTGCTGGCGCTGTTTGCTTACTAGATTAGACCTCAGTGAAAGCAATATCCCCATTGTTATTATGGGGCACACAACAGACAGCAATATCTGTGAAACAAAGGGAGAAAAGTTTCTGCCAGGGTGGGGGGTTGAGGCAAATCATGTGGCAGACAATTTTGAGCAGCCAGACACCAGGGCAATAAGAACAGCACATCAAGGGGCTCTGTGTCTCCATGAGGCTTTGAAAACCAGTTTCAGTAACGAGCCAGAGTAATGTGAGACTTATCTGTGTTGTTCCTTACCAAGCTGTCCTCTTCCTTGCATTTTCTCCCCTTTAAACGCCACTCCCGTCAACCATCATGTGTTGAATGAATAAAAGAGTCTTTTCTCCTCAATCCGTTAAGTTTTATTATGCACACAAACACACAGAGACAGCAAAGAAAAGTAAGATAACCTGGGGCAAAAGGGCTGATAACACTGTGGGGGGAGAAACAAGGAAAGCTTGCTTACAGATGCACTGCAACAACAATTAAAGGTGTGGGAATGGGCACCTTCTGGTCCTTGTACCCTTCTCTGGTGTTGAGTGCAAGGGATACAGAAGACCCCACACGCACATACCTAATAGGACGTTTGGGGGAGGAGGATGCAGAACTGGGCAATGATGGCAGCAGGTTCAGCATTGGGACTCTCGCATCCAGCTGCCTTTCATGAACCTCAACATGTCTGACTGCTCATTCATAATGTGCAGGATCTCTTCCTGCATCCCTGTATGCTCTCCTGTCCTCCCAGTCCAGGTCCAGGTTCTCAGACAGTGCAATCCTCCATGCTCTGAGCTCCGTCTTGTCAGTCTTGGAGGCGCGCATTGAACACATCCTCCTGAGTCTTCTTTTTCTGCCTTCTAATCTGGGAAAGTCTCTGTCCCGGTGTGAAGGATGCGCCGACGGACAAGGTTTCTGCTGCAAAGCACAAGGGTAGCATTGACGGTGCTTACATTGTTTCTGGTGCAAGGTAAATGTTTTTGTTTTTAAATTAAAAAAAAAGACCCACCCATCAATGCATTTCACTGCAAGCCACCACGTAATCAGAACTTCTGGCTATTGCAAGTGTCGGTTCGCTGCTCCAGCTTGGGTGAATACGGCCACGAGGCACGGGCGAGAGGCCTTGTGCTGCTGCTTTTGTGAGGATATCCTTGGGATCACAGGCTGGAACGTGAGAAAAGCCCCGTCTCCTAGCAACCTGGACGGTGCTTGAGGACAGGCACCAGGGTAAAGCCCCCCCAAACGGGAGGCAAACAAGAAGCCGCCACCCTCGCTCTTCCCTCCCCCCCCCAGGCTGCTTGCAATACCTGGTGATCCCTTCCAACCACAACCACGGCACGTTTGGGAAAGCCTGGTTGCGTGACCCACATTTCAAACAGGTGGTGGATTTCCTGCTGAATTATTTGTGGTTTAAGGGCTAGCATTGAAAGCTTCCCCCGTTTCCCCTAGGTGACCCTGTGCGATATCACTCTCCTGAGGGTAACAGAGGCAACAATGGAGCAGATGCAGCAAGCGTCTGGGGACAGACCTGGTACTTATGCTGCCATGCCGTGTGCCGCAATGATCCCAGCAGAGTTAATACTGGACTGGCGCAGGAAAGTGTCCTACCGTGGTGAATGCAAAGAGGCAGCCCTTCCCCGAAACCTTCTGTAAAGGATGGCAGAGTACCTCCATGAAAGCTTCCTCGAGATCTCCATGGAGGATTCCCAGGCCATCCCTGTGCACAGAAACCGTCTGTTTCGGAGAGCACCCTCTGCGTAGCTGGAGTGGCCACTGACATCCACCACACCTACTTTTTTGTTCAGATTAAACATAAAATATAATAGCATGTAACCCCTTCAGTTTGACTGGAAACGTGGACTCACCAGAGGTGCCTTTCCCGGGCGGCATCCCGCTCCGCTGCCAACTGGTCCTATGAGGGGATGGGCTCCAGGGTTAAAAACAGTTCTTAGCTGTCAGGGAAAATGGATCCTCCGCTTGCCTGCCTCACATTCTCCACCTCCTCGTCCACAATGTCCTCCTCGTTGTTGCTCGAGGTCACCCGGGGCTCCTGGCAGGTATCCATGGAGCGTTTTGGGGAGTGATGGGGTCGCCGCCGAGAACGCTTGCAGCTCCTCATAGAAGCGGCATGTTTGTGGGGCACAACCAGAATGGTTGTTCGCCTCCCTTGTCTTCTGGTACGTTTGCTGAAGCTCCTTTACTTTCACGCGGCACTGCTGCGCGTCCCTGGTGCAGCCCTTCTCCCCCATGCGATCTTGGCACAGACGTCAGCGTTTCTTCTGCTGGAGCGTAGCTCCGCCTGCACAGACTCTTCTTCTCCACCCAGCAATAAGATCCACCACCTCCTGTGTGCTCCATGCTGGAGCACGTTTGCGGCCTTGAGTCTCCATGATCAGCTGTGCTGGCGAGCTCTCCAGGCTGATCAAACAGGAAATGAACGTTCAAGAGTTCCCGGGGCTTTAACAGGGAAGCAACTGTTTCCTGTGTACCTGGGTGACGTGCAGTGGAGTTGAAAGTGCTCTCCAGAACGGTCACAGCAGAGCACTGTGGGACACCTCCTGGAGGCCAATTCATTCGAATGACACAATGCCATGTCGACCTCTGGCCGTCGAATCAAGCGCTACGCCTCTCATGGAGGTGGCGTACAGAAGTTGATTTTACAGGCCACTTAGGTGGTCAGAAGGGACTCGGTAGTGTAGACGCATACGTTATGAGATTGACTTAATGCAGCTTATGTCGACCTAAGTTTGTAGCATAGACCAGACGTGTACTATTAGCCTATAAATAGTTACATTTAATAATTGGGCCACACCATTTGCCGCGCATACTTCATTCTTTTCTCCCGTTTTTGTTTTGTTTTTTAAACTTTCAAATACTTCCTTGTGAGATGTGTACGTGGCAGGCGTGACATTCATCAGTCCCTTCAGATGCGCACACACTTCAGAGCTTGCGCGCAGGCCTGTTTGTTTATTGTGTGCATCTTCTAGACTAATACATGGTCTTATTTCAACAGACAGCTTTGCATATACACACAGACTAATGTATTATCTTCATACATAGATCTCATGCAATGTACCGTATGTTCCTAATAAAACCAGTTATTTTGTATATATTTGAATGCTACAAAAGTAGGGTGAAAAATCAGAAAAAAAAAAACCACTTTCTGTAAAACCCGGGTAAAAATCAGTTTAAACTGAAAACGAAGGGGCTTACGCATGGGGTAGGCAGGTAAGGACAGCAGGTGCCCTGAAGGTTTCAGCACGGCACACCGTTATCCAACTCCAGCACGGGGCAGCCTCCGGTCTCAACCCGGGGTGTGCCAAGTTGCTGCCCCCACCTCTTATTATTCGTGTCTCCGTAGCACCTAGGAACGCCAGCCATGGGCCAGCACCCTTCTGTGCTAGGCTCTGCACAAACAGAGCAAACTGCCAGTCCAGTTCTGTTCATTCCCTCTGGGACACCTGGCACTGGCCACTCTTGGAAGACAGGATACTGGGCTAGATGGACCTTCGGTGTGACCCAAAGGTCTTACAGTCCTCTCCCAAAGCACTTACAATCTAAGTCTACCACAAGCCCCACTTCCTCCTGGTTCTAGATCCATCCCTGGCTCATGGTTTCCAGAGACTTTGACCAACTAAACTAGAGAGAATCCTTCCTTCCTGCTACTCCAAGCAGCATTTTTCCCCTCTCCCTTTGTAGGGGGGAAGAGGGGGCTTCTCTGGTGTACGTTCACCCATTACCGGCTGTGCAGCTGAAACAATCCGCAGAGGAGGGGATGTCAACGCACAGGACGGCAGAAATAAGCGGTCTAGGAGATTGGGGGTGGGGAGGTAGGTGGGGGCCTCGGTCACCCACAAAGGGAAATCAGTCCTAAACGAACAGAAAGCCCCAGCAGCAGCATGAAGAACTGAGCGGCTGACGGACAAAGATGGGGTCTGTAACTAAGCCCTGCACTGTAACTGGTTTATCCCCACACACACGGGAGCCAAGCCCTGCAGACGTGGCAGGGGAGATGGAGCCTCAAGATTGAAGGGAAGGTGGGTTGGAAAGAGAGTCCTCAGTGAGGCACCTGAGAACGACGGCCTTGCCCCAGCCTGCCCACCTATCTAGCTGCCCCCCTCCAACAGCTTTTGCTAGGGAGCACGTCCTGACCTCCCCTCCTGTCCTACAACTCCAGAGCGATTGTCTCCGACGCTCCCCTGCAGCAGAGCAACAGCGGCTGCTGGGTGAGCATTAACCTTGACGATGAAGACCCGCCCTGTCTTAGCTGTGCTAGCCACAAGGAGAACGAGCGCATCAGGGACCACGCACGGTGCTCGGCTTGTTAAAGCTGGACCCAGAACGCAGGCGGATGGCCCCTAATCTAAATCAACCGCCAAGAAGCTGAAGCACAGAGGGGGGAAAAGAACCTCCCAGCTTCCCTCAACTGGAGGAGGAAACAGGAGGGGAGCCCCTCTGCGCAAGCACCCAACACCAAGTCTTCAATGCTGTGGCACTGGCAGGAGGCCCTGCCATGAGGCGGGTGGAGGAGCAGCTGAGGGGTGAGAGATCAGAGCTGCAAAACAGAACAGAGTCCCCCAGGCTCGCAAGCTCAGCTGGATAGCAGGCACCTCCCTGAGACCAAAATACACGTCACCCCAGCAGCGGGAGAGCCAAAGGGAGGTCAGGACGGAGGGTGTGGGCGAGCCAGAGCAAGCAGAGCGAGTGGGACAAACAGAAGGCGGAAGCATCTGCAGAGTTGGCATTTAACGAGCACCAGAGAAGTAGCCATGAGCCTCAGCGGCAATCGGAAAGCAGGATGGGGCTGGAAGGGACTACAAATAGGAGAAGATCTGCTGAAAGGGAGGCAGAAACCAACCAGGGGTAGGTAGAGATAAAGCACTAAAGCACCAGTGGCCAAGAAAAGCCCCCGCCCTGAAAGAAGGGAAGGAAAGTGAGGGCAGTGCGCGTGGCAGAAGAGGGATTGAAAAAGGAGGTGGCATCACAGATAGCCACTGCAGGCCTCTCAGTGTCCAGCAGCCAGGGAGTTCTGCCGGCTGGACCAAAGACAGACAAAAACAGGGAAGAGAAGCTCTTGGTTTGCCCTCTCTGTGTCCAGTATAGGGGGGAAAATGATACATAGGCAGGATCAAACTGCTCATTTTCCTGTCAGATAGGAGACACTGAGAGGCAACGTGGCCTAGCAGGCTGATTGCAGGGCTGGGAGCCAGGAGAGCTCCACTGCTGTGTCTCTAGCACTGCCCCTCAGGCTAGTGACAGCTATTGCACTCACAAAGAATCACAGAATATCAGGATTGGAAGGAACCTCAGGAGGTATCTAGTCCAACCCCCTGCTCAAAGCAGGGCCAATCCCCAGGCAGATTTTTGCCCCAGATCCTTCAATGCCCCCCTCAAGGATTGAACTCACAACCCTGGGGTTAGCAGGTCAATGCTCAAACCACTGAGCTATCCCTCCTCCCCGCCTTAAAAATCAAGTGGACACATTGCATAAAATGCAGCACTGCTGTCAAACTTGTCCCAGGCACACAGGGGCTGATTTTAAAGGGATTTGGGTGTTGCTGGGCTGAGCAGACCAGTGCTTACCTCCTAGGAAGCTTGCCACCCAATGGCATTTTTGGCCCGGAGTTAGGCATCTCCATGCCACCACGGCTCCTTATAAGGGTTGTAAAGATACACCCCTCTCTAATGCTTCACTCGGCTTAACCCGCTACTGAAAACAGCTGGTCACCGAACAAACCGGTCACGCCCCAGAGGGGGCGGATAACAGCCTCCGGTTAAACTGCAAGGGCAGGGCAAAGGTAGCTGGAGAGCCCGGGAAGCCACGGACGCAGAGGAGCACAATCCAGAGCCGCTGGTCTGGTCTGTGGAACAGGTGACGCTTCCTGCATAAAGCTACCGACTCCTGACACACTATTGCGCAAGGCCTCGTCGTATTGGAAAGGGGGGGGTGGAGCTTCTAGGCCAGTGGGTCTCCACCAGGGGGTTCAGGGCCCCCTGGGGGGCCGTGAGCAGGTTTCAGGGGGTCCGCCGAGCAGGGCCAGTGTTAGACTCGCTGGGCCTCAGGGCGGAAAGCCCAGAGCCTGGAGTCCTGAAGCAGAAGCCTGAGCAACTTAGCTTCATCGGGCTCCCTATGGCGTGGGGCCGCGGGCGACTGTCCTGCTTGCTCCCCCTTAACGCCGGCCCTGGCTTTTTAAAACCAGTTGTGGCACAGGTGGGACGTGGAATTTTTATCACATGTTGGGGGGGAGGGGGGCTGGCTCAGAAAGAAACAGGTTGAGAAGCCCTGGTCGAGGCCTGGATCTAATCCCAGACTGGCGAGCAGAGTTTAGGTCGTTACCATCAGACGCGTGCAGGGCACATGACCCAAGTGAATGGCTTTATTCCTAGAACGCTGGTTTGCTCATCACAAAACCCGCCACCTCCCACACCCGGCTATTGGCCATGGCCACAGCCCCTGGTGCTGGCGCTTTAAATCACGCAGCCAGGCAGAGAAGCCGGCAAGGGCAGAGAAAGATGCCTGCATGGTTAATGTTGGTGCCGTACCCTTCCATCAGATCAAAGAGGGAACCTGCAGTATGCCATGTTGTCAGTCCAACGCTACCCACACACACGAATAAACAAT
The DNA here is from genome assembly GCF_020497125.1 of Mauremys mutica. Classification (NCBI taxonomy): domain Eukaryota; kingdom Metazoa; phylum Chordata; order Testudines; family Geoemydidae; genus Mauremys; species Mauremys mutica. Next base: position 6,649,922 of record NC_059095.1, read on the forward strand.
TCTAGAAGCAAGACAGAAAAATGTAGTTGTTGGGATTTTCATACTGAAGCTCTGGGAGATCGTAGCAACGAGCAGATACTGTTGCAGACCCAGCTAGACAATCGCAGCAGTCACACACCGCGTTGGAGATGAAAGCCAATTTCGATCAAGAAGGGATCTTAGCTGGGACACTGGAGTCAATCATACTTTGCCTCGAGCCCATCTCTCCTCTGGGGATCTCACAGAAGGATGGTCTCGGATTAACAGGCCCACATTCACATCGCAAGTCAGTGCCGGAGCTGAGAACGGAGTCCTACTCTACAGCATGACCCGAAAGAGAGTCCTGATAGGGGCTCTCTTCTAGTCCAGTTCTGCTACTGCGCTCATCAGTGCAGGTCTGAACAGCTGCCAGCGGTACACTAAGAAAACATGAGCAACATCTGTCACAAATCACAATTCCTCTGCCTTCCAGTAGGTCCTTGACTGTCTTTCTGTAGGAGGAGGAAGATGTAGGACAAGGGGTTTTTAAACAATGATTTTTAATCTTCCACCTGGAGTATTGCCAAAGCCGCCCGCCTCCGACCAGGCTGGAAGAAAAGCTTTTCACCCTCAAGACCTGAACTGTACAGAGGATTTGGGAGTACACAGATCCTCCGCACTTCCTCAGCTCCAGCTCACAGATGCGCTGCCTCTCCTCCCTAGACTTCGTCCAACTCTAGAGATCTCAAAACAAAACTCAGCTGGAAACAGATTCACTTTTCCCGTCCCTCACTTAAAGCCCTGAAGTTAAGCCAGGGTTGCCTGAAGGTTTGGGAACCGGCCCTGAGTTTGTTGCAAAACTCAGCAGGTTTGGGGTGCTTGCACATGGAAGGTTTGCACAGCCCTGCTATGGAGGCAGGCCCTCAACGTCCCACGGGGTCGGAGGACACCATGCGAACCTCTAATGCAGTCCTGTAATTACGGAAGACCACGGTAACGTGACAGACCTGCGAGAAAGGTACAGAACAGACACACACGATTCCATCTAGAAGAGGCTGTTTCCTAAATAGACACTCTGAAATTCACTTCCTCCGATGACCACAAGGGGGTAGCAGATGATCACAGCAGCTTAGTCCCTCCTAACAGAATCTATTAAGTAGAAGGGTGGGGAGTTGGGGCGTGTGTGTGGGGGCGGGGGTTGGTTTTTGTTTTGTTTTTTTTAAAAGTGGTCTGATTACCTTGCTGGTGGCCGTGGCGCTGGATCCCAGAACAACTGGGACGTTGGTGACCTGGACGGACAGGTACTGATTGTCTATTAGCGGCCAAGCTCCTTCTACTTTACACGTCTGAAACTCATCTTTAAAGGTCCTTAAATGAGGATCCCCAAATAATCCACAGTGGGCAAATTTCTTCTGAAAGCCAGATCGGCTCTCATAGTTGCACAGCTCTGAAACCAGAGGGTCCGGTGTGCCGGGGGCTTTCGCCGAGGAAGTCGGCCCGTCGCTGGAGCAGTTGTGCTGCGTAAAGAGTTCCTTGATTCGGAAGACGGCCGAGTGATACACCAGGTCTCCCCGGCAGGATTTGGCTGTCTTTCTGGTGCACACGGAGTACGCCCGCAAGGCAATGCAATAATCCACGTCCAGCGGTGTCTCTTCAGGCAAGGCATGGCTAGGAGATGTGGCAGCCACGTAGTCTGCATTGCAGGGCTGGATTCGGCACTGCTGGCCATGCACTGCAAGGAGAAAAGGTCATTCTGATCAACGGCAAGCATTTGATGGGTGGCAGTGATCTGCCCACTAACTAGCAACTAGAGAGGTAGGATCTGCCCTAAGCACAAGTCATATAGAGATGGATCTTTCCCCCTCCCGACACTGCAATGAAAGTTCCTATCCAGGGGCTTAAAAAAAGAAGTCCTATAGGTAGAGAAAACGCAGAGGCCAAACTCTTCATGACAGCTTGACTGAGATCTAGATGCTACCTACTGGCTGTTGTGACTCATCAACGCCTTGCACTTAAGATAGCGCTCCATCTCCAAGGCACTTTACCAACCAGGGCCATCACAATACTCCTGAGACAGACAAGTATTAAGTCAAAAATTAAGGATCACCAGCATTTGCTTGTGTTTTTTTTATTAATTAAATCCCCCTCTCTCTAAAGCGGGGCAGAGCAAAAAAATAACCACGGTTAAAAAATTTGTTACAGAGTGAAAATAAAGGAGCGGGGTTACTTCTGTAGAAAAACAGGTGTTGTGCATTACATGGATGTTACACAAGCTACAACATACTACAAACATAGGTAAGACAGCATCAGGCAGTGCAACGCAATGACTTGCCTTTGCTTTTCATATACATACTATACAAATGTGGCAAAACTATCGCTGAAATTGACCAGCCAAGTCACAAGATCGACTGCCTGCTTTTGCCATTATGAAGTGGAAAAAAAAAAGTCATGATTTACTTGCTATTCAAAATAAAGTTCCATGCCTCAAGTGAACAGAATTTTGAAAGGTTGGTTTATATCCATCCACTTTGTATCAAATCTGGAATAATCTACAAGACGTCTAGACTACTGTTATTCTTATATATATATATTTTCAGAAATCACTGCACTGTGTTGTGTTCTTATACACACACAATGCTACACTGTTTGCTGCCCTGAACCAGCCCACAAATGTTAAAGGACAAAACACGTGAGTTATTAAATTCATCCAGTATCCTCCCCGGAGGCAGATATCAGCAATGCAGCAATTTTAGACCCAGCATGTAAATCTGTACTGATTAGCTGCAGATCTTAAACACACAATATCCGCCTCCCTGGAAGCATCTCACAGCCATGTGCGAACATACTGCTGTCACAGGTTTAGCTAGGTTTTACATTAAGGCACAAAACAGCTCTCCCTCTCCCTCCAACTCAGGGAAAAGAAGAAAAGTTACTTTCTATAGCTGGGCTTCTCGGCAATTAGAATAATGAACTGTGGACGGAGCATGGGAGTTAAGATTCCTGAGTTCTATTCCCAGTTCTGCCACTGTCTTGTCTGCTCTGGGGGGGGGGGGGGGGGAAAACACTCAGCCTGAAATTTTCAAGATCACCCACCAATTTTGGATGCCCAACCCGAGCCTGACTTTCCGAAACGCTGCGCACCCATAACTTCCAATGAACTCAGTAACAGCATTGGGTGCTCAGCACCTCAGAAGTCAGGCCCTGGGCATCTCCAGCGGAGCACCCAAGAACTGACCCCTCCCCCCCCCCCCAAATTAGTGCACATTTGATATTTTTGACTTTTGCCTCAATCTATAAAATAGGGATAATTATCCACCTTCCTAAGTGCTCTGCGCCACATGTGAAATCTGCTAGGAGTGAACACGTTCCCCACCTTTATGCCTCGTTTACACTTCGACTGCTTCCACAATTCATTGTATTTTAAAGACTCTGCTCAGCATCTTGTGCAGTTTTTTGCTTAAAAACCAATACTAAAGAGAGACACTTCACTCCAATGGCCTAGGGATTTTCCTAGGAAACAGTTGACATCTGATATAAAACTACACGTTCTTAGATAACGTCACAAAGATACAATGACCTCTACTAAGAACATATTTCCCCCTCTCACTTTAGGTTTAAACTAAACCTTAACGCTTTGTAAAGAACAAAGTTAGCACATCTTCCACACGCACCCCCCCTTTGCGGGGTAAAGTCACTGCAGAGTGCAGGACCCAGCCCTACTTCCACATCATTATTCTTCACACGGGATGCAAGAACATCTTGTGCAAACCCTCTACCGACTGGGCTGTATTTCATGTTTAGCTAGCAGAAATCCCCCGCGACAGCAGGAGTTACCAGGCGGATCATCCCTCTGCCTACCAGGAATGGCTGTGCTCACACGCCCATGGGCGACAGAATTGGGCACAGAAAGCAGAGAGGGCTGGGAAAGTCCCCACCTCCCAGTGGGACCTTCAAGCCCCCAGGAGGTTTTATTGGTTAGTGCCTGGGGGTCTGGAGAAGCAGGCAATGGAGGGGACAGCGCTGTGCAGCCCCTGCCAGAGAAGGGGTCCCCAGCCCAGGAGATGGAGAGGGAGCTGACCCAGCCCTCCTTGGGCCGCTGTCCCTGGCTGGCCCGCCGGCAGCAGAAAGGCGCCTCTGTGCTCCAGGCAGCCGCCTTGTTTGCTTTGGCAGGAGCTGCACGTTCGCTCCTCATAGAAAAAACAAACCTCCCAGAAAAGGCTCGTCCACCCCCACAACACGCACACGCAGGAGGGCCCGCCAGCTAAGCTGAGCACCCAGGCTCCTCCTCAGCACACGCCACAGAGGGGCCCCCAACTCAGGCACACCCTGAGCCCCCCATACTGCCCCCCAATAAGGCATGTGTTTTGGGCCCTCCGCTTCCAGCTATGCCGAGGGGTGCCTGGCAGGGATCCCAGCTCCCAGACAGAGGGGTCCCCAAAAGAGGCAGCCGACCGGCGATGCCCTCATCCTCTCCCACTAGGCATGTGCTCTGGGCGATCCCTTTCCCCCATGGGGCCCCACGGCCAAGGCACATGGTCTGGTGCTCCCTGCAGCCCCTCAAATTAGACACCTGCCTGGGTACCCCCTGACCCAAGGCATGGGCACCCCATCTCCCCCTTTACACCCCCAGACCATCTCCGGCTGCTCCCATCAGCTGATCCCCCCCAGCCCCTCCCCTGAGTTTCCATTCCAGTTCTGACACCCTCCTCCCCAGCTCAGCTCCTCTCCAGTTACTCAGCCCCCAGCTCCTTCCCCTCGCTGCCCCAGCCCAGCTCCCCCCTTCCCTCCAGCATCCCCAGCCCAGCTCCCCCCTTCCCTCCAGCATCCCCAGCCCAGCTCCCCCTTCTCTTCGCCACCTGCTCCTGTCCAGCTCTCAGCATCCCCGGTCCGTCTCCCCCATCCCCCCAACCCAGATCCCCTCAGTCCGACTGCCCCCAGCTCCCCCAGCCCAGCTCCCCCCACCATCCCCAACCTGGGTCCCCCTTTCCCCACCTCTACCTGCTCCGGTCCAGCTCCCCCCCTCCCCAACCTGGGTCCCCTTCCCCCCCCCTCTACCTGTCCCAGTCCAGCTCCCCCCCTCCCCAGCCCGGGTCCCCCTTTCCCCATCTCTACCTGCTCCAGTCCAGCTCCCCCCACCCTGGGTCCCCCTTCCCCCCCCCACCTGTCCCAGTCCAGCTCCCCCCTTCCCATCTCCCCCCAGCATCCCCAATCCAGCTCCTCCCACTCCTCAGCATCCCCAGCCCGGGTCCCCCCTCCACCTGCCCCAGCCCAGCCGCCGCCCCAATCCGGGTCCCCCACCTGCCCCAGCCCAGGTTCCCGCACCCCCCAGCATCCCCAGCCCGGGTCCCCCCGCCCCAGTCCAGCTCCCCCGTAACCCCCGGTCCGGCTCGGCTCGGCTCCCACGGCCCCCCCGATCCAGCCCCGCTACCTGCGGCCGGCGGGGCCAGGCACACGAACACCAGCAGCAGCAGCACCGCGCTGAGCAGAGGCCGCCGCCGCGGCCCCCGGAGCCGCTCCACAGCCGCCGGGGGGAGGCTGCCTGGCCCCATAACCATCCAGCCATCGGCCCGGGAGCCTCCAGCTCCAGCTCCAGCTCCGAGCAGAGCTGCTCCGCCGGCCCGGAGGAGACTGCGGGCTCCGGCCGCCTCCGTCCCCCCAGCGCCGCCAATGGAGCAGCAGAGGCAGCCAAGGATCTGCATATTAATAAGGCTGCAGCCAATGGGAAGGCAGCCAGAACCGACTAATCTGCATCTTCATTATCCTGCCACCAATGGGCACGAAAGCAGCGCCCCCAAATTCGTATCTTCAACAGCCTCCAACCAATAGGGCAGCTCCAAATGTGAAGCTCCAGCAAATAGGGAAAGAGCCAGGCCAAGCTAATCTGCATAACAATTAGCCTTTCACCAATGGGACAGCACCTAGGCCCCGCTAATCTGCATATTCATTCCCCTCCAGCCAATCCGTGACGGTCTTGTTTCACAGCGCTGTCCTTCAAGACACAGAGAGCTGCTGTTGAGGGCAATGGGGGGGGAGTAGCTGCTGCACACTGGGTCTGATGAAGCCAGAAGGGGAGGGGGCGAGAGAGACACTTGGGGATGGGGCAGATATTTGCCTTAGGAGTGCGCCAGGTGGAACCACATGGCATGTATCATAGTATTTTATTTGTGGGGCGAGAGGACAGATGCCTCCACATACAGGGGGCTTATTCCCCCCATGACCCTTTACAGGGGCTTTCTCTCCCGCCCGCAAACCCCTAAGAAGGCTTCATCCCACCCGAGCGGCACCCTACAAAACACAAGCCCCAAGGACATGTTCCACGTACCCTTAGAATGACGTTAACCGGTCCCACATGGCCACCCCCATCCTTAACAGGCAGCCTGGCCCAGTGATGGCCAAACTGGGAGACAGGACTTCTGGGTTCTCTGCCTGACTTGATGAGGCGCTTAGCCAATCTGTGCTTCGGTTTCCCCATTTTGTGGAAGCAGCCATCAAGCTTGATTCATTTCTGTTTGTAAACGTGCTGCGAGCTTTACAAGGGACAGGTGCGGCAGAAGGTCAGTGTTGTTACAGTTTTTCTTTAAAAAAAAGGATGGATTCCAAACCTCCCTCATCCTGTGCCGTGCCTCCCCCCCAAACAGCTATTGCCAGCAACAAATCACAAACATGATCCAGGCGAATATAATTCTTTCCCCGTTGCCTACAGCCGCTTGTGCTTCAGATCTCACTATGACCTTTCTGTCACCTCCAAGAGTGATTACAGGAACTCCCCGCACTGGAGCAATAATGGAGGGATTGGGTGATTCCTATTATTTTTTGCAAAGCTGCAGAGTGGACTCACTGCCCTGATTTTAAGGCTAGGCAGGGAAAAAACCCACCCTCTGTGCCAGGGTCCCCCTGTGTGCTGCCTTTCACTTAGTGGTGGGGCTGTCTGGAGAGTCTCTATTTCTCTATTGCTGTAAGAAAGAAAAAGGCTATGTTTGAAGGCATATGTTTAAGGTGGGAATGCAGGGAGCTTTCATTTCAGGGACAGCCGCCAATTAGAAATCTGGTCTCTAGGATCACCCACTCTGTTTCCACTCCAAGCTGTTAGGAAAACTGCTCTAAATCAGGAGCCTGCAAGTAGAATAGGGTTATGTTTGTATGTGCAGGTGTGTGCAGTCAAACCTGCCCATGTAAAACTGTACAATGTGCACAGAGGAAGCCGCTAAATACCTGCATGCACATACATCCATGCAACCCCCCCCCAACAGCAAACCTGCATATAAACACACATGTAAACCCACGAGCACAGTCAAATTTGCGTGTACAAACACCAGGAAACACGTACACACAAGCCGACATTTGTGTGCACACACGTGCCGAAGTACATGCCCACCCATCTAGACGTGTGTACACGTATACAGACGTGCAGACATAGAGAACAGCCTGCACTGCTCCGCTAAAGGACCTCCCTCTTCACAAACGAGACATTTCTTTAAATCCAGACCAGTTTGCCAAAGCTCCACAAGGGGAGCCTGCCTGATAAAGCCCCTAAAGCTGGTCTTTGTTCTTGTGAAGTCAGGCTGATCCCCTGGCCCATCAGCTGTGCAGCCAGAGGGGGCCCTGCACCTTAGCTGGATCCAAGAGCCATCCCACACCCGCCAGGTCCCAAAGCTGGATTTTCACTTCAGATGGCGTTAGGTCAGGGGTTGGCCTTCTGACAACAAAAGGCTCCTGTTTTTATTAACTCTCTTTAAACATTCGGGAGGGTAACATTATGGGAGTTGGAGGGTAGGAGATGGGTAAGGGAGGACAGGCAGGGAGGCAGCTTGAGGCTAAATTGGAAGCTTCCTCTCTCGCTGTCTCTTAACGTTTTGATTTCTCCTCTGTAGGTGCAAGGTGCTGCCCTCCTAAAACAGGGTGGGACAGAGAACGCCTGTACAAGGGTAGCTCATGGATTAATCCAGTTTAAATCAATGCATGGATCTGCAGAAGCGAGCAAGCAACATGGTTATTATTTGCATTACCATAAAGTCCCGAACCAAGATCAGGGCCCCATTGTGCTGGATGCTTTATAAACCCTGAGAGACAGACAGCCCTGGCCCCAAAGAGATTACAAGCTAAATAGAAAAGAAAGACGAAGGGTGGGAGGAGAAACAGAGGTCACGGCCTTGCTCTAGGTCACACAGCGTGTCAGAGCCAGGAGAGAACCCCAATATCCACGAGGCCAAATTGCATGTGATCTCTCTGGACACTTGACAAAGTCTGGAGCCAGCTCTGCTCTCATTCATACTCATGAAAATCCGGAGCAACTGCAGGTATTGTTGCTCCAGATTTACACCAGAGTAAGTAAGAGCAGAATTTAGCCAATTAACTAATTCTAACAAACTCATGTGAGGTATGTAGCATGCACTGTCACATTCAGGCCCCCCTCGAATTTCCCAGCTGTTGCTATGCTGCACACTGTGGCCACACACAACCTCATGGCACGACCAGGAGGAGAACTCAATTCCTGCCCTTTGAAAACCACAGGCCTTGAGGCAAAGGAGAATCTCTATTAGTGGCGCGGGGCCTATTATAGAGCTGAAGGGCTCTGATCCTAACCAGGACTGGGCAGTGGTGCCACCGACATAGAAGGTAGCCAGTTTGTTACAGTCTAAGCATCATTCCCATGTTCCAGATGGTGACAGGAGGAGGAATGAGTTGGCCAAAGCCCTTAAGTAAGTCAGTGGAAGAGCAGCAGGTATTAGAATTCAGGAGCTCCTGACTCCCAGATCTGTTCTCAGTCCACTAGCCCAGTAGTTCTCAACCAGGGGTCTGGGACCCCCTGGGGGTCCACCAAGCAGGGCAAGCATTAGACTTGCTGGGGCCCAGGGCCCCTCTGCATGGGGCTGAAGCCTGAGGCCCTGAGCCCGGCCACCCGGGGCTGAAGCCGAAGCCTGAGCAACTGAGCTTTGCAGGACCCCCTGTGGCATGGGGCCCTGGGCAACTGCCCTGCTTGCTGCCTCCTCACGCTGGCGCTGGTTTTTATATGCAGAAAAACAGTTGCGGTGGTACAAGTGGGCGGTGGAGTTTTTGCAGCATATGGGGGGGGGGGGCAGAAAGAAAAAGGTTGAGAACTTCTGCGCTCGCCCGCACCACTCCGCACCCTCACCTCAAGTACTGTAACTCCCCAGCCACTGCATGACTGCCTTCCCTAGCTCCCTCAGAGACGCTCCGGTTCTGAACCTCCCAGAAGCCCTGCAGTTCTGACCTTCACACAGACCCTCCCACGAGCTGACCTCCACCCACCTGTCTTTTGGACGAGACATAAAATTGAAACCCTGAGCACTTGTGGTCATTCAAGATCTCCTGGCACTTCAGGCAAGACCAGGTGTTAATCCTGTTCGCGTAATTACCGTCCACCATCTAAAATCCACCCGCTGCAACTGTATTTGGATACATTCTCCGTCACGCCTGATCCTAAAGGGAACTGTTAAACAGCTGCCATGTTCCATCCCAGAGGTGACTGCCTTTTAGTGGCTGGCTAAGTGACGCCTGTGCATATTGGACCAAATCCTGAAGTCCGCACTCAGGGGCAGCTCCGGCTGACGTCAATGGGAAGACGAGCTGTTACCCTGCCCTTTGTAGTTCTATGTTCCTTTGGACTCCATTGCACTGACTTGCCTGTTCACTGGTTCACCATTGTCCTGCAGCTCCTTTACACCAGCCAGGCTGACACAAGGGGGCCATAAAGACCACCAGGGATTATCCCTGGCAAAGGAGGCCTCTGTGCCTTTCCTGAGGACTGGTTTTGGACCAAGTTTCTCCTGTCAGGGGACGCCACACAGGGACCACTGAAGGATCAGATTTACCTCCTCCCTACATGGCATTCGCTGCTGTGAATCAAAGCGCTTGCCAAAACCCCTTTGTCTCCCGCTGGGTGGATACAAATAAGCAGCGTCAGGGGTTCCGATCTCCGCACTCTCCTTGCAAAGAGACATTGAGTTCACATCTTCATTCAAAGCAGGCTGAGGTGGGACATGATGACCAGTCCGGAAGAGCCCATGCAGGAAGGCTTTGGGGGGAGCTTGCAAAAAGTAAGGCTGCATACTGGCCTCTGTCTGAGCTAGGACTGATGGACAGACGATTCATCTTCTCCAGAGTAGCTGTTCTCACGTTCTTTGTCTCACTCCATCACCATTTTAGGGGATATTTTTAACTCCTCAGGCCAATTTTAGTCCTGGGGCTGTGCCAGGGCTGATTTTGGTCCCTTGTCCTCAGGTGTCTGTATGGCGAAAGGATTGTTTTGTTTACCCAAGGACCCGGATTATTGTTTGTGGGGTGCGAAGTGAAGTTGTGGCCTTGCATAAAAGGGTTAACGGAAGGCATTTGGAGCTGAAGGGTTGCATTAGTTCTGCTGTGATTACTGGAAACCCTGGGGACAACTGTTTGACAGTACAGGCAAATTCAGAGGAGGATCAGGGCACTCCTGGCTGATGCAGAACCAAGGTAGGAACTGTGACCTGCCCCCTCACCTGAGAAGAGGGGTGGGCAGGAAAGTGAGACTCTAACGAGGAAGCCAGTGTGGTCTAGTGGTTAGAGCAGCAGGCTAGACATCATGAGAGCAGCGGGCTAGACATCATCTAGTCCTCTGGCTTTGGGCAAGTTAGTTTCCCTCTTTGTAAAGCAGCGATCACAATTCTCAGCCCATCTGTGTGGATCCCATCCCTACTTTCTCCATGTAACTCACCCATCCTTTATTACCTGTCTCTCACCTCCCTTCACCACAGAGCCACGTTTTGTCCTTCTCTTCCTAATGGGGAACGACACGGTATGGCAGCTTCTCTCTTGGTGCACTTAGTTACATCCTAAGCTGAACTGTAACGGGCCAAGCAGGGCATTACATCCATGCATGGCCCCTGCGGACTTGTCCAGGGCTCTGATCTCATCTTGCTGGCACCATTTTAGACGCAGGCTTGCCTAGGGACCCTTTTGTTTTGCAGATGAAAAGCCTTTCATTAATCTCTGCCTAGTCTTTTAAATAAGCTTTGCTTTAGCAGCCAAACTCAGACAAGCTGAGCCCCACCTGGAATTCCTCTGCTTGAAGTGGAGTTCCAAAGTATCTATCTATCCACACATTTATAACGCACTCATCCCACTCATCTCTGAGCACCTAAGGGCTTCCTAAAATTCAGCTGGGACTGAACGTCTGTGCAGGAAACCAGCTGAGATGCAGCAGGAAAGCCCTCACAGATATTGCTACACAAATGAGCCTGGGATGAAAGAGAGAGAGGGGCCAGGATGGAGCAGTGAAGGAGGAGACCTCTGATTATTTCCCGTGCCGGGCCAGCGTGGCGATTAGACAGACAAGATAGGTGTGAGGCTCGCACATCTACAAGGAGGTGCTACAGAAAAGGGGACAGGGGGAAGGAAATAGACCAATCTGCCCCAGTCAGCAAGGAGCACTGAAGTCGAGCATGGAGGGGCGGAAGGCACAGGAATCAACCAAGTTCTGCCTCATTGTGCTTTTCATAGAATCTCAGGGTTGGAAGGGACCCTGGGACACCGCGGAGTTGGCATCCCGTAGTGATATAGCGATGATGACATAAGTAGAGATCTCAGTGGTAAAGGACCCAGCTAGCTCACCAATCTACTCTCCCTCCGCGGCAGCTGCCGTCAGCTCTGACACGGCAGATAATAATTCTCATAGGGTACCAGCGTGATAGATTAGCTGCACACTTAGATAGAAAGGTACGTATGGAGACAAACAGATGGATACTCCAAACACAATATCCCCAAGTGCCTTCTCTGACTACTTGTCTCATGAGCATAAGAAGCCTGCGCCATGTACCCCACAGGATTCAGTGTTTAATTTCCAGAGGACAGCACTTTTTACGTGGACTGGCCAGATTTATTGACATTCCGCCAAGCCTCCCATTCCCAGGCGGTTATCTCTTTCTGTCTACTTGCTCTCTGTGTGATCCCATGGCACATAATGGCAGGTCTGACGCGGGGTGGGAGGGATGGTTATGGGTCAGCTGCAGGCTGAGCGGCAGGAAGGGGCCATGGATGGAAAAGTGTGGTTATCATTTCTGAACTGTTGCCTGCGCTCGCTGTTTCTTCATATAGGAGAAACATCTCTAGGGGCCAGATCTGACATTGCGCCGTTGAATTCAGCAGAGCTATGCTGCATGACACCCGCGAGAAGCAGAGCCACGAATTTCAGAAACTGTCCTAACTCCCAATTCTTTCCCCCACCCCTTGCACTCCTCTTTCCAGTGGTTTTGACACCACCATCCAGTGCCCAGTGGCCATTCGCTCCCCCACGAGCAGGCTGTCCTTTTTCACAGGGATGGGTGGGTCACATTGGAACTTGAACGGGAGATCTCCAGAGAGCGCCTGTGTGCGCCACGAAGTGCGGATGGCGATTCTGATGCATCAACGCCACCAGCCTATGGGGAGAGGACACCGTGCTGATGGAGGCGCCATCTTTCAGGAGAGACATCAAACCAAGCCCCATGTCACTTGGGGTCAGTAAAGAGCCAGCAGCAATTTTCATTGTGGCTGGGGGATTAGCCCCAGACACGCTGGCCAAATTCCAACATGAGCAATTACATTCTGTCTAGCCATAGTCCGCTTTGTGGCTCTGGCTGGATACATTTACTCTTCACTTCCTGTGCTAAGTTACTGCCATGCTTCACTCCAGAGGTGGCTGCCTATCAGTGGTGGGAGCTGGGGTGAGGTTTATAAGTAGGTATTAATATAAATGGTGCATCTACTTTGCAAATCAATTGCAGCCTGTGAATAGGAAGTCCAGCTTGGAACTCCACTTCTCCCTATAGGCCCTTCCTTCCCTCATGGAGGCCAAGAAGAACCTTTTGCAGCTCTTGAGGAATTCAACCGGAGGCAGTAAACTGGGGAATGCAGTGGAGGAAAGGGGAGGGGGGGGCATGTGTGCGGCAGCTGCTGCTTTCCTGCAGGTGGCCGAAGCATGGAGAAGGCGGGGTGGGGTGGGGGAGAAGGGACGTGGGAAAGCAACAGGAGGAGAGCACGTCTTCCTTGGTTGCAGAGCTGCCCAGCATGCTTGACCTAAGGAAAGAGCTGTGTTTTAACCCAGGTGTCTTTGGGCCTTCCCGAGGGGAAAGGACAGAGAAGCTGAACCCTCTAAAAGCAACGGAGACAAGCAGATCGGGAACCTGGAGCCCCAAAAAGCTAGCAACAAAAACCCAGACATCCCCACCTGTTAGCGTTTAAAAAGAGAAACCACAAAGCCCTGACATCACAAAGCATTAACGAGCAACGGCTATTACAGGCTGCCTGGTATTCCTGCACAGGAAGTTAGGCCTCAGGAATTCTTAACTCACAGCTCTGCAGCTGTGCAGATGGTTTCCTCATAAAGCCCTGAACTGCAAGTGCCTCTGTCCCCGTCGGCTAACCTTTCCCCTCCCGTTCTCCACGCCCCGCCAACGGCGGAGGGGACCGTGAAGCCGTGGCCTCGCGCTGAGGCCTAGCTGCGAGCCAATCTGTCACGCCTCCGCCCCGGGGGGGTCTCAAAGGACGGCGGTCGAGAGCGAACCGGCTACATTATCACCGGAGCGGCGATTAACCCAAATTAGCAAATTGGCGGCTGCCCTCGGAGTCTGTAATTATTGAAATCGGTTGCGGGGGGAAAGGAAAACGTTAAAAACCCAGGCGAGATAGGCCTCACAGTTAGCCGGGATGGAGACGTGTGCAAAGCCAGATACCACGGCAGCCTGAAACCGCAGGCCTTTAAATCATTGTCTTGGCTCTGCTTTCTCCCCACCTTGAGTTTCTTAGTTCTTGTTACTGTCGCCCTGCCAGGTCTCGCTTTAAACTGAACAGAAGAAAAAAAAAGCACAGCGGAACTAGCGTGTTTTGAAAGACCTGTCTCTCCACAAGGCAGGAGGCCGGGGAAGAGAGAGGAGTGCATGCCGGGGTGTGTGAATAAACTCAGACATCTGGAGAACGAAATCGCCTCCGCTGGAGTCTGGTTTCAACGCTACAAATAAACCTCCTGGGAACCTGATGTCCATCCCGCTTCCCCCCGTCCCTTGGAACAAAGGAGCCTGGCTTTCTGGCTCGTGATCGTACCACGTGCTTTGAGGGTGGCTGTTGGTGATGGATGGAATTAACACCGCTGAACTGTTCGCGGGGAAAGCTGTCACACTCGCAGCAGTCGGGCTGCACGGCTTGGGGGGACTGGCAAAACGGAGCCTTTCACAGGATTCTGCTAGTTCAAATCCACCTCAGGGTGGTAGCAACTAATTATCGTTAGGTGTATTACCAGGGGGTCTGGAGACAGCTCTATTGTGCTGGGTGCTCCATAGCCCGTCCCTTGAAGATTTTATAGTCTAAATAGACAAGACAACAAACTGTGGGAGAAAGGAAGTAGTATTATCACTATTTAACTGAGGAGGAACGGAGGCACGGAGAAATTAAGGGCGCCTCAGCAAAGGAGCCTGGGATTGATTGGGCCACGAAAAGTGAGCTCCACCTAGCCTTATTAGCCCCCGCCCCAAACATCTGTGTCCGGCAGCAGGGACAGAGGAGCAGCTCCTTGATTCCTGAAGGCCTGGCGTCTACCAAACTTTGTCTAGAAACCAACTCAGAGAGGATTTCCCAGCTGTTCTCCTATCCTGCAACTGCCCCAGGATCCTACCCACCCAGTATCCAAGCCAGGGTACTGGTCTCAGTGGGGCCCAGAAGTAGAGGATAATAGGACGAATATTGCTCTGCCCGACTTTCGCCCCCACAAAATCCTCAGCCCCGTCCGTCCCCTCTTGAAACCACACTCAGAACTATGGGCCTTTTCTCCTCGGATGTTTGGTCACAGGCATTGATTCCCGCACTGCTTTCAGCCAATTCTTTTAACCCTTGGCCCCAGGCGGCTCAGCCTCGCTCGGGCAGAAGGATAGGGTTACAGAGCTGCCACTGACCCCACCACCGCCCTTCCCCAAGGCCCCGGAGTCGTCGCCAACAGCAATGCCTCCGATTTATCCCCACTTGTCAAAGCAAAGCCAGATCCCCATCTCAACCACCCCACCCCGAGCCTCCATCCAGCTGCCTCGCCTCACCGCCCAGGTACGGGAGGAGGAAGGAACAAGGGGCTTGGGTGAGCAGCGAGGAAAGCTGGAGGCACCATACCTTCCCCAGGCAGATTCCTGCTGCTTCCCTGCAGGTGGAGCATGCGACAGGGGCAGGGCTTGTACTGCTGAGAACTTACACGCTAGAGAGAGAGAGAGGGAGCCCCGGCCAAACAATGAGGACCTCATCCCGCTCTGACTGCAAAGGGGTCTTGAAGTGGAGGGGAAACACTCCCCGAGATGCTCACCACATGGGACTTCTCCGGGTCATGCAGAGGTGTTGTTAGGTTCTGGAGCAGCCTCGTTCCCAGCCCTCAGAACAGGGAGCAAATCAGGGGCCTGGTGGCTAGTCTCTGCTTCCCAGGGGCCATGGGAAGCAGTGCGTAAGTTAGAGCAGCCCCAAGAAGCCCTATATTTTGCTGTGGCTCCGTTCCCCCATCTATAAAGCGGGGATAACAATCCTTCCTTTCTCCTCCGCTTTCTGTCTTGTGATGCTCTTCAGGGCAGAGACTGTCTCTTATTATGTCTGTAGAGCGCCAAGCACAACAGGGGCCTGATCTCAGCTGGGGCTTTTAATACTTACACTTTAAAAGCACTGTGTGAAAAGCACGTTAAGGTTGAAAAGTCAAGACCTCGGAATTATGGCCCTCCATGCAACCTTAATTTGGCCTCCTTGTGCACCTGCATTAAAACCATCACAAGTTCCCTCACAGGACCCCTGCCTCAGTCAGGGCACAGGGTAATTTCACAAGTTTTTTAAAACCTTAAAACCTGGAGGTGTGTGTGTGTGTGTGTGGGAAATCATCACATAGAACCAGCCTGACCCCCCTACATAGGTCATCAGCAGGGTGAGCTCTTTATCCACCGCACAGACCTCTGACACTTGAGCCAACGGAGTAAGTGAGTTTCACAGCTGTTCGCTAGACAGTAGCGGAATGCTGAGACTCAGGAATAAGGGGGCCGGTTCCATGTTCAGGGGGGCAGCATGTCTAGTGGTTACAGATCCGCTGTGCCTCTCTGGCTTTTGCCCATCCCAATTCCCAGCCTCTGGCCCTGGCTCCAGCCCCTGTTCTCATTTCCTACCATTTTCCTCGCCGGGTCCTCTCCTCCCCCATCCTTTGTTCCTATCCCATTTTAGGTCCCCCTCTGCTCTTACCTCTGTCCCTTCTCCTGCTTCCTGCTCCCAACCCTCTTCCCCCCACCATCCTGCATCTCTTTTCCATTCCTCACCCCTCTGCCTTCGAGTCAGGCTTGTTTCCTCCTTCCCCTCCTCCATGCCACCAGGGGATGGTCTCCCAGACTCTCTGTCCAGTGTCCAGCACCAAAGCTGGCTTCCGGGTCTCCAGCAGTTGAGAGCAATAATTGCAGAGAAAGTCCTGCTGAAGCCCCTCCACCGCCAGGCTGCAGCAGGCTCAGTGAGGATGGTGCATGCAGTCTGATCACATGTAGGAGCTGCGAAGGGATGGAGCGTGCTCAGTGCAGACAGACTCTTCAGAGAATGCAGCTGCAAAACTCTAACAAGTCTCTACTGAGCATGTGCAAACTGAGACTTTTAGAGACTTATAACTTGGCCAAATTTGGGTGCATTTCGCGAGGAAAGCAAAAGGCATCTCCCTGGCATAAAGATGACCCCCCTGCCAAATTTCAATTCTTTGCTCCAAAGCCTGGAGGCGCTAGACTTTCTCACCAAAATGGTTGTCAACATTTTTTTTTTAAACATGGGCAAACAGCATATTTTTCCTTACTTCGTTTTCCGAGATGGCTGAACCGTTTTAGCTGAAACTTTCCAAAATATTTCAGCCTTGGGAAGACACCTCAGGCATGGAAAATTTTAGCTTGACCGGTTCAAGTTTGCCAAAGTTATAAATGACTGAAAACAAAGTCTTATAATGGAATATTAAGAAAACAGAACCTTTATAATGTGCCAGGCGACCTTAACTACAGGTGTCACTGCTTGTGCCACCGCTAATATTTTTAAAGTAACAAGCTCTTTGGGGGCAGGAAACATCTTTTTGTTCTGTGCTCGTACAGCACCTACCACCCTGGAGCCCCGACTCATGACTGGGGCGACTAGATGCTGCAGCAATACAAATATTACAAACTAATGTTATTATAGGGACTGATCTCATGGCTTTTTAAAAAAAACATGCAGTTATATTGCCCAGTTGGTGGTCATTACGAGCCACAGAGCTGGGAAATACAGATAGGGGGAAACAGAACTGCCGAATTACTCATAGACTTGGAGCTCAGAGGAAATCCTCAGGAAATTGGGTCATGGGGGGGTGTTGGTGGTGGAGGGGATGTTTGGGGTATTAACATACTTTGTACGCACACATTCCAGAGCTGCTGTTAAATTATCGGCTCCAGCTCCTCAGTGGTGTAATGCAGCATAGCGGACCTGTGCTCCTTTACAGCAGCTGAGGATCTGAATCCGGCCCTGATGCCGTCAATTACCCGATTGATTTTTCGAAGCTATTTCTGAATGTCAGAACTTCTCCCCCTGCCTTCGAGGAAGAGAACATCTCAGACCCCCACGGCAGCAGCACAATTTCCCCTTTCATTGCACAGCTGCCAGAGTTTGGCTGGTATCTCCACGCCCGGCTCCGGCCCAGCCACTACAGCTGGTTCACCTTTCGCACAGACTCAGCAACTTCCCTATCCCCCCGCCTCACCCCCCAGCGCCGTCCCGGAGAAAATGGGTTATTTATGAGGGGCCAGAGGCAGGAAGAAGGGGGCCTGCAAAATATTACAGGGAAGAAATTCCTCGTGGGTGGAATGTGTACAGGATAAATGAGGCTTTTTATGCTTCTTTTGTACGATCTTGGAAACGGTGGATTTCTTGCACCAGGGAGCAAAAACATAACAGCCGCTGCTGGAAATGGAGCTCCCCTCCCCCTCCCCCTCCCCCCCCCCCCCAGATCCCCTGGTTCACGTGTGTTACCAGCTCGTCTGGCGTATTCCTTTTCTGATCCCGTCTACACTTAGGGCTAAATCTTCTTGATTCCCCTCGTGTTGCCATTTACACCAGTGCAAAGGGAGCAGCGTTTCACACAAAGTGCAAGGCACTAGGGAAGCAGCTAGATCCCTTAGGATCCAGCTCATCGTGCGCCCGCCCCTCACTCTCTGGCCCTCACTGGGTGCAGAAAAAGATGGGGGAGGGGGTCTCTTCATGGACAGGGGAGGGGAATCCTGTTCCCAAGGCATCTTCAGCCCCACCCAATATCTCCTCCGGGCAGAGTTTCAGGGTGCGCCCCGTGCGAGCCCCCCAAATCCTGCTGCTCCTGTAGAGGAGGGGAAGGATTCACTCCCCGGCCTAGGAGCTGTTGCAGGACCGTCAAACCCATGACAAAGGCGGCTGCCACATTGTCCCTTGTAGTGGGACAGTCCTGATTTTTAGGTCTTTTTCTTATATAGGCTCCTATTACCTCCCAACCCCTGTCCTGATTTTTCTCGTTTGCTGTCTGGTCACCCTAGGCACAGCTGCCCTCAAGTTAAACTCATCCCAGCCCTTGCAACCAACTGGGACGACCAACACTTGCCAAATGCCTGGGATGGATGGGTGTTACGTGTGGACACTGCAAGCCTCAGCCGTTCCAAGCACTGGTTTTCTGCAACCTCATAGATGGAGGGCCAAATTCTCAGCCCCACTGTGGCAAACTGCATGGATTTCAGTGAAGTTTTTTTTTTTTTTTTAAAGACTAAATCTTTACTTGGCATTTTGGAGTCACTGAATTTGCACAGCAACTGTTTACAGTAAAAATACTGAAGAGGTGGGACAAGCACTGAACTTTGGAACCAAGTGTTAAATACAAAACAACGTCAACAAGAATTTCACCTCCTCCCAGAGACCAGCAAGGAGGTTTGTGCACCTTTTATTAACTCGTTACACTGGAGTGACTCTTCATTTCTTTTCAGGCAGATGTGTAAATAGAGCAGTATTTGATTGTGCAGCTACCCAGAAGATGTACTCAGCACAGGGAAGTTGGTGTGCACAGTTTACAGGCCACCACTCACACTGTGGGGTTGCTCTGGGTTTACCTGGGCATAACCTGGCTCAGGCTTTGAATAGGTGCTGCTGCTCAGCATCCCGTCTGGCAGGCAGGTTAACAACTCTGAGGTGCGAGGCGCATGGTCAAAAGTTCCCAGGTGTTTGTGCCGGATCCCCTCACTCGCCCCATAGGGCTCTCCCCGTATTCAGCCGGCAGCTGGCTAGAGCCACCTCCATCCCGCTTGAGGGGTGGGGGCAGGCTGAGAGGCCGGGGGCGTGCAGACAGCAGGCGCAAGGTGAGGGAATCGCAGGGCGGTTAAGGCAGGAAGCGAGAGCAGCTGGGAGCGGAGCGGGCGGATGGAGGCCGCTGGGGTGGTGAGGAGCTCAGTAAAGTCTCCACTCCGCTGTGCACCATTTCCTTTCTGCCTGCTGCTCTCTGCCGGCAGGCACCATCGCTCACTTCACACCCACCCTGCCCAGCTCCCCCTCCAGCCAGCGGGCAGGGGAAGGGCTCAGCTGGTGGGTGGGGACGGGGAGCAGAGCCGCTACTCACTGATGAGGTGCCCGGCCCCTGCTCTCAGGGGCATTGCTGCCCCGGAGCTCTGGAACCAAAGCACCGGAGTGTCACACAAGGGCCAGAAAGTAACGGGAGCCCTGCAGATTACAGGCATCCTGGCGCACCGGCTACCCTCCCAGGGGCACTTCACCCCTGTGCCAGTGCAAGGGAGTGGAGAGATGGACCCGCTCAGCAGCTGCCAACCTTGTCAGAGGCTAAAGCAGACCCCTGACTTGGGCCCCTGCTCCAAAAGTCCTGGTTCATTTTTTTGGAGGGCAGGTGGGGGAGGGGCTGACGGTGGGATTTCCATCCTAAACCAATGGGCAGCAAATGACATGGGAATGACACCCCTGGGAGGCCCTTTCACCCTACAGACAGGGGTGTGGCCTGACCTTATTTTGTGGAGCAGCAACAGGTGTGGAAACAAGCCGCCTGTCACTCAGCACTGCTTGTGCCCTCTGCACACACACCCAGACACACACACACCCCTCACCCTCTCCTTCCAGGGACAGCACGGCTCTGCCTCATGTTGGCTTCAGTAAGGCAACTGGGGAGGAGCTGCACGGAGAGAGAAGTAATCATTAAAAAAAAGGGGAAGGGGGTGGGAAATCATCCACTGAGGTGCTCGTCCATGGAAAGAAAAATCCCAGGGACTGTCCCATCTGGAAATCCTGCTGAGCAGGGGCCAAGTGGGAGAGGAAGAGAGGGGCAGGCAATGAGACCTTCATGGCCGGGGGCCGGGGTGGGGGATTAGCCTATTGTGGGGGTCCTCGCATGTGCCTCTGAAGCATCTGGTGCAGGAGCTACTGGGCTGGATGGATCAAGAGTCTGATCCAGGTGCCCAGGTTCCTCTGAAGGCACAATCAAGCCCCCTTGACACTAACCCAGGCTGTTTTAGATCTGGGGGCACGTGGCCACTGTGGTGTAATTTACATGCCAAGGAGGCAGGAGCACGGAGCTGAAGAAGGCTGCGGGGGTGGGGGGTTGTTACTGCTAGCGGCGTCTTCCCTTGCTATGCCTCTCTTCTCTGGCCCCTGGGCAATTGAGTTACACTCGCCTGGGCGCTCTGACTCCGGGCACCAGCTCCTCAGCACAGCATCACAGAGATGCGTGGAGCTCTGCCAGCTTACACCCGCTGAGGATTAGGCCTGGTAAGCCATATTCAGAGGTGATGTGTAGTTGGAGGGGGGGGAGGCAGACGGTAGTCACTGTCCTGGCTGTCATGGCTCTCCTGGTGCACGCACACACTGATGGGCTCGGTGGGAGGGGTAGGCCACACCAGCTCACACTCCCTTGAGATCTCCTCGGACTCCCTTCTGGTTTGGGCTGATCACCTGCGAGAGGAGCGTTAAGCACCCAGGGACCATTCAGGCCTTGGCTTTCTTGGGAGTCGCTGCAGAGAGGCCACTTTTGGTGGCATTTTCTGCGGCACGGGCACCAGACAGATGATAACCCCTCTGGGTCACTGGGCTGGATCTGAGCTGGTGATTTAGCTCAGAAGGGTTCTGACCCCAACCCCGTTAGCCAGCTCACCCCACCCCTGTTCCTTTCCTCAGCGTCCACGGACCCGTGGCAATGCTGAAAGGAGAAGGGAAAAGCCAGACTTCAAACGATCCTGGAGTTCACACCGTCACGGAAAGGCTGGGGGCTCTCGGACTGACGGAGGCCGACACCGAAGCTACCCTGGGGCAAAAAAATGGAGCTGCCTTCGGCCTCGCGGGAAACGGGCTGTCCATCTTTTTAACGCGACGCCCCCTCCGCACAGAGTCAGGCCATTCTGGTGCAGCCGGGAAGCTGCCTCGGTGGGGTTTACACGGCGGCGAGATGAAAATCTGGGCCTCTCTGGCTCGTCTCCAGCACCAGCCTGTGCTGCTCAGCACCTCGTGTGGGAGTTGGAGGTGCCTGAAACCCTTGAACGGGGCTGAATCCCAAGGGGCTGCCTCAACCCTTTGCCAGATGGAGAGGCGAAGGGGGGTGGAGTTTCCCCTCTATTGCTGGGCTGAACACAGCATTGGTCCATGCTAAGGCTGATGACTCCGCTCCCCTCTGCTAGGCATTAAGAAGAATGACTCCCTCCACACACACACACACACATTTGCACCCCATTGTACCCTAGTGCTAACCGCTACGAGCTGGAATTGCTGCCGGAAAAGCGAAACGATCTCAGCTACGGCCCCCTTGGGGCAGTGAGACACATCCGGCCAGGGGGACAGAGGATCCGAACCATTTGCTGCTGCCTCTGGGCTCCTGCAGGCTGTTCTCCTGCACTGGGCCTGCAAATGAAAAGCAGCTGGGGAAGGTTTCTCTTGTACCTCGTGCGTCTCTTGTTGCCTCAGTATCTGGACGCCGGGGGCGCGGGTTTGGGAATAACAAAGAGGCTATTGAGAGGGGGCTGGGAGCACTTCAGGGAAGGAGAGCTTGTTTCAAGGATGAATGAGATGTTCTCTCCGGAGCAATTTGTCTGCTCTCATCAGCATCTGCTGCAAACACATGGCAGCGCCCCATCGAAATCAATCACCCCTAATTGGCAGGGCCCGCTCTAAAGAATACACAGGGGCCCCATCTCTCCTCGGCCTCACAGGGGCAGCCCCCCCCCACATCTAGCTGCTTATCTGGTACCCATCACCATCATATCTGAGCACCTCACAAACCCAGACAGGTCTAACTGCACAACATCTCCGTGACATAGGTCAAAGTGGCCGTGCCCATTTTACAGCGGGGTAAACTGAGGCAGCGCCAGTTTAAATGACTTGCCCAAGGACACAAAGGGAGCCTGCAGCAAAGCTGGGAATTGCAACCAGGTACCTTGGAGCCCAGCTGAGTGTTGTAACCGCAAGACCTTCTTGCACACTTCACAACAGCTGGCTGAATAATATAGGGTGACCAGACAGCAAGTGTGAAAAATCAGGACGAGCATGAGGGGGTAATAGGAGCCTATATAAGAAAAAGCCCCAAATATCGGGACTGTCCCTATAAAAACAGGACATCTGGTCACCCTAGAATAATACCTGTGATTTTCCATGGCTATTCAACTGGATTTTGTAATGCTGTCACTTTGTCTATGCTCACACTCCCTTGTGCTTCCTGCAAGCTGAGTTTTACGGGCATGGGCTTCTGAATCCTCCCATCAGGGCAACAGAAACATCACGACCTGTCTGAGATAGCCAATCAGAACTGAGCTGATATTGAACGAAAACTTACTCAATCCAAGGGCATCATGAATTACCCCACTCGCTGCCCCTGTGATCTCTCACCTTGGGCGCTTACATCCGGCCAGCCCTGGGCAACAGCAAGTTGTATGAGGTTTCAAAGTGGGCAGAGCTACTCAACCTTAAAGAACGGAGAGGGGGAGATCTCCAGAGGGCCCGGCCCGGGGAATGCAGGGCGTCATGGATCTGCGAGGACAGCACTAGAGATGGGCAGGGCAACACGGCTTTGGTTCTTTGCAAATAGGGCTGGTGAGGGGGAAATGGCATTGGAAGAAAAATGAGAAAGAAAGTATTTTGAGAGAATTTTAGATTTTTCGTGGAAATAATATTTTGGGGGAAGGGTCGTTTTTAGGGGAGTTTGGGGTTCCCTCCCCCTTGTACAGAAAACGTACACATTTCGAACGATAGGAAAATGGTGTGTGAAAATTTTTGTATCATCCAATAAACCATATTTTATCCAAAAAAATCCACAAAACCTTTTCAGCTAGGGGCTAGGAAAAGGCTCCTCGATATTCCTACCTAGGGCCAGCACTGTGAACATCCCTTTAATCACTAGCACCAGCCTTCTCTTCCCAACACACTCGAAGAGCTGCCCTGTGAAGTGTGAAGATGTGACTGCATATTTGAGACTTTGTGTGTGTGTGAACATGAGAATGTCTGACGTGTGTATATGAGAGTGTGTGATTTTGTGTTCACTTGTGCACGTGTGAGAGTGAGGTGTGTGGAAGTGTGTGTATGTGT
The DNA here is from genome assembly GCF_020497125.1 of Mauremys mutica. Lineage (NCBI taxonomy): Eukaryota > Metazoa > Chordata > Testudines > Geoemydidae > Mauremys > Mauremys mutica. The sequence continues at coordinate 6,673,439 of NC_059095.1, forward strand.
GACTGTGTATTTGTGTGGCTGTGAAGCTGTGTGTGCTTGAGCTTGTAGTGTGTGTGTGTGTGTGTGCACATATTCTGTGTGCCTATGTATATGGGTGGTGTGTGTGCGTGTGAGTGAGCGAATGTGTGTTGTGTGTGTATTTGCACATGCCAGTGTGTGCATATGTGTATGTGAGCTATTATGTTAGGTATTAGAGTGTGCATGTGCGTTAGTTTATGTGCTGTGTTTGTGTGTGAATATTTATAGTGAATAGGTGCGTGTGTGTCTGTGTTGTGTGATGGGTGTAGTGAATGTGTGTGTGTGGTGAATGTCTCTGTGGGTGTTGTGTTGTATTGCATGTAGTGAATATCTCTGGGTGTTGTGTTTATGTGTGTGTATTGTGTGTGGTGAATGTCTTTGTGGTGTGTGTAGTGCAGTGGTTCTCAATGTATTTACCACTGTGGACCACATCCACACAATATATATACTACCGGTGTGGCTCTGAGGATGTCACATGGGCCGCAGCTGTGTGCTGATTGGGCCACAAGTGGCCCCCGGACTGCAGGTTGAGAACCACTGGTGTAATGCCTGTGTGTGTGGTGAATGAGTGTGTACTGTGCATTTGTGTGTGGTAAATGTATGTGTTGTGGGTGTGGTGTGTGTATTTGTGTGTGGTGAATGTATGTGTTATGTATATGTTGTGTGTGGTGACTGAGTGTGTTGTGATTGTGTTGTGTATATGTTGTGTGTGGTGAATGTCTGTGTGTGTGTGGTGAATGAGTGTGTAATGTGTATTTGTGTGTGGTGAATGAGTGTGTTGTGATTGTGTTGTGTATATGCTGTGTGTGTCAGTGTATGTTGTGTGTGGTGAATGTCTGTGTGTGTGTGGTGAATGAGTGTGTAGTGTGTATTTGTGTGTGGTGAATGAGTGTGTTGTGACTGTGTTGTGTATATGCTGTGTGTGTGTCAGTGTATGTTGCGTGTGGTGAATGTCTGTGTGTGTGAACCCTAATTTAGGGCAGCATTTACCCGCAAAAGGAACAAAGCTGCACAGGACAGGCATGCCAAGGGGCAGACAATTAAGCCCGGCAGACTGCAGAGCTCTGGGATAATGGGAACTGACAATTAGAGACATTTAATCAGCCAGTGTGAAGCCAAGCGAGGCTCCGTCACCGAACAAGTGTGAACCAAACTTGAACCCGTCCGGAGCGCTAAGGCCCCTGCCTGGTAGATAATTAGAGGGACCAAACTTGTCTCTTTACAGGGATCTTGCCTTGAACTTTTCACCTTCTTCACACACCGAGTGCTGGTTGTCCTTTCGGGAGGTGTGAGTTCTGAACAAAAGCCGGAAGTCAATATGGGGCTGCAGTCCAGGCGGGCGAGGACCAATGGAGCACGGGCAGGGAACACATCTCCGAAACCCGAGCAGCTGGGGGACAATGCTATTTACCTTCCCTCTGTCCCTTCCCTTCTCTTTCCCTCCGATTCTCTTTTTCTCTTCCTCAGTCTCCCGCTGCTTTCAAAAGACAACCTCAAAATGAACCTGGGGGATCAGAGGGAAGATGTGACTCCGGAATGCCTAGCACAATGGGGACCCGGTCAGGAGAAGGGCCCCTCATAGCTACAGCAATACAAATAAAGTAATAATCATGCTAATCAATAACAAAGGAAGAGGATTCAGACACCTCCGCTTGAAGAAGCAACTAGGAAGAGGAAAAGCCTATAAAAGACACAGATGGAAACCCGCACGGATATTATTTATTCAGAGTATTATTATTATTCATAGGGCAGTAGCGTCTACAGGCATCAAACCCCCACCCCAATGGAGCCCCACAGGATGGGAGGGGAAACTGAGGCACAGAAAGGGGAAGAGACTTGTCCAAGGTCACCCAGCAGGCCAGTGGCATTGCTGGAGAGAGAAGCCGGGTCTCCCAACCCATAGCTCTGGGCCTTAGCAGTATAACTACAGCAGTAGAAAAAAAAAATCACAGCACGAATCCACATTGGCATTACGATACAAAAACTGTATTAACCAGGCCTTAGTGACAGTGCACCTTCCTCTGTCTGTGTTTCTAACAGGCCCTTCACCATAATATCTAGGGGTGAGATTTTCCAAGGTGCCCAAGCAAATTAGGAGCACAGGCCCACCGATTTCCAATGAGATGTGTGCTCCTAAATCTCCTGGGTGCTTTGCATCGTTCCATAGATTTTAAGTCCCGAAGAGACCATCGGATCATCCCACTGGTTTCTATCCCATCATTTCTCATGATTTTGAGCTCCCACTCCAGGTGTCTAGCGTCCAGCCACCCAGTTTAAGATAAAAGAGACAATATGAAGTGAGGTTGTTTCAAGGAGCAAACAGCCCACTGGGGATGCTTAAAACAGAACGTCTCCCTCCCTAGCTAACTGACCTCCACTTTCCCCCCTTGTACCCGCTAACCCTCTTCCCCACAGTTAGAGATAGTCCAGATTTTTCAGCTGAAAAACTCCAGTGGTTTCGCTGACATTTTCTGTGGGGAAACCATGACGGAATGTTTTGATTTTCGGCTCAGGAGAATCGAAATGGACACATCTCGTTTTGATCGAAACGTCAGTTTGAAAGGAAAATTTTCATTTCTCAAATGTGGCTTCAAAAGACAATATTTTGTTTCAATGTGTCAAAATCATTTCGTTCCGATGGAAAAAAACGCAGAATGTCCCTGGTCTGACGTTCCCTATTGGGAACTTTTGGGGATTTTTTTCATGTTGCAAAAAGTTTTTCATGGTTCAGTTTTTCTGCTCCAACATGGAACAGAAATTAATTTGAGATGCTGAGATTTCCCATGAAAGGAAAATTTAGTTTTTCAAACAGCTCTGCCCTTTTCTCTCACGCTCTTCTCCTTAACCCATTAAACATCTAACGTGGTTATCCGTGAGTGTGATTATGCAGCTGTCAGCATGGGTCTGGGACCATATGAGAATGCATGGTGTAGTGCATCTATGTTATGTGTGTGTCTATGTTATGTGTGTGTAGTGTGTTGTGTGTCTATGTTGTGTGTGTGTGTGTGTGTGTGGTGTGGTGTGTGTGGGTCTATGTTGTGTGTGTGTGGTGTACGGGTGGTATGTGCAAGTGACTGTGTGTTGCATAAGTTTGTTAGTGCTGCTTGTGTGTCTGGTGCGTGTATGTGTGAGTGTCTATGTATGATTGTGCAAGTAGGTGTATGGTTGTGTGTGTGTGTGTATGGGGGGGAGGGAAAGAGAGCAACAGAGAGTGTGTGCCCGGTGCATATGTATAAAGCAAAGAAAAAATGAAATACCCTCCACAATCATCGTGAAACTAACACAACACTTACTAACCATCACTGATCACTCTATGGGTGCACACCTCCCCTTCCCTTGGTCTCGCCTGTTTGATGTAAGCACTTTGGGACAGAGACCTTCTATTGTAAAACATATTTGTATCCAACACCCACCACAATCCTCTGGGTGCTAGAGATAAACACAACAACAGCAACACTAATCATTTTCCCCCAAAGTCCTTCCTTTTCCCCTTGTGATTTCTAATCCACGCAGCCCCCTTTGGCCACATGCTGAAGTGATCCCAGGAGCAGCACAGAATCCCAACAAAACTTATTTTCTTCCTTTCTTTCTAAATAAAAGGGGAGGATGGTGGTGGAGGGGCGGGGGGGAAAGCCCACACTCTGGAGGGAAATGAGGCATTTCACATGCCTCTGTGTCCCCAGCGTTTGATCCCTGTAGTGGAGAAAACGCCCTTTTGTGGCAGGTGCATTGAAACTTCTGGCGCTTCAGAGGGAGGCACCTTGTGAATGGCAGGAGAGGAATAATAAGTCATTCACTCACCCCGGTCGGCTGAGTGGCAGGAGCTGGGCTGCAGTGCCCCTAGTTTCACCCTCTGGTGCTTTGTCTGCAGCCACCGGGAGCCCTGGCTATGAAAGGAGGCTGCAGGAATCCGGCTGATCAGTCCAAAGGTTTGTAACGCCACAGTGGGGGATCTTTGGTGTGTCCCTCTTCACATTAAGGACCACAAGATAATCTCTAAACCCTGGGCCCCTCACTCCCTTTCAGGCCAGTGGTGTGTGCAGAGACACATACTCACACTGGGATTTTAGACCCGCGGTGCAACACCCTCCGCAAAGACACAATTTCCACCCGTGGAGCTCGATTTGCATCTGTGCTGGTGACACCTCACCCACCAAGGTGCATTGGTGCAAATCATGCTGCACTGGTGTGAACTGTGTTTACATTAGGGGGGTTGCAGCATGTGGCAGATGTGTCATGTGGCTAGGATGTAGCCAGAGCGGTGCGTGCAATGGATTTCCTTTTTGAACAGTCCCTTGCAAGCCTTCGTCCTTCAGCAAGAGTCATTATGGGAGGATTTAGGTTCCTTAAATCCTTCCAAGTTGCATCTTCCAACCTTGTTCGGGGTGGGCCTCATGTTCTACTTTCTTTGACCTCCGCACTATAAATCTTCTGTAAAAGCAGACTTTCCTCTGCAGTTTGGACATGATCCCCCTCCCCACCACTGCACTCATCTAGTTCCCAACTGCTGCAAGACCGCAGTGCGCCTGGGTTGTCTAAGCGTCTCCTCCTTTGTGACAAAATCAAGCCAATCGATGCGATGAATATGCCGGAACTTTTGACACTGAAAAACTGTTCCATTCCTCTCCATGTTTCTGCCCCATATGACAGTGTCATCATTACGCCGTTGAATACCCATATCTTCCTTGTCACACAGACATCCCCGCCACCTGAACAGAGGCCTCTGAAGATGCCGAAATGCCACCGACACAAAACCAATCCAATGTGTGACTTCTTCGGCTGTAGAACCTCCAGCTGGCAACTGACTCCTCAGATAAAACTATTCCCCCGACCCATCCAGTGTCACTGCCATGGGCTTGCATCTAGGGGTTTGCACTGGTGGCTAACTCCCACTCTAGAAGACCATGCCTTGCTTAGTAATTTGCATCTCGAAGGATCCCAAAGCTCTTCACCAACTGTGGTCCAGCTGCCGCACCCATTGAGGTCAATGGCCAAACTCCTCAGCCATCTCCTCTCCCAACTCTGGAATGCAGCCACCTATGGGGAGGAACGCAACAGCTGTTCAACAAGCCCCAGCAACAGGCCAGGAATAGCCTATCTGGATTATCATACTGGAACATATGTATGATAATTTAGCAGGATGGTCCCCAAATCTAATAACCTTGATTCTAGATTTAAGCAACACAAGAAAACACAGATAGGAAAGTTACCAGAGGTTGCACGAACCCTAAAATCTCCTGTTCCTCTTCCACAGGGAAACCAGCTACCTGGGTTATGCCAGGAGCAAATATTCTACAACAGGAAACAATTGAGAAGAACAACAACAAATCTTAAGGGACAAATTTTCAAGCCTGTTAGAAAAAGGTCAACATTAATGAGAGCACCGAGTCCCCCCCATCCCTCATCTGTGCACAGCACGGGCGGGTTTTTGCTGGGACAGATGGGTGAGGTGGCAAATCTGAACTGGCACATTTGAAAATTTGCCCCAAGATGGCACACGCAGCAAAGGTCTGTTGCCACCCCCACTGCTGGCTTGGGACCCATGCACTAGCCAGCTGCCTTGGCCTGCCAGGCCTTGGGGTGAAAGCCAGATCCTACTGAAGTCAATGGGAATTTTATCATTGATTTGAATGGGGCCAGAGTTTCAGCCCCGATTCTGACCTCGCTGACACCCAGTGACCAGAGGGATCTAACGCTAGACAGATTGTGGGGGGACACCCCACACCAAGGACCAAGCCCGTGCTCCTCACCCATAGACTTCACTGGGCAAGGGACCGAACTCGCACATTTTCGGGCCTGATCCCGTTCTCATTGCAGCCAACGGCAAAACTCCCATTGAGTTAGACGGAAGCAGGAGCAGGCGCTTTGTGTACAGAGGCGGCATTTACACAGTAGCTGTTAAAAGAAGGGGAAGGGGAGGGAAACGAATCCAGTGCCTCCTCCCAAAGCGTAGCTAACGTCGGCGCCGACAAGGTATGAGAGGAGAAGGCCTGAGGCTGATGCCTGCTCGGTGAATTAAAGAAACTCCTGGAATATTTTGGAGCCCAGCAGACCCAGCTCTCTGACAACCCCCCTCGCTCCCCGTTGAGCCTGGGACCCTGGAGATCCCGGCCCTACCCAGCCCCATGCTGCCAGGAACCCGCAGTGGTTGCAGATGCAGCCTGTTGGGAGCGAGGGAAGGGGTCATTCCCCCACCCCCCTGCGCACTGTCCCTCCTGTTCACACTTACTCCTTTCCCCTCTTTGGCAAGAGACCTGCTTTTGATAGCTGGAGCAGGCACTGGTACTGGTGGGAGGGGTTGGTTTTCAAATCCCCCTCCGGCTCGCCAAGGCCCCCCCCCTCCCCAAGCCCCGCTCCTGATAACTGTATAATTTCTACAGCGCTTATTGTGCTGCCGCCGCACGATGGGGAAAGTCCCGTTTGATTAGCCTTTGAACGCCCAGTGAACTGGAAACGCGCCCCCTGAAACAAAGAGGAGAATTCTAATTCCCCCTGCAAAGCCCTTTGGTATTAACCCAGACACCAGAGCTGTCGGGGCTCTGCAAGGGAGGTGCTGGGGAGGCGGCGGGAGGGGGAAGAGATTCACTGTTAATTGGCACTTTCTAGGCTTTTCTCCTGCCTTCGGGAAAACCAGCCCTTGTTTGAAAAGTTTGTCGGGCCTTGCTGGGAGAGCGTTCATGGGTCACTTCTTAGCCTTTGTCAATTTGCTTCTCTCTTACTCCCCTCCCCCCCCCCCCCCCAAGGCAGATCGCCTCCTTGCAGCGCCCGGTGAAAACTTTCCTTGTGTGCACAAGATGCTAGAGTCCATTCTTTGCAGACGGGTTGCGAGGGAGAGCGGGGAGCTGGGGGCGGGAGTGGGGGCATCGGCGGGCAATAACTGGTTCCATCCAACAGAATCTCATGGAGGAATTTGGGGGCGGGGAAATGAGCCCTCTTCCCCCTGTTTAAAGTCACGTTGATGCTGACCTGGTTTTTGTGGGGGAGCAAAATTCCCCAGCAAATGGACATCTCTGAACCCCCACCCCCACCCCCCGAGCCAGATCCTGATCTCTGTTACGCTGGAGTAAATCCCCTGAGGCCCAGGGAGTGGATCTGGGTGTACCCCAGCATGACCGGGAGCAGAATCGGGTCCGGCACGTTGGACAGAAACAACCAGTTTCAATGCACTTTCATTGGTGTGGCGAGGGATAAGAGTGACAGCGGAGGGAAGTGGCTGGGACTAGTGAATTGGGAGCCCCCCCCATATCTGCAGGGCTGGGGACCCAACTGTGCAACAAGCCAAACCTTTGGGGTCTACTCCCCCAGACCCATCCCTCCCGGCCATGCTCCCTTTAGGGCCGGAGCCATTCCTGCTTCTGTAACTCTGTGGTTGACTCACCAAGCAGCCGCTGCCTCGGTTTCCCCACCCATAGGATGGAGATAATGGTACTGACCCAGCTTTGAGAAGGACTCTGAAGCACCCTGGTAAAAGGAGCTATCCAAGCAGACGATCTGTCAGCCTCACTGTAAGTTAGAGCAGCCCAGAGGCTGCTGTAACTTAGGGTATGTCTACATGCAGTCAGAGGTGTGACTGAAGCATGGGTAGCCATACGCGAGCTAGTTCTGACCCAGCCACTCAAATAACAATAGCACTGGCTTTAGCACAGGCTGTACACGCTCTCCTGGGACCCTGAGTACACATGCGGGTGGCTAGCCCGTGCTGCTGTGGCTTCCCGGCTAGTGGCACCCACGCTCGCTAGATAAACATTAGCTTGGGAGTACATCTGCATGTGCTGAACTCCCATCCCCTCCCTCCCCAGGACTGCAGTGTCACGCTCAGGATGCCTAGAGTGTCTGAAGAGACTCCCCGCACACAGGGCTAAAACACACATAAGCAAACAGGCTGCTTAACAAATACCCACTGCAGCGGGTTTGCCCAGTGGCGGTGAGTCACCGCGCACGTTCCCTGTTGTTTCCAGCGTAAAAGGTTAGTGACTAAGGGCAGAGACATTCTTTCCATCCTGTGCAGCTAGGCCGGCCCCCGGGGCCACTTCCAAATCCCTCCGCACATCCCTAAAGGGCATTCTCCAGCCTGCGTGGTGCGGCGGGAATGCAGCCGAACTCTGGGCTGGATCCCTAGGAGTCAGCTGCAGTTCCTGCTCGGCTGGAAGACATACCCTCAGCCTCCCCCAGCCCCACTGCTCACGGATGGAGAGACGGCCCCCCCAACGTCCGGTTTAAGGGGTTGAATTGAACGATAGAGGCACTCTGGACCCGGCAGCGCTGAGACATCCACAGCCTGCAGCCTAGACCGGAAATGATGTTGCTTTCGGAAAGCCAAGCAGGGGCCGACTGTTGTTATTGCATTGCTGGCGTGGGCCTAAGGTTGGACGTTTCTGATGGGTCTGGAAGCTGGACAGCTGGGCTCAGCCTGCCTGCAGGAAACATAACACTGGGTTTTTTTTGCCCAACTCCGCTTTATTTCCTCTGCCTTCATCTTGACTGTGAACAGCTCCATTGGTAGCGCGGCCTTGTGATTAAAGGCCTAGGAGCCGGGGCTTGATTCCCAGCTCTGCCAGAATCCCTGGAGGACCTTGGTCAAGTCACTGCATCTCTCTCTGGGACTCAGGGTGACAATAATCTATCTCTGGTCTGCTTAGATGGTAAACTTTTGGGGACGGTATATTTAATCCTGCCTCAGCACCGGGGGCTAGACGAGGTGACCTCTTGAGATCCCTTCCAGCCCTACATTTCTCTGATTTGACTACAGTCTCCACTCCCAAGTAGCCACGCACACTCAAACAGACCCTTCCTTCTTAAATCCCTCGTTCCCTGGCAGCCAGCAAAATTCTTTAGTGGCAGGATTTAGTGGCTGCTCTGTTTTCACTTTCTCCGTCTCACCCATCTCCTTCAAAGAGCACCCTGCAGCTGTCCGCCGTCCCTCCCCCTCCAGGCGGCGCACGAACAAATCTAACACAACGCGGCTCACACGGAAACAACGCGTTTATTGCACGACCGTTACTTGTGCATTGTCAGTTACCTGAGTTATAAACACCAGGCCCAGCACTGGTCTGAGGGCTAGACTCTTCTGCGGCCCAGTTCACTGCTATCGTTACGCTGCCAGACTAGAAGCACTACGTTGAATTCCTTGAGTTTCCCTGAATCGTATTCAGCCCCATGCCCTGGTGAAAGCCACTGACCAGTCCTTGGCCACAGCCTGGGTTCTGTGCTGCCAATTACCGCCACCTTGTGGTGGCCAAGCTGCCTCGCCCCATTCAAATTAGCTTTGCACTGGTCTTAATCTAGCCCGAATTACAGAAGGGTGGAGCACCCACAAAATCCACTGGATTCCATAGCAGCTGTGGGTGGCTGGTGCTGCTGACAATCAGGCCATGGGGGCCTGATCCCATTGACTCCACGTGAGTTTGGGTAAGGATCTTAGAGCGCAGCTGGGAAGGGTGTGCTCCCCGAACCCTGGACCCGGCCGGTAGGATGTGGTCACGTGTTGGGCGCATACTGGTTCTTCCACATTCCCTTTCATTACCAGCCAGCAGGGGGCAGGAGCTGGGAGCATGTCTCTGCCTGTCGCTCTGGCCAACCAGGCCGGGGAGAAACCTCCCAGCAAATCCCCGCACCCCCGAATGGAGCACCCCACTCTCTCCTTGCTCAGTGATAGCAGGGGGAACCCTCTGACTCACACACAGGGGGACTTCTGGGCTAGCACCCATGTCTTATTGGCCACGAGGGGAAGGGGGCCCCCTGAAGTAGCACCCACGGGAGGGGACACCCGGACTAGCACCCGTGTCTTATTGGCTAAGTAGGGAAAGGGGAGAAGAGGACGAATGGAGCTGCCTGGGGTTGGGGAAGGGGCCATCGTCCACCTTTTACGGTGAACATACATCCCTCCTGAAAGGCGTCCAAGCCCCCTGCTCGCCAATCCCAGGCCCTGAGCCCTTGGAAACGCGGTGGCTTAATCCCACTGGGAAGGTCTGACTCCTACGGGGGAGGGGGGATTGTCTTTGAGGTGGGGGTGACACAGCAGGGAGGATGGTTTCTATCCTGCATCGGAGAAGTGGGGAGTCTTTATCCCTAGCCCTGGGACATCGTGGGCTGGGGCAGAGGGGAGACTCCAGCCCATATGAATGGATGGGCGAGGCCACAGAGGCTGGAGTCAACGCGGCAAGGGGCAGGGGTATGAGAAGCTGAGGCAGCGTCGATCAGACGACAGCGTAAGGTCTTTGAAGCATGCATGGAATATAGACAGGGAGCAGAATGCGTAAAGAGTTGTGGTTGATGGGGACAGAGTAGGGGTCAGAGTTAAGGTTGATGGGAAGGGAGGAGCAGTCAGATGTTCATAAGGATGGAAGGGGGGTCAGAGTTAAGGTTGATAGACAGAGGAGGGATCAGAGCTAAGGTCGATGGGGATGGAAGAAGGGTCAGAGACTGGTTGATGGGGAGGAAGGAAGGCTCAGACACTGATACAGATGGAGGAGGGATCAGAGCTAAGGTTGATGGGGACAAAGGAGGGGTCAGAGCTAAAGCTGATGGGGACAGAGGAAGGGTCAGAGCTAAGGTTGATGTGGACAGAGGAGGGGTCAGAGCTAAGGTTGATGGGGACAGAGGAGGGGTCAGAGCTAAAGCTGATGGGGACAGAGGAGGGGTCAGAGCTAAGGTTGATGGGCACAGAGGAGGGGTCAGAGCTAAGGTTGCTACTGGACCCTTAGCCAAGAATTTCCCGACATTTCTTGTTCCAGGTCCAAATGCTGCTCGCAGGGAAGCCAATGGCTGACCTTGACCTCAGCCGGAGGCGAGGGCCTTGCGCCTGTATTTGCAGAGCGAAGCGAATGGTGGCTCTGCGTCCCTCAGGCGCTGGTGTAGTTATAGAAGCTCTGTATAACGACATCCCTCTGGTTGGGGAACCAATCCCGCAGGCAGCACAGCAGCTCCAGCCACCAGGGGTAGAACACCTCCCGTGCCCTGGTGGCTCCGCCTTTGATGATGGCCAGTGCGGCTTCAGCAGCGGGATAGGCGCTCATGTACACCTTGTCCCTGGAAGGGGACAATGACCCGGTCACATAAACCCCCCCCGTCACCGCGCTGTGCGAAAGGACATCTCAGGAGTGAAAGATGCAAACCAGCTCCACAGGGCTGTACACACTAACACGCGTGCACCCATGCACCGAGATGCACGTATCCAGACGCACATGCCCGCACACCCTTCCACACTCATCCATGAACGCACCAATGCATACACAGACGTGTGCACGCTACACTCACACTCATGTACGCACACACGGGAATACACACACCGAGGCAAACATTCTCGCACCATACATTCTCTTGCACACGTGCGAACGCCCACATACATGCGCACACGTTCTTGTGCACACACACACCTCGTCTTCTCCAAAGCCACTTCGGTGTCGATCAGCCCCAAGATGCAGAGTGTGATGCACACATCTTGCTTCTGCATGGCGAGCTCATGGCGCAGGGAGCTAAAGAATCCGTCCAGAGCAAACTTGGTGGCGGAGTAAGAGGTTGTGAAGGGAGTTGAGATTTTCCCTAGAAAGGAAAACACGAGGAGAAGAAACCAAGTGAAACAGCTGGCAGAGCCTGACTGAGGGTGAGGGCACAGCTGGGAGAGAACCCCCTAGAAGGAATACATAGGAACAGAGGATTTGCTACATTGCATCAGACCATTGCTCCAGCTAGACAAATTTCCTCATCTCCAGCAGTGGATGCATCAGAAGACAGAAACATCCAATCCCACAATGCACCAGGACAATCATCATGCATGTGGGAGAAAAAGATTCCTTGCTGTTCAGGCTGCCCCCCGGCCTGTAGCAATCAGTTCACACTCTTGGCCAAAATATCTAGTGTGGTGGTTTGCATACACTCCCATACACTTGGCCACAGCAGCGGGTAGTACTCTGAAGGTGAGAAGCCCTATAGGAACATGAAATGATGTAATCCAGAGACGCCCTGGCAAGGGCCAGAGTCCCATTCACACTGCAATTCTGAAGATGGCAGCAGGCAGGGCTTAGAAACTCATTCAGGATCAAGCTGAGACATTGCAGGTTTCAAGCACTGACCTGTGAGGGAAGAAACCACAATCAGAGATCCTTTACTCTCAGCCAGGATGGGAAGAGCTGCAGATGCCAAGGCCACGTAACTCAGGAAATTCACCTAGAATGAAAGGAGATGAGACGTGAAAGGAATGGGAACGTGGCAGCCGAGGCCAAAACTAAACATCTGTTCAGTGGGAGGGCTGGGGACGGGGTCACCCACCCATTACAGAGGTCATGAAATGAAAGGGGCGGGGTGCTTGATTTGCTATATAAAGCATCCAGGGAAAGGTTGTGCCTATCTGGGGGTCTGGACTGATAGGATAATGGGAACACTACATTTTTGGGCGCTTTACGATTTCAGATTAACGAGGAGGAATCAGAGTTAAGGTTATTGCTGCACATATACCCAAGGATTCCTTGAGGCTCTACATGTAACAAGGAGCAGCTAGCTGTTCTCTGGTTTTCAGCCTGCTAGACAGTGGCATTCCCCACCCTGCTCCTAACACCCTGGCTTTGGTCCAAAATTCCTGGGTCTACCTTTATTGTGAACTTAATTAACAAAGAATAACCTTCAGCCTAAGATTTCTCCTGAGCTTAAATGTTTTTTTCCCCTCCAGGATCTCTCTACCCCGGACCCCTACTTCTTCTTCTGAAAAGAGGCTCAAGCCCTTTCATATCCTGGAATGGAGCTAGTAGGACTCATCTGATCTGGCCTCCCAGATGAGTCAGTAAAACAGCTCAGCATCTCTAGGGTCCTAAAACCTGACATCCATTGCCTGACCTATTGGTTAAGTATTATTTTGATTTCTCAATTTAACATTCCATGGTTTGGCAGTGTTTGCTTGCCTCTAGATCCGTCACAGTATTACAATTAATTTCAGAGCGAGGGCCCTGGCGTACGTGAGAGAGACACTCAGACTTAAGGAAGACCTTTTGAATTTGCAATAGTTTTATTAGTACAATCAGCACTATCACAAACTCTATATCTACTTTGCTATGTTGTAGATAAAACGAGCAGCCAGAACTTGCATACTCATACCATCCTTTGTGGGGAGCCCCGTAGTAGGTAAGATGACCCACGAGTGGTCCTTGGCCTGGCACGTTCCAGGAAATCTCCCTGGAGTGCATGGGCCGAGTGCCACCTTTTAATCAGAGGTTACGCTAATGCCTGCTATGCCTAATGCACATTCAGTAAGTGTCTGAGCCCCTTTTCCTTATCTGTATTTCCTCACCCTACTAATGTTGGGGTGCCCTTCTCCTACAAGGCCTCTTAATTCAAGCTTATTAGCATATAAATCAGTCCGTTACCATGGCATAGGCCCATATAGCTATAGAACAATAGCTGGCTGTACACTGGAGTGATTCAACAGAAAACCCTGCATCTGTAAGCAGGGTCCTAGGAGCCACTGACTGCCATGTTATGCACCCTCACTAGCCACTACACTGATTGGTGCCCTAGAAATCAGGCAGACAGACAGACCGAGAGACAGACCAGATTCGATAGATAGATAGAGAGAGAGAGATAGATGGCAATGACCTAACCAGATCAGCTACCTGCATCCACCTCCCTCACATCTCTGCAGGCTTCTCAATCAGCAGCAAAGCATTACAGACCTTTTCCTTTCACCCCCGTTTAGAGTCCAGGGGCCCCACTTCAGTTGCCTCCAGTCTGCATCTGCCCCGCGTCTCTCAAAGCGAGGCTGATCCCAGGCTGCAGAAACCCACCTGCATGAGCCAGCGGGTGTGTTCCACGTCTCCGTCCCACATCTGGAAAGGGGTCCCGCCAATGTGGTTCAGCACCAGGTGATCCAGTCCCCCTGCAAGCAGCAGAGCAGGATGGGGGTCGGGGTCAGGGTCAGGTTCGGGACCATCCTTGGGTCAAGAGATGCAACATAAAGGGGAAAGCAAACCAGCCAGTTCTTTCCTTTGGACGGCCGGGAAGAGGTCCATCAGCTGGAGCCCAGGATATGCCCAGTCAAGGCAACTCCTCAGGACCCCCCAGGCAGCACCTAGACAGACGGCCGTGGGTGTCCCTTTCCAGTGCCCCTTGGCTCCAGGTGAAGCATTGCATGGCGGGAAGTGTAGTCCCTGCAAGCTGCATCTCCATTTCAAAAAGGAAGGCAGGTGCCGGCATCGTTGAGTATCCCCTGGGGCACAAGCCGAGCCTGGGGCGCTAGGCAGCTGGAGTTGGCTAGACCCAGTTTGCACCCCGCTATCAATCAAACGCACTGCTGAGACTGCAACCACTACCAGGCTGGAACAGACACACCAGGCACCCTCCTCACACCCCCATCCAACACTGGCTGAAGTGGGGACACCGAGGCACTCGGCCACGACAGTGATGGCGGCTCCATGAAGACACGTCAGGCCAAAAGAGAACGAACCAGGTCACCCTTGGAGCCAGGAGCGGAACCCAGGAGTCCTGACTCCCACTCGCCTGGCTCCAACCAAGGCAACACGGTGTAAACGGATCAATGGCAGAGCCAGCGCAGGACAGGAAAAGTCACACACTGCCCCCGCCCCCCATGCTTGTAGTAAATGAAAGCAAACCCTTGAAGGGAGTCACACAGCAAGGGAAGCCCTGTTTGGCGGCTTGTGACCTGGGAATCTTGAATTTCCTGCTGCGTTACCCGGATCGAGGCAGGATGTACAGAGGGAGCTGGATGAATAGAGACCTCCTCAGGACTGCAGCTCCCAGTTCAGATTGCCCTTAATTGGGTTACCAGTGCTGGGTGTGACGCAGCCTGAGAGCAACTGGGCCAGGCATGATCCAGAGAAAGATAGAATCACATGAGTACCCATCTAAGGTACTTCCTAATGTATTTACCTTCATAACGCCCTGCGAAACAGGGCAGGGTATTATGGGGGAACTGAGCCACAGAGAGATGAAGTGAGTTGCCCAAGGTGACCTAGGAAAGCTGTGGCAGAGCAGGAAATTGAAGCCAAAGTCCTAGGCTAATACCCTAATCACTGGGCCATCCCTCCTTCCCAGCCTTGGCATCCCTGGAGGACAAAGACCTCTGCTGAAGCCTGCTCCTGCCTTCTGCAGCCCGGCTTCCCTCCTGGCCCGGGGAAAGTCTGCTCACATTGTCCCACCCATTGGATTCCACCTCAATCCAGAGGGACCCACTCCCAAAGGTTCAACCTCCACAGCCCAATGAGTCCCTGGCCCCCTTGCAGAGGCTACCAACGAGAAGGCGCACCTGAGACTAGCTGGGATGGTGCTGTCTGTGATGTGGACGTGTCCCCGTTAAGAACTGGACTGAGAGCTCATTACACACACAACTTACATGAGAACAACAGTCTGCAGCTAGGCCAGACCTGTCTGATCTAATCTCGCTGGTATTTATATGGTACCAGCCACCATAGTAACTAGGTATGAATTTGAAGCAGTGACCTGAACCGCGCCGTGCCTCAGTTTCCCCATGTCAAATGAGAACAATACTACCTTCCCTCCACCCCTTCCTCAGAGAAGCTTCGTGAGGGTTAATCAGCTAACGCCCCTGAAAGACAGAGGGCTTGACTTTCATTCGAGGCAAGGCCCCTTAACGCTGCTCTGGCGGGGTGCAATGTACACCCACTCCGAGGGCACTTTACGTTAGCAGAGCGGTGTAAAGGAGCCTTGGTGTGAATGAGAATCAGACCCAGGAATTTGGTATTATTAGGGAACCTTTCCCACCAGGCCATTCAGAACAAGACAGCTGCAACCATAGTTTCCTCCAGCCCCTGGGGACCTGGAATTGTTATGGTCTCAGCCTGACTTTCACACGGACCCCAGCATCAGTCACCTCTCTTCAGACAGCCCAATACGCACCCAGTTTTTGCAAAGCAAACTGCACCACCTCTTCCGGGGCTTGAGGGGAAGACATATCGGCCTGGATGTAAAAGACTTTCTTTGCTCCCAGCTGCAGGCATTTCTCCATCACCTAGAGGAACAACAGCAACAGACAGATCTGAGTCTATTTTTTTTTTGGTGGGGAGAGATGAGGGGCTGTTACGTCACTCATGCCATGGCCAAGAAGAGTCAACTATGAACAAAGTCGCACACTTCACACCCACATTTACTTCCATCCAAGCCAAAAGGGAGCGATCCTCATTTACATTAAAGGACTTAAGTATCAGAGTAGCAGCCGTGTTAGTCTGGATCTGTAAAAAGCGACAAAGAGTCCTGTGGCACCTTATAGACTAACAGACGTGTTGGAGCATGATCTTTCGTGGGTGAATACAGGTCTGTCGCAACTTACGCGCATTTAACAGGCGCGATTTCAACTTTACGCGTACGGCCGGAGTCGGGGGGCGTGGCCTCAAGAGGGGGGGCGTGGCCTCAAGATTTAAAGGTCCCAGGGCCTTTAAATCACCCAGGGGGCTCCTAGCTGCAGAGGTGGCTGGTAGCCCCTGTGGTGAACTAAAGGGCCCGAGGCTCCAGCCACCGTGGAGCTCCGGGCCCTTTAAATGCCAGCCCCAGCCCGGCTGCCAAAGCTGTGGGCAGGATTTAAAGGGCTTCTCCGGGCTCCCCACCGCGGCAGGAAGCCCAGCGGAGCCCTTTAAATCCTGCCTGCAGCTCTGGTGGCCGGGCCGGGGGGGCATTTAAAGGACTCCACTGGGCTCCCCGCCGCGGCGGGAAGCCCGGCGGAGCCCTTTAAATCTCGCCCGCAGCTCCGGCGGCCCAGAGGAGCCCTTTAAATGCTGCCCCGGCCCGGCCGCCAGAGCTGCGGGCGGGATTTAAAGGGCTTGGAGATATAATTTTGACTATACGCGGTTTTCGCTTTACGCGATAACCGCGGAACGGAACCCCCGCCTAAGATAAGTCTTGCCTGTACCCACTTCGTCAGACGCATGCTCACCCACGAAAGCTCATGCTCCAATACGTCTGTTAGTCTATAAGGTGCCACAGGACTCTTTGTCGCTTATTCCAGAATAGCTATTGTGCTTTAAATTCATGATTTACCTTAATCTGAGAAAGAGAAACAGCAGAACTAAAATTCATTTGCAAATTTAACACCATTAATTTGGGCTTGAATAGGGACTGGGAGTGGCTGGCTCATTCCAGAAGCAGCTTTGCCTCTCCTGGAATTGACACCTCCTCATCTATTACTGGGAGCGGACCACATCCACCCTGATTGAATTGGCCCTGTCAACACTGGTTCTCCACTTGTGAGGTAACTCCCTTCTCTTCATGTGTCAGTATAGAATGCCTGCAGCTATAACTTTCACTCCATGCATCTGAAGAAGTGGATTTTTTACCCACGAAAGCTTATGCCCAAATAAATCTGTTAGGGCTTGGCTACACTTACAAATTTGCAGCGCTGCAGCAGGGTGCAGCAGGGTGTGAAAACACACCCTCTGCAGCGCTGCAAATTGTGGCGCTACAAAGCGCCAGTGTAGTCAAAGCCCCAGCGGCTCCCAGCGCTGTCCGTTATTCCCCACAGGGAAGTGGAGTACGGACAGCGCTGGGAGAGTTTTCTCCCAGCGCTGGTGCTTTGACTACACTTAGCGCTTCAAAGCGCTGCCGCGGCAGCGCTTTGAAATGCAAGTGTAGCCAAAGCCTTAGTTTTTAAGGTGCCACCGGACTCCTTGTTGTTTTTGTGGATTCAGACTAACACGGCTACTCCCTGATACTTAATCTGAAATAACTCTCAAATGCAGACAAGCCTAAGGCCATGGCAGGGGTAGGCAACCTATGGCACGCGTGCCAAAGGTGGCATGTGAGCTGATTTTCAGTGGCACTCACACTGCCTGGGTCCTGGCTGCCGGTCCGGGGGGCTCTGCATTTTAATTTAATTTTAAATGAAGCTTCTTAAACATTTTAAAAACCTTATTTACTTTGCATACAATAGTTTAGCTATATATTATAGACTTATAGAAAGAAACCTTCTAAAAACATTAAAATGTATTACTGACATGCAAAACCTTAAATCAGAGTGAATAAATGAAGACTCGGCACAGCACTTCTGAAAGGCTGCCGACCCCTGGGCTATGGCTTTGCAAAGAGGCCTGGGGTACTCATACTACAAGGTCCCTTTGCACTGCCAGAGCTGTGTAATATGCCCAAATGTGAATGAAGCCCAAACGAGACACTGCAACAGGCTTAGGTGAGCCCAGTCCCAGTGCAATGTTCTTACGTTTACCTCCTCATCAGCTCAGAACCTTACATTGGTCCTGTTCTCACATGATTTCTCTACTCCACAGATGGATGAGTTTGTATTTCCAACTTATTTTAGCTGGTTGGAAAATGTTTTTTTTTAATCTCCTCAAAGAAAATGTTGAGTTTCCAGTCAAATATTTTGCTTGAGAACGGAAATATTTCAATTCCAAAATGCTGCTCCAGTGCCTCATGGGAGTTGTAGTCCAGAGTCACACTCTTTCATGTCTCCTCTATAGGTTGGGTTCCCTCTTGTACTACATCTCCCATGATGCACCACTGCATTCCCTCTTGGTGAGGGGAGGTGGTGCATCATAGCAGTCATATCGTGGCACTGCATCATGGGATATGAAGTCCGGCCGGAGATTTTGGCCCATAGACAAGAATGGAAGCACAAGGCACCCAAACTACAGCTCCCAAAAAGCACTGCAGCAGCATTTCAGAATTGAACAATTTTGATTTGGGAGTGTTTTTCAGCAAAGACAAAAATTGACATTTTTCTACAGAAAGCAGACACTTTTCACGCAAAAATTAATTTAGTCAACCCCCCCATTTTCTGTCAAAAGACAGTTTGGGTGGAACATTTCTGACCAACCCTACATCCTATTTTTTTTAATGGCCACATCTTCACCCCTTCTGCCTTCTACCGTGTGAAGAGGCTCTTACTTTCTGCAGCAGGGTTCCTCTCCTGGCAGTCAGAACTATTTCAGCACCAAACCTGGAGTAATGATATGCCATCTGCTCTCCGATCCCAGTGCTGGCTCCGGTAAGGAGAACTCGGGCACCAGAGATGCTGTCTTGAGGGGTGGGGAGGAGGAGAGAGCACAAGAATAAAGCGTTAGTGAAAGAAGAATGAGAGGAATTACAATTACTGATGCAGGGAGCGCTCAGGATTGGAAACTATCCCACTGCATAGGAAAGATGGGAAGTATGGCAAGAGACCCTTCCAGATATCAACCATCCCACACAGACACTGTTCAATAATCTTCTCCCACACTACTGCCATAGCTTGTGACATTAATCGGGAGATCATCAACACACCGTGTAATAGCTCCTTTGTGTTTAAAAGTAGGCACCACAAAGCTCTTATGCTGCTCCTCTGGCATTTTCTCTTTCTTAAGACTATCATGGAACAAACTTGTAAAATACTTGATGCCTTTGCTTCTCAAGGACTTCACCGCATCCACTGATACTTCATTTGGGCCAGATGCTTTCTCCTTTTTCATTTTCCTAAGCGCCTCTTCAACTTCTTCATTTATGCCTTCTAGTCCTGTTGTGAGCGCAGGGGACTGGACTAGAAGACCTCTTGAGGTCCAACAATTCTATGAGTCTATGTAATGTATCACATCCAAGTTCAGCTTACATGTCCTTAATTCCTCATTCATTACTCTTGCAAAATAATCACTTCAAACTTTGTTGATTGATTCCCCATTCATTAGCAATATGCCATATTCATCTCTAATGTAAGCAAACTTGTTCACATCCTTCGTCATCTTCTCTCTTGCCTTGGTGAGTCTAAAGATGGTCTTCCCTCCCTCATGTCCTCCTAGTCAATTATATAGCTCGTCACAGACCATACTTTTAGCTGCTGCAACACTTCTTTTAGCCTCCTTTTTCGCCTCAAAAGATGCCATCTTATCACCGCTCACGCTACTGGCCTGCCCTTTTTTGAAGGTGATCTTATTTTTCCCTCTCAATGGATTCTTGAACTTGAGGACTGCACCACCAAGTCTCTCTTCTTATCCTATCTGCCACTGGTTTCGTCACTCCTAGGACTTCATGTGCCATTTCCAGCAGAGACGACTTTAGTTTGAACCAGGCGTCCTCCACACATCCCTGTGTCAGTAAGTTGACGCCTTTCTCCTTGTTTGAAGGATTGTTCACCACTATCTTTAAGTTTCCAACGCTTGGGCCTTTTCGCAGCCCAGGCGTTCATGTATTTTCGAAGTCTCCGCATTCTGATGTCCATAAGGGGAAGTCTGTGCTGTCTCACAATGCACTTGATGGGTATTACCTTCCAAATGATTATTCATGATCTCTTGCTTCTTCTCATTAACAAGAAATTCATTTGGGACTTGTATCCTCCGCCGGCATAAGTTACAAGGTGGCTTTCCCTCTTCTGGAAGTGTGTGTTTACAATCACCAAGCCCAGGGCAAGACAAGTCTGTAGGATCGTGCTCTCTTGGAGTTTCTGGTTCCAGTTCTTTGCCCTCCAAGGAGTTTCATATCCAGTCTTTCCAGTTCCAACATGTGCATTTAGATCTGCTCTGATCATTATCTTCTCGTTGGATGGTACGTTTCCAATAAAGGACAACAACTCATCGAAAAACTCCTCGTTTACTCTTTGATCCTCTCCTAACTTTAGTAAATACTCCCGTATTATACGGCTCGTGACCTCTTCCCAGAACAGTCTGACACTTATCAGTCCATCTGACCTTCTGGTAACCTCTATCACAGGCTTCTGCACGGTTTCATCCAGAACGACTCTAATACCGTTTTAGGATGTTGAACTCCCTGAGGATTTTGTAACCCTCCGCCAGCATCTTGGCTTTGCAACCCTTCCAGTTGGTCTCTTGTACACGTCGCATTTATTCTTCTCCCCTTTAAGACCAGACATCGCTCCAAACTTCTCCCAGTCAGTGTTCCTACTTTCCAACGTGCAGAACTCAGCTTACTCACGTGCTCCTTGCCCTGTTACAACACACAAGGAAGGCTGTTGTGTGCTGCTTGCAGGGAACGCCATAGCCCTCTGGGGTACACTTCACATGGATATCAGTTCACATGAGCATCTCTTTACAGGCTTTACACCCTGGCTGTCCATGCCTGATGCCTTGGGTTTGAAATCAGAGTTTCCCTTCTCTTAGGTGAGCTGCCAACACAGCTGAAGAGTCCCATCTGCCCCAGTAAGACTTATATTAAAGCGGTCTTTATTCACCTGGACATCCTCATCATAGGGCTAAGTAGCATTTTATAGAGACAGCTGTGCCACCAGCTACGCTTCCCCCCGCCCCCCCCCACCACTGCAGAGATGTCACCAGTTGGTCTGTGACAACTTACTGAGCATCTGCAGCTTCCTGAATATCTGCAGTACATTCCCCTATCTGTTCCCCTACCTGGGGATGCACCTGATGGGAGCTGGTCACTCCTGCTGGCAACCAGCAGTACCTCCTTCTTTATTATCTGTACGACAGCATGTGAGATCAGAGTTGTTCTGCGCTAGGCGCTGTACGTACACGTATTGAGGACAGTCCCTGCCCCAAAGAGCTCACAGTCTAAATAAACAGCAAGCACTATTATTACCTATTTTTAGGGCCCTTTGTTTTCAGTTTGTATATTATTTATTTTCTCAGGAATTGATTTGTGTTTATTTCTACGACAACAAAAAGGTGAAAATTGGTGGAAAAAACTATTAATAATTTTTTCTGGGTAAATATCAGGGTTTATTTTGGTGGACGGAAAGACAGAGGAAAAAGTAGTCAGTAGATTAATGCTTTGATGAATGGAATTCATTGTGGTTTGCTGCAGAACTAAAACAGAACTCAAAACACATCTCTGAGTTTACGAAAACAGTATCTCTCTAATCCCCAAATAAAACTGTTCATTTGAATAAACAGGTTACTGTTGCAGAAGTAGAACGATTAGCCTATAAATATTTACATTTAAAACTGGGATACACCACTTGCAGCACATACACTCCACTTCATCCTTTTCCCGTGTTTGTTATTTTTAAACTTTTGAATACTTCCTTGTGTTCTGAAACGTATTCTCAGACAGATTTTCATTTTCTTCCCATTTCAGTGTGTCAAATCTTTAAACCGTTATCTGCTAACAGCTTGAAATGTGTACGTGGCAGGCGTGACATTCATCAGTACCTTCAGATGCGCACACACTTCAGAGCTTGCGTGAAGGCCTGTTTGTTTATTGTGTGTATCTTCTAGACTAATACATAGTTTTATTTCAACAGGCAGCTTTGCATATACACACAGACTAATCTATTATCATAATACATAGATCTCATGCAATGTATTGTATTTCCCTAATAAAACCAGTTATTTTTATATATTTGAATGATACAGAAGTAGGGTGAAAATCGGGAAAAAAAGGAATAATACTTTTTGTAAAACCCGGGATTTTTTCAGTAAAAACGGGTTTAAACTGAAAACGAAGGGGCTTGCCCAGTTTACAGATGGAGAAATGAAGCACTGAGAGAGATTATGATCTAAAGAGACAAAAAACGGGAAGGGGGAGAACAGAGCAAAACAAGGAAAGTGACATACCCAAGGTCACACAGCTGGTCAGTGGCAGAGGAGGAAATAGAACCCAGGTCTCCTGAGTTACAGTCCAGTGCACTACCCACTAGACCATACTGCCTGTCCTCTACCTAGCCTATAGCAATGGCCCCTAATAAATACGGCTAGGCTGACTCTTTCTTGAGCCCAGCTTCTTTCACAGCCATAAGAACGGCCATATTGGGTCAGACCAAAGGTCCATCCAGCCCAGTGTCCTGTCTTCCGACAGTGGCCAATGCCAGGTGCCCCAGAGGGAATGAACATAGCAGGTAATCAAGTGATCCACCCCTGTCGCCCATTCCCAGCTCTTCTCTGCAGGTGGAAACAAGGAGAGGCAGCTCCCTGTGGTCAGCCAGCTCTCTCTAGACCACAGGCAAGCGTTCCACAGACCACAGTTTGGGAACACTCCCCGTCCCCCATTCACCTTCCATAGGTGCTGGGATTAGGGGTGCTGTGGGAGGTGATTTCCATCACAGACAAGCATTACAGTTTGGTTCAATGGCTCTCAGCACTCCCTCACCCCCACCCCAGCACCCCTGGAAGCCTCTTTCCAAGCTCTGGCTGTTTCCTCTCTCCGCCTACCTGGGTTAAAGGTGTCTCTCCAGAAGAAAGCCAGGAGCCCAACTACAATCCCAGCAGCACAAAGCGTTTTCCCAGGTGGGATCATCCTCCCCAAAGCCTTGGGGGAATGAACGAAGAGAGCCTGAAGGGTGAATGCAGTGTCCCAAGCACCGTTAACCTCTGCCCCGTGCGCAGCGAGCCGGCCTGTGTGAACAGCATAATGGCAAGTGTGTGAACTGGCAAGGGAAGTCCCCACTGGCAGCTAGTAACAGGTTGGGGAGGTCCGGTGGCGAAATAGCTGCAGTTGATGGTAGCAGAGAAGGGCGGTAAGGCCCAGCCGATCAAAGGAGCAGCTTCCACCGGCGTTCCCATGGGGTAAATTCAAGCTGCCCCGTAGGTCCCTGACCCCAACACTGCAGGGCTGAGTCTCCCCTTGGACGCAGTGCAAGCTGCTTGGCTTTCCAAGGTCGAATTCATGACAGATTTCTACGGCCCTTGGATAAGTCAGGTTAACACTCTGTGCCTCTCTTGTTCACCTGGGACTTCTGATACATTTTTGAGAAGGCCCCTCGTAACTGGATGCAGGACAATAAATAACAACAAAGTCCTGTTGTGGTTAAAAACTAACAGGAAAGGAGGCAGAGGTGTGGCACAATGATTGCTCCCAGGGCAGGTCCAAGCGAATTTGCCCTGCCTCCCCCAGTAGAACCATTTGATTGGGTCCCTGACCGCCAGGCTCCAGATTCAGTGCCAGAGCCCCAGCTAATGTAAATCAGCCCTGAAAATCAAGGGAGCAGAGCTGATTTACAGCAGCTGAGTGTCTGACTCAGAGTGTGCAACTTTCCTCCCTGCCCCAAACTCCAGGGCAACGGCAGCTGGAGGGGGGTGGCCCAGTAATAGCAGCTGGAGGCATGGGGGAGGGGGCAGTCTGTGATGGGTCCTGGTGAAAGCCAAGGTGAAAGAGGGAAGTGTTCCGAGTGCCCAGTTATTGCCAGTCAGCCCCACGAACATCCCCGTAGCATTTTAGCTTGTCCCAAGTGGGATCAGGAGACAGACTCACCTGTTCAGATGCTACCTTTCGTAACGGGCCGGAATTTGTAATCTGCTCTGCTGTTACATGGCAATCCCTCCTAGAAGGTTGTCCTCAAGGGAGCTGCCTTTGCTCTGGAACATGGTGTTTGACGCAGTTGCACTGGAGTTTGAGGACTAAGGACAAAGAAATCTTTGACAAATCAGATGCATGCTACAAATTGGCCAAGCTAATGATAGTGCCTTGCGTATGCAAACAAACAAACTGTTTATATCAATCTTGTGATTCCTCACCACAACTCCTGACAATTTGTTTGCCAATTGGTTACTCAGGGTTTCAGAACACAAAGCAGTGGTTATTTAACTGGCTTTTTCCCAGGAATAAATCAACGGGGACATCATTTTTCTGTCTGATACATGATTGATACAAACCAGAATGCTTTCACGGTATGTAAAACCACCTTTTATTAAGCCTTAAGCACACACGCACACACACGCACGCACATATTACAGCAACAGGTTTAGAGAATTCCGAGACATAATTTCCAAAGTCTGACATGGTTTAGAGGTGGTGACAGCAGGTCGTCGATGGCCAGTTGCCTTCCCGCTGGGGAGTCGGCTTCTTGCCCGAGAAAAAGCTTCCTAGGCCTCCTCTGTGGTATTTACTTTTACTTCATTTTTTTATAGGTATCTTAAACAAAGCACGTCACTTTTAGTGGGTTACTAGAGTAACCCCTACGGAGTGACTAATTGTTTTAAATTTTAGCAAATGACACATTTTTTATTATCAAAGCATTTCTAGTTATAACAACAATAAAATGCATATGTTAGGGGCAGTTAAACCCAAGGTCACCTGTGTAAACATTCCTTCTATTCTGATTAGCAAAACCCAAACTGCAAAACATGCAGCTGTTTATCCCTGCCTTTTGAAATCCTTAGGATTATTTCTAGGTAGGTGGCATTTGGTTTGCAGCTAGCAGTGGCTGGACACATAAAAGAGCTGACTGCAATTACGTTAAATTTGGGGGTTACACAGGGCCTGATTCTGAGCTTGCATAATCCAGTGTAAATAGGGAGGATTTCCTCCAAAGTCACTGGAGTCGCACCCTGGCAAATGTGGAGACAGATCAGAATCAGGCCCGTAGTAAAGTACTGTACGTAGCAACTTCTAGCCATTAATGAATTTGTCCTCGCAGCCCCCTCTGTAAGTTGGGGAAGTATCATTATTGCCATTTTACAGATTGGAGAAACTGAGGCACGGTGAGAGGATGGTCAGAGCTGGCAAGTGAACTCAGGAATTCTGACTCTCAGTCATTAGCTACACAACCATCCTTTACCTTCCCATATAGCTTAAAGGGTTGTTATCTATCCGCCCATCCCTCCCTCTCTTGGTCTTTACAATGTGCTCATTACTCGACCTAAGCACATGGTTTCAGACACCATCCGATGGTCCAGGGACATCTACATCGAGCACATCACCGGCCACCGACAGTACCAGGAGACGTGAGCCAGAGTGACATCGTTCTTCGACTATGAGAAAGGGACCAAGAGACTTTCTCCGTTGTATCATATGAACTGGAACCATAAACTCCCTGAACATTACATCTCACCAAATGAGGGTCAATCCATCCTCCTCATCATAGCCACTCCTTATACTCCACACCCGAACATAGCCACTTTATGAACCTCATATCTCAATGTCTGTACTTTGACCCATCAACCTTTTACCTCCAATCGGGGATACTGCAGATTATGTATTCCTTATGCCACCCGATCTTAAACCAAACTTTGCACCCTCGATAATATGTATGTTATTCCCTGATAACCAGAAACTTCTATGCTTAAACTCTGTACCGTTCACTTTTTCTTAACATCATCTTAATAAAATTTTTAAA
Organism: Mauremys mutica; assembly: GCF_020497125.1. Classification (NCBI taxonomy): domain Eukaryota; kingdom Metazoa; phylum Chordata; order Testudines; family Geoemydidae; genus Mauremys; species Mauremys mutica. Next base: position 6,699,420 of record NC_059095.1, read on the forward strand.
TCTGATCTTCCACTCTTGCCAATACATCACACTTCAACCCAGAACTCAGAGGAGCTCCCCTAGAGAAAAGGGCTACAGTTTCCTTAGCTCTTTCAGTCACTGGCCTCTCTGACAAGATTGTTGAATATCTTTGTCACGTAGACACTTATCCACAGAGAAATAGACAGACCAACCGAACTCATAACATGCAGGACACCACACAGCCATCAGATGCTGTTAACTTGCTTTCACCGTGATTTGTCAGTGATATGAAGGGGAAAGGCATTATATTCTCATCATCACTCAATCTTTCCAAAACAGCTATCAATGAACAGCAGTTTCTCATGCCCTGTCTGTCTGTCTTGAATGAACAGGATTAAAAAAGAATCAAAAAGCCATTTCTACCCTTAATGGAACCTCCCAGCAAAGAATTGCAGAATCGGCACCAACTCCCAGCTTTAGCCATGAACTGAAAAATCTAACTTTCCCTTAGATTCTAAATGCCCGACACATACGTTATGCAACTTGTTGCCACGAGCCCCAAAATATATCAAATCTGAAATGCAAAATAAATTAAACAACATTTTTTTTCAGGACCATACATTGATTTCAGCTCCCCCCGTCCCTAAAAATGTAACATTTAAAACTGATTCCAAACCCCGGCAAAAATATCGACACGTTATATTTATATGTCACTTTCCATCCCAAAGGATCTCAATGTATTAGGCACACTTAACTCAATATACAAACTTACAGTGATGGACAAGAAGTGGGGGGATTTTACTTCTTTACTCCTCCTTTTAGGATATGATCTGCAAAAGGAAAACTAAAGACCTAACCCAGCGCTGAAATACTAATATCATCCACTTAGCAAACTGGGCATCTCTTGCCAGAAACACTCCTCCACTTCTGATCTTTCTCTCCTCTCTCTTTCACTTACATAGTTTTGGCATCACTAGCCACGCCCCTTAACTCTTAAAGAGACAGTCAACACAAGATCATTTTTTTAAAGAGTAAACAATCGTTTCAGAGGCTACATCTATCCCTAAGTCACGCTGCCAATGTCCTGGGTTTTGCAACCACACTTTCCTACATTTAAAAATTAGTTGGCCTTCCCGTGGTGTGTGAAAGACACAAATAAATGACAGGGGAAAGGCTATATGCAAAGTGCTGTCAAATGCCCCAAAGTCAATCAATGGAAAAAAGGCAGTGACAAATCTTTTTTCTCCTGTATTCTCTTTCAGCCATAGTCATCATAAGTGTTGTTGATAACAACCAAGGTAAAGAATTCACATAGAGAAGGGTGGCTTTAAAGTTGTCTGCATTACCTTAATTTTAAGGCTTGGTAGCTATAAATCTAAATCCTCACAAAGGTAACAATAAATATCTATTGGCAGGGTTGCGCGCTCCGACAGCCTCATGAGATAAATGTCTCATTTCCAGCAAGGCTCCAGGAGAGTGGTGGTCAGAGAGTCTTACTCCAGCTAACTTTGCTTTCACAGAAACTGTGACCCAATCCTGCAATTGGATCTGTAGGGATGGCCACCTTCATTCACAGAAAGCCCAACTGAATGGGGCCGCACATTGAGACATGTCTGCTGCACACAAGGATTTAATTGCAGGATTAGGGCCATAGCATCTGTTTACGTTCCTATTGAAGTTAACGGGACTTTTGCCACTGACTTCAAGGGCAAACAGGATCAGGGCCTACACACAAGGCCCCATTTACTCGGTGACAAGCTGAACCTACCTACCACAAGGCCCCCACTCATTTCTGCAGCACTCCAGTGGGAATCCCCATGGGTGTAAGAATCCAGGCTCACAGAAAGCCCTTTGCAGGATCAGGCACCTAAAAAGTAAACAGGAGAAAAGATCATATCCGACTCTAGTGTATGTTTGTAAATAATACAACAAATACAGTAATAATAGCTGCAAAGATTTTTATTGCAGATTATTAGCTGGATTTCATTACTTGTCACAGGGCTGCATTTACCTGCAAGAAGCAGGGATGATGGGATGTGAGTGAGATGCCTTATTGTGAAATAATGGAGAGATGCAATATGTCTACATGCAGCAGGATGATGTCAGTAACAGTCAAATGCATTTTTAACGCATGTAGCAGAATTGCGTCGCCAAGGGTGCAATGCGTTTTTAGTGCACGTAGCAAGATTGTGTGGCTAAACGAAATGTGATTTGAGTGCATGTTGCAACACTGCATGGGATTTTATATTTATTTTACGTATCAGGTCTATTGGGCTGACAGCAAGATGCATTTTCAGTGCACGGCGCAAGATTTTGCAGCACACGCGTGCCGGTGGGACGCATCTTAGTGCGGACAGGGACTCTGGGATAGCAGCGAGGAGGCTGCTTATGGCAGGGGGCAGAAATTGTGGCTGAGGGGCGAGGTACATTTGTACAGAGCTGGCGGGAGCTCGCTTGATTTCATTGCACAGGCGGTGTCCTAGGGAGGGGTCTCGCAGGCAGCAGGCGGGCTGGGGCTGGAGGGCAGGGCGCAGGGCAGCGCCAGGAGCGGGGGGTGCACGGCCCCGGAGGTGCTGCAGGTAGCGGGGATTGGGGGGGGAGCTGAGCAGAGCTGCGGGGCGCGTGGCGCTCGCTGCAGGTAAGGGACAGTTGGGGGGGGGCGATGGGGGGGGGACCTGCTCCCACCCCAGGCTGGATCCAGGCCCCCGGCCCGGCCTATGCCACCCCCCGACCCACCTGTCTGCAGATCAGTGACCTTAAGAGGCAGGGAACGCTCACCGGGCGGGGAGGTCACGTGCCTCGCTCCGCCCTCACCTGAACCCGGCCTGGCCGCCATGACAGCTACCGAGGCGGAAGTGCGAGGGCGCTCATGGTCACGTGGTTACGCGGGGGTGGGGCGGGGGGTGAGGTGCCCTGTGCGGGTAACAATGGTCCGCCGGCGCTGACCACGTGACCAGTGGGCCCGGCAGGAAGCCGAGACTACAACGCCCGAAAGCCTTCGCGGCGCGGCCAGGCTGGGCGCGGATCAGCCGGGCGAGCGCTCGCTGCTGCCCTTGGGCCGCCGTCATGGCTTCCTCGCGGGTCTTCCCCGTCGTCAGGTGAGGCGGGCGGTGCGGTCCGGTCCGCGCCTCGGGGAGCCGCCACCGCGGGGGTCACCTCGGTTCCCGCAGCGCCCCCGCCTCTGTGCCCCCCTCGGACTCCCGCCCCCCATCGCCCCCTTCAACCGCCCCTGGTCCCCCCACCTGCCCCATGTCCCCTTCCCCCATCCCCCCCACACACACACTGCCCCGGTCCCGTTCCCCCCCCTCGCCTCCCCCAACCGCCCCTCATCGCCCCCTTCAGTCTCCCCCCCCTGTCCCCCAACTGCCCTTCACCGCCCCTGGTCCCCTTCCCCCATCGCCCCACCCCCACACACACTGCCCCGGTCCCCTTCCCCTCATCGTCTCCCCCAGCTGCCCCTTCAGCCTCCGCCCAACTGCCCCTCACCGCCCCTGGTCCCCTTCCCCCATTGCCCCCCCCAGCTGCCCCCGGTCCTCTTCCCCCCCATCGTCTCCCCCAGCCACTCCTCATTGCCCCCTTCAGCCTCCGCCCCATCCCCCCAGGTCCCCTCCCCCCCCTTTCAGTCTTCCCCAACTGCCCCTCACCTCCCTTGGTTCCCTTCCCTCCCCGTAGCCTCCCCCAACTGCCCCCTAGGTTCCCCCCCAGCTGCCCCTTCAGCCTTCCTCCATCGTCCCAGGTCCCCTTTCCGCCTCCCCCAACTGCCCCTCATCGCCCCTGGTCCCCTCCCCCAACTGTCCCTTGCCCCCTAGGTTCCCCCCCCAGCTGCCCCTTCAGCCTTCCACTGAGCCCCTCACCCAGCTGCCTGCCCCACCTGACCCCCTTCAGCCTTCCCTCCCCCCCAACTGCCCCTTCACCCCCCCCCCACACACTCCCCTCCCCTGCTTTCTTACCATGGGTAATGGGGGCCAGAATTTTTTTTTAAAATCCTAAAATAAGCTGGGAATGCCCCCCCCCCCCGGGGTTGTGCTGGGAGCCCAGCTGCAGGCCTGGGATGGGGTGTGTTCTGAGCTCACACCTTTCAGGGAAGGGGTGGAGTTGGCCGAAGTGTGTGGTGGGGTGTGCCAGGGGTGTTGAATCTTTAGCAGAGAATTCCTTTCTCCACCATGCTAGCTAAGCATTGCCGTTAAAGGTCAGCCAACAAATGCAGCATTTGAAATAATCTGACTATAAACCCCTTGCCCTCTCAGCTGCTGTAGTTTTCACATCCTCTGCTCTTGTGATGTCACCATATGACATGGTCACTAGTTACTATGGAGTCTTGTAGATTAGACAGGACCTGAGTTTTTAATGGTAAAAAACGAAGCATAACTCCTTCCCCTTCTCCCTTTTGACTGAGGAAAAATAAATCCTGCAGGCCTCTCTTATCCATCATAAAGAAGCATATAGGGCCCGAGCCAAATATCTCCACTCCCCCTTTGCAGGATCACCAGTAGTAGTGTTGCACACCCAACGCTCAGTATGAGTCTTAAACACACAACAAATTCAGAACGGGTTGGAGTGAGATGCTAATTGCAATGTAATTCATTGCATCAGAGAGAGACATTTCTGCTAAGTAATCTGAGCGCTTATTAGTGAGATGCAGTAGGAACCCTCATTAAATATGGATTTCTTACCCACAGCTAGATCTATTCCAGTCCTTGGAATGGTTGGCAGTGTTTTTTGAAGTCAAATATTTTCATGACCCCCTTACATTTATTATGAGAGTTTTTTTAAAAAAAAGTAACAGCAATAAGCCTATATAATGTATTTGTGTGTGGCTTTAAGAGGTTGACAAAGAATACTTGACCTTGATGGGTGAGAGCTAGAGTTTCTTTGCTTTAGATTGTAATAAAATGTTAATGCCTTGTGACTACATCCTCCTACCCCCGATTGCCTTATGTGATCCCCTCTGAGGATCGGGATCTGCTGGTTGAAAAGCACTGTTCTGTAGTAACGCAAACTGGGTTCCTGTTGCTTCTCTTCCCTCTCAGGTTCGTTGTCAAAGGCAGCCTGGCTGGAGGTGCCATGTACGTGGCGTATGATCAGGGGCTGCTGGGGAATGGCAGTCAAGGAGCAGAGGCCCTCAGAAAGGCTCGCGCAGCGCTGCCTCCAGCTATACAGGAATGGACGAATTACACAGGCTGGGAGGTAAGGACTGCGCCGATGAGCCTGGTTAGCAGATTGTCTTAGTGGTGAGGGAGGAAGGGAAAGTGCTGGGGTAAAGTCCTGGCTCCGTTGACGTCAACGGGAGTTTTGTCATTGACGTCAGTGGAGCCAGACTTTTCCCCAGTACTTACTTTTTAATTTTTAAACTTCAATTTTTAAGATTTTTAAACTTGTTGGGAGGGAGAGAACTTATCTGAGGTGGGACACGAAAGGGATAATTTGCAAAGGATGAGAGAAAATGAAAATGTCATCCGGGAGATTTTTTTTATATAGCTGGTATTCCTGAGCCACCTTTCCTCTGAGGATCTCTAAGCACTTTACAAATACTAATGTGTTGATCCTCCCTCTTAAAGACCCATTTCGGCCATGGTGCTTATATAGTTAATCAAGTTGTATATAAATTGCCTACTGGTTTTGTTGTTGTCTGGGTTTGGTTTTTTCCCCCTCACCTAATCCGTGTCCTTAGATTGTGAGCAACTCAGTCACCTTTGTGGCTTAGGCACCTAAGCTGCTTTTGAAAATGTTACCCTTTGATCCAATTTAACAGCTGGGTCAACTGAGTCAGAGCTTAAGTGATTTGCCCAAGGTGACCCAGGGAGTCTGTGGTAGCTTCTGTTTTTCATTATCCCCTCTAAACTATTATTTAGCCGTTTCGTATATAGTTCGTGTGCACAAACACTTCTGATTCTTCCCCCCCCCACCTTTGTTTTGGTTTTTTTTAGCTTCCATCCGCTCCGAAATTTGACTTTTCTGTCTCTGAATCCTGGAACACAGGTAAGACTTGATCCTTTACTATCTAAGTTATAGAATGGGTCTATGATCAGTGATACAATTTATCATAGAGTGCTGGCCCATTAAATTGAAAGATGAAAGAAGGGTGGGAGGCAGTGTGGCCTAGTGAACAAAGCAATGGATTGGAACTTGGGACACCTGAGTTCTAATTCCTGGCTTTGCCACTAGTCTACTGAGTGACCATGGCCAAGTCACTGCCTGTCTGTGCCTCAGTTTCCCATCTGTGAAATGGGGATAATGATGTTGATTTCCTTTGTAAAGCGCTTTGAGATCTACTGATGAAAAGTGCTGTGTAAGAACTAGGGATTTTTATTATTATTACCTATGTAGCAGGTAATTTAAGACAGCAAAACTGACCACGATCAAGGAGGTAGCAACATAAAGAGACACTATGATGACTTTTACTCCTGAGAAGTCCCGTCTCTGATGAAGGATTGAAGAGTTTATAAACACAACTGGCTTGTTGTATAAGGATACGTAGTACAGTTGAACTCAACCTTTGCCCTGCTAGGCTACCGTGAAAAGGGAAGATGTTTCCCTTTATTCCTGTACCCCCTTATGTTAATATTTTGTCCTTCTCTAGCAATTTTTATCTGAGCATTTCAAAGCACTCTGCAGACACGTAGTAAATTAGTGCAGCACACTCATGATGCAGCTAAATTTCCTCATTTTACAAACGGGGAAACTAAGGCCCACTGGAATTAAGTGACTTGTCCAAGGTTACACAGAGGGAGTCTGTGGGAGGACCAGGAATAAAACCCAGATCTCCTAAGTCCTGGTGCTGTTTTAACCACAAAACCATCCTTCCGACCTGGTTTGAGGTGGTGTGAGACAGATTTCCCCACCTCAGAGTCCATCGATGCCAGATGAGACAAGAATTATGCCTAGCTTTGTCTGAAACCTCCCTTCATAAGAACAGATCTCACCTATTAAATGGGGAGATCTATGTCATCCATCATGAATAACAGTAGCAAGTTCAGCTTTGTGTTAACGCTTTTCTCAGGACATCTCTCCGCTACTTTTCTTGCAGGAGTTCAGGCCACCGTGTCTGCTCTGTCTGTAGCTCCCACCAAGGTCCGTGAATACACCCAGGATGGCTGGAAGTACATGAAGGACCTCATCAAATGAACATTCTCTCTCTCCAGCGTTTGCTGTTTCCTCCATGCTATTGTCTCGGGGATGAGATGTAGTACACAGCACTGGAGGGCAGCTCAGCCATGCAACAACCCCAATAAAAGACTCTGGAACTTCCCTTTGCTTGTGGGTTGGTGTTAGCATGCCGGTTCTGCAGTTATTGGTGGGTTTTATTACAGTAGTGCCTACAGGCCGCAAAGGAGATCAGGGCCCCATTATGCTGGTGCTGTACACACACATACTCCCTACCCTAAAGAGTTTACAATCTAAATAGACCGTTAGGAAACTTCGGCCATCTAGAAAGTGAGTGCCAACTATTTCAGTGCTACGTACCTTAAAAAAACCAACCTAGGACAATTAACCAGCCACTCATGGTATGAAAAGATCTGGCCCAAGAACAGATTCCGCAAATTACCGTAGAACTCTATCAAATGGAGAGGAAGGGGGCTTTTACCCCTTACTGTCCTAAGAATGTTAAACCGTGGCAGTGACAAGGGGTTTTTGACACATCCCAGGCCGTGACTCCCAATACTGAATAATTTTGTTCTCGCAGCATTGAATCTATTGATCATAATGGTTTCTTATGGCCTCACAATCGATGGGATTCAGTGGGAGTACTCCTATAGGATGGCCCGTGAGTAAGGATGGCCAAATCAGACTCTTCTTTAGCAAAGGGGGGAAGTTAGATATCCTAAGTGAAAAGTGTTAGACTTTTAAAAATATATATTTAATGTGAAATTCCTTATTTGAGAACATGATGCAGCAAATGATTTGGCCTAGTAAAAGCAGCAGCGGATAACTTTTCCCTTCTCTTCTCCATTCCTTCTAATAGCTGATCTCTAAGTGCTTTACAGACATTAGCTCTCCCCGTATTTTTGAAGCAGGCAGGAAGAAGAGTCGCAGGCAGGTGAAGGGACTTGGCAAAGGTACCTCAGCAAGTCAGTGGCAGATCAAGGAATATCTTTATGCATAAAGCACTTATTGTTCTAGTAGCTGGAGGTAGAACCCAGGAGTCCTGACTAGGGGTAGCTGGATTTTCAGCAGCAGCTGCTGGATGCTGAGCATGTTTGAAAAATCTGGTCACGTCTTTTAGGTGCTTAAATGGGAGCTGAGCTCTTTTGAAAAAGCTGCTCCAATGTGTTGTTGATGTGTTCTGGATGGTGATGCCCTCCAAGAGCAGACCTGGATCAGGATGACGTGCGTCTGCTATATTATGGTCTCGTACTCCTGGTGTGTTTCAACGTAGAGCTCCTCGTGTTCCCAGTATATTAATGTTCGCCTTTTCTCAGGTTGCTTGCTGAGTGAGTTCTTCTTGACCATGCACTTCATGCTTTTCTCTTCTAAGTAAAAGATAAAAATGCAACAACCATCATCAATGATTCTTGTAAAGCAGCTTACCTATTGTTAGGTAACCAGGTGGTAGTCCCATGGATGAACTAACAGCTGCATCTCTAATTCCCCCTGTGGATGCGTGGCCTATGACCAAAAGCAACCAGTGGTGAAAATTTGGATTTGTATCTGGATTCTGAACCCTACCAATGATAAGGTGTTTGGAGCTAGGGTTCTTGTCTGAGCCCCTGTCTACTTGTGGGTTTACCCAGAGGCAGAGGCCCCGTTTGCTTCTGATTTGGAGGAGCATCTTATGTGGTGGCTTTGCTTGGCCACTGTGAGAAGACCGGATGCTGGGCTAGATGAACCATTGGTCTGACCCAGTATTGCCGTTCTTAAAGGGTTGCACAGAGAATGGAATCCATACCATGAAGCCGCTGTGCAAATAAATCTTGCAAAGGGACATCTGTAAATGGCTGGACAGCTCAGCTATCCCAGCCCTGTGAACACCTACATAAACGTGTTAAAACCAGCATGGAACTTTCATTAAGGCCCTGGATTACCTGATATTTGAGGAACTCCTAGAGGCTCTGATCTGTGTCCCCTTAACAGATTCTCTGCTGTATTCTGTGCTCAAGGGAGTGGCAAAATGAAATGTGCTAGAACCACCCAGGTCTCTGCCTGCCAGTCTGACTTGAGGAAAATTCCTTCCTGACCCCAAATATGGCAGTCAGTCAGATCCTGAGCATGTGCATGAGACCTACCAGCAAGATACCTGGGAAACCATTATCTGTAGTAGCTCAGAGTCCTCCCCCATGTAGTGTCCACTCTCTGGCTGTTGGCAATATTTGCTAACAGCTGTTGCAAATGGGCAACATGCCATTGTAGGAGACCTCCTACCATCCTCTCTATAAATGGCTTAAGCTTAGTCTTGAAACAAGTTAGATTGTTTTTGCCCCCACTATTCCCCTTGGAAGGCTGTTCCAGAACTTCATTCCTCTGGTGGTTAGAAACCTTTGCCTAAACTTGATGGACAATGTATATCCATTTGTTCTTGTGCCTATGTTAGGCCTTAAATAACTCCTCTCCTTCCCTGGTGTTTAGCTCTCTCATGAATTGCTTGCTGGTTTCAGCTAGAGTAACTAGTGGACGCTCTGATTTGAGGACTTCAGTAAATCAGCCAGTGGTTATGGGCCTATTACACGAATGGATGGGTGAGGCTCTGTGGCCTGTGGTGGCCAGGAGGTCACACTAGATGATCATGATGGTCCCTTCTGGCCTTAAGATCTGAGAGTTCATGAGCACAAGGGCAATGGAGATGAGCATACAAAGATCTCTGGTGCATGGTGCAGGACCTTAGGAGCACGTGACACTGGACCACAGCTATATGGGTAAGAGGCTGAGCAGGGAGAAGCTGGTCCATTAGTGGGGTGGGGGCAGGAGTTGTATTATAGGAGCAGTGGGCAGAAGGGGTGTGTGTATAGAAAGCGCGTGTGAGAGAGAAAGCGACTGTATGTGGGCAAGGCAAGGTCTGGCGGAGGGAGGGAAAGCAGCTGAACGGCCTTAAGAGCCAGTCAGTGGCCTCGGAGTCTGCAATGTTCAGCTAGGGAAGACCTCTGGGGAGCCCAACATGAAAGAGCAGCCATCCAGTATGTGCAGGTCGGATTTGGCACAGCCACACCTGTGTTAAGCCGGCTCCAATGATGGCATAGGAGCCCAAAGCCAGCTAGCCATTCATCCGGCCTGGAGAGGATGTGACAGTTCCTGGTAGTGGCAGAGGCTCTCTCCCATTCTGTTCGCCACAGTGAGCTGATGATTATATCAGCTGGATGGGGAGCGTGCAGCACTGCCCAGGTAGGGTTCCTGCTGCACAGTCCATGGCAGGATGCACCTCCTATTTCCCTGAACGGGCAAGTGTGGTCGGTTTCTTGGCTGCATTCTGACAAGGGGCAAAAGGTTTCTGCTTGCAACTAAGCAGGTCTGAGGTCACCGCTGATGTGAGGGGAAGGATGCAAGAGAGCGGGCTAATGGGGAAAGTGTAAGGGAATTCAGCTCCTTGACAGCTGGATCTCATAATGGTTCCCCCTGAAATTTTCATCTGGGTGCAAGTTAAGGGTTCTTCACCCCCTAGCAGACATAAGCACAGTGGTAGCTTCCAGGTGTAGCCTACTGGATGTATTGGGTTAAGAAATCAGTAGAAATTAGACTTTGGCCTAAATTAGCTAAGTACAGAGGAGTATGGGTAATTGAGTTGGCATGAGCAGAAGTGAGAGAGAAGTAACTAGTAAGATGAGAAAGTTGAAGGTAGCAAGCACCTAAGCCAGGGTTCTGTTGTGGTTATAGCTGGTTTTTAGCAGGGTTTTTAATGAGTGTTTTTGAGAATTGTGGATGTTTTATGAAAACGCTATCTGTACTGAGAGTATGGGAAGGACGTTGGTGCAGATGTTGATTTCAATCATGTCATGTAAAGAGCCAATAAAGAGGTGGTGGAAATGTAGATATGGGAATAGGTAGGTTTTAATGGTAATTAGTCTTATAATGGGTTAGGATAAGGAGTGGCCTTGCTAAATTGGAGAGAGCTCCCGTTAACACCAAAAGGGTACCGGTAGGTTACAGGGTTATAAGGCTGTACTTCATTCTGTTAGTGGACTGATGGTCCATTGATGCACCATTCCATCTTCGAATGTAAGCATAAATGGTAATTGTACACCTGTTTGCTTAACTACTACTTCTTTTAAATGAAGTTTGGTTCTATCATTCAAAGTGTCATCCAGGGTCCTCTACAAAATTATATTGTCTGTAACTGATCTGGAAGCTCAAACCTGGACACTGAGTTTGGTTGGCTGCATCCTTAGCTTTAACCATATGAATTGGGAACATTTAGAAATCAAGGATACACGTGGCTTCTCTGGTGGTGCAGGGTTGTGTGCGTAGCCCAGCAACAGTTTTCAGTGTGGTGTCAGTTGAACAGAAGGTACCAGCGACATTGGGCTGTATTTTTCCCTGACCGTTTCCGGGACAGTGCTTGCTGACGATGAGCTTATCCTGCCTGAGAAAGCAAAGAATGGACTGGACGGAGCGGGAGTTGCTTAAAGCAGTTACTTGCCTTTTTCGCTGTCGAGCGTCCTTCCGAAGAGGAAGACGGTGCCAGCCATCACCGCTGCCAGAGTCAGGATCATCAAGAGCACAGCCCACCAGCGCGTCTGAGGGACAAAACCAGACCAGACCCCTATCATGAGGGCCATCCAAGCACCTTCCACCCCAGTGGGAACCAACGAGAGCTCTGAAAACCAAGCCCTGAATATATGTCCCCCATACTCCCTTCCACCGTGATACGCTTTCATCCACAGTGCTTTCCAGCCAATCATTCACTCCTGTGAGGGAGGATGTTGTTACCTTCATTTAACAGGTGGGGAACAGAGGAGAGGCAGGTGAAATGCCCATGGTCACAGGCGAGCCAGTGGTAGGAACCCCAGATCTCAAGCCCCCTGTGTGAACCGCTCACTCCCCCCAGACTTGTAGATCTACAGATCTAGGCCCAGGTCCTCAAAGGGGCCTGACTCCCACTGAAACCCTGGGCCCTGGTCACTCTGGGGGAGGGAGATGAGGGGGAAAAAAATCTCATGCAGCTGCTTACCTTCATCCAGGCTGAGATATCCTCCAGCTCGATGAAATCCAAGATGGAGTTCTTCACTCTGGCTATGGGTCCGTCTTCGTCCACGAGCCGACAGACGTGAAACTTATCGCAGTAGCCCATCCTGTCCCTGCAGGGCGTGCCTGGGGTCAGCGGGATGTGTGTGCCGTTGAAGTAACGCTCCAGCAGAGCAGAGGAGGTACTGGCACATGTGTGCGCTTGGCCTAGATCAGGGGGTTGAAAAGCACGACTTCAGGGTTCGACATCGATCCGTGTGCCGTTCTGCTGGTTTGTCATGTACTGGAGCATCGGGGCTGTCTAAGCTGCGTATAAATAGATCACTGAGCACCCTGGAGAGCCTTAATCCTATTATAAAAGGAAGCTTTGCGGTTGCTTTTTTACCTCGAGGTAGTAGGGCCGTGCTACAGCCAGCAAAGGTTACTGTGTCAGGGCATCCTTTTTCGAATACATTCCCCTGAGCTGCTCACTCCTGACAACTTCGCCCACAGCCCTTGTCCTCCCTCGTCCCCAGGCTGCTCCTCCTCCTCTCACTCTAGGAAAAAGCCACGCCAGGGCTTTTCAGGCAGCCAGACGGATTGCGTACCTGGCTGCTGGCAGCAGAGGTGGCATTTCTCCCGCCTGGACGTGCTAACGCAGTCGCATTGCTCCAGGCCGTGCTTGACGCAGAGGGATCCGAGGCAGAGCTACAGTATCATAAAAGAGCTGGTTTGAGGAATAAGCGATGGGATTTATGCTGGGGGAGGGAGGTTACCCAGGGGGAGGGATCTGTCCAGAGCAGAAGGACCCAGACCCTCAATAGTACTTAGGCACCTAACTCCTATTGAAATTGATGGGAATTAGGCACATAAATACCTTTGAGGATCTGTGCCAATGTGTAGGACTGAGCTTTTTATACAAATGCTGGTTCCATTTAATGGGGGGGAGGACAAATGTGTCCCTAAGTCCAGTCCGATTGGATCTAATTTCCAGTGAAAGGTGCCTGGTTGACTGGATTCTTCCATTCACCCACAGAACAAGCAGGGCCTCAGCAGCTGCAGAGCAAACCGTGAGGTGAATGGGTGGCCAGGATCACACTCTGGGTCTGTTTAGCCCAGTATCTTCCCTATGGCAGGGGCCAGAACCAGCTACTTCCGAGGAAGGTGGAAGAAACACAGGAGCAAGCACTTCTGGCGTAACCCGCTCACAGGGAATGCTGGTTCCGCACCCACGTTAATTAGAAGGTTGGGGTTTATGCCCTTATGCAGGGAGGCTTAAATCCCACCCAACGCTTTTGTTGCAGCTCTGGAAATCCCTGCTATGTAAAGGTTCAATCCCCTTTTTGACTGCTGCTAAACTCAGCCCCAGAGATCTCTAGTGGCGTTGAGTTCCGCGGGCTAATTGTGCCTAACGTGGGGAGAGCCAGCATTCCTGGTGCCCGTGCCGGACCTGCCCTGTGGATGATTAAAGGACTGCAGCCTCCAGGCCCGTCAATCATGCATTAAGCACGGTTATTGCCCAGCCATCGCTCTGGGCCTTTTCCCGCTCTTAGTTTCTCCACCTGCATCGGGCCCCTGGGGGTGCTTTGGTTGGCTCTGAGCACTAACCCCATTTAAGCAGATCCGGGTCCCCATGCTGCAGAGAGTGTAATTGGCTTTGGGAAGGGGAGCGGCGCATTCAGCTGTTAGTCCAGAGCAGGTGCTCTCAAAGGTGCAGTCCGTCTCCTCGTGGCAGAGCTCCCCTTGGCGTTTATAGACACATTCAGGGCTGCAGCACAGGCCCTGGCTTGAGCTGGAAGAGCGAGAAACGTACATGTAAGTAATCAACAATGTTACAGAGCAGCAGGCTCTGACCTGACCCATAACGGCCCTAGGCCAGCTCCCATGCTGCTCCTTGCTCTGGCCAGTGCGCGAGACCCTCCCAATTCATATGTAGGTGGGCTTGGTTAGCAGAGGTGGTGTTTGTCTGGCGGTTTGAGCATGGGGCCTTGGGAGCCAGGACTGCTGGGTGCTATGCCCAGTGCTGCAAAGGGAGTGGAGACTAGTGGTTAGAGCAGGGGAAAGGCAGTCAGGGCTCCTGGATTCTCTACCCAATTCTGCAACTGACTCGCTATCAAGTCGCTTCAACCCAGACCTTCCAAGGGATTTAGACACCTAAACTGATTTCAAGGGGAGTTAGGTGCCTAAATTTGAGGAGTGAGCCTCAGTTTCTGCCTCTGTCAAATGGGTCTAATAATACATAGAGGGGCAGGGATTAAAGAATGGATGTTTATAAGGTGCTCTGTGATCTCTGGATGAAGGTGCTGTAGAATTGGAGGCTGTGGCTTCTAGAATCAAATGGGAGAAGACGACAAGACCAGTAGCGTAACTGTACCCAGAGCCAGCCTTTCTCTCAGGATTGACTCAGGGAAGGTGCAGAGACTGTAGAGGGCTGGGGAAGAGCAGCCTTCTTGGAGCAAACCCAAGGGGCTTGCTTGGGCAGGAATTAAACACATCCTATGAGTGTTACTCTGCCTCCCTGCCCTGTCCGGCTTGTTCATCTCCTCCACCTGCCTTGTAGGCTGGAAGCTCTTTCAGGCAGGGGCTGTCATTTCCTAGATGTCCGTGAAGCCATCTGAGCTCTCCCAGGAGAGGATGGTTCAGTGATTTAAGCATCAGGTCTGAAAATGCCTAGATGCCGTGGAATCACAGGGTCAGATCCCAACAAGGGGTCAGATTCACAGTGCCACGTTCCGTGAGGTTTATTACATGGGAGCCTCTTGGACGCTTCTCGTAACTAACACAGCTCGCTCCCTGCAGTGCCCAGTGAGGGCAAGAATGCGCCCTCAAAATGCTCCTTTTAAGTGACCCTTGGCATCTCCAGCAAACTGCCATGTGCGGGGTTTTGGAATGACTGGGAGGGGAAAGAACCATTGATCAGGCACTGTAGACCAGTGGTTCTCAACCAGGGGTACGTGTACCCCTCGGGGTACACAGAGGTGTTCCAGGGGGTACAACAACTCATCTAGCTCTTTGCCTGGTTTTACAACAGGCTCCATAAAAAGCACTAGCGAAGTCAGTACAAACTAAAAGTTCATGCAGACAATGACTTGGTTATACAGCGAGATGTGCTGTGCAGTGAAATGTAAGTACCGTATTTATATTCCACTTGATTTATTTGATAATTATATGGTCAAAATGAGAAAGTCGGCCGTTCAGTACTAGCGGGCTGGGACACTTTTGTATTTTTATGGCTGATTTTGTCAGCAAGTCGTTTCGAAGTGAGGTGGAACTTGGGAGTAGGTAAGACTAATCAGACTCCTGAAAGGGGGACAGTCATCTGGAAAGGTGGGGAGCGCCTGCTGGAGACGCCTACCTGCACTGCACTCCTGGCTTCAGCCTACACCGGATGCCGTTTGGCTCCTTGGCAGCATAGCAGCAAGGGTCAGAGTCATTGTTGCCCGCGTCGCATTCCTCCCCTGGATCTACAATTTGATTCCCACAGATGGGGCGGTCAGTTTCTGCCAGGGGAGGAGGAAAAACAGGGAAACCATTGTGATGATGGCTCTCTCGAGATGCAGCCATCCCAGGTCAGATCATTGAACCAGCACGTCCAACAGTGGCAAACCTCTGATGCTTGGTGACAATAGCCAATGATGCCTTAAAGTTGATTTTTTACCATGATGTGTATTGCGGGAAGGGCCAGGGAAGAGCAGAATCTCTTATCAAGCCCGTGTCCCCTCTGCTTGTTCCCTGATGTGTGAGCTTTGCTTAACCTTTATTTTGAGCATATTTTGTCGTCGGTCCTAAAATTACTCAGCCCTTTTAGAAAGTCTAGCTGCAGTGGATCCCACTATGGTCTACAGTGTGTCTGAGGGAGTCTTTCCAAATCAGTTTCATGGAATAACCCCTTATTCCTCTAATATGGTACTGATAAAAGGAGAGACTGAACAATCTTCGTTGGTCCCTTCCAAATTTTAAATACCCCAGTCAAGGCCTCTCTGAATCGATCAATCTATCTATCCCTATGCACATCTCTCTCTTCTTCCCTCCCTCCAATACACACATCTGTTTAATCACCATAATATTCTATTCTAGTCTAATCATGAATCATCACCCCATAGCTGTGATATCCAGCTGCCTCTCCAGGATAACTAATTCTAGCTTTTGCAAATATTTTGCCATCTGTGAGACCTGCCTCCAACTCTGGTGAAGCAAAATCTACCCTTTTATTATAAATTACTTCCCAGATTAAGAGGTCTCTCAGCCCTGAGCAAAAAACCCTGAATTATCTGCAATGCATGCTGGGTGGAATTTAAACGATTCAAACACAGCTACCGGGTCTTACCAACGAAGCACCTGTCCTTCTTGGCTCTTAGGATGTTCCCGATGTATTCAGTGCTGCACGGAGAGAATTTGTCATTGTTGTGCTGCCATCCATCCGTGGCGTAGCTGAACATCAGGTAGTTCCCATGCGCGGTGTCGAAGCTGAAACGGGTGCATTCCTCGCTCTCATCGTGCTGAAACAGAAGATCAGACTCTTTGAATACAGGAAGAGAGATCACGCTGATTCGATTGTCTGAACATAAAAATGTGGTTAGAATCTAAGAGGCCCTTAGATGTTCATGTACAGTACAATCCTTTCATGTTATTAAAATGTAACAGAATCATAACAACACATGGCTATAGCACATTTCATCTCAAATTGTGTCACAGACTTTATACAGAGAGTCAGTGTCATCTAGCATCCTAGGCTTCAAAAGCCCTGGGTTCCAGTCCTGGCTCTGCCCTCACCTGCTGGGTGACCTTGGGCAAGTCCCTTCCCTGCTCTGTGCCTCAGTTTCCCCTCACAACCTTTGGCTTGTCTATTTTTAATAAAATCCAAGAAAACACCCCCAAAAGCCCCTCCCCCAAGCAAAGTTCTGACCCCAAAAAGGGAGAAGTGCCACAGACTCTGCAAAATCTGCTAGGGACTTCGCTATTGCTATTGATTTGACGTGGAAGGTGCTTAGACAGCAGGATAAAACCCTGAGATAGACAAATATTTAGACAGTAGGCTCTTCAGAGCAGAGACTGGGTATATACAGCACCTAACACAATCAGTCTCTCATCTCAGTTGGGCTCTGCAGCAACACTGTGTTGTTGTTAATATAATTATATTTCATATTAACAATATATTATTCATAATACAATGTGTAATGAATAACAACAACAATAATAAAGCAACGGCACAGGAATGACTCACTCAACCAAATGCAGCCACCTCTGGGGTAGAACACAGCAGCCCAACACCACCCAGTCTCATCATCCACCTGCTGCCATCCCTGATAGTTGCTCTCTTCAGTCAACTTTTCCAGCATCTCAGGGATCAGTGAGGATCCTGAGGAAGACCCTGCAAAAGGGGCCATGGGATCTTTAACACTTACCCCGAGCAGGCAAGAGCTTGGGTTTTAGCATCTCTCCTGGAAGCGCAGCTCAGCACAGCCCAGCAAGTCACTGTATCTGTCTCATGGAATCTGAGTCTAGACTTAAACCTCTGGTTCAGGGGAGCTAGTTATTGTAAACCTGAGGTCAGCCCCTCTCACTCAGCGTCCACACAAGCATAGCTCAGACCAGGAAGGTAAACTCACCCCTCATTCCAGTGGTGTTGCCAAACCGAGACACAAGCTAGTAACCCAGCAATGCAAACTCCACCGTTCTTTCCCATTGCAAATCACAATGAAATATTCCAAAGCCCTGGACTTCGTCATACAAGCCAATAAGTTAATTCAACAGCAATATATTAGCAGTATAAACCTAGCCATTCATGACCAAAGCTCCAGCCACACACCCTCCCGGAGGCGTGCTAAAGCATTTGAATGCCGGTGCACCAAGCTTCCTTGAAGCAAGAGTTTGAAAAAACTAGGCAAAAAGCCCAGGCTGCAAGGTTTGGGGGTGCTCAGAATCCAGGGTTTGTTCCGGACACATTTCCAGGACTAAGGTGTATCCCTGTTTAGGGCCAGATCCCAAATCAATGGAAAGATACCTAGTGACTTTACTGGATTTTGGAACAGCCCTGTGGGAAATGAACTTGGGCCAGTGACTAAGGTATTGGCATAGGGCTCCTCCAGACTTGGGTTCGATGCCAAATTCCCCATGTGAGCTTGCATCGGCTCTGTACCTCAGTTTCCCTGCCTGTAGCAAGGGGGTGAAGATGCTGACCTGTGTTTGTAAAGTGCTTTGAGATCCCTGGGAAATGCAACGTATTAGTGCAGTTCTCTCCGCCAAGCATCTGGTTCGGCTGGTTGTCAAAGGGGAGGCTTCCAGGCCAACACCTCCCTTTGCTTTTCAGTGTCACTCCCACTGTGTCATGCACCCGCTGTACTCACCGGAGCTCCCACACTGTGGCCGAGTTCATGGGCCAGCGTGAGATGGAGAATCCTAGGAGGCAAATATTGGCCATATTTCTGCAGCGTGATCAAGCCAGTGTTCAGAGACACCTCCTTGTCCCGGAATTTCCTGTGCTTGGAACATATCCCCCCCAGGTCGCCTGACACAGAAAGGAAAAACAGACGGTCTCGGTGACGCCAGCCGGAAAAGCAGGGAGCCAAGCGCCTGGGTCTGGAAGCTGCTCAGAGTGCAGAACTCCTGCAGTGGCTTTTAGGTACTACAGGAATATGAACAGCAGCGGCAGGTTTCAGTTTCCTATCAGAGGAGAACTCAGTGCTGCAGAGGGCCTGCGCTTTCCGAGCGCTGCTGGTTTATAACACCTGTCCTTGAGCAGAGATGGTCACGAACAGCATGCAGGCAAGGCCTCTGTCGGAACTCGCTGCCCAGATGCCAATGCTGCAAGCAACTCGTCCCCAATAATCAACTCTAGTTAGAGACACTCAGAGCAGAAACTCTCTTGCTATTTGCAACAGCTCCTCCACGTGAGCCTGCATCACAAAGCCAAACAACACATTTCTGTAGCCACTACACACGGAGCACATGCTAAGAAAAAGAACACTTAACAGTGTAACTTGGTGACTCCAGTAACACTGATGACCCCACTTTTCATTGGACAAAACATTATACAAATCACGAAAAGCTCTTTCTTACCAGCTTGTCCATTAAAAGCAATCCCAAGAACTCCGCTGTAATCTCTGTCAGTGAGGAGATAGGAGAGACAATAGCTATTCCAGTTAGACTTGGAGTGCAGCATCAGCAGCATTTCTGGGCCGATGAAAGGTGATTCCATAGAGCCAGAAGGATCATTCTCCTGGATTATCTGCAGAATGGACACAACGCTAGCAAGCCAGCCAGGCGGTTACTGCCTGTGGCGCAGGGTAGGGGAGATTGTTCCTAGTCACATTTCACAGAGGTCGCCCAATGAAAACTGCAATTGCTACCATCATAAATTAGTTTTGAATGCGCAACCTGAGAGTGAAGGACCCCTGACCCATCCAGGTCCCTTCAAATCACCTCTCGTCAGGGCCCGTGCAACCATTTAGGTGACCTAGGTGGTCGCCTAGGGTGCTGGGATTTGGGGGGCGCCATTTTCTTCAGCAGCGACCATGGCAGCCAGATCTTCGGCCACCCCGGTCGCCGCTGACATTTAGGCGGAGGGAGCTGGGGCAGGGGAGCACGGGGAGGGCCGCCTGCAGCAAATGGGGGGGGGCGGCACGCAGGGGAACTCCCCGCCCCAGCTCACCCCTGCCCGGCCTCCTCCCCGAGCACGCCGTGGCTGCTTCACTTCTCCCGCCTACCAGGCTTGCGGCGCCAATCAGTTTAGGCGCCGCAAGCCTGGGAGGCGGGAGACGTGAAGCGGACACGGCGTGCTTGGGGTGCTCGTGCGCGGAGCAGGGGTGAGCTGGGGCGGGGGGGGTGCCTCAGGGCGGAGGGTGGGGGGTGGGGAGCTGCCGCAAGGGGGGTGCCTCAGGGCAGAGGGGGGGAGCTGCCGCGGGGGAGCGCCTCAGGGCGGGGGCGCAAGGTGGAAGTTTCGCTTAGGGCACGAAACATCCTTGCACCGGCCCTGCCTCTCGTCATGCCAGTTTTCATTCACCTCCACACTTGCCCGCTAGAAAATTCAATCTGAAATCCATCTGTCCTGGTGTTTGAGTTTTGAGACAAACCCAGCCCTAAGTGCCCAGTCAACTTACATTTAGGGTTTTCACTTTGAAGTCGATGTGCCTGATACCGTCAAAATTTGCGCCTTCATAAATTGCATTCACAGCTTTTATGTAGCTAGCAATCTGCAGGGGAGACAAATGTTCATATGACCAAAAAAACCACCCACGCTTTTTGTGACTGGAGCACACGAGTGGGACTCAGAAGATCTGGGTTTTATTCCTGGCTCTGCTATGGGCCTGCTGAATGACCTTGGGCAGGTCATGTCAACTATCTGTGCCTCAGTTTTCCCATCTGTAAAATGGAGATATTAATACTGACATCCTTTGTGACGCGCTCTCAGATCTGCTGATGAAAAGCACTCGATGAGAGGGAGGGATTATTTTTATTCTCCTCACATGTGAACTGACCAGAAGCATAAAGGGATAACTGAGCATTGGCCAGGGTTGTGAGTTCAATCCTTGAGGGAGCCATTTAGGGATTTGTCCTGCTTTGAGCAGTGGGTTGAACTAGATACCTCCTGAGGTCCCTTCCAACCCTGATATTCTATGATTAATAAATATTAATTAAAAACACCCAGTTTTCTTACCTGAGCAATCACTGCTTCTATGGTGCCAAATCTTTGGTAGAACAAGTAGTCGGCTTGAAGGTACAGCAGGCAGGACGTCCTAGAGTAATCCAGACTCCTTCTCTGCCTCTCCAAGGTTTCTCCCTTTTCCACAAGAGTTAAGAAGTGTGTTGTAAAATCCTCAGTTAAAGTTGAACAAAACAGCAGCAACTTCAGTTAGGAACATTCAGCAAAGTCAAGGGGATTGACGCAGGTGCATAAAGCCAAGTATGTGCTTAATGCTCCGCTGAACAACGATGCTTTGCTAAATCAAAGCCAATGGCACTGGCTGAGTGGATCAGACCAGTGGTCCCCTCTAGTTCAGCATCCTGCCTCCGAGAATGGCCAGAACGAGCTGGTCCGGAGGAAAGTGCAAGCACAAGTGGATGTTTATGGACTAGCCTGCCACAGTTTGCTCACAGAGGAAATTCCTTCCTAGGACTCACGTTAACCTTTAAATGTGTTCCAGTTCATCTGGGTTCCCATCCTGAGACCTGCCTTCAAAACCAACCCAAAACTTCAAAGCCAAGTTCGGCTGAAAGCCACCCACGTTTTGGCTGGTGTCCGGTGGAAGCCAGAGACCGATGAGCAGCTGACTGGCAAACCACAATGTCGCGTGTTTCAAAGGGCTTTCGCCTCCCTCTGCAGCATGGGGCACCGGCATATCCCACCTAATCAATTCCCTGCCATTGCAGGGGCATGGGGCAAGGGTGCACCTCATTGTCTCCTGCTCTTTGCCCGTGGCGCACACAGTTTATCTCCTGAGAACTGGGGTGCTTTGATCTAACTAAGGTTACTCGGCTCAATAGAGGGGTATCTGGCTGAAATGTAATGGCCTGTGGTATACAGGAGGCCAGACTAGATGTATCTAATGGGCCCTTTGCACCTAAAACTCTATGAAATTATGAGATGAGACTGATGCAGCTTGGCCCAGGGTTTTGGAATTATAATTTGTCTCGAGACTCAGGGATTTTGTTTGCCTGCACTAAATTAAATATGGACTCGAACAACTGCCTCTCCCCTCTCCTCCCTGCATCTTAACTCTCCCAAATAAAGCTGGTAGAAAAGTTTCACATTTTGAAATTTCAATGAACTTTTGAATTGGGGTGGGGGGGAGCAGGAGAAAACTATTGATGGCATATTTGCAGTCTCAACCCCCCCCCCCCCCCCCCCCCCCCCCCCCCCCCCCCCCCCCCCCCCCCCCCCCCCCCCGCCATGCACACACTTTTTGTCTCCATTTTTTAAAATTTCAGATTTCGGACAAAATTGCAAATTTCAAAAATTCCCCAAAAAACCTGGGGAATGTTTCAAAATAAATTTTTTTAACCAACCAACTCTTCTCCCAAATGCTGAGGAGGTTCTGAGCTGGACCCCACATTCTCAGCCATATCATTAGCCTCTTGTCTCTTTCTTGCTGGGAACCCACAGACCATAACAGTTAGCTAGGAAGGAGAGAGCCACGCCTCTGAAAAGCTAAGTCCTTAGAATTCCATCGTGTCACATTTTACACAGACATTGTATTCAGTGAATTCAAAGCAATCAAAGCCCCAGGCAGTCTTTTTTTTTTTTTTTGCAGCACAATCATTGCTTAAAATTATTTCATTTCCACTCAAGATGCTTCTCTTCAATTTCACTTCACCTTCAATTTTAGCTCTTGCTGGAAATTCCGCAAGACCTGATGCGTTCCCCTGATCAAAGAAGCAGAGGCTGGATCTTCTAAAATGGAATAATCTAGAGCAGAAATTCAGATGTTACTCAAAGAAATATCACAATGGGATGGTACGCAAAACGAGCGACATCACTTCCAGACAGCCCTGGGCAATATTGAGAGGGCTTGTGGCAGAGGATTGTGCATCAGGACTCCAGGGCTCTATTTCCAGCTCTGGGAGGGCAGTGAAGCCCAGTGGCAAGCACAAGAGTAGACTGGGAGTCAGGACTCCTGGGTTCGTTCCCAGCTCTGCCACTGACTAGCTGGATGACCGCAGGTGTGTCAGTTCATTTCTCTGTGCTTCAGTTTTCCCATGTGCAAAATGGAACATCAGAATGCACCGTTGGAAGGGGATTGGCGAGTCTTACTGACTGTAGTCAGTGTTTACGAAATCCTTAGAGGTCAAGCGGGGGAAGGCGTTGTTACTGAAGAGCAAAGGGAACAGGCCACGACGGCCAGGGAAACTGAAGTGCCAAACATCGTTTGACTACGTTCAGTCGCGCCGAAGCCCAGGCGAGGACTCACCGATGTCGCTCTCATGGTGGATGAGCGCATGGGCTGGAGACGTCGCGCGGCTGGTGGACGCGCCCGGTGCCTCCACGTAGTAGGTGCCGTTCTTGGTTCTGATAAACCCTTCAAAAACGCCATTGATGATGGCACCGTGGCAGAAAGATCCAGGCTCATCTGTTTTGCAGGCATCCAGACATAGACAATGAGAAGGAAGCTTGACCTGGTTCCCCGCGGTAACTGAAGGGCCTGCCTGGGGTTAATAACCACTGAGCAGCTGTTCACATCTGGGCCAGGACTGGCCCCTGCATTCTGGGTATAGCTCCTCACCAAGGTGTGGAGCAAAAAGCAACATCATTCCAGAGCCCACTGCCGTGGCTGTTGTAGCAGGGAGGGCATGAAACCCTCTGCCCCTGCCAATTCTAGCACTCTGGGCTTGCCACAGCGTTCGGGCTCCAGCGTCGCTCACGGCTGGGGTTGGTGGTTTGCCTGCTACAATGGCCACGGCGGGTCACTCCAGGGCAAATCAACTGGCTCCCTATCCTCCGGACTCCCTGCAACGTTCCCCTCCACTGCTGATCCCAACGTTCCAGGACGCATCAGACTGAACTCGCTCCCCCCCTCCCCAATGCAATAAGGCTTGTCCGCTGGCTGGCTCCTGGGAACGTGGGCAGTGCCCGGCATAATCAAACCAGGTGCTCAAATCGCTGTCAGTAAGGATGGGAGCTGCATTACTGTCTGTGGAACGAGTCTGATGGGGCTCAGTTAATGTGCCAGCTGGTAGGTGCCCACAGCACAAAACCACCAGCACAACTAAGCGGAAAGACCTGAAGGAGAAGTGGGGGCCTGCAGACGGAGCTCCCATCTCCTCCAGGTCGGAGGATCAGGCTGCATGCCCTGCTCTGACCATCCTATCGCAAGGATTTCATTCTGCAGGGCTGCGTCTAATTTTTACCTTGCAAGACACCAGAATAAATGAAAGAAACGTCTGCAGGCTCTGAGGTGGCCTTCCCGGTTAGCTCAAAGTCTCTGGCGAAAGCACTCGTGTCCCTGCTTAACTGCAGCTTGAATGTCCTGGAAGGTAAGCGAAATGGTGAAGAGTCGGTTACAGGACTTCAGGGGTCCTGGTCTGTGATTGGAGCTCCCAGGCGCTACCACAGTACAAATGATCAGTACTAATAACGCTGTGCATACAATCAATGTATTCCCTCAGTTCCTGCAACAAAAGTGAAGGTCCCGACGGTACAGAGCACCTTGATTTCCGATTATTATTGGGCTGCAAACCACAGGAGCTTTCAGCCAAGATTTACCCATATGCATACACTGTCCCACAAAGACATGGAATAACTTGACACAACACCCCATATTCATCCTAGTAATATTATGATATGATTCTGGCATAGCTGTGATGCATTTTGTACAAGATGGGTCATGTCAGGTGTCATTGGAAAAGTTATGATTTGCTGAACAGGATTATCCTATTTGTATGCGTGTATCATTTTTGTATCTGAAGTTCTGACTCTGAACTATGGATCTGCATTTCGAATGGGCTTACTCTGGAAAACACCCACAGTCAGCCTTTCAGGTACAACAGTGAAGAAGTCAGACAGTGCTAATGGCTCATCAACAAAGACAATGGGCTGTGGAAGAGCTGAACCTTCGTGTGAACGTTTCGGCCAGCCCGTAAGTACAGGTCGGTCGCATCTTATGCGCATTTAACATGCGCGATTTCAGCTTTACGCGGTCGGCAAAAACAAAAACAAAAAAGAGAAAAATAACAATTGTAATATGTACCCGTAGTGTAGGCGATCCCGCCCGCCATTACACTCAATGTCATTTTGACTAGACGCAATTTTCGCTTTACGTGCTGACTGCAGAACGGAACCCCACCGTAAGATGCGACAGACCGGTAATGGCTTCTATAACTCTTCAAGACACTTCTTCCACAGAAGGTCTTTGAAGGAACACGCCCAACCAATTCCATTGTGTTCACAAAACTTTCCCCGTTCATTCTGGGAGCCTTAATTGCTATGTACGAACACAAGATCTTTGTTCAAGGAGTTGTGTGGGATATTAATAGCTGTGACCAGTGGGGAGTTGAGCTTGGAAAGCAGTTGGCTAAGACCACATGACTCTGAACTCCATTCTGGGGTGTCAGTTAGGGTGACCAGATAGCAAGTGTGAAAAATCGGGACAGGCGGTGGGGGGTAATAGGTGCCTATATAAGACAAAGCCCCTAATATCAGGACTGTCCCTATAAGATCAGGACACCTGGTCACCCTAGTGTCAGTATTTTTTCACAAACTGGTCCGGCAACCAAGTTTGAAACAAAGGGTTCCTGCCACATGCTAAAGCTATATAAGGCAGGGAGTGACATCCTCAGTTCTTTACTCCCCAACAACTGAACGCCTAAGAGGAGCTCCAAAAGAAAAGGACTTGGCGAGGGGGTGGGGATCCCCAGCTGCAAAGCAAATGTAGCTTGTCCCTTAAGAACCTGCAAGCCTGCTTGTATCATCAGCCAGGGTGAGAATTTACTAAGTCACACCCTATCTTTCTAGTATCTTAGGCTTAGTTTGCATTTTTGTTTATTTACTAGGCAATCTGCTTTGATCTGTTTGCTATCACTCAAAATCTATTTTTGTAATTAATAAACTTATTTTATGGTTTAATCTAAACCGGTACATTTGGAGTGAAATGTGTGGGACTCGTGTGTTGCTTTTCCCTCCCCACATTAAGGGATGGGCGAAGTCTATGAGCTTACGCTGTGCAGTTCCCTGTGCAGCGCAAGATGGTGTACTTTTGGGTTTGTCCTCCAGCCGGGGGTACGTGGCTGGTCAGAGAGTCTGCAGCAGGGTGCGTCCCGGCCTGTGTGAATGCTGGTGGAAGTGTAAGACCGGGAGCAGCTTGTCACCTGGGCTGGTGGGTCAGGGGGGCTCAGTGATACTCCAGTTCCAGGTGGCACCCCGGGGGGAACCCGTCACAAACGTACCTCTGATAGGCTTGGAATTCTAGCTGGATGATTTTTTCATGCTCTTCGGTCGCTCTTTTTGCCCTCTGGTGCATCCGTTCTAAAGCTGCTCTGTCATAAGCCACTTTCTCCCGGTACTTTACGAACGGCCTTAAATACTCAACGCTATTGACTAAAAAGGGAGGAAAAAGACATAAAAAATGAATGTAGGTTTTGAAACGAGTAGGTTTTGCATTGGCTCTGCTCCTTGCGGAGGAAGAAATGGCCTAGTGGTTAAAGCACAGGGCTGGGAACTCGGCGGGGGGGGGGGGGCGTCTGCACTGCAGCTGCGGGCAAACCTCCCAGCCTGGGTAGACTGACTTGTGCTAGCTCCGCTCCAACTAGCACGCTAAAAATAGCCACCTGGACATGGCTGCCTGAGTCCAAGCCCGCCTGACACCCTGAGTCTGAGCTTGGCTAGCCTCTGCCACCACGGCCACACGGCTCTTTTCAGCGTGCCGGCACAGGTCCGTCTACCTGGGCTAGAAGCCACGCTCCCTTGTGCCGGGTAGGCAAACCTTAAGAGGCTTGTGTTCCGTTCCTGGCTCTGCCAGAGATTTCTTGTGCGACTTCGTTGCCTCAGTTTCCCTGTTTGTAACAACAGCAGGTGCTCGAGAGACTTAAGGGCGACCTAGTCGCGTACAGTGTTAGAGCTGGGTGAGACTTAAATAACCCACTTAATAAGCCCTCTCCCAGCCCTGCTCCCTCAACAAAAATCTGCTTGTCATGGATAAAGCTGACTTGCTAGTTCTCCACAAAGGGCTCACGACTGCAGTCCCTGCAGAACCAAAACAGTTTTGCCCTCACAAAGGCTGCAGTGACCTTGCACAAAGTTTCAGCTTAGGTGTGTGATGCCTGAATGCAATTCTCCCCTTTCCATCCTGACAGAAGAAAGAGCAACGGTCTCAAGCTGCAGGGGGGGAGGTCTAGGTTGGACATTAGGAAACACTATTTCCCTAGGAGGGTGGTGAAGCACTGGAATGGGTTACCCCTAACCGGTCCTCTAATGAACAGTTCGTAATGACTTACGCCCCTTTCACACTAGTCTTACATCAGGGGCCGCAGAGGTTACTCCTCATTTACACTGAGGCCAGATTGCACTAAAGCCCCATCACTTTGGCAGACTATTTCCCTCCTTGCACAGAGGCCCATATAAGACCCAGCTAAGGAATCCTGACGGGACCTGGCTTGGTTCCTTTGCGGACAGGGCTGCTGCCAGCCGGCTGGCAGCCTCTGCTGTGAGGAAACAGCATTTGCAGTCATTCCTCGCTGCACTTCTCAGATATCAAACCAAGAGAAAAATAAGCAAAAAATTCTGCCTACCTGAGCCGCCGCTTTGGGCAATGACCATGCTGCAGAGAGCTAAACTAGCAAAGCACCGAGAAGCAATCATGGCGTTGGCAGAGGTACCTTCCGTTTGAGGTGCGTCAAGCGAAGGGATTCTTCACCCCAGGGCGTAGTTTACAGGGAAATGCATCATCGCTCATGACCCTGCCTGCACAGACTTGCTTAGAAGTGCTGAAGAGTTTGCATTCTAGGGGTGAGATTTTTTTCCAAAGCAGGCAGGTGGCGACCCACGCTCTGCTCCCATTGACTTCATCGGGAGCAGAGTGAACCTAGTGTTGAATTCTCAAAACAAACTTCAGCGTTGGGCCTTCATTCAGCAGTATAGGTCTGTCTCCTTTAATGGGAATTAGAATTGCTTTATTTTCCCATTGGGGCTTTTACATGCTTCAGCTGATTTCACGTTAGGAGAAGGGAGAGCTACAGACTGTTAGGAAACTTGTCCTGCTGTTGCTGAGGCGGCAGCTGGGTTTGTGGAGAGTAACTCAGCAGTACATGTGGAACATGGCAGCAGCATTCAGTTCATCTGTATTTTTTTGGGTAGTAAATACATTTAAAATACGTCTGGTCTAAATTTCCAAGAGCGATTTGTTGATTTGGGATGCCCAACTTGAGGCACCTGAAAGGACTCCCATCTTCCAAGTGTGGGTGCGGCTCACTTTTTGAGAATCAGCCCCCTTTTCAAGGTATCACACATTTGCTCTGAGTGGCAAGGTAAGGGGGTGGGGTATTGGATAAGGGGCAGGGAGTCCCAGGGGGCAGTCAGGGGATAGGGAACAGGGGGTGTTGGATAGGCATGGGAGTCCTGGGGGCCTGTCAGGGGGCCGGGGTTTGGGTAGGGGTTGGGGCAGTCAGGGGACAGGGAGCAGGGGGTTGGATAGGGAGTGGGGTCCTGAGGGGGCGGTTAGGGGTGGAGGGTCCCAAGAGGGGGCGGTCAGGGACAAGAAGCGGGGGGAGGGGTTTGGATAGAGGGCAGGGGAGTTCGGGATGGTGGTCAGGGGTGTGGATGGTTGTTGGGGGGGGGGAACAGAGGGTTGAATGGGGGCAGGGGTCCCAGGGGGCAGTCAGGAAGGAGAGGGGGTTGGATGGGGCAGCATGGGGCAGTCAGGGGACAGGGAGAAGGGGTGGTTGGATGGGGTAGGGGCTCCAGGGGGGCTGTCAGGGAACGGGGGGGGGGGCAGATGGATGGGGCAGGAGTCAGGGAGGGGCAGATAGGAGGTGGGTGCCAGGCCATGACCCCCTCCCCTAACCGGTCCTCTATACAATTTATGAAACCAGCTGTGGCCCTCGGGCCATAAAGTTTGCCCCCCCCCGCTCTAAATAGACAAGACAGATTAGGGGGGGAGGATATAAAGAGGTTGAAGTGTTGGGATGCTTGTTGCAGTTGTTCAAAACAGCTGCCAGCTCTAATGCAGCTCGATTTCTCAGGCTGCAACCAAGCTGGCTGCACTTTTTGGCATTTGGAGCATTGCAGAACATGTTGAACCGTTAGTCATTTACATGCACTGCCTTGAATAAGGCCTTATAGGTTATCAAATCCACCTTTAAAATGTCACCGATTTGGTACCAAGTGTTACATGGACTCCTGCTGCTATTTCGGAAAGGGTTGTGCGTATACATTGTTTGCAGTGTTGTTCTAGCCAGTTGGTCCCAGGATATTAGAGAGACAAGGCGGGTGAGATCAAAACCACCATGTAGCTTGAAAGCTCGTCTCTTTCAGAAACGGACATTGGTCCAGTAAAAAATATTGCCTCACCTACCCTGTGTGTATACCAGGGGTAGGCAACCTATGGCCCAAAGGCAGCACATGAGCTGATTTTCAGTGGCACTCTCACTGCCTGGGTCCTGGCCACCGGTCCGGGGGGCTCTGCATTTTAATTTAATTTTAAATGAAGCTTTTTAAACATTTTAAAAACCTTATTTACTTTACATACAACGATAGTTTAGTTCTATATTATAGAATTATAGAAAGAGACTTTATAAAAACGTTAAAATGTATTACTGCCACGCAAAACTTTAAATTAGAGTGAATAAATGAAGACTCGGCACAGCACTTCTGAAAGGTTGCCGACCCCTGGTGTATACGGTCTAATATGGCCACCTAATGGAATCAGGGAGAAATGCAACTTGTCTTCTGAAACCCCTCAGAGAAAAATCTACACTAAGCTTTCATCTTGAATGTAATTCCTGTTTTCAGATGCAGCAAACCCCACAATAGGGTTAGAAATGGCAGTGCCTCTTTGGAGGTTTGCTCTACAATCTAATTCACCTCGGAATGCACCTGAGATTGCAAACACTTATGGTTCTTTTCTGACTGACCAGTGTAAATAATAAAATAAACCAACAGAAACAATTTAGAATAAGTTGATTTTATTGTGTGCTCAGTATCCACTCCCGGTTTGGGATAAACTCCTAAGTCAATTTACTTGCCTGAGAGAGACTCTGAACTGTATCAATTACTAGATGCAGAAAGATGCTTCTCATCTTTAGCTGTAGGATTTAAATAACACCCAACGTGCTACACAGTAATAACACCCATCTCCTGATAGTACTTTTCAGCAGTAGATTGCAACTTGTTTCCCCAACAGCGATATCACTAGCCTGTCCACAAAACCCTCCAATGATGGGGATTCCACAACTTACCAGCTCTACCAACAGTCAGTAGCCCACTGGTCGTCAATCATTGTGAAATGTATGTACCGCTAATATTCAAGGAATTGTGTGTTTATACTGAAAATTATGTTCTTAAGGCAGATAACCAGGAGGTGACTTGTCTCGGACAGGGGTAAAAGCTGCTTATCTCCCTGTCTGGTCATTGTCTCTCCCTCACCATGTAGGCCTATTTGCAAACTGAACCAGATTAATAGATTGCAAAATCTACAAGATAGGAGTATACAGGGAAAAACAATGGGGTGTGAGGGTGGGGGAACATATGGTCTGATTTATCCGGGGGTGCAAACAGGCATCTAGGATCTTTCACCAAGGAGGCAAGCTGACAGCACAACTTGTCTCATGAATAGAAGATCACAGCCAAGCCTAGCTGTAAAACATTGGAAGGACTGTGGATGAGCACTGTCCAGCATGACTAGCCTCTAGAATGCACGTTGATTTTATTTTCTATGTAACCATTTGTCCCCAATCACTTGAATCTCTGTACATCATTACAGAAACTGTAAACACGGGTAAGGACTGCAGCGAAGCCATGAACACTGTACAGAGAGTTTCCAGCAGCACAGGAGGGCTTGGTTGTCGGAGTCAACCTGTAGAGAACACACAGCCTGCATAGGTCCAGAGGGGAGCTTGTGTGTTGCCGGAGCCGGTGAGTTGGGCTCTGTCGTGAATAGACAAGACTTCCCCCCAGCTAAGGGCAGGCGGCAGAGAGGTGCATCACAACCCTAGGTACCCTCAGGAAGCATCACAGGAACTCCTGTGAGGGAGGAGGCCCACAGACAGGGCAGGGTCAGCAAGCAGGCTGGTTGGAGAGGGGAGTACTGCTGAAGATACACGGGGGCGAGAGGGCTCCATAAAAGGCACTGGGAGATGGAGCGGAGGGTCATGAACAAGGGGCTGAGGACAAAGCAGGAGTAGGAGGTCACAAGGGATATGGGAGGAGGGGGGAGGGAAGGGACCCAGGGGAAACAGGCTGGCCAGGCTCTGCCGGGAAAGGGTGACAGTGGAGTGGGTGTTGCTTCCCCAGCCGAGCAGAGCGTAGGGTCCCGAGACCACACGGTGGGTTGCCCCCTGGGGTAAATGCCTGATTCCCAGTTCTAGGCAGTCGTCAGCGTGACTGTGATGTGACTCACATCCATGCACTGCAGTATCCTCTTGTATCTGTCCTACAGCTCATACTTACAGTGCATGCAATGACGGATCCTCATGGGGTCTGGCTCCCAGGCCCTTCACTATGTTGGGAGTGTGGAGTGGCACCTGCCACCGCCACATGTTGTGGGAGCAAGGACACCCAAGCTTCCCTGCCTTATGGCTCCCACTCTCTTCTGCCCCTTTCAGTTTCTCTCCTTTATATGGCCCAGGTGCCTTCTCTTAAGCCCAGCTGGGAAGCAGCTGACAAGTCCCAGGTGTACTGGACCCTGGTCAGTCACCCTGTAATTAGGTGTTTGCAGCAGACGGGTCACTCTTCTGGCCACCAAAAATGTAAAAACAAAAAAGCCTCTAAATGTGTTAAGCTGAAGAGGCTTTTGCATGCAAGAGAGACACATACTGCTGTGCCTGCACCAGAGTTCGGGAGGGTTGCAGAAACAGCCCGAGAGCGACCTCAGAGATCAGAAGGGGCAGGGAGTGAACCCAGCATGCAGAGCCCAGCTCCTGGGCCAGGCAGACAGCTACCTTCATGGAGACCTGGAGAGATGAGAGCGGCTGGGCCCGGGAGGGTGGGGGCTAACCAGGCCACACATGGACCCAGCAGTCACCCATCCTCAGCTTGTAACTGAGCTGTAGATACGGTAGCTTCCAACTTTTAAACCCACCCAAGCCTCTCTTTCAGCCAAACAGCCAATCGCAGGGGCACGATGTGGAACACCGCAGGGTTACCAAGGTAAGGGGCAGGGCCATCTCCACCTCGTAAGCCATTTCCCAGGTTGTGCTGGGATGAACCACCCCTTCTCCCTGATCGCCCCCAGATCCCCTTCCCCTGACTGCCTCCCGCTGCCCCATCCAACCCTTCCCCCCTCCTTCCTGACAGCCCCACCAGGACCCCTGCCCCCATTCAACCCCCGTTCCCCATCCTCTGACCGCCCTGACCCCTATCCACACTGCCTGGAGCACCGGTGGCAGGCGGCGCTACAGCCGCACCACCCAGAGTACCAGGATAGGCAGTTGCACTGCCCAGCTGGAGCCAGCCATGCCACCACGCAGCACAGAGCACTGGGTCGGGCAGCACAGCTGCAGAGCTGTGGCCTGACAACAGCTCGCAGCCCCGCCACCCAGAGCATTGTGCCAGCAGCGCAGTGAGCTGAGGCTGCGGGGGAGGGGCCAGGGGCTAGCCTCCTGGGCCAGGAGCTCTGGGGCTGGGCAGGAGGGTCCATGGGGCTGGATATGGCCTGCAGGCCATAGTTTGCCCACCTCTGGACTAAGGATATGTCTGCACTACAGAGACTATATTGGTATAGTTGTACTGACATCGATGTGTGGCCATAACCTCACAGCATAGATGCAGCCTACCCCCCATGGAAGGGGAGTTACTGTTGATGCAGGAACATCTCCCTAAACAAAAGTTTGTTTCTACTGAGGAAACTTTTGTCCATCGCCATAGCTGTATCTACACTGGGGGTGCGGTCCTCATAGCTATGGTCAGGGTGTGTTTTGTTCAACCCTCCGACCTACATAGCTATGGTAACCTAACTTTTAAGTGTAGACCAACCCATAAGAATAATGGTCCTCTGCCTTGCTTGGGGGCACCATTCTCAGTGTTCCCTGTGTGGACACACACTATTCCAGAATAAAAGTGAGTTCATTCCAGTAAAATTATTCACAAGGGATCTCTGAGAGACCTCATGGAAATACAAATCTCTGCCTGTTTCCTCATCACTCCAAGAGCCTTACAGGATTTGGTCAGTGTCTTTTCTGTGTCCCTGGACCCTCCTCTCTTTCTATTTAGCCTGTTTCTCCCTCCCTAAAATGGCTGGTAAGAGAATCCTCCTTTTAAAGTTGCAGTCCCCTTTGTCTGGCATTTGCAGTGCCAATGGGACAGAAGACAGTTAACTGTAAACTGGTTTTATTTATGGAAAATGGAATGCTTCATCGACTAACATTTTAAATGGGGTATGAACAACACATTACAAAAACAAAGGAGTTCACATTGTAGTGAGCTATATAATGTGGCAGCAGCTTAAAAAATTACACATTTATGGTAACCCATCAGTTACAGTTAATGATAACCCTGGGTAATAGAGAATTCACCTCTGTTGCCATCTCACATTAAAAAATTAAAACACATTCAGTAGCGACGGTTGAAACGGGGGTCATTGGGTCTGTTTGCTCTCTCCTGGCCTGCAAATCCTTCCCCTTGAATCCCTCCGCCATGCATCATCTGGCCTTGGTTGCCACTCTGCATGAAGCCTCCACGCCTACAAAGAGAGTCACACACTAAGTTTTCTTCAAAGAGTTTAAGTTTTCACTGCAACTTTGATTATCAAATTGATACAATCGGTGCCATTTGCATTTCTTGTATGATTTTCGTTCAGTAAGATGCACCAGATAAAATCATGGGAGTATTTATGACTCACTGTCATTATATCAATGACGAATCACAAACGTTCTTCAATTATTTTACTTTGCATAACTCCAAATAACTTTCGTTCTCTCACAAAAGATTGTGCTGAATAATTTAAACATGCAAAGGAATGACTGTTACAAAGGGAAGGGAACAGGAATAAATGGTACAAACCCCAATTATCCTTGATAAAGCCGCTTACCCTGACAGGCCTCCCCGATGTACTGCATGGCCTGGTCTGCCTCTACCACCACCTAGAATTAAAAATAATTTTCAAGCATTCCCTTTATTATTCCTCCTATTCCAGTTTTGCTTTCTTTATGCTAATAATGCTCTGTTTACACCAGTAGAAGTCTAGCAGCAATTGGCAATAAAGCAGTAAGTGTACCTTGCCATCTCTCATGATCCCGCCCCATCATTCCTCCATCTGCACTGCCCTGCCATGAACGATCTTTATGTCCCTCAAACTTTCGACCATGATCTCCCCAATCACGTCCATCTCTGGAAGGAAAGAGAGAAAGAAAAATCTTTAGGTATGTTTCTTACCAGTTTCATAGCATGCAGTGAAGCCAAATGTAACATCTCATTCATAAACATATTAGTATCATTTACCAAGATACAAGTTTACCAATCCTGAATTTACAATGTTCAGCTGTTTAATCATATTTCAGTAATAAAGTTACTGAACAATCCACCTAGCGTAACAAATGAGGAAATAGGATTTCCTTAATCCTATTTATGCAGCAGGGTATATTTGATGCACAATGACTTCTCCGAGTATCCAGACTGGAGATTCTGACCGACCCACTAATCAAAATTCAATCTGAGAACAATGTATGTTGTCATGTTCTGCAGAGTGGCTATTCAGAGGACATAGTATCTAATTTTAAAGTTAACAAAATGTTCAGCTTTGGAAGCGTTTTTACTGGGTTGTTTTCCTGAAGGGAGTTAAATGCTCTTCCAGGCTGGTCCCTGCCACTTCAACTGAAAATCAGAGGTCAGAGGTAAAACCCCACGGTGTAACTGACAAATGTGGATAGACACAGAAGTAACAAACAGTAAATCTTAATATTGCGATAAAAGGAAGATTAATGGAGTAATTTCACTGAATACCTGTGAGTGCTTCCCATTATACAGTTGGAAAATCTTAATTCATGCTGAGACTGGCATGATGGTTAAACAAGAACTGTCTGGGAATCCAGGTTTGTCCCATATTGGGTTTTCCATTAAGATTCTGGCTTCTCTTCCATTTAACAGTCTCAAATTCAGTCCACTAGCTACAAGTTACTCCCTCTTCAAAGAATTTCAGGAGCACCAGGGTCATATTCAAATTTGATCCTTAGAAGAGGAAGCCTTACAAGAGAACTGTGAATATAAGCAAAGCACAGCAACTCCTTACTACAGAGCTTCACAATGCCCAGGGGCTCTACATGTGTAAATCCACTGCACAGCCAGGAGAGAACAGACCCTCAGTGAAACTATTTGGAGAGAGGATTTACTCTGGTAAAACCGGTTCCCTACTATCACCCTTCAAAAAGTTCATTTGAAGTTTCAAAGAAGCGTGACCATTGCAAGTGCTGGTGAAAGCCCTCATTTCCACATACTAACCGAGACTGTGCAGGTATCCCTCTCCCTTCACTCATTCTTCTGTCAGATCCATAGCCACCCCAACTGTCCCGTGAGTCTCGTGAATGACGATCTGGTCCTCCATGGCGCTCATCTGCATAATGCTGAAAGGTGAAGGATACACATTGGAATGCTGTAACCTGATCCTCAATTTGGTAAGAGCTGGTCGATAGAATTTCCCCAATTCAATAATCTATCCATCAGTACAGGGCACGTTATGATCGCAAGATTTCAGAAAGCCCATCTAGGAGTGTCACCACTAGAGCAAAAAATTTTCTCTAAACAATTTCAAAACTTTTTTGCTAATTACATTTTGGTCTAGTTTAATCTGAAAGTTACTGTGTGGAATTAAATTCTTCCAATGACATCCTTACTCACTTTTACTTCTATGTTGTGCCTTTGCATTTTCTATGCACCCTTTTGGTACACTTTACCATACTGAGACACTCACTAGTTGTGTTTATAGTGCCAGAGGAATTACCTCTGATGTATTTATGTACCAGTAAATAGAACAAGCGATCAGATTACTCAAGTGTTCTCATTTTTTACCTATTTAAAAAAAATTAAATTTTATAATGCACAGGTTTTCCTTTCCTTATCTGCATCTCTTACACTAGAGTTCACTATAAATTAATCGGACATTCAGTATAGGAAATCAGTTTATAAAAATTAAGCTACTCTAGGCCAGAATACACATACAACTCACCTGCCCATCGCGCTCTCCCATCACTGTTCTTGATCCTTCTCTCCTGAAAAGGAGCAATTCGAATCAGAATCTTGCAATAACATTATTAAACTGTAACTTATACAAAGTATTTAGGGCTGTATTTTCACAGGTGCCGAGCACAGGTTTCTGCTGGAATTGTAGATTCTCAATCTTTATAAAGTATCAAATTTCACATATGGAAACTGCGAAATATTCTGGACAGTTTAAAAACCTAGTCAGTCTCAACATAAGAAGGTAAATAGAATATTCATTGTATAGAGACATTTATCTTGTCTACCTGTTAGTGTGAGCTTTTAAAACATTTGGCAACTTTCTGACTTGCAACACTGGGAATATATAAATATGAAAGAAACCAATTAGTCATGGGAAAAAAGTGCTGGGTGCTCACAAT
Organism: Mauremys mutica; assembly: GCF_020497125.1. NCBI lineage: Eukaryota > Metazoa > Chordata > Testudines > Geoemydidae > Mauremys > Mauremys mutica. The sequence continues at coordinate 6,735,684 of NC_059095.1, forward strand.
GCTGTTTCAGGGACTTTATGAGTCCTATTGCAATAAGTTTTGCTTGTAATGCTATTCCCCACATTTTGAACACATTTGTTGAAAGCTTTTAGTTGATGACACACTACATTCAAACACCTTGTTTCATAAGATTTCTTCTGGTTACACAGGTTTCACAAGTAAACCCCATAGACACTTAAAAACTTCAGCATGGAACAAGAATAGACAAGCTCTGAGGTCCTTTTTTAAAAAAAACCCAGTATTTATCAAACAAATAGAGAAAAATGCCATACTAAATATACTACTGCCTTTACCTGATTTCAGGCAATGCAGGAAAACAAATCACTAACCTGTCCATAGAATGGTCTTGGTATCGGCCACGATCCCTGTGGTCATAATCATGGAAGCGATCTTGGCGGCTAAAATCAGAATGGTATCTGTCATCCATCGCCATTCGCTTTGCCTCTGGCCAGTAGGAGTCATCTCGCCTATAATAAAGTAGAGATTTAATACAATATTGTAGTCCAGATAGAATCATCTGTTTCGTTCTCTTCATATCTAGTCCCATTTAATTACTACTATTTTTTTTTTTTTTAAAGATAAGCAGAATTGTTGACAGGATAAGATATTTTCTTACAGAAGAGGAAAGGTGACAGATATGAGAAAGGAATACAGCAGAGCTAAGGCAGTACAAGTTATGAGTTACAGTACGTGAACACAGAATTACAAAAATTATATGAATTACACCGTTAATCAGTTCCGTCCTTGTTTCTTTGAATCTAAATTAAGGAAATATATTATTCCATTTCTATTCTGTGATATATCTGAACAGTTAATAATTATTTAGATTTGATTATTAAAATCTGATCTGCCAAAACAGTATCTTTGATTTTCAGAAAAAAAGACTGCTTTGAGTTAACTTATATCAGTCTTTCCCTTATTGTGCATGTGCTGAAACAAGAGAAGAAATATTTTTTTCTATCTGCATTTGTTTTAAGATTTTCTACAGTAATTTGTCCATCTGTCACAAGGCCTGTCTATATGAACTATTAGTGCAGGGCACGCTGGGATGTAAATCTACCTTGTACTAGCCTGCCATGCACTAACTGTGTAGATTATGATGCTGTGCACTAAAAGTTCCCTACTGTGCTTTGATCTACCCCTCTTCAGTACACCCAGAAACTTTTAGTGGGCAGTAGCAGGTTCCAGAGACAGTTGGTGCACGACAAGCTAGCATAAGGTAGCTTTACATCCCAGCATGCCACGCACAATCCCTCAGTCAACTTTTCCCTGAGGGCCTCATAAAACAGACTGCTTGAACTCCAGTCAAAATGAGATTCCTATCAGCAACAGAGGGAGAAAGATAGATTGAGGTAGGTTTTTTGAAATTACATGGATCTTCTAATCCACCTTTAGGGGAATTTACTATATTTTGAGTTTTCTCAATTCAGAGTGAACTGTTATAGGTAACTTTATGAAGAGTTTAATGTGTTTAAGAATGGTTACTGACTGAACTGTTGAATAGTGACAAGCACATTTTTGCATGTAATCTATTGGAGCATTTGACACAAAAGCCCATCAATGACTGTCCGCCTACCTAGTTCTCTCCATGGTTTGGTACTTCCAGAGAGAATCTAAGGATTGCTAGCTTTTCTACTTGCATCAACAAATGGGAAATCATTAACTCACTGTATTTGGAGTTTTTACCTCCCATCTATGTCATATGGTCTTCTCAATGCCGATCGCCGTTCCTGTTCATAGCGAAGTTGCTCGTGCTGACGACGCAGCTCCTCTCTCTCTCGCTGTATGCGATCCTGTTCTCGTCTCCTTTCATGTTCTATGTGCATCCGCTCTCTCTCCAGGCGCTCTCTTTCCATCCGCTCTCGCTCAAGGCGCTCTCGTTCAATTTGTAGGCGCTCTCGAGCTATCTCAAGTCTGTCTCTTTCTTCTCGTTCCCGTATGGTTTGCAAATGCTGCTGTCTCTCCCGACGCTCACGAGTGCTGTATAAATAGCAAGGTAAAAGGCGTAAAGATTTACCCCTTCGATGCTGAAAATGAACTACAAAGCAAAAATAGGAACTGTAATAATCCTAGATTTGTGTTGGGGGTTCCCTCTAACCAGGCTACGGGGTATTCAGCCCTGAGGATGGCTGCTCACTGTAACTGGAGTTCAATTATATCACCGCCACAGAAGCATGCACATCCTCACAGATCTGAACATTAGGTGCGAGGTCAAGGGACCATGATCCTAAATGCCCTAAATGCATTCCTATTACTCAAAATATCATCCAAGGACTGTGAAGAAGCAGGAAAGGAGGGTGGGTTAGTGTGAATCTGCAAAGGCTAGGAACTCTTACTCAACCACTTACAGGTGGATGAGTAATCTCTCTTCCCATCAAGAACTACCTTGGAATATCCACTGTTAAGAGGGTTGAAAACTGAATACAGAGTCTAATCTATTTAGATCTATGAACAGACACAGATTCTCTGGACTTGTTCAAAAAAATACTAAAAACCATGTTGAAGTCTTATGAAAGGGTTTTTTTTTTGTTTTTTTTTAACCCTACCCAGATTTAGCTCTCTCTAGATAAGCTGTGAAATTTTGAAAAGGATGGGAAATGGATGCACTGATTAAGATGAAGTAAAGATCAAGGAATTTAGAATGTGGACACAGAACTACCTTTATCCTTTTATAGAAGGGAGTATCAGAAATAAATAAGCATCTGCACTAGGTCCCTCTCTGAGCTGAAAGGACACAGAATGCAGCTTTGAGGGACAATTGGTAAACCATCATTTATACAGAATCATAGGACTGGAAGGGACCTCAAGAGGTCATCTAATCCAGTCCCCCGCACTCACGGAAGAACTAGGTATTATCTAGACCATTCCTGACGGGTGTTTGTCTAACCTGCTCTTAAAATATCTCTAATGATGGAGATTCCACAACCTCCCTAGGCAATTTATTTCAGTGCTTAACCACCCTGACAGTTAGGAAGTTTTTCCTAATGTCCAACCTAAACCTCCCTTGCTGCAATTTAAGCCCAACTTTGCATACATGCGTAATCAGCTTTTTTTAAATTTCAATTTACTTGTAAACTTTGAATGGTCTGACAAGATTAGTTACCTAAAAGGGAGCTAAGATTCACGCTGCCAGATGGAATGAGTCTGGATAGAAATCTGCCCCTGATTTCGAGACAGAATCGTCCTCTCAGGCATTTGCCTGAAAGCAATGAATTGGGTGGGATGGAATTGTTTTGGGGGATTTTCCTCTCTCTTGCCTGATAATGTGTGTGCCCGGAGCCAAGCAGCAGAATACTTAACATTAATTAAACCTATGTACAAAATGGAAAAGGCAGAGGATGACAATATGAGCTATGGTTTTCACATATAGCTCAAATTGTCACCTCTGACTTTTCCATTTTGTACATTTTTTCTGTTTTCACATATGTTCAGATCCAAAGAGGGTACATGAATAACCTCAACAATCAGTGCTTTGCAGTCTCCTCTTGGGCTTGTGGCCTCCTGATGCGTGACCTGACAGTGAGCATCTACATGGGCAATGCTTAACTGAATAAAATATACCAACGATAAAAGGACTATGTCCCCTTTAAATAGCTTTAGTGAGAAGTCAGTCACCAAAGTTCTAAAAAGAAAAAAAAATCTCAAACAACTTTGCCATTGAACTTACCGGCGTTGTTCTGCCTCTCTAATTTTTCGCTGTGCTTTGATTTTGTCGAATGGCACAATACCTTGTCTCTCTTTGCTCTCTGATTTGCGGTCCTGGCTCTTAAGGCTCTATAGTAAATATAAAAGTTGATGAAGGCTTACTGGAGTGCATGTCTAAGAACACAGTTATGATAAACGATCAAACAATACTCATAACATCCCTTCCTTTCACAAATGGTATATTTGAGAGCTTAGTCTCTGCATGAATTTTTTTTAACATACTTATTCCTTTTATAAGTGCACACAAAACTCACAAAAGAAACATGTCTTAGTTTGAGTGCAGTGCTGGAGTTTTGGGATGTCAGCCATTTGAAAGCCATTTTACTAATGGAAATTTTGAACCCAGAAAAATTAAACTTACTCTCTCTTTTGATGTAGTTGAAGTTTTCACGCTAATAACAGGTTCTCCTTTGGATTTGTCCATTACTACTATCCTCTCTGCTCCCTTACTTCCTACACAAACCACAACAAAAGGAGATTACATAATATAATGGGAGCTTTGACTTTCAGTGGCATAAGTCCTCAAAACGTGAACATTTTTAACATTAACCCTCTTTTCAAAATGCTGTTTCACAGAAGTGACTTCTGCAATTTGTACCCATAAAATAAAGTAACATTTTCAGTTTATCTTTGCTACGTTACAAACTGAGTTACACCAGGGGCAGATCCCTTGTAAGACTTTTAGATGCTACTTGATATTAAAGAGATATCAAAGTTATCAAGTACATAGTGAATACATTTTTATACAACTGTTTCAATTTTTAAAACCAACAGATACTAAATATGAAATGCACTTGTCAGTATAAGCTGAAACATTCAATAATGATTGTTATAACAAAAAGAAACAGAATTCATAAACAAGATATAAGTTTTATAATTTTGGCAGTTTCCAGCAGATTTCTACTGACAAGTTATGGTTAAGTTTTACTTACTGTTTAGTTTACTACTAAGTTATATTTGATTAAATTACCCACCCTGTGTGTTCACAAATATATCAGGCATGGCAACATAAGAGACGTTGAAATAGAAAAAACAAAATCCTATGTTCTCATTCTACCCAGCCTTTACTACATAACTAGGGTGATGTAAAAGTCCAGTGTGACATTTTGACTACACATCCTATTTCTAATCGCATTCACTTGAAGTATCCTAACATACATAGCAAATAGTGCTTGTTTCTAAGCTTCCCCCCTAAAAATGGACCTGATAGTCACAGTTACACAGCTACCTATATTATTATTTGGGTGGGAGGTAGGGAGGGATAGCTCAGTGGTTTGAGCATTGGCCTGCTAAACCCAGGGTTGTGAGTTAAATCCTTGAGGGGGCCACTTAGGGATCTGGGGCAAAAATCAGTACTTGGTCCTGCTACTGAAGGCAGGGGGCTGGACTCAATGACCTTTCAAGGTCCCTTCCAGTTCTAGGAGATTGGTATATCTCCAATTATTATTTATTTATTTATTATTATTTATTTATTAGCCTTGATGTCTATTTCACATATGTGCATGTAATACTTCAATTTTTCAAATTACCAGTTCCACAAAGTCTTGACAGAACACCAGCAGCATTTCATCACCCAAAATTATGCACAATAACTCTGTTTAATATGATGACTAAAACATAGTCAGCTACAACAATTTTTTAAAAAGTACCATCCTACCTTCCATCTTACAATCCCAAAAGATTTTACAAAACATTTAAATCATTTGGTTTGGGAAGACACAATTGTAAGCATCCACACGAATCATGCCTAATACTCTATAACAAAACAGCAGTTAAATTACCGGATTTTGTAGTCTTCAGTTGATCTGATGACCCAGACTTCAGCTCATCTTTATCCTTCTCTTCTTTTTCATCTTTTCCTTCTTTCTTAGCTTCATCTTGTTGGTCAGCCTTCTCATCCTTTTTAACACTGCCAGACCTATAGAAAATAAACTGATTTAAAACTGAAGGAAAAACCTCAACAACACATTGAAAAAGAATGAGAAGTCTGAGCTAAAGGCAGATTGATATAAATGTCCTTTTACATATAAGGCATTGGCTTAAGTCTCTGGAAGAGATGCACATTATGTTCAATGGCACTGATACTGAAAATGCTAATTCTGTTGGCATGAAGTGAAAAAGATCAGAAGTTTTGGCCTAGCATAAGATCAGGATAACTGAACTATACACAATAGGAAAACACACCCTATGGTGTGCATAATGCCAGAGAAGATACCTGAGAGAAAACATGGCAACCAATGTCAAGCCTGGTAGGGTTTTTGTAGCATGGCTGCTGAACCCAACAAAACTGACACTATACAGTGGGTGGGCAAACCTCTCATAAAATTAAGTTTCCAGAGGTGAGGGCTAAATTAAACAAAGCCAAAAACTAGTTATCAAACAGCATTTGACAAGAGAGTTACGCTTCAAGAAAACATTTAAAGCAGAGGACTTAGCTGAACCCTCCTGGCTACTCTAAGTATTCCTAAAATGAAAAGCAGTGTGGCACTGATGAGAACAAATGGTGGGAACAGAATTTTGAACATCTGATCTCCAACTGTTGATTATCACAGTAGCACTATGTAACCCTGTTCCATGAGAGAATCTCATGTGTAAAAAGCTCTAGTACAGGAACAGACTAATGAATGGATCAAAACTCTGGAGTGGCGCTCTTTATAGGTTTATGATATTGACATGTAGCAGGCTTTATTGCAGGCTGGCATAAGAAGATCTAGACATACCAAAAAGTCTAGGACTGAGAAAACATGGGTCTTATATATGCCTAACCAGACATGCAGTTGAAATATCTGCTCTTCACTCACTGTTAACTTTTATAATAGCATATTTGGTAATAAAGATCAGAAAGAACAGTCATTACGATAAAACATCAGAGAGACAAAAAAAACTGAACTGGAAAATGGAACTGAGAAATGCAACTGAGGTAGGGAATAAGGTTCCAAGTGCATACCAGGGAAAGTTAGCATTCAAGGAAAATTTCTGAGATTTCTCCACCCTCACCAATAATCAGGATACTTCAAAGTCTACACAGAAGAGTCAGGGTGGAGACCTTTTATGAAATTCAATCAGGGATTTAAGTTTTCAGTGTTTAACTCATTTTTACTGGTTCTTTTTTGCTACTTAAGCCTTATTAGTTCCTAGATAATCAGATACGGATTTGATTTGTGACTGCATACATTTGACCAGAAATGTGACAACAAAACACAAATACTGCTTCCATTCATATTCCTATTTTCGCATGCATCACTCCAGACCTCTTTGTGTATTCACCTTGCTCACTTAACACAGCTTTGTTTTTCCAGACAAAACAGAAAATACCCCAACAAGATCAAACTATTTTTCAGATATGGAATCTATAGAACGATACCTCTCACTGACAACTGTCTCCTTCTTCACTTCACTCTCTTTTTTCTCCATAGGTTTTTTCCCAGCAGGTTCATTTTTTGCCTGAAATTATATTTGACAAACACCAGTTGAAACATTTCAGTAATTTAGGAATTCTTAGACGGGGTTATTCTATCTGTCGTTGAGAATTATAACTTACTTTTTCTACAGAAATTATTTTTCCATGTAACTCTGTTTTGTGAAGGTGTGTAATACATTTTGTTGCCTCCTCAGCCGTAGACATTGTAACAAACCCATAGCAGCGAGAACCAGGACTGCGAGCATTAGTCACCACTTTTGCACCAACCACCTTAAGGAGGACAATTATAGTGTCACTCTAACATAAGTACACAACACACATACACAGCCCATTTATAACCTTAAAATATTAGCTTCTTTCTCCCCCACCTCTTTTATCTACTATAACGCAGCCTATCATACCTGGAACATCTGTTTTTAAGGCCTGGTCTACACTAAGAAGGGGGGTCGAACTACTCACCCGTCCAGACGCCGCGGGATCAAAGTCCGCGGCTCCAAGGTCGACTCCGCCACCGCCGTTTGCAGTGGAGGAGTCCCGGAGTCGACCGGAGCGCGCGGGGAGTTTGAACTATCGCGTCTAGATTAGACGCGATAGTTCGAACTCCGAGAAGTCGAACTCTCCGCGTCGACCCGGCAGGTAAGTGTAGACTAGCCCTAAGTGACAAACAACTATGAAAACAATATCTTTTGGAACCAAGCATTGTAACTGCAATGTTGCAAGAGTTTAACTGGTGAAAAGCAGACAATGTGAAATCTATTTAAAAGAAATCCTCTAAAATCAATTAGCTCTTCTATGCGTCACCACCATCATTTTGATGAATGGCAACAAGAAGAACAACCGTCAAGGGCAAGTGTAATTTCCACCCGTGTTGATACTAGTTCAACAATCTGCTAGGATAAGTCTTAATGTCAATATCAAAAATGTAACTTTTCAGTCATTGGTAGTTGTACGCACAAAATACTAACTAATTTTAATTTTTTTCAAATACAATTCAGTTTGAGAGATGGGAAGCACTCACCAACAATACGATTTAAAAAAGCCTACTTATATGCAATTTTCAAGTACGCTACAGAAGACAGGGAAGAAAATGTTGAAACAGCATGTATAGATACGTATTTCCATAAAAGATCTTTTTTAAATGCAGATAAAGTCTTTACAGCACACTTTATACTGGGGGAATAAATCAGAAATTCACATAGGCTTCTCATTTTAAAGAGCAGCTGAAGGTGGAATATGCTTTTAACAAACACGTAATTTACTGCAGATGTACTTTTGCCTCTTGCAAGTTTAACTTTGTCCATAATTAATATTCCAAAGAAGAAAGTGGATTCTTTTGTTTGAATTACAGTCACTGCTGTCAGATTATTCAGGCAAATACAAAGACAGCTGTCGCCGGTATTCTGGATTCACATTTGTGTCATTTCTCTAGAATCATCTCCTCCCAGATCATCAGATAAAATTTTGGATTAAACTAAGCAAAATGAGTACACCTCATTTTAATAATGTAGTTTGACATAGTTAATTCTCTTGGCATCAAATGCAATAACCACATGCAATTCAAACAAATTCCTGGATGTACTGAACTTAACTCATCTGATTTAAATATAAGATCACAATATATTAAGTTTTTCTTTTTCTCAAGTTAAATTTGCAGAAAGCCATTGCCACCGCTTGCACTGGGAACAGTATTTAAGTATTCTCATCATCTGACAATGTCGTTTTAAAGTACGCTACTGAACCTCTGAGAATATACTTAAGATATTCCCTCAAGTATGGGGAAAGTTAATTTTGGCATCCGTCATCTATTAAATCAGCCCTTCCAATTTTCCTCTTAACAGGGTTTACAGATTTAATTCAGCACACCATTAACAGCAGCATACAAAACCTTTTTTCAGGTGTTAAAGCCATTAGCCTAAATTGATTCAAACTAGGATCTGGAGAGGAAAGGATATTTTTTGTATTGGGTGAGGGACAAAATACAAACGCTTAAATGGTTTAGATTAGTACATCTTATTTGCTGTTGTGTGTGCACCAAGAATATTTTTGACAATTTACACTTCCAATTACCTGTACTTCATCTGTGGTACTGGTATTCCATTAAAATACTTTAAATAGCAAACACCAAGAGAAGAAATATCGTTAGCTAGTTTTGGGTAAAAGGATCAAAACCCTTACCTTTCCGTATTTGCTAAAAAGATTCTTCAAGTCTGTAGCTCTAGTAGTGGAGGCAAGTCCACTCACCCAAAAGTTTCTACCAGAACTGCTACTAGCACGACCTAATTCAAAAACAAAACTCATCATTTCACCACAATTAAAAAAAGCAATTCCAGTTCATATTCTTTAGTCACAGGTCAACTGAAATATAGTGTAAAATTTACCTTCACTGATTGACATTCTTGAAAATGATTAGTACCTTTAAGATCAAAGTATTTGCAGTTGTAACAAACTACAAGCTTTAACATGCATGATAAAAATAGAGTACATTACCTTACAAACACTCAGACTGCACTAAATAGAATCGTTACTCACCTTAGATAACTGTGGTTCGTAAGAGATGTTTTTGTCCATGTGGATCCCACTTATGGCACAAATATTCCTCATGCTTGAGAGACAGGAATTTTTGACCAATCTAGACTCCTAAGTGCCTAAATCCCTTTTGAAAATGAGATTTAGGCTCATAAATTAGTTAGGTGTTGTGGCGCTGAGTGCAACAAAACCTAAATATCTTTAAAAATATGGGCCTACGTGTTTTAGGATTGAAAAAAATGGATTTTAGGTATTTCTAAAGGTAAAATTTTCAATCACTTAATCCAAGGTATAACGGCTGCTAAAGGTATGGGTTGAGCTCCATATGTTGCAAGTGGCAGCCTTGCAGATTTGATACAGGAAAACCTCTTAGGCATCCTGAAAAGGGTGTCTCACTTTGTGTGGGTCTTGACGCCCAACGGAGGGGCTTATCTACTCATGGGTAACAAATTGCAATGCAGAGTGACCCACTTGGATCCATCCACATAAGCATAGCCCTGAAAAACAGGTTCTACTAGCTGTTGAAATGCTTTACTGGCTTCCACTTGAGCTGTATTCTGCACACAGATCCTCCAGCTGTCAACTCTGCCTTGCAAAATCCCTATACAGGTGCGGGTCCACTCTGCTCTGATTATCTGCTGATGTGCTGTCAATGCATTAAACTGGGCTTGGGAGAGTTTTCAGCCACCTATGAAATGTCCTTGCTGCCCTTGCTTTTTATCAATCCTAGTGCCACTCGCTTACCAATTTCCTTGGGCTTCCGAGTGGTCAAATGTCCTCCTTAACTGGGTGGAGCAGATCTTGATCTAGCTATCTGTAATTGAACCAACAGTTGCTCAGTTTGGAGATATTTCTCTTTCAGTCTCTTAGAACTGCTCTGATATTCCTTTCAGTTCCTTCACTAAATGCAGGCTAGCTTTACTAAAGCCCTTCTCTTCTCTTGTCAAAGTTCTCTTTTCCGAATCAGGTTCTCACTGCCAACAAGAGTTGTGCACTGGAAATGTTTCTCTGTCGACCAGCTGGACTAATACTCTTGTTATCCTCAGTGTGGTTAGCAATGATTTGTGCCAACAACCTGGTCTTGTATACAAGAATATAATTCTGCATATTTCTCTCCACCTCAAGAATTTTTTGGACTAATGCATGTAATCTGCTCAGGTACACAGGCTGTTCTCCAGTATGTTGATCAGTTTCAGAAACTGAGGCTTAAGCTCTGACGCGCTCTACTCTTCCATATGCCTTTTCAAGACTCTTAAAAACAGTCTCCAGCACGTGCCTGGGTATCAGCTACTATGGCTATCCTCACTGCTGGGGTCAATGCATCTCAGTGATATCCCCTCTCTTTATCTTGTCAGAGATTTCATCACCTTCCATAAATTCTCTGGTTTGAGCTTGCCAGGAGGATAATCAACCCCTCCACTGAGTCTGGGTGACCTGTCCGAAAAACTTTACATCTGTCATTCTTTGTCTCACTGGCAGATTTCAAAACCTGCTCTTGTAAACAAGACAAAGATTTACAGCAGGAACAGATGCTTCCACTGAATGACTACCTGTTAACCTTCTAGTTTGTCAGTCACATGTGTAAATAGCCTGTCTGTCAATATCAGATCCTCCGTCAGAATATTAAGGATCTCCATGCTCATTGTGTTGAGAATCTGTGAGCAGTTCTAGTGGATACAAGTAGCACAACCCTATGGTGAATAGATATCACAACCCATTTCTTCACTAATCTGTGAATTTCACACAGTCTCTCCCCCTCTGTGTATTATGGAGGCGAGAAATGGACATTCACAAACTGTTCTCCTTCAAAGCTCTGTATATCAATTACCTGACCATATGCCCACGTATCACCCCGCCCTACTGCTTCTGTACTATCAGTATGAGACACATCACTGATGAGAATGGGTCTGTAGGAATTCAGCCCAAATGTCTGCAAGTATCCATAGTTCTAGACAACAGACTCAATACAGTACATGCACACACATATACTACCACTCTAATCTCTTTGACTGAATGATACCGATTGTCTCAGAAAGAGAAATCAGTTAAAACTGTGGAAGTCTCAAGTCCAATTTTTGGCACTATTTGTGTAACAGGAAGGGGGCAGATGAAGAAATATTACATTCAACTATTACACTCCCCTTTTTCCTGCTCCTCAGCTTAACGTTTTTCTGAAGCACAAGCCAGAGTTCTCTCTTTATGCATTATGCAGTTAAACCTCATGGCTATTGTATGGAGCATCGTGAACAGCTGTTAACTGTTCCCAGTCAGCTTCAAAGAGAGTACTAGACAATTTCTTAGTACACCGATTTAAGACACAAAAATATCGTAAATAGTATTTGGAATACTTATGAATATTTTTAAATAAAGCCTTTTAGAATGTAATAGAAACATCGGTAGATTTACAAACTGTCCCATTTTGTTGCTGTTATATGTATTTAAATATAAGGTTTCAACATAACATTTCTATACTTTAGCACGCACATATAAACAAAACCCCACTGATTCTATTTCAGAGGATTTTTCAGTCTTTATAGTGTGGCCCTAATATGTACATCATCACCTGGATTCTTCAGAGCTTGAGAAGAATGGAAAAGAATAGCGATATTGCCAAACACACCGGAGCCTTGTCAGCAAACAAAAATCTGGGAATCCTTACAGCTAGAAGGATTCCAGCCCCTGGATTAACAGTTCCTGGTCTCAGTTGTTGGTGAAATAGAAATCTGAAGCCTATAACCAAAGTGGTAGAGGTACTGGGATCAACATTTAAAATATCTATTCTCTGCATTTCTCTGAAGCGCTCACTCTATAGGGTACTATCTTTTCCCCCACAAACCCAGCTGAGTCAGGTAAGAATTTACAAACCTTTACCTCATTGAGCTCTGCTCTGTTCTCTCAGACAAAACTCCTTTTTAAGCTCCACCTCCAACCCTCACCTAAACCGTGATTGGCACAGCTCTCAACTAGTGAATGTGTGGGACCTGAACAACTGCTCGCCCTAAATGAACGCTACTCCTGCTGCTTCAGACCATGTCTATTAATGCCCCATGTGCTTCTGGATGTCCTGGGTCCTTCCACCAGACCATGGGTCTCAAAGTTTCGAAGGAAAGAATCTCGGAAGGATCCTGGGCTGGTATTTGCTCTGAGGAAAAAAAGTAGTTGATGTTCTTGCTGGCAATGGGGTATATCATGAGAGGGCTCTATTTGCCGAATAGAGGCTTGAGGATGGAGTCCTTCAGCAACTACTAGTGGTTGGCTGAATACTGAATGTTGAGGCAATTATGCCAAATTGTTTGTTCCTGGTAGTTATCCTGTAAAGATGGCACTAATTCCACAGCTTGATTGTCTCCTGACAAAGAGAGGATGAGTTGGCATCCTCCTGCCTACTGATATAAAATATTACTTTACCGAGGTGTTGCTGTACTGTGGTTCTTTTCAGGAGCATCAGAAAAGCTCTTTACAGTTAGTCAAATCGCCTTGAGTTTCAGCACACTGATATGGTGTAAGGATTCTTCCCAGGACAACATGCTTTGCATCTGCAGGTAGTTTAAATGGACCAGAAATCTGCTATGGAGACATTTGTAATCTTTGTTGCTGTGGGAGGAGAGGTGCAGGAATGGTATCTCTTCTTTGCAGCTCAACTAGGGATAGGTCCACCAGTCCAAGGAAACTACTATACGAGTTGGAAACAGTGCAAATATTTGTATTTGGTGGGTTGGTAAACAAGACTTCAGCCAGCCTTGAAGGTGAAGACTTGCAAGAAGTGTCACATGAGTGCACAAGGCCATGTAACTTAGTTTAAGAGATTCTTGCTGTTGCAGGGTTTCCCTGAAGATGAAGATCAGGGACATGATAGCCTCAAATCTGTCTTGAGGGAGGTATTCCTTTGCTGTATTGGAATCTAGAAAAGCCCCAATAAAATACTATGGACTGGGTTGGCCAACCTCAATTTAGAGGATCCAGATAGGCCGAACAAAGGGTTTGCTAACCCTGTCTCAATACTGGTAAGGAGACTTAGCGCAGAGTCCCTACTTACAAAGGCATAAGAACGGCCATACTAGGTCAGATCAAAGGTCCATCTAGCCCAGTATCCCGTTTTCCAACAATGGCCAATGCCAGGTCCTCCAGAGGGAATGAACAGAACAGGGAATCCCGTCGCCCATTCCCAGCTTCTGGCAAACAGAGGTTAGGGACATCATCCCTACCCATCCTGGCTAATATGTCCATCAATTGCTATCCCCTGTGAACTTATCTAGTTCTTTTTTGAACCCAGTCATAGACTTAGTCTTCACACATCCTCTGGCAAGGAGTTCCACAGGTCGACTATGTGTTGTGTGAAAAAAATATTTCTGTTTGTTTTAAACCTGCTGCCTATTAATTTCATTTGGTGACCCCTAGTTCTTGTGTTATGAGGAGGAGTAAATAACACTTCCTTATTTACTTTCTCCACACTGGTCATGATTTTATAGACCTCTATCACATCTCCCCCCTTAGTCGTCTCGTTTCCAAGCTGAAAAGTCCCAGTCTTAAATCTCTCATCACAGGGAAGCCGTTTCATACCCTAATAATTTTGTTACCCATTTCTGAACCTTTTCCAATTCCAATACATCTTTTTTGAGATGGGGCGACCACATCTGCATGCAGTATTCAAGATGTGGGTGTACCATGGACTTATATGGAGGCAATATGATATTTTCTGTCTTATTACCTATCCCTTTCCTAATGATTCCCAACAATCTGTTCGCTTTTTTGACTGCTGCTGCACATTGAGTGGATGTTTGCAGACAACTATCCACAATGACTCCAAGATCTCTTTCCTGAGTGGTAACAGCTAATTTAGACCCCATCATTTTATACGTATAGTTGGGATTACGTTTTTCCAATATGCATTACTTTGCATTTCTTAACACTGAATTTCATCTGCCATTTTGTTGCCCAGTCATCCAGTTTTGCGAGATCTTTTTGTAGCTCTTCGCAGACTGCTTGGGACTTAACTATCTTGAGTAGTTTTGTATCATCTGCAAAGTTTGCCACCTCACCGTTTACTCCCTTTTTCCAGATCATTAAATAGGACTGGTCCCAGTACAGAGCCCTGGGGGACACTACTATTTACCTCTCTCCATTCTGAAAACTGATAATTTATTCCTATCCTTTGTTTCCTATCTTTTAACCAGTTACCAGTCCATGAGAGGACCTTCCTTTCTAATCCCATGACAGTTTACTTTACGTTTTTTGGTGAGGGACCTAAGGCACTGAAGAGGAGGAATCTCTGGGAATCAAAGTCTCTTTTTGGAGTCAGAGGAACGTCTTTCCAAAACCAATGCTCTCTATATGAATTGTTCAAGAAGGTAAAAATATCTACAGAGTGATGAGTTCTGGTGGAAAAAGATCAGCATATGGTCCAGGATGTGGCCTTCATAAAAACAGATACAACTTTAGATAATGCTTTCCCAGCCAGAAGGCCGAGAGTGTCTATCCAATAATGGAATAAGTCCATTTGGCTCAATGTCAGCGTTTAGGCTCAGCCACTAGGTGAAGAGGTGCCAAGTAGGAGTCAGAAGGAGGAAGAAAATTTAAAGAAAACGAATAAGACTGCCAAAAGGGCAGAAAAGTGTCCTTAAATACTTACAGCAATTACTAATATTTACAAAACCGATTTGATGAAAGGGTGCCAGCAGGCAGGCACTGCCAAGTTCTGTTTTATTGCTGGAGTGGTCAGAGCTAACAGAGAGGCAGTTGGATCCACACTGCCCTACATACCCTTGACCAGGGGAGGCGACACAGAGGAATAAGGACATGCACAGGCAATGGGGCGCAACTGACACTCCTGGGTGAATGATTTCACTTGCATATGGTGTGTACATGCCCCATAAGTGGGATCCACAAAGGACAGATTCCATGAAGAAACAAGAGAGACAGCCTTTGAAGATTGACATGCAAGTGTATAGCTACTGCAATTTAGATTTATATGAAATTATTTGAATCCTTATTTTAGAAAAAAACAGAAGATTATATATAAATATAGGAAACAAATTTATCAAACTGAGAATTATGAAAGGCTTTTCACTCAATGGGGTGTCCATAAGCACTTCAGTGGTCTGAAGGATGTATCTGCCACATATTAAAGGTTTTCTTTGAAGTCACTGTTATAATTTGTGGGATATAGTCACCTGATATCTATAGAAAATGATTAGAACAATAAGCTTTCCATGGTGTACACTAAGTATTTTTAAACAATGGTTACATAATACAGATCGAAAGACTTAAACAAATCTTGCAATCATTTAAATAAAGGTAATAAAAGGTAATAATTGGAGATATACCAATCTCCTAGAACTGGAAGGGACCTCGAAAGGTCATCGAGTCCAGCCCCCTGCCTTCACTAGCAGGACCAATTTTTGCCCCAGATCCCTAAGTGGCCCCCTCAAGGATTGAACTCCCAACCCTGGGTTTAGCAGGCCAATGCTCAAATCACTGAGCTATCCCTCCCTCCTCAATAATTGAAATCAGCAGAAGTGCTGTTATATACATTTACAATAACCTACTCTGCAAAAAAGAAAGAAATTACGCAAGTTTTACCAAATGAGTCCTAGGATGAAGATTATTTTCCTTTATAACATACCTTTCTCATCTTTTGACACTGTCTTTGTATCTCTGTCCTCCTCAGGGCTAAAGACAAAAATTAATGTTAATCAATAAGGAAACAAAAAGGAAAATTAACTCTAAAATATGGTATTAAAATACCTACCAGAAACTAGTTGAGAAACAAAAGACACCTTTGCAAACTTGTATTAAGAAATCTGACATGAAATAAGGGAAGTCAGATTCTTAAACTTACGTCTGGCAGAAGATAAAAATAAGAATTTAATAAAACAACCTTTGAAGGTTGAGGAAAGGAAGGAAAATCAAACCATCAGTTAAAAATTGCACAAGAAGAAATAAAAGATTCTTTAGGAATAGACTACAATTTCATCAGTCTTGCTGGCCAATTGAAGGAAACAGCTTATTTGCATCACTTAATGACCAATAAAAAAAGATAGCATCTGGTCTAAAACTGAGAAAAAACAAACCTCTTTTTCTGATCACCGCCCTCATTGGTAGAGGACTCTTTAGTAGCAGATGATTCTTCAGAATTAGCTTTGTCTTCTGTTTTCTTGGCATCTTCTTTACTATCTTTGGTTTCAGGACCTGCATCTTTATCCGCTGTTTCCCCACTAGAGACTTCCAGACCTTGTGATGGTTTGCTACTCTGATCACTTATGTTTTCTACTACTAAAGATTCAGAGTCCATTTTCTCTTCATCTATTGTCTGTTCACTTGTCTCCCCTTTTGCTACAACTAAATGCTTTGCTTCCTTCCTTGAAAGATCTTGTGCTGACTTGCTGTCCAAATCTAAAGCATCTTCCTCCGACTGACTGGCAGCAAGAGCGTCCTCTTCCTCTGCTAGCTTTGTGCCTGCCACGGCGTTACTTGCTTCTTGTGCATATGGCTGCTCCACTTCGGAAATGTCTTCTTTAAGTGGTTCAGATTTACAAGTTTCCCCCAAAATGTCGAGTATTTTCTCATTTTCTACGGATTTAACAGGAATAGAATGGCACAAGATTTAATCACCAGGGAAATAAAGCAATCACAAATGTGGAACTGGCATGGTTGCCACACTAACACCAAGAGAAGTTCTAAGCTACACAGAGATTGGAAAACCCTAATGTACACAATATTAAAGTTCTAAACTATTTGCAGCCTAACAAATTATATTAAGCCCAAATGTTATAGGGAAGAAAATGCCCCCACAGATTTAACAAAAACCTTCTGGCTGGTCCTTGACATTCTTCATGAAATTGTTCAGTTCTGGTTCTTCTCAATTTAACTTCCACAATCCAAGATGCTTAACTGAATGTATCAATGCACTGAAAGTTCAATTTTCTAATTTCTGTGAAATTCTTTTAGCAGACACTCCAACATGAAAACTGGGACATCTTCTGATGGTGCATGAGTATATTTTCAGTCCAGAAAGTGAATAGAATCTGTATGGAATTTCCATGAAGAAACTGTCTTCTTTCTTCTGCATCCAGTTACTAATTTTTAAATTTTAGGTCCCTACAATGGCTTTATACTGCCTTTTCTGCTCCACTAATTAAAGAATTAAGATACTCTGATATCACAAGATCTGTTTTACACGTAGAATCTTTAGCTTTTAAACTGAAATTAACTTTTCTAGATCCATTTATGTAGTTTAGGAGGCTTTTAAATAACCACTTTATGTCAGTGAAAATATTTAAATGACAGACATTAGTTCACAGATCTGGGGATATGATTGGGTTTCCAATCTCTATGACCCTTGCATGATCTGGATTGTCCACCATAGGAATAATGCAAACTATAACATTGCATTTTTTGTTAAAATAACTAGTGTTTTAAAAAGGGTTAGTTGAAAAGATGGGATTACATTGTTCTTTAATAGTACCTGGCTCCAAGGGTGATTCCTCGATTTTCTGTAAGGAAAAAAATAAAACATTGCAAACACTTTTATAAAGCTAATAAACTGAGTCTAAATTACAAGCAAAGATAGAATTTTAGACTATTTGAAGTTACACTAATTCAGATACTGTATTTAAAACTGGCTCATCTAGAACCATTTCAAATAACTGTTCATATAAATGTGTATTTGCTTAAACAAAATCACAAAAATCAAAACTACCTGAGTTCAGCTACATTTGTTGTGGGTCTTTCTAGCTAACTCAGGCTATGTCTACACTATTGACCTTACAGTGGCACAGCTGCGCCGCTGTAAGGTCTCCCGCGTAGCCGCTCTATGCCAGCATGAGATAGCTCTCCTTCTGGCATAATTAAACCATTCCTAACGAGCAGCGGTAGTCATTTTGGCAGGAGATCATCTACTGCGGACACAGTGCTGTCCACACTGGCGCTTTTGTCCATGAAACTTTTGTTGGTCAGAGGTGTGTGTGTGTGTTTCATACCCCCAACCAACAAAAATTTTACCCACAAAAGTGCTAGCGTAGACAAAGCCTCGGAACACTAAAAGCATTAGAAAGATCATTTTTGTCTAACATGCCAAAAATAATAAATATGGAGAAAACATATTGCACATTTGTACTAACCATTATAATTCACAATGATGAAAAAGGAAATGAAGTGAACTGAACATCAGATTATGTAATGTTAGCATTAATGTGGTATTTTTTTTTGTTTCCTCTCTAAAAGAAAGGAAATCAAAACATGTATATTAGGGGATATTTAAGTTATACTGGTGCCTACACAAAAGGAAGTTAAGCTTTCCAAACTAAAACCACTTTTATTTACAACTCAAATAGCAGAGGATGATGATTTCTCAAAGCGGGCAGCAAACACTGGCAGATACGCTCAATCAGTTTATAGATATGAGTAAAGGTAGTGTCCAGACTCCAAAATAAGTAGGCACTACCCTGCTGAGACGCGACTGTAATTATGACTTTACTAAGCATCACAACATCTATACTAATTCATAATATGAACTACAATTAGAGTAAAAGAGTTGAGTTCAGTTTTATTATGTTGAGATTAACTGGCAATTTTCTATGTAGGATTGAAAATAACCTGCAGTAGAGCTAAAATTTCAATTTACCTTCATGATATTTAAATCAGATGAGGCAGCATCTAAGTTGTTTCCAATTTCCTCACAGTCTTCCTGAAAGATTGAATGGAAAATATTTCACTCCTTACAAAAGATTAACTACAGCTTTACAGATAAAAACCTAAATAAAATATTGGAAGGTAGGAGAAACAACACTACTTTATCTGACTTTCCCAGGGAGACAGCACTGGTATAAATATTTACCAATATTCAGAGGAATTTTTGCTCCCAAACCCCAAAATGCTACCCAAGAATGCTGAAAAATGTCAGGACAATTTTTCTAATAATTTAATGAAATTATTAATCAGCAAATATCAGTTTGCAATGGTCTTGTGCACTTAAAAAAAGCTCCTGATCTGAAGAGAAAAACTGTTAATTTGTTTGATAACTTTAACTTTGTTATGTCTCATTGTCTTGCTTCTCCTGTTTCTAAAGGGAAAAAAGTAATCTGAATTAGTTAACACAGGACTCGTACTCTGGGTTTTTGGAGACAAAGCATGTCCTACAAGTAACATTCTTGGATCCTGCTGAGAGATGAAGAATAAGACACATCCATCAAAGCTCCGCTATATGATTTAGAGCAGTTTTTAACTAGAATACCCAAGGTTTTGCCTTCCAGATTAAGGAGCCAGCACTGTAATGGCAGAACTTAAGACGTAATAGTAATGTTAGTACAAAACTGGCATTCCCAAAATAGAGAAACATAACATTAGGGGAGCCTTGAAGTGAGCAAAGTATTTAAAATTCTGTGTCAGCCGAGTGAAAATATACTGTACAATAATGCATATTTGAGTCTCTCACAAGGCTCTCAGACATACCAAGGTGCAATTTAAAAGAATGCGAATGCAGAATTAGGGCAAAACAGAATATGCAAAGACTTAAAACCTAAATATTTTTAACAACGACATTATTTACACAGAGGGTGTGGAGGAAATGAAAAAAGTTCGACCTCCAAATTATTTCCATTAAATGGAACACTAGCATGCAATAAATAAATTTTGATTCCTGACATTTAAGCGAGGCATATCATCTATAATTTTCAGAAATTAAACATATGAAAATTCATATCTCCAGTTACCTACCTCATTTTCGGTAAGTTGGTCTGGAAGTTCTTTCATTTCTGCATCAATATTGTCTTTACTATCAGATAGCGAGTCAAGAATATTATCAGCATTGTAATCATCTCCACAGTCTACTGCACTGCCATTATCTATTTCAGCTTCATCTAATACACTAATATCCATCATGTCAATATCCTGCAAGTTATCCAAACTTGCTTCAATATCCTCCTGTAAAAAGAATAGAATAGTTGTATATTCATTGTGGCTTGAAAGCAACACTTTAATCTTCATCATGGTTTCACATACCTGTTCATCTCTAGAGTTTTCCTCCAGTCCGTTGTCTTCAATGCCTTCTTCTGGTTTTCGCCCTGAAAACAGCATTATTCAAAGGATTAAGAGCAATATGTTTTTCAGAATACACACCCTCTTTGCTAAATTAGCTATTCAACCTTGAGTTTGTTCCAAAAAATTAATCATTCAGACCCTGATTCTGGGGCTACAGATAATCTGGGCTGTATTTACCACTACAATGTCATTAAATGGCATCAACTTGAACAAGTGTAGTGTGTCTAGTGCCTGGTTCTACACCTAAAACTTAGGTCGACCTAGCTATGTCACTTGGGGCTGTGAAAGATTTCACACCCTGAACTCTGTAGTTAGGCTGACCTAACCCCCAAGGTAGACATGGCCAGGTAAACCTAGCAACCATCTCTCAGAGAGGTGGATCGGCACCAACAGAAAAAAAGGAAGCATCTACACTATGTGCTGCTGCAGCATCACAGCTATGTTGCAGTAGTAGCTGCAGTGTAGTCATACCCCAGGTGACTATTTAGATTTCCCTACATCATTCTCTCATTGCTATACACCTCAATAAAAGGGGACTATAAAGATGCATTTAAAAAAAAAGAAATCTTAAAAAAATCATTATAATGAACAGAATCATAATATGTCGCTTTCTATATTTATGTCCTGCTTATCTCAAAAACAGATTAGTCAATTATCAGTTTGTAATTTAGATCCCAATATTGCAAGCAGGTCCAAGATATCACTTTTCGGGATTAAGGTCTTTGATTTTAAGGTCTTCAAGACATGGATCATGTTTAGCTATGTCTGTGACTCGACAAACTTATGATGATATAAATGTTAAATAGTCAATTTCACTTTCTGGTTCTCAGCTACTACCATAATGGATATACAGGCAAGTGGCCCAATATAAACTCAAAAGTGACAACTTGAAATCTAATCAAATTTTAAAAATGAGCTATAAGCAATTTCAGAAAATGCAAGCCAATTTGTGAAGTTTTGCAACCACATAGTTTAATTATTAGTAAACTAACTCCTTTCAGGAAAGGAGGGATTTCTTTCTAAAACACAAACTCTGCTAAGGGGGCTTTCCGCGCAGCTCTCTCCCCTATGCCTGGCACAATCCTGTATTCATTGTCATGAGTACTAAAAATACACTTGCAATTTAAGACCATGTCCACTTTATGGTTGAAGGTGTACAAACACAGGTATATTTGAACTTCATAATACATTTTAAAGTTGTCTTCACTGGTCAAGGAAACAATGCTATGCTTAAACATGTAATAAGTTGTTGATAGCATGATTTCAGCTGTACATTAACAGAAACTGGAATGAAAGACAGACAATTACACGTAATCTTAGAGAAAACTAACACAAAAAAAGAAAAGCAAGACTATGTAGACACAAGTTACTTGTGAACCAGGAGTATCAACTGTTTTGTACCTTTGCTAGTTCTCTTTGGTGTTCTTTTATTGCTAACTTCTGAAGCCACTGGCATTTCATCAGGGTCTCCCCCTTCTTCCTCAATGGCCTATTGGAAACAGAGAAAGTCATTTCTGTTTTAGTGAGTTTTCAAGAGCCTGTTTCCATTTCCCCAATATCATCTCATGTATTGGGGAATCAGATATCAGCCATCAGTAAACAGCTCGGAGTGAGGCGGATCTATATCAAGGTGCATTGCTACAATTTCCCAGAAAAATCAGAATACAGTCAGCAGCAGGACATTTATTCTCTAAATGACAGCATCAGATCTAAAAGCTTGGCAGGTTACTTAGTCTGTAAGTTTTTGGGGGCAGGTACCAGCTCTTTATGGGTTTGGACAGAACCTAAAGCATGTGCCACTGGAATACAAATGCATAGCAACATTTCCTCGCCCAGGGATGACAGCACCACAATAGCCCCAAGGGGCTCAGTGAAGGGTGTGCACTTGGGGAAGAGGGAGAGCTAGAGCCCCCAGAGAAGGGGGTGGGTTGAGAGGAGGGGTGGGGGGGGCTAGAGCCCCCAGAGAAGGGGGTGGGTTGAGAGGAGGGTGGTCCGGGGGGGTTAGTGGCCCCAGAGAAGGGGGTGGGTTGAGAGGAGGGTGAGGGGGCTAGAGCCCCCAGAGAAGGGGGTGGTCCGGGGGGGGGGTAGCGGCCCCAGATAAGGGGGTGGGTTGAGAGGAGGGTGGTCCGGGGGGGCTAGAGCCCCCAGAGAAGGGGGTGGGTTGAGAGGAGGGGTGGGGGGGCTAGAGCCCCCAGAGAAGGGGGTGGTCCGGGGGGGTAGCGGCCCCAGATAAGGGGGTGGGTCGAGAGGAGGGGGCGCTAGAGGCCCCCACAAGGGCATCCGCCCCAGGGGCTGTGATGGGGCAGGCACTGGTCCTGCGAGCGGAACGAGGGGCCTGGGTGGACGCGCCCTAGCGGCCCAGCTCCGCGGGGAGCAGCTGAACAGCTCGCACCGGGCTTGGGTTAGCGCCATTTTCCCTCCCGGGGAGAGCGCTCCGCCGGGCCCGGGACGCGCATGCGTCCAACGAGCCTGAGCGCGGGGACAAAGGAGCCGGACGGAGGGTTCCCGTTCGCCCCCTCCCCCACCCCAGCCTCGCCCCTCACCTTCCTGAGCCGCTCCATCAGGACGCTCTTGTTGCCGCCGCTGTCCAGGTTGCGGCGCTTGAGCTCGGCCCGCAGGTCGATCACCCGCAGCTCGCTCAGCCGCCGGGTCTCGGGCTCCGAGCCGGAGGGAACCGCCCCGCCCAGGGGCGCAGACTCCCCCAGCCCGGCCGCTGACTGACTCTCCGCCATGACGCCGCTGCTGCTGCTCCGGCTCTCACGCGCGCGGGACGAGGCAGGGTAAAGCAGCAAGAGCCGCGATCGCCAGCACAAAATGGTGGCGAGGCCGAAACGCACTGGGGGGAGAGCGGGCGCGGCGCGCAGGCGCAGTAAGGAGGGAGAAAGGGTATGCGCAGGCGCACGAGTTTCAAGCCAGAAGGGCGGCTCTCCATTGTAGGACAGACACGCCGTAACCGTGCATGCTGACTGCGCATGCGGGTTACTGCGGCCCTGAAGCGGCTCAGACGCATGCGCCAGGTTCAGAGTCGTTTTACGCAGGCAAGGCTATGGCGCATGCGCGCAGCCCTTATGCCCCCATAGTCTCTCCCTAGTGCGCCTGCGTCGCAGCCCCTGTGCGTGTCTCTCTCTGGCGGCTTCGTCACCACCATTTTGTGCTAGGATCGCGGCTCTTGCTTGCGCGCGTGAGAGCCGGAGCAGCAGCGGGGTCATGGCGGAGAGTCAGTCAGCGGCCGGGCTGGGGGAGTCTGCGCCCCTGGGCGGGGCGGCTCCCCCCGGCTCGGAGCCCGAGACCCGGCGGCTGAGCGAGCTGCGGGTGATCGACCTGCGGGCCGAGCTCAAGCGCCGCAACCTGGACAGCGGCGGCAACAAGAGCGTCCTGATGGAGCGGCTCAGGAAGGTGAGGGAGGGAGGGAGACAGCGGGGGGGGAGGGGCGCTGAGGCGCGCGTTCCCGGGCTTGGGGGAGACACTGGCGAGAAAATGGCGCCAAGCGGAGAGCGAGAGGCGTCACGTGACTCCACCGGGCCCGGCGCGAGCTGTTCCTGCAGCGCCCTGCAGCGTTCGGTGCAGATCACGTGCTCCCCCCTCTTCCGCCCCAGGGTTGTGGTCTCGAGCCCCGTGACAGCGGGGGAGCCCCGACCCGCAGACCCTCCCTTTCGTGCACATGGCACCTGCTGGCTCAGGCCTCGGGCCCCGTGTCCGAGTCTCTGCCCGCAGGCAGGGGCTGTGTGTGCAGTGCGTATTGCAGACCTTAACTACCACGAGGCCGGACGGTGGGAGCAGGGTGCGCGACACGTGGCTGGGAGTGTTGTGGCTACACTGACCAAAGCCATCCATGGCTGCCGTTCTCCACTTCCTTGAAACGGAGACCCTGTCATTCATCTGATCACGTGGGGGCAATGGGAGGGGTGGGTGAGTAGGGAGATGGGGGTGCCTTCTAGGAAGCACTGGCACACATTTTGCTCGTTCGCCGGTGCCTGGGAATTTTTGGTGTTTCACTTTCATTTGGTGCCACTTGTATTGCATGCAAGGTTTTGGTGACAGCATTTTTCTCTCTGGTGTGTTTAGTACCCAAGACCAACAGGGATCTGTAAATAAACAGTGGCTTTATATCTTTTTCCAATAGGCTATTGAGGATGAAGGGGGAAATCCTGATGAAATTCCAGTGGTGTCAGAGATAACTATCAAGAAAACACCAAAGAGAAGCAGCAAAGGTACAAGGGAGTTGAGAGAGGATTTTTTTTCTTGGCTCTTGCACCTACAAAACAGAATCTAGCTTCCCTTCCTTTTCTTTCCCTGCTTTCCCTCTGAAAAGTATTTGTCTTTTAATTTTGGCAGTGTGTGTGAATTTATGGTGCTGAATTTGTGATTAATAGTATTTGGTTGAGGCAGGTATAGCACAAACAGGAGCACTGTAAAATAAAATGTACGGTTTAGGCCAGTGCAGATAATCTTACCATCAACATCTTGTGTTACTGACGCTCTTCCATACTTATGTGAGTGAGTTTCAGTCAATCAGGGGTATGATACCAAGTCCATCATTAGTGAATTGCACATTTTGTTCAATATTAATCACAGGGCGGTGCATAACTGAGAATACTCCCAAACAAAGTTTGTTGGATCGCTAATGAATGTTTCCTGAAAGACCAGCTTAGAAAGGATTGACTTCTACTGCCAAGTCAGTGAAAATTTATCATGATGTTGTGTCTTTGCAGGAGGCTAGTTTGGCATTTTGTGGTGAGGTTGCTAGCCCTGTCAGGTTGTGGACAAATGGGGAACAGGGTGAGACAACCAAATTAATTTACCCTTATGACCATATTCAGAATTTGAGCCAAAGCCTCTAGAGGTGAAAGGTTAGGATGTTAACTTATTTCAGCATGTAACCAAAATGTTAAAATTAAAATGCGTTACTGATTTGATGTGATAAATTTAATCAATATATATGAGCTCCCCCAACTTAGTCTGCAGCAGGAAGTTAATATATGCTTTTCAGGTATTTTTCACATTCCTGTTGATATATGGAGATGGCAACCAGCTACATGACAAATATAGAATAGCTGTTTGTGTGATGGAAGGTGAAATCTCAAAAGGAGTTTCTAAAGATTTTACAACAAATAGCACATTGAAGACTCAAACACAAACTTTTAAATATAAAATAAATTGATTCCTGTTGAAACTTAATTCAGTATATACTGTTCTCTCTGTTCTGCAAGGCAGAAGGGGAAGTCATTTAATAGGTGTGCCACATGTGAAGACCATAAATGTAGTACTTCAAGTTAAAAGTTTCATACCCCAGGTTTAGAATTCCTTATAGTTTTAAAATCTGTAGCGTTTATAACAGTGATGCATTTGCATTGTTGTAGTTAAAGGGCTGTCATGGTTACCTTTAATTTCCTATTTACCTGGAAAGCTTGCTTCAGGTATCAGATTTCAGAGTGGTAGCCGGGTTAGTCAGTATCAGCAAAAGGAAGGAGTAGTACTTGTGGCATCTTAGAGACAAACAAATTTATTTAGGCATAAGTTTCAGATGGTATTTATAATTACAGAATGCCAGGTTTCACTTAAACAAAAACAAGCCATTAGATTTCTAATGGTCAGAAGTCATTTTATGCTGTGTATGAAAGAAATTTCTCTACTTCTGAAATTAGGGGAGGGTGTTACTACAGCATAAATAATCTAAAGATAGAATCTGTTTTATTACTAGAATTGTGTACAACAGGGATTTTAAAAAAGGTCTGACTTCTATTTAAATGCCTAATATAAAATTGGTAAAAGCTTTGAAGTGCGTTAGACGTGGAGGAGTTGTTGGTGATGCACAAATACTCACCTAACAATACTATGCCTGGCTCAGACGGATGCTGTTAGTCACTCTTAACATTGGGTGGATTAAATTCACTTGTAAATTATTTTGGCTAATTTTTCCCTTCCCAGAAAATACCTAAAACATGATTGCAACATTTCAGCATGTTAATAGAATGAAAATGTTCAAGCTGAGATGTTTCTCATTGTAGAAGGGCTATTTCTAAAACCTCTCTCCCTTTCTTGTTCTACTGTGCTTGTATTCTTTGAGGAAATTACACTTGTAAATGTGTGAGAAATTGTCTGTTTTCATGTGTTCCTTGTTGATCTGTGTTAGAACTGAAGTGTGTTGTTTCAGTAATGAGTGTTACTTCTAATGTTATGGATCAAGCTGCTGAATGAATTCCTGAAGTAGTAAGACTTTTAGACAGATCATTATAATAAACTTTTGAAAAGAGAAAATTAATGGTCTTTAAGTTACTTAAACACTACAGTCATGCATAGTCAGCCTAAGGAAACTTTTAGCTTAGTCTTGTCAACTTATGTTTTGTTGAACATTCAGAACTTTTATTGTAGCTTATGAAAAGAAATGTGATGTTCAGTGTTATAGGACTGTTGAAAATAAGGCAAAGTATGTTTCTTTTCTGTAAGAAACTGGATTTAATACCTATTTTAGGAAGAAACATCTAAAAAATAGCAATGTATGAATTCATCATTCTAATAATCATAATGTTACTAGGGCGTAGACTAGAAGAAGAGGGAATTGAAGATAATGGACTGGAGGAGGATTCCGGAGATGGGCAGGTATGTGAAACCACATTTGAGGTGAAAAAGAATAGTGCTGCATTCAAGTCACAATGACTATTATATATACTTTTTTTCTTTTTACAGGAGGATATTGAAGCAAGTTTGGATAACTTGCAGGATATTGACATGATGGATATTAGTGTGTTAGATGAAGCTGAAATAGATAATGGCAGTGCTGTAGATTGCGGAGAGGATTACAGTGCTGATAATATTCTTGACTCACTGTCTGATAGTAAAGAAAATGCTGATGCAGAAATGAAAGAACTTCCAGATCAGCCTACAGAATATGCTGTAGGTAACTTGGAGGCATCTCCACAGTTTTCAGAAATTAAAGAAGAATCAAGAGAAATACCAGTAGTGATGGTATGGATCTCTTACATGTGTGGAATCAGAATTATTTTTTTTCAAATTAAATAGTGCACCATTATCTAAACAATAGCAGAAATAATTTGGGGATCTAAATTTTTATGGCCATTGATTTTTTTCTGTTTGTGGAAATAGCATTCTTGATTTTAAAACATTTGCTGTAGGTTTTGTTTGCATGCATCATATTGCTACTCACAGTAGTAGTAGTAGTCTAGAAAGCATAATTTTTATTAAATCTTTGAATTCTCTATTTTGCGTTCAGTTTACATTCCCATTTTCTCTTTTTTTCCTTTGTTCTGGAGGGCAGTGAGGGATCCAAATGCTTTAGTTGATTGACTTCATAATTGCAGAGTATGTTGCTTCTGGACTGATTCAATGTATTTCAAATTTCTTGTAAGCTTTGAGGCTCCCATTCTGACATTTGGAATGTTTTCATGCTGGCTTTTTGTGCTTATCATCTGGTAATAGACTGCCATTCCAGCTTTGTTCATTAATGGTTGACGATAATCTTTCTCATGAATCTACAAGTTAAAACTCACTTGAAACATACAGTAGGGCAATGAAAAAAGATAGGGAGCACAGATATTACCTCTGACATGCATTGTCTCCAGCCAGGGTTATGGGGATCCAGGGAGCTGCTTTTGGTTCACTTTAGAAACTGCAGGAATAACTAAGAAAGTAGTTAAACAATTCAGATTTGATTATATTGTTAAGGTAAAACTAATGAAGTCTGAGATTTTTCCAAGCAGTATTTAAATAGATCAACTTGTTTAGAAGTTGACTTTCTTGCTTTGTTTTGTAGCTGTGATTGAAAGGCAAACAAAAATGCCATATAGAATTTTCTGTTAACATTGAAAGTTTTTTTTTTTTTTTTTTAAAAAGCCCAGACTTTTAAAGTAGGCAAGCAGAGCCTGGAGACAGAGAGAGAGAGAGCTCATTGCCTGTCTTTCTATTTTTTTTTTAAATGCAGTCATCTGTAACCATTTTTCACCTTCTTTGTTGCTCTGTTGAATGCTAGCAAATATTTGCTTAATAGCAGTTATCTAGAAAAAATCAGATAAAATATTTTGCCAACCTCACAATTTCTCATTCAGGTTTCATTATCAATAAAGCTGTGATGAATCTTCTGTATAGAGTGACATATTTTTTCCTATTTATTCTTTTAGGCAGAAATTGAGGATGCTGGAAACAGTTTAGATGTTTCTTCTGATTTAACTGTAGTGAAGGTAAATTCTTCTTTTAATCTTAAATTTAATGTCAGCAATAACACATGCTGTATAAAGAGCTTAGTTTCTGGCAGGAAAATAGAAACACCTAATTCTTATATTCAGATAACTTAGAATTTGTTTTTGTAATTCACTGTTATCATATTATGCATAGTAACAAAATTATGTACCGCTCCCTATGTTGAATTTGTCTGGTGATTGGAAGAATTGAGCCTTTTTAAATGCTTTGTTCCAAATAATTTACTGTCAAAATATAACTGTCATATACTTGGCTATATTTCATATACCATCAGACTTTTGTATACACTCATTTTTATACTGTTCATTGTTACCATAATTGGGTGTGATATAAATTAACTGAAACATAGGGCCTGCTTTTCAGAAGTCTGGAGGATCCACAGCTCCCGTTGACTTCAACAGGAGTTGTAGGTGACTTGTACTTCGGCAAATTAAATTTGTTGTAGTTACATAGTGCTGGGAAAATGGTATCTCTCACATAGGCACATGTATTTATAAAACTGTTGTCTGATGATTTGTTTGCCTGTATTTTAAAGGCGTTAGAGTGAACAGTACAATGTACACTTCAGCTGACTAATAGCGCTATTTTGATTTTTTTCCCCCATCCTTTATATGATGGACGTGGCCGTAGCCCTGTAATGTGCTCTGAATGCCCACAAAAACACTTAGTGTATGAGTCTGATTCCAAGTAGTCTTAGAGTTTTTTGTATTTATATTTCATCTGTGGAAATTATAACGTACTTACTTTAAAATCTTACTCTAAAAATGATTGTTTTAAGGAATTTGTTTTAAAATCTAACCTTTTCAAGGTTTGTAAGAGTTAATAAAACTTACAGTAATTTTTCCCCATATTCTGTTTTGTAAATAATTTTAGCCAAGCTCAGCATCTTTACATAGGATAGTGTTTTGTAATATATGTATTTTTTCCTTATAGGAAATTGAAGAACTACCTTTGGAGCCAGGTACTGTTTTGGGGGGAAGAAAATAAAAAGTTAAGCTATGAAATGGTTTCGCTCTTGCACCAAATTCCTCTTGTACCCTTATTTGTTTTATTTAAGTGCATTACTATAGTGTGCATTATTCTAATGGTGCACAGTCCAGATCATTCAAGGATCATAGAGATTGGAAACCCAGTCATATCACCAGGTCTGTGACAGTGTCATCTCTGTTATTTGAGAAATACATTCATTGTTATAAAGTGGTTGCTTTAAAACCTCTTTAAGTAAGTATGTTAATTAACCTAAGCCTTAAAACTTGAAGGTTCTGCACGCAAAACAGATCTTGTGATATCACACGGTACATTAACGCTGTAATTTTGAGTGGAGGAGTGCAGGTAGTGTAATACTATAGTAGGGAACTAAAATTAAAGAGTGCCTGGATTTCAGAAGAAGGAAGACAGAGTTTCTTCATGGAAATTTCATACAGATACTGTTCACTTTTCTGGACTGCAAACATACTCACGCACCATCAGAAGATGTTCCGGTTTTCATGTTGGACTGTTCTGCCAAAAGAATTTCACAGGAATTTGGGAATTGCACTGTCAAAGAATTGATGCAGTCAGTTAAGCATCTTGGACTTTGGAAGCTAACTTAGGAAGAACTAGAACTCAACTTGAAGAAGACTGTCAAGGACGAGACAGAAGGTTGTGTGTTTAAGTTTATTGGGCATTTTTCTTCCATGTAGCTTTCAGGCTTTAATATAATAGTTTGCTAGACTGCAGATAGTTTAGAACTTTTAATATTGTGTACATTAGGGTTTTCCAATCTCTGTGTAGCTTAGAACTTCTCTTGGTGTTAGTGTGGCAACCATGCCAGTTCCACATTTGTGATTGCTTTATTTCCCTGGTGATTAAATCTTGTGCCATTCTATTCCTGTTAAATCCGTAGAAAATGAGAAAATACTCGACATTTTGGGGGAAACTTGTAAATCTGAACCACTTAAAGAAGACATTTCCGAAGTGGAGCAGCCATATGCACAAGAAGCAAGTAACGCCGTGGCAGGCAGAAAGCTAGCGGAGGAAGAGGACGCGCTTGCTGCCAGTCAGTCGGAGGAAGATGCTTTAGATTTGGACAGCAAGTCAGCACAAGATCTTTCAAGGAAGGAAGCAAAGCATTTAGTTGTAGCAAAAGGGGAGACAAGTGAACAGACAATAGATGAAGAGAAAATGGACTCTGAATCTTTAGTAATAAGTGATCAGAGTAGCAAACCATCACAAGGTCTGGAAGTCTCTAGTGGGGAAACAGCGGATAAAGATGCAGGTCTTGAAACCAAAGATAGTAAAGAAGATGCCAGGAAAACAGAAGACAAAGCTAATTCTGAAGAATCATCTGCTACTAAAGAGTCCTCTACCAATGAGGGCGGTGATCAGAAAAAGAGGTTTGTTTTTTCTCAGTTTTAGACCAGATGCTATCTTTTTCATTGGTCATTAAGTGATGCAAATAAGCTGTTTCCTTCAATTGGCCAGCAAGACTGATGAAATTGTAGTCTATTCCTAAAGAATCTTTTATTTCTTCTTGTGCAATTTTTAACTGATGGTTTGATTTCCTTCCTTTCCTCAACCTTCAAAGGTTGTTTTCTTAAATTCTTCCTAATTTTTATCTTCTGGCAAACAGAATTAATTGTCTGTTTAAACATCTGACTTCCCACATACCAGATTTGAAAAAGTTTGCAAAGGTGTCTTTTATTTCACAACTAATTTTCTGGTAGGTATTGAATTCTAGCACACATAATTAAAAGTTATTTTCACTTTTTCCTGGTTGAATAACACTGCTTTTTGTCTTTAGCTCTGTTGAGGATGCAGACACAAAGGCGGTCTCAAAAGATGAGAAAGGTATGTTGTAAGATTAAGACTGATTTGGAAAAATGTTATAATACTAAATCTTATTCTTCTACATCCATCAAAGATCCAAAGGAGTAATTGAGAACACATTTCAATTGCATTGTTTAGCCATGATTCTGCAAACACTTAGGCATATACTTAATTTTACTACAGTGCAATCCTATTGAAGTCAATGGGACTACTTGCAGTAGTAAAATTAAGTTCAAGTGTGTTTATAGGACTGGAGTGCATCTTTGAAAATATAATCTTGGCTGTAAAAAGTTGCTTTCTACTTTTAATATAGGTTCTGATCATTTCTAATCAAGATTGTCAATGCAATGAATCCTTGAGCTTTATGATAATTGTGGTTAGCTTTTAGTGCATGGCAAACATTGATTCCATTTAAAGTTACTAACATAAGGTGGTATGTTTCATGGTACTATCGATTTTGATTTAATGTAATTCTGTATAAAAACTTCTTGCTTATTGATTAAAACAAAGGCAAGGTTTTCAGAAATTTTATCTAATGCTTCATGATAAGATTTATAACCTTTGTGGCACTCTTCAAAGGTGTTCAATATTCTCCATTGTCTAGTAGAATCAGGCTTTCAGTAGATGAAAATTTCTTATACTTTCATTTTTCTGCATGTTGTAAAAACATAAGAATGGCCATACTGGGTCAGACCAAAGGTCCATCTAGCCCAGTATCCTGTCTTCCGACAGTGGCCAATGACAGCAGCCCCAGAGGGAATGAACAGAACAAGTAATCAAGTGATCCAACCCGTCACCTATTCCCAGCTTCTGGCAAACAGGCTAGGGGCTTTATTAACCATGTCATACCAATAGTTATGTCAAAAGAAATAGTGTGTTTGAAACTTCATGTATTTAAAAGTGCTCAATATTTTTAAGATCAAAATGGTCTGTGACTGAAGGAAATGGAGTTTCTAGGACAGTTGTTTTTCACTGCGACATTTTTCTGATACAGGAGTGATTTATTTTTTAATTAGGTCGTACAAGTAGCAGTTCTGGTAGAAATTTGTGGGTTAGTGGACTTTCCTCCTCTACCAGAGCTACAGACTTGAAGAATCTTTTCAGCAAATATGGAAAGGTATGTATTTTTATATACAGTGCTTTTAAATTAAATGCAATTTTTTTTACTCAACTTATTAAAATTAAATGGTGACTTAAAATCTCGCCATTGTTTACGTAATAATGAGCATCATGTTGAAATAAATTCTGTCTTCTGCCTACTTGTGTAAAACCTTAAGAGGAAAATGGGAGTGAACTGGCTGTATGTCTGAACAGGCTAAGCTGATCGCACATAGAATTGTCAATTATTGAGGGTCAGATTTCCAAAGTCAGAGGCAGAGGGAGCTGGGCTCTTGGCTGCCTTTTATGCCTTTGAAAATATCCCCCGAGAGGGCAGTCCTCTGTCAAAACGTTCTCAGAAATATCCGATAAAGTAATGCAATGGTTGCCCAGATTGACCCCTCTGCAGAGGGTGTCTATGAGAGGTGGCATCCCTGTTTGAATACAGGAGTGGCAGAGCCAAGGATCTGGCACCTTCCACATCATAGGCACTGCTTCACCACCTGGTTATCCCCCTGAAATCTAATGCTGTCTCAAACAGTATTGGCTTAGGGGGTGATCCTTCCATAGTTGCTACTATGAGAAACCCAGTCAGTGACAGCATGGTTCCTCCTGGAGCTTTTTAGTGTCAGCACGGAAGTGGAATCTGGAACAGCTGGTAGCCACTTCTTCCCCCTCTCCTCAAATGGCTTTTCCCATTTATAGAAGAAAATTCATCGGGATGCTCTGAAGGGTTAGCTGGTGGACTTCTTGGATCCACTGCTACGTGAGAGGCAGTTGGAGGATATGTCTACACTGCTGTAGTGCTTCAGTGTAGACACCTACTACAGCAACAGGAGGGATTCTCTGGTTGCTGTAGTTAATCTACTTTCCTGAGACACAGTAGCTAGGTCAAGGAAGAATTCTTCCTTGGATCTAGCATGGTCTGTGCCGGGAGTTAGGTTGCCTTAAGTATATCACTCAGAGGTATGAATTTTTCACGCCCCTGAGCAACATAGTTGGTTGACCTAACTTTTCAGTTTAGACCCATCCCCAAGTCATTGAGGTTTTTCTGACTCAGTCATTCCTTATGTCATTTATCTCTTCAGAAAAGGTCAACTTTGAGATGTTGAACATGCTTATAAATGTTCCAGTGAAAGTCGTACTACTGCAGATGTATTTTGAGATATATGTAAATGCTACATTGTGTTACGGGATTAAATAAAGAAATCGGTTATGTTCATGTGGAGATTTATGCCTTTCATTTTTTATATAATTTAAGTGAAGTATATTAACCATGTCATATTAATGGTGATGTTAATAAGGCAGTGCACTGATATTGGTCAGTGCTGCAGAGAGGATGTTCATTTTGCAGTTATCACGTCACACTACATAAACCGAATTAGTGTTTTTGTGCACAATACTATAGTAGCACTATCTAAGTTTTTTGTATTAATTTTGATACTGTCAGGATGGAAACTCCAGCATAAGATCGCTTATTTCAGGAGTACTAGAATATGCTCTAGAATTTTAAAATCTGGTCTTTTCAGTAATGTTGGCACTGCCATTGGCATCAAGGGAAACCCTGTTAGTGTTTATACTTCACTATGATAAGTACAGTACTTCTCAGCACAACATTTTTAGAATACTAATGGCCAAATTGGATACACCTCTGTTCCAAAATGTAACCGTGATGCCATTATCAAAATCTGGACAACTGAAGTCAGGTGGTTTCTTAGAAGTGCTGTAAGCTCTTTGGGGCAGGGACTGTCTTTTTTGTTCTGTTTGTACAGCACCTGGCACTTTGGGGTCCTAGCCTATGCGTGGGGCTTCTAGACTTTATGGTAATACAAATAATAAATAATGAAAATGGTGTTCCAGTGTTCCTGGTGCAAAACCAATGTTCCTGGTACACGTGGCATAGCTGGCATTTTATTCTGTATACCAAGTATGTTGTATCAATTAAGTGATAAATGGTGGAATCTCTGTAACTTGAAGTCTTTAAATCATGATTTTGAGGACTCCTGTAACTCAGCCAGAGGTTTGGGGTCTATTACTGGAGTGGGTAGGTGAGGGTCTGTGGCCTGCAATGTGCAGGAGGTCAGACTAGATGATCATGATGATCCCTTCTGACCTTAAAATCTATGAGTCAAAGTCTGAGACTGTATGGTTGAAGGTGTTGCAAAAACAATAATAAAAAAAATACCATTTCTTAAAGGTGGTTGGTGCAAAAGTGGTGACTAATGCTCGCAGTCCTGGGGCTCGCTGTTACGGTTTTGTTACAATGTCAACATCTGAGGAAGCCACCAAATGTATTGGTCACCTCCACAGAACAGAGTTACATGGGAAAATGATCTCTGTAGAAAAAGTAAGTGGTAATTTTCCAAGATGCATGCACTCTTATATTTTCATTATGGTATCCATTAATGACCTCAGACTTGTAATTGATTATATTTTTGGCAAATACTATTCCAGGCAAAAAATGAACCAGCCGGGAAAAAACCTTCAGACAAAAAAGACAGTGAAGCGAGGAAGGAAAGAGACAGGCACCATTCTACAGATTCCAAGTCTGAAAAGTAAAGTTGGTTTAAAAAGCAAACAAACTGTGAAATGTAACTGTGAAAGACAAATAATAGTTTAACAGAATTTAGTTTTATTGAAATTACTGTTTATAAAGTACCCAAACATGTTTTGTTGTTTCATGCTGCACCTGAAGTATTGATTGATATCAAGGAAGAATAAGCATTTTTATTGCATTGCACATCTTGCTTCATGGATCCTGTATTTATGACCTTGAGAGTCCATGAAATGGAACTATCAAGAGATTATAACCTGTAGTCGGTTTCTTTCTTTGAAAGTTCATAGATCCCCCTTTATTCAAACTCTTGCATACCTGCTTCAGTTCAGTAGTCTACATTTGCTTTCACGGCCTCAGAGCTGTCTTGTTACCCTGGTACACACATTTCTGACTTAGTTATACAATTCGCTTTTAGTGATACAATTAAAAGTTAACTTGTGTGCATCAAGTCAGTCTTATAAGATCCATGTCTGATACCTCTTTAAAGTCAGAAAAGGTCTCATGTCTAATCTACATTGGCGAAGGTTTGCTGGTGTAACTGGAGTGTCCAATCCTCCTAGTGTAGATGCATATTTTATCAGAAATGTGCTTTTGCCAGTATAGCTTATACCAGTTTCTCAAATGAAATAAGCTATACTTGCAAAGATGCTCTTGCTGGTACAACTATGTCTGCACTAGGGCTTTTGCCCGAATAAAATGTCATAAAAATGATGCCGCTAACTGACATTATATTAGCAGAAGTTTCTAGTGTACACCTGGCTTTGCTTAGATTGCAGTTCATACTTGTTTCCAAATCTTAGATCTGCTTTCTCTTTTCAAGTGGTGCAAACTTTACTTCAATATCTTAGGCCTTCAGAGCGCGTCATGTCAGATTCCCGATCCCTGTAATGATCGTTCCCTTTCTTAGGCCTGACCAACCTTGATAAATCTTGTACTTCTTGAATGTGACAGTTCAGTACCACTTGCAGTAACTAACATCTGGAGCTATGTTCAGTATCACAGTGATTGTTTTTCTTTGGAATTATTCATGCCCTTCAAGGATACTAGAAAGAGAGAAATAGTGTCTTCTGGAATGCTAGTATTCTGAATGTGTGAGACAAATAAGGTGACCAAGAATCCTCAGTGGCAGTAAAGCACTGCGTAGTGTGGCTTTTCCTTCCATATTAGCTTAATCCAGTTATTTGTAGCTTGGGACCTGGTCATATTGTTTTGGGACCTATATTGGTATCTCCTGATCCAGTTCATTTTTATGTAAACCAGCATAGACACCATGGTCATCATGATTGTTTCATATATCTTGTCCTCATAAATGAAGTATTAAAGGGCCTTCCTGTAATCTTAATGGAACTGAGTCAGCTCTCTAAATTTTCAAATCTTCCTGTTACTTAGGAAGCTTCATTGAAAGACTAATCTCAATTTCTAAAAGGGCTGCTGGAATAGGTCATGAGATGTCTGCTAATATTTATTTTCCTGGGGGCAAGATTGCCTCTACTGCTTATTTGAGGGGCATTCCATTTCACAGTAGTCTTAGGGCTTGTCTACACTGGCACTTTACAGCACTGCACTTTTCTCGAGCGCTGCAAGTTTCAGCGCTGTAAAGTGCCAGTGTAGACAGTGCACCAGCGGTGGGAGCCATTCCCCTCGTGGAGGTGGGGTTTTTTTATAGCGCTGGAAGAGCTCTCCCCCAGTGCTGTGCCACGACTACACAGCCACATTAAAGCGCTGCCGCAGCCAGCACCTTAACATTGCTAGTGAAGACATGCCCTTAGATGCTACACTCTCTATTTAATTTACTTGCCAGACTCCTGATTACTGATTTGACTTTTACTTGAGTAGTTTCTTACAGCAGAACATATTTGCAAAAGCTTTTATCCTACTCTGGTTCACTCTATGGATGTCTGTTTTTAAATGGGAAAGTGAGCTATATATGAAGATTCATTATGGATTGAATTATTAACAATTTGGAAAACTTAATATTCAAAAGGATCACCTTTCTATTTTCTTTGGATCTTTTTAGCTTTCATATTCAGTCAGCTAAATTAAGGAAAATGTGTGCAACTGTATGTTTCATTCAGGATTTGGCAAATTGGAAGAGTTTATGAAATTTCAGTTTTTGGATGTCTTTTGTGGTTCGTGTAGAAATCCAAAAGAAGTGGATTTGTACAGATAACTGTTCCTATGTACTGTACTGTTAAAGCTTCAGTTTGTTTATAGGTCTGTCAGTATTAAAAAGGATGAGAAGACAGATAAAAAAGATGATACTAAGAAAACAGAGAGAGATGGAAAAGATGAAAAAGAAGGAAAAGAGAAAGATGAACAGAAAACTACGTCCTCCAATCGCTCTAGGACTAGCAAATCAGGTAATGTAAGCTGCTTTCTAAGTAGAGAACTATATTACAGACATGGTTCATATGGACAATGAAGTGACAAAAGGTTGACTTTCCAGACATACAGATAGATTAGATTAGATTGTCTTGCCATTTCCAGTGAAATCGGTGGGGAAAGTGATAAAACACGGAGAATTCTTCGGAAAAGTTTTTCATAATATTCAATACCCTGTGGTTTAATAAGGAGTACAAATAGGGAACTGTTTGAGAACTGTTGATTCTTTGGAATTTAGACCTGTAATCTAAATATTTGTGGCAATTTAGTGTTCTTCAAAATACTTGAACTTTGATGATGTAGATAAATGCTTTTCGTTTTTTTCAAGGATTTTTCTGTTCTGAACAAAGTATGTGTTTACATTGTAAAAAAAACCCTCACATGTAGTATAAAATACATTTTAATTATGAAGGCCCAGCTAATTTAAATAAGTCTTTATTATTCTACTTAAGTTGTTGCAATTTAGAATATTTATTATATTCAGCTACAGATGGTATTCCAACAAGTTTAAGATAAATGGTTGACGTTAATTCATACAGCATTATGCTGTTTCTCTGTCAGACTCAACAGAGCAGCAGCTCTTTGATTTAGGGCATAATGGGTTTAGATTTATAAAACTGCAAAATTTGTGGAAAGAATAAAAATGTATGATTTTTGCATCCTTTTTTATTATCTGTGAAACTCTTCTGATTATAAGCAGGAAGCAAATTTAGTCTAAAGCTTTGCAGATATGTATATAATCTGGTGCAGTTCATGCTGTCTTTTGAATGAGAAACATTTTAAAGTGCAAAAGTGGACTTAAATTCGCTATTTTGAATTTTTATTTGTCCTCTTCAAGTAACATCAGAAGTCTTACTGTAATCTCCCATTATTTTTTTTGTTTCCCAAAGTTCGCAAAAGCATGCATTCTGAATTACTAATTTTACTAATACTCCATTTTCTTTGATATAAATCTCATATTCACGCTAAAAAAATTTAACCTCCAGCCTCTCACTTAAAAAAACAAAACAAAAAAAACATAGTTCTGCTGTTGTAATATTTATAAAAAACATCTAAGGTATATTAGATTGTTCTTGCTACAGTTTGTTATTCATTATACAATCTTTGGTTTTTTTGGTTCATTTTAGGAAGTCGAGGAATTGAAAGGACAGTAATAATGGATAAATCCAAAGGCGAACCAGTTATTAGTGTGAAAACCGCTACCACATCAAAAGAGAGAGTAAGTACAATTTCAATAGAAAACTTATCTCTGAAAATAGATTTAAGCCAACTTTCCCTGTACCTCTGCAGAGTATCTGACTTGCATTTTGAAAATTGTGCTTGTTCTTTGTAAATAAGGAGATTTGGCTAATAATATGACACTATATTGGTAAATGATTATGCCCTGTCTATGCTATAGCTTTCTTCACTGGTACTTTAGGCAGAGTTGCACATATTTAATGGAACAAAGCCATTAAGACCTCATGCTGCCCCAGATGTGTAGTGTGGGGAGCAGCGGGTGTCACTACACCTTTAAAGTGGTATGGTTTGTGTTGTACCAGAGACAAAACTAGCTGGCAGACTCACTCCTCAAAAATTGTAGCCAAATTATTGGTGCTTCCTACAGCTCTCTTCCTTCTAGTTCACTTGCAAAGTGCCTACAATTATTTGTCCCTCTGGTAAGGAAGGGGGGATGATAGTGGTCATATTTGTGGGCATTTATCTTATCTGGTCTCTGGAAATGTAATCCAAATACTTTTATTCTGGTTCATGTATTACTTTGATTAAATGCAGAATACTAAGAGCCAGGATCGCAAGTCAGAGAGCAAGGAGAAACAAGATATTTTATCATTTGATAAAATCAAAGAACAGCGAGAGCGTGAG
The DNA here is from genome assembly GCF_020497125.1 of Mauremys mutica. NCBI lineage: Eukaryota > Metazoa > Chordata > Testudines > Geoemydidae > Mauremys > Mauremys mutica. The sequence continues at coordinate 6,775,295 of NC_059095.1, forward strand.
CGACAGAGGCAGAGAGAACGAGAAATCAGAGAAACGGAGAGACGCCGGTGAGCTTAGTGTCATCACTACCCTGAGCATTGGGAGCCCCCCACGCCCGGACTTGCACCTCACTGAGCTCCAATCAGCTGCACCCTGATCCCCCACCCCACCCGACTCCCCCAGCACCCAGATCCTCCGCTGAGCCCCCCACACCCAGACCACCCCCATGCTGACCCATAACCACCTTCACCTGGAGTCCCCAGCAGAGTCCCATTCCCCCTGCACCCAGAACCCCCCCAACAAACTCCTGTGCATCCAGATCCCCCGAGCGCCTGGACCCTCCACTACGCTCCTCGTACAGTGATCCCTCCCCCTGTGGCTGAAGAGCGCTTGGGCCAGGATGTGGGGAAAGGGGTCATTGCATGGGGAGCTGCTCCCCCTGTCCACCCAGTCCCCGTATATCTAGACCCCCCCCCCCCCGCACCCAGAACCCCCACCCCACCGAGCCTCACCTTCTGCAGCCAGACTCTCCTCCCCCTCCCGCCCCCTCCAGTGCAGAGCTTCCTGCAGCTGGGGGAGGTTTCTGGGGGTTGATCTGCCTGAACAGATGCGCCCGTGCTGCCAGGGAGGGGTGAGTGAGCACTGGTGCAGCTTCTCTTTGCTTCCCCACAGAAACCATTTTTCTGCGGGAAGCAAAGAGAATCTGCAGGGGGCATGTTTCTGCACACACAGAATTCCCCCAGGAGTAAAATATGATGTCACTAAATCCTGATTGAACTATTAATTCAAACAATTCAGATTTGGCTCCTTGTTCTGATCACAGATTGTCTGCAGAAACGATGACTTTTTATGGGTTTGTGATTCATAGTGGTTTAGTGTACACTTTAACAAATTTATTTAGGCGTAGTGGGTACTATATTGTGTATTCAATATTTAGAATGCAGTGAACTGTCCCTAATGCACCAACATGAATCATTTGGTGTAATAGAGAGAAATTAAATGTATTCCTTCTTTGCTAATAGGGCAAAACTGGAATGTTTTTATATGACTTTTTACCCTTACTGCTATGCAAGGGACGAATTTTCAGAGAACATGTTACAGGATCATTTATCCTGCTTTGAAAAATGTCTGCATTTATGTAGTAGCAAGAGATCATTATCCTGTGATAGCAGCAAAGAGTCCTGTGGCACCTTATAGACTAACAGACGTATTGGAGCATGAGCTTTCGTGGGTGAATACCCACTTTACTGTTCTGTTGACACAGTCTGTTATGAAAATGACAATTTTGTATTGGAGCTATCTGTCACCTCATGCATAGTTACATTCAGCTTCCAAGTTTAGTCTCCCGTATCTTTGTCCATTGTTCTGGGTTTATATTTTTCTAGTGCAGTTTATTGCATGAGCTTTAATAGATTTGGAGGTAAATCTTTTGAACAGAAGCAGAAACTTTATTTGTTATTCAGTTAGGCATTTTCAAATTTTGCGTTAAGCTTTGCTAAAATACCTTTGTTTTGACTTTGCTTGTATTGAACTGTCACCCTGAAGGGAGAGTAAAGTTATTCTCTCCCTTCAATCGGGGAGTTGTATTCCTGCTGGCTTCTCTTCCAGAAGAATGTAAAGAGGGACATAGAACTCTTCACCTTACGGGAAAGCATTTTCAAAACTGCTCCCTGGGAAAGGGATGTGTGTTATCCCTACTAAATTCTTGCCTCTCGGCTCGTGTGTATACTGTTACTTTTTAAAAAACTATTTTAAGTGGCTGTGATGTTTGTTTAGTAGAAAATAACAAAGTCAGCTGGGTTGTGGGAGAAGATCTAGGAAGCCTTAAAAAGATGTCACTTGAAGGTGTAGGGTACTCTTCAAAACCAACAAACTGCTACTTTCCCTTTTCAGAGAACGAGAACGGCGAGAGCGAGAGCAGCGTATTCAAGCCATTCATGAACGGGATGAAAGACAGAGGCTTCAGAGAGAACGTGACAGACTTGAATTTCAAAGGCAGCGGCTTGACAGAGAGCGTTTGGAGAGGGAGAGGCTGGAGAGAGAGAGGATGCATATTGAGCAAGAAAGGAGGAAGGAACAGGATCGGATACAGCGAGAAAGAGAAGAGCTGCGTCGTCAGCAAGAACAACTGCGCTATGAGCAAGAACGGCGATCGGCAATTAGAAGACCTTATGACACTGATGCAAGGTAAGTGATTGCGGTGAGATTCCAAATTGTAGTGTGTGTTTATAGCAGGAAGTTTAAGGCTGTAATCAGTGAAGTTTTTTTTATGCAATTAGTAAGAACTCTTCTTAGAACAGCTGCTAAACTTCTGAGCACCACCACTGTTTCCAGCTCGGTTTGTTTATTTTATTCTAGTTAATTTGATGTTTTTAAATAAGCACAATCAGCAAAACACACAGATGTGTATTAATAAACTCAAAAAGCAGTAAATGCACATCCAAAGTAGATTACAAAACACAATGCAGTCAAACAGCCGCAGCAAATGATGTATTTCATACTTTTCTAAGGCATCCATTACCATGGGGTGTTAAGTGCAGCTACATGAATTAAAGTTACATCAATGATTCTTGAGGAGAAGGAACTCTTCTCTCTCCCAGCTCTTTGAAGCAGCCTTTTATCTACCCCTACCTTGACCCGTAGAATGGTGGGAGTATCTTCCTCATTGGCATTAAAGCTGCTCTTTTCTATGGAAGGACCTGAGCAAATCGTGTTTTTAAATAATAAATACATTCACAGTAGTCTCTCAGGTAAGTATTTAAATTTCAGTGGATACACGTGGCTGCCAAATCCCCCCTGAAGTGCTGCAATTTTTCCAACAGCAAGCGTCCCTGTTTCTGCTTCCCTGCTAAGGCTGCAGCTGCTCTGGGAGGTTAACAGGCTGATTCCAATCCTGGGTTGGGTGGCAATAGGTCAGTTGGATCCTGGGGAGCAGGGTGGATGGTAGTTGGGGTAGGCGTGTCTCAGCCGATGGCTTTATGCAGCCTGGCCTAGTAGGGATTGGGGCCTGGCTTTCTTCATGCCCACCTCTGACCCAGGCTGTCTGCTGCTGCGTCCTGGCGGGTGGGGAGAGGGGGGGCAATGTTCTTAATGCATGGCAATCAGGAGCTCCATCCCATAGTAGCCCCCCACAGGTCCACTGTGGAGGAGGGATAGCTCAATGGTTTGAGCATTGGCCTGCTAAACCCAGGGTTGGGAGTTCAATCCTCGAGGGGGCCACTTAGGGATCTGGGGCAAAATCAGTCCAGGGGAAATACTGCAGCTCTGGCTGGTAAGGAGCTGAAAGTGTGTGTGAGGAGCCCTGGGTCAGGGTGAGACAGGACCCATCCGCCATTCCACTCCCTTCTGCCAGGGCAGGATTCCCCCCATGCTCCAAGTGGATGATCCCATTCTGAGCTCCGTGCCAGCCCGTGCTGTGGTATCTTCCCCCGCACCCGCTGGGGGAGCCGTGTGGCAGGCTGAGCTGGGGCTCCTAATTGTTGTGCGTTATCAGTGCTGCCCTTTCTCGCTGCCAGACCCTCCCTGCCCCCACAACACACGAGCAGCTGAGACCCAATACCACCTCTCACCTGTAGGAAAAATCATGGTATTGGGCTAATTTCATGATTTCTGTGTGGTCCTTGAAATCTTGATTTACATATAAGACAAGAAGCATTTTAATCACTTGTGCCTTGCCAGCTTTTCTCTGTTTCTGGGGCAAGTATTCACAGTAAACTTCAGTTTACATAGCTAGCTGAGTGTCCAGTGAGTTAAATTATATTGTTAGTGTCTTTTGCACTCTTAAGATTTTAGAACATGAGTTAATACAATAGTGTATGATGTTAATTCCAAATGAATTCTTAACCAGGTACCCTGAACAATATTAATATTTGCAATCCAGCCGCACACAGCTTTACAAATGATGATACTGCTCTCAAATGTGTCTTGTCTGCTAGATATCAGTTCACCTTTGCAGTGTCTGTCTGGGACAGCTGCAGGCTGATAGAGGAATATCAGAGTGAGTTGCCTGAATTTAACATGTCCTGAAAGCGGTTCCATACCTATTTTTTTGATGATATACCTGAAATCTAGTCATCTTGGGACAAATTCAACCCTGGTTTGATTCTGGTTAAGTGCTCCTGGGGGGTTACACCAGGGTGAATTTTGCCCTCAGTCACCCACTCTTTTTGCCCTATTCAGTCACCTACATTCATGCAGAAATAAAAAATTGCCAATTGGAAGCTGTGCTGCAATGCACATAATACTATGTGACAGCACTCAATTATTCCTTTGACTCCTACAGAAACTAGATTCTCCAGGGAAGTTACACGAGGTGCTGTAGAAATTGTGGACTTGAATCATAAAACACAGATGTCAGAAGGATTAAATAGTCTTTCCACTCTCATTTCAACATATGCTGAGATTAAGGTGTGTGCGGTATTGATGCAATTAGCTTCTTTTCTGAAATTGAAATGAGAAGTCAGTTTGGCACTTCAGGGATTTTAATTATCATATCAAAAATATAACTATGAATGTTCAGCTTAACCCACAGGTTGCTTGAAGTGAGACTTGGTTTAGAAAGAGCAAGATGGAAAAATTATTGCTTCATATTGTATTAAATGTGCACTTTCTTACAGGCGAGATGACTCATACTGGCCAGAGGCAAAGCGAATGGCGTTGGATGATAGATACCATTCTGATTTTAGCCGCCAAGAACGCTTCCATGATTTTGATCACCGGGATCGTGGCCGATACCAAGACCATTCTGTGGATAGGTTAGTGATGTGTTTTTTCCTCCTGTATTAGCTGAAATTAAGAAAAGACAAAATATTTAATATCGTATCAGCTTTACTATTTGCTTGTAAAATAGTGCAAAAAAAGTAGGTATTAGAACTTGTGCGTTCTTATGGCTGTATGCGTATCTGCTGCTTGCAAGCTTGTGTATGTTACTTATGAAAATATTGTCAGACTTTGAAAAAATGTTGTTTGCCAATGTGAAAGTGGAAAGCATAGTGAACTTGTGTAAGGCGTGGAAATAAGCACCACAAGGAAAGCCACTTTCTGTACTATCCCACAAAGCATGTGTGGAAATCTAGAACATCTAGATAACTGTACAGGATTAGCACTCCTGATTCCTAGCTCCTTGGCACAAGAGTAATGGAACTGACTTTGCTTTTTTCGCTCTACAGATATTGCTGTTAAGGGTTTTGTTTTGTTTTTAAACTGCATTTGATGAAGGAATTCTTTGATTATTTTCCAGCTCTTCATGTTTATGTGATGTTTATTGTGTACCCTTTCTTGGTCCCCTTCCTTCCTTCCTGTCAGGTCTGATACAGAGCTATCGCTTCAGGTGCTTTGGCACATTTCAGTGATACTGGCACATATAATTTTAGTGCCGTGGTATGTGTTTGTTTTGGTAAACCAGTTTCTCCTAATATTATATTTCTAATGAAATAAGTATTACCATTTCCATACTTTACAGTGTAACAAATACCAGCATTCAATGTTGATTACTTCTTGGAAACCCCAGTGTAATTTAACTGGAAGATATCTCCATTGTTACTGAATTGCTCTCTTTCTTGCACCCCAGGAGAGAAGTTTCAAGGGCAGTGGCAGATCGAGATGGGCAGGTGGGTTAAGTTGAAACTCTTGCTTCATAAAAATGTGCATTTAGATGGCGCCTTTCATTTGGAAGGATCCCAGGGCGCACGGGACTTAAATGCTGCCGCCACTGGTATGAAACACAACAGCTGTTTAATAAACAACCGATTTCCCACACTGAATGTGCAATGCATAAATCAGTTGCTAACTACGGTAGTTGTCATAGACTAGGAAAAAACGCATGTCTAAATGATTGAAGTTACCATATGGATTCTCTTTTTGTGGCTAGTTGATGAAAAGAAAGTGTGTTCTGATTATTGTGTCAGATGTATTATCAGTAAATATAACGTGTAAGGTAATTATTCTGGCACTCTATCCATGAACAGCAAAGAACCCAGTGTCTTCAATATAGCAAAATGGTTTCTAGAAAATGCAAAGGTGCCAAATATAACTGTGCAACAAATATCACCTTTTTAAAAACATTGAGGTGTAGGGGCTGGATTGGTACTTTGGAAATTTAAGAATTCTGTTGATACTTTACCAAAGAGGAAGAGTTGAACTGAGACTAGTTTATGTAAAGTTATTTGAACCAGAGGAAAGAACTGAAGCAAAGGCAAATTGTTAAAGGGATTGGAGTAAAATTGCATTCCACAGAAATATTAATTCACAGAATGAGCCTTAGAGTAGTAAGGGAACCAGTGAAGAGTTTTGAAAGTTATTTGAAGGAGAAAATATTGCTCCAAGAGCTCACACAAAGTAGACAGTCGTAGAGGGGCTGTGTGGAATCTTGTAAAAAAATGCTCTAGTGACTTGATAGGTTGTGGCACTAGCTAAATTCTATTGACCAGCATTTACCGATTTGAGAGTTAGATTACAGCATTCCTGTGTGTCTTTCAGCATTATCCAGATGAGCGCCATGGAGGACCAGAACGTCACTCGCGGGACTCACGGGACAGTTGGGCTGCCTATGGGTCTGACAGAAGAGTAAGCGAAGGGAGAACGATACCTCCACAGTCCCGGTTAGTACATGTAAATGAGGACAGTCATTCACCAGTGCTCATGCTCTTCAAAACATCAAATGAACTCTCTGAAGGTTCATAGTGGGAATCAGTTTTACAAGTGTAAATCCTCTCTCTAGATAGTTTCATCACGGGTCTGTTCTCTTCTGGATGCGCAGTGAATTTACATGTAGCTCCCCTCATAGACTTGTTGGAGGATCCTCTGCAGCTTGAGGTCTTCAAACCACAATTTGAGGACTTCAGTAACTCAGATATAGGTTAGGGGTTTGTTACAGGAGTGGGCGGGTGAGATTCTGTGGCCTGCATTGTGCAGGAGGTCAGACTAGATGATCATAATGGTCCCTTCTTACCTTAAAGTATATGAGTCTATGAACAATCTTCCTAATTCGATGGTATCCACTGTAAATGTAGGATTTGCATAGATATAGCTTGGTAAATGATATTAATAAGTTTATGTATGGGGGTGCTGTGTTTGGCTTCACGGTTAGCTATCAAAGTGATAATGGACACACTTAGAAGATTTTCTTTCATTTTGTTTTTGTTTTGTTTTTTAAGAGATGGACGTGACTGGGGAGATCATGGTCGAAAGTTAGAGGGGCATCAAGATCGTTCATGGCAGGGCAGTGCAGATGGAGTGATGGGACGGGATCATGAGAGATGGCAAGGTATACTTGCTGCTTAACAGTGTGATTGTGGTTTTTCTAGGCATTATTGCTGTTGAACTTTTAGTGGTAGTTAAAACTCATACTGAGCTTTAAAAGCATTACCAAGCAAGCAAAATTCTGGGAAGGCGTTTCTTTTAAAAAATGCTTTCTTTTTATTTAAATGCTTTCCCCTTTATTGTAGGTGCTGAGAGAGGCATCCCTGGTCAGTCCGGAACAGGCCATGTGATAAATCGAGGAGCAGTATCGGGGTAAGAACCTTTTGTGTCAGAGCTTTTCCTTTACTTCCTTTCCCTCTGCATGTTGTAATTGAATCAGTTGAGTAATGTTTCCATGATTTTATCTGGTGCATTTTATTTCAAGAATAAAAAATCATTAAAAAATGTAAATACTACAAAATCACAGCAATGTTACAAATTTGCAGTGAAGCTTAAAACACATATTTTAAAAAGTTTGACTTTGTTCCTAGGCGTGGAGGCTTCATGCAAAGTGGAAACCAGAGCCAGATAGTGCAGGCTAGTGGAGTGCCAGGAGCATTTGCAAACCAGGACAGAGCAAACAGACCCAGTGATCCCCGCTTCACCCATCGTTACTGAAATTTTTAACTTTCTCTGAATGCAAGATGGTGACAACAGTGGTGAATTCTGTTACCCAGGGTCACCTTGAATTTATGTAATTAAAAATCTGCCATATTGTAATTGAAAACTATGTGAACTCATTTGCTTTTTTGTAATAAATGTGTTTTTGTTCAAACACCACTTAAGTTTCTGTTAATGAAACATTCCATTTTTCATAAACAATAAAATTAGTTTACAGCTAACGCTCTTCTTTGTTTTCATGGTCTTTGGCCATTCTGTACCACAAGAGCAGTAGAAAAAAATGTGAATTTAAGAACATAAGAGCGGCCATACCGGGTCAGCTCAAAGGTCCATCTAGCTCATTATCCTGTCTTCCTTCAGTGGCCAATGCCAGGTGCCCCAGAGGGAGCGAATAGAACAGGTAATGATCAAGTGATCCATCCCCTGTCATCCATTCCCAGCTTCTGGCAAACAGAGGCTAGGGACACCTCCCTGCCCACCCTGGCTAATAGCCATTGATGGACCTATCTTCCATGAACTTATCTAGTTCTTTTTTTGAACCCTGTTAAGTCATTTACTTAAATCTCCAGCAAAGTAGCCATTCCTCTGAAAGCACAAGGAAATAGTGTGTGTTGTGTATATCTGAGAGAGCTATGTATTGGTACAGTACACTTACAGCTTCTTTAGGTGAAGAAAAAAATAACTCCTGCTCTTAGGGTATTTTTGTAACGCCGTTAACCACAAGCAGGCCAGGTCATTTGTTTCATTTCATCTGGAAGATGGTGCACACTGCTCTCTACCCAAAGGAGTTTGTTCCCTTGCTGACTGCTGCATTGACTGCACACATGCACAGCCCCCATTATAGTCCTTGTGCGTGGTACACATCTCTAAGGGGCATTGAGCCTTGTAGACTTTCATGGATTGAATTGCCAGCATCTGCCTCTGGGTTTTATTGGAGGTCTCTAAGTCAAATATTGAGCAGGCCTACTTCTGCTCAGCAGTGAGGTCTGATGAGGTGATGCTAATGGCCAAAACTCCCGTAAACAGGCATGTCATCGCTGAAGTCAGAGGCTGATGTATTCTTCAGGGAACTTACGTGTCTGCAGGAGGAAAAAAGCCCCAAGTGCTTACAAGTAAAAACAAAAGCGAGGATGACAGTTCACATTCTAATTTCATAAGCTGTTAGCTCTAACACACGTGTTATATAGCAGGTCAGAATGGATGATTATAGGCCATACTAGCCTTAAAATCTGTGAATCTTGCTACGACTGAGTCACTCCTGCAGGGATGACTTGAGTTAGCAGGAGTTATGAGAATGGTCGATCAGCGTCTCCTAACACTCAATTGCAGAGAGCAAAAAACCCCTTTTCAGTTTCTTTGAATGAAAGAGAGAAAGTGGCCAATCTTTATATCTGAACTGGTTCACCTTGGTATGGGAGCCAAGTTCATTGGAAGCAGAAACGAGGGGCCATATTGGAAAGTGCAACGGATGTTACTCTTGCGTTCTTCCCCAGAGAATGGACGATGAATACTGGTGGATATTCAGAGAGCAAGAAAGGTACGTCTTGTGAAAGCCAGGCCCTGTTCCTACAATTTGTTCTGCACAGGTGGGCACCTGAATGCTCCTTGAAGTCAATGGGATTCTCTGAGAGTGCAAGGATCAGATTGTGCAGGGCTAGTTGCGGGATTGGGGCATATTGCTAGTTTATAAAGAGGTCGAATGCAAGCCCACGTTGATGTTGAGTGTTTGCGCTGAATGTTTAACCTGTAGCCTAGGGCCTTCCTGCAGTAGAAAAAATTTCCCTTCACGCGTAGTGAAGGGAGAAAATGACAATTACATTTTAGCCCTTTTCCAGCCTTTAAGTCAGCAGCGAAGAGCTAAATGGAAAAAAGTTAACTTTTTAAAACCTGCTCAAGATCAGTTGTAGCGGTGAGTTAGATCTTGAGAATACGGGGAACAGACCAGCTGTGTCACTGCAATTTACAATCTCATAGTGGTTTCTGATGTAGCTGGGAAAAAAGAGCTAAATTCACCCAGGCAAGCGAAAGGGCTAATCATATAATCTACAGGCAAAATGTTAAAACTTGCAGGCTGCAGCTACATTTCTCCCACTGTTCCGCTAGGTGGCTCCATTTATAAATGAAATGCTGTGGGTTTCCAGGTGGTGCTGAATGACATTTTAAAGTGGGGTTTAATAACGTGCACCCACTTCTCATCCCCATTTTGAAGACTCACTTTTCACAAACAAACCCAAGCGGTGGGTGCTTTTCCTTTACTATATAAGTACACTGTAAAATAACTGCACTGTCTAGATCAGTGGTTATCAAACTTTTGCATTGCTGACCCCTTTCACACAGCAAGCCTCTGAGTGCGACACCCCCCCTTATAAATTAAAAACACTTTTTTTTTATGCCTACCACTATTATAAATGCTGGAGGAGAAGCAATATTTAGGGGTGGAGGCTGACAGCTGGTGACCCTCCCCCCCCATGTAATAACCTCACAACCCCCTGAGGGGTCAAGACCCCCAGTTTGAGAACCCCTGATCTAGATCTTTCTAAACTCCTTGGGCCAATTTCATCCCTTAAAGGATTGACTTCTTCAGCTGGCCCGCGTTACAGATGTGTAAGTGTGTAATTTATGTAGTTTTCTTAGGAATTTAATTTAAAATATCTCTGCTTCAGTGGTACAGATGCAGCTATATACAACTTTAGCGTTGAAAAGAATGTAGGGGAATGGATTCAAAACAGTTTAAGCAACTGAGATGGTTGGTATCCAAAGGGGGTGGAGGTGGGTGGGAGTGTCGATATAGATTCATGTATTCTGAGGCCAGAAGGTACCACTGTGATCATCTAGTCTGACCTATAGAACTTCCCCCAATGGTTCCGAGAGTAAATCTTTTAGAAAAAACATCCAATCTTGATTTTAAAATTGTCAGTGATGGAGAATCCACCACGACTCTTGGTAACTTGTCCCAGTGATTAATTACTCTCCCCATTAAAAACGTGTGCCTTATTTCCACTCTGAATTCGTCTATCTTCAATGTCCAGCCAATGGATCATGTGATTCCTTCTCTGCTAGACTGAAGAGCCCAATATTAAAGATTTGTTCCCCAGGTAGATACAGACTGTAATCAACTCACCCCTTATCCTTCTCTGTTAGACTCAAGGAGTTCAATCTATTTAGCTTATCACTATAAGGCATGTTCTCTAATCCTTTAATCATTCTTGTGGCTCCTTCCTGTACCCTCTCCAATTTATCAATATCTTTCTAGAATTGTGGACACCAGAACTGGACACAGGATTCCAGCAGCAGTTGCACCAATGCCAAATACATAAGTAGGAATAAAGAAGTTATTTTACCTACGATTCCTGTTTATGCATCTCAGGATTGCATTACCAGTTTTGACCACAGCATCCCACTGGAAGCTCACGTTCAGCTGAATGTCCACTATGACCCCTAAATCTTCTTCAGAGTCCCTGCCTCCCAGGATAGAGTCCCCTATCCTGTAAGTATGGCCTGCATTCTTTGTTTCCAGAAGCAACCTGGTCTAGAGGGAAGTGAAGGCAGCTGTAAAAATTTTTAAAAATAATATAACAAATGGAAGAAAGGGAAAGTTAATCACAATGAATATAAATCAAAAGTTAGGAATTGTAGAAAATTGATAAGGGAAGCCAGGGGACACAAGGAGACATGTATGGCCAACAAAGTTAAAGACAATAAGGAGGAGTTTTTTAATTAACTTAGGAACAAAAAGAATCCTAACAATGGTATTGGTCCATTACAATACCATTGCACCTATTTTACCTATGCACCCACGAAAGCTCATGCTCCAATACGTCTGTTAGTCTATAAGGTGCCACAGGACTCTTTGCTGCTTTTACAGATCCAGACTAACACAGCTACCCCTCTGATACTTTCAGGTGGAGGCTCTCCCACATTCATGTGACTTCAGGAGCTAGAGCTTTAAGAAAAACGCCTAGTATAGGAAGATTTGGCAGCATTGCAACTGGGGCCGGCTTTCAAAGATCTCTGCTAAAAATGGCCAGGATTTCAGAAGTGTTCAGCTCCTGTTGTGACTCTCAGGACCAGCTTTTTGAACAGGTTGACCTCTTCTGGAAAGCTGGTTCTGAAGTCCCCTTGAGCCCTCCAAGCATACTTGAGTGGTGTCTCCAACTTGAACTGGTTCCTCTGCACAGCAGTGAATTTCATCCAGCCAGTGCTGGCAGCCTGCAGAGTAATCTCCCTGGGGAACGATCCTGCGCTGGCTTCGCTGGAGGGGAGTGGACAAGGTGACCCAATAGGTGTTTTCAGTCAGCGACTCCCATGGGTAAGAGCAATATGAGCTGATGGCACAGAGTATTGGAATCAGTTTGAAGAGATAGGGTGCAGCAGTAAATGAAAGCGCCGCAGGAACTAAGTATATGGACCATCATAATGTTTACATTCACACAGCACCTTTCCTCCCGGGACCTGCTGCCAGCTACCTACATATGGGCTAGAGGGCAGCAACTCTGGTAAGAAAAGGTGAGGTTTTGGCTCAGGACACCTCTGGCAGAAGTGCCAGGTGGATATGTAGGGCCTTGTAATAATAACCAGAGAGTTTGCGCTGGTTCTGATGCCTCAGTTTGCCTTCCCGGCCCGTTTTCCTGGACAACCAATTCACCAGGTTTCCTTTGGTTTCCTATCGTAACTATCTCCTAGGGCTTCACCTACACCTATAACGTTTCCATTCAATTGACAATGATATTACAGCGCAGTTGTAATTGCTCCATAGTTAAGGTTGCATTAGTGAGTTTCAGTCTGGTGCTGGAAAGAATGCTGACTATCTGGTGTCTTTGAGTGAGGGTCGGTAAAATGAAAAATGGCCCAGAAGCTTTGGCTAATTGTGGATTTTCTGGCGCATTGGGGGATGCAATTTGAAGTTCTGGAACGTTTATAATAAGCTGAGGAAAAATAGATGTCTTGGAAAGCAGCTCACTTTTCTTTGTACTCCTTTTGCAAGAAATCTAACGTACTCTGAGACGCTCTCCTTTGATCATATTGCTGCTTCTCATACACTCCTTCCTAAAGCATCGCTTTGGCATCAGGAGTGTTTGTTTGATAACTTTTTAACTATAATGTCAACAGAAATGCGAAAACGATACGCACACTCCACCCCCAGCTTCATCGCTTACCCTCCAACACAAAGCCTTAGCAGTATGAAGGCAGAGTAACTGCCCCAGCGCATGGAATGTGTGACAGTCAGATGTGCTGATCTGTGGATACCAGTGATAGAAAAGCACAGCAGGTCACAACGTTGGGCATCAGAGCACGAGTGGGATGACGCTGGCGTAAGTATTGCTTTGGGTACCTGTTGGAAGGGGTGGGGCCTTGAGGCTAGTCTCCCCGAAGGGGGGGCTCACACGCTGCCCATGCTTTCCCTTTAACTTATTTCCATACTTCTAAGGTTTTGGATGGGTGGGTGTGTGTGTCCTGCTGTCCCCTGAACTCTCACTATATGTACCTTTTGTTTACAAATATATATTGATCATTACCTGTTAGGTTCACTCCCTCTGGGGCACCTGGCATTGACCACTGTCTGCAGACAGGATACTGGGCTAGATGGACCATTGGTCTGACCCAGTACGGCCGTTCTTATGTTCTTCTATGCTCTCTGGCTTGCAATCAATGGAATTGGAGAATTTTAATTGTACGACTCCTTCATTCAGGGGTCTGGTTTGTTGTCTATTCCTGGCCTAACAAATCCCAGTCTTCACAGTCTCCTTAGGACTGTTTTGCAGTGCGAACACAGCCAAGGCCTGGTTTCCAAAGGTGCTAAACCAGTTGGAAACTCAGGCCAGGGTGTTCGACACACTTGAAAATCAGCCCACTAGTAGCTGGGCACTCAAAGCTGCTCCCAAAATAGCATGAGTCTGTGTAACTGACCCCAGTGGAGTAAACAGATTTGAACCCAAGACCTTCAGAGCTGAATGAGTCCCTGTTGTGCCAGCTAGAAGACACTGTCTGCTAATGGAGGCAGCAGCAATCATAAATATTTTATCTGCACTAGCCATTAGAGGGAGACAAAGATAGTAATTCCCCTAGTATAAGAAGACTTAGTTTTATATGGTGCTGCTCATCTGTAGATCTCAAAGCACTCTCTCTCTTTCTCACATCCCAGTATCACTCTCCTATTCCTGGGCTTCCGCTGTGTTCAGTTAAAAACAACAAACGCATAAAACCTTCATCCTCTAAGCATAAAATCCAGGCTTGGCTTGTTCTTAGGTTTCTCCGTGCTAGACCTCCTCTCTTGCTGTGCCTGGTTCAAACCGTTTCTTATCTATACTCCTGGGCTGGAGCTAATGGGATTTGCCTGGTGAGCCAGCAGAAATATCTCTGCATCCCTGAATAGGGCCCTGAGATCCTGACGCTTTGGGCCTCCGTGCTGATGTTTCAAAGGGCATGATGTGGTCAATCCCAGCGTCTTATCTTCTGACAGTCCCACCTGGTTGGGCCGCCTGTCTGTGAGTGCCAATAGCTGAGGCTTCCGAGCAAAGCGAATTCCCTCCCACATACATACTGATGCTCCTGGCTAATAGTGCAGGTATTGCTGTATGTCAGGGGTCGGCAACCTTTCAGAAGCGCTGGGCTGAGTCTTCATTTATTCACTCTGATTTAAGGTTTTGCGTGCCAGTCATACATTTTAATGTTTTTAGAAGGTCTCTTTCTATGTCTATAATATAGAACTAAACTATTGTTGTTTGTAAAGTAAATAAGGTTTTTAAAATGTTTAAGAAGCTTTGTTTAAAATTAAATTAAAATGCAGAGGCCCCCAGACCCGAGTGCCACTGAAAATCAGCTTGCGTGCCGCCTTCGGCACGCGTGCCATAGGTTGCCTATCTCTGCTGTATGCAGAGAGGAAAGGCCTGTCAGAAGTGACTCCATCATCAGCTTATTTATCCAGGACTTTGGCTGTGCTTATCCTCACTGGGATGGTTCCATCCTCTGCATCCGCTTACATCACGAGTAGGAGGGACACAGGTACCTTTATGGCAAGGGCAGGTGATATTTCCACCACCATCCTCCCTTGAGATTTAACTGGGGTTTCCATTGGGGACTTCACTGGGCTCCTGCTAAATGAGGCCTCTAAGGAATATGATACCCTGGCCAGGCAACCCCCAGTAGTCAGCCCTGCCTATAGGAGGTTGTGGCAGCCCTGTTACTATTGCAGTCTCCCTCCTCCCCCAGCCCCGGGTTTTCCACTGCTAGAGTCCCTGGCATGATTTACTTTAGCAGGAGATGGTGTAAAGTGCATTGAATTTAGCCCATTGCTTTAGCTCAGAAAGGAAAGATGAGTTTAGGGTTAAGGGACTGGGACACAGGAGTCAGGGGTCAATTCCTGGCTCTGCCACAGACTGCCAGTCTGATCTTGGGTGAGCCATTTAATCTCTCTGTGCTTCAACATCACCATCTGTAACAACTCTTCTATTTGCTGTCTTGTACCTTCAGACTGTGAAATCTTTGGCAGCAAGGGCAATCTCCTCCTGTGTTTGTACAGCCCCTAGCACAATTGGGATGTCATCTTGGTTGAGGTCTCTGGGCACTCCAACTGATCCGATCAGACTGCTGCCTATTGTGCATACAGCAAGAAGGGATACGATTGCTTTGGGCTGGGACAAGGGGAATCTGCCAAGGAGGAATGGGATGAAATTAGGTTGAATATCAGAGGAAACCTCTCGACAGCCAGTTCTACTAGTCTGTTGGGGAAAACCTCCCAAGGGAAGTTCCCTGGGACTTGAGACCAGCCAGCTGTCTCTGTTCCTATCGATCTATGGTACTTCCATGGCCTCTATTCCCATACTCTGTGTGTATGTCTACCCTGTGATAAAAGCGCAGTTGTATACGGCAGCACTGCTGTGACTGGCCCAGATCAGCTTATTCAAGTTTTCAGGGTTTGGACTGCAGCCTTGCAGTGTAGACGTTTGGGCTCAAACGAACCTGGGCTCTGGGACCTTCCCCTCTCATTGGGGGTGGGTGGGGGTCTCAGACCCCAGTCCAAGCCTGAATGTCTACCCTGCAATTTTATAGCCTCCAGCCCAAGCCCTGCGAGCCAGAGTTGGCTGACCCGGGCCAGCTGCGGGTCTTTCACTGCAGTGGAGAGACCTATCTTCTGAGTACGTCACACTCTTAGGGAAGAGCTATGCTGGCACTCTACAGACACACAGAGGATCTAAGGCCCAGGTTCTCAAAAGTATGTAGGGTCTTAAAGGATGCCCTAGGATGGTTTTGCAGGAAGACAGGGAGTTGGTGTAGGGAATTGAAACCAACTCTCCCAATTCCCAGTCAAATGTTCAAATCCCTGAACAATCCTTCCTCTCTGTCAACAGGACTATTTCCATTAACTCCAATGGGCTTTGGATCAGGAGATGTCCTGTAGGGAGCGAGCTTTTCCTGGTTAGAGTACATGAACCTGCTGCAGCTCTTAATTTCTGGGATTGGTGGAACTTCTGCTAGGCTCCTTTCTGGCCACCAGATGGCAGCACAGATCAACAAATCCGGTTCCTCCCTGTGCCGCAGGATTGCTGGGTTACCATTTTGCTGCTATTGGAATAGCTGGAAGAGCCTCAAATTCTTTATTTCTACCCACTTCACCGTTTAAGACCTCTCTGAATCTGTTTTGCCTGTGGATGAAATGCACTGCCTTAACCTTCTACCCCAGGATGCTAGAAACTCTGCCGGCCCTGGGGTGATGGAGCAGCTTTCTTCCCCGCCCGGGGTTACTTCCAGGCATGGAGGTTATTTTCAAGACTCTCCAGCGACGAACCATTTATCTCTATTTCTGGTGTTTCTGCAAGACATTTTGCTATTTTGCTTGTTTTTCAGCTGCCCCCAGGCTTGGCAGCCCTGTGAGTCATGTAGCTGCCACTGGCTGAGCCATAGAGCGTGAGGGTTCTGTCTCAGGCTCATGAATCTCCGATGTGGGGAGTTATAAAGAACCGCAGCAACAAATAACCACAGAAGAATACTTTCCCCCGATCCATTTTTCAGCCTTCCCGTTGTCTGCACTTGACTAGGTCATTTAACATGTGGGTGGTGGTTTCTTTTTTCCCCCCTACACCAGAAAATTCCACCAAGTAACCTCTAACTCTTGCTCTGTAAACTTGCAGGTGTCCTCTGTGCACAGAAAACAGGATAGTTTGCTCTTTCAAAGCTGGATCGGAGTGGCTTTTTTTGGGTATGTTTGCCTTTGCTGCTATTAGTTTTAAATTCAATCCCACACCATGCAATTTCCCCAAACTCCAACAATGCAATATTGATGCCAGGCAGTGGGCCAAGGAAGTTGTGAGGACTTTCAGAGCCTGACTCTGATCTCACACTGGGGTTCACCTTGGTTGCAACTCCACTAGCTTCAGCAACGCTAGTCCTGATCGGCACCAGGGTGAATGAGATCAGCAACAGGCCGCCTTTTTCGTGAGTGCTCTATTGTTTTGCTGGGGATGGAGAGCTCTTGATCGCTTGCCTCTTTGGAGTAGGGCAAAGGGGAGTTTTCCATGTGCACTGGTCAAGGATGGTGCACTGTGGATTAGTAAAGCAGAGTAAGGTTATGTGGCACTAGGGCACAAGCATTCTACAAATCCATACTAGCTTGGCAGTGTGATAGCATAACTAGGGACTCTTAGCCTTTATCCCTCCATAGTTATCTGCTTCTCTCATAGCACATCGTGTCCAATGCAGCATTGTGATCCATGTGGTATATTTCCTAGTATTCTCACCCTTCCTGGTCTGAAATGTCCTAAGCAATAGGAAATCCACCTATTCCCACAGGAGATTATTCAATTCCACTTTATATTCAGGTTCTATTTATTCATGATTAATAAAGTTTCAAGAAGTGATTAATAACAGTTATAAGCATGTTACATACATGAACAGTGTATGTTCTAGTTCAGGGGTAGGCAATCTATGGCACGTGTGCCAAAGGTGGCACGTGAGCTGATTTTCAGTGGCACTCACACTGCCCGGGTCCTGGCCACCGGTCCAGGGGGCTCTGCATTTTAATTTAATTTTAAATGAAGTTTCTTAAACATTTTAAAAACATTATTTACTTTACATACAACAATAGTTCAGTTATGTATTATAAACTTATAGAAAGAGACCTTCTAAAAACATTCAGATGTATTACTGGCACACAAAACCTTAAATTAGAGTGAATAAATGAAGACTCGGCACACCACTTCTGAAAGGTTGCCGACCCCTGTTCTAGTTGGTTAGAAATAGAGTTGGTTGGGATTTTTCAACAAAACATTTTTCATCAGAAAATGCCAATTTGCCAAGACCAAAACTTTGCACAGGAGCATGTTGGTTTTGATGAATGCTTTTTGTTTTGAAGAAAAGAAAAAAAAATTGAAACTGTCCTGTTTTGACATTTTTTGGAATTAAATATTTCAATTTGCAGCTCACAGTTTCATTTAAAAATGTGCATTATTTTACATTAGTGTTTTTTAAATAAGAACATTTTAGGTCTGAACAAAACGTTTCCAATTTATTGAAATGAAACATTTCAATTGACGTAAAAAAAAAAGTCTGGATTTTTGGTTCATGAAAAATTTCAAGACTGTGGCTTTTTGGGATGGAGAAAAATTCTGAAAGCTTGACATTTTTCATAGGACTTTTCCTGACTTGCTCTAGGTTTAAGCACATGTGTAGAAGGTATTATAGATGGCTATAAGCCATACTTATCAGCAGTTTAACAACCCTGTTGGGCTCAAACAATCTATCCAGTTGATTAACCATTTATTAAAATATTCATAATTTATTAGTCCTTTATATTTGTAAATGGAACCCTAATAGACAGTGGGATCTCGTATTTAATAAATGAAAGATCTCTGTCCCAGGAGAGTATTACACTGCAGAAAGCAAGGTCTGTCACTGAGTTTGTAAACTGTTTGGGGCAGGCACCTTCCTGTTTTATGTGTGTATAAAACCCCTGGCACAATCTGGCTCCGATCCTAGCTGGAGGTCTCTGGTTGCTACTGTAATACACATAATGATTATTTATGCTGTCCCATAGCACAAGAGATTGCAGCATTTGATGACCTAGCTGGCAGGTTACATTTTAGATGAAATAAAGGGAAGAGCATCTTCCCATGGAGTGCTATTAGCTATGGCATTGACTGCAGGATCAGGTCAGCAAGTCAAATGCTGGGACCCGATTTAAAGAAGGGCTGGATCATTTTTGGATCGATAATAACATTTGTAGTTATGCAGAGCAAGATAAGGGCAATCGAATCTCAAATAAGGGAATCTTCATCCCCTGCTGTCTGCCTGCTCCCAGCCATGAACTCACAGGCAGCAAACACTGGTGAAAATCCTTACTGTTTGGCTTTATTGACTGCAAGGCATGAGATTACAAAGCTCCAGGAATCAGACAAGCCTCCCCAATCACTGACAAAGTGGCTCGGTTGGAAAAGTCGTATGATTGTGCTGGATTTTCCCAGATGTGGGTCTCTATCCAAAAAACAAGAGAGCTCATTGCCCTCTGCAGCAACATCTTGGCTCTTACGTCATACTAGAATAAGAAAACGGCAGCTGGAAAACAGCCTGGCAGGTGGCAAATTGTGATCACAGCTACTGAAAAACTAAGAATTGTGCCCATCTATTATGGGGATAACGATCCTGACCTCCTTTGTAAAATGCTTTGAGATCTACTGAGGAAAAAGCACTGGATAAAGGCTAGGGATTATTTAGTGCTCTTATATTTGTTCCCCTGGCTCCTCTTCTTTCCCTGCCCTGTTATGCCATCACTGCTGAGCTGATGGCGGGGAATCAAAGAAGTAGATGACAATATAAATGTACAAAGTGATGATAATTAATAAATGATCATTGTCATTGTACATGTTATGGAACTGAATCTACTACTCTGGCAAGAGAAGCAAGTAGGCTGCTTGGACCCTATGTCTCACTCTGCCAGTGACTTCAGGCCAGTTACTGTCACTGATCCATGCCTCAGTTTCTCTATGTAAAATGTGGCTCATACTTATAAAAACACTGGGTAAGACCAATGGTCCATCTAGCCCAGTATCCTGTCTGCCGACAGTGGCCAATGCCAGGTGCACCGGAGGGAATGAACAGAACAGGTGATCATCAAGTGATCCATCCCCTGTCCCCCATTCCCAGCTTCTAGCAAACAGAGGCTAAAGACACCATTCCTGCCCAGCCTGGCTAATAGCCATTGATGGACCTATCCTCCATGAACTTATCTAGTTCCTTTTTGAACCCTTGTTATTAGTGATTAAATCCCCTGGCTTCCTATTTGCCATTATTCTGAATTCAGAACTTCCTGCCCGAAAGTACAGTCCCTACCCATTGAGCTAAAGGAAAATCTCTATTAGCTGTTTGCCAGATAGGACCTATGACCCATTTCATAGAGTTTAAAGACAGAAGGGAGCATTAGGTCAGCTAGTCTGACCGCATGTATACCACAGGCCATTACATTTCTCACATGTATCCTATAATGATCCCAATGACTTTAGTTAGACTGAAATATTTTGGTCTTCAGGAGACTACACTGTAGTGTATCATAGGCAAAGATCAGGAGAGACCACAGTGCCAGCAGGACATGAGGCCCCTGCAATGGCTGAGAATTGATTAGGTTGGATATACCCAAATGATCCCAGCAGGCAGTCCACGCCCCATGCTGTAGATGAAGGTGAAACCCGCCCGTGGCCCCTGCCAATCTAACCTGGGGGGAAATTCCCTCCTGACAGCAAATCTGGTGATCACTTAGACCGTGAGCAAGACCCATCAGCCAAGCATCTAAAAAAGGGGATTCTTTGTACCACCTCTGGAGCACTTGTCCAGCCCGTCCTATATCCAGTTTCCAACTGTAGCCAATCTCTGATGCTTTGGGGTGAAAAATTCCTTCCTGACCCCTATAGATGACTGGCTGAAGCCCTGAAGTGTGACATTTCTTTATACATATTGTCTTAATGCAGAGCTACAAGTATTATGAGCATGCTGAGGGCAATGCAGGCAATCATATCCTCCCAATGACCCATGAAGGATGGGGTTGAAGAGTGGGATTAATAGATTTACAGATTCCAAGACCAGAAGAGAACGTGATGACAGGCCAGCCTGACCTGCCGCGCACACAGGCTACAGAATTTCTCTCAGCTGCTTTGTTAAACACATTTAAATGTTCATATGTCAAGCTCTTTGGAAGTATAAAGTTATTTTACTATAGTGTTACCATGCCCTTTTGTTACTGGTATATGAGTGTTTATGCCACTGATCTATGTGATACAGACATAATTTTTGCTTTCAGTTACATGTTTTCATTATTGCATTATTCTGTACAATGGTACCAATTCTGCTATCAGAGGGGCCAGGCCCTGCTTTCATGTAACCTGCCTGAGGGTGCATTTGTCCAAAGGTCTTGTCATGCAGTGTGATATTTATATACATGGTATTCCTGTATATCTCATCATAGGTATGCTCTCACTCTCAGGCTTCAGGGCTGATCTCTTCACAGGTCAGGTAGAGATTCCTCTCCCTCCCCCATCACCACTTCTGTGGACAGTGTTGCATCACTGGGGTATCATGCAGCTTCTTGTTTTTCTGGGCACCGATGGCAGAGGATCCTTGCCTTGCTGGACAACTGGTCTGACCAGTACAATGACTCTTAGGTTCTTGTATCATCTCTGAGGGTGAATTTCACACTGATGTGGGGAGCCAGCACCAGGTTTAGCCACCCTTTAAGACCCACTTAAACTGTAGTGAGCCCTATGGGTCTGAGTGGGATGTTAATGGTCCTTGCGCTTGCCCTCCACATAGGGGTGAATTTCACTCTAAATGATGACAAGGTAAGTGACTTGGTGTGGCTAAATTCTGCGCTTACGTTCCATGGGTGTAAATCTGGCATAATTCCACCGAAGCTGATGGAGTTACTCTGGATTTACACCACCATAACAAAGCAGAGAATATGGCCATTTGCTTTTTAACCAGTCATATGCTCTTCCCAAAGTCCTGTTTTACGATACTCAGGTGTTTTGCTGCTGGCTTCCCCATGCTATGGATATGGTCTGAAATTCATTTACTTGCCAATCGTACTTTGTCCATTCCCTTATAGAAGAACTGGGCCAAACTCTTTACACTAATTGAAGTTGCAAATTACAGGGGAATTTTTCTTTTTAGGCATTTTGTAAATGATGACAGAGGAGCATGAATCCCTTTCAGGAGCAAGGAGACTTGCCTGACTTTTAAAAACATTGATGTTTTGTTTCATTTAAAAAATATATTGTATTTCATAGCCCACCTGCTTTTAAATTGCTTTTCTTGTTTTCCTAATGTGTGTTTCTCTGGATGTTTGCACGTCTTCTGTTTGCCTTTGATATGGGAAAAAGTTTAAGTCAATAAGGTTTGATTTGATTTGTAAATAATGCTGGGGTTATGTATTATCACACAGTCACAGAACTCTGACTCCCTGTCTTGTCCTCCAGACAGATATGACAGGCCAGACACATGACCTGAGCAGGATGAGCAGAGGAGAAAGATTAAAATAACTTTGAGCGAAGAGCATAGAACTTTATCCTGTACCTCTGTTTAGCCCACAAACCACCAGGAGCTTGTGAAATAATTACCTTAGACAGATAATAAAACATCCTCAGGCAAAACTAAGGTACTTAATATACTGCCCAAGTCAATTCCCCTTATTTCTGCTGTCCTTCTGCTTTTAATAATGGCTTAATGAAAAATTCAAAATTAATTGGAACTGGCATTAGACATTCACATGGCCCAGCGTGGGCTGCCGAGCTTAAATATTTCATCACCCACCTTCTCTGCCACACTGCTTCCACGGGCTGCGATGTTGGGGAGAGCCCAGAGAAGTTTGCAGACTTCTTGCAGGCAAAAATAAATAAAGCCCAGCAACTAGATCTGAGTGTTTTCCTTCCGCTGCGATCTTTCCCTCTCTATTTAATGATACACATCCAAGGCCCAATTGGAAAGAGCAGCTCTAAAAATAAACAGGAGCTGTCTGAAAGGTATTTGTCAGTTGTCAGGCTGCCACATAGGCTAGAAGAATGAATCAGATGAAGGGGCTGACAGCAGACAGGCTCCTTTGAAATGAGAGTGCTTTGTGCTTCTCCTGGCACCCTCTGGGCAAGTGGTGCTGGCCACAGTGTTCAGACTTGGTGGTGTATGGGGAGGGATTCAGCTCTGATCCGTGTCAATGAGAGGCTGTCCTTTGACATCAGTGGGAAACGGATCAGTTCTGACTCAAGCAAGTGTATGGCTTTACACCAAGGGTGAATTTGGCCCCTAGAGTGAAATTCACCCATTACAGAGGCGATGCACCAGGCCCTCTGCATGGGGGTGAATTTTACTCCTAGATCCATATTTTGGCTGTTAAGTCAGGGGTTGTATTTTCAGAGCTGCTGAGCACCAGCAGCTCCTAGTGACTTCTGGACTACTAGTTCTGGTGTCGAGATAAGATGTTAGCTGCCTAGCTTTAGGCACCCAAATTACAAAAGGTGGCTTTAACCTCAGTTTCCCCTTTTGTAAAATGGTGATCTTATGCTGACTTTACTTGAGGACCTGCCTTTGAGGCTGTTGCCGAGTTTATGATGTTTGTAAACACTTTGAAACCCTCCAGTGGAAGACACCACTGCAGTGAAAAGTGCTGTTATCATTTTATCCAAGGTGCTCATAATAGCCGCCCACCTCCCAGATAGGTTTTCATTACCCCCATTTTACAAAAGGGGAAACTGAGGCACAGAGCTGTGATGTGACTCACCCACACATACACAGTGAGTCAGTAGCACAGCTGTCAATAGGACCCAGGCATCCTGGCTCCCATCAAACCATGATCCCTAAATTATATTGGCCAGATTCGCAAAAGTGCTCAGCATCCAGCAACTTCCATTGTCTTCAGTGGGGATGGTGGGGGTGATTCTCCATTGTTCTTAATGGGGGGTTGGGATTTTCCATTGGGCTTCAAAGGGGAGAGGGGGTGTGCAGATTCTCCATTGTTCTCAGTGGGAGCTGCTGGGTGCTCACCATATCTGGAGATCCGGCCAGTTCATTTAGGAGTATAAATGGGAGCCGAACTCCTTTGAGAATTTGGCTGTGTATAATAAAGCAAAGTCTTTGAAGACAAATGGCTTGCAGTACTTTGGTCAAAAGACACTACTCTGGGTACAAAAGAGTGGCCATGGAGAATTAATTCATGTAATATGGCTGCAGGAAATTGCGCACAAGATAAGAATGTGACCTGATCTTTTTGAAAAAACACGACTTCCTTATCTAGATGATCTTTGCTCTAAAGTATTCTCTTCCACATCTGCCACCAACTGCCCTGATGAACATTCAATTATAAATGACTCCTATAGCTGACTACTTCCTCTGTCACAGTGGTATATTTAGATTTAGGAGGGGACAGTTTGTTACCATTGGTATTTAGATTACAGCTGTATGAATAATGGATTTTTCAATTTGCCGGTAATTTGGTAAGTCATTTTGAACTGAAGATATCAGAATGTTTCCATTTGTTTGGATATTTTTTAGGACTTTTTTTTTTTAACTTGGAACAATCTGGTGACGCTAACTCAAATTTTCAACATGTTTTGATGTCAACAAATGTGCATTTTTCTGCCAAAAAAAAGTTTGGGCAGCAAAATTTCCCCCTTCTCTGGTTTAGGTCTCTATATTGTTTGCAGTGCTCACGTGCATTTTTTTCTGCAGCCTTGTGATGCTGTCATTTCTCACGTGCTAAGAGGACTTGGAGAGATCATTACTCAGATGAACCACCCTCCAGGAACAGGAAGTAGTGCTGATGAACTAGCATGTGGTATTTATCTTGTTGAGTCCCCATGGTTGTGTTAGGAGCACAGGGTGACACACAGCCTATGCACCTGGTGAATGTCACTTATTCAGTGTACAGTGTCTCAGCTGAGATGTAAAACAAAGAACATTGTGGTTGTTTTAGATTCCATTGCACTTTTCATATGGGATGAGGTATTAATTAGCTTTGAAGTCCTGTCCAAATTTCCACATGTCTAATTACTTTGCCTATCTAATCTCCATTGAAGGGAGTGTTCTTCTTTTCCTGATTTAAACTGCCATGTTGTGGTGCAATGTGACTGTTAAACAGTTGCTGGGTTCCACTTCAGAGGTGGCTGCATTTTAGTACTAGTGGAAGGGATCTTACTAAAGCTCTCCAGCTCTTTAATGCACCCACCCATCCATGGTCTCTAAATACCAGTCTTTGGAGTGCTTTGGGAGCCTTTGCGCTTTGCAAATATAATTATCATTGTAATGGCATTTGCGGGGTGGGAAATGACTCCTACAAATATTCCCCAGCCAGCAGGCTTTGCACATGTCTGTGGAAGCCAGTACCTGAGATGAGCTCTTCCCTGGAATGTGAAGCACGCAGCGTAGCTGCTGGGAGGAACAGGTTTGGCAAGAAGTGTAGGGTGTTCACTGCAGGAAGCTCATTCGCAGCCACGTCTCTGCTTTCACCAACACAGCTGGATGTCCCTCAGTGCCACGCTGGCCAGTCTGCCAGGCCCGAGAGGATGGAGACCCTGCGAAGGAGCCTTTCCCGCTGGAAGAGGTACCACATCAAGGTGCACTTGGCCGACGAGGACTTGCTGATTCCCCTCACTGTCAAGCCCACGGACAAGGTGATGGACCTGCGGGCTCAACTGGTGCGAGAGGGCATCACCTCTTGGAAGAAGACTTTTTACTACAACGCCAGGCAGCTTGGGGAGGAGGAGACTGTGAAGGAGGCCAAAATCCAGAATGGATCTGTCCTGCTTCTTGTCAGCCACAAGAGGTATGGGGGGAGATCGTCACTGTTTCCAGGGAGATGAACTGGGGGATGAGGGGAGAAAGGGGATGCTCAATTGATTCTTGATTGGAACTCTGGGATTTGCAAAGGGCCTAAGGATGCTCAGCTGCCACTGACTTTCAATGGCCATATCGGTGCCTAAACCCCTTAGGCTTCTTTGAAAATCCCATGCTCTATGCTTAGATCAGGGGATCGGAAGAGAAAGGAAAAAAATTCTTCTTGATCTAACCAATCCCTGCCCCCAGCTGGTTCTGCCATTCCTGACCATGCGGCCGACTTCTAAATAGAGGAGAGCAAAGAAAGACCCTCTTGAATCCTATTAAAATGTGCTGGGCTAAGGGAGTTTTGCAGAGCAAGGAAATGCTGCATCTCCTCCCAGCTTGAGTGGAAAACATCCACTCAATATGCAGCGGCAGTCAAAAAAGCAAACAGAATGTTGGGAATAATTAAGAAAGGGATAGATAATAGGACAGAAAATATCATGTTGCCTCTATATAAATCCATGGTACACCCACATCTTGAATACTGCGTGCAGATGTGGTTACCCCAGCTCAAAAAAGATATATTGGAATTGGAAAAAGTTCAGAAAAGGGCAACAAAAATGATTAGGGGTATGAAACGGCTTCCGTCTGAGGAGAGATTAATAAGACTGGGACTTTTCAGCTTGGAAAAGAGACGGTTAAGGGGAGATACGATTGAGGTCTATAAAATCATGACTGGTGTAGAGAAAGTAGATAAGGAAGTGTTGTTTACTACTTCTCATAACACAAGAACTAGGGGTCACAAAATGAAATTAATAGGCAGCAGGTTTAAAACAAGTAAAAGGAAGTATTTCTTCACACAACGCACAGGCAACCTGTGGAACTCCTTGCCAGAGGGTGTTGTGAAGGCCAAGACCATAACAAGGTTAAAAAAAGAAGTAGATAAATTCATGGAGGATAGGTCCATCAATGGCTATTAACCAGGATGGACAGGAATGGTGTCCCTAGCCTCTGCCAGGAGCTGGGAATGAGTGACAGGGGACAGATCACTTGATGATTAACTGTTCTGCTCATTCTCTCTGGAGCACCTGGCATTGGCCACTGTCGGTAGACAGCATACTGGGCTAGATGGACCCTTGGTCTGACCCAATAGGGCCATTCTTATGTTCTTTGATATCACTTTGTAGTAACTTGCTCCTTCCTTCCCTATTTACTAGCTGTCTCTGTGGGCCAGGTTTGAGCTGCCACTGTCCCTGTCTGAGGTGCTCAGCAGTGGGAAGTCAGCATGGTGGCAAGCCTGCAATGATGCAGGATGGATGCAGCCCCACGCACTTTCCAGTGTGTTATGGGGCTGGACATAGACCCTGAAGGGCCAGCACTGAGATGTGAGCAGGACTGGCCGGGAAGCACAATGAGATTAGACACAACTAAGCTGGGTGCTGTAGATTCAGTGCTCTCACTTATGTTCTAGTAGGAGTTAAAGCAGAGAATCACGGTGGAAGAGACCTTTCCTCCACCAGGATCGCTCAGGGTGTCTGGTGGACACAAAGAGTTGTAATTTACACCATCCCACTACACCATCTTTTTGGAATCTGACCCATCACCATCAGCTCTGCTGAATTCTGTAAAGCATTTTGGCATACAGGAGGGAAGGTGCTGTACAAAATGGAGCGGAATCGCATTGTCTCCAGTTCAGATCCTTGAATCCAAACCCCACTAAACTGTGTGTGAGGAGGTGAGATTCAAATTCACAGAGCCACATCTGCCTTTAAGGTTTTGGTACTTGGTTGGAGATCAATCTGGAACAGGCCTGTCTGCTACTTCAGAGGCCACTGAAATCTCAAGAGAACCACTCATCTCACAAGATTTCAGCCATTTCCTGCCTGAGCCAAGGCAAACTCATGAGATTTTAGCATTGTCCACCTGCCCCCAAGTGTTGATTCAGCTTCACACCCAGACCACTCAGGTTAATCTGGATCAGTACCCTTATTCCTCTGCCTCGCCTCTTCTCTAGTGGTGGGAACTTTTTTGGTTTCTGATGTTTATTTTTTATTGGAATTTTAAGCCTAAACTTTCAAAAGTATCTCAGTTACTGGAGTGCCCAGCCTGAGATACCTTAAAAAAGGCCTGATTTTCTGAAAGGACTGACCATCTACTTTCTGAAAATCAGGGGTGGAATCCTGGCACCAGAGACGTCAGTGGAGGTTTTGCCATTCAGTGCATGGGTCACTCTGAGCTATGTATTTGTGGGTGATGTTCACACATGTGGATAAACAGTAATTATTGTCCTGGGTGTGGGGCTTGGCTCTTATTCAGTATCCGTCAGGTTGTGGCCTTCATGACTCAGTGCTTGGCCGAGATTTGTGTATGAACAAGGACTGGTTTTACTGGGGTGCTCGTTTGCAAATCGTTCTTGAGAGATCCCTGTATTACTCAAACCAACAAGCTGAGAATGCAGGGATAGCGCTTGGCAGCTGGACCAGAGAACTTCCCTGTGATGGAGACTGCAGCACTGGTTCTGGCTTGGGTGCCTGGGAGCATCAGGTAGTAGAGAACATGCCACTGGGTCTGCTTAGGAACTGTGGAACATCGGGTAACAGAAAATGTGGTGCTGGGGTCTGGCTAGTGTTTCTGGGTGTGCCAGGGTAATAGAGAAAGCAGCTCTGGTCAGCAGGCCCAAGGATTTGAGGAGCTGGTTGGCATGGTTCCTGCCCTCCAAAGGTCAATCCCTAATTTTTTAAGATCTCCCTGCACATCCCAGCATCCCCTGCCTGCTCCTCTGTACCAAGACCCCAGCCAAGCAGAGCTATATTAATTCCCAAAGTGGCGCGCCTCTGATTGCCAAGGTTTGTGGGTCGGTGTCGTGACCATAAATATTAATGGTGATGCTGCGTGCAGCGTGTCCTTCACCAGGGGCTCGTGGGACAGTGAAAATGACTCTATTTTTCATCCTCCCCACTTTTAATGCTTTTGTAGATCATTGGCATTTAGCGAAGGCTGAGTCAGCACTTCCACTGCCTGCTCCTGTTTTCTGGGGTTTATAACATAGCGATAAACATTCACTTAAGGCTGGAGCTTGGCAGAAAAGGGCTCAGCCCGGCCGCTAATACTGAGCATTTATTTGGACCGCAGTGTTCAAAAGTTTGAACAAGCCATTCTGGAGTTCAATCAACATGACCTCTCTCCCCTGCAAAACATCCAGAAGGGTCAGAGCTGGGCAAATAAAATTAATCTTCCTGAATGGAGGGCCAGCATGGTCACTAATTGGATTATAGTAGCATCGACTGAGATCAGGGCTTCCTTGTGCTAGGAGGGGAAGAAACACGTGGCAAGAGACAGTCCTTGCCCCTAAAGAACTACACAGACAAGGGTGGGAGGGGAAAACAAGCACAGCGAAGGGAAATGATTTGCCCAAAGTCTTACAGTAGATCGGTGGCAGAACCAAGAAGAGAATCCACGTTTCTGGCCTCTGAGGTCAGTGTCCCTAGCTACTGGACAGCACTGCTTCTCTGTTCACAGAATAGGATTTTAGTGAGGTTCAAGTGGTGTGTTGTTCTTGTGGTGTCTCTCTGTAAAGGGAGGAATTTCCTCCCAAACCATTTAGTCCTGGAATCTCGCGGAATTTGGTAAAATAAAGTATCTAGATGATGAAGCTTTTCATCGTTCTCCTCCCTCTCTTTCCCTGGCTCTGCTACAGGCCACAGTCTGGGCTGAGTTACACCCTCCTGACTTTCGTGAGGCTGCACTGGGATAACTGGGCAGTTATGAAGGCTTTCACCGTACAATAAAGCAAAACCCTCTGTTCTGTGAAGTGCTCTCTTTGCTTTGAATTTCTATACTGCTTTCCTGAGAACCTCAAAGTAGTACAATGACAACAGCAACCACAATAATAATTAATATCTATCTATCTATCTAGATATCTATCACACCATTTCCAAAAAGCCACTGCGTGGCAACAGCTTTTGGTCCAGAACTCTGTTGGATCACTCAATATGCTCATGCAGCTTTCCCAGACACGAATGGGGATTCAGCGTACTCCAGCACATGCAACCAACAGAGCTGAACTCAAGGGGGTCCTGACCCTGCAGTGGCCATGTGCACAGAGCATTCAGAGAATGCATCTGGTGTTTTTTTTGTATAAATCAGCGGCAAGATTGGGCCCCTGAGGATGGAGGGACCTGAACGTAGTAGGACTGCACAAGATTTGCCCCAGGGTGCCAGTTCAATAGAGCTGTATCCTCTCTGGGCCACAGTGGAGGGCTCTCTGCATGCCAGCATGCAGGGGGATTTGAGGGTGTAATAGGGCAGGAACTGTGGATCCTCAGCTATACAGATGCATCACCCAACCTACCCACTCCTCCTCCACTGCTCACGCACGCACGTACACACATAACCTGCTCCTCCTACACACACTCCACCACTACTTCCAGTACAGCCTTGAGGTTGTAGTAACAGCCTTCGGGTGAAATTTTTGTGCAGAAGGCTACTCCTAGGTCTTCCTTGCACCTCAAAATAGGGCTGGAATACGACTTCTCTGGTGCCTAGACCTTGTGCTGCTCTCTGCCCAGGGATGAATTTCACCCTCAGATGCCACTCCTCAGCAGGGCTGTGCGGGTTCTATCTCCTCCCTGACTGCCATGACCCACCCCCTTGCCCAGCAAGCCCCAATCCCAAGCCTTCAGTAGCACTCTGTGGGTCTCTCTGCTCAGACAAAGCCACTTAGGATCTTTAGCACATGTGCAGACCCAAGGTAGCCTTAATAATAGGCCTGGTACTATACTGGATAAATAACACACGCTTAAAAATAGCCCCACAGAAATACATTACCCAGTCAATAGCCTGGATGGCGCTTGCTTTTACCTTCAACCAAAGGATGGGGGTCTTTATATATACAGTGTACTCACAATTATCCAAATAGCCTGGGTGGGGGGAGAATCACATGGATTTTACTGAGATAATAGAGAGTTCACACAATCAAGAGAGAAGGAGCCATTCAGCAGCGGGGTGGCTGGTGAGAGTGAGGTGCAGTGGGCATCTTGCCAAGAAGGATTCATGCTGCCCACATCTGCCTGATCTCTGACATAGGCAATCTGCTTTCCTCCTCTCAGGTGAGGGAGGTGGGTTGTCCAGGTGCACATACTGGGAAGGAAGAGGAGGAATGGGAGGGAGGTGGGTTATGGCGGCTTCCAGAGGGAGACCTGCAGGATGGCTGAAAAGCTTGGCGTGGAGGTGAGGGGTCAGCTCTTGTGATGAGAGAGAAGCATCTAGTGTTGGGGCATTTAGTTGCGGGGCGAGGTGGTAATGGGGAGCAGGTCTGAGAAACTAGAAGTGGGGTCATGCCCCTTTGAGGTTTCACCACGGAGGCTTAGGCAGTTGAGAGAAGACTGGGTGGAGAGAGGCATGTGTGTTGCAAGTGAGGGTTACCTCTGAGTTCTCCCCACGCTGCCCGGGCTGGCTCCACCACCCTGATGTTGGTAAAATGCACTGTTGATTGAGCCCTGAGTGTCTGTACCATGCTGGGAACACCCTGTTTCTTATTTAGATAACGCCATGCAGCGGAGCCCAGGCAACGAGAGATGGGGCAAGTAACAAAGGCAGAAGGGAAGCTGGTGGAAGAGAGCTCGGCCCTGATTACCGGCTCTTGGTGAGTTCCTCGTCACATGCAGGCTTGACAGACAGTTCAATAAGCAGCTCAGAACGTTCCAGCAGGGTGTCCAGGAATAATTAAGTCAAAGAGAGCAACACATAACATTTCTTCATCAGCGCAGCCTGTGGTCTGAGCCACCAAAGGCAAATAACGTGGAGACCTCCTTGACTCAGAAATAGACTCCCATCTTCATGTTACCCTTGTTTTGAAATTTGGAATTCACATGATGAAATCCAGAAGGTGCATTTTTGCTTCCCCTGCTTTTTAAATCACAGTCTTTTGCTCTGAAGGAGCCAAACTGACCTGCCTTGAATTAGCTATGCATCTGCTCAGATACCTAGCGCCTATAGCTGGCAGCATTGCTAGAGTCAGGGAGCCTTTTTGCAGCTCAAGGAGATATCTGCAAGGAGTGAATTAACTATGGTTATGCAGGGAGCTGCCTGTATTAATGTTTTTCTCTGAGATCGGCTTTGAATGACATCTGTGATCTGCTTGACAATCTTTTATTCTAAATGCAGTTGTTGCCTTTCTTCAGAGCAGCAGGAACCAGCGTGGTGCCATTCTTGAAATGATGGATTGTATTGCTTGGAGGGGTGGAAACCAACCCAGAAATACTGAAAGGTACAGTATGGAAAGGGGACAAAACCAGTCACGTTTCTGAGGCCTGGTCCACACTGGGGGGGGGGGTGTCGAACTAAGGTACGCAAGTTCAGCTACGCGAATAGCGTAGCTGAACTCGTACTACCTTAGTTCGAACTACTCACCCGTCCAAACGCCGCGGGATCGAAGTCCGCGGCTCCCCCGTCGACTCCGCCACCGCCGTTCGCGGTGGTGGAGTTCCGGAGTTGACGGGAGCGCGTTCGGAGTTCGATATATCGCGTCTAGATGAGACGCGATATATCGAACTCTGAGAAGTCGAACGCTACCCGCCAACCCGGGCGGGTAGTATAGACGTAGCCTTAGAGATACACCCCTACTTTTCTCCCCCATCCTGTGGTGCAATACAAGTAACCTGTGTTTGGAAATAGCTGGCTAGGGAACCAGATCTCTCTCTTTCTTTCTTTCCATTTTTGTTATGTTGCCATTTCTCATTAAGAGATTTTTAAAGTTAGGGGATTGAGACTCCATTGCCCTCTAGTGGCTGGATGGCTGGAAAGCTGGTAGGAGTAATACTGCGGGAGGATCTCATTGGTATATAGAGGTATGTTTAGGTTCCTCCTATATACCTAGGTGGCCATGATGGGTCTCATGCATGGCATGGTACCTCTGTATCCACTATGAAATAGTCTGGGCTCTTCAGACTAGCTTGTCAAGCTATTATTATGTCTTAATATCATGAAGATGCCTATCATTCAAATGACTCCTAAATGGATCTTCCCCTTTTTCTCTGTTAATTATAGGTGTGGACAAGGCAAAGGCAAGGAAGCTGCAGGGTGTGCACACTCCAGTCCGCATTCCATGCCAGTATCATCACGGGGCGTAGGTGTTTGCCAGTCTGCACTCTGCACCATGGATGTTTGTGTCGGATTTGTTTGTCTCTGGGGTCCGACTGTTGCTGCAACATCTCAGATTGGATGATCAGGAACACTGCTGCTGTGCTCAACTCCCTCCAGCTCTGAGCTACAGTAATCCCCAACCTAATCTCTCTATGGGAGGTAACAAGCCCTGGCAGGACAGTCCCACCTAGTTGCCTGTTCCAGAAGACGCAGTCCAGGCTGAGGCATGCTGATAGAAAGCTGGAACCATCGCTGCGTGCCTCTGCTTTACCCAAGTTAGAGAAACATTGAGAACTTCAGTCCCCAGAGCCATCAGCTTGGCAGCTTTCCTCAGCACTAAATTTACTTTTTAAAGCTATATCAGTGTTGCACCCAAAGGGAATGGAGGAACAGATGCAGCCTGTGGAGTCTGGCTTTAATTCATCTGCTTCGTTTAATTTCCTACCCTGCCTTCTAATCAGTGACATTGCATTGATGGCCCTGGGAATACTCCAGCTTCTCGTACAGGCGCTGTTTAGTACAACACAGTGGCTGTGCCATCTTAGCTTGTTCACAGGATCTGACTCGAGGCATCTGTGCCACGTTACCTCACAGGGGCTCTCTCGCTCAGGGTGTCTGTGCCATGTTACCTCACAGGGGCTGTGCCATGTTACCTCACAGGGGCTGTGCCATGATACCTCACAGGGGCTCTCACTCAGGATGGCTGTGCCACGTTACCTCACAGTGGCTGTGCCACATTACCTCACAGGAGCCCTCTCAATCAGGGTGGCTGTGCCATGTTACCTCACAGGAGCTCTCTCGCTCAGGGTGTCTGTGCCACGTTACCTCACTGGGGCTGTGCCATGTTACCTTACAAAGGCTGCGCCACATTACCTCACAGAGGCTCTCTCACTCAGGGTGGCTGTGCCACATTACCTTACAGGAGCCCTCTCAATCAGGGTGGCTGTGCCACATTACCTCACAGTGGCTGTGCCGCATTACCTCACAGAGGCTCTCTCGCTCAGGGTGGCTGTGCCACATTACCTCACAGGAGCCTTCTCAATCAGGGTGGCTGTGCCACATTACCTCACAGTGGCTGTGCCATGATACCTCACAGAGGCTCTCTCACTCAGGGTGGCTGTGCCACGTTACCTCACAGGAGCCCTCTCAATCAGGGTGGCTGTGCCACGTTACCTCACAGGAGCCCTCTCAATCAGGGTGGCTGTGCCACGTTACCTCACAGTGGCTGTGCCACGTTACCTCACAGGGGCTCTCTCAGTCAGGGCAGCTGTTCCATGTTACGTCATGGGCTGTGCCATGTTATGTCACCGGGGCTCTCTCATTCAGGGCGTCTGTGCCACGTTACCTCACAGGGGCTGTGCCATGTTACCTCACAGGAGCACTCTTGCTCAGGGTGGCTGTGCCACGTTACCTCACAGGGGCTCTCTCAGTCAGGGCAGCTGTGCCAGGAGGGCCGTGGCCCTTTTCTGTTGGCTGACCAATTTTCTGCCTCCATCTTCATTATGTGCTG
Organism: Mauremys mutica; assembly: GCF_020497125.1. NCBI lineage: Eukaryota > Metazoa > Chordata > Testudines > Geoemydidae > Mauremys > Mauremys mutica. The sequence continues at coordinate 6,809,574 of NC_059095.1, forward strand.
TCAATGTTCATCCTGAGGAGCACCACTTGTTCATTCAGTCATCCAAAGCCAAGACACACCGAAACCAGGAAGATGTCCTTCTGGGTGACCGCTCTCTTTTTGTGAGGCTCACGGTATATCCTGCATAGTATAATCTGTATCAGATTGCTTTTACCTGCTAAAATGGAGAAGTAGGATCTAGTAGGAATGCAGCTGCATGGTGGAATAAAAACTTTGGGGAGCACAGTCAAAAATAAGTATTTATGCCATCCTTTGCCACTGTGCTATGAGTGCCACTCAACTGCTGCTCATTATGAAGTGTTAAAGAAAACCAGAACCCGTGTGTCTTTCTATTTTATAGGAATGACTTGTAGAGATGCCTTTAGGCACTCGTGGGCCTCAATAATGTGTATGAGTCCAAACTTAATAGACAGGTCAAGATTGCTACCTTCCTAAAAATTTTTTGATAGCTGTGGTTTTTCGTGGACCCGTCCTGTAAGTCGCAGGCCTATGCCATAGGATAATTGCCAGTATCCCCATATAGCATCAATGCCTGAGTGATGCTCAGATAATATGATGACAGACATATATGTTTTCAATGAATCTATCTACAGTTCTCTTGTACACAATTACCCCCCTGACCCTGATAGCCTTTTAAGTGCTATTGCAACATTATTTATTTTATTATTTTATTATCATATTTCCATTGCTGTGTTCCCATGTGTGGTGCTAATGTTTAAATTCAAATGTTTAAATTCAGAGGAATATTTAAATAAATAAACGGATATTTTAAAAAACAACAAACCCCGCTTCATTGGAATTAAACAAAAACCCAAATGGATGTGGAAGAAGTATTTCTTCAGATCTTCCCCATTGCCCTGTGTCTTCTTTTACACCTGTTCAAAATCAGGGCCAGGTGGGGGTGTGATGTGACAAGACTCTGATTTAGAAGCATTTTGTACCCACTTTGCATTGGTGTAAATGAGTGCACAAGGCGCAGGCTCATGGAAAATCAGGCAGTTTGTTTTCCCAGCAAAACTGACCTTTGGGGCCTAAATTGGCCCACCTCTGTTTCTTGATGCATACGTTATGGCTAACAGCCAGAGGCAAGTGTTTTAAGGGTTATCTGGGCTTGTAGAGTTCTTGTCAGCCTCAGGTAGAAAGCAATCCCAGTACGCATCTCATTGAAATGGTGGCTTGTAAAGAAGTGCAGAGAACAGGAGCAAGAGGTCGTGAAACAAGATGGATGAGATGGGCTCAATGACCTGCTAGAAGCTACGGCTACATAGCTCATACTTCTGCTTGGAAAGGCCTTTGCAGCTGCCATAAATGCCTCTAAATAGCCTTATTTTCCCTGCCAGCAGAGAAATAAGCAGCTTCAATGGAGAGGAGTAAATCCACTTGACTGGAAACATTGCTGGGGATAACCTAGTTATAAATAATAACCCAATCTCTCCAGCCAGCCAGAGCCAGCCTTATCCACCAAAGAATCAGTGTATCACTCCTAACATTTCCAGTTACAACCGAACAAGGGCCCAGGAGGGGGAAAAGGCATCAAGGGAGAATGATTTGTAAGAGGTGAAAGGGAGCATGGGTAATCTCGGCTATAAACAGTGCATGTGCCATGAGCTAAAAGTCCAGGCCCCTCTGACGTTATAATGACTTTTTAAAAGAATTGACTATAAGCAGGAAGAGCCTGATTCTCATTTACACTCTGGCCACTTTACCCACCCGCCCAGTAGTGCAAAGGGCCATAAGACCTTTTTACACAGCCAGAGCAGTGGAAAGGGGATTAAGGCCTGTAATATTTGGTTTTCCGGCCGTCAGCGGTGTAGTTTGCCCCCCTCTCCATATTTCAATATATAGAGATGAGAAGACAATGTGATCTAGTGGATAGAGCCCTGTATTAGGCATCAGAAAACCTGGATTTTGTTCCCGGCTCTGCCACTGACCTGTGGTGTGACCTTTGGAAAGTGACTTACACTCTCTGCTTCTATTTCCTCTCTCTCCCTTTTAAGGTTGTAAGCTTTTTCCAGCCAGGGAAGGTATCTCACTCTCTGTATATACAGCAACCAGCATAACAGAACCTCAATAGCTGTTGGCTTCTCTAGGTGTTACTGTGACATAAATAATAATAATCTGTTATCTGAAGAAAGATTTATAAACAATATTTTGCATTTCTTTAGCACTGCGCCTTGCAGCATTTCAAAGGAGCTTTGCAAATACTACTAATTCATCCCCAAAGCACCCCGGCTATTTATCCACAGTCTATTGATGGATGGAAACTCAATGCTCAGTTTAAGGACCAGTTTGGCAATCTGGGTGAAATTCTGGCTCTATTGAAGTCGATGGCAAAACTCCCATTGACTTTTGTGGGGCCAGGATTTCACCCCACGTATTTAATGTCCTCCATAAAAAATGTTCAATTAGAATGGATCAAATTCTGTTCTCTTTTATTCTTTGTAAATCCAGAGTAGTGCCATTAAAATGAGTGGAGTTAACCTAATGCAAATGAGATCAGAATCTGGTCTAGACTGTTTCGGCTCACAATGAAGACTGACTGAATTATGGAAAATAGGAGATAAATGCATCCTCTACACCAAACATAAAGGTCCATAGTCTTCTCCCAGTTATATTGGAGTAAACCTGGAGCAAGCCCATTCACTTTAGTAGCGTTACTCCAGATGTATGCTAGGATCTGGCTCAGAATTTGTTAGCTGAATGTACACCGCCACTGAAACACAAATCACGCTGCCTAATCTGAATAGATTTGAACAATTTCTTACTTTTCTTTCATTTAAGCAAGTGCCTCTGCATCCTGACAGCTGATTAGCCCTTTCAGACAAATAAACCTCACCAAACAGACAGCTACAAATAAGCCCTGTTACCTCTTGTGTTTTCAGAATCTTAGAGATGAGCCTGAAGTGCTCAGCTTGGTTTCAGATCCAAGCCTCCCCAGGATTTAGTCTGTGCCCTGCCCATCTCTATACACACCACAGATCAGCCCACAGAAACATGGGACCTCCCAGGCTGTTTCAGGGATCCATCTAGTGCAGTGTCCTGCCACCAGAAGGGGCCTGTACCAGCTGCTTCAGAGAAAGGTGCAAGAAACCCTGCAATAGATAGTTATTATTATTAATATTCCATCATGCCACTGGACAGAGATGTTCAGGAGGAAGCCATAAATGGGGCTGCTATCACACCATTGCCCTGTTCCCTGGGGTCAGTTACTTCACTCCGCTGTGGCCCAGTTCTTCCATCTGCAAACAGGGATCTGAATACTTCAAGGGGGAGGTTATGAGGCTTAATTAGTGTCTACATCGTACACTGGGATCCACAGATGAAAGTAATTGGAGACAAGGTCTGATTAAAATTATAACTGTGGTAGTCTCTTCCACTGGAAGATGAATGTGGGTTACCCAGCTTGGTCTATAATTTGGTTTTTATCTGGGTTAGCATTGCTCTTCTTATAATTGGTAAAATATATTTTTACTATTTAAAAAAAAAAGACAAACAAAATTAAACCCTAAGAGGAGGGGATTCTGGGTGGTCAAAACTGGCCAAACACAAATAGTGTCGGTAATTAGCAAACACATTAATAACAGTTATGGAGAATGTTTGAAGGGTAAAGTGTTCTTTGGAAGTTGGATAAATCTTCAGTCTGAACTCTCTTCTTTCAAGAGAATGCGAGGGAAAGTGACTCTGGCAGTAATGTCAAGCAGAATCAGATGCATAGCCTATAACTATAGACTTCAACTATATTGGCTAGAATCATGAGCAGTACTGCCTGAGTGATCCCATCGGTTTTGATAACCCTATTCGCAGGCTAAGGTACTATTTAATCTGAGTAAAGGTGCTAGAACCTAACCTGGTAGGCCTTATTTGATCTCACATTCCAATAACTCTATTGGCCTCGGTGGATTTACTCCTGATTTACCCTGGTGAAGTGCCTCTGCATCCTGACAATTGATTAGCCCTTTCAGACAAATAAACCTCACCAAATAGAGTAACTTCACATGAGTAAGTCCCTTGGACCTTGATGGTTAGAGGCCACATCATGCCTCTCTTAAGTCAGGTAGCAACAAATAGTCCCGTTCATGTCAGTAAGGGGATCGGTATCTGGCCCAAAGTGTTAGAAGAATTGGGCCCTAAGTGAAGTCAGAATCAGGCCCAGTCATTATGAGCCCTGAACCAGTTAACCTAACTATCTATAAACCAGCAGTGTTCTTACAATCTCAATGCATTAAAAAATGTTTAACTGTTGTATTAATTGTATTGTTTCTAGTCTTCTAAAAAGCTCATTTGAATAATTCCCACAATGCATTGGTGTTGGCCTTGAGATATTTAAATGAGCAAGAAGACGTTTGTTTGCTTCTTTTTGCCAGGAATCTCTTTAAACCTGATTTGTAACAAAGGCTGAGTGCTGGGCTGGATGCTCAGCTGTTTAAATAGATGTAGCTCTATTGATTTCAGTGGTGTAATGCTGATTTACACCACTGAGGATCTGGGCCAAGAAGAAGAGAAAAACAAACAAAAAACGGATCACAGTCTTATTAGATATGAGACCGTCTGACCAGGTTCCTCTGGGTGACAGGTTATTTGCTAAAAAATTGATTCTTCTAAACTGGCAGTCCTGTCCATTTGGGATATTAATGTGTAGAGTCCATGGCTTGGTGACCCACTGCTGCCCTTGAAAGAATCTCTTTTAAAGTGATGGCGTGATTGAGGGCTTTCTTTTCTTCTCTGGCTTCCAAGCACATGCAGGTAACGTGTGAATTAAAGCTTTTCACTGAGAAAATCATCATAATTTAATTTTTATTATATAAAGCGCAGCTTTTATATAAAAGCTCTTGATTGTGAATCCTAGAACACACCAGCATGGAAGATATTCTGTACTATTACATTTAAGTGAATTGAGTGCTGGTGAAAAGAGGTTTTGAGTATCATGATGATGAGAACGTGATGATAGCTAGATTAGATTAGATGGATATGGTAATAAGAAAGAATAGATAGGTAAGTGTGAGGTGATAGCTCTGAAAACTGAAGTCCTCTGTTTATCCACAGAATTCTACTCCTACACTTTTGCGAGGTCCTTCTGTACTCCTGGAGTGAAGCACATTGGAAGAAGGGCAGCTTGAGGATGTCTGTGGAATTCACTGCCACCGATATATCCTTGAGGCCAAGAGCTTGGTAAGGTTCAAAAGAAAGGTGAGCTGGATGGTGAGAAGATCCATAGCATCATGAAATAGGAAATAAGAAGTACACAAGGGGTTTAAATGTCATGCTTCAGAGTAGAAGCCGACAACTCCCTGGGGTTAGGGAGTAGCTTTTCCTAGGTTCATTAAACTGCTGGGGTTCTTGTGCCTTCCTCTGAAGCAGTTGGAGACAGGATGCACCTTTCTCACCAACACTACATTCACTTGTCTCGGCCAGGAGTCAATCCCTTGTCTGTCTTAAAGCCGGGATGGTTTCCCTATTTTTCTAGGCAGGGATAAGAAATGTTCTTCCGGGTAGATCCTCAGCTAAAGATACCTGATTATCAGACCTGATGGTTTTCTAAAAGATCTGCTCCAGGAATTATTTTGGGGAAATTGTCTGGCCTATGGCAGACTAGAGGATCACAGTGGTCCCTTCTGGCCTTGGAATCTATGAATCACCAGATTCAAAATATTCATCACAATGACGTGGAGACTTCAAAAGCACTGATAAATTGCCCTCGTGTAACTCACCTGTTGCATGGATTGATTTTATCTTTTCCCTTCTTTTCACAGCAGCGGGAGGTTTAGAAGGCAATTGCCAGCCTCCTTCCCTGTCTGTCTGTCTGTTCTGTGCAAAACGTGGTTTCTCCTAGGGATAAGGTTGAAGATAATTATTTTAAGTGGCAATTAAGCACCAGGTGGTTGCAGAAAGCTGCAGCTTTCTCCATTTCATATGGAGAAACAGCTTGAGACACCGTTTCCCTTTCTTCCCTGAAGCTGGGAGGTTTCTCCTTTGTTTTGTGCCTGGCATTGTGATTGCTTTCCGTCTCCTCCAGAGTAACCCAAAGCGACTGGGTCTGCAGGGGGAAATGGGAGACTGGAACAGTTGCTGTGGCTCCTTGGAAATGTACCCATTTTTGTAGCAAATGGAATTTCATAATAACAGTTTGTTCTCTGTGTTTCATGTGCATTGCAAACACAGGGCCCAGTTCTGCTTTCAATTAACCCCAACAATTGGCTTGTGCTGGCCACTGTCAGAGAATATGTGTCAGACTAGGTGGACTGTTGTTCTGATCCCATGTGGAAATTCTTGTGACTCCAGTGAAGTTGCCCGGGTGTAACTGAGATTAGTTGGTTAATTAGCAGCCCTGTAGGTATTGTTAGTTACCAAGAGGGAAGTAGCTGAGTTGTAGTGACTCAAAGACACACAGAAAGTCATTGGGAGAACTGGGACCAGAACCTAGGTTATTTGACTTTCAAACCCTTGCCTAGAACATACTGCTGCTTGGCACGAAAATACCGTTCTGAGAACAAAGCAGGCATGGCTGTGAATTTGAGGAGAGGAGGCTGAAGCTATCGCTGCGCCAGCAAAGTCCCATAGTGGCTGCTACTCCTTTAGAAAGGGGGAAAATATTTACCTGAATCAACAAAACTCTCACAAATGTTTAGAGAGTGTTGTGCCTCTCTGTATCCTCCAGAGTCTCTTCTGAACGTTGTGGGGAGATAGAAGAGAGAACTGCTCGCCAGGACTCCTCAGTTCCATTCCCAGCTCTACCACTGATTTGCTATGTAACCTTGGGCAAGTCACTTAACCCTCCTGTGTTCCTTAGCTGATGATGAGCTAGCTTTGACCAATGATACCATGCAGCCACACTGGAGCAGCCTATCCAGGTTCCAGTCACTGACATGGCTATAGGAGGGAGCCAGAGAAGGGCAGGTATTGGCCCACTGCATTTTGTATAAGGCTCTGCAAAGCCCAGCATATTTTCTAGGCTTAACATTAATTTAGAAATAGCCTTTCTGTGTCTCCGCTTGAAAAGGGGACGCAAGTGACCAGCTCAGAGGATTTCTGTCAGACAGGCTCATTACAAATGGTATTGAATAACTGTGTGTTACTTTTTCTCTCTGGTTGTAATGATTTATCTCCCCCGAATTATGCACTGTTGGTGAGAGTAATTTCCTCTGATTTCAACAAAGGTGGAATTATGGCTCTCTTTGTTTGGTGTGCTAACGGAATCAGAATTAATATCTTGCCCTGCCTGGCTTATCTTTGCCAGACAGGAGCTATTGAGTTTACCTGCTCTGTTTTTCTTCCCCTCCCTGCCCTAACTAAAATAATTTGATTTTGAGCTATACTTGGAATAGGAAACACCCCAAATCAAACTTCAAATTCTCCAGTGTGAGTCAGACCTCAGTGCCACTGATCTCCAAAACGTCGGCAAAGAGGCTGCAAAGTAAGGGTGTGAATAGAGCAGGGAGGGCTGTGGCAGCAGGCTTCCTGGGTTCTATTCCTGCTCTGCCACTGACTTGTGTGGTCTCAGGCTGCATTGCTCTGTGCCTCAGTTACCTCGCCTTTAAAATGGGTCCAGCTGGACAGCATTAAAAGCAGTTTGCCAACTGGCTGAATAGACCAGTGAGGAATCTGCACCTGCTATAGGGCCTGACAAGTGGTATCTACTCTGCAGAAGGAGACATCTCTGCTGTGGTCTGTGCTTGTGGCATTGTACCACAATCCATTCCTGGGTGTCTCAGTTGGATTACTGAAACTTTGGTTAGCAGCAGATCAAGCAGGAGCCTGGGGAATGTCTCAGCATAGCCTTGCAATAAATGAGGAAAGGCCATGGACCCGTACTGGGAGATGGGTACCATAGCAACCACAATCACACAGATTGGAGGAAGGGGCCAATGGGGACACTGATACCACATGCCTGGGGGAACAGCCCCCTCCCCTATCTAGAGCACTTACAGAATTGCATCTCCCCTGCCAGTCCTCGTCATCTTCCTAACTACCTGTCCGATCATGGCCTGGAGACTAGTGAGCAGTAAGCACCTGCTGACTTCCTTGCCCTTCATCTGGCTTGGCTTCTTATCCTCCTGGCAGGTGCCTCACAAGAGAGGGAGGCCGATGCAGAGCATTGGTTGCCGGCACAGGCTGGATGTAATAGCCACTATCTCTGGCCTATGAACCTGCTGCCTGGGTGCATGGCAACACAACAGCCTCGCTGATCCATTTCCTTCTTCTATCCTGGGGGTGACATGCCGTTGTTTGGACCTGATTTGGCTGCCTGTCATCTGTGTGGGCACAGGCTGTGTTTCTTATTTTGGTAGCTTCAGTGTCTCATTTGCTTGTGTATGGATAACTGTACCTCTTCACAACTCTGTTGTACATCTATCTATCTATCTATCTATCTATCCCACACTCACCCTTCATCTCTCAGAACCGTGCAGAACACGATACAAAGCCAGCAGAGTCTTTGTTTCTTCCTCTCTCACCCTACTATCCTTTACCACCTAAAACTTGGATTCTGTCTTGCTCATCACGTGGCTTCATGCTGTCTTGCCCACCTAACCAAGTAGAGGAACTGAGGTGCTGCCTCTGCTCCATGACATTCAGCATGCCCTATTGCCACCCTGTCCCCTCAGCCTCTTTGATCTTCCTTCTTTCCTTCATTCTTGCCCACCCCTTATGGCTGCTCCTGACCTTTGGCCCATCTTAGGGTGAAGAGGTGTAGGCTGCAGCTGCTCTGTGTCTCTTGCTGATGTTTAATTTTAACACCATACATCATTTTGAAATACGATTGGCACGAAGGATGCGCTACATAATAAAGATGCATGGTACTAGATGATATCCCCAGGGACAAAGATCCTGACACAAGCTCATCCAAGAGATTCAGGCTAATGGATAATTTTATGACCAATAATAGCTTTTGCAGTTATACATATATACAAGATAAGGGCCATCAAATCTCCTGCTCCAGGGTAGAAGCTGCTCATTGGTGCTTTAGTGTGCCCGTGTCCATGTATGTGTATGCATGTGCAAGGAACTGCATGCATGTAGATGTGTGCGCACATGCACGTATATCTCGCCATAGGCGTTTATATGCATGCAGGTGTGTGCAGCTGTATGTACTTGAATGCACGTGAGGCATATCTCTGTGCATGTGCATGTATGTGCATGCATTTGTGTTTGAGGTGCAGCTATGTGTGAGTGTGGTGGGGGTGTTCATTTTCCTTTGAAAACTCAGGAACTGGCAACTCATGGAAGCAGGATGGATCTGATGAACCAAATGTGCGAACCCGGTGTTGCTATGCTCTTCCTTTGTGGTGTCTGCTCCAATGTGTGTTGAATTACAGCCACTAATGTTGGGCTTTGCCTCCTGTTGTGTGATGTTATGTTGTTCTAGATTCTCTACATATTGCATTGTTTGTCTTCCTCCCCCTCCCTCCCTCCCTCCCCCCTTCACTGGGTTGTTTGTTTTCACTTCATGTGTGGCATCAAAAGGCCGTTTGAACAGCGACTACCCAATCTGAATGAAAGGGACCGTTGCTTTTGGAAGATTGAATGGATGCCTGCAGCAGAACAGATACTAAATTATGAATTAGCTGGTGTGTTTTTTTTCCTCACTCTAATTAAAATGTAGTGGCCATGAAGCAATAATGAAAGGCTGAACACACACTCATTATTTTTATGACTAAACCCAAGTGGACCAGAACTCTAAAAAGGCTCTGTTTGGAGTCCCATCTCCCTCCATAAAGACTGTAATAAATATCAGCCGCATTGATTTTCTTTCCCAGTGAATCCGTTGCTATTTGTTCTGGTCTAAGTGCACTGTGTTTTCCTCAGAGGTTTCCTTTTGCTTTGACTGTTCTATTATCTTCTTTTTATTTTTTATTTTTTTTGCAGTTGTTGTTAATCTGTGTTGAGTGTGTAATTGAGATCCTAAGAGGGAGATTAGCAGGAACCCCCTTGGGAAGACATCTGACCTACACAAGGAAGCTAATACATAAATAGCCCAAACTATTGAGGCTAACTGCACCATTTACCTGGATGGTACCATCCCTTCATCAAGAGCCTCTCAGTGCCCCAGAGCTGATCACCATCTCTGTCATTAGCCCCAGGTAGGTGTTTCTAACCCTGGCATGATTTCTGTATTCATTTCTCCCCCTCTTGGGGGAAGTTGGCTTGATGATTTGCCGGGTCAGATTCGCCTCTCATCTGCACCTGGCTTGCAGGGGAGGATTGCAGGGTGGTGGGAGAGCGACAGAGGGCCCCAGGCTGTCTTTGGTAGGATGATGGTCTGTGGCTTGTGCTGTGCAATGCAGGAGGTCACGCTGGATGACCATAATGGATTCCTTCTGGCCTTGGGAGCCATGGGGGAGATTTTGAAAGGCATAAGTAATAGTCAGCTACCTAATTCCCACTGCTTTTCTGTGGGAGTTAGGGCTCGATCCTCCAAGGTATTTGGTTACCCATTTCCAATTGGTGTCAATGGGAGTTAGGTGCATAGGAGCTTTTGAAAATCGCATTAGGCACCTTCAAAATCTGGCCCTGAAGTAACTTGTCACACAGGGAATCTAGGGCAGAGCTAAACCTCTGTCTCCTGAGTCGCAAGTCATTAACTGCAAACCCAACCTCCCTCCTGCCGTTCTTCTGCATCGATTCAGACCAGAGCTACAAATTGGGATCCAGCTTACAACTGGTTTTTCTCAGTTGCCCCTGGATTTGGATTAATGGTTCTAAAAATAAGGCACATAATCAACGTGCGTGTGCCGACATATTACATAAATTATCAAAGCGATGTCCTGAATCCCTGTCCATCCCTCTCCTGCTCCACTGCCCTCTCTCACCTGCCCTCACACTCAATTGTGCCATGTCTAAATTCCAGACTATCAGTCTGTGAGGCCAGAACCATGTCTCCCTTTCCTGCATCACTTCTGGGGTGGCCACATTTTGCTCTCAATAACATCAAGCTCTTATCTAGTGATTTTCATCAGTAGCTCTCACGGCACTTTACAAAGGAGGTCGCTTTACAGATGGGGAAACTGAGACACAGGGAGATGATGTGACTTGCCTAAGGCCACCCAGCAGGCCAATAGCAGAGCTGAGAATAGAATTCAGGTCTCCCAAGGCCCTGTCCGTTACTGCACCCACTAGGCCAAACTGCCTCCTTCAAGATTCCTGTGGCAAAGCTCACCTCAGTCCATAAAAGTCATTCCATTAACTGCAATGGGCTCTGAGTCAAACCCTGATCACTCTCCTCGGTAGAGGCTGAGCTCTTCTTACATTGTTCTGAGCATCTTTATCCCCTACTACTATCATTGGGAGTCAAAGGCATTGAGCCTGTTACAGGGCCAAGTTCGAGGGGCTCATTGAAATAGCTGGAGGTAAGCTGGCCTAGCACGGAAGTGAATCAGGCCCGCAGTTTTTCAGGGGCCATTAAAGCGTTTTTTTTAACATGTGATAGCTGGAGCATAGGGATTGGGAAAGATGGGTAGGTGTCCTCCTCCTGTGAATAGCTGAGGGGCAGGAAACTGATAGCAGAGTAAAGAAGTTTGGGAGTGATGGGGAATTAATTCTGGCTGCCCCATGTCCTACTTGGAATGTAGCATTGGCCCAATATGTATCACTAGATGTGTCTATTTGGCCTCCTTTATTAACAACCTGAATCTGGAAATCCTTATTCTGAGCACTTGAACTCCCAGCCTCCCTTGCCCGTCTCCTGCCTGCAGTGATGTATGGCAAATATGCAGAATTAATTATTGACTGCTCACTCTACTGATTCCTGAATCTCAACAGATAAAGAGTTTTTAGTGTTTTCTTAATGCTACTTTGTAGTTTATTAGAGGCCTAGGAGGCATGAGGGGAAAGCTAGCGAAATGACTCAGAAATGCATGTTCTCAGCATTCGGGCAATGTGCTTCCTTTTCAATCTCATTTGTAACCGGACTATTAAAAATAAATTATCAAAGCAAAGTGGCAGTGGCAAAGCACAAGGAAAAAAATGTTTCATCTGGCTTCTCAAGATGCAAGCAGCATAGTGCGCTCTGGGCTTCAAAAAATCATATTTCAATCATGCACAGGCAGGCAATGTTTTCTGTAATCCAGGCAGCGTTTTCCCATCAACTGGGAGGCAGTGTCGGAGATTCACAAGGGGGCTCACTTCCCTTGCCTCCACCCACTCCCCTGATCAATGCTGTAACGACGCAATGGCATGGTCCTCGGTGGCGCTGGGTTGCCGGAGATACGATGTAAAGCAGTGGTCCTGAGCATGCTGGCTTGTTAATTATTATTATTATTATTTATTTGAGCACCATTACAATTTGCATCACCTCCTCTTTTGGGGCCAAATTCTGGCCAGTGGTGCAAGCGGGCATATACCAGCAGTCCCACAGGCATCAGGGGGAATGCAGCATGGAATCTGGTGGCTCTAATTCTGGCCTGTAGCTGGGTGGCCACTCGCCATGAGTCCCGTGGTTTTTCTGCATGGCCCTCCCTCTGCTCCCTCTTTTCAAGGGCCCTTGGGAGTGCTGTAGTCTCTCTCAGGGCTATCACCAGCCCTTCCCCGCAACAAGGTCGGTAGCCCAAAGTAATTCAAAGTGGTCCTTAGTGTCCCACATGCAAGTCCATCATAGTAGCCTCATAGTTCATACCCACTTCCTAAGCCCCTGCCCTCCACAGAAGCCTTATTCTGCTCAGCAGGCGCCTAGCATTCTGGCTGAGGCTTCCTTCCTCTGTCTGTCCCCCCACCCCCACCCTGCTGCTTCCTGCTTCTGTCTATATCGGCATCCCCTGATTCCTCTCGGGTAGGACTCCTTTTGCAGTCAGGGCTGGCTTAGCCCAGGATCTCCAGCCTAGGGGCAAGCCCTCCTCTTATGTGGCCCCTTTGAAATATTGCAGAGATACTGGTGCTCAGATCAGCTATGAAGGAAATCACAGAAGGGCATAGTTGAAAGGGGCAGGGTTTGCTGCCTGCAGGTTAACTTACCCCATGCTCCTTGTCCTCACCATGGCCATTGTACCCAGCAGAGGAAGAAAGGATGCTGAAGTAGCATTCTGGGTTCAATTCCCAGCTCTGTGTGACCTCACAGGATTCGGCTGCCTGATTCCTATTAGTTTTAATGGGAACTGTGCATCTAAAACCGTCTTTGTAAATCAGCCTTAATTTGTCTTGTGCCTCAGTTTCCCATATGTGAAAAGGGGATGACGATCCGATCCTTATCTTTGTCACAGGGGTGTGGTGACGTGATATTCATTAATATATGTTAGCTGCTCAGTTATTACAACAACGGGGGCCAGGTGAGACTGTGAGTGACAGAAACACGTAGCATAGGGCAGAGTGGAGCTTCTCCTCGCTAGGAGAGGGTACTAGGAAGAGGAGCTGCTCAGCGTGATCTCGGTCAGTTTCAAATTCACTGGGCCTGGTTTGCGCAGCTGTGAATCTGGACGGTAAGGCCATCAATGGGATGGCAGTGCTGTGAGTGTGATCAGAAACAGGCCTGGCTCTTTGCGTTGCCGTGATGTTTCTATCAGCCCAATTTACAGGGATGTGTAATAAACTGAAGCAAATTGGGATCAGGGATTATCATGCATTAAAAGAGCGCTGCTGAGTCGACCTTCTTGCTCAGCTCATTAGTGTAACTTCTGTGTTCTCTCGGGTTGGCTGCAGTCAGGAAAGAGGCAGGGTCTAGTAGGTGGTGTCTCTGACATGTCTGTGCCTGTATCACTGAGCAGGAACTGTTCCAAGCTCTGGCTTGTATCTCATTTTGGGCCTGATCCTGATTCTGTTGAAGTCAATGGCACAACTCTCAATGGGAGCAGGAGCAGACTTTTATATTTTAAGAACCAGATTCTGCTCCCATTTACATGTGCATAAATCCAGAGCAACTCCAGTGAAGTCAATAGAGCTGCTTTAAGTTGACACCGGTAGGTAACTCCACTGAAGACATTCTGGATTTACAGAATTGTGAATGTCTCCCATAACCACATGAATCCTGGTGCTGGGGTGTTAAGAAAAAACACCAAGTATCAAGAGACGTGGGATGAAATCACAAGAGATGCCAACACTGGATTTACACCAGCAAGAGCTGGAGTACAACTGGGCTCTAACTTTGAAAAGGTGCCTTTTGAGTCCCCCATGCCATTCAGAAATGCCTTAGAAAGTTTCCTATGGAAAGCGAATGGGTCTGAGTTCATTGGGATACATTTAAAAAACCTCCACCACTGAAAGTTTTCTAGAAACGGTATTGACCTTTCCATAGATGCCAAAGAGGAAAAAAAAAGCCATCCTGTTTCTCTATAAAAATGTTTCTATTTGACGATTTCCATAAAACTTTTATAGATTTTTTTTCTTACCCCGTCCAGAGCATTCTTCCTCGGAAGGACTAGCAGAAGAGCATTTATCGGGGAGGGGAAAAAATAAATGTTTGCACTGGCAAATCTTTGCAAATTTGTAAGCCCCAAATGCATGTAAATAATGCAAAGCTTTGGATGTATTTGCAAAAATGCACTGGATTTATGGGCTTGTTTTAGCTATAACTGGGATCTAAATTAGGCTTGTGCAGCATTTACAAGCTTTATGAAGTTTACAATGGAAGCGGTGCCTGTGCTGTCTTGTTGGAGGTGTATCCACCCAGCCAGATTGTAATGGTGCTCAAATAAATAAGCCTAATTTTATTGGCAAAGCTCCAGTTGCCAACACCATACACGGCAACAGACCACGTGCTGCTCATTGATCTTGCCGACCGTGCTGGGTGTTTTAATGTACAGTGGCCTTAAAAGGACACACCTTTCTGGTCCCCTCTTTGGATGAGATTGCAATTGGCTCTGCACAATGGGGAGAGGATACGTAGTGCTTTGCTCCCTGGGGTCCCTGCACAGGGTCCTGGTGTAACGTAGGTCCTTATGCAGAGAGGATGGAGATGAAGGGTACCTCTACATTGGAGCTGGGAGGGCTGGCAGCCTGAGTAGCTGGCTGTGCCACCGCAGACACACTGTTATTTTGAGCTTGAGGGCAGCGAGGACATACCTGCCTACCTGAGTTGAGAATCACACCTCCCAGCTCCAATGTAGACATACCCAAAGAGTCTGTGCTGTAAATAGGGGCTCAGTGGGACTGACGTGGTCATGGGCTGAGTGCTGGCTCCCCGCACAGGGGCTGGCAGGATTGGGCACCTTCCCCTGAGGTCTAGCCAGCCCAGGCAGATGAATGAGCGTAGCTGGGTTGTGGAAGGACTGCCTGACTGGCTGAGGGGAGCCAGCCGGCCTGGTTTTAAGCTCAGCAGCAGGTCGCTGGCTGCTCAGTGCTTCGACCCACTTCCTTTTTGCTCCTGCCCTGCATCAGCTCCAGCCCTGTCATGGGCTTGCCCACGCCTTGCTTTGATCCTGCTCCAGCCCTGTTCCAAATGAATCCTGCCTTGCTCTTGACTCTGGCTCTGACCCTTGGCTCTCATTTCTGACTTCAGCTCCAACCCTTGGCTCTGGTTTCCAGCCTCCTGAGCCCAGTTCTACCCATTTTGCTGGGCGGCCAGCCGGCGCCTGGGCCAGATGGGATGAATTTCACCCAGGGAGTACAAGGCGTGGAGGAGCAAGGCAAATGAGCTGGTGCATGCGATCGGTACAGGTGGCGGGGGCAGTGCAGACTGCACCCTTCAACACAGGCACCATGAGAACACCAGAATTCAGGAGACCACAGTGAGATCCCCCGACCTGCAGCCATCCATCATCCAGAAGCTTCTGGCGGCAGCAAGCCATTAGTTATTATTAGGCTTGGCATGATTTAATTTTTTTTTTTTATAATTTTGATGGGTAATGTTGAAGTTTATTTTTAAGCTTTTTTTATTTTTGTCAATTTAAAGTGTTCACAATTAAGTTTAAAATCGTGTCAGTGATCACAGTTGTGAGTTTCCCAGTTGTGGGAAATTATAGACGGCATCAGACAGTGGAGGCGGGTGTCAGACAAAAATTATTTAATGACGGTAGACTTGTGATTCAAAAAGTTAAAGCCTTACAACCGTCAGCGGTGGCTCCAGGCACCAGCGCTCCTAGGGCGTGCCTGGGGCGGCAAGCTGGGGGGGCGCCCTGCCGGTCCCTGCAAGGGTGGCAGTCAGGCAGCCTTTGGTGGCTTGCCTGCAGGAGGTCCGCCAGTCCGGCGGATTCGGCGGCGGGTACGCTGAAGCTGCGGGACCGGTGGACCTCCCACAGGAACGCCGCCGAAGGCTGCCTGACTGCTGTGCTTGGGGTGGCAAAAAAGCTAGAGCCGCCCCTGACCACCATTAAAACACAAACTGTTAGCGTCACATGACAAAATATACAGAGTAAATAGCCTTAAATCAACCTCTAATAAGTTCTCAAGCAACATTTTTGCCTATCAGTAAATGTTGATAATATTTCCATTGGTTTCCTATAGGCCTCAACCAGCATTGGGGTCTCTTTGTGCAAGGTGCTGTACATATACATTAGTGCAGTACATATATAATAGTCCTTGCCCTGAAGAGCTTACAGTTGAAATAGACAAGACAAACAAAAGGATGGTAAAAAGAGAGACTTATTATCCCTATTTTACAGATGGCAAACTGAGGCTCAAAGAGATGAAGCATCTTTTTGATTTGCATTGTGGGTGTGCCTCGGGTCACCCCATTAGGAACCAGGCACTGTGCCAAGATACTTCCCACAACTCAGGCTATGGCTTAAAACCACCCTGACTGTGTGACTGGTCTCATGGGTGGGGGAAATCCCCAAGCAGCTGACTCAAATTAACCAATCCTCTCAGAAGCTGCTGGGAGTGGGAGGGGCCTGGGGTTTATATAAGCCAGAGCTAGCCCTTTCCAGGGCAAGGTGAAGGAGAAAACAGCTCCAGAAAGCGAGGGGAACACTTTGGAGGAAAAATAAAGGTACTGAGTTTGGGGAGAGTTGGGCACAGGCTGGTGCTGCCTTTCTAGGAAATTTTGGGGATGAAAGGCTTTGGGTGTAGATGCCAATTAATTGAAACCAGATACACCCCTTTTGAGAACTGCTACATTCTCCCTGGTTTCCTTCCCCTGCTTTGCTGGGATGATCAGGTCAGCCTGGCCCAGCAGGCAATGGTGTAGTGATGCTTGGAGCTCTGAGATATGGGGCTTCAGTGATCATCTGCTGAACTCCCTGGGGCTGGTGAGAATCCACCAGTTCACAGCCACGGTCTGGACTGAGGCTGACTCTGAAAAACAAACCCATTCTGGTATTCAAACAGAAAGCAGCTCTTAATCTTAACTATACCAGACCTGGTAGTCCACTCTAATGAGCCTCTTGCCCAGGGCAAACACAGACTTTGGGTGGAGGGTACATCTGAAGTGCATCAGGCCCGTGGAGGGTATGTTTATAAGTATCTTATAAAGCAGGGGTGGGTAAACCATGGCTCATGAGCCACATGCTCTTTTACAGTTAAAGTGTGGCTTGTGAGCCCCCGCAATATTCCCCCTATTCTCTGCCTACCAGACTGGGAACAGGCGCTCAGGGTTTCTGCCCCGCGGCAGGGTGGTGGGGTTTGGGTACCCCGTGGGGCTGGAGTCCCGAGCCCCAGCAGGGGCACCCGGTTCTTGAACTTCTGAAGATTATCATAAGATCTTGGAGGATCTGTAAATTTGGCCACCCCTGTTATAAAGGGATTTTAAACACTTAATAGCTATTCCAAGCTTGCTATAGACTACATATATACATAGCTGCTCTGTTCCCTTCTGGTGGCTTCTGCAATAGAAGGCAGTGAGTCCCAGTAGAGTGCTCCCAAACTATTTGAAGGGATACTATCCAATTCCTATATAATACAGCAACTAGTTGGTCTTCAGATTAACCATGTTGTTAACATTTATTAAAAAGGTACTAAGCCTTTATAAACTCTTTAAATTAAGCCTAATAAAATGTGTGGGCCACTCTGCCGCTGGAACCTCTTTAATCCCTCCTGTGTGAGATCTGGGTCAGCCCAGAGAGACTCCTCTTAACTGAGTCTTTTATTTTCCTATCAGCTCTGATGTTTTTTTCCCTGTCATTTCTCACACCTGGACGGCCTTGCTTAGCGCTGCCGCTGTCATTTGTGTCTGGATGTGGAAACGTTTCCCTGGACGCTTGATTCATCCGTCATTTAGATAATCGGAAAAAGCAGTTTTCAGGTATGAACATCCTTAAAAGCCCCAAGAAGAAATATTCACCTTGAACTTACAATGTTACTCTGACTGCTTTTGCCACTGGAATGACGTGGACAATTTTCTGTCTACTACTTCTTCTGTTCTTTTTTTTTTTTTAAATCTTTTGGTAACATCTGAGAGTCTGATCTCAGTCTTTGCTCTGGCAAAACTCCCACTGATACTCAAGCCAAGAGTTTATCAGGATTAAGAGATTTAGAAATGTAACTCTGGGCTTTCTTATTACTCGCATACATTAGGTAGATGAGAATTTATAAGAGAGATTAACCCTCCTGCTGTAGGGCATAAGCCAACCAATAACTGCCTGGAGTTAGGAAGAAACCTCCCCTATGGACAGGCTGTCCCATAATTGTCCTTCTTAAGCATCTAGTGTTGGCCACTGTTGGAGGCAGGATGGTGGCCTAGAAGGACCATTGATCTGATTCAGTCTGGAAATTCTTGTGCTCCTCTGATCAGATCCTTTAGGGCTAAATTCTGAAAGGCAGTGGAAGTTCTGTTAGTCTATAAGGTGCCACAGGATTCTTTGCTGCTTCTACAGAACCAGACTAACACGGCTACCCCTCTGATCATTGAGTACAGTTTTATGAAACCCCATATGTATTTCAGTGTGGGGTGGCAGATGACAGTCAGGGATATGTGTGGTCAGAGTGGGTTTTTTTCTGTATTGAAGCAGGTTCTCGGGATATTTGGGTGTCCCATTTCATGATGCCATCTACTTCTCTGGAGTGTCCTTATTTGGTGAAGGTGGTTTTAAGTGTATATCCTGGACTTTCTCCTTGGAGCATATTCTGTGGTATCTGAGTGCCTTGCTATAGATAACAGATTTCTTGGTATGTTTGGAGTGGCTACTGGATCTGTGAAGGTAGGTGTGGTGATCCATGGGTTTCTTGTATGTGGATGTCTATAGAGCTCCACTATTGGAGATGATTGTAGTGTCCAGGAAGCTGATGGTGGGATGGGAGTGTTCTAGAGAGAATTTAATGGATGGGTGGTGCTGGTTGAAGTGGTGGTGAAGTTTAGTCCATCTGTCCATGATGAAAATATCATTGACGTATCTCAGGTCTATCAGTGGTTTTGTGATGCATTTTTGCCACTATGTGCTACATCAGCACTGGGAGAAGCACTGAAAATTCTCAGTGTAGGCGAGACCTAAGGTGGTGTAATTTACATTCCCAGGGGAGTGTACCAAGAAGAATAGTCAGCAGGAGAGTATAACTTAAAATGCCCTTACTCTCTTACCCTTGTTTCCATCTCCTTGGCCAGTAAATTCCACCATAAGGGAGAAAGCATGAAGGTCCTTATTGGATAATTGGGCAGAGGGGTGACACAGGCTGGTGTCATTAGTAGAGTAGAGGGGATGGTGAGTCATCTTGATAGCATAGCAGAGAAGATTGATAAGGCTCTTTCTCATCCTCCCATTGAGACTTTAAAGGAAATGGAAGAGAGAACCACTATAATCGGAAACAAGCCTCTGTCAGACTGAGAAATCTCCGCTTTTCTCCTTGCGAGTGGGAATCCGCCACTACATCAGCTCACGCCCACCTTCCCGACATTGTAATTCGCAGCCTTGCACACACGGCATCTGATGTTTTCACCTGATTCATGCACCCTTTTGTTGGGAAGAGATCACACTAGCGAGGAACGGTTCAAATAAAATACACAGTCAAACGAATTCAAAACAAAAATAGCAATTCAGCGGCTGTGTTCTATTCCCACCACCCACCACCATTTATAACTAATTGGGGCTTTGTTATATACTCTCACCCAGTGACAGATAAATACTAAACTCCACTGGTTAACAATAATCACCCTAATTATACCAAGATGACATTTACAATTCAGGCAATTGCTAATCCATTACCTCACTCTGCTGAATACTAGAACATTCAAATTAAAAGTTATTCACCCACAAAGAACATTGTTTTAGTAGCTGAAACAGCTTAGTAAAGGAATTTATTATGGTAATTTGCAGCATTCCCATAAATAAAACATTCAAGAGTTGTCTCCCCTCCCACCCCACCCTGCAAAGAGAGGTATAAAACAGATCTTTTATGGTAAATATTTCCACCTCCCTTATATTGTGATTTAAAAAAAATTGAAATTGTCAGACAAAGTTTGCATACTTAAATGAACAGTGCTTCTGAGTGCACCTTATATGGCCCAGAGAACATGGATCAGCTGAAATAATTGCAAATATTCGGATGTAAAACTGGTGTAACTATGAGAGCAGTATGAATAACGGATTTTTTTGGTTCACACGCAATTTAAAAAAAAAAAAGGATTTCAGGTTGACATTTTTTTTGTTGAAATTTTTGGAAATTAAAAGTTAAAAAAAATTAGATTTAGAGGGTTTTTTGGATGCGTTTTCATTTTAAAAAATCAATTTGAAGGAGATTCCAGAACAAAGTTGTTTTGAACCGAAAAAATTCAAATCACTTTGACTAGAAAATAAAACAAACTTTCAATTTTTTCAGAATACTTTTTTTTTTCTCAACAGGAAAAAAATCTGGTAAAATAGGGAAATGTTGCGCTGTTGCCAAATCTGTGTGATTCACCAAAAATATCTCACAAAAAAGTTCACCTTGTAACACCAATGGCTTTGCTCCACGATTCACACCAGTGTCAGGGAGATGGGGAATCAGGAAGTAAAGGTCCCCTGGCAACCCGCCCGCTGACATCAGTTGGGCCAGGATTTCACCACAAAGTTTGAAAAGTGCTGAGTGGGTACTTTGCTTGAGATGCCAGTTGCAGGGACTGGGTCTCGGAGATCGAGTACTCAGCATTCTCTAAAATCAGATGATTCCAGTTGAGGCATCCAAAATCACTGGTCACTGACCGTGTAAGCCACTGGTTTTCAAACTGGGGGGCGTGTGTGTGGGTCACAGCAAAGTTATCAGGAGGCATGTGATGGAGCCATGAGTCTGGGTCAGAGCAGGAGAGCAGGCAGGGAGTTCTGAGCAGTCAGTTGGGGTGGGGGAGAAAACAGCCCTGCCCTGTCCTGCCCCAGCTTGCTGCTCTCCCCCTTGTCTCCACCCTGGCTGCTGGGAACTCCCTGATTATTCTCCCTACTGCTGCCCTGGTTCAGACACCCAGCCAGCTGCTGCAGCCCCTCGTATTTTAGACCCTTTGGAGCCCACAGGTGTGAGAGGCTCTGGGCAGAGGGAAGGGATGGTGAGGAGCTCTGGTCCACATCATGCTGCCCTGGGCTTCTCCAGAGATGGAGTGATCCAGGTCCTGCCACTGCCCCCAGTGTAAACTGCCAGCTCCCCTGGGTCAGCCACTTTCTGCCCTGGACAGGTGGGAGTTGGGGGCCCTGGGTTGTCATGTGACTCCCACAGAGAAGGTGGGGGTGAGCAAAAACAAAACAAAACTGGAAACCTCTAGTTTAGGCCTAAAGAACATTAGTTTGTGAAGGTCAGAACAGTACAGTCCTCTGGCTGCTGCATCCTTGTGCTGTAGCAATCTGCCGTGCTAAGAAATTCTTTGATCCCTACATAACAGTGAGACTATGAAGACACCAAATGGACACAGCTGGGTTCCAAATGACCCTGTTTACTAACAATCTACAAGGCCTAGTTACTTATGCACAGAACTTCTCTGTTAGGAGCTGGTCGCTTCTGTAATAGAAGACAGGGCAGGGCATTTAGAGGGCTCTCAACGTATTTAAAGGGACACCACCTGCTGAGTCCCTGCTGAGGGAGAAGCGGGGTGGCTACTAGAAAGAGAGGCTACCCAGAGTAGAAGGGGGCTGCAGGGAGAGAGGGAATGAATTCTGCACTTCATCTGGGAAGCTGCTAGGGTGGAGCTAGCTCTGACAGTGAGTGCTGATCAAGGGCCGGGGCCTGAACCGCCAGGGAGGCATTCAGCTGGGGAATGGAGCACAGGTAGGGTGACCAGATGTCCCGATTTTATAAGGACGGTCCTGATTTTTGGGTCTTTCTTATATAGGCTCCTATTACCCCCCCACCCCCATCCTGATTTTTCACATTTGCGGTCTGGTCACCCTAAGCACAGGGGACATGTAATCTAGGAATCTACTTGATGACTTGCATTGGGGTAGCACCCAGGGGCCCCAGTCCTGGACCAGAGCCCCATTGTTCTAGGTGCTGTGCATGCATATAAGAAAACATGATCTCTGCCCCCAAAGAGCTTACGATCTAAGGGCTTGTCTAGAAGGAGAGTTATTGCACAGCAAGCTGGAGTGTAAATCTCAGGCGCACAAGCGTGCTGTGCGCTTAGCTGGCCGTGTGGACCCTGCTGTGCGCACTAAAAATCCCCTAGTGTGCATTGACCTACAGGAGTAGGTTGGGATGCACTAGGGACCTTTTTAGTGCGCAGTAGTTAGTGCATGGCAAGCTGGGATGTCCACAGGGCTAGTTAGTGCATGGCAGGCTGGGATGTAAATCTACAGCACTACTAGCATGCCAGTCACTAACTGTCCACTTCCACAAGCCCTACGTACGGCAATGTCTATGCTCCTTTGTTCCTCCGGAGCAACTAACCTGTCTTGGCAGCAATTATCTAGCAATGCGACTTGGATGTACTCTTTCTGTGGGTGTGTGAAGGGCACGTTCCATCTCCCTCAGGCTGCTCGCATCCAGAGCGGTGGGTGACAGACTCACTCTGCAGCTCAAACGAAACGAAAGCAAAGAAACCACAATAGACTAGGTCTGGACTGACTAACTTCCAAGGGCTCCTGCTCTCCCAAGCTGTGAAGGCTATGCTGGTTCAGAGTTAGACAAGCAGGCTAGCAGGATCATGGCTGTGGCTCATGTCAATGTGCCTGCTCCATCGCAAGGGACATCTCCTGCAGAGTGTCAGAGTAGGGGTAGGGAGTACCTGCCTGAGAAGAGCAATCATACTTGCTGCCACCAAAGACAGCTGATTCTTTCTTCCTTCTCCTCCGGTTCCTCTCCTGAATAACAAATACGCTCCCAAGAGAGCTGCTGGAGAGGTCTGGGCCTGCGGTGTATGCTGTGTGTGATAGGACCAATAATAGCTACACTCCTAGTCTCCAAAAGGCATCTCAGGTAGGACAGGTTGAACATTTTCTGTCAAAACTGCTTTTTGATGGAAAATCAGGTTTTTGGCTCGACAAACATTTTCAGGGGAAGCTGTCTGCTCTCTAGGGAAAGTTCTAACTTTCTCTTTTTTTTTTTTTTTTAAACCAAAACTTTTTATTTGCAGCTGAAAACTTTTCAACAAAATTGAAATTTTCTGCAGAAAAGTTTAGCCCAACATTTCCCCTCCGCAGCTCACTTTCATAGACTTTTTTCCAGAGTAGCTTTAACTGCAAAGACAAGGCCTGGCAGCTGAGGCCAGTGGAACGTCACTCTTATTGCTTCCGGAGCATCAGTTGCAATCCACCGAGCCATCAGTATTGGTAATCAAAAGTCATTGCCATCTGATGGCTCTTCTGAGGGCTCCGTGAAATTAATTTAGGGCATCTCCATCCAGTTCCTAGTGGACAGGTGACTACCTCTGAAAAAATCTACAGGCACTAAATGCAATATTCAGCAGAGATGCTAAGAATCAAGGCCCCAATCCAGTAAAGCAAGGGCAGTCCTATGCAGGTTCTTATACCACCCTCATCCCAGTAGTATCTGAGCACCTTCCAGAAGAGCATTAAGTCCTCTTAAGCATGTGCTTAAAGTTCCATTGAAGTCCACAGGACTTAAGCACATGCTTAATTTTGGACACCTGCATAAGTGCTGTGCTGAATTGTGACCTCAATAGGCCATCAATAGGCAGTCACCTCTGAGGTCAGGGTTGGCTGGGGAGGGGCTTCGTGGGCAAGTTTGCTCTATTTATTCTGGGGATACAGTCCTTCAGCATTGTGGAGTCTCGCCCTGATTCTTCTCCCCAGCACTAAAAAATTCACTAAAAGGTAAAACAGAAACCACCTCCCAGAGGCAGCTTGGCAGAAATCAGAGCCTCTACATGCGTCAAGCAAATGTTTAATGGAGTCCTCAAAAGAAGGGAGGAAAAGGTTAAACTGCCTAAAAAGCTAGGCCGGCGTTTCTATAGCCTGTTTGAGCAACCCCCTGAACTCTGTGCTGGGTGGAGCCCACATGGCCATTTGAGGCATGGAGCACTTTTGTCAGTGTTCTCAAACCAGAAATGTCCAAAGCTATTTGCAATAAAAGAGCAAGCCGCAGCAAAGCGAGGGCTCCCGCGGGCACATCTTCCCTCAAGCACCATCCACCAGCCTGACGGCTGTGCCAACTTGGCTCCGGGTGCCAATCTCAGACAAACAATGAGCTGCCCAGAGGACTCCCTGTCTTCCCTTCGCCCGTTCCTCCACTGATTGAGTTGTTTGCAGTCCAAACCCAAGAGCTCGCTTGCAAGAGGCAAAGCAGAGGATTCGTCCCGCAGTCGGTCTCGTTCCAGATGATCTGCCGCCCAGGTCTGGAGATGGATGGGGGATCTAATGGGATGCTGAGCCATGCAGGGAGAAGGGCAGTATGGGATAGGGATCAAGGATTGGGTCTCTTATTATGCATGAAGGTTATGACAATCAAGAGGTGCTCCATTTTGGGTGAAATTCATCCCTGCACACAGGGTCTCTACAATACCTCTGACTTATGCCCCATTTAAGCCATAGTGGCATTTAAGTCATAGCCCTCTGCACAGGGGTAAGTTTCAGCTGTGAATTTCTGAGTGTGTGTCAGGGAAAGATTCCCTGCCAGACAGCTGCTAGTTAGCAAACACCCTCTTGGTTTCCTGTGTCCGCTGTGTGCATACATCTTGTCCCAACGCTCACTTCGCATCCTGGGCACGTTGCTCAGGGGGAGGTGAGAGCAGGGAGGGGAGAACCTTTAGAGTTTGGGGGTCAGTCTGGCGAAACACCCTCAAAGCTCAGTTCCTTTCCTGAACCTCTTGCTGGTACTTCCCGCTCATGTTGTGCATGGAAATAGCCAGTAGCAGATCTGGGCATATCTAGGACAGTTTATCTAGGACCACATGGCTTCCAGCACTGCAGTATATGAGCAACTCCCAAGTGTTTATGGATGCAGCTTCACAGCACCCCTGAAAGGTAGTGAAGTGTTATCCCCATTTTACAGCTGGGGAAACTGAGGTACAGAGCGATTTAAACAACTTTCCCACAGTTATGGAGGGAGTCTGTAGCACAGCTGCAAATGACTCCAAATCTCTTGAGTCCCACTGCAGTGCATTAACCACAGGACCCATCCTGCTCTTGGTGATTCCATCCCGAGGTGAGAAAAGGCGATCTTCTGTGTAGGGAAAGTTCTCAGTCCCTCTCTCATCAAGCCCGTGCGCTGTTTGCAGGGGTGGATGGCAGCACTGACATTGCACATATGCTTTGCGTACAGCTGCTCCACTTCAGTCCCTCCCTGTGTGAATCTGTACCGGGGGCAGCTCGACTGCTTCTGTCCGATAGAGACAGATTGTCGGAAGGCTGCTCTCATAAACAAAGATCTGCAGGCTTGTGATCACCACCACTCCTTCTTCTTCCCTCAGCTCAATTAAGAAACAACATATTTTCCGGCTCACCTGCTCTGCTTTTATTTCCTCTCTGTCTCATGCTTCTGTGGAGTTCCCCCCCCCCCTTCTTTCCTTCATGCTAGGGCAGCGCTGCTGAATGCTAATGAGAGAGCACTCTATTCACAGCCCGGGCAGCCCTGCTTTACTAACCTTTGCAGATTCCCAACTATGGGAGCCGTGCTGAGCTGGTTATTAGAATTACAATGGTGGTACCTAGGAACTCTGGTCATAGGGCAGGGCCCCATTGTGCTGGGCACTGCAGGGGCAAGTAACACACAAGCTGCTTTCCCTGCTAATAGATGGTTTGTGTATCCGCAAGGTGGTCTAGTTTCAGTCACCCTGGGATCTCTCCGAAGCCCTCCTGATAGGCACCTGAGCATCTTAGGCCCCTCAAGCTGCAGCCTCAGGCCTCAAACAACACCGTGATCCAGGCTTCATGCCGGAGCGTGGAGAGCGATTGTGACAGCCTCTCTGGCTTGGCTGACGCTGGGGAACGAAGTGAGGGTCTCCAAAGCTGAAAGCACAAATCTCTACAGCTTGAGCTAAAGGAACAGGTGCTCCTCAGGGGAGCTGTAACAGGCCCACAACCTTTGAGGCTTGGGCACGGAGGGGGACACACACAACCCTCAAACACCTTGGCATTGTAGATCACATCCTGTTTAGTGCCAATAGAAACAGGTGATGATGGGAGCCAATTTTTTTTTCTGCATTACATGAGTTCACGTTGAGGGCAAACACTAAAAGCCTAATTGTCTAGGGTGCTGAGCATCCTGACTCCATTTGACATCAGTGGGAGTGGCAGGTGGGTTAGCAGAGACTACATTTGGATCCAAAGGTGAACTAAGCACCTTTGTGTTTGTGGGTAGAAGTGAAGGGAGACTTGAGGTTCAGCCCAATATTGGGATAGACCCAGACTGTGAAGACTGGGTCCACACCTGAACCCCCCAATGTTCCAGTTAAACTGTCAAAATCACCCCTTAAGTATAAAGCATGAGCCCTCCCTGTCCACTCAGAGCCTCTGTGACTTTTCTGGCCCCAGTTCTCCTCATAATTCTCCATTTGTTTTCTTCGTTCCTTTCCCTTCCAAACCTTTGGCATTAGCCCAATTTGCCTGTATGTATTTCACTTTGTTCTCATCTCCCAGCTAAATGCCCAGTCAGGTCAAATTACTACCCTACCACGAATGCACAGCCATTTCTCTTCTGATTTGAAAGACCAGATAGCATTTTGAATGCAGTTTCAACCCTCTCACCCAACACTCTGGTTGTGCAAGTAAAACAATCTCCTGCTTGAGCCATCAAAGAGATTTGAAGCCCGGGACCTTCAGTGCTGAAAACACAAGCATCTAGTCCTTGAGCTGAAGCAGCCAGTCCCTTTGCTAGCAGCAGTAGTAGGCTCTTATCCTCTTATATGGACCAGGCATTAGAGGGAGACAAAGATGCACCCCCTACTAGGTTAGAAGAAAGAGGATCCCCAGAACCTTTCATATATTTTGGGAGGAGGAGAAGAGGCTTTTTAGATCTTGAATCCTTTGTTCTTTTCCCCAACTAGAAATCTGAATTTCAGAGAGTGAGAAGCTCAGCAACTGTTTAAGTCTGACCCCTCTTAGTCTCTGACACTGGTAATGTGCACAATTCACTGTCCTACCAAAGTAGGGAAATTGTAATGGCCTCTCTGTCTATAGATGCCGGTTGTTTAGCTGTGAGTAGTGGCAAAGGCTTTCTCGGCCTGTATTCTTAAAGGCACAGAAAGAAAGAAGCTTCTCTTTTCTTGCTGACCTCAGTTATTTTCTGTCCTTTCCATTTCAGGCTGTATATTTCTTTTCTGTCAGGCTGGGATTTTTATGTGACAGTGGCTGGCTGTTCACAGAATGCTCTGCAGCCACAGTATTGATGAGGGGAAACAAAAGAAGAACCAAACAGTTTCTCTTCCTCCCATTTTAGGTCAGGAAAATCTCCCCAACTTTCTGAAAGGCATATTGAAAAAAAAATCAGTAAATTTGTGAACGTGCAGTTAGTACTTAGCAGACAAATTACATTTCTTCCGAAATGTTCCAAAATGCATTCATTTTCAGAGTACATTACTTTCATAATTCTGTGTGGAACATTAAATGAGAATTTCCCTGAGCTGGCTACAGAGCACACTTTTATATTTCATAGTCTGACACGGAGCCCAGGATAAGTAATGAAAATCTTTTAGAAAAGTGACAATCTTGTCTAGCAGCCTGGCCTGGTGAAGAGATTGCAACATAAAACAGATGAGTGCCCTGCTTGACAGCTAATTGTGTCGGGCTTAATTACAACAAGCAGAATTTAATCGGCTGTGCAGTGCGGTTTTTTAGGCTGGGGGAACCATCTGGAATGTACCTTGCTTGTGGGCTGATGGAAGGGAAGGGTTTCACCGGATTGTGAAGACAGGGAAGCAACGGTGCATGTATTTATAAGCAGCAGAAGTTGCTTAGTATATTTCATTTGAGTCATATGATGGATTTCAGGGATCTTTACGCATACGTGCGCAGCGTTACCTGATGGCTACGAGGCCTCGGAAACAGTCCCTGAGTTGATTCGGTGGGTCTAATTCTCCATAGCCCTAGTCTTGTCCAGCCACATCCGCCAATGCAAAGGGAACAGAATGGTAGCGCCTTAAACCTGCCATGCATTGTATGAATGACTGCACATGGTGCAGAGCAAAGGAGAATCGGGCCTAGTGGGTTTTTTGCCATCTGATAGCCATACGGGTAGCCTGTATGAAGGCAATTTTACAGTTTTCAGCACCGTTCCAGTGGCCATGTGTCCCCCCTAAAGGCCATCACTATTGGTGCAGTTGGCAACCTTGCTGGCAGCCTCAGTAGAGAGACAGAGGGCTGGATGGTCTATTGGAGACTGAGCTTTTTTCTTGTTCCGTAGAGGTGGTCCCTGTATGCCAGAGGAGTGACTGGAGGGGGCGGAGTGTCGTGCTGCACCTTTTTCAGAGCTGGGTTCTCTGTTGCTCCACCCCTCTGTGCAGTCGCTGACATCGGAGCAATATGAGTGTGACATGGGTGTCTAGTGCTTCTCTTCTCATCAGTTGTTGCTTTGCTCTGGTGTGAGGTTCAGGGCTATGGAGAGTCAGGCCCAAGTTGTATGGCAATAGAGAATCAGGGCCTCAATCTACAGGCTTGGTAATCTTGCATTTTCCACCAGTGCTAAAGCCGCATGAAACTGCTTTAAAAGGAGCCTGTCTTTATTTGAGAAATGGCACTGTCTCTCCTGGGCAGAACATGATGACTTGTCCGGCAACTTCTGGTTGGCCAAGCTTTGGCTCAATGAGATTAAACTGTAGACAATCTGCAATGGAGGCTGAAAGGCCATTTGCAGTCTCCCACAAGCCATCGCTTCAGGAAGCTATACTGGGAACTGTGGGCTAGATACCCAGAGGGTTGTTGTGCTGTACTGCTGCACAACTGGGGACGTGGGGCAAAACAGCCAATGAAAACCGGATGGCCAGTGGAGACAGGCTGCACTGATGGCTCTCACACTGGTTCAGTTAGCATGGTTCAGCTTTCTCCACGGGCCACAGTTTTAGAGTGAAGTCTGGCAGATGGCCTAAGCCCAAGTGTAGGCGCTTCTAAGTTCTAGGCCTGACTTGCCCTGTGACCTTAGACAAGTCGCTTCACTCCCCCTGTGGAGCATAAGACCTACGTACTTCAGAGGCTTAATTGGTAAATGCTTTGACGAATGCAATTGCTAAGCAGTGCTACAGAGATGTAGCGAGCTTAAAATAGATGTAAAGTGGGCCTTTAAGTTCTATTTTTGCACAGTGTGTATAAGCCAAAGAGGAGGGTGGGATGTATAACAACAAGGTGCAGGGAGCTGGGCCACTTAATCTCAGTGGCTTTGTTGTGTAGACCTGCAGTTCAAAGGCTGCCCCGCGGAGACCAGGGAGTAAAGGTTCAAAAGATGCTGTTTCTTTGGCTTAAAGAGAATGTGACTCAAAGTTTAATTTCACTAGTGACCACCAGAATGCTCAGCAAATTGCCAGGGCCTTTCCAGGTGGTCTCCCCTGGCCGTTTCATTGACAATTATTTTATTGCCTACAATTATAAGACCCCCGCCCATCACCATAATGTCTGGGCATGTTCCAGCACTTTGAAGCTTTTGGGTTGCCAGTGAAGCCTGCCTGACTTGTCATGTGTTGAGTCTGGCTTTCCACTGGCCGCTCCCCTGGTCCGCTGCCCTCCCACTCCCACAAAACACAGCCCCACATGCATACTAGTGAGATCTCTGTGATCCTTTCAGGTCCATGGAACCATACTGATTCTGTTGCCTTCGGGGCCTTATCCACCCACAGGGGGCAGGGTTTGGGCCTATAGTCATGATGTGTAGCACTTTCATCCACAGGCCTAAAAACGTGTACAAGAAACAAGTGAGCATTATGGTCCCCAGTGGGGAAACTGAGACACAGCAGGGAAGTGACTTGCCCAGGATCATGCCATGTGCCAGTGGGAGGGGCTGGAAAGAGAAAGCAGACTTCCTAATTCCCAGCTGCGGTGGTTACTCGCTGGGCCACATTAAAAGAGAGTCTTGTTTTAAGCCTAAACCCAATTTTTGCTGTTTTCTGGGTCAAAGGAGCAGCGTTCTACTGGGAAGCAGCCTGTTTCGATCCAGATGAACGTGATGGCCAGCCTATCAAAGCTGTTTTTCAGATTCGCTCGCGTGGCTTTGCAGAACCTTCTGGCATCTGCTAGGAGGAAACTCTGATTAACCCAACATTATTCTTAAACACCTATTGCTTCTGCAGCTGCTGCCCTGCTACTGTTATCTAAGGCGGCTGGGCGTAAATATTCTCCTAACTGCTTGGCATGATCCTTTGGGACAGAAGGCCCTGCGTGAATGGAAGATATTATTAATTATCAGCAGCTCTTGTCCTAATAAAGGGCCAGGGTTTTTCGACGCATGGGGCTTTGATTCAACAATCATCTTTCAAGCAGCCGGCTTGCAGCCTCACCTTAAACTCTCAGCACAGCAAACTCTTTGCCAAATATAACCCGACTGCTAGGCCATGATGGATATATATGTATATCCCCTTCCCTGCCTCAATGATCAGATGGCGAAGCAAATGGCTCCTATGACAGATGTGAGATCTTGGAAGCGTGGAAACATCGAAAGACTTATTCTCCTGGGATGTGCCAGACACCATAGGCGCAGGAAATATTAATGGACCTTTCTCCATCAGTAAGTGTGGTGTGTATCTTTGTGGTTTTCTGGCTTGCTGGGTCGGTTTCCTGTGGCATCTAGAATTATTAATGAAAAGTCACCCAGTGCCAGTTATGCAGATATCAGCCTTTCCTGGGGAGAGGGGCATTGATGGGTTTTATCTGTTTCAGGAGGGCTGGCCTCCAAACTATTACCACCCCCCCCCCCCCAAAGAAAAAGAAAAGTGTCAGCATGAACTAAGTAGGTCCCAAGGAGGCAATATCTTGCTGGTAGGCAGAAAAACCTGCAAGGGTCTCCAAGTGGAAGATGGCGCAACAGCTGGTAAGCCTGGCATCCGTGTAGCCTGCTTATTATTTTATCATACATTTTTTTTTCTCTGTAAGTGTACTGTGCTCTGTGTAAACTGGCTGCTCACTGGTTGAGAGGAGAGAGAGGAAAAAAAACCACACACGCGAACGAACAGCAGGTGCTGGACTAAAGCGTGCGAACTCCCCTACAGGTACTTTGTTCCCTCCTTCTCTGCCCCCAAATGGATTTGACCAGCCCTGCCAGCCTCTTGTGTAAAATCAGGGCTTCCCATAGACCACTTCGCGGAGATCGCTTCCCTGTTGTGAGGCGCTTGGATGGTGGGTGCTTGAGCGGTGAGAATTATACTTCCACTGTGGCCTCTCAGATACTCTGCACAAAGCTTATTTTACCTGGGCTTTGCATACAGACTCGAGGAGACTGTTTGTTTTCATAGCTTCATGCAGTTTAAGGACACAAGGGATCATTCGCTTCTCTAGTCTGACTCCTGTATGTCACGGGCCATTACATTTATTTCACCCAGATACCGCTATATTCCGTGTAATGGCTTTAGTTAGACTAAAGCATTTCAGTCCTTGGGAGACTGCACTGTAGCGTGTAGGGAACCAGGTGTCCGGTTTTCGACTGGAACACCCGGTCGGAAAGGGATCCTCGTGGCTCCAGTGAGCACCGCTGACCAGGCTGTTGACTGTCCGGTTGGCGGCACTGTGCAGCGGGGCTGGCGGGCTTCCTGCTAGCTTTCACGGCGCGTGGATCCCGGAAAGCAGCCGGCATGTCTCCACTCCGGCTCCTATGTGTAAGAGCAGCCAGGCAGCTCTGCCCGCTGCCCCCCCCCCCGGTACCAAGTGCCTCCCCCACAGCTCCTATTGGCTGGGCCGCAGCCCTGATTCCCCCTCCCACACTCCGAACCCCTCAGACCCAACCGCACTTCAGAGCCTGCACCCCCAGCCAGGGCCCTCACCCCCCCAGCCCGGATCCCCCTCCCCCACACTGAATCCCTCATTTCTGGCCCCATCCCCAGCCAGAGCCCTCACCCCCTCCCGCATCCCAGCCCCCTGAGCCAGCCTGGTGAAAATGAGCAAGTCAGAGTGGGGAGAGTGAGTGACAGGGGGCATGGTGTGAGCAAGGGATGGGCCACAGAGAAGGGGCAGAGCAGGGGCGGGACAAGGGTGTTGGGTTTTATGTGAGCAGAAAGTTGGCAACCCTCATAGCGTGCCACAAGCAGAGAACAGGAAAGGCTGAGGTGCCACCAGGGCAGGGAATCGATTAGGATGGATATGCCCAGATGATCCCAGCAGGTGATCCACACCCGATCCCACAGAGGCGGGTGAAACCCCTCCAAGGTCTCTGCCAATTTGACCTGGGGGAAAATACCTTCCTGATCCCAAAACTCACGATCCGTTCAATCCTGAGCATGTGAGCAAGCGTCCCAGCATCTGGAAAGGATTCTCAGCTCTCAGGGGCTAACGTGGATGGATGACTTTGTGCTTTCGCTCCTCAGGCTTTGCTTATGATTCTCCAGCATGGCTGAGGGTCGGTATTTCTGTGGTTGTCGGCAAGCACTTTGGACACTGATGCGTGCTCCCCCTCGCTTTCAGTCCAGCATTCCCCAGAGGGCCAGGTCTCACTGCACGAAGTTACCTCAGATCCCCTGTCCCATGGCAATGCACTAAGGCCCTCCCACATGGATGCACCTCGAGCATCCACCCTCGGTGATCGAGCACCTTTCCTTCACTCTTCACCAGCTGCCCTTGCTTAGGTGCCATCCAGCAGGGCCACCGCCTTCTGTTCCTCCAGACTTTGCAGAGCTGGCTGCTATTCCTGGCACTGCCGCCCGCTCAAATCGGCTTCCTGGCTTCCGCTGTTTGTTTTGACATGGCTGTGCTGAGAAGTTCCTTCACCTCATGCGGCGTTTTTCTTGGTGTAATTGACTTGCTGTGTCTCTTTTCCCTGTCCATTTTACCCAATCTTCCGTGGTTTGATCTCTGAAAGGCTGATGTGGGCTTCCCGCTGTGCTGACAGCGCTGCCTATGCTGCCTGTCAACTTCTCCATCCTTTCAGCGCTTTCCGACAGTGCTGCAATGACACTTGCACAAGCCAGGTAATGCTGATAGTTGCTGATTACCACCACACCATGCCAGAGTCATGTTTGATTCATCCCCCTTCCCCTCCACTGAATTCTGGCAAGGTAATGGGAACGGGATACTACCCTGCTGTGCTAACGTGGCCAGGACTGTAACAAGCCACTCAAGATATCATGGCATTAGAGTGGCACGTTCTAGGATTCTGCAGAAGCGTTCAGGTGAGTTCTCCTCTTGTCAGATGCAAAGTCCCTGCATAAAGATGCAGGTAAATTTAATGCTGAGTTATAATGGCAGGTGCATCTTGCTAGACAAAGGTTTGGAGTGGCTCTTTCAGGGGCAGATGGAGCTACGGTCTGGGTCAGAGAGGTTCTGCAGGAGAACCTTAGGAGCAGCCAACCTTGGGAGAAAGCTTATGCTGAAATTTATGCTCTACCTACTCTTCTTTGAGTTACCAATAAGGCCAGACGCCAAGAAGGGGTAAAGCTGAGACTAGATACATGGCTCCAGGTCCTCAGCTGGTGTAAACTGGTGTAGCTCCATTGAAGTCAATAGAGTGACATTCTCAGTTGGTGCAAACCAATGTGGCCCAGCGTATGTCCAGTGTGTTTGTCCAGCATATGTCCAGTGTGTTTGGCACGGGGTGGTTGTCCATTTGCTCACAACCCTGTAAAACCCATTTGCCCTCCAGAGTCGAACACTTAAATAAAAGGTCCGAATCCTACCTCATCCCCTCATCACCACCGTCCGAGAGCTTGCATGGACACTAAGGGTATGCTGCACTGCAGTCACAGGGTGTGATTGCCGCTGGTGTAGACATACCTGAGCGAGCTAGATCAAAGTGAAGCTGCTTCAGTGTGAGCTAGACAACTGAGATGACGCAGGGTTGTTGTCAGATTAAAGCTAGCTCGGGTATGTCCGCATGAGCGGCAGTCACACCTGGTGATTGCAGTGCAGACATACCCTTAGACATGTCATTGTCCACTCGATCCTCTCCTCTCAACATGAGGCAGCTGGCCTTTCCGGACACTCTCTCAGGAAAACTAGTTACAACAATTACAAGTTTCTTTAAGAATTGTTGGAAAATGGAGCTAATCCAGAAAGGACATTAGCAGATGTGCTGAAAGGCTTTGGGGAAGTCTGCAAGTGCTTGGACCACTTGAATTTTGCAGGCTAGAGGTCAGGGCTTCTGACCAGGCCGAGTAAAAGCTCTGCTCAGCACAGGGACTGTGGTTTTCAGCTGGTGTCACTGGGAGTTGCAAGGAAAATCAGATCCTTCTTGCAGCCTCTTTGGGTACGTCTACACTAACTGCCAGATTGGCGGGTAGTGATAGATCTATCGGGGATCGATTTATTGCATCTAGTGTAGATGCAATAAAATCAATCCCCGATCTCTCTGCCGTCAACTCCGGAACTCCACCGCGGCGAGAGGTGGAAGCGGAGTTGACGGGGGAGCGGCAGCGGTCAACTCGCTGCTGTCCTCACGGCCAGGCAAATCAACCTAAGATACGCTGACTTCAGCTCCGTGAATAGCATAGCTGAAGTTGCGTATCTTGGGTCGACCCCCTTCGTGTAGACCTAGCTTTTGATTCAGGCTGCTACCTTGAACTGCTTCCTCAACTCTTTTCTGCTGGAAGCAGCATTGATTCCACCTCCTCAGTTATTGCAGCGTGGAAAACTCAGTATCCTAGACCATGTCATACTCTGCCACACTCCTGAAAATCTGGAGTAATTGCACTGAATTCAGTAGAGTTGCTCTGGATTTTTGCAGTGTGTCTCTGAGCAGACTTTAGACTCCTGCTCTTACACTTACTGCCATGGATGTAACAGTCAGTGGTGACTGAAGCAATATCCCCGTTTAGCTGTTGGTTTGTTTTTTCAAGTTCACATGCGGCTCCAGTTCTGTGGGAGTAGTTTCTGGCTGTGCACATACATGGAAGCTGTGGGTATGTGTGGATACCCTTTATTGCACTTAGAATCATAGAATATCAGGGTTGGAAGGGACCTCAGGAGGTATCTAGTCCAACCCCCTGCTCAAAGCAGGACCAATTCCCAACTACCATCCCATCCAGGGCTTTGTCAAGCCGGGCCTTAAAAAATTCAAGGAAGGAGATTCCACCACCTCCCTAGATAACCCATTCCAGTGCTTCACCACCCTCCTAGTGAAATTATTTTTCTTAATATCCAACCTAAACCTCCCCCACTGCAACTTGAGACCATTACTCCTTGTTCTGTCATCTGGTACCACTGAGAACAAAAGCAGCTATCAAATCCCCCCCCCCCCCCCCATTCTTCTCTTCTGCAAACTAAACAATCCCAGTTCCCCTCAGCTTCTCCTCATAAGTCATGTGTTCCAGCCCCCTAATCATTTTTGTTGCTCTCCGCTGGACTCTTTCCAATTTTTCCACATCCTTCTAGTAGTGTGGGGCCCAAAACTGGACACAGTATTCCTAGGGGGAAGCAATGTTATCCAGAGGTTAGGGCAGTAGAAGGGTACCCAGGAGACCTGAGCTGTATTCCACTCACTTCCTGTGTGACTTTGGGGAAGTCACTTTGTCTTGGTTTCTCCATCTGTTAAAACAGATACTTTCCTTCCCTAGTAAAGGGCTTTGAGATCTGTGGGTGAAAAGCAGTTGTATTGTGTGAATATGTGGCAGTGTTATAAATGCGGAGCCCTTCCAAAGACATGGCACCTCAGCCACATGTGCTCTTCTCCTTGTTTCTTTGTAAATGGTTTTAATGAAGATGTAAATAACAGCACAGTAATTCCATGGAGGAATTAAACACGGCCACCACCACCAAAAAACAAGAAACATAGGACAAGTATTCTAGTAGTATATGCAGGTCCTGACCAAGATCAGAACCCTATTGTGCTAGGTGGCATATGCGTGCATGCGCGCTCGCTCTCTCTCTCGCTCTCTCTCTCTCTCTCTCTCCATATTCCAGATAGGGTGACCAGATAGCAAGGGTGAAAAATCAGGATGGAGGTGGGGGATAATTGGCACCCATATAAGACAAAGCTCTGAATATCGGGACTGTCCCTATAAAATCGGGACATCTGATCACTCTAATTCCAGATAAAGAGACTGAATTAGAGTAATAAAGGCCCAGGTTTGTAAAGCTATTTAGGCTTTGCTGTGCTCAGTATTGCAACACCTGACTGATTTAGGAACTCGTCTCATTTTCAAAAGTGATGTTGGTACTTAAGAACCTACATGCTGTCAACTCTCAATGAGATTTAGATTCCTAAGTGCCCAAATCCCTTTTGAATCAGTTAGGAATTGAAACACTGAGTGCCGCAATGCCTAAATACCTTTTAAAAATCTGACCCTAAGTGACTTTCCTTAGACCACACAGGGTAGCTGTGGCAGAGTTTGGGAATTAGACAAGTTCATGGAGGATAGGTCCATCAATCAGGACGGGCAGGGAGGTGTCCCTAGCCTCTGTTAGCCAGAAGCTGGGAATGGGCAACAGGGGATGGATCACTTGATTACCTGTTCTGTTCATTCCCTCTGGAGCATTGGCCACTGTCAGAAGACAGGATACTGGGCTGGATGGATCTTTGGTCTGATCCAGTATGGCTGTTTTTATGCTCCTATATTCTTACTGAACCCCCATCTCCTGAGTCTTAGTCTTAACTGGAAGACCTTGCTTCCTCCCTTAACAGTGACTCTGGGCTGCTCTTCTTTCACGCATACATTTCAAAGCCCATCACAAGTGCTAATTAATAGATCCCTGAAACACTCCTGTGAGGCAGATGTCTTTAACTCTGCTTTGAATGGGGAAACTGAGGCACCACTTTCTCCAAAGTTTTACAGCAAGTCAGTGGCAGAGTCGGAGTCAGAAAATTGGCCTCCTGAGTCTGAGTGTCCTGCTTTGACCACTAGACAAGGCTACTGCCAGAAAAAGGTATCTGGGAAAAGCAGGTGGCAAGCTCAGGAGGACCACATTAGTGCCATGTGGTGTTCTTCATGTCTATGAAGAAGAGCTCTGTGAAAGCTCAAAGCTTGTCTCTCTCACCAAGAGAAGTTTGGTTCAAGAGAAGATGTTACCTCCCCTGCCTTGTGTAGCAGAGAGACAGACAAAAGGTATAAAGTTACTTCTTATGGGTGT
Source organism: Mauremys mutica (assembly GCF_020497125.1). NCBI lineage: Eukaryota > Metazoa > Chordata > Testudines > Geoemydidae > Mauremys > Mauremys mutica. The sequence continues at coordinate 6,846,905 of NC_059095.1, forward strand.
TAACTGGGTTGGTGTCTGTCTGGAAAACATAAGGGTTAAATCAAAAAATGATGCGAGTCACAGTTGCCATATCACAGTGGATGGGAGAAGATTGGCCTCAGAGCCCTTATTAAAAAAAATACTACAGCAATGATTTGAAACACCGCAGGTCACAACAGCAACAGTGCAGCTAACTAGCTAGATACTACGGGCCAGATCCTGATCTCTGTTACACTGATGTAAATCTGGAGTAACTTCACTGATGCCAATGGACTAACTCCAGATTTACACTGGCGTAACAGAAAGCAGAACGTACTCCTAAGGATCTGATTCTTTTTTTACTCGTGCCCCATTTTACACCTGCGTAATTCAGCTGGACCCGATCCTCAGCTGGTGCAAATTGGCATAGCTCCATTGACTTCAATGGAACTACAAAGATTTGCACAGGCTAACACAGTCCATTGTCTCCAGTGGATGCAGAATGCTGATTTACGCTGGTGTAAGGGTGGTCAGAATTGGGCCGTCCCTGCTACACCATACCACAGCGGGCTGTAGATTTTCCTGGAGCTGGTGGGAAAAGATGCATTAGGAAAGGATGGGGTGAAGGAGAGGAAAAGGGAAGTGGATGGGGAGAAACAAAAAGACAGGCAAGGAGGAGTGTGAGGCAAAGGCTTTTCAAAGGCTCTAATCCTGTAATAACATTTAGATGCACCAACATGATTGTTTTCGAGTAGCAGCCGTGTTAGTCTGTGGAAGGCAGGGACAGCCAAAATCCAACATAGTTTACCTGAAATGCACCCAAAACATCCCATCAAGCAGTGCCTCCTGCTTACATTTTTCTGCTTAGTAGCCACATGGACACAGCAACGGCTGCGGGTTTGAAACAAACAAACAGCCCCGGGTCCTGCAAACTTCCTTTCGGAATGGGTGGGCAATAATGACAACCACGATCAATGTGCTCGTGAGCCTGCATCGCTTTGCTAATAGCAATCACAGCCCCATAGATGGCAGTGGCAAGTTAAAATCCAGTCGGCTGCTGCGTTCTGGCTTCCATGACAGAGGGACGTGCCTGGGCATACAGAAAGCCCTGAATATTGACAAAACCACCAACTTTTGTTTGGCTTAGGGTGGTTATCTTCTCACTGGAAGTGAAACCTTGTGTTTTCCCTGGGCTTGCTTCAGAGGGGAGCTGAAACTGTTCAAAGGATTGGAGGGCTTTCTTTGAAGCAATGGAAGGCCAAGCAAGAGAAGGGAGGAAAGAGCCATGGATAGGAGGGAGTAGTAGAGGGGAGAGGGGGCAAAGCAGGGGGACAGGGCCCAGTGTCAGTGGAAGTTCTGTGCCCGGGCTCTGTATGACCCTGGGAGTGGAACAGAGGAGAGAGCTTATTGCTGTGCACAGTAGAACCTCAGCGTTACGAACACCACGGAAACGGAGGCTGTACGTAACTCTGAACACAACATTAGGCTTGTTCTTTCAAAAGCTTACAACTGAACATGGACTTCCCACAGCTTTGACACGTTCCTATGCAGAAGAAAAAGGCTACTTTTAGCCATCTTAATTGAAACGAAACAAGCACAGAGGCAGTTTCCTTACTGTCTCAAATCTTTTTTTAACTTTACTAAAAAAATAATTTGTTTAACATAGTACTGTGCTGTACTGAATTTGCTTTTTTCGTCTCTGCTGTTGCCTGATTGAGTACTTCCAGTTGCAAAGGTGTGAGGTTGACTGGTCAGTTCATAAATCTGGTGTTTATGACTCTGAGGTTTTCCTGTATTTATTTGCCTAGTGCCAGGCACTTTACAGATGAGCAGGAAAATAGGGTGCCAGTCCTTCCCATCTCAGGAAGGGAGAGCGGATTAATATGAGTCAGTGCCCTGGAGAAGAGGAGGGAGCCGAGCTGCAGGATATGAATTTGCTCTGCGGTTGGGAAGATGTAAGAGAGGCCAGGGCACAGAGGTTTGGGGGCGTCAGTAACATCCTCCTGACTTTTAAGCAATTGCACAGAATTACATGCAGTTCCCTTTCCCACCTGCTCTTCTTCCACATTTCCAAGCTGCAGTCATAACCCAGCAGGGCCAAGTCTATTCCTGGGTGTAATTCCACCAGCATCAGTGGAAATAGCTGAAATCAACAGAGTTATGTTAGGGGTGAAACTCTGAGCTCTGCGGGGTAGGGGATGATGACTTCTTCTCTCTGGAGAGTGCCTAGTGCATTGTGGGCACTGCGGGAAAGCCAGGTCAGTGAACTGGCAGGTTAACCCCAATGACACTCAGTTTCTCCTGTGGGGCCCTGCTTCCTCATGAAGTCAATGCGACATGCTCTGTGGGTGGTCCAAAGAGAGTAACCACCTACTTTTGTTTGCGGCCCTGCTTCAGCCTGGTACCTAAACACCTGCCAAAGCATGTGACTAGTCCTAGTGACTTCATTGTGGGTTATTTATGTGATTAAAGTTAGGCACATGCTAAATACCTTACCAGCTCAGGAGTCGTGTTTATCCATTAGCACCTGTGGTTGATACCTGGCCTGCAAGCCAGAGATCCCAGGTTCTTTCCTTACTGATGATGGACCCAGCAGGCAGGTTTTTACATGAAGGGCAGAAATTCTCATCGGCATCTATGGAAGGCGATGTGAGGGCTCCCTTGAACTACAGATTGTGGCCCTCGCTGTAGAAGGAAAAAGAGGGCCTTTCAGCCAGTTGGATTTGCTTTTTAGCTTGGACATTTCCTCTTTGACTGGATCTTTGACCCCGCAGATGTGCCCGGTGTGCAAAGCACCCTGGGTTTAAACACGGTACTATATTAAATATTTATAACAAGTTACAGCTGCAGGGAAGGAAAGAGCTATTAACATTTATCTGGCACCTCTGGCTTTCTTGTCAAACTCAAGCAAAGTAGCCCCAGTGGCCCGATCATATGAAGAATGCAGTATCTCCTGGAAGGTACCAAACACCCTCAACTGCTGCTCTCTGGCAGAGAGGATCAGGCCCTCTGATACTGCCTATCTATGCTTCAAAGGGTGAAGCTGGCTCTTTTGAAGTGGAAATGGAGTTATTATTATTTATTATTATTTCCCCTGTCATCCATTTCTCTCCTGTTTCTTTCTTTCTCGCCGATGCATGATGGAGCTTTCGTCTCCATGTTTCCAGGGTAACGGAAATAACTTTCTTCCAGCCCAGAGGTAGAGCAGACCCATTCTGCTGGAAAATTCAAAGCAAGGATTAAAATTTATAAAACAGCGCACGACCCAGTGCAGCATCAAGCTGCTCCCTGCCAATTCATCCGAAGCACCATGAATAAGTAGCAAAGCCATGGCCGCTCTAGGATTCCTTGTAGGGTCCCTCCTGGTGGAGACAAGCCAGAGCTTGGCTGTAGTGGATAGAAAGGGGATTTTTTCTCGAGGCTGCTGGATATGGACAGATTCTTTGACTCCCTCTGGATCCCTAGCTCCCTGTCTGTGTTGCCTAGTCAATAAAGAGAAGTAGTGATGCCCAGTGGATAGAGCATTGGATTAGAAACCTGGTGTGGAGAATGTTAGCTTTATTATTTTTTATTACTATTATACATACCTCAGTTTGCCTGCTTGATGATATTCTGTCTGACTACTTAGAGTTAAATGAAGAAGGGTTGGTAGGAAAAACAAGCAGAACTACTTAAGTGCTTAAAGTTAGATACATGTCTAAGTACCTTACCATGTAAGCAATGGTGCTAGTCCATTAGCGCCAGTGGCAGAGCCTTGTACAGCAAAGCTAGAGATCCCAGGTTATAGCCCTGATGGTGACCCTAGACTCCTAAAAATGTAGGTCTGGAAAGACCTCTAGAATTCATCAAGTCTAGGGGTTATAGTGGACCACAAGCTAAATATGAGTCAACAGTGTGATGCTGTTGCAAAAAAAAGCAAATGTGATTCTGGGATGCATTAGCATGTGTGTTGTGAGCAAGACACGAGAAGTCATTCTTCCGCTCTACTCTGCGCTGGTTAGGCCTCAACTGGAGTATTGTGTCCAGTTCTGGGCACCACATTTCAAGAAAGATGTGGAGAAGTTGGAGAGGGTCCGGAGAAGAGCAACAAGAACGATTAAAGGTCTAGAGAACATGACCTATGAAGGAAGGCTGAAATAATTGGGTTTGTTTAGTTTGGAAAAGAGAAGACTGAGAGGGGACATGATAGCAGTTTTCAGGTATCTAAAAGGGTGTCAAGGAGGAGGGAGAAAACTTGTTCATCTTAGCCTCTAAGGCTAGAACAAGAAGCAATGAGCTTAAACTGCATCAAAGGAGGTTTAGGTTGGACATTAGGAAAAAGTTTCTAACTGTCAGGGTGGTTAAACACTGGAATAAATTATCTAGGGAGGTTGTAGAATCTCCATCTCTGGAGATATTTAAGAGTAGGTTAGCTAAACGTCTATCAGGGATGGTCTAGACAGTATTTGGTCCTGCCTTGAGGGCAGAGGACTGGACTTGATGACCTCTCGAGGTCCCTTCCAGTCCTTGAATCTATGAATAAGTCCAGCCCCCTGCACTGTGGCAGGACCAGGTAAACCTAGACCAACCCTGACAGGTGTTTCACCAGACATAAGACATCTCTGGGTGTACAGCTTCAAGATAGTAAAGCAAACCATGGTTGGGCCATTAATTGGGAAGATATTTCCTGGTGCCAGGTGGAGTTACACAGCTGGTTTACCAAAGCTGGGTGCCCAAGATCAAAAGAACACTAAGCAGTTGAAAACTCCTTCTCTTGGGAGGAAGTTGCCAGGGACTGTCTTGTGGAGAGCAGATGGACTGAAACACAGGAGATGTGGCAGCTAGGCTTCCTCAAACTTTGCGGGAAATGGTCAGACTCAGGCATATAGGCCTTTAGTTGTCTTAATCCTCTTCTCTGATTGCTACATACCTGTGGGAGAATAAGCAATGTTTGTTTTGGAGAAGTTGTTTTGAGTCCCTCTAATCAGCCACTGGTCACCGGCTCCTGGCGGGATGTTTCTTGCAGGAACCAAACACCGTTGGAACTGTCATGTCAACATTGTTGGGGAAAAGGGGAGCTGCAATCCAGAGATTCCATCCAAGATCTGTTCGGGGTTCCACCCGCAAGAGAGGCGAATTAAGCGAATCCTGTTGCCTGAGAAGGAGGTAGGAGAGGCAGTCTAATTCCATTGAAATCAACTGAACTGCTCTCATTCACATGAAGTGAGGATAGCAAAGGGGGTCTAAGGGCAAAAGGTCCAAGGTGCATCTCACCCTGTTCACAGTAACACCTGGTCCTGCTGCGTGACCATGGGCAAGTCACGTCACCTCTCAGTTTCTGCATCCATAAAATAATAATGCAAACCTCCTTTGTTAAGTGCATTGAGACCTAAGGATGGAAAGTGCTGTATAACAGCTAGGGGCTATTATCAGTGGTATCTCTACCCAGGGTCTTCCTGAATACTGTCCTGGACCTGGAATGGACTGCTCATTACATGGCATTTGTTTAATCCAGTGGTTCTCAAACTGTGGGTTGGGACCCCAAAGTGGGTCACGACCCTGTTTTAATGGAGTCTCCAGAGCTGGTGTTAGACTGGCTTGGGCCCAGGGAAAAAGCCAAAGTGTGAGCCCCGCCACCCAAGGCCCAAGCTCAGGCTTCGGTCCCCCCTTCTGGGGTCGTGTCATAATTTTTGTTGTCAGAAGAGGGTCTCAGTACAATGAGGTTTGAGAACCCCTGGTCCGATCGCTCAAGGGGGTTAACATTTTCTAAATCATCCCCAGAACCTGGTGCTGGGCTAAAACTCTACAGATTTCAACCCTTCCCCTTAGAGAAGGAGAGAAGTTGGATTTGAACCCCCCGCAGGTTGGATCTCGAACTGGAAAGAACCTATTTCCCAACTCTGTCTGGGTGAAGGCAAAAACTTGCAAGGTTTTGGCTCCAACTACTGGAAATCTCACCCCAAACTGCTGACCTGGTGCGATTTCTGCCACGTGAGGGTCCAAATCTCTCACGAAGAACGTGGGAGTTTTCACTGCTGTCAATCTGGAATCTGAATCCACACCCAAAGCCTAACCCCGGTCACTATCCTCTCTGCTCGGCCCTGTTGCTATTGGAGCCCTTTGGGAGGGCTCAGCCAGTACCACCCAGGGCAGCCTCTGCTTTGCAAGGCCAGATCCTCACTTTGTGAAAATGGGTGCAGCTCAAGTGATTTCAGTGGAATTATATCCCCTCTCCTGTCTACCCCTAGCACAATGGGGCCCTGATCTCTTCATGAGCTCCTCAGGCACTACAGTTATTTGTACTGCAGTAATGCCTAGATGCCACAGTCCAGGATTGGGGTCTGCATTGTGTTAGATGCTGTACGTACGTACACACACACACACACGTGTACACACACACACACACACACACTCTAAAATTTTCATTAGGGCCTAAGACCCATTTTCAAATGTGACCTTTTTGGCACTGAGGCCCAGATGCACAAAGCTATTTAAGCTCCTAACTCCTATTGAAATCAATGGAAATTAGGTGCCTAAATACCTTTGAGCATCTGAGCCTGAAGAGCCTTTCATCTAATTGACTGTCAGTGAAATGCAGGGTCCTGAGTCACTTTTGAAAATGGCGATGAGGCTCCGAATTTTTACCCTCACCCCCAAAAAGACAGTCGCTACCCCAAAGATCTCACAATCCCTATAATAAGTTGATACAAGAGGTTGATGCAACAAGCAACTACAGCTACTGCAACAGAAATAATAGTCATATTAATAACATTGTTTTTTACACTAGCCATTAATTCTCCTCTAGAAACCCCAGTAACATTTGCAAAGAGGAGCTGCCATGGTTTTGTCGGAGTGTCTTCCATCCCACAACACACATCTGCCTTGTTAGCTGTCAATGGAACCCATTAGAATTCTGCCTTTCACGGCAATCAACTCATTTGCACATTGCTAAGTAAAGGCCTCCTGATGAAATATTAATTCTGAATTAATACCCTCTGATTTTACACCTTTTGAGTGGAGTCAAACTTTGGAGAGGAACGCGAGGGCTGGTAGCGCTGTGTGTCGGCAAGGGGCAGATGGCACCATTCCATCATTGTCGAGTTGGCTGGCGAAGTGGAATCAGTTGGGGGTAGACGCTCCATTTATGATACAGGGAGTCAGACACTAAATGATACCAAAGCATAATTACTAATAAATGTTTAATTAATGGCTTATGAATGTGTTGATAAGTTTATTAAAGTGATGCATGAGCGCATGAATATTTCTGAGCAGGCACTACTCAGGAAAGTTATTGCTGAAGAGTGTGTTAACAAGGTGATTAAACTGTTTACATGTGGCGTTTACAAGACTTACATTCACTCCAGTTAGTTGAGCATTTTATGGCCCATCTCAGCTGAGCCATTCCCATCCTGATTTTCCTTTTTTTTTTTTTAATATAAATCCTTCTTACATATACGTAAACAAACTGTTGATTTTAATTACATTATCAATTAACGATAATATCCAGCACTGTGAACCAAAGCAGATGAGTTAATTGTTATGAGAAGTTTAACTGTAGCTTCCTCTGTGGGAATTCTCACTTCTGGAAAGGACGCTCCTAAAGGGTCAGCTCAGTCAAGCTGCTGACATGCCAGATAATTTGGGAATGAGAAAAAAAATGGCAGTTATATGCTCTTTTGCTCTCCCACTCTTCCTTGGGGGTGGGGGGGGAGAGCGGAATCCTACATGCATTTGATCACTGAACACCCAGCCCTCTCGATTAGAAAAGGCCTCAAGGCATAGTCCTTGCTAATTGCTAGCATTTTCCATTATCCTTTTGCAGCTTGAAATTGGCAACAGGTTTGGATGGAATAAGAATGCCAGAAAAATTAAAGGGCAGCCTGATTTGGGCGCTTTGAGGAAATGTGTTTCTATTTTCCAGCATCTTTGCATGGGCCGGTTTTGGCCAGGACCATAAGAGGAAGAGCCAGTGTACCAGAAGAAGGGTTGTTCTAATCTATTTTAATTAAAAATCTTGCTATCTGTTCATTACATTAGATCTATTTGATATTCTTGCTAATCTGTTTTTTCCAGTGTCTGGATTCTGGGTAAAATTTGCAAAAGCATCTTTCAGTGAGACTTAGGCTCCTATGTGCCTAAACCACTTTTCACTAAGATGGGCTCCTAAATCATGTAGGTGCCTTTGTAAATTTTACCCTCCTCTATTGTATTAGGCCAGTACTGAATCCGTTCTAGAGCATTTCTAATCTATTCCATTGATATCTCATCTAGTCAATATTCTATCAAGACATTTCTACCAGTAGCTAATCTAGTCTATCAGATCTATTTGAAGGCCTTGGTAATATGCTGATCACTGTTGTGTTTAGACTGTTCTCGTACTGCTGAGTGTCTTGCACCTTGCGGTGTTATTTATACCTGACCCAAGTGGGGATAAACCTCTATTCTGACTGAGTGGTGTATTTCACTCACCTTGCACGGGGGTTGATGACCACAAATGACACAGGGTACAGGAGACAAAAGATCAAATTCAGCTTGAAGGTAAAGAAATTATTAGTGAGGTGGCATTTTGTTTTCATGAGATTTCCAGACCAGTTTTGCACACCCAAAAGTTTAGTATAGTTTGCACATTTGGCATATTTCTCACCCTTAAACAATCACACCCTTTGTTCTCTCATCACAAACAAAAACCTTTGCAGCTGAAGCTACCTCCTGGAAACCATGCTGCCTTCATCTGTCTGAGATGGCCTCTCTCACCATGCTGTCTAACTACCTCATAAACTTTAATGTGTTTATCTTCAGTATGCCCCTGTGAGTTGGGTACGGCTATTACCCCCATTTTACAGATGGAGAACTGAGGCACGGAGAGAATAAGGATACATCTACACTGCCTAAAAAGCAACAAACACAAATCCCAGCAGGGAGTCTCAAAAGTTGGGTCAGCTGACTTGGGATAAAAATAGCAGCACACCTGATTTCACTCAGGCTCTGCTATAACCCTTTGTTGTGTTTCAGAGCCCATACTCTATCAGGAATGTCTACACCGCTACTTTTAGCTGCAGATCATGAGCCTGTATCAATTGACTCATTGCTGGTTTGTTTGTTTTTTTGGGAAGTGTAGATGTACCCTAAGCAGCTTGGGCAAAGTCTCACAGGTCTGTGGAAGAGCCAGGGATTGAACTTGGTTCTCTAAGTCCTAGGGCAGCGCTCTCAATTACTGAACTAGCCTTACTCTTTGGTTATCTTTCCACTATCAGTGCCAAACCCCTACAGGAGGCAGGGTCAGATTGTGGGACTCTGAGGCCAACCTTTGGTGCTCACTCAAATCAGTCACAGAGGATAATTCGAGCTGGGGATAGGATGGGGAGGAGACAGATTGGAGCTGTGATGAACATTCTCAACACCCCCCGAAACCAAGCATAATCTGTCCAGCGTGACACCCAAGTTTGTTGAAGTCATCACCAGGAGGTTTGGGTAGAACTGAACAGGCACTAGTTTTCCCATCCCAGGAGACTTCCCCTCCCCCCAAGATTTTTGAACATTTTCCCCATCTTGAATGGGGGTGAAAAGTCAAAATCTTGAAAATGTTCACAGACCTAAATAAATAAATTCAATATTGGATTTGATTGAAATGCTTCATTTAGATCATTTCAAATGGGTCTGATGTTGACTTTTAAAAATATTTTTTTATTTACTCTCAAATAAACTTACATTTCAAAACAAAAAGTCTCTTTGAACTGACAATCAGGAATTTTTCATATTGAAAATGGCCAAGCAGGACTTTTTGGACAATTTCAAAACTTTTTTTTTTCCAAAAAATGTTTGAAACGGGAAATATGTCAAAACCGTCCCTTTTCTGTGACATTTCAGTTTTGACAATTTGGCATTTTCCAACAGAAAAACATTTAATCAAAAAATTTCCAACCTGCTCTAGGTTTTAGCTCCTCTTCCTGTGCATTCACTGCTCTTCCCTCTGCCCTACATAATTCCAGTCTTTTGTGGAACATCTAGGGTCTGTCAATACTGCACACTAAGCCCAGGTTCTGACTCGTATTTGAGCCCAAACTCCCTGTCCATCCGTGCACAAATCAGTCTCACTCCGGTCAGCAAGCCCTCAGGACCCAAGTCCTTGCACCTTGCTAGCAGGGTTGGTTGGAGCCTGATTCCTGCTGTGACTGGTCCAAGCCCTGTCATTTTATAGTATGGACACAGCTCAGGCCTCAGACTCGAGTCAGGTCTGTGCAATGCAGTATGGATGTGATATCACAGTTGTGAGATCCAGGTCCAGCAATTGCAAGCCCAGTTTACCATGCAGTGTGGATGCTCAAGTACGGACTCGGAAACACCGAGTCCACCACTCTGGGTCCCACAAAACCGGGTTTATAATGCAGTGTAGACATACCCCTTCTCCCATTGCCACCCTGGATCTCCAGGGGACTAGGTGATCTTTTCCCCCCATTTTCAGTCTCTGGGTGGCAGTGGAGTGCTGGCCTCACAAGCCTTGGGAGGGTTTTTTGGAAGTGAAAGGCCTGAAACAGGGCAGGAAAGCCTCTTGCTGCTGCAGAAGTGAGGCCTGAGATGTCCCAGACTCCTATCGTCCTTAGACAACCCTGGCTATGCTCCATACCTGCATGCTTGGGGAAGGAACAGGAAGGCTTGCCCTCTCCTGAGCCTGCAGGCAGCACTCTGACCCCCAAGCCCATTTCACAGGTGGGGAAGGTATGGAGGGGCAGCAGGACAACCACATTGTGAGCATCTAAGGTAGGGGAAGCGGCCGTTGAGCATCATCCTCAGGAGATGCGTACAAAACCCCGAATGCCATCTCTACCATGCAGGGAGCATCCAGCCACCAGAAAGCTTGCATGAGAGACAGCGTGGTCCACTGGGTAGGGACACCTGGGCTCCAGTCTTTGTTCTGTGGGGTGACTTTTGGCAGGTCAGGTCACGGCTCTGTGCCTCAGTTTCTCCATCTATAAAATTGGGATAATGCTACTGACCTCCTGTGGTAAAGCACTGTATAGGAGCTAGGAATTATTATTATTTTCACTGCCACCTCTTTGTCTATTCATCCTGTAAGCTTGTCAGGGAAGGGAGGTCTCTTACTCTTAGGGGTTCAGGTATTACAGTAATGAGCATGCTATAAGAACCTATATAGCACCGAATTACTATGTGTCTGTACAGCACATAGCTGGGGCCTCTAGATCCTACCATCATATATAAATAATAATGCCCGGGGTGTGGGCACTATTTGGGAAGGTGTAATATGGGCACCAGCTTTTTAAAAAATCCAGCCACCTGGGAGACATTTCTAAATTACCTCTGGGGAGGAAACAATATTACAAAAGACCGATACAACTCCCCTTACTGGCATGCACACCTCTTTGGTGGTTGCTAACTAAAGACGCTCCCTGGGTTACACAAGACCCAACTTACGCAAATTCGCACTTACGGAAAAAGCTCCATAAGCCAGAAATAGGATTTTCGAGTTGCGGAAATTTTTGTGTAACGCGCGGGTATACGTTTCTGACTTACGCAAAATTCGAATTATGCAAGGCTTTCTGGAACGGAACGATTGCATAAGTCTGTATGCTGAGTACTTAATTTATCGTTAACGAAACTCACCCTGGAGCGAATAATAATAATAAACAAAAACCCAGCTTGCGACCATGACAGTTCCAATTATTTAACAACTGAATCCGGGATAACTCAACCCTCATTAGCCAGAGCATAGAACCTGCGATATTCAGTTAATCTAAGTGCCCAGAGAGACTCCCACGCCCCCACCAGATCAGTTGTTCTTTGTCGTTCTCTGTCTCTGTCTGGGATCGAGGCTGCTCCCAGCTTTGGAGTTCTTCTATGGCCCCTCTCTCTCCCACAATTTAGGACTGAAATGAGCAACCCTCCCTCAATCCCTGCTCGCCAGGGGCCTGATTCCGATCTCAATCACTCAGGTTGCAACTGCACAGACTTCACTCGGGTTATTCCTCGTTTGCACCAGAACAAGTGAGATCAGGCCTAGGGCTTTGCAATCTACATGCTCCTGCTGCTGCTCTGCACCATAGCTCCCTCCAGAGATCTCCAATGGCCCCTGGGCCTGGCCCTCTGCTTTACTTCATATTCTGGAGCAACGTCCTGGACAACACGGGGGCTTCTTAGCAAGCCAGTTCCCATTTAGGCAGATGGCTTTCTAGGCTCACGTGCACTCCAAAGTGCTAATTCCACCCTTTGGAGATGCACCCGCCACGAGCTGCTGATCGTGAATCCTACATCCAACTAACGCTGCACAGGGATGGAGGCGGGGGTGGTTGTTGGGAGTCAGACTGTGATAACTTGAGCTGGATATGACCAGGACACAGGAGTTAACAGCTGCTCCCGGTGAAAAGTGCCCCAGCCTCTTTAACAAGCACAACCGGTCGGGGCCTCGCTTTGACTAGTTAAACGTCTGTCAAGGGCTTTGAAGATGAAAAGCGCTGTCTAAATGCTAAGCGTCGCTCCACTTAATGCCGTACAGCTCACCCCGAAAAGTGCAATCCAGCGCCGGTAATTGTTTTGTGCTGGAAAAGAAAGATAATGGTCATTTAAAAATAAATAAATAAGTTAATTAACCAAAGAGCCAGTGACTCCTGATAGAAATATAATGAGGGCACGATGGATGAAATGCCACCGCTGGCTCCAGCTGAATGCTTCTCAAACAACATTTGCAAGATACATTTCCCAAGGGTTGTTTATAAAGAGAGACAGGGCTTTTGTTTACACGGGGTTTGGTGTCTGGTTTGGGAAAGCCTGTGTCCCTCTCCTAACAATGACCATCTAATAATTGCCCTCAGCTTTGTCCAAGGCTCCGGAAACAAGCAAGAAAAGCCCAGGCACCAACCTGGAGTAATGGGAGTGAGCGGCTTGATTCGCTGGACTGAGCATGACCAGGATCTACTGGGTCTAGGACAGCTCCGTTACTCATGTGCTGTGTGGCCTTATTACCCAGCGTTCTTATTTGTATTGTAGGGAGGCGGAAAGGCTCCAAATCAGGACTGGTTGGTTCTATTGTGCACTGGGTCCTACGCAAATATATTGGACCACATGGGACCAGGTCTCAGTGGATGGTAAGAGCCTAAATACCTTTGTGGGGAAGGGCCATGGTCCCCACTCCAAAGTTCTTAGATTTGCAATGGTGCCTACTCTGAGGCATCTCAAAAGGATCTGGAAGTGTGGTGCTCTCACCCTCTGAAAATCAGGCCCTTTGCAGACATTGTAAGGTGGGAACCCCAAAATCAATCACCCAAAAGCTTTTGAAAGTCTCAGCCAGTCTCTTCATTCCTTTCCCTGAGTGTGTCCTGTCTGTAACATGGGGATGACAGTCGCCTGCCTCACAGCAGCATTGAGAAGCTCAATCAGTCCACCTTTGGGAAGCCACATCTTAGTGCTAAGTACAGTTGTTAACACGACAGAGATAACCACAGGGATAGTGACCCCAGGGCCTAGGTCGTAATACTCACTGTAATATGGCTTTAAAAAACGCAGGTTTGTGCATGGGTAACAGAGTTGGGTGGGAGACGGTTGTCCCATCCAGTGAAAATTGTCAGGTTATAAAGTCGAAATCTCAAATTTTCATTAATCTAAAATCTGAACGAAATTCGGTTCAGCTCAATCGAAACGTTTCACTTTGATCATTTCAAAACATTTTGTTTTAATTTTGACCATTTTGAAAAAGTAACATTCTAATTTAACTTAAATTTCTAAACGAAAAGCGGGATGCAGCTAGAGAACTGGAACCTTTTGTTTTAAAAAACGGGCTGTTTAGACAATTACAAAACTTCTTTTTTTTCCCAAAACTTTTTCAAGTCGAAAAATTTGCCAGAACTGACCCTTTCGATCAGAAAGTTTGGGTTTTGACATTTTTTTGAAGCCTAAAATATTTTGCTGCAAAATTCCCGACCTGCTCTAGTGGCTAATGATCTTTCTGCACGGTTTGGATCTTTGCTGAATGACAGAACAGGCAAGAACAGCAGAAACTCATCCACTTCCTCCCCTGCCACTGTGCCTCAGCCCTGCCTTGGTGGGACCACCTGTAAAGATAAGATAGCTCAGTCTCCATGGCCCATTCTCCTCAGTCTCTCTTCTGATGGTGCCACTTGAGGTAGTAATCATGATGCAGACCTCAGTCCATTTCCTAGTGGACTAAGATCCACTAAAATCATTTCACTGAGGCCTCCAGCCATGAAATGGTATCAGAGCTTGACCACTGCTGATCTGAACCAGGTTCTCAAGCACCAAGGGTCTCCTTCTATCTTGTGCTTGTACAGCTCCTTTGATTTCAACCTGGCTGTGGGGAATCTAACCCATGGCAGAATTTGGCCTGAAATCTTGGGTTACCCTCTTCCTACAGGTTCTTCCTGTGGATTAGATCTTTAGATGGTGCAAACCAGTGAAGCTTCATTGACTTCAACAGAGTCACACCAATTCACGCCAGTTGAGCATCTGGCCCTGGAATTGCAATGTGATACATAAACACCCTGTGATGGGGTTGGTTAATATCCGTCTCAGTGACTGGTCATACTGTACCATGCTGTGCTTAGACAATGAGTCTAAACCGGACATGCCATGTTTGCACAGCTGGCCTGGAGTGAACCTTGCTCTGGGTTTGAAAAAGTCTCCCCATAATGGCAATGCAAGATACAAAGAATTCTGAAGCTGAGTGAGATGCCCGGTGAGCTCATTGGCATATCACTACCCAGAATGCTCTTTCACAGCTGTCTGGGCTCTGGGGACCCTCCGAAAGCTTTGAGCATACTTGTCTTTATGCTGAGTTCTGTAGTGATAGCAATGCGTGGAGGTTTTCTGCCAGGAATGATTACGCTCCAGGTGATGGCAGATTTTCATAGCGCTATAGCTGCAGCAGCGCAGGGTATATGAAGGCATGGAGTACAGGCAGAATGAACGTGCTGGAGGAAGTATATGTGCTGCTTTTGGCTAGACCTGTTGGGAGAAATGAGCATCATGACAGGGGTCCCTGTTGTGGTGTCTCTACAGGGGCAAGAGACAGGATCTGGCTGGAACAGATATAAAGGGGATTCTTTACTGAGGCGGCTGGACACGGCTTGTGTCTGAAATGCCGTGTCCTCCACCAATGGTAATAACAGCAGATGAGCCTGGCTTGATGGGTTAGGAGATCAGCCGGGTGGGCTGAGAAGCGGTGCCTTTAGGAGATGCTTCTCCGCCCCCCTGACTCCCACCCCCTTACCCTGCAGTGCCTGGATCTCCCTCCCTGCTTTGGTTCCCCTGGCCTGCAGTGGGGGCAGCTTTCGGCTGGGTATCTGCACTGGTTTCTCCCCCTCCACTTCTCAGCTGCTCTTTGTCTCTCGCTTGGGTCATGTTGTCAATGAGAGGGAGGTTAACACGCCAGCAATCACTGAAACAGCGACATCCTTCTCGGTGACATTCCGGCGATTGCAGAGCTCCTTGTAGGGTCAAGCACAGTGGCTTTTAAATAATGCATCTTGTTTGTTATTGCGTTGGCATTTAAATGCTGGCTGAGAGGCTCAGGGCCGCAGTGCTGTGCATTCTTTATAACTGGGCCATGAGAAGCCATGTTGCAGACGCCACACATGCACCTCACATTGACTCCTGCCCCCACAGCCCATGCAGCCCCCGCCATACCCCATGCAGCCCCACACAGATCCCTCACCCCTTACTGACCCCCCACATCCCATATAGACCCCTCACCCCTTACTGACCCCCCACATCCCACACAGACCCCTCGGTGCCCCACACAGACCCTTCACCCCTTACTGATTCCCCCACATCCCATATAGACCCCCCACATCCCACACAGACCCTTCACCCCTTACTGACCCCCCACATCCCACACAGACCCCTCACCCCTTACTGACCCCCCACACCCCACACAGACCCACCACATCCTACACAGACTGCTCCATGCCCCCAAAGACCCCCCCACAGCCCACCCACCCATTCACACCACACACACACCCATTCGTGGGCACACACATCCTCACACCAACTCCCAGACCTCCCCATGCTCCCCCCCACATTTACACACCCACTCCCTCCACACACGCAGAGACACACTGTCACCACCCATGTACGTCCGTTCTCGCTACCTCTCACAAACACGTTGCCCCCCCCATCCATCCTCCCACCTAACATTAGCTGCTTCAGACAGACAGACAGAGAGCAGCACTAGGCTGCATCAAAAACAGCCTCATGCCATGATGCAACCGTATCACGTTGTATCAAAACAACACATCACACTATGATGCAACACGGCAACCAACTTGCTGTTTTGAGGGCCTGGGATCCCTGAATAGCCTACCAGCTGCAGGTGTATTACCATCCCATGAACACATTATTATACTATTACTTATATTGCAGTACTACCCTGGAGGGGAAGACATGGACCCAAAGAGACAGTCCTAAAATTCTGGGGGATTGGTAGCCCTAAGCAAGTGACGAATGATTTGTAAGTTGGAAGGAGCCAGGGAAATCTTCTCTATCTAAACCATTGCCTCCCTTACTCCAAGCACAAAATAACTTCCCAAGCAAGGGACTCATCATCTCTTCTGTACACTTCCCCATCATCCTGCTTCCATTTTCATGGGCTACTGTTCTGATGTGATGCTCCTTCCTTCAACTTGCAGCCCAGAGGACTTGGCCAGAGTTCCCCCTGAATGAGCCAGGGTGGGGCTGCCCCAGGGCTGCAGATACATTGGGGGGGGGGGACTTTCTACCCACCTGGCTACCTGAAGAACCTTTCAGGTCACAGACACCCAATCTCAAGGCGTGTCTCGGGAGTTAGGAGCTCTGCCGATGAAAGAGAGGAGATTTTGGAAACAGTCTAGAGTCTCTGCTGTGTCTGTCGGTGCCTTGGAGAAGGGGAGGCAAAGGTGGCTGTGTTTGCGCGTCTCAGATTCTGGGCTACAGTAGAGACCAACCTTCCCTCCCTCCCATCCCTGAATGTAAGACAGAGCAGCCAAGGGCCCTCCCCAGCTGGTATGCAGACCAGAATCCCCATAAAGCTGAGAGCGACAAGCATGCCTCCTCCTGCCCCCATCCACCCTGATCTGTCCCTGCACGGGGAGATCTCTTTGCCACCTCACTGCAATCAGAGCAGCATATGGGGACTGGGGGCAGAATCCAGCCTGTAGACTTTTCAGTGAGCATTTCAGAGGACTCAGTCTGAATTTCCAGGCTGGTGACTTGATGCCAGAAGCTGTCACTTCCACTTGCATCAGTCAGCTTGAGTTGCGTATTAGCAGGTGCCGTCAGACATCTAACAGGGGTCAGTGAACAGAAGGGATTTGGAAGCAGACATGTCCTCCTTAGAATGGCTTTTCCTTGCTGCTGTTTGTCAGTGCATTGCATTATACCACTTATGTCACTTCCTTTGATGCAGCATGTTAATGCCACTTACAATGGAGGGTAACTGGCAACCCAGTCTGCGTGCAGCACAGGCATTGCTTTTCCTTCCCGAGGCTTGCTCACCTGCAGCTGGCCTGGACATGCTGCTTGCTAATAGTGAGGTGATGCTTTATTTGATGCTGCTAGTAGCATGCCAGTGCTTTCATAGCAAGGCCTCACTGCTAAGCATCCGCCGTCACGGAGAGAGAGAGAGCACAAGGCTGCAGGGAATACCAAGGATATCACTTCTCCTCCCCCAGCTCAGGAATAATGCCCTCAACGAGCAAGCAGACTGGAAGATCTTATGTGCCTGGTGTTATAGCACAACCATGGATGCCCTGCTCTCCGCTATCCCTGTAGAAACGGGGTGCACTTTCTACCCAGGGATCTCAGAGCAATGGGGTTGGGGGTGGGGAATAACATTACCCCAGTTTTATAGATGAAGAAACAATGGTACAGAGAGGGGGGGTGGCACCTGGTGAGTTGGTGGCAGTCAAGAACAGAACCCAGGAGTCCCGATTCCAAGTCCCCTGCTCCGAATGCTAGAGAATGCTGCTTTATGCCACCACCACGTACAGCAGTGAAAGCAAGATAAATGCTAACCCAGAGGTTGCCCTGGGCTAATCTTTTCCTGAAAAAACTAATTAAAGACACCACTCCCTCTCCTCCCCAGAGGATTCCCCTGGACTCCTCTCTGAATACTGAAAAGCACCCAGAGCCCAGCTCGCAGGAGCTGATCAAAGTCTCTTTCCCTCCCATCACACAATCATCTTTCCATGGCACTAAACGGTTCAAGAGAAAGAGCGGGGGCTGGGGGGGACCACTGTGAGGATCAAACCAGCTGCACTCACCGTGTGATCTGGGGGTGCTACTGCCACAGGAGGCTGAGAGCTTGGATGAAAACAACCCCCACGGTAAATATCTAACAGCTCCCACCACGCAGTCATAAATACTCCCCCACTGGCTCCCTGTCCCCTCGTCCTCTCCTGCATCTCTGATCTCTGCTCACCAGCTGCCCTCCCTTCACCTCCTGCGTGGTGCTTTCTACTGTGCTTCCTACCTCTTAAGCTCCCTCTCCCCTACAAACCAGGCATACCTCCTGCTTCCTCCTCCCCAGTAACCGAGCCCCAATCGTCCCTTTCTCTCCTGGGTTTCGGCTTATTCCCTAGATAAGGAATTAGAGACCCCAATTCCGCTCTCAGTTGCAGCCGTGTAAATCTGGAGTATTCCCATGTAACTGAGAGTTGCCTTTAGCTCTTAGAATGGTCAGCTAGTGTAAATCAGCGTAGGCCCATCAGGGTCCACGGAGCTACAGTGATTTACGCCAGCTGAGGTTCTGGCCCCGTGTTTCAATCATGAGCCTGATCCTGAGGTCCTACTCCGTGTCTACTCAGGTAAAACTCCCATTGGCTACCGTGGGAGCTTCACCTGCATGCGGACTGAGTCGAGAGCTCAGGAGTTTGCTTTTTGTTTATGAAGCCCTGTGTAGATTTTCCTTGCGATATATGGTACATGGACACCGTGGTGAGAAGTGCCTTTGATGTCCCTAATGCAGACAAATAATTGATATCCAGCAATAATCTATTCACTCAGGCCAACACGCTCCAAAGTGGCCACTAATTTTGGAGACCTCAAAATTTAGTGACCCACCCTGAGGCAACTGGCTTGTCTGAAACTGAGCACCCAAATCTGAAGGCACCCCAAAATTAGAGGCCCCTTTTGAAAACGTTGGGCCAGATCCTCAGCAGATGGAAATCACTGTAGCTCCATGGATTTCATAGAGCGATGCCATTTTACACCAATTATAATAATATCTAGTTCTTACCATCAGTAGAGCACAAATCCCTTTACAAAGGAGGGCAGTATCATTCTCCCCATTGTATAGATGGGGTAACTGAGGCACGGAGAGTAACAGTGACTTGCTGAAAGTCACCCAGCAGGCCAATGGAAAATAACTCAGGTGTTCTGAGCCCTAGTCTAGTGCTCTGCCTATTAGGTGACGTTGCTTATCAGATGACACTCTGGCCTGCCATTGAGTTTAATCTCTGACCTGAGCACTCAATCCTATCTGTTCAGATCTACCTTTTGGATAGTGTAATGATGCATTAACCTAGGGACCAAACTGACCAAGGCTCTGGGCAGCAGTGAGCAAAGGGAAACACCCAGCAGAAAGGTGAAGGTGATTTCTCATCCCACTCACATAACAGGGTGTGATGCTGTGTGTCCTATTGTTTGGGGCCGGGTGACATCTGTAAGGCGGCAGGTGAAACTGACATGCAAAGTTGCATTCAGACCCAGTTTACACCACAATGAACAAAGATCATTGCAGAGGGCTCAACACCCATTCTGAATTTGGCCCTACAAGCATAAATGGAGGCTGGGATTTTCAAAGGTGTCTAAGCGAGTTAGGTGCCTAAAATTCATAAACCCTGCCAAAAAACCTACCCTCTTGCATGTGCTGATGGGACCAGATTACAAACCCTGTGTAAATCTGGAGTGACTCCTCCAAAGTTACCCGATTGACTCTGGATTTACAATGGCATAAATGTAAAGAATTTTGGCCCAGGTTGTGCTGTTTTTTTTTTTTAAATGAAAATTAATTATTCCAGGTCTGCAATGATCTAGAGCCAGGCCTGGCTGTGAAAGCTGCGTTAATTGCTATGTCAGATATTTCACTGCCCATTCCTTCCCAAACACCATCAGCTATTGTAATAAATTAATAAAGGCTGGACACATACCAGACTTAAGAATGAAAGCAGAGAAAGCATTGTCGTGAGGAGAGGGATACCTGTCACTCCAGGCAGGTTCCTAGCAGATGGCTGATCAAGCCTTACCTAAATGCTATTGGCAGGGCCTCAGACGTGGGTGAGATTTGACACTTATGATCAACTGAAGGAATATCTGAGAGCAGAGCAAAGGAACAGCTCCCGACAGTATTACTAAGTATTTTTAGAATGAGGGAGAGAAAGAGAAAACAGATATAGATATTTATTCAACCCTTCTGTCATCCCATAGGAGTGCCACCACAGATGTGTTTGGCCCTCGGTATGTGGACATAGATAGTTGTGCGTGTGTGTGTGTAATTTTTTTCTATTTAAAAAATAATGCTCTCTGAATCATTTTCACAAAGAAGACAAACCCTGTATGTTGCTGGCAGGACGATTACCACTGTCAGATCTGACGGAGGCACCGGCCCTGATGAATAATTCATGCAGGCTAATTATAACCAAGCAGGATTTCTGGTGTTAGAGACTTGGGAATCTATGGTTATCCGCGACTTGCTCAAATCCTTCCCTGATGTCGAGGCAAGCAAGAAGCTGTAGGAGCAGCGATGGGGCTGGGGCGATGGGCAGTTAGGTAGCTCTGACTTCTTGTACGTGCAATGAGTTGGATGGGGACTCAGTCATGTTCCTTGTGGGACAGCTGTTCATGCTGCAAAACCACCCTCACATGTCACAGCCTTTAACGTATTTACCCTCACAACACCCCTGTGAGGCAGAGAAGGCCTATTAGCCCCATTTCCCAGCTGGGGAACTGAGGCATGGAGAGGCTAAGTGACATGCCCATGGTCATGCAGGAAGTCTGTAGCAGAGCAGGGCCTTAAACCCAGGTTTTCCAAGCTTGAGACCAGTCCCTAACCATGGGACCCTACTTTCTCTCAGAGATACTGCTGTCAGAGCTGCAGTTCATTGGCACAGAAAGTGGTAGCCTCAACAGAATGGGCTGTGGAAATTCACATCACCCTCCTCACCCCCTGAAGCTCTTTGATGATGTGCTTTGGCAGGACACCTGGATTTGGGGCATGGGAGGGCAGCTTGCACTGCCACTGGTTTTGCAATAGTTAAGGGCCATGGTGTCTAGGAGTGAGAGCAGAAGGCTGGGCATCAAGAGAGCAGAGATCCATTCCTAAGTGGGCAAAGTATTCTTATCACGGGCTGTGCAATCTCGCCTCATGACTTTCACTCAGGGACAAAGCCAGGAGTCCTTCCCAATTGTATGTATTTATTGATCTGTAACTCAGAGGGAGTTTTGCCTGCAGGAGGACTTTGGGATTTTGCCCAGAGACGTGTAGATACAGGAATTCAGTGCAGTGCAGGGACAGCCTATCTGCCAGTGGCAGGGAGCTCAGGAGCTCAGGCCCAGGTGCTTTGAGGTCCTTGATTTATCTGCCAGGAGCAGGCAGCCCACGAGAGCACTGCCTTAAACATAGTGAGAAATGCAGCTGTAGATAGAGCAGATCTAGAGGAACTTATTCGGGCGGGGGGAGGGGGAAAGGTGAGCCAGGGATTGTACTGCAAGAGGTGGCTGCCTCCAGGCACCCTCTTCAAGTGCCCCATCTGCCTTCAGGGGTGTAGGATCCCATGGTTATTTTTAAGCCAGTACCTAGAAATATGAGTGGATGGAGGCGCCCCAGGGATATGTGGCTGGGAGGTGAGGTAGGACCGGGCGATGGGGAATGTGAGCAGAGGGGTCAGGCGAACGGGCGGGGAGGAGAGGTGACTGCAGATAGGAGAGACAAGCTCTTTAATGATGCGATCCACCCTGAAAAAGTTTGGGGACAAAGATCTTATCTAAGTGCTCATTAAAGCCTGGCTCTTTCGGGTTTGTTGGCAATGCGGCGCACACACAAACACGGTCTCAGACTAACTTCATTAACAAGCGACACGGGAACATCTTGTGCTTGTTACCGAGAGGAACCGCGTTACGGAGTTTTGCCACTCATCCCCCTGCGCTACAGGCTGGATGCGCCAGACTGCCTCTCCAGCCCCCTCCTTTCAGAGAGCCTGAGGCCACACTGGATCAATGCCGCGCAGCCCAGCTGGGGACCAGAGACCTGTCAAAAGGAGAGTTTCATCCCTATGGGCAGCAAACCCGCAGTGTAACTTTTCGAGGAATTGTGGCTAGAGGAGGAAAGGAGAAAAAAGAGCAGCTTTTGGAATGAAAGGCCCAGGCGTGTGTAAATAGGCCCCTGCGTTATGCAGGAAAATATCCTCCCATAGGGGTGTAAACAAGCAACTTGATGCAAACGTATGCAAATGCATGTGTCAATCAAGGCATCCCACACACACACATCCTACATCCTTTGTGCCTTCCTTGCAGCAGAGAATCCTGCTCCACTATCTCTCCCAGGGCTTGGTCCAAGGATCCTGTGTTTAAGGGGCAGTCATAGGCCTGGTTTCGTCGCTCTTCTGCATGTCCTCTGGCCTTCACACTGCGGCAAAACTCTTCGCCCCCTAAAAGTCAGGCTGGGGGGTGGGGATCAATGTTGGCTGCACACTTTTATGGAAGAGGGGGGCACAGTTATTAGCCGGCACAAGTTCTGCCTCTTTTTAAATCACTCCTGTACCCTCATTTCTCCCACATCTCCCTTTTCAGTGACTCAGCAACAAGGAATGATGAGATTCCTCCTTTCCCTGTGCCCACAATGACACATCTCCAGCCACCAGCAATGGGGCCCTACATCTCAGCACATCGGTCCAGGGGTCTTCTCCAAACAGCTGCCCAGCTGGGGGATGTCTTCTCTCTCCGTTGTAGTTAGGTTAATGGCAGGCACAACACTGTTCTCAGCCCAAGGTGCAACCTGTCTATGTCCCCCTTACGGCAGTTGTGTGGAACGAAAACATTCTCATTCTTGGCTCGAGCTGTGGGTGCCCTGCAGCTTTCAGTAGGGCTTGGCTGGAAAACAATGACACGTGTCTATGTTGAGAGAAAATGAAGCCCCCAACCTAGCATGTGCGAAGTCCATCCCAGTGCAGCAAAGCTCTCAAGTGCTTGCTTCATTTCTAGTGACATCAACTGGATTTAAGCGCTTGCTCAGAGTTAAGCATGTCCTTACAAGTGCTTTGTTGTATAAGGATGGCTGAATCGGGGCCCAGATGTGTAGTGGTGGGGAACAGGAGAAGAGAGAGAGGAGAAGATACAGGGCTAAATTCTGAAGGTCAGTTGCACCAGTGTAAATGTGGAGCAAAGTCACAGACTTAGTGGAGTTACTCCAGGCCTACCCCAGTATAACTGGGAGCAGAATAGAGTTGTGAGAGAGAGACAAATTTAACTGGTGCTAGTTTCTCCAGCAGAGTTCTAGTTCAGCGGACTCTGCTGAACCTGAACGCCACTCCTAAAAGCTTTGATGAAACTCTCTGCTATGAGAGTTTGCTGCTCCGGTTCAAAGAAACTTGCTATTCTGTGATAGTTCAGGGACTTCCCAGAGCTTTTCCCTGCTGCCAATCATCAGCTGGAAGATACCGGTATGGGTGTAGGTCAGATGAGGATCCCTGCTCAAAGTAACCTCCTCAGCAGGAGTTAAATTCTGCATCAGACTTCAGAGAAACTACAAATGCCTCCCTGAGTATCTCCTCTCCTCTTCCACAGCCAGCGCTAGCCAGAGAATGACCCTGAGCCCAAACTCCAAGGCACTGATTGGAGATTTCAAACCAATTTCCAGGCTCTGCGCTGCACTAGGAAACCTGAGCCAAGGATAGAGGTTAATGAAGAGTAGAGACTCCATGACCACAACTCCGCTGTGTCAGAGAAATGTTAAAGGCACATTTCTTTAGGCATGACTACTCCATTAATCTTCTGCCGGTCGATATCAGATTTAACCATGTTAGCGCCGGGCATTTTGGTAGAGTTCAAGACCCGCTGGTTTAAACCAGAGCGCCTCAAGCTTTCCTGGGTATTTTATTACATCCTGACACTAACATGGTTATTAACAGTAAAGACAGAAACAAAATAAAAGTGGGCATGGACCTTTGCTTATTCCGTGGCCCGCAAACAGCGCTGGAAATCACAGTCGCTCATCACAAGCTAGCCCAGGCCTTTCATGCCTGATTTTAAACGTTAGGGTCCAAAGATCTTTTGAGTTTGGTCATTTTTTAAAAAGAAAACCTAATGTTGGTCAGTGGGGAATCAGCCCTCAGAACTAAAGAGCTGTCCATCGCTCTGCACATTGGGCCGAGGGGTGCAAAATGGCCCCAGCTCAGTATGGCAGGATTTTCAAGCCTCGTCGCACTGGTGAAAATGCATGAGGTGCAGGGTACCAGGGAACCCGATCCAAGATTTCTCTCTCCAGAACAGAGATAGCAATGGCTGCAGCAGTGCAAACTGTCTTCCTGTTCTCCCATTCAGTTGCTTCTGGAATGGACAGGCCAGATGAGCCGTTCAGATGCCAATCAGAACTAGCAGGGGTCTGGTACTTTGGAAAGTGGACATCTGTCGACTAAGAATGAGACTGAAACCATCAGCTGATTGTTGTCCTGTATATCCAGAAGAATTTATCATAGCCCTCTATCAGAGCTTTTACCCTTAAAGGGCACCTGGAACTTCTAAAGAAATTGGATTTGTGCCTCTTTTGCTTCCTTACAAACCACAAAGTAAGAATGGAAAAGGTTTTCCCCCCAAAAACAAAACAAAATACCTTTTCTCTTTTGAAATATCAATAATGTGAAGCTTGATCTTCCTTGGTTTTGTTGGCAGGCATGTTGGGGTTGTTCAATTTTTAACAATGATTTCCCTTCTCCCAAGTGTGCATTAGATGTTGGAATTAATTAGCAGTTAACTAGAAACCCAACAAGATCAAGGGGCAGATTTTTAAAGGTGCTTAGAGCTGGAGATGGGCACTCAGTGGGATTGTCAAAAGTGATTGAACTCAACAGGAGTTTGGCACACAGGCACTTTTGACAATCCCACTAGGCATATAGCTGCATTTCTAGGCACTTAAATACCTATACAAATCTGGTTCTGATTCTCTAATTGAACATAGAAACTGCCATACTGAGTCAAATCAAAGGTCCTTCTAGCCCAGTATCCTGTCTTCCAACAGTGGCCAATGCCAGGTGCCCCAGAGGGAATGAACAGAACAGGGAATCATCAAGTGATCCATCCCTGTCGCCCATTCCCAGCTTCTGGCAAACAGAGGCTAGGGACGCCATCCCTGCCCATCCAGGCTAATAGCCATTGATGGACCTATCTTCCAGGAATTTATCTAGTTCTTTTTTGAACCCTGTTATGGTCTTGGCCTTCACCTCTGGCAAGGAGTTCCACAGGTTGAGTGCGCGTTGTATGAAGAAATACTTCCTTTTGTTTGTTTTAAACCTGCTGCCTATTTGGTGACCCCTAGTTCTTGTGTTATGAGAAGGAGCAAATAACACTTCCTAATTTACTTTCTCCACACCCGTCATGATTTTATTGACCTCTATCATATGCCCCCCTTAGTCGTCTCTTTTCTAAGATGAAAAGTCCCAGTCTTGTTAATCTCTCCTCATATGGAAACTGTTCCATATTCCTGCACATTTTTGTTGCCCTTTTCTGTGCCTTTTGCAACTCCAATATATCTTTTTTGAGATGGGGCGACCATATCTGCACGCAGTATTCAAGATGTGGGCATACCAGGGATTTTTATAGAGGCAATATGATATTTTATGTCTTATTATCTATCCCGTTCCTAATGATTCCCAATATTCTGTTTGCTTTTTTGACTGCCACTGCATATTGAGTGGATGTTTTCAGAGAACTATCCACAATGACTCCAAGATCTCTTCCTTGTGGGGTAAAATTGGTGTGAGTCCCGAGGAGATCAACAAAAATGATAAAAACATGACCTCTGAGGAAAGGTTCAAACAACTGGCATGTTTAGTCTTGAGAAAAGAAAACCAAGGTTATGAGCAACAGAATGAGCGTCTCTAATAAGCAGAACTTTTGTAAATAGCATATATGCTGGCACTTGCTTTGAAACAATTCATATTCTTGCAAGCAGAAAGGTAGCAGGAATTGTGCAGCAATAACAGATCATCAACTGATGGGAGCTTTCAAGATTTCAGTCACTTTTTTCAGTGCAGGGTATAAAAATCATCCTCCAGAGTCTTTTCCTTCTCTCTCCTTTTCCTTCCTGACATATGTATGACATAAACTCCTGCCCTGCAAGGTGATTTTTTCCCCATGAGTTCCAAGCTCAGTGACATTCTTCATTGTGCCTGGGAGTGGAAAGGGGTGTGCATATGTTTAAGTGGGATTCTTTGGTGTGAAATTAAAGCTAAAAAATTATTTAATTTACAGACACAGCGAGGTCACATTTCTTTATTCCTGGCAGCATATTGTACTTAGGATAGATTGAAAGAAAGGCATTCAGATACTATAGGAGTTGGTGCAATGGAAGACACCAGACTGGACAGATAGATGCCAAGGCATACTCAAATGATTATCATGGAATAGATGCCTAGATGATTGACAGGTAGATAAATATGATGACAGATTAGATTGATGGGTAAAAGAATCATCAGACACATGCATGAACATGATTTGTTGGGGAAGAGTCAACACGGCTTTTGTAAAGGGAAATCATGCTTCACCAATCTATTAGAATTCTTTGAGGTCAACAAACATGTGGACAAGGGTGATCCAGTGGAAATAGTGTACTTGGACTTTCAGAAAGCCTTTGACAAGATCCCTCACCAAAGGCTCTTAAGCAAAGTGAGCAGTCATGGGATAAGAGGGAAGGTCCTCTCATGGATCAGTAACTGGTTAAAAGATAGGAAAAAGGGGGTTGGAATAAATGGTCTGTTTTCACAATGGAGAGAGGTAAATAGTGGTTTCCCCCCAGGGATCTGTACTGGGACCAGTACTGTTCAACATATTCATCAATGATCTGGAAAAAGAGGTAAACAGTGAGGTGGCAAAATTTGCAGACAATACAAAATTACTCAGAATAATTAAGTCCAAAGCAGACTGCGAAGAGTTCCAAAGGGATCTCCCAAAACTGGATGACAGGGCAACAAAATGGCAGATGAAATTCAATGTTGATAAATGCTATAATTCTGATTTGGCAGCATTTACCCCCCACTTTGCACTGGTGGAAATGATGACTAACAGTTCAAGGTGTCTGATGGAGATAAGTCAATGGAGCTGCGCTATTTACACCAGCTGAGGATTTGGCTCCACAAACGAGTTCCCTTCCTTGTCCAAATTCCACATGCTGCTTTCCCTGTGCAGACAAGGTGCAATCTCTGTTCCCAGAGTCCCCTCTGGAAAGTGCCCTTCTAAAGACAAATGCCTCAAGAAGCCGATTGCATCATAATAAACTTGGATGGAAAGAAGGTTCCCAGGCGGCCTAACTCAAAAAGATGAGACAGTGATGAGAGCGGACAGGGATGAGTCACAAAAGAAGCTGCCGTGGGAATGATTTCAGGATGACTCTAGCACTGAAATCCCCTGGTTCTGGGGTTGCCTCCTTGCCACATAGTTGTAACAGTTCATTCTAAGTTAAGATTTCTAAGACCTGGGCCTGAACCCAAAGCCTGGATCAAAACCACCCCAAGCTTTGGAGGAGTTGGGGTCTGGATCTGCACTTCACAACCCTTCTCCATTGTCTCAAGCTGAGAATGTACCAGTTGATCTCTGGATGCTGTGAATCTCCCTTAGTATTTCTCAGGGGTAGTGATGATTTTCTCTTGGGTGGCAGAGGATGATTTGGAGCTGTGTCTTTTTTAATAACGTAGGCCATTTCAGGTAGAAGTTGGTCTTTCATCTTGGTTCGCTATGGTGCCTCATCAGGGACGCACAACAGACAAATATTAATGATAATTGTGAATTGTTTAAGAACATTTTATTAGATGCCCAGAAAGACAAAATCAAGAAAGAAGGATACACAAGTTAGAAAACCAACCTGGCTTAGAGGGGAAGTGAAAGCAGCTATAAATAATAATAATAATAATTTTTTAAAAATGAAAAAAGAAGGGGAAGTTGATAGCAATTAATATAAATTAGAAGCAAGGAATTGTAGAAAATTGATAAGGGAAGCAAAAAGACAGTGAAATCTATAACCGACAGATTTAAGGATGATAAGAAGAAGGTTTTTTAAATATGGTAGGAACAAAAAGACTACTAACAATGGTACTGGTATATCACTAGATAGAAAAGGTAGAATTGTCATTAATAATACAGAAAAGGCAGACATGTTAAATAAATATTCCTGTTCTATATTTGGGAAATAGAAAGATGATGTATTCATATTACATTATGATGGATCAAATATTTTCCGCTCCAACAGTAACTCAGGAGGATGTTAAATAACAGCTAGTAAAGTTAAACATTTTTAAATAAGCAAGTCCAGATAATTTGCAACCAAGAGTTTTAAAAGAGTTGATTGAGGTGCTTTCTGGATGGTTAATGTTGATTTTCAATACATCTTGGAAACCTGGAGAAGTTCTAGAGACCTGGAAGAAAGCTAACGTTGCGCCAATATTTACACAGGGTAAATGGGATGCCCAGGTGATTATAGACCTGAAACTGATCCTGGGCAAAATAATGGAATGGCTGATACGGGACTTGATTACTAAAGAATTAAAGGAGGGTAATATAATTAATGGCAATCAATCTGGGTTTATGGAAAAATAGATCTTGTCAAACTGACTTGCTATCTATTTTGATTAAATGTTAAGTTTGGTTTACAAAGATAATATTGATGTAACATACTTAGACTTCTGTAAGGCTTTTGACTTGGTACTGCATGACATTTTGATTATGAGACTAGAACCACATAAAACATGACTAAACAAAATCAATGGATTAAAAATTGGCTGCTAGGTCTCAAAATGTAATTGTAAATGGAATCACCATTGAGTGGATATATTTCTGGTGGGGTCCTGCGGGGACTGGTTCTTGGCCTTACACTATTTAGCATTTTTAATCAGTGATCTGGAAGAAAATATAAAATCATCACTGATGAAGTTTGCAAATGACACAAAAATTGGGGGAGTGGTAAATAATGAAGAGGACAGGCCACTGATACAGAGAGATCTGGATCACTTGGTAAACCAGGCACAAGCAAACCATATGGATTTCAATACAGCTAAATGTAAATGTTTAGGGACAAAGAATGCTGGCCTTACTTACAGGGCAGGTGACTCCATCTTGGGAAGCAGTAACTTTGGTGAAGACTTGGGGATTGTGATGGATAATCACCTGAAAATGAGCTCCCGGGGCTACTGTGATGCTTGGATGTATAAACAGGAGAATATCAAATAGGAGAGGAGAGATTACCGTATATTGTCTTTGTATTTGGCTACTGGAATGCTGTGCCCAGTTCTGGTGTCCACAATTCAAGGAGCATGTTGATAAATTGGAGAGGGTTCAAAGAAGAGCCATGCGAATGATCAATGGATTAGAAAACCTGCTTTATAGTGATAGACTATAAAGCTCAATCTATTTAGCATGTCAAAGCGAAAGTTAAGGGGTGACTTGGGGAACAGAAATTTGGTAACAGCGGGCTCTTTATTTCCCTCATTTTAGTCTAGCACAAAGAAGGCTGAGGGGAGACCTGAGAACAGTCTTTAAATATGTGAAGGGCTGTTCTAAAGAGGATGGTGACCAATTGTTCTCCATGTCCACTGGAGGTAGGACAAGAAATAATCAGCTTAATCCACAACAAGGGAGATTTAGGTTAGATATCAGAAAAAACTTGCTAACTGCACACATAGTTAAGCAGTGGAATAGGTTACCTAGAGACGTTGTGGAATCCCCATCACTGGAAGTTGAAAAGAACAGATTCGACAAACCTGTCAGGGACAGCCTAGGTATATGTAATCCTGCCTCAGTGCAGAGGTATGGACTAGATGACCTCTTGAAGTCCCTTCCAGAGACTAAATTTCTATGATTTCTATGCAGCCCTGGCTGATGATAGGGAAGATAATAAAAGAGGAAGGATTGTTCAGTGGTTAGGACACTGATCTAGGGGCCTTGGGTTCCAGTCCCTCCTCCGCTGCAGAATTCCTGTAGGACTTTGGGCAAGCCACTTAGCCTCTCTGTGCCTCAGCTCCCTATCTATAAATGGGATACTCTACTTCCCATGAGTGTGGTAAGGCTAAATACATTAACGATTCTGGGATGCTGAGGTACTGCAGTCACAGTGACCCAGGTAAGTACCTAAGGATGCAGATTATGAGGCTTACTGTTTTCATATATCCCTCCAGCCACAACACATTTCAAATCCCCTTGCTTCTCATCTAGCTGCGACCACCCCCACTATTTTACAGCAAGGGAAAGCTGCTAGCTCGTCCAAACGATTTTTCAATTTAAGGCAGATTAGGAGCAAAATTCTACTGGGACTAATAGTGTGTAATCTTCTTTACATTTCTCCTCTTGCTTTATGAAGAACAGTTCATTGCAATGGCGCATTTCACACTCTGATGCTGATATTTCAATTTCCTGCTTAAGTTACAATGAAAATTGCCCGCACGGCTGATGCTCCCGTGCAGAATAATTCATGTTGATTGACGTTATTTAATTCCCTCGGGATGCAGCTAATGATTAGGAGACTCCAGGAAATTTAAAACCCATGTCGTACCTGTGGACTCCTCTAAGCTCCTTTGGAAGGATTTGAAAGGCTTGCTATTTCGAATAGAAAACACCATTGTTAATTTCAACCTCCTGCTCCATATCCCACCCCCTTTCCTTCCCCCCCGCATCAAAAAAATATTCCTTCCCCCCATCAAAAAAGAAGAAAGATTGAAATTCCTTAGCATTATCAAGGCCCTCAGAATTGAGTTGACATTGACGCAGCCCTGTTGTGGGGATGTTTGCTCGACTGGAGCTGATCAGAGGGATGCTGTATTGGCCGGGGGACATCCCATCCAGATCCCTGACCAGGACTTTGAAACAACCAATTGAGCGGAAACTCAGCCCTGGGTTTTATTTTATATTGATCGGAGTGCCTGCTGGGACCGACTTTGGGGGGCTGATTCTGCACCTCATCCGGGTGTCGTTCAGGAGTAATTGCCTCAAAGGCAATGGAGCGACACAAGTTTGGCACTTGGGTAAGGGAGAGGAGAATCGAGCCCTCGGAGTATAAGCAGGGCCGCGTGGCTATAGCTAGGGTCTGCTCTGCTCTTGCCTGGCACCCTGGGCAGTTATTGACACTGTAGGGGGGTGGTTACCCGCTCCAGCCCTGGCAGGGTAGAAGCCAGCCCTGGGAGAGGGTTAGGGGCTAGGAGAAAAAGCCCAGGCTGATTGGGGAAGGAGCTACACCTGGGCCATGCCCCAATCAGGGCAGCTGGGCCTTATGAGAAGGCCAGGGCAGCCAGACGCTGAGCAAGAGTCTCTTCCCTAGCTGTGGAGGGAGACTGGCCTGGCTGCAGGGGAACAAGGGGGTACCTGGGAGTGACACAGGGCTGGGGAAGAGCCAGAGGAGCAGGGGAGCTCCAGCCTGGCGACTCCCCCTGGTCCCAGGCCCATAGAGGTACTGGGTGGTAGAAGAAGGCAGCAGGTCAAACCCCCTGTCTGCCCCAGTGAGTGGGCTAGGTGAGGACTGGCAGTAGCCCAGACTGAGGCGAGGTGGGGGTAGTGGGTGGGGGCTCCCCGGGGAAGGGAGACCCACAGAGATTGTTGGGGTATTGCCAGGAGGGAGAGAACGGGCACCGGGGTCCGGGAGGGACACGGGGGCCAGCTGTGGCGGATCACCGGTCTGCAGAGGGCGCTCTGGGCTGGAAATCGAGCTAATTCCCGGAGAGACCAGCAGGAGGCGCCACAGGAGTGAGTCCCACCCCCATTACAGACAATCTTGCAAAGGGACCGCAAAAAGGGTGTAAAACTCTACCGGCATCTTACAGCCTTGGTGCACTTGTTTGCCTGGTGCAGGGCAATGGAGAATCAGGCCCCGGAAGTGCAGGCAAGGTCAGTAAAGCTGGTGGCCACTTACTGAGCTGTCAAGTCACAGCATCTTCATTTAAGGCGCGCCCCATAGCCCAGAGCACAGCCGTGATGACAGGGCACTGCTGCAAGGAAGCTCCCAGCCTTCACTCCTGGCAAAGCCCCATGTGTGAGGGTTGGTCTACACTTCTAAGTCATATCAGCTTTGTTACATCAGTTAGGGGTGTGAAAAGACCACCCCTCTGGCCAGTGTCATTATGCCAACAAGCCCCTCAGTGTAGACTCGGGTGTGAACTACTCCAGGCATCGTGACACCCAGCATGCCCGGCGAGCTTGTACACCCCATGCTGCTGCATCTACACTGCGATTTTCAGCCGTGCTAATGTGGGTATGTCATCCCAACCTTGGTCTGCAGTCTAGACACACCCTGTCTCCCTTTGCTTCAACATCCACCTTCTCTTTAGCCTGTTGGGCTGGGGACTGTCTCTTGCTATGTGTTTGTACAACACTTTACACAATGGGGCCCTAATTTTATTTGGGGGCCTCAAGGTGCTGTTGTGATAGATAATGGTATTCACAGGCTTTCTGTTGTGGGTCGGGAGGCAAGTCTCGTTGCTGGAGAAAACGCTACCAGATCAGGAGGGTGCAGTGTTTTCGGGCTTTTCGCTAAAGGAATAAGAGAGGGTGTGAATTTAAAGCACTGTTGCGATTCCAGATTAAGAGTATCCCTATGGAAAATTAGTCTAGAATAGCTATAGAAGAATAGTATCAGAGGGGTAGCCATGTTAGTCTGGATCTGTAAAAGCAGCAAAGAGTCCTGTGGCAACTTATAGACTAACAGACTAACTATAGAAGAATAGTTATTCTGGAATAGCCATGCCGGTCAATTTCCCTGTGTAGACACATCCTTCTATTCCCTTTGCTTTGGTGTAAATGACTACACAAGGTGCAGGCCACCGGTGAATTCCACCCAGTGGAGTTACTCAAGAATTACTTTGGCCACAGCGAAGGTCAGGATCTGTCCCCGGAGATCTGACAGGCAAGTTGCCAAAACATCAGCGTTCCCTGAGAAAATGGGAAATAGGGCAGAGCAGCGTTGTTTCAAAACGCTGCGAAATCTTCTCATCAAAATAATGCCACATGCTGTCACGGCAAAGGGAAAACAAATGAGAGCTACATGATGGCGCCGCATGAAATGTAAAATGTTGTTTAGTTAAAACAAAACTCTTTCAAGGCATCAGGGAAGAGGGAGAAGTAGGGAGGGGGAAAGCAAAAGATATTCAAATTGGCAAAACTGTTGAGGTGTGCGGCATCTCAGTAGCTGATTCCAGTGTGTGCCGCTCAGCGCTACACAATGCAGTGAGAGGTAATTACTGTCACTCAGGGAAATGGGAGCCCTTCGCTTATTACTTCGCCGCCTGCTTCACTCTTCTGATCACTTTCCCCCCTTGCAGCCGTTCTGAACAGCCACTAGATTACAAGAGTTTATTAATAGCCAGAATAAATAAAGCCAAATGGGAACCTGGCTTCTTATTGTGAATTTCTTGCTTTATTGAAATACCGAGATCAGGCCTCTGTTGTGTACACAATCGCTACCCCAAAGCGTTTAGTCCTCTGGTACATCTACGCGGGAGGTGGAATTTCCAGCTTAGGTAGACATGTCTGTGCTAACTCTGATTGAGGTTTTCTGAGCTTACCGGTTGTCAGCTGTCAGCCTTCCTCACACACACCCCCCAGCCTCCTGCAGCTCTTCATAGGGAACACCCGTCCTCTTCTCCCTCCGCTGCATCTGACGGCAGGTGCTACTGGAATACAAACCTAAACTAATAGTAAAGCCTCCCTGCTGGGTAAAAACTACCATTTGGGGAAGTCTAGCTGTCTACAGGTGGAGGAAAGTCATAGGAATCATCATGACCTTACTACTAGCAGATCATCATCAGTCTAATCCAGTATCCTCTGGACAAAAGCAGCCACCAGTACCAGCTATCTTGGGTTCTGACCTGGACCATTTTACTAGAATACCTCACCACACCCCTGTGTAGTAGGGGAGGGCTACTACTCCTGTTTTACAGATGAGGAATTGAGGGACAGAGAGGCTAAGGTGCAGGTCCTTAAAGGTATTTAGATACCTGATTCCCATTTAAATCAAAGGGAGTTAGGCACCTTTGAGGATCTGGGCTTAAGTGATTTGCCCAAAATCCCACAAGAAGTCAGTGGCAGAGTAGGGACTTAAACTCAAGTCTCCTGGCACCTAGCTTAGCCCTCACTGCTGGATCATCCTTTCTCTTTATGCAGCCAAGGCAGGTGCAGGATTCCCTGAAGTGGACCATTAAACCAGGAAACTGAGACAGACGCCAGAAGGCGAGAAGAAAAGAAGGCAACATTTAACAAGCAAAGAAGACAGAGAAACATGTGGACATGGAAAGATATTTCTGCAAGTGCTTCTGTAATGTTTGCTTCCATCCCTTAATAGCAGAACCTGCTGCGGAGGCTTAGCGATAGATGCCAGCCCTAGACGCAAAGTGACAAGCTAATTTTGGAGCGTTGCACGGCTATAATTTTGCAATTTATTTGTTATCATTTCAACATGCTGATGGAGAGGAGCCGTATCCCAGGCAGCGGGTGCAGCTTGGATTTGGGGCATAATTTAGAGTTAGCTTTTGAAAGGGAGAGGCTCGTGCCTTGCGATATTTATGACGATGATGCTCCTGGAGCCGCAGGGCCCATATCTTATTTGTTTGCTGTTCAAACAAAGGCTCAGGAAATTGGATGCTGTTCCTGTCTGGCGAGAACATCTAGCCAGTTGCAGAGAGGCAGCTGCTCTTTGCATGTCTCTCCGGTGCGCTGACGGGAAAAGCGGTCTCCAATTCAAGGCGACCAACTCGCCTCGGAAAGCGCTTTGTCCCCGGGAACAGTCTAAGGGCCTGAGTCCGGAAACTGATGGGAGTAGAGCATGCGCGGTGCTTGCTAGGCAAGGCTTAACTCTTTGCAGGATCAAGTCCTAAAGGACCCA
This sequence comes from Mauremys mutica, assembly GCF_020497125.1. Lineage (NCBI taxonomy): Eukaryota > Metazoa > Chordata > Testudines > Geoemydidae > Mauremys > Mauremys mutica. The sequence goes on from NC_059095.1 coordinate 6,881,904, forward strand.
GCCACCGCCTTTCTGCACTAAAAATAATCATAATCTGCACTGATTCTTAGTGTTCCAGTCGGCAGAGAGGGCCCAGCCGCAGACCTACTGTGCCAGTTGGTTTACATACACAGAGACAGTCCCTGCCACAATGTGCTGACAGTCTAAAAAGGCAAGACAGACCGAGGAAAGACGATTATTCCCATTTTACAGATGGGGCATGGAGGCACAGAGGAAGTGACTTGGCCAAGGACACGCAAGGTGTCCGTGACAGAGCCAGCGATTACATCCAGGTCTCCTAACCACAAGATCAGCCTTCCTGTTTCTTAGCAACATATAAAGGCTATAAATGACAGTTACATTGCGCTTTTTGCTTTAGCGTCTGTAAACCCCACAAAAGGGCGGGTGGGATTAGACCGGGGTACAGTGAAAGTGAGATCGTGAGCTCTGTAACTAGGGCCCAGGACTGATTCTGTTCCAAGGGGTATTTCCAGATTCTTTTATCAGGAAACCAATGGAACTGAGCTTTACTGAGCGCAGCACGAGAGCCAGAAAAAAATAAACATACGGAGATATACCTATCTCATAGAACTGGCAGGGACCTTGAGCCAGTCCCCTGCCTTTTCTAGCAGGACCAAATACTGGCCCTGGCAGGTTTTTTTGGTTTCCCCAGATCCCTAAATGGCCCCCTCAAGGATTGAGCCCACAATGCTGGATTTAATAGGCCACTGCGCAAACCGCTGAGCTGTCCCTAGTCCGAGCTGATCATTCAACCTAGAAAGTCTCATTTGTTCCACCACAGCTGACTGACCTCAAGTCGGAACCTGTTCTTGTACAAAACCCGCTTCCCCATTCAGCCCAGACAGGACTGCAAAAGGCCAGCGATGCAGCCCAGCTTTGAACGATAATCAGGCTACAGATGAGGGATGTGACAGAGGAGCAACCAAAGTTGGGGTCTGGAACATGAAGGCAAGAAAGTGTAATTCTGTGCATTGGCTCTCTGCCGAAGTGAAAAAGTGGAATAATTCTTGCTTTCAAGGGCAAACAAGTTTCAAACCATCAGTCTGGAGGCTACCCAGAGCACCCACTCCATGACAGAAGCAAACTAGAGGTTGTTCTAGAGAAGCAAAATATTCTGTGCTGAGAATTTGAATGTGCATGAAAATTTCCCATCCCAGGTTCTGCAGTTTCTCATTAACCACTTTAAAGAGTCCACATTGTCTCCCCACAAAAGCCATGCGCTTTGCAGGGCATGTCAACTAGCTGAGCTGTGTGGATTAAGTGACGACAATTTGAAGCTGATCCAAATGTATCTGTTTCTTAAAGATCTCTCGTCTCCATTTTAATCGCTGAGCTCCCCAGCCAGATTGTGCTTGGCGCACGGTGAACCAATCCTGCATGCAGCAAAGACCATCCTGATCTCTGCCTGCGTGCCAGGTCCTCAGAGGGTCAATTGTGAGTCAATGGACGTACTCTGTGCGATGTGTAAGAGTTCTGGCCACTGTCCAGGTGCCAGGCACGCAGAGGGTAGGTGGTGAGTCATGGAACATGCTGTGCGAAATGCAAACTATTCTGAAAGCTGCCAGTTTGCCAATCCAAGAATGACAAGGGACGAATTGAAAAAATATAGATACATCCCACCCAGGCTGCCTGAGGTTTTATTTCACTGGGGTGTTATTCATAAAAACCATCTCTTCTGCCAACGGTGATTTCTAGAGAGGGCTGCAGACTAATGAAATTGCCTTTTATACCCAATGTGTGAACAAGCTGCATCCAACTGCAGGAGTGGGGCCAGATTCCTCACTGTCATTTTCCTGTGGGTGGTGATAGCCGGGGCCTTATGGACTTTGTAGTGAGTGGGACCTAAATTCTCTGGCACCGAATTCAGGGGCAATCTAGAATTTCTGTGACAGCTCTGAATGCGTCTGAAAATGGAGAGCGTGACAGCAAGGCTAACAGCGGTTGTGGGGAGGCTTGCCCCTCCAGAACACATGACCAGTCATAGGGCACGGCGTGCAAGGAATTAAATAAGCTTGAAGAACCATGGAAATAGGGGAAAGGCTTTGTAGAGGCAACTGAAAACTCCCAGCAACTCTGGGGTCTTCTGTTCTAGTCTATTCCGATCCTTATACGACCCTCATCACTTTAGTATCTCAGCGCCTTTCAGTATTGCAGTAAGTGACATGTCTAACATCTGTGCTACACAGTTATCTGTCTACACATCACTCTGCACCCATAGATACTCACCATACTCCTAACATATCACTGCTTCTATTTACCAATATATGCCACACATAACATACACCCCCCAATGAACTGCTCCCCAATGCAGAGAAGGTGCAAAAGGAAACGTGTATTCTAATGCCATGCAGTAACATCCCTCTGATAAAGTTCTTTGCAAAAGCACCACCTCCCAGTTACCTCCGTTAGTTGCTGTTACATTTATTTAAACTGATGCGCTACACTGAGATGATTTCAATATAGGAGCACGGTAGAGTAGCATCCCGCCCTTGCCACGGCTCTGTGGTTCCATGCCCGAGGTCCCAGAGTCCTAGTGGAAAGCTGCCTCCTCAAAATGGCAGGAGCTCCATGAAAACTGCCAGTAGTGGGTGCAAGTCACAGCTCTATATAGGATCCACACCGTGACACTAGGTGGGATGCAGGCTGGATCCCGAAACGAGGGGTGTGGCTAGCCAGAACGAGGTGGCTTGTGGGAATTCCCGGGTTTAAACCCCTCTATCCATAATCCCCAGCCAGGATAGACAAATTCTCCCCCTATCCCCACCCTCAGGATTCCCAGAGTGGCACAACTTGCAGTGGGGCTATGAATGATGGGAAGTGCCCCACAAGCCTTTAGGTCTAACACTAGCATGCAGCATCACCATGGCACAAGACTGTTAGTTTGCAAAGTGGCCACACTGCCGTGGGCTGGCCTCAGTTGAGATAACTTAATTGAGATGGACTCAGTCCAGATAAGCCAATAGCGCAGATGTGCCCAGTGTGGGCAGAGAGTAATGAGCGAGGCCTGCGGGTGGGAGGGGGTCGTTTCAGAGAGGTTTGGAACAGGCTAGTGATTCAAGCCCGAGGGAAGGGCTCAGGTTGCCTGTAGAGTGGTTTGGAAATAGTTTGGGTGATCAAGGCAGATCCAGAAGGAGTGAGGGCTGGGGAAGTCACCCCTGCCTGCAGATGGGTTGTTGTAGAGTTAAGCATGAACATGACCATCCCTTGTGGTATTTAATTTAGGATTAAATTAATTTTGGTTTGAGCTGCCCCCACAAAAAAATTTTCAACAGGCCACAGAGTTTTGTGTTGATGACGCAGAACCTCATCAGGGGAATTGTCAGGGTGACTTTGACAGCTGAGGTTTCTGGTGCTCAGGAGGGGCTTGAACTCCTAGTTCCCTGAGAGCAACCAGTTGTCCCACTGTCCTTCTATCCCAATAGCTGCCATTGCATCCAGCATGGTGGCTAAACCTCATGAGATGTTTGCTTCAACTAAAATGATCAGTTGTGAAACAGTTACTGTTCATCTGTAATTTATCATCACTAGGTTTCAGAGTTAACATGCATTGAGATGAATGAGGCAGTTCACACCTATTTGAGAGCTCCTGTTTCAGGCTGTATGCTAGCAGGTCAAATGACACGTTACCTTCTGTGCACAATTGGATGTTTGTTTGCAAACATAATGGGTAGAAACATGAATAGTCCCTCTCCTTCCCCCAGTATTAGATTCTGCTGCAGAAATCTGTAGCAAAGGGCAAACACTGCAGCAAATTCCACAACCACAAACTTCACAAAACCCTGTTGATAGCCCTACCTGCTTCTTCTCTCTCCCCCACTCACACGTCTCCAATTCCCAGGGGGATTCATGTTTGGATTCCTCATCTTCAGCTCCTTCCAATAATTTGAAGCTGCGTCTCTGTGCCTGCACTATCAATATTTAATTTTCTTCTGCATGCACAATGAGCCTGCAAATTGTAACCTGAGCCTATGGCGTGCTCTGAGAGGGGAAAAGCATGGCTGCCAGAACCCATCACACCCTCTGATGAGCAACTAGTGGGTTTTGGTGCCCAGCTTGAGACAGCTTAAAGGGTGCTGACTGTAAAAGGGTGGGCGGTCAGCACTATCCGAATAGCAGGCCTTTGCCAGAGTCACATTGCTCGCCCAGAATTGGAGGCATTCAAATCACCAGTCACGTTGAAAAGTCTAGCCACAGCACCGGCTCAGCTGGGCCTTAATCTCAGCTGGGTCTATGGCTCGGCTCATCCAGCTAGGAACAGCATTGCCTAAGGAACAAGAAAGGGGACTTGTGGGTTTTGGCCCCACCTGCCTTTGAATGATCAAGTACAGGCCCCGGGCGGAAGCAAGAATACAGGAGCTGATGCACCACTGATCTGAGCCTCTACAGCAAATTCTGTCCATGTGCACAGGAGTGCGTCATAATAAATAATATTTGTGCTGACACAGCACTTCCAGCTGAAGAACTGAGGACACCACAAAGGTGAGTCACATGGGACGGCTTGGCAGAAGTCGCTTTTTATTTTTTATAATATCGATAAATAATAGCGATGGTTTTTTTTTTAAGCATTTTAAAATTTGTATCAATTTAAATTTTCACAGTTGCACAGAATTATGCGTTTTAAGCATTTTATCTTTATGTTTATTGATTTCAATTTTCACAGCTGGGGGAAATTATAGGGGGACTCGCTAAGGGAGGAGGGTCAGACAATTATTTAATGACACTAGACACTGAGATTAGGAAAGTGAAAGCTACAGAGCCATTAAATCTCAAACTGTCAAAATATACAAAGTAAATAGCCCTAAATCAAACCCTAATAAGTTCTCAAGCAGCAATTTTCATACTTTGCCTGTCCAGAAGTTTCTATTATCATTGATGGAAATATTTTTACGTCAGTTTGTGTGTGTTCAGTGAAATCAACATTTACTGATAAAAATCTAACCCTTCCAAGCGTATTCATGTATGTATTATTATTATTGCAGTAAGACCTGCACCTGGAACATCCAGCCATAATCAGGGCCCCATTGCACTAGGTGTGTTACACATAGAAAGTAAGAGAATCCCTGCCCCAAATAACTTGTAGTCTCAGAGGCAAAGGAGTTTGAACATAAGAATGGCCATACTGGGTCAGACCAAAAGTCCATCCAGCCCAGTATCCTGTCTGCCGACAGTGGCCAATGCCAGGTGTCCCAGAGGGAGTGAACCTAACAGGTAATGATCAAGTGATCTCTCTCCTGCCATCCATCTCCACCCTCTGACAAACAGAGGCTAGGGACACCCTTCCTTACCCATCCTGGCTAATAGCCATTAATGGACTTAACCTCCATGAATTTATCCAGTTCTCTTTTAAACCCTGTTATAGTCCTGGCCTTCACAGCCTCCTCAGGCAAGGAGTTCCACAGGTTGACTGTGCGCTGTGTGAAGAAGAACTTCCTTGTATTTGTTTTAAACCTGCTGCCTATTAATTTCATTTGGTGGCCCCTAGATCTCATATTATGGGAACAAGTAAATAACTTTTCCTTATTCACTTTCTCCACACCACTCATGATTTTATATACCTCTATCATATCCCCCCCTTAGTCTCCCCTTTTCCAAGCTGAAAAGTCCTCGCCTCTTTAATCTCCCCTCATATGGGACCCGTTCCAAACCCCTAATCATTTTTGTTGCCCTTCTCTGAACCTTTTCTAATGCCAGTATATCTTTTTTGAGATGAGGAGACCACATCTGAACACAGTATTCAAGACGTGGACGTACCATTGATTTATATAAGGGCAATACAATATTCTCCATCTTATTCTCTGTCTCCTTTTTAATGATTTTTAACATCCTGTTTGCTTTTTTGACTGCCGCTGCACACTGCGTGGACGTCTTCAGAGAACTATCCACGATGACGCCATGATCTCTTTCCTGATTAGTTGTAGCTAAATTAGCCCCCATCATATTGTGTATAGTTGGGGTTATTTTTTCCAATGTGCATTACTTTACATTTATCCACATTGAATTTCATTTGCCATTTTTGGCTGGAGCTTTCAGTGAGTTGCCCAAGTGAGTCACTGGCAGAGTTTGGAATGTAGACCGTGAGCATCTCTGTTATCCTCACTGCTGGCCAGGGAAGATGGAGTGCTTGAGGAAGGTGGGCCAGCGGTTAGGTTGCTAGCTTAAGGCTTTGGAGAACCGCATTCAAGTCCCGGCTCTGTTACAGAATTCCTGTGTGCCCTTGGGCAAGTCACTTAGCCACGTTGTACCTCAGTTTTCCATTCTGTAACATAATAGCACTGTCCTACCTCACGGGGCTGCTCTGAGGCTCAGGACAATAAAAATTGGGTTGGGCTCATCTGCTTTGATGGCTGGGGCCAGATAAGTATCCCAGACAGACAGAAGGAAAGCAGAAACCTGCTGACGAGGGTGACAAAGGCCACTTGCTGCTTCGCCAAGACAGAGCCAGGCACTCAATTCCCGTGTCTCCAAGTGGTTCTAGTCTGATGTGCTCAGAGCAGCGTGCAATTAAGTGTGATGCAAAATCTGAGGCACAGAGAGCTTTGTTCTAGTTCAGAAGAGATCTGTTTGGGTTGTTTTGTAAAATCACATCCAGTCTTGCTTTGGGAAAGAGACAGCTCTTTTGTGTTCTTAACAAAACACTGGGAAACCACTAACAGCTGCTTCCAAATAGGAGAGGATTATTCGGAAAGGGTTTAACGAGACCCTAAACCTCTATTCACGCAGCTCCAAGAGATAGGACTCAAATAACAACCTACAGGCAACTTGCCCAAAGGCCCCTAAAGTTGCATGAATATGATCAGCTCAAAAGTCATTGGGAAAAAACGTACAACGAGATAGTTCTTCTCCCACCCCGAATTTGGTGGAGAGACACACGGCTGGAATTCTGTAGATGCCACAGATCTAAAAGCAATGTTTAACCCCCTCGCCCTCTGATCTGCAAGGTGGAAGGAAAGAGGTAACAGCAAAAAGATCAGTGCGGCATGTGGCTGCAGCCACTGTGGGTATACATGCTGCACACCCACAGACGAGGGAGGGAGCCTGCAATCCATCGCAAACATACAGTAGCGAAACTAACCGTCATTTGTATTAGGGTTGCCATGGCTACCAAATTTTCAAGGCATTGAGGTGGAATTATTGTGTGTCTTCTGAAAGGCTGGAGATAAAAAATGACCCCAGTGAGTGTTGTGCTGACTAATTATACAATGATCCTTGACTTCAAGCTCTCCTGGCTGCTGCAGTGGAGCTGGGTTCCTGGGCTTGTCGTTGTGTCGCAAGGCACTGCAGTAGCAGAGCATGGAATAAAAGGCGATAAACAACTGCTCTGGAGCACCAGTGAGGTAGCCAATTCAGAGCCCTGGTGAAGTGTGTGTTGCATCGCCCTCTAGTGGCTGGCCCACAAGAATGTATTACAACCTACCACACCTGCCAGCTAATGGAATCATCACTTCTTTAGCTCACAAGGAAGTGCTCTGTACTGAAAATCCTTGGCCATGTGCCCTGTGTAAAATGCTGCAGATCAAAATGGCTTTTTTTTTTTGCAAAGGTGTAAATGATTATAGAAAACACAGGAGAGGAGGGAATCAGGCCTCTGGAGTTCAAGCCCTGCGGAGAAATGGTGGCGGTGGAGTGGGAGCTGTTATCTTAGCATCTGCAATAAGTGCAGAGGACTTGATGGTCCTCTTGCACTGGTGTAAAGGAGGAGAAGCTCCACTGATGCAAATGCCTGATTCTCCACTTCCCTGCACCTTGTGCTCTCCTTTGGCCCAGGGAAAAGTGGGTGTGATCTGGTATTGTTTCCAAACCCAGGTGTCAATGACAACAGACGGTGTGAAGGGTCAACGGAGATATGATCATCCGAGGAAATTGTGTTCTTCTTTGACAGCATCTCCTGCGTCTCTGTCTTAGAGCCGAATGGCTGTTGAGCGTTAGCCAGGTCTTTAGCCCTGTCCTGAGGCGGTGCTGGATATCATCCTCAAAGCTGCACGCAGTCTGGCCTGTCTTTCACACTTGCGGCCTAACAAGTCACCGTGGTTTCCACAGCATCCCCCTGCCCCCCAGATTTTTCCAGTGCAAATGCCCATGGCTGTTTTCACCCTCCATATGGCTCTGCAGTTAGTGCAAGGGGCAACAAGATGCTTGATTCATAGGCCAATATTTCCAAAAGCAGCCCCGCAGTTTGGTGCCCACCTTAAGGTTCATCTTAATAACGACAGCTGGTCAGAACCTCAGCGGTGCATGTTACCTGAAAGCCAGCACGGCCTTCAACACAGTGTCCCCTTGCTAGGGTGGTGGTTGGTGTCCTCTCTAGGAGGAGAATCTCTATTGAACCAACAACGCTACTTCCTGCAGTGCTGTGAGTCTCCTGCCAGGTCTCCCATTCAAGTACTGAATAAGCCGCCCCCTACTTAGCTTGGGAGGTCTGACAAGATCGCAGCCCACGGTGGGTGGGCTACAGACAAATTCTAATGTAAGAAGAGGGTGCTGGTGGGGAGCCGGGGGAATGAATATTTGGACAAACGAGCTGGAGTCGGTAACTAACTCTTCAGAGGCTCCTACAGCTGGTGCCCCCCCGCCCCCGGCAGGAGCTCAGGCCAATGCCAGGTGATAATGCAAGAGGAAATGAACTGTTAGGGAAGCACTGTGCTTTTCCCACTTGCATTTGAGGATTCCCAGCAAACCAGTGCAAGCACTTGAGGCAGAGCTAGAAAGTTTCCCTTAGCTGGCTCACCCTGCTGCCTAGGCACCCATTTAACAGAGGGGGCCGGATTCGATCCTTAGTTCTAGTCGTGTAAATCTGTCACAGAGTGGAAGGCCAGAAGGCACTGCCAGCTCATCTGAGCACCTGTAAATCACAGGCCACCAATGCCACCCAGCACCCGCACACTAAACCCAACAGCCGAGAGGAGCCCAAGCATTACGGTCCCAGGAGACTAGACTATTTTGTGCCACAGGCAGAGAATAGGAGGGGCCGAGGGAACCAGTGCTTGAGGCCCCTGCAATGGCAGGAAAATGATATAATTGATTACCTGATAATCCTGGCAAGTGACCTGCACTCACACGCTGTAGAGGACGATGACCCACCCCCATCCCCGAGGACACTGCCAGTGTGACAAGAGGGAAAAATTCCTTCCTGACCCCACATATGGCCATCAGTGAGACCCTGAACATGTGAGCAGCTGAGAGAGAGAGAGCTGGATGCCACCTCAGAGGACCATCCCATCCCATCTAGGGTTCAGCTGTGGCTATCTCTGGTGCTTCAGAGGAAGGAGACTAAAAAAACCCTGAGAATACATTGGGTGGGGGAACCCTTCCTGACCCCTGCAGGAGACTGGCTGAAGCCCTGAAGCATGAGCTTTAGGAACATAAGACGTAAATAGCAGGGGCCCCCAGAGCTGCCGAGCCCTGCCCTGCATCATCACAAGCAGCCCCATCTTACAATCCCACTTCTACATTTGTCCTGCTCTCTCCGGTATAGTACCACTGATTTCCTTGGGGTTCCTCCTGATTTCTTCTGATATACGTGAGAGAGAGAATTGAGCCTTCTATATTTAATCCCTCCCCCTGCCTACAAATTATCAAACCAGCTGGAGTAAAATGGAGAGAGATGTTGGCTTGAAGGTAATTTGAGCAGACAGCATGTGGCTCCTTCTCTGCAAACAGAGCCGGGACTTTGGCAACTACAAAGGTTTGAATTGATGCAGTGATTATGAGACTCAATGGATAAGGGTAGGAACTGGGAGGCCAGATGCTTCCAACAGCTGACCTGGGGCTGGCTTCTCCTAGGTTGCTTTACGTGTCAGTGTGAGGTGGTATAAAGTGAAGTGATGTGAGTGTCAGGAATCAAACTGTGAATGTTTTCTCCTTCCAAAGCGCCTCATCCCCTGCTCTCAGTTCAATTAGTAACTTACCACCTGGATTTTTTTCTTTTTCCAAGAGCAGGTGTAACCCACGCACCACCTGGGTGTAGTGCTCTGTCCCCCTCTAGTGGCACCAAGGCCACTTAGCGATTAGGTTTACTACAGCCGTAGCTAAGTGTCACATGGCCTTTGGCTCTGGAGGTCCCAGGTTCAATCCTGACGAGCGGGTCTATCAGCGTTACACAGGCAAATTTACATAACTTATTTCCTGTCAGTGTGCTTTGGCGATAGACCCTTCAGCAGTGCAAATCCTGAAACCGATTTCCTTACACAGTTCTGCAGCTCACATCACCTTGCACTGGGAGTGTCACAAGCCAAATAGTGTTGCACCAGTCTAACCCCCATTGATTTCAGTTAGTATTATAGGATTGTATTATAGTAGCACCTCGGCACTCCAGCTGATCTCAGGCCCTGTTGTGGAGGGTGCTGCACAGACACAGAGTGTGAGACACTCCTTATGTGGACGATTTTACAATTAAGGGCTTGTCTACGTGGCAAGTTACTTCGTGGCAAGCCAGGTGTGAATCCAGCCTGTGTGGACACTGCAACAGGGCACTGAAAGTCCTTGGCTGACTAACCCCTGGACTCCGTGACTGTCACTGCACTGTAGCAGTGTCCACACGGGGCATTGCTGCGTGGCAGGATGTGGAGTCACACCCTGGCCTGCCAAGCAGTAGACCGGCCCGAAATAGAAAAAGCAAAAGGGTGAGAAAAAGGAAGTACCATTCTGTCCATTTTACGGGTGGGGGAGTGACGCGTAGAGAGAATAAAGGCCAGATTTCCCAGAGGGCTCAGCGCAAAGGAGACACCTCTGACCAGATTTTCCAAAGAGGGCAGCACCCAGCACGTATGAAATGAAAGGGCCACTTGCCCCGGTGCCTCAGTGGGAGCTGAGCTCTTTTGAAAACCTGGCAATGAGTGACTTGCCCAAGGTCAGAGTAATGGGGAGCAAAGGGGGCCGAAGGACCCCATTTCAGAGTGTCGGAATAAAGGAAAGCCCAGAAAATGGCCTGGTGGTGGAAGAGAGGAAGTGGTCCTAAGAATTAGGAGTTGGATGAGTGGGGGGGGGGGAACTCCAGGACACTGTCCCTTTAAGGGCCCAGGCTCATGTAGGGCGGGGCAGGGCGCCCCTCTCTTCCAGCCAATCAGGAGGAGCTCTCTGCAGGAGGGCAGTATATAAAGACTGCCTTTTGGGTCAGAAGGGAGCTGCTGCAGGAGAGGGAAGTCAGGGCTGAGCTCCAGCCAGAAAGGGCTGGAACTGGCAGCGTTGGGTGGAGCAGGCGGACGGAGGAAGAGCTCTGGCTGTGGCTGAAGAGCTGGAACAAAGTACGAACTGTTGAATTTCGGTTATGGACTTTGAGTTGGGAGCTCTCTGCATATTGTTTTGTCATTAAGGACTTTGAGGACCATGTGGACTCCAGAAAAGGATGCAATGAGCTGTGATAGAGACTCTCTGAAGTGCTAGAGGAGGCTAATGGGGCAGGGTGCCTGTAAAGTGACTCAAGCCACAAGGGGGTGCTCAACTGGCAGCCCCCCTCCCAGAGCATATTTGGTAGGGCAAGGAATCGAACTCTGGTCTAGTGATTCCCAAACTAGTGCCTGAAACAAAGTCACCCAATCCATTCATCCTTGAGCCGTCCCCTCGGTTTACTGTTTGGGGTAGCACCTCGGGACCCCAGTCACAAACCAGGACCCCACAGTGCTAGGTTCTGTAGAAACCCAGAACAAGGAGATGGCCCCTACCCCGGAGAATTTCCAATCTACGCAGCTTCCAATCGAGCGCTCCTTCCGCGGGGCTTTGCCCGGCCAATAGATGAACCAGCGCCAAACCTTGACTCAGCTATTATCTCATCGGGCAAGGAAAAGCAGCTCAGCATTCAGCTGTCAACACACTCCCTCTGACACACACGCGCACGCACGCACATCCCATTAGGAAGATTAGTACCTTCCAGCCAGCTGCTGCAGGTACTGCAGGGGCTCCTGGGGAAGGAGTAGAGCAAGTGTCCTCTGCTTGAAGGTCACCGGCAGTGACGCTCCAGGCAAAAGAATGGGCAAAAGCACTCGAAAGATTAATGGCACTTCAAGGTTTAGATCTCAGTGCTGGGAGAGTCCATAGGGAGAGCCAATAAATGCTAATATGATTTTACATCCAAATGAATCATTTCAAGGAGTGAATTCCCCTGAACAGCCCTATACATGGGCCATGTGTCTGTTGTAAGGAGCAGAGGAAACAGTCCCCACTGATTTACGGAATGTGTAATTAAATAAACGGAATCCTATTTTCCGCACGCTAAGCCTGGTCCTTACTCTGTCCTTAACTCAGGCAATACTCGAGGAGAGTTAAGTGTAGAGAGTGTGAGCCCATCTTTCCCCACCGGCCCCCATCCCTTGCTAGTACAGAGAGAGGAGATCAGCTTCTTACTGCTGTTAGCAGATGGGGTTTCTGCTTTAGCTCAAGGGGTAGAAGTCAGGGGTTTGGTTTGGGGTTCAATCCCTCTGTGGTGGGGGTAGTTATACGCAGCAGACGTTAGGACCTCCAGGTTTGGCCTTGCTTATGTAATCTGGCAGGCAGCCGGGCAATTGTAATGCTAGTTAATATTAATCCTTACTTACCTGGCCTCTGTCACCACAGTACCCGAGCACCTCAATCTTCCATGTATTAATCCTCCCAGCACCCCTATGGGGGGGGGCTATTATTCCCATTTTACAGAGAAGGAAATGAGGCCCGGAGAGACTAATGGCCAGATGGTTAAAGGATCTGACTTCCATTAAAATGGATGAGAGTTAGAGCCAGATATTTAAAGGCATTTAGGCACCTAAGTAAATTACTCAAGATCACACAGAGACAACGGCACATCCCCAAACTGACCCCTGGTCTCCCCAGTCCCAGGTGAGTGCCAAAGGCAACCCCGAGTAGGGCGAAGGTTGGTGTTATTTTCCCCCCTTGCTGGAGACAGGGAAACTGAGGCACAGCCTAGTTATTATTTGCACAAAGTAGGGCAACAAATCTCACCTTGCCCTTGGAAACTTGGCAAAAAGTAGACATTTTGCTGTTTAGGTTCATTTAGGGTGACCAGATGTCCTGATTTTATAGGGACAGTGCTGATATTTGGGGCTTTTTCTTATATAGGCTCCTATTACCCCCCACCCCCGTCCCGATTTTTCACACTTGCTGTCTGGTCTTCCTAGGTTCATTCCAACCTGACATTCAAAGGCAACCTTCCACCCCCACCCCACTTTGCCTTCCGCCTCCAGGGCCACTTCCTGAAACCGTGCCGATCAGGGCAGCACTCCTGACTTCGGTGGGGACAGGCCAATTTAATCCAGAGGAGGATCTGTTCCTTAGTTTGCTGAAATCCTTCAGAGACCAACCCACTGAAGTTTGTTCCCCAGTCTCCCACTGGGATAGAAAACTATGCTTTGCCTGGGAGGGAAGAAACAGACTGAAAGCGCTCCTACTCCCTTTCCCTCGCTGCAGAAAGCATGGAGCAACACTCTCCCACCCCACATTGCTTTTCATAAGTGGGAACTTGCTCACCCCACTTCCTCCTCTCTTGCCACATCTGTGGGAACGTCCACACTGCAGCCGGGGCTGTGAGTGGCAGCTTGTGTAGACACCCCCCCAGGGCTGTAAACCACCTTAACCTTATGGGGCTTTTTGTCTCCCTCTAGCGGTAGAAGGCAGTAAGGCGGGTTATGAGTCTGCTGCTGCTGCTGCCTCCAAGCTAACAGGCCTGGTCCTTTAACTCAAAGCAGTAGAGACTCACAACTTCAGGTCAAGGAGCCAATCCATGCAAATGACCCAACCTGTTCTGTTCATTCCCTCTGAAGCACCTGGCATTGGCCACTGTCGCAAGACAGGATACTGGGCTAGATGGACCATTGGTCTGACCCAATATGGCCGTTCTTATGTTTTTAACCAGCAACATTATTAAGCGTAGAAATCATAGAACTATAGGACTGGAAGGAACCTTAATTGGTCATCTGGTCCCAACCCCCAGCACTGGGGCAGAATATGGATGTCTATTGAACCGTCATCAGATCTGAGCATGTCATAACATTAATTTCCCCCAAAACACCCTTGTGAGGAAGGAAAATAATTTACAGACACAGAGAGAGGGCAAGTCATTTGTCGGAGGTCCTGCAAGGGAATCTGTGCACAGCCAGTAGCTGAACCCAGTTTCTTATGAGTTCCAGGCCGGTTTCTTAACCACAAAACCATATTTCCTCTCAAACGGTACCAGGAGCGTTGATCTGGGCACTTGTAATGAGATTTGGCAGGCACTTAGCTGTCCCACCTATCACTGGGAAGATCGGATTGTGTCTAGAGACAGGCTGGAGCTACAAAGTTTATACGTGGATCCAAAACTCTTGGGATGTGTTGAGCTCTGGGCCAGCCTTTTGATTCCGCCAGTTCAGAACTGCCTGGGGTGCATGAATCTTTCATCCCGGGACACCTGCTCATGCAGCCTAGCTGCCTGCCACGCAACAGTTAATACCGTAATACTCTAAGGATTTTGTTTAGAGTTTTATAGCATTACATGCCAGCCTTATTGGATTTAAATGGTTTAAATTAACTGGGTTATTTAATGGATTGTCCAGATTAGGGCGGAATCTGCAAAGGCTGTTACTTCAAGGGGAGCGGCTTCAATGGGGGGGGAAGGCGCTCAGCCCAACATTAGCACCCTGGAGGGCGCGCGAGTCCTGCCAGCCCCACGCGTGTCCTTTATTGACATTCTCTCATATGCATTTAGCCAGGTTTGTGTTTAGTTTAATAATCTCCTGAAAGTTTAATTGTTGCTTTAGTCATCCATGACCTTTCCTTCTCATCTGGAGACATATTATTGCTAATCTACAAATTTCAAGAACCAGATTTATTTGCAAAACCAATTATTCTGCTATGCAAATCTCCTCTCCTCTCCCAGCTTGCTTGAACAGGGCCTCTTACAGCTGCCATACGATATAGACACTCTTCAAATATTTAAATGTAAAATTTATCTATATTTCTTTCAAGCATGCCCAGGTTCTGTGTGGTGCAAAGTTAATTAAAATCTTTATAATCAAATGCAGGTTTCCTGACCTTGATCCAGTCTTGGGTGAGCTTAACCTCCCAGTTCCTCCCGGCAACTGGCGCTCGCAGCTCGACAAAAATCAGCCTCACTACAGTAAACTTCTAACGGGGGAACAAGTCCTCACCATGAGTGTCAGACATGACAGTGTCGGTTTAGTAACGGCGCACAAGCACAGCTTTCAGAGGCTGTCTGGAGGCTCCTCTTAGGGCTGGATTTTTGTTGTTGTGATTGTTGCTTCTAACAGGGAGCATAGCCTGGATGGGCAGAGGTGGTTTTATGCCAACTTGGCACTTGCCGAATTCTGGCCTGCCAGCCCCCTATGCAATTCAGAGCAGTCCGGGGGCCCCATGGGATGCTCCATGGCCCAGAAGAGCTAGAACTATGTCCTTATTCTGGGGGTTGTGCAGGCGGGGTGTTCAGTCACCTACGCTGTCCATGTACCTTCATGAGGACCTCCTGCCCTGGGGGGGCTCCCCAAGGGGTCTGTGCTGCCAGAGTGGTGTACAGGGACCATGGCAAGAGAGGAGAGAATTGGGGCCTCTTCAAGAGAGGGGTTCTTGGTGACGCTGAGCTAATCCTTTGGTGTTTTACCTGAGTAAGAACTAAGCTGTTAGCTCAGGATCTGGCCCAGGGTTTTGAGAGGAAATTGTTCCTAGGTGGTTGTCGTCCATGTGATTGCTGCTCATAAAATCACCTTGTGACGCAGGGACTGGTTGGTGAGGAATCCAGCAGAGGCAGGCGTTGACAAGGGAAGGGGCGTTAGAGGCAGAAAGCAACCCAAGAGGGCGGGGGTTCAGCGAGAGCCGCCATCTCCCTCCTGTGAGAGGCGCTGGCGTTTTGTCCATGAGCTGCTAACAAGCCTCCATTCTCCACGCATGCTTCCCTGACGTCTCACCCGGCCGAACGGATTATTTCAAGCCTGTCGCCTGGGAGAATTGTGCTATGACAAGTCCTGGGAGTTGGACTCTCTGCAGAAGCATTATCCTCTCTAGACAAACCCTGCTGCAGATATTGCATCGCGCTCATCTCCTGGTATGCAGTCTGCGCACCCTGCAGTGGTGCAGCCCGTGAACCAGGCCTGTTATATCTCCCGGTGGCATGCTTTAGCCACTACACCTAGCTGGCCCACCCATCTTCATCCTTCCATCTGATAACCCAGATAAAACACAGCACCAAAACACTCCACTTCTAAATCTTGACAACGTACTAGCCCACCATCCCAGCCAGAGCGCCAGACCCTGCCTTCAATAGCCAATGGGTTTGCCTACATGGGAGCAGCATTTGGCTAGGAATCACTAGCCCAGTTATGATTTTATATAGGATGACCAGATAGCAAGTGTAAAAAGTTGTGATGTTCCATTTTGTTCAGACACCTAGAACCTTGGGCTAAGTGCTTTTTATTTCTAGAGATTGACAGAAATAAAATAAATCCAACAGGCTTTATCCTGTGCTTTTTCCTGTCATTGTCAGCATTGGAGTAAATCTCTAGTTGGTTTATATTTAATAGGGTTAATAAAACGCATTCAAATGATAGTAAAGTGTCCAATTCCTGTGGAACTCATTGCCATGGGATGTTGGGTTGTCCCAAAGTATAACTGGGTCCAAAAAGAAATAGATAAGTCCACGGAAGATAGGTCCACAAATGGCTACTAACCAAGATAGAGATGCAGGGATGCTCAAGGACACAAGGAGACCTTAAGCCTCTGACTGCCATAAGATGGGAGGGGAAGACAGGGATGGATCACTCCATAATTATCCTGTTCTGTACGCTCCCCATGAAACTCTGATGCAGGTCACTATCAGAAACAGGATACTGGGCAAGATTGACCATGGTCTGACCTCAGTGGACACTGGATCAGGCCCTAAGTGAACAGAGAATCAAGTGTGACACTGTCGAGTTGGGTATCATTAATCATTTCCAAAAGATGGCAGGTCCATAGCCACTGAAATCAACGGGAGTCTTTCCACTGGTGTCAATGGACCAGCCCCAATTGGAAAGTTGTCTTGCCCAAAATTATGCTCAGTTTTATTTCTTCTTTTTCAAATGGGGGAGATTCTTTAATGTGTCACGTAAGTGGAAGGTTCCAAACACCGTTTACCCCAGAAGACGTGGGGAGAGATGCCGTTCTCCAGGTCAGTTTGCGAGTCATTTACTTTGTCAGTCAACCCAGTTTTACCCTCTCTGAGACAATATATCTGGGTTATAAACCTTAAACTGGAAACATAACTCATAAAATTTAGTGACGAGGCTGTCATCGTTAAGACCAATGATCCTTAACCCCTTATCTAACTCTGGAGGATCATTCTCTCCAGTCATTAATTTAAGCTTGTTTTTAAGTAATTTTTTTTAAAGGATCTCTCTTTGCAAGAAATGGTCACTAATTCTACCATCATTTCATGTATTAAGTGGCACTAATTTAATAATAATAGTAATAATAATTTATTGAGATTTCCCAGCAAATTCTAGTGCAGCACAATTAACATTTATTAACCAGATGCCCCCAGCCGAGCAAGATTGCGGAAGCCCTTAAGTGCAGCAGAACCAGAGTTTAATTTATTAATGCTGGTAAATGCACAGATGAATGGTAGTCTGGCCTAATGGATAACGCAATGGCGCTGGAGTCAGGAAACTTGGGTTTTGTTCCTGGCACTACAGGATGTTGAACAAATTACTTACCCTTTCTCTGCCTTAGTTGCGCTGTCTGTAAAGTACAGAGTAATGATGCTGACCTTCCTTTGTGAAGTGCTTTGAGATCTGTGGATGAAAACTGCCGTGAAAGAGCAAAGCACGACTGTTAAGAGAGACAGAGAAATAGCATTAGGAAGGGGAGGCAGTGTAGCCTGGCGAATAGGACACACATGATAGAAAGAACTGGGTTTGGTTCCCGTCTCTACCACTGACTTACTCTGAGTCCTTGGGCAGGTCGCTTCACTTCTGTAACTTGTTTTCATCATGTATAAAATGGAGGTAATGCCGACCCACCATGGTAAAACACATGGAGATTTAAGGATGTGTATCTATGTACCTAGCTCAATGTTGGACCAGGTTCTCAGCAGCCCCCAGTATCAATGGGAGTAGGGTGACCAGATGTCCCAATTTTTATAGGGACAGTCCTGATATTTGGGGCTTTGTCTTATATAGGTACCTATTACCGTCCATCCACTGTCCCGATTTTTCGCACTAGCTGTCTGGTCACCCTATGTGTGATGGGAGGGGCACAAAAGAGCCCGTTGCAGCTTTGATCCTGAGGCCATGTTTCACTCCAGCCCCCATACCTGGCATACTTTAGAGCAGCCTTTGGGCTGCTCCAAAGTATACTGGCTGGCTATGGCCCCCCGGGGCTAGTACTCAGATCCGTAATAGCCAGAACAGCACAAAGAGGCTGGGGCAAAGCAAGAATCTGCCCCAATATTTACAGTGAAAATTGTCCTGGAAAATGAAAAAGAAACTCAACCAGCCCAGCAATATACATGTCCAGGAACCTTTGAAGCTAACACAATGCCAGCAATAACACAGAGCTCCATCTGTCAACTGGGAAGATGCAATTCACAGAGGGAAGGGAGTCTCAATAATAGACAGCGCTATGGAACCAATTTACTTGGAGATGGCACACCATTTAAATCAGTCAGGGCTCAAAAGACACGTAGCTTGTGTCAGAAGAAAGCTAAACTGATTGTAAACTCATCACTGACTAACAAAAGATGAGGGAAGACAAAACAATTACAAGCAGATAATGAAACGTGGAGTCGGTAATATAAAATGAGCCCCAAAAGGTATAAATCAAAGTTAGCTGCATTTAAAACAGCAGGATGGGTTGCAAAGTGGCCGGCTGGTTTGCCTGGGTTAAGGTAGGATGTAAGATCACGGGGGTTTGCAAATCCAAGCAGGATGGTCTTGTGGCTAAGACTTTAGACTGGGACTCACGAGCTGGGTTCAGTTTCTAGCTCTGCCATCAATTCGCTTTGAACTTGGGCAAGTCAGAGAAATGCTCTGTGCCTCAGTTTCCCCATCTGTAATCATCCTGGAGAAGCTCTGAGCTAGCAAGAAGCCCAGATCCGCAGCTCCCCAAAGAGTGGCATGGGTTTGGACCCAGTGTTCTGCTTCAGGCCCACCTCTGTAGATCCCCCTTTCTCACCTAAACACTGGGGATGTTTGGATTTAGATTCAAATTTGGCAGCTCCGGTCCATCTCTAATCTCATCACGGGTCAGTCCTGGCCCCGGCTGCTGCCCATGTCCAAACTTTACAAACCACTAGCTCGTTCTCTTTTCCTGCCTGCCGAAGAGGAAGGAGTGAGGCTAAAGGCCTTGTCCCCCATTGCCCTGCACATTGTGCTGTCATTTACACCACGGCAACCTGAGGTGTAAAGCCCAGCTGTCCTGCTCTGGTTAGTGTTCACGCCCACTTTGCAATGACAGAAATCATTGCCCCAGCAGCAGGGCAATGAGGAATCTTATCAGGCCCTAAATCAGGGCTGGGCAAACTTTTTGGCCTGAGGGCCACATCTGTGTATAGAAATTGTATGGTGGGCCATGAATGCTCCCGAGCGTGCTGCATCCCTGCTCCTCCCACTCCCTCCCAACACTTCAAGCCACCCTGCCGCCTAAGAGCTGTTTGGCGGCACTTAGGACTTTCCGGGAGGAGCGGGGACGCCGCACTCAGGGGAGGAGGCAGAGAAGAGGTGGGGCAGGGGTGGGGACTTGGGGGAAGGGGGTGGAATCGGGGCGGGGACTGGGGGAAGGGGTGGAATAGGGGTGGGGTGAGGGCAGGGCAGGGGCGGAGATGGAGAGGGGTCAAGCACCCACCGGGCAGAGGGGAAGTTGGCGCCTATGGTCCGAGCTCTATAGTCCCAACCCAAAACGCACCGACGTCAATGGAAGCACTGACCAACAGCCCTTGGGAGCCGGGCCTGTCTGTACGCAGAGCTCTTGGAGAAAGGAAGGTAATAATTTCCTTGGAATCAGCCGGGCTGGCTTCTAGAAACCCCCATGGGAAATGCTTCTCTTCTCCATCTCCGCTGATTAGCCTTTATCATTACCGAGCCCTCCTGGGCTCCGTAGCCATTAGCTAATCGTGTGATAAGAGATTAAGAGAAAAACCTAAACATGTTCATGGCCATTAACAGCGATTGCCCCCCAAAGCCCCTGTGTATGACGCAGAGGCATGAGGACGTCTCACACGCATCTCTCTGCCCGCTCGCAAGATGCTGGCAGGAACCTGAGAGACCTGCCTTGTACTTAGTCATGCAGATTCAAGTTGTTTTAAGGTGAGAAAAAAACATTATTAGAAGGAGCTGTGTTCCAGCAGTGCTGCAAAGATAACTAGCACTTTCCCAATGCTCTTAGAGAGCTAGGTATGGCAGAGGGTAAAGAAGCATTTTGGAAGCGTTTGTTGTATGTGAAGCAGAGATTTCTCTTGTGGGAAGGTCAGACAGGTTTTCTTCAGGTCAACCAAAATAGAAAATCCCCTTGGGCGAAAACTCTGTGGTGGATTTTCTCAGCTTTGGCTTCTGAAGGAATCTGTCCAAGACCTTCAGGGTGAATCCTGCTGTGTGCTTGAGCACCAGGACGAGGATGGAGTATATTCCTGCGTCTTCTTTGGAGGAACTCAGTTGCCCCAAGTTGAAGCAGGAGATGTTGCCATCTTCATATTCTGGTGTTTCCGTTGCTTGAAGGAAGAAGGAGATGCCGATAATCCTTGGATTTGGAGCTGAGTTTATTCTAAGGAGCAACCCAGGCCGATTATGTCCAAGATCCACTTGTCTGGTGTCATATCGCTCCAACATTTCAAAATTTCCTGCAGCGCGCCCCCTATGCGGAAAGCTACATCCGACTGGATCCGCCTGTCGTCATACTTCTTGGAAAGAGGCAGAGGGTTTTCTTGTGGTATCTCCTCTGTCTCGTATCTTTTGAGCTATGCGATCTGCCCCTTGCTGGTTTGATGATAATCTTGTACTTCTTAGCTAATCAAAAGGCATGCTGGGACCCAGAGTAGGGTCTAGAGTTCCTTTTTTGGCCCCTGGAGGCCTTCATGATCTTCTTAGTTTCCTCACAGTTATTGTAAGCTCATTGGGGGCAGGAAGCATCCTTTTGTTGTGTGTTTGTCCAATGCCCTGGGATCCTGGTCCATGACTATGGCTTATAGGCACGCATGCATTACAGATCAATAAATCAGAATACTACCTTACACACCGTGTTAGGCTTTCTATACACAAGGCGCATCCATGCTCTATCAGGCCAAGTGACTGATTTCCAATGGTAAGGTAAAGAAGCAGAGTCTCTATGGGAGAGCACAGTGTGTGTGTGTGTGTTTCCTTTGTCACAACAAGCCGCATGAATGCAATGGTAGCTGCCTCTGCAGACAGACGGTTCCTAGAAATTTAAATACACAGTGCACTGAACCCAAAATCATCACATTCCTTATAGCCCCTCCCCCTATAAGATTATGACTTCACTGTAGGATCAAACAGGCTTCACGAACAGCGAAGGAAGCACAGAAAAATGCTAGCCTGGAATTCATTTCATCTCGCATTAAATGTTCTATTTGCTCAGGTTTGCTCCGGTGCAAACCCAACATAGTGACTGTACGAAACGATGCATCAAACCCGCAGTTGGGAATTTCTTCCTGTGGCAATCGAGCTGAACATCCCTTTTTTATTTCCCCCCCTCCTGTAGCAAATGGTCTCTTTCCCCAGTCATCTGTGTAACGTTTCAAGATTAATGTCTGATATGTGGAAAGACAGAAGTCATTTGCTGCCTTTTTAACAAAGCTTAAAGCTCTTTAGAGACCGAGTTCTACGTTTGATGTGATCAGTTGCCCGAGCGAATACATTTCAGTTGTTCAGCCAGTTCCTTCAAAGAACGGGTTAGCAAAACAAATAGTTACCGAGGCTGCTCTTTAATGGACTTTGGTTGATTTCTGATAGACTTTCATCTATTTGTATTGTCTCGATCTCTCTTTTCTTTACATTTGCGTAACCCACACACCTCCTGGGTGTGGGGTTCTGTCCCACCTAGTGGCACCAAGACCACTTACGGAGAGATTAATGAGTTTGCTCTACAGCCTTAGCTCACAGCCAGTTGGCTTTTAGCTCAAGCGGCAGAGGCTCATGCACTAAGCTCCAGAGGCCCCCGGATTCAATCCCGCCCGCTGACAACTGGGGGTCTGTTGGCGTGACATTTGCACATGGCTTGTGTTTGTGAACAGAGCTTGGATTTAAAGACAACTTGTAACAGGGCAAGAAGGTTGCGTTGGGGCTGGGAATTAGGAGCCCTGGCTCTGCCACTGAGCTGCTTTGTGACTGTGCACAAATCACTGCCGCTCTCTTGGTTCCCCATCTGTAAAATGGGGATATAATATTGCCTTTCTTCCACTTTACAAGCCCAGTCACACACATCCCTGGGCACCCTGCACGTGACCCTCTCCGGTATGCCATCTTCTGCTCTCTACCACCTGGGGACTGCCCATCCTTGGGCCCCGGCCCTCCCCAAAGCTAAAGGCCCACTCCATCTCGGGAGGATATCTGCCTTGCGGATTGAGCTTGTAAGCTCTCTGGGGCAGGGACTGTCCTCACTAGGTGTCTGTTCAGTTCTTAGCATAAGGAAGCCCTGACCTAGGCAGGGGCCTGCTAGGTGCTACCGTAATACAACCAATAGCAGGAACTCAGAAACTACGGTGATGGTGGCCATATGTGTAGATTGATTAGATAACTAACTGGATTAAAAATGTTGTTTGTTTGTGTTTCCAGTGAGTGACCGGAGCAAGGGATTGGCTTTTGTATTCTGTTCTGGGTCAGCCATTGACTCGCTGGGTGACATCCAGCATGTCCCTTTCCCCATCTGTAAAATTAGTGTGTTTTATACTCAGCCACCTCACAAGGGCGTGGCTGCTATTAACGTTTGTGACGTGTTCTGGGAGCTTTAGGCAGAAGGTGCTTCACGGGAGGTGCAAAGTGTTAGCGTTAATGTAGCAGAATGACTGGGCCAGCGGAATGACACAGAAAGGCAGCAGTTTACTGCACCGTTACTTTAAGATGAGGTTGTGGGTGAAAAGGAGGAAACGCACCTGGTCGCTGCTTGGGGATTGTTTAATGTGAAGTTTGGGGATAAAAATCAGCATTTTTTTTCAAAGTGCAGACAATTAAAAATAAATGAAATAAACGAGGCTGGTTTTGTGATTAGGCACTGGACCGGGACTCAGGAGATCTGGGTTCCGTTCCTGGTGTGCCCTTTGGCCGGTGACTTCATCTGTCTGTGCCTCAGTTCCCCTTCTGTAAATGGTGTAGAATCCTTTCACCTTTCATCTTGTCTAACTGGATTGTAAGCTCTGCAGGGCAGGGCCTGTCGCTCACTATGTGTCCATACAAAAACCTAGCACTGTGGGGCCCTGATCTTGGTTGGATCACACATAAAGGGGCCTGCCCCACGGTGTAAGTTAGAACATCCCCTGAAGGGAATAGGGCATCACACTATGGCCAGGCTCCTAATCTAACCCCTACACCAGGGGCTTGGAGAGAAGCCAGCTGAGAGCCCTCATACCAGCCGGGGAGGGCACCTGTGCAGGGATATCAGTTTCCATCTCCGCTGTGAC
Organism: Mauremys mutica; assembly: GCF_020497125.1. Taxonomy (NCBI): domain Eukaryota; kingdom Metazoa; phylum Chordata; order Testudines; family Geoemydidae; genus Mauremys; species Mauremys mutica. Next base: position 6,905,479 of record NC_059095.1, read on the forward strand.
CCCTTTGTGTTGCCCAGGTGGAGCAAAGGGCCGCAGTGCGATGCAGAATCAAGCCCCCAAAGTGGAACTGTGACCAGCCCCCTCCCGCCCCTTCCTTGTGAGTCCCAGGGACATCGGGGCACTGCTGGGTTTGTGCGGTTGTGCTCGGAGAAGTGGCTTTGGAAAAATAATCCAATAAAAGTCATTTTCCTACTCGTCTCCCTGTTTGTCTGGCGAGTCAGATCTGCTGACAGGGGCAAGTTTTTGCTGACGTTTAGCATTATGGAGCAGTGCAGTTACTGGAGAGGGAGCTGGAGTCTGTTCTGGAGGGGGGGGCTGATCCCACAGGTATGATCAGTGGCAGCAAGCCGAGAGAAAAATGTCTGGAAGGGACAAGTTCATTGGACTCTCTGACACGCCTCCCAGCTGTGGGATCGGCTCTTTTTGGCTTCAGGGGGGCTGCAGGATCAGGCACTGAGATCAGAATTGGGCCCACTGGGGCACCCCCCTGTGCCAGGGCTGTAAGATTGGGCCCTATAGTAAGCATTTGGGGCAGGTGTGGCTGCTTTTACAGCCTCTCCGCAGCCAGCAGAATAATACTCGGGCGAGTCAATGAGAAGGAAGCTTTAATGTAATAAACTCTCGTGAAGAGCCCAACACGACTCTGTCAGACTCAAGTGCCCTACAATATTCCAGGCTGCAAATGCAGGACCAACAGCGAGCCTGTTGATACAGCCTCAAGCCAGAACTAATCAGACATAGACACCATTTGCTTTCAATAGAAATTATATTCAAGAGGCCCGGCTCCCGCTTGCCGGGAAGGATGGGACATGGAACGCAATGATGCGGCAGCTGGATTCGCCCCCGTCGCTCTCAACCGCACAGCGCTTCAATATCTCTCAGTGACACCAGCTCTCCCTCTAACTCCAGGTTATGCCGACTCAGCACTTCGCCCCCCAGTTCGTCCTAGGAAGGCGGCGGGAGATGGGAAAAACACCTTTTTTTGTGTGTGCCGGCTTGTAAATAATGGGACGTGAAAGCAGAATCAGCAGCACTCAGGCTGGGTTGCTGTAAACCTCTCCGCATGTTGGTGATGCATCAGGACAAGAAAACAGTCCTTTCCCTCGCTGAGCTGGCGCAGTGATAACATTAATTAGCCTTTCAAGAGGCCCTTTTTAAGCCCAGGAAAGCCGATGTCACTTGGTTTTGTAGTATCAGCAAAGGCTCATAAAAAGTGCTGGGCTGAATCCAAGCATAGGGACATTCTGATCTCAGTGGCACCGGGAAGCAATCCAGAGAAACTCCACCGATGTGCCCAGAGTACTGATTTACATCAGTTCGTGGGAATTAGCCCCCGGAGATAATCTGATCTGATCAGTAGGGATGGGTAACGAGAGCTTGCAGCCAGGATTCAGACAGGATCACATGCACACAGATTGGTCCTGGAGGCTTGGTCTACACTCAGGTGTGCTGGAACAAGGAGGGGCCAAGAGGCCATGGCCCTCCCACTTTTCACCATGGGCCCGGCCTCCTGCCCCTTCTCTTCCTGCCCCCGATTCCCCCCCACCCCGCCCCGGCCAGGCTGGAAGCTGGAGCCCGGCCCAGGTAAGAGTGGCCTGGGGGGTCCAGGCAGCTGTGGGGAGTTGCAGACCCTCCACCTGCCCTGGGCGGGGGGATCGAGGGGCGGGGACATGAGCTGGGGGCTGCTTTCGAACCCCCCCACTCCAGGCAGGTGGAGTGGCCCAGGCTCCCCGGCTCCGGCTTCCAGCTTGGCCAGGGAGTGGAGCCTTGGGGGGAATAAGAGCAGCAGGGGCGGGAAGAACCCCTGGCCCCCGTCTACACGTAAAACTTTTTTTCAGCATAGCTAATTCTGTCAGGTGTGTGAAAAAACCGACACCCCAGACTGACATAGTTATGCTGACAAGACCGCCAGTGCAGACGCAGCTAGGCTGCCAGAAGAGGGTTCCTGTTGATGTAGCTAACGTCGTTCGGGGAGGTGGTGCTCTTAGACCGGCAAAAAATTTTCTGTCGGTGTAGGCTGCACCTCCCTTAGAGGGCTCTGCTGAGATAGCATGAAGCACAGCCTCAGTTCAGGACTCCACTACAGGGTTAGGGCAACAAGCTGCCTTGTATCGACCTAGCTGTGGAAGTTTCTTCACTTAAATTTGGCTTCCGCCGACGTAAGTGCCTCTTTTCGCTGACTTGATAACACCACCTCCCCGAGCGGTGTAGAGTCACGGGCCATGTAATCAGGTCAATGCTGTGTCCATGTAGACTCTGCGTTGCTTACATCGACTGTTACTGGCTCTCAGGAACTGTCCCACAATGCCCCACGCTGACAGTCCAATCGATAGACGTGCTCCCAGAGAGCGCACGCGCTGCCAAAACGAGGAGCCAAGCGTGCGCGCACACAAGCCATTTAATAAGTGCGGTGGCTGTATGCCGGCATAAGTTCAGTCGACATAATTCTGTAGCATAGTCATGGCCTCGGTAGTGTAAACATAGCCTGAGTTTGGAAGAAATCTGGTTAACTTGGTGTGAGTTATTTCTGTCCACTAGGCTACACTGTCTAGTAGGGCCAATCCTGCCATTCACGTCCACCTTCTAGAGTCCAGTAGCAGAAAATTCCATGGCTCGCCTAATATTCCTTTGCCCCTCCCCTGGTTATTTTTGTTCTTCCGTATGCCTCGTAAGACAGCGGCCCTGAGTGAAATGAACTCCCCATTAAGGGGCTTATCTCCTTAGCAGAACCAATGATGTTCTGGAACACTGCTCGGCAATCTAGGCAACAGCCCCACACCCCCTTCCGCCTCCCTTGTGCTCGTTATCCTCATTGTCATCAGTGTTAGTCATTTCATGCAACTCCATTATGTTCCTTAGAGTGTCCTGCGGTAAAGACGCTTCCAGCATTATTATTGCTTCTGTGAGCTTCTTTATATTTCTTCCCCAGCCCAACAAGGATCTAAAGAGCCACTTTGCAGGTAACATATTAGCAAGCGCCTGCTTTTTTATCGGCACAATATGGGCCCGTAATCTGATGGTGATAAAAATCGGTCCCCTTTGCGGCGGCGCTTATCATTTAATTGGAGAGAAGCAGCACATTTGTTTGTTAATAATTTTATAATCGGTGCTATCTGCCGGGGACCCCCTCCAAGGAAAGGCGTGCGCAACTGCCGTTGTTGTGAAATAGCTCCCTGATAAAATGGGGTTTATGGCTTTTAAATGGTCCTGTTATTGTTTGCAGAGCGGAGGGTTCCTCCGGGGCATGCAGCCCATTTATTCCACCTGCAGCCACAGAGCTGTGTGTTTCACATGGGATTCCCCCCCACACACTCCTCCCAACTAACAAGCCCTGTGCCCAGACCCGTGCCCTGTTAGGTGAGCAACTGGTGGTTTTGCAGCACCTTCTGTTTCAGCTTTAACCAGCAGCCCAAATGTTTGGACAAAGTGACTGTGTAGCTGTTCACACGATCTAAATGCAGCCCCCCAGGTTCTGCTCACCTGAGTTCATCTCTGCTCCCACGTGTTTGGAGAGGAGAGAAAGAAACACCAGCTGGGTTCCAGTGTGGTGTTAAGGGGTATACACCAAGGGTTTGCCTTTTGCAGTGAAAACACCGAGGGCCTGCTTATGTTAGGGAAATTAGTACAACTACCTAGAGCGTATGGCTACATTGGAGCTGGAGATGTAATTTTCATACATGTAATGTCCAGGGTTGCTGGAACAATTTTTATAGTGAGGGTGCTGAGGATGGAAACCATGTATTTGGTGTTTGTTATTCCTACTTCAAGCCAGGGGGTGTGGCAGCCATACACCCAGCACCCGTAGTGCCAGCCCCACCGATCCACGCTAGCTTTGACTGAGCTAACACACTAAAAATAGCAGTTCACTAGCTGACCCAAATACAATCCCGTCTGTGCCTACATACTTGGCATTGGGAGCCCATGCGGCCACGGCTACGCTGCTATTTTTAGCATGCTAGTGCAGTCAGAGCTAGTGCAGGTATGTCTTCCCAAGCTGGAAGTGACAGCTCCAGCTCTAGTGTAGACAATACTCATAGACACAGTCTCAGTGCAAAACTGGGTTTGCACTGGGTTAGCTACATTGCTGCAAAGCTCCCTAAGGCACATGGTCCCCTACTAAATTATTGCCCGTGGGTTGTTTCTTTCATTAAGGCAGGGAGAGCTGGTACTTTAACAGCAGCACTTTTATTTAAATAGAAGCTAACACATCAGTAACTAGGGCCTTGTGTTTGCTGCTGCTGCCTGATCTGCCCTTGCAATCCTCCCTCGCAACTTCAGCACCCCATCTCCGATTCACCCTGGTGCAGTTTCGCAGGGCCTGATTCTGAGCGTGTTAGCCCTCACAGCACTGCCAGCCAGCCCCAAGTGTTCAAAAATCATCACTCGAGTCCCACCCAAATCATGAGATCAGCTTAAACACCACGAGATTTTATAAAAAAATATATTTGAAGTTCCTTTTTTTCTTGCCTCCTGGTTTTTGAACCTTCATGGTGCGCTCAGGTCACATTTTCAAGTTTTTCTCTGCAACCAGGAGGGCTAGCAATGTACTTTAATTTATTTATTTATTTATTTATTTTTGACCACCGAGAGTCTCACGTATTGACATGATGCCAGGATCTTGGGCTTTAAGAAAAGCACCAAATATGCTGAGACTTGTGAGAGTTGGCAACACTGCAAACACATGCCTCCTGGATTAAATCATTCCAAGTCAATGGGAGTTATGCTGGGTTTCCACTACCAGAGTTACTCACACCTTCTTGTCAACTGTCTGTAATGGGCCACTCTCTTACCACTTCAAAAGTTATTTCTCCTCCCTTGGTATCCCTGATTAATTGATTTATCTCGTTCAACTGACCTAACACTTGGTAAAGCAACCCACATCCTTTCATGTATTTATACCTGCTCCTGTATCTTTTATTTCATACATCTGATGAAGTGGGTTCTAGCCCAGGAAAGCTTATGCCCAAATAAATGTGTTAGTCTCTAAGGTGCCACAAGGGCTCCTCGTTTTTTTTGCTGAAATCATACTGTTATCTTGTTAGCATGTTGCGGCAGATTCCCAGTAGGGCGTGCTGGAGTAAGATAGTATGGTTCTGGATTACGTAATGCGTGGGAATTTAGAGAACTTTGCTTTCAGGAGGTCTTGATGGGACAGGATGAGGAGGATGAGAGAAAAACTGAATGTTGCATTGTCTTGGCTTTCTCTTCTTGAACACTGAACACTGGGCTTCTCTAGGCCTCATTCCCATTGTTCATTTGTATGTCTCTTCGTGTGCACAGGGACTGCCTTGCCCCACCCCTGCTTTCTGAGGAGAGGATTCAGAATGAGACAGGTGGAGAGGAGAAAGTGGGTTAGGTTTCCAGACAGACCAGGAGCTCAGGAATTGCAATAGGTGGCAGCTAGCCAAACAGCAGAGCATCTAGCATGTATCACTGGCTTCTCAGCATGCTCCATAGAGTTCTGTTGCTTGCTTCTTGCATCCCCTAAAGTTGGGGGAAGTCTGTGAGTTGTACAGTGGACATGGACCAAGTTTCCAGTGAAACTAGTGGTCCTTCAAATCAACCTGAGCTGAGCTTTGTCAGCATCCTTACCCCTGTTATACAGAGGCGTGCAAAGCTTAAGGCCCAGCAGCAGCAGCTGATTTTGGGTGCCTGGATTTATAAGACACTCGCAAAACAGCCACCAGATTTTAGGCTCCTGGGTTACAGAGCAAGTCAGTGGAAGAGCTGGGAACGGGACCCTGGAGTCCTCGCTTTTTGGCATCATGATGTTTTTCAAACCTCTTAGGCCGTGTCAACAGTGCAGCCAGAAGCATGCTTCCCAGTGCAGGTAGACAGGCACGCGCTAGCTCTGCTCAAGCCAGCGCACTAGAAATATCTGTGTGGTTGCAGCAGTGTGGTGGCTTGGCTAGTCGCCCGAGTGCAGGCCATCTGACCCCTTGCCTATGTACTCAAGTGGCTAGCCCGAGCTGCCGCCCACGCGGCCATGCTGCTAGTTTTAGCATTCTACTTCGAGTGGTGCTAGCTCATGTCTGTAGATCCATGCTGGGAAGCACCCTCCCAGCTGCAATGTCGCCAAACCCAAAGAGAGATCTAAGACGGCGCCAAGAACCGGGGAATCAACAAGAAAATCAGCTGCGGCGTCTCATTTAACAGCCAGCCAAGAAATATCCCCCTGGTGCTGAGTTGATGAAAGTATGTCGGGCACGAGAGGAGGTTCCCCGCTTCAAGTGATGGCTTTCATCTCGCCATGTGTTTGGCTGCTTAATCACTATTAGACTGGGGCTGTTTTCCTTTGTTTAAATGTAAATGATTCCATAGGCACTCAATCAGAGATGGGTCACCATGCAGCTAAGCAGCCTGTCATTAAAATGATTTGGACGGGAGCCAGAGGAAAACTTATCAGAAACCCCCCAACCCCCCCCATCATCACCACCTCCTCCACCGCCCGCAGCCTCCCGCCGCTCTGTCATGTTTATGCATCTCCTAGGGAAAAAAAAAATAAAAGACTGATTACATTGGAATTTGACCTTCTCACATCTGGAGGGGGCTATTAGGGTGTCAATCAAGGCACTTGGGATGGAGAGATGTTTTTACAAAAAATCTTTAATCACACTTAACGACGGCTCCGTCGCAAGCGCCCGGGCTCCAGGCAGATCCTGGTGCAGGCACCGTGCTCTCAGAGCCAAGCGGCGGCTCGTTTCTGAACGGGCTCTGACTCAGCCGCTTGATGCCGAGTTGCACTTTTCTTGGCCAAGAAGCAGCCGCCGCCCGTTTGCGCATGAAACAAGGGCGAGATCCCTTGTTTCGGGCTGGCTGGGGAGAGCCGACCAGCCGGCTTTTGATGCTAAGTGCCGTGTAGGGTCACGTGCTGGATTTATGGCAGCCATCTAAGGTACTTCTATGACTTCCATTGCCCTAGGATCTGCGTGCCTTACAGCCCTGCATAGGGATGCCAACCCTCCAGGATTGTCCGGGAGTCGCCAGGAATTAAAGATTCATCTTTAATTAAAGATTATGTCATGTGATGAAACCGCCAGGAATACATCCAACCAAAATTGGCAACCGTACCCGTGCAAAGCCATGCTGGGAGCCTGATTTTGCACAGAGGGGCTAAATTATTTACCCCGGGTCACACAGGGAGTGGATGGTGGAGTCAGGACCTTAGCAAAAGTCTCCAAACACACAGAATAGCACCCTGATCGCTCACCCATCCTGCCTCTGCTGCTGCCACCTGAGCCTTACCCAGCATTTCCTCCCTCAGCAGCTCAGCCATGTCCCCGGTTCAGGTTAGCGCTGCTTGAAAAATGATGATCAGTTTTCTTGCAAAATTTCAGGGGGGGAAATATGTTTATTTGGGAATTTCTGGTGAACATTTTTCAGCAAAACACTGAAACATGTTACTGAAAATTACACTTGAAAACCCAATATTTTTTAGCTGGAAAATGATCAGGTTTTGGACTCGGTTGCTTTTCTTTCTTTTTCCTTAGAAAAATTGGCACATTGGATTGGAAGCGTTTTGGGAGGGGGTTTGGTCCTGGCCCATGCCTGACACTCTTTGGGGCTACTGCAATTATTATGATTTCAAGCAAAAGGAATTATTTTTCCACACATTGTTTTCATTTTGCTCCAAAAGCCATTTTTTTTTCATCAAAAGATGTTTTATAAAAAATAAATTCTGACCAGCTCTCATCTAGATTAGGCAAGTTGCCCTGGTGTGACCAAAGCCATGTGGTGTGAGCCCCGAAGGTAGAGGCACTTAACCTTGGTTTAAATTTAATTTGGTGCATGACAGGTGTGACTTTTCTAGTCTAAACCAGATTTAGAGAATTGGCTTCCTGGGGCCTAATTCCTCCCTGTACTGAGGTTTGGCTACTGCCGAGACTGGCGGGAGGAGACATGTATCTCCTTGATTTCAGCGCTGCTGCGGGGAGAGGGGTGAACTACCTGCCCGAACTTGCACCCAGCTCTCATGACCTCTATGGACCTTGCATCTTGTGGGCCAGATCCTCAGCTGATGTAAACTAGCCTGGCTGCTTTGAAGTTGCTGGAGCTATGTTGATGTGCACCAGCTGTGGAGTCTGACTCTGTGACTCCATTTTCACCTGGGCAAAGGGGGGTGAGACGTGCTGACAAACTGGAGTTCGTTACTCTCGCCAGTGGGAGTGTTTTGCACCGACTTTGCCCATCTGGCGCCCTGATCTGGTGTACATGACTGCACAAGGAGAATCAGGCTCCACCATCCTTTCCAGATTGACACTGAGAGCTGGCTTTCTGCTTGCTTTAGAGTCTGTCTACACTGCAAAGAAAGGTCCGCTCTTAACTCAGCTAACCCGCATTCAGGAGTAACCGTCGACAGAATTTGGCACGACGTGCAATTTACAGGGCTCTCTTAGCTCCCAATGAACGTGTCCCAGAGATTTCCATAGAAGAGCCATCTGCTTATACCAGGGCTGTGTATGGCTTAACCCGACTCTTTTTCCTGGCCTGGATCTCTGGGCTTCTTGACTCACACTTGAGGTGGCGCAAAGCACTGAGACATGGGGCAGGAATTCCCTTCCCAATGTCCCTCTCTTTCTCCCTGCCAAAGGCCAACTCCCTCCAGCTCAGCCTCCTCTGCTTACATTCTTCATCCCCATGTCCAAGAGTGTCCTACTTTTTATAGCCCAGAATGAGGGTTAGCATTGACATGAGTGATGATGATCATTTGATATAGCAAGAGTAAGAAGCTAATTAAAATTAAAAAGTTCATTATTTCATTAGACTCCTGAACGATCTGGCTGTCTGGACTCATTTATGTAAGTTTTAAAGGAATTTTACTGCTTGGACAAAGACCCTAGATGCACAGATCTGAAGCATGAAATACTCTGTATCCACAAAACCGTTGTGATGTGGGCAGAGGCAGACCAAGCTAATCCCATGCAACATGCTACCAGAACATGCTACCATACATCATGCTACCAGAACATGCTACCATAGTCCCTTGACTATGACCTGTAGAGAACACCCCCTAAACCCCCATAAGTCTGAGAGGGAGTGATCAAATTATGGCTACAAGCCAGTGGTAAACTGATTTAAGTGTGTCCAGACAGAGGTTGCCCCAGTTTAATTAAATCAATTTAAAAGCCGGTTTAAGTTAAACTAATGTTTTTAGACAAGGCCTTAGTCCTTGATTTCAGGATCGTACTAAGAATGGCAGAACCATGAACCAGAACCAGCCCGGCCAGGGTTGAGACGTATATTCCTTGGGCCGAGGGCTCTCTATTTGTACAGCACATAGGACAATCAGGTAGGGTGACCAGATGTCCCAATTTTATAGAGGCAGTTCCCATTTTTGGGTCTTTGTCTTATATAGGCTCCTATTACCCTCCACCCCCATCCCGATTTTTCACATTTGCTGTCTGGTCACCCTACAATCAGGTCTTGGGCCATGACGGGGGTTCCTAGGTTCTACCTCTATACAAATAATAAATAGTAAGAAGAGAGTGTCCAGGACAGAGGCGGTGTCTCCAGTGGGGATGATCCCAAATCTAGCAGCAACCAGTTTCCCCACTGGGGCTTTCCTAGGGTCTTCCTGCTCTTCCAAAGTACTTTATTCTGCCTGGGTACCCGGCGTTACAGACTTACAACCCATGAACTGCCTCACCATACACTGTCATCCTACAGTTTACTACACCCTGTTCGCCTGAGCTGCTGCCCATCGGTTACACTCTGTGCCCCACTGGGTTGTCTCCCTGCAGCCTGTTGCACTGTGCTGCACATCAGTATAATCTGCATCCCAGCACCCTGGGCCCAATTCATTGTCCTGACTGATGCCACTTTAAGCCAGATAGGCTGGACACCTCTGCAGCACTCCAGGTGTATGGAGGGTTCCAGGATGGGCTGTGGGGAGTGGTGGAGGGGAGCGCGGAGTGGGCCATTGAATAGCATGCAGTTCAGGACTCCTGCGCCAAGAGAGGGACCCCCGCACCTCCTGAATAGGAGAGGCCCAAGCTGTCTTCCTTTTGTCCCGGCAACGGTACTTCGCTGAATCTGGCCACTTCTCCCTGCCTCTGTGCTCCTGCCCATCAGATCCTGCAGCCCAGCCCCTATCTTACACTGCAGCCTGCTGCTCTGTGCTCCTGCCCATCAACAGAGCTTGCATCCCTGCTCCCCAAAGGTGACTCCGACCAGAGGCCTTGCAGAATCCCCTCATTTGCACTCATTTGTAATCTTTTTTTTTTCAATTAAAAGTGTGTTTTTATTGCGTCTCTTATCTCTCTTCATACCATTAATATTTATGCTGCCACAGACTCTTGCTTCTTTGCACTAGGATGAGGAAGTATTTTCTGTTTCATTGCTGCTGAAATTTAGTATAATCCTTTAAAAAAAAGGCCTCTCTTTGCCCTGCTTTGACACTTCTACTAATTCAGAGATGGGCCAAAGCCAGACCTCTTTCTCAGACCCCCTCCACCAGCCTAAACCTCAAGGTTGGGACCCAGTTGGGCTTGGATCCAATTTACCGATGGCTTGGATGTTGCCAAACAAGATCAGGCCCAATGTGGTTTCACTCCCATTATTATTTTTATTGAAACGGCACCTGAAGGCCTTAACTAAGGTCAGAGCCCATCTTATCGGGTGTTGTGCAAACACACTGTGAAAGCCAGGCCCTGTCCCAAAGACCTTAAAACAGGGGTGGCCAACCTAGGGCTCCGGAGCCGCATGCGGCTCTTCAGAAGTTAATATGCGGCTCCTTGTCCAGGCACCGACTCTGGGGCTGGAGCTACAGGCGCCAACTTTCCAGTGTGCCGGGAGGTGCTCACAGCTCAACCCCTGGCTCTGCCATAGCCCTGCCCCCACTCCACCCTTTCCCACCCCCTCCCCGCAGCCTGCCATGCCCTCCCCCGCCCCCCCAGCCTCCCGCACACCACGAAACCGAAACAGCTGATCGGGAGGTGCTGGGAGGGAGGGGGAGGCGCTGATCGGCGGGGCTGCAGGTGGGCGGGAGGTGCTGGGAGCGGGGATGGGTGGGGGCTGCTGACGTATTACCGTGGCTCTTTGGCAACGTACATCGGTAAATTCTGGCTCCTTCTCAGGCTCAGGTTGGCCACCCCTGCCTTAAAAGCTAAATAGATAAGCCAGAGAAAAGGGAAACAGGCGCTAACTGGTCACATGAGAGGTCAAATGCTTTAGCCAAGGTCACACAATGACTCCGGGGCAGAGTCAGCCTTCTGAGTCCCAATCCATGGCCGTTCCTGTTAGATCACACCGGCTCCTTCCAGCTTTGTGTTTGCCTCTCTTTAGTGATGCACTCATCTGCTTTTCATCAGCGTCGTCTTCTGCCCTCCCTGCATTCTGCCCCTTTCCCTCTCTCTTTCTGCCTTCAGCCGTAACTTTGTCCTCAACATCAGGAACCTCATTGAGCTGGGAGAGGTATTTTTCTATTGACCACCTTCTGCTCTTTGGTGTACGGAGTGTCTCTCCCTGACACATGGCATCAATCAGTCGTAGGCTGAGCTGTCAATCAGGATTGCTCTTCTGAATGCCGGGCCTCTGATAAACGGCTTCTGGGATCAGAGAGGTTGTTTACTGTGCCCTATGTGTCTTGTTTAACCCCTCAGGCTTCATAACCCAGCATCGTTTGCAACAGGGTGGCTGCACGGTCGTTTCACATTTTGAGGAAGGAATTAGCGTGTCCCACCTGTTCGGGACCCGTGATCATGTCCTTTTCCTATGCAGTGTGTGTGGGATAACAGTGCTCCAAGACACAGGTGATTCCTCATCTCTCCAAAGCTTTTGTCACTGTGAGTCTATGGCAGTTGAGTGACCAGCTTTTGGTAAAGGCAGTGGGAGGGAGGGGGCCTTTTCTAATTCAGTTTGTGTAGCAGAGCCCTGGTTCATTTCCCCCTCTGCCCAGAGAACTGGGTTCAAAGTCCCTTGGGCTCCCCAGTGAATTGTAATAATAGTGATGTCATTAGTAATACTTCACCAAGAACAAATTGGGAAACTGAGGCACAGGGCGAGGAAGTGACTTTTCCCTTGGCCACACACAGCAAGTCAGGATTAGAACCCAGGCGTCCTGGACTCTAACTACTAGGCCACCCGGTCTCTGCGCACAAATGTGGACGTCTCTAGTCCTGCATCATAAAGATGCCAGACTCTTGTCATTCTTTGTTCGGAAAAGGATCAGGGCCGGAATGGCAGGGGGCGTTGCAGGACTGCGGCACGCCAGGCAAACGGTGCATGTGGACAAAAGTTCCCAGCACTCGTCTGTCTACTCTTTTGCCACTACCGTCATGAGCTCTATCCTCTCACTGCCCCTTTGCTGCACACAGGAAAACCTTGTTTGGCAGCGCCAACGCATTTCCAGGCACTGGTTTCTCACAGGGAAATGGCTTGTGTTTGATATGGGCCCCAAATCACCCCAGGCGTAACCCCACTGGCGTTTTACCTGGGGCAAACTTTATCCAGCTGATTGTAAGAATACCCCTGTCCTTGGGCAGAAGGACCTGACTTCCACACATAGGAGATCCTGCTCTACCTCCTTTTGCCTTTGGAGCTGAGTGGTGCTGGCTCAGTGTTGACCTGGCCACCGGCCAGCATTGGATTTCCAATTAGTAGCACAGACTCGTCCCAGATAAGAGGAGACTGAAGTCCTCGCTGAAGGTCAGGGAACTTCAGACATGGCGAGGCAGATTTACGGCTGGCCTAAAGCCAGCGAAGCCACTGGAGTCACACCGGGGAGGAACTGGGCCCGGTGGGTATAACTCTTGTCCTCGAAGAGCCCGTAGGTGGCAGGTCTGCAGCGAGACAGCCCCACCGCATCTTGGAAGAAGCTGCCAGCCATGGGGAGCACAGAGGGGCGCTGTCATCCTGAGTTAATGAAAGCATGTGTCTGTGTGCGTCGCTCAGATACGACAGGGACGGGGAGAGCACTCAGAGAGATGGCTAAGGAGGAGGGCTTAGCATGACCAGCCTTTTCCCCCAGGTGCGGGGTAAGACCTGGGCTCTAGGTGGATTGTGCTGGTGGCTCCTTGGGTTAGGAGTAATCTCCCCACCCAGTCACTTTTGATCGGTCCCTTTTGCACTTAGTACTGAAATGTGCCAGCTGCCCACAGCTCTCCTGCCAGCCTCTGACCCAGGTTTGCCAAGGCACCCGTGCCCCAGCCCAGCGCATGGTGTTTAGGACACCGGGTCGCGGCTGACATTTTGATCGAGTGCCTTGGCTAGGGAGGTGGCCTGCTAGATGGGAATAGTGACAAGGCACAGAATCTTATTACCGTTTTGGAACTTGAAACATTTCCCGGTTGCTGCTTGGGCACAGGTTCAAGATTGGAGGGGGGAAATATTTTATTTATAATGGCCCATTCGCCTGATTTAGAGCCGTTTCTGAGAGATCTGGCCACGGCGATGCTGTGGAAGAGAAGGGGAGACAGAAAGGGCTGTGCCTGGGGAAGGAGGGGATAGATGGCCTGCGAAAGTGTGGGTGTGAGAGAGACAGAAAGAGAAGGAGGGAGAGGGAGGGAGACTGTGTGTGTGTGTGTGTGTGTGTGTGAATCAGTGAGCAGGCACCCGAGCTCAATCAGAAAGCACCGCAAAGCCCAGTGCAGGGCGTGCACATTCCAGCCAATCATCTAAAGCCATGGAGCAGGAATTGATTTCTGAGTAATTTCCCACTGAAAGAAACATTGTTTCCTGGAATGGGAATTATTGTCAGAGTTTCTTGAAGTCGGGGTTCTCTGTCTCGGACTCACAACAACGCGGGGGGGGGGGCGTCTGCAAATGGCAAATCCAATTCAGGGACAGAGAAGGGCTTCAACCCAGCACTGAGTCCAAATAACCCAGCAGTACTGCTCCTCGAGGCCTGGTCGCAACCTTATCACCTTATCAATAGTTCCCCATCAGAAATTTGCACATAAAAATCAATTAACTCCCACTGTTGTTGATTATATATCAACTATTTACATAATTAATTATTATATCTTTAATAAATTATATGGAGGAGAGCTGGCTGGCAAAATATAGCCATATTCATGGCATCATCAGTTATTCTGAAGAGAAGGCAATTATACTAAATCTTCCTTCCACCTACCTCTCCTGTCAAGGGAAATATTTTCCCCGATTCAGAGCCCTGGAATTTTGCCTCCGACATTACATTACTAAATTGCTTAAGCAGCATTTTAAATAACAAAAAGGGATATCATTTAATTTTTTTGAAACATGAAAATCAATAAGCTGTCCTTCAGCGTCGCTGAGTGATTGGCCAGGGCTGTCTCTTTCGGAGCTAATTCAATTTCCAGTCCTATTCAAAGCAGCGGAGGCTTCAAAAATCATCAGGGCTGATTTTAAGAGCTCATCTGGGACCCCAGCAAGGAATTCCTTTGATTGGATTAGATACCTTGTCCTTTTAGAAAGGGAGATGTATTCCTTTCATTATTTGCAGACAGCGCCTAATCAATAATCTTTGCTCATATTTATGGTTGTATATTGTTGGCTACAGTCTTTTGCATGTAATTTACAGCAACATGAAACCCAACTGCTCCATGGGAGCTCCATTCTGCTGGGGTGTTATCCCTTGTTGGCGAGGTGCCCAGCTAAACCCAGACCCACCCACAGAGCAGCCTTTCCCCACTCTGCGTGGCTAGAGGGAGTTTCCAATGTGAATGGTTCCACCCAATGGCCCTGGAGAGGTGGCACAGTTGGTACGGCTTTTGGGGACAGGAAGGCTGGGCTCGTAGGTAAGGAACAGGCCCAGGGCTCTGGAGCTGAAGGTGCAAGTTCAGCTCCGCCGTAGATTTTCTGCTGTGCGATTTGGTCTGTTGTGGAGGCATTTGCACGGTGTGGGGCACCCCTGCTTTGCACTGCGGTAAATGACTGCAGAAGGTGCAGGGCAATGGAGAATCAGGTCCTCTGCACCTCTGGTCACCATGGGTGTGTCTACACGAGTTTCCTAGCCTGGGTCGACGGACTCGGGGTCGTGCTACCGAACTGAAAATAGCTGGGTGGACAGTGCTGTTAAGTTGCGGCTTGGGCTCTGAGGCCCATCCTGCTTCCCTAGGCTCCAGAGCTCGAGCTGCCACATCAACCCAGTGCTGCAGCATGAGCCCAAGTCGCTCGACCTGGGCTCGGAGGCTCACTGCCCCGGGCTGTGAAGACGTCCCCCGTGTGTCCAGAGAGGGTAACGCCGCTTCCTTAGTTGGTCTTTTCTATTTACATTTGTCGTCTTTGGAGTAGGGTCTGTCTGTCGCTGTGTGTCTGTGCAGCACCTGGCACATCAGTTGGGGCCTTTAGCAGCTACTGTGATAGTGATCTATTTGATCTATTCCAGCAGTTCCTTGCTGGCCCAAACAGGACCAAGCCCCATTGTGTGAGGCTACGCCCTGTGGATTTAAGTGCCTTCTAAGACTTATTTTACCCCTCTTGTCACACTGATGAATTCCATCCCCATTTATTTCTTAAAATTGCTGCTAAATTCCTGCCCCACCGTGTGTTGGGCCCCACACAGGCTGTTCACCCCGCAATGGGTTTTATGTAACTAAGCGAGAGAGCACATTGGCACCAACCACCCCGAACCAGTCTCTTCAGCTTCCCGCTGCTGCTGTTGAAGAAGGAGGAGGAGCCGGGATATTGCCACTAAAGTGCTAGGCCCTGACTTTACCCCTCTCTTGTGCCACTGATAGGGTGACCAGACAGCAAGTGTGAAAAATCGGGATGGCGGTGGGGGGGTAATAGGTGCCTATATAAGAAAAAGCTCCAAATATCGGGACTGTCCCTATAAACTCGGGACATCTGGTCACCCTAGCCACTGATCCAATGCCAATTGAAACCGGTGGAAGTCCCATGGACTTCAGCGGGCTGTGATTAACGCCACTGAAATCAAAGGAGGTGTTACCCTGGGGTGAACCTGATCTAACTGAGGCCAGGGAGAAAGGTGGCCCTGTGGGTAGGGCGATAGGCCAGAGCTTCGATGACCTGGGTAAAAGTCCCAGCTCTGCCATAGCCGTCCTGGCTGACATTGGGTAAGTCACTCAGCTTTTCTGTGCTTCAGCTCCTCAGTTGTAACATGGGAATGGCAGCATGTCCCTGGCCCACAGGGCTGTTGTGAGGATAAATACATTAAAGGCTGTGAGGCGTTCAGATGCTATAGTCATGGGGCCCATATAAGTACTGTAGGTAGATAGATACAGGGATGTATGGAGATAGATAGATAGGTAGATAGATAGATAGATAGGATGAGACAGCCTCATCTGTATGGAAAAGTCCTACAGAATCAAATAAGCAATGATCACCTTACTGTAGGCTTTGCAAATCGTTCTATAGAACTGAATAGAGCAGTATGGCTCTGCTACAGAAAAAAAAATATCGAAAGGATCTCATTCTCCATTCAGTTCCATAGGTTTTTAGAGCCATTCTTATAGAAACTCACTGGTTTCATCTCAATACATGCTTCCGTCCATGGACCACAAAGTATATTAGGCACATTAATGAAATGAGCTTCACAAGCCCCTTGTGAGGTGGCTAAATTTAATTACCCCCATTTTGCAGATGGGAAAACTGGGGTAAAGAGAGGGGAAGTGACTTGCCCAGGGTCATGTGAAATAAGCTGGTGCTGCAGCTGCGACTAGAAATGCAGGCTTCTGATTCCCAGTTCTGTGCCCTAGCCACACGCCCATCCATCTCCTCTAGAAAAGGAAATTTCTCCCTCAGTCTATACATCTGTGTATTTTTCTATGAGCTTTCATTTACTCGGGCCCCAGACGCAACAGAGCAAATTCCAACATCAGTCGAACCACCATAAACAATGCACAGTTTGAAACATTTTCTCCATCCTTCAAGATTATTGCAGCAGCTGTTGATCACATTAAGTTGTAAGTGTGCTGTCTCCATGGAGACCGCAGAGTCTCCCTGGGTTTCCAGTTACTGTATGTGGTTTCTGACTGAAAGCAGAGTCACCCAATGAGTCAATTTCTATACCATGTAATGAAAGGCCGAGGATGTCACTGGACTCTTATGTGTAGGATCTGCAGCTATTTATATTTACACTTTCTTAAAGGGACATTGTGAGGTCAATTGATGCCTCCAAGTTTTGTAAAGCTCTTGCAAAGCTCAGGAGCCGTCTTCCTTTATGAGTAGACATGTTTCTGTGATTTCTTTCTTTTGCTTTTACTGCTGGTTAAAAAAAAAAGAAATTATAAGAGGGAGAATTTGTATTTAAACACTCCCCTGTGTTTGCAACCCAAACATTGTGCATATATATGTATCTGCACACACACACACACACACCTTCTCTTTTCACTCCCCGAGTAAAGTGCAAAAAACCCACTCAAAAAGTAAACAGTGAAAAATAAATAATTTAAAACCTTCCCTGGGTTTTAATAATCTGTGGTGCTGCTACAACAAAGGTAAGGAAATTATTTTTCTAAAATGATTGGATTTTAATTGGAGAGCATCCCATCGGCATGTAAAATGACAACAGTAACAGGAAAGTGTAAACCCCCCCCCACCCGGCCCCCCGATGTAAAATTACAATTAGATTGGCCTGCAACGTTCATTTGTAAGAAGATTGGAAGCTCTGGAATTCTGTCATTTAAATGAACATTTATTTAAAATCTTGTAATGAAAAAAATCATAAAACCAGCCTTCAAATCCTTCTGAAGGCAAATTAAACTCCCGGACAGATAATGGCAAGAAATGAGAAAGCTCCTATTGTTAATACAGTTAGAAGAGCAATAAAGAAATGTAGCATTTCTTCCCTTCTCCCAGCCTAGCGTGGCAATCCTCATGGACCTACAGCAAGTGGGGCTCTGGCTGCATCCATCTATGTTCGGAAGACGTGGCCTGGGGATTTAAACACGATGGAAGGTGGATATTTTGTAGGCAGAATACTGCTGCCTCCAGATAATCCTGCCTCAGAATAGTTTGTTATTTTTTTCTCTTTTCCCATTTTCCAACCAGACCTTTCCATGAAGTCCCCACGTGCGTTTCCCTTGCAAACTGGCTGGCTTCACGCTCAGCCTGAGTAGTGCACATCTGCCCAAGTACTCACCAGAATGTGTAATGTGAGCCAAAGGCTCACACCCCGTTCCCTGAATCTCACTACCCAACAGCTACAAAACTGGGCAGCGCTGAACAAAGGGATCAGCAAAGGCAGCTGCTGTGCCAACCCTCTGGGGGCCCCCTGCTTGACTATAATATCAGCCATGGAAACGTTCAGCTTTGGATGTACGGCCCGCAATAGAGGCGAGTGAAGTTTGCCATTCCCATATGAAACAATGCCGTGTGCTAATGTCATTTTCATGGCTCCACGTGGTCACAGCAGGCAAATGCGGCCGATCTCCCTTTTCCATAGAGAGGGATTTATCTGCATACCTGAGAGGGAGAGAGCTAAAGAGAATCTAACCGTAACTCTTAGTGCCGTACTACTCAGCAAAGAAGATGACTTCCCATTGTACAGATGGGGAAACCGAGGCACAGAGCGAGGCAGTGACGTGGTGAGGGTCACACAGCAGGAGAGTGGAACAGTCAGGCATGGAACCCTGGCTTCCATACTCTCAGGCCAGTGGCCTGGCTGCTACCTCCTGCCAGTGGCTTGCTGTTCCTTAGTGTAATACATCACTGTCTGGGGGCAGGTCTACACTACCGAGTTAGGGCCATGCAAGGCAGCCTACGTCAACCTAATTACGGAAGCGTCTACACTTAAATTTCCCTCCTGCCGACGTAACTGCCCTGCTACACCAACTTAATAACTTCACCTCCCAGAGCGGCGTAGAGTCAAGGTCAATGTAGTTAAGTCAACACGGTGCCAGTGTAGACCCTGCGTTGCTTATGTTGACTGTTCCTGGCTTTCAGGAGCCGTCCCACAATGCCCCACGCTGACAGTTCAATCGATACAAGCGCTCTTGGTGAGGGCACGCAACGCCCACCCAAGGAGCAAAGCGTAGACACGCACAAGCAATGTAATTACCGCCGTGGCTGTATGCTGACGTCTCAGTTAGGTCAACTTCATTTTGTAATGTAGACATGGCCTGGTCATTTTTCTTTCCTTTCTAGCGAATGGCTCCCTTTTCCGCCCACGGCTCAGTGAGGTGTAAACTAGAGCCACTGCTTGTGCTGCGTCTATAACAGAGCCCGGGTCCCCTGCACCAGTCGTGGCTAACAAGCAAAACTTGCAGGGGAAGTTGGGTTCTAAACGTGTTCCACCGTCGTCGAGTTAGAGCCTCGGTGAGGCCAAGCATCTGGCCTTGCCTCGTCTGTGCTCGTGTAGACGAGAGCCTCTTTACACGGCAGCATGAAAGAACTTTGGGATGAGCGGAAATGACTTGATGCCCACTTCGCAGGCCGGAGGCGTTGACCGTTGTAAATGACAATCGGGTCCTCTCTTTGGTCCCACCGACACTCCATGCTTTTCCTCCCATCTACACCCGTTTTACAATAGTGTGGGGCCCACAGAGCCCAGAGCTACTCTTGGGTAACCACTTTCCACGCCCGGAGCTGGCCCTTTAAGGGCGTTTCTACGCTCAGGCCTGTTGAGAGGAATTTTGGGGGCCCTGATACAGCATGTTCGCGGGAGGCTTCACCCCACTTCCATTTCACCTTGTTTCCACAGATGCCATGGGAGCCTCCTTACCTCGGGGCCCTGATACAATTGTCCCCCCCCCTTTCCCTCCCTCTCGTCAGTCCTGTCTACATTGCAGCCGCCTGGGAGAGAGCTGCCCAGCCTGGGAGGCTGGGTCCCCAGTGCAGTGTGGACATGAGGTGCCTGGGGCTTAGCTGGAGCCTTGACTTGGTTATAGCTGGTGTGGAAGCAGTGAGCAAGTATGGCTTTCTGAAAGAAGGCAGGAGCTGGGGAGCGGGGAACCCAACAACACACAAATAAACAAACTGCTCCAAACTAAAGAGCTGCTGGATTTAATCTGACAGGGCCTGGGATGCTTCATTTGACACAGACTGGCAGCAGCCTGGTGATTGGCAAGCGTTTGGAATAATGGCTCTTTGGATTGTCATAACATTGCACGATCATCTGGAGAGCAGTGCAGGGTCTGTTAGCCTGTTGTAAAAATGAAACAACTTTAGCTGATGAGAACTGTCTATCAGCGGGAGAAGGGAAAAAAATAAGAGGAGGCGCCAAAACAACGTTCACCTGGCCAAGGCGCTGAACACCGTTCGTTTTCAGAGCTCAGTCATCTTAACCTGCTACGGCAGCCTGTGGGCTGCGTGGAAACGGGTTGTGTTAGCTTCGCTTCTCAAAGTTACAAGCCTTTGCCAAGCGGGGAGGGGGAAGAAGGCATGATCTAGGTTAAACCACAGATGCGGCGTGACTGTATTAAAACATGGATTGTGCCTAAAACATTGGAATTGCCAGAGCATCACAGAGGAGCAGGGTGTGGACAAGAGGGATGATGTAGTGGCTAAGGCACTGAGCTGGGGCTTAGGAGGTGTGATTTCAGGTCCTTTCCTGGGAATGGGGGTAAGTCACTGAATCAATCATGCACTGAGTGTTCCCAGCCTGCAAAATGGAGATTATGCTTCTCTACCTCGCAGGAAGAGAAAATCCCTTGATGGTTTTGAAGCGCTCAGCTACTTAGCTGGGAAGCCCCTTGGAGCAGGGACTGTCTTTTTGTTCTGTGTTTATACAGAACCTAGCACCATGGAGTCCTGGGGGGCGGAGGGGGCTGGAACAGTGTGTGTAATGAGGGGGGCTGAGAGCCATTGAACCAAACTGTAAACCCTGGATATGAAGGAAACCACTTCAAGCCAAGAGGGCAGGGGCGGAGGGGTGGGATGCTAGCTCCCCCAGCACTCCTAATTCCAGCACCTATGGGTCTTGGTCCGTAACTGGGGCTTCTAGGTGCTATGGTAACGCTATGGTAACGCAAATAATAATGCTAATCCAGTTGTGAGCAGGGCCACCCAGAGGATTATGGGGGCCTGGGGTCTTCGGTGGCGGGGGCCCCCTGCCGCCGAATTGCGGCCGAAGACCCGGCACTTCGGCAGCGGGTCCCGGGATGGAAGGACCCCCCCGCCGCGGGTCTTCAAGGCACTTCGGCAGCGGGTCCTGGGATGGAAGGACCCCCACCGCCGAATTGCAGCCGAAGACCCGGCACTTCGGCAGCGGGTCCCAGGATGGAAGGACCCCCCGCCATGGGTCTTCAGGGCACTTCAGCCACGGGTCCCGGGGCGGAAGGACCCCCACCACCGAATTGCGGCCGAAGACCCTGAATGGAAGAAGCTCCGGGGGCCCAGGCCCCATGAGAGTTTTCTGGGCCCCCCGGAGCGAGTGAAGGACCCCGCTCCAGGGGCCCCGAAAAACTCTCGTGGGGCCCCCTGCGGGGCCCAGGGCCTGGGGCAAATTGCCCCACTTGCCCCCCTCCTCTGGGCGGCCCTGGTTGTGAGCCATGGGGAGGTAGATAATGGTCCATCGAGCCCGGTATTTTGTGTTGGCTTACGCCCGGTACCAGCTGCATCACAAGAGACTATCTGTGCTTCATTGCCCCGATTTGTAAGCAAGGAATGATGCTACTCACCTCCTGGGTAACGTGCCTTGCGATCCACGGGTCGTTATTAAAAGCCTACCGCTCTGGTTAGGCTCCCGAGGCTGCCTTGCTATGCACTGTACAGTTGTGATCTGAAGTCATTACATTGGAGCGGCTGGGCTTCGAGTGTTCTGCGTGCTTTAGCTGCTGTGCTCATGAGCTGGATCTGACATGCTGTTATGCTGCTCGCCTCTTTCGGGTGGCATGTTGTGCCTACAGTTTTCTAATCCTGTTGTGTTATTCTGAGCTCTTTGGTGGGCGCTGGGGCTGAGGTTAGACTGCTGTGCAGTTACGCTATTGTGCTTAGTATTTGAGTGCTAGCATTGTGCTTAGTCTGGTGCTCTTGCGACGTTACAGTCCAGCTAGGATTAGTGGTTATTTTTCCCCTGTTTTGGCTGTGATGCTTACGCAGTTGTTTTGCATAGAGGCTGTTGTGCCCAACTGGCCGAGCTTAGCCTGTTGCCCAAACTGTATTTACATTGTCTGTCTCTCTCAGCTGCTTTGGCTTGCGCTGTCTGGTTTAAAAGGTTGTGCCTGAGCCCTGGACCGCGTTCTGTTTTACAGTCAGCAGAGAAGATATTTCAAAATTAGCCAGTCTCCGAGAACCTTATCCTTAATCTGTGCTGCTATCGCCTAGTGTGCTTTGGAAAATTAACAAAGCACCAGCCTGCAATGCACAGTGCGGCAGCTATGAATCTTTGCGGATAACTACATTTACCCTAACAAGAAAAACTCGGGCCTTTTGGCATTTCAGTAATTTAGGATGCTGGCGCTGTCCACACACCTCATTGGAACAGGAAAAGAGGAAACTCTCCAAGGGCCAGTGGGCTAAAGGAAATCACCATATGAATTTGTGTGCTGGTCAGCTACACCAAATCCCTCCTGGGATACCACTCCCTGCCCTACCTCTTTATATTCCTCACCTCTTCTAAGTAAATGGGAGTCAGTCGGAGGCATTTTTTAAAAACTGGCTCCTGTTACTTAAAGATAAATTTTTTTTTAAAGGGCAGCTGGCGAAACCTTCAACCCAGTTGCTTAAACTGGCGTCATCTGTTATTTCACATCCTTTCGCAAAATGTTCCATTTTATCTGAGTTAGAAACAGCTTTTCTCTGCTGGAAACATGCAAATATCGTCCCTTCATAAAGAAGCCACCAGATGGGAGCTTAATAACTGTAGAGCTCAGTTTTCGTTGCCTGGAGTTGCGGAAAAAAAACTTTGAAAATTCTTGTTTATTCCCGACAGTTTGAATATGTTTCTTTGCATGGGCTTCTGGCACGGAGCCATGTGGTTCTAATGCGTAGGCTATTTTTCCATCCAGGGATCAAACCCAAATGACTGCTGCAGTCTTTGGCTTTCTGTCTACGGCCCTTCCTGTGCAGAGGAAATTTACATGGGAAAATTGCTTGGTGTAAATTGTTTTTAAGGTGAGCTGGTGTGGGCATTTAATCTCTGCAAAGGTGCGGGGTAGGCTGCCTTTTCCATCTGCTGTTATTTCTCCCGCTGTTCATTATATTATGAGATATATATATATTCACACACACATATATATACATACACACACCCCAATATTTTTGTAAAGTTAGGCAGAAATTTTTCTACCCTGAGAAATGCAGCAAAGAAAAGATTTTGTTGGAATTTTATAGCGAGGCTAAACAGCCACACGGCTTTCAAAAAACAAACAAGCCAACAAAAACCCTCTGGAAGAAGATGGACAGCCTAGTACAAAGTAGGCATGATAGCCTCATATGTTCAAAACAAGTTAAGCAGAGGAATACAGACCCCAGATGCAGCCGAAGAAATAAATTCTTCACGGATCCATTTATAACAAGTCTTTGCAACGTAGTGAGCTAAAAGAAGACAGTGGGCAGCCTTCGCACATTAACTCTCAACTTTCTGGCAATGAACTGAGGCTTTTTAACACGTACTAGGCTTTGCTTTGGGTGCTAGTTTTGATCATGTTCCTACCAGACCTTGACTAATCCTTTGCACAAAATTTGATCCTCTGCTGTTTTGCCCTCTGTGGGCTTGATTCTTCACCACCTTGCACCCGTGTGCAATCATTTGCACCTGTGCAAAGTGTGTGCAGACTGGGTGTGAAATGCTGTAGTAAGTAATTTCACGTCTGCCTTTCTCTCACCTTTTTTTGAGGGACTCATGTAATCTCTGCCTCAATTCTCCATCTGTACCAGGGAGATTATAATTCTCTCTCTTTGGGGCAGGGATTCTCTCTCACTATGTGTATGGGACAGCGCATAGCACAGTGAGGTCTTGATTTTGGCCAGGGCCTCTATAATAAAACAACTCATCATAATATCAATAATTATAACGCTCTATGGATGAAAATGATACAAGGCACAAGTCAATGGAGATTCATTTTAAAACCAGTTTCTCATTTTTCGCACTCTCTCTGCACTATCTGGGCCCTGTAGACCCTGGAAGAGTTGAAATATGCACCTTGTTCCCTGCATGTTTGTTTGATCTGTTTTGTTTTGTCCCTTAGACCAGCGTATAATGGAAAAAACGCCACTGAATTCACTGAACTGATGTAAATGAGATCAGAATCAGACGCATATATGTAATAATTGCATATTGTAGTTCTAAACATTTTCAGGCAGATCAAATCTTCCTAACAATGCCACATCTATTTAACACGCCCAGGAACTGCCCAGATTCAGCTAACACGCGCGTTACAGCTTTCCATTTGAGTATGAATTATTGTCTTTTTCTAAATACATCCAAGCACTTGTGCGTCTGACACTAGCTGCATTAATACGAAAGACCACTGTTGAGACTTGCTCAGCTAGGGGCATTTATGAAGTGCAACTGAGGCACCTGCCGGTTCCAATCCAGCTCAGGTTGGTAGTAAATGAAAGGTGACGTCAGTCTGTGTTCTCATCCCATTTCCTAGTGGAAAACTGTCCCTGTTGCAAAACTAAAACCACGGTTGTTATCTGCAGTCAAAGCAGGAAGACCAACAACTCAGTGATGTCTGTATGCCCCAGTGGAGGTCTGGTGGCAGGGCAGTGTGATATGCCTGTGTTTATACTGCCCATAAGCTACCTGTTGTATGGTTCGTTAGAGACCCCACATGCCTCCATGAAAGGCAGTGTGGCCTAATGGATAGCGCCCTGGAGTGGGACACTGGAGATGTGGGTTCTACTTCTGTCGCTGGCCTGCCGGGTGTCCTTCGGCAAGTCACGTCACCGATTTGTGCCTCAGTTTCCCCATTTGTAAAATGGAGATAATGATGCTGACCTCTTAGTGCAAGAGCTAGGACTGTTGATTATTATTAGTGCATGAGCTTGAAAGCAGCTAAAGGTCAGTGGAGTCAATCGAGTCCTGCTGTAAGTGGACACAATGCCCGCTGATTACAATGGGTGCTGCACTGGCATAGGCCCGGTTGAATTTGCATGTAGATTCAAAGCCCACTGATTCCGCTCTTTGCCCTGCAAGTACTGCAGGCTCAGGACACTGCATTAAGGGAACAGACTAGTTCAGCTGGTTGTGGCTGTTGTTAACTGACATCCGGTATTTCCAGATTCTGGCAGCTTAAGCCTGGAGCACCATGGGCTGAGCTGAAGTCAAGGGGAGTTTTTCCATGGATGCCAGTGGGCCTTAGAGGAGACCTCATTAGAAGAACAAAGTGACTCTCATCCATATCTGCAGGGGGTTTGGGACTGAGATAAATGAATCTGGGATATTTCTGCTCAGAGAGCTTGGAACTGTTTGGAAGACATAAATCCACTGGGAACTCTGCTCAGAGGGGTGTTGGAGGCAGCTCCGGGCTGGAGGATGAGGCTGAGGGGTTCGGAGTGTGGTAGGGGCTCCGGGCTGAGGCAGGGGGTTGAGTACGGGGGTGGGATGAGGACTCTGGCTCTGGGGTGGGGCCAGAAATGAGGGATTCAGGGTGCAGGAGGGGGCCTCAGGCTGGGGCGGGGGTTGGTGTGCAGGGTGGGGGGTGAGGGCTCTGGGGTGGGGCTGGGGATGAGGGGTTTGGGGTGCATGAGGGGGCTCAGAGCTGGGGCAGGGGGTTGGGGCCTGGGAGGCGGTGCAGGGTGCTGGCTCCGGGAGAGAGTTTGGGTGTGGGAGGGGGCTCAAGGCTGGGGAAGGTGGTTGGGATGCAGGAGGGGGAGAAGAGTGTGGGCTCTGGGCTGCGTTTACCTCAGGTGGCTCCCGGGAAGCGGCCAGCTCCTAGGCGGAGGCATGGCCAGGCGGCTCTGTGTACTGCCCCCACCCACAGGCACCACCCCTGCAGCTCCCATTGGCCATGGTTCATGGCCAATGGGAGCTGTGGAGCCAGTGCTCGGGGTGGAGGCAGCCCACAGAGGCCCCATGGCCACCCCTTTGCCTAGGAGCCAGAGGGACATGCTGGCCACTTCCTGGGAGCCGCGTGGATCCGGGTAGGGAGCCTGTCAGCCCCACGCCAACCGGACTTTTAACAGCCCAGTCAGGGGTGCTGACTGGAAACGCCAGGGTCCCTTTTTGACCGGGTGTCCAGATAAAAAACCAGACACCTGGTCACCCTAGTCTTGGCTGAGGAGAGAAAGAGAAAGTCGTGGAGTGAGGCCTGCCAGTGTTCAGTTCACCAATCCCTGCTGCTTTCCCAAACCTTGGTCCCTCCTGCTTATCTAGGGCTTGGGACCCAAGGTACTTTCTGAGACATTGGGGATCTCCAGCTCCATAGCAATTACCCGACCGACTCAGCCCAGGGGCCCATCTAGCTCAGTATCCTGTCGCCAGCAGTGGCTGCTTCAGAGGAAAGGGTAAGAAACCCAACAGCAGGCCGCTATGGGCTAAGCTGCCCCCAGGGAAGCGTCCCCTGACCAGATAGTAGCTGGTCTACGGCCTGAAGCATGAAGTCAATGGCAGCTGCAGGTGCTCCTGTGAACCTACCAGGCCCTCAGTATTTTGCCAGAGCAGGAATGTCCAAATATTGCATGGAGAACCATCTGTTTTCAAGATGCCCCAACTGGAAATGAAGGTGACTTGAAAATGATTGACAGGGGAAGGCCAACCCCTTGCTGGAAAAGAAGAGCCTCTACCAGCCAGGCTCTGAAGAATGTGAAGCCAAGTCCTGTTCTCTGGAGACTAATCGAGAAGGCCCGAGACTTCCTCCTGCTGCTAAATAATAATTAAACATTCCTAAAGAACAAACGACGCCGGCATTGTGGGGGGCCGGGGGAGGAGGGGAAACTCTTCGCACTTGCATCTAACATGTTTTCCAGATGAATTTCTCAATGATCCGATTCAATCTACTGTAAAAACTTCTTAGGGAGAGAAACCCTCAGCGCGTGAACCAAAAACAACAAGCTGGGAAATAGATTCATCTTGGGGGGGAGGGGGGAGGAAGATGTGGTTTCACCTTTGTCCTCCCACTTTTATTATTTACAAGAGATGCAAATTCCTTTGTGTTTCTCCTCTGTAGCAAGGCGCAGGGCCCTGTACCAGCCAAAGGACTCGGTAGTTAAGGTCCTTGACCAACATTGTCTCATTTTTTTCGTGTATTCCCCCATCTGCCTGTCTCCATGTGTTGTTTCTTGTCTTATAGATAGGGTACGTCTGTACTTCAAGCGGAGCGGGTGTAATTCCCATCTTGCAGGGATGTACCCACGCTAGCTCTGATCAAGTTAGCAAGGTAAAAACACAAGTGTAGCCATGGTGACACGAGCGGTGAGAAGGGCCAGCCGCTGAGACTACGTACCTAGCACCTCGGTCGGGATTATACTCGGGGTGTCTAGCCCCTCGCATCAGTGCAGCTGCACTTCTGTTTTCAGTTGCGCTAGCTCGGTCAGCAGGGGAATGTCTCCTCGAACTGGAAATTACTCCTTGCAGTGTAGACAGTCCCTTAGATTGTAAGCGCTTTGGGGGCAGGGATCATCTTTTCTGTGTTTGTACAGGGCCTAGCACAAGTGGGTTCTCGTCCATGACTGGGGCTCCTAGGCACAAATTTATCTCAAAAATAGACCATCCTTCATCGGAACAATGGAATGGCCAATCTGGATCAGGCCTGAGGTTCATCGAGCCTCGTTGCCCGTCTCTGAAAGTGACTGGCACCAGATGCTCCAGAGGAAGATGCAAGAACCCACAGTAGCAGATGTGGGATAATCTGCCCTTCACATTAGGTCTCACCCTGATCTGTAATAGTTGGACATCAGTTTGCCCCAAAGCCTGAGTTTTAATATCCCTTACAAAATGTTGATCATCATTAGTTATGATAATTCTATTTGTTCTTTTTTCAGAGTGGGAGCCGTGTTAGTCTGTATCAGCAAAAACAAGGAGGAGTCCTTCTGGCACCTTAGAGACTAACACATTTATTTGGGCATAAGCTTTCGTGGGCTAGAACCCACTTCATCAGATGCATGAAATGGAAAAGACAGGAGCAGGTATAAATACATGAAAAGATGTGAGTTGCCTTCCCAAGCGTGAAGTCAGTTGAACGGGACGATTCAATTGACAGCAGGATACCAAGGGAGGAAAAATAACTTTTGAAGTGTTAATGAGAGTGGCCTATTTCAGACAGTTAAGAACATAAGAATGGCCATACTGGGTCAGACCAAAGGACCATCCAGCCCAGTATCCTGTTTACCAACAGTGGCCAATGCCAGGTGTCCCAGAGGGAGTGAACCTAACAGGTAATGATCAAGTGATCTCTCTCCTGCCATCCATCTCCGCCCTCTGACAAACAGAGGCTAGGGACACCCTTCCTTATCCATCCTGGCTAATAGCCATTAATGGACTTAACCTCCATGAATTTATCCTGTTCTCTTTTAAACCCTGTTATAGTGTTAGCCTTCACAACCTCCTCAGGCAAGGAGTTCCACAGGTTGACTGTGCGCTGCGTGAAGAAAAACTTCCTTTGATTTGTTTTAAACCTGCTGCCCATTAATTTCATTTGGTTGCCCCTAGTTCTTATATTATGGGAACAAGTAATTAACTTTTCCTTATTCACTTTCTCTACACCACCCAGGATTTTATATACCTCTATCATACCCCCCTTAGTCTCCTCTTTTCCAAGCTGAAAAGTCCTCGCCTCTTTAATCTCTCCTCATATAGGATCCATTCCGAACCCCTAATCATTTTAGTTGCCCGTCTCTGGACCTTTTCTAATGCCAATTGACAAGAAGGTGTGAGTAACAGTAGGGAGCAATTAGTATTGGGGAGATTAGGTTTAGGTTTAGGTTGTAATGACCCAACCACTCCTAGTCTTTATTCAGGCCTAACCTGATGGTGTCCAGTTTGCAAATTAATTCCAGTTCTGCAGTTTCATGTTGGAGTCTGTTTTTGAAGTTCTTTTGTTGAAGAATTGCCACTTTTAGGTCTTTTATTGAGTGACCAGGGAGACTGAAGTGTTCTCCTACTGGTTTTTGAATGTTATGATTCCAGATGCCAGATTTGTGTCCATTTATTCTTTTGCGTAGAGACTGTTTGGTTTGGCCAATGTACATGGCAGAGGGGCACTGCTGGCACATGAAGGCATATATCACATTGGCAGATGTGCAGGTGAATGAGCCCCTGATGGCGTGACTGATGTAGTCAGGTCCTATGATGGTGTCTCTTGAATAGATATGTGGACAGAGTTGGCTCTGGGGTTTGTTGCAGGGTTTGGTTCCAGGGTTGGTGTTTTTGTTGAGTGGTGTGTAGTTGCTGGTGAGTATTTGCTTCAGGGTGGGGTTGGGGGCTGTCTGTAAGCGAGGACTGGCCTGTCTCCCAAGGTCTGTGAGAGTGAGGGATCGTCCTTCAGGATAGGGTGTAGATCCTTGATGATGCTCTGGAGAGGTTTTAGTTGAGGGCTGTAGATGACAGCTAGTGGCGTTCTGTTACTTTCTTTGTTGGGCCTGTCTTGTAATAGGTGACCTCTGGGTACTCCATGCATCTGATGAAGTGGGTTCTAGCCCATGAGAGCTTATGCCCAAATAAATTTGTTAGTCTCTAAGGTGCCACAAGGACTCCTCGTTGCTTTTACTATTTGTTCTTGTTATCCATACAAACATCCAACTCCTTTTTGAATCTTGTTAAATTCTTGGCCTCAGCAACTTCCTGTGGCAGCAAGTTCCACAGTCTAATTGCACATTGTATTCAAAAGTATTGCCTGATATCAGTTTTGAACATCCCACCTTTTAATTTAATTGTGTGTCCCCTTGATCTTGTGTTATGAGACAGGGAGAACAGAAATTCCGGCTCTCCCGTCTCTAGACCATTCAGGATTTTATAGACATTATCAGTATATTTGTCTCGTTTCTAAGGTAACTATCTCAATCTTTTCAATCTCTCTTGCTACAAGAGTTTTTCTAGGCACTCGTTCATCACCTTTCTCTTCACCCTCATCTAAATCTGTAATATCCTTTTTTGAGATGGGGTGGCCAGCAGCTCACACAGTACTGCAGGTGAGGCTGTAACTTTAGATAAAGACATTATGTCATTCCCCGTATTATATTCCATAGCATTCTTGTGCCTCTTAACAGCTTCTAGTTTTTTTGACCGCAGCTGCACTCTGAGCACAGGTTTCGAGTTGTGTGCAGTGTCACCCAGATTCATCCACCAGTAATGAAACAATGCTAACAGACATTTATATATCACTTTTCACGTGGCAGGACTTTACAAAGTACCTTCATTTAGAGATAACGTCACTCCCCTTCTCTCTGATGGACCGTGGCAGCTGTTTAACAGAGCATGGGAACGCTACGCAATAGATTGGGTGTGGCTAGGCCCAGTAGCTACCCTGGGTAGGTCGACACCAAGCAGCTTACATTGACCTAGCTCTGGATGTATCTACCCTTAAATTTCCCTCCAGCCGATGTAACTGCCCCACGACGCCAACTTTATAACACCACCTCTCTGAGCGGCGTAGAGTCAAAGGATACGTCTAAACTACCTGCTGGATCGGCAGGTAGTGATCGATCTATCGGGGATCGATTTATCGCGTCTAGTGTAAACACAATAAAATCGATCCCTGATCGCTGTGCCGTCGACTCCGGAACTCCACCGCGGCGAGAGGCGGAAGCGGAGTCGACAGGGGAGCGGCAGCGGTCGATTCACCGCCGTCCTCACAGCCAGGTAATGTCAACCTAAGATACGCCGACTTCAGCTACACTATTTGCGTATTTTAGGTCAACCCACCCCCCCTAGTGTAGACCTAGCCAAAGTCGATGCCGTTAGGTTAATGCAGTGTCAAGCTGAACTGATATAAACTGGGCATAAACCAATATAAGTGTGTCCACACATAAAGTTCCATTGGATTAACTAAACTGCTTTAAATTGCACCTTTCTGATGCAACGATACGCAGCACCGATACCAGCAGCCTAGTGTTCAGACCCTCCAGCAACATACAAATGTCGGTGGCTGTAAGCCGAATTCACGCCCATCACCCAAGCTTTGTAGTGTAGATGCAGCCCTAATGAAACCAGATCAACACTGCATGCAGGCCAGGGTAGCTCTGCAGCGGCGTAGCTGCCTTGACTTAAATGGAGCTATGCTGATTCACAGTAGCTGAGGATCTGGCCCAGGAAGTGAAGAGTACCACTCATTCACCATGCCCTGTATCCCGGGCAGCCAGTTATACTAGTGCCAAGTGAGGAGGAAATGCTGTCTACTCAGAGTGGCGGCATTTTGTCCTCACTTGTGGTGCTGTGTGAATGACAGGGGAAGGAAGCCCTGTATTCAATTAAAGACCCCACAACAACCTGCATTAGCAGCTGCTCATCTGCAAGATGGAGCCTTCAATGCCTCCTAGCCCCACACTCAGCCACTGGTTCAGCATTGACCCAGCGGGAAGATCACAGCTGTCTGAATCAGGCAGGCAGTGCTTGGAAGTCACCCATCCAGGTAATGATACAAGCAGAGTGCTGTTTAGCTTGTGAGAGGTTCATCCTGGTAATACAGGTGCTGAATGTAGAAATAGCTTTTCAAAGTTTGCCATAAAGAAGAGAAGATCGGTGAGACTTGGCCTATCAATGGCCTCCAATACTGTCAGGGTAGGGGGCTGGCTCATGAATAATGGGCGCCGGGGGACCCGCGTCCTGAGGGGTCTGATTGAGTCCCGTCCAACCCCAGCCAAGGTGCTTTAGCAGCTTGTGCTTTTAGCTCCAGAAGCCCCTATGTAGTCTCCAGTGCACCCTGGCCTTTTGTTCTGGCGCAGGCCTGTGTTCCGGTGCCGTCCTGTCTGCTCGAATCCCTCCAGATCCCTTGTTCATTTCGGAACCCGAGCAGGGGAAGGGTGTCTCGTGCAGCTGAAGGACACACAGCCCTAGCTGTCAAGTGGGATCAGGAGATCTGTCCGGGGAAGGCTCCGGCTGCCCCCAAAGGGGACACTGAGTCAAGGACAACCTCCGCCGGTGACTCAGATGTTCCCAGATGCAGGGAGCAAAGCTCGGGCGTATCCTGCTGTCATTGGAATGGGAACCTCCCTGGAGACCCATGCTCCAGCGTGGCTTAGCAGAACCACAGCCCCCCCGGTGTGTACCTTTCCATCTGCTTTGGTCACACGGCGATTCATCGCCAGGCCTTTGAATGGGACTCTGCGGCCAGAACCCTTTGCTCTTTTCACACCTGGGCACTTTCCTCCTCCAGCACTAAAACCATTTTTTTACTGGCTCCAGAGTCCAAGGAGTCCGTCTGGTGTTGGGGTGTAGCATACTCCCCCCATGATTGCAGTATGACCGCACCTGGCAGCACAGGCTGGGAGCTAAAGAACCAGAGAGACCCACAAGGTCTGTCCGTGTCCAGCAGCATTAGCGCAGGATTCCAGTTACAACCGAATCTTGATTCCTCTCTACCACAAGAGATCTGCCCTGCCCTCACCCGCCTCCTCCTTCATCCTGGATGGGGGCCTGCCCTGGCCGGCTAGCATGCTTGGTGGGGCTAATGCTCTCCGCCAGGGACCACTAGATTGGATCCCAAAACATCTCCCTCCACACAGTTTTTAAAAATTCTTTCAGGCTTAGTGAGCTCAGGTGTTATTAGTGACTCAGGTTAGGCGTATTTCTGTATATTACAGAAGCACCAGTCACAGCTCTGTGGTTCAGGTCACATTTCACACCAGATAGATAGAATTATTTTAATCTCCATCATGCCCTTTCAGGTTGCATCCTCAAGCTCAGAACACAGCTCCGAGTCTCGGATGCACCTTCACAAATACTATCTTTCACGCTGCCTACATTGGCATTTTCAGTTGCAGCGGCTGTTCCTGTGGAGCTACCGAAACGGCTTTTTTAAAATTGCAGGCACTTCGGCTCACCTTGGTTCATGCCTTCTGCATTCGCCCTCTTGATAATCCCTTAAAGTTACGGAACACCTGCAGTCGCTGCTCCTCGAAGTGTCTGTGCCACATTTCGTAGTGCCAAGGAGCTCTTCAGTAAGAGAGCAAGGGGCCAGTCCATGGAATGGTAAGGGAACAAACTCAGAGAGCACTTAAGCAGCTGCTTACCTTTAAGCACGTGCTGCAGCCTGGGACTTAAGCACATGTTTGACGTTAAGCACCTGCTTTGTGTCTTGCTGAACTGGAGGCTTAAAACTGGTACAAATACTTTTCATACAATGCACACCTAGCCTGTGGAATTCATTACCACAGGATTTCCTTGGGGACAAGGGTTTAGCAGGCTTAGAAGAAAAAGAATGAGACATGCATTTGGGTCATGAGAACGTCCAGAGTTATAATAATAAGGATGACTAAGAAGTAAAGGTGAGTTTTGGCATGGGCGGCGGGTGAACCCCCCCTTTGGGGAGGCTAGTCCCCTGCCCCCACCCCTTCCACCTGAGGCACCACCCACACCCCACCACTTTCCCCCCTTGCCTGCTGGTGCCCTGAGCTGCCCCACCATAGCCCCCAGGCCAGCCCAATTCATGGGGCTGAGCCCCCCCGGCCTGAGCCACCGTGGGCTGCTGGCCAGCCAAGCCCCAAGCCCCAGGCCTGAGCTAAGCCCCCGCTGGCTTCAGGGAAGCAAGGGTGGGGCCTCGGGTGGAGCATGATCTGGGCCACAATCTGGGTTAGGGGAGGCTTAGCCTCCCCCTGGGCTATTATACCCACCTCCCATGAGTTTCGGGAGGGTTATACGCCCTCCTTCTTATCCATGTATGCCTAGGTACGGCAGGCAGGGAAAATCCCCATTGCAATGTCCTAGGCCTGAGCATATAATATATTCATTATTAGTATTATTATCGATGCTGTAGTAGCACCTAGAGACCGCAACAAAGCTCAGATCCTCATTGTGCCAGGTGCTGTGCAGATGTGACCCACACACCTTGTGGGTGTGGTGTTCTGCCCCCCCTAGTGGCACCAAGACCACTTAGCGAGAGAGAGAGAGATTAATGAGTCTGCTCGACAGCCTTTGAGATCTATGGCTGGCTTTTAGCTCATGCTGTAGCGGCTCATGCACTAAGCTCTAGAAGTCCCCGGTTCGATCCTGCCCGCCGACAACGGGGGTCTGTTGGTGTTACGCAGACACCTAGCAAAGGACAGCTCCTGCCCTCAAAGAACTTACAACAGCCCAAGGACAGGACCGGACACAAGCACAAACTTGCCCAAGTTCCCGCAGCCAGGAGCAGAACCCAGGTCAACTGACTCCTTGTCAAGTAAACTATTCACTGGATCATGCTTCCTCTCCCTGGCACGCCAGCATAGAAGAGACAGCCGTTCATCTCAGAATTCCCATCTGCCATGGGTCTTCATTCTGGCCCTTCAAGACATTTAAATGCTGTTTCCCTGTATTTACTCGCCTCCCAGAAAGAAAGTGTTTGGTGTTTGTTTAAGTGTCTTTATTAGACCTGAAACAAATACTGCGTCATTTAACTTTGAGGCTTTTGTTGCTGGTATCTGTCTTGTTCAGCAAATCACAGTCTCGAGACTGCCTCTAACCCCTAATAAGCAAGCAAACCGTTATTCGTCCACCTCCCCGCTTCCCCCCAGCTGCTGTTATCTCTGTGTGAAACTGGGAATTGGAGGAAAGAATGACCTAGTGATTGTCTAAATCAGACTGGCTCTAATTTACTGGAATATGGTTTGAGCAGCTAATGTAGCACCTACTGCGAGGGAGATGGAGCTATCACCATGACTTCTGTGGGCTAGGAACATTCACTTAAATGGCATTGTCTGGCTGCAGCTCACTGGAGGAGCTGTGGCCCCGCAGAGAGCAGTTAACCCTTGGAGTGGGAAATTAGGTCAGAAAGAACTAAGCTTTCAACTGCAATTGGAAAAGTTTACTTTTCACGGCAAATCGGGCCGCCTGGTTGCCTGTGTCAGTTTCCAGGCTGCCTCGTACAACAAACAGCAAAATCGTTTATGGACCGCGCACAGAGCTACAAAAATAAAGCTCTCCTAAAAATCCCCAAAGCTGGCACGCCCTTGCTGCCCGCTTCCCTAGTGTAGCACCGGCTCCGTTGTTTGTCAGTTTCACGGGGCTGAATTAAGCGGCTGAACTCTCTCTAGAGAGGAAGGACACGCTTATGTGTCAAGCACTGGATTAGAAGGTGACCTGGGCTCAGTTCCTGGCTCTACTACAGAATTTCTGTGTGACCTCAGGCAACTCACTTCATTTCTGTCCTTCAGTTCCCTGCCTGTAAAATAAAATGCAGGTAATAATCTTGTTTACGTTGTAAACTCTTTGAGGCAGAGATTGGCCTTTCTGATGTCCAGGTACAGCACCTAGCACAGTGAGGCACCAATATCTGTTGGGGGCGCTAGAGGTGTTTGTAATATAAATAAAAATGTCAGTAAGGAAAGCCAGTTCAAGGTGTTGTCAACCCTATGCTCACAGCAAGCCCTGAGGGGGTGACAGAGAAGAAGGAAATCTTGTGTTTTTTCAGGTTTTGATGGGAAATGATTTATTTATAACCACAAACTGTAGCTCTTTTAAAGGCACTTGTCAGCTGTAGCTTTCAAAGCACTTCATGTAGGCGGGGTCAGTATCAGCAGCCCCATTTTACAGATGGGGAAACTGAGGCACCAAGGGGGGGCAGTGACTGACATGATATCACACGGTGAGTCAGAGCTGGGAATAGAACGCTGACTCAAATGGGTCACCCAAAACCAGTAGCCACTATTAAAACCATTGGGTTTGATGGGCCTGATATGGCACTAGGCCAAATCACACCAGTGGAGGATCTGGGCTAGTGTATGTTAACCTGGGGTTTGATGCCATTTAGCAGCTGGAAAAAAGGTGGGGGAGAAGCCAGAACCATGGACCAGCCAGTTCTTTGAGAACCTTCCTCAGGGCTCCATTGGGCCAGTGTAATCTACAGCCCACGCTCACGGCATCACTGAATTGTGCATGGCTGAGACTCTACGAAGAGTCCCAGCTATTGCAGAGCCAAGCAAGAAAGCCCGATTCTCATCTCACTTGTGCTAATTGGACACCAGTGCAAGCTGGAGCAGAATGAAGCCCTGAATCGTTTCTAATTCCCCTTACCTGCTGTAAAGGTGGTTGCACCTCTTTAGAAATAAAGGTGCGTGTGTCTACACAGGAGAGATGAAAGGCTTTTAAGAAATGCAGAGAAAATTGCTGTCTCTTACAGTGCTGATCCCAATGAAAGGAGACAAAAACTATTTTAGTGGCTATCAGGGGCGGCTCTACAAATTTGGCCGCCCCAAGCAGTCATGCGCGGGAGGCGCCCCGGAGCCGCGGGAGCAGCGGACCTCCCGCAGGCATGACTGCGGAGGGTCCGCTGGTCGCGCGGCTCGGCTGGACCTCCGGACGGTTCGCAGGTCCGGCGGCTCCGGTTGAGCTGCTGCAGGCATGCCTGCGGGAGGTCCAGCCGAGCCGTGGGACCAGCGAACCGTCCGCAGTCATGCCTGCGGGAGATCCACTGGAGCTGCCGGCCGAGCGTCCCCTCCGCAGTCATGCCTGCGGCAGGTCCGCTGCTCCCGGGGCTCCGGTGGACCTCCTGCAGGCATGACTGCGGCAGGTCCGCCGGCCCAGCCTGCCGCCCCCCCGGGAAAGGGCCGCCCCAGGCGGGTGCTTGCCCCGCTGGGCTCTGGAGCCGGCCCTGGTGGCTATTGCATCCTAAGCCCTGCCAATTACATGTAGAACCACTGCTGTGGTGTGCATCTGACTTGCTTTGGGAGGTGAGGCTAGAGAGTGGAGGAGGAAGAGGCCATGCCCTCTTCTTCCTCGGTCCATGAAATGAAAGGCACCCCTCTGCAGAGCAGTGCTAGTGCATGAGACCCACAAGTGAAAGGGAGACCATGTGGAGTAATGGTTAATGCATGGGAGTAGGCGTCAGGAGATGTGGGCTTAATTCCCAGCTCTGCCACTGATTTGCTGGCTGACCTTGGTTGCCCCCTTTGTGCGTCAGTTTCCCCCTCTGTTATACGCAGATAATCTTTCGTAAAGTGCTTTGAGATCTACGGATGAAACGCGCTAGCTAAGAGCTAGGGATTGAGCACAAACAGAAGGGGACACCGATTAAGCCAGTGTCATCGTACGAACCAAGGAAGGTGCGAAAAGCCAGTGCTTGTGGTGGGAAGCAGTTATAGCCCAGTGGAGAGAACACAGGCGCCTGGCTTCTATAGCCACTGATCTGCTGTGCGGCCTTGAGCACGTCATTTCCCGCTCCAACCATTTGCCTGTCTTGTCTATTTACATGAAAGCTCTTCGGGGCAGGGGGGAGTCTCTCAGTTCGTCCATGAACAACGCCAGCACAATGGGGCCCTGATCTTGGTTGGAGCCTCTAGGCACTACCATAACTGCTCATTAAAATACTTCAAACCCCTTCCCAGCTTGAGCTAGTATTAGCAGCATGTCTTGGTTCCTGTCAGGACTTTTACTGAGCTGATGGGGAGGAGTCAAGGCTGGTACGTCCAGCTCCCTCTAGCAAGCAGGCTCATCAACGCTTTACTGCCGTTTTCAATCCGGGTCCCATGGAAGGCAATGGCAGAATTTCCATTGATTTAAGCAAGGCCAGGATTTGACCCCAAATCCTTCCCCACACACAACATGTATTGACTTCAATGGGCGCTTTGCCTGTGGAGGAATTCAAAAAAGATGTGGGCCACCCCATTGGATCAGATAGGAACCACCCCATTGGATCAGCCCAATGGCCCAGCTTGTCTAGTGTCCCCGTCTTTGACAGTAGCCAAAACATTTGAGAGGAAGGAGCAAGAATCCACTTCAAAGGCAGGTACCTGGGATAGATTCTTTCTGAGCCCCCCAGCAGTTAGAGTTTGGCTTCTGTCTTGAACGACAAGGGCTCACACCCCAACCCCTCAGAGGGGCTATGCCCCTTTCCATAGGTTAGAACCCGAATAGCCCTGGGCCTTGTCTGTCGTTTCCCAACAATGATGTAAGTGAATGTACCTCCGTACTGTCTGCAAGGCTGCCTTTGAGCGCCACTGCCTTCCCACACAGCGATTTTGTGCAGTTGCTTATTTCTGCTGCTTCCAGGATTTAGCTGCAGGTAATGTTCATGTTCCCTCCGTTAATGAAGAACAAATGGCAACACAAGTAACGACGCACTTGCAACATGAACTTTCATAGTCAGGAAATAGCTGGAGTTTAATCTTCTGCAGAGCCAGCGTTCCAGATTAAGCTATTTGTAATTCTTTTACCTTGCAATACACCAGGTTATGTGCAGGTACTGGATAACCCTCCAATTTATAGCCTGCCTTCCAGCAAATACATGCGCAGCTCCCACTAGCCTCTGAGGTTTAGGAAAGCATGAGCTCTTTGGGCATGTCTACATTGCACACTAAACCCAGGCTCTGACTCAGGTTTAAGCCCAAGTCTCTCTTCTGTCCACACACAAATCAATCTGACTCAGGTCAGCAAGCACTCAGGACCTGTATGCTAGGTCTCAGACACCATCCTGCTGTGTCTCAGGCCCAAGCCTTGTCACTTTGCAGTGTGGACGCAACGTGAGCCACAGATCTGAGTCGGAAGGGCTGCATAGTCCAGTGTGGATGAGTTAGCACAGCTGTGAGACCCGGGTCCAGCGGTGTACAATGTAGTGTGGATGCTCAAACATGGGTTTGGAAACATTGAGTCCACAAGCCCAGGTCCACCAGGCAATGAGTGAAGCCATATCAATGAAGCGCACTGCTTGTGTCGTCCCAGTTCCCGTTTGAGAGTGGTCTCAGGGTACGTCTACATTGCAAAAGAACACCCCTGTGGCAGCAAGTCTCAGAGTCTGCTCACAAAGCTCATGCTAGGGGGCTAAAAACAGCAGTGTAGATGTTCTCAGTAGGGATAGATCCCAGGATCTGAGATCCACTCCCCCTGCTGGGAAGGTCTACACTGCAGTTTTTAGCTCTGTAGTGCGAGCCTGCAAGCCCAAGTCAGCAACTTGGGGTGTAAGCTACACTGCCGTGGGGCCTTTTTTGCAGTGTAGATGTATTCTCTGTTCCCTTTACAGCTCTGATAGGGTTTGTCTACATGGGAACATCCAGGAAATTAATCCAAATTTACTAACAGGGTGAATTTGAAGTGGATTAGTTAAACCTCATTAAACCCCTGTGTGAACAACTTCATTCAAAATTAAAGTGGCCTTAATTCAGTTTAGTTTAATTGAAGCGAAGTGAATTAAAATAAGACCAATTAAGGTCACTTTAATTCTGAATAACGGCCCACTGAGGTCAGTGGCAGGAATAGAGAGCCAGATTCTAGCCCATATTAAGTCGCCTTTTCATTGCTTTGTGGCACAAAATGGGGCTTACCCTCAACTTGAAATAAGGGTTCATATTTCACTTCAACTAACGTACATATTGTTAACAGCTCTCTCACTCTTGGCTGCATCCACCAGGGAAGACTAATCTCTATGTAAAATAAGGTGCAGTGGTCAAAACACTAGACGTCAATTGCAATTTTGTTTAAGAAGTTACACACGCAGTAAGGAATGTCTAGATGCTACGGTGATGGCTGTAGAGATGCCATACTAGATGGATAGATGGAGAGAGGGAGGTTTGTTGCAGGTAAATGGATTCAAGGTGAAATTTGCAAAAAGTGCCTAAGTGACTTAGAAGCCTATGGATGCATCTGCACAGCAACCCCCCCTGCAGCAACGGATGTAGACGTTTGGGCTCACACACCAACAGAGCATCCCAGACTGTACACTAATTCTCCCAGGAAATAATGATTTTCTGTTATTAAATAATGTAAAATGACTGAGGTGATTCACAAAGCATTTCTATTAACACTAATGGATCCGTGATTAATTTTTTCTTTATTTTATTATTATTATAAAACTCGTCTCCAATCTCCCCCCCCACCCCACCCCCAATCACGTCTCAATTCTCAGGAGAGGTAATCAAGTCTTCACTTGCATGTTTCATTATTCAAAAGGCTCCGCATCACAATATGATAATGGGACCGTTTCATAATTATGCTTGAAAAAAAATCAGAAAGAGAGAGAGAATGGAGGGAAAGAGAGAGATTTCTAGCTGCTTTTGTCTCGTTCAGTCACCCAGCAACTAAGCTATGGTTTAAAAACAGAAAGGACAATTTCCACTTAACATTATTCAAGAGGCTGCATCTTCATGAAGTTCACTGCAGAAATCTCGTCCTCCCATTTAACCCGCTCTCATTGCCTGCGATAGCTGAGTACTTTAGCTTTCAACTCGCCTCTTGACCGCTGTGCATTGCCTTTGATTGCTCGTGCTTTCCCAGCCCGAGTCCAGTCAACGGGGTGTTAGGGTTAGATTTAAGAGACCAGCACTCTACCTCTAGCTCTGCCGCTGATCTGCCTTGGGGCAAGTCACGCCACCAATCTGTGCCTCGGTTTCCCCATTGGTAAAACAGGGATCATGCACGATTCTTAAGCCTCGCTTTGTAAAGCGCTTTAAGCTCTATGACTCAAAAGCGCTACGCATTATTATTATGGTCTCCAAGGTGGCTGCATCATTGCCTATGGAATCGGCATCCTGAATTCAGTGGCAGTTTTCGGGTGTGAAAGAAAAGCAGAATCAACCCATTCTTTGTTCATATGCGGTGGGAGCCTTCAGGATATAAAGCGCTGTGGCCATGACAATTATGAATGATTGTTCGTATTATTGCTGCTAGAGCCATGCTAACGTATTGCCAGATATTGCTAGAGATGTGTCATATTGGCAAGAAATTACATTTTTGCTGGGTCTAGGAAGAAGCAGGAATTTCTGCGTGGAAATTATCATTCAAATGAAAGGCCTTTGCTGAAGGGTCAAAAGGGTGTTGGAGGCAGAAAACAGCTGGATTGCAGAGAAAAATATGTTTATCTGCAGGTGACTAGTGCATGTGGGAAGGCAAATAGAGCTCTCCCTGTCCCAGTCTCAATTCCCCAGGCAGTGGGGCCTAGTGGTTAGACTAGAGACCTGGGCATTAAGACTCCTGGGGTTTAGTCCCAGTTTTGCTAGCAATTCTCTTATGTGATCTTAGGCAACCAGGGTTAACTGCTCCTGCCTCTGCTTTCTCTGCAAAATGAGGGTAGTAATATATTTACCTGCCTCACTGGGGGATGGGCGGTGAGGTTTAATTCATGCCTGGCTATAAAGTGCTTTGAGATCCACAGATGACAGGTGCTGTGAAGGGCAGAAGCCTATAGCCTAACATGCTGTGGCTGCTGCTTTCTCTCAAGCATGTTTCTAAGGTGCTGTTTCTACCCTGTAACTAAACTGGGAGCCACTCCACAGACCAGCCCCTTGTGTGGTTCTTGCAAGGAGGGCAATGCGTTGCAGCCCGGTCCGGCCAGGTCAGGGTTAATGATTGCATAGGTTGCCGGCCCTTTGCGTCATTCCTCAAGACTGAAAAGGAAATGACGTCACGTGTTCATCCCATCAAACCCAATAATAGCTCTGGCCCCCATGTCCCTGGTCGTCTGCCTGCTTGGTCAGGGGCTGCCTGTCGCAGCCCTTGCACCAGTTCCCATTCAGTAGCACGAGCCCAACTCTCTGCTTTGTTTCGGTGCCAGGAGACACCTGGGTGTCCCCCTCGGGCTACGCTCCAGTGGCTGTTCCAACCATGGGAATGAATAGGCTTGTGGTTGCTGGCAGGCGTCTCGCCAGTAAATCGGCGTTAAGGGCAAAAGCAACCAGGCTTTCAGGGGTCCAGCCGCTTCTCCCTAAATTCCCTTCTGCACCAGGGACGGTTTGTTTCTTGTGATCAGCCGGACACTTGGCCCTGTGATACCAGGACCATATCGTAAGTAGACACAACTTCTGGGCAAATCCCAGCACTGAGACGCCCACCTCAGGGTCCTCCAGCGTTATAAGCACTGACCGCGGCAAAGCCTAGACCAAAACCACAGACCTAAGCCTCAGGGATGTTTGACCTAGATCCAAATGCTGTGGGCCAGGGCCCACCTAGTCAGATATTTGTCATGGTTTCCCCCTCGTTAGCACCGGGCATGCAAGACCCTGAAAGGGTTTTTACCTCAGTGGATCAGTATCATGATCCCCCGTCTGTGGGGTGAGGAAACTGAGGCACAGAGGGGCGGTGACTTCTCTGAACTCACGCAGCCACCTCAGCAGCAGAGCCTGGTAGCGAGCCCCCTACCTGACCTACTCCGAGAGTCTGTGGGAGAATAAAAGCGCCTCCCTGGGGTAAGGCAGGACAGGGCTAGGAGCAGTTTGGTGCAGGATGGGACCAAGGGCTTCTAGGGGCTCTCTGTGCTCAGCTCCTTGAAAGTCTTCCTCTTTGCGTTGCAGTAGCTGCTAAAGGCTCTGATAAGCAAAGGATCTGGGCTCCAATCCAACCTTTCCCACCCCCTGGTGTGTGCTTCAATCCTGTTTCCTGGTTCAGACACTGGACCGGGACTCAGGAGCCCGGGGTTTAATTCCCTGCTCTGCTACTGACTCCTCGGGTGACCCGGGGGCAAATCCCTTCACCTCTCTGTGCCTCCATTTCCCATCTGTGAAACCGAGATAGAAACCCCGTCTTGCCTACTATGCTCCTGCCACTAGGTGTATGTACAAGGCCTAGCACGGCGGGGGCCGGGTCTCCGTGAGATGTTGCTGTAATACCAAGGACAATAAAATCTAAATAGGGCTGAAGCGAATTCTTGCCTACAGTTGAACGAATATTCACAGCAAAGCGTTTGCATCATTCACCCTGCTCTTCTCCGTCCTCCGCCTGCTTCTCCGCCCTTCACGTTCACCATCCTTTCCCTGCATCCAGCTAGCCCTCTCGCCCTTTCTCTCCACGGGGGCTGCTCTAACTTATGACCAACTGGCAGCCTAGAATAGCTACACTTTTGGCTACACCAGGGCTGCCCAGAGGATTCAGGGGGCCTGGGGTTCTTCGGCTGCGGGGGTCCCCTGCCGCTGAATCGCCGCCGAAGACCCGGCCCTTCGGCGGTGGGTCCCGGGGCAGAAGGACCCCCCGCTGCTGAATTGCCAACAACGACCCGGAGCGGAAGAAGCTCCGGGGGCCTGGGCCCCATGAAGGACCCCGCTCCAGGGGCCCCTAAAAACTCTCATGGGGCCCCCTGCGGGGCCCGGGGCCCAGGGCCTGGGGCAAATTGCCCCTCTTGCCCCCCCGTCTGGGCGGCCCTGGGCTACACCCCCTCGTTCCTCTGCCCCCAGTAAGCCCTGCAGGCGGGGAGGGGAAGATATAGGGCATTTTAATTGGCTCAGCGCTACCAGAAAGTGTCCTTTATGCTAGGCACATTCCCCAGTGGGAAGACGTGGTTGGTTTCCAGCTTCTTTGCACCAGAATGTCTCAGTGTAAGAGTACGGAGACATTCAATGATAGCGAAAGGCAGCGCATTTAAAACTGATAGTAGGAAAGACTTTTTCATACACTACACAGTTAACCTGTGGAACTCACTGCCACAAGATATCTTATTTAGGCCAAAAGCTTAGCAGGATTTTAAAAAAAGATTGTCCATTTACATAGAGAACAAGAACACCCAGGGCACTAATAGTAAGGATTTTTAAAAAGCAGGGACCTAATGCCCCACTTCCCTGCACCTTGTGCTGTCATTTAAGCCAATGAAAAGTGGGTGTAAAGTATTACCCAGTCAGAATGGTAGTGTCTATCCCACTTTGCACTAGTGTCAGCGACTGCACAAGGTGCAGGGCAGTGAAGAATCAGGTCCCAAGGGCTTGGGA
Organism: Mauremys mutica; assembly: GCF_020497125.1. NCBI lineage: Eukaryota > Metazoa > Chordata > Testudines > Geoemydidae > Mauremys > Mauremys mutica. The sequence continues at coordinate 6,949,000 of NC_059095.1, forward strand.
AGGATTATAAACCCTCATGCTTCAGGACATAAACCAACCTCTAACTAATGAGGGTCAGGAAGAAATATGCCCCAGTGGGAAGGTTTTCTCATAACGGCCTGTTGCGGGATTTCCTGCACCTTCCTCTTAAGCAGCTGACGTTGGCCACTGTCAGAGACGGGATAGTGGAGTAGATAGACGGCTGATCCAATCCAGCCTGGAAAGTCCTATAAAGGGACTGTGACACAGAGCAGAATCAGGGTCTGTGCCTCAGGAGAATGAAACCAAAAGGTTGGCTTGTGGGCTGATGATGGATCCCCCTTGCCCAGACACATTCCTCAGGCTCTGTTTCAGCAGAGGATAATGTCATAAAACGTCTGTGTCCTTTTCCCCTGGTGATTTAAATACAGTGAAACAACTACATGATCTCCACATAAAGCTGTTTGGAGCGTCAAGTGACTGTGCATCTTCCCCACGAATACTCCAGGGTGAAATCTGTTTAGATTGAGGGGCGATAAAGGAACTGCCTGAATGGAACGGCTGCTGGTGCAATAGACACGGCCGCAGTTATCAGCCCTGTTAGACAAAGAAAGCTGTGAAGCGCAGCAACGCTTTCTGAAGCGTGCGCCACTTGCAAGGAGCCATGATCTTCTTAAGGAATAGCTGATAAAGGCAGAGGCCTGTTCGAGATAACAGGTATCCTAAGGCTATGCTTTAAGAGGAGAGCAGAATTGTACGACGATCTTTACCATAAAAGCAGGCGTGCAAACCTCCTCCCCTTGTACTAATACCTGCTTGCATCTGCAGGGACAAATCTACCTTCAGGTGTGTGCAGGAGGCATTGCACGTGGGTAACAGAAGTCAGAGGAGGCTGCGTGAGCAGCTGCTGCTCCCACCTGAAGGCAATAGGAACTGCAGGTGCTCAGCACCAAATCAGTCCCAAGGGGGGGGCTAGATTCTTCAAGGGCTTAGCTAAAACCTCCGTTCGCCCCTCTTCTGGTGCCAGCCCCTGCCCGCTTGCTTGGCTCATCTACCTGCTGTCTTGTCTTATAGGGCAGGTCTACACAGCAGCTGGGGCAGGTAATTCCCAGCCTGAGTAGACATACCTGCACTAGCTCTGATCAAGCGAGCATGCTAAAAATAGAAGTGGCAGCACAGATGGTGACTCACCCGAGTACAAACCCAGGGGTCAGATGGGATGACTAGCCTGGGCTGCTGCCTATGTTGCCGTGTCCACAAGGCTATCTCTAACACGCTATCTGGAGCAGCACTAGTGCGGGTCTGTCTAGCCGAGCTGGGAATCTCCCTCCCAGCTGCTGTGTAGTTGTACCCTTAGACTGTAAGCAGTTTGCAGCAGGGGCTGTCAGTTCCTGCATGGATGTACAGCACCTTGCACAATGACCCCCCTGACCTGGTTGAGGCCTTTAAGTGATACCACAATAATCATCATCATCATCATAAATTGGATGAATTATTCCCACTGAAGATGCAGTCAGCCATGGCTGGCTCAAACACCAGAATGTGTGAACAACCATGATCTGCATTACTAGCTCCTAGCCCACGACTGCATGGAGGAAGGTGGTCTTATGGTCAAGGCGATAGACTTGGAGTTAGGAGATCTGGGTTTAATTCCTGGCCCTGTGTGACCTTGGGCAAGTCACTTAAATTGCTCTGTGCCTCAGTTTCCCCATCTGTAAAGCAGGACTAATAAGTCTGCTTTGTCAATTTCAGTTGTAAACTGTAGTAGGGACTGTCTCTTACAATCTGTTTGTACAGAGCCCAGCACAAATGAGACCTAGTCTTTTGTGGGAGGTGGGTTTCTAGGTGCTATTGTAATACCAATAATTGTAATAACAGCTGCAGGCCTGATTCACCACTCATGCTGCCTTTACACCGGTGTCATTCCATGGACATCACTGCAGTCCCTCCTGATTTACACCAGTCTGAATGAGAGGTGAAGCGGCTCCCCTTCGCGTTGTTTCTAGCAGCATTGTAGGGCATGGTTATTTCACCGCAGTGTTTTCCTGGAGAAAACACCACCATTTGTTTGCCCACCCATGACAAATAGAATTTCTCATGCTAACGTCAGCCCCAGAGTTCAAACATTCACCTATTGGAAAGATGTCCAGCTCCAAAGGACAGTTAATCTTATCTGAAAAGATATAATTAGAAAAACACACATGCACAGTCTCATTAGAGACTGAATTCCTCTTCAGCCAGGAAAGGATTTATTTATACAGCAGCGAAGAGAGAAAGGTTTCGGGGGGGGGGGGGGGAAGGAGGTTTTTAATTCTTCAAGATCTGTGAAATTTTTGGTCCCAGGTCCATTTTTGGCATCAGATTTTTGACGCGATTTCACTGCACAGGAGTGAGCTTTTAATCACTCAATACACAGGCAGCCGCGACTGACAGCGTGTCTCCTTGTTCCAGGAGAAGGAGGGGCGGGGAGGGGAATGAATAATTCAAATGATAATTAGCAGCATAATTATTCCCGTTTTTAAAGTAACCTATGGGACAGAACATCAACGAGTGACTCACTGGCAAAGTATAAACAGAAACAGCTTGCACGATGCAGCCGTTCTGCTTAGAAAGGGCTGGTCCTGGTACAATGGAGATGCCTCCTCCTCTGGTTTCACATTGGCACTGGGAAGCTCTCCCACCAGCTGCCAGTGGGATCGCAATTGCCCGGCAGCTTTTCAGCACGCCTAAGGAAGGAAAGGGAACTCCAGAAAAGAAGAACGTGGGGACGGGGCGGGGGGGTACGTATTTGAGTGGCTTGCCCCCACTGCTGGGGTTTCACCCACCACTAGCTAGATCAAAGTTAGCTCAGGTACGGCTGTACGTGCTGCAGTCAACCTTTTGATTGCAGTGTAGACATACACAGTGTATGAAGCCAGGCCGGGGTATATTGGGGCCTTGTGGCTAGGGAAACTGGTCCTGTCTCTGCCACCGACTTCTGGTGTGACCTTGGGCAAGTCACTCGATGCCTTCGCCTCATCTGAAAAAAGGGAATACTGATCCTTCCATTCTCTGGATGGTCTACTGAGATTGTAAAGTCTTTGGGGCCAGGGGCTCGCTCTTGCTATGTGTGTGTACAGAAACCGGCCCACTTGGATGTTCTAGACAAACAATACTCAGTAATGGAGCCGAGCTACCTTTGGATAGCAAGGAAATCAGAAGGTGGTTTTGGCAGCTGCATTTTGCGCAGACTGAAGTGGGAGGTGAGATGAGGGTCTGGGGGATGTGGCTACACTACACACCAAGCCCGGTTCTGTGGGACCCAGGGCTTCTGGACTCACTTTCCAAGCCTGTGCTTGAGCATCCACACTGCACTGTCAACCTGGTTTGACACTTGCTGGATCCAGGTCTCAGTCATGCTAGTGCGCCCATTCTGCATTACTCAGACCTTCTGATTTCGGTCTGTGGGTAGTGCTGCGTTCACACTGCAAAATGACAGGGCTTGGACCTGAGTCGCAGTGGGACCCAGGCTCTGACCCACGCCCCTAACAGGCTTCTAGGAACCAGGTTCCGCGTGCTTGCTGATGGGAGTCAGACTGATTTGTGTGTGGACAAAAGGGGGGCTTGGGCTCAAACCAGAGTCAGAGACTGGGCTTAATGTACAGTGTAGACGTATCTGGAAAATCAAAGAACAGGAGGTGAGAGATCATCAGGGTGCAGGCAAAGAGTTGGCAAATCACATATGTACTTGGTGAGGGGCGGGGGGAGGAGGGCTGTAGTTTTGTCAGTTACATACGTGCCCAATAGGGGCTATCAGCCATGTCAGTCTCCCAAACCTGCTGCTTTGTAATACTTAGCCCCTTTACAGCGCTTTTCTTCTGTAGGTGCTTTACAAAGGAGGTCAGTAGCATTATCCCCATTTTACAGAAGGGGAAACTGAGGCACACAGGGGCAGTGACTTGCCCAAGGCCACCCAGCAGACCAGTGGGAGAGGGAGGCATAGCACCCAGGTTCCTTGAGTCCAGCCTAGTGCTTTGTGCATTTGTATAAACCCTTTTGACGGGGTTCATCAGCTGGTGCAGCCGATGCTTTACCCTGAGTCCCACTTCAGCCCTGCCTGTTTTCTCTGCAATGGTCCCAGTCAATTGGTTACAGGACAGTCAGTTCATGGCCTCCACGCAGTGCAGTCACCTCACCAGCTGTCACCACAGAGTCCCCTCTGTGCCTCAGTTTCCCCTGAGTGACCCAACCTGCTCCACTCAGGGCAGCTCTCAGGGCAGCCGTGTGGAAGAGAATAGCTCGAGGTCTGCAGGTCTTTGCACAAGAAGAAAGATGTCTTTAATTTGCCTGGTAACGATCAATATGAAATCAGCTCAGCCCTTGCATTTTCACGGCTGCGTTCTAATAGAACTCTGCTCACAGCTGAGTGGAGGGCGCTCGGAATAATGGGGAGTAGGGGTGGGGTGAAATACAGCAGGCAGCAGCCTCTTTTCAGGTCATCAAGCACCAGAATTGTACAGTATATGCTGAGCAAGGCTCAGCTCGTCAAAGGTATTTAGGTGCCTAACTCCAATGGGAATTAGACACCTAAATACCTTTCAAGATCCCAGGCCCTGCTGCCTTGCACTTCTAGTGCAATCACAATGGCACTAGGAGGAATCATTATGGGATTACAATGGCTGTTTTGGTATCGAGTCAATGGCACCAGGAACCACCATGATCCACTGTATATGGGCCAAGAACCACAGAAGCGCTGCTATAGCTAAGACTGGGGCTCACTAGTTAACAGCCAGTTTTTCTAATTGCAATTCAGGTCCCACCTTCACAGACGCCCGTTGACTTCAATAGGCTTTTACTAGCCCATTCAATGGGTTTTCAGCCACAGCTTTCAAAGCTTGAGTTACCAGAAGCACTTGCCCCATTGCACAAATGGAGAAATTGAGGCACGATGACTTGCCCAAAAGACCACAGCTGAGGCAGGAACAGAATCCAGGTCTCCTGAGCCCACAACCACTGTCCTGCTCACTAGATCTCGCCAGCGTTTTTGTTGACGGCGATTTTATGAATGCGTCAGAATGTGTTGGGTGCTGTACTCACACGAGCCGATGCAGTCCCCACTCCAAAGAACTGATATGCGTTTCAAGCAGGCAGTGCTCCCTTAAAAAAATAATTAAAGGGGGTGAAAAAAACCTTCTGATGAAATGGACCAATTGAAATTATATAGCAGCTGTTACCATCAATGGCTGTGTTTGCTTCATTTATTGTATTCGGTTTAATCTTGTCCCTGCAATGCTGAGAACATTTGACTCACCTTCTGTTTTTTTATTGGTATAGTATCATTTTGACAGCTATCCTGTTGGCTGTTAATAAATATCTGCCCTTTCTATAATCAATCATAAAACAAATCAAATGGCCTTTTCACTTTTTATTGACTTTAAGCCTAACAAATCTTTTACTGCCTTATTGAATTTCCTCATGTATTAGCAGCGAAGGGAGAGAAAAGCAACCATCACTGCTGTCTCTAGTGCAGTACAGAAGATGCAGCCTGGGGGAGAAGGGAGGCAAATGTTGCTTTGAGGACACTGGGCTGGGAGTCGGGGGATGTGGAATCTATTCCTGGCTCTGCCACCAACCTGCTGTGTCAAAGAATCATGGACGATTAGGGTTGGAAGAGACCTCAGGAGGTATCTAGTCCAACCCCCTGCTCAAAGCAGGACCAACCCCAACTAAACCATCCCAGCCAGGGCTTAAAAACCTCTAAGGATGGAGATTCCACCACCTCCCTAGGGAACCCACTCTAGTGCTTCATCACTCTCCTAGTGAGATAGTGTTTCCTAATATCCAACCTAGACCTCCCCCACTGCAACTTGAGACCATTGCTTCTTGTTCTGTCATCTGCCACCACTGAGAACAGCCGAGCTCCATCCTCTTGGGAACCCCCCTTCAGGTAGTTGAAAGCAGTTATCAAATCCCCCCTCACTCTTCTCTTCTGCAGACTAAATAACCACAGTTCCCTCAGCCTCACCTCGTAAGTCATGTGCCCCAGCCCCCTAATCATATTTGTTGCCCTCCGCTGGACTCTCTCCAATTTGTCCACATCCCTTCTGTAGTGGGGGGCCCAAAAGTGGACACAATACTCAAGGTGTGGCCTCGCCAGTGCCGAATAGAGGGGAATGATCACGTCCCTCGATCTGCTGGCAATGCCCCTACTAATGCAGCCCAATATGCTGTTGGCCTTCTTGGCAACATGTCACCTGGGGCAGGTCATTTCCCTTCTCTGTTTCCCCTCCCACTCTTAGTCTGTCTTCTCTAGCCAGAATGGAAATTCTTTGGGGCAGGGACTGTCTCTGTACAGCGTCTAGCACAATGGGCCCTGATTTCAACTGGGGCCTCTGGGGGCTGCTGCACTAAGTATCATCATCAGGTAGCCTTAAAATGCCTCCTAAGGCCTAGAAATTCTCATGAGAACCCTCTAGGGACGTAGATTTGCCAAAGCAGACTAGAGCGAAGACCCTTCTAGGCTGGCCTCCAGTATTAGAGATTTCAGAGGAGATTGTAAAGCCCCATGAAACTGAGAGCTAGGTAGGTATCTAGCCTACGCTAGGGATTGCCAAGGTGTCTGTGCCCTGCTCCCTACTGCCTTCACAGACGAGCCGAGTCGCGCGGGCCACAGCAAACGCAGGTGAAGTGTGGCGCAGGGGAGGCACACGTCTTTTCAGGAGCAGCTGGGAGCTCCAACATCCTCCTCTGTTTCAGTGGCCCCAGAGGGCTTGCCTCTAATGCATGGGGAGTCTGAGTCTGTGGGGCCAGGCGTGCGGGCTCGGTATTTCTGAGCCTGTGGCTGAGCGGCCACACTGCATTGAGTTTACAATGGCTGGCCCCGGGTCTCACGGCCATGCTAACGCAGCCATACTGTGCTACACAGACCTTCTGATTCAGCTCTGTGGCTTGATTTGCATCCACACTGCAAAATGACAGGGCTTGGCCCAAGTCGCAGTGGGACTTGGGCTCTGACCCACCCCCAGTAGGGTCCTAGGACCCAGGTCCTGAATGCTTCTGACCCGAGTCAGACTGATTTGTGTGTGGACGGAAGGGGGGCTTGGGCTCAAACCTGAGTCGGAGCCCAAGCTTAGTATGCAGTGTAGACAAACCCTACAGGGCATTGTAGGGGCACAGGATTGCCAGAGTACGGAACTGCTCCGTGCCCATGCCCCTTCCCATCCCTACCTTGCCCTAGAAGGCCCCCTGCACCTACCAGTAAAGAACTGGTGGACCCAGCTGAGCCCCAAGGCACAGGGCAGCATGGTAATATAAATAAATAACAACAGGGGATACAAGCTGGGAGCCTGCAGCCACTCTGCACCAGCCCTGTGGATGTCAAGGCCCCATACGGCAAGAATGTCTCAGAACGTCGCGGTCTCGTGGGCATGTTCCCCCCGCGTTGGGTTACGTACAGCTCCCAACGAGCGCGGCTTTCTGCTCCTCCATCGCCCAGAGTAAATCCCACAGCAGAAAAGGATCAAAGCAGGAGAAGCGACTGGGGTGCCCAGAGCGCCGGGCTCCTGCCGGCTCGAAACCCCGATGAGAACTAAAGGAGCGTTATCGTTCCTGAGCCGCAAACACCAACGGCTTTGTCAGCCCCTGCTTGTGTGGGACGGTCTCTTTTATGTGAGCAGGGAGGGAATAATGGGGGCAGGGAATTAAAAATATAGGGTACAAATTGAAAACAGTGGGATTTGGGGGCTGTTCTGCTTAGCTGGCGGATGTGCAGCATGAGCCCTGTTGATGCCCCGCCGATGACTTTCTCTCAAGCATCTTGCAGAGGAATAACATCTTGCCTCGGCCCCCGCTGCTCTGGCGCCGTCCGACCGCAGAGGAGGCTGAAATGCCTGAGGTCAATGGAGTGACGCAACGGCCCATCTGGCGCCCTGAATTACCTGGGTGAGCTCCTGTTGCTCTGTCTAGAGACGAAGGATGATCCTGCAGTTAAGGCACACTGGGGATGAGGGAACAATTCCCGGTTCTGCTACAGACTCCCTAGGACAAGTCAGTGGATCCCTCTGGGCCTCAGTTTCCCCTCGGTAAAGAGGATAATACCTGTCTTTGCTGCAGGGCCTGTCTTTCGCTGTGTGTCCATGCAGCAGGGCCCACAGCTCAGTGAGGACCTCTAGGAGTGACCGCAGGAATAACTCACCGTAACAAGAGCAGGATCTGCACTGAGAAGGAGGAATGTGCAGGGTCTACTTTGTCTCTTGCTTACCTTGAAGTTAATCAGGAGCAGCGACTACACTCCCCTCCTTCAATGAGCCCTTCCTAACCTGTGGGGCCAGAGATGCAAAGGGAGGAGCAGGATCAGGCCCCAGGGCTTTAGGGTAAATCAACGGTTCCCAAACTCTGGGTCACGACCCCAAATGAGGTTGCACCATCAGCAGAGGGGGGTCTCAGCCATTCCTAGGGTACGTTGGATGCCATTTTGCTCCGCACAGTGTGACCTCACATGTACGGAGCACACAAGGGCACGATGCACAGAGGATGCCATTTTGCAGTACCAAGTGGTATCCTCCATGCTGCCTGGGGTTCCAGGAGGAAATAATTCATTAAAATGGGGTCATGCCGGGAAAAAGTTTGGGAACCTCTGGGAGAACTGATCTCATGGGATGTGATGAGACAAGCCCATCTGGTCAGTTCCACATAGCTTTCCAGCCAGGCCAATGGGATGAGCTCAGAGTGGCTAGTTCTTCCCCGTCTAGTTCACTGTCAAACTGGGAGGGTGTTATCTAGTGGGGTCCTGCAGGTGTCAGTTCTGAGCCTGGTACCATTCAATATTTTCATTCCTGACTTGGATAATGGAGTGGAGAGGATGCTTATAAAATCCCTGGATGACACCAAACTGGGAGGGATGGAAGCACTTTGGAGGGCAGGATTAGAATTCAAAACGACCTTGAGAAATTGGAGCATTGGTCTGAATTCAACAAGATGAAATTCAATAAAGACAAGTGCAAAGTACTTCATTTAGGAAGGAAAAATCAAATGCACACCTACAAAATGGGGAATAATGGGCTCGTGGTCGTATTGCTGAAAAAGATCTGGGAGTTAGAGTTAATCCCAAGTTGAATATGAGTCAACAATGTGATGCAGCTGCAAAAAGGGCTAATATCATTCTGGGGTGTATTAACAGGAGTGTCGAATGGACGATACGGGAGGATATGGTCCTTCTCTGCTCAGCATTGGTGAGGCCTCAGCTGCAGCATTGTGTTCAATTCTGGGCACCACACTTCAGGAAAGATGTGGTTAAATTGGAGACGGTCCAGAGGAGAGCAACAAAAACGACCAAAGGTTCAGAAAACCTCACCGATGAGGAAAGGTTAAAAAACTGGGCATGTTTAGTCTTGAGAAAAGAAAACTGAGCGGTGACCTGATAACAGTCTGCAAATATGTTAAGGGCTGGTATAAAGAGGACGGGGATCAATTGTTCTCCATGTCCACTGAAATTAGGACAAGAAGTCATGGGCTTAATGTGCAGCAAGGGAGATCTAGGTTAGAGATTAGGAAACGCTTTCTAACTCCAAGGGTGGTTAAGCTCGGGAACAGGCTTCCAGGGGAGGCCGTGGAATCCCTGTCATTGGAGGTGTTTAAGAACAGGTTGGACAAACCTATGTCAGGGATGGTTTAGGTTTACTTGGTCCTGCCTCAGTGCAGGGGACTAGACTTGATGACTCCTCAAGGTCCCTTCCAGCCCTGCTTTTCTGTGATTCTATGGTCTGTCTACACCGGGAACTGGGGGTGTGATTCCCAGCTTGACGAGACGTACCCACGCTAGCTCTGATAGAGCTAGTGCGCTAAAAACAGAACGTAGCTGTACCAAGACAGGCTAGCCACTCCAAGTGGGTACCCATCCCAGACATTAGGCACATGCTTGGGGAGGCTAGCGCCTCCTGCTGCTTGCACGGCTGCAGCTCCAGTGCTATTTTCAGTGATCTAGCTCGACCGGAGCTAGTGCGGGTGTCTTACACCTCGGCTCCACGGCTCTGATGTGAGACGCGGAAGGGCTCCCAGGGTTCCACTGGTGAAAGTCAGCATGCGGGAGAGGATGCAGAAAGGACACAGACTTCAGCTTTTCCTTTGAGCGATCAAGCAGAGGCTGTCAGCAGCATCCCCAGGTGGGCTCTATGCAGGGGACATGCTACGGTCACACATCAAGTCCAGGACAGAAGAGAAATAGGAATAGAACATAGATCTCCTGAGTCCAGGGCCATGACCCACCCAGGGCCCTAGCCTCAGAGTCAGGAAACACAAATTCAGTTCCTGGCTCTGCCACCGACTCCCTTCGTGCCCTTAAGCAAGTCACTTAGCTGCTCCATCCCCCACTGTAAAATGGGGGTGATATCACTGCCCTCCCTTCCAGGGATGTTGCAAGGTGCTCAGATACTACAGTGATGGGTGCCAGATAAGTACCATAGACAGACAGACTGCACGGTGCTGGCTTTCCTGCCTCCCAGGATCAGGCCCATTCTAAGTCACTCACTCTCTCTAGTCCAGTGGCTCTGGGGGCTCTCTAGTGCGCCTTGTCCTTGCCTGTCACTAACTCCATGGCCCAAGCTCACCCCTCGCCCATCAAGCAGGGCCCTGGCCCGCCCAGCTGTCAGGAGAGGAGCACGGGAAAGAGAGACGCGGAGTCTGCCTGATGGCTCCTTGGAACACAGGGAGCTGAAAGCACCAGAAATAGCAATGCGGAGACATGAATTAAACACGCAGCCGTCTCTTGCCTGTCTCCACAAGCGAGTTCAGCTCAGGGCAAATTGCTCTTTTCCCTCCCTGGATGGGGGAAGGGGGGCAAGGGGGTGAGCCTGGGGAGGGAGACAAAAGGAAGATGCAATTAACAAGCAAACCCTGAGCCATCGCTCTCTCGGAAGGGGGTGTGACAAAGGCAACCGCTCCCCTCCTCAGGCCTGACACGCTTACACCAGGTTGCTGAACAGGTTGGCATGTTTTCATAGGGCCGGACAGAGGCAAATCTCCCCCTCTCCTCTGTATTAGCCCCCGCTCCAAGGCCAAACAAGCCAGCGGCCCAGCTGGGATTAGAACCCAGGAATCCTGCGCTCTATTTCTGTTCAGCTGTGGCCTGAGTTTGTGTGATTGTATCTCCTCTCTAAGAGCTGGTTCCAGGGAGGATAATGCCCCGGACCAGATCCTCACATGTATCTAGGCTCCTAACAGGTGCTACCTTCAAGGACCTGGGCCCTGCTGCCTACGTCCTAGTACAAGATTGGCCCCATTAGTTCAGATGAGAGTGGCTTGGGTTGACGGTTGCAGCTGCCATCCCGAGTTACCCCAGGGAGGAATTTACTCCATGGCAATTGAGATGAAGTACCCTGTAGGAGCTCAGTCCATGCTTGGGATTCTCTTGCACCTGGCGGCAATGACAGAAAGTCATTTCAGCCGGGGTTCTGTCCTCTCCTACCAGCCATGCTGGGTTCCCTCACTCCGAAAAGGGACTGAACGTATTGGCAGTGTGCAGTACACTCCCCAGTTCCCTACGATCCTGCAGTCGTCCCGCCCAGGGGGCCTCCAGGTGCAGGGGCTCTGCCAACCAGGGGGAGGCCATAGGGCCTGGGTATTGACCCCATGCAAACTCGCTGGGCTGTCACCCTGTGTGATAATGCTGTGAAGACCACATGGAGAGGGGTTCTCAAGACACCTACTGTTTAGAGGGGCCCAGGTTTCTTTTTGGGGGGACAAATCCCTCCCTTCAACAGGGCAACTCAAAGGAAACCTGGCAGTGGGATTTGTCGCCTGTAGGATCCCTCAAGGTATAGACCAGAACTCGAGGGCATTCTTCACTGAGGCTGCTGGATGTGGACAGACCTTGTGGTTCAACCTGGGTCTCCAGCTTCCAGCCTGCACTGCCTAGTGTCAGCCCATGAGGTCTCCCTCAGGCATAGCTTGAACTCCGCTGTCACGGAAAGGATGGCCGCTGCCTGTGACACATCCCTGTTTGCAGGTTTCTCCAGGGAAGGGGGTGACAGCACCCTATTATTTAGGGAGTTCCCGTCCCCTGCAGTATCACATACTGGGCAAGATCTTAATTGAGACTTGCTGTGATTCTTGCTCCCATGCACAGGACTTCCTGCCATCTCCTGGGCGTCCTGTGAGCTCTGAGCAGGGATCATCCACAGGTGGGTGCATGCCAGGCCCTCAATTTCCCACGGTTGCATGAGAGACAGCCGGCATGGGTGGGGCTCGGTCCCTGCTGTGCTGTAGGGGAAGAGATGGAAAGGTCTGGATCGGGAAAAATACAGGGTCTGTTCTCACACCTGTGACACGCCACCCCAAGGCGCCCCTTCCTGCCACATGTAATCTGCTGCCAGCCAATGTCTTGATTCCATTCAAAGACACGGCGGACTATCAACCTCTCCTGGGAGTCGCCAGACCCGGGTGGATGCCTGGAGAGCCGTGTCTTCCGTGCCAAGCTGGGCGGCGGATGATTAGCTTTGCTGACAGCCATTTTGAGTGGATGTGATGGATGGTGCCTCAATCTGCCTGAAGTTCAGAGTCTATCCTTGCCTCAGAAGCTCCACCAGGCAGTAGTGCTCGCTAAGGATTAGCCTGACGCTTGTCTGCCGCTCCGGGCCTCAAGGCAGCTCCGGGAGTGAGGGCGGAAATGAAAGAAGCAATTTGAAGAGTTAGAGCTTAATGGAGTTGGGGGATCCAGGAAAGCATGGCTGGCTGGCTCTCCCTGAGAACTAATGACTCAAGCTGCTGAGAGTGGCCTACATTGGCCCCTGGCTTTGCACTGGACCACAGGAGAGTCCCCACCTTCCAAAAGGAAATCCATGGGAATTCTCTGCTTGTGGCAGCGTCTCCTCCAATATATCCAGGCAAGGGACAATTTCTATATCGCTCACATACATACACAATTAGTAGATAGAATCACAATTATTAGATAAATCACATACATCTACACAATTAGCGTGCGGCTCAGACACACAATTAGGAGACAGAAGCACAATGATCACAGAGATTGCAAACGCCTACACAATTAGGGTACAGATCACACACAGTTAGTAGATAGAAACACAATTATATAGCTCACACAAACATACACAATAAGTATGTGGAGACTATTATTCAATAAATCACACTCAAATGCACAATTAGTACATAGAGCCCACGCAGTTAGTATATATAGACGCGGCTGTTATCTAGATCACACGCACTGTTAGCGTACAGATCGCACACAGAATTAGGATATGGAGGCGCACACACGACATAGATTTTACACAAAAGCCATACACAATCAGTATACAAAGACACCGCTATTATACAGATCACACACCCAGCTAGGATATAGACACAATTACACAGACCACACTCACCCACTTGGGGAGCTAGGGTGAGAACCCTTTTAGCCCTGAAAGACACTGGCCTCTAGCCCCTGAGCTAAAGACGACCATGTGGCTGGGCCTTACCCTGCTGGGCAGCTCAGAGCTTCAGTTAGTGTGCTGCTGAACACTAAGGGAAGGGCTTTTCACCCATCACCCTATAGCTGGGAACAGGGATTCTGCTGCCTCTAATCCAGGACCACCGAACCCCTGTTCTCCACGACAATGGAGGTTAAGTTCTGCTGTGGATGGAGGGCTTTGCTGGGCCTTCTCCAAGCAAGCTGCACCTGAATCTTTCCCCTTTCTTTGAAAGTCCTTCCTTTCCAGGGCTCACAGAGCTGCTTCTGCCTCACTAATGAGGTAGCATTATCCCCCGTTGCAGCTAGGGAAACCGAGGCACAAAGCTGGGACGTAACTTTCCCACGAGCACCCAGCAGGTCAGACCCAGGAATCGAACCCAGGTCTCCACCCAGTTTCCAGTCCACCAGACTGTACTGTTTTGCTAAAGGAAGTGGCTTTCCACTGAATTGTCACAAATGAACAGGGAGCTACTCGGCAAGTCAAATGTGCTTCTTCTTCGGCCAGCGTGTGAAACCCAGCCCAACCTCAGCCCTTCCTGTTACAAAACCAAAATACAATCAGTCAGGTCTCCCACAGCCCCTGGCACAGGCTTGGCCCACCCTTCCCACAAGTCTCTCTTCTCTAAATCTCATGTCACTTTCCCCAGAAACGCACAGCAAACAGCAGACTAGATGGCTGGAGACGCTTCTCCAGAGATGCCACAAATCACAGCAGAATATTTCTGATGACTCAGGGTTGCATCTCCGTTGGTTGATTCATCCAGACATGCTCTTTGCATGCATTGTGCCTGGAACTCCCTCGGGCAAACTCCAGGATCTGATATTTTAGAGGGGAAGAGATTTTTTTTTTTAAAGCCTCTTGTTTCAGCTCAGCTGTTCACAATCAAACTTTCCCTGAGTGCTGGCAGCAGCTTCGCAAGCCATTTCTGTTTGATAGCTCAGGGTTTTATTCACCTAGATAATGAGTTTGGCAGGAGTTTAATAAGTGTCAACTGAAAGGGTATTTAGGAGTTGTAAAGATAAATATGTTGTGGTGGTTTTTTCAAAAAATATCTCAATATTCACTCCGACAATGCAAGACACAGGCTTTTAAGTCCATATTCTATTTATTTGCAGTAGGCTCTTTCAGGCACTGTAAATAGCTCAAAGTCCCAGCGAAAATCCCACTGCATGTAAATTCCATCTATTTTTTTTCCTTCCTGGATGACGTGATTAGATTAACATGGGGGGGAAAAAAAAAAGAACAAAGCTTTAGCAACCCTGCGTTTCCTTTCCAGCACAATGCAGTCATGCAAAAAAAGAATTCTTTCTCTGGCAGGACAAAGATACAGGGCCCTTGTGCAAAGTTCTGAGATAAAAAGGGAGTCTTAGAAAAGGCTCAGCTGGGTTTAAGCACCTGCTTTTTTTTTTCTTTTTCATGCTCCGTAATTTTAAAATCCCCTCTCTCCTTAAAGGCGCCCTGAGCAGAATCTGAGGGCTGCAAAGGTGCATCAGGTGCACTGGCCGGCCGTGTGGCTGCTTGGGATCTGAGGCCAGGCCCATCAAGAGAAATTTTGGCCCCTGGTACGTCATGTTCGCTGGGACCCCACTCCTCCCATTTCACACCAATTCCTGACTGTGGCTGAGGGTTCTGCTGCCCAAGGGATTTAGATGTCTAGTTCCTCTCGGCAGATTTCAACACTGCAGCTTGTGTCTGTTTTCCAGGTAGAATCTCTCTTTAATAATAAAGGGGCATTAAACCCACTCCCAAAGCTCGTTTCAATGAAGGCATTTTGTGCACTGTGTGAAAGGCACGTGCAGGGGCTATATTGCCTGGTGTTTTCCTCTGAGCCTTTCCGCAGCCTCCACAGACAGGTTCCAGGTGCCACGATCTAAGGGGCACTAGGAGCCAGATTCAGCCCTGCACTGCTCCCAGCACAGTGATGCAGAGCAGGCAGTTTGCGCCTCTCTTCTCCAGGCAGAGCAGTACAGCTCCCAGCACAGGCTGGAGCAGTCCTATGCGGCTTTGCAGGGGCTCACAATTGCCAGGGCACAGGTCCACCCTGGTTATGTCCTTCCTATCTCCAGCCCGTCCCCTCTTCTCTGTCTTTGCCCTGCCCCCTGGGCCCGGTGCTGCTGTTCAGGCAGTGGAGGCTGGCGGAACCGACTCTGCACATGAACACAGGAGTGCCTTAAGCTGAGGGAATTCCCTGGGGGCCCCTTAAGCCACCCAGCATAACTCCAGGGACTCCAGCGGAAGGAGCGGAGACGCGGGCTTCCATTTCTCCAAAGCGCCATTTGACTGGCCGGCTGAGCTTTCCAGGTGATGTCACGGCCCTGCACTCTTCTTCCAGGGGCACCTCATCGCAGGGGAAAGAAATCCTTACGCCAATGATGTGAAATCCCTGGTGCAGAAATGGCCTCCGTTTCTTCTGCTCAATGCGACAGCCCAGAGCATCGCATGTCAGTTTCAAACCAACCCAGGCTGCTTGGAAACATTCTTCCCTGCTAAATGATGCCCAAGATGGCAGAGATAGTCTGGGCATTTGGGTGGGGGGAGTGGGGAGGAGAAAATTAACGAGAGTTGGGAACTACCCTCTCCACCTCCCCAAAGTGTCCCTGCCCCAGCAGCAGTTTGAGGAGTGATGGTCTATTGCAAATACCTGAAACTCAGGGCTTGAATTGGGACCTCAACTTTGGGTCAGGAAGGAATTTTCTCTCAGGCAGGTCCCGAGGGAATTTTACCTTCCTGTGAAGCATGGGACAGGACTGATCTCTTAGGGTCAAGTGGGCATATTCCATAGGATCGATCATTTCCTGCAGTGGCAGGCATGGGGAGTAGATGCTGGTCTTTCATGCCAATCTCACTGTAGGGTCTTGCCTATCGACCACTGTCGCTGCACCAATGCAAACTTCTAGCGTAGACGGGCGAAGCTGCGTTTGGCACTGGGGCAGTTTATCCTGGTTTCAAGCCCTGGTGCAAATTGTGGTGCAGGACGATTTTGCCCAGAGCACTAGCAGTTTGCATTACATCCATACTCGAAATCCCTGCTGCAGACATGGCCTAGGTTTCTTCTGCTCAATGCGGCAGCCTCGGGCATCGCACGTCAGTTTCAAACCAACCCAGGCTGCTTGGAAGCATTCGTCCCTGCTAAATGATGCTTTCTGCCTCTCCGAACACTCTGTTACAGACCCAGCCACCACGTTATAAACATCAGGATCAATACAATACTTAGCCAAAGGCATAACGCCATTTACACATGGACAGATACAAATATCCAGGCCCAGAAGGAAATAAGCCATCAGAGCTCAGTGGAATGTTATTGCCATGAAACATCACTAGGGTGGAGGAGTCTTTCCAACAATACAGGCTCTTTGCCTGCCTTTCGCTCGCCGTGAGCAGCTAATTAGTGCTAAAACACTACGTCACGGCACCGATTTCATACTCCGTCCCAATCCATTTTCCACCCCCCCCCCAATCCCTTTAAAGTGGAACGTTTTTAAGAAGGATTTGGGGGCGAGGGATGGGGGAACCGTGTGTTGAGTCGAGTATATTTCTATTCCAAAAAACAACCCCCCGAAGTTAAAGATTATTTACATTTTAGATACGGGTAACAACCATAATCTATTTGATTAGGCGAGGGTTGAATTAAGTACCAAATTTATCTCTTTACATTGTCAAACTTAATAGTAGTTTAAAGATAAACCTCATTGAAACTCCAGCTTCCCTGCTGGGCTAATTAACACCAATTTAGTCTCTTAAATCTTTGAGGGGTGTTTCTGTTCCAGAGCATTGGCAATAGGCAAAGCTGTTCTAATAAATCAGAGCAAAATCTAGGCCGAGTGGCACAAGCCAAGAAATTCTCCGACCAGGTGCAAAGGGTTTTCAATGCAATAAGGGAGATAAAAGCTCTTGGCTGATTAAACACTGCTACTGGTTCAGTGTCTCGTTTTCAGGCCCCGGCACTGATGCAGCCCATAGCACGAAGCACGGCCTGTCTACTGGCTTCCTTGTGTTTCACCTAGAGCTTGGGTTCTGCAGCAGCAGGGCCATGAATTGGGTCAGCTTCTTCCCTCCTTTGGGGCTTGATCTTCCCCGCTCCAGTGCCAGTCAGGAACGCTGTTGAAATCAATGGTGTTACATCAGGCACGGGATTTGGGATCAGGCCCCACTGTCTTTACCCCGACAGGGGCTAGATTGATCACCTGGACGAAGATGAACAAAGACTCAAGGAATGTAGGAACTGCCCCATCAGAATATACCGAACACCCGTCGAATCTGTACATAGCCTGAGACTGGACTCCTCAGAGGAAGGCGCAAAACCTGCCCGATGCATTGCACTGGGCAGCACAACAGGAGTAAAGATTTACCATTCTTCGCACATCTACAGGTAGGGGGCGCACAAGGGCAGCAGTTTGGTGCGAGGGGCCCTGGGCTGCAATCACAACTGTGCCACTGGCCACCGGCAGCTGTGGGGAAGAATCCTGATGCCGGTGCATCCAGTCTGTGTGCAGGCGACAATCACTGATTCCGAACCAATTAGCCCTTTGAAAGACGAGAGACATTTGTGAGCAGAATTATCCTTGACACGGAGGCCGTGATTCTGGGTTGCATTGGGGTCCCTGTGGGATGCTGGAATCTGGGCAGATCTACCCACCGGGAAATCCTCCTGATGGGCGCATGTGTCGGGCAGCCCTCCAGCGCCATTGCACCAGGGGTTAGCCTCATAATCCAGCGACCTAAAGGTGGTTTAAACTGTCCTGCCTGGGCCGTGCAGCACAGGATCAGGGCCACATTCTTTCCCTTGCACCAATGGATGACAGGGGAGGAGAGTCAAAGCTTTGAGATGTGCCGTGCATGCGGGAGGGGGGCCGTGGAGAGCGCCAGGCCAGGGAAAGACTGTGCCACATTTAATTAGCTTTCTGTAAAACCAGATTATTTTTAGTATTAACATAATCTCCGAAAGGGGAGTCCTCCAAATGAACGAAAGAGGATGCGCAGGGCAAGGAAACCATTAATTGATTCCCTATTTATCATCCTCTGCAAACTACTTGGAAGATCTGAAAACTGCTTCCTCTTGAGCAAAGGGCTGATCCCTGGGTTTAAAGGAAGCCTCCTTTACCTCGAATCCACCAGGTCAGAGCAGGGAAAGGACTAAACTGCTCCTTATTTTCTCTTATCGGAGAATGAATTCCTCACCTGACTGCCCTGCTCTTAACACCGCTGCATTCTGACCATTCCAGGCTATTTCTGGAACGATAGCAACTTTCCTGACATGAGCAGGAGAAGGAGTCAGTTATTAGAGGTTGTTTCTGGGCTTGACTCTATAAACCAACATACATTCGGGGCCTGGTTCTTCTCCCATGATTGCCAACACCCGTGATGGAATTGTGAGTCTCATGGTTGGAGTCATGGGAATAGGTGAGACTTTCAGTTGTCATTTAAAAATAAGATTCTAGCCTGCCTGGTTGCAAAGACAAGCCTGAAAACGTGTCTCGGGTGTGGCCTAACGTTTCAGAAACAAGAAGGAAAGAAAGTGAATCCAAAATTGTTACTTTTTTAAAAATCTCATGATTTTTAGCCAGTCTCATGATTTTGGAACACGTGGGGTTGGCAGTGCGCCCGGTGTGAATCGGGAGTAACTCCAGTTCAATTGATGGAACTACCCCCATGTAAACACACAATCACATCCACTGCATCCCACGAGAAGCAGGCAGCAAGTGGTTCTGCTCTCATGCTGGCACAGACTGCAGTGAAGTTACCCTTGATTTACACTGCACTAAGTAGAATACTTAGCAGAGTTGGTCAACAATTTTCCACCAAAGTGCTTTTCACAAATCAAGTCATGGCAAAGCTAGAAAGAGCTCTAAGATTAAGTGAACTGTTCACCACTGTCCTATCCTCCATATTGCTTCCCGGGCAAAAAGCACCCCAAGAAGTACTTATCTCCCCTACCTTCTCGAGCAACCAAAACTATTTGGGCTCAAGATAGCAGACAGTGGATAGAAGAGGCTCTGGATTGCTGGCCCCAGAACCTGTCTTTTTTCCATCAAGTCACCAATATCCTGTAACAGGAGACTTCAGCCAACGGGCGAGTGAAATGGAACCAACCCAGGGATGCCAGGGTTTGAAATTGCTGCCCAGGGATGCCAGGGTTTGAAATTGCTACATGAAACTGGCTTCATGGTGCAGCTCTTCCAGGTTCACGTGGATATTTCATTCCCCCTATTTACCCACCGATGATTCAGTGGTAGCATGATTTAATAGAAAGCACAGGACTGGGGAACCAGGAGAGGTGGGGTCTATTCCCAGCAATACCACTGACTTGCTGTGCAACCAGGGACAATCATTTATCCCCCTTATGTCTCAGTGTCTCCATTGATAAAAAAAAAAAGAATAACAATTTATACCTCCAGATTTGCCATAGTACGTTTCCATAACGGACCTGCCGTCGGCCACCTTTGGGAGTTGAACCTGTGACCTTTCCCAACGAAAGGAGTCAGTCTCTTCATTATGAGGAACTGTCAGGCTTTTATCCCAGCCACTAGAGGGCGCCATGACCTCAGGCACTTTCCATGCTACGGTTCCATCCAAACCTGGCAATTTAGCCAACAGAGAGAGTTTCGTTTTCATTCCTCTGCAGTTTCCAAGCACCATCTCACACCTCGGCAGCTCTCTCTCTTAGACACCTCCTCTGCTCTACTGCAGTTCTCATCCCTCTCAACAATCCCACCCTTGGAGGCAAAGAAAATATGGCTCTTTATTTCCCTTCCTGGGGGACTTTTGCGATAAAAATTCTACATTCAGCCATCAAAATTGCCTCATCCGCCTTTCCTGGAGGACGGGAGAGAGGCAGAAATAGACCTGCACTTGCCGACGGGAAAAGAAAGCAGGAAAACAAAGCTTTGCAGAAGCACCGGGTCTTAATTTGGGTGTCTTTGTTCTGTCAAAATGGCTTTGCTCACCTCTAGCAACATCTGGCGTTTCCTCGATCTGAGGTGACAACCTTCCCCCCTCTCCGGTGTCTATGGACTTGTCTACACCTAGCTCTGTGTTGTAGCTTAATCTGAATCGGCTCTCTAAGGGCTTGACCCTGTGCCCACTGAAATTAAGGGCATAGTTCCCATTGACTTCAGTGGTGACGTCTGTTTACACTCTGTTCTTAGCATAAGGATAGAAACCCTTCTTCTGAGAGCACACTCCAGCCTTTCGCTAACGGGGTTCTGATGGGAAGGGTGTTCCAGTGGAATTCTTGTGTGTCCTTGGGCCAATCACTTAGCCGCTCTGTGCCTCAGAGCCACGTCTGTAAAATGGCAGTGGAAGCACTGCCCCGGCCCCCGACACACGTGAGGTGCTCAGATAGTAACAGAGCAAGGGGCAGGTTAGGAAGAAACGTCCCCCTATGCAAATAATTATTCCATAATGGAGTGAGACGGGTGAGGGGATAGCTTTTACCGGACCAACTTGTGTTAGTGAAGGAGGCAAGATTTCGGCTCATCCACAGAAGCTGGTCCAATGAAAGATGTTACCTCCCCCACCGGCTCTCTCTAATATCCTGGGACTTACATGGCTACAGCAACGCTGCAAGCATTCCATAGCTGTCCACGTGGGGCTTGTCGCCCCTTCTTCTCAAGCATCTGGCCACTGTTGGAGGACGGAGGCAAGGCTGGACAGAGCACCTGTCTGATTCCATCTTGCAATGCCTGGCTCCCTACAACTTCAGCTGGGCTTGCACTGAATTGCCATTGTCACCTTCAAGGTTTTGTGTCCTACTTGCTGGCCGAGGAGGTCTGGAATGGGTTCCCTTTGGGCTTCAATCCACATGCCCTGTAGAGCAAGCCGAAGAGCGGACCAGGGTCACATCTAAATGGGCCACATCTACCGCCTACGCAGGCCGGACTAACGCAGCCAGCAAAGTCAGTTATTCAACCTTTGTCTCCTCCCACCTCCTGCTAAACCTCTTTCCTGGGAGCCGGCGCTGTCTGATTTTGGCCCAGGCTGGGTTCCGAGGCCGAACACATTTTCGTGAATGGGTCTGCGAGCTGTGGTGTCATTTTTCAGAGAAGAGGGAACGAGACAGGGAAAGAGATGACACATTTCAGTGCTTCATTCACAGGTCTTCCTGGGCTTTGATTAAGCCCGTCTCAGGCTCACCAAGTGCGGAGGTGGGAGTGGTGGAAGAGACTGAGGCACTGAATTCAAAGCTGACGCACGGGCCGCAAAAGCTACATGTCAGCAAGTGTCAGTCGGCGCTGGTTACGTGCTGAGGAGGTGGAAAAGCAGGGTTCTAGCAGGACAAGCATCTCGCAGAAGGGAATTAGATAAAACACAGCAGCAGCTTCCCTATGCTTCCATATTGGAGTCACTTTGTTAACCTGTTCCAATTTCTTCCTAAATTGCAGGGTTGCATTTCCATGCTTAGCTCTTTCTTTCTGATTTATTACTGTTATTAACCATGTTCATTATGGTAATGCCTAAGAGCCAACCAAAAATGGGGCCCCATTGTGCAAGGTGCTGTACAGACACATAGTAGCAGGTGGTCACTACCCCAAAGCGCTTGCAATTAGTCTTACTTGTCCATCAAAGGACCCTTTAAAATCTTTACCCTTATCCAATCTTTTGCATTGAGTGTGCCAACCCTGCACATAGCAAACAGCTAAGGGCGTTTGCTGGGATTATTACTGCAGTATTTTCTTGAGGCCCCAGCCAAGATCATGTGCTAGATGCTGTATGGACACCGGGAGAGACAGAGACCTTACAATCTCAGTAGCTAAAATGGAGAAAGAAAGGATTGTTCTCCCCTTTTTTCAGAGGAGGCAAAGAGAGATCAAGGGATGTGCCAGTGGTCACACAGGAAGTCTGTGGCAGAGACAAGTCAGACCAAGGGAGGAAGAAAGGAAAGATTATCATCCCCATTTTACACATGGGGATCTGAGACCCAGAGAAATAAGTGACTGGCCCAAGATCATACAAGCGGGCTGGTTCTCTACTGCCCTACACCTTGTGGCATCACACACAGCAGTGCAAAAGGCATGCAGCACGCTAGCAAATCAGAACAGTCAGCCACTCTTCACGGGTGTAAAGGAGGACACGTGATTTGGGGCAATGAAGGCTCAGACCCAAGAGATGTGTGGCAGAGGCAAAACTGAATTGAATTGCAGACCTCCTGCATCTCAGTGCAGCGTGTTAAAGATTGACTCCCAGTGTTGACTCCCCGTGTTCTCTTAGCACTGGTGCAGCTGTACCAATGCGAGTGCTAGTGCAGACCTGCTAGTGACGCATGTGCTCTGTCTTCCAGGGCATTCCGACCATTGCTCCTTCACTGGTGCTAGTGCAACCGTGGGGGATCTCCCCAGCAATAAGAGTCCAGCACTGTCAACTCAGACACTCTGGAACTTCCGAGAGAGCCCCCGGTGTGGGTCTGAGCAAGCAGATACGAAGCGTAAGCAACACAGTTTGAAGTGTCAACTCGATTGTCAGAGTTGTCATTTGTTCTGCATTGGTTAAGGGAGGTACATAAAGTTCTCCAATGCGGGAACAGAAACAATGTTGTGTGACTGTCTTAACCAATCAGCATTCACACGAGTAAAGTTCAGCACTTGGACTTTTGACGAAAAGGAATGAAACTGGTCAATCCAGAATGAGCGTTGGCGTTCAAATGAACACAGGTGGAATAATTCTCTGCCCAGCACTGGTGATGGCACCCTCCCTTCATGCTGCTTTCCCAAAAAGAACACACTAGGAATTGTTCACCGATGAGAGAATTGCTGCAGAATAGAATTCAGATTCATGAAAACATGCGAGCTCTGGCCGCTCGTGCCAATAAAGGGGGAATGTGATGGAGAGGAAGGAAGTTTGCAGCAAGGTTCACCTTCCCTGAAGCAGCCAGTTGTCCCATGAGCCGGGCTGTGCATGAAACGCATCCGTTTCCATTCACATGGGGCTTCATTGGCGTGGAGGAGGGCACTTTGATTGGATTCCTATTTTGCTTTCAGTTTGAGGTTGGGACCCCACCCACCCCCGTCCCCCTCGCCCCAAAAAATTAACCACGAAATGAAATTCCGTTGTTTTTAGTATTCTTTATGATTTGCATTACAGGTGGTCATGGACCAGAGCCCCAGTCTAAGTAATTCAACCAAATTCACCCAAATCAAGTGAGTTTCACCTGGTTCTGAATGAAACTAGAAATCCCTTCCCAGGATCCCCAGAGAAGGCTTCAGTCAAAGCTCAGCCCTGGCTCATCCTAAAGGTTTGTCATGGCAGGGGCCTTGGGCTTTGGCAGATCTTGATCCCTCTTGTTCTCTGCCTGGGTCACACAACTGTTTAGTATCCTGAGGATGTTAATACTTTGGTCTAATTCCAGTTGTTGGGTTCAGTGTGTGGGAGGCTGCCTGGCTGGTGGCCTGTGACATACAGAGGTCAGATGATCTGGAGATTCCTTCTGGCCTTAAACTCTACAACCTGAACTCTATGGATAAGGCCATTGCAATTAAAAAAAGCCAGACTTTAACACAGAGAAATATTAGGTTGCATCCCATGCAAGAAAAATCTAAGGGAACAAGGAGTTGAGGAGAGCTAACAGTTTCTCAAAGAGACAATATTAAAGCTGCAACAAGTCAGAAGGAAAGATAGGAAGAATAATAAGAGGCCAATATTCCTCCATCAGGAGCTTATTAATGACCTGAAAATCAAAAAGAAATCCTTAAAAAAGTGGAAATGTGGACAAATTGCTAAGGAGGAGTGCAAAAGAACAGCACAAGCCTGTAGGGACAAAATCAGACAGGCTAAGGCATAAAATAAGCTACACCGAGCAAGGGACCTAAAAGGCAATAAGAAGAGGTTCTATAAATACCATAGGAGCAAGAAAAAGGTAAGGAAAGTGTAGGCCCACTGCTTAGCGAGGAAAGTGAGCTAATAACTGATGACACCAAGAAGGTGGGGGTGTTTAATACCTATTTTGCTTCAGTCTTCTCTAAAGAGATTAATTGTGATGAGCTACTTAACACAGTTAGAATTAATAACAAAGGGGGAAGGAACACAAGTTAAAATAGGATAAGAATGGGTTGAAGAATATTTACATACTTAGGGTACTTAAGAAACAAGCGAAGCAATTTCAGAACGGTTAGTGATTATCTTTGAGCATCTTTCTCTAAAAAGAGAAACCAACAGGACCTGGGGAATTACAGACCTGTCAACCTAATTTTATATATGGAAACGTACTGGAACAAATTATTAAACAACCAATTTGTAAGCACCTAGAGGACAATAGAGTTATCAGGAATAACCAGTGTGGATTTGTCAAGAATGAATCATGCTAAACCAACCTCGTTTCCCTTTCTGGCAGTGTTACTAGCCCAGCGGATGGGGGACCTGTAGATGTGATATATCCTGATTTCAGTAAGGCTTTGACACAGTCCCACATGATATTCTCATAAGCAAACCAGGGAAATGCGATCTAGATGAAATTACTATCAGGTGGGTGCAGAACTGGTTGTCAATGGTTCGCGGTCATACTGGGGGCATATATCTAGTAGAGTGCCTCAGAGGTCAGTTCTCGGTCGGTTACTATTCAATATTTTCATTAATGACTTGGATAATGGAGTGGAGAGGATGCCTATCACATTTGCATATGACACCAAGCTGGGAAGGATTGCAAGCAATTTGGAGGAGAGGATCAGAATTCAAAACGACCTTGACAAATTGGAGAAATGGCCTGAAACCAATGAGATGACATTCAGTAGAGACAAGTGCAAAATACTACACTCTGGAAGAAAAAAATCAAATGCACAACTACAAAATGGGGAATGTCTGGGGTAAACGTGGGTACTATCGCTGAAAAGGATCTGGGGGGGGTAGAATGGATCACAAATTGAATAGGAGTCGACTTTAACAAAGATATGGACAAATTGGAGAGAGTCCAGAGGAGAACAACAAAAATGATCAAAGGTTCAGAAACCCTGACCTGTGCAGAACGGTTAAAAAGCTGGGTATGTTTAATCTTGAGGAAAAAAGACTAAGGGAGGACCTGTTAACAGTCTTCAGCTATGTTAAGGACTGTTATAAAGAGGACTGTGACCATTTGTCTCCATGTCCAGTGAAGGTAAGACCAGAGGTAATGGGTTTAACCCACAGAAAGAGAACGGCACGCGAGCTGGTTTTCAGTGGCACTCACACTGCCCGGGTCCTGGCCACCGGTCCGGAGGGCTCTGCATTTTAATTTAATTTTAAATGAAGCTTCTTAAACATTTTAAATACCTTATTTACTTTACATACAACAATAGTTCAGTTCTATATTATAGACTTACAGAAAGAGGCCTTTTAAGAACGTTAAAATGTATGACTGGCACGCGAAACCTTAAATCAGAGTGACTAAATGAAGACTCAGCACCCCACTTCTGAAAGGCTGCCCACCCCTGGTCTAGGGTTACTTGGTCCTTCCTCAGCGCGAGGGACTGGGCTAGATGACCTCTCGAGGTCCTCCCAGACCTGCGTTTCTATGATTCTATGACTCTATGGCTTTGGGTTCTATAATGCAAAGATCCTGATGGGGATAAGCCTGGAATGGACACCAGGGCCAAACCGCTACAGATCTTGGGGGGGATCCATTCCTAATCCCGATCCAGGTCTGAGCTTTGTGGCTGGGAAGATAGATTCTGATCAGAACACTGAAGCCAAATCTCCTTGAGCTTTGGGGTAGTTTGGATCCAGATGCAAACGTCACGTCTCCAGTCCTTCTCTGGGGCTGCATTCTACCTGGCCCCTGCCTGGATGTGAAAGAGAGGCCAGAATACAGGAAGCTGCTTCTTCATTGCCCTTTACATCCCGGCTCAGGGAGCAGGTTGAGAGCAGAGCCATGACCCCACTACTCCTCTCCACTCTGTTCTGCAGTTCCCAGCTTGGAGGACGCGCTGAACTTTCTCCACATGTGGTGGGGTTACTACCGGCTCGCCTGGAGCCACATAAAGAAGAATTCTGGCTGAATAAGCGGCAATGTAACCTCATCTTGCCCCTCCTAGCGTGCACAAGCCGCAGCCTTCCTGCTGCACAGCTCCAGATTAAGGACCAGATGCCTTGTGTAAATACGGTCTAGTGTAAATACAGACCAGTGTAAATACGGACTAACTCCATCACACCTGGGGAAGTTGTTTTTTCCATGTTAGCAAGGGCAAAATGTGTCCCCGCATCTATAGCACAGAAATAATTCATGCCCAAAGTCCCTTCTCCCATGATCCATCACCAGACTTGGGGACGGCGGGTGCCCCTCACCAATACACATATTGCTCGGTGGCTACTTTGCTGACAAACCCAGCCTCACCCCCTCATCCCAGCAAACTCCCAGAGCAGGCCGGTGGAGATGGGCTTTGATCCCAGTGCACGGCCAACTCGTGGGATTTTTTGAGGGGGTGGGGGCAGTCTTCCCACAGAGAGTAGTGCTTTGCAAGCTGTTTCTGCTGTTAGAAGAGACATGGATGGAGGGAGGCGGGGAGCAGAGGAGGCGAGTGATGCAGTGCCTGTGAGACTGGTGCAGCCTTTGGTTGTTAGAACAAGAGAGAAAGAGAGTGAAATATACCAAAAGGGGAAAAATATCCCCACGTTCCCCTTAGATTTGCTTTTTTCTTTTTCTTTTTTTTCTTTCTTTCTTTCTTTTTTTTTTTAAAGCTCTTGGCTCAAATTTATCCAAAAGGGGAGAAAACTAAATAAATAAAGCAGAAAGCTGTTAGGATTCCGTCCGCCTCTTTTCAGCCGCGTTCGTTTCTAGCCGCCGCCTGAATGAAGTGGAGCTAATGTCCCAGTGCATTCCAGATTAAGCACAAGTGCTTTGTGCAGATAAATTGAAAACCCTCAGCCCTGGAATACGGACTTGTGTACTGGTGCTGTCAGGTTATAAAGAGAAGGGGGGGGCTGCCTATGGAAGAGCAGATAAAAAAGAGAGAGAGCAGTTTGTCGGATGCTTTTATGTCTTGCTGTAGGCATGAGATGGCTTTCTAATGGGAAAACATGAACCTGTGCAACACAAACACACACACACATAGAGTGCCGTGTATATACACATGTACAGACATATATACACAGAGTACAAGCTATGTACATACTATATATAAATATATACACACAGTAAACTCTATAAATACTATATAGAAGCACAGAGTAGTCTATATACATACACACAGAGTACAATACACACACAAAGTACACTCTCTCTATATATAACACACAGAGAGTACAGTCTATGTACATGCTCTCCACAGAGGTACCCCAAACTGTGGGACGTACCCCCCTAGGGGGACATGGAGGAAGGTTCGGGGGGGGCTCGGCTTTCTGGAATGTTGTGGTGTAACACCACTTCATTTCTTACGCTCCAGAAGCCGAATGCACAAGAACAAAAAACAGAGAGAGAGAAAGCAGACTGCTCCCTAAGGCCAAAAGGCACAATTCCCCCTACCTTGTTGTAGCTGGCTCTTTGCAGACTGAACACTGAGGACACAGATTGCATGCTACCCTCCGAACCCCCTACCCTGCAAGCAGCACCAGGAAACTCCTTGAATTTAAAGTGTTAGCTGATCATTTAAACAATTTTTAAGACACCACAGATAGTGTCAAGAATGTGTAATGCCAGGGTTCCCACACTATGGGCAGGGATGGCCCTGCCTTTCCCACCGTGCTAGATTCCAGACAGATGGTTGTCGGAGTGTCTGGGGACAGAAGATGACTTACGAGGAGAGGCTGAGGGAACTGGGATTATTTAGTCTGCAGAGGAGAAGAATTAGGGGGGATTTGATAGCTACTTTCAACTACCTGAAAGGGGGTTCCAAAGAGGATGGATCTAGACTGTTCTCAGTGGTAGCAGATGACAGAACAAGGAGCAATGGTCTCAAGTTGCAGTGGCAGAGGTCTAGGTTGGATATTAGGAAAAACTTTTTCACTAGGAGGGTGGTGAAGCACTGGAATGGGTTCCCTAGGGAGGTGGTGGAATCTCCTTCCTTAGAGGTTTTTAAGGCCCAGCTTGACAAAGCCCTGGCTGGGATGATTTAGTTGGGGGTTGGTCCTGCTTTGAGCAGGGGGTTGGACTAGATACCTCCTGAGGTCCCTTCCAACCCTGAGATTCTATGTTTCTAAGATGAGTCACTGGGTGCAGAGGAAGAGACAGGAAGCCAGTGATAGGTGAAGGTGCTGGTGCAATGAGCGATTAGAGGGAGTAAGTATCTGAAGAGAGCCCGGAGAGCTGTATTGAACTGGAACCAGAGAGGAACAGGGGAAGAGGCAGAGCTGCATGCGGAGGTGGGCACGTTCCACTCCCCGCAGGAGCCCCCCTTGCTAGTGACAGCGAGGGCCACGTTCCTACTTTAACTGTCATTTAATTAATTCTCTGTTTCAATTAACTCCTCCATTTGCCTCATCTCCCTTTGATTGAGCTAAACTGGTCCCACAGCCCCCTTTAAAAACCGTTTCCGCGCCGACTGGTGGGAGTGATAGAAATGACCCATTTCTAGGCTGGCTTGGTCCCTACTGGGCTCAGACCCAATCAGTGGCCTATCGGATCCCAGGCAGCCGTTCTGAAGAAAGGGGCATGTGCGGGGCTTGGGGGAGGGGTCCCAGTGGGGGCCAGTTTCCCACTTGGAGGGTTGCAAGTTGGCACGTCACAGTGGGAAAAGGTCAGAGGCCTGTGGCGCAAAATAAAATCATTTCCCATCCTTGGTCCTAACGTCCCCCATATAGATATAATATCAATCTAGCCCATGATCTTGAAGTGAAACCGACTTTGATCATGACCCGTTCAATGTATTCAATCAGCATTTCAATTCATGCCAGAGAAGTATCATTCCATTCAGCACAGAGAGAGACACACACACAGAGAAAGATTTTTAAAAATCCACCTTCCCCCCTCACACGCAGCCATGAGACAAGACCCTTCCAGCAGGCAGCTTCTCCCGGTGCAGGAGTGAGGTAGACAGGGCTGGAGAACTGATGCCTCGCAGGGACTAGGTGTCCAACCCACTGCTGCGTTTTTAACAAAGAGAGTGTGAATCTTGCCTGTGGGGTTTTTCCCCCTCCCTAAATACTTTGGGCTGGATTCATCTCTATGTTGCCAGAGGGACTGAGAGCAGGTGGCTTGCACCTCTCCTAGTCATGCGTCTGCTTCAGTGGTTCCTGGGGAACTTGCAAGGGGACAGAATCTCTACCTTGGCCACATCCTTTCCTATCTCTGCTTCACCCCCTCCTCTAATCCATCCTTAAAATGCCTCCTGTGCCCAAAGCAGGCTCTATGCCTGGGCATATTCCCCAAAGGGGGGCCCTTCCACTTGCCCCTTTGTGCCAGTCTTAGGACACCGACCACATGGCAGAGATGGGCTAATCGTAAACATTTAATGGTGCCAGCTCGCACTGTTCCCAGCCCTTCCAAACTCCACGCGGGAGCTGTCTGCAGCGGTAAGGAGCCGTGAAGACCAACGCCCCCAGATAACCAAACGCTGCAGCAATAGGGCGCGGGACTAGTTCAATGCCCATTGAGATCAGTGGGAGTTTTTCCATTGTCTTCAGTGGGCATTGGATCAGGCCCCAGACAAACAGTGATGCTGCATGGCTTGGGCTCCTGGCGGTGGAATACTGGAACATTTTGGTTGCTAAGAGAAATCTGGCCCTGGATTTCCCTTCCCCACACACACGGGCAACAGGTGCAGCTTGGCCTGCAGGGCCCAAGGTCACCTGGACCTAACGGAGCGATCATCCTCACCGCCCAGGGAACGGGAGAAGGGAGGGCTTAGGTGGGAGGGAGGGTGGAGGGCGCTTTTAGGAGAAGAATCCATTTGTAATTACTGAAATAAACAAGAGTCAAGAAGAAATGCAAATGGCTTGTGTTGTGAATTACATGACAGAAGAAGTGACAGCTTTTTATTAGTGTGATAACAGCAAGGAGTTTTAAAATAGAATAATCGGTGCAACAAAAGCAATTTTCATTCTGAATTTTCATTTGAAATGGCTGATCTCGTTTTAATCAAGCGAGTCATCACAAAATGCTTTTAATTACCAAAAGTCAAGAGCTATATTGTAATTTTAATGTCTACTTTCAGACTGGTGATTAGATTTATACAAAACAGGGTTGTTGGGTTTTTTTGCAGACACACTCAAAGTCTGTGTTTGCCATTAAGAAGAACAGTTGTTTATTATGAAGTGTTCTCACCTCACCAGCAAACGCAGAATGATCTTTAAAGCAAAGATTTTTTTTTTTTAAATCTGGGTTTGTTTATTTTTTCCATCTCCTGTGTTTTTTGGAGCACCCTAGCTGCTAACTTAAAGTTTGACTTTTTGTTCTTTTAAAGGCATTCTGGAAAACTGCAATGAGCAGAGGGGTTGGAATATTTCCCATAGGAAAGGAGAGACGGATTTTATTTCACCGTCTACCGTAATGCCCATGAAAAGGCTAATCTCAGGCTGGATTTCAAGCATAAGCAGCTCTTTGGAAGGAGGTGGCTACAGCTGTATCTGTTTTGGGGGTTAGAACAAGGACTAGGGAGTCAAATCTGCCATGAACTCAGTGGACTGTGGTGTTACACCGGTGCAAATCGTTACCATTCAGATTTCAAAGGGCTTTACTCACACTTGGCAGAGCCCCAAAACCGCACCGAACTCTCTCGCCATCCTCCCTCCCAGAAGGGTCTTTTGTTGTCCAGGGGTCCTGTCTGGCTCTTCTTGCCAGCTAGGTCCCCACACCCGGCCTGTCTCCCCATGAGCTTTGGGCCGGAGATCAGGAGCTGGATCATCTGCAGTGCACCTAGGGGTGAGCCGCCAAATTTGGACTTGGCTCCAAGCCCCTCCAACGTGGCTTGGGCTGCTACTGATTTGCTTAGCTGGCCCCAAACGTTCTTCCATGAAACGAGCCCCTGCCCTGGCTCCATTTGAAGTCATTTCCGTGGGTGCAGAATCAGTCACTGCCCTCACCCCTCCTTCTCCCTCCTTTCTGCCCATTCCCTCCTGTACTTCTCCCAGGGCATTAGAAAGGGAGGTGCGCGAAGGTTTCCAATTTTAAATCAAAATGGGGGCCCTCGGGTTGCAAAAGTTTGAGAACCGCTGATCTGCGACATCCGTGTCAGTAACAGACGTGAAGCTGATGGCGGTGGGAGGCGGCGTATAAGCGGTGCTGGTGGGACGTTATAAGGAGATGCTGCGGGGACTCATGGAGCAGCCGTACCCTAATCCCTGGTAGGTTTTGCTGGCAACTCCAGGGCAGAAGCTGATCTGCAAGGCTATAGCGGCCAGACTCACTTAGTCAGAACGGCTGTGGAAAGTTACCAACCTGACTGAGGTTGACACTGCAAATGCAGGACACAGTGGCAAGAGCTCAGCCCTGTAGCGCAGGCGACAGCCTCCTATAGTTTTGTCATGGCAACAAATCTGAAAGCTGGACCTCCCACTGGCCATTTCCAGCCACAAACCTTTCATTCAGGGCCTCCCGGGGAGGAGATTGGCCAACGGTGCTCAACTATAGAGATGATTTAGTCTCTATGACTGGTGCCTGACGGGGACTAAACTGAGGTCACTTGCCAAGGCTCTGATTTAAGCATGGCAAGTGGATGCCCACAAATTTAAACACACCAGCCTGGCTGGAGCTGCCTGCACATGGCCCCTTGTTATTGTCCAAATTTTTCCAGGGTACATTTACTCTTGAATCAAAAAAGAGACACTCTGAGCCGCTACGTGTCTGGAGAAGTGAGATACAAGCCTATTTGTATTTCGAAACAAAGGCTCTCTCTGTCTCTCTGGGCCTCTGAGTGCAGAGAAATTAGGCCATTCAGCTGCCCAGATAGCAGCCTGTTACCCTTCCTCATCTCCTGTCAGCCTCTTGATTGGTCTTTTGGCCTCGTCTTTTTAACCTGTGGCTCAGCAAGCGTGACACTGGCGCAGCGCTCAACAGATCTGAGCTCCAGAACTGGGTTCTGATTGATGCTGCGCGCACACATTCTTCCAAAAATGATTCCTTCCCCCTCACTGCACCTTAGGAAGATAGCTGAGCTAGGGAGAGGTGTTTGCTCCAGTAGTCTGGGATCAAAGATTCCTAAATTCTTCTCCCGGTCTTAACACTGGCTCTCACTGTGACCCTGGGAAAGTCGCTTAAACCCAAACTGATCATGGATTACAGGTACCTCTGTTTTTCCGAGAGTAAGTAGATGTCTACCCTTGGAACCTGTCTACATGCCGCCTTAGGCCGTGCCAGCTGCAGGGGGGTAAATTCTCACATGCACCAGCATATTGCACACTAACATGTTGTACCCTAAAAGTTTACTAGTGCGAGTTCATATAGTCCCAAGTGCTACATTAATGTCCACTAGGAACTTTTAGTGCGGGCCAGCAGGATCACACGGGCCAGTTTGCGGAAAACATACTTGTGCACGTTAGAATTCACACCCCAGTTGGTGTGGACTGAGGCAACATGTAGACAAGTTCCAAGTGTAGACGTCTACTTCCTGGCTGAATGTCTCTGGCCTCTGATCCAGATTATAGGTCTTTTGTCTAGATTAGGCAAATGAGCAGTGGTTTAAAGTAAGTTTGTGGACATGTGTTCGGCTACGCTAGGAGGCGAGTGATGTTTTAAACTGTGTCGTCTGGCTGAGGTCAAGTATAAGTTCCTCCATCGGGTTGATCCTGACTAGCTAGCATGTTCTTAAGGGTGTTGCGTGAGCCCAGACTATGCCAGTGTTTTAAAGCATGTTAGCCAACACGGCTGTAAACACAACTTCTTTTCCTAGTCTAGAATGGGACCCCCATGGCCCTTTTTCTTTGGTGATGGAGCCAAAACTTTCCTGATTACTTTTTTAAAATTCATTCTTCTTTTTTTTTAAATAAAGAAACAAGCATTCAAACAATGCAGAAGCATCAGACATGGAAATGAACTGAGCCTTCAGAGGGCAGATTTCTCCCTCTATTAACACCAATAATAGCCATAGAACTTGATTTATTTTCCCGGAAAATGGATTTTGGACCGACACTGAAGGGAGAAAAGGGGGACGTTTTCTGAAATTCAGACCCTCATGTGTGGGGACTGGGTTAGGAGAGGGGAGTGGTTGGAATATGCCTTCCCACAGTGCTTTGTGTCTCTCTATAGCTGTTCCCCATTCCCCTCTTAGCTGTCCAGTGTTTATATCCCTGAGAAGCAAATGCTCTCCATAATGCCCAGAAAGAAACCAGGGCCATTGAGGGCACATTTTCCTCATGACTGAGAGCCAGATCTTTGGACATCAGACACACGTCACTGAAATGAGGGTACTTATTGTCCAGTTCAAGGGCAAGCAGCAAGTGAATCACTTCCTAAGAACTCAATAGAGGAGTAATGCTGCCTGACGCCACCAGGCCACCCCGAGCTGGGATCAAATTCTGCCTCACTAGCTAAGTGGACTAGGATTTAAGTGGGAAACCTCTCTGGGAAAAACTGAGATCGGGCCCAGGTTTGGGTTGAGAATGGGAGCAAATGGCAGGAGGAATGTAGATTTGGATTCGACCCCTGGCCGCCTCTAGACCTTCAGAAAGTCGCAGAGATTCACTGTGAGGCAAAAGTTTGGGCTGGGCCTTTTATCACCTTGGTTCCTCCATCTCTACTATCCTAGTCCTAGGGCACTTTGACATTTGGACAAGGAAGCTCTGGGAGCTCCCCTCGAGCCAACAGATGGCTTAGTCTGATCAGCAAAGGACTTTCTCCTGATGGAAGGAGGTTCTCCAGCCTGTGTTATGCAGGAGGCCAGACAGATGACCACAACGCTCCCTGGAATCTACAAATCCTTTCCACGGTGAGGTCAGATTCATTCCTTTTCAGGAGCTATTGCTTGGGAAGGAGGCAATTCTTGGCTCTTTTCCCTCACCGCTTCCATTTCCTTCCCCCCACACTGGGCTCTTCATTGCAATGAAAAACTGTGTAGTGCGTGCCTGGGCATGTGTCCGCCTGTCTCTATGTGTCTAGGTATTTGTGCATGCGCCTTCATAGGCATGTGTCTTGGTGTCTCTCCTTTCTGGAACGATTTCACTCACCACTTTCCTGATTTCATGCCCAGAATCGAAAAGATCTGGGTATTTATCTGCTGTGCTGTTTGAACGACTGACTGGGTTTCACTCTCCCTAGTCTCTCTGGGAATGGAGAAGACACTGCACATGCTTTTTGATCCACAGGTTTTATTTTTTTGCACAGGAAAAAGCTGGGGGAATTCAGACACCCCCCCCCAAAGTGTCAACTTGAGATTACAATATCAAAGCTTTTGGGAGCCCTGGGAAGTATTTAATGTCAGCTCCATTTGAGCTGAGGCTTTGAACTCCGCATTCTTCTTTTCTACATTGTACTTGTGACTATTTGTCCTCTTTCATCCCCCACAGATCCCTCAGCAAGCCCATTTATCAACTTCTTCTCACCACAGGCCTGACCCAAAGCCCAGTGGAGATTTTCTATTGAGTCCAATGGACTTTGGACAGGCCAATGGCTTATGCTCTCCCACCCCCAGACAGACAGACAGACAGACAGACACACACACACACACACACACACACACACACACACACACACGATTTGCATGATCTTCTACTGCCTCCTTTGTTATTATTATGGCGACAGCTAGAGGTCCCACCTGAGAACAGTTGTGCTGGATGCACTGTACAGATACATGGTGAGAGACAGTCTCTGCCACCAAAGAGGTTATGGATTGAAGAGACAAAGGTTGAAG
This sequence comes from Mauremys mutica, assembly GCF_020497125.1. Taxonomy (NCBI): domain Eukaryota; kingdom Metazoa; phylum Chordata; order Testudines; family Geoemydidae; genus Mauremys; species Mauremys mutica. The sequence goes on from NC_059095.1 coordinate 6,984,077, forward strand.
CAGGGGCGCCGAGAGACAAAGGGATTTACCCAGGGGCACCCAGTTGGTCTGTGACCAAACTGGGATTATAACCCGGATTTCCTAACTCCCAATCCACATTCCTACACCACACTCCTCTCCACACTATTCACTTTCCTCCACTGTATTTATAAGAACATAAGAACAGCCATACCGGGTCAGACCAATGCTCCATCTAGCCAAAGGCGGGTTAGGGGTTTGTGGGGCCCTGAGCCAGAGCAAGTGGGGGCCCCTCCCCATGCCCCCAGCCCTTCTGCCTGCAGTCCCCCCCCCCAATCCTGCTGCCGGGGAGCAGGATCGGGGCGCAAGGGCTTCCCATGCTCCCCGGCAGCAGCGCTGGGTAGGAGGAGCAGGTTGGGGCATGGGGCACCCATTTTTCCAGGGGACCCCCAATTGGCTGGGGCCCCTGGTCATGGGCCCTGTTGGCCCAGTGGCTAATCCGCCACTGGCTCTAGTCCAGTGTTATCCAACAGTGGCCAGATGCTTCAGAGGGCATGAACAGAACAGAGCCATTTCAAATGATCCATCCCCTGTCACCCCATCCCAGCTTCTGGCAGTTGGAGGTTTAGGGACACCTGGAGCATAGGGTTGCATCTTGAACCATCTTGGCTAACTGCCATTGATGGACCCATCCTTCATGAGCTTATCTCATTCTCATTGTGTTTCTCCCCTTTCTTTACACTGAAATCTTCTCTCCCTCCCTGTCAGGGATGGTCTATGTTTCCTTGTTCCTGCCCTAGTGACGGGGCTGGTCTAGATGATCTCGAGTCCCTTCCAGCCCCACATTTCTGTGAGTCTGGGAAAGTCAGGCCTTCAGCTCATGCAATGTCATGGAATGAATGGGAGCCATGAGTACTCTGGGACTGGCAGCCGTGTGGACATAAAGATCTCATTTTGGAGGATTAAAATTGAATGAGGTCGTTTAGCACTGAAATAATTCAAAACACGTTCAGCAAGAGGGAAAAGAAACGTGTCTGATTTTCCCCTCCTAACTCTGTCTCTAATCGAGCTTTCTGTGCATTGTAAAGGATCAAGGTCATTTCAAGGTGAAAAATTTCACACTGAAAACATCTTCCCGGTGTTAAAGATCTGCCTGTTCTTTTGGTGTTATCACAGGAACACCGGCAGTGCCATACCCCGTCACGCCACAATGGTCCATCTAGCCCAGGTTCCTGCCTCTGATTAGTGGTCACTACCCGAGACTTCACAGTCAAGTCGGTCGGAATCTCCCAGCTGAAAAAAAATTCCCACTCAAAAAGGGTGTTTCATTAATAAAAAAAACGTTTTCCATAGATCATAAAGCCAGAGATGATCATTGTGATTATGCAACACAAGACATAGGATGTCCCTGACTAATTCCTGGTTGATCTAGAGCATATCTTTTAGTAAAGCTTCTAACTGTGATTTTAAAATTTCCGAAGTGATGGGAGTACCCACTGTAACACTCGGTAACTTGTTCCAATGGCTAATTACCCTCACTGTTAAAAATCTGTGGGGTTTTTCCAGTCTGAATTTGCCTAGTTTCAGCTGCCAGCCATGGGAAGTGGTTAGATCTTTGAGTGCTGAATTGAAGAGCCTTTTATTGCCAAATGTTTGTTCCCCATGTACCTACTTATAGACTATGATCAAGTCTCCCCTTAAGATAACTAGATTAAGCTCCTTGAATCTATCATTATGACGCAGGGGTTCTCAAACGTCACTGCACCACAACCCCCTTCTGATAACAAAAATTGCTACACGACCCCAGGAGCGGGGGACCGAAGCCTGAGCTCGCCTGAGCCCTGCCGCCCCACACAGGGGGGCCAAATCCCAAGGTCTTCAGTCCCAGCGGGGGCCTGTAACCTGAGCCGCCTCCACACTCAGGACTGAAGCCCAAGAGACCCAGTAAGGTTAATGCCAGCCCTTGGTGACCCCATTAAAACAGGGTCGTGACCCACTTTGGGGTCCTGACCCACAGTTTGAGAACCGCTGGTCTGAAGGTTATGTCTGTACTGCAGTCTCAGGTGTGATTGCAGCTCAAGTAGTGCAACCCACCTGCCTATGGGGTTCACTATCTCATGGCAGAGGACCAAGGTCCAGAAGTTTGGAGCTGGGCCACCAGAACCTCCGGGTCAGGTGGGATCGAGAACCATGGAGAGTGTGGAGTTCATCTACCTAGAGTTCAAAGGGTCGTAGCAAACCAGATGTTCTTCAATGAACAGGTCTTGCTGCCACCTACATGAAGTCCATGTCTAATTTCTGGGTGCAGAAATGTCTTTGCACTGAGACAACGATCAGGATCTATCAAGCCTGTGAACTACCTGTGTCACTCTACAGATCAGAAACCCAGACCCTCCTACAGGCAGACTTGGAGCAGCTCCTTGCACTCCATATGCGCTAGCGGTGCCAAACTCTGCGTATAAAGTACTTTGATGTTGTGCAACATGTCACACTCCTGATGAGATCTGGCCTTCCTTCAGTCACCCATCATATCCAAAAGCAGCATTGCAGGCTCTTCAGCCATATCGCAAGGACACCACGCACACCATGCATTCAAGCACTCCACTGATGTGCAAAGGGGTGCATGCCCTGATCCTATCCGGATCCACCTGCAGGGCTGCTGTAGAGATACATGGATTCGTAGGATTGAGCCAGATCCGGGCCCTTTGCTACACAACACCTGGTGTGACGCCATCACCCATGGTCCCTGTGGCTGGCGCAATGGACCTTAGTAGACTTTGCATGTGTGTGTGTGTGTGTGAGAGGTAGATATACCTGAGCTAGATTTAATCTTGGAGCAATGAAACCAGCAATATCTTCTAGCCCATAGAAGCTGGGAATGGTCGACAGGGGATGGATCACTTGATTCCCTGTTCTGTTCATTCCTTCTGGGGCACCTGGCACTGGCCACTGTCGGAAGACAGGATACTGGGCTAGATGGACCCTTGCCTGACCCAGCAGGGCCATTCTTATGTTCTTATTTGAATAGGTTCAGAGACAGACAAATGTGAGGTTGTCCGTCCACTATTCATCCCTGTGCAGGGCTACAATTACAGTAAAAGCCATCCTAGTAACCAGCACAGGAGCCCCTGCTTTCAGCCACCACTTAGAAGTACATCCCATGGTTTTTATTATAATTTTTGTTGGATCTTGTGGAAGTAGAGCAAGAACTGACAGGGAGTTGAAAGGGATTTCAATGCAAACAGTCTCCGCTGTGAGCAAGAGTCAGGCTAACTGTAACCCTAATAACACGAGCTGTGTAGGAGCGAGGCGTGTAGGAGGCGACTGGGAAAGAACTGTGGGAGAAGTTGTTGCGACCTTGTGTAGATAAATGTGGAACGTAGACTAGAGTCTAAATAAGTGAGGAAAATAAGATATCAAGATGACCTACGTATAAACAAAATGCAGCTCTTGCTTATTATTGTATGTAACAAAAGATATAAATGTCTGCTGTAATTGTTTACCTGAGAGAGACCTGCCTGGGAGGGGAAACCCTGTGTCCTGGCGCACTCTCTCCCTCTATGCAATTGCTTGAGAGACTAAAGTATCTGACTTTGCTGCACCCAACCAGAGAGTGAGAACTGTGGTTTTCTCCGACAATCTTTTAGTTAAAGAGTTGCTCTAGCAGGCAGCCATGTTTTTAAATTTCATGACAGCTTTCTTTGCACCATCAATCATGGGAAATCAGGTGGGCAGCTTCCATTCATGGAAAAAAACCTTGACAAAGAAGAGTGTAGAAATTACACCAGGAATTCCTCTAATCACTCATTTTCAGCTGCTAAAATGCCTGGAGGGGGTTTGCATTTAGAGGAAACCTTTGTAAGTATCAGGTGATGATATCTCATGGGGCTGCGGAGAAAAACAGAGTTGCTATTACTCTTTGTGCTGTACTTGAATGGCTGATTATTATTGACAGATCTATATATAGCATCTTTTGCAAAAAAACAAAACAAAAAAACCCCATAAAAACCTCAAAGCCTTTTGCAGAATAGAAAATTATACACTCAGAGGCTTTTGCAGAATAGCAAATTATACACTCCGCTTTCCCTACCAGTGAAAAATGCAGCCACCTCTGGTGTGGAAGCAACTGTAGTGTTGCCAACAACGCTACGATACAAATTCGGACAGGCAGCGTAGAATGTCTCATCCGGTTAAAGCAACGGGGAATTTAAATGGGCAGAGCATCTACCCAAACTGGAAGCAGGCATGCACTATGCTCCCTGCCCAGCAGAGGCGAATTGCTTGGAATCTGAAAAATCTTTAAAAATCAGATTCACAACAGGCACCCACAAATGTCCCTTCAAAATGCACAGGTGTGTGGGTGCACACATGCAGAGGCAGCGCGGTCTTATGGGCAAGTCAGTCGACACTGGCATTGGGAGACCTAAGGTACGTCTTCGCAGCAAAGAAAAACCTGTGGCGGCGAGTTTCAGAGCTCACGGGCTAAAAATAGCAGTGTAGACATCTCGAGACCCATCCCGGGTATCGGAGCCCAGGCTCCAGCCCCGACAGGAACATCTACACTGCTTCAAGCAGGAGGCAGCAAGACCTCTTCGCCACAGAATGGCCGGTCTGCTACAACCGTTTCAACTCTGCTTGTAGCCTAAGTAGATGAATTCATCAACGCTCTCCACACTACTTGATTCCACCCACATCGGGGGCTCTGGTGGCCTACCTCCAATGTGGGCACAGAGACTTGACGACCCGGGTGATTTTTTTGCGGTGCAGACATACCCCTAGGTTCTAATCCTGGCTCTGCTGCTTACTTCAGGTCGCTTCCTCTTTGTTGCCCTGCAGTTTTCAGTACTGACCCCTGATTTGAGCGCACTAAGCTCGGGCTGGCTGTCGGAGAGCTGAGCACCGACAACCCCAGCTGACATTGAAGGGAACCGCCGAAAATCAGGCCCCAGCGTGTCTCAGGTTGGGCACCCCTAAGTCAGCGCTTCCTTTTGCAAGTTGGGTTTAAGAACAGAACCAAAAACGGAAGTGTTGGGGCATCCCTTTCTTCTGTTAGTCCTATTAGCTCGCAGAGCCATGCTCAGGTTTAACTGAGGATCATTAATTTAGGCTGATTACTACGCTTCAGAGAAGGTAACGTGTTTAAGGTAAGGTCTTTTCGACAATTTGTCCTGTGAAAAAGAGGCGGACCAGTCCTTCCCCTGGTGACTGTGGCTTGGCTGCAGTCAGATCTGGAAGTCTATAACAGGTCCTGCTCTGTTTTGGGACCCTCTGGTGGCTTACAGCAAAGCAGTTAAAAGACGATTTACTCTGGTAGGGAACTGAACTGCCTTGTTCCTCGACAGATGCTCGGAGTGCACCTGGCTGACATATATTACAATTAGTACAGGCTTGATTGCATGCTACAGTTGGCTCTAATTAGCCTCTAAACACCTTCAGAAAGGTGAGTTTTAGAACCACAGGTTGGCTGGCTCTTACTAACTACAGAGCAACCCTGCTATACAGGCACAAACGATGAGCAGAGGCTTTTGATCTTCATGGCCAACTCATCCTCATCTCTCTGCAGTGATTGCCAATTCTGAATCCCACCGCAATTAACCAGTGAAACTCATTGCTGCAGGAATTTGGGGGCAAGGGGAGTAAAACTCAAAACAGGATTGGGCATTCAGAGCTAAATCCTGCCCCTTGGGTGCATGTGTACAACAACCATTCACTTCAATGGAACTAGCCCACGCATATCAAAAGGCCTCTACGGCCTGGGAACAAGAATAGCATTGGAGTTTATGCTACCAAAGTGCCAGTAAAATTAAAAGGGTTGGCAATCCTCATATTTCAGGGCATAGACTGGTCACTAGCCAGGGTCAGGAAGGAAGCTTACTTCATGGTACTCTATTGGTTAGGTGCATTACAGGGGGCGTACACCCTCCTCTGAAGTATCTGGCACTGGCCAGAGGTTATTAGACTAAGTGGTATTTAGGCACCTAGAGATGAAAATAGTAGCCTAGTGGGATTTTCAAGAGCACCTATCTTTAAGTACCCAAATACCTTTAGAAATCTGGCCCTAATCTCCTATTTGTGGGCTCACTGAAATCCCCTGGTATTTCACTTGAAGCTGCCAAATAAAGATTAATGCCCATGAAAGCTGCGGTGTTTAGCGCTCACGATAAAGCATGAAAAGGCTGAACCAACCAAATAATTACCCTCAGATGACATGGTGTTAAGCGAGCCCCCGCTATGGGCACTGTTCAACCATAACAACAGTCAAACCCCGACCCCCAGCAGTCAGGTGACAACGGTTAGGCCGGACAACAGGCAGTGAGTGCGCTAAGGCCACTGCTCAGCACGCTGACTACGATTGTCTCCTTGTTACTGCCATGGTTTTGCTGTGGACATTTTTAGTAAATTTCACAGCCGAGGTGCGGGAAATAAACAAAAAGTCAGAGGGAGCCGGCAGTCAGGCCCAGCCCCCGGGACAGAAGCTTCCACTGCAGGTGGGTGAGTAGTGGGGGGCTTGTCATGGACTTTATTCCAATTCATGATTACCATGAAGATTGTGACCTCCATGCAAAAATCATAGCCTCACTCATTGTTTCTTTGTGCTCCCATCTGACTGTATCCACCAGTTGTCTTTTACTCGGACTGTAAATTCTTTGGGGCAGGGACTGTCTTTCTGTTCTAGATTTGTACAGCCCCTAGCACCGTCGGGTCCTGGTCCATGTTATCACTAATTCCAGGTTGGACTCCCTGGGGATGTTGTCTATACATGACGGTGGCCATAGCTTCAGTCAGGACAGTTCTGATCAGTTGATGGTGGTTCTAGTTGGCGAGGGAAAAAAGGGGAATTTCCCCTTGGTTGAACTACTTGGAAGCTGCTTTGGGCAAAATCAGCCCTGTAAGCCAGTGATGCTGCTTCGGCCTGTCATGTTACCTGGAGAATCAGAAGGGAATTCCACAGCCTGAGAACAGAACCCACAGCTCAAACGTTAGGGGTTTCTACCACACATGGAGCATGGGTCAGGAGCTCTCTCTCTCTCCCAGGCAGGAAACAGAATCCACTGGGTCCACTTCCTACAAGGCTGCCATTCCTAGTGGCAGCTGACCAACTGGCTGCAAAGGCTTGCATCAGTCCCAGCTCAGGAAGCTTAAACAATATGCATCATTTATGCAGCTCAAGGAGCAGGAGGGAAAAAAATCTGAATTGAAAACAGGCTGGTGTTTCTGTCTGCATGAAATATTCAGCACAACTCTGAGTCCTGCTGCGTGTCAGGGCTCAGGAGCGCTGCATCTCCTCACTCCGCAATCAGACACCGTGACAGCTCACAAAAAATAACAGATGCACAAGGCGAGAGATACCAGTTCAGGTCAACTGCTACGATGAAGAGGTGTTTCTCAGCCTCTTCAATATTTAAACTGGGAATGAGACAAAGTGAAACCTGATCGCTAATGGTTTCCTGCCTTGCACCGCTGCAGTGACACTTGTAAATTGGAGGAGCTGCTGTGGTAGGAAAGACGCTCAGTGAGGATCAGGGAAGGAGTTTATTCCACTGCAGCCGCTGGAGTTCCCAATCTGGAGCTCCCCTGCACTGCCTGGCACTAAGGCAGCTCAGGAATGGGGGAGAAAACATACGCCGTCTCCCAAGCAATCTGCAGAACGCTAAGGGGAACCCTTCGCTATATGAATAGACTGTATGGGCCAGATTGTGGTGTCAGTTACCTTGATGGAAAGCCAAAGCGAGTCGATATGGGTAACTGAGAGCAAAACCTGGCCCTTTAATGAGTAGGGTCCCTGGGCCAGATCCTCAGTCCCCCCCTCCCCAAGGGCTGGTCTCCGTTACCCCAGCAGTAACGGTGCTCGAGGGACATTTCTGCTGGCTGAGTATTGCCAGAGCACAGGGCGTCCTGCTCCCAAGGCAGCTTTCCGGCTTTGTTGTGCTCCTCCATTCTGGCTGGGTAGGGAGCAGTACCTGCCCCTGCTACAGCCGCGTTAGCAACCACTGTGATCGAAACAACAGCCACCAAGCATGCTCTGCCTGCCAACTGCTTCCTACCATGTCGTTGCTAACACACATCAAGCTGTAGTGCAGATGAGGTGTCTTGAATTCTAACAGCAATTTAAGACCATTTTATTTTTTCGGACTGAATTCTCCTGGTGCATTTCCTCTCCCCCGCTCTCCTGAGGAAGTGCCACTAATAATGTTTTTATCCATACACTCACATCCCCCCCCCACACCCCTTCATAGTGGATGGGAGAATTAAAAATCACCCGTCAATTTCTCAGTTATTGCAAACAAAATGTCCTTTATGGAAATGTGAAAAGTAAAACCGCATATTGTGTGTGCTTATTCCCATAAAATATTTAGAAAGCGCCTAACGTTTTTATGGCTGTAATTAATCTTGTGTCTTGTTGGTGGAGAGCAGAACATAAAAAAAATGACTCGGGGATCTGACAGCTCGCTGGGTTTTCCAGAGCTGACGTACCACGGGCCCCACGCTCCCCTGGGACTGAGGAGAGGGGTGCAACTGCACCATGAGTTTGATCCTGGGAACCTTGGAAGGATGGTTTGGGATTAAGGGGCCCTTGATTAGGCTTCAAAGAGGCCAGATGTCCATTCCTGGTTGCATTATCAGCTCCCTTTGTGACCTTGGGCAAACGGCTTAGGGTCGGCTTTGTGCCGCTTGACTCCTGGGCTGATTTGGCACCTGAGACAGCCCCTGGTGGAAGTTAGAGCAGCCCCCAGTTGCTCTAACTGATGGCAGCCCATCCCGGCTTGCCAAAGGTCCAGCCCAGAATGCTCCTCGCACTATGCCCGGTCCTCAGTCCACCCCCTCTTGCCCTCCTGTACCCTGCATGGTGGGAGGTCTATCTTGGCCAGTTGCGGCCCCTCCCCTGGATGGCTGGAGCAGCACGTAGGGGTTAGAATCTGTGCCAGTCTCCCTGGGTGAAACAGATCCCACCAGATCTATACCCCACTTAAGCCTTATACAGAGCTGTCCCTCTGCACAGAGGTGAATTGCACACGGGATGCCTCAATTCCCCAGGGGGACAATACATCCCTACCTTGCAAGGGGTGTTACGAAGACCGCTCCATTCATGCATATGAGGCACTCACGCCCGGCAGTGACGAGGCCCATGGAAAAAAGCCTATAAATAAAAAAAGCAATAATATCTCAAAATTGCTTTCGAAGAAATATTGGTCTATAATAAAGCATGAGAACAATCTCATATGTTCTCTACATTAATGAGAGAATCATGGAGTTGCTTCGGCACCAACACTAAACAAAGAACTTTATTAGACAAAGGACAAGAAAACAGTGTGGTTAAAACCACAGGGCTGGGAGTCAGGACACCTGGGTTCCCTTCACTCACCAAGACAGGGAGCACTAATATGATCCATAACTGGCATCATCTGACAGAGCCTGGCTTTTGTTCATGCTGTAGATGGACCTATCACGACAAGCGTGCTCTGGCCTTTACCATTTTAAACCTCTGATGGGAGCATGACCTGAGGAGGAGCTCAGTAAAATCAGGTTTTAACCCTATTTACACACAGCCCCCCACTGAAATGCAGCCACTGCTGGGATGCAGCGTGATAATTGTTACAGGTCAGCTGCCTCCTAAGCATCCCAGTGTGGGCACGGGGTGGCGCTGCAGCAGCCCTGCCTCAGTTTCCCCCTTTCCAGGCTCCTTAAATGCCACCAGTGCAGAGTCCATAAAACATTCCCCTTCTGGCTCTAATGTGTTGATATAAAATTCAGAACACTCAGGTCTGGGGCTTCTCTCAAGAAAGGGTCCAAGATCTCCGGCCCCCTGGGGCAGTCCCAGGCCTTCTTTGCCTTTGATAGGCCACTCCCAACCCTATCTGGCAGGATTCCTTTTCCCCCTGCTATCTCAAACTCAATCCTGCAGCTTCGCCCAGGAGAGGGTCCAAGCCTGCCGGCTTCACTCGGATTCCTTGGGCAGGCCGGTCTCAGGCCCCCTCCCTCTCTCTCTGTTTCCTGTTCCCCTCTAGCTCTTTGTAGAGACCAGCGGCCCTCTGTCAGGCCCCATACAGTGGTTGTTAATGAGGCACAGATGGGTTGGACCAGTTCTCTCTTCAAGAGCCCGGTCCGCCCTGTGATGTTAACCCTCTGGCACACAGCAGGCTAGTTGGAGTAGCCAGGACACAAGGGCTAACCCCTTCCTTCCACCAGCAGGCCCGGGGGACATTTAACGTCCAGACAGAGCAAACAGACGATTGGTGTTAAGGTCCCATCTGCAAGAACCATTCGTGGCCAAGTCTCCATCTATCTAAGACAAAAGGAGAACGTGCTGAGCTGAACCTCCTGGCATTTTGAACCAGCGATTCAAGAGAGGCTAAAGAAGAGATTTAGCCCTGGCAGAAATGGATGCAACTTCCATTGGATCTGATCCGATTATTAATACTTGCTTGATTGCGATAGCACCTAGAGAAACCAATCCCATGGCGCTAGGTGCTGTACAAATAGATAAGGAGATAGCCCCTGCCTGGAAGAGCTTGCAATCCAAGTATAAGACAAGAGACCCCCTAGTTACTCCACTGAAGTCAAAGGATGTCTAATGCAGTGGTTCTCAATGCACGGTCCAATCAGCACACAGCTGCAGCCCATGTGACATCCTCCGGGCCATACAGGTAGTATTTATATTGTGTGGATGAGGCTCACATAAAACATATGCAGCCCACAGTGGTAAATAGGTTGAGAACCACTGCACTAGCATAACTGAGAGCAGCACCTGGACGTAGGTGTCTTGAACCTCTCACCTGCCCTTTGGGTGAGGATGACGAGGTGCAAACCTGCTGTGCTGGTTACACGGGATTCCCAATCCCAGGGAAGCTGTTCTGTGATAGCTGATAGCTCGGGAAACCCTCATGAGACCTAAATGTGAGAAACGTAGCGACGTGAACCACACCCATGAAAATGTCGTCGGACGCACACGCGAAAGCCTTACGAGACATGGCTATGAAATCGGTGAGAGACGGGAATGTGAAATTCTCACGAGACTCAAGCGTGCAAATAAGTGTGAAAACTCTGACACGTCTCCCTAGGAGCAATCACAACAGGGCCACGGAAGCAGGCAGCAAAGGAAGAGGGAGCTCTGGAGGTAGCGGGCCCCTGCCAAGGTGGAAAGAGAAGGGTGCTGTTACTAAGAAGATCCCGGATGCCGAGAGGGCTGGGAAAATTGTCCTCCTTTCACCTATCCTCTCTGATGGCAACCAGGACCCTCTCTCTGCTGCTGACTTTGGACCTGTTGCAAATCCTCCAGCATGGAAGCTGCTATTTTAAGCAACCACATTATTCTCAAGAAGCAGGAGGGGGTGAGGAATCCCACAGCAGCCACGTGGTAGAGCAGGGCCGCCAAAGAACAGATCTGGGAGCACAGCCCATGTGATGTCCTAGAAGACATCAGACCTACAGAGATCACCAGCAAACAAAGCAGTGAGCTGGCTGGTGCCAGCTTTCATTCAAGGGTGGAAGCAACAATGATTGGGGTGGAAAATGCAACCCGTGGATTAATGTGTGTCCCTCTCACTACCCAGCCCAGCGAGGATGGTCATCTACTACCTCTCTCTGCTTGGGCTTTTAGCTTTGGGGCTCCCTGGTTCGAGCCCTGATGTGTCAGCTGCCACGGAAGTGGGGTTTCATCCAGGATCCTCCACCCAGAGGGTGGATGTAACCTGCTGGTGATGTAACCTTGCATCCGAAGAAGTGGGTATTCACCCACGAAAGCTCATGCTGCAAAACGTCTGTTAGTCTATAAGGTGCCACAGGATTCTTTGCTGCTTCTGCTGGTGAGTGGGTGTTATGTGTCCACCTCCGTGCCTGGTCCATAGAGGACGTGAGTCTGTTCTATCGCTGCGGGGGATCTTTTAGCTCAAGCTTCTGCTTGTTTTGGCTCTGGAGATCCCTGCTTCAATTCCCAGTGCGTCGGCCACAGCCACCTCGAGTGAGATTTTCTAAAGCTCTCAGCGTTAGCCTAACGCCTCCCGCTGAAGCCAATGAGACTTTTCCCATTGACTTTGGGAGGAAAGGGGGGAGCTTGGCCATTGTTGATCACTTTGAACAACCCAACCCCACATTTCAGATCTCCATCCTTCAACCCCCTCGCTCTCCTTCCCTCTTGTAAACGGATTCTACATGTGTCCATTTGACCCTGCAAATCTGAAAAGCAAAGACTCACGAGCGGCAATCCACACATCCCCTCTCGTGGGAGCGTTGTGAGGCTGAGTTAATGAACGTATGGAGAGACAAGGGGGCGGGGAGGTCAGATCTTTTATTGGTCCAGCTCCTGTTGGGGAAAGAGAGAAGCTATCGCGTCTCCACCAATCTCTTCTTCTGGGCAGAGGCCTTGTCTCTCTCCAGTAAAAGATCTTACCTCATCCTCTTCCCCTCTCGCTCATATCCTGGGACCAACAGGGCTACAGCACCGCTGCCTGCGTTAACGAATGTTTGTCACAGGCCCGGAGAGGGCTGGGCAGGAAGGCAGGCGATGCTGCGCTCTGCTAGCTGGGACAAAGCTGAGGTGAGCCAATCACTAGCGCCCATTCCTGACCCCGGTTTTGGGCCACGCAGGGAGCAGCGTGTGGAGACTGAGCAGGAATTAAGGTAGAGCAACAGGATCTGTCTCCGCAGCTCAATTCCAGCTCCCTGCTAGATGGGAGGGTAACCATGGACGGAGGGAGGGGGGAACCCATAACAGACCACAGTGTGGTTTCCAGCCAAGTGCCAGCTTGCAGATTGGTAAATACCGCGAGCACCATGTAAATTTATAGCCTTGTTTATTATTCCAAGACATCTGGGCTTTAATCTTCCTTCCGAACCAAACGAAAGGACGCGGCTACCGGCGCCCGGCCCGGGGGGCCGGTTACGAGGCCATCACGCACGTCAGGAATGGCAGATGGGCAGCCGGGAAAATAAATGGAGTAAAACAAGAGCAGGTGATGCATTACATAGCCCAGCGAACAGCCCCGGAGGAGGGAGCCCAGAAGCAAGGCCTGATTTTTCCCAGGGTGGGATGGGGAGCAGCCAGGCACTGCTGAAGCCCCTCTAAAGCACCAATCCCTCCTCCTCCGCTTGGATCTCACATGTTCCCATTGGGTGTGTGTGTTTATGGGTTTTTTTAACGCAGCTGAACACTGAAGCTGGCTCTCTCGCCTGCAGATGCTCGGCGTCAGCTGCCTCCGGGTCCCTTTAAATAGCCGTGGCTAAATCACAGCTCTGTCAGGCGATGCTCTATTTAACAGAAACAGAAGCTGCCCGCCTCCTCCCGCAGCCGCGGCCCGGGGAATCTCTTCCTGAGTCCATTTTCGCAGCGAGTGGCAGCAATAAATAAAATCCATCCGCTCAGTCCTTGAAGTGCCTCCCGCTTGATTACTTCTGCCGCGGCTTTCGCCAAATGTGCGGCAGCCCGGCTGCCAGCAGCCTGTCCCTCGCCCCCTGTTACAGGCTGGGGAAGAAAGGCAGCAGCGGCAGAGACTGAAATGGGAATCAGGCACCGTAGCCGGAAGGGGCTAAGCAGTGATCGGAGCCTGTGGTAGGGTGGAAGAGGGTTGGAGTTACACCCAGAAGGATATGCCAGTCAGAGCCTCCTGCGTGGTGAAATGTACAGTCAAAGCTCTCACGTGGCTTTTTGCAAGAGCCAGGAATGTTAACCCCCTGTCTTGGCCAGATTCCAGCAAGGTTAATGGCATTCCACTTGCCTGGTGTTCATTCATTTTGCAGCGTGCGGAGGCGTCGCGGTAAGGGGCATTCTCATAAAACTGCAGGAGGGAGCAGGGTCTGGGTTTTGCTCAGAGGCCTGGCAGGCAGGACAAGTGGGTTCCACGCTCAACTTGGTTGACAACAGGCAAAGCCCTGGCTCTTTCGGTGCCGGTATTCACCCTTCTCTTGCAGTCATAGAATCATAGAATCTCAGGGTTGGAAGGGACCTCAGGAGGTATCTAGTCCAACCCCCTGCTCAAAGCAGGACCAACCCCAACTAAACCATCCCAGCCAGGGCTTTGTCAAGCCGGGCCTTAAAAACCTCTAAGGAAGGAGATTCCATCACCGCCCTAGGTAACCCATTCCAGTGCTTCACCACCCTCCTAGTGAAATAGTGTTTCCTAATATCCAGTCGCTGAATCTGGTCCATTAACTCTATCACCGGTTCACTCTCACTGCAGAGAAGACGATCAGAACATCACCAGGAAAGCACATTATTTCATTTATCACCACTATCAGCCCCAACCAAGAGCAGGACCCCACCGCGGTCGGAGCTGTACGCACCCCTACTAAAAGACAGTCTGCCTTGAAAAGCTAATCACAAGAGAAGGCAGTGTTGCCCAGTGGATAGAACATCAGACTGGGCCTTCAGGCAACCTTGGTTCTGCTACTGGTCAAGCTGGGGCACATCATTTCACCTGCCCGTGCCTCAGTTTCTCATTGTGAGTAATGATACTGACCTCCATTGTCAAGTGCTTTGAGATCTGATGAGAGGTGACAGGTAAATGTTGCCTCGCATTAGCTAATTAGACACGACAGACACATGGTGGGAGGGGAAACAGAGGCAGATGAAAAAGAGACAGAGTGCCCTTGCCCCTGGGGTTTCTGCTTTCCCAGTAATAATTCTGCCAGCTCTGAACACTTCCCATCTGGAAAAGACAGACATTTTCTATGGATTTATCCAAATCTACACAGCGCAAAGTAAAGGTTGGCCTGATTTGTTATTTCAAACTATGCGTGGCATGAACCAACACTGAGTCTACCTGTGACGCAGAATCCCAGCTCTGAATCCCCTTCCCCCCGCACAAAGAACATTTACATCTGGATCTGAGCAACCCCACGCCAAACCCAAACATAGGACTTCCCGGAGCACTCCCTCCGCTCCCATGGAAGCCAACGGGTAGGATTCCCATTGACTTCCGTCACAGCAGAGCCAGGCCAACGCCCAGCTCACTGGGAAATCCTGCCCTACGTCCGAACACTCCCACCAAACTCTGGAGCCCTTTGGATTGAAGTCCGTCTCTGGTTCCCAATCCCAGCCGCTCAGGAACACTTTAAATAATATCAGCGCAGTCGTATTTGGAAGAGCGCCACTTCCTTCCCGGGCTGTGTATTTTTGGTGGCTTGAAGGGGAGTTAATTCTGTAGATGTCGCAAGCTCTTCACACCTAAGTGTGGTATATTTAGAAAATTGTAATGAGGCCTGGTTGAGTAACGTAAGAGTTTCCATCTTCCATTGGGGCCCGTTTCTCACACTTGTAGAGAAGACACGAGGCTGCAGAGTCTAGAAAGAGGGTTTATTAATGAGGCTGCCGGACACAGGTTCCCAGGCTGACCAAGACAGCCCGTAGTGCCCAGACTCACCACTCGGGGTCTCCCTAACTCCTTGCCAGGACCCAGCAGTGCATGACACACCTCGGGATTCCGTCCCCTGCCATGTTCATTTGCACCGCACCCAGTGCCCCCACTACTTAAAAGCACATGCACACCAGGGCCCATCCCCTCTGTCTAGTAAACCCCCCACAGCCGCAGAGGAGCAAGAGATCAGAGCAGTGCAAACGCCAGAGAGCGGCACCAATGCAGTCAGCTCCTGTGCATGGTTTTGTTTTGAAACCAGTGCTGTGGTAGGAGGGTCCTAGATCACACAAAGAACAGATGCTGGTTATTTTAAACCCTACTGTAAACTCATTAAAGCAGCTGTCTGCCATCCCCCGAAGATGACTGAATTAGAATTCAACTCATCCCAGAATATCACAAAAATATATATGACCATTTGGAAGCAAACTTGTTAGCATTTCAACAAGCTGCATCTGGGAGCCCAGGGACCAGAGGTTTTGGGGGGGAGGGGATGAGGGGATTGTTTCTCATTGTCAAGTCAGGGCACAATTCAGTTGTTTCCAAACAAGCCACGCCACGACCTGCCTCTAATTGAACCTCTCTGGCTCTTTTTGCAGTAATGAGGCCAGATGTTTCTGCATCACTGGGAATCTTGAGCACCAGAGAAACTCACTACACCTGGTGCTCCTCAGAAGGTGCGGACTGGCAGAGGGGAAGGCCTCCTGATCTCCTGGGAATTCCTCTCCGGGGATCAAAGGGTTAAAAAAAAAAAGCTCCTTCCAAATCCAAATGTAAATATACTAGCCCCAAGAGGGAAGAGGGGAGCCGCTGCTGGTGGAGGTTCTTGGAATACAAGGCACTTTAAATGTGTTGGCTTTAGACCCCACATTCTGGCTACGGATCTCACAGTGCTTTCATTAGGTCTATTACATAGATGATGGTAGTATCTAGTAGCCCCAGCTGAGATCAGCTCCCCACTGTGCTAGGGGCTGTACCAGAGATGGACCCTTACAGTGTGAATAGACAATCGTAGACTCTACCAGCACTCAGCTGAGAAGGGTATCATAGTCCCTGTTTTACAGACGAATTAAAACCGAATCCCACAAGAAGTCAACCTACAGCCATGGGCTTAGAACCCGGGAGTCCTGACGCCTAGTCGCCCTGGTCTCACCACTCGGCAGTACTCTCTCCCAGATCCAGAACACAGGCGTCCTGACTCTTCCCCTCCCCAGCTTTCTAACCACGAGGCTCCACTTTCCCAGAACAAAGACAGTTGGGTAAACTGAGCCATGGGAAAGTGAAGTGAGTTGCCCAAGGTCACACATTGTCAGTGGCAAAGGGGGGGATAAAATGAACCAAATGATTGGCATTAATACTATGCCCTTCTCTCGCGCCTTGCCTCTGAGGAGCCTGAAGTGCTGTACAAATGTTAATGCATTCAGTTCCAGCACACCCTGAGGAGCTGGGTCGGCACTGCACAGGCGGGCAAACCGACGCAAAGAGAAGTGAAGCCACTTGCTCAGGATCACCCAGGGAATCCGCGGAAGGGTTGGGCGCAGAACCCAGAAGTGCACGGCACAAGTCCAGTCCTCTGACCGCTTCCTGCCTGTCCTTTTCACAGGGCCGGCTCCCATGTTCTGCACAGGGCCTTCGGGATGAAGGGAAGAACCTTTACCGCACACTGAAAAGAGGAAGCGATAGATTTCCAGCTCAGGCTCATGAAAGGAACTCACGACATTCCTTGCCCTAGGACCCGGAGCACTGTTTGACACCGGTGCAAAGTGAGTGCACTTCGGAATGCCCAGCTGTCAATGGCAGGGCGATGGTGAATTGGGCCCAACATCTGCAATAGCTAACGCCACCGACTGGTCAGTAAGATGAGAGGTCTGTTATATGGGAGCAGGTCATTCCCATTCCAGGACATCCCCTGTAAAGACACTATGATAAGGAGCCACCCAGGTAACCATGATCTTTGCATTGTGGTGGTGCCTAAAGGCAAAGGCGGGACACATGCAGGACCCCCGCCCACTCTGTGGTCCCACCCTCCTCTTCTCCCGAGACCCCGCCCCTGCCCCTCTTCATCCCCTGAGCCCCCACCCCTCGCTTCTCCTCTTCCCCCCCGAGGCCCTGCTCCCTGCCCTGGCTGGAAGCCAGAGCCGGGCCGGAGCTGGGCCGTGGTAAGAGCCACCCAAGGAGCCCAGGCTGCTGTGGGGAGCCCCGGACCCTCCGCCTTCCCTCTGCAGTGAAGACTAGTACAAAGCATCCATTTAGCTTCTCTGCAATGGCCTTGTCTTCCTGGCGCGCTCACTGACTGTTTGGCAGGTATCCTGCTTCTGATGTACTTAAAAAATAATTGCTGTTAGTCTCTGTGTCCTTAGCTAGTTGCTCTTCACATTCTTTCTTGGGCTGCCTAATTATACTCGTACTCTTGCCTTGCCAGAGTTTGTGCTCCTTTCTATTTTTTTCAGTAGGACGTGACTTCCATTTTTTAATGTTTTCACTCTAACCACCTCTTTTACTCTGCTTTTTAGCCACGGTGGCATTTTTTTGGTCCTCTTACTGTTCTGTTTATTTGGGGTATACCTTTCGTTTGAGCCTTTATTGTGGTGTTTTTAAATAATTTCCATGCAGTTTGCAGGCATTTCACCCATGTGATTGTTCTTTTTAATTTCCATTTAACCAGCTTCCTCATTTTTTGTCATTCCCCTTTTTGAAGTTAAATGCTATTATGATGGGTTTCTTTGGCATTTTTCACCTACAAGGCTGTTAATTTAACTACGTTATGGTCACTATTACTGAGCCGTTCAGCTATATTCACCCCTTGGACCAGATCCTGTGCTCCGCTTGAAACTAAATCAAGAAATGCCTCTTCCTTTGTGGCTTCCAGGAGAAGCTATTCTGAGACTCAATCATTTAGGGTGTCTATACATTTTATCTCTGAATCCCATCCTGAGGTGACACAGCCTCA
The DNA here is from genome assembly GCF_020497125.1 of Mauremys mutica. Taxonomy (NCBI): domain Eukaryota; kingdom Metazoa; phylum Chordata; order Testudines; family Geoemydidae; genus Mauremys; species Mauremys mutica. The sequence continues at coordinate 7,002,332 of NC_059095.1, forward strand.
ATATGAGAATAGTTGAAATCCCCCTTTGGAGCCTTTCTACTCTCCCTGAACATTTCACAGTCACTGTCACCAGCCTGGTCAGGTGGTCAGTGGTATATTCCTACTGCTGGCGTTAAGCTTTTCCAGGAGGAGCAAAGTCCCTCTGTCCTCACCTGGGAGGCAGGAGTCAGTAGCAAAATAAATTAGGAATCTCCATCTCTCTCCTGGCACCAGGGGAGGCAGAGCTCTGAGCTGACTCAATTTAGACGTCCAAATATTTAAACAGCAAAGAAGCAGAGGGGAGGGGGTGGGGATTAGGCGGGTTTCATTTCAGGATCAGTTCATAGTTAAGGAATCCAAGTAACTGTTTAAAAGCTCCCGCAAGTGACAGCAGACGGCTTCTGAGACCTTCCTCTCTCTAACAGAGACGTTAACCTTTCAAAGCAACTCCCAACCTCCCACCTGGAGCTGTCCAGGGACAGTCCATTGTGCTATTGAACAAAGAGCCCTGGTTATTACTCGCAAGTGAATGACAAGGATGAGCTTTAAATAAAAGAGATCAATAATAATATATCAACAGCTCGCACCGGGCCTTGGAGGGTGGGGGAGGAGAGGAGGCCGGAGGGAGGGGGGAGGAAATATCTAATCCTGTGATCACAGGAGTTATTAAAAGAGTAGTTAAGAAGACACTGATTGGGCTTTTAATCTCTCCTCTCTGCATGTACGTCCCCAGGGCTGCGCATTCATTTAACTCCAGGATTCAGTGATGGCAGAGCCACACACAGTGATCCGGGGAGAGCCAGGAGACTTCTGAGCAGAACGCGCCTCCGTGAAAAATACCAGGCTGAAGGCTCGGAGCAGGGTGGTATCTCCGGCGGGTGTAAACCAGCTGGAGCCAGCTGCTGAGGATCTGGCCCCTAGATTACATTAGCTACCACAATTCTGCACTCTGAGGCCCCTTCACTCCACTCTGGCAGCATGAAGGGGATGGAGACATCCCCCTGGAAATACCCACGTGCGCGGGACCTCCCTGGCTAGTTATGGGTCTACACCGGTCATGCGCTGAGCCCCCACTGTGAGGGTGGATCGGGGGCAGGGCTGGAGGGTGCTACACAATGATAATTCTCTTGCCAGGCCCCAGAGGGGTCCATGTGACGCAGAGTGTAAGTCGCAGCAGCCCTATGGCTGCTCTAACTTACATCAGGGGGCCAGCAGGCCACATTAAATGCACTCACCCCCAGTCCCGGCCTCCCAACACAGGAATGGAGGAGCGGAGACTCAGGCCCCACCAGTCCGGTAGCATGACGGTAAATGAAGACGCTTCCCATACTCGTTTTTTTTTCCCCAAAGTGAAAGCTCAGCGCTATAGTGCCCATGGGTGTAACGAGTTGGATGGATCTCAGCCTGGGCCCTGGTGGGCAAGTGTCCCACAAAAGCAGCACTGCAACTGGCCCCCTTGGTGACACTCCTGGGAGAAAGGCCTGACTGGGCCAAAGAAATCAAAGCCTCCTCGACCCCCAAGAGGTGATTGCTGTGGGTCAGGCCTGCTGCCCAATGGTAGGGTAGCAAAGGATGCTGCTGCAGCTGTCCTTCTGGCACCTGGTCTGTGAATAAACCAGCACTCCAGTCTCCGCGCCAGCACTGAGCTCACTTTATGCTGCGCAGAGAGTTAAAAACGTTCCTAAGGAGTGACTCAGCATTGGAGCCTGGCCCATATCCGTGTGGAAGGGAGAGGAGACTACGATAGGATTTCACCCCTTCCTGACACCAGCAAAGCTTCCGAGAGACTGGGTCCTATCTGAGAGTGGATCCGGTGGATGTGAACCGGCAGAGGCAGCAGGCATCTCTCCTGTGCTGATTTCACCGGGTGGGGTTATTATCTAGATCAGGTTAGAGAAGGAAAAAGCAGGAAGGGCAGCTACAGCAAAGGCTGCCAGAGCAGAGCGGGAAGAGAATGCTGATAACAACAGGATGGTTCTGTCTCCCTGAGCAGAAGGGGGACATGGAATGATAAAAGTGGTGCTCATTTTTACAGAGCTACTTAAAGAACCCAGACAAATAATAACAATCCCTTGATCTTATACAGTATTTTCCATCCTCAGATCTCAAAGCGCTTTACAAAGCAAGTCAGTGTCATTATCCCATTTTACAGATGGGGAAACTGAGGCACTGAGTGGGATGGGACTTGACCAAGGTCACCCAGCAAAGCAGTGGTAGAGTCAGGAACTGAATTGAGGCCTTCTGAACCTGAGTTCAGCGCTCTGTCCACTAGGCTACACTGCAGTGCAGACTAGCTTCTATGCCAATCCATGTGAGCCAGGCTGGGAGCAACTAGAAAGCCACAACAGCCTTCCAGCAGGTGGGGCAAATTCTCTTCTCAGTGACTCAGCTAGAGCCTCCAGGGGACTGGGAGTAGAATCTGGAGCAGCTGTGAAAAGCTGCAGTGAAATTCCTTTGTGAGGGAGCTGCCCCGCTGCAGCAGGGAGGCACGCAAACACCTGAGGAAGTTATGGAAGAAGAGAAGAAGGGTGCAGTGGGAGAGGAAGGGTGGATCAATGGTGATGGAGTTAACCTGGGATTCAGGAGGCCAAGGCTCAGCTTGCAGCTCTGCAAACCGTGACTCCTATGTGACTTTATGCCTCAGTTTCCCATCTGTAAAACAGGGATAAAAGCCCTGCCCTTCTCATAGGGATATTGTGAGCTCCTCAGATACTGTAGTAACAGGGGCTGGATAAGTGTCATAGACAGCTCTGAGCCTATCGTTTGCAGGGAGGCGTTTATTTAAGAGAGAAGGTCCGCAGGAAGAGAACGTTGTCACAGGATAATGGTCTCCAGCTGCTAGATAAGTGAGGAGAAAAAGGCGGGGGAAAAGCCCAAGAGCTCCCAGGGACACTGATCTTCTGACAGAGTTCTGCTGGGATGACTATTGCTGCTAAACCGGATGAGGTACGCAGACAGCATCCCTTACCTTTGTCTGATGATGCCAAAGAATGGCCATGCCTCCTCCCATCCTGATGGAACGGCAGGCCTTCTGATTGGCTCAGAGGAGCCAGTTGGCTCCTCCCATCGACAGCACAATGCAGCATATGGCAGCTGATTGGATCTCCAGTAGGACTTCGATCCTCCAGCTCAGAAAGCACAGGCCCTGCCATTTGAGATAAAGCAGAATCTCCATTAGCAGCTAGCGGTCTAGAGCCTATGACACACACGTCAAGCAGCAGTTCCAAAGGAGATATGACTTCTGCAGAAGACTCCATCTTATTAGAGGGGACCAGCTCACCCCAGGGATGGATAGGAAGCTGCACAGTGCCTTTCACCCATAGCTCATGGGCTTGGATCTGGCTCAAGTCATTAGGGGTTGGAAATCTTTATGGTTTGATCGTCTTTAAGGGAAATGATGTGATAGTCTCCCTGCCCGTTCCTAGCAGACTGGGTGTGGGAGTCCATGTCACAAAACATGGCCTCCTCGTTGGCAAGGCCTGGATGGGGGTGAATCTTGGACTATTCTCCTAAGCCCCAAAGCTGCAAAAAGAACTATGTGGGAACAGCATTTATTTCAATGGGAGTATGAGGGTAGGCTCTTTTTGAGATCAAGGTCTTATGTGGGAAAAACAGACTGGTTTTGGGGAGAATTCAAACTCTCTCCCTGAACCTAAGTTCATTTCTAGAGCAGATGCACCCGATTCTCAGCTGGTGCAAATTAACGTAGCTCCACTGACTTCAATAGAGTTCCAGCAATTTACACCCGCTATGGACCAAGATTGATATTTTTTTCATGCCTCTGAAACATTTTGACAGAATCCCCGCACCCCCGGGTGTGCTAGGAAGTTTGGGATATGGGTGGTTGGACTCATGCTCGCATAAAGCAGCGTAGATGCTGGAGCCCCAGGTTGGGACCCAATATTCAACAATTCCTAACTTGGGGTTACAAATGTGTGTAGACGGTCAAGCCTAGATTAACAATTCCATTGCAGTGTAGACATACACAGAGCGACCTCAGTCACCACAGGTTCTCTCCTAAGGCTTTACATTACCCACCATCACCACACGTGCACAATGCCATTACTCTGCTGCACATGAGGCTACAATTTGACCCCAGAAGTGGCTGTACAAAGATGCCTTGAGGAAAGGTCAATCTTGGGAAACTGACCCGAGAACTTTAAGAAGAGCGTGCAAACTGCACCTGTGTCCTGGCCCTGATCCTGAGAGCTGTCCAGAAGACAATTCCATTCCATGGCTACTTTTGAGGCCCAGAAATGTGGCTTTGTTCCTCATTGGAACAAAAATAAAACATTTCCACCAGCTTCACAAAACAGAACTGGGTCAGAACATCTGTACTTGGATTGAAAAATCTGAGCTTTACAATTTGGGTTGCCCACCCATCCCAGACAGAAATGACTAAAAAACAACCCCTTCCAGATGAAAATTTCATTGAAACCGTTCCATCTCCACAAAAGGTTTTGGCTTTGATGAAATGGCATATTTCCACAACATTACATTAAGTTGAAAATATTCCAACCAGCTCCACTGGTCATTCAGGCTACGGCCCAGGAAGAATAAATACCTACCGGGCGAATTTCACCTCTTTTTCCGTTTATGGAATATCCCAGCAAAGATCATGATTTTCTGTGGTATATTTACTAATAAGCCAGCCCCCAAGTATACTGGGTTGCATATGAAACCTAATTAAGGGCCAGCCTGTGACCCCGCTGACTCAGATAGATAAGCATCTATTTCTACAAATAGTGCCAGTGAAGTCAATGGCTTTAGCCCTGGCAAAAAATGCTTGCCAGTATGATAAAGATGTTCTTCCTGAGGAAAAGTGATTTTTATTCACTTTATTTTATAGCCTTGTTTATTTTAATGGAAACACCTGAGAAACACTTGAGAAAATAACGTTCACTGTTAAAGTTTCAAACCTCCCTTTGGCATCTTAGGGATTCTATTTTGGGAAAAAGGAAAAAAAGAAAATGCAAAATCACTTGAGATATAACAGAATTATTGCGTACATCTGATATACTATCCAGTACCGGTTCGTATACTGCCCTCATCAACATGGCATCTGAGTGCCTTCTGCTAGTGTATTATGGGTATGTCTCCACTGAAGCTGAATGCGTAAATTCCAGCGTGGGCAGACATACCTGTGCTAGCTTTGATCAAGCTAGTGCACTAAAAATAGCAGCATAGCCACAAGTGCACAGGTGACAGGAGGCTAGCTAGGGTTTCAGATGGGATTGTACTCGGAGTAGCTAGCCCATCATGCAGCCATGGCTATATTGTTTTATTTTAGCACTCTAGCCTGATCAGAGCTAGCACTGGTAAGTCGGCTTTTATTATAGGATGCAGGTCAGAGCAGTGTGCTGCCTGCTGGGGAAGGAAGACTGGGAGGAATGTGATGCTCCTGCGTTCCTGGGGGAGTTCATTCTACAGTCTTGTACTGCAATACAGCGCAGGCAAGAAAAAAGAAAAGAAAAGTCTACGGGCCGGGTCCCCAGCTGGTGTAAATCAGCACAACTCCATTGACTCGAATGGAGTTACACTCATTTGCACCAACTGAAGATCTGGCTCCATTTCCTCTCCCAACAAAAGCTTGTTTTTATTTTTCTCTACCCTCCCCCAAAACAAACGAAGAGCAGCTGCATTGTTTTAGATAATGGCACGGGAAGGTCTCCCTGTGGTGGAACGCAGCGTGCCGAGATGTGATGTGAAAGAAGTGGGGATGCTGTTGCGGATAAGTGTGCACAAAAAAGGACTTATTCAGACCTACCTCCCTCCCCACCAACCCCAGAAAAACAAACTATTGCTTCAGCCAGAGCTTTGAATTAATCACACCCTGCTGAGCGAAGACTCTGGGCTGGAAATTGCACATGCAGTGAAACAGTTCGGGATTCTGTCGGCTTTTAAGAGTGGGAGAGAGGGAGGCAGGAGAACTAGAGTTGTTGGTGGAAGAGACAGCAGGATGGCAGCTGTCAATAACCCATCAAGCAAATTAACATGCTGGACAGGGGGCACTGGGAGGATATAATCCTAATAACATGCATGTAGGTCATCCACAGGAAAGGACCCTGAGGCCTACAGCGCTGGGCTAGAGCCGTCGCTCCATGAGCAAGGAGCAGCTACATCTCGTCTGCAGAGGGGGATACAAGCACATCTGGCCACACAACAGAAAATATCTCTGCATCTCTGGACAGCTGGGCTCTGCAGCTTTCTAATGGCACAAAACATGAGATTCTATCCTGGGTGGTTCAGGAGACAGCCATACCCTAACATGGTGGCAGCATCCACGGGCTTTCATCAGACAGGCCAGGAACCTGTCACCTATTCCACCCCTGGCTGTGGAGCTCTCCTGCAGCAAGGGTGAGTGCAGTTTGGACGTGAAAGGACAGAGACGAGGGAGGAAACAGAGCTGCAGCGGGAGGACAGACGGGGACAGCATTTTTGCCATGTGGCCTCAGAATAATCTCCACTAGACCATCATTGGTTTTATGTGCTCACAAGCTGGCAGAGTGGCCTCAGTGGAGCCTGACAGCTGAGCCTTATGCAGGGAAACTTTTCGCTCCTGTTTTCACTGCCAGGAAGCGTCAGCAAACCAACCTGCAGTGGCGAATCTATTGCTTCGCGCTGATTGATGAGACGGGCCCCAGACCAGACCCACCAGAGCCGCGGCTCTGGATTTCAGGGTGTTTGGATTCCAAAACTGGATCCAGGTGGGATACTGAACAGCCAAACACGGCTTCTAGAATGGGATATTCCTGTCAGGACCTGGGGACTAGAATTCCCAGAGATTCCCACAGTGCCACTGGGCGGCCGTACCGAGGCACAGCCAGGGAGCAGTGCGGAGAGTAGGCGCCGCAGGAAGTACCGCCCAAGAGTGCCAGAGTGACAGCACCCTAAGCCCTCTGATTGGCCAAGTGCCCCTACTTAAGCCTAGAGGTTGCCCCTGGAAATTGTCTGGGCAACCACACAGACTTCACTTTGTCTCCTGATCTCCAGCCTCCAACTCCAACCTGGCTCTGACCCTGATTCCTGCCTCTCACGTCTAGCCTTGTACTGCTTCTGGCCTCCAGTCTCTGACCCTGACCTGACTCTGAGCTTGACTCTTGTTTACAGGACCCGGCCTTGCGATTCCCCCAACTCCTGCCCAGCCACTCCAGTCTCTGGTGGGCAGACCTCAGCCCAGCTGTGACCGCCCTGGTCCCTTACAATTCCACCCCTTGGCAGTGGGTTCAAAATCCTAATCTGGATTTGGAATCACCACAGTGGACGGCAGGCATGCCACATACACAACCCAGTTCATGACAACATCATATCCCCATTTTACAGAGAGAGAAACTGAAGCACAACGATTAAATGTCTTCTCTCAAAGCCACAGAGAGACTCGGGGTCAAAGCTGAGATTCGACTCGGGAGCCTCAGCTCCCAGGGCCATGCTCAAACTCTACCATGTATCTCTCTCTGTCTCTGTATGTTAATGATCTCTAGTATGAATTCATGTGACAGGATAATAGCCTCGGGTGTTACATCAGCAGATGGCCCGTGTAATATCCCCCCTGTATGGTGAACAGCAATGAGATGACAGGAAAATAATTTCTAGGATGGCACAATGCAAGCCCTTGGGGATAGCCCAGCATCATATTGCCTGTCCGTAGCAATTTTATCGGCTACATTAACAAATCCACGACCCCGTACATTAATAGACAACACTGTCACCAGCTAAACAGCTGAACCCTCATCTTAATTCTAACCCTAACGCAGTTCCCCAAGAGTGAAATTCATGCCGTGCAGTGGGCCAGCAAAAGACCTCTGCCCTACCTACCTCGGAGCCATAAGAAGGGGGTAAGTGATGCCTAGATTTTTTGCAGAGGGGTGAACTTTACCCCAGCAACATGTGCCCATTCTACATACTGGCACTGTACGGGCTGTTCCTGGCTCTTCCATTGACACCATTGACCTCAGGCAAGCTCCTTCACCACTCAGTGCCTCTGTTTCCCCCTCTGTAATGGTAGTTACCTTCCTTTGCAAAACACTGTGAGATTTAAGGCTCAAGAGCACTAAAAATCATCTAAAATAATATATCAATAATATAAATAATATGATACAAGTACTAAATATAATTATAATAATAAATATAATTAGTATATTCATTATTTATTCTTATTAATCTTAACCTCTTTGCTTGTGCCATCCAGGTAGCTCTGATTCAACTCGGCTGGACCCTAACAGGACATATCCAGCCAATGCCGCAGTTTGCAGGAAGTAATCCCTGATTAAAAGTGATCTGTTTATGAAAACTCTCATAAGCAGCAAATCAGCTAAGATTAGAGGAATAACACAATGACATTTTTTAAAACATCTCAGAGATTGTGTAGAGTTTTAGGCCAGAACCGTGTAATCATCTAGTGAAGGGTTTCTCAGTCAAAGGGTTTTGACCCTCCAGGGAGGCATCACAAAATGCAAGCAGGGGGAATCATGAGGGAAATCGATATTTCATGAAATCCACAGGAAAGACAATCTGCACCCCCTGGACCCAGATTCCTTGACCCTTCAAAGTCAAGTGTTCTGTGCCAAGCTGCTGCCAGTACACACACACACACACACCCAATAAAGGATAGGCGATAGGCTTAAACATTGCTACATTTTTTAATCTTAGGCCTTGTCTATGCCTAAAACTTAGGTTGACCTGGCTACCTCGCTGAGGGCTATGACAAATTTCACACCCTGTGTAACACAGTTAGATCAACTCAACCCCCACTGGAGAGGCAGCTGCTCCTCCTTTTCACGGGGATGGATTAACAACAGAAAAACCCCTTCCATCACTGCAGTAAGTGTCTACACTACAGCAGCGTAGCTGCAGCTCTCCAGCTGAACTGCCTGGAGTGCAGAGAAACACTGAGAATAAAGGGTGGCCGAAGAGACTGAGACGCACTAATCTAGTGGAACTTCCTTCACCGTACAAGCCGGAGAACTTCACATCCCAGCCCAGCCGCTTGTGGTCTGTTTGGTTTAAGTCGCGGGTGCAGTTTAAATCTGTCCTGATGAGGCCGAACAAAAACGAGCTCTGGAGGATTGTAATTGTCAAAGCTTTAGCAGAGGAGCGCTTCATTTAAAGCCTTTAAAAGCTTCAGCCCATGTTGCTGCTCCTTACAGGATTCAGTGTTGTGTTCTTTTGAAAAGCCGACATGTTTTAAAGCCTCTGCCAGCCTTTATTAAATTAGCCTCAGACTTGCAAATGCCCCTTGCCCTTACTGAGCCTGGTAATATTTATCTCCTCAATTTTGATATGCACGTTACACACACACTGAGGGGTGGGGGGGAAATCCTCCTTTTATTGTGAGTGGTGCAAACCTGGTGTCAGACTAAGCGGTGTAGGGAAATGGTGCTGTAATTAAAAGGACCGCCAGGCTATTTCAAACAGGAGTGAATAAATAGACATTTCTCTGTGTGGCAAAGGCGCCTTTCGCTTGAAAACTTCGTGACAGAGGATGATTAAAAATATCTTACGGCGTGTCGGAAATCTGGGAGCTTTGATGAGAAAAACGTTCTCGGGAATGAAAGGAGATCAAGTGAAGGAGGAATAGACTCTCCTACACAGAATGCTGTAGAGCCCAATTCATGACTGAAGATGTAAGGGGGGTGGGGGATACATGCTGCTTTTTTTTTTTTTTTTTTTGCTACCTAATGGAACATGAAAAATTGTGGTGCCTCCTATGGCGCAAAGGATCTCTTTACTCCGAGTCTCGGCTCGCATCGTTTGATACAACAAAACCAAGTGCTCTGGGAAACCATGGCAATATACGTGGAGTTCCTGTGCTTTTGCCTAGAGATGTCACTCCCGAGTTACAAAGGAAGGCAGGGTTGGAAATATTACACTGAGCAGAATTCACTTGCTGCTGTCTTTGCACAGGGGTGGTGACAGGGAGCGAAACGTCCCCTCCTAGAAATGCCTGGCTAGCTTCTGTTGCTGCTAATGGGAATGATGCGTGTGTATCAAGAGGGAGATATAGATATTCCCCCGCCCCATCCATAGCCATTAAACTCCATCTCCTCCTGAGCATGGAGCTCCTGCAACGTATCCCACATTCTTATGGGCAAAAAAGAGTGACAGCACCTCCTCTGAGGACCTGTTGAAAAAAGACCAATCTCTGTAAGCCGAAGGGCTGGCAGCTTCTTCCAGCATGTAGCCAGCTTCTGGTCCCAGTGACTGGACTTGTCTGAATGCAAATCCTCCCTCCCCATCCATACGTGTGTGCACTGGCCACACTAGCCCCATCTCCGTGCTCCAAACCTCCCTCGATGTGCATTCCTGGCTGCAGGCAGCGTAGGGCGGATCACAGATTCATTGGAGAGGTTAGTCAGCGGAGGAGCCTTAGGTGTCTGGTCCACTCTCTCCTCCCCCTGGCAGGACTGACTGGGCAGCTGCTGAAAAGCAGCTACTCTGGCCCGTTGCACCATGGGAGGCTTTGCACTCCAGTTTGCTGCCGGCATTCCATCTTTGCTCCCATCTGTTCGACAGAGCGAGCCCCCCTTCCCCTCTGACACACATACGGGGCCGAGAAAACTGCAGCCCGCGCCGGCTGGGTTGGTTTGTATGGTCACCCAGCCCAATTTTCATGTTAACAGCAGACACGGGACTGAGGTTGGGGGTCAGGACTTGCCAGGCCTCTCACATTGGGGTTGGGATTTCTGCAAAACACAGAGCTCAGGAGCCTTTTCTCCTGCCGTTTAAACCCATTGAGCCCCCCAGCATGATTGAATTTTTGAGAGTCACACCAACATGCACTACAGAGGCAGCATTCACCAATCATCCTGCACAGAGAAAGGGATATCTGCATGCAGGTGTCCCTGGCCACACCTGGAACCCTACGGGGTAATCTGGGGTCATGGGATAAACTCCTCTATTTCTGCACACACACACACACAGAAAACTGCATAGATAATGCACCATTGGCCGTCTCACCTGTACTCTGCCCACAGACCCATCTCACCTGCACTCTGCCCACAGACCCATCTCACCTGCACTCTGCCCATCAACTCATCTCACCTGTATTTTGACCGGTCTCACCTGCATTCTAACCTCTCTCACCTGCACTCTGCACAGACCCATCTCACCTGCACTTAGATCCATCTCACCTGCACGGTGCCAGCTGACCCATCTCTGTTAGGACTATTAGTAACATACCAAAGAGCCGTTCTTTGTCTTTTTTTTTTAATGAGGCTACCATGAAAATATTCCCTTCTTTCCCTGAAAATGTGGGTTGGGTAAAAGTAGAGATTGAAAAATAGCCCCAATCTAGTTATATCACTCCTGGGCTAATGACATGCTTCAGCTCCAGTGCTGAATAACATAACTTGTAACCCCTGCCTTATCCCACTGAAGAACTGGGTCTTCCCCCTGCAGCAACCTGCATGGAACTTGAAGGAAGGAGCACAGGTTGAAGGAGAGAAGAGTTTGGAGGAGGCACCACAAAGTCAGTCTGTGTGCACATGGCTGGAATGCCAGCTGCAGTTGCTGCACCTCTGCAAATAGTTCTGTTAATAAAAAGCCAGTTTAGTTTTAGAAACATGGCGGTCTTTTGGGTTATTACCCAGAACACAGTGCATGAAACACCTTCCACACACTTCCAGTGCAAGGATGCAAAGCATCCATCCCTGGCCCCAACCTCAAAGAACCAGACTGTAATATTGAAAGCCCGTGTTTTGCAGAAGAGTTATTTTAAATCATTTTGTGGAGGCTTTTTTTACTTTTATTTTATTCTATTTTTTCTGTCACTCGGAGACCTGGACACGGTAACCACGGTAACTCAGCTCCACAGACAGATGGGTTCAAAACATACAGTAGCACCGATAAATATGGAATCTGAAAATCATTTTTCTTTAAACTGCATTAAAAAACCACATACGTGGTGAATGGCTGGGGTAAGTGGGTTTCATTGCCAGCAGCCTGGGCAGAACTTCATAAGACACATGTATTAGTATTCCAGTAGCACCTAGAAGTACACTAGGTGCTGTACATACACAGAGTGAGAGAACATCCCTGACCAGAAGCACGTACAATCTAACTAGACAAGACAGACCAAAGGTGGGAGAGGTAATGAGACTATCTCAAACAAGTGCCAATGGCACCTTTATGCTACCACACACCATGGTCTTGATCCAGCACTCTGTTAATCCAGTTTTACTCCACTAGTTCCAGAGTCACACCGGCATCAAATTGGTGTGACAGAGCAGAAAATCAGCCCCAGTGCATTCATTTGCACGTCCATCTGGTCTCTGCATCTGCACTGGATTCCTTTCCAGCAATGCCTTAGGTATCACATCACCCTGCTTCATGCTATAGTGGGTGGAAGATTCCTCCATCAGGGTAAGGCAGTTAGGTAAAGTCAATGGCCTAAATTTTCATACTTCTGGATGCCCCCGTTTTGGGCGTGAGACGAGGGCTGGCTGGAAAACAAAGATTCCATTTCATGAAAAATGTGGAGATTGTGAAATTTATTTTCCTTCCACCTCAGACTCAAAGCTGGGTCTCCCCCTTCCCAGGTAAAGACCCTATCACAAGGGCCTTCTGAAAGCTCTGGCTCGCTCTTTCTCCTTCTCTCAAATGAAATTCCATCCCGGACCTGAGATTCCTTCCTGCCAAAATTGCCACCTAAACCAATCCTGGAAAATGAAATGGCGTTTTTCATCGGAAAAAAGTTTTGCCAGAACTCTTTTGACCAGCTCTCCCTGAGACCCTTGAACCCAGGTTTTCAGAGGCGCTGAGCACCAGCAGCTCTCACTGACTCCAACTCCAACAGCGGCTGCTCAGTACTTTGGAAAAAATCAGGCCTGAGGTGTCTCAATTCGGGCATGCGAAATCAGCTGGCCACTTCTGAAACTTTCCACTCCTTTTCCAGGAGGCTCTTGAAAATACCAAGTATGGACCTGCCTGGGTACTAACAAAGGTGAATTGCATCAGCCACTGCTTTCGTGTTGCCTCTAGTATTCAGTAATAGACATTACATCACAACCAGATCGACATACCCCAAATGAAACACTGCTCTAGGGTATCCAGCAAGCTTGCACTCCCTGTGTTGGGAGGAAGCCACTGGCCTGGGGTTGGCACTGGGATTTGTTTGGATGCTACAGAAATCAGCTTTGGATAGGCTTTGTCCAGATAGTCTCATGGAAGGGAATGTGGTGCACCCGTTAAGTGGGAGTGCTGGGATTGACTGGTTAAACAGTGGGGACCCTGGGTTCTATTTTGGGCTCTGGGAGGGCAGTGTTGTCTAGTGGGTACACCTCTGTGACTAGGATTCATGACTCTTCGGTTCTAAGCGTGGCTCAACCCCTGACTCACTTTGTGACCTTGCTCAAGTCACTTCTACTTTCTGTTCCTCCATTTCCCCATTTGTTTAAAAAAATAAAAGAAAGCGGGGGGCAGGCTAGCTCTCTCAGAGGAGCTGGTGCGAGGGTTTAGCTAATTAACGTCGGTAAAATGCCTTGCGATCTTCGGAGGGAAGGGGCGAGCGAAGTGCAAATTATCACCCTCATCATCACCGCCACCGCTGGGCCCGTGCTGCTTGATACACGGAGACGAAGGGAAATTGGTAGCATCTGGGCCTGCTGTTTCTTGGCACTGCAGACCGTGCCGCCGCGCCTGCTCTTCGGAACCTCGGGATACAAAGCGCCGGCTCCGCCAATGCTTTTCATTTCCAGCTAACCACGTTTCCTTTCGGCTCACATCAAAGTCAACATGGAGCTGGATCACGTCCAAAGTCATAATTGTTAATCTGCGCCCTTCCCCAGCAAACATGCCCCCCTCTGCACGCACGCGCCTCCCTCTCCCACAAAGATCTTCTGCTCATCCAGGCAGTCTACAGACTGGCCCATGACATGAGGCCGGGCAGCAAGTCAATCAGGCTGTTGATAAAGGCACTCGAATGTGCAGCGTTCATAACATATTGCAGATTGCGAGGTTCTGTCAGGGTCTCCTGCTCCCGGGAAACAGATTCCCAAATTTAATCGTAATGATACCGAAAGCTAAATCTTGAGAGAAAGGCACCCAGCCCTCTCAACACTCCCCCCACCCCGCATACATACACACCCAGATACCTGCTTCCAGCCACACCCATGAACACTGCTGGCCCTGCACTCTGGCTCTAGGGCAGAGAGGAGCAGGCTGATGGGAGGACCAGGAGAAGAGCAGGGGAGGGAAAGGAGGAAGAGGAAGAGAATGAGAGGAGACCAGAGAGGAAGTTGGGAGCAGACAGGAATAGCGAGTAAGAGTTTGGAGAGGTTGGGCCAGAAAAAGAAGGGAGGGGAGAAAAGAAGAGAGTGGGTGCAGCAAAGATGGCTTGAAAGGAGATGAGGTAATCTGCTCCCAAGCCCAGCTATCTAAGCACCACCCATCTGAATGCCTAGGTGTGAGGGTTGTGGGAGCATCGCACGTCCTTGTCCCTCCCGCTACTTGGCACATGCTGGTTTATCCATCTAACTAGGACAGTTTCAGCACAGGCATCGGCCAAGTTTTCTCACAGGCCAGTGGATCCTGCTTCTTATCCAATCCACACACATGCTGCTCCTGGACCAGGCTCAGCTCGCCTCAATCCCTCGCCTAAAATCCTGGGGGGACAGCAGCAGCAGTGAGGAAACATTGGCAGTGTTTCCCGTTGTCACATTGCAAGCAAGGGCACAGCCTGGGAGAGACCGGGGAGGGGAGTCACTCCAGTTTTATGGCAGTGTGAATGAGATCAGACTCAAACTCACTGTCTTTCTACTGCTTCTTTCTATCATGTATACTATGAGCTCACTTCGTGTTCTTTAATTTTTATGAAATACCCTGAGAGGGAGTCCTCAGAGCAGATAGACAACAGGAAGTTCTGGATGGGATGGAAAACCCAGGCCTGACCATTCGGAGTCATTAAAGACCCCCTCCCTCCAGGGCACTTGAACACAAGTAGTGGTATTAGCCCTGATGTCGGCGCCAAACTCCACTTTGAGTGGCTTCTTTACCTAAATTCTCCCTTGTAATTACAATGGCCAAGGGGATACATCTTCACTTCCGGTCCTACAATGCTATGTAGGGTTCTGCGAGTTTATTATTATTTATTATAGTACAGTAACTCCTCACTTAACATGGTAGTTATGTTCCTGAAAAATACGACTTTAAGCGAAACAATGTTAAGCGAATCCAATTTCCCCATAAGAATTAATGTAAATGGGAGGGTTAGGTTCCAGGGAAATTTTTTTCACCAGACAAAAAACTATATATTAGATAGATAGATAGATAGATAGATAGATAGATAGATACACACACAGACAGAGTATACGTTTTCAACAAACAATGTAATAATGTTCACTACTATGATGATTGTGAAGCTTGGTTGAGGTGGTGAAGTCAGAGGGTGGAAGAGGGAGGGATATTTCCCAGGGAATGCCTTGCTGCTAAATGATGAACTAGCACTCAGCTGAGCCCTCAAGAGTTAACACGTTGTTGTTAATGTAGCCTCTCCCACTCTACAAGGCAGCAGGAATGGAGGGCAGGGAGACAGCATAGCAGACAGAGACAGACACACACCTTGTGTGTGGGAGAGAGAGAGGAGATGCACACTGCCCCTTTAAGTAGGCTGACCTACTCTTAAAGTGCGTTGTCTTTTTAAGTGGGTCAGGAAGTTGAGACAGCAGCTGCTACCCCAAGCTCTCTATGCGTCTCTCCCTCCATGCCCCCTCCCTGCTCTATATGGAGAAGGGGTAAGCGGGTGTAGGAGCAGGTGGGGAGAGGGACACCCTGACATTAGACCCCTCTTCCCCCCCCACCCCCGCACAGCAAGCAGGAGGCTCGGGGAGCAGCTCCAAGGCAGAGGGCAGGAGCAGCACATGGCAGTGGGGGGAGGGCCAGCTGAACTGCCCAGCAATTAATAGCCTGCTGGGCAGCTGCTGCACAGGGAACTTAGGGGAGCGGGGAGCTGATGGGGGAGCTGATAGGGGGGCCGCCGGTCCACCCTGGTTCCAAGCCCCCACCAGCAAGCTGCAACGGGCTGCGCTTCCTGCAAGCAGTGGACAAAGCAGGAGGCTGCCAAACGGCATTAGCAGGGAGCACTGCACAACTTTAAACGAGCATGTTCCCTAACTGATCAGCAGCTTCACAACGAAACAGCGCTAACCGGGACGACTTTCAGTGAGGAGTTACTGTAGATTCCAGAGGCCCTGACCCAGATTTGGGCCCCGCTGTGCCAGGTGCTGCCCACACAAAACACAAGGCCAGTCCTTGACGAAGTTACATTGTAAACAGACAACACGGGGAAAGGATGTTTCAGAATCTTCATTCTGCAGGGGGGTCACGAAGAGGTGAGATGATATTCTCAAGAAAATGTATAACACAGCTGGGAATAGAGCCAAAGTCTTCTCGGCATTAGGATAGTAACTTAACCACAAAACTATCCTTCCTCTCGCTGTTAAAACACCCCAGAGGTGGCTGACTTTGCAAGTGCTTCCTGTGTTGTGAGAGGAGGAATCGCTGACTTGCGATGGAGTCCCATCTCTAACAACCTGCTGGGGAGTTTGAGGATGGAGTAGAATATAACAGGATTTTCTTTACACTACAGGCTTGTACAGCACCTAACACAATGGGATCTTGGTCCAGGACTGCAGCTCCTAGGCACTATGAGAGTACAAATAAATAATAAGGCAGTGGCGTTAAATGCCTAAACAAACTTAATTATTGTTTTTCTAACGCCTTGCGGGTCTCTAACCTCCAGGGCAGTACACAGGCCTTCAGTGTGCAGCCAGTCCCACCCACTCACCCTGATTTGAAACAAATATAATAAAAAATAATTAACACCCCAAATTCAAACATTACATTATCTGCTAACCAGCTAACCAATGAATACAATTAATTTGTGCACACACACACCACACACAAAGAAATCATCAGCAATTAGAATTGGGAGCACATTTTTCTAATTAATCAGGAATATTGTCCCTCTGTTACATGTTTAATTAGCTAATTGAGTTTGTCCCTCCCCAGCTATTTTTTTTCATCTCTCAAGAATCTTTTTCAAACTAATTCTGCCTCCAAAAAAAGAAAAACGCAGCAGTAATTGAAAAACTGATTCTGGCTCCTTTTCAGGCAGATTGTGTGTGTGTGTGTGTGTGTGTGTGTGTTTTCCTTTTTCTGTCTTTCTTTTCATATTCTTTTCTGTTCGTTGCATGTGTTTTATTACAGAGCTTGTCTCTTCAGTTCAACACCCACCTCAGAACCCTGCTGGCCTCCAGATTCCCCTGGGATACTCCGATGACAGAAAGAGAAGCCATGCCATAAAGCACCTTTGGATGCATTCATTTAAGCACTTTTTTTTGCAACGGTTCTACATTTTATCCATGCACAATGATGCTGTTTTGCATATCACTAGCAGCCCTTCATCCAGCGATCTCCGTACACTTTACCAAGGGTTAATTAATTCTCACACTGCCCTGGTGATGTCAGTAAGTCTTATCATCTTTGCTGGTGGAGGGGTAAACTGAGGCATGGAACGTTTACATGAAACGCTCAGCCAGTGAGTCACAGTGATGGAGCAATTAATGCAACTCCGGCTCCCCTGCTCTAAGTACGAAGGCCCAGATCCACAAAAGGGACTTAGGTGCCTAGAAAATCACAGGACTAACCTATGGAGTCTGAACTAGGTGCATAGGCTCCTGTGCAGTGAACAGGGAGAGATACACACCTTAGAATGTGATCCGCAAAGCCAGCACACTAGGTGGGAAGCCACCTAAGCTAGCCAATGGGAGGTGCCAGCAAGAGGGGTGTGTGCTAAGTCCTGCCCCTTTCTCGGAGTTCATTGCCTAAGTCTGGGCTGCCGGGAGCACCTATCTCTGCCAGCAAATCGCAAACCACCTTCCCCTAGGTGTTTTGTGGGGTTAGGTGGCCTCTTAGCACCCCTACTGGATCAAGTCCCTCACGTGACTTAGGCAGCCAGACCTGTCTTCCCCTGGTTCATGGATCATTCATGGCAGGAGATGGGCATCTGGACGCCTAGAGTGAGACAGATGTGCCGGTGCCCAGAGGCAGGGATGTAGGCTGCAAGGGAAATTTTACTCCAAAAACTGAAGGCATTGAATGAGTTTAGCTGCCCACAGGGTCAGGCAGAAGCCGAGTGTGAATGTTGTGGATCACACTAGTACCAAAAAAATGGGAATCAGGTGCCTAAAAACAGGATGCAGGCCCCTAAGTACCTTTGTGGGTCCCATCCTAAATCATCCAAGCCTCCAGAGAATTGCCTTCTAAGGCAGAGCAAAGTTAACACATTTAAGAAGCAGCACCAGCTGCCAACCAGAGAAAAGCTGGACTCTGCATAAATCTGTATCCAAACATATCCCAAACTTCGGACGTGCAGCACTAGCATTTTGGTTCCATCTGTCTAAGCATTTATGCCACGCCCATCACCTTGGTATCTGGACATCATGTATTCTGTGGTGTCACTCTGGAATTGTGGTGCCTTTGGGGGATTTGAGTAGTGCACCTTTACATTTCTAAGCAGTCTCCTAGGGCTTGTCTTCACCAGAAATTTAGGTCATTGCAGAAGAGGAGTCCAGTTAGCCAATGTGATGTTAGCAGGATTTTTCAGTCAGTGGAGACACAGACAAGTCATGTTTAATACCATGTCAACTGGTCACCATGAACCCGTATGGGTGCACTATGGTCACGTGCGGTCAGCTGACTTGTCCTTGTCAACCATGTCATATTTATCAGTGTTAGTTAACGTGACGCCTCAAGATCACGTTCAGACATGACCTAATTTGAACACACGCCCCCTATGTTCAGAGTTCAGCCGCCCTCTTATCCTCCGAGCGAAGGGCAGACTGCTGGAGGATGTGCACACTGGGTGCTCTCTCTCCATCAGGCAGACATTCCTTTTGTCTCCTCTTGTATTGTTGTGTTCTTCATCTAAAATAAAGGCTGTTTTAGCTCAAAAGGATCTGATTCTTTACCCACTTACCTGGGTGGGAAATCAGGAGTAACTCCACTGAAGTCAAGAGAGTGACAACAGAGCGAGACCAGGCCTAAACTATCTCTCCATTCTTCATGTATGGAGAAACACAGCAGAGTCTATCTCTAATACAGGGGTCGGCAACCTTTCAGAAGTGGTGTGCCGAGTCTTCATTTATTCATTTAAGGTTTTGCGTGCCAGTAATACATTTTAACATTTTTAGAAGGTCCCTTTCTATAAGTCTATAATATATAACTAAACTATTCTTGTATGTAAAGTAAATAAGGTTTTTAAAATGTTTAAAAAGCTTCATTTAAAATTAAATTAAAATGCAGAGCCCCCCGGACTGGTGGCCAGGATCCGGGCAGTGTGAGTGCCACTGAAAATCAGCTCACATGCCGCCTTCGGCACGCGTGCCAGAGGTTGCTTACCCCTGCTCTAATACACGCTGAGCATAGTTACTGTGATATGGAAAATATGTTACAGGTGGTGTGTAAGGCCCTATATGCCAATTCCATCAAGGCCAAACATTTCCTAACCCGGCTCCAGGAAGAAAATGACTTGCCAAAATAATATCACTTCAAGCAGAAAGATCCAGCTTACAGGAACTCAACATACTAAACGCCCGAGAGCAAAGCTGGCAAGAACGAGCTCACAAAGGCAGCTGTTGTCCTTACCTCAACCCTTCAGAATGTGTTCCCTCTTTTAGCGAACACCATCCACCAATGTGAACGGTCTATGCGGGAAGCCAGCCCTGATGCCACAATCAGAAGCTTTGTGTTGCCGCTCGCATCTCTGACACTTGTGCAGTTTGCTGGAAAAGAATCGCCCAAGTGCTTCTGAAACCGAAGGAGAAGGAGGCACCTCAACAATTGTGCTGAAGGAAACTTCACCTCCCACATCAGCCAGCGAAAATGTTAACGAGCATAGAGCCAGGGACCCCACTGGAAACAAACCCGCTCAATTACATTTTGAGACCTATCAGTTAGCTTTGAGGGCCAGCAAAACAGCAGAGAAGCCCTTGATCTCTGTATATTGGCTTTGGGTCAACAATCCCCTTGGCTTCTCTGCTTTGGGTTAAACAGAGACTTTTTTTTTATCAGCTGCTTCCTTAATTGCCTCTTCAAGGTTTCCTCCAGACAGCTGGCTCTATTTGAAGACGGGGATTGAACTCAATGTACAGGTCAAAGCTGCACTCAGTAGCTGGGCTAACAGGGTTCTTAGGGTACGTCTACACAGCACGCCGCCACCCTCAAGAGCCCAGTCTTGGAGCCAAGGCATACACACTCAAGCCTGCAGGGCTTGTCAATGTCCAAGCTTGGGCTGGAGCTCAGGCTCTGACACCTAGAGACACAGGCGGGCTTCAGAGCCCACATTTCAGCCCGAACCTGAACATCCACCCAGCTGTTTGTAGAGCCCAGTGATCTCATGTCTGTAGACCCAGCCTCTAACACTCACTGCCGCAGGTTGCTGCTGCTTGCTGTGCAGATGGACCCTAGTGACCATGGTGTGTGTGACACTGAGTGATGGCCTCAGAGGAGTCCAAGGTGGCTTTGCCGTGGGAAGCATCAGACAAAGGCAGGGCTTCTCCAGCCACTTTGCTGGGGATGCGCCTGATTGTGGGGGTTGGGGGAAGAGTTCTTTGTTTCAGCTGCAGAGCTCAGCACTTGGGGAAATGCTTCACGAAGAGGGAGGCTTTGACCCCCGCTGTGTAGTGAGCACCAGTGAAAGAGCCGTTTGTCGTCAGGAGTTAGTGGCGGGTTGCGCCAATGGCGGGCGTGCCTCCAGAATGAGAACCGCGCAGAGAGCAAGATTTGTTTTATTACAATAGAAACCCCACGAGATTTGGATTATCCCTTGGGAAAAGACCTGCCAGTGAGAGGACTTTTAATCGGCACGGAAGGATTGTGCATTGTGAGCATGGAGAATGGAACAGATCCCCCCACTGGATGAGACAATGGGATCAGCGAATGCCTGGTTGGAGAGAGGGGTTGAGCTGAGGGGTGGACGGCTAAGGCTAAAGGACCACCCCAGGAGATTAAACACGCTGCCTCCACGGGGCCAACCGTCCTGCCACTGTCCACGGTGCCTCGCATGAGATTCACACATTACAGGGACCTGACCCAACCATCACTGACTTCATTCGGAGTTAATTCGGGACCTTGAGGAAGGCGGGACAGTCTCACTCACACCCCATCCAAGATTGAGCATCCAAGATTGTTGCTAGAGCCGGTGGTACAATAGTTTCTAGGGAGATTTTTGAACCTGTTCCCATTTTGCAAGGTTCAAAATTGATCCATTTTTTGCTACAATTTTCACAATGTTTTTAAAGAGAATTTTTTATCGAAACCATGTTTGAAATCAGTATTGAATGTTTTCATTTCCCATCAACCACATACAGGGAGTCCATTTGGATACGCTTCCTGGTGAGCACAAGCGAGGTGTTGTTTCTCAGACCTTACTGAGCACGGGAGAGCTGGGAAGGAAATGGTTTTCCTTCCCCATGAGAATTTCTGAGATGTAAAAAGTTTTTCACGCCCCCAGATTGGGACAAAAAGTCAAAATCTTGAAAAATGCCATGAACCAATAACCTGAAAACATTTCAGATTGGGTCAATGTAAATGCTTTGTTCTGATAATTTGGAAAGGTTTCATTTCAATGCCAACCATCTGTTTCTTAAAAAAATAAATAAATAAAAGGCCCACTTTATTTTATAATAAAGTAACTAAAATTGTAAACCAAAATCTTGTTTTGATCCAAAATTCAAAACTTTTCATTTTGGAAAATGTCCAAGCAGGACATTTCAACAATTTTGAAACTTAGTTTTTCAAATTTTGTTTGAACTAGGAGATTCTTTGAAACCAGCCATTTCCCACAAATTTTTGTCAGTTTTGGGGCGGAAAACACCTTTAGTTGGAAAATTCTCACCCAGCTCTAATTATTACTCACACAATATTGTGCAAAATCCCCTATACCTGCAAACACACACACGCACACAGAAATCCTCTTCTGTTGATTCTATCCACCTACATATGTCTAGTGCCACAAAAAACATGGCAACCTACCACCCACATATTGTGTAAATACATATATCAAATTTAATGCTAGTTATTCCACATGCAGCCATATAACCTTCCTTTTGATCTTCATAGTGATGGGGAAACCTCAAACATTTCAGTCATTATTATTGTTTCTTATTATTACTCCAGTAGCACATAGAGACCTCAACCAAGATCAGGGCCCCATTGTCCTGGGTGTTGTACAGAGACATAGTGAGAGACCATCCCTGCCCCACAATGCTTACAATCGAAACAGTGGTTTGAAAGTTCAGATGCAGTTTGGGCCTGTGAAGCTGGGCTGGATAAATCCTGGGAACTGACTTTTTCACCTATTCCATAAGAATTTCTGCTGCCAGGCTGTCCAGGAAGTGCAAAGTCAGGAGGAAAAGGAAAAGGAAAAACCACATTTATCTGAGTGGTGTAAAACAGGCTTGGCTCAAATCCGGATCCAGTAACGGGCAAACGTTTGTAGGAGAGGACAGGGAGTCTGATTTTTTCAGAACGAGCTCACACACATACTTTATCGCCCCCACAACTTTATTATACCAATGGCGTATACACCTACACTCGCACACTCTGCTCTTTGGTGTGCTGTGCTGCCCCCATACACACGCACACACCCACTTGTCACTATTATACACTAACCTGCAACGAGCCTCCGGTGTGTTTTATGCACACCCACACCCACTCCCCGAATTTTATACTAGTTCTTATTGTATATTCATCTGGGCACTCCTCCCATCTGACATCTTTAACGCACGAATACACACACACACACACACTTTTGGTCTATGTTACATTCCCCCACATTTTCTTCTGATCTCCGCTTGCACTTTCCCTGCACACATAAGCACACACACACACACACACACAGGCACACACAAACCCCCTTCTGGTCTTCATTACACTTTCCCTGCACACACACACATACAGGTCACTGGAGGGTGACTGCACACAGAGAGCCACTCCAGTCACTCACCAATGCCTCTCTTTCCTGTCCTGCATTTCAGATCCCCAGCGATGTCTTACCCAGCTGTCCAAGAGGATTCTAGATGTTAATTTCTGGTGGTGGCAAGTAGGGCGGGAGAAGGTGGGGAGTATGGAAAAGAGAGGAAGGGGGGGAAATGGAAAATACAGTGGTGTTTGCTTTGGGGTTAACCAGATGCTGAATTCTGACAGGTGCACACTGGAGTGAATCATATGAGGAGAGGTCTCTTTTCTCTCTGCCCGCTGATGTGCCAGTCTGGCTGCTCCAGCACAATGAAAGCTGTTTCAAGGTTACTTAAGCGATAAATTATGTTATATGCTTAGCGTCCCCGCCAATAACACCCACCCAGGACTTGCTCACCCTCCATTTATTTTCTCTTTCCAGATGCACGGCTGGGAAAGCTGCTCCTTCCCTCTCAATTCATTAAGGGGAAGAAGGGGCTATAGCCATTAAATCACCCATTGAAAGGTGACCGTGGATCATTAAAAGAGCAGGTGCCAGATCCTCAGTGGGCGTCGATCTGCTGAAGTCAGTGGCGCTGCTCTGATTGACACCCGCTGGGAGGGTCTGGCCCCAGAAGCAGCGTGGGAGTTGGCGGGGGAATCGAAGTGAAATCAGACCCAAGGCAGAAATGACATGGGTGCTGGCAGAGACGCCGAAAGAGCAGTCATCACAGAGAATCAAAGCTACTCAGCAGCACTCCTTCAATGGGCCCGATTCTGCATTCCCCTCTCCTCGCGCAATCAGTGAGGGCTGGGCCCAAATCAGAAGGCAGCCCCTTTGCACTGGAGTCAGCACTCACACAAGGTGCAGGGCAAGGTACAGGCAGACCCACGATCTCCATGGACCCCCTGAGGGTATTCACCTGTGAGGGAGATGGAATGTTGCCACTGGGCCTAATCCTGCTTTTAGTTACACTGGTGTAGATCTGGAGTAACTCCACTCATACCCAACATAATCAGGAACAGGCACAATGGGCATTTGCTGGGTCTTACTGACATTTCCTTAAATATCCCTCAGCCAATACAAGCGCCATCCCTCCTCTTTTCTCTTCCTTTTACATCAAAGTGCTTTCAGAGCAACATCTGCCAGCCCCAGCAAGCCTGACTCCCTACATCCTAGGTGTGAATGGCCTTAGCCCCACAGAGAAACATTCCATCTGGATTTGCCCAGGGATGGAATCTCTTTTTTTTCCCTAACCCTAAACCACTGGGTGAGCCCCAAGCCAGATGTGCAGGGAGCGTAGCCTCATGATTCTTATGGAACTTCCCATTCACAAAAATGCCGCTCTTCTAATCTCAGCAGTATACACAGGAATGGGTTCGCAGATTCCAAGATCAGAAGCGACCACTGTGAATAGTTGTCAGTGATGGAGAATCCACCACAATCCTTGGTAAATTGTTCCCGTGGTTAATTACTCTCACCATTAACGATTTACGCCTTATTCCCAGTCTGAATTTGTCTAGCTTCAACTTCCAGCCATTGGATGGTGTTAGACCTTTCTCTCCTAGATGAAAGAGCCCATTATTAAATATTTACTCCTCACAAATATATATTGTAGACTGCAATCAAGTCTATGATCCCTTAACTTTCTCTTTGTTAAGCTAACTAGATTGAGCTCTTTGAGTCTACCACTATCAGGCAGGTTTTCTAATCCTTGAATAATTCTCATGGCTCTTCTCTGAACCGTCTCCAATTTACCAACATCCTTCTTGAATTGGGGCACCAGAACTGGACACAGGATTCCAGCAGCAGTTACACCAGTGCTAAATATAGAGATGAAATAACTTCACTGGTCCTACTTGAGATTCCCCTGTTTATGAATCCCAGGAACACATGAGCTCTTTTGGCCCCAGAGTCACACTGGGAGCTCATGTTCAGGTTATTATCCAGCAACCCCCACATTTTTTTGGAATCCCTGCTTCCCAGGATAGAGTCCCTCATCCTGGAAGTAGGGCCTGCATTGCTTGCGCCCAGTTTACCAAGCTATCTAGATCGCTCTGGATCAGTGATCTGTCCTCTTCATTATTTACTGGTCCCCACAGGTTTTGTGTCATTTGCAAACTTTGCCAATGATGATCTTATGCTTCTTTCCAGGTGATTGATGAAAATGTTAAATATTGTAGGGCTGAGAGCCAATCCCTCTGAGACCCCACTAGAAACACGTCACTCAGTGATGATTCCCTGTTTACAATTACATTTTGAGACCTGCCACTTAGCCAGCTGTGGATCCATTTATTGTGTGCTCTGTTAATTGAATATTGTTCTATTTTTTTAATCAAAGTGTCATGCTCTACCAAGTCAAATACCTAACAGAAGTCTATTATATCAACACTATTGCCTTTATCAACCAAACTTGTAATCTCA
The DNA here is from genome assembly GCF_020497125.1 of Mauremys mutica. NCBI lineage: Eukaryota > Metazoa > Chordata > Testudines > Geoemydidae > Mauremys > Mauremys mutica. Next base: position 7,027,689 of record NC_059095.1, read on the forward strand.
TTAAACAAAGATATCAAGTTAGTTTGACAGGATCTATTTCCCATAAACCCATGTTGATTTTCATTAATTACATTACCCTCCTTTAATTCTTTATTAATCGAGTCCTGTATCAGCCACTCCATTATCTTGCCCAGGATCAATGTCAGGTTGACAAGCCTATAATTACCTGGGTCATCCCTTTTCCCCTTTTTAAAAATTGGCACAACATTAGCTGTCTTCCAGCCTTCTGGAACTTCTCCAGTGTCCCAAGACTTATTGAAAATCAACATTAACAGTCCAGCGAGCTCCTCAGCCAGGAGAATAACTATGGATCCAAGTGAATATATCAGTGCAATGGTATGAAAACCTCTGGCTCAGGTGCAGTCCTCTGCCTCCTGGAGGTGCAGCACAGACAGAGGAAGGAAGGATGGAAGACACAGGTAGCTTTAAGATACATTTTGGTCCTCTGGCTTCTGGGCTGCTCCAGGGGTCTAAATGAACCCTAGTGTGAACCAAAACAAAGAGTCTGCTTTACAGTAATCTGATGAGGGCTGCTTGTAGTGCGGTGTGCCTTGGGCCTGCCCCCCATCACTCCAAGCTGGGCCCCCAGATGGGTCTCTGAGCCAGGGCTTGCAGTGGGCGTGGTATGGGAGACTGGAGTCTCGTGTGTCCAACTTTCTCACAGAAAGTCTTCTTCAAAGGCTGGGGGCCTGATGCACCATGGCCTTTGTGCAGCCACTTACATCCGTGCAAAGCGAGCATAAAGTGCTCCCCTTCGGATTTCCTTTGCACTAGTGTAAATGAGTGCACATGGCACAGGCCAAGAGGGAAGTAGGCACTTTGATCTATAGAGCGCCTATGCAGTGCAATCAGCAACTTAGGCCGTGGTTGCTGCTTCTGTGCCGGGACCTGGGGAAATCCTGACATTAACCACCACAGGCTGCATTAGCCAGTCTGGGTGGTACAGGCAGCGAGAACCACAGGGTCTATCTGTGGGCAGTTGCCTCGATAAAAAATCCCCTTAATGTTCATTGCAGCTGAGTCCTATCTCTCCCTGACTGCACGTCGCACTGCAGGGCCTTCTGCGTCCATACCCAGCTCGCTATGTTCTCAGAAGGTCTGAGTGTGCCAGATGCCCTTGTTGTCAGCTGCACACAGAATTGGATGCCACATGCTCAAACCATGTACAATTAGGTGCAACTGTTTCTCCACTCCAGAAAGATGGAGCGTCGATGGAGCAGCAGTTATGGTTGTGCACCAGTAATTTTCAAAGGACAATCATGTGTCCATTGTCCATTTCGGCCGGAGCAAATGAAGACGAATGAGAACGTTGATTAAGTAAATTTAGATGCTCCATATGCCTCTATTCACTTACGGCAAGGAGGCCAGGATTACGAGAAGCATCAGAAGGGAAAATCTCCACAGGGCAAATTGGTACTTAGTCAGAATTTCACTCCGTCTAACTTGTTTCAGAGGCAGATACAAAAAATCAGGTCATCTAAGATTTGGGTAAAGATTTTAAAGGTTGAGAAATGGGCCCTGGCCGTCCTCATAAAACAACAATAATGACTAACTGTGTCCTCCAATAACATTTCTCTCTCTCTTTTCATCCAAGGAGCTCCAAGCAGTTTACAAACATCGTGTAAGTAACCCTCCCACCAGCTCTGGAAGGTAGATGGATATTTCGACACCCCCTCCCCCCCCCCGACACACGCACCTTACATTGAGGATGGGAAAACTAAGGAATAAAGAAGTGACATTTTCAAAAGTCAATTTGGGTTCCCTTCTTGAGAGGCTTAGGGCCTGGCTTTCAGAGCTGCTGAGCACCCACAGTACCCACTGACTGCAGATGGATTTGCGGGTGCTCAGCACCCATGGAAATCAGGCCCTCGGAGTCTCAAACCGGGCACCTAAAAACTAAGGCACAATAAAATTAGTGGCCACTTTTGAAAATTTTTGCCTAACTGACATCTTCAAAGTCACTCAGTGGCCGAGCTGGGGAGAGTACCCAGAAGTCTTGGTTTTTGTCCCCGGTAGCTGTAATCAATACTGGCTCCCATAACCATCAGAACAATAGGGTTATTTCACAGAGTGACTTATAGCTGTTATTCTAAGGAGAGCTTGTCAATATATTTGTTTTCCTTTTGATATACAGCTGCGATAGGAAGCCATGCATGAACTTTATTAAACCTGGCTAATTTTTTATCAGTTCTGTGAGCTATTGATTCCATCCCTATAGTTATGTGGCTCGGCTTCAACCTGAAAAAAAAAATCATTTAAAAACAAAAAGAGCAACGAATTCCCCAGAAATGCAGCTAATACAGGAGGCAAATGTCACCGTTTGGATGCACAAGGAGAATCCTTTCGATCAATTGGCCAAAGACAAGTGTATTATTTAGGAGCCATTTGCAAACAGGCAAATTAAACCAGGATCATTTTTTAAAAAAAGAGGAAACAGCTTGACAATGGATCTGAAGCAGCTAAATGACTTTTCTTAGCACATCTAGGGCTAGATTATGCCTGTCTCCTGGATGGATGCACAAGGAAAGGGAGGACAAAAGGAGCTTGCTTTCCCACTCATGCACCCTCCCTACATTCGACTGAGCACAAGGAACCACTGCACCCACCAAGGGAGGAAGAGGGTACAAATGTCTGGGCACACGCTGCATCATTCTAAGGGGAGTAGCAGTGGGTCACTGCCTGGGATCCCCAAGACAGACGGTACCTCCTTGGATCATGGTGCCACCTGGGGATTCCTAGATGCAGCTCCGCCGTGCCTCTCAGTTCTGGGCCATGTCCATCCAGCACAATCTGGCTCATAACATCTACATGTAGCGTAATGACACGGTGACCCTAAACCACATCCCCAGCTCCAAACACCCTGAGCCCTGGGTCAGTCTGGGTTAGAACTTTGTGGCTCAGATCCCCCAGTCCAAAGGGCGTACAGCACCGATCTCTGTGGGCCCATCCCAAGCTCACAAAAGAGCCAGAGTAAAAGGGCTTTGCTTACAGAACCTGCGAGAGAGCTGCGGGATGGAATCCACACCACCAAGATGGAACCTATGTCAGAACCATCCAAGCGACTGGGCTACACCCAGCTATTTGTGGGTCTTGGGGGAGAAGGCACCGGCAGATGCCTTCCTACCCAATGTGGGTCTATGTCAGCGAAGTCCCTGGCATGCACACATTCCCCCAGCTCTGCAGAGAGCACCTCCAGGGAGAGAGTTCTGCTACGTCTCAGCAGACACCAGTTCCCGTTAGGTACCAAAAGAAGCAAGCAGGTTTTCAAAAGAGCTCAGCCTCTTGGGTGCCGAGTGATTGGGACAATCTGGCCACCAAGTGTCCAACTGGCAGCACGCCCTGCTGTAAATTATGAACAAAATGTACAGTGGCAAGGAACCAGCTCTAACCTAGGGGTGCCTGAGCAGTTGCATTTGCCCACCCGTGCCATTTGCATGCTCACAAACATGGCTGACACTGGCATGCCAATACACTGTGAAAGGGTACGTCTAGCCTTTGATAGTGATAGCTTTCCGGGCTGCCTTCTAGTTAGCATTTCAAAGTAAACAGCTGATGCTCTTGCTTGCTCAAAGCTTTTGCATTCTAAACTGGTTGGGGAGGGGATTTCTTTTCGTTTTTTTAATCTTTAAATCTTCATGGCTACGTGATACGCACAAACAAACCACAAGTGTGCCTATCTTGTGAGGGGACTGGCAACAAGCATAAAGATGCTTATCTGCAACAATAGGGCAACACGCTTTGCCACATCAATATCATGGCGCTTGCACTTGGATTAGCACGTCAGGATGGCTTTGATAGGCTTCCTTTGGTTTAAACTTAATCCGCTGGTGCTCCTCTGCCGTGGGCTGCTTGAGACCAGCTGTGAAGCATCATCGTACAAGACAGAACATATGCCCGAGTAAACAAATTAAGGCTTTCTCCAAAACAACAGGCCTGTGGCTTCCTGGAAAAGCAGCAAAGAGAAACTTAATCAACAGCAGCGGGTGAAATGGTAAAGGGGAGGAGACGGACCTCTGCTAATGAAGGTGATGCTTTGTGATTGCAAATGCTCCCTCGCAGAACTCACGTAGAGAATGCACGGGTTGGCTTCCCAGGGTAATGATGCAGAACACTGCACTGTGCCTGATGGAATTTGACCATGTGGTCAGCTTTAAGGGACGTATAAAAGGCCTTGTCTTCACTAGCGAAAAGGGGAGAGCCTAGAGCAGGGGTAGGCAATCTATGGCACGGGTGCCGAAGGCGGTACACGAGCTGATTTTCAGTGGCACTCACACTGCCCGGGTCCTGGCCACCGGTCCCGGGGGGCTCTGCATTTTAATTTAATTTTAAATAAAGCTTCTTAAACATTTTAAAAACCTTATTTACTTTACATACAACAATAGTTTAGTTATATATTATAGACTTAGAGAAAGAGACCGTCTAAAACCGTTAAAATGTATTACCGGCAAGCAAAACCTTAAATCAGAGTGAATAAATGAAGACTCAGCACACCACTTCTGAAAGGTTGCCGACCCCTGGCCTAGAGTTTACCTCAACCTGCTAATGTGTTAAAACTACAACTGCCTTGTACACACTAGGTTTTTAGCTTTTGTCCTGTGTGGATGCACCCTTAGGGGCTTGTCTACACACACAAGTTGCATTAATGCCGTTTAAATTAAATCAGTTTAAGAAGTAATTTAAATCTGTGCAAACCATTGTGTGGACAATTTGGTATCACTTTAAACTTGTTTTATATTGGTTCTTCTCTAAACAAAGCCTTGTCTACAAAGTGGAGCCAAAATAACAGAATTGTTTTAATCCATCTTTACAAGGCTACCCACACCTCTGTTTCCTTTCTTGTCTCATTCCTCAGATGTCTAGCCCCTTGCCGTTACCTTTCTCAGGGAGGAACCTCATGATTCTTCCTCACTGAAGGTATGTCTCCATTGCCATCAGAGGTGTAGACACACCCAAGCTAGCTTTTATCTATCTAGCTCAAATAACAGTGGAATCATAGAACATCAGGGTTGGAAGGGACCTCAGGAGATATCTAGTCCAACCTCCTGCTCAAATCCCCAGACAGATTTTTGCCCCAGATCCCTAAATGGCCCCCTCAATGATTAAACTCACAACCCTGGGTTTAGTAGGCCAATGCTCAAACCACTGAGCTATCCCTCAGTAAAACTGCAGCTAATCTAGCCACTCTAGTACATACCCAGGCCAGATCTACTCTCAAAAGTGAGGTCAACCCAGCTACATCACACAGGGATGTGAAAAATCCACCGACCTAACCCCTGGTGTAGACAGAGTTAGGACAAAAGAATTCTTCCATCAACTGAGCTATCGCCTCTCGGGGAGGTGGATTAACTACAGCAAGGGGAGAACGGTCCCCTCCTGTTGCTGTAATAAGTCTCTACACTGAAGGGCTCCTGCAGTGTCACTGTAGTGATTTAAGTGTAAGCCCGTGGCCAGGCTTGTACACTGCTATTGTAAAAGCTTTGGCCGTCACATCTCTGATTGCAGCGCAGACATGGCCTGCGAACCCTCTCTCGTTTATACCGACTGCTTGCCATCCTGCCCAAACTGGGCCTCAGGCATCTGTGGTGACTGGGGGTCACCAAATGAAATTAATAGGCAGCAGGTTTAAAACGAACAAAAGGAAGTATTTCTTCATACAACGCACAGTCAACCTGTGGAACTCCTTGCCAGAGGATCTTGTGACGGCCAAGACTATAACAGGGTTCAAAAAAGTACTAGATAAATTCATGGATAGGTCCATCAATGGCTATTAGCCAGGATGGGCAGGGATGGTGTCCCTAGCCACTGTTAGCCAGAAGCTGGGAATGGGTGACAGGGGATGGATCACTTGGTGATTCCCTGTTAATTCCCTCTAGGGCACCTGGTATTGGCCACTGTCAGAAGACAGGATACTGGGCTAGATGGACCTTTGGTCTGACCCAATATGGCCGTTCTTATGTTCTTATGTGTCTTCCCTTCAGGAATCTGTGACCAACGAGATTAACCTTCTTGAAACAAAGTCTATTTATTTAGCAGTTGGAACCAAGCATTGGAGAAAAAAGAATTTTAAAACAACGCACAGCACACATGCATCTTTAGACTCATCTGAGCTTACACTTCACAACAAGCCAGGCTTTCTTCCTAAGTTACAGGAGCAGAAAAGATCCAACTTCTAGGCAGCCCAAAGCCTCTTGACTGTCGGTGTGTGACTTATCTGGTTCTCCCAGACTGACCAGCCCTGTTCAAACTGCTGGTGGTGAACCCCATGGGCTACTTGAGGCATAAAGGTTATACATTCTGACCCGAAGAAGAGCTCTATGTAGCTTGAAAGCCTGTCTCTGTCACCAACAGAAGTTGGCCCAATGAAAGATATTCCCTCCCCCATTTGTTAGAAAGGCTATTAGGTGGCTATGCTCTGCTACCTAGTCAGACCATTATACGGTACAGAAATAGCACCCGAGTAACAAACCCAAACACAATATTAATCATTCTTAAGTAACATTCCAACTTTTGTACCTGCACCACCAGTTATTTTGGTGCAAATCTGGGTGGGCACTCTGATTTTGGGTGACATGTCCTACTTTTATTGAACTTGAGTGAGTAAAAACAGACTTTGGCCAAGATCAAAAGAGGTTTGAGTTCAAAATGATTTCATTATTTTGGTTCCAGTTTGGGTGTAGACCAGTCCTAGTGTACAGGTTCAAGCTAAACCGATAGACGGCAAGTTTCAACGGATATCAGGGCATCCAAATTGTCACCAGTTTACCTAAATTGGTTTAAAATCACATCTTTAGTTAAACTGGAGCAACTCTGTGTGTAGACCAGAACTTAGGTCCTGTAGTCACATGCAAGACTCCTCTGCAGAGTCATTCTAGTTTCAGGTGCTAAAAACCTAAATTAAGACTCAAGCCACTGCTAAGCCACCCTGGTGGATGGGTCCAATCAGCCCCAACCCAGATATAGAGGGGGTGAGAATGTGTCTTTGGGTCCAGAGGGAACTAGGACAGAGGAGACGCTGGATGGAAAATCCTAGGGACAGTTTGGAACACAGAAATCGCTAGTATCCTGCCTCTGGCATTGACCAGTGTGAGATGTTTCAGAGATGTGTAGGAAATGCCATAATGTCTAATTATGGAATACCTGACCTGCAGTGGAAGTGTCTTCTTCATCCCAGGCTGTTAGTGGTTGGCACCTGACGGGCAGTCATACCTATGGATGAGTGCAATGAAGGCAGAATTGCTCGATGCCAAGTGGACTTTCTACAGAGAGACACGTGTTTCAGGCTCGGCCCTGATCAAATAACCTATCGGTCCATCTCCCAGAAGAGTCCCAAAGAATGTAGACCATGCTTTAAAATCAACAGTGATGTGCTATGGCAGTTCAGAGCCCAACACGGCACAGGTGAAAGCCTATCCACGCTCTGCCTCTGGCTTTTGAAAGATTGTAATATTGTTGTCTGTGATCTCTTTCCTGTGAGCAAGAGACCAAAGCAGAGACCCGGCTGCTGTGACTACAAGGAGCATCTGGCAATGCAAAATCTAGATCTGGGTCTGGATTCCCGTATGCACTCCCACTCCCCAAATTAGATGATTTTCAGATCCAGGCTTTAGCTCTGGCCTCCTCGCTCATTAGAATTGGATTGTGTGGGCTAAACTCCTTTCCGACAGCAGCGATTCCATTTTCCTCTGGTCTTAAACAGCTTCAATCCATCTTACTGCATTACAGAATCTGTGTTGATTGTTCTACTGTACTGAGTAATAACAAGTTGTACTTTCCAGATTACCCCAGGGAACTGTATTCACAGCTTAGCTGCACCATGTATTCGGGAGGGCAGGCACACAACGGGGTAATTTGATTTGTCACAACAATGCAGAGAGCTTCTCCTGGGAAGGGAGGGGGATGGTGGAGCGGGAACAAACGGGGATTGGCTGCTCAGGGAAGGCAGAGAAGGAAGAAGGGGACAGGACTTTGGCAAGAAGGTGGGGGAAAGCCAGTGAAAGGATACGAGGGGCCTAATTCCCCTGCGGCAGGGTGCGAATAACTCCCCCTGACCCTGTGCGTGGAGAGACAGATGAGGCAGTGGCAAGCGGAGAAGCAGTGGAGGGGGCAGGAGGAGCAATGGGGCATCTAGACCACAGAGGGGAGGGGAAATGAAAGGTGGCTAAACAGATTTATGCTTCCAGGCACCCCAGGCTTTCCCAACAGCCAATAAACTCTCCCTCCTGGGAAAGAAAGCCTGCAAGAGGCTGGAGTGATAGTCAACGGAAGAGCGAGTTATAATACAAACCATTGGTTGGAGCAATGGACTGAAGCAGTTTAAAACTTAGTCACATTGAATTTCAGAGGTCTGTGATCCCCATTTCCCCCAAACCATGAGGCACAGGTGCTGAGATGTGTGGTGGTAGGGAAAGGCAGTGGAAGATGTGGGATGGCGCCGCGGGACTCAGGGCCCCGAGTTCTACTCCCATCTCTGCCACAGACTCAGTGTGTGAACATCGGCAGGTCACGTCCCTTCTCTGTGCCTCAGTTTCCCATCCGTGAAATGGGGAGGATACTTACCATCCCAACTGGCCTGAGATCCTGGGATGTATAGGGAAAGATATTATTTCTTTCTGGTACAAATATCATCAAGAAAAAAGAACCCTTTGCTGGCACTCACTGGTTACAGAGCAGACTGATATCACAGGAGTCCAGTTGCCAGATGTGGGAGCTCAAATCGCCCTCCATGCAACTGACTTCAGCAGAGCTACTTCTGGCTCCTCACTTTTTACCTGTACTGTTAAGAAACATCTCTGCAGATCAGTGGTACATGTGAGCAGGTCCAGAAGTGACCGTCATGTAATCCGCTGAGACAAGATAATCATGCGTGTAACTCTGTAATAACCTGGCAGGGGGATTTGGTCTCCTCCCACGGGAAATGCAAGCGAGAGACAGGGGCAGGGGAAACCCCTGTACGTGCATGTGCTGTGGGGAGGGAAGTGAGCGGGATCACTGGGCGAGGGAGTAACCGAGTTAACAGGGACTGTAGTGCACAAGGAAATCTTGCTTTCTTTCTCTGAGCCTGATTCTGGTCTCCTTCCCAACAGGGTAAGTCCAATGGTTTCCGTGATGTTATTCCTAATTTACGCTGGTGTATATGAGCCCAGAATTGCACTCTCTCTCTCTCCCGCTAATGGATATTTGAGATAGAGGGCCAGATCTTCAGCTGACGTAAAGCAACATCAATCCACGGAAGTCCATCTAGCTACAATGAGTTGCCCTGGCTGAGAATCTGGAACTAAACTACAGTGAAAGTGAACATGCAGAAGTGGTCGGGTGAGTTATAGGCTAGTTGAGCATAATGGTCCCTTCCTGCTGGAAAATCTATTAATCTATATCAAAGCATCACTCTTTAGATGGACACAATAACTCAACCCTCGATCCTACAGTGGTTTCCCTCCATTCAGAACCTTATGTTTCTGCAGAACCCCATTGACTTCAATGAGGCTCTGCAGGACTCCACCCAGGCGTCGCTTGCTACAGATCAGGGAGCAGATTAGTCAGTGTGTGCACAGGGGCAGTCAATTATTTTTTGTCACAGTCCAAATTTCTTGGCCCAGGTATAATCAAGGTCCAGACTCCAGAGAAAATACTTAAAAACTAAGAACAGTCATTATAATAATAAGTACGTAAAAAGACTTTGGGGTCTGTTCAAAAGCATCTGGCAATGCAGATCTGGCCCATGGTCTGCCTATTGACTGCCCTGTGGGGTGAATTACACCCACTGATCGAACTATTGCTAGCACTATAATGACATGGTTTTCATCTGGAGATCATCAAAAGCCCCCCCAACCCCCCAGCCTTCTACAACAAATCACCATAATCATAAAAACCACCCTACTGAATAGTAAAGATATACATTTTATCTATGACATACTACACACACACACCCCTTGCTAAATGGGATTGCGAGGGTGAGGTGGTCAGGAAATTATTTTGACAAAATGTTTTTTCATCAGAAAATTCCAATTTGTTGAGAAAGTTTCTCAGATCCAGGATGGAGAGAGAGAGACCCCAGAATAGGCAAAATTTCCCACTGTCTGGGTAGGTGCCTTAATCTCTGGGCTACACCCTCTGCCCCGATGATCATTTATTTATACAAAGTGAAATGGCACCAACTGGTGAAACTGAGAGACAGGGCCCCAAATCAGGCACAGCAGGGACTTGAAGCAGGTTCTCACACATTCCAGGTAAGTACCCTAAAGCAATTAGCTACCCTGAGCTGGGTATCTTCCTGGGTTTGGGGGTAAAAACCATTCAAAAGGCCTAGATTTTGTTCCAATGCCAAATGAAAACAAAGGCACAATACTCGATTTTTGTGTATGTGTGTGTGAAATGGAATTCTTGTTTTCCGGTCAGCCCTAGCTATGAGTCTGCATTGGAAGCCGGCTGCTGCTGGATACATGCAGTGAATTTAGGTTTATGAGCACAGGGAGTGAGAAATGGGGAAGTCCCCAGAAAGCCAGGAGACTGTCAGTCATTTTATTCCAGTGTACCAGTTCTCGCCACGAGCGTTATGCGCTCAGTATAAACACAGAGAAGCAGCATGGTCCAGAATGTAGGATAAGGGACCTAATATATATGCACCCCGCTGGGATGCGAAATACAACCATAATGCAAATCATAAGGAACAATAAGACACATTAGTTATGAACCCACATCACACACCTGGCTGGGCTGCTTTTCTAGTGCTGCAAAAGCCTTTGAATAAAACATCCAGATCTATTTCACCGTTGAAGCAGCTCCAATTCACGTTGGATCTGAGGCCAGAAATACAATCTTTGCTAGAGTTACAATGATGTCCCTGTGACAGCGCCAGTCACCTCAATATCTCAGATGCTGATTGAATCTTCCTGGCAGGGCCAGTCTCCTGTGAACTAGATTCTGGTGGCAGTTACACTGGTGTAAATCCAGAGTAACTCCATGGACTTCACAGGAGTCGCTCAGGATTTCCACGGGAATAAGTGAAAGCAATATCTGGTCTTGGGTCTCTGTGTCTACAGAGGGTTTCAGCCCAACAATGGACTGTAAGAGAACGGTATAGGAAGTGTAAGTGATCGGTTAATAGAGAGGTAAATGGTCTCTTCCTTTCCTCTAGTTTGGATCTTTGTTCAAGTGGTGAAATGGGACCGGTTCCCTGTAATTGCTCTGCTCTCACATATAACTGCTGCCTCCCATGTGTGGCTTGTTGACATTTAAATAAGTCGCAATTATGTTGAGGAAGTAGATTGCACAGACCCCAGAGGATATGGGTAGAGGACACATCCAGGAGTGGCTGCAACATATTTAACACACGCATGCATGACTCACGCTGATTTGCATTGAGTATATCCGGGGGCGCAGGGGGAGATACAGTTTATCCTAAACGCTGGTTGAAAGGAATATAGCATGTTCCTTGAGTGGCTTCTCTTGCAAACCATGTGCGTCAGTGAATTTCAATGGGATTTCGGTGCCTAACTCCCTTCAGCTCCATTGAAAATCTCAGCATCTGTTCCCTTTCCTCGCTCCCCTAGACCCTCTCTTCTGCATACTCTAACCCTGGCCTCATTTCCCCTCTCTCTCACTCCTGCTCTCCACCCACTTCTCCTTCCCCTCCCAGAAAGGATCCCTCCTTTGACGCCCGTCCCTCCAGCTTTACACTTGCTGCTCCGTGCCTTTTGTGTCCATTTCCCCCAAATGCTGGCCTCCTCTCTGCTTCAGTCCCTTCCCCACTCCGCTTTCTGCTCCCAGATCCCCTTTCCAGTTACGCTCTAAACCCACCAGTCTTCTTATTGCCCCAAACCTTCCTGCTAATGGCACTAGTTCTCCACCCTATGATGCCACCCTGGCCTAACAACTTCTCTGTGCAACAGCTGTTGCGACAGATGTTGACATAGAAACTGGAAAGATCGATTAGGTTTCCTGACCCAGTTATTCCTATTAGAGACCACTTCCCTAGGGGAGGGAGTGCAGGCCAGCATTTAGGGAACTGGACTAGGACTCAGGAGACCCAGGATCTATTGCTGGCTCTGGGGAAAGCCATTTCTGATTGACCCAGGCTGGGACGCTCACTGTCGCGGGCTGTGTAAACACACCCGACGCGTTACTCTAATATGAAGCAATAAGAATGGTAATTTCTAAAGACAAATCCACTCATGGATCTAATGGCAGCTCAGCCTCCCAGTGTTACACGCATGCCATGGCTGTAACAATTACAGAGCTTGGAGACCTCAACAAGTAATAGCAGGGTAGTATTAAGGAAACCAGAATAAAATAAACTCCTTGAAATCCGATGAGCCATTTGAGCTCTGTGCTGCATGCTTCTCTCCTCGATTGCAGGATTATATTAGGAACGAAGCTTCGCTCCTTGCCTGCAGTTGCATCTGAACTCTCCAGACCCTCTGCCAATCTGATCACAGATGAATTGGAGAATGTAGGAGGCTTCTAGGGACTCTCTCTGACTGTGTGTCTGCACAGCCTCTGGCATAATGGCGCCTTGACCTTGGTTGGCATCGCAAGGTGTTACTGTAATATAAGATGATGTCACCCAACCCAGCATCAATATTGCAAAAACACACACCAGGATATGCATCAAACCCGGTACAGGCTTGTAAAAATATGCACCAACGGGCAAAAATTGATATGAAAAATGAAGGGAGGTTCAGGTTTTAGAATAAACTCTTCCAAAAGCTTAGAAGCCTATTCAGTCCTTCAGATGTTCCCACAAGACCACCCTGCTATCTAGGCTTTTTATAAGCGTGCCCATCACTATGGTGTCTGTCCAGCCTCACAGTTTTCCTTCTCACAACTAGCCCATGCCCTCTAAGAGGCTCTGGCTCCTGCTGCTTCCTGTCATCTTCTAAAACTAAGGACTTCTGGCTTGCTACTACCTTCTTCCACCTTCAGGGCTGGATGGCATCTCAGGGGGCATCTCATCCTTCTCGCTTCTTTCTGCACTTCTGAAGTTCCCATCTCTCTCTCCCCCCTCCCTCCCTTGCACAAAAGCCTTGTCTCTTACTGGGACCCAGAGCTAGGGTCCGGGAAAAACACAGCAGCCAGTGAGTGATGTCACAAAGACTTGGGCAGCTGCGTGCAGCTAATGAGAAAGGAGGCATCGTCTGGGAGCCATACAGCTGGACTAGGCAGTGAAAAAAGCTGCTGACAGCAGCTCTAAGGGAAGGGACTGGGAGACAATAACCCGCCTCATCCTGTCGTCGTTATTGCCTTAGAAGGCTTGAGCATGTCTCTCTGATGCCATCAAAGAAGATGAGCAGAGCTGAGTTCTCCTACTGCTCCCCATAGAGTCCCCTGAAGCCAACGGCTGCGATTAGATAGGAACTAGGTCGGCACACTGAGAGACCACCAGCAGCTGCCAGCATGTGGTCTCTGCTGCTGACTCCTCTCTGCCTGATCACTGTATTCCTGCTCTTAGAGGCGCCCATGGCTGAAGTCTTTGTTTATGTGGTCTACAAGCAGAACTCCACCTGCACAGATTTTAGAGCGTTGTCTGCCTGCCTGGGGCCTCCTGTCCCGAGAGAGGGCCTGAGGGGTTATCTGATTGAGGCAGCACCTGCAAACGCCTGTCACCCTATCGGGGGTCCACCAGCAGGCGGCAATTCCTCGGCAGCCTTCATCGCGCTCATAAGTAGGTATGACTGCCCGCTGGGGGTTAAGATCCTTCATGCTCAGCAAGCTGGCTATCAAGCTGCTATTGTCCACAACGTGAACTCAGAGAAACTGGTGACAATGGTGACCAACGTTGAAGAAATCAGGCAGAAGGTTGGAATTCCTTCTGTCTTTACTGGGGAATCAGCCTCCAAGCAGCTGAGAAGGGTTATGGGCTCTGAAAAAGGCATTCATGTTACTCTAGTGGTACCTGAACATTATCATAATCCCTGCTGGGACAATGCAAAGCTCTCCATCGGGGACACTGCTAGGCACTACTGGGATCTCCAGTTTGGATATTGCTCCAAACGCATGATTTCTCTTTTCATCCAGGAGTTTGGCATAGCAATCGGCATGATCGTGTGCACCCTGCTGGTTGTGGGCTGCATGAGATGGTGCAGGAAGAGCCAGAAGATAACCGTGAGCACATTCAAAACGGGAGACAAGTACGTTACATGTGTGATCTGTATGGCCGAGTATGAAGAAGGAGACCAGCTGAAGATCCTCCCTTGTTCTCATGTCTATCATGGCACGTGCATAGATTCGTGGCTTCTCATCCAGCCCCAGCGTAAGACCTGTCCAATCTGCAAACAGCAAGTGACTGTTGCCAGATAGACCTTTGACATGGACATGCATCGAAATGTCCCTCTGCAAGTGTAAAACGTTTTAGATGAGGGAAAATAAAATGAGTTTGAGATCACAGCTGCTGGAAGTCTCTGGTGTGTACACACACACACACACACACAAATCACTAACATTTCCTGTAGCTTTCTCCAGGAGGAAAATATATACAGTGCAACCTATTTTACGCAGAGCCCATGGGGCCAGTAACAATCAGTTGCCTAGTACAGGTGAGTCTTTAATTAACTACAGGGCTAACAAAACCATACTGGACCACTGGGCATACTTTAAAGGGGATATTTCAACAAGGGGTTGCCCACTGAAGGTGCAGCACTTTAGGGATCGAGTGACAAAGACTCTGAGCATCCACAGCACCAGCTGAATTCAGTGGGAGAATGAGAACCTCTGGATATCAGGCTCATGTAGCCAGGTATTCCAAAGAGCTCAAAGCCAGAAATTTCAAGTGCTCCATCCCCACAGCTAAGCCATAGCCCTTGTCAGCCCTAGGCTTTCAAAATTAATGTGTCAGAACACTCCCCAAAATCATGAGATTGGCTTACAGATCATAAGATATTTCTGAATAATAAACTTTTGGGATCTTCTTATTCACCTTCCAGTTTCTGACACTGGAGTCACATTTTAAATCTTCCTCTGCCCCCATGAGGGCTAGACATTTAAATGAAAGCTGAGATTCTCTTTCAATCCCTTGACTCCAGCAGTCGGAGCTTTGAGGTAAACAACAAATATTGCGAGACTTGCAATAAAATCATGAGAATCGGCAACACTGCCAGATCTTTTGGTGGCCAGCAGCTCCCATTGTGACCCTTAAGGCCAGAATTTCAGAAGAGCTCAGTCAACACCCAGCACGAATCCAGTGTTCTGCGCACTTGGAAAATCTGACCACTTGTTTTCGTGCCTTAAATGGAACCTACGTGCTTTTGCCAATCAGTCGATAGCGTATCATTGGTTTCGCTCTGCGTGGATGGACAGATGGATGTAATTTCAAGTAATTTCAAGTTCTGCTGATTTTATTTTGAATGGTGATTTACTTTAGATTATTTATTTCCATTTTCTAATGACAAAAAGCTCTGGCCTCGTAGCTCCAGGTGCTTTGACATCCACTAGATGATCACACTCGTAGAAAGAAAAAGGTGGGGCTTTTTGTTTTTAAAGCAGAAAGCAAGTTCAGTCAACCAACCTGGGCTGATATCTCCCCTCCCACATGGGAGAGAATGATCCTAACAGATCATTCGTACTGTGCAGTGTTCTCCAGGCATCATGTTCCTACCCAAGTTGAAGAATTTCAGTTTGCAGTGGGAGGACGGCCAAGAGAAGGGGCATTTATCCCTCGGAAGGATGTGAGCAACTCCCCTTGAGTGCAGCAGGAGATACTGATAACTTACCAGAGATTGGACTGGGACAGAACTGGGTCCAAGAAAGATGGAAGGGTGGCGGACAGGAGAGAACTAGGGAAGACAGGAGGAGAGAAGGGTGCCAGGCAGGTTGGCAGTGATGCTACAGGGACCTAGTCCTGGGGAAGTGCAGCAGTCATTGGGTGATGTCACAAAGCCCTGGGGAGGTGGGTGGGAAAGGTTGCCTAGCAGCTGGAGACAAGAAGCGAGAGAGAGAGAGGGTGGAGCCCGGGGAACCAGCAGACCAGCAAGGTGAACTGAAGGAAGCCTTTTGCAGAAGCTTCCAGGGAAGAGGCGGGGTATAGTTACCATCCTGCTGCTGCTGCTGTTGTCTTCTGCAGAGACTCCAGGGATGTTATGTTGATACCACTCAGACAGGCTGATAAGTGTATGTTTGCCTCCTAAGATCCTTCACGGTTACGCCTTTCCTCTTTGCCCAGACCCAGCACTTGCAAAGGAGATACCCATCAGCATTCAGCATGAGGCCCCCACTCCCTCTCCCTCTCCCTCTCCGTGCGGTCGCCGTGCTCCTGCTTGTGGATGTTGCTGTCGCGGAGGCCTTTGGACATGTGGTTTATGACCACGGCTCCACCTGCGTAGGTTACAATGCACTGCCTGCATGCTTTGGACCGCCCCTCCCGAGTGAAGGGCTGATGGGATACTTGATAGAGGCCATACCTGCAAACGCCTGTGGTCCTATAGAAGGCCCGCCGGCATCCTCCAACTCCTCTGAGGCTTTCATCGCACTCATCCGTCGGTCTGACTGCCCCTTTGGCGTCAAGGTCCTTCATGCACAGCAAGCCGGGTACCAAGCCGCCATCGTGCACAATGTGAATACAGAGCATCTGGTGAACATGGTAACTGACGACAAAGAAATCAGGCAGCAGATTGCGATCCAGTCTGTCTTTACAGGGGAATCAGCCTACAGGCATCTGAAAAGGGCTTCACGTTACGAAAAAGGGGCTTATGTCACCCTGGTGGCACCCAAACATCCTCATAACCCTTGCCAGGACACTGCTACGCCTTCCATGTGGGCTACTGCTAAGCGGCACTGGCCTCGCATGCTGAAATATTCCGCATACCACGTCATTCTTTATGTCCTCCAGGAGTTTGGGTTCATGATCAATGTGATCATTTGCACCATCCCGCTTGTGGTCTGCGCACGATGGTGCGCGAAAGGCCGGAAGATAACCCTGTGCACCTTCAAAAGGGGAGACCGGTATGAGACGTGTGTGATCTGCATGGCCGAGTACGAAGAAGGAGACCAGCTGAAGATCCTCCCTTGTTCTCACACCTATCACTGCGCATGTATCGACACCTGGCTTCACACCCAGCCCAGGAATAAAACCTGCCCCTTTTGCAAACAGCAGGTGACAGTTGAAGCTCAGGATGTCAGTCTGCACGGAGAGAGGAACCCACAGGAGCAAGGTGGGGGAGAGGAGGACCACGTGGAGGATGGGGAAGATGAAGATGGTCATGACGATGAGTATATTGAGGGAGAGGAAGAAGACGACCAAAGTGTGGACACTGAGGAAGGGTATGATGAGCTGGAGAATGACCCTCATTGAGTAATAGACTCAAACCAACCCAATATCAGTCCAAGCCACACGACCCCCAGCTTTTGCCCATCACTAGCTCCAGCCTGTCTATTGGGAAGCATTTAGCTCAGTTCAGTTTTGGCTCCTTTCTCTCACTCCCCACAATAAAAGGCATAAAATGTCTGCTGCAAATATAACTCTCCTTAGGCTGGTGGAAATTAAATGCATTTGATACCATTGAGTTCCTGGGAATTTCTGGTCCCCATCCACTCACATTTCCTATTGCTTTTGTCTAGATGGAATATATATACACAAATACATGCAGTGAATCTTAGTTTAAGGAATTGCATTGTGACAGTGCATAGAGGCCCTGACTGAGACTGGAGTCCCATTTCGCGGGATGCTATGTAGACATAGCGAGTCATCGGCTGTCATGACAAGCTCCAACCTAAAGAGAACAACAGGGAAACAGAACCTGACTGTTGACTGAAGTGACTGACCCAGATCAGAGGGAGAACTGGGACTAGTTTCCAGGCCAGCATTCTGTCCCCTGAACCTGAGCTACCCTTTGGCAGCAACTTAAGAGCCCGGTAACAATTCCTTGCAGGGTACAGGTTAGTCTGTAGTGACAGGTGCAGCCGAACTGTTCAGGGGTACTCTGAGGATACTTTAAAACGGTCCCTTAAGCCAGTGGGTGGTGATGACTGAACGTCCAAATCATTCAAGTAGGATTCACTCCATGCAGGTGGGCAGAGAGAAAAGATACGAAACATTTTCAAGGTCTCCATAATCGGCTGCATTTTGAAGGCTGGCTGATCGCTCCATGCATTCAGCAGAGGCAGACATGACAGGTACATGTAAGCTCCTGCTCTCCAGGGTTTTCCGGGTCATTTTCCAAGCATTTCTAAACACTGTAAGAAGGGCAGGATTTATGTACTAACATGCCCCAAATCAGATATTCATCTCCTCTCTCTCGATTGGTTACAGGAAGAGCGATTTGTTCATTTTGGAGAGCCTCTGAGTGCATCTCCAGTTCACTGAGCCAGAGCCGCAGACCAGCAAAGGATTCAGCCCACACTCAATTAACACCCTATGACCAGCCAGTCATATAGAGACACTCTCCTGATCATCATCAGCCCCCTATCCCACACTAAAAAATAAAGCATAGAACCTCTTTATGACCACAGCTGGTCATAAAGGTCTGGCCTGACTTACCAGGACTGAGCGATCCACAGGCACTGTTACACCAGTACCAGAGCCAAGGGCTCTTTACTGGGTGTGAATATCCTGCTACCAATTGTCAGCATTCAAGTCATTGGGCTGTCGGCAGATCTCAACCATCAGGGTCACACAGATAAAGGAAGGTCTATGGCCAACATTTTCCAAAGAGGCTAGTGACTCTGGGTACCTCTGGTTCTGGGTGTCTATTTTGAGACAACTAAAAGGGCTTGATTTTCAGAAAACACTGTCTGAAAATTAAGCCCCTGTCCCATGTCTCAAGTTTGGCACCCCAAATCACTAGGGACTTTGTAAGATTTTGGCAGGGGTTCAAAGCTAGCCAGAGCCTAGACCCTGTAGCACTGTATAGATGAGAGCCAACCTCTTGAATTGCACCCAAAAGTAACCCGGGAGCTAGTGCAACCTATAAAGCGCAGGTGCAGCGTGCTATGGAAAGGAAACTCCACTAAGAAAATATCCTGCTGTTTTCTACATCGTTTGAAGCTTCAGGGTATCGCAAGGTCTGGCACATTGCAGTAATCCAGCAATGGGCTGAGCAACCCATGGATAAATGCAGTGAGGTGTGTAGCCGAGTGGAAAAGTCATAACTAGAGCTGAACGAAATTTGGAATTTCCATCCCACAGAAAATTCCAACGTTTGTTTTCATCCCAAATAGGATGAAATGTTGAAATGCTGAATATTATCATTGAATAGAAGTTCTGAAAAATTTCAATTCGGAAAACGCTGAACGATTTCATTTCAACATTTTCATTTGAAGGGAAATATTCTGACATTCCTGAAACGGAAATGTTTTATTTCGGGGTATTGAACTGACCCAAAATGCTTCAAGAGAGGCAGGATCTGGACACAAAAGGAAGAGATGAGTTCTCCACTCTGCTTACCATTATCAAAGACTATCACACTGTAAATCTAAAGCATCTGCCACAGATGCCTTGACCTCCTGCACTGTAGCTGTCTGATCTTCCACCCGCCATCAAACATTAATAACTGTCTGCAGAGCCAGGTTGGCTTATTGCTGGGATGAGACGTGCTCCTATTTGCCACAGGTTGATTATTAGTAACTTCTCTAGAGATTGCTTTATCCAAGTTACAGCCTGTACGTAGGATAAACCGTAGAGCGTCTGCACAAGGAAATGCACCAGAGAAAAATATGGAGAAGCTAGATCCTCAGCTTGAGTAAATCGGTGAAACTCCATTGACTTCAATAGAGCTGCACAGATTTACCCCGGCTCAGGATCTGGCCAGTGTGACACTGAAACCGAGTTCAATTCATGTTCCTGTTTAATCATCGGTTAGGAGCAAATTTGGGGAGAGCGTGGTTAGGGGAGGGGCTGGAAAAGGAGAGGCAAGGCTCATGTGGAGAGTACAGAGAGGCAGGCAGCTACATTACAGCAGCTTCTGGAAGTGCTCTCTCCTCTTTTCCTTGAAGTCCATGCAATCTGCTGTCTTGGTATAATTGCTGTTAATTTAAACGTCAGCAAGCCACACAGGGGAGTCAGCAGTTTTAAGAGGGAGCAGAGCAATTACCGGGAAGGAGTCCCCATTTCACCACTTGAACTGAGATCCAAAGGAGAGGCAAGCAAGAGACCATTTTTCGCTCTCCATTTAACTGACTTCTAACACCTTCCATACTAAAAAGGCCACAACAACCTGAAAATATTTGAGAAAAGGGCCCAGCGTAGAAGCAGAATTACAGAGTGTTCTGGATCCAGCCAGGTACAGTAGCAGGGTGACCAGATGTCCTGATTTTATAGGGATGGTCCCAATATTTGGGGCTTTGTCTTATATAGGTGCCTATTACCCCCCACCCCTGTCCCGATATTTCACACTTACTGTCTGGTCACCCTACACAGTAGCAAGGGATACTGTAATCAGTGGGAAGACCGGAACGATCCCATCAGAAAGCTAGTCCTGAGTTTTTCGTCAAAACGGGGTGTTTTTGTTTTATTTTAGGAAAATGTCAATTGGTTGAAGCTGAAACTTTTCATGAGAAATGGGTGGTTTTGACAAATTTTTCTACTGGAAAAAATTCTGAGGATTATTTTTTTTTTTTGTTAACTACTGAAATAAAATTTTCCAGTTTTCTGGTTCAAAATGCTGCTTTGTTTTGAAAGCGAAGCTAACTATGGTAAAAAGAAAAAAAAAGTTTTTTAAGTGATCAACATTGAAACAAAATGTTGCGCCGGACCCAAACCGTTTCTTTTTCAGATTTTTGGTTTGAGAAAAACGTCAATATTTCGACTTTTTGTCCTGATTTGAGACAGAAACATTGTTGAAAAATCTCAAAAACTTTTTTGTGGGATAGGAAAGCCGTTTCCCTCCCAGATGCAGCTCCAAGGCTAAAGGGGAATCCTGTTGGAAATATTCCCAAGCAGAAAGAGATTGGAAGGGGATCGGTTCCAAAAGATCCAGCCAGAGACAGACAGAATCTTGCTAAGTGAGATATAGATGGGATCCTGTCAGAAGGCTCTACAATATTTTCAACTGCCTGTCAAACAGCCCTCTTGCCCCCTTTAGCATATTCCCTGCTCCTATAAAGCACAGAACCAAAGAACGATTTATAGATCTTATTGGTGAGAGCTCATTTTTGTCGTTTTTCTCATGCATTTCTCATGCAGGGCTTGTGCGTGGGAGGGGGAGGGGGTGCAGGGGTGTGTGTGTGTGTGTGTGTAGTTTATTATATTGCTAGGTGTTTTACCAGCCCCACGGAGGAAAATGCTGACGACCTGACCCAGTGCCGAGAACTATCACAGTTAGACAACCAGCAAAGTGTCAGCACTCTAGATCACTGGGAGCAATTCAGGCTACACACAGGGTGATCAGCCACCTAAGTGCCACCTTTCAGTAAGGATGAAACTCATCCCTGTGCAAAGGGCCAGCACTAAGAAAGCAACTACACTGAGGGTTTAAGTGGGACATAAGTGATGGACAGGTCTTGTGATGGCTGATGCACAGGAGTGAATTTCAGCCTTGAAGACTGACATATAATATCTACTATAGTCAAAAGGGATGTGCCAAATGCCCCGCTGGCAGAACTCTAGTGACTTCAGTGGAATTATACCAGCCGGGAATTTCGCTTTGCATCCCTAATAACCATCTGGAGGAGGAGGGATGGGGAAGGAGAGAATCAACTTGGCCCGCAGAACCAGCAACCTCTATTTTTCACAAAGGCTGTATGGGGATTTTACCTACATTCATGGCCACCCAGAGGATTCAGGGGGCCTGGGGCAAAGCAATTTCGGGGGGCCCCTCCATAATAAAAAAGTTGCAATACTATAGAATACTATATTCTTGTGGGGGGCCCTGTAGGGCCCAGGGCCTGGGGCAAATTACCCCACTTGCCCTCCCCTCCCGCCGGGCGGCCCTGCCTACATTCCCATCCATCATTGTGCAGGGTGGGTTTTAGCTCCTCGAGCCCAATCCTGAGCCCGATGCCTTCAGTGAGAGTAGGACCAATGTGATTTCTTCCCTGGAAGCAATTGCAAACAGGATGCAATCCAGCTCCGCTGGTGACTGGACCCTTCTGGCTGGATCCTTTCTTCACCCTTCCTGCTCACTGATTATTAGACATGGTCAGAAAAGAGAATTTCCATCCCAGGAAACTTTTTGAGATTTCAACCTTTTTTGGGTCCCAAATCAAGATGGAAAGCCAAAATATTTGACTTTTTTGGCAAAACAAAATTCCAAAAATAATTTAGGTTAGGGTCAATTGAAACAGTTAATTTGGCTAAATTTGAAACATTTCATTTTGATTTCAACCCTTTATTTATTTATCAATTAAACAGAGAAAAATTCAAAGCAAAAAAAAATCAAAATTTTTGTTTTGAAAACTTCAAAAACAAGACAGTGACATTTTTAAGCTTTTTTCCTAAATGAAATTTTTCCAAAATCAACACAATTTCTCCAAAAAAAAACAACAACCCCACAACCCAGACAGTTTTGTCAAAATGGCATTTTCCAACCAGCTCTATTGGTTATATGGGGAGAGTGAAATTAAAAGGATAGACCTTGGAAACTGGAGCAGAATTTAACTACTTGGGAAATGATGCTCAATCAATCCTACTCTCCATTTCATTCTCAGTGGCCTCTCTAGAGAGTCTCTCTCTTCCTCACGACTGAGATGGATTCTCCAAGCATCACCAATCCGAGTCACAATTAAATCCAATGTGACCTCCCTTCAGACAAGCTTACACCTGCATAGGCAGATTGGGAAGGCAACCCTCAGCCCTGCCTACTTTGTACGAACAAAAGAGGTTCAACCTGGGGTCAGTGCGAACCAATCCAGCTTTACCTTCTGGATGCAGTCACCAACTCCCTGTGTCATGACTGGGTTTGGGGCCCGGCCTTGCTAGCACTGACAGCTCTGATTTCATTGTACTGAGCAGGGTTTCTTTCCTGGGAGTGCAGGGGCAAGAGAAGGGGAGACTTAGATCATTTCACTAACAAAACCCCTGGTTGTCACCCGGACACTTTGTATGTATAGAAACATACATCTTGTGTTTTCCCTGTTCTCCCTACGGCTTATCTCCCATTCCATCTCGTCACAAGGTCCACACAGGTTTCCTCCTTCTCGCCCGCTGCCCAGGCTGCTAAAATAAGAGTTCTCACGCCTTCTTCCGGTGTTTCACCCTTGTGCTTTATTGTACAGTGCCACCGTGTAGTCCCCTTTATCCCCTTCCTAACCCGTTCCAGGGTCTCTTGAGGCTCCCTTCCTGGTGAGGAGACAGCACTGTAGCCTCCTGTCCCCTCCCTGGCTAGCCTCCTAACTGAGTCTTGTTCAGGGCTATTATACCCCTCCCAGCCTTCAGCCCAGCTGTCGCTGCTTAGCTCAGGCTATTGCAGTGAGCCAGCCCTCGTTAGGGCCGCAGCTGGGCTCCCTGCTGGCTGCTTTGAGCCTCTGCCCCTGGCCTCTCCGCCCGACAGCAGGGCTCAGCCAGCATTTTAGCAGGGCATTCAAGGGGTTTTACCCCTGCCCTGCCACACCCCTCATCAAGACCCCAGTTCTTTTTCTTTTTCCCCCCAACTCTGTTCCTGAATTTCCAGAGCCCGTTCTTGCACTGTTAAAATTTTTACTCTGAGTCGATCCACACCCCTTTCCTCTCTTTCTCTGCCTCCAAATCCCCCTCTTTCTGACCCACTCCTCTGCCTCTTTACACTCTGCACCACTTCCCTCTCTCTGCTCTCAGGGAAGTTTTTATGCACTGTGACAAATCAAGTTACGCCAAGGTGTCTTTGCGCTCGTGAATGTGTGGTACAGCCAAGCCGTGGATATAGTTCTCTGGGGTAATCTGGAAAGTACACGTTGTTATTACTCACTACAGTAGAACAATCAACACAGTTTCTGTAATGCAGTAAGATGGATTGAAGCTGCTTAAGAACACAGGGAAATGGAATCTGGGCTTTGAAAAAAAAATAGTTTGGCTCCCAAAATCCGCTGCTCATAGCTCATGTGTGGTCCTAGGTGTCACGCTCTGATGCGCTCCAGGGCATTTGCTCATAACTGGCAGCATGCTGCGTGATGCAAAGTCCTGCTTTCGTTTATATGGGTGTAAATCCACAGTCACTCCACTGAAGTCCAGGGGCTGGCCATAAATTAAGTAACACATGTTTGGGTGATTTTCAAGACCCACTCACCCCAGGAAACTCTTTGTAACACTAAAAAAAACATGGAAAATTAAGGACCCTGATGCACTTTATCATTTATGAACAGCCAAAGTTATTTTGGGTTTATGCCAGTGTAAATTGGAGCAGGATTTGGCTATACAATTGCAGCTATAAATCCTATTGACCATTTTTCTCCACCCTCTCGGGATAGGGCCTTCCTCTTTGTGTCTTACCTTTGCGCTGGAACTGCCGTTGTTCAGTACTTCGGAGCCACATATATATTCTGAAAACCAACATCCAGGTATTCCAGTTCTATTTGCAATGCTGAGCTGAGCCAAAAGCGAATCTAAGTCACTTTGAACTACTTATTCTCAATCAGTTAACCACAAGGACTGATTTTACACTCACCGTAAAAGATGAAGATTAGTTACTAAGCCACCTCCTCCCATCCCCTCTCCTGTGCTAGCCCTGAGCACCTCTCAAATCTTTCTTCATGCATTTATCCTCACAACACCCCATGAGGTAGCTTTCTATTCCTGGCCAAGGCCGCCCAGAAGTGGGGGAGGAGGGAAGTGGGGCAATTTGCCCCAGGCCCCCATGAGAGTTTTTCGGGGCCCCTGGAGTCCCCCGCCACCGAATTACCGCTGAAGCGGGACCCGACGACGAAGTGCTGGGTCTTCGGTGGTAATTCGGCGGCGGGGGGCGCCCGCCGCAGGCCTTCGGGGCACTTTGACGGCGGGTCCCAGAGCGGAAGGACCCCTCGCCGCCGAATTACCGCCAAAACCCCCTGAATCCTCTGGGCGGCCCTGTTCCTGGCTCCTGCTCCTCCCTCATCCTGCTGCACAATCCCAAGCAAGTCATGTGCCTCTGTTTCCCCTCCTACTCCTGCCTATTTAGATTGCAAACTTGTCAGGGTAGAGACTGTTTCTCTTTGTATGTACAGCACCTGTTGGGATGGTGCCGTACTGAACGAATGGTGTGAGCATAACTTGACATGACTTGAACACGGCTGAAGAACTGCAGAGGATCCTGGGAGCAGGGTCCCTTTAAGCAGAAGCGAATTTGATAAAGGACAGGCAAAGCCTGCGTGTGCGATTGATATTGAACCTATTGGTGGGCAAATATGGGCCCGTGCAAAAGTAAATCTCACATGCATAAAGTTCCAGCCTGGAGCACCAGCCGATCCGGTTATAGTGACCCTACAGCAAGGACATCACGCAGAGAGCCAGAGTGAATGATTGATGAGTGAGTAAACGTGGCGTGGTCTTTGTTCGGTACCCCTCCAGCCCCTTCTAAAATACTAATCAGCCAAAATTAATAACCGCTTGCCCACTGGGCATGCTTTTGAGACATGTGACTCCTTTGAGGAAAAAGAGTATAAGAATCAAGCAAAGTAAATTACTGTCACAGAGAGAGATGAGGAGAAAAGGGAGAGGGGATTCCTTAACTGACGCTTGAAGAAGCTGCTGGACAGAGTAGCCAAAACTCTGCTCTGTGGGCTCAAGTAGGATTGTGAACAGAGGAGTTTCCAGGCAGCCAAGGAAGGCCTTGCCTCGAGGGAATCCGAGACAGACCAGAGAGCTGGGGAGAGCAGACCTGGAGAGAAAAAGCCCTCCATCAAATCGGTAACCACCTTCTCTGTTTGCCAAGCAGGAACGGTGTGAGGCTAGCACACAGTTGGTGAAAGAGAGGCTCGCTAAGAGGAATGTATTGCTCTTAATGTATAGTTCTTAAACGTCTAACATAGGAGTTATGTGCTTAATGTAACCCTTTACCACTTGTGTAATTCCTTCTCGAATCAACCGCGGTGTATGCAAGATAATTACTGTGGACCTTTTTCACTGGTATGACAGTAATCCAAGCCCACAGGTCCTGCTTAAATGGAGCAGGGAATTACCTCTGGCTTTCTACAACACAAAATGAGGAGGGATCTGCATTCCTGTGTGGATGGGGATGACCCAATAAATCCCCTCGATTCCCTCTGTAGGGGATTCCCACTAGAAATGCCTCAAGCCCTGTCAAACAATGTCAACCTGTAATTAGAGACTTGCAAACAGGATGGGGGAAAAAATATGGTGCAAGGGGTGAGGTGGATGTGAGAAAGAGACTGGACGAGGCAGTGAAGCAGTGATGTAACCCAGGCCGGGCGAGAAGTCTTTTCTACAGCACTAAGCCATGACAGGCACATGTCATGCTGCAGTATCACCCATGCCACAGTTATGGTGTGGAGGATGAGGCCAGCCCTACACCGGGAAGAAAAGCTGTTCCCAACGGAAAGAAAAGCTGCCATTCATCCAAGCCATTTCTGGCAGAGCTTCAGTGGCGGGTTTGATAATTTATCTGCCTCTCCTCAGGAAGATCCTGGAAACCAGACAAGGGTGTTGGAGCGGGGCCGGGGGAGGGGGCGGAGGGAGAGAGAGGGGGGACCAGGGGCAGATAGCGAGCAGAGGACTAAGGAAAGAGCTAGAGAGGTGACAGGGCAAAGTGGGACCAAAGGAAAAGCCAGGTCAGGGGCAGCCCCTAAGTAAGAGACGGTGCAGGAGAGAGGGCCACAGAGAGAGGCACGGAAACCAAGGTGGGGTGGAACCAAGAACGGGAAATAGGAAGTTAGTGGGGGAGAGAGGGAAGCTCGGGAGGGGAACAGAACAGAGAGAGGCAGAGAACAAAGATGAGGGAGGCAAGAGGGGATAGCAGGCGCAGAGGGCAAAGGTGGAGGAGACTCCAGCCAGCCAAGGAGAAGAGTCACCAGGGAGAGAGAAAGGAGAAATAAATGTCCGCGGCTGCAGGACAGCTGGGCAGTGAGGTCATAAGGACCTGGGGAGAAGGTTCTGGAAGGTTGCTTGGCAGCGGGAAGCAGAAGCTAGGGATCAGTTGGGAGCAAACAGACCAGCTTGACAAGCGAAGGAAGCTGCAACCAGAAGCTGGAAGACTTGGGTATAACCCAACACCCACTATATCTTGTCAAGTCCTGCTGCTATCACTGCCCAGCAGGAAGGTTCCAGTCTGTCCTGACACATGGAAGATCCAGTAGTCACCTTCAGTCCACTGTTCCCCGTAAAGGCCTCCGAAGCCAGAGCTTTCTCTTAGACAAGACCCAGGCCAGCACCGGTGCAGAAAGTTCTCCACTAGCTGCCAGCATGCGGCCACTGCTCCAGTCTCCTTTCCGCATGGTCACTGTATTCCTGCTCTTCCTGGTGCCCAATGGCAAAGCCTTTATCCAGGCAATTTACAACGGTAACTCCACCAGCAAAGATTTCAGTGCTCTCCCTGCACTCTTTGGGCTTCCGCTCCCCGGCAAGGGACTGACGGGTTATCTGATCGTGGCGATGCCTGCAAACGCCTGTCACCCTATCGAAAGCCCACCGGCGCCCCGCAACTCCTCCACAGCCTTCATCGTGCTCATCCATAGCTACGACTGCACTTTCGGTGCCAAGGTCCGACACGCTCAGCAAGCCAGACACCAAGCCGCCATTGTGCACAACGTGAACTCACAAGCCCTTGTGGATATGGCGATTGGCATGGAAGAGATTCAGCAGTGGATCGAGATACCTTCTGTCTTCACTGGGGAAGCAACCGCCAAGCTCTTGAAAAAGGTTTGCCGCTCTGATGAAGGAGCTCATGTCATCCTGGTCCCTGAGTACTATCACTTCGCCTGGGAGGAGGATGCTGGGAACTCCTGCCCGCGTGCTTGCAGGTGCCGGCTACAGCTGCTGGGACACTGCTCTCATGTCTCGATTCTTCCAGTCTGTAGGGCAATTAACATCCTGGTTGCCATAGTGACAGGCATCCTGTTCATTGTGAAATACACAACGGGGTACCACCTCTGGAGGAAGAGGAGAAACCCGCTAAGAGAGGAGCAGGGGAAAGAACCCTCCACCAGCACGTTTAACAGAGGCGCCAAGTACACAGAATGTGCCATCTGCCTGGAGAGGTATGAAAAGGGAGACATGCTGAAGATCCTGTCTTGCTCCCATGCCTATCATGGCAAATGCATAGACCTATGGCTCTTAACCCAGACAAGGAATAAGACCTGCCCTCTCTGCATGCAGAGGGTGACTGTGGCAGCAGAAAGCCCCGACTTGGACATAGAGGGATGTATAGAGGAGGAGAGGGATGAGGGCAACCAGGAGGATGAGGAAGATGGGCACAACAGGGAGTGGCAGTAATGGAGCCACTCCTGGGACGGCCAAACCAAAATCTGACTAACATAGTTCTGCCAAACCCAGACTACTCCATACTCTCAGCCTCCCCTTCCATCCTCCCTGTCCACTCTACCTCTGGCCAAAGTTTATTGGGAATCATTTTAGCTCAGCATGGAACCGGAAAGACATGGAAAGGGAAGAGCAGAGGAGGAAGACAGTGATGAGCAGTGGAACATCCTTTGCTTTGCTAATCTTGGGCAGCAGGTTGAATCCAAGCTGGTTTTAGGAAGGTGAGACTCTGCTGAAGTCAACTGGAGTCACACCAGGTCTAGCTACCAGAACATCCAGCAGTGGCCTGCAATATCAGCTGTCAAACCATGAGGAAGAGTGGCTTGAAGCCACCAGATCCTCTGCTTCTCCTCACGTTCTCCCTAACAACGTCCACACATGCCTCATACTCTGCAGATCATTTATTCCACACAGATTTTTCTGGGTAACTTCTAGCGCCAGTTTGAGTTTGGGTAAATGAGATCAGCTGGCAAGATGTAAAAACTCATTAGGTTGGGGGAAAATAAAATGAATCAGAAATCACCCCATTCCTGTGAGCATCTCTGTTTAGATGGCCCACCATTGTCTCCTACTGCAGCTCCTTAAATGGACCAAAAATCTACTAACAACTAACAACACAGATAATAATAAATAATAATACTAATAATAAAAAAGATTTATTATTAATATTAATTATGCTTTGCACTCTCATGGTAATAACAATAACAATTACTAGTTCAGTGTCATTATCACCATTTTAGATGTGGGGAAACAGAGGCACAGAGACGGGAAGTGATGTGCCCAAGGTTCCCTGTTTATCTGTCTCTCACTGTGCTTCTTTCTCAGTCATTCTTCCTTTTATTCCTCTGCTGACCCAAATTTTCTGCTATTGTAAATCAATGTGGCTCCATAGACTTTATTTCCACCATCTGAGGACCAGGATCTGTGCAGCTTTTGTATTTAACTTGTCTCTATCTCTGTTTACATACCACAAGCGTGGGGAAAAGCCAACCCAGTTGGCCTGATTGCCCTAATTAACTGGAGTCCTGCTTGATTTTGATACGTAGCTATGTTACCATCCTTCAACAGAACGTTTACATGGATAGACAGGCCGACTCAGTGAGTGATCAAGCCAGCTCACCATTAGTAGGCACAGGTCTTGTTTAAAGTGAATTATCAACATGATCTGAATTCCCACTGTGCAAATGCTGCATTTAATATACCTCTTTAAATGATTAAGCTTCATCATCTTTCTGCTTCCATTATATATTTTTTCCCTCAAAGATCTTACAAGATCAATCTTCTACTGCAATCAATCTTTTCTGCAGTAAAATGTATCCCTCAAAGGGTTTGTCCTTAATACACTAAAAATTTGCTGTTGCAGCACAATTTGGCTTAATCAAAACAAATTAGACAGCCATCTTGACAATGTCCTGCTAATTTCAGCCCGTCTCCATGATGGGACTGAAGGAGAACAACTTCCTTCTAGACACGTAACGGGGACAGTCTGAGGATCTAAATTGAAGGTCATTACATAGAATGGAATGGGGAGATTTGAGGCAGGTTGCAAATCTTGTTGGAAGGCACAAGATGAAGATCTTGATTAAAGGAAAGAAAATCACTTGAAGGAAGATTGGAATTCTCCACTGAGGGCCACTCTAGAAGACTTCAGGTCTGAATGGGAGGGACTCCAATCATTTTCCCCATCAAATTTGAAAAATCTTTTAACTATTAGCTCAGGCTTTGTTCTGCTTTGAATGTCTCCCAAAGCAAAAATGACCTTAAGTACTCACTGCTTCGGCGCCGATAAGAGTTGCAGAGCGAAAGGATGAATATAAAAAGGAGAGACACTGTTGATTTAATTGCCAGCATCCGTCACAGCAGTGGTGCTGGCTGAATGACATGCATTTAATTAGAAGAAGAGATGCTTTGGCTTTGGTCAATGAAACATACATAAAAGCCTGTACAAAACCTGACCTTTTATGAACATTGCCTTCTAAATAATGTGTTCGTTTGCAGGCAGCTGTCCCTTGCCTCACACCGTTCCAAGCAGTTGAACTTTCCCACATTTGCTTCACCAATGCACTGATTTTCTTTCCATTAAGCCTCCATGCTCATCTGATTCTTAGCTTCGTACGGTACCACCTCAAGAATTTCCAGCTTTGAGCTGCTTCTTACTATGGACAGAGAATTCAAGCTTCACATCCATTCAGTGTTGAGGCTTTTCACCGTGCTATGCCTGACCTGGAGAGACCAAGCTGTACCGTGATGATAGTCAACCCCAAAAGCTAGTTAGGGTTGCTAAGGTTGCTAACCCTAACCCGAACCCTAACCAGTTGTTAAGCACCCTCAACTCCTGCGCTGGTCAAAACATTTTCATCCAAATGGTTCTTCAACAAAAAATACCATTTTCATCTACATGTTTTGAAAAAGGTATCAATTTTGATGAAGTTTCATTTAAAAAAAACAACCCTCAAAGTGCTTTGATCATGTTGAAACATCATCCGGTTTTGACTTTTTCAGAATGGAACATTTTGATTTTTCATTTTTCTGAACTGACTTTTCAAAACAAAATTCACTGGGTTTCTTTTTTTAATAAAAATGATTTTAAATGTTTTTAAAGGTCAAAATCAAAAGGAAATATTTTGATCGACCCAAAACAAAATTTCTTTCAGAAAACTTTCTTTTTCATTTGCTTGTTTGTATTCATTCTGTTTCAGACAGGAAAAATTTTTGGAAGGGCAAAATTCGCCACAAAATGGAAAATCTGGTCGCTCCCTGGCTCTTCTCCATCCTTGCTGAAGTCCATGAGCTCAGTACATCTTTCCCTTCAGCCTTGCAGAATCAAAATGAGTGGAAAATGCTAACCACTCAGAATGGTAGTGTTTTGCATCCATGCCACAATGGGCTACGTGACCACACAAGCGAACGGTGGCCTGGGCCCCAGTGGGCATTGAGAATGGTCCGCCCCGGGCAGGTGGTACTCAGCCTTTTATAGGAGGAGGAACACTGGGAGTTGCCGAAACCCCCTTTGCTTCCATCCTACGCTGGGTGGGATTTCCAGAAGCAGACACAGTGCCCTAAGTTTTCTCCCACCCAAATCAATGGGAGTGTTACAGAGTCAGGCCAATACCGAGCCCACCTGCTGTCTTTAAATATGAAAGGGGGAGAGGCTAATACATAGCTCCATAACCTTCTCCCCTAGTAAATGCTTGCACAGACCGTGGGCAGATTAATTGGTTTCCTCTTCAAAGGGATTTTTTTTTCCAGATCAAATATTTCTTAAACTTTCAGGGATTCTCCATGGAAGGAGACACGATCACAAGGAAACGTTATTGACAAGCTATTCCTTTTAGCCTTCCCTCCCTTCCGGAGGAGGTTTATAGCCCAAATATTTTACTCAACCTTCCTAGCAGCCCTTCCCAATGTGGCCTTAAAGATTATTTACAGTCCTGTCCTGGGGGCTTTTGCTGGAAAAGCAGGAGCAGTGTGCGGGCAGAATTGGACGGAGATTAGTTGGAGCCTTGCCTTTCAGAAAGCAACAGGGGCTCCCATGGCAGGAATAATAAGAGCTCCAAGAAACAAATTGCTTTTAATTAGAGCAGGTGCGCAGTGCCTAAGGAGTGTCATTGTGTAAACATTTATTCAAGTCTTTAAAAGGACTGAAAGGCAAAATGCCACCCACACCCCCGCCCAAGGTCCTTGCAGCCCAGAGCACAGGCACTGCAAAACAATCCGTCACAGGCAGTGTCAGAGAAATTTCATTCTCGGACAAAAGCCATGCATTTTTCATGCCTCTCCAAGGGGAAAGGTTCCTGATGCCTTGATGATGGCATGTTCCTTTGCTACTTGAGGTCAAACTAACTGTTTCCTTCTTGCCCGAGGACCTGGCTGTAATTCCATTGACTTCGATGGAGGGACTGGGCTCCAGGGCTTCTCTTTTCTAGCCCCTTGATAGGGTGTTAAGAA
Source organism: Mauremys mutica (assembly GCF_020497125.1). NCBI lineage: Eukaryota > Metazoa > Chordata > Testudines > Geoemydidae > Mauremys > Mauremys mutica. Next base: position 7,059,943 of record NC_059095.1, read on the forward strand.
CTACACTTGGCAAAACAGATCCACACCTGGAAATCCGGTCTCAGGTCGTTTCATCTCCATTAGCTCTCGTAAGTAGATGACAGGAGTGCGTGAACACAGACAGCGTGGGATGAGAGCATTCACCCAGCTGCTAGCCAGGTAATCGGTTATTACATTCCCCGGCATTCCAGCTGTCTCCTCCTTGCGCTGAGAAAAAAAAATGCAATTCCAAGTTCCATTGTTTAGCTTTCTGGGAAATGTTAATACTTTAGCGCCTTCATTTTCTCAGCCGCAGGGCTCCCCTCTCTTCATATGTTGTCCTCAAACCTCCACAGTCGGGACTACTCTTTTCCCATTACAGATCCTCCATACCAGATCAGCTCAATGATCTATCCACTCCCGCATCTTGCCTCCAGCAGTAGCCAGTGCTAACTGAGGCAAGAAACCCCACCATGGATAATTATGGAACAATCAGTCCCCCCAGAAACTTTCTTCCTAACCCCATTACTTAGCATTTGACCTATGTCCTGAAACATGAGGGCATTTCCTCCCTGGATAAGAGGGCTAGAACCCAACTGAGAACTTGAGCCAAAAGAATTTCTCTAATCCACCACTAACAATGGATATACAGTGCATCTAGTACCTGGACAAGTTAGGTTGATCGGCAAGAAGTTACAGCACTGTTATTATTTATTAGGTGTATTATGGTAACACGGAGGAACCCCATCCAATACCATGGATCAGGACCCCATTGTGCTGGGTGCTGTACAAATACAGAAGAAAAAGACAGTCCCTGCCCCCAAAGAGTTTACAGTCTAAGACAAGAGACAACAGACAGGCAGGGAGCACAAGGAAATGAGGGGGCCATATCGGTCAGGTGGATGGCCAGCGATCTCAACTAACCATTGTCAATGTTTTTTGAGGCATCACAGCAAAGGAGAGTTTTAAGAAGGGATTTCCAGGAGGACAATGTGGCTTTGTGGATGCTGACTGGGAGCACTTCCCGTGCTTTGGGGGTGGGGAGGGAAGCAGAGGGAAAGCATGAAGGCGCTTGTTTGAAAATGTAACAAATGGTTGATGGAGGCTGCATCCCGGGTGGATCAGAGGCAGGAGTCAACATCTGGACAGATGATGGGTAGGGGGGATAGGCCTGGGAGGGCCATGAAAGTGAAGACAAGTGGTGAATCGCAGAAGAGTTCCCCCTGCCCTCTGGACAATGGGATCCCAGTGCATCCCTGCAGTAGTTCTAGGTGAAATGACATGATTCCATTTTAAGTTCTCAACAGGCTTTGGGACTGGCCAGCCCCCCGCCCTCCCGCACCCCCCGGGGAAAAGCCCTCAATTTTAAAAGCGCATCACGGAGGCTCTTTGCCAGGGCTGGCGCTGGACACTCTGGTGCCTTTGGCGGCTGTTCCCTAAACGTGTGGGGAGGGGGCATCTTACAAGAGGCAGAAACTCCCAGCTGGTGACAGCAGCCCATGCAACCCACCCCTATTGGCAGCCCTGAGTTCTCCTCCTCTCTCTTCCTGCAGGCTTCCCCCGCAGCTTTGCCTTTCAGAATCTGCTGGGGTAGGGGAATCTCATTAGGTAGAGTACGTGGCGTGCTGGGCTGGCCAGAACAATCTTGGCCTCTCTCTTCCCCTCCGGCATCCAGTCCCGCTCAGCTTGCCAGGCCTCCAGAGCAGTCATAGATAAGAGAACCCTCCTTTCCCAGGTACCGGGAAAGAGTTCAAAACCAACATCGACTCCATCCTCTGAAAAGCCTTTTATCTCCATTGGGCTGGCGTCCTCCCAGGGTCAGGCAGCGGGCAGCTCCCGCATTTAATCAGATGCTTACAAGCAGAGGCAGGTACATCCACTTTGTGAATGAAATGGGCTCGAGAACATTCCCAGCAGTACATTGGGGAGGGGAGAACACAGCGCTGCTGGGTCATTCCCAGGGCCTGTGACATCATTCCCCCCTCTGGGGCTCTGGAGCCTCCGGCAGGCAGCAGAAGAGACAGGATGCAAGGGGAAGTTTCCTTAGGCAGCTGGGCAGACTGAGATCCAGTGCTGTGGGTTTGTGCATTAGTTACATCAGTGCCCTGGGGTGGTAGCACCAAGTCCCTTGGGGTGGGACTTGCTATCCTGACACTGCTTCCTGGCCACCAAAAAAAACCCAGCACAGGCATATCCCCAGCCCTGCCCCAGCCGATTTCCTGACCCAGCCCCTGGGGGGCAGCTGAGCATTTGTTTCACTCCAAAAAAGGCAAGAGTGACTTCTTCAAAGTCAAGTGAATTTATTTTCATCCCCGAGCCCGGGTGCCACCAACAGCTCGGTCATTGAGGAGGCGGCCAGTCCAGTGCACAGAGAACACGCCTCGAGGGGACCCCAGAACATCGGGCCGACAGAACAGCTCGGCAGCCACAGCAGAACGAAAAGGGGGATCCACGCAGAATTTTGACCTAGACTGCTTCAGGCAGGCTTGGGTGCCCAGCAACATATCCAGGCCATATTCAGCAGTGCCTCCTACCATGGCAAAATCCAGGCCAGGATTTAGGGAGACCCCGTATGGTGACCCCAGGCAGCACAGGTTGGGGGGCTAAAGAGCCAGAGAGACCCCCAGGATTTGTAGGCAGCCCCTGGAACAAATCCCATTTGCATGAAATACAGCCGAGCCCTGTCTCTTCCCTCCTGCGAGGGACATTGCAGCTTGGAGTCCGCAGTCCTGGACAGGGACTGACCCTTCGTTCAGTCTCCCGTCCCAGGCCGGGAGTCTGTCCCTTAATGGCCAGTCCTTTGTGCATCACTTCTGCCAGCAGCGGCAGCACACAGTGCAGTTCACGCTGCCGCTGGCAGAGGGACGGCTGGGGCCCCCAGGGTATCAGCTCCACAGCTTTCCCATGGCTTTGAGCCATCACGGTTTGGCCCACCTTTGTCCCTGCTCCTGCTGCTTTCAGGGCACAGCTACAGCCTGCTCCAAATCAGGCTGACACACAAAAGAAACACAGCGGCTGGCAGATATTTCCCACTGAGCTAACGGCCCCCGGGTGCAGCCGCCACAGCTCTGAATGGTGTGGGAAACCCTCTCGCCTGGCCAGGGGTTCGGAGCTTTGAAACAGCAGCCTGCCCTCATTAGCGGGTGCAGGAGCTGCCTCCTCCATGCCTGTTCGGCGCTGGGCACTCTCAAAGCGGCTTTAATGCTCCCTGTGTGAAAAATGGGAGGAGGGGGTGCGTAGAATTTAAGAAAAACGTGTCACATCGATTCCAAGATCCTTGTGAAAATGGAAACGCTTCCAGCTTCGTCCTAGCAATAAGCAGTGACAATACTGACTTTTATTCCTAGAAACGCAGGGCCTGATCCAAAGTTCATTGACGTCAATGGAAAGACTATCACTGGGGTTTGGCTCAGGCCTTTAGCACTCAGTGGTCCTAAGCAAGCTGTTTCCATCTGAGGCTCTCGAAGCCTTTGTACAAGCAAATTAAATCTGAGCAGCTCTGAACTAGGTACATATAATCCCCATTTTCCAGATGGAAAAACTGAGGCAGCCAAGAGGTTAAAGCATAATATTTTCACATTTAAGATACCAAGGGCCTGATTTTCAAAGGTGCTGAGCGCACTCAGCTCCCACCAACTTCTGTCAGGTTTCCTCTGGATTTACAGCCATGTAACCAAGGATTCTGTCCTATGAAAAAGAGGGTATTCTAATGGTTAAGGCATTGGACTGGGACGTTGAAGATGTGCATTTAGTTTCTGGTTCTGCCCTGTGTGACCTTGGGCGAGTCACTTAATCTCTCAGTGTCTCTATTCCCCATATGTAAAATGGGTAGAACAAATCTTTCCTTTCTCTCAGAGTTTGTGGTCTTGTCTGTTTAGACTGCAGGCTCTTTGGGGTAGGGACCTTCACTGTATCTATGTACAGCATCTAGCACAAAGGGGTCCTAATCTTAGCTGGGGCTACCATCATACAAAAAATAATGTCTCACTCCCAATCCCTCTTCCTCTCCTCCTCCTGGAGCGAAACTGTTCTTCTGCAAGACTTCAGAATCATTGGAACCCCTGCAAAGGTGATACATTTGGGCTTTTCTGAGTTCTCTGCCAACAAGGTTCTATCTCCTCTGATCCAGCCTGCTCTTTCAGTCTGTCTCTTCCCATCCACCCTCCCAGTGTTTTGCATCTGTGGTTGTCTCTCACAATCCAGCTGTATTTTCTATTGCACATTTCATTCAAACTCCCTCCCCCCATCGTCTTTGCAGACTTAAATAACACAGTTAACATGTTAAAGTAAGCAAGCCAGATTTGGTTCTTGTGTCTGCAAGTCTCTTCTTCTAAACCTGCCACATTTTTACTGGGTGCAGTATTTTTCTACATTAATATTATCACTCCTGTGACAAAAACTTAGAACTTCACACGTGTCACTATGCTGCTTGCTGTGACCTTTCAGAACTCCACAAAAGTAGCAGAGACAGAACTCAGATTCCCTGTGCTCCATAAGCCAATTGAACTAAAGGAGAATCTCTAGTCAGCAAGAAGTATGGGGATTATGACACACAGTAGATTAGTTCTGGTTCTGTCCAGCAGAGGGCAGTGGTGCCACTTACACACTACCCAGTTCATGGCAGTAATAATACTTAGCACTCACATAGTGCTTTACCACTTCAAAGTGCCTTATGCAGATTAACTACTCCTCAGAGTACCCCTGAGAGGGGAGTATTATCTACCCCCATTTCACAGCTGGGTGAACTGAGGCTCAGAGTATTTGAGTGACTGACCCAAAGCCACACACAGTGATCCAATGGAGTAGCCAGACTCAGAACCCAATCCCCCTGTCCTATTCATTCAGTCTGCCATAAAGCCTGCTTAGCTGAGCTCTTCTTCTGTCATTAACCTGCACGGCAGCTGTACCTGCCCTTCCCCCTCCATCTCTGCAGCTCCCCATTATTACAGTAACAACAAGACACAGTTAATGTAGAAACACAACCTTCTGCTAGGCTGTTTCACATAAAAGCACCTGATACACCGGTGAGCGTTTGTTTAATTAACACTCTCGCTTGCCAGAATTCTTCCCACAATCCCCTCACCGCTATGCCTTGGCTAGGAGAGCCTCACTGAGTTCTAATGAAGAGACACCCCTTGCTGGAGTCTGATGCTCACTAACCTTTAAGCAGGGGCAGAAAGGCAGGGAGTTATCAGGAGTAAAGCCAGGGAAGTGGTACCCTCTGGCTGATATTTCCCCCAGCACCAGAAGGCATCTGGGGCTATGTAGCCTCCTCTCCACTGGAGAATTGCATCGTGTGTGATCAAGGTAGCCCTGGAGCATGCGCTGTTGGTTTGTGGCACCCACACCAGCAATCTTATTTCAGTTGTGTTGATCCCCGTGACCAGTGCATTGCGGGACAATGGCAGACGTATTCATTGTAAGGTACAGACTAGATCATTCCCGCACTAGGACATCAAAAGCCAGCCTGTGCCTAGACCTAGAACTGGCTGGAAAACAAGAATTCCATCTCACACAAACTTTCAAAGTTTCCATCTTTGTTTTCATTCCACATCGGAATGAAAATCTCGACCTTTAGAAATTTTTTGTGACAAACCATGAGATTGAGATCCTAGAACAGCGGTTAAGGCGCTCACCTGGGAGATGGGAAACCCAAGCTCAGGTTGCTGCTCCAAATTAGGCAGAGCAGGAACTTGAAGAGGGGTCCCCGAATTTCCATTGAAGTGCCCTACCCACCGGGCTATTAACTGTTCTGGGGCCTCCCTGCAGAAATTTGATCCTGGACTTGAAAAACCTTCCTGACAAAATTTTGGTCAAAACCAAAAAGTCTCCGTTTCGAGAAATCGCCATGTTTTGCCCAAATAAACTTTTTTTCCCTAAAAACTCCTGACAGTCTCAACTTAGAACAAATGTAACAAATTTCCTGGCAGCAGGACAAGCAGAAAAAGTACACAGCCACCTCTAGACCTGCCTGCAGACACTCAGCATGGGACGGGGCTGAGAATGGTACTTAACGTGCAAAAATGCTCCATTTTTGACACAGCACTAGTGGTGACATCCTGACCACACTGGAGTCAATAGTGATTTAACTGGAGCCAGCATTTCACCCTAGCTAGCTCCCAGGATTAAAGCATGGTTCTCTAATTTGATTATAAACTGGGTAGTGTCTGGTTTATTCTGTCCTCGCTGGCAAAACCAAAAGAAATTACGACACTGACTGGCTGCACAGTCCTATTTAAACATCATTATCTTCAGAGCTGGTTGTAATTTTTCAAATTCAGATCAAATTTGTCAATATTCTTAATCAGGGAAAAAAAACAAAATAGGAAAATAAATTACCTTTCCCTCCGGTACTAGTTTTAACTCCAATTCTAGTTATTTTTGTAGGTTAGTTGGAGACACAATTGCAACTTCTGTGAAACGGCTGTCCTGACCATGTTGCACGGCTCCTGCATGTAGTGTACATGGAAACTTAACCACAGTCTCCCTCACTGGGCTAACCAGAATTGGGTTGTAACCAGGCTCTCCTGTCTGTTGCAGAATTGGATCCAAAGTGCCTTTCCTTCTCCCAGCTTGGGGAAGCGTTGTGTAATGAATCTAGGGAATCTACAGCAGACTAAGCCAAGAGAGAAGCAACCGGGATGCCGTGTTTTATTCTGGACAGCTCCCTATCAGAACAATGTAAACAAAGTGGAAGGAGTTGAGGAAAGAGCCCCCAAAATGATTAAGAAGCAAGTAGGAGTGTCTTCTGGGGAAGATTCAGCTTGCAGAGCAAGGCTAAACGATAACTAATGACCTAGAGTGGAGCAAACACCATGGAGGCCGATTATTTTGAGAGCTACATCAGCATTATGCTTCTTTGACAAAGTCTTCCCATGGTTGCTACTAGCAGCTCAACTCTCCCAGTGGGAACGCTGGCCCAGGCAGGCCTCCATCTGGCCATTGGTGTTTTTGCCACTGTGCCGTCCAGCCCTGGAGGTAATAGACTTTGGTAGTTTAGCGGGAGCTCCCACCACTGGCGGAGCTGAACAGGTACTTTGCAGCTGGAGAGAGAGAGAGAGAGAGAGTGTGTGTGTGTTTGTAAAACGTTAGGACTCAGATTCACGTAGCACCTGTTGGACGCAGGGCAGGGATTAAGGTAACCCTGCTTGGTGTACAAAGTGGAGTCCCAGCTACGGTTATTGTTCAATAGTTATATACACCATGGCTGCCATTGTCACTGGGAATTCAACCCCTGCACTAAAAGGATGAGCCAAAAGAGCAACTCCTTGAGTGGGAAGCTGCTGCAGACGCTGACCGGCTGTGGGCCGGTGTGATGCAGTAGGGAGCAGGGCGGACTGACCTGGGAATGTCGTCTAGTTGTACTGGGACTATCTGCATGGGGGACGGGAGAGCAGGGGGTGACATTACTTGAGTGATGATACCTGAGCCTGTAACCTGAGCCGGGAGGGGGATGGGGCCAGGTGACACCTTCTGCCCGGGAAACTGGACAAAGGCTGGAGGAGGAGCCGGGGGAAGGCTGGGTGAGACTGTTGGAGGCGGGGTTTCAGTTTGAAGGGGTCTGGGGGAACGGAGGAAACCCCAAGGCTGGGGTCTAAGCTCCCTGCATCCCATCCCCACCCCCGAGGGACCTGACTGAGGAGTCCTGGTTGTACCTACAAGCTCTGTTTGGGACTGTGTTCCTGTCGTCTAATAACCCCTCCGTTTTACTGGCTGGCTGAGAGTCACGGTGAATCGCAGAAAGGAAGGGTGCAGGGCCCAAACTCCCCCACACTCCATTAACACCCAGTCACTACTAGCAGGGGATACATAACAAACACTGAACGGGGGCTACATTTGCAGAGCACTTTTTCAGAGAGAAGGCCCCTCAGCAGACCCCAGCCAGCCAGGTGGGCCAAGGAAAAATGAACCTCCAGGAGCAGGGCCAGCCCCTGGAGAATCAGGGATAGCTCAGTGGTTTGAGCATTGGCCTGTTAAATCCAGAGTTGTGAGCTCAATCTTTGAGGGAGCCACTTAGGGGTCTGGGGCAAAAATCAGTACTTGGTCCTGCTAATGAAGGCAGGGGGCTGGACTCGATGACCTTTCAAGGTCCCTTCCAATTCTAGGAGATAGGTATATCTCCAGTTATATTATATATATAGAAACTCCTCCAGCAACAGCCAGAACTTCTGCACCTGCGGGGCAGGTAGGAGAACGGCCCAGCAGGGCATCCCGGATCCTGCACAAGAAACAATAAGAAGCCCTTGTCGGGTGCATCCCATTGCTGGACCACAGCTGCAAGCAGAGTTTGAGGCCCAACCTGCCCCATAGTTCAGGATTCTGGCAGCCTGGCTCTATTAAACCCTGCCAGGTTCTGAAAGCCAGCAGCTGGGATGAGGTGGGAGAGATTATTCTGACCAGAGGAATTCCCTCCCACCAGCAGCCACGTAACACAGTTCAAAGCCCTCAAGCCTGGGGGCTTGGCCAGGAGCCTGCGGGCCTGGATTGTCTCTTTGCTGGGCATGTTTTCATTTTATTCTGGATTTAGATGAAAAGATCAAAGCAGCTGCACTCTGCAGTCAGACAGGGTTGATTTATTCGGGGAGGGAGGTTGGCTTAAACTGCTTTGCCCCCTTCTCTGTTTCACCCCCACTGGTGGGGAGGAGGGCTAGATTTTGTTTGTTCTTCTTAGAACTGCATTGTAATTAGAGAGCAGCGTGTGTGCTAACCCCAGTGGGGCTGAATATGCCTCCAGCTAGTGGATCATACCAGGCAGGGATGTGGTGCCCAGGCCAGCTCACGAACGGGGTGTACTATCTCTGTCTTGAGTCTTACAGAGGAATTGTCCTTTTCTGATTGAAGGGGGTAGAAAAGGCTCCTTACCCTCATCTTCCCCTCTCAGACACACATGCTTGTACCCCGACACAGCACAAGAGAGGGTAGGACTGAGCCCTGAAGCAATTGCAGAAAACAAAATAAAACTCAAAATATGGGAAGAAAGAAAATGACTAAAAAGTGAATGACTTGAATGGAGAAGCTGGAATCCAAGAATAATTCCTCCGAGTGAGAGAAATTAGTGGCTTTGTTATAATTAGAAACTGGCCGCAACCAAAACAAACCTCACCTTTGGAATGGCCCGAAACCTGAATTTAGCTGCTGATCCAAAGTTTGGATCTGGTCCCTACCTTTGTAACCCTGGATCCACAATCTACCCAAACACTGGAGGGTTTTGAAATACCAATACCAATTTTGTGTCTTGAGCCCATGTTACAAGACAAAATTAGTCCCAGGACTTGTCTACATGGGAAATCCAGCTACTAGGATAGCTGCACCAGTGCAAATCTCTAGTGAAGACATGACTTACACTAGTGCAAACCATGCTGCACTGTGTCTAATAATAGGGGACCTGATTTCCCATAACTCTGGATCTTGGGCAGCCATTTACATTACTGTAAAGTGGGAGTAAAACACCACCATTCTGATTCCCTTTTGCACAGGCAATGGAGAATCAGGACCCAGGGATCTGCACCAAAAGAGCTATCCCAGGATTGGATTTTGTGGTGCATCTCCAGGAGATGCAACCCCAAGAGAAAGGGAGCAAAGTCACATTCATGCCACTTTTGCACCCTCCAGATATTAGATTATTTCAGCCCCTGGCTACTACAATATACAGCCTGTCCCAGGCTGGCTGCACAAGATTCACAGTAATGGGGAGTGAGGCCCCTTAGAGTAGACACTATCAGTGCAGTGTGATTTGCATTGGTATAAGTCATGTCTACACTAGAGATCTGCACCGATGCAGCTATACTAGTATCTGGATTTCCAGTGTAAACAACTCCTAGGACTAGTTTTGTCCCTGCATCCTAGAATCCCTGGAGCTCTGTGTGATACAGGCCCACACCTTGCATGCCTTCTGTGCTGGGTCTTCTAAGGGGCACATCGTAGATAAGGTCAGAGGTGTCTCTTCTGTAACAGTCTGCACTCAGCTGAACACAAAATGGCTGTCTGCCTCTGTAGACCAAGTCTGAGATTTAAAGGTGCAGTGCACAGTTAAGTAAACTATATAGCTCTTTGGAGTTTCATCTACTGCTTGCATCCAAACGGTGTAAGACAATTAAAGAGAACCCCACACGAGCACACACACAAATGGGTAACACATGATAGATGATACTGCAGGAGAACTTTCCTGAATTAACATTGGAGAGGACTGTAAGAAGTGTAACAAATCCATGTTCTCAAACGCCGATTGCTACGTGACAGCAGCTCCAGGAATCACCCACGGCATTTGGCCCTCTATATAAAGTGAGGGATGAACTCCTCCTAGAGTGGCTGCAGTTGCATTGTGTCCAATGTAACAACCTCCACGGCTACAAGATTATTAGGGGTTGAAATTTAGGGGAGGCGGTTTTAAGAACAGATGGTCTCGCTTTAGTATCGCAACACACTGCCAGTTAATTAATGCTAGATGTAATTAAACTTTACACAAATTAGCTGTCAGCAATGCTAAAGGGAATCATTTCTCTCAAATGCCACCTTGAATCGCTGAGTTGTGAGACTTTTCTACAACGTAATTAAAGGAAGGAGGGGGCCTGGGAAGGAGGGGCAGCAGGAGGCGGGGGAAGGGAATAGCTAGGAGATCAAAGCGCAGGTTGGAAAAGCAGATGTGCTGCTCCTCCCTGCATAGGTATATTACAGATGGACTAACTCACCAGGTACCTTTGAACACAAAAGGTGCATGTCTCTCTGTATGCAGGGCATCCCTGTGGATGGGAACTTCGGTCTGCACATTGCAACCAGCAGTGAAAGAGTTAAAGTAAATTTGTCTCTACCACCTTTCACAGGTTACTACAATCCCACAGATCTCAGGTTTGCTCTCTGAAAGTAGTCCCTTACGAGCCAGGTTTTTGGATTAGCACTTTGGTTCCCACTCAGGTGGGGCTTACGTATAAAGTTCTTCCTGTGATCAGCAAAGGTAGCAAAACATCCTGAGAAGCAGATTAAAGTAGTGCTGGCTGGGAATCTTCTGATTCAGTGTTTCTTTGAGTATGTCTACACTACCCACCGGATCGGCGATTGATCCAGCAGGGGTCGATTTATGTGTAGACCAGGGCTTTGTCAGAAAATGCTAATTAGTCCCAAAACCAAGCATGTTTAACGGAAATGGTCTCTTTGGACAAATCTTCCAACTCAAAAATGTTTTGGAAGAAAAGAAGTTTAGAAGTTGTTGAAACGGGATGTTTTGGCATTCTCTAAATGGAAAGATTCATTTTTCAGTTCAAAATAACTTTTTTGGTTTGAAATTTTAGTTAATTTACATTACAAAAAAGAGTTAAAACAGGAACAGAGATCAAATTTGAAATAAAATGTTTCAATTACCCAAATCCCACCCCCACCCAGCACACACACACACACACAAATGTCAAATTATTGGTTCTCAACATTTTTTGAGATTTTGTCTGTTGCAATTCAAGACAGGAGAAATTTTCAAAATCTCAATACTTCTCACAGACTGGGAAAATCATTTCATGTCCAGCTCTAGACGATAGTTCGGTGAGGTTATGTTTTAAAATCAGATGCATATGAAAGACTCCCTTTGTCACTGAGCATGGAAGAGAAATATATTATATGCATATGATAGATAGATAGATTTTTAGTGGCAAGGATCATGTCTGCCCACTCAGATGTGATTGTATCTAATGTGTTTCTAGCTATATCTATAGATGTTTTATTTATTTATTTATTTAAATGAGGCCTGGATTCGCTAGTTTTCTAGGCCACTTTGCACCATGAAAGCAGTGAAATACTTAAAGTTGCTGCAGATAGCCAGCGGAGAATTCCCCATGAAGGAGGAAGGACTCTCTTCCATCGTTAAATGGAGCTGGGATGGAGTGCAGAATTGAGCATTAGTTCTTTACCAGCAGTTTACACTTCTAGATCCTCTTTCATCCAAAAATCTCACAGGCTTTCCATTAGCAATATATTTATTAAATATTTGCACTACAATAGTGCCCGGGGGCTCCAATCTGGATCAGGCCCAATTAAGCTAAGTGCTGTACAAATATTTGAAGACATGCTCCTCCCTCAAAGAGTTTACAATCTAAGGCTTCATTCCTGCAAAGATTTCCACATCTGCTTAACTGTAACCGTGCTAGTACCCTCCTCGGGTCTAAGACTCTGAGCTTGCAATCCCATCAGAGTGAGCAGACTTCTACGCCTGTGCAGAGTCCCATTGACTTCAATGGAGCTGTTGAGGGGCAAAAACCACCGACACAGACCCCATCGTGGCCTCGAGGCCTAAGAATACAAGTGGTACATGGGAGGTGGAGGAGAGAGATACAATGATATATGTATGCTATCTGCATCCACAGTGACTGTTCCAGTGGATTAATCCAGAGTTGGTAGGAAGGGCTTTTCAAGTTCTAGTCCCATCTCTCCCACGCCAAAGCCAAATGTTATTTACTAGGTAAATATCACTATCCTAATTTCACAGAAGCAGAAATTGTGACTCTGAGGGTATGTCCATGCTACAATCCAAAGTGTGAATGGAGCGTGTGTAGGCATACCTGAACTAGCTTTGATCTAGCAAGATCTAGACAATCTTGAACGACAAGAGCGGCGAAACGGCAGCAGCGTGGGCTGTACAGGTCCACCTGCGACCCTGGGCTTGTGTGTGGTAGCCCATGATGCCATGGTATCGAAGCTAGCTAGAGCAAAGCTAGCTTAGGTATGGCTATAGGTGCTGCACTCACATATCTGATTGCAGTGTAGACATACACTGAGACTCACCCAAGGTCATCTAGTACTAGGATTAGAACCCAGGATTAGTAGCTCATAGTTTGGCATCTAACCCACTAAACTGCCATACCTACCCAGGCAAGTCATCTCACTTGGCCAAAATTCATTTCCCTGCTTCATCCTCCCCCCCACACACACACACAAACAACTGCTGCCAGTTGCCAAACTGAGGGAAACAACTGTGCAACTGAGAAGCACAGAGGACTCCTCTCTGCTCCTCTCCCTCTCCCGGCTCAGTGGTTTTTGTCTGCAAACAATAAGGTGATGTAGCACCAAGACAGAGAATTCAGAGTGCATGGTCCCACCTCGTGCATGTCTCATTTCCGCCCAGCTGTAGAAGAGAGCCAATGCATCTGTATGTGTAAAGAAAGAGTAGCAAAGCAGCTGTTGCAAAGTGAACAGAAGTTCGTTTAATACCATGGCCTCGCCTCTCACCCTAGCATAACTTCAGTGGGGTTACTCCTGATTTACACCAGTATGAGTAAGAACAGAATCAGATCTGTAAGATACTCTTCTCCCTTACCCCAAAGCCAACTCCCAAAGAGTTTGGCTTTTAGCTGGCTAGTGAACAAAGACACCTCTGTGCCCGCACGTGCCCAGCACATCTGTCACTGCCGGCCCTTTGTTCCACATGCCAGGTCCTTTGCTCAGGGTAAATGAGGAGAGTGGGATCTTGTAAAAAAAAAACAAAAAAAAACCCCACGGCACAATCAAGAGGCGACTCATCACACTGCATAGTCCGTGCCGTGCAGGGGGGAGGCAAAGGCAATGTATATCATGCCTATCAATCCATCATTCCTGCGTGACAGTCAATGAGAGGTGGCACCCAAACTCCCACCTGATGCAGAGAGAGAAAGCGAGAGATCAGTCGGAGCTCTCCTAAGCTAAGAGCTGCAGGCTATGTCATCCTCCTTCCCCCACCACCTCCGGCTCAATTAAGAAACAGCATGTTTTCCTACTCACTGCTTTCCTTTTATCTCCAGCTCCTTCTCAAATTTCTGTGTTGTTTCTCCCTTCGTGAGATGGCAGCGCTGTTGAATGCTGATCAAACAATATACGGGGCAAACCCATGCAGGGCTTTTTGTAGCCTCTTTGGAGTACAAGACGTATTAGGGTACCCATTTACTGAGTGGCATTCTGTCGGTGCTACGAGTTGCATAGTTGTGTTTGATTGTACCCCAGCGGCTGCATTTCAGCCCGGGGCCATCTCTTCGCTAGGTTAGGATTGGGAAGGTAGATTGCAGGATGTATGAGCATCAATGTGATTAAATAAAGCATCGTGCAGTAATAGAAAAGGAACGTGGGGTTTGTTAGGTCCATGATACTGACTGCTTGTGCATGGTGCTTGTGCATCATGCTGGATTTCACTGGATTAATCCAGGATCATGTCCCACTCAATGCATCTATAAGAAAAGTGCCCGTGAAAATGATCGGATGTTAGAAATATCTGATTACCTAACAAAAATATAACAATCACATCTACCATATAGCAATGCTAACGGGACTCGCACGGCAACATCTACCTTGGCCACACAGCTATGCCAGTATAAATGATGCAGTACTGTCTGTACACTGTATAGTAGCAACCCCCATTCTCAACCACCCAGTCAAAACCTATGCAGCAGCACATGGCACACGGGCCACCCAATGATGCTGTCTGAATCCATACACTAATATTCATGCCCAGCTGATGACAGCCTCTAAACCCAACCTGCATGGTGATGTATCCATAGTGCTAATCACAGGGGAAATATTAACATGGGTGTTGCATGTGAGTGTGGTAAGGGAGGGCCTGCATATGCAATTGTATATTGGTGAGCAGGTAGATATTTGTGCATGGAGGGTAAAATAAACCCCTGTGCTGGGCCTACCCCCATTTAAATCTCACTTACGGGGATTTTGCCGACTTAAAAAGTTCATACACCATTCACAGAGGGATTTATGCCGGATGTGTCCATCTCGGCTTCTGATGTACTTTCTCAAGGCAACAAAAGTTGTGCCTGGGTACCGAACAAAACCGAAGTAAAACTCTTCAGCATTCAGCTACCAAGGTGACAGCTGTCATAGAAACACCACAGAGCAGATGAGATGAAAGGAGTTGACCCTCTAGGCAGATTCAGAACAATTTGCCAACCTCACAATAAAAGATGACATGAGTTGACAGAAAACAACTTAAAGACTTCGCAATAGAGACTAAAACTACCCAGTTCTAGGAGATTGGCATATCTTCAATTATTGTCTTCTCCTCTGGAAGATACACTTCCACCAAACAGGAGTTATTGGGCTCAATATAGGGGTAACTGGGTGAAATGTAAGGACCTATGATATACAAGAGGTCAGACAAGATGATCGAATGGTCCCTTCTGGCCTTAAGCTCTATGAATATATTTAGCCATTATTAGAGCAGCCGACACATGACGCCTATATCAACTTTTCTATTATTTTGCCCAGGATTGATATCATCCAGAATTTCATGGATTTACCAAGTTTTATTAAAATTTAAAATTTCCTCATCCAACTCTTTTAGGACTCTTGGATGCAAGTTATTGCGGCTTGCTGGTTTAAAAATGTTTATCCCTAGTATATATTGTTTAACATCCTCTTTAGTTACTACAGTACAGTAGTAAAGTGGGAAAGTATTTAATCATCTTCCTGTGATATGAGTACACATGAGAATGATGAAGTACTTTCCTCTTTCCAAATACAGAAAATAAATATCTATTGAATACTTCTCCCTTTACTGCATCATTACTGACAATTTTACCATCCCCGTCTAGTGATGGGTCTCTACTATTGCTAAAATTTATTTTATTACAAATATAATTTTAAAAACTCCTTCTGATTGTCCTTAGCCGTGTGAGCCATACATTTTTCCCTGTTGTCTTTAGCTTCCCTTATCAATTTTCAACACTTCATAACTTCTAATTTACATTGGCTGCTATCTATTTCCTTTTTTCCATTTGATATATTTTCTTATTTTTTATTTCTATTTGCTGCCTTCACGTTGCCACTGAACCCTTCGTGATTGTGTAATCATGGGATATGGGCCATCTAATAAACTCTTCTTAAAGTACACCCAATTCACAACTTTGTCTAATTTTTCCTCCCAATCAATGTCACTCATAATTTCCATCAACTTTGGGAAATTAGCCCTTTTGAAGCAATAGATAGATAGATAGATAGATTGCCTGACCTGTGTTGCAAATCATCCAGCAGGAATCTAACACCTTACTTGGTACAACTGTCTACTTAATTGGGGCACTAAGGTGCTGTGTCAGTACGAAGCCTAGTTTTAGAATTTCCCACTGTTGTTTTAGGATTGACGCAGCTCCACCAGCAATATTGGGCACGCTAGTGTAGATAAGGGAATGGCTATTTTTACCACCATGTCTAGATCTGCTCAAAGCAGAGCTGGTAACTTAATCCCTGTGCAGGAGAGTGCAAAAAGTAGACCACACTGACCACCTAAGCAGAGCCCAGTGCATTGTGGGATTGCATCAAGAGGATGACTGATCTCCTCCAACCCTCTGCCTATGACTACGTGGGCTGATGGATACACAACTGCATGCATTTGTTTGATATAGACAATGGGCCAAATCTTCAATTGGTGTAAATCAGCATAACTCCTCTGATGTCAGTGGGGTTACACCAGATTTACACCAATTGAGTTTCTGGCCCATTGCCTAAAACAAGAGAAGACTATTTGGAAGAGACACTGAGGGAAAATTTTGATTTTGCTTACAGTGGCTTTATCCCCATGTGACTCTATTGCCCATGGAGTTACTCCTGATCGACATTGGTGTAAGAGATGAATCGGGACCACACAGTCATTCAATGGGATAAATGACTCCATTGATGCCAGAGAAATGAATAATTAGGGCAGGTTCTTTCCCAACTGCTCAGAAGGGAAACAAGAAAGTGGGGTGACTAGGAATCCCACCCCTTGTACTGCCCAGTGGGATGACCAAGAATAGGAAAATCCCCTGAAGTTATAGGGCCAGGTTTTGATCTCAGTTACACCAGTGTAAACCCTGAGAAATTCCACTGACATCCACAGAGTTATTCTGAATTTACACCTGTGAAATCCAAGAGCAGAATCAGGGTTGAACACAGAGAAAGCCAAAAAAGGAATAATTATCAAAGCCCTTCACACTTTGGAGTGTTCTTGGATTTGAACCAAAATGCTCAGTTTGTCTTTTTCAGAACCAAAACCCTCCTATATATTTGCCCATCTCCAGCAGCATCTCCACGTGTCTGCTGCTGCGCAGTGACATAGTTATATCAGCCCGTTTGGATGTTTGTATTTATGAGAGGTAGTGATATCCAATGGTTAGGGCAGAGACATGGGCTCTGGTTCCAGCTATGCCACTAACGTCTGTGTAAGACACACCCCTTCTCTGTTCATCAGTTTCCCCATCTATAAAATGGGAATAACAACTTACTGCAATTATGTTTACTCGTAATTATATTATTCAGCCATTAGATCTCTCTGCGTGCAGTATTGAATTCCATACAGAGGCTGGTCGCTGGTAAATAAAGCCACACTGAGTTGGAACTCAAGCTGCGTGGAAACCCATTTGTCTATGTCTGTAGTTGTAGCTGTTTTGGTCAATAAATGCCTCCCTGTTTAAGCAAAACTGTGATTCCATGGTTCTATAAATCGTGCCGCTTACCTTTCCTTTGTAAAGTGCTTTAAGGTCTATGGATGACAAAATCAATGTTATATTATATACCCGTGTGTGTTCCTGCATACTGGCTCATGTATATATCAGTCAGAATAAATTATGGAGAAACAGGGTGAGGGAATGTTGCTTTTTATAAAAGCACCACTTTTCATTTACAATGGGAGTCTTGCTTGCTAGAAGTTAAACTGCACATCCGACACTCACTAATTGCACTTTTTGGAATCAAAGGCCTTAGCCAAAGGGATAAATATATAAAATTGCGAGGAAGGAAACATTTTCTTCTTGAATTCCAAGTGAAAACTGAGCTAATACAGACTCTTTTGATAATAAAAGCAGCAGAAACATATATCTGATCCCCTCAGTTAGAGGCAGCTTTTTCAAAAAAGGATTCTCTTATGGGGCCAGGTAGACTGTTCTAGGTGACTGAAATTACATAGGAAAATCATGTCCCTGCTTCCTTCTATAATTGTCTCTTGTTCTCTCAACCTCTTTTCCGGATAACTCATTCACTAGAATTTGTGTGCAGTCTCTGCTCTCTTCTTTTTCTCAGATCATCTTGCCAGAGGAGCTATCAAAACATCAGTGAGGCAACCCATTGTGCACAAATCCATTCATATTCAACATACATCCCAGTACTAACTCCTAATAGCACCAGTCTTCTGGGCTGTTAGTTCAGAACCAAGTTCTTTCCAGAAATGTTGGGGCATCTGTATTATTTCATACATTAAATGTCATAGTCCGGGCACTTCCTTTTTAAACAGCAAAACCTCGGTCATTCCTCACTCCTCAGTCCCTCTTGGGTAGGGAGATAGAAGACAGAGTCATGCATTGTTAACCCCCACTTTCCTGTGGCCGCTGGTGATTTATTATGAGCAACCAGGCATGAGGACAGCAAGGAAAGGAATAAGATGCATCTTCACTCCATCCGGCTCAGGGCTGTTTAATAAGCCATTTATGGGGAAAGGGAGTGGAAAACGGCAAGAAAGTGGATGTTAGATTTCTCTGTGCCTCGGTTTTAAAACAAGAAAAACGTGTCCATAGCAAACCCACCAGCTTGGAAATGCAGTGTGTCCAGCCAGCACAGAATGCCTCACTTCAGAATCGACAGGACAGATTCTGCTCTCAATTTCAGCAGCACAATCCACCTCACATTGGAGTAAATTTCAATTACCCCATGATGTTTGCAATGCAAGCTGCATTACTTTGGATTTACACTGGTAGAAGTAAGAGTAAAATCTGGCCCATAACATGCAAGGAGAATGCCTAGCTGGCTATGGATTGTCACTAGTTTTTTGCCAGGGGTGTTTTGCTTGGCTCTCTTTCACTTGCTTGTTTTCTTTTCGTCATGAGAAAAAGTTAGGTTTTTTTTTTAAATTAAAAATTAGAACTACAGGAAACTTTGTAGCATTTTGCAAAAAAAAACCCAAAACCTGTGAAATTTATGGAATGAAAACAAAGTTGAATGAGAATAGGAAAGAAAAGGGATTGGAAATGTATATCAAGTATATCCAAAGTTAATAATTAATTACAGAGACAAGGTAGGTGAGGTAATATGTTTCACTGAACCAACATCTGTTGGTGAGAGAGACGAGCTTTCGAACCATACAGAGCTCTTCTTCAGGTCTAAAATCCTGGGACTGACACAGCTACAATCACTGCCTACATAATTATAACAAACATATTGTAATGGATAGTCAATCTCATGCTTCAGGCCTTAAGCCAGTCTCTATTAGAGATCAGGAATCAAAGGAGACCTAATGCGAGGGACAGATTATCTCACATCTGCCTCCTGTGAGGTTCTTACACACCTTCACCCAAAGCATCTGGTGCTGTCCCCTGTATGGGATAGGAAAATGGGCTACTGGACCTTGGGTCTGATCCAGGCTGGCAATTCCTGTGCTTCTAGCCAAGACTTTATTTGTTATTTGTTGAAAGGACTTCTGCGATCTTCCAGCAAAACGTGTTACACAGGTATAGAACAGTCATCCTGCACCACAGAACTGTACACCAGCCGATGTGTTCTGCTTGGCTGTGAAAATGTCACCCAGCTGAATAGATTGGTTTTTCCAGATCTGATCCTGACCAATACAAGAAACATTCCCTGTATGTGCAGTGGGAAGGCATCTTTGCTGGCTAGGGCTTGTGTCTTTCCCCAGCTATTTAGAAGCTGCAGGGGCCAGTATGGGACACTGCAGAGGTACAGAATTGCTAAGAGGCAGGTCTGCCCTGGGCCACGCCCCTCCCGCACCTGGCCCATACCCAGTCCTATGGCTCCCGCAAAGGCAGGACGGCACTGGTGGGTCTGGCTCTACACTAGACACAGGGGATCCCTGCAGTCAAGGAAATTTCCCCAGGGCTGCAGTACAACCCCTTGGCGCCAGACCCAGCTGATGCCGGGCAAGTTGAATAGAGCCAAATGTGAGAGCGATAAATGGGTGCGGCTTTCACAAGATGGACATTTGGGGGATGTGCAACACGAACATGTCATTTGCACCATGTCTTGGGCCTCGGGCCTTAATGACCGTGAGAGCTGGGTAGGAAATGGGTTTCCCATCCCACGAGAATTTGAGATTTAAAAAAAATGCCCCATCCCAAATCGGGCCAAAGAGTCAGAATCTCAACAATTTTCTCAAACTGTTAAACTGAACAACCATTTGGAATCGGGTCAATCAAAATGTTTCATTTCAATAATTTCAAAACATTTTGGTTTAGACCTTTTTTTTTTAGATTTTTTTTTTTAGTATAAATTAACTAAAATTGCAAAACGAAGAGCCCCTTTGAACTGAAAAGCAAAACTTTTCTTTCTGAAAATATCAAAACGGAACATGTCAACAATTTTTTTAAAAATTCAACTTTGTTTCAAATAGGGAAATTCATTGAAACTGACTCTTTGCCGTGAACAGTTTCAGTTTCAACTAAATCGGCATTTTCCAACAAAAAACATTCAGTTAGAAAATTACCAACCAGTTCTATTGACTATGACTCAGACTTCCATGAGAGATACACCTAGTTAAGTTTGCCCCCTGTGCCCCTAGTACCTATTCCATATAGAAAACAACCTACTACTGATCCCCTCCAGAGGAGTAACTCCTTTAGCTCACACAGCAGAGGTCTGTGCTCCAGTGCCAAAAGCCCAATGCTCAAACTCTGCTGATAAGCTGTGGTGAGAACGCTACATTCCCGTTTTACTCCAAACTGGACATGGCCTATAGGGCCAAATTCTACCCTGAATTATGGCACTTTGAAGTCAGTGCAATTCCACGGGGTATACATTAGAGCAGAATTTGGCCCATACTGGGAATGCACTCTGGTTTTCCATAGGCTAATGGACTAAATATTGCTATGCACACCCCCTTCATCAAGGATCTTCAGGCTATTGGCTGGAATCAATAGACTGGCACAAATGACTCCAGCTCTACTTGTTAAGATTTAATTAGGTACTGACAGCTGTGGATCTGGTCCCACTTGAGACTGCTGAAGCTGCTACAAGATGTTAACTCCTGACACACAACAGCCTATGGAAAAGCTTTGCTCTCTCACTGCTGCCTAAATTGGAGAGGGAGGTGGAGGGAGAAAGAGATTTGCAAAGAGAGCCAGGAAAACCAAGCAGAACAGAGAGCTCAGGGTAACTCGGATGGCTGAGAGCTCACTAAAAGAAAATGGCTTCTCAGCACTGAGCAATCCTGACAGGGAATAAGATCTTAAATCTCCTTTCCTCTGCACTTTAACTACTGCCTAAGCCATGAGAATTACAGAGACGAGGCTGCCTTCCCTTCGGCAGGCAACAATATTGACCCAGGCCCAGACTCCACCGTGGATACAGATTGGAACTAAAATTTGCATGTGACCCAGTTAAGATGAGCAGGGTTTTATCGAAGAGGTCCCACCAGGGCTGCTTCCCTGTTCTGCTTTACAAATTAGCTGTGGGCTTGTGAGCGCTGAAATCCAGGGTCTGATTTTGCTGCTAAACACAGATCCCCGAATCTACAGATGCTCTCACCCATACGTGAATGATAATGTCACCGATGGGCAGATAGCCAAGCATGTCTGTGACCATACCTATGCTTGCATGGGGCATGCTATCATGTGCACAGATTGTACTTATATGTCTGTAGGGACATGCCTACCATAAGACAGGTGCACAATCAACATTCACACCCACACTTACAGTACATGGAGACACACATACATTTGCACACGCTAGTACTCACTTCAGTACACAATCACATGCACACCAACCAAGGCAAACTTGCACACATGCGCAGACACACACCCCAACATGCTCAAGGTACGTTTGTCCACATGCAGAGTTACGCTCACGGGTGTGCACAAACACACACTGATGCCCATGCACAAGCACAGATGCAGCTGCCCATCAGCACCGGCACACTCTGTGATGCTCCACAACATTTTGACATTAACGTGGCAAGCTTTAAAGGCAGTGCAAGCTTTTGAGCTCCACTGATACCAGAAAAGCTGCAGCCACTGACCTCAGATCTGGCCCCCAATGCTCTGCCCATCTGCTTTCACTCAAAGATCTTAGCGCATTTAAACCTCACATCAGTCTTCCGAGGTAGGTTCATGCTACTGTCTCCATCTTGCAGCAGAGACTAGGGGGGAAGTTTGCCTGTCTTCGGGCACCATACGCACACTATACCATGACAGAATGAAAGGGAAACCCAGCAAACGTCAACCATGCTTCTGCAACAGAGAAGATTCATGTGGCAATTCCACCACCACCTGAGCATGGAGAATCTCTATTGGCTTATGACACACAGCAGAGCAGTTCTGATTCCATCCAACAGAGGGCAGGGATGCCATTCAGACACTAGCCAGTTCATTACAGCATTAAAAGCCAAATTCTTTTCTCATTTGCCCTTGTTACCACCCCCCTGACCCTTACACTCCAGTTTTTACAGCTATACACATGTCCATGCATGGAACTGTGTTCTGCTTGTCCGCCTTCTGCTCCTACCATTTGTCTCTCCCCACCCAAGCCCTTTCCTCCAGAGCCATGAATTCACATCTTTTCCAGGTGAGAAGGGATGTTCTTCTGGGCAGGCACAGCATCTTCCTCTGTGTACGTACAGCACCTTGCACAATGAGACCCCAGTTCTGATGGGGGCCTCGGAGCTCAAGAGTAGTCAGTTATGACTCTTTCAGGGCCCAGATCCCCACAGTCAGAACTCCACAGAGCTAATTTTATCCTAGTCCCTTCAGAGGCCAGGTACATGGTTTGGTCACATGGAGGAATTTTCACCTGAAATGCTCCGCCAGTACCTGCTCCACTGCAAGGCTCGGGCTGCTGCTGCACATGCTGTGAAGGGGATTCAGAGTCAAGTTGTGGGCTAGCTGACACCTACCCTGATGCCCGCCTGCCAGATCAAAGCAAGGGAAGGAGCAAGTGGAAGGCTGGTCCCTGGAGTAGGGGAACAGCGAGCGGCTTTGAAGCCAGGTTCAGGTGGGAGAAGGAAATGGATTGAGGGGGAAGGAAGAAGCAGAGAGAGAAAGAGAGAGTCAATTCTTCCTAAAAGGGAGGGCTGGGAAGCAGGCATTGGGCAGGTAGGATTTCAACCGCAATGCTTATTTCTGGTACCTGCCAATGCCAGGCAGGAGAGGTCAGAGTAAAGGGGACTCACTGGGCCTTCTCTATCTAATTTCTGTTGAATGCATGGAATATTTGAGGGGGAAGTTGAAGGTGGAGGATAGAGCAGGAACCGCCCAGGCAGCAACTGAACAAACTTCCCACAGACTCTGGCACCTGCCTGCATGCCTTGTGCCTGACCCTGGGTGGGGGGATCCCCACTGGTGGCAAATGGGTTGTTCTGTCTCAGCAGCTGTTTGGTCCTTGGAGAGGTCCGACAACTTGCCTGATGTCCATCAGTAGGTCAGTGACCGATCTTTTCCTCCTGTGGTTTCCTTTGAAACGTGAACTAAATGGAAAGCTCTACTTTAACCATTGCACAACAACCGCGCAGTAACCGCTGGATCCACCCGGGAGAACAACTGGCAACCAGTAAACACCATGCGTCCAGGGTGACTCATCCTTCATGGTCAGCATCAGGAATCTGTCGAAATCTGTGGAAACGTTGCCGCAGACAAACATCAGTCAGGGATAGTCTAGGTGGACTTGGGTTCTGCCTCAGCGCAGGTGGGGGTGGACGAGAGGATAGATCACTTTTTGTATCATTGCGATGTGTCCACACAACACTTTGCACAACAGCGCCCTGATCTTGGCTAGGGTCTCTACATGCTGCTCCAGTGCAGACGCCCAATAATCATCCCCCAGAAAGGGAAGTGACACTCTCCCTCTTCTCTGCCTCTCCCTAATGGTTTAATCGGGTCTCTCTTCAAGCGCTGGAGAGGTCCCGGGGGCCTCTCTCAACATCCCCACTTTGTCCTTGCTGCGCTGCACAGTTTTGCCAGCTGCGCAGGGGGTGAGAGAAACAGAGGAGGACGCAAGGAAGGTCTGATGTTTCCACATTGCCCCCAGGTTTATGAGTGTCTCCCTGAGTTACAGCTTTTGATGTCTGAGGGCAACGAGGGGTTATGATTCACATATACACACACACAATCACAAAATCTACTGAGAGAATAAAAAAAAAAATAATACAGGCTCATCTCTCTCTCTGTGTCTCTCATGTTAACAAGCATCAAGCTCAATATCTTACCCGGCCGTGCGGCTCTGGGAAATGGGCCCTTTCTCACCTCTGGAAGAAGCCAAAAGCTCAAGGTACGTCTTGACAATTAGACTCATTTCTAAAAGGGTGGCAGAGGCTGTCATGTGGCCCAATGCACAACCCCCGGCTTTCTCCTGGAAGCACTCTCATTTATTAAACCCTCCATGGGTTTTTGGATCTATATATTATTATTTGGGGGCTTGGGTTTTCTGGGTTTTTTTAAGCAAAAGATTAAAAAAAAATCAATGTCTCTTGTTTCCTCCAGCACAGCTTCACCCAGGAGAATTATGATGCTGAGCACTAATTAACCCTTGTCCAGCCTGCTGCCGGGCTCAGCTATCCCAGAATGCAAGCCGAACACTTCCATCGCAATCACGTCTTACATTTCTATACAGCTTTTGATGGCAAACACACGGGGATCATCCCATCCACCGCTGAACTGCAGTCCCTGGTGTAGTGAGCAGGGCTGGATTTAGGGGCAGACGACCCAGGCAACACTTGGGGTGCCAGGCTTGGGGGAGGGGTGCCATTTTTGTTGTACAGATCCTAGCGTGCAAATTTATTGTCTTATATGACAGGGATAAATCATGCATGCAAACTGCACATTAAAGTCATGAAATGGGCTACAAACAAAAAAATAAAGGTATTCAAAAGTTTAACAAAAATGGAGGGGAGGTGCCAAAGACATTCCTCGCCAGGGGCACCATTTGGTCTAAGGCCAGCCTGTTGGTGAGCCAGTCCTGAACAGCAGACACGTATGGACTGGCTTCTACAAGGAGCATCACTACCATTAGCCTCATTTCACAGATGGGGAAACTGAGGCACGGGATGGGAAGTGACTTGCCCAAGGCCACCCAGCATGCCAGTAGCAGAGCCAGGAATAGAATCCAAAGCTGGAGTGCTAGGCCACGCTGTATCCATTAGGCCATACTGCCTCTCCTCTGTAAAGAGACAGGACTGTGTTGCAATGACTATAAAGGGGGAATTCAGTCCTGAGACTGCTGGACACAGATTGACCCTGTGGTTCTCTCAAGCTCCTAATGTCATCACAGAAGGTCTCCCTAACTCCTGACCAGGACGAGGTAGTCATGACTACAGAATAAAGGATAGGACTCACTGGCACACCCCATTTCTAAACTGGGACATGCTAGCAACACCATAGCCCTGTGCTAGGCTGGTTCATCATCCCAGTCCTCTAACCTGGACTGAAATTTGGGGCTGGATATTGCTCGGAAGGATGCACAATTTTACCCAGGCCCTGACCAACCATCGTAGAACTCGTAACTAATGTCACTGCTGCTGATCCAACAACATCCTGTACTGCAGGATAGAACATCCATGCTAAAAGGGGCCGGGTTCACAGCGACCTGATCCCCCAGTCTGAGCTCCAGAGGTCTGGTCCTCCCTCTGCCGCGAGGCCTCACTGAAGCCTTTGCAGTGCGGTGCTGCTGCATTCCTCTGACAAGAGCAG
Source organism: Mauremys mutica (assembly GCF_020497125.1). NCBI lineage: Eukaryota > Metazoa > Chordata > Testudines > Geoemydidae > Mauremys > Mauremys mutica. The sequence goes on from NC_059095.1 coordinate 7,085,511, forward strand.
TAACACCCTGGTTTCCATGGCACTACTCCAAATGGACTCTCGTTTGGCTGCTGATTGGCTGCTGCCCGCAGGCCTCGGCCCACCATGCCAGGGAGTAAATCATTAGAACTTTTTGTACTTTCAGCAAAAAAAAAAAAAAAAGAGAGAGAGAGAGAGAGAGAGAAAGAGAAAAAAGGGAGAAAGGCAGGAAAAAAATTAAACAACACACCCCTTTCTGCTTCCCAGCCTCCAAGCCTGAGATGCAGGATGTTAATTATTAGTCCCGTGGCAAGGTAATAAACCGCCAAAGAGCAACAATCGACCTCAGCTGCAGCATGCAACAGCTCAGCTCTGCGTGTGGATTGCAAAGGGCACCAAATGCCTTTTATTAATAAAACTGAAATGCAGCTGTGCTGAAACCTACAGGCCTTGGGGCCTTGGCCATTGACAACATCTTTGTAGGCTCTGCTCATTTCAAGCATTGGATTGGAAAGAGCCAGGCTACCTGCCAAGTGTAGGTTCAAATCCTGCTGGGGTCAAGCCGGCCCTTCATCTTTTCGATAGACGGAGGGGGGGTTAAAATAGACCGTGGAGGAGACTTTAAAAAAAGAGCCTGTCAAAATAATTGACGGAATAGTTTTCTGTCAGAAAAATTCAATTTCAGCGGAATCAAACCGGTGAGTGGGGAATGTGAGGATTCCGACAACGTTTTCTAAGGGAAACGTTGACACCTGCCGCTTTGACTTCCTCGTTGCACTTCAATAATGTCGGAACATTTCACTTCAGCTGTATATTGCATTTAGATATTTGTGTTTATTGTTCTATTTACTATTCTATTTTAATAGAAAAGCCTAACCAAAACGTTTCGCCGTTACTAAACCAACCCGAGTTGCTCCAAATCAACATTTTTCGGAACTTTCATCCTGCTGGAAATTGGACAATTCTGGCTTTTTGCTCCCGTTTGGAATGGATTTTTTTCTTTTTACTTTCAGAATTTCCCAGGGAACTGAAAGGTTGGTTTCTGACCAGCTCTGCTTAAAACCCAAATCTTTTCTGGCATTAAAACTCCTCTGGCAAAACCCTTGAATGGGGCCAGGATTTCACCCCACACGTTCTTCCACATTGTGTGGAGAAAAAAATGTCTCCACCCACCCCTCCTGTCAAGCCAGGCATCCAACACACATACAGGAAGCCACTTCGCCCACCACTGAAATGCTGCTGTCAATGGCCTTGATTGACATATGGATGAAATAAAACCTATCCAGGAAAAGTCACACATGCTTTTGTTCATTTGCAAATGATCTTTCAACTCAACCTTCCTGCACTGATTATGGAACACAAATCTTTTGGTTCCTGTAACCCAGAAACAAAAAGAGCAATGGCATAAAATCTAAATCTTGGGGGAAATTACATCCACCTTCCATTAAGACTTTATATAACAGAAAATCTTTCCTATTTATCAGACACTGTCTTGCCAACCCCCAAAGTAAAACCAAACAAAAAACCAAACCATGAATCAGTCCTCAAGAAATCACAAAACTGACCCAAAATTCATGAGATTTTTTAAATAAAAATGAAATCATGTTTTTGCTCTGTCTTCTGATGTTTGACTACTCCAGATCTGTGTAAGATAATGGCAGCATTGCCAACACTTATCATTTAATAATAATAATATCATCAATTTTAGAATAAAATCAAACTCTCACAAACCTGATTTGCTAGGTGGTGTAAATCAGTGTCATTCCATTGACTTCATGCAGCGAGGCAGATTTACATCAGCTGAGGATCACAACCATGTATGTTTTTCTCTCATGCAAAATGTTGATGGTGGCGGAGCACAGACTGCCAGAAACTCTGCTATTTCAAATGCATATAAATTTCCCCCAGCATAAGAAATGTTCCCTATGCAACAGACATGTTATGCCTTTTGTTTAGGGGAGCAGGGAGTGAACACTAAGTTAAATGCTTCCCCCAAAAGCTTGGCTGGATCTTAATCTGTCCTGATCACATTATCCAAAAAGCATAGATCCCAAACATTGTAGTTCCTCTGCCTCATCTTCCTCCCTATCATCAAACTTCTCTTTAGTCCCATCTCCACCTTCTGCATCCTCAGTGAGACCCTTTTTCTCACTGTTCATCTTAGTCCATGCCCATCCTCTGGATTTATCTCTGGTCCTGATCTTCAAGAGGCAACTCCCAGTTACACAATGGTGTGACACTCTGTACCATGGGGCACCCCCATATTCACCATAGTGATACAACTATGATATGTTCTGTGCAGAGTACACCTTGTGAGGTATCATTTTTAATGTCTTGATCTGCTGAACATTTATATCCTGTTGGATTGTATGTACTATCATTGTATGTGAAGTTACGAAGTATTGCTATATGTTGCGAACTTGGGAACACCCACAACCAGCCTTTCAGTTACAACAATAGCCATCAATAGCCAGGCAGCGTTAAAGGCTCAATACCCATCAAGAAATGAATCCACTATCCCAGAGACTCCTTAGAGAAAGCACGTAGACAATGGAGACTGCTTGACCAACGGGGACTGCCTGATCCCCTCCTCACAGCAAGGATCTTTCCAGCAAGCGTGAAGAAAGTATAAGGGGAAGTGACATCATCACTTGACCTCTCCCTACTTCAGATCAACATCTGGAAGAGCGTCTGGAAGACAAAGATATTGAACTGGGGAAGTTTGGGCCCAGGCTGGAAGGGAGTCCCAGCCCATATATTGAGCAACTCTGACCTGCTTGTACCATCAGAGTGAGACATTGTTTGATTCAACTCTTGCTTAGACTAAAAGTTTAGGATTTAGAATACGTGTTTACTTTTCATTTTCTTAAGGTAACTAGCTCTGACCTTTATGCCTACCACTTATAATCACTTAAAATCTCTCTTTCTGTAGTTAATAAATTTGTTTTTTAATTTACCTAAAACAGTGCATTTTGATTGAAGTGCTGCGGAAATCTCAGCTCAGTTTGCAAAGGCCAGTGCATGTCCTCTTCACAGACAGAGAGGTGCAACTAAGTAACGAACTTACACTGGCCAAGCTTCTGACCTGTGCAAGACGGTACAGTTCTGGGGTGCAAGGCTGGGGGGAACTGGCTGGAGCCTCCCTATTGACGGTTCATGAGTTGCTGGGAGATCATTCATGTAACACAGCTGGGTGTTCCCCTGCCTGTGAATGTCTGTGTAAGTGCAGAGCCCGTAGCTTGACACCAGCATCACAGTGTGAAAGCTGGTGGGACAGAGGGCTCAGCAGTTCTCACAGTCCAGATTGCAGCCCGGGGACCCTGTCACAAATGGGCAGTAGGTTTTATCGCACACTGGCCATGAAGCCATGTGTCTATGCTGTGGCAAATTGCCGGTACTGTTATGCTGGGTCTCACGCTTTCTCTTCTTTGGGGAAGGTTCAGGGCGCCATTGCTTGCCTCTGAACCGGTATTTTTAATTACCCCACTAGTGTCCTTGAGGAGTGGAGTGGAGAGGGAGGGACCTGGGCCCGCCCTCTTCTCCAGGTCCCAACCCAGGGGCCCTGAGGTTAGTGGTGAACCACTTGTACTGGTGGTTCCTTCCCCTGGGTTACTTCCCTCTCCTGCCCTTCAGCTTGTGGGGGGGCTTCTTGCCCTCCCTCTGCACAAGCCAGGTGCCCCTTACCTAGGGTTTTTGGACTTCTCAGCCCACCGCAGCACTCTTCCAAACTTTCCTTTTGTCTCTCTTCCAAACTGTTCTCTGCTTCAACTCCTTCAAACCGCTCTCTGCTCCAACCAAACCTTCCTGCTCCAACAACCCACACTGTCTGACCTGAAGCAGCAGGGCCGCCCAGAGGATTCCGGGGGCCCGGGGTCTTCGGCGGCGGGGGGCCCTTCCATTCCAGGACCCGCCGCCGAAGTGCCCCAAAAGACCCGCGGTGGGACCCCCCGCCGCCGAATTACCGCCGAAGCAGGACCCGCCGCTGAAGTGCAGCCCGGTCTTCGGCGGTGGGTCTTCGGGGCCCTTTGGCGGCGGGTCCCGGAACGGAAGGGGCCCCCCGCCACCGAAGACCGGGCTGCGCTTCGGCAGCGGGTCCCGCTTCCCCCCCGCCCCAGCCTCTTACCCCCGGCTCCCTCCTCACCCGGAGTCTCAGCGCCTCGCCGGAACAGCCGTAGCGTGTGGCCGGCGGGGCCTGAGCTCCGTCCCGCTCCAAGCCCCATGGTGAGGGGGCGGGGCTGGGAGCTCCCCGCCGAGCGGAGGCAGCTGAGTTCAGCCTGGAGCTCCCAGCCCCGCCCCCCTCACCACGCAGCTCTGAGCGGGGCGGGGTTCAGGGGCCCCGGCGGAGACTCGGCGCTTGATGCGCTGAGGCTCCAGGAGAGGGGCGGAGGCGGGAGCCTCCGCTGTTCTCTTGGGGGCCCCTGTGGAGCCCGGGGCCCGGGGCAAATTGCCCCCTTTGCCCCCCCCCCGGGCGGCCCTGTGAAGCAGGGGTTTATATCATGTGACTCACTGCTGGTACTCTAATCTAATAGGCTTCAGGTGCTCTAATTGGCTTCAGGTGCTCTAGTTAATCTATAGCAAACCTTCCACCCCTTGCAGGGAATAAGGCTCCCTGCTAACACTCTCCTGCTGCCCTCTGGCCATGCTGTATCACAATGCATACAAAGTAATAAGCATGAGAATGGGGGAGAATCTTCATCTCGCCTCTTCCTTCATACGGAGCCATGAAGATCAAGCTGCTATCACGGGTGTCACCTCAGTCAACTATCCCAACAATCCATATTTCAGGACAGGGGGCATGAGGACGCAGGTCGTGCTTTAAAAATTACACAGTCCAGGTGGCAAACCCCATGACTGAAGGCATCTGCTGTGGTAACAACAAAGAGGATGGATAGGGTGCCCGAGCACGGGACACAGGAAGCCTGCAGAGAGGCCAGGGGCTGAGAGCTGCTGGAGACTTCTCTCTACAAAGCTGGGCTGGGCTATGGAGGCTGATGTGGCCAAACACAAACTTATCGGCCCATCAGAATGGAATCGACATGACGTTCCTGGAGCCTTTCCAGATGGTGATAGCAGCAGGATGGTGACCATGCTCAGTCGCTTGGCGCTTTTGTGATAGTTTCCTTCCATCTCTAGGCTGGTCCAGCGGCTCCCTGGGTTCCACCTTCTCGCTCTCACTAGTTGTTCCCAGCTGCTAAGCAACTATCCCACGCTACCTCCCCAGGTCTATGTAACATCACCCAGTGACTGCTACACTTCTCCAGGACTGAATCTGCAACATCGCTGCCAAACCATCTTGGGATGTTTTCTCCACCCCTCTGTTCCATCTTCCTTGGGCTCAGCTCTGCCCAGTGCCTCCCACTGCAGTCAGGGGGAGTCAGTGGTATCCTTCAGGGGTAGGAACGAGGCCTTTCTGTGAACAGTCCTCCCTCTGCAAACTGCAATTCATCTCGCTGTGTGAAGATACCCGGAAAACCCTGCACAGCCCGAATGCCTTGCTAGGCTCCCCCTCACCCATCCAGGAGGGGCTATACCAGCCCAGATTGTGTTATAAGTGTGGATCACTGCGTTGCTACAGGATTGGGGGTGGCTCATGGCTATGTTTCTACTGTGTGGCATATTTGCCCTAGAGTGCACTAGGCTGAAAGGAAACTCTGTTCATGTTTAGGGGATCCTTCGTCAAAGTATAGCCTGAAGGAGGCTTTCTCTCACCTTACTGCTCGAGAATAGACTGCCTTAGAGAGGATATTGCCACAGGAACAGATGGAGGGTTGCCCACCTCTGCAACAGACTACTTCTCTGACCTTGGGCAAGTCACTTAACCTTTCTGGGACTCATTTCCCAACCTGGGGGGGGCAAGAATGATAATATTTCCTCCCCACCCCCTTGGTCTAGCTTGACTGTAAGCTCTTCAGGGCAGAGATTGTCTCTCTTCACATGTAAGTAGAGCTATTTGCATAATAAGGCCTTAACCTCATTTTCGGGGAGAGGGAGCAATCTAGGAACCACTGTAATACAAAATGATAAATAGACTCGCCAAGAGATTAGGATGTCACAGTGGTTTACATTATAGCACAGGTTTGTGAGTGCCTTCTAATTCATCACTTATTCTAGTCTAAAGAACAGTTTATTAAAAGACACTTATGAATTGTATATGTTTTATATTATAGCGAGGTTATTTCACATGAGTGTCTATGATTGCACCATTGTTAAAACTCCCCTAGCTATGTATACCTGCACTGTATTTCAGGGCTGTGCGTAATACACTGAATTTCCCTAGTGCATCGTAACTGGAGAAACATCTGCTCCAGCTGAATTTACACTTACCTTGTTTGTAAAGTCACGTTATTCAAAGGTCCTCGCACTTTTCAGTCTTTGGTGAGGTGATGTAATCGGTGAGCTGGAATGCCGCATTCAATAGAAAACAGATCATTACTCTCAAATACCTAATCAAGGATTGATCTTGTATTGTTTCCTCCACCTAAAAATTATATTGCTCTGTGCCGTGCAAGACAGACACCAGCAGACCTCTCATCCCCAGGGTAAAGGCCATTCCCTGGAGAGGATCGGGATAGGCCTGTGCACAAATTAAACCCTATTTTGAGGATTGAAGTGGTGCACAGGCCTTGTATTGACTCTCCACTTTAGGCCCTTGAAAACACGAGAACTGAATCTATAAGATACAGGTGAATGTTCCGGGTCTGTTAATGCTCTTAACTTCTATTCCATGGACCACATCAGAGCAGGAACGTCAAGTATCAGAGAGAAACATGGTGTCGTGACCCAAGCAAAGGGGTTGGAATTAGGAACTCCCGAGGTTTAATACCAACTCTGACAATGACTTCCTAACCACTGTGCCCCAGTTGGGGGTAGCGGGGGGGGGGGAATATGAGGAATAATTAATTTTTAGAAGATGAAACGTTGCTAGAGTCTACACTGATTGAAAGAGAGAGATACACACAGATCGATAAGGGGTCAGCATCAGAGAATTACTAAGAAGGTTCATCCAAGGTACCGGTTTAGATCAGAAAACCATAGTCCAACAGTGTTTCTAAACATGCTGCTTTCAAAAAAAATCTAAATGCTCTTTTTCATGCAGACACACACACACAAGGTCCATCCCATCAATTTTCCTGGGTGGCATTTGAAATTTAAGGGGCAGATCTGGACAGATACCATTTGTGAACCTCAAAAAGCAGCAGTAGTCTAGTGCCTCCCACTCTGCATTTAAAACTCCAGCCCTTTCCTCCGAGGTGACATCTTTTGCTCGGTCCATGGAGGTTAACAGAGACATCCCTCCCCCATTCTAGGAAACAAATCCATTATGTAAATAGAGAGCTGCCTTTGAGTCATCAGCTTGTACCTTTTATGCATTTTGGCAGAGCAGCGTAATTGACTCATATTATAAATCAAACATGCCTCTGTATGAAGTTCCAGCAGCAGCTGCCTTGGTTTAAACAGTTACATTAGCTCAGTAAGGAACAGAGTTTAGGGACACTCAGTCCTGGCCAGCAGGGACTGGGCCAAAATTTTCCTCTCTGAACTGCACGATCAGAGATAAAAATGGCAGGAGCTTGGTTCAAACGTTCGAACACTATGAGCTAAGCACGGTCCGTGGTGACTTCCTGTTTCAAAGTGACCTCTGCCTTCATTGTGGCATCATTTTTGGGAGTGTCCCAAAGCCCTGGGACTTAGTATAATGTGCTACAGCAGCCTTCTCCCTAAGACTATGTGAGCTGGAGTGTGCGGCTAATGATTACAGCAGGAGACTGGGATCCGGGACTCCTGGATTCTACTCAAACACTGCCACCTGTTTGCTGGCTGAGCTTTGGCAGGGTGCTCCATCTCCCCAGGCTCCGCTGATACTTGCCTGCCTCACAGGCGTGTTGTCAAGGTGAACGTTTTCCTCGTGGGCGTTCAGATGAAAGCCCCCAAACAAGGGCAAAATATTATTGTAATAAAAAGGTTGGGTCGATTCTTTGCTCCCAAAATGGCCTTGCTTCCAGCTGACACATTCTTTTGGCTGCCGAGATAGCGCTCTCCCTAGTCCATCAATATTAAAAACCCAGGGTTGGCTTCTACAGACTCCTCAGCCCAGGCAGGCTAAGGAGAAAGGAGCCTGCTGTGCACAGAACAGCTACTGCTGCCCACATCCCAGCAGCGGCCTTTCAGCCTGGGTACTTCCATTGGGAGCTGCCAACATTTTCAAACTGGAAATAAACACCTAAATAAATAGCTTCTTTCCCCCAGCCCCGGGCTGGAGGAACCCAATATTAGAGGCTCCTTTAGAAAATTTGAGCTTAAGAATCTGGAAGCAAGTTAAAGGGACAGGGGGAATCCCTAAATTTAACAAGAGCGTAACTGGATTCCATGGTGGACAGAAAGCTGTTTTAACTCCCAGCAAACTCCACCCCCAGCAGGAGAACTAGTCACAACACCCACCCCACCAATGAAACATGTAGGCGGCAGTATTGTGTCATCAAAATAAACTCTCACTGGACAATCACATCGGCAGCCTCCACCCACTCCCTTCTATTAAAGGGTGAATTTGCAGGATCTTGCACACAGCAGCCTGTTCCCACTTTACCCTCACACTTTTCCAAGCTCATCTTGGGACCCCCAGCCTGGAAAAAGGGGCACGACCGTGGAGCTCGAACATGGCAACATTCTGCTCTTCACTGAACTTTCCCAGCCGGAGAAATACTCTGCATGGCTTTGACTGAACGTAGTTAACTATCTTATATGAAGGTCTCTCAAGAGCTTTCCTTTCTGGAGTGCAACAATCCCAACCTGCATGTGCATACTGAAGCAAACCTGTTCTAAAGCACTTGACAGTAGCTGTCCCAGAGAGGAGGCAGGCTGGGGAAGATTACTCGTGCTATGATGTGCTCCGTGTGCATCTGTGCGCCAGTTTTACAGCTACTTGAGTGTCAGAGATGATGGGGGGGGTGTTTTGTAGTATTTGTACAGTTAGAAACTATTCCTCCATGATTCTCTGCTCTACCTCGGGAGTCATTTCAGTCCCCATGGGGGTGCTTCCTCCATGCAGAAGGTGATAAGTTCAGGACAAATCTGCTGGGAGCCCTCATTCACGTGAAAAGCACCACTTGCCCCAGTGTTGTTTGCACCCTCCTTTGCGTTCATTCTCTGCACAAGCTTCTCACAAACGCGTTGGCTGGCAGGAAGGTTTATGCAAATTTTAAAATGCAAAATGTCAAGTGACTATTGAATATTCATTCACAAAGAGTGGGACACAGGGACGACGTCTGGGTTCCATTCTCAGCTCTGGCACAGAGTCCACGTGAGTAGATCCATGCCGTATTGAGCAAAGCGCAGAGCCCCCGTCTACACACAGACTTCAGCTCGGAGACTCACTGCCACAGGTTTTAAAATGCAATGTAGACGTGGCCAGGGTGACCCTCGCCCAGTCACTTCACCTTTCGGTGCCTCCGTTTCCTCCTCTGTAAAATCATACTTCACCTGGGTTTTGTGGGGATAAATTCATTAATATTTATGAAGCACCCAAATACTACAGTGATGGGTGCCATATACATAAATAGATTTGCACAAGAAGTCCAATTCTAATAGCTATGCTTCTACAGATAGGAAATAGGATCAATACTAGGGGACTTAGCAGTGCGCCCTAGTTGCCAAGAAGGCCAACTGTATCGGGCTGTATTAGTAGGATCATCGCCAGCAGATCAAGGGAAGTTTTTATTCCCCTCAATTCAGCACTGGTGAGGCCACATCTGGAGTATTGCATCCAGTTTTGGTCCCCCCACTACAGAAGAGATGTGGACAAATTGGAGAGAGTCCAGCAGAGGGCAATGAAAATGATTAGGGGGCTGGGGCACATGACTTACGAGGAGAAGGGAACTGGGGTTATTTAGTCTTCAGAAGAGAAGAGTGAGGGGGGGATTTGATAGCCGCCTTCAACTACCTGAAGGGGGGTTCCAAAGAGGGTGGAGCTTGGCATATGACAGAACAAGAAGCAATGGTCTCAAGTTGCAGTGGGGGAGGTCTGGGTTGGATATTAGGAAACACTATTTCACTAGGAGGGTGGTGAAGCACTGGAATGGGTTCCCTAGGGAGGTGGTGGAATCTCTACCCTTAGAGGTTTTTTAGGCCTGGCTTGACACAGCCCTGGCTGGGATGATTTAGTTGGGGTTGGTCCTGCTTTGAGCAGGGGGTTGGACTAGATGACCTCCTGAGGTCTCTTCCAACCCTAATCTTCTAAGATTCTATGACTTACGGTTCCAATCAGCAAATAACTGGGAATAGAGACTATATCTGAGACAATGAAAAGCTGCTCATTGGACAATTTGCTCAAGCAGAGAAAGGGGCTACATTTCTCTCTGAATCATTCACTCAGTCCCTACCTGTGACTGTAGCTCTTGATTTAGGAGTGTGGCGGCTGAAGGTTGCAGCCACTGATTTAGCAATTCCTGTGGGTCGCTTTCGCAGCAATGAGGCGATCTCATGTATGAGCAAACTGGGACCCCAAAGGGTGTGTGTCCTGTATGGTCAGCAGCTGCCCCCTATCCATATACCTGATGCTCTCTTATCTCATCCAAATGCTGTGATGCATAATCTCCCAGTTCCGAAGCTGGGATCCTCTAGGACTCGATTGATGATCTAAGGGTAGGTCTATACTCACCGTCCGGGTCGACGCGGTGAGTTCGACTTCTCGGAGTTCGAACTATCGCGTCTAATCAAGACGCGATAGTGCGAACTCCCCGTGCGCTCCGGTCGACTCCGGAACTCCACCACCGCGAACGGCGGTGGCAGAGTTGCCCTTGGAGCCGCGGAGTTCGACCCCGCCGCGTCTGGACGGGTAAGTCAGTCGAACTAGGGTACTTCGAGTTCAGCTACGCTATTCGCGTAGCTGAACTTGCGTACCCTAGTTCGACACCCCCCCCCCTTAGTGTAGACCAGACCTAAGTTATAAGGCCTGGTGCTGCTATCAGATTTTAGCACAGACCCCTGAACCCATGTGGAGTCCCGCTGACTTAGAGCTCCACTCTAGTGGATCTGATGGCAGGACTGGGGCCACAGCCTGCACTGCTTCACCATCCATCATCCATACTTGATTACTAGTTTCCCCAAAGTAGGTATGAGAGCTCACGCACACAGCACTGAGTCTGGCTTTTCAGAGAGTAGAACAGGAGGCCTCAATGAGCCTCTCCAACAAGGCTGATGGGAACATGCCTGGAAGATGGTTGCCTGTCCAACCCCCGTTCCCCTTCACTCCTGCCCTTGTTTGTGGGGCCCTCCTCCCTGAAAGATCCATCCAGACTACTCCTAGCCGCTCTGAATGGGGACTAGTTATCTGTTACTCCCCTGGCACTAGCACTTAGCCCTCCTCTTTACCCATTCGCGCACTCTCCAAACGGGACAGCGTCGTTCCCTTGCACTTTCCCTGATTGACCTGCACCAGTTACAAATAAAACAATCTATGAAGCAAAGCTGCATTAAATCAATGAGCCAATGTGCCTGCTGCTAAGATAAGCACAGCTACCGGGGTCTCTGGCTTCGTCATTAGTTCTGTAGGTTTCTCAGAGCCAGAAAACCCAGGGAGACTCATTAGGAGAAGCAGCACTTCTGGCTGGATTTACTGAGTTTCTCTCTCTCTCCAGCCCTGCCGCTCCCCTTTTTCACTGCAGGAAGCCCTGCCCTTGCTCTGATCTGTTATGCAGCGTGTAGAGCCCATAAGGCTTTCAAAAATAACATGCTATTAAAATAGTTTTAATCAGAATTCCTCCAGCCAAGACACAGCAGCCAGAAATCCTGCTGTCTCTGGCAGGAAGGAGCCCAGAGAAATTAAGTGATAATGGGAAAAGAGATAGATTGGCTTCTTCAATCACTTCCTCCCATCCAAATGTAGGTGGAGTTTGTGTCATGGAGTTTACACCGAGACGGTGAAGAAAGGGTCTTGTTGCAATTAAGGTTCTAGGTTAGGAGACTTGGTTTCCATAGCTGCTTCTGCCACAGGCTTCCTCTGTGACCTTGGGCAAGTCACATGATGCCCCCTTTGGGGGCAAGGAATCTCCCAGTATATATTTGTACTGCACCCAGCACAACAGACTTCTGCTCCGAGTTGTAGCCTCTCGGTGTCCCTGTAATTAATAAATAAACTATATATAATATGAAAAGACTTCTGTTCCAAAGGTGCTATACATGTGGGAGCCTGAGGAGGTACTGGAAGCCCTATTGATTAACAAATTAAATCTAAACAAAGCCCTTTATGTTGTGTATTTGGTTGTCATGGTTTTTGTTGCTATGGCAACTGAGTTAGATTATTATGGGTTAGCTCAGCCGGTTTCAACCGGCTGGGTGAGCTCTCTGTCTCTGTAAATAAAATGGAGGTTTTGGTTAGCTGTCTGCTCTCTGGCCTCAAGTGATTGCTTCCTACACCGGCTGCCCCAAGGACATAATACTTTAACTATGCTGTAAAGAAACAATCCCAAAATGGCTGGTGTTTGGGCCACAGTTTCCCCTTCCCCTTGTCCCCCCACCGCCCTATCTGGTGGTAGTCAGTGGGGATGTTGTGGGTATCTAGCTACACCATTTGGGGCTGTGATCAGCCCATCTCTCACTAACTAAGCAGGGTTAATCCCCAAAGAGAGCAACTTTGTTACCTTCAAGGGAAGCCTAGGCTGCTGCAGGAAGTGATGTTGGTGATGCAGGAAGTGGCACTCTTAGAATCATAGAATCTCAGGGTTGGAAGGGACCTCAGGAGGTATCTAGTCCAACCCCCTGCTCAAAGCAGGACCAAACCCAACTAAATCATCCCAGCCAGGGCTTTGTCAAGCCTGACCTTAAAAACCTCTAAGGAAGGTTTTTGAATAAGCAGCTGTTGAATAAGCAGCAACCCAAATAAAAGAATTCCCTTTATGGGTCTGGTTCTGCTCCCAGCTCGGTGGAAATCAGAAGTAACTGCAATGAAGTCAACGGAAGTCCCTGATTTTCCATTGTCTTGTGCTGTCCTTTAGAGCTGCACAGAGTGGAGGCAGAGTGCGAACTGCTCAGAAAGGGAGAGTTTTACACTAATTTCACAGATGTGAATGACTGCCCAACGTGCAAGGCAATGGGGAATCAGGCTCAGTGGAGTCATGCCTGTGTCAAACCAGTGTAAAGCAAGATCAGAATCAGAACCTGCTGACTTTAGGATGAATCGTAAACCAAATTTCTGACCACTTGTGATCTCTCACATGAGAATATAGAAGCTTGTCTGTTTCTTGGCTGAAATCCAGTTTTGGTAATTACATTCTGCCTACCTAAATTTCCCTTGTTAGTTCAGATGGATAGGATATTCTTCATCATGCCCCTTTTTGAGCACTCCTGTATGTGGTTCTCTAGCTAACTCATTCTAGCACTGACTGCAGTGATCCCTATGTACAAGATGCTCAGTGTACATGAAACAGGGGGTAGGGGAACTTTTGGCTAAAGACAATGGAGCTAGGGAATTTTTAAAGTCACAGCAGAGAAGACAGAAGCTCTCTGTTCAAGGGGCTCCTTTGAAAGACACACACAAAGCAAACATAATGGACCTCAGTTCATGTGTCACAGAGTGCAGCAGAGTTGTCACTACCAGGATTTTAACCTGCTGTCCCAAGGAGTCTCTGCTTCATATAGAGGGCTGAAGTGCTAAACCATCCTTCTTTAGCAGGGAAATGAAAAGGAGCTTTCACCCTCACAAATACCATAACAGAAAACCCTTCAAATACCATAATGGAAAACCCCCACTAGAACAATTCTTTCCTGAAAGTCTCACCTAGGCTTCCCACGTGCGTCATCAACTCCTTCTCAGAATACCTCTAGGCCAACATGTTCAAAAGTGGGCAATCATTTTTGGTGCCTGGACCTTTGAATGGACACTTTAGACACCTGGGGCCTTCAATTGGGATTACAAGTTCTCAGCACTTCTCAGAAGTCAGGCCCTAGACCAGGGGTCGGCAACCGGTGGCTCGCGGCTCGCCAGGGTAAGCACCGTGGCGGGCCGGCCTGGTTTGTTTATCTGCCGCGTCGGCAAGTTCGGCCGATCACGGCTCCCACTGGCCGCGGTTCGCGGTCCCAGGCCAATGTGGGAGGCAGGAAGCCGCGGCCAGAACATCCCTCGGCTCGCGCCGCTTCCTGCCTCCCACATTGGCCTGGGACCGCGAACCGCGGCCAGTGGGAGCCGCGATCGGCCGAACTTGCTGACGCGGCAGATAAACAAACCGGGCCGGCCCGCCAGGGTGCTTACCCTGGCGAGCCGCGAGCCACCGGTTGCCGACCCCTGCCCTAGACTGAGAAGTCAAATTCAGCAAGCCACCGAAAACAAACACAAATGAATCAATACATAAATAAAAATGGGGGCATCAAAAATCAGAGGCCACTTTTCAAAAGTCAGGCCCCAAAATGTCTGAAGCTGGACTTGAAGCACCCAACATTAGTGCATGTGCATTTGAAGATGTGGGCTTGAATATTCCCACCATGGAGAGATGTTTGTGTCTCTCAGACAGACACACAATTCAGAAATGTGTTGAAAGGTGGGTTAGTGGTGGACACTTGTATTAAAAATCTCTAGCTATTAGAGATTTACTAAAATCTCCCTCAGAAAGGGTTGGATGGAAGATGAACTATCTGGTGCTGTTAGCTGCAGCATGGTCTGACTTGTCTACAGCCTCGATGGCAGAAAACGTTGACTTCCTCTGCTGGGCGTAATAAGGAAATAGCTCTTGAGGAGGGATTGTGAGATTCGGCACTGGTGGGTTGAAACTTTGTTTCTCCTCTTTGAGGAGAAGAGAGTGAGATTAGGAGAAACTGCTCCAGCCTGTATTTCCTCTTGGTGAGGACTGGTGGAAAAGCATAAGGCTGGGAGAAACCCCTTACACACCCTCTTCTTCCATGGGAGGGAAAGATTTAAGGCCCATTGTCTCCTTTATCCTTTCAGGAGTGCAAGGAGAAAAATTCTGCCCTGTAAAGGAATCTTTCCCTGCTGGGAGAGAGGATTGGACAGAGAGAAGTCACCCTTCTGCCCTCTCCCATTTCATGGATCTGCCGTGGGGCAGTTTGATGCGCATTCCCAGGAGTATATACGCTCTGCTAATACAGTGCTAAGCTGGCCTCTGCCACGCTAAGGGTACATCCATACTACCCGCCCGGATCAGCGGGTAGCAATCGACTTCTCGGAGTTTGATATATCGCGTATCATCTAGACGCGATATATCGAACTCCGAATGCGCTCCCGTCGACTCCGGAACTCCACCACCACGAAAGGTGGTGGCGGAGTCGACGGGGGAGCGGCGGACGTCGATCCTGTGCCGTGAGGACGGGTAAGTAGTTCGAACTAAGGTAGTTCGACTTCAGCTACGCTATTCGCATAGCTACGCTATTCGCATAGCTGAAGTTGCGTACCTTAGTTCGACCCCCGACCCGTAGTGTAGACCAGGCCTAAGTTATACTGTGCCTCTCAAGCAGGGACCTTAGGAAATCCCTGTATAATGCAAAGACGACCCTCAGCTGAACCAGAGCCTTCATTTTCTTTACCATCTGCTTGTGACTTACTGTTGTCCCGCTTCCTAATCCCCTCCTAGCCCCTTACGATTTTCAGTTTCCCCAGCCCAGTCTCCTCCTAAATCTATAACTAGTTCCAAGTGCACTACCCATAGGAACCCTAACCCTAGCTCCAAGTGCCCTACCCATTGGAACCCTAACCCTAGCTCCAAGTGCCCTACCCATAGGAACCCTAACCCTAGCTCCAAGTGCCCTACCCATAGGAACCCTAACCCTAGCTTCAAGTGCCCGACCGATTGGAACCCTAACCCTAGCTTCAAGTGCCCGACCGATTGGAACCCTAACCCTAGCTTCAAGTGCCCGACCGATTGGAACCCTAAGCTTAGGACGGAAAGCCCTACACACAGAATCCCTAACCCTAGCTCCAAGTGCCCTACCCATTAGAACCCTAAGCTTAGGACGGAAAGCCCTACACACAGAATCCCTAACCCTAGCTCCAAGTGCCCTACCCACAGGAACCCTAACCCTAGCTACAAGAGACCTATCATTAGGATCCCTAATCCTAGCTCCAAGTGCCCTAGGTATAGGAACCCTAACCTTAGCTCCAAGTGCCCTACCCATAGGAACCCTAACCCTAGCTCCAAGTGCTCTGCCCATTGGAACCATAAGCTTAGGGCGGAAAGCCCTACCCAAAGGAACCCTAACCCTAGCTCCAAGTAACCTACCCATACGATCCCTAACCCTAGGGCAGGAAGCCCTACCCATACGAACCCTCACCCTAGCTCCAAGTGCCCTACCCATAGGAAACCCAACTCTAGTTTCAAGTGCCCTACCCATGGGAACCCTAACCCTAGTTCCAAGTGCCCTACCCATAGGAACCCTAACCCTAGGGCGGAAAGCCCTACTATTAGGAATCCTAACCCTAGAGAGGGAAGCCCTACCCATAGGAACCCTAACCCTAGCTCCAAGTGCCCTACCCATAGGAACCCTAACCCTAGGGAGGGAAGCCCTACACATAGGAACCCTAACCCTAGCTCCAAGTGCCCTACCCATAGGAACCCTAACCCTAGGGAGGGAAGCCCTACACATAGGAACCCTAACCCTAGCTCTAAGTGACCTACCCCTAGGAACCCTAACCCTAGCTCCAAGTGTCCTACCCATAGGAACCCTAACCCTAGGACGGGAAGCCCTACCCATAGGAACCCTAACCCTAGCTCCAAGTGCCCTACCCATAGGAACCCTAACCCTAGCTCCAAGTGCCCTACCCATAGGAACCCTAACCCTAGCTTCAAGTGCCCGACCGATTGGAACCCTAAGCTTAGGGTGGAAAGCCCTAACCACAGAAACCCTAAACCTAGCTCCAAGTGCCCTACCCATTAGAACCCTAAGCTTAGGACGGAAAGCCCTACACACAGAATCCCTAACCCTAGCTCCAAGTGCCCTACCCACAGGAACCCTAACCCTAGCTACAAGAGACCTATCATTAGGATCCCTAATCCTAGCTCCAAGTGCCCTAGGTATAGGAACCCTAACCTTAGCTCCAAGTGCCCTACCCATAGGAACCCTAACCCTAGCTGCAATTGCCCTACCCATAGGAACCCTAACCCTAGCTCCAAGTGCTCTGCCCATTGGAACCATAAGCTTAGGGCGGAAAGCCCTACCCAAAGGAACCCTAACCCTAGCTCCAAGTAACCTACCCATACGATCCCTAACCCTAGGGCAGGAAGCCCTACCCATACGAACCCTCACCCTAGCTCCAAGTGCCCTACCCATAGGAAACCTCACTCTAGTTTCAAGTGCCCTACCCATAGGAACCCTAACCCTAGTTCCAAGTGCCCTACCCATAGGAACCCTAACCCTAGGGCGGAAAGCCCTACTATTAGGAATCCTAACCCTAGAGAGGGAAGCCCTACCCATAGGAACCCTAACCCTAGCTCCAAGTGCCCTACCCATAGGAACCCTAACCCTAGCTCCAAGTGCCCTACCCATAGGAACCCTAACCCTAGCTCCAAGTGCCCTACCCATTGGAACCCTAATCTTAGCGTGGGAAACCCTACCCACTGGAAACCAAACCCTAGCTCCAAGTGCCCTACCCATAGGAACCCTAACCCTAGGGAGGGAAGCCCTACACATAGGAACCCTAACCCTAGCTCCAAGTGCCCTACCCATAGGAACCCTAACCCTAGGGAGGGAAGCCCTACACATAGGAACCCTAACCCTAGCTCTAAGTGACCTACCCCTAGGAACCCTAACCCTAGCTCCAAGTGTCCTACCCATAGGAACCCTAAGCCTAGGACGGGAAGCCCTACCCATAGGAACCCTAACCCTAGCTCCAAGTGCCCTACCCATAGGAACCCTAACCCTAGCTCCAAGTGCCCTACCCATAGGAACCCTAACCCTAGCTCCAAGTGCCCTACCCATAGGAACCCTAACCCTAGCTCCAAGTGCCCTACCCATAGGAACCCTAACCCTAGCTCCAAGTGCCCTACCCTTAGGAACCCTAACCCTAGCTCCAAGTGCCCTACCCATAGGAACCCTAACCCTAGCTCCAAGTGCCCTACCCATAGGAACCCTAACCCTAGCTCCAAGTGCCCTACCCATAGGAACCCTAACCCTAGCTCCAAGTGCCCTACCCATAGGAACCCTAACCCTAGCTCCAAGTGCCCTACCCATAGGAACCCTAACCCTAGCTCCAAGTGCCCTACCCATAGGAACCCTAACCCTAGCTCCAAGTGCCCTACCCACAGGAACCCTAACCCTAGCTCCAAGTGCCCTACCCACAGGAACCCTAACCCTAGCTCCAAGTGCCCTACCCACAGGAACCCTAACCCTAGCTCCAAGTGCCCTACCCTTAGGAACCCTAACCCTAGCTCCAAGTGCCCTACCCACAGGAACCCTAACCCTAGCTCCAAGTGCCCTACCCTTAGGAACCCTAACCCTAGGGCAGGAAGCTCTACCCATGGGAACCCTAACCCTAGCTCCAAGTGCCCTACCCATAGGAACCCTAACCCTAGCTCCAAGTGCCCTACCCATAGGAACCCGAACCCTAGCTCCAAGTGCCCTACCCTTAGGAACCCTAACCCTAAGCTCCAAGTGCCCTACCCATAGGAACCCTAACCCTAGGGCAGGAAGCCCTACCCATGGGAACCCTAACCCTAGCTCCAAGTGCCCTACCCTTAGGAACTCTAACCCTAGCTCCAAGTGCCCTACCCTTAGGAACCCTAACCCTAGGGCAGGAAGCTCTACCCATGGGAACCCTAACCCTAGCTCCAAGTGCCCTACCCATAGGAACCCTAACCCTAGCTCCAAGTGCCCTACCCATAGGAACCCGAACCCTAGCTCCAAGTGCCCTACCCTTAGGAACCCTAACCCTAAGCTCCAAGTGCCCTACCCATAGGAACCCTAACCCTAGGGCAGGAAGCCCTACCCATGGGAACCCTAACCCTAGCTCCAAGTGCCCTACCCTTAGGAACTCTAACCCTAGCTCCAAGTGCCCTACCCATAGGAACCCTAACCCTAGGGCAGGAAGCCCTACCCATGGGAACCCTAACCCTAGCTCCAAGTGCCCTACCCATAGGAACCCTAACCCTAGCTCCAAGTGCCCTACCCATAGGAACCCTAACCCTAGCTCCAAGTGCCCTACCCATAGGAACCCTAACCCTGGGCGGGAAGCCCTACCCATAGGAACCCTAACCCTAGCTCCAAGTGCCCTACCCTTAGGAACCCTAACCCTAGGGCTGGAAGCCCTACCCATAGGAACCCTAACCCTAGCTCCAAGTTCCCTACCCATAGGAACCCTAACCCTAGCTCCAAGTGCCCTACCCATAGGAGCCCTAACCCTAGGGTGGAAAGCCCTATCCATAGGAACCCTAACCCTAGCTCCAAGTGCCCTACCCATAGGAACCCTAACCCTAGCTCCAAGTGCCCTACCCTTAGGAACCCTAACCCTAGCTCCAAGTGCCCTACCCTAAGGTTCCCTCTCCTTTCCCTTTCCTCAGCCTGCTCATAACTCCAGCCTCCCTGACTAAGGACCTCAGACACACTCCAATCCCCTTCTCAACTTATTTATCTCCTCCAAACACTCCCTCTTTTCCCTTTGGCTCCAGATATCTTTTTGCACCATCACTTCCCCGCTAGAATTGTAGAGTCTGCTCATCTTCCGTAGACCTCTGGCAAGCCTAGATCCCTATCGGCGACAGGCTCACCATTAATGCAGCTAGGCCCTAGTCTAGACTCTCTGCTAGCGTTTCCCTTTTGAAAACTGATTGACTAGCAGCTACCAGATTAATGAGTAATTATTTGCGTTTCACTTCTTGCAGACATGGAAAACTAGATTCCCATCCAATTACAATTAAATACTTGATATGACATAACCACAATGCCCGTTCTTCCCCTACCTCCTGTCCCCCTTTTTTCCTCGGTATGTCACAAGATTCTCCAGTGTGTTCATTAGACTAGAACAGAGGTTCTCAAACTTATTTGATCGCATCCACCTTCTGGGCACCCAGCCAGCAGCCAGCACTCTCCAGCCACCCAGCAACACCAACCTTACTTCTCCACTGCTGCTGCCAGCAGTTCTGCCTTCAGAGCTGGGTGCCCGGCTAGCAGCTGCTGGTCTCTGGCCGTCCAGCTCTGAATTTGCACAGTAAGTTTTTTTCCCCTGTAAAGCTTCTCACATACTTCCAGAATATATTCCACTCCCCCCAGTTTGAGAACGTCTGGACTAGAACATCTCAGAGGCAGTTACTGTGATTACATTTGCATATTGTCTGAAGCCAATCGCAAAGTCAGTGCTAAATGAGTGATAGATAATTATCTTCCTTGTGTGGACGGAGCATGTAAAGGATTGACATTAGTGATGGATATTTTCTTCTGCCATCGACCAGGCTGCCAGAAAGGAAAAGCTGAGGGGATGTAAACAACCAGAAACAGAAGGTGGACCAAGCCTCAGAAGTGCAGAACTGAAAGCAGATTTCCTCAAAGTCCATGGTTGATTAGAGATAAGGATGGCCAGAGAAAACTCCTATTTAAAAAAAAAAAACCCACCTATATAACAGCCATCACCATACACTGCACAACCACAGTCACCAACCACTATTGTCTTTGCTTCATTAACAGGAAGTTTTAAGGAGATGCTGGTAGCACTGGGTCTTTCTTTGCCCTCAAGAAGGATCCAGTTCATACCCACACCAGCAATTCCAGTGATTTCCAGGCCCTAGGGCATCCACCGGGGTCAGTTCCAGCAAATCATAACCCAGCGTGAGGAGTGCAACCTCCTCAGGAATAAAAGAAAGGGAAAAACCAGAACACCACATACTGGGAACTAAAAATACGCACCAGCTGGATGGGCCTGCAGCAGTCACATACAAAATGGCCACCTTGATGTTTCAGCTGGCTGCCTCTCCCAGTTTAAAGGCCCAGGTAACAGAAGAGCATGCTGGGAAAGTTCCCCTAGAAGAATTAATGGAAGGCTCGGGGTGATTATTGCAGGTAATCATGGGGGAAATAGCTCTAGTAAAGAGGCCAAGGCCAGAGACCCAAAAGGTATTTAGGCTCCTAACTTCCATTTAAATCAGCTGGCATAAATCAGCATCGCTCCATTTAAGCCAATAGAGCCATGGCTACTTGCACCAGCTAAGGATCTGGCCCTATGTTTCTATAATAAATATTCTAAATGTACACACACACACACACACCCTTCATAGCAGTTGTTTAATGTTTGTCCAATTACCATCAGGAGCCACTTCAGAAGAGCTTTTCATGGTTTCAAAATCCTTGAACTTGTCCCAACCTGCCTCACCGAACTGGTCTCTCTCAATCCTCCGCTTCTCCTTCCACCTATTTGTTTAGAAAGTTTCTCCTTCTCCTCGGTGACCGTCTCACCAATTTCAGTACAAGAGCCTTCTCCAGTGTAGCACCTGCCTTTGAGACCAATGCTTGCAGTACTTCTCTGCCTCGTCTACTTCCCATCTAGCCTCAGGGCTGAGTTCAAAAAGGGTAATTGCTGCCCGCTCCACCTCCATCCACCTTAGCCACTCCACCAGACAGCCCTTCTGCAACAGTGTCTAGTCACTGTATCCCATATAAATACTGATGTTGTCTTGCCAGTTTCAATACTGAAAAAGCAGGTTAGGATATAGGTGCTGGAACTGTCACACCCCCGGCTTGAAGTGGTTTCCATCATATCCAGGGTTTACAGTTTGGTTCAATGGCTCTCAGCACCCCCACTACACACACTGTTCCAGCCCCCTGGGTTAGTATACAGTTTATATGCAATTAAATGCTGCATGTATTGTGGCCTGCCAAAAAGATAGCACAGGGTCATTACAAGAAGCTATTTGTGGGCACAGTTGTTTGCATTTGCAAAAGACCGTATCTGTGTGGGAAACAGATGATTGTGCTAGGAAGTGCTCATTTACATACGCAACTTGGTATTTGTATGTGCAACCGCTGATTTGCACATTCAAATACAGAGACATGCATGGTAGTGTCTAAAGCTCCAAGCAGCGCAGGCTCATTCAGGATCCAATTTCTATTGAAGTCACTGGAAAGACTCCCACTGATTTCAACAGGAGTTGGATCCAGCCCTCAGGGAGGCCCTCTGCACACATTTCTGTTGCTAGCCAGCGTATTGGTCTCAAAAGACTGCACTCGGCCCAGTGAACTCGTTTCACATCCACCACCCGATTCCACCCCCATCACGAACAGAGAAGCGGCAGCTCAGTGCTTGATTGCCAAAGCTGCACCGAGAGAGAGGATTGAAACATCACAGCTGGTGGGAGGAGAAATCTGCTACGCCGAGAGTGCCTGTTATATCAGCATCGTGATAAGGCAGCCTATCCTTAACTTTCCTGTTTATCAATAATGCATCAGGAATATACATACCTGAATTTCCCACCTCTCTGTGCTGCAGCCCTTTTGGCTTGCGAGCTCTTTGGGGGAAGAGGGATGAGTGGGATTAGCTACATGCAGAAATATAATTTTTCAATTCCAGTGCTTTAATCATGGTACATTGGGTCCCTGAGGAGCTAAAAGCCACTTTAACTGTCAGCTCCAATCCAGTGCATATGAAGACAAACTCATCATTATACAAACACGGCCAAGGAGATGAAAGAATGACCTGTCATTCCAAAGCCGCTTCCCCAGCTGTCAGTCAGCACCTGACAGACACCAAGGGCTGACAGCTCCCTCAGCTTTCAGTGGGAATGAACCGGGACCAGGACTGGCACGGAATGGAACCTATACAGCTGGCAATCAGGTTTGAATGCCAGCCTCACAGATTGGGGTAAACAGACGCCAGTTCCCATGTCCCTACCATGCACCAAACATGCAGCGGTTCCAGCATAATAGGGCAAGTCAGAGAAATGCAAGTGGAGCTGTCAAACTTAACAGGGAAAAAAATAAATTTAGGATGAAATCCTGGGCCCATTGAAGTCAATGGCAAATCTCCCCTTGGCTTCAGTGAGCCCAGAATTTTACCTTTGGTTCTCATTCAGTCTAAGTCAGCAGGCTCCAGCTCTTAAATTTTAGAGGCATTTCAGGAGACTGCTCGTCTGGGAGTTCAAGAGCCAGATTTCCATGGGTTCAGCACCCACCACTGGGGCTAGATATTCAAGTGAGCTCAGCACCCAACGCGCCAAGTTTTTTGCAGAAATCTGGCTCCCAGTTGTGGGTGCTGAACACTTATGAAAACCTGCCGTGAACTGTACAGTTCCCATTTGTTCTAACATCATGTTGTGCTGTGTAGCCACATGACCACACACGGTACATGCATCCCTTTGGGAAGGTGGAAATGGACGAAGGAGCCAATGCCAGTTGTTCAACCAGAAGAGTTGGGAGGCAGGACAACGCAGGGGTGGGGAAGGATTGTTTTTACTACATGAAGAATTAATTTGCATCCCTTCCTTTAGGTATGGCTCTCCCAGCCCAGCCCAGAGGCAGTACGTGCAGGCTAGCGGTTAGAGCAAGGAGCCAGGATCCCTGTGTTCCACTACTGACAATCCCAAGAGTTCAAACCTCATGAGTCAGGCTCCCCAAAAGCCTCATGAGATGAACGCACCAGAAATACCGTAACCAGAACAACATTCATACACTTCCCCTATTTAAAACATGAAACAGATGGTTTAAAAGTCACAATGAAATATTCAGACCATAAATGGGATTACCTTTAAAAAAAAAAAAGAGAGAGAGAGAGAGAGACTAAAATTGTTTGAATAACCCTTCAGCCCAGAATTTTTCATTCATAAATCACAAGGAATTGGCCTCCCTCTTCCCCTTTCACAACCTTGGGGAGCTGGGGCCAGTTCCCACACACCTTCTCATTCGAGGGGGATGAGCCTCTTTCTACCCCCTCTGCTCCTCCACTCCCCACACCCTTCCCCAGTTAGTGAGGAGTGGCCCACTCTCTCCCCCATTCTACCTCTCTCCCCGATCAGGGGAGAGTTGGGGCATCTCTCTGCTCCCAGTGGAGAACGTTTCCCACACTCACCCCCTGTTCTCACCTCCTGGGCTAGTGCCACCCCATTCCTACCAGCCTGGTGGTACCAATCTGGCCAGTTGGATGCTGGTAACCAAGTCACAGTGCCAACCTTGTACCACTACCAGCCATGGCCTGGAAGCACTTCGATGGCTGGTCCAGAACCTCCAGCCACATCTCCTGCTGGAGAGGAGGAATGAGGAGAGCAATTGAGTACAAACACACAGGTGTCCAACTCCATGACAAGCCACTGGAAAATGGGACCATCCTGGGAAAAATGAGACATTTGGTCAATAGATCATCTCTGTGTCTATTTGCTTCTCTCTGGGGGTGCCTTTTCCAGGGGAATCTAAACCCTTTATTATTTTGGTCTCAACTTTAACTTTAAAAAACCTCAGTTGATGGTATCTAATTGTCTTTCAGTGCTGGCACAATAATTATAAAATAAATTGCACCTTTCATCCAAGGATCTCAAAGTGCTTTACAAGCATTAATTAATTTAGCTTTTAACAACCCTTTCCCTCTGATGTAACTGTGTAGCAGAATCATTTTACAAATGGGTAGATGGTAGCATGGAAAGAGAATGATCTGTTCAAGGTCATGGAGCAGGTGAGTGACAGAGTCAGAAAGAGAACCCAGGAGTCCTGAGTCTGCTTTGCCTACTCAGACCAGCAGAACACACTGTCTCTATCTTATTTATATTGCAACAGCATCCAGAGGCTTCAGTTAGGATCAGGATCCCATTGGGCTAGGGATCACACAGGAACATGCAGTCCCTGCTCTGAAAAGTTGAAGATGAAAAACAAACAGGTCCTGATTTTCAGAGGTGCTGGTCATCCATGCCGCTCATTGACTTAGTTTGGATGCTAGGTGCTCCACACAGTGTGAAAATCAGCCCCCGGTTGTCTCCCTTGGGACTGCAGAGAATAGAGGGAGCCCAGAAAGAGTGGATACTTGAAATATGTGGACTTAAATGAGTTTCCTAAGGTCGCACAGCAAGTCAGTGAGAGAGCTGGAAAGAGAACAGAGGAATCCTGGCTTTCAAACCCCTCCTTCAGCCACGGTACCACACTCCCCACCTCAAGCTGGGAACAGACCCTAAGAATTCTGACTCAGAACCCAAGAATCCTGAGTCAGTCCCCTGCTTCACCCACTGCACTACTTTCAGATGATCGTGTCATCATGACTGAACAGCACTAGCCTTCATTTTGGATCAAACATGTTCTCCCACATTGTGTGGCCCTCAACTAAACCAGCTCATCCTCCCCCGGCTGCTGCTGGTCGCTGGCTACAAACAGGACCTTCTGCTGTTTTCATCTGCAGCTTGGCTTGGAGTTCCCAAAAAGCAAGAGAAATCCTACCTGGAATGGGGGAAGTCTGGGCTGTGAGTGTCAGGAGCTGTTAAGGCGTGTGACATATTGAGGGAATTAAAACACGTTTAGGGAAATCTCCAAATAGTTTTTCAGCTTTAAAGAATAACACTGACTGTCTCAAGCTGTGGTAATGTATTCAGGCAACACAACTGAGTCAGAGCTAATTGAATTTAAAAGCAGGTATTACATCTGTGCCTTCGGAGCGAGCACATTCCGAAAATCACTTCAGTGATGAAGTGTTTTACCCAACTACTACTTAATCTTTTTACATAGAAAGAAGAATTAACCCTGCTGTGAAGCCTTCATTAAAGAAACCAAATGAAGTTACCTGGTGAGGTTCAAATTTGCTGGAACTGTGAGCGGTAAAACTTAAGCTGAAGTTTCTTAAATCCAGAGAGACCCACAAAGTGGCTTAAACCAGGTCAGTTATCTAGGTCTCTTTCCTCTATCCTCACTTTAAATTTAAGAGGAAACAAGTATCCCTGTCCCTGTGTATAGCTACATATATACCTGGATACAGAGAAATATAGGTCACTTTCCTACATATCTGCCCAATATGTAGGTTACTGCTCTCTTTCCTTTGATGGGTATGAAGATTTCTTACCTACACTCTCTTTTCTGTTCTCTTCCCATTTCTCTTTACATTGGCTCTTTACCTAGAAAGCAACGAAGAAGTGTTCCCCAAAGGAATTCCAAAAAGATGAGATGAGGGCTTTCTCCAGTGCCCTCCTACAATCTGATCACGGTTGGCACAGGAACCTTCTCCTCTACTGCCACTACTAGCTGGCACAAGCCGTCCTGTATCTTGCCGTGTCTCTCCAAAGCCTCTTCTGAAAGCATCTCTTTTCTCACCTGCTTAGACAATGATATTCCCGAGGTTGCATCATCAATGGGGTGGGGCTTGAATCCCAGGTCTTCAGTGCTAAAGGAACAAGCTGCTATCACCATAGCAAAGAGTGTAAATTCACCAGCTGTAGTAGGCTCTTATCCTCTTACATAGGCTAGACACTAGAGGGGGACAAAGACCCACGTTCTTCTTGTGTAGGTGACAGTTTCACTTCTTAATTCCACTCTCCTCTGCTATTAGGGAGGTTGTAGAATCTCCATCATTGTCCAACCTGCTCTTAAAAATCCCCAAACACCTGTCAGGGATGGTCTAGGTAAAACTTCGTCTGGCCTTGAGTGCAGGGGACTGGACTACATGACCTCTCGAGGTCCCTTCCAGTTCTATGGTTCTATGATTATTTGAGACTCAAGTGCTGCGAGATATCACTGAAAGATACTCTACAAAACTCTACTCTTCTGCAACCTTTACTCATGTTGAGTAGTGTTGACTTTGTGCTAGTGGCTGGCATGAGAAGGCTCACTGAAGTCAGCGCTTCTCGAGGTGAATGAAAGCTGCAGAACGAATGGGCATGTCCTTATCACTTCTCTCCCCACAACTGGAGAATACCTCAGGAAGGTTTCAGAGCTTCCTTCTCCAGGCTTCACAGCAGGCTTGTGTGAAGCCACAAAAAAAGCCATTTGCAAACATTCTGGCCAGTAAAGTGGACGGTCACACGATCTGTCATTTGAGAGTCAGCCAGCTCCGGGGGATTCAAAAAAATCCTAAATGTTTTGTGAATTTTAAGCGCAAACAGTTGATTCATCATCCAGAAATTTGCACTGGAAATGAACAGTTCATCATTCATTCATTTCTGCTCGGGGCAGGAGGGAATGTGTCATTCATCCGGTTCAGAAGCAGGAATGATGCCTTGGGATTGGAGGACCTGTGAGACTGCATGGAAAAGAACAGCTAATAGCCGGAGAGAGCAATAGGAGACTAAATTCCAGCCTATGGGCTGCTCATAAACTAATTGGCAAATCCTTATGAACAATGAAAACATTCCGAGAAGTCAGGAGGGATTCACAAACAATTTGACCAGCTCAGCCCTAGGATATCAGAGGGCTGATTCTCAGCTAGGGTTACCTGGCATGGGCCTATGCCAGTTTATGCTAGCTGAGAATCTGCCCTGGTGGAGTTACACCGCAGTAAAACTGCCGTGAGTGAGAGGAGAATCAGACCTTCTATGTATGGTTAAGAAAACACCCAGGAAAGGCTCACGCTCTTCCCCTTTCAGTTTCTCCATTTTCAATTTCAATAACTTTATGAGCAAGGAAAAGCGCCGTGTACAAGCGTTGCCAAAGTCAATAAATCAAGTATGTGCGGCAGAGGGCAGGTTTTGACAACAGTAAAAGAGGAGGTGATATGCTGCCCATTTTGCATTAACATTCATTGCAGTTGTCTGACTTAGATGAAAGGGGAATCTTATTATAATAAAGCATTCTGCACTAAAGCTCTTAACGCACTCTATGAACAATGTCTGAGCCTCACGATAAGAAGGAGGCATCATTGTACCCATTCTATAGACGAGAAAACTGAGCCACAGAGACGCAAGACACACCCCTCCCAACATTTTCAAATGTTTAAAGTTAGGCTCCTAAATCAGTATTTAGGTAACTCAGTGTGTGGTTCTGATTTTCCAGAGGTGATGAGCATCCTACATCCTTTACTGGCATTTGTGGGAATTGTGGATGCTTAGCACGTCTGAAAACATAAATAGCCCACTTATTTCGGGGTCTGAATATTTATTTAGTTGCTGAATTTTAAACCCCCGGGTGTGAAAATCTTGTCCTACTTGACTTGCCCAGGATCACAGAGTGAGTCAGTCACAGAGCTGGGAAGAGAATCCAGGAGTTTTGACTTCCCCAATGACCATTAGACCCTGCTGTCTTACAGAGCAGTTGGTGAAGCATTTGTTAGGTGCACATATGTATGTCTATATGGCTCCCATCACTATAATGGTTAAGCACTCCTCAGTTATTTATGGATTTAACCCCACCACACCGTTAGGTAAGGCAGCGTCATCCCCATTTTACAGAGAGACAACTCAGACAAAGATTAAATGACTTGCCCAACGTAGTGAATTTGTGGCAGAGCCAGGAAATAAACCCACATCTCCTGACTCCCAGTCATGTGCCTTAGGAGGAAGTCTGGTGTTGTGGCTATCAGCTGGTAGCCACTCAGTCTACAACGGGTTGATATGAAGCCAGGCCCACACCTCAGTGAGTTGCCTGCCTCCCCACTAACAAGAGTCACCCTTTACCCCAGAAGGCATTTCTTTGACAGCCCTGCATAAGGACTGATCACCACAGCAATAGTGTCAGGGTCAGCGGAGGGACAGAGTATGGAGAAAGCCTTGCCACTGGTCACCTTATGTGCCATCCGCTCTGTCCTCTAATGAAAACTTCTGATGCGGATACATCTCAGGGTGGAGAAACAACCTTTAATCAAGCCACAGAAATGCATAATGAAAGTCTGGGGAAAATAAGCACCGGCTGCCAGACCCTCTGTTAGCCCCGTTTCCCACCAGTGAAAGAAAGAAGTAAATAAATTTTACTGAGCCTTATGAAAACGCTGGAATTGTCTTTGTGGTCTAATTGCTCTTGGTTTTACAGCCTCGTTTCTTGCCATAAAGCGAGTCCCACTTTTTATGCTTTTTCCTTTGCTGCCAATCTGTGATTCTTTTGTTAATTGGCTTTGTATGTTGATCTCCTCCAAATCTCCCTGTGAGGGGGGGCAATCCTGCTGCCCTTCCTCATGTGGGTTGCCCCACTGACTCCAGCAGCATGAACCATATAAGAATGGACTGCAAGAATGATATAGCAGTTTGCCCCTCTGTTTTCCACCTCTGTTTCTTAGTGTGCATGTTGCAGATAGGCAGTGCCATAACAAGGGCAAGGCAAGTGAGGCACTTGCCTCCGGCGCGCAAAGCAGAGGGGTGCAGCTCTACTGCTATCAGCGGCGCTTCGGCGGCAGCTCTACCGCCGCCGCTTCTTTGGTGGCAATTCGGTGGCAGGTCCTTCTCTCCGAGAGCGACTCAGGGACCTGTCACCAAATTGCCACCGAAGATCCTGGAGCTGGCCCTTGCCTTGGGCACAAAAATTCCTTGTTACAGCTCTGCAGATAGGGGTGGTAGTTCATAACAGTTTAGCAGTGGCTGCAAATCGAAGTCTTAGAAGCTCTCCGGCATGTCAGTTTGCAACATCTTCCCTCAGTCTTGGCTACCCCCAATCAACCACTGGCAACGTGAACAACTTCCTATCATTGCGTTTGTATTTTCCATCTCCTGGGAAATGGCACCGGGATCAAGTATCAAGCACATTTATAATTCTTTCTGCCCATTGCCAACTCTCCTAGTCATCCACCGTGGGTATGTGTCATCTTACGGAAAGTGACACATACCCACATACCAGCAGGGTGATGTTCCCTCTCACTTACAACCTTGCAAAACAATGAAGTCAACGCACTACACAAAACTACAGGCACCAACAAAACATCTAAGCAAGTGTTCCCCTGGTTTGAAGTTTAAGTGGGAAGCACACAGCCTTGTTTGGAAATTGTACCAAGGTGTACCCAACACACATCTCCTGCAGGTGCCCTAAGCCATACTACGTGATCTGTGTCTGTCTGTCCTTCCTAAGATGTCTATCACGGTTACCACCATTAGCAACTTTCTCCCATTGTGGGTCTCTAAATAAGGGAAAGATTTTGTCCATTAAATGCATGCACTAATCTGAGCAAATCATTCTTGCTGAATAATTTATTCAATGAATTTCATCTCTTTTCCTACTGAGAAATAATTCACATGAAAATTACAACTTCCTTGAATGTGTTTGTTATTCAGTGTTTTTCCCCAGTTGATTTCTTCCAATGAAGTTTGACCCCCTTATTCATTTACCCAAACAGTTAATTGGGCACATTTGATATTCACTGTTCGAGCTGGATCCGTTTGGACTGAATGCATAGGCCACGCAGCATCTTTTCTGTTCCCCTACTGGATGAGTCTTACTCTTAGCAAGAGTCTACACTTGAGTTGGGGGCGTGATCTCCAGCTCAGGTAGATGTACGCATATTACCATCAATCTGATTGAGCTAGTGCACTAAAAATAGAACTGTAGCCAAAGGGGCATGAGCTAGCCACCCTGAGTACAATCCTACCCAGGATGCTAGATACTTATTCAGGTAGCTAGCCTGTCTGGCTGCCCACACTGCTACTTTTAGCATTGCTAGCTCAGCAAGAGCTAGTCTTACTGTCTGAGATGGAAATTACACCTGCCTCTCCAGTGTAGATGGATCCTTAGAGCCCAGTGCCATGACTCTCAGTAATGAATACAAAATTGAATTTCCACAAATATTTGCTTTAAAATGTTCCATTTCTGTCAAATGCTCTTGCCTTGTTCACGGGAATATTTGTGGGCTGCATGCCCCAGTGAAGAGGGAAGCTAATGCAATCTTAAAAATAGTAGGTGGAATTTTCAGAAGCACCTAAGTCACACGGAGAACAGCTCTCATTTCCTTTCAATGGGACTTGTGCTTCTAAATCACCAAATGCTTTGGAAACGCCCATGAATCGTCACAGTATTTTCCTTGCTAATAAGCACGTAAGTGGCTATGGATGTATGTAAATACACATGCATATGCCTTCACATATGTATGTTTACATAAAGAAGCCAAATTTGGATAACATAGGTGTAAATCTGGAATAGTTAGACTGAAGTCTATGATATAAAACTGGTGTATGCTAGGGAGGAATCTGGTACCGATATGGATGCAAAATACAGATTCTGGGTCAAATTCTGCTCACTTACACCCATGAAGACTGCATGTTATGGGGCAAATTCTCCTCTCCATTATACTCAGGGGCGGCTCCAGGCACCAGCACGCCAAGCGCGTGCCTGGGGCGGCAAGACCCCGGGGCGCTTTGCCGGTCGCCGCGAGGGCGGCAGGCAGGTTGCCTTCGGCGGCATGCCTGCGGAGGGTCCGCTGGTCCCACGGCTTCAGCGGACCTCCGCAGGCATGCCGCCGAATCCGTGGGACCAGGGACCTCCCACAGGCAAGCCGCCGAAGGCAGCCTGCCTGCCGTGCTTGGGGCAGCAAAATACCTAGAGCCGCCCCTGATTATACTGGTATAAGACCTGGAGTAATTCCAGAGAAGTCACTGGAGCTACTCTGTTGTGATAACGGAGAGCAGAATTTGGTCCACTGTGTGAACAGAGTATATGTATGAAGTTCTGGAACAGCCTTCCAAGGGGAGCAGTGGGGGCAAAAGACATATCTGGCTTCAAGACTAAGCTTGATAAGTTTATGGAGAGGGTGGTATGATGGGATAGCCTCATTCTGGCAATTAATTGATCTTTGATTATCAGCAGGTAAGTATGCCCAGTGGTCTGTGATGGGATGCTAGATGGGATGGGATCTCAGTTACTACAGATAATTCTTTCCTGGGTGCTGGCTGGTGAGTCTTGCCCACGTGCTCAGGGTTTAGCTGATCGCCATATTTGGGGTTGGGAAGGAATTTTCCTCCAGGGCAGATTGGCAGAGGCCCTGGAGGTTTTTCGCCTTCCTCTGCAGCATGGGGCACGGGTCACTTGCTGGAGGATTCTCTGCACCTTGAGGTCTTTAAACCACGATTTGAGGACTTCAATAACTCAAACATAAGTTAGGGATTTGTTCCAGGAGTGGGTGGGTGAGATTCTGTGGCCTGCATTGTGCAGGAGGTCAGACTAGATGACCATAACGGTCCCTTCTGACCTTAAGTCTATGAATCTATGTATGCAGAGAAAGGCAATACATTAAGTGGGCAAATGGATACCAGGGACTGTAGCAATTCCTATCAGGACTCTGAAGACAAAGCTGAGATCTAGACACACGATATTGCCAGTTGGGAACTTAATAAGAGTATATAAGAAAAATAAAACCACAGAAATCCCCTTTACCTGAAAAGATAAAACCTGCCTCATCTGTTACCCTTTTAATAGACATCTTATTCCAAACAGCAGCAACTTCCAGCGGCTGGCTCTCCAGGGCAGCATCTATATTTGTTTTCTTTTTGATATACAGCTTCAATAGGAAGCCAGGCGTGAAGTTTATTAAGCCTGGGTAATTTTCTATCAGTTCTGCGAGCTATTGATTCCATCTATACAGTTGCTATAGTCCATCTATCTGGCCCGGCCTGAACCTGAGAAGTCATTTACAAACAAAAAGCATCTAATTCTTCAAAAATGCAGCTATTATGGGATGTAAAGTGTCACCATTTTGGATGGGTTAACAACAGTCTTAGAATGAATGAGTCAGCGATACACATCTTTTTAGGGAACCTTTGAAGATTCATAAACTAAAAAGAGGATGGAGCAGTTTGAGCTGAACCAGGGCACAGCTCTAGAGCTGAACTTCACAGATCAAACGTCTTTCTCTACGGATGAGCCGGAGCACTGGGAGCGAGACCTGCTTCTGTGCTCTCACTCACACCAGTTTTACACTGGACCTATTCCACTGCCCAGTTTCATGGAGTTATTCTCACTTTAAGCCTGTGTAAACAAGAGTATGATCAGACCTAGCAAATCCAAACAGGGAAATTTGGGGATACTCCAGCCTGACTTAAGCCCACCATGTGTGTGAAAGCCTCGCAGTGTGTCAAAAGTCTTCTATTACTTATAGATAGGATCAAGTTTTAAATCCTTCCCCGTCTGCCACAGAGTGGCTGCAAAGCTTGTCATCACTTCAGCCATGAGTCTTAACATGCTCCTCTGTGGAATGGGAGGACATTGGGTCCATGCCGTGGAGGGGCTTTTCACCATCTTTGCAGCGCCCTCATCTCCTATCTTACACATCCTCCATTGGCAGGGACTCTACGGGAAGGTCTCGTATTGATATCTCAAGGAGGTGGAGCTTATTTTGTGGGTGGAGCTTAGAGTACCGGTGCCCCTACCTGGCCAGAGGGGAATGTTACATCCATGGAGAAGTAACAGAAATTGCCCCGCTGTTAATAGGCGTACACTCTAAAAAACAGTAATGAAAGACACAACCCAGAGATGGGCTCTAGTCAGGTTTCTTAAGCCAGATCCAAACTTTCCCAGAGTTTCTAGCATGCCTAGATGCCAGTTTTCAGGTCAGGGCCATCCTGAATAAATTCACCAGCTACATGATAAAACTTGCACAAACCACCTTGCAATGAATTTAAACCATATTAATTAACTAAGAAATCAAAATGTATTAGTCTAATTTAGAAGGTTCTCCAATCACAGCTGCCTGTCAATCACTGTGACTGACACAAGCTGCCTGTCTCCAATCACAAATATCCAGTATGAGTTTTCCCTGTCGCTCTTCCTGCGTTCTCTTTCTGCCTTGCCATCACTATGTATGCCTCTGTTTTGTCAAATCTGTGGCTTTCTTGTGACGCTACATGGCATTTAAAGTCCTTGTTACACCAGTGCAACTCCAGAGAAGACAACTGAATTGCGCCAATGTAAGGGGAGAATTTATCCCAGTTGGGTTCAGAAAGGCAAGGTACAGCTGCAGGCTGTAAGATGAGTTACTGGGGTGAGATTGCTTGGTGGGACACAATCCAATTTCTACTAGACAAAAATCCATCATTCCAATTGGCATTTTACTGGCCTCTTTGTTGGCAGGCCCAGCAGAGAAGTCAGGGATAACAGGAAACTTAGAGACTTCACTCCCCTATAGAAGTCAGGTCAAGACGGGGGCACATTGTCCCACCAATGTATGGAAGCATGCCTGGCTGCGCAAAGGGCTACACTTCCCAGGGCTCTGCAGCCATGGCTAGCTAGGTTTTAAACATACATCGCTCCTATTTGGACAGGGCCTTTCATCCATAGATCTCAAAGTGCTTCACAAAAGGGGTCAGTATCATTGTCACCCTCACACAGATGGGGAAACCGAGACAGAGGAGGGGGAGTGACTTGTCTACAGTCATCCAGCAAACTAGTGCTGGGAATTGAATCCAGGACTTCTGAATCCTAGCCCAGTGCCCTACCCAGGAGGAAATACTGCCACCCTAATCATAAGTCACGTAGAGCTACCATGAGGATTTTAACCTATACACATCTTTTTTAAGGGGGGAGGGAGGGGGAAAAGGAACCTGCACAAAATAGTTTTTGCGCAACTCTCTTCCAAGGATTTTCTCTGTCACCAGTTTGCATCACACACAGGTCTCCTCTTGGCCCTGCATTTGCTCCGTGCTTTGTTAAAAAAAAAAAAAAAAGACAAAATAATCCCCACTCAGCAAACAACCCAAATGAACCAGCTGCATGCTGGGGAGACCTGCAGAATCCTGTGGAGGGAACAGACAACAGGAGCAGTCTCTGTTGCTGCTACACTTCCACTCCCTCTCTAACTCAGTGGATCCATGAAATACGTTAGTATTATGCTCCTAATTATATTACCAATAGATACACCAGTGCAGAGGGGCACATTGGGAGCAGGCCATGCCGTGGGTCAGCAGAAGGGCTTCTGGGTCCACTGGTTCACTCTTCTCTATGCTGCTTGATCCCAGCATGACCCTATCCATAGAAAATATAATCATGTAACAAAATGTAATGGATCCACTAGGATTTCTAGGTCAACATTCATGTAGACCCAAGGGGGCTAAATTCTCCACACAGGGGTGCCGAAGGGCTGCAGGCTCTATTCCAGCCCATAGTCTGGATGAGCATCTGCAGACTGGCTATGTCACACGCACAGTGCTTCCCTGCAGTTTGGGAGTGGTGGGATCATTCTCCCAACCACACCCAGACCTTCATGGAGTTCCCTGCACTGATTACTCCATCTTGTGCTGCGAGGGGAAGGGAAGTAGCAACCTTCATCCTTAATTCTTCCCTGAAATCAACCAAAGGCACCCAGTCACTTCCCAAGGAGTGAAGGAGCAGCCCCCTGGCTGTGACATTTTCAATGCATTAAGTTTAAACATTTTCAATAAAGAAAAACAATCCATTCAGACCTGCTTTATGATTCATAGTAATTGCAAATAGAAGCAGTTAATATAATTGTCCAGCTGAGACCAGCAGGCTGGGAGCATGCAGCAGTGAGATGTACAATCAGGGAAGGTTAGGAGGGAATTTAAGTGCAGGTTAAGCAAATGAATTGCTTTAATAACATACAGAGACAGCCCTTGTAGTTCTAAAGAGGACAAAATAAATATTGTACCAGGAATCGACAGAATGGGAGGTTTCAGCACTAAGAATTGCCCGCTCGCTATTTACTTTCAATTTAGATTTTCCAAAAGCCGCACTTGGCGTGTTTTTCCTGTACAGAGGAGAATGACTCGCACTGAAAAATGACGTTATTTCTCCACCCGTTTTAAAAGGGAGCCTCCGTTTCTCAAGGAAAAATAATCACAATCACCAGCATTTGTCCTGGAGAGAGAGAGAGCATTTGTCCTGGAGTAAGAGAATTAATTAAAAAAGGAGATGGTGCCTCTGCTTCTCTCTGGGAAACGGGCCAATTTCTTTGACTTCAAGCCTTCTCCAAATCATGGAGAAAGGAGCGTGCTGTCTCTCCAGCGGCATTCAGTTGACCCATCTCCCCATCTTCTATCAATCTCTCCGCTTCTAGTGCGGCCAGAACAGCTAGGCAGGCTGGTGATGTTCAGCCCTGTGCAGAGGACCAGCACAAGGTCTATGCACTTTTGAAGGCCCTATTCAGCAGTGGTTCATAGCTGTCGTTCCGGCTCTCTGCAATGAGAGCAATTCCATCCTCACTGTATAACTCAGGCACGCCGTGAATACTGTCTGAAGCAGGACCTAAAGTCACCCCCTTCCTTTCCTTTAGCTATTGGTAGCCAAACATTGCTGGGCCTTCCATCGCTGTAGATGTGGCAAGACTTAGCTTCATCCTGATCTCCACTAGCCTAGTAAGAGAACAGCCTAGATGCAGCATAGTGAGCTCTCTGGTGGACTCCATCTTGTGATTATCTACCAGCCAACATAAACTCTGTAATGATGCAAGGCCAGGCTTTGTTTGGCTCTGAAGATGCACGAGACCCTGTTTCTTCTTGGTGGGACACAAACTCCCCGCCCCCCCTGCCCCCATGACCTGCTATGAACCATCACAGATCTCTTCCATTTTTGGTGTGAGGATGTGGCGGTGCCTCAGTTTCCCCACCACAGTGGGTCAGTTTCCCTACCTGAGTCTTGGGTGGTTAGGTGATTTAGCCGCCTGGCAAAGTTTCTCTCCACCCTTGGTGGAAGAGCAGGGAGTCCAAACAAAACACAGTCCTTTTCCCTCCCTGGCCCATAGTTCTCTTTCCAAAGTCCAGGTGCTCTCTCCGCTTGAGGCGGAGTGTTTCCTCTCACCCCGTCTGGAAGCTGTAGACAGGAACCCCCCCTGCAGGAGGAGGCACTTACACTGGTTTACTCAT
Organism: Mauremys mutica; assembly: GCF_020497125.1. Lineage (NCBI taxonomy): Eukaryota > Metazoa > Chordata > Testudines > Geoemydidae > Mauremys > Mauremys mutica. The sequence continues at coordinate 7,122,071 of NC_059095.1, forward strand.
GCTAGACCAGAGAGCCCTTCTCCTGCTTTCACTGCAGAGCTCGACCTTCATCCCTTAGCACAGGGCTCAAGAGCCATCTCTTGCTCCCCTGAACTACGTTGCCTCATTTGTCTCTTCGAGTTTCCTTCTCCCTGGTCCTTCACAAACAGCTTCCTCCTTGGCCTTTCCACATCCCTCCTCCAAGGCCTTCCATTGGCCTTGAGCCATCCCCTGGCTCTTTTGCAGTGGACTGCCAGGTCTTGCCTCTCCTTGGTCCCTGTCCATCCTCTAGCAGGGCTGCTCCTTCTATTCCTTGGCATGCCTTGCTGCCAGCCTGCAGTCACATGACCCCAGCGTGGGTGACAACTCCCCAGGTCCCTCTAAAATCCACACTGTCCAGAAATTCCTTGGGCCACACTTGGCCTATAGCCTCTCCCTTAAAAGGCCTGCACCTCATTACAGACCCCTCAACCCCCCCACCTAGAAGGTGGAACTGTGGGATTTAACCCACTCCCGTTTGTCAAACCCTCTCCTAGCAGAGGAAACCTTTCCGACTCCCCATCCCAGACATGATCCTTCTCCCCTGGTTGCTAAAAAAATATTAATCTTTACATCCCCCTGATATGAATCACCCCCACCTGCCAAGTCACCAAGTCCTCCTGCACCAAGGTGTGCGACATAAGTCTGCCGGGAGCAGTGGGGAGCTTACTCTGTACGGAGCCCTGCAAAGAACTGGAGTGCAGAGTGTGACACCTAGCTCCATCCATTCATCGCGAGGAGCAGCCTTCTGGCTCCCTATTGCTCTCACTGTACTGGCATTATTCCTGATGTCACCACTGGGAGAGAAGAAACAGTCGAGTCATAATTATTTATACTGTTGATAGCCCTGCTCCAACCCCTTATTATGCCAACCCTTATAAACCCCAACCAAGAGCAGAGGCCCAAGGTGCCACTTGGAACTGGGGTACCACTAAGCCTGCCTGAGCCACCAGCCTGGGCTCCATCTCCCACTGTGCTGCTGTGACAAGTTGCTAAGCTGTCCAAGCTTGCTCTTTCACCAGCAATCACACAAGTAGGGATACACCCAGCTGCAGCACTACACACACACACACACACACACACACACACACACACACACACACAGAGGAAGGCACAGCTAAGGCACCCCCCAGGTCCCAAGTCATGCAGTCCCCTTTGGAGGATAAACCCAAAATTGTACCATCTTGCACTGCACAGGGAACTGTACAGTGTAAGCTCATAAAATTCGCCCCCCTCCTCAATGTGGAGAAAGATATGCAACAGCTTTATGCCCCAAATTATAATTTACACACACCAGTTTTAGACAAAACTAAAAACAAGCTTATTAACTACAAAAGGTAGATTTTAAGTGATTATAAGTGACAGCAAACAGATCAACGCAGATTACTTTAGTAAATAAACAAAACCGCATACTGAGTTTAACACACTAGATAGGTAGGATATGAATTAGCAAATTCTCACCCTGAGTGACAAACAGGCTGGCACATTCTCAAGGCACAAACTGCCTTGGTTTAGCAGCTTGGCTTTCCCAGGTTCTCTTACCCAGGCTAGCAATCCCTTAGCCCGGGAACATCACTTCCCCCGTTCAGGCTTTGTTCCTCAGGTGTTTCCTTGTTGTTGCAAGGTGTGTTGTTGCAGGGAGAGTGAGATACTATCATGTCATCATTCCCCCCCTTTTCCATCTTCTTCCCAGTTGCTGGACAGCTCTTTTGCTGTGACCTGGGTCCAACAGTTCCCATTGTGCAGTGCTATCTCTGAGAGGTTTCTATTGCACACAGTTCCTGGGGTAATCCTTGTGCTTGTGTACATTTCCCTAATAAGCCATTAACATGCGTTGGTCTTTTTAGTGTTGTACCTGAAAGGCTGCTTGTGGGTGTTTTCAACCTCACAACATGTTTCAGTAACACCTACATAGCCAAACTTCATAACTTCACATACGCCGATAGCACATACACTCCAATGTGATATTAATGTCTAGCAGATCAAGACTTTTAGAATGACACCTCACAAGGCATACGTTGTACAAAACATATCCTAATTACATGACAGTGGTGAATATTGGGGTGCCAAGGTGTCACACCATTATTATTATTATGGAGCGTTCATATTACTGTAGTGCCTATGGGTTCCAGTCAGGGACCAGGAGCCCATGTTGTCAGGCACTGCACAAAACACAGAACAAAGGGACAGACCCTGCTCCAACAAGCTTACAGTCTAAGGGCTTGTCTTCACAAACAGCACTACAGCACCACAGTTGCACAAGCTATGTCGATGGAGACGCTCTGGCATCAACAAAGTGATGTCTACATATTGGGGGGGGGGTCAGTCGGTAAAACTGTGTCACTCAGGGCTGTGGATTTTTCATCCCTTTGACCAAATACAGTTATGCTGATATAGGCCTGTAGTGTAGACCTGGCCTAAATTGTGTTAGGCACTGTATAAAAATGTAGCAAGGGAGACTAAGCGAGTAGAGCAGGGGCTATCTAAATAGATAGATGAAGAGTGGGAGGGGATAAAGAGGGGTAGACAGCAGGTATGAGGTAGAACCAGGAATGAAGCCCAAGTCTCCTGGGTTCTTCCTCATAGTTCTTGTTTCTATTACTCATTGCACTTGTTTTCCACAGCTGTCCAGGGCTGTCCATCTCAAAGGAGGATTGAGAGAGCATTTACACCTCGTTAGCATCCCCTTTAAATAATTAACTCTGGCTGGTTGAGTTTTAAGCATGTCGGGGGAGGGAAGAGGAGCTATTGAAAGGCGTCATCATCTTACAACCTAACCTACGCCTGGCTCTCCAGAGAAGAACTCCAGTGCTTTTATTTATTAAAAGATATTTCCGAGGGCAACATTAACTTAAAGTATCTTGCTCACAGCCTCCCAACTTAACACATAAACAGCTAAACAAAACAGAACATCGGCTCATTACAACCCTTTATAAAATATTAAAGGATTGAAAAATAAATTATTCACAGGCACCTTCCACTAGTTTATATGGGGCATATTAGGATGCAGAGGATGGCATGGGCCACCGACAACTCTGGAAGAGAAATATCATCTCGCAGTGGGGAACTTCTGCTGGCATTAGCTGGAATCCCCTGATTATTCTGCTGGAAGATGGTGTTATTAGTATTGTTCGTTGCTATTGCAGCACACCTGAAAGGCGACATTCACTCCTGTGCAGAGCGACAGGGCAGCACTGAAGGCCTCAAAACAGGGCCTACACTGGACTTAATCGGTGCAGAGACCTACTACGCTGCTCCTCTGTCCAGGACTGAATTTCACCTGCAGTTCGTGTCTACACTGCAGAGTTAACCTCGGCTCTAGCCTTACTGTCCACAGAAAGGCCTTTTACCAGGCTTTGGAGGTGCTTTAAGCCAAGGATAGCTTACCTAGCTGGCGGTGTGGGTTAGACCCGGGCTTTGGTTTAATTCAGGCTGGAACCTGCTCCCTTTGCAGTGAGGATGCAAGCTAAACTACTCAGTGCCCTCCACAATTCCCCTGAATTCTCCCAGAGCTGACAGGGAAAGAATCCTAGTGCACAGAGCCATGGGACATGCCCCCAGGCACACACACAGGGGGCAGGAACAGTGAGGACTCGGTAACCCAGCAGATGCTCACCCCCAGGCTAGGCTAACCCAGGTGCCAATCACACACCTTAGCCGTGCAGCCATAGCCAAAGTTCCCAGGACAGGATCAAGACTCTGTTGCCACCATGAACTAAGGGCCAGGTTCAGACACCCTAGCTTGAGTTGGAGCTGCATGCAGTCAATGGAAGCTCTGTGGAGTAAGCTGCTCCTCAGCACGAGTCAGGGTATCACAATCCAGCCCTTAAATCAGCACAAACTGGAGCCTTCATCGCCTCATGTGTTAACCAGAGCTAAACACGAGGGTCAAACTCTAGGTCCCACTGCGCAACCTAAGAAGCCAAATTGTACACGAGGAAGTCCTGCAGGTTACAAATGAAGGATCCCCCTTCCTCCCCACGCCAGCCAGCTCTTGGAGTATCAGTGGAGCCATTTCACAGCAGTTTCTCCAGCACGAGGCCTGGACTTGCCACAGTCACAAATCTGCACGCAGGCGGCAGCCGCATGATGGTCGTCTTGTGCTTGGTTGAGACAGAAGTGCATTTCGGCAGCAGCGGCTATGACTGAGCAGGACCTTTTCAGGACACAGTCATGGGATTGGCTTTGCCATCAAAAAATAAGATCACCAGTCAGCTTTTGGAGCTTCCCGTGGGGATCAACGAGCATCTCAAGACTCTTCGGCTCAAGCTCAGCAACCACCAATATGCCATGGTCATCAGCGCATACACCCCAACACTCGATGAAGAGGAAGACAATAAGGAGCAGTTTTATAGCACTCTCGATGCAGTCCTCACAACCACACCTAAGGCAGAACAAACTCATCCTCCTGGGAGATTTCAATGCCAGAGTCAGACAGGATTCCCAACTCTGGAGAGGCAAAATGGGCAATGGAGGGGTGGGAAATGTAAACCCCAATGGTATTCTCCTCCTCAGCAAATGTGTGGAGAATGACCTGCTCATCAGAAATACCATCTTTAGGCAGAGTCACAAAGTTAACACCACCTGGAAACATCCTCAGTCCAAACATTGGCACCTCCTTGACTATGTGATAGTCAGCGCCTAAGACTAAGCCGACGTCCGTATAATATGAGCTATGAGAGGTACCGATCACTGTTGGACAGACCATTGATTAGTAAGATCAGTCATGTACCTGCAGCTCGCTGCACCACATCGCAAACACCCAAAGACTAAGCGAAAGCGGTACAACGGCAAAGCACTTCAAGACCAAGCCAGCTGCAAGTCGTTCCAGCAACGTCTATTGAAGAAACTCTCTAGCCTTCCGCACAACGTCATTGACATTTAAGAGCACTGGGATCAACTTAAAAACACCATTCACAGGGCATGAAAAGTCCTCGCCCCCTTAAGCTCTCCCCATATGGGACCCATTCCAAATCCCTAATCATTTTAGTTGCCCTTCTCTGAACCTTTTCTAATGCCAGTATCTTTTTTGAGATGAGGAGACCACATCTGTACACAGTAATCAAGATGTGGGCGTACCATGGATTTATAGAAGGGCAATAAGATATTCTCCATCTTATTCTCTATCCCGTTTTTTAATGATTCCTAACATCCTGTTTGCTTTTTTGACTGCCGCTGCACACTGCATGGACGTCTTCAGAGAACTATCCACGATGACTCCAAGATCTCTTTCCTGATTAGTTGTAGCTAAATTAGCCCCTCCCCCTATATCATCTTGTATGTATAGTTGAGGTTATTTTTTCCAATGTGCATTACTTTACATTTATCCACATTAAATTTCATTTGCCATTTTGTTGCCCAATTACTTAGTTTTGTGAGATCTTTTTGAAGTTCTTCACAGTTTGCTTTGGTCTTAACTATCTTGAGCAGTTTAGTATCATCTGCAAACTTTGCCACCTCACTGTTTACCTCTTTCTCCAGATCATTTATGAATAAATTGATTAGGATTGGTACTAGGATTGACCCTTGGAGACTACCACTAGTTACCCCTCTCCATTATGAAAATTTACCGTTTATTCCTACCCTTTGTTCCCTGTTTTTTAACTAGTTCTCAATCCATGAAAGGACCTTCCCTCTTATCCCATGACAACTTAATTTACGTAAGAGCCTTTGGTGAGGGACCTTGTCAAAGGCTTTCTGGAAATCTAAGTACACTAAATCCACTGGATCCCCTTGTCCACATGTTTGTTGACCCCTTCAAAGAACTCTAGTAGATTAGTAAGACATGATTTCCCTTTACAGAAAACATGTTGACTTTTGCCCAACAATTTATGTTTTTTCTATGTGTCTGACAATTTTATTCTTTACTATTGTTGTTTCGACTAATTTGTCTGGTACTGACGTTAGACTTACTGGTCTGTAATTGCCGGGACCACCTCTAGAGCCCTTTTTAAATATTGGTGTTATATTAGCTAACTTCCAGTCATTGGGTACAGAAGCTGATTTAAAGGACGCATTACAAACCATAGTTAATAGGTCTGCAATTTCACATTTGAGTTCTTTCAGAACTCTTGGGTGAATGCCATCTGGTCCCGGTGACTTGTTACTGTTAAGTTTATCAGTTAATTCCAAAACCTCCTCTAGTGACACTTCAATCTGTGACAATTCCTCAGATTTGTCACCTACAAAGGATGGCTCAGGTTTGGGAATCTCCCTAACGTCCTCAGTCATGAAGACTGAAGCATTCATTTAGTTTCTCCGCAATGACTTTATCATCTTTAAGTGCCCCTTTTGTATCTCGATCATCCAGGGGCCCCAATGGTTGTTTAGCAGGCTTCCTGCTTCTGACGTATTTAAACATTTTATTACATCTGTAGCTCGATATAACGCTGTCCTTGGGAGCCAAAAAAATCTTGCTGCATTATAGCTGAAACCATGTTATATTGAACTTGCTTTGATCCACCAGAGTACGCAGCCCCGCCCCCCTGGAGCACTGCTTTACCGCGTTATATCAGGTGGTGTTATATCGAGGTAGTGGTGTACCTTTTGAGTTTTTGGCTAGCTGTTCTTCAAACTACTTTTTGGCTTTTCTTATTACATTTTTACACTTAATTTAGCAGTGTTTATGCTCCTTTCTAGTTACCTCACTAGGATTTGACTTCTGCTTTTTAAAAGATGCCTTTTTATGTCTCACTGCTTCTTTTACATGTTTGTTAAGCCACAGTGGCTCTTTTTTAGTTCTTTTACTGTGTTTTTTTAATTTGGGGTATACATTTAAGTTGGGCCTCTATTATGGTGTCTTTTAAAAGTGTCCATGCAGCTTGCAGGGATTTCATTCTAGTCACTGTACCTTTTAATTTCTGTTTAACTAACCTCCTCATCTTTGCATAGTTCCCCTTTCTGAAATTAAATGCCACAGTGTTTGGCTGTTGAGGTGTTCTTCCCACCACAGGAATGTTAAATGTTATTATATTATGATCACTATTTCCAAGCAGTCCTGTTATAGTTACCTCTTAGACCAGATCCTGCGCTCCACTCAGAACTAAATCGAGAATTGCCTCTCCTCTTGTGGGTTCCTGTACCAGCTGCTCCAAGAAGCAGTCATTTAAAGTATCGAGAAATTTAGTCTCTGCACTTCATCCTGAGGTGACATGTACCCAACCAATATGGGGATAATTGAAATCCCCCACTATTATTGAGTTCTTTATTTTGATAGCCTCTCTAATCTCTCTTAGCATTTCATTGTCACTATCACTGTCTTGGACAGGTGATTGATAATGGATCCCTACTGTTATATTCTTATCAGAGCATGGAATTACTATCCACAGAGATTCTATGGAACATGTGGATTCATTTAAGATTTTTACTTCATTTGATTCTACATTTTCTTGCACGTATAGTGCCACTTCCCTCCCGCCCTTTCTGTCCTTCTGCTATATTTTGCGCCCCGGAACAAGAGCAGAGTCTGGTACATTCCCATAATATGGTGCTTATTGAAGATCTGAGCTGGTTTCTCAATGGCTTTTACACCAGCGATAACTCAGAGGGTGGAGTTACTCTGAATTTATACCAGTATCAGAGAGAGGAAAATGAGGCTTTATGAATTTGGATCATAGCAAAGAAAAAAAAAATAGGGGCATGGACAGTAGCCGGTGACTGGACTCAGTGAGCCAGGAGATCCCTTCCAGTCCTACGTAAACCTCAAGTGAATAGTCTGCTCTCGCAGGGCACGATCGTGCTGTACATTAGGGTGCCTGATTAGAAATCTAGTAAACCTCTGCGTGGAGGGTACAGGATGAGCAGAGCTAAGAGAGAGAATGTAATTTTTAAGTCACAGAACTGAGCATCGGAAGGTAATGGGACTGCAGCGGCTTTCCAGTAAATGTCATTGCTGTAATTAGGAGAACAATTATTGTCAACCAGCAGAATTCTCCCCTATCTGTCATTTGAGCAATAACAGCCAGAACGACAATTAAACACACACGCAGGTGGGTGGCCTTGTTAAAATACCTCTAAATGGGATCACCATATAAGAGTACAAGATAAGCACAGCAGCTGTCTGGGCTCCATGAAACAACCATGAACACGCCCTTGTATTTCAGCACCTTGGACAGGAAGGAAGCCCCTGCAATACAAGTTAAACCCAGGGTCTGATATTTCTTCAGCTTACCGTGATTTTACACTGGTGTTGCTCCATTGACTTAAATGGATGGCTCCCGATTTACACCAGCATGTGTGAGCAGAATCAGGCCCCATCTCTCTGGCTAAACACAGCAGAGACACAAACGATGGCGCAAGTCACACATTGAGGTTGATGCGCCACTGAATCGCACCCAGTGTCCTCATTTCCATCTGTGCAGAGAGGGTGGGAAATGCAAGCACTGGTGGAAGGGAGAACAGAATTCAGATCTGGCAGCTGCTTGCACTCACCTTCCACAGGTGTGTAAACAGTGACACTAGGTGCAAGGCAGAGGAGGATCAGACCTGTGGAGCGCAAGAGAATGGAGTGAGGTAGAGTTGTGTAACTTGCACCGATTTTTTACCCAGTGGGGAGAATGCAAAATAGGTATGTAACGGGTTGGACTCACCCCTGCGGCGCCTCCTACTGGTGACTCCGGGAATTAGCTCTTTCCAGTGGAGCGCCTTCTGCAGGCTGGTGATGTCCCGTCCGTCGTTCTGTCCTCTGTTATCTCTGGACCCGCGTTGCTGCGTGCTCGGTGGCGTCCTCTTCGAGGCCACTGCCCTCCGGCAGTGCCCCTTAGTCCATCTGCACCCCCTTCCGGAGGGGGTCAGTGCTCAGCAGTCTCACACCCCAGTCACTATGTGCAATCGCCCTCTGAGTCTAATCCCTCCTGTCAGGGATCTGGCGTAGCAAGATGGCCGCTCCCTACAGCCAATGGCTGGGTGCACTGCAAAGGGTGAGGGGGGGACCCAGGCCCGCCCTCTACTCTGGGTCCCGGCCCAGGGACCCTCTGGCGTCTGCCTCGCTGTCCTTCTCTCCCCTTCCACTGTGTTTCCCTGGGCCGCTTCCCCTACGGCCCCTTGCACCCGCTAGGCCCTTCCCTTCAGGGCCTGCAGCCTGGCAGGCTACGGGTTCAAGCTCCCTAGCCTCCCCGAGCCTGACCAGCACTGCGCTGTCCGCGGTGCTAGTCTCCTCCCTTGGAGACTGACCTTCCCCTGTGGAATGCCTGGGACAGACTGACTGCTTTGGCTCTGGGCAGCCTTTTTATATGCCTGAGCCTGGCCCTGATTGGCTGACTCTAAACTGGGCCCTGATTGGCTCACAATAAGCCCCTCTCTGATTGGCTCACTGTCTGCGCAGGCGCCCTGGCCTGCCGCAGCCCACTCTCACAGGGAGTGGGGCAATCCGCCCCACTACAAGGTAGAATTTGATATGCAGTGAGCTCAGATTAACAGAACAATATCATTCCCATGGAGTTCACTAGGCTTAGGCCAGAACTGCATTTACAACCAGGAGCTGGGAGGGTGATGTGACAGAAGTTAAAGTAGGGAGGAGTCTGCTTTATTATTATTTATTTGGATTGCCATAGTGTGACTTTTGGGGGTCAAGCCAGACCACGGATGGGCTGTGTCATCACCTGCCCTGCAACTCTGGGTGCCTTAGATGCTGGGCTCATAGCCCAGACACCAAGAGTCAGCAGATCAGCACACAGGTCGCCCTCTGGCATCCACTGCCCTGTTGCCATTTGCAGAGTGACTCCAGCACCCACCCACCCACCCCCAGTCCCGAATTTCCACAATGCGGTCTCCCTGCAGCCCTCCCCTGGAACACGCCCGTAAAACAAGGCTGTTCAATTAAAAAGAGGCTTTAATTGAATTCAGGTATGAGGGTTAGAGACAGGGCCGGCTCCAGGCACCAGCGAATGAAGCAGGTGCTTGGGCAGCCATGGGAAGGGGAGGCACGTCCGGGTCTTTGGCGGCAATTCGGCGGCGGGTCCCTCAGTCCCTCTCGGAGCAAATGACCTGCCGCCGAATTGCCGCCAAGGAATGAAGCGGCGCGGTTGAGCTGCTGCCTAAGTGCTGCCGATTGTAGCTTTTTTTTTTCCCCCCTTCACCACTTGCGGCGGCAAAAAAGCCTGAGCCGGCCCTGGTTAGAGATAGAAAGGGTTACAAACAAATACGAGTAAAAATACCCTTTCTAAAGGGGAAGACCTAACTTAACAAGCTGCAGCATTTGTTCAAAGTAGTTTCCCCACCAGTCGTCCTTTTCCAGGAATGGCTGGCTGGTCAGGATCCCAGCAGAGTCCAAGGTGCTGGGTTTTTTTGGCTCCTCAGGTGATGGATAACATAGTGGTTCTCTGCCCCTCCCTTTATACTTGAGTAAAGCCTTGAAAAAGTTTCTCTCAAAGGCCATTGACTCTGCTTCAAGAGGCAAGAAGGCTTCCTGAAGGTGCAGTCCTCATCCGCCACTGAGATTGTTAAGTGATTACTTCTCCCCCCACACTTGGGGCTTGTCTACATTTAAAACACTGCAGTGGCACAGCTGTTGTGCTTCAGTGAAGACGCTACCTATGCCAACAGGAGGGGTTCTTCCATTGACATAGGCACTCTCCCTCCACAAGAGGCAGTAGTTAGTTTGACGGGAGCATTCTCCTGTTGACCTGGTGCTGTCTACACCAGGTCGGTTTATCACCACCACTCAGGGGCAATGATTAATTTGTGCCAAGGATTGCTAGGCCTGAGCCCCGGTGCCTCTGGACTTAGCAGTTCATAGCCCCGGCACCTCTGGGCTTGCTGCATCAGTTATGAATGTAAAAACAAAAAGAAATCGCTTGAGCCCTGGCACCTCTTCCATGACAAAATAAGCACTGCTCAGGGGTGTGGGCACCCTGAGAAACAGTTTCACCTCAGGTAGACCAGGCCTTGCTCTCCTGGTGGCTGTTTGCGCCTGGCGTGCAAATAGGGTGACCAGATGTCCCAATTTTATAGGGACAGTCCCAATTTTGGGGTCTCTCTTATATAGGCTCCTATTACCCCTCCACCCCTTGTCCCGATTGTTCACACTTGCTGTCTGGTCACCCTACGTGCAAATATGCTTCTCTTTGGTCACAGCTTGCTCAATTTACATGGGAGACACATTCAAGCAGGTGGAACCACATTCCTTTGTCTGGGTGGGGGGGAACCAACAACTGTGTATGAACTTCCCCTGACATGCCTGGTTTAAACACATTTCAGTCACAACTCCAGCATATCTGTATAAACCTCTGTGTACTGACCATGCATACATCATGCAAGCACTCAGTGATTGGGGAGTTATTAATTTTCCAAAGACATATTACAGGACTCCTTTTAGATACAGACAGGGTGGATTCGATTTAAATCAAATTGATTTAAATCACTAGTCAGGAAGACTTGATTTAATCATGGATTTCTACATAAAAGTGCATTTTGGAATATGCTGCTCAAACAGTTTCACCTTTGTTTCTACTGCCTGTCCCTCCCTTCTCACATTTGTCTCCAGACTTCTTCTCCTTGTCCAGATCTATTCCGCCCCCACTAAGCTTCTAGTCATTGAACTTTTTGAAACTTTGCACTTTTAGAGAGAGGGATAGACTGTGTCCACAAATTTGCAGTGGGACAATAGGGTTGAGGTCTGTTATTTCTCACCTCTCTATATTTATTTATTTATTTTAAAACATTGTTGCTGTTAACAAGCATGTGCTCTCTGCAGAGACAAATCCAGAGTTTGAAAACTGCAAAACTAAGCCTCTCTGATGGTATCTTCTAGACTGAGCACTGAGTCCCATTGGGTAGATAGAAAGATTAACCTAAATAATCTATACAGAAGCCCCTGGAACCCCATAAAATTGGGTCCCTAATCCACGAACTATTAGAACTCATTTCCAAAACTTGTCTTAAACATTACATGACTATATTGTCTCATATTATAGAATTAATAAACCCTATTCCATGATGAGACACATTATAGCTCAAAGATATCTTAATTAAAACTATCTTTAGATTGTTTTTTGAGGAAAAACCCTTTTTATCAAAAAAATCCGATTGAAATAAAAAAAATAGATTTTTTTTTAAAAATAATTGATTTTTATCCACCCTGTACAGCCCGACAGATGGAGAAGCACAAGACAACCATGCTGACCAATGTTCTCATTATTGGCACTGGTCCCCCCTAGCCTAACCATTGGCAAGGTTTTTGTAGGCATCATGGCAAAGGAGAGTTTTAAAGAGGGATTTGAAGGAGGACGATCCAATTAGTTGCTTTTACTGAGACAAACTTCCTCCCCAAACTCCAGTTCCCTCTGCTCCCTTAGCATGTAAATCACACCCGATTTGCACATTTAGGCCCCATTCAGCAAAGCACAGAAGCGTCTTTAATGGTAAAAAAATAACGGTGGAGAGGGCTTAAGTCCCGTTGACGTGCTTTGCTGAATTAGGGCCTTGGAGCTAAATGCTGCCTAAAGCTACATCGGCGAGAAACTGGAGAGATGCCAAGGAAGTCGGTGGTGTTACGCTGGGAACGAATCTGGCCCAGGGACATGAGTGCTACTTCAAGACTGCCCCTCGTCATTTGTTTTCCAGCAAGCATACGGCTTTATTGAACGCTGAGCTGAAACAAAAGAACATCAATGAATAAAAGGAAGCTCTTGCAATACTAAATCAAGCAGGAGGTTGCAGCAGTTCGGAGGCTCAGCTTGGAATTAGAAAGGCTCCTGAGAATCCTTTATTCAGGGGCTCATGCCTGCCACTTCCAGGTACATGGGCCTAAGCTCCAGAATCTCTCTCTCTCTCCTGCACGGTGCAACCAGAGATAAAAAGGGATGTTGTTTTTCAGCTGCTGTGCAAATTGGGCTCTATATGGCACAGCCCTTCCCTGATTGCGTAGAGGTGTCATTGCAAGAGAAGTCAACGTAGGAAAAAAAATCATGCCTTTAAAGATCTCCACTAGGATATAAGAGAATTGCCTGCCAAAAAGGGGGGGTGGGGGGAGATTACATCTGCTAAAAGCAGTTTCAGCATCTCTCCAGCTCACCATGATTAACCGTGGCCGGAGTGCTATTAGCAGGCTGCTGCAGATGATTAACAGGCTCTGCTAATAGCTGCTTTTAAACCTGCTAAAAAAAAAAAATGAACGTAGCCAGGGAGGATGAAATCTCCAAGGAAACCAGAAACAAAATGGGCTTTGGCACATCGCGAAACCAGTCGGGTAATCAAAGATTACAACTGTTTTTAATTTAAGGTTAATTTTTGTTTACTCCCAGGAGGCCACCTAATCTTAAACCCGCAGTATGCATGACCTTCACCAACACATGGCATGTTTCTGCCTGCTCTCTCTGGAACCAAGGGTAGCCCTTACAGCACATCGCCCAGAGAAAGAGAGGGGGGGAGAACCAGTAGCTGTAAAAGGGGAGATTGCTTTTTTTACTTCCCTCCCGCCCTCCATCAACAGGAGAGCTAGAGGCACCATGAGCTGAGTTGAATCCCAAACCCGACGCACAACGAAAGCTTCATTCAGCTTTATTTAAATGGCCACCTCCATTGCAAACACTTTAACTAATATTGGAGTGCTATTGATTTCCCATTCAGTGAAACCACTCTGGCATTTTCTCATGAAAGCATCCCCATTTTTATCAATGAAAATCCCATGAGCATGTGTGGAGGACTCTTCCCCTAAATGAATTACCATATATACCCATGTATAAGAGGAAACGTTTATGCTAGCATGTCTAGGTCAGGGTTAGTGAGGGAGTCCAGTTCAGGGGTGGGGTCAGCTTTGTGGCTTCAATACTAGGATTGGGATGAGACAAAAAAGGTGAGGGTGTAGGAGAAACAAGAGGGAACGTGAAGCCATGCGAAATGTGGACAAGCTAAGGGAAGCAGCACTGGGAGCCAGAAAAAGACATGAAGCAGTGTCTGAGCAGAGCTTAAAGAGGCAGGGCAAAGTCTCAGGTCTGCATTATTACTTAAATTAAAATGGCACCACCATGCGGCTCAGGATCTGCTGCACAGACACATACGGCGTGTCTGTACTGCAATCCAAGGGGTGAGTGCAGCTTGGAAATACACAGCCATCCTAGCACTCCTAAAAGAGCAGTTTAGATACAGCATCATGGGCTGTACCAACTCTCCTGCAACCCTGAGTACATATTCCCTTTCCTGAAGCCCCTGCCACCACATCTACGCTGCTATTTTGGGGAGGGATAACAGGAATGTGTCTATCCAAGCCACACCCTCATGATGTCTATAGTCAGAGGGGCAGCCGTGTTAGTCTGGATCTGTTAAAAGCAGCAAAGAGTCCTGTGGCACCTTATACACTAACAGACATATTGGAGCATGGAGCTTTCGCCTTGCGTCTGACCAAGTGGGTATTCACCCACGAAAGCTCATGCTCCAATACGTCTGTTAGTCTATAAGGTGCCACAGGACTTTTTGTCAATGTCCATAGTGCAATTCACGGTGGCAGAGACCCCCTGCCCCAAAGGGCTCACCATCTGAATAGACAAAACAAAGGGTGAGTGAAAGGAAGCATCAAGCCAGCTGGGAAACGGTGGCCCAAAGAGATCAAACCTCTTACCCAAAGTCACAAAAGGAGTTGGTGGCTCAGCTGGCAACTGATCTCAGCTCTCCTGAGTCCTCATCCCATGCCTTAAATTACCAGACCATCTTTCCTAGTCAAAGCTGCATAAATGACAGACTGTGTGGAAGAGAGTGTTTTAGGACAGAGGGCTGGTCAATCCTCTTAATTTTTTAGAATAAATGAAGGGAGTCTGCTTATATGGAACTCAGGACCGCATGGTCATCATATGGATGAGTACCTATAGTACCATAATGCACAGGCGCTGACTTTCTTCTTTCTGCACGGGTGTTCCACCCCTCACACCAGCCCAAGGCTCTGCCTCCACTCTGCTCCTCCCCCCAAAACCCCACCCTTGCTGCACCTCTTTCCACCCCTGCTCCTCCCACCCACCGCTGAACAGCTGATCGGCAGGGCCCACTGAGCAGCTAATCGGCAGGGGGCTGCTGAGCATGATTTTTTTCCCCGGGGGCACTCCAGCCCCGGAGCACCCACGGAGTCGGCACCTATGCCATAATGAACCCGTGGGCCGGTTAGTGTGCAAAATCTCCCAGTAGCAGCAGCGCATGGGGGAGAAGCAACCATCTCTACTGCTTGTCTTTGGTTAGATGGGAGCACTTTCCAGCGCTCCTTGCCTTCTTCTCTCCTCCTCCTCTATCTAGCAGATCAGATGAGGCCATTATCAGAGAGCTAGCCTGAAACGCACCGAGTTCAGAAGTTGGAATCGGCTTTTAAACCACTCCAGGGAGGTCTGAGAAACACTCTCGTCTCGCCACTTGAATTTTTTTTTTTTAAGAAACATCTTGAGAAGTGACGTTTGGGCTTTAATCCTGAACACACACAAACCCACAAAGCTGTTCCTCCTGCCTCCAGTTAACGAGCTGAAAGGCAAGAACTCAAGGACTTCCTAGGGAGGAGAAAAGGGGCTGGCAGCCTCTCTGTAAGTGTCCTTCATTCTTCCAGAAGACAGGCAGTTCCATTCTGTGCGTTATGCCAGGCCGGCCGAGCCTCTGCTCGAAACAAAGTGTCCTCCCTCGTTAGACTTGAAAGCCTGGCCTCCCCGCCTTCCGCCCGCCAGCGTAACCTTGCTAGCAAGCAGCCATGTAGCACAATAGGCCCCAGCTGGGGCCTGAGAAGTAACAGCAGCAAATAAAAGGAACCAGGAGTCTTCTGAGATGTTGGTGAACTCGCGCTACATAAAGGACAGGTCCTTGCCATGCCACTGAATGTCAGCGCTCTGAACCAAACAGGAGGCAGCATATTGCTCAGAGCCTCAGGTGCTGGCTCCTCAGAGCCTGGGCTCGGGAGGATGAGCAGTGACCCAAGCACAGCTCCTTCTGCTATCTTTGGTGGTCGTTTAAGGGACGCTGCCAAGATAAAATAAACCATGTGCTTAAAAAAAAAAAAAAAAACACACACACACCACACACACACCCCCACACGCGTTCCTTGCCTGGGTTAAAATAATGCCTTTTGTTATTGTTTTCCAGTAGCGCCTAGAGGCCCTCGCCAAGATCAGGGCTTCTCTGTGCTAGGCGCTGTATATGCATATGGTAAGAGAGCACCTGCCTCACTGAGCTGCTACACACTAAGCAAAGATGGATAATGGAAATATTATCCCCAGTTTACAGATGGAGAACTGAGGAACTGAAAGAGGAAGTGACTTGCCCAAGGTCACATAAAGTCTGTGGTACAGCTGGGAATTGAGCCTAACCTTTCTTAGCGCTAGCCCAGTGCTTTAACCACAGTCTCGTTGAACCCAGATTTTCTGCGTTCCCAGCCAGTACATTAACCACAGTCTCTGTAAGGGTAGCGGTTTAGACTGTGGTTGTGCCCTGGAAAGTGACTCTAAGTATGACACAGTAGGGCTCCATGTTTATTGTCTCTGCTGTGCTCACGTTACAAGTAAGATGAAAGGAAGAAGGCCTCAGCTTGACTCTCAGATCCCAGGCAGTTTTCTTGATCAGCATCACCAGCAACAAAGGTGCTGCTGGCCAATATATGCAACCTATTACAGGAGGCCTTCTCAAAACACCAGTGAGACCCCACTGCTTTGAGGCGGGGAAGAGCAGGGGAAGTTATAGAGGTGAAATTTGACTAGTTCTATAATTGGATTGTAGTGGACAATTCTCCTGTAGCACAAGAGGGTACAGATTCCCGTTTATCTTCTACCGCAATAGTACCTAAGGATTCTGTACAGGGATCAGAGCCCCTTGATTTACACAGCATAAGGGAGAGGGGAACAGAGTCTATACTGTGACGTAAAGAGACATTCACTCCTGTGCACAGAATTAGCCCATGGCTTCTGCAGCATACAGCCCTCAAAATAGGTCTATGCACCATTTATGCTTGATCCTCTGCCCAGGAGCAAATTTTGTCCTAAAAGATGGACCTAAACAGCAAAGTTCGGATCTTGAGCCAATCCTTCCCAAAGTTCAAGGTTGTTTGAATCCTGCCCTTTGGTTTGGCTCCTTTTAAAGATAAGGGAACAATTACAGTTTGGATCCAGATGCAGAGCTGAGATGTGGAGTGGCGGGGGGGGGGGTGTCACAGCTATGGGTTTTATTTTGGGTCTATCTGTATTTCACACTGAAACTTCCACAACACAGAAGGGATGGAATCCCCCATGAGCAGAAACGACATTATCCAACGCCAGAGGAAGAGACACGCTCCTTAAAACAGAACCAATAAAACCCAGCGAGATGAGAGAAAGAGGGAGATAAATGAAAACATAAGAAAAGGGATTGGCAAGTGGCCACACTGAGAGCTAATTGGATCCCCCCGCATCCATTTCCCCTCCTCACCTAAACCTGCGCTTTGGACATTAGTAAAGGGTTTGTTTGTTTTTTCTGTGCACTGAACAGAATGAAGTTGTCAAAACCTTTTCACAATTATTTTTATACCTGTCTTTCTGAAGTCCCCAAGTGCTAGAAAGCAGATAAAAACACAGAGAGAATAAACGGCAGAAACTGTCTAAACAAGCCCGAACAGATTAGGAACTCAAATCTCAAAAACTGTATGGGCTTCACGCTTCAAATCACCGTAAGTATTTGCAGTGCACATTAGGATCTCCTTTCTATCATAATTAAATAGGTCTGTCTTTGCACACCTGGAGAGGAGCTTAGGAGAAGTTGTCACCATATGTAATCATAGTGTTGCTGAGAAATGGCAGCTATCTGAAAATCAAGGAAGCAATGGGGAGGCCGGCAGTGGGAAGGCAGGTCCCAATCCAGGCTTTCAGAAACATCTTGATGTCTTCCTTCTGAATTTGTTTTTTTCCCCATCAGAAGGCTCCCAAGCCTTTGGGAAAACAGGAGCTTAAGGGGCAATAACCAGAAGAATGGGGCAGTTTGGGGAAAGGGCTGGGATTTGCCAAAGCCACTGAAGGAGTGAAACATCCAAATGCCATTGATTTTCAGCCCCACCCCATCCTGAAACTGGGCAAATTAGCAACAACAGAACAATCTGTTACTGTTCTTTACATCACAATGGCATGTAATGGCTCCACCTGAGATCAGGGGCCCATTGCACTGGGAGCTGTTCACCCTGAGACACAGCCCATCCCCGAAGAGCTTACAGTCGACATAAACAAAGGCAAAGGACGGATTGTCGTTCCATTCTACGGATGGGAAAGGTAGGCAGAGTCAAATTTTCAAAAAAAGCCTCTAAGTGATCGAGTCTATGTTCTACTGGCAGATACGAATGCCTCTCTTACGTAGCACTTCTCATCAGTAGATCTCAAAGCATTTCACAGTCTTTAATATATTGATCATCACAAAACCCCGTGACCATTATTTTCCTCATTTCACAGATGGAGAACTGAGGTGCAGGCAGGGTCACACAGGCAGCCCATGGAATTGAATTCACGTCTCTAGCATCCTAGGATGGGGCCTAACCCCTGGATCATCCTTCCTTGCCCAGTGGGATGCGGATGCTGATAGGACTTAGGTGCTTTTGAAAATTTTACCCAGAGAAGTTAAGTGGCCTAAGTACCCACATGGAGTCCCCTGAGTCACAGGGCAGCTCTTTAACCGCATCAACATCCTTCCAAGATGCTGCCTCTTGCCGCAAATCATTCTGAAGGGGCTTCTTGTCCAGTCTTCTGAGGCAGCAGAAATAGGATACTGGTTTAGATGGAGCATGGGTCTGGTCTGGTCATGGCAATTCCTCTTATAAGAAGTCACAGGTCTGAAGACCAAGTGGAAGCTTCTGACAGTGCATTTTCATAGAGTAATGTGCTGCCTATACCAGCAGTTCTCAAACTTTTGTACTGGTGACCCCTTTCACATTGCAAGCCTCTGAGTCAGACCCTCCTTATAAATTAAAAACCACAGTTTTATATGTTTAACACCATTATAAATGCTGGAGGCAAAGCAGGGTTTGGGGTGGAGACTGACAGCTGGCGACTCCCCGTGTAATAACCTCATGACCGCCTGAGGGGTCCCAACCCCCAGTTTGAGAACCCCTGGCCTATACATTCCACTCCCGTCTACTGGATGGAATCAGAACTCCTTACCCATGTGTCATAAATCTATACTGCTGACAGCTAGTGGTGAGTCTCTGTTGGCTCAAGCATCAGCATCTGTGATTTGTAGCAGCAGGGGGATCGGAGCACTGTCCCCGCCTTTGCCATGAAGTTTCAAAAGGCCACAGTGGGCAACAGAGTAGCAACCATGGAATCCTGGGTCTCCTTTGAGTGCAATATATGCCCAGTATTGAGAAAACGCTCAGTTGCGTGGTAAATATGCTCTGTTCTTCCCAAGGAAAAGGGGAACCCGTAAGGAGGGCCTAAGCCACAGAGTTTGGGTGCCAATTAGACCAGCACACCAAGTCCAAACTTCAGTGAAGCTCTGACCCATTAGTATGTTAGCCCTAAGCCAGGAAATTTGCATTCAGATTGGAAAGTTTGAGAGCAGCTGTTTAGGTCTCGTTCTGCCCTGAGTGAGCTGTACTACTGTAACACGGACCGATCCTGGTCGCCAGCAGGCAGGATTGAACCGGGGACCTCTGGAGCCTCTACTACATGAGCTGAAAGCCACGTGGCTCTTAACTAAGGCTGTAGCAGACTCATTAATCTCTAAAGTGGTCTCAGTGCCACTAGAGGGACAGGATACCGCACCCAGGAGGAACACTAGGAAACCCTGCAATAATCTGAATGGAGAAGCAAAGCCATTCCCCATTATCCCCACATAGAACATCCTCTGTATCCCGGGTCAGGCGGTATTTCCCATCCCAGACAGGTTATTGTCCAGCCATGCAGTTAGCAGGTGGCGTCAGAAGGAGGATGCGACCAGTGAATTCATTAGCTGTCTGGCAGCATGGCACGTTAGTACTGAGCTAGCAGAGAGCAACATAGCTGTTTGCTTTGGATCGAGGCGTGAAATGACTGACGGCAGATTTCAGACGTAGATAAGGACAGTTTTAGATCCTGTGCTGTGGGAGGCATTGCTGGCATGTGAGAAAATACAATGAATGACTTGCTGGTGTTAATATTTAACAGGAGTTTCAAATTATTAAACTATAAACACCTCAGAAATGATCTTTTAGAAAGTCCCTATCGATCATGGGTATTTACCTAGCCCCTACCACGGCCATATCTGAACACTTCACAATCTTTAGTGTATTTATCCTTGCAATACCCCTGTGAGGTAGGGCAGTGTTATTTTTCCCTGTTCCCCATCTGTAAAACAGAGGCACAGGAAGGATAAGTAACATGCCCAAGGTCACAGAAGTCTGTGGTAGAGAAAGGACTTGAACCCAACTACTGGATAAGCCTGCCTGCTCTCCCAACCCTTTAAATACTGAGATGGTCTCTATCCTAAAGAGCTTACCATCTAAACAGACAAAGTAAGGAGTATTATCTTCATTTTACTGATGAGGAAGGATCCAGAGATTCAGCCATTTGCCCAAGAAGCCTGCAACAGACCTATGATTCAAACACAGATCTGCTGTGTCCCAGTGTAGCAACTTAACCACATGTCCATCTTTCCTTTCAGAAAGCATAAAGCATATGAAGTCATGTCCTACTCTGTCGCAATGTTATTTTATCTTCATTTTCAAAGATGTGCTCAGTTAAAGGCAGGTGCTCTGTATTGATGTCACTGAGCAGGTTTTATGGTACTTAAATACTTAATTAAATCTTATAGATCCCCTCAGTATTTCTGTAGACACATTTCCCACAGGGATCTGTTATGCTTTCTTAGAGAGTAGTGTCTATAGACACCCTATTAAATTTTACAGGATTTCCATTATTTTTTCATACGGGCCTGCCATGATTCCTTAGACTCGAGCATCATTCATATTGTTTTAATCTCTGCTGAATTCTGCAACAGTTGACCATGACCATGACAGCAGTCCCTGTGTTCTGCAAATTCTAAGCATCAATCAACTAAAGATGGAAGAACATAACCAAGCAGAGATGGGAGACCCTGGGCTCCTCCCAATGGAAAAGAGCCAGGCCTTGGTCATAATGAATATGAGACAGATTCCTTAGACTCAGGCAAACCCTGTGGCTCTCTCTAGCTCCCAGGGTGGAGCACTCTGGCCCTGAACCTATTGGCTTATGTGTAAACAGATGGTTAGTCCCATTGGAGTCGACATATGTGCTTAACGTTAAGCGTGTGCTCAAGTGCTTTGCTGGATCGGGGCCAGAGTGCTCAGCCCGTTTGCAGGACTGGACGGTCACACTGCAGTGGACGAGGGTTGCCAACAGCCTCTTTGATATGGGACATCCCCTATTTAAATAAAAAACTGTCTGTCCTAAATCAGGATGGGATGCCTGTTAGCCCACATTTCTAGGGCCCTGTGGAAATCATGGGGAGGCAGAAGCAGGCAGCTGCTAGTCGGGGGTTAGCAGGCCAATTCCATCCCAAAGGGGCAGCGGGCCATCAGGTTAGGCCTGGGGTTGTCTCACCCATGGCCAGAGAGATGAACCATGTGGTGCCAGCGGGTTGGGTCCTGCCTGGCCCAGGGCAGGGATGGGGGCCCAACTCCCTCCAGGCTCAGCTCTGCCCCAGGCTGCTGCAGCTGATTCCTGTCCAGCCAGCGGGGAGAGGGGGCAGCGTTGACTATGTGGCAATTAGGAGCCCCAGCCAAGGGGTGGGTGGGGTGTGTGCTAAGAAAACTGCCCCGTATTTTTGAAATACAATGTTGGCAACCCAACCGTGGACAGATGCGCTACGTGGTTCCATTTCAGGACAGTGTATGAAGCTACTGCTTGAAAAGCGGCATTCCCATACATCAGCTGGGGAGGCAACCAACGGAAGCACAGAGCCAGCCACGCGTACCATGACGCCAGCGTGGGTTTGAGAGCCGGGCACCATGGAGAGGCAGGGAGCCAATGGTCCTAGCGGAATCTGGTCAAGCATTAAAAAGACTATAATAAACAGCTATTGACTGTGAGCCAGCATTTTGACTCAACTGCAGGTGTTGACTGAGGTGAAGCCAAGACCAATATTTTCCCTGGGAGGGGCGGGGGAAGTAAATCTTAATATTCACAAGTCAATAATGTATTAACACACAGACTGGGCTAACTCCTCCCCTCAGATATGCACATGCAGCCTCCATCAAACCCACAGGGGGCTGCTCACACAGAACTCCAGCTGAAATCTGAACTTCTCTGACGGTCCAATCCGAAATCGCTGGACAATTGCTCTTCATCACAGCGTCACAGATTTCCCTTTGAAACAAATATTTGGAAAGGACAGCCAGCAAAAGAAATACTGACTACCTAACCCCGTGGAAAGTGAATTATTAAATGTATGACTGCAGCCAGAAAGGAGACACCATTTGCAGGTGCAATCAGATTGACCTCTGTGGAGGTACCTGAAAGCAGAGGTGGCTCCAGGCACCAGCACACCAAGTGCGTGCTTGGGGCGGCAAGCCGTGAGGGGGCACTCTGCCGGTCACCACGAGGGCGGCAGGCAGGCTGCCTTCGGCGGCCTGCCTGCGGAGGGTCTGCTGGTCTCACGGCTTCAGCGGACCTCCAGCAGGCTGCCGCCGAATTCGCAGGACCGGGAACCTCCCGCAGGCAAGCCGCCGAAGGCAGCCTGCCTGCCATGCTTGGGGTGGCAAAATGCCTAGAGCCACCCCTGCCTGAAAGTGAGTTTTTAGCCAACCAGACTGCAGTATTTCTCTTCTCTATGTAAGAATTGTGGTAAACCCAGAACAAACAGTTACAAAGTGGGCGGAGGCTAAAGTAATTAGGTTACTAGGGAAATAATTAGGTTCAGCTGGCTCCATCTGCCTGTGACCTTTTTAAACCCTCCCCTGCATGAAGGGGGGGGGGGGTGAGAGAAGCTGCCAGTAGGCTGGGTGCAGCAAGACCCTGACACCCCGCCCCCAGAAGGAAGGCTGCACTCCCTCCCCAGGAGGGAAGGAAAACAAGCACAAGGTGACGGATGGAAGTCTTTTAGTTTATAAGGAAAGTTTATATCTCTCAGGTTGAAAAAGTAAACTCAGATGTGCAACAAGGTCCCCTCCCTGTAATCCAGATATTATAACCCATTGCTGGTCTCTCATGAGAGTTAGGTATTAATTATTATTTTCCATTCCACAGAACAATCGTTTTCTACTACAGACCTCAACTTCAGTTCATAATATTTATGCTCCATACCGTCAGCTCTCCAAAAAGGGCAGATAACTGGTAAATCCAACTAAAATAATAACAATGGTTTACATTTCTATAGCATCTGAGACTCAAAGTACTTTTTCCAACATTACTGAATTAAGCTTCACCACACTTCGAGATAATATCTATCTGCACTTTATGGATGGAAAACTGAGACTCAGGGTAAGGCCCAAATATTCAACCGTGGCCTCTAAATTTGTGTCTCAGTTTCAGATGCCCATGTTCAGACACCCAGGGCCTGATTTTCACAAGGGCCAAGCACCCACCTCTCCATCTGAAGGCGATGGGAGCTGCAGGTGCTCAGCTCCTCTGAAACATCAAACCCCAAGGTTCTAAGGCCGGGCTCCCAAGAACTGAGAGTCAGTGATGGTCAAAGAAAGAACCCAGGCAGCCTGACTCCATGTCCTGGCCATTAGCCACAACAACACGCTTCCCCTCTTCATGCTGTGCTGGTGTCTAGTGCCCAACAGTTCCACATGCCCAACGGCCGAGGGGTCACTCACCGGCCAGTGCACTCCCCCGTGGCCAGGCATGGTGCAGCAGCCTCTTATGATCTGGTGCCCCGTTCGATGGTCCCTCCGAGCCCGCGGTGCTTTGCCCTTTCTCACCGCTCAGCCCTCCAGCCAGGCCGCTTACAATCCCCACCCCTTCCGGGGTAATGGAGAGTCCAATGGAGCAGCAGTCTAGTGACCTTACCGCAGGCCTTCAGCCCCACGCTGGACTCGACAGTCCTTGTCCCTCCTTGCAGGGGGGGGGAGGGAGTTTACATCCCCTTCCTCGGGGGTCAGCTGGGGACCCCAGCCCTTCCTCTATTCCAGACTCTGGTCCAGGGACTCCACATTGAGAAGCTAAGGGCTGCTTCCTCAGACTCAGTGCTGGTCCCCTGGGCCACTGGCTCCTTCCTCTGCCTCCAGGCCTCTTTCGCAGAGCGACTCCTTCCAGTGCGCTCTCTGGAGGGTCTGGCTCCTTGTGCCGCTTCCTGTCAGCGTGTGTCTGATGCAGAGTCCCCTCAGCTTCCCTAACAGGGCACAGCTCCTTGCAGGCTGGGCCTCCTGCCGCTATCTGGGATACTCTCCTTACCCAGGGCCGGCTCCAGACCCCAGTGCGCCAAGTGCGCGCTTGGGGTGGCATTTTGCCGGGAGGGCGGCAGGCGGCTCCAGCGGACCTCCCGCAGAAATGCCTGCGGAGGGTCCGCTGGTCCCGCGGCTCCGGTGGAGCATCCGCAGGCATGCCTGCGGGAGGTCCACCAGAGCCGCGGGACCAGCGGACCCTCCGCAGGCACGTCTGCAAGAGGTCCCCCGGAGCCGCGGGACCGGCGACCGCCAGAGCGCGCCCCGCGGCGCGCCACCCTGCTTGGGGCGGCGGAATTCCTAGAGCCGCCCCTGTCCTTACCCCCCACCCAAATCCTGCTCTGATGGTCTCTTATCAGGTCCAGGTGCTCATTCACCAATTAGCTGCCAATCAGCCATGTAGGCAGCTAATTACTTCCAGGTGGGCCACAATGGGCTCACTCTCCCTATAGAAGCCTGTGGCAAGTAGACTGAGCTCCCCTTAAAAGGCCTGCCAGGCCATGACACCCCTGAAAATGCGCCCCCCACACACACATATTTGCACATGCATATACCTGTATGTGCAAGTAACTGCATTGCACCCACACAGAAAGGTCAATATAACTATTTTCCATGGATGAAGCATCTTCCCTCTGACAGACCCCCGAGTACTTTACACACCACAGGCATCCTGGGGATGCAGAGGGAAGCTGTACACATAGAAGGGAGGAGTTCTGTCTCTGTGCCATGCGGCACGCCTCCCCTTAACTCATGTTAAAAGGGAGAACACAGAGTGTATCTCTTCTGCAACAAGCTGCAGCCACTCGGAGAACAAAATGGCTGCTGGACACAGCAATTTAAAGGTACAGCACATGGACAAGAAACCAATTGTATAGAGACACCCCCCAAACCTCCACCTAATATGCAGGCTTGGTTGATTAGCTAGCAGTCTAAGTAACACCAATTATACCTTCAGTTATTTACACCTATTGAATGAAAGATGCAAAATGAAATGCAGCTTCTTAAAAGTTTGGCCCAAAGAGACAGAAAAGGAGGGATGGGGTCGGGGGGGGGGAGAGGTTGTAGGGGGAGGGACTTGTTTGGTTTTGTTTTTTAAATAGTGGTTGTGCAGATTATCTCCTTGTTGTCAACCTGAGCTCTGTTGCCATGGCAGCAACGGAGAGAACAGTACGCTGGCAAGTTTCGCGGGCTTTTGAAAGCAGACAGAGCTTGGTGCTTTGCTAATCAGTGACAGTGACAGACATCAGGCCTAGATATGGTTGAAGTTTTCTGACTACACATTTTTTCACTGGAAAATTCCAATTTGTTGAAATTGAAATGGTTTAAGGAAATGGGTCAAATTGGACTGTTCTAATTTGAAACAATTTTGCGGGAATAAAAGTTTCTGAATTGTCAAAATGGGACTTTTAGACATTTTCTAAATGAAAAGTTTCATGTTTCAATTTGACTTTTTGTTTCAAAATTTTAGTTATTTCATACCAAAAGAAAAGGTTAAAAAACAACAAGAGGTCAAACCCGAAATAAAACATTTTGATATTATCTAAAAGAAATATTTTGATTGACCTGATCTGAAATGTTTTTCATGAAAAATTTCGAGATCTCAAAGTCTGAGTCTGATTCAAGACAGGAAAACTCTTGCAAAATTGGAAAACTGCTTCCCACCCACCTCTATTTAGGACTCTAATCGCTATAGGACCCCACTAGCTGAGACATTTGGATTTCAATTAGAAAACCCGGGACGCCAATTTGAAAAAATTCTAGGCATGAGCTAGATGCACCATATTGGCTCACTCCTGCTGTCAATCACACTAGTGATTCTACAGTAACATTATTGGTTTCGGTGGAACCGGGATCTGGTTCTTCATGCTTGTGAGGCAGTTTGAGATGCTTAGACGGAAGGCTCAGTTTCGGTGCAAAGTGTTCTTACCCCATATGCATATGTGCATGATTAACACACACCTAACATATGCACAGGAAAAGGCCAAGTTAGGCAGAGAAAAGGTCGGCCATATGGGGTGTGATAAACCATGCTAGAGATGGCGCTTGCTATTTAAAGAATCCTCTTAAAATACTACTGGGTCCAACTTTCCTCCCTACACATTTATACTCCTCTAAGTTCTTCGACCCACATTTAGAAGCCACGGGTGGAGTAGAATAAAATGTGATTTGATTCCAGAGTTGCAACCCCAAAAAGGGAGAAGTGCCAGAGACACCCTGAAGTCCACCAGAGACTTCACTACTGTTATTGATTTTCCATGGAAGGAATTCAGATACGGTGACAGGCAGCAGGAGGAACCCCAAAGCCACACAGAATCCATTGCCCTTTCATATACCCCAGAATAGCTGATGGTCATAAGATACTGGTTTCAAGTATCAGAGGGGTCGCCGTGTTAGTCTGTATCCACAAAAACAACAAGGAGTCTGGTGACACCTTAAAGACTAACAGATTTATTTGGGCATAAGGTTTTGTGGGTAAAAAACCCACTTTTTCAGATGCATGGAGTGAAAATTACCTACAATAAGATTACCCCATGGAGGCTGACACACTGGGATTGAACTGGTGAATCTCCCAACTGAAAAGCCTGAGCTACAATGGGTTACACATAGGCTAGGTGGCCAATTCTGATTTAAACCCTGATGAGCATCTGGTCCAGGCAGAGCTAAAGGCAACATTCTACCTCACTCCCGCAGTAGGGTGCATTCAGGCCAAGGAGAGGCTCCTGCTACCATTCCCCTGCCCACCCATACAGCACTAGTCCCCCCTGAACTCTGAATATTATTCAGTGGCTATCTATCCCAAGAGGAAGCATGAAAGCGGTTAGAGGGTCTATTACTGGAGTGGGTGGATGACATTCTGTTAGGGTGACCCCCTCCCCCATGTGTCCCGATATTTTCTTCCTCTCATCTGGTCACCCTGGGTTCTGTGACCTGCAATGTGCAGGAGATCAGACTAGATGATCATGGGTGATGCCTGCTTAGGAAGGAGTACTGCAGAAAGGGATCTGGGGGTTATAGTGGACCACAAGTTAAATATGAGTCAACAGTGTAACGCAATTGCAAAAAAAGCCATCATTCTGTGATGTATCAGCAGGAGTGTTGTAAGCAGGGGTGGCTCTAGGCATTTTGCCGCCCCAAGCACGGCAGGCAGGCTGCCTTCGGTGGCGTGCCTGCGGGAGGTCCGCTGAAGCTGCGGGGCCAGCGGACCCTCCGCAGGCAAGCCGCCGAAGGCAGCCTGCCTGCCGCCCTTGCAGCGCCAGCAGAGCGCCCCCCGCGGCTTGCCGCCCCAAGCACGCGCTTGGCGTGCTGGGGCCTGGAGCCGCCCCTGCCTCTACCCTCCTGACTTTATTTATCTCAAATTCTTCCTCTCATTCCCCCCTTTACCTTGAGAGCTTCTCTTTATTGTCCTGTTTGTCTCCTCTTCACAGTGTAATTTTATCTTGTTAGAGTGACATCTCTCCGTGTTTACTTTGTTTTACTTTTGTGGGGCTTTTTATTCTAAAATCTCTTCATCTGGGAAGCACTTTATCTGTCCAGGGAAGCTATCTTTCATCCTTATCAGGCTCCCTTTCCCTTTCATTATCTCCTGCACGGCTCTGGAGCATCAAAAAGGGCATCTTTGTTCTTGCAATCTAATGCAATTTAGAATATAGCAATTCAAGCCTTTTGAGAAAATTATGTACGCAAACACACATCCATTACCGCCTCCCCACAGACATGCACGCCTCTGTTAGATCCAGCCAAATGTATAAAGGCTACTGCAAACAAACTGGCAAGTGTTTTAATTGAGACAGGCAAGGTGTGGGTGTTGTCCTGGTATATAGCCACGCCCTGGCTGTAATGTTAGGATCCAGGCCAACAGCTACAACCACCCCACAAGTGCAATGCCCCTGCATGGGACACACACCCTACAGTGTTATACTGGAATCAAGCAGCCCTGAATTAGTATCGTCTGAAGCAAGAGTTGGCTGCAGCTGGGGGTGGCCTCCGTCAGGGTAATTGCCAATGATATTACCGTTATTGAGTCAAGTTGCACCCCCTAGATCTGTGCACGGCAGGGAGACCCCATGCAAAAATGGGAGCTCAGCAGCGACTTCTCCATACAGCCCGTGCTGAGGGATGGGCGGAGACTCTGTGGGCCAAGTGTAGGAACTGGCAGGATGGGGCAGGGGAAAAGGGACCCACGTTTTCCCCTCCTCACCCCTGCAGAAATTAGTCAGAAATGATCATCCAGTCTGGGGCTCTGTTCTCTTTCCTGCCTAAGGGGGGAATATCCTGATGTCCTTTCTCAGTCTGAACCTGATAGGAGTTAGCACCAAGGGCACTGGGGTTTGGCCCATGGGCTTCAGGGAGAGTTTTACTGGAGTGAGGACTAGCCAGTTGCTTTGTGAAGCCTCAGCTCCCTATCTGAACTGTGTTTCACCCAGTAAAGCTCTGCTAGACACAATGCTGGGATGCCATGGGCCTGAAACCCTTCCCCCATACACTGGCCTAGATTGGAAGTAGCCCCACTGCAACCAGAGAAGTGACATCAGCATAGGACTGGGAGAGGGGAATCTATGAGGCCCGAGTCTCATTTCCACCACAGCCCTTGTACACCGCTCTGCTTTACAAAAGGGCCTCAGTGCAACTGAGAATCTGGCCCTCGGCATTTGTGGCACCATAAGATCCAGCTAGCCCCCTAGTGAGGTTCTCTGGGAGACCTTCTTCCAGCAGGAAAACAACTAAGCCTGAGAAAGTCCACAGCCATAATGACCGGAGTTCCCTTCCTGGCAGAAGGAAGAGACATCTTACAAATACTCAGTTCGTCCCATCAGTCAGGCTTATCCCCTGACACACTTTATTTCTGAAACCTTTATCCCAGTGGGGCTTAAATTGGCCCAAGCAGATCTTTGTCCCAGATTGGTGATGTCTCCCAAACAGATGGAACTGGCTCTGATACAGCAGTGGCCTTCCTGCTGGCAGGCATCTCCAGAAGCAGATCAGTTCTGTGTGACATGGAGGGGGCACTGTTGGACCAAGCTAATCCTATGACCATCCAGGCTCCAGAAAGCCCCCCGAGTCAAGCACAGACTCATCCCAGCAATGGAAAATCCAGTCTGAATCCCACCATGATCCATCCGATGCTTAGGGCAGGTGCAGGCTGATGGTTTCTGCGGACCACTCAAGTGCATGTGGCTTCGGGAAAGAATAGAGATGAGCCTGCATCAAAACCCTGGACCCAAATATCCCAAATGTGGGGGAAGTTTTGATCCGCATCCTGGCCTTGTGACTCAGGCCCACCTGTAAAGAAGATATCTGATGAAGAGCTCTGTGTAGCTCAAAAGCTTGTCTCCTTCACCAACAGAAGTTGATCCAATAAAAGATACTGCCTCACCCATCCTGTGTCTCTCACATTTGTTTGTGTCCATCTGGGGCTAAGGCGACAAATGAACACGGACACAAGCTGCAGACTTTGGATGCAAGTTTGAACTTCAGCAGCAGCCAGGAGCGTTTGGATTCAAGGTGTCAGGCCTCACTCAGATCAGCCAAGAGGAGAATCACATCTCATTTGCTGAATCACACAACCTCCGTTTGGGCTCCATCCCTGATTCCAAAGAGATTCCACAGCCAGTAAAACTGAACTCCACTTGCTTTTCATATAAGTCCATTATCCCAGGGTTTCCATTCTCCCCACATGCTAAAGGAACCGCAGAACAAAATTATCCAACAAAGCCTTCCATTGGAGGGAAGCCCAAAGCGTCCACCCAAAACACACCAGATTCTTGAGCCCCTCTGCAAAAAGAGACTCCCTTCCACCCAAGTGGCTGGGGAACCTCATGGAGAGAACAGAGGACACCTTTACAACTCCTCAACTCCTGATTTTTTCTGATCCCCACATCCAGGACCAAGCAATTGCCTCAATCCAAGCAAGGTCAGCTGGGAGGTGCTTGTGGGGACAGCAGATGGCACAACCCAGGAGCTGGTATTGGGCAGTTTTTCTTCCGCTAATGTCACCGCACTCCGTTTGAAATGGAGCTCCATGCCAGATGCCTGCAAGATTGCCCAGATGTTTCACCCCCGCTACATCTGCGTAGAAGCCTTCTGGAGTAATTGATCTCATTTTGTCTTTGACGCTAAAAGAGGCAGCTACACATGGGCAGGGAGCTGGGGGTGAGGAGGGAGAGAGGGCAGAGAAAACAGCTAGTGCTGATCTATGCCGCG
The DNA here is from genome assembly GCF_020497125.1 of Mauremys mutica. Classification (NCBI taxonomy): domain Eukaryota; kingdom Metazoa; phylum Chordata; order Testudines; family Geoemydidae; genus Mauremys; species Mauremys mutica. The sequence continues at coordinate 7,152,543 of NC_059095.1, forward strand.
TGGAGAAGCAGGGAGAGCCAGCCAGCCTGGCTGGAAGGGAGCTCCCTTACAAAGTGTCGCTGCTGTTCTCACACTGGCACAGGGACGTTCAGATCTTTTGCTGGAACAAGGCAGGAAGCCAAGAGGAGCTGGAGGAAGCAGAAAAGGCGCCCGGGCTGGGATTTCTGACAGTATTTTCACTGGGGATGTGTCCTCGGGGAAAGGATTCGCCAGCTCAGTCTCATCTGAGACCTCTTTTCCAGGCCATCAGCTCATGTTGTTCCAGTGTTGGGTCCTTTGATGTTATAGGAGCAGAACGCTCTCTGCACCTGCTGGATACCCCACGCTGCCCACGGGATACACGTGCGTCTCTCTGCCGCTGCCTCGGATGAAATTCACCCTGGTGCAGCACGGCCAGCACAAGGCTTCTGCAATACTCAAGTCCCACTTAAGCCATATTGTGGGGGGAGCAGGGGAAAAGGAGCTGTAATGTGGTATATAGGCCTCATCCTGGTGAGTTTCAGCCCCTAGGGCGCTATTTAAAGCTCAGTGAAATCACTGGACAGATTCTCATTGATGTCAATGAACTTTGGATCAGGCCTCTAGTGAGCAGAATATACACCCCTCTCTCCTCCTAGCCAGCACAACACACACCCCAAATCATGCACACACACACACCCCTCTCTCCTCCAAGCCAGCACAACGCACACCCCAAATCGCACACACACACACACACACACACACCCCTCTCTCCTTCTAGCCCGCACAACACACACCCCAAATCGCGCACACACACACACACACACACACACACCCCTCTCTCCTCCTAGCCAGCACAACACACACCCCAAATCATGCACACACACACACCCCTCTCTCCTCCAAGCCAGCACAACGCACACCCCAAATCGCACACACACACACACACACACACACCTCTCTCCTCCTAGCCAGCACAACACACACCCCAAATCACACCCACACACCCCTCTCTCCTACTAGCCAGTACAACACGCACCCCAAATCACACACACACACACCCCTCTCTCCTCCTAGCCAGCACAACACACACCCCAAATCGCACACACACACACCCCTCTCTCCTCCTACCCAGCACAACATACACCCCATATCGCACACGCACACACACCTCTCACTCCTACTAGCCCGCACAACACACACCCCAAATCGCACACACGTACACACCTCTCTCTCCCCCTAGACAGCACAACACCCCTCCCAAATCGCACGTGTGCACACACTCACATATCCCTCTCTCCCTCAGCCAGCACAACACACACCCCAAATCACACACACCACACACCCCTCTCTCCCCCCACCCAGCACAATGCACACCCCAAATTGCTCACACAAACACATCTCTCTCCCTAGCCAGCACAACGCACACCCCACTGCATGCGCGCGCGCGCACACACACCATTCACTTCTATTCCCCTCCATCCAATAGAAAATCTCCCATTGACTTCAACGGGAGCTAGATTGGGCTCTTGCAGCGAAGGCTGAAGTGGTGCACAGACTTTGCGGGCTGGCTGGCAACCTCTGCTTCGCAGACCACCCCCATACCACTTACAGCCAGTCAATCCAGCAGCCCTGCCACTGGCACAGTGACACCTGCTGGTACCCAGACAGAATCACAGCTGCTACATCCAGAATGCTCAGCGCCCTGTCCAGCTTATGAAATCATAGGACAAAATTCTGCTCGCAGTGACACTAATGCAGACCCAGAGTCGGGTGACCAGAGAGCAAGTGCGAAAAATTGGGGCACTTTTTTTGGGGGGGGGGAGGAGAGGGGGTATAGTTGCTTATATAAGACAAAGCCCCTAATATCAGGACAGTCCCGATAATATAGGGACATCTGGTCACCCTAACCCAGAGTAAGTCGGTGGAGTCACTCCGGATTTATACTGATACATCTCAGAGTGTCATTTGATATTGTCTAGAACTGGGTGAACACTGCAAAAGAAAATATCCCCGACTTCATCCAAACACATATGGACCCCCCTGCTGTTTTAACCATTAGACTGCACTCCTTCCTATAAACAAGCATAGAACCCAGGAGTCCTGTTGTAACTCCTAATCCACACTCCTTCCTAGCACTCGGAATAGAACCCAGGAATCCTGTTCTAACCACTAGACCACATGTGTTTCTAGAGCCAGAAATAGAACCCAGGAGACCTAGCGGCCCTGCTCTTGTTCTAACTACTTGACCACGCGCCTTCCTAGGGCCAGGCTTAGAACCCAAGAGTCCTGGCTCCCCAGCTCCTTTTCAGCCACTAGCAAAAACGGAAAGACTTGTAGCAAAATGCCCGTTACAATTAAAGTCATAGCAATCCTCTCACTGTGATCCCTGTCGCTCTAATCTTCCTGGAGCAGTGACACTGGGCTATTCGCAGCCTGCTTTTCTGGTGAGCTCTCAAATCTATTCATCCTCTCTCCTGTCTTTTTCTCTCCTCCTCTCCTCTTATGGTGCAATCTGGCCAGGTGCAAAGCACCTTCCACTCCTCTCAAAGTCAGGGTTAGCTGCAGGCGCAGACTCAACCATGTCAGAACTGAGAACAACAAAACAACTTGTCTCCCGGAGCTCCACTCACACACCCTCCCTGCCCTGTCCACTCCCACCTACCACCCCAATTCCCAGCCCCTCCAGCTGATCCCCAGCTCATCCCCCTGACCTCTCTCTGCTCTCTCACATTTCAAAGATAACCAAGTGTGAAGGTAGAAAAGCATTTTAAAGCTCCCGGAATTAAGGAACATGAGGGTTTTCGATAGGTTTTGGAGTAAATTGCCCATGAAAGTGCTGGGGAAAACCTATCTGGGGAAAAAAATATGATGATATATCTATGGAATGAAAAAAAGAGAGAGAGATTAGGAGGCTGACTGGCTGATTGTTCCATAAGCACCTCTTAAAAGCAAACACAATAGACATGAGCAGTTTTTAAAATGACAGACAATACAATGGGAGATAATATATTTAAAACCCATATCAGTTGTTAACAGACCATAAAAACGCTGGTACATTAATCTATGCTGTCTGTCATAGACTCATGAAGCAGCTGTGTTATTTTATAGTTTCGTTCCTGAGGGCTTCTCTGACACTTCCACAAATACATCTCAATTTATTTGGATAAGAACAAATAGAAATATTGAATTCTTCTTTCTCTGCCTTTTTCCCCCCTTTTCCCAACCCCTACAAACAGCAGACAACGCACTTTATAGGCTCGTGTGTGTTTGTGTGTATTTTTATCTGCCAAGCTGATTGTTTTAGAAGAAATCCACCAGGCACAGGCTTGCACTGGCATCTCTTATATTTGGACTATGCTGAGATCCTTTCCCGTCTTCAAACAGCAAAGGCCGAGGGCCCTGTTCTCACAGCTTTTTCGGATGCCGAACTTCCACCCAGGCTGAAATGCTACAGCCAAATGCTCAACCCCCGAAGACTAACAGAGGGGAGCGAGCGTGGGTGGGCGAAAGCAAGCACGGACTTGACTACTACGGAGGTGCCAATGAGTTGCTATAAATAGGACCCGGGCCATGTTCAAGGTTTTTCTCACCGCCCGGGGAATAGCGTCCCCAGTAAAGCACCGTTCCCCCTGCCCTGTGAATCTCCCGTTTCCGGGCCATCAGCAAGAGTAACATTTGCCAGGGTGGAGGATTCTCCCTGAGAGAATACAAGCTTCCACTGAGGTTGATGGCAAATCTCCCGTTGACTTCCAGGTGTGAGGGCCAAATTGAAGGGCCAATCCTGAAAGCGGAATGGAGGAAGCAGGATGGTTAAGGCTGGGATTCAGGAGAGCTGGCCTCAATTCCCGGCTCTGCTCTGGTCTGCCTGGGTAATCTTGGACAAGTCACTTGATCACAATGGGAGTTCGGTGCCTAAAGCCCTCTGAGGATCTGGGCCTTAATCCCTCTGCGTCTGAGTTTCCCCATGTGTAAAGTGAGGTTAATGGTACTTCCCTGCCTCATTGGGCTGCCGGGAGAATAAATGCCTTCATGACTGAGTCACTATGGTGATGGCTTACACGCCATTGAGCGACTGCAATAAAGGAATCTATCAGGAAGTATGAAAAATAAGCCATTTAGCAGTGGGAGTGGTGCTCATTGTGGTGCATGGTGCCGCTGGAATCACTGCGGGTAGGCGCAGCTGTCGGCATTACAGCCCCAACCCTGCTGCCCTGGATTTCAGCAGCAAAACTCCCCCTTGATTTCCGTGGAACCAGGATGCAGAGACGACATCAGGCTTGACCCTGCAAAGCGCTCAGCATCCTGATCTCCCCGTGAAGCCAGAGGGATGTGAGAGCACTCAGCTCCTCAGAGGATCGGGCCCTTGTTAGGAATGACTTCTTTGATGTTTCCCGATAGCACCAGCTCATACAGCTATTTGCCTCTAGAAACTCCACACACATTAGTGTCATCGCCCCGCCCCCCAGGAGTTTGCCAGCTCCTGGAAACCTGGGCTGAGTCACGAGGGGGTACGTCTACACGGCATTTTGAAGCCAGTTTCCCACCCTGAACGGACAGACTCGAGCTAGCGGGGCTCGCACAAACACTCTAAGCACGGCTCTATAGACGGCGATGTTGCAGCTCGGGCTCTGAAGACCACTCCCCTCCCGGGTTCGGAGCCCAAGGGCCTGCCTGAGCCACAGTTTACCAGCGCTTAGAGTCCCGCCAGCACTGGTTGAGCAGCTCACGCCAACATGCTGTTTGGACATACCCCTGTCCCTTAAGGCCGTGGTTCTCAACCAGGGGTATGCGCACCCCTGGGGGTACGCAGAGGTCTTCCAGGGGGTACATCAACTCATCTAGCTATTTGCCGAGTTGTACAACAGGCTACATAAAAAGCACCAGTGAAGTCGGTACAAACTAAAATGTCATACAGACAATGACTTCTTTATACTGAAAATAAGTATGATATTTATGTTCCCATTGATTTATTTGATCATTACGTGGTAAAAATGAGAAAGCCAGCCATTGTTCAGCACTAGTGTGCTGTGACACTTTTGTATTTTTAGATCTGATTTTGTAAGAAAGTAGATTTTTAAGTGAGGTGAAACGTGGGGGTACGCAAGACAAAAACCAGACTCCTGAAAGGGGCACAGTCGTCTGGAAAGGTTGAGAACCGCTGCCTTAAGGGAAGGGGACAGCCTGACGCAGAGACAAAGGGACTAATTTTAGCCCAGGTCTACATTGAGAAGTTAGACTGACCCAGCGACATGGGTGAAAAATCCACACCGCTGAGCGATATAGTTAAGCCGACATAACCCCCCATGTAGACAGCGCTAGATCCATTGGCCCAGCTACCACCTTGCGGGGAGATGGATTAACTCCGTGGCTGGGAGAACCCTGCCCATCCCTGGAGCGACTCTGCATTGAGGCAGTACAGCAGCACAGTGACAGCACTGCGGCATTTCAAGTGTAGACAAGCCCTAGATTTTGCTTTGGAGGTTTTGCCTTTGGAGCTGAGAAAGAAGCAGAACCGCTCAGGCTTAGCGCCCGATACCCACAAAAGGGAGACTTTGACCTTCGGTGGGCTCTAGTGCATGGGTCGGGCAGTTCCAGCCCTGCAGAGATCAGCATCCAGAGTGGCGGAGATCCAACAGCTACCTGGAGCCACCTGAGACCTCCACTGGACTCCAGAGCAAGGAGCCAGGAGAGAGGCCTGCCCTAGTCAGGGGCGAAAACACTGTCAGAGGGCCCCTTTCGTTCTCTTTAAGCTGGCCAACATTTGCAGCGCTGCTACTGGCCCATCTCCAGACTCCTCCTCGGCATTTCGGCTGCTTGGGCCACTGCCAGGAAGGGAGCCGGGAGTTGTGGGTGGTGGGGAATTGGTTACGTTGTTGATGTGTTAGTATTTTGGTTAATCTTAGCCCATTCCTTCCCGAGAGCCTCTTTCTCCTGTCCCCAGTAAAGTCCCCTTGGTTACACGGCCATTTCCAGGTGTGGCATTTCATTTGCTGGGGTTTGCGTTACCGTATCTTGTTTCTTGGGGACTGGGTTATGCTTCTTGTTAAGAGTGACGGCATTAGTCATTTTCCCAAGGGGCATTCATTTCCCCTTGTGTTCCAGCCACAGAACGGAGACTTCTTGGGTGTGGGCATCAGGCATTGCAACGAAGAACCCAGGACCCACTCAACCCATGCAAGGAGGGGGAGAAACCTCTCCTCCAGACAGGAGCCTTCAGCCAGATGAATTTGGTCCGCTGCTGCTCACCTCTTTATGCTGAGACTATAATTCAGTCCTATCCACCACCATCTTCTCTGCTCAGGAACACCCATTGATCCAGCAATAGTAATTATTTGTTATTAGAGACAAACCCAGCAGTCCCTCACTCAGTTCCCATTGGCTTCCTACACGCAGGTACTGTCTGGCGGATGCAAGGATCACAAGATACAAATACTCGAAATAAGAAAGAAAGATCAAAGAACTGCCACTGCCGCTGATGCTGAGCCCGTTGTATTTACACCAGACACCTCCCATCGTCTTTCTTGGACGTGGTCAGATAAAGACTGGATTAGGAAGCGAGACAGACAGGTATGATGTTCCCCACGAAGGTTGCAAAAAATCAAGGCAAGCCCGAAGTTAAAGCTGCCCGTACACCTTTAACTCTGCCACTAGGGGGTAGACATTATAGTGCAGCCTATAAAGGCATGATCGCCTGCTATGACTTCCAGAATACGCCTGCCTCATTCAAAGTCGAATAAAATAAATAAAACGAAACAATGATTGGGTCTTTATCTTAAATAATAATAATGCTTCAAACCATTGTGTCTTACTGTGCCTGCAGGAAAATCGAACTACAGGGCTTTTGCCAAACTGAAAATAGCCACTCAGGGCACGGCTACACTGAAATTAAACACCTGTGGCTGGCCCATGTCAGCTGACTCAGGCTCACAGGGTTGGGCTTCAAAATTACAGTGTGGACACACGGGCTTGGGCTGGACTTGGGCTATGGGACCCTCCCGGAGTCTCAGAGCTCAGGCTCCAGCCCCAGTCCAAATGTTTACGCAGCAATTTTACAGCCCCACAGATCAAGCCCCACGAGGCCAAATCTGCTGACATGGGCCAGCCACAGGTGTTTAATTGCACTGTGGACATACCCCAAGTGAGCTTTTCGTGCTGGCCTGTAAGCCTGGAGAGACCTTACTAAAGCAGGTCCGTCGTGCTGCCTTGCTGTGATAATGCAGAGGGCTCGATTCTCGGTTCCTCTGTACTTTGTCCGGTCATGTACGCCAGTGCAAGGGATGTGCAAAGTGGGTGGAAGATGTTACCAATCCAATTTCCTTTACACTCACTTTGCGCTAGGGTAAAGGCTTGTGTGAGGTGCAGGGCCATGGAATCAGGGCTAGAATCTTTTTCAAACTTAAGGAAAGCACATGAGGCACTTGTGCCCAAGCAAACTCCCCAGAGAGATATAATCACTAGGCTACCTAGCCACTGCTTGGGTGTGATCTGCATGCTAATCTATCCTCAGTGTACTAATCTGATTTCCCTCATGCCCCTAAGAATCCGAATCAACTGATAAACTAAACACCGTCTGCACACTAACCAGATAATCTGTATTCTGCTATTTGGCTAAACGTATAATCTGCTCACTGCCAGAGCCTTAGTGACTTGTAATGCCCACTCCCTCTTGGCACCTCTGCTGTGCCACCAGTTCTGCAATCCACAGAAAAATTATGATTCTTCTGCCTCCCCCCTGCAAGCTGAGGTCACTGCAAAATTCAAGGGCCGTGCAAAAATCACACGGAGCACAATGCTGCGTTGTGACGTGGCATCGGTATGTGATGATGTTGTGCCTTGACGCAACAGTGCAGCGTCCTCGCCCACTGATTTAACATATGCTGTGATGACATAAACATTAGCAGTGGGCTGGATTTGAGGGAGAACTTTTCAGGGACTCACAAAATCCTAATAATGGTGATGCTAACCAGACTCCCCTCCACTGTCCATTTACAGCTCAAGGTCGTAAGGCACCCAGCACTCTGGCCCCTGTCCAGTAAAGACCTTAAGTATGTGCTGAACCTTAAGCGCTTGTGTAGACCTAGTGTCTTCAACAGAGCTACTCAGGTGTTGAAAGTTAAGCACATGCTTTAAATTCTTTGCTGGGTTGGGCCAGAATGCTCATCGCCCTGCAGGATTGAACCTTTATACAGCACCTTGAACCTGTGGATCTCAAACTCTTTCCAGTGGTGGGTCAGTGTCATCATCCCCGTTTTATGGTCGGGGAAACTGAGGCAGAGTGGGGGACTAGATCCCAGCTCTCCTGGGGTCCTGTGCTTGAATGGCAAGATAAGCTGCCTCTCTGCTTGCATTTTCCTGCATGCTAATTTGATAACCTGCATGCAATTTGCACACTGATTTGATGCTCTACATGTAATTTCTATTGATTTGCATTAGGAGCACCCAGCAACGATCTCTTGAGCTACAGTATTAAAATACCCTTACATGTGCAGTTTAGGCAGAATACAGAGGATTGCAGGGACAGGGCAGGTCTCTCTGTCTGTTCCAAATGGAGAAAGTTGTTGTCAGAAATACTTGGACCTTTAATTTTCAAAAAGATAAATACAATTATCAGCATTATCATATTGTAATTAACTTGGGGGGTGCATACCGCATCCCCCTACTGCATGAGACCAGAACTGCTCAACTATATGCCATAGATCCCATACTGTTAATTGCAATTCTTTAGCTTCCGTGGCAGAGTCCTGGGCTTTTGGAACCAGAGCATTTGGGTTCTGCTGTTGTGCAGCTGAGTAACAGCCTGAAATCCTTGGTGACTCTGTGAGGCACAACCCTGTGGTTGGGACAAGTGTGACTTTACACCCTCCAAATTCTTGCCGGTCATGTGATAACCACATGAGCTATCCACCCAACCATGGGTAAAGGAGGGAGTGGGTTTATTTGCCTTCAAGGAAAAGCAGTGCTTGATGATAATGCACTACTGCTCAAACATTTGGGAGGTCAATGCCTTGTCTGATACAAGAAGCAAGTCAGGGTTTGTCAAACTGAGGGCCACTTTGCAAGATATGGTGCTCCAGGCACTATATTCACCAACAACGGATGCATTCAAGGAATTTGCATGCAAATGAGAGTTTGACCAGGACACCTTCACCCCAGGATACTCACAGAATGGTGGTAAAGTGGAATCAGCTGCAAAAACAGCTGAGAGACTGTTACATGATGCTGTTTCCTCTGGTTTCAGACCCCTTGTTAGTATTTTTGGCATGCAGGAACATACCATCAGAGGGATGCCAAAATAGTCCAGCACAGTCACTGGCGGGACAAAGAACCAAAAACCTACTGCCCATGCGGGGAGACCTGTTACAGCCGGAAGGACGGAGACACCATGGATCGGAGATGGCCACCAAGCAAAGAAAGCAGGCACAGAGAATAGCAGCCAAAGACCTGCCAGTCCCGGAGACAGGCAGTCTTGTGGGGATCCAGCCATTAGAGGGACACCAGAAGGACCAGGCTGAAGGAGTTGGTCACTGGCACTCGGGTCATACGAGGTGACTGCAGAAGAGGGACAAATGATCTGAAGGAACAGAAGCCAGCAGACAACACCATCTGTGGAACTGGAGCCAGAAGGCCCAGGAGGGAAGGCTACTGAGGGGACGCCAGGGAATGCATAGCGTTAGGCTGGAACCAATTCAGCCACAGGGACAAAGCAGTGCACCGCGTTTAAATAAAATCCCACTTGTTCTGGTTAGCCTGCATTCAGCGTCACTCTTTGCAAACGAAACATAAAGGAAGTCACCTTCAGGTACCTATGGCATTAGGTCCCTAATTCTGCCTACAGACCTGCCACTTAATGGGTTCAGATCCCAGCCAGTGGAGCATCCACAGGTGAAAAAAACGCTGACCACGGGAGAAATTCTGCCTTACGTCTTTTTCTAATCCTCATCATAAAAAGTTGCTGATGAAAGCTGAGATTTTGAAAGACACCTAAGGGATATGGATACCCAGTTTCCATTAAAACAAATCCTCTGACTCAGTAGTTCTCACTCTTTTCCATACAGGGAACCCCACACTCCCATGTAGCCCTTGTGGTTACAGACAAAAACTTTAAAACGTGACTTGAGTCCATCCTAAAGGCTCAGAGACCAGAAGGCAAAGTAAAATGCACCCAGATTTATTATTATTTTTAAATCTCATGATATTAAGACAATCTCATGATTAGGGGGGGGGGGACCTGATTCCTTATATTTGAATGTTTGGCAATGCAGCAGCCTGGGAGGGGCAGGCTGATTGTAGCCCCCTGGCTTTTGTTCAGGAGGGTGTTGACCCATCGTAGGCAGCTTTGAAAAAACTCAGCCAGCATGATCTGAAGTACCAAAGTGGGATATGATTTTTGCATTTAATAAACGTTTCTTTTTCCCCCTTTGGTTTCAGAACCTCCCACCCCACCCCTTCCTTTTACTTCTCTTGCACTGTGGAATCAGCGCATCACTAATCCATGCAATTACAGCCCCTTACATTTGCTGCCTTTTACCTTTTTGCTTTTTAAAAAGGAATGAAATGACCTTTTGTTCCCAGGGAAGAGAGAGCCCAGATGATGCAGGAGCTATTTGTCCAGAACTGCGATTCTGTTTTCCCTTGAAAGCTGGATCCAGCTTTTCTTTATAGAGAGAGAGATTTTAATGATAAGTGATTTTTTTTTCCCTCCCTGAAGCAAAACACACAACATTATCCAGAGAAGTTCTTTGGTGACAGAGTCGTTATTAAAATGGCAGATCCTCCTGGCCTGCGTTTACCACCCCCCACGGGAGGGTCACTCAGAGCTGTTCACTACTGATGCTGCTCAGAGGGCTTCTGCTCAGCAACAATACCCCTGCCTGATGCAACACGCCTCCGTAAAGCCTGCATGGGCTCCATTTTTCACACTGTTTACGCCCAGGAGCGGAGAATATGGCTGACCACGTTCTGTCCTCAGGGGTGGGAGAGGTGGCTGCCTTCGTGGGAAGAAGAACAGGATACAGCAGGGCAAATACATTGCACGATCCTGCTCCCAGGCAGCTAGCAATGGCCCCAGGCCAGATCTGCTCATGGCCAAATGCTCCCTTATTCTGTGTCTAGCAAAACAAAGCAACGGATGTTCTCCCTCTGCTCCTGGTGCCACAGACGGTCCCTGTGTGAGCACATGAAAAAGGCTCCAGGCCCAGCTGTGCAACCTTTGTTAATTTTTGTGGGCTTACAATCCTCAGGCCAGACTGTGGCCATCCGCAAGGAGGGGTTCTAGACCTCAGGGCTGGGCAGTGGGGGGAGGGAAAGCAGGCTCAGTGCACCCACCACTCTCCTGTCCCGACCATGTGGATGGAGATGCAGCCAGGCCAGCTAAAACAGTGCAAAAATTGCTGGCCACAACAGTCCCGTGGGAAGAACAGCCACTGGGCTCAAGAGATCTGGGATCAGCCACAGACGCCTTTGACCCCTTGGGCAAGCCACTTAATCTACCCCAGCTTTCTGTTCCCCATCTGTAAAATGGGCTAATACTCCCCTGCCTCACAGGGGTGTTGGGAGGATAGAATCTGAGACTAGCGATACAGGGCACTATCAGATTGCTATCCCCAAGGAGCCTCGGACAGCATTTCATTCACAATGCCTGATATTGTGCACATCATTTGACCAGCACTGTGCCTCAGTTTCCCTACTTTAAAATGGGGGTGATGACACTGGCCCTTCCACGGCTTGTCCAAGGGCTGGGCGCATCCAACTCCCTTGTGCCTTTTTGAAAATCCCAGTCTAACCCCGCAGCCTTCCCCTCATCCTCCCATATTTTAAAAATGTTTTCTCTCTCGCCTGTCACCGTGGGAAAGCCCCACACAAACAGCAGAAGAAACAGACGTTGGCCCTGACCTGCCCAGATATTCAGGTGGTGTAGCAGCGTGGCTATTCGTGGGGCGCCCCCTTGCTCTGCTCCATCACTTCAGGGGCCGTTGGGAGCACCGTATAGTCTCTCCCCGCGCTATCTCAAGCCCTCCCCAATAGCTGAGTCAGGAGCCCCAAATCACTCAAAATAGTCCCCGGTGTCCCAAACACGAGATCTATCACAGTAGTCCCATAGTTCAGACCCATCTCCAAAGCTCCTGTCATCCACGGAGCCCTGATCCCACTCAGCGGAAGCCTTTGGAAGACCCTCCTAACTGGGCCTAACTGACTAAGCAGGGGAAGAGTGAAACAGTGGAACACAGCATGTCTCTGGTGCCCATTGCGCTGAGGGGCACCCCTCCTTTTCAGCCCAAAGTCGCCTGCGTCGCACACACATCGGTGCCCTTCTCCAGGTCTTTATGTCAGAATTAAAGCCCTATGGAGCCCCAGTCATAGAAAGAGCTATTCACACTGAGGCCTTGTGTACACGGACAAGTTGTATCATTTTAACTATACCGGTTCAGTAAGTGATGCAGCCCCCAGAGTGGATGCAGCTAGACCACTATAAAGATGCTTTCTACCCGTATAGGTATCCCCATACAGCAAGAGAAATAACTATTTTGGTATCAGGCACCTTTATATTGGTACGACTGGGTCCACACTTTACTGCTATAATTTATTTAGGTAAAAAATATACATATGTACTGGGAAAACTCCTAAGTCCAGACCAGGTCCAAGGGAAGGAATTCCCCACCACTTTTTAAAGTACCCTGCATGAAGAATTCTTGCGTCTCTCACTGTGGGTGTTTGAATCTGTCTATAGACTTCTGCCAGGACAATACTGTCAGTCAGGAGCGTAAAGAGGTGTGATCCCTGAATGACATAGCTATGCTTGCAGAAGTCCCTCATGTAGACTAGACGCAGTTGAGTTTTTAGCGGAATAGCTTTTTTCAGTCATATTGGAATGGTTTTACCAGACTGGCACAACTCCTATGAGAAGGAGAGATCTGCACGGAGTAGAACAAAGTGAAAAAAAGAAAAAAAACCTCTTTTCCCCTCTAATTTCATTTCCTTTCATTTCCAGTCACTATAGTTGTTATTTGTAACCCCACTTCAAATGTTTTCAGACACAAGGTCCCTTGTACCTCGCTTCGTGCCTCAGTTTCCCCACGCCCGAAGCTGGGATATGCAGAATACGTGCCCACCTTTGCGAAGTGCTTTGAGATCTCAGGATAAAAAGCAACGTATGTGAGGATTATTATTATGGACAAAACATAACAATCACCCTTTGCTTTCCCCCGCCAGAGAGGACACAGAAGGAAAACAGAACCTATGTCTTCTAAGTGGCGTCCTTAGCTGCTGCAGTCTCACTAATAGGGACTCAGAGCTCCCGTCTTCTCCGTGCTCCAGGTCCACAATGCACCAAGAAGCAGGAAAAACTCCAGCTCTGCACTGTTTACCAGCAAACGTTTCGACATTAGTTATTCTAGGTGACGATGCATTGTAGATTTCACAGTCGCCGCACATCCTTTGAGCAGGCGTTTTGCTCTGGTCCCAGCTGAGAGTGGTCGGGGGTAGCTTAAGAAACTGCAAAGCGCTGTGCATACACCTTTAATTAAGGCTGAGACACAACACTGGCAACCGGCTCTAGGGAAAAGGCCTGAGGAGGGCTGACATGACTAGAAAGTACCTGTAACTGGAGAACAATAGTAAATAGCGTCTTCATGTCTTACTTGATGGATGCTTTGCTCTTCCCTCAGATGTGATTTAAACCTGTCTCCAGCTCCTGTCTGCCAACTGAGCGCAGGGGGGAGTCGCCGGCGCAGCTACCTACATAGCAAAACTGCATTTAATCCAGTCTGCAAAGCTCAACATGAAAACATGGCCCCAGAGTAACCCCCATTCTTCTCTGCACGGGGGCTGAGTTTGTTGCAGCGTCCTCTGGGGTGGGGACAAGGGTGACTTGACCCTGCCTTTGTGGCCCCGGAAGCAGTCACTATTACTGTCGTAGTGCCCCCTGGTATCAGGTCAGGGCATTGCTGAGGACATCACCCCTAGCACCCCCCTAGTGGCGACATTCTTTCCGCCACCCCCACACACACACCCCATGGCCTGTCTCTGTCCAAAGTGTTCCATGGTCTGGTTGTCTTAAAAGTGCAGCCCCTTTCTGGGGTAACAAAAGGTCCCATTGTAAGTCCAAATGACTAAACTAATCTTTCTTCTGTCCCTCTTGGGCTACACTGAAGTCCCCTGCTTCTTGACCACCATTCTCAGGCCCTGCAGAACTTATCCTACAACTGCTTCCTCCCAGCAGGTTTTCCCCCCATTGCATCCCCTCCTCAGACTACTCAGGCAGCTTTTGTCAGGGATCTGCCTGCTCCTTCTGGGTGGATCCCAGGCAGACAGCGCCTCTGTTCCACATCACCTCCCTAGAGTTCATAGCTCCCTCAGTCGCCCTCCCACGGATCCCTCTCGCAGCTGGGGTCAGTCATTGTAATGAGATCTCCATCATACTAGGCTGAGGGATAGCTGTCTGGTCATAAAGAGCTAGCCAGCCTGGGAGGGGCATAAAACCTTGCTCGCCCCTGTCAGGCCACCCATTTTGGCAATGGCCTTGCATTCTTGCCAGCTCTCTTGTCAGGGGGTCTATTTCTATGAGCAACGGATCCTTTTCATTCAGGGCTTGTAAATAATACATCAAGACAAAAGTGTGAATGATCCTGTATTAATTGACACTTCACGTGGCGTTAGGCATCTCAACTCATGCCACCAAAGCATATAAGTGCAAATTAATGCCCTGTAATTACATTCAAACTGAGGCATGTCTTACCACGGCTGTAACATTTTCTTTTATATCTGTCTCTGTATGCCTCCATATCTCTGTACAGAGATAGGGATATGTGAGGGGGGTGTAGAGTAAGGGTGATGGAGAGTTTGATGCACCTGGAAAATGGTCCAAGCCCAATTAAAAGAGGGGGGCCTTATTAGGAAGCCCAGAGTAGGAGTGGGTTGTACGGAGACAGGGGAGGAGTTCTGAAGTTCTTCTCTGGTTAATAGCGAGAGGAAGAGAGACAGGGAGAAGCTTCGGGGTGGGGCAAGCTCTGGGGGTGAGCCTTGACAAAAGGGTAGGACCCCTGTCTCCAGGGCGGTGCTCAAGTGAGGAGTGGCGCACTGGGGCAATGGAACAGGGGTGAAAGCTCAAGCCTAAGGAGGGTGGAAGTGGTTTCAGTTGATGGTTTTGTTCGGGATTTGGGGGATGGGACTCTAGGGCAGAGGTGGCCAACCTGTGGCTCCAGAGCCACATGCGGCTCTTCAGAGGTTAATATGCGGCTCCTTGCATAGGCCCTGACTCCGGGGCTGGAGCTACAGATGCCAACTTTCCAATGTGCCGAGTGGCGCTCACTGCTCAACCCCCATCTCTGCCCCAGACCCTGCCCCCACGCCATACTTTCCCCCAAAGCCCCCGCCCCTTCCCCCGAGTCTGCCATGCCCTCACACCTGCCCCCCCCCCACCCCCCAAAGCCTCCTGCGCATGCGAAAAGCTGATTGCGGCAGGCGGGAGGCGCTGTGGGCTGGAGGGCAGGAGCTGATAGGGGGCTGCTGGCGTATTACTGTGACCCTTTGGCCATGGACATTGGGAAATTCTGGCTCCGTCTCAGGCTCAGGCTGGCCACCCCCATGTGAGACCCAGCCCCGAACGCAGGGGGAGCCTCCAGCAGCCTGGGAAGTTAGCGGGCTGAGGAGAATACTGCTGCACAGCAGGCCTAGGAAAGGGCTGAGGTGGGAAGAAGCCCAGGGAGGCAGCAGCGGGTGGCCTGCCTGGGACAGGCCCAGCCCACTCGCTGGTGGGCTGGAATCTAGAGGCCAGGGAGTGCCTGGGTTCCCCTATCCAGCGCTGGTGTGAAGCCGCCATGATATAAGGAGGCACAGACACTAGAAAGCCCGGAGACAGGAGGGTATAAGGACTACGGGGCCCAGGGTCAGGGGCTGAAGACCTGATGTAAGGACACTGGTCCACCGTGGCTGGCTCTCTCTTACCTCAAAAGCGGGGGAGCTAGCAGTGACCTGGGCCACGGCTAAGCCATAAGAGGAGGCCGACCACGCGCAGGGCCGGAGTGGCTCCGGGCTGGGGCGCTCGATGAGGAGAGCCTGCCACACCACGCTTCGCCGCCAGCGGTGAGTCAACTCTCTGACCGTCTCTCCTGTGTATTGGAAAAGAGGAGGAGGCTGTGAATTGTGGTGCATGGGGTTCCTTGCTCAGTGCTCCCAATGTCTATTCACCACTTGGGTGCTTTTGCTTCACTTTATAATGTCGCTGATAGTTACATTCTGGAGGATAATTCTAGCTGCAGATTTTTTTTTGCTGTGTTTTCACTGGAGGTCAACTCAAGGTGAAAGAGGTTTTTTGGTCAAATCGGAAGACTGGGATTCAGGGTAGCAATCTGCCTGGAACTTGGCGGGACGGGCACAAGTTGCAGAAGGGAAGCGTTTAGAGGAGGCACCAGGAATGCCCTGTATGTGCACATGGCTGCAATTGAAGCATTTCTGTAAATAGTTCTCTCCATAAAGAGCCAATTTAGTTTTACAAGCCTGGAGTCCTTTCAAGTTACCCAGCGTGTGATCCATGAAATACTCAGGGCTCCTGGCTTCCTTTCCCAGCCCTGCTACCGACTTGCTGCGATACCCACTCCCCTGCCCTGGACAAATCACTTAATTGTTCCATGCCTCAGTTTCCCCATCGGTAAAATGAGAGAGAAATAGCAACTCCAGGGGTGAGTGGTGCAACAGTATGAATTTAGACTAGGATGTCCAAAATGGCACAAGGAATTGAGGCATCCAATTCCCGCTGGAAGTCAGAGGGAGCTGGGCACCAAATTCCCTTAGATCCCTTTGACATTCTCATCCCTGTTAATTCTAGGATCATCAGAGGTAAGCAGTGCTTAATTTGTGCCAGGGCAGGGCTGATCCCCTGGCACCTCTGAGCTTGCCATGTCATTAATGAAAGTGTGTTTAAAAAAAAAAGAATCTGGAGCCCTGGCACTTCTTTCATTACAAATTAAGCGTTGGGGTGTAAGGTGCTGTGCCATGGATTAAATTCACCCCCTAGGACTTTCATCCAAGGATCTTAAATGGCTACATTCTCCTACCCGGGCTTTAGTCAAATGCAAGTTATCCAACTCAATAGAGAGGTATCTGGTGAAATTTAATAGCCTGTGATATACAGGAGTCCAGTTCGATCTAATGGTCCCTCCTGGCTTTAAACGTTATGAACACTAACATGGACAGCAGCTTATTCTATTAGACTCAATGGATTTATTAGTGGGACAACAGTACTGCTCAACAAGAGGGTCAGGAAGTGGCTGGGAATTAGCTGCTGCCCACGAGGGTGGCCCATGTGAGGGAGGGAGTGAATCCCATCCCTCCCAACTCTAACTGGGCCCCTGCACAAAACTTAATTGACCCAGATCTTGCTCATGCCAGAGGGCAGATTCCACCTGCCTATTTGTGTATAAAGTGTTATTCCAAAGCAAAAGGATCAGGAAGGAAATGAGCAAGGCCCCAGCCCATTTGGCAGCATGGAGTGGACACCAAATTACAAAGCAGCTGACTCATCTTCCTATGGAATTTCCCAACCTCCTACTCTTATCAGGGTTCACGAGGGGTCTCTCCTAACTGAGCCTAGGGAGGAACAGAAGTGGATGGGAGAAGACGGGGAGGAGGTCAACTTAATCCACTCTGCCTACAAAAAGCTTGGCAACTGTTAGGCAGCCGGGGTTCTGAGGCTGCAGCTGATTATGCTGACCAGGTGTTTTCTTGTGATACTTCTGTCTTCACCTGTGGACTCTTTTCTTATACAGTAGAACCTCAGAGTTACGAACACCAGCGTTACGAGCTGACCAGTCAACCACACACCTCATTTGGAACTGCAAGTACACAATCAGGCAGCAGCAGAGATTAAAAAAAAAAGGCAAATACAGTTCTGTGTTAAATGTAAAGTACTAAAAAAAAGCAGCATTTTTCTTCTGCATAGTAAAGTTTCAGAGCTGTATTAAGTCAATGATCAGTTGTAATCTTTTGAAAGAACCACCACAACGTTTTGCTGAGAGTTACGAACATTTCAGAGTCACGAACAACCTCCATTCCCAAGGTGTTAGCAACATTGAGGCTCTACTGTACTTTGTAAGCCTTTCTGTATTTGCACAGCACCCAGCACAGTGGCCAGCTGGTCTATGCCTGGGCCCCCCGGCACTACTGCAATACCAATAATAACCCATAGAGACCTGGAAAAGGTTGTACCGAGTGCATCTGTTGCAGATAAAGGGCACAACTACTGCATAATCATACACACACTCTTAGGCAACCAGGATTAGAATCTTCATCACTTGGTTCTAAATATACACAGGTCCCTGCCACCAGAACTAAGGGAAATTGCCTTCAGCTAGAACAGGATCTAATCAACTGCACTCACTTCCGGCCCAGCCCCGAGTGGTTAATATCAATCACCTGCACATGTTACAGGCATGCTCTAAAGCTGTATCTATGTAAATAATTAGTCAAGGGGCCAGTAGATGGTGCTCAAGAACACGTGGCATAGCTCTTGGGTTTCACAGAGCCCCTAAAACTCTCCGTTGCGTGCCCTGCAAAGGGCTTGCTCTGTGCAGCTCTTTACATGAGCGCTTCGCAGAGCACAGATAAGTGTACATGTACCCTGGCTACAAAGGAGCGACTGTGTTGGTGCAAGGAGTCCGGCTGTCCGCTGAGTGTCCTTGCTGTTCTTGTAGCTTGGGCATCGTAAAGGGAGTTTTGGAAACTCTTTTTCCTTGCAGCAGATTGTATCGATTGAGCCAAACTGCCCACAGGGGTGCCATGAGTCCTCCAAACGAAGTCCGAGCCGAAAAGAAGGACAAATTATTCAAGGTGAGTGGCTCATTACCTGGCATCAGACCCACAGCATTTCCCATTGCCCCGAGAAGAACCCCCTTCGCTATTCTCAACTTATTTCCCCCATGGGAAATACTCTCACACGAGCTTAGAAACAGCAAAGTCCTTTGCAAACACTGATTTCTTTCCTCCCTTCCCTGAAACAAAGTCCACGGGCCTCATATTCCTCTCTTTTACTCCAGTGTAAATCCGGAGCAATTCCATTGAAGCCAATGGAGTCACGCTGGTGTAAAAGAGGGGGGAGTCACACCTCTTGCTTCCATCCCTGGCAATGATGTACTTGTCAGCCTTAGGGCTGTGAATACTATTCCACAGTATCTTGGTGTTTGTCCGTACTTCTCTCTTGTGGGGGTGGGAGGGACTTAGCAATTCACAGGAGTCAAAATAATGTGTGTGGTGGGGGGGGTTGTTACATATTTTCCAAGGGATTTCAGGCCCTGGATGATGGAAATACCCCTGAGAAGCACAGGGGCAGAGCCGTAACAAGGAATTTTTGCACCCGAGGCAAGGGCCAGCTCCAGGCTCTTCCGTGGCAATTCAGCGGCGGGTCCCTGAGTCCCTGTCGGAGGGAAGGACCTGCCACCAAATTGCCGCCGAAGAATGAATGAAGCAGCGGGGGCAATTCAGTGGCAGGTCCTTCCCTCCGAGAGGGACTCAGGGACCCGCCACCAAATTGTCGCCGAAGAAGCGGCGGCGGCAGAGCTGCCACCGATTGCGGTAGAGCTGCGCCCCTCCACTTTGCGCACCCAAGGCAAGTGCCTCACTCGCCTCGCCTTTGTTACGGCACTGCACAGGGGGTCTTAATCCACCCCCAAATACCTCTTTATGCCACATTTACCAAAAAAGAAGTCCTCAGGGAACAAGATCTGATGGTTGAAAGTTGAAGTCAGCAGAGGTCAAACTGGAAATAGGCACAAAGATTTAACAGTGAAGGTAATTAACTCTTGGGACAGATTACCATGGGAAATCAAAAGCCTCCAAGTGAAGGAGGCTTTACTAAAGACTGGCTAACTTTCCAAGCAATCTGCTCTAGCTTAGCCAGAGGCTATTAAACTAGATGCTTGAATTAAGGGGGCAGTTCTCTGGTCAGACTAGATAATCAGAATGGTCCATTCTGAACTTAAAATCTCAGAAATCTTTGAAAACAAACCCTTGTGAATTGATATTCTGTGCTGCTTCGCATCGGATGAGGCCCAATTTAACCATCTACTTAAAATGATAGGAACACAGCAGCCACCTTCAGCTTTTTCTGCAGAAACAAGCAACTTAATAAAGGAAGAGTTTGTTGCTAACCTCCAGCTGCTGTGTCCTTGTATTGATATGAGTCTGTTTAACCCATGCTGCTCCAAAGAAATGCATACAAGAAGCCACCGGACAGATGCCACGACTTGCACATCCCTGGTAGCCTGCAGCAGAACCCTTAAATGGAGCTATTTGAAAAATAGGATTTTCCTTCTGGAGGAAATTGCACCATTTTGCAATCACTTTCCCTTCTGTGTTGGAACAAGGCGTTGAACTAGTGAAATTTTTCCCAAAACAAGATAACTGGGAAGAACTTAAGAACATAAGAACGGCCAGACTGGGTCAGACCAAAGGTCCAGCTAGCCCAGTATCCTGTCTTCCGACAGTGGCCAATGCCAGGTGCCCCAGAGGAAATGAACAGAACAGGGAATCATCCACTGATCCATCCCCTGTCGCCCATTCCCAGCTTCTGGCAAACAGAGGCTAGGGATGCCATCCCTGCCCATCCAGGCTAATTGCCATTGATGGACCTGTCCTGCATGAGCTTAACTAGTTCTTTTTTTAAGCCTGTTATAGTCTTGGCCTTCACAACATGTACGTTCTATGGGTGTGAGTCTAAGGACCAGATTCTGACACCAATATGGCTATTCTCTGCTTCCCAGCTCCCAGAAGGGGCCATGGGAAGTGGAACATAAGCTAGAGCAGCCCCTAGGCTGCCCTGATTTACAGCAGAAATTGACAGGCCTTCAACATGGCCCCCGAATACAGGGAATGGAAAGGTGGCTTAAGCTGCCACTCTGTACCTGCCTTTAGCTCAGGAATGCGGGAGCTGAGAATCAGACACGCAGGGGCTGGTTCTCACTTACACGTGGGGCCGCTTTACACCGCTCTGATGGAGAGAAGGAGCCTTAAAGTGCAAAGCAGCCTGAATGTAAATAAATGAGAATCTGACCCCCACACTTCTTTTTTCCTGCTCCTCTGAAGCAAGCCGAAACTCTGTCCCCTTTGACAGATGTGCCTGTCCCTTTAAAAGGGCTGCCCTTTACCCCGCCGAGCCAACACCATTACTTTCTATTTAAAAAAAAAGATACAAATCAACATCTGTCATGAGCATGTAACCTTTTTATTTGTCACTTGAAATACGATCACTGTCCCCAGTGTAGTTTTATGCACTAACCCAGCAGCATCCCTGCTGGCTTCGGCCTTCGGGACTGTCAGTCTAGTGAAATTTCCTTCTCCTGCCCTGAAGAGAGGAGAAACTGAACCTTCCAGCACTGTCCGGATAGCGTTAACCTTTGCTTTGGATTTAAATGGTCTCGTCTTGTCAGTTCAAAGCTGCGCAGCCGTTTGCTTCTGGCCTCCTCGGCCTCAGCCCTTTGGAGCCACAAAGGTTTGTTGGCGCATTGTGTTAACTCTGTCTCATTGCAGCTGTGCATACACAATCACACAGCGCCCAAACACGCACCCACCAGCTTTGTCACTGGCCTCTGAAAGCTCTTCCTTCATTTCTGAGGACAGAAGCCCTACCACAGGCTGAAAGGGGATTTCCAAAGAGACAAGGCTCCATCCTTTCTCTGTGATGGGTGAAATTCATCCAGGGAAGGGCCCAAGTGGTACCTAGATCTGTTACTAGCTCGCTGCAGAAAACTGAACATCACCCTTATTTCCTTTAAGCTCCTCCTATCCGAATTAGAGGTGGTGCCCCCGTCAGCACTCCAGAAAACACACACGTGGCACTCTGAGAAATGTCAAACTGAGATCCAAACGTTGCCACTCAGCCCCTGGGTCTACACGAGCCTGAACCAAAACCCCCGATCCAAACACCACAGCGTGGGAAAGTCTAGTTCATCTTGGGGCTGTCTCTCACCAAAACCCAAGCGAACTCGTGCCTCCAACCCAGGGCTAAAATGACTCATCTAAGTCAATGCAGCTTCGCCCCACCCCTCACTTCAGCATAATCGGATACTGCTTAAATGTTCCTTTCTTCAGCACCAGCTTTGAGAGAATGTCAATTGTAGCACAGCTGCGGGTGTTTGCTCTGCTTTGCCATACCAAGGACTAACCATACGCTTTCAGTTTGAATAGATTTTAGTTCAGCGGAAGGAAAAACAAACAAAGAACAAAAGTAATCTCTACAGGAGAGGCTAGTCATGGGGGCAGTGTTAGAGGGGAGTGTCTGAGGCTGGGTGTGGACTCATGAGTAATGCAGTCATCGCAAACTCTTGAAGTCAACGGAATGAGGCTAACCTATAATAGCCCTACACACACACTTGTATGCTCTGTGACGGTTCACCTACAAAACATATTACATTTTATACAAATGATACATTGTGGGTGCTTTCGATTTGCCTTGCTTTTGAGTCTTCAAGGTGCATTTTGGTCAGTTTTTCAGCCTTTATCTGTATCCAGGAGGGGTAGAAACTTCCCTTTTTTTCCCCATGAAAACTGAGATTCTCAGCTAATCCCGTGAATCCAGGAGCTGGAGCTTTAATAAGTACATCACCTATTCCAAGAATTTAAATCTTTACATTCCAAAAGTCAGATGCACCATATCAAAAGAAGGATGGGAGGGTTACATTCTGCTCTCAGCTATTCCACCGTAGATGCCTGATCCTCCACTATTGAAGTGAATGGGAGGTGTGCGCTTGACTTCTCTGGGAACAGAGGTAGACCCTAAGGGCTTGATCCTGACAGGCCGAGTATTCTATTCCCAATACAACACATGCTTAACTCTAAGACAATGAGTATTTCCATTGACGTCAACAGGACAGATTCTCCACTCCCCTGCATTGCATACGGCCTTGCCCACTAGTGCAAAGCAGGCTCATGATTAGACGAGGATTGAGTAGCATTTTGCATCCCCTTTGCACAGGTGTGAACAACTGTACAAGGTGCAGACAACGGTGACTCAGGCCCTCACGTGCTTTAAGTTGAATGTGTGCTTAAGACCTTTCCTGGATCATGGTGAGAATACGCTGGGTCTTGCAGGACCACGCCCCAATCTCACAGTCACTCCACTGAAGCCATCAGGAGCTGCCCACCAGGAAGTGAGAATTTGGCCCGAATGATCTCGGGTAGGCCCCTGAAAGCAAGGAGATTCAAGTTTAAGACCCACAGCCTGACCTTCACGAGTGCTCTTGTGTCTGGAAATTGGTACACATCTGTTACCGGCCATTCTGTTTCCAGCGCTCATGGCAATTTGCAGGCGCAGCTGGGTACATTAAGGACTCAATTTCTGCCTGAGCTCAGAATTGCCTCCCCTTTGTGTGTATAAATTAGACCCTCAGTGCTACCTTGGTGCATTTTTTTTTCCTCGCTCTCTCTCCCCACTTTTATCTTGATTTGTTCTCATTGCCCCGAGCTCTCGATGACAAACCCAGCTGTGGAGGCAACAAATTTCCAAGCCTCCAATTTGTTGTTTTTCCCCTGACTGCCCCTGTTTTTCTCTCCTCCTTACCCCCATCCATATCACTCTTTTAATTACGTGCGCAGTGGCAGCTGGAGGAAGAAATTGACCAGGAGCATGAAAGTAGGACTCAGTTACAAACATTGGCCTTTTCTTCCCATAAATCATTCCTGTGTGTTAGTGTTTTACCAGGGAACCAGCAGCAGGATGCTGGTGACTAGAATTACAATCGTACTGCTGCTGTTGAAGAGATTGGTTTAGCTCTGCCGGTGTCACTGAAGCAGCAGCATCCTTGACCCAAAACCAGGTACTGGGTGACTCTCCTCTTTTGGTGTCAAAGGAGGCTGGGAGTGTTGCGGGCGCAACCCTACATCAATCAGAGAGTGATGAACCCACAAGCATTCACAGAGCTCAGCTGCACGGGTCAGGAGAACAAGGGCTGAGGCAGTGGAGAGCTGTCAAAGCAGTTGCCATGGACTTCCAGCGGAGCGGCGGATGCTCAACACTCCCTGAAAAGCAGACCCAGAGTGATCCAAGTCAGGCTCCCAAAAACAAAGGCAGCTAAAAATCAGTGGCCACTGTCGAAAATGTTGGGCGAAGTGATGTGACAGCAGGCGCGAGGCGACATAAGAAAAGGGAAAGGAACCCAGGAGTTGTGACTGCCGCTCACCTAGTCTCAGGGCCGCCCAGAGGATTCCGGGGGCCCGGGGTCTTCGGCGGCGGGGGGCCCTTCCATTCCTGGACCCGCCGCCGAAGTGCCCCGAAGACCCGCGGCGGGGGCCTCCCCGCCGCCGAATTACCGCCGAAGCGGAACCCGCCGCCGAAGCGCAGCCCGGTCTTCGGCGATAATTCGGCGGAGGGGGGCCCCGCCGCGGGTCTTCGGGACACTTCGGCGGTGGGTCCCGGATCGGAAGGGGCCCCCCGCCGCCGAATTACCGCCGAAGACCGAGCTAAACTTCAGCGGCGGGTCCCGCTCCGTCTTCGGCGGTAATTCGCCAGCGGGGGGTCCTTCCGCCCCGGAGCAGAAGGACCCCCCGCCGGCGAAGACCGGGAGCGGCAGAAGCGCCTGCGCCCGGCCCCGCAAGAGTTTGCCGGGCACCCCGGAGCGAGTGAGAGACCCCGCTCCAGGGGCCCCGAAAAACTCTGGTGTGGGCCCCCGTGGGGCTCGGGGCCTGGGGCAAATTGCCCCTCTTGCCCCCCCCCCGGGCGGTCCTGCCTAGTCTTGCCACCATCTCGTGTTTGTACCCATAAGTTAGGAGCCTTTTGCTGAACCAGGCATGTACTTCAACCCTTTCCTCTGGGATTTGGGGGAAATAAGTGGCAAGCTTCAACTCGCAAAGCTTGGTGAGTGCTGAGCTAGGGGCATCTCTTTGGAGAATGGGTGGTTGGGTTGTGCTGCGTAGGCGTTATTCATAGAGTTTATGGCCAGCGGGGTCCAGTACAATAATCTAACCTCATCCCCTACATAAGACAGGCCAAAGCACCTCACCTCGACATTTCTGCATCAAGCCCATAGCTTCTGTTTGAGCTAGAGCATCCCTTTTAGAAAAGCATCTGAGTCTTGATTGAATTTATAGGAGAGACTCCATTCTCAACCAGATTGTGTAAATTCTTCACCTCTCGGGGTCCCCCTGCAGGTTTAACAGGTGTCGCTGCTAACAAGGAGAGTATCAAGCATGTAAAATGAGTGATTTTTTTTCAAAACCCAGGCAGAAGCCTGATTTTTCTGCCACCTTTCACCTTGTGCAGTCACTTACACCGGTGCAAAGTGGCTGTAAAATGGCACTGCGTTGATTTGGTAGCGTAACACCGCGCCTCTGGGGGGGTCAGCAGCAGCAGCAGGGGTTGAATCTGGAACCTGCAGATCTGAACTTCAACTGCCTGAGCTAAAACATCCAGCTCAGTTAGCCAAGACTGCAGCAGGCTCCTCAACCACTATCTACGGCCCAGCCACCACTGGTGGGGGATGGAGAGTCACCCTGAATGGTTGTGGGGCACAGGAGCATTTCACACCCACTTTGCACTAGTGTGAATGACAGCACAAGGTGCTGGGCAACTGAGAATCAGGGCCCCTTTCTCTCAGCACCATATGAGGGCATGAGCATCACGCTCGGCCTTCAACCACAGCAAGTTCCTCTCTGCAGCAAGCATTTCCTGGCTTTAAAACAGACGTGGCTTGAATGATCCGGAGGGATCAAGGTGGTGGGGACCGACCTGAGATGGATTGAGGTCCGAGAGCCACTCTATCAAGCTCCCAAAGACAATCACTCTCTGAATCCTTTAAAAAAAAAAAAACATTAGCAGCGATCAGATAGTGTTAAACTGCATGTTTCAAATCACACTCTGGAGAGCTGGGAGCAATCAGATCTCATGGACAATTTAAAAGGCCAGGCGGAGCGTCCATCAGCTTCAGAAATTAATGGGGACAACCAGGAAAATGTTGCAAGGACTAGCGATGGGCCGGGGCTTTGTCATCATTTACACCGGTGCAAAGTGGTTGTAAAATGGCGCTGCTTTGATTTGGTAGCGTAACACCGCGCCTCTGGGGGACGGTTGTTGTCAGCAGTCTAGGAGAAATCACACCCGTCCTGTGGAAAGGGCCGGACTGTGGCAGGTCCTTCTGGATCTTGTGTCATTAAAAAGCCCCTTGATAATGGTGTTGCTCACCCTTGCGGTTAAGGCTGCTACCAGAGTTCCATTGTATACCGTATTCTCTCTCTCACACCCGCACCCAAACATGTAGGCTCAGCTCGAAAATGGTGTGAATGCTATAAGGGTAGGGTTGATTTTTTTTTTCTTCATCCCAGTCAAACACTGATGTGTGTCGGTAACTTTGACCCAAATACCCAAAGGTATTTAGGCTCCTAACCAGCTTTGAAAGCAATGGAAGTTAGGAGCCTAAATACGTTTTGAGGATCTGGGACTTTATGCCCATGAGCTAACGATTGTGGGGTTCAAGTGGAGATGGGGCTCTGGCTTTGGCCCATCGCAGATCTTCTTGTTATATGTCCAGTGCACACAGAGAGCTGCCATCTGATAGCAGCTAGACAGCTGTGATGTGTTGTAATCTCTGTTCCTAAACAGCTAAGAATTGTACACATCCTTTTAATTTTCTTACCTTACTCCCCACCCTACTCCCTGGCTTGCTTTTTTTGTCTGATCTTTTAGACTGTGAGCACTTTGGGGCTGGGACCGTCTCCCGCTACATGCATGTACAGCACCTAGCACAGTGGAGCCCTGATCTCAGTTGATGCTCCTAGCCGCTACCGCCCTCCGGATGTTACAGGAGCATAAAATCTAATAAGGAATGAGGGAAGCAGGAGGGGAGGGTGACTAGCCAATCTAGGACAGAAGCCAAACAGTTTACAGAGAACGTGTTTCTCTGAGTTTTCCCATGGGGCAACCACAGCTCTTTGAGCCTCCGCAATTTTTGGAGGGTTTTTGGTTTTGTTTTAAAGAAGGAAGCGAGATCTGTCTAGCAGAGAATTGTCCTTGCTCATTGGATGCTAAGCAGTTATGCCAAGAGTACACAAGTCTATAAAAGTTCCATATTTACCAAGGTTACAAGTCCCCCAGGCCAAGTAAATGTGACAGTGCCTTGGGAAGAGGAACCCAGGCGTTCCTTGGAACTATTTACTGGCCTGCGAGACTCAGGGGGATGCCCAGAACAGATGGAGAATCACGCCCAGTGAACTGCGCCTGATGTCAGCTGCCTTCCCATCTCTTCCCCCCCAAGAGTCTGGGGGCCTGTGACTGCTGCTCTGTAGATACAGCCAAGCTGCCAGCAACACATCGCTCCGTGACATTCAGCATCCGTTTGTATAATCGAATCAAAGAATAATTACATACAGGGGGCGCAATTTCCATGCCTGGCCTTGGCGGTGAAACAGACATTTTGTGTGTTGATTTCCTCCACCAAACACACATGCACACGCACGTGCGCACGCACACACACGCATGTGCGCACACGGTGCACCCACAGCATGAAGATGGCCGCTTGGCAAAACAGCCTGGCAGATGAGATGATTTGTAATCAGCTGGGATTTGCTTCTTTAGCATCATGTTTTCCATCTTCCCCCGTCCGATAATGGGTGTTTCTGATGCTGGGTAATATAACCAGGTCCATATGGGCCGGACAGCCTCAGGAGCCTTGGGGACTCGGGCCGTGTGGCTGGAGGGAGTTTGGGTACAGCAGAGAGGCGGGATCTGGGCAGCAGGTGGTGGAGCAGTTTACAGCTCATTGCAGCCTGTGAGGCTCCTCCGGGAGGCAGGGCAAGGACTCAGGTGCAGGATCAAGATAAGAGTCCATCCAGGGTAAGGGGTCAGGGAGGGAGACGATCTAGAAAAGGAGGAGCTAAGCCCAAGAGTGAGTCTGTCTGAGGTCTTGATGGAGCTGAGCTCTGTCCAGCCTCAATGTGATTTGGAACCCAAAGCAGAGGATGCCCTACATTTCCAAGGTGATGATGGTGATCAATGGAAGCGTGTCTTTTTCCTGATATTTGCCATCTGTACAAGCTTCAGAGTCCAAAAGGCAAGGCTAATGTATCTAACAAGCCAGGATGAGCCATGATCACTGACCCTGGCTCAGCTCCAGTCAAGTCACAGAGACTATGTCTACGCTAGGCTTTTCCTGACCAAAAAATCCCACTACTGACACCACCAGTGCAGCTCAAGCAGCAGTAACGAGCGTGGGAGTCCTAATGTAGCCAAGACACTACTTCAGAAGCCATCATGTTGTCTAGATCTGCTGTGTTACATGACAGTGGTGAAAATGCTGGTGATCATCTCGAGTCCCAGTCTACATTAGCACTCCACCATGGAGCTGACCCAGTAGCTCAAGTATGAGAGAGTCTAGTGCAAACACAGCTGAGATTGCATCCAGGTGGCTGGGAACAGAATTTAGCCCAGATAATTTCCTTCCACTTCAGTGCATCACACTCAGTAACAAGGCAGGTGGAACGTAAGGATGCTAATGCTAGGGCAGAGGATGTGTAATGGGCATTAAGAGTCAGGATGGAGGGATCATAATAGGTGCCAACCCTAGGGCTGAAGATACCTAACAACTGTTTGGAGCCAGGATGACGGAGGCACAAGAGCCACTGGGCACCAGTTTGCAAGGTGCCTGTTAGGTACAAAGCCCCATGGCAGATGGTGCATCAGCGGCACTAAGATGGTGCACAAGAGGCACGAAGAGCCAAGCTGAATGGTACATAACAGGCGCAAATGCTGGTGCAAATGGTACGTAAAGGGCACTAAAGCAGTCCACGCATAGCAGGCACCAACCAGCAGGGTAGAGCAAGCGCTGGTGCCCAGAGGGGCAGGCATTCACGCTGCGGGGAGCAATGCAGAATAGGCGCAGCCATGTAGTGCACTAGGGGAACAGCACAAATGGCATCGGTGGCTAAGATCTGGGTGGAAAGTGCATGGCTGGTGCTAAGCACTGGGATCACCAATGCAGAGCAGCACCACTGACAAGGCAGAGGGGACAGAACTGTGCTAATGCCGAGGCAGAGAGATGCTACATGCTGACACATGGATATAAGAGGTGCTCGTGCCAGAGGTGAGAGGGAGGGGGTGCGTAATAGGCGACGGCACAGTGCGTAATTTGTATGGAGGCAGATATGTGTGATGGAGTTGAAGGCAGGCAGTGGTGGCTGAATGGGTGCTACCGCTGATTGCAAATGGCACTTTTCGGGTGGGGGGACACAGCTGCATGTGAATCCCCCCTCTCGGTGGCCAGCTCAATAGAATTTCAGGCAAGAAGTTGCCCAGAAATCAAGCTCCATGCTAACCGACCCAGTAAACAGAACCAGGGGAGACCATGGGACTGGTACTCGTTGAGGTAGCATGCCACAGAATGGCTCAGGTGACAGCTATGTGCACATGAGGGAGAAATAGAGCTAAAAAAATGCCACCGTGCCCTTTAAGGCTGTTTCCAAAACTCCCAGTGTTCATTCTTCCCAGTGAAATCTAGTGCATGGCGTTTCCCTGCTTGATAAGGGAGCAACTTGACCTTAAATCTATTACAGACAAAAACCATCTCATCAAGACGTAATGAATTGACACAGGTAAACAAGCAATAAGCAGGTCCCCCAGCAATGGTTTCAAAGTCGGGGTAGCCGAGGAGTTGCAAGCAGCAGGAAGGGTTACCTGTCCTGAGTTCATGCCTAGGACCTTGTATGGGTAAGTACTCAGCAACACTATTTTTTAGTGCGCTAGCTTGGTCAGAATTAGTGTGAGTATTTCTGCTCAAACTGGGAATCGCTCTCCCAGCTCCAAGTGCAGACAAAGTCACCCAGCGAGTCAGCAGAGAAATTGGAGCTTGAATGTAGATCTCCCGAGTCACAGTCCAGTCCCGAAATCGTTATTATAATTTATTAGTTGTACTGCAGTAATGTCTAGGGGCCCCAGTCACGGAGCAGCACTGTGGTGGTAGGCCCTGCACACACTAGTGCTGGGTGGGAAAGGGTTTTCCAGTCCCGCAAACATTTTAAAAGTTTAAAAAAAGAAATCCCATCCTAAAACAGGATGAAGAGCAGAAATCTTGAAAGATTTCTGAGAACTGGAGGAGAACAATCAGTTTGGGTCAGTTGAGATGCTTTGTTTCGATAATTTCAAAATGTTTTGATTTTTGACCATTTCTTAATTTGTTTAAATTCTAATTAGCACACGTTTCAAGACAAAAGTTGGTTTGAACTGTGGAAACCTGGAATCTTTCATTTAGAAAAGGTCAAAACAAAACCTTTTGGCAATTTTGAAACTTTGGTGAGGCTTTTCAAAATATTTTTCAAGTCGAGAAACATTGTCAAAGCTGGCCCTTTCCGGCTAAAAGTTTCAGTTCCAACGAACTGACATTTTACGGTGAAGAAACATTCACTGAAAATTCCCACCCAGCTTTAAAACTAACACAGAACACCTAGTGAGCCTTTCTCCCCTCTTAAGCATGGTCAGTATTTACCCATTTTACTGATGGGCAAGTTGAGGCATAGTGACATAAGATCACACAGGAAGCCAGTGGCAGAGCTGGGAATAAACCCCAGTTGTCTTGACTGTGCGCTAGATTCTCCATTGCCCAATTCTTTGTGTAGTCATGGATCTCAGTGCAGCGTGGATGCAAAATGTTACCAAGATGTAGGGCACTGGGGAATCTGGTCCTACATACCTCTGCCCTGGTCCTGCCGTACCCCAGGGACTGAGTCAGGTATTCACTGTAGGGGAGGACCGTCCCTCAGATTGAGGTACAGAATAAGATGAAGGAAGGGGAGGCTGGGGAATCTCTCTGCCCTGTTTCAGAACCACTTTACCCAGAATCGGTCACCGGTGTGAGAGAAGCTCACTAAGGAGGTTGCTCGGCGTTGCTGAGCAATGGAAATTGGACCAGTTAAAATTCCACGTGTGTTTGTGGGACAGAGTTTCTCTGCAGTGTGATCCTCCCAGATCGTTAGAAGAAAACAATTACTATGCA
Source organism: Mauremys mutica (assembly GCF_020497125.1). Taxonomy (NCBI): domain Eukaryota; kingdom Metazoa; phylum Chordata; order Testudines; family Geoemydidae; genus Mauremys; species Mauremys mutica. The sequence continues at coordinate 7,183,463 of NC_059095.1, forward strand.
AATCTTAATGAATCACGGACACATCCCATGACTGGGAGCATAAATATCAAAGCACAGGCTCCAGCGGAAAAAAAAACCCCGAAGTTTAATTAATTCCATCAAGAACTGTTATCATCCTTAGATGGAAAGACGGCGGGTGAGGACACAGCTGGGTGGGGGAGCCAGGTATAGAATCGATCGCAACCCCAGCATGGCATTTTGCAGGCTGGGCTCCGGTGCTGCAGGGATACAGCTACCAGCCCCCCATACCAGGGTGACAGCTATTCACACTTTGGATCTTGGCTTCCAGCTCAGAATTAAAAGGTTATTTGAGACTTCGCCAATTGCTTTTGATCTGGCGATGAAAGACAATGATAAATCTTAAGAGACCAAAATTAACAGAGAGGAAATTGATTTTGTAACGTGTGGCCCTGTTTTATTAGACTCCTGCCATCTGGGCGAGATGGGGAAGCCAGCGCTGCAGCGTGTGCCAGCTGAGAAAGAGAGGGCCAGGTGGATAATGACACCAGAGCCGCACTGTGGTCCTGATTCAGAAAAAGTTTAGCCGGCAATTTCACGTGCTCTTAGCCCCTCATTGCCCCCTCATTACTGTCAGATATAAGCACCTTCCAGTATGGGCGGTTGTGGCATGCGAATTCTTGACTCCTGGGGGCCAGGATTCTGGTGTAAATCCAGAGCAGCCTCCTTTACTTCAGATGAGTTACTCCAGATTGACCCCGCTGTCCCTGGGAGCAGAATCCGGCCCTGTGCCTGTGAGTCTGTGTTTGGTGACATTCTCCCAGCCACATGATGCACCTCAGTAAATGCCCTTTTGATCTTGCCCTGATCGTTAGCCGTGAGTATTCCGTGCCAGAGCTTTGTGCTACCGAAAGGCACTGAACGTGGGTCGATCTCAATTAACTAGAGCAAATGCTCTAGAACCTAGGAAAACACTTTGCTCAGATTATATCGTTTTAATCATTTGTACATCTGTTTACATGGAGTGGAGCGAGCATGCACCGTGTATCTCAGTTTTGCTCCTCTCTCGTGTCATTAGCTTGATCCGTAAATCTCTTTCCCGCCCAGTGCACAGAGTCGTTCCTAATTCCTGGGCTACTCAGCTGTCTTGCAAAACAAAACCGGACCCCAATGCTGCAAGGCCTATCAATGAATTATACTGGGAATCATGTAACCTGCCTTCGCCGTTGACTATTTGTGAGTCACCTCCCATCTCTGTGCCTCGGTTTCCCCTCCCACCATTTGTCTCTCTCCCTTACTCAGACTGTCACCTTTTCAGGGCAGCGCCTCCATGTGTCTGTGCAGCACATAGCGCAAAGGGGCTCTGATGTGGGTTGGGGTCTCTGGATGCTGACCTTCCCTGAAAGGGGTGGGGGGCAGTTGCATCCAATCTACAGCACTGGGCACAGCTCTGGTCGTGTGTGTCCGCGTGGGGGGTGCAGCCTCACAGGCTGGGGCAGTAGGTGAGGAGAGGGGGATATCTCCTTTGCTTGCATCTCAGCGTCCCGAGCGCCCTAGCGTTCCCAGCACCGCTCGCCTCTTTGTTGTTGTTTCTCTCTCCAGGTCTGTAACGACGCCGAGGCTGATCTAGGCTTCCAGCAAGAAACTTCTGAAAGGTTCTACAAAGGCGAGCGCCTAAGCCAATAAGCCTGGCTCCTCCGCCGGGGGCAAGGCGGTGGGGTAGGGGGCTAGTCAGGGATAGCAAGCCTGCTTTCCCAGCTAAGCCCCAGCCTCGCTCTTGTTCGAGGGCTCACGATGAGAGACTAGCTGGCAAGGAGAGACATACGCAGGTCTCTGGTAGCATGGTGCAGAGAGATCAGATCGGCTTCTCCTGTGCAGCCACCACCTTCCCCTCTGTAGTAAAGGGGGAAGCAAGTGAGGCTTAGCAGTTAGAGTTAGAAACTAGAGAGAGAGCAACAGAAATGCACCCTCCCATTCTCCCCCACTTCTATTCTACCCCAACAGGGCACCGGGAATCCCAGAGCCTGGGCAGCCTTGGCATTTTACAGGGTCGCTTCCGTTATTGTCCTTACGGCTTTTGACCTGAGTATTACGCCAGTATTTGGACTCTGTCAGGTTGCTTCCACTAGGAGGAGAAACTGATGAGAGACCCAGGTATTTCTTTGTAAATAAAGAGGACTGCATCAAAGAAACTGCACAAAAGTCCTGCTTCCCCAAACGCAGAAGGAATCAAACCACAGGAGGCAGGCAGTTTCTTGGCTCAGAAGCCTCTTCTCAGCCAGCACTCTGCCCTAAAAGCGCTCTCTGTGCATTCTCACAGGGCCGTATTCCCAATGCTTTCCTGGCTTCGTTCTCTCTGCCTGCTCCTGATGCACAGCCACACGCAGCCACCTGTATTTGCTGTCAGCCCCCAGCAAAACCCCTCCATCCACAGAGCTCAGCTGACCCGCCTTGCACATGGCCTGTGTCTTGGGTGGTGGCTCCTATTGTTTCAGCCACCTTCCTCCATGAGGAGCATAGAGGGGTCACTCACCCCTTATGGTGGAGCATAGTGCCCTCCCCGGTCAATGGCCATGCTGAGCCTGGGGGTGGCTTGCTCCTTTTCACAGCTCAGGCCTCCAGTCGGGTCACATATGGTCCCACCCCTTCCGGGGGGATGAGGCAGAAGTCTAATGATTCAGGCCTTCAGCCTCACCCTGGGTTTGATAGTCCTGTTCCTCCTTTGGGTCAGAGTTTTTGGGGTTTTTGCCTCCCCTTCCTTGGGAGTTGGTAAAGGAATCCAGACTCTACCTCCCCTCTGGGATCCAGACCAGGCTGCTTGTACTAAGCAACTGGAGTCTGCTTCCCTGGATTCGCTGCTGTTTCCCTGGGCTGCTTCCCACCTTCAGGCTGATCCAGAATCCCCTCAGGCTTCCTGACAGCGTGCAGCCCCTTGCAAGCTGGGAGGGGCGGGGTCAGGCTGCCACCGCCTCCTCCAGCTATCTGGGAGGTCTCACCTGAAGTCCCTTTGCCAGAAAGTTCTGGTCCCTGAGAGTCCCTCTGCTTTCTCTCGAGGAGCAGCCATTTATCTCAGCTGCTGCTGGTCAGTCACAGCTGGGGGAGGTAACTGCTCTGCCCAGGAACCCTTTTGTGGCAGCTACCAAGGGGGGTTCATATGCCCCATCACAAGGAGCTCAACTGTTTCTGACATTTATCCTGGTGCACCCCCCTGCCTATAGATCGCCGACCCGCCAGCCCCCAGCCATACCGTCATTATTCATTCATTAGGATTAAGAACAAATTTGCCTTTGTCTATAGTATTTGTATTGCAGTAGCACCCAGAAGCCTGACCCCAGTGTGCTAGGTGCTGTACAAACCCATTCTGGAAGAAATGGTGACTTGGCTATTCTGCATTCTCGGAGCTGGAGAGTCTGGGATGGGGAGGGATGAATAATTTTGAGTGTTGAAATTAAGCTGAAGGATAGACAACCCCTTCCTAGGGCCATAAAACCCAGGTGAGACACTCCTGCTTGCCAAGGGAAGAACGATCTTTCTTTTATGAGCGCTTCCTGCTTTATTTTTCGGCCCGTTCCCCATTGTCACATTTCGGCAGGATTAATTTGAGATAAAGTTAGCCTGAGTGACGGCCTTTGCTTTTGTGTTCTCCTTGTCTATTTTCCGCCTCACTAACCCTAGAAAAACTCCAGAGAAATTCTTCAGCTTCCAGCCTTGCTATGGGCCCCCCGGCTGAGTCAGGACTCGTCTCCCGCCTTCATGTTCAACCGGGGAGAAACTTCTGACAAGCATTATTTTTATTGCTAATGAAAAGTGAAGCCTGCTGGGCACAGGTGGGATGGGAGGGATGGCAGGAGCCTAGGCGGACACATCACAATGATCGAGGGTTTGCATTTCATGGGGGGATTCTTTGGTGCAGAAGGCCTCAAAAGCCCTTTGCACGATCGGGGTCTCGTTCTCCACTGCCCTGCACATCAGGCCCCATTCTGCACCTTGGGCAGCCGTTCACACCAGTGCAATGTGGGTGAGAGTAAATGGCTCCACAAGGCACAGGGCAGAAGCAAATCAGGCCCTAATGCTTGTGCAAAATCAGGGCAAAGTGTGTCCAAAATTGCTCCCCTTCCTGACCCAGTAGTGTGCTTGGCACCGGTGCGAATGGCTGCATGTGGTGTAAAGCACCTGGGAATCAGGCCCTTGAGGTGCAAGGAAGTGGAAAATCGGCTCCCTAGCACCCAATCCTGCTCTTTGTTTCACCGCTGTAAACCAGGAGTAGATCTGTAAAGTCAGCAGAGCTACAGCAGTGTGAAACCGGAGTAAGAGAGATGTCCAGTCATTAATCGAAACCTGAGCTCAGGCCCTGCAGGTGTCTGTCTCTCTGACAACAGGTGGGGGCTCTGCTGACCCCTGCAATGCTGCAAACGCTGCCTTCTTTACTGTGCGACTTCCAGTAAACTCAGCAGCCCCGGTGCTGTGGAGTACCTAGAGTAAACCAGATAGGGCTGGCAGAGCCAGCAGTGCCCTGTGGGATGGTAGTGGGAGGACTGTGCAGGCTTGGTGCGGTTATATCAGCAGTCCCCATCCACGCTAGCCCGTCACTGAGGCTCGGGGCAGGCCCACACGTTGGCGAGCGTGTTGCAAAGCACGGTGGTGCGGCTGCCTGAGCGCGTGGGTGGGAGGGTGTGGGTAGCTCCCCACATTTCTCTAGTAGAGATAAGGCACAGATGCCTCTCCTGCTTTGTGGCAGTGCCATCTTCCCTTGACCTGCAAGGGCGTCCTCACAGGAGTGCCAGCTACGATTCTGGAAATGTGATCCGGGCAACAGCACCTACAAGGGGCCTTCCCCATTGCCCTGCACCCATTTTTACCAGGGCAAAGCGGGTGCCCGGTGCCACCAGATCTGAATATTGGCATCTTGCATCCACAGGGTGATGGGGAACCAGACCCAAGGACTCCACCAGTGTGAGCGTCCTTCCCACAGTGCCCTGTTAGTGCTCGGCAAGGGCGGGGACTAGTGACATAAGCTTCTTCCCAGCAGTGAGCTAGTTAGCGGCATCTGGACCTCCTATCCGCTCCGGGTCTTCCGCGGCACCAAAGGACCCCCTGCTGCAGAAATGCCGCCGAAGCCCCGGAGCGGACCCACCCCACCCCCCCGCCACCAAAATGCCACCTAAGCCTCGGAGTGGGCCCCCCCCCGGTGCCGGATGAGTAACAAAAAAAAAGTTAAGATGCCTAAGGCGTGGGGCCCTCTTAGGCGCGGGTGCAGGGCCCAATTCCGGGGAATCGGGGGAATTAGCTTAAAGCCAGCCCTGTATTCGTAGATGTGCTAGCGAAGAGGCACTTTCCCGCAACAGCCAGCTGCATTGGGCGAGGATTATAGGATGCAGCTGCCGTGGGCTCAGGAATGCAGTCTGCACTCAATCCCAACCCAGATTGGACTCTGGAGCCTGTGGCCTGAGGCATGCAGCTAGTATTCAGCAAACATGCCCACTGAAGTTAAGTCGCCTGATTCTGCCCCGCTTGGTGCCTTGTGCTCTCATTGATACCGATGCACAGTGGGGGTAAAATGTTGCTTTGCCGATCTGGAGGCATTTCTATACCTATTTTTCAAGGTGGCAAATGACTTGCACATGGTGCAAGGGAGGATCCAAGACAAGGTGCAAAGCAGAGGAGGATCAGGTGGAGGAGGAGCAAGTTGATGCTGCAAATCTGTAGCTGGGCTCCAGGCTCTGGCACTGTCTTTCCCCATCCCCGTGTCAGAGTGGCTGCGCTTCTGGCATTTGAGCGGCAGCTCGCCGGCAGCCGGGAAATGGAGGCTGCATTGAGTCACTGCTGTCGAGGGAGCCGTCGTAAATTCACTGGCAGGGCTTTATTTACTAGAGCGAGCGAGGAGCATGAGGGCCTCAGTTCTGATCGTTGCTGAGCCGCGTTCCTCCTTCTGTCCAAGCTGACGTAACAGCACGGGGCCTCCCCGAATGCAAAAAAACCTTTTAAATGCATGAAAACCTCCGCTACCAAATGGCAGGATGTAAACAACAGCTGAGCTGTGCCAAACACAGTGCGGGGGGAAGGGGCGGAGAGAGCAGAATGTATGTGAGGAGCTTCCCTCCAACGCCCTGGAATCCTCCCTGCTAAACCTCATCTGGCTCCTTTTGCATAATGCAACCCAGTTCCTAAATACTGAGCCAACCGGGACTGGATGGAGAACTATTGTGCCTGGGTTCCTTTTAAGGCCTAAAATGCTGCACAGTCGCTTCTTTAACCAACTCCTGGAAACGTTGCACTATCCCCACCCTTGCGAATCAGGAAGTCACACAGCCCTTAGCGGCCATTAGGTGGCCATTTTCATGGTGCTTCCAGCAGCAAATGCAGCCGGAAGACATGAAAAATGGAAAACCAGGAGGCAGCAGGAAATGGCAATTAAAGTAAGTCTCACAACCATGCTGCAAGGTAGTCAGATAACTCGTACAATGACTTCTTCGGGTGGATAAAGTGAGGCACAGAGAACTTGAATGTCTAGGAGCATGATTATTAGAGCTGGTCAGGAAAAGGATTTTCCATCCTGCAAAAAACATTTTCTCAGGGGAGACTTCATCCTGAATTGGGACAGAGCCGAAAGTTTGGAATTTTTTGATAAACAAAATTCTGAACTTCATTTTGGGTCAATCAAAATGTGTCATTTCAATCCATTCGAGCCGTTTTCGTTTTGAGTTCATCTTTTTTTTTTTTAATATAGAAAATGAAAAGTTGTTTGGAAACAAAATCAAATTTTTTCATTCCAAACATGTCACAAAGCGACGTTCTGTCATTTTCAAAATGATTTTTTTTTCAAAACAAATTTTTTTTTTTTCAAAACAAAATTTCATCAGGCTCTACAACTTAGTGAAAATGTTCAGCTTCATCAGAAGGGCATTTCGATACACCAAACTGGTTTGATTAACATTTTCTGACCGGCTCTTCTTATTATGGCCGAGTCTAGATATTTCAGCTGTGATCAGGACCATATTGTCCTGGGTGCTGTACACATATATAATAAGAGACAATCTCTGCTCCAGAGCGTTTTCAATCTGCATAGACAAGACACACAAAGGATGAGAGAGAGGTTTTATTTCCTTTTGGCAGACAGGGAGCTGAGTTACAGAGAGATGAAGGGACAGATTTTCAAAAGGGTTCAGCAACCACAATTATTTCGGTGTTTAAATGAGAGCTGAGCTCTTTTGGAAATCTGGCATTAAATGACTTGCCCTAGGTCACATGGCGGGGAGCGGGCATTACGTCTAGATAAGTTCTAGATGTGGTTTGCCCCTATATAAACCCTTTAAAAAAGCTGTGGGAATCTCCTATTCTTCACTTGTGTCTCTGATTGCAGCTCTGATCTTCCACTCTGGATCCAGGGCAGAGTGAGGCCTAGTCTACACCTAAACCTGAAGTTGACCTAGCTACGTCACTCCAGGGTGCGAAAACACCCCTGAGAGACGTAGTTAAACCAACCTAAGCCCCAGTGTAGACACCTCTAGGACAACAGAAGAATTCTTCCGTCAGCCTAGCTACCGCCTCTTGGAAAGGAGAATTAACCACAGCACCGGAAGAATACCTTCCATCACTGGAGTAGGTGTCTATGATACAGTGATGCAACATACCCTGAGGGCAAGGCGACATCTCCACTACGAGGAAGGGTTTAATTCCCCCTGCTCATGAATACAAACCCATGCTAGCTCTCGTTGAGGGCGAGTATAAATAGCAGCGTAGCTGTGGTACTGTGGGTTGCAGCAGCAAAGGGTCGGCTTAGCGATGCCAAGCACATGCTCGCTGGTTTCAGGTGGGTTTGTCCCCAGCACAGCAATGCCTGTGCTGCCATTCGCCGTGCAACCATGGCTACGCTGCTGTTTGTGTACGTGTACGCAAGCAGGGGAGTCACACCTCGTAGCTCGTCGCGTAGATGTAAGACTTGGAATGGTTGCATTTCACACCCACTTTGCGCTGGTGTAAATGGCTGCACAAAGCACAAGGCAAGGGAGAATCCAGCCCCAGGAACTGAACCTGGGCCATAGAACCTGGGCTAGTTTGGGGTCTCCTGATCAGAGCCCCGATTCTGCACGCATATTGCCCACGGACAGCTTGCACGTAAAGTTAAACGTGGGTTTGTAGGACCAGGGTCAAGGTTTGTTTTAGGGTAGTGAGTTGTGAGGACGTTTCCCCTGCTGCTCCCCGTGCTGTTCATATCCTATAAATGGAGGACTCCAGGCTCTGGGGCTGCCACTATGGCCTCTTTCTCCAGCTCTCACAATGTACATAAAGGGCTGGATTCTCCGTTGGCTTCCGGCATGGGGAGGCAGTGTGGCCTAGCAGATAGCGCACAGGATCAGGACTCAGACCTGGAGTCTATTCCCAACTCTGTCTCTGCCACTGACCCTCTGAATAACCTTAGGCAAGTCCCTTCACCTCTCTGGGCTTCCCTGTCTCCATCTGTAAAATGGGGATAAAGATACTGGCCTTCTTTGTAACGTGCTTTGAGATCTACTGGTGAGTGGCACTATGTGAAAGCAAGATTTTATTATATTTCACCAGAGCACAGTGGGTGTAAAACACTGCTAGCCTGATTCTACATGTCGTCCCACTTTAAAACCCTTCGACCATGCCAGAGCAGTGTAAAAGGGCGGGAATGTTAGGGAATGTCTACACTGGAATTGCCAGCTCTGTGAATCGTACCTGTGCTAGCACTGATCAGGGCCGGCTCCAGGCCGGCTCCAGGCACCAGCACAGCAAGCAGGTGCTTGGGGCGGCCAATGGAAAGGGGCGGCACATCTGGCTCTTCGGCGGCAATTCGGCAGCGGGTCCCTCAGTCCCTCTCGGAGGGAAGGACCTGCCGCCGAATTGCCGCCGAAGAATGAAGCGGCGGCGGTAGAAGTGCCGCCGATCGTGGCATTTTTATTTTATTTTTTCACCACTTGGGGTGGCAAAAACGCAAGCACTGGTCAACCTAGTGCGCTAAAAACCGAGGTGTGGCCACCCTAGCACAAGCAGCGGGAAAGGTTAGCTGCCTGAGAACATACCTAGCATCTTGGACAGGATTGATTCCCTGAGACAATCACAGTCAGACATGGCCCTGCACCAACCTTGCTTCCTCCTGTTTTCCTCTGGCTTGTCATTCTCTCTCCAACTCCTTTCTTTCCTTGTCATTCCTCCATCCCTCCTTTGTCATCGCTCTCCTGGCTTCTCCCTTTTCTGATCTCCAGATGCTTTTATTCCTCTCCCATTCCCACCCCCAACTTCCCAGCCTGGTTGCTATAGTACCACATATCAGAAGGAGCTTCCTTGCCCACCAAATCTCCATGATTACAGTTTAAAGGGACTGAAAGAAAGGGACACTTGCAGCTTTTTTACACGCACTGTCTTGAAGCGCCTGGGGCCTTGTACAGACTAGGATTTAAAGGGGTGATGTTAGTCTGTGTTAGCTAACACAGGCTAAGGGTCTGTCTATGCTGCAGAAAAGGGGAGTTCTTAATTTGGGTACGTTAACTCGGGTTAAAATAGCCGTGAAGACCAGAACTGAGCAAATATTGGCTTTTTCAGTTCAGCGTCATAAGAACATAAGAACGGCCATACTGGGTCAGACCAAAGGTCCATCCAGCCCAATATCCGGTCTCCCTACAGTGGCCAATGCCAAGTGCCCCAGAGGGAATGAACAGAACAAGTAATCATCAGCTGACTCATTCCCTGTCGCTCATTCCCAGCTTCTGACAGAGGCTAGGGACACCGTCCCTGACCATCCTGGCTAATAGCCATTGATGGACCTATCTTCCATGAACTTATCTAGTTCTTTTTTTAACTCTGTTATAGTCTTGGCCTTCACAACATCCTCTGGCAAGGAATTCCACAGATTGACTGCGCTGTATGAAGAAATACTTGCTTTTGTTTGTTTTAAACCTGCTGCCTATTAATTTCATTGGGTGACCCCTAGTTCTTGTGCTATGAGAAGGAGTAAATAACACTTCCTTGTTTACTTTTTCCACACCAGACATGATTTTATAGACCTCCATCATATCCCCCCTTAGTCGTCTCTTTTCCAAGCTGAAAAGTCCCAGTCTTATTAATATCTCCTCATACGGAAGCTGTTCCATACCCCTAATCTTTTTTGTTGCCCTTTTCTGAACCTTTTCCAATTCCAATATATCTTTTTTGAGATGGGGCGACCACATCTGCACGCAGTATTCAAGATGTGGGCGTGCCATGGACTTATATAGCAGCAATATGATATTTTCTGTCTTATTATCTATCCCTTTCTTAATGACTCCCAACATTCTGTTTGCTTGTTTGACTGCCACTGCACTTTGAGTCAAACCAACAAATCCCCCAAAATGTGTTTCAAGTTGAGTAAAAAGGTTTAGTCTGTCCTGAAACAATTTTTCATTTCGTTTCAGGTTGGGTTTTGGGTGTGTTTCACCTCATTTTCACAATGAACTGAATTTTGAACTGAAACCCCGATTTTAAATGAAAAGTTCAAACGTTTCATTTCAAGACCGTTGAAACAAAACGGTTTGACATTGCCAAAATAAATTGCCATTTTTTTGTGTGTAGCGTTTTGGTGCCCTGCAAAATGCATTTTTTTGGTATATGTACTATTTACTGAGGAAAAAGATTCACCCAGTTCTAGTGAAGACACAGCAACTTGGGAAGCAGCCTGGGTTGGATGCAAGCTGGTAATCCAAGTTAAAAATCTATTTGGCCTGTCTCTGTTGCTTGTTTTTAACCCAAATTAGCTAGCCCAAATTAAGAACATATCTATTTCTACAGTGTTTGGAGCTAAGATCAAAAGTGTAGACACTGCTTTAACACATGCTAAACTGATTGAGTTAAAACCTCTCGGCTTAACTACAGTGTGAATTATTCACAGTTCTGAGCAACATGATGAAGTCAACCTATGCTTAAGGTTAAAGAAGTATGGGCTGGATGAATGGACGGTAAGGTGGATAGAAAACTGGCTAGATGGTCGGGCTCAACGGGTAGTGATCAATGGTTCCATGTCTAGTTGGCAGCCGGTATCAAGTGGAATGCCCCAAGGGTCGGTGCTGGGGCCGGTTTTGTTCAATATCTTCATTAACGATCTGGAGGATGGTGTGGACTGCACCCTTAGCAAGTTTGCAGATGACACTAAACTGGGAGGAGTGGTTGATACGCTGGAGGGTAGGGCTAGGATACAGAGGGACCTAGACAAATTAGAGGATTGGGCCAAAAGAAATATGATGAGGTTCAACAAGGACAAGTGCAGAGTCCTGCACTTAGGACGGAAGAATCCCATGCACTGCTACAGAATAGGGACCGAATGGCTGGGCAGCAGTTCTGCAGAAAAGGACCTAGGGGTTACAGTGGACGAAAAGCTGAATGTGAGTCAACAGTGTGCCCTTGTTGCCAAGAAGGCTAATGGCATTTTGGGTTGTATAAGTAGGGGCATTTCCAGCAGATCGAGGGATGTGATCATTCCCCTCTTCTCAGCACTGGTGAGGCCTCATTTGGAGTACTGTGTCCAGTTTTGGGCCCCACACTACAAGAAGGATGTGGATAAATTGGAGAGAGTCCAGCAGAGGGCAACAAAAATGATTAGGAGGCTGGAGCACATGACTTATGAGGAGAGGCTGAGGGAACTGGGATTGTTTAGTCTGCAGAAGAGAAGAATGAGGGGGGATTTGATAGCTGCTTTCAACTACCTGAAAGGGGGTTCCAAAGAGGATGGATCTAGACTGTTCTCAGTGGTAGAAGATGACAGAACAAGGAGTAATGGTCTCAAGTTGCAGAGGGGGAGGTTTAGGCTGGATATTAGGAAAAACTTTTTCACTAGTAGGGTGGTGAAGAACTGGAATGGGTTACCTAGGGAGGTAGTGGAATCTCCTTCCTTAGAGGTTTTTAAGGTCAGGCTTGACAAAGCCCTGGCTGGGATGATTTAGTTGGGTTTGGTCCTGCTTTGAGCAGGGGGTTGGACTAGATGACCTCCTGAGGTCCCTTCCAACCCTGAGATTCTATGATTCTATGATTCTATGCTTTAGGTGTAGACAAAGGCTAGGCGTACGAGAAGGAGTATGTGTGAATCTGTGCCCTGCAGGCCATGGAAGGCATGTGTGGCCTTCTCAGAATGACAGGGGTGTTGAGAGTATGTGGTACGCATGTTAGAATTCAGGTGTGCTTAACCGGGCAGGGAAGGAGGAGGGATTTCTGTACGTGTTTTCCAGAGAGATGGACAGTATGAGTCCGAATCCCATTTTCACCACTCCACCTGCAGAAAGGGGCCTTAACGTGGGCATAAATTCTGTTTGCGCTGCCAGAGCAGCATCAAGTGGTTTTAGGCCTGGTCCATATGAGACGGGCTGTGTCTCCACTAGGAAACAGAGTGTGATGTTTACAATGAGACAGCGACCTCAAGTTAGCTATTGCTCCAGAGACTCCAACCCCTTGGGACTGTCTTATTCTCCTACTCTAGCTGGAGCTAACTCAGGTTAGTCATCTCGTAAAAACCGGATCTTTGTGGCTGGTGAAGAAAAGCCCCCTCCTTGCCCTGGTTTAACCAAAACCGCGACGTTTAAACGGATTTACTTGAGCTGGCACAGATAGACCTCAGCGTGGATGATATTATTTCAGTTTAGCTTAAGTCAATTTAGAAAGATGTTTAAGCTAAACTGAAATATCTGTGGCCACACGGGGGTTTAAACATTGATTTTTAAGTTAAACCAATTCAGCTTTCTCATGTAGACGAGGCCTTGGGCTCTTATGCCTCTTTCTCCTGTTTTCTTCATGTTTTCTGGCTCCTTTGCTCCTCCACCATTTATCTTCTCCCTGCCCAGTACTCCTCTGTTCCTTTCTCCCTCCATTTCTCTCTTCCACCCGCTGTCTGTGCAGCCATCCCCTCTGTGAGTGTCCTCGTATCCCTCCACACCACTCCATCTCTCTGTTCTCACGTCTCCTGTCTCCTCCACCTGTCCCATTTCCCTGATGTGTGCATATGCCAAGCAGAATCTGTTCACCTGCAGACAGTGGCTCCGGGGATGGCTTGAGCCCGCCCTCGCTGAGACAGGATGCATCCAGCCAAGCCACTTGCGATTAGTCCATCAGCAGAATGAGTGATGTCTGCATGATGTCTGGGGGAGACCCAGAGCTCCCCATCCCGCTTTGCAAGGCTCCAGAGACTCCACCTCTCCAGGTCCCCCCGTCTCTAGTGGGAGCGATATAACACCAGCAGGAGCCAGGGGATTTGTTCCAGATCAGCAGCCCAGCTCCAGCTGCCTTGTACATTGACAGGCTGTGGCAGAACTTTAGTTTCAAAGGTTAAAAGCATCAAACCCCAGTTCTTAACAGCTGCCAAACGAATGTGCCCGGAAGTCCTGGGCCAGAGTTTGCTCCTGTTACACCAGTGCACGTAAATCCAATGGATTTCATTGCTATCATCAGGGACCTGATTCTCCATACCTGGACTCAGTTCTCCATTGGGCGCGGTGCCGAGCTGATTGCTTATGCGGAGCAATATGAACTCTGCCGAGCAGAGACTCCAGTACTTGTGCAGTCGTTTACACCAATGCAAAGTGGTATCAAACCGCTATCAAAATGGAACAGTCACTTTGTTTTTTTACTCTCGCTTTGTGCTGGGCAAAAGATGGCACATGGTACCTGAGAACAAGGTCCTGGTAGGAAAGGGCCATAGAAATGCAAAGCGTTTCTATTATTAGGTTCAGTAATTCACAAGCGGGGGGTTACCACGAGGAAACCATGGGCCTAATTTCCTTCTTGCTTACCCCAATCTCACAGAGGGTAGACTTGGGCAGAATCTTTCCTGATTTACACCCACCCAGCCCCACTAGGGCATGGTTGTCTGTTACACTGAAGCCCCTTTACACCACTCTGGCCTTAAACTGGGTGGGAATTACAAGCTGCACTGCTAGAGTGGTGTAAACGGGGCTTAGAGTAGGTGAGATTTGGCCCCCTAATGCTTCGCTGTTGTCCCTCGCTAGGGACCGTAGCAATGAGTAATGAGCCCAACTCCCAAGCGCATTGAGGGGCAGGCACTGGGTGTGGGAGTGGGAACCGTGCCGGAGTCTCCTCCGCGTGCAGTGTGGACGAAGCTCCCTGGAAGGCCAGGCTCTGCAGCCAACGTGGAATGGCCCTGGCACAGCGAGAGTCTCGCAAGGGCACATGCGGACAGCTTAGCGTGTGTCTGCCAGGCTCCATCGGGTGCATTCTGTCATGGGGAGCGGACGAGGCGTCTCCTCAGTGGCAGCAGATGCCCCGCGTGCCGAATTAAGCCCATAGGCGCTGGCATCTGGCGAAACAGGTTTTGAAAAACCAAACGCCAACGTAGCTCAGTAAATAAGGGACGTGCAGGTGGCAGCATCTTCAGAGCTGCAGATCTGGGCACTGGCCGGGCAGAGACAGCTAGGCTGTGTCAGCCATTCCTTAGAGCGGGCTGTGTGGAGAGATCAGTTCCTCGGGTTGTGAGAGCTGGTAGCACCGAGGAAAAAACGAGGTTATTTCCTCTTGGTTTCATAGCAACTCTCTCCTTGATGCGCCTAATGATGATTTCTAAACAGGGCGCGCTCCCCCTCGGGGCAGCAACCGAGACTGATTGGACCCTTTGGAATCGAATTAGCATCCTGTAGTCGCTCAAAGTGCACAATGCAACTGGAGGCAGGGCAAGGAGTTGCTTTGTCTCCCTGGGCGCCCTTGCTTCTCTATGGCGGCATCGGCCTCAGCTGGGGACCTTGGTGCAGATGCTTCACGGCACAGGAGCATGCAGGGGCGATGTGCAGAATCCCAGGGAGGTGAGATCTCGCCACCTCCTGCAAACCCCAGGCAGATGACGGGTCTCCTCGATGCACGGCTTTATGTACGCGGTTTTGGGGATGTTTGAAAATGCTACCAAGGGCCCCGTTCCTCGTGCTTTAAGTGCTTAGGGCATCGCTTAAAACTTATCCCTAGTGCAATTTAAAATAACCCACCCTCAGTAAGCAACTTAAAAATTCAAGTCCCCCTCCCCCGGGACAATCCTCTCCCTCCTCAGATGGCTGGAGCCTGGGGAAAGATGCACCTTGCCACATGGCCCCAAAATGAGCAGGTTCTGGCTGTTTCAGACCAAGATGTGGAGTGAACTGCAAAGCTGGAGCGCCCCCACATAGAGCCTCTGGCTCAGCACTGACATCTGCTACCTACAGCTCAGCAAAGGCAGGAAGGGATAGCTCAGTGGTTTGAGCATTGGCTTGCTGAGCCCAGGGCTGTGAATTCAATCCTTGAGGGAGCGACTTGGGGATCTGGGGCAAAATCAGTGCTTGGTCCTGCTAGTGAAGGCAGGGGGTTGGACTCAATGACCTTTCAGGGTCCCTTCCAGCTCTCTGAGATAGGTATATCTCCATATATTAAAGGGTCCACAATATTTGACTTGCATTATTCACCCAGGAACAGGGGTGCCAGAGAACTAAAATGCCTGCTAGTCAACAGCCCTGCTCAAATTAACCAGCAATCCCATATTTAATAGATTATAAGTGCTAAAAGAATCTCTTTGTGGCTATTGGATGCAGCATATTTGGGCAGGCATATTCTATATAGGTTTTTATATCATGCTCATTAGCATTGTATCAGAGCTCCTCGGATTCTGGGGCTAATGTCCATGCATCGTGCTGCACGCTTGTTGTCTGAGCTTGTCTGAATGCATTTGCAGTGTTGCCTACATCGAGTCAGGCCCCCAAAATGATGAAATTGGCTTAAAAAGCACGAGTGTTTTAAAAACAATAATGAATCTGGAATCTTTTAATTTGCTGTCCACTTTCTGGCTTCATTTGCAAGCTTTTCTCTGCAACCATGAGAGCTAGAGACTTACGATTTATTTTGTAAATGAAAGCTGAGATTCTTATGAAATCTCCTGATTCCAGAACCTGGGACAGTAAGAAAAAGGTCCAATATCATGATACCGCCATGAGAGTTGGCAATGCTGCATTATATGGTTGCGTGGGTTCATGACTCTTTTGGGGGTAAAAGTTTTCATGCTTTGTCTAATCCCAGAGCTGAGTTATTCTGGAAAGAATGAGTCAAAGACCATGAACTTGTTTATGAAGTTGGAGGGCCAGATTTCTCTGAAGTGCCTAGTACCCAGTAAGGAAGATGAGGATTCACCCCAATCCACCGTCTGCTGAGAACAATGGGAGGTCTTGAAGGCTCTGCTTTTTTGAAAATCCAACCATTGGGACCAATACTTGGTTACACTAAGATCCCTTTGCACCACTTTGGAGGTGAAAGCTTGGACCTACTGAAGGGAATGGGAGTTTTGCCGTTGACTTTAATGGCCCAGGATTTCAACCTGACAGTGTAAAATTGCCTCAACGCGGGTGTTCATGTAAGAGTAATTGTCAAAGCAGCGTCAAGGGGGCTTAGCGTAACTGAGCAATAGGCCCACTGCGTTCATTGCAACATATGGATCTAGTTTATTTTTCTTTTAAATAAAGCTTTTTTTAAACAAAAATGTCCTTGGAAAACAACTGCATAGCAGGTTTTGCACTTGCAAACTGTACAATTTCCATCAAGTGCAGAGCAATGACATTATTTGCAGGACTCAGGAATGACATGAGCACGTGGGGATAGGGCCGGATTCTGTTCTTTGTTATGCCAGGGAGGAATCCTACTGAAGTCAATGGCGTCAGTCTGGATTAACGTGAGGATGAACGCTGAATGTGGTTTGAATATGTAGGTTACCAGGAGTGCCTTTAGCTTTTGCATTTCCTGACTTCAGAGCATTTAATTTGTAATCAGAGCATTGTATTACTATACAAATTATACATGATTCTCCTTTACACCACCCCTCTAGAAAAGTGGGAGTGAATTAGATTTCTCCCCCACTTTCAGGCCCTGTTACATGACTAGAATGGTGTAAACTGGCCTTAGCGTAAAGGAGAATCAGGCCTTTTGTAGATTTGGGCATCTAACCCCCTTATGTGCTTTTAAAAAAACCAGCAGTGGTGTATTTAAGTGTATATGTGCATGTAGCCAGAGTGTGCCTGGGTCTGTGTATGTTTTGTGTGCATTTGGCATGTGTTTTTGTGCACACAAGTGTTTGGGTCTGCATAAGCATATGCTGTGTATGTGTGATTATGCTAGTCTGGATGTAGATTTTTTTCAGTGTGCAGGTGTGGGCCCGTTTCTGTGCGTTTGCACAATTCTGTGTGTATCTGTACATATCTAGTCCTTGAATCTGAGTGCATGATTATGTCTCCATATGCACTCACACCCAGGGAAAAAACTTAGAGCTCTTCTGAACTAGTTCAGTTGGCGTTGCCAAGAGGTCACTTCTCAGCACCAGCAGGGACGAGAGAAGTTGATCTACCCAGTGACCAGGTTGAACTTTCTGAGTTGCTTCAATGCCTGTGACTGAGTATTTCTGTTCATTAATTAAGCCCAGATAATTAGAAACTGCCCTAAACATAGCTGTCCAATCAGACCACACTACAGAAGGAAAACATTGTTCTAAAGAGCTCTGCAGTCTTGCCCACCCACTCAGAAAGGAAAACAAAATAGAGAGAGAAATTCAGATGTAAGATACACTTCCCAAGTGCGTGATTGAGGATTAGGGAACCTAGAGCCTGGGAAAATAAAAAATTGGCTTTACAAAGGAGTGAGGTATTAGTAAAGTGGTTGATCTCCTTTTTCCAGCCACACCAGGGGAGGCTGGATTGACTGCGGGTTAGATGCTAGGTTTCGCTGATGGAATCCCACTCTCCGCCAGGAGAGAGAAATCTTCACCTCTCTCATACGACATTAACATGAGATCTCGATTACCAAGTGACGTGCCTGCCGCCTGCTACGGAGGGTCTTTTGGGTAACTGGCATGAAGTCAGATCACCTGGACTTTATTAACAATCTTTCCCATCACCTTGGGACAGGACAATAGAAACTGGACCTGGTCCAAAAACAGTGATAAGAGAGAAAGATCCTTGATGTCCTATCTAGCTGAGAGAGGACCACTGAAGTGTTATCCACGGCATAGATAGATAGGTCAGTCACTGTGGCCCAGTACAGTCCATTTCCCCCCAGGCCTACAGTATATTCACTAGAATTTTGTCAATCTAACTTTTAATAATTCCAGGCAAAGACTTCCATCGCTTCCCCAGGCAGATTATTCCAGGGGATCAGTTACACACTGAAACATCCACTTGGAAAGATACTTGCCAAAAGCAAATTTCAGATTTGATTGCAATATTTCCAATTCATGTTGTGAGCCAGCCAATCAGGGAAAAGGAAAAATACCATGTAATTTATAGCATAGGTAATTCTCTATGAAATTAAAGGATGCTGTTTAAAAAAACCTATTGAAATATGATCCTTTCCTATTAATTTTTATATGACATTTCCTTAAAGGGGTGTCTGATTCAAAACTGATGGAATTACACCAACGATAGATTTGGCCATTGGGTTTGCACAGGAGTAAGTGGGAGCAGAATCTGCCCCATACCGTTGCATGCTTCACACTAGCTGTTCCTTGGTAACAGAATTACAAATGCAGCCTCTGCAAAAGTATGTTTCTGACCTTTTAACCCCGATACAGCTGGAGATGACGGGTTTTTGTGCATCACCACCCCATGCTGCACATTAGGCACCGGCCCCTCTGGAGCAAGGCCATTCCCATCAGAGACAGCCACAGCTCTGTTAGAAGCTAAATCACCTGGCTTCTGCTTTGTAGGAGGTGTCAATAGGTTACTGACTCTCTGCAGATGACGGGTTCTGCCTCATTATCTGCCCCCTTCAGAAGTTCACACTGTGTAAGAGCTTTTGTTTTTCACCATTACTTTCTCCAGTTCTGATGGCATCACCTGATCCCAGTGGAGGTAAAGGGCCAGATTCTGATCTCTGGGACATTGATTTCCGTGGAGTGGCTCCAGATTTACAATGCTGGATGTCAGAGCAACAGGATCTGGCCCAAGGTCTCTCCAGTTTTGTTGTCATATATTTCACTGCAGCTTAGTGTGTTTCAATTTATATATGGCCCAAATCCTGCATTGGCTTAAGCAGGTGCAACACCCATTGACTTCAATTGCACACACAACCCACCAGTGTAATGACTGGGATGCAGAGAAAGAGAGACAGAGATTCTGACAGAGCAGCAAAGTTTGCACTTTGCCTGGATCACAGACTCTGTTCCAGCCTTATGGATGCAGAATTCCTGCAGACTAATCCAGGAGGCAAGATCGTTCAGCAATAAGGACCAGGTGGCTATGGTACCCTGACGTCTACTGTCAACCCCCCAGGTTGAGAACCTATGGCCTGGGCTCTAGTGTTTCACAGTTGTCCAAGGGGAATATGGAGGCCTTGGAGAGGCCACTCTGATGTCTTGCAAGAGAGCTGGAGCTGCTAAGCAGGAATGGTTCCTAGGAATAAAAAAAAATCCTCTGTCTGTCTGTGGTAGCATGTTATAAGATGAGCAGTGCTGGCATCAAAGGAGGATTCAACCTGAGAACTGATGTGACCCCTAAAGGAAAGGTCCTTCTAGTGGTTGATGCTTCATGGCTGGACTTCGGGCAATGCAACTAGTTGGGGGGAAGCTTGGCCCAGTGGTTAGGGTGCTAGCCTGGCCCTCTAGAAGACCTTGGTTTGACTCCCTTCTCTACCACAAATGTAAACCGCGTGACCTTTGCCAGGTCATTTAGGCCCAGACCCTCAAAGGTGTTTAAGCTCCTAACCTCAGTCAATGGAAATTAGGAGTCTCAACACCTCTGAGGGACTGGGCCCTAATCTCTCCGTTCACAGACAGCACAATGGCATTTCCCTACTTCACATGAGCGCAGGAAGGATACATGCATTAATTGTCAGGAGCACGCTGGTGCAAGGGTAATAGGAGCCAGAGAAGGACCTAAGACTGATGGGCTGCCATCCCCCTCACTGAGGAAAAGCAAAGACAGGTGCGTTAACTACTTTCCTTTGGGCCAGATCCTCCATCCTCGCTTAAGCAAAGTCAATGGGCCCGATTCAAGGAGGTTCCTCAGCAGCTCCTTCCTGCTAACTTCACTGGCGAGCCCCCACCTGGCATAACAAACACAAAGTTTCTCTTTCTCTCCTGTTTCTCTGGTTCAGCAGCCCCAGTTAGGATCTTGCCGTGCTGAGATGTTACTGACATGGCCCATTTGGCATTATGAGCCTATCTGTCTCTTCCTCTTTTTTGCTGCCAGGACCTGCGAGAACAAAGCCGAGTGAGGGGGAATGGATGAGTGACACCCATAAAGACAGGCCTGTTAGCTTTGGGTGCTTAAGTGCTGATGCGGGGAGTGAGTCAGCTACTAGGTGCCAGGAGTATTTTA
Organism: Mauremys mutica; assembly: GCF_020497125.1. Lineage (NCBI taxonomy): Eukaryota > Metazoa > Chordata > Testudines > Geoemydidae > Mauremys > Mauremys mutica. Next base: position 7,203,727 of record NC_059095.1, read on the forward strand.
GTGGCTCAATTAGCAGCCACTCCAGAAGGTGAAATGACTAATGACTAATCTCACCCAGCTATTCCAGCCAGTTTTGTTCTTGTTTCATTCAGACAAAAAGACTCTGCTGCTGCCTATGCCGGACAGCAAGGCATGATTAGAATAATCATAATAAGAGTAATGCAGAAAACTCCTGCCCTGGCAGCTTATTCCGAGAGCGCTTGCCCCACGCGGCAGAGCGACCTCATTGTTCGCCGTCTCTGCGCAGCACTCAGGGCTCCTGCCCACGAGTCAGCCCCGCACAAAGGAGAGGTGAAGGGCAAATGGTCGATGCCAAAGGCTTCAGAAGAAAACTGAGGCTGGGAGAACTTCTGAGGAGTTCGGCCCTACATGTAGCTGAGGGCCTTGAGCCACAGATGCGGAGGGAAGTCTTAGCACATGGCTGGAGGGGTTACGCACAGCACAGGCTCAGGCCCTGGAAATGCGTGGGCTCTGAGTGAGGAAGGGAAAGAGAGACAGAGGAAGCCGTCACTAAATAGTGGGAGAGGGACACCAAAGAAGAAACAGCTAGGGAGAGAGAGTGGTATGGGCATAGAGATCAACAGGAAATGGGCAGAGAGAAGACAGACGGACCGAGGAAAGAGGGAGACATTGGGGAAGATGGATGGATAGAGACAAGGTAAATAGACCAAACAGAGAGACTCCTAGCACTGTTTCCACCTCCCTTCCCTGCTAACATCTGAGATGGTGCTGGTGGCAGGTTCACTGCCCATGGGGTCATAGGCGGGATGGATGTACAAAGGATCTGCTCCTAGTTCCAGTGGAAATCCAGATTACGTCCTTGGGTCCATGGAACTAAGGCCACACTTCCTGGCTTTTCTTGCCCTAAGGAAGGCTCAGGTTTGGCGTGTCAGGCAGCCAATGGCAGCACAGTACAAAGAAGGAAGCGCTTCAGGGCCCTTGTAGTGATAGTAGTCTACCATCAAGGACAGTGGCACCTAGTGGTCAGCTACCCCAGCCACCTGGCATGGACTTCAAGAGCTCAGCAAGGTCCAGAGACACACAGAGAGGCCTAAGGATCCGGGGAATGAAGAGCGCTTGGGGAAGCACTGTACATTTAAGGGACTGAAACCTTGCAGAGAGGGGGAGGCCAGGCTCCCCTCTCACCCAACCAACTGGGAAGGAGTTGGGAGAAGGGAATCAGCAAAAAGACTGCCTCTCTCCTCAGAGCTGGCAGACAGTGGTGGGAGAAAGCTGGCCTGGTCAACCCTGCGTAGGGGAAGGCTAATCTGAAAGGGTGTTTAGTTGAAGGGAAATGGCAAAAGCCTGGCAGCTGACATAAGTCACAATCCCAGCTCCAGGAAGAGGTTGGAGGGGGAACTCCTGCTCGAAACAGGATAAGAGTGAGTAGCCTACAGCAAAGAGGCCTGAGAGGGAATCCTAGCTCCAGAGAGAGGGATGAGGAGAACTCCTGTTTAAAGAACGGATCGGACAGTCTACCCTAAAGCAAGAACCAGTCCAGCTCCAGGAAGAGGGCTGAGGAGATGAAACTCCTTCTCAGCGGAGGGAAAGACTGACTAGTCCCAGGCAAGAGACACAAGAATCGCTCTCACAGCCCGGCTGCCGGGAGTGCTTTGAGCAGGTACTAGTGTTCAGGCTGACAAAAAAGAAGTGGTGAGGAGCCATAGATCTCACGTGGGGATAGTAGAATCCAGAGACCTGGGGAAAGATGCTGACAAGTTGGACAAAGGAAGGAGCAGCTCAGGGAACATGGTGGAGGGACTGAAGGAGCAGTCCCTACCTGCCTACACAGGGTCCCTCGGCTGGAACCCAGAGGAGAGGGGGGCCCTGGGTTCCCCTACCTCTCCCCCAGACCAAGCACAGGCATCAAGAGTAAAAGAAGCCAAAAATGGTAAGTGCCAGATAAAGGTTGGGAGATAGGTCTGCAGACCATAAAAGTTTGAGTTTCCTATTTTCTGGGTAGGTTTTTTCTGTTAATCCCCTGAAGGGAAATGGACGGAGCAGTGACCTGGCCAGAGGGGTAGGCCATGTACAATGACAGACTGTTGTGGCATCAAAACAACTGAAGGGGGCACTAGACTGAAAGAACCACAGTCATGCTTAGGAGATGCACATGCAACAAGCACACCTTGCAACGAAACACACACGCAGCATAACGCCTTCTTACCTTCTGGCTTTATCTTAAACAATGCAACGTTAATGGGCCTACGAGAAAATCTTGTGGTGGGGGAGTGCACACAGCACCCTTTTACAAAGCACCGTGTCCCCTTCCCCACTGTCCCAGTCCAACTTCACTGGCTAGCGAAGACTATGTCATGGCCCCACCCTTTCCCTGTTGAGTTTCTAGTGCCACTCCTGGAGCTGCTGTCCCCCCAATCCTTGCACAGCAAGAACACAGGAAGACAGGTTCATAGAATCATAGAATCTCAGGGTTGGAAGGGACCTCAGGAGGTATCTAGTCCCACCCCCTGCTCAAAGCAGGACCAAACCCAACTAAATCATCCCAGCCAGGGCTTTGTCAAGCCTGACCTTAAAAACCTCTAAGGAAGGAGATTCCACTACCTCCCTAGGTAACCCATTCCAGTTCTTCACCACCCTACTAGTGAAAAAGTTTTTCCTAATATCCAGCCTAAACCTCTCCCTCTGCAACTTAAGACCATTACTCCTTGTTCTGTCATCTTCTACCACTGAGAACAGTCTAGATCCATCCTCTTTGGAACCCCCTTTCAGGTAGTTGAAAGCAGCTATCAAATCCCCCCTCATTCTTCTCTTCTGCAGACTAAACAATCCCAGTTCCCTCAGCCTCTCCTCATAAGTCATGTGCTCCAGCCCCCTAATCATTTGTGTTGCCCTCCGCTGGACTCTCTCCAATTTATCCACATCCTTCTTGTAGTGTGGGGCCCAAAACTGGACACAGTACTCCAGATGAGACCTCACCAGTGCTGAGTAGAGGGGAATGATCACATCCCTCGATCTGCTGGAAATGCCCCTACTTATACAACCCAAAATGCCATTAGCCTTCTTGGCAACAAGGGCACACTGTCGACTCATATTCAGCTTTTCGTCCACCGTAACCCCTAGGTCCTTTTCAACCACAATGCAAGGGAGATTCCTATTACCATCTTTCCCATGCCCTGAGCATACCTTCTGGTCTGGGCACAGTCCTGTCATTCCTAGGCAATTCCCCTGAGCATAGCACATGATACATCTGGCTTTATTTGCCTGAAATGCTCCATCCCATTAGCAGGTGTGACTCCCTCTGAGAAAGAGTTAGTGGGTTTTTGCTCACTCAGTGAGGTGAAAGGGGTGGTGGGAGTGGCTCTTTGGGGAGAGAGGATCTATGGTGTGGGCTGAGCAGTCTGCAGGGAGGAGCCCTAGGAGCAGCTAAGATCGGAGAGAAAGCTTGAGCTGGACTTTGCTCTCTTATTGTTGGTAAAGAGTTGGACTCTGTTACATATGGTGTGGCCTGCGTTTGGAGAGCAGGTTGGGAAAGGCGCCTGCTCACAGCATCCCACTCAGCCGTTCCATATTTAGAGTGTTCGATATTTCTCATGTAGGCTCAGCTTCCCCTGCCTAAACTTTCTCAATGTATTCGCTGCATATTAGCAGGTAAACTCCAGTCCTGCTGGACGACTGTGGGGAAAAATCACGCTGATGGCTGTCGATGTAAATGTCCCTCTCAGAAATGAAACTGAAGAGAAATCAGATGATTTCCTATTTCCCCAACAAATGTAACAAGTTGCTTTCAGCATCAGGCACAACAGCACTGTCTGGGTCCACCCCACCTCCATTTTCTCAGAAGCTGTGCTGGAACTGAATCTGATCCCCAATGGCCATTGTCCTGTCTGGAAGCTAAAAACAGACGTGGACATTTTGCAGCATTTGCAAGGGGCTAGAATGTCTCTGCCTCTGCTGATATGGAATGGTGATACTGGGCCAAATTTTGCCGTCATTTACGCTGATGCGACTCTGGTGACTCTGAGGGAGCTGTTTTGATGTAACCAAGAGCAGAATTCAGCCCTTTTTTTTCCCTCCTAAGGCAGAATTCGGGTCATAATGTTCATGATAAGGCAAAGTACCAATGACACAGCTGAAAAACATCAGAGGGGCAGAAAGCTATTCAGGTTTCCCTAGGCTTCCATCATGGCATACCCCCATCTTGGGCTGAGTTGTTATATTCTACCCATCTTTAGCTGCTTTTTGTGTTAGCGGATGCTGAGAAAATGTTGCTGTGTAAGAATCCAGCGCAAACACTTAGCACTTCTCTGCCGCCAGCATGATCTGCATTTGTATTCTCCCCAGTCCTGCAACACTTTCAAAATGTTTTGTTAAGTTAATTTGTAGCTGCAGCCACTTGTGAGGTTTTTTTTCCCGATTATTTGATCTGTAACTGAACTAACATGAAGAATAACTATTGTTCTTGGACAATGTTCTCCAGGAGCAGAGCGTCTCTCATGTGTTTAATGTGTGCCCACCCTGTAACCCAGAATGAAGTCCCACAGCTCCCCACAATGATACTGTCAAAATACCAGGACAATCAAAAGAATTTCCACACCAGCAAAACGATCAAACCAGTCCCTGGGAGATCATTGCAGCAGGGCAACCTACTGGCATAGGAATGCAGTTATTGCCATACAGGATCAGATCAGTAGCATATAGACAGGTATCCAGTGGGTATGTCCACATGGCAATCAGAGGTGTGACGGCCGCATGTGTAGACATACCCGAGTTTGCTTTAATCTAGTTAGCTCAAATCACAATAACAGTGAAGCATTGACTGTACAAACGAGCCTGGAACCCAGGGTATGTACCCAAGCAGCTAGCCCATGCTTCCACCTGTGCTGCTCAGGCTTCACTGCTATTGTCACTCGAGCTGGATATATCTGAGCTAGCTTTGATCTATCTACAGGTGCTGCAGTCACACCTCTAATTGCAGCACAGACAGTCCCTGTGCCCAGCGTCAATTGCTTGAGAGGAAGGTGCAAGAAACCTACTCCCCCGTGGACAACTATGGAATAATCTATCCTGAGTTGAAAGTTTCTTCCTAACCCTGTTAGTGATTGGCTTCTGCCCTGAAGCAGGAGGGTTTCTATCCTTCATTTATATTTCAGCCTGTCTAATGTAGCTGTGGATGTTATCACTTGCCATTTAGAGCTCCATTCCTTTCTCTAAATCTTCCCAAGCTCCTGGCTTCAATAATATCCTGCAGCAGTGAGTTCCATGGGTTATTTTTGTGGGGGTGAAAAAGCATTGCCTTTCATCACTTTGAAATAAGTTGCTGTACCAGACTTCTGCTGTGCCATTACATGCTGCACTGTCTCCTTTCCATCAGGGCTCCGAGATCTGCAGACGGAGGGGACAACATAAATGCAAAGTTTTGTGATCAGGCTTGTTCCTCGTCCTACAAGTTGCTCCACTCCTCTTGAAATCAGGGGGACATTCAGCACTCCGGAGGAGGGCACGGAGTCAGCATTATCTCCCGTGGGAATTCCTAGGGAGTTGCTAAAGTGTAATGCCAGGAAAAGTCATTCTTCCCAACCATCTGGCTTCACAGCCCCAACCAGCTGCTGGGAGGGATGTTACTTGGGCTATTCTTGCTACTGAAAGACTCTGAGCCTAGTTTGGTGTTCGCAAGGTCAATGAGAGACGCTCATTGACTTCAGCAGGCGTTGGATCTATCTCTTAATGCACAAGCTTACGAACCAGTCTAGCAACTGGATCCCAGAGGGTGCAGCCCCACAGAGTCCCATTGACCAGGGTTTACCCATAGGGATCAGCTGGCAGCAGCAGGGCTTTGGCTTGCGTTTGCATTCTTATCAGCCACCTGCACACCAGGAGCTTGAGCAGATGCTGTAGCCCCGAGTTAGCAGGAGCGGATTTACCATTAGAATCTATACGAGGCTGAGCTGGTTGGAAAATCCGGGACTCTGCCCGTATAAAACAACACGTGCCTGGATCTTACAACTCAGCACTTTTTGGACAGTATATTAGGTGCTCCATTGACAGAGAAAGGGAAAAATGACATTCGGGGCAATTCTTTGCTTGTGTTCTGTTTTGTTCTGTGCAACAAATGAAATTCCCTTTTCACTGAATTTGGTACGAATACGGATCTCGTTATGGATTAGGAAGCACACCGTATCAGCTGTCTAGTTCTGTTCAGCTCCTCAGAGCCCTGTGTGGCCAGGCCTTCTGTTCCCACCCACCCTACACAACTCCGCTACAGGGGTTTAAGTCTTTGCATTGGCCCTCTTTACCTGTGTATATTGCATCTTAGCATTTTGATAGTGCCACGGGTACCACAGACAAACTGTGCTAAGCAAATGATCCCGGCCCCCCCCAAAAAGCTTTCACGCTCAATGCACCGCCAGGTGCAATGCAACACAAAACAAACAACACTCGCTGTGAGAGGAGAGATGGTCTCGTGGTTGAGGCTGGGCTGGACTGGGAGTCAGACGAGCTGGCTTCAATTTCAGGCTCTGCCAGACGTGACCCTGGACCAAAATTTTCAAAAGCCACTAGCAGTTTTGAGTGCCTACCTTAAAACACCTTCAGGGATGCTGATTTTCACAGTTCCGGCGCTAGGCCCTTTCAAGGCGTCTCCTGTAGGGCCTCCAAAATCACTTGGTACCTTTGAAAATCTTGGCCTGAGTCTCTGAGCCTCAGTTTCCCATCTGTAAAATGGGAAGTAGTGATCCTGCCATGGTCTGGCGTGTCTATTTCAACTGTGAACTCCGCAGGGCAGGGACTCTCTCACTCTCTGTATGCCGGGTGCAAAGGGCAATCTCTGCACTGCCACAGTACGAAGAGTGGCATGTCCATGAAAGCGCTGGTTGAACAGCCTGGGACACCGAAGGGGCCAGCTGGAGCTATGCGGCTCTAAACGAGCTGAGCATCTGGCCTGAGGCCTGTCTGGATCCCTAGAACTTGTACTACTAATTACCTCCCATCTCCCTCCACTTCTGTGCCTCAGTCTTTGTCTATAGCCTAGGGAATTTTTCCAAGAAGGGTCCGATCCCGGTAGCTAAAATCCTTCACGAAGCCCGAGATTATTTGGAGAGTTTCCCATTCCACAGCCCAACAGAAGCTCTGCAGTGACTCTTTCTCAGTGGAAGAGGCGACACAGAACACAGAGATCCAGGCCTGGTTTCCTTGAGCTTCCGCCTGGGGGTTGTGCGTAGCAATGTATCCTCGAGGGCGCCGCACAGCCACAGCAAACACGAATTAGCCGTTTGTTTGAACATGGTGGTGGTTTTAATTTTTCTTTGTCAATATCAATGTGTCCTTTGCATTCATGCAGCTCTGGGTGGCGGCTGGATTGCAGCCCTCCAATTTGCCATCATTTCCGCTGATGCTGTTTTCATTAGAATCTCTATTAACTTTCCTTCCCCCTCCTTCCCCGTCAGCATGATTCTAGATAAATTTATTCCTTTGCCAGCTTTGCAAAGGGGGGCAGGGGAAGGAAAGGTTAAAAGATATAATTTCCTGCTCTTATTTCTCCTCCGTTCAAAGCTGTTTTGCATGATAGGCCATCTCCTCTCTGCCCTTCTGATACAGTGTGTTTCCTTGTATTATAATGTGTGCTGGTGCCAGGATGGGGATTCACCTCTAGGAGAAACCAAGCCCTGATTCCACCTGTGCTACCACCCTGCACTGCTGCAACCTTCTCCCCTGGCTCAGAGTCAGACTGAGATGGAATTGAGAATGGAAATGGCTGCAAGAGCCAGAGACCTGTCTACACTAGGACCCCACCTCTACTAACACTGGTGCAGCTGAACCGGTGGTAGCAGTGATGGGCATTTAGGGCCTGATTTAACCATTGAGTTCAAAGGGCTCCAGGTCAGACCCTTATTAGAAAAATATTCCTTGGGGCCTAGAACAAGACTGAAGCACCATGCAGGAAGGAGATATAAGGACACCAGCACAAGCAACCCCCTTATTATGCATTACAGAGGGCTTAGGCCAGATCCTTGGCTGGTGTAAATCAGCACAAATCCATGAGAGTCAATGTATGGCAAGTCTCAGAGGGGTAGCCGCGTTAGTCTGGATCTGTAAAAGCAGCAAAGAGTCCTGCGGCACCTTATAGACTAACAGACGTTTTGGAGCATGAGCTTTCGTGGGTGAATACCCGCTTTGTCGGATGCATGTAGTGGAAATTGCTTGCATATATATACCTGCCCCTGGAAATTTCCACTACATGCATCCGACGAAGTGGGTATTCACCCACCAAAGCTCATGCTCCAAAACGTCTGTTAGTCTATAAGGTGCCACAGGACTCTTTAATGTATGGCAATTTACACCAGTTGGGTATCTGACCCAAGGCTGACTCTCTTGCAACAGCATCACATTTACTAGCCCAGAATAAGTGTGTTTACATGGTGGGGTTTTATGGATAGAACGACCGCAGTTTAAACGCACACCTAGGGTGACCAGACAACAAATGTGAAAAATTGGGACGGGGTGGGGGGGGAGGGTAATAGAAACCTATATAAGAAAAAGACCCCAAAATCAGGACATCTGGTCACCCTACGCACACCTAATACTGAAAAAGTTGCCTATATAGGCAGGACCTAAGGCCAAGGTTTTCAAAAGTAAGGAGTGATTTTAAGGTTTCTCTGGTTGGGCTCTCAAAAGCGTGCGCACACACCCACACACACACCCCACACACACACCCTGCACACAATCACTAGGTCACTGCTAAAAATATTGGTCCTAAAGTTCCATAATTAAAAATAAATAAAAACCCCACTTATCCCCCACCCCCCAGTCTAGGTGGATGATCTCTATGTATCCAACAGCTGCCAGGAGAGATAACAGGGAAAATAATGTCAAGATTGTCACCTGTTGAAAACGCACACACACACCAGTCTCTCCGCCTCTCCACCCCCCCATGATACAGGATTATTTGCAATGCAGGAGAGCGGACAAAGCAGAATGTTCAGTTTCCTTCAAGTGTTCCAGAGATTCCCAATGAAAAGCGAGACCCCTTGTTGTAAATGCTCTGGGTCAAAGAAATAGTCCCTAGTTTATAAGTCTGGTATTTGCCTCCCTGTTGTATTTTGCATTTGGTCTCTGTGCCTCCTGTTGTTGTTTCCACTGGGGCAATCAGACTGCAAAATAGGTGTCAAATGCCTGATCTGGCAGTATTTTACGGCTGCTTTGCACAGGGGTATAAACGACAGCACAACACAGGAGAACGGAGAAGCTGTCGCAGGAATGCTGCATTATCATGGGGATCCACAAGATCCCAGGCCAGGGATTAGCTGTGGAGATAAGTGTTGCTTGTGGCTACCTGTACTCAAGCAGAAGAACAATGCAGTGGTGGGATTTAAGAAACTTCCCCACGGGGCCCAATTTTTGGGCTGCAGTTCGAAGCGTGTAAAGGGTCCTTTCTGCCTGGATTTACAGGAAGCTGATGATCTGATTGTATCAGCTAAGGAGGAGGAGCTGTGAACAGCGCTGCTTACCCAAGTCAGAGAGAAGATGGGGAGCCGGGCTCCCCCCTGCTTCTTCCTTGAATCCCATCCCCGTCCCATGTTAAGCCTCCAGCGCCTGTCCCCCACACCTGGATTCTGCCAAAAATCCTCCACCGAGTATGGGGATCTGGGATGTGTGGCTGGAGAGGATGTCGGGGGGGGGCCTCACCCTCCCCCATACCCGACAGAAAGAAGCCAAAATGTCAGTGCAGCCTAAAATATATTAACATCCATGCTGGGGAAACACGCTCCCCCCTTAAATGGGGTTGCTGGGACCTCTTGTGCACCATCAGAGAGCGAGAGGGAAGGAGCCATGGGCATCAGGGCTGGCAGGAAGGTCCATGCCCCTGTAGTTCCCAGGTTGCGGGAGTTCTGGGCAGAGCTGCGAGGGGGTGAGGACAGTCCCAGCTCAACAAGGAATTTATGGATTGACTTGCGCCCTTTCGACTCCAGAGCGGCGAGGCGCCATCGATCTGGCCCTGTGCTTGTTCTTTAACGTGTTGTTTTGCCTAGCTTTAATTTAAGAACTGAATTCAAATACCACAGAGCACAGATCAATGCCTTTTTCATAACTCAGCAGTGACAACGCTCAGGCTTTTCATATGTAAAACTACGGGAAGCAATCTGCCTGGCCCCGAGACATACCAAAGATGGAACTAAGCTGAGAATTCATTCTCTCCCTTCCTCCCCTCCTGGCCATGAAATCCTGATCACCATTATCTGCTGGGCATGCAGCTCACGGCTCTTTGCACAGAAGCATATTTGACCCACACTTGTGTTCTCTGCAGTAGTTCTCATATGGGTTAATAGCTACAATGACAATAGGTGGGAAAAGATGCTCAGAACAAAGGAGGATTCAGCATGAACCCAGAACCAAAATTCTGAAGCAAGGGGTTCTCAACCATTTTCTTTCTGAGGCCCCTCCAAAAATTCCATGGCCCGCCCGTGCCACGACTTTTTTTCTGCATATCCAGTAGATTAAAAGCCAAGGCTGGCGTTAGGTTGTAGCAAGCAGGGTAATTGCCCGGGGCCCCACACCATAGGGAGCCCTGAGAAGCTAAATTGCTTCAGCGTTCAGGCCCAGGCAGCGGGCCTCAGGCTTCAACTTTCACCCGTAGGCCCCAGAGAGTCTAACGCCGGCTCTGCTCTCTGGTTTATTTTGGCAGAGCCCCTGCAACCTGCTCATGGCCCCCCCGGTGGCCCCAGATCCCTGGTTGAGAACCGCTCCCTTATATGAGTCCATCGCTGTAATATGTAAGTACCTGGCTGTCTCTTCCATTTTCCAGAGCTAGGTTTCCATATGTAATATCCTGGGGACCTCCCTTCCATGTTCCTGACCAGGACATTGGCTCAATCAGCGAGGAGATTGTCTTAGAGACTCCAGCTCAAGTTTTAACCTCAAATCCAGTGCAGGTTGGGCCAGGACTCAGGGAATTCACTGAGAATGGGATACCCGTGTGGTGTAGATATAGGGTCTGATTTTCACCTGGCTGATTTTCACAATGTGATTGACCCCGCCCCTGTAAACAGTTTCGTCTCACTTTGCAGGACCCACAGGACATTGGGGATTGAAACACGTTGTTGTGACAAAACCGAAAAGTTTTGTTCTTTTTTTGGCTTTTTTTCATTTTATATTTTCATACACAATAAAAAAATGAAAACAAAGAGCCACTTCAAAACGGAACATTGAAACGTTCCATTCCAAAAAGGTCAAAATTGAATATTTCAACCTCCTGGAAATGCTTTCTTTCCATTTTCATTTCAAAACACATTGTTGTCACAGGCGACGTGTTTTCAGGAAACATTTCACTTTTGATGAATCTGCATTTTTCAAAGGAAAAAACATCACGGTGGAAAATGTCCAACCAGCCCTGCATTTTGCACCCGCATTGCATGTCATTGTGCCAGTGGAAATGATTTGCACCAGGTGAAGGGCAGCAGAGAATTAAGCTAATAAGATTTTGAACAGCAATATACCACTCATCTATGTACAAGCTTTTACAAGCTCTATTTACTTTACTTTTCCCTTCACACATCTCTCTCAGCCGCAAAGTATACAATGATGTGTTGATTGGTCACCAGGGCAAACTCCTTTTCCTTCAAGAATATAGCGCATCAGGATATTTGAGCTTCCTAATTAAAAATATGTTTGAGAGTTGAATTGTAAATGAATCAGTTTCTCCTTTAACTCCCCCTACCCACCCCCAAAAAAAACAACCCTGGTCAAGCAAGACCAAAATGGGTATTATTAATAATTGCTATTTCTCCTATGTCTGATCAAAAGATTTGCTTGCATGACAAATGAGCAAATTGCTGTAAAATATGATACATCCCTCCAGAACACTGATGCACGAGATACAGTAACTAGAGTAATGGTACTGTGATGTTTGCCACATGACACATTTTTGAATGGCTGGGTAACAAATTCAAGAAGGGAAATAGGGCTCTTGGACAGAGGGTGAGGAAACTAGATATAGCAAAGAGAGGCATTTGGGAGTGGAACAAAATAAGCCAGCCCCATTTTGCAAGAGGCACTATTGCGTAAGAACATGCCGGGTTATAGGGATTTGGGAGAGGCTGTGAAGATCCCAGCATGGAATTCAGCATTAGGAGTGGTATTCACCTCTGGATGTAGGGTCCATGGAAGAGCAGAACTGGGCAGTTTCCAGTGCAGCGAAGGTGGGTGGCTGTGGCTCAAGCATTGCAGCAAGATCTTATACCCTGCCCTCGGGAGAACGCTGCATCACCTTTGCATAAATTAACTTGGGAAGAGGAAGTTCAGGGACAGGCAGGGGATTTGGACACTGGGTCCTTGATTATATGGCCACTGACTCCTTGCATACAGGGTGCACCTGGGTTGCAGCCACTCGTCCATCCTGCAGGAGCAGCTGTAAAAGGGGCTTTGGAGCCCTGCTGGTGGGTTGTGGTCCATCCACCACAGCCTTAGTGAGGTTCTACACACAAGCCCTCTCCTAGGAAAGTTCTGAGCCATAATCAATAAAGCTCGCTGTTCTGCTTCTTCCATCACCATTGGGGCGAAGCTAGGGAGTCACTGTCTTCTGCATACAAGGTAATGTCTCTACTGTATCAAACTGAAGCCAGTACTGAAGCCAAGTGCCAGTAATGTTGGGCAAAAGTCCCTAGTCAGTATTTCTCAGACAAACCTGCCTTTGGACCAAATCCTGAGAGACGCTGGGCACTTGCAACTTCTGTTGGATCAGTTATTCAGCCTGAGCTGTGGGTGATTGCAAGCATGAATTTGTCACACAAACAAGAGACACAATGGACCAGGTTCTCTGTTGCCCTGGACATTGTGTGGTCAATTACCCCAGTGCAAAGGGAGTGCAAAATACTACAGTTCTGGTGTAGCAGCATCGTACACGGGTGTAACTGACCACACAAATATAGGGCAATGGAGAATCTGACCCAATCACTATATAAATCACAATCACCCACATGGAGAGCTGGCTCTAAACCCCCACTCCTTCATCGCCAAGCGCGCAACCCTCTCCCACCTGAACGAAGAAAGGACTTAACTTGTTTGCAGAAGCAGGTCCCTTAGCTGCTCTGTCTGCCAGCCACTAGAGGGCAGAGTCACTCACCCACAATGCTAGTACATTCCACTCAATCACTTAGAGGGTTTTCCCGCTCTGAGTAAGGACTTTGGGATTTGGCAGGGCTCCATTGCCTTGACCCTTGTTGAGCTATATACTCCAGGGCAAAAGGCACCATTCTGACTGGCACTGACATGGGGCTAGAACTAGGCAAGAAATGGTTTTCCTGACCCGTGAGAATTTTTGAGATAGCGAAAAGCTTTCCTGCCCCAAAGCAGGATGAAAACTCAAACTGTTGAACGTTTTTGTGAACTGAGAATCCCCAAAATGTTTTGGATCGAGTCAAGCAAAAGGATTAATTTAGACAACGATGACATAATTTGTTTTGATTTTGACCTTTTAAACATACATTAACCTTTTTTGTAGCATAAATTAACTACAGTTTTTTGAAACAAAGTTGTTTTGTAGTGGAAGAACTCACATTTTCATTTTTAAAATGTCAGAACATCTCATGTTGACAATTAAAACAAATCCAAACTTTTTTAACTGGGAGATCTGTTGAAATCGACCCTTTCCTAAAATCAGTGTCCGTTTTGACAAATTGGCATTTGCCAGCAAAAAAATGTTGAGTTAGAAATGTTTCAACCGGCAATATGTACGACTACACTTGTGCAGTGCAACAATTAGTTGAACCCATGGTATGTACGTTCAGACACACATCCTTACACCTATAATGTTCCTATTTCCATATCCAAAGAGATAAGAACGTTAAGTTAAAACCATATTGATAAAGTTCCCGACACAATTCTAAGTACTCTGCAGGGCTAGCACCTCTCTGGAGCTGAAATAAAGCAAGCCGAGGCTTCAAGGTAAACATGCCTTCCTAGCTTATTAATCATATCAGTCCCTCCACACTCTATGACAGCGCTGATGTGTGTTTGTATTTCTTCTTCTATTGAGAAACCCAGAGCAGATTCCACACCCACAATTCGTTTTCAAGGCTGTAGCAATGGCAACCTCTTGACTGCACAAAAGATATCTATAGCTATGTCTATATGGCCACAGATGGCATTGAAGTTGCAATGTATTCTGAATCTAGGGCGTCTGGCAATTGGTTGTCTTTTTGTTGCGTATGATCTGTTTGAAGTACAATCATCAACAGATGTTCTAATGGAGGGAGGACTATCTAGTGACGTTGGTGGGTGAAAAGAGCCCATCAGAAATGCTCTTGCTAAAACTCTCCTCCAGTCATTTGATAAATAAGGACTGAGATGCTGGATTTGTCATTATAGAGCCTTAAAATCAGGCATTGACCCAACTTGGATCTGTGTGGAGACAGTTTCTGAAATGGGGGATTTTATTTGAACTCAGGTGATTTTGCATCGAAGTCAGTGGAAATTTTCGCCCGAGTTAAGCCTTGAGTAAGCACTGAGTAAAGGCCTTGGGATTGATCCCAACTATTATTATGATTGTTTATAATTTTTATTATGGTACTGCCTAGAGGCCTTATTCTTGACAACTCTCGCGAGTGGCTAGGCAGCTGGTGTGCCGAGATCGCTGCCTGTCTTGCTGACCAGTTTTATCTCATTGTTTCCTTGTGCTCTGTCCCTCCTCTGTCTATCTGCAGCCATCTGTTGTCTCTTGTCATATACTCAGGGCTTGTCTAAACACAGATGTTGTACCCTTCTAACTATAGCAGTATAATTAAAGTGGTACATCCAACCCTGCCAGTGTGGATGCAGTTATACTGGTATAAATGTGCTTATAACAGCATAGAGAATTCTCAGAGGGAAGGGGAATAATCCCCATGAGTATGAGGCAGCTTTATACTAGTTTAATTGATTCCACACTAGCGATCGTCCTATCCTACATAGTTATACTGATATGAAAACGGCATGTACACCTGGCCTTAGATTTTAAGCTGTTTGCGGGAGGAATTTCTCTTTGCTCTGTGTTTGTACAGCACCTAGCACCATGGGGTTCTGATCCATGACTGAGGCTCTTAGTTGCTACCGCAATAAAAATAAATGACTAATAACAGTCATAATTCATTAAGGGATCAGGGCCTCTTGTTCCAAGCACTGTACATCTGGGAAAAACAGCATTTCTGCCCCATAGAGCCCACAGGCTAGGAAGGGTTATGGCTAGATGACAGGTAGGCAAACTGTCAAACTTGAATCATGTTCTTAAGTGCCACCCAAGTCAATTACCTAACTGGGACCAAGCAGTAAGTTCTGAGTAAGAACAAAATAAAGCTGAGTATGGCGGCTGAGATTTGATCTCATTAGTATCCATGCTATGGTGGAGTGGCTCTATTTATCTCTCACATATTGCCCAACCTCCTGAGGAGCTAAATAATAATATTTTCCTGTTGGTTTTCACTGAAGCAGTTCAAACTCATATATAGGCTGACAGTTGGTCAGTATCCTAGATGCCCACAACAGGATCAAGCAAAAGTTCAGAGAGCAACAGATGCTTTACCGTGTAATATTTACCCTTCTGACAAGAGTTCCCTGCTTTTTCTCAAAAGAGCAACATTTTGTGCAATGACGCAGGAGCCATTCAGTATGCTGAACTTTCTAAGGGCTGCGTTTGAGACTTTACGGAACACAAGAAGTACTTTTATCTCCTTCAAAAATAAAACTCCAAGGGTCTGATTCACTTATACCAGATAAGAGGAACTCCAGTGAAGTCAGTGAAGCTACACTTATGTAAAATGAATGTAAGTGAAAGGAAGATCAGGACCCAAAATCATTAGTGGAAATTTTTCCCATACAGATGTATAGTGGTTTAGAAAGGTAGAGGAAAAAACAGTATGGGATCACGTAATTAAAGACAGTATCATAATGTATATGCACAAGGGGGCCTAATTAAGGTTGCACAGGCAACCTTAATTCTGGCATGCCCTAGCTTTTGAGTGCTTGACTTCGCAACCTCAGCCTGGACCAATCTACACGGGAGGTCCACTTCCTAGACACCACGGTGCAAATAAGTGATGGTCACATTAACACCACCCTATACCGAAAACCTACCGACCGCTATGCCTACCTTCATGCCTCCAGCTTCCATCCCGGACACACCACAAGATCCATTGTCTACAGCCAAGCACTGAGGTACAACTGTATCTGCTCTAACCCCGCAGACAGAGACCAACACCTAGAAAATCTCCACCAAGCATTCTCAAGACTACAGTACCCACACGAGGAAATAAGGAAACAGATCAGCAGAGCCAGACGTGTACCCAGAAGCCTCCTACTGCAAGACAAACCCAAGAAAGAAACCAACAGGACTCCACTGGCCATCACATACAGTCCCCAGCTAAAACCCCTCCAACGCATCATCAGGGATCTACAACCCATCCTGGACAATGATCCCACACTTTCACAGGCCTTGGGTGGCAGGCCAGTCCTCGCCCACAGACAACCTGCCAACCTGAAGCATATTCTCACCAGCAACTGCACACCGCACCATAGTAACTCTAGCTCAGGAACCAATCCATGCAACAAACCTCGATGCCAACTCTGCCCACATATCTACACCAGCAACACCATCACAGGACCTAACCACATCAGCCACACCATCACCGGTTCATTCACCTGCACATCCACCAATGTAATATATGCCATCATATGCCAGCAATGCCCCCCTGCTATGTACATCGGCCAAACTGGACAGTCTCTAAGGAAAAGGATAAATGGACACAAATCAGACATTAGGAATGGCAATATACAAAAATCTGTAGGAGAACACTTCAACCTCCCTGGCCACACAGTAGCAGATCTTAAGGTGGCCATCCTGCAGCAAAAAAACTTTAGGACCAGACTTCAAAGAGAAACTGCTGAGCTCCAGTTCATCTGCAAATTTGACACCATCAGCTCAGGATTAAACAAAGACTGTGAATGGCTTGCCAATTACAGAACCAGTTTCTCCTCCCTTGGTTTTCACACCTCTACTGCTAGAACAGGGCCTCATCCTCCCTGATTGATCTAACCTCGTTATCTCTAGCTTGCTTCTTGCTTGCTTATATATACCTGCCCCTGGAAATTTCCACCACTTGCATCCGAAGAAGTGGGTATTCGCCCACGAAAACTCATGCTGCAAAACGTCTGTTAGTCTATAAGGTGCCACAGGATTCTTTGCTGCTTAACCTTGACAGTGTTATTTTAAAGTAGGTTGTTGTCCTTGTGGTGTGTGCATGTAACCTAGATCTATAAAGAGTGGGAGGAGCTCTTATGGTTCTACATGAAACCACCTCTTTTAGGAGCGGGGCTCCCTGTTCCCTACACTCTTCCCACTCTGTTTTAATAAAATACAAATACTTAAAACCAAAAATTATCCAAGGCGCATTGAGGTTCAAACAGCACCAGTAATGGCCAGTTGGCTACTGCTATGCTAGGACTAGGAAATGTCAAAATCAAGTGAGAAACTTTTCACCTCAGAACAAGAGAGGTGGCCAGAATATTCAGAAGAGACTAGTGATTTAGGATGTCTCCATTTATGGGTTCCCAAATTGAGATAGCTTAAAGAGGCTTTATTTTCAGAGGTTGGGTGCTGAGCACTTTCTGAAAATCAGGTCAATTGAAGGGGTTTCCAGTTGTGCACATAGCAACTGAACTACCCAAATCACTAGTCATCTTGGAAAATTTTGACCAATGCTTCCACATGCCAGGTGATCTTATGATCGTCTCTCTACCTATCTGTCTGATTTGGAGCCCTATAAAGTTAGCATCCACTCCTGGCATATTTTTGCAACCCTTCTTAGCATGATTGCTGCCTCGGTCCTTCCTCTGTCCTGTCCAGGTGCTATTGATTCTTCAGTATTTTCAGAACTAACTAAACACAGGCTTCATAATAAAATGGGAGCGGGGGAACTCCATCTTTTTCAAGATGTGCTTCTGTGTTAAACTGTTTCCTCTTCATTACTTCTCCAGTTTTGGAAATCGAGCCATTCAGCGATCAATATTCTTCTCTTTCGCTGAAGTGTGGCAGTTTGCAGCTTTACGACAGGGTTCCTCAGGTGATAAAATGAAAATGCCTCGGGGTCTTGGTACTAGTGCCCCTGTTTCCAACAAGTAAGGGCACAAATAAACTAATGCAGAGGGTGCCCAGAGCCAGCCTAGAGGACACACACAGTCCTCAGCGATCCATAATGTTGTCCCTGGTCACTCCTGGGCAGGATTCTCCTTCCAGTGGTGTAAATCATGGGTCTCTCCACTAAAATCAATGGCGCTTCACCAGGGTAAGTCAGACCTGGCCCTGATTTTTCCGACGGAGCACTGATTGACAGGTCCTTTCCATTTTGGCTTTAAGTCGCAGCATGGGTGTGCACGGTTGATGTGCTCCAGCAGGGTTGTGAGTAAAAGCTAAGGGTGGGTAGAAATAAGGCTGAACACGAATCATAGCCTCCACACTGAATGCAAATGTAAGACTCAGACGCACTCCCTTACACACACACACACGTGAAGGGTACTAAGGGGGCAATGTGTGGATGGAAAATGGACATGCCTGGAGAGATGTGGGCTTAGCATCCTCCTCAGCACTAACAAAATGCTTCGCTACACACTTATTCCAAACCTCACTCTTCCTACTAGGCAGGTGTAACTTGGCAAGTGCACCTCAGTGTGTCAGTAAGTCCCTGATTCAGTAGTCAACCCTTATTGAGCAAAGTACTTAAGCATGGACTGGTTCTTAAGCATCTACTTAAAGTTAAGCATGTGCTTTGGTGAATACAGAGGGACTTGCCTAAAATGCTTTACTGAATTGTGGGCTCTGACTGGGTGTAGCAGACATGTGCTGCCCATTGCCAGAGGCACCACCACTGCCTTTCATAGACTCTAGGACTGGAAGGGACCTCTAGAAGTCATCGAGTCCAGTCCCCTGCCCTCATGGCAGGATCAAATACTGTCTAGACCATCCCTGATAGACATTTATCTAACCTACTCTTAAATATCTCCAGAGATGGAGATTCCACAATCTCCCTAGACAATTTATTCCAGTGTTTAACCACCCTGACAGTTAGGAACTTTTTCCTAATGTCCAACCTAAACCTCCCTTGATGCAGTTTAAGCCCATTGCTTCTTGTTCTAGCCTTAGAGGCTAAGATGAGCAAGTTTTCTCCCTTCTCCTTATGACACCCTTTTAGAGACCTGAAAACTGCGATCATGTCCCCTCTCAGTCTTCTCTTTTCCAAACTAAACAAAGCCAGTTCTTTCAGCCTTCCTTCATAGGGCATGTTCTCTAGGCCTTGACACACCCTGCCCTAAGAAGGTGTCCTTCTGGAAGGAAAGACCAGCAAGGACAGACCTCCAGGGGTTGCCTAGAGAGGCTTCCCTTTCCCATAATCAGCTGCAGGCAAAATCAGCGAGAGTTGGTCCTCCGGCAGCTAGAAGAGCCAGTGGAAGCCAATCAGAGCCCAGCAGGTCAGACTGGTTGTTTCTCTTAGGGGTCAGTTCTGGCATGGAAGGAAGGCTCTCCTAGCCCTAATCCAAGTATTGTGGCCCAGTTAGGGGCATAACCGTGACAACATTGACTCTGGACATCTGTGATGGTTTGTACTATGAACTTTAAAGCCTAGGGCTACTTTGAGTTCAGATTTAATTTGCCTTCTGTTAATGCTGGAAAGGGACTGGACTGAGCGCTGACCTGGCTGAAGGGTGAGGCCACAGAAACAGTGGACCGTTGTGGAAGCAGGATGTGAGGGGGGCACGAGAGAGGAAGAACCCCTGCAATGCTGCGTCCTGACACAAAGGGATATGCTGGTGGTGAGTATAAGTGATAACTGGGGCCTAATACAGAATCAGGGCCGCCTGTAGGTAGCACTTTTCTTTTCACTTACACACAGTGCGTATACACACAGCACTCCATAACTAGCAGGAATGAGGATAATGCTTTTATTTGCTTCCCAAAGGTTACATTTAAGGGGCTTGAGACTTAACTTTCATTACAGAGGACTACACCAAGCACTTAATTTTACTTGCACCTGTGCTAAACCTCCTCTCGCTTGCGCTGGAGTTTGTCTGCAGTTCAAGACTTTAAATACGATGGTGGTAGCATTTGCTTCATTTTCTGGAAATGTGATGGGCTCCCTATCTGTTGTCTCTGTCTAGGTACGTGTATTGCCCTTATCATCTCCCAACAAGATAGCAATATAATTGGGGAGAATCCAGACACTGCCTGAAATAGCAGATCTAGATCTGGTCACAAAAGTGCTGACATACCAGAAGGACATAAACATTTTAGTCTTTGCACTGATGGTGACAGATGTCAAGCCAGCCAGCCAGCCAGGGTACAAAATATACTGCAGCAAACAATCCCACATTGGCTGAGGGATGGCCTAGAGGAATTAGCAGGTCGTTTTTGCCTCTACTTCGAATGATTCTGTGATTAAGCAACCAAAGTCCCTTTGCCCTGACCTCGGCACCCTCAGGAAAGTGGGTGATGAGTGCATCTGCGGAGCTCTCAATAAGCCACCCCCGTGTTGGATTTGATGAAAATAAATATGAACGTGGGGACGCAATTATGGGGTTGGAAGCCTTGAACTGCAGTGTTTTTTTATTTAGTTTTCCTGACAGCTGGCATCACCTCAAAACCTCCAGTGGGAACCCAGGGCTCTGTTAAGAGATGACCCTATGAAAGAGGGAGGTTAAAAAAATAACAATGATGGTAATGGATTTAGTTGGGGGTTGGTCCTGCTTTGAGCAAGGGGTTGTACTAGATACCTTCTGAGGTCCCTTCCAACCCTGAGATTCTGTTATGAGAATTCTCAAACATCTCATTGAAAGGCACGAGGGGAAATACCTCCTGATCAAAGTGACTATGCTGAGTTGTGGTTTCGTGTTAGCACCCTCATTATTCTCTTTGAGTGAAATTCACCCCTCTGTGGAGAGGTAGCATATGGTCTCTGTAGCACTTAAGTCCCTGCAGGGTTTAAGGGGGATTTAAATGATGTTTCAGGTTTGAACTGTCTTTCTGCACAAGGGTGAGGCGGAAACAAGGAGTTCACTGTTAGGAGATGATCTTGGATCTCAAAGGCCCCAGTGGCCTAATGGATAAGGCATTGGCTTCCTAAGCCAGAGATTGTGGGTTCAAGTCCCATCTGGGGTGAAAAGCTCCTTTTTTTCCTGCTTTGAGCAGGGGGTTGGACTAGATAACCTCCTGAGGTCCCTTCCAACCCTGAGATTCTATGACCTGTTACCTATGTGTGACCCATTAAAAGCAATACTACAACCCTGGGTTAAAGCAAAAGTTGAAATCAGGCAATCTCCCTTCCAAATGAGGAGGGCTGGCAGATTGCTGCAGGACTACAGGCTTGACCAACAGGCTGGATGCACGGTTGTCCTCCTCCAGTGAACTGCCTACTCACACCAGGGGCTCTCCCCAGCTTTAACTCCTTCCACAGCCTCTGCACCATGTCCTGGCTCTCCCCCAGACCTTTGACCCAGAGAGGATTCCTGCCACAAACACCCCCCTGCCTTGCAAAACTGCCTCCTCTCCTGCTCTTTAACTGCCCCCCCCCCGCAGCATGTGGCCCACCCTCTGCCTTTAAATCCCCCTCCTGCAATGTGCCCCATTCCCTTTAAATCCCCTTTGCACCATGAGGTCTCCTCCCTCCACGTGCGGCCCCTGCCCTTCCACCCACCCCACGTGCTGCGACAGACCTTCAACCACCAGCCCCCCCCCCTTCGAATCGCGCCACGTGCTCCCGCGCCCACGTGCGCCGCTTCCGCCTCCCCCTTTAAATCTCCCCTCCCGCCCGCTGCCACGCCCTCCCCCACGTGACGGCGGCGCAACTCTCCCATTGGCCGGCCTCGCGGCGCCGGCTTCCCTCGCCTCCGCGGTGACGCAGGCCGCCCCGCCCCTTCTCCCCTCCTTGGGCCCCGCCCCCCGGTGACGTCAGGCGGCGGAGGCTCGGGGAATGACATCACCTGTGAGAGTGTCTGGAGCCCGGGAGGGAGCTGGAGCCGCAGTGTCCCCCGCGCGCCCCCTCCTCCGCGCAGCATCCTCAGCCGGGAGCCGAGCGGGTCCGGGGGAGGAGGGGGCTGCCCGGGATTAAGGCGCCTCCTCCGGCCGGACGGCGGGCGAGGATGTGAGCGGGCAGCCCAGCCGCCAGGTAAGGGGTGGGGGACGCGATGGAGCCGGGGGGGGTGTGGACAGGTTGCACGGGAGTTGCAATGGAGCCTTAGGGGTGTGGGGCAGGCTGGGTTGGAGCTGGAGGGGGGGGTTTGCAATGGAGCTTTAGGGATGTGGGGAGCTTGCATTGGAGCCGCAGGGGGATTGCAATGGAGCAGGTTGCATGTGGGGCAGATTGGGGTGTGGGGAGGTTGCAATGGAGCAAGAGGGGGAGTTGCATGGGGGGGAGCAGATTGCAGTGGAGCCCTAAGGGTATGGGCCAGGGTGGATGGGAGCAGCAGGGCAGGGGTGCATGAGGGGGGGGTGGTGCAATGGAGCAGAAGTGGGGAGGATGTAGCGGAGCATCGGGAGTTAAAGTGGCGTGGGGGGGGGCAGGTTGCAATGAAGAATTGGGGAGGGGCTTCGTTGGGGACAGGATCAGGCAGCGCCCGAGCTCTGGAGATTTGGGGGGGTGGAATTGAACTCGGGCCAGATTGCAGTGGGTGGGGGTGAGAATTGCACTGGGAGTGGGGGAGGGGGCTGTGCTGGGCAGGAGGCAGGTTGCAATGAGGGTGTAACTGAGGAGGAGGCAGGAAGATTGCGCGCAAGCATCGGGGGGTTCGCTCCAGGATAGGACGCAGGAAAGCACCGGGGACGGGATTCCCCTGGGGCTGACGGCAGGGTGCATCCGAGTCCCGGGGGAATTGCACGGGGGAAGGAGTCGATTGCATCGGGCAGGGGAGGCTCCGGGGCGCTCGCTCCGGCAGGCTCGGGAAGGATGCGCTGGGGACAACCAGACGCTGGATACAAAGGGAGGGGAAGCTCCGCTGGGGACCCGGCCGTGGCGGGGGAGGAGGCAGCCGGGCTCGCGCCCGCTGAAGATGCGCCGCTGGTGCAACCGGCCATTGCGCTGGGGTGGGGGGTGGGGAGCTGCATCCTTGGCAGGCATTGCACTTGGGTACCAGGGAGGAGGCTGCTGGCAAGGAGCTCCTCCCAGCTCCCTGACTGCTACAGGCGATGCTGCTGGGAGAGGTCTGTGGAGAAGTCAGGAGGGAAACCCCTCCTCGCCTCCCCCTCCCCCGAGTCCTGAGGATCTCCCCATTGCTTCTCCCTCCCTCCCTGCTGCCCCGCTCTCCTCCCTCTCTGCACAGCGCAGCAGCCTCCCCCTCCTCCAGCCCATGATGGGCATAGCCCAGCCTGGCCCCCGCGTTCCAGCTTCCACGCACAGTCGCCAGTGCTCGGCTTTGCTCCCCAGCCTGTGGGCATCCTGCCCCCTTCTGTTGGCTCAGCGCCTCTTCCCCTGGGCACCAAACATCCTGCTGAGCTTACCTGCTGCCTTGTGAGCTCCACTGCCCGCCGTGCTCGGGTTGTGTGGACATGATGCCTTTCCCGTGTCTCGTGCCTCTTATGGCCGATGGCCTGTCCCTGCTCGGCAGGACTGCACCCTCCTGGGGCACCCTGGCTTGTTGCCTGGGTCCCATTGTGTTCCCCGCACCTCCTTGCAGGCTGTGCCTTATGGGCAGAGGTGATGTTAGCCCACTGGAGGCCTTAAACAGGATTATTATGGGGGTCCTGGCCCCTTTGACCATTCACACGCCCCCCCCTAAAAAAATTCATTGCATTATTTCCATGAACCAAAAAATATCGCAGCCCAGCACATGGCCGGACACTTGTTTGGGCCGCACTGAAAGAGAGGAACAGTATTTTGGGGGTAATGCTAAATCGGGGCTTCCTGGGGCCCTGACCAATTGCTTAATCTGCTTAAACCCTAGTGCCACCACTGCGCCTGGGTCCCATTGTGGCATCACGTAGCTCATGCCAGCATGTGCACAAGTAGGTCTCCTTCCCCTGTGTGATTTTTCGACCCCCTCCCAAGCATGAATTGTCACTGCCACAGACCGCAGCTTCACGTAGACACCAAGCCTGCTCTCCATTTCTCCACTCCCTAGAGGCATTGTAAATGACCTGTATGTTTTGCTGGTCAGAAGATGGCTTCAAAAAAATCATGGTACGCGCCCAGGCACCAGAAGTGGGGTGGGGGGTGGAAAAATCCCTCCTTAGAGGAGATTTTGGGGTGATATTCCTCCCCAATGGGTAGTTCAATAATATGTGGTATCTGGTGTATTTCAAAAGGAGGCGGAATTGTTCCTCTCAAGTATCTTTATAAGCCACAGATGGCTTAGCCGTGTCTAGGAAAAGGGAACGAATCACATAAGAGATGGAGAAATAACCCTGACATCTCACTTCGGTGTAGATGCTGCTTAACCTGCGGCTGGAGCAGTAAACGTTTTGAAAAGCGTAAACTCTCGATGTGTAACCAAGTCACTTGTTCGCCTTTTAACAGAGGGGCTGCTGCTGTCCCCCCCCCGCCTTTTACCCCTGGAAGCAGCGTCCAAAGAGCCTCGTTTCCTCTGCTCGTTTGGACCGTTCGCCCTCGCTCATCGCCGCTCCGTGTGACTTGTCGGACCCTCCCTAGTTGTATCGTTTCTTATCGGCAGGCTCGGTGGAAACAGCCACCATCTTTCCTGTTATCTTTTTAGTTACGTTGTGTGGCCACCTCCTAAATCACCATACGGTTCATCCTGCTGCCCGAGCTCCCTCCAGCCTTCCTGAAAACTGCTCACTGTGTGTCTGGGTGTGTTTGGATTGATTGCATTGTTCCCAAGGGGGCGTCCTGGGTCTCCGTTCAGCTCGGTGGCTGCGCCTCCTGCTCTGGCTTTTCATTTTTCGTGTGTTCTTGCTGTTTGGTTCCCCATTAAACCACAACTGGGGGATCTTGAGATTGCACTTTTTACTTTCTCTGTGGTTTGGGTTTTATGTATTTATTTGGCATGGCTTAACTGAACAGGAAAGGGGACGTGGCACATGCGGAGAGGGACCCTAGCTGAGCTTTGCACTCTTTTGAATTGGTTATCTCCAGCCCTGAATAAAAGAGCTTAATCTGCTTCCCACTGACCCCTCCCTCTAGGCTGGCTCTGTAGGAGATCAGAGAAATAACCTGCTGTTTGCTTGGTGTATTTTACCTGCTGCTGCACCTGTGCATAGGGTCTGAAAAGCCTCGGCCGGCAAGTTGGTTCCTTCAGGCTGGCTGGCCGTGTAGCCAGCCTTCCACTGGAATCCTGCATTTCCCTGGTGCTGAGTCGATGAGATGGCTGGACCTTTGTAGCATTTGATGGGGGGGGGGGGGTCTTTGATTACCGTGTATATTCTACTAAATAGTCAGTTTTATCCAAGCTGCATTCATATTTCTGCTCTGGATCTGAGAGAGACCCGTGCGTGTGGCTTTTGAGTCATGGTTTTTTAATCTCGCGGAAATTGGGTGTGACACCAGCATCCCTGGGAGAGGCCTCCGTTTTTAGCCATACACTGTTAGAACACCCGATTGATTTGGGCAGCCCTTAAGGGGGTGGGGGGGGGAATGAGGAAACGGTCAAATCTCTCCCCTATTAGGCACTTGCTGCTTCCGCCAAGGGGGTTATTAATGGGTTCTGGGAATCCAGGCTCTTTTTATATTCCTGTTTTTTAACAGGTGTGTGATGCTTTGTGTCTGTGCTTGCTCGCTGCGAAGGTGTTTGAGATCTCAGATGGCTGCTCATAAAAAGAGAGTCTACAGTCAAATTGGGAGTCAGAAAAGGGGCACAGGCATTTGCATAGGGTCCATTAAAAAAGGTATTGTGTGTGTACGTACACACAAATCCAAGGCAAGTAAATGCAACTGGTGATGTTCTTCTAGCATTACAGCCACCTGCAAGATAGGATCTAACAAAATAAAATTAACAAAGGCTCAGTTAGAGGTACCCGAAGCCCAGGCTACAAAACCTGGATTTTACAGTGTCATTTATAATCTGGGTTTCCGATACCAACAGTATTGCAACTGTGCCTCTCCGAAGGAGGGGTGGGTGAAATACCATGCTGGAGGGAGACAGGCAACCAGTGACCATTATCATCTCTCAGAGCCAAGTTGCAGCATTGTAGTCTGAAGCTGCCCTCTCCCCACCCCTGGTAACAGGATTTCTACCTGCTGTGTCTAATGGTGCTCTAATCCTATGGAGGATTGGCATAATTAGGTGCAATGTGTGGAAAGGAGGCGGAGGGGAATGAGAAACCGCCTAGGAAAGTGAGGGGGTACGCAGAGAGATGCTATGACCTCGACTCGCAGCATCACGGGGAAATCATTGCGTCATCACGGGGAGATGATTCCACCCGTGTTCCCGCCTCACTTACTTCGAAAACTAACTTCTTCTTCGCCCTCGGACACCCATTTGGAAGGTTTCAGGTTGCTCCTCTTGCAGCTGGCTGACTGACAGCAGAACCAATTCCTTTCTAACTTCTAGTATTGAAGACTAAGACCCCCCCACACACACACACTCCTCATCAGCAATGCACAGCATGTAAATTGGCACTCCAGTGGCTCCCCTTTGTTTTTAGGTGCGTGGGGTGGCCGGGTGGGGGAAGCTGCTGGATGCAGCCAGATGATGAGTAAAACGATCTGTAGTTTTGAGGGGTTTGAGTGGTAGGATATTGTCAGAACCAAATGGATTTATCACAGGAGAAGGTCTCCAGGCTTGCCTCCGGTAGCACCTACTCTGCAGACGGCATCGGTCTGTGGTGTTCAACTGGAAACGCTGATGGATTAAAAAATACCCTCTTCCCTGTCAGTTCTGCACAGAAGGATGGCTCTCAGGTGTGTTGTCTTGCTTTTGCATGTGACGGTGACTGGCTATGGGGAGGAGGGGAAGAGAGTATTAGGGTCGCGTCCTCTCTTTAAGGGAACCCCCCCCCATATCCCTGGTGCTCAAGATCTTTTATCCCTTTGTGTGAGGTTGTTTGCCCTCTACGTTATCCCCTGTCAGTCTGTGGTATTGATACGTTCCGTATAGTTCTGGGGCTGAAGAAACCCCGATCTTTAAGGAAATAGTCATCGGCTTTTTGGGGGCGGTGTGGGTGAAGGGGTGGAAGGTAATTGGCATCCAAGCATTCTGAGCTGCAGAGATGGCTTGGCGCAGCGAGCGGCATGACTTTCGCGCTAATGCCACATCCCAATCCATGGCCATTCTGGATCCTGCCAGCGCAGGGTTTTTTGCGGGCTGGGACCTCGGGCGTGTGTTGGTGTAGTGAGTGTGTGCTCTCTCTGTAAGCGTTGGTGGGGAAGGGGAGAGCTGAGCCCTCATCCATTAAGTGCTTCATCCCTTTTTCTTGGGATTGAAATTGAGCGCTGTTAAGAGAATGCTCCAGCTTCCGTTGTGTTTGTGCCTTCTTGTGCGGTGGAGCAGCTGGGTGTGAGGTGGAAGGTACGGTATGTGTTAGAGAATCTCTTTCCAATACAAGTCTGGGGGCTAGGAGTGGGAGCAGTAGCCGCTGATGAGTGAATAGATCTTCTTTTACCTCTGGGCTGCATATTAATTGACAGCCAAACCCTCATATTTGGTTCCTTTCCTTAATGGCAGCCTCCTTCTGGGAGGCACAGTTGTCTTGTTAGCCGCTGGAATCCTGGGCTCTGCCACTGAATCCCGTTGTGACTTCGGGCAAGCTGCTTCTGCCTTGCGCCAGATCTGTAAAGTGGGTGTATCCGAGCGACGCTGCCACGGCCGAGAGGAGGGCTGACAGTCAGTCCACGTTTCTGAAGTGCTCTGATCCTTGGATGAGAAGGGCAAAGTGAAACTCTGGTTCTGCTTTTAGTGGTGCTTCTGGTGCCTTGGTTTGGAGGGGAATTGCCTCTGCCCCAGCCCCAGAAGACAGGACTGCGCAAAACCACTGGTTTACTGGGGGGGGTGAGGGGGAGGAGGGGAGAATGTAAGTTCTGATGCCTCTTGGATCCCTGAAGCCTATTGGTACATCCGTGATGCCTGTGTCTTACCAATGCCGAGCGGAGGGATGTACTAAAACCGAAGAGAAGTAAACCTAACGTGTTTGGGGGATAATTGACAATGCTTTAATGTTTTCAGCTTGGAGCAATTTTCTCCCGACTGCATTAAAGCACAATTTACAGAATCAATCAAAACCAATTGAAAATATTAGGATGTAGAGTCTGTGTGTTTGGCTTGGGGTGTTTTATTAGTGTTTTTTTTTTTTTTTTTGCAGAGCCATCCAAGTATTCAGGGAGTGTAACGTCTCCTGCTCTGCAAGGAACTGCTCTTGCTTTTAGTCTTTGGCATTGCTGTTAGAATAATGGTATAAACCATTAACATGCAGCCGTGCTTTGTTCCAAGGGCGATGAGGAACTAGGAACAAATGCTCAGAGAATCGGGGCAAGCAGCTCTAAAAGGAAAATGGTTTGCATCAACCCTGCAGAGATGCTGCCTGCGCTGTCTGGCTTCTGATCCTGGTTCTGTGTGTGTCCTTCCCTGCCTCCTCCCCACGCTTGTGTTTTCAGCATGGGCGGTTTACATTTTCCACCAACAGCTGAATCCCCCCCCCCCCCTTGGTTTAAAGCGGTTGCATCTGCCTTCTAACAGGCTTGCAACTGCTGCTTGCCTAGCACTGGGCACTAAAAGCTTGTTTACCCTCCTTCCCCGGCTTCTGACGGCCTTCTCTTGCTCAGAGCTACAGCTGGGTTCCGAAGCTGAGCCCTCCAGGGAAGTGGGGTTGTCAGAGGGGCTGCAGCCTGCTGGCTAGCTGAATAGAAAGGAAGACTGTGGTGTTTTTTTGTTTGTTAAACTTTCCAAAGGGAAAGGATAGAAGGCAGCATCTTCCCGTTGTGTCCCCTATGGCTAGAAATGATTGATGGGGCTTCCCAGTGCCATTTCTCTCTCTTTTTACCCATCTTGGTGTGTGTGTGTGTGCGTGTGAATTTGCACTCAGCGCTGAAACAGTGGCAGAGCACAGCTCCAGCCTGGCCCGCTTGCAGGATAAGCAGGGGGTGTCTGTGAAAAGTACCTCCAGTGTCTTGGTGACATTGTGCCCGTCCCTTTACCCTGAGGGCGATGTGCCCCCTGCAGAGTCTGACCCAAAAAACCCCACTGATGTGGCAACTTTATCTTTCCAAGGAGATGGCACCAGGCACAGTATCTGGATTTGCATAAGGAGGGAGGGTTGAATCTTAAACACTGAGTCACATAAAATTTGAATATAAGTTGCTTGATTGTTCTGTGGGAGACATCCAGTGAAGTGCTGCTGATGGGATGCGGGTGGTAAAATGCTCTTTAATCTGGAGAAGATGCTGGAGTGGGGTTTGATTTCTGAATGAAATACGTGATCTTGATCTGTTAAGAGGTGGATTCTGTGTGTGTCACCGGGCTGGACCATAGAACTCTGGGTGCGTTGGGGGGGGGACACCAGCTGCTCCCCCGG
Organism: Mauremys mutica; assembly: GCF_020497125.1. Classification (NCBI taxonomy): domain Eukaryota; kingdom Metazoa; phylum Chordata; order Testudines; family Geoemydidae; genus Mauremys; species Mauremys mutica. Next base: position 7,233,152 of record NC_059095.1, read on the forward strand.
CGTGATGCTGGCTGCTGTGCTGGGAGGCAGATGGCTATGGAATGCCTTGGGGATGGTAGCTGATACAAGCTGCGGGTTGCCATCAAGCATGGGACTGACCATCAGGTAGCCGATCAATCTGACGTTGCAGCAGCTGTGGCAACATTCGCCTCAAAGCCACACAAAGCAAAATGCTCTGGAGATGGAGTTAACAGGATTCTCTTCTTGTTTTTCATCCTCTGCTCTGAACCGTGTTTCAGGAGCTTCAGGGGAAAACTGGAAAAACAGTCAATTTTTCATTTCTCAGAGGGTGCAAATTAACCAGTGACTCACGGTGCGGAACTCAGTGTCACACCTTGGAACCCACGTGGTGCATGTGCCGGGAGGTGGAATTCAGTGGCGTGTACGTGTCTGTTCCTTCAGCTGAGCACTTGACAAACTGAGCTCTGACCTGCTTGGACACTAAACGTCCCAAGGTCCTTTCGGTAAGAGGAGGAGTCCGCCCAGGTGTCATTGGCCAGACTCTCTCCCTTTCTCCCCCGCCCCCTTTAGCTGCGCATAACTACTGCGCTCCACCAGCGAGGTGGCTGCATTCAGTGCCATAGGCACCGACTTCCCCTCTTCCCCATGGGTGCTCGACCCTCCCTCTGCCCCCGGCCCCACTCCACCCCTTCCATGAGGCCCCGCCCCTGCCCCATCTCTTCGCACCCCTGCCCCGCCCCCATTCCAACTCCTTCCCCAAATCCCTGCCCTGGCCCCGCCTCCTCCCCTGAGCGTGCCACGTTCCCCCTCCCCCCTGGAGTGTGCTAATGCTGCCAAACAGCTGTTTGGCGGCCTCCGGGTGAGAAATACTGGGAGGTAGGCGGAGGAGCGGGACCCAGCGCACTCAGGGGTGGAGGTGGGGCAGGGGGTGCATAGCACCCACTAATATTTCCCCTGGGTGCTCCCTGTGAGGTGGGGCAGTGCTATTAGCCTCATGTTGCCGAGGACGAGCGGCAAGTTGAGTGACATTCCCAGGGTCACCTAGGAAGTCTGTGGCGGAGCTGGGAATCTAGCCTAGGTCTCAGGTCCTAGCTTAGCATTATAACCATCCTTAGCCTGCGTTCGGCATGACTCACTATTGCTTCTCTTTGCGCTGGGTGGGACCATTCTAGCCGACCGCTCCTCTCCTTTTCCCGGGCCCTCTCGGGGGGGGTAGGGGGGGGCGGGTGTGCATGTCGATGGGGTAGAGAAGATATTTTCCATTCTCTTTCCTTCCACCTGGGTGCTCCAGTGCCATCCCTCCTCCCCAGGCTTATCGCCTGGAAGGGGGGATGAAGGCGGAGAAAGAGGGTGTCCGCCTTTTTCTTCCCCTCTTCAGATGCTGGATGTCCTCCAAGTACAGTGAATTCCAGTGCTCAGCGTTCGGAGAGGTGTTGGCTCAGGGTGGGAGGGACCAGCTGACTTTCTAGTTAGGGATCATTCCAATTACCTTCTTGTGAACCCCATGGAGGCTGCATCGACCCCAAAGGGAGGATCGTTTTGCGCTTGGGGTCGAAATGATTGATTTCTTGCAGCCTCTCTGGAATGTGGCTGTGGGAAGCAATTGTTCATTCCCTGCTGGGCCCAGAACTACTTCTAGGTGTTCCTGGGGCTAGGACGGAGCATTTTGCTTCCTGCTGAGAGGTCGCTCATGCAGTAGTAGGGTTGAGAAGGAGAATCCTTGTTCTCCGAAGTCCTGCATCCCAAACAGCAGGATGCATCGTAGTGCTGTTTGTTTGCAGTCAATATCTGGTGTTTTGCATGTGCTGCTGTCATGTGTAGCTGCATGTGTACCTGCCTGAGAGGAGGGATGGTCTGATGGCGAAAGCACAGGACCAGGAGTCATGAGCGCGGGTTTTAATCACAACCTGCTTGTTGACTTGCTGTGTGACTTTGGGCATGTTGCTTGTTTTACCCCTGCCTCTACTTTCCTCATATGTAAAATGGGCGTAACTTATTTACCCATGAGGTACTGGGAAGCTTTACTTACATTTGTGAAAGGCTTTGAGCTCCGCGGATGAACTCCAAAGAGAAGTGCAAAGTACTGCTGTAAATGTTTGCCTGGCTTCCAGGAGTGCCTTGAGCCTAAACAGGAGGCTGAATGCCAATCCCCTGCATTCATGTCTCCCTTCGCTGTTGCAATATAAGGCCTGGCTCGGGGTCAAGGTGTGACCTCCCCCCCCCCCCCCCGGCCTGATTCTCAGTGCATCTGGAGTGGGCTGCTAAGCCTGCAGCCATTAGCTGGATGTGCCCTGTTCTGAAACACACCCAACTGGCAGTAATTACAAAAGGAGCCATATTTCAGATCAATTGCTGGATGGGAGAGAATTGCTGCTCCTGCCTAATTGATTATTGGAAACTGTTAATTGTTCCCTGCCAGATTGATTTATTAACCAATGAGTTTGCTGGCACTTTCCTTTTTCCTGTGTGCAGCGAGGTCCCATATTTTACAAGGAGAAAGGCATACATTTTTCTAATGGAGTAATAGGTGCCTCGGATTGAAATAATACTCCTGCTTTGCTTTGCTAACGGACTCCAGTTAAATGTCCTGGGAAGGAGACTGTGAGCAGGCCAGAATGTGTGTGAAAAATCGTCTTTATAGGACAGTTGCATTTTAATCCTCGCTATTAGGAGGAGGCAGGCGGAGTAGTGAGCACTGAGAAGCAGTGTGGTCAGTGGGTAGAGCGGGAGATTGACAGGACTGGCGCCTAGGTTGAACTTCCTGTTCTGCCAAGGGGGAGTCTGATCTAGAGGCTAGGGCAGGATGACTGGGAGTCAGGACTTCTGGGCTCTGTTCCTGCCTGGCTTAAGAATTTAAGCAAGTCACTCGGCCTCTCTGGGTGTCGGTAAACCCATCTGTAGCATGGGGTTAACGCTTACCAGCCTTGCAGCGGTAGGGGTAAGTCTTGGCTAAGGTTTGTAAACCCCTTCTAAGATAATTCGGTGAGACTGCGTTTCCCTAGCATCTGTGTATTGATTATTTCTATTATCGGAGCCCCCGTCATGGCCCAGGACCCCACTGTGCTAGGTGCTGTACAAACACAACAAAAAGACGGTCTCTGCTCCAAGGAACTTACAATTTAACCATCTCAGTCCGGTATGAAAGAGGGGCTGAATGCAGCTTGTGTTCTAAAGGAGAAGGGGTTTGTTTTTTCTCTCAGTGGCAACAAATAACATTCATATGATATTTTTTTGGGGGGGATCCCTTTCTTCATGTAGTGTGACATGTCGCAGTGAAATGCACACTTAATTCTGTTGTCTTTATCGTCACCTGGCTTAAAGAGATCTCAGATGCCCAGCTAGGCAGGTCATTAGAGCAGCTGATACATTGTTATTGATTCAGGGCACTGTCCCAGGTCTCTGGTTAAAAGGTATTTATGGAAAGCGATGGTTTAGGATTAATTGCTCCTCTCCCAGATCTGTTCAGGAGGCTTGGCACAGACTGACTCAGATATCCCAAATCAGGTGCAAACTGGACATTCTCCAAATCCAGTCTTGGGCTTGACACGCAGAGTTAATCACCTGCTGGTGGTAAGACAACAGAGTCCAATTTTCCTGATTTGGCACGTAATGATGAAGAATGGCCTAATTCACTGCAGCATAATGCAGTGTTTGGTCCTACAGCCTGCCGGGCTCGTGTGGCCTAACCCAACAGGGACGCCTTGAATCACTTGGACCAGGTGGCTAAATAAACTAACAATTTGACACCACACAGTGGGCTGAAAAAAAATCGACCTAACCCGATGCAACTGTACAAGTCTGATCTAAGTGCTTTGCTTACTATAAAGTACATTTGATATGGCTTCCAGAGTAGTTCATCCACTCTTCCATGCTGTTTGGGGACTGAGTGGGCAGGGAGATTAGACGTAGCTTGTCCACTGGAGTGATCTCCTGTGGCCCGCCACAGCATATGGATTGTATCCCGAACCTTAGTTTCTAATTAAAGTATAATTTTGTAGCAATTACAAGACTGCAGGGTAAGGTACAGTGAAGCCAGCCCTCACCACGTCCGCAGTCCAGATCTGTGGCAGAGGGAGATGATTCAGTTGCATTCAATGGGTGCTATTGTGTAATTTACCCACGACTTTTGAATTTTGAGTCTAAAGAGTGTTACTAAACCTGAGAGAACTTATAAATGTCTGCATGATTTAAAAAACAAAAAGCCTTCCACAAATAACCCATTTCCCATAGGGTGACCAGATGTCCCAATTTTATAGGGACAGTCCTGATTTTTGGGTCTTTTTCTTATATAGACTCCTATTACCCCCCAACCCCTGTCCCGATTTTTCACACTTGCTGTCTGGTCACCCTAATTTACTATGAGTTTGTGGAGGGAGAGGGTAGGGAGAACTCCAACATTCCCAGGCTGCATGGAAAGTCCAAATGCATCATGAGAAATCAAATAGTGAAAGTGATCATGAGCAAATGTGAAATTGACCAGTCTAGTTTCACTGCCTAAGCAGAGGGAAAAGGTAAAATATTGGTGAAAAGTGAATTAGTGTCAGATCCTTCCAGTTTTACTAATGAACCTTACTCCCTCCTGTCCGAGGATCTCAGTGCTTTGACTTTAATCTAGAGATGGTGATCGAATGCAGTGGTTCTCAACCAGGGGTCCGGGGCCCCCTGGGGGGCCGTGAACAGGTTTCAGGGGGTCCACCAAGCAGGGCCAGAGTTAGACTCCCTGGGGCCCAGAGCAGAAAGCTGAAGCCTTGCCATGCGGGGTTGAAGCCCGGGGCCCTGAGCTCTGCCATCTGTTGCTGAAGTAGAAGCCTGAGCAACTTAGCTTTGTGGGCCCCCCCCCCCCCCCCGGCGTGATGTGGGGTCCTGGGCAGTAGCCCTGCTTGCTGCCCCCTAATGCTGGCTCTGGCTTTTATATTTAGAAAAATGTTGTTGTGGCACAGGTGGGCTGTACAGTCTATAGCATGTTGCGGAAGGCTCAGAAAGAAGAAGGTTGAGCCCCCCCCGATCTAATGCATCACACACGGGTCTAGATGTTTGGAGCCTCGAGTTCTCTGCCCAGCTTTGCCACTGCCCTGCTGCGTGACCCTGGGCAAATCACTTCTCTGGCTGCTCTTCCCCTACCACTCTGACTTCTGCTTAGAGCATCAGCTCTGTGAGGCAGGCCCTGTCTCTTGCTGCCCGGCCAGTGCCAGCAGAACAGGGCCCTGAGCTTGGTTGGGGTCTCTAGATATTACTGTAACATAAAGATCATTGTAAGAATCAATTACAACTTTAAAAAATTCTTTCATTTTAAGTCCCGGAATTATACCCCACAAACAAGCTGGGTGTGTTACAAACCAGCTTCCTTTTCCCAGCTGGAGCGTAACGTTTTGTGGGGGGCCACTGCTTCACACATGATCCTGGGTCTAACCTTTCCTATCTGATGCTTTGGCCATGAGCCCTATATTCTGGACGTGGACTCAGTGGCCAAGCGTGCGGATTGTTTTATAACGGAAGTGATTTTTGGTTTCTTTGACAGCCCAGCCTAGTAAGCTGGAAACTTTTTGTCTCTTTATTTTTCCGTCTCTCACCAGTCTTCCGGGGCTGTTCCAATCTGCTTCTCCCAGGCTTTCATTTCCCACTCCCGTGTCGTTCGCTCGGCTTACCAACTTATCTAACTTGGCGTCCATATTTGCAGTAGCTGCCTGGACTCTGGCTGATTATTTTTGGCTCTGCTCGTCTAGCCGAGTGTGTCCTGCGTGCCCCGTGCATGAGTTCTCGCTAAGCCGCTGCTGGATGGCAGCAACCCAGCCCCAGGGATTCTAAAAGTAATTTTCTGTCTTTGTTGCCCTCTTGACGCTCCTGGAGATGGTGGCTGTTGGGATGCGTGATTTTCCTAAGCCTGTTAGCTTTGAGCTCCAGAACCGCTTTTAAATACAGAGCGGTGGATTAACATACAGAGCTCCCCTGGGGACGTGTTTGGCTGGGGAATGGCACTCCTTGAGGGTGTGGCTGACTGGCATCACTCAGGAGCCCTGGTGCTAGGTGGCATGTGCCGCATGCATTCAGATGTTGACATAGAGCAAAGAGCTGTCAAACTGCTAAACAGAAGACTGGCCAGACTGGGTCAGACCAAAGGTCCATCTAGCCCAGTGTCCTGTCTTCTGACAGTGGCCAATGCCAGGTGCTCCAGAGGGAATGAACAGAACAGGCTATCATCCAGTGATCCATCCCCTGCTGCCCACTCCCAGGCTTTGGAGGAGAAGAGGATCACGTTCTATATTTAATGGTGGCCCGCGGACCAGGGTGTAGATTAAGACTGCATACTCCCTGCGGAGCCCGCTGAAGTCAGTGGGAGGTTTGTACAGAGGTTGAGGAGTCGGGGGAGAAACACGGCCCTCCAGTAGTAAGCAAATGTCTAGTTGCTTGTTCAGGGCCTTCTTGTTCCTCCAGCTGTGCTGTCCTTGTGGCTGCCTGGGGTCCTGGGTGTGGTTGGTTCCCCCACCCCTCAAGTTGCGGCCGGGATGCTTGCTGGAGTGAGCGGCGGCTGCCTTGCAGCGATTCCTCCTGGGGTCCTTCTCTCTTGATGGCGTCACTGTCTGTGGGACTGGCTGCAGTGTCTGCTGGGGCCTCTCAAAGCTCCCTTCTGGCCTTGCCCACGTGGCTGGGCCGTGGTAGTTTGGTGCCTACTTCTTGTATCCGCCGTGGCCTGGGGGAAGGGTCTGCTTGTCCTGCGCTTTGCCCGTAGTCCCTTCTGCGGCTGGGTGAGGCCTGGCGGTAGCCTCGATCTAAATTTGACACCTAGGTGACTTGGTGGGGATGATCGGTCATGTGTGTCCGTCCAACCTGCCTCAAAGACGCCCATGTCAAAGACTCTGCTTGCACCTAACAGCAGAGGTTGGATCATAGCTATGTTACCTAATAGACCAGGCCTTTATTTATTGGATACGAAGGCTAGAGCTGCCGTGGAGGGTGGAAGTGGGGGGCGTTGTCCAGACAGACAAGAGACACTTATTGTAGCAGGCGGGTTTCTCACCACGCATAGTTGCCTCTGCAGAGTAGCTGTGTGGGAGTGGGGGGGGCGCTACTGGCAGAGATGGGGGTTCATGCTCTTAGCTGGATTTCCCTCCCTCCCCATGTCAAATATTCAAGCATTTGAATGCTGATGAGCGGGTCCATTTAGATCTGATGGCTTCCTCTGAACTGCCCTGGAAGAGCTCTGCCAAAATCCAATTAATGACCATGTTAGTAACTATTTATTTTCCCTGGCAGCTTGTTTACAGAGAGGAATGGGAGGGGTGACAAGGGGTTACTGGAGCCCAGCTGTTGGCTTTCAGAGGAGAGGCCCCTGCACTGAAGTGCTGGGATATGTGCCTCTCTTGAGGCTTGGAAGTCACATCAGTATGTACCTCCCTTCTGGATCCTGGCGATACCTTTGTGGTCCCTCCGCTAGGGATGTAATATCCTGCCTTTCAGCAGACAGCCCCTGGTCAGTCCCATTTTTCCATCCCTGACTGCTGTAGTCTCACTCTTGTCCTGCGCCCCCTGTCTGTTGAATCATTTGTCTTACACTTAGATTGTGAGCTCTTCAAGGCAGAGACCAACTTTGTTTGTACAGCTCCTAGCACAACGAGGCTGGGGCCTCTGGGTGCTATTATGGTGCAAATAACTAATACAGCCTGTTTCAGTTTTCCATGGCAGTGTTTGCAAGTGTAAAGATTGGGGTACATTCGAAAACTTGCTGTGGTTTAACTGAATGGGGTTTTTAATCAATTTAGCTAAACTGGACAAACCACTAATGTAATGTAGATGCCCTTAAACCGGCTTAAGCTTTGGTTAAACCAGTTTAGTTTAATTTGGTATCTTGCTAAACTGATTTACAGTGAGTGTTAAGCTGGTTTAAGGGCATCTACATTACGTTACGAGTTTTCATGGGTGTAAATAAACTGACTTTAAATACCTGTTCTGGTAAACCCATGCAAGTCTTCTGATGTAAACCAGTCCTAAATAGAGAGTGTGTGTGTGTGTGTCTCTCTCTCTCTCTCTCTCTCTCTCTCTCTCACCCACACACACCCACACACACACTATGTGCATTGTAATGTACTCATTTGTGCTGCCTTTGTGTTCTGCATTATCAGCCTGGTCTTGGGACAGCATCTAGAATGCTAACTAAATAGGGTATTAGTTGGAATTTATCCAGTACCCTGTTGTCTTAATTTGCAGTAAAATGTGACACTTTAAATATGTACTCTGGTCATTCCCAAACCAGACAATGCACAATAACTTATTTTGTGTCTGGGAGGTTTTAATAAGCTTTCTAAATGGTCTGGGTTGTCTCCCCTTTTCCCTCCCACCCAGATGACTTTTGTGCTCCTCTGTGCATCCATCAGCAATGGGTCCGAAGGGGCCTGGAATTAAATTGAATTCAAGAATGTCCTGACTCTTCGTGGGCTTCAGATAACATGGCTTCATTTTCTTTTTCGTTTGTCAACAGTAAACGTGTGTTGAGATGTGTGGTTACACCAGTTAACCCCATGCTCTGGGTACGTAAATCCCAAAGCTGGAGGCGAAGCGCTCTCCGTCTCTGGAGGCGAGTAACTGTGCCTCTGTGACCATTCACCCTCTCTCAATAAACTCCGCAGTTGCAGCATTCAAAATGGCTTTAAAGGGGAGGGGAGATAATACTTTGGTACGGGCATGATTCCTCAAAATGGAATAATCTCTTCTCAGGAAACAGTGGTCGTGTTTGAAATTCAGTGTTTGAGATGGTTAAATCTTATCTTAACATCTCTTTGAGCTAACTGCTTAAAGCGGTACTGCAAAGGGAAAAAACCTATTAAAAATCCGTGTGTTGCTGATAACTTCGCAGAGCATTGAAGCTGAGAGACGTTCTTATAAAAATCAAATTTATTGTTCCTCCCCTTCGCCCCCCCCCAGTAGTTTTTCCTGCATTTCCTGCTCACTGCAACAATTAAACTTATTGATCAATTTCACTTTTGTGGGTAGTCAGTTTCATTTCCTGGTTTTCCAATGTCACCATGGTGCTTGTGTGTGGATTGCAAACTTTGCAGGAACTGTTCTTTTAAAAAAGCTCTGATAGAGCTGAAGGCTTAATCTCTCTCTCTCCATCCACCACTCTTGTATCTGGTTTCTTTCTTATTCTCACAAAATCTAAATTAAGTGGATGGTGTTTCTCGGAGCCCACACTGATCAGGATTTTCTTCTTCCTGGCTTCTCTCTGTTAACAGCTGCTTGCCTGCTTTACTGTCACACACGTGAGGAAGGGTTTTCGTCCTCTCCTCTCTGTCCGTTGGAAAGGCGGAGGTCGTAGGAAACTGGGCAGCAGTTCCCAACTCTTCACGTGACGTTCCTGTTTCGCCCCGACAGGGATCGTTCTGGAGGCTGAGAAAGCGAGGGCAAAGGACAGGTCACTGTGCTGCTCCATTCACTCAATCAGGCCTCTTTCCATGGGGAATTCTGACATGGGATAAATGGGTGGGGGTGGGGGTGGGGGGTAGTTCTCCCTTATCTGTTGGGAGCCCAGAATAGAAAAGGGGATTTTTTTTTTTAATGGAAGATCAGGCAAGAGGAAGAGATGTGGGTTGGGGGGAGCTTTCCCCAGGGTTTTCATAGCCATGGATATATTGTAGGGCAACTGGATTATTGCTAATATCGCCCCTTTCTCTGTAGCATTCATATAAATCAGTCTCTTGCTCCCCTGGCTGGCCCTCTTCGACCCCTTACTCATGTTCAGTAATGAACCTTTTTTTTTTTAATGAGACCTTCCTTGTGCCCCGAAATTCTTCTCTGTTCCAGCTGCCTCCCTCCAAGCGCCACAGCGGCTCATGCGAGGGACTGAGGTGTTTTAGTCCCTTGGTGGGGGAAGCTCTGCGCTCCGCATGGCTCTGCACTAAAATAGCCATTCATCGTAAGCCGGTGGCCGTCACGTGTGCGCAGAACAGGGAAGGCTGTGGCGGCAACCCTTATTTGGGGATCAGAAATGGCACGGTTCAGAAACGGCAAGAAGATGCTGCCTGTTAAAATGCTGCTGCTCCTCTGACACCTGGCCACCCACCAGTTACTGCTGCGCAGGGGGACTCTTTTCATGGCAGTGGGAGGGCACTAACCTGTGTTGCTATGCTGGACCCCCACATAGGGGAGGGTCTCTCAGGCAAAACAATACCCTAAAATGGAATCTTTTGTCAGCCTGCTTAGACTGTGCGTTCCTCGAGGCAGGGACCACAACCCCCCCTCTCTTCATACCACACTTTCCATGCCGTGATCACAGAACAGGAGAAGCCAGCCAGTTAGATCCTTCCTTTTCTCCATTCCCAGCTTATTTAAAAAAAAATATATACCAAAACGTTTACATATAACGTACATGAACATTAAAAAATTATTTTAGGACGGCTGCCAAGAAAAATCTCTCCCACTGCAGGGCTTTCTGGGTAACTCCCTGAAAATTACCATATAGGCCGTAGTGCTGAGGCTGCTGGTCTGACGCTGCTGCTGTGACAGTTGCTAGAACGCTGCTCGTGATGCTCTGTATTTAAAATTCAGATGAACGTGTGGCGCATTCAAGTCCGGATTGCAGCAGCCTGTCACGTTTCTGGCTTCCGTGCCCTGCACCACGGTGTTGAACCCTGGTTGAATGTGCTGCGTTTTGTAGCATGCAACCCCACCAAAAAGCAACAGGTAACCAAATGCAGACTAGGCACGATCAAAAAGAGAGAGATTTCCTATAGCTTCCTCCCAAGAGCGGGGTGGGTTGCCTGCCTGCCTCGGACTGGGAAAGAGTCTTCACTTCCGATTATGGAATGGCTTTCCATCATTTCCCCCCCTGCGCCCACTCTGCTGCATATAAGTTTTTAGGCGCAGGAGATAGTTACCTTCCCTGAGTGTCTGGGGAATCCCATAACCTAGATGGAAAAACACTTTCATTAAAAACAGTTTATTAAATGCAGGCTTGATAGCCCTGGTCTAGTGTTTAGAAAGAAACTCTGGACTCCTGGGTTCTGTTCGCACCTCTGTTTGTTTTAGGACCTTGGGCAAGTCACTTTCCCTTCTCAGTATTTTAATTGTCCCCATCCGTGAAACGGGGATATTTGCATACCACACGGGTAATATTGTGAAGCTCGGCTTGATCTTTGTCAAACTCCAAGTGAAAAGCGTCGGTGGATGGAGAGGTTGTAGGTGAGAAATGAGTGTGAAATAGAAGACGACTGTGCTTACCTAGCCCTAGCTGCTTTCATTGTAAGCAGGAAGCCAAGGTGACTGAATCATTTGAGAGCCCCTATCCCCAAGCCACTCTGATACCTGGCAGCAGGCATTGCTGATCTTCCATTTGGGATGATGGATCATTTCGTTTAAATCTTGCTGAAATATAATATTAATCACAGTGTCAGTGTCCCACCTTCATTATAGTTTCCTGATAAACATCTCCTAATCAGGGAGTGATCTCTCTGCTCTGCCAGAAGCCACGCAGGGATAATTAATACATTTTGGAGCTGGGAGAGGGAGCCGGCAATGGGTTCCTTGTCTTTCCACCCCCATCTCTCACCTTGTCGGGAGAGAATTGCTCACTCGACCGATAAATAAAGCAATAAGCAAACCTCGTCTTTCCAGGACAGCCCAGTGCATTAGCATGCGTGGTCACCCTGTTCAGGGTCTTAAAGTCCATCTCTGGGTGATGCCTGGCTCCCTTTCTAAGCGGGGCATTAGAGTAGCCTCTTGCCAGCAGGGGCTCCAGAAGGTCACTGACCGCCGCCTTGTGCCTCTGTCTGAGTGAGCTGTGCAAACGCAGCCTCTCCACGGCCCTGCCGGATGCAAAGCATTCTCCCCTACCTTGCAAATGGGCAACCGAGAGGCAGAAAGGACCGGTGCCTTTCCCGTGATCAGCGGATGTTAGGGCTGGGAAGAGAGACCAGGTCTCCCGAGTCCCCGACCCCACTGCCTGCCACAGGTGGTCCGTCAACAGCTGGGCCCTTTCCCCTGACTCCCCCGCTTCAAGCAGATGTGGGAGCTGGGGCAACGGATTCTGGGGGACACTCGAGAGCAGGCTCATGCTAGGAGAAAGGCTGGTGTCTTCCATGCCCGTGCAGATACAGAGACCAATGATGCAGCCGCAATATGTGTCTCCCTCCCTCTCGAAGCAGGGTAGAGCTCACGGTAGGGTAGAACCAGGGTGTCCTATTGAACGCAGTGGAATAGCCTTTGAATCCCGAGCTTTCCTGCCGATGGAGGCTTGCTTCATTCCACTCTTGATTGGATTTACTGTCACAGAAGGTTCTGCTGCCTTGCCGGAGACTCTGATCACGGGAGCGAGGCATCGGGCTCCGTCAGCCAGCCAGATTGGAGGAGCAGCGGCAGTGAAGTGGGAACAAAGACACCCCTCTGAAAGCAGCGTGGAGTGTATAGCGCAGGGGCCCAGGAGTCAGGATTCCTGGGGGCTATTTCCATCTCTGCCAGTGACGGCCTCCATCCCCCGCTCCCTTCTGCCGTGGGGGTGACACCTGCCTCCCTGGCAGGATGAATCTCATGGAGTTCCTTGGCTTGAAATGCACCGTGGACTGTAAATGGCTGCTAATATTTGGAGGAGGACACAGCAGCAGTGACAGCGTGGTTCTGCTTCACCAGGAGAAACCAGAGCCGGAGAACAAGCGCTAGGTTGCTTATTGAATATCCCACAGCTCTTCTTTAGGGGAGAGACCAAGCGCTTTCTGCGGCTTCTCTGTTTGACCTTCAGCACTGGAGTCAACCAGTTAGAAGTCCCCAGAGGGCTCTGGGACAAACTTGACCTCCTCAGTTTTTCTTTTCTAAAAAAACCCCTTTTCCTGTTTCTGCAGCATCTCTTCCTCCTTGGCCAATGCTGGATCATGTGCAGAATTTCCCTTTTTCAGTTGATTTCCTGTTGTCTTTTGTACCTCCTGGGTTCTGAAAATTGTCTCTGCCCCCTGCCACAAAGCTCTTTGGACCGGGGAGAGGAATGTCCACAGGTCTCTGGATAAAAATCTGTTTATACGGTCTCAGCTGTTAGTTTTGGTTTGCTGGGCTGGACTCTGTTTTTTAACGTCTCTGCTCTAATCCATCAGAAAATATGGCCAGTGAAATATTGTCACTGCTGAGCTCTTAAGCTGCCTTCTAATCATGGGCTGGAGACCTGTTTATTAAAGTCCAGGAAGACACAGAAAAACCAGCACCCCCCTCACACAGTCCTGAGTGGAGGGTTCCTCTGGGCAGCCCAAGCACAAGGGATTCACTTAGTTTCCTCTCCGTTCTCAGTGGCCTTGGGGCTAATGCTGTGAACTAACAAGGGGAAGGGACCGCCTGGGGGTGTTGGACACGGCTTTGCCTTTAAAGCCTGGATGTTTGCTCCCAGCTCAGTGCTCCAATACTGGGTAGCCAAATTCCACTGTGCAGGCTGCACTCCGTAGTGCGTCTCACCCTCTGCTATATGCTCCTCAGCTGTGATGCGGTGGGTCTTGGGAGCCTCTGTGCTTGAATACGCAGCGTCCCGAACCCCGGAGGCGCTTACAGACCAATCGAACACAGGGGCAGCAGCTCAGAGGCGAGGGCTGGGGGATGCTTGCCGAGGTAGGGGGGCGATTTGCTAGTCGGGCTCTGTGGACCTCTGGAGGAGCCCCGACAGTTCCAGCCCAGCACCGGCTAACCCCAGCTGTTGCAGAGCCAGAGAGGGAAGACTTCGGCTTGGTCTACGTTGGCATGGCTACAGTGGGGCGAAAAAACACACCCCTGCCCGATATAGCTTTGCTGGACCAGCGCTTAGCAGTTTCTGGCTCCCAGAACTGTGCTTGGACGACTAGACTGCACACCTCTCTTGCCATTGGTTCCTAAGAGGGTGAGATGAAACCCGCGTGTGCCTCCAGGGTGAGGCAGACAGGATGCTCAGGAGCACCCTGAACTCCGAAAGGAGAGTGGCTGGCAGGCTGCCATGGGATCCCTAGGCTTCCATACCTTGAATAGGCAACAGCACCATTTCATGGTGGTTTTTATCCTGTACCTCTCCCTCACCCCACAGCCCAGACCTTGCAACTTCTGGCCTGACCAGCTACCCAGGGATAACATGAGAGGGGTTCCCAATCCTGGCACAGCTGCAAAAGCTGGAGAGGACAGGAGGGATGTTAGCCCAGTCCCCCAGCAAATCAAGGAAGGGATTTTGTCTGAGTGATAACTTCCAAATCCCGGTGTTTTGATGTCCTTGGTCACACAGATTCTTCTCCACTTCCCCATGCCCACTCATCTCCTGTGGCTTTTAACAAGCGTATGGAGGAAATCTCTCTCGCCACGCTCTCCCCCGGCTCAGAGGGTGGGAACAGCAACACGACTTTCCTCGCCTCACCCAGGCAGCATTGGATTCTGTTACCGGCCTCGCTTGCCTCCCGCCTTTGAGGCGTGCTGCATCCGGAGGACGAGGAGACACTTCCCATCCCAAGCACCCTAGAAACAGCAGCAAGTCTTCTCCTTTAAGCAAGGAAGGGGCGGGGGTGACATCTGAATAGTCAAGATTTTCTCAGAAGTAAGAGAGGAAGGTCCATAAAATATTAAATGGCCCTTGCAGCTAAGAATTCTCTCTTTTTTCAGTCCCAGCAGCCTCTTGGAGCTCTTTGCTGGGGCAAGGATGGAGAAGAAATACGGTTGGAGGTCAGCGTTCAATATTTAGTGAGGACAGGGAAAGAGTATCTATTGAATCTGGTTTCAAGGGGGTCGCTGCTCTGGTAGGATTCCTGGGCCAGGTTACGGATAAGAATAGCAGCTCTTTCATACCGCACTCTTCATCCATAGATCTTGAAGTGTTTTATGAAGGAGGGAAGTTTCATTGTCCCCAGGCTGGGAACCTGAGGCTCAGAGAGAGGAAGGGATTTGTCCAAGTGATTTGAGTGGCAGGGCTGTGACCTGAAAGATGAGGCCTGGCTCTGCTACTGACTTGCTCTGTGGCCTTGGGTAAGTCACTTCACCATTCTATGCTAGTTTCTCCTCCCACCCTTTGTCTTGTCTCCTTAGGGTATAAACTCCCGCAGGTAGGGGCTGTCTTTTAGATGATGTGTACAATACAGTGCTTGGCATAATCGGGCCCTGGTCTCAGCTGGGGTCTCTAAGTGCTGCTGTAATAAGCATTTACCTGTGCCTTCCACTGCAGGTTTTCCCCGAAGAAATAGCATTAAAATGTGCTCATGCAGCTTGTACGTAGGGTGATTTGCATAGGGCCACCCAGAATGCTTTGCACAGCTCTTTAATCTTCAGAATGTAATTAAAGTGATGCTGTCAACTGGATTTTTGTCTGAAGTTCACTTATTTTAAGAATACCATTTCTGGATAGCCCCCCCCCCCCAACAAAATTTCAGTGTATTCTCTTCTTTACATTTAACACCCCTCCCCAGTCATTTAAACTTGTAGAAATAGATTTTTCTGCTCTTATGCTTGCTGGCTCTTACAAAGGTTTTACTGAGAGCAGCAGCAGCAAAAATACCGTTTCCCACCCACTCTGTTTCTGCCCAGGTGCTTACCTGTTGCTTCTTCAGCTCCAGCTTTTTGCTGCCGCTGTTCCTGGGGAAAACACCACAACCCGCTTCTGACAACGAAAATTACTTCACGACCCCAGGAGGGGGATTGAAGAAGCCTGAGCCCACCTGAGCTCTGTCTCCCAAAGCCTGAGCCTCCACCACTCCAGGCAGGGAGCCCAAAGGGTTCAGCCCCAAGCAGGGCAGGAGGGGGGGCTGTAACCTGAGCCCCACCACCCATGGCTGAAGCCCCAGCAAGTCTAACACTAGCCCTGGCGACCCCATTAAAATGGAGTCATGACCCAGTTTGGGGTCCTGACCCACAGCATGAGAACCGCTGCCTAAGCCAATGGGAGAGAGCTTCTCCCGTCAGCATTGTTAATCCACCTCCCTGAGAGGTGGTAGCCATGTTGGCGGCAGAAACCCTCCCATCTGTCTACACCGGGGGTTGGGTCGGTATAACTGCGTCGCTCTGGGGAGTGGATTTTTCATACCGAGATAGGTCTGGTCTACGCTACAGACCTGAGTCTAAGCATAGCCCTGGGAGAGAGAGGAAGCCATCGGCAGAGCTGCCTGCCGAATGGGCTCTCGTCACAGAGAATCGGAGGCGAGGAGCCGCCTGTAACTCCCTGAAGGATTGGGGTGGACTCTCTGAACAAAAGAGTGAGGCTGGGAGTTGCAGGGGAGCAGATGGGGGTGTCTGCATGGGGGAAGCATAGGGATGAATGCCAGCCGACTGGAGCAGCATGTCCAGAAAGGCAGGTGATGCAGAAAGGAAGTACAGATCCCTGCCAACCTCCTCTCTACTGCTACACATCCATCCTCTTCCCTTCAGACCTCAGGGGTTCAGGAGCGCTGCATAGCCCAGCACAGAGGCTGACAGTACCCCACTGCATCACAGTTGTGTGTATAGCAGGCTTCGTGGCAGGGGAGAGAGTCAATTTTCAGAACCCGGAACCCAAAAAGGGGAATTCTGCACAGTCCAGCATCGGCCAAGGAGGAAGAGATGCTGCAGAAACAGGAAAAGGGGTTTTTTTAGAAAAGAAAAACTGAGGAGGTCAAGTTTGTCCCAGAGCCCGCTGCGGACTGCTAACTGGTTGACTCCAGTGCTGAAGGTCAGACAGAGAAGCTGCAGGAGCCAGCTGCAGAAAGTGCTCGGTCCCCCAAAGCCCTTTGGAGAGAAATTTCCAGGGCTCAGCACCACTAGGAGCCTAGGCCTGTTTCTCATCACAGGTAAAGGGGTTCAGGTGCCAAATTAGCCATCAGCATTGCCCTAAAGAGCCACAGTCGTGTGAATTCATTGCTTCGTTTCCTGTTTATATCGATATAATAATTATTCCTGCAGCAAAATAACTGACCAAGTATTATTATTTTATCAACTACAACTGGCTAATACAATAGTAAACGCACCCTGATTGGTTAATAACATAGCTTGGTTAATAATTCAATCACACGGTGTTTTAATATCATGTGCTGCGAAGAGACGCAGGAGACAAGTTAAATAGCCACTTGCGGCTCGCGAGCTGCAGTCTGAGTGTCGCTGTGCTAGAGGGAGCAAAGACCAGACCCCGCTTGTGAGGGAGCTGGCGAGCTGCAGCAAAGCACCCGCTGCTGTCAAAGGTCTCAGTGCAGACAGCCTCCTGATCAGGAGCTTGCTGCGTGTTTGCCTACAGTTAGGCAGTTGCAGCCAGGAGGGCCAAGGGGCCCGATCCTCCTTGCATTGAGGTGGATAGCAGATTTCTTTCCACTGACTTCAGTGGGTTCCGGTCAGGGAATGCACAAGGGGAGAGGGGGCAAGTCTACCCGGGAATCCTCTCTGTAAATTCTCAAGCCTTTCTTTTTATTTCCTGGGGAAACGTCCTTACACAGAGGGAAGGAGCGAATAACCCAGCTAGCTGCAGAAACCGGGGCACGATGGGAATCTCGTCAGCTTTCCGTCCAGTGATCGTTTTGGCCTCGGACAGAAGTTTCTGCAGCTCCTTGTCACCGCGGGGCCTGCTGCTGTGGAAGTCAGTGGGCTGCCCGCTGCTTCCTCGGAAGGATGGATTCGGTGCGAACAGCAGCACGGTTTGTTTCGCATCCCTGCCTCGCCTCCTCGGAACAAGTTATTTATCATCCTTTTCGAATTTCACAGCTTATTTTTAAACGCGGAAGCTGAGATGCTGATGCCTGGGCTCCAGTCAGACCTACGGCGTGGTGCTGACTGGGTCAGCCCTGGCATCTCTGCATTGCCAGGTTAGTTTTCAATTTCCCCTGCTCCACGCACCGGCTACGGATCAAACATGGAGACCATGAGCCAACAGCAGAGGCCCCTTAGCCGCCTGGGGCGGCATCTGCGGAAGGCTTGTTTACTGAGAGTAACCATGTGGCCCGTGTCTCCCCAATGGAGATCCCCACCCCCCAGTAAACATCGTGCTGCAGGGGACATACTGTGTTTAATCCAATCACCAGGCTGCCGAGCCTGGCTCCGCATGCTCAGGCCAAAGGGACAAATTGGAACGGAGTGCCTGTCCGTTCGGAGCTGTCACTCTGTGCAGCCGCGGCTGTTTCGCCGAGGAGAGGTTTACTGGGGCAGACGAAACTGCAGCCATTCGCGATGGGGACCAGAAATCGTCTGGACAGAACTGACAGGTCAGCGTTGGAAAGACCTTTCAATCTCCCGGCCCCGGGGCCTGCCTCGTCGTGACGCTGGATCCTGTAAGTTGGGGATGGTGACCCAGAATATCCCAGCTCTGCTCCCACTCCTCGGGGAGCAGAGAGCTCTGCTCCTGGTCGTGCACGTTACTGCGTCGCAGCTGCTGAGTCCCCCTTTGGTCTGAGCATCGCACAGTCGCTGCCCTTTGGATGTGTGCAGGGGACCCTGACCCTCGGTGCAGTGTGAGGGAGGAGAGAGCGGCTTTGACCTGCCACCTGAAGGAGAATAAACCCAGTGGGGCCAGACTTCTGCCCCTGGCTGTGTACCTGGCCCATTGGGGCTTGCTTACCTCCCCATCCCACGACCACGGTGGCGAGGAACCGCTTAGATGTAATGAGGCACAATGGGTTGAAGTAAAGGAGTTCGGTGCTGTGCCTCTGAGGTTCAGCCTGCAGTGTGGATCCAAGGTGGTTTCATCTCCCTCCCACCCCATCCCTGCACTTCTGGGAATCTAGCCGGCATAAATCAGAGTGGCCCTGGGGACCGCTCTAACGTAGGCTGCCTGCATTAAGCAGCCCAGAATATCCAGAGTGGTTGGGCCACATCTGCGCCTGCCTACGTTGAGGGCTGCTGGTGGGGGAAGACGTAGGCCTGGTGCAATGACTCAGGGAGTCCCTCAGTGCCAAGTGTGCTCCCTGGTAGCCAGTGAACCGTTTTTGGGGACCTCTCATTGGAACCTGGGTCAGTATGAGGATTTCAGGCAAAGCTTCCAGCTGCCGAGACCTAGGCAATGGTGGAATGCCTTCTTCAGGAAGAGGTGGAAGCGCTAATGTTTGGGTCACTTAAAACTGGAGGGGCCAACGTGCTGGAGAACCATGCGGCAGAGAGAGATCGTGCATTGGCTGTTGGGGACTGGTCAAGAGAGAGCAACCAGCTCGTGCTCGTTCACACCTCCCGGGATCATGTCCAAAAGGAGACGCGTTTCAGGTACCAGTTTGGTGTCAAACGGAAGGAGACATCAGGCCGTGGTTGACTAACAGAAATCTGGAGCCAGCTAATCCCCCGGCAGGTAAACGTCTGACATTGCGGGAATGGTGCGTCTGCGATAAACGCAGTCAATGGGCTTGAAGGATCTGGCCTGGGGAGCGGAGCCTGCTTGGTCCTGTATGGGGAGTTTAGCTAACGCTGCCAGCCATACAGCAATTATTAGTCACTTCCCGGCCTCTTCATAATGGATGAAGCTGGGACTACAACAGTGGGATACAAAAATAAAGTGTCCAGCTTTGCCAAGCACGGGACAGTCTGTTTCTGGCTGCCCAGAAATCCAAGAGAAAGAGCTCCGATTCCCTTCCCCACCCCCAGGAGATGGGTCGCAGTTTTCTGTTGGCTTCATCTTAGACGGAAAAGTTCTTGATGACGAGGTGCTTTGGGACTGGTAATGACTGTTTCATCTCTAGTGGCCTGGCCCGAATGTGACCCAAAGTCTGTGTCAGCTAGTGTGCGCTTGGCCTCTCTGCAATGAGCTTGGTCTCTGTCCCGGCGGCCGGGTATACACGTCACAATCCTGCAGCCCCGGAGTTCCCACTCACCGTGTGTGTGTGTGTGTGTGAGTCAGTCAGTCAAGGGAAGCAGAGAACACTTGTGTGTGTGGGGGGGAGGGAAGCACAAGGAAACAATCCTCGTCAGCATGATCCGCTGCGGTTTCAGTCAGAAGCTGCCTGGCCATTATGTGTGTGACAGGTGTCAAGATGGGGAGCCGGGGTGGGAAGGAGGACAGAGTGAAGGAGGTGGCTCTGAGGACGTTTTCTGAAAGCTCCTCCCATGAGACAGGGAGGGTCCTTTTTATTGTTCAGTGTTTTGTACAGCACCTAGCCCAGTGGGGTTCTGGTCAGGGACGGGGGCTCCTGGGTGCTACAGGGGAGAAAGCAGGAAGGGGCTTGTTTGAAAATATAACAAGTGGGGGGCCGGAGGCTGGCGTCCTTGGCAGAGAGGAGGTGGGAATTGACGTGAAAGCCTGAGTCGGGGCTTGGCCTCGTAGAAAAGATGCAAAGAATCCCTGCCTCATGCAGCGTGCCAAGGGTGCCCAGCGCTCAGTCCCCCTCCCAGGCCGGGGTGGAGGGGGAGATGCGGTTGAATTCGTTCCCTTTCCTTTTTTTTTTTGCTTTCTACCGCTGTCCCCTGCTCTGCCGTCGAGTGACTTGGTGACATGGCACATCTCAAATGTCTGAGCAATCTCCTAAAGAAAGGAGCCGGCGTAAATGAAACGCTTTGCCTCTTGCGTCTGACAAATTGGATTTGTTAACCTGCCGCTTCCGGGGCCTTCTCTGGCGGGCGGCTGATGGGACACAGGGCAGGGGGAGGGGAAGGGGATCCGTGTATGAACTGGGTGGGGGGGATCCGAAGCACCCTATAACATGCTGATCTTCTGGTAACGCTCTCTGGGGCTCCTCGCTTCCCTGTGGCTTCGGGGGAAGGCCTGAACTTTGCATTGCTCTGAGTTTTCGCTGTGGCCCTCGTGGGCTTCCGCCTCCTTCACGCTGCTCTTCTCCAGAGGCAAGAGCACCCGTGGATGCCTCTGCTTGGGACAGCCTGGCCAAGAACTCCAGACACCTGCGATCTGTCGGTGTGGACGGGGTGGGGACTTTGCAGCTGGAGGTGGGGCGAGGCGCCGAGGCAAGGGGCCAGTTCCCCGCGATAATGGGAAGGGGATTTACTCCACGGGTGGTATGGGAGGGTTGTAGGTTAACTCAGTTTTGCTGCCTCGGAGACGGGAACTTTCACCAATCTGGGGTTTGTGTTGCCTGTGCTTGAGTGGCCAGGCTGCCCCCAGCTGTGGATCAGCTGCTGGTGGTTATGGGGCTTTTTGTCATAGATTTTAAGGCCAGAAGGGACCATCATAATCCTCTAGTGTGACCTCCTGCCCATTGCAGGCTGCAGAACCTCACTCACCCACTCCTGTAATAGACCCACTAATCTCTGGCTGAGTTACAGATGTCCTCAAATGATCATGTAAAGACTTCGAGTTAGAGAGACTCCACCCTTTACACTAGTTTAAACCTGCAAGTGCCCCATGCTGCGGAGGAAGGCGAAAAAACCCAGGCTCTCTGCCAGTCTGACCCAGGGGAATATTCCCTCCCAATCCCAAATATGGCGGCAAGTTAACCCCTGAGCGTATGGGCAAGATCTGCCAGCCAGACACGTGGGAAAGAATTCTCTGCAGTAACTCAGAGCCCTCTCCAGCTAGTATGCCATCACTGGCGTTTGGAGATATTTGCTGCTAGCAGTTGCAGATCAGCTACATGCCGTTGTAGGTAGTCTCATCATCCCATCCCATCCTCTCCATCAACGTATCAGGCTCAGTCTTGAAGCCAGTTAGGTTTTTTGCCCTATGGCTCCCTTCTGGTGGTTAGAAGCCTTCTTCTAATTTCAAGCCTAAAGTTGTTGGCGGCCAGTTTATATAGAGAATAGTCATCTCTCCCCTCAGCCCGTGTTGGGTTAGGCTAAACAAGCCAAGCTCTTTGAGCCTCCTCTCATAAGGTCTGTTTTCCACTCCTCGGATCATCCTAGTAGCCCTTCTCTGCACCTGTTCTAGTTCGAATTTATCTTTCTTAAACATGGGAGAGCAGAACTGCACACAGTATTCCAGAGGGGGGTCTCATCTGTGCCTTATAATAGTATTAACGCTTGGAAATACCTCACCTGATGCATCCTGGAACTGCATTAGCTTTTTTTCACAGCCATATCACATTGGCAGCTCATAGTCATCCTGTGATGAACCAATACACCCAGGTCTTTCTCCTCCTCTGTCACTTCCAGCTGATACGGCCCCAGCTTATAGCAAAAAAATTCTTGTTGTTAGTCCCTAAATGCATGACTTTGCACTGCACTATTAAATTTCATCCCATTTCTATTGCTCCAGGTGGGAGGGATAGCTCAGTGGTTTGAGCATTGGCCTGCTAAACCCAGCGTTTTGAGTTCAATCCTTGAGGGGGCCACTTAGGAATCTGGGGCAAAAATCAGTACTTGGTCCTGCTAGTGAAGGCAGAGGATTGGACTCAATGACCTTTCAGGGTCCCTTCCAGTTCTAGGAGATAGGTATATCTTTTATTATTACAAGGTCATTTAGATCTGTACGATATTCCAGTCCTCCTCAATCCTGGCAATACCTCCCAGCTTTGTGCCATCCGCAAATTTTATTAGCGCACTCCTTCTTTTTGTGCCGAGGTCAGTAATAAAAATATTAAATAAGATTAGTCCCCAAACCAGTCCCTGAGCAACTCCACTAGTAACCTTCCCTCCAGCCTGACCGTTCTCCCCCCTCTCCTCCCTTGACTCTGATATTTGCATTACTGAACTCTCCTCCAAAACCTAACTGGGGAAACAAGGGGGACGCAGGTGGACACATCTTCCATCTCCTCTCCATCGATGGCTTGGAGATTGATGCTGAACAGTGCCCTCGTTTGGGCGGAGAAGGGGAGCCTTCTCCAATCAGAAGTCCAAAGCGCAGGCAATGCAATGTTTATTGGGGTTCGTTTCCAGTCAGCACGTGTCCCATACCTGATGCCGCAGTGCCTTGTTTCCTGGTGTCCCGTCTGCCCCCTTGTCAGCAGGCATAATTATCCCTGAAATGCACGCCCACAGTCCCACCCCTTACAACTTACGGTCACGTTCCATTTGGGGGGTTGTGGGTCTGGGGTCTTCGTCCCACCTTTTCTGTACCCCATGGAGAGGTAAGGAGGGAGGTTGTGCTACAGTCAGGGGGCAGGGCCTTTCTCTGGCCTTAGTGTTTCACCTCCCCCGCTCCCAATCCCCCCTTGCTCTTCCTGACTAATTGCTTGCGATAGGAGTTGAGGCAGTCTTCAAGTGTGCGCTCATATTCTATTCCCACCATGCCCAGTAACACTTTAACTGCTCTTATCTGTTCCCATTATACTAACAAACCCATCTGGCTTTGGCAGCAGCAACATACACAGTGTCTTTGTTTGCACATATTTAGCAAGAATGTATCTGTAGCCAAAAATCAAACAGGCGAGCGAAACCCCAAATACTACCTCAGGCAGATCCTACTTTGGCATTAGCACCCTTAACACTCAGCATAGACTCTGGAGTCATGGACAGCTGTGTCCCCATATTTCTCCAGTCTGGGGTGCCTCTTACACTGCTTTGCTGTGAGAGCAACCATTCCTGGTCTGCTCACATATACAGCCCTCAGCATGGGGGGAGGGATAGCTCAGTGGTTTGAGCATTGGCCTGCTAAACTCAGGGTTGTGAGTTCAATCCTTGAGGGGGCCATTTAGGGAACTGGGATAAAAATCTGTCTGGGGATTGATCCTCCCTTGAGCAGGGGGTTGGACTAGATACCTCCTGAGGTCCCTTCCAACCCTGTTAGTCTATAAGGAGCCACAGGATTCTTTGCTCCTTCCAACCCTGAGATTCTATGTAAATCTCTCTCCATTATATTGTGTGATATGCACAGATCTTGTTATCTCAAATGGAATTTCCCAAACACATTGGTTTAGATAAAACAAAATAAGTTTATTAACTACAGAAAGATTTTAAGCGATTACAAGTAATGAGGCATAGAAGTCAGGATTGGTTACAAAGAAAGAAAAGGTAAAATGCAACTAATTTAACAAGCTGAATGAATTCAAAGCAAAGGTTTCTCTCACCACATGCTATCAGCAGTCTTACTGGCTGGATTCCTTTCGGCCAGGATCCCTCCCCCTGCATCAGTGTTAATTTCCTTGTCCTTCAGGTGGTGTTGATGCCAGGGACAGAGAGAAAGGGGCATCTGTTCCTCTTTCTTGCAGTTATTTTTTTCTTTGAGAATCAAGGTTCAGGAGACAGTCTGTGGCAATGGGAAACTCCATCTGTTTCTTTGCCAAAATGTAGATTTTTTTTTTCCACTCACACCCTTTTTTCCTGCCAAAGAATTGCCGCTTAACCAGGGGATAGTCCATTTGATTTTGCTGATACCTGGCTGAGGCATCAGTTTGCCTTTTGTCTCTGAACTGTTTTGTAGATGCTTTTTCTAAACTTGGAACATGTCTCAGAAATGTCATACAGTAGAATCTTAACTTTATTTACAATGTTGCCACACATATTTTACCAGGACAATAATGATCAGCAAATTATGTATTTTAAGTGATACCTTACAAGGCATACTTTGTACAAAACCTATTGTAGTTTTGTAAAGAGTGTGACCATAGGGATACAGACGGTTATATCATGTATTTACCTAGCACATTACAAAGCTAGAGTAAAACTCTTTCTTTGTCCTGGACAGCTCATGGTCTGGGATGCGTATTGTATGCTGCATAGTATTAAACATAGCATAAGCTCAGATGTATTTAACAGGGAAACAGCAGGTTTCCAGTTGCATTGGCTGGCAGGAGCTGCACTCGGAATGCATAGCCCCAGGCCCGAGCGTGTTGTGTTTGCATGGAGGAGAGATCTTGCTTTACAGCTGGAAGAGTGGGAGTGGGGGAAGGGAGAAATCCACAGTTGCTGCAGTTGGTGGAGTCGGCACAATACGGTGCTGTGAGCTCTGACACGCTGCTCTTGGAGTGCAGCTATTTCAGGGAGAGGCAGAGAGCAGTCGCCCAAGCACTTTCTTTTACAGCATGTTACGTATCACATTATTTATAGTGTGTGTGAGAGAGAGAGATTCAGTTACAAGATATCGAACCCCTGAGGGGCAGCGAGCGCGGGAGGAGGGGGAGATCACTTCCTCTGTTTTTGTGCTCTTGCTGTTTTCGTTCAGCTTTCGTGCTGTTTGGCTCTCACCTGGTGTGACCCTGTTGGAGGATTTGCACAGAGAGACTTGTGTCCCCAGGAGAAACTGCAGCAAAGTTTCTTTTATTTAAAAAAAAAAAAATGCAGATAAACAAAAATGGAAGCTTTAAAAGTGCCAGGGACTAGTTTCCCAAAGCCGCTTCCCGGACGAATTATTACAGGAGGCCCAGGTGTTTGAGGTCTTCCTGGTGAGATGCTTGGCCAAGCAGAACTTCACTGCTCCACCTAATGCAGGGAATGGGGACAACGTCCTGGTGAGAAGCTCGGCTTCTGAGAAGGGACAGGCCTGTGGGAGTGCGGGAGGGAGTTCTTGAAGACCATCCTAACCTGTCACAGGCGTTTCTGGCTTACGTCACTCAGGCATCGCTGCACGCTGAGGGGCTCTGAAATGCAGCCTGGCTCTCTGAACATGTTTGAAGGCGGAGACTGTGCAAGGAACTTATTTCAGGGAACATTTGAAGAGGGCAGGGAGTGCAGGATATTGCTGATTCTTTTTTCCATAACCTCTCCGCCTCTGGGAGGTGTAAAGGGCTTTGGGGAGGCTTATGCTAGTGGAGGGGGGTGTGTGTGTGTGTGTGTGGACATTTTTCAGCGCGCTGCCAGACAGAGCTTGACATTTACCAGACTCCTCCCAGTCAGGGCTCTGCGACTGCAGTACCAGCCACTGGTAGATACCGAAGCCAGGATGGGGAGAGGCTCCAGCAAGGGCAATGTCCTGGCGAGCAGTCGGCTTCCGAGAAGGGGAAGGGGGCAGTGCTTGTCTATCTAGCAAAGGGCTGTCCCCGTTTCCATCATCTGTATTATTCTGACTTTCAGGGGTCTGGCAAATCTGCTCCCTCCCTCCAACATCTCCAGACCCGCGCAAGGGGTGGGAACGGCCTCCCCATCTCAGTTCTCCCCTGTCTCTGTGTTTGAAGGTCTCCTCCCTGGTGACCAATGCCTGGGCCTGCCTCCGCTGCTGCCCAGAGCTTTCCCTAACAGTGACATTGACGTGATCCTTCACAGATTCACTGCTGCCCACAAGGTTCTGAACAGCTGGGAAGCTGCATCGAGTCTTGTTAGCTTCGCTCCGTGGTTGCGCAGCAAAGCTTTAAGCAGCTAGTGAGGCACTGGAATGAGCTGACTGCAGATTCAGGAAGACTGCACCGCTCTGCATTCACTGCACATATGAAAGGCACTCTGTCTGCAACCGGAAAGGCTGGAAAATAGGCTACATCTAAATACAAACTTAAATCTGCACAGCAGTAGCTGTAGGGTCTCCTGCTTTCTGGGGGAAGGCTCAGTGGGGAATCTGGGAATGGGCATGGCTAGTCCTGATGGTTAATTTCTGCTGGGATCCTGCATTCTCTGAGCTACTGCTGTCCCTAGCAAGCAGGACAAGGGTTAGGAATGTAGTTCTGTGCACACTGCAGCCAGGACCAAATGCTCCCTCTTCTAGGACAGCTCTGTCTGTGACAGCGCTCTAAAGCCACCGCGTGTGGGATCCTAAACTTGGGACTCTGAGGATTACCCCTCCTGAGGACTAATTAATCCTGTTTTTCAATAGCCTACGTCCTGGAGGATCAGCCATTGCATCAGATATGCCACCGGGCCTCCCGATGCAACATTTCCTACCACGGGGGGAACTGCTCATGGAAACTCTGCAGGAGACAAAACGCTAATCGTCCTGCTTCCTCACCTTTAGGGAAGCTGCGGGGGGCTGGGAGGGGGAGAGAAGCATCCCACCCGCTGATGGAAACAAATTGCAACAGGCGGCTCCCGTTCCTGCCTGCTGGGTGAGCGCTCGCAGCACCATGGCTCCAGCCTGGCACCTCCTTCTTCTCCATCCTACTTTCCTCCTGGGCATGTGTAGCTAGGAGAGCCGTGTCCCTGAGTGAGGCCACCCCCTTTTCCAGCATCTCAAGCTTTAGCACCTTCCCTCCTGCTCCAATTGCTGGAGAAGCCCACTGCCTTCTGAGGGGAGGGGGACCAGCAGTTCCTCTGCTGCAAAGGCTCCGTCCTACCCCTGCCGTCTCTGCTTCTCTTCTATAAGAGCGGCCATACTGGGTCAGACTAAAGGTCCATCTACCTCAGTATCCTGTCTTCCAACAGTGGCCAGTGCCAGGTGCCCCAGAGGGAATGGACAGAACAGGGAATCATCAAGTGATCCATCCCGTCGCCCATTCCCAGCTTCTGGCAAACAGAGGTTAGGGACACCATTCCTGCCCATCCTGGCTAATAACCATTGATGGAGCTATCCTCCATGAACTTATCTAGTTCCTTTTTGAACTCTGTTATAGTCTTGGCCTTCACAACATCCTCTGGCAAGGAGTTCCACAGGTTGAGGGCGCGTTGTGTGAAAAAATACTTCCTTTTGTTTGTTTTAAACCTGCTACCTATTAATTTCATTTGGTGACCTCTAGTTCTTGTGTTATGGGAAGGAGAAAATAGCACTTCCTTATTTACTTTCTCCACACCAGCCGTGATTTTTATAGACCTCTATCATATACCCCCTTAATGGTCTCTTTTCCAAGCTGAAAAGTCCCAGTCTCTTTAATCTCCTCTAATTATTTCACTTGTCCCGGCAAGTGAAAGGTGACGGTGCTGTGGACAACAGCGTGAAGGATTAGAGATAATTTCACTGGGGAAGGGAGTGTCTCTCTCTCTCTCCCTTTCCCTGTACGTTATGGTGTCTCCAAAGCTGCACCCTTCAGTAATTGAGGAGATGCATGCGCCAGTTACAGAGACTGGCACGCGATCTGCCCTTCGTGTTCCCTCCCACCCTAGCATCACCTGGAAACATGCAGTAAGTTGCCTAGGGAGTATTGTCCCCAGGGGGAACTTGGTGTAAACGCTCTAACCCCAGCTGCTCTCCATGGGAACCCCGGCTCCCGCAGCGGTGGGAGGGCAGAAAGCCATCAGTGGTGTCACATTCATGAATGCAGAACAAACCTGGTGTGGCAGCATTTTGGGGCGCGTCCTTGACACCTTGTGCTCCTTTGAAAAATCCCCGTCTCCCTCCTCCTTAAGTTGGGCGGGGAGACTTGGTCCCAAACTCCCCTTGAGGTGGGAGGTAGATGGGGTGTCTGAAGGCCTGTGTCTTGGAAACCTTACCTGGCCTGACTTCACATGGATGTTTTGAATGTGCCCAAGACCTGTCCCTGTGAACTCCCCAGTTCCTCTGACTCCGTAGCTCAGATTTTGAGGCCTTAATGCATCCTGCAGTTTGCAAATAGGTGGCTTGTTGTTTTGTGCCGGGGAGGCAAATGAATCAACAAGCCAGCGATTTCTTCAATCATCCTGCATGTTACACAGGGGAAAAACGAATACAGCGCCTGCCATCCCCAGAAGCTATTTGTTAAAGCCAAAGATAATGATGGGCAAAATTGAGCCTGGCTCAGCTGCCTTTTAAGAATCCTTCCAAGAAAAGGGATCTGTTTATTTGTGAGCTCCGAAATCTGTGTACAAGCCTTTTAGCCCCGTAGGAGACAAGTTGGTTTGGGGGAGGGAAGAGGAGGGAGCAGGACTTCCCCAAAAAAACCCTGAAATAAATCACATTTGAATGTCCAACTTAAGACACCGACTAAGGCCCTTTTAAAGAAAAACGCTGAGCACACGTTTTGGGCCCCTTAACGCATCTAAAAAATGTTGAAAATTATGGACTAATTAAAAATTATGGTCAATCAATCGCAGTTAATGCATGTGATTAATGTAAAACAAATTAACTACATTTTAAAAAAAAGCTGTTGTTATACGCCATTTTAATCGCACTGTTAACGATAGACTACCAATTTAAATTGATTATAAATATTATCGGAAGTTTTTTCTACATTTTTCAAATATATTGATTTCAGTTACAACACAAAATACTAAGTGTACAGTGCTCACTTTATTTTATTCTTTATTAGAAATACTTGCACTGTAAAAAAACTAAACAAAAGAAATAGTATTTTTCAATTCACCTCATACAAGTCCACTCAGTCCTACTTCTTGTTCAGCCAATCGCTAAGACAAACAAGTTTGTTTACATTTACAGGAGATAATGTTGCCTGCTTCTTACTTACAATGTCACCTGCTAGTGAGAACAGGCGTTCTTATGGCATTATTGTAGCCGGCACTGCAAAGTATTTACGAGCCAGATATGCTAAACATTTGTATGCCCCTTCATGGTTCGATTCCTAGGCTCTAAAATTTTCCGTTGTTTTGTTTTTAAGTGCAGTTATGTTAAAAAAAAAAAAAAATTCTACATTGGTAAGTTGCACTTTCACGTTCGAGATTGCACTCCAGTACTTGTATCGCGGTTCACAGACCCGAAGTGTCATGTGAACGTTAACCAAGAAATCCTGCTCTGACTTGCGGAGTTAGGAGCAGAGTGCCCTGCTCTAGTGGATCTGTCCCCTCCTTGATGCACACTGTTGTGCTTCCATTTTGCAGCTCATAATGTTGTTTGAGAGTTGGCCCCCTTGCCATCAGCTTGGTTGGAGCATCGTGCCTCTGGCCATAGCTGGACTTGCTGTGGCGTGAGTTCTGTAGTATGAACACCCAGAATCCATTGCTCCTCCGTCAGAGCAGTGCTGTGCTTATCCCTGAACTTCCTGGTTTTTCAGGACTTCAGACCAACAAATGCCCACCATCTGGGTGGCACAAGAAGTGGGACCACATCATCTATCCTCCAGCACCTTCACTGGCTACCTGTTCACTTTCAACTCTCTGAAACCATTCCCTACCCTACCTTGCAGAATGTCTCTTTCACAGTTTCTGCTCATATCGCTCCTTCCTTGCGGTCTAGCCAGGTGTGTGAGTGCCACCTTCTTTGCAGCTCCTGCCATATGGGAAAGCGTTCATAAATCTCTCCCTCTTGCTTCAAATCTCGGCTGGAAAAACGGCTCGTCTCACGAATGGATGCTTTAATTTTCACTTTACAAGCTGCTTTAACGCTAATTTACGTTAGGCGTTTGAGTCTCTTCTGCTGCCGCAGACTCTCCCGCAATTGGAGAACTAGTGAAATTCTGAACTTGCAAGAGGCGGAGGGTTTATCTAAACACAAAGTTGCACTGTTTAACTAACAGAGTGCTATTGCACCACTTAAACTGGTGTCACTGTGTGTGTAGAGCCGTAGGTAGCTATAAACTTGGCTTATGTTGGTTTTAGCTTGTTTCTAGTTAAATAACTGGCCTAACGACATCGTGTAGCCCAGACCTGTGAACACTTGGGCTGTCTTTGCAGATTCATCATTCTTGCCCCTTTTGCCTTAAGACTGAGAGCTCTGAGTGCATATCCACCCCCTTTCCCCCAGAATCACTCCAGCAAAACCATGGAGCTGATATTTTTGGTATTTTAAAGGTACGATGCAGAAAATAATTCTTTACAGGCCATCTTTATATCAGAAGAGAGAGAGGCAGAGTCTTTCTTTAGATAGAACCCGTTGCAGGTCACTTCTACCGGTGAGTGGAAGAGGGAGGAGAGGGTCTTGATGTAGCACAGTGTACTGGCAATGAGGCTCTTCTACCACTAGAAAGAGCAAAGATGGTCCCTTCAAGTTCACTGTTGCCATAGGAGATGTAGGCTTCTCTGCCGTGACTCACGGAGGAATATCGGTGCACATTGTCACAAAATAACCTTTCAGCGGAAGATAGCAGAGGTGGCTGTAGGTCCTGTTTTCATGATTTGGCCTATGCAGTCTGGTCAAGCCAAGCCACAGCGTTCTTATCAATGATGTTCAAAGGCACAGAGACCTCCAGGAATTTGAGTCATTTTGCAGCCCTCGAGAATGTGTGTCATGGTTTGTGGCTGCCCACGCTGACATAGCGGACGGTCTCTCAAACACCACCGAAATTCTGCTGCAGCACAGATTCCATGTCTGGTACGAAACCAGCTCAGCGGGCTCCGTTGCCTTCGCAGCAAATCAAACCCTGTTGACATTGAGTGGGGTGCGAGACAAGATAATTATTTTGTCACTTTCTCTGCAGACTATGAAGCTGCGCATCCTCTACTGTAAATCCCTCACTCGATAAACTTACCCACAACAGGCGCTGTGAGGGCAAACGACCACGGGGTGGATTAAACAAGTCTTTTATTGCCGGTAGATGTGACATATCACACAATTTCATCACAAGCTTTGCTATGCTTTCCTCTCTGTGAACCGTGGGTGGAGCAGTATTGCAGGCCCTACGGAGCAGTGAGACAATCCTTCCAATCCATTAATCAATGGGCGATCAGTTCCCATCCAGGCTGCCATAAATATTGAGCCGAGAGTTAATTGGTGTTCAAAACATTTTAAATAGATTTTGTGAGTGTTTGTGTTACTGCATCTTAAACTAGGGTCTAAAAGTTTGTGTAACTTGCAGAGGGACAGTTGAAAACCATGTGGTATAAAACGTTCATCAAATCTGCGAGGCAGCAGTGTTTCTGTTCTCCTTGCTAGGAGTTCCAGGTTTGCCAGGGCATGGTTGGTTCCTCTGAACAGGGAATAGACTCCACAAATATATGCAAGCACTTCAGTGCCAAGGCTGAGCCTATGGACAAATAATGCACAGCTTTCTCTGTCAGAGAACACAGGGGTATTTACTGGCTATAACTGAACTAAGCCTTCACCCTTTATAGAGAGAAATTGAGGCAGAGAGAAGGGAATTTATTTCCACCGCAGCATGTCGTGAATGACCGAGCTGCTGCTGGAACCCAGGAGATCTGCCTCTAGTACCCAACACAGCAGTCCCATCTCTCCTCAGGGGCTGCGGGGATTGATGCCCTGTTTCATCTTAAACCCACCCCTGTCAATTTCTATTAGGACAGCCTAGACCCTCGGTGAACGTTTCCTCTCCTTCCGTACTGTCTCCTCAATGCTTTCCCCTGCTTCCATTTTGTAACAGACCGGGAAGTAGCCGCGTATACACTTGATAATTCCGGATAGCAGTGACTCCAAGCAGCGCTGGGCCTTTTCTGGCATAAAAAGGACAAATTAAATAAACATGCGTGATTGCTTCAACATTTGTTTTTAAATTAGCAGCAGCTTTTTTTTTTTTTTTAATTAAAGTATTTGGATATGCTGCTAGGGAACATTTTAGCAATTTTTTTTTCTGGTACGATTTTTCCATAATTACTGATTTTTAAAAAGCAAATGCAAAACTGGGGCCAGGCTTTCGGCTTAATCCTCTCAGAGCCGTGGAGGGGAAGAGACGTCTCCGTTTGGAGCTGTGGGGTCCGGGCAAGTGTCTGGCGGGTTAGTGTTGGCTCGCGGCAGTGAGGTAGGGGCGCTGATGCTGAAAGCTGGAATGAGGCACATCTGCATCTCGTGGGACTTTCAGACTTGGAGGGTTCGGGGCAGCAGAGAGCTTCAGCTACTCCCAATAAGCTCCTCTAGTTAAGGGTTCAAATGGTGGGGAAGGTGGAAAGAGAGCTAGGAGCAGGCCAGGGAGGCCTGTGGGAACTGAACCTATAGACAAGCATGTAGTTAAATTCATGGGTTCCCAGGGCATGTCGCTGCTGTGGTGGTGAGTACACATTTGGGGGGGAGGGGAGGGGTGATGGTCTATTTATTGCACACCCATAGGTGTGCAAGAACAAAGATGGGCCTTGCCTGGAAGAGTTCATAAGAACAGGCACACTGTCCTCTAGCCCAGTATCTTGTCATCCGATAGTGGCCAGTGCCAGCTGCTTCACAGGGAATGAACAGAACAGGGCAAGTTATCGACTGATTCATCCCAGCTACTGGCAGGCAGAGGTTTAGGGATAGTCAGAGCATGGGGTTGCTTCCCTGACCATATTGGCCAATAACCAGCGATGGACCCATCCTCCATGAATTTATTTAGTTCTTTTTTTTAACTCTGTTATACTTCTGGCCTTCACAACATCCCCTGGCAATGAGTTCCACAGGTTGACTGTACGTTGTGTATACTAGTAGCTCACATTACTAAGGCCCTGATCCTCCAGTTGTATCCATATAGGGGGATCCTTGCTCCTGACTTTGAACCTCTCCATTGCAGTCGGCAGGGTGCATGTGGCTCCAATTGCAGGATCGGGACCTTTGCATGGATAAAATGCAGCCAGTGAAAAGTGGGTGGGTGTGGGAGGTTATGCAATAGGAGTGCAATTTCCCAGCCTTGCTCAGCATACTTCCTGGAGTTTTCAGGGAGTATTTTTTTTTAATAATAAAAACGTAATAAATCAGTTAAATCCAATGAAACTTGAAGTAATTAACTGTTGTAAGCGGGGGATGAGAGTTTGTAGAGCATCCTCTCCAGGAAACTAATAGACCCCGTGCCTCCTTATCTTGATGATTTTCATAATTTAACTGAATGCTGAGGTAATGGATCTGCTGAACTTTTATGGAGCTGATTTTAGATTTAATGGACTTCATGGGTTGTTTTGATAAAGGTGCTGTTTTTAAAACGTTGATGCACTTGAAAGGTAAGAGAAGAGCAATAGAAGCTGAAATAAATCTGAATGATCTTCCAGGGGTTTCAGGTAGCACCTGGTCCACTGTGAGTGCACCGACCTTGCCACCTGAAACTGTCCTTGGAAGCCATCTTAAGAACCCAGCTGCTTTTCCCCCTTGGCAGTGAGCTGAGCACATGAAAGGAAAGAAGCAGAGACGCTGTCTTTATGCCAGAGCATCACTGCTAGCGTTTTTTGCCTTTCTTGCATAACCTTTGACCCCGTCCCCCCCTTCCCCCCCAGAATGAGGGAGCTGCAAAGCCGGGATCATCTGTGTTAATCTGGTCTCATTGAGGCAGGATCAGTGAAACCACCTCACAGATTCACTGTATTATGGAGCAGATTGAGGGACTTAGAGAGCAAATTTAATAAATATCATTTCGATATTACTTTGGTGGAAAAAATCCTCGGAGCAGCTGATGTCGGAAGCGCTGTGGTGAAGGCTGAGGGAATGGGGGCCGGTTATGATGGGGTCTGTGTTGGGGAGAAGGGTGGAAACACCATCAGTGTGGGGGTGAGGTTCACTTGGGTCAGAGGGAGAGGCTGGGCCGAAAGAGCAGATGGCACATGTTCGAGCTAGGGCCGAGTAGTGGGTACCTAATGGTGGGGCAGGGCTGTATGGGCGCTGGGCGTGGCATGGGTGGAGGCACGTGTTTCAAATGAATTGGAAGCGGTACAGGATTTGGTGATGCTCTCTGGCAGTGTGAGGACATGGGGTGGGGGGGGCTGTTGAAGGATGCACTGTCCCTTTAAAAAAAAAAAATTTAGGTCCTAATTCTGCTTCAAGGCCCTCTGCAGTTTGACTCCCTCTACCCCTCCAGCAATGCTCCACACAAGGGTCGGGATCTGTCCGTCTGAGGCAGCTCAGAAGGTGTTTTAAGTGCTAGAGCTTGATGTATTGTTTATAAATATTACAAGGACACGTTGAGCCAGATCATCAGCTGATAGGAATCTGTGGAGCTCCATTAAATCTATGCCCATTTGCACTAGCCACTGAAGTCAGCGGAGCTACATGGATTTACATTGGCTGAGCTTGTGACCTGTTTGGTGGGGTATGAATAAAGCCATGTTAAGCCTTATAAACCCTCCTTGGTGGGGTCAGAGTTTACCGGAGGGGAGAGCAGGGGCGTGGGATTTCCCCAGGAGTGGGGAAGGGTTACGGATCTCTTTGGTGGCAGGAGAGAGGATATTTTCCCCTGCTTGGTCCTTTGTCTTATAAAGTTCCTTGTAGTTCCTGGTAGAGTCTTTGAGTTGTGCTCTAACATGCCTGAAATGTCTTTGTGAGCTTTCCAGTGGAAAAACCAGTGTTGCCCTGACAGGCTCTAGGGGCAAGGGGATGGAAGGGAGGGATTCGAACACTCATCACATTCATATATCGCTTTTAAGCTATACGCTTCGGCTCCATGGTGGGCGTCTGAGGCAGGTAGACGTATTTACCTTTCTATGGGAGGAGAAGGAAGCAGGTTTGTGCCTGTGTTAGGATAACAAGGGCATTGATTTAGCCAGAGTCTGTTCTCCGCGTTAATCCTAGCTCATCTCTAGTTACCACTTGCAGATGGTGTCTTCTGCCTGGCTGCAACTGGATGCTGTTGACAGTGGCCAGGGAAGGTTCCAGTTGCAAAGGGTGGACAGCTGTAAGAAATCTCTCTTCCGAGACCAGCTTGGTTCACTCCGCTATACGGAGAGAGATGGAGCCAGCAACCCATCTGGGGTGGCGATTGTAGCTTCTCTGGCTGATGCCCTGTTCTGGAGGTGATCTTTTACCCTGCTAAGATACGCTGCAAATCTCAGCTCCAGCCTCTGAAAGCCCTTGAGTGGAAGGCGTAGTGCTTGCAGGCGGAGAAATTGACTGACCGCTTTGTCTTTGTCTCTGGCAGGACCCCCTGCCTGCTGGAAAAACACTTGGTTTAGAATAAATGTTTGACCTCTTGCTAACCCCTCTTTCCTCCCAATCTCATTCGGTGAAGAGTGAAAAAGGCTGCAGCCAATCCAAGGAGGGCAAGAGCTGGGGACCGTATCATTAAAATGCTAAAAATGAATGCGCTGAAAACAGACACAATTGGGTATTTAAATCCCTGAATGAAAAGAGTGTGTGTTACAGGGCTTGCAGGGAGCTGGTCTCCCAGAGCCCCTGGAAAGTATGCGGTCAGGCCTGCGCTATTAATTTTTTGTTTCTGGTTTTGAAAGGAACTGCGAAACCCACGGGGGAGGCAGATGCCCCCGCCTCAGCCATGGGCTGAAAAAATGGAGAGGGAGTTTTCGTTTGTCCCTGGTGGTGTCAACTGGGTCTGGGGGGAGGATAATTGCCAATCACTAGGTGTGTGCAAGGATTGTGTATACATGCTCTGTCTGCGAGTGTTCACGTGCTCAGGCTTCAGCTGTTTCACCCTCACTCCTTCATGGTTGAACACTTGTCCTCTTTGTCCTGGCATGTGCACACTTCGGGCATACTGGCCCCCGGATCAGCTCTCCGTGTTTGTCCCTCCAGCTATCGTGCTTGTAGCTAACCTGCTTTTCTACCTTGGTGATCACAACTAGTGTGCGTTGGCAACACCCTCTTTGGGCTTTGTAGGCGCTCGTGCGCCACTCTTAATTGTGCTCCTTGCACTTTTTAGTGCGAGGCAGTAGCAGTCGGAGCTAGAAAAGACAGCTAGGCCTCTTTAACCCACCCCGCTGTCTTGCCGTATTCTTCCTTCTGCAAAATCCTGCCACCCCTTTTTTGCTGATTCCCCAAGTTTGGTATCACCCCTCTGGCAATCCCATGGATGCAACCCCTTCCTGCAAAATCACCCATTTACATTTACCATTAGCTTTACTCCGTATTCTTTTGGGGGAGGGTGTGTGGGGTTAGAAAAAACACAGCTTTCCCTTGCTTCTCTGTGTGAGTGTCTAAGGACCTTTGTGGGTGCTGAATACCTATGGAGCTGCCCCTAAGTCAGGTATTAACTGGTTGGCTGGGCTTTGGGCCAGCAGCACGGAGCAGATCCATTGGCCGTTGGATTCTTAATGATCAAATGAAACATTTCAAAGTTTTAAAAACAACACCACCAAACTGCAGGCCCGTCTGCTGCCAGCAACCCTGCTTCCCATCAACCCCAGGCAGTGAGAGAGAGTGGGGATTTTAAACCAAACAATTTTTTTTCCCCTCTGACGGTTGATTGGCTGCCAAGGTTCTCTGAACGGGAAGTTCTGCCCCGCCTCTCTTGGTATCGGATGTCAGGTTGGCATGGAAAATCCCATCTGTTTTCAATCTGGATCCCCCCTCGCATCTCCTAAGCATCTTCTCCTCCCTGCTCCCACTCCTACATTCCCTCCTCCGCATCCGCTGGGGCGCGCACATCAAGGGAGTCTGCTTGGGTGACTTCCCCTCCACCCCCAAATATGAACATGACCTCCCTTATGCCCTGCTCCTCCCTTTCCCTAAATACTCAACGCCAAGGCACATGCAGCCCTTCCACATTGCCTGCCTTGTATATATACACACAGGCTTGCCCAGAGAACCTCGGAGTCCAGGGACTACTCCAGTCTTCGGCTTGCAGAATTTCCAAATGACCAAGATTTTAAAACTCTGATCCATCAAGAAACAGTGAAGTCAAAGTCTGGGATGGGGGAGGAGATCCAGGAGTGTTCCTTTTTGAGGGCTGGAAGGGACCTCAAGAGGTCATCAAGTCCAGCCCCCTGCGCTGAGGCAGGACCAAGTAAACCTTGATCAATCCTGACGGGTTTGTCCAACCTGGTCTTGAAAACCTCCAGTGATGGGGAGTCCACAACCTCCCTTGGAAGCCTGTTACAGTATTTAACTACTCTTTAAGTTAGAATGTTGCTCCTTTGCTGCAGATTAAGCCAGTTACTATTTGTCCTACCGTCAGTGGACATGGAGAACAATTAGAGAGACAAAGGTGGGGGTGGTAATATTTTTTGATTGGACCAATTTCTGTTGGGGTGAGAGAGAAGCTTTCGAGCTTACACAGAGTTCTTGAGGCCTGGGAAACCTACTCAGAGTGCCACAGAACAATCGACCACTGTCCTCTTAATAACAGTCCTTAATGTATTTGAAGATTGTTACCAGGACCCCTTCAGTCTTCTTTTCTAAAGACTAAACATGCCTGTTTTTTTAACTTTCCTCATAGGTCAGGTTTTCCAAACCTTTTTATCATTTTTGTTGCTCTCCTCTGGACTCTCTCTCCAATTTATCCACATCGTTCTTAGAGTGGCAACCAGAATTGGACACACTACTCCAGCTGAGCCCTCACCAGTACTGAGTAGAGCAGGATAATTACCTCCTGTGTCTTATATTTGGCACTCCTGTTAATACACCCCAGAATATTAGCCTTTTTCGCAACTGCATCACAGGGTTGGCTCATATTCAATTTGTGATCTGCTGTAACCCCAGATCCCTTTCGGCGGTACTATCACCTAGCCCGTTATTCCTAATTTTGTAGTTGTGCATTTGATTTTTCCTTCCTAGATGTGGTGCTTTGCACTTGTCTTTATTGAATTTCATCTTATTGATTTCAGTCCAATTCCCTGATTTGTCAAGGTTGTTTTAATTCTAATCCTGTCCTCCAAAGTGCTTGTTACCCCTCCCAGCTTGGTGTTACCCACAGATTTTATTAGCAGACTCTCCATTATCCAAGTCATGAATGAAGATATTGAATGGTACCAGACCCAGGACTGGCCCCGGCAGGATCCCACTAGAAACATCTCCGCCAGTTTGATAGTGAACCTCTGATAGCTATTCTTTGAGAACAATCTTTTACCTAGTTTTTCACTCACCTGATAGTAATTTTATCTAGACCACATTTCTCTAGTTTCCTTATGAGAATGGTATGTGGGACTGTGTCAAAGCCTTACTAAAATAAAGAGAGATCCCGTCTACTGCTTCACGCCATCCACTAGGCCAGTAACCCTGTCAACAAAGGAAATTAGGTTGGTTTGGTTATTCTTGACAAATACGTGTTGGCTATTCCTTAGAACCCTGTTATCCTCTAGGGGCTTACAAATTGGTTGTTTAATAACTTTCCCCAGTATCTTTCCAGATCTCGAGGGTAGGCAGGCTGGTTTATAATTCCCCAGGTCGTCTTCCCTGTTTTTAAAGTCCGGTACTATTTTTGTGCCCTTTTTCGGTCCTCTGGGAACTCGTGCGCTCTCGATGATAATTGCTAATGATTCCGAGATTGCTTCAGCTAGTTCCGTAAGTACCATCAGGTGAATTTCATCAGGCCCTGCTGACTTGAATACATCTAACTTTTATCAATATTCTTTCATCTGTTCTTTCCTGGTTTGGGGTTGCCTCCCCTCCCCCATGTTACCAATATTAATTTTGTTGTAGCTGGTCACCATCAACCTTCTTAGTAAAAACTGAAGCAAAATAGGCATGAGGCACCTCTGCCTTCTTGATGTCATCAGTCATTAGCTTTCTTTCCCTGTTAAGTAGACGACCTACCCTTTCCTTCGTCTTTCTCTTACTCCTATTTAAATAACCTCTTCCTGGTGCCTCATTTTGTGTCTCAGCCTTTCTGATTTTGTCCCTATGTGCTTGTGCTACTCTTTTGTGCTCTTCCTTAGCCACCTGTCCATGTGTCCCCTTTTTGTAGGATTCCTTTTTAGATTTTCTAGTCATTAAAACCGCGAATACACAATGATTTGCTTCCACCCTCAAGCAAAGTGTAGCATCTCTGTGGGATTTCAGATTAACTTGAACACATGTAGGTAACAATAAGCATATCATGGTCTTTCTCTGCAGAAGCCCTCTTTTGTCCCAGATCCCCTTCCGTAGTCTTTTGTTTGTCATCCCGTGCTGCGTTATGTCTTATTTAGACTATAAAGTCCTCAGGCCAGGGATTATCATCAGGTTTTTTTATGCCTGTAAAGAGCCGTGCACACCTATGGTGCTTCATAAATAACAAATGGGTTTTAAAAAATCCCCAGGCCTTTTATAGTCCGATAAAGTTTGCCTCCACAGTAGCAAAAAATTGATGTTTGGTTTATTTATGTTTCGTCTTGTCAAAATTTGTAGCGGCGATTATCCTGCAGTCATTCCCCTTCCAGCCTTCCTGGGCCCTGGTTGTCATGGGCTGCGTCCGCAGTATCCCCTTGTCCCAAGGTTTCTCATTGTTGCTATCACCAGTTCAGCTCTGCCAGTGGCAGTGCTAGTGCCGAGAAGATACCGGCAGTTTAACCGTGATGGTGTCTAACCGAGTTCAGCGCAAATCTGTGTGATGCTGCGGTTAAAGCACCAGTGACTGCCTGCAGCCCTGTTGGTCTGTTGGGCCTCTGCTAGGATTGTAACAGTGTTGTCTAACCTGTATTTAAAAACACACCTCTTTCTCTAGTGGGGACAGGGCCTGAATGAAGGGAGAGCGGAGTTCTAGTGCTGGCTGCTCCGTTACCTGTGCTGTGCGCCCTTGGCAGGTTGTTCAGTCTTTGTACCTCAGTTTCCCTTCAGTATAATAGTGCATAATTAACTGCCCTGCAGAGGAGGCATGTGAGGCTCAGCTGTTTGCCCATGGCTCAGAGATTCTCCAGCTGGAAGTTGCCAAGATGGGGAACCACAGATAAAAAAGGAAGCTGGAAGACTTTCTTTAATAATAATAATAAAAATTAATAATAAGCCTCTAGAAACAGTAACACAGAGTGTGTCTTTCTCTCCTTGCCCTGGTTCTCGCCTTCTGGGGCATGAGGCTCGCAGCCAGTTTGGAAAGGGAAACGTATGAGCCGTCTCTAGCTACATTGCAGCTGCACCAGGCTGGGGCCCAGGCACACGTCACCCCCTCCCCACCCCCTCAGAAACAAAATCCCAACCTCCTCTGCCTCTCCAAACTCATGGCTGGAAGAGAGACTTCCCCTGGGGAGCTAAATGCGTTACTGGCTGCTATGCCTTGGGGGTGGGCAGGAGGGGCCTCCTGCCCCCCTCCCGCCAAGGCAGCACATCCTCTACGGGGCTTCCCCCAACTCCATCCCTCTCCCTCACACCATCATCCCTTACAGGGCCGTGCCAGCTCAAGAACCCCCCATCCCTCCATGGATCTCCTCCCTCTCTTCCCAACGACCTTCCACCATGGATTTTCTCCCTCCCCCAGGGGGGCTGGAACAGTGTGTGTAGTGGGGGGGCTGGGAGCCATTGAACCAAACTGTAAACCCTGCATATGATGGAAACCACTTCAAGCCGGGGGGTGTTGCAGCAGCCCTGGTTACAGCACCTCTGTCTTCCTCTATGGATCTCTTCCCCCCCCGGATCTGCACCCCCTCCCACACCCCATCCCCCTATGGAACTCCCCTACCCATGGATCTGTGCCCCGCTCCTCCCCTGTCCCTTATGGATTTTCCCCTACAGACCTTGTCCTGCACAGCTGCTTCCCTGCCCCCCCCCCCCACCTCGGTCTCACTCTGTAGGCTCCCTGCCCCTCCCCTGGCTCCTCCCAGTCTTTGCCCCCCCCCCTTCCTGGTCCCATCCCCTGTCTCGCTCCGGACCCTGCAGGAGGTGTCACCCCCTACCCCCCTCCGAACCCAGGTTGGATTAAGGGGAACCGGGCGCCTCATGGATCCCTAGCCGCTGCCTCTGGCCACCGGTGCTGCAGCTGGGGGCCCCTCTCGGGGGCTCCGATGGGAAGGTTCACGGTGAGTCCTGCAGCCCGACTGGGTCTGAAGGGTGTGTGTGTGGGGGGGTGGCTCCTGGCACCCCGGGTCTGTGGGACCTGCATGGGGGCTGTTCTCCATCCTCTGCTCCCCCCATTTCATCCCTTTGCCCTGCTCCGTGTCCTCCTCTTCCCCCATCACCCGCTTCCCATCCTCTGCCCCCTTCACCCTGGTCTGCTCCCCCATTCCTCCTCCCCGGCCCCGCTCCAAGTTCTCTTCCCCCATTACCCTCTCCCCACCGCTTCCTTCCCCCCCCCCCGTCCCCTGCCCCCTTCCCCCTCTCCACGTTCCCCCTCTCCTTTTAACCCTCCTGGTAACTTCTGGTGCTCAGCTCAGGAACTGCCCATGTAGGAGCTGGTCCCCATCGCTTTCCTGGTGCAGGGTAAATAGAAACCCCCTCTGCCCTCCACCCGAGATGTTCCCGTGAGCTGCCCCCCACCCCCAGTCCACCAGGAACCCTAGGGCTGCTCCCCCGGCTCTGTGCTAGGTTAGACCCAGAGCAGATTCTACTTGTTACTTTCCGTTCTGGTGGCTGAGTTTAAAACATCAGTGCAGAGTTTCCTTTTTAAGGGAATAATTCCCTTCTCCAGCTTGGGAACATCCAGAGCCAGTTACAGTTCAGAGAGCTTCCCCAGGGCTGCTTGTTAATCCCTCTCTTGCCTTCTTTAATTTTATGGTTGATCCTGCCTGTCTGTGTGTGTGTCTGTGTCTCGCTCTCTCTCTCAAAGCGGAGATGAAGGGTTTTTTTCTCACCCCCATTTATTTGCTGTGGGTTGATTGTGTTTCAGCAAAGATCCCCCTTCCCCCACGTCTGTAAATACCCCTCGGTCTGTGTCTGGCACATTGCATCTGGTATCAAAATATAAGGTTTAAAAATAAAGTTAAAGAATCCTTCTTTGAGCCAGCTGCTGCCAGACTTTAGGGGAAAGGTGGATTTGTTTTGTGTGGGGGTCAGACTGGGAACTGGCTTGCTGCTGTTTGCAGATTTCAGTGGCATCCAAATTATAACACAGAGATTTCACTTTTTCCCCTTCCTTTTTGTT
The DNA here is from genome assembly GCF_020497125.1 of Mauremys mutica. Lineage (NCBI taxonomy): Eukaryota > Metazoa > Chordata > Testudines > Geoemydidae > Mauremys > Mauremys mutica. The sequence goes on from NC_059095.1 coordinate 7,275,133, forward strand.
TTAGGGCTTTGGGGGATTGATAATGTTGTTCAATTGAAAGGGGGGGCTGGGATTTGGTGCAGTGAAGATTAATTGTGTAGGTCAGCATTATTTTGAAATCATTAAAGGCACATTGATTCTCCCCCTCCCCCTCCCCCACCCCACCGCCTTTAAATCTGCCCAATCGTTTCCTGGTGCGTTTATTCGCAAAACAAGGGACAAATAAATGACAAACTGTGCCAGGCTTCCCCGATTTGTGCAAAACTCCTCTCTCCCCTTTATAAAAGTGTGCCAAGGACTGGCTTCCTCTGTTTAAAAATCGACTTTTTCCAAATCATCCTTTTTATTACTTACTTTTCCAATCACTCCAGCTCCTCCGTGAGATTTCCTCTTTTTTTTTTTTTCTGAACAAAGGACGGGCTAGATGAAGGCACGATACACAGTTAAGACATGCATAGCACTGGGACGTGATTGATACCGTCTCTTTTATGTACAGGGCTAATGTGCTTATTTACAAGGTGTAATTTTTGTACAGTTTCTGTATTCTGCTGCAATAAAATGGAACCGTTTTTTTGCTCTTTATAGAGCCGCTTGGATGCAATATCTATTACACCACTATTTCCATTGCAAAAATGTAATCCTGTACCCCTCAAGAGGTAGAATAGACTAAAACCCTTCACTTTAGAAATGTGAAGGTGAATGGGAGCAGCTTTGTTGGAAACTTTCAGAGAGAAGTGGCCATTTTCCATCCCTTTATGATTTATATCTTTTCTCTCTTCTCCTCCCTCCCCCATACCACCTCGAAACCCCCTGGAGTTCTCACTCCAGCAAGGATTAATACCCTTCTGTTAGAGGGAACTTTTCACCGCAAAAACTCCAACTGGAATTCTCAGCAGCTGGGCCGTTAGCGGGAACACTTTAACTTAAATTTAAATTTATCTCGTTCGCTGTCTGAGAACTCTCCTGCTGTTAAGGGGGAAAATGTAAAGATTAAGCAGATCGTTACTATTTATGAAAAGCACTTTGAAACATTAACATGATGGTCCTTTTTTTAAAAAAAGAATTCTCTAGACTGTACTTTGCCAAGGTAACGTCTGTGCTTACTTTCCTTTCCTCTTCTGAAAATACCAGCTAGAAGCCTGCAAATCACAGATTCAGCTGCACTGAGATCACCACACGTGATAGAGAATAAAATCCCTAATAATATCATAGTAGCATGCTAAAAAAGAGACTTTCCCTAAATAGCCCGCCACCTGCATTGTGTGATCTTCCTTCTTTTTTAACTGGTTTCATGTACATCAGGCAGGCTTTTGTCCACCCACTGACAATCAGTTATGCAGTCTGTGAAGGTGCTTGTCAGTTCCAGAATTTTACCAGGTGGATATTTATAACTGATGCTGTTTGGTTTGTTCCAGAGGAGGAGTGGGGGGGGGGGGGAAATCTTTACTTAACTGCTAATTTTTCTTGTTTAAAATGTGTCTTTGTGATTGTTTTTTCCTTAGATTCATTTTAGTATAGGATACCTAGTATTTGTGCATTTAAAATAGACCTCACACGTGTTAGGCGGTAGCGTGTAGGTCTCTGGGGGAGGTGAATGGGGTTCTGTTTACACAGCAGTGGTTCTAGTTAAATCCTTGCTGGATTGAACTGTGATGTAGCAGAAACTTCGCAGGGATCACCATTTTGAGGGTGTCTCTTCCCTTTCTCCACTCACAATTTTTTCACATTGACCATCCAGGAATGGCAAGGAACTTTTACAAATATTAATGAACATATCTTTGTCAGGTCGGAAATGTCATCCCCATTTTACAGACAGGCAAACTGAGACACAGAACAGTGAAGTTACTTTCTTGAGATCACACTGCCAGACGGAGGTAGAAATGAATCAGGGATTTCTGATTCCCAGCCCCTTGCTGTAACCACTAGACATCCTCCTTTCACAGCAGAGACCCAAGGCAATGATTGTTGTAGTAGTTATAGGGCTGCCAACTTTCCAGTCGCACAAAACCAAACACTCTTGCCCTGCCCCTTCCCCGAGGCCCCGCCCCCACTCACGACATTCCCCCTCCCTTGGTGGCTCGCTCTCCCCCACCCTCGCTCACTGTCACTGGACTGGGGCCGGGGGCTGGAGTGAGGGCTCTAACTGGGGGGTGCAGCTTCCAGGGTGGGGTTCAAGGTTCAGAGTGTGGGAGGGGGCTCCAGACTGGGGCAGGGAGTTAGGGTGCAGGAGGGGGTGAGGGCTCCAGCTGGGGGGGCTGCGGAGGAGGGGTTTGGGGTGCAGGAGCAGGTGAGGGCTCCAGGCTGGGAGATGGGGCCAAGGAATTTGGAGTGCAGGGTGGGGCTGTGGGTTGAAGCAGGGGGTTGGGGTGCAGGAGGGGGTGAGGGCTCCGCGGTGAGGCCGGGGATGAGGGGTTCAGGGTGTGGGAGAGAGCTCTGGACTGGGGCAGGGGTTGCTCTGGGGAGGGGGGCTCAGGGCTGGGGTCTGGGCTTACCTCAGGCAGCTCCCGGTCAGCGGCGCAGCAGGAGGGCTAAGGCTGCCTGCCTGTCCTGGCACTGCGCTGCGTGTGCCCTGGAAGCAGCTAGCAGGTCTGGGTCCTAGGGAGAGGGGCCAGGCGGCTCCACACGCCATTGTTGCCCGTAGGCGCCCCCAGCTCCTATTGGCCAGTTAGCCAGTGGGAGTGCGGAGCTGGTGCTCGGTGGTGGGGAGGGGGCAGCGGGTGGAGCCCCGTGGTCCCTCTGCCTAGGAGCCAGACATGCTGGCCGCTTCTGGGGCGCAGCGCAGTGCCAGGACAGGTAGGGACTAGCCTGCCTTAGCACCTCCAACCGGACTTTTAACGGCCCGCTCGGTGGTGTTGACCAGAGCCTCCAGGGTCCCGTTTTGACCGGGTGTTCTGGTCAATAACCGGACACCTGGTCACCCTGGTAGTTAAGTGTATTTACCCTCAGACCAGAGAAGATGGAATTGTGCCCTTGTTTGGGTGTTCCAAAACTCAGAAGAGACTCTTGGAGGCTTCAGAGTTGGGATGGTTGCCTGCTCATTTCCTGGAAAGGCGATAGTTACATTATATACATAAATTCCTCCTTATCACATGATACGTTATCCTGTTTCTTAATCTCAGTCCTGGAGAGTTCCAATCCTCTCCTCTTCCCAGTCTGTTTGGTAGAGGCCATCGCAGAATTCTGCCTATAGTTACCTTCTTCCTATGGTATGACTATTTAGTTTAGAAATGTGTCACAATAATAACCTGGGAAATTGAGACCTATCTTAGGGTAGGATCAGAGCATCAAAATTGTCCCTGCCCCAAAGGCAGTGTGCTCTGTAATAGCAAAGAGTATTTTTACGGATAGACCACAGATACGGATTCGGGAATAGGGTTATGTTCCCGGCTCTGCCACTGGCTTGCTGGGTGACCTTGGGCAAGTCGCTTACTCTTTCAGTGCCTCAGTTTCTCCATCTATTAAATGGGGATGAGGATGCTGGCCTTCTTTGTAAAGTGCTTTGAGGTGTGATGGGAAGCACTGTATGAGAGCTAGCTATTATAAAAGAGCCAAGACGGAAGATGGGCACAGAAGGATAAAGTGACTAGCTGAAGCTCGCAGCAGGTTGGTGGCAGGGTCAGGTTTAGAACCCAGGTCTTCTGATATCTAGTCCAGTGCTTCTGGCATCTTGCCTCTGTCTGTAGAGTGGATGCAGGCCAGCCAGCAGCAGCGCAGCTTATCCATGCTACCTTGCCATCCAAAGGACTCCCCTCTAGCATAAGGGTAGAAAATTCGAGCTGCATAGCCAGTCAGGTCTTGGCGCTTCTGCTGAGACAGCCAAAGAGGGTGCCAAGTGCAAGAATGGGGTTTTTGTGTGCATGTTTGACACCTGTCCATTAGGAGCTAGACTGAAGCCATCGTGCATTTCACATTGGTCTTTGTATAGCCGTCACGTCGTAGCCGTTATTCACTTTAGGGTGGATTTTAACCAGTGGCCTAGACATAAAAGGCTCTATCATTACCTGCTTCCCCTGAGCCATCCTGTGCCCCTGTATCTGAAGAGATTTTGTACACACCAGGTATGTTTTATTTCTGCGCAGGGCTTTGCTGTTGGGCTGAGCAGAGAGATTGCACCAGGTCCTTTGGCAGCAAGCGAGTGTAATCTTGTTACATTTGAATTTATTTCATGCTGCGTTTGTGGGTGTGAAAAATGAACTGGTAAAATTAGGGACTCTGGAGAGTGTAAGACATTGTGTTTGTTCAAATGCTGACTGTAGGAAAACATTTGTCAAAAGCTCTCTTTGAAGGAGTAGCTGCCCTTCCAGAAGTATTTTGTAGGAGTAATAATAACTGTTTCAATATATGAAACCTTCTGAATCAAGAGGCACCGGGGAGATGTTACAGCAGTAAATGCAGCCTGGCTGATGTAGGTATGGAGATGTATCAAACAGAACCATGCAATACCATTATTTTCACTAAGCCCATACATCCTGTGACATTTGCATGGTGACTCACTCCTTAGCTTGGTACAAGCTCGCTTGCTGGGACAGGTATGAACACTCATGGCAAGGAGGCTTTAAGGAAGACTGTTCGGAACCGACTTTTTATTTACAAAGCACTTCAGGCATGCTTATGAGGGGTGCATGAGTTTCCTTGCATGCTGATTGGTGTTCAGATTACTATGGTAATGGGAGCATTTAAAAACCAAGGGCCGGATTCTGCAACCTTTACATGCAGGAATAGCCCTTACTCAAGTCGCACAACTTAGGGTTTCAGGATCAGTGCCTGAGTCTGTAGGGTGACTTCCCTCTTGTTTCTGATCTGTTAAACGTCCTTAACTCTCTGACCTGATAGATAGGCTGTTTGCTGCTCTGTAACTGTAGCCAGACAATCGGATCCAGCCCGTTTTGATCATTTTTCAATAGTTCGTTTGGGTTTAATGCCTCTCTTGCAATTGATTCTCTATTACAAACAGATTCTCTGATAATGGCGCCTGTGCCATTCTGATGGGGCCATTAGTATAATAGCAAAGAGTATTGTTACGGAATCAGGATATGGAATTTATATCGAATCATTATACTGACAGAAGTCATACCATAAGTAAAACAGTGCTGTAACATGAGCACTAAACCCACATGTAATAGAGAAAACGGCAGTACACGCTTCCCCCGAGGCTGGCACTTTGAGATTTCATCGTCGAATGGGGAGAGAGGATTTTCACGTATGGCCGCTGCCCCTGGGGAGTGGAAAGGCTATTCCCCAGTGCCAGTGCAGGGCTAATGAAGATCTGCTTTTTCCAGGGATCTGTTCCAGTGTGGTTGTGATGCTGTTGGAAGTGGGAGGGGAAAGCGCTTGCCATGTGACGTGTTGCCCATACAAATCAGGGAAACCGTCACTGGAGCCTTTTCAAAACCCAGCCTAGGAGATTGTTACAAATAATGAGTGGTATAAATGGGCTGTCGCTTTTCTCCCGCAGGGCATTCAGGTTTGCTCTGGGGCTGGCCGTGTAGCCCCGTAATGTTCCAGGACTAATCTGAGACGGGACTTCTGTACACATGCTCTTCTTGGGTTGTGTGCAAACAATATACATCTGCATCGCTCCTCCGGCCTTTGTGCTGTGAATGGGGGAGAAAGCTGGCAATTCCATTTGTGGGATTCTCAGAACGGGGGTGGGGGAATAAACCTCCCAGAAGTCTTAACATTGCAGGTATGATAAACCTATCCTGCCCTGATACAGCAAACGAGAATGTAAAAGACTACCCCGCCCCCCAAAAAACTGAGTGGAGAGGAGAGTGAAAATAGATGTCTTGGGGGAAATTATTACATGTTCAGGGGGGAGAGGGAATTTTCCTTTCGCTTCCCTCCCTACAAATAAATCCCTGGAGAAAGGCATGTGGCAGGCCAGTCTTCAGGCTGTTTTTAAGGATAGATAATCCAGATGGCTAATCTGTAGCCCGGTTTGGCTAGCAAGACCCTCTTGGGGAGGGCACAGGAGGATTCTGGGAAGCAGTATTTGCGACAGCAGTGTTTAAACAAAGTAACTGCTGAGGCTGTTTCATGTGGACAGAGCATAGATGTCTTGGTCTTTTTTTAAAATTCCTTTTTAAATGGTGACGGTGACTCCTGCCTTCTGTCCGTCCCCTCTCTCCCCCCCCCACCCTCCTTGAGCTGGGATATTTTAGCAAAGAGTAAAACAGGGGACACTCTCTCAGATGTGGTTTTGGTTTTGTTGGCGTGTCCTCTGGCGAGAGACACAGCCCCTTTATGGCAAGACCATACATCTTGCTGAGATCGGCTGGGGTATTTTAGCTGGGGGGTTGGCAGCAGAGGGAAGGTTAGTTGGTTGGACAGTAATTCGCTGACAGCCGGGTCTGGTGTATGCTTTGAATTTCTCTTGCCGGAGGCCCCAGTTGGGATACGGAAGGTGGAGGGGGTCCTTTTTTTTTTTTTTTTTTTTTTAATAGCTCACTCTCCCTTTGTCAGTGAACATCTGGTGCCAGGGTGGTGGTGGTTGGAGGTGGGGCGGGGTGGCCTTTGACTCTAGAGAATTTGATGGAGTGGGGCAGTTTGGGAGGAGGGGGGAGTGAGGTCAGTACTTCAGAGCTTCTTTAGGTAGAAAGAGTGCTGGGATTCAGATCGCTTTTATAGTCACTGTGAAGGAGAGGGACGGGAGGAAGAAAAAGCAAAATCTTCCCAAAAAGTGAGTCTCTTCCCCCCGCTTGAAAAAAATCACTTTTTTCACTGTGTGCATAGGAGGTGGGGCACCATCAAAACAAATCTGTTGCCAATGCCCCCCCTCTTCTGGCTGCTTTCCCCCCCGCCCCCACCGGCTCAGGCTTGGAACCAGCCCTTGGTAATCTCCGTTAGTTCTCCCCAGTTTTAGGACCACTTGTTCCTTCATTTGCTCCATGCAGCCGTGCGCGCTCCGGATTCAGTAACCTTCTCCCTTCCCCGAGATGAGCTCAAATTAAAACTTCATCCTCTTACTTAAAGAAGAAAGAAGAAATCCTCCAAATCTTCTGTCATCGGATCTGGGTAGTTTTGTGCATCATCTTCCCTTCAGCTAACAGATGGACCGGGGATTCCAGACAGGGAAACAGCCCGGCTGCAAGCAGGAGGGGGGAATGGATGCTAGGTTCCTACTGCCCCTAGCCTTCCCCCAAGGGCAGATCTTTCAGTCCACACTCTCCTCTCCCTCCTGTTCAGTGATTTCGGGTTGGGGTGGAAGACTTGCACCAAGGCCCTGGCAATAACAGTGGAATCTCCATTTCTCTGCTTTTAACCCTTTCCACTGGAAACTCCCCCGCACCCCCACCCACCATTATGGTCTGTGTGTGCAAAGGGGAATGTTTATGTAGCAGTGGGAGCTACTTAAAATGGGGCCTCTAGGAAGAGTCTTGGTGAAATCCAATATCCTGCCACCACTCTCAGTGGTAGGATCAACCCTGTGTGTAAAAACTGCTTGTAAGATGCAATATCTATTCGAGCTGCCTTTTGCAAGCTCTGCCTCTGGGGAGTTAAGCACTCTGTGGTGCTGCTGGGGCTTTGATTCATGTGTTTTTGTTGTTGTTGTTGTTTTTTTGGGAGGGGGTTGATATATATCATAGCCTGAAATCATACACCCCCAGAACGCATTGATCATGTTCTGAAAGGCATATGCTTACTTTATACAGTGAAACATACACAGCTGTACTCCGCACTCTTCCTCTCTACCTGCTGCGTGTGATAAAGACCCAAAAAAGGGAGAGGGACAAATTATTCATGCTGGAAACGTAAAATGCCTTGGGAGAATTTCCCATTTGTGTAGAGAGCTCTTTCTGTAAGATCAGCTGCATTATTGTTTCTGCTGGGGAAAAAATCCAGTAACATTTTGGGGGGGGGGGGGTGGAGGGACGGGACAATGACGACAGGGTATGAAATTTGTGCAGGAAACTGGGACTAAAACAAATGATGTATCTCAAAATGTGAGGGACAGTTGAGAGGCATCTGCTGTACCAGAGTAAATGTACTAGTCTGTGATTCCAGCAGCTGAAATTTGCATTCGTGATTGTATAGTGAATAAGGTACTATGCATATTAAAGGTTGTTTTCACTCATTTTTTAAAAAGTGAGGTTCTTGGTAGAACTGGTCAACATTTTTAATTCACAACTTTGAATGACCGTTTCTGAAACCGATCCACTTTCATGAGAAGCTTTTAGTTTATTTGATTTTTATTTTGTTTTTCATTTTAAACCAATATTTTTAAATTTGTGAGGTTTTGTTTGCTTATTTGGGGGAGGGGGGTTTCTCCCTCTCTTTGCCATTGAATGAAACGGAATGAATGATGTCTGGATTATTTTCCTTTTTTTCCTTTTGCCACTTTAACTTTTTAGACTTTTTCTATTGGAGAATTGCAAAGAATTATAGAATACGTGTTAGTTATAGAAGAACAGAAGGAGAAACAAAAATCTGTAATTCTGCCATCCTGTATATTTTTAAAAAGTTGGCAAAGGTTTGAAATGTTAGGGTAGCAAAGGGAAAAATTAGAAAGTGGGGTTAACTTATTTGAGCTCAGTGCCAAAAAAGAGGATAAAAGCAAAAATTAAAAAATGGTTTCCGTTTTACAAGCTTCACAATGAAACAACTTAGAAAATATGATTATTTTGCATTTTTTAAAATTTTCTTAACCAGCTCTAATTATCTTGTGTGTGGGAAAGACGAAGTCCTGGAAACTGAGCAGAGTCAGACTAGGCCAGCCACTGGTGGTAACAGCAGGATGGACTGCCCTGTGCTGCATTGTTCGTATGCTTTAACCTTGCACTGGAAGGTCCTCCATTGTGTGGGAGGGGAAGTTCAGTCTGCAAAGCCCATTCAGTTTTTGGGCTCAGCTGAGACTGCTGCTGATGGCTTGAGCTTTCCCCACCTTGTTAGGAATGGCTCTGAAGCCACCAATTCGTTGCATGTCGGCCACCAAACAGCTATCTCATGGGAATAACTTGTTGCCACGGAATGGATTTGAACTGGTGTCTTGGGCCCTGAATGGTGCAAGGTGCCTGAGAACCAGAACTCCCTTGATTCCCAGTGAAGATGAGGCTCAGTCCTTTGCAGAATTGAGCCCCTCCTGCGTCAGGGTTTCACATAAGCATTAGCTGTTTGGAGTTAGGAAGAAATTTCCCTATGGTCAGATCATTCCAACAGGGTTTCTTGCCCCTTTTTGTGAAGCCCCTTCCCCCTGCCTCGTGGAGAAAGGCTTCTGGACTTGATGGACCGTTTGTCAGATCTGGCCTGGTATGTTCGATGGGTGTAGTACCAGGCTCTCTGTGAGGGAGGACTCGTATTGCATCGCCAATAGCCCGTTTCTTTGTTTACAGAAAGAGGAGCGTGGCTAGATGAGTGTGCCAGTGCTAATCCCTGAATGTGCACAGATCCACAGAGCCAAACTGCTTGTGTGGGTGGAAATGCTTATTGCATAAGAGGTGCCTGAGCTGTGTACAGCTATGGATCGTATGGGCTAGAAATCAGACGTTCTCAAACTGTGGGTCGGGGCCCCGTTTTAACGGGGTCGCCAGGAATGGTGTTAGGCGCCAGGAAGCTTGAGCCCCACCGCTCAGAGCTGAAGCCAAAGCCCGAGGGCTTCAGCTTCCACCTTGGGCAGCGGGGCTCCGGTTACAGGCCCCCTGCCTTGAGCTGAAGCTTTGCCACACACCCCTCCCTCCAGGCTCGAGCTTTGCCCCCCTCCTCCCCCCGTCTGGGGTGGTGGAGCTCAGACGGCCCCCTCCTGGCGTCGTGTAGTAATTTCTGTTGTTAGAAGGGGGTCGCGGTGCCATGAAGTTTGAGAATGGCTGGAGATGGTGCATCATGTACAGTTGTGGGCAAGAGGTGGTGTGTAAACTGCACGGCCCAAAGGAGTAGCTCCAGGAGCGATTGACTTTGAGGGCATGTCTACGCTGCAGTTAAAAACCCATGGTTAGCCCTTGTCAGCTGATGCAGGCTCGCGGGACTCTGGCTAGGGGCTGTTTAATTGGGGTGTAGATGCTCAGGCTGCAAGCTCTGGGACCCTCTCCCCTTGCAGGGTCCTGGATCTGGGCCTCCAGCCTGGCCCGAAAGTCTACCCTGCAATTAAACAGCCCCTTAGCCCGAGCTCCAAGAGCCGAGTCAGCTGGTGCAGGCCGGCCACGGGTTTTCGGTTGCAGCAACAGGCTGACCCCGAGACACAATTCCCTCCCTGCTCCCCCGTCGCTCCAGCAGTGTAGTAACTTGCTATTGGTGCAGACGTCAGTGGGAGTTAGGTGCCTAAATACCTTTGCAGATCTGAGCCATTTTAGGTACTTTTGAAAAATTTACCCTTGATGTCATTGAACGCTGGGCTTCTAAGTTACCTAGGGCAACATTTTCAAATGCACCCATGTGTCTAAACTGGAGATGGTTGGGAATTTTGGGGGTGTGTGTGATTGCTAATTCCTTGAAATTGAAACATCTCAATTTGGAAAAGTAGCAGGCCCAATGAAAACCTTATTGAAAGGTTTCTCAGGTCCAGGCTGGAATCCCTGGTAGGGAAGTAAAGAGAGAAACCCACCTCAACACAGACAGTGGCCCAGTTTTGGGCAGAGCAGGGACTTGAACCCGGGACTCCCAGATGTGGAAAGAAAACAAATGTCAGAACTTCACTTTTTTGATAAATGAAAATGTTTCCTGGCTAGCCCTAGTCTCAACCTCCTAAGCTACTTTGGAACTCTCAGCCCATGCGATTCTACTGAAAGGCACAAACCATGGATTCCAGTGCCTCCCGCTTTCTGAAAGTCCTCTGTTGTAGATGTGTGTGGTTCTCATGGCAGCAGCCTTCTGGAATATGTATATGTTTTATTTGTGTTTGAAGAGCTTCATAGTGCTGCCTGACATTCTAGATTCAAGTGTCTTTTAAATGTAGTGGTCATAAGCATTCTTGAAAAAAATCAGGCTACACAAAACCAAGTATCCTCAGAGAGTGTAGATATCTCCGTGTAATGTAGAAGAGGACTTGACCTTCCCCCCCTCCCGAGAGTTCGTAAATCCACCTTTATGACTAATTTCACTGGTTTTTGATACAGCAATTAAAACATGCCTGTAGTTTCTGCAGACGAATGGGAGATTGGCTGCTCTCTCCCTCTTACAAAGTACGGTTCTGTACTCCTAGAACCAGCTGATGCCCTCTGGCAGACTCCAGCCTCTATTCTCAGTTCAATATATTTCTGTAATGCACTAAAGTTTATGGAGCATTGAACAAACTTTTTTTTTTTTTTTTAAGTGTGTGATAGTTTACAGTACCAGCAAACAGCAAGGTAAGAACCCAAGCCTCGCACTGTGGCATCAGGTTATTTTCACTACACCAAACACACCACACTGGTATTTTCAGTTTATCTTGTATGTATTTTTAATACACAACTGAACATAGCCAATGTGTACTTAAAAGCTAGAAGGCACATTGAGAGTGGCTGAATTTTTGAGAATTTATTCGGCGAGGTACTTACACGTGTCTCTAGATTTAAGCATGTGAGTTATCTCATTTGGCTTCAGTGCGGGCTAGTCGCCTGCTTAAGCACTATACTGACCTGGGTTGCAAGTAAAACCCCATCTGAAACCCTAGCTCTGTGCTTGTGTCGGCTAGTCTGTCTCGGGGCTGCATTGCTGATGTTTAGCATGCGAGCTTGAACAGAGCAAGTGTGAGTCTGTTTACCTGAGCTGGCCATAACCCCTCCAGCTGCAGTGCAGCCTTAAGGTGAAATCCTGGCTCTGTTGAAGTCAATGGGGATTTTGCCATGGACTTTAGTGGGGCCACGATTTTATCCTGACTGCACAAATTGAGACTTTCCTTGGAGACTGCCTCTCTCCCCCATGCTATTCTGCCACAGCTGAGATAAGCAGATGAGTTCAGCCTGGAACCCCACTGACATAAACATGGGTGGACGGCCGGCTGGCTGTTCTGTGCGAAACCCCCCCAGCTTTGGGCTTTGCTCTGGACTTGGAGCTGAAACAGCCTGGATCTGATGTGCTTCAGGGAATGTAGCAAGGTCTCAACATCGTCCCCCCACAGTGTTTGAAAACGAGGGGTGATGGGGATTGTGAATGTGGAGAAGAGGGGAAATTTGTGCTGGGTTGTCTTAATTTAAACATCCAAGTGTAGCAGTTTGTCAAGAGTCCCTAGACTGTGTGTCTATCCCTTGAATACAGTCAAAATAAATAGGTGCAGAAATTCAATAATACAGCCACAGTAATGCATCACAAAATGTGCTTTATTCATTTCTTTTAGGTTTAAGTTTATGATGATATTATTTCAGGGTTAATGTATTTTCTCCGTGCGCGTGTGTGTGTGTGTGTGTAAATAGCATATATTCTTAAAAAACGAAACCTTAGTTGAACTGAGACCTCACTGTGACATACGCTATTGTATCTTGGCTGCCAAGTGGAAGGGCGTATCTTTTGTGCGGATTATGAAGTGTATAGATTTATTGAGGTTCAGCTATTATAAGGGGTTTGGTACGTGGTTTAGGATGTGAATTTCATCATGCCCCGTGCGTTCACTCTCACTTTGCTTCTGAAATTTCCTGTGGAGCAGGAGACAGCATAAAATGTCTTATTAATGTTGATGTGATCTGTCATCAGCGCTAACCAGTGATTTGGTATATGACCGTGGCATGTAAGCAAATTTGAAGCAGAAATAATCTGACTTTCTATTATTAAAAACAAAACCAATATGCAGCAACATAATACGAGGAAATTCCATTTTGAGGTTCTAATGGCAAACCTTTCTAGCTCCCTTCTCATGATTAATATAATTGCCAAATCGCTTTGATGGTTTGATGGAATTATGGCCCTGTATTACACGATGGATAATCAATCACAATAGAGTGTGTTTACCCTTTTGCTATAGCATGTGTATGAAACAGATACATTATAGCGTGCAACATTCTTTAATGCTGGTATTCTCCTTCAGTGGTGTATGTGATTTCAGGTGCTGATAGCTGCGTGAACCTGACCTCACCTTGTAGACTTTAAAAATCTTGCAGGTTTGGGAAGCTGTTTAGTAACTTGCTGCTTCTCTTGAGCACCCAGGAGCATTTGTGCGTAAATATGCAGTATGCGTGTTTGTATAAATATCACAATAAAATCACAGCAGCAGCAGTGAAACGAAAGCTGCCAACCCCAGAGCGCTTCATAAGCATTAGCTAAGGCTTGTGGATAGAATTTTTGCCTCACTAGTCAAGGTTAGAGTTTAAGCATTTGATACTTGATAGTATGTTCCCAGCCTCGTTTGGTGCACAAGTTATTTCATTTTTAGTCAATGGGTCTAGAGTAATTCCTTGCTTAATTGCTGGATGCTTTGCTGTGACATTCTCTTACACTGGAGTTCAGTGGGTTTTAATGGTTTCTGGATTTAAAAAAAAAATCTTCCTATTGGTGTCAATTATGATAAACTGTATCTGGCATGTATATTTTTTAATAGGCTGAATTGGAATTTGGGGAAAACTATCTGATTTCTTATAGCAAAAGACAAGGATCTAGAGGATGTGTTTCTGAGGTCTCTGAACATTTTTTCCAGCCCTCATTGTTTTCCTAATTACGCTGCAGGATTTTTGCACAATTCGTTTAAAGGGTTTGATGAGGTTAAGCGTTGCTTATTCAAATGGCATCGTCAGTTTTGCTGTCTCCTGTATGCACAGAAACCCTCCACTTTCTCTTATCTGTGTAGCAAAACCTTTCAAATCCTTATGAAGGGGGAATAAAGTGGATTAGACTTTTGGCTTTCTGCCGAGGGTCTGTACCCTCTGCCTAAGCTGCAAGAATGGTACTCTCCCCACCCCCTCACCCCTCGTCTCTTTGTCGTATTATTCTCTGGGTGGGGTTTAGTTTTGGTCTAACGGGATTCTTTTTCTGGCAGGCAGACGGATCTCCTGGTTCCTTTCCCTTGGAGAATCCCGCCCTGGTGCTGTAACAGGATCACAGCTGTTGAGTAAATGTTAAGATAATAGTGTTATTACGGAGTAATTATACAGCAAGTTATTGAATTAACGGTGATGAAGATGACCCATAATTCTGAATGGTTGGGGTGGGAGGAAGAGGAGAGTTGGGAAGATGAAGAGAGTCGACGGCACCTAATAAATTTCCCCTTGTTGAGAGCCCCTCGCTGCTGGGAGTCAGACTGAAAATGAATGAAAGAGAAGCTCAAAGAGCTAATAAATAAACCATTTGCCTGAGAATAGAGGGGATAATTAGAAACCGTGGCCCCGTGGTTTTGTGTCTGCCCTGGGGTGGAATCTGTTCAGAGCTGTACCGTGGTGATAAAACAGGGAGACAATACAGAGATGATGTTGCGCCGTTGTTAACATTTGAGGGAAAAGATGCATTGCTCTGCCTTTTATTTTGTTTTGTTTTGTTTTTCTTTTTAAAGCTTTATATTGCAGAACTCGAACAGGCTGCACACGGGAGCCTCTGCCTTGATCAGTAACCTTGGTGGAGCCTAAATTTTTTTTCTTTTTAAATCTTTGGGTTTTTGTTTCCTTTTGTTTAATAAACACAGCTAAACTTTCCCCTCATCTTGGGCTGGTATTTAACTACCAGTGCAGCCTCCTTGAGTCCTTTTAACCCCTTGGCATCGCCTTATTTCTCAGGGTAGCCTCTCAGTGTACAGCACAATTTTCCCCTTAGTCAGTTCAGTTTTCGTTTCCCCCAGCTGGACTGCACTCCCCGCTGCATCTGCCTGCTCATCCTTTTAGACAAGGACGGGCAGTGCCTGCAGGCAATTGATTAGATGAGCTCTGGCTCAGAGCTGGCTTTTTGTGTATCTTCCCTTGGAGGAATCTACCATGTTGTTTGGATGGCCACCATCTCGGCTGGCACTCTCGGGATTGAGCCAGGGACCGTCAGAGCTCAAATCGTGAGCTGCTACAGGTTGAGCTGAAAGAGGAGGCACAGTCCAGTGGCTGCGGTGTTAGCCTGGGACTCGAGAGACCCAGGCCAGGTCTGCACTATAGCGTTAGGTCAACCTAATTCTGCAAGTGTCTACACTTCCTGCCGATGTAAATCCCTCACTACACCGACCGAATAACGCCACTGCCATGAGAGAAGTAGCACTCAGGTTGACGTGGTTAGGGTGACAGTGTCTGTGTAGACACTGTGTTACTTACATCGCCTGTTGGCTCCGCACCGAGCTCCCAGCTGGATGCCGCGCTGACAGCCCGGGCTGCAAGGCAGCCATTGCTAGTACTCCTGGTGAGGACGCACACCTCTGGCAGAAGGAGGGTAGCGTGGACATGAAAAAACGCAGTAATTACTACAGTGGCTGTACGTCGACCTAACATACGTCGGCCTTAATTGCGTAGGTGGACACGGCCTCGGGTTCAGTTCTGTGCTCCAACGCAAACTTCCTCTGTGATTTTTGGGCAAATTACCTGGCCTCAGTTGTTCACCAATAAAATGGGGATAATAGAACTGACATACCTCTTGGGTGTTGAAGATTGCGAGGGGCTCAGATACTACAGTAATGGCGGCAGGGATGGGCAGATAAGTATCATAGAGATCTAGAGAGAGAGCCAGGCTCGGCAGCTGGGGCTGCAATCTCGCTGGAACGGATGTGGAAGGCGGATACGCAATGCACGCTGCCCAGTAGGTTACGTTCTCTCAGCCTGGACATAGCTTCGTTCTTTAGCCAGGGGGTTACTAGGAGGAGTGTGCACAAGACAAGTAACGATGTTGGGCTTAGAATGTCGTTTCTGTGAATCCTCCAATGGACGGGACTGAAGAAGTGCAGCTTTTAAAACAAAATAACGAGAGTATTAACAACGAAGCTACCTTGGGGATTGTTGAATCATTATAAAAGCAGGAAGCAGCTCTGTCTGACGCGGAGTTCCTAGACTGCCAGGTTTTTAATAAATAGGACTAATAATAATATGCCTATAGCGGCTCCTTCCAAGGAGCTCAGATCACTTTACAAACCTTAACAAATTAAGCCTCTCGGTGTCTCAGTTCAGTAGAACTTTATCGGCGCCTCCATTCTGCAGCTGGGAAAACTGAAGCAAAGTGACTCGCTCAAGGTCAAATGGGGAGTGAGTGGGGGAGTTGGGGTTAGAACTCAGGAGCCATGACTGCTGGGCGGGTGTTTTAACCACTGGGCCGTGCTGCTGCTTACCACTAAATTTGTGGGGGAGGGGCAGGGGGAGGAGATGCTGTTAAACTAGTATGAGAGCAAGAGTAACGTCCTGATATTTGTTTCTAATTGATTCTCCCTCTGCCGATGTCCCACGTTCCATTTTTGTCACAAGCCTATTGCCAATAGCTGGCCTAGAATTTCCAGTTGTCGGTGTATTTGCTGGTCAATGTGCAGACACGTGCCCATCGTGCTGTATCTGATTCAGATACTGCTGAGCAAACTGGATTCCCTGCCTGGGCTACTGGATGCAAACCCGCCCCCATCCTCCTGGTGTGGAGAAAGTAAATAAGGAAGTGTTATTTACTCCTCCTCATAACACAAGAACTAGGGGTCACCCAAGGAAATTAATAGGCAGCAGACTTAAAACAAACGAAAGGCAGTATTTTTTCATACCACGCTCAGTCAACCTGTGGAACTCCTTGCCAGAGGATGTTGTGAAGACTAAGACTATAACAGGGTTCAAAAAAGAACTAGATAAATTCATGGTGGATAGGTCCATCAGTGGCTATTGGCAGGGATGGTATCCATATCCTCTGTTTGCCAGGAGCTGGGAATGGGCGACAGGGGATGAATAACTTGATGATTATCTGGTCTGTTCATTCCCTCTGAAGCATCTGGCATTGGCCACTGTTGGAAGACCGGATACTAGGCTAGATGGACCTTTGGTCTGCTCCAGTCTGGCCATTCTTATGTTCTTAACAGCATGAACCAACAGGTGAGCCTTGGACCAAGGCCCAAAGGTTAACACATTCAGGTTCCGCAAGACAGGCAGAGGCAGCACCTTCCATCCGCCTGTCATCCACATTCTGCATCTGGACATTTAGCACCCTCCTCCCTCCATAAATCGCCACGTGCGGCTGAGTCCCCATTTTGAAAGGAGCCGCTGAACTTTGAGACTAGAGGGAGCTGTGTCCAATTCTGCTGGAAAGCTGCTGCGCCTCAGGACTGACGTGCCACGTGCCTGTGGCCTGTGTTGGTTTGTACCTTGTGCTGCAGAAGAGACAAGTGGGGTGGTGCTCTGAGTATGCTGGAAAGTGAGAAAAATGCTGCTTGAGAACTTGTTAAAGTCCAAATGCAGTGATTTAATCTTTGAATTGGGCTTGTTACGAATGGGCTAGTGACGGACTAGTAAAAACAGGTATGGTTTGTCGATTGAGGCATTTGTCTGTTTTGACATGTGATGTTGACAATTTGTGTTTTAACAGTTAAGCGTTAACTTTTTTGGAATCTGAGCATCTGCTGTCATCAGATAATTGTTTGAGACCCCCACATGCTTATTTCCTGCAACTGTGAACTTTTGAATCAATAAAAATAAAAAAAATATATATGCATGGAAATGAACATTGATATTGGCCATCAAAATTTATTTTTTAAAAATTGAATTCTGCCTAGGTTAAATATATAACAGTACCGCCTTCCAGTTTGTAGGACATAATCCCCTTCCTCAGGATGTTTCGGAGGGAGGAGGCTGTGTGGAAAAGGCCAGTTCCTAGTCAGTCCTCCTCCTCTCTCTGTTTAAGGGACGCCTAGCTTGCGCTCTGTCCCCGAAAGGTCTCCCCCCTCTCTCCACCACCACCACCACCAACCCAGCCTTGCACAGAGTCCACAGCTATGGAGGAAGGAGGGATGAGTAGGATTGATTTGCCAGGCAGACTTGATGTCTCCTTGTGACTCAGCCCCCATCGATTTCCATGATACCTCTGGCCGTCAGCCTGGAGGCTCATTGGCTTCATAGGAATAGCTTAGCCTTGCCTTCCCTACGTGGCTCGGGTCTGAGTCCGCACTGAGTCGGGCTGGTTCTGAAGGTTGGTCAGTTGGGCCAGTGAAGGTTTTGGGCCTGGTCCCTGCTGAGGGAGCCCAGTGAGGTAGAATATTCTGGGTGCCCAACCTCCCCTCTGCGGCCGTTGGTGAGGCAGTGAGTTCTGGTGGGCAGTGGAGTGAGTGGTGCTGGTACAGAAGAGGTCTGGACAGGGCACTCTCCCAACTCGCTTGGTCTGATTCCCCTTTAGCGCCAGTTTTTCTCCCTGACCCTGAGAGAGCTCCTTGGATAGTCAGACCCTGGAGAAGCCAAGCCGTGCGCTGTGGGTCTCCGTCCTTCTGCCGAGCGTTAATCAGCTGGCCCATCCTTGGGACAGGGAGGTCGAGGATCAGCTGACGCTGGGTCAGAGGACAGATCTGCCAGCACTAATTGGAACTCTCTGGGGATTAGCCTTGCCATGTGCTCGAGCGTCTTCTCTCTTGGATGCTTCCCCCACCCCCACCCCTCCAAATGGAGAAATAATAATCCAGATGGCAGCCAAAGCCCCCAAAGGAAAATGTCCCTCCAGTGAGCTGGAGGAGGGAAGGGCCAGAGAGCATCCTTTTACTTTTACTTTATTCTCTGCTAAATATTGCATGGTGATTGGCAGGATCTCATCTGGGAGGAGAGGTCAGGATCACCGGGTATTCATTCTGCCTAATAAATTTATTTTCCGCAGTAGGTGTTTAAACTGCAGGGAATTGTCCTTGTAAAACAAGGTCTGTTTTTATGCAGATTTCTGTCCTAATAACATGCACTAGCTGGTCATCATTAAGTAATAACTGTTTCAAACCAGGCAAGGGCGCTTTGGGGATAACACAGATCTTCACAGTCATTGTCCAACAAAATATATGTGCCCCGTTCGACTTTTCAGCCCCGTGCAATTAGCTAGTTGCACCCGTTTCAAGGTGCAGTATTGGTGTAAATCAGAGCGGTACAAGCCCTGCTTTGCACCATCCCAGTGCATTTACACTAGGGGTTCGCACCGTTGCCAGTGCGGTTGCACACGTGCTGACTTCATTATGTAGACAGGCCGTGGGAGGCCGAGTGAAGCTGGAGGTGGAATTTAGTGCATGGGTAGTGCATGGGTAACCCTTCCACTTGTGGTGTCTGGTAGCATATGGCAGGAAATGGCGATGGGAAGCCATTTGAATCTAGTTGGACACGCTGGCTGGTTTGGGCTCGATTCAAAAGCCAGTGGAGGTCAGTGGAAAGATTCCAAATAATGTTGGTAGGTTTTGGATCTGGCCCTAAGTGCACCCAGGATTTAGGTGCAGGCCAAGAGCTCCCTTGACATAGTGAGCAATTGAAATTTCACTGGGATCCTTAATTGCTTTGGGATTCCAGACAATAGCATTATTTCCCCCTTAGTGGCTCCCATCTCCTCCTCTTTCCCAGATGGGAGCCATATGGTGGTTGCCATGAAACTCTTTACAGTTCTGTCTTTTGCCTTGTTAACACTGCCACCGTGTTTATGATGCTGCCTTTACTCAGCACAGAGAAGGCGATAAACACTGGAGCTAATGTTATTTACTTGCAAAAGGCCACTTGTAATGATCTGGCTGGTTGGCATCTCCGCCCGTTCCTGCGGGGGTCTCTCTCCATTGCTGTTCACGTCTCTTGCCTGTGGCTCTTCCGTTCAGCCGGACGCTGGGAGTCGGTGGTCCCTGGGGTGTTTGCGAGGCCGTTCAGAGCCTTAGAGGTATTCTGCGAAGCTGATGCTGCCAAAGTGGCCCCAGTGTGATGCCTTGATGAGAGAGGGGTCAGGCTGTGATGTGAGATCAAGCATCTGAACCCTGGACTTTGAAACGCTGTCAAGGGCCGAGGGAGGGGAATGGAGCTTCTCAGAGTCGGGCTGGGGGTTGGTTGTTTAAAGGTGGAGCTTTTTTCCTTCCCTTTCTGTTTGGCTGGAATTGGGTTAGGAGGAGCCGCACTGGAGCGGGAGAGTTACCGGTAACGCCAGCCATGCGAGAATATGGCTGGGGAGCGGGGCCGGCATTGCTATGCTGCTGGGGCAGCGTGCTGGTGATGGCGGGGACCGTGTGTGCTGGCGGGCAGAAGGAGGCAGAGTTCTCTTGTTCTGTTGAGGGTGATGGGGGAGGAGTTGAGGTGCTTCCCAGGATTGGGAAGGTGGTATTGGAGCAGGGGTGGTTTTGAATACTGTGTTTTGAGCAGCGGCGGGAAAGCAACCAGGCCTTTTTCTTTCCCTTCCCACGCTTCTCGGTCTGGCCACCAGGGGTATGTCTGCCCTGCAGCCCAGGTAGACAGATTCATGCTCGTTTGAGCAGAGCTAGTGCGCTTAAAAATAGCCGTATGCCCCGGCGGCACGGGCTAGCCACCGACGTATGGACCCTGGGGGCCAGGAGAGGTTGGGCTCAGGTGGCTAGGCAGTGCAGCAGGGTTTGCACTGTTGTTTTTAGTGTACTTGCTGGAGCAGAGCTAGCATGTGTGTGTCTACCAGGGCTGAGAGGTACGCACCAACTGCAGTGTAGACATACTTATGTGACTTACCCGAGACCCTATCCCAATATGTGAGACTGCAAAGCCCCCCCGTGATCCAACGGCCCGTGGTCCTCATTTGACTTCGTCTCTTCCCCTCTTCTTGTCTCAGTCTAGCTAAGGGAGATAGGCTGGAGCTGTAGAGTCCTGATCTGAATTGTCCAGGTTGGTTTCAGTGGGGGTTTTAACATGGGCCTATCTCAAGTTATTAATGCAGGGTATTGCTACATTGGAGGGGATCCTGCATTAGCTACAGATCATGGGAGCAGGTTCCAGGCACAGCGTCTGGCATGGTCGCTGAGATCTGTCTTTGTTTTACCTGTTCATTTGTAATGAGAAAGTTATCAGTAAGCTGCTGTCTTCCTGATCCCTGTGGGAGCACCGCACGGGGAGGTGGAGATGAGAGAAGATGATGAATGTCTTGATCAGCAGTTTAATCAGCCAATCAGGATGGGTGGCTTGTGTCCCGAATCCCAGATGATAGAGGAGCTCATTAGAGACAGAGTCATTCTGAGTGTGTTGCTGTTACGTCTACACTTCCGATGCCACAGCTATGGCGCGTAGGCACTTGCTACAGCGTCAGAAGAGGTTTTAATGGTGTCACCATTAACCAAAGGGCTTCAGCCCCAGGCGGGGGGCCTGTAACCTGAGCCCCACCACCCAGGGCTGGCATTAGACTTGTTGGGGCCTTGGGCCGAAGCCTGAGCCCCACTGCGCAGGGCCGAAGCCCTCAGGGTGGCGGGGGTTCAGGTTACAGGCCCCTCGCCTGGTGCTGAAGCCCTTTGGTTTTGGCCTTCTGCCTGGGGTGGTAGGGCGCGGACAGGCTCAGCCCCCCCACTCCTGAGGTCATGTAGTAATTTTTGTTGTCAGAAGGGGCTCAGTTTTTTTACACTCCTCAGCTACATCACTAGGTTAACCTAGGTTTTAGGTATAGACCCGGCCTTCGTCCCAGTTCTCTGCTGGTATTGGAGAGATCCAGCCACCCAGAATGCTGCCTTGGGGCAATTTGGATCCCTAATATCAGGCTTCCTGCTGGAATGACCTGTGCCGCCCGGTCCTGGAGTGCTGGGATGTTCCCTTTCTGCGATCTGTCTTGTAGTCTGACTTGCGGATGGTGCGTTGGTGGAGTCCGGCTCGCAGAAGGGGTGTTGTGCACTCGGAGCTATTTGCTAAGCAATGCCAGGATGTATCTGGCTGCGTCAAAGGAGGTGGAGGCTGTTTGGCCATGTTGGCCGAGGCATTTGGCAGTTAAGGTGGAGCCGTTTGCTTTGTATCTGGATTTCCTCAGTCTTGTGTGTGTAAATTCTCCTCCTGAAATTTGAGTGACTCACGTTTTCGTTGGAGAAATGTCCTAGGTTCAATGACACATGTTGTTTTGTTCTTCTGGTGTGTGTGTGTGTGTGTGTGTGTGTGTGTTTATTTTACAGGGGTGGTTCCCCACTGGACTCTGGCTTGACGGCTTGGCTGTTGGTTTGAGGTCTGTTCCTGTGTTGCATTGTTAATTTATGGTGCCTCCAGCAATGGGGAGGTGTCCAGCATTGATAAATAACAGAGATCATTGTGGAAGGGTTTCTGGTCATCCACTCGAGCTACACTTGCTTAAATGCCTTGTGGCTGTGGAGGTGGAGAGGACTGAACATATATTTTTTTATTATTCTCATGGCCCCAACCATATATGTAGTGAGAGATTATCTGTGCCCCGAAACATGTGCTATCTACACGAAATGGAGACATGAAGTGTCTTGCCAAGGACCGGTCAGGAGCAGAGCCGTGAGTAGACCTCTCAGGTCTCCTGAGTCCCGTTCCAGTGCCATATTCACTAGACAACACTGCCTCTGGCTCATGCTGCAAGAGAGACGGCCAGAAAAGTATAGGTCCCAAACATGGACATCAGAAATTCTTGTCATGGTGGCTGCTGACAGCATGTGACCTAGGGGCAATCTCTCCCAGAAACACTTCAGAGAAGAACTTCTAAATGGTAGAGTCTTTTGATACTTTGAGGAACATAGTGTAGATATTTTAAAAAATAAAATCAAATAGAAAAACGGCTGCATGACAGTCTTTGAAAACTGTTCAGAGGTAGGCTGTCAACTCGAAACTTCTATTTCATGGTTGTTTTTTTCTTTGCTTCTGTTACTATCCCCTTTGGGGGGGGGGGGAATTCGATTTACAAATCTGCACCCATAGTAAAATGTCTTAGTTGGAGATTTTTTGTCTTATTCATTGTGTACATGGGCAAACTGACAAATACAGAAACCAGCTCCTCCACCCGCCCCCCCAAAAAACCTTTTGCTCTGATCAGTGAAGACCAAAAGGACTTGAAAACCTAACTGGAATTTATGGCACGCAGTGCTTTACAGACCTAGAGGATATGCGCACACACACAGCACGTAGGTTTGTACTTTCAAAAGTGGCTGGATGATTTTTGGGGTGCCCAATCTGAGATGCTTTGAAGAGGCCTGATTTTCAGAGGATGGATGCTCAGCATTTTTTTTTTAAATCAGGCCACTTTGGCTGTCAGTGCTGCAGCTAGGGGTGTGACTGCAGTACCTGTAGACATACGTGAGTAACAGTAGCAGTGAGGCTGCTACAACGTGGGTTAGTCACCCATGTGTGTACTCAGGCTCCCGGGCAGACTTGTACGCCAGCAGCTAGCCTGTGCGGCATCCTCTTCCCTGCTGTCAGCACCCAGACTAGTTAGACCAAAGCTCGCTTTGGTTTGTCCACACGTGCTGCAATCAATCTCTGAGTGCAACACGGACAGGCACTTTGAGGCGTCTCCAGTTGGGCACTTTACCATTTAGAAATCACTAGCCGCGGCTCCCCCGTCGACTCCGCTATCGCTGCTCGCTCTGGTGGAGTTCCGGAGTCAACGGGAGCATGTTCGGGGATCGATATATCGATCCCCGATAAATCGATCACTACCCGCCGATCGATCACCAGGCGGGTAATCTGGACGTACCCTAAGCCACACTTAAACTGAAATAAGTGTGTCTGTATAGGGCTTTGCACTGGCTTAAGTAAACTAGTACAGATTTGTGTGTAGGCAAGACCTTGGCTGTCTAACTCTACAATGAGCTGGTCTAACCAACATGGTGCTTAATGGCAGCAGCAGCTGGCAGCCATCAGAGCTGGGGCCTCCGATGTAGCTGAACAGTGAAGCTGAACAAGCTTTAGCAAAAGAAAAGGAATTGCAAAATATCCCTTGTGTGGCCAAGAGCTACGTGGATGAGCAGCGGGAGGATGGTCCAAACAGCGTCCGAAAGCTGAGCGTGTGAGAGACAGATGAATGGGAGCAAGTAGTGGGAAGGATGTGGAAACTGAGGCATGAAAGGTGAAGTGAGATGCCCAAGGACACAGTGGGAGCCGGTGGCACAGCTGGCATTAGAACAAAGGAGTCCTTGGCTCTTAGTCCTGTGCTTGACTCATCAGCCCATGTTGGTTGTGGCATAAGGAAGCAGTCCTGCATTACACCCTTCTCCCTGCAGAGCTCAAGTTCAGATGACTAGTCTGAGCGGCCCTGGGAGCTATGGAAAACAACACTTGCCGTCCTGTTTGAACTTGTTGCTTGAGAAGTTGGAAAGGTTGTTTTGACCCTTCAGGGTAAATCTTTACCCTCCGCCCCCTGTTTTTTACGAGACGGCAGAGCTGAGAATTTTGTTTGGAAGCAGGCTTATAATTACAGCAAGTCCAGGCGAGCGCCTGATCCTCTCCAGCGGTTGTTGCGTAGCCAGGCTCTTCCCTCTTTCTCTCTCTCTCTCCCCCGGTGGGTGTCACAGCATCTGTATCACCCCGACTCCCCCCAGGTCCATATGGGAGCAGCTAGGGGTTTAGTTGGAGACGTGGCCACAGGAGGCACGAGGGCTTGGGGAAGAGCAGCTTAGGCAAACTCGGAGCTGGAAAGGAGCAGCCGTGAGCAGGGTCTGCAGCCAATCTACCCCGAGCCAGATTAGAGGATTGGCTGGCCTGGACCCAGAGCAGCTGCTCTGGCCGGCGAATCTCTGGCCAGCTTTCACTCGGCACGTCTGTGCAGATTTGAACAGGACGGTAATCTCTGTGTCCCTGGTAGCTGGCCATTAATGAAGCAGCTCCAAGATCTGAGCTCAGGGGAGAACTGAACACCGACCCACAGCCAGGCCTGCGGGGGGTGGGTGTGATGGGGTGCGTTCTGCCTCCTTTCTCTCCCCCACCCAGGACACTGTTGCTGCCCCTGGAGTCTCAGCGGCCTGCTTGCTTCCCCCCTCGGCCTGTGTCAGTGTGGTGGTTGCTTTGATTATTTAAATGGTATGTTCCTGATGAGAATTTTTATTTATTTATTTTTAGTTCCCTGTTGTCTCTTTGCAAATGTTTAATTCCCATGGAGATTGTGCTGTCTTCGGCATCTGTCGTCCTGAGGATCCTTGAACATATCAGCATCTCTCCTCTGTATGCAAACACCTTTGGTAGGCAAAAAGACAACTTGCACAATCAGACCTGGGGAACATTCACTATTTCCCTCGTCTGCAGTGTTATCTTTCTGTCCGATACAGTTGTGCAGTGTTGCTATGTGACTGTTAAACATCCATCATAATCCACCCAAGAAGTGGCTGCATTTTCAATGCTAGAAGGAAGTGATCGATCTCTCTCATTTGCCTGTCTTGGAAGATTGTTGTGTGACTGACTTGATGTTTACAAAGCATTTCCAAATTCTTGGAAAAGAACAAAGTAGCAATATGATCTAGTGGGACATAAAAAAACAGGTGGCTATTTCCAGCTTTGCCACTTCCATGTTGTGTGTCCTCGGTCAAGCTGTTTAGTTTCTGTGCCTCAGTTTCCCATCTGTGACATGAGGATAATAGCCCTGCCTTGCTTTACCTCTCAGTGGTGATGTGAAAATAAATCAATTTAAAGGTCATGAGGCGCTCAGATATGATGGTGATAGGGGACATATAAGTACCTAAATTAGATCGCTCAGTGAGCTGTATTTCCTCATGAAGACACAGCCCATAAGGGCTTGTATACATGGAGAGTTGGATCAATTTAACTTAACTGTGTGACTTTTTAAAAACCAGCTCAGCTAAACTGGTGCAAAAGACTAGTGTGGACGCACTTATTTCAGTGTAAGTACCTCATTCTAGTTTAGCTTAAAGCAGAGGTTTTCAACCTATTTTTCATTTGCAGAGTTCTAAAGAATTTCGAATGGCGGAGCGGACTCTTTTGGAGATCTTAGACATAGTCTGCAGATGTCCAAGTGTCTGCAGACCACAGGCTGGAAACCACTGTTCTTTGGTAACGACAATCTTTCGTGGACCCCTTACACATAGTCTGCGGACCACCAGGGGTCCGCGGACCACAGGTTGAAAACCACTGGTTTAAAGAGATCAGAGACAGGCCTTAGATAAAGGAAAATGAGTCCCTTTTAAACTAAAATAAAAGAGCACACGGGGGTTTGCACTGGTTTAACTGAACTGGTGCCAGGGTGTGCCAAGGTCCCATTCGGCGGCAGCTAGACATTGTTATCCCCGTATTTTAGTTGGGGAAAGTGGGGCACAACTAGGTGAAGTGAATTGCCCCAAAGTTGCAGAGCAAGGAAAGGAACCCTGATTTCCAAACCTGCGTCCTCCACAAGAAACTGATCCCCGTGTGAGTCTTTCCATTGACTTTAGCCCTGAGTGAGTAGGGAGTTCTTGCAGAATAACTGAAATGTATTGGGATGCTTATTCCAGAACAGCTATGCCGGTCCGTTTCCCCCATGTAGACAAGGCTTTACACCCTTTTCCCTCCCCCAACCATTCCCTGCCCGTCTCCAGTCTGAACCAAAGGCTCTCGGATCAGGGCTGCTCCTTCCCTGGGAACCCAGCCCCCTCCTTGAGCTGGCCCTTGGCATGAAGAGGGCTGGCTGGGGTATATTTTTAGCAAAGATAGGAGGGAGGTGGTAGGGCAGAGGGCTCCGTTCCAGGAATCTCCGGCTCTTTAATTATGTTTCTGGTCTAGGAAAATTATATGGTTCCTCGAGCGTAAATAGAGAATGTGTGGAAGGTAATTGTACCTCAGGGTGCAGATTAGCCGGTGTTGGGGAGAGGCAGTGTGTGTTTGGAGACTGGGATCAGGAGGGGCAGGGCTGGCGGAGAGAGAGGAAAGAACCCGCCCTCCAGCAGAGGAGTCAGAAATCCCTGCAGCTTTGTGTGGCCATGCGTGGCCTCCCTTAGCTTTTCTCCTTGTGTTCGGTGTTCCTGTCCCCACTCTCGTAAGTTAAGCTCGCTTCAGGGCCAGAGGAAGGTAAGGGCTGAGAGGTGGTCGGGCCCGGCGGTGAGCCAGACGACTGGCCGTGGAACCCACCTCTGGATGGGTTAAGGGTGCAGCGTTCAACAGAGCTGGGGCTGATCCCCATACTGTGACCCTTTGTTGCAACAGGAAAGAAGTTTTGGGAACTCCCCCCCTCCATTGAAGGTGCCCAGGGCCCCTAAAACATGTCTGGGATCCCCCCTGATTGAGAACCTGTGAAACAGACATTTTATCCTGAACTGTTGTGTCCTTGCCTCAGCTGTACACAAAGGGGAGGAGGTGACTTTCCTGAGGTCACACAGTAAGTCAGTGGCAAAGATAGACCAGAACCTAGGAATCCTGCCTCCCAGCCTGGGTCTCCATGTGCTGAGCCACGCCACCTCGGGGTTTTGCTCCGCAGCTTCCATCATCAATGGACTTCCAGGGGAGGCACTGGAAATGGAGCTTTGAGGTGAGAGGTGTCCCAGCAGCCTCTCTGTGATTCCCCAGCTCACGGGGGTGGGGTGTGTGTGTGTGTGTGTGTCTGAGCACAACAGACTGTCTCTCCCCCGCCAAGGCTGCAGTGAGGGGCTCTCTCCCGCCGTCCCCCTGTGAGGGGGTGTTGCCCACGCAGCATCTTGGTGGAGGGGGATGCATAGGGGAGATGGGGTCCTTGTTTTTCTTTGCATCTTCCCATCTCCCCTTGACCTGGCAGTGGCTCTGAGCACCAGCACATAGGTCCGTCATCTTGGGGAGCTGCCGGGGCCCTTTGCAGCAGCTGCTCCGTCCCTTGCTGCCTAGTGGTGGCTCTGAATGCAGGCACTTACTCACAGAGCTGGTGGCGTCTCTCATTGTTCAAGACCATCTTTATTGCCAGCTCTTCAGCAGAAAGGTCAAGAGCAGGAGATTTTGTTTGAAGAGTCTTTTTATTCAAGCAACAGTTTAATTCCGTTGTGTTTACAAAAATCCATTACATTAAAAAAAAAAAGTCCTGTTTCGTCCCCCCCCCACCCATTTCCTCCCCATAAATAGCAAATGGTTTGGCTAGAGCAGGGATTTTCAACCTTTTTTCATTTGAAGACCCCTAAAAATTTTTGAATGGAGGTGTGGACCCCTTTGGAAATCTTAGACATAGTCTGCGGACCCCCAGGGCTCTGCGGACCACAGGTTGAAAACCACTGTTCTGTGGTAACGTCAGCCTTTCGCAGACCCCCTTAGACATAATCTGCGGGCCCCCAGGGATCTGTGGAGCACAGGTTGAAACCCCCTGGGTTAGAGCATTCAGCAAACAGGGAGTGGGTGGGAGCTCAGAGTCAGCGGTGATGTGAACATAGCAGGATAACACGAGCCAGGTTTTCAAAGCATCTCAGTCCTGCAAATCTGGCCTTTATTTAGGTGCTTCCCTGGGAGCTGAGCAGCTTGGGGAAATCTAACCCCTTGGGGGCACAAGTCTTCTCTTTATCAGGGCAAGGAGGCCTCCCTCTTTCAGAGAACGCTTGTGATGAGGCTGGCATGAGTCTCCTCTTCAGGGGCAGATTCCCAAGTTTCTTGGGGTCCTGGGTCTACATTCAGTGAGAGCCCAGGTGTCTGAGCAGTGCATTAATGCAGGGCAGAGTTCGGATGGTGTAGATTGGGCTGCAGGCTGCTTCGCTTGAGAGGAACACTCAAGGTCTCAGGAGTGGAAGGAAGACTACAGCTAATCTTGCGGCCGGGATCAGGAGGGGAGAAGGGAATTCAGCCTCTCTGCTTGAATCCATCCCTAGCTGTGATTCGCGGGCTGATTAAAGATAATAGCCTGTCCGATGCTGCAGCAGCCCGCAGCCCTCCATGTGGCCAACGAGAAGGCAAGCGGTAGAGATGAGTGCAATTTTTTTTCCCTTCCTTCCTCCCCATGGCTCTTGGTATAAATAAAAGGAGCAAAGCGGCCAGCTCTGTTTATTGAACACAAATAGAAGATAAAATAGTGGAAAACTAATTTTTTCATGCTCATTGGTGGGAGAGATTAAAATTATGCAAATCCTCGGCAGCGAGCTTGGTGCAGAGATAAGGGGATGTTCAAGTTGGCTGGCTGCCTGCTAATTCACTCATTGAAAAAGAAATGAGCAGGAAAGCGGCGATCAGCCTCGCTGGCCTCTCCTGGTGCTCACGGGGCTAGAACTGCTGCACTCTGCTGGGAGGAAACGAAACAAAGGAAACCCTTTCCAAGGAGCGCGGTCTCTGCACTGAGATGCAGCCTGATTTCTCCGTGCTCAACAGCATCTGTGCTGCGGCCCCCCTGGGCATCACCAGGGTTGGTGGCCTGTGAAGTCCACTGCCAGTGAGCAGAGCAGCAAGAGGTTTTCAAAAGCACTTTCACTGAACTCCCATCAACCCTCCAACACTGCGCTGTAAGCACAATTCTCCCCCTGGGAAGAGGGTGAGGGGAAAATGAACCACCTGTGACTGATGTTAATCATGGTGCTTAATTCACGACTGGAAGGAGCTCAGATGCTCCAGTGATGAGGCTGGGATAAGAATCTCTCCAGAACAAATCTGCTTCAATGGCAGCAGAATCAGGCCAGTTCCTTGGACGCTTCTGAAAATTCCCACGCTCTGAGTCCAAGGCAGGTTGTTGTATATTCCTCTTTGCCTTCTCTCTGCTGATGCCTAGTATGGATGCTTCCCATCCCTTCATCAAGGCAGAACCCACTGTCCTCTAATGGCTGTGATGACTTCTGCTGACGAGTGAACATTGAAAGCGCAGGGGCTTTTCCAAGCCGTATCTGAACTCTTATGGTACGAGATTATTTTAGGGATGGTGGTTAAAATTTGCCATCAAGGTGGCTGCTTGTGTTAGTTTTCACAAGCTTAGCAGGGCTGGACTGGGTTGGAACTGGCAGTGGTGAGACCTTTAAGGAAAAGGCAAGTGGGGTTGTTGCTTCATTGGTTGGCAGTCTTTGACGAGTCGGTACTGAGCCGTTTCCCCAGCGTGTGGCTGGAGGTGCCATTTTGTGGATGAGAGAGAACTGAGGGTCCTGATAGCTTGTTGTTAAAGACCCTATGGCCCTTCTTTTTAACAGCTGGGGTGTCCTAGCCATATTCCGGCCTCTGCCTAAAATAATTCTCCCTGCAGCTTCAGTTGGGTAAGGCCTTTACTTTGTATCTTAAAGTGCATTGTTGCCGTGTGCTTTTAAATAGCTGCTGCACCCCACCCCAGAGGTGGCTGCCTTGCAGTGGTGGGTGAAATAGAAATCCCTGATAGTGAGTATATCATTTGTGAAGCACTTTTGGGCGGGGGAGGGGAGTACCTTCCAGTGTGCTGTAGGCAGAAAATGGCATTGCTGTGTCCAGGGCTGGCCTTAGACCAAAACGGCACCTCAGGCGAGGAGTGTCTTCGGCACCCCCCCCCCTTTGTTAAACTTTTGAATACCTTATTTTTATTGCATTTGTAGCCTCTTTCACAACTTTGACGCACAATTTGCATGCATGATTTATCCCTGTCTTATAAGGCAATAAGTTTGCCCGCTAGGTCGTATTTGTTCGTGCTGTATATAAGCAAATAAAAACGTCAGTTTCCTCGAAGCTTATAGAAGCTTTTAAATTTTAAGAATAACTGAAATGTACGAACATCAAGACGTTGAACTGTGCACCGTCATTGGGTGGACCTGTATTGAATAGCGCTGGAGCAGGTGACAGCCTCAGAATGTTAATCCTGGTCCTTCAGTTCTAAAGGTCGCTTTTCTAGCCTTTGCCCTCGCGAACTGCAGCACGGTGTCGGAGAGATCCAAATGGCCAATGGCATTTTCAGGCGATAAAATAGAAGCGATCTCAGTCTCTCCTCAGCCATCGTCGACCGAAGATGCATTTTAATGAGCCCAAGCTTCAAA
The DNA here is from genome assembly GCF_020497125.1 of Mauremys mutica. Taxonomy (NCBI): domain Eukaryota; kingdom Metazoa; phylum Chordata; order Testudines; family Geoemydidae; genus Mauremys; species Mauremys mutica. Next base: position 7,305,659 of record NC_059095.1, read on the forward strand.
AAGCTGCGCTCCCCCCTCGTGACTGTGATCTGCAGCGTAAGCAGAATCCCCAAAACGATCCACTGACTGACTGGCGCCCTACCCCTGGCGAGGGCAAAGCTGACACCAATCTAGGAGGTTGGAGGAAAATGTAGCGCTCAGAAAGTCTGGAAGGTTCCGCGAAATTCTACAAAGGTCCAGAATATTCTAGGCGGTTAGTGAAAAATGAATCCACCTACGGAATACCTGGAATGTTTTACTTCAAATGTTCTGTTTTCCCTTTTGTCGCTAACAACAAAAACAGCACGCCGAGCCCGGTGCCCCCCAAGCCTGGCACCCCAGGTGGGTCATTGCCTGGGTCGCCTGCCCCTAAATCCGACCCTGGCTATGTCCCTTCCTCTGCTCCCAACGTGTCTCCCGCTCAAACCTGTTGACTTGACTGAGGGAACCAATGTTTTAAATCCAGTGTAGCCCCGCATAGCCCAAACTGAGCCTGGAGGAAGTGGAGTTATCTGGCCACCTCCTGCCTCTGCAGAGCTGAGCAGGGAGAAAGTAGAAGGATCCCACTCTCCATCCTCTCCTTTCAAGAAAACTCTTTGGGATGGGCACTGTTTTTTTTGTTCTGTTTGTACAGCACCTAGCACAATGGGGTCCTGGGCCATGGCTGGGCTCGTAGGTGCTACCACGATAGAAATAAATAATTACAATTCGACCAGCCAGCCCCTGTCAAAGTGTGTGTATGCTGTCCTGCCTACAGTAGGCTTCTAGAACGTGTTAACTAATGGTTTCTACCGCACCTGGAAATCGTCATCAAGACAAACCCTGAGCCTCCTCCGGAAATCCCAGCCTAAGTTTTTCCAAAGTGACTAGTGATTTTGGGGGCCCACGTTTGAGACCTCTTGAAGGGGGCTGCATTTCAGAAAGCGCTGAGTGCCTGTCCTACGAGAATCAGGCCCCTCTAAGGGGGCTGAGGTTGGGTGCCCCGAAAATCAGTCGTCACTTGGAATATATGTCAGCCCTGGGTCTTTTGGGGAGAGTGAGACAGTTGCCAATACACGTTACTCATTTTGGATGGGTTTCTCTGACTTCCTGTCAAATCAATATTTATTCACAAATCTATCTGCTTGCTTTTGTCCCTGAAAACTCTTGTGGGTTTTTATTTTTTATTTTTATTTTTGTTCCCCTGGTGTATTTTTGGCTGCTGCTTGTTGGCATGAGGTACCAGTTCAAGCTTTTGCTGGCTTCAGTCATTCCAGCTGCTTTCTTGAGGCAGATAATTTTGTCCCCACTTCGTTTTGTTTTTTTGGAGGGGAGGGATTGGCCAAGATCTCCCCCTCCCCCCCCCCAAAGGGTGTTTCTTTCCCTCCTGCTGCCCCCAGAAGCCTTGGTGGACGCTGTTCTGGATGGAAAGGCTGTGGATGGCAGTTCTCATCAGGATGTCGCTGCATTATCCCAGTGAGCAAGGATGGGATTTGGAAAGGGGGTTGATTAGACTCTCAACTCCCATTGAAATCCGGTGGGCATCTAACTCCCATAGCCTCCTTTGAAAACCCCCAGCCTGCGTATTCAAACTCCCCAGCCTCGATCAGCTGTACTCCTCCCACCTCTCATACCAGCACCAAAGCCTGGATTGATTTGCTGGGAAATTACTGTGCAGAATTGAGTACGCCACTTGCCCCCCGTGTTCCTGGTGAGAGCAAGAGAGACCGAGACTCCCAAACATCCACTCAAGCTGACCGATTGAATGGCTGCAATCAAGAGCTGCTTTAATTCCAGCTTTCCGGGCTGACGTGCAGCCAGCTAGCGGTCTGTCTGCTCAAGCCGTCTCTGCTGACGTGCGTAGGAGAGGGAGTACCCTTCCCAACCTTATAATTGCACTTAAATTCTGCTGTCACCACCAATCTTCCCTTTAATTTGCGTTTCCTTGTGACTGGAATGAAAAAAGGCCCGAGCTTGAGTTTAAAAACCAGCGAGGGCATCTCCTCCCGCTTCGCTCCTTCCATCTGCCCCTGCACTCGCGCGTTCCCGCTTCCACCTCCATCGATTCCCTCGCCAGCCCTTGGCACTTACGCCAGGTCCCTCCTTCGCTGTTGCTCCGTCTCTCCCCCCCTCGCCCCAACGTATGTGCTCCCACTTTTATTATCAGTACTGTGGTCACACCTGGGAGGCACAGCCATGGTCCAGGACCCTACCGTGGTAGGCACTGACCCTGACCCTCTCCCCTCTTCCATCTTTCTTCTTTTGACCCTCAGGCGTCCCTTCGCCTCCCACGTCTTGTGCCCTGCTTGCTCCCCTGCTGACCCACTCGTGCAGAGCCCCGCACGCGGTTCCGACCCTTATTAGCCCTTAGAAAGTCGCCGCTCTAGGTTGACGTTGGTGGCCGATATGGAATGAGGCTGCTGACCCCATTCCAATGCCAGGCGGATGAGTGTGCAAAACCTACCGTTCAGAACGGCCTCATTGCTAGGCAGTCCCGACAGAAGAGCCAGGGGTTGAATGGGCCATGCAAGGTGAGCTGCTCTCTTGCTCCAGGGTAGATCTTTACTATTGGCTTTACCTGGGCTCTTACCTGGGTTTCAGCCTAAATCCCCCTACATCTGCGTACACAACCCAGAAACACAGGTTTATATGTGCTTTTAACCTGAGCTTGCTTCCCCGCCACTGGGTAAAGATCAGAGCCTAGGTTTCAATGTAAGGCGGGCTCAAACCTGCCTGCTTTGCGGTGTGGATGCAGCCAGAGCCCGGGTTGCGGAACTCAGGTTTTGATATCCTCCAGTACCATCCCGCAATTTCCTGGGCTTGTATTTTCCAGCTTTTCTACCTACTCACTTCCCATTAATTTCCTATGCACCGGAAGCTATCTACGGCTTTATAGACATCTGGTCGGCATTTAACCCCTCGTTCTGTACGGCCTGCTCCATTTCTGCACGGCTCAGCTGAACGGCACAGGAAGATGCTGTTGGGGCACTCCCAACCCTGGCTGGTCAGGGGATCGCACCGGTCGCCCTCTGCTGTGAGGACAGCAAAGAAGATGACTTTGGGAGGCTTCTGGGCAGGGCTGAGATGCAGCGTAGGGGAGGTGGCCTTGCAGCTTTTCGGAGAGGCGTCTTTCTTCCAGGGCAGAAGTTTTGTCTCTTTTTCTGCAAAGCTCCCTGCACGCAGCCCGGTTCCAAACAGCGACTGCTCAGTGGGGTCCAGGGTTGTGCTAACTCTAGAGGGAGGACGAGCGGGTGGGCAAACTGGGATTTGCCAACTAGGTGAGGCTGTTTGTGTGACTGTGGGGACTGTGGGGCATTGTGTGACTGTGGGGATTTGTGTGACGAGCTGGGCCCCCTTCAGGAAAAATTGCCTGTCCTGACTGCAGGCCACCATCTGATTCTCCACCCCCCTCCCCCATCCCTGCTTCCTTTAGCTAGGAAAAAAGCAGCACAGTCCCCACCTGTGCAATGGTGGAAGTGACGGGATGGAAGGGAGAAGAGTTTGGTTCAGTGGGGGGCTGCACTGTGGCCGTTCTCCTTGGCGTGGCTGGAGCGTCGCCGTCCAAGGCTGACTCAGAAGCTGGGCTGGGGTTAAGGACTCTCCAGAGTTCCGAGTCCCCGTGGAATCTGTAAACGGCGGCACTGGGGGCCGTTGCTCTCCCTACCCCCCGAATCCTCCAAAGCGACGTGGAGCTGTGGCAGCCGACAGTATGGCCTATTCTCAGGGAACGCTTGCGCTGCAGCGGCTGCTGCTGCCGGTAATTAACGTTTGAGGAATTGCAGATCTTCATTAGGAGAACCATTCGATTAACGAGAGAGCCAAAGCCGAGACGGGGGTGGAAATAAAAATCCCGCTGGCTTCCTGCCCTGGCCCGAGAGGCGTGCTGGCGCTCTTCAAGGCTGAGCGGGGCAGAATGGAGATGCGGGGAGATGCGGTCGGCTGGGCCTGCATCGCGACGGGCTCGTTAATGGAAGGGGATTAATGCAGGGCAGGAGGGGGATAGTTATGGAGGGGAAGAGGCAACGGAAGTTTGTCATAAATATTCAAAGCAACCAAAATCCCATCATTGCGCAGCGGCGCCTGGTTATTAGCGTTGGGAGGAGACCGCTGACTCAGAAGCTGGGCTGGGGTTAAGGACTCTCCAGAGTTCCGAGTCCCCATGGAATCTGTAAACAGCAGCACAGATCCTGGACTTGCATCGTTAAAAGCTCTAATTGGGCTCCTTGTTGCAGGAGCCACAACCCCCTGCCTCCTACAAGCATCCCCTGTCCCCCTTGTGGAAGCACATCGGCCCCCTTCTCATTTCCCCCCCCCCCCCAGGTTATTCTCTGCCCCCTGCCCCTGTTTCAGTCACTCCCCACGAAACCGAGAGAGGGGCTCCCTCGATACCCTCTGTTATCAAGCCAAGATGGAAGCCAGCTCCATCCGCCTCTCTCCAGTGCGAGCTGTGCTCACGGACACGTTCACCGAGCTCCGGGGGCCAGCGCCCTTCGCTGGCGGCAGCTTGCTCCAGGGCCGTGCAGCACGTTCCCTGCTGCAGGTCTGCTCAGAGAGCTGAGCAGAGCAGTTGAGCTGCTGTCTGAGGGTCCGTCAGGCTCCCTAAGGATTGGGCTGCTGCATTCTCTGTCTGAGATGGGCTTCCGAATAGCATTCGGTTCCTGGGAGGGGTGGGTTTTCCTGCCTCTAATGAATAAGCTGCCACGCCCCAGAGGTGCCATGGAACTGCTGTCCCGCTTGTTCGTGGCTGGCCTCCCCTGCTGAAGAATAAGCATGGCTGAGACCGAAGGTTTGCAGCGATTCGGGTTTGATGTACGTAGAACAGTAACGATCGGACCCGTCAATTGGGCCTTCTCATGTCAAGGCAATTCACAAGCGTACGTGCAGAACCACTGAAATCCAGCCAGCGTGAGGATCAGCTGGCTCTCAGCATGCTGCGTAACGCTAGGGATGAAAGAAGGGGAAATTTTACACCCACGCCTCCTGAGTAAACCTCTGCACTTTCGAGGAAAGTGCCCCCCGCGGGTCTTTAGTTTCCATGCAGCGTGGAGCAGGCTTCTGTTTTCTAAGAGCCTCTTATGAAAGCCATGGTACCAAACTAAACTGTATGGGAATATCTAACAAAGATAAAGGGCAGGGCCAGGCCTGCTAAGATCACCACGGGGGTGCTTACAGGGAATTCAGGTACTCAGGGGAATGGGGTAGCTTTGTGGTTGGCGCAGCAGCTGGGAATGCTGCTCAGTTCCCAGCTCTGCCACACGCTTCCTGTGTGGCCTTGGTTGAGTTGCTTAACCTCTTTCTGTCTTAGCTCCCCATCTGTAAGCTGGGGGAGGGACTGGGGGGATAAACTTCCCAACGCACTGAGCTGCTGTGAGGACTGATGGCAAGGCTTTGGTACCATGGGGATGGGAGGTCACTGCCTGCAGATAAACCCCTGAGCCTGGTGCAGGGAGAGCAGAGTCAGTGTTTTTGTATAACTGGAGCAGCAGGGTCAGGGCTTAGCTGCTAATGCCGCAGGATGGAATGTATTTGGGCATTGGGGGGGGGGGGTGGCTGGGAGTGGATGGGTCGGGGATACTCCCTGCTGATTCCGTGCATTGCGTTTTGCTCTGATTTCCGTCCTGCCTCCTCTTGTGTTCCTCTTCATGCACCTTCAGCCACTGAGCTCATCCCCTCACTGCGGGGGCCGCAGCAGCATGGGGCAGCTATTCTGCTAACTCGCCGTAGTGTAGACACTTCTTACAGCACCGGAAGTGTGTGTTTCGTCTTCTTACAGCACCGGAAGTGTGTGTTGTGCCCAGAGCGGCGGTAGATAGGTCAAACCTAGTGGCATCTACGCTGGGGGTTAGGTTGGCAAAGTTGGGCATCTCAGGGGTGTGAATTTTTTGACTTAACTTTAAGTTTACACCAGGCCTGTCTGGGGCAGGCTTGTCTTTCCAGTGCTTGGAAGGTGCAAGGTGCTTCACAAGTGCAAATTAATACAGTGCAGTGAGACCTCGCCCACCCCATCCCCAGGACACGTGTGCCAGTAGAAAACCATGCATGCTCATGAAATGGAGGAGAGCTACAATTCTTCTTCGAGTACTTGCTCCTGTCGATTCCATTCTAAGTGTGCACGCACCCACGTGCACGGTCATCGGAGATTTTTGCCTGAGAGGTATCCGTAGGGTCAGCTGTGGCGCCCCCTTGAGTCCTGCGCTCATGCGTTGGTATATCAGGCACCGCCAGTCCTATGCCCTCTCAGTTCTTTCTTACCGCCCGTGGTGGTTAGTCGGATTGCCTTTCCTTGCATAGCAAGGGCTAGCAGTTTGGTCTCTTCTGACTTCGAGCCGTAGGGCTGCCTGCGGTTGTTGGGCTACATGCACATACGTGGTCAGTCATGCCGGTTGCATCCGGCCTCTGCAAATGTGGCTGGCATCTGTCTACGTCCCTAACAGGCACGACCTAGACCGTGTAGTCAGGGTGCCTGGTCACATCCGGTCGTCCCTGGATTGGTAGTTGGACCCTGGAGTCGGTGCTGGAAGGAGTTCCCTTCGCAGCCCCGGCCCCGTCAATGACCCTGGTCTCTGATGCTTCGGACCTGGGCTGGGGAGCCCACCTGAGCGAGCTGAGCACCCAGGGCCACTGGTTGTGGGACGATCTGGCCCTCCATATCAACATCAGGGAGCTCAGAGCAGTTCACCTGGCCTGCCAGGCTTTCTTGCCCCACCTGAAGAGCAAGGTGGTGCAGATCCTGACGGACAATACCGCCGCAACGTATTACATCAACAGGCAGGGCAGAGCCAGGTTGTCGGCCCTTTGCCAAGAAGCTCTCAACCTTTGGCACTTCTCTGTGTGGCATGCCATTCGTCTGGTAGCTGTGCACCTCCCCAGAGCCAGGAACGTCTTAACAGATCACCTCAGCAGGACCTTCTCGTCCCGTCCCGAGTGGTCACTCCATCCGGAGGCGGACAGCATAATCTTCCAGAGGTGGGGGACTCCCCAGATGGACCTGTTCACGTCCAGGCAGAACAGAAAATGCCATGTGTTCTGTTCATTCCAGGGGATGGACCGGGGCTCCCTATCAGATGCGTTTCTCACCCCATGGTCGGGGGCTCTGATGTACGCCTTCCCGCAAGTGCCTTGATTCACAGGGTCCTTGTAAAGATGAAACAAGGCAGGGCGAGAATTGTCCTAATAGCCCCGACGTGGCCTCGCCAGCACTGGTTTGGCACATTGCCGAACCTTTCGGTAGACACCCTGATGCAGCCTGTCTGGCCGGACCTGCTGTCCGAGAACCCCGACAGCCTTCTGCTCCCCAACCTGGTGGCGCTGCACTTGACATCATGGCTACTGTGTGGTTAAACGCGGACAAACGGGAATGCTTGGCCCGTGTTCAGCAGGTCTTGCTGGGTAGCAGGAAACCCTCCACCAGAGCGACTTCTGTGGCCAAATGGAAAACGTTCACGTGCTGGGCCTCAGAAGGCATATCCAGGCTGAGCTAGCCTCACTCAGGAGAGCCTGGATTACCTGCTGCACCTCAAACTCCAAGGCTTGACCCTGTCATCAATTAAGGTCCACCTGGCCGCTTTCCACCCTCCGTTTCAAGCCCGTTCAATCTTCGCTCACAACATGACGGCCCGGTTTTTGAAAGGTCTGGAGCGTCTCTACCCACATCCCTCCCTGGGACCTGAATCTTGTGCTGTGGAGGCTCATGGGGCCTCCTTTTGAACCTCTGGCTTCTTGCTCTCTCCCGCTTCTCTCCTGGAAGGTTTCATTACTGGTTGCGATAATGTCCGCCCCCAGGATGTCAGAGATCAGGGCGCTCACTATACAGTCTTCTACAAAGAGAAGGTCCAGCTGTGACTGCACCTGGTGTTTCTGCCCAAGGTCGTTTCCCAGTTTCATACTGGCTAGGACATGTACTTACCCATCTTCTTGCCAAAGCCTCATGAGTCAGATGAGGAGCGCAGGCTACACACCCTGGACGTCAGGAGGGCACCGGCTTTCTACATAGAGAGAACAAAGCCATTCTGTAAATCCACACAGTTGTTTGTTGCGGTGGCAGACCGAATGAAAGGTCGCCCAGCGTCTGCTCAGAAGATTTCATCCTGGATCCTGGCCTGCATCTGCTACTGCTAAGAGCTGGCAAAGGTGCCTCCGCCGGTGATCGTGACGGCACACTTGAAAAGGGCACAAGCGTCAGCCTTCCTGGCTCAGGTACCAATCCAAGAGATCTGTAGGGCCACTACCTGGTTGTCTGTCCACAAGTTCGTGTCAGGTACCCACTGACTCAGCAGGCTCGAGATGACGCTGGCTTTGGTTACCCACCGTTTGTAACTGTTCTTCGAGATGTGTTGCTCATGTCCAGTCCATTTCCCACCCTCCTGTCCCCGTTCGGAGTTGAAGGAAGTGAGAAGGCATAGGGCTGGCAGTGCCTGATATACTGACGCCTGAGCGTGGCACTCAAGGGGGCGCCACAGTCAGCCCTATGGATGCTGCTAAGGCAAAAATCTCCATCCGTGCACGTGGCGCGCTCACACCTCGAATGGACGTGAGCAACAGATCTCGAACAACAGTTACAAAAAGGTCACCGTTTTTTTGCCTCCTGCTAGCCCTGGTTGATTTAAATTCAGGGAGCTTCTCCTCTGAGGAGGTGGGAGTGTCCGAACGGTCCAGTCTGTTCTGAGATGGGGGAGAGAGGGGCTAGTCAAAGGTTTTCTGAAAAGCCAGGCTTGGTGCAGAGACCAGGGCGGGATGGGAATAAATGGAGTTGGTGTCCCAAAGAAACCAAAAGAGGCACAACCCCCTCTCCATTTTCCCCGTTGCGGGTCCCCTTTAGCACTTGTAGTATAGAAGCCTTTCCTTTTAAGACGATTGCAGATCCCTGCTCTTCAGCGCTTGATGGCGACAAGAAAGTAACATTTCCCTGTGACTCCATATGCTGCAGGGAGAATAAAAGCATTTCCTGCAATATGGCGGCTTGTGCATGTCCTAAGGAGAGATTGGCCGTTGGCCCTGTTCCTGTTTGGCCGGGTGCCTCCGAAGATGGACAAGTGATGACTCAATGCTCCTCTCTCTAGCTGGGCAGGGGGAAGGGGTCTGCACAGGCACGTGAGGTCTGAAAAGCTTCCTCTAATGTTTCTCATGTACTACCGAGTCTCCTTTTTATGAGACAGTGCTCTTCTTGCCCGGGTGAAAAGCAATGGTCTCCCCTCTGTCCTGGCTTGTTTCACTGCTCACCAAACCTATTAAACTGCAGAGCAAATACTGTTGACTTTTAATTCCTTGTGTACTCGTTGTGTGTATTATGCTCTGTCTGTGTGTGTGTATCTACCCAGCCTTGAAAATTCACCATGAAAATGTAGCTGGCCCAGGCACAAAATCTGCTTGCTTGCCGTTTATTATGGTGGCTGACTGGTGGTGACAGAAATCTCATGAACTTAGTTGCTCCTTCAAAAAAAAAATCACTTGCCTTTGGCAGGTAGAGTTTTGCAAAGCTGATGTAGTCATGTGTTTGCCCCAGTGCCCTCAGAGTTTTCGATCTTAAAAGGTGCTATCGAGGAAGTATTAAAGACCTGCATATTTTGTGCACCCCTCTGATGTTGCTGTAGTGTGGATGCATGGATTGCTTCACTTAACAATGAAATGCAGCTCCCCCTGGGGTGGGACATGGCAGCTGTTTTACTAGTGGATACCAACGCTGCCATTGTGAAGAAAACAGGATGTCATACCACTGAAAGGGCAAAGTGAGTTTAGGCTGTCAGGCGGCAGTTACCTGCATTGGAACATGGCTAGGATATGGAGGTTAACATCCTTAACCCTACTTCATAGGTGGGCGAACTCTCAGTTTTGCATCTCGCCTGGACGCTGAGATGCTCAGCAGAAAGGTGCCCCTCTGCCGCGCGGCGTGCCCCATCACTTCTTGCACTGCTTAGAACTTCTTTCATGATGTCCATTACAGCAGAGCCTGGAAGCCCCAGCTAAAATCAGGGCCCCCATATGACAGTGCTGCACGTACACATCGGAAAGACTGTGTGGTACCTGGAGCAGAGACTATCTAAATAGGTAAGTCAGGACGGAGGGAAGAGAGATGGTGATTTGCTCGAGTCTCACAGAAAGTCAGAGGCAGAGCTGGGAACAGAATTCTGGTCTCCCAGCTGCCAGTCCGGTGCCCTGCGTACTAGACTGCACTGCCTTCCGCTTACCCAAGTAATGATCCAGCCTGAACCCTGAATCCATGTTAAATTCAGAATGGATCACAAGGGGGTGAGGGTGGGAGGGGTGTGTGTGAGAGATGTTTTCTCTCCTCGTTTAATCTCAGTGGTCTGAGACATGGGATTCCTGCCAGGGCAAGAGAGGGATTTGTCCATCCTTGGAGAGGCTCGGAACCAAATCCTCTTTATGGAATTAAACCCCGTGGCAGAATCTGCGTGCACAGCCCGGAAGGAGAGTGGTGCATAGGGAAGAAATTGAGGGGGCCGAAGGAGGAGAGGGCAGGGGCTGGCACATGCTGAGAGCAGGGGAGATGGTAATGGGCGTAATTCCCAGATCAGGCCGCAGCCTGGAGGGGTCTGATTGTGTGTGAAGCCCATGTATCGCAAAGGGTGAAGCCAGGGCAGAGGATTGAGGGGCGGGGGTGCAGCTTCTGCTCAGAGAACTGGCAACATCACTTTGTGTCCGCGTCAGGACAGGGCTGGGGGGCTGCTGGCTGCAGGTGCCTGACTGACCCAGGCACGGGATGTGGGTGCCAGGATCCCAGGCTGGCTGGGTGGGTCTCTGATAGGCAAGGTGGGGTGTTATAAAAGTGATGCAGGGGAATTATCACCCTGCAGGGAAGCTTGCAGGGGCGGGCGGAGGACTCCCAAAGGGGCTGGCGTGGAGCTCTGCCCAGTTCGATGAAACTCCATGCAGGAGCAGCGCTGACTTCTGCCCTGCTTAGCTCCGTTGTTTTTGTTGGTCACCGGTTGGCAACGCACATGGTGATGGGCATGGCCTAAGTGCGAAGCCCAGAGAGCCTGCAGTGTGGGACGCAGCCCTGGAAAGACAAGACACTCTCACCCTTTCCACCCCAGCCCAGCCCCCTCTTACTCCGGCAGCCTTTCGCTGTGGGTTCTGCAGAGACAGCAGGCCTGGATGTGGGATTTGACTGGTGTGAGGGTTAGCTCTGTTTGGGCTACACGCCCCCCCCCCTTGCAGTGACTGTAGCCGTCAGGGTTCTTCTTCAAGTGATTGCTCATGTGTATTCCACAATAGGTGTGCGCGCTCGCCACGTGCACTGGTGCCGGAAGCTTTTCCCCTAGCAGTACCCGTAGGGGGAGCACCCCTGTGACCCCTGGAGTGGCACCTCCATGGCGCAGTGTAAGGGGAGCTGTGTGCTCCCTCCGACCCTCAGTTCCTTCTTGCCACCAGTGAAGGTGCATCGGAACTACTCTGCTCTGGCTTTGCTGTAGCTCGTCCCCAGAACTGCTTGTTTGTTCAGCGTTAGTACCTGTAGTTAGTTAGCTGTTCAGTTAGTTCACTTAGTTAGAGAGATCCCAGGCCGGGACATGCCCCGTGCCCCGGGTTTAAAGTCGTGTGACACTTGCAGGCGATCTATGACAAAGAGTGACCCACACGCAGACTGTTCACGCTGTTTAGGAGAAGCCCATATCAACAATCGTTGCAAGATTTGAAAGTTGTTCAAACCTCGGACCAAGAGGGAAAGAGACATTAGGCTCCGGGCTATTCTGACGGAGTTGACGCTGAGCCTGATTCCAGCGCGCCGCTCCAAGTTGGCACCGAGGTGTCGGTGCGCGGCAACCTTCTGGAGTCTTCGACCAGTCGGCACCGCTTCCCGTCCACGGGGCACAAGAAGGCAAAGAGACGCCGCCTTAGCAGCGGCACCGAGGGAAACCCGGGGCAGAGGCTAGACCCATGTCGGGCAGTCCTCGATCCCCTCCGGCCTCTAAGCCTCCGACTCACGTAGCGCAGAGTAGCACGGCCACACCGGACCAAGCCTCTCCGGATATCCGGAAGTCTTCCATGCTGGAGGCAGCCAGAGATGTCATGACCACACTGGTACGGAGGGCACTACTGGTGTCAGGTCCCCGCTCCAGAGGCAAGCCACCGCTGGGTTCTCCGCAGTCGCCCCCAGCTCGGCACAGGTCTTGGCTGAGGGATTGTTCCCGACGCCGTTCACCGCCCAGTGATCGTTTGGGGCACAGTCCTCGTGGATCACCCTGCACACCCACCAGGCTGTTCGGGTGGGTGTTGTCCAAACGAGGCTCCCGGCACCGCTTCACACCATGGAGCGATTACCGACAGGACCAAGGCAGATGTCGTCAGAGATCTTCGTCTCGTTGGGGTTACCGCAGCCAGTCACGGCACGGACGTCGTCGCCGTTCCTGCTCGGAATCCCGCTCGCGGTCTCCGCCAAGACCGTCTCTGGGAGCAGATCGCAGAGCAGCAGCTACAGGCGGTACCGGTCCTCCGCATCGAGGTCGCAGTCTCGTGGGCGACGGCGCCCCAGGCACCGCCGTTCCTCCCAGTCCCGTGACAGCAGCAGGTCGTTTGTCAGTCCAGCCTCCGCTCGTAGCCGCCCTTCCGTGAGCCAGTCCAGCCAGGCCGAACAACCGGTGCTGTTGGTGCCGCAGCAGGTGTAGTCGCACTGGGCCCTGTGGCCGGGAGAGTGGTACCAGTGGGCACCGTGGCCTCCGATGCAACCCCCGGTGGGGGTCCGCTTGGTAGCCGGAGCCTCAGAGGCGCCATCGGCCTCTCTCTCCAAGAGAAAGTCAGCTGCTTGGGACCCTCAGAGTGTAAGCCTAGAGCCAAATTCTGCTCTCTTTCCCCAGTGTCAGTCCAGAGAACTCCATTGTAGTTTGTGGGGTAGCTCAGAGCAGGCTCTTGTCTGTGGAGTTTGCAGAAGTTCTCCGTGCTGGTGTGTTTTTTGCACCGTGGCTTGCTGTGCCTGGGGCTTTGTCTAGGCTAGGTGTGATTTTAGCACACGTGTGACAACGTCACATGTTTCGAATCCTAGTGTAGACAAGGCCAGAGATCCTTTTATGGTTCCCTTCTCCTCTCAGTGTTCACACTTCTGGGGGCATTCCCTTTCCTTCCTGCACTCGATATCCCCTTTGTTCAGTTTAATCAGGGCCAGCGGCTTTTGCTTAGATCTCCACCTGGAAATACAGGCGTATTCCCTTTCCCCCACCCTTCGGCCACACCGGTGTGGCCTAGAAACAAGCAGACGTCTCTCTCTGTTGTCGGAGCTCTATTCTCTGGAACACGGCTTCCAATTAAGAGCTCCAAGGAGCCCGAGCTCAAATGAAGATAACGCAGGGAGGCCATCGATCGGCCATTGTGTGTAATGAGAAGGCTCTTGGAGCGAGAGGGGCTAGTGACATGCTAAACCAGTGCAGAGCTGGAACTGAGAAAGCACCTGAATGCCCCTAATTAACTCCGTGGTTTGCTTTTTACTTGTTTTGCATGGATGTAGGGCAGGCGAGAGATGCCCCCTTGGCAGGCCTGGAGACGTCGTCTGTGGTACAGCCCAGGTAGCAGCACGAGCTGCCCAGCGCTGCCTGCCAGCCTGTCACAGCCCCACTTGGAGTTAAGGATCTCGAGGGAATGAGAGGAGAGTTGGTCTCTGGGTACTCAGCACTGCTGACAGCCCCAGCAGATGGGCCAGTGGTACTGGCTTGGGTGATTTGGAGGCTTTGACCAAGACTTTTCAGTCATTGCTAGTGATTTTTGGGCCTCCCGACTTGAGGTGCCTTAAAGGGGCCCGATTTTCAGAGGGGCAGGAGCGCAGCACTTCCTGAAAATCAGCCGCCTTTAAGGCCTCTCAAATGGAGCACCCCAAAATCACTAATCACCCTGGAAAGGTCACCAGGAAGTGGGGCCAGGCCCATTTCCTGTCGGCCACCGAACAGCTGCCTGATCGTAACAACTTTGCCACCTCCAGCCTGAGCTAGATTCGAACCGGTGACCTAGCGCGTGGGCTCTCAGCTAGGAGCTCGCAAACAGGTGTCGGAGGAGCACAGCTACTCCTGCTCTTCCTGCGTTGCTAAGTGGGAGGGGAATCCCAGCTTGGTCCTGGCTAGATGGAAGGGGAGTTCTGGGGGAAAGTGTCCTAATATGGAAGAGGTTGACTGCCACCAACCTAGAGGACTTGGGTACTGTAGTATGCATCTACTTACTATACGGTACTGTCTAGAACAGGGGTCGGCAACCTTTCCGAAGTGCTGTGCCGAGTCTTCATTTAGTCACTCTGATTTAAGGTTTCACGTGCCAGTCATACATTTTAACGTTTTTAGAAGATCTTTCTATACGTCTATAATATATAATTAAACTGTTGTTGTATGTAAAGTAAATAAGATTTTTAAAATGTTTAAGAAGCTGCATTTAAAATTAAATTAAAATGCAGAGCCCCCCGGACCGGTGGCCAGGACCCGGGTAGTGTAAGTGCCACTGAAAATCAGCTCGTGGGCCGGCTTCAGCACGCGTGCCAGAGGTTGCCTACCCCTGGTCTAGAAGATAGCCAGTAAATGCATAAGGGGCCTATGACCAAGACCCCTGAGCCGTCCAGCCTACCCTCCAGCCCAGTGTAGTCTTCGCTGAAGTCATAAGGTAGCACACTAATATGTGAACAGTACTGAAGGTTGGCCTGTCAGCAGTCACAAATCATTAGTTCTTCATGGCTCATCTGTCCATCAGAAAATATTTTATATAAGAGCTTATTTTGATTTGTGCTTCAAACAGGCACACAAAGCATATGCAGTCTCTCTTGCTAGAGAGCCGGCGTAACACTGCTCCCTTGCTTTACGTTCCATTTGAGGGGGCTGTCAGAAGTGCTTTCCTTTTGCAGGGCTCTCGGAGTCAGGAAGGTTATTGGCGATTTTTCTCCTTTGGGGCACTTGATACCAGGAGTTTGTGGCTGCGCTGATCATTGTGGCTAAATTCTCTGCGGTAAAAAGGGCATGGCTAGGAGGGAGAGTGTGTTGATCTTCGCACCAGAGGATCCAGTCTGTGAACTCTGGGGAACTCCTAAAGAGTGACCAAAGGACATCGCCCATAGCAGCCTTCTCCCTGTAATTTAGTATGATGGACTGGGATTGTTTAGTCTGCAGAGGAGAAGAATGAGGGGGGATTTGATAGCTGCTTTCAACTACCTGAAAGGGGGTTCCAAAGAGAACCTAGACTGTTCTCAGTGGTGGCAGATGACAGTACAAGGAGCAATGGTCTCAAGTTGCAATGGGGGAGGTCTAGGTTGGATATTAGGAAACACTATTTCACTAGGAGGGTGGTGAAGCACTGGAATGGGTTCCCTAGGGAGGTGGTGGAATCTCCTTCCTTGAGGTTTTAAAGGTCAGGCTTGACAAAGCTCTGGCTGAGATGGTTTAGTTGGGGATTGGTCCTGCTTTGAGCAGGGGGTTGGACTAGATACCTCCTGAGGTCTCTTCCAACCCTGGGATTCTTTGATTCTATGACTGCAGTGCTGGTGAACTTGGCCACTAGCAATTTCTAGACTCGTATGAGGGATGCTGCATACATGCAATTACCATGGACAGGTGCATTTACTGTAGATGAAAAATAGATCTATATCTGTGTTTAGATTTGTGCTGCACCTGTTGCATGCTTTAGGCCTGTTCCACACATGCTTTGGGCAGAAGAAACCGATTTTGTTTTAAAGAATTTGTTCATTGTCCTCAGTTGTTTGAGTGCATCACGTACACTAGTGCCTTGCACGAGACTGGGCTCCCACAGGGACCCACTGCCATAATAGTGGGATCGGAACAGGAGCGGGATTAAAAACAATCCCATGCAGGGCTCTAACGTAAACCAATCCCAGCCCCCAAACCATTTACGTTTACGAGTATTAATTTGGTCTCTGCTATCCACACAGTAATTGGTGAAATCCTCTGGTGCAAGGTGCCTGCTCCGTAACTGGATGAAGGTAGCTCCCCTCCATCCCTCCACTAGTTTCAATTGTGATTGTGCATTCTTCTGTGAACATGCGCGTTTAAACGCCCACCAGCGTATTTACACAAGTATGCAGAATGGTGGTGTTTCTGCACCATGACTAAGGGAGGTGGGAGAATGGCTGCTGTTGTATCTGGCTATATTCTCGGGGAAGCTCGCACGTACCCGGTTTGTTGTTTTTTGCAGTATTCCCCCAGTTCTGTCTGGTCTCTTTCTCCTTTGGGGGTTTTGGATGATGCGCTGTGCTGATGACACTGAGGTAATGATGATGGATGATTATTTACACAGCACCATGGTTATGTGCATGGCAGGTTTCAAGAGAAGACATGGGCTGCACCCCATGGAGCACCCAGGCTCTGGCAGGCGACTGGGTTGAGGATCTAATGATGCACAGCTTTTAAAAAACAAAACAAAACCAAAAAAACAGAACCATGAAAAAGAAATGCAAAGTATTAACCTGGAGCCAAAGCAAATGTTATCCCTGATGCTGTCAGCTGCTCGGTGCTGATCTGGGGTGATCTGCTAGTAAATGCTGAAGGATTGTGTGTGAGGGAGACCGAAGGAGAGGGTGGGGAAGGAAGGGAGGGAGGTTCTGGGCCTGATTCTCCGTTACTCATTATCCTGCACCTTGTGCAATTACACCAGCTGCAAAATATGCTACTTGTGCTTTGCACCCACTTCGCACTGGTGTAAATGACCACCCAGGGTGCAGGGCAGCAGAGAATCAGGGCCTTTGTATTCTAGACAAAAGACTGCAACTCCAGCCCTTTGTGTTACAGACAGAGCTGGGCTCTCCCTGGAGAGTGGGATTCTGGGGGCGCTCATTGTTCAGAGGCTGCCTAATGGGGCTGCTGGCGAGCCCCTCCCAAAGCCCCTCTTGTGGGGGGGGGGGTTTGCTTTGTTCAGTCCCTGAAGCGTGGCCCCTTTTTCCAGGATCCCAGAAGAGAGATCTGCAGTCGTACTTCAGGTGTTTGTTCTCAGTGTCTGTGTCTTCGTTAAAACAACAAGGAGCCCTTGTGGCACCTTAGAGACTAACAAATGTATTTGGGCATAAGCCTTCGTGGGCTAGAACCCAGCTCATCAGATGTTGTAACACATGGGGGGGGGGTCCACTCGGTCCGTCTCCACTGCAGCTGGACTTGCATCAGGGGCTCAAGGTAGCAGGCCAAGAGTGGCAGTGTGGAGATCCCGGCTCTCAAGCCTAGGGAATTGGGCGGGTTCTGAGCTTTGTCCCAAGCCGGAGTGTCCACTCCACGAGCCTGTCTACCCAGACTGGGAGTCTTGCCCCAGCTGCAACGCTGACCTACCCTCTGGGGTCTCCCTGCCTTGTGCGTGCCGCGAGCTAGGAGCCAGCGGGTGCTGCTGGCGTCTGCGTGTTTTAAAGGGCAGGTGCAGTCCAGCCCAGTGAGTTGAACCCGTTCCTGCCCTTTGCTGTGGGCTCCTGATCCCTTGGATCTGTGAGTCCCCTTTGGCCATAGCTGCCATTTCCTCTGCCCCCGTCCATGCTATGCTGCACCCGCTAAACACTTACTGGACACAACAAATTCATCACTGCTTGTCAGAGCTGTCGCTGTTGGGGAAAAAAGCTGGTGGGGGTGGGGAATTTATTTCTCCTGGTGATTTAAACACAATTCAGATCTTGCCTGCCTGCCTCTCCCCCATCCCTATGGTTTAACCCTTTGTATGCCAGAATGCCCTGATGAAGCTGTCTGAGAACAAACTTCCTCTCACCCAAAATGGATGCACCCATTCCCCACTCCCTTGGAGCCTATCACTCAGAGCTGGGTTTACCAAGTGCATGAACAGGTCTGGGGCGGGGGTGTCAGAGAGAGAGATCCAAGGTCGTCAGTCTGTGACTCAGTTTCCCTATGGAGGGTAATGGCGCTCAGGTTCTTTTTTGTAAATCCTAGGGATGAGATGCACGTATATTAGAGCCTAGTATAAGGAGGTATAGCCCAGTGGATAGGGCACCGGACTGGGACTCAGGAGACCTGGATTCTAATCCTGTCTCTGCCCCTGGCTGGCTGGGTGACCTTGGGCAACTCATTTCCTTTGCTGTGCCTCTGTTTCCCCATTTGTAAAATGGGTATAATGATGTTAATTTGCTTAGTAAATCGCTTTGAGATCTAAAGATGAAAAGCGCTAGTTAAGAGCTAGATATTATCATTTATCATCTAATAAGGGTCTTGCCTGGATGACCATGGGCTATATCCACTATGACAGCGGGGCTGAAACCTGTATCCTCCATTCTCAAAAGGAGCTAGTGATTTTGAGTGCCTCAATTTCTTGAGTGCCTTTAAAAAGGCCTAATTTTCAGAAACTGCCGATAACCCGCCATATGAAAATCAGGGCCCCTGCCCTTATTCAGTACAGTGTCTCAACTTGGGCAATCAAAACAATTAGTTACTTTTGAAAATTTAGGCTGGTTAGTGCTTTTTGGTAGCACACAAGTCTTTGGCACTTAGTCTTTATTAAAATGTGTCTGATAACCCTCTGTCGCTGAGGAACCTAGGTCCCAGCTGGGGTCGCGTTGCCAGTCACACGGAGAAGGAAGGAAGCTGGGCACATCTGTGCTGGGTTTGGAACATTGGTAAGCAAAAAGTTTCCGCATCGGGACTTTCATGCTGAGATGAAACTGGCCTGGAAAGCAGAACCATCTCCTGTAACCCAGAATGGGCCAGTTAGCTTGATTCAGCCAGAGCAGGGAGATTTGGGAACACCCCTATTGTAAGGAGAGGAATGGGGTGTGTAATTTAATGCTGTCAGTGCATGGTAGGGGGAGTGGGTCTCTGGTGCTTTAGCTCATTCTTTAAAAAAAGAAGAAAAAAAAAGTGAATGTAGCGAGGACAATAAATGCTGCATGGAGAACCCTGGAGTTACAGAATTGCAAGCTGGCCTCGAACATGGTGCTGGAGTCTCCTTGCCGGGCCCTGCCTATAGGGACACCCGGAGAAGTCACCCTACTGAGATCCATTCGGTCCCAAGCCTCTGCCGGAACTGTCAGCAGGGCTGATTGGGGGGTGGAGGGCTGCCCACATCACACAAACCTCTCACTCAGGTCTCTGTTAAGGTGGTTGGCCGGGCAGATCAACGAGAGCTGACTCATAACGAAGCAGCATAACAAGCTAGAGGTGCATGCTTGTTTATTTAGATGTCAGAGCTCTGCTTTTGGAGAGGAGATGGCAGGCTGGTTGGTGATTGATTGTGCTTTAAAAGCTTTTTTTTAAAAAAAACCCACACACTCATTGGGGCAGGAAATGAGATGACCCATTGACCTTTATTAATGTGCAGTACAAACTGAACTGGCAACTCAGAGAATGCATTAGTGCGTGGAGAAGCGTTCTCAGAATGCAGCCTCTTCTCTGTAAGGTTCTTGTGGTAATAGACTGACGAGGCTTGATGAGGTGCGGGGGACTCGTCCCACTGCCCTCTCTGGGAAGATGAGAGGCAAAAGTGAATCACGGATGATGAGAGCCGGGTGAAAGTTTTTAAAACGATTTTACATGGGAAAATTGTCAATTTTTTTTCATGTTTCACCAGCCCCCTCCCCCCCAACTAATCCAAATTTTAAATTTAAAACATCCAAATGGTTATTGAATTTTTGGGTTTGATTTTTAAAATGTCAGCAATTTTTTTTCAAAAGCCATAAAAAGGGGCTCTTTTCAGATCCTTCAAAATGAAAACCACTTTGAATTTTTTTCCACGTGGGGGTGTAGTGTGAGTTGGTGGTTTTTTGCATTTCAGGGAGAAATGGGGAAGAGAAGCTGTATCTTAGAATCATAGAATCTCAGGGTTGGAAGGGACCTCAGGAGGTATCTAGTCCCACCCCCTGCTCAAAGCAGGACCAATCCCCAACTAAATCATCCCAGCCAGGGCTTTGTCAAGCCTGACCTTAAAAACCTCTAAGGAAGGAGATTCCACCACCTCCCTAGGTAACCCATTCCAGTGCTTCACCACCCTACTAGTGAAAAAGCTTTTCCTAATGTCCAACCTAAACCTCCCCCACTGCAACTTGAGACCATTACTCCTTGTTCTGTCATCTTCTACCACTGAGAACAGTCTAGATCCATCCTCTTTGGAACCCCCTTTCAGGTAGTTGAAAGCAGCTATCAAATCCCCCCTCATTCTTCTCTTCTGCAGGCTAAACAATCCCAGTTCCCTCAGCCTCTCCTCATAAGTCATGTGTTCCAGCCCCCTAATAATTTTTGTTGCCCTCCGCTGGACTCTCTCCAATTTATCCACATCCTTCTTGTAGTGTGGGGCCCAAAACTGGACACAGTACTCCAGATGAGGCCTCACCAGTGCTGAATAGAGAGGAATGATCACATCCCTCAATCTGCTGGAAATGCCCCTACTTATACAACCCAAAATGCCATTAGCTTTCTTGGCAACAAGGGCACACTGTCGACTCATATTCAGCTTTTCGTCCACCGTAACCCCTAGGTCCTTTTCTGCAGAACTGCTGCCCAGCCTTTCGGTCCCTAGTCTGTAGCAGTGCATGGGATTCTTCCGTCCTAAGTGCAGGACTCTGCACTTGTCCTTGTTGAACCTCATCATATTTCTTTTGGCCCAATCCTCTAATTTGTCTAGGTCCCTCTGTATCCTATCCCTACCCTCCAGCGTATCAACCACTCCTCCCAGTTTAGTGTCATCTGCAAACTTGCTAAGGGTGCAGTCCACACCATCCTCCAGATCGTTAATGAAGATATTGAATAAAACCGGCCCCAGCACCGACCCTTGGGGCAGGGCCGCCCAGAGGGGGGGGCAATTTGCCCCTGGCTCCGCAGGGGCCCCCAAGAGAACAGCGAGGCTTCCGGCTCCGCCCCTCTCCTGGAGCCTCAGCGCATCAAGCGCCGAGTCTCCGCCGGGGCCCCTGAGCCCCGCCCCGCTCCGAGCCGTGTGGTCAGGGGGCGGGGCTGGGAGCTCCAATGGGTCCTGAGCTCCCTCCGCTCGGCGTGGAGCTCCCAGCCCCGCCCCCTCACCACGCGGCTCTGAGCGGGACGGAGCTCAGGCCCCGCCGGCCACACGCTGCGGCTGTTCCGGCGAGGCGCTGAGACTCCAGGTGAGGAGGGAGCCGGGGGTAAGAGGCTGGGGCCAAGGCGGGGGGGAAGCGGGACCCGCCGCCGAAGTGCCCCGAAGACCCGCAGCGGGGATCCCCCCCGCCGAATTACCGCCGAAGACCGGGCTGCACTTCGGCGGCGGGTCCCGCTTCGGCGGTAATTCGGCGGCGGGGGGCTCCCGCCGCGGGTCTTCGGGGCACTCCGGCGGCGGGTCCCGGAACGGAAGGGCCCCCCCGCCGCCGAAGACCCCGGGCCCCCGGAATTCTCTGGGCGGCCCTGCCTTGGGGCACCCCACTTGATACCGGCTGCCAACTAGACATGGAACCATTGATCACTACCCGTTGAGCCCGACCATCTAGCCAGTTTTCTATCCACCTTACCGTCCATTCATCCAGCCCATACTTCTTTAACTTGCGGACAAGAATACTGTGGGAGACTGTATCTTGTGTGGCAACTTTTCACCTGGTAAGTGGCTTAACCAGAGATCCAGATCTCAGGCCCGTAGTCCTACCCTTGCTGGGTTCAGGCCCATTCTAGCAATGGATGTTTAAACACAGTGGTTGCTAGCAGGGTTGGAGAGAGGTTCCCTCATGAAGCAGCATAGATTTTCGTTCTCTCTGGGAATCACACTGGTGGAGATGTTCTCTGGATAAACCCCCACTCTGGCTGGGGGGCTTAATGGAGTTAGGTGTCCAGCTCCCATTAAGATGGGAGTAAAATATTCAAAAGGACCTAAGCGATCTAGCTGGAGACCCCTGACTTTCAATGAAACTTAAGCTCCTGAATCACATAGGTGCTTTTGAAAATGTTACCCTGGGTGCCTAGCTCCTGTAGACCTCTGAATAGTCCCCTGTCTCTCTCACCGAGAGAAGCTGGGCTGCCAGCAAAGCACTTCACATGTTGTTATTCTTTAAACGCTGACCACGTGCGTGGCTCCGTACGAGCCACCAAAGAGCTTGCAGTCGGAGAATTGGAGAGGATCCGACGCACGAGGACGCCCCAGAGGAAAGAACAACTTAAAGCAGCTTTTTGACTGTAAGAATTCGTCTCATTTCTGAAACATGGCTAGATCTAGCCCAAGCCTGACCCCCAGCTCTTCACTTAGCTGCATCCTCCAATAAGGACTGAGGCCCGTAGGCCCTGTCTGTGCCGCAGAAGTTCCTGTGTCGGGGAGCCCGGTAGGACTTTTCAGGGCAGTAGAACAGCACGAGAACAGCAACCGTTGTGCTTATTTGTGAAGTGCCAATAGCTTGCTGGGGCCTTGGGGCACGTGTCTCCTCATCCTGCCTGTCTGTGAAGAGCTTACGTGTACAGACACAGGAAGGGAGACAAGAAGTGATGAAATCGGTGTGATTTGAGCATACATCAAGGTAATTCACACCTGCGCTTAACCACGCTGGAGGATGGGAGAAGCCATCCGTCCTGTAGCTGAGTCCCCCAGCGGTGTGCATTCTGCAGCGTGTATAGGAATGCTGCTGTGAATACAAATAACACAGATGATTATTATAAGAGTCAGCCAGTCTTCATGCTTCGGGATGTCAGCTGTCACCTGCTAGAGGCCAGGAAGAAATTTCCTTCCAGGAAGCTCAGTACGCTTGGGGGGCTTATGCCTTTTCCCCAAGAATCCAGCAGACAGACTAGGTCTATTCTGGGGAGACAGTCATGGAGTGGGTAAGATAATTAGTGGCTAAGGGGACTTCTGGTGGATGCATCTAGTGACTCCATCCATACCCAGTGCTTTCATTGCCACCTTCCAAATGATCCTAAGACAATGAAGCAACCTCCTCTCTTCTCCTTCCCTCTCTGCCTTCTCCCCCATCGCTCCCTCATTTTACGCAGCAGAGCCAGGTGGGAGCCTGTGTCTTGCCATCCCCGTAATCCCAGGCCGGCGAGTCCAGGGGGAAACAGCCAGGTGACGTACCTGCTCTGAAGGATGAGTTGCTGGATTGAGGTTGACGTGTCCTCATATCTCTGCCAGTGCTTTCAGTCTCCATCAAGGGCTTTGGGAAGCACATTAGCACCGGAGCAGAAGTGTCACCCTCTGGCATCTCTCTTTCTCTCGGCCGGAAGCCGTTGCAGTCGCCCCTTTCACCAGACCTTTTCTATCCCAACCATTTATGCGGCGTAAAAGCCCTCGTGGACCCGGGGGGAGTGGTGGTGTCAGTTCAGATCCGGCGGAATGTTCCACATGACTTGTCCGTGTTAATCGGTGCTTTTTGGGGGGCGGCGGGGCGGGTATGGTCACCGCTTGCCTGCTCGCGGAGCTCGGAGCCAAAGAAGGTCGCTGGTGATGCATTTAGAAAAGAGTGGAGTCACAAAGAGACATTTAACAGCGTTTATTGTAACCCAAGGGGATTTCATTTAGATAAATAGGTGCTGACCTCCTCGGTGCTCTGGGTGCCGGCCGAACAAGCCCTGGTTTGAAATGTTAAGTGCCTAAAAATATCATAGTGAGGAGGATTTCCTCCCACCAATGGGAATCAGAAGCCACTTGTTTGCGGGTAGCAGGAAAATCATCCCAGCTCTGACCAACTTGATTCAGTTTTCTTTGTGCTGTGTTTATAGCTCAGTCCTCCTTTAATTAACAGTTGCCATCACGACGATTCCTGATGCCCTCGGACCCTGCCTTCCTCTGTTAAAATAAAAAAACCAACACCTCATTGTTCTTGGTTGCAGCGCTGCTGTGAAAACGGCCCGCTAAGTCTGTTGGGAGCCTCCGTGCGCTGTTCTATCGGTGTCTCAAACAAGCGTTTCAGGAGCGCCCGGCTTGCAGAACCCTGCTTTCCTGTGCCACCTGCACATGTTTTTAAATAACTGGCCATGAGATGTTAAAGAGCTATCCTCGTGTCCCACATGCATCAGGTGGCTTAGAGTCTGTGAAGTACGAGTCCAAAGCTGCTGGTTGGGAGGCTGCTGCTTGGGGATGAATATTACAAGCTGTAATATCTAAGGGACTTTCTTATTTATCCTGGGTTCTTTCCCTTTAGTGATACAAAGAGGCTGTCTTGATGAGTTATTAGGACCGGGAAAGATCAAGACGCTCATTTAGATTGCATCTCCGGGTGGCTTCATGCTCTGATACGTATCAGAGGGTCTAGGCAACCTCTCTGCCCCCGTAGCCCCTCCTAATAAAATGTATCCTATGCTGCTTTTTCCAAAAGGCAGCAAACCCCGATTTTTGTATTTAATGTAAGTAACGTACAGCGGGTAAGAACTTACCTAGATCTAAGGGGATCCCCACAGACAGAGAATCCTTCCCCATTATTCTAGTGTTTCATGTCTATCGCCGGACTGTTGTGGTGTCTCTGTCAACATCGATGGCATGAGGTGGGCTGTGCACTGCGTTCGGTCTCCCTTTTTAGCCCTTCTGGGGCTCCGTCTGCCATTGGTGCTGGCAAAAATGTTCGGGGCGATTGAGACGGGGGCCAGAGTCACTACTGAGAATACCACCCTTGGGTGCTACTCAGGCAGCTCAAAGGGGCGGGGATCTGTCCCCCCAGAACTCCCTGCTGCTTTAAAGCTGGAGGAGGTGACTCCTGCACTGGCTGCCTCCCAGACTCCCCCAGGTCCACTGGAGGGTGGAGAAGCGGGATGTGATGTGCTACAGCAGGCCTCCATTGGCTCACGGTTCTACCTCCTGCCTGGGCACTCAGGAATCAGGATGATGGAGCCATTGCCGGCTCCTTGGCGCCCCCTTCTGTCCTGCCCCAAGCAGGCTCAACCACAGGCCCTACATCTTTTTGGTGTCCTGTTCTTTTGGGGCCCGGCTGCTAAATAACTAAAACGGTTTGTGCTTCAGCAAGGATTCGTTCCCACCCCCAGGCTTCCAGCTCCCCGTTCAGTCCTGCAGTAATAAAAAAACATGTAGTGCTTTTATCACACTCGTCTTGATCAAAGCACGTTATGACTCCTCCCAAGCCCCATGAGCTGGGAAAGGATCACTATTGACAGAGGGAAACTGAGGCACGGAGCAGGGAGAGCCCCTTGCCCCAAGCACACAGAGGGTAGCTGGTGTCGGGGCTGGGATTACAACTCACGGGAGGTGGTTGAAGTCCCCGAGTTTGAGGCCAGAAGGGACCATCTGCTCACCTAGTGTGACCTGACAGTCACCGGCTGTTCAACATCACCAAGCCCGACAATGGGAATTAGACCAAAGTATTACAGCCCCAGGATTCTAAACTATTGTTGGCACTGAAGTCGTGCCAGTGACTCTGCGGCACCTCCGCTTGTGCACATCTGGGCGATTGCTTTGCTGCCCCCAGAGCTTGGCGGAGCGGGGATCAAAGCCCTCCCCCAGACACACATCTCTTCAGGGGGCACAAGGGAAACGTCCCCCGCCCATCCCCAGCTCATCTTTTGTTCTGTTTTGTTTTTCCATTCGCTCCAGCGTGTGGAAAATCTCTCTTTCAGAGGGTCTCTGTGTCCATCAGGTCAGATCACCTCACACCTCGTCGCCCAGCTAGTGCGGCTATTCCGGGGAAGGGGGAGGGATTGGGGAGGGAGCGCGTGGTGGTGAGGGTTAAACTGCCGAGGTCTCCTGCCCGTTCCTCTCTTCCCTGGCGTGATCCCTTTTGAGGGTGCAAGCAGCTCGCCGTGATCTGCCAAAGCCGTAAACCTGGGGCAGGCCAGCCTGATGCCGTGACCGGACCTGCGCTTTGCTCATTCATGATGGAGTCGGCTCCAGGGCCATTTTAGTCACTTGCCCTCTGATGTTTCCATGGGGGACTGTTCTCTTCTTGTGTACAGCTGCCCCCTGCTCCGATGTGCTTTCAGTTCCCACTTCGATAACAGTCGCCCCCCACGCTCTCGTCTAACTGTCTGCCGGTTCCTTTTGTGTCTCTGCAGGTGCTGACGTCCCTTTGGAGGTTCTGTGAGTTTCGCTGAACTGGGGCCTTCCTGGCTAGGGTGGGAGGTCGTTGCCAAGAATGAGGATCCTTTGCAGCCCGGGAATGTCTTCGCTGGTCCCTCTCGTGAACCTCCTCTCCTTGCTTCTGATTGGCTGCATGTCTGAAAGTAAGTGACCTCCCTCCCATCCCCTTGGCTTCTTGGCTCTTACCCGGCATCTCTACCACTTGCGTCCCTTTGCGGCTCAGTCCTCGGAGAAGGGACAGGCCCGATGGAGCGTCTCTTTTTAAAGGGCCAGTTAGCACATCCCCTCCCCAACCCATTAATAAACGTTGAGTGTGAATTTGGTGCAGGTGAAGGGTTTGGTGCCTTGAAGGCCTCTGCTTATCTCCAGCCCAGGCATCTCAAGCTTCCCATGTGCTCCTCAGCTATTGTTCCCAACCCTGCCTTCAAGGGATCTTGTATGGAGAGGAGGGAGGAGCAGCACGGTCTCTGTTGCCCATTTCAGTCTCTGCAGAGGCTGCCAAATTGGCCTGGGTATTTTACTGATGTCACCCCTTACTTGTTGGGAACGGGACTGAGACGCGGCAAAATCATTTCACGTGGTCCTGTCCCTTTCTCCCCTTCCCCCAAGCATCCTTGGCCCACTGCTCACCAGGGTTGATTTCAAACCAGCAGCTGAAGCACGAGTTTTCTGTTCCCCGTCTCATGAACCAGCCAGTCCTAGTTTAACACTGTTTTTATCTTCTCTGCCTTGCAAGGGTTGCTGTAAAAACCTCAGCGACTTGTGTGTAATGTTCCTTCAGCACGAAGGCCGATCACTCGGGGATCAGCAGAATAGACTTTTCCCAACTGATTGAATTATGACTTTTTCTTCTCCCCCAGCAAAGCTTCTCGAAGCTGGCAAAAGAGCTGTTCTGGTCAGCACAGCGTCACTTCGTTATCAGGGTTTATTAAGAGGAGGTGTTCGTCGGGGATTAAATGGGGAAGGAGACCCTTTGTCGCTGGGATTTTGTTTGTTTGATAGCGCTTTGTCTTCTCTGCAGAAGATGGAGCAGGTGTTTGCCATTCCCTGGCATAGACTTCACGTTTATACAAGTTCCGTTTAGCCCCTTTGTGTGTGGGAGCATTGTATATGTATGGGAAGATATGGTACTTCCTCATTTACTAAGAGAGGGAAGGGAATTGATCTCCAAGAGGTTTAGAGCTGGGTCATTCCCTGGTATGGGATCTCAGCGTTTTTAATGTACAGTTCAACATACATGCGTGTGTATCGGTATAATGGTGGCAGTGTGGCCTAGTGGTTAAAACAGAAGGCTGAGAACGTGGAGTCCTGGGTTCTGTTGTTGCCACCGACTCATGGTGTGACCCTGTTGTGAAGCGTGCACAAAAACCCAGTGTACGTTCATGCACAAGTGTTTGCATTTGTATGCACCTTTGCCTGCACACAGGCCTGACTTGTGTGTGTGTGTTGTGGGTGCTGAGCAGCTAAGAAAATCAGGCCCCATGTTGTTTTTTTGTTGTTGTTAAGATGTGCACATCTGAACTGAGTGCTCACAACCCCTGTTGATGCCTGTTGGAGCTTTGGGGGCCCATAAGCCTTAACTTCCTTGCAGTCTTGATTTTCCCTGTCTGTATCATGGGAGGGGGATTCTATGTACCGAGCTCCGGTGGGGTGGGGCTTAGTTATGGTTACATTTGTGAAGTGGTTTGAGATCCCCCAAGGCTGCTGCACAACTGTCCTGTACCTTTGCTGTGTTTGAGAGAAACCAGGCTGTGCGTTAGGAAGTGCAGCTGTTTGGGAAAGACAGATTGTGGCTGAAGGCACTTGTTGCATGGCCCAAGCTGTGCCGGTGACTGGCATCACTAAACACCTTGTTGCTGGCTGCCAGGAAGCTGCCTGGCTTTTCTGCACGGTAACTCTGCAGAGTCCTCAGGCCCCAGACAGTAAAAGCTGCGTGTGTGCGGGTGGCCCCCTCAGGTCCCTGGCAGTAAAGCTCTGGGTGTGTATGTGTTATATCTGGCTCCCTGTGTCCAGCTTTACCTCCCGGCCCTTCCCACATCTCCAGTACAAGACCTAAAAAGACCCAGGCTGTTTTGCCCTGACCTGCAGGGCTGCTGTCTGTCATGGGCAGATGAGTGAGTGGAGATGATTATTGGGGTCCGGCCCTATGCTGGGGGTAGGTGGGCAGGGTTTCCCGTCTATCCTGCAGGGTTCTTTCTCAACTCAGGTTGCTAAGGGGATGGGGAACAGAATTTCTCTTCCTCCCTATCTTGCAGAATCGTGTCCCCTTGGCGGAAGGGCGAGGGAGTGTCATGGTTTCTCTTCCTCTGTATTTCAGGGTAGCTTGTGGTCTGACAGGCAGGTGTGTGTGGCTGTGACTGGCAGGGATTCTCTCCCAATCTATTCCTAGGGGCCTGATGCTGCTGGAGACCTCAATGGGCTGTACCTATGAATAAACGAACAGTGATAATGAGTTGGTTTGGGCACTGGTGCACCTCAGTCCCTCCTGTTCTTCGCCTGCGGCACATGCTAGTCGAGTCTCCTATGGGCTGGAATACTGGGCTTTGATTTTGGTCGCTGGGTTTAGGGTTTGGGTGGTGTTGGTGGCCTGCGATGTGGAGATCAGACTAGATCCAGTGGGCCCTTAAGGCCTTAACATCTATAACTCCCCCCCAACACACACACACGCATTCCAAGAGCCGCTG
Source organism: Mauremys mutica (assembly GCF_020497125.1). Classification (NCBI taxonomy): domain Eukaryota; kingdom Metazoa; phylum Chordata; order Testudines; family Geoemydidae; genus Mauremys; species Mauremys mutica. The sequence continues at coordinate 7,334,170 of NC_059095.1, forward strand.
CTTTGGAAGAGATTTCTGGGAGCCGCCTGGGATGCCCCAGCCTCCACCCACCCGGTCCGTAGCGCTGGAGCCGGCCTGTGCCACTTGCCGGGGAGGTATCTCAACAGCAAACAGCTTTGCCTGTCACAACCATTGAGGCAGCGTGAGGAGCTGCCACTCGGTTCTGACAATGTCAACTCTGGTTGTATGGCCTTGGGCTCTCGCGCGTAATCCCTTGGCCGGCTTCCATTTGGCTGGCGCTCACCACAGCGCTGACCTGTTTTCCTGTCCTCATTCCCCACGGGACACCACGGCTTTGCAGCCACCAAGGCGGTGTCGGCCAGGGGGTGCTATCGCCACTTGCCTGTTAGGAGTCGCAGCTCAGAGATGACAAACTCCTTGCTCCTGAGCGGTGGCTTCTTCCCAGCTCCAGAGGGAAAGGGTGGGCTTGTAGTGAAAGCACAGAGCTGAGAGCCAGGACTCCTGCACTCTACTCCCACCTTAGTCGTCTTTCTGTGCGACGCTGGGCAAACCACTGCCTCTTCTGTGCCTCAGTTTACCCCCTGTAAAAGGGCTCTTCAAACACTTCCCCGTTTCGCAGGCGTGCAGGCAGGTTTAAATCATTGACGGAGACTTTTGAAGAGAACGTGACATGGAAAGGGCAGCCGTGGTATTAAAAAAATAAATAAATCATACTTTATTTTTAACCTACTGCTCTTACTAGACACCTTTAGGACAAATATAAGTGAAAGGGGATAAAGAAGTAAATTTTCTCTGGTTGGTTGGTTTTTTCCTTTGTGTGTCAACACTTTCAGACTTTCCCCTGTATAGTTGGGGGCAGGCACAGAATTCAAAATGGTTAATTCTGGTTGTGGTTTTTTTTGTTTTATTTATTTATTTATTTATTTATTTATTTTAAAAAGTACTTCCCATTTAAGGAACTTTATCATCGTTTATTCAACCAACCCTCGGCAATAATAATGTTTAACATAGGAACGGCCATACTGGGGCAGACAGTGGTCCATCTAGCCCAGTATCCTGTCTGCCTACAGTGGCCAGGGTGAGATGCTTCAAAAGCAATGAACTGAACAGGGCAGTCGTCAAGTTTACCCATCCCCTGTTGTCCAGTCCCGGCTTTTGGCCGTCTGAGGTTTGAGGACATCCAGAGCGTGGGGTTGCATCTCTACCCATCCTGGCTAATAGCCATTGATGGACCCATCCTCAATGAAATTCTCATTCTTTTTTTAATCTAGTTATAGTTTTGGCCTTCACAACATCCCCCGGCAATGAGTTCCACAGGTTGACTGTTGTGTGAAGAAGTGCTTCCTTTTGGTTGTTTTAAACCTGCTGCCTAATGCTTGTACTACAGTAGCACCTAGAGGCCTTCCCAGAGATCCCATTGTGCTAGGTACTGTACATATGTCCACACACACACCGTGAGAGACAGTCCCTGCCCCAAAGACCTTACAATCTAACTCAACAAGGGAAGTAGGCACAGAGCCAGGAAATGACTTGCCCAAGATCAGTGGGCTACCAGATTTCTTGATTCCCAGTACAGACCTTGCTGCCTCTGCAGCTAGAACCTTGGAGCCTCTTACTTGCGCACGTGAATATACAGAATAAGGTTTGTCTCAGGGGATGGAACACTAAAGAAGCCGCAGGATCTTTCCTGGGCCCTTCTCTGTGACGTACAAATCCATTTGGTGCAGTAGCGTGTGATAGGCCGTATAGATTTGGCCTCCTATCCCCATCTCTGACCTGAAGGAGCTATATGCATTTTTAAGTGCTCCTCAATCACAGATAAAGCCACTTACCGCGTAGAAATGTTTTATTCTTATGAGCAAAATTAGCATGTTTGCTCTTAAAGTGCATTTCGCTCATTGATTAAACCTGTGCGTTTTACAGTAGAACCTTGCTAATTGGTACTTCGTTCGGCCCCGCACAAAAAGCTGGTAGCCTCCGTCCCCCACCCTAGCAAAGATTTAATAGCAGGTGTTGCAGTGAGCATTACTTATGACTAATGTTCCCTTCTTGTTACAAATCATGTTCTAGAACGATTCCTACCAGGCTCCCAAGTATTACTGCAAATAATCACAGCTCAGTTGGAATCGCCAAAACAAAAGGATAAAGCCCATTTTATGATGCATTGCCTGGGCGTCTTTCCTTCAGTTGTGCTTCCTCTGCCCTTGATTTGCAGAATGCCGTAACCCTCAGTGGGCTCACAGTTCTCCTGCACTTTTAAACTGCGCTGCTGCCGATATAATGCTGTTGTGGAGGCTGGCCGTAGGCGGCAGCATGGCTGGCTTGCTGTTTAAGGAGGGGACTGTGCCTGGGTACATGCCCCATACCAGCATGAAAAAGGTTAACTAGAGCTGGAGAGCTCCATGAAGGTACCTGTCCACATCTGGTGAGTGCCCCAGCTCCCGCTTAGTGAAGAATCCCAGCTGAGGGTTACTGTGAAGAGAGGAAGTCTGTAGTGGGTTGTGGCAGGGCTGGAGTCAGGGATTCTGCAGTCAGTCTCTGGGATCAGAGAGTGGAAAGAACCCCCAGAGGGCGGAAGGATATTGAAGTTTGTACGTATATGCGGGAATTGATTGGGAGATTCTAGAGGAGAGCCCTACGAAGCCTAGCCCTGCCCAAAGGCTAACCTTAGAGAGGCCTAAGTAAGGCTGGGTAGGAAGAGAAGTCCAGTGAAGCAGCAGCAAGGAGATGGACTGAGCAGATCTTGTGGTTGCTGGTTATAGGATCCCTGGGCCAGAACTTGGTGTAGGGGGAGAACCTGGGTTCCCCTGCCAGCCACTGGCCAGGTGGCATGAGTCCAGAAAGGGGACAAGGATGGCAGAGAGCCTTGAGGGGAGGGGTGTAGGGTGACCAGACAGCAAGTGTGAAAAATCGAGACGCGGGTGGGGGGTAATAGGAGCCTATATAAGAAAAAATCCAAAAATCGGGACTGTCCCTATAAAATCAGGACATCTGGTTACCTTAGAGGGGTGAGAACAGTGGGGCCTGGAGTTAGGGCTGAAGACTTTACTGGACTGTTAATTGGTGGGACTTCGATACACCAGAAAGGGGGAGAATTTAAAGGGACCTGTCTGGAAGGCCAAGTCACAAGAAGAGAGAGGCTGCTGCAGGGCTGGAGCAGCTGTTGGCAAGAGTGCTAGGCAATGAACAAGCTGCTATGCCAATCCCAGCCCTTAGGGGCACATCTGTGATAAGGGCACTCTTTTACAGAGAGTACGTCTTGCACACCTAGGAGTCTAGTCTAGATACATCTAGTACGTCTACATGGGAAGCAGTGGGTCTCAGAGTCTGGGTCTATAGCGTCGGGCTCGCAGGACTCATGCTACAGTGCTAATCACAGATGTGTAGTTATTTGGGCTCGGGCTGGAGCTCCCCTCCTCCTGAGTCTTCAGAGCCCACGGTCCAGCCCAAGCCCAAACATCTACACAGCTATTATCAGTGCCGTAGCAGAGTCTGGGCTCTGAGACTCATCGCTGTGGGACCCTGCCTGCTGTGTCGACGTACCCTAGGAGATGATGTGGTGGTGGGCGGGTGGGGAATGTGCCGGTCTAGATCAGTGTTACAGCTAGACTCTGTACACACCGTGTTAGTGTAACCCACTGGTCAGTGTGTGCCCATATATCTCCTTTTGTGGCCAGTCCACAGAGGATGTGAATTGGTTACAGTTGCAACTCCAGAACCTGGCTCTTTAGCTTAACCTGTAGCAGCTTGTGTTTTTAGCAGAGGTCTTTCGTTCAATCAGTGGCGTTGTCCAAGATGGCAGTTGTAGTGAAACCAGGAAGGAGGTGATGCTCTCCATCTCGGGCCTCTATGGACCTTTTAAGATGGCCCCCGCTGCACATGGATCTTTCTCAGAGAGCAGAGGATGTATTGGGAGACGGCTGCCTTCTCTTCAAATAGGCGCACCCTGAGAGCAACTCGTGATGCCGCTCTGACGCTGTGATGTGATGGGCATTTTCGTCGGCCCCAAAAGGGCTCCTGGACGCATTTGTGTCCTGCGAGCAGAAAGTACTGCATGGGGGATCCTCCTGCAGAAATCAAGACGCTGAACTGGAGAACCATGGTGCGTGTTTAGGGAGCAGCAGATCTTGCGAGAGGGACACCCAGTAGGGAGCATGCTTTGGGGGACGATAGTGGTTGGATTGGTAACTGGTGGAGTGTCTGTCTGCAGCCGCTTCTCACTCCCTCTGCCAGCAGCGTCTCAAGTGGATTGAGAGAGGAAGAGGAGCCTTGATTGCACCGACCAATTCCATGGGGCCTGTGTGGGAGGGAGTGCTGCTTACCCAAGCCAAGGAGAGGAGGGGAGCTCCCATCTGCTTCTAGCACAGCGAAGCAGGGAGCTGTGCTCCCCTCCCACACCTGCTTGCTTTACCAGATGCCGTGCTCCTCCATAGGTGGGAGACACCTTGCTCACCCTTGTTCCTTCGGAGCTCCCTCCCCGTCGTGTCTCTCAGCTGCTCTCCAGTCTGCCGTTGCCAAGGGCTGTGGACCAGATGCCTTCCCACTCAAGGATGCCAAATTAAGCCTGTGTGTCACCTTGCTTAAGTGCCTGATTAAATTAAACCTTGTCTGCACGGATCAAGTGATGTCACTTGGTTTTTCTATTATTATTATTGTTATTATTTATTATTTAAATCAAATAGAAAATGCTAACTTTTCAATCCAAACAAGAGAAGAAATAAATCATCTTTGGAAAGCCTCCGCAGCGGGGAAAGAGAGTCACCTGCACCCAGGCAGCTGAAGCCACCTGCCAGACTAATGCGCATTGGGATTGCCACAGCCAGAGGGCGCTAGACACCCTCTTTTGGTTTTCTGCAGGAGCGAGGGAGGCATCCATCATTGGAAGAACTGGCCTCCTACCAAAGGTTCTTGCTTTTGGGTGTAGTTGGATCACTAGGAATAATCCAGCTCTCCAGTATGGGATTGACAACTGAGAGAAAATGGTGGCTGGAGGGAGGGTGGAGGCATCTGAGAGTTAGGAACCCTGGGTTTTTCTTGCACTCCTAAATCATTTGGGTGCTTCGGAAAAAGCCCACTCAGCAGACAAGATGGTCCCATGCTGCTGCTTTTGCCTTTCATCCAAAAGGCTCCTAAGGGGCTTTACAAACTAGATTGTTGACTCTGCAGACTTATACATAGGAATTTATTTATCTGCCATTGAAATTACAGCCGCTTCTGAGCTGAAGCCCAGCGATCATGCTCAGAAAAATCACTTACCTCATTGAAACTACCAGGGGAATATTTTATTTATTTTAAGTGCATCCGGCCAATGATCTAGGCACAGGCATGATAAAAACATCGACAAATCCTACCGGACTCCTCCCGTCCTAATAGTCTATTTGAAGTTTAACATAAATCAAACCTCTTAGCCCTTTTTTTAGGCACGACGAATGGAATGATTTAAATTGCAGCTTGACCAGGACTCTGGCAGGAATATATGGAAAAAATGCAGTGGATTTTTATAATGACCAACTGCTCCGCTTGTTCTTAAAACAGCACCTCCTAGTCCGGTGCTGGGGCATTATGTACAGCACAGACTCGGGGGAGGTGGGTGGGATGACCCCTCCTTAGTCATCAACACCACTCCTAGCAGCACACCGCCCCCTAGTGCTGCATTGGAATCCATACTGACTCAGAGGAAAGCACCCTCGACTCCACCACTGAGTCACTTGTACCATTTACTGCTTCACCCTGGGTTTTCTTTACTGGTTTCCCATGCAAGGGCTGACTATGAAACTTGACTCTGGAGACCATGTCCTCTAAAGCAGCTGTTTGGCTGGATAAGTGCCAGTATCTCAGGATTAGATTTTTAGATGGACTGTAGGGTACTGAACCCTTAAAAACTTACGTGCCCTGATTTCCTTAACTTGCATCTCGTGACTTGCTGAGAAGACTCCAGCCTCTGTCTCTCAGAGCCAAGGATCTGGTCTGAAAGTTGCTCCATATAAAGACACAGATTGCTTCTGGCATCTCCACTTCCTACTTCTGGCTTTGGAGTGATGTGGCCCAGAATCGCCTGATGCTAGCCATGCACTTTATCTCATGGATGTTACCTGGCTTGGGGCAGGATGGCTCCTTCTCACTGCTTTGGGGATCGTTCCAGTTGGGGTTTGGAGTCTTCGAAGACAGCGCGTGTGTGATAAATGCTCCACTCCTCCCCTTGGGGGAACATCTGCCGTTGGCTGGCTTGGGCGTTTGGAGACAGTGGAGCTGTGGCCAAGTCGTGTCTATGGAGCTGCCTTCCTGTGTCCTGTACCAGCTCTTAAGGTTTTGACTTTTGATTGTAGGGTGGGAAAGGAGCAGCCATTTGCTGGGTTCCAGCGTCTGGGTCGACCGGTGGCTCATACTGAAATGATGTGCATGTTACTTACTGCCTCTGTTGCAGCCTTCATGCAACACATTATGTAAGTGTATGTGGGTGTCTAGACCCACGTTTTCGCCATATGCACGTGACAAAACTGGGGCTCTTCCCCCGTGTCATGTTATCCCATTCACCTGTAAGCCAGTAGTTTCCCTTTACGCCTTGCTTTTGGTGGGCCTTTCTCCCAGCAAGATCCTGCATGTGTTGGCCTGAGTTGTGAGAATCTATTTTCCTTCTGGCTGAATAGGCCCTCCTTTGGGGTTCAGCCCAATATGGGTGGGAGGGGTTACTGCCAAGTATCTGCAAGAACGTCTCAGCCCCTTGCTGGCCGGGAAAGCACAAGAGTCAGACCCTGGAAGCGGAAACCAGGCATCACACAGGGCCACCGGACCAGCCCTGATTTGGTATCTCTTGTCCTGCCAGAGGAGCATGAAACGCATTCCCTGATGCATCTGCCCAGACCAGAGCACTCTGCACTTCTGATCTCCTGTCTTACAGGCCATTTCTATTCACTGTACCCGCTGGGCAAGACCCTTACCCTGCACTCTAATCAGCGCATCCCTTGGTAACACTGTCCCAGTTCCTGCCTCGGAGGAAGCCATCCTATCTTCTTTGCCTGGACCGCTGCCTTGAACTTTTTAGATTGTTCACATCTGGAAACAGGCACAGATTAAAAAAAAAAAATACCAACCAACCGCAAAGTCCATCATCTGACTGACTGATGCGCTGGCTCCAAATTCTGAGCTGCGCGATAGCATTGTTCAACTTAGTGCTTAATTCGTGCCAAGGCTGAGCCCCGGCACCTCTAGGCTTGGCAGTTCATAGGCCTGGCACCTCTGGGCCTGCCACGTCAGTTAATGAAGTTAAAAAAAAATTGCTGGAGCCCCGGCAGCTCTTTCATTACAAATTTAAGTGCTGGTTAAACTCTCCCAGCAGGTAATGAAGTGGGAGCGGCGCTTTTCATATCTGCCAGGTGGAGGTGCTGCGGGGAATGGTGGAATAATCCCCATGGGGAGGCTATGTGGGCTGATGGATAGGGCACTGGGGTGGGAGTGAGGAGCTCTGCCGCTGACCTGCTGTGTGTCTTCAGGCAGGTCATTTAATCTCCCTGTGCTTCTTTTTCTCCTCCAGTGTTTGTCTTGTAAGTGTAGATCCCAGGAGAAAGTGCTACGGGGCGTTGTTAGAGAGAGTTGCAGGTACTCCTGCGAAAGTGATGCTGCAATGAATTATTTGGATGGTTGAGATGGAGAATATGGGTTGATCTCTTCCCAAGTGGACTTTAGCGTGACTCATCCTGCTGTTATTGATAAAGTGTCACAGATTCGATGGGCAGGGTTGAGGCTGGTGCCATTGCGGTTTCCAGCCCTGACATGTCTTTCAGGGGCCAAAGGGAAAAGAACAGCTTATATTTAAACCAAACCAAACAAGCGCCGCCATCCCCCCTCTCCGCCCCGCCCCGCAAACACACACACAACTAGTTTATCGTTCTAGAAAGTTTCTCCAAAGTCCTCCAAACCTTTAATTGATTCAGGAGCATAAAATCGAGAAGGGGGGAGAGAGTGTGAGAGAGGAATGGTGTGAGCGATTTGAATAATTTATTGTCCTTTGAAGTTGCAAGAGAAATTTCAGCTGCCTTGGGGAGTAATTTCTCCCCATTCTGAAAGGGTTTTCTCCTCGTTTTAAACTCATGCATTTTTTGCATAATTAATGAAAGCGGCTCCCCCCCCACCCCTTACAACCTCTGAAGTGGGGAGGCTTGGAGGGGTTCTGAAATGTGGTTGGTGTTTTTTAATCAAGAAAATCAAATTAATTTGACTCTTCCCTCCCCCCTCCCCCCCAATTTATAACTTTATTTACAAATTAGTCTTTGTTTTTGGTTGAGCGAGGACACATCCAAATACTCAGCCTGGCCTTTGATAAGTCTGCCTGGAATTTTTTAAGGGGACGTATTGTCCTGTACTTACGGTTTTCCACCTATTAAAGGTCACCTTGAGACCAGCCCTTGCCCCCAGCCAGTGAGTCCCAAACTGTGAGGTATCTGGAACCTTCAACTGTCATTGACCTGAGTGGGAGCTGAGGATGGTCGTTACCTCACAGCATCAGATACATGAGTCTTTAATTCCAGTATCCACTTCTTCAGCTGAATGAAAGACACACTTTACCCCAGATCTCTGGAGAGGAGTTATTAACCTTCCACCAGGACACGGAGCCTCAGGCTCTTGGCAGGTTTAGATCCTTTATGGAAACCTGCCCTGCAATGAGAGAACCTCCTCTTCCCTGGGTGGAGATGGGGGGAGGACAGGAGTTCTGGGTTTATTTGATGCTGCTTCTCTCTGGATTGAGAGACAGTTCATCAGTTTCCTCCGTGTTGTGACTTGGCAGGAAAGTGAGCCTGAACATGCATGGCGAAGATTTTCTCCTTCGCGTTAGGTTGCTTGATCAGGAGAAAGTCCACTAGTTTTTCTCTCATGTTTATTAGCATGGACTTAACCACTGGACCTGAATGGCGCATTGTGCCTGTAGTTGCCCTGAGACTGGCTTCCTATTTCCCGTCTCCCTGCCAGCGCTGTTAGCTGGATTCTTCCTTTTCCTCCATTATGCACAAGCAGGTAGTAAAAGTCTGAACGCCAGAGGATTGGGGGTGGGAGATAGGCCTGGTCTACACTCAACCTTTAGGTTGCCCTAGCTACAGCTCTCGGGGATGTGAAAAATTCCCACCCCAGAGGGCCGTAGCTATGCCAACCTAATCCCAGGTGTAGACGCTGCTAGGCTGGCAGAAGAATGCTTCTGCTGACCAAGCTGCCACTGTCTCTTGGTCGATTCTGGCCATAGGGGGTGTCCTGGCCCTCTGACCAGACAACTTTGCAGAGTCCTGCCTCTTCTAGGCAAAGCCCAAAACAAATGTCAATGAAACCAAACCTTCAGCCCGACTGGGCTCAGCTGACAGCCTGACACAATGCACTGGCCCCGCTGGGCCTGAACTCCTCGATAGCATTCAGCCACCTTGTAGCAGGCATGTCCCTGCTGCTCCAGGCTGCCCTCCTGTCTAATCACAGGCTCCTGGGCCTTCATCTAGCTCACAGCCCAGGGGCTGGCACATTCCTCCCCTCACTCAGGGGTTCAGACAGGCTACAGCTCCTCAGGGGCCCTGCTTCCATTCAGGCCCTTGAAGTAGCCTGTCTCCTCTTCCAGTTGGGCTCACCCAGCCCCCTCTGGCCACAAGCCCTGCTCTTCCCCAGCTGGGCTTTGCTTTGGGTTAGGCCTGTCCAGCCTCCACGCATGAGCAGCCAGCTTAATTGACCAGATTAACCCTTCCCTCGCGTGTGTGGGGTGAACACTCCATCACAGGCCTGCATTCTTAAAGTGCACACTGACTCTGGGTATTTCCATATTCGTGTTCCCAGCCAGAAGCAGCTTAGGCCCGATTGTCATGCATGCGGAGCTGCTCCCACAACTTAGGTTGAAGCTGACTAAAGACAATCCATATCAGTTGTCTCAAAGTTTGGGTATCTAAAATGGAGGTGCCTCAAAAATCAATGGAAAACGCCGACTTCAGTCACTTGGCTGAGGTGATACGGCAGTGATGCAACAGACTTGGGAGCAGACCCAAGATCTGATGCCTTATCCTTGGCTTTCTCCCTGTCTGCAACCGAAGAAATGCTGCTTAGTTTTGTGGGGATGTAACAGGCACGCAGGTGTGTTGGAACTGTGGGCTGTGTGGGAGAGAATTGAAAATAAGAGAATGGAGACCTTTTTCCTTGGAGAGCTCAGATAGCTTTATTTACAGGAGTGAAAGAATAGAGTTATAAGAAATAATCTTGCATTTATCCAGTGTCTCTTTCATCCCAGAGGGTCCCCAGACACACGTATCCATCTAATCTAATTGGGATCATTGGCCTACCACTGTGATGCAGCCACTTCAGGATGGGATGGGCAGGGAGTGGAAGGCAGACAGGCTTCTAAATATACAAAAATGTGCATGTTATCATTAAGTGACTGATCAGAATGGGCCTGTTTGGTCGGATTCTTTCAACATGTGTTTTCTGTGCGGAAGGATGAGAAGGGGTGGAATCTGGTAGCACCGTCAAAGCTGACTACACTGTTACTTTCCAGTGCTGGGGACTTCGGCTGGGCTATATTAGGATGGCCTATGGGGTGGGGTCTGGAATCCTCTCTTGTTGAGCTTTCAGGCCTGTCCCACGGGAGATAATTTTTGTGCCCTGGTATCTTTTGTAGACTCCAGTTCTTTTAATGACTCAAACAGAGCAGCAGATGCTGACCAAAGGGCTAGGTCCTTTCTGATTGCATCTTCTCTCGCTTGTGGGCAGGTTGCACCTTTCTAGGCAGCCAAGGCTAAGTGGAGGCAGTTTGGACAAGTTGGCCCTTGAGGAAGCTAGGGCAGGAGTGGGGGGAGGAGAGCCTCCCATCTTAAAGCAGCCACTGAAATCCATAAGCCAGTTGGTTTCAATTGCAAACGGACCACAAAAGTCGTTGTGACGGTGACGGACAAGGAGGCCTCATTAGGTGGCCAGATAGCTGCTCTGGTGCCTAGCTGTCCCTCTGCTCTGGCTCGTTACGCCTTGTTACCGGGCTGGTGGATAAATATTGGATGTGATGTTGTTACAGCTGATGGAAAGCGCTTGCACGCCACAGGGCCCTGTGTTGCCACGCTGCTCCAGCAGCATTTGCTCCCATGCTCTCCGGCCCTTCGGCGCTTGGCTCCACTTGCTTATTCACTTTGACTGCTGGGCACCAGAAGGTGCTTCCTGTCTGCCTGTCTCCAAATCTCCTCAAGAGCAGAGCGAGGAGAGCGCGAGTGAGGCTCCTGCCCAGAGAGCTGCCATCTTCAGCACCAACTCCTTTGCTCCCATAGCTTTATTTATTTATTTGTATTTACTGTAGCATGTAGAGGCCCCATCCGAGGCTGGGGCTCCAGTGTGCTAGGCGCTGTACATGAGCATAGGGAAGAGACAGTCTCAGTCACCGAAGAGCTCTCAATCAAAATAGACAAAACCGAGGGTGAGGGAGGAGAAACTGAGGCACAGTGAGGGAGGTGACTTAGCCAAGGTCACCTGGCTAGTCTAGACTAGAACTGAGGTCATCTGACTCCCGTTGCTCTATCTGCTAGACAATGCTTCTCCCTATTCGCTCCATGTTAATCCTGCCCCTCTCCTCCTCAACCATTGGTGTTTTCTTCCATGCTGCCCCCTATGCCTGGAAGTCCCCCTCGTATCAGCGTGGGTTAGGTGCCCCACCTCCCTGTCACACCCTTAAACTACCGTCCCATCAGCATTAACCTGTGTCATTACAAATGCTGTCAGTAGCCCATTTTCATTGGCTAGCCCAGTATGTTTGGGTCCAATCTGTGCTGTCCATTTAGATTGTAAGGTGACATGCTGGAAGGGATCATGTTTTGTTAGAGAGGGAGGACAAGGGGAGGCAGTGTGGTCCAGGTGAGTGGAGGACCACGGCAGGAGACTGGAGACGTGGGACCTATTTTCCCCTCACACCAGTTTTACACCAGCATAAAATAGAGTTACGCCGGATTTACACTGGCATGAGTGGAGCATCGGGCTTTCCTTACCCACCTGCTGTGTGACCTTGGGCCAGTCACCTCTCTCTGCATTATCTTTCCTGGCTGTTGCATGGGATAACTAGACATCCCCTGCCCTGTTCAGCCTCCTGAGATCTATGGATATAAAGTTATATGAGTGCTGAGTGTGTGTTTGTTACGAAAATTGTATCCCCGTGAGCCCAACCATGCCACTTAAATAATAATCCATAGGCCCAGTGGCCATACTGGATCTGGGCATCAGCTCCCCACGACCGGGATGCTGCCTCTGTCCGTGCCGGATACTTGATGTTTCAGAAGAAGGTTGAACCCCTTCCAGGCCTGTAGATGTATCCAATCTAACCCTTTTCATACCATACCAGTAGTAATATTTTCATGGCAGTAGTACAGAGAGGCCGTGACTGAGATTGGAGTCCCACTGTGCTAGGTGCTGTACAATGGCCACATCCCCAAAAGCTTGCTCTCTAAATAGACAACAAGGAAGGATTATTGTCCCCATTTTGCAGGTGGATAAACTGAGGCACAGACTTACCCAGAGTCTGGGGCAGAGCGAGGAACTGAACCCAATTTTCCTGAGTCCTCAGTCCAGTGCTTTAACCACGGGCCTATCTTTCCACTTCTGAAGTATCAGGTCTGAGTGCCTTACAAAGATTATCCCAGTGGCAATATATGTATTTCTGCCCCCAAAAGTGTGCTAGGTAAACTCGTGCAATCCCTGCCCTGCTACGAGAGGTCAGGGCGAACAGCACGGGAGGGAGGATGGACATGGCTGACAGTAGCCAGATCCTGTGGTGACTCCGCAATGGCTAACACGTGACATGGTGGGGCAAGAAACATTTATTGACTGGCCTGTTTTTTCCCACTTCCTCTCGTGCTCTGTGTATGGGGGCAAAACCCCCTTCCTTTGACCCGCTGCTGTGTCATCATCTGTGGAAACCTGTGGGGGGATGGAGGCGCAGGGGAGGTGGGAGGAGGGAGCTCTTCAAATGACATATTTTCCTGTGGAAGGACAGGCCAGAGGCTGCATAAGCCAAAGTAATTAACCGGCCCAGGAGGGCTGGGCTAAGGGCAAGCGGAACAGCTGCCTGGGCTTGTTGGGCCAGTGCCAGTGGATAGCAAGGGAAAGATGTTACCGCTAACAAAATGTCTCTGCTCTCTCTCTCCCCACCTCAGCCCTGCCAGTCCCGTCTCCCTGAAGGGAGCCAAGAAGCACTGGCAGGCAGAGGAAATCTCTGCCTGCAGACTATAATTATCCTGTCTGCCTTCCCAGAAAAGGCCAGTTGGTGAGCGAGCCCGCTTGTGTTCCACATAGCGGCCCTGCATCCTGCTGCTTCCCCAATTACTGCTAATGGACTTTTTATGATGATAAGACGACTAGGTTGGGGAGAAGGTATTGACGGGGAAATGGAATATAATTCACTCCCTGTTTGTTTGTTCTGTCAGAAAGCTCTCATTTTAATTTTATTTGCGAGGCACCAAGAAGCAGACCTGAAAAAAATAAAGGATCTGTCAGTAAAACTGTGGATTTTGAGGCAACACAAGTCTCAGCAGGAGCTCTCTGAGGGGTATTTTCAGTCTCATTGAGCATCTCCATAGAGACACCCCCCTGCACCAGCCTTGCTCCAGTCTGCGGTTCTCATTTCTCTCATGTAGAGAAATGTAAATTATGGATACAGCTTTCTTGTCTCCACCCCAACCTCCGCTCCCTTACGCTGGTGCTTTGAACAGTCTCCCTTTCGAACGTCACATTCGCTCTTTCCCCCACTCTCCATCTGTCTTAAATCTGCTCCTCTCTCCTGTGTTAACTTCTCCTTAGCTTCCCTCCGTTGTCTGCTCCCTTCCCTTGCTGGTCCCTATGCAGTTCCCTTACCTGGTCCCTTTAAATTCTTCCTGTTGGTCTCCCCCCTCCACTAGCCCCGTTTTTCCTTTGTCATCCTCTATCCTCACCCTTTACCTCTCTAGCTCTCTTTTCTCTCTTCGTTTTTACCCAACTGCAGGTCTACCGTCCCATATAATTCTTCTCTTCTCTCTCCCACTCCCACCATCCGTTACCCTCCCTGTCTCTCTGCCCTAGCGCTTCAGCTCTGTCTCTGCCCTTTCTCCCTCAAGCACTGGGTGTATGTATCTAGCACGCACACCCAAACGAGGCTGTGGGTGTGAGTGCCGTTGCCTAAGTCAGCAAACATCCATGCAATATTTAGTGGCACCTGGATCACAGACTCGGAGAGACATGTTAAAAGTGGAGATTAAAGCTGCCGCATGGCGATCTAGTTCCTGTGGGGTGGGGGTGGTAAAGCTCCTTTTCTAATCATAAAACTGTTGGCAGCTGTGAAAATGGAGAGAGAGTTTCACTAAATCAGTAGACGGTTTCAGCCCAAAAAGAACAAAGGGAAAGGAGCATGTTTTTACCCCTCTGCTGTCTGGAGTGAACTCTTTCTGGTTCAGCCTGGCTCCTTCCTTATCACACGTGCCCCGTGAGAGAGTACCATCTTGTCAAGGGAGATGCTCCCATTAGAATTACAGGGCATAGTGGGAGACGCCAGAACTTCCTTCTGTTTTCATGAAGTTGTTTGACCTTGGCGAGAGTCCCTGCCTTGCTGGCTCTAGTCATTCTAGCGGACTATTATTCGTTACTCTTTGCATCATGATTGTGCGCGAGGGCCTAGCCAAGATCGGGACCCCCTTGTGCTGGGTACTATGCAGACTGATTGTGAGAGAGAGTCCCTGCCTCAAAGAGCTTAGAGTCTAACTGGCAAGGCAGACAAAGGGTGGGAGAAACGAAGGATTATTATTTTCATTTTACAGTTGGGAGCTGAAGCACAGAGCGAGAGAGAGAAAGGGAGCCTGTGACAGAGCCAGGAAATGAATGCAGGTTTCCCAAGTCTCTGTCCAGTGCCTTACCCACAAAACCGGGCTTCTGTGTCACCTTTTCCCTAGTGTTCCAGCACCTTTTACCCCCCTGGAGCAGGCTGAGGTGCATTAGGGCAAATTCCAATGTGCACCTTGAGCAGCTCAATGTCTCCACAGTAGGAAGAAGATAGGACTTTGCTAACATGCCCCGACCTCACCTTGACCCATTTTTCTTGTGGAGACAAGTACTTTGTATGGTAACCGACACAAGAAAATGGAGAAGGAAATATCCGAATGGTTATCTGTTTGCTGGCACAGCAACCGTTGCAAAATGTCCAGAGAAGCAGGGTCTGTGAGGACCACCCCAAGTTATTTTAAGGACCTCAGTTGAGGGGAGACTTTTTTGATGCCTTAGCAGCTTGGGCTGCATGTCTGTTCCTTCCTATGCTCTTGCATTCTTCCCAGGCTGTCTCAGGTACAGTCTAGTTTCTCTTTCTCTCTCTGTTCTTCATGCTAGGGGATAATGAGTGTTCTTTCACCAACATGGGTAGGAGTTGAAATCTGGTGTCCCCACATGCAGACTCCTTGGGTCAGCATGATTGGCGCGTAGGCCTCCAACACAATGCTGACTGCAGAGACCGGGGGCCCTGGAAAGTGGAAGCAAAACCTTTTAAAATATACGTTTTGTAACTGGCTTTCTTTTGTCTCCGTTGATTTTTTTTTTTTTTTTTTTTTTTTTGCTGCTGTGGGCGAGGGGCCTCTTTCAGCCAGGCTCATGTTGCTCTCTGCCCCGGGGCCGACTGAAAGAATAAATTGTTTGTCTTGACTTGTTGTCCATTGTGGCACTTTCCTGGAGGCGGAGGGGCATGGAGGGAGCTGACGCTTGATGCAAAGATGAATTCTCCAGCCTACAGTCAGCTGGAGCTGCCCACCTCACCTCAGGGCTAGGGGAGAGATGATAAAACCGTGGGGACAGGAAACAGCAACAACAGGGAGATGGATGTTTTGAAAAGTCTCTTGTTAGGTTCAGACAGAGCATGGCCAGATCTCCCTGCTGGCAACCATCTTAGAGTGGTTGGCTGCGCTACCGGCTTCCTCTCTTCCCCAGCTGCTCTTTGCCTCTCCTCGCCAGCCCAGTACCAGGGCAGTGAGACAGAAGGGAAGGCACCCTGAGGAGCTGGGTAAGAAGAAAGGTGGAGCAACATGTGGGGAGTGCATTTGCCAGCCAAGGAGCCTGCCCGGGGAATCTGCCTTCAAGCTGGTGGTGCTGCTGTTCTCTCTCTGTGGGAAGCCCTTGATGCCGTCAGGGGTTTTCCCCAGGCGCGGGGAGCTGGCAGCAGGGTGAGGTACTGTCCTCCCCTCAGCGGCGCTAGAAAGATTCGCACTCCCCCCACTTTCCACCTGAGGAGGAGAGGAAATAAGCCAGGCCTGTGTAAAGAGAAGAGATGTGGGCCGGTTACTATAGCGACGGAGCAGTCCAGACCTTCCTTTTGCTTCTGTTTTCCTGACAGCTCCAGCCTTTTCCCTGGGCTGTGCCCTTGAGACAATTTTCAGCCGGCACCCGGGGACTGGGTGGGTGGAGGGGACCCTCTCTGCCAGGAGAAGGAAAGGGGGATGGACAACTATCAGAAAAGAGTATCAGGTCCCATGTCCGTTCCTCTCCCCCCCCCCAAAAGGGGGGGCTCTCCATACAAGGCATCCATGATGGTTTGGAGACATAGTTTGCTCCAGTGTGGGGCTAAAATCAGGACATGGGTTTCCTCTCCCTCCTGTTCTTTGGCCATAGAAGAGGTGGTGGTGGACTGGGGACTTGTTTCTTTCCCCTCCATTGAGAGGGCAGTTTTAAGAAGATACGAGTCTCCTTAAAGCTTGTGCTCCTCAGCTTTTGGCCAGTCCTGTTTCTCTGGAGAGTGGGGCTGTACGCTCAAACATCCTCAGCATAGGGCAGGTTCTGGTCTGGAGGGTGTGAAATATTGGTCGCATAGCGTAGATAAGAGAGAGAGAAAGCGCCATTGTTTTCTATCTCCTGAGCCCTCTACACATCTCCCAAACTGTCTTCATCTCAAATAATCTATCACGGGTTGGCAACCTTATAAAAAATAAATAAATGGAGATATCCTATCTCCTAGAACTAGAACGGACCCTGAAAGGTCATTGAGTCCAGCCCCTTGCCTTCACTAGCAGGACCAAGTACTGATTTTGCCCCAGATCCCTATGTGGCCCCCTCAAGGATTGAACTCAACCCTGGGTTTAGCAGGCCAATGCTCAAACCACTGAACTATCCCTCCCCACCTTTCAGAAGTGGTGTGCCAAGTCTTCATTTATTCACTCTAATTTAAGGTTTTGTGTGCCAGTAATACATTTTAATGTTTTTAGAAGGTCTCTTTCTATAAGTCTATAATATATAACTAAACTACTGTTGTATGTAAAGTAAATAAGGATTTTAAAATGTTTAAGACGCTTCATTTAAAATTAAATTAAAATGCAGAGTCCCCGGACTGGTGGCCAGGACCTGGGCAGTGTGAGTGCCACTGAAAATCAGCTGGCGTGCCGCCTTCAGCTCACATGCCATAGGTTGCGTACCTCTGATCTAGCACCTAGGGAGTTTTAGCCTAGGTCAGCCAGGAGTATCTCAAAGAATTGATCTGGAAGGTTGACATGATTTTCTTTGAGAATCAGTCTAGTCTGAGGGGCAGGTCTACATTTAAAAAGCTGTGCTACTGTAGCATTGTAGTGAAGGTGCTACTCCTCCGATGGGAGGGCTTCTCCCGTCAGTGCACTCAATCCACCTCCGCGACAGGCGGCAGCTATGTTGAAGCTCTCCCGTCCACATAGCACTGTCTACGACGATCGGTACCAGGTGTGTAACTCTAAGTCACTGGTTCAGATCTAGCCTATGCTGGTAGTGACCGAAGGCTATTAAATTCTGACGGCTGTTTGGTGACCTTTATGAACAGAGTTGGTGGTTACTATCCAATTCCTAGCAAGCAGGGTAGATACTAACATCCCTGAAAACCCTCATCCCAGGCTGGCACTTTTGTTTGCTGCCTCAGCAGAGTGGAGGCGAACAAACTTCCTGCTCAACCCTGGATGCATGTCCCACCAGCTGATGACTGGAGTATGTTGGTGAGACAATGTGGAGGAAGTGTGTGCTGCATCCATTATATTTATAAACAAAAGACTCTGCACTCTTGGGCTAAATATTTCTCTTGTCCTCTTTACCCCTTGAAGATCACAGCTACAGGGCTGCTGTGTCCATCTGGGGACCAGATTTGACAGGAAAGAGGAAGACAAGATAGGTGGAGTGAGTCAGCAACTAAATTCTGTTCCTTCAGCTGTCAGTTCAGATATGTTAATCCCGCCTGCCTTATTAAACCACCTCTGATTTTTCAATCTCTCTCGCTCTTTCTTCAGTTTCTGATGTTTCAGACAAGCATATACTGGGCTGTCCTCTTCTCCTGTTCATCACTTACTACGCCTCATGGTGCATCTCCTGTGGGTTATTCGGATTTACAGGATTAGATAGCCTCCCCACAGTTCTTCTTTGCTGCAAAGTTCCTCAGACTCTCTTAGCTTGCATGTGTCGTAAGGAGGTGGCTTGTTCTTGCAAGGGCTTTGCAAAAGATGAGCTAAGAGCTTTTCCTTTAAGGTTCCTTGTGAAAGAACTGGGCAAGGAGAGAGAAGTTGGTAGTGCTCCCACCATCGTGTCATTTAACTCTCTAAGGCCACCAGAAGTGACATTTTGTCATGCCTCTCCAGTGAGATGTCCCATAAACCCACGTGTGCCTGGGAGATGAGCTGAAGATCCCAAACCCGTTTCTTCCTAAAGGCCCCGACACAGGCTCAAAAATGGTGATGCTGCATGTGGGTCAGCTCCCTTCTCAACAGGGGTACAAATAGCCCACTTACAAGTGCTAGAGCAGGTCAAGCCAGACAGAGAGAGAGAGGCACCATGATGGGAAGAATGTCCTTGCCAGGCATCCTGGGTGTTGTAAGGTAAGAACAGAACATGCTTGGGGACAGGGTGGGGACAGGGTCAGAGGGATGGCATCCTGCTCCAAAAGAGGGGGAGGAGGCAGACTTCTTGCCTCCACCTAAACGCAATCAGAGCAGGAAAGAAAGGTTTTGTTGCTGTCTGCTGTCAACGTCCAGTGTGTCGGGGTTGCTCCTGGCTGTTCCTTTTGGGAAGTGAGTAGGAGGTGGGCGGGCCCTCACTGGAATGGAAGGTTCTGTTTAGGTTGATGGGCTTTCCATTAAGCAGTGCAAAAAAAAAAAATCACAGGTGCACAGCGGGCGTCTTTGCAGCCTCATCTCTTGGGCAACAAACCCCACAGGCAGCCTCTCCTCATAGGAAGGTTCTTTGAATCCAAGCATCTTCCCCTCCTGTTTGATTCAGGCTTTCCCAGAAAAAGCTTGTTTTTTTAAATCAGCAAACGGAGGAAAAAAATAAAATCCCTCGTGCCCTGCTCCCAAGGAGCATCAGGCTATGGCTTTCCAGGACCAGGTCAGTGAGGGGACAGCTTTTGTGTTTCCATCCACTCATCTGTAACCCCCTGGGAGAATTGGTGAAATGGTATAAAACCTCCTCGAATGTAACAGTGATGTCTGGAAAAATGAGTGTCTCAGAATAACTACCAAAAAAAACCACCCCCAAAAATCAAGAAACTACAGGCCTGGCATGTCAGAAGAAATACACAGACCCTCTGGTTGCTTGTACAATATCTTTTTACTTTCATATAGCACCTGTGTGTTATGAAGGTTCCCAGAGTCATTTACACAATATATCAGGGATTCTAACCAAGACCTTGCATATTCTGATGCAAGCTGGATCTGAATTCTGCACCAAAGCCCCTGGATTCTGTAACTCTCTGGTGCAGCATGTGGGAATTCTGTAGCAGCCTCATTTCTATTTCATATGACGAGGGGAGAACACTTTCATGTGCTTGATTGGGATTGGGGTCGGTGGCACCTATGTAACCAGTGTGGGAATCAGGGAGGGTGCTGTGGTTACCAGAGATTAGAGGCAGATGCTGGAGCTAGGGACCTAGAGTTTTAGAAACAGTAATTCCTCTTGAATTGATTTTCTCGCCACCCCCTTAACTCTCATTTGCCAGCTTAATAGTTTGTAGTTCTTTCCATTTGTAGGGAATGCTTTATATGCAATTTAGCAGCACAGCCGCCATGCAAGGCAAGTACCTATTGTTCCCAGATTACAGATGCGGGTAACTGAGCCACGGGTTAAGCAATTTGCCCATGAGCATACAATGATTCAATGATGGAGCCAGAAATAGAGCCTAGGAGTCCAGGTTCTCAGTTCTCTTGCTGTAACCATTAGATCATACTCCCCTCCCAGAGCCAGAAGTAGAACTGGAGAGTCCTAGCTCCTGTAGTTTGCTCTAATAACTTGCCTTCTAAAATAATAGTCGATATTATGGACGATTAGGCACAGGCAAGATTTTTAATTTTAGTAAAGAATCTGATTCTAAGACTAGTGTGTAACTTTGATGTCTTTAAGAAGCCCTTGACCTTTTCAGTTGTTCTGGTACAGCTCAAAAATTGACCTGTGTGGACTTTTCAGATTTTAACTCAGGAGGCAGGGGGGACGGGGGAGAGAGAGATAAGGCCTTGGGCAGAGATTGTGCATTTAAGTTTTAGCCCAGAGCAGATTTTTACAAGCAAATGACAAATTCTTGAATGCAGGAGTTTCCAACAGGACTTTCTGACAACCTTGAGCTGTAACCGTGCAAAAGCAACTCTGTGACCTCTCTAAATATAGATTTAGATATTTATAAATCTAATGCTTGTGCACACAGCATTCAGCAGGACATAAACAGCTCCAACAAATTGTATTTACCTCCAGCATGGAAACAAATACTCGATTCCATCAGACACACTTTTATTTATATACTAGTTTCCCAGCAAGGAGACGGAGCTGGGAAGAAGAAGAGGGCACTTCACATTAGATCACTGCAATTCACTGGGGACTTTTCCTGGGCTCCCATTCACCCTCTTCTGAAGCTCTCTCTTTTTTATTTTATATATATATTTTGTAGGCTGTCTGCATCTTGCTTTATAGACCCTGAATATGTACATATAAATATGCACATTTCACAGTCGTGTGGTCTACTTCCACAAGAATAACAGACGGCAGCTTTATGATCTGAGTGATTTTTATTTGAACACAGCTGTGGCCTTGTGATTTAAATATTTCAGTCAATTTTAAACTAACTAGGCTAGAGGAAACTGTGCTGGGAGAGCAGGTTAGAGCTGGAACGGACATGGAAGGAAGGCCTCTTTGGGAGATTCTGCTGCTGCCCGGCCCCCTACAGCAGGATCCTGGCTTGGGCTGGGCATAGCGGTGTGGCCGGGGGAGGAGTGCTGTGGTTTTCAACCTGCGGCCCAGGTAACGCTGCGGTCCACAAAGGTTGAGAACCACTGTTCTAGACAGACTCCTCCTTGCCTAGCCCTCCTCCCGCCAGAAGCCCCTTGACTCTTTTCTTGTTTGTAATGTTTGCCCAGTCTTCCCCTCTCCCTCTTCCTCCAGAGGTGCTCTTGAAGGCGGTCAGGCTCGGAGGGGAGTCACTGGCTAGGGAAGGAGTTGCTAAAGGTTGGAGTGTCAGGTCCCTGCTGGATAAAACCCAGCCTGCAGATGTGAGTGGGTTTCCCCCCCACCCCTCCAGGCATCTCTGAGCAGCTGGATGTGAGAGGCGTTTGAGGGGCTTTTGGAGTCCTCTCTGAGCTGGGCAGATCTCCTGGTTTGGGGTTTCAAAGCCTGCAGAGTCTCTTGCTGGGGGGGAAGCTGCAGGAGCAGTCCGCAAACTCTGGCTGTGCACTCAGTTTTGACAACTTGATTGTTTCAAGTGGTGATGAATTTGGTTTGTTGCTCTACATTGTCAGATCACTTTTCCAACGTGCAGGGGGAGAGAGAGAGAGAGAGAGAGTGTGTGTGTGTGTCTGTGTAAAAATACACATACACGTGCACAGACACAAAAATAGGTCGCACACTTCCTAGCTTCTGTAGGCTAAGCATGTTGCACACACCAGGGGCTCCTCACATTTCCCTCTTTTTTTTAGGGATTCCCTGCACCTCACCCCCACCCTCTCCTGGATGCCAGGGGCTCTGTGTGTCCCCCACATTCCTCCTGCCACGTGCCATGTCCTCCTCCCTCCCCATACCATTGTCCTACATTGTCTCTATGGCAAGGGCTCTGTGTGCCCCCCATTCCCTCCATAGCAGGGTCCCCCATGCCCAAGGGATCTGGGTGAACCCCTATTCCCCATCCTTTTCCCCCATGCCCACCTAGTTTCTCTTTATTCACCTCTGTGTGCCCCCTCTCCCATGCTAGCGTCCTCCGTTTCCCCCTATGCCAGAGGCTCTGGGTGCACCCCTATTCCCCCATGCCTCCTAGGTGCTCCCCCTATTCCAGGGGCTCTGTGTCCCCCCAGTTACAGCATTGTATATAGAGATACGCCAATGGGTTGGTGTAAAGTTTCACGGGACATTTGAGTTCTGTCTTCTAAGTCACCAGAAAGAGAGTAATGCAGCCATGGAACAAAGAAGCAGGTGCCCCCTTTGGAAACTGAGGGGCCGGGCAGCACCAAGGAAGGTGTCTCCTTGGAAACTAGTGTTTTGACAGGCTCCATGGTAACTCCCCAGCTCTGCTAGTGACTTTTGCCGCTGATCCCACCATTGGATCCACGTGGCTGGACTCGTGAATCTGTGCGGACTCCCCTTGAAGTCAACAAAACTCTGCTTAAGCACAAGTATTTGATTGCAGGATGGGGGTCTTAATCTCTTTGTGCTTCGGTTCCCCCGTATATAAAACAGGGCTGATGGAAACTCCCCTGCCAGCAGTACTGGGAGGCTTCATTCGGTTTGGGATGCTCGGAGGCAGATAGCTGTAATAGTATCAGCAATGGTGGGTTTTTATTAACTATGACTGCTATTTACAAGGGCTTGTCTACTGTTTTTGTTTTGTTTTTTAAAGGTCCCCCCGAGTTCATTAAAAAACCAGTGGACCAAATCGGCGTGTCAGGAGGCGTGGCTTCTTTTGTATGCCAAGCAACTGGGGATCCCAAGCCCCGGGTCACCTGGAACAAGAAGGGGAAGAAAGTGAACTCACAGAGATTTGAGGTAAGAGACAGCCTGGAAGTACATGTGTCCACGCGGCTACAGTCAGAGGTGTGACTGAAGCAGGTATAAACACATCTGAGCTAGCTTTGATCTAGCCGCGGCAGCATGGTCTTTACAAGCCCACCTGGGACCCTAGGTATGTACTGGAGCAAACGGCCTGTGCTGCAGTCCATGCTGCTCCAGCTTCACTCCTATTGTTACTGGAGTTAGATCAGAGTTAGCTCAGGTACATCGACACAGGCTGTCGTCATCGCATCGCTGATTGATGTGTCGACATTATTGTGTGTGTAAGTATGTAAAAAGAGCAAAGCAGACATAAGGCAGTTTTGTTACATGAATGCCCTAAGACGTTAATAAAAGTGTGTGTGTGGGGGGAAGTTGTGAGTTCTCAGTCGTTAACAGCTGGGAGGCTTAAGCTGTGTGATTTTTGCAAAATGAGAGGAGACTAGGCAAATTTGTTTCTTCTTTTTAAGTGTATATTATAAAGCTGCTTCTTCCTCTCCACCAAGAAACACAAGCTGGACTGGCCCTTTTAATCTGCCGTTTCTCCAGCTCAGCCAGCTCTTTAAATACACCTCCCTTATCCCTGCCTATTTTGGGTCTTTTTTTTAAGGTTTACCACAGCCCAGGGTGAGCGTTACTGGCATATCTGGCCAGACCCAATTTATTTGTAATATCTAAATAAGAGTGTGTGGCAGGGCCAGGAGAGGGCAGTAGTCATATATTGACACCCTTAGTCTTGACCCACAGTGGGACCGCTACCCTGCTAGCCGGCTGTGGGTTGGGAGGGACATTCTGTCGCCTGCTCATAGGACAGATGGGATAGAGGGGGCTCGAATTTTTTATTCTGTTTTTACGGCCTGTCTCCACTTCCCCATGCTCCTGCAAAGGCTCATCTTTTCACTGGTGTTCCGGGTCTTTTGGCTGAGCGGAGGGGTTGAATGAAGGGGCGGGGGTCAGGTGCGATTTAGTCCCGTAAGCATTGGGGCTGGTCCTGAGGGGGAAATGCAGAACTGATGGGGGAGAAGAAAGGGCAGGAAGGCGGAGCCGCTGTAGCCGGACCGATTTGTGCAGCTGCCCCCTGTGTGGGCAAGACAGCATGCCCGGGCCTTGTACTCACTCTCTCTGTCTTCCTTTCTGTCTCAGACCATTGAATTTGATGAGAGCGCGGGTGCTGTCCTGAGGATCCAGCCCCTCCGGACTCCCAGGGACGAGAACGTCTACGAGTGCGTCGCCCAGAATGCTCACGGGGAGATCACCGTCCATGCTAAGCTCACCGTTCTCCGAGGTAAAGAGCATGGCAGCCTGTCGGTGCAGGGGTGCTGGCAGGGTGAAGGATACTCGCTCTCTGGGTGATGAGGTCTGGCTGCTGCAGCTGCCCCTTCCTGCCCCCTCTTCTTCCCCATCAGTTCTGCATTAAGACAGAAAATATCATCTTGCCTCTATATAAATCCATGGTACACCCACATCTTGAATACTGTGTGCAGATGTGGTCACCCCATCTTAAAAAAATATATATATTGGAATTAGAAAAGTTCAGAAAAGGGCAACAGAAATGATTACGGGTATGGAACAGCCGCCATATGAGGAGAGATTAATAAGACTGAGACTTCTCAGCTTGGAAAAGAGACGACTAAGGGGGTGGATATGATGGAGGTCTATAAAATCATGACTGGTGTGGAGAAAGTAAATAAGGACTTGTTATTTGCTTCTTCTCATAACACAAGAACTAGAGGCCACCAAATGAAATTAATACGCAGCAGGTTCAAAACAAACAAAAAAAAGTGTTTTCTTTTCACACCACGCACAGTCAACCTGTGGAACTCCTTGCCAGAGGATGCTGTGAAGGCCAGGACTATAACAGGGTTCAAAAAAGAACTAGATAAATTCCTGGAGGATAGGTCCACTGGTGGCTGTTAGCCAGGATGGGCAGGGATGGTGTCCCTAGCCTCTGTTTGTTTGCCAGAAACTGGGAATGGGCGACAAGGGATGGATCCCTTGATGATTGGGGGATTGGTCCTGCTTTGAGCAAGGGGTTGGACTAGATGACCTCCTGAGGTCCCTTCCAACTCTGATAGTCTATGATTTTATTATTATCTGTTCTGTTCGTTCCCTCTGGGGCACCTGGCATTGGCCACTGTCGGAAGACAGGATACTGGGCTAGATGGACCTTTGGTCTGACCCAGTCTGGCCATTCTTATGAGGTTGCCATATGAGCAGTGGGGCTGAGGCACAAATGCCCACCTTTGCCTGCTCCCTAAGCATCACTGATTCTGGTCAGCAGCCCCGGGAGTGCACCTCACCTGCCCGGGGCATTATATTAAGGGCAGCTTGCTGGGAGTGGCTCTGTTTGCAGCTGGGTGGGAGAAGCTCACCACTTCCTGACTATGTTCCCCAGCACCCGTGGCAGTGTTTCTCCTCAGTTGCCTCCCCGTGGTGGGAGCATGGTGCAGGAGCTGTGCCCGGCTATCTCGGCGTAGATGGGGCTGTGTTGGGACATCCTCGCTCTTGCTCTCTCCTTTCCTCCCTCAGATGTTTCAGGTGGCTTTTCTGTCTCGGCCCTGCTCTCTCCTGTCCCATGGAAACTCCCTTCTCAGGACGTTTTTGGGACAGCTCAGGAAGGCTCCATCTTTCTCCTCTGAAATCTAATCCCTGTCATCCAGGGACCCAGGAGAGCACCTGTCATTTGATGTAGTGAGGCTGAGCTCCAGCTGGAGCGGAACCTGTCACGCTCTCTTCCCTTGTCCAGGTCCCTCCCTCCCCCTTTTGGGTAACTCCCTCCCCTGTTCTCCCTTGGGCCCCTTCTTGCCTTTGCCTGCACCAGTGGGTCTCAGCTGTGGGGGCCATGAGCAGGTTTCAAGGGGGTCATATACAGAAAAAACAACTGTGGCAGCACAGGTGGGCCGTGGAGTTTCTATAGTATGTTGGAGGGAGGGGGGGTGTCTCAGAAAGAAAAAGGTTGAGAACCTCTGGCTTATGCCACATTCTCCCCCAAGACCCTGTCTGCCTTTCATTCTCTCGTACCAGTCCCCACTGTAAGGGATATGTCTACGGACTCTTGTTGCGTTTCATCTGTTTGAAACATTCTCTGTGAGCACAGTGTGTGTGTTGGGGACTGCCGGGGGGAGATGCAGGGCCTGCTGGCGTTATTCTCCTGCTTTTGATGCCTCCAGATGTTTCCTGCCTACTGGGTGGTTATTTATTAGTCCCAGAAATCTAAAACCGCTACAACACGGAACAAAGCCAACCTGCTAACGGGAATGAACCCACTTTTGGGGAGGAGAGAGGTATGAGATTCTTGGTTCAGACAAGAATGTCTTGTAAATCATCCTGATGGGAAGGTCCTATGGGGAATGGTGTATACACTAGCTGGGAGGGCGTTCCCAGCAGGTGTTGCTGTAGGAAAGGTGTGGGAGCATTGCCTGGGTGGGGAGCTCCCAGGAGGAAATGCTGTAGGAATGTGTTGGATGTCTGGGTACTTCCGATAGGAGCACTGGTTGTGCAGCTGTTTCTGCATCTTTAGTGATAAGTTCAGGAGTTCCCAGCCAGTCTCATGGCAGAGCATGACATACGAGCTCCCAGCCCATAAGGCTGTATGGATCTGTCAGTTGCAAAGGATTCCTTCCGGTAGCTTTTAAAGTCCTTTTGCTGAATGGCCCATGAGCAAGTTCCTAATTCATAGATGCCTAAGCTAGAAGGAACCATTATGATCATCTAGTCCAGTGTCTGTAGTAATTTACACTCTCACCCCTCCCACCACACACGTACATATACCGATAGATGCAGTGGCGGTGCGTCACTTGAATCCGTTTCGACTTTTGTTTTTTCACTCGCGTTGGTTTTTTTTTTCCTGTTGCACGAATGAGCCAACGATCCGTTGTGATAAGAGCGAAAGCAAAGCTGCGATTGTGGTCCGTGCTTACAATTAAACGTGTCCGATGCGTTGTAGCAAACGGATTCACGTTCAGATGGCAGTGACTTTGCATAATGCTAGGCAAGCTTCGCAGAAATCCGTCAAAATGCCCAGCGCCATCTAGAGACAAATGCACAACTCCATGTGAGGGCCTGATATGTCTGGAGGAATCAGCTTGGCTAGTTACTAATTGCTGTGAGTAAAACATGCACGGTCAGAGCAAGGGAGGGCAAGCAGGGGCACGCCCCCCCCCTTGCAATCAACAGGGGCGCAGAACTCCTCTGGGGCGGGGGCAGGGGAGAGCTCCTCCGGCCCCGGGGCCACAGACAGAGAGCCGGCTCTTCTGGCCGCCGGGGGAGAGCAAGCTCCTCGAGCGGCAGGAGGCACACACACAAAGTGCCCCTCCAAAAGCGGCCAAATTTGTATTGCTGTGCGCGTCCCTGTGCGCAGTAAGATGGTTGGGTTTTTTTCCTCCTAAAGTTTCTCACACCCTCCCGTGTGCCCCCCCACCCTGAATAAATTCCACACACCCCGCTTTGAGAACCTCTGATGTAGTCTGACCTCCTGTATAACACAGGCTGGAGAACTGCCCCTGCATAATTCCTAGAACAGATCTTTTAGAAAAACATCCGATCTTGATGTAAAAATTGCCAGTGAGGGAAAATCCACTTGGTAAATTGTTCCAAATGTTAATGACCTTCACTGTTAAGTGCATGTCTTATTTCCTGTCTGAATTTGTCTAGCTTCAACTTCCTGCTGTTGGATTGTTTTATACCTTCTCTGCTTCACTGAAGAGCCCATTAGCAAATATTTGTTCCTCATGTAGGTACTTATAGACTAATCAAGTCACCCCTGAATCTTCTCTTTGTTAAGCTAAATAGACTGAGCTCCTTGAATCTATCACTATAAAGCAGGTTTTCTAATCCTTTCATCATTTTCTTGGCTCTTCTGTGAACCCTCTCCAATTTATCAACATCCTTCTTGAATTATGGATGCCAGAACTGGACACAGTATTCCAGCAGTGGCTGTACCAGTGGCAAATACAAAGGTAAAATAATCTCTCCAATCATACTTGAGATTCTCCATTTATGCATTACCTCTTTTGGCCACAGTGTCACACTGGGAGCTCATATTCAGCTGATTATCCGCCACCACCCGCAAATCTTTTGAAGAATCACTGTTTCTCAGGATAGAGTCCCCTATCCTGAAAGTGTGGCCGACATTCTTTGTTCCTAGGTGTATACATTTACATTTAGCCATATTAAAACACACATCATTTGCTTGCATCCAGTTTACCAAACAATCCAAGTTGCTCTATATCAGTGCAACTTGGATTGTTTATATATTTCTTTATTTGCCACTCCCCCAGTTTTTGTGTCATGTGCAAACACTGTCAGGGATGATTTTATGTTTCCTTCCAGGTCATTTATAATCATGCTAAATAGCGTAGGGCCAAGAAGCAATCCCTCTGAGACCTGACTAGAAACACACCGCTCAGTGATGATTCCCTATTTACAATTGCATTTTGAGACCCGTTCGTTAGCCAGCTTTTAATCCATTTAATGTGTGCCCTGTTAATTGTATATTGTTCTAGTTTTTTAATCAAAGTGTCGTGTGCTGCCAAGTCAAATGCCTTACAGAAGTCTAAGTATGTTACATCAACACTATCATCTTGATCAACCAAATTTGTAATCTCATTAAAAAAATCAGTTTAGTTTGACAGGATCTATTTTCCATAAAACCATGTTGATTGACATTAATTACATTACCATCTTTTAATTCTTTATTAATTTAGTCCCAAATCAGCTACTCCGTTATCTTGCCTGGGATCAGTGTCAGACTGAGAGGCCTATAATTACTCAAATCATCCTGTTTCCCTTGTTAAATATTGACACACAGTTCCAAGACTTAGTGAAAAGCAACCTTAACAGTCCAGTGAGCTCCTCAGCCAACTCTTTTAAAGCTCTTGGATGCAAGTTATTTTTAAAATGTCTAATTTTAGTAGCTGCTGCTTAACATCCTCCAGAGATACAAGTGGAATGGAAAAAGTGTTCTCACCATCAAATGATGACTACATCATTTTTCCCAAATACAGAACAGAAATATTTATTGAACACGTCTTTCTTTTCTGCATTATTATTGATAATTTTATCATTTCCATCTAGTAATGGACCAATGCTATTGTTAGAATTCTTTTTACTCCTAATATACTTTAAAAACTTATTATTGTCCTTAACTCTGCTGACCATAAATTTCTCCTTGTGTCCCTTTGCTTCCCTTGTCAATTTTCTACAATTCCTAACATCTGATTTATATTACTTGCTATCAACTTCCCCATCCTTCCATTTATTATGGGGTGTTGTGGTTTTTTTTTAAATTTGTAGCTGCCTTCACTTCCCCTCTAAGTTTTTTAACCAGTATAGCCTTATTCCTCGATGATGACTTTTGGGGCATCTAGTAAAGGGTTCTTAAACAATTCCGAATTACCATGCACAATGTTCTGATTAAATTCTTCTTCCAAGCTGATTCAGCTCATAATTGTTTTCAGCTTTTATTGTTTTCAGCTATTATTGTTCTGGACTTTTTTTTGTTTGCATATTATAAATGTAATCAAGTCATGATTGCCTAAGCTACCATTAATGTTTAGTTCTGTGGTCAGATCCTCTTTATCTATCAAGACAAGGTCTAATATAGAATTCCCTTGTGTTGCATGCAACACTTTTTGAGTTAGGAAATTGACATCTATAGTATTTACATAGTCCAAGGATGTTTTAGTGCTGGCAGCATGAGACTTCCAGCATATGTCACTCAAATTAAAGTCCCCCAAGATCACACAGCTTTTTTCCTGCACTTTATAGTTAGGTGTGTAAGGAGCCAGTCATCCTGTTCTCTTGTGTGACTTGGTCAGCTGAATTTATGCACAGGACCCTGATTTACTGTGATGAACAAAGATCTAACACAAAGCTCATGTAGCAAAGCACCTCCACCTGTGATAGCGAACACCCTCCTGCTGTCCAGCTGGTGGCCTCCTGTTGTCAAAATGCCAGCTGTCTTTGAAATAGACAGATCCATGGCCCAATCGCAAACGGCCCCCTTGGTGCAGGTGTCTCCGTGCTGCTCACCCAACACCCTTTGTGCAGTTGTGTCCGTGATGCTCGCCTGACACCATTCATACAGCCCTGTTTGTCTGTCACCCGCCCAGCACCCTTCATGCAGGTGTCTCCGAGTCTCCATGTCACTCCTACATTTCTTCACAGTGTGGCACTTAACCTCCCATCAGTGGCACATGGCAGGTTGTCGCTCCCTATAGAATCTGTGGCATCACGGCTTAGGAAGGCTGCTCTCTGACAAGACCGAGCCTATCTCTGGGTGCCATAGAGCGGTCTGGAGCTGTGTTCAATAGGCTGCCACTTATTTCTGGGGAGCTGTGATGGTTCCTGAGGAAGGTGCCTTTGTAATAGTTCCTGAGGAGGAGGTTTCCACGACTTGAGCTTAAGAGGAAGCAGCAGAGAGAGCGTTTGTCCTGCAGTCCTGGTACTAGCGAAGCCTCTGGATTGCCCCAGCAACAGGAACGTGCTGTTTCCGACAGGGGAGCTGCATCATTCAGATAATGAGGAGCTGCGCTTGACAGCGGGGTTCCTCGCATGCACCGTGTGACAGCGGCTCCTCAGGTACCGGCATCAGATAAGTGTCAGTCAGCGAGACAGACGACAAAACGGGAGCTTGCCTCTCCTGTCTGCCTGACTCATTCCGTGTGTAGCCAGGCGCAGCAGAGCCCCATTACCACCGGCACCTCTCCAGCATACCGGCGGCACGCTGCTCTCAGCAAGCTCTAGCTGTCTGCGCCCACCGGGACCTTGTTAGGTGCCTGTATTAGCTGGCTGGTGTGAGGGTAGCTTGGATCCTCACTTAATGAAATCTGAGTGGGAGCCAGTGAGATGAGGAGCTGGAAGCCTGGGAGGCAGACGGGGCTGCAGGTTGTTTATAGATTTCTCTCCCCTCCCCACCCCACTCCTCTCTCCTCCTCAGTTGAAGTTATTCTTCTCCTGACCTTTCCTCGGCTTTCAGACAGCAGAGATTGACTTCTCTTTACCCTGAGCCAGACCCATTTGTAAGTGCTGGGAGAGTTAAAAGGACAAAGCATGAATCCATTAACCTCTACAATCACAGAGAGACTCTGAAAGATAGCATGCTGGCATCTATTTCTGCTTTCCTCCGCCTCCCTCTCCTTTCACCCCTTCTCCCCTCCCCACCTCCCCTGTCCTCTCCTCCTCTTCCCTTGTTGTGTCCCTCATTCCTGTCTTTCTCACCCGCAGAACATACGTGGTCTGTCACTTGCAGAAGCTGCTACTCTAGCGCGCCGTTGAGTGTGAGAACACGGGGCCTGGCTTTGACGGGCCATGCGGGAACGGGGTGGCAGTCATTCTGCGGCGTGCCGGCTCCGTTGTCATAGGCTCGCTCATATACACGTGTGTGCACGTTCATGTCATGCACAGGTATGAGCAGTTACAGGGTTCCCGTAGCACCTGTGCAGGCGGTCAGAGGAACAGAAAGAGAGGGCACCCTCCCCATTGGTGCTTCAGGGGTCAGAGGTGACCCCCTTTGCCTATACACTTGGGAATCAGCTGCCCCAGGATCAGACCCCTGAAGCTCCTGATGTCCTAGAAGGCCGTGCCCAGCAGATAAGAGGTGGTGTCCCTTTGGTCAAAAGCAGGAAGCAAAGACACGTCAGGAGCAGAAGAACTCAACAGCTCCTCATGGGACAGACCCATTCAGCTTCCAGGAGTGTCTTTCTGACTCCAGCCAGAGTGGCTGGTTTCTCTTTCCTGCTCCATTTCCCAAGGGATCTGAGCCTTGGGAGAACTCGAGATAGGACCCTTGCGGTCCCTTCTAACCCTATGATTCTGTGATTCTCAAGAGTGGCTGCTTTTCCCCACGTGGCCGGAGTTTGTGCCTGCGAAGCTGGTCCTGCAGGGTGTGGAGAAAGCAAGAGAAATGGGGGAGGTTTTGGAAGTGTTTTTCAATTGTTGTTGACTGCAGCTGCTGACATTCTCCATGGAAGCCTACAGAGAAGGGAAGGTGGTTGGCACAAGCACCCCACTTCCAGCCTGTGGAATTTCTCTAGGCTCCACATACACGGGAGGACACCCTCCCCCCCCCCGGCATAAGCAGATTGTATTTTTCCATCCCCTTCTTCAGACAGCACAGGAGGAGTAACCAGGGACAGATGTTTGCTACAGCAGGCTGGGCAAATGCACAGCACATTCGGACGCCCTCATGCCATCATGTCCAGCAGCAGCCTGGGGTGGGTGACTGCTCTGTACCTGATGCAACTGTCTAACTTCCCTTCACCATCAGGAGGCAGCAGGCTTGGTGACTGTGTTGAGGACAGACTGTGAAATTGAGGGGGAGAGAGAGAGAGAGACGCTGGTGTTGGGAGGAGCAGAAGAGGTTCAGTGAAGAGGGGGTGCAGGGAGTGGGTAGCTGAGGAAGTTAATTAGGAAGGAACAAGGAAAAGCATTGGGGAAGGATCTGGGGTTAGCTTTGAGACAGGGCTTAAATTTAGCTGGAGCTGTCCGGAGTGGAGCTCTGGTAAATATTTTCAAACCCACGGGGCAGAAGCCCTGGGGCTCTGGGAAATACTCTGAGAATTTGAACCACAGAGAGGAAGGAGCTGGGTCTAGAGAGAGAGAGAGGCTGGTTAAAAGGGAAGGAGGTAGCTGGACAGAGATGTTAGCTCTCCAGCAAAGGATGCTGTGGGCAGAGAGCCATGTATGCATACACACAAAGAAGTTGGAACGGATGGCCAGAGAGCAGGATCAAGGGGAAGGCAATTCTCTGTCGAGTGGCTGTGTCCTCTCCCAGACATACATGGGCCTGGTATGCATGACTTCCGAAAGCTGGAATTGGACTGTACTTTTCACAGCCATTCATTCCAGCATCCACTCTGGCTGCCTGCTCAAGGATTTTCTTTATGCTTCTACAGGCTGGAGGGGAATTGGCTGGGTAGTGTAAACCCAGACTCCTAGGAACCAAGAGATTAAATCCCAACAGGGTCAATTTCATCCTTCGCCCTGCAGCAGTTGATACATTGAGTTCCATGCAGTTCACCCTTGTGTGTGTAGCTTTTAGATGCAACTTGAAAAAACAAACAAACTTCCATTCCCTCCATATGGATCTTGTAAAAGTAGATGTTTGGCCCTGTAAGTGTCCGAGGATAAAATTCCCCTGCCCCCACAACTTGTACAACATTGTGTATTGGCTACAACCATCCCTCCCTAAAAATGGCTGTATTTTGGAAAACTTTGAGATGAACATGGCTATATAAATCTGAGCTTTCTTATTACTATTAGGGAAGCCTGGGAGAACTTGCTATAGGCAAGGTTGCAAAACTCTCTCCATTGCAACACCTTGTTTTTTGCAGGTGTTTGTAATTGTCCTAAACAGTCGCCTTCTGTGCTGAAGTTTTCTACATGTGATCCCTACCCAAAGGTAATGCCCAGTGTGGGTGTGTGAAAGGCTCAAGCAAAACCCCGTCTGCCTTTTTTTGAGATCAACAAAGCAGTGACTGGTGAAGCTGGGAGTGGAAATTTGGGTGAGACCCAATTTATGGTGAATGGGCAATGACCAGAGATAGGACATGGTAGCAAATCTCTGAGAGGCAGGATTGTATGGGGGTAACTGGGTGCAGAGAAGGGATTTGAGTGCATGGAGCCTGGGTGCTGGGCTGGCCAATGAAGAGGAGTGATCCCCATAGTCCCACGGGCAGGCATGGATTACGCCAGGGCAGTAGAGGCAGATTGGCACCTACACGGGGCCCAGCTCTCACCAGATTTGTCCAGGGCTGGGAGAAGTTTGCAGCTATGGGCAGAGGCAGCGACCGGCAAGGCAAGCTGCTTCTCTGCTCCCTGCCACCCGTGGCATTGCACAGATAGGCTGAGAGCCCACTCTTTAGCTTAGAGGTTCCTGATCTACAACCTGATGGAAGTTGGCTTCTGCATTCACACAGGCTCAGATCTGGGTGAGCCTGGTAAATTAATTGGGTGAGCCGTGGCCCACCCATGTCTATGCCCATGCAGTGGAAATAAATAAATAATACTTTTTCAATTTTGAATGCACAGTTGAAAGTGTTGAGTCCGAAAGGGGCGTACTTAAAAAGAGTGAAGTTTGTATTTTTTTGTTTTTAAATTGCTTCACTAACTTTAAAAGCTCTCACCAGATTTTCTTCAAAATTGACTTGTTTGGTAGATCTTGATTTGACCTAAAAATTAAGCCAAGTCAGAAGAAAATTAGTTCATAGATTCAAACATTCCAAGGCTAGAGGGGGACCACTGTGGTCATCTAGCCTGACCTCTGGTATAACATAGGCCATAGAACTTCCCAGGAATAATTCCTGTTTGGATGTTTTTCTAAAAGATATGCTTTATTTCAATCTTGATTCTAAAAATGATGCATAGGTATCGAAAGACATGCTTAGCCTGCAGTGCTGCAATAGCAGATTCAAGCCATCAGACTTGTGCCCTTTGCCTACAAGCGTGCAAGTTTCTAATGGCGTTGCTAGGCACCAGTTGGCTTTTGCTGGCTGGTCTTGTCAGTTATAAAATTGTGTGGTCGCCTGTTGTTTTTTTTTCTTTCTCTTAAAAAAACCAAAAACCTAGGAAACGAATACAACGTAATGAAGCGTTATGGTTCTGTAGCTAAACTCTTAGTCAGAATATATGAAATTGAAGGTTGGACACACAACTGTGCCTTAAGATAGTCTTCAGTTATATAATTACAGAGACCCTCCCATCCTGCAGAATCCTAGAGCCTATGCTCCAGCCTGAACCCAGAAGTCTACACAGCAGTGAAACAGCCCCACATCCCGAGCCCCGCAAGCCCAAGTTGGCTAGCACGGGCCGGACGCGGGTGTCTACTTGTTGTCTAGACAAACCCAGTGTCACAGCTAAATACAAGAGTGGAACAGATAAGGAGATAACACATGTGGCAAGAGACCATTCAAGCTGAAGTGGGCAAGTAACATCTCTACGGTTGTGAGACAAAGGAGGGTTAGTGTGTTACAGATTGTAGTAATGAGCCATAAATCCAGTGTCTTATTAAATCCATTATTTTTGGTGTCTAGCAGAGTTATGAATTTAAAGCTCCCAGGCTCATCTTCTGATGGTGTTGGGCAGGTTTTCTTTGAGGAGGAGGAGGAGGACTGAGGGATCATTCTGTGAAAGTGTTGGTCCGCGGGGGATAGGGTGTTTTTGCCTTTTATCATTTTTCTGTGTGTGCTCATTGGAGAGCACAGCGATGGTCTCGTTTCACCCATGTGGTTGTTATTGGGACATCTAGTGCACTGGATGAGGTACAAAGAGAAATCGTATTGGATCAGCGTATCAAAGGCAAATCATGCACACATACGCAAGAGATCAGAGCTCGCTTGGGGTGCTCATGGCCTTATGAGCAAAGTGCAGGAACGGGACTCAGCAGACTTGGGTTCCTCTCTTCCTGGCTTTGCTGTAGACTTTTGGTGTGATTTTGGGCAATTCGCTTCTGCTCTCTGCCCCGGCTTCTGCAGTGGTGATAATCCTGGGCGGGGTAAAGGGGTGTTGATGTGAGGCTTAGTTTATTAACATATGTCAAACTCTATGAGAGCTGGATGTCTGTAGAGAAGGGCAAAGGGTACTCTCACTTATGCATTTCCTGGCATCCAGGTGCTTGACTATGCATCCTTCACGTTGCTTCAGCATAGCATTTAATACATAGCGCACGCACCTTTTAAATGATTAAACAACCGTGCCAACCCCGGGGAAAAGAGCAGCAGCAACCCCCGCTTTATTTCTCTTCCTCATCCTCATTTCCAGCGCAGTTAATTATCTCAACACAGAGCTGCCACCTTCCAGAGCGACAAGGAGACGGCGTCGGCGAGTGCTTTTGCTTGCTAGTCTGTGACCTCGGCGTTATTTGTATGATTGTGTGCGTGTGAGCGCATGCGCCCCAGACGGTTTGATGTGTTTTTTTCCCCCAGCGCAGAGCATGTCCGCTGGTAGGATTTATTATAAATGAATACTGAAGCACCCTCTCCTTTCCTCTGCACTTTCTCACGCTACTTTGTTCAGTGGCCTTGAGGTAATTCAGCTTTTCCCCAGGGGAGGCCTTTTAAACCATTAAATCCAAGAGCAGGTATGAACAAGGTGCTTGGGAGACTCTAATAATGCAGCAAGCACAACACCTGGAAATGTTTCCCTACAAAGCCAGTGTGAGTCAGCTGCAGACATCTGCCCAGAGGTGTCCTCCAGGTTTCTTCATCTCGCATCATGAGGCTTCTGTTCTTGGAGACGCCTGGACTACTTTTAGAAATAGAACTCGCAGTCCAAGCCAGGCAGTTTGTAGCAGGTGTGGTTTGGTGTCTGGCAACTGGGAAGAGGGGTGTGTTCATGTCTTTTGGGGGATTGAGCTGATTGCATTATTGTAGGGAATCCAATTGTTAAGGGATGAAGAACAGTCTCACTTTCCTGGAAGGAAGGAAATCCAAGCGCTTGAATCAGTGGAAAATGCTGTGTTTGGAGATGCTTCCTCTGCTGATCTGATCCTCAAATCTGATCACGCCTCTAGCCGCGGTTGTTTTAATTAAACTCAGAGGAATTCTGCACAATGTGCTGCAAGATTAACATTTTTGTTTAATTAGAAACACTCAGTAATAATAGTTGTACCAGGCCTTCCCCAACGCATGCACACACTTACACTCACACGCGCACCCTGCCAGTCAAGAAGGCTATTCTCTCTGCGGATTAACTGGTTTGTGAAATTAACAGATTCGGGTTTGAGCCAGGTGGAGTAGCATCACCAGGAAACTGAATGCATGCAGTAATCAATAATGATGTCATCTTCAGCCAATCAGACATCGGCTACTTTAACAACATGCAACATGCTTAAAAAGGGGAAGGGAATGCATTCAAAGCCTGGCTGAAGTGGGCATAGGCAAACCAGTTCCCGGGCTGCATCTTTGTCCTGAGCTCACTCTTGGATGGGCCTGTGTATTGCAGCAGATATGAGCTGCAGGAATGCATGCTGCTCAGAGACCGCTGCAATGCCCAGCCACAGCTCAGTCTCCTGGTATAGCTCAGTCCCTTAAGTTGGTTTATATATTCCAATACAGAAAGCAAATTAAGACCTTCCCTTGACTTTTGAGATGCTGTTTGGGGCTTCATTCCTGCATGTTGTCAAGTGTCTCTCAGCTGGGAGTAGAGGGCTCCCAGCAGCAGGCAGGATAGGGCCGGTAATCCATGGCATGTCCCAGCTGCTTTTATTATTATTAATCTTTTATTTGGGTAGCACCCAAAAATCCCTCCCCCTGCTTGGGGGACCCCTTGTGTTAGGTGCTGCACAAAGATGTAGCGAGAGACAGTCCCTGCCTGCTTGTGGAGTGGAAACAGAATAATACTGAGCCGCTCAAAAAGCCCCTGTCACCTAAGTATCCTAAAACACGCCACGCACATGAAATCACAAAACAATCTTGAGAGGGACCAGGAGAGGATTATTAATACCTCCATTTTACCAGATTGGGGCGGGGGGCAGAAATGGGGCACAGACAGGGGACTTTTCCGAGGTCACAAAACCAATCTATAGCAGAGCCAGGGCCAGAACCCAGCAGCCAATCGCACAGACCCCTAACCAGACTCCGCTATACGTTTAAACAGTGAGAGAAGTTCTCTTTTATTCTGCCCCGCGGATGAATTTGATGCTATAAACGTGGGCTCGTGTATTAAACTGTGGCAAGCTGTAATTGCAATGCCGTCCCTTAGGCCTTGTCTGCACGCAGTGCTTGTCTGCCATAACGGTATCCGTTAGGAATGTGATTTTTTTCCCTGAGATAGTGATAATCGGTACAGCTCCTAGTGTGGATGCAGTTGTATTGGTTTAAAGGTGCCTAGTACACCAATATAACTTATTCCCCTTCCTTTATGGGAATGATAAAGCAGCTTTATACTGATAGATCAGCGCCCACCCTAGGGGATCTGTACTGCTTTAGCTACCCTGCTAAGAACAGGTACAGTTTTTGTGTGTAAACAAGCCCTTCGCTTGTACATTAACCTGACTTCTGCTTAGTGCTTCGCCCTCTTGACGGGTCAGTAGCTGTGAATGGACACTGCAGGCCCCCATCGCTCCCTGGCATGCTCAGAGCAGGGAGGCTGCCTTTGAAAATTCAGACAGTCTAAGCATTTATCCTGTTAATCGCGGCAGTATCTGAGCGTTGTTAAGAACTACGTTTCTTAGGGCTTGCATAGTGCTCTGCTGCTCTCAAACACTGTACAAACCTTGACTCCGTACCCCAGCGATGTCCCCGTTTTACAGATGCAGAAACTGAGGAACAGCAAAATGAAGTAACTCACCTAAAACCAAACGCACAGTTAGCAGAGCCAGCATTAGGACCTGGGAGTTGTGGCTGCCTCTCATTTAAAAGAGAGGGGGGTGGGGGAAGAAGCAGCCTAGGCTTCCAGTTCCCCTCTTTTGTCCCATTGTCCTTGGGTTGAGCCGTATGTGTGGTACACAGCTTGGCCTGTGACCTGGGAACACAGCTGGATGCCAGAAGGATGCAACCTCACCATTGCATTGGAAATTGTCTGCGATGTTTCACAACCCTGGGCATTGTAGGCTGGGATTTTCAAAAGCATTCCACATCGGCGTATCTCTGCTGCCACTGCCAATGAAAACGCCCGTTGTCTTCAGCGTGAGCAGATTTAGGCCAGCACTGAGGGCGTTGGAAAAATCCCATCCTCCAATTTTTGTGCTGTCTCACCCACCCCCCGCTGGACTTCAACCCAAGGATCCTTGGGCTCCTAATGCATCAACACTGGCATTAAAGGAGAATCTCTGTAAGCTGTCCCCATGTTGCTTATATCCTCTTTGCAGGCTGCCAGGCATGAGGGCTGTGTCATCACTAGGAAAAATGGTGTGTCCTTAACTCGTGTTAGTCAACATGTGGTACCTAACGCAAAGTAAAATCCTAGGGAATGCAAGGCGGGTCTGTAGTTTTTAACTAGAGCTGGGTGATAACATTTAGCCAAAACATTTGACGTTTCAGCTAAAACAAACTATATATTTTTTTTGCCAAATTGTCTCACTTTCAACAAAATTTTGTTGGGAAAAAGAACTTGAAAAATTTTTTTTTAAATGTCTGAGGCCCACTTTTGACATTTTCCGAATGGAAAGTTTCAATACATTTGTTTTGAAATGACATTTTGTTTTGAAATTTACTTATATATATTTAAAATGGTTAAAATTGAAACAAAATGTTTTGATTGACCTAAATGAAATTATTTGTTTCCAGAATTTCATTTTATGGAAAAATCACAAAATTTTGATTTTTTTTCATTCCAATTTGAGATTTTTGATTCCCCCCGCCAAATTTCCACATTTTTTGTGGGATAGAAAATCCATTTTCCAAGTCACTCTAGGTTTTAACATGAGTTAGCATAGTAAAGACTATGGAACAGCCTGTCCCATGATCGGTTTCATGAGTTAGCTAACTCGAATTAAGACTACACCTTTTTCCCTAGGAAAGACAAGCTTTAGAGCAGTACTCTAGACTAGGGACCAGCTTGCTGCATTCCTAAACTGTGTCAGGGAAATCGCAGGGACAGGCAAGGAGGCTGCCATGGACCGGTCATTGAGAAACCCTGGCCTAGAGGACAAGAGGGTAACTGTGAGCTGTTTTGTAGCTGTTGGTGTGTGTCTCTCTTGTCCTAGAATCGCAACAGTTGAAATTAATAACCTTAAAAATCATGCTCTGTCTGAAAGAGTTTTGCTTCCTGTTGTTACAAGTGTCCCCTGAGATAACTACAGCTGAAAGATTTTTCTCCTTCTTTCTCGGCTAGTTTCCACTGTCCATTTGACATCACTTCACACACAGTCACTTTCACTCTTGTGCAATTGGCCGATTTCCGAGGCTCTCTGGGCGGTGAGGGAAAGAGGAACTTTAAAAAAATAAATAAAATAAAAAGACCACAGGAAAATGTGACTTGTTCAGATTGTGATGTCTTTGACTCAGAGATCGTCTTTCCATTTGTGCAGTGCCCTGTACAACAAGGCCTTGGTTGGTGTTTGGAGCTGCTTGGCTGTAATACGAATAATTGTAAAGCCACAACAATTGGGAGGGGGCCATATTGGAAAATATTTTGAACTCGCTCTTTGAAATGGATTGGGTTTCTTGCCGGCAGTCTCTCTTTAGCGTACTCTGTTGAATTAAGCCTCCCCGCTACCACTCCTGATCTTGAAAGAGCACTAACCTAAGCCGCTTCTCCTTTGCTCTCCTCCTGCAGAAGACCAGCTGCCTTCTGGCTTCCCAAACATTGACATGGGACCCCAGCTGAAGGTGGTTGAGCGCACGCGGACGGCCACCATGCTGTGTGCAGCCAGCGGGAACCCAGACCCGGAGATCACATGGTTCAAAGATTTCCTTCCCGTCGACCCCAGCGCCAGCAATGGGAGGATAAAGCAGCTGAGATCAGGTAAGGTCTCCTTGCGAGCCCAGTTGGGAGTGAACCCTGGGACTGGCCCAAAAGAGAGTGCTCGAGCAGAGCTTTCTGGGCGGAATAGTGGCTGGTGGGAGCCAACCCCGTTGGCCTGTGGATTAGAACATAAGCAGTTCTACAGAAGACCTGGTAAAACGGCTCTGAGCTCCCCATAGGTGGTTGGGTTGGTGGTGGTTTCCTTCATTTTTTTCATCATCTTCTGCACCCATCCCCCAAATTGATTGACAGGAAACCAAACTCCACTGAGAACCTGGTTCCCTTCCCAGGGAAGCTGGTAATTTGGCAACACTCGTGGAATGGTGCTCTGCCTAACCAGGGGGACCTACAGGGGTGGAGGGAGAGTTGGGTAACAGGGGTGGGGAGAGGTGGGTCATGCTCAGATGTTGAGCTGTATAAATGAAGGAAAGATGCTGACAGCACCAAGCGTGGAGCTTTCAGCCCTATCCACATCGGGATCAGGACCACAGCCACTACAGCTGTGTATTGTCACAGCTGAGACGGTCCCATCCATGGTGTGGATCCCTTTGGTATCTAATCCTTTTGTGTCTATCGCCTTCCCGAAGCCATCGCCGGAGAGCAGTTCTGAGCATTCTCAAGTCAACCTTAGGTAGTGGGCGGCAATGAAGTAGTACTCCATGAACAGATGTACCCCAGCTCTGTGGCTGTTGTCAGTTCTCTGTCTTCCCCCATCTGTTCGTCTATCTGTCCTTTGCTGGTTTTGTGAATGTTAGTGTGGCATCTTTCATTGTTCACATTTCAGCAGCTGTTTGTGTGTATGCATGTGCGTGTAAGTAAAATAACATGTGTGTCTGTGCATGTGGTTTTATTTCTGAAAGCTACAGATAAAGCACTGTCAAATTGTCCCGTTTTAAAAATATCCATCCTTTCTCTCTTGCACAAAGTCACCTTTGGGAGCTTCACCTCTCAATGGAAACTAAAACAAAAGCAACCTTTTAGATTTTTGACCACAATTCAGACTTGCCTCTTTAAGCCAGTCTGGAGAATACACAGCTATCTGATTGGGCTTAGCTAGACCTCGCCTCACTGTAGTTGCCCAGAGGAGCATAACCCTTGTTCGGCTACGAGATGGAGCATTTTTAAGAGCTTTTCCTGGCACGGGAACAGGGGAGGGAAGGGGGAAGAGGCTTTAGCGTGGGAACTGGGGTTGCTTTGTGGGAGCCTCTTCTGAGGCTCAGCCATTTTACAAGTCAGTCGAGGGGGCAACAACCAGTTACTTCTACCCAGGCCGCCCCGGCTCCGAAATCTTCAGGTCTGATTCTTGTAATGCAAGATTTGAATGTCGGAGAACG
This sequence comes from Mauremys mutica, assembly GCF_020497125.1. NCBI lineage: Eukaryota > Metazoa > Chordata > Testudines > Geoemydidae > Mauremys > Mauremys mutica. The sequence goes on from NC_059095.1 coordinate 7,375,830, forward strand.
TGACAACCTCCTTGCTCTTTTGTCCTGTTTGGCATAGGGTGAGTTCAAAGAATTTTGGTACTGGAGGGCCAGCCTTGACTGGTTAAAGGTTAATTTCCTTGTTTACCTCCCCATTCCAGTTATATACTGTTTCCTCACCATCAGATATTTTGCATTCCTATTGCCCAGAAAAATTAACTTCCTAATTGCTTTGATTTCTAGAACTTTATAACAGCAAAGGTTCGGCACAAGAGAACACTGTCTCCTACATGTAAGGCCTCCATTTCAGATTTAAAAAAAAAATAAGTGGTGGAGATTTGTAAAATTTAATGGCTATAATTTGAAAAGAACACCGAAGCAATTTAGGGTCTTAAATCCCCTCCAGGAGACTTTAGGCTCCCAAGTCACTGAGGCACTTCTAAAAATTTTCCCCAAGATGAATGGAAGCATTTTGGGGGCAGTTATATATTTAGGCTGAAAATTTCAAAAGTGCCTGTGTTTTTTAGAATCATCGGGTTTTGGGTGCCCAATTTGCGATATCTTAAAGGGGCCAGATCTTCTGACCTCTGAAAATCAGACCCCATTAAGATGACATAAGCTGGGCACTCATAAACTAAAGCACCCAAAATCACAAGGCACTTTTGAAAACACAGTCCATCTTTGTTTATTATTTCAGTGGCAAGGATTGTTTTACTTATACATTCTGTTGCATCACTGGAAACTCAGATACAACTTTATTGGGCTGGTCCATAAGACCCACAAATTAATTTCACCGTGGCCCCCATTCAGCACAGCTCTTATGCACGTGCTTGAGCGCTTGCTGAATCAGGATGGATTCTTGATTTAAGAGCCTTCAAACACAAATGAAACTGATCTCCCTTAGTTTCATTGCATACGTGCTGGGTGAAATGCAAATAAAGTTAACCAGTATAAATACTGAAAGGTAAATTAGAATATTAAAATGCTTTGTGTCCATAACAGGAGGTATTACTAACACGTTTTCAGATTATTTTTAATACTATTATGATCGTGACAATATCTCTTTATATTTCCTAGCTGGGCTCGATTTGGTATTTCATTTAGAGCCACCTACTAAATTCACTGTTAGACTATCATCCCAATAAATCGTTTAGCTTCTGTACAGGATGTTTGTTCCTCCGGATAAATCTGCTTTTTAGGGACCTGGGTGGAATTGACATCATTAACAGCTGTTTAGAAATTCAGTCTTCTTGAAGCAGTAAACTCACAAAACACTGAAAGGAATCTATTGTCCTTTTTACAGACCTGTCACTTCTTTCTGCACTTCAGGGAGGAGTGTGTTCTATTGGTTAGAGCAGGAGATTGACCATCAGGACTCTGAGGTTCTATTCCTGCTTTGATTCCCTTTGTGGCCTGATTTTCAGGGAAGCTGAAGTCACTGGAAGCTCCATATGTTCAGCACCTCTGGGGAAACAAGACCACTGATTTCTGTCTCTCCATTCACCCATTTGCCAAATGGGGATGATGAGATGGCACAAGGCTGTTGCCGGGCTATTTTAATTATTGTTTCTAAAGAGCTTGTCTATTCTCCGATGACAAGTCCTATAGAAATGCAGCATAGTATATTCCTCTTATTAAGATGGAAATAAGGACACCAGGCAGACCTGGCAGGCGTCATGCATCTTGCAGGGCTCATGCATTCCTGCACAACTGATAGAATGTCATTCATTTGCTCAGTGCCCTGTAGCCTAGGGGAAGGTGCATTGAACTATAAGACCGGAGTCCATGAATTCTAATCAGAGCTCTTTCACTGACTGTTCTTAATATTTCTGTGCACTTCTCAAGCCCTTATTAAGTAAGGCCGTATATTTACCTTATAGGAGGCAGCTATCATTCATCGATTTTACAGATAGGATAACTGAGAGGTTGGATAAGGTCACTGCAGTCAAGAATCCAGGGCTCTATTATGACAGACTCAAATCTCATTCACTTTGCCACACTACCTTTCAGAAGAAATAGGCCAAAATATGCACTTGTGTAACCCACGCTAACACAGGGTGGATCTTTGTTCCTATCTAGTGGCTAGACAGCAGAGAAGTTCGAACCTGCTACTGCCCAGTGCTAATGTAGTTAGCTCAAATAGTGGAGCTTATGCTTTTCATTCTAGAGATCCCAAGTTTAAACCCAGGAGATAAACCAAACTAAGACTTCTTTATCCTTGGCTGTACTGTCTCGAACTCTAACCACTAGACCATACTTGACTCCCGGAAACAGGAATCATGGACTCCTGTTCTCCAGCATTCTAAATGCTAGTTCATAAATAGTTGTCTCCCACTCAGTCGGCTGCTCCTTGCAGAGAAGGGTATGCCTTCCTCCTCCAATAGCTGAAGTAAAGGAGGGTTGTGTTTGTAGATCTGATGGTTATGGGGTCAAACCTGGCTGGTGACCCATGTGGAGTGCAATCAATGTTAGCGTAAGGATGCTGGAATAATTGTCTAAATTATTTTACATTGCAGGACATTGTATGGGGATGTGAATTTAGATGTTACATTAGTAAATTTTTTTCCCCTTAGGGTTGTGCATAGCGTGCTTGTATTTTGGTTAACAGGGGCTGTCACTTTAAGAACTGGATGTGGCTGACTGCATGTGTTAGGGTGACCAGACAGCAAGTGTGAAAAATCAGGATGGGTGTGGGGGGTAGTAGGAGCCCATATTAAGAAAAGCCCTAAATATCAGGACTGTCCCTATAAAATCGGGACATCTGGCCACCCTAGTGTGTGTGTTTGTGAGGAATGTAATGTGTGGGAGATGTTGCCTGAGAGTGCGGAGCAGGGTAGAGAAACCTTGCCTGTGTGAGCTCCACAAGTGTCCAAACTCAATTGGATACATTTATCTTTCCAGAAAGCAAATCTCGCTCTTGAGGGGGTAGCACTCGCTCATATTGGGGTGCGGGATGCCTCAGGATATTGCTAATGTGCTGCAGAGCCTTTTGCCTGAAGGGCATCAATAGGAAGCCTGCTCAGCTCAATAGGGATTAAAAGTCATTGCCCGCTAATGGATATGTGGTGGCCCCTGTACAAGATAACTTTAATGGGTTTCCATTACAGATCCCACTTCACAAGCTCACCGCCACTGTTGCCACCGCTTGGCAGGCTCTCACCAGAAAGGCCAAGAATCTCATGGGCCATAGAGACTCAAATGCCTGTTACCTGTAGAGGAGCTCTCCCCGGATTGGGACTGAGATGTGCTGGCAGGGCAGTGCGTGTGGGAACCTTCCCATGCTGCTGCTCTGTATAGGAACAGATACAGTAGGAGAGAATGCACCCTGTTGAGTTAGACTGAGTTTATGGCTGTATGCCACTAGTTGCAACCATGAAAATTAGCTCATTACTTGTTTTGTATAAAATATCACACATGGAGCTGCCCAAAATTGGCAGTTCTGTCTGTACCTGATTCTCTTTTTTATGCTAAAGCCTTTACATTTCTCTAGCTGTGCAGAGTGGCTTTAGAGTGGGCATATATTCCATTTACACTCACTTTGAGGTCCCTTTATACTGCTGGAGCAGGGCAGCGGGGCTTCAGTGTTACTAAGGATCAGGAAATCTGAATTTAGGGACATTATCCATAGACACCCTTTTTCCATCTAGGATCTGTTCCTCCCTAACACTTTCCAGGTTATTGGAAATAATTTAACTCTGACAGACATCGGGCCAACTATCCCTGAGGGTCCCTGAAGGAATTAAAAGCTGGGATTTTTCAAAGGAGCATGAATAAGACATCCAGACTTGGGTACCCAGCTCCCTGAGGCCTTTTTGAAAATCTCAGCCCAAGGATTGTCTAATTGTTACATGAACAAAAAATGTTCCTTCTTTATGTTGTTGAGAGAGAAGTTTACGCTTCAGGACTGTACAATGGAATTGGGTCAAGCTAATGTCTGGTGCCTGCCTGTGTTACATAGAGGGGAAAACAAGAGATACTCTGCAGCCAACTTCTTAAACCTTATGAGCACTGAACCCTTTTGTATCTTGTGTGTCGTCTTCTGCTTTTGAAATAACTGGCTATAACAAACTTTTATTTTTCTTTTCCTTTCTGTTTTTCATTATTTTTAACATTCAGAGACCTTTGGTAAGTTTTGTTCAATTTAAAAAAAGAAAACAGAAACAAACCTGCTAATGTCCAGATTTGTAACCCTCGTCCTTCAAACTAATTCCTTCTTAACAGCTTTTTCGAGAGGCATGCTGTGCATTTCTTGTACTAACTCCTTCAGTAGGGATATTCTGCCCTCTTAATGAACTTCCGCAGGGGTATTGCAGGCTACAAAAATAATCATCACCATCATAATTAAAATATATCTATATGAGGAAATATAACTAAACACAAACCTCCTAACATTGGATAGATTTTTTTCGTAACTTAGCAACAGTTGTCCTGGAATTCCCCAATTAGACCGTAGCTTTTACCCTGGAACTGTGGTAATTGTGTTCACACCTGCAGGAGGTCTTGGAGTTTCACATCTAATGGGGTTATTGGCATTGTCTGAAGTGAGAACTTATGGGGGGCATCAGGCACTGAATTTTAAAATGGAAGCCGTCTATTGCAGGGCTTTGGGAAGGTTGTGGGGGGAGTGATTAGACAGAAATGTCCCTTCTAGATTGTTCCTATTCCCTGAGGTGCCAGGACACTGATGGGAATCTGCCAACAACACTCACGTCACGTTTTCCTCCCTATGCCAAGTCCCGGCTTGTTCTCAGACAGGATCAGCATAAAAATTGCAGCTGGTCCTTCATGCTAGCTTGTTTGTTGAGGGTTTAGAAAACTGCTCACCACCCCCAGGAGATAGCAAGGCACATGCTCACACGTGGCCTGGTAGGCCGTGGTGGTACGTTTCCTGTGGTTGCCATGGCAATGGACCTCCGCATCTCCCATTTTCAGGGCTCAGTTTCACCCCATAGCTTGTTGTTTAAAAAAGACGGAGGGGGTGTCAGAACAGGCCCCACGTGCCCGTGGCAGGGGGATGAGGCTTGGATGGTAACCTGAGAATGGAACCCTGCCCGAAGCGCAGCGTCTTTGTCTTGCATCGCTGAACTCCGGCGAGCATCCTGACCTCCTGGGCTGATGCAGGCTTCAAGAGTTGCCCTGAGAGGCTGGGGAAGACACCGTGGGTATGGTGGGTATCAGTTGCCCATGCCAACTTGAGCCCTGGCTGCCCCACTATTCCAGAGGCTCACCCCCTGCTTGCATGGCCTCGAGCACCTAGGACTATCTCCAGATTTTACACTGTCCTAGGTGAACTGGGAAATTCCCCACCTTACTGATTTGGGCTAAATTGGGGGGCACCTTTATCTACCTTGAGCCTGATTTTTCAGAAGCGCTGAGCACCCACAACCCCAGTTGCAATCGGTGGAACCTGTATGGGCCTATCGCCTTTGAAAAACAGGCTCGAGGTGGGCTTCATCCAAAATCAGAGGCCACTTCTGAAAATTTGAACTTGTACGTTTAGCTGCCCCTGCTATGCTGGTGCTCTGTGCAACCGCCTGCCCTGCCCAGTCCAGCAGAACCAGCCCTGCTCTCGTACACTCATCGAGGGACTGTCAGACTGCTGTGTAAATAGGATTGACAACCCTCCAGGGTTGTCCTGGAGTCTCTAAGAATTAAAGGTGAATCTTTAATGAAATATTACGTCATGTGATGAAACCTCCAGGAATACGTCCAACCAAAATTGGCAGCCCTATGTGTTAACCAGCTGTGGACCAGAGATGCTGTCCCCAAGCAATCTCAGGGGGATGCATTGGGCCACCGGAGAATAGATTTGTTTTTTGCAATCCCCCTCCAATGCTATCCAGCTGCCACTAAATTGAATATGAAGCTAGTTAGATGTGAAACTCCAACAGTGAAAATCTACCATCTGTGTCCCAGAAACCATTCAGACTATTGCTTTCCCCCCCCCACAGTCACTTCCATTTTGGTCCAGATTTCATCTTCTGCCTTCAAGGCGTGGGTCCCACCAGAAATCTCCCTTTGCCATTCCCGGATCTGTTTCCCATGCACCTGGCTGAAATTGGGAAGCCAAGAACAGCCTCACTTTGGGAGTGGCCTGCTCTCCGCAAGCACTGGAGCTGCTGTCACCTGTTCCCATGGGCTCCACCGGGAGCGAATGGTTAACGACAAGCCATAAACTGTGATAATTCAAGAAGGCGATGGGTCCTGCCTTCTGTCCATACGTGGCCATGATTTCCAGTGCATTTCCTCACAGTCAGAGCGTGCCTCCACTGAAAGCGGCTGTGTCCTGGGCAATCAGATTCACTGTAACAGCCAGTCCCCAGCAGGGGGTGATGTGGGGTTCTTCTTGTCTCTGCCACCCCCATCCTTTAGTCTTGCTCCACATTTGCATCACAGATGGTAGATTTTTTCACTCTGATTTTGAGACAAAAGAGTGTATTAGAGGCTGTTTTTATTTCCACTGAATCTCTCTATAACCCTCTGCTGCTTTCTCTGTCTCTCGCTCTCTTTAAAACCTGCCCGCCCGCTCCTATGTGGAGATAGTCCCAGTAAACGCTCCTCCTACCTCTTCCTTTCTCACCCGCGCTCTCTGATCTTTGTCCTGACAGCTAATCAACCTGCTTTATTAACCTTAGCTAGTTCCTAACCCTAACTAGATGCTAACATTTCTCCAGCAAACTGTCTAACCTTTTAACTAGAATTTGAGTCTAACTAGAATCTAATAGCCTAACAATGTAACACTTCTCTTCCCTTAACCCCGTTGGAAATAATTCAGATAAAGGTTAACTGTAACCAGTGATACAGATTTCTTTTTACCTTCTATCCTGAAAATGGTGCACTGACGTGCAAAGAAAGGAGGATGGGCAGGGCTGAAGGATAAGGAGGAAAGGATGGCCTTACGGTTAAGGCAAAGGATTGGCCAGCAGATGTCCTGCTTTCTGCTCTTGCCTTTGCTTCAAGCTTCCCTCTGTGACCTTGGCCAAGTCACGTCACCCTCGGTGCCTCTATTTCCCCATTGTAAAGTGGGGATAAAATATTCTCTACCTCCTGGGGGGGATGAGAGGCTGATATTTGTCAAGCACTGTGAGATCCTTGGATGGAAGGTGCTGTCGAATGTCAGTATTACCACCGAGCAGCTGTTATGCTTCTATATGGTAGGGAGAGTTTGGACTGGGGACTTGCCAAGTCTGCCCTGTTTTCAGGATTGGGGTAAAAACATTTCTTGAATGAGTTGTGCAGCAAATCTGAATGCCTGTGGGGAAAAGGACCCTTCGTGTTTTCAAAGGAAGGTGGTTTCCAGGCTCGTGTGACAGGAAATCAGAGGCAGGGGCAGTGATGTCATGGAACAAAAGGGCCGTGGCATCGCTTGCCAGCCATGATGTCATTCCCTCTTGCCCGCGAGATGTCGCGTGCGTGGGCAGAAAGCTCATGATGGGCACTGCCAGTGGAGGCAGCTGGAGGGGGTTTGGCTGAAGGAAGCCCTGGAGTGTGGGAGATGGCCAACCACAACAAGGCTCTTCCTCCTCTCCCAGAATTCAGGAATTCCCGAGATTTAATTAATCCCCTCTGCAGTTCATTAGGGTGGCTTCCCGAGCAGCTGCACCAGGCAATCCCCTTTGCACGTTTCCCAGGTACAAAAACAGCCGCATGCCCTTGTCTCGCACCTGCAGCTCTTTCCTAGCGCGTGGCTGCATCCAGTAATGTTCTGCAGAGCCAGTCGCGCTCAGGATAACTAGGGACCACAGGCGCCAAGGCATTATACGAAACCCTGTGCCCCAAATGCATCACTAACATGAGTGTGGAATTGGGAACCAGGAACTCTTGGGATCTAGCCTCAGCTTTGTCGTGTGACATTGGGCAAGATTCTGGGTCTCCATTTCCCTGTCTGGGGGAACAGGTTAATGATGCTGATCACACTCCCCTTGGGCTGGGAGGGTAGAAGCAGATTTGCCCAGTGCTATGCAAGGAGTACATATTAATACTAGCTTACGTGGACTGAGGGTGCAGAGACTCCCTTTCCTTTGTGGCCGATGGAGGGAGTGTTGATTTGGCCAGCCTCCTCCTTTTCAAGTTTAGTGTCATGATTAAGCATCCCGGAGCGTGCTGCCTGGAGTCCTTTCCCCCAACCCCCTCCAGTCTGTCCGTGTCAGTAAGATGAAACCAGGTAGTGTAGGAGTTTTCCTGCCAGGAATGATCTTCCTTGAGCTGGGTCCTTTTCCCACCGGCAGTCCAAGCGTTTTTGGTTTTTTCACTCCTTTCACTTCTTTCCTTTGCTTCCCTTGCAGAAGGTACTCCAATCCGAGGTAAGAGACCCCACTCACTCAGTCACTCACCCACCTGCTCCTCACCAAACAATTTCTCTCCAACTCAGTTCCTGTTTCATGTGATCTCTGCTCAACCCAAAGTCTCGTTGTTGTTTGTTGTGGTTTCTGCTCCTGCTTCACCTTTGGATATTTATTTCTGTTTGTGTCCGTCTTTATTTTAAATACTGTTCCAATGTCTCTTTCTGTTGGCTGGGTGAACTTGGTGAAACCTTTTTTTATTCTAAAACAAGGCTCAGGTGCTGCTGTCTGAAATTTATGGTGGAGGTTTAAGAGCTGATCTCTCCAGGGCTGTGAAGGACCCAGGCGTATGTCTGGCATTAAGCACTGTCAGAGCTTGGTAACCACTCAGGGGCCTCATTGTGATTGGTACTGAGTGCCCTGGAGCCCTTGACGTCCATGGCCAGCGTCTTGCTGGAGCAGGTCCTCAGCATGCTCAGTCCCAACCCACTAAAGAGCCTTCTTTCTTTCTCTAACCTCAGGTGCTTCTTGGTAAGTAACTTTTGTACCTAGCCTAGGTCACTGGGTCTTTCACCTGAAGGGAGTGAGACCCTCTGCTACCATTGGAAGTGAATGGGATTTGGATGCATGACTCCCATTGGCCCCTTTGAACATCCCAGCTGTAACTTCTAGGTTCTTCTCACTCTGGGAACCTCTACACTGGCAAAATTCAAGCTCAGAATTCTCTACTACCGCTAGCAATAGCAGAGGATGCAGGCATGTCTTACCACCATGTCTACACCCGCTCTCAGCCGGTAGTGAACACACACCGACCTGTCTACAATTCAACTTCCCTCATTGCTATCACCAGCAAAGCCGCCCTCGAGGAAAATGAAGTGGTCCTGATTTCCTTAGTGTAGACAAGACCCTGGCATGCTTTCCCACCTGCAGCCACGTCATTCTGTTCCCGCCCCTGAGTTCGGTTTAAAATCTCCCCTGGCACTCGCCATTCCGACGAACACTACTGTGAGCTAAATAAAACCTTGGCTGGGATTAGGAGAGCCGACCCACATAAACAAAGGCTTCCCAGAGCCTCCACCTGACACAGCCTCTTCCCAGCTGAAGCTTTCGGACAACGGAGAGTGCTGTGGCTTCAGTCCTGTAAGAAATCTGCTCAGTGGGAAGATACTGATCTGCTCGAGTTCAGGGGCCATTTGGTTTTCAAGTTACTCCGCTGGATTGAAATGTCCGTGGGTTCTTATGTTGAGAATTTGGCTTATTTTATTTTATCCAGTCTGCACTTGGGATCTGCCATCCACAAGAGTAACACACTCACTCCTTCACCCTCTCTCTTTTACTCAGACTAACACCCTCCTGTTTTCACACACAACACTCTTCTTCCCCACCCCGCAATGAATCTGAATCTGCAATCCGTTTGCACCCCTCTCCCTTAGGATCTGTCAGTACTCTTCTACCAAGCTGCAATTTTTCATGCAGTCAAGGAATCTTAAGGGCTCTGATCTCCACCCTTGTCATGTGTATATATAAAGAAATATTTGATATCATGTTGGTTTATTTTATAGGATATATACTTTAACTGGAGTTTGGCAGACCTGATGCTTTCTAGGGTAAAAAACAGAGGTGATTTTCATCTATGTAGTTATGTGCTGCATATTTGTGCAGGTCTCTTTTGAACTAGTTGATGGTAGGAGTGTTTAGTCTGGACTTGGGTATATTTTCATCAACTGAAATAGTGTACAGGTATACACAAAGCCCTGATTCTCATTGGGCTGGTCAGGCGTACTGGCCATTCAGATGGGATAGAAACCCATGTGCAGTTTAGAAAATTCCAGTTTGTTTTTTACGCTGTTTTCCCTTTAGCACATGCACTGGTGAATAACGCACTTTTCAAGCACTCTCTCAGCTCCTGTGAGTGTGGTGTTTATGCACACAACAAACCCAGCGATGACAGGGATGGCTCAGGGGGCTGGGAGTAGGTTACAGAGCCTTTCACCTCGAAGGCTGGTTCAGTTCCAACCTAGATCAGTAGCGACAGGAAGTCGTTGCCACCAGTGGCTGTTCGGTGGCCTGTGTGAGTTGAGTTGTTGGTATTCGTTCCTAGAGGAAAATATCCACATTGCAGAAGCCACCAGAGTTGGTGTTTTTGCGGGTCTTCTCTGCACAGAAGGCAAGACCTGTATGCTGAGCTGTCCTTTCCCTGTTAGAAGTGAACCCCCAGGTCAGGGTTGACGCAGACCGGTAGGACAGCATGGGGCAACTCGGATGGCTTCTACCCACGTTGTAGATCAGGATTGTGGGGGTTGGGTCGGGCGACTAGTCCCGCAGTGGCAATGATCATTCTGATCCAGGTATGCTGCCAGCAATGCCCAAGGAGTGAAGTTCTAGCATGGGAGCAAAAAGCCCCACACCCCAGGCCACCGTTCGGATCTGCATTTACGCTGGTGAAAAACGACGGGGGAGGGCGTTGGTGCCAGGCCTCCTCTTAAAAAAAAATAATAACAATTTCTTTGCTGCCGTCTTCTTCTCTTCCGGCAGGTGGCCTGCAGATTGAGAGCAGTGAAGAGACTGATCAGGGGAAGTATGAATGTGTGGCCAGCAACAGCGCCGGGGTGCGCTACTCTTCACCCGCTAACCTTTACGTGAGAGGTAGGGAGTGCCTCGGCTCAGAACGCTGGCAAATGCATGGGCTCCCTCTGCCCCTGCTGTTTGATTTGTTTCCTTCACGAAGCCAGGGGGAGGTCTTGCCGCTGAAACAGATCATCATGGGGGTTCAGGGGTGGAAAAGAGGATCCGAGGGCACCTCTGGGAATGAGTGGTGGAGTCCCTTCTCCATAGCTGACTGGATCCCTCTGGAGAGGTTACCTGAGTCAAAGGAAGGGGCAGCTGGAGTGTGGCACCCTTAAGCATCACCTCAGTCCCCCTCAGGTGCCACCTCCTGCCCCTGGAATGTTTTTTCTGCTGCAGACTGAACAGAGCCTGTTAGCCCTCATGGGGATCATTTATCCTACCTGTTGCAGCGGCCCCCAAAAAGTGCAGCCCCTGCCCTGGGGCGCACGCAGCAGCAATACAGAGGCCTGACCCCCATTGTGAGGTCAGCTCTGATCCCCAGGGTGCCCCTGGAAGCTGGCTCAAGGACGTTAAAGCTCTTGGGTCCCATCTCGTGGAGGGGAGCTCACAGTCTCTGCTGCAGAGAGGCTGTGGCCACTTGTGGGGTTACCACCTTTCCCATGGAAGTTGCAGGAATTGGTAAGGTCTGCTCAGCTGGGGTGAGCTTTAGAGGAGGCGGGGCATGTTCAGCTCCCTCGGGTGAGCCCACCCATCTGAGTGTCACCAAAATGGAGCATTGGGATGGGGGACAATCGGGTGTCCGGAGCAGCAGGCGAATCTCACAGCAGCAGGGGAGGGGTGACTGCTCTTGCAGGGCAGCAGAAGGGGGATTTCAGCTAGCCCAGTCCCTCTAGCGGCATTGCTCTTCGGCTGACCTGGCGTGGAGCGGTGCGGTCTGGCATACTCTGTGGAGCTTTCCCAACATGGGACTGAGACCGCATTGGACTGCAGGTTCTCGCTCCTCACTCATGTTCCAGCTGCTTTTCCTTCCCGAGCTCCCTGACCACAGAGTCTTTCTAGCTCTGGTTCCCTCTGGAGACGCCACTGGGCTGGGTATACATGCATGGTGAGAAACAGGCTCCGCCAGCACGCTCTTGGGATAACCAATGGGAAGTCCCCTTACCCACACAGCTTGGGGGGGCCAGATGAAATAGGGATATTGAATTCCTCCTGTGCTTTTTAGCACTTGCAGGCTCAGTGACCCTCTGCGTTTTCTTTGTCGTTCACCTTGTTTAAGTTCTCGGACAGGTCATGTTTTCCTACAGACTAATGTTTTTCCACAGCAAAACCCTCTGATTATGAGAGAGCAAGGGTCAGCCCCTCTCACTGTAAAACCGCCATTCAAAGAACGTTGCATCCCAGTCAGCCGTTGCCATGTCCATCCCATTTGGCCAAGGAAGAGTTCCCCTCACCCGCATTGACGTTGCAGTTAGACGCAGACCCATGCTCTTGTGTGCACTCCTCTCTCTGTGTCTCATGCTCACTGAATCACATGCACATGGAGAGAAGGCTTTTAATTATTTAAAAACTACATTTTTAAAGAGCCTTTTGTGGCCAGCTGGAAAATCGCTTCTGAAATTTGCCTTGTCATCTGGGCTCTGAAAATCCACGGGTGGGAACATCATAAATCCAGGATCTGACACCACACAAGGGCTAAATGAATTGCAAGCAGCTTTTAGCTGGAATGGGCTTTTAAAAAAAATGTGTTGGGTTTTTTTTTTTTTTTAATGTTTTTAAATCTCCCTGGCCTTTCTGGTCAGTTAAAAATTGGCCAAAGGTTCTGGTTGCCCAGAGCTTCTTGTCTCACCCCTGGATGAGTCTCCGCTCCAGGTGGATGGCCCTCTATACCAAAACTTAGCCTGTGTGTGCACCTGAAGCCTCTGTGATCCAGCATTAGCTGCTGGCTGAGAAGATGTAGAGAATACCATGGAGGCTAGCTCGTGCTGTGTTCGGGGTGCTTTTCATGCTAATTCCTTGTTTCTTGTGTGTCAATTTCGCTGAAAGGTAACTGAAGTTCTGAAATGCAGTCATTTGGGGAGGAAGTGGAGGGGGAAGTTCACACACACATTTTTCTTCCGTTTTTGTTTTTAAAGAGTCTTGAACATGCTTGTGTTTCCAATTGACTTGTTTCTCCCATAACATGCTTGTCTCTATAGAATACCTGGGATAGGTGTTGTAAGTTTTAACCTTGCAAGGAAATGTCTTTTCTTTTCTTCTTTTTATTTATTTATTTTTAAAGTCAGTCTTATTTTGGAGTTAGCGTGAGTGCAGCTGGGCTTTGGGGGGAGGTGGGTCGGGAGCTGAGGTTTAAAATTAGGGGATCTTCTTTGCTCCAGGTCCACTCTGCCTGGAATAATCTCTATCCCCTCTCCTTCTGTAAAACATCAGACGAGCTTGTGAAGGTGAGAACTCCCTGCTGGGGCTCTGCCCCTCTGCTGGGTGCTGTTCCCACCCTGACCTCTTCACAGAGCTTGGATGCTCTTAAACACAAGCACGGGAGGGGAGGAAGGAAGGAAGGAAAGGAGAAAATAAAAAGGGTCGTTACTATCTTCTTTCTTTTTTTTTTTTCCTTTTTTTTTTTTTTGGTTAAAAGAGAAAAGAAAAAAAAATCAATTTGCAGCTGACAGCCTTGAGAAGGCCTTTTTTTACTCTCTCTGTGTTTCCCCTATTTTTCTCTTCTCCTCATGTCATTGTGTTCCGCATCAAACCCCCTTAACATCCCTCAGAGCTACGAGAAGGTTGGTGTGGTTTTTTTCTTTTTTACTTTCTTTACCCACATTTTTACATTCTTAAGAGAAAAAAAAAATAACGAAATAAAAAATAAATAAATAAAAAAGAGAAAAAGCAAGAAATCTTTAAGATGAGCGAGACCCGCCCGTTCCCGGGTCTCGCAGAGATGAGTTGAGTTGCATTGTGGGCCTCTCTATGCATCCTTTGGTAATGTTGCTGAGTTCTTGCACTTTTTTGTCGTCATGGTTACCTTGCCGTTTGGACATTGGGCCTGATGCATGATAGGAGAATGTAACGATCTTCTTTGCATGCCACTCTTTTAAATTAATTATTACTATTATTTTTCCTATATATATTATATATATAATTTATTTTTAAATTCTGATTTATTTGAAGTAGATTTATTCTTTTCTTATTGTTTCCTTTTGGGTTTTTTGCTTTCTCTTGGTTTCTTCTTTTGGTTTGGATTGGTTATGCTGTGCTGTAGTTTATTCCAAACGCATTGTGAGAAGCCAGTGTTCCTGCCCCCAATGGTAACTGAGCCCCCCCGAGCCCCTCGAAGAAGAAAGGAGTCACACAGCTCTAACACCTGTCCGTGGAAGTGCTGCTATTCAGGACAAGCCTTGTTTCGGGGGGGGAGAGAGACTGGGGGTTGGAAATCCTGGGTGCTTTTAACAAGGGATCGGACCATTACCCCAATTCACCAGCAAACCTTGGAATAGTATCTGGGGTGTGTGGCACTTGATACGTCCTGTACCCAAACTAAGACCTGCTCCAAGGAGTTGGCCATCGCATACACGGAGCAGCCAGTCTGCTTGCAGATCAGGATGGGGAGAGAGGAGGAGCTCTCTCTTGTGCTACTGAATCCAACTCAGTGATCCCCACCCTCCTGCCTCCTTTGCCACACATGTGCACACACAGGCCCAAATTACCAGGCACTGGATCGTCTCATCACCAGCCTACAGCAAGTCTGCTCTAAAAAGAGGTGACTGGTCAAGATCCCTGCTGCTCCAAAGCCCACTGTGCACCTTCTACCTGTAGCCAGAAGGCTGCAGGGTCTCGGGCCTATTCCTCTTTCCTTACCCCCCTCACACACACACACACTCCCAACCCCGGCTTGTTTAACCAGCTGCTGCCTGGGCACAGATGCACATCAGCAAAGCCAAGTCCAGAAACCCTCCTTTCTGAAGGGATGTGGCTAGAGATGAAAGCGCAGCGGCAGGAGACTCAGGAGAAGCTGGCTTGATGCTTCTGGCAGCTGAATCCTTGTGGTGAATTTTGTTTGGCTTCGGGGATTCTCTCCCGCACGGCCATCCACTCCCCTATCGTCTCTTACTCTCTCTCACACATGCTCACACACTCCGTGGGAGTGACTCCCCAGGCAGGAGCGGGCTGGTGGATTTTTACATGGCACTAGTCAACTTCTGGTTTTGCCTTTGGAAAATGGACTGTCCTTCCCTCCCCGGTGTGTAGCTCTTATCCCCTGCCAGCCAGGCCTCCTTATGCAATACAGGACCAGACACGTGGCTTTCCCAGTGTACAGGTATTAAAGCTGTGTGATTTTTGAGAAATCCAGTGCAGTATTGACACAGTATCTCTGTCTTCCTCTTTCTCTCTCTCTCTCTCTTTCTCACTGTCTGTCTTTCTCTTTCTCTTAAGATGCTGAGATTTCAGTGCTTGGACCCTCAGTGCTGGTATTTCCCCCTCCCCTCCAAATCTCCCCCTTTCCCCTGGTTGTAAGGTACAAGGGTACCACTCAGAAATGCTGCGTTATTGACAGTGTCTTTCTGACGTGGCCAATAGTGGCTCTTCTGACTCCATCTCCAGCGAGACAAAAAACCCTCTATAAAAACATCTATTTAAGAACAGCAGAGTGGGTAGAGCCTGAAACGAGATTTTCCCCCGGACCAGTGCTCCCAGTTAAAATTGCCACTGATTACAGGACTTGCCTTCATGAATAGGAGTTTGAGTTTAAAGATTCAGGTAGAATTAAAAAGGGATTTATACACTTCTTTCGAAAAAGGTTTTGGTCTTTATAAAACATTTCTAATGTGTCCGAATTGCCCTGCCAAGGGTAGAATCGCCCCTCTGCTCTTCAGTGCAGTGGATTCTGCAGATGCATGGTGATCTGGGAAGCTCCTAGGTTTAAATCCAGGGTTTTTTAAAGTTGCAATAATAACAAGTATAATAAAACTAAACAAGACGCAGTGGAATGGCACACGACAAGTCAGTCGAGATCGGATGCTTATTAAACCAGATGCTGTCGCTGCTGCCCAGGAGGTCAGGCTAGATGAACCCAGGAAAAGTCTGTAGTGGTTGAAAGGAGCTGCCCTTGCTGGGCTCATGCGGATAGAGCAGAATTCTCTGAGGGACCTAGAGAAGCAGTGGTCCAGAAGGGCCGGATATCACTGAAGAATATTTGGATATTCTGTGATTTAGGGCCGGATTGTCAAAGGTATTTAAGCACCTGAAGATGTAGCTATAGGACCCTGTTGGGGTTTACAATCAGACCTAAGAAGATTAGGTGCCTAACTCCTATTGGTTTTGATACCCTGAATACCTTTGTAAATCTGAGCCTTAGGGTATGTCTGTACTTCAATCAGACATCCACAGCTGGCCAATGCCAGGATCAAATCTCTGCATGTCTGACTGTCACGTCACTGAGCTGAACCAAAGGGGCCCAAACGTTGCCCAGCAGAGGTGCAACGTTGGTGGTTTACCAGGAACCTAGATAATTCTTACAATGCAGCCATCCTCTTCTTGAAGATGAAGGCTAGAGGCCCCAGAATGTAGTCAGCCATCTCGATTCGAGTGGCCAACTCCTTGGCTCAGGAAGGAGCATAACACACCAGGACTTGAAGTCTCTGTACATCCTCTCCCATGTTAATGATGAGAGAAACCTGCACAGTGCATCTCAGAACTCTGTGGGCTGTGCTTGAGCAACCTCTAAGCATGGAGGGTTGCTGCTTCTGAACTTCCTTTCCTTAGGAGAAGTGAATTGGTTGGGTTTAAGCATCTCCCAAAATGTGCATGGGACGTGGCATCTGATGCATTATCAAGTATTTCAGAAACGCAGCAGTTGTGTTTCTGTAGGTGTGACCCCATCCCTCTCTTTGCCAGCCCAGGAGGGTTAAGATAATCCAGTATGTGTTTAAATAGCTGTACCGTCTCTGTCTCAGGCATACATATAGCAGATCACTCTTACCCGTACTGCATCTGTGCCTTTTCCATTATAGTCTGGCCTTTGCAGTCCAGTTCTTGCTGAGAATGTTCCAAATATTCTTCAGGGTTCTAGGAAAAATGTGACTTGGTATGGGTTCCCAGGTGAAAACAGGCAGCAGTAAATAGCTAATAGAAGAATACATTAAAATCAATTAAAATATATCTCAGTGGGGGTTGGAGACGTGTTTTTGGAGCTGCGTTGGGCCATCTAGCATTCCAGTGAACTCAGCAAGTATAACTTAAACAAATGCATTAAAAATATGTAGAATTTCAAAAATAATCTCATTTAGGCACCTGACTCTGAAATCAATGGGAGTTAAGCACCTAAATACCTTTGAAGATCTGAGTCCCAGCCCCCTACCCTAGAGAGCTGGGCAAGTTTGGGTCACTCAGGATTGTTACTCCAGAGCTGTCTGTTGCTCCAAATGCCCCTCAGGAGCCATGTGGAATGGGGTCCTGTTGCTAAATCCATGCACTTCCGATACCTGGTAGAGGCTAGAGAGAGGAATTGCAGGACCATTCTAGAACACAGAGAATAGCAGGGGAGTGTCATTCTGTTGCAGGATGCTCACAGCTTCTAAAACCCTGGGACAGGGTGTGTGTGTGTGAGGGAGTCTTAATACCAATCCAGAATAGTGTTAATATATTTTAGAATGCATCCAAGGTTGGGGGATGTAATGCCACTCTTGATCCCTGCCACCTCATTCTCGATCCCCTGTAAGTCCATTTTCCAGAATTCTGTTAACATGTTCTGGAATTCAGGGAGGGGGAGTGACTGTAATACATTTCAGAGCACCACCCCTACCCAAAAGTGTCATCATAGAAAGTCACTCCAAGCAAGGGGAGGGACGCCCTGTACAAGTTTGGGGTGTCCTTAGCTCTGAAATTCGAGAGTTTAAATATATGTATACACAAAGCGAACAAACAACTTTGCTGTGTTTCTGCAGAAGGATTTCTCACCAGGAAAAGCAACTGGAAACAAAAATATATATGTGTATCTATAAAGGGCACTTTGCAGGAACACTGTGCTGTACTGATCTCGAAATCTCTGCCTGCCTGTGTCTCTTACACCTTTTGCATCGCTGTTCTCTTTGTTTTAGGGGAAAAAAATTAGATTACACCTTGTCAAATTAAAAAAAAAAAGCCTGTGTCTAATATTATAGCAGCTACAATGGAGCTGCTTGGAAATCAATTGGGTTTAGATTATTTTGTATTCACTCATGCAACAGCAAAAAACAAATTTTTTAAAGACCAGAGATGTTCAGCCAGCCGGTCGCTCAACTGATGTGTTTAAATGACAAAATAATCGCCATGATTGGGAAGGGACTGAAGGCAAAATTTCCTCCTGACCAAATCCAGATTTTGGTCCGATTTTTATCTGTATAGGATTAATGAAATTAGGAAGGAGCTGGCAGGAGGAGGAAAAACTTTTTGTCCTCTGGAGGGACAGAGGTGGGAAATCTGAACGGCATCTTGCCCCAGTGGAGCGAACTGCAATTGGATTGGGAGACGAAGGAGGGGGTCGGAAGAGGGAGAGGCGGCTGTCTGGAGAACAGAGGGGCAGAGAGAAAGCTTCCTTTTGGGAGGGGAGGACAGGTGTAATCTAAACTTCACTAATAATGTAGAGGCTGCACATTATTTTGGCACCCTTTCCCCTACTCCCCCGTCCTCATTTTGGAGTAAGACGGAATGACTCCTGTCTCACCAAAATGGCCGATAATGTCCGCCTTCTCACCTCATTCGGAGCAGCAGCTTGCTGAGTGTCAAAACGTTAACACCATTTGGTTTTGTTTGGTGCTTTCAACCAGTCACTTCACTTTTATTCCTTCAGTCTTAATTTTCTCTTTTATTTATTTATTTTCCTTCTTTTTTGAGTTGGTTTAATGTGAATCGGGGTTTGAAGTGACGGGTTCTTGTCTAGCATCCCCTCCCTTTCCCCCATCCCAGTATCTTTTTTTTTTTTTCCTGAGCTAATCCGGAAGGGGGTTAGAAAGTGGAGTCAGTGGGTTTCGTCGGCACAAACTGATCGATCAGTCCTCAGATTTCTCTCACCAGCTGCGTCCTGGGAACACCTTTTAAGGACGGATTCTGGTGTTGCAAAACCCAAACCTGGATCTTCCAGTGTCTCTTCCAATCAGGTCTGTAAATCTGCCCCTTAGAACATCAATGTCTCTCATCACATGGATCTTCTGGCTACCTTTCTAACTGGGGAGAGAAAAAAAACCCTTGGCAATGTTAATGAGTATTGTCTTGTTGGTCATGACTAATTGAAAATGCCACTCGCAGAACACAACCTGTGTTAACTTCCCTGCATTAGGAGGAAGCAGCAGTAAAACCAGTGGGCTTTACCTGGCCGATCGGAAGATAAAAACCACAGCCCTTCTTTAATCTGTTCCGTTGCTAAAGAATTGGATGTTGAACAGAGTTTAACTCAGGGCACAGATACACAGCCAACCTAATATCACAAGTCTTACTATGTGTCACGTTGCGTATAGTGAGCCTCTCTTAAGAATGTGTGTTGAAGTAATTAGCTAGAACCACAAGCCTCTAGCATTTCGTTCTTAAAACCATGTCTGTTGCACTACTCAAAAAGTGCTTCCAAGAGTCTGGTGGCCACTGAAAAAGTGTGTGTGTGTGTGTGTGTGTGTGTGTGTGTGTGTGTGTGAGAGAGAGAGAGAGAGAGAGAAAGAGAGAGAGAGAGCGAATGAGTCTGTACAACAGATCTGGGCTTCTAGAAAATTGGGGAGAAGACGACATCCAATCCAAATGTCCCCAGAGCACAGGGAGGGTTGGATCCTGAATCTTAGCTCAGTTTGAGGGTCCGGTGCGAAGGTGGAAGGGGGAAATGAGAGGCACGTGTTGGATGTCGTTTGCTATTGTACTATTTGTATTATGTAGCACCAAGGAGCTCCAGGTATGGGTCAGGACCCCGTTGTACTGGATTCTGTACAAACATGGGGCAAAGAGACCCGTCCCCGCCCTGAAGAACTCACAATCGAAGGATAGCAGTTACAGATCCCAACACAGCTGTTTCCATTTTTCCCATCTCTCCACCCCCCAAATTCTGCTTTTTATCCTGATGCTGCACATGGGGAGAGGCTGTCAAAGAAACCTGGAGAGCCACCCAGAAATGCGTCATGGTTAGGGTCATGCTAGGCAGCAGTTAAAGGGAAATGAAGACAGAGTCCAGTAGCTGTAGCAGATAGTTCCTTCTCTGTTGTCATTCACAGCTGGAACGGTTTTAAGGCGGAGGTTGTGCTC
The DNA here is from genome assembly GCF_020497125.1 of Mauremys mutica. Taxonomy (NCBI): domain Eukaryota; kingdom Metazoa; phylum Chordata; order Testudines; family Geoemydidae; genus Mauremys; species Mauremys mutica. The sequence continues at coordinate 7,395,890 of NC_059095.1, forward strand.
AGCTAGGTGGCTGTGGGGAGTGCCTGTGACGAGGCTGCATTCATTTTCTGTCTGGATCGCCTACCAGCTTGGTTGCGGGAGGAGGAGAGATGACATGCATCATCCCCCGTACAGCCCCTCCCCAAGCCTGGGGACATGGGGTAACTAGTGCTGCAGAGTCAGCAGATACTTAGCTCTCAAAACCCATGGGAAAGGGTGGCAATCTGGCCCTGTAGCCGCACTTTGGGTGTCAGGGTCCTCCGCAGTGGATCTCACCCCCTGGTGACAGGTCCAGAACCCTGTCTCCTCTCCTTTCCGGTGAGTTTCAGTCTGGCGAAGTAAGGGATGGTAGCTCCATGCCCTTAACGCCTCCCTCCCCGCCCGAGCCCGTTTCTAAAATCGGTCTGCCTGGCTCTAGGTGTCAAACAGGACAGAGCCCCAGGGAGTGATGGTTATTTTGCCACAGCTGCCCTTTAGCGCTATTGGAGATGACACCTGAACTGCGTGGTGACTTGTGTTGCCAGCTGGATTCCATGGGGTGTCAGGGCTGCATGGAGTGAGATTTGGTCTGCGCTCTCTGCCCACTGGCAGATCACTTACAAAGTGTCTGACACCCCCACTCCTTCCACTGCCACCAGCACAGACCATTCCTGTGGTAGAACACAGTGCGCATTTGTAGAGGACATTCAGTGCCGTCTAATGGCGAAAACAAAGACGGGGAGTCAGGACTCCTGGGTTCTGTTGTGGGCGCTGCCGATGACTCGTTGACCTTGGGCACATCACTTCCCTGCTTTAGTTTCCCCATCCGTACAAGGGGGATAATAAATAACACGAACGTCTGAAAAGCTCAGTGAGATCCTGGGATGAAAAATACTAAAGCAGGGCAAAGCCACTGTTGTATTTTTGTGCTGGGAATTATTTGCCCCAGTGTGAGAATCCCGGAGGCAGCTCGGCTCTGGGAAAGAAGGGAGGTAGGGGTTACAAGAAGTCTATTGCAACCCTAAATGAATTGTTTCTAGAAGCAGAACCCCCACTACCCCTCTGCTCTTCTTGGGGTCACCTCCCAGTCCTTCCAGTTGTCTCTGATAACAGCGTCAGGGGCTCCCCTGGTTGCATTTGATTTTGCTCATCCGGCTGCTGCTTATGAAACCCAGCCTGGATGTGAGCAGCCAGAGCTCTCTGCTGAGTCTCTGACTGCTGCTTAAACCTCCTTGCCCCAAGGCTCTGACCTAGACACTGACCCAGAGCATCTCAGCTTGTGAAATCTCATGTCAACAGTCCAATAGGAGCGGTACAGTTATTAAAATAAATAGCAGCCGTGATGGCTTCTAGTCTGGCTCTCTTGCTGCTCAGCCCCTACCGGACCTCCAGCGAAGGGCCCTCTGGGTGTTTCCTGTCGTCACTGCCCTGAGCCCTGCCTTGCCTGCATTCGTGTGCTCTCTGTATGGCTCCCCTGCTAATGCAGGCGTTGTTGTCATTTCGTGTGTGTGTGAGAGGGGGAGAGAGAGAGTGTGAGCGAAGCTTCTTTAAACCAGGATACTGCCCACAGAGATGCTGCACCTTACCAACACTTTCTGTCCTTGCATTGCTGTGTGGCCAACCATATTCCAAATTCTCACCCTTCCCGGGATCTCGGTCTGGCATCGAGACCTGCCGTTTGCTCCCCACTTGGTATATGTGCTAACTGCCATTAAAGCAGCCGAGCGGTAATGCTGCACTGAGGGCCTGAAAAACAGAGCGCCTCAGCATCAGTGTGGGGTGTTGCAAATCGGCACGTCAGCTGGGCAGCCCTCAGCTTGTGTTTTGTGAGTGGCCCCTGTCCCCCATCCTCCACCCCCACCAGACACGCACAGGCAACGCTGGTTTGTTCCCTTCAGACTCCGATTCTCAGCACTCCGCCCCCATTGAACGATGCTTTTCAGTTCCGAAATTCTGATTTCTTCTTCCTTTCTTTTTTTCTTTCTTTATTTTTTCTTTTAATTAACCTCAGTTTGAATTTAACTGTCTTGTTCTGTTTCCATGACAACTTGGTGTTTGCATCCCACCCGCCGTTGTTTGTTGCTGTCAATGCTGTTTGCTGACTGGATCTTGTCCGTCAGTGTGTGTCTCCCCATTTCTCCTCAACCTCCCCCACCCCACCTGCCCCAGGAAGTGACATATCAGCCCCTCTTTGGAAGACTCATTCCCACCCCCACTCCCCCGATCTGTCTGCATGTGACTCCCCACCTGTTTCTTTTTAAGTACTCTCCATCTTGTCTCAGGTGTGACTGGCGCAGTCTTCGTGTGGCTCCATTTTCTGAAATGCCACCAGCTCCAGGGAAGCAGCCAGGACTCTCTGCTCTTGTCAAGGCCGAGCGACCCAGAGGATGGGAGCAGCACCTGAGGCACCTCCAGCCCTCCTTGCTAGGGCTAAGAACTTCCCTGCATGGGGGGCCTCCTGCCCATTTGCCCCAGCCAGAGCCAATGGCCAAGTGTGTTTAAACCCTGTCACTCAGCCATTGCTGGTGTCTAGGCGCTTCTCAGCCAGGCCCCGGGGGAGGAGATGCCTCCCCACTCTCCTGAACCAGTAGGTCCTGCCAAACCCTCCCCAGCCAGGACCGGGATGTAAGTGAGGCTATACACCCTCCCAGCCCTGTTTCTCTCCCCAGCTCGGGTCAAGGTGGGGATGCATTCATGCCCCTGTCCCTTGGGATCTCCCTGGTGCCGAGTCTCCATGCTCTTCATTGCCTGAAATCCTTGACTCGCCTTGTCTTCCCCCCAAGCTCTGCCCCATGGGTGCTGCTGCCCTCTCTGGCTGACTGCACAGAAGCGGGTCTGGTAGCCAAGTGGGGTGAGCTCCCCTTGAGATGGAGACATCTGGGGGAGAAGGCAGAGGCTAATTTTTCCATCGAGCTTCCAGCCTGTTGGTAGCAGGGAGAGGGATACTATCATTAGTCGACTAATAGGCTTCCGGTGGAGGTGCCCCTTCCAGAGAACCTGGTTGGTGCTATTATAATAATGCTCTGTGGTTCTTCCCCTCTGAACGATATGGGCTGCGACACCTCGTAAGCAGCTCATGCAGCTGCCAGGTGGCTCAAATTCTTCTCCTTTCTCCAAGCAAAGAAGAAGATCAGGAACAGAGGTTAGATGGGCAGGTGGCTGGGCTGGATAGTTGAAGCTAAGGCAGATATGGAGAGCAAAGCCTTTGCAAGTAGCTTGGGCTGTGATCACTCTCCTTCCCCCCCCCCCCGGTGCCGCAGAGTACAGCATTTCCAGCCCCTCTGCAGGCTGGGCGTTAAAACTTGAATAATGGAGGTTTCGGTTCACTGGCAACTCCTAAAAATGGGGGGAGGGGAGAATTGTTTTGGAACAAAACATTTTGTGGGACCAGTAATTGGATGTTTTGTGTCAATGAAGAGCATTTTTTAATATATATTTTTTTAATTTTAAAAATAAAATTGAAGGAAATATCAGAACCAAAAGACATTTTGAACCCAAAATTTTAAGCATCTGAACTTTTATAGGGCTTTATTTTTTGCAGGGGGAGGGGAGTTTCAGCTGTAAAATTTCACCCGCTGCTAATTAAAACTCCGTCCTTCCCCCACAGAAGGGTCAGACCTTGTTTCTCCAACTGTTCCACCCCATGGGAGAGAACCCCCTCTAATGGGCTGTCTCCTCTCCCAGCAGTGCAGTGCCCCACCCCTCTTCCCCCATCTTCATTCCCAGAATACTGCAGGCCACCATTTGAGAACCACGGGTTAAGGAGCAACCTGAAGCTGGGTTGGTGCCGTAAGCTAGAGGCTGATCCAGAACACCAGGTCTAAGGAGATCTGAAGCCACCATGACCCAGTGGGGAGAGCTGCTGGGCCTGATTCTCCTTGGCACCAGTTTTGTATGGGTTACGCTCCCAATGACTTTAGTGGAGTTGCTCTGGATTGACCGTGATGTAGGAGTGAGGAGAATCAGGGCTCATCACAACCACTGGTGTCCTTACTCGCTGAGTACGTGCAGGAATTATCTGGGTATCTCTGAAGCCAGCAGGGACTCATCCTCACACGGATCTTTCCCCTGTTGCTACGATTATACCTGCAGCCTCCACGACCTTTGTTCCTTTGCCCTCACTCCTGGGATGGGATGTTGCCCCGTTCAGCTCTCTCCCCACAGGGACTACATCTTTCTAGGTCACCTGCTGTCTGCCCATGATCCCTCTTGGACTCTGGGGGGGTGTTACGCCCCCTCTTCCCCCGTACACAGACTCAATGGAATAAATAATAGGGGGTTCATCCAGAGACAGATGGGGGGGCTCATGGAGATCGTACTCCCCTAGGGCCAGCCCTTGGGCAGGGAAAGGTTTCCATGCGCCTTGGGCAGCGGCTGCAGAGTTAGTCTCTGGGTTGGGTTTTAATGACTAAACTTCTCTCTGGTCCCCGTCTCCTGCTTTGACGTGTGAGGAAACCACGCAGCGGGTCCCTCCGTCCCCAGTCACTTCAGAAAATGGAGCCACGGAAACCGCGCCCTCTCCTTTGCGTCCATGTTCTTCCTGTGTAAGGTCTGGAAGCTGCATCCACTTCTCTGCTAAGGAGATGCACAGAACATGTCACTGTTTTCTCAACGTTAAAGTTTCATTACCTTGTTTTTCTTATTATTATTAATTCTATTCTATTTATTATTCTGCCAGGGCTGAGATGTGACAATGTGAGCCACCACATTGGGTCACATCAGCTAGAAAAAGTATGCAGCATTAAAGTCGGTTTCCCCCTCCCCTTCCCCGTCTCTCTCTCTCTCTCTCTCCACTCTCCTCTTCTTCCTTCTCTCTTTCTGTCTCTTTCTTTCTTCAGTATCCATGTGGGCATTTGCTAGTGGCCCATAAGTTATACTCCTCTGCATTTTCTTCTCTCTCTCTCTCTGTCTCTCTCTTTTATTTTAACCTATTTTGCATGATGTTTGTGACTCTGAGAGCTGCATCTATCGATGGAACCGTGTCAGATCTTAAAGAGGCTTCGTTAGGGTTTCTATACCCGAAAACCACAAAAATTTCATTAGAGTTTCTCATCTTTCCCACTTTCTCACGTTCCAGGTGCGGGGCGGGGGGCTCCTTCCTCCTGGACGGTTCTCTCACACACACAAACACATCCTAAATTCTAGCCTGCTCTGGGAGCTCCCCCTGTCTTTTTACCTCTCAGGTGGCTTCTCTGGACTTTGGGGCAGGAGGCCTCTTTCTCCTACTTGATTTCTCCTTGGATTCTCCCCCCCCTCTCAGGGTCTCAACAAGCTGAAGGCCTTTCCAACAAGAGCAGAGCCCTGAGAGGAAGCTTTCCTCACCCCCTCCCCACCCGAGCTCCTCCCCCTCTTCCTCTGTTCCCCTTGACACTGGCCAGAAATGAGAGCTCGCTGGTGTGAGATTGGTCCTTTCCATGGGGCATGAATCTGCTACTCTGGAGAGGACCAACATGGCGGTGGGCTTGTTCCAGATTTCCATGGGAGAAGGAGGTGGAGCAGGCGAATTAGATCCCATTAACAAAGGGGAGGTGGCAGGGGCTCTGGGGGGGGGTCGGGGGGAAAGCTGGGGCCCGAGCAGCTGTGGAGGAGATTGTTCGACGCGTGCAATGCCGGCACTTGTCAAGTAAAGATGAGAAATTGCTAATAAATTTTTGTGTATTTATCTGTGCTGTGATGGGTCTAATCTTGATCAATGGAACCCTGTTGCTATGAAATATCGCTTTATGTCTATATTCTATATCTTGTTTGTGAAGTAAAATTTATTTGAAGTTTAATTTTTTTGGTTTTGGTTTTTTGAATTTTTTTATTTTGTTTTTGTTTTTTTAAATAAAGGAAAAAAAAAGATGAGCCCCGTTTATATTTAAATTATCTTCTGCTCTTTTTTCTTTCTCCCCTTTTCTTTCTTTTTTCTTTTTCCCTTTTTTTCCTTTTTTTCTTTTCTTTCTTTCTTTTTTTTTTGTGTCACCTCTGTGCGTCTCGTCCGCAGTTCGCCGGGTGGCACCTCGCTTCTCCATCCTGCCCGTCAGCCATGAGATCATGCCCGGGGGTAACGTCAACATCACCTGCGTGGCAGTGGGTTCTCCCATGCCATATGTGAAGTGGATGCAGGGGGCAGAAGACCTGACGCCTGAGGATGACATGCCGGTGGGCCGCAACGTCCTGGAGCTCACTGACGTCAAGGACTCGGCCAACTACACCTGCGTGGCCATGTCTAGCCTGGGGGTGATAGAGGCTGTGGCTCAGATCACAGTGAAATGTAAGAGAATGAGCATGTGGGGGGCGTGACCATGCATGTGAGCGTGCGCACGTGAGCGACCATGCAGGTGCATGGCCATCTGTATGAGCATGCACATCTATGCAAGCGTGAGCCACCATGCGGGTGAGCATGCACGAATGAGTGTGTGGTTGCATGACCGTGCAGGTGAGCATGTGGGTTCGTGGTCATGCTTGTGAGCATGTGGCTGTGTGTGGAAGTGTGCAGGTGCATGCGAGCATGTGGTTGTATGAGCACGTGAGCGTATGGGGTCATGCTCATGCACGTAGGCACCTGGTGGTGTGTGCGCGAGATCAGGGATGAGCATGGTTGTGTGAGCATATGGGTACATGACTACATGTGATCATGTGGGTGTAAGTGCACACGAGTATGGACAAATACACATGTGCGTGCATGAGCTTGCAAAGGGATTGGTGTGCATGTATGTGTGTGCAGATGCTTGTGAGTGTGCATGTGAGGATGGCATGCTAGTGTGTGGGTTTTCAGTGTGCCCGTGGTACAAAAAAAATCCCCAACTGATTGGAAGCCACCAGTTTCCATCACTGGCTTGGGCGTTTCCTGGCTTTAGCAGCTGTTATTTATCAGGAGAACCGAGATTCAAACCTGTATGTTTTGTTTTCATCCGGGGTCACAAGGCTGACTGGCCTATGTGTGGGGAGCCTTGAGCGGTCGGGGACTGGGGCTTGCATCCCACTCTTGTTTGAGGGTTCAGAACCTGCCCATCTCTGGCATGCAGTTCCTTCGCCACAGCCTCATCTTGGTGTCTTACGGAAGCCTTCTCTGTTGCCTCACCACATGGGAAACGCAGCTTGAAGCTTGTGATTCCCAAGAGGAGCACAGACGTATGGCTTGAAGACTTTCCTCCTCAGCTGGGGAGCATGAGCAGCAGATCCCCTTGGCTGGGAGAAGTGCAGAGTTGATGTCAGCTCTGAGCACTGACCCTGTCTATAAGGGAATTTGGGGAGAAGGGCAAGGGATGCCTTCATAAGGGCCTGAGAGAAGGGCGTAAATGGAAACTAGATCCCCCTTGGCCAGAGCATGTGGGAAAGGGAGCTCTGTCAACAGCGGGGAACAGAGACCCCTTGGAATCATTGCACAAAACTCCACCTGAGTTGTTTGCGCAGGAAGCAGGTTGAGACGCTGGCAAAAGGATGCCTGGGGCTGGATTGAAAACACTCCTTTGCTTTTCTGTTTCTTTTCTTTTTCCTGTCTCATAATATTAACCTTAAAAGCTGATGGCTATGATGCATTGTTCGAATATTCTACCTCCCCAGATATGGAACCTATGTCCCGCTGGCAGGTTCTGCCTTTTGTCTTTATCTTTCTATTCCTGTATGAAAGTAACTGCAATATGTTCCAGCAAGAAAGTTGAACAGGGAGGGTAGATCTAGAAAGGGCCTGAGTCTACAGCATGTGCTTGGAGGGATTTAGAGTATGTGCTTCAGGCGATGGTCTAGATCATGCGTTTGGGTAAACCCCAGGTGCAGAGCATGTACTTGGGAGTTCTTGAGTTTGTGCTTAGGGGGAGCCCAGATCTAGAGTGCAGACTTGGGGGAGACGGTGGGTCTAGAGAGCACATTTGGAGGGGTGTGGGGGTGGGGAAACCAAAGCAAACTTGTTCACTTATAGCTTTCTAGACCAAGGAGGACTGGGTAGTTCTAGAGAAAGCTGTCCAGTAACTGCATACTGTAGGCACAGAGAGAGCCAGAGATGCCCAGGTCCAGGGACAGCTAGTGGTATTTAAGGAGATATTTTTCTATATTCTAAAGGAGTTGGGTGTGAAACCAGCTTTCCGCAGCACATTGGGATGTTCAGTTGAAGTCTGGGTTAACGATTCCAGATGTTTTGTTGAATGCTTCCTTTTGATGGAGCAGTTTAAGAAGGGTAATAAAGAGCGTAACTAGGTTCATAATATTTCAGCAGCATTTTACTGAACAGCCGCGCTGTGATCTGTACCGCGCTGCGAGCTCTCAGAGCCCTAACTTGCCAATTAGACAACGTTTTAACATATGGTTCTAAAGTGTTTATTCTTCCCCATCCTCAGCGCTGCCCAAGGCTCCCGGGACGCCTGTGGTAACAGAAACCACGGCAACCAGCATCACCATCACCTGGGACTCGGGGAACCCCGACCCTGTGTCTTACTACGTCATCGAGTACAAGTCCAAGAGTCAGGATGGCCCTTACCAGATCAAAGAGGACATCACTACGACGCGTTACAGCATCGGAGGACTCAGCCCCAACTCGGAGTATGAGATCTGGGTGTCTGCCGTCAATACCATTGGGCAGGGGCCTCCCAGCGAGTCCGTGGTGACCCGCACTGGGGAGCAGGCGCCAGCTAGTGCTCCTCGCAGCGTCCAGGGGCGGATGCTGAGCGGCACCACCATGATCATCCAGTGGGAGGAACCGGTGGAGCCCAACGGGCAGATCCGCGGCTACAGGGTGTATTACACCATGGAGCCGGACCAGCCGGTGAGCAACTGGCAGAAGCACAATGTAGACGACAGCCTCCTGACCACAGTGGGCAGCCTCTTGGAGGATGAAACGTACACCGTCCGGGTCCTGGCCTTCACTTCCGTGGGAGATGGGCCTCTCTCTGACCCCATCCAGGTCAAAACACAGCAAGGAGGTGAGTTCTGGGCCCACGTAGACACGGACAGGCTGAGCTGCTGCAGGCGGCTTCTGTAGGGAGAGACGGTTAGCTGGCTCACAGCGCAACGATAACACGGGGCCCAGGGCTCTCTCCAGAGCACCTCCTCTTTACTGATCATCTTTATAGAATCATAGAATATCAGGGTTGGAAGAGACCTCAGGAGGTTCTAGTTCAGCCCCCTGCTCAAAGCAGGACCAACCCCAACTAAATCATCCCAGCCAGGGCTTTGTCAAGCCGGGCCTTAAAAACCTCTAAGGATGGAGATTCCACCACCTCCCTAGGGAACCCATTCCAGTGCTTCACCACCCTCCTAGTGAAATAGTGTTTCCTGATATCCAACCTAGACCTCCCGTTCTGCAACTTGAGACCATTGCTCCTCGTTCTGTCATCTGGTACCACTGAGAACAGCCTAGATCCTTCCTCTTTGGAACCCCCCTTCAGGTAGTTGAAGGCTGCTGTCAAATCCCCCCTCACTCTTCTCTTCTGCAGACTAAATAAGCCCAGTTACTTCAGTCTCTCCTCATAAGTCATGTGTCCCAGCCCCCTAATCATATTCATTGCCCTCCGCTGGACTTTCTCCAATTTTTCCACATCCTTTCTGTAGTGGGGCAAAATTGTGCACAGTACTCCAGGTGTGGCCTCTCCAGTGCCAAATAGAGGGGAATAATCACTTCCCTTAATCTGCTAGCAGCGTTCCTACTAATGCAGCCCAATATGCCATTAGCCTTCTTGGCAACAAGGGCACACTGTTAACTCATATCCAGCTTCTCGTCCACTGTAATCCCCAGGTCCTTTTCTGCAGAACTGCCGCTTCGCCAGTCAGTCCCCAGCCTGTTGCGGTGCATGGGATTCTTCCAACCTAAGTGCAGGTCTCTGCACTTGTCCTTGTTGAACCTTATCATATTTCTTTTGGCCCAATTCTCCAATTTGTCTAGGTCACTCTGGACCCTATCCCTACCCTCCAGCGTATCTACCTCTCCCCCTAGTTTAGTGTCATCTGCTTAAGTGTCTTAGGCTTAAATAGAAATAGCTATTTGGGGAAGAAGCACTGTCCAGCAGCTGGAACCAGAGGACCTAGGAGTAAGGACTCCTGGGTTTTGTTCCTAGCTCTTGTCAGGGGGTGTGTGGTCTAGTGGTTATAGCAGGCAGCTAGGAGACAGGAGTCCTCTGCTCTATCCTTGCCTCTCTGTGTGGCATTGGGCACGTCATGGTAAAACAGTGCCTCGGTTTCTCCACCTCTAAAGTAGGTTGACTAATACCCCCACCTCCCAAAGTGTGGTGTCTCTAAAGGATGCTGAGAGCCTCTAATCAAAGGTACTGCAGGAAGGCAGAGCTGTATTCTGTCTGTATCAAGTGCTACCTGTTGTGGCAGGCATATGAGAGGGTTTTAGAAGTCAAGTGGGATATGCTGGCTGTACTCGTCTGCATGTCGTTACCCAGAATGCTCTGTGAATGAACGGAGGATTTGACCTCGCTTCTGGCTGAGTTCCTCCGAGTACCCCTCTCTGTCAGAAATGCATACCCCTTCCTTCCCTGGTAATCAGGAGCCCCATTCTGGCTGCAGGCCAGGGAAGTCTGTTCTCTCTACGTTATGGTTCCCGGAACCGTGCAAGCCATGGAGCGGCTGAGACCGTCTCTCAAGGGTAGGGGGCTGTGTCCTGCATTGCGTGGGACGATGGACACCATGATCCAGGACTGTCTTGTCTCCAGCAACTGTGGATGGTTTTCTGTCCTGGCCCTGCAGGGTGACAGACACTGGGCTCCTGTAAAGAAAAGCCCCTGCCTTCCTGTAGGCGCGGTGAGAAAGAGTCAGGACCACGCACCCATATGCTACTTATGGATAAGCCTTGTGTGTATGTGGGTGGGGGCGGGGGGAAGAGTCTTCTAAATAGCCCAGTAATCTTGGGCCTGTCTCTCTCTCCTCTTCTGCGCTGGCTGTCCAACCCCACCCCGTGGATTCCTCCTCGGTCTATTTTAGTTCCTGGGCAGCCGATGAACTTCCAAGCGGAAGCCAGGACGGAGACCAGCATCAGAGTATCGTGGAGCCCTCCCCGGCAGGAGATCATCACGAAGTACGAACTCGGCTACAGGGAAGGAGATCGCGGCAGGGAGGTGAGTGCCGCCAGGGAGGCCTGGGGGATGATGGTTCCGCCCCTTTCCCCTGCAGAATGGTGAGACCCTCCCTTAGCTGGGGGGCATGGGAAGTTAGGGTGGGTTTTTTGGGGGGGTGTTCATGTCTCTGCTCTGAGTTTTTATTTTTTCTTCTCTTCCCCCACTCTCCCCCCCCACCCATCCCCCACCTCCAGGTGTTGAAGACCTTTGAGCCGACGACCTCGTTCACAGTGGAAGGTCTGAAGCCTAACACTGAGTATGTCTTCCGGCTGGCTGCCCGCTCGGCTCTGGGCCTGGGGGCCTACACCCCGGAGGTCAGGGAGCGGACCCTGCAGTCTAGTAGGTGTCTCTCCTTTCCCAGCCTTGTCTGAGGGGAAGACAGTCAGGGAGCCACAGATGGCGGGTACAGGGGTATGGAACCGTGGGGAGTTCACGGCACCGTCCTCACAGGAGAGGATTGCGCGGCTGGGGTACTCTGTGGGGAGGGGGTTGTCCCGGTACTTACGGATCCCACCGCCTCCCTCCTCACTGATCTAGATCGCCAAGATTTGGGTGGGCCGGGGGCCAGGGCGTGAGTTAGCACCACCCATCCAAGAGGAGCAGCTTAACGAGCTGGGCGGCTTAACGAGCTTGACACAGTCCCCATCGGCCCTTCGTGCTGAGCATGCTCAGTGAGGGTGGCTTCCCGCCACCACCTTTGAAGCTATGGGTCGTTAACAAGCAGAAACTGAGCCGGAGCTCCCGGGGAGGGACACAGGAGGGGCTTAAGAGAGCTCTCTGCAAGAGGTTTGTGAGCCAGGAGGGTAGATGATGATTAATAAAACTAACATTGTCATCGGTCTGAGGGAAAGCAGCCCCCACCTCATTGTTCATAAGCGACTTCATAGCCTGCGGAGACAGGCCATTGGGGCTTGTGCAGAGCTGGAGAGAGGGGGACTGCGGGGAGGGGGGGTTAACGACACCAGGATGGAGTGTATGTAACCCAAATGTGCTGGTTTTAGTTTAATGGATTGTCTCCCTTCGCTGTTGCCCTGGGGATGACTAGCCCTGGATGGCAATATTTCAACCTGGGCTTTTCACAGATCTTTGCTTTTAAATGAGGTGTTTTTTCACTGCATGAGTGGCTGTGGCAGCTGTTCTTTGTGTTTTCTGTCTCCTCTCATCTCTACTAAATCCCTCGGCCGCAGTTTGGAGTAGCCGCGAGCAGAACTAGCTCAGAAATGGCTCTGGTCAGCGGGTGAGAGCGCAAGCGAGCTCCCATCGCTCACAGCCCTTAACAAGTGGGAGCAGCAGCCTCTCAGCCGGGCGGCCCTCCTCGTCTTTCCATTTTAATTGTCAGCTCCCCTGCTGTCTCTTGCCCACGAGCAAGAAGAAAGGGGAGTTTCTGTTTTTACTTCAGACAGAATTTCTTACCGGGGCTTTCTCAAGCCTCCAGTCCATTCAGAGATTTGCTTGGTTGTTTGTTTGCTTCCTTCCTTGAAATGTTTTTGTTTGTTTTTTATAAAAGTCGGTATCTATATAAAAAGAAATTTTTTTCCTGGCTTTGCTGAAACACCGCTGGTTCCAGTTCTGACCCAGTTCGGTACCAGTAGAAGGAACCAGATGTCCTTGATCAGCACCAAGAAATAAAAAGAATGAATCGAAAGGATCAAGAATAGGTGTCAAAACTTTCCCACACTCTGCTTCTGTTTTACTAGAGCTTTTTGTTCTGGAGTCATGGGGCTGGTGGGGGGAGGATTTGGGAACTAGGCTTTCTGGTTGGATACAAGCAGTCCAGAGGGGTGAGCGTCACGGGGTGGAAAATGGCTGTAGGGCCTAGCGATGCTGGAGGTTTTCCAAAAAAAAAAAGAGGAGATGGGAGGTCGGGGGCTTCTTTGGGGATCTTTCTATCCTGGCACTTGTCCAGGAGGAGGTGTGGTTTGTTCCATTGGTCTGCAGCTCAGCTGTAGAGGGATAGCCGTCAGTTTCACGAATTTAACGCTCTTAAGAACCTCGGCTGGGGGAGCTGTCAACATTTTGTAACGTGGTGAAACATTTTTTCCTGGCCGGCTGCTGGATGAACAAGTCAATTCTCCCCGGTCCGGGTGGCATCCTCGGCTCACAGACCTTCTGGCTCGGGCAGGCTTTTGTGTCTTTCCTCTGCAGTCCCTTTTCCGCTCAGCTCCTTCCTGGCCTGCTCCCTGCCTCTCTTTTTCTCCCCATCCATCTACCTGCCTGCCTATCTGTCTCTCTCTGCATGCCCTCACAACCCAGTGAAGCCAGCTCCCCGCACCGTCTGTCTCTCTTACTGCCTGGGCAGTTTCCCACCTCGTCTCTGCAACACCAACGCTTTCCCCACCCCAGCCACCTGCTGTGGTGTTCTGTGTGGTTTTTTCCCCCACCAGTCTCAGCTGTCACACACATGCATGCCTGGCCCGCAGCCCCTCCCTGCATGCATCCCCTGCACAGCCCCCTCCACCTCTCTTGTCAGGGTGGCTCTCCCGAGCATCATAACCAAAGTAAAATCCATTAAACTAAAGGTAAAGTATCTTTTTCTTCTTGAAGTAGCTGGGTTTTAACTCTTCAAGTACCAGAGACGTAGATTGGAAAATAATGAATCAAATGCTTGGAGGCCTAAGGCAATGTTGCCTTTTCTAACCTAGCTGTGAAGCCCTTAGAGTTTCTTAATACCCTTCTCATTCAAAAATGTATCCTGGTGTAGGAAGCAGGTGTCACTTGACAGGAGCGAAAGGGGGGTGGGGCGCGATGTGTGGGATGGGTTATAAAGGAACCAGAGGGATTTTCACCTCTCTGCTTCTTCCTAAGAGGGATGTTCCCCCACCCAGTTGCTCTGCTCCTTCTCTCCACCCCAAATAGGCTCTGAGTGAAATTACAATGATCTAAAGTCTATGGTACCTAAAGGGTTAAACGCATTGTATTGTACGAGGTCAGTAAGGGTCATTCTTGTGGCTTGGACAGTCAACTTAAAGCCTGTAAAAGATGCAGCTCAGGTGAGTACTGGCTGGTCTCAAGCTGATTCACAAATACAGTCCACCCTGTCACTGCACAGTCTCCTACGCACCCTGGGTATCCTGCAGCCCCTGGGGGAGGAATGGGCGGGAAGGGGGCGGGAGTCACAAAAAGCTGTCTGCTTGGTGAAAAGAGAGATCTGTGAGCACAGAAAGTGACATGCTTCGCCGTGGGCTCTTTGCTGTCTGGCAGTCCCCTGCGTAGCCAACGCATTTGGTGGAGAGGTGGAGCCCAGGTCCGCAGAGCTGCTTTGTCTACTGCACACAGCTCCCCGGGCTAAGTGACGCATATCACCTGTTACGCACACGCACAACACACACACCCCCCACCCCGGTTCCGTGCAGGTTGGGCTGGATTGTGAAGGAAACTCACTGTGCCATGAATTCCCAAGAGTGTCTCTCCAATGTGGCCAACACTTGGTGGGTGTTTTCATCCAGGTGTTGTGGTCCGTTGAGAGCGGCGTGGGGCACAGGTGCCCCCCCTCCCCTTCCCTGCCTCCCTTTTAACCAGGGAAAGTGCTACAAATGACCCCGAAAGGAGGTCTCGCTCCGGGGACATGCGGCAGGTCCTCATGCTGGGGCTTAGAGGGTGAGTGAGAGAGTGCCAGGCACAGCCACCGCTGATGGAAACAGCGCTCCCAAGCGCAGGCCGGAGCTCCGTGCTCTGCCTACTGGGGCTTTCATTATGAGTGTCAGGAGCCTTAGGCTCGGGATGGAAAGGGTAGGTCAGGTCAGACCCTCTCTGCAGTGGGTTTCGCAGCCCTTGTGGCTTCAGCTGGGTTCAGAGGAGTGGAGGCAGTTTTCGACCCCACCCGCGGGGCTGAGCGTTGGGTGCCAAGGACAGGTAGCTGGAGGCACCTTGGCGCTGTTTCGTCTTCCAGCTCAGTATGAAAAAGGCGTAGATGCCTCTAAATTGCAGAAGGGGACAGCACACCGGCCTGTTTTGCGTCATCATCCTTTATGGTCAGGCCAGGTGGAGAGAATTGTCTGTCACGGGGAATCTGGCCACGCTGTCACCAGTCTGGGTGCTGGTATCTGTCAGAAATAGAATAGATCAGAGACTGATCGTCTGTCATTACTGCAAGAGCTAGGTAGCCGGGGGAGCGGGAGACTAGCCAGCATAGAGGGACTAGTATTTGCCAGGGAAGGGCAATATCCTAAAAGCAAATCGTTTTCAGAAACCCACCAGGAGCTTGGTCTGGCCTCATAGCTCAGTTTCTCTTGTTCTCACGTAAGAAAGTCTTATAAGTTAGCAGTTGAAGTTTGGAAGGTAGGTAAACAGACTGGGATCGTTCTGGAAGGATTTGCTTTATATATCAATATTATTTTATTATGATTTCCTTTTTGAGAGATCTTTCGTTTTGAAATTAATGGATTGATTTATTTTTTGTTTCAAGTTTTTCTTTGGTTGTTTGTTTGACATGTTTTCTATTATTTGACGTGGCTAGCCAGCTGCTGGAGATCGTAACCCCAGGGAGCAGAACTTTGCCTGTTCACTGCACAGAAATCTCCTTTTCTTGATGGGAAGGAGCGAATTGGGGAAATTGTTTTGTTAAAGGAGCCTTGTGAAGGCAGTTTAGGCCCAAAACTTAAGGTTTTGGGTACAGGGAGAGAGAAAAGATCTGACAAAAACTAATCTTAATAGAAGAGTTTGTGTTCAATTAATAAAGAAATCTGTGAAAATCAGGTTTTTTTAAAAAAAAAATCCCATATAATATGAAGTTTGCAACCCAAACACAACAGTGCATGAAAGCCAGAAAGGGAAGCTGACTGTGTAAACAGCCTTGAAAGTGATTAGTCTGTTTGCACTGGCCAAGTGGTGAAAAGTCAGGTCAATTTTTTAAAAGCAAGACGGGGAGATTGTTAAACACCGCAGCAGGGTGTCAGTAATACAAACGACAGGGATTCCAACTCTGTAGTCCTGGGGACGGCGTCCCCCTTCGGTCAGACTCATTACAGACCAGTGTAACGCCATCGGCTTCAGTGATTTTAGCCCTGATTTCCCCACTGTCAGACCATGGTTGAGCCCTGTATGGTCAGCTAAACCCCTGATTTATTTCAGTGGGACTTTGTGTAAGGACTGTAGGGTTTGGCCCAGGAATAATCTTTAAATAACCTTTAAATGGTGGTCAGCACTTATGTATTCATCCTGACGGACATCTTGGGTTTTGCAAGTGCACTCCAAGCATCTGCCCACCCCTGCAGGGGCTGAAAAGCTACCTACGGGGGCTGTGGTTTATCGATTTAGAGCACATCAGCAAACGTGCCTTGCAGATCTGCCTGCCCAGACACACATGTGCGTCACCTGGCCCTTATCAGGCTTACGGATGATGATGATGATGATGATGATAACACATGGGGATGGGGAACTTAAGGCCAACAGTGTCTAATTTAGGTGCTTAACCATGGACTTAGAGCCAGGATTTTCCAAAATGGCTGCTGAGTTTAGGTCCCCGGTCTGAGACACATTTCTGCTTTTCAGGGCCGAGCACCCGGCCTCTGGGAATCAAAGCATCCAAAATCACCAGGGTCAGATTTCCAAAGGTATTTAGGCACCTAAGGATGCAGATAAGTGCCTAATGAGATTTTCAAATGCACCCAAGTGGCTTAGGCATCTCACTCCAATGAGAGTTAAGCACTTTTAGGAGCTTTTGACAATCCTGCCAGGCACACTTCTGCATCTTTAGACACCTAAATACCTTTGAAAATCAGGTCCCTAGTTAGTCCCTTTTGCAAATCTTTGTGTTAAGCCTAGTTTAAAAACTTTGGATTAATGCAACTTTACCAGTTCATCAGGAACATGACTTGCCTTTGGTTGTACCGAAGTTTGCAAGGCTGCTTTAAAATAGGAGCTAAAAGCTGCCCGTCCCAGGAAGGAAGGGCTGGTTGCTCAGTTGTGGCCCAGTCACCCATACCTGAAAATAAAGGACGCGTTGGGCTAGCCCGCTCTGTGTTTTATTCCTTTGCTTTGTAACATTTATGTTCCGATGCCCCCGTTTCATTTCTCTTGCCTTTATTTTTTATTTTAAAAAAAAAACCCAACCCCCTCTCTTCTTTTTTAATTTACCTTCCTAAACCAAATTTTTTGTACGTTTTATTTTAGATTTTTTTGTTATCATTTTCTTTTTTTTTTATCTTTCCCATCTTTTGTTTTTCCCCTTTTTCCCTCCCCCCTGAATTTTCCCCCATCGTAGAACCGTCTGCCCCCCCTCAAGACATAAAATGCGTCAGCACCAGATCCACTGCCATTCTGGTAAGTTGGCGGCCTCCGCCGGCCGAGAGCCAAAATGGTGTTCTGGCTGGATACAGCGTCCGCTATCGAGCGCTGGACTCTGAGGACACGGAACTTAAGGAGGTGAATGATATCCCCCCAACCACCAATCAGATCCTCCTGGAACAGCTGGAAAAGTGGACGGAATATCGCATCACCGTGGTGGCGCACACGGAGGTGGGGCCAGGCCCGGAGAGCTCGCCCGTCGTCGTCCGAACAGACGAAGATGGTAATTCCATCTCCTTTCGGTTTCCTTTCCTACCGAGTCCGCCACAAATACATGACCGAGGAGACTTCCCTGCAAAGGAAAAGACATTGGATTTTTGGGTCCCTTTTGTTGCCGCTTTTTGATGCCAGAAGAAAGCCTGAAGGTTCCCCACCCCCCTCGCCCCCACCCCAGATTTCCTCACCCATCTTCCTAAAAACCTGCAGGTGCCATGGACATCAGCTCCTCTGAGAATCAGGCCCTCTATGGTTTTCTTTTCCTGCTTGATTTTTTTTTTTTTTAAACATCCAGGCATTCAAGTCTTGTCCACGCTGCTTTTCCCAGGAAATTCTGTAGCAGGCTGGAGAGCTAGTTAGATTATGACCTCCCAGCTATCAAGGATGTAGAATCTGAGCCGTTGAGAGGGGACAGGATTTGTAGCCAGAATTATTTAAAAATGTGAGGGTTCCTCCCTTCCCATCTTTGTCGTTAAGGAATATTTAACTCAAAAACCTGAGAAACAGGCGAAGGGATCTCTTTGTTAAAGGATTAACAACCCAGGCCCTTCACATAAGAACTAAGAGAGCTCTTGTTCCAGTTCTCTGGTTCTCCTAAGGAGACCTCAAGCAAGAACAGGGAAGATTTGATATAACTGCTATTTCTTGGGTAAAATAAAGCAAGCGAAAAAGGGGAAACAATTTAAAAAACAAACACAACCTTTCTGGGCTGTCTTCCTCCATCACAAACAAGCCAAAAAGGACCCAAGTCCAATATTTTCCGTTGCAGGTCGCCTTTAACGGCTCTCCCATTTGCCCGTCCCTCTGCCTGTATCCTAACACGATACCCACTACTGGAGGCAATACCTTGCTCAGGGTAATAGGAGACAGCAGGAGCGGCAGAAGTGCCCTAAAAGTGTGGGGGGGGCTACAGGCTTCTGAACTGTGGCCCTGCCCCGGCCCCCGAAGCCTCATCCCCGCACTGCCCCTTCTTCCCGAGGCCCCTCCCTCCAGCCACCCATTGCTCTAGGGTGACTAGATGTCCCGATTTTATAGGGACAGTCCCGATTTTGGGGTCTCTTTCTTATATAGGCTCCTATTACCCCCCACCCCATTCCGATTTTTCACACTTGCTGTCTGGTCACCCTACATTGCCCCAAGGCCCTGCCCCCACACTGCCCTTTCCCCCAAGTCCCTCCCCCCCACTTGCTCCTCTCTGTCCCTCCCCCCATCACTCCCGCTTATGGCCGGTAAAAAGTGGGAGGGCCATGGCCCCCGGCCCACCCTGTTCCAGTGCCCTTGGGGGACAGAGCTGCAGTATTGTCCTGGCCAGGGTCCCATACGCTGTTTGCTCCAAATCCCTTTTCCATCCCAATTCCTTTCCACAGTCTCTTCCCATTTCATGCCCTGAGATCAGACCGCTGCTGCTGAGAACCAGATGCATTTAAATGCCTGAGGGGCAAGGGCTTGAAAGGGCTGGTTCAGTCCCATCTTACTTGCATCAAGCATCGTCCCAGTGTCCCTCAAGCACAGCCGGAGCTTTCCTTGGCTAGCTCCTCAGAAATCAGGTCTGCCAGTGGGTTTGATCCAGAATTATACAGCTCCTTCTGGGCAGGCAGCTCTGCGGAAGGGGCTCATGGAAAGAAGATTGAGCAGAGAGAGAAGACATGAGCTCACCTTCATGCATCCAGATTGGCGAGCTATGCTGCAGCCATCCAGACGCTGCCCATGACAGCGTGCGATGGCCAACGGCAGATGTGGTGGCCTTCCACAAGTCTGGCTGTCTCTCAGCCCACTTGCAAGGCTCTAGATGCAGTACGTGCCTGCCCCATGCAACCTGGATAAACGTCCAGCGCTAAGTCTTAACGCCTGTACCCTTTTTTCTTTCCTTACCCCGCAGTGCCCAGCGCCCCACCTCGAAAAGTAGAGGTGGAGGTTCTGAACTCCACAGCCATCCAAGTGTTCTGGCGCTCTCCAGTCCAGAACCGCCAGCACGGGCAGATCCGTGGCTATCAGGTCCACTATGTGCGCATGGAGAACGGAGAGGCCAAGGGGTTGCCCCAGATCAAGGATGTCATGCTGGCTGATGCCCAGGTGAGGACTTTCTGCCCCCTTTCTCTCCCATGGCGGCTTGTGGGGAGGGCACCCTGGCCATCTGTTTGGCTTATAGCCCCAACTGAGCCAAAATACTGGTAAGTGGCACAGCGTCTCTCCAACAATCAAGTCCCTTGTCATATTCAGTTAATTCACGCTCCCAGACTGTAGCTGTAGAGGACGACTATGAGCCTTTCTCCCAACACCGCGATAAGTAGGCTCCATCCTTCCCGTTTCTGGGAGGCCCCAGGGCGGGGCCCCATTCCTTTCAATCAAGCCGAGGTCACTACAAAATCTACTAACCTCTCCCATTCTACTTCTTCCTTCACCTTGGCCTGGTAACCTCTGACCCCGGGCAAGTGGCAACGGGAGGACTTCTTCCTCACGCTGTGTGTGTCTCTCTCTTCCCTCTTCTCCCTCTTGTGTTCTCACTTGCAAATCCTCTCTTGTTCTCTGCTCAGTGGGAAACAGATGACACTGCTGAATATGTAAGTACAATGCTTCCTGCCTGGTCCCGGTTCTGTCCTCTCCCTTCCACCCTCTTCATTTGTGGTGTGACATTTTGTCTCTTCGTTCTTTATTTTCTTCAGTGCTAGTTTGTCTATTTTCAAGCCTGTTACAGTGTTTCTATGTATAATTCCGCGCCCCACCCCTGTACACTTCGCAATGCCATCCCGATTGCTCCTTTACTCAGCACATGGCAATACCGCAGGGTTTTCCCCCGAGCTCTTAGGGAAGGTCGAGTCAGCTGCTTCTCGAGAGTGGAAGCAATCCAGACATCAAAGTGGGACCAGAGTAACTAAGCTGCATATTTAAAGACGGGCTGGTGGGAACAAGGTCTGTGACTGTATCGCAGACCAGGTCCACTGCTGAAAAAACATTGCTGGGTTAGAGACGTAAGACCTCAGTAGCTTCTAAACCATCAGGGATTGAATGTGAACACTTTATGCCATTAGAAAGCCGAGGCTCCCAGCTATTCACTGGTACAAAGCACTCCCTGCTAGCCCTAGCAACTCACAAGGGGCTGGACCTTAAAATCAACTTTGTGGCTCCAGGGCGTGTCTACACTGCAGCTGGGAGGATTCCTCACAGCATGGGTAGAGTATCAGCCCACCTGATCCCCTGGGTCCATACTGGGTGTCCAGCCCAGGCTGCAATGCCCAGACAGCTATTTTTAGTGCACTAGTTCAAGCGAGTCTGTGTTTCTGGGTCGGGACGCTTGCTCCCAGCTGCAGTGTTTACGTCTTCCGTTTGAATGCCGGCATGATTTTAAGGATGACGGTAGCCACAAAGCAATGGGGGAAGGCATTCCTCCCTTGGGCTAGTGAGTACTGAGGCTTAGGCTGCTAGAATAAAAATACTTAGGCTGAGATTTAGATTTCCTGCTAAGAATGATGCTCCTGTGAGGCAGGGCAGTGCTCTGATCCTCCTTGTACAGATGGGGAGCAGAGGGTGTGTCTACACTGCCATTAAAAACCCATGGCTGGCTCGTGCCAGCTGCCTTGGGCTGGGGCTAAGGGGCTGTGTAATCGTGGTGTAGACATTTGGGCCCAGGCTCTAGGACTCTGTGAGGCGGGAGGGTCCCACAGCTTGGGCTGCACCCCAGCCCGGACATCGACACTGCAAACCCCTTAGCCTGAGCCCCGTGAGCCCAGCTGGGTTTTTAACTGTAGTGTAGACATCCCAGGAAGGCTAAGGGGATGTCTACATTACAGCTGGCAGGGTGCCTCCCAGCATGAATAGACAGACATGCTAGCTGTGCTCGAGTTAGCATGCTGAAGATAGCAGTGTAGCTAGGAGTAGCGTGGGCTCGCCTCCTAAGAATGCCCCCCCCGGCCCCCAGGGGTCCGGGCAGGATTGTATTCGGACAGTTAGCCCAAGCTGCTGCCCATGCTAACCCTGGCTCCATCGCTATTTTTAGCACGAGTGCTCAAGCAGAGCTACTGTGTGTCTGTCTC
The DNA here is from genome assembly GCF_020497125.1 of Mauremys mutica. Classification (NCBI taxonomy): domain Eukaryota; kingdom Metazoa; phylum Chordata; order Testudines; family Geoemydidae; genus Mauremys; species Mauremys mutica. The sequence continues at coordinate 7,417,416 of NC_059095.1, forward strand.
CCTGACCCGGGAAGCCTGCTCCCAGCCGCAGGGAAGACAGACCCTAGAGGTACCTCTACACTGCAATAAAATCCGGCGGCTCTGCATATCAGAGCCCAGGTCACTTGTCTGGGGCTCGGGCTGCGGGGATAAAAATTGCTGTGTAGATGTTCAGGCTCAGGCTGCAGACCCATCACTGGGGCTTTAGCCCAAACATCTACACTGCAGTGTGTAGCCCTGCAGCCCAAGACCCACAAGCCCAAGTCAGCTGCAGCCAGGCTGCGAGTCTTTGATTGTCGCAGCCTAAGTGACTTGCCCAGGGTCACACAGAAAGTTTTTGGCAGAGCAGGGAATTGAAGGCCGCTGTTGTAAGTCGGAGGCTGGGGTCCTAACCACTGGCCCATCCCTCCTCCTTGGCAGCATGTTGTTTTTAAGGTCCACTCTCTCACTGCCAGCCCCACTTTGGGCAGGACAGAGGTTCTCAGGAGCAGTAACCTTTTCCCAAGTGCTAGCCTGGGGCCCAGACTTTGCATTTGTTTGATCTCTCCTCCCTCTACAAGGTTCCCTTCACCCTCCCACCCAGGGCTCTGGGGAAAACCCTGCTGTGCATGCCCCCATCCTGCTTGGTTTAACGTGCGTGTTATTGTTATAACAGTCTTTGAAGGGCAGAGTACCTCCCTGCCAAGGGCCAGGCTAGAGTCCTGCTTCCTGACAAAAGCTCTTTAGGAGCCAGGTGTGGTGAGAGTGATAGAGAATGGTGTGCGGGGGCAGGGGTAACACTGCACCCTCGCATGCAGGCAGCATATGTTGCCTTGCAGTTTGCATTAAAGCAATCCTTTTAATATTACAGACGGCGATTTTTTTTTTTAAAGTCTCTGACTGGCGGGTGCGGAGGAGGGAGTTTAATCTCCTTGAAGCCACGGAGCCCTCCTCTGAGACAGTGTGGGAGCGCGGGAAGCTTTGAAGAGCACGGCCGTGTTTTGACGGCTCAACTGGTTGGCGTTGAGATAGGGGCTGCGTTTGAGGTGGATTCGAGAGAGCGTGCGTTTCATCCCGGTCCCTGCGGACGCCGGGTCTGTTCACAGCTGGGCTGGTTGTGTTTCATAGCGAAAGACTGCGCCCCTCTCCCCATCTCCATGTTTTCAGTGTCGGTGAACGTTCCTGCATGCTGGACAGGGCTGTGGCTCTTGCAAGGAACAAGCATTTGTTTAAAAAAAAATCTCTCTCTCTCTCTCTCTCATCTTGCAAACAGGAAATGATCATTGCTGGGCTCCAGCCCGAGACCTCGTACTCCATCACGGTGGCGGCTTACACCATGAAAGGGGACGGCGCCCGCAGCAAACCCAAACTGGTCACGACCAAGGGTGCAGGTGAGAGGCTCTCCCCCTCCTCACCCGTCCCTTTTGGAAGTCGTCTCATTCCATCAGGCCCAGAATTGGAGAAACTCTTTCCTCTCTATGCAGCTCATCACTTCTCCCAACCTTGTTATGCAGAAAAGCAATTTCCCCAATCCAGCACTGAACGCCTGATTCCCCCTAAAGACAGCCTCCTACCCCAGTACTGCAGAGAACCACTCACCCAGTCCTGTACCCCAGAGAACGTCCCATCGTAATACAGCCAAGCGGAGCATTCCCAGTGCATAACACCCACCAGTCATCTCAACCAGGGAACTCCCAGTTCTCCCCTGAAGAGAACATCCTCCCACCCAATGCAGCAGAGAACAACTCATTACACCTCCCAATGGCCTATACTACATATGCTCCATCCCCAATACAGCTAAGGACTCCCACCTCCTCAAACCACCCTGCTGATAAAGGGAAACTCGAACCTGGTCCCGCTTGTGCCGTGCTGGAGGTGTGGTGTAGACTTCTGGGCAGGGCACAGGGCACTGTACATCAGCGGGGTCTGTAAGGCCTGCTGATGCCTGGGGTGTGGTTGTGAGTACTTGAGTAAAGTTTACCTGAAAAGGCTGGAGCCAGAGGGATATTGATCACCTTTCCACGCTGCCTATGAGATCAGTGGCTCTAGCCCAGCAGGGAATTGGCCAGAGGGCTGAGCAAACCTGGCAGCAGCATGGGAGCTGCTGAGGTTTGTGGCTCTGTGGCCCTGCTGGAGTTCAGAGCGACTCCCCCTGCCGGGGACCTCAGCAGACCAGCCACATGGAACTGAGAGGCAAAGGCCAGGAAGTTCTCAGGCTGCGAGTGCAATGGGATGGAAATTGTAGTGTCAGCTGACAAGAAAACCAGAGGCTGGAGCACCCCAGTCGGAAGGTGGTTGTGACGCGAGGGAGCAGCAGACATAGGTCGCTGAGATGGGAAGGGAAAGTCAGATCCTGTCTCACACAGGATCAACTGGTGTTGATCTAGAAGTCCCCAAATCTTCTCCTGGTACAGCCCTGGAGTGAGGCATGTGCTCACCAGGAGGCTAGCGGATCCCAGAGCCCTGACGATAATCTCCGCCTACGCTCCCTTCGAGCCATCCTTCCAGCTTGGAGGGGCTAGGCCCTGCTCTGTCCAGAGTGATCATCCCCACTGCAGACCCAGTGAAGGGGGTTTCTGTGCACTGGGCTGGCCTGGCCCTGCTCCCCCAGCACCGAGGACGCAGTTTCTGAAGTGCTCCCACTCCTAGGGAAACAGACTTCAACTGGGAGCCTCAGCACAGCCTTGCAGCGAGCAGTTGCTGGGCCCCTGGGCCGGACAGAGCACGCAGCGAATGTAGACTAGCAAACAGCAGAGGTATAGGACAAACGTGGGGATAGCTGAGGCTACCCGCTCTCCCATCCCCATCAGGTTATCTCTGTACTAGCAGCGCCAGGGGCAGTGCGGAGAGGAAGAACAGACAGCATTGACCTTTGCTAGACTCATCTCCCGGAGCCAAGCTCTGGCTGCCACGCAGCTGCCCTCCCAAACCCCGATTCTTTCATCCCTTGGACTTATTCCTTATGGCAGGGCTGCTCCCGGTCTGAGCACAAAGAAACGGGGTCACGGCGAGGAGGCAGGGACAGAGCAGAGGAACGACAAAAGCCACTGAGGGATCTGTCTGTCTCTCGTTCCCCTGAACCTTTCTGCTGCACTGGGAAATGGGTGCCTTCGCCTCCTTTCATCCCTGGGGTCAGTGATGCTGCAGTTCCTCCTCCGCCATTACAGCTCACCTCAGCTCTGCAGCACTGGAAAGGTTTTATTGGAGGGGGAGGGGGAGGACTGCTGTGCCTAGACCTGCAATTGACCCTCTGAAACTCCCCCTTCCCCTTGTGTCTCAAAGCATCACCATGGAATCGCATTTCCCTCCGTCTTCCCTCCGCTCATCTTGTTCCCTGCCCACCATGTTCTCGCATTCACTCCTCTCAGGCAGCAGCTTTCTCCCCTTTTCATTTCCTTCCTTCGTCTCTCTCTCTTTTCTTGCTGGTTTTTCTTCCCCTTCCTTTTCTTCTCCGCTCAGGGGTTCTCTGCCTCCTCCTGCGCAGGGCAGCTACCGTCAGCCACCCTTGGAAATGTTGTGAGCTCCACTCCAGTGATCAAAGGCCTTTGGTCAAATGTGGCGTCATGAACCTGGGTGACCCCACGGCTACAAAGCCAACGCAGAGCCCCAGCGGATGGAGCGATGCAGCCAGGAATCTGGCGTCCCAGCCTGGAATGGCAAGGGCAGAAACCAACATTGTGGCTCCCTTTCCATACATTCTTTCCCCAGTGAGCGTGGGGTTGGAGCCTTCCCCCTTTAATGTGGCCTTTCCCGCCCAGCTGGAGAGGGTCCCAAATCCTCCAGACACTTAAGCAAACTTCATTCAGACACCAGCAGCAAACCCCCTGAACATCTGCATCTGACTTTTCAGTGCCACTTTAGTTCAGCCTGGCAAATCGCCTCCTAGCGTTTCTCTTTTCCTGCCCATCTCTCTTCTGCTGATCCTCTCACTTCTGTCTCTCTCACTCTCTCTCTTCTTCACTGGTCTCTCTTCCCTTTTTGTTTTCTCTTCTGTAGCCTTCCCCGGTCCTTGGTCCCTCATTCCCTCTGTCTTGTCATCCTTCCTCATCTCTCCCATTAGAATTTGCAGAAGAGGTGCATCAGTCACCCAGATACGTTTTCTCCAGCAGAGCAGCTATTACCCAAAACTCAATTTCCCCCAACTTGAAATAGCTTTTCTTTTTTTTAAAAAAAAATATCTTTCAAATGGCTCTGAAACGTTCTCCTTTCCACTGTTGAGTCAATACACCTTCCAAGAGGAGAGATTTCTTTCTTTATCATTCTGGGCTAGGGGCTGAATTTAAATACTGTAATACATCCAATTTTCTCCTGTAGCGTCCAACCCAATTGCAAAATAAAACACTTTTTTCCCCTTCCTTCCCCCCCCTCCAAATTATATTTGTAGTGCAAATGTAATATTTCCAGGCCTGGCTGATTATAGTAATGTTTGTGATAAAAACTGAGACATAAAGATAATGGCATTGTTTTTCTCTGTAATAACATTATGTTTCTTAAGTGTTTCCAAAGGAGGTTTTCCCAGCAGCATTCACCAGCCATTCTCCAGTTGTTTGAAATGAATAAAACATTTGTTCCAGGCAGCCCATGCCCGGGTGTTCACATGTCAGGGCTGTTGCTTCTAACCAAGCAGGCTTCCCCGATGTCCCCTGGTGCTGCCAGGGTCTCTGAGTGTGTCTCTCTCACACACACACTTGCCTTTCTGCCCAATGATGCCTTGCGTCGGCTGATTCAGCCAGTCCCAGAGCACCTTTCTCATCCTCACTTGCATGCCCCCAGCCAGATTAACTTCAGAGCTGGTTTGTGTTTCTCTGAAACCTTTTTTCTTCCCTTCTACCTTCTCCTCCCCCGCTTCCTCAACCAGGAGAGAGAAGGAAATTAGATCTTTAATAGAGTGGAGTGAGTGTAAACGACACATGAGCTGCCGGAATTAATGCCCTCGCCACTCCGACTCCAGTAACCCCCGGGCCTGCATATGTAATCAAACCCTGGCCATTAGCTTATTTAGCATTCAGGCAGGGACAGGGCTCGTTAGGCAGAGGCATCACCAGACTCCCACAATATCCCATAAACTCAGTAGAACTGACATGTTGCGGAGGGAGCCCGTTGAGAACAATGTCCCTGTGATGTCCAGGAGGGAAGAAGCCGAACTGAGTGGACAGAGACTCTCCTCTCCTCCACTTCACCCATATCCTGGGGTCTGTTTCCAGTCCCCGTTTGCCCCCATCTTTCTCTTCTCAGCTGGGTGATCAGACAGCTGCCAGACTTGCTTCGGCTGCTCAGGACCCCAGGCTGCCCAGAAATGCAGCCTTCCCATCCTTCATTACTTCACCTTCAGCAACTCTGTGCTTTCCAGCTCGCTCCAATCTGTTCCTTTCCTGTTTTTCTGCATGAGTTGTGTTGTCTAGTGTCTATAGCAGGAGGCTGGGAGACAGGACTCCTGGGTTCTCTCTTCTCAGCTCTGGGAGGCAGTCATGTCTAGTGAATACAGCCAGAGGCTGGAAGCTGGACTCCTGGGATCTGTTCCAAGTCGTGTCATTGAGTCACCATGGGACCCTTCCTGCAAAACATTTTGGAGGGAGAGGGAGTTAAAGTATATCACAACTGTATGGCTAAATCTGACTCTGGAGTAGTACTTAACACTTGGATAGTATGTTTCCTTTCCTGAATTGAAACCTGGCAAATTCAAACCGGAAACAAGTGTCAATTTTATGCGAGAGTAATTAACCATTGGAACAATTTACCAAGGGTTGGGGTGGATTCTCCATCCCTGACAGCTTTCAAATCGAGATGGGATGTTTTCCTAAGCGACCTGCTCTAGGAATTATTCTGGGGAAGTTCTCTGGCTGGTGTTACCGAGATGGATCGTCTGTGTGGTCGCAGTGATCCGTCCTGGCCTTGGAATCTCTGTCTCTAAATGCTGCCTGAACATTAACCCATTCGTCATCTCAAAGCTTCCTGCGAGGTGGGCAAACGTTAACGTTCCCGTTTCAGACACCAAGGCACAGGGAAGTCAAGGTAAATGCTTTCGAAAGTGGCCACTGATTTTGGGAGCCTGACTCAAGACACCTGGGGCCTGATTTTTCAAGGCAACCGGGAATCGGTGGCAGCTGGGGGTGCCTGGCCCTGCTGCATTCAGGCCTGAAGATGTCTTGAACTGGGCACCCAAAAATCAGCGGCCACTCAGAAGTGTTGGTCCATGTGGCCTTGGGCAAGTCACTCAGCAAGCGAGCAAAGCCAACAAGAGAAGCCAGGATTTCCTTGTGCCTGCTTTGTTAGATAGCTCTGCCCTCTGACTCCTTCACCCAGCTTCTCCGTCCCTGGTGCGAGGAGGAAAGCTGGCACAGAACTGAGCTTGTCTCTACTCTCTGTTCTCTCCCAGTTCCAGGGAAGCCCATCCTGTCCGTGCATCAGACTCAGGAGAATTCGCTCCTGGTGAAATGGGAGCCTCCCTTGGATGCCGAGGGCCAGGTCATGGGCTACCGGCTCCAGTTCGGTCGACAAGACATCGACCCCCTATCCACCTTGGAGTTCACGGCCCAGGAGGATAAGTACACCGCCACCAACATCCACAAGGGCGCCACATACGTTTTCAAGCTGGCCGTGAAAAGCCGGGCTGGCTTTGGGGAAGAGGCCATGCAGGAGCTGACCATCCCCGAAGACATCCCCCAAGGTTACCCCCAAATCCTTGAGGCGAGCAACATCACCTCCATGTCGGTCCGGTTCAGCTGGCTGCCCCCCGTGCTGGCCGAGAGGAACGGCGCCATTGTCAAATACACCGTGGCCTACCGGGAAGCCGGTTCCCCTGGCAACCCCTTGGAAAAAGACCTGTCCCCCTCCCCTGAGAACTCATACACGCTCAACGGCCTCAAACCCAACACCGCCTACGACGTTAAAATCCGGGCTCACACCAGTAAAGGGCCCGGGCCATACAGCCCGACCGTCCAGTATCGGACGTTCCTACTGGACCAAGGTAGGACTTACCGGTTTCTCCTCTCTCTCCTTGTAACCGGGGCTGGCGCCGGGAGGCAGAGAGCCGGGGGCCAGTCCAGCCAGCCTAGGACGGGCTGGTGAGTAAACGCAAAGCGCTTGGTCTCACGCACGGGCCCCGCGCTCCTCTCTGCCTTCACCAGGTAAGTCCCTTTTACTGCTTCCTTCCAAGTTAAGTCCAGGCGCCCTCCTGACTGGCCACCGGGGCAGGCCAGCCTCTCGCACAGGTGGGACGAGCCTTTTCTTCAGCTTCCGCAAGCCGCCACTCAGCCAGATGCCAAACGCAAAACCGGCGGGGGCTTGTCCTCAGCCGAGCCTGCTCAGACATCCAGAGCCTTATTCTCCACAGCAGCTGCTCAGGCGCCCAGCGTTTCGGGGGGGGGGGGGGGGGGGGTTGGGTTAGGGAGGGTGGGTGGGGTGCGGGGAGGCGGGATGTCTTTGGGCAGAGACCCTCCCTGCCCCTGCCCCTGGGTTAGGCTAGGGTTTGGCATGGGAAGGGGCGTCAGGAATGGGACTCTGGCAAAACCCAAGCAGAGTGTGGAAGAGGGAGCAGGTCCTTCTGTTCCCTAGGTCAGTGTAGCCAGCCCCCTGTTGTCCGGTGTCTGATAACCTCTCTGCTCTCTCTCCCCCCACCCCATTCTTTCCCTTCCCCCCTCTCCCTCTGCACTTTCTTCCAGCAGTTTTACCCAAAAACTTCAAGGTGAAGATGGTGATGAAGACCTCCGTCCTTCTGAGCTGGGAGTTCCCCGAGAACTACAACTCTCCCATCCCCTACAAGGCAAGTGGGACCGGGGACCCTGTCCCCGTGGCCCGCCTCTCGGGAGCTGCAGGGCAGCAGAGGGTAGAATTCGGGGATGGTATATTCAGGGTTAATCCCTCCTCCTCCCCTGAGGGCGCTCCTGGAGAGAAGCGTATCTCCTGCTCTGGGTTCAGCAGCTCCAGGCTGCTCCCACGGGGAGTCTGACTGCGGGAAGCTCCTCTCCATTACCTCTACCTGAACCTGCCGGGGGCCTTTTGCGGTGTTTTGGAACATGGCCTCCTCTCCCTGCCCTCAAAACCTTCTTTGAGCGGCAATGACGTCTAGAGCTGGGGATGGAGAGTTGGGACTCAGAGTCTGTTCCCGGCTATGGAGGGCGGGGGAGGAATATGGTCTAGTGGGCAGGGCCGCCCAGAGGATTCAGGGGCCTGGGGCAAAGCGGGGGAGCAGACATAAAAAAAGGCGCCACCCGCTGTGGCGCTTGTACTCACCGGGCGGCGCCCCGAGGCTGCGGCGATGGCGGGTCCTGCACTCGCTCCGCGTCTTCGGCAGCACTGAAGGACCCACTGCCAAAATGCCCCTGAAGACCCAGAGCGGCGGCACTTCGGTGGCAGGGGGCCCTTCAGTCGAAGACCCCGGAGTGCCGCCGGGTGAGTACAAATTAAAATGGCGCCTCTAGCCAGGGAAGGGATTCTCGGCCAGGGCTCGTGGGGCCCCTGCAGATTGCCCCACTTACCCCCCTCGCTGGGCGGCCCTGCTAGTGGGTAAAGCATGGAGTTTGAGAGCCAGGGCTGCGGAGTTGTGTTCCCAGCCATAGGCAGGGAGTGGTGTCTCATAGATGTGACTGGTGCGGTTGAGAATCGGTTTCATACCCAGCTCTGCTACTGAGTCCCTCTCACCTTGGGCAAGTCGATGCCGTAGTCCCTGCCTCAGTTTCTCCATGTCTAAAATGGGAATGCTGCTTCCCGGGGAAGTCATGAGGCTTCATCCCATGCCTGTAAAGTGCTGCGAGACCCTACGGAGGAGGAGTTTTGCGGTTGCTCCCCACCCAGATGCTCGTTCCCATGTACGCGGCAGTTGCGCGGTGGGGTTAGAGGCTGAACTGCATGGGCGGTGCTGCTGCCTCGTGCCGCGTGCTCTCTGGGCGCTGGGGAGGGCAGGAGCTCTGCGCTGTGGTGTTGCAGAGAGGAGGCTGACTCCTTTGGGTGCTCTGGCCTTGCTCAGATCCAGTACAACGAGCTGACCATCGACGTGGACGGCCGCACCACCAAAAAGCTCATCACCAATCTGAAGCCCCGCACTTTCTACAACTTTGTCCTGACGAACCGGGGAAACAGCATGGGCGGCCTGCAGCAGAACGTGGCCGCCTGGACAACCACCGACATGCTGACCAAGAAGCCGGAGGTGACTCACAAGGCCGACGCAGATGGCAACGTGGTGGTGATCCTGCCGGACGTGAAGAGCTCGGTGCCTGTCCAGTAGGTTCCTGTTATTGCGGTGAATGTAATGGCGGTCGATCGTAACGCACTGGGCCGTGCAGGCGGCCGCAGTGCCCACAGAACAGGCACGGGCAGGGGCGGAGCAAGCATCTCCCCACTAGCTGTCTTGCAAGTGTGCCTCAACCGTGGTGTGGAGGAGCAGCCTCCCTGGGCTAAGAAACGATGAGCTTCTGTGGCCCATTCAGTCCTTGGCTTGTCCACTGAGGCTACCAGCAAAGTTACCCACTAGGAGCAGGCGGGCACCACTGGCTCATTCCCCCACGGACCAGCAAACATCCCCCGGAGAGTTGGTAATGGCTGTCAGTCACTGCTGGCCCAGGTTGACGCTGGTGATGTAGGCAGGGAAGGATTGGTGTCCTTATTACACAGCCTCCTTCATCTGCAAGAGGGTCACTGTCCCATTCGATTCATCTTGCAGCACCGCAAGCCCTTGTAAGCTCAGAGGAAGGGTGGCACTGGGTTGGGACACACGAGACCCAGGTTTGATTCCTGGCCCTGGCACAGAGACGCCCTGTGTGACCTTGGGCAAGTCACTGCTCTGGGCCTTGTCTGCCCGAGGGGGATAATAATCCAGGGGTAGGCAACCTATGGCACGTGTGACGAGGGCAGCACGCGAGCTGATTTTCAGTGGCACTCACACTGCCCGGGGCCTGGCCACCGGTCCGGGGGACTCTGCATTTTAATTTAATTTTAAATGAAGCTTCTTAAACATTTTAAAAACCTTATTTACTTTACATACAACAATAGTTTAGTTATGTATTATAGACTTATAGAAAGAGACCTTCTAAAAATGTTAAAATGTATGACTGGCACACGAAACCTTAAATCAGAGTGAATAAATGAAGATTCTGCACCCCAGTTCTGAAAGGCTGCCGACCCCAATAATCCATCCTTTGTCTGTCGGGGGCGGGGCCGACGGCCATCTATGCTTTGGGAAACCTCCCCCTTAGCTTGTAAACTGGAGACAAGGCCCCTCCGGTATGGCGCAGCCCCCAGAGTTGCCTAGAACAGTTGATAGGAACTGCAACTTCCCCCACAGCCCAGGGCCCAAGCGTGGGATGTGCCAACCTCTGTGACTCTGCTCTGCTGTCTTTGCCCCTGCTCAGAAGCCACACGAGGGATCGAATGCTGGTTTCAGAGGCAGGCCTGCCAAGGAAGGAAGGACCTGTGGGGAAAAAATAAAAAGGCCCCTGGTGCCAAGGTGGAAACTAGCTAGTGTTTTACACCAAGCTGGGGCTAAAAGCGAATAACTGGCTTCGGCTCTTCCTCCCCCATCCACAACGCCATGAGGGAGCAGGTGTGAGGGGCCTGGTGACCTGGGAACGTTGGATCCCAAGGACAAGCCCAAGGCTTCCGCTATAGTGTGAGCCGAGAGACAGCCGCCCACAGGAAAATGATTCGATGCAGAGTCACGGGTGGGGGCTGGTTCACTTGCTGCAAGGTGCTCGCTCAGATCCTGCGGTGGTGCACAGAGGGGTAGGCAGCCATGAGGGCGCGGTCCTTGGAGAGGAGGAAACGGCCGACCTCCACTCACAGCGCCAATGATGGCGTAAGTCAGGGATGCAAGCGGCCTCCGCCGGCAGCCAGCGAGTGTGGGTGCGGATGGGAGAGGTGGCGTGGGACCAACGCTAACATAACCACCATCATCATCGCGTTGCTCAGGTGCTTTCCCATCAGGAGCATGCCAGGCTCCTTCCCTGAGGAACGGTAATGCCAGGTAGAAAAAATAACATCCTAGGAAATATCAGCTGTGTGAGATTCCTGCCAGCAGCCTCATCCCTCTTGTCTTTTCCTTCCCGACTCTCAGGGCTTACTACATCGTGGTGGTGCCTTTAAAGAAATCGCGGGGGGGCCAGTTCGTGAACCCCGTGAGCAGCCCCGAGGAGATGGACCTGGAAGAGGTGAGCGCTCGGTCAGCTCCACTCCGATCGCAGGGAGAGGCACATCTGCAGATAACCGACTGGGTGATGCGTAATGCACCATTGACCCCTCTCCTGGAAAGATCAGCCCCAAGCAAAGAGAGTGGGGCAGGGCGAATCCCCCACAGCATGTAGAACAAGTGGAGCTAATGTGTTCGCACTGAACAGTTCCATTCTTCCTCCCTTCCTCCTGGTCCTGGTGCACTGGAGCAGTTGGGTCTCAAGTGTTGCAGTCTTCTCTTTTCCAGGTGATTCAGGACATCTCTAGGCTTCAGCGCCGGAGCCTCCGTCATTCCCGGCAGCTGGATTTCCCCAAGCCGTACATCGCTGCCCATTTCCGCACGCTGCCCTCCCACTTCATCCTGGGGGACATGAAACACTACGACAACTTCGAAAACAAAGCCCTGGAGCCGGGACACAAATACGTCATCTTCATCCTGGCGGTGCTGCAAGACTTGGAAGCTGTAAGTGTCGCTCGTTCCTCTGCTGTCCGTCTCTCGCAGAAGCTAGGGATCCTGCTGTCCCCTTACATACCGGAACCAGCTGCTGCAGGTGCAATTACTTTGCAAGCCAGCCTGGGACCCGGCACGTGCCATTTGTATGGCGCTTGGGAACCATATTCCTCCAAGAACGTTTTAAAATGGCTTTTTTGGGGGGAGGGGCACATATTGAAAAGGTTTCCAAAAATCCCCCTGGAAAATTTGTGAGCAGGGCTGTTTGCAGGTGCACATACCCTTGGCTGTAAATAGGCTCTCACACGCAGGGCCAGCTAGCGATGCCCTTCAGTTTTACAGACATGCTTTGGGAGGTGGTTTTTCACACTTGGGTAGAGCCCTGCAAATCTGCAGGTATCTGCGGCCCATGTTTGTGGATCGGATGCAGATACAAAGTTGGTATCCGTGCAGGGCTCTACACTTTGCTCCAGATGTGCGTCTAGAACCGGAAGATACTGAAATATCAGCTCAGAGGTATCCAGGGGTTCAAAGATCCCAAGGACCGACCCTAACTTGTTGCAAAAAGTGTCCCTTCCCCCAGCAGAGCAATAAACCCAGGCAGGCGTCCTGCTTTCAGAGCAATGTGCCCTGCGCCTGGGGAGCGTGAGCGGGGAGTGCCTTACCAAGGGAATCAGTTTGGCATGCTCTGGGTCCTCTTCTACATCCTTGGCAATCCCGTGAATTTCAGTGGCACTGCACAGGCCTGAATTTGACTGTGAGAGCAATTGCTTTAATATTCACCTGCCTTTTTTTCTGCTGCGAAGTAGGAAACAGTCTAATACTTCATCGCATTAAATCCCCCTGCAGAATTGTAGCGAGAAGTTATTGCAATCATGTTTTTTAAAGTGGGGGTGGCTGGAAATAAATATTTCGTTGTCTATTTAATATTAAAGGATTAGGCTGACACGCCTGGGAACGGATTTCCCAGTCGGATTACTCCTGCTTGTGGTAATTTCTGCTTTAAGGACGAGGTCCTGCGGAGTCAGTAGCAATGGGCTGAAATAGCAGCCATCCTCGGTGTCTGTAGACGGGAACAGCCCCTTCCTCCAAATGCCCCAGGGGCGGTAGGGGTGGAATTTCAGGGAAGGCCGCTTGCTCTGGGGGAGTGAGCCCAAAGCTGCGTGCCGCCCACCCGTGAGTTGTCATCCTGCCCCAGCTACCATCACCGTTCATGCCTCAGTTACCGCATCTGTACAATGGGGGTGATAATACCTCCCTCATGGTCAGTGGGTGTCGTAACATCTGTAAAGCTTTGACAAGGGAAAGCACTAAGTAAGTGTTTGATATTACACCGATCTCTTGGGTTGCGTGCAAGGAGGGCATTTCCTTGGAATTGGGGCCTGTCTGGAGACATGAGAAGCTTTTGGCTAAGAGGGCTCTGCCGTAACAGACTATGTGTGGTAGCGTTTTCCATCCAGCCGGACCCCTAATAGAATGAACGTACAGTGCTCCTCTAGAAGGCAGGCAGCCTCCTCTGGGGTGGAGCGTGTCAGTGGCTCTGCACTGGGAGCACAGCCTGGGCTGAGGAGAGGGAAGGGGAGAAAAATTCTGTTTGTTAATTTGTACTTAGTCGGGGGGAGTCACCAGGTCATTCTGTGTCTGAGTATTAATCCCCTCTTCACTCCTTTCCCCCTCCCCTGTGTCAAGTGCCGAATCCAGAGGGTGAGGTGAGGAACTGGAGGCAGCCTCGAGGAGGGGCTGCTGGGATAGTGTGAAATGGAGGCCTGCACAACAGGTTCTGAAGCAGCTGGTGCTGATTGCGTTGGAGACAGGCTATGGGACAAGGTCACTGGTTCTCAGCCTATTTACCATTATGGGCCACGTCCAATACTACCTGTATGGCCTTGAGGATGTCACATGGGCCGCAGCTGTGTGCTGATTGGGCAGCAAGCAGCCCACAGGCCGCAGGTTGGGGGCCACTGGACTAGATGGACCTTGGACTAAGCCAGTCTGGCCGTTCATGAGACCATGGGGTCCCCTTGGTCCATCTATTCTAGCATCCCGTCGGACAGCATCAGTTCCTTCAGAGGCAGGTGCAAAAACCCCTCTGCTGGACAGCTGTGGGAAAAGTTGCTCATAGAGGAAGTTTCTTCTTAACCCCATGTGTTAGTGGTTGGTGTCTGCCCCAAAGCTTGTGGGCCTGTCTCCCTTATAGGGGCTTCTCTTCTGGAATGAAGCTGTGGCGATTCCCAGGCCCAGACCCCTTTCTGAATCCTGTTTTATGATGTTTTGTGTTTTCTAGACATTCGCAGCTAGTCCTTTCTCCGACCCAATCCAGCTGGACAACCCCGACCCGCAGCCAATCATCGACGGAGAGGAGGGCTTGATATGGGTCATCGGGCCAGTCCTCGCCGTGGTCTTCATCATCTGCATCGTCATCGCCATCCTGCTCTACAAAAAGTAAGGGTGGCCTCTCGCCCAGATCTGTGCCCGCTCCCAGGTGCTCAAGGGCATTTCACATTCTGTCTCGGAGTCGCTGGGCTGCGGGCGCGGCCCCTGGTCAGAGCTACAGAGCAAAGCGCTGGGGGAATGGGGAGGGACTGGGCAGCTCAGGGGACTGGTAGTGGGATCTACCTGGTTCAAATCCAGCCCCGGTCTGTAGTCAATAAAGCCGTGTCCCTGTAGTGGTAGTTCAGTGGCCTCCAATGAAATGAGTTTGGCTGGCTGTGCCTTTGCTTTATCCCCACTGGGTTTGAAATGTCTGAATACCCTGGGGGCGGAGGGCTCAGGAGTCCCCCTCCTGTCGTCTGTTGGTGCCGCTCTGAGCTGGGGATCTCGCCTTTCCGTGTGTGTCATGGGCATTCACGCTCCATTCTAACCCCAACATTTGTCTTTTCTTCCTTCCACTTACTGCTCCCCGGACAGCAAGCCAGACAGGTAAGAGCACCAGGTTTGGTATCTCTGTAGATCCCCACCGCACCGGACTGGCAGTGTCTTGGGGCAGAGAGCTCTGCCCACGTGAAGACTCACCTCCTGCCCTTGGCACTCCCACTGTCCTAAAGGACATCAGATACCAAGATCTCAGGCACATGTTTGTGCCAGTGGAAAGGCAGAGGGGGCGAAAGGAAGCCCAGTTGCCTGTCCATGATAGGATGGCTCTTCTTCAAGGCAAAGCCAAATCCTGTTTGGAGGAGAGTGAGGGTGACAGTAAATGTTGGGTTAATGGAGCAGAGAAGCGCCCGCTCATGTTGCAGTCTCAGCCGAGCGCAGAGCCAGGGGATGTGTCCTTCCCCTGCCCGATGGCTCTGTGCTGACTTTCCCTGAAACTCTGGGAGTCTTTCCAGCCATTTCCAAGGCTGGGAGTATTTTCGCTAGTAATAACTCACAGGTCTGGCCATGAACCATTCACCGCTGCTTCCGACTGGAGGCAGAATAAAGTGACACACCCACCCCCCACAGCGCCATGATTCCCAAGCAGTGCTCCAGGTAGAGCAGTCTGGGCTTATCGAACTGCCTCCAGCTACTACGGGCTTTAAAAGACAACTAAACATGCATTCAACACTCCACACCTCAGTGTATGTAATTATTGTAGCTGCAGCAGGCATGGGGACCGGGGGGGTTTCTGTGCCGTGCACCCTTGGAAGGGTGGGTGTCCATGAAGTGACCTGGGCTATAACAATACATGAGATTCTCAGTTTGCAACGAGGTAGAGAGAGTTTCTAAATAGACTGCGAAGCAAATTGCATTTCTTTCTGCCTCGGAGCCGTGGATAGAACAGTCTGCGCTTTGCAGGCGCTCCTGGGGCTTAAAATCCCTTGATCGACATCAGAACTTGTCTACACGCAGAGTTGCACCGGTGTGACTTGAAACCAGTGTAGTTAAAGGTGTGCAAAAGGCTGGGTGGACACATTTATTTGGGTTTAAACCAGGTTTATTTCATCTTCGCTTAAGTCAGTTAGGCTTGGTCTACGCCCACAGCAGCACTGGTTTAACTAAAGATGGGCTTTTAAAACTGATTTAGTTATATTGGTGCAACTCTGGCCTGGATTACACTAGATTAGGTCAGTTTAACTACATCAGTCAAGTGTGAAAAATCCACACTCTCGAGCGGCGCAGTTAAATTAAAGCGACCAGAGCCCCTGTGTAGACAGTGCTAGTTAGTGGAAGAATTCTTCTGTCGACCTAGCTACCGCCTCTTGCAGAAGTGGATTGCCTACACCAAGGGGAGAATCTCTCCTGTCAGCGTAGGTAGTCTCTACACCAGGGGTAGGCAACTTATGGCACGCGTGCCAAAGGCGGCACGCAAGCTGATTTTCAGTGGCAGTCACACTGCCCGGGTCCTGGCCACCGGTCCGGGGGGCTCTGCATTTTAATTTAATTTTAAATGAAGCTTCTTAAACATTTTAAAAACCTTATTTACCGTATTTATCGGCGTATAACACGCACAGGCGTATAACACGCACCTTCATTTTAAGGGGGAAATTTCAGGAAAAAAACTTACCGGTAAATTTCAAATAAAGCTCCGGGCCCAGCAGAGGCAGCTGACCTGAGCCTGGAGTTTGCGGCCCCGCCCCCTCCCCACGTGGCTCTGAGCGGGAAAGAGCTCAGCCCCCTCCGGAGCCATGCGGCTGCTGCGCTGTGAGCCGGGGCGGGGCGGGGCGGGGCGGGGGGGGGCTCGGGCCCGCGCCGCTCGGGTCTCGGGGGGTGGGGGCTCGGGCCCGCGACGCTCGGGTCTCGGGGGGTGGGGGCTCGGGCCGCGGGCCGGGGGGGGGGGGGGGGGGGCTTGGGCCGCGCCGCTCGGGTCTCGGGGGATGGGGGCTCGGGCCGCGGGCCGGGTCTCGGGGGGTGGGGGCTCGGGCCGCGCCCCACCGGTCGCGGGGGGGGGGGGCACGGGCCGCGGGCCGGGGCTGGGGGGGGGGGGGCTCGGGCCCGCGCCGCTCGGGTCTCGGGGGGTGGGGGCTCGGGCCCGCGCCGCTCGGGGCTCGGGGGGTGGGGGCGTGGGCCGCGCCGCTCGGGTCTCGGGGGGTGGGGGCTCGGGCCGCGGGCCGGGTCTCGGGGGGTGGGGGCTCGGGCCGCGCCGCTCGGGTCTCGGGGGGTGGGGGCTTGGGCCCGCGCCGCTCGGGTCTCGGGGGGTGGGGGCTCGGGCCCGCGCCGCTCGGGTCTCGGGGGGTGGGGGCTCGGGCCCGCGCCGCTCGGGTCTCGGGGGGTGGGGGCTTGGGCCGCGCCGCTCGGGTCTCGGGGGGTGGGGGCTCGGGCCGCGGGCCGGGTCTCGGGGGGGTGGGGGCGCGGGCCGCGCCGCTCGGGTCTCGGGGGGTGGGGGCTTGGGCCCGCGCCGCTCGGGTCTCGGGGGGTGGGGGCTCGGGCCGCGGGCCGGGTCTCGGGGGGTGGGGGCTTGTGCCGCGCCGCTCGGGTCTCGGGGGGTGGGGGCGCGGGCCCGCGCCGCTCGGGTCTCGGGGGGTGGGGGCTCGGGCCGCGGGCCGGGTCTCGGGGGGTGGGGGCTCGGGCCGCGCCGCTCGGGTCTCGGGGGATGGGGGCTCGGGCCGCGGGCCGGGTCTCGGGGGGTGGGGGCTCGGGCCGCGCCGCTCGGGTCTCGGGGGGTGGGGGCTCGGGCCGCGGCCCGGGTCTCGGGGGGTGGGGGCTTGGGCCCGCGCCGCGCGGGTCTCGGGGGGTGGGGGCTCGGGCCGCGGGCCGGGTCTCGGGGGGTGGGGGCTTGGGCCGGGCCGCGGGCCGGGTCTCGGGGGGTGGGGGCTTGGGCCGCGCCGCTCGGGTCTCGGGGGGTGGGGGCTTGGGCCGCGCCGCTCGGGTCTCGGGGGGTGGGGGCTCGGGCCGCGCCGCTCGGGTCTCGGGGGGTGGGGGCTCGGGCCGCGGGCCGGGTCTCGGGGGATGGGGGCTCGGGCCCGCGCCGCTCGGGTCTCGGGGGGTGGGGGCTCGGGCCGCGGGCCGGGTCTCGGGGGGTGGGGGCTTGGGCCGCGCCGCTGGGGGGGACGGGGGCTAGGGCCGCGCTGCTCGGGAGCCTAGAGCCGGCCCTGGGTACATGGTTATATCGGCGTATAACACGCACACATCATTTGCCCCCTATTTTCAGGGGAAAAAAGTGCGTGTTATACGCCGATAAATACGGTACTTTACATACAACAATAGTTTAGTAATATATTATAGACTTATAGAAAAAGACCTTCTAAAAACGTTAACATGTATTACAGGCACACGAAACCTTAAATCAGAGTGAATAAATGAAGACTCGGCACACCACTTCTGAAAGCTTCCCAACCCCTGGGCTACACTTAAGTGCTACAGCTATGAAGCTGCAGCAGCCCAGCTGTGCCTGTTGTAGCATTTTAAGCGAAGACAAGCCATTTGTGTGTTGACGCTCTTAAATCAATTGAACCCTGGTTTCTGTTGGCTTAGTTTGCCCCTGTAAATTTGCTAAACCAATGTAAATAGTTTTAAACCTATAGGAGTGTCCATTCAGGCATTTGCACTGGTTTAACTAAATCAGGGCAAGTTTATGTGTAGACAAGTCCAAACAGGAGTAGGAACAAGTTAAGTTAAACTAAAATAAGGCACTTAAGCTGAAGTTGGCTTTGTTTAGACTAGAATGTTGCGCCTGTTTAACTTCTATCAGTTTTTAAAATAACATATCTAAACTGGTGCCAAAGACTGTGTGGATATGCATATTCCGATTTAAGAGTGTCTTATTTCAGTTTGACTTAAACCGATTTCTATTCAATCTAAACTAAACCAAATTAAGCATGTCCACATGGCCTTTGGCACCAACAAAACTAAATCAGTTTAAAATCACACCTTTAGCAGGGCAACTCTTTTATGTAGACAAGACCTTGGAGCGTCCACCCAGGGATTAGCTCCGGTTTAATTAAAGTAGTGCATATTTTGTGTGTAGATAAGGCTTGGTAAATGACCAGTGCCGTAAATGAAGTTGCCAGTGTACGTTAGGCTGCAGCTGCGCCATCGTAAGGTGTGCTGTGTAGCTGCTCTTTATCGCCGGGAGAGCACTCTCTCCTGGTGACAAAATAAAACCACCTCCAATGAGGGGCGGTAGCTTCATCGCCAGAAGCATGGCTCCCGCTGGCGAAGCACTGTCCACACCAGCGTTTTTCATTGTTCAAACTTTTATTCTTTGGGGGGGGGGTGTTTTTTCACACTCCTGAGCGACAAAAGTTTTAACGATGAACGTGCCAGTATAGACATAGCCTGAGTCAGTTCGTGAGTGTGTGCGACTTGCAAACCGAGACGATGAAAAGAGGCTGTAGCAGAAAAGCCACTCGTGGGGTTTAAGGTAAAGTCCCTGATCATACAAAAGCCTGTCAGGTGCCTTTGTGGCTGTATCCTTTGACGTATGATGGAGTAGCTTCCAGGAGGTTGCTATTGGCTTGAAGGGTGTTGGGAGAACGTCACATCCGCCGAGTGCCACGTGAGTGCAAGTCGCATTCTTTGTGCCTTGCGCCCATTTTCTGAGCCAGTAGGTCATTCAGGCCATGGCTGCGTTTCTCAGCTTCGCACGAGAGTGGCACCCAATTACATCAGGTCGGTGCTCGGCTGCTGGCCTGCCCGAGTCAGTCAGAAAGGCAGAAAGGGCCCCAAACCAACAGGCTTTTCTACTTTGGTTTTTAAAAGCAAACGGAAAGACTCTGAGCCGCGGACGAAATGTCTCCTGAACAACGCTGAGATCGCTCCTCACCACCCCAAGGACCCGGTGGAGATGAGACGCATCAACTTCCAGACTCCAGGTAACTGGCTGCAAACCAGCCTCTCTCCCTAGGAAAGAGAAGTGGAGTGACTGCCCTTCCCCCAGTCCCTTCCTGCCTGCGTTAAGGCTGTTGCAGTGCTGCCTCTGCTGCAATCCAACTCTAGCCAAATACACGATGGAGAGATGTCTTGTGCCCTGCCTATGCTAAGCGAGAGTGCTGCAAGAAATCCATGCGTGGCGCCCTGTGGGGTGGCAGCATCTTGTGTCCTCACACAACACCCACTCCAGCTATTGTGAATGGGTTGTGCCAGATGGCTGCCATAGCTGGAACCATTGTAGCTGTGGTCCAACTGGACTGGTGCAGCCTGTGGTGCCTCAGATTTGGAAATTACCCAAGGGCCCCAGGGATGGGAGCTACAGGATTCCCAGAATGCACCAGTGCAAGCACATCTGTAACAGGCACTGCGTGCCAATGCACCAGAGTAGTTCTTTGGAAACAGCTCTGTCGTGTGGACACATTAATCCGTCACAAGGAGAAGCAAGAGAACCAGTCGTTCGTGCAAGCAAACGCCAGGGCAACGTTTTCTCGCTTAGTGTAGCCACCCTCTTAGGGGGTCCTGCTGGTCTCCTTCCCCAGGTAGTAAAACACCTACCCACCTTGCAGAGAGGCACCAGGCACCCTCCCTTCTACACCTACGGCCTCCGCACATGTGCATGGGTCAGCTGCCTGCATGGCACCTCTGCAAGCCTCCACTGACATGCACCCAGCACGGGCACTTCCCCACATAGAGGGACCCCCACACCGCTGCACAGAGCGATGCCTGCACGCTGGCCCGCTGCTCGGCTGGTTGGTCCCTAGAGCAGGAGGAGTTGGAAAGGAATTTGTTGTGCTTTTTGGGGCTGGTTGTCATTTTTGCCGTTTTGTGCTCGTTAGGAATGTTTCTGCAGCTCCCCCCGCCCATCTCTGTCCTTGGGATTGCCTCAGGTTTTTGAGGGGAGAGGGGGAGTTGGTAGCTAATCAAAGGGCAAGAATTGCTGCTGAGCACAAGGGCAGTGCTCAGTTCAGATTCCCACAGTGAGGAGATGGGAGCTGCCTTCCCCAGGGTCAGTCTCAGCAGCCCAAGCTTTGTGGTTGGGTAAGGGCTGAATCTCCTTAGGTAGCAAAGGCAACAGATTCAAAGCAGCCCCTGGGGACTGAACACACAGGAAGGTTCAGCAGCGGCCAGAGTTGTCATGGACTCTGGTCCAAACTCTGTTGTGTTACATTGGTGTCAATCCAAAGTAACTGCAATGGAGTCAGTTGAGCTACTCCGGATTTTCAGCGGTACAGCTGAGAGCACAATGAGTCCCAGGCTGATACCACGCTGTAGCTCCTCGGTGCTGCCTCTCTGATGGTGCAGGGAGTCCAACGTGCCCTTGAAATCCTCCTGCAGCCTGAATCTCAGAGGCGGGGATGGCGCCCAGTGTTGCTCGGAGAGCTTGGGTTATTGCAGCACTGTCTGACCTTCCACCCTTTGTAGAAGCAGTTTCCCAGAGGAGCTCCAGCAGCAACTCGCAGCAATTCACGGTGCGTTAAAGGAACCGTTTCCAAGTGCCCACTGGGGAAACTTGCTTTATGACGGGTGCAAGTGGGACGCTCAACAGAGCAGCTCCTGTAGGGCGAATTCGTCCCTAGGGTAACTCCACTCATACCAGTGCCTCTACCCCAGGGAAGAATGAAGCTGGAGCGAGAGGGGGCTGGAGTTTGCACACCTGGGCATCGAGCTTAAGGTGCCCACTTCCCCAGGCATTCTGGCACGTAGGTATCGATTGGCGTATCCAGAGCTAGGCTCCATCTGCAAACGGAGGCCAGCACATGAGAGAAGTACTCCGGACTGGAGTCATTTCCATCTCAGCCCTAGCCAGCAAGCTCAGAAGAAGCTAGTCGGTCTCAGTGTAATAGCTGATGTGTTCGTTATTGGCAGAGTCTTTGCTGCCCTTGCAGAGGGCTGGCTTGATCAGAAAGCCGCTTTCCATCTCGGACCGTTGTAGACCAGCAAGTCTGTTCCCCGTTGGCCAATGCAGGATTGGTCTCTAGTGGGTCCTTCGGGGATGTGTAGTTTTAAATGGCCCCAGCCATAGAATCGTAGGACTGGACGGACCTTAGTAGGTCATCTAGTCTAGTTCCCTGCACTCAAGGCTGGTGATGCTTCCAACCTTCCCTTAGGGAACCATTACACAAAGAGAGCTCGGTGGTGGTGACTTTATCTTAACACTTCTCTGATAATCCAGGCGGGGGTTTTCAAAGAAGCCTAAACAAGACAGGCCCCCAGCTCCCACTGAATTTCTGTGGGAGTTGGGTGCCCCTTGGAATATGCCAGCCTGCAGTGTGTCGATGGTGAGGAGAGATCCATGGCTCAGGTTGCAGGTGGGAGACTCTCTGGGTACCGTGAAGCCACTAAAATAAAATCTAGTCTGGCACAAAGAGTGGCCCATGCCCTGTTCTCTAGAAAGGCTCCCTGTGATCCAGAGAATCTCCATTCTGGCCCCAGTAACAAATGAGGGACTGAGGGGGTGGGATACACACACAGGGGGTTGGGGGAAATAAAACACTTTTCAGTGGCCCTGCCCCTACCGAATCAGCACAAAAAATTAACTTTTCATTTCCTCTTAAATTTATGTTGCTTTTTCTGTTTGATTAGCATGAAATTTAAAAAAAAAAAGAAAAAAAAGGAAAAAAGTGTATTTTTATTTATTTATTTTTTACTGTTTTCTGCAGATTCTGGTCTGAGCAGCCCTCTCAGTGACCCTGAGTTTGACTTTGAAAGTTAGTTCCTGTGTGTTTTTGTTCCTGTTGGTTTACATTTTTTTTCCTTTTGTTGGTTTGTTTCTTTTGTCGTTTTTTCTTTTGTTTTGTTTTTTCCCCCGTTTTTCGCTGAACTCTCTGTGTGTCCCTGTGGCGTTCGCCATCTCATCCCTCTCCTGTGCCATCTGTTTGTCTGAACCGCGCTTCCAGTTTTACAGTACCAAACGCAGGCCTTGTCAAAGTGACAGCAGTGGCGACAGTAACATAAGGACGGAGCTCCTAGTGGCTGACTTAAGAGACACCGTCCGTCCCTCTGTCTGTCTTGTTCTCTCGCAGGATTAAAATCTGGGTTTCAAGGCTCCCGTGTTAAAGGTGTTTCAAGTCTGACCTTAGAACAGTTCTCAAAAGCTCGGCTAAATGTGCATCATTCGGATCCGAGGGAGAAAGCAGCTCTATGTACGCTGGTCTGCGTGTGTGTTTGTTGCTCCATTGTCTGGGTAAAGGGAGGACTGTAGCAATAGACCATACTCTTCCGCTCTCCTCGTAACAGACCTGCACCGACACCCTTTTATGACAAACTAGGGAAAAGGCCATTTCGGGTACCTGGCAGCTCCTTGGCCCTGACCTGGAAGCACAGTCCTCTATGGTCTGCACCTCCGCTGGGTTTCACAAAAAGTACCGTCCAACTGCAGGGAGTTTGCTAAGATAAACAGGTTGTGGCCCGCACCAGATGTTCGGGTGACGTTTCTGCGGAGTTGGCTGGTACATAGAGAGTGGAGTGATAAGATTAGAGAGGCTCCAGTGACTGAAATGCTAGATGAGACCTGCTCTAAGACTGACCTGGTAGATGCTGGGATCCAGGCTCCTAAGTCCTTTCGGCATGTTAGGCAGTTACTTACCCCTTGGCTAGGTGCTTCCAACACACACTGACTTCAGTAGGAGCTGCAGATGCAGCTCTAAAGCCTTTGCTTGGAGCCCTAGATGATGGGGTTGGAACAGGCCTCTAGACAATTTTGTCCATTGTTGGCACTGAGCTGAAAGGATCCTCTCCTCTCGGTACAGGGGTGGTCCCAGATGAACCCATCTGTGCTCCTCTGCGAAATGACGTTACCAGCTGGTTGCTTAATCCAAACCCATCTCTTTCCTCTCCCTCTCGACACAGTGCATTTCAGGATCTTACGGGAAACCCTGATGTGCCTGGCCAGGAAAGTGTTTACTCATTTCAGAGAATTCCAGCCTATTTTCCTTATCCCCATGTCGGATCAATTCCAAGGGTTCTTTATGTCTGCCCTAAGAGACCAGGAGAGAGGCCAGTTCCCAGGCACTCTCAGCTGTTGGTTTACGAATGGCGGTGAAGGGTGGGGTGCAGGGACTCACTGATGCAGGGAGCCTGACATGGCTGAGGCTTTTTCGCTGGAGCTCTGACAAAGGAAATATCTCCTGAAATCCATTCAAGGAGAATGTGACTTCCGTGGTGCAGATCTTGGATGGGGCCTTTCCCCTTATCGTCTGCATGATGGGATGGACAGAGACCTCGTACTGGGACCCACTAGCCTGGGAGCCTCTGGTTTTCTTGCTTTGTTTGCTCCAGTTGTTGTTTTTTTTAAAAACCTGTATATTTATTGTTTGGGATTTAATTTACGACTCTGTTTCTAATTGCACTTCAGCTAATAATCTGTAGCTCCTCCCAGCAGAGTCAGATTCAGGTGGTGGCAGCTGGCCCATATGCTGGCTGCCTGCTTTGCTGCCTTCCGCCCCAGGTGGGAGGAAGTCAGTGGGAGGGATAACGTGTACAGATCTGGAAACAATTTATTACGTTGCCAGTGGTGGTTCTGAACAGGGCTCAATTTGCTCTAATGATGAAGGGAAGTTTGTGGCCCTCTGCAGCACCTACCTCTTACCCTCAGAGAGGGCAGGCGGAGGAAGCAAAGGTTCTGTGCTGAATGTTTATTATAACGTTAGCGTAGTGCGTCACTTCTTCTATACATGGAGAGGCCGCCCCTTGGCCACAAGGATCCCAAAGCTCTTTATGAGCTAGATGTATACGAAAGAAACACTTCGCTTCTGCCGCTGAAACACAGCTATCTCTGCGGTGTAACGCGGCCACGCTGCAGGAACTGAAGGAGACTCCCTTGTCTGAGGACAGCAGGAGGTGTGTAGAGAATCAGGCAAACTAGAAACCCACTGGCTATGACCCCTTCCTTCCACGAGCCAGGAGAAATGTTCTAACCTGACCCCGTTGGGCCTCAGAGGCCATACTGGTCCAGCTTACCCTCCATAAACCTTTTGCCTCCTGGTTTGGTTTTGTTTTTTATTCTCCCGTGTCCCCGTTTTCTGCCTGGCTGTCCAGTTCCGGAAGGGATGATTAGATAGTTTGGGAACAAAGGCGTCTGACTCGGGGCACTGCGGTGAACCCAGTCTGTGGGCTTGGTGGTGAAAAACACACTGTAAAACTGAGGATTGTCATGCTTGCTTTGCCATCTCTGTGCTGAGTTTTCAGAGTAACTGACCATGCTGCTGCCGCCGCTACTTACTTTGTCACACACGCCACCAACGGGGCTCGAAATTCTCCATGGCTCCCACCTCCCCATCTCCCCTTTCCATTCGGGGGGGAGGAGGGGACGACAATGCGGTGGCTTCTCAAAAGGTTGCCCGTGTCTTGGCTGGCAGGCAGCGGAGTGGCGATGCTGCTGGACCGAGGGCCTAGATCTTCCCAGGTATTGAGGTGCCTCACTCCCATTGCACTCAGTGGAAGTCAGGTGCCTCAGTACCTTTGTAGTGTCTCGGCCAGGGTGATTTGATGCAGATGAGGAGAGCGTGAAAAGCTTTTCCACGCAGGCTTCTATTTGAGCGCTTGAGAGCAAGGGATGGGTGGTGGGGGTCATTCCTGAGTTCACTCTCCCCCAACCACTTTTTCCGCTGTCCCTTCTCTAATCCTAGCTACAAATCTCAAAGCAGGATGCGCAGATTAGTATGATTGTCAGTCCAGTTCCTGATCGAGCCCCGCCCCCAATCTCATTACCCCGCTGTGACAGCCTCCGTCAGACCCAACCGTCCTAGGAAAGGGTGCAGTGTGATCCCTTTTCATGGCTCCTGTCAGACGTCCATATTGATGCAGCGGGAGCTCCCTTTGCATTCAGAGACCCATGCTATCCAGAACTCAGCGGAGTGAGGCTTAGGAGTGCTCCAGTCTGGGAAACCGCCCATGAGGGGCCGGGTTTGGAGAGGGCAAGGGGCATCCTCCTTTCATCCTGGAAGGTGAAAAGCGCCCCCTTCTGGTGCCGCTTTGATCAGAGAGTGGCACCACCAGAACAGGCCCATGGACTCTGCCTGTAGTGTAGGTGTTTGTCCCTGCAGGGTTGCTCAAGAGCTGGTATAGGGCAGTGGTTAGGGTGCTTCCCTAAGCTGCTAGGAGTCCTGGTTCAATTCTCTTGTCTGCCAGATGGTGCAGCAGGCTTTCAACAGGGAGCTGCTCTGGCTTTTCTGGGGAAGCTGTTCCACTTCAAAAAAGGTGGGAGGGATAGCTCAGTGGTTTGAGCATTGGCCTGCTAAACCCAGGGTTGTGAGTTCAATCCTTGAGGGGCCCATTTAGGGATCTGGGGCAAAAATCTATCTGGGGATTGGTCCTGCTTTGAGCAGGGGGTTGGACTAGATACTCCTGAGGTCCCTTCCAACCCTGAGATTCTATGATTCTGTGACCCAGTGGGAAGAGATGGTCACTGGCCAGCCATGCTGTGGAAGGAGCCTCTTCACAGTGATGCGCTGAACACATGCTTGGCATTTTGGTGGGGGTGAGGAGAGGCGTTCCCAGAATGATGTAACATTTCCTTTATGCCGGACAGGATTAAGGGCAGTTGACCCAGCCCTGGGGTGTTTGCGTGGAGTCCTAGGCCAATAAGCTCCCCAGTGAGCTTTAGAGGGGTTTATCATCACATGCAGAACCACAGCAACAACTTTGAAAAGCCTCCCCAACTCTCTCCCATCTGCACTCCCCTCCCCACCCCCTACTGTCATCGGTCAGCAAGAATTCTGCCCCGTCCCTGTCTTTGAGTTGGTGTTTGTTTATGACCATGCCGAGCGCTGTGACATTTGCTGCGTAGGTTTCCTTTGGCAGAGTTTGCTCGTTTCAAGTCCACTCCTGGAATCGTTACCAAGCATCTGCTCTTTGGATTTGTTTTTCCCTTTTTATTTTCTTTTGGTAAATGTTGAGAATGGGGCCATCATGGGGGAAAGCTCTCATTTTCCTTTTTACTTCCAAGGACACAATTTCGAGCCCTGAATCTTCTCTCTTCTAACGTCCCTCCTTTCATTGCAGATCTCACATTGTAATTTTTTTCTTGTTTTTATTTTTTCCCTTATAAAATATGCAACATTGCTAATTGGTTGGGGTTCTTTTTAATTATTAAATGAGATTTCTTTTCTCCCGCTGTCTTTTCTGCTAGGTATGCTCAACCACCCACCAATCCCCATCTCCGAGTTGGCAGAACACACGGAGCATCTCAAAGCCAATGACAACTTGAAATTATCCCAAGAGTATGAGGTACGGGCAACAAAGAGCATGTTGGGCCTAGGAAATCCACCCAGACCCCAGTCCAGCAGTGCAGTTAGGCACAAGCACAATAACACTAATGAAGCATTTAAAGTTCAACACCTGCTCAAGTGCTTTGCTGGATTGGGATGCAGAGAGCAAACAGGGTAGTATAGACAAATGTGTGCACAATATTTGGATTGTAAGATCTTTGGGGCAGGGACCATGGTTTTGTTCTGTGTTTGAACAGCGCCTAGCACCGTGGGTCTTGGTCCATAACTGGGGGCTCCTTAGAGCCCCCCTGAGGCGTTTTCAAAAACCTATTGAGACCTACAGGTTGTAGGAAAATCTGTGAGCCTCGGCCAGCTCTCCTGAAGCAAGGGGAACTAGGCGTCCATTGCTAATACCCAGAGGACTGTCTGTTGCTCTCCTTCGTATCACTGATCGCTCTGGGTCCCAGTATGGCCAGTCGCTAGCAGGGCCCTTGGAGCGAATAGGAGAAATAAAATCCCAGGCCCCAGTCTGCTACTTCCGTTTGCATTGTGATTTGCTCACATCTGCGAAGCTCCCATTTCCGTTCTCTGCAAACACTCTGGCGCCGTGCACTCAAGTGTTAGCCAAAGCCAGTCGGTAGCTGGAACGTCACTGAAAGCAAGTTTCCGAGGTGGGTGTTTGCCCGTAGAACTCAGTTTGTGCGGCATTGGCTAGTTAGTTAAATCCCGGCACCAAGTGCAGCTGTCACAACTGACTGTCCCAGCTCACTCTGTGACCTAAGTTACATAAATTGCAAACTGACCAGACGATTTAATTACTTGTTCATAATACGTGCTGGTAGTCGCTAGGCAAATGATTCAATTCTAGACGGTCCAGCTCACAAAGAGAAAGGAAGGGAGTGACTGGTTGTGAGCTCTACTTGCTGATATTAGTGATGCTCTGTAGCAGGGGTAGGCAACCTATGGCACGCGTGCCGAAGGCGGCACGTGAGCTGATTTTCAGTGGCACTCACACTGCCTGGGTTCTGGTCACTGGTCCGAGGGGGTTCTGCATTTTAGTTTAATTTTAAAGGAAGCTTCTTAAACATTTTAAAAACCGTATTTACTTTACAGACAACAATATTTTAGTTATATATTATAGACTTATAGAAAGAGACCGTCTAAAAACATTAAAATGTATGACTGGCACACAAAACCTTAAATCAGAGTGAATAAGAGTAAATGAAGACTCGGCACAGCACTTCTGAAAGGCTGCCGACCCCTGGCCATAGGAGCTGTGTGGGGGGCAGGGCCGGCGCTTCCATTTAGGCGACCTAGGCGATCGCCTCGGGCACCAGGATTTGGGGGGGCGGCATTTTGCCGCCCTCAGCGACAATTCGGCGGTGGGGGGTCCTTCCGCGCTCCGGGACCCGCTGCCGAAGTGCCCCGAAGACCGGGAGCGCAGAAGGACTCCCCTGCCGCAGTATTGCCGCCAACGACCGGGAGCGCGGAAGGACCCCCGCCTAGGGCGCCAAAAACCTTGGCGCCGCTCCTGGTGGGGGGAAGATCCTTTGGCTCTATTGGGGTCTTTCACCCCCATCTGCAAGTCTGGGGAGTGTGTGGAAGCCGGAAGCCAGTTAATATGCTCGATACAAAGTCTCATTTGCATAATGCAATATCCCAAGTGCCCTGGCTTAGTTCCAGCAAAACCTCCTCTAGTTGGGGAGCAAGAGCTAAACAAACAGCACTAATGAAATGAAAGCGAGGCGAGATTAGAGGGATAGAGAGCAAACAGACACATTACAACAGTATAAATACCCATTAGTTAGAAATGCTCCGCAGCAAGAGAGCGAGAGGACATTAGTGTCTTGTGGTTTTGTACCAGCTTTTCCACCTCCTCTCAGCTGCATGGCTCATAAAATACCCACCAAGAGCACCAGATCTAAGCCATGCCACAGGAGAATGGAAACACTGCGGGTTAGGGTGCCGAGGGAGCTAGCTAGCAATTGCCTGTGGGTGCACAGCAAGGGTCCAGAGCCCATGCTCAGGGGAACTGGGGGCTACTGGTTCAAACAGCACGTGCATGCAGTGTGCCTGTCCCCCCAAACTCCTGCCCCCTAGGAGGGGCACAGGCAGGAGTGAACAGCAGGGAGTACTGTGGAATGTGCCACTGCCAAGCTCCGTTTGGAGGACACCCCCCCCCCAGACTCTCCAAAGTGATGGCGGAATTAAGCCCGAGTTTTATTTAATTCTCCAGCTGAGGATTTAGAGGTAAACATAATTAACCTAATTTCCATATCTGGGACAGCTGGACTTAAAAAACCCACCAACCCTGGCATAAATCATCAGGACAGGCGAGGAGAGGATTTTTCTCTCCAGTGCATTCCACGGTTCCCCCCTTTATCCCTTCCAGGAAAGAGCTGCTGTTGATTCAGTGCCTTAGGATTCCTTAACCCTTGTCTGACCAGGGAGAGGCACCACTTCTCGTGCCAAATGGGCACATGCCAACCATTGCAGGGTCAAAGCCTCCACGGGTCCTCTTGGCCATTACTTAGCTCATGCAAGAACGTTCCCTGCTCTTCAGTGCGCCGTCGTTTTCAGATATCCCAAACGATGCTGCTTCCCCCGCTTCTCTTGGGACAGGACAGTTCCCTTCCCACTGTCGAATACCCCTCACTGATAAGGAAGTGGTTCCCTGATATTTAGCATATTTTTCCCCTCTTTTACTTTTATTCCATTATGCTTTGTTATAACCCTTTGTTCCATCCCTTCAGGTACTGGTAGAGTTAAGTGTCTCTCTATAATTTAGCTAAGAAATTATTAAAAAGATTTTGCTCTTCCGTTTATTCTAAATCCAGCCCTTTGGCCTCCCCAATTATATCTGTTGCTCTTGTCCCAGCTCCCTCCCAGTTGTCAATCTATTTTTGGTAATACGGTGCCCATAAGAGAAGGCCAGACTAATAATTCTAAGCACAGTTGTACCGCAGCGGTAGGGAGAGGAAGTTTTCGCCTACCTGGTCCTTGACTTGATGCCTCTGTATGTGCAGCCTGAAATTGCACTGGGCTTGGGTTTGTTTGCATTGTAATGGAAAATATCCCAAGTGCCCATGGGTGCGCCTGGGGCATGTTACAGAAAAGGAGAGGGGGGACGTATCACCATGACGATACTGAAAGCAGTGAGGGGAGGGTCGGTTACTGTTCCAGGGGGCGAGGGATTCTTTGGCTAGATCTGCAGAGCCCGAATTTGACCCGCGGTGGCAGGATGCACTGAGCTGACCACCGCTGCTCCTCCTTTCTCACTACATTGTTTTCTTTCCTGATTCTTCCAGTCCATTGACCCTGGCCAGCAATTCACCTGGGAGCACTCGAACCTTGAAGTGAACAAGCCCAAAAACCGCTACGCTAACGTGATTGCTTATGACCATTCCCGCGTCATCCTGCTGCCCATTGAAGGTAACCATGGTGATCTTTACTGCTAGCCCGTGGCTTTTTCAGGGGAACGCAGGGCACTGTGGTCCACAGAGTCCCATGATACTGCTCTCTGCTCTCAGTCTCCTCTCACCAGGTCCCTGGTAGAGCAGCAGGCAGAGTCCTGTCCTGAGAATACGATCTGAATCCTGATCCCACTCCCTGCATCCTTAGTTTCAAAGGAGCGTTTATTTAGAAGCTGTGTTCCCTTTACTTGAAGGTTAGTCTGCTTTAGCTCCCCGCTGGATGTGCTCCCGAGTAACGGGAAGAATCCAGACTATATACTGGTTGGAGGAAACCCATGGCAGGCTTGAAGTGAGCCTCTGAGACCCTGCTGGTGTGTTTGTCACGCTGGGTCTGCTCCTCATTGAATATTCAAGGCCAAACCAGAACCCTTTCCACTAAAATGCTAATTAGCAATATCACTCGGCTTCGTGTCCTACAGTCCCTTTCCTAAGCAGTTTCCTGAACTGACATGTGACTGACACCGGAGGTAGTCAGAAGACTTGCAATAAGCTGCGCAGCTCCTGGCTCTCAACACACCCACCAGTTTGCAAACTGGGCTGAGAGCTGCTTTAGTGGAGAGAAAAGCTGTTCTTCTAACAGAGTCCGTGCAGTGGGGCTTCCTCGGATGGCTGCCCCTGACGTGACATTCTGCTCTAAGCCTCTCACCCTCGTGTATTGCCCGGGAATGCACCGTTCATGGTTGGCCTTCTTCAGTCAAGAATTGTCCATCTAGGCATCAAGAGCAGGACCTGGGACAAGTTCTGGTGTCCCCCCTCCCCCAGCTGGTGTTAAAGGTTAGTTGAGAAATTCTAGGGCTAAGGTGAATGGCTAGAATCAATCCCTTTCCAAAATAATTCCAGGGGAGTGGCATTTCCATTTCTGAGGAAACCGTGCTAATGGAGATCTGCCAGGAGACCAGCATCCATTTGGATCAGCCTTGGCTGTTGCTGAAGGAGGATTTCTAACATTTCTCATTACAAAGATGACTGTATCTCAGCTTGTTTTCCGTCTGAAATTAATATTGCATGAGCCATTTAAATTGTAGAGCTAGGCTTGCAAAAGTCACATTGTCGTATTCACTGGAAGAGAATTCCTGATATTTTCAGAACACCTGGAACAGTCTAATTCTGCCCAAAGCCCAGGACGTGTCTGATGCCAGCACAGGTGCAGGCTCTAGTTATGTTTAGCGTTCAAGATGCTGGCTTAACAGCCCTATAGAATCACAGATTATTAGGGCTGGAAGGGACCTCAGGAGGTCATCTAGACCAACCCCAACTAAATCCCCAAATCCCTATATGCCCCTGCTCCAGGATTGAACTCACAACCCTGGGTTTAGCAGGCCAATGCTCAAACCACTGAGCTATCCCTCTCCCCCCATGGTCTAGACCAATCTATTTATTATTGTGGGCCGGTATATGGACCCCCTTTCCCCCATCACCCTACAGACCCCAATGCCCCAGCCCACCCACAGACCCCTCCACAGAGTGGGGCCAGGAGCAGATCCCACCAGACGGCAGCCAAGAGCCCAGACCCCACCCGGCAGCAGGGCAGGACAGCTCTGAGCCCAGACCCTGCTGCAGGGGGCTGGGACCCCCCGCACCAGGCGATAGGGCAGCCCGCACCCCCAACTCCATGGGCCGCAGCTGCATGCTAATTGGGCCACGGATTGAGTACCACTGGTCTAGCCAGTTCTGTCTCTCCCGAAGAGATACAGCACCGGCAGTGACGGGGAAGCTTCTCTCCTGCTCAGTCAACATATCACAACCCTGGCACGATGGGTGTGGTGTCGTCATGGCCCCTTCGGTGCTTAGCACCTCTGCCAATGAAGTGGTGTTGGGTTGTGCAGTGGGGACACCCGCATGCTAGGAACGGGCGTAGGGCCCAAGTTATCTTACACAGGCGTGGAAAAGCCACCGGATGGTAACTGCTTCCAGTCATGCGCTTCCCCTAGTTAATCCAGACACTGCGCACACCCAGCAAGGTCGTCCAGTGACCTGCTGGAGAACGTAACGCTCTGTGCTTGGCTGTTGCCTGTTGTTCTGCTGCTTCCATTCCACCCTCCACCCAGACAGCTCTGCGTTAGTCTGTGCGTAGAAATAAGCCTGCAGCTGCGTGACGGTGGCTGGTGCCCAAAAGCACTGGGAGAGGGGGCATGTTTTGCTCCCCCAGTTCCCAGGCAGCAGTTGTTTCTTCCTGTCTCGTGCACCCATTGTCTAGCCCTTAACTAAGGAGAGATGGTAACACAGAGGAGGAACTGGCAAGAGAGACAGGAGCAGGTTTGCAATCCCACTTGAAGAATGATCTGCAGAGAGATTTACTGAAGCCAAAGTCCTTTCCTCTGCACGTCTGGCAGGTTCCCGCCCAGAAGCCTGTGGTTGGGTTTTTTTCAGTTGTTCTTTAAATTCTGCTTTTGTCAAGTCTGCAGCGTGTCAGCTGTGCCCGGTGAAGGGGGAGTGGGGGGGTAATTTTCGTTCAATTACTTCTCTGTAACAAGGCCTGTTACACGGCAAAGCCTGAGCTCCCAGCCACCATTTCAAATGACACAGCCAGCCCAAGGGGGCTGCGGAGATTAATGCCAGAAGCTCAGCCTTTGTTGATGCTCATGCTGCTGCTACACAGCTGCTCTTCCACTTGGAATTTTTAAATTTTGGAGGAGGGAGGCCAGGGTCCCTCCAGAAATTCAATCAAAGGCTGTTTCCCCAGGCACGTGAAGTTGCCTTTGAAGACTGACAGGCAATTCTGAATGAGTTTAACATCGCACATAAACCAGACTAACCCTGTTGGCAGCAGCGGCAAAGAGGACGGGCAACCCATTTGCACCCCCCTCCCTCCCAAAACTTGAGTTAAATGTTTCTCTATTGAGTTAATCTTAGGAAAACAAAAACCTGCTGATACTGCCAGCAGCTGCGTGTAAGGAGTTACGGGACAAATCCGCACACAGCGGTAGTCCTCCTCGCCAATCATAAGTGGCTTTCTAACTCTGACCCATAAGACAGACACCTGGCAGGGTCCATTTTAAGTGGGGTGCGGCTCTCTTCCCGCCGTGCATCTTGCTTTTCACCACCCACCCAAAAACGCTTCGCCAAAGACTCAGGCAGGCAGCTGTCACGCGATGTGCTTCAATCGGTGCGAGTCACTGTCTGTAATTTCCAAGCCGCCTACTTCCCCTGCAGACTCCAGCCCTGTTTTCCACGCCTCACCCAATCACAGTGCAGATGTGCTCATCCACAGACGATCCAGGGAGTCCTGACTCACTGCTTCAGAAACTCATGGCGAAGAGGCGTGTCTGCGGCATCAATCCAACCCAGGGTGGGACTCTCCTATGAACTGTGCAGCGCATGTCATGAACCAAATCCATATTTGGCCCCAGAAGATTGTATGCCCTTAGTGCGGGGACTATCTTTTTGTTCTGTGTTTGTGCTGCCCCTAGCACCATGAGCCTTTGGTCCATGACCTCAGCTCCTAGGTGCGAGTGCAGAATAAATAAGATACACCAGGCTTGGTATTCGATATCCCACCTCCTCCAAAAGTAGCTGTCTAGTGGAGATGTCCTTGGCCAGATCCTCAGGTCAGGTAACTTGGTCGCTGATTTACCCGAGCTGGGGAACTCACCTGCTTTCTCCGATGAGGAATTCAAGCTGCAGCAAACCTCTTCTCCCACCCACCCCCCTTCCAGTAAGGCAAAATCAGCTGACACTCTCTGCCACTTTAATGCAGGGATTGTGGGGAGTGACTACATTAACGCCAACTACATCGATGGCTACCGGAAGCAGAACGCCTACATTGCCACACAGGGCCCTCTGCCGGAGACCTTTGGCGACTTCTGGCGGATGGTGTGGGAGCAGCGCTCAGCTACGGTTGTGATGATGACAAAGCTTGAGGAGAAATCACGGGTGAGACACTTCAGCGAGATGGCTGGCTAGTCATGATCCAGGGAGATGCTGTGGAGGGGGAGAGGTGGAGACCCCAAGGGAGGTGCATGTGGAGAGTTGGGGAGCCGCAGTCTCTCTGATCTGCAGCCCTCATCTGCTCCTTCGGGAGATTTCTTCCTGCCTTGCTGGCCCCCTGCAAGCACTGATTCGTTGTGAAAATACTGTCCACCTGGGAAGTCTTAGATCCCTTCACTGCTCTAAGGGGAGAGGGAACATGCTCTGAGCCTGGCCCCATGTTAGATCAGGTGGCAAGGTTAGAATCCTGTTATCACATGTAATATTCTTCTGAGTGTTCTGCCATTCAGAATCATTTCAATCGATCAGGCATCAGACCAGCAATGTGCCTCAACGCTCCAGCTCTGTGAGTAGAGGCAGCATTTGATCACGTAGGACATGGAGCTGAATCTGTGGGCTCTCACCCTAGTCTGATGCTTCAGCAAGCAATGCTTCTTGCTGTTGCGCTCTCCCTTGCCAGGGCACATCTTTACTTTCCATGCCATGAAGGAGCGTCCCGTGCTGCCTACTGTGCTCTTTGGACTACGTTCCCGAGATCATTGTCGACTTTTGTTTTCTAGATCAAGTGTGACCAGTACTGGCCAGGCCGGGGCACGGAGACCTATGGGATGATCCAAGTGACCTTACTAGACACTATTGAATTGGCCACGTTCTGCGTTCGGACGTTCTCCCTTCACAAGGTGACGTTTATCTCTGGTGCCATGTCTCTCTCGTCCCATTCCTACGTTCTGTAACTTGCTGTGTGCGTCTCAGGGCCCTTGCTTAGCTCACACGTGACTCTTGGTTCCTCTGCCACTCCGCAGAATGGCTCCAGTGAGAAGAGAGAGGTGCGCCAATTCCAGTTCACAGCATGGCCCGACCATGGCGTCCCCGAGTACCCTACCCCATTCCTGGCTTTCCTGAGAAGGGTCAAAACATGCAACCCTCCTGACGCTGGCCCGATCGTAGTGCACTGCAGGTACTGACCCGCTTATTACCAGAACCACAGCCTCCCCCTACACGGAGCCCCAGCTGGAGGGGGGAAACACATTGCCAAGCGAATCCCCTTTTCAGTGGGGCAAGCAAACATGTTCCCATTGCAGCTCCCAGCATGCAGGAACTGTCTCGTCTCAGGCTCCCGTGCAGCGTCTGAGGAGGATTCTCCCGTTCGGTTTCTATTCAGGGCGGCATTTCCTGAACTGAGTAGGGCTGGAGTTGGAATGGGTTAGTTGGCGTCTTTGATGAGGCCTCATTGCCAGAGTGCTATCCCGTAACGTTTGGCCTTTGAGGAGCGTGCAGGCTCGTTTCTGTCACGGTGGGCAGGGATGGAAGATGAAATGGGGCTTAGGAAGCAGCATCACCATGTGGAGGGCGAGAGGCAGAGTGGGCTGAGCTGTCCAAGGGAGAGAGCGAACAGCGTCTTGAAAGGGCTTTGAGAGCCACAGTCATTCTGAGAGCAGAGCGGTGAAGGTCCCCCAGGGCAGGTTGCATTCCCTAATTCAATTTACCATCCAGTGCGGTACATTTGCAGGCTCAGCTCAGACAAATCCCCCTCCTGCCTCAGGAGAAATCTGGAGGGGCCCGCAGGTCACTCAGTGCTGGGGAAAGTAACATCTGAATTTTACAGGCAATCGGGGACTGGAGGATACAGTTTAAACAGTCTTTGTAAGAGGGCAATTTATCACTAACCCTGCAGATGGCAATTATCATGCGCCACTCAGAAAATGAATAAAAAGGGCCATCAGCAGGCGACTTACCGTGACCAGATCCCTCATCGGCTGCTCCGTTCTTGCCAAAGCTCCAGCAACCTGCTTGGTTTAGGTGTTATGAAATCTAATTAATGGAGATCCAGGAGGTTTTTTTTTATGAAAAGAGGGGACCGCCTTTGAATAGGAGGAGGAAACCCTTTATTTCTAGCTGCGAGTGTTTAGACCTGCAGGGCCCTGCTGATTCATAAATGCCTTCACATGCAAGTCTGATGTTACCCAAATGTTTTTGTGCATTGAGGTAAAAGGGTGACGCATGTTATTCATTACAGCATCAGTCGTTTCCAAGCTGCCTAAAGATCTGAGTGATTAAACGTGCTTTTGAAGCCCTTAGATCATGCCAGCCCTTTGTTCAAACCTGGAACCCCCCTACCTAGAATTATCATAATTGTGTCTGACGGGAGATCTCCCGTCATGGTGATGTTGCAAATGAAGAGGTGTAAGAAAGGGGGCTGATCAGTATCTAGGAATGACACACACATTAGCAGACACGACTTTTTGTCTTGTGCCTTCAAGTGACATAGAATAACTTTCTGAAGTTCTTAGTAAATTGGGCTCAGACTTGGAGCAAATTTCTTCAGAGTGGGAGCTCTCGGGGGCAGGGACTGTGTTGTTTTGTGGACTGGATTGAGCTGAACTTGCTGCTGGGGCTAACAGAGAGGTGAAGTGACCGCTCTGTTTTTCAGTTCTTAGCTGTGGCCACCTCTTTCTCTAATACATTGACGGACTGTTAGCACACACCTGTAGCTCAAGAAACACCTTTCTGGGTTTCAAGACTCTATATTTTAATGGAATTTCCCCACCTATTTGATGGGTTTAACTCTTGTGTTCTCTTTCTTCCTAACCTTTCTCCTTCATGTTTCAGATCCGGTGCCTACAAAAACCAGTGTGTATGTTGCATGAACACACCCTGCACTCTTATAGAGCCTTTCACTGGATAATCCCAAATCTCTTTATAAAGATTACGGGCTGCATCTTCAGCAGCTGTAAATTGGTGTCGCTTCATTGACTTCAGCAGAGCTACATTGATTTATAGCAGCTGAGGATCTGGCCCAAAAACACCCTGGTGATGCAGGGAGGGGGTGTTTTCCCTTGTTTGCAAAAAGAGGGAAAGTGACTGGATCAAGGGTCTCTCCCCTGCCAGTGCCTGACATTTTTCTAGTGCTTTCTATCTAGTTTTAAGTGACTGACTGAAGCAATAGGCCTTCCACCACTTCCTGTGGAAGGCTATTTCACTGCCTAACAGACTCAACATCAGGAAGCTTTTCCTGAGATTTTACCTAGATCCTTTTTTTAATTCATCCTACTTCTAGCTCTAGCCCTCTGTTCCACTTCAAATAATTCTCTCCCCTAGGTATCCTCACCATTCAGATATTTATGACTAGCATCACGCTCCCTTCAGAGCCCACAGCTTCCACCCAACCCGACTGCAAACCCCAATCCTTCCTCATCCTTCCTGCCAGCCCCTTTCTCAATTAGCTTGCTTGACTCTGAATTCTTTGCGATTGTGAGGCCTAGAATTAAACATCACATTACAGGTGTGTTCTTGCAGGGGTTATTATTCCCCAGCTGCTCACTGATGGGACGTCTGTGTGTTTGTAGCCCAATATCTTACGGAGGTTTCTGGCTGCCATGTCACAACTGGAAATCGGTGTCAAGTTTGCCATCCACTGTCACCCCTAGGTCACTCTTGGCATTACTGCTTTCCAGTATCTCCCAGTGTTGAAGCTGGGGCTGGGATTATTTCCGCCTAGGTCTATTAACTTCTGTTTTTGCCAAGTCGAGCCTCATTTGGTTGCTTTTCTGCCCATAGTTCTAACCTGTCCATAGGTAGGTCCTTTGTGTATTTCTGTCTTCACTGGTGTTTGCAACGCCTTCTGAGTCAATCTCATCTGGGAATGTATTGGCAGTGCTGTTTGCCCTGCCTCTCTGATCATTAATGAAGATGATACTAAGGGCTTGTCTACCCTGGCCATTTACAGCGCTGCAACTTCCTCGCTCAGGGGCTGTGAAAAAACACCCCCCCTGCGTGCAGCAAGTTTCAGCGCTGTAAAGCACTCGTGTAAACAGTGCCCCAGCGCTGGGCGCCGCGCCTCTTGTGGAGGTGGTTTTCTGAGAGCGCTGGGAGAGCTCTCTCCCAGTGCTCTGCCATGACTACACAAGCCTCGTTAAAGCGCTGCCAGTGTAGACTAGCCCTAAAGAAGATCTAACTTCATACCAGTTTCTGGAGCACCCCACTAGGCACCTCCCTGCAACTCGATACATTGCGATTTACCATTCCCTGGTGTTCGCAGTCCTTTCAGCCATGGGAATGTTTGCCTCCAAGCCAATCTGAATCAATTCTGAGTACGGTTTTGTGAGCCTTTGTCTCAGGCTTTACTAAAATCAGGATATTACATCTCCAGTGCTTCTATTCATCCATTAATTTGGTAACTGTCAACAAATCATGCCAGGCAAACTTGATTACTTTTTATTCATAGAGCCATACTGCTTATGGCTCACAATTCCATTATCCTAGATGGCTACAAATCATTTCCTCTCAATACCTGAGCAGTTAATGTACCAGAGTTGCAATTAAACTTAGCAGATAAGTGCCAGGATGACTCGTATCCTTGTTTTGGAAACCAGTGACACCTTTTACCTTCCCCCCCACCCATCACCGTTACACCCCCAGATTGTCAGATGCTGCATGCTCAGTTGCTATGGCAATGGGTGATAGGACAAAACCCTGAGATTAAAAACACCAAATGCTCCATGTGTGGCTAAATCCTCTAACCAGCTTTTAAAACTGACCATACAACTCCCATTCATGTCAATGAGAGTTGGGTTATGTCATTCAGCAAGTTCCCTTAACACAACAGAATGCATGAAATATCTAGCCCTGCTGATTTATGTTCTAGTCTTCCAGTAATTCATCCACCTTATATTCTTTGTCTGTATCTATATTTACAAGGTCTCTATTGCTTCCTACTTCTCTTTCATGCTCGTCACATACTGCACCTGTTGTCATTCATCGTCTACCTCTCACATACACATCTGCTCACCCTCCCGCGCTCCCAGTAAGGAGCTGTCCCGTCCCGTCTGGTCAGCCATCAAGGTACATTTCTCAGCGGGGTTTGGATTATGTTGCTTACCTTCCCACCTCTCCTTCCAGCGCGGGAGTTGGACGGACAGGCTGTTTCATCGTGATTGATGCCATGCTGGAGAGGATAAAGCACGAGAAGACAGTGGACATTTATGGGCATGTCACCCTCATGAGGTCACAGCGGAACTACATGGTCCAGACAGAAGACCAGTACAGCTTTATACACGACGCCTTGCTGGAGGCCGTCGCTTGCGGTAACACAGAGGTCCCAGCCAGAAATCTCTACACTTACATCCAGAAACTGGCGCAGATAGAGGTGGGGGAGCACGTGACAGGCATGGAGCTGGAGTTCAAGGTAATGGCAGAACACTGAGCTCTAGGCATGTACCGGGGGGGAGAACAGGGACAGAAAATGTGCTGGTGGGATTCCATTTGAAGTGGACCATTCAGGAGACAGCCAGGCAGTGCCACGGGCCCAGTCAGTGCTGGGATCAGCGTTCGCATCATGCTGATCTGCATGGTTCTACCGCGTTCAGTGGGATGGGGATGTTTTTGAGAACCACGCTGTAGTCACTTCCCTGAGGCGATCTGCAGTGTAGACTATTGCCAAGCATTATAACACGGCTCTAACATGGGGGTTCCAGGGAGGGCAGAGCCCAGACAGCAGTCTGCAGTGCACCTGAAGTTGCTCTTTTAAGCAGGACGATAATGGGGACTTAAACCAAAAACCCTGGCACCTAAGGAACTTAATCGTAATAACCTTCTCCTGTTGGAGAGGAAAGGCAGGGCGGAGAAGAAAGGTCTGTGCTTCTGAAAGGAGCTTTCTGCAGCTTAGACTCCAAGGGATGACAGACGACTGGCCCTTTCAAGGGGGAAAGGAATGTTTTTGTGTTTCTACATTAAAGTAGTAATTACATTTCTGACTCCAGGGCTGCTGCAGTGGGTCCCAGGGGAAAGACCAGCTGCTGCTGCAAGACTTTAGTCCAGCTCTCTGAAATCCAGGTTGACTTTCCTCCCCTTCTCACGTTTGATTTTAATACTGTATTTCCAACGTGAAGCGCACTGTCAACAAATCACAACAAGGCTTTGCGATGGGGAAGGCCCTGACATCTCCGGCACTTTGAAAGCCAGAACCACGCAGGGGAACTTGGAGGGGGAAGAAATTCACCTGCCTTGGTCTGGCTCAGTGGGTTCGCATGAAGATGCTGCTGAACCATTTGTCTAAGATCAGACCCAGACCAATAGAAACTTTTGTCCTGCCCACCTAAATAAGCCAGTTTTTCCCAGGCATCTGAGCAATTCTCACCCTTTTCTGGGAGCTGAAAAAACACCCGTTAGAACAAGTGTGTGTGGTTTTTTCCCTCAGCGACTTGCCAACTCCAAAGCCCACACTTCCAGGTTCATAAGCGCCAACCTCCCGTGCAACAAATTCAAGAATCGCCTTGTCAACATCATGCCATACGAGACCACCCGGGTCTGTCTTCAGCCCATCAGGGGAGTGGAGGGCTCAGATTATATCAATGCCAGTTTTATCGATGGATACAGGTAAATGACAACACGTTGCGGCCTGCTGTTTTAACAGGGAGTAATTCAAGCTGATTTCCCTTTTTGCAAGGTGCTCAGAGAAATACAGTTTAAAGAGGTAGTGACAGGAAAAGGGAAGGAAGGCTGAATGAATTGATTTTCCAGCCCAGGTCAGAACATCATGGGTCTGTTCTAATCCACACCTGGTGCTTCAAAGGAACATGAATCCCATCCACCCACACTCTGCCACTTGTGCAATGCTGAACGTTTTATGGGACAGATTCCTTCCTGACACTGTTTGTGATCAGATCGCAGCTTGAAATATGGGGTTTTCCCCAGAGTAACCTCAGCTGTTAATGGTCAGAACATTCTCCCTCCCTTTTTAAAATAAAACATCCAGCTGCCGTGTTAGACTCTGAGTATCTTGGCTGGATGGATTTCACTATGGGGAATGTTTATGGAACAGATCGTTCCTATCTCAGCCTCTCTTTAGCTAGCTGTTGGGAAACAATCCGTATTTTGCTGTTTGGAGCCAGCAAGCAAAGCTGTAGGCCCTCCAAGCAGCAATGCTCTAAGACCTTCTGCTTGTGCAGGCCTGCCAGAGACTCAATGCGGAGGGACGGCACTGAGCAGCACTAGATGCAGCAAGGGTTCTCCCTCCTTCATGCCTCTGGGTGCACAGAGCAGGCAATACGCTGCCTGTGGTCCCCGAAATGCACTGCATGTGGCCACTGGCCCTCCCCTGGTTTGCTCAGATAGGCCAAGCAGCAGATTGCCCCCTAGGTCCTGCGCAAACGTGCGTGGGAGGGTGGCAGGTGTCATGCTGCAACCTCCTCCTGCATGACTAGTCAGGATTTAGCCCATAGTCTAATTTGGGAAAACCCAGCACAAGGCCTTTGAGTCACGGACCCCTAGCCCAAGCCTGGGAGATCTCCAAGGAGAAGTATTCCCATCTAGCTTATAAGGCCTTCCAAATGTCCGGTGCCGAGTGTCAGCTTTCATGCTATCCCCACAGTTGCTAAGCCCATCACCCCAGACCCATGGCTAATAACTTGTCACCTTGTGTGTGGGGTTTGTGCTTTCTTTCAGACAACAGAAAGCCTACATTGCCACTCAAGGGCCGCTGGCAGAGACCACCGAGGATTTCTGGCGGATGCTCTGGGAGAACAACTCCACCATCGTGGTGATGTTGACCAAGCTGCGAGAGATGGGTCGGGTAAGCATGGACCCATGGAAAATGTGGTTGAGGGGCAGGAGGGCAACACAGTGAAAAGCCCTACAGCAGCATAAGGGGTTAACTGTGTTGTCCTAGCCTGGTGTCTTCTCCCCTTGGCAGGAAAAGTGCCATCAGTATTGGCCCGCTGAGCGCTCAGCACGGTACCAGTACTTCGTGGTGGATCCCATGGCTGAATACAACATGCCTCAGTATATCCTTCGAGAATTCAAGGTTACTGATGCCAGGGTGAGTGCTCCGTCTTCTCTCTTTTCTAGGCTTAGAAGTGTGAATTCTACCTTCATGCCTCAACCATACCGTTCTCCTTTGGAGTCTGCACACAAGAGACTATCCAGAGAATAGTCCCAGCTCAGGATTTTATGTGGCAGAAATGGAGATTGGAAAACAGGCCATTGGGGTTCCATTTCCCTGGTGTGGGGTGGGGAGCAGAATTGTTAAATGAACAGAGATTTTCAGAAGCTGTTGAAATCGGCTGTCTTTCTCTAGCTCCTGTCTTCTTGGGGTCAACATTGGTCCTATTATGCAGCTGTTTGCAAAGCTTCTTCTAAACCCCTGACTCCACCAACATGTTCCAACTAGTGGTATTTCCTTCAAGCTGTTAGCTCACACTGGGTAATTTCTTTGAATTCTTTTCCGAAGATTATTAAATTCTAGGGAGATTTTGGAGCAACAACTTCAGCAGATTTGTATAGAAGTTGCTGAGTTCAGGGAGGTGTTTTGACAAAATGCACAGAGCACATGTTGCTGTCTTTGGTCTGTCTGAGGCACTGTGGGGAATGATCAGGAACTAGACTCTTCTGGACAGGCGCATGAAAGGTGCTTCATCCCCAAGTACTGCAGTCCCCGCCCATTTGGTTTCATTAATGACAAGTGAATGAGAAGGTTGGCTGACCTTGCTGATAGCGAAAGCTGTACTCTCTGTCGTATCTTTCGTACACACTGAACACCAACAGGCTTTTATAGAGGCAACACCCTCAGCATCCCACAGGACAGGCATTAAGATGAGATGCTTTCAGTTAACATTTACAGAGAACTGGGGAACTGCTGAGGACAGAGTGTGGTACACGAATGCTGTTGCAGAGAGGACGGGTAGGGTGCATGAAGGGACAGAGAGGCTGTGTTGGGATTTAAAAAGAAGGGAGGGGAATTTTGAGCCGGGTCTTGAAATGAATGGAGGACCCACGGGAGGTGTCCTACGGTAGAACAATGGGGTTGTGCTGCTTTGTTCGGCTACTGGAGGCTCCTGGGTATGTGGAACCAGCTTTACAATTGCAGTTCTACACTAGCACGTGCCCTGTTAGCTCCTGGCACATACAGGAACTGAGCCTCCGTCTTTCTCCGTCTTGAGAGAGCTTCTTTCCTGCTCTGCCTTCTAAGGCTGGTTGAAACTCGGCATTTTCGTTCCATGGAAATTTCTGAAATTTCCTTTCATCCTGAACTGGTACAAACCCATTTGCACATTCCTCATTAAACCCACTTTTTAATGGTCAGATCAAATCGTTTTGAGCCCTTCATAACGTTTTAATATAAAAGTCTAAGCAAAGTCCACTTCGATCCTTCGTCAGCACTTGACAAAAAGAGACACTTTCCCACAAAACATTTCAGTTTAGTCAAATCAGCATTTCCTGATGGAAAACCCTTCCACTGGAAAAACTTTGAGTGGCTCGGCGGCCTTCCTTTTTAATTCCCTGGAATGAGACAGAGTGAAACCAGAAACCACCTTCTCCTTCAAAGGCTCCCTGCGTGCCCTGGCCCCACACCACTCCTGGAAGTGGCCAGCATGTCCAGCAGTGGCTCCTGGGTGGGGCAGGCAGCTCCGCCGCGCACTGTGGGTACCATCCCCGAAGCTCCCATTGGCTGCGGTTCCCGGTTCCCAGCCACTGAGAGCTACGGAGGGCAGTGCCTGGAGGCAAGGGCCATGCATGGAGCCCTCTGGGCAATTAGGGGGCCTGCCTTAGCCCCGCTGGGCTGGCAATCCCACAGGCTGGACTGAAAGCCCTGACTGGACGGCTCCAGCCCTCCCCTGCTCTAGACTGTAATTCTGACACCATGGCACTTACTTGCCCAAGTTGGAGGTGCAATAGCCTCTTCTAGACGGGTCCACAGTGGACACCCGAGTGTGGTCAGCCCCCAGAATGGTCGATGCTTTCTGGGCGCTGGTGCAGCACCCAGGTAGACCCCAGGGGCATGGAGCAGTACTGACGCCACTCCAGGGACTTCATTCACAGGTGAGTAAATTTGGTCTATAGCTGTGGCGATATCTGACCCCCATGCAGTGTGCTTCAGCGTTCCATCCCCTCCTTCACTACCGGGAGCTTTGGCATTGGTATTTTTAATGGCACGAATATACCACACGTTTTAACTGCAACTTTTGTTTTTTTTCTGCTGCTCTTCCCCAGGATGGTCAGTCCCGAACCGTTCGTCAGTTCCAGTTCACTGACTGGCCCGAACAAGGTGTGCCAAAATCAGGAGAGGGTTTTATCGATTTCATTGGACAGGTCCATAAGACAAAGGAACAGTTCGGTCAGGATGGGCCAATTTCTGTCCACTGCAGGTAGGCAAACGAGCAGCCATCTTTGCCTCAGTGCAAATTCCTTAACAGAGTGGGTGACCTAGTATTTTGTAATTTCTGTAAGCCAAGCTCATTGGACACACCAGGGGTGCCGTGCATTCCTCCATTCCCCTCCACAAGGTCCTTGTGGGTCACGCTCTTCTCCTCCTCCACCCCATCCCCAGCTCTGGTCTCCCAGCCAAAAGAGAAGTAATGTCATGGTGTTACGTACAAACAGAGAAATGCCATCATGTTGAGTGGAGGGCCTCATTTTACTCACCCAACACAGCAAATTGCTGTGTAGTTGTTTTTTAGTCAGATAAGCCAGATGCTACGCTGGAGCAAGAACTATTCTTGCATCCTGACTGGCTGAAGCAGATAGAGGGCATTACCTCATCAAATCCATGTGAACTTCTTTCATTAAATCAGATAATGTTGCTTCCAAATTGTGGAGGTGGTTTTTTCAAGTTATTTTCTAATTGCAATAAAAATAATTTCCAAATTGAATATTTATCTACTGCTGGAGCTTTTGACATTTGTGGATCAGTGACTCTGGCGGTTTTAGTACGTCCATTCCTGGTAGAGGACATTGGCCAGGAAATCTGACACTGGTCAGGCAAGGATTGATAGGCAGGGGCTTTCTGCCTCTACTGTTATGTTCATTGGACAGGGGTGCCAATTTATTGCTTTAAGAAATATTAGAACATAAATAAAGCCTTCAGCCTTTACAACTGCTACACTTCCTGGTGCTTCCTTACTAAAATACACACAGGAGTATAACACAGTGTTTGTTGTTCTCTCTCGTCTGTAGCGCCGGAGTGGGCAGAACTGGGGTGTTCATCACCCTGAGTATCGTCCTGGAGA
Source organism: Mauremys mutica (assembly GCF_020497125.1). Classification (NCBI taxonomy): domain Eukaryota; kingdom Metazoa; phylum Chordata; order Testudines; family Geoemydidae; genus Mauremys; species Mauremys mutica. Next base: position 7,462,384 of record NC_059095.1, read on the forward strand.
GAATGCGCTATGAGGGTGTTGTAGATATTTTCCAGACAGTTAAGATGCTGCGAACACAACGACCAGCTATGGTGCAGACAGAGGTAAAGAACATTAACAATTAACTAGCACAGGGGGTGTTTGTGAATGGAATAGCGAGCAGGAACACACTCAATTGTCTCTTTCCTCTGGTGCTATTAACCTCTCTCATATACCTGGAGGACAAATGAGCTTTTGCCTTTCTAACCACCATGCTAATAGGAAACTTTAACTCCATAAACTCCTTAAGAATAAGGGCCGTGATCCTCAAAGCTATTGAGGCTCCTAATATCCATTTATTTCAATTGAAGTTAGGAGCCTAAATGCCTTTGAGCATCAGGGCCTAGGCTGCATTGCTGAGCTACTGTGTCGTGTAGCAGAAGTCTTCCGTATAGTGGCAAATACACATAGACAACAGCTGCCCTTGAAGAGAGCCTGTACCAGACTCCCAGCCCCACGCTCGGTCCATTACCACAGTGGCTCTCAACCCTTCCAGACAACTGTCCCCCTTTCAGGAATCGGATCTGGCTTGCGTACCCCAAGTTTCACCTCACTTAAAATACAAGAGTGTCACAGCACACTTACTGAAAAATTGCTCATTTTCACCATATAATTGTAAAATAAATCAAGTGGAATATGAATATGATACTTACATTTCAGTGTACAGCACAGAGGAGTATAAACAAGTCAGGGTCTGTATGAAATGTTAGTTTGTACTGACTTCGCTAGTGCGTTTTATGTAGCCTGTTGTAAAACTAAGCAAATCTCTAGCTGAGTTGATGTACCCCCCAGTTGAGAACCACTGCAGTAGCAGATTCTGACCTCACCCTGCCTGTGGGACCAGGACCCAGCCTGGCTGTCAGTTAACCATGGATGTAGGCGCTTTATGAAAGGCAGGCATGGTTGTCCCAGTTTTACACGGGCATTTATCATCCTGTGGAGCTCCATGATCCATACGAGTGTTTGCTCGGATCTGGGGCTGTCTGAGAACGTTTCTTCATTTCCAGTACACCCAGTGTTCTTGCAGGGGCTGTTCTGGTCCCCGCCCAACAGCAGAAAAGCTGACGCGGCGAGCGATGACCGTGTGCGTTAGAATGTCTGGGTAGGTGTTCCACAGCCACTAACACGCTGATTGTCTCTCTTGGCCTCGCCTAGGATGAATATCAGTTCTGTTACCAGGCAGCTCTGGAGTATCTGGGAAGTTTCGATCACTATGCAACCTAAAAAGCCATCCGCCTTGCAGACTCCGCCCACCACTTCAGCCCTGGAAGGCCTCTTCTGGCCCGGGAGGAGTGCTCGGACTTATAAACCCGACTCAGAAGAAGTCCCTTTTCATTTGGACCATGCAGTGGGGAGCAGGGGAAGGATTTGAAAGGAACGCCCCTTCAGGAACTCCCATGTTGTAACCCGGAACATAAGGAGGCAGCTCGGCAGGGCGCTGAGGGATGATTTTAAGTGGTGAACTGCTCTGGTTACCTCGCGTGGTGTTTGCTGTGGAGGGCGTACGGACATCCTCAAACTGATCCAAAAGTTAAACGCGCCCTGTGTGAAACGTTACCGCTGAAGGGAGAGAAGAGGGCTGGAGAAGAGCAGGAAACCAGCTTTGGTTACATCATCAGAGTTCAGTTTATTTACTAATCTAGTTGGCGGTCTTTAAAGGAAGTCACTTGCAGAGTTGAAGGTGCTGTGTAAAAATATATATATAATTTAAAAAATCTCAATACTTAGGCAAAATTAAGGTCAGGAATACTTCTAGCTGGAGTCTTAATAAACCTCAGTCTCATCATCAGGCTGAGTCGGGGCTTATCGGCCCCTTGCCAACACCATTCCCTCAATGCCTCTGCCTCCCCGAGAGGTTTTACAGCTCATCTTTTGAATACTTGGAACATTCCTCCTAATCCCCACATTTATTTTTTTTAGGCTATTTAAAGGAAGAAAGTGGCTGTGCCCTAGGGGTTCCCTACCCGGGGCACAGACCTGATGGGCAGAGCTGAGGTGTGGTCAGGTAGAGATGGGCTCTTCCCTGGCTGGGTACAACGACTGTTGGTTCTCTTCTCCCCTGTTCAGCTCATCCAGACACACACACGGGCGCTGCTTTGAATGAGACGTGTTTGAGCTGTACAGAAATAGAACTTCTTTCCATATGAAACCACCCCCTTATGCACACAGCTGTTCGTTTTTCCCCAGGGGCTGGGGGGGGGAAGCATTTTTTAATGGAGCCCTTACAAGGTTGATTCTAAAGAAGCCTCTGTAAGAGATTCATTCCCAATAAGCTATTGCTGCCAACGCACCACCTCCAATACAACAGATCTCAGAGACACTCTTGTGAGGGTCCTTGTCACCCCGAGTTCATAGGCACAGCTATGAACATGCCCTCGCTGTATAATAATTTGGAACGATCAAGCAAGATGCAGTCAGTGGCATATGCTGAGAGTGGCTTTCTTTAAAGTATCGATGTAACTGTAACAAGTGACATTACCTTTTTTTAAAATAGTGTATTTTTTCCTTTTTTTAAAAAAAAAAAGAATATCAGTCAATGAATTTAAAAGAAAAATTTGCTTATTTGTTCATATTATGTTCAAAGACAGTCTATTTTTTCACTGTAGAAATGTTACGTGTAATGGCTGTGATATAAAAATGCAGTGCAAATTGCTACTTCTACATATTGCTTTTCTACCATTGAAAAGGTTTAACTTGCTCATGTAAGAACAAAATGTCTCTTTATTTTAAATCCCAGACATATCAAGTGGCTCTGGAAGGGCACAGGTGGTGGTTAATACAAACTCACTCCCCTTCCTCCTATGGCCATGTTGCCTGCTCTTCCCAGGGCCAGTGGTGAATTGGGAGATCAAATAATACCAGTGTCTTATGTGGCGAGAGAGGAATTTCAGAGCCATGGTGGGCAGGTGCCCACAGACTCGCACGGATGGTTTTTAAACATTACATCAACGGGTATTGTAATAACAGCCCAGGACTCTTCATGCAGGGGACCATGTGTCGAATAGTCCAGCAGTTGTACATGAAAAGGAAGGGTGTGGCCAAAGTGCAGTGAAGAGAGTGTGCCATGAAGCAGAGCCGCTGCCCCAATAACTACTCTCCCTTGGTTATTATTTTTAATTATTTTCTAGCCAGGTAAACATGGCCACAAGCTGGTACTGTTGGGATGAGCTAAATGCAGCCGAACTGCTACCCCCTCCACCCCCCCCAAATCAACCTATGTCCTGTCTTGAAAGGGGGGAAAAAAGGCTTCTTTGAGATTTTACTTCCTACTTGTGTGAAAGTTTCCCAAATTTCTAAGTATGTTGCAGCAAAATCTTACTGGGAGAGGTTTTTTTGGGTGGGGGGGAAATAAGGTTTTTCTTTGTATGAGAGCAAAGTGCTGTTGCTTTCACACTGTTATTTCAAACTGAATCAGTAAGTGGTTTTCAGACCACTGTGTATGTAGATATATTGACTTTGTATTAAAGGAAGATTGTCTGAAAGGCCTGCCTGCAGCCCCGTTTGTTGTTAGGCTGGTGGGATGCATGCAGAACAGAACCAACCCGCACAGCTACTTTATATTTTGCTGAACTCCAGCTGCTAATTGGAGGACCTTGGAACCCTGGTGCTAGCACACAAATGCCTCTGCTTTCCAGAGAGCACCATGAAAGGGTGCAGCCAACTAACACTAGATGCTAGATTTGAGAATGAGGCCTCGGACCGATCAGTATACCATTAGTCAAGGAGATGGTTCTTAAAGGAACATCTCCAGTTCCCACTGTCTGCCAAGGCTTTTCCTGGCTCAGAGAGGCCTTGGACTCCACAATTTAACCACTAGCATATGCTGCTCATTATTCCAGCTGCCAGCACACCTGTGCTATTCTGCCCTTTTTTAAGGGCCTGCAGTCAAGTTGGGCCAGTAGGAAAGAAGCGTTTCCTTGGCTTTGGGAAGACCAGAGCCTCAGCAAGGATGGAGAAAATACTCTGCTTTCTTCCTTTTCAAAAAGACAATGCAGGTGTCACTACACAGCAAAACAAAGCGCTGGCAGCAAGTCTCAGGCTTGCAGGGCTAACGCGAGCAGTGTAGCTGTTCGAGCGTGGGTGGGAGCCCAGTTCTCTGATACCCTCCCTACGCTTGGGAGCCTGAACATCTCCGCTGCTATTTTTAGCCCCGAGTCAGTTGATCTTGCTGCTGCACCTTTTGTTGTTTGCTGTGTTGATGGAGCCTTAGAGGGAAAATCTGCTAGCGCGAGAACGGAAACGCAAAGAGGCACCTGCCACAAACTTGTAGGCCAGGGAGCGCACCAAGGCAGAAGGGAAGCGTCCCCTCTCCCATCATTTACCCGAGGGAGGCTGCCTAAGATCACCAGTGTCCCACACTCATGGGCAGCTGGCACCCTGTACCCATCAAGCCTAGTGCACAATATCTAACCAACAGAGAGAGCAGCTTCACTGTAAACCCAAGTGAAACGCAAGGATTGGGGGAGACAGAGAGGACATGGCACGTGAGAGCTGAGAAAGCTCCAAGCAGCTGAGGGCAGTGCTCTGAAAAGAACGCCAGCCCCACTGGAGGATACAGCAGGCCTTAAAGGGCTTGAAATGGATCTGGCGATGAATATGGGGTGACAGAAAGGATGCCGGTGTTACATTACAGGCCCCCCCTCAAGAGTCAGAGCCCCCCGGTCTGCTCCTGTACAGCCTTGATCTAGTATGCAGGGATGATTTAATTACGCTTCCTGGAGTGAAAGTTAATAGTTCGAGTCAATACACCGGTGTTTCACCTTTGAATATCATCCCCTCAGGTTTTTACAACATGTCCAGCAAGAATAAATAATACTACTAATAATAAGAGATACACCAATCTCCTAGAACTGGAAGGGACCTTGAAAGGTCATCAAGTCCAGCCCCCTGCCTTCACTAGCAGGACCAAATTTTGCCCCAGATCCCTAAGTGGCCCCCTCAAGGATTGAACTCACAACCCTGGGTTTAGCAGGCCAATGCTCAAACCACTGAGCTAGCCCTCCCCCCAAGAAGCAAGGAATTAAAGGGCACTGCACAGCTGGCCCCACTTGCACGGTGTGGGGAGAGGGTTCCCGTTCTCTGCAGAACTGGGAATCAGCCACTACCAGAGAGGAGTGGAACTGGACTGTGGATCTGACCCATACTCTAGTACGTACCAAACATGGACACGAGAAAACCCTGATGTAGAGAAAACGAAGACACGATGAACCAAAGCACTCGGACGACTGGACTAAAAACACCCGTGGGAAACAGCTAGAATTCAAAAGCGCCTGTACCCACTTGAAGCTTTCAATCATCTGCTCTCGGGCCAGACGGGCAGATGGAGGTTTGTTCTCTCGTTAGCGAGCACAATTTCTAGAGCAAATGCAAAGCAGTGGATTCTCGAGCACTTACTCAGCTAGAGGAGGACGTTCCAGAGGGATGGCAGCCTGGCACAGCTACTCCACTCGGAGAAAAGACAGGCATCCCAGACGCACATAACCTGCAAAACCACGAGGGGATACTGACTCAGGGATAGAGGAGGCTGAGAACAGGAAGAAGGAGATGACAGCTGCTGCCTACTTTTCATAGACAAGTTCCTGGCCCCAGAGAAGAGCCCTGTAATTTGGACACCTTGAACATTTTGTCTGCGCCAGGTAGAGTGTTGTCAAAGGACAAAGCACTTCTAAAGAGGAGCTAGGACTGAGCCTATCTGTGCAACCCCTCCAGGACCAGGCCAAACATCCGGTACTTCTCACCAGTCAGTACTTTGCCTCTGGTTTTTTTCTTGTAATAAAACAGACATGGAGGGAGGAGAGGGAGGGACTGTCATTAACTTGTAACAGCACTAAATGCCAGTAGCGCTCACGGGGGCTCTGATGGGGAGCAGAACAGCTGTCATAGCAAAACAGACCAGTGGTCCATCTACTCTAATAATTGGGTTGAGGCAGTAGCAGATGCTTCACAGACAGACAATTGCCAGCATCCTCATTATGGACAAATTTCCCCTGACCATGGGAGAATTTTCCTCCTAACTCCCCCTATTTGGGGCATAATCCCTGAAGAAAGAGTCTCTCTCTTCAATCCTCTGTGCCATTCCAGGTGCTTGGATATAGTCCCTGCCGCCAGACAGGGAAGTGATGTGAGAGCCCCTCTGGCTAGAAGGGATGTATTTGCTGGCTCACTGAGTTGTTCCCGTCTCCAGCAGGAGGAGGGAGCAGTAGCTTTTCCAAACATAGCAATGTGGAAGTCCAGCCCTTGGCAGGTGCAGTGCGAGGAGGAGCATCCTGCAGTCCATTGTGGGACGCTAGCCTCACCAAGAGATGCCCAGAATCCTACTTTGACGCGCCTCCCCATTCAGACTAGTCTCATTCTGCACATTGGTTCAGTTTAAGTTTAAAGGGGAAAGATGGCAAGTTATTACAGACCTGCTTTCCAAGTATCAGGCTGACAAACTCCTCCTCTACAGGGACTGACACTGTATCATCTCCAGCTGCTGGCCGGGAGATTTACCATAAGCCTCTGAACTGGCACAGAGGATCTGAAAGGGGGGTGGGGGTGGGGGGCAGGGAACAGATAAGGAAAATCTCCCCCATTTTGAATTCTATCTATTGTACCTCGATATCCTCAGACATGTATATGGCTCATAATCCTTTGACTCCTAGTGAGATCTTGGGCTCTAATATAACTGATCTTTGGAACTCAAGGCTACATGCTCGGCATTGTGTAAAAGGAAAGTGTCTCTTTTTATCAATTTGTTGACTTCAAATGTCCCTTTATTGTATTATCAGAAGGCAAAAAGGAATCTCCAATTTTCTCTCTCTGCACCGTTCATTGCGTTCCATCAATTGCCTACCAATTCTTCTGCTCTCTGCACTAAAACAGTCCCATTTTTTCTCTGCTGGTACTGAAGTCTCTCCATGCCACTAATCGTTTTCATCACCAGTCTTCAGCCTCCTATTTCTGCTCCATCTTTTCAGAGATGACATGACCATCTCCTGTGTTGAGAGATGTAAAAATTCCTACTGAACGCAGAATAAGTAAGTACCAAGCGAACTACAGTAAAGTGAATGCTACAAAGACTTGGAACAGCAGCTGGGAAATACGTAAACCTTTCCAAAAAACAATCGCTAGCAGAGGAAGCCATTTAGAAAAGCAAATGTAAAATGAAAGCCCATGAAAGCAGAAAAGTCTTGTAACAAACTGATTACACACACACAAAATACAGCAGAGGTGATATTCCCACTAGCAGCACTTCTACACTCATCTCTGTTCCAAACGCTGCATTGTAACAACAAACAAAAGCATTATGATGACAGCTGGGCAACATTTTTCAATCAATTAGTTTAATTACTGAAATATGTACTGTCAGAGTGACCAAAACTATTCACAAATCTAGCAGGAAATTTTTTTTAAAAACGCAACACAGTTTAGACATTTTCTAAATGAAAAGTTTCAACTTTCCATTTCAAAATAATGTTTTGTTTAGCAATTTAGTTAATTTGTTTACAAATATTTTAAAGGGTAAAACACACCTGGAAACATAACAAAACAATAGTCCAAAAAAGTTTGGGATCAAACAAACCATTTAATTCATCCCAAACCAACTTTTTTTTTAAAAGACTTTTTTTCATTCAGTCACTGAACCAAAAAATCAATTATTCGCTCAGTGAAAAATTCTGACCAGGACTACCCCTTTCCCATCTTGCAGTCCTGCTTTCACTAAACTCGTCCGTGCCAACCAATGGGGCCGTGGAACTTTTAGAAAAGGCCAGTGGAGAGGCAATCTAAGTGAAGGGTGTAAGTTCTCCAATGGTAGAGATGTCAACCCAAATTCCTGTCTTCAGTGTAACCCACATACCAGGAGAACTAAGCGTAAGTGGGAAGAAGAAAGGTGTAAAGGAGGCTGTTCTGACCCAGAGGATTATCAATAGTGAGAATGGCCGAGCAGGCACTGGTGTTCTAGTGTGGAATCTATGCAAATCCCTTCGCCACTTAAACAAAATGAAGAGGAAAAAGGAACTGAGATTTGAAAGCAGATGAGAGAGATTCTCTCCGATCCTCAGATGTAGCAGGTGGTCCCTGGTTGTCTCTCTCTGCCATCTCTTTGCAATTAAACTAATAGCATGACTGATCACTTGGCTCCACGACTGGAAACCCAAACGATATAGATCAGCATTTCTTCCCTCCCCAGAAGGACTGGGAGAAATCACAAAGCTCCGTACCATTTCTGGGACAGGTGGAAGACAGCTGTGATCCTTCAGAGCTGACCTAGGCCTTCCCTATTTTAGAAACATATTCAGGATCCCATTCAGGGCTGCAAAAACAAAGGAGGGCAAAACATGAAGAGAAGATGCCAAATGCCAATTCTTAGGGGGCAAACAGGGGTAATGGAGGACCCTCCAAGACATTCTCTCAGCCCTCGAAAAATCTCCTGTCTGGAAAACTTGACTTCACTGGGCATAACTTGTATTGATGCACACTGCAAATCTTTCCATGGATTCATTTATGATGCACGATAACCAGCATAGATTTTACACTCTCTCTGTTGAGCCCAGGCTGCTCTGGACCTCTGGGAAGCAGAGACTAAATGAATACATGCAAAAATCTGCCTTTAATAGCCTAGCTGATGTAACATTTTACTTGGGTTCATGAGCTGGTGAAATTACATTCTAATGCATTGACTCTGAATACAATAGACTGACGTGCTTCAGGTTTGATTGAGCATAAGTTATTCTAGGATACGAGATGTGCATAATGCACTATCTATGGTATTACAGGGGTACTTGTTGCTGGAATGATCGAGGTGGAGTTTGAATCTTCACTACAAACCCAGGTTTTCAGGATTTACTGTCAGACTGCAGTAGCCTGAAACTCGGTACCTTGTTAGCTCACATTCTTATTTTTATTAACAAAATCCTAGTTTTAGGGCCATTAAAATCAGCTTTCAGCAAGGTACTCAGGGAGGTTTTGGCTGGCCACTTACTATTGATCCACAGGAAGAGGGTTTTGCATCGCTTTTTAATGTCAGCTTTGACAGTGAGTTGATTAGCTATATTAGCACGTATGTGAAAGGAGTAAATAATTGCAGGCAGTATTTGTACCCAAAAGCAGCGTCTCAAGACAGAGGCTAGGGATCTACACTGGCATAATTCCTTATGCCAGGAGAAGGGTTATTAAATATACTGGCTTTATGGGGGGCTCTTGGTGGCAGGACCTTATTAAAGGCAAACTAGCTAGACAAGAAAAAGCAGGAGGATGGGGATGTGACCGGGGTGGAAACCAAAACCCCTCCAGCCGAACAGGCTAAGCTGCAAATTTATTTCTTGAAGAAGAGGCCATAACATATTTCAGTCCCTAACCCTGAAGGATTCACCCCACGTCACTCCAGTTAATATGGGCAGAGCCTCCAACCCACACATCCGAAAGACGTTGCTATATAAAACCCCAGGTCTCTCTATATATTAAGGGCATTGGCATGGAAATCACACTTCTCACCTTTGAGAAGCTACGATTATTCCAACAGCTACTGGGACTTGTTTTCCAAACCACACCCGATCTTGTTCTGCTCAGCAGCCAGTGGACTTTAAAACATTTTCCTGCAGCAACTATTATGCAATCATTTATATGCAAATCCGGGAGAGAGTCTCTCCCTAGTTTAATAAATGAGTCTCTAAACCATCTCTATTGCCTGTCTCTTCTCCTTTTAAACATAATGGTCTATTTATGTTGCTTCCAAAGGTTAATTCCGAATTCTTCTTCCTTAACTCGACTGTAGCTGGTGAAGCATCACCAGCGCTTGAGAACAGCTCATAGACACTGCCACCTGGAGATCTAAGTTTAACATTACAGCATTCTCTCACCTGCTGACTGAATGCACCCTCATGCACGGACTTCCCGCCAACAGCCATCTTTCAGTTGCACACCCAAAAGATGCTGCCACCCAGTTACGGGTCACCCATTGGAGAGAGACTCTTACTCCCAATTAAAATCCCTTGACATCGATGATCCACCTTCTTTTTTGACTTGAGCAAACATCAGTTAATCCACTGGGAAGAGTACGCCAAGTAGATGGTGTCACAAGCATTGACCTACCCTAGTCTCCAGTCCTCGTCCAGACGCTGATAATGGGAATATCTGCTCAGGCTACACCGCTGGGTCAGTTAATGAGACGCACCTGAATGCACTCAGCTGACCTGCTGCAGCTGTGTGAACTTCTGCGTCCTCCTAAAATGAAGCAATAGCTGGCAGGCTAGTTTGGAACATGGGAAAGACACCCTGAGAGAGAAGATGTTTTCTTAGGATGCACAGGAGGCTTGTAGGGGGACAGAGGCAACCAATATGGACAAAACACACAAGGGACCTGATTCTCATATACACAAAGACCCCTTTACACACCATGGCAGTACAAAGGGACCTTAGTGTATCCCTAGAAGAAAAACCTCTCGGTTTACTGAGCTACAACATGTGGGAAGCCAGTTTCCAGGCCAGGGGAAGCACTTTGCCATTAGAAACCCTGTGTGTTCGTGTTCTTTAATTATAGTGAGAAAAGTAGGCAGAGTAGGGCAAATAATTATCTTTTTCCTAAACGAATTCAGTAATGGCTGCTATCCCCGAATCAGTAATCAAATAGGTGTAGAACTGAAACAGAAAAAGTAAATACATTTGAGTCAGCGAAGTTTGTTTTCTTAACTCATCTAGCCCATGCCCTGGGGAGAGGACCAGGCGAGACTGTTCTACATTCACTAATGAGGTCGCCAGAACTAGCTGCAGACTCTTCCTGGAGAGTCATAAAATGCAACCTGAACAGTGTTTCTAACTGTAGGCCTAGAATTTCTGCAGTTCTACATCTGCAGGTACGCTATGGACTCTGTGTCATATCTCCTTCCCCCGGAGCACAACCAAACGTAGGAGCATGATGGAACAACCCTAACCGCTGAGAACCACCGTCACTGGTGCGACCTCACAGCCCAGCTGCAGGGCAAGTGTGAAAAGGAGGCCACTAGTGATATGTGGCTGTCAGTAGCACAGCTGGGGAATAAGAACCCACAAGTCCAGATTGGAGCAGGGCAGGAACCAGTTTCCTCATCCCGCAAATTTTTTGAGAGATCATTTTTTCCTGTCCTGAATGAGGACAAAAAAGAAAAAAGTCAAAAATCTCAAATTTTCACAAAACAAAAATTCAAAACAAATTTCAGTTTGGGTCAATCCAAATGTTTCTTTTTGGCTTCAACCATTTTTTATTTTTATTTTTTACACTCTAATCTGCTTAAATTTCTTTAAAAAAAAAAAAGTCATTTCAAACCAGAAAATTTTCATGTCAAGAGATGCCAAAACTAAATGTTTCCACAACTTCAAAATCTTTTCTTCAACTTTTTTTCAAGCCGAGAAAATCCTCTAAACCGACCCTTTCCCACAAAGAGATTTCGTTTCAACAAATTGGCATTTTTTTCAATGAAAAATTGTCTAATAAAAAACCCAACCAGCTCTAGTTCAGATTTGCCAGTCCCCTGATCCAACCACTCGCTCTTCCTTACACAGGACAGGACAGCGGTTCTGAGATTTCATCGTACCATAACCTTCTTCTGACAACAAAAATTACTACATGACCCCAGGAGGGGGACCAAAGCCCGAGCCCGCCCGAGCCCTGCTGCCCTGGGAAGGGGGCATGTAACCTTAGTCCCTTTGCCCAGGGCTGAAGCCCTTGGGCCCCAACAAGTCTAGCGCCAGCCTTGGCGACCCCTTTAAAACAGGGTTGGGACCCCAAAGTGGGTCCTGACCCACACGTTGAGAACCCCTAGTATAGGACCTTCAACTGCTCCAAGGCAAACTTAGAAGCCAGGACTCTAGCTGCCTTCAGGATCCTTGCCATTACTTGTCACTCATCCGATAAAGCACAGAGCAACCCAGAAGCCGTGCGCGTCTGCCCTAGCAGGGGCATCGACGCCTTTCCTAGCCGCTTCACTGCTACCAACGTTCATAGTCGATACCAACTGTTGACTTCATTGGAAAAGCTATTAGAATCTCAGCTGCTGAGCCGACGTGGGCAACCTGACCAGCCTCTTGGAACCATCTGGCAGCACCTGCACTTGGCCCAGGAAACCGTTAGCACATTTCTAATAGAGATGGGCCTGAAGCAAAATCCCAAATCCAGATCTGAACCTAGCTCTACAACGGGTTGAATCCAGTCCCTGAATTTGCGGACACCAAACCCTGCGGGAATGTAGCCGAGCGGACTCACCCCTGCGGCGCCTCCTGCTGGTGACTCCTGGGAATTAGCTCAGTTCCAGCTCCGGAGCGCCCTCTGCAGGCCGATGATCCACCTGTCCTCTGGCCCCCATGCCCCTCCCTGGACCCGGTGCCTTTTACCTGAGGTGCTGCCCCCTGGCAGTAACTCCTTTCTCTCTGGGTCTCCCCTCCCCGGGGAACCCCCACCCTCTATCCCCACCTCGCCTCAGTATAAGGCTACTGCCAGTCATGGTCTAGCCCCGCGCCCTGGGGCAGGCTGCAGTATCAGCCACTCATCACTGGCAGGGAGGGTTTGGACCTGCTGCCTTGGCCTACCCCTGGGCTGCCCTCTGCAACCCCCAGTACCTGTTAGCCCAGTGCTAGGCCGCAGCCTGGGGCTTTCCAGACTGGAGCTCCCCAGCTCCTCTGCCTTTCCCCAGCCCTGCTCCACTCAGGTACCCTGTGTCCAGCTCCCTGCAGCCAGGCCCTTCTCCCTCTACAGGCAGAGGGAGACTTTTTGGGCTTCTGGCTCCCAGCCTCTTATAGGGGCCAGCTGGGCCTGATTGGAGCATGGCCACAGCTGAGCCTGCTTCCCCCAATCAGCCCAGGCTTTTAGGGCTGCTTTTAAACCCCTCAGGGCAGGAGCCAGTGTCCACCCCGCTACAGGGAACTTTAGCTACTGACCCGCATTTCACACACCCCTGGCTCGGCACGGAGATCCAGGGGACTAGACACAGCAGACATCGTCAATCCAAGCCCCCGTTTGAATCCCGAATTCTGGTTTGGGCCCACCTTTCATTTCTAGTAAGAACTAGTGCTGTAGAAGAGATGATTTCAATATGGCGCTAGGAAAGGTGCTACGCATGTATCCGGACGGAGGGCAGGGGGGACAACGGACCTGTGATAGGGCACGTCAGGTCTGTCTTTGCTGTTCTTCAGCACCGCTTTGTGCCGGGAAGTAAAACGACGATAGGCCCTATTTGGATGGACAGGGTCCCAAAGATACAGAATAAAGAGACAGACTCAAGAAGTGGCAGGGGCTAATGGAGAGAAGCTTTTGCTGCTCATGCACACGTGGACGTGTTTACATGTCCTAAGCGTGCTGCCCCAAGCACCTTATAAACTAGTTCCAAACAACAAGCTGCATCTACTTCTAGGAACGGGGTGAATGTTTTGAATATCACTCCAATACACACACTGGTCTTGATCTTTAGCTTATGCGAACCGTCCACAGTAATAATAAATCATTAGATCCTTTCAAAGCTAGCAAAGGGCTGGAGGCTTGACCAACAGCTATATCTCTCCATTTATTAATAGTGCTCTAGCCATCTATCTAATCTCTTCATTCCAATCCATTTTTAATCTGCCTATTTTTCTAATCTATTTATCCAGCCAGCCATACCATAGATCTCTTTACAGTTTGTACAGAGATTAAATCCTTATGTTGCTATCTAATCACTATCTCTGGAAAGACAAACACTCAGAATTTCTTCGTAGTTATTAAAGACACAGATATTTGAGTAGAAAACTGTAATATCCATCCATCCGTGTATGCAGAGTGTATACATACCATACATGAACATACACTCCTATACATGCAGATGGCCATCTTAGATTAACAGGCTACACAAGGGCTGTATCTATCCTGGGTTTACTCAGAACAATAAATCCTCTTTCAGGAAAACTACAACATACCCAAATGATCAAAAATCCCTTTTATGTAATTAATTTCTGAACGTTTTCACACACAGACAGCTGCCTGGCTGCATGTGAAGATGATGTCATTCCTACTAAGGCCAACACAACAAACTTGGTAAAACATTTCACAACCAGGGCAGGCTTCATCCCATCCCCCTGGTGGGGAAAGCTAGGCAGTGTACCAATAGGGTAACTGACAGCACCACATGGAGACCTAAACTGAGGACACAATCCCCCACTTTCGCTTGCACTAGGAGCAGGAGCGTTCACTGTAGTGACACTGCCTTTTCAAGGGCCACAGTCACATGCAAAGCATGAGCCTTGAAAGAGAGACAGACAGACACTAGGGAGGGGAGGGTGGGAATGCCTCTCCTCCCGCTCCAGCGGGGATAACACACTGCAGAAGGTGCGGCTGCTCCCCCGTAATCAGTAGCCTTGGGCAGGAAGATGTCGGGGGCAAACGAGGAGAAATACATCAAAAGATGTTCAGTGGTTTGGGCACAGAGGGGAGGAGAGACTAACTCCAAGCATTATCATTATGTATATGGAAACACACATTTTCTTATTCAGGGACAAAACAACCGTAAGGTCCTCAGGCGACCTCTGAACTTCCATTCAGAGCTTTTTGGACTAAGCCCCTCACAAGAGGTCTCAGGCCGTCTTCAGCCCATTGTGAGACCCAAATAACCCATGTATCAATGTCGCTGAAGACAAAACAGCTACCTCCACATTTCTGTCAGAAAATGCTTGCGGGGGGTGGAGAGGAAACAAAAGCACCACCGCACGGCTTTCTGCCCTAGAAGACTGACGCACCTGCAGCTAGCTTAGGGAAACAAAAAAACGTGCTTCTGTAAAGTGAAAACCATCTACCAAAGTGGACAAGATCGTTATGTACAACCTGAAGGAACAGGTCATCAGCTGAGTGGGCACAAACCGAGACCCCTGTCCCCTGGGGGCCTGCGAGGGGAGGGTGAGAGGAGTCACTCCTGTCCCTGTGGGGGCAGTAACTTCCGACCCCCTCACCAGTGGGGAACATGGTGCTTTTCTCCTTCTCCCATCCCGTTCCTTGCACTCTCCCCTTCCGCCTCATCTCCTGAGCTGGTGCTGCTGCCAGCTGGTTGAGTCAAGCCACACTCCTCCCATTTGTGGTGGTGCCAGGGCTGTCAAGAGAGCCAGCTGGGCCCCGCTTCTGCCAGCCTGGGTGGTACCAGTGCTGCCGCTGCAGCCGCCACTGGCTGTATCCCCCGTCCTGCCAGGTAAGGTGATGCCAGTGCCATCTGCCAGGCCCTGTGCCAGAGCCACCATCAGCCTGTGTCTGGGAGCTCGGCTGCGATTACCCTCCCAGGCGGTGGGTGCTGGAGAGAATGGATTCCCGTTGCTTACAGCAGCAGCAGAGGGGAGCTGGAGAACATGAATGTGACACTGCAGTGTCCTGCTTTAAGGCTTTACATTTCCAGGAGAGAGGATTTAAAAACGGGACAGTCCTGGAAAAAGCAGGACGTTTGCGCTCATGTAGAGGGGCTGGGAAAGGAAGTTTACGAATGCTGCAGTTTACGAATGCTGCAGTAATATGAACTGGACTGATTTCATATTGGTCTGTTTATAATTTCATTACAAAGCTCTCTGTTTGGATTCAGCTGTTCCCCTTATTCATACTGGCTTCAAAAACAAGAAACCAAAGCAGAACTATTTCGTTTTCACTGGCCAAGTCCTGAGACACAAGAGACCGGCACAGCGTACATGGTGGAAAAGTATGTTTGCTGTTTGGGTTTTTTTTTTTAATTCAGCCATTTTTAACAGTTGAAATGGTTTTGAGCAAGAAAATTTGTCTTTAAACTAGTGGTTTTTGGAAGCTTCCATTTCGGGTTCCTTTCCCATTTCGTTTTGAGAGAGGACATGTACAGATCCCTACACCGTGTTCTGTCACGTTTGGTAAATGTAGCAGTGGGAAATGGTACATTTAAAATGATTTCATGGCCCATTTGGTTTGTTAATCCATAAAATCATTTTAAAAGTACCATTTCCCACTGCTACATTTACCTAACATAACAGAACACAGTGTAGGGATCTATACATGTCTTCTCCCAAAACAAAGTGGGAAAGGAACAGAGTGTGAAAAATCAGTCTACTACGCAATCTGCTAACGTCTGTTTCTCGAACCGCACTTAACTATTAAAAAAAAGGCACATTGAAATAAGATAAAATTAGCAAAGCATTTACATAAGAACGGCCATACTGGGTCAGACCAATGGTCCATCTAGCCCAGTATCCTGGCTACCGACAGTGGCCAATGCCAGGTGCCCCAGAGGGAGTGAACTGAACAGGTAACAATCAAGTGATCTCTCTCCTGCCATCCATCCCTACCCTCTGACAAACAGAGGCTAGGGACACCATTCCTTACCCTTACCTTTGCTTCAGGGGAACAAACCATTCATACAGATTGGTCTGTAGATGCCAGTCAAGGTGTAAAGCATCTCGCTGAATCAGGAAAGTTACAAATACAATTGCAAAAAAAAATGCTCAGCACCTCGGGTCCCTGTAAACATTATGGGGCAGTGGGGAGGCTTGGGGAGGGGGGCGGCAGGCAGCAGGGTGGGAGGTTGAAATTGAAGAAAGATCTTAGAGACAGAGGAACTCTGCAAACATCAACTACAAAACCAAAACACCAACCAGTGATTTTGCAATAATGTTGAAAAGCCCATTACAATTTCCATGAGCCGTCTTGCATTCTGGGGTTCAAACCTATAGAAAGATGAGGTGAGGGAGGGATAGCTCAGTAGTTTGAGCACTGGCCTGCTAAACCCAGGATTGTGAGCTCAATCCATTTAGGGATCTGGGGCAAAAATCTGTCTGGGGATTAGTCCTGCTTTGAGCAGGGGGTTGGACTAGATACCTCCTGAGGTCCCTTCCAACCCTGACATTCTATGATACCTAGGAAGGAAAGGAGGTTAATTCCCATTGGCATCAGGATGGTAGTACAAACAGCAGCAGCCAAAAGCTATGGAAGGAAAAATTTAGGCCAGACAAACAGGAAAGGACCCGGCCCCTGGACTATGCTGCCAAGGGATGAAGTTGATACAATGTCCGATTAAAAGCAACAGCATTGCCACCATGCTTTGTGACATATATTAGGCTAATCTACTCCATCCAGGTTTATTCTGCCCCTAGGCAGAGCCACTGAGTGAGAATAAGGGAGACAGATGTCCCAGTGCCCCAGCCTTTTCCATGGGGTTGCATCAATTGACTCTGTCTCTCGGGGAAGCACTTTCTGGTGAAAGTATTGAACAGCAGACCAACTAAAACAGCCGTGGGAATGATGCAGGGAAGAGAGAGAGAGAGAGAGAGAGAACAAGAAATCCAAGCAGGGTAATAGAGAGTTAAAATCTACTCAACGCTGCTGTCCTGTTACTTCCAAGCAACAATAACAACATGTCACTGACTCATTTCTGCGTAGTGAACCTGGCCTAACTCTGTGGGGTGACGTTAAGGCCTCAGAAGAGAATTTTTGCACATTTTCTGTACTGTACCTGTCTTTGAACACTCCGCACCTGTGAATAGCAGCAGACGCTATTCTCGGCTCCCCACGTGCCCAGGACACACAGAGCAAGGACTGAGGGCTACAGTGAGCTGCTACCAGGGTCTTTCAAAGGCAGCAGCGCACTCTGCACTAAAAGGCTTCCCACCTGGGGGTGACAAATCTAGATGGCTAACAAGACGTGGCCCCCCTTATGCTCGCTCTGCAAATTGAGCACAAAGCCCAAGGAGTGGCAAGGTAACCAAACAGCAGCAAGGAGCTGACACAAACCACAGGAGCAGGTTCTGCACATGGCCTAGGCGTTTCCTCCGCTTTTCAACTGCTCCACGCCTCAAGCCCAGTTCCTGATCATCAGTCGGAACCACCCTAAAGCTTCTTCTGCAAAAACAAACCTTCCCAGGGAGAACAAACTGCTGCTGCAGCCATTACCCCAGGAGGCAGAGTTAACATGAACCACCACTCCCATAATGATTCTTGCTGCCTTAGGACCACAGCTCCCAGCATGCAACTGTCAAATCTGGCTGTTAACCCTTTCCTCGCCTTCTGATTTGGAGAGAAATCATCCACAAAAGACAACACTGAGATGAGAGCGACGAACAATAGCTATAGAAATAGCTGTCTGTGCAGTGGGGGTTTTCTTGCGCTGCTCCTGGCTGGCAGTGGAGAGGAGCACATTGTCAGGAAAGTTGTCCCAGGAGCGGAGCAAATGAAATACAGGAGGGAATGAGAGGATGACTCGTGTCTAATAAAAGGTAGGCAGGAAGGAGGGATGGCCTAAATTTCCTGTTCTGCCCCTGCTCTCTGTGAAGAGGACGAAGACCATCTAGTTCTGCTAAAGTAGCTTTTTAGCAGTAGATTTCACTCAGTGTTAAAAACAAGTCACTAGATTTGCCCATTAGTTGAAAGCTACATTTGTAGCCCAGCTAAGAAAAGGGCTGGTGACCAAATCCATGCCTCAGGGTGATTGTAAATCAGATATCTATTATGAGTATGCAAGGCAGGAATCCTCCCTGAGCGCATGATATGATTAGCCAAGTACATTATGAGGTAGGTGATACTGGCCACTGTCCGCATGGAAGCAGGGGATGCTGGACCATGTGGACTAGTGATTTGATCCACTATGGCAAATTCCACGTTTGGATCTACAAAATAAAACTCAAACCAGCTGGAGTAACAAAAATCTGCTTTCATTCAAAGCACCCAGACAGAATATGGCTGCTCCTCTTATGATTTTTAAAGTATTGCTCCATTCTGTGCAGAAGCCATGCAGAATATCTACATAACACCTGCAAAGATTTGGTCTTATTTTTTCACTTCAGTAAGGGCAGTTTAACATTTCTATTGGGAGGCAGCAAGGTTTGGAAACTGTACACATCTGATATTTTCCCATTTATTCTACAGGTCAGACTTCATCCATTTCCCACTGTTTTCCATACAGATTGGTCCCTGCAGGAACAATCTGATCTTAAAATGAGAGACTTTTTTTTTTCCCCTCTACAAGTGAAGCAGAAAAAATGTCTTTTGTTGGTATATACAGACTATTCTCCAGTGAAATGGGATCAGCTGAACTGAGGACCAAAAGGACTAGAGTTACTGAACAATGATTTTAAAGCTCTGTTCTCTTGCTAGACAAACAGACACTGAAACCAAGGAGCTATGAACACCACATTGGCATGCTTTTAGGAACAGCAGAATGCAGCTTAATATTCACTGTTATGTATATATTTTTAATAACTACAGTTAAGGTAAATAGGCAGCATATCCTGGATGATTAATTGCACACAGGGATGGACTTTTCTGTTTCTTCACAAATGATTAGGCAAATAGACACAAATTTTAAACAATCTATTAATACTATTGTTATTATTAATTTGTATTATGGTAACTCTGAAAGGCCCCAACCAAGATCGGGGCATCTTTGGGCTGGGGTAGGGGCTGATCAAAATTCTGAATTTCTGTCCAGCAGGACACTCCAAGATTTTTAAATGTGGTTTTGTCCTGAATCAGGATGAAAAGTTGAAATTGCAGAATTGTTTGAATTATTCAGAAAATGTTTTGTTTTAATAAGCTGAAAACTTTTACTAATAAAACCATATATTATCTATAAAAATTATAAAGTTAAATAAAATTCTTCTACCTTATCAAAATGGGCCATTTCAGTCATTTCCCATGAAAATTTAGATGAAGTCTATACATTCTCCCCAAATGTTCGCATTTCCTAGAACCAGCATTTTCCAACAGAAAACTGCTGCACAAAACACACAGCAAGAGAAAATCCCTTCCCCAAACAGCTGACAAACAGAATAAACAAGACAGGCGTGGGATGAGAGAAAGGAAGTATCAGTATCCCCATTTTACAGATGGGAAACTGAGGCACATTTGGATTCAGTGACTTGCCCAAGATCACGCAGAAAGTCTGTGGCAGAGCCAGGAATTGAACTTGAATCTTTTGAGTGCTAGCCCAGTGCCTGGGAAGTTCTTTGGCAGCAGGGACTATCATTTATTATATGTTTGGACAATGCTATTGCAACGGAGCTCCAGCCTAGCTGATCTCTTGTAGCTACTGCAATACAAATATTAAATAATAATAAACCAGTCAGCCATCTCTCAGCAAACAAACGCTGGTTATTCACTGGTTATTCTCATTCATTCGTTGGACCAATATAAAAATCTCTCTTCAAATTCTGTGCTCTTCTCTACATTAACTTTTTCTTTATTAAGCTTTGACTCTGAGTTAATATGCAGCGTTCTTGTAGCCAGGTCAGTCCAGGATTTTGGAGAGACAAGGTAGGTGAGGTAATATCTTTTATTGGGCCAACTTCTGTTGGTGAGACAAGCTTTCAAGTGATACGGACCTGAAGAAAAGCTGTGTCGCTCGAAAGCTTGTCTCACCAACAGAAGTTGGTCCAATCAAAGATACTGCCTCACCCACCTTGTCTCTCTCTGAGTCAATATGTGAAGAACATCCCAGCAATTTTAATTTGGAAGGGGGTGGGCAGGAAAGCACAGGAAGGGAGTAGTAATGGGATATGGATCTTGGGTCACCAGTCTGAATCCAGTAATAGTGACTGAAAGTTGTTACCATTTGGTAGATGTTCAAGGGGCTGTGAGAAATCAGCTCCAATTCTTAGCAGAGGAAGGTCTGCTCCACAAGAACCATGTCCCCTATTGGCTTCCTTGTTAGATGTCTCGGCAGAGACATCAAGGACTAAATAGGTCTTGGAGACCTATCTGGCTCCAGAACTGGATAAATCCCATCAGGATTAAAGCACAATGGCAGGAGTTTTGCATCACCTCTGTTGTACCTTGTCATAAACAGTTAGTTAAGGGTTAAGGTTTTGTTTTCGACCTGTAAAGGGTTAACAAGCAGTACCTGTGGACACCTGACCAGAGGACCAATCAGGGACAAGATAATTTCAAATCCCTGTGGAGGGAAGTTTTTTTTTCCTGTTCTTTGTTTTTTTAGAGTCTCTCTCTTGGGAGTTGAGGGAGTCCAGACATCTTAATCAAGTCCTCCCAGGTTTCTGCAATAAATTCTTCTATTCAAGCTATTGAGTATTAGCAAGGAACTAGTATTCTTATACTTTTATTTCTGTATTTGCAATTCTGTGTTTTGCTATAGAATTTCTTTAATTCTGTACTGTTATTGCTTTTACTGAGAAAGAAAGGAGGGGGAATTCTCTCCAGAGATTGATAAATTTAAACCCTGTGTATTGTTCCATCTTGGTTACAGAGAAAGTTACTTTCTTTTTATTCTTTAATAAATCTTTTCTGTTAAGAACTTGGTTGATCTTTCCTTGGGTGGATTCTCAGGGAAAGAGGAGGAGGCATCCCTCTGTAGTTGGATCCCGGTATCTCTCCTAGGAAAAGGGAGGGGGGAGGAAGCAGGGGGTACAAAACCTTAACCCTTAACTAACTGTTTATGACATACCTGCTCTGTGACCTTCATCTCTGGGGCAGTCAATCCAGCACCTTTAACTAATATTAAATTAATTTATCACAAGTTTTAAATGAAAAGAAAGTCTCATTTTTTAAAAAGCAGCAGGGAGAATTCCTGTCAGGCACTTAGCTCGCTGTCTGAGTGACCATGACAGTACTTTTTGTGGTCACAGCCATCTGATAATGGGCAGGATGGTCATATATATTTCCAGTAAATGGGCTTGATAAAGAGACCGAGAGTTTTTGGCGCTGACGTGGTTACAAAGAGGTAATCCCAACACACGAGAACAATAATTAGAGAAACAAAGGGATAGTCCAGCGTCTAGGAAACTAGTTTAGTGGCTGGAGCCCTCGGTTCAATCCCTTCCTCTGCCACAGACTGCCTGGTGGCTTTGGGCAAGTCACTTACTCTCTCTGTGCCTCGGTTCCCATCTGTACAATAGGGAGAAGGCGTTCACAGGGGTGCCGCGAGGATAAAGCACTTTGAGAGTTACTGATGAAAAGCACTACTAAGAGCTAGGTAGTGTTGTTATACTTCCTGATGAACACCCCTCACTGCCTCCCATACCACACGCCGCTCCCTGTGCTCTTTGCAATCCCACTTCTCTTTGTCTCCGGGTCTCACTCTTGAAGGCTGCTCTAATGGACACCGGTTTTGGGTGCCCGACGTTTAGATGCCTTTGGCCTGATTTTCGCCCATAAATCTGACTGAAGTCCAACAGCAGCTCTGGTTGCCCAGCAGCTTCAAAAATCAGCCCGGTGGATCTGAAATTGGGAGTCTCCAAAAACTAGAGGCTTCCAGAAAAAGTGGCTGAATATTTGTAATTTTAGCCACAGCCTTACTGAAGATACTGAGACAGCAACAGGCAAGTCCAAAACCTGCTTCTCTTTACAGCGTTAGATAACTATTTACTGAGCCACATACGGTATCATAGCAAATTAAGGGGGCATTGCATCATTTCACGGGTCTCACTTGAGAGTGTTAAAACTCCATCTTCTTAACAGATACAATATTCTGTCAATTCCTCGGTGCTAAAGATCTCACCCCTCCTCCCCTGTTCTCTCGCACACACACAAACTCTCTGTCTCTTTCAGTTATCACCCACAGTTTATGCACCTCTGACTCTCTTTACCCATCTACAGACCTTAGCTATCTCTGTGTCTGCCTGCTGCACTCTTTCCAAATGGAGTTCTATTCGCCTTACAATCACGGCTGCCTTGTGTGCTCCACAGATCTGTCCTCGGTCAGTTACCCTGGGTGTAGCGTGCCTGATAAACATTTTGGAATATCAGCTTTCGGCCACATGGCAGTCGTGTTGTCTTAAAAAAAGTAGAAATAAATAAATTACTGTTCCACCAGGAAAAACAGACTTAAATTGCTGCACTATTTTTTATCTAAATAATGTTTCAATTTAAAAAGAGGGGAGAGGGAACTAATTACATCCTTCTGTGGAAGATCATAAATCACATAATTACAGTGGGAACCTCTGCATCTCCCCGACAGACTAAAAGCAGACTACACAAGTTCTTATCTCATTACAGTTTAATTAAGAATTATGTTTGAGCATCTTCTTTTTAATTATCGCAGGGCCCCGATGACTTCTAATCTTTTTTACCCGGAGTGACAGAGGGTGCGGTCCAAGATGGGCACTAATGAATTTACAATTTGCTCTTTTGGGAAGTTTAATAAAATTAGTCCACATAGAAGATTAACACTGATACAGTGAACTTCCAAAGAGAACATTCGGTTCCTATCAATTAGTGTCCTACAAGCGCCAGGAGCATGTGGAGGGGCAGCTGAAGCGTAGTAACATAGTAATGTCTTGGGGCAAGGATGGGGGTTTCAAGGTGGGACAGAAGATGGTAAATACTCTCTTCCCTAGTCTCACCTGCCAGCACACAACCACCAGCTGCCTCACATGCTGCAGTGCTAAGACCAGAGGAAGAGGTGTGTTAATTGTTTTACTCAGAGCTAGACTAGCAGCGTCAGGGTCTTTTTTTCTGCAACACTCCCACTGCCCACCGGAGGAGTCCTTTGCAAAGAATGGATACAGTATCAGGCTACAGCTGTCACTTTACCTAGATTTATCCAAATCTGGATTTCCCATTCCAGCATGGGCCAGCCTCCGCAGGCACTCAATTTCCTTTGATACCAAGAACATAGCCGGAGAGACTGGCTTTGAAGAACTACAAGGTCCCTTTATCATAAGACTCTAAAATGTACGGCCCTGCCAGCTTTGAGCTTGTGCTGACAAACCCCTGGGCTATCCGACACGTGTTCTGTGCGGGCAGAGCATGTGTCTGAGGTTCAGAAAGGCTGTCCTGTAAGTGCTAAGCCAACTTTAGAAATAAGCAACATAGACTTTTTCTGCACTACCAAGTCTGTGCCAACGTAGCTCCCTCCCGGTCTAGTTGCAGCGTACGGCCACAGAAGGAGCTCTGCCGGAAGAGGAACTCCCTGAACATTAACCAAGCTGCGTCTACACTGGGGGGGTTGTTGGCGTCACTCTGCCACTAGAGGCTGTGGGTTTTTTCACACCCCTGAGTGACACAGCCACGCTGGTGTACGTTTTAATTGTAGATGGGGCCACAGGCTGCCTCCTAGGGCTCCATTTGTTATGACCAGGGCTGTTTCAGGCTGGTCAGCTTGGGGTGCTATGTTTCCTGCTGGGCACCTTAGCTGCAGGCTCTTCTGAGCACAATGAGGAGAAGGTAAGAGGAGCCAGGAGAGGAGGAGAAGATGCTCTAGAGATACTTTGCCTGGGGGGTCTGATTACATGTAAGATCACTCTTGAAACAGATTTGGACAGTGAGAAGGGGCACTCCGTGGCTGTCTGGCCTCTCACCCTCTAATCAATCCAGTACCCTGCTATTCCATATCCCGTGTGCAGACAGTTACAGCAAGAGGGAAAGATGGAACACTGAGGCTGCAAGGCCCCCAGCTGCTAACTGTTCACCATGGTACAGAAACTGGTGGCAAAGCCAGACAGTGGAGGGGGGAAAGAGACTGAAATGCAGGAGGGGAAAGCATAATGCTGTGATGAGCCCTGGCAGGTGGCAGCACTGATGCACATTGCCCTTTGCTTGACCAACAACTGCCGTGCTGAAGATGTCAGTTGCTTGTTAGCATCCACATATGCTGTGAATATCTTAGCAAGCAAAACCCCCCTCCACCTCCCATGCACCTAATTAATTTTAGGCTGAGCATAACCTTTATTCCTCCATTACTGGCTAGTCTTATTCCTTTAGTACCTTCTGGAGAAGATGAACTCTGATGGACACACAGAGTGGCGGCACAAGAGTTAGCTTTTTCGTACCCGGAGTTGAGATTTCCCCATGCTGAAACACACGTGCCTTTTGCATTAATGCTTAGCAACGAGGAGAAGAAGATAAACAGTAAAAATAATTATTTTGTATGTACCCCCCCCACACACACCAAGCTTAGCCACCACATTTCACTTAAAATAAGTTAATCACAAGCCCACACCTAAGACAAAGGGGTATGCAGGCCCACCCAGAAACTAGCATCACACAGGGCCGAGGGTTCCATTCGGTATTGTTTGATCAGAGATGTGTCTGTGACAGACAGGCTGAAGGAGACGACATCGAGAACAAGCAGCTGGCACCTCAACCTGGAAAAAGCTGAGAGCACGCGAGCTTTTGGGGTTCTGGCTGAGAAGTGTGGTGGGTGCTGTGAACAAGGACACGGTCCTTTGGTTCCTTCTGTCTCCAAGGAAACAGGACTTGGCTTGGCTTATAAATAAGCATGCCTGTATCAAAGTAAATATCAAACTCCATAGTCAATTTCTACTCCCAAATGAATTACCCGCAGGGTCCAAACCACTCAGGTCAAAAGGGGCACGCACACACACACACACACACACACACTCCAACCTCAGCAAGCAGGGGAGGACTAGATGATCTCTGGAGTTCCCTTGCAGCCCTACACATCACATGTCATGTGCATGTTTGTGTGTGTATTTCAACCTCATTGCTGCTCCGAGTTAGCTTCACACAGAAGGTGGGGCAGGTTTCATACTGGAGTCTCTGCGTGCCACTATGCTATAAACAACAACAGGAGTCCAGAGGCTTAAATACCAGTACGCGTCTGTTGTTACTGGCTTCACAATGCCACACAATAGCCAGAATGCCATAACTGTGATTGCATTATCTCCCTTTCATCCCAGCTTGTGACCCAAGGCCCAGAACCTGAATGGCAGGGGGCTTATAAGTGCTTGAGTTCTGCAATACAGCATCCAGATTGTGTGTGGCATGTTTTTACCACATGAAACACTTAGAACATGGATGTCATGGCCAGGACATCTACAGATTCAATAGGCTGCATTGTTACACCACATTGCTTGTGAAATTCAGCACTCTGACTTTGTTCAAGCTTCTCTCTAGCGATCTGCAGAAGGCTGACGAGGTGGCAGATGTCAATTAGTTTGCAGCTAGCAAATGGACATGATCAGCTTTCTGAGCCTTGGCCTGTCACATCCAGCGTTTGTTAATTTCCATCTCTGGCACCAAGATGGTTTTAGGTTTCTCCGCTGGAAGCACTACAAACCTATCAAGAAAATCTCTGTAAATGCAAATGGATTTTGCGAGACAGAGGACAGCGGGACAGATCAGCTGCCACTCACCGGGGCACAAACACTCACCGGGGCTGCCACTGCTTAGGAGGCTCCAGAAAATGTTCTATTAACAGCCAATTTAGACGCTCTCAAAAGCCCAGCAAAGCCCAATGCCAACCGGCAGAATGGAGGTCAGAGTTCTCCTGCGTTTGCTTCTAATGCTGCTCCTGAGGGCGGTACAGCAGACATCAATTCCCAACCTAATTTCTCCTAGAAAGAAGAATTGTCTTGTCATGGCTGATACCCCTGCAATCCGGATTCAAAGGGACTTGCAAACTGCACACAGCATTTTGTTTGTGCCTTTTCTCCTCCACTCTTATAATGTAATGGTGAGAAATCCTACACCCCGGGGGCAGGGGAGAAGAGAAAGAAAGGTTGTGGGGAAATTAGAAATATCAGGCCTTGCCTTTCCTGTATCCATGGGAGGACTCGATGGATGACTAGAGAATAAAGTCTATACCGTGACATCAGAAATGAAAAGGGATGAAACATGATCAGTTGAAAGGGGAAAGGATTTGACATCAGACTATTTTAATAAAAAAAACACCTCTCTTTTTTGCTTTTGCCAAAAGCTGTTTAACTCAAACATTGGTACAAAAGCTTTTCTGGTGGTTCAGCAAAAACCATCCAGGAAAAATACGGAAGACCAGGTTCTTTGTGGGACAGATTTTCAGAAGCAATGCAGGCCTACAACTGGGATAAGATCTTCAGAAGTGCTCAGGTCCCATCAAAGCATCTAAATGAAGCGGCTGGATTTCTGAAAGTGCTCCGTACTCAGCAACTTTCACTGACGACAAGAAGACTTGCTGGGTCTTGAGCCATTTATGTAGGTGCCTCACTGGGAGCTACTGGGTGCAGATGCTCTTTGGAAAGATCTTGAAAGACACATTCCTGGATACTTCTCAGTTAAATATAACAAACCTTCCCGGGTCCTTTATATCCCACAAACCAGCAAAGAGAGGGAATAAACATTATTTTCTCCTTTCCAGGTCACTTTTAAGACACTGAAAAGACTGTGACAGTTCAAACCCCGCTTTCCTTTCATTAGGGAAATTCGGAATCAGAGGCAGAGCCTGGGGTGAAGGGTATAGACACAGTGAAAGCCCAGGCTGGCTATGCGAGAACCTACAAGTTACCCGCAAGTGGCTTTTTGGAGCATTTTGCAAGCATTCCTTAAGGGAAAAAGCAAGCCAGGGAGAGACCTGTGACGATAACCCCCCCAAGACTGAACTTTTCAGACAGAGCTGAGAACCAGGGGGCAGCGTCTCTCACTTCTGCCTGCCATCCCCTAGCTGGAGGGACTGGGGAAAACGTAACCACCGCAGGCTGCTTGGATGCAATCTCAGCTCCGTTCAAGCTGTGGACTCGTGAGCGGCTTGCTGTCAGCGGGATAAAATATTCAGCAACTGTAGATTCTAGACAATGTTTCATGCCTCATTGACTGCAAAAGTTTTTAGATTTAGTCAACATCTGAAGAGGAAATCCCAGGGTAGCCGTATCTTTTTTCCCCTCCCATGGATAAAGTCCAAATTTGTATAGCTTTTTTGGCAGTTTATTTAAAGTTTGTGGGTATTTTATTTCAAATTAAACTAGGGGCATTATTTACAGCCCTTAACTGAGGGAACAATAAACAACAGTTGCTATTGTTGAGGCTTATTAATACTGTTAGTTTCCAAGGGCAACGTCTCTAAAGAGATACAAGCAATCTAAAAAGACTGTGCGAGGCAGTTCAAACACATCCATCTTCCAGGGGACTCCCCTTCATTCAGCTGTGCTGACTGAACGAAGCTCATCTGCAGTCACCTAAACCTATTGTTGGTCTTTAACATTTATATTGCAGTAACACCTAAAGGCCATTGCAGCAGATCTAGTACTCACCCCTGCAGCGCCTCCTGCTGGTCATCTTGGGAATTAGCGCTTCACCAGCTTCAGAGCGCCCTCTGCTGGCCGGTGTCGTGCCTGCCTCAGGCCCCTGTGTCCCTCGCGAACCCCGGTGCCCCTTTACCCTGGGGTTCTGCCCACTGCAGTATCCCCACATGCTGGGTCTCCCCTCCCAGGGGAACCCCCAACCCTCTATCCCCACCTTGCCTCAGTGGCTACTGCCAGTCCCTATCTAGCCCCCGCTCACTGGGGCAGACGGCAGTCTGCAATGGCCCCTCATCATTGGCAAGGAGGTTGGACCAGCTGCCTCTGCCTATCTCTGGGCTGCACCTCCCAGGTCCAGTACCCGCTTTGGGCCTTATCCAGCCTGGAACTCCCCAGCTCCTCCTGCCTTTCCCCAGCACTGCTCTGTTTCCGGTACCCTGCTCCCAGGCAGCTAAGGTCCTTCTCTCTCCACAGCTAGAGAGAGACTGACCCAGCTCCGACCCGAGCCCTTATAACAGGGCCAGGTGTGGCTGCCTCCCCAGTCAGCCCAGCCTTCCTCCACCCAAGCAGGGGAACTGCCCCACTATAGCCAGACACTGTGCTGGGCACTGTACAAAAATATAGTCAACCAGTCTCTGCCCCAAAGAGCTCACGGTCTGAAAGACAAGATGTAACGGATGGATGAGCCACAAAAGTGGGTTGGCACAGGGGAGGCAAGATAACAATAAATAGAATCGGACATGCCGATTCCTAGCCACTCGGTAGCAGTAGAATTAATATCATTGTAAAAGGCGCTGCTAAGATCTCACCTGGAATACGGCGCACTGTTCTGGTCACCCATGTTCAAGAAAGATTAATTCAGACTGGAACAGGTGCAGAGAAGGGGTGTTAAGATGATCAGGGGAATGGAGAGCCTGTCTTGCGAGAGGAGACGAAAAGGTTTTAAAGAGCTGGCTGAAATGTTAATGTTGATTTTCAATAACTCTTGGAACACAAGGGGGACATTCCAGAAGACTGGAAGACAGCTAATGTTTTGCCCATATTTAAAAAGGATAAACAGGATGACCTGGGTAATTATAGGCCTGTCTTAGTCTGAAAACAATCCAAGGTGCTTTACAAGCCTTTTTAATGGGCTCCTCCCCCTACCTGGTGGAAAAATTGAAATCCAAAATATTTCAGTTCTGAAGAACCTCCACAGTGCCTTATGGGTGTTATAGGTTAGGTGCCACATGCTCCCAGTTCCCTCTGTTCAGAAGTACAGGTGGAAGGAGCAGTGCTCCTCCAGTTGGGCTATCAAGCTGTCTAGTGATCTTTGTAATGACCTCCTGTTGAGAGGGGAGGGAAATGTTTTTCACTGACAGGTTGTTTATTTTCCACCCCTCTGGATCATCACCTGGGATAAGAAGTTGCACAGAACACAGATTAAAAAAAAAAACACAACCCACAAACCTCACACACCAAACACCTTTAATTCAACTGGCTGAATCGACACAGGGAGATTATTCGTTTTCTGTACGATTTGATTCCATTAATTAGCTTGAGAATATCAGCACCGCCAGGCAAGCAAAGAAAAACAGAGATAAATCCTTGCCATAGCACAGCTTCATCTTTTAAAGGCAATTAACTCTTAGTTATTAGCTTTTAATTAGGGAATAATAATGACACCATTAATACAGTTTATTATACTTGTCAGCAGACAGCTGTTCCAAGCAGATTTTATTATCAGATCTTGGCGGCTTTTGTCTGCTGTGATCCCATATTTCTAAGCATATTGGCGTGACTCCCCCCTGCCCCTACCCAGGGGGTACAGCAGTTAAGCCTCAGCTCCCAAATGTGCAACTCTCGTCACACAGAAAGCACAAGGGCCTCCAATCTAAGGTGGATCTGTATCATCTCCCCGCTGCGGCAGGAACTGGCTCCAAATCGGAACTCTTGGCCGAATTCCAAGGAAGAACAAGAAGAGGGAGGAATGAGAATGAACGTCTCTTCAATTCCTTCCAAAACTTCAAAGGAATTTAGGCCTCACATAATACATGGGCGCTTGTTTGTGTGTTTGTTTATTTTAAATAATCTAAGCTGGTTTGTCTGCCCCGAAGAATTCCAGCAGCAACGGGATCCAGTCTTGACTGCACATTTGATGTCTCTCTCATGGATAATTTACATTCCTTTCTTCGCTCATTTCCTGGGGGGGATGTTGGATGTACGCCAAATGCCAGTCTTACACCTCAGCTCATAACATCTGAGCTTGTGTCATGATAAGATGCCAGCAATCTCACTAGTTTTCTTCAGAGCAAGCGGTGCGGCTTTTCTAGCTCCCAAAGAGTTCCGGGTACTTTTACAGCACTGGAGAAATGTTTGGGAGTTGTCTAGGTTTTTTTTTTTTAAATCAAGAATCTCAAATAAATTTATCTAGTTGAAATGGTCATTTCTGCCAACCCACCTGGTGCCCACTGTATTACTGACCACATGCGTCTGTATTCACCCACAAAAGCTCCATGCTCCAATACGTCGGTTAGTCTATAAGGTGCCACAGGACTCTGTCGTGTATTACTAGAAATATCTGACAATGGTAAAGTCTATGGAAATGTAATAAATTCCCCTTGACTGTGGCCTTTTTCAGGTTCATATTAAAATATGAAACAATGACAAGATCCTCCTGGATGAGCGGTTTACAGTAATGCAGTGGGTTCCCCCGAGTAAGATTTTCTAGAGAACATCTTCTCCGTTTGGGCCACAATTAAAGATGCCAGACTTCAGGGATGCAGCAGTTCATGTTGGCGCAGAGATCACATGCGTGAGCTACTTATGCTAAACAATATGTTCTACCCATATTTAGCTGTGCTGCTCTGAGTACATTTTACAGACCTGAAGAAGAGCTCTGTGTAGCTCAAAAGCTTGTCTCTCTCACCAACAGAAGTTGGTCCAATAAAAAAAGATATTATCTCACCCACCTTGTGTCTCTAATATCCTGGGATCGAGGCAGCTATAACACTGCATACAGAAATTTGTCCATGGCAGGCATTCTCCTTGCACCAAGCATAGTGCAGGCAAAGCCCTTTGAAATAAATCAGCCTGACACAAGGAGTAAACCAGTTGCAAGAACCCACTTGCGGTTATTGAAAGAAAACATACAATTGTTGCACTGAAAGCAAGATTGTTAAAGGCAGATACTAAATGGACAAACTTTCCTGCACTTGCTATTCAAAATAAAAATAGACTAGACAAAGAAGGGGAGAAAGAAAGGATTGTTATCTCCATTTTACAGATAGGGAAACTGAGGCTTCGGGAGGTGAAACGACATCCAAATTCCAGGTCAGTGGCAGAAACTGGAACAGAACTCAGGTCTTCTGACTCCTAATCTAGCACCTTATTCAGCCAACCCACTGCCTCTCACTGGAGCTGGACTTATTGCAGCACTCTGTTGGCCCTTAATGGCCTAATTCTGTACTTATTTTCATCCTGTGCACTGCCACAGATTTCGACGCAGCAGCAGATAGTGTAGCATCAGCCCAGAATTTGGCCTTAAGAATTTATTTCCCTGTGCAATGCCGGCAGGTGTTTTGCACACTGTAGCGGTGCAATACACAATCTCAAAGTCTTCAAAGGTCATTGTTTGTTTGCACCCATGACGAAAGCTGGGGATAGTCTCAGGTCGTTAAGCGAAGCAGGTTTGGAATTCTTGGTGCAATTAAAATCTCTTCACCAGTGAGGCACTTTTTTGTGTGTTTGGCTGTATCACAGAAAATGCCCCCCAAGTGATCAAACTAAGTTTCACCAAACGTTGTCCCCAAATACATTTTGAGGCCGAGATCATACATGAGACACTTCAGCCCTGATGGTAACTTACCTTTTTATTTTCAAATGTAGCGATAAACTGCATTCAGCAGAGGCTTACAAAGAAAGTGCCTTCTCAGCCATAATGAGCACCACTTACACAACTTACAGCTAATGGCAATTCTCCTTTAGCTCAAGTGCTACCATTTGAGATCGTACACTCATGCAGGAAGTGAGGCACCTCAGTTTAAGTCCCAGCTGAGGGACTGATTCCTCGTGTTCTTAATGAGACATGTCAACGCAAAACAATCGAATGCCAAAGCAGGGATCCCATGCAGGCGATTACCAGGGTTCTGTGGCAGGCGACAGAATTAACTTACCTGTACACTGGAGTTTTTCAAGTAGAACCAAACTCCCCTACCCCTCATTCCCCACATGGTTCCATGGTTAGCCAGCAGCCTGGAAGTGACAACAAAAGGAGGGTGGGTTCACACACAACGGTGAGCACTGCCTGCGTGCTGGAGTGCACAGCTCCTCTGGGTTTCCCCCAGCTGCGGATGGCAGAGAGCAGTTGCTTCCAAGAGAGGATATCTGCAGAGGGGTGTGAATGATGGAGTGGTCAATGCTTTGCATCTCTTCATTCAAGCAGGGACAACAAAATAAAGCTGGCTGCAAGCTGGGCTTGCCCTCTGCTTGATAGCCCTTTAGCGTGGTGAGAGGGGGGTTCGGCAGGTGCCCTGACTGAGTTGTTAGTGCCAATCCAGTGATCACCATGTCATTCTCTTGCCAGGGGATTAATTTCTGATTTTACTGCTGCTCTTTATCACAGAGACAGCTTTGAAAGGCACAAATTTTCCAACCCACAATGGACCTGTCACAATGACAATTATATTTAACAGCGGCAGTTCAGTCTCGCCTTTGAAGGGCTCTGATTAGTGCAGTAAATAGAAGCATATTAGAGAGGTGTTGGGAGTGACAAGGCACTGACAGGCGGTATTCCTATCACATCAAAGCACTGCAAGGGGCCAGGAGCACACTGGGGCCTTGACAAATAGATCCAGCAGGACAATTCTTTTCACTGGGCTTTGGGTGCAGAGGAGAGGCAGAAGAGTGACTATAGAGAGATTAAAACACACACGCCTGTTACATTACTGCAATGAAGAGAATACATGGTGAAAATAAAGTTATTTCAGAAAAACAGCACCAAGGGAGGTTTTCTCCCCTCTTTCCAAGTCCCCCACCCTGCTGAGAGAAAAATACTGCAGCCCTGCAAGCAGAGGAGTTAAGTAGATGTACAAAGTTTGAACTTTGAGATCAGTGGTGGCACTGGGCAATTGCTTTGGGTACCAAGCAGCTCAAGGGGGTCCCCATTTAATATTACCCCCAAAAGGCTGTTCATCTTGTTTAACGTGGACTTACTTAATGTGGACTTTTAAACAAGTATATTCATATGTTTGTGTTGGTATATTGTTTGGTTCATGGAAATAATGCAATTAGTAGTTTAGGGAGCGGGTGAGGGGTAACAGGTCCCCCCCCCAAAATATTCCTGCTTAGGAAGCCCACTGGGCTAGCACCACCTCTGTCTGAGATGCAGTATTTTAAAGATATAGAGGGGTAACTGAATAGCTAAAGAGGAGTCTATTGTTCAGAGCAGAGGCCAGGAGTCAGGATTTCTAAATTCTTTTCCAGGTGACATTGGGAAAGTCACTTGTCAACTTCCAAATTTGGGAGGCTAAATGTAGACACCTTAATAAGCAGTGGCCTGATTTTCAGAAGGGCTGAAGCCAATGGGATCTGCAGATGTTCAGCCCCTCTGAAAATGTTTGACGGTTTAGGGCTTAACCCACAGTGGTAAAATAGATACCTCCTCTCCCCCTCCCAGGCTGGATTATGAGAGCCTATTAACATGTACAGAGTGGTTTGAGGTCCTTCGTTTTACCTATAGAAGGTAAAAGTATTAGGATTCATCATTAAATAGGGAGAATTTAGTGCAGAAAAGTCCAATCAGCGGAGCTGAACAGAGACGGTACAAGCCTATAAAATGGTTTCATCCCCTGAATAAGGACAAAGCTTTGGATTGCCATCCTTTTCAGATGTGTATTTGAACATCTGAAGTCAAGCCTGTCCCTAGTTTTTACTCCTGGGGGAATTCTGCACCAAAAAATTAAAAATTCTCTGCACAATATTTTAAAATTCTGCATATTTTCTTTGTCAAAATAACACAATATAATCATACCAGTTTCAATTATTTTTGGTCATTTATTTCAAAATACCTGCCAGCAAGTATGTCTGTAACAATACAGACAAAAAAGATTCAGGAAATGTTTTTTGTCAGAAAGATTCCTTACTAGGCATATTAACACAGAATGCTGTGTAATAATTCATTTAAACTACAATACAGAAATGTATTTCCCGCACCCCTCAGAAGCAGTGCAAAGGCTTATGGGAGTGAGGGGTAACGGAGAAGCTGAGGGAGAGGAAGTAAATTGCTGGGAAGGAGCCTGAGTGTGAACTTGGAGGGTTGTTGGGTAAGAGTGGGAAAAGTATGGAACAAGTTTTTGGGGGTCAAGGAGGGATTGTTAGGGAGCTTCCCCCATGCAGATCCTGGCTGACCCCTAGCCTCTCCTATTCAGTCAAGCACATCTGCCCCACCCCCATGTGTCCTTGCACCCCCCTGTCCATGTGTCCCTCCACCCCCACTCAGATACCCACTCCCCCCATCCCCATATGGCCCTGCACCCCCTCCCCAACTCTGTACCCCCTCCCCCATCCATCTCTGTGCCCCCACCCAGCCACTCCCTTGTCTGTGTGTGTTCCTGTACCCCCTCCCAGTCCCCATGTCTGTGCCCCCACCCAGCCATTCACCTATCCCTGTGTGTCCCTGTACCCCCTCCCTGTCCAGTGTCTCTGTGCCCCCCATTCAGCCACACTCTATCCCCATGTAGTTCTGCACCGATTCCCCCATCACCATGTGGTCCTGCACCTCCCTCCCCCCGTGACCCTGTGCCTCCACTCCCATTCAGCCCCTGCCCCAGTCTGTCCTCCCCCACTAGCCCTTATGAGCCTGACTCCCCCTCCCCCAGCCTGTCTCCTGACCTGGCCTGCAGGCGCTGCGAAGAAGGCAGGCTCTCTCTTCCCTAGCTGGCCAGGAGCTGCTGTTGTGTTCGATCACCAGAGCGTCCTCTGGTGGGAAAAAGGCAGAACTGTAGTAACATTTTGGCAGGTTTTTTCTGTGCAAAAAATTAAAAATATGCATGGCTCATTAATTATGCATGCAGTAGCACAGAATTCCCCCAGGAGTAAACAGTTTTGGTTCCAAGTGGGATCCAAACCCAGAAGCAGCCTATTTTCCAGTCCCAGGTCAGAAGCAGCTACACTAAAGGATTCTAATCTAACAGAAAGAAGGCATAACAAGAACCAGTGGCTGGTGGTGGAAGCCAGACAAATTCAAATTAGAAATTAGGCCCAAATTTATAACAGTGAAGGTGAGTAATCATTGGAACAAACTACTAAAGTGCTGGATTCTCCATCTCTGGATGTCTTCTGATCAGGACCGGACGCCTTCCTGGAAGATACACTTTAACAAGTTATTGGGCTTAATGGAGGGGTAATGGTAAAATTCAGTGGCCTGTGTTGTACTGTTCAGACTAGATTATCTAGGGTCTTTGTGGCCTTAAAAATCTATGAACAATCTCACAACTGCTGTTCTTATCAAACTTCAGCCAAAATGGTGGGAAACGCGTGGGAACAGCTGCACTCATGAGATTTCCACCACTTGTGGTCGGAAATCTCATGTGAATGGTTTGTCAGGTCACAGCACCTTTAAATCTCAGCCTCAAGTTGAGTCTTATGCCTGAACCCCAAACTACACTGGACCCAGATGCATCACTTCCTCGGCCTAGTTACGCTCCAAAAGCTCCAAACTGATGAAAGGTAACAGCAGCCCAAGGAAGAAGAGAGACAGCCCTTATCCACAGGCAGGGAGTGAGGAGGCCTTAGGCTGTTTGGAGAATTTAAGCACAGCTTTCTTACCACCATCACCTCTTTGAAATATCCGTGAATCCTCCTGTATCTAGGATCAAGTCAGGTTCTTTCTTTGCTGGCAGTTGTCTAGTGGGTGAATCTGTGTGTCTCTGCTGTGCTGAGAGAGAAAAAACTATTGCAGCACCCTGGCTTGTATCAAAAGTAACCGACCATTCTCCTCCAACCCATGAAGAGCTGCTGTGCAGTCTAGAGCCAGCTTGGCCACATGAGGAGGGCATATGTCCATTGATTTTCAAACCACGAGGACGAGGTCACTCCTGCTATAGAAACAGCCTGGCCAGGAGCCTGTTTGCTGGAGAGAGGCTGCAGCTCTGATATTCCAGTATTAGTAGCCGGCATCTGAAATGACAAGCCTAGGGCTGAAAGGTAAGCCAAAGTCAGCAGCACACTGCCATGCCCTGCCGCTGCTCAGCCAGATTCCTGTTCAGCCCATGGAAGAATGGGCTAACTCTGGGTAGAATTACACAAGGACCTGTAGATTGGAGAATAAATTGCAGTTGTTTCTGCTTCTCTAATCTTTAATATATAAAATACTCCAAACCACTTTCGATTGGAACATAACCAAAATAAACTCAGCGGGCAGTTAACTTTTCTTCCATCAGAGATGCGGAGGAATACTAGCCCAACATTCCATTTGGGGCTAACACCCCAATATCAGTTTACAGCTGGGGTGAGGGTACAGTAATCTGTGGACCAGGGTCTGAGCAAGGCATAATCTGAACACAGGGCTGGGAGACAGGAACTTCAAGGTCTTCTACTGTGACCTAGGGCAATTCGCTTGCCCTGTCTGCCTCTGTTTGTAAAGCAGGCATGAAATCGCTCATAGGGGTGTTGGGAGGAGTCATTTTTCTGCAGTGCTTTGAGGTGGAAAGTGTTAAGTATCATTCAGTGCTAGGCCCAATCGGTATTAAGCACAGGTCCTCTGCTTAGGTTCTTGGCACTCTGCCCCATGTGCTATGCAGACAGAACTGTCCATTTATTCCAAGCACCACTTTAAATGAGAAGAATGGCATCTACAGGTAGGTATCAGCCACCTGGGTCCTCCAGGCATTCTACAGATCAACATGACCTTTGCAGGCCTGCAAGTGTGAAAACAACAGGCTTCCCAGGAGGTGGCAGTCAATAATGGGTGGTGAGATCGGAGACTGTACTTGCCCCCGAGCCCTGACTGCAGCAGGTGCACCTCGCTGGGCCTTGTTGAGAGTCTGTGAAACCAGTGTTCACCATCTCCCTTTTGGAACAAACATGGAGAGTCTCCGCGAACCTTAGCTGCAGGAGGACTACAGTCGCTTCTCCTTTGACCCCAATACATGGCCAATACTAACCTAGTCACACACATGTGCCTCCTCTCTTCTCCAGCCCAAACAGTCCTCCAGACACTTTATTACAGAGCGGTCTTGAGTCTCCGTTTGCCCTGCCCCTTGCCCATCATTTAAACCATTGCAAAGACCAGCCCATTTTCCCTTGGTATAAATGACTGCAAGCAGTGCAGGGCAATGGGATTAGGGGATTTTTAATCGTTGGAGTAGAGTGGAGAAGACTCAGCTGCCTCAGCTCCAGTAAAAGAACCTGCTGGAGAAAGTCTTCATTTTTGCTTCCTCTCCCCACAAAATTACCAAGCCATAGAGGAGGAGATGTCTAAAGCAACACCCTGATGTGACACCATCACCTTTAATCCTCAATGGAATTACCCCAGCATCAAGCAAACAGAAATACTTCATATTCCCTTGCCCCAAAAGGAGCAACTTTATCACTCTTTTAAAAAACACAATCTTCTTGTAAGCAGAGCTACAGATTCCACATTCAGGAAAGGAGGAAGGCTCTGGAGACCTGAATACACGGAAAAGTGGCACCAGTTTAACTTAAATCACTTACTAAACCTGTGCGAATGCTATTTCAGTTTACGAGTGGCTTCCTGAGGTTTAGCTTAACCTGATCAATTTAAGCTAAATTGAAACAGGTCACTCAAACCAAAATAAGCGCATCCCCATGCGGGGGAAGTACTGGTTAGAAAGTAAATCACACCTTTACACACCAGTACAACTTCCTCAGGTAGACAAGCCCCGAGATTCAATCCACAGGAGTATGGTTCTGTATTTCCTTTTATTCGTTCATGTATTTAGTGCTGGTGAAAGGTGCAGGATTGACAGCCCCGGAGACTGAAATCCTATTAACTCAAGAGAAGAGGTAAAAACCCAGGCAAGAGCAGGGCAAGCTTTGCCTACAGATAAGCCTCAACCCTGCTATGGAGGGGACCAAATGCAAGAGTGGAGTTGAGTGACAATCTCTCATTCAGTCTTCAGCCTCTCTGTTGAGATCAGCAGCAGGAGGGAGAAGCTCGCAGCAATAGTTTGAGTTGTGGACTTTTGCCCTTGGGCAGCTAGAGTCCATCTCATTTCACATGGGCCGTGGAATATCAGTGACCTTTTGATCCCTACAGATCTGGGTGGGATTTGAACTAGTGGGTTAGACAGTTTTTCAGATCCATCTTTCATTCTGTAACCATGAAGCCTTCCAGTCCCCTTTCTTAGACCACCCTCAGATAGGAAAGAAAAAAAATGAAGTGTTCTCTTGATTTTCATTTTTAATTGGATCCACTGTATTCATCTCCCAATACCTGGAGGGCTGAATGCGGTAAAACGGAGATATAAAGGCAGCTAGGAAGAGAGTGGATTGGAATTTTTTCAAGAAAGTGAATTTTTCAGTGAAATTGTCTATTTGGATGAAAAAATTCACAAATGTGTCAAACTGTTTCACAGCACAAACGGGTGACATCCTGATCTAGAAAATAAGATAAGAAGTTTCAATCTGTACTAAGTAGCAGCTCCATTTAACTTTTTACAACATCGATTATATCATGGTTACTAGATAGCATAATATGACGTGGCTTGACATACAGCGCGTTTAAACACGGGTTTAAAGAGTGATTTAAGTTAAACTGGTAGTGCAACATTCCAGCGAGCAGCTGGATCTCTAGCACAATCCGTTAGTGTGTTTGTCTGTTAACCGAAAGGCTGGTGGTCCAAGCTCACTCAGGGACATGACTACATCTTTATAAGAGTAGTGAAGCGCTGGACCAGGCTTCCAAGGGAGGTTGTGGAATCCCCATCACCGCAGGTTGAAGAACAGATTGAACAAACATCTGTCCCGGTTGTTCTAAGTTTACTTGGTTGTGCTTCAGCACAGGAGACCAGACTTGACTTCTCCAGGTCCCTTCCAGTCCTACATTTCTAGGATTCTATCTCCTGTCAGATTATGCACTACTACTGCTGGCATGTCATGAAATGTAAAAATAATAATAATGAAAAAATCAAAACAAATAATTTTGTTCTGAAACAAAATTTAAAAATTTTCCTCAAACGAAGTTTTCAAAATGGATTTTTTTTTTGGAATTTCTATTTTGCTGCAAATTTCAAAAACTTGTTTTGTTGTAATCTGAAATGAAAACAAAATTTCAAAAATGTCGACTTCCCGCAAAACAAACGCCAAGTTCCTCCCTGCTCTAGTTCAATGCATCCTTTGAAGCAGCAGCACTGATGCAGAACCCATACCAATGGCTGGAAACGAGAAATGTAAAAACAAAATAACCCCAACTGATACACGTGCGATAAGAAAGAGCTGAAACACGGATTCTAGGAGCATCTGAGGTGGCCCTTTATAGATTCAGAGATTCCAAGGCCAGAATGGACCATTTTGATCATCTTGTCTGACCCCTTGTATAACAAGCC
Source organism: Mauremys mutica (assembly GCF_020497125.1). Lineage (NCBI taxonomy): Eukaryota > Metazoa > Chordata > Testudines > Geoemydidae > Mauremys > Mauremys mutica. The sequence goes on from NC_059095.1 coordinate 7,501,827, forward strand.
ATAAAAACTTCCCCAAAATAATTCCTAAAGCAGATCTTTTAGATAAACATCCAATCTTGATTTTAAAATTGCCAGTGATAGAGAATCCACCATGACCCTTGGTAAATTGTTCCCAGTCTGAATTTGTCTAGCTTCCAACTTCCAGCCATTGGACCATGCTATACCTTTCTTTGCTTAGTTTCAAGAGCCCATTATTAAATATTTGTTCCCCATGTAGATACTTATAGATCGTAATCAAATCACCCCTCACCCTTCTCTTTGTTTTCATCTCCTCATCTCTTAAAAGGAGTGTGATCATGGAATTACAGCCAAGTGAAAGGAAAGCACAAAGGGCACTGGAGAGAGCGCATGGAAGCTGTACTGAAAATTCCTGGCCCTCTGTGTTCAAAGATCCCAGTGCTGGGAGGCTGCAGGAAGATGGGAGAACTGATGGGCAGGCTTCAAAATGGTGCAGATGAGCACCCAGACCTCTATGCTGGAGACCTGTGAGAACACACCTATGAGAGTCACTGTTTCAACGGGATCTGAAATACGACGAGAACACTCGTCTCATGGCACTTCCACGTCTAGATCAGGTGAATCAAAAAGGCGACGAGCTGACCAATGTGGCTAGAAGTTTGGACCATTTATCATCTTGATCGGAGAACTAGTCCATATGTTCCTAATAAAGGCCGTAGCATTTTGACCTTGAGCATCAAGAGGCAATGCATGTAAAGTACGTAGCCACGCATACTCCCAACGGCACTGCTATTTCAACATGACATTCCAAATTACTCACCTGCAAGAAAAGAATCCTCCTCTCATCCCTCACTGAGCTGCTGTGTCTTCTGTCAGACACAGAAACGGAAAAGTTAAACATTTCTCTTCCTCCACTATTCCACCCTCCGGGCTTAGGGCTAAACTCCGTCTGGCAGCGTTGCAGCAAGAATAAGCAGCCTGTTCATTCCTGTCTTTTCAATGCTGCCAGAAATTATCACAGAACAGCTTTATTGTGCGTGTGACTATTTGTGACACAGACTCACAAAGAGAACTCCACCAGCTTTTACACTACAGGATTTAAGATGTTTGCTTGTGAATACATCCCGCTAATCACAAGCCTCAAAACAGGAGCTGTACTTCTCTGAAACAACAATAGCAAAAGTGGTCTTCTTCAGGGCTTCAGAGCTGGGAGGGAGAATAACAGATGGTTATCTGGCCAAAGACCCATGTAATCTGGGCCCATCACTGACTGCATCTATGACAAGCACTCCACAGGGCAGGCCAGGGAAGGGCTTTGCAGTCTGTTCATCGCACTGGTCCAGGCTGCCCGGCAACAGGAACCTGCGGAATACGTAGTAACTCCTGCAAACAGATTGTACCTGACGTGAGATGAGAAGGGAAGGAGTGGGAATTCCAGAGATTGGAGGAAATGAGACCGAGGCAAGTCAAGGAGATTGAGAGGTGCGTGTCCGGGAAGAGGGGGGGGGAGAGAGACACGGGGACGACACATGGGACAAAAAAAGGACAGAGTAACATCTCCAGCTATCACTGCAATTCAGGTGCATGGGTAAGAAACACCCCAAATCGTCAGGAATATGAGAGAGAGAGACTGGAAGAGACTAATGAGGGGCATTCAACAGAAGACTCTCTGCCCCACCCCAAATGGTGCTCAGAGTAAGGAATAGTGAATGAGATGCTTAGCTAGCTAAGCAGTATTCACACCTCATCCCCATGGTGCTCACACTGTGAGATGACACGGGATAGCTCAGTTTTCTGTTCAGCCCCGCAGAATCTACCTCAGTGGGAGACTGAATAGGGAAAGGGCCTAGAATAGTTCCTAGACCAACAGAGTGTCAAGACCTGGGAAGGCTAGTGTGAGAATATCTGCTCCATCCCAGCTCCATGATGCTCTGATAGGAAATGTTGATCTTCATCTTTCTGATACTGGTCCAAGGCTTCTGCTTGGAAACATTTTACTGGTCCTTAATGTGGCTTTATTGGCCCTTCACAAAGGGTTGTTGGTTATGGCAGGTCACAAGATAGTGGACCTTAAAAATCACAGGACAAATTTCTGCTAGTGACTGCAATGGAATTAGACCAACAGAGACTTTGGCTCTCACTTCCTTCTCACGCCTCTGGATCAAATAATATGGTTTTTATCAGACTACCTTGAGTAAAGCTAGGAAGCAGGTATTGGTGAGCTGAAATCTAAGGGATATTGCTTTCACCTGATCTGAAGCATTAGTCACTGACTGTAGCAGTCTGTGAGATGTCTCTACAAAACAATGTCAGAACTCAAGTGGGGGGAAAAGGGGTGTTGACAATTGAAAAGATGCGATTTTAAAAGGTTCATTATCTGTGTGACCTGTAAGGGCTAGATAGCCATCTCAGTAGTGGTTCAGCATGCCTAAAAGACAGATTTCCCTGTAATACGTAGCCACTGGTGGTTTATAAAAATCACAGAAATGTAGGATTGGAAGGGACCTTGATAAGTCAACTCACCCAGTCCCCTGCTCGAAGGCAGGACTAAATATTATCTAGACCATCCCTGTCAGGTGTTTGTTTAACCTCTTCTTAAAAACCTCTGACAGATTCCACAGTCTCCCTATTTTGGGCCTCACTGGCACTGATCTAGCTATACCAAGTCCTGGACCTTGGATCATTACAATTTCAATTCTGAACTGAGACGGGGCTGCAAGGGCAGAGCTCTTGTCCTGCTCTTAGGAGAGAAGGGGCAGACCACATTCCAATTCACCAACCTCAGCTTCTCATGACCGAGTTACTGGTCAGCTTTCAAGAACCACTCTGACTTGGGAGATTTCTTCCCCTTCAGCACAGTAGCTTTTATTTAGAAATGAAGAGACTTCAACCTCCTAAAAATTGTAATTCTGAAGTGCTCAATAGCCTTTAATTCATTATGAACCTAGAGGCAGAGAAAAAAAATGCAAAAAAAATACATCACATCCTTAATCTAAGAGGGAAAAAAAAAATCAATTTTATAGCACATAATCAGACACTTACAAATATATTTCACTGGGGGGTGGGGAAGAAGTGTGCATTTCCTATTTCCTTTTCCATAGTCTGATGCACAGAAACCTTCAACATGGTCATTATAGATAAACTGCACAAGTCATTCCTGAACCAAAAGAGGGCTTTAAGAACAAACAAAACAGGAAAAACCCAGCAACAAAGAAGGGCATTCTACAGTTCCAGATTCACGTTTAAACATAACTCACCATCTGAATATGGGGGTCGGGGAAACACACTTTTTTTTGTTGTTGTTTTTACAATATAAATAGTATTTAAAAAGGTACTACATATGAATACAGTAATGGTGCTACTTCAGTCAGGACTTTTAACATGCAGAGGAAATCTGCCCACTGCTCACAACCCATCCCACTCTACCTCCCTTCCCCTCCCCACTTCCCCCAAAAAAAAAAAAAAATCCTCTGCTGTTTAAATTCTCTTTCAATTGTTTTAAATATTTCTGTGGCCTGGCAACCATCCATTTTTTTCTTTTATACAAGCAATTTATCCTTTAAATCATGTCCTAGCCAACAGGAGATAGCTATGCAGGAGTAATCGCTACACAGGTGCAGCAGCAAATAAAGGAAAGAGACTTCAACTAGGTTCTAATTCTTCTTCTATCCAAAATGACACAAACTGAGGCGTTTAAGAACCATGTCCTTTTTTCCTTTAAACAAAAAAAGTACATTCTTCTTTTATAAATTCAGTCTAATGCTTTTTTGGAGACAGATTCATTTGGAGAAGTCGAAAGCTTAAAATAAAATAAAATAAAATAAAATAAAATAAAGAATAAAACTGCCTGAAAGGATTTCAAACTGTTTTATAAAACACACTTTAAAAAACAAAACAAAAAAAAAGAGAGCAAAGCACCTCACAGCAGAGGCAGCAAGAAGTGAAGGGAATTCTAATTCCCCCAAGAAAGAACACTTCACTCCATTTCCATTCTCTGACTGGGACAGCTGAAAATCCATCCAGTCTCTTAAGATGCTAATTACCATGTTATTCCCCAAATGCTTCCCGCTTACTCCCCTGAAGATATCTAAACACAGTCACTTTAAAAAATATATTGACTGTATTACAAGGGGGCTTAAAAAGAGAATATTGTTCCTCCCTGCCCAGGAATTTCAGGGACTCAAGTGAAAAAGATCGCTGAGGACGCGTTTCCTGGATAGCTTTGTCAACTCACAGGCAAAGACACAAAGGTGGGTTTGAATAGGTGCTGTACATGTACCATGTCCCCGTCCCCCCACTCCCACACTGCAGCAGCCTCATCTCCCTGCAGTTCTCCATAAAGTCTACTTATTTCTCTTCACTTCAAACCTGATTCAAAGCCCTCTGAAGTCAGCGGGAGCCTCTTTCCACCAACTTTGATGGACTTTGGATCAGGCCTTTTATGCAACACTGTTCCATAACAGCTCTACAGCAGGAGGTGCTTATACAGCATTCAGGTGGGAGCTGTCCACTCAGTATTTCAAGATTTGTTTCTGACTTTAATACTCATTTTAATACTCAATGAACTGAGCCCAAACAAATGCAGGCTTTCATCCCGCTTCACCAGGAGCATCTCAAAGGCTCACTCTTTACTTAGTGACATCAAAGGATGTCACAACAATCAAAGGCGTTTGGGGAATTTCTTCTTTAATGGGGGTGGGAGTGAAATATATACACACCTCCAAGGCTTCTGTCATGGAATGATTCACACAACTGTAAGCTGCACAGCTCAAAGCCATGCCTAAGAGAGAGCCAGAACAATCCCCTTGCACGCCACTGTCTGATAGGAAGAGGAGGGCAGCTCTTAAAGGCGAGGGCAGCAACAGAACAGTGCCTGCCAGGTCTGTGAGGGGAGGAATCAATGGCATATCTGAATCGAAAGGCATGCACGCTGGAGGCGGCAGAGTCTAAGTGATTGCAAAGATGGGGGAGGAAAAGGCGAGGAAGAGGAGTAGAAGGAGCAAATACCAAAGTCCAGCCATTTCTCCACTGGTTGCTCTTTGCTGATGACAGGGCAGAAATGCACACACCCACCATCTAATTCATCGACTGCAACAACATTCGGGTTATGAGACATTTCTTTCCCTCCTTCCCCGGGTTACAAAGAAAACATTGCTTTAAAAAACAACCCATGATGTCTGCTCTTGTTCTCTCTCCCCACTGCAGTGTTAAATTACATTTCAGTGGTGGGAAGGAGGGGGAAATGATTTTATTTTTTTCTGTTTTAAAGCAACGACCTAGAAAAAAATATTGGTGGAAATTGTCGCTTTCCTATTTTTGTTTGTGTTTTTTTTTCTTAATAATGCTCATTTATAGAAAACGTCACAAAGGTGATTTATATGTACAGAAATCATGATTCCAAAGGCTGCTTCAGTAGTCAGTGAAATAGCACCTTTTAAAGACAAAAGAGTTTGATGTGGTTTAAAAATCTGAGTCATTTCATTTTTCATTCATTTTAACCCTTTCCAAACCTTAAAAAAAAAAAAAAAAAAAAGAGCCAGTCACAAAGCTCCATTAGTACAAACTCTTCCAAAGTCTTCATGTGAAATGCTGTCTGAAGGGGTTTTGCGCTCCCTATTCTATTGGTCAGCAATGCAGCTGACAGAGTAGAGGTAGCCTGTAGCCAGACAGGATTTTCTTGCAGTCCAAACCAAGAGCAGAAGAAAGGAATTCACAGCAGGCTATTGCACAGGGCTGGCCTTTTGTTCCACAGTTTCCTGGTTATTTTTCCTCAGGGTTGAAAAGGGTTAATTTTTTATTATTATTAATCCTGGTTAAAACATGTTACTCTGTGGTCCTGGCTGGTACTGCGTCTGCAGCAGGGTCTCCATGAAGGCCAAATAATCTGGATTCTGTCCATAGTCCTCGGGATTCCTGGAATTCCCCACTCGGGGGCGCTTGGCCGCTTTCACTTCATCTCCCGAAAACACTCCTTCCTGAGGGGCCCCAGTGCTGAGGGACTACAGGAGACAGGAAAGTACAATCATTAGAGGGGAAGATGCACAAGAGAGAAGCGCACCTATTTAACAAACCTGCGTGGACAGGAGAAAGTGAACATTGTGTTACGTCCATGCTAGAGAACCACTGAAGGCCGGAGACTGCAGGGACTGGCTCAGAGGAACACACTTGGCTTGTTAGGACCAAACTCAAAAACTTCAAGTCTGCTTCATTTCCGTAGCAGGTTCTCTTCCACTCTCTAACTCCTATCCACAAATCCTCTGCCACTGCAACCCTTCTCTGTCTGCTCAGGTTATTCATTCATCGTACAAAACACCCTGGTAAAGGAAGCTTCTCTTACTTCCTTAGGCATAGAGGGGTCTGTTGGGGGAAGGGATTGTTGTAAGAAGACATGGCATAGCTTATACACTGCCTCACACTCTCAAAGCAAAGCAGAGAGAAGGTTCTTGGTAAGCATGGTTACTTCCTTCCTTCATCCAGCTGCTCTTTATTAGAGTATCTTGTGGGTCACTCACACAGAGCTCTTCTTAAAAATCTCTGGGAACAGGAGGCATGCAGAAAGAACTAAGAGTTTCAAGTCAGATGCGAGTTATTCACCTTTCATTGTGTGTGCGCGCGCGTGTGTGTGTGCACACGCATGAGGGAGAGAGACAGAATGAGTAAGAGAGTGTGCACGAAGGGGAGTGGATGTGTGTGTCAGTCACTCTGGAAATGTTACAAAGCCTGAAGGTCAGGATCCATCAAAAGTGACACCTCCACGCACCCTACCTCACCACTCAAATTCATCAGCTTTGCTGAAAGGCAGCGCTGCAGCCAGATACTATCAAAAATATTGTCTAAATAAAGACTGACGATCTCTGTTCACCTGATAAAAGCAAACGCAAGCAGTGCCTCTGCTCCCAGAATCCACTTGAAAAAAGGACAAAAGTAAATTACACGCAGCATAGTTAATCTGTGGAATTCATTGCCACAAGATGTCTGAGACCAGAGGATTTAAAGAAGGATGTGATATCTGTATGGATTATGACAAAATCTAGAGTTACATTAGAGATGATAAAAGCATTTTATAAGGCACTAAAAATCCCTTCAATATTTCATGGCATAAACTAACCTATAACCAGTTGGCGAAGCTTCTTCCTAATCCCTATAAATCAGGGGTGGCCAACCTGTGGCTCCGGAGCCATATGCAGCTCTTCAGAAGTTAATATGCGGCTCCTTGTATAGGCACCGACTCCGGGGCTGGAGCTAGAGGCGTCAACTTTCCAATGTGCCGGGGGGGGGAGGGGGGTGTTCACTGCTCAAACCCTGGCTCTGCCACAGGCCCTGCCCCCATTCCACCCCTTCCTGCCCCCTCCTGCCCTCGCTCCTCTCCCTCCCCCTTCCCCTCCCCACCCGGAGCCTCCTGCATGCCATGAAACAGCTGTTTGGGAGCTGTGGGGAGGTGCTGATCGGCAGGGCTGCCGGTTCAGGGGAGAGCTCATGGGGGGGGCTGCTTACATATTACTGTGGCTCTTTGACAATGTACATTGGTAAATTCTGGCTCCTTCTCAGGCTGGCCACCCCTGCCCATGGGTAGTTTATTCCACATAAATGTCCATTACAGGGTTATTTTATTTTAATTTATTTTATGTGCAACTTCAAGCATCTGTTGGTGGCCACAGACAGTGTTAGTGGTCAGACAGACCAGGGACTCTGGTGATCACCAGTGGAACGCAGTATGGCAGTGCCTATAATCCTTTTGTCTTTATCATGCAACAGTTGACATCACAGGCATCTAGAACAAAGCAAGAAGCTGTATGTGCTTCATTGCTCTGGGCATCTGATCTCACACTCTTTGAAAGCAGCATCAGGTTGGGGGAGGAAGGGGGGGGAACTCTTGAGCCACAGATTCCAATCTTAGTAATATCAACTCCTTTTTTCTAGGTCGACTAATTCAGCCACAGTTAACTGCATGGAACTATGCCTACACTATGGGTACGATTTCCCCACTTGTGCACACACGCTCATGCGTGCACACACGCTCACGCTTACTCTCATCCAGATAGCATGAGTGTAAATAGTTGTGTAGCTGCAGTAGCACAGGTAGCATGCTGTGTGAGTATATATACATGAGGAGGACGAATCACACCGCTAGCTCATAATGTAGACATAGACTATATGTTGGTCTTTAAGAGGAAGCTTAAAAAATTAGGGTCCTCTGTGTTCCATGGGATTATTAATATCTTTTGGAAGTTTTTTATTTCAGTATCGTTGGCCAAAATTTCCAAGACACCATTGGGCTGCAGGTCAGTTCACCTGACCATTATCCTCTCACCCCGCAGGTGGCAACATTTCAGTGGCGGAGTTTGTAACTGGTATCCTACAAGATGCAAGGCACTTCACTGAACACAAAATCTCTAAACTAGGGAACACAGAAATCAGGTCTTGACAAGCAGGAATTGTTTAAAACCTTTTCAAATGTCTTCATTAGTCATTTTACAATCTTACACATATTCTATGAGTGAATTAGGGTCTTATACTTCTAGACAGGAGAGGGAGCTTTTTAGGTCACTTTCAAACAGCCTTTAAAAGAAAATCTAATGAGCATATGTGAGAAGCAGCTCCCCCTTTTTTTCCGGCGGATTTGATACTCACCAGGCGAGATTTCACTCTCTTAGGAAGCTCCTCCTCCAATGTGTAAATATCACCACGTTTTACCATCAGCTGGGAGCCATCTTCAAACTCCACCTGCAGAGAGCATAGTAGCAATCAGGTGACTGACTTCTCCATTTGCAGCTAACAATTCTTTCCTCACTTCCTTTTATCAGCCTAAAAAGTCCCCAGGATTCTCTGATGGACACGGAAAACAGTGGGAACCATGAAGAAAACACTCCCTCCTCCCGTTGTAACATGGGTATTACGCTCACATTAATAAGCCCTTCTTCCTTCTTAAATTAAGATTTTTTTTCACACAAGTCAAAATATTTTTGTGTTTTAACAAGGAACAATAATCAGTCAGGTGTAAAAAATGGTGGTGTTAACGCCTCATTCCAAACCTCTTTCACTGAGCACTGATTACATCATGAATTATGTAACAGGAGATGTTACAGGGATGTTTGTTCATGAAAATGAGCCCATGAAATTTTAAACTATAAAATAAATGTTCTCAGAGCCTCTTGCTTGCTTTGCTGAAGACTTACAGTAGCCTCCTGGATAATGCAGAAAACGTACACAATACGGCTTAAGAGAAAGGTAGGGCTTGATTTAAACTGGGAAAATTCAGAGGGTCGAAAGAATCTATGGGCAGGTCTACACTACTGCTTATGTTGATGAGGGGTGTGAAAAAGCCACACCCCCACCCCGAGCGATTCAAGTTACACCAACCTAAGCGCCGGTGTGGACAGCCCTATGTTGGCAGGAGACGCTCTCCCACAGACATAGCTGTAACAACCAGGCACAAGGGAATACGTTATGGGTAGTTTAAGTCTCCATTCTGAATACACACACAAATGAGGTGTCATAAACAGTTAGTTAAGGGTTAAGGTTTTTGTCTACCTGTAAAGGGTTAACAAGCAGTACCTGTGGACACCTGACCAGAGGACCAATGAGGGACAAGATTATTTTCAAATCCGTGTGGAGGGAAGTTTTTTTTCCTGTTCTTTGTTTCTTGGAGAGTCTCTCTTGGGAATTAAGAGAGTCCAGACATCTTAATCAAGTCCTCCCAGGTTTCTGCAATAAATTCTTCTATTCAAGCTAGTGAGTATTAGCAAGGAACTAGTATTCTTATACTTTTATTTCTGTATTTGCAATTCTGTGTTTTGCTATAGAATTTCTTTAAGTCTGTACTGTGATTGCTTTTACTGAGAAAGAAGGGAGGGGGAATTCCCTCCAGAGATTGATAAGTTTAGACCCTGTATATTGTTCCATCTCGGTTACAGAGACAGTGACTTTCTTTTTTATTCTTTAATAAATTCTTTTCTATTAAGGACTTGGTTGGTCTTTCCTTGGGTGGATTCTCAGGGAAAGGGGAGGGGGAGGCATCCCTCTGTAGTTAGATCCCGGTGTCTCTCCTAGGAAAAGGGAGGGGGGAGGAAGCAGGGGGGAATGGTTTATTTCTCCTGGGTGTAAGAACTCCATGGATTTGGGGCTCTTGGGATCCCCAAGGATTTTGGGGAAGGACTGTGTCCCAATCCACGTACCTGATTGGGTGGTGGCAGCTTTTACTAGATCTAAACTAGGATTTTAGTTTAGAGGGAAACCAGTGCAGGTCCCCATATTAGAACCCAACAGCTCTAAGTGGGGGTGAGACCTATGACATGAGGTTTAAAGACAAACCACTGGAGTTAAATTTTGAAAAAATATGCACTTAACCTGAATGTGCAAAACATGGAACAAGTAACTGCATGAGTTGCAAAATGTACAAATGCATATGTGCCTGAATATTTTGTTCTCATTTAGTGCTGGTAAATAGATGGTTTCAGAGTAGATACTTAGTAGTTTCAGTAAATAGATGCTTTTTTACATTTTTTTTTTCTTTTTTAGCTTTTACTGCTATTTTAAACAATCAATATGTGAATTTCCTATATCGTGACTAAATCGGAAAGCAAACAAAGAACAGATTTTCAATGGAAGCGTAAAAAAGTTAAAATTTATGTTAAAATCAGACTGTGTCTTCTTTGGAACATCATGCCAAAGAGATCGTTAGGATACAAGTCTGTGGATTATGATGCTCTTCTGTTTGCATGTCAAGACCTTAGGCAATTTTTGTGAACGGACTAAACAGTTTTATAAATGCCTCTTAGACAAGTGTCCTGGGAAATTTCTCCAACCACACTTTCCAAGATTACTCAGGAACAGGAATCTACACTGCACAAAATAGGGTTTTTTGGTAAGTTTCATTGTGTGTGTTTGGTTAAATTGAGGTGCGCAGGGTGCACTTGAAACCTCCCAGAATCCTGGAAATTTTGAAACTTCTTGTGGCCCATTTAACCTAGATGTCGTCAAATGACAGTGTTGAATTTTGGGGAACTTCATGTTGAAATGCGGACCCTTTTTCAGATTTCTGATCGCTAACCTCCTGTAAACAGAAATCCTACATGTGGTACAAAACTGCTTCGGCACTCAGCCTTGTGGGCTGCAGAATTGGCTGCTTCTGTTCTCTGCTAGAAAAGGTAGTTGGCGACATGAATGACAGAACTGGAGATTGAAGGCTTCTAATTAGTCACAGAATAGGTAAAGGAGATATAGCAGCAGGACTTTGTTCCCACATACTGCTCTGCCATGTACCTTCCCACGAGTCTCCAGGGCGAGTGTACAGTCTCCAAGCCATTCTATTCCTGATCTACAGTTTTATTGCCAAGAGTTTTAATTACCTAAATTCCTGTTTGTTAGGAAGCGGAGGTCATAAAGCTCATTTCACACAGGCCATTGAACAGCCAGCAGACAGTGGTGATATCAAGTCACTTTTGACCTGGGTCCCCTGATGTCCCTTTTCTCTACAGTTCCTTATATCCACTGCACAGCTACATATACCAACTCAAGCATCCTTTTTCATCACAGAGAAAGGGTGTGAAAGCAAGGAACCCATTGTGAATTTCTAAGAGCGGGTATGTGTAGATAGAGAGGCATGTGTATGTACATGCATCCAAATCTGCCTCTGAGGACCCTTTTCCCGACTCTCTTCATTAGGAGCATTACAGTTCCTGTAAGAATACAGGAAATATTAACTCTGGAGATCACATTACGTCTTCATAAATATAACAAGTGATCTCTCTCCTGCCATCCATCTCCATCCTCTGACAAACAAGCCTTCTGTACCTCTGAGGAACAAAGCTTGTGCAACACACAGGTGCTGTGGTGGAGTTTTTAGACCCCTCCCTATTTACCTGATAAATCTGACTGATCTGGGCTGCAATGAACTTGGCCTTATAGATGATTCCATCAGTCCACTGCAACTGAACCAACTCGCCTTCTGGAGGGGGTCCCATCTGAATGCAGTCTCTGCTCTGAAGACAGAAGAAAGTCAGGAAAACAACAGACATGAATAAAACTTGGGAGCAAGTTGACCATCTCTGTCATAGTGGCCACCCATGGAGGATACCACAATAACATGATGCTTTAACATAAGAACCCAGGAGGCTACCACACCATAAGCAAATCTGCATCTGTTCAAAAACCTCACTAAGCATAGGCAGGTTACAAGCCATTGCTCAAGTACAGAACCAATTGTTTGCACCAGCTGCTGGTGATAGTACTTTGCAATTCTCTGGAACTCATCCAAGGTGCTCAAAGCAGCTCAGACGCCCTGTGATGTATTACCCTCATTTTACAAGCACAGGGGAGGAGGTGTTAATTGACTTGCCCATAGTATTACAAGGCAGGTCAGTGGCAGAACTGGGAATAGAACCCAAGAATCTAGACTCTTAGTACCCGGCTCCAATTCTTCAATACACTCTCCCCCACTCTAATCTATTTACTATATTAAAACAAACATACACACTCTGTCCAGTCTATTTACCCAAAACAGGACTTGGGAGGAAAAAAATGAGACTTTAAAAATGCAATTAGTGTGCAAGACAGAACAAACTATATTCTCTTACTTCATAGAATCATAGAATCTCAGGGGTGGAAGGGACCTCAGGAGGTATCTAGTCCAACCCCCTGCTCAAAGCAGGACCAAACCCAACTAAATCATCCCAGCCAGGGCTTTGTCAAGCCTGACCTTAAAAACCTCTAAGGAAGGAGACCAACACTGGCAGCAGCTGTTGGTCAAGGAAGAAAAAATAGGAAACCAGGTAATAATCAGTAAAGCCATATATAAGGGGATGCATGAAGAACACTTTATCCATTGGCTATGCGGCCAGCAATACCTTTTTAACCTATTGTAAAAAGATTTCTCAGGGTATGCTTTGTTGTTCCTTCCCACGAAGTAAGCAAGTATGCAGCATTGCATCCTATAGATCAAGGGTGGCCAAACTGCAGTTCGCGAGTCGCGTGTGGCTCTTTTACAGTTAAAATGCAGCTCGCAGAGCCCATCACCTCCCCCCTCATTCTCTGCCTACCAGACTGGAGGAGAGGGGAGCTTGAGGCTTCTGCCCTGCAATGGGGTGGTGGGGCTTCAGCCTCGGCAGGCATCTCCTGAAGATTATCGTATGTGGCTCGGAGGGTCAGTAAGTTTGGCCAGCCTGCTACAGATTCTACCTGCAGTTACAGAGGAATCTAAAGAGCTTCTTACAGTAATGCTTTCCGGGTAAACGTTGTCGCTGTAAGAGCCATCGTCAAAGTTCACTTCATAGAAAGTTTGTGTTGTCATGCCGATTACTTTACACCTGTAGTAGAGTCCATTGCGGTTCTTCGTAATCACTGTCTGTCCCAGCGATACCTCCCTCCGAAATGGGATCTATGGAACAAAGGAAAGTGATCCCTGATCGGTCCCAAGAGACATGAGAGAAACAGTACATAGGAGGGATTTTAAATAGAAGACACTTACATTGTGGTTGGCTGCTTTATGTTTGAAGCAAGTGATGGACACAACATATGGCCAATCATCCGGCTCCATGGGTACCCCAGCAGCATGCGCACAGGTCACATGGAAGGAAGTGGAGCAGTGCTCATAGGAGCATTGAATGCAGGCACCAGACACCTTCTTCATCCGATTCCGGCAGTACACACATTTCTGAAGGGAAACAAACACCGGTTCACATTATGCAAAGGAGACAAAGTCAGCAGCAGCTTTTAATCAACATATTTGAGGCTGGAGGCCAGAGTGAGACATGGTACAAAACTCCTTGTTATCAACAGTTACACTGAAGGAGAGCTCAGAGGTCCCAACCAGGATTGAGGCTGTCTCATGCAGGCATTATAGACACAAGGGTGGTCAAATTCCTTTCGATCTGCCTGCTCAACCACATGCACTCATCTAGAACCCATCCTGAGCCAAAACACACACATCCTAAATATAACAGACACACAGAACTATTGTTCCCCTAAACAGCAACAAGATGACATCATTTTAATCTCTCAAGCAGCTATCAATGACACAATCCATCAGACACATATTAATCAATTAAGTCCTCACAAAAACAATTTGGGATGACGTTTTCTGGAGTGTAATGTATCAGCATTACCTACAAGCATTATGGTAAAACTTCGACTTCCATTATACACCCATTCTCCAGAGATTTTTAAATGTACCCATTTTAATTCACATTCTAGCTGAATCTTGGGAAATGAGCTGCTAGAATAGACAATTTTCATCTGGACACAACACAACACAGATCAACAGTTTAACATTTATTTTTAAGTAGGCCCTTTTTATTATTATTATATATACACATGGAATACATGATGACATGGTATAACAGTTTGATTGGCATCTATGTGGGATTATCTGAAGTATGTAACTCACTCACTGCTTTGCCACTCTTGGGTAAATAAAACCTTCACACTACACCATGCATTTTGAATACGCCACAGATGTTACAAAAAAGGTTTTAAAATGCTTTAAAGTCCTGTCCGCCTCCCCCCATTTGGACTGTTTCTTATATTCCTCTCTGTAAAGCCAGCTGCCTTGGTTACTCTGTGCAGGGATTAGAGAGAAAGGAAAGCAAATAATAAATGTAAAGTCTTGTCTACTTATGGAGTTAGTCCAAAATAGATATTCAGGAATAACTTGTGTGTGGACACTCTTATTCCAGAATAAATGTGTCATGTTTGCTTAATCCTCTTTGAAAGAAGATTAAACTAAACTGGAACAAGGCTCTCTTATTCTGGAATGAGAATATTATGAATTGGCTATGCAGCCAGCAAGTCTTTTTTAACCTACTATTCATTATACTTATCATGCCAGAATAAGGGTGTCCACAGATGAAATTATTCTAGAATAGCTACTGCATTTTAAATTCACACCTTACCTTAATGTAAACCAACTTTCAACTGTAGACAACCTTTAAGACACCTTTGAAATGGATCTGAAATACCCTTTCTAAAGAAACATGTCCTTGTTTTAAAAAGTCCAGTATCTCATGGTACTGTGGAATTGGGAGTGAGCACTGGGTGCCACTGGGAAGCTGAGAATCGCCCCTCACTCCAATGGTATCAAACTCCCATTTCCAGCCCTGTTGGAATGTGGAATATTAAACTTTTAGACTGGGATTTCCAAAGGAGCCTCAGGGAGTTACGAATTCACTGACTTTCATGGGGAATTGGGCTCCTAATGCCTATTTGCTCGTTTGGAAATCCCAGCCTTAGTTCATAAAATGTGTGTGTCTAGAAAAGCTGTCACTGGTGGCTGGCCTGGGCCACAGATTGGGATAACCTGAGAAAGAGGAAATTCCACATGTTGTAGAGGGAAGGAGGTTGCCCTTGAAAAAGAACGCAACTGTTTCAAACCGCTCATATGAATAGAATCCTGGGGAGACGGATTGAAGGACAAGTGATCAGGGGACAGATATAGGATAAATATTTATCATATTGAAATCATCTCCCCATATATTGTGGGTGGGAATGGGGATTGGTGGAAATGTTTTAGTCACCTGAAGATTGGTGGTATGCTCCAGAAGAAAACGCTTTATTGGGCCTTCCCGTCTCCTCCCCATTCCCTCAGCTCATCTACACATCAGTGTCCCATCTTCACTGGGAGTGAGAACCTTCCTCCCTCTGCAGCTCCTGCCATCAGGTGTAGCCTTTCTTCCCACCTCCCTTCCCTGCCTCAACTGTACTAGTGCTCTAACAAATACTGTCCCTGCCCCAAAGAGGGACAGTTATTTCCCTCTCCCCACCATAAACTGAGAAAGGACGAGAGGAAATCACTCAGCCTCATACGTTCCCATCACTCCCAATCATGCCCAGATATATCAGTAACACTCCTGTATGTGGATGCAATAAGCCAAGTTCATTTCTCTTGTAAGTATCAGAATCAGTGGAGAGAGAGATGAATTTGGCCCTGTGCTTTCACTCTGAATTTCCTAGCTTTTGTTAGTCAAAGTCAGGCCCTTCGCACTGCCTGACTGTAGTTTTTAGTATTTAATAAGCTATGCCCTTATCGCTCTGTAAGCCATGTTCAAAAGGTAGATAAGCACCACAGCAAAGTGCGCAGCAGGAATACAGCACTGAGAGCAAGTCAATAGCAATGAGATCTCATTATTAAACTGTCAATACCTAATTCTCTCCCTAGCAGGGACAAGCGCTGATATACGAAGTGCTCAATACAGCCTCTCAAGGGAGTATTAACCCTTGAGTAAGGGAGTCTGATTTTATTGCTGTAAAGCCTGCTTCCAAGCCTGAGGGATTAACATGCATCTAATGGCATCCCAGTGGCAGAGACACTCTGTTGTGCAGAAGAGCCACACCAAAAGAAGTGATTAGATAGATCAAATATGATCGGAGGACAAAGGAAAATTTAAGTTACAGGGACCTTGAGATGTGGAGGATGGTGAAAGCAGAGCATGAGTGGAAGACCTGGAGGTGTGGGACATGGGACTGGGTATCGTGGGGAAGATGCTCCGACAGATATGAATTAATTTGGAAGGGGAGGTGGGAAGAGAAAGAGTATCTAAGGTACGGGAGAAAAATACTCTGAATAAATGCACACAGAAAAAAAATCAGATCATAGCGGAGAGTAAGGAATGGGCTGTCTACAGCATGATGAACACTACAATTCATTTACTCCGGTGAGGGATGACAGCTAATTATTCTGAATTTCCACGTCATACATAATTTACACACACAAGCCTGTAATACACCATTAATCAGAAACCATGCAAACTGCATTCTTTATAATGCTGCAGCATGCTCAAATGAACTCAGAGGTCTATGCTTTCAAGGGGAGCCCAGGCCTTAGCACCTAATGCACATTTTCAGATGAACTGGACACTGTTTTCAAACAAGTCACCCCAAGTCCTCACCCTGCACCTACATCAGAGAGTGCTGCCTCACCACCCCCACATTGCTAAGGAAAAGAGATGTGAACAGTAACAAAATGCACTTGAATCCACTGGAGAGGCATCTCCTGCCACCTCCCTTCTTTACTCCAGTTCATTTGCTTCAGCTACCTATGACCTTCCTATCATTCTTCACTCTCCTTTCCCATGGGTCTGTTCATCCCAGCTCCACTCTCTCACCTACATCTCCCTCAACTCAAACACTACTGAAATCTTCAGCCTTGTCTCCTCTTCTGCTCACCTTGATTTCAACTCCCTTCTCCATGTTCACCACAAGCCTCACCACATACAGGATACCTCTACCCACCTCTAACACACAAAGAAAGGTGACCACAATCTGCCTGTCCCTCTCTCTCTCTAAACAACTCCACTAGCTCCCCCATTTGTATCAGGATGCACTTGCCAAAAACCTCAATGGACTTGCTCCATGGTATCTCATAAACCATGTTTCTCTGTACACTCCCCCATACTCATTTAGCTCAAAACTCCTATGCAATTTTACCAGGGCTGCTAGTTCAAGAACTTTCTCCTTAACATCCTACTGTCAAGAACAAAGCCTCGTATCTGACTCATTGACTTTACATCTCATTTCAAGTTTCAGCTCAAAATGTAATTTATCTTCCCTTAGTTATGACACCTACAAAAGTAACGCAGCATTATATATGGTAACACTGCGACACATTGTTGTTTCCAGCACTAGTATGTGCATATCTATTATAATGGCACCCACGAGTAAAAAAACCAAAAAGGGATCTTAGCAAGCAGACAGTAAACAAACAGAACAGACATTCTGGTGGTGTGGGATAAAGGGGCTGAGAGTCAGTTTACTTCCTACCTCCTAAAACTAGTCCTGATTGCAGGGGCAGCAGAAACTTTGTACAAGGGCCATGCTGGCATGTTGCCAGAAGCTTCAGTGCTCCATGTGTTTCCAAGCAGGTATCTGAGCTCCTCCATGTTGTCTGCTAGCAGAGTAATGTGTGATCTTGGCATAAACATATAAGAGGCCAGCAGACAATGGGAAAGGCTGCTCTGATTAAGATGGAGCAGCGCATAGTGGGCCATACAGACTAACATTTTCAAAACCAGGTGCCTAATTCTAGCTTTTCAGGGGGTGCTGAGCACTTACAGCTCTTACTTCCAACGGGAGCAATGGGTGCTTAGAACAATAGACAGTTAACTAAGTGTCCTGATTTCCAACCTGAGGCATCAAATGTGAAAATTCTATACCTCCCATGAAATATGAAGGAAACCATAGAGGACAATTTTGGCCCCATGCCGAAGTAGATGTTCATCCACAGAATAAAAGCCACTGTACAATTCAGCAAGACTGTCCGCCTATTCAGGACTGAAATAGCAGGAGTTGTTTTAACAGATCTGAGTGGGGGCCCAGGTTGAAAATAGTAGGGAGTGCTTCAGGTTGGATATGACTAGTCTGAGGTATACTGGTCGAGCTGTATATGAGAAGCTCACAGCTGCTGCCCATAGCATGGTCTAAAGCTAAACAGGTTATCAGTCACTCGCTCTTACTCCCACACTTCCCTTCATTCACCCTGCTGTGCCCAAGTAATTTAGCAAATTTGGCAAGCCTTAGCAATCTCAAACCCTGTAATGCCTTAGGCATGAAACTCAACCTCCCCTATTACTTGCGCATACATGTCAAGCGAGTGCATGAACCTCTCTATAGGCACTTCTGAAAATCTGTCCTTCTCATTTCTTAACATTGCAGTGTGTGAGAGAAAAAGACACGGTTGATGTGGGTATGTTTGGGCTGACCTGTCTATAAAGCAGAGCTGGCTGGGATGCCACACGAAGGAAGGATGCTATTTTAGTATTCTGTCATCTCCAATATTACTTCCTGTGCGCTACACAGCAAAACCCACCAGCTTATCCAACAAATCCCCACACGCTCTGCCTGGTAAGAGTTAAGCTCATTTCACACCTAGAAAAGTAGTGTTTCTCTTCCTCCCAAAAGCTGAGGCAGCTGAGTCCAGCTGTTCTCAGTGAGACTCCCAACACAGGTAAGCTACTACAAAGAATGGGTTTCTTAAAATGTCCACTGCAGCTAAAGGAGGAACATGGAATTTACCCTGGACTGGACTGTTGGTCCATAAAGGGTACCATGTATCACAAATGAGGTACAGCTCAAAGTCCCTAATCAGGATCATGAGCCAATTGGGCCAGGTGTTGTCCAAATAAATGCTTCAGATAAAGGCATCTTAAATCCATGATGCCCTTGGACACCTGTAAAATGCTGCACAGTGGACAGAAATCCATGGAAACTTGTTACTGAATCAAGTAGCATCACACCAAAGGCTTCCCAATGCTCACCTTCACTTTCCTGCCCCCACAGTTTGTGGTTCTCTCCCCCACACCCCCAATACACATGCCATACTCCCCGAATTATCTTCTGCCTGTAAAGTCTTCTCCTTTAATCAGAGTCCTCCCACACAGATCCATGCCAAGCAGTCTGGAGTTCATTATGACAAAGTGATGCTGCATAGACTCAGTGATGAATGCTGCACAGTTGCAAGGCAGCCATGCAGGAGTTAACAGGTTTTCTTGTGAGGCCCCATTAAGCAATACAAGCGACTTCTGTGTAAAAGGATTTTTAATTCATCGTTACAAGTGGTGGTAATGAAGAGGATGCATGCTGGAAATGTCAGACAATCCATAAAGAGCTGGTGCTTCAAGATTTATCACTCTCGCATCACATTGCTCCATCACGCAACCTGAATAATGAATGCTTTTTACATTCACATTTGTGTACAAAACCCATTTGCACAACAGAAGAATAACTCTAGAAGCATACACAGATTCTTCCTAACCTCTCATCCAGGAAGGGCTGGGCTGCCTACACTGAAAAGCTGCGCAGTTAATGAATACATCAGCACTAACTACCGAATACATCAATGCTAACGACATCTTCCCCCACCATAACCCCCTCTTGATGTCCAAAACTGACTCCCACACAAAAGAAAAGCAAAAAGCACAATTTATCTTACCAAATGCACCCATAACAGAGGGGTATTCAGAACCAGCTGGGAGAACATAGCACCGTAGGCAAAGCCAAGACTCATTGATTCCATCTAATCATTAAGCCCCCGGGATGAAGCTATTGCAACCTCCACAGAAAGGAATTAGAAATCCATCTACTGGCATGTAACCTATTGATATATCTTCTCCTGATTCCCTCCTTATCGAGATGACCACAAGGGGGCATTTGTTAATTTCTGCACAGAGGATGGAGATGGGAAAGATTTCCTGACGGAGAAAGTGAAACATTTTAAAGGAAAGCAGACCCTCTCGGACATATCTAAATGGTACTGCTTCCTGAGGAGAACATCCTCCAGCCCTTGCAGCCTGAGGCTCCGACACAACATTTAATGTTTTTCTCACTAGCTAAGCCAAGCCCTGCTATTACTCAAGCAATCCTCAGGAAGCACCTACCAGTTTCCACCGCTGCTCTGGAATAGCACTGATGTCCACAGGATGGCGCTCTATTACGTTGAGGAAACGGGCCTCTGGGACAGTGATAGCACAGATTATATGGATCCACCTGGAAATCAGAGAAATTAGAAGCTGCCATATTTAAAAAAAAAAATGTTGGCACATTTATGGGATGAATAAACTCTAGAGGGCTGTTAACATTTCTCCCGGTTTCCCTTCTATAGTATCTGGACACATTTATGATAGTTGACAGCACTGGTAATATTAGCATCTGGTTATTAATCATGCACTGCACTAGATAAAGGTCTCTGGAACAACTGAGATCAACTTTCTTCAATAGGGAAGCATTTCTGCATGGTGCTGAGCACTATCTGAAAGGTGCTGCCTTTGAAATCAATGACATTAAAGGTGTTCAGTGCCACACAGAATCAGACCCTTAAGAGTAGAGAAAGAGTGGGACAGCACAGACATCCCAGTTCACCCATCCACTCTAAAGAGCAGCAATTATGCATGTGAGGCAAAATCTTGCTCACACACTGGAGCACCATGACCAGTGTTCACAATATAAACAAAATTACTTGCACTAGTGCTTGGGTGAGAGAGCTAGTATACAGTGCTAGTATACACAGTGGTAGCTGTGCTGGTCCAGGATATTAGAGACACAAGGTGGGTGAGGTAATATATTTTATTGGACCAATAAATCTTATTTATTCTGTTGGTGAGAGAGCTTTCCAAAGAAGTTGATCCAGTAAAAGATATTATCTCACTCACCTTGTCTCTCTAGGATACAGGCAAGACATTTTCAATGCTACCTACCTTCCATCAGTGGTCATTTGAAGAGCTCCTCCCCTGAGATTACACAGGCAGCAGTCCTACAGTAAAAAAACATCATAAAGATTAATTGAAAAGACAACCAAGGCGATCCCAAATCAAACCTCCGCAGAGATTTATTAAGCTGGGGCAACAGCATGCCGGGAAATACTTTGTCTCCCCACCTCCCCTCGGTGTTGACGCATCCAGTTAATTCTCCCCAGAAACTTTCCTTTCCAGTCTCCACTACAGTGGATACTTACCGCTGCCCATGCATTGGCTGAGCACCGGGAACAAGACCAGCCTTCATTCACCAGATCAGGGCGTATTCCATAGCAACCTGAAAGAAACCAAAGTATTCTTCTCACACTCTTGGCAACACATACATGAAGCCCATTGCTGATAGTTCAGGTTAGATACACCTTGGAAATTAGACACAGTATTTGGAATAGCCAATTCAAAACCCAAAAGACCACAACACACAAATGACAAGGACGAGGAGTCACCTAGGGGTAGGGCAGCTAGGACTGAAATAGAATGTGAAACCCCAACTCCTTCCTAGGGCCAGAGGTTAGGAGGAGATGTCTGGAACTACATTCAAGAGATTGGTCTCACAAGATATGCCCCTATTGCTACACTAAATGGACACATCAAAGGGGGTAAGAATGATGATCTGATTTAAACCCAGCTGGTGCAGCCATCTTTGCAGAAAAATGGAGAAGGACCTTATTTGAAGGGGGGAAAAGGGGGAGAATAAAGTTATCTAGCAGTGGGGAATTAAACACTCCATGTGCTTACTGTTGCACATCACACAGGAAGTCTGGGGTGGATCAGGGAATTGAACCTGGGGGAATCCCAGGCTAACCAGTAGGCCATCCTTCTTCCCAAACACCTCATGAGAAATTTTCAGCTAAACACACTAAAAGCTGGAAATCAAGGTGCTACCATCTCAGCTGAACAGGCAAAACAGGGTCTCTAGTATACAAAACACGTCAATATTTAGTGTTAATAACTTGGGTAAACTAAAGGTAAATATTCAGCTATCAAGTGAGGACAACACAGTACCCACTTCCGTAACAAGCAGCTACCTAACCCAGACAGACAACCTCAGAAAAGAGTCAATAATATACACCCACGGTTGCCTCCTGCATATGAAGTTCCTTTCCATCACA
Organism: Mauremys mutica; assembly: GCF_020497125.1. Lineage (NCBI taxonomy): Eukaryota > Metazoa > Chordata > Testudines > Geoemydidae > Mauremys > Mauremys mutica. Next base: position 7,524,130 of record NC_059095.1, read on the forward strand.
TGACAGGTCATGAAAGCAGATCCAATCCAGACCTGGCAAAAGAGGCGGGGTGATGGAGTTTGGAAAACTGATTAGGAAGTTGACATGAGTTTCTATTTTAAGCCCTTAAGTGAAATATCTGTGGAGCCCAAACCTGTGTGGATCAGACTGTGAAATTTCAGCATTGATTTCTTGTTTCAAGACCACAGGTCGGGGGACCTCTGGACTTGAGGGGGGAATCTTCTGAAGGAACACAGCTGTCAGATGAGAGAGGGAGAGACACAAACTAAAGAATGAAAGAAAAGAGGAGCCTAAAGGAGAAACTACGATGAGAAACATATTTAATTTTTTTTTCCAGAAAATAAATTAAATCTTGCTTATTAGGAGCAAACCAGCCAGACTAGAGCTGCTCGGACTAAATATTAACCTTTGAATGCGGCTGTCTGTTCCTCAGGAACCAGGGTGTTTCTGAATGTAGCTAAGAGGCAAAATCTCATTCTTTTAAATAGGAGGCTTTCAGCTCCCAGAAATAGTTATGCAAGAGAGAGGGGAAGAAGTGTGTGCTGAGGGGAACGAGAGTGATTGAAACCCAGAATCGATAGTTAATGCAACAAGGCTAGCAAACAAGCAAAGTAACTACTCTCTCCCCTCAATAGGTTGTGTCAGCACCTCAAGGGCCTAGAAATCTTGGCTGAGGTTTCCTGGCATCCCTCCCGTTGTCACAGCTTATCACGGCCAGGTGAGACTCCTCCAAATCGGACTGTAATAAGTGGCCTGCTGAGAAGTTTTACAGCACCCAGCCAGCCCAGATTCAATAAGCCCCGATGCTGTAGCTCCATTCTACAGAGTGAGCAAACTGGTCTCATCACACCAAAGGCAAATGGGTACTGGAATCTACAAGTGAAAACAGACTGTGACGCACCTGCAACCTTAAACTAGAGTGAAGCAGCTAAACCCAAGCATCATGGGTCCAGCACAGCTAAACCTGAGTAGTAGAATGCACCAGGCTCTGTCTACGACTGCAGATTAACTTTGCTTTATTCATACACACATCTCTCTCCCCAAATCAAAATTTGGCTTGCTAACATTGCTCTTGAATGCCTTTCTACTGGAGATGTATGCATGTACTGGATAAAGAGACTCAGCTCTCCAGTGACGACTATCTCCAAGATGAGAAAGCCATCTCTATCATGTGCGCACTCACCCTATGTCAGCATACTACACACCATGAGCCGGAAGTGACCACCTCGTGGATGCAAGAAAAGTTCATCCTTTATTCTAATTCGCCACAAGATACATTTGTGCTCAACTGCTCGTCTATAAAGCTGAGACCATAAAAGCAAATTTTGCAGATACAAGTCAAATAATTCTTTCCATCTGCCAAGCTCAAACAGCAGAACAATAATGTACCACACCTCCTAATACTAGTGCAAATCTTAACTAGATTCTGTAGAATCTACAGTACTCCTGACGCAGACCAGTACCTTCAACCAGCTGCCATCAGAAATCCTCTCTTGGGCATAATAATCAAAGAAACATGTAGTGGTTTGTAGTGTTGTTGTAGCTGTGTTGGTCCCAGGATGTTAGAGAGAACATGGGTGAGGCAATATCTTTTATTGAACCAACTTCTGTTGGTGAAAGAGACAAGCTTGCAAGCTACACTGAGCTCTTCTTCAGGTCTACGATCTTTCCAATAAAAGATACTGCCTCACCCACCTTAGCTCTCTAAAGAACCAGACGTCTCTGTCTCCTGTGATAAACTAACATTGTCACAAACAGCAACACAGACACTACGAAAATGCATCTCAGAAACTATTCCATAAGCCCAGGTGGTCCCAAGAACAACAGAGGCTCACAGAAATCACGGTATTAACTACCCTCTCTCATGAAACCTTGATAACTGGTTCACCTAGTAGGCCAACTTTTGAACAAGTGAGAGGATTGTAAGTGGCTTACTTTGCAATTTCTGGTTTCCAAAGTATGACATACATAAATGGTAATTTACATACCAATAGGGTCAGACTCCTTGCACTGACAAAGGCCAAAACAGGTGTAAAAGCAGGCAGAAACAAACAGAAACAGGATCTGCTCAAAGATGTCTGCTCTGGAGTTTCCTCATTTCTCACAGGGCGTTATCACAGATAACCACATGTAAGTGCAAAACTAGTTAGAAGTCATTCCAACCTGAATCCCCATGAAAATGATGTACAGCTGGTATATTCATGCTGCACTCTCTCTGTAGCAATAGCATGGGAGATAGAATTCTTAATGAACTTTTTCTTCCCTTTTCTTCCATTCTACTCCCCGGGTAACTCACCTGGAACTGCTGGCACCTGTCCTCTTTTTAACCCTAGCAAAAGGCTCATTGTCTGCCCCAGCTGTGCAATCATTCGACAAAGATGGGCCGTTTCTCTCAGAGGATTCTCTTACGGAAGCGCAAGTGTCAAACTGGCCAGGAGTCGTTTCATTACACGGTGCAAGTGAGCAAGGAGGAGGTATGTAATGGAGTTGTTTCAATGAGGTGGTTTTATACTTTTCATTTCAAAAGATCTCCCAGAATGATGTTCAGTCGTCCTAATGGCTGAAAGGCGATTTCAGGGTTCTATTTCCCACCACAGCAAAAGGCTGCAATATCCTGTTTCATTAGTGCAGACTGTGGGGGCAGAAGGGCTTTAGACACAGCTTGTCCTTGAAAAGCTCCAGTCAGCTCCCCATAGTGGCCTGGATGAGAGTATGTCAATGGCACAAGTTTTGGGAGAGAAATTTAAGAATTTATTTGTCCTCAGGAGATCCCCCGGAACCCAAATTACCATTCTGTTCACGCAGGCTTTGAGACGGCCAATCTGTAAATAGATGTGTCAGAAGGAGAAGTGTCCAATAAAATAATGGACTTTCCTCTAAAAGACAGTATCTCAATGGGAGCCCAATCTATAGCTGAAAACATTTTAGGGGCTGATCTGCTGTAGTTTCAGCCGCTACTGAATACTGCCCTTGGGAATGTCCCCTGTTACAACCCCAATCAACTTTAGAAATGGAGGCTGACGCACGGAGGTGAATGTACCTGTTTTCTCTTCCTCAGGTGTTTCCTCATGAGCAGCTTTCAATCAGTACCATGGCTGATCACATAAGCTAAGGATTTCTACTTAGTGTCTCCCACCTGACTTGCATGTCTAAGGTGGCACTGCTGTATTCGCCTGGCTTCCATATCCCCCAGACTCACCAGCGTGGCTTAGGGAGAGAGCCTGCACATTAGGGGTTTACATGGAAGATGCCTGTATAAGAAGGGAGCTTCCATCAGGCAGGACCTGATCTTTCCCTTATTTGCCCCCCCAAACCAGAGAAAATAATTCCAGAAGGAGCAGAAGAGGAATAGAAAGCAAATGTGCAGAAATATGCAAGGATGTTCATAGCCACGACATACCTGAGAACACAATGAAGAGGAAATGTATACGCACATTAGTACAGGAACTGGCAAAAGGGAGTGTGGCAGGAACCGTAAGCATGCCCAGAAAGTGTCCAAATGCAGAGAGCACAGGTGTACAGAAACTTACAAGTGACTGAATGCCCAGAGCCCTTAGTGCGGAAGGAGGAACACTCACTAGCATGAACCTGCAGGCAGCACTTGGCGCAGGAGATCAGGAGACTGGTTCCATCTTCTCCAATGTACGAGTTTGAAGGAAGGGGCTCTGTGTTTTCACCACCTGAGGTAAAACACATCTCAGGGATCAGAGGCTTTGTCTTCTGTCCACACTTTGAAAGCTGGAGCAAGGAGGAGCTCTCCCCTGTGGAGACCTGGACAGCCTCTTTATCCATCTGTAAGGACTTAAGGAGGAAAAGGAAACAGTGGTACACAGAGTCTCCACTTTGCCCATCCACCAGCTGTTCTAAAATTCAAAGAATATTGCCCTTGTGAAAAAAATCAATCCTCACTAGCTCATGCTGTTTGCAACCACGCAACAAGTGCTCTTATCCCAACTCCTACCTCACATGACAAGAATCTTGTTGCTCCCTCCGTTCCAACAGGGTGTGCCCTGGGATTTGTCGTTTGGTTTGAAAGCTCAGGGAGGCATTAGAACAGTGGCTCAAACTTTTTTACGGGTGACCCCTTTCACATAGCAAGTCTCTGAGTGCGACCCCCCTTATAAATATACAAAAAAGTGATTTTAATTTAACACCATTATAAATGCTGGAGGCAAAGCAGGGTTTGGGTGGAGGTTGACAGCTCGTGACCCCCCATGTAATAACCTCGTGACCCCCTGAGGGGTCCCGACCCCCAGTTTGAGAACCCCTGCATTAGAATAATGAGCGGCATTCACTATTTTTGCATTTATACTTTTACAAAATAAGATCAAATCCCCAAATGCTGCAGAAGAAGACTATCTCAACAGAATAAGCAACATCTACCCCTCTCCCTCCGCACCCTCTCCTGTTCTTTCTTCAGAAAGATATTTAAAGGTTTCTGGTAGTAAACCAGAGTTAAAAATAACAGATTAAACAGCCCAGCTGCACCCAAGTCTCCTCACAATCCATTATACAGCAACATCATGCAGTCCTGGAGAGATACTTTATTTTCTGTCTGCAGAATAAATCAGGGATTTTTTTTTTTAAACACGCATGCCCCAAGTGAACACAGAGCTGTGTCTGGCTCCATGTGCCCTATTTATGCAGGGACAAACTGGGGCAGAGTTGAGCAAATAACATATCTAACAAATTTTGCCTTCCTGCTCATGAAGTATCTGGAAGCAAATTGAAAATTCCTTAAAGCTGATGTTCAAATTCAGTGGATGATTTTTTACTCTGATCTTACTTTTTGCTTGTGAATATTCAGAAGCTGGATAAAGTGCTTAGATACAAGTGGTCAGACGAATAGCATTGTATGTTTCTGTTCCCTGGCTGGATGTGTGTGCTAGGATTTCTGGTGCAAAGATTTGCATGTGTGATTTTAAATACCAGTTTCAAAAACACTGCTTGAACACTAAGGGAAAGCAACGCACACAGATGTGAATGGGGCTAAAGCACATTTGAACAAAACTACTGCACTAATCATATATATTTAAAAAAAAAATCACCCAGATCTGCTGGGACAGCAAGAGGCCCACTAGGATTTTTATTCCCAGTTTTTGAAAATAAAGGGAGAAGAGATTCAGTACATCTCTGAAAAGCGATACCTTAGTGGAACTGGATGCGAGAAAACAGAAGGCCATCAAACTAGTAACTGGGGGATACAATGTTGGAACAAGCATATTTAAACTAATAAAAAAAAACCTCCTCTTCTCCATGTGATTCTGATCTACACCTATGGAGGTGTGAGGGTAATTATACACGCCTGCATACAAATATATTCATAGATATTCACACACACACACACACACACACCCCTACCTATTACTACAGGGCTACCTATGCTACAAGGCTACCTCATGCTGACTACCAATTTGATGCATACGCAAGTGTAGCAGCACTGTATGTATTAATGTCTGCTCCTGTAAATCACTACAGGACCCAAATGTGTCAGTGTGTTAAATCTTATTTTTTCCAATCCCCTTGAAATGTGCAGCTTTGGTGTTTAAACCAGGCACAGCTAAGTTATCAGCACTATGTACGCAATGCACAGAAGAATTTACCATCTTGAGAGTAGAGGGGCTTTACGAATTTTGGATGTATCCCGTCCTGTGTGGTCTGATTTATAATATACATTTGATAGGTGGGACAGGGTTAGATTTGGTTCCCAATGTTTTGCTTGGCAACGATTGCCAAGAAAATCTGCATCTTAAACTGAAGTTCCCAGAACTTTAAATCCCAGCAGCCTCTTACGGCAAGTGAGGAAAGCTGGACGTGCCCAGAAAACCTTTCTGGGTATTAGCTCTGATTTACTCAAATGATTAGAAAATTAAAACAAATTACACACCACAAAGATTTACATATGCATATCTCCTTTCTGCTGCCTTGTACAGTGCCTCCCGCATTACACTAAGCCCAGGCTCCAATGCATTAATTTATAAAACCGAGACCAACACCATTGCTCTTGCTTGCGTAACTGAAACGTTACAGCTGCCTGTATGAGCCTGGGAAAAGAGGGATGCTGTAGCATATGTTCGCAATTCAGTAGCACTGAGGTTGGCCTCTCCTAGGTAGGAACAAAACCACAGAAGGACCTGAAATTACTCTCGGTCAGCATTTTGTAAATCCACCCTCCCGTTTCAAACAACCTGGAGAGCGTAAAAACAGATCCAGGTAGAATCCTCTTTCAATCAGGCAGCGTGTCTCAGGGTACAGCTACACTGCAAAACACAAAAAACCTGCAGCAGCAAGTCTCAGAGCCTGGGTCAACTGACTCAGGCTCATGCTATGGGGCTAAAAATAGTAGTGTAGACATTCCCGCTTGGGCTCAGAAACCCAGCAAGGAGGGTTGTCTCAGAGGAATATCTACAATGCTCTGCAAGTCGCTCAAGCCCAAGTCAGTTCACGCAGGCTCTGAGTCTCACTGTTGTGGGTTGGGTTTTTTGTTTTGGGTTTTATTGCAGTATAGATATACCCACAAAGAGCAGAGGCTGCTTTCTCTGTACGGACCCCTGAGCTGCGCCTACTCAGCTTGAGAAGTTGTCAAGCTCCGAGTGTTGGTGGATGAAGAGGAGAAAAAGCATGTGGTCCACCAGCTTTTAAGAGAAAGGCAAGTTTTGCACAGTTCTGGTGGCCTTGTGTAGACAACATTAATAATAATAATAATTTGCACTTATCGTGTTCCCCATCAGAGGATCTCAAAGAGCTTTGCACATCAGTTCTCACACCATCCCTCTGAGGTGGGCAGTATTCCCATTTGCAGATAAGGTAACTGAGGCAGAGAGATTAAGTGAGGTACTGAAGGTCACACAAGAATTCTGTGGCAGAGCTCAACACAAGACAATCTGAGGTTAACGGCATACTCCCTTGCCATGGAATTTCTGTTTTACTTAAGTAAAATTAAAAATTAATGCAAGGAAAGATGAAAAGCCAGTAGGATTTTCCCACTGTCTCTGCTATACATCTCTATGGCACACAAACCTGGGGCGCTGACTTATGAATTTACAATAAAAGCCTAGATCATTGCACCGACACACCATGAAAACAAACCCACACTAATCTTACTAAAATACCCACTATGCAATACCCTCCACTGACCCACCCATCTGCAGCAGTATCAGAAATTACCTGGTTATAAGGGTAGAAGAGGGTACAGACAGCACAGTAGGGCTCGCTCAGGGCAGCAGCTGCATTGAATTTTCGCTCAGCTGGGAAGTTATGTGCTTTATTCTTCCACTGCAGGGAAAGTAAAGACTTCATAGCCTCTGGGTCACTCACATCCTCCTCCCCGGAAAATGGAAACGTTTCTAGAGCAAAATGAGCAATGGGAAGTGTCTTCAGTACGGATGAAATGCAGCAAGAGGGTGTAAAATAAACACTCCAGTGACACTTAGGAGAAGTTAAAGAACAAACACCATCAGTTCGTTCTTCTATAGCCCAGCTATCATTATCTCCATTTTACAGATGGGGAAACCGAAGCACAGAGGGAGAGTGACTGGGCCAAGCTCATATGACAGGTCAGTGGGAGAGAAGAGAACCCGTTTCCTGATTTCCTGACTCCCAGTCCCAGTGTCCATGCATTAGATCATGCAGCCTCCCCTAATTAAGCCAAGTTCAAGGTGTGCAATACAGATCTATGGTAATCCCTTGACCTCCAGGCAGTAGTTTCATCTTTCAGGAAACGACGCGATGATTCATTTGGTCCCAAGAGGGGTCTGAGCATCACTCAGTCTCCATCTGTGAGTGGCAACTCTATTCTCAACTACCATCACAGGGTGCACTCCTTACCCTCCTATAGATTTAAATTGTGCCCAAGAGGCAAGCTCAGTCTGGGTTCTACTCTACACTTTTCTGCAACTATTCCCCCAACCCCCTTTCATCAACTACAATCTAATGAGCAACCTTCATCTACTTCTGGCACAGGCCTGATAGGCAGTTGCTTGTGCTGATTAGTTTCTGTCAATTCTTTGCTTTCACCAACTTTTGACTGGGGCCCCAGGCATTCTGTGATGGTTTTAGCAGAAACATCCAGCTAATTTGCTTCTCCCACAACTCTAAACTTCTTCCCTATTCTTTTCTGGGTGACAAAACCCCCATTTCTCCCCTACCTCGCTGCCAAAGCCTCCCCATGACAATTTCTACACATTCAAGTACATGGGGCATGCAGAAAAAGGATCAGAGGCAGAGTAAAATATTAAACATTACAATTAATACAAGGCATAGATACCGACTGTATTATTCATTTTCTGATTTAATTCAGTGGAGACCACCCTTTTAAAAAAACAAAACAACCTTCTGACTCTGCTGCAAGATTTCCAGCCTGCTGCACTGCAGGAGCATGGAACCAAAGGGCCCCGCAGTAAAGTCTAGGTCCCAGTTTGTTAAAGAGGAAATCAGCCTTTAACTGTCTCCCCACCTAATTCCATTCATTCTATATGAGGATGAAGGAGAACACAGGTTCATGCCAGGAGCACTACACCCATATGCAGTATTTTCCCTGGCTACAGGTATGTCTACACTATGAGCTAGGGGTGTGATTTCCCTGCTTGCACTAGCTCTCATCAACCTAGCATGAGGTATAAATACCAGTGTAGCTGCAGTAACACTGTTAGCAGCAGCGGAGGCACGGCTTAGTTGTGCCAAATACATACCCACGAGCCAGTGCCAGTATGTGTACATGTGTCACGTTATTGATTTGAACTGGGACCATATAGAACATGGTTGCAACCAAAGTCCTGTCGGGGCACCAAATCTTGTATAAAGGAGGTCAAATGAGGTGTCTAAGACCAGGTTATGGGTTGCTGGTTATGATTATGCTGTCTGTATGCATGTGTCATTTTTGTAGCTGAAGTTATGAATATTGGCTCTCTACTGTCTGTATTTCAAACGTATGCTATGCTTCTGGGTGACACCCCAGACAAGCTGACGGTGTTAGCTTTGCTTAGCCTGCTTGATGGCCCATTAAGGACCATCAGCTATGCAACTGACCCATTGAGAGAATGGCAGATATGCCTTGAGTCTCAGCAAAGTATGCAGGAACTTGCCCATGTGACTCCAGACTCTATTTTGCTGTAATTTTCCACAGTAAGAACAAAGAGGTGTTCTTACACCTGGAAAAAACTATAAAAGGCTGATGGCTCATCTCCATCTGGTCTTCAATCCTGTTTCTTACCTCTGGAGCTTTGAATAAAGGACTGTTGACCCATCCCAGCAGGGGATGTACTCCAGAGACTTGATTTAAACCTGCAGTTTATTTCATCACTGCTACAAGCCTGAACCAAGAACTTTGCCTTTACTGTACGTAATTGATTCCATTTAACCAATTCTAGCTCTCATCTATATCCTCTTCCTTTTATGAATAAACCTTTAGATTCTAAAGGATTGGCAACAGCATGATTTGTGGGTAAGATCTGATCTGTATATTGACCTGGGTCTGGGGCTTGGTTCTCTGGGATCCAGGGAAGCTTTTTTCCTTTACTCGGGTGTTGGTTTTCATAACCATTCATCCCCATGACGAGTGGCACTGGTGGTGATACTGGGAAACTGGAGTGTCTAAGGGAATTGCTTGTGTGACTTGTGGTTAGCCAGTGGGGTGAGACCAAAGTCCTCTTTGTCTGGCTGATTTGGTTTGCCTTAGACGTGGAAAACCCCCAGCCTTGGGCTGTAACTGCCGTTTTAAGCAATTTGTCCTGAATTGGCTCTCTCAGTTGGGTCCCGCCAAAACCAGCTTCGTTACAACATGGGTAAGGGAATTACACCCTAGCTTGTAGTGTCGACATAGCTTAAGATTCCAAACTGCATTACTTCCACTTAGCAGTGCAGCAAGGACAGCTGTGAACAGAAAGCTCTTCCAGGGAGCATAGAAACCTCCTTTGGACAGAAGTGTCTAGTGCAGCTTGACCATCTGAAAGTGATTTTGTAGGCAGGTGTTTGGAAGTCCTGATCTGCCAACTGATGTAGCCATTTGAGTAAGACCAAAGAACTTGCCCTTCCTCCCTCTCCACTGCACCCACAGCCTGTCTCCAAACAGGAATTTAATCACTCATTGCCCAGATCATTCTCCCAAATTTCCCCATGATGTTTTCCCCCCACATCTCCTGTAACTAACAGGTCTCACCCAGAAAGTCAGAAAAACAAACTAGAGCTGGGCACTTCCTTCCGAGTGCATAGAGGCTGCCACCAATAAAGCAAAATGCAGAAGAATCTCATGCCATGGTGTCCCATTAATGACCACCCCAACGATTTGCCTGGGCTTGTCAAGCGACTGGCTGGCTAAGCAAGTAGCCCCGGCATATCAGTATTCTGGACAGCCATTTGCACTCACCCTCATCACTTGAGGCCTCCTGTTTAACCACAGACAATGGGGAGCGGGTTGGTGGTTTGCCCAGTGGGTGACGGCGACTTTTCTTTATCTCCATCTTCATTTTTGAAAAAGCAGACGTGGCCTGAAACAAACCAGAGCATGTTACGTGGGAAACCCAGAACTTAGGGGAGAAACAGAGGCCAACTCAAGTTAATTCCCCAGGATGGGAACTTTAACCCTCACGCAAAAATCATCATTGCCTTTGGGTAGGATCACCAAGGACCTCCCCAGAGGTAATTTTGGTAGATAAGGCCAACACCCTCCCATAAGATCATGCCAGGTAAAGGTAAATGACAACATTTTCCTCTACCCAGAATAGCCTCAAAGTCAGATGGCGTTCGCCAGTTTCACTAGCCTCTGAAAGATCTGATCAGTCATGTAACATGCTGCCTGCATTTCAGCTGGAAACCTCAGGGTAAAAATTCTTCCCTTGAGTGAAATTCTTATCTAACTCAGGGAGTTTTTCTAGTGCCCTTTACCACAATATTGAAGGCAAATGAAGTCTGAAGGTATAGATCAGGGGTAGGCAACCTCTGGCACGCGTGCCGAAGGTGGCACACAAGCTGATTTTCAGTGGCACTCACACTGCCTGAGTCCTGGCCACGAGTCCGGGGGGGGGGGGGGTCTTCATTTTAATTTATACTTTTTAATGAACCTTCTTAAACGTTTTAAAAACCTTATTTACTTTACATACAACAATAGTTTAGTTATATATTATAGACTTACAGAAAGAGGCCTTCTAAGAACGTTAAAATGTATTACTGGCACGCAAAACCTTAAATTAGAGTGAATAAATGAAGACTCAGCACACCACTTCTGAAAGGTTGCCGATTCCTGGTATAGATCCTTGAAATCTACAAAGGAATTTTCTATTCTTCTCCACTCCCTGGACAAGGTAGCTTTGCAAACACACACACACCATCATCATGCTGGATGTAATGAAAGTGCTTTGTCAAAGAGTAAGGTCTTGCAGTGAGCCTTTGAAGTGGTTACACTCCAGATGGGCTTGTTGTGACCCACTCCATTGAGGAGCTAGGGAGCTGCATTCTGCACAAACTGGGACATCTGCATTTTATCCACATTCAGTCCAAGATATACTGAGTTTCAGTCACCTATTCTGGAGGTGACCAAGGCCTTGTCTACACTAGAGAAAAATGATAGATTGCAATGCCTTTTAATTGGTGGAAAGTGCCCTTGCATCCACACAAAAAATTGCTTTAATGGATTGTTTGCTGGGCATCAATGATAGTTACCCTAAAAACGTTTGTAACAAGTCTCAATCTATGCTAACTCAACTGACTGAGCACCCAAGTAGACCCATTCCACTACAGCAGGTTTCTCACTGCTGTCCCCTAGTGCATCAGCCACTGCAAAACTGGCCTCTCTGGTCATCTTTCTGCATGCCGCAGTTCAAGGATCAGCTCCACAAGAAACCACCTACCCATGCACGTAGCATTGCCTGGAGTTTGATTACAAGTCATTTTCAGAGCAAGCGACTTCTGGAACAGTATTTCAACTCTAACTGATTGCAATTGTTGTTGTTGTTGTCATTGTCTCGTCCCACGGTAACAACAACAGGCCATGAAGTTCAAGAATGAATTCAACAACTTGCACAGGGTCATTTGTTAGGGCTTGAGTCAAGGTGTCCAATCCAAAACATATTTCACTTTTCTTACAATACTATACTCAAAATTGTGAACAGGTGTTAAAGCCGACATCTTGGTCCCCTCTCCACTGATTTCCACTCATGCAGTGTAGTAAAGACCCTCCAGTAAAGACCATTCCATCATGATCATGGTACCGGAGTGTTCCCAGAGAAAATCCCTGGATAACAGGGCTCTGACAACCATATTCCCACTACAAAGTTGAGGAAGAGAGTTCGGAAATATGATGCCTTGGTGTTCTACTGCCCAGTCCCAGGAAAACCGTTACACTATCCCCTCACAGTGAGGCAATCAGCATGCTCTTTCCCAGCTGGGAACACATCACAGGAATGCCACCGTCTGTATGAGCTTGTCTGAGCAGCTAGCCACACTGGCATCAAGCACTCAAATGCTGAATGGTAGGAGAAAGGCAAGGATTTGAGACAAAAGGACTGGAAAGCGAAGAAAAATAGAAGTCACTCTGATGTTTCCCACATACAGTGTTAAAAAAAAAAAAAAAAAAGTAAACAGGATCTGAACCAGATCTCCAGCCAAAGACTCACCACCACAACTTTGCTGCGGACAGCAGTGGAACTCTGGAGGATGGATCAGCTAGGATGAAAATGACAGGCAGGAAAACCCAAACGTAGGGAGGGGATAGATGAGCTGGACCTCGTCAGCCAGGACCCGTTGGCAGTGGTCATACAGAGTAATGCTAGAATTGCCAGATTACAACTCTAGCTGCCAAGCAGCTTAAAATCAAAGAACACGTTTGGGGTTCACATGGCTGCTACCATTAGCATTTGTGGCAGGGTAGACATGGCTACACAAGAACGTGAACATCAACTGCTCCATCATCCCCACCTCATTATACGCTCCTTTTTTCCCCTACGCTCCCACCTCTACGGTACCAACTCCCCCTATCATCTCCCAGCTCCTGCCAGATGCACCAGGCCAGGGGGAAATGGCAGGTTAAGTGGCAGAGCGATACCACGCGGCCACGCTCAAAACAGAGGACAAGCAGCAAAAAATAAAACCAAATTAAAAAAAGGCACAAAGAGACCACAACGTAAGCAGCATAAAAACAGAAGCATTTTATTTCTCCAGCACAAACCACACAGGCTGTGGCCAAAGCATTTACAGTCTATTGTATCTGCCAGCCCACTTGCCACCCAGCAGCATGCACTGGTAATCACAGTATCGACGGCTCTCTTTGGTGTAAGGCACATACATTAGCGCACAAGTTGGCCTGCTTTGAAATTTACAGCACAGGGGGTTAGCGATTCAAAGGCAGCATCATTGTCCTTAGTATGGCATTAAGAATGAAAGTGAAGTGCATTCCATGCTACACAGTAGTCAGAGGTGCAGGCACCACGTGCAGCCAATCACAGCTCCAGCAACTTGTCGATTTTAGCCCTGATCTTCCTCCAGTCTGCAGACACTATATCTGAGAAACGCTTATACAAAAGGTGTTTTAATCGGGCCACCGTATTGCATGGCAAAGCACGTTTCCCTCTGCCCCCATGATAGCTAACAGTGCCTCGCCATTCCCTCAGCTTATCAGGGGGAACCATACGGGAAAATAAAGCTGCAGCGTATCTCTCCGGCTTGCCGCTAACTCTCTTGAATATTTCCCTTCGCTGCCTTTTGGGAATCCTCCTCAAGGTGATATCATCCAGGGGTAGGGCGGCCTGTAATAGGTTAAGGTTGTTACTGTATTTGTCATTGAAAAGTTACCCCCGGCTCCCCATTCGCCTCCCAAAACCGCATCACAAAAACGCTCCTGGGTTACACAGCAGCCCAATCCTGGGGGGCAACAGGCAATCTGCTCACCATCTGGGACAGACTGTACAATTGATCGTACGTAATAACTGGAAGCAAGGGCGAGGCAGACATCAACGTTCTGTTGCACTGCAAGGCTTCTGCGAAGGGTTATTATGGTTACTGGCTTTCTCACCATTTTGCCCTTTGACAGTGGTTGACTATTGGCAGCTGTGACCAATAGACAAGCAGTCCACCAACCCGGACCATGACACCAAACTAACACCACCCCAACCTAAGACAGAAAGCCAAAGACCAAGTACAACATATCTGCTGAACTGATGGGAGTAGCAGAAAGTTTACCAGCTGCAAGGGAAAAAGTTGTGACTCAAGGGCCTTGCTCTGTTTCTCCAGGATATTGTGATCCACACATGGACAGGTATGTGAGGCAGGAATTTCTCTCCTGTAATTCCCTATCATTCTCTCACCATTCACAGATATGGGAATTTATAGAGGGGCATTCCAGGCTTATGGAAGGGATGTGTCCTCCAGGACTTCTTGCTATAGGACTCCCTGTTCCTGCCCAATATCCTGCATTTTAAAACACTGAAAATATCCCTTATCGGGAGGCTCCCTTCTTCCCACCTCATGATCCCAGCTGTATCAGAGACTTTTCACTCAAGACAAGGAGAACATTTGTGAACAGCATTACATACAACTATGAAAAAAACCTATCAGATTTACCTCACAAAACATTCTAAGTTTGGATGTTTGTGTGTGTTTGTCTTGGGGCATCAGATCTGCTCTAGTTAATATACTATTACATTTCAGAATATACATTAAGGCCATTTTAGAATTTATTTGTCTATGCAGCAATGCAATGGGAAGGCAATGTATATCACTAGCATAACAGGTTTCACTTCACTTAAAGACTTCAGTAACTCAGCCAGAGGTTATAGGCCTATTACAGGAATGGATGGGTGAGGTTCTGTGGTCTGCGATGTGCAGGAGGTTAGACTAGATGATCATGATGGTCCCTTCTGTCCTTAAAATCTATGAGGCTATAAAAATAACATCCCCCATACCCCCTGTGCGCACACACATTCCCTTCCTCATTATCTTCATACAGCAAATGAACACAGAGGTCACAACATACTGACAATGAAATGTAGTCCTTTGCCCTGTTTTCAGAATAGGTGCACAGAGCACCCCGATCCAAGTATCCCTCCTGTTGGTGACTCTGCTAACAGTAACTCTTGCCTCCACATGTGCACGGCCTGATGCAAGTGTCTAGGACCGTATATTCCAGTCATCTTTAAATCTCTTTCAGGTATATTGTGCAAAACACAACAAGCAGGAGAGATAATAAGGAAGTTTGTCCAGACAGTTCTTGCAAGGTGGCCTTCAATCTATCACTGACTCTACTGATATCCTCCATTTCCTCAGGGTATAGCTGAGTCTTCCATTCCCTTGAGGATTTGTTTTCATAAAGCAGGGAAGCACATATGCAGAATAGCATTAGAGACAGCGATTTAACTAATTTCAATTCAACTGGAGGTGGGAACAGAGGTCTAATTTTTGGTCTTTGTGGAAAATGGGTGAGTTTGAGAATCACTTGCACCTTCCCAGGCCAGCCAACACAAATCTGTATGAACTGACTACAATGCTATACCGTGACCTGCATCAAAAAGGAGTGCTACCTCTTCTTGTTAAAGCACTCTAAGGCTTTGCTGAGCTAGCAGCTGTGTTTCCTCAATGCACTGGTAAAACTGAGTAAATAATGGTTCAAAGCTTGCTATAATGTCCTGCACACTGATCACATGCCTCTTGCAGTACATGGTCATGTTCACCTCTGTCACAACAGTGCCTACAGTGGACTTATGGACCCCAAACTGATTCCTAACTGACTAGTAGCTGACTGGGATAGCTAGCTTGCACACTGCTGTCACTGAGATCCTCCATCAGCCTGGAGAAATGAGCATTCTAGTGTGGTAATGTCCGGGTGAGCTCAGCACAGAGGTCCAGGAATTCTTCCTGAAATTCTGAAGTCACTGCAGGACATCCCAGATCACAAGCACATTCATGTCCCACCACTTTGTGCTCGTGTGCATGGCCCAAAGCATCTCTCCCCACCATTGGAAACTCATTCAGGAATAAATCAGAGAAATGTACTCTGAAAGTCCAAGTTGACAGGTGACTCCAGGTACCATTCTTCTGGTCTCCAACACTCAGCATGAGGTCTTGAAAAACAATCCACTGCATCTCAGCAGCTGCCTCTGCTGCCTCGCGGTAGTTTTTCCTAAACTCTAGCATAAACCTTTCTTCACAGGTGCGGGACACGCTTGAGAGTGTTTGCGCTAGCCTACAGGTTCCAAAAACAGTTTGGAACTAATACCGGCAACAAGGTAAATACTGGAATACCCCACAGCCAATTACTGGAGTGTCCCAAAGACTATGGGAGTTTAACCCCTCCCTCCCACAACCCTCCTAGGTCCTCAGTGGCATGGCAAATGTTACCCAATATAGCATGATGACAGACAGCAGTGCTGGGAACTCGGATACATTCCTAGTGGGCATGGCACCACAACCAGCACAGCAGCAAAATTGTAGGGGTCTTTAACTTGGTGCTACATTGCCAATGTGGAAATACTCAAATGGGCAGCTGAATAACTGGCCATAAAACCAAGTATTGAAATACCACCTACTGGTTTCTCTAGTGTAGACAAGGCCTGTGGCATTGTTCATTGTGGCAAGCGCCTCATCCGGGGGGGGGGGGGGGGGCCGAGTTTCCTAGCAAGCTGAAGGTGAAAGGTGACGGCTTTTGTGCCACTGATAGTTCTTGTTCAGACTAGACTCAGTGTTGAGTCAAACAGGATCCCAGGGCTTAGCATCTCTTTGAAAAATGGGGAGGAGGGGCAGAGGACAGAGTCAGCAAATTCTTAAAAACATTTTCCTCTTCCAACGAGCATCACTATGGCCTTTTCCTAGATTTAGGTTCAACGCACCACTCTCCACCACACAACAGGCCATTGCAAAGCTGAATCAAAAGCTTGCTGGGGTAAAGTTCTATAGAACCAATCAATTTTCCAGAGGATCTAGGTACATCAATTCTTGCAGCTATCGCACATGCAAAGGAAGTCCCTGTAAGTGTAAGAGGCTCTGCACAAGCTGCAAGTCCCTCACTGAAAAGCTTACACTCTAAAGGCACAAGTGGGGCACAGTATATTGCATAGCTATACAAGAGAACAAGATACAATGCTGCACAACAGAACATTGTGTTTGTTCCACTGTATAACGTGGGGAATGGTCCTTAAGAGCTCAAATAGACACAGCAGAGTCTGATTTGGGGAGGAAAAGAGGGAGAACCCACATGGCTGGAAGTTAGTCCTCCAAAGCAAAGTAAGTCCTCTCAGCCTTTCCAAACTATTGTACCCTTTCAGGAGTCTGATTTGTCCTATGTACCCCCAAGATCCACCTCACTTAAGAGCTAGTTGCTTACAAAATCAGACTTAAAAATATTTAAAAAAAAGTGTCACAGCTCACTATTACTGAAAAATTGCTGACTTTCTCATTTTTACCATATAATTATAAAATGAATCAATTGGAATATAAGTTAGCCTGCTGTAAAAGTAGGCAAATAGCTAGATGAGGTGATGTACACCTCTTGGAAGACCGCTGTGTAACCCTAAGGGTACATGTTGAGAACCATTGCTCCAAAGCATTACAGAATTTTAGCTCAGATCCCATGAGGCACACTACTGTCCCACCAGTACTTCCCTTGGAAGCAATATTTATTGATCTCCTGATAATCAATGGTTACTTACATCAGCAGCAGGTGCTACAGAGCCCTCCTTCTGGAACATACCTGTAAGTCACTGACCTCAGTGGCAACATCTGCATTTTCTGCTTCTCCGCTCTCCTCCTCCTTCACAGTGAGCTCCAAAGGGACCACCTGCTCCCGCCAAACCTGGCCTTTTTGTGTGGCAAACTGCTCAAAGGCCTGCTGGCAGGATATGCGCTCCTTTTCAAAGACCACCTTTTTGGTCCGTGGAACCACATAAAGCATGGGAATGATGGGTCGGGGCTTAAAGTCATCCTCCTCGCTTGGCACCTCTGAGGGCAGGACGATGTTGAGGGGAGCAGAGGGTAAGCTCTTCTCTGGCGTGGCAGATGCTGGTGCTGCTACAGGAATCAGTGGCTGCGCTGCTGATGCCTCTTCCTCTGCTGGTTGCTGCTGTGGCTGTGGAGGAGGCGGTGGCAGCAGCTGCTGCTGCAAAGGAGGCTGAGGTGGCTGCAGGTGATGACTGTGATGGTGGTGGTGCTGATGGTGAGGGTGCTTCTTCTTTCTCTCACCTTTTACTTTTGGGGGACGGCCCTTTACCTTACTGTCTCCTGTTAAAGAAATGGGCAAGAATCAACTTTACATGCTGAAATGTCAGGATATTCTTTTATTTCACCTTCCCCCGTGTACAAATGAGTTTAATGTTGGTCAAAAAGCACTGGATTAACAGGACAGGCAATAGAAACCCCATGATCTTTGGAACAGGTGCAGCATGGGCACTGGCCACACAGGATACACCATGCTGCCCCTCAGCTCTGACGCCAAAGGACTGGCTCTAGAAATCAGAACTCATTTTGTGCCTGTGTCCTATTCAGTCTTTGACCTGCCTGCTAAGACTGCCAATGTGAAAGTCAATGGGGACAGAAGACACCTGTCCACCAGAAACTGGACTGAGAGCTTCAAGGTTCACATGTATGTTGTATTAACATAAGTGAGTTACCCAATACCAGTCGTCAGCCTAGGCAGAAATAGTGACGTCAAGCTAACTGGAATTCTGATCCTAGAACACAACGTGACTGGGTTACCGCACTGGAATAGAAGATTAAGCGAAGGCAAGTTCTACGTACTTCCCTCACTAGCTATTTCACATGGTTTCTCGTTTGCCTTACTATTCACTGGGGGAAGTGATAGTTAGCAGAAGCCAATGTACCAATGACAGAAAATCCTTCCCACTTAAGGAAGTGTATGAATCAAGGCACTAAACATCGGAGCATCTCACTCACTTCTTGGCACCCTGACAAAACCTAAGCTGGAAAATATGGCCATTTGGCCCCAAAATCCCCACAATTAAGTCATGTGTAAGTAGGCCTCTTTATTTTAGGATTCCGGTTTGATAGGGTCATAGTCCAGAGGTGGAAGGACAGTTCTGCCTTTGACAAACTCTGAGCAGAACAATATGTATTTGGGGGATTTCCATATCCCATTTCATGCCCCATCTCAAAACCATCCCCAATTACTGTTCCCTCCATGTAAAAGCATTGCTGGTATGTGAGTATTACTGTATATCCATTGCAGTCAACAACCCTGGGAAATGAAGCATCGAACCAAGCCACCTAAATCACTTTACTGAAAGACTTCTAACACAAGGTCCTTAGAAAGATGGCTTTAAACCATGAATCAAACAGCACTGAACCAGGTCTATTACCAACACCATCTCAGTAGTGGCTACTGTGCTGGGCATTTTCAACGCTTGCTTTCATCTCTCCCTCCCGAGGCCCCGCCATTCATTTTATCTGCATACTGTCACATCTCTCTTACAAAGCGGTGACAGCGCACAAATTTCTTGGGCAGATAGATCCCCCAATATTTTTCTACAGAGACGGGAACCACCCATAAAACAGAGACCTTCTCTCCTCTCTCCCCACCTTCCCTCCCAATATAACCCTGCAAAATGATTGGGCCAATTTGATTTCAGAGCATTCCAGAACAGCCATGATTAAAATGCCTCCTGGGCCTTGGTGAGCATCTCTGGGTCAGGATGGAAGATGTCTTGACTGTTTCCCTTATTGCATCTGCAGTGAATTATGTTCCCCGTGCTCACCCCTCCCCACATTTCATGAATAAAGTTATCAGTCCACTCAAAGGAAAGTAAATAATAGATGTTCCACAGACGATGCCAGCCCACAATTTGTTTAATAAAAGATTGTTTTTCAACTACAGCTGCTAGGGCTGGATGACTCTGTTGCAAAAGGTCACTCTCCCTACTAATAGGATGGGGAAGGGAGGGAGAAAACCAGAACCCAGAGCAGAGAGAGAGAGAACGTTACCCTAATAATGAAGGTTACCGACCAACTCCAAAGCTCAGAATCTGCCATTAAAAAGAGTAGTCAAAACCCACTGGCCAGGCTTAGCTCACTGCAGAAAATCAGATAAGCTGCCACTGAATAATGTGATACTCTGTAAAAATGATTAAACCCAGAGTAAGATGAAGCTGTAAGAATCCCTGCTGAAGTCTTTTAGGTGGACATCTAAATCTGGACATTTCCCAGGAGTGTGTGTTCTGAGGGTTTTATTTATACTAATTTATAAAACTGGCTACAAGGCCAGCCCAAATAGTTATTGTTGTATTTGTGTAAGTAGCACTTCAGATAAACTGGTTTGTAGTATCACACAGAAAGCAATACTGAATTTCCTTAGAGAGAAAAACACATTGAATGAAAGTCAAATTGGATTTCTCCTCAGTCACACAAGAACAGATCATATTTACTCTCTATACACTCAGAGAATTCTCTACCCAAGCAACAAAATGAAAGTCATTCACTGGCTTTGTTGACTTCTAAACGGGCTAATTTGATAGCAGCTGGTATCCAGGCCTATGTTTAAAAGTTTAAATGTTAAGAAGACAAAAGATGTAGTTTACAGGTATAGCTGAAAGATACACCAGAATCCAGGAATAACAGAGTGAGATTTGACGGGGAAGTCTGTTAATCAGAAGCACTTACAGATGTAGAAGGGGTCTTTATTTTTAAATCACTACCTTTTCATTACAATGGATTAGTGTAGGGACCCTGGGTAGCTATTCATTCACTGAAGATGGATCTAAATAGCACAGCAAGTAGACATGAAAACTTTAAAAATGCAATAGTAGTTTCATTTTTGGAGGGGGAGCTGGCTGGGCAGAGGCAGGTAGAAAATGTATGCCAATTTCAATGGAAATTGCAGATGCTCAATACTTCTGAAAAATCAGGCTACTTATGTAGGGGTCTAACTTTAGGCACCTACATTTGAAAACTCTGCAGAGTACTGACTTCATCTGCTACTAAGAAACAACTATAAGACCAAATATCTGCACTGGCACAGAAGACTGGAGACAGACATTAACAGCAGCAATTCAGGCCCAGCTGTAGTTGAATGCTTTTTAAGTTGTCGACAATACAATTTAAGGAACTATAAGATGGACGCGTCAATCTAGCAGCACAGCAATCATAGAACCACAATAGGAATTAGAGATGTGAGAAACCTAGCAAGTCTTTCTCCATTGCATCCCTCTAATAATGCTGCATTGCTCCATGAAGTGATTTCTAGTGTTTTGTCCAAATCATTTTAAGTGTTCCAAATGACAGGGCTTTCACCTGTCCACTTTGGAGACTATCCCACAGTGTGAGAGACTCTCTAGGAGTCATGGAGACTATTTCATTGTCTCTTCCTAGTAATAGTTTCATTTTCACTGTCTTATCTTCATTTCATTACTTTTTGGTGTGGACTCCACACCATAAAACAGTCCTCTCCATCCTTTATGTTTACGCCCTTCAAATTATTTGTGAGGGAACCCAGCTGGGTCTCAAACTTGCAAGCTAACAGAAGCTAGAAGTGATACAGGAGTGGCACACTGAACCCTAGGGGAAGGAAGCACCTTCCAGTAGCCATGTGTGGTCAAATGAAGCAGCAGACTGATTCTCTATGGAGCAGGTGGTAGCTAGCATGACATTTGACTTTTATAATAATAATAATAAAGAACAGTTTTCATTCTGACAGGGCTGACTGTCCCAAAGGATGCTAGAAAGTTACCTGAAATACGTTGCTGGTCAACACTACCTTACCACATTTTGATGTGGTGTCAAGACATGATTTTGCATCACATTACGACAGGACTACTGTGTCCCAATAACTTTATTTATCCCTCCCCTCCCCAAACAATGCTGGAAGAAAACAGAGTGACACTCAGTGATGTCCTACCTGGCAATAAAAGAATTCAAGATGACATGTCTACTGTGCTCTTGACTGAACTGTAGTGTTTAGGTATTGCAGGGCTGTCTAATCCATTATTTTATAAACATATAAAAATGTATTATTACAGGCACCAGAGGACATGGCAATAACAAATCGTTGGCATGAACTTGAATTTCTTACCTCTGGTCTGTGGGCATTCTAACCAAAGCATTACTGTGTGTGTGTGTGATTGTGTGTGTGATTGTGTGTGTGTTTGCAAAATGCAATAGGATTAATGTGGTTGTCATCTTTAAATGCAAAGTGGTGCACAATAAAATACATATATAACTACTTCACAGTTAGCTGTCTCATTGCTTCTTTTCACAAGAAAAGACAGGGTCCTCCTGTGAAGCACAGGAGTCTACATCCCAGCCCTGCAGCACTGATAACATGCACAGCATGGCAGATAGCACCTGTTGGTACATGCATTACCTTCTTTCTAACTCACTCTGAGAGAGGAGCAGAGCTGGAAGGCGTTCTCCTTAACTTCTAGTCACAAGAAAATCTGCTAGGAAATTCTGAAAGCATTGATACTGAAATGATAAATTACTAACATAAAGCTTAGTCATAAAAGGCAAAGAGAAAACACTGTCAAGTTTCTGGGTGAGAAACCCTTAAAACCACAGCTATTAATATTCAAGAAGTCCAAAACAACAACATGAAAGACTTATTTCTTGAAAGCTGCCAGTGATCTCTGAAGAATCCCACTCTTCCTTCTCCCCCTCCCAACCTGCTTTCCTCCTCCTTTCTGGTATAAGTGGAAAATCCCTTTACAACCAGACTAAAAATTAAAGCAAAATGAGGAAGCTGGGGAGGGAAGGAGATAAGGAAAAAGGAAGAGGAATATATGCAACTACTTGCTCAGGTCAGCCAGGTGCTCTCTTCCGCACTCTGTACAGACTTCAAAAGTAAACAAGGGAAAATCAAATCATTTAGCTGAAATCTGTATGAAGCTTGAGGATGAGAATGCAGACCATGGCATGCAAGAAGATGGGCAAAATCAAGTGTATTTAACTTTTTCAAAAGCCCTAAGAAACTGCACTAAGCCCTGGTCTACACTGGGTGGGGGGATCGATCTAAGTTATGTACTTAGATAGACTTACTGTGGTGTCTTCACCACGATGAGTTGACTGCTGCCGCTCCCGTCAACTCTGCCTGTGCCTCTCGCAGCGCTGGAGTACAGGAGTCGACGGGAGAGCACTTGGGGGTCGATTTATCACGTCTAGACTAGACGCGATAAATCTATCCCCGCTGTATAGATCACTGCCCACCGATCCGGCAGGTAGCGTAATCATACCCTAAGACACTGACCCATTGCTGACAATGGTTATCAGCAAGTGTCCCCCTGAAACTGCACTGAAAACAGACTAGCTGCTTGTCAAATTTTCTGCAATGGTGCTGAAAATGCCATTGGTCCCTTCTAAGCTAGCAGTTTTCAACACCAGAGCTAAGTGTGTGATTTAAAAATCTGCTCATCTAGAACACAGCCATTCTTCTCTCCTCTCTTCCAGTCTAAGGATCTCAGATCGGTCCCTGCCACTTATATCTAGTCTCCCATGAGACATCAGCTTTTTCAGGCCATTTATTACAAGCAGTATGAGTTTAACAGTTACATGAGCCAAGTGTATAGTTTAATGCACTGCTGGCATTTTCAGGATTGAGTGACAGGAAGTACCTCCTCATGCTATGCTGTGCTTTCTCCATATGCCAATATTCCACATCATCTTATGTTCCTTGGAGCTGGAGGGAGCACTGTCTAGTTGACAGATCACGGGACTACATCAGGAAGCTGAGATCTAGTCCCAGGTCTTCCACAGACTTCCTGTGTGACATTGTCACCATGACATTTAAACCTCTGCTGCCTCAGTTTCCCCCCCAAATTTAATTGGGAATAATAAGGGGGTATACACTATATGAAGATGAATCCATTAATGTTTGTTAAGTGTTTTAGAGTTCCTCAAAAGTCAGGTGAAGGAAAAGCTTACCAGCAGTATGAACTGCCACAATCAATACAGCACTGAGACAGACTGCTTTAGTGGCAACAGAAAGGGCCCCTAGTGGGAAGAGCTACAGATTTCTAAGAAAAGACTTGGTTCTTCAGCAGTGAGCATCAACACATATCACGTGACCTAGAGAGAAACAGATCGCTCACCAGCCGCAAGCCAGGCCACACACTGTCCCAAACCTTCAATATACTTTCTCCTTGACATGGTGCCTCTAAACCAAGGCTTTTAAAGCACTTTACAAAAACATTTCTCACAACAATCCTGCAAGGTTAATAAATATCACATCCACTGAATGGATGTGTAAAAAGCAGCCAGAGTGAGGTTCAGTGACTTGCCAAAACACTCTTAGAGGTTCAGTGGCAAAGCTGGGGAAAGCAGCCCTTGTCTTCACTCCCAGTTCCCTGATCAGACTAGACAACACTTCCTCTCCTGAAGCGAAGTTTGGAACCTGTGCTGGTTCTGTAGGGATCCCAGGGACTTGTGCTAGCTCAGCCACTCAGAGATAAGTCTAATCTCTCCCCTCCACCAGATGGTTTGGAGGAAATAAGAAGCTCAGTCAAATTTCTGCCCTCACTCCTGTGGCACCTGGGGATCTCACACATCTAAAGATCAGCTTTATTTGCAGCCTCCTGTGGAGGAGGAGAGGAGGTAGGGGGAATCTAATGCCCACGAGAATGCACAAAACATTCCTTCTCACAGGAGGGGACCAAAAGTGTATTGAGTCATTCCTTTATGCAATATTTTTAAAAAAATATTACTCTTGTAATTATATTTTTACAAAACTAATAGCTTTGGCAAAACTACCAAGCCCTGCCAAGAAAGCTATTTGGACTGCATTCTTAGAGGGAAAAATCAATTGCTACTGTAAATGATGGTGTATCTCAGAAAGTACAGACTTAATACAGGGAAAGACTCCACTGATTTTTCAGGAGGAATAAACAACGCTAGATAAGTTATTTAAAAATGCATTCTGGAGAAACATGTATCAGAGAGGTAGCCGTGTTAGTCTGGTTCTGTAAAAGCAGCAAAGAATCCTGTGGCACCTTATTCATGCTGCAAAACGTCTGTTAGTCTATAAGGTGCCACAGGATTCTTTGCTGCTTCTGGAGAAACAGTTTGCTCCACTTCTGTTTAAGAACAATGTGCCCATCAGTGAACATGACCCTTACCTTCTCCCCCCTCAGTCACTTTACTTCTCTCCTCTTCATCTAGATCTGGTCCTCTTTTCACCTCCTCCTTCATTTTGACTTCTTCCAGGGCAGTCTCCATAGCTATGACTTCCCCAAGAGACTTCTGATCCTCTGTTTTATGCCTTCTGGGTTGACTTCTTTTTCTGTGAGACCTGGAAGAGCAGAAATAATGTTTCACATAAAGAAACAGCCTTCAGCTCATAAATGATTACTGTCTTGCAAAGGGCTCAGTATAGAAATCAAACAATCTTCCTGGGAGAGAGAACACAGGCTGGCTAACAATGGCCTATGCCAGCCGCAGGGACAGAGCAGACGTCTAAAATTGAACAGGTAAGCCTGACACAGCACAACATCTAAGATCCATTCACAGGAGCCATGAAAGACTATTAATTCGAGGAATCCCTAAGGTTCCCCAAGAAAGTTTTCACCATTAATGTACACTGATGCTGTAGTTACAGTAATTTTAAACCCATATTTTTAATCTAATCTCTTTTTGCCCACTTTCTGCAAACTTTCTATAGAAGTAGGGGGAAAAGTGTCATATATTTTGTTCTCTGCCTGCACTCCACCTTTTTGTCTCTTTCTAGATGTCTGTTTGCCTCCCTTCAGAAATCTGAAGGTATACTCTGCAAAGGAAACACAATCCAGCTAGCGGACACTACCATGGGGGGGAAGGATAGCTCAGTGGTTTGAGCATTGGCCTGCTAAACCCAGAGTTGTGAGTTCAATCCTTGAGGGAGCCCATTTGGGGATTGGTCCTGCTTTGAGCAGGGGGTTGGACTAGATGATCTCCTGAGGTCCCTTCCAACCCTAATAATCTATGATAAGTGCTGCCAATTTTTAAAAAGCAAGGCATGGACTGCTTAGGGAACTACACTAAGTCAATGTAGACAGTCTATGGCTTTTTGAGAAACTTGATACAGTAGCAGTACAATTCACAAGGCTCAAGGGTGATGGGGAAGGCTAACTAAAGAAGCACATTAGATATCAAGCATCAATTTGACACTAAAGGGCTAATGGAGACAACACCCTTACTGAGAGCAACATGGCTTGTTGGTGAAGTCCAAGAGGGAGAAGATTGAGGATAGTGACCCTGAGCGCCTAGGGGACAGGAAACCAGGGCATCTCTCCAGTTTAGGAGCCACATTTCATTTAGTTTTTAAAACAGTATCTCAAATAGATCTCTGAACTCTGGATCTGAGCCTAACAAAACCCTTTATCAGCAGAGACTGATTCAGAGAGCTGAGACTTTCATCATCATTTTAGCATGCAGAGATTTTCGAAAGTACCAGCTTCCATATGGTGTCCCCATTCCATGCCACTGAATCTGCCACCACATTACAAAGGAACGCAATGCCATCTATGACAACTCATCTGCCCAAGACTCTACAGGAGCTGGAATCCAGCTTCACATCCACAGATCCTGTCCATAAACTCAGCTGCTAATTAGACTGGGAGTAGAATGAAGTTTAACAGAGCTCTTAATGAGGCAACAAATCATAAAAGAAAAAAACAACCTGAGAAATAATGAATGATTAATACAGAAGAAAGTTGATCAACGTGCACAATAATTTATAATTGCTAGACTCTAACCATATGGTCGCCCTCTAAGTATAGATGTTAACTTCACACCTGCAAGACATTCATTAGCCAGAGCATGTAGCTGAACCCAGAAGTATCACAGCTTTTCTCTTCACTAAGATCCTGAAAACATACCACCTCCTCAGAAGGGAGAGAAATGAACAAAATTCTGTTAGAAGTTAAGTCTTCTGTAGTTGGTAAAGTAGAATCAAGTTTTGGAGGCTATTTGTGGTAAAGGGTGTCTTTTACCCCTATTATTCACAAGCATGGCACAAAGGCTGCAACAGGTTGCAAAGCTTTAACCTCATATTGGATGCAATAAAGGTTTCACAGTGCTCTTCTCCCTCCTGAAGCTGCAGGGATATAAGCAGGGGAGAAAAAAAAGACAGCACTCCCATCTGATGAAATTGTATTTCTGGAGTTACAAGTAGATGGGTTGACATTACTAGAAGAAAGAGACCATGTTACCTACCTGGACACATTTCCAATATCAGAAACGGTCAGACTGTAAATCTAGCTAAAAGGAAGCCATGGGCAGATAATCGACACGACCACATGAAATTAAGGTGATCTTTCCATGAGAACATTACTGCTTTGGAGAGCTCACAGCGTGGAGCACTTAGCTGATTATGGGGTTTGAAAACTATCTGGAAAGGATGAAAAAGCCAAAAAGGTGGCATTTGCCTCTTTTCAAAAGAGATTTATTTCAATGTGATTTAAGAAGTAGTTTAAACTGAAGAGTTTGGATAAACTCACAGAACAAGATACACTTCCACCCTGGTGAGGAAAGCAGGGGTGTTCAGGTAGAATTATTTCAATCCAGGAGTTATAAACATATGGAGAATATGGCTAAGTGAGGTCACTGGACCAAGTGTTCAACAGCTTGAAAAGTGCATCACAGCGATTTTGAAATAATCTGGGAAGCAATGTACAGAGTGGACACAGGTAGGTGGACATTTTACAACAACCCAGGTTAATTGAGGGGCTTCACTGCTAAATAGTAGGCTCACGCAGAGAAAGAAGGGTGTGGGGAGCAAACAGAAAGAGGGAAAGGAATACCACTTAGCATTCATAAAGTGATCTATACCGATATTAACATTCGCAACACACCTGGGAAGCAAGTATCATTTCCAATGTACACACAAAGGTTAAGTGACCCTGCAGAAGGTCAGTAACTCAGTCACAGTCCAGAGAAAAGAACCCAAGAGTGCTGACTACCAGATCATGCTGAAGCTTATGTGGGAGAAGGAAGAGACTGAAATTATTTTAGGAAGATCGGCTCTGAGATGGAGCAATATTTAAGAGGCCAACTACCTGTAAAATTATCATAATTGAAGTATTTTAGGACCATCATATAAAATGGGCATTCACAGAATTTCCCCACACCACTCAGTTTTCTCTAAAGTAACAGGACAATTATTGTATGCAGGAAAGCTGGGGGCAGGAATGACAAAAAGCAACAAAAGGGAATGGCAGAGTCCTGGAGGACAACACAGGGCTACCCTAAAGCAGAGATAAGCTCCAATTAATACAACCAACCTCTTTCTTGCCTAGGTGCTAGTAATGCCTGGATTTAAGATAACAGACACATTTATGAGGTCTGCAAGTTTTTAAAACAGTCACTCACTCATCAGGCTTCCTAGGGAAGACTGTCTCAGATACTGTTTTTTAAAATGAACCTAACTCTTTGTTCTAGGATTTAAAAAAAAGTTATAGGTCTGTTGCAGTTTCTCTCAAACAGGGGTCGCCGCTTGTGTAGGGAAAGCCCCTGGCGGGCCAGGCCGGTTTGTTTACCTGCCCCGTCCGCAGGTCCAGCCAACCGCGGCTCCCACTGGCCAGGCCCGCCAGGGGCTTTCCCTACACAAGCGGTGACCCCAGTTTGAGAAACACTGGTCTGTTGTGATTAATATTCTGCTGGTGTTATCAATTTAAATACATTTCAGATGAAGTGGAGCCATCTCCGGAAATGCTCTACCATTGCACAATACTAGATGAGGGGACAGAACGAGCCTGCATATTGCAGAGCAAGCATCGTGGGGAAAGGAAAGGGTAGCGGAGGGAAAGCAGGAGAGCGTGCAGAAGAGAACACACACACGGGATCTTTTGGCTTCTATCTGGGCACATGAAACCTCTATTGTAATTCAATTTCCTCTTTATAAAGACTTTTCCTCTTAAAAAAGCATGACCAAGGGAGAAACCATTCTCCTTCCAGTTCCCATTTGCTTCTCCTATTGGCAGCTCATTTATAAAACCTTCTAATCCAATTAAACTTTTTGGAATGCAGCTGCTGTTTATTGGCAACCCACTCTGTTGACCAATTAGCTTTAGCCACAATCAATTAACCATTATGCAAATACCATGTCAGGGCAGCATCTTCACTAGCCTAGGTTTATTCAGTATATCAGCTGCACATGCAGAAGGAGGGACCAGAACTAGAATGCGATAAACAAACAGAGCTCCCGGAAAGCCTCTCTCCTGACAGAAGGAGCTGCACACCATTAGGAAATCAAGCAAAGGTAAAACAAAGGAGGCCTCAGAGACAGTACCTGAATATCCTCCATGCCACTGGGATCACACATGACTCAACTGCTGATTTTACAGCTACAGGTGTTCAAGATTAAGACTGGTATTACTGAAACAACAGAGACCTAGCCAACCCAGGAAAACATCCTCAGATTTAATAAAAACAGTAGACTGTTTACCAAAGAGGGAAAATAAAACAGGGTTACTTGTGAGGGCAGATTGATGGCAATTAGTTTGCAGAGAGAAATGATGTAAACATGGGTGATGCAGCAGAGGTAGTTTGACAAAAGGACAGAGAAAGTCATTCAAGGGATTCTGGGATGTGGCTCTATGCTACAGCTACAGGGCAGAGTCAGAAAATAGAACAGGAAAAGCTTCTTCCAATAAAGCAGCCTTAATTACAGCATTCCAATTACTCATCTATTCAAGTGACAAGCAAAGCAGGCAAAACCAAAAGAAAGGTAATCACGGTCCTAGAGGGTAGTGCAGGATTGCTTTCTTGCACAGGTTGTTGAAAAACCTTCACAGTTGTAAGCTATTTTAAACTGAATCCTGAATATAAATCCAGTGTGGCAAATACAGTTGACATTGACAACCATCTAAAATCCAGCATCACAATGAGCTCAGTTCAGTCAGACATGTCGGCATTAAATGACCTGACAGGGATATTCAAAATTATGAAGGGATTTGATAGAGTGAAATGAGAAGCTATTCCCACACTAGGAAAAAGGATTTAAAAACCCAGGGATTCAACAGTAGGAAGTTAGGAGTATGTCTGGAATTCAGGCCATGCTATTTCTCTTCCAGAGAAGCAAACATGGAGATAATACGGTCTCGTTGAGGCTAGAATTGGATTATATGAGCATAGCATAAATGCCTATCACCAGGGTTAGCGAATGGAGAAGTGGAACAAATGGCTAATTATCAGACCCATTCTCTCACTCTAAGTATTTATGCTGTGGCTCATACCCATAGTATCAGAGCCTTGGGATTGGGTTCTGTTTTGTCCAGCAGTCCGTTATTGAAGAGTTCAGTATTCCTTCTATCACTGCTGTAACGTAATGTTCTTCCTTTTTCATAATGGGGACCTCAGGCAAATAGGGAAGGGAAAAGGGAAATTACATACCGGTAATTTTGTTTGTTGTCCTCTTCTTCATCTCCCATCCTACAAAACAAGATTCCAGTAGAGCAAAACATTAGAGCGCCACCTGCTAGGAAGCTAAGTCAAAAAGACCATAAAGCAAAGGAGATTTATACAGCCACGTTCCACTCCTTTTCCCTCAAATCATTTAAAAAGCACCCTAAAAACAAACAGAATTAGGAGACATATACATGTGTGTAAAAGAGCAACGGAGTATAAGTGATGGGAGGAAGTGAAGATGGGAGAAAAGGGGGGACTACAAACAACAATTACTGGTATGTAATTTTTCCCTTGTAGCATGCCCACTCTTCTCCCATCCTACAAAACAAGATTCCATACAGCAAGCAGAAGTGATAAGCAGGGAGAACAAAATTTAGGCTTTATGTGACAACCAAAATCAGCCTTATAAAGTAAGGAAAGATCTAACCGCTGAGGAGTGATGGTGGTCACAGCACCGTAGGGTGACTATCTAAAACAACGGCCCTATATACTCACCAGCAAGTTGGACCTAAATTCTGAGGCAAGGTATCCTAGACTTTGCAGAAAACTGAAAATTCTGTACCTACTTCATTTACATTAAGAACGGAGGGTTTTATTAAATTAAATAGGAAAATATATAGTGCAATCAGTATAGGAACCCAAGTGTTACTTATTTTGGCTTCAGGAGGAGTGTGAAAGTGAAGGCTGGGATTGTGAAGCAAGCACATTAGCTGATGTTTATGCTAAAATAATCAGTAGTACATAGCTGAAAATGAAATGTAAGTGACTTGTACCATACTGTTTATTGTTATGAACTGAACTTCTCCATTCATAAAAAGTGTAAGCTGGGGAAAAAAACAACTCCTCAAAGCGCATGGGCAGAAAATGCCCTGATGAGGAAGCGGATCCATGTAAGGGTAAATTAATCTCTCTTTCTGGAAAAGGAGCACTACCTGGACCCCAACAAAAAACCTGGGGGATAAAGCCAGCCAACAAGGAGTAGAGTCAGCACTGAGTGAAGCATGAGAAGAGACAGGGTTGCTGAACTGGAAGTCAGAAACAGAGACTAGATCTTTGCTAACTAGGCACACTTTCCAGAAACGTAACCACCACCATTAAGGGAACTGGCGAGTCTTCCGTTGCTGCTGAAAGCCACAGCTAGAGCTGAAAGTCCACTTGCATCTTTTTTGTAGACAGGGCGGGGGGGGGGGAGGGGGGGGGACGGACAGAAGAGAGAGAGAAAGAAAAAAAAAGATAAAAAGGACAAACTATAAACTTAGGGCTGGTCTTGACTACTGGGAGATCAATTTAGCGGGTCTGGTGAAGACCCGCTAAATCGACTACAGAGCACTCTCCGGTCGACCCCAGTACTCCAGCTCTCGGAGAAGAGTGAGCGAAGTCAACCCGAGAGCATCTCCCGTCGACGTAGAGCAGTGAAGACACCTGGGTAAGTCGAACTAAGCTACGTCGACTCCAGCTACATTATTCACGTAGCTGGAATAGCGTAACTTAGGTCGACTTATCCTGGTAGCGAAGACAAGCCCTTAAAGGTAGTTAGCAAGAAGTGAAAGGGCAGTAGAAAAGGAATCAAGGACCCCTGGGAGGTCTCCAGGGTGCTGCAATAAAGGCAGTCACACAAACACGGCAGCTAAAAGAGAAGCACAGTAGCAAGCAGGCCCCTTGAGAGCTCACCAGCAAGCCCACAGATATATGTGACCGAGCAGCAGAGAGTAGGAAAGTACAGAGGGAAAAGTAAAAGCAAGGACTGAGGGGCAGCACAGAGATACGGAACTCAGTTGCCTGAAAGAATATGGCTGATGCCTCCACTCAATAAAGAGGGCTTGGATTCCCTGAACATAGTACTTTCCCACTGAATAAATAAAAGGCATGCCTGAAGGTTACACCCTTGTCTGAGAAAAAAAACCTTAGAATTACCCAAAGAAAATGAGAGGAGGGACAGCTAAGGACTTGTCTACACATGGAGATTAACTCCATGTGTAGACATGCCCTGAGAAATCAGGACCCAAGATCCAGTAATGGCTTGCTTGGAGGAGAGGTTTGAGTCCAGAACTGCACCCTGAGGATCTGGAGGCATCTAAGCCTTCCAGCGCTGTCCACTGGCTGCTCAGGCTGTATCAGAGGTTCAGCAACTCATTCATTTTAACCATATCCCACAGAAGAGACCAGACTGTGCCCCGGGGGGTGGGGGGGGCAGCAGAGCAGAGTGGGAGTCATCCACCTGTGGACTGGGAGCCTGCAACATTCATAGGGAATGCAGCCTCAAAACAATTCTTCATAAAATTCTTTAAAGGTCATTTTCCTCTCTCCACTTCCTCTACTACTTTCTTTTGATAAATGCAGAAACCAAACTAGACATAAAAGCAGCAAAAGGCAGAGGACTCCATGCTTCCAGAAGAGAGGGGGGAAAAAAGACTGAGGAAAATGTGAAGGAGCCTAGCTAGATATACTTTGTGTTGCTGACAGTCTTTTTTCCTCCTGCTCCCTGGTAGATGGAGCTATCATACTTACTGTATGGAATCTTGTTTTTCAGGATGAGGGCCACACAAGTTTATATTTACAAAGAATATATGTTGCCATAATATTTAAAAACTGTAAAGGAGTTATACAACCAAAAGACACAGAATAGTTCTGACTTACTTTTTTCAAGTGACTTGAGATCAGTATTTACAAGGTTTAAATTCTGGGTACTAATTTTAAAACGACAATTTTATATGGTCAGTTTCATCAGGGAGAGTGAAATCCGGGACAATATTTCTGTGTCACCAGAATTGTCTCAGATGGTAAAGACAGTCTCTTATTGCTAAAAATTAGTCCATATGCTAGGGAAGACGTTTTTGCATTGCATTAATTTAGTTCTGGTTAAAAAGTGTCAGATTGACTGAAATCCTCCATCAGCAAAGTAGGTACTGCATGGACAGATACAGCACATATTTCATCACACAACCCTGCCAATGAGCTTCAACCCTTTCAGAGATGGTTGGACTCTTGGACTAAGAGCAGATCCGTTTCCACGACCAACTCAATCGTTGACCCTTCTGATGAAACTACAAGAGGGCCAGTGGAGATGTGGGCATCTGTCCAAAGGGAAAAGACTAAGCAAAACTAAGAATCAGGGTTGTATTGGGGAAAGGATTTTTATATATACACACCCGGCAGAATTTAAAAAAAAATAATTTTGACAGATAATATCAATGTTCATTTTTAAGCATTTTTTCTATTTTATCAATTTAAATGTTCAGTTGTGAGAGATATTGGTGGGTTCAGGAAACGATTTCATGATCGTTCAAAAAGTTAAAAGTTTTATAACCATTAACACACAAATTGCCAACATAATATGTCAAAATATATCAAGTAAATATCCTTAAATCAAACTTAAGGCAAAGAAAGAAGAACGTGGCTATCTGTAGATTTTGATAATCTTCAGTGGAAATATTTTTTGTTGCTTTGTGTGCGCACAGTGAAATCGAGGGTTACCAACATTTATCAATAAAAGTCGAATCCTTCCAAGCCCATCTATATGTGCCAATATTAATACTAAGAGTTCTCTGAATTTCTCTAGTGTCCTTCAACTAAGGTCCTTCACAAACATTAAGCCTAACCATGGGAAGCGAAGTAGTATTACACCATTTCACATGTGTAAAACCAAGCACAGAGGTTAAGTAACTTGCCCAAAATGTCACACTGAGCTAGAAACAGAACCCAGGTGTCCTGACTCCTGAGCCCTGGGTGTACACACTAGAATACAATTTCTCTCAAGTTCAGGAAGCAATTTCTCCCCATGTCTGTCTATGTACCAATCACTGAGACCAGGTGAATTATGGGTTTAATATGGCTTTGTCTAAGAGATGCCAGTACTGGCTACCACTGGAGGACAAGACACTGGACTCTGGGCTGTTAGAGAAGTGTAAACCCTTCTTCTCACTTGCCTGTAAACTCCTCCCTGGAAATATCAATTCACTGAGCCACCACATGTCCCAAGCAGGACCTTTTTAACACTTGCCCTACACCCAAGCCAGCTGCTTTAGGGCTCTTATATCACAGTGATTAATGCAGTACAAATGCCTAGATAAATGGGAACCCATGAGCCCTAGGAATTTTGAGCCCCATATGAACTTTTCTTGTTAGAGATGGGCAATTGAAATTTTAACCCCAGCACCAGAGCCTGTACCACCAAGACTGCACAGCAGCTCCTCAGGCACTCTTCAGGCAGGGGTTGGTAGCTATCCCTCAGACAGACAGAGACGCCCCAAATACTCTAGCCACTACAACTATGAGCATCTAGTGGATGCCATCCCCTCCTTACCTGCGGAGCAGCTTAGCTTTCAGCTCAGGCTTTGTCTCATTCCAGGCATCCAGCTCTGGGCTGGTCAGAGCTGTGGGTTTCATGTGGTCCAGAACAGCACCATCTTTCCCTTGTTTCCATAAATCATAACGTTCCGGCTGTAGAACCCTCACAAAAACATCCATGGAAATCTTCACCATGTCTTTGCGGCAAGTGCACTGCAAGAGAATTCCAGACACCGTGATCAGTCCAGTGCCTCCACCAGTGTGCCCAGCTCTGAGGAATTTCCCCCTCCCAACCCCTCCAGACTTTCCCCCTCCCAAAGCAGGTTAATACTTTGCATATCTACTTTATAACTCCCACAGCTGATATCAGGGGTGTATAGATGTGAATAGTTGGTGAAAACCTTGGAAAATGAATTACTCCATCAGCCCTTAGAACAGATAAGGCAAAGGCAGAGATTGTGCCAGCTCCCCACGCAGCCCTGCCAGTATCCCTCATCCTTGATCTGGTGAAACTTGAAGAGGGCATTTGAGACCTCAGCCTCCAAGTAATCCTTTTCCTGTCCTCTGACGCTGCTGACAAATTTGCCAGTTAGTGGCAACTAAGGTAATGGGATGCTGGTCTACTGAAATTGATTGAGGCCATCAGTCAGATGGTAAGAAACTTTGGTTACTACAGACCCGGGCAGGGTTTGACCTGAAAGCTCAGAGGTGAAAGATTCTAGATCCCCATTATCCAATCGCTTGTGAGCATGTAACTAATACAAATAACCCCTCGGGACAACATTTCCGAATTGAAAAAAAGGCCTCAAAGGAACAAAAGCCCAACCTGGTGCCACACCATACCTGTTAAATCTGACATTCCTAAATCAAGATATCTGGTTTGGAAAGGATTGTGCACAGCAAGTGGTAGCATCCAGAATCAAGGCCTGTTCACTGCTGGCACAGAAGCACAGCTCGCATGTGAGGAGGAGCATTGTCCAGCTGTCCCCATCTACCAAAAGTTAACTGACCAGTTGGCAGGAGTTGGAGGGGGGCAGGGAGGGGGCATGCGCTGACCCCTCTGGATGCAGCTAGTAACCAAGAGGCCTGCTTGGCACTGAAGCAGCTGTGCCCACACAAAACAGGCTAGAATAAAAATACAGATGTGTATCAAGTAGCATGGTCAACCAAAAGCCTGCAGGGAAAACTTGACTGCTATTAATTTTGTCTGAGTTTGATTACAGTTCAACCAAGAGAATACATTTATCCACATGTTAAGGAAATGATTTTCAAAAGATGCTCAAAAAGTGATTTATTACTCCTAAACAGTTGTCATGATAATTATTAGATCCCCAGGAGTGGGATGGTAACAGTTAAATTAAACTGTTAGAACTGAACATCAGAGACAGAGGCTTGGCTGTGTCCACACAGCCTCTGGTGACTAAAGACTGGCTACAGCACTGAAAAATGATCTGTGCTACTGCAGCTTCAGAAGAGAGTGGTACATGTAATTGCAGGGGATGCAGAGGGGAAAAGAGCTGAGCAGATGGGAAGTAAGGAAAAGGCTAAACAGCAATAACTGTTTGACATTTAGAGGAAGCATCTCTAGACCAGGGAACAATTTATACCATTTTGGGGGCTACCAAAACAGCATTAAAATTGACCTGTGGAACTAGAAATACACATTTATTACTGTATGCAGCTGTGCAAGAGACTAGATACAAATGTATTTTAGGTGGACAGATTTTCACCATGCCAAACTATATGAGTCATGTAGGAGACTATCCATACCCCTTACAGAGAGTGTTTTCTGCCCCCAGCACTGAAGCACCAGAGTATATATGCCTCTCTGTAAATTGCTAGCAAATCAGGAGAATGTAGAGCTTCACAAAAACCAACTTATCACCCAAGTGAGTTGTGCTTACTCCTTTTCTGGTGCTCAGAAGCAGATAGCACCTTACTAGCTGTGCTCTCCGATAACCACAAACTCTTGTCTTGTTTTGCACTCACACTGGATTTCCATTCTGCTTTGTAGTCAGAGGATGATGTAATTAGAGCCATTTTCCAGGACTATATTTTTAAAGCTGTTTCACACCCACACATACCTTTTCCAAGCCATCCGCTTACATTTCTATCACTTTCTCAGCAGAAATGCACTAAATTAGACAGTGTATGGCTGTGCTCCTCCCCTTTCTTCTCTCATTTGTTACTAACAGCATTAAAATATTTATGGCCCTGAATGTGAAGCAGTAGAGAGAAGAAAGGTTCTCTGCAGAGCTCCCTGCTGCCCCAGTTCCTCAGCCGGAGGATTTTTTTTTCCATTCTTGTTTTTCATTTCAGAAGGAGTGCTGGCCACCTTCTGCTCTGCAACGAAGCACTGACTTGGGGAGCAATAATAACCTGACTGTACTGAGCGGGAGGGAATATTTATGGCCAGACAATTTCCAGCAAACTCAATTCATTTAATGAAAAACAGTGCAGGAAAGAAAGGCTTGGAATGTAATTTGGCCAAGGAGCTGCCAGAACACAGATGGTGCCCCATGCTTCAGATTCTGGGCTGGGCAGAAGCTTTCCCCAGTGTCTCCATCAATAGTGGCTTAAGGGATTTGTATCGAGCTGCTTTTCAACTGCTTTCCCTTAAGTAATTAAAAAAGGCACCTGTGTGCTCCTCTGAGATGGAACTTGAAGCTGCACCCTGCAGAGCAGATCACCAGTTGGTCCTAGAGACTGGCTCTTTTCCCCTTTGCAAAAGGCTAATCCAGACAACAAGCTGTAGAGACAAGGAACATCCCCTCTCCCGCATCTGCCTTGGTACCAGCATGTGTTCAGCACACTACGGTCATCTCCCTTCAGGGAATACATGGCAAATATCCAGCCAGATGGGGCTGAGTATCCTGAATGCAACCATGGAAGCCAAAACAGGTAACATTAATTCCCACAAGGCAGGGGGTGCAAGCCCCAAACACTCAATGTACAAAGATTGCCAGGAATTCACACACTGGGCTATTTCAGCTCCAATTGTTATTCTGGGAAGTGACACTCCAGGCTGCAGTCTCCATGGCTTAACCTCCGCAATCCCCTACAATGCCACAAGTCTGCAGCAGCCAAGCTCCCCGCCTTCTGCACAAATGTAACATGATGTATGTTTATATTTCAATTTTAATTTTATTTTATTGCTTTCACACTAGCGAGCATGAATAATTTACACACAGCCTCTCTCCACTGGGGCCTATTCCAGCCTGTACAATGATATTTCCTCAGCCACCGCAATTGTGTCATATTCATGGTCCCACAATGGCCAAACAATTCTTCCCCCCACCCCCTTCCCTCTCCCAGAGCAGCATAATCCCGCTTCAAGCAGCAAGTACTCTCAATGCAACTGCAAACCGGGGGTTGTAGAGGTGCAGAAGGCTGGCTTTAAATGCATCAGCTGTTTTTTGCAGCTGAAACAGGACAAAGAAAGCACATATTCTTCAGTTTTCCTGTTCAGATAACTCACCCAATCCTAAATATTTTGCCCCATCTCCACATCTTCTTACCCATCACTCCATTTTTGCAAATATTGCTAAGTATCTGAATGTGGCTACAAACGCTAGAATTTTTGAAGGTGAGTGACTGACACACACCCGCTCTCTTTCCCTCCCCACCCCCAGTTAGCCTTCTGCCAATTTGCAAACAGGGACAGAAAGCTCTCTGAAAGGGAGTTTAGCTGTGCCGTTAGTTTCTAATGGAAAAATTAGGAACAAATGGGGGTGGGGGAGGGCAATTAAAAGAGGTTTGAAAGGTTCTCTCAAGTACTGGGACCTATTGTGTTCCGACCATTGTACAAAATGGTAAGAGACCAGGACAAAGGAGTAATTGGTGCCCCCTGAATGACTTGTACTGCAGGAGCTCTGATTCTGCTCTGTAGATATTCCCCTTTATGATGCATTCAAGTATAAAAATGGTGATTACATTAAGGAGCCAGGCCTCTTCTGCTTATAATCTAGCTATGAATAAATGAGGCCAATTCTTTTTGCAGGATATTCAGAAAAGGGGGTGCAGAAGATGAGGACACATTCAGAATGGAGAGGAAATAACACTTGTGTCAGATCTCAGGTAATCATGAACCCAGATGAGGGATGCTGATCAGCCTCCTCAACTCCAAGAACAGAAGAGCCACCACTTGGATACAAGGAGCTGACATTACATCTTAAGACATTAAACCTTCCTCACAATCAGTCCAGGCCACACATCATGCACTGAAGCCATGTGACTGCTCTCCTCTCTCCTGCCCCTTATTTACTGTTACACACTCTGGTGACAGTGACAGTGACATTCCCTTCAGCTGTGCCTCGCATGTGGAGATACCGGACATCTTGATGAGCCGTGCTTCAAGAAACCCCTCTCCGTACAGCTGTTTGTGACAATTTAATCAATTCCCAGAATGTCTGTAATGGATTTTTGTGACTGCTGCAGAAAACACAGATCAACAGGCATGCGCAAATCAACAACCCTGCCCATGTCTACTCTGCCTCTCCCCATTCTCCTTGCTGGAGGGTTAGGATGGGATAAGTAGCACTGCCTAATAAGCTATGTCACTAAAGCTGGAACACTGATAATTCACCAGAGATTGTAGAGAGTGCATGCAACACCTGTATGCAACATAGGTGGTAGCTCTCAATATTTATGATGTACCTTCAAATTATAAAGTATAAATAGGATAGAAGATAAAATTAGTCTGCACATAAACAAAGTGTGGTAAAATAGTCCAAAGCAGAATTAATCACATTTAAATTAAAGCTACACAGAATCCTGAGATTTAGTACCTCATTACAGAGTTCAATTTGCTTTCCAAAAATCTGGGCTTTCAAATCAAAACATGTCTAGGCCTTTTAGTTGCAATGCTATAAAATGAGCGAGTCTACACCCAAACAATAGCATTAAGGAGAGGTATGAAATCTTGTTCCCTTTATGTAAGCCCCTAAATGCTAATACCTTTAGACAAGATGGCATGCCTTGGGCCAGTTCTGGACTGGATTTTAGAAGATCTGCACAAGGGAAAAAAAAATCTGCTCAGAAAACGCTGCCCCAGTTCCTGACAGTGGCAGAAAAGTTTAACCATTGCTACCCTTTTGCCTGGATTTAATAGGTACAGGATTTGATTTGCTGTGCAGCTTAGCCAGCATGCATTAGATTAATCACTTTTATAAGCAATAAATGTCTTCTTCAAAAAATGGAACTGGATGGACATATTTGGTGCTGGCTGGACTACAGAAACCCTGATGTGAAGTCCCAATCTTCACAGCACAACAGCCCCAACTCCCCTTTACATTCCCTACCCACCGATACATGCTACAAGTGAAATGCTGCAAAAAACCCCATTCAAGCAGCCCAAGGAATCTTTCTAACAGGCTTCCTTCTCTGCTCTCTCAGTGGAATTCATCCCTGCTTTAGACCCACAGAAGGCGTTAGAGTGACAAGGTCACCAAAAGCATGGACCATGACTAAATGGCAACATGAAGGCCCTACACTTGTCAAGTTGAAATGACAGATGAAAAAATTTACAGCTATGGAGTTAAGGGACTCTGGGATCTAATCAAGCATCTTTGAGTCTCTCCTCCTCTCATTTGGTACCCAGATTGCCATACCAAACTGCTGAGAAACAGCGTGGCTGTCACCATGCATGCCGAGAAAGTGACAGATCAAACAGCAGAATATTCATAACCAGGGTCTCCTAGGACCTGCTGGCAAGTTCAGAGGAAAATGAAAGAATGTTGTAGGGTTTGCTGTTTTCCTTCAGTTACAGGGAATCAGAGACCCAAAGCGGCAACAAATTGACTTCAGAAAAACAAAATAATGACAGCTCAGTAAAAAAGCTTCACCCGGTGAACCCCTCACTGGCCTGTTGATAAAATCCTGCACCGCAGGGTGAATGCCTACCATTTTTAACATAACAAGCTCTCTCTCATCCTGCCTGCATTCTAGACAGAACACAGGACTGGTGCCTACATGAAGCATGAGAGGGCAGAAGCCTGGTGCCCACGTGAATCATGATTCTCAGACAGACTCAAAGGGCCCATTTAGTGAAATAACTGAAATATATCTATTCAGTTTTAGTGTTGCCCTTGACCTAAGTATTTAACAAAAAGTCCACCTTCCTCATAGCCCAGAAGGGCTTTTTAGGAATTCACCAAATCCAGAGAAATTCACCAAATCCAGGGGAACTCTCCACATATTTTCTATCGAGGCTTCCTCTGCCCCCATCTCCTCTCTCATTTCAGAAGCTAGCGACTTCACTGACCACCTCCCCAAGGAGCAATAGGGATCTGGTTATCCAAGCATGGCAAAGCAAATGTAAAAGAACCATAAATAAATCTGTTTAGATAAGCTGAAGATCCCAGCTTGGAGGACAGTCAATATTGAACAGATTTCCCGCTTTTCACACTATCACAGAATGCAGAGTTCAGGCTAGTCTACTGTAGTATTAAGACAGAGCTTATTAAAATACAAAAAAAGACAAAGTAGTAAATAAAATCCCCATCTTGAGTCCTGCAACTTATCCCATCCCAGCAGATCTGATACAGCAGGCCCCTTTGAGAGCCTGAGACTGCATGAACACAATAAAACATTTTTCCTAAAGAGGCAAACAGTCTCCTAGCCCGGCAAAGGCTAAAAAGTCATTTCATTGCCACGTTACCACAGTCTAAATGGGAGAACTGATTATTTAGTCAAGCCAAGGACTTCCTTCCCATTCTCTCTTACCATCCTTTTACCATTCCCAGTAGGTGGGAGGAGGGAAACTGCTAAGTCTCACCAATGTCTTTCAGATGTGTCAAATTGTCTTTTATGACCACTAATAATAATTCGTGTCCTTTTACAGAGGATTAAGTCAAATCGCTCATTTGACAAACAGTAATAAAAATAAAATAGAAATATACAGAAAGCTGAATTTCATTTTATCGCTTTTATGGAAGGTGGATTCTCTCCCCAACAACTGACTTCCCAGCTACTAAAAGGAAACAGAATCCAATCTGCTCAGTAGCATATGGAAAGTTAATGCGAATGAACATTTCTCCCCATACAGAAATAGAAGCTTAGATGAAATAAATCAGTTTTTAAAAAATGGCAGTTCTGGGCCTCCTGCTGAACTCAGGCCTGTTCTGAATGTTTTGCTGAATTCAGACCTGGCAAAATGCAAGATCTGCCAAGACTGAACTAAATTCCAGTATTTGCTTTAATACTGGTTTAAACACAAGAAAAAATGTACACATTCAAAGATGGAGTTCTTCTCCTTGTTAAGGCAGTTTTGAAAGCAGGACAGAAGCTTTGACTTAATGCCTCTAACTCTGGATTGCCCATGATACTGGGGTCGCAGAGGAGGTTGCTTTGCAAGCAAAATGGCTGCTTCCAAGAGGAAGCTAAAATTCTTATCCACTAATT
Source organism: Mauremys mutica (assembly GCF_020497125.1). Taxonomy (NCBI): domain Eukaryota; kingdom Metazoa; phylum Chordata; order Testudines; family Geoemydidae; genus Mauremys; species Mauremys mutica. Next base: position 7,566,115 of record NC_059095.1, read on the forward strand.
CACTTATATTGGGGAAAAACATATATTGCTAATACTTTTCACACTGCCTCTTTCCACATAAAATTCCAGAACACTAACTGAGCAAGAAGGTTACAGGTTTCTGTTACCTGCATCTCTCAGAGTAGTTGTCTCCAAAAGGCTCCCTTCCCAGTATAATACCCTAGCCTGCAGGTTTGTGTCTTTGACCTAATTCAGGCAGACTAGGCTTCAGCTAATTACTACCCACCCACATATGGCAAAGGAAACATGGTCACGTGCTCCCTCTCTAAATTTTCCTTCCACTAAACTCCACATTCTGTGGCTTCAAGCAGACACCCATCTAGATGCCCAAGTTTTGTAAACTGACCAAGGCACCATAAGTTTCAGGAAGATGCCTATGGAAGATGGGAAAGGGAAATTAGGACTACCTGTTCTCAGGTTAATGAAGAGTTAAATTTGAGGGGGGAAAAACAGGAAGAGCTAAAAAAAAGTGCATTTGTGTGTTTACTCGCTGGTAGTTGAGAGCTTGTGGGAAGGAATGAGCCTTGACCCCCTGTTTCTGGTGTAATTACTAGCATTGCAGTAAGTCTAAAAAACAAACCAGTTCATTAGGAAATCCACTGGAAACACACTGTAGAGTTTCATAAACAAAACAATTAGGCAAAAACTTCTAAGGACTCCCCCTGGTCCTTGGCTGCAGGGCATGCTTCCTCTCTGCTTGCTTCTGTAATGCTCTGTGCAGGTTTTTGCGGGTAGAATGACAGTGGATAGGTGACAAATGGTGTCAGATAAGGGCAAGATTTACTCCACTCTGTCCATAAACAAGATCAAAACAGAGAATTCTGGTTCAGGAAACAGAATGGTAGACAGCGTTGAGAAGTCTCTCTCATGTTGGGCAAAATTTAATAGCTTCATACAAAGCTTCCTCTGATATCTTAAACTAAAAAAACAATTCTCCAAAACTACTGTGCGCCTTCCCTCAGAGCCTTCACTACATAGGCTGAAAACCAGACGAATGTTTCTAACCATCCGGGGAATGAGACTCTGGAACAGCCTTCCAGTAGGAGTAGTGGGGGCAAGCAACCCAGCTAGTTTTAAGATGGAGCTTGATAAGTTAATGAACAGTACTTTATGACTGGGTTACCAGCGACAGCAAAGAATGGGACTCAATAACTCCAGCGGTCCCTTTCAGTCCTATGTTCCTGTCTCTGTAGATCTACGTCAGGTGGTTACTCTCCAACTTTGAAGCTCTCAAGGCATTAGTCTAGGATCTATCCTAAACACATGCAGGCAGTTCCTCTATACAGCAAACAATTACAGTACAAAACAAATTCAAAAATCAGTGAGATCCAGAGCTTGAGCCCAACAGGACTGTCAGAATCCTCTCAGAAGCATTACAAACGGAGATTCAATAAAATATCAACTCCATTCTTTCTTGACAGCCTCATTCCAGTTTGTGGGCTAAATAAAATGATTGCCTATGTAGTAAGCATTTTATAAATGTGTATCGAACAACACCTGCTGAGTGTCTTGAGACATTAGTAGGAAAAAGTTCAATTCTCTCCACTGTTGTACAAGATTTACAGCTTCGTGAAAGAAGGCTACTCACTTGTACTTCTTGTTCTGAAAGTATGCAATTACAATAGTCCACTGACAGTTGCGATGCTGTGGAAACACAGAATATTCAAACACTATTGCATCAACTTTAGAAATGTTTATGTAACTTTATGAGCTGGCTAGTGATTGTATACCTGGCTCAATGGGTGAGCTAAAAGATGTTTGCTATAGGAACCAAAAAACAATGTTGAAACAAAGCAGGTAACAGGTCTGCAGTGGACCTGAAGTACTTTAAATCCTACCAGACTCTCCCTGTGGAAGAGGGGTGACCATCTGGTAAGCCAGATCTGTATTTAAGCTGTTTGCCATTAGAGATTTGTTTTCTCTAATGTTTTTGTTCTGAATAAATAGTACTTTGCTCTATGAAAACTGGTTGGTCACTGATTAACCCTTTCATAGCCCCTGAGAGAACAGGCCTGCAGGAGCTGCACTAAAGCTAAGTCTGCTGAGAAAATCCCAGTGAATTGCAGGAGTCTACAGCCTAAGGCCCAGGTCTAGAGGGAGAAAAGTCATGGGACTCTTCCCCAAGAAAGATGACAGCTAGAGGCTGAGACTTCAGTGGGATGGCCTTGAGAAGGCCACAAGGAGGTCAGAGGTGCAGTTAACGCAGGAACTACGACAGTCACCATTCCTGGATTATGCTTTGAGTGAGCAGATAGCAGCACCCACACAACTTCAAAATTCCCAAGCTGCTAAGCCATAGCAATCCTAGACTACCCCGCTGAGGAGGTAAAGCAGTCTCTATGCATACTCTGCTTTACATGTGTTTTTTACCTTTTGGGCTCAAAAAAAGGAACCAAGAATCTGTCATCATACTCCAGATGCAACCAAGTTATGGAGAAAAGACCTTCACCACTGTCATAGTTTTGCAGAAACGTAACTCTGCTCAGTGAAATGTAAAACATCCATGTCCAAAGTGCCACATTTAAGATTTAGGAACTGTACAAGAAGGTGTATTATCAACTGGCAAAGCTGGTCTGTAATCACTTTCTCCTTTTGTCCCAGGTGACCAGGAAATCACAGTCCAGTGCCACACCCTGTAGGAAATAGCACACTGGCTTATGTGCAGCACAGGGCCCTGACACTTTGAAATGAAGCCATCTTTTTGGTGACCAGGTCCAAAGGAAAGAACACAAAGGATCACAGATATTTCCACAATATTAATATAAAGTTTGGATTCCTGGAGACACTGAAGGGCCCTGCCTACGGAACACCTCTTTGTGGGTTTACCACCACAAGATGATACTTCCATCATTACTATAATTTAGGGAAAGAATTTGGAAGTACTTTCCTAATTGCAAATCAGGCTTTTTCATAGGCTAGCACAAATCAGTATATCCCAGAGGAACACAACCACATTGTTATGGGGTTTGACCACAGGGACCTCATGGAACAGATTGCCACAGGGACCTCATGGAACAGATTGCCACATGTGCAGTTGTGTATCATTGGTATCACAAATACAACTGCAGCCAATCGGGACAACCCTTCATAGAGGTGGTCCAACTTTTCCAGTGATGTAGGCCTCATGAGTAGCACCTCCATGCGTCACATACTGAAACAAAATGGCATCCTCCATGTGGCATGACTTCACATGTACAGTGCATGCAAAGTCATGCTGCGCAGAGGACACCATTTTGTACAGCAGGTCTGCTGCATGGGCAGATGCGTTCAGGGGCCAGAAGGAATTGTCCTCTGAGCCACCAGTTGGACCAGCCTCAAATCTGCCAGTGGGTCACGTGGAACCAAAGTATGTGACAAATAACCAGCATGTGGAAAACCTGTGTTTTGCTGGGTATCATGCCAAAAACTATTATAATCAGTCAATTATAACTATAAAACTTTCATTATGTGAATTAAATAAACCAGAAAGAACATTGGAAAAAACTAATTCCATCATGAGCAACCATGAGAACCTTCCAACTCTGGCTGTCAACAGGGCTTGAACCTTGGACCTTCACGATACCCAGGGCAGGCCTCTAACTCCTTAAGTTAAAAGAGCACTTTTTCTTCTATAATCACCAAATTGTCCAGATGGGGGAAAACTAACTCCTGTTCTGAGCAGGTATGCAGCTGCTGCATATGGTGAAACCAGCTCAGGAATACCTTGCCTCACTGCTCCCCCTCCACACACGGGCATACACATACTTTTCTAGAAACAGTCTTGGAAGCAAACTCTACCAGACCTGACATGCTTTTCAGTTTAGGATGAATACTGGCACCTCTTCCAATAAAAAAAAAAACCCTCTCTTATGGTGTACAGAGAATGCTCATTTACCATACAATGAATTGGCCACGGTATCTTCTGGCATTACTAGCATCTAGTATGTACTTTGGATTAACCTCTTTTCAGAAGTTAAGAAGCTAAAATTCACTTGGTGTATCTTCAACTGCAAGAATCTGGCACAGAGAGCAAGTTTGTGCATAAATAAGGCAGGCAGGAGACTATGTATATATCTGAAAAAGGCAAAAGACAGCACAGGCAACCAAAGCTCTTTTGAAAACCATGCAATAAATGAAGCACTCCTCACCCTTTCAATCAGAATCTACATCCACCTGCAGATACTTTCAAAGCAGCATGAGGAACTGGTGAGTTACTGAAAACACACAAGATCTGAATCCTTATTCATAATTCTCCTCTCTGAGTCACTCAGTGAAAACCTTGCACCTGTCACCACGGAACCAAGCTGGAAGAAAATTAGGAGCACTTCTGTCAGGAAAGACGAATGATTAAACAAACTGGAGCCAAAAATCAGGACAGGCAGTTTGGAAGGAGTCTGCGCCAACTGTCACAAAAGGCAGCCTTCACTTTAAAGTGTTCTTCGTACACGTGGCTAAGGATTGGGGCGGGGGGGGGTAATGAATACTAGTGTTTAGAAGGTATTTAAAAAGGCCTGGGGAGGGGGGCAGTCAGAGGGAAGGGCATTGAGAGGGAAAAAAGCCATTCCTCTCCCAGCACTGCCAAGCGAATTTGCTCCTGGAATAGATGGTATTTAATATATTAACCATGCATCAATACTATCCAACAGGTAGCACTCCTCTCAGAGTTCTCCTGCTATGAGGCCATCTACAATACAGAGAGAGACAAAACAGCAGACTAGCTGAAGATGAATCATCTCCAACTAGACCACTGGAAAAGCAGCAGCAGCAAAAAAAAAAAAAAGTTTTATTTCTAAGAGCCTTGAGGAGGGGAGCAGAGTGGGCAGGAAAATTGGGGTTCTGCTCAGCAAGCAAATGATTTAACCAGGGTAGACAGAAGTGCCACAAGTAGAAAGAACAAGCATCTCAGATGTAGTGACATCAGTTTAACGTGAACATTCATCATTTCCAAGGAGCCATGAGCACAAGGTTGTTCAATATGGACTCACTGTCACCCTGAAGGCAAGGAAAAAAACTCCCAGCCTGTGCTTATCCACCCATCCCTCTTACTTGCCTGACCACCACACCACTCTTTTCCCACACACACCCCTCAAGCACATCCACTGCATGCACACTCCTAGGGAACATGAACAGGACAGAGATATGAGATGACTCATTTCCCCCGAAGCATGTTTACTGTGAAAGAATAAAGATGCATTTAAATTACACTTGTAATCGTTTTCTAGGATACCCACAGAGTTTGAGTTAGATTCCTGTCACCAGCAGGAAAAAGGCACAGGAATAGAGATGTTTGGAAGTATGAATTTATTTTACAGCAGCAGCCAAGTACTCCCATTCTTTGAATGGTTAAAGCTGCTCTCACTTGCTAGAAGAAGGGGGAACAGGGAACCACAAAGACAGTGCTAGTTTTAAATCAACCCACTCAACATTCATTCAGAGTTCCATGACAGATGCACTGGCCCAGATTCCAGCACAAAGAGCATCTGTAGCCAGCCCCGCCAATCAGGAGTATGAAAATGCTTTTCAATCTCAAAGCACATCTGATCTCAGTAACTTAGGTAAGTTACCATCTAGAAGGTAACTCGTTTCCCAAACCAGCTGCTCTGTTTTAACTGGCATACTCACCAAGAATACTAGCTCTGCATTTGGGCTTTCGACAGGATCAAACAATGGGGACTTGAGTTCTGGGAATGTAGGAGGCCTATGAAAAGACAACTTACCTTCTCCCCTCCAGCCAAGTGGAAGTTAAGAGACAAGCAGTATTAATAATCAGAATGTACCCAACATTCAGGGTATGACTACACTGCACACAGTTAGCCCAGGCACTCAGTTAGCCTCTCTCAAGTATGAGCATTCTCATAGCAGAACCACAGTCATGTTGTTATTTCTGTAGTTGCCCATGCGTGTCTGTGGGCATATCCCATTGTTCTCTGGGATGAGGCACTGTAGGATTCTTTCCCAGTCAACCTTGTCAACTGCAGAAAAATTTGTAGGAAGAGCACTGGAGAACTATCAGCACCTGAGCGATCTTGCCTGCACCCTCACTGAAACGTGAGTGGGTTCCAGCCCAAGCTAAAGCATGGCTCGGGCTTCAACCCACTCTGACGTACCAGGGTACAATCCAGACTAATGAGTAGCTATGTCACTCCTGCCCTGTAACCTAGGGTGCCCTTTACAATGCCTTGTTTCTGAAGCCTCCAACCTGGACTGCTCACGAACAGCCTCCAGCATGTAAGTCACTCCTTGCTATGTCAGTGTTTGTGCTGCAGCCAGCCAACCACATCTTGGATCACACCAGCCTTAACAATTACCACAAGGTGACCCCAACATTCCCAGTCCCAGATTTTCCCCTAGAAATCTATATCCTACACTGCCCAGCCCTCTCCTGGACAGTACAAATATATTAAGTCTATTATTCCTTTAAGGGAATAATATGCACACAGCTTGCTACCCAGACACTTCAATTTGAACACACTGGATTAGATAAAACAATAAAACAAGTTTATTAACTACAAAGAGAGAGATTTCGAGTGAGTACAAGTAATGATGAGGCATAAAACTCAGAAATGATTACAAGAAAAATAAAGATAAAACACTTATAGTTTGTTAGGCACCAGTATTAGATTAAAAATAGAGTTCTCTCACCACATGCTTTCAGCAATCTTACTGACCAAACTCTTTAGGTCAGGACCCAAGTCTTCTGCTGACTTTAATGAGAGTTTTGACTGAGCAAGGATGTACATTTTTATTCCTGATTAACTATCATAGTTTCAGGGTAACTGCACCTATATTCCCCCTCTGGGGCCCCTTGAGGGTCACCCATCTAAGGTTTCCAGCTCCCAGCGGTAACCTCTCTTGGGCAGAGAGCCTCATCTCTCCCCCTCCTTACTGGGGTTTTAAGGCTGCACAGAAGTTCTATAGTAACAATGGCAATCTCCATTTCTCATGAGTATTTTGCCACTGAAACGCCATGAACTTCACATCTACATTGCTACATACTTCTCTAGCCAGAGAGGCAGACTTTACAGGAGGAAAAGTTCTGATTCATCCCAGACTTGCTTAAGACATATGCAATCCTTCCATGAATGGCTGGGAAACATGAATGATCGAGAACACTAGGGTTTTTCCTCCTAACGCTCACCAACTGGAACACAATATTTGTAAATAATGCTCCAAGAAAGACCTACTCCACTGAAGCCATCAGCAAGGAACCACCTATCCTGTTAAAGTGTCCACTTTATGAGCTACTTGAACTGAGAGGACCAATGTTTTGTTTGGTGACAGGCATCTTAGGAACTGTTCTTTTTGCTTTATGCCCACACTCATTGGCTGACCCTCCAGTATCATCTTCTGAAGCTATTCCAATGGAATGACACCAGCTGACAACTGTAAGGTAGATCTGCAAAAGGATTTTTGATAGCCTTGTAATGTGAACCTCCTTAAGCCTCCACTCTGCCACATGAATGACTGGAGCTGGTGGACTCCTGTGTGACAGAGAAGCTGAAAGAATAAGCTGCAGGGAGCCCATTCTTCACGTAGCTATTTACTGCAACCACAAAGCACCTTCAACACTATAAATCAGAGAGTTAGTGAGACAGAGAAAGACCAGGAGATCATGTCACCCAGATACCTCAGGAATCAACTGGTCAGCGGCAGCTTTCCATTCCAAAAGACCAGCCCATCTCTTCCGGACCCTTCAGTAATCACCCAGAGCAGGCAAATTCATTACCAAACAGAAGAACAAAGTCTTCTAAAGCACCAAAACCAATCTGGTTTACACTGTATGGTAATTAAGTTTGAAGTAAACCAGGCTAAGTATTAGAAAAGGCCTCTCCTTTTAAAAACTGTTCGAGTACTGAATTGAGAAATATCTCAGATGGGCTGCAATCTTCACTGATCCCCTCACTGATCCCCGAAGAACGAAAAAGGCATCATTCTGCTTAAAAAAGGTAAATATTCTTCCTCTGATAACAGAAAGCTTGCAAAGTAATCTCAACAGCTCTGTAACAGGGTGGCTTGACCTTAAGGGCCAGAAGGCTGCAGCAAGTCTGCCTTGTTTACTAAGGAGCCACACCTGGGAGAGATGAGGTCTCTTCTCTGTAAAGATCAGCAGGAAGCTGCAATGAAGGGGGGGAAATGTTCAGGGATCAGAGATTGCTAGGCATGAGCATGCTCCAGCAAACTCCTGGGAGTTAGGACTGAGACACCGGCCAGATAGGGCCTGCCAAAGCTGGAAAGGCCCCAGGCAGGAAGGCCTGGGAGGAGGAAGAGAAACTTTTGTTTTGTGTGGACTTTCAGAATGACTTTGTTCTGCGATTTTGAGTTTTGTTTGGCGTTTATTTCATATTAATAAACCCAATCCCCAAGGAGGGAACAAGCCTGGGTAAAGTTTTATTTGAACAGTCCAAGAGCGAAACTGAGGCAGGCTGCCTGCCCAGGCCACGCTTTCAAATTATTCCTGCCAGCTCCTCAGGAATTATATTAACAGGAAACTAAACCCACCTTCTTCGATAAAATCCATTGACACCAGTGGGTCAAATAAGCAATGCTTCAGTTGACGCATCCTTAACTTGTTACCCTGCTTATTTCACAGTGCCTTTGTTGTACACTGCACTTTATAGACAAGATCACTAATATCCAGGCACTTAAAATCTAAATTAGACATATATCAGTGACAAATGGTAAGCCATGGTGGAAAAGGTTCAGGCGCAGTAAACTATGGGAAAGAAATACTGCTCCGAAAAGAGCACCTTTTCCAAAGAAAGGCAGGCTATATATATTATTGTATGTAGTCTTGACTATATTTTTTTTTAAAAAGGAAACAGGGAAGCAGGAGAGCTGCAGTGGCGATCTGTGATGGAAAGCTAACTAGAAGGAGATGAAGGCTACTTGTACCAGCACATAAAAGTAGGACTCAGGCAGAGCATCTTGACCCCATTTTGTATTGAGACAGATAATTCTAAGACAGTCTTTGGAGTAAATGGGAGATGAAATGAAGCTATGAAAATGCCAGCCTGCAGTAACATAGATGTTATCAGCCACTAGTGTCTGCTATTAATATAATAAGGAACATAAGAAATTGCTCCCATCCACCTATATCCAGTCAGGTTTGCAAAAGAAATAGAAAAGCTGACCTGTGATACGTACATGAATTTCTTGAGTAATTGCAGGTTCAGAAGTGCCTTCTTGAATAAGGGAAGACTATAGGTATAGGCTGTTTAGGGGGTTCTGTAAAAATACGGGCTATAAAAAGGGTTATTAGTAGTGTACTTGATTAAATAGTATCTTCTTATAAGCTTTACTGATTGACAGAGGCCTTGTACAGATGACAACCAAAAACAAAGCCAACTAAAGCAGAAATGTAGAATGGGACTGCAGCCTTATTTAGCAAAACTTCACATTACTAAGAAGAGAAAACCATCAGTTGCTTTATTTCAGCCATAAGACTTCCTGGACAGTATTAAACAGAGAAACCAAACAAAATAGAATTAACTGGAGCCCACCACCAAAAGGGCCAGGGTTCATGAGAAGATGCTGGAGGGGGCAAAAACGTGTGAGGATATGAAGCATTTCCTCTTATAATCTCGGTGTCTAGCAGTCTGCTTGCAAACACTTACTACTAGCGTACAAAGAACAAACACTCACACTCAAATAAAATGGCAATACCATTTGCATTAAGTTATGGATCTAAACAAGGGAATTCAGAGCGCAGGCTGACACCTGAAATGTTGTGCCCTCCTCTCAAATAATACCCTTCAATATTATCCCCTTAGCAATCTTTCCACTCAGTAAATACCAACTGATTAATACAGCCCATCTCCAAAAACATTAGAATCTTGAAAAGTAACACTTCCTGCAGGAGTTAGATCTCTCCATGTGATATACCAAGGAATCTAGAAGTGGCTAGGAAGCAGGGGCGGCTCCAGGCCCCAGCACACCAAGCACATGCTTGGGGCGGCCTGCCGCGGGGGGCGCTCTGCCGGTAGCCGGTAGGGCGGCAGGCTGCTCTGGTGGACCTCCCAGAGGCGTGCCTGCGGAGGGTCCACTGGTCCCGTGGCTTTGGTGGACCTCCCGCAGGCGTGCCTGCGGGAGGTCCGCCAGAGCCGCCTGCCGCCCTCCCGGTGACTGGCAGAGCGCCCCCCGTGGCATGCCACCCTGCTTGGGGTGGCGAAATGTCTAGAGCCGCCCCTGCTGGGAAGGCCTGGTGATAGTGCTCCATGCTGATATACATGAGTCTAAAGATTGATATCAGATTTCTACCCCACCCCATAGGCCAGTAGAGCCACTGGTTCCACAAAGACAGCCAGAAACAACATGCAATGCTCAACTTCAGCTCCTTGTTGAAATGGCATTGGCAGGCTCTGGTAGGTTCCATTCAAGCCTTCTTGACTGGAAGGATGATGGCTGCAACACAATCTCTTGAGGACAGGTTGAGGCATTTACAGAGATAATATGATGATTTGGAGATCTATGTACAACGTATGGATTCTGACGGATTTTATGAACTCTGTCTAATTCCAAACCCCAATGCGTAATAAACGAGCCATGAACTGATAAGGACCACATAACATAACACACCCCTTGTCCGAAAGAACAGAAGTAGTCATTAACAGTTTAATAACTGCTCTGGCAGGACAATGGGTATACTAAAGAGGGTGCTTAACCTCAGAGAATCTGGTTATTCTTGGTGGTCTATGGGGATGGGGTGTGGAACAGGAATTTTGCCCAGAAGAGGAGGCAACAAAGAAACCTGGTGTTAATACTAGTATTTAAAGACTAGACAAATTACACTTGGGACAGCAGAGAGGAACAAAGAGGCATGCTTTCACAGCAGAGGGGACCTTTTTGGACTACTAGACCACCCAAGAGCTGGAGGACACTGATTGCAGAGGTTAGACAGAGACTCTGTATTCAAGAAGAGAAGTCACATGCAGGAATGGGATCCTGGACTCCTTAGACTCTGACCAAATCCCAAAGAACACTGCAGACTGGTGAGGAAACCGAGGCAGAGATTTGCATGCAGGTGATCTTTAGTTTGTCTCGATCCGTTTCTCACTTGTACTAAGTAAAGAGTAATTCTGTTAGAAACCTTTGCAAAAGACTGTGGTAGCTGAAGCAAACAGGCATGTCCCTGACGAGGTAAACCCTAAGCTAGAGTGCCCGCAAGATTGGAAAGGATGTTATTAAGCGTCTGGGGAGTCTGGGGGTGCTGGCACTAGTTTAATGACTAGGCAGTTGGACCTCAAGTATCATCTCCAAGAAGGGGGTGCTGGAAAGAGAATGAGGGTACATCTACTTTGGAGCTGGAGATGTAATTTCCAGCTTGGTTAGACGTACACACACTAGCTTTGATTGAGCTACCACAGTAAAATAGCCTAGCCACAGCAGCACAATGGGTTAGCCTCCCAAGTACATACCTGGGTCCTCAGACAAGCCTGTACTCTGCACAACTACACTGCTATTTTTAGCACATTAGCTCAGTCAACACTAGCACATGTTCACCTACCTCCAGCAGCAATATAAACATACCTTGAGAGTGTGCCAAGAATCCCAGAGCCAGAGGCAGTGACTGAACTCAGTTCAGACTCAGGAAAGCTTAAAAGCACAAAGTAATCACTCCCTAAACTGGGTTAACAGCTTGGAAACATCCTCTCATTAAGCTCTGCTGCAGGAGGCAATTGAGGTATGCATTATAGGGACAATTTCCCTACTTTGAGAGAAGTAGAATGTTTAAAATAGCATGTTAAGAGGTTTCAGATACTTCTTAAACACCTCTTGAGACAGAAAGGTGTTTGCCAGGTATTGGTTTATGATAAGTGAAAGAGGCAGAAAACAATTACTTGACAGATTACTTCCTTCAGGTCAGGTCAACTGAACACCTATTCTGAACAAAGAAGGGGTGGGGGGGAGAGAAATAGGCCAGGCCGGAGGCAGAAACCACAGAATTCAGCTGACCATCCAAGGTATCCTGTCTGCCAAGAACCAGGACTTGACTCGGACACAGTAAGCAGATACAAGAGAGACACACAAAGTTGACTTGATAATCATACCATGCACTGACCCTTAGCTTAGTTAGGGCAAGGATTTCTTGGATAAAGATGCTAATATGGTAATGGGCTGTCTATCAGTAACTAGCTGACCGATAACAGTTCACATCTCTAACATTAAATATTCCTGTTCAGCTACAATTATACACCCCTCTAGTCATTTTGACTATTTCCCATGTTCACCTCGGAAACATTTAATTTCCACTGGGTTCTTTAAAAAGTTCATGTTATAGCAGCAAACTAGCCAGTTAAATGCCCACCAGACCAACTTCTAATTGAATCTTAACCTCCCCTCCCTCCCTCGCTCCCCCCCCCCCGGTGTTTACTAGCCCTAGCTACAAGTTTACATAGATGTAAGGTACACATATCAATAATTAGTTGCCTATGCAACTTTACAGCCACTGCTGAAGTGTTGATTTTCTGCAAATGTTGATGCTTGTCCTACAATTACAGCAGAACTAGTTTCTAGTAAACTGATCATTAAACTCCGCTCTGGTTATAATGCATTTTTGCAGTCTAGACAGGTTCTCTTGTAGTTAGCAGTACTTTCTATCTACCTGGCAGGCATAGAGTGCTACTCTATGTAGGTTTTTCTAAGGCCACCCATCACTGCAGTATATGAGCACCTTCTTATTGTATGTCATTAATCTCTTTCCTTCCATCCACAGCTGTAAGCAGAGCAAAATCTATGCTCTGAGTCCCCAATGTCAGAGCATATGGAAAAAAGAAGACTGTCCATCTGGCTAGTTGCGAAAGGCCTGTTATTGACTTCCTCTGTTGTGGTAAGCACAGGAGTCAGCCCTGCTTGTTGCAACCTGGAGAGAGGAGAGATGGAACACCAAATAGATTGACTTTTTTGTACTGAAATAATATTCTGTACTTCCACAGTGTCGTTTCTAAGCACTTTAAGAACTATGATAGTGACTTAGGGAAAAATCACTCTGGTATAAGTGAATATAATACAGCTATGTCTGACAGCAAAAAAACAAAATAAATGAACAAAATCAGAATAGCTGCTTTAGTCAACTCATTTAAAAAACCTGTGGTATTTAACCAGAAAAGCACAGTCCACGATTTTTCTTTCATCATGAAAAGCACAGGCAATCTGAGTTTACACACAACACAACCATCTGATATTTCATTAAATCCTTGTTTAACTTAAAAAGGAGAGGTCAATGAACTTATTGCCTATATACCATAACAGAGCTCACACCTCATCCGGAATCCCCTACCCTGGCAACAAATGGTTAACACACACACATGCAACTCATGATTTTGGAAATATTAAATGGAAATCCTATAAACAGAGAAGTGTCACCTGGTGCAATGGAAATAAATTGGGCATCTCCTTCCACTCTCCAACTTTCTTTCCCCAGATCTGCTCAGAGTTCTCTATGCTGTTTGTTCAGTAATTTCACGCTATGCCGCTTAACAATGTGAGCATGGAGGCTCAATCTAAAACTGCACTTCCCAAATGTCACTTGTTTGTGAACACATGGCTGAGCTCAAAATTGCTTTTAATATTAGAGCAGTGCCCGGTGGCGCTGCTGTAGTTAAGGGTTTGTCAAAATTTCAATGATTAAACCCCCATTTTCTGGGGTTTACAATTCCAGGAACATTTGCTATAGACTGAAACTTAGTATGCCAGGTTGCAGCAGACCTGAGCACTATTTTTAAAATTTCAAATAAAAAAAAAAGCGCTACGTAAATTTGAAGTCTGATGCATACAAAACTTATTTAAGACCTCTTGTGGGTTTTAGGCTTTTCTTACTGCTCTTTTAACTCCAAAACACAATCTCAGAGTTATGGCTTCCATTCCACCCTTCCTTACTCTGCAGAGCACAGATATAAATAGAATATGGCTTAGTCTACAATCTCAATAAATAATCTGACATTTACCAGGGTGAAAACACCCTAGGGTAGGGTTCAGCTATTTGAGTGGGGAAAGAGGAGGTAACGACACAAGATCTCCATAATCCCATAGTAGCTGGATGTTTCTGCTGTAAAGATCTGCACTTGATTAAATGTCAGCATTGACCAAATTGTTATCGTTAAGCTTTGGAGTTTATAACCCAGGAAGATTTATCTAAGAAGCTTTTTCTTTAAGTTTCATAGCATTACACTAGCACTGGTACAAACTATGGTAAAAACACTGGCATTGGCAGGCAGCAGGCTTTTATTACCACTGTACGTCTCCTAATGCTGTTCAAAGATGGCCTAGATAACAATAATAAAAATGCAGTGGATGTTCTCTACTAGCGCTCCCACCATTCCCAACCACAGCTGCAGTGGTGCTAGTCTGATAGTCGGAATTTTAAGAAAGCTCAGCATATGTAATATTTGAAATGAGATCACTCATTTCAGCTTGTTGATTCAGACAGAGCACTGTATTGGATCCTATGAAAAAGTTTTCTTTGTAGCCATGAGGGGCGTACGTTTTAAATTTTTTTTTTTTTTTTAAACTGATGCACCCTCCTTCTGAGGGGGTATTCACCCACGAAAGCTCATGCTCCAAAACATCTGTTAGTCTATAAGGTGCCACAGGATCCTTTGCTGCTTTTACTCCTCCAGAGAAGAGTTTATGACATACTGGCCAATCCCTACTCCATCTGTGCCCGGACACAAAAGGAGCTGTTTAAAGCTGGGACAGCCAATACTATTATGAATTTCACAGCTTTTGTAGCTTTAAGACAGCCCATTATCTTACTTTGCACTGGAAGAGGTTTGCTGGGTATTATTTCAGTATAGGTTTGGTTTAATTGAATCTAAAAGATTAAAGAATGAAATTAAAGTATATTAAGTGGCTAGCTACAGTCCAGTCAATACTGCCAGAACCTCCTTCTAACATTCCTCCCAGAGCAATAGCCAACTGGCAACTGTACTAATTGTTTCATGACCTGGCCCATCTGGTAGCAAAACAGCAAGCTCTGCAACTCCTTGGCGTGTATTTTTGTGAATTTAGAATCATCACTCCTTGGAAAATTAATGGTAGTGTCTCAAAAAACTGAGTTTAGGATTCATGCTTCAGGTCATAAAACTAGTTGGAGGTTAGAAATAAATTTCGTCCCATGGTATATGATTGCTCAGTTAAGCAGAGTCTGAAGGTTTAAATCTCTTCCTGAAGAAGCTAGTATTGACCACGGCTAGAGACATGAGACCAAACTAGATGTAAAATTGATCTGTTCTGATGTGGCACTCATTCAATGATAATTACCCCTTTCCCCTTGGCTAATAACTATATTTTCTACTGTTTATTACATTGGTGTCTAATCCCAGCCTAATCTGAATGAGTGTGCCTACATCTATAGCTCTCATTCACCACCTTCCCACTATAAGACTAAAAGCAGAGTCAAACTGATAGAGGCAAACAAGCACTGATCACAATGTGACAAGACAGGACAGCACTGGCTGATGAATTCTCTTCATGCCCTGAGCTATATCAGCGCTCAGTGGAATTCCCATCAAGTGGCCTCACATCTCCTCCAAACTGTCAATAAAAAAAAACCCTGCTAAGATGTATGTTTGTGGAGTTAAGGGGAATTTATTTTAGAACAAGCATAGAGTTCAGATGTCAAATTTGTCAGCTAATAATAGATCCCCTGAGACCATGGGCTGAAAATTACTGGAAAAAATAAACGAGGCAGGCGTTTCACCTTTCAGTAGCCTAGAGGGATGGGCATACATTCTGTAAGATGAGATGCTCAGACACTGAAGATTATGGCATTTGATAGTCACAGCCAGTCCGCCTGTGCCTGCTTAGGCAAATTCACAGAACACCGAACAGGGAGGGGAAGGAGATGTAGCAGAGAAAAGTGCTTCTTCAGGATGAAGTTAGTCACAAGCAGCTTTGCTTTCTATTTGGGTAGATGGTATAAATCCAATAAAGAATGACAACTTGAAAGAAAAAAGTAGAGAAGATAAACAGTAACATTTCTTAAAGATATCATGGTTTCTGTGATTCCACAAGTTCCTTGACAGCCTGGTACTGGAGTTATGGAGAGAGATCATATTCAGCCTCTAGAGAGAAAGCAGTGCCTCCCATCACTCATGGTGATAAATGAGCGGCATTGATTAGTTCTGAATAGAATCCTGTCTAGGATGTCCTGACTTGGTTGGGAGGATGACTTGGTTGGCAAGGAACTATGCCTTGAAGATGGGTATGTTCAAGTGAGAGAGCAATCAAAAACACTCATGTCCCAGGGGAGATTAAGAGAGGGTAAAAAACTTCTGTGACTAACCATGCACCTCCTCTTACTCACAAAACACAAGTCATTTCTGAAGGAAAAGGGGACACTTACCTTTTCTGGATCAAATTGAACCTTCACTATAAATAAGCTATACACATTTCAGGGACCCAATCCATGGAACAAAACATTATTTTGATCATTATGAACATTAGTGTTCAAGATATCTCCTCCTGAGTCTGAACTATGCTCTTCCTGAAGGATATGCTTGTAGTAAGCTACCCTAGGGCAGCGATTGTGTTTTCCTCTCTGTTTGGAAAGGAATATGGCACATTTTGGGCAATATCCCCAAACTAAACCACCATCATCACCTGTGTAATCATTCATCCTTCTTTATAGCCTGTGGGAAGGGGATCCTTAAAAGGACCAGAAATAACACACCCCTATTCATACTTTGTACATGGCACCACTGCATCTGAGCACATCACATGGTCTAAATACATTAAAAACACTACCCATTTAGGGCAAGACATTCAAACACTTCTGCCATCCACTAGCTCTATTCATTAGCTTGGAAGGTAGTTCCTTTCTGCCATTACTAAGCACTCAGATAAATGAATATCAAAACAAATGCTCCATATACTGTACTCTGAAGGCCACCAGCTCTAATTCTGGTGAGCTGTCAAAGGGAACAAGTTACACAGGAAAAGACCTTCCATTGAAGATACCCTGCAGCTTTCCCTACAGAGTTTTGTCCCAGGAACCAACAGCTGCAGCACTTCAGTTGATTCTAAATGAGATAAAGTGTGAGTAAAGGGCGTTTTCAAGTATTCAGGAGCGAATTACAGAAATTGGAGATGTTTTCAGAAGGTCACTTGTCCATTTTTGTTCAGGGTTAAATGGCGACATAAAACTTTCCCTTTTTATTTATTATGCATTTGGGTACATAGCATTAAAATACAGCAGTCACAGGCTATTCTGGGATAATTTGTTCCCTGTGAAACTTAGTTGGGGTGCAGCAGAAAGCTACCAAACCTATTAAAATGTCTCTTATCAACCTCCCATAAAGACACATGTACCAAAGCACCATTCTCCACAGAATGTAACGCACATCTCACATTCAAAAACTAGGACTTTGGGATTAATTAAAATCCCCTCTCATCCTACCCCCCCTATTTTGAAAGTCTTTTCTTCCCCTTCCTAGTTACTGAACTATTCAACTACAGCGGAGAACAATCAAAGGCAACAACAAGAAAAGAACACTTAACCGGTATGTGAAGAGTATATGTTCTCAGCTGGATGATATTTTCATTCTTGTGTGTATCTTAATGGGCACTTCCACATTCATTTGTATTTAAATCAGCTAAAAGGTAGTAAGAACCCACTCATCCAAACAAAGACACTTACCTGCGTAGCCATTTTGCCATAGTCAATCCATCGCAGTGTGGCAAAGTTGGTGGACTCAGCGCAGTTGAAGCCGTGGTTGAATCCTGCGTGGTAGCCATAAGGAAATGTGATCATAAACTCGCCAGCCTCTTGGGTGATCTGATTAAAAATAAAGGAGAAAGAGATAAAACTGTGATCCCTTGGGGATATCTGGTGGCCCCGCGGTTTGAGAACTGGGTTTAAACTTAAGGAAATCTGTGAAAAGTCAACTTTGTCTCGATCCAGCGTCTATGAGTATTTGTTTGTGTGACAAACAAAAACTAAAACTTTTATTCTAAAGTAGAGAACAGAGAACTGAAAGGTCAGCGGGTGTTCCTGCTGAAGATACAAACAGGCATTGGTAGACTAACGGAAGAAGAAAGGAAGTTTGCACAGAGCCTAGCCACGCTAACTAGCTGCCTACACACAGTGTCATCATCCATACTTATAAATAGTTAATCCTGGTAGATGGAGGAGCAGACTCTTGGGTAAAAGGTAGAACTAACCCCATTGTATTGTTTTTACAGCGATTAAAATACTTCCAGAGAAAAGGATGTTAAAATGGATAGTAGCTGTCAGGGAGCTCTGAATCCTTGTCACTTTAAACCATTCAGTTTAAACACCACCACCTGACTCTCAGGGTAGAGTTTAAAATTATAAAATTGGTCCCAGGGTCTAGCATCCCCAATGCCCTAGAGATCTCTAGACAGTGAGTAGTTTGGCTGATCGTAGCACCAAGTCTACATAAGTGCATAATCTCTAGTTGTCTAGCCATGTTAGAAGGATTAGGCAAACCTGTATTTTCCTCCCAAATGTGCCCATAATGTTACTGCTTCTACTTGGAAATGAACCTACCTTTCATGTAGCTTAGCTTTAAACTAATTCACATCATTCACTCACCCCAACACATTAGCCTCATTCTTAGCGGTACATGCATAACAAGGCAAATAATAGAAAAAATGATACTCTATTATTTACTTATTAATGTGTATTTTGTTTTTAATTTCATCTATGTACACTATTGACTTAAGGAACTGAAGGAAGCTTAAAAGTCACAGAACAAAAAGCTTTAGAGATGATAGCTGCAGTCAGAAAACACTCAAAATTACGTGGTTCCCACAAAAACTAGTGATTTAAAATTACTGGGGAGTAGGGAAGTGTTGAAAATCTGGCTGATCAGATTTATATTATAAAGATACTTAGCCCTATATCAGTGCTTTTACATTAATACAACATCTCAGGAAGGCCGGTGGTAGCATCTCCACCTTAAAGATTGAGAAAGAGGCAAAATTTGATCTGACACTGTCTTTTTAAATACAAAAAGTGTTGGCTGATCCTTTACTATATGAGTAGTTATATGGCTATCAGTTATACTCAAGATACTTCCTATCAAGAGGAACTCATTAGTTCACAGCCTAAAAAGGATTCTAGGAACTTTCAGCCATACTAAAAATATGCCTGGATAGTAAAAGATTGCAAGTAAAAAAAAAATTCAACCTTTTGAGGCTTCATATGAGTTTCAACACAATCATGAAATATCAAAATCAAAGAGGGATGGGAGAGGGGGTGCTAAAGTCAGCCAGGTTCTACATACACTTATGTTTGAAAAGCTGGACAAAGAAAATATTCCCTCTGTTGCAGATTCCCAATTCATTCCTTTTTTAAGACTTAGCAAAGCCCTACTCAAAATGGTCTTTCTGGTTGTCTCAATGAACAATGCGAACATCCTTTCAAACTAAGAGCTACTGCACCTCAAAACTTAATCCATCACACATTAAACAAATGAAGCACCAGCCAGAAAGAAGGTGGAGGAAAGAAGTTTAAAAAGACAACGTTCAAATTGCTTGCCTTCTTCAGATCACTGGGAGATCGAAGTGTCCAATCTGGACTAAACTGCACTCGAGCAGCATACTGCAGAACACTGATACTTAAAGACTGTCATCTGAATAGGACCCTCACCACCAAACAAGAGTTATATGCTGCACATACAATGCTGCTTGCAATATGAATGTCTCTTCCTGTGTATTTTATGTAAGGATTTCTATTCTTCTCAGCTCACTCGATGTAAGACACAGACAATGCCTATGAGGGAACTAAATTAGAGAAGTATCAGAGAGGGACAGACCTGGATCAATGTCTGTGGAAGGATTCAAAAAGGTAATTTTAAAGAAAGTTTCCCACTTCTAATAATGTGGCAATGCTGAGTTTGCACAGAACTGAAATACAAACCCCTTCTTGTCTTTTCAATACTGTTAATTGCATCAGAATAAAGAAAGATTATTACAAGAAAAGCTGTTCCAAGAGGATTCTGTGGGTTTTCTGGATGAGAGAAACGTGAGTCCGGTCTCTACCCAGCTTCATGGAGCATCCTCCCAACCAGCCCCTTCATAAATCAAGGCAAAGCTGCAGATTGCTAAATTAAGAAGGCGGAAAGATTATGTTCCTGTCAGAAAATCTACATCCTGGTGTCTTCATTTCAAGCCCACAGTGTATGTCCTCCATGTCACCGCTGTCAACATTATCCCAACAATAAATTAGAAAGCACTCAAGATGATGGATAGGCCATGTAGAAAAGTAATAACTATTGAGGGAAAGCCAGCACAAACTGCCACTCACGGAGAAAGCCCTGAATTTACTGACTTCTGCAAGAGCTTGCAGAATAAATGGAGAAATCAATAGGGGATTACAGAAATACACATTTTTAATTATTAAAAAGCTCTGGTATTGATCTGCTTTTTTTCCAGAAGTAAATACCATTACAGAGATTTATAAATGTGTGTGTATTCACTTGTTTGAAGTCTGCCAGGAATTTAGATGAAGGGATCCTGCCTGTATTTTTAGAAGAAGAGAAAAAACATTTGTCTTTCCCTGTAAAATACTGTATTTGAAGCTGCTACTTCTGGTTAGGATTCATCCCGAGGGGGGCTGCTCAGACTAAAAAGGTCCTCCCCCCCAACCCCACCCTTCACTGTTAAGGGCCTTTCAGTGAGTGCCTCAGTGATAGGAGGAGAAGGGAAGCTGTTATGAAAGCACATCCCTACCCCTTTCTGCAGGTCAGACTTCTGAGATTTAGACTGTTAAACCCCCCCCCCCCTTTAAAAGGAGAGTTCAGTCTTCAAAACGGTGCTGTTCTTTATGCTGGTCTCTCTTGGCTTTTAATAGAATTCAATGACAGACTGACTCTGCTAACACTGGCACAAGACAGACTGCCCTCGTATTTCACTGTTTTTTATATATACTCAGTAGAAAGCCTTATCTGTCGGACACTTGCACATTTTCTTTTCTTCACAAATCAAATTATTTGGGGGAGGGGGACAGGGGATAACAGCTAGGAAGATGGAAAAGTGAATTTCACCAAGCAGTGAATTGAAAATCACTTTCCATATTATCCTTATGATCATGTTGTTCAATACACACTTCTTAGGATCAGTTGAGAGAGAGAGACCCTTCTTTTACAAACTGTCTTACAAGAACACCACTAGATATTTGGTTAGTTATTGATCAGAAACCATTCACTTAGGATGTTCTTTAGCCATCAGTGTGACTTTTGCACCAACCACTAAGTAAATGGAAAAGCAGGCATACTGCAACAGTTTTGTGACACAGAAGACACCATAACCTGGAAAATGCAACAAACTGAAATTTTGTTGGATGTTTTTTATATTTACTTTAAGTTTTGGACTTTGACAGAGGTAAAAACAATGCCCTAGCAGGCTGCCTGAATGAAATATCAGAAACTATTTCCCCATTTCCTGCTCCTTCTTTGCAGTAGGTCAGCATGACACTGGAGGGACACAGTGGCAAATTCCTCTTACTAGAAGATAGTCAAAAAGGTGTACGAGGTTCCTGATTTTTTAATTTCATCACCATTCTGAGATGCAGCAATGACCAATCTTTAGGCTCAATTCAGCTGATTATGTTTACTGGGACCTGAGCTTCTAAACTCAACGATATCAGAATAACGTGAGAAGCAAGATCTAGAGTTCAACCAATACAAGCGTGCAAGGGAATGCAAAGGAGAAATCCCTAAAACGTAACAGTCAGATTTTCAAAACTCAACTGCCATTTAGGCTCCAAAATAAACAACCAGGTGCTCTTTTGAAGATCTCTGGACCCACATTTCAAGGTAAGCAGTGGGGATAGTGAATTTCCAAAATCCTTTATCAAAAGGAATAAATAATTCCCCAAATGGCCACTTATGCATTACCCTTGGACACACCCCATATTCTCCACATATTGCTCCAGCCCATCCATCTATTTTCTCAGACAGTGAATTTACACTGTGGGCATCTTAAGAGGATATTCAAATCCCAAGTTTGGGTGCTCCCACTGGCGTTTAGCTGTGTAAAGCAAGTATTTATGTGCTTCCATGTGAAAGCTGGGCTCCACAAGTGAAAGTATGAAAACACATTAAGGATTCAAGTTTGCTGACCTCTTATGAACAGCAATTTAATATGGACCGGTGTGTGCAAACTGGGCCCCAGTCAAATGTCTGATGCTGAACCACAAGCGTCACATTGCCTCTCACAAGCTTCCACTGCACTGACAGCAAGTCCATCTGAGAAGTCAGATGATTGCACTTCAAATTTCATTCATCACAGCCTTTCGCTAGGAAAAATGAAGCGGCTTCTGGAGCAGCAAATTGAATGAATTCATAGTCTTGACGCTGTACAAGAGCCAGGATCTTTTATTTCCAAATGGATATTAATTCCATCTCAAAGTATCATGGGTCCTTTCAACTCAGTTCTGTACTCTGTCTCAGACACTAACTCTAGCAAAATCCTTACTTTACTTAGAAGAAAGCATGGTGGCAATATTCTCATTCAGAAATGGGGATGAAAAAGGACAAAATTAATAAGACACACACACATACCACCACCTCCACCCTTATGTTTATGTTGGCAGAATGCTTTGGGATGCTCAGATGAAAGATGGTACTCGAGTACTACAAGTACTTTACAAAAATTTGTTTCAGCCAAGCCCTGAATGCTAATTTTTAAACAGCCACCTGGTTTTAACTGATAGTATATATTTTACATAACATTGCATTGAGAAATGAAGTATTCTATTCCCCAGACTGCCTGCCCTGAAACTGGTTCCTTTAAGCAGAGGAGAGCATACCCAGGCTGTCAACACACCTACAGACTTCTCTTAAAACAGCCTGTGTACATACCCGGTCAAATGGGATGCCATATTTCTTCAAGATGGAGGGTGAAATGAGGGTCATCTTGTGGCGAAGGAAGGCATCACATCCCTGAGAGCTTCCTGGGAAAAATCCTGCAGAGGGATTCAGAGGAAAACAAAACATCACCACAGGCAGATTTGCCCAGCAAGATATACCCATTAACCAGCAAACAGACAGCAAAATGTTAATCTGCCCAAACATTTTGCAGACAGTTGAAACAACAGATATACAATTGCAGGTTGTGGCAGGATAAGTAGCAATGCCCTCCCTGCCTAAAAAAATGTGACAGGGACAACAGTGGTCTTAAAATAGCAGTCTAACAAGTATTACCCTTTCACAAGCGAAGACCAGCCTCCTGAACACTACTGAAAACTAGAGAGGAAGGGGCACAAGACACCTCATCTTGGGCCATACTGATACTTTATACATGATCAGGGGCCTCAAAATTCCAGTGTCAGCCATCTTCCCTGCAACCTATGGTTTTCCTGGCCTGAGACCTTATGATATTCCAACCTGCTACAGGTTATCCACAAAGCACTGCCAATAAAGGTTTGCAGCTCAAATATTGTACACTGAGCCCTAGGAAAGTGATTAATAACTAGGATCTCTTACAAATACTGTCTGGTCAGTGCCTACACATACTCCCATTTCCAATAATATAGTGTCTGAAATTTCAGAACAAAACGTTCATCCTCACTCTTAGAAGTTGTCTACCTTATACGACCCCCCAATCAGCGTAGTATCGGAGTGCCTCCCAATCTTTAATGGGTTTAACTTCACAGCACCCCTGTGGGGTAGGAAAGTGCTATAATCTCTATTTTACAAATGGGGAACTGAGGCACAGAGGCGAAGTGACTTGCCCAAGGTCACATATGGCAATAATTGCTGTACTTCAGAATGATGCCTAGGGCAGGGGTAAAAAGAGAAGCAAAACCCCACACATTTAAGAACTGTCCAGTGTATTTTATTACTGTTACCCTCATCCTCCCTCCTAGTGCTTGTCACATACATTCATCTTAAACTGTCTTAAGCCCTTCAGGGCAGGGACCATATCTCCTAATGTTTTTTATGGCACCTAGCACGATGGGAGACCCCAATCCTTACTGAGGCCTTCAGGCACTAACAATATAAAAAATAACAAGCCTCGGTAAAGCTTGGTCTTCTACTGATGTGCCCGCCCTTTACCCTCCTGGTAACAACACTACTGCATTGTTCTCAAACTTACTTGATCTCACACACTCCTTCTTTGCACTGGTAGTACTTTACACCCTCATCTCTCCTGCCACACAAGTACATATACCAATTAAAAAAAAAAATCAACATGCAACTCTCGCTAAATATTAAAAACAGTAAAGCATTGGTTCAAACAGAACCAACAATCCACTGTAATATGAGCAAAAGCAAACCTGTGATTATGGTCGGTGCTTACAATGAAATGCACACCATGTTGTAGCAAATGGATTAACACACACACACACACACACAGTAACGACTTTGCATAATGCTAGGCAAGCTAAACAGTCAAATGCACAGCGCCATCCGAGGACGTGGTATGTCTGGAGGAATCAGCTTTTGCTAGTTATTCATTGCTGTGGGTAAAATGTGCACGGCAGTAAGGTTTTTATTTTTCCCCCTAAAGCATCTCGCATCCCCTTTAGAATACATTTCGTGCTTCCAGGGGAGCCCGCCCCCAAGTTTGAGAACCTCTGTTCTAGACAATGTTTCCTGTTGCAGATGGCTGATTAAACCAATCCAAATTAGGGGCGGAAGGGAAAAAATACACCATGGGGGGAAGGGGGAATATAACCCGAGCCCTGGAAACAAAACTAAATTGATGGCATGCACTGGAGGTGGTTTTAGAAAGTGCAAAGGATTACTGGATTCCGGCAACACTTTTTTTTTTTAATACTAAAAGCATTTCAATTAGAATTATGACTGCCTGCCACCCAGTTTGTCGTTCCTCTCTGCAGTTCCTCTTTTTAATGCACAGTTTAAGTAGCTCTCATTAAAGCTACTAATAAAGGAGCACATTTTAAGTGATTAGCACCAATAACGTGGCAACACATTAACGTTCTCTCCATGGGCTCCACAACTCTCCCAGAGAGCCCGTTTATAGCTCAGCTATTCATTTTCCATATTAATCGCAAACTCATTTCACTGTACCAAACATCTCCATAATACAGTCCATTGACACACCAGTGGGGGGGGGAGGGGGATGTTTAAAAAGTGACATTCTTTTCTGAACTAAAGGGATGGTGTGGGTGGGAAATGGGGGAGTCCAAAATGAAAGACCGGGTCATTAGCAATATATAATTGGTTTTTGTCTCACTGTCAGTAAAAAGTATATTACAAAAGAGAATTTTAAAAAGTCAAGGGATATTTTCTAGTCTGGTATAAAATTCCATTTCTATATGACATCTGCATTTATGGGCTTTTTTTTTTTTAATGGCTGAAATGGTAGTTTCTAGCAAACCTGACATATGATCACAGACAAAAAATTGTATGATCCATAATTGCTTTAAAGCCCTAATTTCTCAGGTAGTAGTTTTCAACGTTATCTCTGTTTATATAGTGTCATTGGTGTACATGGCTCTTAAAAGCCAAGAGAACAAGACTCCCTTCCCCTGGGAAGCCCATACACATTTAGACTAGTCTTGACCCATGATTGGGTTTTTGTGGTATGACATGATCGGTAAAAATGTTATGACTATCAGTGAGAAATGTTAATATTATAAATGTATTTTGGTGGTTAGCACCGGATTAAAAACGGAATAGAAAACAGTTTTCCAGACTGTCTATTTTCCCACCCTCTTTTGCATAATGACTGAACAAGGGAGAGACATCTATAGGATAATGACTGCTTGAAATCTATAGCTGAAAGCTTGCCTCACTAAATGGGAGATTTGGTTTTTTTAGTTAGTAATTCCAGAGCAGGGGCTTTGGTTGGTACTGATTCCCTACTCTACAGAGCCATGTGTGCCTATAATATTTGTAAGTACAAAGAGACAGAACTCCATGGAGGAAAAGGAAAAAAACAAAAGTATAAATATCCTTTCTGGAGCCAGTCACCAAAACAGAGGATCTTCCCATGCTAGTCTTCTCCCATTTAAAATCCACACCACTATTACCTCCCAAAATGGCGATGCTATGCTTTCTCCACACCAGTGAGGCGCTGGTGCCATATAGGGTGACCAGATGTCCTGATTTTATAGGGACAGTCCCTATTTTTGGGTCTTTTTCTTATATAGGCTCCTATTACCCCATCCCCACCCCACCCCACATCACTATTTTTCACACTTGCTGTCTGGTCACCCTAGTGCCATAATACACTGGAGGTGGATAGCAGCACATGGGCCGACCTTGGTGGCGTGTCAGGCAGGTGTGTATAGCAGCTGAGGGTCAGAGGCTCTCTGGGAGGCCAGCAAAGTACAAGAGGCCTGGTTGGAAATGGTCCTTGGATATGCATATGCACCCAGTCAGCCTGTTGTCAATTTCACTGGCTCAGTTGGCAGGCAGCTCTTTAGATGTCTGAAGTCTGCAGGGGGTTATGGAATCTAACAAGACAAGACACCCATTCCTGTAAAACACAGGGATTCCAGGGCAAGCCCTGAAAACGGGGTAATTCCTGGTTTGGAGGGATATAGAAAAGATCTGGGTTAAACCTATAAACCATTGTATCTGAATCAGTGGAGCTCAGAGAGGAGAGAAGATGCTTTTGTGATCTGTTATGGGGCAATATGAGGGATGTCAGATTTGACCTGCTGATTCTGTTATGGGGCTATTCAGTGAGCACAGGCTCTCATGATCACAGAAAGGGCACACAAAATTCTCTCACAGGAACTCTTCAAGGTTATATAGAAGGAGGTGGTAAAAGGAATATGGGATCCCATCAGCAAAGGCCTTTCAGATCTAAGTCATACAGAATAAATGTGATAGGATGCTCCCCTTTAAGAATTCTGTGACCATGTTGCAGACATCACTGTTACTTGTCCTTTTTTCTTTATATATTAATAAACTGTCCAACATTTCTCATCTGTTCTACCTTCCTCTTTTGAGTGATTCTAAAAAGAGTGGAAAACTGGATGAACTGTTACTAGGAAGACCAGAGTACACATTTAAGAGCAGAACATGAAGGGAACTCTTTTCATGGTATTAAGCATAAGGTTACTACATGGTACTTGGCTGGAAAAGACCTATTACATTGAAAGGATACAATGCTTAGTTAGTGGGACCCAGCTCTGTCGATGTATGAGCTCTGACTCCACAATGCACTGGAGAAAACTTACACTTGAATATATCAAACTCTATTCCTTGCTACCCTTCCCCCTTCTGTTCCCTTATTTTTAATCAGATGAAAATAACTGGCTCTAGAATATAGCACACTCAGGAAGAGTGTGCCCCATTGTTGCAGTTAGCCTTGGTTGTGTCCCCGCATCTTTTTATTTTTTAACATGAAGTTTATTATAAGGAGAGACACAATCTATCCAGTAAACATCCCTCTAGTAACAGGAATGCCACCAAAGAGGGTATGCATGTCATTACATACATCATGAAGAGAGAACTCCAATAATTATAGCCCCTGTATCCACCATTACTGAGTTTGTAAGCACTTTTTTAAAATTAAAAATACTCAGCAACGATCAATACAAATGCAGTTTGTATTTAACAGACTTATGAGGGTAGCTAAAAAAATACTACAATACTCTCCTTCAGCAGTAGGGGAAGGCAAGTTGCCACAGACGCTCTAGTGATGGCCCTCCACATAAAGGGATCAGTAGAGCTCTCATCTCACTGAGGCAGGCTTTAACATGGCATCAGTTGCACATGGAGATGCAAGATGGGTTTCTGATTGAAATTCATGCCCAGGACAACCGAGTGGTTTGGTCTCAAAAGCTCAAAATGAAAGTTTTTTTCATCAGTTTTAGTCTGGCCTTGGTATGTCAGGAGAGTGTGGCTATGAAAAGCAGCTGCACCAGTATTTACTGTTTACAGAAATAGTGATGAGACAACAAGGTTTCAGCCCTCAACAGCCATGACTCTGGGTCTAGTACAGCCAATGCAAATTCACTGCGCAGCTCTAAACTACACTCAGTCTCAGCAACTGCAACATTAACAAAGTGGCAGCTAAAGCTTACCTTTTGCCAGGCGTTCCAATCGCTTGCCGTGTTCTGGTGGTATGGCATACCTAGGGAAAAAACAACACACTCATCAGGAAAACAATCTCAAATCAAGAATACAGCCTCAGAATGGAAACAGATGGGGGCGAATGTCATCACTATTACAGTTCAGCCCCAATCTGCAAACGAAAGGAGGACATACAAACAAAAAAATGTAGAAGTGTGAAAGGTATTGATAAAAACATGAATACATTTCTAGGAAGAAAGCCAGATTGTAACTGAAGGAGCTGAAGTTCTTGGCAACTTCATACGAGTTCTTTTTTTCTGCAGTATTATGATGATGTAGCATCACAAGATGTCACAGAGAGTGATTCATAAGCTAGACGAGAAAGGTTTTAAATGAGATTTAATGAGGTAAAATGGTGATACAATGCAGCCAAGCCCAGGAGTAAACAAGTATGGAGAATGAATTAAATTTTCTTTAGTTGAAAAGTTGCATACAAGATAAAATTGAACTTAACTGATAAGAAGCTCTAAGCTAAATATCTACTTTATGAATTTATATGGCCTTTATCGAAGTAGTATCTAGGCACTCAACATAGGCAAAAGTTCAGCAGAACATATGGGACAGGAGCCCAGTAATTTATATGCTTATTTTTGATCTAAGAGATTGTCCCAAGGGTTACAAAATCCTTCATTCAAACAGAAGAGAGGATGGTTCAGTTCTAAGTACCTGTTCCTTAGCCAAATATCATCAATGACTACACAGAGCTAGAAATGGGCCTCTCCTCTCATTAGAAAGATGCAGAATCTATCTTCTCTCTTGGGAAAGGGGCAGAGAGGGCCACAATAGATTCTTAATATCTGTACTACCACCAAGAACATTAAAAGAACATTAAGGTCACAGTCACAAAGTCAATCATTTAGAAATCATAAAGTGCCACAATTTCGGGTGCCTATGCTGGTTAACGTTTGGCAAAATTATAGGCAACTGAAAACTGTGTCTTATGATAGGAAGAGTTGGGCAATCCTAATAAGCAGTGCTACCAAGCTCTCAATTACATTAGAAAGTCTACATTCCTTCTAGAGGCCAGTCCCCTTCATATTGTTCCTCAGTTCTAAGAGTCATTTATCCAGACTGCAAAGAGTAACAGGGGGAAAGTCATATTTCAAACTTTCTTTGTATGAAACCAAAGTGAATTTCCGCATATAGCAATCTGGAGGTGCATGATCTAATGGAGAGAGGCTAACAGGCGGTGCTTCAAGATTTAGCCTCTAAGCTGATTTAAACTGGCAGCTTTAAAAATAAATAAATAAATAAATAAACAAATAAATCCAAGAAAAACACCATGTAGCATTTAATATTACAGAATAAGATATTAATGTGCTCCCAGTACCTTTTGACAGCACTTTAAATTGTACAATTATCAAACAATTTCATTTGTCTTGGATAAAGCTAGTAGCTTTTCTTTTTAAATGGTCATTTATCACTTACATAAAAGTGATAAAAATAATCCTAATCCAAAACTCCTTTGTGGGATTAATGTCCCTTAAATATGGGAAATGAAACATTCCATTCCTTCTGGGAAAATAATGAAGGATTGGGAAAGAACTAATTTATGTCTACAAGGCTGCTGCTGATTAATGTAATATCCCCAGTCTACAATGCTACTTTCACTTAATTAGTGCCTGTAATTGGGAGTTGTAAAGATAAGATTAATTGAATCCGGGGGATGTTAAAAGTTTAATACATTGAAACATGGTCATTGTGTTATCTGAAACTGCAGACTGCAAGAAGCTGAGCTGAGTCCATGGAGAGCCTGAATAAGAGTTGCTTGGATAGGAACACAGCAGAACTGAATTTCCAGTGTGCTCAAAAAACTAAAGTGTAAAAATCTATAGGTCAACATCCCGCCACCACCACAAAACTCGCAGGAGCACACAGTGCAACAATTGGTTCAAAATTTATAAAACTTTTTATTCTGATCAGACTACTGCAAAGAAGAGATGCTGTGCCATCTTACAGATTTACTCTTGGCAAGCAAAAAAAATCAGTCAAAGTGGAATTAAAAGCAGGCTAAATTTTGCCTTCAGTTACACCCAACACAATCCCACTGAATTCAATAGGGTTGCACCGATGTGTTTGTAGCAGGAATTTGGACAATTCTGTTTTAAGACCAAAAAGGAGGGAAACTTTTCCTTTCAACTGTAAGTATTGTGTAGATTTGAGCTAACAAAGCCTATACGATCAGACATGAAATTATCAATCAAAAGGCAGAAGAAAAAGGAGGTGACAGAGATTAGAAATTGCCACAATCAAAAGAATTACTATAATTATATCAGTGAAAGGTCTGGCTATCATAGATGGCCTAATAATGACATTATCCTCCTGCATTCACTTGGCTAGCACTATGAAAAATGGCAATTGCTTTAGGGATAAAATCTTTGACAGAGGTAGCTAGAAAAAAAAAACTACCATTCAATAGCAGCTGCTGTAACCTCTTTCAGGTACTGAACCCATAGCTTGGACTCTGGTCAACAACAGAACATTTTTAATTTCCAAGACAGATGCTTTACTATACACTATCTCTGCAGGTACAACAAGATTACTTTCTGTACATGATCCTCTTCCTCATGGCACATGCATCACTTTAACACTTGGAGATTTCTACCTAGTGCTAAACAGTAATTTAATTTCACATTTAAAGCACTCTAGTTCTCATGCTGAGAGACAGACAACTTTGATGTTTGTCCTCAGGTTAAAACATCAAAATGTCATGAAAATCAAAATACTAATTAATTAACCTCAGGATGAGGTGTCAAAACAAAGGGAGATGTCAACTGCCCAGAAACATAAGGCTGGTCTACACTGAAAAGTTACATCGGCATATCGGTCTCTCTCAGGGGTGTGAAAAATCCACCCCCTGAGAGACGAAGTTAAGCTAACGTAACCCCCGCTGTAGAACTGGGTCAATGGAAGAATTTTTACATCAACCTAGCTACAGCCTCTCGGGGAGGTAGATTACCTACCTTCCCATTGCTGTAATAAGGCTATGTCTACACTACCGCGGTAAGTCGACCTACGCTACACAACTCCAGCTACATGAATAACATAGCTGGAGTCGACAAAACTTAGGTAGAGTTACTGCAAAGTGTACACCGTGGGGGGTCGACAGGAGAAACTCTCCCGTCCTGGCTGTAGTGTAGACACAGCCTAAGTGTCTATACTGAAGTGCTACAGCAGTGCAGCTACAGTGCTGCTGCTGTAGTGTTTTAAGTGTAGATATAGCCATAGCTTCTGCTAGTTGCTCCAAAACCCCTTCAGCACTGCAGGATTTATTCATCTGACCGATAAGTGGCCGCAGCAAGTTTTGAGAGATAACAATCTTATACCTCTATCATCTCTCTAGTTTTCTGCTTTGGTGGACCAGTTGCCTCCACCTCTCTAGAGAAGCATCCTGTGGGGCACACAGGTTAACAGTAAGAGATGGCCATTTATTTCAGAGCAAAAAGGGCCTGTTTTTTTATGTTGGCAACTTGTGGTCCTAAAGCAACTCTCGCTGAAGATATGAAGACAAGTAACACCAAATAAACTGTTGGAGCTCTGAATATGTGCTTCTTTCAGGAATAAGATTTGTCAACAGATAGAGTCCTGCTTTGACAATTAAGGGAACTGGTCCCCTCAAAAGCAGTGTGCAATCTAACAGAATCATAGAAATGTAGGGCTGAAAGGGATCTTGAAAGATCATCTAGTCCAGCCCCATGCAGAGGCAGGACCTAGACCATCCCTGACAGGTGTCTGTCTAACCTGTTCTTAAAAACCTCTTGATGACAGGGATTCCACAACCTCTCTTGGAAGCATATTCCATTGCTTCACTATCCATATAATTAGAAAAATTTTCCTAATATCTAACTTAAATCTCCCTTGATGCAGAGTAATCCTATTATTTCTTGTCCTACCTTCAGTGGACATGTCGCCATCATCTTTATAACAGCCCTTAACGTATTTGAAGACTTTTTTCAGCTCACACTTCATTCGACTTTTCTCAAGACTAAACATGCAGTTTCTTAAATCTTTTCTCATAGGGCAGGTTTTCTAAACTTTTTATCATTTGTGTTGCTCTCCTGTGGACAAGCTAGACAGACTCCAGATCTTTCTTAAAGAATGGTACAACACTCCAGATGAGCCCTCAGCATTGCTGAGTACAGCAGGTCAATTACCCCCTGTGGTCTTATATACAACAATCCTATTAATACACCCCAGAATGATAATAGACTTCACAACTGCATCACATTGTTAGCTCATATTCTATTTGTGATCCACTATAACCTCCACATCCCCTTCAGCAGTACTACCGCCTAGACAGTTATTCCCAATTTTATAGTTGTTCATTTGATTTTTCCTTCCTAAATGTAGTATTTTGTGTTTTATTTGCATTTCATCTAGTTCATATCAAACCAATTTTCCTATTTGTCACGGTCATTTTGAATTCTAATCCTGTCCTGTGAAGTCCTAGCAACCCCTCCTAGTTTGGTGTCATCTGCAAATTTTATAAGGACACTCTTGACTCCTTTATCCAAGTCATTAATCAAAATATAGAATAGTACTGAACAGACCCCTGTGGGACCCCACTAGATAAATCCCCCAGTTTGACAGCAAACCATTGATAACTCCTCTGACTACACTCTTTCAATCAGTTCTGCACCCGCCTCACAGTAATTTCATCTAGGTCACATTTCACAAGTTTGTTATAAGAATGTTGTGAGACAATGTTTAAAGTCTTACTAAAAATAAAGATATATTGTGTCTAGAGGTTCCCTCCCTCCCCATCCACTAGGCCAGTAACCCTGTCAAAGGTGGAAATTAGGTTGGTTTGGCATGATTTGTTCTTAACAAATCAATCCTGGCTATTACTTATAACCCTATTATTCTCAAGGCACTTACAAATCGATTTTTTAAAAACTTGTTCCAGTATCTTTCCTGGTATCAAAGTCAGGCTGACTGGACTATAATTCTCTGGATCAGTGTTTCCCAAACTTGTTGTGCCGCTTGTGTAGGGAAAGCCCCTGGCAGGCCGGGCCAGTTTGTTTACCTGCCGCGTCCGCAGGTCCAGCCGATCGCGGCTCCCAGTGGCCGCGGTTCCCTGCTCCAGGCCAATGGGAGCTGCTGGAAGCGGTGGCCAGTACGTCCCTCGGCCCGCACCGCTTCCTGCAGCTCCCATTGGCCTGGAGCAGCATTTCACTGCTCACCCTGAGATAAAAGATTCTACCCATTACCATTCCTCTGAACCGTCTAGTCTCTGAAGTTTTGATACAAATGTTAGTAGTTTCCTTGTACATATAGGTTCCTTTTTTATGTAAATATCTCTGGAGTTGTAGTTATTCCCTATTCTTCCTTACAGCTTACTATTTGTATTGTTATAATACCTACAGGCCCCATCAGGGACCAGGACCCCATTGTACAAGGTCCTGAACACACAAGAGACATATTCCCTGCCCCAAGGAACTTAAGGGCCTGTCTACACCACGCAGCTTTTAGCGACAGGGCTGTGTCGACACAGTCTTGTCACTAAAAGTCAGCGTGTGTAAACGCTTGTCAGCACTTTGTCAGCACTTTTGCGGACAAAATACTTCCTCCCCCACAAGCGGCATTCAGTTTGTTGGCAGGAGAGCGCTCCTGCCAACAAAGCCGCATTCATACTGCCACTTGCCGCGGCAAAAAAACTTTTGTCTTTCCGGGGGTGGGGAGGCTTTTTTAAGCACCCATGAAAGACAAAAGCTTTGTCGACAACTTGGCAGTGTAGACAAAGCCGAAGTTTCACCTTACCCTTTTGACTTATTATGCTTCTCACAATCCCACATCTTTCCTCTAGCAACTGTAGCGCCAAGTTACAGGAAAAATTAAAAATAGCGCGCAGTCTTAAGTAAACAAGACCAAAATAAACCTGCTTTAATGCAATGGTTATAGCTGCTTGGTGAAAACTCCACTATTTTGTATCTGTACTCTTTATTTTCCTTCACTGGTAAGTATTTACAGTTGTTAGGACCGACTCTTTCCTTGTTGTTTGCAGCTCTCACTGTTCTGATCTCTCCAGTTCACTATGCAGTGTAATTCTCTCCTCCTGAGTATTTTTTCTACCCCTCTAATTATGAACACGGTTGAATTTATTTTAAAAAAGTCAGACGGATAGACAAAAAGCAGATTTACAAGGGGAAGACAAAGAACAGGAGTACTTGTGACACCTTAGAGACTAACAAATTTATCTGAGCATAAGCTTTCGTGGGCTAAAGCCCACTTCATCAGACAGGTACTGAGATTTTTAGTTTATCTGACCAAAAGAACCCCTGGTATCCTGAAAGGATCCTGAGCTGAGCTATAATCAGCAGGAAGTATCATTCTTGACAATTATCTGATGCTTCACTATTGACAGAAGCAGCTTTGTGAATAGCTCACACTGAGTACAACCAAAAGTTAAGGGAATAATCAGCCTAACTTTGATCTAACCTTGATATGATGCTACACTGAACCATTACAGATTAGGGAGCAGGGATTTTCCACTCTGCACTGAACAGCTTCAAAACTAAACAGAAGGGATGGTGGCAGCATAAACTATTTTAATAACCCTCAATAGGAACAACCCCTTTTTATAGACTGATTCTGCTATTGAGAAGACATCTGAGGGGTCTCAAAAGGGATCACTGAAATGGTCTCAGTTTTACCCAGTGTAGCAAGATGAGAGATCTCCTCCCAACCATTGCTTCAAGATTCCAGAATATCTTATTAAAGCTCTTTCTAATGTGGTCTTCAGAGTCATAGGGTCTCTCCAAAACCTGATTCCGGCCTCATTTATTGACAAAAAAATTCAGGACCTCAGGTTCAGGAGGTGCTCAATCAAATGCTGAAGTTGTGTTAGACGGTAATTTCCATAGAGAGGTGGATCTTTCCCCCTTTAGAGAGAGACTTTAACTGGACAATCCCCTTTCTATCCTTAAGATGAAAGCATGAAAAAGATCCCGCATATTTGCAATGGAGGATGCTATTAATAGTGTAATTTTCTTAGTGTTTTGTTTATTCCCCTGGAATGGCTTGATGGATGTGAATAATTATCATACTATAAAAGCCAGCAAATGTGCTGTTTTCTATCACTCTAAATCATCAAACAAATAAAGTGTGAAACAGCATTTTTGAATACAATTTTCCCCTCTAATGGCTTAGAATTATTATCAGGAACAATGAAAATAAATAAGCAAATGCCTTGCAAATTAAAAATTAAATGCATGTGTCAGGAAAGAGGCACAGACCAACCATCTTGGGGTACAAGGACCAGTTCAGAAGCCATTAAAAGATAACAGCAGGGGATTCACTTTTACTTCTAGCGTCAGGTGTTCCTAAAGGGACTTTCCAATCTAGCCTATATTCTACCCTCAAGGCTGCTGCTTAGGGGCAGCGGGAAAAAGACATTTTAATTTTTTCTTGTTCCCAGTCACTGCAAGCTATTAAAAACTTCTCCACATCAGAACATAGCTGCCTCAGGCACTCAGCCTGTTCACGCCCTCTCCACTGGGGTCTCCCTCTTTAAACTTAACTGCTTCCACTTGAAGCAATTCCCTAGCTTCTACAGAGCACCAGGCCATCTCTTCCCTCCATCCAACCTTCCTTTGAAGCTTCCAGACCTTTTCTTGATACAGCTGTACCTCTTATATATGCAAAATATCAGATAGATTAGATACCATACCTCATCTACCCCCACAGCATGTCAGATTTCCAGTCTTCCTTCAACAACACAGAGCAATTAAGCAGCAATTACCTTACTAAATCTTCATGCACCCTTTTTCTTCAACAGAACGGGCACCACAGGCAGGAGGTTCAACTGCAAGGCTTTTGAAAAAGTGTCACTTCAGTCCAACTCATGTTGGAGGGTAAGAAAGTTAATTTCACAGTGTCTGCACAAGGTCTGGACAAATAGGCCCCACACAGTTTAACAAGATATAATTACTGAAATGAGGAACGGTAACAAAATAGAACACCACATTTAAAATGCCTAAGACTACACATCAAGCTGAGGGTTAGTTATCTGTCTTCAAAGCAGATTTACTCATGCCAGGAATAATG
Source organism: Mauremys mutica (assembly GCF_020497125.1). Taxonomy (NCBI): domain Eukaryota; kingdom Metazoa; phylum Chordata; order Testudines; family Geoemydidae; genus Mauremys; species Mauremys mutica. Next base: position 7,602,162 of record NC_059095.1, read on the forward strand.
ACCCTTAGCAGATTCAAATGCCAACCTATGCCTCCCAGGTGACAGGCAGAATGGAAAAGCCATTATTTCAATCTCCATAAAACATAAGTGTGTCCACAAATGCATAATCTGAACCCTAACCTTCATGCCTATAGCCCTGATAGCAACAACAATGCCCCTAAGAAAATCCTTTGATCCATCAAGAACATTTATATACAACAGCAGCCACAATGAACCACCACCACCTATGGGTAGGGTCCTACCAAATTCACGGCCATGAAAAACACATCACGGCCGGTGAAATCTGGTCTCATCCAGTGAAATCTGGGCTTGTGTGCGCTTTTACCCTATCCTATACAGATTTCATGGAGGAGACCAGCGTTTCTCAAATTGGGGGTCCTGATCCAAAAGGGAGTTGCAGGGGCATTGCAAAGTTATTTTATGGGGGTGAGGTGACCCTTACTTCTGCACTGCCTTCAGAGCTGGACAGCTGGAGAGTGGCAGCTGTTGGCCAGGTGCCCAGCTTTGAAAGCAGCGCCCCGCCAGCAACAGTACAGAAGTAAGGGTGGCAATGCCATACCATGCCATCCTTGCTGCTGGCGGCAGCTCTGCCTTCAGCTGCCCAGCTCTGAATGCAGAGCTGTCGCCAGCAGCAGCACAGAAGTAAAGGTAGCAGTACCGCAACCCCATCTACCATAACCTTGTGACCCCTACCCCACAACACCTTTTTGGGTCAGGACCCCTACAATTCCAACACCGTGACATTTCAGATTTAAATAGCTGAAATCATGAAATTTACATTTCTTAAAATCCTATGACCCTAAAATTGACCAAAATCAACCGCAAATTTGGTAGGGCCCTATGGATTACTGAGCTATTTACAAACCAGTTTCCCAGCTGCTCCCTACCCCCACAAATCTACGCTCATGCTCTAGCATGAAGGTTGAGTATCTTTTCAAAGTGAAGCATTTATTATACTGATAGAAGATAACATATGTCAAGGCATCAGAGCAAGAACAGAAACCTCTTCTGTTCATTACTTTAGGATACATTGGCCAAACCAGACAGTCTCTACGCAAAAGAATAAATGGACACAAATCTGACATCAGGAATCATAACATTCAAAAACCAGTAGGAGAACACTTCAACCTCACTGGTCACTCAGTAACAGACTTAAAGATGGCCATTTTGCAACAGAAAAGCTTCAAAAACAGACTCCAACGAGAAACTGCTGAGCTTGAATTAATATGCAAACTCGATACCATTAACTTAGGCTTGAATAGAGACTGGGAATGGCTGAGTCATTACACAGATTGAATCTATTTCCCCATGTTAAGTATCCTCACACCTTTTGTCAACTGTCTAAAATGGGCCATCTTGATTATCACTACAAAAGTTTTTTTTCTCCTGCTGATAATTGCTCATGTTAATTAATTAGCCTCTTAGAGTTGATATGGCTACTTCCACCTTTTCATGTTCTGTATGTATATATATATCTCCTTACTATATGTTCCATTCTATACATCTGAAGAAGTGGGCTGTAGCCCACGAAAGCTTATGCTCAAATACATTTGTTAGTCTCTAAGGTGCCACAAGTACTCCTGTTCTTTTTACTTTAGGATAGTTTGCAACCATTGTATAGTCATTTACATAAAATAAATTAATTGCTCCTTCATCTAAGGTACACGAGTTATCCCTTCTCCCTCCAAAATGGTTCAAGTCTCTAATTTCCTCCTACTCAAAATTATATGGTTAGTCCTATTTTTTCCAGGCCAGGAAAACAGACCCAAATTAGCTTTCAAAATTAGTCAAGACCACCTCCTAATAAAACAGTGAAGGTGGTGAGACATTAGGCATGCCCACCCTCTTCCTCTCCATAAGCCAGACACTCCACCTGTAGCACTCTCAGTACTCCCAAACTCAGAAGGATCACCAGGGCGGGGCAGAAACAAGCCTGTGCTCTTTTTGCTTCTTTATAATGAAAAAGGTTGCCTGTCACGGTTTTGGGGGATATTTATTGGGTTGCTTGTTTTTTCTGTGGGGGGTTAGCATTAGAAGTATGAGGAATGTCAAGCCACTTCTTCCCTTGCTTTTGCTGAAGAGCTCCTTGGTGGGAGAGGTCACAGAGGTCACATACTACACATCCTCTACCACCTAAAATGAATGGGCAGGAGCTCTGAACCTTTAACAAAGATGTCCTTTCTCCAAAAAGTTTAAGCATTGCGTTAAATTGGTTTTAAACACAAAAACACGTAGGAGTGGAGAGGTCATTTTATCTCTCTATTTGACACTGGTGCGACTTCACTTAGAATACACTGTCCAGTTGTGGTGCCCACAATTCAAGAAGAATGTTGATAAATTGGAGAGAGTTCAGAGAATTGACACAAGGATGATTCAAGGATTTAAACATATGTCTTAGAATAGTGAGACTCAGAGAGCTCAATCTATTTAGCTTAATAAAGAGAAAGTTAAGGGGTGACTTGATTACAGTCTATAAGTAAAAGACATGGGGAACAGATATTTAATAATGGGCTCTTCAATCTAGCGGAGAAACATATTACATGATCCAAGGGCTGGAAGTTAAGCTAGACAAATTCAGGCTGGAAATAAGGTGTCAATTTTTGACAGTGAGGGTAACTAATCATTGGAACAATTACCAAGGGTCACGGTGGAGTCTCCATCACTTACCATTTTTAAAATCAAGATTGTATGTTTTTCTAAAAGATCTGTTCTAGGAATTATTTTGGGGAAATTCGATGGCACGTGTTATACAGGAGATCAAGGCAGATGATCACAATGGTGATTCTGGTCTTGGAATCTGAAGTTTTAAACACAACTAAAAATCCATTATTTTCTCAATTGCTCAGCTTTCACTATTGACTCTGGTGTTGTTTTCTTAGTTCTTCAGTCAAAAGTGTCTTTCAGAGCAGAAAATCTTGAATTTCTAACAGCTTGGGGTGGGAGGATAATCCTTAAGCAATTGAGAGAGAAAGGAACTTTTAGCCAGATTTTTAAATTTGTGTTTTTCTTAACTCCTACAACTACCTAACATACTGGGAAACAGGTGTCTTTGTTGAAGATTCTAATCACCACATTCACAGATTACCCCCCCAAGTCATCCATGAAAACCAAACATCATACTCCTGTTTCTAATGGGGGAGGGTGGGGGAAGAAATAGAAGATAACTTAACAAACAAATCCACTTTTCTGGCCTTTATCCATAATGAAAAGTGGGGAGGAGGGAGAGCACAAGCCTAATATTTTTAAAATCCTTTGTTGGTCACCTTTATTTTAAAATAAAAATTTAAAAAAAAAAAAAAACTAACCTGAGTGGGTCTCGCAAAGCACAAACAGTATTTGTGCCCTTACTAGGAAGGACAGGAGAATATTTCCAATAGTTGTCCAATCAGTGTCAACATTTGCTCTACACATTAAGGCCAACTTAAGAATGAATTAGAAACACTGCAATTGGTACAGGTTTCCCCACTAATTCACAGTCCTTCGCCACCCAAGTAATAAATTCAGTCACCAAAGGCAGGCCCCAATTCACTTACTTCTCCTCATTGATATCTGAAATTGTCTGACACTGAACAATCATCTGCTTTAAGCAACCATCTTTTAACGTCAGAGGATCACCATCCGGAAAGGAAAACCTCTGCCTCCCTGTCTGCCCCCTTCTGTTGTGAATCTTTTACATTATGAATACACACACTTGCTCTGGAGATAAGATCTCACATGGATCAGAGAGTTCCTTGTTCCTAGGAAAGAACCTTATCAAGTCTCTGCAGTTTTATCTTTAATGGATCATTTTATGGGACAATGGATGATGGAATTTAGTATCTTTAACCAGCAGTGTCAATGATTTCAAATAATGACATTTATTGAAACACACACAAGTGCACAAGATAAACACAGACTAGGGAGTATCTGCTCAGAAAACCATAATAAAGTGTAAATAGGTAATGACAGAACAAGATTACAGATACATAGACACTAAATAAACCCACATTATAAAGGCAAAGGAAAAATAAGCTCTGCAGACAGGTGGTCAAATACAATCTTCTGGGAGCCATCACCGGAGGAAGATCAGGACAAGTGACTGCAGTACAGGCTGCACAGTCACCCTTAGGCTCTCTGCAAATTGCTCTGCAAGCTGCACACACAGACCTCAATGAAATTAACATGTGCACAGCATGAACACAGATCAGATGTTCCCTGATGATTCACAGTGAACATTAGAAAGTAGCACAGAACAAGGAGGAAGCCTTTTTCTCTTTAACATGGTATTTGCTCACAGCCATCCCCAGCTGTTCAGCTGGGGTCCAAATGAGCGAGGCCTTAAGCATGGGGGGAAAAGGAAAACTTGTCAGAGTGGGATAAGCATAAGTAACACATTGAAGATTCCATATGAATTCCTTTATTTACAATAATAACTGGTGGAATCAAGATTAGAGGGTGCCTTGCTATAGGAACAGGTGCAAAAAATGAATCAAGAGAGGTGTCCTGTGTGGAAAAACTGATGTGACCTAAGAGCATCGAGAAAAATTTAAGATGTTTGCAAAAGTACGTTTGATTTCTCTGGCCTGCAACTACATGAAGTCCTCCTTTGTCTTATTATACCCCATTTAACAAACAGAAGAGCCTTATTGTTGCAGTGACAGGCAGCTACACTGCCAAAAGCGGCGCTCTAGATTAAACAGGAGCTTTCATCTCCACCTCAACAGTACCATAATTTTACAAGGCATTTTATAAATGCAAAGACGACAATGGGCCACAATCTGCTTTGTTACATCCATAGTCACAGAAGTTACTTCCAATTTATATCAGTCTAACAGTAGAATTTGTTCCACCTTCTTGCCATCCAAATCAGCCACTTCACAGTTTTCATGACAATGAGAGGTGTCTGGAGGTGGAGCCAACAGTAGTTCTGATGCAGGATTCAGGTTGTCATTGAATAAGCCTTTACAGTGGAAACAATCTGGCCTCAAGGCACAGGTTACTGGAGACTCAGTCCACCACCCACCAAAAGAAGCCTGACTTTCCCAGCCAGGGAAATTAAGATCCTTCCTTTACTCACAAGGGAGAGAAGACCACCTTGGTGCTCCTGGTAACTCTTGGCAACATAAAGGGCATTTTATACAGGAACATGCTGATGTTTCCTTATCAGAAGTTAGCTCGGGTAAAAAAGAAAATGCCAACATAACTCTTCTTTCACTGTCAGGCTGGCTATACAATCCTGTCTATCCTACATGCATAAGATCCGACCCCGTAGCCCTTGATATCTGAGACGACAGATTTGGACAAGGTATACAACTGGAAGGTGAAGTCCCTGTGAGGGGAGAGCCAAAAAGAGTGCTGCTGTGCTGTACATTTTCTACAGCTTCCTGGCTACGCTGGCCCCTTTTGTCACAGCATTAAACCATTCTCCAAGCGAGGAGTTAACACAGAGGCCTCCATCCATTGTCCCACAACAGGAAATTTAATAAATTCTTACAGATGAAAATGAAAAACCTCAACCTGTGTTATCAGCAGTTCAGTGTGTCAAATAAAAGTGCACTCACATTTCACAGATTTCCAATTCTTCTATCTTCTGGACAAGGTCCCAGTTTTAAGGACTACAAGGTCAGATTCACCCTTACAACTTATCAGCACTAACTGAAGCCGCCTTCTTACCAGTAAGGTACCTTAAAATGCCTATAAAACCTACCCAAAAAAACCGCCTCCACAATACTATCCTATACTTCCAACAGCTATTTAATGGGGGCAGAACAGAGTAGAAGTGCAGCACAGAAAGAAACATAGCGCAATGTTTAGAGAGTTGTTCATAGAATATCAGCGTTGGAAGGGACCTCAGGAGGTCATCTAGTCCAACCTCCTGCTCAAAGCAGGATCAATCCCCAGACAGATTTTTGCCCCACATCCCTAAATGGCCCCCTTAAGGATTGAACTCACAACCCTGGTTTACTGGCAGAAAGTCTAGAAAGATTAAGAGATCTATTTCCCCCTTAATGAGCGTATGTAACTCTTATTAACGTTAGCCAGAATTATGCACATGCACTGTGGGGGGAGACCACTAAGTGCCTGGCAATACGTTAACAGATGTTCTTATCCTGTACCAACTAGCCTGCAAGAGCTGTCCCCTTCACTGGGCACTGAAAAACGCATGCACCCACCTTGTTGCTCTTGGAATGGAGACAGAATAAATGCCTGCAGCAGAACAAAACAAATCTGTCCATTTGTGATGGTGGCCTCATCTGGAAGCCTCTTCCCTTTTTTTTTTTTTTTTTGGTTGCTCTTTTAAATGAATCTGAAGAGGAGAAGCAGCCCATTCTAGCAGGAACTTTACAGAGCAGAGGCTTTGCTGTGACAAACTGTATCTTTTCACACGACAATAGCACCTTCCAGTCTGAAGTCAGTATCCCTGCGCCAGTCACCCACTGCACTGAAGAGTAAAACTGAGAGGTATTCCAGATAACATACAGGTCAATGAGAGGCTTCCCTAGGTTCCTTTATGCCTCCCAACCCCCCAGGTCTAGTGAAGTGCATTTTTAATAACCTTCCTCACACAGGAGGAGGATTAAATACTCAATTCTTACATAGAACTTTGTTGGTGTAGAGCACTATAAATATCAGACACTGTAGGAATTCTGCTATTTTAAACTACTCTTTATTGCACTTATGCCATCCCAGATCAATTTCCTCTTCTGAGTAAAGAGAAAAACTTGACTCATGCCCAAATATTAAGGCGGCATGAATGAAAACAGTCGTCCAGTGCCATTGGTGGGTCCTTTCAGTCTTAGCTAGCCCATTTGCCATTGCCACATGAAGCCAGAGTCTACAAGCCCATTCTCCCACAGGGCTCAAGTCAGATCAGGCTGAGAGGGTTATATGGGGAAGGAAAACACTTCTATTTCCTTCACATCTTGTATCAATGACAGAGTGCACTGTTCAAAAGCCTAAGTTATTAAAACCCATCTGTGATCCTGTCAGACTTCCATAGATCTTCATTTCAAATCAGGTTTGAGCTTTGAGCAGACACTTGCAAAACAGAAGACTGAGTTTCGGCAAGAGCCTTCTCTCTCATCAAAGATGGGCCTCTCTCAATACAGACTGGGACTATATAGCTGTGATGAATTATTAGTGCTGGGGGAGAAGGCAGTTCATGCATTATACACTAAGCCAGCAGAATAGGAACGCATTTAGACACACTGCTGTAGAAAAAGGAATTAAATCATTAATTATTATTAATCATGTTTATTAGAGTAGTGCCTTAGGACTAACCAAAAATGGAGGGGCCCCACTGTGCTAGGCACTGTACAAACACAGTAGTAGACAGTCCTCACCATGAAGAGCTTACAACTTAAATACACAAGACAGGTACAGGATGGAGGAAAGGGGTATAACAAGCCAAATGAACAAGGCGATGACAGGAAACGTCGTATTAGCGCCATTATTTTTGGAGGACGGGGGAGGTAGTTATGAGATGAGCAGCTAACTGAAAAGAAAAGCAAGGGGAAAGGGGACATTGAAGGGAAGTGGGATGAGAGGAACAGAGCAGGGAGCAGAGGGTAAGAGGGGCAGTTGTGGAATGAAGCCGAGGTGAAGCGACTGAGGGAAGAGGATTTAGAGCAAACAGCCAATCAAACAGCTCTGAACAGCTGGAACCTCTGGTTGATTCCTCTCTGCACGGTTTCCTCAAGACTAGACAAATTAGAGGACTGGGCCAAAAGAAACCTGATGAGGTTCAACAAAGACATGTGCAGAGTCCTGCACTTAGGACAGAAGAATCCCATTCACTGTTACAGACTAGGGACCGAATGGCTAGGAAGCAGTTCTGCAGAAAAGGAGCTAGGGGTTACAGTGGACGAGAAGCTGGATACGAGTCAACAGTGTGCCCTTGTTGCCAAGAAGGCTAACGGCATTTGGGGCTGTATAAGTAGGGGCATTGCCGGCAGATCGAGGGATGTGATCATTCCCCTCTATTTGACATTGGTGAGGCCTCATCTGGAGTACTATGTCCAGTTTTGGGCCCCACACTACAAGAAGGATGTGGAAAAATTGGAAAAAGAGTCCAGCGGAGGGCAACAAAAATGATTAGAGGGCCGGAGCACATGGCTTAAGAGGAGAGGCTGAGGGAACTGGGATTGTTTAGTCTGCAGAAGAGAAGAATGAGGGGGGATTTGATAGCTGCTTTCAACTACCTGAAAGGGGGTTCCAAAGAGGATGGATCTAGACTGTTCTCAGTGGTAGAAGATGACAGAACAAGGAGCAATGGTCTCAAGTTGCAGTGGGGAAGGTTTAGGTTGGATATTAGAAAAAACTTTTTCACTAGGTGGGTGGTGAAGCACTGGAATGGGTTCCCTAAGGAGGTGGTGGAATCTCCTTCCTTGGAGGTTTTTAAGGCCCGGCTTGACAAAGCCCTGGCTGGGATGATTTAGTTGAGGGTTGGTCCTGATTTGAGCAGGTGATTGGACTAGATACCTCCTAAGGTCCCTTCCAACCCTGAGATTCTATGATTCTACGACTACCTTGTGGGGGAAGGGAGGCACCACCTGCGCTCACAGTGTGTGGGGAGATCTCCGCAGCACAGTTCTAGGGATGTGGGGATGCTGGGGGAGGGGTGGCCCAGCAGGTCCCCTTTTACATCCTCCCCTGCAGGGCAGCACTCTCTGCTTTGACTGCGCCTACTGGCTGGAGTCTCTCTCTGAAGGTTTTCCCCCCCCCAGGAACACATGGGGGGCACCACCTGGGTCCCAGTGCACAGTACGTGTTGGGACAATTATCAGTTTACAAAATGTCCACAGCAATGTAACACAATCATTTAAACACTTATCTGATTAAAGAGAATTTCCCATTGTTTCAACTGTTGACTCCTGCTCTGGGCAAAGAAACAAGGGCGACAGTTCAGGAGCTGAATAACGATTCCTCATAGGCAACTGTTTGGTTCTCTAATGGCATTAAAACCATTCAACTCATCCAAGCTTCAGCCTCCCTATAATGCACCAAGTCTCTGGATCCTAAGAACAAACCGTAAAAGCAGCGCTGCTCCTGCCTCACATGATTACTGCGTCCTTCACTATAGCACCACCTGCAGGCCAAACTGTGTCTGCTCAGACATCATGGGAGTCTGCAAGAAGGCTTGTTTGAATATTAGCAGTATGGTGTGGTTTGTATCGATTAACTAATGACTGCGGTATATGAAGCCTGAAAGCCTGTATTAATAACTCACTGCTCCATTCCTCCCATCTATCACTGAATTACAGGGGGATGCAACTCTGCATCTCAATACATCATTCCTTTCGTGAATCCCAGAGTCATCAACATGCACGCACAGATTCTTAAGGCAAAAGCCCCATTCCAGAGCAGCTTTGACCAAACACAGTTGGGTGACTACAGGGAGGGAGCTGCTCTGCCTCTTAATATCCCTCATTACCATTAAGAGAAATAAAGGGAATATGCATTACCACACACACACACACACACACACACACACACACAACCACCCCAACTGAAAAGAGCCTTGCTTTGGCAAATCACCCCAAGCGCAAATGGTGCTTCGGCTAATCCATAAATCAATCACCATCATAAATTCTACCCTCCCTCCATCCAAAACTGCAGAACCACAAAACAGATTTCATGGAGGAACAGAGGCTGGATGGCTCCCTGCAGCTCACAAATTTCCTGTCACTGCATGAATGGCCTTCCCCCTACTTCCCCAAGCCCATAAATCTCTCCTGCCAGAATGGAACATGCAAACAATGCAAGGGCGCAGTGCACAAATACTAAAACAAGCCAGCCCTATATGCTTCCCGTGTGAGGCTGCTGAAGGTGTCAATAGGAAGAAAAAAAATATTTTCTCTTGTGAAAATCTCCCAAAGCAAAGAGTGAAGAAAATAAACACAGCAGAGAAATATTTACATGAAGATGAATCGAAGGAAAAAACTCTCAGTGCAATGTATTTAAAGTGTTCTCGGTTTCCTAAAGGTCAACAGGCACATTCAAGTTTCCAGCTAATCTACCCTTAAGAGACTCACATGCTCTCCAGAGTGTACGGGGTTAAAGGAATCCCACTAATCAAGTTTGATCGCACAAATGATTGATTTAACGTTTGAACATCCTTGTGCTATTGCCCCCTTGGGAGAGTAATAATCAGAAGGTAATAATGGAGTGAGGGACAAATATCCCTCCCAACTCCCCCCTGTTGCCAGACAATTCAGTACCAAACACTAAACCCAGCAGTCTGAAATGAGACTGCACCAAGCTCAAAGCAAATTGCAACATATGTGAGGGTGTTTTAAAGTGGGTGGGGGGTAAAGAACACCACATAGGGGAGATGGGGATAAGCAAGGATAAAATGTCCTGCCTCTGCATTTAGCACTGGGAAGGAAAGAAGCTGGCATAGCTGAGCTTCACAACAGCATTAGGCAGGTCATTTTCTTTATCCAAGATCACTCCCGAGGGATTAACATTTTCTATCCTGGAGGACGGGGAGGGCAAGGGTTCCGGCCAAGACAGCTGCAATGCACCCTGAGACAATAATGAAAAACAAAATCTGCAGCAAAACTATCAGCTCTTTTCCATTTGCAGCTGTTGCAGTATATGCCATTGGTCAGGAGAGAAGGAAGGAGGGTTCTCAAATACATTCCATCTCCAGATAAACAATATCTTAGCATGGAAACAAACATCTGTCAAATTGATCTCCCCATTTCATCTCCACTAAAAAATATGGGGATTTAGGCCCTAACAATGCTGGGATCAGAAACAGGCTAGTTAAAAGCATGGCTGAGGCAAGCAAGTTTCTCATACGATTTTCCTGACCATTGTGGACAGAGATTTATCCTATGCAGGGAAGCCTCCTCCCACATTGCTTTGACTCAAGCTATGTTTTTGGAGAGAAAGTTTTAAAGAATGTTACTCCACTGGTGTTTGGGGGGAAAAAAAGATCAAATAGTGCGACTATCCATATACAGGGATGCTCTCAAAACATCTAAGACACACCCTTATTACACACTTAGTGGGCTCCACACCACAGATCTGAGGCTACCTAACAGTATGAGACTTACTGTCTCATGTACATATCCAACTAAATTCACAGTATCAAACTCATTCACAATTTAAGGACTTGTTTAGGTACTGAATAATTCTTCATACTAGGGCAAAGACATATTTCAAATGTAACACAGTTGTGCACTTCAGGGCAAGGGTAGATTAAAGACTATATTAGCTTTAACCTCAATGGCCAGCTTTTCTAAAGGCCAGAACACAATTAAAAATTGTTCAACTGTAATTAACCACACCCTCTAAGTTAGGAATTCATGCTCTAACTGTATCTCAGCAAACTAAACAAGCTGCATAAAGGGAATCAATGACAGCAATTCTGCTACTAACTTGCTCTGTGAAATGGGTACATATTAACACTCACCTACTTCAGAAGGCTGTTTCGAGGCAATGTCTGTAAAGCACTTGGAAATCTTCAGATGGCAACAGTGCAAAGCAGTGTTATCCCCTCGAGGGCTGATTCAGGTACCTTAAATCTGCATGACTGCTACTGCAGCTCTGAGTGGATATAGTGACCAAGCTTCAACATAGGATATAAGAGAGCTTATATAAACTCAGGCTAGGTCTACAGTGAGGGGGGAATCGACCTAAGATACGCAACTTCAGCTATGCGAATAGCATAGCTGAAGTTGGCGTATCTTAGGTCGATTTACCTGGCCGTGAGGACAGCAGTGAGTCGACCACTGCTGCTCCCCTGTCGACTCCGCTTCCGCCTCTCACCGCAGTGGAGTTCCATAGTTGACGGCAGAGCGATCGGGGATCGATTTTTATCGCGTCTAGTGTAGACGCGATAATTCGACCCCCAATAGATCGATAACTACCCACCGATCCGGCGGGTAGTGCAGACATATCCTCAGTACATGGCACCTTGTAGCATTGGTATTGTCATGGCTTCAACACAAACTTTTGAATTCACAAAGGCTGAGACAAAAGACATCCCTCAGCAGAGTGTGATGAGCAGAGAGCATTGGTCTTGGCATTCAATTTAGTTGCTTTTGCCATTATAAAGTCAAGTCTCCTGTTAACGTCATTTGACAATTTGCTGCATTTTAAAGTTCCACATATGGGTTTATAAGGTAATTATACATAATACGTATAATTGATACAGTAAAAACTCCTACCACAAGAGGTTTAATACAGGCTGCAAACTGGAATAAATTCAAACTTTAGAAAATGAAGACAGACTATGAAAAGGTTGTAATTAAGCTACTAATGTAAGATGAACAGTATATTATAATTAGGGAGAGACATGCAAGCAAGAGACTCAATCTGGCAGCTCCATGACTGTGAAGCTTAAAATGAAATTACTCAACAGCTCAAAGTTTCCTGAAGTGTATGTTTGAGTCGAGGTGCCCCCTTCCTAACTCACGCCTCAAAGAATGGCCTCTGCTGGGCTTGAGACAGCCACATGGTCATCACAACATGCTACAGATGAATCTGAACATTGGAGCATCAAAGGAGACATGATCTAGCTTCTCTGACAAGAGGCAAGCAAAACACAGTGCCCCCTTTGGGTTGATCTCTACAGCAGGAACAGCACCAGCTGAGGACAGACACTGTTACCCATCTCTTCTCCCAGGGGGGGTGTGTTATGATGACCTAGAAGAGGTGTAAGTCAATAGGCAGACAACGGATCAAATATGGACCGCCACACACTTTTGAATGAACCCTGAAATCTTTGTATTTAATTATCATCATTGTTGTTTTATTATGTTCTCTGGAGTCTATCCTTGACTATACCTTGACCAAGAAATTTGGATCTTGACAAAAATAATTGACTACCCCTGATCTAGAAGCTGAGGGACCGAGGCAATTGTTTAGTGAGAGTTTGGAAGCAGAGAGAAAGCTGCCCTTCTTGACACCTTCTATCTCTCTTATCACTGGATGACCCTCCACTGCCTGCACAATTCACTTTACTCTCAACATTTCGCATCTGCTTCCCTTGGAAATGAGATTGGAGGAGGAACTGATTTTGCCACAGTTTGTTCTGCTCAGTTTATGAAAGTGAAGTAACACAAGGAGGTGTTGGCACCAGGGCTTCTGTGCAATGAAATACACACACACACACAAAAAACAAGCAGCTGTACAACCAAACAGTTTATACTCAGGGTACTAAGAAGTCATCTTTACCACTGAAATGCAAACATTCATTGCAACTCCCATATCAACATACACAATTCATGCTTTGTGGAGGCTGACTTACCCCAGAATCTCTGAGGACAGGAATGGAGAGGCTACTCCACAATGACTTCTTCTGGGCACACTCCCCACTGAGACTCATCCACACAAAATCTCTCTCCTATATCATATTGCATACCTCCCTCTCCCGTGAGAGCCTTATCATATTCACTTTATGTTCACTGGAAAGAGTCGTGAAGTGGCTTTCCACAGTCCAAATTTTCCTCACCCTCCCTGTGGAGAGTTGAAGGGCTTCTTCCCTTTACCAAGTCCTCTGAAAAGTAAAACTTGGAGGGGGATAATTCCAGCAGAACCCACCAGGGCCAGAGTCTGGGAGGCAACCTCATTCAGCCTGATTTCTGCCCCCTTCCTGGCAGAAGGAAGATAAGCAGCCTTTTAGGCTGGGCAAGATCCCCTCCACTGCAAAGCAGGACTATTCACTAGAGACCTGACAGCATCATTCTGGATTAAACTAAAGAAACCTAAAAAAAAAAAAAAGATGTGGATAAGAAAAATATTTATATTTACGTGTGTATGGGGGGTATATTTATTTATTTGATGGACTACTTTGAGCAGGTGGAAGACCACCAATATAGAAAGGATCATTCAGTGTCAGTGTAGAAATATCTCTAGCTGACAACCTAACAATAGCCCTCCCTCTATTATTGCAGAGCACAGCGCCAAACTGGTCGAGTTTGTAACTCTCTGCACTCCTGCTATTCCCCGAGGTGCCTCTAAGATGATCACTGCCAGGGTCGAAGAGTCTATAAAAAGGATGAAGAACGCTGGGAAATTTCCACGAAGGTGCGGCCAGAAAAACAGAACCATCATTACAGACATCTCTGAGGCCAGCCTGCTGTGCAGGAGTCTCTGCTCTGAAGTTCAGGAGCTCCCCGCACTGATTTGTAGCAGCACTGCAACCATAGCTGGGAGATGAGAATTGGCAAGCATGCCTGAAAATTCTCCGGTCTGCTCAGAGCAGTTTGCAGACTCCAGACTCCTTATCAGACAATGTGCTTTCACAGAAGAGCTTCAGAAATCATTAATTGGAGCTGTCAGGGTGAAGAGCAAGGAGGAAAAGACTTGGGCAAGTGATGTGCTCGCCTTGCGCTTAAGGGAACAGTGGAAGTCCTGCCAAACCAGCAATGGCATCTTGTCACAACACATCTACCTTTGTGTTAGAGACTGTCATCTATATAACAAGCTCAGCCCAACAGAAAAATGTTTTGCCCAACCCATGGCCTGACCTCAACATCCTTATTTTTCATAATATTTGCTTTATGTAATTGGTTACAATACAAAACCTGCCCAGCCACTGAATGGCTGGGTTACTCTAAAATCTTATCCACCCTCCATTGCTAAACATGGCACAATCAGCTCTCCACCACTTGCAGAGTACTCATGTAATTTTAATGGGCAAAAAACAAAAAATACACACACACACAAATCTCATAAGTTCCTTTAAAAGCAGGTTTTATCATTTCTCCTCCCCACCCCATGCACAAATGTCTGGTGGTTGCTCTCTTCAACAACTGTGATTCCTCTTTACTTCTCCACTAGGAACTGGGATTCAGTTTTTGCAGGTGGTCTCTTGCTTCACTTGCCCCCACCCCCAACTCCTGAGCAAGATGAAAGAAACAAAAGCAGATGAAACCCTCTAAGCACTTTGGCAGCTGTTGGCTCTATGACACAGGTTGAGCTTTCAGTTCTCTCTGTTTTGCCTCCTTCAGGTAACTATGCAGCACACACAGTCATCTTTAGCTACAAGCTCCACTTCTCCCACAGAAACAGGGGCTAGCTTGTGGGAATCCCAGTGTTTAATGCAGAACTGGTATTGAGGGAAGACGCAACAGCATTACAGGAAGAGCTGGTTGTCCTTTTGATAAGCATCGCTGCCCGTTACTTGTATTACTCCACAAAGAATTAGTGAAACTGGAAAAATGCAGGGCAGAAGGGCAACATTTAAAGTCAGGCCTCATATGCCTACAGTGCCATTTAAAAATGGCTTCTTTTCTCTAGACTCTACAGGTCTGTCGCATCTTACACACATTCAACATGTGCAATTTCAGCTTTACGCAGTCGGCAAAAAACAAAAAAAGAGAAAAATAACAATTTTAATACTGTACCTGTAGTGCGGGCGATTCCGCCCGCCATTCAACTCAATGTCATTTTGACTATACGCGTTTTTCGCTTTACGCGCTAACCGCGGAACGGAACCCCCGGGCAAGATGAGACTCGCCTGTATTCTTAAACCTTCACTCACAAAATCCAAATGCTACTGCGTAGGGTCTTTGTATACAAAGCAGCAGCTGCTATTTTGGTGCTGGGCCTACGTTTCTCTCAAGAGATAAACTGGTGTCATTCCTGTTTTCTGAAGGCAACACTCCTCTTCTGGGTACAGAATGAAAAACCTCAAGAAACAAAGGAAAAGGGGATGACTGTGCACAAACGTGTAAAGGAGTGACAGGTGTCATTAAAACCACATGTCCCCAATGCAAACCCTGTTTACATTAAAGATGGGTTCTGCACGTAACATTTTAGAGCACACATTTTACATCAACTTACATCTATATGCTGATGTGTGGCTTTAGACTACCAAAACCAAGACTTTACGCTTCACCTTTCCTCACGTTCACTGCTATGTGGTTAAAGGATAGTAAAAATGTCTGATGCACCTCTGGCACCACCTAGTGGAGACAAGGGACCAAATAAAGATGATTTTGGATGTGCTGCTTCCAAAGACAGAGACAACTTGATGGTATCTAAAATGAAAGTTTGTCACTTTTTATTCAGAGCCCAGAGATCCACTTCTCCTCAAGTCACACTAGTTTATCGTAGAGTGCATAACTGCTCCTGTTGGTCCTTTCACCTCTGCCTGAATAAGAGAAACCGTGAAGCCAGGTGAGCCACAAAAATAGATTAATATCTTCCATTGGGTGATTCAAAGATTTGCACCAAGACCATGGCTGAATGTGTCACAGACCAGCCCCATCCTCCCCATTCCCTCTGCGTTGTAAAGGAACACCATATTTATCCATTACAGGCTCCTTCCTCCTGGCAACTCTCATACACCCGCAGGCTCTATCAGCCTGGAGATAAGTGGCATCACTGGGGACTCCTATTGTTGAGAGATGGGAAGATCTTGTCTGCCAGTGCCAGGGCACAGTGACAAGAGCTTTACTGTGACATTTAAGCTTGAATTTGCATGCAAATGTCAATATTTATTAGTCACATCAAGATCCCCAGCAAATCACTCTTTTGGGTCGACAAGTCTCTCTGGTTATACTTTTAAACAGAAGGAAGCCTGTGGAAACCAAATATACAGGCTTTTTATAAGCTATTTAATTCCATCTTCCCTGACTCCCCCATTTCACCCTATTTATTGATCATTTTCATAGAAAGTTAGTTTTAACCAGGAAATGCATAAACGCCTCCAAAAAATACTTAATATGCTGATTCAAGAATCAGCCAGGAAGTAGTAATTCCCTCAGCTTCCTCCAGAGATTGGTAATATCTGGCATATTGAACTGTAGAAGCTTAAGATAACAGATGCCGTCTGCCGCACAGCAAAATGTGAGGACTGCAGTGTTTTAATACTGAAGTGCTTCAGCAGTGCTCATGTTTCACTATCACTGTTCTCTTATGTCTCTCAGCTTCCACCCTTTGCATTCATTACAAGAAGTCTTAATGTTGAAATACAGCTCTCACTGGTTTTAGGCCCTTCCCTCCCCAAGAGCCCTGTTCTCTTATGGACACCCTTAAAGGAGGATGCCAGAGCCAGGACTTATACTTCAAAGCAAGACAGAGAAGTGAAGGAAAGATAATGTATTAAAATAGCAAGTAGGAGAGAAAGAGTGGGGAAAGAAAGAGCCTGTGTAGACCTCTATTGGAATAGCCTGCAAAGGAATGCTAGTGTAGACTGGGTTTTCAGGAGTTTTTTGTGCAATGAAAGTAGCCAGCTGTTTATGTCAGTACAACTAATCTGAAGTCTAAGGGGTACTAACTTACAGTGATGTCAACTTTATGACCAAATATATTCACTTTCATCTTATTGTCAATTACTAGCAGTTGGCTTCCTATCAAGGTTGTGTACTGGAGTTATACACAAGACCTTACACAGAAGTAGAAAATGAGGCTAGGGTAGTGTCCGAGCAGAGACAAAGGTTCATGACTATTTCTCTCATCAACATTCTAACCACTTACCAGGATTTTGGCTCCCCAAAATGTAGGTAGTTGATGCTGTAGAGATCCATGTCCTCAGTATGCCATGCAAATGTTGTTTTCCACATGCCAAAATAAAGGTAGGGGGTGTTCACACCTTCTATGATAATCCCACATTCATGCTCCACCATGTCCAACAGGGTGTTCAGATTCCCAATATTCCACTCTTCTACATCCTACAAGACAAGAGGGCTCCACTCAGCATAGTCGAAGTAGAAACATATCAGGAGCTGCTTTAGCAGAACAGACTGATAATTCTTGATCTGCTCCAGTATCCTGGCTCCAAAATTTGCTGAAGTCAGGTACGTCATAGGTACAATACGACACAACAAAGAAATAAGGGCTAACTTCCTGAGCCCAAAGAGGGATCAATGCATGCTCTGAAACATGACAGTGATAGACCTTGCAACATTTTTATCTTGGTTAATATGAAGTCAGAGGCTACTCTTTTATATAAATAGATTTTTTTTTAAATCCATCTATTTTACGCAGTGCAGTTTATGCCCTACATCTCCTCCCCCCCCCCCAAGTAATTACAAAAGCTATAAGATGCACAAAAAGGTTAAAAGGAATTATGTTCACATCCAAAATTTTATCTCTCTTTAAAGCCTAAAATTTGGATATAAATTTATTCTAACGTCTTGTGTTTTCCAGACAGGCTTCTGTGTCTGCACTAATTCAGCTCCTTTAAGTTCCAATCATTTCCAATATATTTGTTTTTTTTAAATAAATGTTCACCATACACTAAGGCAGGGGTAGGCAACTTATGGCACATGTGCCGAAGGCGGCACGCGAGCTGATTTTCAGTGGCGCCCACACCGCCCAGGTCCTGGCCACCGGTCCGGGGGGCTCTGCATTTTAATTTAATTTTAAATGAAGCTTCTTAAATATTTTAAAAAACATTTACTTTACATGCAACAATAGTTTAGTTATATAATATAGACTTACAGAAAGAGACCTTCTAAAAACCTTAAAATGTATGACTGGCACGTTAAACCTTAAATTAGAGTGAGTAAATGAAGACTCGGCACAGCACTTCTGAAAGGTTGCCGATCCCTGCACTAAGGAAAGGTTTTACTACTTTTTTGGTAAGGCTTCAAGATAGTGTTTAATTAGAAGCTGCATTATCTCCAGAGCAGGCATGTGTGTTCTGTGGGGGCTCCACCACTGGGAAACTGACTCAATCAGAAAAATAAAATTGAGTAATAGTAAAGTAAATTTACATGCTCTCTTCAAAAAACTTTCAAGTGAAGGATCCACTTTGAGGACACTGATCAAGTGCACTGGACTGTATAGTGCCTATACCAGTAGATGGCTCTAAAGCAGCAGCCGTCCTTCACTGAACAGACTGTTAGATGCAGTGCTTTCAAAAGTGCCCTTAATTAATGAGAATACATGCAAAGCCAAAGTAAAATTACAGTGGCCCACCTCAAATGCTGGCCTAGAGATGTCATGAAGACAAAATTGGGATGTGGAATTTTTCTATTTTCAAGATTTTAAGAGAAGCAACAGTGGAGAGAAAAAAAGTTTAACAGTTCCTGTTAGTTGGTTTTCTCCATCTCAGTAGAGACTGGTAAGACCACAGATGAGCACAAGCTGGTAGCGGAAAGGTTGACCGAGTGTAGAATTTCCAAAAGGAAGCTAGCAGTGCCCCATATGTATTCAAAATAGTTCTTGAAATACCTGCTTCAGCTTGCTTGCAGCACCCATAGGATTAGTAGAGATTCAAGTTGCATCCACACTATTGCTTTTAAAAAGCAATTTAACTTAACATGGTTTAAATGGCTAACTGTTAAATTAAACCTTTTTCACAACCATATTAAAAGTATCTCTACTGTTATGCCAAAGACCAATTCAAATGCACTTTTCAATACACGGAAACATGGAACACGTTAAAGGTAAGTGTCCCTTGATTCCACTTTTATATCAACCTGCACAGCACCACAGAAAGGATCCCAATAAAAACACAAAAGGAAGTGGCACAACAAGTGTAACGTAACTACATATTTGAGCATTCCAAAACCTCAGTGATGGGAGCAACATAAATACTTAGACAAAGCCAGTTACCAAGAGTATGCGCATACATTTAAATGCCTGGTAATCCAATTACATGTTATCTGTTTATTTGAAGTGAATAACTGCTACTTATAAGGTTCAAATACGGGTGCAAAAATCAATTTTGAAAAGTTGTTTTTTGTTGTTGTTTTTTTAAAGAATCAATATATTTCATCCAGGTTATCATCACTGGAAAATGCCACAGGCATGCAAGAGATACTAATATTAATGTATTTAAGTCAAGTCAACGAACATTTTGAGTAACCACTGCTGTGGAAGGCCTCAATAATGTGTATTTATTCCAAGTCAGATAAGTGTGGGGGGGGCTGTATTTTTCTTTATACAATCAAGAAGCTCTAGTGTAGAATGTTTGTTCTCAATGTTTGCTCTGTTGTGTATACAGAAGCACTACACGTTTGACAGTGTGATCTCATTTTAACTGTCTAAATATTACAACCAGTCAGTCAACACTCCAGAGATGCAGTTTTCTACTCAAAAGGAAAGAAGGATGAGGGGACCATTGTATATTTCTTCTCTTCAAAGAGAACCTTATTCTGATTTTTAGAAGTTCTTTATAACCACTATCTAGTCCGGGGTCGGTAACCTTTCAGAAGTGGTGTGCCGAGTCTTCATTTATTCACCCTAATTTAAGGTTTCACGTGCCGGTAATACATTTTAATGTTTTTTAGAAGGTCTCTCTATACAAGTCTATATATTATATAACTAAACTAGTGTTATATTGTAAAATAAACAAGGTTTTCAAAATGTTTAAGAAGCTTCATTTAAAATTAAATTAAAATGTTGATCTTATGCCGCCGGCCCGCTCAGCCCGCTGCTGGTCTGGGGTTCTGTTCATCTAGGCCGGCAGTGGGCTGAGTGGGGCCTGCAGCCAGGACCCCAGCTGGGAAGGGTCTGGCAGCCAGAACCCCAGACCTGCAGTGGGTTGTGCGGGGCTAGTAGCCGGGACCCCAGACCGGCAGTGGGCTGAGCGGCTCAGCCCACTGCTGCTCAGAGGTTCCATCCACTGGCTCCTGCCAGCCAGGATCCCGGCAGCGGGACCCCCTCAGCCTGTTGCCGGTCTGGGGTCCTGGCCCTGCCCACATACAGCGGGTACCTAGCTTCTCCCTGGTTCTGGCCCATTCTCTTCCTCTCTCTGCACTGAGCTGAGGGTGGGAGTGGACCGAGCACAGGGCTGGGGGTGAAGGGTCTGGGCAGGAGGTTTGGGTGTGAGGACACTTACCTGGGCAGCTCCCATTTGGTGTGAGGGGTGCAGGTGGGAATGTGAGTGAGGGTGCAGGAGCTCCCGTTTGGTGCTCAGGGTGGAGCTGGGGATGTGCAGGGTGCATGGGATGTGGGGGGGGGGCTGGGGATCTGGGGGGTGCAAGAGTCAGGGCAGAGGGCTAGGCACATGTGAGGGGGTGCAGGTGTCAGGGTAGGGGGGCTGGGTATGTGTGGGGGTGCCAGAGTCAGGGCTGGGGTCATGCGGAGGGGTGGAGTCAGAGGGCTGGGTGGTACAGGGCTCAAGGCAGGGGCCTGGGGGAGGGTGTGGGGGTGCGGGGCTCAGGGCAGAGAGTGTGTGTGAGGGGGGTGGGGGGGTAAGGGCTCAGGGCAGAGGGCTGAACCCCCCGGACTCCCATGCCTATCTAACCGCTTCCCACCCCCTGACAGGACCCCCAGAACTCTGGACCCATACAACGCCCCCCCACTCCTCCCCTGACCATCCCCTCCAGAGACCCCCTCCACCCTAACTGCCTCCCCAGGACCCTCCTTGCTCCCTGTCCCCTGACTGCCCCGACCCCTATCCACCCCCCACCCCCTAACAGACCCTGGGACTCCCATGCCCCATCCAACCTCCCCTGCTCCCTGACTGCCCTCTCCAGAGACCCCCGCCCCTAACCACCACCCCCATCCAATCCACCCTGCTCCCTGTCCCCTGACTGCCCCCACCCCTTATCCAACCCTCCCCCACAGACCCGGACCCCTTACCACGAGGCTCCCCACTGATCCGGAGCCCACTGATCTGGAGCCCTGCCACCACACACGCAGCGCTCTGAGGAGCAGGGCTGCGCGCGGTGGCAGGGCTCCGGATGAGCGGGAACCATCTTTCCCTCCCCATGGAGCCAAACGCTGCCCCGCAGGAGCGCGCAGCCCCAGCCCCCAGAGCGCTGTGCTCATGGAGAAGGGGGGGGAAGGCTGGGGAGGGGCCGGTGGCTTGCTGTGTCATGCCCGGCTCTCCAGCCCGGGAGCGCGGACCCTGCAGCTTGCCGCGTCGTCAGGATTTTTAATGGCACACTGGGGTCCCGCCAAGCCCCAGCATGCCATTAAAAATTGGCTCGCGTGCCATAGGTTGCCGAGCCCTGATCTAGTCACTTTCCCCAGTGAGCACACAAAAGTCATCTTAGGACACTCGCAACCAATAAAAAAGTGTCCACTCTTCTGAAAAGAGATATTACAGTTACCTAAATAACCCCTGTAGTTCCAACTGGCTATGGGCTCTACTCTGCACATTGGGGTCTAACCAGTGAAACATGGTCACTCTTTATCCCAGCTCAGTGTAGGTAGGTGTGCAGGACAATTATACCCAAAATGAAGAATTAGAAATCCAAATCAATTTACTACTCATCCATGAAGCTAAAATGGTTTATAGAAGAACATTTCACCATTGACTTCAACAGGAGCAGAGTTAGACCAAGGCTGAATTCTTTTGAAAATCCCACCTCCGTGTACAAAAAAAACGAAAACACCACCACATATTTAATAACTTAAATATTTTGTAGATTTGTGTCTGGTTTAGAAGTTATTTTAAAATATTTTATATAAATTTGCATTTACATATTTAAAGAGAAAAAATGAGTAACTTTTTGTTAAGTAAGGTGGATTGAATTACAGTTTTAGATGGTTTAAAAATAGGTGAAGTCTGTAAAAATCAGATATTAGGGAAAGAAAAGACCCTTCATTGGTCCAATCCAGCTTTATCCTTAATATAATGTAGTACCTGTTTACTTGCCAGGGTACTTGGATTCTAAAATACTTGCCTATAAACAAAACTGTCCACATTAACCAAACATTTTAGATGTATTAAAAAAAGAGATTTATCAGTTTATATTCCGTTACTTTGTCTCCTCAAAAATGAGTGTTATTTTCAGTTAAAAGATTGTATTTACAGATAGTGAAGATAATTTTTTATTATGAGCACAAGGCCTGAAGTGTTGTGTTTCCCGATCGCCACAGCACTTCAGCAGAAATTTATTTCACTCTTTGGCTGCTTTTCCAAAGGGGAAAAAAAACCCCACCCGAAACGGGAAGGTGCGCTTGCTTTTCCTAGAGTCCATCTGGTTGGACAGTCCATTCTAACTGGGTGGCCATTTTCTTTAATGGTGTTGTGGATGAATCAGGAGAACAGATCACGAGTCTCATCTCTGCCAGAGGCTTTGTGTGATCTTTGATTAGGTACTTTTTGTCTGATTCTTAGCGAGGCTAAGCACTCTCGGCTTCCACTGACTCCATTGCCCAGCACTCTGAAAATCAGACCATATAGTTTCCCCATGAAGAAAACGGGGACAATACCTGCCCTCGCATAGGTGTTGCCAAGCTAAATTAACTGTTTGTAAAGTGCAATGCAATTCTAGTGCATTGCAAGGCACTGCAGAAGTATTATTGCTATTTATTCAGTAGGAACTAAACGTTATGGTCTATCTAACAAGCAGCTGAAAAGTATGTACATATCACTTACGGCATCATATAGTGAGCCACTGATATCTGCCCCATAAATTGGTGAGACGAATGTCAGATTCTTCCAGTATTTGCGTTCCAGGTCTTCAAAATCTTGGTGGCGAGGAGTACAGTACCTGACCAGCAAAGGGAAAAGCTAAGAGTTTAGGAACTTAGATGTTAAACAAGTATAGTTACTGTCTTCTATACTTTGAGCTACTTAGCAGACCCAGAGGAACCTATATCCGAACACCTAGTTAATCACTCTGTTCTCCCTACTATAACTGATTGGCTGCAACTAGTGTTCCCTCTAATTTTTCCCACCCATGTGCGGAATGAATTTTGTTATGTGCACCAATACAGAGGTGATGTGTGACATGAACCTGTGTGACACATCACCTCCATATTGGTGCACATAACAAAATTAACGTGGCAGGGTGGGGCCAAGGGGTTTGGAGTGTAGGAGGCGGCTCAGGGCTGGGGCAGAGGGTTGGAGTGCGGGAGGTGGGAGGGGTTGAGGGCTCCGGCTGGGGACAGGGAAGAGGGGTTTAGGGTGCAGTGGGGCTCCCCGAGGCTATGGTGGGGAGAGAGGTTGCCCCCCCAGCTCTCTCTTCCTGCGGCAGCACCTGGGCTGGGGGGGGAGAGAAACCTCTCCCCTGGCCGCGGCAGGTCCGGGTTGGGCTAGGGCTCGGGAAGGGGCGCCTGTCCCCCGGACACGGCAGGCTCGGGGCTGGGCTGGGTCGGGTCGGGCGCCTAGCCCCCGGCTGTGGCAGGTTCGGGCCAGGCTGGGTCAGGGGAGGGTGCCTGTACATGTTCAGCAGAACATACAAGAATGCTCCAGCACAGCCTCCTCCGATTACAAATCTGAAACATTACAAGTACAAGCCATTCCCACCAGAATGTTTCCAATTTAACAAGTTTGGCTGCAATTCCTTCCCAGCTTGTAAAGAAGAAAGACTTTCCAACTGCCCCTCCCAATTCATAATACCGCACCAGATTGTCACTCATAACAATTACATACTTCTCACTGTTGGCCAGACGCCGGTATTCTCCCACCGTCATGGGTTTCTTCTGTATATTATACTGGGTGAATAATCCTGACTGCCCAGTCACCACCTGCTGGATAGGCGCTGGGATGACCATGTCATCGATGTCATCATAAGTCTTTCGGGGCTTCCATTCCTTGGGAGGAATCACCTGGAAGAGGAGGAAAGAAAAACAAAAGTCACATCTATGCCATGCAAACACTTAACTTCTGCTAAGACAAACACTAGTGTAGGCATATTTCACGCTGCTGCAGTCCTCCAGCTACCATAGGCCAGCCACATGCATTTTAACCATCATGTCACCTAACCCTGCTTAGAGCAGGCCTAGGTGACAGTGGTTAAAACACTGGCAGTCTGTCTACTACAAGCCCCTCCCACTGATGGAGCTGCACCAGAGGAAGATCAATGGTGAGAAATATTTTTTGAAGTTAGTTTAGACTTTCACTGTACATCAAAACAGTTTATACCCTTCTTTCCTGGAAAGTGGCATTTTTTTCTCTCCTGCCACCCTAAGAAATTGTAATAAATCCACTATCAGCCCTATTACAAGACAGTACCCACACCCACTGATTTCAGAGCCTTTTAGAGATTTCTAATGACACTATCCTCCCCATGGGGGAAAAACAATTAAAAATAGGGAGATTCAGAACACGACTGAAATTGTTTGGTATAACTCAATTATACCAATCAATTAGTAGTTTGCTTCTTTTCCATTATAAGTTTGTACAAGCCCTGATTTTACCTCAAAATGGAAAAACAGGAGCAAAAACCTGGTGAAAATCGAAAGGAATTTCCCCAGTTAGCAGTATGTTGTGGAATACCTCAGCATAGGACCCAGTCCAACTCAAGACTCCCATTGCCTTCACTAGGAGTTAGAACAGGCCCATACTGCAGAACTTCTTTTCTACTGGATACCTGCAGTACTACTCTATTTTTAATTTGCTTCATGGAATGATTTCAGGACCAGTAGTAATGTGAAGAAGGCTGGCAAAACCTGCTGAGATTGTCACATTAAAGTCTACAGATTATTAAACCCTTGTGAGCTTTCAAGGGGCTCTCAAGCTCTCTCTACACTAAACAGGAACAGAATTAGCCTGATGATTTCTATACATTAATTCTTGCTAGAGGAAATGCTAAAGTACTTTCCCTGGAGCGGAAGATCAGGACTGGGTTAGAAAGACTGTTTCAAAACAGGGTCTAAGAGCCCTTCCACATAGGGTTGCCAACCCTCCATGATTGTCTTGGAGTTTCCAGGAATTAAAGATTAATCTTGAATTAAAGATGTCATGTGATGAAACCTCCAGGAATACATCCAACCAAAATTGGACACCCTAGTTCAGGGGTGGGAAAAGTTTTTGGCCCAAGGGCCACATCTGGGTATGGAAATCGTATGGCGAGCCATGAATGCTCATGAAATTGGGGGTTGGGGTGCAGGAGGAGGTGAGGACTCCGGTGTGGGGCTGGGGATGAGGGGTTGGGGGTGCAGGAGGGTGCTCCAGACTGGAACCGAGGGGTTCAGAGGGTGGGAGGGGGAACAGGGTGCAGGAGGGGGTCAGGGGTGCAGGCTCTGGGGCCCACTTACCTCAAGCAGCTCCCAGAAGGAGCAGCATGTCCCCCCATGGCTCCTACACAGAGGCGTGGCCAAGCAGTTCTGCACACTGCGCCATCCGCAGGCACTGCCCCTGCAGCTCCTACTGGCTGCGGTTCCTGGACAAGGAGAGCTGCGGGAGTGGCGCTTGGGGTGGTGACAGTGAGCAGTGCCCCCAGCTGTCCCTATGCATAGGAGGGGGGAGCTGCTTGAGGGAGCGACGCAGAGCCCCGGCATGCACGGAGCAGGGTAAGCCCCCAACCCTGCTACCCAGCTGGAGCTCGAGGGCCGAACTGAAAACATCTGAAGGGCCAGATGCGGCCCCCGGGCCATAGTTTGCCCACCCCTGCTCTAAACCATGCTAAAACCTTGAGTAGCACAATTCAAGAACACTATTAAGCCACAGTTAGGTTCCATCATCAGTAAAAACTAAACAATTTTTAGCCATGTCTGGGAAACCCACTGACAACACTGTTAAATTTCAATATCTAGGCAGGACTTCAACACGTCTGCCCTACTGACTAAAAGACCTTGCTACAAGAAGAGGCTGATAGATAGGGGCACAAAGGGAGAAAGCAAACTTCAGTTCTCTTCAAACACAGGCCATGTGGCAGGATCATCGTGGTTTGTAAAATAGATGGGCCAAAAAAACCATGAGAAGAACTGTGTTGTAGGCCTTTCTGCCCATCTGGAAAATGAAGATAATATTCAGCTTCTTCACAGGGGCATTGAGAAGCTTAATTAGGTAGCTAGTGTTTATAAATTGCTTGGAAAACAAAGTTCTATATAAGTACTCAGTATGATTATTTCAAAACAACTCCCTTTACTCCAGTGCAATATTTCTTGTTATCGTGCTTAATAAATGGCCACAAGTCGATAAGGAGTTCTGTGGCAAAGTGGGTATTCACCCACAAAAGCTCATGCTCCAATACGTTTGTTAGTCTATAAGGTGCCACAGAACTCTTTGCCACTTTTACAGATCCAGACTAACACGGCTACCCCTCTGATACATAAGTAGATACAACTTTAGATAATGCTTTCCCAGCCAGAAGGCCGAGAAGGTACTACAGCTAGCACCTAGTTGATGTAAATAAAGAGGCACATATTTAGAATTCATATGCTTATTAGTTCACGCCAAAGCTGGATTGAAAAGGAATCCTTTCTATTTTAAGCAATGAAAACCATTAGAAGAGGCTTATCATAAAGAAAAGCAAAATTTGATGAAAAGACAGAGGTCCTGTCCATATTATGGCTGTAGCCCTACCAGCAACATCCATGTCTAAATAGCTTTTGCCAGCATAGATTCCCTGGCTGGCACAGATGGGGATTTTTGTCTGAGATCTGTGCTAAAAGCAGTGTTATAAAACCATACTAGATGCCACCTGGGGAGATGCAGGTGGTCTGCTGTGTTGTAGAGCACAGGTCTTCCCCCCTACCCCGCACCCCAACACAAAATAAAATAAATAAATAAAAGTGTGTCCGCACTGGTCAGGGAAATCCTGCTGGGTAAACTCCTAGGTAGAGATAATAGACTTCGTATAGACTCAGCCACAAAGGCCTAGGAAGGGAAAAGGCAAGACAAAAGTACAAAGATGATGGACAGAGCGCTCGTTTTAAGAAGTGAGCCACTAAAGATATAAGCATTGGCTCTCCTTAAGGATAGATGGCCCACTGTTTCCTGGCTCTTTCAGGCAAATGCTGAAGATGTGAAAAGACACTGCAGAGCAGTGTAGAGTTTGGAAGGTGAACGTGTCAGTTTAATTCTAGGCCTAAATGCTGAGGAGGTTCCCTTGTACATGGAAGGTGCATGTCGAAGGACAATGAGGAAACGTATTTCAAACTTGAAGAATAAAACATACAAATTTAAACAAAAAAAGGAGATTAATTATGATTGATAGATATGGAAGGATAGATTTGATTGTCAGGGAAATGGGTTCTCCAGAGTAAGGTGGGCTTTTTTGCCAATTAGAAGGCCATGTCTGGATAAAGTTGTCAAGGCACAAAACCAATATTCTGCAAAGCTGAGGACATAGTACTGTTGGAAAAGCTACCTCTTTCTGAGATTTGAATTCACCAACAGCTTTTAGACTAGTTACAATAATCTACTCCAGAGGACTCGGAGAGAATTAAATCATTAGTACGCTTGAGTGAGCAAGGAAACACTTCATGGAGAGCTTTTTATCAATACCAGGCTCCATTTTGCAATTTTGCAATAAAAGCAGTAATTGACCTGTTTTAACAAGGAGCAATTCTCTCATGCCTAACAGTTTTACTTTTCTGTGTGTGCGCTCTATTTTGTTCCATTAAATGTCAAGTGCATATCTGTCTTGTTAGGACAAATTAGTCCATCTGTGATGCAACAAGATATGGTCACAAAAGGATTTTTCCTAGTTAATTTGCCCTGATTTTCTCTCACATTTATGTTTATAGCATTTAAACTTAGAAATCAGATATGACCAGCTCTCACAATGGCCCAGTACTTAGTTTCATTTTGTTTTCTAGTCTTACACTGAGACGTTAGATAAAAATTCGAATACATTTTTTTAAACTAGGAATGACTATTTTTATAATCAACTGAGTGTCTGACAAAAATTACCCCATTTTCTTTTCCCCTAAAGGAGGACAAACTGAGGACATCTACTTCTCTGACTCATCACCAGCCATGTTTATTCAATACATTTATTGCAAGGATTAATACTAAATGTTATACACCTCTACCCCGATACAACACTGTCCTTGGGAGCCAAAAAAAATCTTACAGCGTTATAGGTGAAACTGCATTATATCGAACTTGCTTTGATCCGCTGGAGTGTGCAGTCCCGCTCCCCAGAGCACTGCTTTACCACATTATATCCAAATTTGAGTTATATCAGGTGACGTTATATCAGGGTAGAGGTGTACAAGGATTACTTGTTAATTAAAAATAAAAATAAATTTAAAAAACATTGCAGAATCAGTTAACCTTTTCTGACTGAATTTCCGGTGTTTTCGCTCATACATGCCTGCCAGCTTGACATCAGCAAACAGACATTTGGGAAGAAAAATAGGGATACCTTTGAACTACACTGAACTAGGGGTGCTTTTTAAAGGGCAGGGATAGTTAGCTCATATGCTACATGGGAATGCAGTAATAATTTACACCAAAATAGCATTTTTCAAACTATTTCAAAGCACTTCACAATAAACCCACTCACCTCCCTATCAGGGGGAATATTGACTACTTTTTACCGATGGGCAAACAGGCTCAAAGAACATAAGAACGGCCATACTGGGTCAGACCAAAGGTCCATCTTGCCCAGTATCCGGTCTTCCCACAGTGGAACGTCAGGTGCCCCAGAGGGAATGAACGGAACAGGTAATCATCAACTGATCCATCCCAGCTTCTGGCAAACATAGGCTAGTGACACCATCCCTGCCCACCCTGGCTAATAGCAATTGATGGACTTATCCTCCATGAACTTACCTTGTTATTTTTTTAAACCTTGTTATAGGCAAGGAGTTCACAGGTTGACTGTGCATTGTGTGAAAAAAATACGTCCTTTTGTTTGTTTTAAAAGAAATTACAGGTATGATTTTCAAAAGTGCCAAAGGGAATGAGGCGCATAACTCCACTGGGATTTGGGCATTAACTCCCCTTTGGCATTTTAAAATATGCATCCTATGTAAATTGCTTGAGGTCAGAGCATGTCCACAGCAGAATCAGAAGCAAACCTCAGAGTTCTGACTCCCAGCACACATTCGAATTATAGGTCATGCTGCTTCAGTACCAAGGGGCACATGCTATTAGATAGGAGTCTTTCAGACATCATGTTAACACAAGTCAGTGTCTAGTTCTCCAGCTAGAAATTAAAATCATTTATGATTGAAGAATAGGGAATAATCACAATGGTTTGGCCATTATGTCTCCTCATTAACAAAAATGTTCTAGTTTCCAAACATACAAACTATTTTTGCCTGGATTATTCATGCACATTACATGTAGACAACTTCGATAACACTCAAAGAAAGAGCAACACTAAATAAAAGCAAACTATTTCTCGCTAGTACTGTTTTGTAGACACCTGTCCCCAGATTCCTTCCTTGCAACATAATTTGTACTTCTCAACTGAGATACTGTATCCAGTACAACTGTTCATAAGCCCAATGCTGAGGTTTCCACCTACGAGGTTTTCAACTTCTCTAAACCCGGTATGTCGAGATCAAGCTCACCTTGGCAAGCCCTGCCCTATGAGCTCCCTGCGATTCGATGAAGGCAACATATTTCCCAAAGTTCCGAAACTCCTCTAGGGTAGGACGGAAGGTCATGATCTTACAGCCAGGGTTCTGTGGACTTGGGTTTTCAGACCCCATGTTTCCAGTGAGTTTTCAGCACCTGAAAAGTGAAAAGGCAAAGGGGTGGGGAAGTGACAGAGAGAGAGAGAGAAAGCAGACAAGTTAAAAGGGAAAAAAAAAACATTCCTTTCCTCACATTCTCTTGCACAAATCTCAAGATAAACATATGCAAGCTTCTCCATTTTCCCCACTGATCAAACATTTCAGAGCCCCATTGGTAAGGAGATGGCGAGCTTTTCGCCAGAAACAACTTTAACACTATATATTTTATAATCAGTGCCCATGTACACTATGCAGAGCCACAACTGCAAATAATAATTCTATGTAAGCAAGGTTGGAACAAGCTTTTCCCTGACATCTAGTGATGAGATTAGGGGGTGGGGTGGGGGATGTAAGATTTCATGGCCAGACTGTATTTACATGAACACACCTACTATGCCTAGGTATCCAGCAGATACCTGTGTTGCCCAAGTGATCAATTTTGGCTGGTGTTGAGTTAGAAATCACTTCAGTATTGAATACAGAGGTAATGAAATTTTGCCATCCTTATTGTAAGAGTAAAGGCCAGCAGGACTGTACTAAGGCTCTGTCTACACAAGCACTTTTATCAGTGAAACTTTTGTTGGTCGTGGTGTGAAAAAAAAAAACATACCACACCCCTGACCAACTTAAGTTTCACCCACAAAAGTGTTGTGTGGATAGCGCTGTGTCAGCAGGAAAGGCTCTCCTGCCGACATAGCCAACGCCGCTCGCTGGGGATGGTTTAGTTTGCTCGTTGCAGGTGGTTTAGTTATCCTGACAGGAGAGAGCTCTCTCG
Organism: Mauremys mutica; assembly: GCF_020497125.1. Classification (NCBI taxonomy): domain Eukaryota; kingdom Metazoa; phylum Chordata; order Testudines; family Geoemydidae; genus Mauremys; species Mauremys mutica. The sequence continues at coordinate 7,633,147 of NC_059095.1, forward strand.
CCAGCAAAGAGCAGCTACACGGGAGACCTTACAGCAGCCCGGCTGTAGTAGCACAGCTGTGCCGCTGAAAAGTCCGTAGTGTAGACATAGCTGAAGCTTGTCCTGATTGAGGGGGTCACCTTCAACTGACCTGAAGTCGCTGACATGGGGTTCAGATGCCAAATCGCAATGGAGGGAGAGAGGGTGGGGACAGGTGTTTCCGCCTGGCGGTGTGGGCTTCTCCTAAGAGTCAGGCACCATTTGACCTGCTCCTCTCCACTGTTTAAAAACAGGGCTGATTAGGCTCCATCGACAGTCTTTTGTTTTGTTAAGCAATCGCTTTCGGTGATTTCAGCTCTAATCAGGTCTAAGTGATGAGCCACAGGCCATGTCTACACTAGCAGGCTTACAGAGGCACAGCTGTACTGATACAGACATGTCACTGTAAGATAGCTTGTGTAGCCACTCTATGCCAACAGGAGAGAGGTCTCCCATAGACATAATTAAACCACCTCCAGCGAGTAGCAGCAGTTGTGTTGGTGGGAGACCCTCTCCCACTGACAGAGCGATGTTCATATCGGTGCAACTTATGAGGCTCAGAGGGTGTTTTTTCACAGCCCAGAGCAACATATGTTATGTCAACAAAAGTACTAGCATAGACATAGTCTTAGACCTGCTGCAGGACAGTGTTTCTGTGGAAGAGATGGCCCAGCCTGTACTAGCAGTGAGGTTCCCTCACTAGCTGCTAAAATCACTGAGAGCTGGATGGAACCTCAATAGACCGACTCACAGAGGTCTCAGTAAAGAGACACGTGGCAGTAGAAGGTGATGGCACAGGGACATCGGTGGCAGAGCAGATGATGGAGTGGTGAAGCGAATGGTGGCATGACAAACGACAGCATGCAGTGACACAGGTGGACAGTGGTAACTGAGCAGTTGTGGCAGCAGCACAACTAAGGCACTGCTCGACGTCCCTCTCCCCCACGTCCCTGTGGGAGGCAAACTCACATGAACCCACTTCTGAACTCTGGTTCTCTGCTGACCAAGGACAGCAGCTGTAAGTGGGGTGGGGTGGAGGAAGAGGGGAGTGGCATGTTAAAGGAACATTTGTTTGTTGGGCTTTCACACTGCAAGGTGAGAAACGGAGGCAAAGGCCACTGGTCAATGTACTCTGGGCAGGAGTTTTGCTAATGGTCAGATATGTGCAAATCATGGTGTTTTCACAAATTAATGCCAGGTTCCTTGCCCTGTTTATTAAAAGTATTCTCTGCTAACCCAGACTCAGTGTTTGCGAGTGGGGAAGTATTGCCCCTTAGAGGCACCCACGGGTGGTGTTTAATTTTCCCAGATTACTGGGTGGGGCTCAAGCCAGTTCTGTGTTGTATTGTTAAGAGGGACCCCTGGATATTGAACCCAGCCCTTGTTGCTGCCGACTCCAGAAGGGTTACACTATATTTTAGATGTTTTGTTCCAACAAACATTTTTTAATGTGGATTAAAATAGCACAGTCCTGTTTTTCATTTTAATACAGTTTATTTCCTTTGCTGAGGCTTATGGCTTTTATTTACATTCCACTCTTTTCAGTATTAGAGTGTACAGACCTGATATACAGTTTTTGTACTGGTGTAACTATTCGTTAGGGGTGTGATTTTTTTTTTTGCATGTATAGTTATACTGGTACAATCCCTTTTGTGGTCACAGTTACACCAGTGTAGAGGTGCCCTGGATGTAGAAGAGCTGGACCAGACAAAACTAGAATAAAGCTGGTCAGAAAGGGGAAACACTTCAGAGAGCTAGATAAGACATACGACATGGCTACACTTGCACACGTAGAGTGCTTTGAGTTAAACCAGCCTTCGTAGAGCACAGTAGGGAAAGTGCTGTATTCTGTCCACACTGACAGCACACTGGCATGGCCACATTAGCAGCTCTTGCAAGGGCCACAGAGAGCAGTGCATTGTGACAGCTATCTCACCATGCAAGTGGCTGCAACGCGCTTTTCAAATGGGGGGAGTGGAGTGTGACAGGGAGTGTGTTGTGTGTATGGGGGGGGGAGAGAGAGTGGGTTTTTGAGGGGCTGAGAGCATGTCAGCATGCGGTCTTGTAAATTCAGACAGCAGCAGACCTCCCCACCCCGCCCCTCTCTCTCTCTCTCTCTCACACAGCATTCCACAGTAATGGTTGCTTTGTCTTAGAGCAGATAAGCAGCCTGCTGTCAAACAGAGCTTTCAAAGGGCATATCCAAAACAATGACAAAAGCGGCCACTTGAGTTAAGGGGATTACAGGAAGTTTCTGGAGGCTGATCAGAGTGCAGTAATGCAACACCTCATTCACTGGGGCGCATCAAACATTATTCTGCTCGCCGAGGTAGAGTACCAGGAGCGCTCTAGCCGTGGAGTCAGAGCGCTCTACGTGCCTTGCCAGTGTGGGCAGGCAGTGCGCTAGTGCGCCCGGAGCTCCTTTAATGCGCTGTAACTCACAAGTGTAGCCCAGCCCCTAGTCTTCATGCTCCATTAAAGGCACACATTCCCCATTAGTGAAAGTAGTGCAAAACCTCAAGATTCTGTTTGATTCCTTGCTAAACCCGTTGACCAAGTAGCTTCAATTTCTTTTCTTTTTTTTTGCCTCCAGCTTGCCAGAAAACTTTGTTCCTTCCTCATGGATCAGGACTGGGCCACAGTAATCCATGCATGTCACAATGAAGAATGTGCACAGAATTAACGTTCTGAGCTAGGGTGACCACCCATCCCGAATTGGGCAAGACAGGCCTGAAATGCAGAGTTTAAGTCCCAGTCTGAATGACTCCGGTACAGCAACTATCCCAGATTCCCTGCAGCACTGCTCCGCGCCTGTCCAATGCTCAGAGACAGTGCCAGCCTCTTCCCAATAGGGAGACTGAGGTGGGTCTTAGTCCCCCATTGCCACGAGGCCCCCGTCCTGGCCAGGCCAGAAGCCAGAGCTGGGCAGTAGTAAGAGCTGCCCAGGGAGCCTGGGCCACTGCAGGGAACCCCAGACCTTCCACTTGCCTTGGGCTGCATGCCCCGGGGGAGTGGGGACACAGGGCATCCATCCAGGGCACCCATCCAGGGCGGGTGGAGTAGCCTGGGCTCCCTGGGCAGCTCTTACCACAGCCCAACTCCGGCTTCTGACTTTGCCAGGGGGCAGGGCCTTAAGGGAAAGAGGAGAGGCTGGGAGCGTGGCTCCTGATGTGTCTGTTTTTGCCTTTTGAGAAGGTGGTCACCCTATTCTGCACAGAATTTCATTTTTTCCCCGGCAGAATTGGCACTGCAGAACTGTTGGCTGCCACTAGGGGCCACTGGACCCAACAGAACCTGGCTTCCAGATCGCAAATAGAGGACACTGCCCGTGGGAGGGGAAGGGGTTCCCAGCTGCTGCAGTTTCTAGCATACCCTGAAGGAAGGAGGCAGCATGCAGTGAGCGGAGTATCCAGCCCAGTGGGGATGGAGGCCCTGTGCAGTCTCAGCCCTGCAGAGTCCAACACTGAAGTCACCATAAGAAACTCCATACAAACCCAGCCTGACCAGTATCAGGCTGTTACACCCTCTGGATCCCTGGGCTTTGGGGGGAGAGGAGGTGGTGCAGGTGTCTAACCCCACAGCTGGGCTCGGGTGGGGGGGGGGGGGGGAGAGCAGGTTTCAGGGGCAGGGGGGCCCCGCAACTGTAACTCCCCCCCTCCAGCTCTTCCTCCCCAGGCAGTGTCCTCTTTTTGGGTACCTCTATATGGTAATCCTACAGTGGCAGGATGAAAAAACAAGAATTGACTAAAAGACCGGAGGGGCAGAGTTTTCCCCCCAGGATGTGCCCAGCTGGCACATGACACACCAGACTCAGTCATCCAACAAAAGCATAACAGAAAACAGGAACTGGGTTGTCATAGGGGTTTCTTTAACTTTCTACTCCTGTGGGAATCTTTTTTGTCGTCTGTATTGTTACAGACATACTTGCTGACAGGTGTTTTGAAATAAGTTACCAAAATGATTGAAACTGGCACGATTATATTGTGTTATTTTAACAAATAAAATATGCAGAATTTTAAAATATGCACAGAATTTTTAATTTTTTGGTTCAGAATTCCCCCAGGAGTAAATTCATTGTATCCGACATGAAATGAAAAGACTATGCACAAGTTCCAGCTGGTACAGAATGTGGCTACCCATCTTCTCCCTGGTTCAGGCTGCCATGATCACATCAGGTGTGTGCTCAATTCCCTCCACTGGCTCTCAGTCAGCTTCTGATGCCATTTTAAGGCCTTAGTCCTAGTTTTCAAAGCGATTAATATGTCAAGCTACAGCAAAGACCAAATTTCAATCTATGAACGCCTCCTCTGGGGCAATGCACACCACAAAGCCCAGGATGATGCAAGCAAGAGCTGGGGACAAAGCATTTTCTGTCAAAGAGAGTCAGCTATGAACAATTATCCAGACGAGATCAAGCAAATCCAGAGCCTGATCATCTTTTGGAAATTTAGCAAAGCCTCTCTCTCTCTGAGAAAGCCTTTCCACCGTGATACTCACAACCCAAATTCCCCTTTTATTCCAGAACCCCTCCCAACCTCACCCCAAATCATCCACACAAAAAAAGCAAGCAGAACTCTGACACCATAAAGGGAGGAATGCCAGAAACTCTATGAAGGCTCTCAGATAGTCGGTGATAGGGAGCAAACTTATGGGAATGAACTATACCAGAATAAGTATGTTTATACCAGTATAACTGTCCACATGGGGGTAGGAGTTGTACAACTTGTACCCCTGTGTGTTTAGGACAAGGCCCAATGATAGCTGATGGCTTATCCACAACCTTCAGCTTCCTCTGTTCATTATGTGCAAGGGGTTGGCCCTGAATGAATGATGACAGCTAAGCTTTTCCACCAGCTTCAGCCCTCTCTAATTCAGTATGTATATGGAAGTAAGTGTTTGTCATTTAAAAGGGTGGCAGCATGCTTTTTTCTTTTCCTCCATCTGTTTCAATGACAGAAACTCATGCACTAGGTTGGGAATAAAGATAGTTTTTTGCTTGAGTACTAGTTTTTCAAGGTTACGATAGAAGCTATAGTATGTGAACCCTGCATTATAATTTGATTAAATCTGCAGTGTGTATGGAGACAGAGAAGCGTCAGACACTTCATAAAAATGCAGATGAGTCATTTTTTAAATCTCCATCAACTCAAATAGCAATTGGATAACTTCAAATTTGCAGTAAAAATTCTATTTCACCATGAGCCACGTTAACTTCACAGTGGTGAATTTTTCAAGTATTAATTTAGAAACTTACAAGGATGGCAACAAAAAAGTCCTAATGGAACTCTGATTGCAAACTTAACTATGGAGAGACACTTACATATTTTAAATCATGTGTGTCTATTCACTATACCCATGGAATATCACTAGAGGGCAGTAAAGGACTTTTAAGGATTAAAGTATGTAAAATGGGTTACTACAGCCTGCTTGCAGCAATGCCACTTGGGCTTTGACTTTGTCAGATCTCAGGAAGTAAAGCATGGTTGGTCTGGGCCAGATCAGTACTGGGATGGGAAACCACCAAGAAAAAAATCCAGATGCTGCAGTAAGTGATGCTGGCAACACATTTCTATGTTTGCTAACACAGAACCAACGCTCAGCATTGTCCTGGGAAAAATTATGTTTTTGCAAAAGACAACAGAGGCACTTGTCACCTATAATTAAAAAACCTCTCAGCCTATTCTTCTAAAGTAGGGTGTTAAGCCTGGTCACAGTGATAGAAAATTCTCCCTGTGATTTCAGTTGGGTATAATATCATTTATGTCTAATATTAATGAGAACTTTGAGGGGGGGGTTCTGATAAAGCACCCTTTTAAATAATATTTTTTACAAGTTAAGGCTTTACACATTCCACCGCTGTGTTTATAAGGTTTTCTTTACTGCAGGACCAAAACCAGCACCACCAAAAAAGTTTGGGCCCATTTCTTCTTATCCCATCCTCCTCTGTGTACACATCTGCCTTGAGCCTCTTCAGTTGCAGCTTTGCTAATGCTGCTACCAGTAAATACTCTCTTTGCAGAGCCTGAAGGGCAGGCAAGAGAGCTCATCACCCAGAGCAGAACATGAGAGGTGCAAGTGCTCATCAGCAAGACAGTAAAACCAACTATTCAAAGTGCTGTCAAATGCCACAAAATCAACAAACTGGAAAAACAAACAGATTGCATCATCCCCCACCAAGTCCTCTCTACTCTAGTAGTGTTATGAGTTATAATTTACTTGCAATAGCTATATAATTCTCAGAAATAATCATCTTCAGATTGATAATTCACAGTTCACCATAGAGCAGGCTGCATTTCAGTGGTGAGTGAAGATATTCTTATACATAGTAGTTAACATGTTTTGGGATGCTTCTACATTAAGCCTGCAAGTTCCTGGGCAGGAAACATGTTTAATCTCCATTTGTATGTACCATTTACAGATACTGTAGTATATAAACGTTTTACAATAATACTGGAGAGTGAATAGTATCTCCTGTTGCCAGGGCCTGACCAGTGGAGCTGATTAGCATCTGATGCAGGTGCATCGATCAGGAATTTTCTCATTAGTTATTCAGGAAAATGCCATTTACCACGAAAGCCAGCAAGCTGGCGCTGAATTCAAACCAGGAATGATGAGTGAACACTCAAGAATAAATTTCAAGATGAGATTTACAAAAGTACAAGCATGCAAATTCTCACCCAAAAGGCTGCACAAACTGAATCAGGAAAATGCACAAAAATCCTTTGCACAAGCAGAAGAATCAAATTCAAGTCCAGTACTAGCACTGTTTAAAAGCTGACCTAAAAGATTCTGGGATAGGGCACGGACTCAGGAATGCCTTCTTGAGGAGAATCCGTGCTAATGCTGTTGAGGCCATCTGTTCCAAGGATGCCTCCCCATTTTTGGCAGCTTTATTATAGTTCTCTGACTGCAATGTAAGTATTCATAGCCAGCTCTTAGCCCATCTTCTCTCAAAACTCCTTCCCATCATTCTGCTTTCTGCTCGATCTGCCAGGAGAGGATAACTAACAGCGTATGCTAAAACTGTAACAACAATGTGAATAGTCTTATGCATGGAAGGTTATTTCATCTATCACAGTTGTGAATTCCCCAGAAAAAGCAAGACAATGATGCGTATTTCAGCGCCCTGGAGCTTCACACAAAAGGAATGAGCAAAGCACCTTGGATTTTTTTTCATAATGTTTAACCTGTCGTCATTTTTCTAATGAGAATCTTAACACACACCTCAGATAATACTTGATGTAATAGTTTGATTAGGTTAACTGGCTGAACAACAGCTAACTATAGAACCCATGAGGGCCAGGGGAGTCAGTTCTCTCATTTCTCATTATAAAAGGATCAGCAGAGGGACACCTGTATGTAAACGACATCCTGTTACCAACCAAGGCCATGTGCTGTTCTACATGAGTAGAAGCATGGGCGCTCCAACGGAGCACTCAGACACCTGGCTTTTGAGGTGGAGAGAACAGTGTTTTTTCTTTACAACTGCTTTGAAAATTGCTGTTGTGTTGTACACCACCCTTCACTGTAAAGTACTGAACCACTTTACTGCTGGCTACTCACCATCATCCAATCACACTGGAAGAGCAAGAAAGCAGCTGAAGCAACAAGCCATGCAATCAGAAGTTCTGCAGTTTCAGGGAGGAAACAATGTTAGCACAAACATTTTTAAAAATAGGCTTAAAACCTTGTTGTTTATGTTAAGACTTCGCTGAGTTTGATTTTTTAAAATTTTGACATGTTTGAGCATTTTTATAATCCATTTAAATGTTCACAGCTGCATAAAAAAGTGTGTTTTAATTGGTTTTATTTTTATCTATTTAAATTTTCACAATGCAGGAAATTATGGGAGGGGTCAGATAATTATTTAATGATACTAGATGCTGAGATTCAAGCAGTTACAGCTTGTCAGATTGTCAACATCCTATGTCAAAGTAAATAATCTTAAATCAAACTAAGTTCTAAGCAGCACTTTTCTTGCTTTGCCTATCAGTACATTTCAGTTATCAATGGAAATTGTTTGAATTGTTTGAGGATGTACCATGAACTCAATGTTTATTAATGTTTACCAATAAAAATCGAATCCTTCAAAGCCTATTTATGTTATATGAAGGTCTGGAAAGTTGTTTGCAAAAAATCTGACTGACTTCCTTGTTTCTCTTAGCTTAGAAATGTCAGGTCTGATCAACACAGAGAAAGAAGAAGGTCAACACAGGAGGAATAACCTTGGTAAATTACCCCATGTAGACAAGCCCTTAGCACTGTCAAGTCTGGTCTTCTCTGAGTTTGCTGAAGGACCTCTTAGGAGTTTCTGAGCATGTGTACTGTGAGCTCTCAGGCCATAATTCAAGCGGTAGAGGGTAAGAGGCTGGTGCACCTTTAGAAAAAACATTCCTTCTCCAAAGTGTTCATTAGTCATCAAGTTAAATAAACACTAAAAATAAAAACTACTGAATCTTCTGCCCTTCCCTCATTTACTCAGCTTTGTTTCTCTCCTGTGAAGTCATAATTCCATTACTTCCCCAGCCACAACAGAAGTGTTTCCCAAATTTGACCATAACATGGCCCACTTCTTGAGACAGGGTCACAGTTCATGCTATAACTTGTAACCAAGTCTGTAACCACTTGTTGGCATTGTGTGGTAGGACATCCCCAGAATGCATTGCTTTCATGTGCTGATGATGCTCCTGTGTGTATGTCCTGCAGGCACTTTATCCTCTATGGGTTAGAAGTTTGCTATGGGATAGCTAACCCAGATACACACATGATTAGGTATAGAATAGGTATGGATGTGCTAATGGGCACACAGTGTCCCGAAACTGCTGCCTGGACACAAACTAAACCAGTGATACTCAGACCTCAGTGGTTCAGGAGCCAAATTCACCTTCAGCATTACCCAAAAGAGCCACAAAAGTCTGAATTCATTATTTCATTTACTATAGTACTATATATTCAATTTAAACAGCGTAACTGGTGAAATGTTTAGTATATATATATATATATATATATATATATATATATATATATATATATATATATATATATATATATTTCTCACAGCAAAGTGACTGGCCAAGTATTATATCAACTACAACTGGTTAACAACATAGTAAAAGCATGCTTATTGGTTAATAATTAAATCACGTGTTTTAATATCATTTGCTGCAAGAGTTGCAGGAGACACATTAAAGAGCCACTTGCAGCTGATGAACCTCAGTCTGAGTATCACTGAGCTGAACCAAATTACTTATAAGCGGTAATGGTGAGTGACCATGTCTCTGATCTGTTGCAAAAACACCAGATCTAGTTGAAATATGGCTGGATCTTTCAAGGGACTGATTAGACTGAAGAAAGTGCAGTTGGGGAGAGAGAAAACAAACAAACAAAGCAGTTCTACAATTAATTTTATTTAAAAAAAAAAATATAGGCGTGAACACTGGACATTCTGCTAGCTGACTTGCTGTTTGTCCCAGCTTCCTCCAATCCTTGTCCCTTGGTCCTATCTTTGCCACCCTTACTCTCCTAGTCCTTCCATACATCTGTCTCTATCCTCCTCCACCCTTATTCCTATGTGATAACGGAGGCTCATGCAACATCAACATAGGAAGATTCAGCAAACGTTTTAGTTGAACATATATGCAAAATCAGACCAATGCAAGAACCTCAGACAGCTACATGTGGGATAGACAAAATTGTCCAAAACCACAGTAGGCTGTTGTACCCTTGTTTGTGCTCTTCGTGTATTGCAAATCGTGTAATGCACCTTGCTTCAAAGTGGAAAATGGGGGGGGGCTCACGGGGAAGAGAGATATAGCTCAGTGGTTTGAGCATTGGCCTGCTAAACCCAGGGTTGTGAGTTCAATCCTTGAGGGGGCCATTTAGGGAGTTGGGGCAAAAATCTGTCTGGGGATTGATCCTGCTTTGAGAAGGGGGTTAGACTAGATGACCTCCTGAGGTCCCTTCCAACCCTGATAGTCTATGACATGAAAAATTCCTGCCACCTTGCTCTCTCATGGCTGTTGCTTTCCAGTTGCTGGGGTAAACCTGACATGCTTTCAAGTTAAGCTTCAGAATGTCTTTATATTGTTTGCATTGGCCACCATGAGACTAGGTGGATGGCTTTAGCTGTTCGAGTCAAATGAGATCGCTCAACAACACAGCTGAACTTTTATGAGCATAATTTGCACATCAGACATACAACAACAATTAAGAATTTTGATATTGGGAATCTTGTCCCACCCATATGACCCTGCAAAGAGACCAGACTTAAGACCGTGCATACAGAATTGATCAAGTTTCCTAATGTGGCAGTGACCTGCTGTCCAGGTCTCACAACCATACAGAAGTGTTTGTAAGCACAACTGCCCTATAGACATTTAGTTTAGTGAGAAACAAGGTGGGTCTCTCTTTCACCAACACAAGTCGGTGCAATAAAAGATTACCTCACGCATTTTGTCTCTTTCATATCCTGTGACCAACACTACTACTACACCACCACCACTCCCAACATTTAGTTTAGTGCTTATTTTGACAACTCCATCATTCTAGAGGCAGTGTGACTACATTCCAAATGCAGACCTGGCCTTGGCTATATGGTGAGTAATATCAATAGTACCATTCTGAGACAGCATACTCTCTAGATAGCAAAACTTGTCCACAAACTTACGAGGCGCGTCATTGATCTTAATAATTGGGTAGGCATGCATATCCCCAGGCACAGGTTGGTACAGTATTTCAGTTTTCTTTAGGCTGACTGTGAAGCCAAAATGACTGATTGCACAAGCAACGTGATCAATTATAAATTAAATGTCATCAATTGATGATTATACACTGGCTGCTCACCCAGCAAATAAAAGCCCCTTAAATGAGTAAATCTGCCACTTTTGTGCAAACACAGAAGCACTCCGGATTGAACAGCTTCTCAGCAGTGTGGAAATAGATAAATACTCGATCAGTGTCATGAAATTAATCCATAAACATAGCCAGAAAAATGGATGTAGAAGTGTAGGAGCCAGACTGCAACCTTGCTTAGAGCCACTGGTGACTGGAGAGGGGTCCAATATCTCACCAGTTTCCACCACTGTGACCATCATCCTCATTATGGAAGGGCCAAATGACAGAAAAACTTTGCAAGGTATCCAAATATGAACAAAAGTTTCCAGAGTCCCTCACAATTTACAAAGTAAAAAAAGCTTTAGCTATGTCAAACACCATACAATGACCACAGTTTTGCTCCCAGCTCTTTTCCTGAACCTGGGGGGCTGTGATGATCATGTCTATAGTGCCCCATCCACACAGAGTCCTGGAGGATAGTTTTCACAAGGTAGGTGTTCAGTATATTCAGTCTGACCCCTACAAGAATTTTCTGAGCAACAAAGAATAGGGAAGAGCTACAGGGATTAGCAGTTTGCCCTGTCACCCTTACATTTATAGAGGTGAACAATGCTGGCATCCTTGAAATCCTGTGGCATCGATTCTCATTCCCAGACAAGGCAGGAGAGCGTGAGGTGCCTTGCACTGTGATAGGCACCTGCTTACAGATCTCTGCTGGAAAGCCATCTAGTCTAGGTCGTTTCATTTATGACATCTGCATGATTACTATTATGGTGTCTCATAAGGCGGGGGAAAAGCACAAGTTCTTTTAATAGGTGTTGTAGAAGAGCATTGCTTGATTCCTCAGAAGCACTGGGAGGGTGATGGAGAAGCTAACTAAAACAGTCCATCCTTCAGTCAAGTTTTCTTTGTCAACAAAGAACTGGTCTACACTTGAAAAGCTACAACAACACAGCTTATGCCAGTGGGAGAGTTTCTCCCATCAGTGTAGGTAATCCATCTCCTCCACATACAGAAATTTAGGTTGGCTCAACTACAGCTCTCAGGGGTGTGGATTTTTTTCCCCACACCCCAGAGCAACATACCGAGTTTTCTAGTGCAGACCAGCCCTAAGAGTCTATTGCAGTCCACAGTTTGTATGAGGGTTACCCTATTGCACTTGGGGCCACACACAGCATTAAGGCCAGCAAAAATGTTTCTGGTGTCTTCGTTATCTGCTGCCAGTTTTGATTCCATTGCTTTCTTTTCACACCATGGGCTTTTCATTTGCCAAAGTCTGGTCTAACCATCTGTTTTGCTTGATGATGCAACCCTTCCTGGATGCTGAATCTCTGTCTGCTATGTTGTCAATGGATAGCATACAGTGAATTCAAGAGCAGACATATTTGGGGATTATCCTCATCAAACCAGTCCTGATGTTTCCTCTTGATGAAGTCAAGAACTTCACCAGCCATATAACATGTAGTGTCCCAAAAATGTTTCCAGCACGCCTCAACATCCACTGAGAATGCTGTAACTGAGGGAAATACTTCCATGATTTTCTCTTGGAATTCAAACTGTCTCAGTTTTCCAGGCTTGAAATATTGATTTTTTCCCCCACTAGCTTGAGTTGCTGTCTATGTTGCTTGAGAGCAGTACTGAAAGACATTTGACTTCTTATAAATCTATGGTCTGACCCGCAGTTGAAGCCTCTCATGACACGAGAGAGTCTGACATTGGAGATCTCTTCACCAAACAATAATGTAACCAATTACATCAGGGTTTTAAACAAGGATGCATCCAGGTCATCTTATGCTTGCTGGCCTATTGAAATACTGTTAGTGATAACAAGGTTGTATTCAGTGCATTTGGAAAGTAGTAGCAAGCTGTGAGAGCCTGCGTTACCAACTCCATCATGACCTATCACATTGCCCCATGATGTAGTCATGACCAGTCCTGCCATTAAAATCACCTAGAGATTACATGGGACCAACCTGATGATGCTATCAAGGGTTTGGCAGAAATCCTCCTTATCCTCATCTGGATGGATCACTATTGGTGCACATATGCTGATGACAGAAGCATAATGACCTTTAGCAAGGCCAATATGGAGGAGCACAAGTTTGTCGTTAACACCTTCCAGCAGTGACTAAAGTTTGCAGACAACTGAAGAGAATAAGGCAAACCTCATACCAGAGCATCTGCATTCCTCCTCAGATTTGCACATCCAGTTCCAGTCCCCACTCATCAGGTTTGTCACCTCAGTCCCAGTCTCCTTGCCTACTCAGAATCAGTCCCCCTCTTCTCATTCCTCATCCTATCTGTCTGCCTCTCCCCTACACTTGCTTTCAGTCCCAGTCTCCCTTCCTGGGGTCTTCATTCAATCTCAGTCTCCCACCCCTCACTTGCACACTGTCCCAGTTCTCCCCCATCCCAACTCCTTGTCAGAACTGTCTCTCCCTGTGCCCATTTCCCACTGCCACTAGGAATCAGCGAGTCTCCCCCCAGGTCCCCTCATCAGATCTCCTAACCCTCCTCCCAGTCCCATCTTCCCCCCACAGCTCCTGTTTCCTTTACTGATTCCCAGAAACCCTCCCCCCACAGCTCCCAGTCTCCTTGCCCAATGAGTTCCAGTCTCCCCTTCCCTCCCCTCCTCAGCTCACAGTCCCAGTCTGTCATTCTCCCCAGATCCCAGTCTCCTTGCCAGCCAGTCCCAGTCCCACCAGGATCCTTGTCTCAATCCGCTCCTTTCCAAAGCCCTAGTCTGCCTTCTGTCCCCCCCGCTGCTTTCAATTCAGCTCTCTCCTCAATGCTACCTGAGGGACAGCAAGTTGAGGGTGGTCACAGAACACAGAAGACAAACTCCATGCTCTCATTTCCAATATCTGCCCCTTCCTGGGGCAGAGCAGCAATTATAGGGAAAGTCATTCTCAGCTCTGTAGCCCTGTGCTGGAGCATGCTCAGTCACTCTGCCAGGATGGCACGTACACAGTCCAGTCACACACAGGATATGGAAGATGCCAGAGTATCCTCAATGCAGATGGATTCAATGGAGATTTTAGTTGTTAAACTTTAAGAAGTCTCTACTGAGCATGTGCAAGCTGTGAGTTTACAAAGTTTTTCCAGTGGTATTGGTCCATTACTAGATGGAAATGGTAGAATTATCAACAACACAGACAAGGCAGAAGTGTTCAATAAATACAGTAACTCCTCACTTAATGTTGTAGTTTGTTCCTGAAAAATGCAACTTAAAGCGAAACAATTTTAAGTGAATTCAATTTCCCCATGAGAATTAATGTAAATGAGGGGGTTAGGTTCCAGGGAATTTTTTTTCACCAGACAAAAGACTATACACACACACACACACACACACACAGAGTATAAGTTTTAAACTAACAATTTAATACTGGTACACAGTGATAATGATTGTGAAGCTTGGTTGAGGTGGAGTCAGAGGGTGGGATATTTCCCAGGGAATGCCTTAATGAACTAGTAATTGCTGAGCCCTCAAGGGTTAACTCTCACACTACAAAGCAGCAGGAATGGAGGGAGTGGAGACAGCATCGCAGACAGACACACACTCACACACACACAGTGTATGTGAGATGCGCATTTCCCCTTTAAGTACACTGCCTTGTTTATTAGATCAGCTTGCTGAGACAGTCCTGAGCCTTGTCATGTGTCCCCCCTGCTCTATGGAAGATAGGGTAAGCGGGGTGCAGGAGCAGGGGGACACCCTGACATTAGCCCCTCTCTTCCTCCCTCCACCCCCCCAAACAGCAAGCAGGAGTCCTGGGGAGCAGCTCCAAGGCAAAGAGCAGGAGCAGCACATGGCAGTGGGGGAAGGGCCAGCTGCAACTGCTAGCCTGCTGGGCAGCTGCTGCACAGGGAATCTAGGGGAGCGGGGAGCTGATGGGGGAGCTTATAGGGGGGGCTGCCAGTCCACCTTGGTTCCAAGCCCCCACCAGCTAGCTGCAACAGGCTGCTCTTCCTGCAAGCAGCGGACAAAGCAGGCGGCTGCCAAATGACATCAGCAGGGAGCATTGCACAACTTTAAACAAGCATGTTCCCTAATTGATCAGCAACGAAACAATGTTAACCAGGACAACTTCAAGTGAGGAGTTACTGACACATTAAAAACGGATAAAAAACTGGCCAATAGGTCTCAATAGATAATTGTAAACGAGGTGTCATTATCAAGCAGGTGTGCATCCAGTGGGTCTGGCAGGTTCTTGGCCCTACACTTTTTAACATTTGGAGGGAGTAGTAAATAATGAGGATGACAGGTTGGTGATTCAGAGCGATCTGCATCACTTGGTAAACTGAATACAAGCAAACACAATGTGTGTTTGAATATGGCTAAATGTAAATATCTAGGGACAAAGAACATAGGCCATACTCAATGAGGGACTCTATCCCAGGAAGCACTGACTGAAAAAGATTTGGGGGTTGTGGTGGACAATCAACTGAACATAAGCTCCCAGCCAGGGGTGACTAGTAGCAAAGAGTCTTCCCAGCATCAACTATCTCTATCTCATAATGTCATCCATATCCCATAGTTTTCATGCCTTTTTAAAAATCCCATGGACCCTCATGGGCTTCCTCACTGTCCATCTCATCTAACCAAAGCCTGCACAGCTCTGCACTACTGTCATGACTGCTGCAAGCACAGGATGCACAATCCTCCAGCATTTGCAGACCCCCAAAAACCAAATCACTGGGAAAACATGATGATTTTGTGGAGGCCAGACTGCTCTGGGACACAACAATATTCAATTCATGGCTTCTGTTGGTGTACACAGAACAGCTGAAGATGGTAGAGTGCTGATTCTAAAACCAAGAAACAAGCACTGACTGGTGGGATCACACTGTAATGCAGGCTTGCAATGACGAGCAGCGGCTGCAGAATTTTCTTATGTACAAGGCCACATTCCTGGATCTGTGCATCAAGCTTGCCCCAACCCATCAGCACAGGGAGACCAGAATGAGGGCTGCAGTGACAGTGGAAACTTGCAATGCTGGATTGCTACAGGTCAGTGGAAAATCATTTTGGAATTAGAAAAACCACTGAGGGCCATTTCCATGCAAATGTGCAGGGCCATTAATTGTCTTCTGCTATGCAGGACTGTGACTCTAAGCAATGTTCAGAACACAGAGGATGAATTTGCAGCAATGAGGTTCCCGAACTGCAGTGAAGTGATAGATGGCACTAGACCACCTTGCCACAGAGTACAGAAAGGGCTACTTTTCTATACTCATGCAAGGATTGGTGGATCACCAGGGATGCTTCACCACCATCAGTGCTGGCTGGCCAGGGGAAGGTACGTGACGCCCAACCCTTTAAGAACATTGAACTGTTCAGAAAGCTAAAAGCAGGGACTCTCTGTCCTGATCAGCAGTTTACCACTGGTGATGTTGAAATGCCAGTGGTGATTCTAGGAGCATAGACTACCCCCTTGTTCATGAAGCCGTACACCGGCCACCTTGAAAGCACCAAGGAAAGATTCAACTACCAGCTCAGCAGGAGCAGAGTGACA
Organism: Mauremys mutica; assembly: GCF_020497125.1. Taxonomy (NCBI): domain Eukaryota; kingdom Metazoa; phylum Chordata; order Testudines; family Geoemydidae; genus Mauremys; species Mauremys mutica. The sequence goes on from NC_059095.1 coordinate 7,649,514, forward strand.
CTTGAATGTGCTTTTGGTAGACTGAAGGGCCACTGGCATTGTTTACTCACAAAAGTGGACCTCAGTGGAGAAAAAAAAACGAAAAAAAAAAAACACCCTGCCAATGGTTATAGCTGCCTGCTGTACCCTCCTGCATATCTGTGAAGCAAAGATGGAAAAGTTGCCACAGGGTGAATGTGCAGAGGCGGTCTCCTGTGTTTGAACAGCCAGGCACAAGGGCTATTAGAAGAGCTCAATGAGGAAATACATGGTTCAGGGAAGCCTTTGAACAAACTAACAGTGCGTCTCAGTAATGCACTGTGGTGTACTATGCTCTACCTGACCCTGCTGTTTTGGGGCCTGTTTGGAATTGCATGGTACTTGGTGTACATTAATGAATGTAATCCTGTCAATGCATCTATTAATCATAAACATACAGCAAATACCGCAAAACTGTTTTTGTCACTGATGCTATGAGTTGTGTATCACTGTAAAACAAATGCATACTTTCAGTACCTCTAGGCATTCTGTACCATGTGAGAACTAATAAAGATGAATTATTTTCCAAACAATAGAATTTTATTGAGTAAGAAAACCACTACCAAAAAAATTTTGTGCAAGTTCAAAGCAAATACAAATACATTATGGAACACAGCTTAAGAAGGAAAACAACATACATGTCAAGTTTAGCTACATATACAGCGACTGCAGCTCTCACAAGGCAGCATATATAAAGCTGTGGTTGTCCTGAATGTCCCCTGGCATGGAGTGGGAAGGGAAGGAATGTGGAGGGGGGGTGTAGGGAGGTGCTATAATGGAGTTCTCAATGGACTGCAAAGAGAGGCAAGCCTGTGATTGTTGAACCTTGTGTTTGCTGCTGGAAAAGCCCCATTATGTCCTGATGAATCTCCCTCTCCTTTCCTGACAGAACACCTTGGCCCTTTCTCCACACAATCTGCAAAATTCACCCTCCAAGCCCTCTGCTTATGGTCTGATGCAGCACTGGCTTGCAGCATCTCACTGAACAGGTCATCCCAAGTCCTCTCCTTTCTCCTCCTCATCTGGCTTAGACGCGCCGCAGGTGTGGAAGGGCAATCCCTCAAGGCCGCAACAGCAGCAGCTACAGGTAAAACGCAGAGGTACCATTGTCAGTAGAGTCACAACAGACAGCGGAAGTTAAGACACAGAACTCCCTTCCCTCAATAACATAAAATTTTTAAACAAGAAATGCTTTTGACACTTCTGCTTTGGAGTGCTTGCCAGGAGTGAGGAAACTGAGGAGGCTGTTGCACGAATATATGAGTATTGGGCATTTGCACTGGAAACTGACACCATTTTCCACAGGCAGTGGTGATGTTAGCTGGCATCTCACTCCTGAGTATGACGAAGGCACATAAGAGCACAGTTGTTGCTGGCGAACCAGAGTTGCCCAGGCCCATATTCAACTAGCCTGTTTATTACAATAGTGCCTGACAAAGTTACCACTGAGTGAGTGGCACCATAGGTGCCAACTCCGTGGGTGCTCCACTCCGCCTCCTCCCCTGAGCGCACCTTCCCTGCTTCTCCCTAGCACTTGCTGCTGCAAAACAGCTGTTTCGCAGCAGGAAGCCTGGGAGCTAGGGGGAATGCGGCGCACTCGGGGAAGAGGCGGGGCCGGGATTTGGGAAAGGGGTCCAGTGAGGGGGGGGGGGGGAGTCTTTGGGGAAGGGGTTGGAATGGGGGCAGGGCAGGGGTAGAGATGGGGGGGGGGGGGGAGATGTTGAGCACTCACCGGTGCCGGGAAAAGTTGGCGCCTGTGAGTGGCGCAGGAAAATGTCCTATCACTGAGGAAGAAATAAGGCTGCCATCCCTATAAACCTTTGGGAGATTTCAGAGTACTTCCATGAAAGTTTAATCAAAATCTCTCAGGATTCAAGGATCATCCTTGTGTACATAAACTGCTCCACATGGCCAGCCAGGAAGCCATTCACCCAACTCTACAGGGGAACATGAAGCAGATAACAATTTTACCACTCGTTTCACCACTACCTCTTCTAATGTGAGTAAATAAATAAATAAGTTGATAGCTGTGTCTTGTTAAGTTCAGGGCACCATCAGTACATTACTGTAATAGGAAATACATTTACACACTTACCCAAGGTTCCTTCTCCTGCATCAGGCACACTTGTGCTCAGCTACTACGACTGACTAGACAGCGGTGGAGTTTCAAACAGATTCTGGTTTGTGGCATAGCTCGGCCCTCCCCAGTTACATCTCCCCCATTTTTCTCCTCCTCAATGGTCACGGCAGGAGCCTGTGACTCAGGTTCCTCATACACATCCATAGTGGAACTCAGGGTGGTGATGCAATTATTGCGTTGCTGTAACGGAGTGCTTTCATTTGTGGGAGACAAATTTAAGTCTAGACACATGCACAACTAGGTTGATACAAGGCAGCTTACATAGACCTAACTTTGTAGCGTAGACCAGGCCTTAGCAGCGAACATACATACCTTTTCTCTAGAGAGGAGTCCCAACGCAATGCAAGATATTAAGGATAGCTCAGTGGTTTGAGCATTGGCCTGCTAAACCCAGGGTTGAGAGTTCGATCCTCAAGGGGGCCATTTAGGGATCTGAGGCAAAAATTTGTCAGGGGACTGGTCTTGCATTGAGCAGGGGGTTGAACTAGATGACCTCCTGAGGTCCCTTTCAACCCTGAGATTCTATGATTAAGGCCTTAGAGGAGCTTATCTGTTCCTCCCATCAAAAAAAAGCCCCTAACAGCCTCTAACTGTAGTTTGTACTCAATAGATACAAGACTATTGGTGTTCTTCAGTACAACTGCCCTTTTATTACAGAACATTGAACCTACTAACCACTTAATCTAATCAATGCAGACAACAAACATCACTGCACTTGTCAAAGTCTGGTGGAAGTGTCATTAACAATTAAGAAAATTAACTTTCACAGCTCATTACACTACCTAAGGAATCTGAAAACATTGAATTATACACCTTTAAAGGAGACAGGCATATCTAGTCCAAGAACAATTTGCTCTAATGTGAAATAAAGAACACAAGGAACCCCAATTACTGCAAAACAGATGAGAAGGTGATTGGATACAACAATGCCAAGTCTAAATAGCTCAGATAATTGAAAATTTAAGATTCTTCTCTCATACAAGAAGCGCGCGCACACAAAAAATAAACTACAGAATATGTATTAGTTCTAAGGCTAAAAAAATGTATATTGCTCTTAGACCTTCTTCCTCAAGGTATGTCTTGTACTCTTCAGCAATGGAGGTTACCACCATGTACACTCACCTTATTGATCTGTTATTAGTTAACATAAATAAATACTAATAATGTAGGCTCAACTTTCAACTTTTGAAAAAAGCTTAACAGAACTTTTTTCCAGTTTCAATTCAAGTATTTTGGGATTTGAACATTCCTACATTGTTTGTGATTCAAGCTTTGCACAGTTAAAAGCATGAAACTGAACAGATATTTAAAGCATCCAGTCTAATTTTGCCATCTAGGTTGCTGGATGAGTAAATTCACTCCTTACCTGACAATTTTGTTTTTCCATGAGAATTAGTATGCACCAATCCAACCAGATCTATCAAAGTTTTTATATCTCACGCATCACTCGAATATCTGAAATGGGCTGAAGCATCTTCAACATAGTGACTTGAAAAAATTAAGTTGCTTGACTTCACATTTGGAAAGGCATCTCTGATACTATGAACAACCTGGTAAGCAATGCAATGTTGTCTTCCCTGGTCTGCAGACAAATCAGTTCTCTTGTGACTGCTCCAGCTGGTAGTTTTTCCAAACAGCAGCAGAGCAGACTAAACAAGCCTGGTCAGTTTCCTGCTGCTACTCCAAACCTGTGGGCAGCAGTGAAACTGTCAATCAGGTCAGTTTCATGTTGTTTCTTCAGAAGGTGCCTTAGTGACAGACTAACTCAGAAAAAGGCACTCATTCTAGAATAAGTATGTCCACATCGGGAGTTACACCAGTACTAATACAGCATTACTATTATGCCTGTATATTTCCCTGTTTTAACAAGGCAACAGTTATAACAGTGGGAGCAATAGCATAGATTTGCTGTTAGCGTTTTTACCATGTGTCATCTAACCCAGATTTGAGCATGTCTAGATGAGAGTCAGCGGCAGCATGGCTTAATGCTAAAGCATTGCACTAGGAGTCCAGAGACCTCCCTCTAATCTCACCTACCACTAACTTTCTGCAGTACTTTGGGCAAGTCACTTCCCCTTTCTGTGCCTGTTTTACAATTTAAATAGACAAATATAGGAGGCAAACTTTTTAGAGTAGGGACTGCCTTGCTATGTTTCTACAATGTAGTTCTAATCTTAGTCAAGGCCTCTAGATGCTACTGTAATACAAATAATAAATAGTAATAAGTCATTAAAATGTCAGCAGCTGCAGAAGCTCCACTTATAATAGTACCCCACCATCAACATTATTGGTGAACCTCCATTCCTGCGAATGCAAGGGCAGGGAGAATTAAGAGTGTTCAGTTTATACAAGAACAATGAGGAGTACTTGCAGCACCTTACAGACTAACAAATGTATTTGAGCAAAGCTTTTGTGGGCTAAAACCCACTTCATGAGATGCACGAAGTGGAAAATACAGTAGGCAGGTATATATACACAGTACATGAAAAGATGGGAGTTGCCTTACCAAGTCGGGGGTCAGTGCTAACGAGACAATTCAATTAAAGTGGAAGTGGGCTATTCTCAAGAGTAGAATACCCATACTAAATGTAAACCAAGCCTCAGTTAACATGCTTCAGAAACCTTGTACTGGCATAACATTGATTTTAGTTACACTAATGCAAACTAATAATGTACCTGCACTTATATTGGTTAAGGTTAGCTCAATAACTAAATCAGTTTAAGCATGAATTATTCCTATTTAGTTACATTGGTCCAAGTCTCTCTCCCCGCCTCCCCCCCCCTTTTTTTTTTTTAATACAGACAATCCACTAAAGTTTCTTAAGATTCTCAATTAAAAGTTGGTTACCAATTAAGTGACCATAATCAGGCTTTAAAGTTAGTTGTCCACTAAGGGTACGTCTTCACTACCCACCATATCGGCGGGTAGCAATCGATTTCTCGGAGTTCGATATATCGCGTCTCATCTAGACGCGATATATCGAACTCCGAACGCGCTCCCGTCGACTCCGGAACTCCACCACCGCGAATGGTGGTGGCGGAGTCGACGGGGGAGCCGCGGACATCGATCCCGCGCCGTGAGGACGGGTAAGTAATTCGAGCTAAGGTACTTCGACTTCAGCTACGCGAATAGCGTAGCTGAAGTTGCGTACCTTAGATCGAACCACCCCTCTAGTGTAGGCCAGGCCTAACATAAGCAATTGAAGTTTTCACCTCTTAGTACTATTAAGTATCTGGCTGGCTGCAAAAGTTTTTTTTGAAGGGGTGTGGGGTTTTTTTGTTTTGTTTTTAAAACCACACTTTTTACGAAGGCAAAGTTACAGTAAAATATTAACTTACTACATCATATGTTACTTATTCAGGATCAGGTTAATATTCAAAGAACCTGGCTAAAGATTCTGGGAGCCCTCCTCCTGTGAGTACATTAAAAAAGGTGACCAAATTTCTAAATACTTATTCTCTTTCTGGCATTTGTCTTGTGTATATACTTGGTGTGAAAATGCAGAATAATTATTTAGATTTATTTCACTTTATTTAGCTAGTTTTTATTTTTTTCCTAAAGTTCTAAATTGCATAAAATACAGCAACAGGGAAACCCATGAGAAAGTCTCAGAAATTGTGGATTTTACCATACCTGAAACGGAGCAGGGAATGAGATACGAGTAAAATAATGCAAAGTTACATTAATAGCTGCAATTCCCTCAACAACTTCCTTTTGAATATGGCAAGAACAATGCACAGTTCTTTAAACATTACTTCAAGATGAAGTAAAACCACGTAAAGTTGAAACCACAAACAAAGCAGCTGTTTAAAAGCGGAAAGTGCTTTATACATTTTTAATCTAACAGTGACAGCAATGTAACTTAGTAGTTAGTAAATTTTACAGTACTATCTTATCAATATAAGAAGCAGGACTGTAGAGTTTATTTCAACTAAGTTCATACCCAGATCCCAGAGGAATGAATATCTATTAGTCTCCCCTAAAATTACAGGAAATATGTGAAAGCCTAAGGAGGTTTCACAGAATAAAGAGAAGCAGCAGCCTCATAAGTAGACCGAATCTAGGACCAAGTATAGTCCCAACTGCAGGTAACTGCATACTGCAATAGTCCCATTAGCTCATTCCATAGCCAAGACATTGTCTAGACGGGTGGGGAAGTTTTTCAATTGAGTTAGTTCAGCTGAGAACTCAACTCAATTGGGGTTAACTGGGGTTTTCAATTGAGTTAAAAAATTGTTGAAACAGGAATCCCACCCAGTTTACCTCAGAATAACCTTGGATAGATCCCACACACATCTTAACTACCTGACGAAAACTGCAGCTAAGGTGAGATCACATAACCTTCTAAGCAAATTGGCCTTCACTTCATGAGTAAATGTTCAAACTCTGCAATCATCCAGTTTAGCCCTGTTAATTCTATGCTCCAGTCTGGCTTCATTTGTCTCATAACAAGTTGGCTGACTATAACTCAACCACGAGCATCGTAACTGGGACAATTACCAGTACCATGGCGCCATGTGTTATGCAACATCATTCCTCCACTCATCCACTGTGAGGATGCTACAGCCAGAATGTTTGAGAAGATCAGAGCAAACCCAAGTATACCACTATACACAAACCTCTCTGACCACCCAAGAGTGTGCTTGTCATCGAGGCACCCATTGTGGACCCACTTTCCATGGCCAGATTTCTCTGTGATGCTGACATGGCATGAAGAATGGTCTGCAGCTGACGTCAAAAATCAATATCTTATAACTGACCTGACCATGCATGTAGCCAGCTTTGATTTGCCACACCACTTTTCTGAAACAATTTCAAACAGGCCAGGATCAACATGCAGCCAGCCATTACCCATGAGACCAATGAAAGGATCCCACATGTGGCTGTGACCAACAACAGACAATGTCTCACTTCACTGCAACTACATTCAGACCAGATTAGGTGGTGGTCTCAGGGCTCTGCACATCACTGATGAGGCTGCTGCAAATTGGTTTGGCAAGCCTCACATCCGACAAGAAGAATTGAGTTAAAGTAGTTCAACTAAGCTAATTCAACTAAAGAAGCACCTTTCCTCCTAATGCAGAGGACACCCAAGAGTTAGGATTCAGAACATCAATATATACAAAGTTAACTGCCTTTGTGCAAGGCATGGTATTCATTTGCCTACACCCACTTATAGAGAATAAAGCAGTTTGCAGGTCTAAGAATTGTCTTCTGACAGAAATTGCATAGGGATAAACACAAAGCAGTGTTCACAACCTCAAAGTAGCCCCAAAAATCACTGAAAGACAATTTGCTTCAAAATTTTCAAATTTTGGCCATTAAAAAATAATAATAATAAAAAAAATGGAGGTTCGCAAAATGGTACAGCAGCCACCACTCTACTGAGTCACATGAGAGCCGCTTCCAGTTTATACCCCACCCCTGCCTTCCTATTGGCTGCTTCCTTGTCCAACAGGATACAACCCACTGCCAGTTAGAAGCTCTGCTTTGTTATGGCTAATGGGGCTCTGTTCCCAACAGTGCACATAACACATGGCTTTTGCTTATTGGGAGAGGTGTATTTGGTCCAACCGTGAATGTGCCCCAGTAGCTGTTCATTTAAAAGGCCACCAGAACAGCAACTGGGGAGCAGCAGGGCTCTAAGTAAAATTGCCCAAATTTTGTCACAAGACAGTAATTTGTAGCCCCAAATGTCAGCTGTTGCTGATTCAATATCTTTTGTTACCAAAAGGCCTTTGAAGAGTAGCCCAAATCGGCAAAACAATCACTAAGGTTAGCAACATTGACAGATTAAATTTTAAGAAGGGGTCACAAAGCCTAAACTAACACTACTGTGCATTGCTATCCTGGGTGCTATCCTAGTTTCTTCGTAATGCAAGCAGTTCAGATAATGAACTTAGCCAGGATACAAACACCACAACATGAAGGAATGTCTACACTAGGAACGCTACCGTGTTCCCTGCCAAGACACTGTAGTGTAGACACTACAGCAACAGAAGGGCTTCTTTCATCATTGTAGTAATTACACCTCTCCGAAAAGCAGTTATCCTAGATCAGGGATAGGCAACCTGCGACACACGAGCTGATTTTCAGTGGCACTCAAGACTGCCCGGGTTCTGGCCACTGCTCCAGGGGGCTCTGCATTTTAATTTAATTTTAAATGAAGCTTCTTAAACATTTAAAAAAAAGACGGTTACTCACCTGTAGTAACTGGTGTTCTTCGAGATGTGTTGCTCCAATCCATTCCAGTTAGGTGTGCGCGCCGCGCGTGCACGGCTTCTCCGGAACTTTTTTCCCTAGCAACTCCGGCGGGCCGGCTGGCGCCCCCTGGAGTGGCGCCGCTATGGCGCTAAATATATACCCCAGCCGGCCCGTCCGCTCCTCAGTTCCTTCTTGCCGGCTACTCCGACAGTGGGGAAGGAGGGCGGGTCTGGAATGGATTGGAGCAACACATCTCGAAGAACACCAGTTACTACAGGTGAGTAACCGTCTTTTCTTCTTCGAGTGATTGCTCCAATGCATTCCAGTTAGGTGATTCCCAAGCCTTACCTTAGGCGGTGGGGTCGGAGTGAGACGTGGCGGAGTGCAATACCGCAGAGCCGAAGGCTGCGTCGTCTCTAGACTGCTGTACCAACGCGTAATGGGAGGCGAAGGTGTGGACCGAAGACCAGGTAGCCGCTCTGCAGATGTCCTGGATGGGGACATGGCTCAGGAAGGCGGCGGACGATGCGTGCGCTCTCGTAGAATGAGCGGTGAGTCGGCATGGTGTCACGTGAGCCAGCTCATAGCATGACCTGATGCATTGAGTCACCCAGGAGGAAATGCGCTGGGTAGAGACCGGCTCGCCTTTCATGCGATCAGCGACTGCGATGAAGAGCTGGGTGGAACGCCGAAAGGACCTTGTCCGGTCGATGTAGAACGCCAGCGCCCTACGGACGTCGAGGGTGTGGAGCTGTTGTTCCCGGGGCGAAGCATGGGGCTTCGGGCAGAAGACCGGGAGAAAGATGTCCTGATTAAGGTGGAAGGCCGAGACCACCTTTGGTAGGAAGGCCGGGTGAGGACGAAGCTGCACCTTATCCGCGTGAAAGACGGTGTAGGGGGGGCCCACCGTCAACGCTCGGAGCTCCGAGACTCTCCGTGCCGATGTTATGGCAACCAGGAAGGCCGTCTTATAGGAGAGGTAGAGGAGAGAACACGTGGCCATAGGCTCGAATGGTGGACACATGAGTCTGGCCAGGACGAGGTTCAAGTCCCAGGTCGGTGCCGGGCGGCGCACTGGCGGGTATAAGCGGTCGAGGCCCTTCAGGAAGCGGGAGACCATCGGATCGGAAAAGATGGTTCGACCCTCCACCGACGAACGAAAGGCGGACACCGAGGCGAGGTGGACTCTCAAGGAGGAAACCGCCAGACCCTGCTCCTTGAGGTACCATAGGTAGTCTAGGATGGTAGTGACAGGTACCACGAAAGGGTTGAGCCCCTGCTGGTCACACCAGAGCGCGAACCTCTTCCATTTCGCCATGTAGGTGGTGCGGGTGGAAGGCTTTCTGCTCTCTAGCAGGACTTGCTGTACTGCCGCCGAACAGTCCCTCTCCGCGTGGGTCAACCACGCAGGTACCAAGCTGTAAGATGGAGGGACTGCAGGTTCGGATGGCGGAGTCTGCCGAAGTCCTGCGTGAGGAGGTCCGGCCACAATGGGAGGGCGATGGGCTTCCGAACGGAGAGCTCGAGCAGCAGGGTGTACCAATGTTGCCGCGGCCAGGCTGGAGCCACGAGTATCATGGTGGCTCGATCCCTCCGAAGCTTCTGGAGCACTCTGTGCACGAGTGGAAACGGAGGGAAGGCATAGAGGAGGTGAGTCTGCCACGGATAGAGGAAAGCGTCTGACATGGAGCTCGGCGAGTGCCCCCGGAACGAGCAGAACTGGAGACACTTCCTGTTCGCCTTGGAGGCGAAGAGGTCGACCCGGGGAAACCCCCACCTCTGGAAAATCGTGTATGCAACGTCGGGACGGAGGGACCACTCGTGGGAGAGAAACGACCTGCTGAGGTGGTCGGCCAGCGTGTTTTGCACTCCCGGAAGAAAGGACGCTTCCAGGTGAATGGAGTGGGCCACGCAGAAGTCCCACAGGAGGATCGCCTCCTTGCAGAGGGGGGACGAGCGGGCTCCGCCCTGCTTGTTCACGTAGAACATTGCCGCTGTGTTGTCCGTGAGCACTGTCACACAGCGGCCTTGCAGGTTGGTCTGAAAGGTGTGACATGCAAAGCGGATCGCTCGGAGCTCGCGGACATTGATGTGGAGAGCGAGCTCCTGGGGCGACCAGCGGCCTTGAGTGTGAAGGCCACCCAGGTGAGCCCCCCAACCGAGTGCCGAGGCGTCCGTGGTCAGTGTCGCGGACAGACGAGGCAGGTGGAACGGCACTCCGGCGCAGACGATCTCCGGGTCGAGCCACCAACGAAGGGACTCGAGGGTCGGTTTGGTGACCGTGACCACCATGTCGATGTGGTCGCGATGCGGGCGGTACACCGACGCCAGCCACGACTGGAACGGACGGAGGTGGAGCCGCGCGTATGCGGTGACATAAGTACACGATGCCATGTGACCCAGGAGGCGGAGGCACGACCGCACCGTCGTGGTCGGAAAGTTGACGAGCTCCCGGATAAGGGAGACCATTGTCAGGTGTCGAGACCGCGGCAGGCAGGCGCGGCCCGTAGAGGAGTCGAGAACCGCGCCAATGAATTCCACCCGCTGTGCCGGAAGCAAGGTAGACTTCTCGGCGTTGACAAGCAGCCCGAGGTGTTGAAAGAGGGACAGGATTTCCGCTACCTGGCGCTGCACCAGCCCTTGTGACTGCCCACGAATCAGCCAGTCGTCCAGATAGGGGTAGACATGCATCTGACGACGACGGAGGGCCGCCGCTACCACTGCCATGCACTTTGTAAATACCCGCGGTGCCGTGGCAAGTCCGAAAGGTAACACGGCGAACTGGTAGTGGTCGTTGTTGACGAGAAAACGAAGGTAACGCCGGTGAGGGGGATAAATTGCGACATGGAAGTAAGCGTCCTTCATGTCGAGGGCGGCAAACCAGTCTCCCGGATCCAGAGAGGGAATGATGGTCCCCAGGGTGACCATAAACTTGGGCTTGAGCAGGTATTTGTTCAGCTCTCGAAGGTCCAGGATAGGACGCAGCCCTCCCTTCGCCTTGGGGATGAGAAAATAACGGGAATAGAATCCCCTGCCCCGCCTGTCTGGAGGCACTGCCTCTATGGCACCCACGCTCAGTAGAGTCTGAACCTCTTTTAAGAGGACTTGCTCGTGAGATGGGTCCCTGAAGAGGGACAGGGAGGGTGGGTGGGAAGGAGGGGGCGTAACAAATTGTAGACGGTATCCCGACTGGACTGTCTGAAGAACCCAGCTGTCCGATGTTATTCGGGACCACGCCGAACGAAAATAGAAGAGGCGGTTGGAGAACAAACGGGGGGGATCCGAGGGGGAGAGTGATGGGCCGTCCTCGGGCGTCCCATCAAAAGGCCTGCTTGGACCCCTGAGGGCCCTTGGAAGAGGCCTGGGACTGGTTCCGACGGTTACCCGAAGGCCGTCTGTGATTCTGGCCAGGACGTCTGGGCGTATACGGCCGATAACGCTGCTGCTGGAAGGACCGAGGGGGCTGCTGCCGGAAAGACCTGCGTTGTGGAGCCGGCGTGTGCATGCCAAGGGTTCGAATGGCAATACGCCCATCTTTTAAGGTCTGTATCCGCGAATCGGTCTGTTCGGAAAACAGCCCTTTCGTGTCGAACGGCAGGTCCTGCAGCGTGTACTGCACCTCCTGTGGTAATGTGGAGGATTGCAGCCATGAGATGCGTCGCATCGCCACCCCTGTTGCTATTGTCCGCGCTCCCGAGTCCGCCGCGTCGAGGGCAGCCGTAATGGACGAACGGGAGGACTTCTTCCCTTCCTCGAGCATTGCCGAGAACTCTTGGCGGGCAGTCGTCGGCAGGAGCTCGGTGAATTTTGCCAGGGATGCCATGATGTCAAACACATACCTGGCTAGAAGGACCATTTGGTTGGCTATTCGCATCTGCAGGCCGCCCGCGGAATAGACCTTACGGCCTAGCAGGTCCATCCTCCGAGCGTCCTTAGATTTGGGCGCCGGGGCCGGTTGGCCATTCCGTTCTCGGCCGTTCACAGACTGCACAACAAGCGAGTCCGGGGTTGGGTGCGAGTATAAGTACTCATAGCCCGTGGGGGGGGCTGAGTACTTCCGTTCTACCCCTCGAGCCGTGGGAGGGATGGACGCGGGCGTTTGCCAGAGCGTGGCAGCGTTCTTCTGTATAGTCTTAACAAAAGGTAACGCCACGCGCACAGGAGTGTCCGAGCCGACCACATTAGTAATGGGGTCCTCATCCTCTTGGACCTCTGCCACCGGGAGGCCCATGGCCGTCGCGACCCGATGGAGTAACTCCTGGTGGGCCTTAAGGTCTATGGGGGGCGGGTCTTTGGCAGAAGTCCCAGCCACCGCTTCGTCCGGGGACGATGACGAGGACATAGCCTGTCCGATAGTTTCCATGGGAGGGGCCGTTAGAGGCGCCTCGGCTGGGGCAGGCTGGACCGGGGACTGGCGGTCCTGCGGCCTCGAGGGCTCGCGGAGAGGTGACTCCGGGGGGCGACTGATCGTCGCTTCGGGAACTCTGCGCTCCGCGGCAACGTCTCTTGGGGGAAGCGGAATGACTTGCGCTTCATGGTGACCCCAAGGCACCCAGAAGCCCCACTGGTGAGCCCCTTGAGGGTGGTCGCGTGGGGTTGGTGGCAATGAGCCGGTGCCGTCCGCGCCAGAGGCGACAGATGCCGGGCGAGACGGCCAGGGCGGGGCGGAGCCCGAAATCGAGGCCCGTGGGATATCCCCAGGCGGTATGGACGCCCGATGTCCGTCCGTCCGGTACCGAGAGGGTGACCGCGACCATCGGTCCCCGCGGTGCCGGGAGCTCGACCGGTGCCGGGAGCTCGACCGGGAGCCGGACCTGCGGTGCCGGGAGCGGCTGCGGGAGTTCCGGTGCCGGGAACGGTGCCGAGACGGGGACCTCCGGCGGTGTCGACGCGACGGCGATCGAGACCTGGACCGGTGCCGGGAGTGCGACCGGTACCGAGATGACGATCGGTACCGGGACTGCGACCGGCGGCGAGATGGTGATCGGTACCGCGACGGAGAGCGGTGCCGAGATCTTGAGCGGCTAGACGGTGACCGGCGTCGGTTCCTGGAGCCTGAGCGGGACCGAGAGCGTCGACCGTGCCGGCGGTCCGAGGATGGCGGTCGGACCATCATCGCCGGTTTTCCTGCCGACGGGACAGCCCGCACCGGCGGCGCCGGGGGCCGGAGGCTCGGTGCCTCTACGAGCTGTATCAGCTCACGCGCGGAGGAGTACGTCTCCGGCGTCGTCGGCAGCCTTGGCTCAACACCGGACGGTGCCGGGGAGCGTGGCGGTGCCGGACTCGACGGCTCTTGGAGAGTCAACGGCACGGTGTCTGCCCTGCGCACAGTCACCACTGTGGGCGCAGGCGGCACGAGCACTTTAGCTGAGTCTGCAGCCCGGGACTTAGCTGCTGCTTTAGCGAGCTTGCGCTTTCTCGCCGGCGAAAGTGAGCGGTGCCGGGTCTTCGGCGCCGGAGGCGGAGCCTGCGGGGCCTCGGTACCGGAGCGGGCTGGTGCCGCTGGTGCGCTCTGCACCGAAGAGGTTCTCGGCGCCGGCGCCGCTGGTGCCGAAGGTTGGAGCGACGCCTCCATAAGGATCTGCTTAAGCCTGTAGTCCCGTTCTTTGCGTGTCCGCGGCTTAAAAGCAGAACAGATAACGCACTTGTCGGTGCGATGTCCTTCTCCGAGGCAACGGAGGCAAGCGTCGTGTGGATCGCCGATTGGCATCGGCCTTTGGCACACAGTGCAGGGCTCTAATCACTAACTAAACAACTAACTATATATATACAAGATAGGAGAGCTAGGGCAGTGGAGGCCAACGAGCACTCCACAGTTCCGACCGGCCGTCACGGGCGGTAAGAAGGAACTGAGGAGCGGACGGGCCGGCTGGGGTATATATTTAGCGCCATAGCGGCGCCACTCCAGGGGGCGCCAGCCGGCCCGCCGGAGTTGCTAGGGAAAAAAGTTCCGGAGAAGCCGTGCACGCGCGGCGCGCACACCTAACTGGAATGCATTGGAGCAATCACTCGAAGAAGAACCTTATTTACTTTACATACAATAGCTTAGTTATATATTATAAACATAGAAAGAGACCTTCTAAAAACCTTAAAATGTATTCCTGTCATGTGAAGTCTTAAATCAGAGTGAATAAATGAAGACTCGGCATAGCACTTCTGAAAGGTTGCCAACCTGTCCTAGATGCTTGGAAGAACTTTTATGTTGACCAAGCAGTGTCTACACCGAGGTTTAAGTCATCTTAATTACACTGCATAGAAAGTGATTTTTTTCACAGCCCCAAGCAACATAGTTAAGCTGACCTATCTTTGTAGTGTCGATCAGCCCTCAGGATTCTCCACTTCAAACGCCAAGGCTGTGGCAAGGGGCAGATTCTTCCCCTTGGCATGGTAACTTGAAAAGTTAAGTACATCTCTTACTTATACTCCTACTTAGAGCAATAATTTTAAGTTCTTTCCACTGCACTTGATTCAGAGTGCTGCAAACTTGATGCTATGAGGTGATCTACAGTCTTTTTGCTGTTTGTAACAGAGCACCTGAAATACTTTTACATTATAACTAATTACTCCACCACTCAACGCAACTCCTATAGCACATGAATAGCTTCATAAAGCTTAACTCCCAACAGCCCACCTTCAGCAACCCTACCATGATTACAATCCTGCAATAACATTTTCAGCAATTTGGATTTTGGTAGTCCATGGGGTTGTAACTTTCAGATATTTACTGTTCATCACATGAGATTTTAATAAATGCCTTTACTTTCCTATGAATTCAAGTTTGTATTTGCACTCTCGTATACAAGATACTCATAAGCCCTGCCTACAGTGGGTGTGACACACTGACCTAGATTCCAAGCTTTAGGGCAGCTGCACTGCCAGAAAATGATCAGCTCAGGAAAAGACAGAGCACGAGTACAAGACAGCAGAGAGAAAGAAGGGACCTAGAAGCAGAGTATATTCTACTTGCCTCTATAAATATACCTCAGTAAAACACTATTCTGGAAGAAACCTTTAAAGCATCAAAAAGCATTTGCATTAGTATGAATTAAGACAGTTTTTACACATATTAGATTGCAGCCAGGAAAAATGTAAAAACAGTTTTCAAATGTACATTATACAAATCTGTTTCCTGAATTTTAAGTGTTTAAAAAGTTATGGTTGTAGGAAGAGTTGCAAATTAAACACAAAGTTAAAACAAAATCTGGAACAAAGAAAGCTAGTTTCTCAGAAAATAATATTTTAAAAGGTGCCTTGGATACAAAGAAAAAAAGCAAAGACATGAATATATGCAGCATAAATGTCACACAGAAGGCAGAAAGATAGCATCCCTGTTCCCTTAATCTCTTATGAAGATAGAGTTCTCCAATTCAGCTTTAATAAGCAGCTCTGTCCTCTTGAGTCTACAATTTCAAACCCTAATATATGCATTACTGATCCAAGAAAATGCTGGTTGTTAGGCCAACAATGAACTATTGCCCTATTTGTTCGATATCACAACATCTATTCAAATATCGTAGGAAGACACAAGACCTACTGAGCTCTCTTCTAGTGCTCTACATTATCTTGCAGATTCTTAGCAGCATTAGTTCTCAAACATTTCAAGGCAGGCTCTTGATGAACTCTGAACTGCAAACAAGATTACCTTGTATTTCACCAAACTGCAGCTTCAAATACAATGACTCCAAAATCAAGTTTAAAAATAAAATCTGTGATCCAGCTCTGTCTCTCTGGGGATAGGGAAAATTAATACACTAGCCACTCAAAGTAATTGGTGTGAAAGTGCAGAGAAAATGTTGCAAACCATCACCATGGTCTAAGCACAGAAAGACCAAAGATCTTACTACACCAAAACAGCACAATAGGTGTGTTTTCTAGTGCCTTCAGCCATCCAACAAGTACATAATTATGGAGTTGCACAACTTCTAAAATGAAATATTATTTTTAAACCATATTAGTATAAATTTAAATATACTCATCCTACCACCATATCCTATTTGTTAACTAATCTTATGGACATTCATAAATTGAGCAAACAGGAGGTAATATCTGGTTCAAGATTAAGAAAAAACTATAGTAGCAAACAGAATTAGCTCAGTAGAACAAATCCAAGATGGGAAAATGCCATCCCCCTCAACAATGGTTTACTATAGACCAGGGGGTCTCAACCAGGGGTATGTGTACCCTGCAGAGGTCTTCCAGGGGGTACATCCACTCATCTAGATATTTGCCTAGTTTTACAATAGGCTACATAAAAAACTAAAATTTCATACAAAGAAACGTTTATATGGCTCTATATATACACACACTATACACTGAAATGTAAATATATTTATATTCCAATTGATTTTATAATTATATGGTAAAAATGAGAAAATAAGCAAGTTTTCAGTAATAGTATGCTGTGACACTTTCATATTTTTATGTCTGATTTTGTATGTAAGTAGTGTTTAAGTGAGGTGACACTTGGGCTATGCAAGACAAACCAGGCTCCTGAAAGGGGTACAGTAGTCTAGAAAGGTTGAGAGCCACTGCTATAGACAGTATATCCAAGTACACTGCTACTGGGGGACAGTGCATTACCTTCTTTATAGCATCTTCACTGTAATTACTACAGCTAATCCCTTTGCTCTGAAATCCTGTGAAGTCAGCCCAAGAGTAGTGTAAACTTTTGTTTCATCCAACAAACTTAAAAAACACTATTTATAGAGTTTAAGGCCAGAAGGAATCATCAGATCAGCTAGTCTGGCCTCCTGTATATGTTATCAGTGACAGAAAATATTTGCCAAAAAAACTAGTGATTGAGGATTTTGTACTTAGCCCATAATAAAGATAAATTACTTTGTATTTTAAAACTGGCTTTAACATCTGAGAGATTCAGATTTTATATGCAATAATTTTTAAATCAGGATTTAGTACATAATGCAGCACATGGATTATAAACCCATTATTCAAACACACCATCCTGCATTGCCACAGCAAACCATAATGGCTTCTAACCATATTAAATGAATCTCTCACTCTTAGACTGCCAATTCAATTTGGAACATAGGTGACAGCTAATGGACATTATATTGTATGTATTGCTGCCCATAGATGCAAGCAGGTAACCAATGGAGATACATTGGTCAGCCACCACAATGCACTTTCTATATTTCAACCCAAACATTGAAAAGTCAGGGGAGAAAGGGGTGGAAAACTCATTCATTGTCTCCCAGATTTTTCTATGTTCCCAGCATTTCAATTTAATTTAAAAATATTCAAAAGTTTCTAGCCCTTATGGTTGCAAAGACACTTCACAATGTGTTAACTGATGCATGATTGTCTCAGCCTGCAAGAAGACAGACTGAAACAACAACATCATCAAGTGTGAACTTCCCTATTCATCTTAATGAGGTGTAAACTTTGTAGCCTAATTATGGCCACTTAAATGCCAAGACATTTTTTACCATATCACAGTTGATTATCCTACCAGAAAACTATTAACTATATAACTGCTGATAAATTTCCCAGAAATCACACAGCCAATGCGCTTACCCACTATGGCTGGCTATACAAGTTTTTCCCCAATCATTAAAATTCCTCTGAAAGGTTATTCCACAAGAACAGTTCAAGTTTTGAATATGGAAGATACCTGAATTTCTTTTTGATCATTCAAGTTGCCTGCTACGATCTGTAAATGAGTAAGTAACGCACACTTCTACCCTATCTGTTAAGGCAGTGGTTCTCAACCATGAGTATGCATAACCCTGGGGGGTACACCAGGTCTTCCAAGGGGTACATCAAGTCATCTAGATATTTGCCTAGTTTTACAACAGGTTACATAAAAAGCACTAGCAAAATCAGTACACAAGACAAATCAAACTCCTGAAAGGGTTACAGTAGTCTGGATAGTTTGAGAACTGCTGTGGTAAAGGATGAGACCCCGGTGTGGGCTGCAGGCTATAATACGTTTCCATTACATCTGATCCAACAGCAGTTCAGTTCAAAACAAAACCAGAGAATTGTATAGCTGGAAGGGACTTTGATGGGTCACTTAGTCCAGCATCCCCCATGCAGACACAGGACCAAGTATACTTACAGGTTAGACAAACACCTGTCAGAGATGGTTTAGGACCTAAACCATCCCTGACAGGTGTTTTGTCTAACCAGTTTTTAAAAACCTCCAATGACAGGGATTCCACAACCTCTCTTAGAAGCCTATTCCAATACTTAACTATCCTTAAAAGCATGAACATTTTTCCTAATATCTAACCTAAATTTCCCTTGCTGCAAATTAAGCAACTTACTTCTTGCCCTACCTTCAGTGGACATCAATCAATCAATCACCATCATTTTGATAATAGCCCTTAACCTATTAGATTCCCCCCTCCCCCCGTCAGTCTTCTTTTCTCAAGACTTAACATGCCCAAGTTTGTTTTTAAATGTTTCCTCATATGTCAGGTTTTCTAAACATTTTATCATTTTTGTTGCTCTTCTCTGGACTTTCTCCAATTTGGACATATCTTCCGTAAAGCAAGGTGCCCCAAACCAGACACAATATCTAGCTAAGCCCTCATCAGTGCTGAGTACAGCGGGACAACTACCTCCTGCAGCTTACATATGACATTCCCATTAAGACACACAGTGGCAGGGCACAAATATTTAAAACAGGTAACTGGGAACATAAAGCTACAAAAAGTAGAGGGGAATCTCAGAGGCTAAAGTAGAACCTCCAACCTTTAACACTTAAAAAAACAGGCTGAATTTCAAATTGTCGGAGCTTCTTTAATGAGGTTTTGATCCTCATTTTGGGAAATGGGTTGCTAACTGAATTTTATGAGGTCTGGATTTTACATTGAGGTAATATCCATATGTATAACATATTTGTTCATTACAAGAGATATAAAATGCCAGAGAAAAAACACAGTGTTAAAATTGGGCAAAAAATGATTAAAACTAAAAGCATATCTATAATCCAATTTACTTTTCACAGTTTATGTTGTGCTTCCATCTCCATGTAACACTTTCATCTTGAAGAATGCAAGTTCTCCAATTCAGGGGCTACCAAACTTTTTGGCAGGCTAGATCATAGTTTAACTAACAGACTGTCCACAAGACACTCATACTCAAGCATAGAGATTGCCCATCTCCCCTCCTATTGGTAATCACATACTACCACTGAGACAGAAAAGTATTTCATATATTTCTAGTTATTTTTAAAACACAATTTATCAGCTAGAAACAAGAGGAGGACAGCACAGTATGACCAGCCAACTAGACCTCTGCAGACCACTCCCAGCTCAGGATCAGTTTGGAAACTACCCAGCTAATCATTTTCACTTTCTCATTCAGCAGCACAGAGCTGCAATGTTTGCAGCACAAACATTGCAGGGCAAAATTTTCTAAATATAAACAAGGACATTTCCATTAACATATTATATTATTAGAAGCTAAAAGCCTAAATATTGCTCCTTGACGGTGCCAATTCCAGTACAATAGTATTACCCACATTTCCACTAATTAAGAGCTTTTGGTGAACTAGTGAGATATTAAAAGTACACCACAGATCTGTCTGCAGCTACCAAAAGCAAAACAACCCTCCCCCCCCGCAAAAAAAAAAAAGGAGACACTAACACGAACATCTCATTTCACAGAGGAAAATCCTGCTGTAAACCAGCTCATTTACTATTCGCCGCATCAATAAATCCTCCATCATGTAACAACTGTTCACAAGCCCACTGACACCCCCCACTCCTCCCTCAAAGATCCGGGGCTTGCACAGGCCCATTGAGAGAAATCTGGGGCCTTGGCACATCATGTTCACCCACACGCCCACCCAGTTGGCTTTATTTTCACAAGACATTAACAGACATATTGGGGGGGCCCTCGCAACTGTCTGCCCCCGCCCGCAAGCTTGCCAATCCCTCCCCCAACAGCCCCCCATTGCTCTCCCAGCCTTACCCCCCCCCCACACACACACACAGCCGGGGGGGGGGTCCCCTCGGGGTCTGGACGCGTCTCCCCAGGCCCAGCGGAAGAGCGGGTTGGTGGGAAGGGGGCGCTCCGAGCAGCCGGCGCAGCTAACGGTACTAAGATAACAGCGGCGAGGCACCCCCGAGACAAAGCGGGGAGGGGACGGGGGCTGGGGGAGGGGACTCCCCCACCCCGGGGGGGGTAGCGCCTGAGGGGGCCCCCAGCCCCGAAGGGCGCAGGCTAGAGGCCCCGGCCCCCGGCGGAAGGGACGGGTCCCGGGCAGGGAGAAGCCCCGGTGCCGGTGGGGGCGGGAAGGGGGGTCCGGGGCAGCGAGGCCGGGCCGAGTCGCTCCGGCAGAACAGCTGCTCCGAGCCGGGGGGGCGGCCCGGGTGCCGTGAGGGGGAGGCAGGACGGGGTGGAGCCCGAGCCCCAGGCCCGGCCCGGCCAGGCCGCTGAGGTGAATCCCCGTCCCCCGGGCGGGGCCCTACCTGAGCCTGCGCCCGGTCTCCCGTCCCTGCACCGCCTCCTCGGCGGCCACCCCGCAGCTCCCAGCCAGCACAGCGCGGCGCGGCGCGGCCCGGGGGCGGGGGAGCGAAGCGGAAAGGGGGCTGAGGGTGGATATTGGCAATATCCCACAGCCAGCACCTGCCGCCCGCCCCCTTCCCTCCCTCATTGGCCCCGGCCGCCCCTACCTCCGCGCCCAGTGGTGGACTCGCTCGTGACGGACAGCGGCGTCCACTACTCCCTAGCCTCTCTGCCGAACAACAAGCCAACGGCGCTTCCTCAGTGGTAGAGGCCGCTCAGATACGGCCCGCCCACCCTCGAGCCGAATCAGGCAGGCCCAGTGCCTGGGCTCACGCCACTCAGCGTTCTTCTGCCAACGCGCTGGAGGAACGAGACGATCCCGCCCCTGCGACGTTGCTATTGGGTGAGATAAGGTGAAGAGCGCGGGGAGGGGCTGGTTGAGGTGCCAGTCACTCCGCCCCCTTCCCTGCTGTCAGGCTCAGTTGCGGGGAAGTGAGTACGTGAGGAGCGGCACAGCTGCAAGCAGGGGGGTTGCAGGGCTCTGTGCACCAATAGGGCAGGGGCCCAAGGGCTGTTCCCCAGGGAGAGGAGGGACTGAGACAGGGCGACACCTTCCTTCTCCTCTCGCCCTACCCTAACCCGTCCTGCAAGATATGAACGTGCAGGTCTCAGGGCCTGCCCTGAACGACATGAACATCGGGCAAAGGGTACGGTAGAGAGCCAGGCTGCACCCTGTGCACACACATCTGCATGCAATGCTGCTGCTGCAGCCCTATGCACAGTGCCCATGTAAAGCCACCACCCCTTCACCCGCACCTCATTCTCTACCAACCCGGCCTACACGAAAAACGCTGTTGAGAAGTAAGTGAAGGTCCCAACTGCAAGTTTCCACAAGCATTACAAATACTTCCTTCTTGCAACTGTGCTTTTCCGCTACATTAGCGCCACAGGAAAATAAAAGTAACTTTTAATTAAGATAAAAAGCTGCGTAGTGTAGCTTTTTAAAGAGATCTTTCCCAATCCCATCTACTTGTATTTAAGGAGAGAATACACAGTAATGCCTAACTGTTCTTTCTGGCAACAGGTGAAGAACTCACTCCAGAGACACCTGTCCTCCCTGGCCCTGTATCCTTTGCATCCAAGTTCTGTCTCGTCTACAAGAACAACAATTTTGACATTTAAATTGCAGCAACACCTGGAGTAGGACTAGCAGCATATACTCTACCGCCCCCCAAGAATTTTAAACATTTATAATGCAATTCAAAAAGTTTTGTTTTGTGAAAACCCAATTTCTTTTCTGTCATACAACACTGATACAAGTGCCCCACAGCCGGCTCCTCTTCCCCCACCCCACAACTGATAACCTAGACAGTTACCTGGTTTAAGTATGCTTTTAACACTTCCCTTACCTGCACAGCACTTACAGTAGCACCAATAATAGTCTCGTGCTGGCTTTTGAGCAGCCTCTTTCCACCTGGTAATAGCATTTCCCCCTTGGCCTTGCAGATATTATGCAATACACAGCATGCAGTAACAGGAATATCGTTTTTGCTGAGACCAAGCATGGTCATGAGACATATGCACCTGCTCTTCAATTTTCCAAACACACTCCACACCTCCTCCATCTTGCACCTGCTCAGGCAATATTTAAATCTTTCTTCTGTCCAGATACCCAGTAAATGACTTCATAAGCCAGGAAGCCAATGAGAGGTTGAGTACCAGAGAATCAGTTGGTATTGCAATCTCACTATAGCATCAATAGGCTGCTCTGGGGAAAATGTACCTGCTTTCAGCTTGTCATATAAAGGCCTATATTCTCTGACCAGCCAACTTTCCATGTCAGTAAGTTACCCACGGTGAGACAGTGATTGTATATTCATGGGGAACTACTTCTTCAGTTTATGTATTGAGAAGCAATGGGCTGTGAAAAGTTGGGGGAGAAGACGGACAACTGGGAGGAAATTGGGATATGTATCCCATATATCACCTTACCAGCTCTTTTCATAGATTGATTCAATTTCCTGCATGTTGCAAAGTATGACAATCCTGTGCAGCAGGATACATACCTGCATGAGTGACACACACACACACACACACTGCAGATTTTCCAACACCAAACTGATTGTCCATAGCCTGACAGCAATTGCCACACACTTCTCTACTAGCAGAGCAGCTGGGGTGAGCTTGGCACAGAACTCGGCTTTGTGCATCCAAAAATTCTGGAACCACTGCTGGTCATTCCAGATTTCGATTATGATCTAGTCCCACATCTCTCCTCATTGTACAGGCCCAAAGCCACCACTCCACTGTGTGCTCTCAGTCTGTGAATACCTGCACCAGCTAGTCAGCTTCATTCATGGTCTATTAATTCATCTGCCGTATCCCTGCTATATGTCCAGCTACTGTGGTTCCACAAATAGAAGAGAATTACTGGCTCAGTCCCATGATTTGTGCTGAATCTATGCTTTTAGCAGCAAGATGGAAAAACACAGTGCGGGGGGAAAAAAAAGTACATTATTGGATGGAACAGACCTCAAAGTCTCAAAATTCCCTGAAAGTGATGGTAGCCCACAGTAGACAGCAGCACCACAATACACTGCAAAAATTTCCCACAAGATAAAGTGCTAGAGGGCAGTGCAGGGATACGAGGATGTCTATACAAGAAGTCTTTAGGTGATACAATCAGCTGCTGTGAGGACACTGCAGTGGCAAACGCAGACAGATATGAACACACACTGCCAAAATAGCTGTCAGTAGCAGTATGCCAGCAAAACTTTCTAGTCAAAACATTTGTTTTCCAAGATCCTTCTGCCCCTTGCAGGAACATCTATACTGCTGTTTTTAGCCCCACAGCCCAAGTCCCATGAGCCTGAGTCAACTGACCTGGGCTCAGACTCTGTACAGTGGATTTTTCTTTGTGGTGTAGACAAACTACAATTGCCAACTGACTGGGGGTGCCCTGGCAATAAAGCACAGTTCAGGAATTTGCAAGGAGCTCCCTGCAGTTTTCCTGAGTGTCTTCAGAGGCCACAGCAGCCTCCCTCTCAACCATCTACCACAACATAGGTGGTTGGGGTTTGTTTGTTTTTTTCGGGGTGCGGGGTGGGGGGGGGAGGGAGAAGAGAGGAAGGTGTTAAATAAAGGTAGGAGCCATAGGGAAGTTCCTCAAAGGCAAACAAGAAAACCTTATTCCAATGAATGGTGTCTAACAGATTACATGAAGCACCCTTCTGCACATTTCAACAGCCCTAAACTGCAGAATGTTCATTTTATTCTTTAAGAGGAAGACAGTTTTTAACATATAGCTAGATCCTTCATATAAAGAAGTGTACATCCGCAGGAATATGCATGTGTCAAAGTCAATACAGGATTGTACCAAGATCGTTTTGTTTTTTTAATTACTATATAATCCTCTCTTATAGAATCAATGCAATAGCTTTCAAAGATATTTTATCACTATTATTTTCCACAGTCTTATTCTGTTACCTTGACAAGATTTCTACTTCTGTCAGAATTTTTAATGAGTTCCGTATAATGAATCACCAATACAATCCTCCAGAACTAGATGTGTCTGAAAATCCTTTAACAAAGGGGTTAAGAGTACAAAGTTTTCTAAAGTCAAATTAATTTCTACCTTGTTCTTGCATTTTTACTACAGATCTAGGGTGGGATTTTCAAAGGAATCCCAATCTAGATTTTAACTAATCTCAATACTGAAATATTTTCACAATCTGAAAATTTAAGGAGACGAAGGCAAACATTTTAATCTGAAAAGATATTTATTTTGAGAACTTTAACTTGCACATTTTACAAAAATTGACAAATTCAGCAAAAACCTATAAAAAAGTTTTTCGCTAACATATTAACATTATAATTTTAAAAAAGAGTAAAAGTTAAAAAACAGGCATATTTGTTCCAGTCTGTGTGCTGGAAAGAGTAATTAAAAAGTCCCTGCTGAGGTATTAAACTGCTAACTTTGGTACTGTTAGGAAAAGACATTCCGTTCACAAAATTAAGGTTTCCTGGTCTCATGTACAATCATAAGATGTTTAATTAAAAATCTTCAACGACTTATTCTTCATTTCCAGGTAGAAATGCAGTGAAAAAGTAAATGCATGTTATGATAATACATCTAGCATCAGGAAAAAAACCTTAAAATTTGCAACGCCACACTAATGACATACAGCTACAGTGTTACTTTTACCCAAAAGAAATCCGGCTGGCAATTTACAGTGCTTAAAAAAAATTGGCAATTCAGACCCCTGTCTTTCCCATAAAGGACCAAAGGCACTTAAAAATGGCTTTAGTATGTTCTACTATGGCATCCTGGATAGAAGATAGCACCTGGTTGAACAAATAGTTCCCTAAGTAAGAGACGAGTCCAACTGAGGTAGTAGTTCTTATTGCCCCAACTACTTGGCTAATGCATGAAGGCTTTTTGTGGACAAAACTGGTGGGGAATGGCTTTTAATAAAATCTGATACAAGCACAAGGGAGAAAAAAAAAAGATTACCAAAAAACAACCTGGGTCACAGGTCATAAGCCAGGAACCATCTTGTACAACTGGAGCATCAAAATGCTGCCACAGAGATACCCAGATCTACTTTTATGGCCAAATCCATAGACTTCATAAAGATTGTTCTAAGCAAATAAGCCATTTTCTGAATAAAAAAAATATAGGGAACATTGAGAACTTTGTCATGATCATGCAGCCTTACCGGAAGCAGTTTGTAAATCCATTTTTAAAAAAAAACAACTGTGCTGATGAACGGCAGGTTTCAGGGGAAAAAAAGGAATGCAAAATCCAACATTAAAACAAAAAATACCCACAAACATACAAAAGAAGATTTTGCAAAGTTTATAGATCTTATAACAAGGAAGACTTAAAACTTTTTGGGGGAAGGGAGACTATTTCTTTAAATTAAGCCCACTGAAAACCCATTAACAAGTTTAAACAAAAGGAAGTTAGAAGTGCTTTACAGAATCATCGTCCATTGCCATAACCAGGGAAGAGCTGAGTTAGAAGGGCCTGCAGCGTTTCATTCACCTGCATAGTATAGTTTTTGCCAAGATCATAGCGACAAGCTGGACAACTATACACATCTGCTCTGAAGGATCGATCCAAACAATCCTGGGAGAGGAAAGAAACAGAAAAGACATTAAGAGATTAAGTTGCAGAGCTTTGCTCATTTTACACAGCCCCTATTGGGCAGAGGAGAAGGTATGTGCAAAGTCCATTCACTTGACAAAAACCCAGTGGAAGCATTTGCATGTTTTCTTCTGTGAAGCGATTTGGTCAGACACAAGGTTTAAATATATGATATGGATTGTTTCAATATATGATTACACTACTAAAGAGCAAGAACTCCATAGTTGCTAAGAACAGCCACTGTCTCTGCAGGAAATAATTCACAACAGTTCTCACAATCATATTTACAAGTTAAAGTGGGGAGCACAAGGTGGGTGAGGCAGTATCTTGTCCTGCTCATATCCTGGTACCAACAACCCTGAAAACAACAGTTAAGTGGGCTAGCAGGCTTACTCAACCAACAGTGATTAATCTTTTGCTGTCTCTTACTCAGATGCTGGCAGGACAGAACAGTAGATAGTCCATTACAGGCACTTGTGTCACAGAACATTCAAGTCACCATTATTCACATGACCGTAACCAAGATAGAAAGACACCTTGATGAGAAGAACTATTACATAATTGTCAAGGCATAATACAATTCTTAAAGGCTGTAGAGAAGTTTTATTCTGAATATGGAAATTCACAGCTTTCTTAATGGGCAACAGATATCCTGGCTACTCACTTTACACACATTATGCTGGCACACTGTTGTGACTGGCCGAAATACCACCTCCTGACAGCAAATACACAGGAAGGTTTCTTCCACTTTATTCAGGAATTTCTAGGAGAGAAAATACAGAGTCATTCTATTGCTACTGCTCTCCAAACATGCAGCACAATCCAAATTACTGAAGACACCATTCATAAAACTGCGAAGTGCTACAGACTTTCTTAAATTGAAGATGAAAGCAGAATAATCTGTAGAATTCCAAGAAAGGAACCTAAATTACAACAGATTACTTCAATCAGAATATTTAGTATTCAATTTGAGTCATGCTATGGACTTCCAGGTAGCAAAACAGCAGTTGACATAATTGAACAGAATTGGTTTCTGGAAGTTATTCTTGTCTGAACAGCTTAGAACAACTGAGGAAGCCAGAAACAGGATTCAATGCACAGCAGTCCTGGCTGCAGCATTCTGAAAGAAGATAGCCATCCCTTCACCCTTGCTGATGCAAAGGAATGTTTCCCATGGAATTCAGCGAGGCTATTCCCCCGTAAGTACTGAGGCCAAGAGGCACATATCTGAAGACAAACAAGTAGCTATTGCTACTACAATTCTGGGATGAGGAGTATCTGACATACCGGTCCATCTTTGAGAGCTTCTAGTACTTCATTCCATAGTTTTTCATTGGATTCATCACCTTTAATAAGAGCCTTTTGCTGGGATGTCAGCTTGTATGGCTCAACTTTAGTCTTTTTTGGAGTCCCTCTAGGGGAGGTGGGGAGCTTTATCTCATCACCTAAAAAAAGCATGTGGACCTTTTTAGAGACAAAATATTCAGCTTGCTAAAGCACTAAAAGAGCTACAGAAAGAGTTTGCCACCTTCACTTGCCTATTATACCAACCTGCTGATTTCCTTTTCCTCTTTCCCTTCCCTGGTGTTTCACACTCTTCATCACCTCTCTTATTTTCTTTCTCCTTATCTTTGTTTGCAACAGCTTCCAAATACCCCTCAGGATACTTTTGTTTTTTTTGGGGGGGGGGGGGGGGGGGAAGAAGTGGAGAAAAAAAATAAAATATCAGATGCAAACATACCACTCATCGGTAGGACCTCTCAGATTAGTTAAATCAAAAATGATCTAAAGCCAGTTTAGAAAGATGTTCCAGTTCTCAACCCCCTGCCCCTCCTCCTTTGGAAATCAAGTCAGGCTCAGGCTACAGAAAATGAGAAACGTCAAGCTTTCTGGCTTCCTAGTCCATAACTTTACAGACAAATGGTAGGGAAAAGTCTATGTAAACAAATGGAGCAACAAAATATCACGCTACAATTATGCCATTTAAGAACTTCAAGTTTAGTAATGGTACTTATCAGTAGATATTAAACACACTGCAAGGATTTCAGGCAGCAGCTTCTCCTAGAAAACCCAAGACAAAGAATAAATTTGGCCATCATTTGCTTGTAACCCGGGATTCTGTGAACCAGTCTCAAAAGAGATCCATTAAGTAGCAGCTTCCTGGCTCTGAGGGTTCAATTTTCCTACTGATAAACACATTGCTGACAAGTGACACTGGGAACCACTGCTAGCAAATAAAATAAATAAAAATTGCAGTTCTACTCCAAAAACGTGACAAATTTGTACTGTGAGATTCCATGTTTATTATACCTCAATGACCCCAGATCAAGTTTGCTTTACCAAGAAAGGGAATTTTATTAACTACCCGTTCAACAAGCTCAAATTGGCCTCTGGAAGTTAAGATTTATTTCTAATTTGTACATCACCACCTGTAAGATTTCATGGGCTAAATTTTGCCTAAACAATCCTATTGTTCGGGTGCAAACAGCAGCAGAATTTGGCCCTGCTATTAGAAATTAACCATTCTGTTGTTGATGTGCTAGCCAGAAGAGAATCTCAATTCAACCTACCTTAAACTGTACCGGTTCTGCAGCAATAGGAGTAAAAATTTAGTGTAGTAAGGTGAACAGACAGAACTCTCAGCACTCAGATCACACTTGTGATTAAGAAGTTGCCAATTTCCACTGACCATAACCACTCACCCTATGACCAGCTCTGAGGGCAACAGGAAGGGGTGGCACCTTTGAGAGTTATGAAGACAAGATCTTCAGATGTACTCTGCTAACAGAGTACAAGCAGTAAAACTCTATATCGAGGAAGTACTATTCTAATTCTTAAGTTTCTCCTTCAAACAGACAAATCAGAGAATCCTAACACATCTGCCAAGGTAAAAGGACACTCCTAGTTCTTTCAGCAGGAACATTAGTTACTCAATAAGAATCATGTACCTGCATTGTTAGGCCAAGCTTTTTCATCCTGTCCTTCCCTTCCTTGGTCCAGGGGGCAGGCTCCTCATCATCCCTCCTAAGTAGGTAACGCCACACTAAAAAGCCAGATTTCCCCGTCTCAGGCCAGTATTTCACAACCTAAAAGGAAGGACATAAGCCCCTTAGAAGCTACAGAAACATTTCTGCCATAACCAAACATCAGTCATCGTCCTCTCCCAATTCATTCCAAGGTGGGAATGCCTGCTTACCTTGTATATTCCATCATATCTGTTTCCCTCTCGAGGAGCATATTTGCTGTGTTTGCCTCCCTTTACATTCCTCACCACTCTGACTGGCTTCCCAGCTCTCCAGTCCTTGGCTTCTGCGCCATCTTTATCATTGATGGGGGCACTGCAGTTCAGAGCCAGAGCTCTGCAAGAATAACCCAACTTAATGTATTTACTAGGGAAGAACTATCCAGAAGCAGACATGAAATAAGAAAAGCCTGGTAATAAGCCTACTAGAAAGGATATGAATACAAAGTACAGTAAGGTAGTACTAACGTTCAGTACCCCTCTGAGCAGCACATATATCAAAGCCAAAGCAGGAAATACAACATGGAGTTGTATGAAACAGAACAGAGATATACAGCCAAGATTCAACCAGTGCTAGTAGTTTCTCAATCACTGTTACCATGCAGTCTGACATGACCGGTTTTGCTCAGCCACTATCTCCTTTTCAGTAGTGGGGTGTACTTATTATTGCCAATCTGTGCTTTTACTATTCCCTGCAGTAAGGAAGGTATTCAAACTCTGTTCTTCTAAAATTCCAGGTAACAGTATGGAATCCTGCCCACCCATTTTGATTATTCCTTTGCCCAGACAAAAAGAGAAATATTAACTTTCAGGGAAGGCCAAATCACCTGGGTATAAACATGATAATGGTCCTCATCACCAAATTTGAATACAGAGTATCAAATGGATTGCCTGTCCTGCCTTTCTCAATTACCTCCCATTCACAAACACATCTTCTTGCCAACAAGAGTGCCTGATTATTTGGAAGAGTACTAACATAAAAGGATTTAAAAGGTGATTTTAGTTGTTTTAATGTAATTTAGCAGCTAAAAATAAGGTGAAGAACAGTCCTATGTCACAGCCATCTCCGCAGATCAGTAGCAAGTGCTGTACGGATCATGAATGTACCACAGGCTACAGTTTGAAAACTTGCATTATAATTCATCCCTCTGTTCTTGGAGGTTGCAGCAAATATTAAATCTGGGGTCTAATCCCATTTCCAGTGTCCTACTGGGAATTTTCCCATTATACGTTGACGTATAACCATCATGCACAGCGAAGCCATAACTTTGAAGATCTCTTATTTTTGGTTTTCTGTGACAGACTTACAGTCTGCTATATTGCCAGCCACTAAGCAGAAAGTTTCATGAGGCACAGCGTGAATGTTTCCAACCTGTTCATGTTGGTGAGTTTTTGATCACAAGATTGTTCTGCCGTACGTTTGTTTCCAGAAAGATCACGACCTCCACTCCCCGTGTAAGTGAAAGAATTTCCATGATCCTGAAATATACATTGATTGTTCAGTAATTCATACTCACAAAATAGTTGAAACAAAATAATACAGATCTAGTGCAATAGTACAGATTAATACACTGATCTAGTGGAGAGAACAGGGGATTCAGATTCCTAATCCCAGCTCTGCCAGAGTCAGTTGTCCTGTGGGTCTTTGTGCTGGGATAGCCACTACAAAAAGTACCTGTCCTGTGGCTCCAAGATGACTCCTGGTGTACAGCACCAGAACAAGGGACTTGTAAAGGTGTTGGCACTCCCTATGCACCTACTTGTGATCAGCTCTAGCACTGCAGGGGAGCCTCAACCTTACTTTTCCAAATGGGCATCAATAAATTCACTTTAACAGATCTGGGGGAGGAAAAGCCAACACACAGTAACAAAACAGCATAACCACTTTCCAAATATTTCAGGAAAGGAGCAATTACAAGAAACATGTCATAGTCCTCACCTCAGGACTCAGAGCTCCAAAACTTAAAACTCTCGAACAAAGTCAAGTTTGGTCAGGCTAGTCTCCTGCTGCCAGAGAGAACCCACTTCCTACTGCACAGCTTCTGCTCCCCTCTCCTTTACCCAGCTTCCTGTTCCTATTTAAATAGCCCAGGGCAGGGCCAACAGCACAAGTTACGAGGGCTCCCCACTAGCCTGCATCAGGAAATCAAACCAGCCCTTGCAGCCCTGGAATTAGGGGGGATACAATTTGCCTCCCCTTGGTCCTTGCAATGGTAGACAAATCTGCCAAAGTCTGACCTTGTGGCTAGTAAACTTAAGCCTTAGGCCACTGGGCAGTCCAGTTATATTTTGTGTTTTCAAATTGCTATTTCATGGATTGTGGAGGCACCCATTGGGGGAAAGAAGACTGGGAAGAGGTGGAAGAATGAGAAGTATCCTTGGGCAAAGCCAGTGCCAGTCAAACCTATCCACCCCACAACGCCAACAGGCAAATACTTAACAGTATTGGTTCAATTGTACTTCCTAACTCTGTGCTGAATACTGTTGACACAGGGAGATATAGCAAGAAGGAAACAGGAGGTCCTCTGTGCACTTTTTGGAGTGGGAAATGGGTCTCCTAGGAAGAGGACAGTGTTTCCTGGAGAGGGGATAGGCTGCACAAGTGTCATATAAGCTTAGTTAACTTGTCCCTGACTCATTCCAAGCAAGAATATCCTATTATTCAGGGTTACGTTTTTTCTTTGCCTGGTTCTCCGTCTGAACTGGTGTTAAGTTCTTCAGATGAAAGATGTGATGTAGAATGAAGAGTATCAGATGAATCCAAGTGTTTGTTTAAATACAAAATTTATAATTCAGTACTCTGATCTTCTCTGCAAAAGATCCCAGAGAGTAAACAGTTCCAAGATTCACTTACTATATCGTCTTCATAACCTCCTGCCAGGACCAGGGAGTAAGCACCATCATTGCTCCTGCCATGTATACCTGCTACATGGGGCCTGTGAACACCAGATTCACTCACCTAGAAGAGATCAGTAGAAAGTTTACTGGACAGCTGTTCCAACAGGCCACAAATAGCTGCAATTATTTAGCACCAACATGAATCAATGCATGTGCACAACTGAGTTGCTGATGGCCCACACAACTTCTTTGGTTTTTGTTTTCCTTATCCTTTTCAGATATTTGTATGTACAAAAATAGAATCTTTTCATGTGTTCCTATTTACTTGTATCAAGAAATATCTAATATTACACATCTTCCAACAGATAAGGGTCCTGACTTGTTGCCCTGCACAATGTGCAGTCATTTACACCAGTGCAAAGTGAGTATAAAATAATGTCAAATCAATAGTCGCATTTTGCATCTGCTTTGCCCAGGGTGTAGAAAAACAACGAATTGGGCCCTATAACTTCAGGTTGAAGAGAGGAGGAACAGATGAAGTCTTAAGAGTAACCCATAAAGGACAAATCCACTTTTTTCCCCTCTAAAACAATAGCTTGACTATGTGAGGGTAACCATCAGAAATTCAGGTTTTATCTTAATGTTTGTGCTGGAAGACTGCCAACTAAACAATTAGTAGGTATATGATGTTCCAGATATCAAGGAAGTGAAACTGTTGAGAGGGAAAGCAATTTTATTCCAACTGTTCATAACACAACAGTTGGGGGGGGGGTAAGCATTCTGGTTAATTCAGTTCACACTCCTCAATCCCTTCAATTATGGGGTGAAAGAGCCCCCCTTTTCACATATCTAGGGCCTCAAAGGAAGTTTGTAGCAAGACTGTAGAAGATTGTTTTTTCTGTCTGCTTATGCTTGTATTTTTAAAATGTTTCATGTCTTTTTTACATCAGAAGTGCAAGACAAAACAATTCCCCACACTTTACGCTCACAACAGACAAAGCCAGTCTTTTCCTCTCTGCACGTTGAAGTCCTGTGGCAAGTGTGCCAACATAGCTTCTGTTTCAAATTCCTTGGGCAAGAGTTACATCATTCCCATTTCCCAGAATGGAAGTTCACTCCAGCACTGCTATTTCATACCTGGACTCTGAATTTCCACATGGTGCCAACTGGAACCCCAGGAATTGGTCCATAGTGATTAGAGGGGACAATGGTACATTCCCTCGTGCGACCCACACATGCCATACCCTGTTTCAATGAGAAAGCCAGATCTAAGAACTGCCATCGAGTATCATGCTTTACATATTAAGATACAAGACAAAACAAGCTTTACACCAACCTTGCCCCAGTCTCTCTGAGAGGATGAATTAGCAGATGCCATCTTTGCCTTCTTTTTACTTTCTTTTAACTTCTCTCCTGCTAAAACCACTTCACTTGCATCATTCCGACATTCAGGGCAATACCTAAAATTGCCAGCCAATAAAAATTAGCTTGTGGTAGCCCCTCAAGTTAAAAATGGTGTTTTTCTTAGAGTGTATTGGTGGGTTATCAAGTAGAAACTTGGGAAGTTTATCTGAAGTTGTGTACACCCCATACTGACAGCCTCTCAACAAGAGAATTAAAATTGTACTAACTACAGCCGTTCAGACAGGGTTCTTCAACAGCTTTCCTGGCCACCACAGACAGGGCTGTTTCTGAGAAATATTATAAAGCCAATTTACGGAATGTTGGAACAGAGCATGTGGAAGAGAAAAGAATGTTAACATACAGCATGTTTTAGTGGACATGGTTCTCAAAAAAGGCCTGTTCATGATGGGTAAGGTAAGACATACACAAAGTCTGCAATAGCTGTTCAACTAGCTGGCATCATTCTGACTTCAGCATGGATAGGATCTGCAAGGGACTGCAACCTGTACTGAAACAAATTGCCTCATTCCCATTCTGCCAAAGGGCTACATTCTTTTCTATCAATGAAGGCTACAAATCAGATTAGCAACTGTAAAGACCACATTGACAAGAGAGCATTTATCAGATAAGATAGCTGTATGTCCTAGTTTTAAAAGTACAGAAGCCATCACCTCCACAACAATGCAGTATTGAGAGAAGAGCGCCTACTACCACGCTCACCCACCCCTCTCCAATCTAGTTATTTTGCTTGCCCAAGTTGAGATGCCTTAAAAGGGGCTTGATTCTCAGGAATACTGAAGACCCCTTTAAGGAGTCAACTTAGGCAATCCCTCCCCCCCCCCCCCAAATCACTAATCACTCTAGAAAAATTTAGTCCAAGGAGACCAGGAGAAAGTTTTAACTTGTGAAATGTATGCACTGCATATTTTCAAACTGGATTGGCTAGTGTTAGCAGCAGGAAAGTGGCTGCTTATTTTGCTTTCCACAAATCAGCGCTGTTCATAGAACTACCATTCAAGAAACTTACCTATAAGAGTAGTAATAATCTGGCTGAAGAAACTCCATGCTTGTAATGCTATAAACTTTACTTTGTTACTAAATGTATTTTAGATTTTTAACTGAATCACAGACCTGGTTTTCATATGTTTCTTTAAGAAGCCCAGCATATTTTTAGTACTATAAACTAACATTTATGTTTCAGCAAATGATCCAAAGCTCAGAACAGTCTTAGGGCTTATCTACACTTGCGGGCGGGGGTGGGGAGGAAATCAACGAGCAGTGATTGATGCAGTGGCGGTCGATTTAGTGGGTCTAGTGAAAACCCACTAAATCAACTGCAGATCGCTCTCCAATCGACATTGCGTAGTGTGGACCCCGCAGTAAGTAGATCTAAGCTATGTCGATTTGAGTTACACTATTCATGTAACTCAAATTGCGTAGCTTAGATAGAATTTCCCCTGTAGTGTAGACAAGGCCTCATTCACAAAGATCCATCCCAATTTAGAGAAGGCATAGCTTAATAGGGCTAGTAAAGTCTTACGCAGTTACCTCCCAATGCTTCTAGAAGGCATAGCCTCCATCAAAACAACTTTTTACATTTAGGCCTTGACTATACACAGAAAGGCCTGTCTACACCACAGCTGCTATAGCAGCACAGCTATGACACCGCAGGTGTGACGTTGTAGCGCCATAGCATAAACCAGTGGTTCTCAACATGTGGCCCAATCAGCCTACAGCTGCGGCCCATGTGACATCCTCAGGGCCATATGGGTAGAATATATAGTGTATGGATGCGGCCCACACTGGTAAATAGGTTGAGAACCACTGGTGTAAAGGCTTTCTAGATTGATGGAAAAGCCTTTGTCAATGTAGTTAATCTCTCCAACAGGTGATGCTAGGTCAACAGAAAAATTCTGCAGACCTAGCCACATCTACACTGGGTGTTTGGGTAAGTACAGTGCTCAGAGTGTGAAAGTTTTCATAGCCTTAAGTAACATAGCTAAGTCCATCTAATTTTTGAGCGAAGACAGGCCAAAGTTACAGAAATGTCTGACAGTGTGTTTTTAATAAATTGTTAAACATGAGCAAAATCTCTTGGAATCAATTAAAAAAAATCAATTTAAACCTGAATTATAGTTATTAAGGAAAGGAATTGACTTGAGCTAAAACTAAATAGCTACAATTCAGCTTTAAATGGATTTTAATAGCATTCATGGGGTCTTGCTCTGGTATAACAAAATTGGTTAAAAACCACACACCTTCAGAGGGGTGTGTGCGCACACACACACGTACACAAGGCCTTACACTTTTCACTACCTAAAGCCTACACACAAGTTACAATACTGAGCAGGCATTTTCATGACTTACCAGTCCTCATCATCCGGTATGCTACTAAGGGGAGGGTTGAGGCAGTAGATATGGAAAGCCATGTCACACTCATCACACATTAGCTGTTTATCTGGATCCTGTTTACCTCCACACACATGACAGGCACACATCCTGCAGGTCTTGTTTGGGTTATCTTTACAATGTTTACACACTGGCCCACTCTGCCCTATGAACATACAGAAACCACAATTACTGCTGCTTCAGATTTCAGAAAATACTAGTTACACTAAAATGGACAAAAAGCCTCAACCACAAACATATTAAAAAGTCTAATTTTCTTGGGTATCCAATACTAACATCGTAACAATAGGATGTAGTGTAAAGTTTAAGGGCAACATTAAAAAAAATATATCTCACTTTTTAAGGGACTGGTGCTAGCTGGACTAACACTGCCAGGTTCTTCAATTTTGTAAATTTCATCCACAAAGATAATTCTGCAGTCATTCAAGGAATCACCAGCATCCCTAAAGGGAGAAATTCATAAGTCAACAAAATCAGCCTTAAAAAAAAAAAAAAAAACCAACCAACCACACCTCACTGCTGCACAGGTATACTACGTAATGCAGACTGAGAGGCAGGTGCAATACATCTTGGATCACAAGTAGTTTCAATGAAGGATTCTGGATCACGTACAAGATGATCAATTAACAGATTGACTATTATAAATGAGGCAACAGCTCTGTAGCTATGTTGCTCTAGTGCCCATAGTAGTCTGATGCTGGACAGCAGCAACAGTTCTAAGCGCTGGTCTATACCCCATTTTTGGGCAGCTATACTGATTTAAAAAACAGATATAGTTAAAGGTAATATAAAAAACCCTAGTATAGATGCAGCAAAGAGTCCTGTGGCACCTTATAGACTAACAGACATAGTGGAGCATGAGCTTTCATGGGTGAATACCCACTTCGTATTCGATGAAGTGGGTATTCACCCACAAAAGCTCATGCTCCACTATGTCTGTTAGTCTATAACAGGGGTCGGCAACCTTTCAGAAGTGGTGTGCCGAGTCTTCTTTTATTCACTCCGATTTAAGGTTTTGCGTGCCAGTAATACATTTTAACGTTTTTAGATCTCTTTCTATAAGTCTATAATATATAACTAAACTATTGTTGTATGTAAAGTAAATAAGGTTTTTAAAATGTTTAAGAAGCTTCATCTAAAATTAAATTAAAATGCAGAGCCCCCCGGACCGATGGCCAGGGCCCGGGCAGTGAGTGTGCCATTGAAAAATCAGCTTGTGTGCCACCTTCGGTACGCGTGCCATAGGTTGCCTATCCCTGGTCTACAAGGTGCCACAGGACTCTTTGCTGCTTTTACAGATTCAGACTAACACTGCTACCCCTCTGATACTTGAGTATAGATGCAGTTATTCCTGTACAAAAAGTGCTTTATAGTTATAGTGGTGCAAAACTTGTGTGTAAAGAAGTCTTAAAAATACCGTATTGTCCCGAGTATAGGCCGCACTTTTTCCCCCTAATTTAAGTCTTTAAATTAGGGGTGCGGCCTATAATCAGGAACTTAAAAAAAAAACAATAAAAATACTTAAAATCCCAGCCGCGGCGGGGAATCAGAGCGCTCTGGGCTGCCCGCCGTGGCGGGGAGCCCAGAGCCTTTTAAATCCCAGCCGCGGCCGGGACTCAGAGCGCTCTGGGCTGCCCGCCGCGGCGGGGAGCCCAGAGCCCTTTAAATCCCAGCCGCGGCGGGGACTCAGAGGGCTCTGGGCTGCCCGCCGCGGCAGGGAGCCCAGAGCCCTTTAAATCCCAGCCGCGGCGGGGACTCAGAGGGCTCTGGGCTGCCCGCCGCGGCGGGGAGCCCAGAGCCCTTTAAATCCCAGCCGGGGCGGGGACTCAGAGGGCTCTGGGCTGCCCGCCGCGGCGGAGAGCCCAGAGCCTTTTAAATCCCAGCCGCGGCGGGGACTCAGAGGGCTCTGGGCTGCCCGCCGCAGCGGGGAGCCCAGAGCCTTTTAAATCCCAGCCGCGGCTTATAATTAGGGTGCGGCTTATAATCAGGAGCGGCCTATACTCGGAACAATACGGTATATGTTAAGTTCCCCAAATCTTTGCAATGGAGCATTAAATGGTGATTGGGTTCGGAGTTAGGTGCTAACTATGCCATTTTGTTTCTTTAAAAGCATGCCAGTAATGCCTGTTCTTACAAAAAAGACAGAAGCTTTAATCAATTCATTCCAAGGAGCTATTTTAGTCAAGTTAAAGCTTTTGTTTTACATAATAGCCCTGTTTACGCAGCTGGTCATTTCTTCCCAGGCTCTAGTGTCTGCTCCTCCACTACAGCATGTCCACCCTCCCGAACTGTCTTTTCCACACCCATCTGGAACATGCCTGCCTTATGCAACTGCCCCTCTGCCATTGGCCAACCAATGCCTCTTCAATCCAGTTCCACAGCAAATTCCTCCTCTATTAACAGCCTCTTTACTTTAGCTGCACTTTGAGTGCTCCACACCCACCAATTCCAGGCTGTTTCCAGTACCTCTGGCCTGGTCTCCACCCCACCCACCCACATTGTTCTTTGTTTTGAGGTAGCATCTAGGAGCTCTAGTCATGGACCAGGACTCCACCTAGATTCCAAATGGAGAACAAAAGACAGCCTCTGCCTGAAAGTTTACAATCCTTACTACCAACCTGAATTCCTTTTCACATTAAATAAATTCACCTATGAAGGGTTTAATATCCATTAACACAGCAGACAAGATTGGTTGAAGGCAACACTACCTGAAGTAGATTTAGTGGCTGAGCTGAACTTTGCAGAATTTGAACCTGCAGCTCAAAAGAGTTTCTCAGCAAAAGCTATGCTTCAATTATTACGATATCCTCAAAAGGTTGCAAAAACTTTTATTATGGAAACTGAACACCCCGTGTAACACCCTCCATCCCCCTCTTTTTCAGGAACTCTCTACATTTCCTCCCAATCTCTTCTGTGCCAGGGTCTCTACGTGCCCCCGATTCCACCCTCCTCCCATACCAGGGTCCCCCATTCTGCCTCCACACCAATGGCTCTGTGCCATTCCTATATCCCCCCCATGGCATGCGTTGTGTGTTCCCCATTCCCCTATACCAGGTCTAGAGTGTATCCCTATTGCTCCCA
The DNA here is from genome assembly GCF_020497125.1 of Mauremys mutica. Taxonomy (NCBI): domain Eukaryota; kingdom Metazoa; phylum Chordata; order Testudines; family Geoemydidae; genus Mauremys; species Mauremys mutica. The sequence continues at coordinate 7,688,257 of NC_059095.1, forward strand.
CACCTTCCATTCCCCCTTACCAGGATCCTCCAATCTCCCATCACCCATTAGGGATTCTGTGTGCCCCCCTATAACAAAGGCCCATTGGTGATTCACTGTTCTGTGTCAGTAACTCGTCAGGCCCAACATACTCGCTACACCTAACAGTGTTAAGATATATACCCAAAAGGTGTCATGTAACATCTCATTGGAAAAACTAAATAACTCACTCATCATTAATATTAGAGTGATGTGTGTATAGGTCATGTACAAAAGATACAAGTATGTGCTAGAATTATATTCTTAAGGTGTGTTTGGCAAGGAATGCATAAGCACACTGTGCCTTAGTCAAGGGAACATGCATTTGCCTGATCATCGGGCAGAGACAACGAAGATACGTTAACACATAAGGTAAACAAACCTATCAAGCTAACAAGCAGGAGAGAGCAGCTTAGTCTGGGCTTACTTTTCAAATAATACATTTTAAAGGTTGCCTGGACTATAAAAATGAAAGGGGAGAAAACTACCTAGTGGTCCATCACTTGGGGACCAGAACTCTTGAAATCACAGAACATTGGGTCCTTCAACCAAGGCCGTTGAAGTCTCTAGGGACTGAATATAGGTGAGAAACCTGCTCAAAGATTGTAACTTGCCGAAGTTATGTTTTCATCTTAGAAACATATTTTTACTTATTTGTAACCCTTTCTATCTTTACTCCTTATAGTTGGCATCACTCAAGCCTCTGACTTTGTTAATAAGTGTTTTACTTTTACTCTAAACCAATTCAGTGCTGTGATTGAAATAAGTGTTTGTCAAAAATTCATTAATGTAATGAAATGCAGTATATTGATTCTTTAAAGGAACAACAAACTTAACCAGCTGTGAATGTTACAGAAGAGGACTGGATGCTACAGAGGCAGACTGTTTCGAGGAAATTCAAGACAAAGCGGGTGTTAGGCTTACTTTTTGAAAAGTAACTGTGTGGTGGAAGCGAGGGTGTGACTTGCATGCTGTCTGTTAGTGTCAGGGCTTTGAGCCACAGCAGCATTAGCATTTAAGGCAACCAGAGTTACAGAGCAAGTCCTGACAATCCCTTAGTGGTCAGGGCTAAATCACAAAACATCACCCCCTACCCCTATTCCAGCATGCTCCATTCTTCCCTCCCCATGGCAGGGCTCTGTATGAACTCTCATTACCCTCTTCCCTCACATGTAAGGGACTGCATGCGCCCACCTTTCCCCCTCCCTTGACACCAGGATCCCCTATTCTCTCTTCACATTCCAGGGACTGTGTGCACTTCCTCCTGCGCCATTATTCTTTTTTCTCTGTCTTGGAGAAAAGTCAATGTGTCAATATATTAAAACTATTGATATGATGAGCAAAGATGAGCAAGTGTATTATGCTAGAAGGTATTCATGGATACCATCAAGCAGTTCTTTGATCTGTAGACAATTGCAGACATTCTAGATTCTAGAAGCTAGGGTTATGCTAAAGAGCTGGGAGAGACTCTATATGCCCCCCACATTTTCAGTTTTCTGAATTCCCTAAAAAAAAACAAAAACCCACACACCCAATAGGGTTCTGACCATTGATGCCTAGAACATTCCCTGAAATGTGTGTCTTTTTTTTTCCCAAAATGATACATTCAACTACTTCATTACACACAAACAAAAATGCCACTGATTTGAGTATAAGCCCTTCACAAGGTTGGCCAAAAACGTGCAAATTAAAAACTGGCACCAAACACAAAATAAAAATGTGCAGATAAGACCTAGAAAAAAAGTTTAACATTTAAATGATGTAATAACAGAACACTGCCTCTTTTTTAATATACTTTCTTTTTCAAAGGCATGGGTTCATAGGGTCCAGATATTTGCATCTATCTTCATGTTCTAGATCAGGACTTGGTCAAAAGGAGCTTTACATGGCAACCTACACGCAAAGGGATTTTTCTACACAGCATTTGTAAAATGAAAACATGAGTTCACTTTCTCTCTCTCTCTCTCTCTCAAGTTTTTGAGAAAGATTTTTACCTGACTGTAGACCTTCCCTGAAAATGTTCATAATCATTGTCAGGAATTAAAACTAGCAAGTGGAACTCACTGGTCTAATATCTGTTGTCCAAATCAAAATGAACCACAGAAGTAAAACAAATGGCTAAGAGTTAGAATTTTACATTCCATTCAGCACCATAACCAAGTTTGCTTTTTTAAGAGTTGAAAGTAATTGGTTTCTTTATTGAAGGCAATGATGACAAGCAAAACCTATTAAAGAAGAGCAATACTTCCAAACAGAACATTTAAAAGTAATTTTGGGACTCTACATCTATTTCATTCTTTTAGGATCGGGATTACTTACCCAAGCAGTATCTTTGCATACATCTCCTTGTTCATTCTGGTTTCCCGTTTTCGCAGAATCTCTGCATCATACCAAAAACCTCTCTCTTTTGGTTCATCGGGATTATAGTTTACCATCACCACTTCCCCTACTTCTAGTTGGTGCCACTTCAAAACAGTCCGTGCTCGAGTACGTACATCTTTTGAACTCAGTTCTACAACTCCATTCTCTGGGTAGCTTTTTTGGGGAAAAGAGTTAGATTATTGAATATAATCTAATTTTCACATTATATTTAACCACCTGTTTTTAAGAACAGTCTATGCCAACACAACATACAATTGTTCAAAAGTTGATTCTCTTCTCTCCCCCAGCATATCCATTGCTAGAATAGGGCACACCAAAATTCTCAGTGCTGCAACCCATTTAATATTTTGGCCATTTATTTAGTCTTCAACAAAACTGACACTTCTCTTCCACTCTGGTCCACTTATCCTCCAGTTTTAAAGTGCATACGGTTCAGACAAGCTGGCAGTGTTACAGCCTGTCTGCATTTAAAATGGTTTAGTACTATAGATGGTAGAGCTATGTTGGCAAAATACCCATAGTGGAGAAGCAGCTTTATTAAACATTTCTCCAAATGGAAGGCGCTATACCAGTAAAAGGGATTTTTGCCAGTATAGCTTTGTTGTTTAGAGGTGTGAAATTATTTTTTTTTCCATACTCCTACCAATACAACTATGCTGATAAAGCTTTCTAGTGCAAACCAGGCCAAAAATCTTGCTTCTCTACATGACCAAATGCTCCAACACCATCAAATGACCTTCATTAGCTATAACTCACTCTTCATATTTCACATGATATAGGATATCTTCTTCAGCAGCAGTTGATTGCAGTTCAGACTCTGTATCACTATCACTTGATTCATTTGCTGCCTTCTCTTTCCTGGTCACATTTACAATCTGGGCTTCAAACCATGCTCCCATGTTCATATCCCGAGCATCTACAAACTCGTTGATCTAAACAAAGCAAGACATGTAACTCTCCAAAATAAATTTTCAGAGTAAGCTTGAAACTCAATTAAGCCACTCTCTATAGGGCTTAGTTTTTTGGGAAATATAACTAGCACTTGTAACAATCTATGTTTGAACTCTCTTGATGGTCCCACAGCACATCCTGACCGCTCTCTCTCTCTCTCTCTCTCTCAGATAGGGTCAGGAATTGTCTTAACATTTGTCTTGTGCATCATCAAGCACACAGTGGTTTAGTAAATAATGTAGTACAGCCTTGCAAAATGGTCATAGTCTGTACTCGGTCGGTAAAAACACTCATACCTTAAAAATTCCACTGTAAAAAGCACGTAAAAAAGGTACTTGTTCTGAGCAATCAGTTTCTTAAAGGTTTTAGAAAGAGGCTTTGCTGTTCATTTCTGTATAGTACTTTGTACCTGAGAAAGAAATCTAGCGTACACTCACCTTATAGAGTCCAAATCCTGGATCAACCCAGTCAGCCTGTGCTACTGTACTAGGCTGACACTCCAACTCTATTGCACCCTCGCCATTGTTGGAGTTCTTATCAGACTCACTTTGGCCTGAGCCGCAGCCAGAGTCTGTATCCGAGAGTTCCAAGTCCTTCTCTTTATTAACAGTAGGAAGCATAGCAGGGCTCTGTCTTACAAGCAGCTGAACAATATCATTCAATCCAACATTGTAGTCAAAGAGGGAGTGACCATCTTCCATCTACAGGATAAATTCAGAAAGTAACAACCTAGTTAATTCCATTTATATTTTAAAGCCAACTCAAAACTGCCTTTGATTACATTTGCAGGTATATGTAAAAAAATATACTTGAAAAGCACTAACAAGAATTAAGCAGTATTTGTAATTTTCAAACATTTATGAGTGTCTAGTAGATTTTTATTCTTACTGTTTGGAAATTTTTTTGTTCATAGAACAAACTCGGATGCAAATACTGGAGGAAAAAAATGCATCTGCGCTATAGTAGAACTGCTTCAGTGGCCAAGTCACTCCACTCCTCTAACTAGGTTCTGAATGGCAGTGTGAAAGGAACCAGTCTTAATTTCACTTTGCAGCTGTTCAGCAAAGCCAGCAGCAGTTGTAGTCACTGGAATCAGTCTACAGATTCACAAGACTGAACTGTGTCTGATCAAAGCTAACTTGAAGGAAAGTTAAATTAAAATTTGGAAAAGTGGCACTGCACAACGGCAGAACTCTGACTTTTGACTACATAAATAGAGGGCCAAATAAATCTGTACCTTTTAAAGTTCTTGAAGTTACTGAAGTATTACTATTCCAGATTTAAGGCACAAGACTTGATGCTGGAGAAAGTTTAGCAATTTAGACAAGCTTCACCACATATTTAAGGTCTGACTAATAGAAATTCTACAGGAAATCATCATCCCTCCCAGCCCAAACCACTTAAAAAAAGTGATCCTCAGAGCTTTGTTCTCTATCAGCGGGAAACAAGTTAACCACAAAAACTTGCACTTCAGAAGAATCACTGAGAATGAATTATGATTCATGGCATAAAATAATTGTGGGGCTACTACTGGAAATATGGATAAGAACAGTAAAGGTCAAGTTATTTCCTGTGAAGGGATGAAGAATCATAGCACTAATCAAATCCATAAATCGAGAATCAGCTGAATCTTCTTATACTTACTACCAGAGTAATGGTATCACAAAAATCAGGTTCGGACTAGCAATAAGTATCAGAAGAACAGCATAGAGAATACCAAAAGGACAAGGTCAAGAAAAGAGCAGCACAGGATGAGAGAACATGCACAAGGAGCAGCCACAGGAGTACAGAGTACTAGATGACATGCTGAAAGCAGCAATATCGGATGCAAATGTTTTATTACTGGAGGTTTTTCTCCCCTTCCATCATTTTGCAATATGAATCAGATCACAAACTTGACAGACTTCAAATCAGGAAAGGCGCTATACGTTGGGGAAAAATCTCACCCTAAACCCTACCCTCAAACATTCTCTCCATCAGAGTCCATTATTCCATCTCTGTACTCTGAATGAGTCTTTTGTGGTCCAGTCCCTCTGATCTCATACTAGAGAATACTCCATTAAATACATAGCAATCCAGTACTAGTATTACACTTCACAGCTCTCTTAAGTCTGCATTTTTTAAAGTCTTCTTTGGTTCCCTCATGCAGTTGAGGCTGCTAACATCTGTGCAAGCTACATTCCCTGCCTCACCCAAAACTAGGTGAAACAAAATAAGATACCTTGGGGATCTAAACAGCAGCACTAGTTTCTTCATAGCCAACAGTAACAATATGCTGCTTTATCTACGCTTTGCCAAAAGCACTGCAATTTGAAGTGGGAGTTTTAATACCTGTTAATAACTGTTCCCAAAGCTCTTATTAATTCAAGGCCCCAGTGTGTCTATGTCCAATAGTCACTTATTTAAATAGGAGTATCTTGAGACACTTCACCTTTGGAAGAATTCTTGTTAACCATCCCGACTATACTACTATCTTTACCCACATATTAACTGAAGCAAATCTTGTATTTTATAAAAACCCTGCTTTGTTAAATAGCAGCTTTTCAGGAAGCAAAACATCAGCAAGTTTCACTAACAGACCATGCAAAAAATGAGCTAAAGCAAGGAGGTAGGGAGCTAGGAAGGGAGGAAAGAACAACCACCTCTCCAGCCAAGAAAGCAGTGATGTTAATAATGGCTTTCACAGGAGTACCATTCAAGTTCTTTTTTTCAAGGATGATGGCAACCAAAGCTCAGACTCTCAAAGCCCCACCTACATTGAGAAAACAACAAAATATCTCCACTGGGTCAGGTATTAAAACCAGAGGGGGTCCATAACTCTGGTACATGTTTGATTAGGCTTGCTTTTTAGCAGGGTAAAGTTACATTAGTGGTTAAAGCAGCGAAGAGTTCTGTGGCACCTTATAGACTAACAGACGTATTGGAGCATGAGCTTTTGTGGGTGAATACTCATAAAACAGTTCTGGGTGCAGGAACCTTGCCTGCATCAGGGCTACCAGTATTTGATTGGTGTCCACACTGGAGAAGAGTACTATGGGACAACTTCTTTAGCAAGAATGTTTATTAAAAAAACAAGGCTGGCCTTAAGCACAAGCAAAGCAAATAGCTGATTGGGCCCCTGGACCAGCTTTGCAACTCATCTTAATCTTCCTACTCTAGCAATAACATTAAAAAGGGAAGAAACAAACAGCCTGATTCCACCTACTACCCTGATAGCTTGATTCCAAGATAAGATTGGCCCCAATTTCTGAAATAGGACCCCAAATATTTTAGAACAGCCATTATTTCTTGTTAGTGTCTGCACACATTCAAGTTACTTATAAAGGCACCATGGTATTTAACCACTGAATGAGCGCTAAAGTTCTGCATTTGTTTCAAATTTGTTCCAAAATATTCTCTATCCTCTTGACTCCTTCAAAAGGAATCCTTCTTCATATGCCAAATACATAGACAAACTTAATCGCTGCAGAATCTCACTCAAATGTGCTTCTGGCAGCTCACAAGGCATACAACTTGGTGCATAGTTCTGCATGAACACAAGAAAATAACCTCTCAGCTTTCCGATGGCACCCCAATACATCAGCACTGTACTCAGAGTACTCCACCGCACGCATTCTGAGAATTTAGCAGCCAGCCAGCATGACAGGAGATATTCTTATTGAACAAACCCAAGCTATTTCCCTCAGACAAGTGGCAAGTGTTCCCTTTACAACTGTGGGGTTTGGTTTTGTTAGAACAATTAACAGAAGGCAGTAACTATAATTGAGGGAAAAATTGGTTATACGTGCTGCTAAAGCAAAAATGTCAAGTAAAATAAGTGGGGTTTCTTCCGTCTCCAAGCACTCTAATTTCCAATTAACCAAGCTGAAGTTTGCATGAAGCTTTAGAATGTAACTTAATGATGCAAATCAGTGTAGGATATAAGCCCTGTATATAAGAGCCTTTTAAGCTTATTTTACTACAAATTCAGTTAGTCATAGAAGTAGTAACTTCTTGTGGAAGGAAACACATTCTTGTTACACAAATGTAATGTCCTACATAATGTCAGGAATGTAATATTACTGAATCACTCGAGACTACCAAGCCAAAGTTTAACTTGATAGCAGCTACCCATGATTTTTAAAAAGCTCTGCTATCAGGTTTTACAGAGAGACTACTTCCTGTGAATCAAGATCTTTATAGCCCCTCAAAGCAGTAAAAATTCCAGAACTTGAAAAACTTAGCACTAAACCTAACAGTCTGAGATCACAAAGATCCTAGTAAAATCTGATTTTCATAGATACCATGTGATTTTACAAACTCAGTAACTGCCTTTTTCTTACAAGTACTCTTTGACCAACTAAAATAGAGCTGTCCTACTTTGGATAAAACACCAAGATGCCGAACCAGGATTAGGAATAAATCTGGATTTTAGACAGCAGACAACTCCTAGATTTCATTTATTTATTCAGTCATCTACTTCACAACAGCGGTCTGTTTTCAGCTATTTGCACAAAGTACTTACATGCAATGTGTGTGCACAACCGCAGACATTACAACACGTATGTGACTCCACAGACAGAGGTAGATACGAAAAATGAAAGATGACAGCCCCACTAGCAAAGTCCAGGAATAATGTCCTAGTGAGAAGCCCAGTTTCTAGAAAAGGTATTAGAATGTCTCCTAGGGCACTCTCACTGAACGATGTTCAGGGGCTCCATACTTTTTATTTAAAATGTCAACTTCTAAGCACTCCCCAGACTACTATGATGGTGGAGAGATTCTCCACACTCCCACAGCCTTTATATCCTACCACCAAATGAACTGAACACCTGACTTAGCTGCAGTTCATAGCTTTCTCAAGCAAAGCAACATGAAACTGATGAGTGACATTTCCACTACCACCCATCAGATTCTAATTAGCAGTAATGAAATTATCCAGAATTAACTGATGAAGTTCTGAACAACAAGAGGCACTGACCTGTAAAGGTAATAATAGGTAATAATTGGAGATATACCAATCTCCTAGAACTGGAAGGGACCTTGAAAGGTCATTGAGTCCAGCCCCCTGCCTTCACTAGCAGGACCAATTTTTGCCCCAGATCCTTAAGTGGCCTCCTCAAGGATTGAACTCTCAACCCTGGGTTTAGCAGGCCAATGCTCAAACCACTGAGCTATCCCTCCCTATCCCTGCCTGCAGACTCAGGAAAACACTACAGCCAATTAATTTTCTTCACAATCAATCATCAAAAATCTTAGGACTTGCCCATACATGAACATTATTCCAGAATAAGATAAAGTGTGAATTTAAAAATGAGTATCTATTTCTGAATAACTCCATGTCTGGACACATTTATTCGAGAACAGCAAACTAATCCAGAAGAGGGCACTCTTATGCTGATATAAGCGTGTCCACATATCGAGCTGTTTCTGAATAGCTCAATGTGTTGACAAGCCCTTGGATCAGTCTGTAAATCATACTTCACCATCATACCTATGCAGTTAAACTGATTGAAGATTAAGTTTAGGGGAGTTAAGACAAGTTATGCTCTAATTGGACAATGGTTCATATTGAGCAGACCACAACTATGTTCCCTACCCTCTTTGACCATATATGTGTGTGTGTGTACACATTATATAGATATAACTGAACAAAAATTGAAAAACACACAGCTTGTGAAAATGACTATTAAAACCAACACTGACTGTATATGGGAGTATCCCCTAAGTTTACAGCAAGTACAGCCAAGCACCATCCCTCATGGAACATCCCAAACACAAAGTAGAGAAATGTGTAAGAAAAAGAAAAAAAAAATCACTAGAGGGCAGCATAATCCATAGTTTTAAAAACAAAACTATTCCAGCTGACACCTGACAAAACTTGCCATTGTACTTCTCCAGTTTGAATCACTATATTCTACTCAAATGCGCTGTTTAACCAGCCCCTTTGTCTTTACACTAATTCCTTGGTCTGCTCTATTAACAGACATACTGCCAGAACTAGTCACTTCTGCTAAGCCACAAACCCACCCTGTTAACACCCAATACCATGTGGTTCTCACTCATGAGAGCGAAAGAAAGGTAAATTCTTCCCTGCACACAACCACCATCTTTTCAATAGATCTTTGCCAGCACTGCATTCAAGCCACAAAGATGGTAAACAACGGGCTGGGGGGGGGAGAGGGACCATACCCCTAATCGCAGGGAGGCTCTCATATATACTAAGATATACTATTCCCTTTACATAGTCTATGTAAGCCTTGAGCATTACTATGTCTTCACCACATAAAAGCTGTGCTTGATTTACCCAGGGTACAATCTGGACTGATTAACAGCTTTGTCCCCTCAGTTCTCCAAATTGGGGTGCCTTTTATATGCTTCACTGTGAAGGTTACCATTCCTAGTCTCCTCACACACAGCCTCCAGCATGTAAATTACTCCCAATTATACTGTACGAGTGCTATAGCTAGCCACTTATGAATTACACTGCGGAGCAACACCAGCAAACTCCCAGTCCCGGATTTTCCCCCAGCTCTCTCCTGGACAATACAAGCTCATATAAAGTCCATAATTGTATTAATAGAAAACAATGTGCACAAATCATGTTATCCCAAATGGAGTTTCCCCAAACACACTGGTTCAGATAAAACAACAAAAAAAGTTTATTAACCACAAAAGATAGGTTTTAAGTGAGGACAAGTAACAAGGCATAAAAGTTAGAATTGATTAAAAGAAAATAAATGTAAAACGCAACTAATGCCTAACTTAACAAGCTAAGTGAATTCAAAGCAAAGGTCTTTTTCACTACATGTTCTAGCAGTCTTACTAGCTGAATTCTTTCAGTCAGAATCCATCTCCCCTCCCCTCTTATAGTTCTCTCTCTTCGAGAAACATCTCCAGCTGAGGTTATGGAGACAAAGTCTATCTGGACAGGAACTCCCAGCTGTTTTGTCATGATTTAGATTTTCCCCCACATCCTCTTCCCTGCCAAAGAACAGCCACATAACCAGGTGATGGTCCTTTGTTGACACCTGATTTGTGGCTGCTCCTCTCAGACATGGAACATGTCTTAGTAACTCCATACAGAGGAATCCTATAACTTTACATGCAATGTTGCCACAAGTTTTAACAGGACAACAATAATAATCAGCACATTATGAGTTTTCAAATGATATCTCACGAGGTATACTTCGTACAAAATGCATCATAGTTCTGTAAAAGGGTGAATTATGGGGTACAGGCTGTCACAACGTTAACACTATTTTTTTAGTGAATTCAAAGCCACAGTGCTTTGCCAACATAAACATCAGAAGAGCAAGAGGAGATGTGAATGAATGTTAAAGTAATGACTTGTATTGTACTGTACTGTTTGGTCACTCCAGTGGGGTGGGAACATCTAACACTACCCTTAGACTTGTTACTTTCTTTGATCACGGTTTAAGGCGGATTCCTTGTCTGATGTCATGCAGCCCAGGGGATAGAGAAGGTGGGAGTTTCACCCCCACTCGCTATGGGGAGGGGAATGTGAGGTGGGTTTTTTGCAGGGTGCCGATTCATTACATTAAGAAAGGGAACAGCGCAGGTACCTGTTTGCCCCGGTAGAAGAGCCTCTGCCTGTCAGGTTCCACGCCATCGCCGAACACCTCGTGTATCCTCAGCCGCAGCTCCTCCACCTTGGTGAGTTTGGAGAGCGAGTCCACCCGGTGGGTCTCCTTGCCATCCATGGTGCGCACCTGGATCCACATGGTGGCGGCTCTGCCAAGGAAGAAGGGGGAGCGGGTGACTCACCTAGCAACAGGGATGTCCCAGGATTGGGGGGGGGGAAGCGGGTCTAGGGCTGGTTCCACACCCAGGTCCTGCAGGCAGACCCGCCCCCCCCTCCTGGGGGGCAGCTCTCCGCGAGACTGCGCTGCAGGGGGCCGTTTAACTCCCCCCCCTCCCGCGCTAATGGACCATCCCGCCTCAGCCCTTCCCACCCCGGCCGGCCGGACACCCCCAGCGCCGGAAACCGGCCCCCAGCCCCCGAGATCTCCCCAAGGCGGACATCCCGCTACCCCAGCCGGCCACCCCCGCTGCGGGAGGCAGCCCTCACCCCAGGCCCGGCCGGACGCCGCCCTGAACCCACCTCGGCCCCCTCACCCCGGCCGCTCGCTCCGTTCCCAAACGCCCACCTCAGTCCCAAGTTGGGGGCCAGCCAGCGGGGGCGACGCTCGGTCTTCAGCCACCGAATCAATGAGACCTCTCACCCTAACCCTCCCTCCGCTCCGAGGGACCCGCCCTCTCCTCCCAAACTATTGGCTCGCAGCCGGCCGGCCTCAACGCCGATTGGCCCACGGCCTAAACGCCCGCCCCTCCCCGCAACCTAGCCCATTAGGCTGCGCCAGGCCAGCCATCTCCCTCCTCGCGGGCAGGCGCCGCGCGCCAACTGTATCTCGCGCCACAATTGAAACGCTCTCTTAAATCTCGCGGAGCTCCCCCCCCCCCGACTACAAACATCTCGCGTGGTTATGTAAATCACAGAAGACAGCTGCCAGGCTTTTTAAAGGGGCAGGTCTAAAGGGTCAGCGAGAAGGGGTGCAAGAGCCTGGCCCGTGGAATAGGCAACCAGAGATGCCACTGAGGGTGCAAATCTCTCCCCCCCCCCCCACGCGCCCTTTATATTTTGTAACGTTCCTTTCCAAATTGCCATAGGCTGACAATTAATTTGTCTTGTGCAAATCCAATTTCCTCCACCACCACCCCCAAAAAGCCCCATATAGTATATAGGTTAAGAATGAACAAGTGGAAGATTCAGAAGGCCTGTTCCCACGTTTGCATCTCAGGGACCAGTGCATAGGAACTCTGTGTCCATTGTAGCTTGCACTTAGGATGAGGGGAAACTTGTTTGCATATTCAGTGGCAGCATATGGTGAATGTGGTCAGCAGTCCTCCAAGTGCATGCAGAGACCACAAAAGCTGTGCATGCAGAGACCACAAAAGCTGTGCTGCCGCCAGCTTCTGTAGTTCTATTTCTAGCGGCAAGGGAGGCCTTTTAAAACAAACACCTACATACTATCAGGGAGTACTTGCGGGGGTGGGGACAGGGGAATGCAAACTGCACATTTGAGGGTAGTCTATGGCGATCTGCAAATCCTCTTCAAGGAAGTAGGGAGTTAGGAAAGAAGAAAGAGGTGATATGTGCGGTTTAAATTTTAGAACCTGAGAACAGCAGGACACCTTTTTTAACAGTAAGTTGGTCCCTCCGTGAACTTGAGAGGGAGTTCCGTGTTTGTCATTCACTGCCAATAAACATGTAGACCCAGAGAGCTCTCTCCAAGTACAACCAGAGCTCAAATCACAGGCAAGCTCTCAATGCCACCCGGGAATAGGGCATTTTAAACTTTCAATTGTTTTAGCTTTATTTATTTATTTTCTCAGGGGGAAGTTATTTCCAAGTTGTGCATGCAATGGCAACCCAGTACAATCTGCAAATCCACCCGGCAGCAGGAACGGAGTGTTCACTTTCTGAAAGGCTGAAGACTCTACCAGCTGGTTACCTAAACCTATTATCCTCTCTAAAAATAGGCTTTAAAAATAAAAACCGATTGCACTCTCCAGACAGCCTTCCCATTGCATTTCAGGGCTGAGGCACAGAGAACTTGTACTTGGAGATGGGGAAAGGCAGAATCCGTTTATTATGCCATACCTGGGAGCACACAATTTCTAACTCTACTGACATACCATGAACCAGTTAGAGTTTGCGGGTAAGGGAGTGAGCTGGGGAAAAGACAGACTGCTTAAAAGACGGGGACTGCCTCTACTGTGTGTGTATCCACCGTTTGCACAGCCCACAGCAGATGCTCCTTGTACGAGCAAGATCCCATCTTCTAAACATCGACATTATAAACACCCTGCGAATCTCAAAATGTCTCCCTGCCCGTTGGCATTTGCTGCTATAGCAAGGCACTTTTTTGGCATAGGCTTGCCCTCTGTCTGTTTGCACTTGGGAGGCGGGCTCAGGGGATCCCCTGCTTCCTAGCTGCTGTCAGTGAATAAGCAACCTGCAAATGGCTCCTCCCTTCTACAACAAACTTTAAAAAAAATGCAAAAAAACCCCTTAAGTTGCTCCGTTCCGCGTTGGTATTTCATAAGGGGTAGGGGCACCAGGACGTTTGCAGTGCCTGGATCTCATACTTGAGCAACTTTCCTATAGGAAACCTCCCCCCTCCCTCCTTATCGCTATAAATAACCCTTTACAAAGAAATGTAACAGTCACCCTACAACATCTGCTACAGGTTACATCCCAGCTGGGACAGCTACAGGACCTCCGACGTTTGCAAAGACTTGGTTTCTGCGGGGGGGGGGGAGCCACAGGCTGCCCCCGGCTCACGCTGCAAACCCCCTTTCCTGCAAATAAGCAATTCCCATCTTCACCCACCCAGCCAGCCCCACTGCGGGACCACCGCGAGACACTCACCTTTCGCAATGGGGGTGGGAGATCGGGGAAGGGCGCGCGCGTGTGCAAGCGATGCTCCGGCCGCTCCTGGACTCAGTGCAATGCCACCGGATCTAGTGCAAGGGGCTGCCAAGGAAGCGCCCGGAGCCGGAGCCGGAGCCGGAGCCGCGCGCCCCAGCTTCCCCCCGCAGCGACTGCTACCGCCCGCGAAGCCGGCGGCTGGCTTTGGAGTTTGGCGCGGAAAAGCCCGGGGTGGGGCGGGCTCCTGCCGATTGGTCGCTGGTGGCGGGAATGAGGAAGACGGGGAGGAGCCCACGGCCGGCCCGGGGAACCCGGGGGCGGGGGGAGGGTTGCTGCTGCTGCAGCGCCCTGCTTGCACCGCGCTGCAGACAGGGGGGTGCACCCTGCATGCACGGGTGGGGAGGGCGCCGTGTGGGTGCGCTGGGAGGCGGATGGACGGTGCCGCTGCATCCCGCCTGGGGCTTGCTTTGTTCCCAGCCTTGCCAGTCCGATTCAAGAGGCATGAGCCCCTGGGGGGGCTGAGGCTCATTCCAGCCCGGCTTTGGAAGCGGTGAGCTCTCTCCCGTGGATGGTAAAATGCCCACAACTCCTTCCACCTCAGCCCTCTTCAGCGCCACCTCCCGAGAGAAATCGCTGCGTAGGAGACGGCTGCCTCCTCCGGGGTGGAACAGGGGGGGAAGTTTAACAGCGCACACCCAGGCCGCACAACGGGGCCGGGAGTTTCTAGGCAATGAACCACAGGAGAGGATAGGACTAGTTCACAATCAGAAGGGTCATCCGAGGTAATGGCCTGTGGAGCAACCATCTCCCGTCCATTACACTTTGAACTCCATCCCCCTTGCTTGCAATGTATTGTGATGACAAATGTTGACCTGTCACCTCTGCCCTAAGCTACAGGTCTATCCTCCTGGGGAAAACACCTGATGGATTCCCTTTCCCCATTTCCGGTCTCCTCTGCAAGGACAGCCAGTCAGAGCTGCTGCCCCTGGCAAGCAGAACTCTCCCCTTCCCCTCAGGTACCACAGGAGATTGGAGGCAGGGAGCTTCTGGACACACATCATTTCCACAAAAAGCAGAGGGGTAAGGAGAAGAAAGAGCCCAGCAGCTCAGAGCAGGCTCTGTTCCTTCCATCCATGAAGATCTCTCTGAAGCGCACACCTTTGATATCATGCACTCTCTCTCCTTTACTCAGCTCATCTCCCAGGATAACAGTTTAGCAAAAGAAATCAAGGCATCAAAATCAGTTAAACACGTGACCAACTTGAAGCACGTGCTTCGTTGCTTTCCTGGAGCAGGGCCAGTGCCTGCAAGAAAAGTTGGTCTGCAGGCAAAAGCCCAGCTCTTCCCCTGTGGCTCATAAAAAGCGCAAGAAATATGGAGCATTACTAAGTCTGAAACAAAGGGTAGCAGAACAATGGACCTCTCAGCAGACAGATTCCTCGTGACGCCTCATAAGACACTTGCTGACAAAAAGTAATGCATGCAAGCACCAAGGAAACTTGGCAAAGATGAGCAAGTGCCTTCCCCTGATGGCCATGACCCCTCAAACTGTCTTCCTGAAGTGTCCCCTCTCTCTAAGGAATAATCAAATCCCTAAAAGAGTCTCGGGAATCACAAGACTGGGGTTCTAGTCTCTGTTTTCCCTCCCAGTCTTTGTCTTGTCTATTTAGAATGTATATTTGGCCCCAGCACAATGGGACACTGATCTCAGTTGGGGCCACCAGGCACTACCATAATACGACACTAAATAATAAGGACCTCAAAAACATCATGAATGGGGCAAATCCTGAAAGCTGCAGGGCACCTGGCACTGCTATCAAAGCCAAGCAGAACTGCAGATGCTCAGCGCCCACTGTAAGTGCAGTGATGTCACAAACCTTTGACATCACAGACGTGCAGATCCTGAGGAAGCACGGACAAGAGCTGGCTTCTGTTCTTCCCCGATGTCGGTGGTGAAATCGATTAGCCTGGTGCTGCCTGAAGAAAAGGTGTATTTGGCAGGGTCCAGCGTAGCTGGCCAAGTGATTCTGACCCTTAACAACTCTTTGATCAACCCCATAGTGAAGGTAGAGCTCGTGGGAAGAGGCTATTTGGAGTGGAATGAAGAGACTAATGCTGACAAGGATTACAGCAGAGACATTATCTGCAATAACAAGGCTGACTACGTCAATAAAACAAAGACATTCTATATAGAGGGTAAGGAATTGGAACCATAGAGGTCAAAGAACACAGAGTAAACCTCACTAATTTTGCACCCGTGAACACAGGAATTGCCATATCGGATCAGATCAGTGATCATTCTAGCCCTGTATCCTGTCATTACCCCAACTACTTAAGAGGAAAATGCAAGAAACACTTCATTAGGCAGTTATGTGATAACCTGCCCACAGGAAGTATTTCTTCCTAACCCTTATTGATTAGAGGTTGGCTTAAGCCCTGCAGCAAGGAGCTAAACTTTGGGCACTTTTTTAAAAATATATGTAATTTTAAACTCTGGATGATCTCATCATCCATGTAACAGTCCAGTCCCTTTTATTCTCTCTGAATTCTTGGCTTCCATGAGGGCTTTATTTATTTGGATTTACATTTTTTAAAAAGTGTAAATGAAAAAATGGTGGTAATGGATATCCCAAGGTTAATTCTGTGTTTGTGCAGAAAAAGTATTTCCTTTTATCAGTTTTAAATTTGCTCCCTTTCAATTTCCGGGAATGTCCCCTTGTCCTTGTATTAGTAGAAAAGGAAAACAGGAGACCTAAGGTGAATGATTGTGTTTTGCACATCAGAGCCAGTTTGAGACACCCTTACTCTCACTTAGTAGTAGTTTACACCATGCATAGTCCCATTGAAATCTAAGGATTTATTTGTGGCGTAAGGTACCACTCAGTGTGAATAAAGGAATCACAATCTGGCCCATAGTAAGTGTGTATACATATCTATACATATAGTCACAGTAATGCATCACTAAGACCTTGTCTAAACTAGGAAGGGGTTTCTGGTATAGTTATATCAATATAGCTACATAAGCAAAATCCTCTAGAGTGAACACATTTATACTGGGATAAAAGTAATTATACCAGTATAACATATGCCAGTTCTCCCAGTCAGTATAATCTGTAATAGCATAAGCACAATTATACCAGTATAACCACATCTACTCTAGGACTTCTACTGGCATAGCTATGCAGGTAAAGAATCACACCCCTAAATGACATACAGCTATGCCAGTAAAACCTCTAAGGCCTGGTCTACGCTAAAAAATTAGGTCAGCATAACTACATTGTTCAGGGCTGTGAAAAATCCACAGCCCTGAGTGACGTAGTTAAACCAATGAACCTAAGTCCCCGTATAGACACCGCTAGGTTGACAGAAGAATTCTTGCACTGACCTAGCTACCACCTCTCGGGGAGGTGGATTACCTGTGCTGACAGGAGAATCCCTCCTCTTGGTGTAGGTAGTGTCTACACTAGGGGTTCTCAACCTATTTATCACGGAGCTGCATATGGAGCTTTATCATGTGTTATGTGGGCCACATCCACACAATATATATACTACCTGTATGGCCCTGAGGATGTCACATGGGCCGCAGCTATGCACTGATTGGGTTGCAAGCAGCCCCCAGGCCAGGGGTTGAGAACCACTGGTCTACAATGAAGAACTAGGATGCAGCTGTACCACTGTAGCATTTTAAGTGCAGACGAGTTTTAAGTGTAGACCAGGTATCAACGTACTTTGTTCATTTATTTTGTCAACTGTCATTTTTCATTTATTTATGTGCTGATAAGTGTACCACAGTACATTTTATAAAAATAATGAAGTCTTGATAATATGAGACCTCACTACGGCTTATGCTGTTATATCCTTGCTGAGAGGCAGGGAAGTTATGAGCTACACAGAGGAGGTAAATGAAAATTAGTCGGGGTCTTACTGTGTTTTTATATACACAATTAGTTAACCCCCAATGTTTACAGGAATATAAAAGCAGTGGGTTGTGAACAACTCCTACATAAAAAGAACAGGAGTACTTGTGGCACCTTAGAGACTAACATTTATTTCAGCATGAGCTTTCGTGAGCTACAGCTCACTTCTTTGGATGCTACATAGTTAAGAGTTGAAGGTTAGGCTGCATGTCAATGCATTAAATCTTGGATTTGACCTATGACCTCCAATGGTCAGTCTTCAACTCCTCTTAGAGTATTAGGATTTAAAGGCTATGCCCCACCGGAAAGGTCATTTTTCCTACATGTGCAATCAAGTCTTGGATTTGACCTATTAGCTCTCACCATGGCAAGTAAATTCCTCCTACAAGTTGAAAGTTGTGCTAGGTGTTATTGTAAATCTAGGGTGAAATTATCTTTCCGATATTTAGCATAATAGTAACAAGCAATGCTTCTATCACACTTTTCAACTCTGTATCTAAAAGGCCAAATGTTTCAAAATTGGGGCCCTAAAGGCAGGCACGTAAATCCATATTTAGTCTCCTAAATAAACAGCCGGATTTTCAGAGATACTAAGAAACCACAACTCTCAAGGTTTCTTTCACCACATTTACCAGCAGTCCTATACCAGTATAATTATATCACTGTAGCTATGCAGTATAACTCCCTATGTGCACATTCTCTTTGAGGATTTAGAGTGCCTTTTTCAGTTTAGCTTATGTCTCTTTAGAAGCGGTTTAAACTAAACTGAAAAAAAAAAGGCATTCTAAATCCCAAAAGAGTACATGTATGTGGGGGATTGTATCAGAAAGATGGTCTTATCAGTTCAAAGTGAGACACGGCCAACTTTAGCTCGGTGTGAGCAGGAAACTTCTCCATTAAATTAAATGTAATTGCACCTGCTTACATTACAAACTGAATTTAAGAAAAAGGCAGAAGCAGAGACACTGAAATGATTTTCCATGGCCTTGCATCTTGTGTCATTCACATTAATGCAAAGCGAAAGTAAAATATTATCACTGGTGCAAGTGATCTGATAGCAATTTTACCCCTACTTTGCACGGGTGTAACTGAAAACACAAAAAGCCAGGTTGTGGAGAATTAGGCTCTGTGAGGGTTTGTTGTATCCAGTGACACCAGTAAAGGAGAAGTAGATATTCATTCCACTGCCTGATTTCTGTAGGGTTTAAAAGCTGCTGAGCACCCTTCATGCCTAGTGACCACATTAAAAGTTCAGGGCGCTCAGCATTTGGCAGGAGCAGACCCTTAACAATAATTTGCAAGCAGTTGTGGGTTGCTATCCTCATTAAAAAAATTCCATTGAGAACACAAGGCAGGCCATAAATAAGAGGTGATCTTTTAGCTCGGTAAGTGAGGGAGTGTCGTTTGGCTTTCAGGTAACTGGCTGGCTTCAGGCACCCACATCTTTGACTTCCATTTCAACTTACCTGACAGACTTCCATCGACATTCACCAGCAACATAGCCCGTGTCTCCTACTTCCTCAAAGCCTCCTGCGCCACCCGAGAGCTCATCTTAGCCAAGCAGAAGAAATATTTACTGGTGCAAGGGACCTCCTCTAGCCTCCCAACAAATACAATAGAATCCCAGGTAAGGTAAATAGAGAATATTCGTCCTGTGACAGGAGGAGAGAAAAAGAGTGTAAGGGTCCAGTGCTGCTCCCAATGAGGTCTAGCTAGCTATTTCTCCCAGGCCCATCCCCATGGTGTTGGAGCGCCCTTACAAAACTACGTAAGTCCAGACAGATGGTCTACATACAGATCCTACAATTGTCTCCTCTCTCCCCTTTTCCAAAGACATGTAGTTTGGCCTACAAGGCGCTTTGGAGAGCAAAACCAGGACTTAGGAGCTGGTTCAAACAAATATGGGGACCCACAGTAAAGCCACCTGAATCAGGGATCGTGCACTCCAAGGGCATGGCTACATGCTGTACCATGTGCGACTTTAAATACATCGGTACACTTAAAGCGGTACACTCCAGCCCCACCCCAAAGAGGATGCAGTTACCCTGGTATAAAGATGCTTAACAATAAAAGTCACACCCCTGACGGACCTTGTTATCCTGGTACAAAAGTAGTGTGCAGGCCAAGCCTAAGAGTCAGTGCATGACCTTCTCCCACCTAATTGCTCGGCCTTGTCAGCTAAGGGGATGCAATTCCATGGACGGTAAAGGGTAGCAATAGCATAGCAGGTATGTTTGTGGAGGGCAGTTGGGGAATTAGTGGCTGGAAGTTTCCTATTAAAGAGGAGAATAGGGGAAATAGGAGATGTGCCTCAACAGAGCCAGGGTGAAAGGAGGAGACACCTTGATTCCTCAGGGCTCCACATCAAGTGACACTGTAAAAGGAAAACGTCATCCTCACATTTCAGTCCATCCCACAGGGACCCCCATGACTCTAGGCTTGGTAGCATCATTTGCTTCAGCCCCACCAGGGCTTTCTAGCCTAATCTGATATTCAACTGGCAGCCAGTGAAGAGATGGAGCACTGGAGTAACGTGGTCTCATTAGCCCACCTTGGTCAACAGATGTGCTGCAGGTGTTCCCTGCGGCTTCTTTCTCAAGCGTACAGGCTGAACTTTCCTGATATTTATAGGGAAGTTTAAAAAAAGAACAGGCATTGGGGGAAAAAGAACTTCCAGGCCTTTTCTCTATATCATAAAGCAGAAAAAAATTCATACAACCATTATCTGTTTCCTTTGAAGATCATTGTTAAAATTACAATGATTTAATCAACAGAAACACTGGAATTAATTTTTGCATCTACTTGGCTATATTACTAAGAGGAGCCAATAAGCATCATCAGATGCATCTTGAATAATTATCAGTAATAATGCAGAAAAGCAGAAGTGTTCAATAAATATTTCTGTTCTTTATTTAGGAAACAAACAGACGATGTAGTCATGTCATATATGATGATGACACTCCTTCCACTAGTATCTCAGGATGGTGTTAAACAGTAGCCACTATAGTTAGATATTTAGCAGGTCAAGACAGCAGGTCAAAATAACTTGCCTCCAAGAGTTTTATAAGAGTTGGCTGAGGAGCTCGCTGGCCCATTAATGTTGATTTTCATTAAATCTTGGAACACTGGGGATATTCCAGAAGATTGGAAGAAAGCTAATGTTGTGCCAATATTTTAAATGGGAAAAGGGGATGACCCGGGTAATTATAAGCCTGTTAGTCTGACATCAGTCTCAGGCAAGATAATGGAATGGTTAATACAGAACTCGATTAATACAAAAATTAAAGGTGGATAATACAATTAATGCCAATCACCAGGGGTTTATGGAAAACAGACCCTGTCAAACTAACTTGATATATTTTTGATGAGATTACATATTTGGTGATAAAGCCAATAATGTTGATGTCACATACTTAGACTTCTGTAACTCATTTGACTAGGTACCACATGACATTTTGATTGAAAATCTAAACAATATGAAATTAGCATGGCTCATATTAAATGGATTAAAAACTAGTTAACTGATAGGTCTCAAAATGTAATTGTAAACAAGGAAGCATCATGTAAGGGGTGGGTTTCTAGTGGAGTCCTGCAGGGATCAGTTTTTGGCCCTATACTATTTAATATTCTTGTCAATGACCTGGAAAAAACATAAAATCATCACTGATAAAGTTTGCAGATGACACAAAAATTGGGGGAGCGGTAAATACTGAAGAGGACAGGATTGCTTGGTAAGCTAGGTACAAGCAAAACAGTATGTGTTTTAATATAGCTAAATGTAATTGTATACATCTAGGAACAAAGAATACAGACCATACTTACAGGATGAGGTACTTTATGTTGGGAAGTAGTGACTCTGAAAAAGATTTGGTGGTCCTGGTGGAGAATCAGCTGAACATGAGCTCCTGGGTGCAATGCTATGGCCAAAATAGCTAATGTAATCCTTGGATGCATAAACAGGGGAATCTCAAGAAGGAGTATAGAGGTTATTTTACTCCTGACAATGGTGTAGTTGCCACTAGAATACGCTGTCCAGGTCTGGTGTCCACAATTCAAGAAGGATGTTGATAAACGGGAGAGAGTTCAGAGAAGAGCCACGAAAATGAGTAAAGGATTAGAAAACATGCCTTATAGTGATAAGTAGATTGAGCTGCTTGAGTCTATGTAACAAAGAGGAGTTTAAGTGGTGACTTGATTACACATTGTAAGTATCTACATGGGGAACAAATGCATGGAAAGGGCTCTTCAATACAGCAGAGAAAGGTCTAACATGATCCGAAGGCTGGAAGCTGAAGCTAGGCAAATTCAGACTGTAAATGAGGCATACATTTTCACCAGTGAGGGTCATTATCCCTTGCAACAATTTTCCAGTGGTTGTGGTGGATCCTCCATCATTGGCAAATTTTAAATATAGATGGGATGTCTTTTCTAAAAGATGTTCTCTAGGAATTATTCTGGGGAAGTTCTATGGCCTGGGTTATACAGGAAGTCAGAGTAGGTGATCACAATGGTCCCTTCTGGCCTTGAAATCCATGCTCCCTGCAGAGTCAGGAGAAATCTCCCCCTCAGCAACCCTGGTTCCTGGGGCAGCCAGAATCTGTAGAGCCGCTTGAGCCTAGGAGGATGAAATAGCTTCTTTTCAGGAGTGTCAAGTGTCCCTAAGGACGTGGCATAAGGGCAGAAACTGGATTTAACACTAAAGAAGACAAGAGAGTTGATAGTGACTTGAACACCTGAAAGGTGCAGGGAACATTAAAGTCCCACCCAAAATGGTACAGGACAAAAAAGGGACCCTGAATCATTCAGCATCTCAAGGCTTCCAGTACACAGCCTCCTCGCACATCGTTTTCCTCGAACAATAATTATGCACGTTCTTATTTCATGGCTACTTTATACATATACCCAGGGATCAGTCTTGAAAATATTACTCGCGTGAGTAGTCCGACTGAACTCAATGGGTAAGTAGAGCTACTCACACGCATCAGGATTAGCCCCTTTGACTGCAAATTCATTACCCTACGGCCCCTTTGCACTGCCAGAGTGGTGTAAAAGGGCCTGAGCGTAAATGAGAATCTGGACCGTAGAGCCAATCTCTGCTCTCTCGCTCTCAGGTGTAAATCAGGATTGACTCTGTTGAAGTCAATGGAATTACGGTAGCGTAAGTGAGCGCGGATTCAGGCCTATGGTCTTTTATTACTTCACTTGTATTATTGGCAGCCCCCAGCCCCATACATGTTTATGGTGTGGTGTAAATACTATAGTGATTCCTAACTTTATTACTATCTTTAGTTGTTTGTTTTAAATGGCACCATCAGCAAAGTCTGCCAGCTTCCTTCCTGACGTGGGCCCCAGGAGATAACACTTCTCTGCCCCACTAGGGTGGATGAGGAGGCTTCATTCATTCTTGTTTGTACCCAGCTCTGAGGTTCGTGGATGGAAGGGGCTAGAGAAGTGTGACTATTCATGTTATTCTTTTGCTTTGGGGTCTGAGCCCTGGAGTGAACTTTGCACTGCATACAATCTGCCTGCGTTCCTGAGACCTAATGCTTGCTAATCACTCCATCAAGATGGTGAGAAAATGCTACTTTTAATGGCCTGTTTGTGGCCTTCCTCTGAATTTGGTGTAAATATATATTGTGTGCCTTTCCCTTGCTCTCTACTTGATGGAATCAGGACTGCTAAGCTGTGTGTCATATGCCCTGTATTGCTAACAAAAATTCTCCTTTAGCTCAAGTGACAGGGGCCTGTGGAGAAGGATATGAGGTCTATCCTCACTGCTTCTATGAAGTACAAAGGGCCACACATGCAGCATGAAGTTTGGGTGTCTGCAGATTTCTTTTAGTGTGAAGCAGCCTCTGCTCCTGCATCTGCAGTTCCGTGTGTAAGGAACCGAGGCAATCATATTGTATCCTGTGATAGGCACTCACCGTACTCTACCTTCCCTCCCACCCCCATGCAGTACCCTTTGGTGGTGGAAGTCGACAAGCACATAGCTTATCACTGCTGCTTCAAACACGGCCTCGTCATCCTCCGGATTTCCCTGGAGAAAAACACATTTGCCCCCGGTGAACAAATCATCTTCATGACCGAGATCGACAACCAGACAGGCAGGTCCATCAGGAAGGTGGTTTTTGCCTTGTACTCCATCATCCTCTACCTGGGCTACACCGTCAGGGCAGAACGGCGCTCCTTAGAAGACCGAAACGAAGTGATGAGGCTGGAGTCCAGGACCAAGGCAGCCCCCTTTGAGGTCACAAGGATCACCAGCATGTTCTCCCTGCCCAAGTTACTGTCTGTCAGCAGCATGCTCATAGCCAACGAAATCATGGAAGTCCGGTATGAGCTGATAGGGACAGTTTACCTTCCCTGGTCCATGAACACAATTGTGGCCAAAGTGCCTATCATCATAAGAACCACAGCTGTAGGCATCCCTGAGGACTAGCAGAGGGGTGCAGATCTGCACCAGAAGCAAAGTGACCACGTGTACCTACCCCGCATTTTCAGACGAATCTCTATATGATCCAGGAACAAGTTTGCTGAGGTCCAGATAATAAAGGTTTGCTGTGAAACGCGTGTGTGCCAGCTGCCTCATTTCACAACAGGCCTTTGCACAAGCGGGTTCTGGACAGGGCTGAGATGCCAGAATGAGTCACAAAATGAGGGAGGGTGGGGCTAGCTAGGACCCAAGAGCAGAGTGAGAATACCAAGAGACACTGCCCGCCTCCCAGCTCAGGGCTGCAATGTGCTCTAGTTAGATCAGAGGAATGGTCATCAAGAGACCTGGGTTCTAACCCCAGCTCCGCTGCTAACTCACTGGATTAGTGACTTTCCTCCTCTGTGCCTCAGGCTCCTGCTCTGTAGAATGAGGATGATACTGGAGCAGATCCACAGGTTCATTCCCCACCCACCCAAGTGTCTTGTGTCATGGTTTGTCTGGAGGCGAGAAGGAAGACCCAGGTCAGTGGCCTGGATCCAGAAGAACAAATGCCCTTTAAATAGCTGTCCCCAGGGACACACACACACAGTGGGAGCAGAGACAACACCTAAAGGTGTGGAGCTGGCAAGTCCAGGGAAGAATGGAGGAGCAGGTCTGGGTGGAGAGCCAGCAGCAGGGGGCTGGGAACAAGCCAGCCTGCCTGCTAATTGGGTAGCATCAGGGGAGGCCGGGGAAAGAAACCAGGCTGTGTGGGATTGCGTGTGGGGCAGAGGCTGGGAAGGCACTAATGAAGCCACCAGGGTGGGAAGGGGACCAGGCAGCAGGTATACAGGGAGCAAAAGATACATAAGACCCTTCTGCATCTTCTGGTGCAGAAAGGAGGCTGCCAGGCACTGTAGCAATCCCCTAGCCAGGAAAACAATATACGGGCAAGGAGGGAATCTCAGAATTACAGCCAGGTGCTTGACTGCAGTATCCCTACAGCCCTTTGTTTCCAGTTTTTAACCATTTTTACCAGCAAGTTCCCACGTTTTACAAAAGCTGTTATTGGGGTATTCCTGCTTTTCACCCAAATTTTGAACCAGTCCAGTCCAGTCTATGAAAAGACTGAGTAAGTTCAGAACATCCAAGCCACTGCAATAGGTAGATGTGTTTCTGTTAATAACACATTAGTCTTGGTGTAAATGTGACGCTGTCTGTTAAAGTCGGACAATGTTGTGGGGAAGATGCACACATACAGACGTGCCTCCATGTGCACATACTGTTAACGTACTGTTCATGAAACGTATCAGAGCATTAATCTGCTTTTACTTTCAATATGCTTATTTTTCTCTATTTGTTGCTTTTTTTCTGTCCTCACATCCCTCAATACTAACCCTGATATTTACCCAGAAAACTGTGATTTTTTTTTTCTTTTTTGGTAATAAAAACTGATCAATTCCCAGGAAGGTTTAAACAAAATAAAAATTGAAAATGAAGGCCCTTGAGGTATCCCCCAGGCTTCTTAAGGGACAATAGCACCTTTCTCCCTCAGGCAAAGAGAGCTTGCTGAGACTAAGGCCACCTGGTGGCTAGAGCCCCCCTCGCCAGACTTAACACTACTGCAAAAAAAGACTCTGGCAGCATGAGCTACGCCAGTTCTTAGTGCAGACGGGCAGCTGTGGAGTGGATCCGCTGCTTCTCTGGAGCCTGGAGAGGAGCACTCCTCCCCACTGTGCCCCTGAGGATTCCCAGCAGCACCCAGCGCAGGACTGGGAACTAGAAAGTACAGATATAACCAGTGCCAAGTACAGTTTGTTCTCTCCACCAGGCCAGGCAGGCTGACAACAAGCCGTGGCAGCTCCAGCACTATGTTTAAAGGCTACTGCTCCAGCAAAAATCTCACCTACACCTTTTCCTTTGCTCTGCTCAGGGGTCTGCATACCCGACGTGCTTAGCTATTGATCTGGTTCGGCACAAGGATGCGCCACGCTCTTTCCCCCACAGATGATGGCCTTGGCCAGTAGTCCCCAAAGGAGCGAAGATGCTGCAGAGAGGGTGGGGAATGTTTTTAATCAAGGCTATCAGCTGAAAATATTTCTACAACCTTAGAACCTTTCTACAAAGACGCCTCTGCAGGGGAGAGGAGAGGAACATAAGGAGGTGGAATCCCAAAGCAGCAGGGGAAAGAAGGGTGCAGGAATGATAGCCAGTGTTTTATTAACCCATCGCCGCCTGCAAGGGCTGGCAAAGACCTTGTGGGCTGCACCCACCAGCCATGGGTAGTAAATAACGTCATTCCTCAGCTCCTGGAGGAGGGGCACCTGGGCTCTGTGGCGCCACGAGTAACCTGAGGGCCACGTTTGATTTATGTGCCATTTAGAAACCAAAGCTAAGTGTTGCCCTCACAAATCATCTTTGCTTCTCCTTGCATCTGCCTTGATAGGCAGCTGGGAATGGCTTGCTGGCAGAGTTTGCCAGCACAACAAACCTGCGGTGAATCAGTGATGGCTTCCCCACTGCAGGTACGCTGCGCTTGCCACCTTTTAAGACATTCTGGGTCACATGTGACCCTTAGGCTGCAGCACTTCAGGGGCCCTGGTCCCCAGACAGAAGATACTGGGCTACGAGGGTCCACACAGGGAAGGGAGGTGGAGAGAAAGTTGGGGGAGCATACAGCCTAAGGCCCTGATCCTACAAACATTTCTGCATGGCCAGACGCATGCACCTGAATGGAGCCCCACTAACTGGGGCAAATGTGAGTGGGAAACAGGAGATTGTCACTCCATGGTGGGGGCTCCAGCTGTGAGCTCAGTGCCTGGCTGACAGCTGTGGTGGAGGGGCAGCTGTGAGACCAGCGCCAGGCTCAATTTCACAGCATAGATCCTACCAGCAGTGAAATTGACATTCTTGTCAGTTTCATGACTCCAGCTGTGAGCCCAGCAGTGCTGCTCTGAGCCAGAGGCAGTCATGAAACCCACAAGAATGACAGCCAAGAACTGATGTAAATAACGCAGTGTGTACATGGACACTGCCGCTTCCTAACTACACCAACACAAGTGCTACACCTCTCATAGAGGTGGAGTTATTATATCAGGATAGCAGGCCACTTACTTTAGTGGAAGCAGCATTCTAGGGCAGACACTGACACAACGAGGTTGACATAAGCTGCCTTATGTTGACTTAACTCTGTAGTAGACCAAGCCTAAATGCTGGACTTAAGTGCTTAAAGTAGCAATTAGACACCTAAGCCCCTTGCAGACCCCAACCTTAGCCCCTCTGTACCTTATCTCCCCATCCGTAAAGTGGGGATAATAGCAGGGATGTTGTGAGGATAAATACAGTAGATTGTGAGGCTCGGATCAACTGCACTTAAGGCAATATATATATAATTAATATAATATATAATCATCATCGTTGGGATATGCACACCCATTCCACCTGCCACTTAGACAGCCAATAGCCATTCAAATCCAGCCAACCAACTGCTGTGCCACGTTACAGTCCCACGTGCAGCACATTTAGATTGCTCCCAAGTTGCGCTGCCTGTTGACATGCCTTGAATGGCATAACAGACACATGTCTGAAAAGGCTTTCACCACCATTTCCGAAACTGGCCTACTTAGGCTCCCTTTCACCCACTGACAGTTAATTTACATCATTTACCACCTCACCTAGGAATGTGACAAGTCACACGCAGTCCAATTTTCAAAAGTGGCAACTGACTCTGGAGGCTGACATTTCTGGCAACCTAACTTCAGATTTCCACAAGTGCCCAGATCCTAGTAATTTCAGTGCATCCTGTGGCTCACATGAAAAATCAGACTCTAAGTTCTCACCCAAAAACTACAATACTCAGAATAATGGATCCACTTTAGAAAATTTTTGGCCTTAACTCCTTGTTGTGACCCAGTTTCTCCCTCTGTGAAATGGGGATAATAAAGAGTGTTGTGGAGCTCAGCTAACAATTGTTTGGAACAAGTTTTGCGATCCCAGGATGAAAGACGCTACAGCAGAGCAAAGTATTCATTATGTTTATTATTTATTATTCTATCACAGAAGCACCTAGACACCCCAGTCAGGATCAGGGACCCATTATGCTAGACACTGTACAAAGAAAAGTCCCTGCCCCAAGGAGCTCACAGCTCACCTGAGGCTCATGTCATTTCATCATTGTGCAGTGTGGAGGCACAGTCACATGTATCAGCCCACTGCTGCTTGTGCCAATCCGTAGCCAGCTAAGATTTTAGAACAGGAGGGACCAGCCAACTCCCTTGTTAGCAATGGGACCTGGCCTCGGGGCAGGAGAGGACTGGAAGGTAAATATTCTGGCTTATTCAGACCATGGACCCCAGTTCTTTGAGGCACTTTGCGCACATTGGATTGCTTTCATGGCTCTTTATTTATGGGGTACCCCATAACATTTGGGGTCTCTGGCTAATTTACTAGCTTCTCTTAAGGAGCCAGGGTGCCCTCCTTCATACAGAGCAGCAAGGATGGGCATTGGGGTGGCATGAGAATGAGCTGCAGGGTTTGGCAACTCAAGGATTTAAGCAATTCGGGAGTTCATGGGGGTGGAGAAGGCATCTTGGGGGTTGTAGACAGGGTGGGTTTCATGGGGATGAAGCTAATTCCGGCAGTTCAGCAGCAGACAGAGGAAACAGAGAGGGTGAGTTGGGAATTGCACCAATACCACCCTATGCCAGTCAATTGGGGGAGGGGGAGAGAAGGACTCAGAAGCATCTCCTAAGACTCAGGAATACATAAAAGCACTGTGAAAATGAACTGCCACGTGAATGAACCTCGATGTGCTGTACTGTCCGCAAGCCCTGCAGTGCCCAGGAAGTCACCCCCAGCTCCCCCGATGCATGATAAATGTGCCCCCTGAAACGAGGCAGTTCCTACAGGGGTGCCCCCCAACCCCTTGCTATCATGGGGGCTTGCACCCAGAACCCCCACCGGCTGCTCTTCCTTCAGGACATGCCAACAGCAGCCCACCGGAGCGACGCTTTGGAGAATCAGAGCAGTGACTTTTGCAGTTCCCCACCTTTGTTCAGGCAGGCAGGGACTGGGAGCCCTGAACCGCTGGGCTGGGCTGAGCTGGGCCTCGCCTACCTCCCGCGTCTGGAGAACCGGAGCCACCTCCCCTCCGCTCCCGGACCTTTGGAATCTTGCGTTGCCACTTCCCTCTCAACATTCTAGCCCCGCCTGTCCCACCCACATCCCACTTCTGATTGGCCAGGATGGAGAGCGCCGCTCCTGGATTGGCTTTCTCCAGCTGTCCGTCACGAGCAGGGCAGTCCCGATCCGGACTCCGAATAGAACGTTGCCGGTGGCCCAGGAGAACAAAGGGTTCCCGGCGCCGGAGCGAGCAGGGGACCCAAGACCAGGTAAGCCCGGGCGGCAGGTGTAGGGTTGCAGCCTTGGATAGACTTGGTAGCTTGGCATGTTCAATGTCAGGCGAACTCTCTACCCCAGCTCGGTGCTCGGTGCGGATCTTTGGAACTGACCGTTTCCACTGCAACCAGGAGGGAGCTCAGACAGCTGGAGAATCAAATTTGTCTCTGCTCTGGGGGGCATTGGGGAAGATTTGGGGCCCGTCAGATTTGCCCCGGCCCCCTTGTGTAGTTATTTACAAGCCGTGCAACGTGGGTGTGAAACGCTACCAGATCCGAATGTCTGGCGTCAAAACGACACAGACTGCAGGGGAAAGGAAGAATCGGGCCCCTGCTTTTGACCTTTTATCCCTGGTCTCTCCAAGACCATCTCCAAACTGAGAGGGCAGCAAGGCTGAAAAGTAGCCAGTTAAGGCTGCCCTTGTCTCAGCCCTTCCCCATGCATCTGCCTGTGGGAGAGAGA
Organism: Mauremys mutica; assembly: GCF_020497125.1. Classification (NCBI taxonomy): domain Eukaryota; kingdom Metazoa; phylum Chordata; order Testudines; family Geoemydidae; genus Mauremys; species Mauremys mutica. The sequence goes on from NC_059095.1 coordinate 7,718,234, forward strand.
CTTTTAAAGAGCTGTGGGGAGACCAGTGCTAACAAGACCTGCAATATCTCTCTCTCTCTAGGGTGACCAGACAGCAAGTGTAAAAAATCGGTACGGGGTGGAGGGTAATAGGTGCCTATATAAGAAAAAGCCCCCAAAATCGGAACTGTCCCTATAAAATTGAGACATCTGGTCACCCTACTCTCTCTCTCTCTCACACACACACACACAACTTAGCTTTATGTGTATTTGTTTTGTTCCCTACTTTCTGTGCAGTTTTTTTTCGGGGGTGGGGGGTGTCTTCCTAGCCTGTAAGCTCTTCAAGGGCAGACACACTGTCCTATGTCTGTACGGTGCAGAATTCCACCCCTGGAGCTATTATGGATGCGACCATAATAGAAATTAGAAGGGGCATGTGGTTTTCAGAAGCCTGCTACTGGTAGTGAGGATGCTCCTGGCAGTTCAATTAATTCTTGGTGTGATTGCTTAGTGCTGCAGTTCTTGAACTGTGGCCCACGGGCCACTAGCAGCCTGCAGAAGAAAACATTTTGAGAAGCGAGTAATGGGAGGCACTCCATGGGAGGGTTGATCCCTTATGAAGTGGGGTGGGCTATAGGCAAAGAACTGACTTATTGAGTTCTGTTTACCTCTAATGTTAACACAGACTTTGTGGCTATCCAAGGGAGGTCAGCAATCCAATGACTAAGAGAAACTGATGAGTTAAACCTTAGGGGCTCACTCCAGTTTCCAGGACCTTGAGACCTGCCTGTAACTTTTCTGTAGTGGTGACCATCTGGCATAGGCATGATACAGACATTCAGTATTTCTGCAGTAGGATAATAGTAGAACCTAAAAAATGATGGTAGCTGTACATGCCTAGAGTTGCTGCTTTAGACGCTAGCTTCCAAGGGAAGAAAAAGCAACTAATTACACAAGGCTCTGCTAGAAACCTTACAGGGAATCCAGCTATGCTAATTATTAAGCACTGACAACATGCTCTGTGCTGCACAAGATACAAATAGAGTCCCTGACCTAAAAGATTTCAGAGTAAACAAGACAGACAGTAGACAGGATGCAATAAGACCAGAGCACAGTCTGACTCTCTACTCAATCCATACGGCTCGCTTACATCAGTGGTTCTCAACCAGAGGTCCGAGGCCCTCTGGGGGCCTTGAGGATGTTTCAGAGGGTCTGCCAAAATAAACCAGAAAGCAGGGCTGGCGATAGAGTCACTGGAGCCCAGGGAGGGACGAACACCGAAGCCTGAGCCCCGCTGCCTACGGCCGAAGTTGAAGCCTGAACCCTGCCGCATGGGGCTGAAACCAACTTAGCTTTGCGGAGCCCCCTGTGGTGTGGGGCCTTGGCCAGTTGCCCTGCTGGCTATCCCCTAATGCTGGCCCTGGCTTTTAATTTACTGGATATGCAGGAAACCATGTTTTGTGGCACGGAGTTTTTATAGCGTTGGGGAGAGGGGCTCAGAAAGAAAAATGTTGAGACCCCTCACACCACGTTACAAAACTCCTTGGACCCGTGTCTTCCAAGGCAGCCAGTGACATTTATGTTTTGTGGGTGCATCAATTTTGGGGGGGTTGGGGCAAGACCTCTTGGGCCTGATGGTCAGAGAAGCTGTGGAGCCACATCTCCCAGCAATTCTGAAACCTAAGGCCCAAGTTGGGAATCACTGGCCACTTCTGAAAATGTTGGCCGTGACACCTCTTCTGAGCACAATGCACTGTACAACCAACCCTTGTTGTTAGCGCCACGTTCCAGACAGGGAGTCGTGTTGTTTAGTCACCCAGCAAGTCAGTGGTAGAACTGGGATGGGAACCCAGGACACCTGACAGAGTCAAGTGCTTTAACCACAAGACCACACACCCATTCACATTCTTTCTAGTGTTCCCTCCTCCCATCCAAACTATTAACCCTAGCCGTCTCTCATAAAAGAGTCATTAGCTATCCAGTCTACCTAGTTTCCTAGTTCCTATTGATCAATCAGTCCTTGCCAGTTGGAGGAGAGAGGCTGGACTTCAAAGATTACTTGAATGTGGGAAGCAGATTTCCAGACTGATGAGATCCCAGATTTCTATTTGCATAAGAATGTAGCAAATAAAGCTGACATAACCAGCAGCAAACAGCAGCAGAGCCTGTTTCCACATGTAGGTAAAAACGACTTTGCACTCAAGCCATCTCCTGGCTCTCACAAGCAATTCACATTCAGGCTGATAAAGCAATGGAAGCAGCTTAGTCCTTACTTTGATAAGCAGAACCTCATGTGGTCTTGAGCAAACATCTGGCCCATCCTCTGCAGACAGCAATGTCCAGAATGTGCTGAATTGGAAAAGCAGGCTGGGGTATTCCACAAGGGCAAACTGGCCTGTCTGAAAGACGCCCTCCTCCAACTAGGATCAAACGTTTTTGTTGCAACAGCAAGTCATTTCAAAGGGATGAACGGGCTTCTGGTCTCTGCAATCAGATGGAAGTTTCAATCACTGAACACTATTGAGCTATACTAGCAAAAAAAAAAAAAGGTCTTGAGATACCAGTGGCCTGATTTTTTCCCCCGCTAGAGGTGCTGAGCACCTGCAATATCCACCGATGTCAATGGGAGTGTGAGGCTGCTCAGCGTCTCTGAAAAATCAGGCCGCAGGATTGCAAGGGCCTGCCTACGCTGCAGATACTGGCGCTGTAAGAAGGGCTGGTCCCACCTACGCAGGCACGTGCAAACTGTGTTTTAACACGCTCATGCCCCAAGCACCGTGTCACTCACATATTGAACATTGTACCAAAACCAGGCCTGTAGTGTCTAGTTTAACACCAGCAGCTCTCCTTTAACGCCAAAGGAGCTGATCCTGATTTCCACCAGCGAGAGTGAGAGGAAACTCAGGCCCTCGGTTTTTCTCAGGCTGCCCAAGGAGAGAGGTGTTCTGTCCTTGCTTGTTGACACGCTAATTAGGAGACAATCTTACGGTGCAAGGTTTTAACTCTAGATTAACCCAGACTCCAAGGCCAGGGAGATATATTGCAAAAACAAAGTGCATTTCCAGACTGAAAACAAGAACTAATTGTGGGCAGGAGATGCCCAGCGAGGTGTTGCATCATCTGTGCGCTGTGTTTGTGTGTGTGTGTGTGGAAGGGCAGGGGGGTCCCTTTGCCAAATGCTGTAGCTGACTCAGCCTAGCCTTTGACAACAAACCAGCCTCCTGAAAGTGTAAGAGGAATACCCACTAGCTGCTGGTGCGTCCTGTGAGCAGCCTATTGATTCCTGGTACTGGGCCTTCATCACTCCAGGGCCGCCCAGAGGATTCAGGGGGCCTGGGGTCTTTGGCGGTGGGGGCCCCCGCTCAGGCGGTAATTCGGCGGCGGAGAGGTCCTTCCGCTCCAGGACCCGCCGCCAAAGTGCCCCAAAGGCCCGCGGCGGGGATCCCCTGCCACTGAATTACTGCCGAAGACCCAGCACTTCGGCGGTGGGTCCCGCTTCGGCGGTAATTCGGCGGCGGGGGGTCCTTCCGCCCCAGAGTCGAAGGACCTCCCACCGCCAAAGACCCGGAGCGGAAGAAGTGAAGGACCCCGCTCCAGGGCCCCCGAAAAACTCTCGTGGGGGCCCCTGCGGGGCCTGGGGCAAATTGCCCCACTTGCCCCCCCCCCCTCTGGGCAGCCCTGCACCACTCCCAGGCCCTGCCTACGTTAGGAAAACTTTCTACAAATTTCCCAGGCTGGCTAACACTGAGGTTTGTGTTCACAGCAGAGTTGGCCCGAGCCCTCACCCGGGTGTTGCCCCAAACCCCCCTCCCATCCACACACAATCTTCTCACCCGAGTGGGGTGTTAGTTTCAACCCAGGCAAGCTGGCCTGCCTGGGGGGTGGGTGGGTTAGAGCCCAGGTGCTACCTTCCCCAGGGCTGGTAACTAGCCACTTTGCCGTGAGGATGCGGGATAAACCACACGAGTGCCGACAGTCCTCCGGCACCTTCCCACCATTCCCCCACACCGCGTGGCCAGAAGGACAGACAAGTTCTCCCACAATTCACTGGGAAAGCGTCCTAGAGTGTCTCAGCTCAGTGCGACACAAAGACCCATGCACGCTGGGCAGCACAGCGCCAGTGCGGAGGACACAGGAACGGGGCTGGGCTTTGCTGTGGTGCTGGGGTAGTGCCAATCACTGGGGCCGGCTCAGCAGTGCAGACAGACCCTGGTGCCGTTTCGCCAGGGTAGGTGTTGTTTAGATTGTGGCAGTGCCGAGTGGGCCCCCTGTTCAGGCACCCTCTTGCGCAAGGTGCTGTACCCACGTAAACGGAACGCCCCACAGGGCTTACCAAGCGGCGCTGGCTGGGGTGGGTGGAGACAGCTCGCCAGATGCTGCCACCAGCGCTAACACTCTTATTATTTGTACAGCGGCGGGGCCTAACCAGGCCCAATTCAGGATCGAGGCCCCATTGTGCCAGGTGCTGTACATCCACAAAACATGGTCTAACTGGTGCAGGGTTAAAAATGCCAGGGCAGCCAGAAGTCCATCCACACTATGTGTGTTAGACTTAAATACCACAGCCCAGAGGCATGCACGGGGGGGGGGGGAAGCAGGGGGACAGCCCCCCCCATCAGCAGGGGCACAGAACTCCTCTGACCCCGGGGCCGCTGGGGAAGGGGGAGGAGACAGCTCCTCCAGCCACGGGGGGGCACAGAAAGTGCCCCTCCAAAAGCAGCCAAATTGTTACTCCTGTGCCAGCCACTGCCACAGCCCGTGCCCCCCAAGAGCCCAGTCCACAAGCTCCAGGGTCCCAGTTCAGGGCAGCACTTAAGCACATTTGAGTCACATTGACTTCGGTGAGACTTCAGGATGAGTCTAATTAGACAACGTGCACTTAAGTACTCTCCTGAATTGGGGCCTCGGTGCTCTGACAGTTGGTTAGAGACTGCTTCAATGGTTGCCATAAAACATCAACCAATAACAACCAAGTAGCTGGTTAGTAAGGACGCTGATAGCGATATTGTGTATTTTCTTCAGTCTCCCCTAGCTGTGTGCATAGCTAGCCTATTCTAACACATGCTGTCTTCAAGGATTTCCTCGTCCTCCTTTCCTCAGCTTCTCCCTAGTGCTTACATCCAGTGTTGCATCTTACCCTGAATTTGATTGTAAGCTTTTCAGGGCAGGGGCCATCTGTCTACTCTGTAGGTTAGGGGATACTGCAACAGACGAACACATCAGTAGGAACAGGCACCCAGCAGCATCGCAACTCCAACGGACAAAATAAATGAACTGAACTAGCCAGCAAGTCAAGGCAGCAGGATATACCCCCTTCCGCTCCACTCCACCCCCTCCTGCCCCCCCCCCCACAAAGTTCTAAGACTTCCAAAGTTGCTATTGCTGGTGGAGCTGAACTGGTGTTAGCAGTGATGGGAATGTGATAAAGCATCCCTAGTGTAGGCAGAGCTGCGGCGAGAGAGACTCCAAGATCAGTGGCCTCGCAGAGGACTGTGTCGAATGAGTCTTGAAACAAACATGGCAGTCACTATTACTAGTTCATAAAATTGTTAATGGTGGAAGTGCCTGCCACTGTGTCAGCATCTCTGTTATGTGATTGGCCTGTGTGTCTCTCTCTCATGGGAGTTAAGGTTTTGCCAGGGTGCTCTCAAACACTACATCCTGTTGGGAAATAGACCGAGACATGGGGAAACCCAGCTTAACGTCAGAATCAATGGGGGAAATCTGAGCTTTTCAAAGCTGTTGTTAAGCAAATTCAGTTGTCTTAAAAATAGAACTTTAAACACCATTGTCATCATGACAATGAGCTAACCAGGTTTCCAAAATTAGAACTCTGAAAACCTGCCTTCCCCACTCATTCCACGGCTAAGATGCAGTTTCTCTCTTGCAACAGTCACTGTCAAGATGACATATTGGATTGTTAATTCTTGTCTTTACAGTTAAGCTTGGATGGATTCAGTTTTTATCAGTAAATGTCGATAAACATCAATTCCACCATGCACACCCAATCCCATGGAAACATATTTCCATCAAGGATGGTCAAAATTTACAGATCGGCAAAATAAGAAAAATGCTGCTTGAGAAATGTATGAGTTTGATTTAAGGCTATTGACTTTGTATAGTTTGACATGTGATGTTGCCAGTTTGCATTTTAATGGTTATAAAGCTTTAACTTTTTGAATCTCAGTGTCTGCTGTCCTTAAATAATTATTGTCTGAACCCCCCCCTAATTTCCCACAACCATGAAAATTTTAAATTGATAAAAATCAAAAAGCGCTTAAAAATAAAAATCTATATTATCCATCAAAATTCTAAAAAAATACACCTCAAATTCTGCCAAGATTAATTATAGTAAGATGAGGAACAACATGCAGTGCCACAAGCCACCATCTTCTGCAGGGTGCAAGCTTTTATTCAAGCATCCTAGACTTTATAGCTGCAGAGAGGACATTCAGAACATGAAACTGATGCCTGAGTGTCTCTGTCTTCTAGACAGATATATCAGGCCTCATATGAGTAAGTACTGCCCCAATTCATCTTACTGGGGTGCTAACTCTGATGTCTAAGAAATTAATGTATCCACACAATTTCAGTGCTGCTTATTTTAGTGAGAACATCCAGCTGAGGTGGGATGGTGGAAGAAGGTTGGGTAGATTGATATTGCTTCTCTCCTACATGCACATTCTGATTCCTGTTAAAGATTCACATTAACTCATGAAATCTCTATGACTAGATGGAGCTATTGTAAGGAATAGGAAGAGGAACTCTGAAGTTCCTAAAATGCGGTGGACAATAATCCAGGTGCATGTGGCGTTATACTGTCCACCGGCTGTTGCTGGCAATATCACAAGGCTAACTCATAATGTTGTAACTGTTCTTTTTCTCTCCTTTCAGTTGCATCCAACTTCACAATGGCATCTGGAAACAAGGCCACGAATACTGGCCCTCCAAAGGCTGAAGTAAAGCAGCAAGTGGTAGGTAAAACACGGGTAGCTAGTATTATAAAGTGTAATCCTCGGTTCACCTGCCAACAGGTATTTCAGTGCACTAACTCATGCCAGCATCCCAACATCCAGGCAAGAGAGGAGTCCAGCCACACAGACTGCTTTGAGGCTCTAGTTTAATATGGAGAATGCAGTTTCCTCTTGCTCGGGAGAGGGCGGTAACGTCACATGTGGGCGGAGCTCCGTAAGGCTGAAATCTGGGAGACCGATCTGCCATGGGTTCCAGTGCTAAATCCAGGTAGGGTGATGTTAAATCGGTACATGACGGACAAGAAGCATGGTCCTGAGTTCTAATCCCCGCTCTGTCATTGACTCCTGGTGTGGCCCTGAGACGGTCCCTTCACCTCTCTGTCACTGCACTTGAGCAGATAGAGGACAGAGTGGTTTCCGTAAAGGCCCTCTCTGGGAATATGCATGGCTCAGACTACAGTTTATATTCAGCCACAGGATCTGCCACTAATGTCACTTCTTTTTTCCCTTGCTCAGAACGTAGTAAACAGGGTGGCCGGCTTGCCGTTTATCAGCTCTGCCTACAACCTGGTCTCCTCTGCTTACAGCTATGCCAAGGGGATACACCCGTACGTCAGCAACGTCTGCAGCGTGGCAGAGACCGTGGCTGCCATGGCAGTGGGCAGTGCAGTTGGTGGCGTGCAGCCAATTCTAAGCCACCTGGAACCTCAGAGTGAGTAAACACCGAGACAGGTGATTCCTCCCTTGTGCAGGGGTGGGAGAACCCTCATGGGACATCTCAGACTACACTGCATGGCCACAGAGCGGGAGGGCTCAGGACACAGACCAGCAGGGAAGACTTGTTTAACAGGAGAGCAGCATTAGGTAGCTGGCTCATTCTCCCATCCCAGCACGTTAGTCCCATGGCGTGAACTGCTGAGAGTATTGGTGATGTGGTTAAGGTCTGTTTGTGACGCCTAATATGGGGCAGGAAGAGAAAAAACAGCTTTGGGGTTAACACCCTTCCTACTATACATGCTCCTCAACTAGCATCTGAGTTATTTCCGAGTCATACAGGGATATTATAAAGAATAGCCAACAAGGATTTGTGAATAACAAATCATGCCAAGCCAACCTTATATCCTTCTTCGACAGGGTTACTGGTCTAGTGGATGAGGAGAAGCTGTGGGCCTGATATATTGTGATTTTTAGTAAGGCTTTTGACCGGGGCGGCTCCCGGCACCAGCGCACCAAGTGCATTCCTGGGGCAGCAAGCCGCGGGGGAGGGGAGGGGGGCAGCCTGCCGGTCACCGTGAGGGTGGCAGTCAGGCTGCCTTCGGCGGCCTGCATGCGGGAGGTCCGCCGGTCCTGTGGCTACAGCAGCAATTCGGCAGCGGGTACGCTGAAGGCGTGGGACCGGCAGACCTCCCGCAGGCAAACCGCCGAATCCGCGTGACTGGCGGACCTCCCGCAGGTGCGCCAGCGAAAGCTGCCTGATTGCCGTGCTTGGGGCGGCAAAATACATAGAGCCGCCCCTGCTTTTGACACAATCCCCCCACATGACATTCTCATAAGCAAAGCAGGGAACTGTGGACTAGATGAAATAATTACAAGGTGGGTGCAGAATTTGTTGAAAGATCATTCTCAAGGAGTAGTTATCACTGGTTTGCTGTCAAACTGGGAGGGTGTATCTCATGGTCAGTCCTGGGTCCCGTACTGTTCAATATCATCATTAATGATGTGAAGAATGGAAATTACACTTATAAAATTTGTGGATGACACCAGGATGGGAGGAGTTGCAAGCACATTGGAGGACAGGAGTAGAATTTAAAACCACCGAGACAAATTAGAGAATTGGTCTGAAATCAACCAGATGAAAGTCAATAAAGACAAGTGCAAAGTACTACACTTAAGAAGGAAATTCACATGCAAAACTACAAAATGGGGAATAATGGCTAGGCAGTAGCACTGCTGAAAAGGATCTGAGGTTTATAGAAGAAGTGAGATTTTTTTACCCACGAAAGCTTATGCCCAAATAAATCTGTTAGTCTTTAAGGTGCCACCAGCCTCCTTGTTGTTTTTGCGGATACAGACTAACACGGCGACCCCCTGATACTTGAGGGTTATAGTGGATCGCAGCTTGAATTTGAATTGACATTGTGATGCAGTTACGAAAATGTCTAATATCATTCTGGGGTATATTAATAGGAGTGTCAGACGTTAGACATGGGATGTAATTGTCCTGCTGTACCCCGCACTGGCGTAGCCTCGGGTGGATATTGTGTCCAATTCCGAGTGCCACACTTTAGGACAAACCGGAGAGAATCCAGAGGGGAGGGGAAGAAAGTGATAAAAGCCTTAGAAAACCCGACCGATGAGGAAAGGTTAACAAAACTGGGCATGTTTAGTCTTGAGAAACGAAGACTGAGGGGGGAACGTAATAAGTCTTCTGTTCTAAAGAGGATGGTGATCAGTTGTTCTCCGTGCCCACTGAAGGCAGGACAAGAAGTCATGAGTTTAATCTGTAGCAAGGGAGAGTTAGGTTAGATATTAGGAAAAACTTTTGAACTATAAGAATAGTGAAGCTCTGGACCAGGCTTCCAAGGGAGGGGGTGGAATCCCCATCACTGGAGGTTTTAAGAACAGGTTGGATAAACCCCTGTCAGGGTTGGTCAAGGTTTACTTGGTCCTGCATCGGCTCAGGGGACTAGACTTGATGACCCGTCGAGGTCCCTTCCAGCCCTACATTTCCATGATTCTGTCTCCTCTCGCCGCCATATTTCCCATCCACCTTAGCGAACTCTTTCCAACAAGAGCTGGGCTTGCTTGGCACAGACCGCAAGGAACCAACAGTTCCTCCATTTAACTTCTTTGCTTAACCATTGCACTGCTGACTCCTCCACCCTGCTGCCCCATGGGTTCAGCCAGATCGTGAGCCCAGTGAAATTAATGGAAGATTTTGCCATTGACTCCAGTGAGACTGGAATCTAGCCCTTTGCGCCACTCTGTGTTCTCTGACCTGCTTGACATGTTTGCCATCCAGAACTTGGGACGCTGTGCATTTCACCCAGGGCAGTACTGGAGTCTGGTATTAAATCGGAGTCCGGGGTGCCTACTACTCAGCTATTCCATTCTTGGGCAAGAGGGGCTGGTTAGTCTTTTTTGCCCCATAGCTTGAGGTTTTCTTTCTATCCTCCAGCCTTCAGCTGGAGGACCAACAAGAGTCCTTCCTCCCAGTTAATATGGCTCCCAAGTGGCTGCAACTGAGCAATAAAGACACCCCCTCCGATGGAGAAGTGTGCTAAGCTCTGCATGGAGCAACCTCCTGCCATTACAGGGAGTCGGGTTCCCAAAGGGCATGGCCGCAAGGCTACACAAACCAATCCGGTTGTGTTGTCTTTGTGAAGCTTTTATCCTGGCTGTCCAGGCTCCCTCTGCCAGGCCTTGCCACTGCGAGCAGGAGCCAAACTGAAACAGATTCAGAGAACTAAAGTCTGTGCCTCTCCCTCTCTCTAGTCGCTTCAGTAAACGAGTACGCCTGCAAGAGACTGGACAAACTGGAGGAGAACCTGCCCTTCCTGCAACAACCAACGGAGAAGGTGAGCGTCTCTGCATCCAGCGTTCTGCCCCAGGAGGGGAAGCTACAATTTGCTCGAGGGCCAATGCTACGGATAGGGAGGCATAGGCCTGCCATAGGGAAACAGATGGGTTGCAGCGCTTAGCCGAGAGGGAGAGACGTGAACTCTGATTTAAGAGACATTTGCTTTGGGCTAGAAAAGGAGCTGCCCGCTGACAGAGAGGCTAAGGGCCAGATCCTTGGCAGGTGTAAGTGGCGCTGACGTCATGGAGCTACACCAGTTCATGCTGCCTGTTGGCACTACGCAGTGGTCCCCAACCTTTTCGTCTGGTGGGCGCCAGACGAAGGACCGTGACGGCGGTGGAGCACCCGCCGAAATGCCGTCGAATTTCTGCGGCATTTAGGCGGCAATGCCTCTTGATGACGTCGTTTGCCAGCGGCAAGTGACGTCATCGAGAGGTGTCGCCGCTGAAACGCCGCAGAAATTTGGCAGCATTTCGGCGGATGCTCCATCGCCGGCCAGGACGCGGGCGCATTTAGATGCCCCGTTGGGGCACCGCGTTGGGGACCCCTACCCTACAGCTTTGGGAACTAATAGATGACATTACCGAGCCATGCCACTACTTATCTAGAGAAGGACCACTTGGGAAGGAAGGGGTATCTGAGGTTGTTTTTTCCAGTGGGGAGATACCAGTCTTTGAGTGAGTGCACAATAATCTTTCCTCTGGCTCTCCCCTCTAGGTCATTTCAGACACCAAGCAGATGGTGTCTACTAAAGTGATGAGTGCTGTGGATGCTGCCTATGGCGCGAAAGATGCGGTCACCAGCACAGTGGCCGGAGCTGTAGATGTAACAAAAGATGTTGTCCAGGGCAGCATCGAGCTGACCAAATCAGTGGTGTCCTCCACTGTCAGTACTGCCAAGGAAGCCGCTTGTGGTGCAAAGGACATTGTGACCAACAGGGTGACTGAAGCAGTGGACCTGACCAGAGGGACTGTCCAGGACAGCGTTGAGCTGACCAAATCGGTGGTGTCCTCCACTGTCAATACCGCCAAGGAAGCCGCCTGTGGCGCAAAGGACATTGTGACCAACAGGGTGACTGAAGCAGTGGACCTGACCAGAGGGACTGTCCAGGACAGCGTTGAGCTGACCAAATCGGTGGTGTCCTCCACTGTCAATACTGCCAAGGAAGCCGCCTGTGGCGCAAAGGATATCGTGACCAGCAAAGTGAATACAGTTGTAGGGCGGAGCAGAGAGGCTGTCCAGGACGGCGTGGAGATGACCAGTTTCGTGGTGACCAACAGCCTAAATAAAGCCAAGGCAGCGGGCCAGCTGGTGGCGAGTGGAGTGGATGCTGTGCTGTTGAAATCAGAGGCGCTGGTGGATCATTACCTCCCCATGACAAATGAGGAACTGGGTGAGAAAGTGCTTAGCCATTCTACAGCAGTGGTTCTCAACCAGGGGTACATGTAACCCTCGGGGTACACGGACATCAACTCATCTAGCTGTTTGCCTAGTTTGACAATGGGCTACGTAAAATTTCATACAGACAATGATTTGTTTATACTGCTCTATATACTATACACCGAAAAGGAAATAAAATATTTATATTCCAATTGATTTATGTTATAATTATATGGTAAAAATGAGAAAGTTGGCAATTTTTCAGTAATAGTGTGATGTGACACTTTTGTATACTTAAGTCTGATTTTGTAAGCAGATTTTGTTTTTAAGTGAGGTGAAACTTGGGCGTACGCAAGACAAATCAGACTCCTGAAAAGGGTACAGTGCTCTGGAAAGGTTGAGAGCCACTGCTCTACAGCATGTGCTAGCAATAGAAACTGCAGTCCCCTCTCCTCCATCCAAGCTCAGACACTGTTGCTTCTGCTAGATGGCAGAGGCCTTCTCCGGTCTTGGGACAGGTAAGTTGCTTTAGACTTGTCACCCCAATGACTTTCTCTCAACATTAGGAGCTGGCATGCGACACAGGGAGGAGGTTCCGATATTCGCTAGCTACTGCTTTGTCTTATTTGCCTTGAAACTGGTGGGTAAAAGCAGGTGAGATCTGTGCAAAAAACAAACAAACAAACAAACAAAAAGTGCATTCTTCATCCCTTCAGGCAGCTGCTGTCCTCTCAAAACATGTGTCTGAGCACTAATAATAACCACTAGTTCTTTCTTCAATTGATCTCAAAATGCTTTAAAAAGGCAGCCAGTGTCATTATCCCCATTTTACAGATAGGGAAACAGAGGCACAGAGACAAGGAGTGGGGCCATTAGGTCATGCTAGGGCTAGACTGTGTGGCGACGATCTTGTGCAATGGGCCCGAGAGGACCATCGCTGAGGACGGGCGTTCCTGCTGATAACCTGACCCTTATATGGTTGTTCTCTTCAGTTAAACTTGCTATAGCCATCGAGGGCTTCAGCATGGCCTCCGTGGAAGAGCAGAAACAGCGGCAGAGTTACTTTGTGCGCCTGGGTTCCCTCTCAAACAAAGTCCGCCATCGAGCCTACCAGCACTCCCTGAACAAGCTGCGGCTTGTCAAGCAAAACATCCAGGATACTCTTTCCCAACTCCAGCTGGCAATAAACCTAGTAAGTACACCCCCTTTCCCGCCCTGGCGGCGCAAAGCATTCCACCCCAGTGCTAAATGGCTCTGTTCCCAGGGTGCCCTCTGGGTCACACGTCTACCTGCGTTCCCATCTCTGCTTGATGTGCAGCAGCTTCCTTGGTGTGGTACTGCCTGCTTCCTCTTCTCGGGACCCCACTGTGTAAGAGGGACTGGGCATTGCAGAGCTTCTTGCTGATCACAGGTATCTGCAATGATCATTCTTGTCTCCCTGCCAGATCGAATACGTAAAACAGGGCGTCGGGCATAAGCTTCAGGATAGGCTGGAGAAGCTTCAACAGCTGTGGACTGAGTGGAGCCAGACCCAGCCGAGGGGGAGCCGAGCTAAAGATGCTTCCCAGCCTGAGGTATCTCTAGTGGGGAGTACTCACAGGGACGGATGGTGCACTAAACACTGGTTTCACATTGTAGGTCTTACCCACTACTCTCCTCTCAGCAGGTCGAGCCTCGTACTCTAGCCATGGTGCGTATCATCACCCAGCAGCTGCACTCTGCCTATGTGAAGCTGGTATCCAGCATCCAAGGCCTCCCTAGCAACATCCAGGAAACAGTGCAGCAGGCCGTTAACAACGTGCAGCAGCTCCACGCTTCCTTTTCCAGAGCTGATTCCTTCCAGGACCTCTCCAGCAGCTCCCTCACCCAGAGCCGGGAGAAAGTGACAAAGGCCCAGGAGGCTCTGGATGCCCTACTGGAGTACGTCACACACAACACTCCCCTCAACTGGCTCGTTGGCCCCTTCACGCCGTCAATCAGAGTGACCCAAGAAGCCACAGAGGAGCCGAAAGAAATTAAGATGACTGAGATGATATCACCTGCACTGCAAGAGGTGGCTTCAGCCCAGAAGAAGGTGGCTGAGGTCCCCAGGGCACCAAAGAAGGAGATGGCTGTGGCACTGAAGGAGGAGACCAAGATACCTAAAGCACCAAAGGAGGCAATGAAAGCACTGAAGAAGGCAGTAGAGGAGTTGACCAGGGCATCAGAGAAGACGGTGGCTGAAAAAACAAAGAAAGATCCTTGAAATGTTCCAACTGTTGCAGCCAGCTTCCAACTATTCCAGCCCTGTAGGTTTTAGTCACTCATATATCTGCCAGACCCATCAAAGGGAGGGTGATTGCCTCTCTGCACCAACCCTGACACACTAGCCCATGCTCAGAGCTAACAAACAGTCAGCTCATCTAGCTGTATCTTGCAGGAAATTCACTAACCAAAGTGGCTTGACTGTCTGCACCTACCGCTCTTGCCTTGTTTCTGAAGCACCCTGTACTGAGGTGGGGGAGGGGGGGGTTCGCAGTGTTGGCCGTAAGAGCTGCACGCCTGTGGCAGTCCATGCGTGGATTGCTATGCCTAGCTGTGGACAGATGTAGAGGAAAGCAGCATTTCTTGCAAAAAGTCAAGCATGCATCCAAGCTGTGGACAGCTTAACACAACAAAATGATGCCCTTCACTTTTGATACTGTTTCCTCCTCTTAATTGTTATAGCTGTCCATCATGTACACTACAATATACGACCTCTTTTCTGACTGTTCTGCTCCCTGCAGGGCTGACACCATCAGCAGGGCAGTTGGCAGCAGCTGTGGATGTCTCCTTCCCAAGACCATTTCCAAACCTTTCTTTTGCACAGAAATAGTATCAAGGGAGGGATTTTTTTTTTAAAGTGCCAGTGTTCAATGGGACTTGTGCTCCCAACATACTCAGTGCTTTTAAAAATCCCACTCAAAAAACTAACTCTGTGCATGTCAGATTCACCCCAAGCACTCTGCAGCCACTGAAAAAAATGGCTAACAGCAGCTTTACCAGGAGTTGCTCAGATGGATCCAACATTGCCATGGTTGTGGGATTCATTGAGTTATAAAGTGGGAAGGATTGGTGCTGGTGTGTCTTGGTGATCAACTCCTAGTGACCCCTTTACTACTGATGCTTATTCCAATAGTCCCTCCAGAAACAAAGTGCTGAGCTTGAATTTATGGAGAAATGGCAACATGGTCTTGAAAATAAATCTCACTTGCTTTCAAACCACGAGAACTGTTTGCAGTGTCTCTCTCTCTCTCCTGGCATATTTAAATGTGAAGGTGGAGCACTTCTGATCAGGGCCGGTGCAAGGATAGTTTGTGCCCTAGGCAAAACTTCCACCTTGCACACACACCTCCTCGCACACCCAGCCCCTCCCCGGAGCATCGCTTATTATAAACTTTCAAAAATGAATACTGAACAATGTGGCATTTTTCATTAGAATTAATACAAGGGGGTCAGAGGAGATGATCACAACGGTCCCTTCTGGCCTGGGGGAAGCTATGAGCAAGGAGGAGGCTGAGAATGCCCCCAGCTCGCAGGGTCTCTAAATGTTCCCAGGCTCTGAGTACTTCGCCCTCCGGGGGAACCCAGGGGCAAGGAAGGCAGAGCCGGGCTCTCCCAGGTGAGGCTCTCCCTGGGGATCAGGGCCGGCTCCCCACATTGGCACAGTGCCACCGGGGGGATCAGTGTTTAGAAGCAGCACCTGCGCCAGCCCTTTCCCCTCCGTCGTGCTGCGGGGTTTAGTTTCACTTTCCCTTGCCCCAGGAGGCGGCTGCACCCGGCCCCAGGCTCGGTGCGTTGATGGGCGAAGCTCACCTGAGCTCAGGACCGCGTCCTGCCTCCCCCAACGGCCCCGTCCCTCGGCCGCTCTGGTCGCCGCGCCTGGCCGGCTGTCTCCTCCTTGCTCCCCATAGGCTCCCACTGACCGTCCTGTGTGGCGCCCCTCGCTGTGGGGGCGGGTTATGGAGGCCTCATTTCCCGCCCTGCCCCGCTCAGCTGACTCCCATGACGCTGGACACCGCTTTTTGGCACCTCCAAGTCTTGGCACCCTAGGCGGCCACCTAGTTTGCCTAGTGGTTACACTGGCCCTGCTTCTGATTAGAAAAAAACAAAGAGCAACCCAGAGCATCCTCTTCTCACCCTAACAAGAGTCTGGAGGAGCTCTGCTTCTAGGTCTTTTGAAGGAATCAAGCCATCTTCTCTAGGTGATGCTGAACTTACTTTTGGTCTTTCACTAGCGGTTCCTTCCTGAACTCTTTCCCAAAAGCTGCTCTATCACGCTGTGCCCTTCAGTGCCCCGGGCACAGCTTCAATTTTACCTCCAACTTCTAGTGAAAGCATCATCTACTCTACTGCTCCTGTGTGTTCTGCCCTGGCCACTCTGCCCAGGGGACCCTCACGGTCAGATCCAGCTCCGCCCAGGATGTTAACGTTGTCACCTTCATCTCTTAGCCCTAGTTCCCATGCCTGTTAGCTGCAAACCACACCACAATGTATTTCTTACTCTAACAATACACCTCAGTCCCTTCAATTCTCTGCTTGTAGCACATAATAGTTTAGTCCCTTGAGGGCTGCACTATTTTGGGCTAATTCTGGTCATTGAGCTTGGTGTGCAGGTGCTGGTTGGGGCTGATGGACTGGGAGATATGGGTCAGTAATTTGAAGGTCCCTTCTAGCCTTAAACTCTATGACTAATGTCTTAAAGACTGAAGTTCACCTCTTGATTAAATATACATACAGTAGAACCTCAGAGTTATGAACATCAGTTACCACAAACCTCATTTGGAACGGTAAGTACACACTCAGGCAGCAGCGACACCAAAAAAAAAAAGCAAATGCAGTACAGTGCTGTTAAATGTAACCTACTAAAAAAAATAAAGGGAAGGTTTAAAAAAAGATTTGCGAAGGTAAGGAAACTGTGTCTGTGATGGTTGCACTTAGATTAAGATGTTTAAAAGCAGCATTTTTCTTCTGCATAGGAAAGTGTCAGCGCTGTGTTAAGTCAAGGTTCAGTTGTAAGCTTTTGAAAGAACAACCCTAATGCTGTGCCTGTGCTCATTCCCCAGGTGTTTGTCACTCGGGAATATTAGAATATATGGAGATATACCTATCTCATAGAACTGGAAGGGACCCTGAAAAGTCATTGAGTCCAGCCCCCTGACTTCACTAGCAGGACCAAGTACTGATTTTGCCCTAGATCCCTAAATGGCCCCCTCAAGGATTGAATTTACAAGCCTGGGTTTAGCAGGCCAATGCTCAAACCACTGAGCAACCCCTCCCTCCATCCTGTTTGGAACAGGCGTGGTGCACCATCCCCTGCAGGGTACCTGGTACCATGGTGTCAGGGTGGCGGACTGATGCCGAGAGAAGGAGAGTGAAGCAGGTTCTGTGCTCGGCGGCGAACTGGGAGCCTTGTCCCAGGAAAGGAGCGGGCTGCATGTCACCTTAACCCTTCTCTGCGGGTTGCAAAGAAATCGCTCCAAGGGCTGCCCGACCCTCAGCCTGCCAGAGCCAGACCTGGAGCCCCGGGAGAAGGGTAGATTTACTTATGGCAAGCGCGCCCCCTGGCGGCGGCTGGTGGGAACAGTGGGGGCTCACCTTGGATTTAGAGGCGCATCAGTCCAGCCTCTGGCTGGTGCGGAGGGGGGAGAGCCCCAATCTGAGCGCATGAGCCCCCGCCCCGGGGTTGCACGTGGAAGGGCACAGGACTGAATTCCCTGGAGCAGCCCTGGCCTGCTTAGGAGGGGGAAGAACTTCTCCAGCCTCCCTCGCCTGCTGGGAGCCAGTTTCCCCCACAGCTTCCCCCCCCCCCCCCGCCAGCTGGGGCAGGGACTCCCCCCTCCTCTCGCTGGGGCAAGGATTCCCCCTAGCTCTCCCCGCGGGGAGAGAGCCACGCCCACTCACCTCCCTTTGGGAGTGGGATTTTCCCCATAGCCCGCCCCGGGGGGGGCGAGATCCCTCCTCTCCTTCAGTGGAGGCGACATCCCCCATTGTCCCCCCTTCTGCCAGAGGGAGAGAGCCCCATAGCCCCCGCTGGGGGGGGTCCCCATGGGGCTCCCCACACTCCAGCTCCTTCCTGCTGGGGGGCGAGATCCCCCCCCCAGCCCGGCCTCCCCCTTCTCCTCCAGGGGCTGAGCTCCCCCATAGCCTGCCCAACCTCCCTCCACCGTGGGGGGAGTATCCCCCATAGCCCCGCCCCCTTTGGAACGCGCTGTAACCAGCCAGCGACATGTAGCCACTTCCCCGTGTTACGTCACCGCCCTCCTGCCCCCGCGGGCTCCGGCTCCTGCTGCCGCGGGCGGCGACGGGGCAACCCCGCGGCTCCTCCTCCTCCCGGGCCATGTGAAACGGGGTCAGGCTACTTCCGCCTCCCCGCGGCCAGCTCGGAGCCGCGCTCGCCCCGGCGGCCAGCGGGGCTCGGGACCTGGCCTTGGAAACGGGCGCAGAGCGGCTGAGGATTCCCACGCTCAGTGCACCCAAGCGACCCAGGTAATCGCCCTTGTAAGGGCCCCTGGAAGAGGAAAGTGACAGGTGGAGCCAGCCAGCCATGCCCTTCCCAGGGGCCAAGCGGGGATGAGGACAAGGCCCTAGGAGCCAGGACTTCTCTGCCAGCAGGTTTTGGGGTGTAGCTAAAAGCTGGATCCAGCCCGCAAGCCCCAGTTTCATTCATCCCCTGGCTGCTGCCAGCCAGGGCAACATTTTCAAACTTGGCCTGGTCAGAATGAGGCGCCTGTCATCCTATTTTGGCCCCTAAATGCAAATTAATCAGATGCCCCGACTTTAGCCAGCAAAGTTGGAGAAAAGTGTGGCCTTGGTACTTTTCCAGGACTGGTAAAGAACAGCAGGAGAGGAATCTTGGTTCCAAATACCCTGGGAAGGAATTGGTAAACTGATAGGGAGCAGATCCTCAGCTGGTGTAAATTGGCATAACCCTAGTGATGTCAGTGGACCTATGTCGATTTACACCACACGAAAGTTGGGGGGTAGGGGAGGATGGCAGGGAAGGGACTTCTAGGAGAAAAAGGATTTTACGATCCTTAACTTCTGGGCAGATTTCCTGGTTCTGCGCTTTACTTCCCAGTTAATGTTCTAATAGCTTCCATTGGAGGATGTTTCAAAATACAAACAAAAGAATTGGAAAGGGGGGGGGAAGAGATCCCAATTTTATATGGATTTGAAAGACTGAATGGGGAAAGGATTAGCAACAGAGGCCTGCTTAGCACACTTCTTTGCTTAAAGTGATATTTTTATTGAAGAATCCCCCCCACTCCAAATGACAGAACAAAAAAACAACAACAGAAGACTAGAAAAGTAAAGTACTGGGTATAGAGGAAGGTGGGTAGGGAGTGGAAGGAGACTGATGTCTCCAGTTTCCACCTGCAGGAAGTAATCAAAGGTTTCTAAAAAATTAAACCAAATCTTAAAATTTGACTGAGGTCCCTCTTTTCCAGAACGTTACCTGCTCTTCAGCTGCTAGCTTAGCCACTGTTACTTGCCAAGCTTCTGTTTGTATTTTTTCATAAGTCATTTCATAGAGCACCATGACCATATTCGAAGTGTCAATTCCCCCTTTCAAAAAAATAGTTTTGCCTGGTGCAAAGTGCATAAACAGAACCTTGGATGATGAATGCAACATCGCTACTCACAAAGTTGGACCTGTTTTGAAAGGGCAGTGATCGTTGTGTTTGTTTTTGTTTTTGAAGAAGTTTCTGTGAACCAGAATTGTTCATGGAAAGGGGACTACTTCCTTAGATATATGTCTGATCTCATACATTAAGCAATCAGAGGGTTTTTGTGAGGTAGAAAAACTAGTAGCTAAAAACAGAGTGAAATTGTAAATTTCCCCCTGAAAGCTAGATTGTTGTGGGAGTTTTTGTTTTGTTTGCATTTTTAAAGGGCACTCTTTTCTGAGGCACCTTTAAATACTGGAAGATTTTTCCAGAGGGTCAGATAGTCTGTTGGTCTTCTATAGCCAGTATTCCTCCTGACTGACAGACACATCAACCTTCCGCTTCTGGTCTGGGCCTCTCCACCCTACTAGAGTGAGTTCTGATATTAAATTAATCTTGCTGCCAGAAGACATTGGTGAGTCCCAAGATCTTAACAAGATTCAGAAGAGGGATTAGATATGGATAATGTGAACATCCAGAATTACATGAGATTGTATATATGTAATTAATATAAACCCTCACGCGTAAGGGCATAAACTAACTGAAAGGACATAAACCTGGACTCAGGAAGATGCTTTCCCTATGGACAGCTTATTCCATAACTGCCCATTAAGAGGATTTGTGCACTTTCCATCTGGAATAGGCCACTGTGGGAGACAGGATGTTGGATGAGATGGACCATTGTTCTGATCCAGTCTGGCAATTTTTATGTTTCTAACTGTGTCAGTAACTTAGGACTGATTATTTTAAAGTGTGCATTGCAAATGTATATAGCAAGTGTTGATAGCTTTGCCATTTGTTTAGAGTTATATTTACACACTTGCAATAATGTATGTAGTAAAGATGAATAATACCAAGCAAATGGCAAAGACTATCTACATACTAAAGAGGAGTGACATTCTTTAAAAAGGTGTGGTGTAGACGCAATGCTGACAGCACAGTGACCTTGGGCCAACCTAGCATGGAGCGCCCAGACTCTGCCTGGCATGTTTCTGTAACTTCCCATTCTGTTTGATTGCAGATCCAGCTGGTGAGCTTTAAAGAGGATGAGGATGGCAGCACTACTCCTCGATCCTGGAAGTATTTGGGAGAAGAGCTGCTGAGCACAAAAGGATTTATGTATTACCAAAGCGTGCCAGGTGCTTTACAAAACACAACAGGGGCACAGGCCTTTGCTCCGTCCCTGCATCCGGAGGCTGTAATATGCTTTTTTCATCACCTGCTTCTTCAGCAAACTGTCTGGATAACCAGCTGAAGAGATGGCAGAGGTTGGCGAGGTCCAGCCAGGCTTTGAGGGGGTCTTCAGCATTTTATCTAGGATCCCAGAAGAGAGACTTGTTAGCCTCAAACATAAGCTGAAGCACATGAGACCCTGCACAAGCAGCTGTAAGCTGTTGCAAGCCATGGTCTTGCTGACTTTGGGACGAGAGGCAGAGGCAAGGATATGCCTGGACGCTTTGGGTGATGATGATGGAGCCCTCTGCATCTGGAGGAGTAAATGGGGTACTGCAGGCAGCGAGAACCCACTGACTCCCCAGCAGGAGGCAGGTGCCCTCCTGGCCCTGGCACGGATCTACTCGCTGCTGGTAGAGGAAAATCTCTGCACTCACCTGGCCAGGGACAATGTCTACAAGGCTGCCATTGTGGCCTTCAGAGCCAGCGAGGATCCTCGGAGAGACAGACTGAGCAGCATCTTGGCCGAGGCTCAGGAAAAGTGCGCGATCGACTTCAGCCCCACAGAGACGGGTAATGAATTTAAGACGCTGAGGTCTGACCCTGGGCATTTCCCGACTGCCAGCCCGGCGCCAGTGGTGAGGAGCCCCGCAGTGCAGATCGGGAGCAGATCGGATCTCTTGGGGCCACAGACTTTGCGTTCCTCTGGCAGCCCGGCCTCCTTCATTAGCCACTTTGAGATCAGCCAGTCCCCCACGATGGAGTTTCACACCTGCTCAGCTCACCATAACCACGTCCTGCAGCCCAGCAAGCTTTGTGGGGGTGCCGCGAACTGCACCGTGCAGCCTGGCAGAGGGAGAGTCAGCCACGGCTCACAGGACGCCGGCCGGGTCAGCTTCTCCTCTGCACCCCCTCTGCAAAGCGGAGTAAGAAGACACCCATCGGAGAATCCCCAGGCCGGTAGCTTTGTTCCCCCATCTCTTCCAGTTCCCGAAACCCCACTTCCGCATCTGAGTGCTGTGCACTGTCCTGTGGAATGCACTGACCCTCCCACCATGGTGACAGCAGAACTGCAGCAACCAGGAGAGCGCATGGTCCAAAAGCCAGAACAAGAGTCACCTACCGAGCTCCCTAGCTTGTGTACCGCAGGGCCAGCCACTGGTTCCATCCGAGTGCCAGTGGAAGATTCCTGTGTCCTAACAGAGAAAGCAGACACGGCATCCATCTCCTCTTCAGGGGGCCCCCCTCCTCCCCAGGCAGCAGCCACCCCCACACCAGAGCTGGACTGTGGTGAGAAAAGGTTCTTCAGTTTCGTTGTCCTGCACGCCAGCGAAGATGTGGCCATTGCCTGCCGGGTTAAGGAGATGCTGGAGAGCATGGGGGTGCCCGACGGTGCCACATTCTGCGAGGAGTTCCTCATCCCTGGGCAGTGCCAGCTGACTTGCTTCCAGGATGCCATAGACAACTCTGCCTTCACCCTCCTGCTGCTGACCCAGAACTTCCAGTCCCGCTTTTGCATGTACCAGATGAACACGGCCCTGATGGATTCCCTCCAGCGGCGGCCCAAGTACAACTCGGTCATCCCTTTCGTGCCCAAGGAGAACCCCTCGAAGAAGTGTCCGATCCCCACCATTCTGGTGGGGGTGGTGCCTCTGGATGAGAACTCCCCTGTGTTCTCCAAGATAGTGAAGAACACCTTCCGCCTCAGGAGAATCAAAGAGCTGAAGGCGATGTGGAGCCAGTTACAGCACATCCAGGAGCAGCACAGGAAACAGCAGCAATACCAGGAACACCTCCAGATGCTGCAACAGAACTTGGTGGGTTTGAACCTGGGGTCCCAGCCTGGCTACCTGTCCCAAATGCCTTTGCCAGGAATGTTGCCGTATCCTGCAGGAATTCAGCAACTTCTGCAGCAGCTTCTCCAACTCCAGGCATCTTCTCTTCCCACATTTGCCCCCCCTGCCACCTACCAGCCTCACCCAGCTAGTCAGTTCGTGCCCACCCAGTCGGCTCCCTCCCCTTCCCAGCACTTCATCCTCCCGCCAACCCACCCAAACATGATGCAGGGCTCAGGAGGCCCCCAGCCCCTCATCATTCAGCATGCTCAAATGGTGCAGATTGGGGACCACAATCAGATGCAGGTGGAGAGGAGCAGGCTGGTGGCTGAGAGCTCCGATGAAGAGACCAGCGAGAGTCACTGATTGGAGGGGCCGGAACGCAACACGGGCTGGAGAAAGTAGCACTGAGTTTCATTGCTAAATTGCCAGCTGCCTAAGGCAGGGGCTGTGGTCTTTGTTACTTGCCTGCTTGTTCCGGTGGAACATGGAGAGCGTGGAAGGAAGTGACCGTCTTTTCTGCTGGAGGGAAGAGAATGAGAATGAGGAAAAGAAAGACTCCGATTCCTGGGAAAATATTTCCCAGAACTCCTGAGGGACTCAAAGGCTTTTTAAATAAATTTTAGTTAATTTATTCCTCTTCCTCTATGTTTTTGCCTTCTTGCCAGGGTGGGAAGGGCAGTCATTGGTCTTATTCTTAATGCTACCTCTCTAGGACCTGTCCTATGGGCCAATAGCGAGGGGGAGACAATGTGGCCCAATGGACAGGGCCAGGGGCTGGGACTCCTGGGTTCTATTCCTGGCCCTGCCACTGATTTGCTGCATCACTTTGGGTGAGTTACTGGAGGCCAAAGTTTTTCAAAAATAGTTAGCCTGAGATGCCTGGAGCCTGACTCTTGGCGCTCCCATTGCCTTCAGTGGGAGGGGTGGGTACTCGGGGCCCCAGAATGTCACCTAAAAAAAAAATAAAAAAAGAAAATCAGTGGCCACTCCTTTAGGCCTTCCCCTACACACACACTGTGCCTCAGTATCCCCCTCTGAGAAATGGGGATAGTGGTGCTTATATGCTATAGGGCAAGGGCCAAGTATTATCAATCCCCAAACAAGCACAGAGTGATGCACCCCTCTGTCACCCCCTCCAACGGAGCAGCATGGTGATCCCTGCACTTCAATACCCTGCAGCGCCTTACCTGCTGCCAAGAGCTTGTCCAGCACCCTCTGGTGAGACGCAAGGATAAAATGCTGAAGTGCCACTCACTCCTTGGCCATATGATCCCTGAGGCAAGGAGGGGAGTGGGTTATCAGAAGCGCCTGAATCTGGGAAGAGGTCCTCCCCCGGTGATAACACAGACAGCAGGTCCCCGTGTTTGTGTGCACGCCTGCGGATGTGCGTGCAGAAGTGGGTGTCGATGTGCAACTTCAGGTGGAAACAAATCAAATCCCTGACTAGTCTGCATCAAGCTCACCACACAGGGCTGCGGAGCCCTTGGCGGGAAGGTGACAGAACAAGTCCAGTTGTGTGACAGCGCTGGGCCCTGCACAAAGTCAAAGGGCAAGTGTCTTTCCTCCTCCTTGCAAGTGTGAATGTCCAGGCATTGCCTATGCAGGATCAAAAGCAGCACAACGTGCCAGTGCTATTGACTAAACTGATCCTGCACTACCGCTTGCATTTAGAAACTGGTATTAACCTCACATTGTGCACTTGACTCCAGCTGTTACATCAGAAACTTTGTAGGGGCCATTAATCTGCAGTCGGCTATTCTGGTGCTTAGGCACATTCAAGGGCCAGACTCTGTCCTCAGTGGGACACACATCTTGCACTGAAGTCAGTGGGAGTGATGCCTGTTTAGACGCGGGCTGATTGGCCCCAAGAAAATAGCGGGTGTGAGGCCTGTATTTCTGGAGGAAGGCGATTTAGCTGAAGTGCCTAAGTCCTGTGGAACAGGCTGGCCGTAGGCAAGCCAGCCAATTGCCCATACTTGGAGGAACCAGCTAGCAGGCTATGAAAGACCTTTGCAAAAAACTGTAATGAAAATGTACCAGCCCAGGCACAAAACCTCTTCACTCCTGATTCCAAACAGCAACACAACAGTGCTCACCCCATGCAAACAACACTTGGTACAGCTGCAGGCACTCAGGAGCTCCAGTGAGCCTGACCGTTAAAGTCCCCAGAGCTTGTACCCTTCAATATCCAAAGATTTGGGGTGTCCCAACCACCTTTGGACAACCGAGGTTGTACCACACTTTTAAAGCACTCTATGAAAGCTCAGACCAACCTACAGCACAATGGTCCAGACAAATGTACAGTTGTATTAAGTAACATCTGCTGTACATGTCCAAGGACTTAATCAAGGTGTGTTAAGCTGCGAATGAGATGCCACAGGGACGAATGCTTTAGAAATGCCTAGGTAAGGGGCCATTCACAGCACCTGTGATGTAATTGCCAGTTAATTAAGATGGAGTTTATCAATTTCCCTATTTGCAGAGGACATGTCTAGCCTCCCCTTATGGATATAGCAATAAACACTTCCAACAGGGCAAGCTAGGATTGTCACTGCACCCTTACATTTGGGATTCAACCTTCAAACTACGGTCGATGTAGTTTTTATATGTGTTATTTCCCTTTGTCCTCCCTGCAGCATTAGGAGAAACAAACCTGCAGGGCCATCCCTCTGCAATCCAACATCATGAATCAGCCCCCCCCCCCCAAAAGTTATGAGATTGGCTTAAAAATCATGGGACTTTAATAAGTGTTGGGTTCTTTTTATCTCCCTGCTGGAATTGAGTCTTTGGGGAAGTGGGGGAGGTTTAACTGCAACCATAAGGACCAGAAACATAATTGTTTTAAAGGAAAGCTGAGATTCTTATATAATCACTTGACTCCAGGTGCTGGGACTTTAAGACCAAATAATGCAAAGACCCGTGATAGGCCCAAAAGCTGGCAATGCGCACAATGGTGGAAGCCATAAGGGAAATCTCCCATGTATGGCTCTAGTCTGAAAAGCAATTTTACGAAAATGGCTGATGAGGGGGAGGGAGGGGAATTGCCTATTTATTACATCTCTTATACGCGTGTTTAAAGGCCCTACAGTGCGAGCAGGGCCCCACTAGCTGCTGTGCAAACACAGATGCTCCCTGCCTATTGTCCACCGACTGCTAGAGCAAATTTTGCCCTAAGAAAGAATAGGCTGGTGGTCATGGTGCAGTGTGTATGCGGGGTAGCGGGGAGGCTGTTCTATCTACCAGTACTGCAAACTCAGCGGGCTCAGCGAGAGACAGAGCAAATTGCCCCTGGGGTTGAGAAAACCCAAGTGGCGGACTATTACACAGCTGATACAAAAAGGCTGTCTCGTCTCACCGAAGCTACATGTAAAGCCCTAAGGGGAAAGATGGAGCTGGAGAACCCAGTTGCAGAGTGGCCTTCTTTCTTCCTCCTTGAGTTACAAAAAGGAGAGACCCAGACACTTTCTTGGGGGAACAGCTCTTTACCTGGCCGGAGCTTCCTCTACACCCAGGTGAAGCCATCGCAATGTCCTTCCCCGTGGACCACTCCATTGTAAAGTAGCTAGCGTGAGCGCTGCTCTTTATACCCTCTCCCAGCACTACCTGGGACTCAGACTGCACCACTACAACTTCCTGGGAGGGGGTGGAAAACTGCCCCGTGTTAGATAATGGTTTGTTCTAATTCATCCTGTTGGGGGGCCCTCCCTGACACATTTCTGGCTGCAGGAAGCTAAAGAGGAAAACTGTTTTCATAATTCAAATAAAGCAAAAAATCATTAAATAGAAAGAATCTGGAAAGGCGGAAAGGGCTGATTGGTTGAAACTAAAAGGGGATGAAGCCGAGGGCCTGTAGACTTGCACTCATGGAGTTGGAAGATCAAATCCAGGTCAGGACTTAGTGCTGGTGAGAGCTACAGGTTAGAATGGAGCATGAGGCTTACAAACGCTTATAACTGGCCTTTATAAAAGGGTGACTGTTACCTGGGACTTAGCTTTTTACTGCTGCTCCAAATCAAAGTCCTCCCCACTGCTGAAATGTACAGCAGGTTCCTGATTTCTTTCTCTAACTTTGCATGTCTGGGCTTTGCATCTTCCATAGTACAGCTGTCGTGCAGCAGCGTCGAACTGGTTTCTGTCTGGCTCACGTCTCATCACCATGACGGGGTTCTGCTGGCCGAGGCCTGCTACACCGGGAAGGTGTGTGCGTCTCATCGGAAGACACGGGGGTTGAACAGGTGGCCCTGCCACTAGAACTCGGCCAACAATTCTGCAGATGATGCACGAGTCCGAAGAGACGCCAGCTTATTCCGCCAGAGCCTCAGGGCGGAGAGCAGTAAGCCGTGCCTGAAGCCAGCAGCTGTGGTTCTCCCTGCTGCCGAGTGACAGTCTCTCACACTCAGAACACCCTGCTTTGCTAGTGCTCACCCTCCATGCTTTCAAAGCCACCTGCTGGCTGTTGAGAAAACAGGGCCAGTATTGCGCGAGGCCTTTTGGGAAACAATCAGAATGGACATGTCAAGGTCTGATACTGTAAACACTGGGCCATGATCACATGCAAAGTTCATTTAAAAAAAACAAACAGCGTCAGGGGTGGTGCCCAGGTGGTTTCTGTGGCTCTCGTGTCTCCATCATTACCAGAGCTGCTGCATCATGTGAGTTATGTGCACCGTCATCGAGGCTTTTTTTGTTGCAATAGCAAGAGCCTCTCAAGGCGCTGACGTTCCTCACGGCACCTCTCTGGACACAAGCAGCGGAGCAAAATGAGAAGTGGGTGTAGTGCAGCCTCAGTGTGGGGCACTCAGCTCCATTAGCCTCTCCCAGGAAGAGCTGCCGGGCTGAGTCACAGCCAGAGAAACGTTCGGTATCTAGGGGAACTACTCAGCAGAAAGGAAGTTCCTGGCTGTGATGTAAAATCTTTCAAAACGCCCGATACGTTGCTGTAGCGTCCCACGATCTTCCACCTCCTCCAAAAGGGACTTTTGGGCCAAGCAGAACTGCCAGTTGCCCACACAGATCCGGACTCCCACCATGCCCCCATCAGTTTTTTTGCTCCCAAGGCTGGATTTTCAGGGGAGCTCCACACCCCCCCAGCTACAGACAAAGTCAATGAGAACTGGGGGGGGGGTGCTTAGTATCTTTGGAAGCAAGCTATTCAGGGAGGAGGGGTGTTTTTGTGGTTAAGACGCTGGGAGGGGACTCGGGAGAACTGGGTTCAGTTCCTGTCTCTGCCACAGGCCACCTCTGGGACCTTGGGCAAGTCACTTTGGCCCAGATCCTCAAATATATTTCAACTCCTACCTCCCACTGATGGGGATTAGGAGGCTAAATATCCTGGAGGCTCTGGGCTTTCATCTCCTGGGTCTCAATTCCACACCTGTAAAACAGAGAGAACACTCCCTTTTGTCCGTCTTTTCTATTTAGATCGCAAACTCTTTGGGGCACGGTCTGTCTCTTACCATATGTTTGTACAGCACCCAGCACCACATGGTCTGGACCTCAGTTGGAGCCTCTCAGTGCTACTGTAATACAAATAATAATGTGGCTGAAGAAGGGCTTTCTCCCAGCTGGGTTTCTCTGCTTTGATCTTGCAGTGCTAAAACGGTGACAACAGCATCATCGCCAGGGCAAGAGTTAGCGCTGAATCAAATGAAAGTAACTGCCCAGCAGGATGCAGGGGGTGGGCTGGGAGGGAGCATGAGCTTCCGTAATAGCAAAGGGAACAGAGTCAGGCATGGGTGGGCTAGGACCATTTCTGTACATTGTCCAGGCCCTGCCTGGACAGAGTTTTAAATCAGTGTTGTTATCTGAACCCAGCCTGCCCCCATGCTTGACCCTGGTAAGTTGGGTTAGTCCATGGCAGGGTTTAGGCTAACCCACTTTGGGGGAAAAAAACCCTGTGCCCGCTGCTCCTGCCAATGTTAGCTGGGACTGGGTGGCAGCACGGTTCTCTCCGAGTCAGGTCTAGGCCCATCCCTTGGGATCTCCCAAGTGTTTGTCAGCATCCAGTGAATACTACTAGCCCTGGGGGTTAAAGGATACAGCCCAAGCCAGCCCCTCTGTGGATGGACGAAGCGCTTCTCCTGGTCCCTCCGCTTTGGTTCGCCAACCCAGGGCTGCAGAGAGCTGGCTAGCACCCCACCCCTAACACGCCCTGTTGTGCTTTGGTACATATTGTAGGCCTCACAAGGCCCTGAGCATGCCTAGGGTCAGGGAGAGTTAAGGATGCCGTGGGAGGATTTCCACTGGCAGCCTGTGGGTGTTGGAATCAGACCTTCAACGTCATGGGGATTTACAATATCACAGATATAGATACTTTGAGTAAACTATCCACCACCTCCCTGGTCATTTGTCTCTTGAAACTACCTCCAGCTGCAGCCACTCAGCAAGTCTGGCAGTAGGGGGCTCTCAAATGCCATGTAGCCATCTAGCAATCAGATGGCTCACAACACCGACAAGGGAGCCGGGGGACAACCCAGTACCGTGGCCCCCTGCCTCTATCCGTCAAGCCACATGGCAGCACCTTGCCCCATCTGGGTGGGGAAATTGTATGCAGGGCAGGGGTGCAGGAGGGAGTGTGGGAGGGGGTGCGGTGTGTAGGAAGAGGCTCAGGGCAAGGGATTGGGGCAGAGGGGTGTGGGGTGTATGAGGGGGCTCAGGGAAGGGGGCTAGGGTGCAGGAGAGGTGCAGAGTGCAGGAGGGAGCTCAGGGCAGGGGGTTGGGGTGCAGGAGGGGTGCGAGGTGCAGGCAGAGAGTTGGGGGGGCGGTGTCTAGAGGTATGGACAATGCACAGATCTTTCTGCCCCCCCACCTGGGGGCCATGAGGACGTGGTGCCGGCCGCTTCTGGAGAGCGGCACGGGGCCCGTGGCGCCAAGGGGGGCAATCCCGTGGGCCGGATCCAGACCCCTGGGGGCCAGGATCCAGCCCACGGGCCGTAGTTTGCCCACCTTTGGCCTAATCACACACTCCAACCCCCTGCACAACCTGCCCCTCCCGGCCAGACCAGGGCCTGCACCCCACTGCCCCTTTATAAACAACCCCACAGGCTGTGGCTTCCACTGTCGGAACAGCTCTGCTTCTATTTTTAGCTGCGTAAGGGGGCTCGGTAATAGCAAGTACGACTTGCTTTTTATAACCTTTGCTCAGGGCTTCCAAAGGGAACGGCAGGACCCAGGGGCCTGGCTCCAGAGTTTCCTTCTCAGCGTTTTCCCTCCCCTTATGTAACCTTCCTTTGCCCGGGTATTGCATTACCACTGCCTGCTCTGATACCCAGGGCCACCCTTTCCTAGGGAACAGAGTCTGTAACCCCCCCTCCCCAGTTTCACATGACACATTTATGGAGAAGCAGAATTGACTGCTCAGGTGACGGGGCTGACAACTGAACAGGGGGCACCTGATGCAGCTTGTACCTGTTTGCTGGGCTGAGGCAGATTGGGAAGGGAGGCCTAGAGAGATTTGATTGTGTTTTTCACACTTTAGATGTAGCAGGAATGTCCAGTGTTACCCATTTCTGCCAGAGATCTCCAGGGAGGACCAGAGAACAGGGGGAGGAGCTTTCTCAGCTCTCAGGTGAAAGACAGGGGAGGAACAGAACCTTTTACAAGGCGTTTTTTCCTTCAACACTTTCAGCTTTAAAGCCAATGGGTGTTATTGCCAAGCAAAACCCACAGCATTTCAACCAGAATGACTCCAAATCCCTTTGCGCCCTCAACCGCTCAGCTTTCACTTGGTACCAGCGAGGTCCCCATTCCCCTCACTCTTCAGCCAGCCAAAGACACGGCCAGGAAAACCAGGGCAGAGAAGGGGTAAACATTTCAGCTAAGGGGCTTTGGAGAATGGGATTTAGGTGCCTAACACCCACAGGTGCTTTTGCCATTTGTTTCCAAGTCCTGAATTTCTGGTGTAAAAACCGAGCATTTGGTTTTTAAACGCACACACACAACTCACCGGTCAGGAAAGGAAAAAGAGGCCACAGCCCCATTTCTGTCTTTTACAGTTCACCTTTAGCACCAGCGATGGCTTTCGCCTGAAACTCCCACAGGGACATCACGCACTCTCCCTTGGGGATGGACGATTTCCTTAACTAGGGAGCACACAGGCTGGTTGTGGGGAGCAGTAGGACAGAACTGCGGGTGTGTATCTCAATGCACAATCTCAAGGGGAGGTACTAGGTATGTTTTAAGAGCCTCATTAAAATTCACCTACGAAACACTCAATCGGGGCATGCTGGGACCACTGCGTGTCACCAGACTAACAGTCTGTTACGTTGTACTCCTCTGGTCTGTTCTATCTGATCCAGCTGTTTGTTGTGTGTCTGTACAGTGCCTAGGACAATGGGCCCCCCCTCTCCTTGAGGCACTACCACCCTACACACAACAAACAATGAAGGGCAAACACAACGGGGTCTGTCTGCTTGGGGCCAAACTACAGAACTGATCCTGCAAATGCTCTCTGGGCAAATACCTGTGCTCACAGGAGCGGTCCCGCTGAATTCAATAGAACGTGCAACAAGCAAAGGGGAGGGGAGACGGAATGGCGAGGAAAGGATTTTACTGTGCGCTTTCCAGCCCCCCACCCAAGGGACTGGGGTCAGGGAGAAGAATTCTGCCGTGTGTTCCTCTCTCCCAACCACCCGGGGAACAGAGAGGACTTTGCTGGGACATTTACAGTCTCCCCCAGGCTTGTCTGAGCTCTAGCAGGGCTCTCCACAGCCATTTCTCATTTCAGCACCTGAGCCGTCTGTGTCATGTCTCCCTAGTGCGATACAGTATAATTCCAGCGATCCAAATGCCCTTTATCCAAAAATCCGGCTTGACTGAATCCACGATGCATCCCCCCATTAATTAACAGCACTTCCATTTCTCTGCACACCAGCTTCTCCGAAAGTTTCGTCTGTTCCCCAGGCCAGTCGAGTATCCAGTAGTTGGAACCCCCAACGTGGGTTGCACCCCATGACTGCCCGAGGAAGCACATAACACCGACACACCCCCAAGGGTTGCCACACAGGTCCTGTCTTCACCAGAGATACTTCTGAGCATTTGTGACCCTCTAAGTGCTCCTGCTATGCCCGGAGAGCCAGGGAAATGCTGATGCTATTCCCTATCTTTAAACTCCAGGCTCTGCACTTTGTAAACACTGATCACATAACGTGTGTGGGGGATGATCCGGGGAGCCTAGAAGATCTCCATAGAAGGGAACTAGCAACTGGCCCCAGCAAAGCCTCAGGTGAATCTTTCCCTTCTATGCATTTCTACAGACACCCGCACAGGAGCCATGTATTGGCCCGGGGAGCTGAGTGTGGGAATCAGAGCTGGAATTTGGTAAGCAAAACTAAAGAGAAATCTGTAGAGGGAGAATTTGCAGGATCATTTCAGGAGAGCGACATAAGCCAGGGTTTGTGACTGCCCTAGTGAAAAATCTCTACCCTCCGCCCCAGCTAATCATCCAGTTACTAAAACAGTCCCTAAACATTTCACTGCGCCTGCCAAGTGCCTGTTCCACCCTGCACGGCAGAGTCAGCCCAGCCAACACCTACAGTAAATAATGGCCCTTACATGGTAATTAGACTTCAATTCATGCAGTGATTTCACTTACCCAGTAATTACCATCAACATGCAATTGCAAAGTGCAAAACAAATTTGGCCTTTCTGCCATGTCAAGCTTCCCCTTTCATGAGGCTCCAATCAATGGCCAGATTCCACAGTTACCTGATCACATGGCCACAGCTTCAGATTTCTTACTGCCCTTTAAGGGCTCTCTATCACTAGCCTCATGACTGCCCTGGGTACAAGAGGGGAGCTAATCAAAGGGTGTCCTGCAGGGGCCCAGGGCAGCTAGAATGTCTCAGTATGAATCGGTCCCTTTTAAAAATAAAAACAAAACCTCACGCCACAGCCAAGATTTCCAAGTGGCTAGTAATTTGGATATCCAACCTGAGACACCTTAAAGTGGCCTGACTTCCAGAATGCACCAAGCATCTGCCCTATGAAAGTCAAGGCACCTTTAAGGTAACTTAAGTTGGCCATTCAGAAACTGAAGCACCCAAGATCTGTAGGCACAATCTTCCCAGAGCCTGTATTTTTAAAATCAGTACCCACAGCTCCACTGACACTGAGGGAGTTACACTGATTTACACCAGCTGAGGGTCTGGCCCAAAAGCTGTGACCAAACTGAAACTCAGGGTTCAAGGACAGTCAACTAGTTTAGGCCTGAAGTTTAAAGTCTTATTGAAACAGACTTAAGAAGTTTTAGAAATCTCCTGTCAGTGAATGTTTTCGTTCATTTTAAATGCTGAGTAAAATAATGCATTTGTGTTTAAACCTTCCCCTGCAATTTTTGCAACCCAATCACAAAAGCATGGTGCTAATGCAAGAGAGCCAGAAAGCGAGCCTAACTAGAAACAGAAGGGAAACTATTTTCAGTGACAAAACGGAGAAATGTAGGTAGAAGTGCAAACAGACAATGTAGGCATCTGTTTTTTGCTAAATTAAGATCCCTAAATCCAGCAACACAAGATGCTAGCATGGCTCACTGAGCTCTTGTGGAGATCCACTCACTTCATGGAGGATAGATCCATCAATGGCTATTAGCCAGGATGGGCAGGGATGCTGTCCCGAGCCTCTGTTTGCCAGAAGCTAGGAATGGGCGATGGGATGGATCACTGATTCCCAGTTCTGTTCATTCCCTCTGGGGCACCTGGCACTGGCCACTGTCAGAAGACAGGATACTGGGCTAGCTGGACCTTTGGTCTGACCCGGTGTGGCCATTCTTATGAGTGATTCCTCCCATTTATTGCCCAAAGAATTTCACTGTCTTCCCCTACCCCTCAATGAAACCGAGACCCTAAAAACACGGTCCTAGCACGAAGGAATTCCAAGACGTTTGCACTCCATCAGCATTTGTTTTGTTTTATTATTTAAAGTTAGGAGCACTCATCGGCTCGCAAAGTTAAGTCATTTGCGCAGTTTAATCCGTATCAGCCACAAGGAGGAAAAAAATATTGTACCTAAATTAACCCTGCACTTTACACCTTGATAAGAGTTAAACCTTCTTGCCTCATAAATAAAACATTTATTTAATAGTTAACACTGCAAAACTAAATGGCAGCTCTACAATATCCTTAAAGGGCAGAGAACATTGGATCATTGAGGTTTATGGTTTAGCTGGCCTGTAAATACTAGTCGAGCAGCTTCGTTAGATCACAGTGCATGGGCATTTATCAGGGTCCTGCTCTCCTGATCATCCTGACTTTTCCTGAAAGCTGCTTCATCCTTAGCTATGCATTTTGCTCTGAGTGGGCCAAGAAAGGAGCCACTGGCTGCTAAAAGTCATTCCTGCTGAGGCAAAATAAAATGCAGGGACTGCATCATGTTTGGCAGCACCAACTGCTCAACACAAAGCAAGGTTCTGCTGAGGTGGACAAATGCCTGCCCTGAGGGAACAGGTAAACATCTGTCCAGGTCCTAATTAAACAAAAACCAGCTCACCCCAAGAGTAGCCAGATGAAGACAGATTTTTATTTCAATCTTTAAACTAGCACCATACTTAGTATAGCTGCAGAAAGAATCAAAAGCCAACAACAACAAGCGTCAGTGGCCCTTTCAAGGGAGGTTCTCAGAACAGGCTACTTCAAAGCCCAGTGGATCAGTGCCATTCAACCTTTAAAAATAAAATAAAAATCATCCTTCATTAACATTCCTTGCCTGCTCTTTCCTCCAGCCATGGGCCACCCCACACTGCAACAAATGCTCACCTGCTTTAAAGAAACCTCCAAGCTCAGCCCACCCTGCAAACATTCTCTGATCCTGGAATGGCTTGAAAGAGGGGATCTCAAGCACCAGCTAAAGTAACATGGTTTTGGCCTGCAGACCATTCTAGATGGGCCAACCCCCACTGAGCCCATGCAGGCTAAGCCTACGTAGGCACAGGGGTTGGCCTGTGCCAAATTGGTAAGATCGAGGCTCTTGCCAGCCACAAAGCCATACAGATTTGATTTGATTTTTTAAATTAGAAGTCCCCTCCTTCATATAAGCCAGCGTTTGCTGACAAAACCATGTGACTAAGGTTGTCCTTGAGATGTAAGTACAGGATTGGAGAAATCTTGCAGAGCGGCCAGGGCCTGGCTCTGGCTCTGGCAGGAAAAAAGAAAATCCAGCTTTGCAAACAGCCATCAAAAAACTCTCACAATTTTGCACCACTTGTTACATGGCTACTGGGGCCGGGGGTGGAAATCATCACACCTGGCTGGGAAGTTGTGCAAATGGCAACTAGCCCTGCTGGGCACTAGTCACCCAGCTTTTAGGCTCACATGCCAAATGAGGGAAGGAAAGAGGGACTAGGTTAAACTGAAGATGTGGATGTTTTATTCCTTTGCTTGCATTACTATTGGGTCAAGTCCCTTGGGGTAGGGTGCACAGGAGAGGTGCACGTATGTGAATCTGTAGCAACCCTAAAGCATAACGACCGAATTAATCCAGCACTTATGGGAAGAGGAAAGGTGGGAGGATGCAGGGGAATCTCCTACAAAAATCTCCAATTGCCTTCTCCCTTGAGGATGAGACGGTTGGCGAAGGGGAAAGGCAGCAGCTGCAGCTTCCTCTTGGTTCGGTTCAGTGAAGGCTTCTGGCACCTGGGGATGAAGAGGAAGCAAGCCAGCCACAGCGACAAGCTCTTGAGTTTCCTTCCCCTGTAGGGATAAGCTCCATGATGGGAAAGGACAATGGCTGCAGCCTGCCTCAGTGCAACGAAGGCTTCCAGCACCCAGGGAAAGGATCTGCCTCCAGACCTTGGATTTCCCTTCCTCTTAGGGATGACGAGCCGGTTCGTGGGAAAGGCTGGTGACTTCAGTCCTCCCACCCTAATGAAGTTCAATGAAGGCCTCCAGCTCCTCAGGGATGAAGCCCTTATAAGGGATCTTGTGCTTGTCCAGGGCACGGGCAGCAAGGCACTGGAGGGTGATGTAGTTAAAGGGCTGCATCATACTCTTGGTAAGCAGCTTCTCATCCAGCAGCTCGTAAGCTGTCTGCTTGAAGGCATTGGTGGCGTCCATGTGGGCCCCGGCCTCCATCAGGGCACTCATGATCAGTGGGCAGTTGTTCTGGGCAGCGATGTGCAGCGGGGTGTTGTTGTCATAGTCACGGCTGTCTGGGTCAGCCCCACACTCCAGCAGCAGGTTCACAACATGGAGCGACGGGAACTTGCCCACTGGGTAGCGCCCCACTGTGGTGGTGTCCTTGTCCACAGCCATGTGCAAGGGTGTGAACCCGTTCTTGGCCCTGGGACTGCACTTGAGCAGGCAGTAGATGGTCTGGCGCTTCTGGTGCTCCTGCTCAGGGGTGCATTCCACCTTCTCCAGCAGGAAGACCAGATGGAGGATGATGGCTAGTGCCTTGGTGAACTGTGCAGAGTCGGCCACTGGGTCCTTGTGAAGCAGAAGCGCCCGCTCTACCTCCCGGACCCCTTTGCTCAGCACACCCATGAGGTCGGAGAAGCCCAGCTGGGTAGCTAAGGTGCCCTTGGAGCGGTCCTGAAGCACATAGGAGAAGAGCTCAGCAAAAGAAAGGAAGCTGCTGGCAGTCATGGGGCTGAGGGGCTCCAGGTTGCCTTGCTGCATGTCCAGGGCATATTTCCACAGGTTAATACAGCGTTCAAAGTTGCCTGAGTCGGCATAGACCGCCCCCCGGTAACGGATGTAATAGGAGGTGTCCGGATGAGAGGGGCCCAGGATGCGCTCTCGGATCAGAAGCGCCTGCATGCGCATCTCATCCGGGTCAGTGATCAGGGCTTCTAGTTCCTCCAGGGTGCTCACCTCCCGGGAGTAGTCATAAGCCAGCACCAGCTGCCGGGGCTCAGGCTTGGTCAGGTACTGCCCCCCCTGGTGCCGAAGCTCCATGGCCCTTCGCCAGTACTTGAGAGCCCCCAGCAGGTCACGCTTCTTATCCACGAAGGTGGCTCCCAGCAGCTCCAGGGCTTCTACAGCAGCCCCTCGACTGCAGCGCTCATAAGGGCCCTGCTGTTCACCCTGGCTAGTGGCACCGCATCCCTTCTGGCCCTCACGCTGCACTTCCTCGGGGCAGCACGGATGCGTTTCCTGGCCAGTAGTGCAACCCCTCTGTTGCCACCCCCTTGCAGCGCAGTCCCCGGCCTCGTCCCCCTCCTCGTTTTGCAGCCCTCCTTGGATGAGGTACTCCACGATGTTGGTGTGCCCAGTGACGCTGGCGGCCAGCAGCGGGGTCATGCCGTAACCATCTCTCTCCATGCGGGCTTTGGAGCGGAGCAGCAGCTGCAGGATCTCCAGGCTCCCGGACTCGGCGCAGTCGTGCAGGGCGGTGTTGCCCTTCACGCTGCGGCGGTTGACGTCCGCCCCCTTCTCCAGCAGGTAGCAGGCGATCTCTCGGTGCCCCTTGTAGCAGGAGATCATCAGGCAGGTGTGCCCGTGCCGGTTGGCCACCTCCAGGTCGGCCCCCCGCTCGCCCACCAGGTAGCGCACGATCTCCAGGTGCCCGTCGAAGCAGGCGGCCCGCAGCGGGGTGGAGTTGGTCAGCGTGGTCTGGTTCACCGAGGCCCCCCGCTCCAGCAGGCAGCGCACCACCGCCAGGTGCCCGGCGGCCGAGGCGGCCCACAGCGGCGGGGCCCCCTCGATGGTCTCGCCGTCGAAGCTGACCGAGCCGCCCTCCTCCACCCGGGCGCCGCAGTGGTCCAGCAGGAACTCCACCACCTCCCGGTGCCCGTGGCGGGCGGCGATCAGCAGCGGGGTCCCCCCGCCGCCCGGCCCGGCCGTCAGGGCCTCCAGCTCCTCCCGGCTCCGGCTGCCCAGCAGCTTCTGCAGCAGCTTCAGCTTCCCGTCGCGGGCCGCGTTGTAGACGGCCGAGCGCAGGTCCATGGCCACGGCGAGCGGCCCGGGCCCCCCCTGGCCATGGGGCGGCTGCTCCGCCTGCCCCGCCGCGCGGCCCGGGGCGGGGGCGCGAGAGAGGGACGGGGAACCTAACGACGGAGACCCCGGCCTCTGGAGGCGGCAGCGGCAACCTTCAGTGCCTCTCCCCCGCCGCCATCTTAGGGTTTTCATACAAAACAAAATGGCGCCCCCGGGCGTCCGAAGGGGGCGGGGAATTCTGGGACGCGTAGTTTATCCAGCGCCGCTCTTCCGTGGCCTGCCAATAGGAGCCCGGCGGGCAGGAGACTGCCTTTCCCAGGAGGCAACGGGAAGGAGTGTCCGCCAGCGGAGCCCGCGGGCGACGCCGGGAGCGTGCGAGGTGGAGTTTGGGAAATGTAGTTCTGCCGTCGGCGCCCTTTCGCGGCCAGCGTCGGGGAGCCTGGCCAAACGGAGACTACATTTCCCAGCAGTGCAATGGGGAAGGACGCCTCTCTGGGAGCCTGCCGGGCCGCTGGTGGGCGTAGGGGGTTCTGGGAAACGTAGTTCTCTAACTTCACCGTTCTGTGAGCTTCTATATCGGTCCTAATTCATCCCTCCTCCTCCAGGATGGGTTCCTAGCATTCAGTGCAAATGAACACCTGCCAGAGGGTTTGTGGCCTGGGGATAGGATTGTGGTGCTTGTTCGGGTTGCCAGCCCTCCAGGATTGCCCTGCAGTCGCCAGGAATTAAAGATTAATTGTTAATTAAATATTATGTCATGTGATTAAGCCTCCAGGAATTCCTCCAACCAAAGTTGGCAACTATACCCAGCATGCAACGGGCATTGGTCAATGGATGTAACTGGGTGACCTCCCCCTCTTTCTCCATCCACCCAGCCACCTCGTTCCATAGGCTGCCACACCCCCTGGCTTGAAGTGGTTTCCATCATATAGAGGGTTTATAGTTGGGTTCAATGGCTCACAGCACCCCTGCACCATCCCCTCTCCCCATCCCACCACTTCCCCCTCTCCCGCCACCCCTCTCCCTCACTATCCATCCAGCACCCACTCTACCCATCCCACTATCTCTCCATCCATCTCTCCTTCATGCTTAGATGTCTATATAGCACCTATCACTTTGTGTAGTGACATCAAACAGGACTCTGTGGAAGGAGATGCAGCCACTTCGGGTCAGTCAACTGGTCCCAGCACATATCAGGATAGAGAAGGCAAATGTTTTCCCAAGGACATGCTGGCTTTCCAAGAGCCTTGCAAAAAGTGCTTTGAATCTTAATACAAAGCAGACAGGACCTTGGCTTTTTAAGATTTCAGTTGTGACTTCATAATATGTATAAACTGAATCTGATACCTTTATTTTAAAAAACGTCTTGACCTGGTTAAACTCCAAATACAGTAGTTAGAAGGATCAACATCACAAAAATACAGCTGTGCCGTGCCCTGTGCTTGGCACAGCCCTAACTTGGTATATTTTACAAAGGTAAATGCAGCACCCGTGATATATCTATGAGGATTTTTTGTTTTTAGTAAAGCTTTCAGGAGGGTCCCATGAACTCCTGGCTGGGACAACGTGGTCTAGAGAGAACAATCAGAATGTGTGTAACAGTAGCCACTGGGACCAGTGTGTGCTGACTCCTGCCACCTGACAAGGCGCATAAGCTTATATTGGTGTGACTGGAGTCAGGAAATACATAATTCAGCCCTTGGTGAAAGTAGCCACTGCTGCACAGACTTCAGCGTAGCTGCACCTGCTTGCACCAGGGTTGAATTGGGCACTGCAAGCTTCACCTCCAAAGATCCTCTCAGTCTCTAATGAACAGAGAAGCACATGGGGGCGAGCAGAGATCATCCCCAACTTGTATTCGTTGTGCAGAGGCACCATTCCCAGGTGGAAAGTTCTGTTAGAGCGTTACATTAATGTTATAAAATCCGGCTGGCCTTCCTTAACTGAACCATTCATTTCCACGACTTTGTCCTGCCTGCATTGCTGATGAGTGGCAGAATGGATCACAAGTAGGTAGCCAGCTGCCACCCCAGAGGACTGGGTGATCCAGGAGATTGGCCAAAGGGCGTTTCATCTGTAGAAGTTGAAATCCAAGGCATTCAAGTTCAGCCCAGGTGCCCAGTGACCTCAGCTTCCTACTCTTTGATGGCCTCTCTGAAGTGAGTTGCTGGGTCTCAATTCTAATGGAAAAGTGTCCACAGCTCAGAAACCACCATCTTAGTGAAATCAATGGGAGTTAGGTGCTTAAATCCTTTTGAGGATCTGGGTCAAACATACTGTCAAACCAAATGAGAGCAAATCAATGAAATACCTGCGGGACGCTCACTTATGGTTGAGATTCAGCCCTGCTCAGAGGGCCAGCACAGTTAAGGAGGCCTGTTTTGAGGGCTCAGGTGCCTCGTGCTGGGCATCCGCACAGGGGTGGATTTTACTTATTATGTTTTAATTATAGCTGCCCACATTAGCCTGATTTTGTTTTGTCTTGTCTGGAATTACCTGGGATTATCCTGCTAATGGGTGTTGCCTTAACAGAGAATATGATTTTAGTTGCTAAGAAACTGCTTTTGCATAACAAACAGCATGAGCCGGATTTTCACCTCAAGTCAGTGGGAGCAGCAGGTGCTCAGCGGCTCTGAGAATCAGGGCCAAGGGATTTGTGCTTTAACTCCCACGTGAGGCGGTGATTGCGTGTGTGAGACAGCAGGATTTGTAAGCAGCAGGTGCCAAAGTTCTGAGTTGCTTCGTGCG
Organism: Mauremys mutica; assembly: GCF_020497125.1. NCBI lineage: Eukaryota > Metazoa > Chordata > Testudines > Geoemydidae > Mauremys > Mauremys mutica. The sequence goes on from NC_059095.1 coordinate 7,758,443, forward strand.
CAAAAGTACACGAATGTTTGTGAGGGAGCATGAGTGGCCGTGTGTCCTTGGCACGGGTTTGTGTGCAAAAGCACAGGTCTGTGCTTGAACATGGGTGTGCAGGAGGCTACAATGGCTATGTAGGGGTGTTTGTGTGTGTTCCCGTGTCTCTTGTGCACACAGGAGGGAATGCGTGTGCCCGTGCACCTGTGTTTGTATATGTATGAGAACAGTGGGTGTGCATTAGCATCTGTGTGTGCACAAGTGAATACATGCCAGAAGTCAGAGTGTACAGGTATGGGATGGGATCACTGTAGTCCCGTGTTGGTGAGTCTCCATCTGTGGGCACATCAGTACGTGCACGAGCAGATGTGTCACAGCATGGTGTGTGTGGGCATGCCTGGATGCGTGTGCATACATGTGAGAATATTCTGTGTGAACACGTGTTCTTGTGTGTGAGCATCCACACCGGAGAGCTGGGGTACTTAAAAGACTGGATGAGTTGCAATTTCAAGGCAAAGACATTGCGGGAAACACATTTCCTCTCCTCCCTGCCTCTTCATGTTGCTATAGTGATCAGATGCACTGACGCTTTAATCTGAAGTGGCCATTAACTAAAACTCCATCCTAACGCCCTTTCTACGAGAGGCATGTGGCATCTAGGGGAGCACCCTGCAGGCTCCTTGGGGCCCACGGCTGGGTACTTACACCAAAGCCTTACTCCAGCTGCTCCACCAAAGGCATTTGACATCTTCCATGCAGCATCTTAGGGCAGAAACGCAGCCGCTAGAAACATCTGTGCTGTGAATAAAGAAATTGGCTCGGTGGCGATGCTAAGAACCTGCGCAGGTATAACGAGGGACCAAGGCCGGGGGTGCTCCAGCTTCCTTCCACCCAAATCCCTCCTTGCTCTCCGAAGCTCCTCCCACTGACAGCATCAGAAGTGCAACAATCCACCCAATGCGAGGACAATAAAGTTGCTCCCTGCAGGCATCACATGTGCAGTCCTTGCCTCCTTTAACTGACCGACTGTAGACAGATGCCATTGAGGGTGCCCCCTTGTGGCCCAAGGTGGTCCTGCTGGCACCCTGCCTCCATTTGCTTCTGAGCCCCAAAATAATTCACATATACTCAGAGTCTTTAAAACAATATTCTCCTAGGGGAGGGTGGGGTATAATTTATTCAAATTACTCACTTCCCCTTTTCTTTTCAAGGTTTCACAGCCTGCCCTCATGGGGCCTGTGCGTTCCCAGTCCATGTCTCCCTAGCCTGTACACTCTTCCCTCAGGGGCAGGGGTTTCACAGCTCGCCTCGCTGGGACCTGGGTGTTCTGCTTTCAGTCCTGCCTCCCCAGCCTGCGGCTCAACCCCTCACATCTCGGCAGGGCCAGCTCTAGGCACCAGCGAAGGAAGCAGGTGCTTGGGGTCAATACAAAGGGGCATCAGCGACACTCCGTCCGTTATTGGGGCGGCACAGCCAGGTCTTCGGTGGGAATTCGGCGGCGGGTCCCTCAGTCCCTCTCTTCCTCTGCTGCTGAAGTGCTGCCGAAGAAGGGAGCGGCGCGGTTGAGCTGCCGCCGAAGTGCCGCCAATTGTTTGTTTGTTTGTTTTTTCTGCTTGGGGCGGCAGAAAACCTGGAGCCGTCCCTGCGTCTAGGGTCCCACAGTCCTGATTCCTGGGGCCGTGGCTTTAAGTTCTGGCCTCACTGGACTGTAGCTGAACCCCTCAAAATCAGGGGTTGTTTGCTCAGCCTTCCTGGGGCTGGTTCTCCCCCCCAGACCCCCCAGCCTCTCCCTATTTTGGGGCTTGGAGCCTCCCATGCCTACTCATCTAATGAGTCTCTTAATCCTTCCCAGGTGGGTGTAATAACCCCAAACACCTGTCTGTGCTTGACTGGGAGAGAGGGGAGCCTTGCCCTGCCCATGCCTAAATTCCTAGCCCTTAAGGCCAGAAGGGACCATCATGATAATCTAGTATGAGCTCCTGCATGCTGCAGGCCACAGAACTGCCCCCACCCACTCCTGTAACGTCTGGCTGAGCTACTGATGTCTACAGGGCCCTTGAAGGAACAGTGATCTGGGGGTTTCCTACATCTTCCCTCTACCAGACATTGCCTCTCCGCCAGCACCAACTTCCTCTCTCCAAATGACCGCTGTGAGGCCGCCATCCACTTTCCCTGGACACGCGAACAGGCTGATTATTCTTCTGGTCATAAGAGGCCACTACCTTGTTACGTTGACAAAGGCTATTTCTGCCCTCTGGCCATTGGAGAAGATTCTGAATGCCGCAGCTCCCACTTCTGCTGGGCTGGAACCCAGCAATGAGGGTCGGGAACAACCAGTGAATAGCAGCTGGCCCAGGAAAGTGTGAGCGAATCTCCTTGGGAAAGACACAGGGAGCCACCTCCGCGGCTTCTGATTCCAAGAGCAGCAGCCATGGGTCAAACTTGGCTGTGGTGTAAGCGGGTGCAATGCCTTTGCCTCTCTGAGACGAGCCGCCTCTTTAGCTTAGCTATGGTTCGGGGGCAGAGGGCTTTCGTGGTGGGCGTACTTTGTGTTGTGGAGGTCTGTTGCCAATGAACTTTGTACCTCCTGGATAACTTGGACAAGCCCCCCTCCTTCAAAGAGAGCCGGGACCAATCAGTGCTGACCTTGCCCATGTCGTCAGCGGCCAAGGTCGCAGGAAGTAACCAGATTTGCAGGATGTGATGTCAAAGCGCCAAGTGTTGGGACTTGGTCCATGAGAAGGAGTCACTGCCCTTTCCCTGTCAGTACAGAGGAGGGATACGTGTGCCTGGCCACTACTGGCAGGGGCGGCTCTAGATATTTTGCCGCCCCAAGCACAGAGGGTCTGCTAGTCTGCTTGGAGCGCTGGTGCCTGGAGCCACCCCTGACTACTGGGATGTGTTCAACCCCTATATCGGGCAAACTGCTCTCTTATCTCAGCGGTGTGGGCAGAGCTTAATTCGTAATGAAAGAGGTCCTGGGGCTCAAGCTATTTTTTTACTTTCATACAGAGGTGCCGGGGTTACAAACTGCCAAGCCCAGGGGTGCCGGGGCTCAGCTCTGTGTATGGGATGAGGCTTCAAATACCATGGGCAGGTTGTAACTTCCTAGGACGGGTCTGATGCCTTCATCTCATTTCTGCCAGGCTACCAAACAGCCTTCAGAAGCAACTTTCGTCCTTGGCTGGCAAGGGGCGGATTTGAACCACTGACTTAACAGAAGGCTCCGCGGTCTGAACTGTCATGCCCCTGGCAGGTAGGACGCTCATTAAGGCGTTGGGAGCTGGTGCAGACAAAACCCTATGCAGTGCTCTGCAAATGTACCGGGAAATCAAATACCGGAGGGGATGAAGAGAAGGTGAAAAATGAGACATTTCGACAGGGCTGTGTGCCAGGAGGGTTAATTTTTCTCTATATTGCCGTTTCATGTTCCCTTTCAGACAAGCTGAATTACACAGTCCCGGCTGCAGGAGTGGTTATGCAATCACCTTCATTGGAATAAAGACGGCGCTCTGACAAGCAAATGGAGGGCTGCCCTTGTGGTTAAGGCACTGAAGTGGCACTTAGAAGATCTGTGTTCAGTTCCCATCTCTGCCACAGAGTCTGTGTGCACTCTTAGGAACATCACTTAATCCCGCTAGGCATCGGCTCCCCACCTGTAACATGGGGATAATAATCTATGCCTTGTCTATTAGGACTTCCAGCTCTCTGAGGGTACAGCCTGTGTCTCACTCTTTATCTATAGAGCACCCAGTGTGCTGGGGTCTAAATCTATGGTGGGGCCTCTGGGTGCTACCATAAATAGATAATAAAAGGGGTTGGATGTCTGATTCAGAACCACGGTGACGCGGCGTGATCATGGGTCTGGAGTGGGAGTGGTTTGGATCTGGGGTCAAATTTCCAAAAGCTTCTAAATGATTTAGGTGCCTACATCCTTTGGCTTTCAGTTAGGCTTCTTAAGTGCCTAAATCACCTTTGAAAATGGGCTCCTATGTCACTTGGACACGTTTGGCAATTTTATCTTTGTATCCAGCTGGTTCTAGTGTGAATGGCTGGTGCTGACAACTGGGTCTGGCTCAGAACTTTCCACCGTTTGGCTCTGGGGTTGCAGTCAGGTTCTCTTTAGTTCATAATCTCACTCTCCAAGCAGCTTTCAGGGGCATGGCCAATTTACCGGAGCCAGAGGAAGCCTGCCTGTTGCTACTAGGCTGTTAGAGGACAACATCCCCTGTGCTTCTAAGCAGCTGAAGAATAAATTTGCTCTACAAAGGGGAGAATTCTAAAAATACCAAGAAATGGCAGTGTGACATTAGCAGGGACAGTGACCCAATATCCAACGCACCGCAGGGGCTTTTGTCCTCTAACTACTTTAATCATTAAGGCTTGCGATGACATTATTCCCTCTGCTTAAATAGGGCACTGAGGCCACAGCTACCTGGGAAGCAGGGTTTTTGATCAGCCAGCGGCAGACAGGGGAGATGGAGAGGCACGTTGGCTAACGCTAAATGAATGTTGTTTCCTTTCCATTAGGCACAAGCCCGGCAATTTTGGACATTAGCAGCTGCGCTGCCGCCCTCTGAATTTTTGCAGATTTAATTTCTCATGACTGGCATGAGTGTTGCACTCGGCAGGTGGGCAAGGGGAAACAGGCCTGTCCTTTGGTGCATCATCACAGGCTGCTGTGTTGTGGAGCTGCTGAATTTCTTTGGCACTGGGTTTCCTGGTGTAAATGTTGCTCCAGCTTCCATCTTACTGCCCATCCAGGACCATAATAGCAATCGGTAAGAAGCCTTTCAGCTGAGGATTGCAGAACTCAGCCCTCCACAAACAGGAAGGACTGATTAGTGGGTGGAAGGAAGAATGGTGTAGTGGATAGTGTACCAGACTGAGATGCAATGAGGCCCTGGTTCAACTACCATCTTCCTGGGTGCCCTTAGGGAAAGCACTGAGTCTCCCCTGTGCTGTTATCTGTCTGTAGATACAACTCCAAGGGTGTAGGAGAACCAGCAGAACACTTCAACCTCTCTGATCACTCAGTAACAGACTTAAAGGTGGCAATTTTGCGACAGAAAAGCTTCAAAAACAGACTCCAACGAGAAACGGCTGAGCTTGAATTATTATGCAAACTCGATACCAGTAAGTTGGGTTTGAATAGAGACTGCGAGTGGCTGGGTCATTCCACAGATTGAATCTATTTCCCCATGTTAAGTATCCTCACACCTTCTTGTCGACTGTCTAAAATGGGCCATCTTGATTATCACTACAAAAGTTTTTTTTCTCCTGCTGATAATTGCTCATCTTAATTAATTAGCCTCTTACCGTTGGTATGGCTGCTTCCACCTTTTCATGCTCTCTGTACGTATATATAGCTTCTTCCTATATGTTCCAGTCTATGCATCTGATGAAGTGGGCTGTAGCCCACAAAAGCTTATGCTCAAATAAATTTTTTAATCTCTAAGGTGCCACAAGTCCTCCTGTTCTTACTCCAGGGGCTGTGAGGATCAATATATTAATGATTGTGAGGCGATGAGGGACAGAGATATATTTAGCTAGATGGCAGCATATGTGATGTCATTACTGTAAGAGGTAGAAATTGTTATCTTTAGTTTACAGAGAGGGAAACAGAGGCACAGGCAAGGGGAGAGACTTGCTCTTCAAGGTCACACAGCAATTCAGTGTCAGAACTGGAAAGAGAACCCAGGAGGCCTGAGTTCCAATCTTGTGTTCTAAGCGCTAGGAAATGCTCTCCCTTCGGTGCCAACCGCACACAAAGACACACGGGAAACCCTGGTGGCCTGGAGATATGGACTTTGTGGCTGCTAGGAGTGCAGTCTGGGTTTGTAACCTTAAAGCCAGGGATTAGAAGATCAATGGACTTCTTTTGTCCTTTCAGACATGCTGTATCGGTTCCATATAAAGTCTGCATAAGTATCGATATTTGTAGGGTAACATTCTCAATAGCCCCAAAGTCTCATAGAAAGTCAACGGCTGTGGTCCGTGCTATATGGCAGCAGGTCCTGTCGGTGGGCGGCCGGGGTCTGGGCCGTATGGCGGCGGGTCCTGTCGGTGGGCGGCTGGGGTCCGGGCCATATGACGGCTCAGGTTTATGCTGTATGGCAGCAGGTCCTGTCAGTGGGCGGCCGGGGTCCAGGCTGTATGGCAGCAGGTCCTGTCGGTGGGCGGCCGGGGTCCAGGCCGTATGGTGGCTCAGGTTTATGCTGTATGGCAGCGGGTCCTGTCGGTGGGTGGCCGGGGTCCGGGCCGTATGGCAGCAGGTCCTGTCGATGGGCGGCTGTGGTCCGTGCTGTATGGCAGGCTATGATTTGTTGTCACTTTTATAAGTCAGAACAACAAAATCACTAGTCTTCCACACAGAGCCAGACCGTGAGTGTCAGCGCTTCTTCCTAACGCCTTAGGGAAATGCTCTTTTGTTTTTTCTTCTGATTTTTCCCCACCTCCTGCAGGCCCCAGATCCTGCCCCAGTGGGCCAATACCCTCTCCACAGTGCCCTCTGTGGGTCAGTCCCATGACTCACTGTAACCTTCTGTCCCACGTCAGGGGGTTCACTGAGACTTCCCACTCTGTTCTCTCAGCGAGTGGACCACACACCCCCAGGTGGATGCAGATCACATTGTCTGAAGCACGCAGGGGCTCGGCAGGACCTCCTGCTCACCTGGCCCCTCTACCCCCAGCTTCTCCTGGTGCTGGGCTGCTGTGCAAAGCACTGTCAGCTCGGCCGTCTCCTGGTTGTGTCCCAGTGAGTCAATGCAATAGGTATTTGGGGACGTTAGAAGGAAGCAGTCACGTAGAGAGGAGAAAACCAAGATAATGGGAGTTTCCTGGAGTCTCCTTGAACCCAGCCTAAGCCTACTGAGTGGGTGAAATTACTGTGGTTTGCTTACTAGTGATGCTCTTTCCTCCCCCTCGTCTTCCCTGGATCTTCTGAGCGCGATTGTAATTTCTCTCCTGGTTCAGCTTCGCTTCCACGTCCCAGCTCTCTTCTCTGAATGTCTTGCACATCTCTTGGATAGCATGCGATGGGGCAACAGCAGCTCATAAGGCAAAGCCAACAGCTATTCTGTGCCAGTGCTCCCCGTGGGGTGAGGCTGAGGCGGACGTAACTGAGCCCTGGAAAGCTCAGACAGAGGCATCTACCCTGCGTCGTTCTTCCCTTCGGTCTGATCTTCGACTGTCCCTGTGTGAACACAGTTCACGAGAGCAGGTTCACATTGTTTGTCATCTCCCCTCATCCAGCAAACCCAGGCTGCTCTGGCCTTAGCTTTGCAAAGCCGGGTCTGTTCCAGACTCTCCCCAGGGGAGGAGGAAATGTTCTCTCAGTGAAGGGTCTGTGCGCTGGTGCTGAGAAGGGTGCTCACGCCCTTCAACAAGCAAACAACCCAGGCACTCAACTCGTTTTTTCCCCGTGTGCTCTCTGTGGACTTTTGAGTCTGACTCCAGATGGACATTTTAATCTGGGAGTTTGTGCTGCTCAGGAGATAAGTCCATTGTGCTAACCCGGGTAGCGTGAGTGTTTGCAATGGGTAGAGCTGATAAAAGATATCGGGCGATGTCCAGGTGGTCGTATTTAATAGTGAGCATAGTCCTGTCTGCATTGTCCCGGTGACGGGCTGGAGCTGCTGTCCAGGTGTTACTCGACACCCGGTTGATGTAATGACCTCCCCAGATGCTGGTTATTACCTGGATTTTGCGACTGAGCCCTTTGTGAAACGGCCTCCTTTCTTTGTTTCACAGGCTGCTACCGAAGAGTGGGAAATAACAGGCTCAGTTCTGCCCTGACATACGCAGGTGACTTCAGAGGGCGTAGCTGGCTAGTGCCTGAGAGACAGACATGAACTAAACAAAGCAGGGAGTGCATGGCCGGGTGCTTATTCTATAGCTGAAAAGGCCAATTTCTCTCAACCACCCAAAGTCTCTTTGGAGGCAGCAGTCAATGAACAATACATTACTGTGAAATGGAGCATTGGGGCAAATCCAGAGGGCCCCCTTAAGGCCAGATCAACCACCCTTACTCACATCACGTAGCACCTTCCTCGGCAGAATGCCCCATCAATTTCATATCCACTTGTCGTCTTTCGTCTTACACAAAGGGCATGTGTATGGTGCGATCACTGGGTCTGACTGCAGCTCGGGCAGGCATCCTGAGCCACCTGCGAGCTCGCCAGCTCGGGCCCAGAGCAGTGAAGCCCAGTAGCGTGTCCTTCAGTGAGAGTCGTACAAGCCCAGCTGCCTCGGCTTAGTTGCTCCAGGACCCAAACTAGCTAGATGAAAGCTAGCTCGGCTGTATCTACTCGAGCTCCAACCACACCCTGTGATGACAGGACAGGCATAGCCCGATCGTAAACTCTTTGGGGCATCTTTTTGTTTGGTGTTTGTACAGCACCAAGCACAATGGGATCCGGGTCCAGGACTGGGGTTTCCTGGACACTAGAGCAATACAGATACAAAATAATAATTGTGAAGGAGTAAAGCACTATTCATAGAACATAAGAACGGCTATATTGGGTCAGACCAAAGGTCCATCTAGACCAGGGGTCCGCAACCTTTCAGAAGTGGTGTGCCAAGTCTTCATTTATTCATGGTAATTTAAGGTTTCACGTGCCAGTGATACATTTTACATTTACAGGGGCTGGTGGATGGAACCCCAGACTGGCAGCGGGGTGAGCGGACCGGCGGCTGGGACCCCGGCTGGCAGCGGGCTGAACAGCTCAGCCCACTGCCAATCTGGGGTTCTGTTCACCGGCCCCTGCCAGCTGGGGTCTCGGCCGCTGGCCCCACTCAGCCCACAGCCGGCCCGGGGTTCCGTCCATCCAGGCCCGCATCCAGGACTGAGTGGGGCCGGTGGCAGGGACCCCAGGCTGGCAGCAGCGTGCCACAGTAAATCAGCTTGCCATAGGTTGCTGACCCCTGATCCAGCCCAGTGTCCTGTCTTCCGACAGTGGCCAATGCCGGTTGCCGCAGAGGGAATGAACAGAACAGGGAATCATCAAGTGATCCATCCCCTGTTGTTCATTTCCAGCTTCTGGCAAACAGAGGCTAGGGACACCGTCCCTGCCCATCCTGGCTAATAGCCATTCAGCATAAGATCATCAGAATCTGCCCCCCCCTTTTTTTTTAAAACACAAATTCCCTTTTAAATCAATGAGTGTTTGACAGAATAAGGACAAGACCCTACACCCATGTGTGTGTTAGGCTTGTGCCTCGCTTTCAAGCCAAGTGACTTGAAGAGGGGATGAGAAAACTCTTCGAAGACGCTCTCAAACTTCAGGGCGGTGCTTTTCAGCTGGCTGGGGGTGGGGGGAGATGAGAAGGGGGGATATTTTAATGTTACTTTTCCAGTAAATGTCAGGGGGTCATGAACATTTTTGACTTCATATAAGGGGGTCGCCAAGCCGACAAATACTGACCTAGGGTAACTGAGCCCCTGGAAGATTTTGTTTTGGTTGATTGGTTGGTGCCACTTGGGGAAATTCCGCCCTGCACAGCGCTAGACCTAACACCTGAAGATAAAACAGATCCGTGACTGGGACTCAAAGAAGGCGGGGAAGCCCCACCAGAGGCAGGGGAATCCCCCTTCAAGTCAGAGACTGGGAACCAATCAGAAATCCCACCTTCATTCGATCCCCAGTGGATTCAGTGCCGGCCAATCAGATTGCTGAATTCATGCACATGTTTAGGAAAAAAGGGTCAAGTTGCCAGCGGTCAGAAACCAGCGTCTTCAGAATTCAATAGGGGAAATAAACCCTGATATGCTTATGTGATTGGCTCAGGGGACAGTGAGCATCAGCCAATCAGAGTGCAGTAAGTAAATACTAATTTAGGAATTGATTGTCTCTCTACAGGTTGCACCTGTTGCAAGCAGCGGTGCTGGAGTCCACCATAGCTTCCCTTGAAACTTGCCGCAGATACAGACAGGATCTCAACTGGGCTGCGAGCACGCTGGAGCCAGCCCAGTCAGAGAGAATGGGGCTCGAGGAGCGTAGCCGCAAGCTGTCTTGGAAGCGGTTGGCTTTTCCTGGAGAGATCCCCAGCTGCGCTTCCAGGCTGTAAATTAAACAAACCGTATTTCCTATGTAGCAGACCCCGGGGGCGGTGGAACGAACAGCATGGCCTTACTGCTGTTATTTCCTCTGAGTTAAATCCCACCCCCTTCAGACTGATGGTGCCCACTTTACCTGATTTGTAATTTATTAAAATGATTTAAGGCGAGACGGGGCGGAAATGCTCAGTGCAAATGATATTTTGAGCTGTTGTGCTTTGCCAATGCGACGGAAAATAAATCTCTCTGGCACCGCGGCTCTGTACGGGAGTTGTCATTAAATGCAATTAAACAGACCCTGCAGGTGTCCTGGGTCAGGCCTGCAGCAGCCCATTCACCATGGCAATGTTATTATCATCCTGACAACAAAACACCAGCTATTTCCTGAGCTGCTGTGATCGATGAGATTTGCCTGATTTGGAGCTGGGTGGTGGGGATGGAGGGAGACCAGCCAGCCTGGTTCAAACATGCTCGTTAGAGTTACTGATGGAAAAGTCAAAGAGCTGCTCGGCAGCCAGGAGGATGGAGGGACATGGGATCTGAGGGCAGGGGAAGAGAGGGATGTTTGGGGAACAAAGAAAGAGGGAGAAATGGAGGGGGTTTCAACCTCATTTCACATGGTCTCAGGGAACCTTAAAGCAGAAGACCGGGTTTGAGGACAAGGCCCTGCAGTAGTACTCGGGAGATGGGGGTTTGATTCTGCCACGGAGTCCCTGTGTGTCCTCAGGCAAGTCCCGTCGGGTCAGAGCTTTCACAAAAGCTTAGTTCCCTTTGAGGCACTGAAATAAGCGGCCTGATGTCTGAAGGAACTGCACGTTGGATGCTGAGATATTTTACAATCTGACCCGTGTTTCCTTCCCACCTCTTCGTCTGTCTCATCTATTTAGCTCAGAGGTCCCCAAAGGGGGGCCGCATCCTCTTAGAGGGGCATGGCGGGACCTTCAGAGGGGTGCAGGGGGTCTGGACCAGCCCCCATGGGGGGTGGGGAGGGAGTACCACCCAGCCCCTCCCCGCACCAAGCTCTGCTCCGGTCCCACCCCCAGCTGTGGGCCCAGCTGCCAGCCCCCACCGCAGCCCGGTTGCAACTCCGCTCCTGGCCCCAGCTCCATCCCTGCGGTCCCAGCCTCGGCCCCCCTTACCCCATCAGCATCCCCCACACAGCTGCGCCCTACTCCCAGCTCCAGGGGTGTGTGGGGGGGTGCACAGACACGGGTAAGGGGGGACATGGCCCTCAAAAGTTTGGGGATGCCTGATGTAGCCTAGGAACACTTTGAGGCTGGATCTGTCTCCCACTCGGTGACTGTGCAGCACCCAGCGATGGGGCCCTGACTTCAGCTCGGGCCTCTGGACACTGTAATTACTACGAATGATAAAATGGAGTGACTCCTGATTTACACCAGGATAAATGAAGAATCAGGACCCAATTCCCCTATTGAAAAAAAAAATCATACTATAGCAAGCTCTCCACCACTTTGGTGTCCATTCACAGACTGATCCTGCAACCATCGAAACCCCAGAAGCACTCCAGTAGCAGACCCTAACTAGGATCGTTACTCGACTGACTCTCGTTCTGTGGTGGCCACACCTCTTATTCCCCTTCCCCACCGCTAATTGCAAACCCTGGGTGAAATTCCACCAGCTCCTGCTCTCACACCAACATGAATCCAGAGTGAGCGCACTTTATTCAGTGGAGTCATCCTGGGGTGAAAGCCTTGTAGGGTCAGAATCAGGCTCCTAGGGAACTACTTACTGGGCCAGACTCACTACCATTTACACCACTGTCAATCCAGAGCAACTCCACTTGAATCAATGGAGCTGCTTTTGTTTTCCATGGGTTTAATGGAAAGCAGAAGTTCACCCAATGTGTATTTCAGCCTCTATTCTCCTTTTCAGATCCTTCTGCCTCCCATGCTCCCTGCTGAGGCCCGGGAGCATTGGAGGGTAGAGAGGCTCAGCAGATCTGTGCCTATGTCTCTTGCCTTTGGCTTTCTCCTGTGATTAGGCTGCAGTTTTTAGGGGAAGGTATATACCCCACAACTCCCTTCTGGAGCAGCTAAGGGACAGAAATCTGGGAGAGAAAGGGGGAGAAGTCCAGGAGAATTAGAGCTGAGTGAATAATGGTTCAGGGTCTGAACCAAAAAAATCCTCCTAAAATTCTGGTTTGATTTGAACCAAAATGATTTCAAAATTTGGCAACAAATTGAAAAACACAAAAAAGATTTCCTTTTGAAGTGACCCACACGCATTGAATTGACTTGATTTGGGGGAGGGTGTTTCATTTCAATTCAGACATTTGGAGTGTTTTCACCCTGTTTTTTTTTTTTAAACCTGGCCAAATATGACATTGAAACGCCGTTTCGAATAAAAACGTCTACACTAAACATTTTAAGTTTTTCAAAAAAAAGTATTTTCAGCCAACACTATTTGCTGAATTTGACCCAAATTCAATTAATAGTCCCCCCCCCCACGCATTTTTCAATGAAAAACGATTTGCTGAAAAAAATATCGTCCAGCTCTAATGGGAATCCTGTTTCCATAGTGGTGATGTCTCTGCCCGCAGCTGGGCAAACGCCAGCAAATATCCACCCGCATTCTTACAGGACTTTGTTCAGCTACACTCAACTCTCTTGCGCTCGCCTCCCACGAATGTCCGCAGGGCGTAGTGTCCTGGCACAGACATTCATAGAATCATAGAATCTCAGGGTTGGAAGGGACCTCAGGAGGTATCTAGTCCAACCCCCTGCTCAAAGCAGGACCAAACCCAACTAAATCATCCCAGCCAGGGCTTTGTCAAGCCTGACCTTAAAAACCTCTAAGGAAGGAGATTCCACCACCTCCCTAGGTAACCCATTCCAGTTCTTCACCACCCTACTAGTGAAAAAGTTTTTCCTAATATCCAACCTAAACCTCCCCCTCTGCAACTTGAGACCATTACTCCTTGTTCTGTCATCTTCTACCACTGAGAACAGTCTAGATCCATCCTCTTTGGAACCCCCTTTCAGGTAGTTGAAAGCAGCTATCAAAAAAATTGGTGGGGAGCAGGATTCAGAAGCCCAGGGGTCAGCGTTTGCAGAAAGCAAACGTGATAGCATTCACACCAGGCACGCTTGTGTGCTCCGGCAATCAGGGAACAGGAACAATATCATGTGGCTTAACTCTGGGATCCCAGCCAGCCACCCCAGTAAGAAGGTTGGTGTTCACGGGAGGCTCTTTGCCATCAAAACCACTGAGACATTTGCAAGCACTGTTTGAATTACTGGCTCAGCTCTGCCTCAGGCTGCTTGGAGAACGAATCACTCCAGTCCCAGGGAATCCCAGCTGGTAGCACAGTGTGGTTTCCAACCTGTGCTCCGCAGACCCCTGGGGATCCACAGACTGTGTCTAAGATTCCCAAAGAAATCTGCACCGCCATTTGAAATTTTGTCAGGTCTGCAAACAAAAAAAAAAGTTGAAAACCCCGGCTGTAGCAGAGGGAGGATTGCAGTGTGTGACAAAGTGGAACTGTTCTTAATGTTTCCTCTAAATACTGTAGGGGTGCCTCAGTTTCCCCTATGCATTTCTTAAGTCTCTAGGTGGTGGGATAAAGGCCAGTGTGCGTAAATGGCTGACACTCTGTCTCCTGGCAACTAATGGCCGGGGCCCTTCCCCCCCTGCAAGGGGATGCTAAAGGTGTTCAAGAACAAAAAGCTCAGGTAACCTCCTGGCCCGGGAAAAAGATAAAGGCCAGAGAGAAGGGGCTGAAAAGTTTCAGTTTGAAGCTGGCTGGGGACCTGGCGTGAGTGCAAACGTGGGTGTCTGTCTCGCTGGGCCCCAGGATGAACCCGGCTAAGGGGTCCTGTTCTCTGTACCTACAAGCTCTGTTTTAGACCGTGTTCCTGTCATCTAATAAACCTCTGTTTTACTGGCTGGCTAAGAGTCACGTCTAACTGCAAAGTTGGGTGCAGGACCCTCTGGCTTCCCCAGGACCCTGCTTGGGTGGACTCGCTGGGGAAAGTGCACAGAGGGGCAGAAAATGCTAAATTCTCCAATGTCAAACCCAGAAAGGTGGAAGCTTGCCCTGAAAACAGTCTGCTCACAGAGAGAAAACTTCACCAAAGTCCTGACTGGCTTTGTAGGGAGCAGTTCCAAAGCATCGCCCGGAAACTCCGTGACACAGTGCTAATAGCTTATATGTCTAGCGTGCACACGCAGCCCCACTGACATGCAGCCACCTCTGGGGTGGAAGGAGGTAGCCAGTGGGGCATGCATCAATAGTGCATGGGTGGGGGTGGGGAGTCAATTGTTGGCAACACACACAGGTAACCACCATCTCCATCTCCATTGTTACAAGCAGTATCAGGAGCGCCTGTAATCTCCATATGGAGCAGACAGGAGTTCTTCTCTGAAACACCCACCCAGAGCAGATCGCATGGCCCTCTGCTTATCAATGTCCCGGGATGAAGGGCAGACTTGACCCTATGACAAAGGGACTCAGGATTTCTAGACCTCTCCTACCCCTGCCTCCTTTCCTTGATGCCTCTCAGGAAGGCAGATCCACCTGAGCATGTACCTGGCTAACCACCCAATGCTGTTCCTTGCCCTGGGGTGGCGGGGCCAGCCTTGAATTTACATTGAAGAGTTTCTTCTTTCTCTTGCGCTCCTACCCCACTCAGAGGCCTGGAGATCTCTCGCTGCCATCTAGGGTAGCCTTCTGCTGTTCTGTATGATGATCGAACTCTGGCCATACTCCGTTCTCTGCTGGCGTAAGCGGCACAGCTCCATTGTTTATACAGCACAGAATTTGGTCGTAAAGGCCTTGGCATTCTCAGCTGACTAAGGAACATCTAGTTCCTAGGCAAAAGTTGTTATCAAAATACAGATCTCTTTTTGGTTTATGGGGGTTTGTAGGGCCAGATTCTACTCACTAAAGTGGGTGTAAATCCAGAATAACTCTGTCTTCAACTGAGATACTCTGGATTTTTAGTAGGGTGACCAGATGTCCCGATTTTATAGGGACAGTCTCGATTTTTGGGTCTTTTTCTTATAAAAGGCTCCTATTACCCCCCACCCTCTGTCCTAGTTTTTCACATTTGCTGTCTGTCACCCTAATTTTCGGTGGTTTAAGTAACAGAGGAGAATGTGCCCCTTTGTGTGTGTTTCACAGACACACAAACCAGAGGACAAGAAACTGCATGTTACAGCTGCTAGTGTGAAGAGCCGAGAGGCTGATAATAAGTGTCATGGAGACAGATCCTCAGCGGATGTAAGTCGGCATAGCCCAGTGTCGCGCCACCTGGACTTTAACGAAGTGACGCCAATTTACACCAGCTGAGCACCTGATCCGGTGTCTGGAGTGCTTAGGGACACCCCCTGGAGTTTCCATCAGTGGGTGTGAGAGGGCAGGAGGGACTGGCCACATGTGAGCACCGGGGTCAGGAGAGGAGATAGAACAGTTCCAACAGGAAGCATGTTTCTCAATTTCCCCCGTGCCTGCTTTCTGTTTCTCCTCTCGCTTTTCCCTCTTCCTCCATCTCTTCTTCCCTCCTCCCCACCACTTCTTTTTTTCTCGGCTGCCCCATCCCTCTTTGCTCCCTGCCCCTGAAACGTATCAGTAAGACTTACCAGCACACTCCCTTCTAAACAGGTGCAGCCTCCACTCGGTGGATTTTAATTACCCCTTCAAGGCCCTCTTACCGAGATGAATTTTCCGGAGGATTATGCATGCGTCTGGTCTCTAGTTAGCCAGATTGCAGCGTCCTTGTCAGGAACAGTCAGTTTGTCCGTCTCTTTGGAGCAGCTGTCTCTTTTGCTTCCCGCCTCTCTGCTTGCGCTAACAGAAAACAAACCTGCTGATAAAGAAAACACGGCCGTTAGGTAGCCTGGCTGTCGGGGAAAAAAAATATATTAAGGCCAAGATTTTCAATCATAGGAGACTAAAGTTAGGCTCCTAAATTATGATTTCAGTTCCTAAATCAGAGGCTCAATTTTCAGAAGTGCCGAGAACCCAGCAACGCTAATTGACTTCCACAGGAGGTGCTAGGAGGGGGATTTTCAAAAGATACCTAAGTGACTTAGGTGCAAAAATTCCATTGGGACTTGTGCTTCCAAATCATTTAGGCCCCTTTGAAAATCCTGCCTTAGGTGCTCACTGCTTGTGAAAATCAGGTCACCTATTTAGGAGCCTAAATGTGGACCTAGTAGTTTAACTTTTAGACTCTTATTTTTTAAAACCTTGGCCTAAGAGAGATTTTCAAAAGGCATAAATGGCAGGTGCCTAGTTCCCATTGTAAGTCAACAGGGGTTGTGCTCCTAACTTACCACTGTGTCACTGCAAATCTCCCCATAGAGGGGGAAGTATATGTGTCCTGGTCTGGAAAGCACCTTCGTGCTGACAGCTGGCTGGAAAACAAACCTCCATTGTCACAAAACAGTTAAAACATTTTTATTACCATTTTTCCCCTCGAAAAATATTTTTTCGTCGACATTTTCTGACCAGCTGCGCTCGACAGAGTGGAGGCCAGTGTGGCCCATATAGACCTACCGGCTTCACTGGGTGGTGGATCTGCCTCTGTGTGCAGTTAGAGAGGGTGAGAAAGCTGCTTTTAGCCATTTTGCATCCTATTTTGCATTGTGCATCTCCTGTCACATCTCAAATGCCCCGTTAACATATCCTTCTGGTCCTGCAGGAGATTCCTCAGAACGTTCGTTGATCCGTCTCTTCAGATCCGCTTGCCGGGTTATTCCCGATGTTTAGCTAGTAAAATTATTTTTATTATGAATATTCTTTTCAAGAGACACCAAGGTTTGGGTCTCTCGGATTGTTTTGCAAAGCACGTGTGGACGTGTGCCTGCGTACCCACCCACAAATCTGTGAGACGTAAGAATAATGTGTAGCTATGGGTTAAGGGTTTAAAAGCAGTGCATTGCCTCTCAGGGCCAAAGCTCGTGTTGCAATGTAGCTGTGAATGCTTATCCTTGCATTGCTCTCTGCAGCGCGTCAGAGCACTGTGCTTGTGTGCTTCCATTAATGTTTGTGTGGTTGGGCATACTCTTTGGCACGGATCCTCATGGCTACATTAGCTCCATGCCCCAGGACACGCCCGCTGCATCGGGCTCTTGCACTGAGTCTGCGCGGCGCCCTGGCATGTGCATTCATGGCCTTGCAATGCAGCACAGTCTATATTGGGTCCTTGCACATCAGGTCCATGGCATGATCTGCATCGGGCCCGCCTGCTTGTGTTTGTGCCCAGCTGGACTCAAGCATTCCACTGGGGCCATAGGTGCCGACTTCCCCTCTTCCCGGTGGGTGCTTGACCCCCTGCCACTCCTGGCCCCGCCCCTGCACTGCCCTTGCCCCGCCCCCATTCCACCTCTTCTCCCAAGTCCCCGCCCCACATCTTCTCCGCCTCCTCCCCTGTGTGTGCCGCGTCCCCACTCCTCCCCCTCCCTCCTGGAAAGTTGTAAGTGCTGCCAAACAGCTGTTAGGCGGCGGGGCGGCGGGAATTGCTGGGAAGGAGGGGGAGGAGCGGGGACGCAGTGTGCTGTGGGGAGGGGGGAGAAGGAGGCAAGGAGGGGGGAGCTGGGTCACCGGTGGGTGCAGAGCACCCACTAATTTTTCCCCATGGCTGCTCCAGCCCCGGAGCACCCACGGAGTTGGCACCTATGACTAGGGCTTATGTGCCTTAGTGCAGCTTGCTGGCATTAGTGTGCCCGTCAGCACTAGAACTGCTTCCATGCATTCCTGTCCATGAGGGCACTCTCCTAGTCTCCTCGCCCCAGAGCGCCTCCTCACGGCGAGACCCAGCACTGCAGCCCCTCTGTTCTCCCTCCTCCAGACCTCAGGGGCCTTCACAGCGACCTGGCCCTGCAGCCAGGCCACACTTCAGTGTCTCAGCCCTTCCAGGGTAACAGGACTGAAAACTCCCCCAGAGCACTTCCTGGGCCCAGTCCCCCACCGACTCTCCATCCCTCTCGCCGGGTCTGGTGAATTCATCGTCGCTCCGTCACAGAGCGTTCCCTCCCAGCGCATTCTCCCAGCACCCCAGGCTCCTCGTGAGCCACTGACCTACAGGGTTTCTTCCCTAGAGTCTCTCTTCTCCTTAGGAGTCTCCTTCTGCCCTCTCCTTTCAGGCACAGTCCCGGGGTACAAACGCCCTCCAGCAGGCCTGGCGGGAACCAGAGAGAAGAAATTCCCACCTCCCTCTCTCCTAGGTCTCTCCCCCCTCTTGTCCTTCCTTTATAGGAACCACACAGTCTGCTTCTCCCCAGCTGGGTTTAATTCTTAATGACCCACCTCTCCTCCAGGTGCCAAAGAATAGGCTAATTGGTCTCTCTGCTTCCCCAGAACCCTGTCACTGCCTGTGTGGGGTATATACATGTTCACAGGCACTCCCTCAGTGCTGGGCTTGTATAAGCGTGTAGCCAATGATTTTAGTTTATTATTTATTGATTGTGTGGTGTTATAGTTAATTAATATGATATATGATGTATATTTATTGTATGTTAATTAAAATTAATTTGTCGGATTATAAAAGTGTAAGACTGATCAGTATTTAAAGGAACCAAGTAATAGACATAAGGAAGACAAGCTGAAATGCAAGTGACGGTAAGGTTGAGGTCTGCAAGACTTTAGCTTAGCTATTTTAGGCCTTGGAGACAAGAAATGATGACATAAGTAACTGGAAAATAACCCAGTGCTCTAGGATTATGGGAAAAGAGGTACCAAGTGGTAATATTGTGCAAAATTACCCAGAAGATTATTAGATCATAAAAATACTGTAAAGGTGCATCTGTCTCCGACATGTGTCAACCACGGGATACTGGTTGTGCAGCCATGCTAATGAAAATAAAAGGAACTGACACAGCTTGTAGAAAAATGGGGTCCCTTAATTTTCCAGGGGACACAGACCAATAAGAGAAAAGAGGGTGGACATGCGCAGAGGGTAGGTGTAGACAGAATCACAGTATAAAAAGGGGATGCCCAGAACAGGAAAATTGAGCTCCCTATGGGAGACTCCAGCAGGAACCATCCCTCTACTGATGATCAAACCAGGAGAGACCCATCAGACCCTAACCCTGTTGTTAAGGATGTGAGTATAACTATATTTGTAACTTGTGCATATAGGGTGACCAGATGTCCCGATTTTATAGGGACAGTCCCAATTTTTGAGTCTTTTTCTTATATAGGCTCCTATTACCCCCCAGCCCCTGTCCCAATTTTTCACATTTGCTGTCTGGTCACCTTATGTGCATAGGTCTGTATAGAATTTCGATACGTTTGAGTAATCAGAACTTTCATTGTAACTTTAATAAAACTTGTAAAACAGACTAGACCTTGTACTTGTGAGTGTCTGTGTGGTCGCTACCCTTGGTCTGTCTGTGTTCCTAGAGACTCTAACTCTAAAACAAGTAGCAGGGGGGACTTTCACTCTAAGCTTGAAGCTGTAGCCGCCAGAGTTGAACCCAGGGTGGTGTAATAGCACACTCCAAAATTCACTTTAAATAAAATGGCAGGTTTCAATTGCTGGAAATGAGTCATTTTCATTACCACTACAAACAGTTCTTTTTCTCTCCTGCTGATAATAGCTCACCTTAACTGATCACTCTCCTTAGAGTGTGTATGGTAATACCCATTGTTTCATGTTCTCTATGTATATATATATCTTCCTACTGTATTTTCCACTACATGCATCCGATGAAGTGGGTTCTAGCCCACGAAAGCTTATGCTCAAATAAATTTGTTAGTCTCTAAGGTGCCACAAGGACTCCTGTTCTTTTTAAATAAAATGAAAGGTTCCAAGCGTCTGTGTGGTGGAGACGCCACACAGATAGCAAGGGTGACATGGAGGGGAGCCGCCCTCATGAGACAAGCAGGTAAAAAGCAAACTAGCCCTCCTTGCCCGTCACACTATTTAGAGGCTTTATTTCAGACTCCGAGCGAGATCGTCATAATCTTCCCTTTCTCCTGGACTGTTTCAAAGTGATTGCAACCCAGGGTTACCTTGAGAGGCAATGCCATCCACTGATATTTTGTCAGCCCAGGGAAAGAGAGAGACAAGGGGACATGCCACCAGTATAGCCTCCTGCCCATGCCAACCCCACAAATGTACCCCCGGTTCCCTGGGTTGGAGAGCAGGAAGTGCTCGGGTGGATGTCCCGCTCCTGCGGACATATACACATGCCCGCATGCAGACGAACATGCATGTGGACCACTCACACATGTACATGCACATAATTTCATTGCACGGGTATTTCTAGCATGTGTTTGGAACTAGATATTGATTATAATGACGATGATGATTGATCAGTTAGGGCTGATTGAAATGTTTTCTCAAAACGTTTTTGCATTGAAAAATGGCATTTTTTTTCCCCCAGGGGAAATTAATGTTTTGGTCAAAAATTTCTTTTTTTCTTTGACAAAAGACTGAAACCCACAACATTTTTACATTTTTTTCATTTGTCTGCCCTCCCGCCCCCACACACTTTCTATCCATTAAAAGGGGGAAAAAAGCAAGAGGCAGTAAGGAAAAAAATGAAAAACAAAATGTTCAGTTTTTGTTTAGTTGAAAAACTGAAAAATTCAGAGAAGATTTTAAACAAAATGAAAATTTTTTGTTTCATTTGATTTTTTTTGCAGAAAATATGTAGCATTTGTTTTCTGTTACTAGTGATCAATCATCATTTATTAATTAGGGTCCAATTCCCTAAGGAAAGGGCAATTGATTAGGATTTTCTTGCTCACTCACTGTTACTAATTAATTCAGTCAAGAGTAGTTATCAATGGTTCGCTGTCAAACTGGAGCCATGCGGGAGTCAATCCTGGGTCCGGTGCTATTCAATATTTTCATTAATGACTTGGATAATGGAGTGGAGAGTGTGCCTATACAATTTGCAGATGAAACCAACCTAGGAGGGCAGGATTAGAATTCAAAATGACCGTGACAAATTGGAGAATTGGTCTGAATTCAACATGATGAAATTCAGCAAAAAAGACAAGTGCAAAGTACCACACATAGGAAGGAAAAATCAAATGCGCACCTACAACACGGGGAATTACCGGCCAGGTGGTCGTACTGCTGAAAAGTTACACTGGGAGTTACACCGTATCGCAAATTGAATGGGAGCCAACAATGTGCTGCAGTTGTGACAAAGGCTAATATCATTCTGGGGTGTATTGAGAGGAGCGTCGTATGTAAGACATGGGAGGTGATGGTCCTGCTCTGCTCAGCACTGGTCAGCTGGAGCATTGTGTACAATTCTGGGTCCCCCCCTTTAGGAAAGATGTGGACAAGGTGGAGAGAGTCCAGAGAAAACCTGCCCTGCGGGGAAACGTTAAAAAAAACTGGGCATGTTTAGTCTTGAGAACAGAACGAGGGAGGAACCAACAACAATCTTCAAGTACGTTAAGGGCCGTTATCAAGAAGCCAATGATCAATTGTTTCCATGTCTACTGAAGGCAGGACAAGAAGCACTGGGTTTGATCTGCAGCAAGAGAGGTTTGGTTAGATATTAGGAAAAGCTTTCGACCTACATTTCTATGATTATATGATAACACAGGACTGCACAAAGGTGAAAGGGGGGCGGTGTAGATGAAAAAGGCATCCAGGGAAGTCCTGGCTCCATTGAAGTAAATGACAAAATTCCCATTAATTTCAGTGGGGTCAGGATTTCACCCACTGAATTTACTGAGCTATTGACAAGCGACAAAGATGAGGAAGAGGCTGGAGGCAATAAGGGTTTTTCTTGGTGAAGGAAATTTGCACTCATGCAAATCTCTAGCAGACCCACTTCTCTGGTGCAAAACAGGGCTTACACTGGTGCAGTTTACCTTGGTAACTTGCACACCGGTGGAGGCCCCATCTTACCCCAAGGCAGGGTGTCTATCCTGGGGACTCACACTGGGATAACTACAATGGTGCGACATGGCCCAGTCTACACCAGGCCGTGGAAGGAGCGATGACAAGAACTGAAGATGCATGTGAGAGGTGGGGCAGTCCCCTGGTACACTCTAGGGAGGAAGAGCAATTGTGTTACGTGGAGGGATCTGGGTGCAATCGGGGCTGAATCTCAGGAGCAGCTTCCTGAGGGCTGCGGGGTGCCTCCCAGCGGAATCGGAGGAAGTTCCATCCCTAGCTGAGACATTTACAGTCAGACTGGACAAAACACTGGCTATTATACTGTAGGGATTGGTACTGTTTTAGATGGGGGAAATGAGCCAAGTCACCTGATGGGTCCTTTCTTTTGCTGAGTCTTTTGACTTCCAGTAATGTCCAATCACCCAGGAATTTGCCGCAGGATGATGTTTAAGATGGAGGAGGGCCTGGAGCAGGACACCCAGTCTAAGCACCTCCATGTGTCAGGGGGTTCAAAATCTGGAGGTGACTCGGAGCCAGCTGGGGGCTTATTGAAACCACAACAAGGTATGTCTGCATCTGCAGTGAAAGTCATCAGCCAAGATTACTTCTTCTGGGAGAGGGACCCCAGAGATGAGGCCTCTCCTTCTCCAAACCTGGGCAGTTCGTCAGTGTTAGGTGGAAGGTACCCATTTCCAAGCATGGATACATGGGGCCCCTGTGAGTGGTAAGGAAGCAAGAAAGGGCATTCAAAGTTGGAGCTGGACGGGAAATGGTTGTCCCATCCTGTGAGCATCAAAAAATGTTCCTGTCCCAAGTAGGAGGAAAAGTCAAAGTGGTGACAATTTTCCCACAATGAAAATTTGAAAAACATTTTCAGTTTGGATCAATTGAAACATTTTGTGTAGATCAGTTTGAAACATTTAATTCCCATCTCTTGTCTTTTTTTAAAAAAAAAACAAAACATTTTTAGTCCAAATTTACTAAAATTTCAAAACAAAAATTTGTGTCAACTTGAAAAATTGAAACTTCAATAATGTCAACACTTGATGTTTTGACAATTCCAAAACCTTTTCCCCGCTCCTCCCACAATATTTTTGAGTCGGGAGATTGGTCAAAATCAACTCTGTTTTGCAAACAGTTTCAGTTTCGGATATTCAGTATTTTCCATCAAAAACAGGTTGATTGAAAAATTCCCGACTAGCTTTGTTCGGCGTGTCCGGTGAGAATCAGGAGAACAGAACAGAGCTGGAGAACTTTGGCAATTCAGGGTGCAGGGGATCAGAGAGATGGAATCCATCCCCTAGCCTGGGATCAGTGCACAGGTCTGCAATGCAGACACACGACTCACCCACCTGCCAATTCCCTGCTCTGTGTATGGGCTGGAGTAGCAGCTATAGTCCCTCTGCACCATTTTGCGATGAGTTGGGGCTATGCTTTTGCAGCTGATCCAGATAAAATTGGGTGCTGTCCAGTCCCCATTTTCTGACTCAGAGGGCCATTTGGATGTCGAATTGCCGCCTGGTTAAAGGACCCGCAGCCCCACTGAGCCTATACTGCTCTCCAGGCACAAGCTTTCCTATCTAGTCCACCTCCCGTTGTAATCTCCCTGTGGAACATCTCTCTCCGTTCTGTAGCTTCCCTGGAAATAAACGTACCCCGGTCACTTCTAGGGGCATGTTCATAAGTCGCGCACAAAGGGCTGCTGCATGATTGCGAGCTGTTGTCATCAAGGAATAATCAATTGTTATAGAGTCCAGCAGATCAAAATGATGCTTATAACTCTCTGACACCTGCTACTGATCAGAGCCATCTTGGCGTGTACCAGTCCTGTCTGCAACATGCTTGTAACGTCGGGCGATCCTTTGGTCACTGGAACTCATTACAGGTGGGCCCTTCATATAAAATCTGACCAGTTCCCTCTCCTCCCCAGTCCCTCCTGGGGCCCCCTCGGCGACTCAGGGGCTGGCCAAAGGGTTTCTCCCCAATACATTGCTCGGCGAGTGTGAGTCTTTACTAGATGGCTGAGAATACCATTTTCTTTATTGCCCCCAAGCTCTGATTTGTAAAAATGGCAAGTCTCCCCTTCCTGATACCTTTCATCCCCACTTGAGACCTGCCCTAGGGATCCTCCAACCAGCCTCTCCCCCACCCTCAGGAAACCTCCAGTCCCCCAATCTGCCCCTCCCACTCCCTCAGGGAACCACCATTCCCCTGATCTGCCCCTCCCTCCTGGGATCTTCCAGCCCTCCATTCAGCCTCTCCCTCTGCCTCAAGGATCTTCCAGTCCCCCAATCTGGCCTCCCCGCAGGATTCTCCATTCCCCTAACCTGCCTCAGGGATCCTGCAATTCCTCCCCCCGATTTGCCCCCTCCCTAATGGATTCCTCCCCAGTTTTCCCTGCCCTCCGGAGATCTGCTACCATCCTGATCGTCCACTCCCACTCCAATCCTCCCAGATAGTCTCCTCCAGTTACTGACAACTCTCCGAGCCTATTTCCTTAGGCCTCTAGTTTCCTTGTTTTTTTTACAATCCTCAACCTTGTTCCCTCCTCTCCTCTCTTCTTTCCTCGCCCCCACCGCCGAGCTTCTCTCCCCTGGCCCGTCTGCAGCCTGCGGTCCTGCCCCTCTTACGCAGGCCTGGGCTGTGTGTTGATCTCAGTCATCTCAGCGCTCCCCCCTTCCCAAAGAGCCAGTGGAAATGTCACCGGTGGGATAATCAGCATGTTGCTCACGTCCCTTAATTGCTCTCCAAGTGCACGGCAGCGGCTGCGAAGCCTCTTTGAAAGGCAGGTTTTGGCCTTTGGCACATTATTGATGGGCTGCTGATAGGCCCCTTTGTTGGTGAGCAATTTCATCCCCTTGTGCTGTACAATTTTTTTTTTTTAAGACAGCCCTTTTGGAGACAGTAGGTTTTAAAAATGGAGCGGAGCTAGGTGAATAAACAGACTCCACGCTTAATCCTAAGAGGCATGCGTGGGGGGCTAAGAGTGAACAGCATTTTTCACGACATTTAACAAGAAATAAAAGCTTGCGGGATGAATGGGTTGGGGGGAGGGGGAGTCCTTTTGTTGCCCTCCCTCCTAGTCCCAGCAATGAGATGTTTACTTGCAGTACATTAGTCAGCCACTAAGCAGCTCTGTGTTTGCTGTAGAGCTCCAGACAAGGTGTGGTCCCTGGTTAACAAGTAAGAGAAAGCTGGGACTCAAGCTGGGTGGATGCCTGCTTGCATTTATTGCTTGTAGTTCTTTTATTTAATAAGTAACTCCTGTCTGAGAGGGATTATGATTTCCTGGATCATAGCAGTCCCCCATTCACCATCTCAAAGGCAATACAATAAATAAAATGCAGTTGCTTCCTGCTGTCCTGCATGTCAGCTGAAAGGAATGTCTGAGAAGAGAGTGAAGCACTTCCTTGCTGCCCACCAGTGCCAACGGCAGAGATTCTTAGAATCCAGAGCAGATACAAAATTTGTATCTGCACCCAATGCGCAAAAATGGTGCGCGGATATAAAGTGGATATCCGCAGATTTGCTGGGCTCTAGAGATTGAACAATATAGGACCTCTGATGCACAGATGAGCAGTTTTCACTCTATCCAGCAGAGGGCAGTGGTGTACATGCACACGTAGCCAGATCCCTCAAACAGAATTGAGACCTGTACGGTCTAATTATTTATATTATGGCAGCGTCTAGAGGCCTCATCCACATTGGTCCAGTTACTGCACATACACATAGCAAGAGATCATTCCTACCTCAAAGAACATGCAATATAAATCTGACTCGTTTTTGACAAAAATGGCTGGTTTTCTATGCTCTGGTGTCAAACTATAACCAAGCCTTCAACCGAACCCTATCCAAACCTTCAATCTCTCCATGATGAACGACCAAGCATGCTGCTGAAAAGGAATGAATTTCTTTCCTCTCTGAAACAATGTCCCCTGGAATGGTTTTGTGATTTAATGAAGCCCAGCCAAGCTGCTGTGCTTGGGAGCTAGTGGTGTGCATTTTAACAAGGTGCTCTCTCCTTGCGGGTGGGTGGGCATCAATCTAGCTAGATAGCCCCCCTAATGGAAGCCTGTTCAGCATTGTAACTCCTGCATTAGGCTGAGGTTGCACCTGTGAGAGCCCAAGGAAGTTCTGCTGCGACGGTCTGAATGTAATTATCTTTGCCAGGCTCCTAGCCAGCCCTAGGTGAGGTCTGTTTGCAAATCTGTGCTGGGGTGCTGCTCTGGAGAGCACAGAGAAAAGCTTAGACTCTGAGGCGTTCACAAGCACCGAAGGGGAAAATGGGTGCAGTTTGATTGCAGAGGAGCAGTAAAAATTCAAGTGGGGGCTGATCTCCAGAATACTCCCAACCTCCAGTGACTTGATTGTTTGGCTCTGCAAAGGGGGGTGTGGGGAAGTCCTCAAATTTCACAGTGTTCTCTGAGCCAGTATTGCAAAGCCATAAGCTTCACTTGAAAAAGCTACTATCCCTGTTATATTCATTATCACCGTGTCCTGCATGATCACAACTATGCAACTAGGTCTGTCGCACCACTGGAGCTTATTACATACATTGCATCCCACTTAACTACCTGGAGCTCTGTATCACATACCTGCATTCCTCATGGGATGGAGTATAGATGCACTATATAGATCAATGTATGTTACACACAATGGGGTCCAATCTCTTGCTGACAGCAGGGCTCTGATGCACTAAAATTCTCATAAAAGGTAACAGGAGTTGTATCCAATGCCTTCCTTCAAGTGAACTATTATGTACTGGCAGAGGAATAAACGCCCTGGGTACGTACAAGAGTTAGGTGAGCGGAGGTGGGAAAATCATATAATTTACTTTTATAAATCATGAAATTAATCAAATACATTATTCAACAAATATTATCCAATCAGCTTCAATGTGAACTATCCCAGGTGGCATAAAAAAAAGTGGGTGAATAAATATGCCTATATCTGAAATCTAATCAGCATGCCATGGCGAGGAGTGCGATTAAAAAAAAAATCCTAGCTAGATGAGATTGAATGTATTAGGAAGATAAAATAAGATAATAAATAGATCAGGTTAGATAGATAGATAGATAGATGTGTATGGGGATGATAGATAGATAGATTCATTGCTGGGTGTGTATGGGGATAGATAGATAGATAATCTTCCTGTCAAACCAGACGTGACAAGGTAATTACAGTTTGAACTTCTCTGGTCCCCTTCACCCCAGGATTTCAAGAGCTTTACAAGTGTCAGCTAATTAAGTCTCCCAGTCCCCCGGGGTCTGGGAAGCGGATAAATTTAGCTATGCCCATTTGACAGTAGCGAACGGAGGCACAGCGTTATGATCCACAGCCAGGATTAAGATTAAAAACAGCGCTGGGAAACTCTAGCAAGCAGTTCTGCTTTCTTAGTTGGGTTCTCTGCTGCCCTGAATTTGGGGCATCGTTTACACCAGCGAAAAACATGGATAAAATCTAAAGAGCCGCAACCTTATGCTCCTTCAAATCCCTTCTCATGGCGCAGCTCTGCTGGGATACCTTCCCAACCCAGCCTGATGATCATGGCTCAGAAACTGGCAAGCTGCAGCCCCCTCTTTTCTTCTTTTTTCTTCCTACCTCCACCCCCAGTGAAATAAACAAACTGCAATACATGTAACTAACAAAGCTGGGCCAATTCTTCCCAGGCTAGTATGGTGTATTCCCCCCCCCTTCCTTATGTCTTTATATCATAATCCCTTCAGGGGTGAGGGCCATTTCTGTTCTCTGTGCAGTGCCTGGCCCAATGTTCAGGATTACAATATGGCCCCCTGAATTCAGGGTATCTTTCTGGTCTGAACCCAGTGGTCCTCAGGAAAACGTCCCATTGATTTCCCTGAATTCAGTGGGAGTTCTGAGTGCAAATGCAGAACTGGGCCCCTAACTGGGATTTTTACTTCCCAGGGTCAGGATTATAACTGAACAGGGGTTGCTTAAATAAAGCGTGGTCCCTGGGTTTGCATTGCTTCGTGTAACTGATTCTCAGCCTACCTTTAGCTGGCAACACAGAGCGACGGAATTTTCTATTAGCTAGAATTACAGACCACAGCATTCATAATTTTGGGTGTTTAACTGAAAAGCCTTGGAATTGTCCTCCCCAAGGACTGTGCAATTTTCTCCTCACTTTTAAGGGGAGCTCGCTAGTTTAATGGCAGGGTGCATTGTCACCTCTGGGTAGCAGGGGAGAGCTGATGCTGCATGCTGCTTCTGGCTTGGAAAGTGGCAATCCATGCAATGTTGATTTGTGCTGGGTTCTTGTAGGCGAGTTATAAACCATACCTCAAGTTTTTCAAAAGAGGTTAGTAATTTAGGGTGCCGTACATTTGTGGGTGCCACCCCTGATTTTCAGAGGGGTGGGTGCTCAGCACTTTCTGAAAATCAAGGCCCTTAAGGTGTCATGCTGGGAACCCAAAATCATGATTTTGAAAACCATGCTCCATATTTCTTATATGAATTGGCCGCACTGTACTGCCTGGAGAAATGCTTGATAAGAGTGAGAGGCTTCTGCAAAGCATTATGGGACAAATCCAGCCTGCGGTCCCGATTCAGGAAAGCACCCAGCCACGTGTTTAAAGTTAAATACTTACTTAGCTCCCACTGAAGTCACTGAGTACAGACTTAAAGTTATGCACATGCTTAACTGCTCTTCTGAATCAGGGCCCTAATGCAGCGTGGGGAATAGGATTTATGTGTGAAACCTCCAGGGTCCATTAAAAAAAAAAAAAGGGAGAGAGAAAGAGAGAGAGAAAGGACTGAAAGTTATTTATGGCATAAATTTGCCTCTTTGCTGTGTTCAAGTCCCGCTAATCAGGGGTTAAGTGGGACTCAACTGGTGCATGGGGTTAGTGGGGCCTTCTGAGCAGGGATCAGTTTCACCCTCGGAGAGCCAGGCAGTGCCATTAATGGTTATTGTTTATTATTTGTTTTGCTGTAGCAGCTAAGAGCCCCAGCGATGGGCCAGGACCCCATCATTCCAGATGCAGTACAAGCACAGAACAAAGTCTCCAAAGAGCCTGCAGTCTCCCACAGCCAGGCTACCCGCAGTGACGACATGGAGGCCACGGAGTGGAAATCAGGGCAGGATTTAGGTAGCAGAACATACGTTCCATTTTTTCAGAAAGCAAAAAACCCAAAAGCTCATTAATTAAACAATCCACTCTACAAATTCTTGGTCAGCGGCATTATTTTGACTCTCCTGAATTCAAAGTCATTAAAGGGGAAAATCCCCTTTTCGTTATACCTTTTATTTATGAATATCCCATGCAGTCACAGAATGATATATCAACTGGTGAGAACATCAATGGTCTCTATTCGTTTTACACAGGCTTTTTCCTGAGTGGGGATGGAGCCTGATCCTATGATCAAGACTCACAAGGCACCTTTCTCTGCCAGTGAAGTCAGGGCCCGATCCTGCAAAGACTCATGTGTGTGACTAGTGCCGCTTGTCTAGCAGGAGCAAAATTACTCACATGCTTAAGTCTTTGCTAGCTGAGTGAGACTGCTTGTGAGAGTAAGGATTGCCCCTGTGCCTAAAGGCTGCAGGGCTGAGATTCATCTATTTTTCCTTGCAGTCTTTTCTTTTGTATTTGTCCAGTATCATAAGGTCTCCATCCTGCTTAGGCTTTTAGGCACTCTGGCTACGATTTCCAGAGCTGCTTGGCTGCTGATTCCCATTAATTTTAATGGCAACTGAGCCTCCAGATCTCCTCCGCCGCTTTGAAAATCTCAGTCATTAAAGTGAATACTTAATAATGTATTCTCTGTTCTCGAATTATTATTTTCTTTTACTCCTTTTGTCTATGTGCTTAGATTAGCCCAAGTTCTGCATCAAAAGAAAGAATCTGTGTGGCACCCAAAATTACTAAGGGTCAGATTTACAAAGGAATTTCAGCAGCTAAAGAGGCAATAGGCACCTAGAATAATTTACAAAAGTGCCTGAATGAATTAGGTGCCTAACTCCCATTGACTTTAATGGGAGGTTGGCACCTAACCCACGTAGGCACGTTGGGGAATCCGACTACGTGCCTATCTGCATCTTTTGGCCCTGAAGACCTTTGCAAATTTGGTCCCAAGTTCATTCAGTTTTGACAGGACTTAAATAATGCTTCACTTGGAGATTTCACTACTAGATGATCAAAACAAGTAGAAAATCATTTCAGAGGAAGGTAAAGCTAATTCCCAGGACATTCTCACCACTTGCCTTTTAATCTGTTCTGTGCCTTTTAGCAAGAGCCCAGCGTAATTCAACAAGATTTTTTTTGTTTGGCTTCCTTAGCAATGGAGTTCTCTGGAAATGCCTGATTTTACTGTCCGACCTCAGAGCAAACTCCCATTGACTTCAGTGGATAGGAAAGCAAGAGAGGGCGCTTTCTTTATTCAGTATTATTCCTCCAGCCCCATAAGGATCTAATTCTGGCCCCGATTCAGCAAAGCACTTAAGCACGTGCTTAAGTCCTGTTGAAATGCTTTGCGAAACAGGGGTAGACTTACTTGCATGCTTAAATGAAGTGTGTGGTTAAGTGCTTTGCTGAGACTGGGGAGACTCGGGGTGCTAGGGCTGTGTCGCAGTGCAGCATGTGCATGCTGTGGTCCACCATGTGTGTCTAGTGCATGTGAATGCAGATATTGGAGAGGCACCTGGATTTAAAACAGGGCGCTGTTGATCTTTTGCATGTGAATGCAGGTGTCTGTAGCAAGGCTGGTGTCCAGGTCTGCATGTGAAGTTCAGGTGTCTGGGGTTGAACAAGCCTGCGTAAAGGAGAGAGGCTCGTAGACCTGTTTATCCATGACACTGAAACTGTTGCAGACCTGGTGTCTACAATCTACTCCCTCTTTCCTGCTGAGATTCCCAACCACCTACCAGTTACCTGGCTACCCACAGCTTGAAACCCCTCCAGATGCCATGATTGTGCGTCGCTTCTTTCCCCCTGCAGACAAATATTTGTGCAACGCACACAGAGCCCAGAGATTGGAACAAGCTGTCTCTCTGGTGTGTGTGTAGATTTTGTCTGTAACAAAATTAAATAGCATAAAGGCACAGAATGATTCTCCTCCTAATGAAACTTACATGAATTCTCCCCCCTGAAGGCTATATTGTAATATTACAGCTGGGCTTGATTTTCAGCTTACACCTTTTGATAAATATTTTTGGGGAAGGAATCAGGACACATTCAAGTTCAGATCTTACCCTGGATCCCCTGCTCTTCAGAGATCTCTCTGTCTGAGCTTATTCAGAAGAGAGGCAGGACTGAATCCTTCTGTGAGATGCATTTGGTTTGAGAACTAAAGAAAATTGCTTGTAAAGAAATAGCTGAAGGAAAAATGTTCCAAATGAATTGTAAGTCCACTTTGGTTTAACAATGCACTGCATACAATAAAACATACAGTTGAGCAGCGGGGTGTTATAGCATCTCTCCTTATACTTTTCACATTAAGTCTCAGATTTGCTTCGACACTCACACAGAGGATAAGAAAGCAATCCTCAAAAATGCAGAAAAGGGGATTTGATGCAATATAATTTTCTAACTGCCTTCTTCTTGTGTGTGCGCGTGCGCGTGAGTGTGCACACTCACTCATGCTTGTGGTTGGCCAGGGGGTGATTGGTGAACAGATTTCTTGCCCCTGTGATGCAGCTGGGCTTCTGCTGCAGGAAGAGATGTGATAGATTAAATGGCTCATTAGGATGAATGAACCCCAATACTGTGCCATATCAAAGCAAGAACATTCAGAGGATCCAGGCACTAGGGGAAAGTGGAATTGATGGGGAATAGCACTGATGAGACGCCAAAGGACTTTAGCAGGGAGACATTTCCCTATTCATGTTCTAGAGAAAGAAATCTCTGCAATCGTTTGTTCAAAGTGCACATATAGCTGCAAGGCCATAACTGAAGTGCCATTCATTCTTTTCCAGATGATATTGTTGTTTTCAGGTATGTCATTCAGAAATAGAAATGTCCCTGAAATGGAGGCTAGTGAGTTGGTTTCTCAGTAAAGGTGCCCTGTCCCCCCTTAAGAAACAATATTAAAAAAAAATACAGTAGGGGAGTTTAGATGTAATGATACAACAGAGTGACATACTGAGCCTTGGGTTATTCTGGTGGTTGGGCCTCTGTTCAGCAAGGTATTTAAGCATGTGCTTAAACCCATCCCTAATCAACAAAATGCTTAAGCGCATTAAGCACTGAAGACAATGGGGCTTAAGCCCACGCTTAAAGATAAGTATTATCTTAAGCGCTTAGCTGAATAGGGATGGGCTACTGAATATATGTTTTAGATCAGGGGCCAGTGAGGAATTCATTCTCCACACCAACTCAGGAGTAACAGATTCCTGAAATATACAACATCCCCAATGGATGGCAAGCACAGATCAACTTTAAAAGCAACTTCACCTATGGAAATTGACATCAAAACACCCAAGACCCCAGGTAAGCTATATTTTAAAAAAAAGAATTATTTCGACTAACTCAGTATAAAGTTTTCAGCTCTGGGAATTTGAATGGGTTAGGTGAAGATCATAGGAAGCAATGCTTCTCTTTCAGCTTCACAACATGCTTTAAATATTTCCTGCACCAGTCCAGACCACACTGAGAAGACCCAGTCACTGTGAACGCTTCTTACCTTGGCTGGCGAGGCACATTCAGCAAAATACACCCAACATTTTCAATCGCTCCTTGCGCCTTGAGTCCCAGCCAAATCCCAGATCAGCTAATTACCTTCTGCGTCTCCAGCGTCCCTTCTAGTTTCAGCTCGATCATTTTCTCACCGCTTCCCCTATTTTTTTTTTAAAGACTGTTGCTGGACCCTCGAAATGTTTATGGCAGCTGCATTTCTGAGCCCAGAAAGGGGAGGCAAACACATGCAGGAAAAAGAAAGAAAGAGAGACGCACACTTTGGTATCACTCGCACGGGGAGGTGCTGTGTGAAGTGTTACTGCTAATGAATCATTTCCCCTGATTAATCCCCACCCCGTCCCGGAGCTACCCCTCCAGCCCCTCTCTATGGTCCCCTAGGGGAAGGGGCCCATCCAGACCAACCCGTGTCGGCCCCACACCCCCTAAGCTCAGCACAGCCTCCCCCCGGCTGAGCTGCCCCAGCCCGGGAGCTCCAGCCCGGAGCTCCCCGCATCCCAGCGCCCGCCCCTAGGA
The DNA here is from genome assembly GCF_020497125.1 of Mauremys mutica. Lineage (NCBI taxonomy): Eukaryota > Metazoa > Chordata > Testudines > Geoemydidae > Mauremys > Mauremys mutica. The sequence goes on from NC_059095.1 coordinate 7,791,481, forward strand.
CGCTCCAGCTCCCGCCTGGAGTCGCAGGGAGAACCGGCTCGCTCGGGAAACTTTCCTCCGGCCCGCGGGCAGCGAGCAAACCCGCCCCACCGCCCCGGGCGCTGCGAGGAGCTGTCCAGCCCCGCGGGTGCTGCCTCTGGGGAGCTGTCCAGGGTGCTGATCCGCGCCCAGCGCCGCCTTGGGGCTCCCAGGACGCTGCCCGCCCCCCAGGGCTGAAGGAGGAGAGCAGCCCCCCCACCCCCCCGGGAAAGGTAAGTCCCAGTGTCTCTGCCCCTCAGCAAACCTAGCAGATTCCCTTCCTCCCTCCCAATTGTCTAATGTTAGCGGAGTTCGTCTCTTCTCCCCCCCTCACTGGGGGCGGAGGGAAGGAGTCAGCGGCAGATCTACACCCCCCCCCACTACTTCTCTACAAAAAGTCCTCACGCCTTCCCTCGCCTGGCCCTGCAGCCCACTCGCCCAGCAGCTCCCACGCCTGCCCCGGGCTCTCCCAGGAGGGCGTTAGAACCCCGTGGGAAAAAACAACTCACCTGTCCCTGAGGTCACCTTTGCAAGCCCAGGGTGCAGGAAAGCTGCCCTGCATCTGGCTGCGGGCTTTTATAGCCCGTTGGGGAGGCCGCTGGGAGGAGTGCCCGGGTGGGGGGCTCTTTATTCTGGCCAATGAGATCTTGCTTCTTATTGCCAATGCACAGATTACATCATAGATAGTAGCCTCTGCTTCAGCATAATAGTCTCCGCCCAGGGTGAGGGGCGGGGAGATGGGAATGATTGCAGATAGCAACAGGTCTGGCTGTCTCTCAGGGAGGCTGAGGCTGGCCACACTTGCCATTGGGTAGAGTTAGGCTGTGAATCTCCTCTGGCGGAAACTTGGGGGGCGTACGTGCAGGGAAAGATACACACGCAAGTAGTGCCAGTGAAGTCACTGTTCCCGTGTTTCAATTAAAGCTTAAGGGTTTTGCTAGATTGGACCAAAGTGCTCAGCACCTGGCAGGATCAAGCTATAGGCAGCTAGATGGATAGATAATCCCTGTCTCTTCCACTGGGCCACCGCCCTTCCCAAACATGTGCCCTTTCTCCCTCCAGCATCGCTGAGTCTACGTCCTCTCCCCCCCATTCATTGCTGTAGCCAACTCTCATTCTAACACTCTAATCTGTAGCCATAACACTGCCTGTGCTTATAAACGTATCCATCCCTCTGTCTCCTCCCAGAGCCACTGGGCAGGCTTGCGAAATCAGAGCTGAGGGGAGCTAATCCATTGGGTTCTCTTATAAACCTAGTGCAAAAAGGCAAGACAGCTGTTCCCTAGAGTCTAACTGCAGGACAAATCACCCTTCCAGACAAAATCCTTCCAACATGCAGCACGCACACCTCTCCGGGTTTGCCTAGATGGGGCCTGTCCACATCACTCTGTATTCAGAATAATTATTAATAGTAAAAATAAATGGTAATTAATCAAGATGGTCCTACCCCAGGTTTGGTCAACCCCAAACTTATGGAGGCATTTGAAATCTGAATCCACAGCTGAATTTTGCAAATGGCCCCTTTGCTAATAATGGGCTGAATGAAATTTGTGGAGTAAAAATTGTGCTATTCTGATGTGGGTCGAGTAGAATGAGCTCATTTCTGAGTAGCAATGAATGCTATTAATACTGATTAGAATAAAGCCAGCCACTCTGTCTCCTGCTTCTCTGTTCTGGCCTTCAATGCAACCGAGGGCTAAGGCTTTACACCCGAGAATGTGGTTTTTGTTGCTCTCTGAAATAACAGATGGCTTTGTGAAGCATGTACCCTTGCTCAGACATGATGCAGTGGATGCCCTAAGAGGCACAGACAGCGATTTTCTGAAAGAAGACACGGAGGCTGAGCTGTACCTGGTCCCTGGCGATGCATTAGTCATAGCACGAAGAGTGGAGACTGGTGTGCTGGGTGAAGAAAATGTCACAGCCTTGTCACAGTGTGTGTCTGGGAGTGAGTCTCATTCAGAGGGAGCCGAGTCCCGAGGGCCACAACCAATCTTTACCCCAGGCAAAGCTACCATGCATTTCAGGGGAAGCTGCTCAAGCTGGGATTTTCAAAGGCACCTAAAGGAGTTAGGCGCTCCAGGCAAAATTTCCAAAAGCACCTAAATGATTTAGGAGCATAAGTCCGCTCCCTTAGGGTGGCTCTGCAAATCCCAGCCTGAGTCTAATATGGAGTAAGACTCTCAGGATTTGATCCAGAGCCCATGGCTAGCATGGTATCGGGCGTCACACTCTAATTCTGAGCTGTAGCTAAGAGTTCTGCTCTGATTTCCCTCCAGCTTCTGGCATGCAGTGTTCTGCTATTGACTCAGCTGGAGAAGGACCCTGTTGGGGGTGGTGTGAAGAAATGGACCATTAGGAAGCACTAGGAATAAACCCACCAGCTCTGCATCTGTGACTGATGGCTACAGCACACGAGTGGGTGGGCCCACAGAAAGAATAAGGGATGTGGTAGCATAGCAGGTGCTTCCTTGCTGGCTCATTTGGCAGAAACCTGAGCTGTTGGATCAGGGTCCTAGTCGTGGGTCCCCAGCAAGCAATTTAACTAGTGATTTTGGCCAGTGATTCTGGGTGCCAAACCTGAGACAGCGGGGGCCTGATTTTCAAAGGGGCTGAGTCATGGGTGCTCAACTATCTCTGAAAATCAGGACCAAGGTGTCTCAGGCCAGGGAACCAAAACCAAATCAGAGGCCACTTTTGAAAACGTTGACCTGTGTTTTGCAACAGGCAGGACTTGTTGCAAACAGAGACCTGGAAACTCATAGCATCAGTGGCTTAGATTAATTTCCTCTGGTGGCCTTTCTTGCTTCTCACCCAACGTTTGCCCTGGGTGAAGTCCCCTTGGCTCATTTGCACTCAGGGTCTGTCTCCATGAGGGTGGGGGTGAGGATGGGACAGATTTGGTTTCTGAAGGGAAAGTCTGGCATGGACACAACAGGAAAGGTCGCTGTTTTACTGAATTATTTCAAGTTGTTTTCCACTCCCCGCTCAGAACAGCCCTGGAGGTTCAGGTAATTAGCAACCAAAGCTGGGGGTGGGTGGGGAGGGGAGATGGGAGAGAGCACGCTGGACTTTGGCCCCAGCTGACCTGATTCATACAACATGTCTGATTAATGCACCTGGTCACATGGCAGCTGCCAGCGACTTGTTGCTGGGCATCCAGAGGTTTCCAAGGGAACCGCTCCTTCTCCTGCAGAAGCTCCTCAACAAGTAAGGGAGAGCAGCAGTTCAGAGGGCCCTGTAAACCCAGCTGCATGGGAGAGAGGGGAGCAAAGGAGACGTTCCCTGCTACACTGAGATACCCCCAGTACAGACACCCTGTGCATGCAGGTCCCCGATGCAGAGAGACTCTGACACACAGAGATCCTGAACACAGAGAAGCTCCCAGACACACACAGACATCCCTACATAAATACACAGACCTCCTGCACACCCTCCCTGTACATCCACAGAATCTTTCCCTACACACCCACCCACCCACTGGCCATACTGGGTCAGACCAATGGTCCATCTCGCCCAACAGCCTGTCTTCTGACAGTAGCCGGTGCCAGATGCTTCTGAGCGAGTGAACACAACAGGGCAATTTATCGAGTGATCCATCCCCTGTCAGCTTCTGGAAGTCAGCGGTTTAGGGACACCCAGAGCGTGGGGTTGCATCTCTGACCATCCCAGCTAATAGCCATTGATGGACCTTATCCTCCAGGAACTTATCTAATTTGTTTTTGAACACAGTTATTCTTTTGGCCTTCACAAGATCCCCTGGCAACGAATTCCATAGGTTGACTGTGTGTTGTGCGAAGTAGCACTTTATGTTTGTTTTAAATCTGCTGCCTATTAATTTCATTGGGTGACCCTTGGTTCTTGTGTTATATGAAGGAATAAACAGCAGTTCCCTATTCACTTGCTCTACACGCCATTCATGATTTTGTATGCCTCCATCATATCCCTCCCTTAGACATTTCTTTTCCACATTTAACAGTCCCACTCTTTAACTGCTCCTCATATGCAAGCAGTTCCATCCTTCTCCTCATTTGTGTTGCCTTTCTCTGGACTTTTTCCAATTCTAATATATCCTTTTTGTGATGGGGCAAGCAGAATTGCATGCAGTAGTCAAGGTGTGGGAATATCATACACACACACACCCACCCCTTCCCTGCACATGCTCACACATCTCCCCTGCCCCAGACCCTACACAAAGAGACCCACAGAGACAGATACACGCAGAGACCCCACAAGCTTCATCCACTCAGAGGTGATCTCCTCCTCCCTCACATACTTGCTCACACACATGTTCAGAAACCCCACTCCCTGCACTCAGAGCCCCCCCTTGTACATGCACACGCAAATACATGCAGAGATGCCCCTCTGTACACACAGACCTGGAGACTTCACTCAATGCGCATGTGTGCACACACACACAATTCCCTTCCCTGACATACAGGTAAAGACTCCCCTACACAAACTGGCACAGAGAGCTCCCACACAGATGCATCCCCTAGCCACCCACAAGCCCCCTCCTTCCCTCATCCACATGCCGATAATGAGATTTCCGCATCACAGCCATCCTCCTGCACAACCGTGCACTCTTGCAAAACACCCTTGACTCACCCACCCCCCGCACAGACCCTCTGCCTACACATTCAGAGCCCCCCCCACTGTACACACACACACACACACACACACACACTCCCATGCACTGAGACCTCCATTGCACACATGCACACGCATATGTATACACTAGGGCTGTCAAGCGATTAAAAAATGAATCGCGATTAATTGCACGATTAATTGCACTGTTAAACAATAATGGAATACTATTTATTTAAATATTTTTGGGTTTTCTACATTTTCAAATATATTGATTTCAATTCAACACAATACAAAGTGTACAGTGCTCACTTTATATTTATTTTTTATTAAAAATATTTGCACTGTAAAAAAAACAAGAAATAGTATTTTTCAATTCACCTAATCAAGTACTGTAGTGCAATCTCTTTATCATGAAATTTGAACTTAAAAATGTAGAATTATGTACAAAAAATACCTGCATTCAAAAATAAAACCATGTAAAACTTTAGAGCCTACCAGTCCGCTCAGTCCTACTTCAGCCAATTGCTCAGACAAACAAGTTTGGTTACAATTTGTAGGAGATAATCCTGCCTGATTCTTGTTTACAATGTCACCTGAAAGTGACAACAGGCATTCGCATGGCACTGTTGTAACTGCCAACGCAAGATATTTACATGCCAGATGCGCTGAAGACTTGTATGTCCCTTCATGCTTCAACTACCATTCTAGAGGACACATGTCCATGCTGATGATGGGTTCTGCTTGATAACCATCCAAAGCAGTGCGGACCGATGCATGCTCATTTTCATTATCTGAGTCAGATGCCACTAGCATCTTTTTTGGTGGTTCGGGTTTTGTAATTTGCGCATCTGAGTGTTGCTCTTTTAAGACATCTGAAAGCAAGCTCCACACCTCATCCCTCTCAGATTTTGGACAGCACTTCAGCTTCTTAAATTTTGGGTCGAGTGCTGTGAGTATTATTAGAAATCTCACATTGGTACCATCTTTGCGTTTTGTCAAATCTGCAGCGAAAGTGTTCTTAAAACGAACATGTGCTGGGTCATCATCTGGGACTGCTATAACAAAATATATGGCAGAATGTGGGTAAAACAGAACAGGAGACATACAGTTCTCCGCCAAGGAGTTCAGTCACAAATTTAATTAACATGCATCATCAGCATAGAAGCATGTCCTCTGGAATGGTGGCCGAAGCATGAAGGGGTATATGAATGTTTAGCATATCTGGCAGGTAAATACCTTGCATCACTGGCTACAAAAGTGCCATGCGCACGCCAGTTCTCATTTTCAGGTGACATTGTAAATAAGAAAAGGGCAGCATTATCTCCCGTAAATGTAAACAAACTTGTTTGTCTGAGTGATTGGCTGAACAAGAAGTAGGACTGAGTGGACTTGTAGTCTCTAAAGTTTTACATTGTTTTGGTTTTGAGTGCAGTTATGTAACAAAAAAAATCTACATGTGTAAGCTACACTTTCATGATAAAGAGATTGCACTACAGTACTTGTATGAGGTGAATTGAAAAATACTATTTCTTTTGTTTATCATTTTACAGTGCAAATATTTGTAATCAAGATACTATAAACTGAGCACTGCACCCTTTGTATTCTGTGTTGTAATAGAGATCAATCTATTTGAAAAATGTAGAAAAACATCCCAAAGTATTTAATACATTTCAATTGGTATTCTATTGTTTAACAGTGCGATTAATCGCAATTCATTCTTTTAATAGCAGTTAATTGTTTTGAGTTAGTTGCATGAGTTAACTGCGATTAATCGACAGCCCTAGTACACACACACACCCCTCAGATTCTCTCCCTGGTACTCACACACTCAGAGCCCCCATGTTGTATGCACACACACACACACGCGCACACCAACCCACCCAGAGACCCCTCTATATACAGATACATGTGGAGACTTCTCCCAACACCCACAAGCACATGGAGACCTCTCCCAGCTCACGCAGAGTGGTGCTCTCACCCTGACACTCTCAGCACCAGTGCCTCACAAGCCTATCGCACGCCACACTGTGTCAGCAGGCCAACAGGCTCTCGATGGCAATAATAAAGTCCCTGAACTGGCAAACCCAGCTAGGCTGGTAAACACAAAGCACTGAATCTTTCATACGATGTGCGGAGATTATTCGGCTACGCTACACAATCTAACAACGGATTCTTTCTCCTCCCTTCCCTTGCCCCTGATGGAGGCCCCAGAAGGGTTTGCGTGTCTGCAATAGATGTTGTCACCAATAATTCCCCATGGTTGTTCCTACTGGCTCAGTTCCAGCAGTGCTAGCCGTGGGGTAAGCATGAGAATAGACAGGGATGCAGCTGTTATGGCCATTGTGCCATGAAACTCTCTATACACTTGTGCTCGCACCATTGCTAGCATGAGGGCGAATGGAAACGGCATACTACGGGTCAGATCCTCAGCTGGGGTAAATCAACATCGCTCAGTTGATTTCAACAGAACTACACTGATTTATGCCAGCTGAGGATCTAACACAAAATGTTCCAGGCCACAGACACACCCAGAACCAGGCGCTGAGCGCTTTCACCAGTTACCTTGCAGGCTTTCCTGTTATAGCCTGCTAGTCCTTCCCTGTCCCAGCAAGGAGACAGGCGCTCAGCACCTTGCCAGATCAGGCCTTCAAACGGCTTTCAAGGGATCTCCCTCCGTGACCCAGAGTCTGGTTTAGAATTGGGTGGCTAGGGGCAGCCCCAGTGCACCTGCCAGGATCCAAGAGAAAGAGTAACTTCCGGTGGTTTCAGCGACGGCTCATTGTATCCCACATTTGGGAGGACAGAGCTGGACCTGAGGGGTCTGGTTCTCCTGCTGCTTGGCCCAGTTTTACACCAGATTAGATCTGTGGAAATCAGTGGAGTTACTTCTGAGTTACACCAGAGGGGAGAATCAGGGCTGAGAGCATTACGTGGTGCAAAGAAACAAACAAATACTAACTGGATGGAGCCTCTCATTTTAAAGGGCAATATGTGTGTGTGTGTCCCCACCCCCATGAAGGTGCATGCATGAGGGGAACACCCAAGGCACCTCAGACTGGGCACCCTAAAAACCCAGGCACCCCAAATCTCTAATTGCTTTTGAAAGTTCAGCTGCCAATGTGTGTAATGTTTCATGGACAAATACCAAAAGGTTCCTGCCCCAAGGAGCTTACAGCCGATGTGTTATTGTAGGCTTATCGGTGTGCAAGAATGTGCTGCTATGCAGTGTATGTAGGTGCATGTGTTCAAGTGCATATTTGTGAAAACACATGAGTTTAATATACACACACTCATGCAATTTTGATAATACACACTTGTACTCATTGTGACAAGATGGCTGATGTAGTATGGTGGGTCCTGTGCTTGTCTTGGTGGGGGGGCTAAGATGCCACCCCTTGCCCCTGCTCTTGGGGCACCAAGGGTCCCACTAGTGGCCCAGGATGATAGTAAAGGAGGGAAGCAGGGGAGGGGTCTGGGTTTGCTCCTCACTAGGAGTCCCACCCCCTCTCAACCCCTGCGGGTCCTTACCCTCTTTGGGGGGGTACCTTCAGTCCTTAGACACTGGGGGAAGGAGTCTCCCTTACTCTGGCTTTCTGCTCTTCCAAGTCTCACAGCACACCTCCAAGCTCCAGTCCTCTCTCTCCTTCTTCCCTGACTGTTGGGAGCAGGGGGTTTTATTAGGTTGCTAACAGGGCCTTAATTGACTACAGGTGCTCCAATTAACCTGTAGCAACCCTCCCTAGTCTTCAGGGAACCACATCTTAATTAGCCGGCCCTAGGGTTTATATACTTCCCCTTGACCACTCTCCCACTACTCCCTGGCCCTCCTGTATCACATCACGCACACCCCCAACTGTATTAGGGATGCAGGTGCAGTAAGGTGGAGTTAATTTGGGAGTGTGCAAAACTGTTCATACATGGGGATTGAGATTACACATGTGAGTGCGCAGTAGCAATGTGAGTGTAAAGGTACAACTCTGCATTTTTTGTGTGGGGGAGTGCATGAGTGTGTACAGCAGGATTGTGTGTGTGGAGTGGGGCAGGGACATATTTGGTTCTGGGTGCATCAATGTTGGAGTGTGTATAATGTGTTTGATGCCTGTGCGGGCGCATCTGTGCTTCTGATTGTGGGTTGTGGGTGTGTTGGTGCAGGGGTGTGTGTGTGTGAGAGAGAGAAGTATAGTTTTGGGGAGGGATGTGCAAAAGGCAAGCAACTGTGTGTGTGTGTCTGTGCCCGGGTGGCACATGAGGCAGGCTGTTTTTGTACAGCTTTGTCTCGGTACTGTATTAAACTCCGTGTGGATGTGCTTGAACTTGTGACATTAAAAGCATGAGAGAGACAATGACCAGGAAGCAGTCATTCAGCCAAGCACACCTGTCCTTGGTTAAAGTTGTGTTTAACTCCCCGGTGCCAGACTCCCACGGTTGCTGAGGCAGTTAAAGAAAGTTAAATAAACACGATCGGCAAATCAGAACAGTGGGGACAACACTTTCAAAAGCAGCTAAGTGATTTAGGAGTCCTGTCCATTTTTGAAAGTGACTGAGGAGCCAAACCCCCCATTGACTTTCAGTGTGATGTAGACTCTTAAAGCATGGAGAAGATTTTGGAGATTTTACCCTAAATGATGTGCTAGGATTTTCATCCGACGCTAACTCCTTGAGCTCCTTTTGGAACACCCCAGCATCAGGGATGCTCATTTACACTGGGGTAAATCAGGATTAACTCAACAGGACCCAGTTGTGTAAAATATGTGTAATCAGTGAAAGGTGAATCAAGCGCCAAACAGTTAACTTAGGTTTTGCCAACACTGGGCTTGCTCCCATTAAAACCAGCTATTCAGAGGTTCCAGCACCAAGCGCTACCGTAGACAGGCCAAGCCGGTTTGAATAAGTGGTAAGCGGCACCAGTGCAAATGGCAGCATGGAGTGGCTTATCCCGTCTACACTAGGGGCAGGATTTTTCAGAAGCGCTCCGCCTTGGCCTCTCTCTTCTCCCATTGGCAGGTCAGCAAATGTCTGTTGAATAACTGGTGTGCATGGAACCAAGGGGTTTGACCACATCACAGCTGCCGCCGTGCGAGCAACAATCCCTAGCTTCATCTGCAGCGAGGGCTGGGCTAAGAGGTGTTGCTGGTATGGCTGGAGCTGTAATTTGGACACAGCCTGTGGCATACGTGTGTGAGCGTATGGAGCTGATTGTGTCTCCAGGCCTGACCCAGCCATGACTGCTGCTCCGGCATTTTATTTAGCACTGACGAGGTATTGGCTTTGCGGCAGGAAAGGCTAAATTCATTCCCACGGAGAGTCCTGGGAGCAAAGGCCGAAAACTTTCCGTCACTGTGTTTCCTAGAGATTTTTCTGACCGGGCTGCTCTCTGAGTCCGCTTCCCCCGCTGAAAAGCAAACTGTACAGAGAAAGGGGCCGGGGGGTCCCAGCACCGCTGGGGTCAGCGTGGAGACACTCTTGGTTTTCGCTGGTACAACCGAGTGCAGAAACTGGCCAACTGTGAATGAATCTGCTACAAGCCATGAAATTGGTGGTGATGAGGGCCGCTGCCTGGTAGCCGAGGCCGGGTCTGAAACCACAGCCTGGATCATCTGCTATTAGCAATTAGGGCCAGATGAATAATAATTGCTGTTGATATGACAGTATTACCTAGAGGGCCAGTGTTCCCTCTAATTTTTCCCACCCATTTGCGGAATGAGTTTTGTTATGTGCACCAATATGGAGGTGATGTGTGGCGGGGGTGGGGCCAAGGGGTTTGGAGTGTGGGAGGGGGCTCAGTGCTGGGGCGGTGGGGGGTGAGGGCTCTGGCTGGGGATGAGGGCTCTGGGGTATGACTGGGGATGAGGGGTTTGGAGTACAGGCTGCCCCAGGGCTACGGTGGGGAGAGAGGACTCCCCCCAGCTCTCTCTCCCCACAGCAGCACCTGGGCTGGGAGGGAGGGGTGCCTCTCCCCACCACAGCAGCTCTGGGGCTGGGGCTGCGGGATAGGTGCCTCTCCCGTGGCCAGGACAAGTCCGTGGCTGGGCTGGGTTGGGGACGGGGGAGGGGCGTGTCTCGTGGCTGGGCTGGGTTGGGTCCGCGGCTGGGGGAGAGGAATCTCTCCCCACTGCAGCCCTGTGCGCCCGCACGGCACTTAATAGGCTGCTGCGCAGCCACGCAGCTTAGGGGGACCTCAGGGCTGCAGCAAGAACAGTGACCCATCGTGCTAGGTACTGCACGTGCATAGTTAAAGACAGTCCCAGCCCCGAAGAGATTACAATCTAGATAGGCAAAGAATCAGTTACAGGCCCTATTTTCACATGGGAACCGAGGCGCAAAGAGATCTCGGGACAAAGAGGACAAGGTCAGACAAAGAGTCTGAGGAAGAAGCAGGAACTGAAAAGAGACCCTAGGCCAGCGCTTGTAACCACGAGACAAACCTTCAGTCCCAAATACGGCAGCCGGGTGTCCAGAAATAGGTATTTGGGGTTTCTAACAGCATTTGCTTTGCCCGTGTTTCTGCTTCTTTGGCATTTGCTTCCCCTGAGCATTCAAGCCATTGAGTTTAGCTGGGATGAATGGTCCCGGAGCTTGGGGAGGCCTCACTGCAGAACGAATGCATCTGAGGAAACCGCAACCCGATGGCAGACATTTCATGAACAGCCACAGTGGCTAAATTCATCAGCTAGATGATCTGTTGCAACTTATTCCCTGGGCTCTATGACGGATAAATTATGATCTGTTTTCCTGGGGGATTGGTTACCTTTGTGAGGTGTGCTCATTGGATCTGGGTGCTAACAGAGGGGATTACTGGACATGCTACGTGCATGGATAAGGCTCATAGACTCATAGACTTTAAGGTCAGAAGGGACCATTATGATCATCTAGTCTGATCTCCTGCATGGAAGGTAGAGCAGACACACATGTGCACAGGCTCGTTAAAACCTGGTGCAAACACATACATTCCCCTGCATACACGTGACTCTCTCCATATCGTGCAAGAGGCAGGTGGAGTCACGGTGACAGGGCCAGAAGCTGACCTCAGTTACACTGGTGTAAATCCAGAGAAACTCCATTATAACCAGTGGAGTTACCCCAGATTGACACCGATAGAGCTGCCATCGGGGCCTGGCCCACTGTTGCCGATACCTGTACAACGTTGCGGTGGACACGTGTGATCCGCTGTGCGATGCCGTGGCGTGTGCATATGTGTGTGATCCACTGTGCGATGTTGCGGCGCGTGTGTATGTTGTGTGTGTGTGTAAATTCTACAGGAATCAGCTTCTGGTGATCAGAATGGCCCAGAGCCTCCCTTATTTAACTCTGGTCTTTTCTTCATTCCTCTTTCTTCCCAGTTCTCATTCTCCCCCTTTTTTCCATACTCTCTTTCTCCCGCCACCTCTCCTTTTGCTCCACTCACATTCATCAATACCAAGGCCTTTTCTTTTTTTTTTTGGAATAGAATTATGAAAAATAAAGCCCTTGTTCTGAGCTGCAGCGTGTCTGCTGCCAGAGAGGGGTCTTATTCATTAAGGTAATGGTCTCATATGCATTTGGGTCTGTTATCAGTAACACTCCAAAGGAAAATGGGCTACTTAAACCTATTATATCACTTCTTTATTCACCATGTGCTGCCATTTACTCCTACATGACACTGGGCTCTAATAGCCCCAGTTCTGAGAAACCCTACGCATTAGCCACCAAGCAGCTCATTAATTCACTGGTTTTATTCTTGGGAAAATAGACTCCGACTGCACGAAAGCTCAGACACCGAGGGCTCAGCCGAAAAAGAAATGCTCTCCCGTGCCAGCATCCCTGTGCAACCCTCTTCCCTCCCCACCCAGCCCCGCGCCACACAGGACGCCCTCCGCTGGAGGGTGCGGAGACAGAACGAAAGACATTTGGAGCGAGTTCGAAGAGCGGGAGGGAGACAGGCAGACACGCTGCCAGTGCCAGCCTGTCATCAGACTCTTATTGGTATTCTGGTCATGCTTAGGACCCATGGACCCATGGCCAGGGACCAGGACCCGCACTGTGCAAGGCCCTGTACAAACACAGAACAAATAGAAGGCACATTTCCTGACTCAGTGCCATGCCCTTCCCCCTCCCCTTTTTCCTCACTGGAAGCAGCTAGGGGAGATGTATTGGCGACCTGGGGGTTAGAATAGGTCCCATCAGAAGAGGAACAAACCTATCCTGGCCGTGCTAAGGCCCAGCCGTGGGCAAGAGCACGCGGATGGCGTCCCAGCTGGCATTGGCAGAGCGCTGCTAAGAAGAGGTTTACAAGTTCCACAGTTGGAGAACAGCGTGTTGCAAGGGTTCCCCAGAGAAATTCTACTGGAGCTGCCGTTTGCATGAAGAGAGGAGCCCATGCCGTCTGCAGTCTGCCGGGGTGGCAGCTCCTGAGAAGGGGGGTACGTCGCTTGGCACAAAAGTTGCCGGCCCCCTGAGTGTGTGTGTATGTCCCAGAAGCTTCAAGCCTTGCTCTCCCCAGGTCTGAGAAAGGTCACATACCTCACCCCCTTGAGAGGGAGACCCTGCTGGCTGCAAAGAAGTTCCTTCTCCTGAGTCCTTCACAGCTGTAAACCAGGGGCCAATCGGCCAGATCATCAGCTGGTATAAATCAGCCTAGCTCGACTGGAATCCGTGGAGCTAGGTGGATTTACACCTGCTGAAGATCTGGCCCAGTAAAGTGACTCCAGTGTACCCGAGATTAGGCGCTGGCCGTGGCTGTTTGATGCAAGCCCTTGGCTGGCCACACTTTAATCCCAAGGCACAAATTGTACCAGGTGGAGACCTCCCCTCCTGCTTCCTCCCTTATGCTCCTACTCTGGGGGTTGCGAGCACTTGATCAGACAGAGAATTGAATGTTTAGATGATGGCAGAATTAATTCCAGGCAGGTACAATGAGACCTTCCTCGAGAGCCCTTGAAGGAAATGAAAGGCCCCTCATCCCAGCTCCGAGCCACAAATCCATACGCTCTGCCACTTCTTTTCAAACACACACAGCCTGAAAAAGCAGCCGCATCTGCTTCATGAAAGACAAGGACTCCGCTGAGAGCCCTGACTCCCTCGCCTGTCATTCTCCTGCCCGTGCCAGCCAAGTAGGCACGATGCCGCCATTGTCCTGGGTCTTTGGTCTCTGTGTCCCCAGCCTGCCTCCCTGAGTCAGGGACGTGGCAGACTCTGGAGAGCTGTGTGCGCGCCAGCTGTGTTCTGTGCTGATATTTCCAATTCCAGCAAACGAGGCCTTCTGGTCACTCTAGGGAGCTGGGCTCCTGCAAGGAAACTCGCCTGAATTCTGCTGCTTGCCTGCAGCAAACAGCCATCCTGGAAAAGACCAGGAGGAACGTTACATCCATCTCCTCCAAAAAGGCACCGACTTGAGATGAGCAGCAGCATGGTCTAGCAGAGGAGGGAACTAGCCTGCCATTAGGATTGCTGAGAGCTAGTCTTGACTCTGCCACTGATGTGCTGTATGTCCTTGAGCCCGTCACTTACCCTCCTTCCCGTTGCCTTTATCTGTTTGGATTAGGAGCTGTCTCAGACAATGATGCCTCTGCGCAGCGCCTGGCACAATGGGGCTCGGTTAGGACCTCTAGCTGCTACTGTAATCCACATGATAATAAGGAGATGTGGTTAAGCCAGAACGCCAGATCTGGTCCCCCTCAAACTTTGGGACGGTTCCTCTCCAGATCTGGAGAGTGGGTTACGGGCTCCCATGCCTCAAGGCTCAGAGACACGCAGCAAAGCTGGGCCTGACCTCCATGATGTCACTGATCCTCTTCAAATGCCACTGTGGAATCCCCCATCCCTAAAGAGCAGCCGGGTTTCAGGACAACCTAGGGTGATCATATTTGCCACCATGCGGGGCCAGCCCAAGCCCCCTGCCTGCCTCCTGCGCTGGACTGGCCTGAGCCGCTCACCACTCCCTGCCTGCCCACCATGCGAGGCTGGGTCACTGCTCACCCTGCCTGCCCCCCGCACGAGATGTTGCTGAATGGTAGAGCCCTGCCTCCCCCCCTGCGCAGGGCTGGCATCACTGCTCGTCCCACCGCAGGCCGGCAGCGCCGCCAGCAGCAGAACGCAGGAGTCGTTGTAAGGCTCAGCAACCCTGCCTCCGGGGCCCTTGTGCTAACCGCTAATGCTCCCTTTGCTGGCGCTGCCACTGAACATTATCACCAGCATCAAAACTCCAGCTGTCCCTTCCCCTTCCTGCACTGAATGGAAAGCTGGGTAGAGATAACAACCCGCTGCAGGTGTTTGCCAGGGGCGGGCCGGAGTATCTTGTTACCACCTGTGCCTATCTCCCAGCCAAGGCAATCCCCTTCCCTGCTGGAAAGGAGGGCAGAGACGCCGATAGACAGGAGGGGAAGCTGGGTGCAGGATCCTTCCAGGATCAACCCCAAGAGACTTCCATTTCTGTCTCTGTGAGCGATTTCTCTCTCCCCTTTCAACCCGGCTCCTGGCTGGCGCATCTGGCTAGCAAGCGAATACGCCAGCAAATACCTGCCTGCCAGATGTGCACAGCTGTACGCAGGCCACGAGTGAGCCATCTGTGGCCCATCCAGCGGTGTGTGCCAGTTGCGTTATGCGGGTGGCTTAAAGAGAAAGTCTAAGCGTGCGTTAGAGGAGGGGAGTGGGGCTCGGGAGACTTGCAACCGAATTCTCCGCAGCAGGGTTAGTGCTTGACGCAAAGAGAATGAGGTGCTCAGAATGATGGTGATGGGAGGCCACAGAGGCGCCTTAGTCAGACGGACCCGTTTAGCTCCAAGTGGGAAATTGCATTTCTGCTTTTAAAAGAAAAGCTGCAACGACATTGCAACAGGGTAAAAAGAATAAAATCAAATCCACGCTGATGAGGTTAAAAGCCCTGGTGAGCAGAGCCGGGCAGACGCACAGCACAAGCCGCCCAGGGAAACCAGGGCTGATAAAGAACCTGCCGCGGAAAGGAAATGCGATTACCGGCCTGATCCTGCTTCCAACCTGTTCTTTTGTGTCTAAACCAAGCAGGTCACGGCGGGTGCACGGCTGAAGGCTTGGATTTAACTCTCCCCGCGGGTACGTTCTCACCTGGGACCTGCAGCCAGCTCCTTGGCCAGCGTGACGCCAATGACATCAACAAATTATTGCTACAGGAGGGAATTTGGCCCTCGCTGTGTCACCCCGGCACACTGTCGTGTTCTCGCTCCGGAACACATCATGGGGTGTGTGTGTGTGTGACATAAAGGTTTTATCAGCGCTCCCCTGGGACAGGCTGTATGATTCCCTCGTGGCAGTGCCCGTCTCAAGCCATCCTGCCGCATCGCAGCATCCTCTGTTCTCTTTCCCCCTCACCCTAGCTCAAGCTTACCCAGAGACCTGCATGGAAAGCAGTGTCAGGGCTGCCCCCCCAACCCCCCATAGCGTCTACTTTCACTGCCCCACCTGAGGCTTGTTTTCTCTCTTGATGCCTCTAATGAAGCTAAGTGGCTGCCACTTGAAAGTTTCCACTTCCTGCCTCAGGGCTGATTGCTGCTGAACTGGTAGCGGCAGCATCCCAAGGCCTAGCCTCAGTGGATGGTGACCCCCAGGGAAGGGGATACGGGAGTGAGCCGTGCCCTCTGCTTACCAAGGGCCATTAGAGCACTGCCTGCCTGACCTAGGGGCCTAGGAGACGGGGGGCTCGGAGGCCCGGTGTCTGGGACCAGGGCATATAGGAAACATGCACTAACGCACGGATGCATGATCTCCTTTGACATCCTGCACGGCTCATCAGCTGCGCATTGACGTTACAGGCTGGAACCAAGAATAAGCAGGGAGGCTTTGCTGGCAGCGAGGCACCAATTCTCCACCGGCACTTGGCAGAAGGGAGACTGGATTCTCTGCTGTTCGTGTGTACGTGTAGCACGGCTGAGAGACGCTGGATGTGGTTCTCTGTCTATCCAGTGAACTGGTGCATAAGAGGCAGCTTCAGGGTAAGAGCTCCCCGCTTCCCTCCACACACACACACCCGCCCTGCTAACTCACAACTTGGCCTGGAAGGACCCACTGCTACTGGCCATTCATGGCCCATTCAACCCTGAGGCTCTCTTTTAAGATGACTCACAATGAGGATAGGGCAGCAGGTGGCAGTCGGTGGCACTGGGTCTTTATTGCAGCCAGTCAGGTTGCAGTGGGGGCATCGGTCGACCGGACTGTGAACGGAGACACTCGTTTCATGCCACACACAGAGGGTGGGACTTGGTGTCTGTGGCATGTCCCCCCGTGAGCTGCATCCATCAGAGATGGACGCTGAGGGAGGGAGGTGCAGTTTGATCTGTTTGCACGAGTCATAAGAACATAAGAACGGCCATACAGGGTCAGACCAAAGGTCCATCTAGCCCAGTATCCTGTCTGCCGACAGTGGCCAATGCCCGATGCTTCAGAGGGAGCGAACAGAACAGGGCATCATCAAGTGAGCCACCCCCTGTCATCCATTCCCGGCTTCTGGCACAACATGTTTGCAAATATCTCTTGCCGAAGGTGAAAAGACAGAGGAGGCAAGGCAAGACCCCTGGCACAAAGGAAGAGGGAGTGAGAAATGCGAGGAAAAAGAGAGAGACGCGCACACATGTGTATATCTAGCTATCGTAGGGGTTTATCCTGCCATCCAGCACCATGGTATCTGGGCACCTTCCATATTAAAAAAAGAGCAATAGCGAAGTCCTTTGTAGACTCCATGCATCTCTGGCACGTCTCCCTTTCTGGGGTCAGAACCCTGCTGGTGGGGGGGAGATTTTCATTTTCTCATTTAGATTTTATCCATTCCCTTGATTTGGATTTATCCTTGTTGGTTGGTAAGGGATCACTGGGGAGCAGGGGGCAGTGCGGGGGGATCACTGGGGAGCGGGTGGGTAGTGCGGGGGGATCACTGGGGAGCAGGGGGCAGTGCGGGGGGATCACTGGGGAGCAGGGGGACAGTGCGGGGGATCACTGGGGAGCAGGGGGCAGTGCGGGGGGATCACTGGGGAGCTGGGGGCAGTGCGGGGGATCACAGGGGAGCAGGGGGCAGTGGGGGGATCACTGGGGAGTGGGGGGGCTGTGCAGGGGATCACTGGGGAGCAGGGGGCAGTGTGGGGGGATCACTGGGGAGCGGGGGGCAGTGTGGGGGGAATCACTAGGGAGCGGGGGGCAGTGCGGGGGGATCACTGGGGAGCAGGGAGGGCAGTGCGGGGGGATCACTGGGGAGCGGGGGGCAGTGCGGGGATCACTGGGGAGCAGGGAGGGCGGTGCGGGGGGATCACTGGGGAGGGGGGGACAGTGTGGGGGGATCACTGGGGAGCGGGGGCAGTGCGGGGGCATCACTGGGGAGCAGGGGGGCAGTGCGGGGGATCACTGGGAAGCAGGGAGGGCAGTGCGGGGGATCACTGGGGAGTGGGGGGCAGTGGGGGGGGATCACTGGGGAGCGGGAGGCAGTGCAGGGGGATCACTGGGGAGCGGGGGGCAGTGCGGGGGATCACTGGGGAGCAGGGGGGCAGTGCGGGGGATCAATGGGGAGCGGGGGGCAGTGCGGGGGATCACTGGGGAGTGGGGGGCAGTGCGGGGGATCACTGGGGAGCAGGGGGGCAGTGCGGGGGGATCACTGGGGAGCGGGAGGCAGTGTGTGGGGGTCACTGGGGAGCGGGGGGGCAGTGCAGGGGGGATCACTGGGGATTGAGGGGCAGTGCGGGGGGATCACCGGCTAGTGGAGGGGCATCGGTGTTGTGCGTGAAAAGAACAGGAGTGCTTGTAAAAGCAGCAAAGCGTCCTGTGGCACCTTATAGACTAACAGACGTTCTGGAGCATGAGCTTTCGTGGGTGAATACCCACTTCGTCGGATGCAAGTAGTGGAAATTTCCAGGGGCAGGTATATGTATGCAAGCAAGAAGCAGGCTGGAGATAACGAGGTTAGTTCAATCAGGGAGGATGAGGCCCTGTTCTAGCCGTTGAGGTGTGAAAACCAAGGGAGGAGAAACTGGGAGGAGTCCTTGTGGCACCTTAGAGACTAACAAATTGATTAGAGCGTGAGCTTTGGTGGGCTACAGCCCACTTCATCGGATGCCTGCAGTGGAAAATACAGTAGGAAGATACATATATACACAGAGACCATGAAACAATGGGTGTTACACACACACTCTAAGGAGAGTGATCAGTTAAGTTGAGCTATTACCAGCGGGAGAGAAAAGAAAAACTCTTTGTAGTGATAATCAAAATGGCCCATTTCCAGCAGTTGACAAGAAGGTGTGAGGAACCGGGGTGGGGAATAAACATGGGGAAATAGTTTTACTTTGTGTAATGACCCATCCACGCCCAGTCTTTATTCAAGCCTAATTTTGTTGTGAGTGGGGGCAAGGCTGTTCCAGGGGGTTTGCAGCATTCCCAAAGGCAGGGCCGCCCAGAGGGGGGGCAAGTGGGACAATTTACACCAGCAGGGGGTTTGGCCCAAGGAGCCTCTATCCATAGCCTGCGCAGCCTTTATTTGGGAGGTGGTCTGCAAGGGGCCAGGGGTGAGATCCTGGCCCCATTGAGGTCCACAGGAGTTTTGCCATTGACTTGGCAGAGACGGGATTTCACCGAAGTGACTAGGAGCAAAGGCTGCCCTTTCCCCAAGAGGCCACTGATTCTCCCTTTCTGGCTGTCTGGACGTCCTGGGCCTGATTCTGAGCAGCTGCAACTCCAGAGGAAGTCGCCCGAAGCTGCGGGTGCCTGGCGTAGTCTGAAATCCGGCCCTCCAGGTCTCAGGCGGCTCCTGTCGGCTGCTGGCCTGTCTCCAGGATCTGTTCAAGCCATTTCCTCAGGGCCCCGTGGAACGGTGGCATCAACCATCTTCAGCAAAACTCCAGGATAAAACAGTTTACCCTAAATCCAGCTGCTGAGCCAGGGGCTTCCTTGGGAGAGTCCCCCTGCTCCTGGCTGCTCCTCCTCATCCCTCCTACAGGCCACCGGCTCCAGGGACCTGGTTCTTACGGCTCCCCCCTCAGCTGAGCTCTTTCATCCTGGATACCAATCCCCTGTGCTCATGAGGCAATCCCCCAGCTCCTTGCAAACTCAACAGGGCTTTGCCTCAGAACTGGGCTGGCTCTGAGGCTCGGTCCCCGGGAAGCTTGGTTTCCCTGCGAGTCACCCTGCTGACACCAAGGATAAAGTAAACAAGATTCTGCTCCGCTCTACGGAGAGGGGCTGCTCAGGGGAGACCATCTGCTCCAGTCTTGAGCCCCGGGCCTCCTCCTGCTAGGTGTCCGGGTAAGGAACTGCCACAGACTTCAACGGGGGGGTCGCAGCATGACTGGGTCCTTTCCCGGTGAGGTGAGGAGTGACCAGAAGTCACCAGACGCAGTGCAGCATTCTCCAAGACTGAGTCTCTGGGCTTGGAATCTGGAGAGCCATGGCCCTTGGGGTGACCTCTCTGTCTCCTCTCCCCATCACCCTCTCCCTCATTCATCTTCCTTCACTGAGTTGCTTTCCTTCTCGCCATCCTTTCCCTCTCCCTTTACCTACGCTCCTTCCCTCCTTCCTCTGGGATGCACCAGCATCACCCTGCTGAAAGGCCATTTAATGAACCACCATTCCTTGCATGGTAACAGCTGGTCACTTTTCAGCCCTTCCTGGTGACACCGGAATGGGTGGGACCCAAAGGCCAAGGGGAGGCCATTAGAACCCGAGAAGCGACAGAAAGGCCTGGGGAGTTAAAGAGGGGGAAGGAGGAAGGGAGAAATGAAGGAGAGAGAGGGGAAGAAGAATGACAATGAGAAGGGAGAGGAGAAGGAATGAAATGAGAAGAGAAAGATGCCAGGAATATAATACATTCAACTAGTCGTAACGCCTAGACCATCATCAGGGCACTTTTCAAACAGCCCCCTCCCGAGGTAGGTCACTGTCAGCGCAATTAGAGAGTGACAGAGCCCGGAGAGGAACCCAGGAGTCCTGGCTCTCAGTGCCCTCGCCCTGCCTCTCGATTCTCTTTTGACCCAGCTAGACTCTCCTTAAGCTGGCGAGGTTGAGGGGGGGAATGCACTAGAGCTCTCTGCTTAATTAGTAGCAATAGCTGAAGCACTTGAGAGACAAAGGCTCATCTCTGTCTGCCCCACTTTCACCAGCACTTGGGAGCCAGGGGTGGGGAGCAAACTGCTTGGAAGCCAGAAAGCGCCCTGGATTCTGTCACCATGGCTGCACAGACACAGCTTCTGTTATCTACAGAGAGAGGAACAAAACCCTCCTCCCGCCCCCTTCCTGTCTCAGCTGCAGCTGATAAAAGAAGGAAAAATAAACTAAAACATCAGGAAACAAACAGGCAGGGAATAAATCAGGCTCCTTCAACACATGTCCTATTTACATGAGGGGCCTTGGAACCGCTGGGCGTGCTTGGTGCAGGGATTTATATTTCAAAACCAGGCTAGCAATCCAGCCTTGCCAAGCACTGGAGTTTCAACAGTCTGCAGCCAGGTCCCCCAAAATCAGGAGGTTGGTTTAAAAATCACGAGGGTTTAAAAAAGACCCACAACATATATGGGGTCCCTTTTATTTGACTTCTGGTTTTGGAACCTTTAGGGTTCGCATTTGTCTCTACAACCCCAAGGGGCAGAAATGAGATTTGGGTGTACCTCACATGACACCAGGGCTTTCAGAAATACTGCGCGGCTTGCGATAAACCCGTGAAAACTGGCAACTCTGTAATAGCCACAGATTCATAGAACTGAGGCCAGAAAGGACCATTATGATAATCTAATCACACAAGAAAGTTGCATCCAGTGACTCATGCATCAAATTTAACTTCTGGTTGAACTCCAGCATGGCTTTAAGAAAGTCGCCCAGTCTCAGGTTAAAGAATTCAAGTGACGCAGGATCCACCAAATCCCGACGTAAATTGTTTCAATGGTTAACTATCCTTGTATGGCCCGGCTCCACCAAAGTATTTAGACTCCTAACTTCCATTTCCTGGCTTCGGTTCTAGCCACGGGAACGTTGCGTGTATGTGAAAGGCTTTGCCTGTGTTAAATGTCTGGATCTGTTTTTCCTTTGGTGGAAAGTGCCCTGCCTCCGCACACACATTTCCTCTAGTTAATGTTTCTTTGGTCCTCTAGCAATGCAGCTTCGCCCCCGTTGTTCCAATCTGGGGCATGAGAGACGTCAGTGGGAGATTTATTAAGAGAGGCCTCGCAGGAGTGAGCCCTTGGCTCTTAAAACTCCCCACTAGTAAGCGGACTCACCTACATGAACTGGTTTAGTTTGCAGATTTCAGATCATAACAACAACTCATCAGGCCAGACAGCCTTCCAAGATCAGGTTCTTGTAAATATCTCTGGCTGCCCTGATATCGCCACAGAAACGGCCCTGTTCTCCACTGCCGGATAAACAGTCACAAACGTTCGTAACCCCTGTTGTAATAATACAAATTATTTGATAGCCTGGTCTGGGTCTGGAACCAAATTTCCAAGGCCCAAGAGCTGGACCCATGAGGCTATTTTCACTAGGTTGCTGATTCTCTCCAAGGTCCATCCATCAGCCCAGAGCTAAGAACAAGGCTTCATAGAACCTCAGACGCACAACATGGGAATAGATTTATTAGATCATCCAACATGGGAAGGAGTGGTATCCAAGGGGTTAATTTTGGGGACTGTCAATCAAGCTGGGTTCTAAACCCAGCTTTGCCACTGACTGGCTGTGTGACCTTGTGCAATGTCTCTGTACCTCCATCTCCTCTGCTGCACAGTGGGGATAACAGACCGGTGCTTCACAGCGGGGTTGTGAGGCGCAAGGAATGAAAAAAAGCTGGCTGGGCAATTGGAGATCTTCAGAGGGGGTGGAATCCATCCCCATGCAGAGGGACCAGAACAAGATCTACGGACCCGTAAACTCTACAGCCCAGATTCTCAAAGATGTTTAGGTGCCTAATTTCCACTGATTTCCTAACTACTTCTGAGGATCGGCCTACTTGATTCAGGGGAGAATTTGCTCTGCAAAGGAGTGAATGTCTTTCCCGCCCCCACCACTTACTGGTCAAGGCCGCAGACTGCAGTTGCCATCTCGATTGACTCAGGAGTCCCTGGCTAAGCATGGAAAGAGCAGGGTTGGCTTATCAAGGAGCAGGGTGTATTTTTGACCCAGCCCATTTTGTGCAGTCCATGCGGCCCCTTGTCTTTTTGTTAGAATAATTTTTTATTGCAATATGTCCCCTGCTGCACCCGCCCCCTGTGCCACTTGCCTGGTCAGTCTTCTTTCCTTTGTCTGCCCCCTCCGTGGTCGTGTAACTGCTATTGTTCAACCCCTGCAACTCAAAAGCCAGCCTGACCTAATTTGAATCAGCGCTATTGAATCCTTTCTTGTTTTATCTCCCGGCACAAGGGACGTGCTCCCAGTTCCATGGGCTAATTGGGGGTATTGTGAAGGCAGCTTTGTCTTTCATCCCCGGTTGTCAACTTCCCTGCTTGATGGGGCTCTGAGCTCCCCTGAATGTCTCTCCGCTCTCCTGTAACAAATCATGCCGACTGTTGGGGAGTCGGGGGGGGGACGACTTTGGAGCCATTACGGTTTGTCACTGAAACAAAGCAGAGCATGACACTGTTCATTACACCAGTGAAAAAGCCAATTTAGAAGGGGGTAATTCAGTCAGTGCAGTGACTGGAGCAATACACAGGGTCATTTCCCCCTCACATCTAAATTATCCTCTGCTTGCTCTCTTACTGCTGTTTATACAACATTGAGAGGCTTGCAATTGAAACAGACAAAAGGCAGGAGGGGAAACCACCTGCCCATGGTCACACAGCAGAACCGGAAAAGATTCTAGGTGTCCTGATTGCCAGACCAGTGGCCTACCCACTGGGTAGCACCACCTCTCTCTGTCTCACTCTTTCTCATTGAGCCCGTCTAGATTATGAAACTGACCAGAGTTAAGCCTGTTTATTGAACGTGGCTAGAGTGATTGCAATGGGGTGTTGGTCCTTGTGGTCCCTTCGTGCCTTTTTGGGGGGGGCCTGATTCTGCTCTTACGACTGCTGCGGGGAATCGGATCCGCTCGTGCCCTGCCATCGCCTGGGCTGTGCTGCCTGTGCGAGGCGCAGCACAGACGCTGCCCTGTCCTTTCTCTGAAGTGTTCACTTATTCTTGGAGTTAAATGAGTCTTTGTGGCGTGGTTTGAAACCATCTGGTCTTGTCCAGGTTGATCTTCTCCCACCAGTGGTCTAGTGCCGCTGCAGGTGGGAACACTCATCTGGCTTCTGTTTCTTTCACCACCTTGTCAGCTAGATGGGCTACACTATTGCTGTCGCGGCGGTGAGCCCCACGGGGACTACGCTGGCAATAGTGGGATTCTGGGAGGCATTAACAAAAATGCTAATGCAGACAAGGTCCCACGGCTTCAGTGTGGCTATGGAACATAATTTAAGATCCAGGTCCTACCGCAATCTGAAACCACGTTTGCAATACTGCCAACCCCCAGACTCATGAGCCAGGCCCTCAAAAATCACGAGATTGTTTTAAAATCTCATGATTTTTAAGCCAAACTGATATATTTTTGTGTGGTTCTTTTGATTTGCCTTCTGGAATCTGAGCCTTTGGGATGCGTTTGCATCACATTTGCAAGCTTTTTTCTGCAGCCACCAGGGTGAGAAACTTACTTTTTTTAAAACACGAAAGCCAAGATCCTTATGTAACCTCATGACTGCAGGAGTTGGGGCTTTAAGAAAAACTCCAAAAATTGTGAGCCTCACCATGAAATCATGAGCTGATTTGCAGATGATGCAAAACTACTCAAGATAGTTAAGTCCAAAGCAGACTGCGAAGAGCTACAAAGCGATCTCACAAAACTGGGTGACTGGGCAACAAAATGGCAGATGAAATTCAGTGTTGATAAATGCAACGTAATGCACATTGGAGAACATCATCCCAGCTATATGTATAGAATGATGGGTCTAAATTAACTGTTACCATTCAAGAAAGAGATCTTGGCGTCATTGTGGATAGTTCTCTGAAAACATCCACTCAATGTGCAGCAGCAGTCAAAAAAGCGAACAGAGTGTTGGGAGTCATTCAGAAAGGGATAGATAATAAGACAGAAAATATCATATTGCCTCCAAATAAATCCCTGGTACTCCCACATCTTGAATATTACATGCAGATGTGGTCGCCCCATCTCAAAAAAGATATATTTGAATTGGAAAAGGTTCAGAAAAGGGCAACCAAAAATATCAGGGATACGGAACAGCTTCTGCATGAGGAGAGATTAAAAAGACCGAGACTTTTCAGCTTGGGAAAGAGATGACTGGGGGGATATGATAGAGGCCTATAAAATCATGACTGGTGCAGAGAAAGTAAATAAGGAAGTGTTATTTACTCCTTCTCATAACACAAGAACTAGGATTTACCAAATGAAATGAATAAAAAGCAGGTTCAAAACAAATAAAAGGAAGTATTTATTCACACAACGCAGTCAACCTGTGGAACTCCTTGCCAGAGGATGTTGTGAAGGCCAAGACTATAACAGGGTTCAAAAAAGAACTAGATACATTCATGGAGGATAGGTCCATCAATGGCGATTAGCCAGGATGGGCAGGGATGGTGTCTCTAGCCTCTGTTTGCCAGATGCTGGGAATGGGTGACAGGGGATGGATCACTTGATGATTCCCTGTTCTGTTCAGTCCCTCTGAAGCACCTGGCATTGGCCACTGTCAGAAGACAGGACGCTGGGCTAGATGGACCTTTGGTCTGACCCAGTCTGGCCGTTCACTGTGTTTGTCACTGGCTCAGGGATCACACTAGGTGACTGAACTCCCAGACAAGGTCATATTTCTTAAAAGGTCCTTAGTGAATGGAGCCTTCTTTAGAAAAGATGTTCAGGACAATGTCCGGGAGGGCAGCCCTGATGGTGGCAAAAGGCTTTGGTTCAGTCTGTCTCTTCACTGGCAGATCTAGTCATTCGGCCTCAGATCCAGTCAGGAGCATAAGTAAATTTAAGCACATGACTGGCCCCACTGAAGTCTACAGCTCCCAGTGAAGTCGAAGGGACTGCTCATGCATTTAGAGCTGAGTCACTTGTGTGTAAGTGCCTTCCTGGATCAGGGCAAGGGCTGATGTAACTAGGTATGGAGCCCAGGTACCCTGGTGCCAGGTGAGACAGAAAAGCCTAGATAGATAGATTAATTTAGTCCACATGTGAGTCTCTCTGATGAGTCACTCTCCAGCATACGGTTTTCTTTTCTATAATTGCGCTGGCAGTGGATTTCTGCAGGCATTGAAACGTGTCCTTGAGGAGCGTAAAGCTATAGATACGGCCTCAGCGCCAATCTCACCAAGACCTAACTGAATAGATGTCCCTGGAACCAGGTTCACTTTGACATACACTGGTAGGTGTTCAAACAGCCGCCTTCATCTCGGGGCTGTTCCCCAGCAAGAGCTGCACTCACTGATACAGAGACACAGATCCAAACATTCCAGTCTGAGAGGAGGAGCTGGTTTCCTCCTCTTGCCCACCGGTGTTCACACATGGACTTTGCGTGCATGTCCCGATCGGGGAAGAAGTGGTTAGAGGAGATCGGTGCTGGGGTATGTTGCATGCACAATACTGTGCAAGCTCTGATTTCCAACAGGAGGGATTTTTCTTGTGATGAGTGGCAGTTTCTTTTTATTCTTCATCAGGCCTTATAGCCCAGCAGGCATCAAACTGGTGCAAGGAAGCGCAGCTTTAACTGACCTTGATGGGGTTGCCTCTACTTATATCCAGCACTGAGGCTGGTCCTTAGAGCTATCCGTACTTTTTGGCGCGGAGGTCTGATTGGGCTGGCTCACAGCAATTCAGTGAGCTATTACTTTTCCTGGGATGAGGCTTCCACTTGTGCTCCAGAATCCAAGCTTACATGTATTAAAATAAAATAATAATAATAATTCATAATGATAATTAAATTGTCAACCCTTATGGCGGCAAAGAAAACCTTCAAAATGTAAACTGATGCAGTGACCTCTGCCTGAGTCTGTCAGCTGCCTGAAACAAGATCTCTGAAACAGGTGTGAACCATCCCTACTGTCTGCAACTGAATCAACACTGCAATTAACACTGAAGTCTAATGTCAGCATTAACTAGTTCACTGCTGACCAAAGCACGTAAGAAGGCGAGAGATGACTGTATTACGGAGAACTGAGTGGCCTCAAGTGGAGTGAGTGGAGCTTGGGCTGTGGGTGGAGCTTGGGCTTTGGGCGGAGCTTGGGAGAACACCTCCACTCATGTTTGTTTCACTCTCAGTATTGCCAACCCTTTCAACACTGATCCATGTTTAAAAATGCTGTCAGTCCCTCCCCCACCGTCCAAAAGCATGAGTTTGGCTTGAAAATAAATCATGAGATTAAAAAACTAAAATAACATAAAAGTTTGGGGTCTTTTAATTTCTCTTCAGATTTCTGAGCCTGTAGTTTAGACAATGGTTGTGTTTTCATGGTTAAGTGGCTCACACACTGGACTGGGATACAGGAAACATGAGTTCTTTACTTGGTTCTACCACTGGCCTGGGGGGTGACCTTGGGCAATTCACTTCCCCTCTCTGCCTCAGTTTCCCCATCTGTAAAATGTGGATAATGATGAGGACGCTTTGAGCTCTACTGATGAAAGGTGCTATAGAAGAGCAATCTGGTATTATTATTCATGCTTCTCTTTGCAGCTGTGAGGGCTAGGAACATATTTTTATTTAAAAAATTATATGGAAGCTGAGATTCTCATATAGTTGCATGATTCCAGCAACTGGGGCTTTAATAGAAATACCAATTACTGTGAAACCCGGTAGAGCTGGCAACATTGCATGGTGAGGCCTTAGGGTGACCAGATGTCCCTATTTTATAGGGACAGTCCTGATTTTTGGGGCTTTTTCTTATATAGGCTCCTATTACCCCCCACCTCCTGTCCCGATTTTTCACACTTGCTCTCTGATCATCCTATGAGCCCTGGTTGTGCAAATAACCTGTTGGGTGACCTTGGGCACCTCTCTGAGCCTCAGTTGCCCCATCTGTAAAATGGGGTTAGTGGCACTGACCTCCTAAGTAAAGGATCCTTTGAGCTCTATTGAAAATGAGGTAGGGGTTATTATTATATTGTGCCCAGTCCTGCTAAGGGTTACCCTGGTAGTGCTGCGTGGTGGCCACGGAGAGCAATATTAGGCCCACGGTGTACTGGAGCAGCTCTGTTTGCAGGCAGGGCTTCTGCCCAAGAGTGTTGGAGCAGGCAAGGGAGTTGGCCCAGGCCTGAGTGGGCTGCTCAAGTCCTCTGAATCTCAGCCAGGTCTCCAGCGCTGTCCTCCTGGCTGGCTCCATGCCTCTGATTCCGCCCCTCGGGACACCAGCAGAACTGCCCCCAGCTTCGATGCGGCTGCAACGGAGGCTGAGTTGCTGCCCATACGGAGCTCCCCTTCTCTTCCCCCTTCTCTAGCGGCAGGTCCCTCACTCCTTCAACCCACCCTCAGAACTCCCCCAAGCCCCCTCCACATCTGCAGGATCCCGCATGACTGCCTTCCCTCCCAGGGTCTTGCTCAGAAGGCCAAGGACGGACTCTTGCTGCTGCTGTCGGTTGCTTGGAACTCTCTTTCCTGAGCTGCCGGATCCTTGTTCTGCAAGGAGGGGAAGGAAGGCCTGTCCTATATTTCTGCTCTTCTGCCGACACCTGGTGGCAGCTGCATCCACACTAGCGGAGGCTTGGAGGCGGGTGGGTTGCTCAGGGATAGCACACACGAGCCATGCAGAATGCAAATTAATCAAAGGAAAATGCAAAGCTGAGACTCCCTGCCAGGCTGGCAGACAAATGAATCAAGCTGCTGGAATCACAGGAGGTTGTGAGTATACCATTTCGGGCTAGTCACTTCTTCCATAGATGCCCTTTACTCCGCGTGGGTTGGAATGGCTCAGTGGGCTGCTTACAGGCCTGAAGGCAAGGGGCTGGGGCTGGTAGCGGAGTGGAGGATATGCATGGAAGATGCCTACTCCGGCCAAATTTACAAAGTGGCAACTTATCCTAATTTTCAGAGGAGCCCAGCACGATGCAGCGCCCGATTGCTTCCTTTGGAGCTTGTGGGTTCTCAGCAGTTCTGAAAATTGGGGGTCTCAGGCTAGGCACACAAAATCCTTGGCCTCTGTGATTCTGAGCTGGGCTTGTCACGAAGGGCCAGGATCTGTAGATTACGTGCACTTTAAGCCCTCTGCAATTGAGAGGTACTGGGTGTTGAAAACCCCTGTGTAAATATACGATATGCCAATACCACGGGATGAATCCTGGAAGACAGCAAGCACCCTCATTTCCCATTGATGTCAACAGGAGCGGAGTCAACTCTTCCCAGGATCACGCACATATTGCTCTTTGTAGTTATTACTAACAATTACTATATTATACTACTCATTAATTACAATGGCCCATATTCAACCAAATACATGCCCATGTGCTTAACTTTAAGCACGTGCTGTGTTGCCAACCCTTGCAATTTCACAGTATTTGGTGGTGCTTATTTTTAAACCCTCAGCTCCTGAAATCAACATGAGACTTTCAATTTTCATTTAAAAAATATGTTTCTTGCTCTTTCAAAGAAAACCTGGAAACGTGAAGCAAGCGCACCCTAAATGTTCCGAAATCAGAAGACAAATAAAAAAACCCCCAAATTTCTTTCTTTTTTTTTTTAATCTCATGATTTTGGGGGCCTACCTCATAATTTTTCAGTGCTTGTGGTTGGCAAACAAGTGACCAACGTCAGTCACGTGGGTTAATGCATGACTGGAAGGCCCCGGGCCCAGATCCTCAAAGGTAAAGCGGCTCATAACTCCCACTGAACACAATAAAAGCACCCATGGAATAGAATAGTATAGATGAGAACCGATGCCTAAATTCCTCCCTAGGCTCTGATCCTGCAAAACAATTACGTGTGGGCATAGCTTAATGAATTGATTGGCTATTCACAGTTTTGAAGTTAAAACACAAACTTTAGTGTTTGCTCGATTAAGGGCCTTTTCAGCAAAGCACGTACGCATGTACTCCTGTATGAGTTACGCACACGCTTAAGTACTTTGCAACATTGGTTCCAATAATACTTAGCATTTAGACTTCACTTTATAATATATTCAAAGTGCTTCACCAACGCTGACTTACAAGCAAGCTAATAGAGTTGCTTCGTTGTTATTAATAATCAACATTTATTCTAATAATCGGTAATGAATTAATAGTACTTAACACTTCGGATCCATGCGTGTTCATTGCAAAGGTTGAGGTATTGTATTGCTGTTTGTATCTCCAAAGTGCTTTATGAATTTTTACTTACTATATTCACAGATTCCCAGTATTTATAATTAATATTAATAATCAAAATATTTTGGAATCAGTCACAAATCTGTAATATTTAGTGTTGATATTACACTCCAGTTTTCCAGCTCGTTTTGTGAACTTTAACTTACTGTATACACATTACTATTATGTGTTGTTAATTAATAATAAACCACCCCATAATTAATACATGAAGAATAATTAGGGCTTACATTGCACTTTACATTCTTAAAGTGCTGCTTGGCTTGTTCTTCTGTGTTTGTCCTGAGTGCGACTTCAAAATCAGTATCAAATAACCTCTGGGTTTCTAACATTAATTATTTCCCAGACTTTTCAGCAATAACCCAGAACACACAAATTTTTAAGAGATATCAAGACTTATGACAGCCCATTCATCCATGGGTTTCCGTAGTGTAGCGGTTATCACGTTCGCCTCACACGCGAAAGGTCCCCGGTTCGATCCCGGGCGGGAACATGCTCAGCTCTTTTTATTTCGACTTGCTCATTGAACATCAAGGTTGATTAATCAATAAAATTTCAAGTTAAATACCATGACCCTGCAGTGACTTCCTGTGGCCCCCCAGTGTTAAAAGCATTGTTAATCCATGACTGTTTATTAGAATAAACGTTGATCATTACTTACAACTAAGCAATTAACAACTGTTTAAATTTAATTTTTGAATTAATTAAAAAAGAAACCACCGAGCTGCGTTGGCCGGGAATCGAACCCGGGTCAACTGCTTGGAAGGCAGCTATGCTAACCACTATACCACCAACGCGCTTCTGACCGATTTTCGCTGAGAGCCCTACAGGAGAACAGCACAACTCTAGGAATGTACCATTCGCTAAGCCTTGGAAGGGGGTAGTGTCTACGAAAGGCATTCTGAGGACTAAACCAACGCGTGAGTGGGAAAGAGGGGGGGCTTGGCGAGAGAGTGCCCAGGCTCCAGGAGGGGGACAGACGCCTCTTTCATCGTCCTCCCATTAGGTTTATTTCCCTTCATGGACCCTCAAATTCCCGGGTGAATGATACCATCCCTCTTCTGGAATGTCGGCTTCCCCTCCCCACGGTACAATGGTTGCGCCCAAGCTCCCCTATCCTCGAGAGTGGTTCCTCCCAAGCGCTCCTCCCTGGTGCCCCTCCCAGGGGCGGGCTGGTTCCGCGCGGACCTCCCCTCTCCGCCCCGAGACCGGGGCGCTTCCGCCTCCGGGTTAAAGGTCGCGCCTGAGCAGGCCGCCCCCCCTTCCCCTCCCCGCTTCCGGGGCTGCTGTCTGAGTGTCCGGGACATGGAGCGGGACTGAAGGCGCCCCCGCCCCCCCTCCCCGCTGAGGAGCCGCCCCGGCCGGGGGAGGACGCCGAGCCCCGGGGTGAGTACGGGGGGGGGACGTCCCTCCCCGCCGGGGCTCTGACTCCCCCTCCCCGGCCTGAGGGAGGGGCGGGGTCACTGCCCCCCTCCCGCAGGGGCCCATGGCGCGGAGGGGGGGGGGCTCTGCCCCGGGGGCGGGGTGTCTCTGGCTGGGCCTCTGTCCCCATTGCCCAGGAGGATGGGGAGCCCCCCCAGTGCCTTGGGGGGGGGGGCTGTGTCACTGGCTCCCCCTCCCCCGATTTCCTGGGAGGAATGGGGGGCCTCGCCCCCATTGCCCTGGGGGTGGGGGAATGTCACTCTCCCCCCAGTCTCTTGGAGGGTGGGGGAGTCTGCTCCCCCTGGCTGCCTCTTGGGGGTGCGGGTGGAGTGGGGGGGTGAGGAATGTGCTCACTCCTTATATTCGCAGGCGAGCGTCGACTCACCCTTTTGGCAGCTGGGGCGGAGGTTACAGTGACACGCATTCCAGCTGCCCTCTTTGCCGGGCATTGCCTTGGCAGCCGGCTCCCTCCTACAGAGAAATAACCGCTTCTCTGGCCTTGCTTGTGACAGGAGCTTGAGCAGGGCTTCTCCGCCTTGCTGTTAATGCCAGTGGCTGTTGGCAGCTGCTCCATGCCGAACCCTATTCCTTTCTGTGCAAGTTCTTATTGATTTGCCTATTTTGGAGTAGGTAGGTCTCTGAGCTTCAAGACAACACAGGGAAACATTTAAGGCTGTTGGGCCTGGGGGTGACAGCATCTTTGTGGGGCTTGCAGATGCAGCAGCAGTCCAGGGTCTTGCTGATGAGATTATAATTGCCCATGTCCTCAGCCTCTCTGCCAGATTTCTGATTCCTTAGGCCCCATTAGTTTGGGTCATCTTCAGTTGGGAGCCATGGGCACTGCTGTGGCTCTTCTGCATAGAGTTTGATCCCCTAAGGGATTGTAAAAGGGTGTCCCTTGGGTCAGACCCCATGCCAGTCCTGATGTGGTTCATACGCACATCTAAAACTGTCCCCAAAATACTGGCTGTTTCTGCCTAGCCCCACTTTGAGCTTTCCGGAGTCAGGGAACATCATTGCCTGGAGCTCTCCCTGATGGAGAGGGCAAGTGAAATAGTCTCTGTACCTAGCCTCCCCTAGTGTACTGTTGGGTGGATAAGAGGTGGTGGTTGTTTGGACAGGCCCAAGGGTCTGTTAGTGAAGGCTGTTAGTGCTGCAGATCTGGGGCGTATTTACAATCCAAAGCTCTATGAGGGGGTGGGAGATGAGGGGGAGGTCCCATAGTACTTTCAGGATTTTCTTGGTTTACGGTTTTAAGGAGCAATAACATCTTGTAAATACCAGTGACCCTGGCCATTCTGTCGCAGTTATCAGGCTGTTGCTGAGACAGAGAATTGTCAGCTCTGTAAACAAGTGGGGGTTATATTCTTGGTGGAGCTGGTGCCTGAAATATATGCAACAGACTTGAGTACTCTCTCTAATCTAGGGCTTTACAGCAATCTGGGCTTTAAAGATTGAGATCATTCAGAAGATTTTAACTGGGAATTTGGCAGAAGAAAAAGCTGCTGACTACCTGTGTGGTTCACTGCATACACTGAGCTTTGGTGCTGAGGGGCTAGGAAATCCACCTCTTAAAATATCTGGGTATTAATATCCCATATGGGTTAATTGGGATGGAACTGGACTGCAAAGCAAAGATATCCCCAGGAAGCTGTTCGGTAGGCCCCAGGCTGTGTCAGCAACATGATTGATGGACGACTCCTTTTACAGTATTTCATTCCCATGCCAGGGGGAACTGCGGTTACATGAGATCTGTTCTTTCTCTCTCCTCATCTAGTTTCCTGTCGTGCCCAAGGCTCGCTGAGTAGTTAATGCAGAAGATAAAGAGGGTTCGTCTGGAAAACGAGACTGCAGGAAGTTGGAGAAGGTAACTTTCCTGGTCTCTATTGGGATCTTTGTGGCCTTTGGGACCAAGTGGTTAGAGGGCTACAATCAACATTCTGAATGAGTGATGGACACGATAAACCACCACCTGTTAATTCTGCCTGTGGCATCCTGTGTCCAACCATATCGAGAGTGCCTTAAATGTTTGAGGAAAATTACCTCTTTCCTACTGAATTTAGGTTCCAGGCTTTAAAAGGTCTTTGTCTGCATTTTTCAACCCTAATGCTCCTTGCTCCCCTACCTTTGCTGTTTCTCTTCAGCCTAACTTTATTAAATTTCCCCCCTCCCCAAAACCTGCAGCCATGTAACCTCGTCAGATGTGGCAGATTAAGCAGGATGGTAAAACAGTATATTCGGACGTCTTCAGACTCTTTTGTGTTGTGGTTGAGGAATACTGAACGTAGGATTAAAGGCTGACTGTCTGCTTCTACTGAGATCATCTTGGCTCTTGGGCCATGTCTATGCTGCAGGGTCTAGAGCAGCATATCTATGGTGCCGTAACTATGCCAGTTTAACCCCATTGTGTAGATGCACTCTGCAGCGATGGAAGGGTTTTTTCCATTGCTGTGGGAAAACCACTTCCCCGAGTGACTGTAGCTAGGTCAACAGAAGCATTCTTCCATTGACCTAGCTGCATCTACACCAGGGGTTAGGTCGGCGTAGTTGTGTGGTCAGGAGTGGGGATTTTTCTCACCCCTGAGTGTGTAGCTATGTCAGCCTAAATGTTAAGTGTAGACAAGGCCTCAATCAGTGTGTGTTCTACAGACAAAATTCACCAGGAAGGGGGATAACCCCAGGATCTTTTGGAGTGCCTTTTTCTACCACCTAATTGTTAGCTGTGGGGTTAGTCACTGTGGAGTGGGTGGTTGCAAGTATGTAAAATCTGGGTGTGAATGGACTGTCTTGAACTTAGGTCACTGAAACCTGATCTGGCCTTGAAAGCCCTTCTTGTGAGGAGCAGTGTTGTTTGAATGATCACGTCACTAACCTTGAAGAGGCTTCACCAATTGGGTGGGAATTAGCTGTAGGGTGGAATGTCTTCAGCTGCATGAAAGCTATTTTGTTTTACCAGCTGAGCAGACTTTTAAGATCCGAGCTGCAGTGGGATTTGGGAAGAGAGGCGTGTATCCAGGTCACTGCTCTATCCCTTTTTATATCCTTGTGTTCTCTGTGATGTATTTTTGATAGGCAGCAGTTTGCCTTGAAACACAGTATTAGTTGCTTTGAAGGGGAAGGACATTAGACTGAATTTAATTCCCCCTGCTTGGTCCTGCGTTCACACTGGACAGACTCAAGACTGTTGACACTCTGCAAAGTCTTGGGAGAAAGTTCCTCAAAGCTCGGTCCAATGTTCCATCACGTTGTCCGCTGTCTCTGCCACTTTGGCTTTACTTGTGCTGATTGGAAAGTACTTTTCTTTGTTTAATTTTCAAGCTGTGATTTGTTTTGTTGTTTGGCTTCAGGGTCATAGATATTAGGAGTAGTGGGGAGAGGTTTATTTTGAGATCCTCTTTCTGTAGCTTCCACACTGTATTTTGTTCTCTGCACCACTGAGACACCCAGGAATTGGAAGCTGCCATTTTACTATGTAGCTGTAACTTAATGGAGCCAAGCTGTATTTTAGTTCAGTGTTTCTGGCCTCGTGTACTGTGGTCTGGTCTGCTGGTTATGCAGAGCCCACTCCACTTACTGGGTCTCAGGCAGCAGATTGTGTGTGTGGTTTGGATTTCTACTTGCCTAATCTCAGGTTAGTCTCTCAGAATGAAGTCAGAAAGTAACAGATTAGAGGAGGAACTGTCAAGACTTCCCTTTTCCCTCTTGGTTAAAGGAAAAGAGGTTTGTGTGTTTGACATCACATGAGGTATTTATTCATTAAGAGGGCAATCGAGTTGTCATTGTGCTTGACCATTAAAAGGCATAATTCTGTAGGACGGAATACGTCTAATCGATAGTCAAATGAGATCAAGATGTAGGGAAGAAAACTTTATTCTGAAAAGGCTATTGGAAGGTAGTGGGGAGTCCCCCAGCAGTGCTGAGAGATTTCCTGGCAGAATCATTTGTGAGATAAAGTGGATTGAGATGAAACGATCTAACACTGGTTTATGAGTTAACCACCCACCCCCTACTCCTGCCAGAATCAAACTGGGAGAGGGCTTGTTCAGGTTCTGTGTGGTGCTGAGGCTGCACTTTCAGAGAGTTGGTGTATATTTCATGCAAATTAAATACTCAGGTCTGACAGGCACATGGTAGGATGTTCTCCTGTTGGAATGCAGATAAATCTCTTAAGGGGCCAGCTGCATTCACTCATTTAAGAAACATGACTTTAAAAAGGAAGTCTTGGTTAACTCTGGGCTGTTTAGAACAGGGGTCTTTTTTTAAAACTTCTGTAGACCTTATTTACTACATTGTTATATTGATGCAACATCCAAGATGGTGATTCTGTCAAGGTGATGAGACCGCTCTGGTTTCATTTATTTTACAGCAAACTGAAATCCTCAGGTACCCACGAATAGCTAAATGTCCCAGCGTAGGAGCCTTGACCCCATAAGATGACCATGAAGAAAGATGGTCCAGCGGTTAGGGTGTTAGCCTGGGACCATGGGTTCCATTCCTTGCTCCAGCACAGGTTACCTCCGTGTGTCAATTCCTATTTGTAAAGTAGCACTTGATAAAAGCATTGGCCTACCTCATGTGGTGGTGTGAGGATAAATACATATAAGATTGAGGTGCTCAGATACCATGTTAATAGGTAGGATTAGGAAATAATGAAGTGACTAGTGCTGTGGTGACTTGAGGGTGCCATTGCAGAAATGTCACTATTTAGAAGAAAATGAGTCTTGCAAATTAGCTTGCTCTTGGGTTACCTGGATCTATGCTCCCTGGGGCCCTGGTTCCACTGAGAATAAGGTCCCTACTCTGACTTGTGGGCCCTTGCCTCATCTGGAATAAGGTTGATCAAGGCTAATGTATCCTGCTTCATATACAGATGTTGGACTGTGCAGATCCCAGAAGTGACTAATTGCTGGAAGGGCCAAACTGGAACGTTTTATGACTATGGGAGATGGGTTGTGGGTTTTATATAATGTGATACTTGGGAAATCAATGAAGGATTCCTGCTGATTATGCAATAGGAGTCCAGGATATGCATTATTCCTGTGCCACTTTCCATTAGTCAACTTAATTCCACTGGTATCTTATTTTGTCATTTGTGCCACTTCACTCCTGGTTGCAGCAGCACTTCAAGTAAAGCAGGTGTCATGCCTTCACTAAACCGATTTGAGATGCTTATCTGATCTCTTCAGGAAAGGAAGGGGACTTTACTTCTATATTCCCACAGGTCAGAAGTTTCTCTGTGTGCTCACCCATACGTTGATGGTATCTTCCAATCAGGACCTATCCCATTTAAATGCCTGGAGAATGTTTCACTTAGGTCAAATGATTAAGCACTTGCTACACCAGATGCTTTCCTGCCCTGACTGATAACAGTTAACTTTTTTCCTGGAAGAAGTCCTGCAAATGAGTCTTCGGCTCAGTTAGCATCCTTTAGCAAGTTGGGCGTGGAAGATGGAGTATTCCTTTCCATTTGGTACTGTTTATGCTTAACTGGTAACCTTTATGAATGTGTAGGTAACTTTAGGATCTGTCCTTAGAAGGTAGCTGAATGCTCAGAGCTCCCTGTGAGCGGATGGAATGTGCCTAATCCGATTCCCCACATTAATTCATCTCCCCCACCTTCTTTCTCAGTTTCTTGACCAGTTCCGAGGGGGAAGAGAGGATGACTGCAGTGGATGCACTGTCAGACAACACTGAAGTGGTCGAGATGGAGGACGCGCCTTCCCAGTTCCTGGTGGAGAAGCATTCGTGGGATGGGCTGCGTGACATTATTCACAGCAGCAGGAAGTATTCAGGCATGATAGTGAACAAGGCGCCCCATGATTTCCAATTTGTCCAGAAAACAGAAGAATCCAGCCCACATTCTCATCGCCTTTACTATCTGGGTAAGCCTGGCTTCAGCCAGCCACCTTCCTTAGTAGGTCACCTTGATAGTCCCTTGGCAGAGCCAAACCCGTCTCTGTGTCAGGAGGGTAAGTTTTGTTGGCTGATGTCTTCATTCATCGCTAGGCAGCCCGGTACCAGAGAGGAAGGAGAAAAGAAAGGATGATCTTGTGGTTAAAGCACTGGATTGGGACTCGGATCTGGTTTCAGTTCCTGGCTCTGGTGTATGTTTCTTATATGATCTTGAGCTAGTCACTTAATCTCTCCATGCCTCAGTTCCCCACGTGTTAAATGGAGATAAACCTGCCTCTCTCCTACCCTTTGTTTAGACTGGACACTCTTCAGGGCAAGGACTAGCTGACTGCTTACATATAGTGGCTGACCCAAATAGGGCCCCAGCTTGGAACCTCTGTGTGCCACTGCCTCTTTTCATTTCTCACATGGACTTTGGTTTGGTCAGTTCTCCGAACTATGGAGTATTACCTCAAAAAAATGGGGACAATTTGGTTCTTTAAACAGGTTGGCTATCCAGGGACCTGATAACTCTCCCTATGGTTATTGTATCCTTGCAAGCCCAGTGCATTTCATTGATTAGCCAGGTGATATAAATTTTTTTTCAATAGAGGCAACCCATCAGACAGTCTTGTTGCTGTTCTGCCCAATAAACTGGAAGAGCCTGACCTCGCTGTGGGTGTTGTGAGGATAAATCTGTGCTTGTAAATGCTTTGACAAGAGGAAAAATAACTAGATAAGTGTTGGGTATTAATGATATTTCCTAGAGAAATATTCTGTTCCTTACTAGAGACTTGAGAGAAGGCAGATCTTTGTGCTGTACCAGTTTATAGTTATGGGCAGAACCATGATGTAACTAATAAGCAACAGTTAAATACAGTGGCTGGATTTTATAAGAGCTGGATAATTTTATGGTCAGTAACAATTAGTTTTACAGGCTGTGAAAGGGAAATATTTAATGCTCCAGGGCAAAAGCTGATCATTACAGGGCTCAGTAAAGAACTTTTCCCCAAGTGCGACACTCCACACAACTGACCATGTTTTCCTGCAGTGGGCCCATTTTTCTTTGAAGCCTTGGATATTGGATTTGATGGACCAATGGTATGACCCATTCTGGTAACTCTTGTGTGCCTGTGTCTGTTACTTATTGTAGTCCTCAGTACATTTTCATAGATAAATTAGTGGAATAGGCACCCTGCAAACAAGTTAAACAGATATGTGTTAAGGGGGGATGGGGAAGCATGTGGGTTCCTTAGTGAGAGTATGGACAGTAATGGCTCTTCATTAATTAAGTTTGTCCATATGTCAGAGCAGAATAGATGCATTAGATCCCTTTGGTGCTGGTTCTTTGGTGTAAGTGACAAAAGGTAGCCAGATAATTTAAGTACAGTAGGACTTCAGAGTTATGAACACAAGAATTAGGAACTGACCGGTCAACCACACACCTCATTTGGAACTGGAAGTATGCAATCAGGCAGTGGCAGAGACAAAAAAACCCAGAGCAAATACAGCACAGTACTGTGTTAAATGTTGAGTATTAAAAAAATAAATAAAGGCAACATTTACATTTTTTTGACAAGTTAAGAAAACTGTTTCTGTGCTTGTTTAAATTGAGATGGTTAAAAGCAGCATTTTTCTTCTGCATAGTAAAGTTTCAAAGTTGTATTAAGTCAATGTTCAGTTGTAAACTTTTGAAAGAACAGTCATAGTGTTTTGTTCAGAGTTATGAACAACCTCCATTCCTGAGGTGTTTGTAACTGAGATTCTGCTGTAGTTGGCTTATGAGTCTCATTTAATGTTAGTAATTTTTCTCCATAGTGTCAGGAGTTTCTAACTCATCTTCCTAGCTGAAGTTGCACAGTAGAATGACCATGATGATTCTAGTACCCAGTGTTAGATGATGTATCCATATGTTTGATGTTTAATGTTCATTGCTCCCCTCCCCAGGAAGATATATGGAACACAGGAACAGATTAGATGTTGGCCGACTATATCAAAGCAGTGTCTAGTAATTCGATTTCAAAAATATCTTAACTTCAAGGCATTCCCACACTATAGGGTAAAACCTTCCTACTCTGGGTACGTCTACACTACGGGACTATTCCGAATTTGCATAAACCGGTTTTGTAAAACAGATTTTATAAAATCGAGTGCGCGTGGCCACACTAAGCACATTAATTCGGTGGTGTGCGTCCGCGGTCCGAGGCTAGCGTCGATTTCTGGAGCGTTGCACTGTGGGTAGCTATTCCCTAGCTATCCCATAGTTCCCGCAGCCTCCCCCGCCCCTTGCAATTTCCGGGTTGAGATCCCAGTGCCTGATGGGGCAAAAATCATTGTCGCGGGTGGTTCTGGGTAAATGTCGTCAGTCACTCCTTCCTCCGGGAAAGCAATGGCAGACAAGCATTTTGCGGCTTTTTTCCCTGGATTGCCCTGGCAGATGCCATAGCATGGCAATCATGGAGCCTGTTTTGCCTTTTGTGACTGTCACCATATGTGTGCTAGATGCCGCTGACAGAGGCGATTCAGCAGCGCTACACAGCAGCATGCTTTTGCTTTTGCATGACAGCAGAGATGGTTACCAACCATACTGTACCATCTACCAATCCATAAATTGGTAAAAAGATGATCATGGTTACCAGTCCTTTTGCACTGCACCATCTGTTGCTGTCATAAGTGCCCCTGGCTGCTCTTAGCCAGGGGCGCAAAAGCCAAAATTGGGAATGACTCCCTGAGTCAATCCCTCCTTTATGGTATCAAAAAACAGAATCAGTCCTGCCTAGAATATGGGCAAGTGTACTAGATAACCACTGTATCATAGAACCAGAGAGCACAGCTGCTCTGTGTCAGATCCTGCAGGAATGATGAGCTGTATGCTATTCACAGGGGGTGCTCCTGCAACAACCCCACCTGTTGATTCCCCACCGGTAGCCTTCCTGGGCTACCATAGCAGTGTCCCCCCACTTGTGTGATGAAGTAATAAAGAATGCAGGAATAAGACACAGTGACTTGTTAGTGAGAAATGAGTGGAAGGCAGCCTCCAGCTGCTATGATAGTCCAGACAGGACAGTAAGAAGTGTGGAGGAGAGGAGCCCAACATCCCTCTGCTAGTCCAGGAGCAATTGAATCTTTTCTTTACACATGAAGGGTGGGGGCTGATGAAGCTCAGCCCCCTGTTGCTATGATGAAGACGGTTATCAACCATACTGCACCATCCACCATGAAAAATTAGGTGACTGACAGATGCTAGTCGGCATGGTTACCAGTCCTTTTGCACTGCACCACGTGCCAAAAAGCTCATGATGATGAGGATGGGTACCAGTCGTTTTGCACCATCAGCCACCCATGGCGGGGGGGGGGGGGAGCAAGGATGTTGGTGTTGAGTGCTGCAGCATCGCGTCTATCTGCAGCATTCAGTAAAGATAGGGTGACATGTTAAATAGTCAACGAGAGGATTTTTTCCCTTTTACTTCTGGGGTGGGTGGGTGGGGGTGTACATTGCCGAGCTATGCCCTGAACCACCATGGACACTGTTTGTTTGACCCTAGAGGCACTTGGAGCTCAGCCAAGAATGCAAATGCTTTTCGGAGACTGCAGGAACTGTGGGATAGCTTGAGTCCTCCAGTCCATGAGCGTCCATTTGATTCTTTGGCTTTCCGTTACGCTTGTCACGCTGCAGTGCGCTGAGTCCCTGCTATGGCATCTGTCTGGAGAATTTTTAAAAATGATTCTGAATTTCGTCTTCTATAACGGAGCGCTGATAGAACGGATTTGCCTGCCCTTACTGCGATCACATCCGCATGGTCCATGCTGGAGCTCTTTTTTTTATTTTGATTTCGGACTGCATCGCCACCCGTGCTGATCGGAGCTCCACGCTGGGCAAACAGGAAATATTCAAAAGTTCGCGGGGCTTTTCCTGTCTACCTGACCACTGCATCTGAGTTCAGATTGCGGTCCAGAGCGGTCAGCGGTGCACTGTGGGATAGCTCCTGGAGGCCAATACCGTCGATTTGCGGCCACACTAACCCTAATCCGATATGGCAATTCCGATACTACTACTCTCGTTAGGAAGGAGTACAGAAACCGGTTTAAAGAGCCCTTTATATCGATATAAAGGGCCTCTTGGTGTGGACGGGTGCAGCGTTAAATCGGTTTTATGCTCCTAAAACCGATTTAAACGCGTAGTGTAGACCAGGCCTCTATTACAGCCTCATTAAGCTGGGGTTGAGTTGCCCGTTCTATTTGATCCATACTGCATTAGGTAGGTATTGTGAAGAATCTGATTCTAAGTTAAGAGATGTGCCTGTTGACGTTTCACCAATATGCTTAAAAGCAGCATACCAGTATTTTCCCACGCTTAGCATAAGTATTGCTTTCCAAGCATCAGTGTGGCTCTTATTGGAGTATGCCCATTGAGGAGGGGGGAGAAGCGAGTAAATATTTTCTATTCGACCTTTGGAAAACTTTGATATCAGAGCTGAGCATCTTTTCTACTTCATTTAAGGACCAAAATACAGAGTATTGAAAACTAGGGGACAATTCTTTTACAGATACTGGTTTATCATAGAATATCAGGGTTGGAAGGGACCTCAGGAGGTCATCTAGTCCAACAGTAGAGAGTCGTCATAGATAATATTAGTGCAGTACGAGAATATCCATAGATGGATCTGAGGTTCACAGGTTGTTGTTGTCATGGCCTTGAGAATGCATCTGTAGTATTATCTGTGTCCCTGACTGCAGCCTGTTCTGTCTGAGCATGTTAGATCTTTCCTGGGCTGTTCCCATAGATTCTCGTGTTGTATCATGGCAGATGCTGCTTATATTAAACACCACATGCTCAGCATTTCAGTGTTTCTGCATCTCTGAAGATTGTATGCTTATAAGTTGCTTTGCTTCCTGAGAACTTATAAATATATTTAAATGTTAATTGTTGTAAAGTGAATTTAGTGACAGACTAACAGGCTTGGAGACTGAAGGCTTCCTTTCCTGCACAGAATAGATGCTACAGGGACAGTAGCATGGGAAGCTTCCCCCACACGGCATCCTGTCAGCATACTGCAGCCTTGATCTAGAGTGTCCCCACCAGTAAAGGTGAAAGGAAACATTCATTGTCTTTGGTGCCTCTGCTGAAACTGCCAACAGAGTTGCCAGCTGTTAGGTTTTTGATGTTGGAAATTGGACCGGCACAAATAACTTCATTTTACCATGGCCACTGAACAGCCAGCATATAGCAATGCCTTTTGGCCAGTATTAAACAAAGCCACATTTGAACCTGGTCTCTAGGACCTAAAGCTGTAACAGGCTGGCTGTGTTTGTTAAAACGCTCTTTCCGGTTAGCAGATCTTCGTTGTGCTGAGGAATGTTAAGAGGGTTCTGCTGACTCGGACACGCACAGCTACAGGGGTCAGTTCTCTAGAGTGAGGATCTAGGGTGGCGGCTGAGCAGACTGTAGAGAGGAACCCTAGGAGCAGCCAGAGCTGGGAGAAGGTTTGAGTAGGACTTAGTCCTGTTGAAAAATTTGCATGTTAATAAAACTAAAGCGTTTGGACCCTATGCAGTAAGTAGATCGTTTAAAAGCAGGTTGAGAAATGCACCTCTTAAAAAGCCCCTGAGCCATCTAGTCTTCCTGAATATTTAAGAAAATGGCCTTGTTTATCTGCCTTTCCTGGGTTAGTCCTGGCTGACTTCTCTGAAATTG
The DNA here is from genome assembly GCF_020497125.1 of Mauremys mutica. Lineage (NCBI taxonomy): Eukaryota > Metazoa > Chordata > Testudines > Geoemydidae > Mauremys > Mauremys mutica. The sequence goes on from NC_059095.1 coordinate 7,834,341, forward strand.
CCATGATTGTTTTGTTTTGTTGTTCCATACAGGGATGCCATATGGTAGCCGGGAGAATTCCCTTCTTTACTCAGAGATTCCCAAAAAGGTACGGAAAGAGGCCCTGCTACTCTTGTCATGGAAACAGATGCTGGATCACTTTCAGGTGAGGAGATGCAACATACTCTTTGCGGTGGTGGTGCGTGGGGACCCAGGCTGACAGTAGGATGTTGGAGTGGTAGCTGGTATGTTGGAGTTCAGTGAAGTGGCATGTAAGGCAGGAACAAGGAGCAGGGCTTGGTGCCGGGGGCATGGCACTGGTAGAGTGCTGTGTAGGGAGATGTCTTCTCTGGTAATACAGGAGAGTGGCTGGTGTGCCAGGCACGGGGCTGGCAGTGAGAGCATGGAACAACAGCTGGCAGGGCAAGGACTGGTTTAACACTGTACCTAAGTCTCCTGTTGCCTGCAGTCTACCTCCAGTTATAAACCAGTAACATAAACTGTTGGGAGAATAGCACAGAGCTCTGGCTGTCCTGGCCGGACTCCCCCACCTGCCCTCCCTCCGTTTGCACATTGATTACCATGTTTATTTTTGATAACTTTGTACTTTTATCAAATGTGTGGAATAAGGATCAATCTGCTGCCTGCATTCTAAACATACATTGCCCGTTAGACTCACATAAACCAGATTGAATTAGGAAGGGAAACGAATTCCCCCTCCCTGTCTTCACAGGGGCCTGGTGTTCTGGTACCATTAATAATTCGCCAGCCTCAGCAACAAGAGGGTGGAAGATATGGGAGTGGCTTTTGACTTCCCAGGTCTTCTGTTAAGCAGAGATTTCAAGTGCCTGGAACTACACTTGAATCTTCTCAGAGTCCCTTTGAAACTAACTTAGGATTCCTGGAATAGCAGTTGTTTGCAGAGCCTGACTTGGAAGCTGTATATGAGAGGACACGGATAATGTCATTAGGTGAATTGGCTGCTCCTAATTTGCGTAAGCAAGCGGCAGCTCTTCCTCAGTTTTAAGGTGGAGGTGCCATTCATAGACTACAGGTCCGAGCCTTTGGCTCAGATCTAGATGAGGACATTGCAATTGGAAGGTCATGGGGGTGTAGCCTTCGTGGGCTAAAGGTGGCAGTGGCCGTGCTGTCGGACTGCTGGCTGCATTTGCCTAGTGGGTTACATTCTAGCCACTCCTGGATTAGCTGGTCTCATTAATAAAGTGTTGCCATTCCTTCAGACCTGCAGATTGTCTCTCTCTGTCGTTCGCAACCAGGCAACCCCTCACCATGGGATGTACTCTAGGGAAGAAGAACTCCTGAGGGAACGCAAGCGTCTCGGGGTCTTTGGAATCACTTCCTACGATTTCCACAGCGAGAGCGGCCTCTTTCTTTTCCAGGCCAGCAACAGTCTCTTCCACTGTCGAGATGGGGGCCAGAATGGCTTCATGGTGGGTCCGCTAATGGCTCTGTGGGAGGTTTGAGGGATTCCGCAGCTCAGCGTGGTGTTCCCATAGTGAATGCCTCTTGAGTCAGACCTTGGCTCTGGTCTGCCATCAAGTCTTGTTTTCTTGGTCTTGGTTCCCTTGTGGGTGGGCTGGATCTATCCAGGAGTTTGTGCCTTTGAAGCTGAAAGCAGAATGGGGAACATCCTATGCCTTATTTCCCCAGGTGTCTCCAATGAAGCCCCTGGAGATCAAGACCCAGTGCACGGGACCGCGAATGGATCCCAAGATCTGCCCTGCCGACCCCTCTGTCTTTTCATTCATCAATAACAATGACCTGTGGGTAGCGAATATTGAGACGGGAGAGGAGAGACGGATGACTTATTGCCATAAAGGTAACCGGAACTGCTCCTCCACATCTGGAGGCGAATCACCTCTTGCGGCAAGAGTCTGACCAGAAGGATTTACTCCTCTGCTCTTCTGTTTTCTTTTCCATCTAAGTCCTCCTTCCCTTTCTGGATCCCTCTTTCCATTAACTTCAACCGCTCTCTGCTCTTTTTCCTCTGCAGGTTTATCCAATGTGTTAGATGACCCCAAATCGGCAGGTGTAGCCACATTTGTCATCCAGGAGGAGTTTGATCGGTTCACAGGGTACTGGTGGTGCCCCACAGCCACCCTAGAAGGTGAGTGTTCTGCTTAACCCTGGAGAGACCAAGCTGCATTGGTAACATAATTACTGGCCCCTGTAAGGTGCCGAGTTCCCAGTCATTCATTATAGGATGTGCACTGTGTGCTGGTAAATATTTGTGTGAATAGTTAGTAGGTGTGGCATGACCCTAAGGGAGATGTGGAAAACCAGTAGGCCCAGTATGTGCTGCTGTGGTGGTCCTGGCAAGCCGACACAGTTGGGGAAACTGCGTGACGGCAAACAGACCAACCTTGTCTTGTCCTAGGTTCAGAGGGTTGGAAAACGCTGCGGATCTTGTATGAGGAAGTGGACGAGTCAGAGGTGGAGATAATTCATGTTCCTTCACCTGCCCTGGAGGAGAGAAAAACGGATTCCTATCGGTACCCCAGGACAGGTCAGTGAGGTGCAGGGGAGTGACTAATGCAGCTGCTGCCTCATGCAGGCTGAAGCATCAGCTGTGCAATAGACTTTGCATTAATCTAGATACTTACCAGGATTTAGGGGAAGGTCCATAAATTTTCAGGACAGTCTCTGAATCTGTCAGCACAAAGTTCATTGCAGGAAGGACAGCTAAAGTCCAACTTAAGTAAAGGGATTGTTACGAGATGGAGGGTATCCCTTTGCCACATTGCTGAAAATGCACTTGGAATCCCACCTTCTCCATACTGGGAATGCTTGCCCATGCATTCGTTCACATGGGCAGGCATACTTCTCCACACATGGAATCTCTTATCTCCACACCAGCAATCCCATTCCACAGGTGTATATCCACACAGAGCCAGATAGCATCAGGCTCAGATTTTTATTCTCCATAAGCCTGGGATGCTCAGACCGCTTGCCATCTGATAATGGCGTGTTCTCTCATTGCTTCTTCCTCTGCAGGTAGCAAAAATCCCAAGATCTCATTAAAACTGGCAGAGTTTAAAATGGACAGCCAGGGAAAGGTAAGTATGATTACTGCAACAGGAGCGACAAAGAGTCCTGTGGCACCTTATAGACAAATGGATGTATTGGAGCATAAGCTTTTGTGGGTGAATACCCTCTGATACTTGCAACAGGAGGGTTCTCCCGTCAGCATAGGTAATCCACCTCCCTGAGGGGCGGTAGCTAGGTCGACAGAATTCTTTTTCCGTTGACCCAACACTGTCTAAACCTGGTGTGTGTTCGGCTTAGCTACATTTCTCAGGGATGTGAGTTTTTCACACCCCCTCGGAGACAGAGCTGGGCTGATGTAAGTTTTCATTGTAGACCAGCCCACAATGTTGGAACATCCTAGTTTTTTAATACTCTTTTTTTGGTCTCTTGTTGCAGATCGTGTACGCTCAGGACAAGGAGCTGGTACAGCCTTTTGCCACATTGTTCCCTACGGTGGAGTACATCGCACGGGCTGGATGGACCAGAGATGGCAAATAGTACATAGGTTTTTCTACCACACACTACCCCCCACCAGTTTACTGAACTATTACAGCCACGCAGTGAAGAAATTTGCCTCTCACCTTTCACCATAAAGGCCTGGTTTTAAACCCACAAAAGCCAGAAGCCTTGGCTGCGCTTGACTCAGCCCCTGCAATAATACGACCTTACATAGCACATGTAGTAACTGACCAAGTGGAGTACAGAGTGAAGGGCTTCACGTTTTCGAGCTTTTGTGGGTTTTAAGCTTGCCACAAGTGTAAATGACATTGGTGTATTAAGTGTGACCCTCTCTGCCCTGGGAATTCAATTAAAATTCCATGACTAGGACAGTTAACCCATAGGCACGTGGACAAAACACTCCTGATAGGAAATGAGAACATTATAAAGGGTCACATCGTTAAATGGATCAATGATTTGTCCTGCTGCTCTCTGTGACCATGCCAGATGCATTAGAGGAAGGTGAAAAATTCCCACAATGCACCTAGTCTTTTGTGCATTCTGTATATTGGGAGAACTCCTTTGTCTCTGCAGGGACCTAGCTTACACTTCTGGGACGTTAGTCTCTCAGCTGGCATAGCTATACAAGTGTTAATGGTCATAACATCCAGCCCTGAAGGACTGAGTGACTCTGTATTGGGGAACTTCTTGTTGTTTGGCTAGATGGGAAGGGGCTCTTGTATTGTATTTTCTAAGGTGTGCCTGGCAGATTTAGCTACATGGTTCCCGACATGCTGTCCTTTGACAGCATATCTTTGTTTCCAAGTACAGCAGAAAAATAGTCCAGAGACCTTGGAGGTGAAGGTCCCAGCTCAGTGATTTGCTTTTCCAAGTACAAGAATCACGTCATGTTCACTTTTCCCCTTCCCCCACGCAAACCTGGATGAGTCTCAGACATCCTATGGCTCTTTTTTTCTTTAAAATTGTTACAGGACCCCAAAATAGCATCTGAAAAAAAATTCTTTCCTACTAAAATCTCTTTAATTTTGCTTAAAAAGCTTGCTAAGGTTTTGGCAGGCTTCAGTCCAGATCATTCTTGTTTTGGCTATTTATAAATTGTTTTCAGAAGATGTAATTTCTGTGGCTGATCAGTAACTGGAGCATGTTGCTGCACTTCCCTTTGGGCCCGTTCTTGATTAATTCACCATGCCCCTAGCGCTAGGTTTACTCAGCGTTACATAGGAACCACAAGGCAGCCTTCTACTTCAGGATACAAGTGCCATGCACTAGGGCTCATCGAGGGAGGCAGTACTCGTGAGTTTATGAAATCAGGTCATAGTCAGCAGGGTTTCGTTCATGGGAGAACCTGCTCCTTCATCTTTCCCAGTTTTATAAACCTCTTCTGCTGTGGACACAGGCCTGAGGGGTGTCCAAACCAAGTAACGATGACCTGCCTCTAGCCAGGAGGACCACAATAGAGCACCACTCCTGATTGATCGGCTGTCTCCCTTGAGAGACACGGAGCTGAGACGGGCACAACTCCTTCAGTTTGCACTGATCTTTGGCCTGTTCCTTTCCCCACTTGCATAGCCAGGCAGTAAGGAAGCTGCAAAGTGGTTATTTTAGCTACTCGTTTTGTTTTGGAAGCTCATGATAAAACATGTGGCCCTTGCTACCCGAGGAGAGGGACTGCCCACTGAAAAGTTAAATTCTAAAAATGCAGCTCTGCTAACTGAGTTTCTTTGTAAATTGCCGTTCTAGCAAAGCTCCCAAACAACCTGCCTGTATGTTACCCGTGTACAATACCCATGGATGTCTTGGGATTCAAATGTGTATGAGTCTTTCCAATAAAGATGCAAGGTTGGAATGAGGAGGAGCCTAAATCCCCTCCTCAGCCGAGGAAAGGCTAGTGTGTTCTTGACAGCCGAGATCTGTCCATTTCACCTTTGCTAACTTTTCTTTCCCAGTGCCTGGGCCATGTTCCTAGACAGACCTCAGCAACGGCTCCAGCTAGTTCTCCTGCCTCCAGCGCTCTTTATCCCAGTACCAGAAAGTGAAGAGCAGCGCATCGAATTTGCCAAAGCCGTGCCAGAAAACGTCCAGCCATATGTGATCTATGAAGAAGTCACAGATGTGTGGATAAATGTAAGGGCACGGGGCTGTCCCAAATTAGAAACAGGCCTCTGGGTTTTTTCCTGTCCTCTTGAGTGTGAGACGTGCAACCAGCTTGGCCTATGCCGATGCTGATAATGTCCATGGTTACTCTGGCCCATGTCAAACTCTTGATTGTTCGAAGGACTGGTAGTGGGATAATAACCGTCACCTCTGGGTTACTGGTTCAAGCCTAGGTTGGAAAAGACAATTCATGGCAGTTGAGTGGCCAGAGTGAAATGAGTTAGTGAGTCTGACTCTTAGTAGATGTCTGTCCTCCTTGCAGACATTAGCTGTGGTGCTAATTGACTTCTTTGTGACCGTTCTGGCAGAGAGGTCAAGGAGTGAAGGGATCTTGAAGAATGAACTATCCTCAGCCCTAGAATTGGTTCCTCTGTCAGGGTTTAGGTAGTTGATGGACACGGGACGAGGGGACAGAGTTTGCATTCTCTGGGCTATCCTTGTCCTGTGGATAAACAGGACTTCAGTCCCCGGGGCTGTCAGTCTGACGCAGCTTGGTGTTAAAAAATTACACGGGAGGGGTGGGGGTGGAGGGCATGTCTGCTGGACATGGGCATTTGAAAGGCCTCGTGGGATCACTTGCGTCCTGGGGCCAGATGGAAAGGCCGACGTGCCTGGTTTTTTGCGCACGCAGGGCCGTCCTTTGGTGCGACGGTAAGTGAGGATCCGGCTTTCCCCACCATCTGTCATTTTGATTTCCCAGGAAATTGCATGGGTTAGTGTTGGCTCCCTAAGCTGTGCTTCTGCTGGGTTATTCCAGCATTGCTTAGCATAGGGGCTGCCCGGCTCATGGTGCTTTCGTCCATCTCTTGTCTGCTAGGTTCACGATATCTTTTATCCTTTTGCCCAACTGGAGGGTGAGGAAGAAGAGCTCCGCTTCATCCGAGCCAACGAATGCAAGACCGGTTTCTGTCACTTGTACAGAGTCACAGCCATCCTAAAGCAGAGCAGCTATGACTGGACTCAGCCCCATGTCCTTAGCGAAGGTGAGAGCAAATCCCCTCCCAGCTCGGAGGAATATTCCCCCTCCTTTCGGCCTCACCCTCGTCAGGAGGGCGTTTCTGAATGTACTCGGCTCTTGTACTGTGGCGGTGGGGGATCTATGTCTCATCCTTGCACTCCCTCTTTTCTAGAAGACTTCAAATGTCCTATCAAAGAGGAGGTTGCCCTGACCAGTGGGGAATGGGAGGTGTTGGCGAGGCATGGATCCAAGGTACCGGTTACCTTTATTTTCTCTTGCAGTGCTCTGCTTCTGCACTCACTGCCCACAATCCTGGCATGTACTTTGTGCTACAGGCTCTTGGGACCAGCTACAACCATTTAGACTTCATTTTGTTTCTAGTTTCCTTTTTTATTGCTGCCTTCGCTTCCCCCAGAAGCACTGTAGCCAGGTGCACAGAAAGCTGATTGCCTTTAATCAGGTCTCTTATTGCTCCTTCTGGGAAACCACGTGGGTCAGGCCATAAAAAGGAGTAGAGTGAGGTTTAATAGCCACAAAGACATTCTGTGCAAACCCATCGTGGGGCTGGATTGCAGCATTTTAACCCCAAAAGGCATTTGGGAATCGGGGACGTTACCTGGTGCTTGGAATTATCCGCTTCCATCTAGCTGATCCCTCTGCAGAGCGTTTTGAGAAACAGGCTGGGGAATTTAGTGTGATGGTGGAGAGGAGGGAACTGTATCTACAGAATAGCCAGATAGGTGTTTTATTAGCCTGCTATTGACTTATGGAAGGCCCGGTTCCTTTCTGCTTTAAGAATGAGGTGGCCCTCAACCTAATCGCTCTGACCCAGTCGGTTTCAACTGAAATAACGAGCCTGTCTGCTGAGCCCCAATTAACTTGGATTTTCGCTCACCTCCCACTCTTGAGGGCATGCAGCTAGACTCAGCAGCTTTTCCCCACTCTGGAATTAATCTTCTGTCCCTCACACAGAGAATCCATGTGGGATGTGCTGTTTGTTTTGGCCACAGTATTGTTCTGTGCCACACGATGGCTGAAATTATACTGGCAGCAATTATTTCAATGCATTTGTCGCTCTGCAGGGTTCTATCCCTGTCTTCCTGGCTAATGTAGACGGTTCCCTCTCACCCCCTCGGAGCACCATGCTGGCCAAACTCTGCTGCAGACCCCAACCAGGCTGGGCTAGGAATAGCATTCAGGATTCAGAAACCTTAAGTTCCCCGTGAAGTTTCTAAAACGGGCCGGCTAGCTATTGTGGATGGAGCTAAACTCTGCTAGCCCTAGTCTAGTCTAGCGTTACAACTCTAATGCAGTGTGACCTCATCCAGGCTGGCTGGCCGGAGCGTTTTAGAAACGGCGTGATCTGGAGCCATGATTAAACAGAGACATGCAGTTGAATTGGGTTTGGGGTAGTGGCTATGCCGCCCCCCGCAAGGAGCGTAGAGCATGAATGTATAGCACGGCGGTTGGACAGAAATGTTGGAGGTGCGCGCTGGTCAGGGGAGCAATGCTGGAACACTGGGGAGATGCATCTGTGCTTAAACAGGGTTTCAGGCAGAATGAACAGAGCCAGAATATCCTTTTTTCCTGGCTTTGCTCTTTGGCACATAGGCACAGTGAGGCTCCCCTGGCCAGCTGGCTGTCTCTTCCGGTGCAAAGGACTGGGCTTTATCCTGGCTTCTAGAAGCACGGTGTATGTTCTGTAACTTACCAGATCAACAGACCGTGTGCACTAACCATTAATACCACAAGCACCCCGTACTGCTGTGATGTTTGATTTAAGCTGACTTTATATATGGAGATATACCTATCTCATAGAACTGGAAGGGACCTTGAAAGGTCATTGAGTCCAGTCCCCTGCCTTCACTAGCAGGACCAAGTACTGTCCCTGACTTTGCCTGGTGACAGATCGTTGCAGTAGGGCAGGGAGCAGTCAGCTGTTTTCCTCTGACACTGAGCCCTCTGTTCTCTTGGCAGATCTGGGTGAATGAGGAGACGAAGCTGGTGTACTTCCAAGGCACGAAGGACACCCCATTGGAGCACCACCTCTATGTGGTCAATTACGAGTCCCCAGGCGAGATTGTACGGCTCACCACACTGGGCTTCTCTCACAGCTGCTCTATGAGCCAGGTCTGTTTGCCCCGTCCATAGGATATCACGTAGGCTCCCTATCTTCCGGCTAGTATGAGTCCTGGCTAGTAATGATCCATGAGGGCTCCCTTAGATGCCATGGCTGCTTGTGACTGCTCTGCTGGACTCTGATGGGAGTGATCCAGTGCCTACCATGATCTCCTGATGAGACTCCATAGATGCCATCATGGGAAGTAGAGGTCCGTGCTGGTGCTCATTTGGAAGGCTCCATGATGGACTTACTCCTCTGAAAGAGGAGTGTGATGTTAACATGCCCCAGAGAGGAGTCCTGTCTGGCTCATGTGGCAGGATGGTGACTGAACCATGAAGGCATGGGAGGGGGGCTTGGGGCAGGGGGAATAAGCATTGGCTAGTTCTCAAGGCCCTGATAGGGATACAGACCCCCCACTGAAGTGGCCTGAGGGAATAACCATCTTTGCTTAACCCCCATCAACTGTTTCTTGCCTGTAGAACTTTGACATGTTCATCAGCCACTACAGCAGCGTCAGCACCCCGCCCTGCGTGCACGTCTACAAACTGAACGGCTCAGCTGACGACCCGCTCCACAAACAGCCCAAGTTCTGGGCCAGCATGATGGAAGCAGCCAGTAAGTCTGTCCCGATCCCCTCTGTGCCAGGCGACCTAGCCAGGAGAGCATCACTGATACCAGTAACTGAACGTGATGGAAGGGGAGAGGCAAAGACCATTAGATGGCAAATGGCCTGGCTAATTTCCGCCCTGCCATGGTGAAGTCGTGAAATCCTTGGGGAGAGATCTCTTCAGTGGGTTGCTTGGCACAGACTGGGCATTGCTGGGGCCAGAGGGCCCTAATGCTATACGTTGGTACTGCCCACCTCTTGCAGAAGTTGTCACACACCTTAAAGGGTGCCAGGTTAACGGCTGCATGTTAACCGGGGGTTCTGGACTGTGATGGTCTGCAGAGACGGGTTGGGTGGGGATCCACTGACTGCTTCATCCAAGGAATGTGTGTAGCTGCTGGCTCCTCCTGTACTCCTGTTTTTGGTGCTCATAAAGAATTATTTTCAGCTCACAGCAGCTGTTGCACCCTGCTGGGAAGGCTTTCTCCCTCCACCCCATCCTCCTCTCCCCTTACAGGGTCACGCTGGAGTTACAGTGGGCTGTGCACGGTACGAGGGGCTCGGTGCACAACTTGGTGAAGTTTTGTAATGGGTTGTCCCTGCGCTGCGGGTGGTCAGTTCCCAGGTGCAGGCAGACTGGGGCTCTTGTAAAGCAGGTTTTGCTAAGATCTGGGACAGTCTGTTCATCCAGAAAAGGAAGGTGGGGAGGGACCCCTGGTCTGAGGCACGTTGGGCAAAGGTTGAATTCCCCTGGTTTGGGCTGGGGAGGATGATGAAAGCATGTTGTCCTTAGCTTGGTAGCTAGCGTCTGAACTGTTTCCCGCAGGCTGTCCTGCAGATTACATCCCCCCCGAAATCTTCCACTTCCATACCCAGTCGGACGTAGAGCTCTACGGGATGGTCTACAAACCTCATAACGTCCAGCCTGGGAAGAAGCACCCCACGGTGCTGTTCGTCTATGGAGGCCCTCAGGTAACGACCCAGCCATGGCCAGGACAACAGCTGACCTTGGCTCTCCTCCGTGAGCCAGGTGGTGCCATCCAGGGCAGAGCTCTCCATAGCTCAGCTCTGCAGGATTGGAATTGGACAGCTTTGCCTGGAGTATTGTAAACCCCCTTTGGTGAACTGCAGATGGCTTCTCCCATTTAATCCAGAATTGCACAACTTCCCTAGTTAATGGCTTTTGCCCATCTGGCAAACTTGGCTGCCCAGCTCAGAACCTGATAGAATTTGGGAATGGCCAAGACTAGCTTCCTGCTAGTACAGAGCCCAGCCATGCTCAGTTGCTACTGTTGGTGAGGCGTGCGTAGGGCTGAAAGGCTAAAGGTTTCCCTGGGGGAACGTTCCACGTGCCTTGTCCTTTCTCCTGCTCTAGGTGCAGTTAGTGAATAACTCCTTCAAAGGTATTAAGTACCTACGGCTCAACACGCTAGCGTCTCTCGGCTATGCTGTGGTGGTGATTGATGGAAGGGGCTCTTGCCAGCGAGGACTCAAATTCGAAGGGGCCCTTAAAAACCAGATGGTAATATCCTGTTTTACAGTGTCTCCTTTCGCTTCCTTCCCTCTTCCTGTCTCTTACGCACAAACAGAGTCAGGCTGCTCTATTTCCCTCACTGCCTTGTTCGGTGTCTCTTCAGTTACAAGGGAGGAGACAAACTGACCTTACGCCTTCCTGTTGCCTCCTCCTAGGGTCAGGTGGAGATAGAGGACCAGGTGGAAGGTTTACATTACGTAGCAGAAAAATACGGGTTCATCGACCTGAGTCGGGTAGCCATACATGGCTGGTCTTACGGGGGCTTCCTCTCCCTCATGGGCCTTATCTGTAAGCCCCATGTTTTCAAGGTGAGTCTGGCGAGGGTCGGGTGTCCTTCTCGAAGTCCCTGCTGTGTCTGGGAGGAATAATCCCGGGCAGGGAGGACCAGGGCTCTGCACCTGTCAGTGGCCTTTACTCTTTGCTGCCCTTGGTGGCTTGTGGACCCAGACTGTAGTGAAGTGTGAAAAGTCCCTGCTGCTAGCATGCCAGAGCTCCTCCCCAGAATCAGGCAGCTCAGGCTGCATCACACGTACGCTCTGGGTTTCAGACCAGGCGTGGCATGCGGGGATTCAGGCAGGTGGAGTTTAGGCACTGTGCAGAGGGAGACACTAGAGTGTTCTGAGTCAGCTGATTGTTTGTTTGATCATAGCACCTAAGAGCCCCAGTCCTGGGTCAGGACCCCATTGTGCCAGGTGCTGTACAAAGACAGTCCCTGCCCCAAAGAGGTTTAATGACTTTGCATCCCCCAGCGACTGGCTGTAGCATAGCTTCCCACGAGACTGTTACTGCCAGCACTGGAGTAGTGATTTTAATTCTTGAATCGAAAGGAAAATAACAAATGGGGGAAGAAATTCACCAACCATCCAGACCTCTAAGTCCCTGACTCCCTGGTTGTGGGATACTCTGGTGCAAATGACCAGGGTTGGCAGGGGAGAATCACCACTTGCAGAAACAGATGCCCCCCGCCCTCCTCCCCCGAAATGTCCTAGAAAAGGAAAAATGAACCCCCCCATACCTGTTTGGCAGGTTGCTATAGCAGGTGCTCCTGTCACGGTGTGGATGGCATACGATACTGGGTACACCGAGCGGTACATGGATGTCCCAGAGAACAACCAGCAAGGTTATGAGGCCGGCTCTGTGGCGCTGCATGTAGAAAAACTCCCCAATGAGTGAGTACTGTGGGGTTGGATGCTTATAACTGGAAACCCACCCTCTGGGCACGTGCACTGTGAGGAGTGGTCGAGAAGCTGTAATGCTTTCTGGTGTGTGTGTGTGTGGGGTGCTGATGTTGTTAAAAAGCTCACAGGAATAGCCCTTCCTGGTTTTTTGATTGTGCCTTGGGTTCTCCTCCCTGGTTCCTGAAACTTGGCTCAGCCAGCACTCGCCAGTCAATAGCACGTCAGGTACACTGGCCGCCAGTTAGCATCAGTGAAGTCCAAGTCCCCCTGGGAGAAGAGTCCTGGCCAGAGCAGGACACATCTGGTTGCTGCCAGTCACCTTCCTGCTGGGCTGAGCTGAGCTGCCTTACTTGGAAGGAAGATCAAGATTCAGGAATAAGATGACCAGGGAGTCTAGCTAGAGGGTCTAGTTGGGGAACAGACTGTTCGGCTTGGAGAACATCTGTCTGGAGGGCCCTGAAGGTTTGTTTGGGTAGTTCCAGGCCCCATGTAACCTTATTTCTGCTCGGCTCATCACTGCCTTCTGCAGCGAGCCGGGGTGGCATTGTGCTCACCCACAGGGAAGAGGCAGGGCTCCAAGCCTGTGGCACTGCACCATGCCAAGTGGACTAGGGGCTGGCTGGCAGCTCCTCGCTCAGGGCTCCTGCAGGGCTCTGATTCTCATCCTGTCCTATCTCCAGGCCAAACCGCTTGCTGATCCTCCATGGGTTTCTGGATGAAAATGTGCACTTTTTTCACACCAACTTTCTGGTCTCCCAGCTAATCCGGGCTGGAAAGCCTTACCAGCTGCAGGTAGGAGGGACTGGAGTGAGGTGGGAAGGTCTCTTTAGCCTGGAGGCAGTGGAAAACTCCCCTCCTCCACCCCCCCAAAGGGTAAATATGAGTGGAGTGTGGATGCTCTTTCACCTGGAGAAGCAGAGTTTTCTCTCCTATGACTTCCTGTGGGACTGGCCAGTAGGTGGCACTCTGTCGCTGCTTGATGTACTGCGTGTTCCAATACTGAGCAGTAGTTTGGAATCTGGACTCACCCTCTTGGCTGGTGTTTGTCGTTCTTCCCCTGCACTCTGCGGCTGGGAATCTCACTTCCCCAGGTGGCCTCTGCCCTCTGGCAGTGGATACTTCTGCTGATGCCACTGAGTGGGCTACTCAGGCCTCTGGCTCGCAGATAGCATGCCACCGTAATGGAGCGCCGGGGTCGCTGTCTCTGAACCGTCATTTGCTCCCCTAAAATGGACTCCACCTTCGAACCGAGAGGCAGGCTAACGGAAGGGAATGGCTCCGTGTCTAGTTGGTAGCCGGTGTCAAGTGGAGTGCCCCAAGGGTAGGTCCTGGGGCCGGATTTGTTCAATATCTACATTAATGATCTGGAGGCTGGTGTGGACTGCACCCTCAGCAAGTTTGCAGATGACACTAAGTTGCGGGGGAGAAGTAGATACGCTGGAGGATAGGGATAGGATACAGAGGGACCTAGACTAACTAGAGGATTGGGCCAAAAGAAATCTGAGGTTCATCAAGGACAAGTGCAGAGTCCTGCTCTTAGGTCGGAAGAATCCCATGCACTGCTACAGACTAGGGACCGAATGGCTAGGCCGCAGTTCTGCAGAAAAGGACCTAGGGGTTACAGTGGATGAGAAGCTGGATATGAGTCAAGTGTGCCCTTATTGCCAAGAAGGCTAATAGCATTTTGGGTTGTATAAGTAGGGGCATTGCCAGCAGATTGAGGCATGTGATCATTCCCCTCTATTCAACATTGGTGAGGTCTCATCTGGAGTACTGTGTCCAGTTTTGGGCCCCACACTACAAGAAGGATGTGGAAAAATTGGAAAGAGTCCAGTGGAGGCAACAAAAATGATTAGGGGGCTGGAGCACATGACTTATGAGGAGAGGCTGAGGGAACTGGGATTGTTTAGTCTGCAGAAGAGAAGAATGAGGGGGGATTTGATAGCTGCTTTCAACTACCTGAAAGGGGGTTCCATAGAGGATGAATCTAGACTGTTCTAAGTGGTACCAGATGACAGAACAAGGAGCAATGGTCTCAAGTTGCAGTGGGGGAGGTTTAGGTTGGATATGAGGAAAAACTTTTTCACTCAGAGTGGTGAAGCACTGGAATGGGTTCCCTAGCGGGAGGTGGTGGAATCTCCTTCCTTAGAGGTTTTTAAGGTCAGGCTTGACAAAGCCCTGGCTGGGATGATTTAGTTGGGGTTGGTCCTGCTTTGAGCAGGGGGTTGGACTAGATACCTCCTGAGGTCCCTTCCAACCCTGAGATTCTATGATTCTATCACTTATTCCTAATTAAGGGCCATCCCTTTTGCTTCTGCGCAGATCTACCCCAACGAGAGACACAGTATTCGGTGCCCCGAGTCCGGAGAGCATTATGAAATCACACTGCTGCACTTTCTACAAGAATACCTCTGAGCGCACAGGCCTCTGCAAACTGTTGGACACTGACAGCTCAACTCTGCCTCCTGCCGCTGCCCACCCCAGCCCAAAAGCCTCCTCATCCAGTGCACAGATCACTGAGTGCCCACCCCCAAGCGGGGGTGCTGCCTCCAGTGAGGGAGAGGGTGGAAGTCACCCCTCCTGTTTCCTCTGGACAGTGCCACCTTCCTTCACTTTCCAGCTGGAGCTCTGCCCTGCTCAGCTGCTCTCCTCTCTGGCCTGGCTGTTAATGCTTTTTTTTTTTTTTTTTTTTTTGCTGCTCCTCCCTCTACGCTGGGAAATCAGTGGAGTGTCTCCAGAGGCTGAGGTCTGCCTCTTTTTCCCTCTACTGCACCTCCACTCACCTGCAAGAACTCCGTGCCTGTGCTGGAGATGGACGAGCCGAATCAGCAAGCTGCCTTAAGCCAGGAGGGAGAGGGTGATCCACTGCTGCGTCCTGTGGGGTCTGATCACTGCTGCTGCGTCCTGGCCCGTACGTGACGAGCGTCTGGGCCCTGGGATCTGAGAAGAGCTCCGTAGAAGCATGCAACACTAGTCGTTTTTTTTTTTAAATTAATTTTTGCATAGCAGAGTGGGGGAAGCAGCTGGGGTTGGCCACAGTTAGCATCCTCGGGCACCTTTCTCCGCTTGCCGCTCCTGGGCGGAACCGTGCCAACAGAGAGCCTGGCAGCTGAAGCAGGTCAGCACTCGCCTCTACAGAAACCGCAGCAGCTGGATTTTGCCACACACAATGGATATTTATGCAACTACTCCCTCCCCCATTCTCTCTCCTTCCCGCCCCTCTACCCTTTGTGCTGTGTCCCAGCCCTGCCTTCCTCTCCTCACCCATGCCCTGAGCTTTCAGACGTGCACTGAAATTGGCTGTGCTTCAGTTCTCTGCGGGTCAGTGACTGTTTCCCTCGCGCATCTATTTGGTGAACACTCTTCTGGTTTTTATTTTCCTACTCAACCGGAACTGCAGTTCCAGGGAGGGGGGGGTCGAGCAATTGCACCTCAGGGTCGCACCCACCCCCCAAGCCAAGGGTTCTGCCAGGGGCAAAGAAAAAAAGAAACCCCCCCCAATGAACCACATCAACTTGCCCTCGAGTATTTTAAGTGCGTATTATGAAAAGAAAATATTTTTATGGATTCTTATTCTTTTATAATTATGAGTGTACGATGTAGCGACTCATTAAAATATTGGAAGCAGACCCAGCCGTGCTCTCACTGGTCTTCAGACTGCCCGGCGAAGCTTGGGGAGGGAAGCAGTCCCTCGCCTGCCATGGCCGACGCTGCTGGCGGGGTGAGCGCCAAAGGCTCAGGTTTGTTGCTGAGCATTGGGAACGTATTACGCCCCTACGACATTCCTCAGGAGAACCATGAGCTAGGGGTTGAAATTGTGGACAGCTGGGACTCTTGGATTGTAGGCCTGCCCCCGGCTGAGTGCGGCCTTGGGGGAGGCCGGGTTGGAAAAGGTTGGCCTCAGGTCCGTATTGAAGTCTCTTAAGTTGCCTGACTCTTCAAGAGGAGCTGAACAACCAGCAGCTCCCACTGATCACTGGGGGGGTTGGACAGGCTTGCAACTCTGCACAGCAGGCCACATAGGTACTTCACATTTGACATCGAAGGTGAAATGCAGGCAGGTGGCCCCCTGGGCAGAGCCCTTCTGCGTGGGTGCTCAGGCCTGCCTGTGCTCATCTCCTGGCACAATTGGGGTGGGAAGTTTGAAAAAATCGGCATTAATTTGACCCTTTGTGTAAGGGAGTAATGCATTAATTAAGCCTGAGAGAGATGGAGCCAGAGGTCCTGTTCAGGTGCAGAGTATTATCTCTCAGCCAGGGCATCTACCTGATCTTTGAAGACTGAACCTAGAGGATCCTCCTGCCCGGTGGCTACTCACAAACCCTCCCCCCCCCTTTCTATCTTGGCCTGACTGTAGTAATCTTGTTCTAGCTGCTTCAGGAAGTCCTGTTGGGTAAAAGACTGAGCAGCAGGGCTGGGGGAGGGAGATGTGATGGAGGAAGTTGCACACATCTGCAGTTCCCCGAGTGAAGGTGCTGGTGGCCCCACATTGCCGTGAGAAAGAGAGAGATTGGAGTTGCTTGTGCTTTCTCCCGGCCTTTGGAGATCCAGGTAAGTAAGTGCCAGTCAACAACAAAGCCTTTGCGCATTGCCAGGATTGTTCCTCTTCTGCCTTCCTTAATCCGAACAGCTTCCTCACCGCTGAAAGAGCGATGGATTGCAGGACGGACCTGACCCCTTCGAGCCCCTGTTCCCAGCCTGCTGTGTTCTCTCTTTTTCCTCCTACTCCTTAGACTATGTGGTAGGTGACCAGCAATGACCCAGGAGCCTAAGGCAGTTGATTGTAGTTGTATTGTGCAGTAAGTGAACTTAATGCTTCTGCAACATTTTTTTTTTTAAAGTCCTTCTGAAGCGTTTACAAACCTCTCCGCTACTGCAATCATCCAAGCTCATCCCTTGAATTTGTAAGACTATTCCATGCCATGGAGAGTGGCTGTTTTTTCTATTTGGGGAGGGGGGGTGCGGATTGAGAGCTTGAAAGACAGCAGCTGGGAAATCAGCCTACTCCAATCTGGTACTGCGGACAAATTATGTAGAGTCTCCACCGTAGTCCTTTCAGCTGCTCCTTATCTTATACTTACCTCTGTATGGCTGGTGCCAGGTTCAGTGCATCTCACTGCATCTGTATCTCAGATAGCTGCTGACAGATGTTAAATGAATTGCACCTGGCAGTGAATGGTATTGGGGGATTCACTGAGGGTGTTGATAATACTCCATTAGAATGGGGCTGACCGCCAGAGCTGGTTGGGAAAGGAATTCTTTCCCTGTGGAAAAATTTGCCCATTTTTTATTTTTTTCTGGATTTTCTGCAATGTGGAAAATATTCTGGTTTTAGGGGCCAGAACATTGTTTTTAAAACCAGTTTTCCCCCCAGGTTTTGGTTTTGACAAATACCAGGCAGGTGGTTCAGAAAATTTTCAGTTTAATCAAAAGCCACTTTGTCCCCCTAAAATGTTTTGACGGAAAACGTTCTAGCGTTTCCCTTGATCACTGCACAGTGTGGTGTTATTGTCAAGTAGTGGTGCGACTGTGTGGGTCCCAGGATATTCGAGACACGGGGCATGAGGTAATGAAAGATCTCGAACGATTATAGCCCCCGCCTTGTCTCTCTAATGTTTAGTGTCAAGGTAGCTACGGAGCTTTGAAAGCCATTAGACAATGCTAAGTTAATGGGGGTTGTGTGTGTTCAGGGCTAGAAGCTTTGAGTGCGTTTTCACCACTGAGCCGTGTTGAAACAGTATTGCCACATTGTGTTGCTCTGTGAGGCAGAACCCGCAGCGCTGCATTATTTACAACACTGCAGTGTTTATAAGGTGGTGGCTAGAGGACCCAACAAATTCATAGGGCGGGCAGTGGTAGGGTTCTGCAGCCCTGCTAGGGGGAGGATTCTTGTTACACAGCTGGAAAAATAAAGCACACCAGAAAATAAAATACACCCAAAAATTCTGAAGCAAGTTCAGTGAAAATATCTTTCCCAGCTTCTACCCTTCAGCAAGCTCCCTTCACGCGATGGTGCCAGCAGCTATATTTAGCACTTGCCGTTTTGTTCTCCATTAACACTGTGTAGCACTGCAGTGCCTTAAAGAGCCCCTCTTTTGCACCCCAGAGCCAGCTGCATTTTAGAGGTGGAAAAGGGATTCCTTTGCAGTAGCCCTTCAACTATTTCTAGGCTGTTAGGCAGGATGCCGTTGTCCAATACACGTAACATTTTGTGGAAATTCTACCTCAGCCTCAGATCTAACCTACTAACTTTACAGCTGATCTGACTTAGGCAGCTGCTTGACAGCCAACACTTGGCTTCAGACACCCCTGGCAACCTTAACTGTGGAATGACTGGCCCCGCTCCACAACAGTGGGGTGGATTAGTGCCCCCAACAGTCATTTACCCCAGGGGCAAGTGTGTATCAACTCTCCATTCATTTTACACCTGCTTGGCCTTGGGGTAAATGATTGCACAGGGGGCAGGAAAATGGAGAATCTGGTTTAGAACCTGACCAAAGGGGGTGCTAAGGAGCAGGGCCTGCTGTTTCCACCCTCCTACAGCAATGCTTACATGGAACGAGGGGGTCGAAACAATTTAGCAAGTGTCAGCTTCCTGAAGTGACAGATCTGGGGAATCCCTGACCAGCCCAACTTTGTATGCTCTCTGGGAGGAAATCAACTTGTTCCGGTGAAGCTGACACAGGAGTAAGGGGTTCTTTGGGGATGGTCTTCCATCCACAGTCACAGCTGGATTCTAGCTGTCACAGGCTTCCCAGGGTGAGGCACTGTGCCTCAGTTTCCCCTCTGTAAAATGGGGTTTACTGATACTGCAACAAAGTCTAGGGAGCTGTATGCAGGATGGTTTTGCAGCTCCTTTGGCTGCTTAAGTGCTTGGAGGGAGGAGACCGTCAGATCTACCTCCCCTTAACCCTAGGCATTAGACAAACCTTCCTATAGTCGTCCTAAGCTGAGTCCTAGCGGGTGGGGCCCTGAGCTTAGACCCCAAGGCTCAATCCATCACACACAGCTCAGTGTTCACCCACGCCTTGCAATAAACCTCGATGCGAAGCAACAGCCTTCTCTCTCCTTCCCCCGGTTTCTCTGACCTTATCCATCACACATGCTATTTCTGCCTCCGATCATGCAGCTCACAAACGGCTCTACTTATCAGCGCTGCGGGAGGACGTGTGATAGTTTGCAGCAGCCACAGCCCAGAGAGGGATGGGAGGCGCTTGACTGTTTAAAAATGTTGCAGACACATTTTCTCCCAGCAGTAATTTTCAAGCTGGTCTTTGGGCTGGGCTGGACTCTGGCTTTCTGGCCAATAGGAAAAACCAGCTTCCTAGAGATGTTTGTCCATGATGCTTCTAGGCTCTTGCTCATGAGGAGGTTTGGAAAAAAGATTTTTTTTTTTCTCAAATCGGTAAATGTCAGCAATTGTAGATTTCATCACAGAGGCACAAACTGACGAAAAAATCCCACTGCTGCTAACTGAAACTGACAGGCAATGTCGCTTGATCACTTCTCAGAGTTTGATTTAAGGCTCTGGACTTTTTGTGTAGTTTGACAGGTGATGTTGCCAACGAGTGTTTTAGCCGTTTATGAAGCTTTCACTTGTTGAATGGCAGCACCGACTTAAATAAATATTACCTGACCCCCCCATCCCCAATTTCCTGCAACTGTGACGATAAAATGGTTTTAAGCATTTTTCCCTTATTATTTTGCACAACCATGAAAACTTAATTTTTAAGCTTTTTAAAAATCAATTTCTGTTGAAATTATAAAAAAAAAAAAAATACAAATTGAGTTGTACCACTCACCTCGTGACATTTGCCAGTTAGCAGCATCAAGCCTTGAGCTAAATACTTAGGGGACACGCACTGAACCCCCAACCTCTTTGTAACCAACAGGGCTGGAGGGGTAGCGGCAGGTCTCTGCCCCAGGAAGTGGAGGGAGCGTCTAGCCATTGCAGCGGGGAGACTTGGGTTAGCTCAAGCTGATCTAGCGTTAAGAACAGTTTGGTGGCTGGCGTATCTGTGCCTAGCCACCTGAGCTTGGATCCCAGTGGGCAAACAGGGTGGCTAGCCCGAACTGCTGCCCACGCCAAATGTCTGCACCCGTTAGCTGGAGCTAAGCGAGTGTGAGTCCATCTGCTCGGCCTGGGAATCATGCAGTGTAGACGTACCCTTAGAGTTCAGCCAGAGAGGCCGGTCCAAGCCTGAGGTGGAGCAGAACCAAGGTCATTGCTGGAAGGCTTCACAGAAACAGCCTGGGCAGGGAGGAGTGGAAGACGAGGGAGCTGAAAACGAGGGAGGCAGCGCCGAGGCCGAGGGGCTGTTTGTGAAAGAAGGGGCGAAGAGGAGAATGATGCACCGGAATAGCAATGTGGATTGATGAGGAGGCAGACTGTACAGAAATGAGAAGTGATGGAATGGATAAGATGGGGTCTGGGCCAAAATCACTTGGGGGAAGAAAGCTACCAGAGGGGGTTCCCCTGGGCTAGTGACTGGTGCGTGCTAAAGCCCCCAGGATCTGATCTGGATATGGAGAGAAACCTTGTTAATGCTTTTAATTAAATAAAATACTGCTGGGAATGGTGTGATCATGGGAGACTTTAACTTCCCAGATACAGAGTGGAGAACAAGTGCTACTAATAATAGAAGGGCCCAGATTTTCCTGGATGCGGCAGCTTTCTTCACCAAATAGGCACTGAACCAACAAGAGATGGGGCCATTTAGATTTGGCTTTGGTGAGCAGTGAGGACCTCAGAGAAGAGCTGGTTGTAGGGGACAACCTTGGCTTGAGTGATCATGAGCTAATTGTTTAAATTACATGGAAGGATAAACAAGAAGAACTCTGCAACTACGGGCCTTGATTTCACAGGGGCGAATTTTAAAAAAACAAAGGGAATTAGGTAGGGAAGTGGACTGGACTGAAGAACTCAAGGATCTGAAGGTGGAGGTGGCTCGGAATTACTTGAAATCAAAGCTGCAGAAGCTCTCTGAAGCCTGCGTCCCAAGCAAGGGGGAAATATTCGTAGGCAAGGGTTGCAGACCAAGCTGGATGAGCAAGCATCTCAAACAGGTGATTGGAGAAGGCCTACAAGCTCTCTGAAGCCTGCGTCCCAAGCAAGGGGGAAATATTCGTAGGCAAGGGTTGCAGACCAAGCTGGATGAGCAAGCATCTCAAACAGGTGATTGGAGAAGGCCTACAAGGAATGGCAGATGGGAGGGATGAGCAAGGAGAGGTCAAAGTGTAGGACTCAAGTGAGAACTGCCAAAAGCCAAGCAAAGTTGGACCTTGCAATGGGAATTAAAGCCAACAGTAAAAGGTTCTATAGCCATATCAGTAAAAGGAAAGAAGGCGTGGGCCCACTAATCACTGAGGAGGGGGTAGAGATTAAAGATAACGTAGGCATGATCCGGTCCCTAAATAAATACTTTGCCTCAGTTTTTAATAAGGGTAATGAGGAGCCTAGGGGTAGTGGCAAGGTGGCTAATGGGAATGAGGATATGAAGGTAGAAATGACCATGTCCGAGGTGGAAGTCAAACTCAAACACTGTAACGGGACTAAATCGGGGGCCCCCAGATAATCTCCATCCAAGAATATTCAAGGAACTGGCCCATGAAATTGCAAGTCCAAGAGCAAGGATTTGTAATGAATCTGTAAACTCGGGAGTTGTACCCTATGACTGGAGAATGCTAAGGTAGTTCCTATTTTTAAGAAAGGGGTAGGGGGGGGGGAGTGATCTTGGAAATGACAGGCCTGTTAGGTTGGAGGCCGATGTGCACTAATCTGCCCCACCCTGACAATCTCACCCTCATTCCGTAATACAGAGCAGTTTGAGCCTTGAAGCCTGAGCGTTTCTCTGCCTTCCGCTTCTGGTGAGCATTAACTAGAGCCACTGGTTACGCACTTAGACGGCCAAGCCCTCCTTGAACCTTGCTAAATTCTTGGCTGCAAAATGGTGACGCCCCCCCTGGGGTGCGGGGCACACGGTGTACAGCGTGTTGCAATAGCCCCGCGCTGCTGGCAGGGAGGAAGCCGCACGCTGAGTCATTTCCAAGCGGCAAAGGTTGGGGTTTTGTCCTCATGCAGAGATGCTGCTGGCTGACACGTCCGTTAGGTTGATCAGAGTTACGATATGATCGGGGAGAGCCGCCCGTGCGCTCGGCCCTGAAGAAAGCCAAGGCACGAATGCAGTCCCCGGCCCAGGGAACCTAGGGTGCAAAGGGCACACTGACCGTGCGGGTGGCACCAAGGCTATACAGGCACATAGGGCCCGGGAAGCAGAGCCGGAAAGCCAGCTCTTCAGATTGCTGCTGTGTTTTATTTTCTAAATCTGTTGAATACAGTGGGAGGAAGGAGGACAGGGGCCAGTGTGCAACCAGTGACCTTGCAGCTGGTGTTGGGGGGGAAGGGCCCAGCTGATAGCTCTGAGCCTGGATTCGTGTAGGCAGGACCAGCTGACACAGCCCCAGGCCAGACCTGGAGCTTGGGCTCCGTCCTCGGCCTCCCAGCTGAGACTGAGGACGAAGAAATCACGGGCAATGGCTGATCTTTGAGGTGTAACCAGCCAGCAGCTAGGAACTGGACTGAGAGCCCCCCACTGATTCCTAGTAGCCACTCAGCAGCTGTTCAGGGGATGGCACATTCCAGCCCTGGGCTGGCTCGGAGCTGCCAGGCAGAGCGGGGTCTTTTACATGAATTTCCTAGGTCTCTGTGTTTGGAGGTTGCCGTCAGTGGCGGGGAGGGGACGTCGTAGCCGGAGTTACAATTGGGAACTGATGTCCCCTGCCCCCCTCCGCGCCCCGGCTCGGTGAGATGCCACGAGCAGGCAGGATCAAACTCTAACCGGTGCGTTTTAACCCACTCAGCCGGAGAGAGATGCAGCTGCCAAGGCTGGTGGGGTGCCTTGTGGTCCTGCTGGGTGCGTCCGGGGCACTGGACCCTGCCCTGGAGGAAGGCTGGCGAGGGTGGAAGAGCTTCCACGCTAAGGAGTATCCTGAAGTAAGTATCCCGTCGGCTGTCCCCCGGCGTGCTCCGTCTCCCCCGCTCCCTGGGAGCGGGATTTCCTCGCTCGGCTGCATGTGAACCAAACCGCGTGGCTAGAGCCCGAGCTTCGAGGATTTGGGGGTAGGGGAGAGGGAAGCAGCATGTCCTGCTCGCAATCCAGCGCGTCCAGCCCCAGCTGCCCGAGAGCGAGCAGCACCCCGGGGCACGGCCAGGCTCGACTTCCTGCAGAGTCGGGGTGGCCTGGCCGGGAGGTTGTAGGACCTGGAGGCCAGTTGAGCTCTTGCTTCCTTCCTCGCTGGGGTCTGATGGGCGACGGGGTGAGCCTCAGTGGCTGTAGGGGTTTGGCTGCTCCTCCACCCTCAGGGCTCCCCCAGCTCCTGTGGGGGTTCAGCCCCCTTAGGCTGGACTTTGGCACATCTGCTCCCAGCTGGAAACAGGGAGATTCGGGGGGTTAATGGAGCTGGGAGAAGGAGGGGTAGTGTTAGGGGGGGTCCTGTTGACCCAGGCCTGGGAGAGGAGGGGACATGTGCTCTGCCCCCATGCTTCAGCCCCTGCAAGCAGCTGTGGTGCATGGAGAATCAGGCAGGAAAGTTACCAGCTCTCAAACGTCCGAGGCAAAATCTTTGCTGCTTTCTCTTACCCTCGCTGCTCCGCCCTGCCCAGCCCCGCGGCCTGTGCTCACCGGCCGCACAGAGCCGGCCCAGGCGAGCCGAGCTCCTGGCCGGCCCGCGGGTGCCCGATTCCCCCGTCTCGCCCCCCTCAATGGAACTCAGGCCAGGCTGGGACCAGCACTGGCTCCCGTCACTGCCTCCCCGCTGGACGTTTGCTGACAGGGCGCGGGGGCCAGGACGAAGCGTAACCAAGCTGTCGCTCCGTCCCCTGGCAGGAGGCGGAAGCTTTCCGCAGGGCGGTCTGGGAGAAGAACCTGCGGCGGATCGCGCACCACAACCTGGAGGAGTCTCTGGGGAAGCACAGCTACCGCCTGGAAATGAACCACTTTGGGGACCTGGTAACCTGCCCCGCCCGGCGCGGATCCTGGCCCTCTTGCGGGGCGAGGCACCCGTAGGACCAAACCCGAAGCCTCCTTCCTGGTTTCTCCCCCTGCCTCACGTGACTTCCCACTTCTCGCTGGGCCCGGCAGATCCCAGCTCCCAGCCCACCCGTGACTCCGCTCCCCTCGCCCCATCCACCTCCATACCCACTGCTGCCCCCACTCACGTCAGGGCCCCGCCACCTGCCTCTTCATTGGCCTCCTAGCTGCTGTTGGTGCAAGAGCCTCCTCCTACGCAGCTCCCCAGCCTCCCCCTCTCTCCGCATCGTCAGCTGTCTGATCTGTCTGTATCCTCAGGGGTTGGGTGCCGGGGCGGGGCTGAGAATGCAGCTCCTCTGTTGGCCAGGAGTTCTCGGTCGCATGCTCTCCGGATTTAAAATTTTCCTTCCCCTCCAGATGGACGAAGAGTTTAACCAGCTTCTGAACGGTTTCCGAGCTGAGCGGCACGGCGGGAAGGTGCCTCTCTTCCAGGAATCGGCTGCTCGGGAGACTCCCAAGGAGGTGGACTGGCGCGCAAAGGGTTACGTCACCCCCGTGAAAAACCAGGTGGGTGCCCGGAGCAGAGAGCTCCCTGCTTGGGACCTCGCTCCTCAGCCAGCCACGGAAACCTCCCAGCCCTGGAGCTCCCTGTCACTGGCCCCCAGAGCCTGGGACAAGGCAACCCTCAGGTGGGCCTGGCTGATGGATGAGGGGCCCTTGGCGGCCCCTCTGGAAGGTGTGCTCGGCCTGGCAGGTGGGGTGGCAGTGGCTAACCCGCATGGAATTGGTAGGCCCTTGGCCTGTCCTGGTTTCCATGAAGCCCCATGGAATGGGCCTTTGCCCCCCTGGGGCTCTGCCTGGAGCGTGAGCCTGATCCAGACCCTGCTACGCAGGAGTTGGGTTCGCTTCGGCCACGTGCCCCGCCGCGTTGGGGCGGGAGCTGGGCTCGCTAAAAGCAGGTGGTGGTGGGAATCTCTTCCCCCGGCTGCCTAGCAGCAACCGCCAGAGGGAGCAAGTCCCAGAGGTGAGGGCCCCCGTTGCAAATCCCCAGCTCTGCCACAGGACGGAGGGGCAGCTGCTCTTTGCTGGTGCTGCTCCAGTTCCCCGGCCTCGCGTTGGGGCTCGGACTCCCTCCTGCCACTTTCCGGCAAGCAAGAGCTTGTAAGGCCCTGACGATTATCTAAGCCGACCGCCTGCATCACACAGCCCAGAGACCCTCCCGCTGGGATTCTTGCACTGAGCCCAGCAGCTCCCAGTTGAGCTAGAACAGTGGTTCTCAACCCGCAGCCCAACCAGCACATGGCTGCGGCCCATGGGACGTCCTCCGGGCCATACGGGTAAATAGGTTGAGAACGTCTGAGCTAGAACCTATCCCCCACCTACCTGCCTTGCTTTCTGCAGGGCCACTGCGGGTCCTGCTGGGCTTTCAGTGCCACGGGAGCCCTGGAGGGCTTGGTCTTCAAGAAGACGGGCAAACTGGTGTCGCTGAGCGAGCAGAACCTCATGGACTGCTCAAGGACGCTGGGGAACAACGGGTGCCATGGGGGCTTCATCACTCGGGCCTTCCAGTACGTGCGGGACAACAAGGGCATCAACTCGGAGCTCAACTACCCCTACTTGGAGAGGGTAACGTAGGAGAGGGTGGCCTCTGGGGGCGGGCAGCCGCTTCTCCAGGGAGCGGTGCCCGAGCTCCCGTTCCGTCTCCTTTCTCTGCAGGACGAATTCAACTGCCATTACAACCCCCAGGACAACGCTGCCAACTGCACCTCTCTCATGCTGATCCAGCCGGGCAACGAGACCGCTCTGGAGCAGGCGGTGGCCACTGTCGGCCCTGTCTCCGTTGCCGTGGATGCCAGCAGCTTCCACTTCCACTTCTACAAGTCAGGTACCAAACGGCCCAGAGAGTCTATGGCCAGAAGGGATCACTGGGATAATCTAACCCAGTGGTTTTCCACCTTTTCTCATTTGCAGACCCCATACCTCTTGAATGGAGGGGCGGACCCCTTTGGAAATCGTAGGCATTGTCGGCAGACTCCCAGGAGTCCACCGGCCACAAGTTGGAAGCTGCTGATCTAGTCTGCGGCGGGCAGGAGGTGCTGCGGGGAGGGGGAGGTTCTGATAGGGGGGCTGCCGGTGGGTGCTCAGCACCCACCATTTCCCCCCCGTGGGTGCTCCAACCCAGAGTACCCACAGAGTCAGCGCCTCTGCTTCAGCAGATCTTTTAGGAAACCTTGATTTAAAAATTGTCCCAACGGTTAATTAACCTCACTGTGAAAAGTTTGCCCCTTATTTCCAGTCTGAATTCGTTTAGCTCAACTTCCAGCCATTAGATCACGTTACGCCTTTGTCTGCTAGACCAAAGAGCCCCTTCTCAAATCTTTATTCCCCCCGGAGGTACTTAGAGCCTGATAGGTCACCCCTTAGCCTTCACTTGAAGCTAGATAGAGTTGAGCTCCTTGCTTGAGTCAATCACTGTGGGGCGTGTTTTCCGAGCGACACAGTTATACCAGCGTAACCCCGCAGCATTCTCCCGTCAACAGAGCTACCGCTTCTCAGGGAGGCGGAGTGCCCACCCCGATGGGAGAAACTCTCCCATCGACATAGGGAGCGTCTTCGCTCAGCGCTACGCTGGCACAGCCGGAGACAAGCCCAGATTCTTCTACCGCCGTGGTGGCTCTGCTCGGAGCCCCCTCCAATTTACCGACGTCCTTCTGTGCAGACCAGAACGGGGCACGGGATCCCAGCACTTTGGCGCGGGGCTTTGTCACTGAGCTGTCCGGGCTCCCGTCCGGAATTACTGGGCCTGTCGCTTCGTTTCATCTCACCTCCCAGGGGGCACTTTATTACCTCCTTCCACAGCTGGGCCTGCTATCTGACAGCCTGCAGGGACACAGCAGGGCAGCTCCGTGTGGCTTCAATCCAATGCCCTGGGGGAGTTCTTCCTTCCCATCCGCTGGGACCTCCCTCCAGGGTCTGCTTCTGCTCCGAGAGGGAGAGACCCCCAACAGCTCATCTCACTCCGCCTTTGCTCTCCCCAGGAGTCTTCAACAACAGCCTGTGCAGCCACACAGTGAACCATGCCATGCTGGCCGTGGGCTACGGCACATCCCAGGAGAACGGGAAGAGCGCCGCCTACTGGCTCCTCAAGAACAGGTGAGGGGGAGGAGCCAGGCAAGAGAGCTCTCCCTGAGACACACTCACCTCTGTCGCCTTCTGGCGGCATCCAAAGCTGCCTCCGACCCACGCCCTCTGTGAAAATGCAGCCCCTCCCACTTCCTCCCCAGCCCCCAACTGTATGTGTACACACATCGAGGGGGTTCCCAAGAAGATGGGTCTAGACTGTTCTCAGTGGTGGCAGATGACAGACCAAGGAGCAATGGTCTCAAGTTGCAGTGGAGGAAGTTTAGGTTGGATATTTAGGAAACACTATTTCCCTAGGAGGGTGGTGAAGCACTGGAATGGGTTCCCCAGGGAGGTGGTGGAATCTCCTTCCTTGAGGTTTTTAAGACCTGGCTTGACAAAGCCCTGGCTGGGATGATTTAGTTGGGATTGGTCCTGCTTTGAGCAGGGGGTTGGACTAGATACCTCCTGAGGTCCCTTCCAACCCTGAGATTCTATGATTAAAACGCCCTGCCCCCAAGATGTGCACACTCCGCTCAGATTGCATGTGCACACACACGTAAACCCCTCCCTTACGCCCCCTGCAGGACATTCTGTGCCAACTAAATCCTACCCCCCAGCATGCAGGTAACTCACAACCCTTCACCCCGACCGTACGCATTCCCATGGGCACTCATGCAAACTCGCACCCAGGGCCGGTTTAGGAACTGCGGGGCCTGATTCGAATACCCGGCAGCGGTCCGGGTCTTCAGCGGCACTTCGGCGGCAGGGGGTCCTTCACTCGCTCCGGACCCCCCGCCGCCGAAGACCCGGACCACTGCCGGGTATGTAAAAAACATTAAAAAGGCGCCTATGGCGCGGGGCCCAATTCCAGGGAATTGGGGGAATCAGCCTAAAGCCGGCCCTGCTCGCACCCCTCACCCTGGAGATCTGTCTTGCTCTGGGCCTGTCTTTGGATTCTTGCCTTCTCAAAATGAAAGCTCTAAGCAGCTGCCAGTGACCCAACTTGGGTAGGGTGACCAGATGACAAACATGAAATATCGGGACGCGGGGGGGGAACGGAGCAAAAAAAAAAAAGCCAGAGCGCCCCCCGCCACCAGGCGGCAGTGGCACAGCCCCGTCTCCACCCAACTCTCAGCTCTGACCCCCAATACACTCCCAGCTCCCCCATCCCCTCGCTCCTGGGCCCCGAGCTGTGCAGCCGAGCCACGCTCCGGACCCCTCTTGCAGCTCCCGGCCCAGCCGCTCCCGGGCTTCATTGCACCAGCCCCACAGCAGAGGCTGCTCCACTCGCCCCGGGCAGCGCCGCTCCAGCTGCAGGGAACTCGGGGACCCCCCCCACCTGGGCAGGGGGCGAACCAGGCAGCCGGGCCCGGCCCCTCCTGGCAGGAGCGTGTCTGCCCCACACGTGTCTCTGCCCCCTGCCTGCTCCGCGCTGCCCTGCAGGCTGCAGGGCTGGAGCAGCCTCCGTGCTGCGCTCCCAGCCCCGGCCATGGCCCGTGCGCAAACCTGGGCGGGAGGAGGAATGCCGCGTGCTTGGGGAAGAGGTGGGGCCAGGGCGGGGAGTTGGGGAGGGATCCAATGGGGCAGTGAGGGGCGGGGTTGGGGCAGGTCCAGGGCAGGGATTTGGACAGGGGTCCAATGGGGGAAGGAGGGAGATGGTCGGGGGAAGTGGGGGGTGAAAGCCCCTCCGGGCTCCATCTATGCACCGGAGCAGAGGGCAAACAAGCAAATATCGGGACAGTCCCGATAAAATCGGGACGTCTGGTCACCCTAGACCCAACTGAGATGGGGATGAGAGGCTTGGGGTGTGGGAGGGCTCGGGGCTGGGGCAGAGGGTTGGGCTGGGGGTGCAGGCTCTGGGGTGGGGCCAGGGATGAGGGTTTTGGGGTGCAGGAGGGGGCTCTGGTTTGGGGGCAGGGGAGGATCAGGACTGGGGGTTGGGGTGCATGAGGGGATCTGGGCTCTGGGGTGGGGCTGGGGATGAGGGGTTTGGGGTGCAGGAAGGGGCTCTGGGTTTAGGGTGGAGCTTAGGGCAGGGACAGGGGATTGGGGTGTGGGGTTGGGGCACGGGCTTACCTCGGGCAGCTCCCGGGCAGCAGCGCAGCAGGGGTGCAAAGACAGACTTCTCGGCCAATAGGAATGCGGAACCGGTGCTCGGGGAGGGGGCTCCCCGCGCTGCTCCTCTGACCACCCCACCCACCCTGCTTAGGAGCCAGACCTGCTGCTGGCCGCTCCCAGGGCGCAGCGCGGTGTGAGAACAGCTAGGGACTCTTAACGGCCCAGTCGGCGGTGCTGCCCAGAGCCCCCGCGACCCAGTGCCCGCCGTTTGAAAACCACTGGTCTAGCATATTGGGACAACTTTTCTTTCTTCTTACAATGTTCAAACGTCCTTCGGTTCCCCCAGAGATTCTCTCATGCTCTCTTCACTTTATCTTCCCGCAGCTGGGCTGAGCTATGGGGTGAAAAAGGTTACATCCGGCTGGCGAAAGGAGCCGACAATCACTGTGGTGTGGCCAATCAGGCAAGCTATCCCGTCTTGTAGCCAGCGCTGGGTTTTCCTTCTGCCCTGGGCCTGCATGGCAGAAGGCCTCACATACTGGATGGGTTTTTTTTTCTTCTCAACGACTTGATCTTTGTCTTCAGCATGGAGATTCTTTTTGCTCCTGGCCGTGATTTCTGGGCTTTTTCTTAGCTGCGATTTACACGGGTTTAGAAGCGATTAAAAGTTGTGCCGCAAATTGCTCTTGCAAGCCTGGGTAAGTCCTGTTCTGGTCACGCCGCAGCATCGCTGAACGAGGCTTAGTGTCCTGTCTAACTTATTCATAAAATAAAGAATGTTTTTCCTCTCAGTGTGAAAACCAGTCTCCTTGTGGGTTTGAAAGATGATTAAAGATGCTTCGCTGCAGGAGCTTTCTATGCACCTTACAAATTCCCTTAGCCGTTAGATCCCATTTTCCTCTTTAGCTAAAGCCCGTGGAGACCGTGCCAAACCAGCTGCCAACAAACCCACGAAGATGATGATGACGAGAAGGTGGAGAAGTGCCTGTAACCTGAGTCTGTATTATCTAAGCCCTGCCTACGTGCAGGCACGAGCTAAGACCGCCGAGCTTACTGTCCTGAAGATACGTATTTATATAACAACCGAACGGGAACAACAAGGCAAGAAGCCATATAAATAGCTCCCATTACATTTGCTCCCCAGGCCCTCTGTATTCAGCTATGATGATGCCAGGGAGAACGGCAGTGATTAGAGCCCCATTAAATTCTCTATAGAATTTTTCTTTTTATTTTTGGGGGGAATTTTGTGTTTCATTTTCTCCAGCCAGAGGAGGGTCTGGTCGGGTCCTGGCCCCAGTGGAGTAGGAAGCTGGGGTGTGGGTGGGGGTTTGCAATGCCCCCCACTCTTTGGCCCTGTGTGCCAGCTTGCAATGCTACTCACTCAAATTTGGCCCAGCCATCTCCCCCCATCATGACAGAGGGGCAGCTGGGCCAAACCCATGTGCCACTGCCACCCCGTGCACTAGGCCTCACAGGCGGTAGCGGCCACGGCAGGGGAGTTTTTGTTTTGTTTTACACCTTGTTTTTCATTTTATTTGGTATTTGCAAAAAACCAAACAAAACAAGACAGGGGGCTGTTAAAATGACCATTACCCAACAACGTTTGAGTAGAGCAAAAGGGGAGTACTGCCCAATGGTTAGAACTGGGACGCAGGCGAACAGAGCACTATTCTCTACTCTGTGACACCTTGGGGCTGGTCACGTCCCCTTTCTGTGCCTCAGTTTCCCCATCCACAGCAGGTGGGTGATAATACCGACCAAATGCCCTGCCGTGGTGTTTGTAAAGCCCTTTGAGCCCCGCTGGAGAAAGGGGATAGCAGCTTCACCTATTGTTGCAGTGAGGTCTCATGTGCTTGGATCCTCTTCCCATCAATCCCGCCCTTCTAGGCTGTATTCCTTGCTTGTTACCGAGGCAGCAGGTGGCTGTGGGCGAGGGGTAAAGCTCTCAGCTGAACACTAGAGTCTGGGAGGGAGGCCCCCGGGGGAGACCCGTGCCAGGGAATGCCAGAGAAGCCAGCAAGACTGATGCTCCATGCCTGAGACTGTTCAAATCTGTCAACGGCCCAGCCCAAAAGAGTGACCTGTAGGTCACCCTTGGCCCTCAGGCAGCGAACCCCTGCCCATGCCCAACGGCAGACATCCACCTGTCTCTTCGCCAGGCTTCCAAGAGCCATGCAATCCGAGCAGCAGCAGCATGCGTGAAGGGCGGGGGGAGTCCAGAATTCTACTCAATGAGCCTTGTTACTGCTGTCGCTGCTCTGGCTTATTCTCGGGACGCTGCGCCGAAGCTGCCCTGTGCCTTGGAAGCCTGGTTTGACAATTTGCTTTGCAGCATACAACACTCAACCCAGCTGGTGTCCTTCATGCTAAGCCTCCTGAGATTTATGAGAGAATTAGCAGCTCCTTCCGCTTTATTTGCCTCTCGCTCTATGAAATTGCAAGCTGGATTTAGGGTATAAATCAAGCATTTCACAGCCAGCTTCAGGAACAGTCAGATTGATTTCTGCGCTTACAGGCAGCAGAGCTGGCGCTCTGCAGCACCTCTGTCAAAGAGCAGCCGGTCCCCCATTTTTAGCAAGGGGCCTGGGCTGGTTTAGGTCATTGCATGAGCATATGAGCCAGACTCAATGGACACTGACCTGAAAGAGATGGAGGGAAGAGGAGATTTTTTTATTTTATGGTTTGGGGGTGGGGTAGGGGGGCTAATTTAGTGCTGGCCTATTTGACAGCCCTGGAGAATGAAATCCTCTCGTTATAAAATTTGGCCAGTGAGCAGCAGTGCAAGCTTCTCCTATGGTGTGCGGCCAGCGTACTGACCTGTAGGGGGTGAAAAGAACAGGAGGACTTGTGGCACTTTAGAGACTTAACACATTTATTTGGGCATATGCTTTCATGGGCTAAAACCCACTTCATCAGATGCATACATGTTCTCTGTGTTATATATATACTACTGTATTTTCCACTGCATGCATCTGATGAAGTGAGTTTTAGCCCACAAAAGCTTATGCCCAAATAAATTTGTTAGTCTCTAAGGTGCCACAAGGACTCCTCGGTTTTTTTGCTGATACAGACTAACACGAATACCACTCTGAAATTCAAGCCAGTGTTGTTGTAGCCGTGTTGGTCTCAGGATATTAGTGAGACAAGGTGCGGGAGGTAACATCTTTTATTGGACGTCTGTTTGTCCTGAAGGTAGTCAATCCTCGACTACCCTGCAGGCCCCTTGCCATGCTACTACTGCTCCAGGAGGGCACCACGGCAATGGCTCTGCACATGCCATTCCTATGGTAGCATTCCTAGAGTAAGGTCACCATCGATCACCTCGTCACTGCCCAATGCCACTGTTCGATTGCTCTGCAAACCTGCTCCCAGCAGCACCCGTCGAGACAGCGGTCACCGTGGCAGAAGGAAAACGCCGTCCCTGCTGTGAAAACGGTGCCACAGCTCTACAGTGGCACAAACATCTGCTAAGAGAAGCTGCCCCAGCATCACTGCCACATGCCTGGCAAAGGTCGTCCCCACGCTGCACCACGAGCCCTGCATGGTGCCGCTAAGCGGATGGCATCCCCACCATGCTGCTCCAAGAAGCCATTGCTGCCGCAGAACCGCCCCAACACACCCCCGTGCAAAGCCACCCACCTGCCCCATGCTGCAAACAGTCAGCTGGGCCTCCATGGTGCAAACACCACCCCCCTCGTGCACGCACTGGGCCATCGCCCTCGTGCAAGCGAAGCGCCCTCGTGCATGCACTATCCCCCACACCACGCTAACTCAGGGCAAGGTGGGGGCCCGATCTCCTCCCTTGCTGCCCTCAGGGCTCTAGGGAGTAGAATGGGAATGTCCCCAAAGGGTTAATCTACAAGCCTGGTACCCTCTGCCCATATCCAAGATGGCCGCCTGGGGATGCGCCTCACGTGATTCGGCTCGGCCTCGTTCTGAATTGACCCCTCCGGCTCGCTGTAGGGAGGCTTCTCTTCCAAGATGGCGGCGCCCAGCGGAGCAGGCGCCTGGCGGCTCTGGGCCGGGCTAGTCCCCGTTCTCCTCCTGTTCGCCACGGCCGAGGAGGGGCCCAGCACGGCCGAGTTCGACGTGCGGCCCGGCGGGATGGTCCATTCCTTCTCCCGGAGCCTGGTGAGGGGGGGGGGTCAGGAGTATGGGCACGACGCTCTGATTGGTTGAGCCTCACGTCGCTTAAACGTCCCGCCACTTTGATTGGCGGAGAGCCAGGGCGGGAAGGATGATGATGCCGAACTGGGAAACGGGGTGGGTCTCAATGTGGCCGGGTCCGGGCCGCTTCCGGCCAAGTGGCTCCCGGCGGGGGCTGGCTGAGGGGGTTGGGGGGGCAGTCCTGAGCCGGGGGGCGGGGCATCGGGCCTGTGGCCCCTCCCCGAGTTGCTATGGGGGGGGGAGTGTCGCTCCCTGGGCCCCTCCCCTGTGTTTTTTGGGGGTGGGACCCGGAACCCTTTCAGTAGGACCCCGCCCCCCCCGCCCTGTCCTGTGGGCCCCCCAGGTTTCCAGGACAGAGGCATCGTGAGTCCCTGCGCCCCCCCGCCCCCCGTGTGTCTCCAGGAGGGCGCTGCGGTGTCAGTGACTAGACCCCCTGCCGCCCCCCAGTGACCCCTGCCCACAAGTGTCCCCTCTGAGCCCTGCACAGACTGGCCCCCGCCGGCCGGGCTCCCACGGCAGCAGCGCGGATGCTGGGTGAGGGAAGGACCCCAGCGGCCAAGTGCAGCCTCGAGGCTAAGGGTTGCCGGGTGTCTGGTTTTCCACTGGAACCCCCGGTCGAAAAGGGACCCTGGTGGCTCCCGATAAAAGTCCGGTTAGCAGCGCAGCGGAGGCCTGGGGCTAAGGCAGGCTCCCTACCTGCCCGGGCTCTGCGCCGCTCCCGGAAGCGGTCGCCAGGTCCCTGCGGCCCCTAGGTGCTGGGGTGGCCAGGGAGGCTCTGCACGCTGCCCTCGTCCCCAGGGCCGGCTCCGCAGCTCCCACTGGCTGGGAACCGTGACCAATGGGAGCAGCACGGGGTGACGCCTGCAGGCACAAAGGCAGAGCTGTCTGGAGTGACCGCCCATGTGCCTAGAGGCCACAGGAACCTGGTGGCTGCTTCCCCAGAGCCATGGTAAATGCTGCCGGGAACCCACACCCTCCTGCACCCCAAGCCCCTCATCCCCAGCGCTACCCTAAAGCCCACACCCCTGGTTGGAGCCCTCACCCCCTCCTGTCCCCCTACCCCAGCCTGGAGCCCCCTTCTGCACCCCAAACCCTTCATCCCTGGCCCCACCCCAGAGTCTGCACCCCCAGCTGAAGCCCTCACCCCCTCCTGCACCCCAACGCCCCGCCCCACCCTGGTGAAAGTGAGTGAGGGTGGGGAAGAGTGAGCAACAGAGAGACGGGGGCTGGGGGGGAGCGGAGCAGGATTATTTGGTTTTGTGTGATTAGAAAGTTGGCAACCCTACTCAAGGCTGCTTGCAGCAAGACCCCTGCTTGGATACTAACCCAGCTAAACTTGATCCTGTGCCAGGGGCAGCTCTAGGCATTTCGCCGCCCCAAGCACGGCAGGCAGGCTGTGTTTGGTGGCTTGCCTGCGGGAAGTCCGCTGGTCCCGTGGCTTCGGCGGACCTCCCGCAGCCATGCCTGTGGGAGGTCCAGAAGCCGCGGGACCAGCGGACCCTCCGCAAGCACGCCTGCGGGAGGTCCACCGAAGCTGCGGGACCAGTGGACCTCCCGCAGGCAAGCCGCCGAAAGCACCCTGCCTGCCGCCCCCATGGCGCCAGCAGAGCGCCCCCCGCAGCTTGCCGCCCCAAGCACACGCTTGGCGTGCTAGGGCCTGGAGCCGCCCCTATCCTGTGCATAGAGGAAACAAGATACTATAGCCGTGTTCTGGGGGAATTGTGAATACTTCACCACTTTCTCATGCTTGGAGAGAAAATTTAAGGGCTTTTGGCAAATCAGAACCTAAATTCCCCCTAGCTTCTCCAGGTTACGTATGTTCTGTACAATGCCAAGCAAATTGCTTATGCTCAACAAATAGCTAGTAACATAGCATATCCTGTGTTAGAAAGACTACTGACTTTTCTCTGCTGTTTTCCAGGGGGATTACACCTGCACATTCACATATGCGTCTCAGGGAGGGACCAATGAGGTGAGTTATTTGAACACTTCACTGAAGAAACACAGGTGCAGAGGCTCCAAGGGAGTACAATAAGAAACCTCTCAAGAGGTCCGTATGTGGAATGACTGTAGCTAATTACTTTGTTCACCATTTTTCTGGGTCTCTAGAGAACATGAGTGTATTTAGATTCCTGGATCTTGCAGTGTAAGAATAAGGAACAATTGCATCCCTCTTTGTGGAGATAGAAATTATCTTATAAAGACCCCTGTTTCTATCACAGCAACCCAAAGGGTTTAAACATCTTGAGAAGCCCCCCTGCAAAAATAATTATTGACTTAAATTAATAAATATTGGGTCTTTTCCACTGCCTTCTGATTGTTGCGCCTTTAGAGTTTGTGTATTCAAACTTTTCTCCACAACCACCAGGGCTAGAAATTTGGCCTTTTTTAAAAAAAAGGCCAAGAGTCTCTTGTAATCCTCTGACTCAAGGAGCTGGGGCTTTTCAAACAAATATCATGAGAGTTGGAAACACTACATGTCTGCAAAAGAGAATCACCTGTGTCAGCCTCAGCTGTGGATGAAGTCTTTGGGTGCTACAATAAGGCTGTGTTTAGCAAGTCCTGGATACCTGTAAAGCTTCTATAGCTTTGTAGTTAGTTTCGCTTTTGCGGGGCGTGGGGTGGGAACAGTTGGTGTCTCCCTAGAAGAGCGTGGTATTTTCCAACCCCTTACTGGTTCTGGGGAAATCTATGTGCAAACAGCCAGCAGGCTTTCTGCTCTTAAAGCGGCTTGAAGATTTTTTATTACTTGTATTACAAACAGAACAAAATGACTTTAGATTCTTGTGGCAGTTTCCTCTGGCGAAGGGTCAGACCCTGTAGCGTGAATGGGGTCATGGCTTTTCTAGGGTGGGGCAGGGGGCCGCTGCTGCTCCACCCTTTCATTGGTACTGACAAGCGGAGCTAGAGGAAAGGGTTCCCCTGTGTTCCACCCGCTAGAAGTGAAACTATTAAAAAGAGACACGGGTAATTAAGTGGCAAACGGTGTTTAATTGTGTATGTTTTAACAAATCACTCGTTGTCAATGCAAAATTTGTAATGAAACAAATCACCCTTTGTCAATTTTTTTACTTTCATAACTGATGCGGCAGGCCCAGAGGCGCCGGGGCTACGAACGGCCAGGCCCAGAGGCGCCGGGGCTACGAACGGCCAGGCCCAGAGGCGCCGGGGCTACGAACGGCCAGGCCCAGAGGCGCCGGGGCTCAAGCAAGCCCTGGCACAAATTAAGCACTGCCCTCCGTTTGAGAATTATGTTCTGCCCTTCTCAAGCTTTCCCTCCTCATGCAATAAAGCACAATATGAAGAATGTGACTTTAAGTTTCCAGTCTTGGTCTTTCTCATGAGATCCCTCCCCGGGAGTGTCAGTTGTTTCAGGGGAGGCTTGTGGTGTACGTAGCTAGCACCATTGCTTTGGGCGTGACTGTAAATGCTACCAAGATTTACTGTTCAGACCTTTTCTCTCCACAGCAATGGCAGATGAGCATTGGAGTCAGTGAAGATGACAAGCTCTTCTCCTGTTCCGTGTGGAGGTGTGTTGAGTCATTTAAGAGTATGCCTTGTTCTCTGTACCTGGTCCCTTGAAACCCCTCTGCTCTCAGTATTCAGTTCTCCAGAGAGCCTCTCTGTTTGGCAGACACTTTCCCACTTTTCACTCTCCTGCAGAAGTCTGAGGCTTTTGGGTCATTTGGTAACATGTTTGGATCTGTTAGGGCTCCGTTTTAACTCCAAATTGCTGCCCCTTTTCTTCGTTCGGTGGTGTGTCTGTCCTCCTGCTGCAGCTGGGATCTTCTACGCTGAGGCCTGGTCTCCACTAAAAAGCTAGGTCGACCCAGCTACAGTGCTCGGGATGTGAAAAATCTACACCCCATCATGACTTAGCTATGCTGACCTAACCCCCAGTGCAGACAGTGCTAGGCCGACGGAATAATTCTTTTGTCGACCTAGGTACCACCTCTTGGAGGGGTGGATTACGTATGCCAGTAGGAGAACCCCTCCCATCGGCATAGGAAGGGTCTACACTGAAGCGTTCAAGTGTAGACAAGCCTTCAGACTTAGTTGGCTGCCAGGATTCAGGGTGTAGCTAAACCATCACATGTTTTCATGCTAGGTGGTATTTCCCCTTCCCCTAACTTGGGGTCCCTGGTCACAGATTAGCCTAGCTGGATTCAGGCTAGACCCTTGTGCATATTATGAGGGGGCTTTTGCCCCCAAAGGAATCTTCAGGCTTCCGGCAGCCTCCTTAGCCTGGCAGCAGTTCATAAACCCTGCCGTCTCCCAGCCTTTCCTCACTAGGTGGAAATACAGGAGAACGGTGAGGTACGTTCCTGAAGGCACAGGACACCCTGTGATCACTGCGCATGCTCTTGCTGCACCTCTGTCCTTTCTTGTGCTGGGCCCATTTACAACAGGGACGTCCAGCCCCCAGCAGAGACCTGCTTCCTTTCAGAGCATTTCTTCCCACCCGTTGGCAGTAAGAGAGATACACGTCACCTCCTCCCTCGGCTGAGCACGATGTCTGTAATGCTTCCACCCCTGCTAGCTGGGAAGGCCACGGGGTGAAATTCAGATCCCGATTTCCTTGAGTGGCAGTGATGTTCTAATCACCAGGCCGGCAGCAGGCTCCTGTTCTGTGCCTTCTGGATAACCTTTTTCCTCTTTCAAAGTCAAAGATTTTGCTCTTCCTTTTCAGGCCCCAAGGAAAGTCTTATCTCTTCTTTACCCAGTTTAAAGCTGAAGTGAAAGGAGCAAAGATAGAATATGGCATGGCTTATGTAAGTCCCAGCTGCTTACTTTGAATGGGCGTATGGGAGACGGGCTGTACACCAGAATGATCAGACAGCTGTACTATAAAATGTGTACAATGAAACTATTGCTCTCTTGTGCACTGAATTAAAGCGTGGTTCTGGCCAGAAACGTGGCTAAAATGGGACCCTCGTGCAGCATATAGTACCTGATCCCTGACAGTTTTGGACTGGTTGCTGGCTTTATGGACACCAGTTGCTGCTAGTTCTGAAGCAATGCTGCTATGGGATGGATGGGGAGGGGAGTTGTGGTCCAATCTATCCAATCATTCATTGTGCAGTGGGTAATGCCTCTGTTGGACCCATTAAAGATACAAAAGGTTTCTAGAGAACCATAGAAATGAGAGAGAAAAGACTTTTTAGTTCTGTGGTTCACAGCTTCTTCTATACTGGAACCCCATGTTCCAACAGAAACAAAGGTTTCCCTTCCTCCCCCATTTTATGTAGCCATTAAGAAAGGAAGGGTGCTTATAACCCCATGGAACCTCTTTATGACCCCCATGGTCCAGTCCCTTCCTTGATGCTTTGCTCTCTCCAGTTCTAAACGTCTCAAATGATGAGCCTTCCCAGCACCTCCCCAGGGAAATAAAAGTTTATAGGAACTAGGACAAATTCCCAGAGATTGGCCTCTAAATTTCCTTTGCTGATTTAATCCCTTGACCCTAGTCGTTACAAGCTACAGGAGCCAAAGTAATCTTTGGCAGTGGAGCCAGATGATTATTTTGTTTAACATGGAAGCTCTCTGGATTAGCTCACACAGTAAAAATTCTTCTTTCCCATTTCAGTCCCAAGCTGCGACGGGTGGACAGAGCGACGTCCCCTTAAAGGCGGAGGAATTTGAAATCACCGAAACCACAGGTATGTAGCTACCTAAAGAGCAGAGGGTGACTTGTGAGGGAGATGAGGTCACTTATCCACCATGAGAGAGATCTCTGTATATCCCGGGGAAATGGGTAACACACGTATGGAAAAACTACATACACTACCCAGGTGGATGGTTGTGGTGTATTTTGATCCACAGCTGGAGCTTGGCAGTCTAATAGGGGACTGATGGAAAGGCCTCTGTGCCCTGGATGAGTCCGAATCACAGGTGGTAACAGTGGATTGTGAGCTCGTTGTGGTAGGAACTGTCTTTTTGGTGCTTGGCTGTACGGCACCTAACACAATGGGGCCCTGAAGCCTTCCCAGATCCCATCAGTGTTACCACACTGTGTTTGTGCAGGGGGGACAATGACTTTATTAATAAGCCTCTAAAGCGGGGAGTTCTCAGGACAAATTTTTTGGTGGCTTCAGAGTGTGGCCACCAACCCTTCCTGGTGGCCACGTTCACGCTTTTTCCTAAAACACTTAACTAGCTTTAGGGAAAACAAATAAATATGCATGTAGATAAATCCAAATCATGGTAATTTATTTATTGCTAGCTAGTAAGTCTATTGTGAAAAGTGATATTAACAAGCATACAGGTATCGCTTTTCACAGCAGACTTACTCAGCCCCGTCGAACCTGGGGACAAATTAAGCCCTGGATGGAGGGGTCGAGGCAGCGGGGGCCAGGGGCAATGGGGGCCAGGGGCAATGGGGGTGGGTGGGGGGAGCCCAAAGCCCTGTGACCAGAGCTTGCCGCCACTCTGCCCCACCACGGAGGCTGCTTTTAAGAAACGCTGCAAATACACTCCACATGTAGAAGGTGATCAGTGCAGTTCAGTTTTTGATTTGCCCTCTCGATCTCTTAGGAGAAACCGGCAGTTCTAATCGTTGATGCTTCATCGTCCATTTACTCCCTGTTGTGTTTTCTCTCATTCTAGTGGCTCACAAAGAAGGCAAGTTCCGTTCCGAACTGTCTAAACTAGTGATTGTAGCGAAAACGCCCCATGACGAGTTGTGATCCGGGGGCCTAGGGAAGGGGCTTGTCTCTCGGCTGGAGAAGCGTGGCGGATAAAGGGGACTTTTTCTTAATTGCTGGTCGTCTAGGGTGTTCTTTCCTGTTTCCCACATAGAAGTATATTGGGGTCCGCTCTGAACTGGACTTGGAGGTGTTAAGACAGATACCCTCTGTCTTGTGTCAGAGTAACCATGTGCCTGAGATGCTAGAAGCCTTTGCAGCTGGAGACTTCCTCTGAGATTCTTGATCTGTAGCCAGCCATTCTGTTGCCTGCTTTATGCTTCAGTGATCAGCTGCATAGGGTAAAGCTCTCCTCTAGCTGTGTCCCTTATCTTCCTTGCTAAGCAGAGCAATGCAGAAAGATAAGGAGCAGGATTTTAACAAGGTTTGCTAAAGGAAAGTAGTTAACTCTCTAGGCTCTGAAGAGGGAATAGGGTTTCTGCCCAGAAGCGTGACAGAAAGAACAGATTGAACGGGTAGTAGGAGGGGGTACGGAACCGGCCAAACCCATTCACTGTCCTATCTGGTGGGTGATCACCAACGAACGGCATTTGGTAAGCTGAGGAGGAAACTGTGCCCTATTGCCCAGATCAGAATTTGGCACCTTGGCATAAGAAAAGCAGAGCTGTGGGGTCCACATGGGCCTTGTTTATTCTGATACCACACAGAAATCCATCCAATGAGGCATCTATTATTCAATACAGTTCCGGGACTATTTTCATATATACTGAAGTGATTTTCTTATTTAGTCTAATAACTGTGAAGGAATCCAGAATTCCCTTCATCTGTATATAAAAAAATAAAATAAAGCATCTTGTCTCTGAGTTTGCTTAGATTGGTCAGTCTTGCTGTTCCAGCTTCTTACCGTCTCTACAATTGGGAGCCC
This sequence comes from Mauremys mutica, assembly GCF_020497125.1. Taxonomy (NCBI): domain Eukaryota; kingdom Metazoa; phylum Chordata; order Testudines; family Geoemydidae; genus Mauremys; species Mauremys mutica. Next base: position 7,875,326 of record NC_059095.1, read on the forward strand.
GGAGTGTGGAATAGCCTTTGCTCTTCAGTTTGACATCCAAGCAGCAGACACCTGCAAATCCTCCCACTGGGTCTCCTTGGTTGGGAGACTGACATGTCATAAGACAAAGGCCACTTCAGGGACCCAACCCATGGTCTATGTCTGAGGAACCTAGAAGTTAGGGATGCAAACTATTGCAACATTGAATCCATCCTCCTGCGAGAAGCTGTATCAGACATTTCATCATCTGTTGTAGTCCCCAGCCATGGTGCAAAGACAACACTCGATCTGTGAGTTTGTCCCATTCTCCCAGTAGCTGTTGCTGGGTCACTTGTGTGTTGGACAGTAGTTAGGGACTGGTTAACCTACATTCTGTAGAGTCCACGTGGTCTTCGGAAGTCTGTTGCTCCTCTACTGAGGTTTTTAGAAGCCTACCTGATTTCCAGAGATGCTGAGAACTCGTAGCTCTCGTAAAGACAGAAAGGGGAAGATTTTGGGGAGGTCGAGCGGGGGGGGAAAAAGGGAAGTTCCAGGCAAGGCCCATCTCTGAGGGACCCTCCTTGTATAGTTGGTATATAGACCCGTTCCTGGTGAGTTCTGAGGTATGTTACATCATGCACTGTTGTACCAGTGACTCATGATTGAGGACTCTTGCTGGGTCCAGAGAACTTTTCCCCACAGAGATGTTCCACATAATCTCATAAATGGTGCTGAGAATAGAGCAGTAAAGCATTTTTCTGTCAGCGTTCCAGCCCTTTGCTGCCGCATCAATCAGACAGGTTCCGCTTCGGTTTCTCTCTGCACATGTGCCGATGTGCCAGCTGGCTATCGACAGGCTGTTCCAGGCCTGGGCTTCTCGTCAGCACAGATTGACAGGCGCAGGATGGTAAAGTAATAGAGATTAAACCTCTGCTTGCAAACTTTTACAGCTGTGAGCCCCAGAGGTGAAGAGCTGCTGTACACAGCATGCCGCTGGGCTCTCTTATATTCATGCACCTGTAGCCACTCCTTTCCCCTGCATCCCCAGCTGCTTTGCACAATTAAATTAGCTGCCATAGTTCAGAATAAGCCAAATTAAAGACAGGAGGCTGGGGCTTTGCAATTTTAAAAGCCTGAAATTTATGAGTGCCACAAACCAGCAGCAGAAAAGGAGCTGTGTATCAGGGGGCAGAGCAGGTCACTGCTCTAAATCTACAGGGTTAGCATTAGCAAGCTCCTGAAGGCCGGAGCTGCTGCGCCTGGAGACATCCCTCGGCATAGGATGCACAAGGAGGTCACCGAGATAAGGCGAGGCTGCCTTTGTGAAGCAGCTGCTATGCTTAAAGGACCATTTTCAAAGCACAATGCAGAGATCAGAGTGCGGAAGACAGGCCCTGGATGGTGGCATCCGGTTCAGACCGTGCTCTCTTTCACACCCTGCCTTTAGTTCATTCTTAAAAGGGTGAGAAGCCAAACAGCGGCTTTATCCGGGGCATGGCCACGGAACTCTGGTAACGCCGCTGCAGAACGTAGCACTTGGGTTTGTGTGCCAAGGGAGAACGAACACCCGCAGACCCCGGCTCAAGTATTCTCATTCGCACGTGAAGCCTGGCCCCTGCTTGAATGGTGGCAGTATAGTAAAGCCGTCAAACTTTATTTGACTTCAGTGGCTGGCAAATGGGATTATGGAATCACCTAACTGATGGTGGTGCAATGGCCTATGCCCAACAAACTGGTCTCAGGGCTAATTCCCACTAAATAGGTGATGACCACAATTGACCCTTCCTGGCACCAAGTTAGCAGGGGGTGAAGACCCAACTACCTTCTCACCCTCTAGACACAGCCCCTCCCAATCAGGGTTTAGGTGGGGGGAGGGGGAAGCTTGCCCAGCCACTGCCCACCTTGTAACTGCTCTGTGGACAAAAGCAGATGGTTAAGGGCTGGAGCACCATAGTCCTTAACTGGAAACAGTGTGGCTTAGTAAACAGAGCACTTGTCTGCGACTCAGTAGAGCTGGGTTCTGTTTTCAGCTCTGTCGGTGACCTTGGACAATTCACCTCCCAGTTCTGTTCCTCAGTTTCCCTATCCATAAAATGGAGACAATGCTACTGCTGTCCTTTGTAAAGCACTTTGAGATCTACAGATGAAACACGCTAGGTAAAAGATTGGAATTAGTGAACAGGGCTGTGGTTCAGAGTCGCACACCTTCTAAACAGTGGGGGGCTGTCAGAGGTGACAAGTGCCTAATCTGAGCTCCTGCTCCCCCGAGGTTAAATGCCCTCCACTCACATGAATGTGGGTAGGATCTCTGGGTGCGCCAGCACCCCTCAGGCTTTGTACCTCTAAGTGCAGCAACCCAGTTCTGCATCTCCGCTTTCCTGGGCAGAACCCTGGTGCCAAAAAGGCAAAGGAGAGATCTTAAGATTGTTTTTGCTTTTGCAGCAGAAGTACTATGCGAGGATCTGCCAGCAATGCACCCTGGTTACTTACAGAATTGGTAACCAAACCCTGTGCTGTGCTCAGGTGGAAGATGCAACTTTATTTATTTATTCACCAGGCTACATGGTTGTTTTTTTTAAAATTTATTAGGATCTAAGATGTTGTTTCCAACCTATGACATACTAGGGAAAGCCCCCAAGGGCCAAATCTAAATAATTACATTGATATAATCAGCTGGAGAGGCTGACGACAGAGAAATTCAGCTTGGATTTCGGAGGAGGAGGAGGAGGAAAGTGCACATTTGCTATTTGGTTTGAAAATACAGTCTCCTGTTTTCCCCTATGGGAAAGGAACATGGACGGAAAATAATGCTCCACCGTTCTCAGACAGAAGGGAGAGGCTGCCTCTGTCACTGGCCCAAAGTACCCACTGGGCAGCAGTCAGGAGGGGCAAGTGATACCTGGAGCATGACCACTTCTTGCTCCAGCCCCTAGTTTAGGCCTGACCTGTGTTAAGCTTCAAACCACAACAGTGTCTGAACCTGACCATCCTCATTGCAGCCTCTCTCCCATTCAATGGTCCCTCCCCATCCTGGGACCCTGTGGGTAGAGCCCTGCAAATCTGCAGATATCCACTTTATATCTGCAGACCATAGCTGCGGATGTGGATACCAATTTTGTATCTGTGCAGGGCTCTACTTGTGGGGTGATCCATCCAAGCAGGGTCCATCCCTATGTGAGATCCTCCCACTATCCAGATCTTGGCCTCCCGGGAGACAATAGTGAGGTAAACACGACAACCTGATTCTTGCTTGCAAGTGCTAATACACTTTCCCAGGCCTAGGGGTGCTAGACCATAGCATTGCTTTGTAAAGCATTTTAGAATATGGCTCATCCTTTTCTACGCTGGCCAGGGAAGCTGTACTGAAACCCAGCCAGCCTGGTTTGAACTTCAGGAGAGACAGCCTTACATCTTGGCAGTGGCAGGACACCTGAACCACTCCTCCATGCTCTCTGCTTGAATTAATCTTAACCAAGCTACACGCAAGACATAGTGGGTTTCCCCCCTCACGTGACAGAATGAAAATAGATTTAGAAGTGAGAGAGAGATTTTGCTACAGCAGGACTCCTTGGACTCTGAATTGTGGGTTTAAGAGCACTTGGTGGATAAAAATATATACAGTGAGACCAAGGACCTTTAATCAGAGAACTCATGAACTGTGGGTAAGGGCTGCGGGGCTTGGCCTCTGATGGGTTATAGACACTGGATTGGGTTCCAAAGCGGAGACTCAAGCCAGTGCAAAAAAAGAGCATTTTCTCCAGTCTCACTCATACAAACAACCCCGCCTTTGGTGTGGTTGTGCCCCAGTAGGATAGAGACAGAAGCTGCTTTGTCTCATTTTAATTTCACTAGGGAGCTAAAGTGAGGTGAAGAGATTCCAGCTACCACAACAAGCAGCAAATTGCAACCTCATTTAGACAGAAAGTGAAGGGTCCTTGGTCTTCATGAGAAAAAAAGGAAAGAGCAAGACGTTCAGCACCGTGGAGGAAGAGCGAGCGAGAAGGCCTGACCCCACTGAAAACAGACATCTTGCCGTTGAATTCATGGATACCAGAATGCAGCCTGTAGAGTCAGGCAAAGAGCCAAACGTTTGCTCTCAGGCCTTGTCTTTGCTGGTTCATATGTTGTCCTCATCCAGCATTTTGCTGACCCCTTCGCAGATCCTCTGCAGGTGGGTGCGGTAGGGTTCAGAAGGTCCATACAGCGCCGACAGGAACTCGTAGTCCGCAAAATGGTTGAAGACGTGATTGATCCTGGAGTGGGACTTGGCTGTCAGGTGGGTGTTGACGGCCTGGTGGAGCAGGTCGCGGCACTCGTTCAGCACGCTGGACATGACCCTGCGGTCGAAGGTGAAGTCTATCTGGTAGAAGCTGACGGCGGTCATGGCTAGGGTGTGCACTTTCTTGCGGAAGTGCTCCATCAGCCGCAGCTCATCGGTGGTGAACTGCCGATTGCGGTACAGTACCCCCAGCTTCATGACGATCTTGATCAGGTTCTTGATGATCTTCTGGGCCTCCTTGCGGTTGTGGGTGAACTCCTTGGTGACCCGGTACAGCTCATCCAGAACCTCGCTGCTGGTGTCATCAATGAAGATGTTCGCCATGGTCTTGGAGGCCATTTTGCTCAGGAGCTTTTTCTGAGCTTGCAGAACCAAGTTCTTGGTGCTGAAGGTGTCCATCTTCTCTGGAAGGGGGAAAAAAAAGGGAACACGACCATGTGATTCAGCCCTTGCCCTGGAGTAATGATCCCTCCCCTCCTGGCCCAGGTACGCACACACACACACAAAAGCATCTTGGTCTAATAGAGCAGAGGGAGTTGGGAATCTGGCCTCCTGCATTCTATTCCAGCTTTGGGATAGGAGGAGGGTCTAGTGGTCAGAACAGGCAGGGACTGAATATCAGGACGCCTGGGGTCTGTACTCAGCTTTAGGAGTGCATATGATTTACAGAGTAGGAGACTAGGACCCCCAAGACTCTGGGTTCTTTTCTCCTTTCTGGGAACAGGTGTAATTTAGTGGCTAGGTATTACTGTGGACTAAAATCCCCTAAACATCAAAGGAAGGTCGATGCACTGCGTACATTGGAAAGGCCCATTAGACCTATATTGCTGTCTTCCCACCTGGGATCTGTATTGCTACCTATGCAGAATAAGACTTATCACCCAGTCATTTTAATGTGCCTGCCTTAAAATCTGGCTCATTTCTTTGAGGGGGAGACCCACGTGACATTTGTTGGTCGTGTGGCTGGTGAGCGGCCCTTTAGCACAGCAGAGCTCGCACCCTGAGAGCGGATAGCATTATACGCCACGTTTGCGGATATAATTTTGTTCAGTCCCTGCAACCTGCCAGAGAGCAGCACTCCTGCTGGTTTCCTTTTGTGTTTGTCAAAGTACATCAAAGCACTCCATTTCTCCGGCTCCCTGCTATGCCAGAGTTTGGATTCCGGAACCAATTCAGTTTCCTGGCCGGATGATAACCTGTGCTCACCATTACTCAGGGACCGATTCTCCGGCCGTGCCCCACCGGCGCTGCGTGAGGGAATTTGATTCCTGCAAACCCGCCAATGAAGAAAGAAGTGACGAGCTCATAAGCAAGGTTATCAGCTTAGATGAAGGCTGCACACACATGAATGCAGCAATTCAGGCAAGAGAAAGACCTAGAGACAGACAAGACCTGCCTAGGACTCACGAACACAAACTGAGCCACTTAGCCAGTGATTGTGTTAGAGACCGAAACAAGCAAATGAAGCAACACAGGTGCTGGGATTCATCCTGCCTGGAATAGCAACACTGCAGGCCATAACTACAAGCTCTCATGTTAGGACAGATGGCAAAGAGAAGCAGGTCAGTGATGCAGCTGTTTGCATACGGTGGGACCTGTTTACGCTGAATTTGAACAAATTTGGTTTGGCGCTTTCATTGGCTCAAGAGATCTGAGTTTAAGTCCCAGCTCTGTGACCGTTCATTGACTCGCTCTTTGCCTCAGTTTCCCCATTGGTCAAATCTGGGTAACAACCCTTCCTTTTGACTGCCCCCTTGTCTGTTTAGGTTGTAAGTGCTTCAGGGCAGAGACTGCCACTACAGCCCCTAGCACAACAGGGCCTTGAGCTTGGCTGGAGGGGCTAGCTGCTGTTGTAACACAATGAATAAAAATGTGTTTCACTGCATTGACCCGACGGGCAAAAATTACAGCGCTGGCTTCGGGGAAGCTCTTAGAGGGAAGGCATTCTGGGGCTGCGAGCTCAGCCACTGCGTGTATAAGAGGAACACCACATAAGAGGCTGTATATGTTTGTACAGCTCCTAGCACAAATGAGTCCTGGTCAATGAGAAACACTCCCCAGGCGCTATGATAATACAGATCATATGGGATGGGAAGGTAATCCAGGCCACTGGGGTGAAGCCATTAATAAGTCGATTGCTCTGAAGCATTTTCAGTGTCTCCCTTTCCTAAATAATCCAGTTTCAAACCTTTACCCTCCGGAATCATGCTCTTTAATATTTGTACTTTAAGCTTTTGGCACGTGCTCTCTGAAAGTCAGGCCCCTTTAAGGGGTCTCCAGAATCATTAGCCCTTGCTGAAAATGCACCTCTCAAAGGTTTTGAGTAACACCAAAACTGGGGTTGAGATGGCTTTACTGGTCAGCGGAAATGGAGTCATTCAAACAGGGGCAGGGAATGAGGACACAGGTGCTATGGATTATAATTCCTAACTCTTAGCTGTGGATCGCCAAACCCTTTATAAAGGAGGGCAGTATCATTATCCCAATTTTACAGATGGGGAAACTGAGGCACAGAGTGGCACAAGGTGCGTGGCAGGAATTGAAACCAGGTCTCCTGCATCCTAGTCCTGTGTCCTCTCCACTAGTGCTACAAACAGCAGTATGCCCAATAACAGAGATTGTGCTTAAAGGAGGGAGCATAGTCTAGTGGTTAAAGCACTGAATTTGGAGTTGTGATTCCATTCCTAGCTCTGCTGTACATTCCTTGGGTGACCAGGGGCCAGTCACTTCACTTCAACATGCCTCAGTTTCTTCATCTGTAAATTGGGACTAATAATACTTATCTACTTGACATGGGGGGAAGATAGTGAGCTCAGGTTTATAAAGCGCTTTGAGATCATCCAGTGGAAGGTGCTTTAGACTATTCATAGAATATCAGGGTTGGAACCCCATCTACTCCAACCCCCTGCTCAAAGCAGGACCAAACCCACCTAAATCATCCCAGCCAGGGCTTTGTCAAGCCTGACCTTAAAAACCTCTAAGGAAGGAGATTCCACCACCTCCCTAGGGAACCCATTCCAGTGCTTCACCACCCTCCTAGTGAAAAAGTTTTTCCTAATCTCCAACCTAAACCTCCCCCACTGCAACTTGAGACCATTACTCCTTGTTCTGTCATCTTCTACCACTGAGAACAGTCTAGATCCATCCTCTTTGGAACCTCCTTTCAGGTAGTTGAAAGCAGCTATCAAATTCCCCCTCATTCTTCTCTTTTGCAGACTAAATAATCCCAGTTCCCTCAGCCTCTCCTCATAAGTCATGTGCTCCAGCTCCCTAATCATTTTTGTTGCCCTCCGCTGGGCTCTTTCCAATTTTTCCACATCCTTCTTGTAGTGTGGGGCCCAAAACTGGACACACAACTCCAGATGAGGCCTCACCAATGTCCAATAGAGGGGAATGATCACATCCCTCGATCTGCTGGCACAAGATCATTGTCATCCTAGGGTTTACATTGGCACAACAGTCCAGCTAATAGAACTGGTGACTCTGAATCAGTTCCGCCACTGGTAGCAATACAGCTAAGCAGGAGAGCTGCCCCAGGTCGGATGACAAAGGTGCCGGTGGGAGCCAGCACACCAAGCCCCAGCCCGCCAGGAATTTTCCATTGCAAGTTCTAAACCCCTGCAAATAGGGGGCATTCACGGAAAGGCTTAAGGAGGGTATAAATTAAGCGAGCAGTAACAGAGCCGTCAAAACCGGTACTGTTGCAAGATGTTCCACGCAGCGTTATTTACAGCCCTTTGGAAACAAAGGTTTGCAAGTATTTCCTTTTATGTGAAAACATTGATTTTAACAGCGTGAGTTGGGAGCTGGAGGGCTCTCTCTTTACTAATAAAGAAATGGAAAAAATACAGCCTGCAATGCTGGAGCTGCAGGCATCCTCCTAACAGGACAGGCTCATTTTCTGCCCGACAGGCATACGAGAGATAAGCTGGTACCGAGAGAGGCCGCCTGCGAGAGAGGAGAGAGAAAGCAAGGGAGAGAGAAACAGAGCCGCTCAATCAGGGGCGTGGGCGGCAGTATGGGGGCTATGATTTAGCACCTGCATTTCAGAAAGTTAACTTCCCCTGCTCGTGGGAGGCTGCAGTTAGCTTTGCTGTGGCTGTGGCACTGGTAGGGCAGCTCCGCTGTCTGCCAGTGTCTTTTCCAAAGATCGACGACTCAAGTTGGGTGAGCAAGGGTAGTGACATGACCGCTCTGAGCGCCTGCCTTAGGAGAGATGGCGGTGGGGAGAAGGTTGGCTAGGCAGCTGTTTCTCTATGGTGGAAGCCTTCTTATGCTGGCCTGATCCCTATTTCACAGATGGCAGAACTGAGACCCAGAAACCGTACGGCCCTAGTTTTCCAGAGCAGTCCCCGGTTTGGGAGAGGAATAATTGGAGGCACGCTGGGCATCCCCAGCTCCCACTGACTTTCTCTGGAGCTGGAAGTGCTCAGAACTTCAGAAAAATCAGGCCCCTCTATGGTGTCTCAAACCAAGCACCCCCAAAAAGCTAGGGCTTCCAGAATCCTTTGTCACAGCTCAGGGCCTTGGCCTAAAAGACATTTGTCCTTTCAGAGCAAACCGACGCTGAGCTCTTAAAGGGAACATTTTGATAATCTAGCTTGACTTCCTGCAGAGCACAGGCTGCAGAACTGAACACAAGCGACAGAAGAGAAAATGAATCTGGCACATGTTAGAGCATGTGACCTTACCAGCTGTGATCCTCTCTGCTCTGCACAGACATTACACTTCCCAGGGTCTTTTCTGGGAGAGTAAGGGTTTGCCTCCCTGTCCTTGCCCAAAATTTCTGCTCCTTCCAACCTGTTGATGCCTTATCCATCCTGCTGGTGGCTTCACCCCAGAGGTGGCTGCATTTCAATGCTGCTGTGTGCCTGAAGTTTGCAAAGCACCTTGGGATCACGAAAGGCACCCGTATAAATAGAAATTCCCACACCCAAAACCTTTGTCAGCTGAGGTTGACCTCCATCCACACAATCCTTTAAAAACAAGAAAATGCCCAGCAAAGGGAACTTTCTCTAAAAAGCCCGCAACACCCATACATCCCTGTAAGCAACCATGGTAACAGGCACCACACAACACTCCCTCGCACTATTAATTTAACAATGACTGACTCTTACATAGCACTGTTCAGCCACAGATCTCGAAGCGCTTTAGACGGGGAGAAATGGAATCGTTGCAATGGAGGGCTGGAAGGGCCCTTGAGAGGTCATCTAGTCCAGCCCCTCCACGCTGAGCCAGAACCAAATAACCCTAGACCGTCCCTGACAGGGGTTATTAGTCCAACCTCTTCTTAAACACCTCCCGTGATGGGGATTCCACCATCCCTCTAGGTCGCCTGTTCCAGAGCTTAACCACCCTCTGAGTTAGAAAGTTTACCTTCATATCCAGCCTCAGTCTCTCCTGCTGCAAACTAAGGTGACACCCTCTTGTCCTACCCTCAGTGGACACAGAGAACAACTGCTCACCGTCCTCTCTATAGCAACCTTTTACATATTAATCACGTCCCCTCGCTTGGCCTTCTCTTCCCTAGAGCGAACAGGCCCGGTTTTTCAACCTTTCCTCCCAGGTCACATTTTCCAAACCTCTTCTAATTTCTGTTGCTCATTTCCCTTGCGTCTCAGGGAGCAATCTGCCTCAGGTCACCCCGCCGGCCGGCTGCAGAGCCAGGAACTCAGGTCTCTCCAGTGCCAGTCTAATCTCTGCAGAGAGTTGTGCTGCTCCTGATTCATCCAGTTCCAAGGATCACTGCACGCCAGGGGGCTCTAAACGGGACTAAGCAGCATCACCCCAGACTTGGGGAATGAATGAATTAATTCAGACACCTTCCCTCCGTGCCGAACCCCTCTCTCCTGCTAATCTGTTACTATCCTCTCAACATGCTCCCCCGCCCCCCGAAACATGGCTCACTTCCCATTGGGCAGACGCTACCGTTTAGCGAGCGACTGGAGATTTCCCTCGAATGAGACATTTTCCTGCTCAGACGAGCCCGTCAGGCAGAGCCTCCTACTCGTTCCATTGTTCACCGCGGCGCTGCTTTATCAGCCGACAGAGGAAGAGGCAGTTTTGCCCCAGCACAAGTTAGAAACGGAAATAAACCAGCAGATTTCCTTCCTGTCACTCACGCTTCCAGCTCTGCTGGAGTTTGAAAACACCTCTAAAAAAAAACAAACCCACAACAGCCTCTGAAAGTGCTGGCTGTGACACAACTGTGGGAAATGGAGCAAGGCTCTGTCGAGAGGAAGGATGGGGCTGAAGATGCAGCATCCAAGACTGCAGCCTTCTCTGCTGTCCCTTCTCTTCCAGACACCTGAAGTGCTCTCAGATCTCTCTCCTGCCGCTGGGAGCCTGGACACCTCAACATGACCATGAGGAAGGATGGCTCAGTGGCTAGGTTGCACTCCTAGGATGCAGAAGACTGAAGTTCAATTCTCCGCTTGCCCAAGGTCACACAGAAAGTCTGTGGCCAAGTCACTTTGGACAGGGTTGCTTCCCAAGCAGTGGGTCACGGCTCACCAAGGGGTCGCAGGAAGATTGTAGATGGTCACAGGCCTGGTGCAGAGGGGCCATAGCCAGGTTGCAATGGGCAGAGCAGTGAGCCAGCCCTGGCCCTGTGGGACAATACCTAGGGTCCTGGGTGGGACTGTACTTGGGCAGCTGACCTGCTATCTTTATCCAGCTAGCTCAAGATGTCTACCCATGCTGCAAGCACTGCTGTGCCTCAGTTTCTCCATATGCACAATGGGAAATAGCAATTCCCTATCTCGCAGGGGTGTTGTGAGGATAAATAAAGATTGTGAGGTGCTCAAAAACAATGGTGATGAGGACCAGGCAAGTACCTGAATATACAGAGAGATCTTCCAAGGCAAATTGGGAGCGTGTTTTAATCTGCCATGCCCAAATTCAGGATTCAGTTTCTCTCCCCGTCGAGGATGCAGCTACTGCTACCTACAGCAGAGCAGCGAGCTGCTTTCCTGGCTTGCTGGATGGCTTGAGCCGTGTTGTCTGTTCACTGATGTTGATCCACCAGCATGACTCTGCATTGAAGCATGTCTTTGGCTTTGATTCAGTGGGTTTTGCTGCCAGACGTGAGCGCTGATGGATCTGGCGATAGGAGGGATTGGAATGAGGAAGGGCCAGGCACCTGGAGCAATTCACGCCTCAGGCACGGGCATGGAAGGAGGCACAAAGACGAGGGTGGGAGAAGCGGGTGGTCAGGCGGCTTCATCATCAGAACAACGGGGAGTAGCCAGAGACCACAGCGGAGATATAAGCAGAAGTGGCTTCATGCAAAGCCTTAAAGGGAAGAACGAGAACCTTGAACTATCCATGGGGAGTAGGGGAAGCCAGTGGAGTTCCAGCGAACACTGTTCATCCACAGGATTCTCTCTGTACCTGTTCCTCTAGGCCCCAAACCACAGAGAGCCCCTCCCCAGCTCTCACGAAGGTGCTCTGAACCCAAGGCAGTTACAAAGGCGTTCCTTTGCACATGCAAAGTCGGCCCCCGGCGCAGAGTGAGTTTTGCCACTCTGCAGCAAGGGCAACTTGCAGGGAGGAAAAAACAAACTGAGTTTTAATCAGAGCTTAACTGAAGGGCCTGCAGCGGCGAGAGCATCACCAAATGCCACCCCCGGATATCAAGTGACAGCCGTGACCTGACCAGCAGAACACTAAGCTAGAAAGCGCATAGCGTCAGAATCCGCTTTCCCTGGCTGATCAAACACAGAGGACCTGGCCCAGGAGTAAGAGCCGCCCTTGACCTCCGCAGTGTTGCAGCCACTTAGACCAGGTCTGAGTTTTAACCCTTCCATTGGGGAGGGCGCACACCACAGGACTGAAACGGCATACGGACATTTCAGTTCGCCCGTAAACGTGGCACATGGTAACCTCTGCACATCCGGCGACAGCTTCACGGTTCCCCCAGCCCCGCCTGCTCCTGAGATGCTGACACAAGCCTTCCTCTGTGGGTGCATGTAACAGAGACAAAGGCTGATCTCCCCCCCCTCCGCCCCGCCCCCAAGAGTGGTGCACATCAGGAATAACTCCTGCAGCTACCAGCGGAAGCGAGGGCCGAATCAGGCCTGATCCTTTAAAAGCATCCTCCTGTGACACATCAGAAAACGGGCGCTTCGTGAATCTGAAAACACTGTCATCCTGCCAGCACCCAGCGGAGGCTGGTGACATTTGAAAGGGATTAGGCAAAATTGACACATACAGGTGTGTGCAGGGAGCCAATTTGCAGCGCCACATCCAACTCCGGCAATGTTGTCCTCCCGGGGGCCTCTGCTATCAGCACGGCTCCGCGGGGGGGCGGGCTTCGGAGCCTGAGCCCGGCCCCCTCCCATTCCACAAGCTGGGAAGGGAGTGGAGGTAACGATTTATTATTTCTTCCCGACGCTGCACACCTGCACTGCTTCCACTCCTGACGATGCTGGTCTCAATTACCGGAGCAACCGTCAGCCGTTCCCCTTCTCCCGCCGAACACCCACCCACCGCTCCCTTGATGGCGGGATGAATATTTCATAGAGCAGCACAGAGGCACTTGAATAATTTATGGGTCAGCGTGGAGAGCGAGCTTACCGCATGTGGAAAGAGGCGCTGGGAGCAGGCAGGCACCTCCTCCTCCTGGCGCTTGTTAGGGCCGCGTTCATCGAAGCCCCCTCGATCCCCCCCGTTTTCCCTGGATTTATAACTTGCCATCAAAAGTTTCCTCGGGTGCGAAAGTTCTCCGCTCAGAGGGGGCGTTAAACAGCGGGAGCGGCATCTGTCCAGCTGGTTGGGAAACCAGAGATGAACGCGGTGTGGGGTCGAGATGCTCCCTGGCTGCCCTGGAACTCAGCTGTTCCACCATTTCCCTGCCAGTGCAGTGGAAAGCAAGCCTGGCAGGAAAGCCTTGCCACCCGAAGGTCTAACCCGGGTCTGCCGGACAGCAGCGTGTCATCCCAGAGCCTGACAAGGGCAGAGCAATCCGGTGCCCAGTGCTTCACCGTGCCATTATCTTGTCTACACTGGGGCAAGGCGCCCTGCTTGGGTCTGGTTCTCAGTTACACCGAGGCCCCTTTATGCCGCCCTGGCTGTACAAAGGGGCCTTGAAGTATGCGGAATATCCCCTGTGCGTGGGCATCCCAAAGGGGTGCAGAGCCGCACAAGGGCTACCCCCTATACGCACATTTAAACTTCTGCCCGCATCTAGGGCAAGCCAGCCAGGCTCTGTAAAGGGGTGAAGGAATTTCAACAACCGTCCTTCCCTTTCGCTTCTCTTCGTATGGCTCTGCCCTGCAGTACCACCCAGCAGTTCTCAGAGCCGCGAAGGGACCCTCATTTAATTAAGCTTCGCAGCCATCCCAGGGAAGCAGTAATACGACCATTAAAGATTGGGAAAGAGAAGAGTGAAGTGACGTAACCACCCAGAGCAAGACCACAGAGTCACCGGCTCCGACCATTAGGTAACACTCCCTATATCAGCCAACTCCAGATGCCCTCGGCAGCACTGTTATGACAAGCGTCAGGATCTCTCCCTCCCAGGCCTGACTTTTAGTGGGCGTTTGGGGGTTGGGTAACTAAATAATTAAAGAAGTACCTCATCTCCTGCAGCCGCTGTTGTTACCCGTTGCCATGGGCGCCAACAGCCTTGCTAGCTACACCTTCTCCAGCTGCTCAAGAAACAAGTCAGGCCCATTGCAGGAGTTCTCCCGCAGTGGCCAAATGTAAGAGTTGATCAGTAGCCAAGCAACCGAGGTCTTGGGAGGCAGATTGTGTACAGAGCGGGCGGGTCCGAGGAGAAGGATCCGGAAGCTACTGCGGAAAGCCCCTCTCCCTGACAAAGGAGGCAGGAGTCCGGTGAGCCATCCGGGCCCAGCCATGTGTACACACAACGGTGGCCTATCCCATTTATAGTGACGCTGGGCCGGCGTGGTGCTGTTATTACCGGCTGCGTGGTGGTGGCGCAGAGGCGCCGGAGTCATAGGCCAGGGCCCCCGATGGTGCTCGGCGTTGTTCAAACATGGAACAAAGAGACAGCCCCCTCCCCAGAGAGCTTCCAGTGAAAGGGTCATTGTGGGGCCAGGACCGGGGGAGAAGACATGGGACTCTTCTATTCCGGGAACACGGGCTGTTTTCCCTCCTGGTGCAAGCCAGGCCTGGCCTAAGCTGGGCCTGCTGCAAGGCTCGTAGGGGCTGAGAAACATTGTTCAGTGGATGCTGTGAAACGAGTTGGCAAGGCCTCAGTCCAGGCCCCGAGAGCCTAGGGCTAGGACAGCGGGAAACTGGCCTGGCTCAGGGCTGCCTTGGCCAGGCCTGCAGCTCACCCCTGCCGTTGCTGTGCCCCACACCGTCCCATGTGCAGGCCCCAGCCAGGCAGCGGGGAGTTGATTAGGGGACAGGTGGCTCTGCAGCGTAAAGGGAAGTGCTAATGTGTTATTGTAAAAGGCCCTTGGGGTTCCTGACGCTTTGCGGCAGAGAACCCTGAGGGCCTTGAATTAGCCACCCAGCAGTGGCAATGGAAGGTCCCCCTGGCACCAGCATGGCTTGGGGCATACTCCGGGGTTTCAGATGACTAGGATGTTCTTTGGTTTCACTTGCTGAGGCCCATCAGCAAGGGGCCGGTTAATGCAGCGGTGACTGCTGTAAGCTGGATGCCTGGTTGTTCAGAACCAGACTGAGAACTCGCCAACTCATTTCACAGAATCTCCCAACCAGCATTTCTCAGCACGCACTCCACTCCCGCTATTAGCACTCCAGCCCCCCGTCGGCCCCTCACTGCTCCCAAGCATGGAACTGATTAGGAGTGGCAGGAAGCCAACAGACACAGCAGGGCGGAAACCAGAAGCCGTCTGAAATAGTTCTTAGGGTTTCTTCTTTGTAACAGGCCACGGTCACTAATAACTCTGCTCCGACTGGTAAATAGCCAACTCAGAGCAAAAACCAGAGATGGCCCTGAACCAGAACCCTGGATCCGGCTCTCGGCTCACAGCTCAAATGTATCCCCATAAGGAGACAATCCACCTGAGTCACTCAGATACTTGTGATGACATGGGATAGGAACCCTCGACTGATCTGAGCTATTCACGGAGCGCCCGGGTGACAGAGTGCTGGGACCTGCCTGGTGAGTCAGCACTCTGATCCCTGGGGCTCCAATCAGCTCCCCCTGGAAAAGGCTGGGGGAGGCACACACTAATTAGCTGATCCAGCTGGGAGGCTGGAGAACCAATGAGTCCATCAGCTGAGGGATATAAGGAAGCCACAAGAAGGAAGTCCAGTAGGAGGCAGGAATGGTGATCCGAGCTAGCTGAGCCTGATGTATGCAGAGATCTCAACGACCACTCCTTCCCCTGCTCTGGAATATTATGTCAGTGATGCCTGGGATTGGGAATGGATCACACGACGTTGCCACTCAACAGAGGGCGTCTGAGAGGTTCCTGGGGCATCTGAGGTCAGGGACAGAATGTGCCCTGTTGTAGCCTGAGCCTCAGTTACTCCGTTCCTGCACTGGAGATAGGGATGCTTTATGTCACCACTGCACTCCCTGTATTCTGAAACATGCAGGATCCTGCCCAGTCCCAGTAGAGGAGCCCTGGGGCTGCTCTGACTTACACTCCCCTTCCCACAGCCCTCTGTGGGCCCTGAGAATAGAGACTAGCTGTGGTACGGGGCACTTGGCTGTGCCCCCAGCCTGCCCCTACATCAGAGCCGGGGAGCAGGACCAGCAGAGCCTGTAGGCCAGTTCTACACTGGCTGGGAAAGCTCCCTGAATACAGGGAGGGGAGATTCTTGGAGGGCAGGGGTGCTCCCGTCCACCTTAAGGTCCCTTTCCACTGGCCCTCAGTGCGCTTGCTCCCATCACAGCAGCATCCTTCCAACTTTGGGCATAATTCCCTAGGAGAGGCAGGAAGCAGGACCAGATGGATCATGCTCTGTCCCAGAATGAAGCAACGATACGGAGTCGCAAGTTATTTTGAGGCATCTCTCTTGCTTTCAGCTCCCTCCCTTCCTTGTCGAGCTCAGATCAGCAGTTCTCTCTTCTGGAGCAACTTCCTCCCTCCCTTGCTCAGGAGGTTGGTGATTAAGGAGGCTCATTAGGAAGAAGGAGCTTTCAAGCCCCCACGCCCCACGCGGAGACGTCTCAGCTGACTGTCACAGGGAATGCTCCCAGCTGACAGGGTCTGTGCCTTTGAAAGGATCATTGCGAATATTAAGCCACTTTAGAAGCAAAGAAAGATTCTCATGAGGCAGGGGGGGAGGCTTGTGGTAGGTGCACCCCAAATTGGGCCTAATGGGGGGGAGGGCTGGCTGGGCAGGTGGCGAGCAGCCTGCACAGCTGATGGTGCAACTCTTGCCGGTTTCATTGGTACCCCCTTGTCCACACTGTTCTGTTGGTCTCATTCCCCATATTGTTTTTTGACATAAGATTGCACAAGCCAGGACTGCATAACTTACTGCTGGACTGTGCCAAGGGCCGTGGGTCCTGAGTCCCTCTCTAGGTGTGACTGTATTGCAAATAACGAACAACAACAACAACATTTACAGCCTGTGTTCTGGGGTTGCTGCATTTATAAGTTTGTTTTTAAGCCAACTGATGGTCTAGTGGTTATTAGGGAATGGGACTCTGGAGCCCTGGGGTCTATTCCCAGCTCTGCCACTGACCATTGGGTGACCTCAGGCAAGTCACTGTGCCTCTCTGTGCCTCAGTTTCCCTATCTGTAAAATGGGGTGATGCAGCTCAGAGGGACTAAGAGGGTTAGTTCTTTGTTAAGAGCTTTAAGGTCCTTGAATGGAAGGTGCTAGAGATGTATATGATGTTACTCATGAGATCAGGAGCACAGAAATTGACGGACAGGATAAGACCTAAGGTCCATCTCACCCAGTATCCTGTCTCTCACAGTGTGAGAGGTGCAAGTAGCAGCTGTCGGGTAATCTGCCTCTCACCATAGATCTCACCCTGCTCTCTAATAGTTAGAGCCTGGCTTAAACCCTGAAATTTAATATCCCTTCCAAAATTATTGGCAATAACTATGATAATTCACATATATTGTCTCTTTCTGAACCTTGCGAAGTTCTTGGTCTCAGTGACTTCATGTGGCAATGAGTTCCCCAGTCTAATTATGCATGGTATGAAAAAGTAGTTCCGTCCATCTGTTTTGAATTTACCACCTTTTAATTTCAGTGAGCATCCCCTAAGTCTTGTGTTACAAAGACCAGGAGAACAGATGTTCCTAATCTATCAGTTCTAGACCATTCATTATATTACAGAATCTTATAATCGCCCCTTATTTGCCTCCTCTCTAAGGTGGTCGTAATAATAATCCTCAGCTCTTAGAGCTTTATACAGCAGTAGATCTGCAAGTGCTTTGCAAAGGAGGTCAGCATCATTATCCCCATTTTATACATAGGGAAACTGAGGCATGGAGAAGGGGAAGCAGTATGCCTAAGTTCACCCCGCAGGCCAGTGGCAGGGCTGAGAATAGAGCCAAGATCTCCTCAGTCCCAGTCCAATGCTCTCTCAACCAGTCTCAATCTTGTCAAGCACCCTTCAGAGGAGAGACTTTTTAGGCCGTTGTTCATTCACGTTGCCCTTCTCTGAACCCCTTCTAAATCTGCAATATCCTTTTAGAGAGGAATTAAATGGCTCCTTTCCCTCCTCTACCGAGCTGCTTTTTTAAACTGGTGGATGGGGCTTTAGAAGACAAATCATACCACACTGTCACCTGTTCCAGCAGAAAACACCACTGATTTTACATAACATAAGAACAACCATACTTGGTCAGACCAAAGGTCCATCTAGCCCAGTCTCCTGTCTTCCGACAGTGGCCAATGCCAAGTGCCCCAGAGGGAATGGACAGAACAGGGAATCATCCAGTGATCCATCCCCTGTTGCCCATTTCCAGCTACTGGCAAACAAAGGCTAGAGACACCATCCCTGCCCATCCGGGCTAATAGCCATTGATGGACCTATCCTCTATGAATTCATCTAGTTCTTTTTTGAACCCTGTTATAGTCTTGGCCTTCACAACATCCTCTGGCAAAGAGTTCCACAGGTTGACTGTGCGTTGGGTGAAGAAATTCCTTGTGTTTATTTTAAACCTGGTGCCTATTACGGTAATTTCATTTGGTGACCCCTAGTTCTTGTGTTATGAGAAGGAGTAAATAACACTTCCTTATTTACTTTCTCCACACCAGTCATGATTTTATAGACCTCCATCATATCCCCCCTTAGTCGTCTGTTTTCCAAGCTGAAAAGTCCCAGTCTTATTAATCTCGCCTCATAGGGCAGCCGTTCCATACCCCTAATCATTTTTGTTGCCCTTTTCTTAACCTTTTCCAATATATCTTTTTTGAGATGGGACGACCCCATCTGTATGCAGTATTTAAGATGTGGGCGTACCATGGATTTATATAGCGGCAATATGATATTTTCTGTCTTATTATCTATCCCTTTCTTAATGACTCCCAACATTCTGTTCGCTTTTTTGACGGCCGCTGCACATGGAGTGGATGTTTTCAGAGAACTCTCCACAATGATGCCAAGATCTCTTTCTTGAGTGGCAACAGACCACAAGGAACAAGCTTTGAACAAGGAACAAGCTTTGTTCTCTGTTCTTCGATCCTATCAAGTCATTCAGGGCATGGGGCAATATGTTACACGGATTCTGAACAATCACTGCCTCCTCGAATCCCAGTGACATGCTGGTTGTCCCTTGGACTGGAGTCGCACTTCAGTGCTCTTCCTTGGCACCAGCACAGTTTACTCCCCTGGAACCAGATCTTCAATAGAGCTCCACTCCCATTTAGATGCCCACGTAAGCAGCCAGGTGCTCAGAAGAGTAGAGCACATTGGGTGGAAACCTGGCCCCAAGGGGAGCTGCTGAGTGCTGAGGCCTTTGGCAAATCCTGCCCCCGGTCATGGGTGCTGAGCCCTTGGAAAATCTGGACAGGAGCATGGAGTTGGTGGGTGCCATGTTGAAAGGGGGAAAGTTCTGCAGGAACACTGGGCCCTGAAGTGGCATCAGCATCCCTGCTACCCCTTTAGTTACCCCAGGCTAGGGAAATATTAGTAGATTGGGTCACAAATCAGGGGAAGAAGGCAACACCCTCCCGGACCCATGCAGTCTGTGGCATTTGGAGTGGGTGTTTGTCTACACTGCAAGAGAAGAAACCCCCTGGCAGCGAGGTTCAGAGCCCGGTCAGGTGGCATTACGGGGCTTGAACAGCAGTGTAGCCCTGCCTGCTTGGGCTGGAGCTTGGCCTTTGCAATCTGGCGAGAGGAGAGGGTCTCAGAGCCCGGCTCCAGCCTGAGTGGGAACATTCACTGGGCAGCTAACCATTTACTGCCGGTATTCAGACACTACACCGGGAGCCCGGTGAAACGGGGCTTTCCCCTCTCGGATTCCTAGGAGGTGAGAGATGGGCCTTCCTAGAACCCTGGTCAGGGCAGAGAGGAGGGTGATGCCCAGCTGGGGGGGGGAGGGGGAGGCAGGCCCTGGCCGGGGGGGGGAGGCAGACGGGAGGGTGATGCTCAGCTGGCGGGGGGGGAAGGCCCTGGCCGGCGGGGGGGCAGACGGGAGGGTGATGCTCAGCTGGGGGGGGGGGGGAAGGCCGTGGCCGGCGGGGGGGCAGACGGGAGGGTGATGCTCAGCTGGGGGGAGGCCGTGGCCGGCGGGGGGGCAGACGGGAGGGTGATGCTCAGCTGGGGGGGTGGGGGGGGAAGGCCCTGGCCGGCGGGGGGGCAGACGGGAGGGTGATGCTCAGCTGGGGGGGGGCAGACGGGAGGGTGATGCTCAGCTGGGGGGGGAGGCCCTGGCCGGCGGGGGGGCAGACGGGAGGGTGATGCTCAGCTGGGGGGGGGCAGACGGGAGGGTGATGCTCAGCTGGGGGGGGATGTCCCAGACTCCCGCCGCGTGGCCCGGGGCTGCGGCTGTCGATTCCGTGGAGGGGGGCGGGGGGAGGCGCTTTAACCGGGGCTCGGTTCTCCAGCCCGGCCCCTCCCGCGGCAGCCCCGCACTTACCCGCCTCCTGCGGGCACCGGCCCGGCGGCGGAGCTCGGCGCGTGTCCCTCTCCCGGGCCGGCAGGGTCCGGTCCGGTCTCCGGCTACGCCGCGCCCCCCGGGCTCTCCCTGCCCGCCAGGCGCAGCCGGGTCCCGGGGCCAGCGGCTGCTCGGCGAGCCCCAGGCAGCGCTCCCGGGTCCCGCTCTCCGCCCCCCCCCCGCGGTGTAACCCGAGCCCGGCGCAGCCCAAAGTTTCAAATTCAAGGAGAAGTCGGGGGAGCGGGGGGGGGGTGACGGAGCCGCCAGCCAATGGCAGCGCAGGGCTAGCTACAAAGTAGCCAATGGGGCCCGGGCGCGGGGGCGGGCTCCAGCTGGGGTTTGATAGAAGTGGGGGGAGGCTTTTTGGTTCCCTGCCCAGCCAGGGGAGCCTCTGGCCGGGCGCTGGCACTAAGGAGGGGCCCTGCCCCCTGCCCCTGTCCCTGTCCCTGTCCCTGCCCGGCTGCATCAGCTCTGCAGACTTAAGTGCTGGAGCTGGGGAAGCGTCCACACCCCCTGGCTCCAAGCGGTTTCCATCCTGGGGTTCGCAGTTTGGTTCAATGGCTCTCAGCCCCCCCCCCCCCCCATGCAAATAGTTCCTGCACCCCTGTGTGCTGATGCCGCCAGAGAGCCGGGGTCAGCGTCCCCCTGCCAAGGCCTTGGCCTCTTTTGTCTCCCAGGCTTCCCCAGCTGCCGCTTTCCCTCGCTCTTTCCTCGGGCTTTATTGCCCTGTTTTGCTTCCGCCAGCAACTCCAAGGCGCTTGGCAGCTCCCCGGCCCATCCCGGTTCCCACCCTCCATGGGAAGCAGCGCAGGCTGCAATAATAATAGTAATTACCAGCCGTGAGCCTGCTCAGCCCTCAGCCGATGCGGCCCCGGCAACAGCCATTAGCTGGCGAGAGAAGGGTCATTATCCCCGTTTCACAGATGGGGAAACCGAGAGACAGAGAGTCACCCGCCTTGCCGTGAGTCAGTGGCAGGAGCCGCACCCCGGAGTCCTAATTGTGACTTGCCATCTCCAGCCACTAGATTACATGGGGGCAGTCACAGAGACCTGCCCGTGGGACTGTCACCTGATGTGCTGAGACTACCTCTGAGCCTGTTTTCTCTGCCAGTCGGGGACTTCAGGACCCTGCCCTGTTGAGCCAGGCACGCCAGCCGGTTGCAACACAGACCCAGGGTCCGAACCACGTCCCCAAGGCTGCAGACTTAACTGAAAACAGCTCAGCAAGTGCTCCTGTCTCCAGCACCCAGACACCCAGCTCCCAATGGGCTCCAAACCCCAAATAAATCTGTTTATAGGGTAAACTCATAAATTGTCCACCCTCTATAACACTGAGAAAAAGAGAGATATGCACAGCTGTTTTCTCCCCCCAGGTATTAATCGCTAAAAGCACGAGTTGCTATGGCTTGAGCTAAATGACCCACCTTTAGGGGATGTCTACACTGCAATCATGGGGCACAGGTGCTGGGCCCCCCTGGCTTGAAGTGGTTTCCATTAAATCCAGGATTTCCAGTTTGCTTCAATGGGTCCCAGCACCCCCACTATACCAATGGCTCAGAGCCCGCCTGTCGTGGGGCGTGCTTGCATTTCAAGCAGATGTATCCAAGCTAGCGTGGGTCCTGGAGCTGGGAAAATGCAGCCGCGTGGCAAAGGCTGGACAAGCCCACCCAGAGCCCTGGGGACTTGCTCCAGTGGTTAGCTGCTGCGGCTTCACTGCTCTGGAATCTGATCTAGCTAGATTTGAAAGTGGCAGCTCGAGTGGCAGCCACCCCGCGATTGCCGTATAGTCAGACCTGCAGCTGGGTGAAGCAGCAGTCTTCTGTGGATTGGCCACTACTGGGAGACAAACACCCACATTCTGGCAGGAGTTACACCAGCACCTCTGAAAATCGGGACCTAACGTTCCCTGGTCCCTCGTCCAGCACATCATCTCCTTGCAACATACCTGCCTTGTATCTGGGAGCAGCCTATCTCATGTCATCCCATAGCCCTAATGCAATCATGCCCTTGTATCACCCCAGACTGTCACCTCAGACATGGACTCAGAGACTTTAAGGTCAGAAGGGACCATCATGATCCTCTAGTCTGACCTCCTGTCCATTACAGGCCACAGAGCCTCACCCATCCACTCCTGTAATAGACCCCTAACCTCTGGCTGAGTTACTGACATCCTCAAATCATGATTTAAAGACTTCAAGTATCAGAGGGGTAGCCGTGTTAGTCTGGTTCTGTAGAAGCAGCAAAGAATCCTGTGGCACCTTATAGACTAACAGACGTTTTGCAGCATGAGCTTTCGTGGGTGAATACCCACTTGCATCCGAAGAAGTGGGTATTCACCCACGAAAGCTCATGCTGCAAAACGTCTGTTAGTCTATAAGGTGCCACAGGATTCTTTGCTGCTTCTAAAGACTTCAAGTTACAGATAAGCCACTATTGACACCAGTTTAAACCTGCAAGTGATCTGTGCCCCATGCTGCAGAGGAAGGCAACCCCCCCCCCCGGTCTCTGCCAATCTGCCCCAGGGGAAAATTTCTTCCCAACCCCAAATTTGGGGATTGGTTAGACCTTGAGGATGTGGGCAAGACCCATCAGCCAGACACCTGGGAGATAATTCTCTGTAGTAACAGATTTGCCCTGTCCTAGATTTTGAACTCCAGCTTTTTTCTGCATCAGCCAGGTCCCCTGAACAGACCTTCCCTGCATTAACCATTCCGTGCCTGAAGTTGAATCGCCTCTTTCTCTGCTGGTAAGTTCAAATGTTTATTCAACTTTCATCTTTTATTTTAACTGCTCAGATTAACATCATCAAAGCGGCTGCTCCCTGGAAGCTAGGGCTGAAGCCAGAGAAGAGAGCTTTGTTACTTTGTGGTAGTTTGGCCAGAGAGCAGGATGCAGCTGGAATTTTTAGAATCGCAGCTGTCGACAATGTTCTGTCCACTCCTGGTGCCTAGAGGAACAACAGTATTCCCTGGCCAGGCTGTGTACATCCAGTACTGGACAAGTTACCCCATGGAGCAAGAGAATTTCCATTGACTTTAGTGCACAATGAATGCGTGTGTTTGAAGGTATCTTTATATGCGCATGTATTTAAATATGCGTAGGTGTGTGCTTGTATGTATGTGTGTGTATATTTACATATGTGTGTGACTGTATTTGTGTGTGTGCATGTGCAGGGGTGCGTGTAAAAGGTACAGTATATATTTATATGGGTGTAGGTGTGTAGGAACCAATGTAGGTGTTAGTATGTGTTGATATGTGTCCACGGGGTGCGTGTAGTCGTGTGATTATGTTTAGGGGTGTGTACAGGAGGGGTGTGTGTGTATGGTGGTATTTACACGTGTGCAGATGGATAGATAGATTTGTGTGTGGGGGGGGAAAGGGCATTTAGATATTTCTAAAACTGTGTGTGTCAGTGTGTGTGTGTAGGCGTCTGGGTATGTATAAATATGTTTGTGTGCATAGGACAGTGTATACATATTATGCATACACAGATATTTATGTCTATGTGAGTAGGGGGGTACGATTGCCTTTATATGTGTGAATGTAAATCTGTGAAATGTGTATACATTTAGATGTATGTGTGCTTAAGGGGGTGCATGTTTATGCATATGTGTGTGTGCTTATAAGAGTGGGTGTGTGTGAATAGGAGCCTGTGTGTGTGTGTGTTTGCATGCATGAGTGTATGGAAACATCTACACTGCAGCTGGGAGCAAACTTCCTAGCTCAAGTAAATGGACATTTGCTAGCTTGGCTCGAGCCAGCAAGCTAGCAGTGTAGCCAGAAGTAGCACGGGGGCGGCTTGGGCTAGTCACCTGAGAACAAACCCACCTGGACCCTGTGGGTCGGACCCAGATTAACTCGAGTGGGATCCTGGCCAGCTAGTTGGAGCTGTCGCCAGTGCTACCCTGAGCTACATGGCTACTTTTACGATGCTTGATCGCAGATGCAGAGTGAACGTACCCGATGTGTGTGTGTGTGTTCATATACGAGTGTGTGTGTGTGTGCGCATTGGGGTGTGTGTGTTTACATGTATGAGTGTGTGCATATAGGGGTGTGAGCATGTGTGTTTATATGTATGAATGTACGTGTGCGTAGAGGGGTGTGTGTGTATTTATATGTATGAGTGTGTGTGTGTGTAGGGGTGCGAGCGTGTGCGTTTACATGTGTGAATGTAGGTGTGCGTTGAGGGGTGTGTGTATTTATATGTATGAGTGTGTGTGTATAGGAGTGTGAGCGTGTGTGTTTACATGTGTGAATGTAGGTGTGCGTTGAGGGGTGTGTGTATTTATACGTTTGAGTGTGTGTATATAGGGGTGTGAGCATGTGTTTACATGTGTGAATGTACATTGTGTTGAGGGGTGTGTGTGTGTATTTGTGCATGTGTGTGCATGCATATAGCGGTGTCTGGAGCTCTGGAGTGGAGATGATGGCCATGGACTGGTGCGCCTTTTGGCCTGCTTTTCCCAGGATGGCCCTAGGGGTCTGCCGTGCCGGCTGTCAGACTAACCTGGGCTCCCTCCCTGATCGGGGCCCCTTTCTGCCGACTCACACACATTGCACACAGAGGTCCATTCAGTCAGTCAGCACCGTGAGGAATGACATGCTGGGACCCGTAGCCAGCTTTGCACACCTCCTCTGCCTTGGTAGGAATGTCAGAGGCACACAGACGCCAGCTCTCCAAGGTGCAGATAACTGGCAGCATCTCTCCAGGGTGCAGATAACCTGGTCTCAAAGGTACGTATAACAAAGTCGTAAATGTCGTTGGCACAAAGGGCGCGGAACGCAGACCAGCTGCAGTTCATGTCTCCCGCTGAGTGGCAAGTGATAAAATATAGATGATCTTGCATTACAAAGCTGGCTTGAAACCTCAGCACTGGCCTCGGAGACTCTGGTGGCCTAAGCAAGATTAGATCACGGAACTCCACATGGTGTCAGAGACAGGAGAGATTTTAGATGGACTATCTTAAAGGATGGTTTTTACGACTTCACCTAACTTCAGAGGAAAGAGGCCAATAGCAGCATATCACTGTCTTTTTGCACTGTGCTCGACAGAGACACCCCCCCCCCCATCTGCTTACAGCCAGTTCCAAGTTCCTTGTGTTTTTATTTGCCACTCGGTGTTCCTGTCCTGCAGATCTATCCATCTATCCGTTCCAAAGACAAGACATCAAAACATTTCATTAAAAACCCGACCCGGTTGCTAGGCGACTGCCAATGTACTTACCCTTCACATCACTTACAAAACTCAAGCAAATAAATGAATCACTGAGGACATCATAAACCTCACGCTGCTCACATGATAAACACAAACACCCTGACATCAGCCACTCAGCAGATGGAAATCTATCTGAGTCCACTGAGCTTAATAATACCACCACCTCACTCTTTACAACGGTAGATCTCAAAGCACTTTGCAAGTTAGGCCAGCATCATTATCTCCATTTTACAGTTGGAGAAACGGAGTCAGAAGGCAGGGAAGTGACTTGCCCAAGATCACCCAGCAGGCTAGTGGGAGGGCCAGGAATAGAGCCCAGGTATCCTGAGTCCCAGCCTAGTGCTCTAACCACTGCGGGAGCTGGGCTGATTAATGCCCCATCTCATGTACAAGGAAAGGCTTATCCTGGCTTACGTGCAAGGCCTGAGGCCTGGCAGATCAAGAAGGAGCCTGTATCTCTCCCAGTGGATGCTGGACTGGACAAGAAGTCGATACCTCGAGCCCTAGCTGGTGAGTTCCATTTGTGGTTGTCGCTTCTTGGCCCCCACGTGTTCCTCTCCTGAGGAGGAGGGAGGCTGCTGCTGTCCCCGGTTTCATTACAGTGGAGCAGAACCAGAGACTGAAAAGACTTGTTAGGGCTCCTCTAGCTGTTCCTCTCCAAAGCAGGATTGTCCCCTGCAGTGCACTCCCCAGTGCTTTGCCACGCTGCGGTTTTCCATCTATCGGTCTCCATCCCTCGCCCGGGGAGACTATCCCAGAGCCTAACCAGTCTCAGCAGCAGGAGACGTATTCCTGCTGTTTCACCCACGTTTCCCCTTTTCTTACCTGCGCCCTAGCGCGCCACCCAGAGTCGCCTTCAGCATCCCCCCGTGTGGCGCTTTCGCATTCCAGCAGCCGGTCGCCACAGCCCTCCTCTCCCCGTCACGGCCTGTGCAGGACCTGGAGCACCAGCTCAGGCACCGTCCATCTCAAGCCTGCCCCGGGGCCATCTTTAGCAGAGGCGGAGGTGAGCCAGTCTCGGCGGGGGGGACAACAGGCACTACGATGCTCAGTCGCCATCAGCGGCTGTGGAACGGGGAAGGACCCAGTGCGGCGCTCAGCTGAGGCCGTGTTCTCAGCTCTGGTTGGCAAGGCCAAAAAAAGAGAAGAAATCTTTCCAGGAGGCTGGCAAGTCTCTGACATGTCAGATTATCAGCCTCCTCCGCTGCCAGGAGAGAGCGCGGTCGCTCCGCGCTCTGCCTGCCGAGCTGGGACTGTGCTCCCTGCAGCTGGCTGGCCTGTCCTCTGCATCAGTAGGCGGCTTTTGCTTCTCCGGCTGGTAACCTTCATTCCTAAAGACCGGACTGGGCTGTGCTCTCCTGATGGGCCCCCGAAGGGGCTCCAGTGGAGCCAGCAGGTGGGACCGACAGCAGAAATTGACCCTTTAACTGATGTGTCTCCTGTGAGAGCCCAGTGCCTCCACCACAGCTGTTGCCCGCGTTCACGCCCATCAGCTCGTGGGTCTTGGTGTAAGACGAGAACTGTCTTTTCCTATAGCTTCTGTATGGGGCTATGGGAAGAGACGCTGCACTAGAGGGACCATCCAGTCCGGCCGTTCCTGTGCTCCGAGGCTGGGAAAAGTGGGACTCCCCCATCCACGTAACAGCAGCAGTGAAGGAGCAATGAAATACCTGAGCCCTGTCCCTCTGCAGCTCCCCCGCTTGCTCTCCCCGGCACCGAATCATAGGTTCTGCCTTTGCCCGCGCCGCCAAGGCCCTCGTGAGCCCGGTTTCGCTGGGGGTGGGCGTCTCTCTGGGCCGTGCCAGGGCTGTGCGGGGTTATTCAGGATTGCTGCCGGGAATACAGCCGCTCGAAAGCAGTTTAACCCAATCCAATCGCCCTGCAATTGCTCGGTGTGATTTTGCTGATTCTCAAATGACTGGGCCCCAGTGGTTCCTGGTGCTTTGCTGAATGCTGATTGCTCACCAGCAGCTGAGCTGAACTGCTGGGAGGATGCATTGCCACGCAGCCCCTGCCCCCGGCCAGCTTAAACAGCCTCTTTCCTCCCCGTCTGTCTGTCTGTAGGGAGGCTAACAAAGCCATGGCAGGGCGCAAGAGACCCACCAGCAGCTCATCAAGGTCCTAAAAGGAGGTGAACCCAAGCCCGGTTGTCACCTCTTTGACTCATCTGCCTGGGAGATTTTTAAAGCAGGTTCTTTGCCAAGGGGAAGGGAATGTTTCCCCCCTCTCTTCTCACTGTCCAGCCCAAGCCTCTGAGCCAGTGTAGCTCGGTGTCCCAGCTTTGTGCAGGCAGGAAAGAAGAGATGGATAAATCAAGGAGAAGGATGTATGTGTGAGCACCTCGGCCATGCTAGCCTGGAAAGAGAGCCCTCTTTGAAGAGCCAAGCAGGGCTGCTAGGGGGAGGTAGGAGAGATGGGGGCTCCAGCTGATTGTGGATCTGGTCCGGCTTCCCCCACTCACTGCTAAGAATATAAACCTGTAGGCCTGGGAGATGCCCTCACTTGGCAGAGGGGAGAAGCTGGTGGAGCTCCTAAGAGATCCTCCCTGCTGCGGCTGGGGCTGGGGTGGGCTTCTTCAGCCGTTCAGGTATGTTAGGATCCCAGGGCAGCGAAGCTGGAGGTGTGGCGGCTCTGTGCTACTGTCTTGACCCCCCTGCTGCTGGTTGCTGGGTTATAACGGCCCCCCCCCTTCGCTGAGCCGGGAAGGAGAGCGTGGTGGCCCTGGCAAACGTACTGA
The DNA here is from genome assembly GCF_020497125.1 of Mauremys mutica. Classification (NCBI taxonomy): domain Eukaryota; kingdom Metazoa; phylum Chordata; order Testudines; family Geoemydidae; genus Mauremys; species Mauremys mutica. Next base: position 7,903,531 of record NC_059095.1, read on the forward strand.
GCAGCTGGAAAGCCAGCTCGAATCCCTGCCAGAATCTCCTGGGGTTTGGAGGGGGAATAATCCCCAGGAGAGCGTCCAGTCCCACCCCCGGCCCAGGTCAACCCCAACCCCTCCCACAGCTGCATTCCCTGAGCCTCAGCCTCCAGGGGGCGTGGATATTAAAGCGATGGGTGTTTTATCAGCCCCAGGGAGAAGTGGGTGGGTGAGCAGATTAGACTAGGGGAGCAGCGTTTGTAGGGTTTATGGAAGGTGCTGGGACATCCCTTGGGTCCCTCTCTGCCTCTTTTACGCTCGCTTTTCGTTCCTCCCGTGCAAAGAGGTGGGAGCGGAGGCTCTGCTCCATGGCTAGAGCAGAAGCAGGGATTGCATCCTGCCCCACTGTGTTTTTTGGGATTACCCAATTTCACTCCTGGCTCTGCCACTGACCTGCAGCATGACCTTGGGCAAGTCCCTGCCTGCCCTGTGCCTCAGTTTCCCCTCCCACCCTCTGTCATGTCGCTTTAGGCTGTAAGTCCTTCCAGGCAGGGGCCATCTCTTGCTGTGTGTACATGGTGCCAAGCACACTGGGTTCCTGATCTTGCTTGGGGCCCTGGTGCGCTAAGGTAATACCCCCAGCAATCGTCTCGTGGCCCTGATGTCATCACATGGCCCTGCGGTAGGGCCTCAGCCACCCTGGAAGAGGTTTTTCTCCATCGCGTGGTGCTGGGCGGTGAGCCAGACCCGCCAGCAGCTGGGCCTGGAAGAATGCTCCTGGCACCATGTCTCCATCAATACCCATCGGGGGTCTATTCCAGGGTAATGGATTGTTGTCTGGTGTCTTCTCAGCTCCCGCCATGGGCGGTTCAGTCGCTGGTTTTTCTCTGCTGGGTCTTACCTCAAAGGCTTCTGCGTTCCAGGTAATGCGGAAGAGGAACAACTTTGCAGCCGATGCCTGTGAGCGGCAGGGCTGCCTGGCCGCAACATCACAACAAGGGCATTGCCAGGCACCGCACAGGGTCTCTTTAGGCTGGGGTTTGCATCCAAAGCCTGGGGATGTGCATGGAGGATCCAGCCTCCAGGAAAGCCACAGAGCTTCTTATTGGGTGAAATTCTCTGGCCTGTGTCACGCAGGCGCTGAGACTAGATGATCAGTGTGGTCCCATCAATGGGTCACATCCGCAGTGGGCAGACATCAGCATCGCCCGGTGAATTTCAGGTGGGGCTAAGGCGCTGGACCTATGAACCCAGAAAAGTTATCCTTGAATACAGTAACCCTTAGCACCATGCTGTGCTTTCCTTCCAGAGATTTCAGCGGAGGGTGGGTATCATTCTACAGCTGGGGAAACTGAGTCACGCCGCAGGAAAGTGATTTGCCCAAGGTCAGCTAGGGAAGGTAGTAGCAGAGATGGGAAGTGAACCCAGCTCGCCTGACTTCCACGCTCTGGCTCTCTCCTCTGAAGCACTTTGTCTGTGTTGCTATTTATTGCAATGCACTGCCGGCTGCACAGCCTCTAGGGTATGATAACCCCTACTCGGGAAACAGCTTGGAATGACGCTGAGAGCTGTTACACTCGACCGCAGCGCTGGTGCATTAACACGCCACTTGCAGAGCACCTATCCCCCTTCCAAGGCTCCTGTTTTCGCCCTGGCACCTCAAGGGGGTGGCAGCAGACAGGGGCAGGGAGTGGGGCATTATTTGTGAGAGTCAGAGGGTTGGCAGGGAGACTCCTGCCTATTGGATGGGGGCTGGGGGTGGAGTTTTGCTGGGGCCGGGGCTTGACCAACGCAGAGGTGCCCCGAGTAAGAGATGTAACATCCTGTCAATCAAAAGAATGAGACATGCGGCCATGGGCGAGATCAGAGCCCCACTGTGCTAGGTGCTGTACAAATCCAGGCATTGCTAGACCGGAGCAGACCACTGGTGTGTCTAGTGCGCATCCTGCCTTAGACAACAGCAGCAGGAAACCTGGGGGTCTCCAGACACGGACGCCAGCAGGCAAGAGCCTGCCTGTGACTTGACAAGGGAGGGCTGCCTGGGGTGTACAGAGGGATGAACAGTCTTCCCTGATATCTGTCCACCCACCACATTGGCATCTGCACAGGCTGAGTCCTTTCAATGCAAGGTGCTGCCTTAGGACCTCCGGGCTCTGCTGTTCCTTGCAGAGCCGGGAAAGCACGTGCTAGCGCAGATCCGCTCCGTCCATTCCGGCTGGCTTGCGGGACGGAGCCGGATCGGCCTCACCCCCGAATGCGTCTCACCCCCACTGTTTTGTTCTCTGGGACTGGCGCGAGGGTGGGAAAGGGGAGGCGTTAAAGCCCCCCTGGGGACTCCTCTTCAGCCAGGTGCAGAGTTTCTGGCATCAGGACACAGGTGCGGCCGAGGGGCCATGCAGAGTTCGGGGCTCCCCATCCCCTTGATCCACAGCTGGGCTTTGCCATCTGGCTTATCTCTCGTCATGGCACCGCTCCACCGTGGGACCACGTTGCAGCTTCCCGGAAGCTAGGCTGATGGACCATTGGAAACCTCCACCTCCCCCGGTAGCGATAGTTGGGGTGTGGCCGGGCGGATGGAAGGGACAGGAGTCGCATGTCAGCTCCAGAGGTAACACTGCCTGGCCTGCTCCTTGGCCCTCCACTGGGCTGCTGTTGCACTTGTTAGCCAGGGGAAATCTTGCACACGCTCCTTCCACCCATTCAGTCCATGCTCACTGGAGACGCAGCCATGAGGCGGTGAGAGCCATGACGCCCGACTCGCCTCCGACCGTTTCCCTGCAGCTGTTTGTTTGTGGGTGTAAATGTGGGGCCAGAGGACCAGCCTCTGTTAAGCCAGAACATGGACAAGTGCAAGGTAATCTTCCCCCTCACCACCTGGAGCCAGTGTGTGTCCCACTTGACCCCGAGGGGCCAGTCTCTGCAGCCCTTTCTGCTTGGCCTCTCCGCTGGGCATGCTGGCAAGGGGGCCTTGCACGGCCAGCGGTGATGGTGGTTTTGTGGTGTGGAGACCAAGCCACCGTGCCCCAGCAAGCTCATTGCACCATCATAGACTCGTAGGACTGGAAGGGACCTCGAGAGGTCGTCTAGTCCAGTCCCCTGCACTCAGGGCAGGACTATGTATTTTCTAGACCATCCCCGCCATGTGTTTGTCCAACCTGCTCTTAAAAATCTCCAATGACGGAGATTCCACAACCTCCCTAGGCAGTTTATTCCAGTGCTTAACCACCCTGACAGCTAGGAAGTTTTTCCTAATGTCCAACCTAAACCTCCCTTCCTGCAATTTAAGCCCATTGCTTCTTGTCTATCCTCAGAGGTTCAGGAGAACAATTTTTCTCCCTCTTCCTTGTAACAACCTTTTATATGCATGAATCCGTTTCGCTCACACACAGCGATCGCCCAAACAGCCCCACAGCTAAGAACACAGAAGCCTTCCCTGTCGCCAGCTTGCAGGAAGGGGCTGTCATGCAGGAGCCTAATTCTGAAGGGTGGCATTAACCGGCTTACAGTCGGGATTTGGAGCGGATTAAAGCCAGGATTAAATGGACCCTTGAATGGAACCTCAGCGTCATGCTGTCTCTGGGAAGCCTGCAAGCTCCTTGCGTGAGTTGTCTCTGCAGCTTTCCTTTCTGTGCTGCAGAGGCGACCACCAACCCTGGGCACGGATACAGCGGGCATTACCCCACTGCCTTGGTTTTGCCGTGTGCATTTTTGATTTGCATTAGTGCTTTATCTCCAGCAGAGGGCATCCTTCCCCTGTGGTTAGGCCAAAAGCTACAGGAACAAAGAGGCAAATTCTGGAGAGAAGATGATCATGCCATGTATTTGCGATGCTGGGAAAAAAAAACACCCCAGCATCTCCTTTTGCTCCGGTGTTGCTGTCTCTTTGCTGTCAGTTTAATACAGGCATTTCCCCCGCCTGTGTGCCCTCCGCTCGCCTGCCTGTCTCTTCTAGATCACTTTACATCTGCAAACACGTTGATAATTCAGGGGGAGGCAGGGAAAGAGGCACAAATCAGAGCGACGGCTTGGTTAGGGGGATAGAAACAACCCACCCAAGTCGGGGGGAGGTGGTACACCTGCTCTGGCAGCCCTACAGCTGTACTGCAGGTGCCATCCCCAACGTTATGCTGGGCTAGCACTTGGATAGGAGACTGCTATGTTCCCTCTGAGTCAGCACTGCAGGGGGAGATACTGCTGCTCCTTGGGATGCAGGACGGAGAACCAGTCCCTAAAGATCCCCCGGTGTTCTTGGAAGTCAAGATATGATCTCCAGTACTTGGACTGGACGCTAGTTAGGGTTTCGATTCGCAGAGTTTAAGGTCAGAGACCAGTCCCGTTTGATCGTCTAGTCTGACCTCTTGTAGTTCACAGGCCATTCAGTTTCTCCAGCTACACCTTTATGGAGCCCAGTAACTTGCGTTTGACTGAGGAATGGGCCTTCAGGCCTGATCGGAGGACATCCAGAGCTGGAAAATCCACTCCTCCCAGGAGAGTTTGTTGCAATGGTTAATTATGTTCCACCCCCGCCCTCCCATATGCTCCTGCAAGCGGACACGCTCAGCACGACCCCGTGGCCGCCCTGCGCCCTGTGTGGTCATTTACGGCAGCGCACTGTGCTACCATTCCCATCTGGTAGCGTTTGACGCTCCCTTTGCACGATGATGAGTGACTGCCCAAGGGGCAGGGCACGGCGAGTCCTGTCCTGACTGATTGGGGGTCGCTGCTGTGTGCCGCTATGCACCCCAGAGACAGATGCTTTCCTCTGGCGGATGCGGCGCTCTTCTTGCTGAGGGTGTCGGTGCTGTGCCTGCAAAGTGCTTTTTCCTCCTGTGGAACAGAGGGCTCTATCGAAATGGGAGTTAGCTCAGACGTCGGGCGCTCCCATATCTCCAGCTAGCCCCACTCTTTGTGCTGACGGAGGTGGAGAATGAGGGGCTCCAGGGATTATAACTGGGACATTTCTCGCCTCTTCCAAGGAGTGGGGAGGCAGCCCCCCCTGGCTTTATTGACACTGGCATTTTTCTCCCAAGCTCACACTGTTGCATTAGCATCAGCGCTGCCCCACTGGTAGCAGAGTCGAGAGCCCTAGTGTAGACGGATCCCCAGTGTTTTAACCCAGGGCTGCTAAAAAGACCAGAAGCTGGTCTACATGGTGCAACCACTAGGGGATGCTGCACCAGAACAGTAGTGGGGGAGCAGAAGAAACATACCAGTGTAGATGAGGCCTAGGTGGCCAGCGTCTCAGGGGAAGGCTGTGCAGCCAGACAGCGCCGGCGGAGGGGAGTTAGGGCTCAGTGAGAAAAGAGCAGGGAGGAGCTGGGGGTAGGGGCTGGAATCCCTGGGGGCGTCTCATCCCTTGTCCTGCCCAGCCAGGAGAGCAGGCTGCCTGCAGCCCTTCCCAGCCCCACCAGGCTCCTTATCCAGCCATGGTTCTCGCCTCCAAGCCCCTGCAATTTACAAGCTCCCTTTCCCCCTAGTCCCCCGTCTCACCTTGAGCCCCCCTCGGCCCTCTCCCTGCTCTGATCCCAGATCAGAAACCCTGACCAGCCCCCGGAGGCCAGCGCAGAGCCCGATGGGGTCGGTCCGAGTCCAACCAAGGAATTTTCTTCCACCAAACACGTTGCACTGTAACAGGAGAAACAGCTGCCACCCGGCTCCTGAACAGTTGCAGCGCCAACCTGCGCAGCATAAATCACCATCGCGGGCTCATCTGTTGCTTTTGGCCACTTGCAGTGATCAGAGACGAAACATGCGCTTGAGACAGACCGGCACAAACGGGGAGCCCAAAGAGACAGTGATAGATGGTGCTGGAGCCGATAGCAGGGCCCAGGAAGTGTCAGCAAAATGCAGCTTCTTCCCGCCAACAAAGGCGGCTTTTGTCTGAGCTCTGCCTGCGGCTCAGCTGCATTGTTAGTACGGCTTCACCTCCCTGTTGTTCTTCGTGTGTTGCTGTGGAGGTGACAGGGTTTCTTGTGATGTAGGGATAGCGCGGCAATGACTCCCAGCCTATCACTGCATGTGAGCAGCATTCCCACTGCCAGCCAGTGCAGCCAGCGTGCTAGGGGAGCATTCCCACTGCCAGCCAGTGCAGCCAGCATGTGAGCAGCATTCCCACTGCCAGCCAGTGCAGCCAGCGTGCTAGGGGAGCATTCCCACTGCCAGCCAGTGCAGCCAGCATGTGAGCAGCATTCCCACTGCCAGCCAGTGCAGCCAGCGTGTGCGGCAGAATTCCCACTCACACCCAGTGTAGCCAGAATGCCAGGGGAGCATTCCCACTGCCAGCCAGGGCAGCAAGCATGTGCGGCAGAGTTCCCACTGCCAGCCAGTGCAGCCAGCGTGCCAGGGGAGCATTCCTACTGCCAGCCAGTGCAGCAAGCATGTGCGGCAGAGTTCCCACTCACACCCAGTGCAGCCAGCGTGCTAGGGGAGCATTCCCACTGCCAGCCGTTGGGGCAGCTTTCGCACTGCCAGAACCAGCATGCTAGGGGCAGGATAACCACCCAGTCCTACACACTCAGTGCAGTCAGCATGCTACAGGCAGCATTCCCATAGCCAGCCAGTGCAGCCAGCATGCTAGGGGCAGGATAACCACCCAGTCCCACACCCCGTAGAGCCAGCATGCTACAGACAGCATTTTCACTGCCAGCCAGTGCAGCCAGAAGCTGAGCACAGGAGTCCCAGTAAGCTCCTGTGAGTGCAGCAGGATCCAGACATCAGATCCAGGTAGTAGCCAGACCTGTGGGCTCTGAGCGGCGGCCCTCTTTCTTCCCTCTCCCCGGTACCTTTTACCCTCCATCAGCAGCACATCCACATCTCCATGCACACCCAGTCTTGCCGGGCCAGATCTTGCTGTCATTGCACCGGTTTGACACCAAGGAGGTTGTAACCAAGATCAGCAGTTGGTCCATACACCAGCAGGAGGGCCATCTTCCCCTCCCCCCAGATTCGGGGGTGGCGGGGAGAGCGTCCCACGGCCCCCTCTTTGTGTAAAGGAAATTGTATCCCCTCGGAAGCAAGCGCTGCTTGTCTTTGAGGAGGAAGCCTGCCTCGTAGACACTGCCAGTCAATATTAAATGAAAGCCTGTGCCGCATGAAAAGAGAGAAAAGAAAAGGCAAATGGCATCTGGGCCAAACAGACTTTCCCTTTTCTTTCTTTCTTTCTTTCTTTCTTTCTTTCTTTCTTTCTTTCTTTCTTTCTTTCTTTCTTTCAAAAGCAGCCCCTTTGGACTAGCTAATATTTGGTGCCTCGTGCAATTTCCCAGCACTCCGGTCCCCCCTGGAAGTAGGTCAGGGTTCAGTGCCTGACTTGCCATCTCTCACAGTTTGTTTGAACACTGTTATTTTTAATCTATAAAAAATTCTTTCCCTGCCTCTGAAGACCTGGGCTCGGTCCCTGATTAACTAGGCTCTGCTAGCGCGGGAGAGCAGCCGATGCCCATTAATGCACAGCTCAAGGCTTGCAGCGCTTCTTGCTAAGGGCAAAGAAATGATGAGACACCACGGGCAGCCAGATAGTTTTGAGCGAGGGAAAGGCCGGGCCAGGAGAGGGCGGTGGGAACGGGATGGACTTGGAGCACAAGGCTCTTGGGTTTATTCTCAGTAACGTTCCCAGGCCGGTGCTCCCAGGTTCCTGAAACTCCTTCTGGCCTAAGAACATTGCGAACCTGAGCAGAATCCTCTGCCAAGGACACCTCCTGCCGCTGGTGAGGTGAGGGATGGAAGGCAGAGCCCGCTTTCCTGCTGCCCTTGGCTATCAGTGACAGCCCTTGGGGTTAACCCAGTTTGCATCCGGCTCAGGCTGAGCTGGTGCACTTTCCCCTTTGGTCACTGACACCTGAAATGCGGAATCAGGAGACTGGCAGGTTCTTCATGAGCATTAGCAATAGATAGACAGATTAGATAGATAATATTGTCTCTGCTAAAGAAAGCCACCTGATACCCTTTTAAGCCCACGCGCTCTTGTTTCTCTGCCAGCTGCTTGTTATCCTCCAGAGAGCAGTGCAGAGAGCAGTGCAGGCCAGCGGTCCGAACCCCAGTCCTGGTGCCAGGCACTTCTGAGCTCTCATCTTGTCTCTGCCACCAGCTTGTCTCCAGGCCTCAGGCAAGTCCCTTAACCCCTCTGCCTGGGTTTCCCCGTGGGGCATGACGCAATCCACCTGGTCGCCTTGGAGAAAGCCCCTTCTCTTTGCTGCGGGGATTCAGGTGACACTGGCCACCACCAGGACAGGATGGCTTGGAGCAGAAGGCCTGAGGTGCACCACAGCTAGACTCCCTCCCCGGTGGAACCAGAGCATCAAAGCCTGGGCATCTTGATTCGGCCCTTCACCCCCTGGAGGCAGAGAAATAAAACCCAGGCTCTTGTCGGCTCTCCGGGACTGCGGGCGCTGACGATTCCCATGACACATTCCATAAGGGCAGGGGCGTCTCTTCCCCTCATTGTCGGGAAGGTGAGTCTGTGCCAGCTGCCAGCCCACCGCAGAGGTGGCTGCATTTCGGGGGGGTGGGTAAAGGGATTCTGGAGCATGACTTAGTAAAGCTCTTTGGGCTCCTTCAAGGTGACTCAGGCATGTGGCCGCACTTGTCACGCATACATCCACAGTGAGCCATCAAGATGGTGGACAGGCGCCCTCACCTCCCCAGCAGCCCTACGGCTCTACCACTTAAGCTAAAGAAGCAACTCCCTTCGGTGCTAGCGGTAGTAAGGCTGTTATCCTCCAGGAGCCCAGCCACTAGAGAAGGACGCCGCACCATCTTTGCCAACAGGTTGTGCATCCGCCCCTGGGCTAAGGAGCCCCCCCTCCCTCGATCCTGCATTGACTCCACTTGCAGGACAACTGCCAGCTGAGGCCAAATGTTTTCCATCCAGTTGGCTAATGAATCCCTCCAGCGTGGTTCTCTCGGAGCCCAACACAGCCAGAGCCTCCCTCCTTCAGAGAAAGCCGCCTCGCTCATCTCACAATCTCCCTATTGTAGCCATATGGAGCGTGCGGCTGGGATGCACGCTGGGAGGTATTAATGCACATGCCCTTGGGAGAGTTGTTTGTACTTTCACTTGGGTTTTGTCAGGATTTTGTTTCACATTTTTCTGGGCCTTCCCAACGCTTTCCCTCACCAAGCAAAACAAACAAAGCTTCTTCCCCCAGCCCATCGCGCAGCTGCGAGGCGGCCTCACAATGGGGCTTTCTTGCCGGAGTTATGAATATCGGCAGGGGGAGGTCACAGAATTCCCCCAGCGACTGCTTTCCCCGTTCATTTTCGCCAGGCCTTGGAAGGCCCCCGCCCTTCCCCGGCCGGAGAGCTGGCAGGAAAATTCATTCTTGTGACCACTTCAGGAAGCCGTCAGCTCTGGAAAACAACAGGCATCCGAATAACTGCATCCAGTAGCAGTCAGCGCTGGGATTACTTCATCCCACCGGCTGGAGCCGGTAGGCGTTAGCGAGTGGGGATCAGATCCAGAAGACCCTGTACTCTCTAGGCGTCAGAAATGAGGTCCTGGCATAACTCTCCAGCAAGTATGGAATCACTTCCCAGGTGTGAGCCGTGTAGGGTGACCAGACAGCAAATGTGAAAAATCGGGACAGGGGGTGAGGGGTAATAGGAGCCTATATAAGAAAAAGACCCAAAAATCGGGACTGTCCCTATAAAATCGGGACATCTGGTCACCCTAGAGCCGTGGCATCACTCATTCCAGCCAGTGCCAGATGCGATCTAACTGTAGCCAGTAGGGGCCAGATACGGGATAGCTGGACCCAACAGCCATCCGATTACTATGAGAGGGTCCCAGCCAGACTGCCCCCTCTCCATACCCGCCATTCTAGGTGTGGTACATACACTGAGTTCCTGCCCTGAGGCCAACCCAGACCAAGGGTGGGAGAAAGGAATGATCATTAGTCCCATTTTACAGATGACAGACTGAGGCCCTGGGAGGTGCCATGGCCTGCCGGCTGTCCGTGGGAAAGCAGGAAACTCCAGTCAATTCTCTGCAGTCCCAGTCCATCCTTCCCCGCTCTCTAGCCAGCTATGGACAGATGGTATCTAACAGGGAGCAGACCTAGAGCGCCTGCATCTTCCTTCCATTACCCCAGACAACTGGCTCCAATGAAGCCACACAGGACACGGACCTGGGATTACAGGAGGGAGACTCAGCCGGAGAAGCAGCTGGGTGTGGGGTGTGCGCCTCCAGCAGCGGAGATGGAGTGTCCAATCCGTGCGGTATAGGTGACAACTGTGCCTACCAGGTGCGGGACACCCAGCAACCGGAGCTGATTCTGAGCTCCCTTGTGCCAGGTTCACCCGTGTCTAACCCCGGTGGCCTTCATGTCAGCGAGGGGCCCAGGCCGTGCAGCCGTGAGCCGCCAGGCGCCGAGTGAGAACAAGGCCCTTTCTTGTAGGCGTCATGTGCAGAACAACTTTTCCACAGGCGCCGCTTGGAGCAGGTGTCAGGCAGAGGCGAAGGGGAAGGAGGGAAGCCCGGTGGGAACATCTGCTAGCCCAGCCTTGCATTGCAAAGGCTGTGCCTGGGATTGGGCGGTTTGGCGAGTGTCACAGCCAATGCAACCCCCCCACCCCTCCAAGATCATAACCTGGCCTGGCCACACCCCTGGGATCTAAGAGTCCTCATACGCGGTGCACTGAACATGAGCTGGCATCTTTGAGTGGGCTGGGGAGGGGGTTGCTCTGTGCATGTCATCGGGGGTGGTGGGGGGGGGAGTAGGTGGCCATCAAGAGCCGCCAGGGACACATCAGTCAACGAGCAGCTGGCCCAGCTACAGCTGGGGGACAGGAAGGGGGAGGCCTCTCTCTGGGAGTCACTGAGAGCCCTAACCCTAACCACCCACCGGGCCCCTTAATCCCTGCAGCCGCTGGCGGAGATTTATGAGGCAGTTTTGGCTCACTTGCTCTTTCCCTGGTGCCTCGCGTCACACCGGTCTGCGGCAGGGCTCTGGGTGCTGCATACAGCCGGGGCCTCCTGGCGCAGCTCCCCCCCCCAAAAAGGAAAGCGTGTGGATCTCAGTCAGTCGGGGCTATGAAAACCCTCCGGGGACGGACGCAGACCAGCAAAGTTTGTCAGAGGGGAAACAAAACTAGTTCCTTCTCTCGCGCTCCGCCGAGGCTGCAGGTACTGGGCTGCGGCCCCTGGGGGAAGGCGGCCGTGTTAGGAAGAAGCCGCCCACGGACACTGATCTGTAAAGCACAGAGCTCAGTGGTACTGGCCCAGAGAGTGCGTTGAGGTGGGGATCCAGGGATGATCAGCCCTGAGGATAGCCTGCCCCACCCCCGTGCTCCCTTTGAGTAGAAGCCATGGACTGGGGTAGAGCCTTTGCAGTTCCCTAGCAAATGCCCCTTTCAGACTGAGCTACTCTTAGGGTGACCAGGTGTCCCGATTTTATAGGGACAGTCCCGATTTTGAGTCTTTTTCTTATATAGGGTCCTATTACCCCCGCACTCCCATCCCGATTTTTCACACTTGCTCTCTGGTCACCCTAGCTACTGTGCCACCTTTGAGTAGGAAACATCCATTAATGTATCGGCGAGGTGCCGTTACGTGCCCAACTCCCATTGAATGCTATTAAGGATCTGGATGCCTCACTCCCCTAGGAAGCCCCAGAGCACCCTGATCATCTTAGAATATAAGAGAGACCAGACACCGCCCAGGGTGACAGCCCAGCGAGATGGAGAGAGGATGGGTGAGGAGGCCAGTCTAGGAAGGATGGACTTGGAAGGAGGAGAGAAACGGCTCCGAGGGCTGGCAGTTGGGCGACAGACAGCACAAAGCTGAGAGTGGCAGGAGGAGGATGAAGCGGTGGGAGGAGAGACCTGGGAGGAATCTAGCGGTAGAAAGGCATCTCTAACGGAGCCCCCACCACGTGCCTCATTAGCAGGGGTTGAGACTCCCCGACCTTCAGCATGGCAGCACCACATCTCTACCCCTTAAGCAAAAGAAGTAACTCCTTTAGCTGCTAGCGGTAGTAGGCTGTTATCCTCCAGGAGCCCAGCCACTAGAGCAGGACGCGGCCCCCTCTCTGCCAACACGTTGCACATCCACCTTGGGATCAAGTCTCCAGACACCAGACCTTAAATAGGCTCTGGAATATACTCCCCATGTCCTCCACCGCTAGGATTGGCCCACGTGCCTCCCTACCCACGATCACCATCAAGCCGCACCACGGGGCAATGGAAAGCTCTGGTGCTCCCCTTCTGCTGAGAGTGGCCCCTGCTGAGTAGAGTCCCCAGAGTCCTGTTGCATTGGGACCCGTTATGTTGTGCTTCGAGACACCCCGCCATGCAGACTCAATTTCAGACCGGATTTATTTACTACGGCAAAGCTCTCAGTGGCTTTACATTGCTTTTGCTTTTCCTCCTTCTTCCCCCTGGCTCTCCCCCCGCCCCCGACACATCTGGCTCCCCGCCCCATCCTCCGACACATCTGGCTCCCGCTCCTTCTGTCTTTGTTTGTTTGTTCACAGTACAGCGGTTTCAAATGTTGGGAATCATTAGGCAATTAAAGCTCGTCAAGGCTGTCGTCAGGAAGTGCCGCTCCTCGAAAGCCTCTGAGATGCCGCGAGCGGATCTCCTGCCTGCTCGGGACGGGAAGGGGGTGATTGCCAGGAGACAGGGAAGAGGCAGCTGTCCAACGTCCACACCTCTACAGCACAGATCCCAGGAAAGCCACTCGGGAAAGGTGGCTGCAGGAAGGTCCCTCATGAGTAGTGGCTTTTGTGGTGCCATTTACAAATCAGAAAGGGCCTGGTGCAAAGGGAGCATGAAACGCCCCTGTTCTGATCTGGTAGCAGCTTACACCCAATTCACGCTGGTGCAAAGGGCGGCACAAGGGGCAGGGCAAAGGGAAAATCAGCCCCAAGATGCAAACTCCGCCTGGCATCCGCAGGCATGTCTGTGCTGCAGCCACAGGGGGTGATTATGGCTCAAGATGATTTAGCGGCGCTAGCTTTAATCTCGCTAGCGCAAGCCCGGGAGCAGAGAAGCCTCAGCGCAGGCTAGCCCACAAATAATTACCCGGGGTTCCGGGCGGCTTCGTACGGCCTCACTGCTCTGGAACCCGAGCGAGCTAGATTACCGCGAGCGCAGGTATGTCGGCTCAAGCTGCAAGCACCCCACAGTGATTGCAGTGTAGACGGACCCCGAGAGTCGAGCTGGGGTCTTTCCACACCTCATCCCCAGGCATCTGCCCTCATGACCCCTGAGCAGCCCCCAAAGCGAGAGGCCCCATCGTTGGAATTTAAGCCCAGCTTATACCTTTCTGGTGCCCAGAGGGGACCCTCTGTGTGTGAATCTCACCTCCCGTATGGTGCCCTCATGGCCCCATCCCCATTCTGCTCCAGGGAGCTCTCTGCACTACCCACGGGGGAGGAGCAGGTGGGTTTTGCCTGGATGCCCCGTCACAGTGCGCCAAAGGGTGGCATGCGAGGTCTCTACCAACAGCCAGGAAGGCACTGGTTGTCCCGATCACTGTGCGACGTAGGTGTTACGACATTTAAGGAGTTACGGAGCTGTACTGATTGCTGTGTTCTTAAGATCTGTACATTACAACAGGTCACCGGAAGGTGATAAATAGCGTGTAGGAGACGCTTATATCCTTGGCGCCCCATTGTGGGTCTGGCAAGGTGAGTCTATTTGCATTCACAGCCGCCAGCTAATCAACGTTTGCAACATCAACAAGAAGCCCATAGGAAATGGGGGGCAGGAGGGGCGTTCCGTTGACAAGTGAAGACAATGGATTGTTGGAATACATCTACAGGCATATGGGGTGCCGGGTCTCCTTCCCCTAGGAGACAAGCTGCCAGCATGCACATCTTCTGAACAGAGCGGTCACAGCCAGCCTGGCTGGTAAATGCCGGGAGGAAGACTTGGGGTGAGACAGGCTTCACTGAACAGGAAAATGTCTGGTTAGTTAAGGCTAGAAAGGGTGATACGCTTTCCTTTTACATGTTACCGACGCCTTGCAGTACTTCTTCCTACACGCGCTCACTTGAAATTCCCGCTTGTTTTCGCTCCACACAAATCTAGGTGCTGCCTGCTAAGCTGAGCCGCAAGCTAAGCGGTCCCGGGTCAGCAGAGACGCACTGTCTGGGAGCAGAGGAACCGGGAATCCTGTGCGTGGTCAGGGGGCCAGGGGCTGGCCGCTGCAGGGGGACGTCCGGGGGGCTTGAGGATTGGAGTGAGCCTCTCGCTAACCCGCAGAAGGACGGCGGAGCCTGCGTGGGCTGACAGGGGAGCACTTGGAGGGGTGATGAACTCACTCTTCTCTCTTGCGCCTGCTACGGCGGCTCATCCCTGCACCCTGGAGACACCCATTTGCCGTGTGCAGTAGGGGAAACGGCTGTAACACTATCCGGGGGGGTTGTTATCCGCCTGGCAGCTGCTGCCCTGACAGCTCTGACCCGGCCTGCATTCCGAGGGGGTGGATGTCACTCCAGGATCTCTCACCCCGGCTGCGTGGGTCTCTCCGCTCCTCCGTGGCAGCCCTTGAGTCAAAGCCAGGCTCGTGGTGGAGTAGGACGCGGGGCCGGGCGCAGCGGCACCGAGGGGCTGGGGACGGATGAGTTCCTGCCAGCTGAAGCTGGAGAGCAGGAGCAGCTGCCTCGGAGCACCCTCACAAGCCACTTAGAAAGATGCAGCAGGAAACGAGATTTGTCCTCTGAATCGTCGGGAAACGTGGGCTCTGAATTGCTGGCCTGCCTGCGTCCCCTGGGCTCGTATACACGCCCTTCCTCCCGCTCCTGGATACGACATCCCCCCCGCTCGCATCCTGCTCCCAGTGGCAAAGCTCCTTTGCAGGATGAGGTACGCATGGATGCACAGGGGAATAGGTGTCCCTGGGCTTTGCCCTCACCCCCAGCTGATCCAGTAACGGGCCCCTGCCCCGGGAGCATCACCCTTTCCTGGACTGGCCTCCAGGTGCACTCACTCCCGGGCTTCTCCCTATCCATCTCAACCCTGTCCTGGCAGAGCCAGGGCAGCTCTGCATGGAGCAGGGTGTCAGGTCTCCATGTTCCCCTAGTCCTGGGGTTAATGGATTCCTGCCCTGGAGAGTCAGACTCCCCTAGGGTGACAGGCCTGTGCTCTCCCAATGGACATCCGATGTGCCCTGTAGGGGGCACCCTCTCTTGCGAGATTTCAGTCCCTGTGCCCAAGCAGCTCCTCCCCCCCCACGTACTCCCACCCAGAGAAACAAGACTATTACAAAGGAGCCTTTCTGCAAAAGCCACCTGTCATGCTCACTCATGCGCTGGAGACACAGACGTGCGAGGAACGGCCCCTTCGTCAGTGGTGCACAAAGGATTTTGGATGGACACACAAGCAACCTAGGAAGACTGCAAGAGACAGAAGGTTTTTCGCCTTCCTCTGCAGCGTGGGGCACGGGTCACTTGCTGGAGGATTCTCTGCACCTTGAGGTCTTTAAACCACGATTTGAGGACTTCAGACATAGGTTAGGGGGTTGTTACAGGAGTGGGTGGGTGAGATTCTGTGGCCTGCATTGTGCAGGAGGTCAGACTAGATGATCATAATGGTCCCTTCTGACCTTAAGGTCTATGAGTCTATGAGAAGCACCCCAAGGAAACATACAGGCCGTCGACGATCCCCTTCTGAGCATTTACGGAGCAGACTCTTCGCAGGGGTATGAATCGGTTTGACTGCCTGCTTTCCCAGAAGGACTCTCCCCTCATTCGTTTTCAAATCCAGAGCCCTCAACTTCCACCCGGCCAAGATGACTGGGGAGGAGGACGTATTTCAGCTCCGGCCTCTCCTGACAAATGAAAGCTTGGTTTTCTCCCAGTCCGTTGTAAATTCTCCAGGTCGCCGATCCCTTGCTGGCCGGGGAAGCAGGGAGGCTGGGGGAATACGTGTCTTAGTCAAAGGGCAAGTTTAGATGAGCTATATGGCGAAACTCTCTCATGGCAAGAAGACGCATTCAACAGCAGAATGGCCGCCAAGGCAGCTCAGTGCGGCACGCATCCCGGAGGAAGCCGAGGGCCCAGCTGGGTAAATCACAGCATCTTGGCTTATCGTGTTGGTTTCCTAAGAAAGGAAACATGGCTGGGTCTGGTCAGGGCTTGGAGGGGAGACCTCAAAAGAAAACTCAGATGCCGTGTTTGTAGCTCAGTAGGTGGCGCTCTGTCCCTCCCAAGTCCCCAGGTCAATGCTTAATCAGCCAAGGGGCAGCAACACCGCTCCGGTGCCATCTTTGGGCTGAGGCGTGAAACTCAAGCCCTGCCTGCTTGCAATCGTTAAACGTCCCCTGGCACTTTTCGGAGGAGTAGAGGTGCTAGTATCCTGGCCAGTTTCCAACAGGGATAATTACACTCCAGCTACCTAAAACTCCCGCTGCAGTTTCAATCAAAGAAGTTATCCTTTACTTCCCCTTCTAAGAACACCGGAGTGTCGCCAGCGCAGAGCATGTGTCATGTTCCATCACAGTGGATGGAGTGAGCTTTCTGCCATGATTTGGATGTAAGGGATTGATGAGAGCTAGGCCACACGAACCCCGGGTCAGAATGCGGCCCCACCTTTAGGGAAGTTTAGGTTCCGATCTGATTCTAGATGAGAACTTTGAGGCTTAGGCCTTCCTCTGTAATGGGCCCCAACGGAGATGCCAGATCCAAACACACTGAACTTTATGAAAGTTTTGGAGCCAGATCCAGAAAAGCTTGGATCGAATTGTGGATCTGAGTGATGGGATCCCCTTCTCTGATATTTGCGAGTGATGGAATAGCCTCAGCCTGCTCGAAGTTTGGCTCGCTTTGAAGACCCACTCAAGAATTCAGAGCTTTGGGTTGGAAACACTACCAAGTGCAGCCTTTCCATGAGCAAGATGGTCATTCTCTTTGTAGTCCCAGATGTAGCAAGCTATGTGGAACTCAGAGGAAGGAGCACAGGTTGCAGGAGGGAAGAGTGTAGAAGAGGCACCAGAAAGTCAGTCTGTGTGCACAAGACTGACATGCCGGCTGCAGTTGCATCATCTTTGTGAATAGTCATCTTAACAAAGAGACAGTTTACATTTAGGAACCTGGGGTCCTCTCATATTATCACCCAGCATGTGGTACATGAGGCATCAGACACACCCAAGAAGTGCATGGCATCATTCCTGGATGGAAAATGTTTCATTGGGGGTCTGGTTCATATTTTGGGTGAAGGTTCAGGTCAATTCGTTTTGTACCTTCACTGGTTCACTCACCCACAGTATTTGACCCACTGCACAAGTTTTCTTTGACCCCTAGCGTCTATGATTCTGTGCCCTTTATGGATGGAATCAGAATTGCTTATCCATGTGTCATAAACCCACTATTGCTAGCAACTAGCTTGTGTAACAATAGCCACGAAGCTGCAGGAGGTGATGCATCCTAGCCCCACTTGCCTAGGATCCTGAGTACACACTCAAGGATCTAGCCCATGCCAACAACACCCATGCTGTTGTGGCTTCCCTGCTGTTATTCAAGCTAGCTAGATCAAAGCTAGTGCAGGTATGTCTACACATGCTGCAATCACACATACCCTCAGGATCTGCGTCAGAGCTGGAGCCGTCTCGGTTAGATCCATTTCTATGGAATTTGGTTTTCATAACCCTTGGAAAAAGCCAGAGCAATCAGTACAAGCACGAAACCCACAAAAAGAGGGACGGTGAGAGTGGCTCCAGCACCAGCCTTGATAAATCATGTTCTTCGCAGACTTGCATACCTGAGCCCCCGTAGATCGGGCTGATATATAACCCACTCCTCCGAGTTCATTTATCAAAGCAAAAGAGAGGAGCCGGGAGCGTCCGTGGCAGCCCGGGAGTGTCACCATAAAGCAGGGGACGTGGGACATGTGTGCTGTTTATTTGCTCTTTCGCGATTTACGCTCCCTGTCAATGTCACTTCCTGGCCTTGTTTATCTTCTCCGTCCCCCTCCGACCACATTCTCTTCGGTCGAAGCCCGAAGCCCCGGCTCCCTGCTCACTCTGCAAGCTGCTAACTTTTGCTTCCCAGTGCTCCCTGGGTCCTTGTCCCTTCGTCTTGTTCCCCATCTCTCCGTCTGCCTCTTTCTTCCACCATCACCCACTACTGTTTGCATTAGGGTAGCTTGTAGTGTTCGAAAGGGGATCAGGCCCCCATTATGCCAGGCACTGCACAGACATATGGTGAGAGACAGCCCCGGCACACACAGGGAGAAAGAAGCCTCAACATTTCCTAGCTTGGGAGCGTGACCCAGAGAGGCAAAGGACCAGATTTTCCAAAGAGCTCAGTACCCAGCATGCCGAGCTGTGTAAATGGAGAAGTGCAGGGGTATGGGGAAGGGGAAGGGGCATATATCTATCGCTGGATCCATCTAACCTTGATCTTTCTCCCCATTTTGAGTCCCTGGACATTAGAGCGGGCCAACCCCCTGAGTACCTCTTCCCCAAATAGACGCGCCAATCACAGCACTCACTTCCTGCCGCTACCCCAGCCAATCAGTAACCAGCCGCAACAGGCCTGGCCACCCTGAGTTTTAAGGAGAGGGCATTTCGAACTTGTACCCAGGAGTATTTGCCAGAGACACCTGATTCAAAGACACTCGTCCAGTCAGGGAGCTGAAATAAGCTCATGTGATCCACAGAGCCTGGATTTTGAACAGCTGTTTTCCTGGCAGTGAATCACCCAGGAGCAAGCTATGGGCCAAGAATGATTCACGCATGGGGTTTAGCAAGAGATAACAACTCTGTCGGCTGTTAGCAGGTGAGTCCAAACAGGAAATGAGTAATAGATGATTCATGATGAATGCGCGCGGCCCAGTGGCTAGGGATCAGCAGGCCTGGCTTCTATTCCGGTTCTGCCACTGGCCTGCTGGGTGAGCTTGGCCAAATCATGTCCCCGCCCCGTGCCTCAGTTTCCCCATCTGTAGCATTGAGGATAATGATACTTTACTTCCCATGTAAACTGCTTTGAGATCTGTAGGTGAAAAACGCCTTCTAGCCATGGCAAGTGTCGTTATTCTGTATCCCCTTCCATCCAAGCATCTTAAAGCACTTTAATTACAAAGATTGATGAAGACTCTTGACCTCCGAAGCCCCACCCCTGTGATGCGTGGGCGAAGCCTTTTGCAGCTAGGGAAATGAAGCACCGAGTGCACACCACGGGCCCAAGTTCAGCAGCAGAGTGAGGGACTGGACCCAGGAGTCCTGGCGCTTGCTCCTGTGAGCTATTCAGTTCCGCTGCAGAGCCTGGAATAGAGCCCAGCAGTCTGGAGTTCTAGTCCCACGGGCTATTCAAAGGGCGACGCACCTGGTGGAAAAAAGCCATTCTCGTCCCAGCGCTGCCCGAGCCAGCCGAGCAGGCATAATACAGCAGAAACCTGCCCCCATCCCGAGCGCTTCCTTCCCTGAGGCTGGGCCAGGCGGCGGTACATCATCTCATACAGCGGGACAGGAGGCTCAGGCCCGGCGTGGCTCCGATTAGAGGCAGAACGAGGAAGGAGACTCTGGCTGAGGACAAGTGAGCTGCTTCCCCGGGCCCCATTCTTAACGAAAGAACCATGGCTGGGGCGCTGCGCCTCCCCCAACCCAGCCCACTTTGCTTTAACGGGGTGAAATAACCTGAGCGCTTCCACCACGTTCCCTCTGCTGCCACGCTGCATCCCTCCCCGCCCTGCGGCGGCTGCCGCAGGTAACTTGGGCAGGGCGACATCTCACTGGGTGTGCGGACAGACCAGCAGCCTCACTACACCTCCGCAGAGTGCAGACTTGTTGATAAGGGCAGGTCAGAGACAGTCAGGCCTAGGCCCCAACAGTCCTGACTCACTCTACCCAGCTCTAACCACTAGAGAACACTCCCCTCCCTGAGCTGCGACTAGAACTCAAGTCCTGGCTCCTAACCCCCCCCCCCGCTCTAACCGTTAGACAACACTGTCCTCCCCCAGAGCTGGGAATAGAACCCAGGAGTCCAGACCACCCGCCCTGGTCTAACCACTAGCCGACATTAAGCACTGGAGCATCCATCCTCTCAGTTCCAAAATCCATCAGCTGATGGGAAGCAGGATGCCACGCTGGCTGCTCCGTCCTGCCGTGATTCCCTGCCCATCCCTCACTTTGCTGCTTTGGCTTCTGCTCTTTGCTTCTTCCAGCCCCCACCTCCGGTGGATTCGCTCAGACCCGCCGGAGGCAGAGCAAGGCAGAGGACTCCCCCCTGCAATCTCTTGCCTGCGTGCCCAGCACGAGGCCTCAGCTGTGAAAGGGGGCCCCCGGGGCGCTTTCCGGCTGAACAGGGGAAGGACAAAAGGGAATCTAGGTTAAACACCAGCAGTCCGGCCCCAGCCTGCGGGCACCCGGCGGCTCTGGAAGAGCTGAGCTCTTCAACAGGAAACCCGCAGCCTGGGGTCTGATCTCGGCGGTGACCTCCTGCCGCAATGAGATAATTGCGTGTGTGTGTCTCTGGGTGTGTGCGGGAGCCGAGAGCCGCCGGGGAAGGGAACTCTTAGCTCTCATTACAGAGCCCTGACATCCGCAGGGGGTGCACTGCTGTGCTCTGACGCTGTTCCAGTGCCCCCGGGTACGAATCTGTAACAAAGCCACGTCTAGAGGCAGCGGGCAGGTGGCAGACCAGGACTAGATCCCCTTGCCCTTGGCTCCCAAATCCACGCCTCTCCCAGGGGGCACAGCAGCAGCAGACCCTTCCAGCCTCTCCACCGACGGGCAACGCCACCGGCCCTCCAGTCTGGTGTAATTGGCCTCCCGAGCGCCATGCTGCAGCGCCTCTCTCTGGAGGGAGGAGACAGCACAGGGTGGTGTAGAGAGCGAGCGTCTACACTTCACTGCAGCTGCTGGACTCAGCCCGGGGCGGGCAGCCATGGAAGGGAGCATTCGGGACGCTGCATCACGGGCCTGCCTGCCAGCGCTTTGCAAACGGCGCAGCTGATTCATCACTCGCTGGTGGGCTAAGGGGAACAGCGCCCCCTTCATACAGCTGGGAAAACCGGGGCACTGAGGCCAGGCCGTCGGCGAGGAGATGGGAATAGAACCCAGGAGTCCTGGCTCCCAGTCGCTCCTTTCTGTCTCGCTTGGGTCCCTACTGGTGCTGTTGGTCTAGTTCCTTGGCCCCTGGTCAGACTCAGCTCCACTAAATGACCTCCGATCTGTATGGCTGGGGGGCTGGAAAATCCCTTCTCCCCAGCTGAGGAATGAGCCTCTTCCTGACTGATTTCGCTCTCCTTTTATTCTGATTTTTCTCTCTTTGCACACGAGCCCCAGCCGTGGGCCGTTTCACTCGCCGAGGGATGCCGGGCCCTGCTCGGGGCACGGCCGGGTTTTTTCTCCGTCTTGTAGCAGCTGCACGCTCCGTCCCTCGCCTGTGCGCAAGAGGCGCTCGGGCAGCGGGGCGAGCGTGCAGTGGAGACACTCCGCTCTCCCGGCAGAACAAGGCCACCCTCTCCATACGCATCCACGTTAAAGCCCCAGGCAAGACCCCGCCCTGCTTCTCACCACCTCAGGGTCCCACGATCCATGCAGGGGACACCATGGGGCCAGTGTGGGGTTGTTCGCCCATGAATGGGCGCTGGGGGGCAGCAGCTCTGGTGACTGGCACCTTGCGTGGCCCGGTGCGTCCTGCCCCGCCCGGCCTCTGTTGAACAAGGAGCTCCCGATGAGCTGGAAGATCCGCTTGCTCAGTGGGAGGTGGGGGAGGGAGGCAGGGGCACGGCACTGGGCCATCCCGCTCTCTCTCAGATTGGTGTCAATCCGGGGTGACCCCACTGCTGTCAGTCGATCGGTGCTGGTAGGATGCAGGCCCCCGCGGCTACGCCCGGGCTGGATTTGGCCCAGGAGTTCCTAGAAGTAAAGGGCAAATGCTCCTCCCGCGTCTGTCGGTCTTTCTGTCTCTCCATCTCCGCCTCCGCCATCTCGAGGCTCTGTCTCATTCAGTGTTTGCGCTGGTGTCCCTGGAAACGGGGAGCTGGTTTCTGAGCCCAGGCACATGATGGAGACCTGCCGCTGTCAGCTGGCCGGGCTCTGGACTAATACCCGGCCCCCCACCCCCAACAAACCTCTTTCCCGCAATCCGGCCTTGCCGTGGGAGCCCCGCCAGCAGCCAGGCCGTGGGGCTGGTGTCCTCCGACAGCCTGCGCAGGGGAGGGTGGAACAAACGGGGCAGGGGCCGGGCACTGCCAAGAGGAAGTTTGCAACGCCAAGAAGCCACGTCATAGCTGCATGGGGCACGGAGGTGGACTCTCAGCTGGGCCTAACCCAGGGCACTGCTGTGCTGGAGCTCACAGCCCTGGCCGCCTGCTGCGGTGAGGAAGGTCACGCTGCTGGGATCCTGGCTGGAACAAACAGATGGCACGGCGGTGGAGACGTTCCCAACGCTAGACGGCCCATGCTCACGGGCGGCACTGCTCTGAGGAAGCTCACCACAGTAGATGCTCACAGCGCTTTCTGTTCACGGGGGCACTGCTGCAGGCACACGCTCCTTGCTGGCTGTGCAGTGCGGGGGTTTACTCCGCAGCACGTCGGGGCTGCATCCCAGTGTCGACGGGCTGAGCTCTCAGGAGCCGGTGGAGAGGACGGTGTCTGCCACGCCCAGAGCCCTGCACTTTCCTAGCACAAATCACGGACTCCCAAGACGGGTGCCATCCCTCCCCGCATCTCCTGCTGAGCGTCGCTGGCCCAGGGGGATGGTGGCGCTCACGGAAGTAGCTGGCACCTGCTCCCCAGGGAGTAAATAGCCCAGCTCAGGGGCCATGGGACTAGTGTGTCTTGGCACCCTGGTCCTGCCGCAGCGAAGGCTGGGCCAGATGGGCCAGTGGGCGTGAGCCTGGCTGTGGGCTGAGGAGGAAGAGCGGGTGGCTGTGGTCTGTAGCCTGAATGGTGGATGGCAGGGGTGCTAGGCTGCCACCCACCCATCCAGCTCCCTCCATATTCACCACCAGATCTGCACCCCGCATCTCCTCCCATGGCACTTGCTGCCCCCAGCCACCTCCTGCCTGCAACCCCCCCCATGCCCCTCCGTTCAGGTTGCAATGAGCACCCCGCCCCTCAATTGCATGAGGTCCCATGGCCCCAGGCAGCCCCATCCTGCACTGGCCCAGGGATGAGGGGTGGGGGAGGGCAGGGCTGGACAGAGCCCTGGACAGTAGCAGTCAGGATGGAGCACCCAGTCTCTGCTGGGAGGGGATGTTTAGCAGCCGGGCTCACCCTGGGTCCTTCCCCCTCCCTCATTTCTTTACCTCTTTCTCTGAATTCCCTGCTCCCTTGCAAAGAGGTTCTCCCAGTCACGCCTCTATCGCACTGCACTTTGTGCGGCAGCTTCGCACCTCTGCAATCTTGCAGGTAATTCACTGATCTGTTTGAGGCCCACATCCCTGTTGGATAGAAGGAGAGGTGCCTGAGTGTGAGTGTGGGGCTGGGTGTGTTTGAGCGTGCGAGTGAGGGCATGGGCATGGGGTGTGCGAGTGGGGGTGTGTGTGAGTGCGTTTGGGTCTGTGGTGTGTGTTTATAAATGCGTGTGAGAGCATTTGGGTCTGCGGTGTGTGTTTGTGAGCATGTGTGTGTGTATGGATGTATGAGTGCATTTGGGCCTATGGTGTGTGTTTGTTAGTGTGTGAGTGCGTGTGTGTGTTTGGGTCTGTGCTGTATTTTTGTGAGTGTTTGTGAGTGCGTGTGTGTATGGGTGTGTGAGTGCGTTTGGGTCTGTGGTGTATGTTTGTGAGCGCATGTGTCTATGGTTGTGTCTTCCCAGACCCTCTACACAGTGTTTCTCTAACTGGGGTCGCCGCTTGTGTAGGGAAAACCCCTGGTGGGCCGGGTTGGTTTGTTTACCTGCTGCATCCGCAGGTCCGGCCGATCGCGACTTCCACTGGCTGCGGTTTGCGGCTGCAGGCCAATGCGGGCTGCTGGCAGCGGTGGCCAGTACGTCCCTCGTCCGTGCCACTTCTCGCAGCCCCCATTGGCCCGGAGCAGCGAACCGCGGCCAGTGGGAGCCGCGATCGGCCGAACCTGCGGACGGGGCAGGTAAACACACCGGCCTGGCCCGCCAGGGGCTTTCCCTACACAAGCGGCGACCCCAGTCTGAGAAACATCGTTCTACAGGGACATTTCCCCTCTCCCTGCAATTTGCTCAGTTCCAGCCCTGCCCAGCAGCGCCTGTGTGACGTTCCATCCGCCATGATACCGGCACCACGCAGCTGGGAGCCGCGCTGGCAGGGCCGGCTCCAGGCCCCAGCGCGCCAAGCAGGCGCGTGGGGCGGCATTGTCCTGGCAGGGCGGCATTTGGCTCCGGCGGACCTTCCGCAGTCATGCCTACGGGAGGTCCACCGGAGCCCCGGGACGAGCGGACCTGCCGCAGGCATGACTGCGGAGGGTCCCCTCTTCCCGCGGCTCCGCTTGAGCTCCCGCAGGCATGACTGCGGAGGGTGCGCTGGTCCCGCGGCTCGGACGGAGCTCCCGCAGGCATGCCTGCGGATGCTCCACCGGAGCCGTGGGACCACGGGACCGTCCGCAGCCACTTCTGCCCCGGCCGCGAGACCGGGGAAGGGCGGCGCGAGCGGCGCAGCGCCCTGCTTGGGGCGGCGGAATTTCTAGAGCCGCCCCTGTGCGCTGGGCCTCACTTCTCCTTGGAACCAACACCTAGCACAAGGCGAGAGGTGACGCCGACCTCCTCTGAGCCCTCGGCGCGTGTCTATGGGAGACCCTTCCCATCCGCCCTGGGGCTGTCAGACCCCCCAGAGACTGAGCCCCAGCTGCTGTCTCATTGCCATAACGCAGAAGACAAGTTAGACAAGAAGAAGAAGCTAGTGCACTTTCTCTCTCTCTGGCTTCTCTGCGCTGAGGGTAGCAAACTCCACCCCCCGTGGCCCATGCCCCACCTTTCCTATTAGAAATTCCAGCTGAAAACGTTCCCCTGGGTTCTGCAGACGCCGTTCAGTCACTAGGCTCTGAGCGAAAAGCTAGCGGCCTGCTGGTGCATTTGGCCCTGACAGTTAGGCACCGAACACACATTGGTTGCAGCTGGAGTTAGGCTCCTAAATACCTGAGGAGCTGGTTTCTTCATCTCCTGGCTCCTGGCGTTACTCATTTCGGGGGCTGCGGGAAGGAGCCAGCAGAGATGAGCTCAAACAGTCTAATGGGGTTTAGTGGGGCTTCCGCAGGGGACGGGATTTCCATATGCGTCTCTAGGGCGAGATCTAGGGCGAGGATGCTGCCAGTCGGCCTCCTACAGCCCGGCATGCTCTCGCTGTCGGGGTGCCAAGGCTGAGGGCACGGGGTGGCTGCACCTGGAAGGACACCCCCAGAACAGGGCCCCAGCTGGAGCAGAGAGGTCTCTGCACCGCGGAGGTTGTGACCTTGAGGCGAGGGCGCCGCTGCCAAACAAAGACAAGATGTAATTAAGAAGTAAGCTCTAATTCTTCTCTGAGCTTTGATAAACCAGGCCTGTCATGTGCAGCAAATTGATGGCCTTGGTTCTAATCTGCAGAGACAGGGCATGCTTTAGCGTCAGTTGCGGGGCTGGGCGACTCTCCCTCATCCAGGGGCTGGAGGGCTGGGGGTGAGGGACAGCACAGAGAGGGGGCCAGCGAAAATTAACCCATTAATGACAACAGCTGTGGAGCCTCGTGAGAGAAACGCTGGATTTGGCAACAGGATGAAATGGGGGCCAAGTGCTGTGACATCATCTTCGTGGGCCTCCAGAGTCATTAATGGAGGGTGATGTCATCAGAGACACTGGTGCTCTGTGAGATCATCACTGGGAGCAGGAAGCATGGCTGGTTGCCTGCGGCAACATCCCTTGGAATGGAGGCAGTGACTGCTGTGGTGTGACCTCACTGGCGTGCGTGGGACGAGTGCCGGTGGTGCTGATGACATCATCAGGCTGACCAGTGAGAGCGGCTTATGCGCTGTGACATCATCACTGCGAGCAGGGGGAGGGACACCCTGTGCTCTGAGCAGCGAAACTTGCCGATGCGCTGGCTGTGACATCAGCAGCGGCCGCAGAGGGAGTGGCTGATGTGCTGTGATGTCATAGCTGGGCCTGGGAAACCGAACTGGATCCTGTGCCCCGTGGGGTTTCCCGGCAGCGCTCCCGGGTGGTTTCTTCTCCCAGTTAAGCCGACGCAGCTGCACTGAACTCAATGGGTCTGCATCTTTGAGCGGAGCCGGCCTAGAGGATGACAGCAACAGCAGCCCCATGGCTGCTCCCCTATCACTCATCTCTAAGCATCACCGGGGGTCACACCTGTTGTGCCAGCCCAGGAAGATCCCAGCCTGCACTAGAGCCCTCCAGAGACGTGCAAAGGGCTGGGGCCGCTGCAGGCTGCATGGAAAGTGACATTCTCTATAAGGACGGGGGTGATTCTCTGAACCTTCTTCGAAGCCCCCAGAGCCTCGGATGCACCTTCACGCCTCTTGGCACTCCGGCATGCCTCCATCACTGGCTGGAATGATCAGGCTACACCTGGAGATGCTCCGAGGGTGCCCTGGGTTCGAGTGTGACTGGGCCTCCTCGGTTGGCTTTGCTAGCCCTAAACCTTGGGCTGGCTCTTTTCTCTCTGAACAGCCCAAGCCTGGAAAGGTTCAGCTGAAAGCTTGCGATTTCGGGGCCTGTCTTTGGTTACAACATCACCCATACCCCCACCCCTGCACCCTTCCAGCTCCCATCAGGATCGGAGGAACAGCCGACCCACTGTGATCTCTGCCACATGGCAGGATGTGCCATTGATTCTTGTGCCATCACATCGTCCAGCCCCAGGTATGTGTGTCTAGGGCCACCCCACCTTTACCCTTCTGGTTAATTTAGGCACTCAGTTCCTAGGGCTCTGGGTGAAACGCAGCCAGTCTTATCCAGTTCCTAGGGCTCCGGGTGAAATCTTCTGTGGGTTTGCAGGGCCTTTTTCCAGTGAAAGAGCCTTACACAGTAATATCCTTAACCTCTATTCATGAAGTTACCAAACCAGACTGCACGCGCTAAGCATACAATGCTCACCACTCCCAGTAAGGCAGACAAATTTTTCCTGGTGGCCAGTCAGGATCAGATCACCTGGAGCTCCAGCTTCTGCACAATATGGCTGGCAGGGTGCTGAGGTCTGGCAGCTCTGATCTTGGGCTGTGTCCTGGAGTTAGGTTCCAAAAAGCTTCCATTTGGACCCTAGTTTATATAGTTCAACTGGAGTCCTGCTTAGCTCTACCTCAGGGGTAGGCAACCTATGGCACGCGTGCCAAAGGCGGCATGTGAGCTGATTTTCAGTGGCACTCACGCTGCCTGGGTCCTGGCCACTGGTCCGGGGGGCTCTGCATTTTAATTTAATTTTAAATGAAGCTTCTTAAACATTTTAAAAACCTTATTTACTCTACATACAACAATAGTTTAGTTCTATATTATAGACTCATAGAAAGAGACCTTCTAAAAATGTTAAAATGAATGACTGGCACGTGAAACCTTAAATCAGAGTGAATAACTGAAGACTCGGCACAGCACTTCTGAAAGGTTGCTGACCCCTGCTCAACCTTAACCAATCGTTTTAAACTAAAGTCTTACTAAACCAATCCTAGCCCAGTACAAAAAATTCTTTAACCAATCAGATGCCACCCCCTTAGTTGATTTAAATCTTGCAAAATTAATTATGCAACAGACAGAAACAATTAAAGACCCTACAGATAAACAATAGAAAAGTGGAGACCATAAAGGCAAATCAATAAAGAAGTCGAGATTTCACAATCACCGCTGTTGACAAGTGGTTTCTTGCCAGACAGAATGCGGCCAAACCGAGTTTTCTTTAAATATCTCAAGCTCTGTTTCTTTCGCTGGTGATGGCAGGTACCTGGCATGTAGGTACCTGGCATGATGGCAGTTAGGTCAGGAGCCTTCTTAACAGCCGGATATTTAATTGTTTTGATGCAGTTTAGATGGAACGTGAGGATGTGACTTTCTGATTCTTAGCTCATTGCTGCTGCTGTCCTAGTGTGGCTGCCGAAAAAAGCCTCCGACCTTACAGTAGAGGGTGGGGGTGCTGGCTGGGGCTCCTCACATGAGAGCAGCATCTGATAATGGGGAACCCTGACCGGGGCTAAACTCACTGCACATTGGCCTGGCCGTTGCCTGTAAGCCTGGCTCTTAACGAAGGTGTCCGTGCTCCCTAGCTGGTAACGTATTGACGAGCCATTCTTAATCAAGTGGATTATTAATTAGCAGAGAAAGCTGGCTCTGTGATTCTCCGTATCCTTGGCTGGGTTCAGAGATGGTACTTTATGCTAATGGGGCTTGTTATCACACTCACGTCGCTATCTGTGGCCGGGGATGACAAGAGAAAGCCCCGGCGATGAGATATGTAATTGCAAATTTAATCAGATGGTAATGTTTGTTTAAGATGATCGCACATTTGTGTGCAAAACACAGTGGCTCTCCCACAGGGCTCTGCGGCCCAGCTATTAGGAGGAGACAGAGGCGGAAATACAAGGGGAGCGTTCCACCTCCGCCTGGCCGGTGTTAAATATCGACCAGGTTGGGTGCATTGGCCTGGGATGGAAGATGCTGACCCAGCAGTGCAGACAAGAGTGAGTCGTACACTATCAGGGGGAGCTTTGTGCAGGCGAAGGGTGCTGGAGAAGAGGTTGTCCGCAGTATGCGTGTGTGTCTGTGTGTGCATACGTGTATGTGGTGTGTGGGGGGTGTAAGTTTGTTTGCCTCTGCATGTGTACGTGCACCTCTGCATGCATATTTGTATGCCTAGGTGCGTGTGTGTGCACATGTGCATTTCGGTGTGCCTGTGTGTGTGTGAGGCCATGTGCACGTGTGGGTGTGATTGCTGTCAGCTAGCAGCATGGGGCACAGACGTGTGCCCGGACCGAGTAAGGGTGTTGCGTTCGCTGCACATTTCTTGGCCCGGCTCGTGAGGGGACTCCAGGGTTCAGGGTGGGGAGGGACAAGCAGGCGCCAGATCTGTGGCTTGGGCTCCCCCAGCGGAGGAATGGCTGCCTCCCCGGAAAGCATGGATGCCCCTGTGGGAATGGAGCGGGTGGAGGTGAGTCATGGCACCTCCTGGGGAATCACCCCTCTTCCCCAGTGCCCGGTGGGGCTAAGTGAGTCGTGTGTGACCCCCTCCACCCCCAATGCTCTGTGGGGGAGAATGAGTCACGCAGCCTCTCTCTGTGCCATTCCCCACCCCCTGCTCTTGTGGAGGGCTGAGTCATGGAGACCCTCTGCTTCCGCTGGGCAAGTGTGAACAATTGGGACGGGGGTGGGGGGTAATAGGAGCCTATATAAGAAAAAGACCCAAAAATCGGGACTGTCCCTATAAAATGGGGACATCTGGTCACCCTAGCAAGCGCCGACTCCCAGAACCCCTGCTCGGTGCCAGGGGCTCCCTGCCCTCTTGCTGGGCCAGGCCCCTCGCCCCCAGTACAGGCTCTGCGATGGGCCGGCCCCAGGGCTAACCATGCAGCTGTCCTCCGCTCTGGCGCTTCGGACCAGACCCGTCTCCTAGCTGAAATTCTTTCCAGGGCTCCCAGGCTGTTCATGCCGAGCCGCGCAGCTCTTTGTTCATTGTGGCCCAGCGAGCGCGCTGCTGAAGTCACCTGCTGAGCCGGCAGTGCTCACGCCCCACTCCCCAGGAAACTCATCGCACGCTGGGCTTCCCGGGAACAGCACGCTGGCTGTCAGCTTCCTGGCAGCGGTGCCCTCTTACTGCCAGCTACTATCCCGGTGGTGCCCTGCAGTGCCAGCGAGCAGGGCCCTATAAATGCCTGCTGGAGACTGGCAACAGGCTGGATCCCATCCTTGCAGTGGGCCCCGGACTCTCAGTCCAGTCGGGGAGACCCGCTTGCACCCAGCTGGAGCAAAGTTTGGATCCAAAGCCTGGGAATCCCTGGGATTGGGGTCAGGGCCTCCTTGGCATCCGGCTCCAGCCCTGGCTCTTGGTCTCCTTGGGGCAGAGTGTGGGGGTGGGAGGAGGGGCTGCTTTCTCCCAGCAGAGGGAGTCCATCATCACAGCTCAGTGCTGCTTTAGCTCACAGCAGGGGACAAGAAATGGTTTTCATAACAGCTCCCCGCTCCCTCTGGCTCAGATCAGAAAGGTCAGCTTTTTCCAGCGCCACCTCGTTCTAAACGGGCTGCTCCTGCTTCCCGGATGGCTCTTTTAAGGACGTTGCTATTCCTCAGTCATTTGCACCAGGGTTCTTTTAAATTATGATTATTATTAAAGTCGCCACTAAAATTCACCTGCTCCTGCCTTCCCCGGGGTGATTGATTCTTCAGACCACAGACTCCCTAGTTACCTTCCAGGGAGAATGAACCTGATCTCTGCTTTGGAAATCAAGGGCTCCCCCAGCCCAGAGATCAGACCCAGGCCCCTTGCTTGCTCGTCAGAAGTCCTGTCGACTGGGAGGAGTTGTATTTAGCTGTCCAGCTGGGTGCATGGGGATTGTCCCGAGGCTCCTGGCTGATGTTACAGGCTCAGAGAGATTAGACCTCTCAGCCCAGCTGCCTGCCAGGACAGGATCGTTCCCTGCGGTCCCTTTCTAAGGGCTTTGTCCAATCTAGGTTTAAAAATATCCCAAGCCAGGGGGGTTCCACCTCCAGGGTTTCCATCATTCACAGGAGCGAATCCTGAGCTGCTCCTGGTAGTTCTGCGCTGGGAAGTGGGTGGTTTGAACGCTCTACTCACTAGGCACCAAGGCTATTGCTGTCCCTTGCCACAGCAGCTTCCTGGTGCAGCCAGCCTGCCGTGGGAGCGAGATGCGGCAGTGGGACCCCTCCAGGGAAGAGCTCGCTTGCTTTTGTGCCTCTGATTCATTGGGACTGCAGGCAGTGAAACCAGTGCCTGGAGCATAGGGTGAGGAGTGTGGTCTAGTGCAAGGCTGGGGACCAGGACTCTTGGGGTCTAATTCCAGCTCTGGGAAGGGAGAGTTGTCTAGCGGTTAGAGCAAAGCTCTGGGAGCCAAGACTCCTGGTTTCTAATCTGTGGGGGAGCTTGGCCTAGTGGTGCAAGCAGAGGGCTGGGCGTCAGGACCCTGGGTTCTCATCCCAGCTCTAGGAGGGAGCGTTTTCCCGGGCTTAAAGCATAACACAACATGCTTCGAGAGCTGGCTGCTCTCCTTGGCTCTACCACTGACTTGCTTGGGCGGGTGACTGCCCCTTTGTGCCTCAGTTTCCCTCTGTGGGTAACAATACAGGATAGGGGTTGCTGTGGTTCATTGCGCGGGCAAAGTGCTCAGAGAGACGGAAAGCCGCCTTCTTATTCGTTAGTGGCGCTGTCAGTATAAAACTCCAGGAGATCCCGCCGTACCAAACCTGCTGCCAGCGGCAAGCCTGGCTGGGAGAGCTGCCCTTCCATTCGCTGGCCTGGAGACGTCTCCTTGCACCTTAAAAATATAGGCGTGTGAGACTCTGCTTCCCTGCCGACCTGCCTGGCTACAGCACTTTTTTTCTGCTGACTGAGGCCTCTTCCCAGGTCACGGATTATTAATATTGCACATAATTCCACAGCGGCGCATGTTTTAAAGGCAGATCTGGGTAATATAGGTCATGTTCTCCGGATCTCGGTGCTGTGAGGAGGAGCAGGGAGGGAGGAGGGCGCATGCTGCAGGTCTCAGCTGCGCTGTTTGAAGTCCACATGCCAGACTGGTTGTTAGAGCAGTACCACGGTGCCCCCTGGGATGGCAGCACGGTGGGGGCCGTTAGGAACAATGAACAGATAGGGGGTCCGGGGAAGGAATCCCAGCATTGCAGCATCACCGGGGAAAAGCTGCAAGGGGACCCAGCCTGGGGTGGAAAAGGCCGGGGGAGTGGCAGGGCCAGGTGGCATGCATGTCCCAAGGCCACCCATGTTCTAGGAGCTCCAGGTGGCTACCTTCTCTGCTGCATCTGAGATCAGCTGGGCCCAGCAGGCGGGAAAGGGGGCATAAGAGAGTTGGTTACAGATCCTTCATTTGCCATGCACCGTTGCCCAGTCTCTGGCCTCAGCATGAGATAGAGCAGCCCTGGGGCTGCTCTAACCTAAGCCAACTGCTTATGGGCCCCAAGAGATCAGCTCCCTATGGCTCCCTGCCCCTTTTGCTATGGCTGTGGCCATCAGCTCTGCCAGTTCTCAGCCAGCAGGGGGCATTGTCACATGTAGGGAGATTCCCAGCTGGGGTGATACAGGTGGTTTCCACTCGCATTGAACTGTTTGAACAATGCAAGGGGACCAGAGCGGGACTGTCCATCTGCCCCGTATGTGTCTCCATGTGTGTTTTACCATGTTTCTGCGTGTTTCTAGCATTCACATTGGCCCTGATTCTGTTCTCACGCCCACTGGGTCAAATGAAGAGAAATTCCATTGAAGTCATTGGAGGTCTCCCTTGAGCCTGGAATGGAGCCCTGTGCGTGTGTTGGGTGTGTGTGGTGTGTGTGCACATGTGTGTGTGCATGTCCGTATGTGCCTGTTGTGTGTGTCTGTGCAGGTGCATGTGTGTGCATTTGTGCACATGGGGTGTGTGTGGGTGCATTTGTGCAAATGACAACCCAGATACATACAGGAGGGTGGCCACACACAGAAGATTTTCCCTTCCCATCTCCACAGAGCCGCATGTTCTGAATGCTCCTGCCTACTGCTCACACCCACAATGAAGGGCAGCAAAATCACCCCAACCTCAGACAGCCCCATTAGTTCCCCGTTCACATTGGGATCCGTTTCGAAGCCTTTCTTGGGCTCGCCCCAGTCTTAGTTTGCTTATATTGGTGTAAATCGGGAGGAACCCCACTGAAAGCAATCTGACTAGAGCAGTACAAATCCCGTGTAAGTTAGAAGCAGACTCAGGCCCTCAGATACCAGGGGATGGATGGATGGGTGGTGGTAGGATAAAGGCCTGACTATCTGTATCCTAACAGGTGGACGGAAGGATGGATAAATATTCTCTTTCCCCTCCTCCTCACTTCCTCTGCTCATCCAGCTCTGGATTCTTCTCTCTCCTTTTGCACAATCTCAGTGCTGCTGGTGCAAGAACCTTCCCCTCTGCAGCTGGTGCCGCCTGGTACCGCCTCTGTGTCTCTCCCTGCCTCATTGTCTCTCTATCTGTTTTCAAACCTCACCTGTTTTGATTTTGACTCTCTAAGAGCTATTTCTGGCCTCTGTGAGGTCCCTGGGGCGCAGATCCACTCTCTGGGGCAAGCTGGAGATGAGGATTCAGGCTCCCCTCTTGGATGGGTGGAGGATTGGAGGCTCTAACCTCCCCTTCTTCCACGATGGAGTAATAAGGCCAGATTCTGAACGGCTGTAAATCAGCGTAACCCCACTGGCTTCGCTGAAGCGATGCCCATTTACACCAGCTGAGGATCTGGCCCTTAGATTTTAAAGCCGAAAGGGCCCATTATGATCATCTCGTCTGAGCTGTTGGGTAGCACCGGCCAGGAAATCTCACCCAGTGAGTCGCATGTGTCACCCAGGACCCTGTCTGGGATCTTGGTAAGATTCAATTGCCTGATTGCTCTCGGCATTCTGCTCCACTTTGGAGCAGGGAGCCAGCAATTTAATTTTTGTCCTAATCATTTCCAGCGTTGGGTTCGCTTAACATCACTGTTGTCGGAGGAAATTTCACATGCCTAATTAAAGCTTAGCGCATGCAGTGTTGATTCCCTGGAGACATCCCTTGGCTTCCTACTTCCTGTCAAGATCAAGGGGGTAAAACAATGTTACAGTTAAAGTTAACAACAACAGCAACAAAGGAAAGGCATGACGAGCCGGGAATTGGCAGCCCTTTCATCTCCAGACGGAAATCTACCTGCCAACCGCACAAGTCCTCGTCAGGGCGCGCCCCCCAGCTCCCCTCCCCTGGGCAATGTGGCGCCGTGTGGCGGAAGGCCCTGTTGTGTAGGGGGTGGGGATGTGCGTCCATACACAGGCCCCACCGTTAATGGGGCCGCCCGACACGCTAGTCGCTGGATGTGGCACCCAGCAGCGTTCGGGGTGGGCTGTAGCACCTCCGCTCCTTAGGCGAGAGGGAGAATTCACAGACAGGAAGCTGGCTGGCAGCATGGCCCAGTGGGATGAGCATGACCCTGGACGTCCTAGTTTAGGCTCTGCCACCGCCCTGCTGGGTGACCTTGTGTGAGTCACTTCAGCTGCCCGGTACCTTCCCGCCCTGGGTCCCTGTTCTCTGGTTAGGTTGCAGGCTCTGTGTGTGTCCGGTGCTTCATGCGGTGGGGAGCTGGCCCGGGTCTGGCGCTGTTGGAACATGAATAATTCGTCATCCGACACAAGAGCAGGCGGCCTCATCCTGATTCCATGCTGCCATTAGTGGAGTTAATCTGAATTTGAACCAGTGTAAATGCAAAAGGAGAGGCAGGCCCCTGGGCTTTGACTGAAGCAGCCATTAAAGTCCATGGGGGATAAGGGGAGTGGGCTTGATTTTCCTCTTCTTCCTGACCCCCCCGGGCTCATTCCACTGACATCAGTGGTCAGTTTCCCCAGCGTGAGTGCAGAGCAGAGCCGGTGGGATGGGTGAGCTGGAGGGGAGACGGGATATTCTGGGGCAGGCCCAGTCGGGTCGGGCCGGGCCTGTCTGTGGGCGAGGCAGATTTCGAACCCCTCCGCGAGTCACTAGGGTGAGATTCGGCAGCAAGGGAAAGGCAGTGCGGGAGGAGGAGCGTCTCCTGAGAGAAGGGCTGGCTAGTGCCAGGACGGGGCGGAGCAAGGGGACAGGGCTCTTCACCTCCAGGTGGCCGGTTGAAATCAGACATCACCTGCATCTGCCCTTCAGCAGGGGACGTGCCGTGAGTTGGGCAGGTCTCAGCCCAGTTCCAAGGGGCTGGCTCCTCAAAACCCCCTCCCCGGGTGGCAGGCCTGGCTGAGAAGCTGAATGGAGCATGGGGACTCCCCAGTGCCCCCTAGAGGCGATGCCCCCTGCTTCTGTGGATAACAAAAAGGGCTTTGCTCTCCGTGGCCACCGACCTGGCGCTAACAGCAATCCCCTGGAGACGTGAGGTCCAGCTACTCCTCCCTCCCTCCTAGGCAGAGAGCTGGTGCTTGCTGCCTGTTCTGATCCGCCTTGTTGGCAGCAGGTGGATGGGAAGGGGCCCATTTCCTCACACACCCCCCCAGAGGGCAGGACGTTCCCCTCCATCCTCCCAGCACCAAGGAGACGCTCCCGCAGCCAGGCTCCCCTGCCACCCGGTGCCCTAATGAAGTAGTCACTTGTCAGCCATCTATTGATCGGCCCAGCGGGAGCGGCGGTGTGATGGACACACGCCGCGGCAGAGAGGCCGGTGGGAAGCTGTGTAGTTAATCTGTGTCTGTGCAGGCCGGCAAGGGGATAAGGAAAGGCGAGGAGCTGCATTGTTCCCCAGGGCACGTGGGGCAGGGAGAGCCCAGCCTGCAAAAAGCCAAGCACTCAGCCCTGATGCCTGCGGTTCGGTCCCCACCACTGCTGGTTACCAGCTTATGATCGGCCACTTGACAGGGGAAGGTTTGCAGGCAAAACTAGCCAGAGTGAAGCCTGGCCCAAGGAACCACGTTCCCGCCCCCTCCCTAAGACAGTGCTCAGCAGAGTGTCTCCTGGGACTGCTGCCATCTGGGGTGAAGGGTGGGGCTGTGATCTTTGCTGGGGGAGGAAGATGTCTTGCCTAGATGCTGCCTGCTTAATTACCCATGAAACACAACAGATGGGGAAATGGCTTCAAGATGTTCTTTTGGAAACATTTAGGTGCTACTGGGCCCTCTCCCTCTCTCAAGTTCCCTCGTTTTCTCTTTCGCAGAACAACTTAATTCAGTGTAAAAGGAATGAGGAGGAAGGGGGGCTGGGGGGAGGAGGAGGCAGGGTTAAGCAGGAAAACCGCAGCCGGGATTGGCAGGCAGAGCTGGGGGGAGTTAGCTGTGTCAGGATTATTAAATGCCCTGGGGCGACTGGAATCCTCGGCTCCGAGGTGCTCGGTTAATGTCGCTGAATGTAAATCCAGCCGAGGGGTCTGAATGCTGCCCCAAGCGGAATACATTACCGCCTGGGCTGCTGGGGCTCTCTTGGAGCGGGGTGGGAGCTTGGTGTTGGGGAGGGGAATGATCTGGGGATGCGGATGCACGTGTGGGTATCTCCATATGTTCCCTCGCCTGTGCTGTACAATAGCCTGCATGACACGGCTGGGTTTAAATCCCTCATCAGATTCCGCGTGTGCTCCTTCCCCGGGGGAGACTTTCAGTACTCAGGAGAAAGCAGGAATCTTTTCATTGATCACAGTCTAGTCTAATGGTTAGAGCACAGGGCTGGGAGTCAGGATTTACCGGCGCTCTGTTCCCAGCATTGGGAGGGGAGCGTTGTTTGGCCTGGGGCCTGAGTCTCAGGCTTTTCTGCACAGGCGGGCTAGTGGACAAGCGTGTCACTGCTCCCTGCTGGACAGAATCAGAACTGCTCACCTGTATGTCCCGGACCCTATTCTGCAACAGGGTAAAGGAGAGTCGCCGTGAGCTCAGGTGGAGTCCTGGGAGCAGGAGGATGGGCGTTCTAGCCCTGCTCCTGCTGGGAAGCTCTTGTTCCAGCACATGTAAAAAAACAGTCCCTGCACCAGCTTTATCGGCATGTGTGGCTCAGCAGCTGAGAGGTTCTGGCTGCCACCCACACCCCTGTTCCTCTCTCCCATCCCTCCTTTCTCATTGTTCTGTGCTGCTGCAGGGCACGTCCGCGCCCCCATCACCACCACCACCACCGATCCTGCATTCAGCTCTCCCAGGATTCTCACTAGCCAGCCCTTTTCCTGGCCTCTTTTTGAATCAAGTACCTCCCTCCCAGTGCCAGGGTTACAACAGCAGTACCCAGCGCTGGCAGGGAGCTGGCTTGGAATACCCCACCTCCTGATGCTCGCTTCTCCCACACCCCCTTCCAATCTGAAATTGGCTGAAGGTGGAGGAAGGGAGAGAGAGGCTCCGGTTGGACCTTGTGTCTCCAGCATGAGGGCTGGTCATCATCACAGCCCTTGGCCTCTCCTGAGCACAGGGAATTTCCTGGCTAGTGGCCTCTGGGCCACCAGCCATTGCAGTTGGACGGGGAATGGCGCCAATGCAGTGATCATTCATCTCTCTCTGGCCATCATTCCCAGGTCCTAGTGTGCATCTCTCTGTCTCTCCGTCTTCACACACAGCTTCTACCTAGCCGGCCCCCGTTACTGGAGTGACCGGACCCCCCTCACCCCCGGCAAGGGGCTAGGGGCTGCCCTGGCCACGTTTCCCTCGCAGAGAAACTCAAATGCCTGGTCTTCTCTGTGTTTTCCCCTTGGGTCAGCTCCTGCGGCCTTTCCCAGCAGCGACCGCAAGGCCTCAGTCACATCTGTGCCGCTCCAGTGAGGATTCCCCGGTGTAAGGAGCATCAGCATTCGGGTTTCTGGGCGCACGCCCCTGTTGTTTGAACTCAGCAGCCAGAGCCGAATGTTTCTATAAATGTTTGCCTCGTGCTCATGGAAACCGCATTTCTCTGGCTGGCGGCAGCTGCCTCGGAGCCCTGATATTCCCCACCGTGGTTATTGGGGCTCTGCTTTCGTTGCCAGGCCTATTAGCACCAGTGCGTCACAATGGCCACGTTCAAGGCAGCGGGGCAGGGCGGTGACCCGGGCTGGCTCCGGGCTCCCGCGAGGGCCAGAACAGGCTCCAGAAAGGGAGCCAAGCCTACAACGGTGGAGTCTTGGTCCTGATCGTTTCAGCTGGGGCCTGGTTCACGTCCACCGCTGCTTATCTCCCTTTCATCTCTGAGGGGGCTGGTGTGAACGGTCCGGGTCAGCTCTTTCCCCCACTGGGGGTTTTCCCACAGAGGGGATGGGATGGAAACTACGTGAGTTCCTCCTTGCTGAGATTCGGGCTGATCACTCCCTCCCCGGAGCCCCGTCCTGCCCGGGCCGGCTGGAGTGCTGGGCCTGGCGAGTGTGAACTGCTTCGTGCTGGCTGGGAGCTCTGGAGTGCTGGTAACTAGGACCCTCACCCTGGGCGCTCGCACCCGGTTATCAAATCCCCTTTGTTTAACAGGAAACCTCCAAGCATCAGCTAACTCCCCACACAATCACACGCACCCACTCGGCAAACAACAGCCACCGGACCTGGCTAGACTGCCCACCCCCCTGGCCTAGCAGTGATGGGCAAGGTGCGGGGGGGATAAGGTTGCATATTGGGAACTGCCGGGCAGGTAACCAGTCCACAGCCGCAGAAGAATGGCCCCCAGATTTGCCTGAGCTGTCTCTGCTGAGCCCAGGGCCTGATGGGACCCAGCCTGTGGCTGGGGTCACCCTTTGGCTAATGAAGAGCCACGGAGCCGGCTCTGATCAAATGGGAGCACAGAGTCCTTTCTGCCTCCTCAGACAGGGACAATGGGTGCATCTATCTATCTGCCCATGAATCCATCCTCATCCTCATCTATCTATCTGTCCATCCATCCATCCATCCATCTATCTATCTCCATACACACCCCAATATCTATCACCCCAATATCATCTATCTATCTATCTATCTATCTATCTATCTATCTATCTATCTATCTATCTATCTATCTTACACACCCCAATATCTATCGATCTATCTACACACCCCAATATCTATCTATCTATCTATCTATCTATCTATCTATCTATCTATCTATCTATCCCCATACACCCCATCTATCTATCTATCTATCTATCTATCTATCTATCTATCTATCTCCATACACCCCATCTATCTATCTATCTATCTATCTATCTATCTATCTCCATACACACCCCAATATCTATCACCCCAATATCATCTATCTATCTATCTATCTATCTATCTATCTATCTATCTATCTATCTATCTATCTACACACCCCAATATCTATCTATCTATCTATCTATCTATCTATCTATCTATCTATCTATCTATCTATCTATCTCCATACACCCCCTCTATCTATCTATCTATCTATCTATCTATCTATCTATCTATCTCCATACACACCCATCCATCCATCTATCTGGCTATGGCATTTCCCACCGGCTCATCACCATCGTATCCAGGCATTTGGTCCAGGACACAAGATCGCTGCTTCCCAGTACCCAGGAGGGCTGTAGTGGGACTGAAATCCATCCTACAGCACGGAACGTAGCGCCAGCCTCTGCCACGGGCCAGCAGCTGGTTGTGCCACCCGTACGGGGACGGGGTGAGGGCCGGGCCATCGGCAGAGACAGACCGATGCACAGCTGGTTCCCAGTCGCTCGCAGAGCGTGGGTTGTGATCGGGTTGTACCTGATAGTGGGGAGCCAGCGCTTGCCCTGATTACCCTGCTGCCAATCAGGGACGAAGGAGCAGCCACCCAGCAGCTCTGAGACATCAGCTCGCCGGCTCCCTGCCTTGAAATGCCCAGCCTGGTCGGGCAGGAGGCGAGCGACCCAGCGGCTGCGGAGAGGCCTCAGCACCAGCTGCCTGTGGGCAAGCCCCCTGCAGCTGTGCGGCCCATCAGCCACAAGCTTACCCAGCCGGGGAATTAAAACATTTGTCGGCCCGCCCCAGCCCCAACACTGGAGCCCTTTCTTCCCCCTCTAAGCCCCATCCTGCTGCCCAGCTGCTGGCCGGCCGGCCGGCCTGCCCGCCTGGGTCCTGCCCCCTCCCAGCCCCCGGCTGCTGTTGCATTTGAGTCTCAGGCCCCAGGCGTGCAGGGGAACAACACTGCCCATTGAAGGGATAACCTGACACTGGTTAACACGTGTGGCTAGCAACTGGTGGCAGGGGCCGTGGTGGGGGAGGGGATGGTGGGAGGCATCTGGTACAGCCTGTGGGGACACGTGTTGGACCTAATTGTCTCTACTGCAGAGAGGGGTAGAGATGGAGCCAGGCTGCAAAGTTCACATCCATCCCGGGGCAGGATCTGTCCGGTGCCCGTCCCTGGGGCCGGATCTG
This sequence comes from Mauremys mutica, assembly GCF_020497125.1. Lineage (NCBI taxonomy): Eukaryota > Metazoa > Chordata > Testudines > Geoemydidae > Mauremys > Mauremys mutica. Next base: position 7,943,320 of record NC_059095.1, read on the forward strand.
TCCGGTGCCCGTCCCTGGGGCCAGTGTCTGTATCCAGTACGCATCCCTGGGGCAGGATCTGTGTCCAGTGCCTGTCACTGAGGCAGGATCTGTATCCGGTGCCCATCCCTGGGGCAGTGTCTGTGTCCGGTGCCCGTCCCTGGGGCAGTGTCTGTGTCCAGTGCCCGTCCCTGGGGCAGGATCTGTGTCCGGTGCCCGTCCCTGGGGCAGGATCTGTATCCGGTGCCCATCCCTGGGGCAGGATCTGTGTCCAGTGCCCGTCCCTGGGGCAGGGTCTGTCTGGTGCCCGTCCCTGGGGCAGGATCTGTCTGGTGCCCGTCCCTGGGGCAGTGTCTGTGTCCAGTGCCCATCCCTGGGGCAGGATCTGTATCTGGTGCCCATCCCTGGGGCAGGATCTGTGTCCAGTGCCCGTCCCTGGGGCAGGATCTGTGTCCGGTGCCCATCCCTGGGGCAGGATCTGTATCCGGTGCCCATCCCTGGGGCAGTGTCTGTATCCGGTGCCCATCCCTGGGGCAGGATCTGTCTGGTGCCCGTCCCTGGGGCAGGATCTGTGTCCGGTGCCCATCCCTGGGGCAGGATCTGTGTCCAGTGCCCGTCCCTGGGGCAGTGTCTGTGTCCGGTGCCCGTCCCTGGGGCAGTCTGTCCGGTGCCTGTCTGGTGAATCCATCTCTACGTCTGTGAAGCAATGTGCTTAATAGACTGAAATCATCAGGCTCCTTGAGTCAGTTCCTATCCCAGCACAGTAACACCGACCCCAGGTGCTAAAAACACCAGGAGCAAACCCCTCCCCCACGCTGATCGTGAGATTTGCTTAAAACTCATGGGATTTAAAAAAAAACAAAACATAAACATATTTTAATCTGCCTCTGGTTTCTGAGCCTGTAGGTCATGGTACGGTCACAATTTCCAGCTTTTCTTAATCACAAGGGGGTTAAACAAAAGGTGAGATTCTCATGGAATCACCGGACTGCAGGAGCTGGCGCTTTAAGAAAAAGACCGAATATCTTTCCTTAAAATCGCACCAGCTGGCTACATTGCAGCGTGATCATAACAACAAATCCCTCCTTTGGGCCTCTGTCCTGCAACGCTCTTTTTTTGGGGGTGCCTCTTGCTCACGCTGGGCCGTTACCCTGCGGCAGCACGGGATGACGAGGCTGCGCGCTTCCTGCCTATTGGGCTCGCTTCCCCCTCCCGGGCGCTACCATGTGAATAGATCCCCGGGGCCTATTTGTCTGGGGAAGCCTGTGCGTGTAATAAGGTAAGTCTGGACCGCAGCCATGGCAGACTTTCCTGGGTCAGCTCCTTTGCTTTAAATGAGGTTTGTGTGCTGCTGGCTTCGATTCACACCCGTTTATAATCCCTTTATTACCAACCTGGGGCCCTCGCACTTAATAAGAAATACTACTCATCTCTTCAATTAGATACAGAGTCTAGAGAACCTCAGAGCACGTTCCAGCACTCCCTGCTTAGGGGGATGATGCGCCTCTTGATGAAATGCAGCCACCTCTGGGGTGGGCCCCGCTCGGCCGTTTGCAGCAGGCAGGGGGAAGCGTGACTGCTCCAGTAGAAGTGGGCTTTAGAAAGCAGAATGGAATTATCCTGCGCTGGGCTTCGCCTGCAGGAGATGCCTGATTCTTTATGAGCGGAGAGGGGATCTTTAGTGACCGTTTGCAAGGGGCTCAGGCCTGGGATTTGTGTTGCCTCCAAAAAGGCGACATCTCCAGCAGCACAATGCGCCTTTAGCACTACCCTGGGGCATTGGAGTCAACGTGGACCCAGAGGGAACAGCGCCCCCTATTGCCCCGTCCCATTCCCAGCAGCCCAGCGCCCCTGAGCACTGCACTGGGGTCAGCTCTGACTCAGAGGGGAGAGCGCCCCCTATTGAGCCCCCATCCCATTCCCAGCAGCCCAGCGCCCCCTGGCACCGCACTGGGGCATTGGGATCAGCTCTGACTCAGAAGGCAGAGCGCCCCCTACTGAGTCACCCATGCTACTCCTTAAAGCAACCTCTCCTGCTGGCAGACTGCCATCCAAGTACGGACCCGTCCTGCTGACGTTATATTAGGGATCCGCCCGGGGCAGAACACAGGATCCAAACTGGGGCAAGGTCAGACCCAGACTCACCCTGCCAGCCTGGCCCGGACCCCTGAATCCAAGCCAGCGGCAACTTCGGCTGAGGATCGCCAGCCCGGCGCGCGGCTCAGCCCCTCTCTCGGGCTACGGGCTGCGAGGAGATCCCAGCCGAGACAAGGGGGGTGGCCGGGAACACCCCCCCAAGGCCAGCATTCTGGGAGCAGTCATGGGAGCTGGCTGCCCCCATGGGCCCCATTCCTCTTTGCGTGCTGGCCGGAGAGGCTTTCGTTTGGGTCAAGCCACGCTGCCCGCGCTGCCACAGGAAATTAACCGAACGCTCCCCTCCCTCTCAGGCCTCGGGAGATTCCATGGAGGCCCCGAGACTGGAGCAAAGCTATTGCGTGGGTCCCTTGCATCGCCCAGAGCCCCTCGCAGGGTCTGACTGGGAGAGGGGGAAGGGGCTGGCTGCTTCTGGAAGCACCGGGGGAACCACGAGGGGGTTTTACTCCAGGCTGGGAGGCACGGACTGGCCTGGGTTTTAGCGTCTCAAACATTCAGATCCATCCCCATGCTCAGGGGCTTGACTGGAAGCTCTTTGGGGCAGGCACCGTCTTCTTGTTCTGTGTTTGTGCCGCGCCTAGCACAACGGGACCCGGCTCCATGCCTGGGGCACCCAGGTGCTGCTGCAATACACCTTGTTATGAGATTATTAATAGCGTATGCAACGGGGGCAGCACTTAATGTGCCAAGAACTTTTCTTTCTTTCTTTCTTTCTTTCTTTCTTTCTTTCTTTCTTTCTTTCTTTCTTTCTTTCTTTCCCTGTTCTCTGCCCCCGACCCCCACGTCGTTTCAGTCCAGAGACAGCAGCAGCCTCCCAGCCAGGTGTTGCTCGCAAATTAGATGTTGGCACAGGTGGGTGCCCAGCCATCGCCCTTCGCCCGTGTCGGGGCAGCTTGCCGGGAGGGGCTCTTTCTCTCGAGCATCAGCGCTTTCCATACCCACATATCCCCCCTCCCGGGCACCGCCCCATGGCCTCGCGATCGTGGCACAAAGAACTAGGCACCGCGGCCTGTGCGGCACAGCCGGGGTAGGGAGAGAGGGCAGAATGCTGCAAGACGAGGTGCTGTTGGAGGGGAGGGTTTCTGCTTGGCTGGCAGGAGCGTTGCCTCGGCAAACATTCAGCGTGGCTCTGTGCAGGAGGCATCTGGGAGGGTCAGGCCTGGGTCTCCTCCCAGCGGGTGTTGTTAAGAGACTTTATTCTCTCCTCCAGCAGCTGGGCAGAGTCAGGTCAGGGCTCCTCGGCGCACCTGCCTGCAGGAAGCCCCCAGAAATAAAGCCAGAGGAGTTATTTTCCAAAGATAATTGTAGCCGTGAAGCCTGGGCTGTGAATGCGACCTGTTCCCCGAGCCCTCCCCAGAACGCAGCTCTCCTGTTCAGAGGGAGCCCAGCCAGGGGAGTGGGAGATGGAGCCGTCCCCCTCTAGCATCTCCCCAGTGCACGTCCCCAGGGCTCACTAGGGAGCGAGAGGCCATTCTGATCTCGTGTGCGACATGGATCTGAGCCCAGAGAGCACGTACACACCCCCACACCCACCAAGAATGGCACTAATTAACTACCTGGCTGGTACACTCAGCATGGAGCCCAAGGGCTGCTGGACCGTGAAGCCTGAGCTCCCTCCTTAGATGGGATCACGGTGCTGTAGCTTGCCTCGTCTCTGGTCAGCTTCTCCAAATTCCCCGCAAAGCTCTGTCTAATCATAGCCCCCTCTGTGCCCTCCAGCGCCTCCTGCTGGTGGAGAGCGGGGCTGCTGTTGTGCATGACCCGTATGTTGCAACACTCCAGGAGATCGCTCTGTTCCAGACAGAAATTGGGAGCGCTCCACCCCAGAACTGCATTGTGCAGGAGGTCAGACTAGATGATCATAATGGTCCCTTCTGACCTTAAAGTCTATGAGTCTGTGAGAACTGGACTCCACCCTAGCCAGAACTGGAATCCCACCCAGTACCCTCCCGGTCAGGCAGGGCCGTAGCACACTCCATCACGCCTATTCCTTTCTCTCTGTCTCTCACTTTGTCTCCCACCGACAGGCGCGTGGGGGAAATATGTATTTACACGCATGTTTTGATGAATTATTTATAAAGCAGGTGACCTCATTCATTCAGATTGATTTTCCTGCGTGTCACTCCAATTATATTGTGTTCTTTTAACAGGAGGCTAGACAGTAAGTTAGTTACCGTTACTTCAGCTCGCTTGTCACTTTTGAGGATTAGACTCTGCGGAGCAGGGACGGGCGCTTAGCTCCGCTCGCTTAATGATTAAACAGACTTTTGCAGGGCTTAAGAATTTGTTCATGTTCTTTTTACATTATTTAATTAGCTGTCCTGGGGCAGGGAGAGTTCACACACACTGACATTCCTACACACACACACACCTGCACTATCGCACACACACACACACATACACCTGCACTATCGCACACACACACATTGATACAAATTCACTCACTGACAATCACACACACACTTTATACAGCCACACACAGACATTGACATGCAAATACCATTATACACTGACACATCCCCTTATAAACATATATATTCACAAACATGGTGATAGTCACACACCACAACACATCCACTTTGACACACACCTTCACACAGACACATGCTGACACAATCACATACGTGTTGCGTGCTATTTGTAGCCGTGTCAGTCCCAGGATATTAGCGAGAGAAGGTGGGTGAGATACAAGATATTGCCTCGCCTTCCTTGTCGCTCCACAATCACATACACTCACACACAATGACACATACCTTTATTCAGACACACACACACTCAAAATCAAGCACACACACATAGACACAATCACACACTGCCGCATACATTTATACACACCCAAACATACACATGCACAGACACACACACTGGCACAATAACTCACTGAAACACATCTGCACTTCCACCTACTGTCACACACTGACACAATGACATACACACAGAGTCAGGTGGGCCATTGTTACTGGGCGAGACCTTGGCTCACCCAATGAAGCTACGTCTCTGTTAGTAACAGATTTATACACAGTGTTGTAGCTGTGTCTATCCCAGGATGTTAGAGAGACAAGGTGGGTGAGCTAATATATTTTATTGGACCAAGTTCTGTTGGTGAGAGAGAGACACGTTTTCCAGCCACACAGAGCTCTTCTTCACGTCTGGAAAAGGAACTCCCAGTGCCACTGGCAAATGCAAGGTGGAACAGATTGTTTGGCATAACTAATTAGCACACATTGTAAGAGGCCATTCCAGGTAGAGTGGCCCGTTCACACCTCTGCAGTGTGCACCCCGTGTACCTCATCCAGCCCACTACGGCCCAGTAACAACGATGTGGGTGAAACCAGATAATCGTGATGCCCTTGAATGAACTGACACAGGAAAATGCTACAAGACAAACACACCCTCTGGGTGAACAGTTTCACAAGGTGAGCACTCTAGAGCTGACCGCTCACTCCTCATCCTCAAAGGAAACCGGTGGCTGATTTATGCTGCTGGGATCAGGGCCGCCCAGAGGATTCAGGGGCCTGGGGCAAAGCGGGGGAGCGGACATAAAAAAAGGCGCCACCCGCTGCGGCGCTTGTACTCACCGGGCGGCGCCCCGAGGCTGCGGCGATGGCGGGTCCTGCACTCGCTCCGCGTCTTCGGCAGCACTGAAGGACCCGCCGTCAAAATGCCCCTGAAGACCCGGAGCGACTGAAGGGCCCCCTGCCGCCGAAGTGCCGCCAAAGACCCCGGAGCGACCGAAGGGCCCCCGCCACCAAAGTGCCGCCAAAGACCCGGAGCGACCGAAGGGCCCCCGCCACCGAAGTGCCGCCGAAGACCCGGAGCAACTGAAGGGCCCCCCGCCGCCGAAGTGCCGCCGAAGACCCGGAGCGACCGAAGGGCCCCCCGCCACCAAAGTGCCGCCAAAGACCCGGAGCGACCGAAGGGCCCCCCGCCGCCGAGGTGCCGCCAAAGACCCGGAGCGACCGAAGGGCCCCCGCCGCCGAAGTGCCGCCGAAGACCCGGAGCGACCGAAGGGCCCCCGCCGCCGAAGTGCCGCCGAAGACCCGGAGCGACCGAAGGGCCCCCGCCGCCGAAGTGCCGCCGAAGACCTGGAGTGCCGCCGGGTGAGTACAAATTAAAAAGGCGCCTCTAGGCAGGGAAGGGATTCTCGGCCAGGGCTCGCGGGGCCCCTGCAGGGCCCGGGGCCTGGGGCAAATTGCCCCACGTGCCCCCCCTCTGGCCAGCCCTGGCTGGGATGACAACCAGGCAAGCCTCCGTAGCATGGCAAGTTTTAAAGTGGCCATCAACACCCTGAGGCTCGGGGATGGTCTGATGAGGTTGTCTGCAATGACACGGGGCCCACCTGCAACTGCGCTTAGCAATCATCTCCAAACGCCAGCGATGGGGCTCGGAGTTATTGCAGAGAATTCCCCCCCAGGTGTCTGCCTGGTGGGTCTCACCCATGTGCTCAGGGTCTAATTCACCATATTTGGGGCCAGGAAGGAATTTTCCCCCAAGTCAGATTGGCAGAGACCCTGGGGGTTTTCTGCCTTCCTCTGCAGCATGGGGCACGGGTCACTTGTCCCAGTCAGCCGGCGGAGCTAGAGTACATGGTGGATTCTCTGTAACTTCAGTACCTCAGCCCGTGGTGAGGTCCTGCGGCCTGTTCTAGGTACTGATCACCCTAGCACCTACTCTCCCCCCAGCCCTCAGTGAACGCGCCCCTCCCTGCGCAGCAGGCAGGGAAAGATCATTATCCCTGGGAACGGACGCACCAAGAGGGCAAGGCCAGAACAGCTGGGAAGTCTGGCTCTTGTGTCAAGTGTCTCAAGGGGGGCGGAGCAGGTTTGAAAAATCTGGCACCGTTTGTGGGTGCTGAGTTCTGGGGGGGGAAGCGTGGCACTTGCAAGTAGTCCAGGGCAGGGCTGGGAATCAAACCAAGATCTCCCGTCTAATGCCGGCACCAGAATCCTGCTGCGGCATTTCATGGCTCTGGGTGACCTGAAGCGGATGGAGTCACATAAGCAGATGGCAGAAGACCTCTCCAACCCCCTCCCCCCGGGAAATGAAATGGCCAAGTTTGTCCCTGGTGCAATTCAGAGAGGAGGCAGGTCTGCTCATCCATCTCCCCCCAGCGTAGCTATTGCTGGCAAGGGCTCTGTGCCTATCCCCTTACCAGTCTCACGAGCCCATCGCCGTGCTGGCACGCTGATAGGCCCCTGCGTTTCCCCTTCTCTCAGATGCATGGCGATTCTCCCCTGCCTGCCCCTCCATTGCAGCCCTGGGCTGAAAGGGTGTGAAGAGAAATGGCTTTCCCCTGGATAAAAACACGCAGTATTACCAGGGCTCTCCCCAGACAGAGGAAGTGTGATCTGCGCTCGTATGAGACAGAATAATTTGTAATGTTTACGAACAGCTGTCTAAAAACCACTTAAGTTTACGAGGTGTGCGCTGTAAAATCGCTGGCAGTCACCACGGGGGTTGCTCTTTCTCGGCTTCCCCTCCCAGCCCAGCAAGAACCTGCAGGGGAAAAGGCTGGAAAACATGGTAGGTTAGAGGATGGGAGGTGAACGAAACAGACAGAAGGAATTTGGGGTGGGGTGGGGGTAGCTGCATGTTTTTAACACCTGTAACACATCACGCGGGCATGGCATTCACTCCCTGTAGGGTCAAAATCATCTGTCTATTGCAGGGTTTTAGCCGCTGCCCATCCCCACAGCACGCAGGCTTCTTCCACGTAAACAGTGGAGTCCCGCTCTGATCCCAACAGAGCTGCAGCTGGACAGTTCTTGTCTATATCCTTCCCAGTCTCTCTACACCGTCCCCACATGGGCACGCTGAGACCCCTGTGTCTCCCCCTCTCAGACGCGTGGAGATCCTCCAGCCTTGGAGCTGAAAGGTGTGCATGGGACTCGGTTTCCCTGGAATCAAGCCTCATGCAATCTTGCCAGCTCTCTCCCAGAGAGGAGACTCGAGCACGTCTCCATTTCAAGGGCAAAATTCTGCTCGGGGTAACGTTTGGGGTCAGGTTTTTGGGAGCTCAGCTCAGCTCAGCTCTCTGGGCCTTCTTTTCCCTACTGGTAAAACACAGTCATAATCCTTCCACTGCCTAGTGAGACTGTCAAGGCTTCAGGGCGGGGACTTCCTGCCTCTCACTCCATGTCTGTGCAGCACCTGGCACCGGGGAGACCCGCTCTCCCCCGGGACTGTCCCCTTCTAGCTGCCTGTGGCTCTCAAAGCATGTCACAGCCAGGCACTGAGAGGTGAAATGACTTTACTGGAGGCCAACAGCAGAGCGAGGGAGAGAACCCAGGAGTCCGGTGGCTCCCCAGGCCTCGGGGGAGAGAGGGATGTAATTTGGATGTAGACTATTTTTTTAGACATTTTGTGACCAAGCCCCAGGCCAAACTGGCTGCACTGGATGCAAATGACGTTGTTCAGGCAGTTAGAGGAGCAGGAGATTAGTGCTGGGAAATTCACTGCTGGAGGAAGGTTGATTTCCCCGGCCTGCGGGAGACGGGAGAGTTCTGGGCACCAGGCGCCGTCCAGCAGCCCAGCCTGTTTGTGAGGAAGTCACACCCGGTGCGTCTACACTGCAAAGAAACCCCCTACGGAGTCAAGTCTCAGAGCCCAGATCGACTGACCTAGGCTTGGGCGGCGGGGCTAAAAATAGCCGTGTCGATGTTCCGGCTCGGGCTGGAATCCGGCCTCCGAGACGCTCCCCCATTCCTGGGTTTCAGAGGCCAGGCTCCAGCCCGAGCGGGAACTTCTCCCCAACTTTTTTTAGCCCTGCAGCCGGAGCCTCGTGAGTCTAAGTCAAATGACCTGGGCTCTGAGACTCTGCAGTGTAGGCATAACCCCCTGAGGCCTGGGACTCCAGCGATCGGCTCTTCCCCCCTAGACTCCCTGTATGGCTGCGGGAAAGTCAGGGGGGGCCTCGTGTCTACCTTGAAATCTTAAACTTCTACCACTCGCACTCCCTGCTGGGTCAGCCGGAAAGGGGGACTCCACTGCCCAGCTCCAGCCTCCAGCTTGTCTAGAAGACGCCACACAGAGAAGGGCAATGGTGAATCAGTCCCATCCTGCACAAAGTCACATCCGCATGCAATAGTGCAAGAGACCTATGCAAAGTCCCATCCAGGTGCACTAGCGCAAGAGCCCAGTGCAAAGTCACCCCTAAGTGCAATAGTGCAAGAGACCAGTGAAGTCACATCCACGTGCAATAGTGCAAGAGACCGATGCAAAGTCCCATCGTAGTGCAAGAGCCCTGTGCAAAGTCACATCTAGGGGCATTAGTGCAAGAGCCCTGTGCCATTACACCCACATGCAATAGTGCAAAAGACCTGTGCAAACTCTCCTGCGTGTGAAAATGCAAGGGACTTGGGCAAAGTCTTCTCTGTGTAATAGTAGAAGAGACCCGGGCAAAGTCATCTGTTGGGGACTGACTGGCCAGGGCGCTGCTATTAACTTACAACTGAATCCTCTTGTTTTAATGCCCCTGTAGCGGGGTGGTTACTGCCCTTTAGGGCTTGAAACAGCCCTGGCGGAGGGCTGGGGCTGGGGCAAGAAGCCTGGGTTGGTTGGGGAGAAGCAGGCTCAGCTGGGCCACACCCCAATCAGGCCTCAGCTGGCCCTATAGAGGAGGCTTGAGCCAGGAGCCCAGGCAGATAGTCTCTCTCTGCGTTCAGAGAGAAGGGAGTGGCTGTAGGGAGGTTAACCAGGTCTCTGGAGTGGAGCAGGAGGCCTGGTAAGGCCTATGAGGTACTGGGTTGCAGGGGGCAGCCAGAGGCAGCAGGTCCGAACCCCTTTGCCTGTGACGAGTGGCTGATACCGCAGTCTGCCCCAGTGAACGGGGGCTGGATGGAGACTGGGCAGTAGCCAAGACTGAGGTGAAGTGGGCATTGGGGGTTGCCCTAGGAGGGGGAGACCCAGAACTGTGGGGGTCCTGTCAGGGGGCAGCACCTAGTTAAAGGGGCACCAGGGTCCTGGGAGGGACACAGGGGCTGGTAGCAGATCACTGGCCTGCAGAGGGTGCTCCTGGCTGGAAAATGAGCTGATGACCAACAGGAGGCGCTGCAGGGGTGAGTCCACACCCTTACACCCCCGCCCCATTTTTTCCACTTGCTTTCCATCTTTCTACCCAGCGAGGACAAGCAGAGAAAAGGAGCTGCAGAGGGAGAGCTGGAACGGACAAGAGCAAGAAAGAGATGGACAGATAGAAAGAGTAGAGGGGGGGAGGAAAATGGAGCTCCCTCCCCACCCCGGTCTCCTGCTGCCTTCTCTCTCTCTCTCTCCCCTGTAGTTTATTAACATGTCTGATAAACTGTCATGAATTCTCCTGAGGGGCCATTTGCAGGGGAGGAGCCGGGGCTGAGAGCATGGGCTGAGGGGGAGCACCGGGCTTTGGGGAGAGCAGGGAGGGAAGGGGGGTTCTGGGGGTGGAGGAAGGCAGGAGCATGGTGGTGGGGCTGTGGAGGGCTGGGAGCGCAGTGGATCATGGCGGTGAGTGGGCCTAGTGCACAGGGGCCTGGGTTCGACCCCTGGGCTGCTGTTTGACCCTGGGCATGTCCCTTCCCGTCTCCGCTTCCCCTCCCACCCGCTGTCTGTTGAGCTCCTTGGGGCAGGAGCTGTCTCTACCAGGTGCACGTACAGCCCCTAGCGTAACGGGGCCCTGACCTCGGTTGGGGCCTCGAAGTGCTCTGGCAATGCGACCCCCCCCACCCCCGCTCCAACAGAGGCAGCAAGTGCGGCTTGCAGAGCAGACACCGGTGCCGGGAGACACGGCCTCTCTCCTGCGCGTCCCGCCCCCGCCAGCGGCGAGGAGCCCAGGGCTGTGCGCTCCATTACAGAGAGCGGCCCCTCATCCGGTCAGCCGCCACTGATGGCAGGTTCCCTTAATGAACCCGCTAATGCCTGACGTTGCCACGAGAATGGGCGTCACTAACGATGCCCGGGTTGAAGGCGATCAGCCGGAGCTCGCTATTGTCATCGCACAATGGCAGGCGCCTGGCCCACCCCAACCTGGAGCGCGATTAGCCCAAATATTTGCTCCCTGGCTCCAGGGTGACTGGGTTGCCAGTTCTCACCCACACTCCTCCTTGGTCCGCTTTGATCTTGAGCTTCACAAGGCAAAGGTTCCCGTTCTCCTGGCAGCTCTGCGGCTCCGGGCCAGGGAGCAGGTGATGGACAGCATTGGCCCTGGTGCTTGGGAGAAGCTCGGCAGAGAGGCTCGAGGGGCCGGTGTACCGTGGGGCTGGGAGGGCAGGGGATGCCGCTGGGTTGGGTGCTTTAGCACAGCTGTGGGGGGAGCCAGGGCTGCAAGAGGCAGAATGGCAGGTCAGGATTTGGGGAGTGTAGTGGGCAGGGCGGCGATTGCAGCTGCTGCTGCAGGCTCATGGGCAGAGCTCTGGGGGGCCCCCAGGCAGTGGGGCTAGTGGGTCAGGTCAGGACGGAGCGGCACCGGCAGAGCTGGGCGTGGGAAATCTGTGCCGGTCTCCGCAGCACTAGCAATTCAACACTCGTCCGGGCATCCCCGGGTGCCCTGAGCTGCAGCTGGCACGTGCAGCAATTGAGGGATTTTCCGGGGAGGGTTGGTGGCCTTGCTCAGCATTCGCCTGCCCGAAGGCAGCTCTGAAGGGGAAGAGCGAGTGTCTTTCCTTTCCCAGGAAAATCCTCCCTATTAAAATGGCTCCTGCTGGGTCTCTGAAAGGCTCCGGGGATGGGGTGGGGGGACCTTGCAAGCTAGTGGCACTATGCTGGGACTCAGGAGAGCTGGGCTCTATTTCTGGCTCTGCTGGTGACGTTAGGCGACTCACTCCCGCCCCCCTGTGCCTCAGTTTCCCTCACTCATTTGGCTGTCTCGGCTGTGTAGATTGTAAACTCTTTGGAACAGGGCCTGCCTCTGGCTAGGTGTCTGTGCTGTGCCCAGTGCATTTGGCCTCCGATCTTGGCAGGCCCCTCAATGCTCCTCTCCTCCTGGCTCTGCCCCCACACAGGAGCCAGAGCTGCTGCCCTGGCTAAGTCTGTCAGTCCAGGAATGCTAAACAGCCTCCCATGTTTCTGGTTGCACTTCAGCCCACTGGGTGCTGCTCCTCCCCGTGAAAAGGGACGCGAATGTGCATGGTGCTCTCGTGCTGTGGACTGTGCTTCTCATCCTGCTCGCCGAGGTGAAAAGTCTCGCTTTTTACAAACCGCTTACTCGTCTGCGGCTTTTCAGGCACAACGGGCTGGTGTTAGATTAGCACAAACAGGAGGAGAGATGTGCAGCGCATGTACACGCTGTCTCTGCCAATCCCGAGAGCACTTCCCGGGGGACGAGAGTGAATATTCGGCAGCGGCCCTTTGCCTCACAGCCACTAAACCAGATGCAGCTAGAAGCTCGAGGAACCATTCAATGCCTCCAACAATCCCTACCTAGAGCAGGCTTCTTCCATAGTCCAGAACACACCAACTTCAAAAAGCTTCTACACCCCAATGGTGAGGGGTGGGGGAAAGTTCTAACAGGTTCTCGATTCTAAGTGCACAGGGTTCTAAAAGGTTCTCAATTCAAGAGCATACGGGGATCTAAAAGGGTTGTGAATTACAGCGCACACCTGGTTCTGATGTCTAGAATGGATCGGGTTCTAAAGTCTAGTACAAAGTCGGTTCTGAATCCCGGAACACACAGCCCCTCCGAGGATCTGCATTCTAGAACCCAGAGGGTTCTATGTTCTAGAACAAATGGACTGTAAATCCCAGAACACGGGGGCTTCGACAAGGTTTTAAATTCCAGGAAACATCTGGTTCTCCAAGGTTCTAGATTCTGCCAGCCCAGCCACCTGCAGGGTTCTAAAAATGGTCTCAGGTCTGGGCTGGCGTTTCTGCAGTCCTTCCCTCTCTGCCTTTGTTGATGGCCATGTCCTGCTTTTACAGTGTGGCCGAACACGTGCTCCTGCAGGAAGTTGACTGATGTTAGAGATCCGAGGTGTCTAATTGCGCATGGATTCCTATTGAGCCCAGAAATATAAGGCCCTAATGGGTAATTCTAGGATATTACTTAGTTCAGTGAAGTAAGTAATAATATTAGCCCTGGAGTTATTCGGTGAGCTCATTTAGCTGTGTGGGTCTCTTCCCTTTCGCCACTCTTACAGTGTCATTAATTACCGCTGGGTAACGGCCCTGAACTTTTCTGCCCTTTTATGTTGCTGAAGCCCGTGTGCTGTCTGTAACTATGGGAAAGCCTCACGGTGTTGACTATGCCATTACCCGGTGCAGGGAGCATGGGCACAGGAATCTGGGAGAGGAGAAGGGAACAGACGGGGAAACCACGAGCTGTGAGCCCTTAGAGCTGGATAACCCTGGCTGCACTAACCTGACACTGCCCCTTCTGATCACAAATAGGGAGGGGCCAGGGCAGCTCCTGCCCTGTGGGGAGTGAGAGATGCTGTAGGTCTGATATGCAGTCACTCCACTCTCGCACTTGGGGCACGGAAAGAGGGTGGGGGGGAGTGGCTTTAAGACCCCTTTGTGCACCAGTTGTTCAGGGCCATGCTCCACCTTGGATGTATGTTAGAGCAGCCTCAGGGTTGCTCTGAATTATGCTCTGCTTCCCAAGGCCCCCTATACCCAATCTGTCCTCTGTGCGACGAGTCGGAAGACAGACCCGTGCATACCCAGTATGGTCTCTTTGGGTATTTTCAGGGGGCCATTTCCCCTCATGCAGACTGGCATAAAGAGGCCTGGGAATCAGACCTTTTGATTGTTACTCGCTGCCCTGGGCAGCGCCTTTGTGTGCCAGTTTCACCCACCTGCTTGCCCCTGGCCACAGCCTCCACTGGGGCAGGGCCGGTGGCTGCCAGCCAGTTTGGACAGAGAGACTCCCCGACATCCCCAGCCCCAGCCCTGAGTGTGGTCTGGGCTGAAGCCCAGCTAACTTTGTGCAGGAGGAATGTCTGTGTTTCCTCTGCCCCTGGGGCACGTTCAGGGGATGGGGGTAAGTTGGGAGTGCAGGCAGGGTGACCAGATGTCAAGTGTGAAAAGGCAGGACTGGGCTGAGGGGTAATAGGCACCTCTATAAGACAAAGCCCCGAATATTGGGACTGTCCCTATAAAATGGGGACAGCCGGTCACCCTAAGTGGCGGGAGAGGTTACTGTAGCAGTGAGAAATGCCATGGCAGGAGCAGACTCCTGGGAACAGCAGCAAGATTTTGGTGCTGCTGCCTTGGAAACTGACTGTTAGCTGGGCCTGGCACCCACACCCCAGCTGGGAACAAATGCGGAGCCAAACAGCCCTGCCCCAATTGAAGGGGGATGACAAACCTATAGACACTGCATGCTCGTCCTTACATCACATTGCCTGGTCACCTAGAACTTCACAGCAGCAGTGTGGCTAGTGCTCAGAACCACCTACTCCAAAACACCGGCCCTTTCTGCTTGAACTAAAGGAGAATCTCCCCCCGCTGCTTGCAGTATTGGGCATATGACACACAGCCATGCTGTTCCAGTGAATTCCAGTAGAGAGCACGGGTGCACACCCTCACTCCACTGGGGAGAATAAAGCATTCAATGAGCTGACTATTTAAAAACCTTAGTGGGTTTGAACTGAAATCAGCTCATGGTGCTGTCACCTGCTTAGCTCTGACAGGGGGCGAAGCGTATCAGCCGGCGCACGAGTGATGCATTCACTGGGTGTTTTTAACCATCGCTCCGTGTTATGTGACACTGCGCCATATGGCTCCGGCGTGCAATGTGCCGTGAACGTTCCCCACACCCTCCCTGGCACCGGCCGAGTTAATGTACTCCGGGTGAGCCCAGTGCCACAACCCGACTTTCCAATTATTGGATTAGCCTTGGTTAGCTTGGTGCAGCCCCTGCTCCTGGCTCCCTCGCTGGGACCTGCGGCCGGATAGCCAAGCAGCAGTAATCTCGGCAGCGACAGACCGGAGCCTAATGCAAGGCGGCGGTCTCAGACAGGAACTCTGAACGGGGGAATACAGCGATGGGAGCAGGCTTTGCAGAGCCGGAGCAGGGTTCTCCAGGCCACACGGCTCAGTGCCGGGTCCTGTGGACAGGACAGACCCTGGTCAGCACGACAGACAGCTGTAGGGTTAGGAGCTCACTCCGGCTCTACGAGCCCATCGCTGTTGGTTCATTTCTAGGCCATGGCTCAAGGGGCTTTGCAGAATTCATGCCTGTGGGCATCATTTGTGCCATCAAAGAGCCATCTGCATGGAACTGGGTAGCCCTCCATTGACTTGGTATGGGCCTGATCCTGCTACTCTGGCTCCCCCCCCTTTCTCCCGGAGGAGTCCCGCTGACTTCAAACTGGGGTCAGTACCCACTAGCATGAGGCGGGGGGCGCTGTAGCCCTATATAAATAATCGTAGCCATAATGCGGTTCCTCTGCTGAGAGGGAGCTGAGGTCGAGGCCCAGCAGGTCGGCTTCCTGTGGGAGGAGAAATTGGTGATGCCCAGTCTGGGTCTATTCTGGTGTTTTATTTACACACTAGCCCGGGAACAGAGGTGGCCACAAACGGCACACAGGCAAATCCCCCCCATTTCAGAACTCCCAATGCCTGGCTCCCCAGAAGCACCCTGACCTTAGATCTGACTCTTGGCTGGACAGGTTAGAGGAGAGAGCAAATGCTATTGCTGTTTGCAGCAGTTCCCCCCAACTAACCCAGACACCATTGCTCCAAGACTGAGCGGTGCTTGTCTGCTAAGAAACAGAGCTGGCAAGACAGTGTGTAACAGGCCAACTGCTCTAATAACATAAAGCATCCACTATCTAAACCCATATGACCATCCAGACAGCTGCTCCCCCATATAGCTGCGTAGATACGCAGGTCCTGAGTCACAGTGATTTCCTTCCTACTCCTGAAGGCGGGATGGAGGGGGTGGGGTGGCGTGAAGGTGCATTTAAGCCATCGTTGCACTCCCTGTATTCTGGGCCCATGCAGGATGGAAGTCAGGGCAGCCCCAAGGCTGCTATAACTTCAACTCTGCTTCCCGTGTCTCTGTGTGTGCTCTGACCACCCCACCCAACGTGCTTCTGATCCAGCCCCTACGCTGCCCTAAAACTTTTATGGAAGCTGTTCCATAACCCTAATAATTTGTGTGGCCCTTTTCTGTATCTTTTCCTATTCCAGTTTATCTTTTTTGAGATGGGGCGACCACATCTGCACCCAGCATTCAAGGTGTGGACGTCCCATGGATTTAGAGCGAGGCAATATGATGTATTCTGTCTTCTCATCTATCTACCTAATGATTCCCAAACGGTTTCGCAAGAAATGGCAGTTTATTTAGGTACTGGGGGATTCTTTCAGAATGGGCAATGATTCTAGCAAAAGACTGAGATCAATTCCTATTGAAAGAGAAATCTGGCTCCAAAACCAGAGTAACAGGGAAGGAAGCAAAGGTAGAGAACACAGAGAGACAAGTCAAACTTTCAGTGTTTAACAAAGTCTGCAGAGAGCTAGCTCAGTGGTTTGAGCATTGGCCTGCTAAACCTAGGGTTGGGAATTCAATCCTTGAGGAGGCCATTTAGGGAACTGGGGTAAAATTCTGTCTGGGGATTGGCCCTGCTTGGAGCAGGGGGTTGGACTAGATGACCTCCTGAGGTCCCTTCCAACCCTATGATTGTATGGCATTGTATGTATGTACACTGGGGATAATCTCAGGGATCGTCACCCTGACTTTAACTGAGACTCAGGCCTAGCATCTTCCATCGTCCAGCCCTCCATGCGGGCTACGGAGAGAAATATTCTTCACTGTGGCCCTCGAGAAAATCCTGCCTCTATAAAAAGACAGGCCCCCGCAGGGTTGCCAAGCCGGGTGCCTGCAGCTGGCCCAGCATCTCTCCAGTCATGCACCACACTCTGGGATCCCCACTGGACTCTGAGAAGCATTTACCTATCTCCCTCCCCGAGACTGTCAGTCCCTCTCAGCCCCTTGCAGTGGGACCCGTGGCCGCCTTTGGCATAATTAAACCAACATTAAAAAAAAGAGAAGCAGCGTCTGGAGGAGAAAATTCCTCCCACCCCCCAGTCAATTTCCTTTTGATTTAATGGTCAGGGGAGCTGCTTTTTAAATTGTAATCACCGCAGAGAAATTGAACTCCGGCAGAGCCGGGGCTGCCCGGCGAGCTGTGATTTAAGAGACAGGTTCAGGAGCAGCTGGAAGCGGCTGGCGCAGCATGGATGGAACAATTTGCCCCACTGAACACCGGAGAATCACACGTCTTTTTAACGGGGCCGGGCTTTGGGGTGAGAAATCGCCGCCCGGAGCTGTTCGATAAACCAGCATTATTGATATTGGCCTGCCAGCGGCAGGAGCTGCATCCAGTTCCAAGGGAGAAAGGGCTGTCAGGGTATTAATGACCAACGCGGTTGCTCCGGCTCAATCTGCTGGTACGTTGCATGAGTAGCGAGGCTGATGCTGTCACTGAGTGTGGCCTCTTCTAAACAGTTGCCTCTGTGTTAAGGGTGGCTGGAAACAGGGCTCCTCTTCCAGGGGGATGTGTCGGTTTTGGTCTAAGTGTTACACACACACACACACTCACCCCTGAACGCAGTCACAAAATCACACCCATAGTCAGTCGCCGTCACGCACATGCGCCAAATCACGCCCAAGTCTAGCAATGACACCTCTGCGCCAACTCATGCCCACAGGGGCAACGCACCCACAATCCCTCGCAGGCTCTCTCCGACACACTCAAAATCACGCTCACATGCAAACACGTCGCTGCGTAAAACGCACTCCCGCACAATCACATGTGCAAACGCAAACGCTGGGCGCCTGGGACCACAAGTGCACAATCACACGCAACCCCGACTATACCTGCAGGAGCACAGCCACACACAATTACATGACGCACATTCTCACATCCACTTTCACATGCCCTCAGTCACACACATACCCAGAAGCTTAGATGCACACCCACACACAATCACCCACACACTCTCTCTGGCGCGCACACACACAAATTAAAACCTCCCAGGTACCATTCTTGACATTAGTCGAAATACGTCAGCACTAAATCCCAGACTGCTTGCATTTCTCCCGGGGGCGGGGTGGGGGGTATCAGATCCTTTGGTCAAATGCTTATGCTGGCACATCTGTAAGCTGCCGGGCAATCCCCTGCCACCAGCGCTTACCTCAAGCAGCTCGCGGAAGCAGCGGCAGGTCCCCTCTCCGGCTCCTAGGCAGAGGCGTAGCCAGGTGGCTCTGCACACTGCCCCGTCCAGGCACTGCCCTGCAGCTCCCATTGGCCGTGGTTTCTGGCCAATGGGAGCTGTAGAGCTGATGCTTGGGGCAGGGGCAGCCCTGGCTGCGCCTACGCATAGGAGCTGGAGGGGGGGACATGCTGCTGCTTCTTCCTGCCTGCCTTGGGCTGGAACCTGGTGGAGCAGAGATGGCCCAGATTCCTATACTGGGATCTCCTCTGCCTCTTGCCAGTGGGTGACATGGCTGGACTCGGACCTCAACCCCCCTAACAACCCCATACATTTGGGGCGAGGGCTCTGCACTGTCCAAGCTGGGCTAAGCTCCTCATGGGTGCAGGCCTCCCCTCCCTGAAATCTTTGCAGCTGTCTTTGGCCTACACCTCGGATTAGCCCCCCTCCTTAGTCACCCCAAACTCCTTCAAAGCTCCTGGACCCCTAGATCCTGCAGGCGCCAGCCTCCTCCCACCCAGTGCTGGAGAAGTGTCAGATCCTGCGGCTGGTCGGTTCCCGGGCAGGGGCTAGGGCTTGGGAGGCAGGGCTGGGGCACTCGATTCCAGCGCGGTGCACGCCATCTGCCCAGCGAGGGCAGCCTGCCACCTGGAATTACTGCTTAGCGGCTGTGAATGGGACAGCCTGATCGATCCCTTTCCTCCTCGTTTAAGAAGCATTTAGAGAAGGCGAGGGATGGCGGGGGGGGGGCAGCTGGGCTGAGGGCGCCTGCAGCAGGGAACGGGTGCAGCCTTTGTCTGTGTCACTGCGTCTGCCAGCCCCAACCCCTGCGAGGGGATGGGGCTCCATGGACGGTGACTTCCCTGGCACACGGGCATGGGAAGCTGCTGAAACTGCTCCTCGCCAATCTAATGAGCCTTAACTCAGCATGAGTGTTGGATGGATGGATGCCTGTGTGCAGCATGGATGTGCACGTGTGTAGCTTGACTGTGAGTTGAACGGGGTGTATCTGTTGTATGATTGTATAGATTGCATGGCACCATGTGGGTGTGTGTTGCACAGGGTAGATTTGTTGTATGATTGTATAGGTTGCATGGCACCGTATGGGTGTGTGTTACACGGGGTGTATTTGTTGTATGGATGTATAGATTGCACGGCACAGTGTGAGTGTGTGTTGTGTGTGCGTGTGTATCACATGAATGTGTAGCATAAGTGTGCATTGCACGCATGTGCATTTGCACTGTTTGGGGTGCAGGTGTTGTACGGGCGAGCACGCTGCAGGTCACGATATGGATGTGAAACATGGATGGGGTTTGTCCGCAGCCCATCTATCGTGTCTAATCTCCACCGGCCGTTTTCCATTCCCCAGAACAGTGTTTCTGGTGGAGACTGCCATGTCCTGGCTCCCAGAGGCTGTTCGATCCCCCTGCACCTGCCGTGCTGACGATCATTCTGGGCAGTGGCCCACCTGGCTTGGCAGACCGTGGCGAGGGGGCGACGGACCGGCCAGTGTGCATGCGAATGTCGTGGCTGCGTGTGCAAACAGCGTGGGAAGAGCTCGTTACAACGGACGTCAGTGACGCTAGAGAGCGTAGAGCCTGCTACGTGGGAGCACTGCCAGACTGGCCCAGTGCCGTGCCCCGTGCCGCCCAGGATCCTGTCTTCAGCAGTGACCCGAGGAAAGCGCACGAATCCCCAGAGCAGATGACCAGGGAATGCCCTGCCCGTGAAGGAAGCTTCTCCCACCAGACCAGCCGCACTTAGCGCCCGGCGCCTGCCCGGCAGCTGGAGCAGAGCACGCGGGGCCCTCTGCTGACGAGGTGCCGGGGGCCGTGTCCTGCCTGGGGGTGTCTGAACATGGAGATTGGCCACCCGCTGCCTGGAACGCGCTTTCAGCATTGCCAGCCAATGAGAAAATGCACTGACGGGTCCCCTCCGCTGCGGCCGGGGGCTTCCAAACCAGGGGAGGAGGCTGCAAAGGCCAAGCGTTAACCTGCCTCCTCCCACCCGGTTATTTCTCCCTCGCACGTGCCCTTCTGCCCTTCTCAGAACTGGGGAGTGGGTGCGAGAGGGACGGCTGGGCCCCGCACATCGTCCGTGCGCACGCGGAAGTGTGTGTGCTCACGACGTGCGCGTGTTTGTGCGTCTGTTCCCATGTGATGTGTGTGTGCATACATGCGTGTTTTTCCAGCCGTGCAACAGAAAGGAGCTGGGGGAGGGAGCTGGGACCGAAAGGCTTAAATCAGCAAGGAAATGAGTGAGGAGCTCAAGGTTCACAGCGCTGCAGCACCAGGGGTGGGGGCAGAGGGTCCGGAGGGTGGTGGGGGCACCGGGGACCCAATCCAGGGCCTGACCCACTGAAACCTGGGGGAGTCTCCCTCAGCCCCGATCTGCTGCAGGAGCAGCCCCGTACGGGAATCTGCCACAGCACCTGAGTCACACGAGCCCCACAGTGTCTCAGCTCCTGAGTCACTAGTGAGGCGCATTTGAAAATCCCACCCTCCAGCTGCTGCTTATTTTCACGTCTGCTGTTGGTTTCCCCCACCTCCCTTCCCCGCCCCCGTCTCCGGGCATCGATCTGCACCCGCCGCCCCCTTCGCACGGCACTGCCCACAGGCAGGTCACCACGGGCCGGGAGGGCTGAGCTAAGCCGGGCCTGGGTCTCCACGATGTGTGTCGGGGCTGGGCACGAGCCGGGTAAGAGCCTCGGGCTCTGGCCCCTTCCTGAGCCGGTCACCGGCCAACGTCCGTAACAACAGTCATATCGTTCGTGTTGCTGCTGATGGTGATTAAAGGGCACGGTCTGGTTTCCTTTGTCCCCCCACCCAGTCCCTTCCCACCTCTGAGCACGTGTCAGCCTGTCACTTCCCCTCCCCCCCCCCCCCAGGAGCAATGGGTTCTGTCCCCCTGCCCCCTTTTGTTCCCAGAGAGGGAGTTCCCAAGGTGACCCCTTGGCCTCACATCTCCCTCCCCAGGGCCAGGACTGCACAGCGGGGCGGGGGGGGGAGCACCCACTTCCCCAGGGTGTTTTCGGCCTTTGGCCAGAGTTTCACCATCGTCCCCGCCAGCATCGTGAGTGAGTGTGAGTGCCTGTGACTGAGGATGGGCCGGCATGTCCGTGAGTGTGCACGAGTGTGCACGAGTGCGTGCACGTCTCTGCGTGCCGTGGCAAATGCGCAGCCGTCCTGCCGTCATTTCCATCCCCCCCCCCGCGGACGCTCTTTGGGGAACCCCGTGTCCCACCCCGTCTCTGTGACTCCCCTCCCCGGCCGTCCCAGGTGCAGGGATGGAGGGGAATGACCCCCTGGTTGCCCCCGCGGCGCCCAGCCTCTCTTCCCCTTGCTCCCGGACACCCCTGGCTCCTCCGTGGGCCAGAAAGACGTTCTGTGGGATGCGCAGGGGCGGGGGCGCAGCGGGGGCTTCGTCTCAATGTCGCAGGCCCCTCTGCCCAGCAGCTGCACCCCGGTCTCTGCTGGACACAGCTCTGCACCCCTCCCCCTTTGGAGACCAGCCCCAGGAGCTCCAGCCCCTCTGGAAGGCTCCTGACGGGAACGGGGGGTGCTGGGCAGAGCGTCTGGAACATGTGCAGCCCCCATCAAAGCCTCAGGCGAGCCCCCGCCCGGCTCCCCCCGCGGAAGGCAGCGAGCGCAGAGCCTTGGCCCGGCTCCCCGGGATTCTTCTGTTATTGTTTTTGCTCCATCGCGTCCCTCTTCCCGTCTCACTTGCCAAAAATCTGGTGTTGCTGCCGGCTCCAGATGCTCCCAGGGCTGGGTGCTAAGTGTGTGCGGGGGGGAGGGGGAGGCAGAGCCAGGCCCCATGTGCACGGCCAGTAGGGGGGCAGGGGACACACACACACACTGCCACTCTCTCTCTCACACACACGCACACACACTGCCACACACACACACACACTGCCACTCACACACACACACTGCCACTCTCTCTCTCACACATGCACACACACTGCCACTCACACACACACACAAACACAGACACACACTGCCACTCTCTTTCTCTCACTCTTGTTTTCTCACACACACATATACATTGCCCCTCACACACATACACACACTGGCCCTGACAAACACCCCCCCCCACACACACACTCTCTCTCTCTCTCTCTCTCTCTCTCACACACACACACACACACACACACACACACACACACACACACACACACACACTGCCCCTCACATGCACACACTGGTGCACTTCCCCTCACACTTGCAGAGTGCTGCCATTGCCTCACCGCACGCACCTCCATCCACCCACACCCGCTGGCCCTCACACACAATCATTCACACACACATACAATGACTTCTGTGCCCTCACACAG
Organism: Mauremys mutica; assembly: GCF_020497125.1. Lineage (NCBI taxonomy): Eukaryota > Metazoa > Chordata > Testudines > Geoemydidae > Mauremys > Mauremys mutica. The sequence continues at coordinate 7,965,917 of NC_059095.1, forward strand.
ATTACTGCACCCTCCCACCTGTTCTATGCACTCTCATGCACACACACACTAGCTCCTGCACACACACGCTCCAATGCCTGAACTCTGTCACGCACACTGACTCCCTCACCCACTCATATTCCTACACCCGCCTGCACACACACAGCCCCACCCCCTCACACAAATGTGCTCCTGCTCCCTCACAGACACACAGAAGGGGGTGCAGGGTAGCATTAGCCATCCCATAATGACCAGTGTGACTCAGTTTCCTCCCCCCTCCCGCCGTAACATGGGAATGATGAGACCTCGCACAGAGTTGGGCGAATGAATCCATTATTGCTGTATTCACTCATCAGTGTCATTAATGAATGTAATTCATTAACCTCTTAGCCCAGTCTTGTCAGAAAATGGAGCTAGGTGGGAAGGTTTTTCATTGGAAAGTGCCAGTGCGTCGAAACCAAGAATGTCTGTGGAAAAGGGCCGCTTTCGCTACATTTTTCAACCTGGAAAATTTTCGGGGGAGAAAAAAATAGTTTCAAAATTGGTGAAGCGTTTCCTAGAGCCATTTTCAACCCGAAAAATCCCAGTTTTCCCCTTTGGCACGACCTGTCAGTTCAAAATTTCAGCTAAAGAAAAGTCTTTTAAAATCAAAAAAGGTTGCAAGCAAAACGAAACATTTTGAAACTATCCGAATAAAACATTTTAATTGACCATAAGCAAAAAAAAAAAAAGTTTTATTTTTTTATTTTCAGTGGGTGAACATTTTTGAGATGTCACGTGTCCATCAAACTTACGGGAAACTTTTTTGGATTTCTCGTAAGTTTTCACTGGACAGGAGCATCATTCCCCGGCCAGCTCTGTCTGAAAGACGCTCTGTGGACAGAGAAGTGGAACGTACCCTGCGCCCACACATGCTCATTTCAGCTGGCCTGCTCCAGCCATTGCCTGCCGTGGGGCTGTGCCCACGTACACTCCCCAAGGACCACGGGCGGCGGCAAATTATCGAATGACCTTGACCAGTTGCAGGGACAAGCGTCCCCCTCGTCTCCTGTCTGCGCAGGCGTGACCCACCGGGGGGCCCAATCCTGGGAGCTGCTGAGTGCCCTAGGGTGACCAGATGTCCCGATAAAATCGGGACCCTCCTGATATTTAGGTGTTTGTCTCGCGTCCCGACTGATCTTTGTCTCGATATTTCGTGTTACTCTTTTTTTTTCTCCGCCGGCGACCCCCAAAGACATCCCAGGATTGGGCCCGCATCCCTAGCGCCATATCGTGATCCCTCCCCAGTAGGCTGCAGCCTGCCCCCCTCTCTGGCCTGGGCCATTTCTCCCTGCCAGGAGCTGGGCCCAGCCTGCTTTGACGCGCGAGGAACACGGCAAGCCGGGCTCCTGTCAGGGGGCACGGTGCAGATTTCGCATCCCCCCCCGCCGGATCCCGAGCCCGCTGTGAGGTTGCTAGGCGTGTTGCTAGGCGAGCGGTCGTCGAAGTGTGGGCAGTGGCCAAGCGGCAAGAAATCCAGGCCACACTTGGCTGCCTGTTCCAGCTGCCGCCGGGGTGGGTGGGGTGGAGGTAGCAGGCCAGGTGCTTTCCCGCTTCAAATCACAATCCCGCCCCACCACAGCGCCCGTCACTGCTGCATCTGGGCACCCATATTTTGCCCCTCTCTACCACCCTTTTCTCCCCCCAAAAATCTCTGTGCAAAATCATTTACCTTCAAACACCCCTGGTGGGGCAGAGCAGTATGGTCAGCCCCAGGTTGTGGATGGGGAAACTGAGGCACAGGGGAGAGCCTCACCCCAAGCCAGTCAGTGGCAGAGCTGGGAACAGAACCTCGGAGTCCTGGAGCCTAGCTCTGTACAGCTGAGGAGGGGGCGAACAGGAAGATATGAGTTCAGTTCTAGCCTGGGTTATGCTCTGAGGCTCAGACCCTGTGTGAATGAAACCCTGGATGCCCGTGGGCGCCGGATCAGACTCCGAGCTGGCTGCTGTGCGAGGGGCTGTGTGGCCGCGTGCGGCCGCAGCACGGACAGACCGGGGCTGAGGCCTGCACTGGGAAGCAGGAGCAGATGGGGCTCCAGTACTTTGAAGTGTTCACTTAAGGGTCTTTTCTCTCCGGAGCGGTTCCCCGAGCAGACCCGCTCCCCGCGGGCCGGGGGCAAAGCAAACGCCTCACAAACGCTCGCTGCTATTTTTAGTCCAGCTTCTGGAAGAAGGAGAAACAAGAATCCAGGATCCTTTGAACGTTACGGGTTTAACAGCAGCCTCAGCCATGACGAGCCGTGGTCCCTTGGCCCAGGCTGGTGGTGATGCCCACCTAGGGCACTGCTGCTCCCTGGCTTCAGGACTGTGCCCCCCCCGATGCCTACACATCGGCACGCTCACGTGTGCACACACATACGCACAGACGTATACACATCGCTGACGTGCAAACATGCGTGTATCTATGCACCTGTCTGCACGCACACAGCCACAAACCACCCTGCTCTTCCACTCCCTTCGCAGCACGTCAGCTCCAGAACCGCCGGACAAGAGGGCTGGGGCAGCCGAGCGTGTGGCTGGAGAACAGGCCTTTTGCTGGGAGGGGATCAGCCAGAGGGTTCCGGGGCTCGGTTCAGAGAAGCCCCCCAAAGTCGGGACACCCTCTTAGAACCTTAAGCCCGAACCCCGTGAGTCTTCAACACCACCTCCCCGCCCACGGCTGGGAGAACAGGTTGTTTCACAAGCGCTCCAGTCTGTCTCACTCCCCGAGGGATATATATTTATCCAGCCATGAAAAGGTTAATGGCCTGGGTGTCTGTTGCACAGGGACTAATCGGACCCGCCGGAGCCTGCTGGGGCTAGAAGCGTCTGGGCACCATCAGCAGGTTGTGGCAATGAACAGGCCCCACTTTGGTGAGGGGCTGGGTGGCCACGATCCTTAAAGGTATGTTGGTGCCTAACTCCCCTTGGCTCCGTACAGGGAACCTATGGTGACGACGGACAGATGGATGGGTTCAAAGATGATCCACCGCAGGGCGAAATGGTCTCACCCAAGCGGCGTGGGTGGTGTTTACATCGGTGAAGAAACCTTTAGAAGCCAGAGCTGTCATTCAGCTGCTTCTTAGGAGAAACCCCCTTACTCTCCAGCCTCCATATCCGTCCCCCCTGCTCCCCTGCCTGGAATTAAGATTCTGAATATTCACCGTCCCGGATGGAGTGTCGCCAATTCCAAGCAGGTATTTTCCGACTGAGCGCCTCTCTCTGACAGCCCGATATGGATTTATACCCACCGAAGGCGAAGAGCGAGGTAATACGCTGACCTTTCAGACCCGCAAGCAGCTGGCAAATCTGTATCATCCGCCCTGAAAATGTCGCGGGGAGCGCGCTGAGAATGGATGGAGCCAGCTGCCGAGACACGAGGAAGAGGTTGGATTTCGGAGCTGGAGGGAGAGGGGGGGCGGCCCTGGCTCTGGCTCTGCACCTCCCTTGCGGTTCTGGGGAGCGTCTCAGGGATACAGCCACGGGCAGCACCAGGGGAAGAAGCTTCCTCCGCTTTGTCTGAGCTGGGTGGATCACAGAATCATCGAATCACAGAACCAGAGGGCTGGATGGGATCTTAAGGGGGTCACCTAGCCCAGCCCCCTGCGCTGAGGCAGGACCAAGTCAACCTTGACCAGCCCTGACAGGGGTTTGGCCAACCTGCCCTTAAAAACCTCCCGTGCCGGGGCTGCCACAACCTCCCTTGGGAGCCTGCTCCAGAGCTTCACTCCCCTGAGAGTTACAAAGTTTTTCCTAACATCTCCCTTGCTGCAGATGAAGCCCATTGCATCTTGTCCTGCCTTCCGTGGATCAGCTCATGAGATGCCCAGGGCCTGAGACCCGTTCGATCCTTGGGGACTCCTCACAAAGCTGCCAGTGGTGATGCTGAAGACCATCCCACTGCGAACTAGCAGGAATCCAGTGTCTGAGCCACCCTGCAGGCAGCAGGCGCTGGTGACTTTCAAGCACTAGCTTTGAGCTGCTGATCTCCAGGTGAAAGGCTCTGCGGGCCCCCGCAGCCTCCAGAAACACCGATTGCTGACACTGAAATTGCCGACAATGTTATTCAAGCTCAGTGACGCGTCTCATGGCACAAGTCCTGCTTCCCTAGTGGCTGGCGTCCTGCTGGGACTGTGGGTGCCGGGAAAAGACCTTGATTCAAATGCCCAGGTTGGGCAACACTCGAGGGTGGGAGGTGGGTTCCAGGCATGAAGCTGGGACCCAGGTTCACATTTCCACATCACCAAACTTGGGTGTTCTGGTTTAGTCCTAAAATAGGGGGCTAATTGCAGAACTCACCCTCAGAGGGGGTTCCATTCCAGGGGGTGGGCACCGCCTCTTGCAAAGATGGGGGTTAGATCTGAAGGTGAGTTCAGGTAATAAGCACCTGAGGGATCAGATCCAGGGTTTTCGCCAGGGCCACTCTGAGTTTTCACCACCAACGGGCACGGCTCGTTTTCCTCCTTTTCCAAATCTATTTTCACACTTTGCAACTGGGTGGAGCTCAGACCCCGCCCTGAGAGGTGCGTTGTTGGATGTTCTCCTGTGTCTTGGGTGTGTGTGTGTGTGTATGATTAGCCTGTGATGTGGGTGAGGCTGTGTGCATCTGCGATGAGCTGCAAAGCGTGTGTTGCTCTGTGTGTGTATCTGGGATTAGTTGCGATGTGTTTGTTGCTGTGCGTGTCTGGGATTAGCTGTGATGTGTGTGGCCAGAATGAGCTGCGGTACGTGTGTTGTGTTTTCTAAGGTGCTGAAAAACAGCCCCACTCTTACAGTCCTGGGGGTCCCTCCCAGCAGGAGACACTGGCCAGCCAGTTTCTGTTGTGGACTTGCCGGGGTAAGACCCAGCTGCTGTGTATTTAGGAGCTACCTTGTCTCTGCAGCAGCAGAATATCCTTCCCCCACAGCGGGTGCCCTTCAAGGACCCTGACATGTTCGGGTGACAGTGATTGATTGGATAGGCTCCGGGGGCTGCGGCTGACGCCGAGGGCAGAACGGCTGGAAATGGGACGGGCCAGGAAGCTAGGACAGAGTTTGTGGAGCGTGGTGGGAGGCAGCGGAGCGTGGCGGAAGGAGCCGAGGCTGAAATCAAAGCTCGTAGCTGGGGGGCGTGATGGGAGGCAGGGGAGAGGCCGGGGGCCATGCCACACACCACTGATCAGTGTCAGTCTGGCCCTCCTGAGAGGTGAAGGCCCCTGTATTAATAGGGATAAAAGGTATCCCACGGTCTCCATCCTGCTGCCCAGCACTGGCCCACCCCGCGCATGGGTGGGGGGACTCTCCTGCTTCCTCGCTGGCTGCTCCGCGTCTGACCCCGTGTATCTAAAAGCGGCGAACCAGATCTCATCAGGAATCACATCTCGCCTCCGCCGCTCCGTTCCCCTCTCCCCCTGCGCTGGTTTACGATTTAGCAGCTCTCCCGCCGGCTGGGCTTGGAGCGCCGGGCGAGGCTGCGACGCGGAGCGCCTGCTTTCGAGCTGGAGCGTGCTGCGGGAGCAATCAGCCACGCGGCCGGTGGATGGAGCAGAGATTTTTCCTGAGCGTGCGGAGAGGCCGGTTGATGTGCTCGGAGCCTGGCCCCGGCTTGCGTTCCTGGTGTCCTGCTCCAGTAATGTCCTGGGCCAAACCGGGTGTCTCCTGGAAGCTGGCCCCTGCTCGCCAGTTCTCCTACCACACGGCGGGTGCAGGTGGAGTTCAGGGCATGGCTGCCAGGAGCTAGGCCTGGGCCTGGCCATGCAAAGTGGAGTCATGGCTTCAGCCTACAGAGCACGGCTTGCGCACACGACGGCTGAGGCCGGAACCAGAGAACCTCCGCAGGGAAAAGCACCAGCCTCGATCGCTCAGCTAAAGCTATAGCGCCTCACGGCATCGGGGTGGGTGGGGGGCGGGATGGGTCACACACACTGGACAGCGGGTTAGGTGGACTGGGTCGCCTCCCAGCTTCCTATGCTGGGTGGGGGCACGTCGGGCTCTCTGCGGCGGAGATTCCACTACAAGAAGGATGTGGAAAAATTGGAAAGAGTCCAGCGGAGGGGAACAAAAATGATTAGGGGCTGGAGCACATGACTTACGAGGAGAGGCTGAGGGAACTGGGATTATTTAGCCTGCAAAAGAGAAGAATGAGGGGGAATTTGATAGCTGCTTTCAGCTACCTGAAAGGGGGTTCCAAAGAGGATGGATCTAGACTGTTCTCACTGGTGGCAGATGACAGAACAAGGAGCAATGGTCTCAAGTTGCAGTGGGGGAGGTCTAGGTTGGACATTAGGAAAAACTTTTTCACGAGGAGGGTGGTGAAGCACTGGAATGGGTTCCCTAGGGAGGTGGTGGAATCTCCTTCCTTAGAGGTTTTTAAGGCCTGGCTTGACAAAGCCCTGGCTGGGATGATTTAGTTGGGTTTGGTCCTGCTTTGAGCAGGGGGTTGGACTAGATACCTCCTGAGGTCCCTTCCACCCCTGAGGTTCTGTGGTTCTATGATTCGGTTCTGCCAGCAGATCTGGGCGCTCCCAGCCTGCGATCATGTGGTGGGATACGGCAGATCCACCGGGGACTGCCTGGGCACCAGTCTTAGCTACCACGATGTCCCCGCTTTCCATACTGGGCCAGTCTGACACACAGTCCTGAAGCGAACAAACCCTCAAGGGGCCAAAGCCGTCCCAGGGGTAACTCCACTGACTTCAGCAGATTTACAGCCTGGGCGCTCCGGGCACGGGACGTCGGTGGTGACGGGGAGGCGGCAGTGACGGCATGGGAGACGCGTCCGGATGGAGCGAGCGAGGCTCAGGCACTGGGGGGGGATGGGGGGGAAGAGCTGGGTGTTACTATTATAATTGTGGGTAGCAGGGCGGAAGGGCTGGTGGGGGTAGAGGTGTGGGGTGTACGAGGGCTGGAGCCATTGGGGGTTCAGAGTGGGGGGTGCTCTGGGAATGCATCTGTGCAGTGAGGGGTTGTGTGGGTTGTGCCTTCCCCGCAGCCAGGTGCGTCAGGCGGGGGCGTGAGCCGGGATCTTCGCTTCCCTTCGCTGGAACCCAACCCCGGGTCCCTGCCCCAGCACATTTGCTATCACGGGCCCATGTCTCACAAGCAAACAATATGACTCAAAGGGTAATTACCACTGGCACTTATCGACGTTCATTACGCAAATGCAGGAGGCAAATTAATTAACGGCTGGATGAAGCCTCCTCCGTCGGCCCTGCGGCCCCTTCGCCTGCCCCAGACCCTTATCTCAGGCAGAAATAAACTGCCTTGTGCTCCAGTCTTGTTAGGAAGGGATTTTATAGGCCGTTATCTGATGAGCTCTGTGGCTCAGGAGATCCGGCTCTTCGTGTTTCCAGCCTCTGCTTCCTCCAGCCGCTGGCGTGGAAGGCAGGGCTCCAGCGTGTGGCTCAGATAAGGAGATGCCTTCTTTTTTATTCCGTCTATCGCTTCCTCCCCTGGCTGGCTCAGCAGTCTGAGCATCCGCGTGGAGCTAGGTAGCCACCCCGCAAACACAGATTCAAATCCCCTCCCCGCCCCCCCGGGGCTCATCAGCCTTTCGTCTGTCCAGGACAGATAAACTGAGCTCTGTGCGGTTTGCTGCACATGGGGCTTTTAAATGCAGCCGCCTCCTTGGCTCCGCGTGGGCATCCCTGCAGAATAGGACGCCTGGGCAAAATGTCCTTCCTTGCTGGACGTTGTGCTTCGGCCCAGAGGAGGCTGCATTGCTCTGGCGTCACACGGGGATGCAGAGAGTAGATGCCTGGATTCCACGGCCAGAGGGGACCATTGCGTTTGTCTCGTCTGACCTCCAGTTTAACATGGGCCGGAGAAATTCCCCAGAAAATAAAGTGCTTTGGGATCAGTGATGCAGACACATGCAACTATTGAAGCCTCCCATCCCCCCAGCAGCGACTGTGGTTCTGCTTCACCTGGCAGCCGGAGGCTCTTTCTACTCCACCGGTAGTGCCCCATCCCCTTATCTCTGTGCAGGGAAACACTCCCCTGTGCCTTAGTTCCTGCTGCTCAGCTTGTCCCCTCCGTGCTTCCAAAACAGCTTCCTCTTCCCAGGCTATTTATCTGGCTCTGGGACTGATTACTAGTTAGCAGCCTGCTGGCCGGACTCCTCTGCTGACCCGCAAACAAACGCGGTCGCAAGTGACAGGAGAGTCCCAGTGAGTCTGTGCCCATAACGCAAACCACCAGCCTCAAAGGGCCGAAGCCGTCCCGGGGGTAACTCCACTGACTGACGGTCTGCTCAGGCGAGGCTCAGACCTGGACTGGGAGGGGGGGACGTCGGGGGGAGCGGGGGCAGGACTGGAATCACTGCAGAGCCAGACCGAGGTGTGGGGGCCGGGGCCTGGAAAAGTCGGAGGAGCAGTGAGGATGTAAGGGGTCGGTGTGCATGGCTGAGGATGTGATTGGCAGTGAGAGGTCACGGGAGCGCGTGCGCACACTCGAGGAAGGCGTGTGCGGGGCCATGTGTGCGGGGCTGGGTGCTGTGGGAGCCTGGGTGCCTGTGTCAGTAGGTGTGTGCACGTTTGGGGGTGTGATTGTGTGTGTATTAGTGTGCGCGGGTGTGTTCACAGGCGCGGGCAGGTCGGGGCCGATGTGCTCAGCCCCATGGCACAGGCTGTAGGACGGAGACAGGCTGATTACTCCCGGCAGGGACGGTTTGGAACGTTTCCCTGTTAGCCAGGCCTTGCCTTATGCCCCCATGCAGCAGCTGGGAGCCCGGCCCCCGCGGCCCTGCCCACAAACGCCGCTAGAAATGAACGACCCCGTCGGCTGAGCGGTGTGTCGCTTGCTATAGCGGATTTACAATGGCGCCACTGGCTAGCTCCTGGAGACCGCTAGGGTCTGTCCTGACTGCCAGGGAGGTGGAGCTGTGCATGGAAGGCAGATAACCAGGATGTCCCATGTGCACTATCCCCCCATCTCTGACGTCCCGCCCCTACCCCACTCCTTCCACCCTCCCTCTCCTTCTCCTAGCTGGGGCCTCTGCAGTCTACAGCCAAGCGCCCCTTGCAGCCAGATCCCTTCATGCCCAGCCTCGCAGCAGAAAGCAGGGAATCACGCTGCCTTCATCCATTGACTTGGAGGCTGTTTGAAGCACTAGGAAACTCCCCCCCGCCCCCCCGCGCCAACCCATCCCTGGTTTGCCAAGACAATTGCCGGCGACGTGCCGCTATTGCCGCCTTCTGCTGGGCGAGCGCTGAGCGCCAGCCGCCGCCCACCCGTCGGAGATCGCTCGTCTCCCTCCCGTCCCATCGATCTTCTTTAATAAGAGGATGCCTTCAAAAGGGGCCTTTAATAGTCTGAAGAAAACAATGTGATTTGGCTGCAGCGTATGATGATTTATTATCGTTAACATGGAAGCGGTTGCAGAAGAGCGGGCTTCAAATGGATTAAATAACATCGGAACAAGCTCCAGCCGACAAGACGCGGCTGGAATTGTATTTTATCTCGCCCAGCCAGCCTGAATTATTATTAACTTAAAGGGGGATCCCCCAGGACTTTGTTTCTCCGTAGTAATGAAAAGCCTCCCAGAAAACGGAGGCAGGGTTTGGCAGCTGGGGATGGTTCGCGGCAGGGGGAGGCACCGCGTGGCGGGTTGGGCTGGGTTGGTTCGGCCATGGCAGTTTGCCTGAGCCAGCAGGTGGCGTAAGGCAGAATCTGGCCCAGTGGGTCCCAAACTTTAATAGCCCGTGAACCCCTTTCACTAACACGTCAAGTCTCGTGAACCCCCTTCTAAAAATGAATATTGCCAGGGGTTTTCTCCTTTACCTACGACTAAATTATAAAAGCAGTGATCTTGGAAATAGAAAATTTGTTTTTATGACATGCTTATTACACACTAGTTAGTATTAATTATTCTTTATCGTCACAGTATTTGTATTACATTATGAAAACGGCGACACTCTTCCAAGATCTCACTTTCGTCGCTTGTATCGGTTGGAATAAGCCTGTTCTAAGACAAGGCTCCTATGTTTCATCAAGGAGGATCAGATGGGAAACAGCAGGAAAGGATTTAAGAAGCCAACTCAAAGATTTCCTCCTCCACAAGCATTCAGGTCTTGAGCGGTCCAGGCAAACAACGCACGTTACAACAAAGCTTCAACTTGTCCTTCGTAATAATTTAAAAAACAAGACTAGCTGCCTATTTCGTTTTAAAAACAGCAAAATATATTCACCTCCCTTTCCGTTTCTTCTGAGGAGGCTTGAAGTTTAAATCTCCTCCCTGCGATAGATGCTTGCTTTGATCCGCTCAGCTCTTGAAAGTCCAGGGGCTGCTGGCCTGGTGCTGCCCAGGGTCCCTAGGGACAGCTCTGTCCACCATTAGGGAATTTTTTCCTGAGAACCCCCTGTAATATTTGGGGTTCACGAACTCCAGTTTGGGAACCACTGATCTAGCCCCTTTAGAGGGAGTGGGCTTATGTGCTTTGCCCAGAGACAGGGAAAGAGCCTGTGGCCGAAGGGAGACCAGGGACTCAGGAGTGGAAGGAAAACAGCAGGAATCCAGCTGGCTGGGGTTGAGGAGAAGACACTGAACGGGGAGAGGGCTGGGCTGGGATCAAACTCCTCCCCCTGGAGAAGCAGAGGACCACCATGCACCCGAGGAAAGCTCAGGAACCTGGAGAGCGAGTGCCCCTCTCTCCCCAGGGCTGGGATGTGCTGGGAAAGTCCACAGCTACCCAGTCTGCCACGACTCTAGTAGGCAGGTAGTGTGGACCAGTGGGAAGAACTTCGGACTGGGCACCAGGAGAACTGAGTTTTGTTCCCATCTCTGCTGTGTGACTTTGGACACGTCGCTTCCCTTCGTTACAATGACTCAGGAAAACGTTCAACAGCAACTACTAACGTCCGACATTTTCAAATCAGCGAGTCCGGGCGACTTGCACCCAAGAGTGTTGAAAGAACTGGCTAAAGAGCTCTCCAGACTGTTCACTGCTGATTTTTAATCACAGAATCATAGAAATACAGGGCTGGAAGGGACCTCGAGAGGTCATCTAGTCCCACCCTGTGCACTGCGGCAGGACTAGCCCTGGCAGGTGTTTTTTCCAACCTGGTCTTAAAAACCGTCCATGATGGAGTGGAGGTTCTACAACTCCCGGGAACGTATTTAACTCTCCGGAGAGTCAGAAATCACTTGTGGAACACCGGGGAAATTCCAGACGAAAGCTAATGCGGTGCTAATAGTTTAAAAGGGCAAACAACATTGATCCCAGGAAAGATAATGGAGCGACTGATACCTGACTTGATTAATAAAGAATGAAAGGAGGGTAGTGTAATTAATGCCAATCAATACGGGTTTATGGGAAACAGAGCCTGTCAAGCTCCCTTGATATCATTTTTTGGTGAGACTACAAGTTTGCTTGACAAAGGGCATAGTGTGGTATCCTGAGCCACGTGTGAGGCATATGGCACCGCGTGACATTTTGATTAAGAAACGAGAAGGATTCAAAATCAAAACGGCACACGGTAAATGGCTGACAAACCGGCTAACAGACAGGTCCCACACAGTAATTATAAACGGGGAATGCTCGTGGAACAGGCGTGTTCTAGTGGCGTTCCGCGGGGATTGTGTCTTGGCCCTTTGCTGTTTAATATTTGTATCAATGACTTGGAAGGAAACAAAAGCGTCGCCGATCGAGTCTGCAGGTGACACAAAGATTGAGGGAGCGCCGAATAATGAAGCGGACAGGTCACTGATACAGAGCGATTTGGATCGCTTGCTAAACTGGGTGCAAGGAAACGATATGCGTTTCAATATGGCTAAATGTGAGATCATACATCTAGGAACAAAGAATGCGGGACATACATACAGGACAGGGGACGCTATCCCGGGAAGCAGCGACTCTGAAAAAGATTTGGGGGGTCTTGGTGGACAATGCACTCCCAGTGTGACGCTGGGGCTGAAAGAACTAATGTGATCCTCGGATGCATAAACAGAGGAATCTCAAGTAGGAGTTGAGAGGTTATTTTTCCCTGCGCGTGGGGAGGTGTTGGTGCAACCAGTGCTTGAACACTCTGTCCAGTTCTGGTGTCCACACTTCAGCAAGGATGTTGCAAATTTGGAGAGGGTTCAGAGGAGAGCCACGAGACTGATTAAAGGATGAGAAAGCCTGCCTTATAGTGAGAGACTGGAGGAGCTCAATCCATTTAGCTTAACATTGAAAAGATTAAGGGGTGACAGTCTATAAGTACCTACGTGGGGAAGAAAAATTCGATAAGAAAAGCCTCTTTAATCGAGCAGACAACAAGATCCAGTGGCTGGAAGCTGAAGCTAGACAAATTAAGAATAGAAATAAGGTGCACATTTTTACGTGAGGGTAATTAACCATTGGAACAACCTACCAAGGGCACGAATTCTCTGTAGTAACTCAGAGCCTCCCCACCTAGTGTCCCATCACCGCAATAGCTAAGGTGCCACAAGTACTCCTGTTCTTTTTATGTTCCCCTTGACTTCTATAGGAGCGGGATTACCAACTAGACCTGCTGATAATACCACTTCCATAGGTGCTTTCACTCCGGGCCTCTCAAAGTACGAGCCAGCCCCATGGCGTAGGGAGGGATCGGCAGGTGCGTCTACACTGCAGTGAGACACCCGTGGCTGGCCCAGTTTGCGGAGCTGTTCTATTGCAGCATAACTGTTCTGGCTCCGGCAGCCCGAGATCTGGGACCCTTCCTAGGGGCCTAGGCTGAAGCCTGCACCCAGATAGCTACACCCAGCCATGGGCTTTTAATTGCAGTGCAGACATACGCTCAGAGGCTCAAGGAGAAGGGAAGTGACTTGTCCGAACTCACAGCACAGCCAGGATTAGAACCCCGGTCTCCCACCCACTAGGCCACACTGCCTGGGCATTAGAACATCCAGCCGCTGTAGGTCCAAGGTGGGTGTGTGCCCATTTTTCTCAGCTAGTTCAACAGCAGCGGGGGAAGGTCTTCTGGCCTGTAGAGGAAACTCATCCCTCTGCAGACTGCCGGCTCGCAGGCTTAGGCACCTGAGTCAGCTTAAGTGGGATTCAAGATGGGGGGAGCTGGCCCTGGCAGCTGGATCTTCGCCTGGGGGTGAATTTCATTCGGCAGGAGGCGGCGGGAGCAAGCTGAAAAGGCAGCCAGCGACCACCAGGGTGGAGAACTTAATTCTGTTGATGAAACAAAAAAGAAAAAGCAGCAATTGGTCATTAAAATTCATGAAACCCATTAACAGAAAACATAAAGTAATGTGGAGCTCCTTCCGGCTGATGACAAAGCTGGGGAATTAGGTATTCATTACAGCTCAGAACATTTGCAAACTTTGTGCTTAAATCGCCATGATCAGCCCCATACTCCATCTGGGTGACTTGGTAATGCAGGGCTCCTGGTTAACTCCCGCCGTGCCGGACAGCAGGGCAGGGACAGGAAGGAGGGGGTCGGCCAGGACTTGCGGTCGCTCTGCAGTGGCTCTGATGGGGACCGGAGGAGCCTGGCGGTTGGATCCAGGAGGCTCTGTTCTGTGGGTGCTAAGAAGGGCAGCACCAGCTCTCCCTGGTGTCAAGGGCAAGTTAGCAGTGAGCATCAGCGGGAGTTGGTTTGGGTCTAATACAAACCGTCCCTGTGGCTCAACGGGCCCCTGGGGTCGCTGCCGGGCATTCCAGAGGGGTGGGAGGGTGTGGGCCTGTGGTCATCTGCTGCAAGGAAGCTTGTGTCAGTGCATTATTATGCATTATTTGTATTGCAGTAGCACCTAGGAACTCGTCATGGAGCAGGGCCCGGTTGTGCTAGGTGCTGTACAGATATAGAACAGACAGTCCCTGCCCCATGGGGCCTCCAATCTACCTGTGCTGGGGTGGAGCCACCCCTCAGCTCCCAGGAGAGAGGAGGCACAAGTTACTTCTGCTCTGTCCCTGGCTGCACTAGGGGGAATTCAGGCACTAGAGAGAGAATCATAGGCCTGGTCTACACTAAAAAGGGGGTTCGAATTAGGGTACGCAAATTCAGCTACGGGAATAGCGTAGCTGAATTCGAAGTACCCTAATTCGAACTACTCACCCGTCCAGACGCGGCGGGGTCGAACTCCGCCGCTCCCCCATCGACTCCACCACCGCCGTTTGCAGTGGTGGAGTACCGGAGTCGATCGCGGCGCTTCCGGAGTTCGAACTATCGCGTCTAGATCAGACGCGACAGTTCGAACTCCGAGAAGTCGAACTCACCGCGTCGACCCGGACGGTAAGTGTGGACTAGCCCATAGAATCATAGAATCTCAGGGGTGGACGGGACCTCAGGAGGTATCTAGTCCAACCCCCTGCTCAAAGCAGGACCAAACCCAACTAAATCATCCCAGCCAGGGCTTTGTCAAGCCGGGCCTTAGAAACCTCTAAGGAAGGAGATTCCATCACCTCCCCAGGGAACCCATTCCAGTGCTTCACCACCCTCCTAGTGAAAAAGTGTTTCCTAATATCCAACCTAGACCTTCCCCACTGCAACTTGAGACCATTGCTCCTTGTTCTGTCACTAGTGCAGCCCCCAAACTCTGACCTCTCCCGCCCCCCCCCACCCCCAGGGGCCATGTGCCCCTGCAAAGGTCTGCAGTGGCTAGGGTGACCAGATGTCCTGATTTTATAGGGACAGTCCTGATTTTGGGGTCTTTTTCTTGTATAGGCTCCTATTACCCCCACCCCGCCACCCCAGTCCTGAATTTTCCCACTGGCTGTCTGGTCACCCTAGCAGTGGAGCAGGCCGGGCATGACGTCCCTTCCTTCCCCTGCACGGAGGAAGAAACGGGATCCAGGAAGAGGCACCCTTTGGGAAGGCGGGAGAGGGAGGTAGGTCAGGAGCACCGCCAGCTTTTTTGGCGCCCTAGGCGGCGGAAAGTCCCGCCCCCGAAATACGGCCCGACAGAGGCGGCGGAAGGTCCCGCCCTCAAAATACCAACGACGACCGGGGCGGCCGAAGATCCGGCTGCCGCAGTCGCCGCCTCCCAAATGTTAGTGCCCATGGCAACCGCCTAGGTCGCCTAATGGATTGCGCCAGCCCTGGGATAGGTGCCTCACCTACGCTCCCTGCGCCCCTCTGTGAAACCACCTGCGGGGTCCTCCGGGCCCTGGGCTCCTTTCCATGCAGCTTGGGGCCAAAGTCGATTGCACTCGCAGGTGCCTTAGCAGCAGCGGCTGGCAGGTGCCTTGGCACAGCTCTGTCCTTGCCCAGCGGCTAGAGGGAGAGGGCTGGCACGGGATCGGGGTTTGAAGGCTAGTGGGGCTGCTGTAGGGTGACCAGAGAGCAAATGTGATAAATCGGGATGGGGGGGGGGTAATAGGAGCCTATATAAGAAAAAGACCCAAAAATCGGGACTGTCCCTATAAAATCAGGACCTCTGGTCACCCGAGGCTGCTGGCACAGCAGCAGAGAGACAGCACGGAGCTGGAAGCAGCTTCCCGGGAAGGGGAGGGAACCAGATCCAGCAGGGACTACACAGGGTGGGGATCAGAAGCCGGGGGCTGTGTTCTGGGAGGTGACCGTGGGCAGTTTGGGACAGGGGCTGTCTGTGCAGCCCCTGGCACGATGGGGCCCGGAGGTCAGGTTGGGTGCTGTTAATAACGATTGCCAGGGCCGAGGACGTTCTCTGCAGACTCGTGGGGTTTTCGTTGCTCTCTGCTCCCATCCGAGCGGCTGAACGGCGCCCCGGACACACAGACTCTAGAAATCGGCTGCATCGGGCCTGTCCCACGCACTCAGCGCTCTGCCCCTGCTGGGTGCGGAGCCAGCACCGGGACCTTTGATCCGTGCGGAGCGAAGCGTTTTTCTTTCCTTTTTCATATATCTTTTTTAAGTTAAAAATCCACATTTCCCCCCCTCGCTGCCTGGGAACGAGTTTCACAAATCTCACAAGCTGTGGAGCGTTTCCTTCACTGTAATTAGCAGCGTTTCTGCAGGCAAATGACGGTCTGAAGTGGAAGTGGCATTTCCTTAATTAAAACAATTCGTTAGGGTGGGGTGAGAGGGAAGATAAAACGCTTCCCTCCAGGAACGGCTGTTACAGCTGAAAACCCCGACCGGAGCAACTTCTGTTTTAAACAGCGCTAATTCCATCCCCAACAATAGAAGCAGTGAGCTTCCCCGCAGCAGTGCCCTGGCCGTGTCGGCACAGACTGCAGCAGTGAGCTTCTCCGCAGCAGTGCCCTGGCCGAGACGGCGCAGACTGCAGCAGTGAGCTTCCCTGCAGCAGTGCCCTGGCCGAGACGGCGCAAACTGCAGCAGTGAGCTTCCCCGCAGCAGTGCCCTGGCCGTGACGGCGCAGACTGCAGCAGTGAGCTTCCCCGCAGCAGTGCCCTGGCCGTGACGGCGCACACTGCAGCAGTGAGCTTCCCCGCAGCAGTGCCCTGGCCGTGATGGCGCACACTGCAGCAGTGAGCTTCCCCGCAGCAGTGCCCTGGCTGTGACGGCGCAGACTGCAGCAGTGAGCTTCCCCGCAGCAGTGCCCTGGCCGTGATGGCACAGATTGCAGCAGTGAGCTTCCCCGCAGCAGTGCCCTGGCCATGACGGCGCACGCTGCAGCAGTGAGGTTCCCCGCAGCAGTGCCCTGGCCGTGACGGCGCAGACTGCAGCAGCGAGCTTCCCTGCAGCAGTGCCCTGGCCGTGTCGGTGCACACTGCAGCAGTGAGCTTCCCTGCAGCAGTGCCCTGGCCGTGTCGGTGCACACTGCAGCAGCGAGCTTCCCCGCAGCAGTGCCCTGGCTGTGACAGCGCATGCTGCAGCAGTGAGCTTCCCCGCAGCAGTGCCCTGGCCGTGTCGGTGCACACTGCAGCAGCGAGCTTCCCCGCAGCAGTGCCCTAACTCACCCAGGATGCCCTGTGAATGCCCTGGACAATCCCAGCTGCAACTCCCGGCAGCCTGAGCTCTCTCGGACCAGTGCCCCTGCCGATGACAAATCAGAGACGCGGCGCTGGTGATGTGCTCCCCGGTGGGCCGCTCTGCCGGGGCGCTGCGCATCCGACATTCCTTCTTTTCTGCCGTCCCTCTCCCTCCTAACTGCGGCTAAACAGGACTCGCCGTGGTCTCTGGAGGGCCCCGGCCTAGCACAACTGCACAGTGAGCGTGGCAGGGCCTTTCATGTCCCACTTGGGACCCTTTAGCTCTGCTGAAGGCAGAGGATGTTCCCTCAGAAGCCTGGTTTCCCCCCCCCAACGTCACCCCCTTCCCCCTGCAGCTCCCACAGGCGGGTACTTGTCAGGCGCCTGCCATCTGGGAGAAGATGAAGGCGCCACTGAGGACGGGGAGCTCTCCATTGCGCTGGTCCCCTGGTGCCAGGCTTCAAGGGTATGCAGGCTCCTTGGTTCTCCTGCCCCCCTCCCCACCAGTCTGGGGGGCCCCGACTCTGTGAGACAGGGCGGTGCAGCCCCGGGGAGGGTGGGCTGGGTTAGTGTGTGTGCGCGTGTGCAGGTGTGAGTGCACGTACGCGTGTGCGCCCGTGCAAGTGAGGCCATGCATGCACGAGTGGGTGTGTGTGTGTGTGCAAATGAGTGTGCGCGAGCGTGCCTAGGCATGGGGGAGGGGAAAGGGGGGGGGCTCTCCCTCGGGGGCGGGAGTGAACAGCCTCGCCGAGCGAGCAGTCTCCATGGGCGGCTGCTTTTCCGTCACACCGCTGAGCCCTGGTGAAACACGAGGGCGCCAGGGACTCCGGCGGAGTTAAGCCTGCATCACACCGGGGCTGAACTCGGCCTCGCGAGGCAGGTCTCCGGCTGCTCCCGAGCCGGCGAGGTCCCCGGGGAATGGGCCAGCTCGGCCTTTGATCCAGCGCGGGGAGCCAGAGGGACCTGGCCTGGCTGTAGCAGGGGGCGGGTGCGAAGGCGCCTAATTAGCCGCTGCCCAGCCAGCTCCAATCAGGGGGAACAGCTGGGGGCTGATGGAAACGGCCGGAGGATTGGCAACGCCCGCTGGCCTGGCAGGCCAAGCGCTATCAAGGCTGGGAGGGGGCAGCCAGGGAGAAGGCAGGCGGGGAGGGAGGGAGGGAGCTGGTGGTCTCCTAGCTGAAGGCTGCCCCTGCCCGTGCAGGAGGTGACTGACCCTGCAAGGTGGTGGGAGCGAGAACCTTCCCGGAATAACGACACCCGAAGCCTCTCTGAGCTTTCCTGGGGGCAGCGTGTGGGCCCCGGCAAGAGGGGCCGGACTTGAACCCTGTTACACGGACACAAGAGGGGGGGGGGGTCTCCAGAGCTTGCGGGGTGGGAATTGGATCTCAAGCGCCCTCCCATCCAGCCATGGTCCTTCCCAGGGCTCCCAGCCCTGCGCCAGCCCCTCATGATCCCCGCCCCACACCACTCAGCTGAGCCAGGAAAGCCAGCGGCCTCTATTCAGCGCCCGGCTTCAAAGCATCCTCTGCCATGTCTCATTGGGAGGCGACGCTGCCGCTCAGGTCAGCCGGGGTCGGCCTGCCCTGCCTTGGACCAAGCGCTCGGGATCTGGGCTCTTGGGATGGGGGCGAGCAGCGGCCCCCTGCTGGGATTGGGGTCATCGCTGGCTCCTGTTAGAGGCCGGATCCTGTTCCCGTTGGCATCCCCCACCCCATCGCTTCCAATAACGGGCAGCGCCCCGGCCTGTCAAATGCCGGCAAACTCTTATCCTGCCAAAGGGCAGGAAATCCCAGGCCGTGCAGACCATACCCCATGGGTGGGCCGCACCCTCATATCCCCGCTAAGCATGGGTGGGCAGTGCCCCCATAGCCCATGGCCCGTCAGTGCCCTGTTGCCTCCTGGCTAAGCAGCACCCCACACCCTCTGGCTGGGGCAGTGCCCCCACTGATGGCAGGACCCGTAGGGCCGCACTTCCCTCCCACAAAGCCACCGTCCCCTTCCCCGCCAGGAGCAGCAGCGGCAGGCCAAGCCCAGCGAGAGGAAGCTCAAGGGGGAAACACACCTGATGCGATCCCCTGGCCTAACGGCTTGAGGCAGGGCGGGACCCTGACCCCCCCACCCCCTCCCCCATGTAGCCGGTGAGGCCACTCCGCGGAGCTGGGCTCTTGGTGCAGGGGAGCAGAGGAGCCCCGGACGGGTCGCTCCAGTGTAAATATCCATGTATTAACTTAGCGACTATTTGCAGGGAGGTTGATGACCAGAACCTGGGGCGGGGTGGGGGTTCCCCGCCTAATCACAAAGACGTTAATTACGCCCATCTTGAGCTGCTGCTTCTCCAATCCCATTGTCCAGCTTGGAGAAGGTTCCCGGCCCCCCTCCCTCCTCGCTACCCCCTGCTCACCCCGATCCAGCCCGGTCCCCCATCATGCCGCCGTCATTCTCGTATCGAAAAGAGGCAACCGAACCCCATCCCCCCACCCCTTCCCCGACGCCCGCCGGAGCCGCCCGCCTTGCCAGCCCCCGCTCCGGAATGCGGCCCTGAGAGGCGGGAAGGGGCTGGATTTCCAGCAAGAGCCGGGCGGGCGGCAGAAAACCCGAGCCAAGGCTCTTCCTCTGTTTACAGCCCCAGCCCGGGCGCCGGAGCTGTGGAGCCTGTGGGCCCACAAGGAGACGAGCACAAAGGCTCCTAGCCGAGGAGGAGGGCGGGGAGAGGGCCTGAGAGAGCCCCCCTGCCTCGTGCTAGCTGAGGCTTTACTGGCCTCAACCGTATCGTCCGGAGAGGTGGGGCTGGTGCAAAAAGCCACATCCCCACTGCGCCCCACAGCTCTGCGGTGGTTGGGATCTAGGGCTGGGAGTTACAGCTCCCCGCCCAGCCCCCCCCGGCATTGCCCATGTTGTTTAGCCGGGAGCCTCCCCAGGGCGGGGAATGTGTCTCCCCTTCATCTCCCAGTGGACAGGAGTCAGGAAAACTGGGGTCTGTTCCCGGCTCTGAAACTGACTCACTTGAGTGGCCTTGGGCAAGTCACTTAGGGCAACACCTTGGAGCCGAAAGTGAGGCCAAGCCCGTCTTTAGGCATGTAAATAAGACTGGCCCGAATCTCAGAGGCCCCGCGGACCCATTGGCCTCCATGGAGTCACTCTGGCTTGACACCGTTGTAACTGAGAGTAGAATTTAGCCCAAGGGTGGGCAAACTATGGCCACATCCGGCTCTTGAGCTCTCCACACGTGCCATGGCTCCGCACGGCTCCTGGAAGTAGCAGCATGTCCCCCTTCCAGCTCCTATGTGCAGGGGCAGCCAGGTGGCTCTGCACATGCCCCCGCCTCAAGTGCAGCCCCTGCAGTTCCCATTGGCCAGGAACTGTGGCCAATGGGAGCTGCAGGGGCGGTGCCTGCAGACGGGGCAGCGCACAGAGCCGTCTGGCTGTGGCTTCACGTAGGAGCTGTGCGGGGGGGGACATGCCGCTGCTCCTGGGAGCTGCTTGAGGTAAGCACTGTCTGGAGCCTGCACCTCTGACCCCCTCTGTGCCCCAACCCCTTGCCCCAGGCCTGATCCCCCTCCTGCCCTCCAAACACCTTGGTCCCAGCCTGGAGCACCCTCCTGCACCCCTCAACCCCTCATCCCCAGCCCCACCCCAGAGTCTGCACCCCCAGCCGGAGCCCTCGCCCCCTCCCACACCCCAATCCCCCAATTTCGGGAGCATTCATGGCCCGCCGTACAATTTCCATACCCAGATGTGGCCCCTGGGCCAAAGTTTGCCCACCCCTGGTTTAGCCCCTGGACTCGATATTGGTCCATTGAGCAGTAATCGGTGGCCAGGAGAAAGGTGGCGTTTCCCAGGGCTACCCCACCGCTCCCGTTCTGCGGATGGCGCTGGGAGAAACGGGCGGGTCTCCGAGTCCCCATCCCCCCCGGTGGGAAGGGTTGGCAAATGCTGCATTTTTAACAGCAGCTGCTAGTCATGCAAAACCTACTGCCCTGCTGTGTCCGGGTACCGGGCAGCGCCCAGGGAACCGAGTGCCTAGTGGCAGGCGTCGCGAACGGAAGAGCGAGCACGAGTGTGCGTGGATCCATGCAAGCGTGCACGCCGTGTTTGCGTGCCCGGCGTGCGTGCGTGCAGTGAGCCGGTGGAATCGTGCGCGCGCGCAGGCGTACATAGCGGGGAGCCATTTAAAGACGCTTTCCTGCGGCGCTCAATAACTTCACAACCCTACAGAGACGTTCCCCAGACCAGCTTTTCACATTCCTCGCCGGTCATTTCTCACCTCCTTTTAAATGGGGCCTTTTAGTTAATCCAAGAACTGCCAATACTAATTGATTTTCTTTCAGTCCCTGGAGGACTCAGGTTCCAGATGTGCACAGCTGGACGGGCTATCTGTGAGAACTGTCTCTGTTACCAGCGACCCCAGAAGGAGGCTGAGCGCTAGGCGCAGGATTAACCTCTGGCTGAACTAGAACCAACCAGACCGTATTACCTGGTTAGTTACCGGCTCTGCGAACAGAGGCTCATTCCCTAAGGCCCGTTTTCCAGCTGCCTCCTTTCAAAACGAAGCAGGAGGCAATTATGAACTGATTGGCCGTCAATCCAACCAGACGGGGCGTCAGCGCAAACTCTCCCAGCAGAGACGCTGATGAAACTGGCCAGAGACCAATTTACGTAAGCGGAGGGCGGGGGGGAATCTGGAGAAAGTTCCTATCTTGGAGTGGTATCTTAGAAATTGGACGTGGGGAGGAAAGTCTGATGGAAAAGAGCAATCGCCGCCTGAGCTGTGTCTCTGCGTTGATTTTGAAAGCCCTGAGATTTAATGTGGATATGGGCTGAAATGAAACACCCCCCCACAGCTGATCAGGAAAGCTTTGTCAAACACAGAGCGCTTAGACAAGAGGGGCGGGTGAAACACCCTGGCTGGCTCGATGAAAATCACTAGAATTCAACTGCCAAATAAATCCGAGCGGGAATGGAGAGCCTGGCATGGCTGGCTCAGTAGGGGTCGTTATGGGGCGTTATCGAGTAGGGTGGCAAAGTGGCACAGGGTGAGAAGAGTGGCTGACTGCTGGATCCGGGGGCCAGGGGAGGACTGGCTGTGTTTATTATTTCTTTAAAGTTACAGCCGCGGCCAAATAGTTAGATTATAATGGGGAAAAATCCCCACCGAGGTGAGAATAAAAAAGAGGAGCAGAAATGGGAGGCATCCGCAAAACCACAGTCGAGTGTGTTAGAAATGGGCTCAGTGACACAGACAGGTAGGGGGGGTCACCAGTCTGCCCAGTGCAGAACTCCCACCATGTTATCATCACTTGAGATCGGGGCCCCGCTGTGCCAGGCGCTGTACAATAATTGTCCGCAGCGCTTCATTGGTCGATCGCAAAGCGCTTTACGAAAGAGGTCAGCGCCGTTATCTCCATTTTGTGGATAAGGGAAACTGAGGCACAGAGAGGCGGCAGCTCCACGTGCACAAAGGGACTTTGGCGCTTAAACCCCAGTTTAGGCCTAAGCCTGTGTGTGGATCGAGGCTGAAATGACTGACCCCAGGTCACGCATGTGGCAGAATCAGGAACACAGCATAAGTCTCCTGAGTCCCAGGCTGCAGCTCAATCCACTAGGCCACACAGCCTCCCAAGTGCACAGCCAGAGGCACCTTCTGCCCCCAATTGCTCACACTCTACAGAGGCCGGCCAGACAGAGGAAGCATTACTGTTGCCATTTTACAGATGGGAAACTGAGGCACGGAAGGCTGGCAGTGACGTTACTTACGGGCTCAGAATTCACCAGCCTCAGCTGGTTGCAGGGGCACTGAGCACTCTAGCAACTTGGCCGGGCACCAACAGCCCCAACGGGCACCAACAGCTGCCACGCACAGCACAAGTGTGGCCCCGGCGCCGGAAGGGTTAACGTAAAGAAACCCAGTTAGTGGGTTCAAACCCCCCGCCCCCAACTTCCCCTATGCCCCTGCCAGGGGCCCAGAATAAAAGGACGTCTCTTCCCACAATCCCGCGGGGTGCCCGCGTTCCGGGCGGCTGCTGCTCAGGGCCCTTCAGGTGGCCTGGAGCATTCAGTGCTGCGGTCGCTGACACCGCAAACGTCAAACAGCCCCAGCCGCTCCGCCCCTCAGGGAGGAACAGCCGCTCTGAGCCCCGGAGAAGAGGCTGATTGTTGGGGTCGGTGGAGGGGGCGTTGCGAGGCTGGGGCCAGGAGGGGCCAGGCGGTTTCTCTGGCTTCAGTCGCCCAACAAAGGCTGCTTTCCTTGTGCCCCCACGCCCTGCCCGCTTGCTTTCCGACAGAGCGGCTGGATCTTAAAGGGCCCCCCTGATTATTGTATGCGCCTCGCTAAAGTGCCCATCAGCCGGGGGAGCTGAACAGAGGAGGCAGCATGTCCTAGTGGTTCACACGGCAGCCTGGGACACCGTTGTGGGTTCTATTCCTGGCTATGCTGCGAGGCACCCTGGGCAAGTCATGTCCCCTGGCCGTGCCTCAGTTTCCCCACCTGTAGACTGGGGCTAGGGCTACTGACGTGCTTGGTAAAGCACTTTGAGAGCCGCAGATGAAAGGTGCTTATGAAGGAGGGCCATTTCCAGCCATGGCTGGGGAGCGGCATCTCCGCAGCAGGCTCCCTTTGGCTCGAGAAAGTGCTAAGAGCAGCTGGGGGGGGGCGGTCTCATGGTCACAGCCAAGGAGTTGCCCCAGAACAGGTCTCCACGGAATTGCCCTGTAGCGGGGCGGTCACCCCGCTCCTGCCCTGAGGGGGTTAAAGCAGCCCTGGAGAGATGCTGGGCTGAGTGGGGGAAGCAGCCACAGGTGAGGCCACGCCCCAATCAGGCCCCAGCTGACCCTATAAAAGGGCTGAAAGCCAGAAGCTCAGAGAGAGACTCTCTCTAGCCTCACGAGAGAAGGACCTGGCAGCACAGCACAGCACAGCACAGCACAGCACAGCACAGCACAGCACAGCACAGGTGGAGCAGGGCTGGGGGAAGGCCAGAGGATCTGGGGAGCTCTAGCCCGGAAAACCCCCAGGCTGCAGGCCAAGTTAAAGGCCTATAAAAGGTCCTGGGGCTGCAGAGGTGGCTGGTCCAACCCCCCTGGCCAGTGATGAGGGGTTCACAGGCTGCTGTCCGCCCCGGGGAGCGGGGGCTAGATGGTGACTGGCAGTAGCCACTGAGGCAAGGTGGGGCTAGAGGGTTGGGGGTTCCCCCAGATTGGGGGTTATTGCTGGGGGCAGAACCCTGATCTAGAAGGGGACTGAGGGGGACATGGGGGCCAGCGGCAGGTGAGACACTGGCCTGCAGAGGGCGCTCTGTGCTGGAAGAGCTAATTCCCTGGATGACCAGCAGGAGGTGCTGCAGCGGTGAGTCGCCCCCTCACCACATGCCCCCATTGGGGGTGGGACACACACCAGGGCCGGGGCTTTGCTGCCTCTCGTCTCCTCTCTGGCTGCCATCGCTTCCCTGAGCAGAATCAAAGCAGCTGGTTCCTCTCCAAGCAGCCCCCGCCCCGAGCTCTGTTTAGGCTCCGACTGCAGGCCCCCGTCTCCATTTCAATGGAAGTCCCTTGTCCTTATTAACGTCCCCTGATTACGGACTCATAGAATCATCTAGTCTGGCGTCCTGCCCATTGCAGGCCACAGAGCCCCACCCACCCACTCCTGTAACAGACCCCTAACCTCTGGCTGAGTGACTGACGTCCTCAAATCATGGTTTAAAGACTTCAAGTTACAGACACTCCACCACTGACACTAGTTTAAACCTGCAAGTGACCCGTGCCCCACGCTGCAGAGGAAAGCGAACCCCCCCCCCCCGCCCCGGGTCTCTGCCAATGTGACCTAAGGGAAAATTCCTTGCTGACCCCAGATATGGCACCGACTTAGCCCCTGAGCATGTGGACAAGATCCACCAGCCAGACCCCTGGGAAAGAATTCTCTGCAATAACTCAGAGCCCACCCTGGCTAGTGTCTCATCACCGGCCATTGGAGATATTGGCTGCTGGCCATCGCAGATCAGCTACGTGCCACCGTAGGCTGCCCTGCTATCCCATCCCCTCCCCTCCAGCAACGTATCAGGCTCAGTCTCGAAGCCAGTTTGCGTTTTTTGCCCCTATGATCCCCTTGAGAGGCTGCTCCAGAACTTCACTCCTCTGATGATTAGAAACCTGCGCCTTATCGTGTGACTGTTGTTATGCCCAGCCTGAGTGGACGGCGCCTGGGCGGGGTGGAAGGGAGGCAGGTAGCTGGGGAGCTCTGGGCTCAGGATTTGATCAGAGCCTGCGGCCGTGTCCCAGAGGTGGGTGCAGCCCCTGTGGGCCTCGGGCCAGATCATCCCAGGGAGGGAAGGGTTTATCCCTGATATCAGCCTCTCCCCAGGGGACGGAGCCAGGCCTAAGCACGCCCCTGGCTAAATGCCCAGCATGCACCCCCAGAGAGTTAAAGAGGCGTCTCCATTCTCCCTCAGCAGTAGCAGGGCTTTTATCCTCTCTCGGCTCCTGCCACTAGGAGGTGGGATGATGGCACCCACCAGAGCCAGTGCATTCCCGGCGCAGCCCCAAAGGCGGGCCCCATGGCAAAGTGCCAGTGCAGTAGGACAGGCTGAGGGTGCAGGGCAGAGGACCCTGGCTGCTAGGAGGATGGGGGAGGGTAATTCGCCCTCAGAGCTCCATGCACCCATCAGTCAATACCATCGACCCCTGACGGTGGGGCAGGTGTACGGTGGGGCGAGGGGGGCAGGGTACGGCGGTGAGGGGGCAGGATGTGGCGATGAGGGGGGCAGGGTATAGAGGGGAAGTGGGGTGAGTGGCGGAGGGAGAAGGGGGGAGAAAAGGGAGCAGAGACAGAAAAGTGAGGGGAAGATGGAGCACGGGAGAGATCGATGCTGATTTGGGGTTTTGGGCTCCTTTGTGTGTCACCCAGCGGGTCAATATGGCGCGGGCCCGATGACTAATTAGTAATGATTGTCATTGTTGGTATTCGACAGCCCGCCCGCACAACGACCCCTTAGACTAGGGTGACCAGACAGCAAGTGTGAAAAAACAGGACAGGGGGTGGGGTAATAGGAACCAATATAAGAAAAAGACCCAAAAATCAGGACATCTGGTCACCCTACCTTACACAGACCAACACCCGCACTATGCCCGCTCAGACACAAACACATGCAGAGCTCACACCTGCACTCACACACCTAATCAGTTACACAAATAATGCACATACCACACACACCGCTGAACTCACCCACATAACCACACTTACACAAGTCAATGCACGTGTACCTCACACACACAGCACACAGCTGAACTCACATACAAGTGAATGCACAGGTACCACACACACACCGCTGAACTCACACACAGAACCACACATAAGTCAATCCATGTGTACCTCACACACACAGAATACAGCTGAACTCACACAATCACATTTACACCAGTCAGTGCACAGGTACCCCACACACAGCATACAGCCAACTCACACGCGACACAAATCAACATACATTTCCCACACCTGCACACATGCACAGAGCACACACCTGCACGCAAAGAAATGCACATATACCACACACACAAGCATGCCCTTCCCGTGCTCTCCCACCCTGACAGCACATACTCAATACACACATCCACAGAGAAACACATCACTGCACATACACATGCAAACCACCCTAACACAAAGCCTGCCCTTCCAGAAACCACCCACGCAGCTCACACTCGAAACACACACGCATTCTCTTTCCTTCCTTCTCCCATCCCCCTGCACACACAATCCCCGAAGCCAACCAGAAAACAAAATCACCAAAGGGATGCACACGTCTCCGCCCCATGAGCACAAGGCTTGACTTCCCCGCAGTGAAACTTTAATCTTTGGTGCTGGGTAACCTGTTTATTTATAGGCTTCGCTCACTGTGTGTGACAGAAGGCAGGTCCTAAGTAAATTTCTCTCAGTAGGCCCTTGCAGTGATGCTATCTTCACAGGATTTACAGCTTCAAAGAGTTCTGCCTCAAAGCTCCCAAATATCTTTTCATCATTTCAGCCTAGATCTAATTATCCATCCATAGATATAAGACACTTTGTCTATTCTTGCTGCCGCTGACCAAAAAAAAAAGAGCACGGTTTATTTATCTTTTTCATTTTGGAGCTGTTTGTTTGCATTCGGATTCTAGTTTCAGTCTGTAACTTTTCTGGGAATGTTTTCAGCTCTGAGGATGTGTAGTCATTCGGGACGGTCAATTAAGAAATACTCGTGCATAGCTGCACTAGTGCAAAGGGATCACATCAGTGTTATACACTTAGAAGTACTGGTGAATAGATGCACAAGTGCAAAAGGATCACACTGGTGTTACACGCTCAAGGAAGCAGGGAAGTACTGGTGAACAGGTGCACCAGTGAAAAGGGATCACAATGGCGTTACACATATAGAGAAGTACTGGTGAATAAGTACCCAGCAGTGAAAAGGGATCACACCAGTATTACACACATGGGGAAGTACTGGTGAATAGGTGCACCAGCAAGAAGAAGTCACCATGGAACAAAGGTGTTCCACAATCAAGGAAGTACTGGTGAACAAATGCACTAGTGGAAAGGCATTGCTGCTGAACACCGATGGTGGTGCCTGGGAGAACAGGGAGGCTGGTGATCGGGAGAACGGTACATGGGAGGGCAAGGAGCCTGGTGGTCTGGGGTGCTAATGGTTGGATAAGCACTGTTGGCAGGCTGACTTCGAGGCGAGCCGGGTTCGCTGGGAAGGAAAATGTCTTGTCCCTTATTGTTCTGCCCTACGGGAGACAGCTAGTAATTAAGCTGAAGGTACAGCACACGGTGTTCTCGCCGTTAGAGAAGGAGCATGCAGGGTGCTTTTAACTGCACCGAGTTATTAATTAAATGTAAGGTATATTTCCCACTTCATCTTGTGTGTAATTATATCGCAGGTAGAGCAAACGCTTTGCTTGTTAACATTTGCCTGGGAGGCTGCTGGTCGTGCAGGCTGGCCCCTCTGCTCTGAGCCAGGCCTGGGATGTTACACTGCCCTGCACGCTTGCCAGATCACAGCAGGCCAGCCGGGCTGGCGCAGACAGTAAAGGGCTACTGCAAGGCCCAGCATTTGCCAGCAGCATGGGATCAATTAAAGCGGCTTGCAGCGCTGGGGTTTCTGCTGTTTACGCTGCCAGTTCCGGTCTTTGGGATATTAGGGGTCTGGTTTTGTGTGTGTGTATTTAGTGTCATGATTGCATCCCTCATTTGCATGTGCAGTGCCAGGGATCGTGCATGGAAATGGCGAGCGGGGGTTGAACGGCTAACTGCAGCCGTGGCAAACGGCTCATTCTGCTCGTTTGCACCCACGATTTACCGCTCTCTGCACACGTGCGATGCTTGCACTTTGCCCGTGGGATTCCCTGTCTCGGCGCGCAGCAGGGGTCCGGCTCCTGGGTGCTGGACCGTAGGGTTGATGGGCCGGCCCCCTTTGCGACGCGCTTGGAGGTCTAGGGGTGAGAAGTGCAATAGAAGAGTGAGGGGTTATTGTAAAGGAGAGAGAAGGCGGCTCATGGATGCTGAGAGCCAGATTTGCTCTTGAGCTGGCAGCAGGAAAGGGGAGGTAGATCTCTACACTGCTGCTTACCCTTCCTGCCTTTGTCTGTCTGATCTACGCCGTCTGTAGGCTCTTCGTAACAGGGACCGTCTCCCAATATATGTATGGACAGCGCCTAGCGCAATGGGGCTCCGACAGTCGCTGGGGCCTCTGGGGGTTACTGTCCTGCAGTTACCATAGTGATGACCAAAGAACAAATGTGTCCTTCCCTAATGATATAAACCAGGGATTCCCGAGAGCCTTCCAGGCAGGAGTCGTTCTGAGCCGTGTAGACACAACCCATGTTGAAAAGAGAAGGGGTGTCGGGGTGAATCCTTCAGTGTACGTGATTGCACCCCGAATTTGCAGGTGCAGTGCCGGGGATCATCCATAGAAATGGTGAGGGTTTGATTCACAGGAAAAGACCCAATCTCTCCAGTCCGTCTGCAGCTTGATGAATGCAGAGCGCAAGCCCCTGGCTGCAGCTAGCAATGCCCCTTGGCTGAGCGAGGCCTTTCTCGGTGATTATTCAGTCTGGATTTATGAGCGATTGCAGCTCCCACTAAGAGTGTCCACAGACTACTCAGTTACATTTATTATTGGCCTGAGATCTAAGGAGACTAAAATTATAGCGACAGAGGTGGCGACAGCATTTGACTTGGTGCACGGGTCCCTTGGCTTGTGATTTCTCTCTCTTAAGAGCAGCCGATATTCCCAGGAACTCTATTAGTGGGGAGAGGATTATTCATTATTAATTAGTCTTATTAAGGCTTTGCTGACCTGGGGCCTTGGAATCTGGCTGGGACGCCAGGGCTAACATCCCTGCTCTTGAGAAAAGTGCCCCAGAGCCTTGAATAATCGGGAAGGACCATGGCCAGGCCGTCCCCCAAAGGGTTAGCTGCCTTCTCACAGGCAGCCCTCCCCTGCAACAGGGTCACCCTGCTCCTGTGTCTCCTCCAGCTCATCATGTCGATCCTTTTGGTTTCCCAGGTTGCTCTCAGTCTCGCCTCTTCCAGCCAAGAAACCTCCCCGTTTGATGGCGATGTTATGCAGACTGCACCATCGCGGGGTCCTCTCGTTGATCCTGGAAGGGTCGGGGAGCCATTTGCCGCCAGGCTTCGCCAACACACTTTCAAGATGCCAACTGTCCTTTTGGTGATCCAGACGGTAAGTCTTAAACGGCCTTGTTCTAATTAGAGGCCGGCGAAATGGAGCAGGAGTGAAGGGGAAAGTACAAACTAAATTAAAGCAAGGGAGATTTTATCTTCCGAAGCTCAGGCAGGCTGCTAGGGAGTGAAATGTCTGAGACGCTGCTTGTCTTCTGAGCAGACTTGGTGACGGATGCTGCAGAAGAATCTCTATAGACCGGTTTCAAAGAGACGCGCCAGATCTGAGTGTCTGAGGGGGAGATAGGCAAAGGGGGGCTGGGCGCCCAGCTGCTCTGTGTGCCTCTGACACACGCAACAATGTAAGAGGAAGGCTGGTTCTGTGGGCCAGGCACAGGCTGCCGGAGAGCTTGGTTCAGTCCCAGCCCTGCCACAGACTCCTGGTATAACCTTAGTCACGTCATGTTGCCACCCTGTGCTCCATCTCCTCACCTGTACTATGGGGATAACCCCACATCCTAGCGGCCTCCCTCTGGCCTGTTCAGATGATAAGCTCTTTGGGGGAGGGACCCTCGCACGACGGGGATCGGCTTTGCTGTCAGTCTTTTCCCTGACGTGCTGCTGTCACACAAATGAACAAAGAAAGTGCTCCACTGACGTCAACCGGAGTTTTGCCCTTGACTTCGGTGGAGACAGGATTTTACCCCTGGGGCCTGACTTGTGGGCTACCCTGGGCTTTCCTGTACCTTCTGCCTCCTCCTCTTTGCAGGAGCACCGAGCTTCAGAGCCCTGCTGGCTTCTCAAACAGCAGCGAGGCCTCGACGGACCCAGATTTTGGAACATCATGTTCCAAGCCCCGACCCGCAGCCTCCACCCCAAAGCTGTGTGCTTCCAAACGGCACCTCTATTCAACGCGCCGGCCTTCAGAATGGAAATACTATGTCTATGCACAGCCGCGGTCAGATCTGCCCATGGAACTAAATTTACCTTCCCCGGCTCGTCCCGGGTTTACGTGAGCTCAGCAATATGGGAAATTGATCGTTTAAGTGGGAGTGAATTTTTGTAGAGCTGCGTGTTAGGTTTTTTTTAATTTGATCCGTTCGACTCAGTTCGATCTATTCATCCGTCCGATTCCCTTCTGACTTGCGCATCCCCCGGTTGCCTCCTGCCATTTATTATTAATTAAAAGACTGAAAATCTCGTTAAAGGGGAAGAATGGGGTGGAGCGAAGGACAGAAGAAAGGTGGGATGATGATGGGGGAAGAGCGAGAGATGATCCGGAGGAAGGAGGGAGAAAGCAGAAAGGAGGGACAAGAATGGGGTAGGAGGGAAGGAAAGTGGCAGAGAGAAGGAGAGAGAAGGAGGAAATGTTAGGAATGGCGGGGACAAGCTAGAGATAGAGGCAGCCTGGTCTAGTCACAATCCCTGGACTGCCACAGAGGTCCAGATGTGGGACTGTGATGTTCGTGCCTTCCGGCGCTTCCTGGTCTCGTATGTGGCCGCATGATGGAGCAGGGGTAGGCGGTGACCCCAGAGGGCTCTATGCGCCGTCCATCCAGGGATGATTCCACGTGGTGGGCTAGTGGGAGAGAGAAGATGACCTAGTCGATGTTCTGATGCTTCCATAATGGGAGCGGGATATAAATACCATAGATAACGTTGGTTATAAGACTCTCCTGTGATTGGGCCATATTTCTCTAAGGAAATATATATCGGCCAATGATTGGCCCAGGCTGTGCAGTTCAGATCAGGAGCCAAAATCTCCCAGATGAGAGCAGACCTGGGAATCTGGGTCCATCTTAGCCTGGGAATAGCACCAAGGCTGGGATCCAGCTAAGCACATGCTTAAGTTTAAGCACTTGACCAATCTCCTGTGGCTAAAGCTAAGTACCCAGGCGGACGTGCTTTGCTGGATGGGAGCCTCAGTAACCGATCGATGCCGTGGGAGGTAGCTAGAGTGGCTCCAGGGATGGTCTGGAAGGATCATGCCGCCCATGGAGCAGCGGTTGCAACAAGCAAATCCTGGATCCTGACGCAGGGGATAAAGACGTTTACTCAGTCACCGGCCTGGCACCGCCAACCTCCTGGGACGCCCAGGGGAGAGGAGGCAGTCGCCAGCGTTCTTTGACAGGGCCGAGAGTGGCAGCTGCGCCTTTGAAGACCAACACGGGTTTCGGGGGCTTGGTCCAACACCCAGCGGCCAGCAGAAAGGCGGCAGTGGGCTTTGAGTCCGGCTCCAAGCCTCTGAGCTCCTTGGAGAGAAGCAAGAGTCTGGGTTGTCAGACCTGTCTCCCCAGCCCCCTTGATCTTCTGAGATGTTTCTGAGAGTTTCAGATCTGTCCCCGGTGGGGAGCTGGTGTCTTTTCTCCCCCCGTTCCCATCCATCTCCCCGGCTTCAGCGGAAGAGTCATTTCAATCACTCCCTCTCGTGATCAAACACGGGGCGTCGTTCTTCTTTTCTAATTAACCATCACTCGGGGAAGGGATCACCTTGACGGGCTCCATGCGAAGAAATTCACCAGGGGCTGCCGCTCTCTGCGTCACCAGCCCCGGGGGCTCCCCGCCGGGAAGTACAATGCCCTGTCATTAAACTGGCAACCCCCTCCTGCGAGAGAGACACCAGCCCCCCTCTGAATGAAGACGCTGTTTTGATGTGTATCTTCATAGCTAGTAAATATTTATTCGTCTCTGTAGCCGCTGGGGCCTGCGCCGAGCGCCCAGCGCTTCCCAACGCTGCTTGAACTCCCTGAGAGACGAGAGTGCTCAGTGCAGGACGTTTGCCACGGGGCAGCTTGGGACGCGAAGATCCCATCATGCCCTGGGGTTTCTAGGCATTCCTGTGGCAGGGCGGAGGGAGCCCACCAGGGCAGGAATGCCGCCATCTCTACCCTTCTCCCCTACACCCAATAGCTTTGTCTACACTAGGGTTAGCTTGGGGCTGCCACAGCTGTTCTAGGCTGGGATTTGCAAAGGGGCCTAAGGGACTTAGGCACTCAACTCTTGAACTCTGTTGGGTCCCTATGGAAATCCCAGCCGAGGGGCTGAGCGCTCTCTCTGCAGCCTTCTCGCCTCTGCTACCAAGGGGGAGATTCCTCTCTGGTCACCATTGCTTTCTACCGGCAGCTGGCAGACCAGGTTTGTTGCCAGCGGGGACCAGTAGGAACCGACTGGAATTCCCACCATGGAGGGGCATGGCGGTGAGGCCTGCCCTGCACAGGGCTAGGTGAGACGGGGCCCGGGGCGCCCGGCTGAGCAAGCATTTACACGGTGTCCCGAGTGTAGACAGAGCTAAGGAGGGTTGGAGAGAGCCTTGCTGGTCTGGCTTCTCCAGGCAGGGGTGTGATTAGGCCATGGGGAGTGACTTGCCCGGGAGCCAGGAGTCCAGACTCTCAGTGGCCTCCTGGCCAACTCTTCCACCCACATTTACAGGAAGTGGCCACTGGAGAAGCCTTTTCCAGCCAGTCCGATTGCTTCAGCATGCAGCTCCCCCCACCCCTATTCCCAGGTGCGCCCCCCACTCTCAGGGAGAGCGCAAACAGCTGGGCCAAGCAAGGATTCCGTTAGCATCTAATTGCTTGATTATGGGCATCCCACGCTGCCTCCTTCGCGCGAACGCTGCATCTGGAAAGACGAGTGTGCAGAGATGCGCACTTGGCTTGGGAAGCAATCAAAGCCGTGGCCTGGGAATCCATCCCCAGGCATGCAGGGCAGGACTTTGGGAGTATGGCCGGCACTGTGTCCGTGGCCAGGCAGTGCCATTGTGGCCAAGAAAGCTCTTCTGTAACTCTCTCTAGCGACTCAGTGCCTTGATGGAAGTCAGCAGTGACCTGACGAATGACCACACACCTTCTCCTGGTTTGGTTTCACACGGTCAGATGTCCCGCTGGGTCAAGTATCAGGGGTTCTTGTTGAACTGGTAGCAGCTCAACCTTGGGGAACTCTGGCTTAGCTCCTGCACCTGGTGGGATGTGAGAAGACCGTTCTCCTGGTCGATAAACCAGCCATCAGGAGCAGGCACTGGCTGCAGGAGACCTGGGTTCGAATCTTAGCTCCGATGCTCTGTGTGACCTCCAGCGACTCACAACTGGGATTGTTTAGTCTGCAGAAGAGAAGAATGAGGGGGGATTTGATAGCTGCTTTCAACTACCTGAAAGGGGGGTTCCAAAGACGATGGATCTAGACTGTTCTCAGTGGTACCAGATGACAGAACAAGGAGTAATGGTCTCAAGTTGCAGTGGGGGAGGTCTAGGTTGGATATTAGGAAAAACTTTTTCACTAGGAGGGTGGTGAAGCACTGGAATGGGTTCCCGAGGGAGGTGGTGGAATCTCCTTCCTTAGATGTTTTTAAGGTCAGGCTTGACAACGCCCTGGCTGGGATGATTTAGTTGGGGATTGGCCCTGCTTTGAGCAGGGGGTGGGACTAGATACCTCCTGAGGTCCCTTCCAACCCTGAGATTCTATGATTTAATTGACTCTCTGGCTCAGAAAAGAGCAGGGATAATGCTCCCCAACATGAGTGCATGCACCTTGCGCATGAGGTCCTGGGTTGCTACGGAGATGGGAATCAGATGCAGAGATCCTCGGACGGCTGGTGGGAAAATGTGCCTTCACAGTTGGGATCTCCTGGAAGAGCTAGAATTGAGGGGTCCCACTCAATGAGCTTCCAACGTGGAGAGGGTTAACAGAGGATGTTTGGGGCAGGAAACATGATTCGTCAGCAGCGATGGTGGGTTATGCAGTTTAGCCACAGGAAGCAAATTCCCTTTGGTCCATTCAATTCCCAGCCTTGTCCATCGACTTCAGCTGAGCTGCTGCTGATGTGTTAAAAGAGGTTGAAAGGAATCAATCCCTCTGCAATCTTCGCGGGGAAGGAAACACTCAGCACTCGCAGCCAGGCAGCAAAGCGTGGTGGGCGCTGGCTGAATGCGAATGAGGCTCAGCTCCCACGTTCACGGTGCCAATGGGTAGCCGGCATGGTAAGTCGCCGGCAAAATCTGCTTTAAGGTCACACGCAGCCTTGCGTACCTGTGTCCCGTTTGTACCGGATGAGAGGCAAACAGCCAGGGGGAAATTAGCATCTGTGTCTGGAAATGGCCTCCCTATCCCAGGAACGCTTGGCATCGCCTCTTCACGAAGGACAGGAACTGGGGAGACCAGCCTGGACCAGGGCCGAGGTCTGTGGGGCCCAGTATCCTGTCTCCAGCAGTTGCCAGCACCGTCGATTTCAGGGGGAGATGCAGGGACTCCTGCTGGAGGCAGCTACGGGGTAGCCTGTCCCCTGGGTAAGTTTGCCCCGACCCCCCCATTGTCCAGGCTGGCACAGGAGGGTTAAAATCCTTTCTCCAGCTCTTGTTTGGGCTTTGGTCTTTACTCTTTCAGCCCTGGAGGCTCCCAATCGCCACTGAAATGTCCAGCCCTTTTCTGAGGCCTGCGGAGCCCCTGCGGCTGGATCTCCCCGAGCTGAGAGGAGCCCCGGCTCCCCGGTGGGTAGCGTCTCTGACTGTTCGTTTCCCCGGGAGTTCTGGGTGTTCTCTACGTACGCTGGGCTCCAAAGCCGCCTACGGGCACATCCAGAAACAGGTCAAGGAAAAGCCCCAGCTGCCTTGAAACCGCCCTCGCTGCCTTATTTCTCTCTCCCCGCTCGAGGAGGGTAATTGGGGTGACAGTGCCATGCAGGGAGAGCTCCCTCTCCGCCCGGCCTCCTTAGCCGGAAGCGGGCGCCTGGCACTCCCCGCTTCCAGCTGACACCCGGCGCCGCCAGTGCCACGTGCCGGGCTCTGAGCACAGGGCTGGCGGATGGCGACTCCTGGGTTCCAACCCCAGCTCTGATGACGCCCTCCCGGCCAGTCCCTTCACCTCGCTGGGCTCCCTTGTCCCCGCCAGCGTGATCTGAGGGGCCGAAATCGGGCCCTGCCAGCAGCGGCACCTTTTAAAAGGAACAGCCTGGACCGGCCCATGTGTCCATCCAGCTGACACCCCTCTGGCTGACAAGAATTGCTGCTGTGCCCCCTCCCCCTGCCCGCATGGACTCCCTAGTGAGGGAGGGGCTCCCTGCACCCCCATTTCTCCTCCCCCCACTAGCACATCTGCCCACAACCAGCCATAGGTCAGCTGTATCTGTCACAGATGCCCGGGGGGCCGGGCCTAGCTTAGAACCGTCCAAGATCCGGAAGGTTCTAGATTCTAAGGCCCTCGGGAGGGATATTAGCCTTCTAGGTCTCCTCCCGAATCCATCCTCTCCTCCCAGCTGCTTTCCAAGCTCCAAACGAAGGGCTTTTCCGTAACCCCAACTTGCCTAGGTGGCTGGAGGAGCCTCCCCTGGCAGGAAGCAGCCAGCAGGTTTCTGCCGCCTCCTTCCTGGGCGCTGCAAAGCCCTGTTGCATTGTCATGTAGATTTTCCCCTCGCTCCTCGCAGCCTCCGCACATCCTCCATGCGCCGATGTCTGTGTGTCTCCCATGGCAGCCTGCAGGGAGGCGGGCTGGCAGGGATCGAAAAGCTCAGCTTGTGCCTTTTTAGTTTTTGCTCTTCAAAATTCCCCCCCCACACACACACACTTATTTCTTCCCTTAAAAATAGCACGTCTGCTTTTGCTGGAGAATTTGTAGGAGGTCTCAGGGAAGTCTGCGGTGAGCGCGCTCCCCTGAAATGAATGCGGGTGGGGAGAGGAGGCTTTCAGAGCTGTAGCAAAACCCTCTTCTCTCGTTAGTAGCCAGTGGAGCTGCAAAACCATAACAGAGCTTGACCCGTCCTCTGACCATTGCTTCAGCTTCCTCTCTCCATGCAGTGCTGACATTTACCTACGTTGGCTCATATAGCAACAGAACCAGCTGAGAGCGGGACCCCGCTGTGCCAGGCGCTGTACATGCTTGTAGGGAGGAACAGCCCAAAGAGTTTACAGTCTAAACAGAATCGTTATCCCTGCTTTACAAGCAAGGTCCAGAGACCTGAAATGAGATCAGGGCCGCCCGGGGTGTCTGCTGCAGGCAGGGGAACTCGGCCCACTGCCGGGAAACCGTCTTTCCTCTCTGCCGAGTGTTCCAGCATAGATGAGATTTGACTTTGTTTCTACTGTACTAAAGAAGCAGGAGAGAAACCATTGACTGCCCCAGGCTGTCTTTATCCTGCAGGAAACAAAAGCCATCCAGGGCAGGGGTCACCTTTAATAATGATGAGGCACGGAGCTAGAGAGACGCCCTGGTTGCACTGGAGAACATGAGATTGCTCTAGTTTCACTGGAGGTTCATCAGCAAAGCCGGGAGATGAGTCAAGCAGCTGGGGGGATGGAGAGGGCCACTGAGACCGTGGCAGACAAGCCACGAGGACCTGCCGGTTTCTCTGGCTGCGGCACGACTGGCTTTGCAAAGAACAAGCTACCGGAGAGGCTGTGGATAAATAAGCCAGAATTTCCAATGCACTGGTGGGTGGGGGGGCAGGGGGGACTTTCTGCACAGATATACATGCGTGTCCTGGCCCTGCGTTTCCTGAAGACAGCAAGTCTCACCTGACAAGTGCTGCATCCCTCCGGGTATAAATCCACTGACGGCTGCGGCTTGGCAGCAAAAGATCCGCCCTCAGATTCCCTGCACTGCTGGCCGCTGTAGCCACAATTGCTAAGAGGTGCGAGGGTGCGCGCGTGTTGATGGCACCCAACTGATGTCCCTGTAGAAAATGCACCGGGCGCGAAACCTACCTGTCGGGGGTCAGAAATGCTGGGGGAGGGCTGCACGGCCCAGTGGATAGAGCATCTCGCTAGGGCTCGGGAGACCTGCGTCCTGCTCCTGGCTCTGCCAGTGACCTACTGCATGAGGCCGGGCAAGTCACCTTGCCTGTGTTTAGACCAGAGATCCACAAACTGGGAAGTGCGCCCTCCTACGGGTGCACAGAGGCACCTCATGGGAGGCAGGGGGGGCCTGGGCTGGCCCCACTAGGGGCAGGGAGGGAGCACCACCCTGCCATTTGCACCCCCAGCTCTGCGTCCCTGGCTCCGGGCCCCGTCCCCAGCTTTGGTGCAGCTCCGCCACTGGCCCCAGCCACAGCCCCTGTTCGTGGCTCCGCCCCCAGACCCGCTCTTGGCCCCAGCCCCCCTCCCAGCGGCGGCCCCAGCCTCAGCCCCCTTACACCTGTCTGTGGCCCCAGCTCCGGGGGAGGGGGCCCGCGACCCTCAGACGTTTGGGGACGGCTGATTTCGACGGTTAGCGGTTTGGGACAGGACGGTGTCTTGCTCTGCGTATGTCCAGAACCTAGCACAACGGCGCCTAAGCTAGCTGGGGCCTGTAGGTGCCTCTGCATTACTCCTGGAGCCCCCAGCGCTCCCCTCCCGTTCGCTCTGGTGACGCTGCGGCGCTCTGAGGACTAGGTTCTCCCCGCAGAGCCGGCACGTCACCGGGCCCCTCGCCTACAGCGGCTGAGATGGCCGCGTCTCTCAAGCCAACCGGAGCCATGGGTGTGAGCGCGCACCCAGAGCCTGCGGCCTGAGGAGAGCAGTTCCCCCCGCCCCAAACAGAGCGTTAAACGATCTCCGAGTGGATTTAATCTCCACCCCGCCTCATGATTAACTGAAAGCTGGGGCGAGCCCAACCGAGCCTCTGCCTGGGTCGTGGCCGGCATCTCCTGGGGTGTACGAAAAGGGGACGCCGAGGGGAACTCAGCAGAAAAGGAGACGTGATGACATCTGTAAAGATAGCTGCTTATTTCCAGACACAGAGGGCTCCGGGATACTGGGGCCAGTGGGAACTAACCGGGCTGGTCAATGGGAGTTGGGTGCTGGGAGCCTAACTCCTTTAGGTCCCTTCAAAAATCCCGCCCCAATCCTGCAAACACACAAATCCTTAACGTTACTCTTGTGCTTAAAGCTACTCAAGGATCAGATGCCAATGGCGCACCAGGGCTGGCTCCAGCCCATTTATGCATCTCCTGCCTCCTCACTTTGCTTTTATGATCCCTAAAATTCTGTGATTGACTGCTTCTGGCTCTCATAACGAGTTACATGCTTTACTGCCAGGCATAAAATGCGCCTTGTGTAGCGTATTCCCCGTGACACGCCATCAGACTACGCAGAAGCCAGCTCTCCCTTTACCGTGTCGCTTCGCTCCTCCCTGTGTTTGTTACAAATAACAAGCCAATACAGGGGATAACATTTCCTGAAAGAGGAGGGTTAAAGACAAAACAGTCCATTTAAAACCAGCCTGCCACCTGAGTTAAAGGCACCCCAAGGTTAAAAACTATATAGTCACAGGGGGAAAGAATTGCTCCAGAATTCAGCACTTTAGAGTATTTTTAAATTCTGTGTCTTCCTTTCAGTCTTGATCCACTTTTTACTGTTTCTTGAGGGCATTTCTTAAAGCCCCAGCTCCCGGAGTCACGGGGTTCCGTGCTGGGGTAGGTCTGCACAGCAGTCAGAGATGTTACTGCAGCATGTGTAGACAGAATAGGCGCCCCTGCCTGGGGTGCTGGGTCTGTACCTGAGCGGCTGGCCTCCGCCGCTTCGGCGTCACTGCTGCTGTTCCTCAAGCTAGCTCAGTCCAGGCTGGCTCAGGTGTGTCTACACATGCTGACGGAGCTTTCAGCACCAACCCCGGCGGCTTCCTCGGGCTTTCATTCGAATCCTCCGTGTGTGTTACGCACGGCGCCCTGCACAGCCCGGGGTAATTAACCGGCGCCCTCGTTAGCACTAACAGCGCCCTGGGCCCAAACAAGCCAGACCCTTTTAGACGCAGTTTTACCCATTGTCTTCACTTGCGCCAGCCTCCCCCAGGCCAGCTCTCTGATGCACTGGCCTGCGGGAGATTTTGAAAACCCTTTGGGGAGCCCAGGGGTGCATGGGAGAAGAGACCGAGCTCCCCCAGTTCCCCAGGAAACTCATGTGAGTACCCAAGAGGCAGCGTCTTTTTGAAGTTGTTCCCGAGCTGGGGTGTCTGCTCCGTGCGTGGGCTTCGTTCTCCGTCACCGGGGCCCTTGGGCAGTGGTTTAAACCAGCAATCTGGTGGCGTCTTACACCCGCTGGGCCCTGGCCACACAGGAATAGTTCTGGGGCTGTTGCAGGAGAGCAGGGAGGTGAGGGGAAGCCTCCCAGGGGAGCGAGTGCGAATTCTGATTTCATTTGTGTCGTTTAAAACGGGCGCCGATTGATTTACTTTTAATGCCTTTGACTTCGAGCCAAGCGTCATTGCAGGCAAGCGTGGTGTGAGCCGCTCTCTCCCGTGCGCCTCTGCCGATGCCCAGCTTCCTGTTTCAGCTTGGGCTCCCCCACAGCTCCGCGGCCGCCCCTCGACCCCTGCCCCCCAGCCTGTGCTACCCGCTTTGCCCCCACCAATGCAGCTCAGTTCTGCCCTGCAACCCCTCTCTGCTATTCCAGTCTCCCACCCCACGCCTCTACCGCTGTGCCGCAGTCCCCTCTCCCCGCCCCCGGGCTCCTCTTCTGAACAGACCAGACCCACTGCGCCGAATGGGGGGCGGCTTTGTGGGACAGGGCAGGAAAAAATCATGCAGGCAGCCAGGACGCGGGCTGCGGGCCTGCCCCGAAGCCCCCGCGGGCAGGTTTGAAGGCCGGGGGCCGGGCGCCTGGTCTGCAGAAAGCAGAAGGGGGCAACGAACGGTAATGATCCACTGGCCCCGAAATCCATTGATTAGTAGTTTTCAAAATAGACTCTTCCTGCCAAGTTCCAGCAAACACACGCCCGCGCCCGCCCGCCCCTCCTCCCTCTCTCTGTCTTTTAAACCGCTGAGCTCGCTCCGAATCCGGGAGATTTATAATGGAGACGCTGCAGGATCTTTAACGAGGGAAAGGCTGGGATATTTATCGCTTGGGTTAAAAAGGGATGCAAAGTGCCCCGGCTTTCAGATTTCTGTATAGTTGTGTCACAACCACCCCTCGCCCCACCGCCGACAAAAAATATTCAGATAAAGTCTCCAAAGGGGGGTTTTCCCCCCAGACAATCCCGGTTGGTGGAGGGGGGCAGGACAACAGCAGGGGCGCGTCGCTGTCGTTGAAATTCAGGCTGCATTCGCCTGCCACCCGGGCTGGGGCAGCAAATGCCACCACGCGGTTGATTGCAGGAGAGAGCGGGAGGCCTTGGCGCCTTTCCCCGGGTTTAGAAAGGGGCTTTTCATGCCTCTCACTTTTGTCGCCCCGTCCCCGGCATCCGCAGCTCGGCTCCCCCGCCCGCGGCAGGCCGAGGCGGCAGAGGCTGGTGTGGGAAGCGGGTATCGCGCCGTTTCAAGTGGGAGCCAAGTGCTCGCTGCTGAGCCTCAATCGAAGGGGCCTGAGCCGGGCACGGCGCTCAGCCGGCTGGGAGAGGGGCCGGGGGGGAGTGGGAAATGGAGCCAGATTCTGGTCTGCTCCGGGTGCTGGAGAGGAGCGAATGGTGCTGGCTTCTGGGGGAGGTTTGGGGTCCTGAGCAGAGCCAAAGGCTCTCTGTGGGGTGGGGCAGTCTTGTCTACATCACCCTGTGTGTGCACACGCACAAGTGTGAACACACACCTCTGCATATGCACATACACCCTGTGTGCACACACACACACACCCTGTGTGCACACATTCTGTGTACACACACCCTCACCCATCTGTACACACCCCACCTGTGTGCACACACTCACCCTGCATATGCACACATTCTGTGTACACACACACACACTCACCCGTCTGTACACACCCCACCTGTGTGCACACACTCACCCTGCATATGCACACATTCTGTGTACACACACACACACTCACCCGTCTGTACACACCCCACCTGTGTGCACACACTCACCCTGCATATGCACACATTCTGTGTACACACACACACTCACCCATCTGTACACACCCCACCTGTGTGCAGACACTCATCCTGCATATGTGCACGCATGTGCACACACCCCGTGTGCACACTCACCCTGCATATGCACACATTCTGTGTACACACACACACACTCACCCATCTGTACACACCCCACCTGTGTGCAGACACTCATCCTGCATATGTGCACGCATGTGCACACACCCCATGTGCACACACTCACCCTGCATATGCACACATTCTGTGTACACACACACACTCACCCATCTATGCACACCCCCATGTGCACACACTCATCCCGCATAGACTCATGTGCACACACCCTGTGTGCACACACACTCACCCCACATATGCACATGCATGCACACACATGCACAAACACACTCATCCTGTGTGCACACTCATGCTCCCTTGCCATGAGCACACACGCGTACTCACCCTGCGTGTGCACACGCCCACACACCTGCGCCATAATTAACTGCGTCCTGGCCTGAGGGGGCTGGGCCTAACGGGTCAGGTGTTCGTGTGGCAAAGGCTTAAGAGAACATAGGGGCTGGCACTGGCAGGGCAGGAGGAGATGGAGACCAGCGAAGTGGGGCTGTGGTTAGAGCCACAGGAGTGGAGCTAGCTTATCTCCTGGGCCAGAAGGGCCGGGCTGCAGGGAGGGAGGCCTGCGGCTGGCGCTGCAAGACAGGAGCTGAAGGGAGCCCCAGGGGGATGCGAGACCCGAGCCAGGAGAGGGCTGGAAGGCGCTTTGGCAGCGCCAGCGTGTATGGGTGGCTGGAGTTGGATGGCAGGGCCCAGGGAGCAGCCCTGAGACCTGCTACCGTGCAAAAGACGAGTGAGATTCTGGTAAGGCCTGGTTGGTTTGGAAGGACTTTGCTGCCGGGCCAGAGGGCTGCTGGGCGAAGCGACTCTGGCAAAGCCAGCTAGGGGACGGATCAGTTACGGCTGGATTTGGCAACCCTCCTAGGGCACGGGCCACCGAAAGGGCGTGCTAGCGGGGGAAGAATCCCTGCAAGGCTGTGCCCTGGCCGGAGGGGCGCGCCGATGGCTAGTCTCTCCCATGGCAGCCCAACGCCCGGCCTGATCTGGAAGGCCCCAGGGATTCAGCGAGGCAGCCGCCCTCTGGACTCACGCAGCCCCCGACATCTGTGATCTTTGCCCGGCGTCCATGACGCGCCGCTGTATGTGCTGCCCCCGGGTGTCGTTTCTCTCGTCGCCCTCGCCCCTTGTGCGGCCAGGAACACCAGGGCTAAAAGGCCAATCCGGCTGGTGATCCTTTGCACTCACTTTGCACTGATGTTAGCGGCTGCACAAGGGGCAAAGCAGGATCAGACCGAGTGGTGTAAAGGAAGTGATGGGAGCGTGAATGCTGGGTACAGACCGGTTCCCCTTCAGGAGCTCAGCCCTTAAAGGCCAAGCCCCTCCCCTCCCCCAGTGCCCCAACCAGAAGGTTGGAAATATTCCAAATTTTCAGTGGAAAAAAGGGACACATTTTGCACAACAGATTGTCCCATTTTCCTGCCAGCTCTAATGATAACTAATAAGTTGTGTGACTGCGACACCCAAACCCTGCCCACTGTCGGGGCCCCGTCCTGGTGCTGTCTAAACACACCCATTTGGCGAAGCTCGAGAAAAAAGGGGTGTTTTAAAAACCCAGACGGGTTAGGGGACAGGTCTGAATTCAGCGCTGCTTCAGGACAGGTTAGCAACCCGTGTGGACAGGTTTTACCCCTTTCGAAGTGCGTGAGCTGGTCCTGGTCGAGCCGGGAGGGGGAGCGTCTGTTTGACCGCAGCCAGCTAGCGTGGTTTTAAAGGGGTACCTGTCGAGAGGCGGGTCGGCCCGACCCTTCGGGGCCACGGCTGGCATTCAGGGCTGGCTGACGCTAGCAAGCGGTAGCTCGGTGCCACTCGTTAATCTGGGGCAGCGGAGGGCTGTCCCGCTCAGCCGCTTGCGCCAGGGCATTGCATCCACCCAGCACCCACTGGATTGGCCTGTACGACCTTGGGCAAGTTACTTTCCCTCTGGTCTCCCCCAGCCCCCGTGACCCT
This sequence comes from Mauremys mutica, assembly GCF_020497125.1. Taxonomy (NCBI): domain Eukaryota; kingdom Metazoa; phylum Chordata; order Testudines; family Geoemydidae; genus Mauremys; species Mauremys mutica. The sequence continues at coordinate 8,009,204 of NC_059095.1, forward strand.
TTGTCTGACTCTTCCCCTTCAGGGAGGGCCTCTCTCTGGCTGTATGTACAGCACCTAGCGCAGCAGGGGCCCGTATCTCATTTGGGGCCTTGAGATGTCACTGTGACACCCAGGGAGGCTCACGCTCTGAAGGTCCCAGGTTCAACCCCTAGTAGTGGCCAACATGATGCTGCAATAGAGACACAGAAGTCAAGGGAGGCTAAATTCACCGTGTCGAATCCCTGTTCTGTCCGTGCCAGGCTATCGCGCTCTTGCTGTTCCCGTGGATGCTGGCTCCAACCTCCCTCCTGGTATCCCCCATCGGGCACCCGCACGGGCACAGCCAGGAGCAACCGAGAGGCCTTGGGTCATCCCCTGTCCCCTTCACACACGCACTAAAAATGATCTCAAAGATTCATGGGGCGGAAGGAGGCTCCGGTGCGTGACTGAGGCCGCGCGGTGTTTAAACAGCTCTTGTTCTGATGAGAAATTAATTATTCACCACCCTAGGGGGTTGGTTGTGATTTGGGGGGAGGGGAGGGAAAGGGGGCTGAGAAATCCTCGGGTGTCACCTGCTCTTGTCCTCGGGGAAAGTCAGAGCAGGGTGGGGGCGCGGCCAAGTCTGCAGAGCTCTGAGGATGGAGCTGGTCGCTGGGGAGGCTACGGAGTAGCAGGGGGCGAAGGCAGAGGTTGGTAGCCGGAGAAGCGTGGCCGTGTTGGAGATGCTGGCCCCATGGAGGGAAGGGTTTGATCAGCCAGGCGTGGCGCAGCAGGGTGCTTGAGGCTAAGGAGGTGGGGGTTGGGTTGGATTGGGGGGCTGGATGCTGGGGGGTCAGATTGGGGGGCTTGTTGCTCAGGAGGATCCCTGGACTGGGGGTTGTGTCACCAGTTAGGTTTGAAGCAGCCTCTGCCCAAGTGTGTCTTTCCAGGTGCGCAGGGGTGTCAGATCATGGCCGCTGAGGGGCAACGTGTCACCTGGCTGGGGGAAGCCGGCCCAGGTCCCCGTGCCCAGGACACTCCCCAGAATCATAATCGCACTTAGACGTACGGGCTATAGAAACGCCCCCTCCCCCGTGCCAGGCGGTGGGACGGCAGCATTCTCCACACTTCCAGAAGGAGAAACCGAGGCACTGAGGGGGGAAGGGACTTGCCCCAAACTCAGGCAGCAAATCAGTGCAGAGCTGGGGAGGGGCCCCAGGAACCCTGGCACCCCCTTCCCCTGCTGCAACTGCTGGCGCACACTCCCTGGCAGATAAAGGAATCGAACCCAGGAGTCCTGTTCTCCCATCTCCCCACATCTGCCCCTCTCTACGCCCCACTTTCCTCCCTGAGCCAAGAACAGAACCCAGGCAGCCTGACTCCTACTCCCCTTCCCAGGGCCTAAAACAGACCCCAGCCATCCTGGGTACCTAACCCCCATGCTCCGTCCACTAGGCTGCACTGTCACCCTGAACGGCATCACACCTGGCACCTCAAGGAAGTTGCAGGCTTGGGCGGGGAGGCACCCGGCTGAGGGAATGTGGCCGGTAGGGGGGTGAATCTGGGCCAGGTACCCTTTGCTCCTGCGGGAGCAGGGCCCGGTGCATTCCGGGGCCTGCCACGGCCACGCCGCAGCCACGGGTTAATGACACTGGCCGCGAAGCCACCAGGCTCCAAAGCAGAACAGCGCCGTTCTCGGCCCTGCTCCCTCAGCTGGTGGCGGGGGGGCCCTGGTTGCCACAAGGGACGTGCTTCCGGCTCGGGAGGGATGCGGCGCTAATCGGGCCATGGACGAAGGCGGGTTGGCAGGGCCTAGAACTGGGGGAGAGGGGAGATTTCCTTTTCCCTCTCCCTTCCAGGTGCGAATCATCCCAGCTGTTCTGATTGGAAACCGCTGAGCAGAGCAAGCCAGGAGCAATGCGGCTCCTTGCGTCGGCTTCTGGAGAGTGAACGGGGGGGGATCCCCCAGCCAAGCATGTTATTAACATGCTGGTATTTTCGTTTTCTCATCCCCCAAAGAAGGGGGCCCGGCTCCCTGGTGCGGCCGTACCAGCTGGCAGCTCTAATGATCCCTCGCTGAAGAATACCCGGCGTCTGCAGCATTCAGGGGGTCGCGGGCGCCCGGGCTGCCTCTAGCCCTGATGGGGGGAGGGAACGTGGGCTGCGAGGATGGGTGCAAATAAAACTGGCTGGCTCGTTAGCATCCCCCAGGGGCTAATCCCCAACCTCCTGCTGGCGATGCGGAGGCTCAAGCCCCACAATGACACCGTTCGTTATTATCCAGTTATATTATCGTAGCACCACCCCCCTGTGCCAGGCCCTGGCCCAGAGAGCTTGTAAACGAAATAGACAAAGGGTAGGAGGGGAAACTGAGGCACGGAGCGGGGGTGGGACTTGCCCAAGCGCAGCCAGGAATAGAACCCAGGGCTCCCCTTTAGAGGTTCATGCTGCCTTGGAACAGGAAGACACTAGCAGAAACGGCACTGGGGGCTTTGTCTATGGAAAGCAAATTGAGTGATGTTACTGTAAGGAGGAACTTCACAGGTATCGCTAGGCTCTGCACCAGGGCCACTTGGAACTCCCCGGTAAGACTAGAATCCAGATCCTCTTGCTCCAGAAGCACAGACCATCTGCCATTTGAACTAGCGGAGAATCTCCATCCGCTGCTAGCAGTATAGGCCCTATGACACGCGGGGGGAACAAAGCTGCGTCCATCTAGCAGCGGGCAGCTGTGCGCACATACGCACCCCGCAGCCACGGGGTCCAGTGTGGTCAGTGACAGGCGTGAGGTCGGGCTTATTGCCCCGCAAAGGACTTGCAAGAAGCTCCAGCTGCGGCTGTATCAGCCGCTAAAGCCAAGGAAACTTTCCCAGCTCACGCCAGAGAAAGGCCCTCGGGAGAGCCCACCACAGGGTGAGCTGGTACCCAGGGCTTGGGGATGGGCCACAGAGCTGCTGGCTGGGGCTGTCCTGGGCTGCCGGGGGCAGGCGGGTCTCTGGCCGGTCCCTGATGGGCAGATGCCTCTATCCCCCACCAGGGGCTAACCTCCCCTTCTCCCCCGGCTGGGTGCGTGGGGAGCAGGCACTGGCTGTTCTGCGGGTCGGCAGGGCCCTTGACCTCTAGGGCTCCCAGCCTGGCACCCCATTGCATGGAAAAAGAGCGAAACGCCCCCCCCATGTGAAAAAGGGGCCCCCACCCCACCTGTGTCGGCTCAGCCGGTGAGGGGCCGGCGCTCTAGGCTGCTCTGCCATGTGAAACTACAGGGGGCCGGAGGCTTTGCCCAGCTCAGTAACCGGGCTGTGCTGGGGGAAGGGGCTTCCCCAGGGGAGTTAGGCGCCTAAATACTTTTGAAGATCCAAGCCACCGTCTGCCCATCAGCAGCGGGAGGCTTAGCCCTGCCTGGCCGTTGGCGGATCTTTCTTTCCCCATGGACATGGCGCCCCAATTCCCAGCAATCCCCTCTCCCCCCCAGCGTAGTCCCCCCCTTTCCTGCCCAGCCCCCCACAACCCACAGGGAGCATCACATTCGTTTCTCTCCCCACCCCCCATCTCAGCGCTTTTCCTCCTCTCGTTAGCGACTCTGCTGGTTTCCCCTCCACCGAACAAAGCCCCTGTGGCCCGTTCCCTAATCCATCAGGAGAGAGGTGGGTCCCCATCACACCCGCCGGCTGGAGACCAGCGCGCTCGCTGCCAGCTCGGAAGCCCTGGACAATCTTTTCCCTCTGGCCGGTGTTGCCCGAGCTACGTCGGGGGAAAAATGCGCTCTCCCCGCTCCCCTTTCCACTAAACCTCGGGCGTTAGCCACGCTTGACGAGAAAACGACAATCGATGTTCCCGTCGCGGGCAGGCTCACAGGGCCTCCGCCCTGACTCGCGGGCACACGTTGCTCAGGGCCTGGGAATCGGAGGCTCTTTCCAGGGAAACCGCGCCATGTCTGCGGGGGACAAACAGGAGCAGAGCCCATGCTGCCTCGGGGCAGCACCCTGCCGGTCGGACCGGAGATCAGTGTGCAAAATTCAGTGGGCCCAATTTGGTGTAAACTTGGTTACCCCAGGGGAGAATCTGGTCGAGGCCCCATAATAACAGGCAGCTGGGCTCATGCAGCTCTCAAAGCACTGCACAGAGGATGGCCAGTCGCATTATCTCTCTGGGGAAACTGAGGCACGGGGCGGCGACATGACTTTCCCATGCTAGTCCGTGGCAGGAACAGAGGGGAGATCTCCTGACACCAAGACTGGGGCCCAATTCACTCGACTGTGTTGCTTCCTATAGTTTCTCCTCCCCACCCACCCCCAGCCCCGCCGTGGAACCCAGCAGAGGGTGGGAGCTCTGAGGTGCAGGTGGCACACGGGGGTGGGGAACGATCACTTGTATCACACAGTAGCAACCCTGTTTGCTAATGAAAGGGGGGTGCTGATGGAGTCCAACGGGAACCCCAATCCAACAGACAGGGTAACTGCCCTACTACTGGTACTAGCAAGAAGTGACTGGTCCCTCCTCAGCTGCAGGAGCAGGGTTCCGGTCTCTAATCCCCTGAACGTGCGTGATTTATGCCAGACGTTGTGGGGATTTATTACTCTGCTAATGGAAGATGTTTAAAATGGGCAGCTCCCGCTGGGGATCCTGAGCGCAGACAGAAATGCCGGCCGGTGTTTGCTTATTCTCCACTCCCTCCAAATCCTCCCTGATCCTCTCCCTCTCCAGCCGTCTCCCTTTTCCTCCCATGCCAAAGCTCGGGTGCCACCGCCTTTGGAGAGGAATCACTCCGCGTTCCTGGCCAAGATTCCAGCTCCCCGGTCTCACTGCAATCACCAAGAATTTCAGTCGGAAAAGATCGATCTGTGAGACTTTAGCTGCCGAAAACAAGGGAGCAGGAAGGTAGGGGCTGCAGGCCAGGCTCCTTCGGCCCAGCATGGGTTTCTAACGCAACAGAAGAGGGTCACCATGGCTCTGGCTTGGCCACCTGGCCTATTTGACCTGTAGTGCTCAACCTTAAAGAGGATCTAAAGCCCTCCAGGCAGGGATTCGTGTTCCTTTGCAGTATAAATAAACCTGAGGGACTTTCCATCCTCCTGCAGAGAAGGAGAAAGGCCACCGCCATGCGGACGAGAGAAGGGGGACATAAAGACTTCCAAGGAACGGTAACTGTAGCAAGCATGCCAGCAGGCACCTGGCTAAACATCCACCTCCTTCACAGCACGGCATCACAGAGCCCTCGGCGTCCTTTCATCGCACAGAGAAGCCAGAGGAACAGGAGGAGAAAAGAAAGTCTCCAGGAAAAAAAAAATTGTCTCTAAAGTCTCAAACTTTGCATGGAAGGGCAGAGGGCAGGAAATGGTCCATGAGAGTAAATATAGCCTCGGCTGGTATTAGACAGATGGGCCCAAGCCAGGCAAGCTGGGCTGGGGAGAGGGAGAACAGGGGTGTGCTGGGGATGGACCCTAGGGGGTTGGGGAGAAGGTGGGAGCTGGGATGGTCCCTCTGGTGATGGGGAGAAGGTGGGAGCTGGGGTGGTCCCTTGGGGGTTGGGGAGAAGGTGGGAGCTGGGATGGACCCTCAGGGGTTGGGGAGAAGGTGAGAGCTGGGCTGTTCCTTTGGAGATGAGGCCTGATTCTCCCCTCGCTCGCACCAGTGTAAACCAGGAGTAGCTTGAGTGATGGCAGTGGAGTTACACCCGTGTCAGGGAGAGGAGAATCAGATGCACTGGCCAGGGGCAGCCCCCTGGAGGAAAGGGGAGGCTGGAAGTACTGGGCTGAGATCAGCCTTTGGAGCTGGGCAGAGGTGGGGGTAGGCGGAAGTGCTGGACTGCAGTAGTTCTGTGGAGATGGGGAGACAAGGACGAGGCTGGGACAGCCCTCTGGAGACATGAAGAGATGAACATGGACAAGATGAGCTGGAATGGGGGGGATCCCCTTGCCCAGACATGGCAAGAACAGCTGGATGCGGATCCCCCCTACCCACAGAACATGGCGAGAACAGCTGGACAGGGATCCCCCCTACCCACAGAACATGGCGAGAACAGCTGGACAGGGATCCCCCCTACCCACAGAACATGGCGAGAACAGCTGGATGCGGATCCCCCCTACCCACAGAACATGGCGAGAACAGCTGGACAGGGATCCCCCCCCCACCCTAGGGACATAGGGAGACAATCTGGAGATAACTAAAAGCTTTCAGTGTTGGGAAATTCAGACTCGCCTGATTCGCCATCGCCCTCCAGCGCTGTTTTTCCCCACGGAACCAAGCTGCCAGGCGGGCCAGTGACGTTACAAATGGCTGGGAGTGAGATGGCTCCACGCCATGCTGCACATCGTTCCCCCGGGAGAGTCACAGACTCCCCAGGGCCGCCACTGTGGAGATCACAGGCACCCCCTAAAAGCCAACGATCTGGTAGCGCCCTGGGGCTGTGGGCAATACCCCGGATCCTCAGCAGCATTTCGGCACCTAACCCTCCAGCCCTTTGTCACCGGAACCTTGAAACACCTGATTCTGCCTCTGGATGGTGCAGGTAGAGCCATGCAGGGAGTGTTAGAAGAGACTCTAGTTTTTCTAATGGAAGTGGGGGGACCCAGGAGATCTGGACACGGACTCTGTGTGCGGCCTTGGGGAAATCATTTGAACCGGGCTTTTCCAACGGCTTCAGTTCCCATTTGCGCACCGCAAGAAGTGCCCTGGTGGCCCAAATGGTTACCCCTCTTCAGGAACCAGATCCCTTTGGAAAAGCCCCTCCTGGCTGTGGGCCCTGGGCCCTTGGAAGTCTGGCCTGGAGCTGTTTTGCATTCGTCCTCGTTGATGTCTCTGAGCCGCCAAGGCTACGCAATGGGGATAATCCTTCCCGACCTGTTTGGCGCTCGGAGTGCCAGCTGTGTTGGCTAGTTTCTGATTGGCTGCGTGTGTCGTGTGGTTTTTTTCTCCCCTCCTTTGATTGGATGAGTGTAACTCCTGGAAGCCAATGTCCGGTGAGAACGTGTGTTCACGGTGAATAGTCCTTCCTGGGAACTTGGGCGCCGGCGGGTTCCAGGAACGCGACCCCGAGCGAGGCGCGAAGGCAGCCAGAGAGAATTCAGGGTTGGGACTCGAGTGAACAGGTGGAGAAAGGCCCGTTGCAGTGTTCACCCAGTGCCATCTACACACAGCTCTGCCAGCCCACCTCGGTCCCGACCTGCAGCCCCCTGCACTTTTCCAGGGACCCCTTCACACCCAACTCAACCACAGCGTCCCCTCCCCTGCCAATGCCCCTCCACCCTATCCTGCAGATCCCGCACTCCCCACCCCACTCTTCCAGTCCTGGCTGAAAGTCTTCACAAACCTCTTCCATCTGGCACCGCCAGCTCCTCCAGTGCCCCCTGACATCCCTGCCCTGGGCCTCTCCTCAGCCTGCCAGCTGTGCCAAGCAATGATGCTGGATCTATCAGCCTCTGGTAGCTAGACAGCGACACTTACCTCGTTTCACTTAAGACCGAAGCCAGATCCTCGCAGACTAAAGGGCTCATGTATTATCAACCCCTGGCAGCAGCACCCTGCCTCCCTCCTTTACCCTCCATCGCCAAATGCTGGCAAAAGAACATGAAAAATCAGCTTTGCTTTGGTGATTAAATGCGAGCCGCTGTCTTCAGCTTTCCCCCTGGGGGAGCAGGAGTGCAAATCCCAGCCCCTGTAAGATTATAACCCTGGGTCGTGTTTAATGCAGCCCATGTCTCCGGCCGTGAATCTGGGCCCTGTTCTCCAGCTTCTCAGATCTCTACCTGCGGCAGGGGAAGAGAAAGCAGGAGGCTGCTAATGACCCATCCCCTCCCCTGGCTCCTGGAGCTGAGGTGCCAGCCTGCCGGGATCCCCAGGGAAAAGGGGAACTGTCAAACAAGGAGAGAACAAGGTCCATGCTGCACAATCGATCAGAGACTAGCAATGATTGCAGCTTTCCATCAGCGCCGGGTGTGCTGCAACTCTCAATCAGACACTGGAATTGGGGACAGCTCTGGCGTGCTCTGAACAGCGGGGCCAGGAGAGACTGACTTTATAACACCAAATAAAGTGGTCACACTCTGTGCGTCTGGTGGGGATTTTCACCCCAAGATCTCAAACCATCATATGAAGGCAGGGAAAGAGTGTTATCCCCACAACGGGGAAACTGAGGCACCGGGCGGCAAAGTGACTGGCTTGAGGTCGCAGATTGAGTCGGGGGAAGAGCCGGGAATTGGACCCAGGAGTCCTGATTCCCAAGACAGGGGCTTAACCATAAGTCTATCCTTCACTCCAGAGACAATCGCTCTCCCTCTGAACGTTCCAGGTACAGCCGGGTGAAATGTACCTGCTGTGTTACAGTCAGGTCCAGGAGCGTCCTAAGGAGACGCAGCTGCTGTGCCAGTCCGTGCTCCAGGTGTGTTGTGCGGAGGAAGGTCCTAGGTACGACGCAGCCAAGAATTGCACCTGGTGATAGGATTCTGCTCTGCTAGCATCTTGCCCAGGTGTAACACCCAGGCGACCTGCTCTGCTGGGGGTGGGGGGGTGATCCCCACCAGATCGCTGAATGCGATCCTTGTCCCCTGGCCCACATCTCCCTCCTGTACAGCGATGCCTGAGCTCAGCTCAAAGCCGTATCAATCCCTCACCCTAACACGTGCCCGCCGAGGGGGCTGTGGCTCCCTGCAGCTCTGAGCCAGCCCCCCCCATGCTCCACGCTCTCCCTCCCACGCTGCCCGTCACCTGCCTTCATTCAGAATCGAATGACTCAGTCAGGTGGGGGAAGGGGACTGGGAGCTGGCGGGGAGGGGGTGGGGTGAGATTAGCCCCCCTTCCAGGGCTGCCGGCATTCTGCACCTCTGAGTAATGGAACCTTCTCCAGGGCGGCCGGCCCGAGTTAACTCTTTCGAGGCCGCTCTGGGCTTTAATGGGACTGGAGCCATCTGTCCCAGGACAGAGCCGCAGAATGCTGATTTGGCCACTGATCTCAACCAGCGGTGCCCGGCGGGGGCACTGGTTCTCCCCAGCGAGGAGAGTCCCACGCGAGGGACTCACTCACATCCAGGAAGCTGGGGCTCCCCCCTTGAACCCGGCACCACATGGCCCGGCGCCCAGGGCAGGCGTTTACCTCTGGGCAGCGTGAGGGGTCAGACAGTGCCAGCTGGGTCCATCGGCGTTTTACACTCCCCTCGCCCCCGTGAAAATACCAGAGAGGGGAGAATCGGGCGCTGGGAGCCAAACGCCCTGGATATTAGGAGGGGTTGGAACCCTGGTTTGCAAATGGCCCAGAATTTCATAAAGGACTGAGCCAAGCCCTCGCTCCCTCAGACTTGGAAATTCCTCTCCCCCACCCTCCAAAATCTAGAAACTCTCATCCCCTGCCCCCAAAATCTAGAAACTCTCATCCCCCTACCTCCAAAATCTAGAAACTCTCATCCTCTGCCCCCCAAATCTAGAAACTCTCATCCCCCTACCTCCAAAATCTAGAAACTCTCATCCCCTGCCCCCAAAATCTAGAAACTCTCACCCCCCCTCAAATCTAGAAACTCTCATCCCATCCCCCCAAAATCTAGAAACTCTCATACCCTCCCCTCAAAACTAGAAACTCTCATCCCCTCCCCCCAAAATCTAGAAACTCTCACCCCCTTCCCCCCTTCAGCTCTACTGTCCGGCCTGTGGGGAGTCTAGATCCACACATAGCCTCCCCCACACTGTGTAGGTTCCCCCCATCTCCCCCAGGAAAGTAGGAGCCCCGGGGCTGGAAAGGGAGCAGGCGATGGGATACAGAGAGGGGGGCTCTGGGGTAGAGTTGTCACCAGTCCCTTATTACAAGGGACGTCCCTTATTAATTCTCTGTACAAGATCGGGAGTTGCTGCGTGCTGCAAAAAGCAGCAAGAAATCCCCCCGCCACCAAACGGGGGACCCGTTTCCATGTGATGAGTTTTCAGCCTCCTGCTGGGAGAGGTCTCAGCTCTGCACAAGGCCCTGGTTCCTTCCAGCCCTGACAGCAGCCTGGAGGCAAAGAGGCCATTAAGCTTGTGCGTCTCAATGGGTCAGCACCTTCCAGTTTTGGGACCCCCACTACAGAAAGGATGTGGACAAATCAGAGAGAGTCCAGCGGACGGCAACGAAAATTATCAGGGGGCTGGGGCACGTGACTTATGAGGAGAGGCTGAGGAAACTGGGCTTGTTTAGTCTGCAGAAGAGAAGAGTGAGGAGGGATTTGATAGCAGCCTTCAATTACCTGAAGGGGGTTCCAAAGAGGATGGAGCTCGGCTGTTCTCAGTGGTGGCAGATGACAGAACAAGGAGCAATGGTCTCAAGTTGCACTGGGGGAGGTCTAAGTTGGATAGTAGGAAAAACTTTTTCACTAGGAGGGTGGTGAAGCACTGCAATGGGTTCCCGAGGGAGGTGGTGGAATCTCCTTCCTTAGAGGTTTTTAAGGCCCGGCTTAACAAGGCCCTGGCTGGGATGATTTAGTTGGGGTTGGTCCTGCTTTGAGCAGGGGGTTGGACTTGATGACCTCCTGAGGTCCCTTCCAACCCTGCGATTGTATGATTCCCCTCCACTCAAGAGATCTCATCCCACCCTGTATGGGATTCAATCCCCATGTCCCAGTTCCCCAGAGCTCTTCCCTTCACCCCACAAATTCTCTCCCACTCCCGAAATCCTGCAGGCCCCGAAAGGCAAGACAACCTCTCACAGGATCTCCCCCTCCCTCCCAGATGCGCCCAGCATCCCATTTTCTTTTCACGTCTCAGGATCGTGCCGTGGGAGACTTAATCAGCCATTTTAGTAAAGCAGTTTTGACGCTGGTGTCAGAAATTAACAGCGGCGAGCTCTGCTCCAGCCGGCACCTTGATTGAATTGAGTGTCACATGGCAATCGATGGCGAGAGCAGCAGCAATTTTCATCTCCCTACCATGGGGCAGCCCTTAGCAGAGAGAGAAAGAGAGCGAGAGCGAAATTAAAAGAGAAAAGAAGCAGGGCCGAGAGGGGGGGAGAGCCCCACCTCAGCAGCGGGAGAGGGACAGGGAGCGTCCCAGGGTTACTGCTTCCCAGCTGGGAGAGCAAAGAGTTTTCAGCTCCATGGAGAGGCTGTTTTAAACTGGAAGAAGAGAGAGAGGGAAGGCAGGGAGAGGAGGGCTGGGCAGAAGAAAGGACTGAATGAGAGAAAGAAAATAGATGAGAGGGACATTTATGTAGATAGATAGATAGATTAGATAGAGGAGGCGTATGGGGATAGATAGATAGGTAGATAGATAGATAGATAAGATAGACAGGCTGTATATAGATAGATAGATAGATAGATAGATAGATAGATAGATAGATAGATAGATAGATAGATAGATAGATAGATATTGGGGTATGTATGGGGATAGATAGATAGATAGATACAGGGGGTGTATGGGGATAGATAGATAGATAGATAGATAGATAGATAGATAGATAGATATTGGGGTATGTATGGGGATAGATAGATAGATAGATAGATAGATAGATAGATAGATAGATAGATAGATAGATAGATAGATATTGGGGTATGTATGGGGATAGATAGATAGATGTGCGCAGGAGCAGTTGTTGTGTCCCTCTGGCTGGAGCTTGGCTGCACCAGCACACAATGAATGGACCCTGGGAACACTCCTTTGTCTGATATGAAAGAGCAGCGCTAGCAGCAGCAGTCAATGGCCTGGATTCTACCAGCCTCAGCAGCCTGCCCAGGCACAAGCATTGCGTGGTGCTGGCTCCACACGGCACTCGGGCTCGCTCTGTACATCTCGCTCTCCTGGCTGCTCCCTTTCATTGCAGGGAGCAGGAGAAATCTCAGCAGCCTGCAGCAAGGAAACTAAATCACCCCGGCTTCTGCAATGCATGTGCGTAGCTAGACTGGGCCCGGCAGCCCCAGCCCTGAGCATGGGGTGGCACAGAGATGCCTGGCCGCTGGGGGAGCAGGGAGCTCCAGGAGGGATGGCATCTCAGGGGGCAGAATGCTTCCCTGGCATCACAGTCCCATTGCATGGTGCAGCCTGTTCCCTTCGCTATGGGCCAGCTGAAGCCTGCACCTCACCCCTCCCCACCTCCACTGGAGGATGCACAGAAGAAGTAGCCCCTCTGCTAATCCCGAGCACAAGGACCTAGCTTTTGTGGGGGGCAAATGATGCATGGAGTCCCTCCTCAGCCCACGGTCTCTGCTCACCAGCTTTGTAGGATTCTCGGGATGGGGAGTAGGAAACAGGCTGAGGTGTCAGGGCTGGTCATGCAGGGCCCTGCGCATGAGGTCATCAGCCCAGCTGGGCTTGGTTGAGTGGCCCAGGGTTGGGTGGGAGTGATTTCATGGTGAGGTTCAATGTGCCCCACGCTCTGGATTTGGGGGGCAGGGTGCTATAGGGGCACAGGGTGTCAGCAGCAGGTCACCGCTCTGCAACAGTCCTAATGTGAGAGAACAGGATCAAACCCAAAGACGCTGCTTACTGCGGAGCCTGTGCGTCAGCATTCTGCTGTGATGTCATCTCTGCTGAGTCGATAGATCAGCATTCTGCTGTGATGTCATCTCTATGGAGCCAGTGCTGTCAGCGTTCTGCTGTGATGTCATCTCTGTTGAGCCAATTGATCAGCATTCTGTTGTGATGTCATTTCTATTGAGCCAATAGATCAGTATTCTGCTGTGATGTCATCTCTATTGAGCCAGAGTTGTCCGTGTTCTGCTGTGATGTCATCTCTATGGAGCCAGTGCTGTCAGCGTTCTGCTGTGATGTCATCTCTGTTGAGCCAATAGATCAGCATTCTGCTGTGATGTCATCTCTATTGAGCCAATAGATCAGCATTCTGCTGTGATGTCATCTCTATTGAGCCAATAGATCAGCGTTCTGATGTGATGTCATCTCTGCGGATCCAGTGCTGTCAGCGTTCTGCTGTGCTGACATCTCCGTGGAGCCAGTGCTGTCGGAGCCCTTTTTAGCACCCTCTCCTCCCCGTTCATGCTGTTCCGGAGCATGTCGCTAAGTCATCCCCTGGCTTCTTACAGCAGGAATGTGAGTTCTGGCTGGGCTCCCTGCCCCGTTGGCTCCCGACCAGCAGCACAAGCCAAGCAGCGGACGCCCTAGCGGTGCTGACAGCAGAGCAGCGTTGCCTAGGCTCCCCTTCTCGGCGGCCCATCAGCCTGACCGAAAGCGTACGGACTTGCAAGGCCCATGTTTGGCTCCTGGTGGGGCCCACTAGCTATATAGATGCCTCCGAGAAGGCCCCTAAAGAGCGATAGCAGCTTTTAAGGGGCTGGTTTCCTCCTTCGCAATCTCCAAAGCAATCACATAGATTTTGGTCTTTATGGATGAACTCTATTAAGTTAACATCCCTCTCCCCTGCTTCCTCGCGCGGAGCAGGGAGTCAGGCCTGGGCGACGGAAACGAGATCATTAAAGCAGAAAGAAAAATACATTAGAAATGTTCAAATGCTCAGTCTAGCCTGAAATGTGCTTAACTCGTTCCTGAGTAAACAATGAGAGTGAATTATTCGCAATTAGTTTTCATTAGAACGGCGCCGTCACCTCTCCCGGCTCGTTTACTTCTCGCCGAGCGCTCCCCCTTCGCTGCTGACGGGGGATGAGTTTTGCCGGCGACCGGGTGACCAAGTGGGGGCAGACAGGGCTAGGGGAGAGGGACAGGAACTAGGCCGGAGCAGGAACATGCCCTGGCGGTGGCAGTGGACAGCGGCGCTGGTTCCGCTGCCATGGCCAAAGTTCCTCTAACCGCCGGCAGCTGAGCAGGGGAGGGACCAGAGCACAAGCAGCCAAGCCGCCAGACACGGGCAGGGGAATCACTTTCAAAAGGGTCTCAGTGACTTAGGAGCCTAATTCCCATTGATTTACAATGAGGCTTAGGGGGAGATTTTCAAAGTCACAAATAGCACGTCAACGCCTAACCCCTACTAACCTCCAATAGGAGTTAGGTGCCTATATGACATCGGTGTCTTCTAACAGCATCTCCTTTAGGCTCCTAAGTCACTTAGGGTCTGTGTACAGTGCGGCTGGGAGGGAGCCCCACAGCCCGTGTGATAAATGAATGGGGGGAGCTCCCTTTTATGGACACCCAGCCAGCCAGTTAGCTATAAAGTCCCTCTTGGTGGCTTCTTGCTTTACCTGTAAAGGGTTAAAAAGTCCCCCAGGTAAAGAAAAGGGAGGGGGCACCTGACCAAAAGAGACAATGGGAAGGCTAGAACTTTTTAAAAATGCGGGGCGGGGGGGGGGAGCTTTCCCTTCCTCTCTCTGTTGTTCTCTCTGGGCTGAAGAGAGGTGGGGCAGCTGGACGCTCTGTAAAGTTTGGCGCAGGTATGAAAAATCATCATCCATCCCTAGAAGGATTCATGGGGACAGGGAATGTTTAGATAGACGCGATCAGGTTTATTTCTTTTATTTTCTGTAAGGCTTGCGGACTCCTCTGTGCTAACCCCAGCTGCTTTTGTTTGCTTGTAACCTTTAAGCTGAACCCCCAAGAAAGCTAGTTTGGGGGCTTAATTTTTGGAATCGCTCTTTTAAAATCTAGCAAAAGCCTAATTTGCCAATGTATTTTCTTTCTTTTTGTTTTTAACAAAATGTACCTTTTTTTAAGAACCGGGTGGGCTTTGTGTCTTAAAAAGTCTGTGCATATGTTTTTCAATTAGCTGGTGGCAACAGCTGGGTTTCCCTTTTGTTTTCTTTCTCGGCTTCCCCGAGGGAGGGGTGGAAAAGCCGAGGGGGCCTCAGGGAAAACTTCGCAAGTGAGTTTTCCAGGATTTGCAAGAGGCAGTTTTTCACTTGGGTGGTGGCAGCGTTTAACAAGCCAAGGTCAGAGAAAAGCTGTAACCTTGGGGGTTTAATACAAGCCTGGAGTGGCCGGGATTATTTTTAGAATCCTTGCGGGCCACCACTTTCTGCACTCGGATTGCTGATCAGTTCCACCGATCTCTGACTCCACCCAGCGAACCACCTACAGCCCAGGCTGGAGGGGCTGGGACAATTTGTACAGTGGGGGGGCTGAGAGCCATTGAACCAAACTGTAAACCCTGTCTGTGATGGAAACCACTTCGAGTCAGGGCGTGCGGCAGCACCCCTAGTTCCAGCTTCTCCAGCCCAGCCTGTTCGCTGTACCCCCTGCCCCAGCAGAGCTGGGGGGAACTCTACGATCTAATGGGACGTCTCCACCTCTAGCGTCCAACACCAGCCGCGCAACTTTCTAGGCTGCCGTATGCCGCCAAACTGGGGCCAGGTGGGCTGGCTCGCCGAGGACTTGTCAGGTTTTGTCTCGTCCTTCTCTGTCCATCCTGGATATTCGCTGGTGCTTTGACAAGCTGAACCGCACCCCGCTCCTCTCTCCTCTCCTGTGCACCTCGCTCAGCGGCTAATGCAGGAGGCCGAATGCCTGGGCACGATCTTCTGCTCGGTTCCTCCGCTGACACCTGGTTTACACTGGCACGGGACCCGCCTGCCTTTCCTTCCATTCCTTCCCCCTCTCTCAGCAGATGATTTAAAGAGACGCGGGAGTGCAGGGAAGAGCCACTGCCTTTGCGGCTGCCTCTTGCTCCCTCTAATCCTCTGCTGCAAATGTGCGATTTACCCCAGCGAAACGCCCGCCTGGGATCTGTCTCTTCCCATTAAGCATCGGGGCAGGGATAAATTGGGGATGAGGCGGGGAGCGGGAGGCTCGAAGCATATGATCCGGTCTTGGCCAAAGCACTACAAATTAATTTGCACGGCGATGGAGTGGAAGGCTGCATTCCCCCCCATCCCCGCTATCGAGCTCGAAGGGGATACGTCTGCATCCTATATAAGGAGACAAATATATGTGTATATATCTCTCCCTTCCCAAGAAAATGGCTGCAGAGAAACAACTTATCTCCGCAGAGCCAGAGCCCAGGGGCCAGCAGCAGCCAGAACTTCAAAGAGAATCTATGAACACGGCACATGCCCAAAATAATAATAATAAATGGGGAGATGTCGGTTGTTTGGTTCACCCTAAGTGCTTCCCACCTTCCGAACCTATAGATCTGTATTGACGCTGTTTGTCCCAGCTCTTCAAAGCAACTTGCCACGAGGAAACGCTACATTATCCTAATTGCCAGCTGGGCTATCTTCTGTGGCTTCAGTGAGAGGGCCTGGCACGCAGCCGGGAGGGCTGGGGTGTGAACGGGGTGGGCAAGAGGGAGTCATTAAGAAAGGGAGAGATAATAAGACAGAAAATATCATCACGCCTCTATATAAATCCCTGGTACGTCCACATCTTGAATACGCCGTGCAGATGTGGTCGCCCCCGCTCAAAAAAGATATATTGGAATTGGAAAAGGTTCAGAAAAGGGCAACAAAAATGATTAGGGGTACGGAACGGCTGCCCTAAGAGGAGTGATTAATAAAACTGGGACTTTTCAGCTTGGAAAAGAAATGACTAAGGGGGGATATGATGGAGGTCTATAAAATCTGGGGAAAGTAAACAAGGAAGTGTTATTTACTCCAAAAAACACAAGAATTAGGGGTCACCAAATGGAATTAATAGGCAGCAGGTGTAAAACGAACAAAAGGACGTATTTTTTCACACAACACACAGTCAACCTGTGGAACTCCTTGCCAGAGGATGCTGTGAAGGCCAGGACTATAACAGGGTTCAAAAAAAAAACCCTATATAAATACAAGGAGGATAGGTCCATCAGTGGCTTTTAGCCAGGATGTGTCCTAGCCTCTGTTTGCCAGAAGCTGGGAATGGGCGACAGGGGACGGATCACTTGATGATTCCCGGTTCTGTTCTGTTCACCTGGCATTGGCCACTGTCAGAAGACCGGATACTGGGCTAGATGGACCTTTGGTCTGACCCAGTAGGACTGTTGGTTTGTTCTTATGTTAAGGGCAAGCCCCATCACCTTAAAGGAAGCTTGGGGGAACCTGGCTGAGAGGCAGTGTAGCTCAGTGGGGAGGGGACTTGACTAGGTTTAGCAGACTAGGTTCTAGTCCTGCCTCTGCCACTGATCAGCTGTGTGACCGTGGATAAATCGTTTCCCAGCCTAGCTCGGGCATAATGACTGGGTTTTGAGGCTTCGCTAATTAACAAACCCTTTGAGAGCCGTCAAGGTCTGCTGCCATGTGGGGTGGTTAGAAACATCAAGGTACCTGACATGGCAAGGGTGGGAAATTCAGCAAAATGGCCGCCTCTCCTTCCCAGTGCCATGGTAACAATGGCTGCGGTTGCACAGGGCCTGGCTCTCCAATGAGACTAGGGCCCAAAGGGGCTCCCCCGTGGGCTCGGGTTCCCTTTGCACGTGCACGAGAAGCCGCCTGATCCTGGTGCAGTCGTTTACACTAGTGCCGAGGAAGTGTGCAATATCAGAGCAGTAGCATTTTACACGCTGGTGAAAAGGGCTGCCCCGTGGTGCGGGGTGGAATCCGACCCCAAGAGCTTTCAGAAGGGACAGGGAATGGGATACAGGCCCATGCACCGCTAGGTCACTGTTCAAATCTGGCCCAGACTGGCAGGGACTGAGACCCGATCCTCTCTGACTGCTGCTTGGTCGGGGGCATATGTGAGATGAGTTGGCAAGTCTCAGCTCCGTTCTCACGAACAGGCAGCCGTGTGCCAAACTGCACTCTGCAGCTGGGGCTAGATCTCAGCAGAGGGGCCAAGGCTGGGCAGGCCGTGGGCTGTGAGTGGAGGGGTGGGTCCGCCAGGTCACGTTGGCAGCATACATGCGCCCGCCCGGTGCTTCTGGAGCTGTCTCGCTGAGCCGCAGGCGGCCAGAAGCAGCCGTTCCCCGCGGCTTGTCACATTCCTCATGCACTTCCCCGCAGAAATCAGCCCGCAGACAGGTAGTGATTTGTAAATATTAAAAAACCCTCAAATTGTAGGTTTGCAGCACTGCCTTAATGCACTGCCTGGCTGCGGTGACGCACGCCGCACAGGGACTGCTTTCTGCTGCTGCAGAGAGCAGACACGTCTCAATGGGGGCCGAGCCCCACCCCCCGGCAATCCCATCAGACAGTTTATTTCAGACCCAGAAATCCAAGGCTCCCAAAGCATCCCAAGCCCACTCAGCTCTTAGCTCCGTCGCATACGCCTCTCATCGTCACACCGGGCCACTCAGTGGCTTTTGGGCTATCTGGTGAGATCCCATCATACCTATCTGCCATCTCCCACCATCTTCACCCAGAGCACGGTGGAGGTCCTTGGGGTTAAGGCAGTAGACTGGGACTCAGGAGACCTGGCTTCAAATCCTGGTTCTGCCCCAGACTCCCTGGGAGACCTCAGGGGAGGCACGTCACCTCCCGTGCCTCAGTTTCCCATCAGTAAATTGGAAATGATAAGCCTCCCCCCGTCTGTCCTGTCAGTGTAGACTGTAAGCTTGTCAGGGCAGGGAGAGTGCGCATAACCCTAAGAGACCCGTGAGCTCAGCTGGGACCGTTAGGTTTACCCTACCACTGCTAATGAGGTTCGTTGCTGAGTTGCTCTGAGCTCGTGCGGTATGGTGTGCTTCGTTATCCTCTCCCGGTTTGTTCCAGGGCTGGCCCGATGAGCCGGGTGCATTCCGGGGTTCATTACAGCACTGGTCCCGACAAGCCACTGCACACAGCCCGTCTGAGCACTTCGCTGTCCTCCCTGGGCTGCCTGACAAGGCCTCCGCCCAGGTCCCTCGTGCCTCTGGTTGCTGTTGTCGCTGGGAGGCATTTTGTGGCAAGGATCATTTATGTCACCGCGGGGCCAGGAGGGTCCCTTTGGAGAGCAGATCTGTCTGGAGCGCAGGGAGGGAAGGGGGTAGGGTGATCAGATGTCCCAATTTTGGGGTCTTTTTCTTATATAGGCTCCTATTACCCCCCCCACCCCCGGTTCCAATTTTTCACATTTGCTGTCTGGTCACCCTAGAAGGGGGGCCGGTTCCAGGTGCATCGTGTCCTTTTAATTCTGCTGAGTGGCAACACCCCTCCCCCTGCTGCAGACTGGACCTTGCCCCTTCAAGTCCCCCCCCCCCGTCCATCACAGGAGGCTGATGTCGCAGCTATTCCAGGCTGGAGTCCTGCGCCTGGGCCTTGGCGAGTCCTCACCTCCCTGCTGCGCCCTCTCACTTGCTGCCTCTCACCGCAGAGATAATGATAATTGCTCTCCATCAAAGGATCCCCAAGCACTTTCCACACAGATTAGCCCAGCCGCCCAGGGAGGCGGCTAAGTGTTAACTCACCCAATTTCACATAGCGGGGAACTGCCAAGCTAAATGACTCACTTCAGGCGGCAAGCTGGCGGCAGAGCTGGGGATAGAACCCAGGAGTCCTGCCAGGCGTGACCCTCTCCAGGTGCCTGGCTAGGATTTCAGACCAGCCAAGAACACAGGAACTGAGCACATCCCTCCCGGCAGCGGCTAGCACCAGTTGCTTCAGAGGCAGGAGTAAGGAACCCTGCAGATGTGGAATAATCGAACCCCCCCACACAGTTTATCCAAATCTCTGATAGGTCGAGTTCATCTTAAACCCTGAAGTACAAAATTGACTCGCCCTTCCAGCACTCTGAGCACTCTGTTATCCATCCCGCTTTGGACCTTGCCAAATTTGTGGCCTCCGTGATGTCCAGTGGCAGTGAGTTCCGCAGTCTAAGCATTCATTGGTTTACGCAGAGACCAGTGCAGGCTGGAGCAGGATTTCAGGGGCCAGATCCTCCACTGGTATAAATGGATATGGCGCCCCCTCTGTTTAGCTGGTTTACAGCAGTTGGTCCTGGGCGTTTTGCCTGTGGATGCCCATGCAGTGCAGCTGCAGTCAATAAAGCCCAGTGTTAAGTAGTCCCTGCAAGTGTTGTGACTGAAAGATCCCCCCCGGGAGCTGGGACACGGCCCTGACTCCCAGCCCCCATGTGCCAAGCATTAGAACATAGCAGCAGGCAGGCAACGCAATGGAGAAGAATCCTGGAGCTGCCTAAATCACTGGAGCCCAGATCCTTCCCAGGGCCTGTGGGACTTAGGCACCTAAATACCTTTGAGGATCTGGGTCTGGGATCCTTGCCCACTGGCCAGAATAAAGGCAGCAGGAGGAGCCGGCTTCAGCGAAGCACCAAGCGCCGGCTTAAACTCCATTGAAGTCAGTGGGACTTCAGCATGTGGCAAGGGCTTTGGCTGAATCGGGTCCTGTACGCCCATGGGAAGCCCAGGGCTGCGTGGGGGCTGCACGTCTAGATTCCCCAGCGGGTTTGGCTCCCAAGCCCTGACCTACTTTCCGCCTCGGGGAGCCCCAAACCCAACCGCCTTGGAACCTATTTACAATATTTACCAAGGCCTAATGATGAGCATAATTAGCAGGGGATTGTTCCTGCTGCAGAGCTCTTTGAAAGTTAAAAATACCATCGCAGCCTGGCTCAGGGAGGCTGCTCCACAGAGCCAGGTCCAACATCAAAACCCGAGTCTCCTTTTACCTTGGAGGATTCATCTTTGTACATCTACTTTTGCAAATGAGGCTCGTTTGCATAGCCTGCCGCACAGCCCAGCGCCTTTCTTCCCTGCAGATTGGGGCCGTCGGCCCTGCCCTGCCTGCTGGGCCAGGAATCTGGAGCTCTGCCACGGGCACTGCCAGACCCGGGTTCAGTTCAGAAACCACAATGATGGGCATAAGACACCGAATGGCAGAGACTCAGCCGGGCCTAACGGTTCATATAGGCAAGCTCTTGCGAGACTGTTGTGTTTCCCTGTGCACACGGGCTGCGCCTAACCCATCGTGGGAGCGACCAATATAGCGAATCATTTTTCAGGGAGGGTTCCCATGGATGTGCTCAGCACCTGGCACAACCTGATTTCCACCAAGGAATAATAATCCTGAAAACCTTCCACCGTGAAACATCTTGGGGCGAAATCACAGGAGAACCTCTGTTCTCACGAGCTCGAGAGATTTATGTTATCTACCTACCTATCCCCGTACGTACCCGGGTATCTATCTTTCTGTCGATCTCTCTGGCAATCTACTGGCAGTCTGTATATTGCGCAGCCTCGGATATCTTGTTGCCTGGCTCAGGAAAACAGACCCCCTACCAGCTCTAATCCAGAACCCACAATTGTAGAGAGGGCAGCTTTGAATCCAGCCGCCTGGGAATTGCAGGAGGGACTGACTTTGGGGTTGCAGTTTGCCTGGGCAGATTCCTTCGCCTGACGGCAGCACCGGGTAACAGCTGTAGAGGAACGGCACCGTTTATTAGTGGCCTATTAATCTGTTAATCATTCGGTGCAAATGAAGAGAGTGTGTCTATGCAAATGCCGGGTCCTTTGCATATGCCCCTGAATTCCTTTCCCATTCATTACTGCCCGGGAACCATAGGCCTGATGTCTAGGAAAACACAGCAGATATGTACATTAAACAGCCAATTAAAAAATTAACAGATTCAAACTGAGCCTGATTTGCATGTGCAAATTAACTTAATTACCGCCATTTCTCCCAGCCCTCCAAGGCGCAGCAATGGAAAGGGGCTCCCCATGGCATCTCTAGCTGGCAGGTGCTGCCTTTAATGTTATTAACCCATTGCAACAAACAGCTAGCGTGCCCTCCGCTGCATGGAACAAGAACTGGAGGAGCACGTGTCTCAGCCCCTGTACCGCTAAGCCGGGATGGTGATTCTCCTGCACCTCAGCTGGGTGGGGCCTGTGTGTTTGGCGCGTGAGAGGGAGAATCTGTACTGCAGCTCCTGGGAGGACCAGCGCGTGATGGCAGGGGAGAAGAAAAGTGGATTGGGGCAGGGAATAGCCCCCTGGTGTAGGGTAGCGAGCAGCTGCAATGCAATCCAGCTATGCTGAGCCCTGGCAGTGGGGGGAACTCGCTCTGAGAATCCCTGAACTTCCCTAGCTGACGCAAGGGTCTCCTCTGCCCCTGCTCCCAGCCCCAGTGTCGTGAGCATGACGGGGGGTGTCCCGATTGCACTGTGCTGTGGCTGTTTGTTACATCCCCAGGGTCCATGGGGGACCACGGGCACCAGAGAGGCGGCTTGTGCAGCAGGAGCTGGATAGCCCCTGTGCCGCCCCAGGATACGGGGAGCTGCCTTCGAGCACCTCCTTGCATCCCCATCCCCAATGCAAGTGCAGGGCCGGGGTGACCAAGGAGCAGGCTCCAGAGAAGAAATTTGCCACAGAATTAAAAAACTCCCTCTCGCCTTTCCCCCTCTCCCAGACACAGGTGCCTCCCATGAGCCTTTGCCACCAGCTATGTCCAGGCTCCAAGGGGAACATGGGGGTGGAGGTACCTGGCAGGGCCAGGTGCTCTGGAGAGGAAGCTGCACCTTGCACTGCGTCATTTCCAGGTAGAAGAGGAGCAGGGGTGAGTAGAGTCTAGGCTGCTGCGGAGCCCGGGGCCAGCTCAGGAGGAGAAGGAGGGACAGAGAGGGAGATGCTCTGGGAGGGCGGATGATGACACCTCATGCTCTGGAGATGGCCCAGCTCCTTCCAAAGCTGTTCCCCACATTTCAGACGCAGAAAGGGGAAGAGATTTGAAGGCTGGATTTGTCCAGCCTCTCTGAGCATTGGTATTAAGGGTAAGAAGCCTTCTGAAGACTCAGGCCTTGGCGTGGTGGGTCACTCTTATTATTATCCCCATTTTACAGATGGGGAAACTGAGGCACAGAGCAAGGCAATGACCGAGAGTCTACAGAGACTCAGTGGCAGAGTTGGGGACAGAACCCAAGAGTCCTGACTCCTAGCTCCATGCTCTGATTACTAGACCACACTCCCTACTAGTGCTGGGGATGGAACTCAGGAGTCCTGATTGCCGCTCCTATGCTCTGGCCACTAGCCCACACTCCCCCCACTTTTAATGGCAGCAGAGCTGAAAAC
Source organism: Mauremys mutica (assembly GCF_020497125.1). Lineage (NCBI taxonomy): Eukaryota > Metazoa > Chordata > Testudines > Geoemydidae > Mauremys > Mauremys mutica. The sequence continues at coordinate 8,031,927 of NC_059095.1, forward strand.
ATGTGCACATGTACACAACCCCAAATGGACGTACATAGGCACTCCCATGTGCACACATGCACACATGTGCACTCCCAAGCATGCAGGCACGCACACATTCCACTCTTCACATGCACTCCCACGTGCACACACACACTCCACCCTGCACATGCACACACATGCACTCCCAAGGGCATACACACACTCCCAGGCATGCATACACACACACACACACACACACACACACACTCCAGTCCGCATACGCGCACACAATTCCCACATGCACCCGCACACACTTTCAGGTGTACACACATGCACACACTCCACCCCACACATGCATTCCCAAGCACACACACACGTGCACCCCCAAGTGCATATGCACACTCCTAGGTGCGCGCGTGCGCACACACACACACACACATATGCACTCCCCAACATGCACATGCTCTCTGCATACACATGCCATTTAGGGTGACCAGATAGCAAATGTTTAAAATCAGGACAGGGGGTGGGGGGTAATAGGAGCCTATATAAGAAAAAGACCCCAAAATCGGGACTGTCCCTATAAAATCGGGACATCTGGTCGCCCTAATGCCATTCGCTGCCCCGCCCCACTCCAGAGCAGCCCCAGCTGCCATGTGTGCCAGCAGGGACCCTTTGTGCTGCCCGGCCTGCCAGGGCGTTTGAAGCGAGCGGGCTGGTTCCCTGCCCAGTTCCGAGCCCCAGGTGGGTGGCTCTGGCGCGGCAGGCCCCACAGGATGAAAGGCACCGAGCCCGGGGAGGCTGAGATGAAAGGCAGGCCTGACTCACACACACAGAAATTCACACTCGCAGATGCCAGCCCAGCCCCCTCTGGCTGATTTGCCTTGGATGCGGGCAGCGGAGTGCCACCAGCGACGGGCACAGCGGCTGCGTGCCAGGGCCAAGCTGCATTTCCCACGACGGTGCCAGGGGACGTCGCTTTTTCCCAGCTTCTCTTCTCTGTTCCCAGCTGCGGCAGCAACCACTGAGATTAGCGGGGGCCCCTCCTTCCCCCCCCACGCTCCTTTACAGACCCTGTCACCCTGCTGCGCTTCACCATGGAGATTAAAGGTAGCCGCTTCCCTCCTCAACTGAGCCATGCTCTGCCATTTCATTAGGGAGGCTTTCCTGACAGCTGGGCTTTGGAGATGGGGGACTAGAAAGGAGAGCGGCTCTGGCAGCCTCTGGGGAGGCGAGGGATGCTCAGCGTGAAAATTAATCAGCACAGAGACATAGCGGGGATGAGCCACAAGAAATCCCAGCTAATGGGCCGGTGTCCCAGCCCCCAACCCGGCCCCACGGGTGGGTTCCTTCGCCCGCCTCTAGCCCCTGCCTGCCACGGATCTCAAAGCACTTCACAAGCAGCCATGAATGTGGCAACCTGGCAATAGGGAAGCGTTGTTATCCTTCTTTTCCCTGGGGGAGGGGGAGAATTAAGGCAACGGAGCAGGGAGGCGAGCAAGTCACAGGATCCGAAATGGCTCGCACCCGGCTCTAACCACTAGACAACACTCCTTCCCTGCGTCCCCTTCTACCAGCCCCAGAAATCCCGGCACTGCTGCTGTATCCCAGCCTTTGCCCTGTGTTATCATGGGTGTGTATTATTTGTATTGCGGTAGAGCATAGGAGTCCCAGCAATGGACCAGGACCTCATCGTGCTAGGCGCTGTACAAGCAGAACATAATGGTCCCTGCCCCATAGACCTTCCGCCCTAGAGTGGCTGCCCCACACTCCGCCCTCGCCTGCAGCTTGCATCCCAGCCCTGCTGTCTGTGACATTCGGGTTTGGCGCCCGCTTTGCCCTGCACAGGGGGCAGGGAATGGAGATCACAGAGGAAAGGCTGATGAATTCACCTTGGCTTTGTGAACACAAACAAGAATTGGCAAGGGTCACAAAACCCCCACAGGGCCACTCATCCCTTGTCCAAACACAAAGCCCACTCCAGCTGCCCCTCGCTCCACCAGAGCAGCCCATGGTCCTCAGGCGACTGATGGACCAGGCCTGGGCTTTCATACATATGGCTCAACACTGTGTGGCTCCTAGGACAGGGCATTGGGCTGGGGTTCAGGAGGCTGAGATCCTCAGAGGTAGGTAGGCTTCTAACTCCCAGTGAAAACAATGGGACGTGGGCACCCAAACGAACCCTAGCATCCGTCCCAGATCCGTGTCAATGGGGCAAAGCCCTTATGGAACCAGCAGTGATTGAAAAAGAGCTGATTGGTTAGACAAACTGTCAATCATCCAACAAGACAAGGGTGGGACTTTCCTTCTCTGCAAAGGCTTCTGGGTAGGGAAGCTCTCTATAAAATCCCTGGCCCCTGGCTCCCTAGTGAGCTGGAGTTGTGAGGCTGATGAGGCAGGTTGCTGGGACCTGGTGTGAGGCAGCTGGAGCATGGTGGATGAGTGAATGGACTGATGTCAGGTTATAGAACAATATCCTTTGTTGTTCTGTTGTTTGTTGGTTATTTGTGGTTTTTTTTGCCTAAACCCCTCTGTACTGGGACCCACCCGCAGGTTTGTTTGAGCTGCCTAGCTGCTGTGCTCTGCTGTGGCCTCCCAGCAACATCCAGGGGAGTTAGGTGCTGAGATCCCTTTGCAGGACTGAGCCTGTCCCAAATCTGCCATTGGCCTCCTGGGTGACTTTGGGCAGGTCCCTTCCCCCTTTGCTGTGCCTCTGCCCCACCCCTTTGTCTGCTTAGACTCCAAGTTCTTGGGGAGCTGGGGGTGTCTCTCACCATGTGGCTGTGTAACACCTCGGGGCTATTGAAGTATAAATCCTAGTGCTAATAACAACCAGAGAGGATGGCACCCCCAGACGGGAGGACTTTTGGCAGGAGATCTTTAAGAAGCTGGAGGATAGGGAGCTGCGGATGGCAGGCAGGTGCTCCCTCTCCAGCCCTGGAGACTGGGACTTGGAGGCTACTCGGTTAGAGAGGTTCTGCCTCCTGGTTGTTCTCAGCACCAGCTTTGCCTCACAGCACGACTGAAAGCCGAGCCAGCGTGTACGTCTCGCGGCCAGTGCCTGGCTGCTGTCCCCCCATAGCGCAGCACGGGACATTAGCCCTCCTGCCCTTGCAAGCAGGGAGGAGGTGGAGAGAAATCTGGACCTCAGCAGAAGCTATGCTGCATGTTGGGCTTCTTTGGAAGGATGCACCAAAAAATGCCAGGCAGGCAGAGGAGAATGGGCTACAATCCAGCAGCCATGGAATAGAATAAATACGCTGATCTCCTGCGGGAGAGCAGTAACTCCAGAGGACTTTCTCTGTCCATCCCCACATGTGCTCCTCTGTCTAGTCGTCGTCAGGCTATCTGCAGGGAATGCTTTGCCCTGATGACACCCTAGGGGAGGCAGAATGGCGTTAACACAATCAGAATGTGCCCAGGACATGAGGTGTGATGCCTCGAGGGATTCCCACCCCCTCCCTGTCCCGTATCACCCCTCACCCCCCGGAACAGCTTGGACATCTGCAGGCCACTCCTCCCCGTGCCCCCCGAAGCTGAAATTCAGGATCTCGTCCCTCCTGTCTTGCAGGAGGTGTGATGGGATCTTTACTGACCCTGAGTCCCTTGTGGGAATGACGGCAGCACCGTGCCCCCTAGGACCACACGAGGCCTCGGTACTGGCTCAGAGTGGGGCACCACTTTCCCTCCCAGGCTCGACTGGGCCTGATGCTGCTTAGCTGGGGAGCTCCTCTAGGGCTGGGTCTGACCCTCAGGCCTCATTGGGGAACGCACGTAATGACACTGGATCCTCTGTAACCAGATCTGTTTTGAGGACCTCGGTAACTCAGCTGGAAGTTAGGGGTGTGTGGCAGGAGCGGGGAGGGTCTGTGGCCTGCGACGTGCGGGTCAGACTATTGATCACGATGTGGCCTAATCGAGGCCTGGGAATGGGGCCTCGAGCAGAGGGATGCTCACGGGAGCCACCACGGAGGAGACACCACCACGGTAGGGCAGGGCACTGACCCAGCGAGGGGTGTCGGAGCAGTCGGCATGGAGGCAGAGGGGGAGGCCACTATCCCTATTGCTGGAGTTATCTCTGCCTAGTGCAGCTCTGGTATCTGCTGCTCCCTGCAGGTCTGTGCCCCGGCTAGGGGCTCACAGCCCTGAGGCTGGCTGGAAGGGTGGGGAAAGATGCCCTGACTGACCGGCTGGAGCCGGGGGGGCGGTGGGCTGCCTCTGTGCCTTCTCTTCCATGGAGAGCGTCTCAGCCCAAGGTGGCTGACAGGTCGCAGTACCGCAGGGACCTTTTCCTAGGGGATCAAGCCAGTTCTTGGGCCTGATCCAGGACCAGATCCTCACTGGTGCAGCAATTCCTATGCGAGTTGGTGGGCCGCACCGGCTGGAGCTCAGTGGGAGTTGTAGGTGCTGAGCAGGTCCCTAGCACCTCGGGATTCGGCTCTGTAGGTTGCATATCCCCCATCCAGAGATCTGGTGGTTTCCCAGTGCTGAGAGCTGTAGATGGAAGGCACCATCCTTAGTGCGCTCGGCTGGAATCCCCGAAGGCCTGACTTAGTTCACGAGCAGGAAGGGCGCTGTACGGACACTATGAGTGGGGACCTGCCCACATCCTCGGAGCATCGCTCAGTGTACAATGAACAGCAGTGGGGAGCCGAGGGGCTGAGCGGGGGCACGATAGATCCAGCAGGGGCTGCTGCAGGTCAGGCTGGGATGCATCAGCAGAGCTGTGTGGGTAGTCCAGGGCTGGGTCAGCAGGGAAGTTGTGGGTCAGCATTGGGGTGCACTGGCAGGGATGTGTGGGGAGCCGAGGGCTGGGACAGCAGGGAGGTTGTGGGTCAGCATTGGGGTGCACTGGCTGGGATGTGTGGGGAGCCCAGGGCTGGGACAACAGTGAGGTTGTGGGTCAGCATTGGGGTGCACTGGCAGGGATGTGTGGGGAGCCCAGGGCTGGGACAGCAGGGAGGTTGTGGGTCAGCATTGGGGTGCACTGGCTGGGATGTGTGGGGAGCCGAGGGCTGGGATAGCAGGGAGGTTGTGGGTCAGCCCTGGGGTGCACTGGCAGGGATGTGTGGGGAGCCCAGGGCTGGGACAGCAGGGAGGTTGTGGGTCAGCATTGGGGTGCACTGGCTGGGATGTGTGGGGAGCCGAGGGCTGGGATAGCAGGGAGGTTGTGGGTCAGCACTGGGGTGCACTGGCAGGGATGTGTGGGGAGCCCAGGGCTGGGTCAGCAGGGAGGTCGTGGGTCAGGATTGGGGTGCGCAGAGACAGGACCAAGTAAACCTAGAGTAGACCATCCCTGACGGCTTTGCCAAGCCTGACCTTAAAAACTGCAGTGACGGGGATCCCACCACCTCCATGGGAGCCTGTTCCAGAGCTTAACCCTGAGAGTTTAAAAATTTGTCCTAACATCTAATCTAGATCTCCCTGAATCGGCGCCGTGGTCCATCCAGGCGCGTGCACTGGGGTGCTGCAGCCGTGGGTCCTATCCCTGGATCGGCCCCTGATCTGCTGGGCGACCTTGGGCAAGTCTCCCCGAGGTGGGTGTAGATTGTAGGCTCCTCGGGGCAGGGGCTGGCCCCCAGGACTGTACCATCACCATGCAATAGCAATCAGCCCATCCAGGCTCTGTCAGACAAATACCGGCCCCTTCAGAGAAGGGGCCAGGAAGCCTTGCAGGAGGCAGCTGGGGGGCGAACCGCCTCCAGAGAGCAGCCTCCTGGCCCACACTAGTAGGGGCTGGCGTAAGCCCCGGAGTGGGAGAGTTTATTCCCTGCCAATCAGCAGGAACAGGCCCGGCCCCGCCAGCCTCGTTCGCTGGCCGCATCACAGCGGAGGGGAGTCCTGGGCAGGGCCCTGCGGGAGGCTCGGGGGATTGACGCAGGCTCCTGCCAGGTCTGTGACCCCGGCGGGGGACAGGGGTATGGAGAGGAGTCCTGTCGTGCTCACAGGACCTGAGCGGGAGGACGGGAGCGTGCGCTGCCGGTGAGAGAGGCAAAGGGATACAAGTCTGAGCATTACCCACCTCTGAGACGCGGCCCCGGCGGCTGACCTGCAGGGGCCGGGAGGACGCTGCGTCTGTCTGGTAGAGAGACCTCAGTTGTCCTCAGCTCCTGCAGTGGGAGAGGAGGAAGCAGAGGGCTTTTTCGGGGACACCAGGCGCCTACAGCGGGCCCCTCACCGTGGCCCCTGGGCTCCCCGCTGCCGGCCACCAGGACTCTTGTTTTGCATCAGTCCAAACCGTCTCCATTTCGGACGTTGGTTTTCCCTGAGCAAGGCGGTCAGGAGCACAGGTGGAGACGCTACCAGCAGCTCCCCGTGGGCCAAGTTCAGAGCATTGGGCCCTGTGAAATACAGGCCAGGTAGTGAGGGGAGTCCTCGCTGCGCATCTAGCAGCAGGGAGAGGGGGCCCCCTCGGGACATGCAATGGCATATGACAGCATCCCCCCGGGGCACAATATGGTGCACTGGCAGCGTCCCATTCACACTACAGACAGGACTGGAGGGGACCTGCTGGGTCACTGAGTCCAGGCTCAGCTATCGGAGGCTCGTCCATATGGGAGGGACCGTGCTGCCGGTGTCCAATGCTGGGAGACAGGATGGCTTTATCCAGCAGGACGAGGAGTCCAGAGAGAGACTGGCCTTGTGGACGAGGGACCCAAGAGATCTCATCCCCGGACTCCCCGTGTGCCCTTGGGAAAGCCATGTGGTTGCTCTGTGCCTCAGTTTCCCCACCTACAAAATGGGGCTGCTAATCCTTCCCTCCCCCCCCCCCCTTTAGCCTTCCTTGGCTATTTAGGTTTGAGGCAGGGAGCACAACTATAGTACAATTAACCGAACGGGGGTGCCCCGGCCCCCGTGCCTGGGTCGCGGCTGGGTGCATGGTCTGTTCTTCCTCCTGCCGGAGTGGAAGATGGAAGTGATGCCGCTGCGTTTTCCAGACGGACCGTTAGCAGAGCTGCGGCTGGGCCCAGGCCCCTCTCTGGGCTCGTGGAATCCCTGCCCTGCTCCCCAGCTCGCTGTCCAGATGCTGCTCTGAGTTACAAACGCAAAGGGAGCGACAGGCAGAGGCAGCGTTCGGAGATCCTGGCTGGGATCAGATCCTAATTAGCTGCAGCCTCTGCCTCCCCGCTCCCCTGGGAGGGGGCTGGAGAATGGAACAACTTGGTTGGAATTATCCTGATTTTTTTTCAGCTCTGTCCTATTTTCACTCGGGTCTGTTTATTCCTCTTCCCTCCCAGACCCTCAAGCACTTCAGGGCCCTTTGTGGGAAGGCTCCAGCTCCCGGGGAAATGCATCTGCACCGCTCACCTGGCCAACAAGCTGCGTCTCCATTTCCCAGTGCAAACCCACCTCCCCTACCCGTGGAGTGGGTGGAGGCATTGAAAGGGGACGCTGCCGGGAACGGTGGGGGAGAGCCGGTTATGTGGGAGCCCCCGGCTGCTGGAGTCCTAGCCAATGCCAGCAGGGGGCGCTGGTCAGGAGCAGGGCAGCAGTGCTTGCTGGGGGAGGAGGTCCTGGCTACTCCAGTTCTAGCCTTCCCACGCAGGGTGTGCTGCAGGGGGCGCTGTTGGCTACGCAGGCCCTAGCCTGTTGCACCAGGGGGCGCTGTAGGGAGCGGGGCAGGAGCGCTGGATGTGGGGGGCCAGTTCCTGGCTACTCCAGTCCTGGCCTGTCCCAGCAGGAGGCGCTGTAGGGAGCAGAGCAGGAGCAACTGCTGCAGAAAAGAGGTAAAAATGCCTCCCTAGAGAAGCGACCTGCCCCTTGAGAGGGCATCCGCCGTCACTGGCCCCTGGCTGGGTGGGGACGGACAGCAGGAGGCGCTGGGAGAGGGCCAGAGGGCAGCCCTGGTGACATCCCCAGCAAAAGCTGGCTCAGCCCTCACCAGCCGATGCTTAATGGGGTGTGCAGGATCCACTGGCAGACATCTGCTCCCAGGGAGCGCAGGGAGGGAGCCATCAGCAGCTACTTAGGAAGGAAGCAATTAGCGGGGGGGGGGGGGGTGTCATTCTCTAGCAGGGTGTTAAGTGCACAGCTGGGGCAGAGGCAGACAGGGAGTGCAGGGGGCATAGGCTCAGCAAGGGGTGAACTGGGGGCTCTGCCATGGACCTGGAGGAGCCGTAAGCAAACGCCAAAGCACTTTGCTGATGCAAATTTTCCCAGTTGGATCCGGCCTTAATTTGCGGCCCACCCCCTTCTCCTGCCCCCCACTCACCCTCGGCTGGGCCTGCGTCTTCCTGCCTGAATAGAGCAGGAGGGGGAACGTCACCCGGGGCGAAAGCTGCCTCTGATCCACCCAGCCCTCAGGCAGTGGGAACCCAGGCAGGCTGCCCGTACCGCAGGCTTTGCCCTCTGTGGCTGAGTGTAGCCTGAGAATCACACGAGGCTGGAAATCTGAGCTGGGAAAGACCTACAGGGTCCTTCCCCCGCCCCCCCAGGAGCCACTGCTGGATTGTTATCAAGAGGCTGGAAGCAAAACCAGGGTGCCACAGTGCCAGGCGCTGCACAGAGACAGAGTGAGTGCCAGGCCCTGCCCACAAAGATCTCAACAATCTAAACGGAAAAGACAGATGCAGGAGGGGAAACTGAGGCACAAAGCAAGGCAGCGACTTGCCCAGGGACATCTAGGAGGTCAGTGGCAGAGCCGGGAACTGAACCCAAGGCTGAGATCCTGGCCCCATTGATGTTAATGGCGCTAGAATTTCACCCCAGATGCCACGTGTCCTTGTCCAATCCCCTACCCACTGGGTCATGCTGCCACCTCATCTGGGACAGGCCCAAGTGACTTTGCTCCCTCCCACCCCCAAAGCAGAACTGGAGCTCCTCTGAGTCAAGCCATGGGCCGGGTCCTGTCTGGTGCAGGAACAGCAGGGGTGAGCAGGGAGGTGTGTGTTCCCATGGGATAGTGAGCAGTAGATAAAAAAGAACACGGGCTGTACATGCTTCTCCATACATGTGGGTGTATGGCCATGGCCTGTGCAGTGGGGCCTGTGTTAGAATACATGCAACACAGGTGATGTTGTTATGACTATGCGTGTGTCACATCTGTGGGGACGTACATTGCAGGTAGTGTGTGTGCGTGTTTGTACATGCAGGGGTGAATCTATGCATGTTACCTTGGGATGTAGGTGTGCAAAGCATGGAACACATTATTGCACATGCTGTGTGGATATGCACACAGGAAGGGTCTTCCCCCATGCAGCATGTGTGGGGATGTAAGTGTGCCGAGCAGGTCACACGTGAATGTATGTGTGACATGATGCGTGTAGCGTGTGTAGGGAGCCGGGTATGGAGCCGGTTGCATGCGCCTGCGGGATAAGGCATGCCGATAGGAATGGCTGCGTGTTGGTGACCCAAGAGCCATCCAGACCCCCCAGGCGACTGCCCCAGGCCCTGCTCCGTCCCTCTCCAATTACTGCATGCAGAGTGCCGATCAATGCTATCGATTCCCTTCCTCAAAACTATCTCGCTGCTGCCTCCCGTCCCAGCCGGGAGCAGCTGTGCGGGGCCCGCACGCCGGCCTGAGCCACCCCACTACACTGGGAGTTGGGGAGAACCTGCCCCACCCATTCTGCCAAGGACCGGCTGGGACAGACTGCAGTCCTGCACCAGGGCCCTGTGCATCCTGAGTCCCCCGCCTCCCTCCTGGCACTGCCAGAGCGGCTTTGCAGACCCAGCGGGTTCAGGATTCCAGCTCCCCTCCCGAACTGGGGGGCAGGATTCTCTGATTTAACCCTCTGTGTCTGCAAGGGGCAAGGGCACCGTGCCAGCTGCTCTCCCTGCTTCTAGCATCCATGCAGCATGGTCACTCATGGGAGCAGCCCCGGGGAGGCTGAGAAGGGCTGCCCCACCTCTGCTGGGCATGGGCGCGCTCTCGGGGGCAAGGGGCCTTACAGCGGGCCCAGCAGGACACCCCCCAAAGGGTGATGGGGGAGGGGAAGGACACCTCCCCTGCCCCCAAGTTTCAAGTGACCTGTGCAGGTTGGAGGCACAGCTGATAACACAATGCCGCCCTGCAGAGCCGGGCAGCTAGGCTGGGCTTGCCTAAGGGGAAGACGGGCCTTAGATCCCCAGGTCCCCATGGAAATCCAGTGCGAGTCGGTCCCTACGGAGAGCCCAGCCCGGCGGCTGAGCAACACCTGCACAGCCTCCTTGCCTCCGTTACCCACAGGGAGATTCCAACAGAGCCCCGCTGGCAGCCCAGTCACCCTGCAAACCCGCTGGCCTCTTGCTCTGCTTCAAAACCTAGTGGCCAGCTGGGGGCAGCAGGAACCCCCTGGTATCCACCTGAGCAGGCTCTGACCGAGTTCCCCTTGGTGGGTCGCTGGCAGAGGAGGGGGCTGGTGGGTGTCCCATGCTACATCCATGCACAGTTGCCTCTTGCAGGCTGTGTCTTTGCATCTCCTCCCCCGGGGGCCTGCGGGTCCCAAGGCTGAGCCAGGCAGAGAGTCGCTGCTGGGGTCTGAGGGGGGGGGGGGGAGCATGAGACCAGATTGTCAGCACCCAGCAGCTGCCACCCATCTCAGTGCTGGGGGGTTGGCCCTCATTTGCAACATGGGGTGAGGAGGGATCTTTGTTGTTCTCCGTGGGGCTGTTGGGGGCGGGGGATTCTCCACCGTTCTCAGTGGGACTTGCTGGGTGCTGCACCCTTCTCGAATGGGGACCTATGTAGCCCAGTCCTGTTTTCAGCCTGGCCCGGAGATCGGCTGAGCTGGGCAGAGGGCGGATTTGACATGGGCGTACGGCTGCCGTTTGCACAGCTTGGATCTCGTTTCATCAGCCCCGAATGGCCCGGGAGAGCGGAGCATCTGCAGATCAGGTAATAGCCAGAGGCAGTGGGGGTGCGGGATCCCTGGCGGGCTGGTTCAGGGGTTCATTGCTGGAGCCCCGGGAAGGCCCGGGTGGAAGGAACGTGGGGACGGAGCACTGTCTGGGGACAGGCCCCAGGAAATACCAGCAAGTGTCTGAACAGTCCCGGCGGGCGCTGCTCTCCCAGGGATAACCCCTCACCGTGTTTTATTCACGGGACCGATCCCTCCCTGTGAGTCACAGCCTGATCCTTTGGCAGTTAAGGCTCTGGAACTCTCTTCTTTACAATCTTCAGTGGCTCTTTATTGGCTGCAGGTCACCGGATATTAGCCTGCAGCTAAGGCCCGACCGTTGAAACGCACAGCACAGCATAGCCCGTCTTCCCCCTGCGCGGGGGGATGCCCAGCCTGCCATCCCACCCGTGGCTTCGGGGCGACGCGCACGGCTGCCATGTTATCGCCCACCTTTCCTGCCTTGCTTGGATCTATTGATTTCCTTTTGCTCTCCGTGCTCCCTCCCCAGATCCACTCTGTACCTGCCTTTCATCCGGGCCCTTGGCCAGAAAGAAATGAATTGGGACTATCGCTGGTGAAGGGGTTAACTCGCCTTTCTTCTAACACCGAGACCAAAGGTTCCCTCCCCACACATGCCCCTGTCATCCATTCCACCTCCCTGGGTTTGCAGAGCCCAGGTCCCCGGGGCTGGTCAGTTGTGCTCTGTCACCATCTCCTCTCTCTGCTCCCTGTCTGTCTTGCCTGTAATGGGAAAAGCACAGAAATGAGGTAATTTACAAGGTAATTTATGAGTCAATGGGCTCATCTGCTGCCTATAATCCTAGCTGGCAATTGTGTGGAGTTTGTTTTCTCAGATGCAAGCTTAAAAAAAGAGAAAGATGAAGCGCACGCACAGGATCTCGACAGTGTGGGCTGCTGGCGTTAATATTATGGTACCCAGGAGAGGCCCTGTTGTGCCAGGCGCTGCACAGCGAGAGAGAGTCCCTGCCTCAGAGAGAATGCAGGTTCAATAGACAACGCAAAGCAAGTGACCTCCCTAACGTCACCCCCCAGGTTAGGGCTAGGACTAGCTTCTAAATCTCCTGAATCCCCACCCAGTGCACCACCCTCTAGCCCACGCTGCCTCAGGCTCTGCTAAGCTCTTTGCTTAGTGACTGTCTCCTGTTACAGATTTAATCACGGCCCTTCATTTAAAACAGCTGTAACAACAATTAAGCTGCTTTGTAGCAGCCCCCACCTAAAACTAAAGGCCCGTGTGAGTCAGCCCAAGAATTGGCACTAGAGCGGGAGAGGGCTTGGCTGGGTATTGGTCTGGGTCAACGGGTGTGCGTAGGGGCTGCACACCCAGGAAGCGACTCAGCAGACGCACTGGAGGCAGGGACAGACGCAGGGGAGAAGCAGACAGAGCCAGAGAAGGAAGGTGCAGATGCACCCGGTGTGCTGGCGGGAAGAGGCTTTTTGGGCTGTGAGCACAGAAACCAGCTCCCGTTGTTTGGGTCCCCCCCGCCCCGTGTTCAGGGAAACAGGACTTGGCACAGGCTTGGGAGATAAACAGGTTTGCCTCAAAGGCACCTGACTCCAGCCTCGATTTCTCCCACCCGGAACCACTCACAGGATCCTGGGTTTTTGTCTAGCTGCTCAGGCCAAAGGGGGTAACAATCCACACGTATCCATAACACCGTCAAACAGGCGGCCCCATTCACCCAACCCAGGAAGAATCATAGGGCTCCTTTCCTGAAGGGCTTTGTGAGTGTTAAACGCACCCGTCACACCCTCCTCACCTGCGGTCCTCCTGGCTGCCTTGAGGGTCAGGCGCTGGCATTGGCCTCGGGGGCTCTGGGTGCAGTTCCCGGTTCTGCCACGCACCCCCTTGGGTGACCCCCCTGACGCCCAGTCGCCCTTTGCTGCCTCTCCGCTAGAAAAGCGCCCTCGTCTCCCTAGAGCCATTTGAAAATCGTTGGCGAGTCCCCAGCTGGGGGAAATTGACAGGAGCAAAGGGATTACCGTGTTTCTTAACCCCGCAGGCAGGGCCATGGCCCTGTCTGTGCCACCCCAATCAGGGGGTACAGCCTAGCACCGGTGGTACCAGCCGCTACCCGGCTCTGATGGCCTCCAGTTCCTAATAAGCCACTTCCTGCCTTCGCCTGCAGGCCGCCCCTTCCCGGTTCTGAGCAGCCAATCAAGCCCATAGCAAAGATATGAGGCAGTGCGGGGAGGTTCACCCCAGAATGCCAATGCACCCATGGGCTTCGAGGCCTTCGCCATGCCCCGGGCACCCCCATAATGAGAAGAGTAATGATCTGGGCACTCTCCCCGCACCCCCAACACCAGGCCAACCCCATTGCTAGTTCATGGGCCTCCCATTCAGATCATCTGTCCCTCAGTTTCCAGGCCAGCCGAAGGAAACTTAAGCCAGGCAGCTGAGATAGCAGCAGGGGGTGAGGTGGGTTCCAGGGTGCCTGATGGATGCCGCTTATTACAGCTTTGAAATATAATTTCCATTTACACCTCTCTTTCTGTTTGCCTCATAAATAACGACTGCCTCGTAAAGGCAGAAAGGAGCGCGCCCCCCTCCCGCGCCGGCTTTAATTGTAAACAGGGCAATCAATCCGCAAGGACAGCGCCGACCGAGCTGCTGCCCAGACAAAGCCCTTCGCCCCCGTGCAACAGGAGCTGCTGACCAGCCTCCTTCTGTGCAAACTCCCCCAGCCTGGCCCATCAACATCAATCTCTGAATCCCCTGCTGTCTGAGTCTGGCGCTACCCGTGCCCCTAGTGTTCTGGCAGTCAGCGGCGGCTCCAAGCGCGTGCCAGGGGCGGGAAGCCGCAGGGGGGTGCCCTGCCGGTCCCTGCGAGGGAGGCGGTCAGGCAGCCTTCGGTGGCTTGCCTGTGGGAGGTCCGCCGGTCCCGCGGATTCGGCAGCAATTCGGCGGCGGGTACGCCAAAGACGCGGGACCGGTGGACCTCCCACAGGAACGCCGCCGAAGGCCGCCTGATTGCTGTGCTTGGGGTGGCAAAAAAGCTAGAGCCACCCCTGCTGCCAGTGCTCCTCAATCCGGGCCTGCAGCCCCCGCTAGCCCAGTCCTTGCCCCCCCTCCCCCATACAGCTTTTACAGCTGCTTCTCCATCCTGACCCACAGTTCCCCTGGTATATCAATCCAGGGTCCCCCCGCTAGTGTCCCTCCATCCCGACCCATAGCGCTATCTGCTATTTCAGTCCGGGGCTCGCACCGCTGCAAATGCCCATCCTTCCCAACTCACCGCTCACCTGCCATTTCAGTTGGGGGCTCCCCCCCACCCCAGCTCTGCTGGTGCCCCTCCATTCCAACCTGCAGCTTCCTCCCTCGCCCTCCAGCGTTCCACCCATTAGCCCACACTCCCTCCTCTAAGCATCCCGCCCTTGCCTTGCTCAAGCCAGCCAGCGGCCAACCAACCTATGCAAAGCGCTCGGCCGACGGACACGGCCAGACATCCCCTGGACTGGAAGCTTTGGAAGATCTTGACTGGCGAGTTTCCCTTTCTGGGGTGCCCTCAGCGGCAGGGTAGGAGCTGTGAGGTCCTAGCGGTGGGATTCATGCATCAGGCCTCCAAGCAGAGCTATCGCTGAGAGCTCAAGCACAGTGGGGACCAGGCCAGGCCTGCAGAGGAGGAGCTGTCACTGCCCGAGGCGCCGGTCATTGGAAGAGGCTGGGAGTTCAGACCCGTTTACCCTGCCACCCAGGGAGATTTTAGAGCAAGCCAATTAGTTCCTCTCCCACTATATATATTTCCAAAAGGTCAAATAAAATCCACAGGCCATGAATAAATCTCTCCGTGCAGGCTGTGTACAATTATAGCCCTCCCGATGCTGCAGTTTCCAGACTGCCAGCCAAACTCAGACTTGGGCGGATTTATATAACCATCACAATTCCACTTTGCATTTTTATATAACGCCTTTCGGCCAAGGCAGGAGGCAGCTTGTAACCATCTATCTCACCCATCGCTGGACTGCGGCCACTTCTGAGGCAGAACACAGACGCTGTTAAACAGCCACCCCGCTGCGTCGCAGAGGAGTCGTTCAGCCAAGAAATGCAGCTGCCTCTGGGGAAGGGCCCAGCTGTTGTTTGAAAGCCACACGGCAACGCAGCATAAGGGTCGCTCACTCAGGACAGGTCTATGCTACAGACTTGCATCGGCTGCATGCAGCTACGCCGCTGTCGTGCTTCTGGCGAAGACGCTCTCAGCCAATGGGAGAGAGCGCTCCCGTCAGCTTAGTTACCCCGTGAGAGGTGGTACCTATCTCGCGCCGACATACGCTGGGGGTTACGGTCAGTATAACTACTCAGGAGGATGGATTGCCCACCCTTGAGCAATGTAGTTATGCCAAAGTAAGTGTGTAGTGTAGACCTGGCCTCAGTACTGAAATACAGCCACCTCTGGGGTGCAACATGGCAGCTGCTTAACAGCCACCAAGCAGTTCTGTGTAGGGGCCACTCACCCACTGTTAATGCAGCCACCTCTGGGGTGCAACATGGCAGCTGCTTAACAGCCACCAAGCAGTTCTGCATAGGGGCCATTCACCTACTGTTAATGCAGCCACCTCTGGGGTGGAACATGTTTAACAGCCGCCTAGCAGCAATGTGCGGCAGTTTTAGGATAGGGAGCAAAGAACGGTTCATTCAGTTGAAATAGTGGGGAATTTAGGTCAGTGGAATGTAATTAACCTGACAGGAACTGGGCCAGGACGCTGATATGAACACCCCCCCCCGCCCATGCAGAAAAGGGCAGTGGGCTCTGTAGCGCCCCCGGCACCGCACTGAGGCGAGCTCAGCACACGGAGTCACCGACACAGTTCCCTACTGCAGCCGGGGTCTCCTTGGCCGTCTCCCATTCAAGCCCTGCCCAGGCCTAGCTCTCCAGCCACCGGCAGGGCCTCCCCTTGTGCTGACAGATACGCCCACGGTTTCCAAAGGGTTAATTTCTTCAGGGCTGAGAGAGGCGGCGAGGCTGGTCCCTAGCGGGCTGTGGAGACTTGCACCAGGCAGCAGGGCCAGCCCGTGGCCCGTAGGGGGAGCTGTGCGTGTTCCGACCATCATGCCCCAGCACCGTAATCGGAATTAAGGTGGAGACTCATCCGGGTTCCCGGCTCGGGTAGAGCGAGAGGGGAGCTGATAGCTTTCTTCCTCCCCAGCCGGAGGCCTCTCTCTGCTCCCTTAGGTCTGAGGGGAGATGCAGGCGGGGCCCAGGCTGGGGAGGATAAGACCCAAACCCAGGACTGCAAAGGAAACTGGCCAGAGGAGGAGGCAGTGGGAGCCTCCTACCTGAATCCCTTCCACAGCCCCGTCCTGCTCCCTGCAAGATCTGGACGGGGTCACCTTCCCAATGGCCCCTGGGGTCTCCGTTGTGGGGAGTGGGGCTGGCCTGCTGGGGCCTCCACAACCCACGACCAAGGGGCTGAGCGAAGCCAGCCGGGACGGGGCCGCTCCAGCCGGTTTCACCCAGCCGCCGAGGACGGAGAGGAAACGGCGGAAGGAAGGGGATGGCAGGAAGGGGATGAGTGGGCACTTTCCGCAGGGCCCTATTTTGAGCACAGCGTGCCTGGAACCCGCGGGGCGGAAATACAGCTTTGTAAAGACCGTGAGGCCGTTCCTAACCGGAGCCGGCTTTGTCCCTCGGCTGGCTGCCTGAGAGGGACCCAGCCAAGCTGTTTGCCTGGAAGGTAGATAAGAAACGGACCATAAAAATGGCTCCAGCGTAGCCCACGGTTTCCTTCAGAGCTCCCTGTTTAATGTGAATGCTCTGCGTTTCCAGCGCCCCTTCCAGCCACAGAGTGTGACGGTGTTTGTTAGCCCGGCCTCACCACAGCCCTGCTACCGCATGACTTAGCACACCACTCCGATGCAGCCACCTCTGGGCCGCCACACGGTGATGCTTAAGGACCAGGCAGTGCAGAACGCTCCTAGCCAGCTGTCATTGAGACAGGGATCTGGGGGAGGCAGGATGGCATCACCTGAGTGGGAATTCAGCCCAGACGGCAGGCCAGATAAGGAGCCCCTAGGACTTTCGGGGGCTGGTCCCAGCTATGGCACTTCCAGCAGCCCAGTGCCCCCTAGCACCACGCTGGGGCGTTGGTTTATTGCTGACTGAGAGTGAAATCTGCCCCTGGAGCTGGCCCTCCGCCTAGGAGTGGATTGCATTCCCCTGCCATGCATCCTCCCTGCCTGCCGACACCTGGTTGCGCTCAGGGCATAGACAGAGAAGTGAGCAGCCGGGAGCCGTGCCCGTGTTGGTGTCTCTGCTCTTACAGATACGGGAGAGGGAGGCAGAGGAGAATCAGTGTTAGCCAGGAGGCGGGGTGGGAATATGTTTTATTTTCAGGCACCAGAGGGGGATTTAAGAGCAGCAGAGAGCGCAGCAGTATCTATTTATATTGCAGTTGTGGCATTCAGTGATCACTTAGCACTTGAGTTGCTTGCTAGAGACCTGATTTATTCCATCTTCCATTTCAATTGGCTGTGCATTATATGAGCTTTGCAGTGCTCCGCCCAGACTCTGTGTCTGGGAAGCTCAGCCCTTAAAGGCACCCCCGTACCACAGCAGTACCACCCACTGAGATCATGGCCCCATTGCGTGCATCCACATAGAGAGAGGCAGGCCCTGCCCTGAAGAGCTTGCAGTCTAAATGGACAGGCCAGACAAAGGGTGTGAAGGGAAACTGAGGCAGAGCAGGGAAGTGACTTGCCCAAGGTCATCCGGCAGGTCAGTGGCAGAGCTAGGAATAGAACCTAGGTCTCCCAAGTCCCAGCACAGTGCCCTGCCCGGGAGGAGAAGAAAATGAGATGTGCTATAAAGTGAGTAAGTGACAGGACCCTTTTAACATCTCCCTGCGTGGCAGGGGCGGCTGCGCTGATGCTAGCGGCTCAAGGTGGCTCGGGGCGGGGGGGGAGGGGAATATTAAAGGTCATTCTTGAAACAGATAATATAAAAATTAATTTTCTGCCCAGTGGTTTTTAGGGGTTTGACACTGGTGGAGTCTGACAGGGCTAGAGCCTCACGTTCAATGGCCTGAATGTGGGTGATATATGACCCCTTGCGCTAAGCCATGCGGGCGTGGGAGGCCTTCCAGAAATACCCTCTCCAAGTCCGTGCTGATCTGTTGCCCCAAAGCAGTGCCAGGGGGCGCTGGGCTGTCAGAAGTGCCGTTTCCAAAGCCAGCTGTGAAACCCAGGTCCGGCCCACCAGGGCTGCCTGGGGGGGGGGCAATTTGCCCCAGACCCTGGGCCCCACAGGGGCCCCCACGAGAATATAGTATTGTAACTTTTTTTTTTATGGAAGGGGGGCCCCGAAATTGCTTTGTCCCGCGGGCCACCGGGAATCCCAGGCTCTTTCCATGAGAGTGAGGGTGGGTAGCCCCGGGGGTCTGAGCCAAAGGCAGCCATTCTGCCTCCCTAAGATTGCTGTGCTGCTCGCCTGGCCTGAGCCCGGGGAGCACCCCCTCTAAAGGCTGAGGCAATTTGGCACAGGAGCGAGGGCCGGAGTTCATCTAGCGGTTTGGCCCTGACGGACAGTCCTTGCGGAGAAATCCCACATCCAAAGATTGGGGGCGGCCACCTGACTAAAGCTTCCCCCCTTGTCTTCTGCAGGGGCAGGGAGTTCAATCCGTTGGCCACCCGTTGGAGACAGATTCGCCTGCTAGCTACTAATAATACTTAGCATTCGTCTAATGCTTTCTGTGTTCAAAGCACTGTGCAGATATTAACTAATTAATCCACCCAACACCCCTGGGGCTGGGAAGCATTAGCATCAACTATTTGATGAGCTATTGGACAAGACTTCACGGCGTTTAGGTGTCCTTAAATATATGGGGTCAAATCTCATTGGCTGCGTGAACTGGGCCCCATTGAGTAGCATTGTTCCGCTCTGGTTAGTCCAGGGCTCCTACAGACTGTGGGAAAGCCCAGAGCTCCCCCTGGAATTGGCCGTGACTCACCTACCACTCACTGGCTGACGTCCGTACAAACTGTTTCTGAGTTGGCAAAGCAGCAGCAACGTTTACATTTGGCCATGCGCTTCCAGCTCCATGCACAGGGTCTGCAAGCAGGTGAATAAATAGATGGACTAGATCCAGGCCCAATATGTAGTATCATAGGCAGTGCAGGTAATGACACCTCTAGTTAAGGTTGCCCGGCATTTGCCGTGATACGATCCTGTTTTCAGTTGCTTACAGCTTTGCTAAGCTTTGACTGTTCAGGCTGAAATTTTCCATGGCGAATGTCAGCCTTGGGCTGACGGACTGATTGATTTTTGGAAAGCTTCAGCTAAAGCAGGCCAGCTATTTCTAAGGTTGGGGGCGGGGGGCAGGAAATACCTTGTTTTTCCCATATTAAAAAAAAATCTTCCAATTATTTCATGAGATGCTCTAGCACCTCTGTGCTTTGGAGCACGGATGTGAAATTTGGCAGGGAACTCACCTTTTTGCCATCCCCATGACAATCCACCCAGACCTGGCCCAGTTCGAAAACTCTCTGTTTGCACATGCTGAGAGAGTTAGCGTCAGGCAGCTAAATTCTCCGAAGAATCTGGCTCCAATGAGCATGCTCCGTCCCCACCCAGCTCCTCCAGGCGTGTGCCTTCCCTGCAGAGTGGCTGACTGTGCTCCGTCCTCAGGGTGGCAGGAGCTGAGCTGGACTCTTCCTGCAATTGCACCGTCTGACTTCCGGAGAAGGCCGCGGCATCGCATTCAGGCACGGCCAAAGGGGACGCCGTCGCTCCTGTGTGCTCAGTGGCCCAGCTCCTTGCTGGCACGTGGAACCCAGGCAGTGGCCGGGGGAGGAGAGGAGGAATCTGCCTGACTCAAAGGCAGAGGGGTGAGGAACCGGGGGCTGGGGAAGCAGAGGGACGGGGCAGAAGCAGGAGCAGAGGGGAACAGAAGACCCCAAGTGGGAATAGGCACAAGAAATGGCTAGGGACAGTCATGATGGGAGAAGGGCGTGAACCGAGGAGGGAACAGAAAAGGGGGCAGGCAGGTGTCGGGGGAGGAATAGCAGCAGGAGGGGACAGGAGCGGGGGAAGGGGTGGATAGGAGCAGAAGGAGATTTGGAGGAAATGGGACAGAAGGGTCTGGAAGCACTAAAACACACTCCTCTATAGGACATGGAATGAACCCAGGAATCCTGAGTGTCAACATTCCTCAGCTGTCAGCAAATAGCGGTGAAACCCACCGGCAAAGTGCGTCTCATCTCTCTCTCCTGCGCAGAACCGAGCCCTCCAAAGTTAGGAAATACTGGCATTCGGGTTGTCCGTGCAACCTTAATTCAGCCCTCTTGTGCGTATGCCGGGCCGTGACGACACACATGATCACAAGCGATTTTTTCCACAGGCCCCCTGCCTCAGTCAGTGCCCGGGCTGGACCTGCTCTGGGGATGACTCAGGGCTGTGTACTGAAGCTGCCTCTTGGCGCCCCGAGTCGTTGTTGCAGAAGTTGGCTGTTGTGCAGTGCATGAGGCAGGGGACGGCAGGAAGGGAAAGGATTCCTCACTACGGAGGCAGTGGAATGCCATCCTGGACAACTGGCTTCCATCCCTGCCTCTGCCACAGAGTTCCCGGATGGTGCTGAGCAAGTCACTTAGAGCAAACTTTTCACAGCGGCCACTGTGCGTTCCTCATTTTCTGGGGAGCTAACCTGAGACGCCGTGGGTCTGACTTGCAGAAGTGCTGAGCACTCACAACTGCCACTGAGGTCAACGGGGCACCGTGCTCTGAATCATGAAGAGCTGCCAAATGTTTTGCAAAAAATCCTACACATGTCAAACTGGGCCTCCAAGATTCCTTGGTAGTTTGGGCTTTTACGTCTCCATTTCCCAGGTGTAAAATGGGATGATAATATGACCTCACCACCCCGGGGTGTCACAACGATAAATTCATTCATGTCGGTAACGGGCTAAGATCCTCCAATGAGAGCAGCATGGAAAAGTCCACAGGGGAATGAATAATTCTGTATTCAGTGCAGGGCTTGGCGGCCGGGCAGTGAATAATGCCTGGGGCCGCGCACTGAAGCATGAGGATAAAAAGGAATATTGGAGAGATACCCATCAGTGAGCACCGTCCATCCTGAGCACTGAACAAGGCAGGGTCTGGGGGGAAAAATAGTGGGTGTAATTAAAGACTAGATCACAAGGCATGTGCCCGAGACAGCTGAATTAAGGATGCAAAAGCTACCTTCATTCTGGCACTTCCTAATATTTGAGTGCTTGATTTTGCAACCTTAACATTCTTTGCATGCGATTTGCTGTATGTAATAGCCATGCACGTTAAATAATAAAGACAGGCCATGAGGGATCGTCTGTTCTGTGTTTGTGCAGCACCTAGCACAGGGGCTCTCAAACTGGGGGGCCGGGACCTCTGAGGGGGTCACGAGGTTACTACACGAGGGGGTCCCGAGCTGTCAACCTCCACCCCAAATCCCGTTTTGACTCCAGCATTTCTAATAGTGTTAAATATCTCAAAAAGTGTTTTTGATTTATGGGGGGGGTCGCACTCCGTGGCTTGCTATCTGAAAGGGGTCACCAGTGCAAAAGTTTGAGAATCATAAGCCTAGCACAACAGGGACCTGGTGTATGAGAGGCGCTGCTCTGCCCTGTGGCAAAACAAACCATAATAATACCTGGATTGCCAACCTGGGGTCAGTTCCCAGCTGTGCCGGGTGAGCAGGGCTGTCTGAAGGCGGTCTGGGGCCCTGGGCACCTGGCATCCTCAGAACCCTCCCTAAAGATCATGGCCCAGCCCCTACTTAGGGGGCCAGCAGGTTTGTCTGTCTTGTCTGAGATTTGGGGCAAGAAATGGCTCACGCTGTGTGTCCGTACAGCGCCTAGCGCCGCCTTGGTCAGGACCTGTTGGTGCTGCTCCAGTTCCAATCATAAATCAAAGACTATCGTCTCCTAACTAGCTCCAGGGTAGACACAGTGCCCGGGGCCCTGATCCTACAAAGGCCTAGGAGAAATACCGAGGGCTGCGATTGTGCCTACAGAGTCAGAGACGGCCCCCGCCCCGAAGAGCTTCCAGTCCTTGGGGACAGGGCGGGGAAAGAGTTCTCCTGACGCTGCGGATGGGGGGAAACTGAGGCACGCAGCAGGGCAGCGACTTGGGAACTGGAATCCTCGCCTACTCTGGCCTAAAACCAACCCCCCACCCCACCTCCGTTGCTGGGCTGCCAAGGAACGAGCCCCACCCGGCCTTGAAATCCTCCCCCGCCTCCTCCTCGGAGCCTCTCCCCCCCCCCAACCCCCCGGCCAAGCGGGTCCCCCTCGCGCTCCAGCTCCTGCCAGGAGCGCCGGAATCCAGCCCTGCTCTTGCCTGGAGCCCGCCGGGCTGGGTGCGGGCTGGAGCTGCGGCGCAGGGGAAGATGCAGCCTGCAATGTGCGCGCTCCTGATAACGCCGGGGCCGGAGCCAGCAGATACAGACAGCGCCGGGGGAGAGGGGGGAAGAGACCCGCTCTCCGCCCCCCGCTAGCCCTCCCCCCCCCGCAGGCTGACAAAGGCAGCAGGGAGGGGTGGGGGGGGGGGGAGCAGGAGCTCTCCTCCGTCCAGCGAGCCAGCCCCCCCCGGCAGGAGCCCCTGGCTGCAGCTGTTCCCAGCTCCCCTCCTGGCCCAGGGGAGGGGCGGGGTGCGGGGTGCCGGGGTTTGCATGCGCGCAGCTGGCGGGGAGCTGCATTGCACGGGGGAGATCTGTCGGGGGACCCCCCCCCCCGCCTGGGGTGCGTCTCTGCGCCCTGGCTCCCGGGCGCTGCTGGATGCGTGGCCAGGATGCCAGGCGGGTGTGAGGCAGGGACAGGTGTGAGGGGGAGAAGGAGGAGCGCCGCCCCTTAAAGGAAAGAGCCGCTCGGAGTTGCACGCTGCAGACCGCTCCAGCCTGGCTCCCGGGAGCCGCCGGCACGGTAGGTAAAGGCGCCGGGCGCTGCTGGGGGGCATTGCCTCGATCGGGGGGCTTTTCCCCCGGGAGCCCTGCAAACTTTGCGGCTCTCGGCCGGCGATCGCCGCCTCCCGGGTCCGTTTGGGGGGGAGCCCAGGGCAGGGGGCGCGTGGCCGTGGTGGTGGTGCCGGGGGGTGGGGGGCGATTTCACTCGGGGGGGGATTATCCCCTGCCCGGGCAGCAACGTGCCTTTGTGTAGTCAGCGAGCAGCCCCTGCCTTCCCCATCCGAGCCGGGGGGGGGGGGAGCCTGCAGCGAGCTTTTGTTACGGGCTCCAATGCAGAAGGGAACCTTGAAGGGTCACTGGCTCTGCCCCCCCGGGGGGGGCTGGCGTTTCCCAGCAGCTGGTGGGTACCGGGGGGGGCTGTTACAAAGGGGGAGGGGCAGGAGCGGTGAGGACCCCCCCCCAGCTGGAGCTGTTCTGCAGGGGGCTGGCTGGGGGCGAGGTGGAAGAGGTACCAGGCAGTGGCTGCCTGGGTTTGTTTTGTGCTGCTACAAGCCACCTTGGTAACCGGCTGGAGTTGGGGGGGGACCTGCCCTTCACTTGGGGTGCAGCCCCCAGGCTGCCGGGCAGAACCTGCCTGGGCTGGAACCGGGCACAGAGCGCTGGCCCAGAATCCAGCACACGGGTGGGCTGGGGAGGGCTGCCGGGGCCCCCGCCATCGAGACGGGGTGGGGCAGAAAGGGTGACAGTGCCCCCCAGCCCAGGGAGCCCTGCGAGGGGAGCTCCCGCTCTGTCCGGGTCTGAGGTTTGCCACCACTGGAAAGGTTGGCCCTGCCCTCGATGAGGGGCAAGGCGGGGGGAAGGCTCCGTTCCCCCGCCAGGCGGGTTACCGCTGCCTCCGGGTGCTGGGTGGCCTCCGGCCTCTGCAGCTGCAGGGAAGGTGTCTGCCTGGCTCTGGGTCCTGCTTTCTGACATTCCTGCTGAGGAATAGGATTATTGGCATGAAAGGAGCCAACGGCAGGGGAGTTGAATGCTTTTAAACCCGGCGGTCTGGGCCCTGCGATTTACAGGGGCGGGTGGGGGTTCGGCAGGGGGAGCCCCGCTAGATGTCAGTCCACCGGGCATTCATGGTTCGGTGCTGGGCATCCGCCGCCCTCGCCCGGTCCTGTGAACCCCCTGACGCTGGTATGCTAAAGACAGCCCCCCTGTGTTCCTGCTCCTCGCGGGGGGGCCCATCCTGCAGGGTGCTGGAGCAGGGCTCTGAGAAACAAAGGCGCTCAGCGCAGGATCGGGCCCCCGGAGGTCCTCCTGGCTGGTTTTCCGTTGGCCTGAGGTCTGTGCTAATGTTGAGCCCCTCCTGCTTTCTGCTGTCAGGGGCAGCTCTGGGGACAGTCACTGTCGGGGTGGGGGACAGGCAGGGACCTGAGTGCCGGCTGGCATGTGGCTAAGGACAGGGCTAAGCAGCAGGGGCAGTACCCCCGCCCCCCCTTCCCTAAACGCGCTCCCAGCCTCGACGTAACGGGGGAATCAATAGAGACGCAGCCGTGGGATCTGGAGCCACTCGTGACATCGGAGCGGCAGGGCCTGTCCGTGCTCCCGTCTAGGGCTCGCACGGAGCACGCCGGCTCTGCCTTGCGGACGAGGTTCTCCCGTCTCCCAGGGAGCAGGAGCAGTTGGCTTGGGGATGGGGAAGTGGGGCGTGCCGTCCAGCGTTGTAGCAGCGGGACGCGGAGCCTGGCCTGGAGCAAGGAGGTGATTGCTCATCTCTGTGCAGGTTCGTGAAGCACTTAAGGTCTCCAGAGTCCTGTACCGCCCTGAACATCCTGGCAGGCAGCATGGCCCAGTGGGTCAGTGTAGCGCTCCGGATGGGGAAGCAGGGGGACCTAGGTTCTGTTACCAGCTCTGTCATTGTTCTCTCTGCGCGACCGTGGCCCCGTCACGGCCCTTCTCTGCACCTCAGTCTGCTTGTCTGTAGAATGGGGCTGTTGGTATAGCAGTAGCGCCTAGGGGTCTCTGCTGAGATCAGGCCCTTCTTGTGCTTGGTTCTGTACGGATACAGTCCCTCAACCTGTGAGTGTACAGTCTAAATGGACAAGGGCAGGAAGGGAAACTGAGGCACAGGGCAACCTGCCCAAGGTCACAGAGCCGAGAGCCCAGGTCTCCTGAGCCGTCTCCCCATGGGCTGTCCTCTAGCTCACACTGCCTCACTTTACCCAGCTGCTAATGACACCAGAGCCCCTTGAGAGTGCTCTTCCAGAGGCGCTTTTTGTCTAGCCAAGTGTTATTAACGGATGATGAATAACAGCGCTAGGCAAGGACACCGTCCGGGTGGAAATTCCGTCAGAACAAAACTTTTCTGCTCTGCGTCACCAGTAAGAGTTCCGCAGAGACCTCGGGAGAGGACATCAGACAGACAGAGGCAGGCCGGGCTTTCTGTGCTGGGCTTTCCCCCTCTCCAAGGTGTTCGCTTCGTTTCACTTTCTGGGCCAGAACCTTTGGCTGCTGGACGTGGCGTTACAGGGGCGGCGCCGCTGGCTATGGCAAGCGCGCGCTGCAGCCTGCCCTGTGAATAATGATGAATAATCTCAACCCATTGTCCATTTCACCTCTGGTTCCTATCCTACCGCGTAAGGGGAATGCAGGACTCCAAGACCCACTTTTCATTGGAATGACCATAGGAATAAATATTGTTAATGCTAATAAAATAGGTGCCATCTAAATCTCCTTCACACACCCCTCGGCCCCGTCGCCTAGTATTTTGAACCTAAATTTAGGGCATGGGCGACATGACGCTAGGGGGCGGATTTTCAACCGCTTAGCCCCCAGCAGCTGCCATGACGATGGCGCTGTCCCTTTAAATTATAACCACGGCCCTTCACCTGCGGTCGGTGCAGTTGGGAGGAGATTGGGTCGTTTTTGTTTTTCCTTTGTGCTTTTAATTTGAAATCGGGTCGTGTTTGTGACTGAGGGGCCCAGTCCTGCTAGTCCCCACTGAGGTGGGTGAGGGTGCTCAGTTGGCTGCCGGATCGGGCCCTTCCCATGGAGCAGGTACTGTGCGGGGCGTGGGGGAGGCAGGCTGCCCCTTGGCTGCGTGATGCAGAGCCGTGTGGATGTGACCTGCGGTTCTCCGAGACACTGGCCCCCGAATTTCACACCGTTCTGATTGGTGGGATGCCATCCCCCTGGAATAGCCAAACTCAGGGCTCTGTCATCACCATGTGCCCGTGGTTGATGGATCAAGGAGTCAGAGCCAGGGGGCTCCCAAGTTGTCTTAGCTGCCGAGCCGGATTCTTTTGCAGCGTGCCGGTGGCGTCTGGGCGGTGGCGAGTCATGTGCCGGAGGGCTGTGCCGTGGGGTAGCAGCGCTGCGGGGAAGGCTGCCTCGTAAGAGAGAAGATGGGGGGTGGGAGATTATGGAATGGAGGAAATAGAGTATTTCAGGGGGCATCTTGAGGTAGGGGCGGTATTCATTGGGTTGCTGTGGAGAGGGGGAGAATTGGCGGTGTTTATAGAGGTTCGGGGCTGGGAAAATATGGGGGGATGGACTCCCCTTCCCTACCCCACCCCTGCAAAGGCAGCACTTTACTGAAGGCAGCTGGGAAACTTTGCCCTGGCTCGGAGCGCGGCGGGTACCAGCTCGCAGATGGGTTCAAGCTTGGATGCTGTGACCACAGGTACCGTGGAGCCCGCCTTGGATAGAGCCGCTTGGCTTTGTGCCGTTCTGGGAGCAGGATCTCACCCGGGATCGGGGTCAATGGCTTTTGGAGAGCCAGCCATGGCAGGGTTTATGGCCTGCTGCCGTTTGGGCCGACCCTTAACGGCAGTGTTTGCAAACGGGCTGCACGGGTTGGCTTGTCCCTGCAGCTTCCCCGGCCGTTTGGAAAGGTCACCGTATGTGTGTGTTTTTTATGGTGCTTTCAGGCACACTCTGGCCATAAAGAAGCTGGCTGCTTTGCGGGAACCCAGCCGCGAGTGCGCCATTCCAGCCCCGCTGGCTTATGGACACTGCTTCGCAGGGCTGCCAAAGCCCCCAGGCCCCCTGAATCCTCTGGGCGGCCCTGCTGCTTCAGAGCCAGACCAACCCGGGACTCCCACCTCTGAGCAGGCTGCTGACCGAGGTCGGTCTCGAACTCAGGTTCCTACGGTCGGGCAGGAGGATTGGACCCCCCGGCCGGCCATCGGCAGCGCCCGTGGGTCACTAGTGATCAGCACATGGCTCCTGCTTCCACCTTCACCCTGAGGCTGTCGCTCCTTTGGGAAGGTGAGGACGGGAGGGACCTGGTACCTGGGCAGCACCGGCCCCTCATTACTGACTGTGAAATCTGCTGCCACAAGCAAACATCCAGTAAGACTCTGTCGCCCTCTAGAGGCGGCTCGGACAATCCAGGCTCGCCCTGGGGGCCGTGGGAGTTGAGGTCACTGAAAACGAGCAAGATCTCGCTTGGAGGGGCCGTCCCCTGCAGCTGGCATGGGGAATAGTTTTACAAATGAAGGTCGCTGCCCACCTTGCTGGTACTGGGCCACTTTGTTCCTTCCGTGGCTCTGGCCTTTGTGTGAGCGGTGCGCAGAGTGGGGGGGGGGGAGGAGGGGCTCGTTAATATGCGGCGTTGCAAGAGTTGGCAGGCGTCTGGGCCAAACGCGATCTACTTGGAAAGGGAGCTTGGGGATCTGGCGCTGAGGCTTTCCTCCCAAAGGGGGGGAGGGGGCTGCCGAGAAACCCGAGAAACTTCCCAGCGTTCCCGGTCGGAGGCTGTTGAATTTGGTTGCACACGTCCACCCTCCCGGCCCGTGCCCCTCTGGTCTGTCTCCGTCCTCCCCCCACGTACCCCTCTGACTCTGTCGCTCTTGCATCCCCAAACCTGCCCCTCGGGCTAATCTAGCATGTGTCTGTCTCCTCTGTTGATCACCCGCTCGGGCCGGCATGGTTGAGCTGGAGCTGGGAGGCAGCATTCAGCGACCACAGCAATGATCCCATCTCCTTGGGAGGCAAAGGGGGGGCGTAGATCCCCTTTGTCCCCAGGGCACCTGCTCAGGATGTCCTCTAATCCGGCCGCACCAAGTGGGGAGACCTGCTGATGCTGCCCCGGCACTCACTGGCCTGGAGAGGCCCAAGCTTCACCCCTCTTCGCTTAGGGGCGTGGGTGGAGAACCAAGGGGAACCTGTTTTTAAAAGGCCAGCTGGATCGGCTGCTCATCGTGCGCCTCCCGAGTGCCCATGCTGCTGGGTCGCAGGGCCTGATCCCGCAAGCCAGGGCCTCACTGAAGCGACTGGGGCAATTTGGGGGAGGAAGGGCTGCTCCCACAAGCCAGGCCTCGCAGGGGGAGGCTCTCATTTGCTCCAGGTATTTTCAAGGCCTGGCTGTTAAACTCCAAGAAGCGGTTTATTGCCCTCGTGCTGCAGCTCCTCCGGCTTGGGATCCGGGCGTGGGTCGGGCTGCCTTGCCCTGAGCCCACAGGAGCCGCATCCCAGACGCTGGAGAGAGGACTGGTCTTTTCTCCTCCACCCACGCTGCCTGGAGCCCGGCTCCCATGTCAGCCGGGGAGCCGCTTGTAAATACGTCTTCCTTCCGCCCTGCCGTTCAGATAAACAATGGGAAATTAACGAATTCAAACCCCGAGCCATTCAGAAGCAGGGCTGAACGACTCCACGCTCGTGTGCTCCGCTGTAATGCAGGGACGGGGGTGCCTGGTGCTTTTCTCTTGGGGCAGGATCCGTGCGTAACCCCTAGCGATGGCAGACGAATGCTTTCCTGGCCAGGATGGTGGGGAAGGCTGCTCCCGCTGCAGTCCAGTTTAAGGTGCTGAGGGGCAAGTTTATTACTAGTTGTGAAAGTTAATCTGATGGGCAGGACCAAATTCCCCGATTGTGCAAGGGGCTGTACAGACACAGAAGAGACAATCCCCACCTTGGGGGGGGGGTCAGGCACAATTTAAGGCCCCTGTTCAGGACTGCCTCTACGCATTCCCGGGGGATTGAAATCCATGGGAGAGCATAGATTTTTTTCAGGCCAAAAGGTACCATAATGTTGATCTAGCCCGAGCCTCCTGCGTTCACGCAGGCCAGAGAACGATTCCTGCGTCAATCAAAGCCCATAACTTCGGGCTGAGCGAGAGCTTGTCTTTTGGAAACCCAGGCAGGGCTGGATCGAAAGGCTGCAAGCGAGAGAGAATCTGCCGCACCCCTAAAGTTACGCTCCTGCTTAAGTGCTGCCCTGACTCGGAGCCTGAAAGAAAACTCCCGTTGTGGTTAATGTCGCTATGTCCATTTACGCCAGCCGAGGTGCTGCCCCTCGGAGATTTGTGGGAGCTCTGGTTGCGGGGGGAGCCAGCTTTGCCTAGGCTGCCGAAGAGTGAATGAAGAATTGCTGCCTTAGTGCTAAATTCTCTGATGTTCCTTGGCTTAATGTTATCAGCTGGCCTTGTGGTTTGTGTAATTAATGATACTGGCGTATATAAAATCTGATGTAGCAATCGCTGGATACGGATGTGTATATCTAGGCAGTGGATAGGGACAGAACGAGGTCGCTTGCGCCTCCTCCATGCCACGGCAGGATTTCCCCCCCGCAGCGTATCTTCCAGTCATTTTGATGAGTCCAGTTTAAGAGGCAAATTTTGAAACCAACCTCTGCTGTTTGCACGTGCACTTTAGGCACGCTGGTATCTGCACAAACACAAGACTGTGCTCCCCAGTGGGTATCTGTGCAACCCGATGGAGCAGCTGTGCATCCAGGACCATCACGTGCACGTTACCGAGGTTAGAAACCAGGCCGAAAACGTATCTGAAGGCCCAGATCCTGTAAGAGTTAGGAGTCTAAATACCTCGCAAGTTATAGGCTTATGTTTTTAAAGGAGCATCGGTCGGGGGATGGGGGGGGCAGTGCAAACACCCACACAAACTTATGCTCATGAAATTACTGCTGACGGAGGAAGGCTGGGCTAACGGATGAGGCACTGGGCTGTACTCAGGAGATTGGGATCCGGTTCCCAGTTCAATCGCAGCCCCCCGGTGCGTGACGTCAGGCAAGTCACTGAAGGTGGAGTTCTGTACTCATTGAAGGCAATGGGAATTTTACCCCCGACTTCCTTTCTCCCACCCTCTGTGTTATCTGTTTAGATGGTAAGCTTTTCGGGGCAGGGACTGGCTCTCGCTCCGGGCACATGCAGCACCTAGCACTCCGGGGCCCTGAGCTCTGCACGGGCTGCTGATAATTACAACTCTCTGGAGTCTGCCAAGGCAAAAGTAACTCTCCTCCCGGGAGTCTCAGCTTAGTCACTGCGTCTCCTGCCTCTTCCATAGCATACGGCATGCATTCATCAACATAAACACTAGTAAAGAAACGCAGGAATCAAAAAGACTACAGATGCGCTGCATTGCTGAGCGAGGATATTTAACTCGTTCATTTCCTGCCTGGAGAGTATTTGATGGAGTTTTTGGAATTTAATTTCCCTAGTGGATTTTTGTTTGTTTGTTTGTTTTTTAAAGAAACAGAGGCAGGGAAGGAAGGAGTGTAGGACGTGACGGAGAGAGGGCTAGACGGAAGTAGTGGTTACTTACCCCAGAAGCAGTGCCACTGAAATCAGGTGCCACTGGGCATGAATGAGGGGGCAGAATCTGGCCATTGTGTTTAATAGACTTTCCCAGCCTTCCTCGCAGGGAGGAGCACCTTCCTTCCCCTATCACCTGATAGATCTTGGTGGGTCTTTTTGTGGAGTTGGGTGCTATTCGGGTGGGGGAGGAGCTTCTCATTCCTAGGTATTGGCAGACTGGATCAGGCCCCAGATCCATCCAGCCCATTATTTGGTCTCTGGCAGTGGCCAGCAGCTGATGCTTCAGAGGAAAGTGTACGAACCCCCCGAGGAGTGGAAGTGAGATAACCCGACATTCCCCCCTGCCCCCCCCCCACACACATTCGGTCCCATCTCAACCCCCAATAGCTAGAGATCAGCTTAAACCCTGACACCTGATATCGCTTCTGAAACACTCCTTGGCATGAATTAATGCTAATAGGCGGGTGATCTACAGCTCCAGGTGCTTTTGAGTATTGTTATCTTCATTCCTCAGATGGGGACCCAGAGGCCCAGCACGGGGAAGCTGCTTCCCAGGGATCAGATCAGTCAGTGGCACCTCCCGGCTCATCTTGCCCCACGGCGTGTGTGCGTTCTGCCACAGGGACTGATCCCACCCCTGCCTGGGAATCTTAATTATAGTATGTAGTGTCAAGGCGGCCCAGCTGAGGTCCGGGCCCCGATGTGCTAGGCTCTGTACGCACACAGCAAGAGCCAGTCCCTGCCCCCAAAGTGAGCGGGGGAAACTGAGGCACAGCAATGACTTGGCTGTGTCACCCTACAGAGCCAGGGATAGAATCCAGGTCTCTAGAGGGTTAGCTCTGTGCTCATTCCACTAGGCCATGCTGCTTCGGCTAATGACTTCTGTGGGCTTTGGAGCAAGCCCTAACTTTGCAGGTGCTGCGCGTGCCGGCACCAGAGCCAACTGATAATACAATTTTGATTCTCTTAGTAGAGGGAGGGGGAGAAAGAAGCTTGTCTGAAGTAGAGTGAACTCCCAGCGGGGCTGGATTGAGCTAACAGGATTTCACTCCCTGTTTAATTACAATTTTGTAAAATTAAAAAAGCAAAATAAACCCCCCCATGTCTCTTTCTGCATGTCTCTGCCGGCCTCTGGAGCCTGGCGGAGCCTTCTCCCGCTGAAGGGAAGTGGATGCTGACGAGAGCCCCCCATTTCTTGGAGAGCTGGTGGCAGGGGTGGGAGCTGGCAAGGGTTCCCGGTGGAGCGCGGCACCCAGGCTGCATGTCCCAGAAGCCCAAGGAGGCTGGGCAGGCTCCTTGCGGGGGCGGGGGGGGGGGAACTCGGTTGTGGTGGCAGATCAGCCGTCTCTTAAGGAGTAGACACAGGTTGGGGCCAAGGTCAGGGGTGTGAGCGGCAAAGAGATGCCCACCGTACTGTCACTCCTCCAGCTGCTCCATCTCCCCTGGAGCGTCTCAGCCGCTCTCAGCTTTCAGGCTGTTTTCTTGGGCCTGTGAGTGCGAAGTGTTTCCCAACTGCATCCTGCCTCCTTCTCCCACACAGGCTCCACAGCTCCGGGTCTGGCGTTTCTCTCCCCGGCGGCTGCGCTAGCGTCTCCGCGGTGCTGCCGCCAGACAGGTTTAGCCGCTTCTTTGGCAGGACAGCCCGAGTGCAGCTTCAGCTCTGCCTCATCTGTCCCGCCCGGCTCAGGCCTTGCTCTCAGAGGGCAGACGTGTGCCCGGGTGAGCTGGGTCAGGGGGGCATTCCAGCCTGGGAGCCTGCGTGGATGGGTCATGCTTGCTCTTGAGCCCTGGGCATAGATGGAGGCAGCCGGGCTGGCGTTTTGATGCACCACGGCTGATCCGGCACATCTGTGTTTGTAATGCACCGACGTGGATAATCTCAGGCCAGACGGCCCCACTTGATCACCTCGGCCAGGCCGCGCCATGGACGTTTCCTTGAGTTGCGTCCCGGGCAGGTGCCCAGGATAGGCAGAGCTGTGTGATCGGGGGGGCGGAGGGGGGCTCCTAGCTGCCGGCAGGGGGGATTGCTCGCCCTGGCAGGCCAGGCGCGTGGCAATCCGTGGGCTGCTGTTCCGTGGCCAGGCTCCCGAGGAACTCGGATCTTGTCGGGCTTTGACGTCTATTTCCCTCCTTTGTCCTTTCACTGGGTTTATAACTCCGCTGGAAAATCATTTTTGCCTTTGGGGCCGGGGTGGGGAAACTCGTTTTGGGTGATGGGACTGAGGGCGGGATTGTATCCAGGCCTCCTCCCCTGACTGCTGGGAACCGAGGAAGGGGATTTACTCAGCCCTGCCCAGACACGCTAGCCTGGCAGGGAACTAGAGGAGGTCTCCAAAGAATTCGGATGTGTCCTCCAAACGTTGCTCCCTCTCTGCCTCTGTTCAGCAGCATTTGCGTCTGGGGGTTGGAGAGCGGGGCCCCATCTCTAGGGGACTTCGACTAGGATTTTACAAGGGCGTAAAGGAGTAAAGGGCCCAAATCCCACTGATTTTCCAAAGGGAATTGGGCGCCTAACGCTCGCCTTAGCACGCTAAGCAGGGGCCAGCCTTGACCTGGCTCAGAGGGCTGCGTTTGAATGAGCTCAGTCTCTTTAGTCTGGAAACAGAGACTGAGTGGGACACGATCAGGCGTCATCAGAGCGTGTTACAAAGGCGGGCGGGTCTCATTACCCCCATGTGACAGGTGGGGAAACTGAGGCACGGAACGGCAAACCCGCGTGGCCCAAGATCACTCAGGAGCAGAGCTGGGGATAGAACCCGGGTCTCTTGACATCCGCTCTCCTGCCCTGACCAGAAGACGATGCTGAAATTGAGGACGGAGGGGTAGGGAGGGGAAATTGTTTTGGAAAATTCCATTAAAATCTCCGTGTCGGGTCTCCGCTGGCCATGAGCTGGTCCTCTCCCTCTGAGGACGGAGTGACATGTCCTTGGCTCATGGGCAGCAGGGGAATCCCACGCTGGGATTGGAGGGAGGGATCCAATGCACCTTTGCATTTGGGCAGGGAGCATCTGGCTGGCTCTTGTTCAGCAGGGCCGGTGAGGATGAGGTGGGTACCGTCAGAGGCCAGGGAGGCAGGACACGCCCTCCAGGGGAAGGGGATTGGCGGTGTAGCCCCAGCAGCCTGGCTCTGTCGGAGGAAGCAGCAAATCCCACTCCGGTTTCAAGCGGTGGGAACATAAGTCTTTTTTTATGATCAGCCCCATTCATCATCTCTCTGCCGGGGGACGTCGAGATAAAGTGCCGGTAAATTAGAAAGTGTTAAGAAGGCGATTTGGGAGGCTGCGAGCCTGGGGTGATTAGAAATCCTTCTTCTCGCAAAGCTGCCCTGGGAACAAGGACGCGCCAGGCCAGCCCGTGGCCAGCAAGCCACGAAAACACCCCCCACCCTCAGGAATAGCAACGAGGTCCCAGTGCCCAGCTCCCACGCCGCGACGCTGCCCGTGCCTTTGGTAGCGGCTACCAGGTCTGGAACCCTTTGTTCTTGTAGCCAGGAGGGCGTCCGCCCAGCACTGATTGTAGCATCAGGACTGGAAGGGACCTCGAAAGGTCGTCTCCTCCAGTCCCCTGCACTCAAGGCAGGACTAAGTATTATAGACCGTCCCCGACAGGTGTTTGCTGTCCCATGCTGGTTGCCTTAGGGCGGAGGATGGTGCCATGAGGCCCAATGGGATCCTCTCCAGTTCAGGGAGTAGGCGTGGCCTAAAAAGACTACATTTCCCATGATGCACCATACAGCCTGCACACACGCGCATGCGCATACACCCCCGGTCTTGAGCCGTTGACCCGGCAGAGGCGGCGTTCCCGGCCGGTAGTTCTCAGGGGTGGTCACTGTTGAGTAACCGGTGCGCTCGTTGGGACAGGAGGCTGGAGGTCCCAGTTCAGTTCCTGGGGGATGTGTGTCAGTGACACACCAAAGCCACCTTGGCAATAGCAGGGAGGCCGAGGAGCGGGCGGGCAAACTCGCCTCTCTGCCAGGGCGCTCGCTGCGGGCCACAACCGAGGCTCATTGATGGAGAAGACGGGTGGGTTGTGAATGGGTTTGTCTCTCTTCCTGGTAGATTGGAGTGGGAGGTTGGGAGCTGGAGTCAGTGATGGGGGAGCCCTGCAGGATCTCCCTACCAGGGCAGGATTCCTCCCTCCAGGGCGTTCTCCGGCGCTCCGATGGAGCGGGCACCTCTCTGGTACGGAGCCCAAGGCTGAGTCTAGGGCTGCTAACGCCAGGCCCCCAGCGTGCTCTGCGGCCAAGGCTGGAAAGAGCCGCCCCGACCCTTGAATTCGGTCCAAGTGGGGTCGTCAGATCTGGGTACCACACGCTTTGCTCCGCGGGCCAAATTCAGAGGGGAGTCTCGACAGGTGTAACTGTCTCCCTGAGACCCCCTTCCATGGGCACCACGCCCCCGAATGTGCTCAGCCCCGGGAGTCTGTTTGTTGCAAACACCTCTGCCCCAGGGGTCCCGCTCTTCTGATTGTTTTTTGTTCCGGGGCCAGATCCCCAGCTGGTGTAAATCAGCCCAACTGCACCCAGAGGCCGGCGGGGGTGAGAGTAGGGCCGAAGAGGCGGCAGGTTAATAAGTGTGGGTCAGACGGGGTGAGCTCCGAACTGGGCAGGCCGGCTGGCCCCCGTCCTGCCGCCTGGGAGCGCCTGCTGCAGCGCTGCCTAATATCCGCCCAGGGCCCAGCCTGCCAGGGGAGCAGCCCCCGCGTCCAGGGCAGAGGGAGCCGGTCCTCGGTCCCCTCGACTGCCCGGATCCCCCTCCAGAGCTCGCCCCCTAAACCAGCCCCGTCCGTCCACTCCCTCAGACCACCATCCACCCACTTGCATGTGCCTGAGCGTCAAAGCCAGCCAACCCCCCATCACTGTCTGCTGCCCCCCAGGCAAACCAGCCCCTACCTGCCCTCTCACCCCATCACTGTCCACTGCCCCCCAGGCAAACCAGCCCCCCATCTGCCCTCTCACCCCCATCACTGTCAGCTTCCCCCCAGGCAAACCAGCCCCCCACCTGCCCTCTCACCCCATCACTGTCCACTGCCCCCCAGGCAAACCAGCCCCCTCACCTGCCCTCTCACCCCCCATCACTGTCCACTGCCCCCCAGGCAAACCAGCCCCCCACCTGCCCTCTCACCCCATCACTGTCCACTGCCCCCCAGGCAAACCAGCCCCCCCACCTGCCCTCTCACCCCCCATCACTGTCCGCTCCCCCCTGTCAAACCAGCCCCGATCTGCCCTCTCACCCCATCACTGTCCACAGCCCCCCAGGCAAACCAGCCCCCCACCTGCCCTCTCACCCCATCACTGTCCACTACCCCCCAGGCAAACCAGCCCCCCCACCTGCCCTCTCACCCCCCATCACTGTCAGCTTCCCCCCAGTCAAACCAGCCCCCCATCTGCCCTCCCACCCCCCCCCACTGTTAGCTTCCCCCCAGTCAAACCAGCCCCCCATCTGCCCTCTCACCCCCCCATCACTGTCAGCTTCCCCCAGGCAAACCAGCCCCCCATCTGCCCTCTCACCCCCATCACTGTCTGCTCCCCCCAGTCAAACCAGCCCCCCATCTGCCCTCTCACCCCCATCACTGTCCGCTCCCCCCCCCACCGGTCAAACCAGCCCCCATCTGCCCTCTCACCCCCCATCACTGTCCGCTCCCCCTCAGTCAAACCAGCCCCCTCCATCTGTCCATCCATCTCCCCGTCCCCCAGCACCCCAGTCCCCGGCATTCCCATTCCCAAGCGTGGCAGACAGATCCTCAAAGGCCTGCCTAGCCCGGGTGTGTATTCTCATCTCCATGCGCTGGGAGCTGCATGTTAATCCCTGTGCATGGCGATGAGGAGCTGTCCCAGAATGCTCTGCTCCCCTGGCTGTCTCCCACCCCTCACTTCTAGTTTGCTGTAATGGGCTCATTTTTCTGCCCTGTTTGTCCACCCACCCGCCCCCAGAGAGAGAGACACGCCCTCAAACTGCACACATCCCCCCCACACACACACACAGACATGTGCACATCATATACACACACACACGGGCACACCTGCACCTGCGCACCCGCAGCCGTGCTCCTGCAGACACGCCTGGCACAACACCACAAACACATGGATACTACACACGGTGACACCACAGCATGCACCACTCACCGGACTCCTGCTAAATTCAGCACAGATCCCCCTAGGCCCCCAGAGACACACTCGCGTACACCGCACAGCCACGCTACGCACACCGCCACACACGCGTCGCACACCGCCGCCGAGCGAAATTGGGCCTGACCGGTCATCTGAATTTTGTAACAAACTCCCTCTCCCCTGCCCCCAAAGCCCTGCGTTCGCTTTCTAGCAATGCGCAGGAGTCGGTGTGGAGCGGGCGCCTTTTATTAGCAGGCAGGTCGTCGTTGGCAGATCACGAGAGGTTTGCACCTGCTTCCGAATTCAAGGCACTTTGCTCATCCAGTCGGAGGCAGAAAGGCGATGCCATGCGACCTGCCTGTCGGGTCAGCGAAGAGATCAGATCTGCAAAGTCCCTGCCCTGCAGCCCCGGAATGAGTGTGTGGTGAATTTTGACTGACAAATAAATTTGGGACCGCGGTGATCGGTTTGCAGGCAGAACCGGAGGTGCAACTCATTGAATAAAGCCTTGATTCTGAATGACCCACCGCTCCCACATGCCTCCGTGTGCAATCCGTGCAGCTGCTGACTACAGCACACACAGGGATGCTCCACACCCTTGTAAATCACAGATGTACATGCTATCCATCCTCAAAGCCCCATGGCTAAGCGCGCACACGGACACCGATACACAGACGCATGCAGGACACAGATACATATCCTTGCAAGTCACACAAATACACACACAACGATGCACAGCCGTGCGCATGCGAAATGTATATTTGTGTGCACAACCCCCCAGCAGACCACACCCCCACAAAGACTCCCAGGTATATGCATCCACACCTAAATAACAAAACAAGGCGTGTACACGCCCGCACCCCTCTGCGGATCGCACACACTCACACTGCAGACCCCCAAAGACCTCTGGGTCCGTGCGTGCACACAGAGAGTGAAGCACACGCACAGATCTCCGCTCTGTGCTTTCCCAAGCCCTTTGAAATCCTCCTCAAAGGTCCGCTCGCTTTGAACCGCTCCTCCCCCCGGAAGCCTGAATCAATAATATTTTTATTCTTTTTTGCCCTCGTTTCTTGGGCCTGGATCAACACACTTGGCCAGCCCTGCACCTCTGCTTCGCCACCCCGCCCTCCGCAAAGCCAGGCCGAGCTGGGGCGGCGAGGGGAGACCCCCGCCGCGGAGATAAGAGCATATTGTGGGGCAAGTGGCGAGAGAGGCGAGGCTTTGAAGCCTTAGAATATTTTTTTAACCTGGTAGCTTAGCATCAGTGATCTCTCTCTGCTGCTGAAGTGTTCGCAGGGAATGGTCCATGCAGCTGAAAAGGGAGCGGGGGTGGGTGGGAAATCAGGGTGCAAAGGGAGGCTGGGGTTTGTGCATCTGTGTGTATGGGGAAGTGATGCTATAACTGATTTGCAACCCCGTAGCCTGCTCCCGGCTGGGTTCCTTTGAGGTCTCGCCGGCCCTGCTGTCCCTAATCCCGTGTGCTGGGAAGAGTGGGGAGCTCACAGGTGTCCCTCCAGTGCCCCCCCACTTACGACTGGAGCTCGGATAAAAGCAGAAGAGGCACTTGGGGCAGAGGAAGAACATCCCAGCAGGTCCCTCTCTCGGCACACAATAGCACTTGGTTCCCGGGGCACTAAAGGGTTAATTCCCAGGGCAGCCATGGGCCCTTGGTAGACCCCCCACCACCACTGCCTTTCACCCTCCCTAACTCCCCTCCACCTCGTCCCAAACTCATGCCCAGCCCTCCCGGCCCAGGGGCTTGATGCTTCCCCGGATGGAGTCCCCGGTAGTGTAAGTGTGGTCTGCGTTCTTTGTTCCTGGATGTGTACGTTTACATTTAGCTGTATTAATGCCCTTACTGTTTGCTTGCGCTCAGTTTGCCAAGTGATCCAGATCACTCTGACCTGTCCTCTTCAGTAGTTACCACTCACCCAATTTTTGCATCATCCACAAACTTTATCAGTGACAATCTTATGGTTTCTTCCAGCTCATTGATACAAATGTTAAAAAGCGTCAGGCCAAGAACCAATCCCTGCAGGACCCCGCTGGAAACACGCCCACTCAGTGACATTTCCCCGTTTATAATTACATTTTGAGACCTATCATTTAGCCAGTTTTTAATCCATTTAATGCGTGCCCTGTTCATCTTCTATCGCTGTATCAAAATGTCATGAGGTACCAAATCAAACGCATGAGAGAAGTCTAAATGTGTTACCACAACACTATTACCTTTATTAACTAAACTTGTAATGTCATCCAAAAAAGATAACAAGTTAGTTTGATGGGATCTATTTTCCGGAAACCCATGTTGATTTACATTAGTCACACTACCCTCCTTTAATTTGTTATTAATCAAGTCCCGGATTAGCCACTCCGTTATCTTGCCTGGGATCAATGCCAGGCTGAAAGGCCTATAATTACCCCGGTTCTCCCTTTTACCCTTTTTTAAAAACTGGCCCAACATTAGCTTTCTTCCAGTCTTCTGGAACTTCCCAAGTGCTCCAAGACTTATTGAAAATCAACATTAATGGTCCAGTGACCTCCTCGGCCAGCTCTTTCATAACTCTTGGATGCGAGTTATTTGGACCTGCTGATTTAAAATATCTGAGTTTAATAGCTTCTGTTTAACATCCTCTGGAGATAGTGGAATGGAAAGAGTGTTATCCTCACCACATGATGAGACTGTATCATGTATTTTTCCCCCAAATACAGAACAGCAATATTTATCCAACTCCACTACCTTTTTTGCCTTGTTATTGATAATTCTACCATTTCCATCTCGATTTAGCCTTTCAGAGAGTGTGATTTCCCTGAGTCTTATAGTTTTACATGTATTGGACTGAGATCTCTCTTCCACACCGTGGCTTGATATTCAGATTTGAGATATTGGGATTGGTCAAACAAGGGATTGAGTGATGGGATTGGTTGGATGAGTCACACGGTATTAGTTTTGTTCTCTGATTGAAGGAGTAGGCAAGTGCTTTTGGGAAACCTCGAGCACGTGACTCAGGATCGATCTCCGGGGCTCTCCATATCGACGCCGCCACCGCCGTTCGCGGTGGTGGAGTTCCGGAATCGATATAAGCGCGTTCGGGGATCGATATATCGCGTCTAGATGAGACGCGATATATCGATCCCTGAAAAATCGATCACTACCCGCCGATATGGCGGGTAGTGTAGACGTAGCCTCAGTGGCACGAACAGTTGTGCAAAGCAGCACAGACAGGGGCTGCAGCAGATGCTGCAACGTGACCCTCGCCTGGCACTGGTGCACCTCTCTGCAAAGCACCTTGGCAAAGCTTTGCACGCCAGCTTAGTGAGTGTGACCATGTCTCCCCTAGTCATTGGCCCCAGCCACTGCAACAGCCCCCTATTTACTCCCCACTGGTTGAGCTGCGCCTTTATCTTCGGGGTCAAGGCTGGGGGCTTTTGGTGTGGAATGTCCCAGGTTCGGTCCCTGCATCTGTTGCCTGGCGTTCCTAATGGGAGGTTGTTGATGAAAGCCACGGTTGGGGTCTGCACAAGCAGGGCTGGGGAATGACTGCCATCAGTGACAGCTCAGGGCTCCTTCCAGGCTGGATTCCCAGCTCCTAGCAGAGAGCAACGAGCTATTTCTAGGCCTGCCAGGAAACAGCTCACCTTCCAGCACAGGAGCAAAGCCGGAGGTGGGAGGCAGCTTCGTGCAGTTGGACTCCTAGAACAATATTCCTTTGTTCCCAGGCAGCATTAGCAGCCAGCAACCTGGCCTGTTCCGGAGCTGTCCGTGCCATCTGAGCACCTCCGCCATCTCGCATCCGGCTGGAAATACCTACTCGCCTGAGGCGGCAGGTTCAAGGCCCGGCAGGGTCAGTGTCATCCACTGGGTCGATGCATTGGATTAGAGGCAGTTCCCTGCATAGGTGATTTTCAGAGAAGACTCCAAAAGCCAAGTGGGAGATTTTGCAGAGCGCAGTCCAGTTCCTCGCTCCGATTTTATTTGTTCCTTTGAAAATCTCCTTGTCCAGGCTTGTTCCCTGTACAGAGCTGAGGAGCCCCTGGCATGGTTAGGGGGATTGTCCCCAGTTCTTTTGTCCCTTCCTCTCACTTTTATACCCTAGAGGTGGCTGCATTGCAGTGACGGACGACATGATTTCTGGGTGTCCTCGAACATCCACAGCTGCTTTGAGATCTTCACCATCTGTCACGCAGCCGGGATTAGACCACTTGAACTCAAGAAGATTCTCCATATAGGGTGTATGACACACGGTGGAGCAGTTCAGATTGCACCCAGGAGAGGGCAGTGTGCTAGATCCTACTGGAGGGTGGTACAGTAGCCAGCGCATTACATTACTGTGGGCAGAATTCTGCAAGCACTTCAGGATCCTTAAGATAATATTTATGAACACCAGCTGCTCTCCTGGTCCGGCGGGCGCGGCACGGGACTTGCCAGGGGTAAGGAGCGAGACTCTGGGGTCCATTGCCTCCGAGACACAGGAGATCGTTTGCAGGTTCCCCCTTCCCACCTTTGCTCTTGAGATTCCTTCGTCTCAGTGTCGTTCACAGTTATTACAAAGCCGGGCGCCGCGTGCCTCGCTGGCTGATGTCCCCGTCTGGGGCTTTGATTTCCCTGCAGCCCCTGTCGTGAGCTCCCCCAGTCAGTAATGGAACGGGATCTGACAGCTCACGGGGCAGACGCCAAGTTCAAAGCCTTTGAAGTGGCGGCTGCGAAATACAGCTCTAGATCTGTGGTGTGCCCCGGAACGGAGACCTCGGAGCGTTGGCTCCCGGAGGAGGCTGGCCTGGCCTGGCGGGACTGCAGCGTGGGAAGGGCTGGCGGTGCATGACGTTGTGGAGAACTCCTCGTTAATAATACACCCCGGCTAATCGTAATAACAACCACCACCTCCCGACCTAGTTAATGAGCATGTCTTACAGTGGCACCTACCTTTGCAGCAGATTAAGAGCCGTGTTTTGCAATTTGATGCATGCACGGCTGACACCCTCTCGGGTGTGGGGCGGGAGCTGCCGGGCGGCCCACAGTGGACCGTGCTTTGGGCAAGGCTGCTGCTGTTGCCACGGGGTCTTTGTAGCTCAGAGAGGAGCTGGGCTGATGAAGTCTGTGGTCACCTGCCAACCTGGCATTGAGCTGTCGCTTTTCCTGCGACCACTTGCGTGCTGCTTCCTGGTCACCCGAACCCACCAGCGATGGGGCTGAGCGGGGGCAGCCTGGGGCCAAAGCGCTCGGAGCTGGGATTTGGTAGCCAAGCGCTCGGCTGAGTGTGCCCCGGTGCCAGGTACGTCCCAGTCTCTTGATGCCAGTTTGGGACAAAGCTGGGGAGGGGGAGGGGATGGGGGGGGCGAGGCTGGTAGGGCAGTTCCAGTCGCTTGGCTTGGTTGGCGAGTTGCTTGGTTATCTGCGTTGTTTCCAGTCAGTTTAGAAGGATGGCCTTGGGGCGGGGGCCGCTGCTGTGTGCCGAATGCTGCCTGCTTCACGCTAGGGACAGGCTTGCACACGCGTGTGCGCATGCACGCGCGCACACACACTGTGCTAAGCACCCTGAGTCCATGCCTGGGGCCTCACGCAGAAGACGAATCAGGCAGCCAGCCACTGCGGCGACACGGTTATTTTCGGCACGGTGACTCGCTGCAAACGAGCACGGGTATGTCCCCTTGAGCCAGCATTTCCGCCTCTGGCTTGCAGCGCAGGCGCGCCCTGGTCTCTCTGTGCCTCGTTTCCCCCACCTGTATAATGGGTAGAATAGCCCTGTCCAGCTCCCGTAGGGGAATCCAGTGAAGACTGAGGCGCCCAGATGTGCAGTGATGGGGCCATAGATGGACAGTGCCCTGCCGGTGCCAACACAAAGCTGTTTGCCTCCCTCCTTAACCCTGCGTGCCCTGATCCAGCCGCCTCGCTCGTCCCGCCAAGCAGGAGCTGCACCGGGGGTTTTGCTGCTGTTGAATGTTCTCGCAGCGGCTCGGTCGAGGTGCTGGATCGGGCGACTCGGCGCTCGGGGCCTGGCACAGGTGATGGGCGATTCTCTAGAGCTCCTCCAGCACAGCCGCCGGCAGTAGCTTTGTCCTCGCTTCCCCCTCGACCCCCGCCCCCACATTGGGGTCTCCATCCTTGCACCCAGCCCCCGGGGTCTTTTCCAGAGCTCCGGTGGATCCTTCATCTTACTGCACTACAAATAAGTTGTTGGAAGTGTCGAATTAAAGGGAACGTTTTCCTACCCAGAGCCCGGCAGCCAGGCGGGACCTGGTGCAGGGAAGATTAAAGAGGAAATAAAAACAACAGCAAAGTAAATGTTATTAGGGCTTCAGATAGTGAGAAGGATGATGAGCAGCATATTGTCTCTGGTTCTCTCTCCCGGCCTGCTCCCCCCCCCGCCCCCTTCTCATCCTTGGGTTGGTTCTTAGTTTCTGGTTGCTCGGTTGCTCGTGTAGAGTTTCCTGTTAGCTCTGTATTTGCGGACACTTGTTTGTTATTGTAGGGTTGCCACTGAGCGCTTGGGGCTGTGAGCACGGTTTTGTTATTGTAGGGTCGGTCATCAGCCCTGGGGCTGTCATTGTTCCTGAGTGCTGGGGCTGCGTCCGCTGGTTTGTTATCGGAGGGTTCCCTAGGAGCTGGGTTCTGGAGTGGAATTGTTTGGGAGCACAACGTCCCTCGTTGTTGTTCTGTTATTGTAGGGTTTCTCGGGGGATGACAGGAAAATAAATTGGAGGCGAGTTCTCATCCGGACCCACCTTCCCCCCACCCCCCATCTGTGGCTTTCCCGGTTGCTCGCTCCCACTTGTCTAATGGAAAATGTAGGATCCAGAAGGAACTGGGGTTGAAATTGAACAAAGGAGGGGCTGGGGCTGCAGGAATTCGAATGGAATTCCTTGCCATGCAGGATATTTATTAACACATAGGCCGGATATGCAGAGGAGCCAGATGAGTACTTAAGGGAGAGAAATACTGGGGGATGCAGCCCAGCCCTGGGTTCTGTCCCCGGCCTCAGAGGAGAAGCAGCATGTCCTAGTGATTAGAGCAGGGGGGCTGGGAATCAGGACTCCTGGGTTCTAGTTCCGTCCCTAGCAGAGGAGCATAGTCTAGTGGTCAGAGCAGGGAGGCTGGGGATCAGGACTCCTGGGTCTTCTTCCCAGCCTCAGCAGAGGAGCGTAGCCTAGTGGTTCAAGCGGAGCGGCTAGGGAGACCGGACTCCTGGGTTCTGCGCCCAAGTGGGAGTATGGCCTGGGGATTTGAAGCAGGGAAGATGCTGGGCGGCAGGACTCCTGGAGCAGCTCCCCACTGGGGAGGGGAGCCCGACCCCGTTACCCGGGCCCTTTCCCGGTGCACTCGCCTTCTCCGCAGCAGCCGCCTTGTTCTCCCCTCCGTGGGGACCTGTTAATTCATTGTTCAGTGGCCAGCTCCTCTTCGGAGCCCGGCACTCTGCTCCCTGTGCCAGCTCTGGC
The DNA here is from genome assembly GCF_020497125.1 of Mauremys mutica. NCBI lineage: Eukaryota > Metazoa > Chordata > Testudines > Geoemydidae > Mauremys > Mauremys mutica. The sequence goes on from NC_059095.1 coordinate 8,075,687, forward strand.
CTTCGCCAACCGCATGGGACGGAGGGGAATAAGACACGGTTAACCCTCAGAACCGACCCCCCCCAGGAACGGGTGAGGTGGGGAAGGGCCAGGTGCCAGGACTGTGGGCTGTGTTACAGACACTCCCCAGCTCAGCCTCCCACCCCAGGAAGTGAGTCAGAACCATCCTGCCCATTTCAGGGAAGGGGAGACTGAGGCACTGAGGGATGGAGTGATGTCACCAGGGAGTGGGCGGCCGAGCTGTGAGTGACACCGGGAGTTCTAGCTGGGCAGGTAGAGGTGCCAGTCCACCGAGGGTGTGAAATGCTCCCGCAGCCTCCTGGCAGTGTCCTGGCCTCCGGGCCTGGGGGCGATGACTCCACAAGGTGTATGGTGGCAAGGAATCTGGGCCGGTGCTTTTACAGAGGGGGAAATCTAAGGCAGGGAGAAGTGGAGCAACCTGCTCATGCCTGTTGCAACCGAGCTAGAAATAGAACCCAGGAGTCCTGGCTCCCAGTCCTTTGCTCTAACCACTAGCTCACATTCTCCTCCCGGAGCCATGGGAATTCTGCTCTAACCAGTAGGCCTAGAATATGCTCCCTGGGAGAAGTGGACAGCTGAGCCCATCATTACCGGTGTCTCCGTCATTCACGTGCAAGGCTGCGTTTCTCATCCACTCCCCACATGGGCCCACCCCTCACCTCCCCGAGCCCCCTTCCCCCGCTCAGCCCTGGTAATTCTACGCTCGGTTTAAATGACACTTTAATTTCCTTGAAATCATTCGCTGAGCGCAGCAAGGATTTTTTGTTCCCCTTAATTGCAACTCACCGGGGTTGGATTCCCCTCCCCCCCCGCACACACACTCCCCCCCCCGCGCAAACCTGCCCAATTTCCAAACAGTGAAAGACGGTAATTAAAATTAATTAGCCGCGGAGCCGGCTGCAGCCAGCGAGCTGCTAGGCGGGGAGATCGAGTGGCCTCCTAAATTATTTACGGGCCCTGCCACGGAGCCTATTGAGGACCTGTTGCTGCCTGGGCTCGAACTGCGGCCTTGGTCTCATGATTTATACACTGCCAAGCGTGGCAGCACCGGGGCTGGGGGGGGCGGGGTGCCCATGGGGCGGGGGAGTGGTATGTCCCGGGCTTGGGGCGGGAGGTTTGCAGCCCAGCCCTCTCCTGTCCCTGACCAGGAGATACACATGGCATCATCAGTGTGATGAGCGGCCAGTCCTCTGAGCGAGGGCCAGCCTAGCGCTAGCGTGCAGGAGCACCAGGCTAGGGGCGGGGGCAGCACCTGGGCTGATAGCAAGGAGTGGGTGCAGTGGGGAGCCCCCCTCGGCCCCCCCCTCCTCCTCAGGACCAGCTGTGGGCCAGGATCCCCTGCAGCATGGCCTGGTGGGTGGGTGGCAGTGTGGGCCGGGGGACTCCACTTCCCATAGTGCTTTGCTGTGTGGCAGGGCCGCCATGCATCCAACCCCCGGCCCCAGTAATGGACCCATAAAGACCCGCCTGGGAACGGGCCTCTCGTGCGGCCGCTTCGTGTTTAGCTTCGGTGCAAGTTCAAGATGCTTCCTCCATGCAAATTGATCCTTAGTATGCAGATTGATGTGTATTTAATATGCAAATTGGCATGCGGATCTGGCAGGCTGCCAAGGCCTCCCTCCGCACTGCAAGGACTGGGCAGCCCCTGGCACGGAGAGCGAACTGACGCCTATGCCAGCCTCCTGCTTAGTAACCAGGGACCCTGGCCCCTGGCCTGCGGTAGGTCCTGGCTCCTTTCTGCCCCTCTGAGGGTCTAAGGGGGCTGATCCGGCCCCAGGGGAATAACCCTGGGCTACAGGGGTCCCTGGGCAGCAGATTGGCGTATCAGGGGGCCCCTCTCTGCTCGTGCCCCCTGCACCCTAGTCGCAAAGCTACTGCAGCGTGCGGGGCTGTTACTGTCTAGTACTCTAGTATTACAGTAGTGGGGGTGAAATCGGAGGGTGGGGGTCTGTTGAAAAGGGGCAGGGAACCTTGCCCCCCTTTTCCAGAGAGCATCCGGGAGCCATTTCAAACCCATTGGTCCCCTAGGGAGGAATGCTAGTAACCCCTGACCTGAATCCCCAGACAGCGTCCTCAAGGGCGGTGGGTTGTAGTTGGGTGAGAGGCGCCAGTTGGGGAGGTGGGACTGGGACCCTGTCTTTCCCTGAGCTTGGAGGGGGTGGGGGTGTCCGCCTACCACTGTGATGCAGCCACCTCTGGGGTGGCGCCTGGCAGAGGAGGGCACAGGAACACTTTGCACCAGCCAAGGGCAGAACGTGAAGAAGGCAGCTATATCCAATTGCCACCATGGCAAAGGGAGCCTGGAAGGGAATCACCTGAGCTGGAGAGGACACCTGGCTTCCCTCCCTCCCGCCATCCCGGCTTCGTTCTTGGTGGAGGAAGGCAGGCAGCGGGATGTGATGAATGTTTTATACCAGGCCTGACAAGGGGTGTCCTATAAACAGCAGCGGTAAGCGGATCCTGTAATCGGATGCGTGGGTCCCTGGCTCCGGGAGCTGTCTGGCCTGGGAGCCGGGTCATTCAATCCGGCCGGGAAGTGCCAGAGGAGAACTGGCTACTGGCTGGGTTTGCAGGCCCTCCGCGCGAGCCGGCCCCCTTTTGGACACAGCCCCTGGTGTTAATGAGCTGGCCGGGCCATGGGCCGCCACGGGTGGGAGGCGGGAGCCCAGCCCCCTGCCTGAGTGGGGTGACCCTGCTCTCTGAGTCACGGAGCAGCTAATCCAGCCCCCCACCCCCGTCTCCCTGCTTTTGGGGGGACACTCCTGTGAGCCACTGAGCAGCGTCACTCCAGGCTGAATGTGTCCTGATCCCAGAGCCCGCCGTGACCCCCTCAGTTTAGAGAAGGGGCATGCCCAGCGAGCCCGGCATCGGGGCGCTCTGCGTCCGGCAAGGCCCCGGCCAGCCCGGCATCGGGGCGCTCTGCGTCCGGCAAGGCCCCGGCCTGCCCGGCATCGGGGCGCTCTGCGTCCGGCAAGGCCCCGGCCTGCCCGGCATCGGGGCGCTCTGCGTCCGGCAAGGCCCGGCCTGCCCGGCATCGGGGCGCTCTGCGTCCGGCAAGGCCCCGGCCTGCCCGCCATCGGGGCGCTCTGCGTCCGGCAAGGCCCCGGCCAGCCCGGCATCGGGGCGCTCTGCGTCCGGTAAGGCCCGGCCAGCCCGGCATCGGGGCGCTCTGCGTCCGGTAAGGCCCGGCCTGGCTGCCGTCCTGGTGTTCGCAGCTCTCCGCTGCGGGGAAGCAGAAAGGCTTGGTTGGAGGGTAGGTCGGCTGGCTCACCCTGCCAGCTGGTTGGGGTGACATTCCCACCCTCCCGGCATGAGAGCAGCTGCTTCCTGGCCCTGCCATCTGACCCGTCCCTTGACGGCGGGGCCGAGTCCGGGCGAAACGGAAACCTCTGAGCCCGACCCTCCCTCCCTTTGCTGCCGGAGCCTTGAACCGGGCGCCTAGTTCCCGTGCTGCCCGGTGCATGACAGCGGCAGCTGGGCTCCAGGCTCCCCTCGTGGGAGGATCGCCATGGTGGGGGGCCCCAGGGCCGTCTAAATGGGGAGGCTGGTTGCCCCCTCCCCACCAGAAAGCCCCCATGACATTGACTCCGTGAGGCTCCCTTCATAAAGAATCCCCCAGGTTCTTCCCAGGGGAGATTTACCCCCTTGAGGGAAACTGGGGGCTACTGGACTCAACCCCCCCCCTCCGCCCCCGGCACCATCCCTAAACAAACCCTGATCTCCTGGGGGGTGGCTATAGTAACATACCCTCCATTGCTCATGTCTAGCCCCCTTCATCCAAGGATCTCAAAGCACCGCATGGCCGTTATTTAATTAAGTCTCAGTCCGTCATTAGCCCTGTTATGCAAATTGGGAAACCAGAAGGCTAATTGGACTTGCCCAAGGTCATGGAATGAAACAGTGGCGCAGCCAGGACTAGAACCCAGGCATCCTGTCTCTCCCCCTCATCAGACCACCCGGCCACCTTCGCAACCCAGAAACGACTTCGCAGGCTACGCGCTCGCTGAGCTTTGCCTGGCAAATTTGTGGTAACGTGCCTGCATCTTTACACGGGCGATAAATAATCTCCGAGGCGTGCGCTGCGAAGGGCCTGTCCTTCTGGAAGACTCTGTGTGATTTCCTGATTGTATTGTGTAGAAATCATTCCACCGCTGTGGAAATGCAGCCACTGCTGGGGTGAAACGAAGCAGCTGTTTAACAGAGCACAGCAACGCCGCAGAAGTTACGTTATTGTCAGAAACCTAGCTGGCTGTGTGCATACCCACTCTCGTGCATGCTTTTTCTGTACAATGTCTCTTTCAGCTCCTGCAAGCGTGCACTCATTCAGGGAACATTTACTTTTGGTGCTTATAAGGGACTCATTTGCATACATAATTGCTGCCTCTCTGTAGTGATTTGTGCTGATTCCTTTACCAGGTAACTAATGCCAATACGCAAATGACCCTAAACCTCCAATCAAATCCGTATTAAAAGAGAAGTCATTTAGATATTTCGATAATATGCCAGAGCCCCGGTATATGTTTTTGAATAGTGTGTCTGCCGTCAGATGGCTCCTAACGAATCGGTTTCTCTTTCGCGGATTGCTTTGAAGTCTGTTCTTGGTGCGGCATTTCACGTTATTCCAAAGCAGGTTGGGTTTTAAGGAGCTTTTCAGGCTCGGGCGTACGCGCGTGCGTGCCTGCGTTTTCTCTCTTTTTTTCATGGTTTTTCTATTTTGAGGCGGATTGGATAAAAATGTCAGCTCCCTCGCACTGATAGAAAATTAGCCGAGGTTTAGTCATCTTCATGCCTGGCTGTAGCTCAGGAAGGAAATAGACACATCGGCTGGTTCACTGCCGAATAGCAGCAGTAAGTTACTGCTGGTCGCACCGCGCCTATGGCTAAAAAAGGTTACGGGTGATGAGCTGTTATAAGCAAAGCCAAGCTTTTAAAATCCACTCTCAGCTGCACATTGGCCTGCAGGTCATGTCGTCGTTTAAATCTCCGGCTCCGCACTGGAGCTGCTCCCATCTCCCTCCGGATCGTTTACCCTCCTGGGCTGTGGTCCCATTTCTCCTGAGCAGTCCCCTGGGGGCATCTTAGCTTCTAAAAGGAGCGAGAAGAGGTTGGCGGAGCACACGTCTATAATAATATCGAGGGCTTCCTCGCTGCTGCCTGCGTTGGAGACGGAGAACCGGGCAGCAGCAGTTCTGGCCGCGCAGGGTTTTATACGCGGCTGGCAGTGCCACGGGGATTTCAGCTGTTTGAAATGGGTGGCTGGCAGGCTGCTCTCTGCGAGGGCGCTTTGACTTGGGGTGGGCACAGAAGGGGAGATTTTACTGTTGCAGTGGTGATAAGGAAGGGCGGCGGGGCGGGGGGTAGCTTTAGAAGGGAGAGCATCCAAGGACCAGAATAGAACTCAGAAGTTCTGACTCTAACCACTAGACACCACTCCCCAACCAGAGCTGGGAAGAGAACCCAGGAGTCCTGACTCCCAGCCCTGCCCCCTGTAACCGCTAGGCATCATCCCCTATCCAGAGCTAGGAATAGAACCCAGGAGTCCTAATTCCCAGCTTCCCCCCCCCCCCCCCGCTGCTCTAACCACTAGGCCTTACTCTCCACCCAGAACTGGGAATAGACACCAGGAGTCCTGATTCAGAGCTCTCTGGTCTATCCACTAGCCCAGGGATCTGGGGTCACTCCCATAACGTTATATTTTTTTAGTCAGGGAGCTCACGCCAAGTGTATGTAGGGGTGGATGTAATTTTCTGCTTGCTCCCTGCTGTCACCTGCCCCCAGGGACCGTCCCTGTCTAGAGGCCCCATTGGAAGGGAGCGGCTTTCTCAATCCCCCATTGTTAGACCCTCCCAGGCCAGGGGCCTCTGTGGGACAGGGTCCACGGTAACCCTATTCCTCAATGGAAGGCAAAATTCCTCCGACGTCACCGCAGGAATAAAAATCAAACCCATTTCTGTGCAATGCTGACAGCTGCCATTAGCGCCGGGTCTGGTTACGCGGTGACATCAGCGCTACCTTGCCACCTGCCGTGGTGCGAGGGGCCCGGGCGCATCTCCTGGCTCCTTTTCCAGCAGGAGCCGAGTGACAGCTGATCAGCCGGGGCCTCCCCCAGGGGTCTCCCCCCCCAGGCAGCCCATGCCTGCTCTCTGGGCATGCAAACAGCTTGGCCTTTCATGGGACAGAGCCGCCTCCTCTGAGCCCTTGGGAGGGGAATAAGAATGGGGGGGGCTACTAGGAGGCAGGAGGGCACCTCACCTGGCTCCTTCGCCCCCTCCTGCTCTAACCACTAGACGACACTACCCTTCGCCCCGGGCCTGGCAATGGGACCCAGGAGTTCTGATCCCCATCCTCCTTGCTCTAACCATTCAACAGCATGCCCCTCCCACCGCTGCCCTGCAGCACTTCCAGTGAAATCCAGGACGTTGCCACCTCCTGCTCTACCCACAAGGCCACACTCCTCCTACTTCCGAAGAATAGAACCCAGGTGTCCTGACTCTTCCCCCCTCCCCCCGTCTCTTAGCCACTAGACTCCACTCCCCTCTTACATCCAAAGAATAGAACCCAGGAGTCCTGACTCCAGCTCCAACTCCCCTCCCAGGGCTGGCGTTGCAGCAGGGCAGAGTAATAACTTTCCCAATAAAGTCAGCCCACACGGCGCCCGTGAGCAGCCCGCTGAGCTCAGGTGGGGAGAGCAGCGCGCTGCCTTGTTGATTTAAGGAGTCGTGAATCAAGTCTCCTGGCTGGCGCTCCCTTAGCCCTGATATTAAATCTAAACACATTCCCTGGTCTAGACAGGCTCAGCGGCAAGTGGCAGGGCCGTTGGAAGCTGCCGAGTTTGGGCTGGTCGCCTGGCTCAGCCGGGAGACTTGGGAACCCCATGGCCTAGCTTCTGAGAAAGGCTGAGGACACCTGTCCAGAGCTAGGAGAAACCCTGCTGGGTCTGGGGTGGAGTGTGAGTGGCCCTGTGTCTAGAGGGGAGGGGAGGGTTCTGCGTGATCGTCAGGTTCTGGATTGGTCTGTGCCCTATCCCTTGTCCAGCGTCCAGCTAGCCATGGTCTGGGCTGGCCAGTGCCCCTGCCCCTTGCCCAGAGGTGACAGTGGCCCTAGCTGCCATGTGACATTTCAACACGCTCTTACAGATGCATAGATTATAGGGCTGGAAGGGACCTCGAGAGGTCACTGAGTCCAGTCCCCTGCCCTCATGGCAGGACCAAATACTGACCATCCCGGATAGACATTTATCTAACCTGGTCTTAAATATCTCCAGAGATGGAGAGTCCACAATCTCCCTAGGCAATTTATTCCAGTGTTTAACCACCCTGACAGGAACTTTTTCCTAATGTCCAACCTAAACCTCCCTTGCTGCAGTTTAAGCCCATTGCTTCTTCTGTCCTTAGAGGCTAAGATGAGCAAGTTTTCTCCCTCCTCCTTCTGACACCCTTTTAGATACTTGAAAACTGCGATCATGTCCCCTCTCAGTCTTCTCTTTTCCAAACTAAACAAAGCCAATTCTTTCAGCCTTCCTTCATAGGGCATGTTCTCTAGACCTTTCACCATTCTTGAGAAATGATGACTCAGGGCTGGTCTACACGAGAAGATTAGATCGGCCGAGCGACATCGCAAAATCCAACCCCTTGAGCGACATAGTTAGGCCAACTCGAGTCCCCGGATAGGCAGCCCTGGGTCGATAGACGAATTCTTCCATCCGCCTCTCGGGGAGGTGGATTAACTCCAGCGAGGGGAGACCCCCTCCCGTCGACGTGGGTGGTGTCTACACTGCGCCCAACCGGCTCAGCTGATAGTCCCCCATCAATAACCCCTAGCTCCTTTCCTGTGGATATCTCCAAGCGCTTTACAAAGGAGGTAAAGATCATTATCCCCTATACGACAAACGGAGAAATTGAAACATGGGGGGGAGGAAAAATGACTTGACTGAGGTCAAGCGCCGAGTTAGTGTCGGAGCCAGAAGCAGGCCCCGCTTCTGGAGCCCGCGTCCGTACCCTGTGTGCTGGGCCCGGCTGCGGCAGCACCCTCTGACGCATGCACAGAGCCAGCAGCGCTGATGACATGGCGCTGAACTGGAAGGGGGTGATTTCTTCGGGATCGATTTTCAATAGGTTTTGACAGAGATGGAACATCGCCCGGGCCAGGGAGAGGGACTCTGGCTGCTAATGGCTTAAGGGTGAAGGAGGGACTTGGGCAGCTCCCCGTGTGAAAGGCGACAGTTAAAAATAAATGAGTCTGGGATGGGTGGGGGGAGGGAATCCTCTGATAAATGGCACTAAATAGACCCAATTCTGGACGTTCAATTTACTCTCTTTTTATTTCATCCTCCCAGCACATGGGTGTTACAGCAGGTTTGGAAGCAGGGCCAGATCCTCAGATGATGCCAATTAGCACAGTGCTGGCACTGATTTCCACCACCCGAGGATCTGGCCCAGAAAGTTTCCAGTAGTGCCTGGGGCCCTAATCCTCGACCCAGATCCATTGTGCGAGGCCTTGTACAAACAAGGAATAATACTCCCTTCTCTGTGTGAGGATCTGGTCTCAAAGCACTTTACGGACAGGGATGGATGAAGGCTTCTGGGTCTACCCCGTGGCAAGGAACGGTTCCCATCCCCATTTCACAGATGGGGAAACTGAGGCACAGAATAGGGCAGTGACTTGCCCAAGGTTGCGTGTATGCACAGACAGTGCGGGTGAGGACAGTGCCGTGCTGGCCTGGTAGAACGAGCCTGGCCCAGGCCCCGGGTGTGTAGTTGGGAGAATTAGCCCTGCTGCACACTTTTGTTGTGCCACTGTTAAGCAGTTGCCGTACTCCACCCCAGAAGTGGCTGCATTCCACTGATGGCAGTGAGGTGATTCCGGCATTTCGGGGTTCCGGTGGGTGAAAAGTGCATTTCCAGGGCGAGGAGATGTTTGCCCTGGAATCGCTCCAGGGCTGGTAGTATCATGTCTCTGGCTCCTGTTGGGATCAGGAGCCGCACAGTAGAGCGGCAGAGGCCAGGGCTGGAGGCAGTTCCCGGGAACCCAGCCCCAAGCCGGGATCTCAGCACAGCCACCGTCCCGCCTCGCGAGGGGGTTTGCCAAGAGAGGCGGCCAGGCGCCGAGGGCTCCTGTCATTGAGCCATTTAGACCGGGTGTGCCGGGCTCCGGTTACAGCGAGGCAGAGGTGGCCTATGGGGCAGAGTGACGGGTCCCTCTGCTCCGGGGTCAGCCCCAGGGCCCAGTTGCTCATCCCCTCTCGCCCGTCCCCGTCCCTCCCCACTTCCTCCTCTCCCCATGCCTCCCTGCTAGGGCCCGTGAAGGGGCGTGCGTGGGGGGCGGGGCGCGCGGTAACGAGGCCGCCAGCGCTCTCTGCCCGTGGCCAGCTAACGGGGAGAAGCGGCACAGCTCCTGATCGGAATTCAATGGGAACTCAATAAGGAGCGGGCGAGCCAAGCAGGCCCCGTTAAACACCCCCCAGTTAATTAGTGTCACTGCTAAACACCGTGTCAGCTAATTGATACTTGGCGCCGGCCTAGCTAACCTCAGCAAAGAGCCCCTTCCGCTCCAGCTGGGGGCGGATCACGGCGCTGAGCAGGGCTCATGGGGGGGGGGGTCTCTACCCCCCCTCCCCGAGGTTGCCCCCCTGCTGGTGTGTGCGCCACAGCGACCTTGGCGGGGTGGAATTGGAGCTGCTGAAATGTGAGTGCTGATGTCCCCCCAGTGGTGCAGACCTTAGTGAGGTGTGTGTGTGCGGGGGTGTGTGTGTGTGTAACGTTTGACACAAGTGACCACTGATCTGGGGGGCTTTGGTTGTCGGGCGCCTGACCAGAGACACCTGAAAGGGGCCGGGGTGGCCCCGCCGACATCACCCCCGGCTTTGGGGGCCGACTCCTTGGCAACGTCTCTTGCTGGACAGCCAGAAAATGGCAGGAGTGGAAGGGAGCAGCCATAAGGGTTAACTGGGCCAGTGTATGGAGCACCTGCTTAGGTGGCACATCTCCCTCAAAAGTACCCCAAGCACATGGCGTACACACACACACAGCTAGACACACACACAGCTAGAGAGAGACACACCCACAGCTAGACACACTCACACAGCTACACACACACACACAGCTAGAGAGAGAGACACTCACAGCTAGACACACACAGCTAGAGAGAGACACAGCTAGAGAGAGACACACACACAGCTAGACACACACACAGCTAGAGAGACACACACTCACAGCTAGACACACTCACAGCTAGAGAGAGACACACACACTCACAGCTAGAGAGAGAGACACACACACACAGCTAGAGAGAGAGACACACAGCTAGAGAGAGACACACTCACAGCTAGACACACACACAGCTAGAGAGAGAGACACACAGCTAGAGAGAGAGACACACAGCTAGACACACACAGCTAGAGAGAGACACACACACACAGCTAGAGAGAGACACACACACAGCTAGACACACAGAGCTAGACAAAGAGACACACACACAACTAGACACACACACAGCTAGAGAGAGACACACACTCACAGCTAGAGAGAGACACGCACTCACAGCTAGAGAGAGAGACACACAGCTAGAGAGACACACAGCTAGACACACACACAGCTAGAGAGAGACACACACACAGCTAGAGAGAGAGACACAGCTAGACACACACACAGCTAGAGAGAGACACACACAGCTAGACACACACAGAGCTAGACAAAGAGACACACACACACAGCTAGAGAGAGAGACACACACACAGCTATAGACACAAGCACATACACACACAGCTAGAGACGCACAGCTAGAGAGAAACACACACACACACAGCTAGAGACACACACAGCTAGAGAGAAACACACACACACACAGCTAGAGAGAGACACACACACAGCTAGAGACACACACAGCTAGAGAGAAACACACACACACACAGCTAGAGACACACACAGCTAGAGAGAAACACACACACACACAGCTAGAGACACACACAGCTAGAGAGAGACACACACACACACAGCTAGAGACACACACAGCTAGAGAGAGACACCCACACACACAACTAGACACACACACAGCTAGAGAGAGACACACACACAGCTGTAGACACAAGCACACACACACACACACACACTGATTTTCAAAGCCACCCAGGGAATTAGCCTGGTAAGTTCCATTATTTCTAGCCAGCTTTGCAAATCGCCTTGGTAACGGCTCCTTCGCGGTGTCCAGCACCTGCTCCGTTGGTCCCGCACGGTGGGTTCCGACGGCCCCCCGGCTGGGCCAGACTCGGAGCGCACATGCAGGAGCCGGGGCTCAGAGCAGCTGTGGGGCCCGGTCTCGGGTTTCCCCGTTTGAAGGGGGAGACCAGGCGGTGCAATGCTGGGGACCCTGGCTCCACACAGGAGACAGAAGAGCTGGGCTGGAAACTCTCCTTCCTTTGGCTTTTCCCTTCCCTGGCCATTGCGTGCCAAGCTCTCCCAGCGGGGTGCAGGCCCGGCCCAGAAGCACCATCCCTCACCAGCTAGAAGGGAATTCACTGGCGTCTGTCTAGTTCAGAAGCAGGCAGAGGTCCCAGCTGAGATCCGGGCCCATGGTGTTAGCACTGCCCGGGCACAGAGCGTGAGACAGGCCCTGCGCCGGACAGCTACCTAAACAGCCAAAGGGTAGGAGAGGGAAACTGAGGCACGCAGCAAGGGAGTGTTTTGCTCAATGTGCCCCCCGGTCGGTGGCAGAGCTGAGGATAGAACCCAGGTCTCCACCTGGTGCTCTGTCCACTAGACCACACTGTCCTGCAGCACATATTGTCTTTGCACAGCACTCACTGGTGGGCGCTCAGCTCCGACGGGGAGGTGGGAGGAGACCTATATGGGCAGAGGCTGGGCCTGCCCTGGAGGAACAGGTGATGTGACAGGAGTTGAGATTCCAGGCTAGATCCTTCCCATGGGAGTCAGTGGGGCTGTATCTGACACCCCATGCTCTTTCCAATGCAGGCTTTCCCCCCCTCCAGGGAACACCAACCCTCTGTCGTTCCTTCCTAGAGAGGCTCGCGGTGGCTGCAGAGACAGCGTGGTCTAGCGGAGAGAGCATTGCTGCCAGCTCTGTCGCTGACTCACTGACTGACCTTGGATAAGTCATTTCCCCGGGCCGGGCCTCAGTTTACCTACCTCTACCATGGGGCTAAGGATACTTGCCTGCCTTGCGTGGGGGATCGTGACGCTCCTCACGCCAATCCCGTGGGGTTCTGTGCACCCCCCACTCCCGTTATCCTTGTGGGATCCAGGCCCTTCGCTAGTGGCTGCCTGCCGGGTGCTTTCAGGTCCTCGGATGGAGGGGACTAGGGGAGGTCGGAGCACGTCTGTTCCCTGCCTACCTCCCTCGCGCTTGGGGCGACCTGCAGAACGCTCCCCCGAGGAGCGGGCAGGGCTCCTTGCGTTGGCTTGCCATCCCTGCCACGAACGAACCCCATCCCTGGCCCATCTCCCCCCAGCTGTCTTCGGGACCCAGCCAAGCCGGGAATAGGTCCCTCTTTCCAGCTGGGTTCGGCCATTCACAGGCTGTTTTTTCTCAGCTCTTCGTTCTTTCTCTCTCTCTCTCTCTCTCTCTTCCCTTCCCCTCTGGCCCCTTTTCACATTCTCTCCTTTCTTCGCCTAGACAATCCGAGGCATTAACGTCCTCGCTCGAGGCTCACGTTACCCCTCTCCGTCCCATTCTCCTGCAGCAAAGCGGGGCCCTTATTCCCAGCCCAGCCATTGCAGGAGCCTCACAGGACACCCCCTGGGGGACCGTGGGGGCTTTCCCGGGCCCAGATGACGTTACCGCCCCTCCCGCCCGGCTCTGGGCTGTTGTTCTGCTTGAAATTTGCAGTGGCTCCTGGGGACGGACATGAGACCGGACGTCCTCGCTGACCTCCCCCCGGTTCCCTCCCCAGAGCACAGCTAGGGGGCGCTAGACGAGACGGCGGTTTCAGGCTCCCCGATGGGTTGCAGGTTCCCGTGGTTCTCCTGAGCGAAGTATGATGAGGTCTGGGCAGCTCCCATGGAGGCCTTTGCAGCCAGGTCTGATCTGATCTGATCCTGTAGGATTCCCTGGGAGAGTAAAGCTGAGCGCACCGTGGGGAAGATCTTTGCCTTGCAACCGGAGCTATTGTTATGGGTTTGCTCAGCAGGGCAGGGCACCCCACGCCGGCCTGTTATGGGCAGAGTTGCTCACTCTGCATCTTGATTGATGATACAGGGTTACGTGGGACAGGGGACCCCCACGTTGGTTTGTTATGGTAGGGTTGTTCCCAAAGGCTAGCCCCTGCAGGCTGCTCTGTGAATACGGTGGGGTTGTCTTTTGATTTGCAGCATTTTGCTGGTGGAGACAAGCCATGGTTTGGGGTTGTGCTTGCTGGAAGAGAGAAGCAAAAAAAAAAAAAGAAAAAACCTGCACAGACTTCACAGCCAGATCAAAAGAAATCGTGTTAGGGCTGATACTGAGTCTCCTAGACATCGCGGTTCCCTGGTTAATAAAGGGCTGGGGGGAAATCCCAGGGGTCTGCTGGGCTGGCGGCTCTGACGGGGTGGATAGGAGCGATCTAATTAAGCGGAGCCCGTGGAGCACTGTGCACGCGCCGGGTTGTTGGAGGGAGACATGATTTACCCGGACTGGAGGACGCTACCGACACAGACGCACACAAAAGGCTCATTTGCAAGGTCACCGGATCGCTGCGGTGCAGGAGGGTGGGAGGCATGTGAGTGGATAAAGATCCGCCTTGAACATGGAGGAGGAGGCGGTGGGGTGGGGGTTGGCCAGCCATTGGGAGCTGCAGCAGGAAGGAGGGAGGTGACGGGCGGTTGGGCTTTAAAACCCAGCTGGGTAATTTTTATGACCGTTAATAACATTTTGTGGCTGTGTGAGCCAAGGTACTGATAAGGGTAGTCAAACCGCATGCTTCAGGGCTCGGGCAGGCCGCTGTGGGGGAGTGGTCAGGAAGGAATCTGTGCTCCCGTCTGCCCCGACAGCATTGCCACAGGGCTATATGGGGAGGAGGAAAGAGCCTATCTCCCTCTGAAGCATCAGCGGGGGCTAGTGCTGAAGGTGGGACGCTGGACCCAGCGTGGAGGCTTCTGTGTTCCAAAAGGCAGCATTGCCTAGTGCTTTAAGCGATGAGACTAAGGAAGGAAATTAATAGGAAGAGGTGGCAGAGCTGTGGTGAGGGGGACCCCTGGTTTTCAGGTAGAGATCTGGTATATCTAGGGTGCATATGACCCCCCGCCGCCCCTGCATCCTTCCATCTGTGAAGACAGGCTGCCGGGGGCTTGATCTTATGACGGGGATCTTAGCTGTCCGGCTGAAAACGCTGGGAGAAGGACGTGGAGAGCTATCCTGGAGGAGACCGGGGAAGGGCTTGGGAGTTAAATGAAGGCTCTGAGAAGCCTGTTGTTGTTTTGTTTTCTATGGAACCATTTGTTCCCACTATTGCGACTTTCCCCCCTTGGAATCCCTGGTGGTTGATAAGAAACGGACGCTTGTTTTCACTCTAAATAGATCTGCGGGCTGGCTGTGACGCGGAGTGGTGATCCCGGGTCTGCTGGCGTGTCCTGTTCTTCGGGAGCGGTGGATGTGAGGGCTCTGTGAGTGTCCGGTGGAGCGGGGCGGGACGCTTGGAGGGCTTGGGGATTGGGGTGCAGCTGGACAGAGAGAGGCAGGCCTGGGAGGCCGTGTGGGTGTCGCCAGAGGCTGGTGGAGTGAGGGGATGATCCACAGCAGGCAATGACAAGACGTCCTCACGCTATGGGTGCATGGGAGCGAGGTGCCTCCCAACCCTGCATACCCCCAGGGAGCCTCCCAGGACGAAGGGGGGCAGCTGATTCAGCGCCCGCTACCAAGTGTGCACCCTCCCGCTTGGCCGGTGTGTTCAGCGCACGACCCTCGCTCCGTACACGTTGGGGAGTTCTGGCCTGTCCTCTCCATTCCCGAGTGTCTGGCTGGCGCCGTGTGAGCGTGTTGTGCATGCACGCTCGTGCAAATCCTGGTGTGCTCGGCGTGCACCCGGGCGCTCTGTGCGCTTGTGCATTTGGGCAGCGCTCTGTGAGGTGCCCCCTGTGCGCACGTGTCCGCTTAGCTGGTGCCTGCTGCGTGCGCCGGGGAGATGCGCTGGGCCCGCGGGTCCCCCTTCGCGGGTGTGTCCTGTGTTTTCCAGGCGTGGTGCAGGCCTGTTGTGCGCACATTCCTGTACACGCGCGGCTCGGCCCTTTCCGTGTGCGAACAACTCCGCCGGCACCTTGCCAGGCAGCCTTAAGCCAGGCGGGAAATGCAGAACAGCGGAAGAATGGGGCCAGAGACGGAAGGAAGGATGCGGGGAGAAGTGATGCTGGGAAGGAAGGAGCGGGGGGAGGCCAGAGAGGAGGAGATGTAAGTGCGCACTAATTCCGAGCAGGAACTCTCGTTTGGGTAACGAGGAGTCTCAGGCAGCTAGTAAAAGGCTGCAGGTAAATGAAAAGGCGGCTGCAATTTCTCCTGGGGGGCCCATTGAGAGGGGCCAGTAATTCAGCACAGGTGGCAAAAGCCGGGAATGGCCGCCCTGGGGGGAGACACCGAGCCTTTAATTATTGCAATGAAGCTGATAATGGCTTTTTAAAACAACGGCCCAGGTAAAGACCTGGTCTCAGGGCTGGGGGAGCAGGTGGCTGTCCAGCTCGGACGTGGCGGAGCAGCTCGCCACGGCAGCTGCGGGGAGCCAGCCCGCAGCTCCAATCCTTTCCCACCCGTAGCCGCTCCCGTGGCCTGGCTGGGAGCCAGGAGGGACTCGCCGAGCAGGGGGCAGCCAGAGAAGTCAGGAGAGGGACAGACAGGTTCCCTGCAGGGGGTAACAAGCCAGCGACATGGTCACGGGAGTGGGGCTTGGGTGGTGCATGGCCCTAACCCCACTCTGCATTGGCCATCTAACAGCGAAGGGTCGCTACGGCCTTGGGCTAGGAGTCAGGCGACCTGGGCTCAGTTCCCAGCTCCCTGAGTGACCTTGGTCACATCACTTAGCCTCTGTTCCCTGCTGCAGTGGGGCTAAGACTCCTTCCTTTCGGCCCAGCTGAGCTAGACATGAGCTTGGTGGTGATTCTTGCTGGGCGTCTGTGCAGCGCCCGAGTTTGGAATGTGGAAGAGACATTAAAGCTGTGCTCACCTGCTGTTGCCGTATCTCTATCAGCTCCGAAAGGTTTGGCGTCTTTTCCCAGACTGCTGGGCCCCACTCTGAACTGGTGGAGGGGGCAGCTCTGCGGGTGCCCTGCGAATCGTGCGCCAGGCAGCCGGAGAACACCAGTGAAAACGGGAGGGCGGGCAGTGGACGGACGGGCGAACAGGGGGCTTCTCGGCCCCTGCCCACCCCTGTCGTGACGGAGGAGTGGCCGGGCCCGATTTGAGCGGCCTTGCGACCTGGCACACGGGCTCACGAGGCCGCTCGCTCAGTGGGTGAAGTTCTCGGTCGTGGGCAGATCAGTTCCGCCTGCGGCTCACTTTGCCATCCCCGATGAGAGCAGGGCCTGCTGCCTGGGATGGGATTTTACTGTAGGGACGTGTCGGGGAGGGAACGTCACTGACGGGTATTTTTTCTCTTCTTTCGGTTTCTTTCTTTCCATCTCTCCTCCTCCGTATTAGAAGGCCGGGGCCCAAAGTGTGTGTTTGCCCCGGGCTCGATGATGGGTTAACCCGGCCCTGTCTGTATTCTCGACAGTGGACGCATGCAGTCTATTGTCGAGAATACACCCACACGTGGTATGTGCACAAAACATATGCACAGAGTGCACAAGCATGCACAGGATATTAAACAGACACAGTAGATGAGTGTGCATCCAAAACCCAAATATGCTACCAGAGCTCACAAGTGTTCATTGAGCACACCCACACGTTGCCCGAGTGTGCACTTGGTGCTTTTAAGCTGCACCCACAGAACACACCCATGTGCCCCCCCCAAATGTCTGAGTGTGCACAAACGCATCAGGACACCCACCTCTTCCACACTTAAAGAGCGTATGTATGTGTAAATGACCAGCAGCACCACAAATCACAGGCCCACACATGCAAAGACAAACCACAAGGCCGTGTGGGTCGACCGATCTCAGTTATACTGGTGTAAATCCGGAGTAACTCACAGTCCTTGACATGTAGCATTAACCAAAATGCATGCTGGGCTTTTCGGTGCGTGGAGCAGTGTCCACACGGGGCGTTTGTGCATGGCAAGCTAGCGCGCTGTAGATTCATACCCTGCCTTGCCACACAGTAACGATCCGTGTAGACGAGCCCTCAGTTAATGACTTCTAGGTTATTCCAGTTTTCAGCTACTGTGAGATCAGAATCCCTGAGTGTAGTTGGATCTGCTTCCCGCATGGCCTGTTCTCAGCAGCTGGTCAGCTAAGCTTGGGGGGATCGATGCTGCAGACCCAGGCAGTCTCTTTCATCCATCTCTTCCTGCCCCTGATAAGGACGGTTAGAGAGTTTCTCCTCCACTCCGCAGATCTAATCAGCCGGAGGAGGAACTGGCTGCCTCATGGCTGATGGGACTCCCTGACAGATCGCTGAATAGCAGCGAGGTATCTGTTCTGCCATCTCAGACCCTTCTAACAAGCTCATTAATTAAAGGCTGATTTCCCTGTCAACAGAACCCCCACCGCCCCCCACACGCACCCCCACCTTTCCTCCGCCTCTTAGATCCCCCGGCCCTCTGATTTAGAAATTAACCGAGCTGCCAGTCCTTGATTCGGCAGGCAGCCGAGTGTGGTGTTCCTGTCGGGCTTTCCAAAAGCGGAGGGGGTGGTGAGCGACGAGACCGATGCTTGGGTGACTTTCAAGGCGAGGCGTCTATTTCGAGGCGGCTCTGTCCCCCCAGCCCTTCATGCTCATGGCTACATTCTTCCCCTGGCGCCTTGCAGTTGCAAGCCCCCAGCTCCGCACTGGTTCTGTTTATTCACACACCTACCCGTGTTTACCCTCCCTGGCTCCACGCCTCCCGGCGTCGCTCAGCGGCGCATGTGCCAAGCCTGGCTCTCTTCTGGCTGGATCTCATGTGCTAAGCAGGGTGGCGATGGCGTCTGGCTTTGGGTCTGGGAGTCCGGGCTGATCTCAGTGCTAGGGAGGGCGCCGTGCTGCGGGCGGTGCTGTGGCTGGCTCAGTAGGGGGCGCTGTGCCCTGTGAGTCAGAGCTGACCCCAGTGCCCTAGTGCGGTGCTAGAGGGAGTCATTGGGCACTAAATCTCCAGTCCCTAGTGAGGACGTGCCTCGTATCATTCAGTCTCTCTCTCTCACACTCACACGCACGTGCACGTACACATCTGCACTCGCACGCACTGTCGCACCTTCCCACGTGGTTACAGCTCTGGTCTCTGAGCGCCTCTCTAGGGAGGAAGGGGGGGTTGGGGTTAAGGAGACCTGGGCTTGATCCCTAGCTCAGCCACCCATTTGCTGGGTCACCCTGGGCAAGTCACTTAACCCCCTCGTACCGCAGTTCCCATCTGTAACATGGGCTCAGCCATCCTTCCTTTGTCTGCTCAGACTCTGAGCTCTTCTCTCTCCCTGTGTGTGCACAGCAGCCGGCAGTGGGGCCCTGATCTTGGCTAGGGGCTGTTGGAGCAACCGTAACAACCCCCCCCCACCCACGGCAACGTCTGGGGCGAGGGGAGATGCCGTGGGAGTGCCAGTCCGGATCCCATGGCGGAGGAGATGAGAGGAGGCTCTAAGCAGGGTGGGCGTCTCGCACACGCAACCTGCATTGCTCACGTGCCCGTGGAAAGCTGGCAGCAGGGTGTCTTGAAATCCCTCTGCCCGGCGCTTTGTGTGACGTGGCTACGGGGGGGCCAGCTGAGAGCTGCACAGCTCCATTTCCACGGGTCACCCGACAGCCATCAGAGGGGAGCAGAGTTCTCCTGGGGCTGGGCTGGGACCAGTGACGTAGCAGCGCAAAGCTGCCTCACCATGACCCGGAGCCATCCTGCCCCCTGCACCTTGGAAGTGCCTTGCCTGGGCAGATCAGGCTCTGGCCTCCGGGGATGGCCAAGCCGTGGTGAGCTGAGAGCAATTGCCCCAGTCGAGAGAGATCCACCTGTGTACCCCCTGGGGAGGGCAGGTTTGGACAGGAAGCTGCCCCCTCTCTGTGCACGGCTCTCCAGGGGCCTCCCTCCATTGCAGGAACCTTCCATTGCAATGTCAATTTCACACCCACCCACCCACGCTCCCTCTGGTCTGGAATTTGAGCAGGTTGTACTGTGTGTGTGTGTGTGTGTGTGTGTGTGTGTGTGTGTGTGTGTGTGTGTGTGTGTAAAGGATAGCACTACCTGTCAGGTACTAAAGGGGGTGGATCAGACGGGAGAGGGAAGAGGGAACTGGAGAAGGAGTGACTCATTGCTAGTGGGTTGCATTATGTAAGAGGGCAGCGGAGGCTGTGTGGAAGGTGTGGGGTGTTTTGCGTGTGATGTGGTATGTGAGGCATGAAGGGTGTTTGTGTCCATTTGAATTGTGTGTGTGTGTGTGTTGCATGAGGCTAAATGAGGCATGGGTGTTGTGTTATGGGAGGAATTAAGTCATGTGTGGGTGTTTGTGTTGTTTTGGATGGAGTGGGTGTGTGGCGTGTGAGGCATGGGCGTTGTGTTATGTTTTTGTAGGTGTATCGAGGGGTGTGTTGTGGGAGGGTTGTGTATATTGGGTTGTGAGGGTTGTGTAGGTATTGGGCTGGAACGGGGGTTGTGTATATTGGGCCAGGGGTGGGGAGGTTGTGTGTACTCAGGTGGGTGGGGTGTACATGTTGAGCTGAGGTGGGTAGGGGGTGGGTGTTGCGTTGTGTGTGTTGGTGGAGGGGGTGGTTGTTCCCTAGAAGGCTGTTTGCCCCGGCGAGACCCCCTCTCTGGGTGCTGATGCACTCCTGGGTGTGCATGACCCCATCTCCCCAGTGCAGGTGCTCGGCCAGCTGACTGTGCCTGATCCGAGCCCCCTCCCCCATCGCACAGGGAGAACACAGGATCAGGGCCCCGGGGCCAACGCTCCCTTCATCTCCTCAGCTCCTTTCTTCTCCGGGTGCTTCGAAATCCATCCGCTTCCCTCCCTCCCGAACCGCAGCCGCTAATGAGCCGCGCAGCCTGTTTGTCAAGCCGATTTCAAAGGGCAGGGAGAGGAGTCTGGTAAAGACACGGGGAAGAGATGCCGCCAGCCATTAGTGCCGAGACCCAGTGCTTTCCTGGACCTCCCTGTCCCCTTCGGCTGCTCAAAGGGACTGGGCAGTTTTGCAGAGCGTCTTTCCCTGGACTGTCTGAGACACTGTATGTGTGCGGGGGGGGGAGGGGGTCCATGTGCAAATGTGAGCAGGAGTGCACATGCTGTGTGCACCTGGGAGCGGGTGTGCGTGTGCATGAGAATGCGTGAGTTTGTGCACGTGAATGTAAGCGGGGGGGGGCATGTAGGTGTGTGCACGCAATTGTGAAATGTGCATAATTGTAGGTGCACGTGGGTGTGTACGCATCTGTGACAGTGTGTGCATTTGTGCAAATGTGTGTGGGGGAGAAAGTGCTTGTGCATGAACATGCATGTCAGTGCAGGTATATGTGGGTGAGAGAATATGCATGTGGAGGGGTGCAAATGTGTCTGAGCGAGAGTTTATGTGCATGCATGTGAATGTGCACGTGTGTGTGTATGTGTGCCTACATGCATGAGTGTGAGCGTGTGTGCAGGGAAGTGTGTGAGCGTGTGTGCGAGCCCGCCTGCACTCACAGCAGCACAACTGGCAGCTCCCTGGTGAGACTCACACATCTGCAGCTCCCCACCCAGGACAGCTGACACCAGCACTGCTTCAATAGCTGCTTTAATGATTAAGAAGCATCTTTCCAACAGGCAGCAGCTCTGCTCCACCTCGCTCTGAGCCGGCAGGTGCCTTCCCCTGCGGAGACTGTCCCCGAGCTCCTGGCACTGGTGCTTTGACGGGGCGTTGCTCCCACTTGCTCAGCTCTGTCCTTGTGACTGCCGCTAGGGCCACCCGGCCTCCCAAAGCATCCCCCATCAGGGAGCCTCGGTGCTCACGCCCCACAGGCTGGGCAGAGCCAGACCCACAGGTGGGGCAGTGATCTGAGCAGAGGGCTGGGCGCCAGGCGGTCCTGAGTTCTAAACCCCGAAACTCCCCCTTCCGGGTGTGAGAGGGGAATTCAGCCTCTCCAGCTCCTTTGGATCTTGGCCTCCTGGCTAACAGGCCCCATCAGCCGCTTGCCCTGTGACAGAGGCTGCTGGGTACTGTACCGAAACAGAGACCATAGTGGATCACAAGCTAAATATGAGGCAACAGTGTAACACTGGTGCAAAAAAAAGCAACCATCGTTCTGGGCTGTATTAGCAGGAGTGTTGTAAGCAAGACAGGAGAAGTAATTCTTCTGCTCTACTCCGCGCTGATTAGGCCTCAACTGTGTCCAGTTCTGGGTGTCACATTTCAGGAAAGATGTGGACAAATTGGAGGAAGTCCAGAGAAGAGCAACAACAATGATGAAAGGTCTAGAAAACATGAGCTATTGGGGAGGATTTGAAAAAATTGGGTTTGTTTAGTCTGGAAAAGAGAAGACTGAGAGGGGACATAAGAATTGTTTTCAAGTACATAAAAGGTTTTTACAAAGCGGAGGGAGAAAAATGGTTCTTCTTAACGTCTGAGGATAGGACAAGAAGCAATGGGCTTAAATTGCAGCAAGGGAGGTTTAGGTTGGACATTAGGAAAAACTTCCTAGCTGTCAGGATGGTGAAGCACTGGAATAAATTGCCTAGGGAGGTTGTGGAATCTCCGTCATTGGAGATTTTTAAGAGCAGGTTGGACAAACACCTGTCGGGGATGGTATAGATCAGTGGTCCCCAACGCGGTGCCCCCCGTGTCCTGGCCCCCGGGAGAGCACCCGCCGAAATGCCGCGGCAGGGACGCCTCTCGATGACGCCGCTTGTCGCCAACAAGTGACGTCATCGAGAGGCGTCACCCCCGAATTTCGGCGGGGACGCCTCTCGATGTCGTCGCTTGTGGACGGCAAGGGGCGTCATTGAGAGGTGTTGCCGCCGCGGCATTTCGGTGTGTGCTCCGCCACTGCTGTGGTCCTTCGGCTAGCGCCCGCCAGCCAAAAAGGTTGGGGACCACTGGTCTAGATAATCCGTAGTCCTGCCCTGAGTGCAGGGGACCAAACTAGATGACCTCTCGAGGTCCCTTCCAGTCCCATGATTGTATTAAAAGCGGATGGGACCTGCTAGATACCAGACTGAGAACAGCTCCACACTCCAGGCAGCCACCAGATACCACTGGCATTCATGCCCAAGGTGGGTTTGAACTGGTGACCCAGAGACAAAAGGCTCCATAGCCCCCAGAAGCAGTGGGAAAAGGCTGAACTTTTCCCAGCTCCAGATGTTTGCTATTTGAGCATCACGTGGAAACACTCATGAGCTGGCAAGGACTCAACGGTTTGGCACCGAGTTATTTCTGGGGCAGCTTTTGTATTTCTACAGATGCCATCAGAGCATCTCGCACTGTTAAGAAGCTACATGTTTTCACTCGTTTATTGATCATCATCAGAATAATAAGCCCTGGGAAACATCTGTCTGAAATCTCTTTATATTCCCCAATTCTCATTTTGTTTCTTCTTCCACTTTGCTGGATTGTTATGGTAGGGTTGCTCCTAAATTCTGGGCCCTGCATCCTGGTTTCTTGTCCTAGAATAGCTCAAGGAAAGCTGCACTCTGCGTCCTGTTGCTTAGAAGATCTGTGTTCTGAGTCCTAGTTTACCATTGTCAGGTTGCACAGAGCAGATGGGCTCTGCTTTGTTATTGCAGAATTGCTTATGATGTCCAGGCACCTGTCAGTTATTTTTTTTTTAATGGAATTTTTTTTTTTAAAAAGAGCAGCTGAAGCTGTTTCTTTGAGGGGGAAAAAAATCACATCCTGAATTGCACGGAATTTGCAAAGAGACAGAAGATGAAAACAAGGCAGGTCAGACCTGGTGCCAGGCAATCGCTTTTTAAGTTGTTACTTAAACTTTGAGATGCGGTCGTGATAACAAAGGGGGAAATAATTGGCATGCAAATGAGGCGCCATATTTTTTTATTTCTCTGCGAGCGGCGTTGTGAATTCCACCCGGGATTCATTCACATGGTTTTTATGTTTAAAGTCAACCCTGGACGCTTTGGAGAATAATTCAGTTTCTTTTACAGCCCGGGGTACATCAAAATGGTCTTTAAAAATATACTGCACCGTGTCACCCTCCATCTGAAGGCTCGTAATTCCCCCTTTATAAAAAATTAAAGAGGATCGGCAATTTGAAACGAAAGCCTAGTAGCCTGAGGGAAATGAATCTCATCCTCTAGCGTGGTTATGGCCCCTGCAACTAGTATCTGAGCACCTCACAATGTATTCATCATGTGACGTAGGGCAGTGTTATCATCCCCATGTTACACAAGGGAAACTGAGGCACGGTGGGGGACTATCAACTTTAGGCCAGGCCCCAGTGCCTTTGCTACTTCCACCCTGCAGGGTAGTTGAGTAGGGGGAACGGGTCACTGTCCAACATATACTGACCCATACGGGCATGCCAGCTCTGAATTAATGCAGCCGTAAGGGCTTCAAGAGTGGAGGATGGGCAGGGGTGGCATTTAAAACCCCACAGCAAGTCAGCATACCATGAGTGACTTGCCCAAAGTCACAGAGACAGTCTGTGGCAGAGCAGGGGCTTGAACCTGGGTTTCCCTAGTTCTGGGAGCTCCCCTACCCCCTGGACCACCTTCCCTTCCCGTGAGTATTACAGGGAAAAACATCCTGATGCTGAGCTGAAGGAAGCTATAGGCTCATCTCCCCAAGGGAAGGGCTCGGAACCCCATTGCACAGGAAAGGGAAAAAGAAGGGCTCAGGCTTTCCGAAAGCGACTAGTGATTTTGGGTGCCCAGCTTCAGAGCCCATAAAGGGGCCTGATTTTCAGAGGGGCAGATGCTCAGCACGTTCTAAAAACCTCCTTTTGAAGCGTCCGACGTTGGATGAGCAGCATTGGAAAAGCTGGGCCTAGAGTGATCAAAGAACATAGCTTTTTAACCCGGCGCACAGTTGGCCTGCGGAACTCATTGCCACAAGATCCCATTCCAGCCAGGAGCTTAGCAGAATTCCAACAAGGGGACTGAACCTTTATATAGGTGGTGAGACCATCCAGAGCTACGAGAGTAAAGCATAAAAAACGAAGACGTAAGAGCATTTGAAAGGATATGAACCTTTCTGCTCCAGGACACATGCCAACCTCTAACTAATGGGATAAGGAGATTTTCCCCTAGATTATCCCATAACTGCCTCCTACAGGGTTCTCACACCTTCCCTGAAACAGCTGCTCTGGGTCATATTGGACACAGGATACAGGAACAGAAAGTCTCTGGGGCTGACCCACTCTGGCAGTGTGGCTGCGTGTGTCTCGGTGACATCATCCCATACAGCGACTGTCCCAAATGATACCAGACTAATCGACGGGGGGCAGGGGATGAGGAAATCGAAATGGTCTATTAATCACAATGCTCTCACCAATAATATTCATAATCAGCCCATCTGTCCCTCCCCTCTCGGGTCATTCCTAGTGCCTGGGGGCGGCGGGGGTGGGAGCCCCCGCCTGCTGCTTGTTAGGAGCCGGCAGGCCCTTTTCGGGAGGTGAGTGGCCAGGTCTGGCTTTGCCCAGCTGGGAAGGCGCCCGTCTCGCGAGGGGGATGAACTATCGACTCGGCGTTCAGTTGGCTGATTGCCCGGAGTCCTGTATTAGAGACCCCTTTGTGAGAAAAGGCGGCTTTTAATTTCTAATTACGCCGGTCCCTTCTCGCTGCCCGTCATGGGCGCCTGTATCATTAACGGCCCCGTGTGGCAGGGGAGGAGGGCTCGGGGCGCCGCGCTGTACAGTCGGGGAGACACTGGAGGGGGAGGGGAAGGCAGGGGGGTGGGAGTGAAGGGAAGGGCGGCTGTTAAGGGTGCTTGGGTGACAGGGCGCAGCGCAAGGCGGCCTGCGTGCAGATCTCCACGGGAGGGAGGATGCTGGCGCTGGGCAGTAACAAAGGTGCCAGAATTAGCTCTTCGTGCTGGGCAGGGCCGGCTCTGGCTTTTTTGCCGCCCCAAGCAAAAAAAACACACAAAAAAAGGAAACCTGCGAGGCGGCCGGAGCAGCAGAGCAAAAAAACCCCATGCAGGGCAGCCGGAGCGCGGGTGCAGGGGGACTCCCGGCGCTGCAGATGTGCCCTGGGCAGCGGGGGGGAGAGAGACGGGGGGCGGCCAGGGCTTCCACCACGCTGCCTGCCGGGAGGGCTCCGCGCCGCTCCGGTCGGCGAGGAGGGAAGGACGCGGGCTGCCCTGCCAGGCTTGCTACAGACCTGGCACCCGCTGGGGCAGACGGAGGGCGCAGCCCGCTCCCAGCAGGGCGCTCCCCTCCTCCGCACCGCCGCCCCCTACCGGGCGGCCGGAGCAGCGAACCAAGAAGAAAAAAGACAAAAAACCTGCGGGGCGGCCGAAGCGGATTCGAGGGAAGGCCGGCCCGTAGAATCTGCCGCCCCCAGCACGAGCTTGCTCGGCTGGTGCCTGGAGCCGGCCCTGGTGAAGTGCACAGTGTGGATGCAGCCTGTGTCTAAGCAAGTGCCTTCTGCTGTGTTAGAGGAGTCCCAAAGATAGGCCTGGGGGTTTGGGGGGAGATGGACATCTGTCCATCCCTAAAATCTCTCTGCCCAATGCCCCATTACAATTTGAGTTGCAAGAACTTTTTAGGTGGGTCCGTCTCTCCCCCCCATGCACACACACACACACTCCTGCATCCTCCTTCTCTCCCCCAGGGAAGGGCTGCAGGGGGTGTGTGTGGGGGGTCACAGCATGGCATTTCAGGGGCTGTTGTGCAATTTCACCCTTGATGGCTTCTTCTGCATAGGACACAGGGGGGGAGAAGGCGTTTTGATTTAACCGGAGTCTCAGCTCGCTGGTTACATGAAATTGACTAATCAATTAAATTGTTGCTTACTTGTTAATTACAGCAACTGGACAGCAGCCAAGTGCCCTGGGTTCAGTTCCTTCCGCTTCCCCCGTACCCTGAGTTCAGGGCACCCCCAGATTTGCCTGGTGAAATTGCTCTTGTTTCCAGAGAGCTGCAGCCAGTTGGCTGAATGGCTCCGGCGGGACCCCGAGGGAGCCTTTCTCCCCCAGGAGGTTCGGCTCTTGCAGAGGGGAATGAAGTGGGGGGTGGGGAGCTAAGCCGTCTGTTTCAGACTCCAGAGTATTTCAATTGATTTTCCAACACTCTGTACATCCCGATCTGATTGCATTTCAGACAAGAAACAAGCGCAAAGCAGCTGAGCGCTGAGCTATCTTTGGGTTCTAATGAGAAAATATCACTCACTGGCTTCCTTGCTCCCGCTGATCCGCAAGGTAGCAGGACGGCTGGATGAGGAAGGAAGGATGGTCCAGGGGTCTGCACATTAGCTTAGGATTTGGAGACCCGGCTTCACATCCCTGCTCTGCCACAGACTTCCTCTGTGGCTTTGGGCAGAGCCTCTCTGTGCTTCTGGTCCCCGTCGATAACAAAGGGCCAGGGGTGTTGTAAGGATAAAAGCATTAAAGATTGTGGGCCGCTCAGATGCTACTGGATCGGGCCCGGATATGTCCCTTCGATAAAGAAAATCGGACGGGGCTGTGGGGAACTTCCAGGAGATTCCCAGTGGAGAAACTCGGCCACCGTTTGTCCAAATGTATCAGGAACGTTTGAGGTTTTCCATTGCACCAGCCAGGGACGAGTTAATTCATAGACTCTTAGAACTGTAGGGTCTGGAAGGACCCTTAAGAGGTCATCTAGTCCAGCCCCCTGCGCTGAGGCAGGACCAAGTCAACCTCGGCCAGCCCTGACAGGGGTTTGTCTAACCTGCTCTTAAAAACCTCCCGTGCCGGGGCTTCCACAACCTTGGGAACCTGCTCCAGAGCTTCACTCCCCTGAGAGTTAGAAACTTTTCCCTAATATCCACCCTAACGCTCCTGGCTGCAGATTAAGCCCATTGCTTCTTGTCCTGCCTTCGGTGGTCATGGAGAACAATTGATCACCGGCCTCTTTAGAACAGCCCTTAACAGATTTGAAGACTTCTCAGGTCCCTCCTCAGTCTTCTGTTCTCAAACTAAACACACCCGGTGTTTTTAACCTTTCCTCTTCAGCAAGCCCAGTTGGGGGACACGGTTGCGCGGTACCTGTGTGAGTGGTTGTCTTCCCACTGGCTGAAAAGGCCCTGGAAAAGATGACAGGTGATAAGCGCAATGTTGCAACCAGCAGTGTAGCCTGCACCAGTATTTAATCACCTTGAGGGAGAAAAGAGAGCAGCGGCTTTTGGAAGCTGCCTTGATCTTTGCCACCTCGGGACTTTTCATCTAGGTTTCATAAAAGATTTTGTTCGGGAAATCCAAGCTGCTGCTGCTTCGCTACACGCGGCTTGGCTCCTCCGTGTCCCTTCCTGCCTCCTTTTCGTAGGGCCGGGTTCTCCATAGCGCTCTCGGTTGTGACACTCAGCTGGGACAGATTTGGGGCTGGGCTCTTTAGGAACTCAGGGGGGCTATGTTGGGTGCTCATCCCCCCACCCATCAGATGCTTGGTTCAGGGGCCACATGACCATGACCCAAGCCCTCTCCGTGGCAAGCAGTCAGAGGTCCCCCCATAAAGGCTAATGGCTTTTGTCTGTCTAAATTGAGTAGCATGAGTTTCGCCTGCAGTCGGCATTAAGCTGCGGCTCAGAACCAGCTGGCAATTCATCTGGAACGCCGAGATTGTGCTGGAATGAACTGGGGAGAGGGGAGTGGAAGCCAGCAAGGCTGAGTGCCTCCATGGGCCATGCTGGCCCTCTAATCAACCCAGCCTCAGGGGAGGGGCAGTTCCAGGGATACCCCCCCCCCGCCAACGCAGTGATGGGAAGTGGGGGCTTCATTCTTGCTTCTGTACCTGCTGTCACTCTCTCTTTCTTTCTCTTTCTCTTCATCCCTCCCTGTATTTTTCTCTCCTTTTTTAAACTCTCCATAAATATGTTTCTTAACCCTCTACATTAGCTCTTAATTTCTGAGTCGCATTAATTACTAAATGACGCCGTAAGCGTGAGCAAAGGAACTGGTCGCTGCGGTGAACGCAGGGAGCAATTCCAGCGGGTCGGGCGATCAGTGTCAGAAGCAGGTGGTCAGGCAGGGGCGGTGTTTCCGCGGGGCCAGAGGGGGTTGTGTAACGTGTGGGTCCCCGGCTGTGCTGCAAGCGTGTTGGGATGCAGGGTTTCGGCTTGGGGCCCTCCAAGTTACATCACACCCAGATGTTCGTGTGTGTGTGTGTGTGTGTGTAAAGGGTGCAGAGAGCGGTGTGTGTAGAGGAGGCGGTATATGTGACTGGCACACGTGTGTGTTGGTGTGTAGCGAGTGGGGGTGTCTAGAAGGAGTGGATAGTGTGTGAGGAGTGTCCCGGAGAGGAGCGCGTGTGTCTGTGTGAGTAGCCAGTGGGCCGGGTGTATGTTTGTGTGCGGTGGGCCGGGTGTGTGGACATGGAGGGGCTGGGGTGCGTGTGTGTCAGTGAGGGCTGGTGTAGGGGCGGAGGGGGTGTATAGATTTCACTTTCCCACCACCCCACCCCACCCCACTTACGTGCCGTGGGGCAAACCCACGCTCTGCTTCACCACCTGGATGCTGCGCTGATGGGACCCAGACCCTTCCATTCCCTCTCCCTCCATCACCCACTTCATCTCTCCAGCCTCCCATCCCCTGCACCCCTGGGGAAGCAGCAACTCGAACTGCCACCTCTCCCTCAGGGCGCCGCCCGCTCAGCGGGACCCAGGAGCCCTGGTGACTGTGAAGCCGGTGGCACAGGCTGCTCTTTGCGAGCTCAGGTGTGGCACCTGGCCGGTTTCGCTCCCTGTAGTTGTCAGAGCACCGGGGCAGCATGAGGACCCCGTTCTCTGTTGGGGATGCGGCCCCAGACTAAGGTGTCCCTGTGGAGGAGTGCATCTGCCTGGTGGTAGGTGTGTGTGTGTGTGTGTGTGTGTGTGTGTTGTGTGTGTGTGTGTGTGTGTGTGTGTACATGCGCGCCCTTACATACCTATCTGGCCAGTGGTCTGCGGTGTGTGTACGGGAGTGGAGCGTGCAGGGGTTGTGTTTATGCAGTGCCTGTCTCGTGGGTTGGTGGTGGGCTGTGTGGGGACAGTGTCGGTGTGTATCTTTGTGGCGGGGTGTGGGTGTTGTTCTGTCTGTGCAATGCCTGTCGCTTTCTGCTGGGGGGTGACGAGGGGGCATCGCTATCTTCCGTTTGACTGCTGCGAGTTGTTATGTATTCTCCCACGGTGCCCAGCGCTGTACAGACACACAACGGAAAGACAGCTCCTGCCCCAATCTCAGCCAAGAGACAACAGGGACAGACAGACAGAGGGGCAAACGCAAGGACATGATACGATACGGGTCAGCAAGCCGGACGGGTGTCCCAGCCGCCGAGCCGCTGTCTAGTTTTGTGTCGGCCTCGGGGCAAAGGAAGCTTTGGTGGCGGGATTGAGAGGCTGTTGTGGATGGTTACGGGGAGCGGCAGGGGCGAAAGCACAAAGGGGCTTGTCTGGAGATGGAACGAGTGGGCCAGTCAGAGGCAGGAGTCAACATCTCGACACTGAATAAGGGCTGACGGGTCGGTGGGGCCGGGTGGTGATGAGCCTTGGAGTTGGAGACAAGCAGCCTAGGTGGGAGGCCCCAGAGGGGGGACTGGATCCCAGATGGCACGCCGGTTACAGGCCTGAGTGACCGGCAGGACGGCAGCGTGGGCCACAGTGACTGAGAAAGGAGATGGGGGTCGGGCTTGGGGGTCTACACAGCGGGGTGTGTTTGGTGCGTTTGGGGTGTCTTGTGTGGTGTGTGCTGCTGGCGGTGCAAGGTGTTGTGTCTCCGCAGTGGGTTGTGTCTGTGGGGTAGTGTTCATGTTGTGCTGGGCTCTATGCAGTGGGTTGTGTTGGGGTCTGGGCAGTGGGTTGTGTCCGGGGGGGTTGTGCTGTGGTCTGGGCAGTGGGTTGTGTCGGGGGTGTTGTGCTGGGGTCCGGGCAGTGGGTTGTGTCTGGGGGGTTGTGCTGGGGTCTGGGTAGTGAGTTGTGTCCAGGGGGGTTGAGCTGGGGTCTGGGCAGTGGGTTGTGTTGGGGTGTTGTGCTGGGGTCCGGGCAGTGGGTTGTGTCCAGTGGGGTTGTGCTGGGGTCTGGGCAGTGGGTTGTGTTGGGGTGTTGTGCTGGGGTCCGGGCAGTGGGTTGTGTCTGGGCGGGGGGGTTGTGCTGTGGTCTGGGCAGTGGGTTGTGTCTGAGGTGTTGTGCTGGGGTCTGTATGTTGGGTTGTGTCCAGTGGGGTTGTGCTGGGGTCTGGGCAGTGGGTTGTGTCAGGGGGGTTGTGCTGGGCTCTATGCAGTGGGTTGTGTTGGGGTGTTTTGCTGGGGTCTGAGCAGTGGGTTGTCAGGTGTGTTGTGCTGGGGTCCGGGCAGTGGGTTGTGTCGGGGGGGTTGTGCTGGAGTCTGGGCAGCGGGTTGTGTCCGGGGGGGTTGTGCTGGGGTCCGGGCAGTGGGTTGTGTTGGGGGGGTTGTGCTGGGGTCCGAGCAGTGAGTTGTGTCTCGGGGAGGGTTGTGCTGTGGTCTGGGCAGTGGGTTGTGTCCAGTGGGGTTGTGCTGGGGTCTGAGCAGTGGGTTGTGTCGGGGGGGCGGTTGTGCTGAGGTCTAGGCAGTGGGTTGTCAGGTGGGTTGTGCTGGGGTCTGGGCAGTGGGTTGTGTCAAGGGGGTTGTGCTGGGCTCTATGCAGTGGGTTGTGTTGGGGTGTTTTGCTGGGGTCTGAGCAGTGGGTTGTCAGGTGTGTTGTGCTGGGGTCTGTGCAGAGGGTTGTGTCTGGGGAGGGGTTGTGCTGTGGTCTGGGCAGTGGGTTGTGTCTGAGGTGTTGTGCTGGGGTCTGTACGTTGGGTTGTGTCCAGTGGGGTTGTGCTGGGGTCTGAGCAGTGGGTTGTGTCGGGGTGTTTTGCTGGGGTCTGAGCAGTGGGTTGTGTCGGGGTGTTTTGCTGGGGTCTGGGCAGTGGGTTGTGTCGGGGGGGCGGTTGTGCTGAGGTCTAGGCAGTGGGTTGTCAGGTGGGTTGTGCTGGCATCCCCCTGAACCCCCAAACCCAGCGAGACACCCCCCCCGCGACACTGGGGAGCACAGGGAGGGGGGAGGCTGGGGCAGCTCTTTCGAGCCACCTGCCCGGGTTTCACATTCCCTGGTGCTGGCTGACCCGTCGCTCCAGTCTCCTCGTGCTCGGTTCTGATCCAGTCCTTGGGGCCGGGGGACACACTCATGCCCATGGGGGTGCCTGGTGCCCAGGGGAGGAGGCACTGATGTGCCATGGGGCTGAGAGCCCAGACCTGGAGCTGCTAAGCAGCCTGTGCTGCACGATCAGGGATGTGGGGGGCAGTAGGGATGTGGGGGGCAGTAGGGAAGGCCCCCCAGGGCAGTCCGGTCCCTGCTGTCTCTGCAAAATCAAATTCTCCTGCTTTCTGTGGCCTTCCTTGGAGCCCATCAGACCTGAGTGAGAGGGCTGGGGAGACCGGAGCAGAGGGCTGGGGGCAGAGCAGTGGGTTGGATGACAGAGGCGTGGGGGAGAGAGGGAAGGGGGAAGTGGAGGAGAGGGAAGGAGAGCGAGAGATGAGGGATGGACGGAGGGAGCTGAGGAGGACATGGAAAAAACAGCTTTTCCCAGCATATTTGGGATTCTTTCGTCTGGGAATGACCCACTTTCCTTCACCCTTCAAAGAAACAATCCCCTCCCCCCCAGGGCCCCCTCCAGAGGCAAAAGACAGCAGCCCTTGGCTCCCCGCCCAGTAGCCTCTGCCCCGAGCCCCCTCTGCCCAAGCGATGTGCCAGGCAGCCTGTGCCCTGGGCTGGGATCAAGGGCCCCTGGGAAGAGCAGTGAGTTTCCCAGCCGGGCCTCCCTGTGCCCCACCCTCAGTGAGGAGGGTTGGCAGCCGGCCTCAGGCAGCGCTGGGCTCCCCCAGGGATGGGACGCTGCTCAGCTGCTGCCAAGAGGGGTGCCCGGCGGCGGGGCCGGTGCTTTGGGAGCACAGGAGTCCGGGTTCTTTCCCTGCTGCCTCTGGGAACAACCATGGGCAGTTGCAGCGCTGGGACAACAGTGCCCAGTCACCACCAGCTTGGCACAGCAGCATTGCACAGAGGGGGAAACTGAGGCACAGAGGGGGTGGGACTTGCCTGGGGTCGCACTGTGAGTCAGTGGCAGAACCCCGGAGTCCTGGCTCCCAAGAGCCCCTTGCTCTAACCATGGGATCACTCCTCTGCCAGGGTTGGGGCTAAAACCCCAGGTCCCCAGCCCCACACAGCCTTCCCCTATCCTGGCCACACAGGCAGGAGCCGAGAGCTCGGTGCGGAAGGGGCCCTCCAACGGGAATGGAGCCGAGTGGGGGTGGGGAGCGTCTGTCTGACTCCCCCTAGCCCCCTCCTCCCTGGCCCCCCGGGCAGGGGGAAACCCGAGCCCTGCCCCCTCCCCACCCCCCATTGCGGGCCGTGATGGTGCCAAACAGCTGCTTTCATTAGCGCCTTTGAAACTGGACCGGCCGGACATTCCCTCCCCGTCCCCTTCTCACCTTTTGGGGGCAGGGTGGGTGGGGGGGTGGGGGTGGGGGGGTTGGTTTTCTCTGCCTGCCCCCTGCTGGCTGCTGACCACCACTGCGTCCCCTCCCCCTGCCTCTCACGCTCCTGTCTCTCTTTGTGCCCCCGCAGGTGTGAAGGGCGCCCGTCCCCCCCGGAGACCATGACTCCGCCCTGTGCGCTGCTCCTCCTGCTGCTGCTGCTGGAGGGGGCGGCCGACGCCGCCTTCCCTGAAGAGCCCGGGCCCATTAGCGTGGCCCCCGGAGACTGTGAGTGAGGGACTGTGGAAGCGAGGGGGGCCAGGCAAGGAAGAGCTGGGGGGGGACGGGGGGCACAGTCTGGCCCAGAGGGGTCCTCAGCCAACTTTACAGGGCGGGGTCCTGGGGGGAGGAAAGGGGGGCGCTCGCTCGCCGATCCCCCCCAACCCCGGTTTCACGTTGGGTCCCATCTTGGGGCAGATGCAGGGGAGCACAGGGGCAGGACGCTGACAGAACAGGGGGCTGCATCGGGGTGCAGGTGGCAGCGGCTTTGGGACGCAGGGGGCGGCTGCAGGGAGGTCAGGCAGGTGGCCCTGGCGCGAGGAGGCTGGGTTGGTACTGGAGGGGTGGGGCATTGGCAGAGCTGGGGCGGTGGGAGGCTATTCCAAGCCCAAGATGGGGGTATCTACAGGTCGGGATTGAGGGGCATCGCCAGGGCCGGGGGCAGAACCTCGCTCCTGACCAATCAAACCGATTTGATGGGCGAGAACCCCCGGCTCAGCTGGGGCTGCAAAACTCAGCTCGCCTGTGGCCTGGGCGGGACCGGAGCAGCGGGTGGGAGGGCAGAGTGGGGGTGCTGTTGAAGACGGGGTGCTGCTGTCCCCTGGCAGATGTGAAGCACTACTCGGTGTTCGTGGGCAGCGGGCTGAGCCGCTTCTCCAGCCTGGACGGCAGCGGGGCGGAGCGACTCAACATCCAGCGCATGTTGAAGGTCAACAGGACTCTGTACATCGGCGACAGGTAACGCCCCCTGCTCAGGGCTGGGCACCCCTCTCTAATGGGGCCCCACGCCCCAGAGATCTCTGGGCACCCCCTCCCCAAGATACAAGACACGGGATGCAGAGAAGAGAAGAGTCCCGGGGAGCCAGGGCAAGAAATGGGGGAAGGAGGAGAGGGATCTGGGGTGTGGGGGGTGAAAGGGGATTGGGGGGGTCAGGGGAGCAGGAGGGGATTCGGGGGCTGGGGGGAGAAGTGGGGGCAGGAGATCTCTGTGCTCCCAGCTGTCCTTTCCGCTGCCTCCTCCTCCTTTCCTGCATGGTGGAGGGGCAGGGGAAGACCCAGAGGACCAGGAGGCCGGGCCGGGGGGAGGGGACAGGACAGGCGTGTGGGGGGTGCACTCCGCAGCCTGAGTCCCAAACAGGCAGAACCTGGGGAGGTGTGCCCAGGTGCGCCATAGCAACCTGCAGCCTACAGGGAGGGAGGGGGAGAGAGGATGCTGGTGAGAGTGGAAGATGGGCTGAGATCCCCCAGAGACGGGGTCCAGCCCCCCATGTGATAATGGAGATGGGGGTGTAGTGCTGCACTGATGCCAATGCGCCCCCCTGTGAGTCATTAATGGGCCTCTGCTGTCTGGCCCTCCAACAAGGGGCCCCGATTGTTGGTTCTGACCTGCTGTCCTCTGTCTTCTCCCCTCACAGAGAGGACCCCAAAACCTGCATCTCACACACCCCACCACGTGACTCCCCTCCCCTCACATGGAGCCCTCCCTATGAGTCGCACAGATCTGTGACCCTGCCCTTCACACGGGGACCCCCATATGTGTCTCACAGCTCTGTGACCCCTCCCCTCACAGGGGGACCCCAATACGTGGCTCGCAGCTCTGTGACCCCTCCCTTGTAAAGGCCGAAAGCCAGTCCTGAGCGTATAACTTGATATGACTTTGAACTAGGCTTTCCATCTCAGTGGCTGGTTAATGAAACACACAACTATCATTTGTAAACACAGCGGCGGATCTGCAATTCTGGGCTTTGTGTGTTGGCTAGATGAACACGATTTGTTGGGGAAGAGTCAACATGGTTTCTGTAAAGGGAAATCATGCCTCACCGTGACTAAAGGGGGATATGATAGAGGCCTATAAAATCATGACTGGTGCGGAGAAAGTAGATAAGGAAGTGTTATTTACGCCTTCTCATAACACAAGAACTAGGGGTCACCAAATGAAATTAACAGGCAGCTGGTTTAAAATAAACACAAGGAAGTATTTCATCACCCAACGCACAGTCAACCTGTGGAACTCTTTGCCAGAGGATGTTGTGAAGGCCAAGACTATAACAGGGTTCAAAAAAGAACTAGATACATTCATGGAGGATAGGTCCATCAATGGCGATTAGCCAGGACGGGCAGGGATGGTGTCCCGAGCCTCTGTTTGCCAGGAGCTGGGAATGGGTGACAGGGGATGGATCACTTGATGATTCCCTGTTCTGTTCATTCCCTCTGGGGCACCTGGGTTGGCCACTGTTGGAAGAGAGATCATCTCCACGGACTGCCATTGACCCACCGCCTTGGTGTCAAGGCTGGCCTTCGCTAGCCAGGCTCAACCTTCACCCTGCAGAGCCGTGGCGGCCAGTGTCATTTCTAGCCCAGCCCAGTTTGAGCCATGATCAGGAGGCTGCCTCGTACAACTGCCGCTGCAGCCGTCAGCTTGGTCGGCAGTGGGGTCTGGGACTGACTGGGCCCTGGAGGCTGATGTCTCTAGGGCAGGGTTGTGGCACATTGGCCAGGCAGTTAGTTGAGAGGACTCTTGCCCTGCTGCTGGATACCAGCATGCAATGCTCCACCTAGACCTGAGCAGGCGGTGTGACCCCCAGAGTCTACAGGTCCCAGCATGCAATGCTCCACCTAGACCTGAGCAGGCGGTGTGACCCCCAGAGTGTACAGGTCCCAGCATGCAATGCTCCACCTAGACCTGAGCAGGCGGTGTGACCCCCAGAATCTGCAGGTCCCAGCATGCAATGCTCCACCTAGACCTGAGCAGGCGGTGTGACCCCCAGAATCTGCAGGTCCCAGCATGCAATGCTCCACCTAGACCTGAGCAGGTGCTGTGACCCCCAGAATCTGCAGGTCCCAGCATGCAATACTCTGCCTCTCCTTGTGGAGCAGATGTGGGCTGTAGAAGACTACAGGTCCCAGCATGCAGTGCTCCATCTAGAGCTGAGTGGCTTTCCGCTCAGCTTGAGCAATGCATGCTGGGAACTGTAGTTTCTGTAGGCTGCATCCGTGTTAAAAAAGAAGGAGGGGTACATCACGCTCCACCAAAGCAGGCAGCCCTGGGGCCCTGCCCAGCGTATTCCCAGCATAGCCCTGGGCTGGGCAACGTCTGGGCCCCCCCTGCTGGCCGGTGCCGAGAAGGGAATGTTTTCCTGGCACTGCTGTCTGGGGGCTTCGTGCCGGGCCCGCCAGCCCACGAGCATTAGAACACAAATGAATATAAATGCGTATTTAACTTGGTCATTCATTAGCCCAAATGTATCGGTTTTTGCCATCCCAGTTTAATTGAGATGAATAAAAACAGATCTGGCCACTCGGAGCATAAATTACCCACTCCCAGATCGGCTCCATGAATCATAATTTTGCCTCAGCACTTACACGCCGGCAGCAGCACTTAGGCAGCGAACTTTTCACATCCAAGGCTGCCACTTAACTGCACCGATTATGGTGGAAACCAGCCCCATAAATCAGCATAAAAAGCCAGATTGAGAAACAAATTGCCAGCGAGAGCCGCGTGATTTCCCCCAGAGCCGGGTCAGGCAGGGCTGGAGCAACGGAGCTGCCATGCACTTGGGATACTGTGGATGCAGGGCCCAAGAATCATTCACTTCGTCCCATCATAGAATCATAGAATCTCAGGGTTGGAAGGGACCTCAGGAGGTATCTAGTCCAACCCCCTGCTCAAAGCAGGACCAAACCCAACTAAATCATCCCAGCCAGGGCTTTGTCAAACCGAGCCTTAAAAACCTCTAAGGAAGGAGATTCCACCACCTCCCTAGGGAACCCATTCCAGTGCTTCACCACCCTACTAGTGAAATAGTGTTTCCTAATATCCAACCTAAACCTCCCCCACTGCAACTTGAGACCATTGCTCCTTGTTCAGTCATCTGGTACCACTGAGAACAGTCTAGATCCATCCTCTTGGGAACCCCCTTTCAGGTAGCCGAAAGCAGCTATCAAATCCCCCCTCGCTCTTCTCTTCTGCAAACTAAATAATCCAGTTCCCTCAGCCTCTCCTCATAAGTCACTCCACACCCTCCACTTCCTCACCCTTGTGTCCCACCCTGACACCAAGTGGCAGGACCTA
Organism: Mauremys mutica; assembly: GCF_020497125.1. Classification (NCBI taxonomy): domain Eukaryota; kingdom Metazoa; phylum Chordata; order Testudines; family Geoemydidae; genus Mauremys; species Mauremys mutica. The sequence goes on from NC_059095.1 coordinate 8,112,634, forward strand.
CTTCCCCCCACGTAGGGTGGGGAGCCCCAGTGGGCCAGCCCGTGCTCCACCCTGGTCCCACAGCCCGCAGGGGATGTTAGTTGGTGGCTCCTTCGCAGAGCTGTGAGCACGGGTGCATACCACCTCCCCCGACACCTGCCCCTTCCACAGCAAGAGGGAGACCCTGGCGGGCATTTACATCGAGTGCACCAGGTTGCAGTTCCTCTTCTGGCTCCTCCAGAACCTCCTCCTCCTCCAGTCCTGCTGCACTTTTCCCTGCAACTCCGGATTTATGCACACCCCGTCCGTGGCCCCACGAAGTCGCAAGACCTCCTCGTCAGCCTCCTCCTGACGCTGCTCAAGGTGGCCATCCACCCTACCAGGAGGAGGAAGTTGGACTGGGGGGAGCGGGGACTCTGCAACAGCGGAGCCTATTTCTGATCCTCCCTCAAGGCACGTCTCCGGGCGGAGTTCCTCTGGGCCGTGTCCCCTGGCTGCCTTGGAGGAGCAGTGGGCGCTGTCCGGGATTCTCTGACCGGTGTCCCGCTCTGGATCCCTGCGTCTGTCCCTGTCACTTTCACTCCCGTCCCTGATGTTTCATGTCATGTCCCCTGGAATGATTTGATTACTGGTTCGGGTGGCTCCTCCCCTTAGGCTGTGGGGGCGGGGCTATTAGATGTGGGCGGGCTTCTGCCCATCCCCAGTGATTCAATAGGTGCTATAATAGCCCCCCACCCCACCCCACCATTCAGTGGCCGTGCCCTGATTTGTCACCCAGAGCCCCTCTCCTAGGAGGCCCCAGCAGGTGTGTGCGACTCGCCCCTGTTCTCTCCGTAGGCTCCTTGTCTGGCACTAGGGGAGGGGGGCAGTTTGGCAGCAGCCGGACGAGCTGGGGATGATGCAGCTTCCTCAGAGAAGGAATTTTCGGCCAGCAGCTTCACATCCCTGCTGGGGCTGAGAAGAGTGACCCGGGGGCATCTCTCCTCCCCGCGGCTCGCAGGCCTCTGCCTCTAATGAGGACGCGGCTCTGCTCGTTTGCCAGAGCCCCGGGAGACAGCAATTAGGGGGAAGTTTCCCGGAGGTTCATTAATGCACCATCACTTGTAATTGATGCAGGAGCCAGTCAGGTGGGGGAAGGGGGGGCACCGTGAACCAGCTGTGGGGGGGGGATGTGGAGGAGTGGAAGGGGCACGGGGACCCGCTGGGTGCTGGAAGGGGCAGGTATGCAGGGCTGGGAAGGGGCCAGAGGGCAGGAAAGGGGGCAGGGACCAGTGGCAGGGTGGGGGCATTTGGGAAGTGTGTAGCAGCCAGTGGTGGAAATGGGGAGGGAGCTGGGGGGAAAGGTCCCAGGAAGGCATCTCTTTGAAATAGCCTTCGGATGCGATCCTTAGCTCCAGGGGAGATGCTTGGGACACAGGGCTCCCCCTCTGCCTGCCCCACTGGGACCCCTCCTCCCTTCCCTGGTGAAGACCCCCGCTCCCCATGGGGATCCCCCCTCCTGTCCCCGGAGAGGAGCTTCAGCCACCCCCCAGCAGCGCAGAACAGGCTGTGGGGGGGTGGGGGGATTGTCACGGCGACGGATGGGCATAGCGTCTCCCACGCCGATGGCAGACGCGTGTCAGTCAGAACGCGCTGGCGGGTGGCGGGGGAGGCAGGGGAGCCTCAGGCGGCCGGTGCTCTGGCAGCGCAGAAGTTAGCACCCAAGTCCGCCCTGCTCTGCTAACCTTCCTCTCACCCGCTGCTGGGTGTGCCCAGCCTCGTGCCCCCAGCCTTGGGTCCCCCCTGCCTCTCCGTGCCCTCTGCAAGGACAGCGCTGGCCGTGGGGACGCGGCATTGCTCGGGCATACAGTGCCCTGTGCTAGTGCCCAGCTCTGCTGCCGACCACCTGGAGCCTGCGTGGGGCACATGGCCGGCCCGCCCTGGGAGCTGTGGGCATCCCTGCCTGCTGCCCTGGGATGAGTCTGGGACACAGGGCCTGCTGGGGCTGGCAGCACGGGCCCTGCGCTCCCCCAGATCCCGTCACGGACACCATGTGCCCCACAGTCGAAGCGGCCAGTGGAGCGCTTGGGAAAAGCTTCCCATGTCAGATGGGGAAAATGTCCTCAACTCACCAGGGAACAGCCTGCTCCACCCACCAGGCCCGGCTCTTACACTCATGTGGGGGTACGGGGGGGGGGGTACCAGGAGGTGGGGGAGGAAGGGGTGGTGTTTGGGGAGCATTTTTGTTTGGGGACTTGGAGCTGTTTAGGAATGTGTGTGTGTGTGTGTGTGTGTGTGTGTGTGTGTGTGTGTGTGTGTGTGTGTGTGTGTGTGTGTGTGCGTGGTAGGACAATCCTAGAGATTGTCATGTGTTGTGGGGAGGTATTTGTGTTTGAGAGGTGGGTTATGAGTGGGTGATTGCTGGTGACTTGTTTGTGTGTTATGAGTGGGTAGGTTCGTGGGGGGGTCGGGAATGAATTGGGGTGCATACGGGGGAGGTTTTGGGGGGTGACTCAGGGATGTGTGTTATGAGTGGGTAGGTTCGTGGGGGGGTGGGAATGAATTGGGGTGCATACGGGGGAGGTTTTGGGGGGGTGACTCAGGGATGTGTGTTAGGAGTGGGTAGGTTGGTAGGGAGAGGTTGGAGATGTTTTGGGGGATGTGTGATGGGGGCTGGCAGTGTGGGTTGGGGAGTATTTTGTGTGGGTTGTGTAGGGCTGTATATAACATTCACCCCCATGGCCTAGCCCTCTCTCAGGCACCTGCCCCCCTTCTCTCCCACCAGGGATAACCTGTACCGGGTGAGCCTGGAGCCTGCCACAGCCAGCGAGATGCGCTACCAGCGGGTAAGTGCTGGGCCTTGGGTTTGGCAGCACTGAAGGTCTCTCCCAGGCCCCGGGGGCTGGCCCCCCATGCCTCTGCCAGGGACCGGCCTCACTTATTCATGGGCTCAGAGCGAAGCTGCTGCCTTGGAGCGGGAGCCTGAGCGCAGGATCTCTCCAGGCAGCTCCAGGAGCAGGCCACACAGTCCCGGGGGCTCCTAGCAATTAGAAGCTCTGGGCAGGTGTCCGAGGTACAGACGTCAGCCCAGCCCCTGAGGTCACCACTGGCACGCAGGGGGCAGCATGTGCATAGAGATGCTCAGGCAGCTCCCAGCAATGTGCCCAATGCAGGGAGCTGAGACCCAGCCAACTCATCTCGCTGATGGCTACGGCGGGGTGAGGCTAACTCGGTGCAGGGGGAGCAGCTGCAGCTACGGCTGGAGGAAATCTGGACCTTTCGCTCACCGAGTTTGACTTGAGTTCCTTGTTGCCTTTATACCCAGAAATTGACGTGGGGGTCGAACCCACACGACATCAGCATCTGCCGGATGAAGGGGAAGCACGAGGTAAGGATGCGGCCTGCCCCGCTGCCTGGCCTGCAGGGGCCGGGGAGGGGAGGAGGCTGGAGGGGAAGTGGGGTATCCCCTGCACATTGCCCCAGCTCTCTGCCCCCCACTCCTCTCAGGCTAGGACTCCAAGTTGCTCACCATCACTCAAAATAGTGGCGCCACGCTGTGCACGCTGGTGCCAGGATTCACGCTCCCAGCGTGGGCGTGCGCCGGGATCCACACCCCAGCTCACTGCTGCCAATACACCCACTCCCACAACGATCCACTGAGCACACTGGCCTTGTTTGGTGCTCCAGCTCTCTGGCCAGCTCCCCCCTTTGCCTTCCCGCTCGCTGTGGGGTGGTCGGCGTGGGCCCCACCGTGAGCTGCGTTTGTCATACTCTCTTCCTTTTAACTCCCTGCAAACATTTGTGTCAAATGTGATTTATTAGATGCTAGTATAATTGGCTTTGTAATTAATTATTTCTGGTCTGGTGATCAGAACAGACACATCTCATAATCGGTGAGAAATCCAATTTCCAGATTCCATTAATGCCTCTTCAGGCTGAAAAAGGCAGACCACCAGGCTCCCCAGGGAGTGGCGGCCCGGTGCCCCGCTGGAGCCGAACCCGGGCCAGCGGGAGCTCTGGCTCACAATTACAGCCAGGAAGTGGAATAAATCAGCGTTAGCTGAACGGGGCGCTGTCTCGTTAAACATCTGAGGGCCAGACTCTGAGCCCGCGTACACCAGTCTGAACTGGGAGTGGATCTGTTCACACCCAAAGAATTACTCCAGATCGACACCGGTGTAAGGGAGGGGAGATTCTGACCCACAATCTTCCTAAAACATCGGAGGTCAACCTTTTCAGACTTGGGGGTCTGCGAGTGGGATTTTCAAGAGAACCTAATGGAATTGGGCACCCGGTTCCCACTGAATTCCCGTGGCATTTGAGTTCCCGGTTCCGTTAGCCCGTAGCCACGAATCCACACCTTGACACCTCAGTACAAGTGGCCTCAATTTCGGTGGTACGGAATATCTGCAGCATCCGTGCAGTGGAAGTTTTGGCTGTTCAGCAGCACACACACCCCATTCCCATTCTTCTTTCCCACTCCTCTCCCTACAGTGTGTCCTCTTTCAACCCCCCGTTCCCAGTCTCTGTATCACCCTTCACTCAAGCTTCCCTCCCTAACTCAATCCAATGGGCGCCCGTGAGAATCCAGCGCTGTTATTTACATGGTTATCTCAGGGTTCCAGTCCCGTTTGAAAATCCAGTGTCTAGTGCCTAACCGTAGGTACCCAGGTGTGGACATTGTGCCCGTCTTGGGGGAGGGGGTTTTAAAAGGCAGAAATGGGACCTAAGCACCCAACTCCCCTAGACTTTCAGTGGGGGATGGGCACCTACCCTTCCCTTTCTGCCTTTGATAAACTCCCTCCTCGTCTTAGCCATGTGACAAATAACGCCCCAGCTCCGAACACACACAGAGGGTTTGAACAACCAAGCTGGCTCCTGGGAAGAAGGAAAACAGGCTCGTCAGTTTCAGGGCTCTCCCTAGTCAGTTTCATTTTCAGCTTCTCCAGCCCTGGTTACAAGGCAGCTGGGATTGGGGCTCTGAGGCTGCTGGGAAATTTTTACTTCTTAATTCTTTTAACAGTTGCCGGTGGAGGGTTTTTTGGTTAATTATCCATTTCTGTTGATCTGAGGTTTTTTTAAAATTTTTGAGCCTGACGTGGGGCACTAGTGAGGGTTTAAAGGACTGTTGCCCTCCCCATCCCCCACCCCATCCCCAAACCAGGACCAGCTTTTTTTCCTTGCAAATGCGGGAACCCTCATCAACAGTAACCTGGAACCCCTGGCAGGTTCCCGAGCCTCTCCCGGGCACACACCTGCCCCCCCAGCCTCTCCCGCACCTCTGAGCTTCGCAGAAGCATTTTCAGCGGTTTCCATCCACCCCTGCCCTTGCTCACGTCTTGTCTCTCTGCCCAGGCAGCTTCACAGGTTTTCGGCCTCTCTTTGTTTCCCAATCAAAGCACATGAATGTGTGTTTCCATGGTTTCCTAGCAGGCCTGGAAAAATGGCGCTTTAAGGTGCTTGGTTGGATTCTTTTTTTTTTTTTTTCCCCCACTGCACATTTCTGAAGGCCTCGTTCCTGGAGCTTTGGTTCACGAGGGCCAACTGGGGGCAGGGGGGTGCAGGTGGCCATCTGCCCCTAAACTTGCCGCCCGTCTGTTTGTGTCCACCCTGCCATCTGGAGTGGCACCTGGAGCCGGCGGGAGGAGCCCGTCTGCATCCAGCCACTGATGCCTCTGTGCAAGGTTAAAAGGGCCACTGTCAGGTTACGAATCCGGCATGGAAAATCATTCCCTCACCTGGGCAGCCAACGGCATCACAGATGATTACGGCTGGATGGATTTTTAACACCTCTTTGTTGCCTCTGTGCATCCATATCGTCCCCTTTTGGCATCTTCCTCCGATTGGACAATGAAGCTGAGCGAAGCCTTTAACTAGTGGGATGTCTGGGTTCCCAGGCACTAGCCCAGTCACGCTGCAGTGTTCTCAGTGCAAACCCTCCAGAGCGTTTTAAATAGAAACAGAAAACTGTTCTAACCTAGATTTAAAAACAAAAGCAACAGGGAGACATTTCTAGCTAGATGACTAGATGGATAGAGGGGTTTGCTTAGAGATAGGTGGAGTTTATAGAGGGTGTGCGTGGAGGTGGATAGATGGGGATGCAAGTGAAGGGAGGGATAGATAGATAAAGAGATTGATAGAGGAGCATGGGTAGCTAGCTAGGTAGGAATGCATGGGGGTGAATGTAGGGGGATGCATGCGGTGGATAGATGGGTGGATGGCTAAATAGCTACAGATAAATGGGGATGGATGGATAGATAGATTAGATGGGTAGCTGGGTAGATAGGATGGGTAGATACAGGGGGTGGATAGATGGATGGATGGGTAGGGATGAATGGGGATGGATGGATAGATTAGATGGGAGGCTGGGTAGATAGAATGGATAGATACATGGGGTGGGATAGATGGGTGGGTCGGTAGGGATGAATGGGGATGGGTGGATAGATTAGATGGGTAGGTGGGTGGATGGATGGATAGGGATGAATGGGGATGGATGGATGGATAGATTAGATGGGAGGCTGGGTAGATAGAATGGATAGATACATGGGGTGGGATAGATGGGTGGGTCGGTAGGGATGAATGGGGATGGGTGAATAGATTAGATGGGTAGGTGGGTGGATGGATAGGGATGAATGGGGATGGATGGATGGATTAGATGGGTGACTGGGTAGATAGGATGGATGGATACGGGGGTGCATGGTGACTGAGTGAGATGTATTTCTCTACCTTTACCATACGTGGGGCGAGGCTCCCTGACCATGTCCTTTGAAGGTTGCGCTTTCCCTGATGTACTGAGATGGCCGCCTGGTGCGGTCCTCACCCCATGGCATGGTGCTGGGCCCAGCATGCATCAAGGTGGCCGGACCAGCCCACAGTTTGGCCAGCTGGGTGCATGAAGCCAAATTCCGCTCCCCGTTACCAGTCCCCCGCCCCACGCCCAGGAGTTCTACGAGCAGGAACGGGCCCGTCCTCTCAGGCTGGCCCAAAGCAACGTTTCCCAACGCCCTCCCCTGCAGCGTAATCACAGCGCGCTGGGCGGGGCCGCTGGCTCTGACCCCCCTCCCCTCTCCTCTCCAGGCAGAGTGCCGGAACTTCGTCAAGGTGCTGCTGGTGAGGAACGAGAGCACGCTCTTCGTGTGTGGCACCAACGCCTTCAACCCCGTCTGCGCCAACTACAGCGTGAGTCACCCCCGCCCCGCCCCGCCGGGGACGGAGAACGCGGCCTTCGGGGTCTACCCACGGGATGGGGCGCACGCGTGTGTGTCGGGGGCAGGGGGCGGGGAGCACCTCTCTGTGCGCAGCATCTGCCCGTGTTCGGCACTCACGCACGTAGGTGGGGTGCGTCCCATGTGTGTCGCGAGCGTGTGTATGTGGCACGTGCTCATGTGTTTAGCGTGGAGTGGAGCGTGTGTGTCCCATGTACGTGTTCCGGTGGGTGGCGTGTGTCCTGCACGTGTGGTGTGTATGTCGTGCGGGTCCGTGTGTAGCATGCAGGCATCGTATGGGCATGTAACATATATACATATATAGTATGTTGCCATGTGCAGGGTCCCACATATGTAGCATGGGCCCCTGTGTAGCATTTGTGGGTCTCTGTGTCATTTAATCACTGACTGTGCAAGTGTCTTTCCCGGACCCCCGTGCCCTGCCTGGGGACTCTCCCCTCTGGGCACGCGGTGCCCTGTTCCTCCTGGGGCTGCTTTCCTTACGCTCCTCACCGTGGGCAGCGGGGTCGGGCAAAGTGCAGGGCATGAGCACCCAGTGCGTCCCCCTCGCCCTGGGGAGCAAGGGGCAGTGCCAGCAGCCCAGCCCCAGGGGAACTGCCCGTGGTGCTAGCTTGTGGGATGGAGCAGAGCTGGGGGGAGGGTGTCAATAGGGCAGCACAGTGCACTGGGGACATTCCCCCATCAGGCCTGGATCTCTGCATCTCCCCACGGGGGCTGTCCCTGCTCCCTATGCTGAACCCCGGTCACCTCCGAGCCAGACCCCAGAGGACAGAGCGCAGAGCTGATCAGCACCAGCTCTGCCAAGGTCACGGCCCGGCGCGAAGGAGGCCGGGCTGCAGGAAGGTCCCGGCCCGGCGCGAAGGAGGCCGGGCTACGGTGAAGGTACCGGCCCAGTGTGAAGGAGGCCGGGCTATGGCGAAGGTCCCGGCCCGGCGCGAAGGAGGCCGGGCTGCAGGAAGGTCCCGGCCCGGTGCAAAGGAGGCCGGGCTGCGGTGAAGGTCCCGGCCTGGTGCGAAGGAGGCCGGGCTATGGCGAAGGTCCCGGCCCGGCGCGAAGGAGGCCGGGCTGCAGGAAGGTCCCGGCCCGGCAGGAAGGAGGCTGGACTGCAGGAAGGTCCCAGCCCGGTGCAAAGGAGGCTGGGCTGCGGTGAAGGTCGCGGCCCGGTGCGAAGGAGGCCGGGCTGCAGGAAGGGCCCGGCCCGGCGTGAAGGAAGCCAGGCTGAGGCGAAAGTCCCGGCCCGGTGTGAAGGAGGCCGGGCTGCAGGAAGGTCCCGGCCCGGTGTGAAGGAGGCCGGGCTGCAGGAAGGTCCCGGCCCGGCGCGAAGGAGGCCGGGCTGCAGCGAAGGTCCCGGCCCGGCGGGAAGGAGGCCGGGCTGCGGCGAAGGCCCCGGCCCGGCGCGAAGGAGGCCAGGCTGCGGCGAAGGCCCCGGCCCGGCGCGAAGGAGGCCGGGCTGCAGGAAGGTCCCGGCCCGGCGCGAAGGAGGCTGGGCTGTGGTGAAGGTCCCGGCCCGGCGCGAAGGAGGCCAGGCTGCAGCGAAGGCCCCGGCCCGGCGCGAAGGAGGCTGGGCTGTGGCGAAGGCCCCGGCCCGGCGCGAAGGAGGCCAGGCTGCAGCGAAGGTCCCGGCCCGGCGCGAAGGAGGCTGGGCTGTGGCGAAGGTCCCGGCCCGGCGCGAAGGAGGCCGGGCTGCAGCGAAGGCCCCGGCCCGGCACATAGGAGGCCAGGCTGCAGCGAAGGCCCCGGCCCGGCGCGAAGGAGGCCAGGCTGCAGCGAAGGTCCCGGCCCGGCGCGAAGGAGGCTGGGCTGTGGCGAAGGTCCCGGCCCGGCGCGAAGGAGGCCAGGCTGCAGCGAAGGCCCCGGCCCGGCGCGAAGGAGGCCGGGCTGCAGCGAAGGCCCCGGCCCGGCGCGAAGGAGGCCAGGCTGAGGCGAAGGCCCCGGCCCGGCGCGAAGGAGGCCGGGCTGCAGCGAAGGCCCCGGCCCGGCGCGAAGGAGGCCGGGCTGCAGCGAAGGCCCCGGCCCGGCGCGAAGGAGGCCGGGCTGCAGCGAAGGTCCCGGCCCGGCGCGAAGGAGGCTGGGCTACAAAGAGCCCGGGAGGCAGCGGTGAAGCAGGGAGCAAGGCAAAGAGTCACAGTGTATCCAGTATTGATGGGAACAGAGGACACTGACCCGCGCTGCTGTCGTCCCCTGGCACAGCAGAGCAGGACAAGAGGGGTCAGGGGGCAGCATGTTCCAGGGAGAAGCCAACGAGGCGTCCGTGGTGGGAATCCTAAGCGGGTGGCACCTCAACTAGAGAGTGGCCCCAGCTCAGGCGTGGATCTGACGGCACCGGGCTGATGGGGCAGGAGCCTGGGGAACCTCCTGAAGCCAAGAGGGGATGGGGGTGCAGGCTGTATGAGAGGCAGCCTGGCCCAGCCCGGGGCTCAGCAGAGACAGGTTCTATTGCCGTCTCTGGGGTGTGACCGTGGGCAAGTCATTTCCCCTCGCCGTGCCTCAGTTTCCCCTTCCTTGCCCATTTAGACTGTAAGGTCTTTGAGGCCGGGTCTGTGTGTGTGCCCAGCACCCAGCGTGGTGGCGGCACTCGGCACCCCGACGGGCCAGTCACTTAATGAGGTGCCTGGTTGTGGATTCAGGGGCCTGGCTTTAGTCGCCTGCGGAGTTTGCTGTTCGTGGGCGAGTGCCGGGGGGTTGGGAGCTGTCAGGCCCCGGTGCGAACTTACCACCTCTCTCCCTCTCCTTAGATGGACACCTTGGAGCCCATTGGAGACAGCATCAGCGGCATGGCCCGGTGCCCCTACGACCCCAAACATGCCAATGTCGCCCTCTTCACGGGTCAGTACCACCCGGCCTGCTCCCTGCTCTTGGGCGGGTGGGGGGCGGAGGGGGGCGTCTCTGCTTGGACTAAGTGCTGAGCTCCTCGCAGTGAGCCCGCCTGGCCTGCGGGACGACGTGCCAAATTCGGGGCTTCATTGTCTTTTTGATTTTCGTCCTTCTTTCTTTCTTTCTTTTGTTCATTTTTTCTTTCGCTTTACTTACCTTCCTTTTGTCATTTTGTCCGTCTGCTCCAATAAATACCCATTTATCTGTCTGTCTTGCAGTGTGTTGTAGCCGTGTTGGTCCCAGGATATGAGCGAGACAAGGTGGGTGAGGTCATATCTGTTATTGGAGCAACGTCTGTTCGTGAAAGAGACGAGCTTTTGAGCTACACGGAGCTCGTCTTCAGCTCGCTGTCGCTCGGCAGCTTCTCTTGCACCAACAGACGTTGGTCCAATAAAAGATATCACGTCGCCCACCTTTTCTCTCTCATTATCTATCTATCTATCTGTCTATCCCCATACACACCCCAATATCTATCTATCTATCTATCTATCTATCTATCTATCTGTCTACCTATCCCCATGCACACCCCAATATCTATCTATCTATCTATCTATCCCCCTACACACCCCAATATCTATCTATCTATCTATCTATCTATCTATCTATCCCCCTACACACCCCAATATCTATCTCTCTATCTATCTATCTATCTATCCCCATGCACACCCCAATATCTATCTATCTATCCCCATGCACACCCCAATATCTATCTATCTATCTATCTATCTATCTATCTATCTATCCCCCTACACACCCCAATATCTATCTATCTATCTATCTATCATCTCCATACTCACCCAAATATCTATCTATCCATCCCCATGCACACCCCAATATCTATCTATCTATCTATCTATCCCCCTACACACCCCAATATCTATCTATCTATCTATCATCTCCATACTCACACAAATATCTATCTATCCATCCCCATGCACACCCCAATATCTATCTATCTATCTATCTATCTATCTATCCCCATACACCCCCTAATATCTATCTATCCACACCCCAATATCTATCTATCTATCCATCCCCATGCACACCCCAATATCTATCTATCTATCAGCTCCATATACACCCCAATATCTATCTATCTATCCCCATGCACATCCCAATATCTATCTATCTATCTATCTATCTATCTATCTATCCCCATACACAACCCAATATCTATCTATCTATCTATCTATCTATCTATCTATCCCCATACACACCCCAATATCTATCTATCACCCCAATATCTACCTGTCTATCTATTTCCTCTCTCTCCTTGGCAGGCGGGATGCTGTTCACGGCCACGGTGACGGATTTCCTGGCAATCGACACGGTGATCTACCGGAGCCTGGGGGACAGCCCCACTCTGCGCACCGTCAAGCATGACTCCAAGTGGTTCAAAGGTGGTTTCCCGTCCCCGCGGAGGCCCAGAGGCCATTCCCAGTGGAGTGGGGGGAGGGGGAGAACGTTCTCTCCTGGGGACCAAGCTGGATCTGATGTGGGGGCTGAGTTACCTGGAGGCTCCCGTGGCAGCTCCCCCTACGCCGCTCCCGGGCTGCTCCCGCCAGGCCCTGTCTCAGGGCGAGGGTGCCCCGCAGGGAACATGCCCTGCTGACTCTCATCGGGTTCCCCCCTCCCCGCTTCCCGTGCTAGGCCCTGACCCCCTTGCGTTTGCCCTTCTCCCGCCAGAGCCCTACTTTGTCCACGCTGTGGAGTGGAAGAGTCACGTCTATTTCTTCTTCCGGGAGATCGCCATGGAGTTTAACTACCTGGAGAAGGTGAGGCGCCTTCCCGGGCTGCATGGCCCAGACGCAGCCAGCGCTCTCCAGGGGCAGGGCTGCCCAGCCGGCTTCTGCTCTGCTCCTTCGCTTCCCTGGGTGAAGCCTTGGGGACAGGCTGGGGTGGAGAATGGTGATCACAGGCCTCGGGGAGCACATGGACGACCGATGGTTCTGTGGGCAGCGGATGCTTCTGACCAGTGGATATGAATTTACAGGGCAAAGCACTGGGAGGATTGCCTTCATTTCAAAGCAGCTAGGCTCAGAGTCCTATTTTGCAAGGTGCTGAACAGACACAGGAGGAGACAGTCCCTGCCCCAGCTGAGATCAGAGCCCCGCTGTGCAAGGTGCTGCACAGACACACAGGGAGAGACAGACCCTGCCCCAGCTGAGATCAGGGCCCCGCTGTGCAAGGTGCTGCACAGACACACAGGGAGAGACAGACCCTGCCCCAGCTGAGATCAGGGCCCCGCTGTGCAAGGCGCTGCACAGACACACAGGGAGAGACAGACCCTGCCCCAGCTGAGATCAGGGCCCCACTGTGCAAGGTGCTGCACAGACACACAGGGAGAGACAGACCCTGCCCCAGCTGAGATCAGGGCCCCGCTGTGCAAGGCGCTGCACAGACACACAGGGAGAGACAGACCCTGCCCCAGCTGAGATCAGGGCCCCGCTGTGCAAGGTGCTGCACAGACACACAGGGAGAGACAGTCCCTGCCCCAGCTGAGATCAGGGCCCTGCTGTGCAAGGTGCTGCACAGACACACAGGGAGAGACAGTCCCTGCCCCAGCTGAGATCAGGGCCCCGCTGTGCAAGGCGCTGCACAGACACACAGGGAGAGACAGTCCCTGCCCCAGCTGAGATCAGGGCCCCGCTGTGCAAGGTGCTGCGCAGACACACAGGGAGAGACAGTCCCTGCCCCAGCTGAGATCAGGGCCCCGCTGTGCAAGGCGCTGCACAGACACACAGGGAGAGACAGTCCCTGCCCCAAAGCACATACTGTGTAACAGGCGAGCCAGACAAAGGCAGGGGAGGGAGAGGCACAGAGAGGGGAAGTGACTTGCCCACGGTCACCCAGCTGGTCAGTGGCGCAGCAGGGAACAGATCCCAAGTCTCCTAAGCCCCAGTCCCGTGCCCTGCTCCGCCCTGCGGTCTCTCCAACGGGGCCCCAGCGCGTGTCTGCGGAGGCAGGTTCTGGGCAGATGTGGAGGAGGCCAGCCTGGAGGGGCAGCTCCCCCGTGTGCCCGCAGCTCTGCAGATCCTGGGTGCTGGCATCCATGAGCCACCAGAGAAGGGAAACGGCCGTCCCCATGCCAGGCCTTACAGACTGGCCTGGGACCTGGGGATGGGTCGGACAGAAGATCCTGTGGGTGCATCTTCAGGCCAGGCTGTAACGGGGGCGGGGCACAGAGACCCCTGCATGGGAGTTAGCCAAACTCCGCCCCCCAAAGCTCAGTCGCTCTCTGCCCCCCTCCACGATCCTGGGCCACTGACTAGCCGGGGGGCGGGCGGCAGAGCGGCTCCGGCGTGGGCGGGCGGGGACGGAAGGCAGCTCATTGGCTGGGCTGGGAGGGCGGCGGGGGCGGGTGCCTCCTCCCCGTGACGCCCCCGTCCCGGCTGCAGGTGGTGGTGTCCCGGGTGGCGCGGGTGTGTAAGAACGACAAGGGCGGCTCGCAGCGCGTGCTGGAGAAGCAGTGGACGTCCTTCCTCAAGGCCCGGCTGAACTGCTCCGTGCCAGGGGACTCGCACTTCTACTTCAACGTCATCCAGTCGGTGACGGACATCCTGTACCTGGACGGGCGGCCCGTGGTGCTGGCGGTCTTCTCCACGCCCTCCAACAGGTCGGTCCTCCTCACCCACGGGGAAGGGAGGGGCCCTGGGGACCGTGTCCAGCTGGGGGTCTCTCCCCGCTGCTCATCTCACCCCCAGCGGACGCTAGCGCCGCCTTCCCAAAGGAGCAGGCCTCTGCCCCGGCCAGCTTGGGGACCCGATCCTGCAGTCTGCCCAGGCAAAGCTCCCACAGGCTAGTGGAGCTCAGCGCTGGGCCGGTGGCTCCCATGAGACATCTGCAGAGAACCCCGACGTCCTGACCAAATCGGGCAGGGATCAGTCCGTCCTCCCTTCTGGAATTCCACTCGCAGTCTCTGCACGTGCACAACGTGCACACCCTCGCACGTGTACTTGTGCACACACCTTGCATGAGCCCTGAGGGCCAGATCCAACGCCGTTGACCTCAGTGGGAATCTTTGCATTCGTTCCATTCGGCTTGGGATCAGGGCTGCAACAAACACCCCCCACCACCACCGCCCCCACTGCGGCAGATTTTCCATGCAGCCTCAGTGAGAGGCCGCTGCGCCTCAGGGAAAACGCCTGCACACCCGGCTTCGGGCCTGATCCAGAGCTCAAAGACTCCCGTTGCCTTGCACTGACACCGGATCAGGCCCATAGTGAGCTGCTCCTGGCGCTAGCCCAGGCAGGCTTGGGCTCAGACTGTCCCCCCCGTCCTCCAGCCGTGCAATGGGCTTCGGGTGGTTTAGGGGGTCACCGTGCGTATTTCACACCGGGCCGGGTGGGAGGTTGAAGCTCCTCTCAGGTCCGATCTTGTGCCCTTGAGTTCCTGACCCAGTTCAAAACTTTCCAAAGTGCCGGGGGGGGGGTGCTCGACTCCTGGCTCTGGCCCAGGCCCCGCCCCCATGCCACCCCTTCCCCCGAGGCCCCGCCCACCTCTTCCCGCCCCCGCTCCACCCCGACCTCGCCTCTTCCCACCCAATTCCACCCCCTGCCCCCAGTGCACTGCACCCTCCTCCCCCAGAGCCTCCAGCACGCGTGAAACAGCTGATTGCGGAGGGAGGGGGAGGCGTTGATCGGCAGGGCCCGCCGGCTGGCAGGAGGCACTGGGGGGGAAGCTGATGGGGAGCTGCCAATGGGTGCTCAGCACCCACCATTTTTTCCCCATGGGTGCTCCAGCCCCGGAGCACCCACAGAGTCAGCGCCTCTGGCTACCACCTCTGGATGGAAATCCTATCCACTCCCTTGCCAAGCCCACTGGGAGCCGCACCACGGGAACCCACGGGAACATCGGCTTCACCCACAGGGGATAAATTCCGTTCCTGGGATTATGTGCAAACTCACAGGGGCGGCAGGGAGAAAAATTCAGACGTCCCCCCCCCCTTCTCCGAGGAGGCCAGGGCATCTCCTGTCCCAGGCCCGGGAACAGCCCTGGCGGCTGCGGGCGATCGGTATTCACTGCCCGTTGGTCCAGGGCTAGGGGGCGAGGGCTGATTGTGCAGTGGGGGGTCCCAGCCCTTCGCGTCTGGCGGTAGCTTTGGTAACGAATCTGCCATGGCGAGAGCCGCCCAGGGTGGGCAGTGGGCAGGCAGCTCGGCCCCCTCCAGGATTTGGGCACCTCTGGCTTGTCCCTTTCAGTCGCTGCATCACACCTGCCCTCCCGGGGCCGGTGACGTCACTGCAGGGCGCCTGGATCCAGGTTCCTGGGTCACCAGCAGCCACGTCTGCCTGGGAAAGCAGCTGCATACACGCAGCCCCCGCCTGTCAGCCCCCTGGGCTCAGATGGGAGCACAGCTGTGTGCGTTAGCGCCCTGAGCCATGCCGGCTGCAGAGACCTCCCCAGCTCCTGCCGCCACATTGGTATAGGTGCCAGTCACGGGCGGGGACAGGCCGGGGTCCCCCGAGGTGTGAGGATGCTGCTTTGTGTGACTGGGAGCAGCTAAGTAGCTGTGCAGAGAACCCGGCCCAGGCTCCAGACTGGATCCCAGACAGGACCCGGCCCAGACTGGATCCCAAACAGAACCTGACCCAGACTGGATCCCAGACAGAACCCGGCCCAGACTCCAGACTGGATCCCAGACAGGACCCGGCCCAGACTGGATCCCAAACAGAACCCGGCCCAGGCTCCAGACTGGATCCCAAACAGAACCTGTCCCAGGCTCCAGACTGGATCCCAGACAGAACTCGGCCCAGACTGGATCCCAGACAGAACCCGGCCCAGGCTCCAGACTGGATCCCAGACAGGACCCGGCCCAGGCTCCAGACTGGATCCCAGACAGAACCCAGCCCGGACTGGATCCCAAACAGAACCCGGCTCAGGCTCCAGACTGGATCCAAGACAGAACCCAGCCCAGGCTCCAGAGTGGATCCCAGACAGGACCCGGCCCAGGCTCAGAGTGGATCCCAGACAGGACCCGGCCCAGGCTCCAGACTGGATCCCAAACAGAACCTGGCCCAGACTGGATCTCAAACAGAACCCGGCCCAGGCTCCAGACTGGATCCCAGACAGGACCCGGCCCAGGCTCCAGACTGGATCCCAGACAGGACCCGGCCCAGGCTCCAGACTGGATCCCAGACAGAACCCAGCCCGGACTGGATCCCAGACAGAATCCGGCCCGGACTGGATCCCAGACAGAACCCGGCCCAGGCTCCAGACTGGATCCCAGACAGGACCCGGCCCAGGCTCCAGACTGGATCCCAAACAGAACCTGGCCCAGACTGGATCCCAGACAGAACCCGGCCCAGGCTCCAGACTGGATCCCAGACAGGACCCGGCCCAGGCTCAGAGTGGATCCCAGGCAGGACCCGGCCCAGGCTCCAGACTGGATCCCAAACAGAACCCGGTCCAGACTGGATCCCATACAGAACCTGGCCCAGGCTCCAGACTGGATCCCAGACAGAACCCAGCCCAGTTTCCAAACAGGATTCCAAACAAATCTACATCAAGACAAATCCCAACCAGAGCTCAACCTAAACTGGCTCCCAAACAGAACCTGGCTCAGATCCCTAAGCAAATCTCAAGCAAAACCAGACTCAGAAACCAAACCAAATCTGAACGGAATCAAGCCCAGACACCAAACTAGATCCCAAACAGATCCCACCCCAAATGGATCCCAAACAGAGCTGGGCCTAGACACCAAACCAGATCCCACGCGGTACCAGATCCCAAACAGAACCCAACAAAGGATCAGCACAGAATCAAAGCAGAATTCAGCCCTGGACCCAGAGAAGAACTGTCGGGACACCAAAAAAAATCACCCAAGTCCTTAGTGAGCTGCTCAGCCCAGGCCCATAACGTCTGTGACCTGAGCGGGGGGGTCCCGGCCAGGCGGGAGGAGGGTGGGAGTGGGTGCTGGGAGGCTGGGCCAGCAACATGGCTCTCATGGCCCCTGTGTCTCTGCAGCATCCCCGGCTCAGCCGTCTGCGCCTTCGACATGGCACAGGTGGCGTCTGTCTTTGAGGGGCGCTTCCGGGAGCAGAAATCCCCCGAGTCCATCTGGACTCCCGTGCCGGAGGAGATGGTGCCGAAGCCGCGGTGAGTGTACGGCACGCGCCCTGGGCAACGGCCCGTGGGTATCGCCAGGACCCCGCAGCTTTGCGGGGGCTGGATCAGGAGCGCCGCCAGAGCAGAGAGCATGGCCAGTTATCAATCCTCCCCCAGCCTGGGCCTGGGTCCTGGGGGTCCTTCCATTCCCCCACCCTGGGCCCTGTGTCCTGGGGGGTCCCTCCTGGGTCCTGGGGGTCCTTCCATTCCCCCACCCTGGCCCTGTGTCCTGGGGGGTCCCTCCCCTGCCCCCACCCTGGGTCCTGGGGGTCCTTCCATTCCCCCACCCTGGCCCTGTGTCCTGGGGGGTCCCTCCTGGGTCCTGGGGGTCCTTCCATTCCCCCACCCTGGCCCTGTGTCCTGGGGGGTCCCTCCCCTGCCCTGGGTCCTGGGGGTCCTTCCATTCCCCCACCCTGGGTCCTGGGGGTCCTTCCACTCCCGCACCCTGGCCCTGTGTCCTGGGGGGTCCCTCCCCTGCCCTGGGTCCTGGGGGTCCTTCCATTCCCCCACCCTGGGTCCTGGGGGTCCTTCCACTCCCGCACCCTGGCCCTGTGTCCTGGGGGGTCCCTCCCCGGTCCTGGGTCCTGGGGGTCCTTCCATTCCGTCACCCTGGGTCCTGGGGGTCCTTCCACTCCCCCATCCTGGCCCTGTGTCCTGGGGGGTCCTTCCCCATCCTTTGTCCTGCAGTGTCCTTCCCCCACCCTGGTCCCCATGTCCTGGGGTGTCCATCTTGGGTCCTGAGATGTCACCCCTCCCCACCCAAGTCCTGGCTTGCCACCCCATCCCCCACCGGAGGCCCTGTGTCTTAGAGTATCACCCCCTCCCCCATGCCCCCCCACCGCCCCCACCTCCAGCTCTGACTCCACAAGAGTCACATGTGGCCCATGCGGTCAGACCCAGGGTTCGGGACCTGCCCCTGCACAGGGGTTAGGGGGGCGACAGCGGGAACGATCCGTTCGTGATCCGTTGGTCATGCCCCTGTTCAGGGGGGGTCGCCCCCTACCCCGGCTTCCTGCTCCCCAGGGCACTGCTGGCAGCTGCACCCTCCGAGAGGGACATACAGGGGTGGGAGGGGCCGAGGTTGGCGGGCGGGAGGTGAGGAGACACGTGCCACTCAGCCCTTGCCTCCCGCTCTGCCCCCAGGCCTGGGTGCTGCGCAGCCCCCGGCATGCGCTATAACTCCTCCAGCTCCTTCCCGGACGAGATCCTCAACTTCGTGAAGACGCATCCCCTGATGGACGAGTCGGTGCCCTCCCTGGGCCACGCCCCGTGGATCATCCGCAGCATGACTCGGTGAGAAACCCGCCCGCTCAGCCCGGAGCAGAAAGCCAACAGGCGCGGCTGGGCTGGTGATTAGGGAGGGCGGATTGAGTGTTAGGCAGGACTGGATTCCCCCTTCGTTCCCCTGTCTCAGCTGCCTGCAGCGGCTGGGTCGGTCCTGGGGCCGGTTGTGTTCAATAGCTTCATTAATGATCTGGATGATGGGATGGATTGTACCCTCAGCAAGTTCGCAGATGACACTAAGCTGGGGGGAGAGGTAGATACGCTGGTGGGGTAGGAATAGGGTCCAGAGTGACCTAGACAAATTGAAGGATTGGGCCAAAAGAAACCTGATGAGGTTCAACAAGGACAAGTGCAGAGTCCTGCCCTTAGGACGGAAGAATCCCAGGCACTGCTACAGGCTGGGGACTGACTGGCTAAGCGGCAGTTCTGCAGAAAAGGACCTGGGGATTACAGTGGACGAGAAGCTGGATATGAGTCGACAGTGTGCCCTTGTTGCCAAGAAGGCCAACGGCATATTGGGCGGCATTAGTAGGACCATTGCCAGCAGATCGAGGGAAGTGATTATTCTCCTGTATTCGGCACTGGTGAGGCCACATCTGGAGTATTGCGTCCAGTTTTGGACCCTCCACTACAGAAGGGATGTGGAGAAATTGGAGTGTGTCCAGCGCAGGGCAACAAAAAATGATTAGGGGGCTGGGGCACATGACTTCCAAAAAGGATGGAGCTCGGCTGTTCTCAGTGGTGGCAGATGACAGAACAAGGAGCAATGGTCTCAAGTTGCAGTGGGGGAGGTTTAGGTTGGATATTAGGAAAAACTTTTCCACTAGGAGGGAGGTGAAGCACTGGAACGGGTTCCCTAGGGAGGTGGTGGAATCTCCTTCCTTAGAGGTTTTTAAGGCCCGGCTTGACAAAGCCCTGGCTGAGATGGTTTAGTTGGGGATTGGTCCTGCTTTGAGCAGGGGTTGGACTAGATACCTCCTGAGGTCCCTTCCAACCTTGAGATTCTGTGGTTCTATGATTTCCCTTAGAGGGAGATAAATGATACGAAGGGTGTGTGCACATGTGTATGTGAACATGTGCACTTGTGAGTGTGTGTGTGCATGTGTGTGAATGCATGCAACTGAGTGTGTATGTGCACGTGTGTACATGTACACTTCTGTATGTACACGTGCCTTGTGAGTGGGTGCATGCCTGTGTATGTGTGCACTTGTGAGTGTGGATGTGTGTGCGTACGTGTGAACTTGTGAGTGCGTGCCTACACTTGTGTGTGTGCATGTGCACTTGCGAGTGTATGTCTACAGTTGTGCGTGTACATGTGCACTTGAGTGTGTGTACACACGTACATATATACTTTAATAGGCAGCAGGTTTAAAACAAATAAAAGGAAGTTCTTCTTCACGCAGCGCACAGTCAACCTGTGGAACTCCTTACCTGAGGAGGTTGTGAAGGCTAGGACTATAACAATGTTTAAAAGGGGACTGGATAAATTCATGGTGGCTAAGTCCATAAATGGCTATTAGCCAGGATGGGTAAGAATGGTGTCCCTAGCCTCTGTTCGTCAGAGGATGGAGATGGATGGCAGGAGAGAGATCACTTGATCATTGCCTGTTAGATTCACTCCCTCTGGGGCACCTGGCATTGGCCACTGTCGGTAGACAGATACTGGGCTAGATGGACCTTTGGTCTGACCCGGTACGGCCTTTCTTATGTTCTTATGTGTGTGTACATGCACACTTTGTGTGTGTGTGTATGTGTGTACATGTCCACGTGTGTGCAGCCGTACGTGGACATGTGTACTTGTATGCCCATGGGCGTACACATGCACTTGTGTGTGTATGCACGCTTTTGCAAATGTAGGTACCAGTGTGTAAATGTGCATTTGTGATTGGGTGGGTGTTACATGTGCACTTGCATGTGTGTGTGTGTGTGTGCACGCGCCTGTGCCTGTGCGAGGATTGAGTGCACCAAGAGGGTTGATAAATCTTCTAAACTTTGCTGCCGAGATTGTCTCATTCTAATTAAATCTGCCTTAATTGCTGTTTTATGTGGAATTAATCAAGCATCACTCCCTGGCTCTCAAGCCAAAAGCTCCCAACCAGAGGCTCTGGGGGCTCGTGTTGATGGGCAGATGCATCACTCGCTGGGATTCGAGGTGTTGAAAGGGGAAGAGCGGCGGGGTGTGGTGGGGAGCTTGCACCGCACGTCTGGGGGTGCGTATGCAGGCGGCGGGGGGGACGGCGACAATTGCACGTGCCGGGAGGTATGCGGTCGCCACCCGGGCCCCGATGGCGCGCCGGCGGGAGGGAGCAGGAGGGGGTGGGGAGCAGAGTTCTTCCCAATCCTCGCCCCATGGTACCAGTGCTGTGAAAATGCAAAACAGCTGGAGCTCGTTGGTGCTGATAATTACAGCTATAATGAGACAACAGAAAACTTATTCTAATTGACCCTTTTGGGGTGGAGGGGGAGGGACAAGGAGCCTCTTGTTTAGCTGCAGCTTTCTGCAGAGGTTGTGATACCCACCGAAATCTCTTCCTCTCCTCTGCCGGGCCTTAGCGCGGCCTCCGGGGTCTGTCTGTCTGTGGGTTTGGGGGTCTGTCTGTCTGGGCCTGGAGCTGCGTGGATGTATGTCGCATAGCAAGGAAGCCATTGGAGTGGTGCAGGGGTGTCTGTGCCCACACGTGATGTGCAAGGGTGTAAATGTGTGGAAGCAGGGATGTCCCTGTGTGTGGAGAGGGATTGTGTCCGGAATGCATGTAGGATCGGTGCATTTCTGCTCTGGGTGTATGGTGCATGGGCTTCTGGCATGTGCATGGATACCTGGGGTGTGCGTGTGTGTAGGTGTGGGTGGGCGTGTAGATGTGTGTTCTCATGAGGATCTGGGTGGGTTCTGGTTGGGGATGTGGGTTGGGTTCTGGTTAGGATCTGGATCAAGTTCAGTTTGGGATCTGGGTTGGGTTCTCATGAGGATCTGGGTGGGTTCTGGTTGGGGATATGGGTTGGGTTCTGGTTAGGATCTGGATCAAGTTCAGTTTGGGATCTGGGTTGGGTTCTCATGAGGATCTGGGTGGATTCTGGTTGTGATGTGGGTTGGGTTTGGGTGGGGACGTAGATTTCCCATACGCACTAGCAGGAGGGCAGTAAGTGGTAACTCAGCAGGTCTTTTCTAGCTACAGAGAGTCCGATCCACGCTAGGTGTGTTAACCCCGGGACACTATCCCATCTCCCCACCTTGCTCCCCCACACCTGATGGCATCACCTCTTCTCTGGGGCTTCTCCTGGACCTCAGCCGTCATGAACAATAACGAGCGACCCCACTTCCACCCCCTGCTCTGCAGGTATCAGCTCCGTAAAATTGTGGTGGACAGTGCGGCAGGGCCCTGGGGCAACTGCACCGTGGTCTTCCTGGGCTCCAACACCGGCACCGTCCTCAAGTTCCTGATCAACCCCAACATCAGTGCCAGCCCCTCGGCCGTCAGCGCCGGGAGCCAGAGCCTGCTCCTGGAGGAGTTCGAGACCTACCACCCCGGCAGGTAGGCACGGACACGGCCTAGGCACGGCTAGCGCTCTCGGAACAGGGGCGCCCAGGGGCTGGGAATGAAGTTAGGATGGAGGGGTTTGGGGAACATGCAGTGGGCTTTGGGGACCCAGAGGTGCCAATCAGAGAGCGGGAAATCCCCTGGGGATGGGCATGGGGTGAGCACCTGGGCAGATGGATCCGAGTCCCGGTGATGCTAAGGTGAGTCACTACGGCTTTCTCACAGCAGCAGGCAGCCTTGTCTGTGCCCACCTGGGGAAACTCTCCCCAACTACCTGGTGTTACACTCCTCAGCTCCTACTCGTGTGCACTGGCGCGCCCGGTCCCTTGCGTCTGGGCACCCGCAGCGCACCCCAGGGTACTGGCTTCATCTCAGTTCTGCCCTCTCCCCAGCGCAAGGCGTGTAGACGTGTCTGTAGCAATCCCAAAGTGAAGTGTATTGCACAGAGCTTGAGACAGAGGCTCAAATAGCAGCAAGTACAAGGATTTGGAAACGTAAGAAAAACCGAAAACCCAGTCTACAGTCTATACCTAGTAACAAGCAGCTTTCCTGTCTAGCAAGGTGTTTCTCACCCAAACAGTCAGTCCGTGCAGCGCTTGTCCAGCCCAGAAATGGATAAAATCTTGTGCCCATGGGCGGCGAGTTATATACACTCGTGGTGCCTGGGCTCCAGCAATATTCAGGGGCCCGGCTCCACCAATGTTTGGGGCCGGGTCTCTCCCGGGTGTCCCCCGGCCCCACTTGCTGCCCCCGCTCACCTCCCCCGGGCCCCGGAGCCTGCAGCTCACACTGACTCTGCTCTGCCGGCTCCCGGCATCAACTGCGGTCCGCTGCCGCAGGGTCCTCGTGCCCCCCATCCACTAATGGCAGGGCAGGCTGCCCTTACCCTGCCCTTCTGCTCTAGCCCTGAGCCTCTCCAACGCCCCAAACCCCTCAGCCCCAGCCAGAGCCCTCATCCCCCCGCACCCTAATCCTCTGCCCCAGCCCTGAGCCCGTGCCTGCATCATGAACCCCTCATCCTCAGCCCCACAGCCCTCACCCCACACCCCAACCCTCTGCCCTAGCCCTGAGCCCCCTCCCACACCCCAAACCCCTCATCCTCAGCCCCACAGCCCTCACCCCACACCTCAACCCTCTGCCCTAGCCCTGAGCCCCCTCCCACACCCCAAACCCCTCATCCTCAGCCCCACAGCCCTCACCCACACCCCAACCCTCTGCCCTAGCCCTGAGCCCCGCCCACACCCCAAACCCCTCATCCTCAGCCCCACAGCCCTCACCCCACACCTCAACCCTCTGCCCTAGCCCTGAGCCCCCTCCCACACCCCAAACCCCTCATCCTCAGCCCCACAGCCCTCACCCCTGCACCCCCTCCTGCCCCCAAACTCCCTCCCGGAGCCTGCACCCCTCATCCCCTCCTACGTCCCCACCCCCAGCCCAGAGCCTACACCCAAACTCCCTCCCGGAGCCTGCACCCCCTCCCACCCCCATACTCCCTCCCAGAGCCTGCACCCCTCATCCCCTCCTGCACCCCCTGCCCCAGCCCGGAGCCTGCACCCAGCACCCAAACTCCCTCCCAGAGCCTACACCTCAGACCCCCTCCCCCACCCAAACTCCCTCCCAGAGCCTGCACCCCAATCCCCAGCCCAGGGCCTGCAGCCCAGACCTCCTGCCCCCACCCAAACTCCCTCCCAGAGCCTTAGGCAGGTGTGGGGCAGAGTTGGGGGGGGCGGGTTCTGGGCACCACCACAATTTCTACAAACCTGCCACCCAGGCTTGTGCCCTCTCTTCTCCTGCAGTTACAGACTCTTGTCTCTTGCCCCGGGGGGTCCCCGAGTCCAAGACTTTTCTTGGGGTACTTGAGTCTCTGTAAATCCTCAGGCTGAGACAGTAAACTCAGGGCGGCTGATTCAGTCAGACAAGCTTCACTTCAGAGCTAATCTCCTCCCTGTTACATCTCTCTCCGACGATGTCCTCTCCCAACCTCTCGCCCTGACCATGGCGAGCGGCGAGTTCTTAGTTTTCGGCAGAGACCGCGCACGCCTGTGGTGAACGAGTGAGCCGATGGTGTGACACGAGCAGGTCTCTGTCACGGTCTCCCACGTCATTCTCAGGCCCTGGTGCAGAAGTTGGATTCCGAGGGGGTCCGATTCCTAGTGGCTCCCACACGCACTCGGAGTTCACCTAGGGTGACCAGACAGCAAGTGTGAAAAATCGGGACAGGCGGTGGCGGGTAATCGGAGCCTATATAAGACAAAGCCCCAAATATTGGGACTGTCCCTATGCAATCGGGACATCTGGTCACCCTACGTTCACGTTTCGTGCCCCTTCCCCTCCATGTCCACCCAACGCAGGGTGCGATCAGTCCCCGGGTCTCAAACGTCCCTGACAGCGACGCAGAGTGAATCCCTCCCCCCCCCATCGAGGGACACCCCCCCCCAATCTCCTGCAGCACAAAAGGACCTCGGTTTCCTTGCCTGACTTGGCACTTTCTCAGAGGTGGGGGCAGGAGCTTGGGGCTTTGGTTCTGTTCTCTGCCCGTTGGGAAGGATGCCAAAGGTCCCTCCGCCCCGTGCCCTCCTGGGGACCTGTCCCAGTCGCACGCTGGCCACTCCCCACAGTGGCAGCCCAGGGCCAGGGCGGGCGGGCTCTCCTCCGGGACGTGGGGCGGACTGAGATTTCCCCCGGGTCTGTCTGCAGGTGCGGCCGAGACAACGAGGACGAAAGGAGGCTCTTGGGCATGGAGCTGGACAAAGCCACGGGCTCCTTACTGCTGGCCTTCCCGCCGTGCGTGGTGAGGGTGCCCACTGCCCGATGCCAGCAGCACTCGGGCTGCATGAAGTGAGTTTCTCGCCCTCGGCTCTTGCCACCACAGCTCAGTGGCTTGGGGTGGTGAGTGGGCGGGGTTTGGGGTGGTGAGTGGGCGGGGTTTGGGGCGGTGAGTGGGCGGGGTTTGGGGCGGTGAGTGGGCGGGGTTTGGGCCGGTGAGTGGGCGGGGTTTGGGGTGGTGAGTGGGCGGGGTTTGGGGTTGTGGGCGGGGTTTCTGTCAAGTCCACCTGCCCCACAACAGACAAACTTCTCCCTGGTTTTGCATTGAAAGCCCTGAGAAGGTGGCGACATCACTTGTTTGGGGGTTCAGTCTGGCTATACCTTTCTCTTTGGGGTCGGGGCATGAACATAACAGCAGGGGCAGGAGAGGTTCAGACCCACCCTCCCGCAACGTGGGATCACCCTGGCTCTGCCCCAGAGCCTTTTCCCCAGCTCTGGGCCCCGCTGTCCCAGGACTGTGGTTCGGGGGGAGAGAGAGGGGTGAGTTCCCCTTGTCGGAGCCAAGCTGCCCCGCAAGTAATGCCACCTATCACAGGTGGTGAGGCCCGAGGGCCGGTGCCCACGTCCTCGCCCACCACATTCCCCTGCCTCATTATCAGAGCCCGAGACGCAATTACTCAGAACGTCTCGGCTTCATACCTGCCTCCTTAGGGAAGCTCCTGGCAAGTTAAAGCTCTGGCTGCTGGGAAGGGACTGAGCCCAGGGCAGTGTGGGATTTTTCCAGGACAACCACCACTGAAGAATCAACCAGATGTATGGGGGGAGAGGATTACTCCCGCCCTCCAGCTGCAGCCTTTGTCCATCAGCTCCCGGGCTCTGCTGCATGGGGTGGGCAACAGGGGGCCTCCGGGGTATTCTGGGCCCCTTCCCTGCCATCAGCTCCAGCTCAGTCGATGGCCAGCTGCCCACCTGAGCAGACGTGGCCTCCGTCCCCTGAAGCTGAGAGTCGATCAAGAGCTGAATGAAGCAGGGGACCCCATGTTAAAAATAGCGTGTGGTCCTTAGAGACGGGACCCTAACGCAGATGCACTAGGGCTCTGGATTGAGGTAACACGGGCGTTAATGCTGCCACCTCCTCCCTTGGGAGGGCTGGGCTGTGTAACGGAGCTTTTGGGAGGTAATTCTTTGTATGCGGCTGCATCTGGAGCCCTCCCCAGAGATCAGGGCCCCGCTGTGCCAGGCGCTGCACGTAGAGCGAGAGACAGTCCCTGCTCGTACGGGCTCACGGACAACACCAAAGGTGGGAAGGGAAACAGAGGAAGTGACTTGCCCCAGGTCCCCCAATAGCAGAGCTGGGACGAGAACCCAGGTGTCCTGAGATCCTGGCCAGCCCACGCTGCCTGTATACATGCCAGCCCGGATTCCTTCGTTATTAATAGTCAGTGCCCTGGATGCAGCCTTCTCACGAGTCACACCCAGGTTTACAAAGAGCCTGTGAACCAGGATCTTTGCCGTGTGACCTCGCTGGCTCCAAGGGGCCTACGCCAGGCATAGATTTGGCCCAGTAGGTGTGAAATTCCCCCGCTCAGTGAACTGTCCCACCCCGACTGCGGACCAGGCGCCCGCGATCCACCGTGCCGGGACGCGGACTTCTCTAACCAGCCCCTCTTTCCTGCCGGGTTTCAGGAACTGCCTCGGGAGCCGGGACCCCTACTGCGGCTGGACCCCCGAGGGCTCCTGCATCTTCCTGGAAACCAGCACCAGGTAATGCTGGCCAGCGAGGACCCCTCCAGGGCTGGGGATGGGGAGCCGCCTTGGTGGGAGTTGGCTGCTGCAGGTGATGCTGGGTGAACAGCCCTAGAGCCCGGGGAACTGTGCGGAGCTGGGGCAGCCCAGGCTGTGGGATGAGCCTCCACCTCTCTGCCCTGATACTCTGCCTCCACCCTGATCTGGAGGGGCCACCTCCCTGCGTCTTTGGCCTCTCTGCTGAGCCAGCCAGCCTGGGGCACCACTGATTGCGCAGGTGGGGTTTATGCTGCGACCCTACTAACAGCTGGGCTGAGAACCAGCAAACTCATCTCACACCCAAGCCCCGTCAGACGGTAACGGCGTGTGGTCCCCACCAGGCGGGGCAGGAATTCGGTGCCCAAGTGAGAGGTTTTGCCCGGAATTCTGCTGCCGAAAGGATCCTGGGATCTTCTTTCTCATGCAGCATCTCAGCCCTCTCCCTTCCGGAGACCCCGTGTCCCTGCCCCTTGCTAGGCGTCTGGGGATAAAGGAGAGATGCTCAGAGGCCAGCAGCCCCTCGGGGTGTACTGGGGAGTAGCTCCCTCCCGGGGTGCTCCATGGACATAGGGCTGGCCCAAGCCCCAGATTACGGAGAGGGGAGGGATTTGCCAATGGGGCCTATTTGTTATGCTTATAAGCACACAGGATCTTTTTAAGGGGAAAAGGCAATACGCCGTGTTCATTGAAGATACAACTAGCATATGTATTCAATCACACACACACACACACACACACACACACACACACACACACCCCGCCAGTTGATGTTATATTTACCAGTCCAGGTCAACCCAGTGGCCAGCTAGGTTGATCACCGGTAAGGAGGAGCCGGGTTCCGTCGCTCTTGACAGGCTGCTCCGGGGAAGTCTTGGCAGGACAAACCCAAAGTTTCATGGCAAGGCGCCCTGTTTGGATTGTGATTTTCCTTCATTGGGACCAACGAGTTTTGCACAAGCGCTTGTTTTCTTAAATTGTCCTTCTCCTTCTTTAGCACAGCTACTGATAGGTGCCTGTCTCATCTTTAGAGTCGTCAATCTGCCCTCCTCTGACATTTCACTAGGGGCGTGTTGCAGCCTCTTGGCGCCCTTGCGTCTGTCTCCGGTTCCTCCCCAGACCCACACTTCTCTTTTAACACACACACTTTTTATTCACACACAAAACAGAATTAATTTGCGCAGAACATTTGGAACAGGGACATCAAGTTGCAACGCAGAAGAAAACAATCCTGGCATTCTTGGACTTATTTTTTAAATGCTAAACCGACAACAAATGGGTGACCCTCAAAGGTCTGTCACTGCCTTGAAATCAGCACAGGCACAAATTCTGGGGCCCATTAGGTCATTCCGTTCTGCGATTCAAAAAGGGGGGCTGGCAGGATATGATCAAATCATACACCCCTACATTTAATACATGCTACATTCTTATTCTTTAGCCTTTATTCTAAATTATGTAAAATACAAACATAAAATCCTACTGCTACATATTGAGACCCGGAGCACTGATGGGGGACCATCCACCGAGCATCACCCATCCCCTGGGAGCACTGAGCCCTTTGTTCTGCTGCTGCGTGCCCGGCCCGAGCTGAGCACCCCCCCACCCTGGGGCATGTCATTTCCATTTGGCATCACTGGGGCAGGTGAGGGGGGTGGAGGATGGAATTCCCTCCTCCGCAGGAATCGGGCCAGGGCCCTGGGGCTGTCTCCTATCCCGGGATCTGTAATGACCAGACTCGGTTCCACGTGTCAGCTGCCATGGGGCCCCCCAGCAGCCCAGCCCAGAGCCCCTGTGGCACAGCGCCCCCTAGCACTACACTGGGGTCTGCCCTGACTGCAGGGGTGAAGTCAGCCCCCCTCCTATTCCCAACCCCCTCCTCGCCAACACTGTGCCCTGCATTGGCTCAGATGGGAGAGTGCCCGCCCCTTAGCACTCTGGGTTTGCTGGGTTTGGTTCCCGGCGCAGGAAGCCCAGAGCCAGCAATGAGCTGACCGCTGGCCTCTCTCAGCCTGGCATCCCCCCCCCACCCCCCCCCCGGGCAGCAGCCCGTTTCCTCCCTCTGACTGATCTCTTCCTTCCTTGTGGCCATCCTGCAGGGCTGTGTTCGAACAGGACATCGCCGGAGGCAGCACCTCGCACCTCGGGGAGTGTGAGGGTAAGGAGCTCCCATGCTCGCTGGCGGGGGGAGGGGGACGACTCACAGGGGAGGACAAGCAGCTGGTCTGGGCAGGGCACTGCTGTGGGGAAGCTCACACTGCCAGATCCCAGCTTGCACTGTGGTCCCGGTCTGAGCCATGCTCTGCCCGTCGGACTCTCTGCTTCCCGGGCGCACGGTGCCAACATGCCAGGCAGCCTGGCTCTGGCAGTGCCCGCTCCCCGCTCACCCGCTCCTCCTTCCCCCCAGGGCTGATAACCGAGAGCTTCGTGGAGGAGCCAGACGGGCTGGTCTCCGTGAATCTGCTGGTGATCTCCTCCGTGGCTGCCTTCGTCATCGGGGCGGTGATCTCCGGCTTCAGTGTGTGCTGGTTCATCGGGCACCGGGACCGCAAGGAGCTGGCGCGCCGCAAGGACAAAGAGAACATCCTGGCGCACAGCGAGTCGGTGGTGAGCGTCAGCCGGCTGGGCGAGCGCCGCGCCCGCGGGGGCCAGCCCGAGAACCTCCTGGCCCCGCTGATGCAGAACGGCTGGCCCAAGGGGCTCCTCAAGGTGAGCCAGCACGACCTGGACTCGGGGGTCCTGCCCACCCCCGAGCAGACCCCCCTACAGCAGAAGCGCTGCCCCAGCAACCTCAAGAACTGCAGCTGGGAGCAGAGCCACAACCTCATCAACGCCTCCATCCGCGAGCCGCCCTGCGCGGGCTCCTCCGTCATCCTGCTGCACTCCAGCCACGCCCAGGTGCCCCACCACCTCCGGGCCGGGCGCGTCATCCCCATCTGCCACTCCATGCTCATGGACCAAGAGCTGGAGGACGAGGCGAGCGACTCCTCCGTGGACATGCACTACCTGCCGGCGAGCGGGGCGCGGGAGCGGGGCGAGGGGCCGAGGGGCCACCAGCAGCCGCCCCCTTCCCACCGGCCCAGCTTGGGCAGGAGCTCCTGCGGCGAGTTCCCCGTCACGCCGCACGACAGCCCGGACCGGCGCCGGGTGGTGTCGGCGCCGAGCGGGGAGGCCGGGGACGGCAGCCACTGGAACCCTGACAAGCTGAATTTCAACAGCAACAACGCCGCCAGACAGGCGGCCGCCCACCTCAAGAGGAACCACACGTTCAACAGCGCGGAGAACCCGGGGGTGTACAGCCGGCCCGCCGGGCCCCCGCAGGCCCCCACGCTGGGCAGCCAGCACACCCTCACGGACCTCAGCCACCTCCTCAAGTACGGCATCGAGCGGACTCCCTCGGTCAAATAGGGGCCGGCCGGGGAGGGGGTGTGGTTTGCTTTTAGAGCCTCCTCTTCGGGGCGGGGTTTCAGCAGAGGGGGCGGAGCCTAGGGAGCCTCGCTCCCGTCCAGGGAGACACGCCCGAGACCCCAGGTGTCTCCAGCAAATGACTGTAGGGGGCGCCGGAGAGGAGCCGGTTGTGGGGAGGAGGGGGGGGGGTCTCTGCGTTTGCTCTGGCAGCTGGTGCTTCCTCACTGGACTCTTCTCCGTGAACCTGCCCCACTCGCTCCTTCTTTTCGGTGGCACCTAGGCAGGATTGGGGCCCCTCCAAGCAGGATTTCGGCATCGCCGTAGCTATAACGAAGCAGCGCGAGGGGGTGGAAGGCAGCTGGCTGGACAAGGCCCCGGTGACCCTGGGCCCCCTGCCCCGCCCGGCTCGTCACCTCCTCGTTTTTGTACTGTAAATGGTGGGGGGGGGGTGAGGTCTTCTTGCTCCTTGACACCCCCGGCGCCGAGCGGCCTCCCCCGGATCTCAGAGTTCTCAGCTCCCCTCTGTTCCCCCCGCCTGACACGGCCAGTGCCCAAAGTCCCCCTCTGCCTCTCGCTGGGAGGGCGCAGGGCCTGGGTACCCCTGGCAAGGGCTGGGCCCGTTCCGCCACTTGCGGTGGGCAGCACCCCTTCTGCCCCATGCTGGCAGGGATGAGACGGGTGCAGCGCCCCCTCTGCCCTGCTCTGTCGGGG
This sequence comes from Mauremys mutica, assembly GCF_020497125.1. Taxonomy (NCBI): domain Eukaryota; kingdom Metazoa; phylum Chordata; order Testudines; family Geoemydidae; genus Mauremys; species Mauremys mutica. The sequence continues at coordinate 8,143,283 of NC_059095.1, forward strand.
GGCAAGACCCCCTCTGTCTGTCCCAGGACAGGGCTTCTCTTGCGTGGTCAGGAAGGGCTGCGAATCCGGCCGGTTGGCTTCCCACTGGGATCTGGCGTGGTGCCAGTGGCCGCTCCACTGGTGGACCAGCAAAGAGAGGGGGGGACCCGCAGGAGTGTTTTCTTCCCGCCTGGCTGGGGCCGATCTGTCCCGGCTCCCCGATGGCTCGTCCGGCTGCCTCTCTGCAGACAGACCAGCACTTTACCCGTCACCCCTGCCGGGCAGATGCCAGCGGATGGCATTGGGCTGACACTGCAGCAAGGGTACCGCTACGCTCCCCAAAACCGCCCATCCTCCTTCCCTTTGGCATTTCCTGATACTGCCCTCCCCCCGCAGCTCCTCCGCAACCCTAACGAGGCGCCTCTGAACTGGCTGGTGAAACGGTTCCCGGCTGCCTCCCCACAGCCGCGCGGTGCCGCCGGTGGCTCCATCGCCCCCGTGCCTTGATGCAGTCGGTCACACGCCGCCCGATTCCAGCAGGAGCTGACTGCGGGGAGAGGGGGCAGAGGATTGGCACAACCGTAGCCTTGGGGAGTGGGGATTCCCCCGGGTAGACAGGAAGCGGGGGTGTCTGTCTCTGCAACAATAGGAAGCACAATCTTTTTGTCCTTGTTTTAAGCCTGTTTGGGGGCTGGTTTTCTACCACCCGCGAGGCGGGAAGGGGCCCCGGGTGTGCGGCTTGCTCTGGGGCGGCTCGGATTCCTTGGGGGCTTCCAGGATCGGATCTTGGCCTGTTTGTATTTTTATTTTATTGCGGGAGGGGGGGCGGCCTTTCTTTTTCTTTCCTTTCCTCTGTCACGAATTGCACAATCCCTCCAGCGTGGAGGCGTCTCTCGGGCCAGGGATCAGGAGCGTTTCCGGCTGTGGCAGGGCAGCGGGTGGGGCGTTGCCAGCAGATCTCCGCCCAGGGTCCCCCACCTCCACCCACCCGCAGCCAGGCGGGGAAGGGGCTCTCCGGGAAGTCTGGCTCCTGCCCCCCTCTCACTAAAGCACAGATTGGCGCCTAGCTGCTGGCTCCGATCCCGGGCACGGGGAGCGCGCGATAACGCGGGCACGCGTCGGCGTGTCTGTGTGCGCGCCTGGCGCTGCCCCCTGCGGGCACCCAGCCAGCCTTTCCGGGCCTGAGCTGCGATTTGCCGGGGTGCCTCCAGCTCTCATCTTCCCCGAGGTATTGGGGCTGGTTCTCGTCTACACTCGCTCCTGGTGGTGGCTAAGCCGGTGGAGCAGCTCCCTGGGCGGTGGGGACCAGTGAAGATTGCAGGGGATGGGGCTGGTTCAGATGGTCAACCCAATGCTCAGCTGCTTCTCCCAGCCTCGCTGGGGGTGCAGAGTCACCAGGGGGTGGGGGATTCACTTGCTCCCCAGGTACCCTGCACCCCACTCAGACCACAGAGCTGACAGGGACGGCTTCCCCCGCGGCATTTCGGCACGTCCCGCCACAAGCACAAAAGCCACTGAAACGAGGTGCCCAGCCCCCTTGGGGCCACAGGCTCTGGCTGGGGGTGGGAGCCGGGTTCCTGTCCTCTCCGGGCCTGTTAGCTGGAGCACTGGGTCCAGGGGCAGATCCTGCTGCTGGGTCCCCTCTGCCCACTGGGGCAGGCAGGGCCTGAGACCCAGAGCCCAGTGAAGAGGCTCTGCCTGGAGGCTGGACCCTCTGGCAGCGTGGGGCCAGGGCCAGGAAAGACACCTGAGGGAGGGGGTGACCGCCTGGGTGCTGGAGGGGGAGTGGAGGCAGGCAGCAGGATGTGCCCGCTGGGCTGCGAGAGGTAATCTGGAAGCAGCTGGCCCCCTTCCTCGAGCACAGAGCCGGCCTGCAGCCTGCCCCCAGCACGGCTCTCGCCTGGCACCGGCTTGGGGCTGGAGCTCCAGGCGAATGGGGGCTGCTGGGGGCTGGGCGAATCCGGCCACTTCCGTTAGGGGCCTGAATGGGAGCTGAGCTCTTGTGACAATCAGGCCAACAAGGCCTGCACCCCCGGGGGGGGCGGCGTATCCCACGCCCAGGCCACAGCCCCGTGGGTGCGGTGTATTCCACGCCCAGGCCGTGGCCCCGTGGGTGCGGTGTATTCCACGCCCAGGCTGCGGCCCCGTGGGGGGCGGCGTATCCCACGCCCAGGCCGTGGCCCCGTGGGGGCGGCGTATCCCACGCCCAGGCCGTGGCCCCGTGGGGGCGGCGTATCCCACGCCCAGGCCACGGCCCCGTGGGTGCGGTGTATTCCACGCCCAGGCTGCACCCCCGGGGGGGGCGGCATATCCCACGCCCAGGCCGTGGCCCCGTGGGTGCGGTGTATTCCACGCCCAGGCTGCGGCCCCGTGGGTGCGGTGTATTCCACGCCCAGGCCGTGGCCCCGTGGGGGCGGTGTATTCCACGCCCAGGCTGCGGCCCCGTGGGTGCGGTGTATTCCACGCCCAGGCTGCGGCCCCGTGGGTGCGGTGTATTCCACGCCCAGGCCGTGGCCCCGTGGGTGCGGTGTATTCCACGCCCAGGCTGCGGCCCCGTGGGTGCGGTGTATTCCACGCCCAGGCCGCGGCCCCGTGGGGGGCGGCGTATCCCACGCCCAGGCCGTGGCCCCGTGGGTGCGGCGTATCCCACGCCCAGGCCGTGGCCCCGTGGGGGCGGTGTATTCCACGCCCAGGCCGCGGCCCCGTGGGGGGCGGCGTATCCCACGCCCAGGCCGTGGCCCCGTGGGGGCGGCGTATCCCACGCCCAGGCCGTGGCCCCGTGGGGGCGGCGTATCCCACGCCCAGGCCGTGGCCCTGTCGGTGCGGCGTATCCCACGCCCAGGCCGTGGCCCTGTCGGTGCGGCGTATCCCACGCCCAGGCCGTGGCCCCGTGGGGGCGGCGTATCCCACGCCCAGGCCGTGGCCCCGTGGGGGCGGCGTATCCCACGCCCAGGCCGTGGCCCCGTGGGGGCGGTGTATTCCACGCCCAGGCCGCGGCCCCGTGGGGGCGGCGTATACCATGCACAGGCCACGGCCCCGTGGGGGCGGCGTATCCCAGGCCACGGCCCCGTGGGTGCGGTGTATTCCACGCCCAGGCTGCGGCCCCGTGGGTGTGGCGTATCCCACGCACAGGCCACGGCCCCGTGGGGGCGGCGTATCCCACGCCCAGGCCGTGGCCCCGTGGGGGCGGCGTATCCCACGCCCAGGCTGCCGGCCCGGTTAGCCTGCACCTGGACGGATCCTGCCCACACGCTGCCCAGGCCAGCTTAAAATGGCAGCCAAAGCTCTGGGAAGACGGTGACTGCTCAGCAGGGCTCCTGCCCGTCCCGCTGCGGAGCCTGGGTCCCGCTGGCCAGGCCCCCCTGCTTTCCCAAGGGAGGCTGGGGGGGCCGGGTCCCCGCCCTGGGGAGTTTGACGAGGGAGCAGAGCCAGGCCTGGGGGAAGAGGGGCGGGGACCGTGGTGCCGCGGAGGGGGACAGGACAGCTGTGATGGGCTCCGCGGAAAGGGGCGGGCGTCTCTAACTGCCCCCGGGGGGAGCCGGGCCTGCAGGCCGCCCGCTCCCCACCACTGTAAATAAGGTGTGCGAGGCATGCGGCCCTCAAGGAGCCGACCCACTGCCAAGCGAGTGGGCCAGGACGATGCCAGTTCTCTTGTGACCTGTGCCCCCCTGTGACCTTCCTCCTTTTAACCTGTGCAGGCCATGCATGCTGCAGCCGTAAACTCTTCTCTGTATAACTCGGGAGTTCCCCCTGCCAATAAAGTTCTGTTTACAAGACTGGACACCCCCGGCCCCCCTCCAGCGTCGCTGTCTTTTCTCGCTTTCGTTTGCCCCGGGGCTTCCCCAAGGGTGGGAGGACGGGAATCCACAAAGAACCAGGCTGTGGCGTATCCAGCTCTGGGACGAATCCAGTGGGAAATGCCCCTGGCACCCAGGGCTGCCGCCTGTGCCAGCTTGACTGCCATGGCCAGTGGGCTGAGATCTGCTGTGACTTAAAGGCAGTTTGCAGTGCAGTAGCTGAGAGCAGCAACTGAAGGACCGAACGCAGGGCCGGGGGGAGATCCCCACCCTGTGGTGCCCCATCCAGATGGAAGATCCCACCCACAGAGCAAGGGCCAACTTCCCCTACCACCGTCACTAGGGGCCAGCGTGTCTCCTTCAGGCTTCAGCTTCTCCATGGGCAGCCAGTCATGCTGGTGGCCCATCTCCCGACCAGCTGGACTCAGGGCAGCTGGCTCAGTCCATGTGAGCCCCAGAGCGACCTCAGTATTGGATGGCTGGTTGCTTGCTGTTCACCCAGAGGGGGTGCAAGCCACACCCAGCCCTGCGCACTTAACCCTGGCTCCAGATAGGCTCACCGGCAAACGGCCCAGGGGAAGGAGATGGATTTCAGGCCTGCCTCTGCCACATACCAGCTGCGGGTCCTTGGTCAAGTCACTTCTGCCCAGAACGCCAAAGGAAGTTAGGCAGCGAAAGTCCTTTGGGAATCTGGGCCATCCTGGCCCTGAGCCTGTGAAAGAAGGATAGAGACTCTCGCAAGGGCTTGGCGCTGGCTGGCTGGCAAGTGTCTGGGTCGGAGCTGAGTGATAGGAATGACCATAATCATCTCCCCTAAGGGCAGAATGGCCTGGATCGCACCAGCGGAGCCAGCTTGAAAGCTACGGCTCAGATCCCACAACCCTCGCTCGCGGCAACGTTCCCAGCCCCATGGAGCTCCCCGGGGTCTGGGTGTGTGTCCGCTCACCAGCTGCCTGAGGGGTGCTCAGTCTCCAGACACAAAGACTCCTGCTTTACTGAGCTCCGTGGGAGCCGGGTGCCTAACTCCCTCAGGCTGCCTGGACGAGCTCAGCCCAGCTCATGGTGCCGTGTGACTAGAGACCCCGTGTGCTCCCGCCTGGTGCCGTGGGTAAGAGCGTCAGGAGACGACCGCAGCAGGTAAAGGCTAAGGAGCCGAGGCTGGAAGCACCAAAATCTGCTAGCTAATGTCAGTGCGGTTAGGCCCAAAGGGACCGTTATGAGCATCCCACCTGATCCCCTGCACAGCAGGGCCGCCCGGGGGGGGGGGCAGGGGGCAATTTGCCCCGGGTCCCACAGGGGCCCCCACGAGAATATCGTATTCTAGAGTATTGCAACTTTTTTTTAATGGACGGGGGGCCCCGAAATTGCTTTGCCCCAGGCCTCCTGAATCCTCTGGGCGGCCCTGCTGCACGGCACAGGCCAGACCCCTTCCCTGGGGAGCCCTGCGCTCAGCCCGGAGCGAGCACGTGTGGCTGGTTGGTCAGGATGCCGGTTTGGTGACAACCGGGCGGTTTTGGCAATGCCAGCAGCTCAGGTAAGCCGGCCTTTTCAAAGCGCCTGCTAATGCAAAGGCACCGGCTCCGCTACAGGCAGAGGAGAGGGCTAGTGCCGAGTTGGGGCTGTTATTTTTCAGGCCAGCACTGCACACAAATGACAGGACAGCCCGTTTTTACAGGGCCTGGCTGCGGCTGGATTATTTCGCCCTTCCAGTCGAAACCTTTAATATGAAAAAGAGCTGGCCCATGTTATAAGCACAGTGATGCGCTCTGGCTGGGCGGTCACCTACGCAGTGCCTCCAGGAGGTAGTGAGGTCTAGTGGAGAGAGCACCGGGCTGGGAGCCGTGTCACCTGTGCCTGACCCTGCCATTGACCTGCTGCGCACGGCCCTTCCTCACGTGGTGCGTTTGCTTCTCACCCCTGGACTCTCTTGGCTGTTTAGACTCTGGAGCAGGGACCAGCTCTCACTATGGTCTGTACAGCACCTAGCACAACGGGGGCTTGAGTTTGTCTGGGGCCGCTAGGCGGTACTGCCATACAACGCATAGCAAACACTAGCCGCCAGTACGTGGCTAGTGGCCAGCACACCCGAGGTGTGCACATAATGGCTGGTGAATACACACCCTAGCTGGCCCGTCTTGCTGCCTATGGGCCTCGGCCTGCGTTTGCTAAGGCATGACATAAAACAAATGCATTGTCAGGCGCTTTCTCAGCCTCTGTGCCCACAGGCCTTGCGTTCCTTGCCTCTGAAATGCAGCCACCTCTGTGGTGGAGCACAACAGCTCCCAGCAACGCCACAGCCCAGGAGGCGCCGTGGTGTGTGTAGGCCTGGCAGACTTTGCGTTTGATTTTTTTTCTAATTGCGACAGATAATATTGATGTTTCTTTTGAAGCGGGTTTTTTTATCCATGTAAATGGTCACAGCTGTGTAAAATTATGAATTTTAAGCATTTTGTTTTCCATCGCGTGAAATGTTCACAGTTGTGGGCAATCACGGGCGAAGGAGTCGGACAATCATTGTTTAAGGCCTGTAGATCGTCAGCCCCACAAAGTTAAAGCGACCTAAATAGCCGCCCCTGTGGCCAGCGTTACGACACGGTTCATACACATAAAGGTGGCCCCCCCCATAAGGTGTCAGACTCCATTTTCCCAGCTCTCCCTTTCAATTATCATCGTCAGTGCTTGTGTGTCCTGTGAAATCCATGTTTACTGCCATTGACCGATAAAACCCTCAGCCTGCCAAGCCTAGGCAGGGGAGCTCAAACTGCACCAGCAGGCACGATGTAATTACCGACGCTGGAACTGGGCCAGGACACTGGGGTTAACGTGCCTGTTTTTACAAAAGGTGACGGAGGAGCTTTCATGACCACAGATGTTCAGGACCTTGGGTTTTTTTAGGCCTCATCCCTGAGAGAACATTTCCAGCTGCAGAGAGCCTCCTGGCCTCGTTAACTCAGCGCCAACGCAGCGAGTACAGCACGACTTACCAGACTCCCACCACTGTCTCCTGTAGCGTGCTCGGCGGTCTGCCTGCTAAATGCTGGCCAGGCCTGACCCTGCTTAGTATGGGAAAGACCGAGGAGCACAGAGCCGGAGGGGTTATGACTCATTTGAAGGTAAGCACCGCAGTCCCTGAATGAAGCCTAAGCTTAGACAAAGAGGCTGTGTGATTGTGCAGAGGTGTGTCTGGGGGGGTGCATGTGGGGGTACGAATGTCCGTGTGTGTCCACGTGTGTGTTTACACGAGTGCATGCCTGTGTGTGCACACGTGTGACTTGCATGTTGGGTTGTGTGCATATGTGTGTGAATGCATATGTGGCTACGTACAGCTCCCCGTGGTTCAATCCAACGCTGGCTGTGTCTGTATGAGCAGCAGCCAACGGGTCTGGAGGGAGCATTCTCCGTAAGGGTGACCCCGGGGCAGGAGGTCTAGGGACCGGTCCCACCCAATAAGGCTCAGCGTGGCGGATGGAACGGGGTTAATTTCACCCTCACAGCACAAGACTGAACCTGACCGGTGCCGACATAACCCACAAGCCACATCCGCTTCCGCCGTCTGACCCCATCGGCCCCCCCAAGACATGGAAAACGCCCAGCGCAGGGGAAGCGATTTGCCTGCGTGAGAGGCTTTAGCAGAGCGTTTGCGTCAATCTGGCAGCCAGGGTGAGCCTGAAAACAGAACTGGTGGGGAAACATATTCCCCCATTCAGCCTGCACGCCGGGGCAGGCCAGCCACATGCAAATGGAGCCCTGGGCGCGTAGGGACGTGACCACAGCCCCAGCCTTTCCGGCATCGCCAGCACCTGCACAGGGGCAGATGTCAGCTCGGCCCTGGCTGGCTGATGCCTCGATCGGCCACGCGAGGCAGCCTTACAAAGGGCCTCGCACGCCAGAGGCCTCCTGGCACGTGTGGGGAAAAGACAAAACGGGGGCTTTTTCAGCAAAGCCACCAAGCCCACCTTGGTATTGTAGAGCCAGTGGGTCTGATCTGGCTCCCACTGCTCCAGCTGGGAGCCCGGAGTAACTCGGGGCAGGCTAAGGAGGGACTCTAGGGTGAAAGGGGTGTAAACAAGATCAGAATCAGGCCCAGCTAAAGGGAACATGGTCCAGCTCACGCTCCCCCAGACCCCATAAGAGTCTATATTAGCCTCCTCCTTCAAACTCACCTGCCTATCTTGGGTACTTTTATGGAGCCCGTCATTGTAGCATCTGGGCAGCTCACAGTCTGTATCGACCCTCACAAAGGTAAGTGACTCACCCAAGGTCACACAGGGAGCCTGTGGCAGAGGGAATTGAACTTTGGTCTCTGAGAGCAAAGGCTAGTGGCACCGTCTCTCTCTGCCAGCCTGTTTAACAGGAGCAAAATCTAGGCACAATTAAAAGGCCCCTGAGCTAAGTCAATCGGCCGCGTTGCCTAGTGGGTACAGCCCTGGCCTAGTACTCAAAAGACTTGGGTTCTAGTCCTGGTTCTGTCGCTGGCCTGCAGGTGACCGTGAGCAAGCCATTTCCCTGCTTAGTGCCTCAGTTTCCCCATCTGTAAAATGGGGATAATGCCCCTGAAGTGCTTTGAGATCTGCAAGTGGAAAAGTAGGTGCTAATTCCTAGTATTATTTCCATTGACTCCAATGGGCTCTGGATTAGGCCCTAAATGCAGCCAGGACAAAGCCCCACATGCAGCACGATACATACAGGAGCTGGAAACTCTTTCTCGGCCATGGCTGCAGAGCAGAACTAGGGCATTTCTCGCTACCGATCAATATCATCAAAGCGACACTGAGCTGCTAGACTCATCTTATAAGCGCTACATGCTCCTTCCACCACAAAGCAGAAGATCAAAGGCGGAAATTCCTGAAAAACACACTTCACTCGCATGCAACGTTGCTCCCTGTCTTAAATAACACTGAAGCTAGGACCTGAACAGTCCCAGGGAGAAACGGAGAATGTTCAAATGCGCCGCCCGAGCCCTAAAAACGGCCACCAGAACCCAGCCTCCGGGAAAAGCAGATTAAACCCACGGAGAGGCTGGATTGCTATAGATCCCTGCACCGATAGTTTGCTCTAGCAGATTGGCTGGCTGACGTGAACTAGCCAGCCCAGAGGCAGCGAAGCAAGCTGGGAAGTCAGCCTGGGAGGTGTAAGATCCACCATAACCCAGTAAGGAATGATTTGTCGAACTAAGGGCTCTCCCGTGCCAAAGTAGGAAATACAGAGGCAGCAGGGTTCTGGGAGATGTGCAAGAGGAGGCAGAACTGGTTTCCTGATATGGGGCTGCCGGCCAACGGATTAGAAGTGAACAATCCGCCCACACAGACATAGCCTGGAAAGCGCTGCAAGAGCAAAGGCCTCGCCTGCAAACAGAGGGGATGGAGATTTGGCAGCCCCCTGTCATGCCAGTAAAGTTTATTGAATGTAATTGATGTGAAATTGACTATGTTACTGCAAACCGGCATGCACTCACCTTGCTATGTTTGTGTGTGTGTGTGTGTGTGTGCATGCATTCACATCCATTCACAGTATGAAACCGAACCACAATACATTTCTAAGTGATAGACAGGAACACAATTTATTTTACACACATCATAGCTAATCCGTGGAACTCCATGCCACAAGAGCACACTGAGACCAAGAGCTTATTAGGAAACAATCAAGGATTAGACATTTATATGGGCAATGAGAGCATCTGCAGACATAGCAGGGAAGATTTAAAAGGTGCATTAAGGGATATAAACCCTCATGCTTCAGGGCAAAACCCAAACCCCTCACTGATGGGGTCAGGAAGGAACTTCCCTGATGGGTAGGTTACTCTGTAATTATGCCTTATGGGGATTCTGAGGCATGTAACACCAGCTGCTCCTGGAGCCAGAACACAGATCTCAACGCACTGATGGGCTGGTTGGCCCTGACAGCTCCTGCGTTCCTAGTGATCACGTTACATTTTCAGGGCTACCTTCCCAAGGAAAAGGGCTGGGACCTTAGACTAAACTTTCCAAGCTTGGGATTTAAAACTCGGCCTTTGGCTCCGTAATTAGGCACTTTCACAAGCACACTTAGATGCCTAAAACTGGATGAAAGGGCCCAACTCCAGGCTCATTTGGAAACCACTGGCCTCTGTGAACTCCACGGAAAGCTGAGCATCCTTAGCATGGCTAAGTCCCTTGAGCGATGTGAGGGCCATGCTAACGTGTGGGGGGCCTTGCGCCGGGTGGGGGCTGCCTTTGTTCCGACGGCGGTGGGCTGTGTTTGTTTTAGTGGGGGCTTGCCGGTGACGGTAGGGCAGCGCAGCACAGGGAGAGCGTGTGGGGGCGAGTGTGTCTGGGCTAGTGTCTGCACCGATGGCAGGGCTCCCCGGTGACATCGCACATAGGGGCACGCACAGGGGAGGTCATACACGTGGTGGGATGGGCGACAGCAGGAGACCAGATAGGGGGGGCCAGAAAAACCCTTCCCACAACAGCGAAGGCGACAGGATGACTTGTAACCATTTCCCATGGCCAGACAACGCCCGGCGGGGAGACGAAAAGAGAAGATTAGGGCGTTGGGGGCGAGGGTGGATTAACGGCATCTGAATCGAGGCGCGGTGGCCAGCAGTGACAGCGTACTCTAGAGACAAATGTAATCGGCTCTTCATTTTTGTACTTGCCAGGCCGGCAATGAGCGCTACAGAAAAGCGATAGCTAGCCAGACAGCTAGGCCAGAGATCTGAGAGCGAGCCGAACGGAGCCAGCGAGAGACACAGCACGTGAACCAGCTAGCAAGAGCGGGCGACGCTAGGTGGAGGGCGAGCGCGAGCATTAGCAGCCCGGCCGAACCAGAAACTGAGCTCCGAGAGCGGCTCGAGTTTTTTTAGGCAACAAATTAGCAGGTTGCAGGCGGAACGAGGCGCAAGGAGAAAGCCACAGCCCCCTTCGCGCACACGCACATGCTCCTTTAACGGGGCGGGGGCAGAGCGGACGATAAATGACCCAGTGGGGCAGCTCTGAGCTGGCACTAACAGATGGTGAGAAATAACACAAACTAATATATGCAGCGCGGCAGGCTGGGGTTTAATAAAAACCTTCTCGGAATCTGCCTGCTCCCTGCCTCTCGCTCGCTTCATGAATTCCTTCAGTGTCCAATTTGCAGCCGCCGCCTGCCACGACTCATTAGAAAACAGCGACGCTAGCCTGGGTTTTACTGCCTGCAGCAGCCAACGCGGAAGCAGCCGGCTTCACCTGCAGAACCCGGGCGGGCGTGGGAAGAGGCTCGGCCCGCCCCTGGCTCGGCTGGGCCGATGCTCCGCTGGGCACGGGGGTAGCGGTTGCCACACCATTGGCGCTGGCCCTGCCTGCTGATCGTTTCCGGGGAGAGGGAGGCGTCTGGACGCTGGCAAACAGGCGGGGGCCCCCTCCTGGGGCTCGAGCAAGCCGGGGCGAGGCTGGATGTTAGTGAAATGTACGTGCAGGCTAGAAACATGCAGCACGGGCTCCGAAGCGGAGGGGTGCGAAGGACGGACCCTCAGGGAGTCAGGCACCTTGCCTCAGTACTGGGCAGGAGCCGCGGGAATCCACCCTAAAGACGCCTGGAGCCCCAGGCTCCAGCCAGGCCTGCGGCAGCAGCCGCCCAAGGATAAATTTGGGGTGAGTCTGAGCCAGCTTCCCAGCAGGCCTGGGCCAGGTAGACTGTGGTCCTGTTCCCAGGACATGCAAGTTCTTCCTCAGGGTCTGCTACCCCCGAGGGAGCCGCTGGCCATGACGGTGCATCTCAGAGATCACCTGCCTCCCAGGCCTGCCACCCTGCCCCCTCCAACGAGGCCTATCAGTGACCCCTATGGCCCTGGAGCCAGCCCCCCCAGCCCCCGACACACACACACACACACACACACACAGCCCCCAGGTCTCTGAGCCGAGCCAGGCGCCTCCAGGCTGCCCAGTGGCGCTGTCGCCACCTACAGGCCGCAAGCGACGCAGCCTTGGGCCCCTCTGCACCTCGGAGCGAAGCCGTGGACAGGGCCTGGGTCGCGCGCCTGCGCTGGGCGCCGTCCGTGGCCGTTGCTCAGGATCGGGCCCCGCGCGGCCCCAGAATCGCTGCCCTGGGCCAGCCCCTGACCCAGCAGGCACATGGCAGCGCAGACCAGCTCCCTCGGCTAACACTCCCCTCCCCAGAACCGCCCGCTGACCTCCCCCAGCAGCCGCATACGTCTCGTGCGCAGCCGGGCAGCCGCCCGTCTCGGCAGAGGCTTTCCGAGGCCCCCCGGGGCCCACGCTGGCAGGGAGGGAGCCCCGCCTGGCCCTGGCAGCCGCACAGCACCTGCGATGCTGCGGGCACGAGGCGCCCGCGTAATGACCCGTTCGAAAGCGGCCGTAAGAGCCCCTCTTACCCAGCTGCTTGTGGTGAGGGCATTCGCTGAGGCTTCCGGGCAGACCTCGACATCCGCGTTGCTCCAGCTCACCCCGGCCAGCCTCGCTGCCAGCCGCGTGCAACGGCCTCCATTAAAGCAGCCGGTGCCACGTGGCTCCTGTCTGGAGCATGCCCGGCCCGGCCCGGCCCGCTGCTCCGGCTTGTCTGCGCCTGGGGGGCGCTGCTCCGGGAAAGGGGCCGAGCCCTGCTCCGGCCCTGCTGAGAGGCCGGCAGCCCGGCTACCCTAGCTGAGCCCTGGGCAAAGGGGCCAGGCTGCTGGGGGGGGTGAACGCACAGGGCCGCAGCGCAGGGTTTCGCACGCGGGGGATAGCGCAGGGATTGAGCAGACGGTTGGTCTGGTGGCCAAGGCGCGTGAGTGGAGAGGTCAGTTCAGTTCCCACCTCTGCCTCAGACGCCCTGGGGTAAATCGCTGACGCTCTCTGGGGCTCAGCCCCCCGTGCCAGGGGATAATACAGCTTCCTACGCCCCACCCCGGTGGCTGCTCAGAGGGGAAGCCCTTGGGGCAGGGGCCATCTCGCTATGGGGCTGTGCTGCTCCTGGCGCTGAGCTCGGCCGGAGGCTCTAGCTGCTCTAACAATAAGCAAGACTGGGGGTTGCACCCCTCAGGCGTCTCCCAGCAATGGAGAGAGATGGGGCTAACCCACAGGCGCCAACTTTTCAATGTGCTGTGGTGGGGGACTCGACCCCCAGCTCTGCCCCAGGCCCTACCCCCTCTACCCCTTCCCCCAAGGCCCCGTCCCGTTCTACCCCCTCCCCTGAGCTCGCCATGTCCTCACTCCTCCCCAGAGCCTCCTGCACGGCGCGAAACAGCTGATTGCGGCGGGCGGGAGGCACTGCGGGGACAGGACCCACCGGTTTTTTCGCCCGTGGGTGCTCCAGCCCCACCTCCGGTCTAACCCCCGCTGGAAAAGCTCAGGCTGGAGGCAGAACTTGGTGACTGCTGCTCAGCGGGGCCAGCGTGCGGCAGTCCCCTGCCGTCACTGGAGCAACGTGCGCTACCCGGGGACCCAAGCCGCTTGCTCTGTAATGGCCCGAGGCCAGTAAAGGGAAGTTCCCTTTTCCCGCTCTGGGCCTGCTCTCCCTGCATGTAGCCAACCACTTCCCGGCCCTCCGGGAGCCCAGCCATCTCCGCGTGCACCTCCCAGATGACCTGGGCCCCCGCCTTGCAGCATCCCACTCCCGGGCTGCAAGCCCAGTGCCAGGGCAGGGGTGAGCCCACCCCCTCGGGGCACAGAGACCGGCACCATTCAGAGCTGACACAGCCGTGAACCCAGCCTGGGACTGAGCCTCCCCCATGGCCCTGCAGCAGCGCAAAGCCCCCGCCCCCGGCCCTGCTGTGCCAATATCCCACCATCCATGTCACTGCAACAGTGATAACGCTCCCTGCGGCGCTGCAGTGGGGCTCATCACCCCACCTACTTGGGATTCTTTAGGCACAGGGGATATAAATAACCCAGACTAAAAACCTAAAGTGCAACAGCAGCTCCGGGGGTGTGTGAGCAGAGCAGGGCTGCGCACACACAATCGCGTGCACACAGACCCACTGGCTAACACACACGTGCACGCACAGCCACTCACTAGCATGCACAAAGGCTCACACAGACACGCTAACGTACAATTGCACGCAGCCACACTCGCGAACACACTCACACATGCTAACAGGCAGAACTGCTCACTCAGCTACTCGCTCACATGCACAAGCGCGTGCGGACACACCGACATGCACACTCGTGTGCACAGCACACTCACACTCATCAGTATGCTGCTAGGCACACACCTGTATGCCCAGACTTATACGAACATTCACACAGCTACATCCCCACACAGGTGTGCACACATGCTTACACTAGCCTACCACATCATGCACACTGACATGCTCACACTCACACACATATGTGCACACATGCTTACACTAGCATACTGACATGCTCACACTCACATACACATGCACACATGCTTACACTAGCATACCCACATTGTGCACACCAACATGCTCACACTCACATACACATGCACACATGCTTACACGAGCATACCTATGTTGTGCACACCAACATGCTCACACTAACACATCTATGTGCCTGTGTGTGGCCAGCCACACGCAGAGCTACACAAACACACCCTCATTGCCAGACACGCACACTCACCGTGTGAAAACAAAGCCAACCAGTGGGGGCTGCATGTCATTTGAATCTGCTTCCTCCTTGGTTTTGCACTAATGGAATTCATGCCGGGCTCGAGCTTTTGAATTTGTGAGCATGCACCGGGATTGCAGTTCTCCAACCGGCCCGTGACTCCCGTGCGCGCAGGCAGGGGATGGGTGCAAGGAGCTGAGGCAGAGGAGGATTGGAAGGGGATGCCCTGGCTGGCAAATGGAGATTGCTCCCCCGGAAGCCAGCCACGGGATGGACACGATGACTCTGAACTAGGGAATCCAACGCGTGGGATGGTCAAGCAGCCGCAGCTGCAGATCATCCAGAGTCCAGGGGCCTGGCTGGGCTCCAGGAGCCTCTCCCAGGGTCTGCGGGGTGGCCAAGCGCACTGAGCTATTTGCTGCTTTGCAGCTGCCGAAGCTGGGAATTGCCAGGGTGGCTAAAAGGCCACCGCTGCTCCGCGCCCTCTCAGCCAAGCGCTGGAGCAGCGTCCATGGTGCAGCCTGAACCCCACCGGGCATCCGGCCCAGGCGGGCTTACGGCAGGGCTGCTGAGCCCCTCCGCGTGTTTCTTTGGCCTCCTTGGAGCAGGCTGGCAGCGCCTGCCCACACCACCTGCCTGGGCACCCATTTGCCGGGGCCGGTCCCAGGCGGGAGAGTCTCCAGGAGCTTGGCTCGTGGACATGTCAGGCCTCCAGAATTCAGTGCGAGAGAGATCAGGCCACCGCTCAAACAGCTGCGGCTCGGGGGCTTCGGCTGGGCCCGCTACGCTCCGAGGGCTCTCCTGCAGCCAGCCTGGGAGCAGGATGGGGAAGGTGGGAGGCGGGGGAGGAGCTGAGAGAGGGGGTGAAGCACAGGAAGGTGGGGGACGGGGATCATGTTGGGGGGGCTGGCCGAGGAGATGGTGGAGACTGGAAGATACGGGAGGTTGGAGGATGGGAAGGGGAGCTGGAGAGAGTAGGTGGGGGTGGGACGGGAGGTGTCAGGGGTTGGGGTGAGTGGTGGGTTGGGAGGGGAGGTGGGTTAGGGAATAGGAGGGGGGTTGGGAGGGGACGTGTCAGTGCTTGGGGGTAGGTGGGCGGTTGGGAGGGGAGGTGGTGTGGTTGGTGGTAGGTGGGGGGTTGGGAGGGGAGGTGTCAGGGGTTGGGGTAGGAGGGAGTTGGGAGGGGAGGTCTCGGTGCTTGGGGGTGGGAGGGGGTGGGAGGGGAGGTCTCAGGGGTTAGGGAATAGGGAGAGGAGGTCTCAGTGGTTGGGGGGTAGGTGGGCGTGGGAGGGGAGGTCTCGGTGGTTGGGGGGTGGGGGAGTAGGAGGGGAGGTCTCGGTGGTTGGGGGGTGGTAGGGGAGATGTCAGGGGTTGGGGAAGGAGGGAGTTGGGAGGGGAGGTCTCGGTGGTTGGGGGGTAGGTGGGGGTGGGAGGGGAGGTGTCAGTGGTTGGGGGTTGGGGGAGTAGGAGGGGAGGTCTCGGTGGTTGGGGGGTGGTAGGGGAGATGTCAGGGGTTGGGGAAGGAGGGAGTTGGGAGGGGAGGTCTCGGTGCTTGGGGGTAGGTGGGGGTGGGAAGGGAGAGGTCGGTGGTTGGGGGGTGGGGCAGTAGGAGGGGAGGTCTCGGTGGTTGGGGGAGTGGGAGGAGAGATGTCAGGGGTTGGGGAAGGAGGGAGTTGGGAGGGGAGGTCTCAGTGGTTGGGGGTAGGTGGGGGTGGGAAGGGAGGGGTCAGTGGTAGGGGGGTGGGGGAGTAGGAGGGGAGGTCTCGGTGGTTGGGGGGTGGTCGGGGCGATGTCAGGGGTTGGGGGTGGAGGGAGTTGGGAGGGGAGGTCTCGGTGCTTGGGGGTGGGAGGGGTGGGAGGGGAGGTCTCAGGGGTTAGGGAATAGGGAGAGGAGGTCTCAGTGGTTGGGGGTAGGTGGGCGTGGGAGGGGAGGTCTCGGTGGTTGGGGGGTGGTAAGGGAGATGTCAGGGGTTGGGGTAGGAGGGAGTTGGGAGGGAAGGTCTCGGTGGTTGGGGGGTAGGTGGGCGTGGGAGGGAAGGTCTCGATGGTTGGGGGGTGGGAGGGGAGGTAACAGGGGTTGGGGAAGGAGGGAGTTGGGAGGGGAGTTATCGGTTGTTGGGGGGTAGGGGGGGGTGGGAAGGGAGGGTCAGTGGTTGGGGGGTGGGGCAGTAGGAGGGGAGGTCTCGGTGGTTGGGGGAGTGGGAGGGGAGATGTCAGGGGTTGGGGAAGGAGGGAGTTGGGAGGGGAGGTCACAGTGGTTGGGGTTAGGTGGCGGTGGGAAGGGAGGGGTCAGTGGTTGGGGGGTGGGGGAGTGGGAGGGGAGGTCTCGGTGGTTGGGGGGTAGGTGGGGGTGGGAGGGGAGGTGTCAGTGGTTGGGGGGTGGGGGAGTAGGAGGGGAGGTCTCGGTGTTTGGGGGAGTGGGAGGGGAGGTGTCAGGGGTTGGGGAAGGAGGGAGTTGGGAGGGGAGGTCTCGGTGGTTGGGGGTAGGTGGGGGTGGGAAGGGAGGGGTCGGTGGTTGGGGGGTGGGGCAGTAGGAGGGGAGGTCTCGGTGGTTGGGGGAGTGGGAGGGGAGATGTCAGGGGTTGGGGAAGGAGGGAGTTGGGAGGGGAGGTCTCAGTGGTTGGGGGTAGGTGGGGGTGGGAAGGGAGGGGTCAGTGGTTGGGGGGTGGGGGAGTAGGAGGGGAGGTCTCGGTGGTTGGGGGGTGGTAGGGGAGATGTCAGGGGTTGGGGAAGGAGGGAGTTGGGAGGGGAGGTCTCGGTGCTTGGGGGTGGGAGGGGTGGGAGGGGAGGTCTCAGGGGTTAGGGAATAGGGAGAGGAGGTCTCAGTGGTTGGGGGTAGGTGGGCGTGGGAGGGGAGGTCTCGGTGGTTGGGGGGTGGTAGGGGACATGTCAGGGGTTGGGGTAGGAGGGAGTTGGGAGGGAAGGTCTCGGTGGTTGGGGGGTAGGTGGGCGTGGGAGGGAAGGTCTCGGTGGTTGGGGGGTGGGAGGGGAGGTGTCAGGGGTTGGGGAAGGAGGGAGTTGGGAGGGGAGGTCTCGGTGGTTGGGGGGTAGGTGGGGGTGGGAAGGGAGGGGTCGGTGGTTGGGGGGTGGGGCAGTAGGAGGGGAGGTCTCGGTGGTTGGGGGAGTGGGAGGGGAGATGTCAGGGGTTGGGGAAGGAGGGAGTTGGGAGGGGAGGTCTCAGTGGTTGGGGGGTAGGTGGGGGTGGGAAGGGAGGGGTCAGTGGTTGGGGGGTGGGGGAGTAGGAGGGGAGGTCTCGGTGGTTGGGGGAGTGGGAGGGGAGGTGTCAGGGGTTGGGGGTAGGTGGGCGTGGGAGGGGAGGTCTCGGTGGTTGGGGGGTTGGGAGGGGAGGTGTCAGGGGTTGGGGAAGGAGGGAGTTGGGAGGGGAGGTCTCGGTGGTTGGGGGGTAGGTGGGGGTGGGAAGGGAGGGGTCAGTGGTTGGGGGGGTGGGGGAGTGGGTGGGGAGGTCTCGGTGGTTGGGGGAGTGGGAGGGGAGGTGTCAGGGGTTGGGGAAGGAGGAGTTGGGAGGGGAGGTCTCGGTGGTTGGGGGGTAGGTGGGGGTGGGAAGGGAGGGGTCAGTGGTTGGGGGGTGGGGGAGTGGGAGGGGAGGTCTCGGTGGTTGGGGGAGTGGGAGGGGAGGTGTCAGGGGTTGGGGAAGGAGGGAGTTGGGAGGGGAGGTCTCGGTGGTTGGGGGGTAGGAGGGGGTGGGAAGGGAGGGGTCAGTGGTTGGGGGGTGGGGGAGTGGGAGGGGAGGTCTCGGTGGTTGGGGGGGTGGGAGGGGAGATGTCAGGGGTTGGGGAAGGAGGGAGTTGGGAGGGGAGGTCTCGGTGGTTGGGGGGTGGGGGAGTAGGAGGGGAGGTCTCGGTGGTTGGGGGGTTGGGAGGGGAGGTGTCAGGGGTTGGGGAAGGAGGGAGTTGGGAGGGGAGGTC
The DNA here is from genome assembly GCF_020497125.1 of Mauremys mutica. Taxonomy (NCBI): domain Eukaryota; kingdom Metazoa; phylum Chordata; order Testudines; family Geoemydidae; genus Mauremys; species Mauremys mutica. Next base: position 8,161,514 of record NC_059095.1, read on the forward strand.
TCGGTGGTTGGGGGGTAGCTGGGCGTGGAAGGGGAGGTCTCGGTGGTTGGGGGGTTGGGAGGGGAGGTGTCAGGGGTTGGGGAAGGAGGGAGTTGGGAGGGGAGGTCTCGGTGGTTGGGGGGTAGGTGGGGGTGGGAAGGGAGGGGTCAGTGGTTGGGGGGTGGGGGAGTGGGAGGGGAGGTCTCGGTGGTTGGGGGAGTGGGAGGGGAGGTGTCAGGGGTTGGGGGTAGGTGGGCGTGGGAGGGGAGGTCTCGGTGGTTGGGGGGTTGGGAGGGGAGGTGTCAGGGGTTGGGGAAGGAGGGAGTTGGGAGGGGAGGTCTCAGTGGTTGGGGGGTAGGTGGGGGTGGGAAGGGAGGGGTCAGGGGTCGGGAGGGGAGGGGAGAGGAGGGGAGGCAGGGGCTCCGGAACTGAGCCCTGGGGAGGGGCGGGCGGTGGCTGCCTGGGGAACACAGAACGGAAGGTCCTACACAGATGCCAGGGATCTTGTGCTGTTGCTAATCAAGTCCCCTGCAGCCCAGCCAGCCCCCCCACCCCCCAGGGCAGAGCGGGGGGATCCCGGGCCCAGGCCTGACGCTATTAAATAGCTTCGCTCCCCACGGCGCGAGATCGCCTGCGCGTAGCGAGGGGGGAGTATGGATGGCGCACTTAGATGGGGAGGTGATTTTAGCCCTGCTGTAAATCCACAGCCCGATTGCTCCCCAGGAGGTAATAAAAGAGAAAACAATATCGGTAACACCATGAAAAACTTCACGGCGGAGCCGCGCGGCACAGAGCTTGGGGGGAGGGGGACGGCCCTGGGGGAGCCGCTCGCCTTGCTGGGCTGCGCCGGGCTCCGCCTTGCCTATCAACGCTGCCTTTGGCCAGGGCTCACTGGTGCCCCCTTTGCCAGCCTCCCGCGTGTCCCCTTAGTGCTGCTCACACGCCAGTGACGCTGGAAACGGGCGCAACTCGGCACAGCGCCCTGATTTCGGAGGCCCGAGGATCTCCAGGGACACGGGCGGTGGGGTCCACTGGGTCAGAGCCCCGGACTGGGCATCAGAACTCCTGAGTTCTCCTCCCCGCTGTGCCACTGACCCGCTGGGCGAGCGTGGGTGCGTCTCATTCAGGCCTGGTTTCCAGAGGCATGTGGCAGCCACAACCCTCACTGACGCCAGTGGGAGCGAGACGCACTGAAAATCAGGCCCATGCCACCCGTGCCTCAGTTTCCCCCTCTGTGGCATGGAGATTTTGATACACATTCGAGCGGGGCAGAGCTGGCTCATTCCGCTCCCTGGCCTGGCCCAAGCTTTGCCTGCGAGCGCCTGGCTCGCTGAGCGTAAGAGCTGCAGAGGGGCACCAGCGGGCAGGGAGAGGTTGGCACGCAAAGAGAGCTGGGGCCCTGCTGGCAAGCAGGAGGCGGCGAGGGGAAGAGCTGCTGGCAATGGCCCTGCCCTAGACGGCCTCCTCCTTTAAAGAGACCATTGCTGTGGTATCCGGCCACCTGCACCCGTTACTGGGTCTCAGCCGAGTGCCCACTCGAGAGGTGCCCACGGCACGAAGGGCTGGCGCTCGCCGGCACAGCTGGCAAAGGCAGGATGGCGGCGGAGGCTGGATGCCCCTCTCACTCCGAGCCAGGCTTCCCAGCCATCTCCTAGGCTAGAGGTGGGCGCTGGGAGGAGCAGCAGCCGCCGTGCACCCCACAGGAGCATAGGACGGGACGGGCTCTCTGGCGCCAGCCCGTTCCCCAGCGATCGCAGGCCACCCCCCCATACAATCCCCTTCCGAGACTCCTCAAACGCCCTCTGGCTCCAGGGGTTTGGGCCTAGAGCAGAGTCCGGAGACCAGCAGCCCTCTCCCGCCTGCGAGCCATGGGCCCCTCCCAGCACAACGCACGCCGCAGCCAGACCTCGCCGTCCAAGGCCAGAAGGGCAGTGGCTGGCGGGACACTGCCCGCACGGCTCTGTGGCTGGGGAGGGGGGTCACCCGCAATACCCTCCCGCCAGCCACACAGGATGGGCGGGACGCCTTCTCGGCGCCTGTCCTGAACGCCGAGGAGCTGGATCCATCCGTCCACGTCGGCACAGGGCTCTGGGAGAGCTGCGAGTTATTGAGATTAACGAGGAACAGGATGGATTGTTTTTCAACTTGCATTTCCCTGCACCCTGGTGGGGGTGGCGGGGGGGGGGGTCCCTTTAGCCTGCGAGCCATATGGGAAGGGGTCTGGAATGCAGCCTCCCAGCGGGGCCCGCAGAACGGCAGAAGCCGGGGGAGGAATTTATTGCAGCTGGGAGAGACCCGGGATTTACCGGAGCCGCAAGGCTGCCGCCGGCTGGTCACGGCAAAGGTGGCACCTGCCAGGAAGATGCTGGGCAGGATGTTTGTCTCTTTCTGTCACCTGTGGCCCGGTTGGAAGTGGCCCAGGTTTGGGGCGTGGGAGTGACTGGCCCGGGAATCCCATTGCGGGCGGGACTAGCTGAGAAACGATCCCTTGGAGCGAGGGGAAGGCAGGAAACCACACAGCAAAAAGTGAGTGAAACAGGGGCCCAGATGACTCAGCCTCAGAGCAGAGAATAACTCAGCGGCCAAGAATGCAGCTGACGCCGTCGCAGGTTCCTTGTGACCGGACACTGAGTTCGCAAGGGGCTGGCCTGTTCCCCGGCTGGGCCCTCTGGACTCAGCCCCCCGGGTCCGAGTTCGGAACCCGCCTCCAAGGTGCCCCGGGAGCGAACGTTCCCACCCTGGGGGGGTCACCCGCTGGCGCCTCTGGGGAAGACCCAGGCTGCAGACCCCACCACATTTAGCGTCTGAGCGAGGGTTCTTGGGAAGGGGCTGGCCCGGCGCTGATCGGCCGGGACGGGGAGCCCATGTTCTGAGCTCCGCGTGGGCTCTGGGCTATGGTTGAGGCCAGCGGCTGTCACCCCCAGAGGTTCGCTCACCCCGTGGATCTCCCCATAAGAGCAGACTTAGCTCTCCCACCCCAGCCCGCAAACACTGGCCGATCCCAACCGGCAGGCCCCTGCTCAGAACCGCTGTCACAGCAAGAAGGGCCCTTCCCCTGTCCTTGGACCCACCTGCCTCCAGGGACTTTAGGGGGGATATTCTTGATGCCCAGTTTCCCATTTACCCACATTTCTGCTCCCTCCCCCCAAAAAATTGCAGGCATCAAACCTGACTCGTTGCACCACCACCCACACAGCGGGTTCATCGTGCCAATCTGTGCCCACAGTTAACAAATTCCGTGTCTGCCGCCTGGCAAACGTAGCCAGTAGCTACACTGCAGAGGATCGGGGCGTGGGGGGAGGGATTGGGAAAACAGGCGTTCGCTGCCCTTCGCGCAATGATTTATCTGCCCGATGCCCAGAGCTGGAGGACAAGGGGTCGGGAGCTGTGTTTGCAGACAGATTGTGCGTGGGGATACAGGCGAGCAAACAATCGTGCAAGCCCCAGAAAAACATCCCCCCGCCCCCCCGTCTTCCAACCTGAGCAAATCCAGACCCAGAGCCAGGCGCAGAGCTGAGCTGGCTAAATAAACCACAGGGAAATCAACCACAAAAGCCCCTTTCAATCCGCACAGCTGCTGGCATTGTCCTGGCAATTGCATCAATCAGAGATAAACATATTCAAAACTCCCTGCCATGGTAAACACTGGGGGGGGGGGGGCGGGGGGATGTGTTTGTCAAGGTGCACTTTGCTCCCTGGTTTAACTCTGCATTGCCAGGTGGGGCGGGGCAGAGCCCCACACCCAGAGCTGGGGGGCTCGGGGAAGAGCGCCTGGCGATCCAGGGGCCTCTCCAGCGCTGCCCTGCCCCTGTGCCGTCATTCGCACCAGGCGCCGTGGGCATGACATGCTGCCAGCTCAGGGTGGACACGCCCAGCCCCCCGCTTTGCCCCGGGGGCGATGACTCCAGGGCCATGTGAAATTGGACCCAGGGAACCGGCGCAAGCAGCAGCACAAACCCCGGCCCCTCTGGGGAGCCCTGACCCATCAGGGGAACAAAGTTCGGTGGGGAGGGGGGAAGTGATCAGAGACGTTGGGCCAAACCGGCCCAGCTCCATCGAATTCAGCGACGCCGTTGTCCGGCCGCTCAGGGGCAGGCCCGTCGCTCCTGCGGGTTTCGCAACGAGGCGATTTCTCAACCCGGCAGAGCGAGGGGGCAGTTCCCAGAAGGAGACCCAAGGCCGCCCCGCGCCCGCCCCTTCCCTGCTCTCCCAGCCCCAGGGCTGACGGGATGGCACGACCGCTATAAAGAGCCAGCCCCGGGCACACGCAGGCCAGTGTCCCAGCAGCGAGGAGTGGCCAGAGACGAGACTCAGCCAGGTGGCATCGCAGTCCGGGCAAGGTAGGTTCAGACTCGGGGCTTTCGCTATTGATTCCGGCTGGGAGAGTTTCTCTTGCAAAGGGAGTCGGGGCACATCCCAGCAGGACAATGTTCCTGGGGGCGTTCACGAGCCCCCGATTCCCAGCGGCGCTGGGCACCCCAGCGCCTACTGCCTTCAGGGGGGCGCTGGGTGCTCAGCGCCTGGGGCAAGGAGGCCAGACCCGCTAGCCTGGCTGAGCTCAGCACGGGCCTGGGGATCAGGGGGCTCAACGCCACCTGTCCTGGACCAGGGGCTGCCTAAGGACCAACCTGCTCCCCCGTGTAAGGTCAGGACCAGTTGCCTGCTGCCCCCAGGGGCCATTCGGGAACAGGCCAGGTGAAGAGGTGCCCTGGCCATGCCCGCTTTCCCCATGGGCGGGGGCTGGGAAGGGGTGGCCTAGAGCCTGTCCCCCCCCGCTTACTCTAAGGGAACCCCAGGTGGCCAACCAAGGGGGCTTTGCCGCTGCTTTGCCAAGCCAGAGCAGGGCTCAAATCTGGCCCCAGGAGGGACCTGCCAGCAAGGATCTCCCCTCTGCCCTGGAGCAGAGCGTCCTGCCGGCTGGGGGAGGAGGGGAGAGTCCTGCCGGCTGGGGGAGCAGAGTGAGACTCTGAATACGGTTGGGAGCCCAGGGCCGGACCGGCAGGGGGCAGCGGGTGGGGATGGAGGGGCATCGGCAGGACTGTGGGGCATGATTGAGGAGCCCTGTGCGGACAGAGGGAGCAGGGTGTTTGCTCAGCACCTGCCTGACTCCAGCCTCCCCACTCAGCCTCTCGGCTTCCCAGGTCCCTTTACCGCCGACTAGCCGCGATGGCCCAGCGTGTGTTTCTCCCTGCAGGATGGGCCGCTTGGGGATCGCCGTGCTGGCTGCACTCATGTCCTCCCTTCCCTGCTGGCTGGGTGCCCCCTGCCCACCCGTGCCCACCCCCAGCAACATCACAGAATTCGTCTGCACCTCCCCGTCCCTCAGCAGCTTCCCCACCGGCTTCCCCGAGGAGACGCTGATGATCTCCGTGGAGTTCACCAACCTCTCCAGCATCGGCCCCGACGCCCTGCAGCAGCTCCCCAAGCTCCGAGAGCTGCACCTCTCCAGCAATCAGCTGAGGAGCCTCCCCGGCAGCCTCTTCCGGGATCTGCCAGCGCTGCGGGTCTTGGATCTCACCAGCAACCTCCTGGAAGATCTGCCCCCAGAGATCGTCGACTCCTACAGCCCTCTGCAGCACCTGGTTCTGAATGGGAACAGGCTGGCGGCCTTGGAGCCAGCGTGGTTCCAGACGCTGGGGGAGCTGGAGTGGTTAGATGTGTCCAATAACCGGCTGCAGGCCCTGCCTCCAAACTGCTTCCAGAACCTGAGCAGCCTGAAAATCCTTGACCTGTCCAATAACCAGCTGGACAGGCTGGCCCCGGAGCTGCTGGCCGGCCTGCTCAGCCTGGAGAGGTTAAACCTGGAAGGCAACCGGCTCCACTCCATTGTCGAGCACACCTTCGACCTGGTGCCGCACCTCAGTCACCTCTTCCTCCAGCACAACAACCTGAGCTCGCTGCCCGTGCAGCTCTTCCGGGAGCTGGGCCAGCTGGGCCACCTGGATCTCTCCAACAACAGCCTGACCTCGCTGGCCCCCTGCTTCTCAGAGCAGAACCTGACGCTGGAGCTGGATCTGTCCGGGAACCCGTGGGCGTGTGACTGCGCCATGCTCTCCTACATGCAGTGGGTGACGGGCCGCTCGGTCGGCCTGTCCGCCCCACAGCACACCCTCTGCGAGACCCCCGAGAACCTCAAGGGCCAGACGGTAGCAGCCGCGACCCAGGACAAGCTCACTGCTTCCTGTTCGGCGGCACCAGCAGAGCGCCCGAGCCCCTGCAGCCTCCCTCGGGGCCAGGCTTCCTAAGCTGAGCGTGGCTGACCCAGGTGGCAACGCCCAGCTCTGGTGGGCAGCTAGACACGGTGAGAGCTGCGGGCACTGCCATCTTCAACCCCCCCACCCCGCCACTGGGCCCCCGGGGCAGGGTGACGTTGGTGCCTTCCTTACCAGGGAATCCCAGCAGCGCCCACCACCCTTCCCATAGGACTGGCCTTTCCAGCTCACCCCCCAGGTCACTGATCAACACCTGCCCAGCTGCAGCAGGAAGGATCAGGCCCACCCACAGGGAAGCCCATGGCTGCATGGCATTTCCCAGGAGGAGAACCCCCCCCACCCCCCCCTCCTCCATGCCCTCCTGCCTGATCCTTTCAGCCCCTCACCCCTACAATGCCTCAGAGACAGGAGCTTCCACGCGCCTCCCCCCAGGCAGCTCCCTTGCGCAGCCACACGCTCGTGTGGGATGGTCTCCACTAAGCACCCAACAGCTCCCGCTTCCCCTCCCAGGAAACCCCTCCCTAGAAAAAAGCCCAGACGTCTCTTTGGATACTGTCGTCCACCTGAGATTTGTCCTTATTCAGGCCCCAGCCTGGCACCCAAATCCCCTGCCTGGCACCGAGTAACCTTGGAGGCATCAAGGAGCCTAAATTGTGGGGTTTGGGGGGCTCCAGGAAGTTGGTTTTATAGGAAACAGCATGGGCTGGAGTTAAGCTCTGCAAGGGGTTGGCTTGCAAGGTTCCCACCCCATCGCAAACATAGCACCGTTCTGCAATCAGCAACACGTACGCAAAGCTCCCTTCTGAGCTGGCTACGGCCAGGGTTTCCCTTTCCCGCCCTTCCCCTGGCCGGCCTCTTCAGAAAGAGATCCTTTCCGCCGAGTGCAATCTAATAGGACTGACCTGATCTGGCTACCAAGGGGAGTCAGCTTAGCTCAGCCACATGCTTGTGATGCAGCTCCTTGTAGAAGCAAAGGCAGGCAGTTGCAGGCTGGATAGATGCTCCCCGTACAAGGTCCAAGAACACGAATCCCCCATCCCAGGCCTCTGTTATCTCGTAAAAGACGCTAGGACCGGGCATCCCATCCTGGTCCCAAAGATCAGGGAAGTTTGGCGTTGAAAGGAAAGCTCTAGAGAGAGAGAAACATAAGCCATGACTAAATCCGGCTGCTCTGGTCAATGTCACCCCGTCCCTGTGAATGTTCTGGCCCTCGTGATATGTTGATTGCAGCCATTGTGTTTTTTTAATTGGAAACAAAACACGGAATGTTACACGTTAACGTCTCGCCGGCAAATTTATGGCGCAACTAGGGTCCTAAGGAAGGTTTAAATTAAACTGAATTGTTTAAAGCTGTTGCACAATTTGTCCCCTGATTTATCACGCCAATAAAAACCGTGAGCGAGCGGCGCCTCTGGACCCCGGTGTGGGTGGCTGGGCTTTTGTTTTATAAAGAGAGGCTGCTGGTTGTTGGCGTAACTTGCAAATCATCAAGGTGAATACGGGGGACACTAAGGGGGTCTCTGATTCGATGCGGGATGGGGGAGGAGGACAAGGGCTGGTGGGGGTGAAGTTTAACCAGTGGCCTTGGAAAGCCTCCAAAAGTTTGGCCCCTTCTAGGAACTTTAACCGTCTGCAAACTCAGGCTGGGGGGGAGGGGCGCTCCGAGGAGCCGGTTTGCTCCTGAGATGCAACTTCAGCCCCTGACCCTGGACCTCCAGCTTCCCCAAAGTCCGGGAATCTTGACTCAAGGAGCTCAGCTTAGCCCTTTCCAAAGAGATGGACCCAGTGGCCAAGCTCAGCTCCAGATCGCCACTTACTGGCCAAAAGGGAGTCAGGACTCCTGGGTTCTGTTCCTGGTTCTCTGCCCCAGGCTCCACACCCAGGGCCAGCGGCTGGGCTGCTGTAAGGGGTGATAATGTCTGTGCATTCAAAGCGCTCGGAAATCTGCGGCTGCATCATGCCAAGCATCGCTTCTCACTGCCACGCGTGACGGGCCTCGGGACAGATTTCCTCCCGCGATCCCACAGCGCACGGCCCCCTGTACAAGCTAGAGCCCTGTAACAGGTGCTGGTGGGACCGTCAGCCCAGTCCCACCTGTGATTCACAGCGCGGCATCCACGCAGCGGCCACCGGCTGGGCACCCAGCCCACGAGCAGCTCCAGAGCAGGTAGCGTGTCGCAGACCAATGGGCCCTTAGCGGAGCGCCTGCGCCACTGGGGAGAGGGAGAGAGTAGAGCTCGTGGGGCCTGATTCTCAATCACTTTACACCCCAGTGACTCCGCTGGCTTGCCTCCGGTTTACAGCAAAAGGCAAATCGGGGCCAGTGGCTGGACCGAGCTCCGTCCCCGCTTGAGCTCGTCCATGGAAAGAGCTGCTGGTGCCGAGCACCCTAGCGTCACAGGGAAGCCAATGGGAGCTGAGGGCACTCAGTCCCTCGCAGGATCGGGCCCCAGAAGCACCTAGCATTGTTATTATTATCACTGGCAAAGCAGCCCTTTCCCTAACCCAGCCGGCCGGTGAAACACACGCTCATGGCGTCCCCAGCAACGCCCCCGAGCCCCGAAATGTCCACACCACGTCCGCTGCACCTCAGAGAAACAGAATTCGCAGCGCCAGGCAGCCGCCCCCCGCTAGCCCCAGGTCCCTGGACCGTCAGTGCATCCGGGTGATGCTGGCAGGGGCTGGCGCCCAGTGAGCCTGGATTCTGTTCTTTCCACCTCCACCTGGCTTCCCATGGGAACAGAGCGGCCATCAGCCAGGGCGGCCGCAGGAGCCTCTCAGAACCAGGGCTACACGAGAGGCCCCAAGGACACAGGAGCAGGCCCTCCTACCTCCACCGACGGCGACGGAGCCTCTTCCCCAGGGGCCCGCCTGACCCACTGAAATCCGTGCAAAGACTCGGGTTGATTCAGTGGGGTTTGGGTCTGGCCTCTCATCCGGCCGTACAGTCAGTCTCCCAGAGCAGGGGCAATCGCCGCGGGCGACTGCCCCGTCTCCTGATCACGGGCTTCCCCGCGCCGGGAGCAGCACGTCCCCGCTAGAGCGTGGTGCTGCTCGGAGCTCAGGCCCCGCGTCGAAGCAGCTGCACCCACAAGCCCGTCAGCACCATGAGGAATGAGACGTGGACACGGGACCTCTTAGATCACCTGCCTGTGGGGCAGGAGGGCCGGACTGGCCCTGCTTTTCTGAGCTTTGGGCCAGGCCAGTTTTCAGTGGCTCAAGGAGGGGGCAGCACAGAGCTCCCTGCTACAGGGGGGTGCTGGGACGTCCCAGGCCACTGCCGCAGAGCTCCAAGCTATCCTGGGGTGGATCCAATTCCTCCTCCGGATTCGAATGTCTCATCTCCTGCCTCCCTCCCTCCCCCGCTGGTATCTGCCCTATGCACCCTCCCTACTGCATCTGGGAAGCGGCATTTTAGGGGCTTGTAGTGACAGTCATTGACCAAGCGCCCACCAGTGTCGTCAGCAGCAGCACGGGGCCCTGGGATGCAGGCTCAATGTCTGGATATGCCTTGGCTAGATATTGGTGATAAGTTACTGTTGCTCCTTTTAGTCAGCAGACTGTCCCCTCTCCAGGCAACTAATCACCCCCAGGCATATTCCAAACAGTTAGCTTCCTCTGACAGCGACAGACAATGGGATCTATACGCCCATCCCAACATGGGAGACGTCTTGTCTGGAGAGCAGAATGGGGCTGAAGTGGACAAAGGCGAAAGGAAAACATCAAGGTTTGCCCAAGGATACAAACAGTTATTTTCCTCTCCTGCTGATAATAGCTCGCCTTAACTGATCACTCTCCTTAGAGTGTGTATGGGAACACCCATTTTGTGTGTGTGTGTGTGTGTGTGTGTCTTCCTACTGTATTTTCCACTGCAGGCATCCGACAAAGTGGGCTGTAGCCCACGAAAGCTTATGCACAAATAAATGTGTTAGTCTCTAAGGTGCCACAAGTCCTGTTCTTTTTCCCAGCTAAGACTCCATAACTGACCGGTGGATGAAACTCCCATCGCTCTCGGTCTGGCTAAAGGGAACCGCTACCAGGTGACAGCCAAGAAAAACTGCCTGTTTTCCTATGCAAAATGGCCACCGTGTCCCTGGAAATGACATTAAGTTTCACAGGGGCGTGGAGGCATTATAAATCACATAAGCTGTTTAAGGAAGAATTTACTGCAGGACCTAGAAAAACCAAAGGCTCGCGAGGCCAAACTTCCTGATACCCCAGAAGAACCCAAACCCGCCGGCTTTCACCCCAAATGAGAAGCTGTACAGGCCTCTGCTTTGACTGAAATCCACGCCACAGTCTTCCCATAAGTGAATATCCTTCAAAGTAACGTCTCTTCCACTGTAAGCCCTAAAGAATGTGCAATGCTCATCGAAGAACTGGCAAACGGGGTCTAGAGAATTTAGGGGAACTAGAAGGATTTTTGTTTGTAGAACCGGAGCAGCAACGTGAATGGTCTGGCACAAGAAGGAAACACAACGCTGAAGGACACGGGCCCCTAACCAGGGTGTAGCTTTGAAATATGAAAAGAATTTGCAGAAAGAGACGGGGAAATTCCAGTTCATAGTGGGGCAAATGGATGGAACATAGGAATCCTCTAAGGAAAAGGATCAAAGGCGTGTGTTATACAACAGCGCCCTCTATCGGCTAGCGACGGAAGCAGCCGAGAAGCTAAGAGCGATTAGTTCTGAAACCAGCATGTAACCAAGAGGGCACCGTAAGTTGCAGAATCCAGAAGCGCTATCAGACACTTGGGCCCACCTCCTAGCCAGCTCTCCCCTAGCTGGGTTACCAGGACAGAAGCAGTGTGATTTCATTTCAGAGATTGTATTTCTCTGTGTTCTTTCAAATCAGCACCTGCCGGTTCCCCTCCTAGATACCATTAACGTAGGTTTGAACAGAGCCTGGGAATGGCTCAGCCATTACGCTAATTGAATCTATTTCCCCTTGTTAAAGTATCCTCCCACCTTCGTGTCAACTGTCCGAAATGGGCCATCTTGAGTATCACTTCTAAAGTTTTTCTCCCCTGCTGATAACAGCTTCTCTTAATGAATTAGCCTCTTGCAGTTGGTATGGGTACTTCCACCTTTTCATGTTCTCTGTATGTATAAATATCTTCTATATGTTCCATTCTGTGCATCCGATGAAGTGGGTTTTAGCCCACTGTCATAGGTCTCACCCCCACTTGGAGCTGTTGGGTTTCAATATGGGGACCTGCATGGATTTATCTAAACTAAAATCCTAGTTTAGATCTGGTAAAAGCTGCCACCACCCAATCAGGTACGTGGATTGGGACACAGTCCTTCCCCAAAATCCTTGGGGATCCCAAGAGCCCCAAATCCATGGAGTTCTTACACCCAGGAGAAATAAACCATTCCCCCCTGCTTCCTTCCCCCTCCCTTTTCCTAGGAGAGATACCGGGATCTAACTACAGAGGGATACCTCCCTCCTCCCCTTTCCCTGAGAATCCACCCAAGGAAAGATCAACCAAGTCCTTTACAGAAAAGATTTATTAAAGAATAAAAAGAAAAGTCACTGTCTCTGTAACCAAGATGGAACAATACACAGGGTCTAAACTTATCAATCTCTGGAGAGAATTCCCCCTCCTTTCTTTCTCAGTAAAAGCAATAACAGTACAGACTTAAAGAAATTCTATAGCAAAACACAGAATTGCAAATACAGAAATAAAAGTATAAGAATACTAGTTCCTTGCTAATACTCACTAGCTTGAATAGAAGAATTTATTGCAGAAACCTGGGAGGACTTGATTAAGATGTCTGGACTCCCTCAACTCCCAAGAGAGACTCTCTAAAAAAAACAAAGAACAAAAAAAAACTTCCCTCCACAGGGATTTGAAAATATCTTGTCCCTGATTGGTCCTCTGGTCAGGTGCCCACAGGTACTGCTTGTTAACCCTTTACAGGTAGAAAAAAACCTTAACCCTTAACTAACTGTTTATGACACCCATGAAAGCTTATGCTCCAATAAATGTGTTAGTCCCTAAGGTGCCACAAGTCCTCCTGTTCTATTTGCTGATACAGACTAAAGTGACTGCTACTCTGAATCCTGTCCCTGAGTCTGCACTCTCCCCACTGACATGCCCAGCAACCATAGCTTGGATTTTAATTTGGAACTAAGCCAGCGGTTCTCAAACTTTAGCAACCCAAGGACCTGCATTTTGATTCATAATTTTTTCAGGGACCCCCCCAAGTCCCTTGGCTCAGCCCTTGCCCTGCCCCCTTCCCCGAGGCCCTGCCCCCACTCACTCCAACCCCCCTCCCTCAGTCACTTGCTTTCCTCCACCTTCACTCACTTTCACCAGGCTGGGGCAGGGGTGGAGTATGGGTACAGGAGGGGGTGCAGGCTCCAGCCAGGCAGCGCTTAGCTCAGGCTCCCGAAAGTGACTGACATCCCTCTGGCAGTGGCTCCTAGGCAGGGGGGAGTTCCCGGCCAATGGGAGCTGCGGACTTGGCACTCAGGGTGCGGGCAGCACGCGGAGACACCACCCCGGCGCCGCAGGGATGTGCCGGCCGCTTCCAGGAGCAGCACGGAGCCAGGGCAGGTAGGAAGCCTGCCTTAGCCCCACGGCGCCACTGGACTTTTAGCATTCAGGGGGTGCTAAGAAGGGGGAGGAGTTGATCAGCGGGGCCTGCAGACCCCCAGGGGTCCACAGACCCCACTTAGAGAAACGCTGAACCAAGCCATGCTATATATTTATTATTTGAATGTTTGTCCTTTGTCAGTCCAAGTGAATTGGGCTAAGAGCCCTTCGAACTTTAAGCAATTGCCTTTGATATTTCGAACCAGTCCCTTTCACACCAAACTCTACAAACAACACACACACAAGAGCAATTGAAAAGCAAAGCGCAACTTGACTCCTCGGAGAATTACTGGAAGTGCCATAAATGCGCTAGGGATACAAAAGAATTGGTACCTGGTGATGAGTAACTGCAATATGAAGTCCTGGTGCTTGCATTGTTCCTTGATATCACTGCATGGTTTACACAGTAACTGCTCACAGACTTCATGTGTAGTTTATGCTTAGTACATCCTAGAACATTTGTTGTGCCTGCACTTGATCAGAGAACCGTGGGTTATATACTGATGTGGTTCTGGGTGAATTAATACACTTCTGATTGGTTAAGAAAAACTAACTGTCCTGATCTGAGAAATACGGTCCCCAAGGTAAGATCTGAAAAGAACCCAGTAGGGTAGTAAGCCCTAGACTCAATAAAAGGGATTATTCGAATTAAATTCCGTCCCGATATTGGTTATAGAACTTATCGTAGAATCATAGAATCTCAGGGTTGGAAGGGACCTCAGGAGGTATCTAGTCCAACCCCCTGCTCAAAGCAGGACCAACCCCAAATAAATCATCCCAGCCAGGGCTTTGTCAAGCCGGGCCTTAAAAACCTCTAAGGAAGGAGATTCCACCACCTCCCTAGGGAACCCATTCCAGTGCTTCACCACCCTCCTAGTGAAATAGTGTTTCCTGATATCCAACCTAAACCTCCCCCACTGCAACTTGAGACCATTGCTCCTTGTTCTGTCATCTGCCACCTCTGAGAAGAGCCGAGCTCCATCCTCTTTGGAACCCCCTTTCAGGTAGTTGAAGGCTGCTATTAAATCCCCCCTCACTCTTCTCTTCTGCAGACTAACAAGCCCAGTTCCCTCAGCCTCTCCTCCTAAGTTACTTATCAAATTGGCAAATCTAGTTTGTTAGATTCCAGCTTTAAAATCTAACTGGCACTTCATCAAATCTCTCTCTCTCTCTCTCACACACACACACACACTCACAGAGTGAAACAGCAAATCCTCACTTTCCTGTAGTCACTTAGGTTCACATGACTGCCTGGAGGGTCATGCATGTGCTACGTGCCTTCACCGCAGTTCCTCTGATGTGTCACCAACAAACCCCTCCCCCCCACACCCTGCTGCGCCCATCAAGATACTTCCATACAGGAGATGGGCCCAAAGCAATGCACTGAACCCAAACCATCTCACCCATATGGGGGAGCTCAGATCTGAAATTCATGGCTTGTGTTTATTTATACACGATGAGGCACCCTGAACCTGACCCCTTCCAAACTTTAGGGAAGTTCACTCACTTTGTTATACTCCAATCTGGGGGAGGGGAGGATTGTAAAATTACTCAACGTTGCCCATTCAGCCTGGCATAAGCGGAAACAACATCCTGCAGTCAATGGATTGGGCCCGCTTTACACCAGGGCTGTGTTTGGCTCAACAAGTCAGTTCCTGCAGCAGTTCCATTCGCCGCAGACAGGACGGCAGACGCTGACCCAATCCTGCCAGGTGCTGAGAGCCCTCAATCCCCTTTGAAGGCAGTGAGAGTTAAGGGTGCTCAGCCCGTGGATCGGAACCCCTTGGTCTCTTTCCAGAAGACACTGTGTGTATTCAAGTGGCTGAGATGCAACATGCTCTCCGAGTTGCCATGGCAACTTAGCCCTGAATAAGAGGAAACAGCGGTACAAAAACCTCCTGTATTTGCCATGTCCATTACATCACCCTCCTCTTGGGCTGGGAGAAGATGTTCCCAGCACAGCCAGATTTTCAGCGCTCACACTATGCCAGGCTGGGCTCAGCCCCTACAGCACCTCGTGTGGTGACTGTGTCTCCCCCGGTCCTCTCCCCACCCCGAGGGCTGGTGTGGGGGAATCACAAGAGATCTGCTGCAGTAAGATAGCTCAGGTTCTGGTGGATCACTCTGGAGGTTGGACTGGGCTGGGAAGTTCTGAATGCAAAGTGGCGTTGCGGCTCTTTACTCTCCTCCCCATTATTCCATTAGCCCCCCCCCCCTGTTCTGAGCTTCCCTTCTTTTCAGGGGCTCATGCTGATTTCTAGGGGTCTGGCTTTCAAAGGCGCTGAGACCTCCCATCTGCAGCTGAAGTCAATGAGAGCTACAGGGGCTCAGCACTTCTGCAGATTAGGCCCCTCGAGTCACGCGGCTTTGCAGGGCTGACCCGCTGAAGCAGGGTGGCGAGAAGCTCTCTCCTCGTCCCACGCACCCCGTCATTTCAGGGTGGCTTGGGCAGGAAGGCAGCCCTGTCTTAGGGAAGGATTGGCGGTGGCCATTCATCATTGGTCTCCCTGATATGATTTCCTGGGAGCTCGGAGGAGTCAGGCAAATCCCTTGTAACTGGAAATTCTGATCATTTTTACACAGCCAACGCATTCGTTTTACTGGGCCATGAATGTAGCTAGAGCTGCATAATGGCCCCTCTAGCGCCAGTTCCCAACCACGGCCGTGCGCAGCTGTCCTGGTATGTGACCGACACTCTGCCCCCGTAGCGCCTCTGTACCGGCCCCCGCCGCTGCCCACCTCCCATTCAACCCGGTAGGCCGGAGCCAGCAACGGGCATGGGTGCCGCACGCGATGCCCAGAGCGAGCGTTGGGGGTCAGGGGAGGCGCTAGCTTCTTTTGCCGCCCTGAGCACGGCAGTCAGGCAGCTCTTGGTGGCTTGCCTGCGGGAGGTCCGCTAGTCCTGTGGCTTCGGCGTACCCGCCGCTGAATTGCCGCGGGACCGAGGGACCTCCCACAGGCAAGCCTCCGAAGGCAGCCTGACTGCCGCCCTCACAGGGACTGGCAGGGTGCCCCCCGCGGCTTGCCGCCCCAGGCACACGCTTGGAGCGCTGGTACCTGGAGCCGCCGCTGGTTGGGGTGGGCCAGACTCCAGGGCAGGTCAGAGTGCAGGCAATTGAACAGGAACGTGGGGAGGTCTTGGGGCCAAACGCTGCTCCCCGTGACAGCAGGGTGACCCCCAGTGGGGTTACCTCTGATTTGCACTGGTATGAGCTGCATGATCCCAGCCTCCAGCTAGGAAAGCTGCATCAGAAAAACAAGGGAACCTGTCACTCCATGGTTCACTCACTCGGCCCCCCGCAACATTATATAGAGTCCCTCCTTCCTGCCCCCCCACCCCATGCTGCCTTTTGTTCCAGCGCTCCCCCCCTTTTCTCCTCCAACACCCCCTCAACGTCCCTGGTGTGCTGCTCCCCTCACCCCACCCCGAGCCCGTCCAACAGAGAAACCCCCGTGCGCCAGGCAGGCCAGGGAGTGGGAGTCACACGCCCCCCCCCGCCCGCCCACACAGCTTGCAAGCGCCCCGCAACCGCAACGCACGTGTGCGATCCCACGCCCGCTACGAGCCCGCAACATTCCATTCCTCTGCGTTCCACCCTTCCCGATTGGTCGGGGCGGAGACCTCCCCTTCGCTGATTGGCTTCCGCTCCCTGCCATGTAGCCACCAACTCCCCCCCTCCCTTTTTATATCAGCTGAGCCCTCAGGCCAGGGGGACGCGCAGGGACGGGAGCAGAGGTGGAGTCTTGGCGGATCTCCGCGTGAGTGGGGTCCCTGTGGGTCCCCGAGCTGGGGCGGATCGGATCTGGCCGTGCTGCACCCAGGGCAGGGCTGAGGGCTCCCCGGGGTCTGAGCTAGATGGGGAGGGTCGCTCTACCGCCCGCCCCCCCCCGTACCAGCACATTCTTCGGGGGCGGCTTTCCGCAGGGGGTGCTGGCTCTGCATGCCCTGGCATCGCTAGGCACTGAGCTCCGGGACGGGGCGGGCCTGTGCAGAGACCACCCTCCTTGCTTGGAGCTGCCCTACTCGGAACGACTTCTCTTTCGGGGGGAGGCTGGGGGTGTACGAGGCAATCCCTGTACAATGGAGCTGGCTGCTGACCCGGTTAGATTGGGGGGGGGCTCTGTTGCATCCATGTGTTGCTAGGCTCCAAGAAATCCAGTCTCAGACCAAGTCACTTGTGCCTCTGTCTTTCCTTTAAACCCCCACCGCCCTGCAGAGTCGCCCAAAACTTCAGCCCCCTTCTACTTGTATCTGCTAATCAGACCGCTGGGCTGTGAGCCTTGTGAGGAAGTACGTAGTGTCTGTCCGCTGTCGTTCCCTTGCTGTCGCAAATGCTTTCGTTCAGCTACTTTTTTTCTTCTTAAAGCCTGGGCTAGAAACCAGACCCTTAAAAAAGCAGCTTCGCCTTCTAGGTTACTGGAACCTCATGATGTTTAACTTTCTTTTCCGCCCTCTGTGGCGTGACTCCAGTGTCCCTCTGGCATGAATCAGTTTCACTTTGTTTCCTTGGGATAAGCACATTGTTGCAAACATGGCCAGGGAGGGAGCTGATCCAAACCAACTTTCTGCTGAATCATTAAAAAAAAAAAGTTGGTGAGGCTTTGCGGATCTCCCAAACCTTCAGCTGAAAAGGGCCTTAACTTTAGGCTTAAACTGACTGAGCCTGCTGGGGATTCTTAAAGAGACAGAAAACCAAAATCGAGTTAATTTGTTTAAAGTTGCTGAGGGGGCCGTGCCTGTTTCTGAGTGCCCCCGCTCCCCCTCCCAGTTTTTATGGTATTGCACTTTCCTACTTTTAAATGTTTCTATCTACCCTGTTGGGGGCGGGCCCTACCCAAACAGAAGAGGAAACTGACAGACCACAAGGGAGCATCAGTGAAACTGACTAGACATACAGGACTATCAAAATCACAAAATAAACTGAAACTCAGAGCCTTGTTTCCTCCAACAGTGCAATTCAGACTAGACAGGGGGTTCTTAAACTGTGGGGCATGACCCCTCAGGGGGTTGCAAGGTTACTGCATAGGGGGGATGTGAGCTATCAGCCTCTACCCCAAACTCTGCTTTGCATCCAGCATTTATAATAGTGTTAAATATAATGTGTTTAATTTATAAGGGAAGGGGGCTGCACTCATAGGTTTGCTGTGTGAAAGGGGTCACCAGTACAAAAGTTTGCGAACTGCTAGATTAGACTCACAAAAGGGCTGATGGGTTCTATATCTGGAAGTTTCTAGTAACATTCAAGTGTAACAATAGGTGAATGGCTGTATGAATGGATCTTTTTAAATGCACAGTGTCCCTTTAACAAGTCTGAGTATCCATGGTATTGTGCTCTGTGCCAGATAATAGTGGGTCACTGAGACAGGAAGTAGCCATGTGACTTATAGGAAGAAGACAGAATGAAGCCAATATGACCAGCTTCATGGGGTGCATGATCAGGGTTGGATGTCTGAAGCCAGCCACAGCTGGAGGCATTTCAGAAACCGGTGTGATTTCTAGATGCCTCTAGGGGGCAGTATATCTGAGTGGGGCAGGTTTGGCTGAGACAACCAATAAATCAAGGCACCGCCTCCTCCTGTTTATATCCTGGATTGGGTAGATGTTTCCAACCCTATGTACGTACTATGCAGGACTAAATGACATAGAGAAATGGAGGTCATCATGCTCTGTCCTAAACTGAATATAATGGGGAGGTCGAAGCCTTGTCACAACCTAACCACTTCCGAGAGGTTGGAACGGCTTGTAATGCAAGCAAAATGGATTGTGATGTTTCATTGCCGAGCGGCTGTCATGAACCGCTAACGAAAATGGCTGAGACCTTGGTTGAAGGGTGTGTAAGGGCCTCATGCCTGGAAGGGGTATTTGCTTAGACTTCGGGAGTGTTTTAGGGCCTCCACAGGAGTAAGGACAAATCCTGCTTCAGTTTATATTTTCAGGTTGTCTTTATTTAAGCTGTAGCCTGGCATTAGCTCGGCCATGGCTCAAAGGCAGTCACTTGCCTGCTCGAGCAAGCAGGCTCCTGAGTGGGTCAATAAGGAGAGCAGTGTTGAAACAGAGCCACCTTCTCCCAGCAACAGGGCTGCTTGTTGCAGGCCTCGTCCGGAAGCCCATCACCAAAGTAGCTGAGGGCATTCTAGAGAGGGGCTGCAGATGCGTCATGCACAACTTGCTTTGGTGCAAACAAATGAAACAGAGGCCTGAACTTGAAATATCAAAGAGAAACTCTCCCAGCTGCTGATATCCCCCCTCCATAGTCTTGATGCTCAAATCAGGAGCCTTTGCAATCCATTGCTACCTCACTGATGGGAATCTCCTCCAAATGAGCCATCATTGTATGTGCTTGTTGCTCCTGTAGGCTTTTTTAAACCAAGCTTGTCACATGGGTCATTGACATGCTGCTCCCAAGCCATGTTTGTTCCAACCCTGCTTGTGATCAAAGCCAGAATGTGCTGCCCAGCTATAGCTGGGCTTTAACTGGGATATTCAGCTGTGGAGATGGGTCTGACTAGTTTGCAAGTCTCCTGTTTCCTTAGCGCTGTGTGTCAGGTGTAAATGAAACCCCAGCAAATCCTCAGCTCCTTGTAGCAGCTTCTGAGGCATCATGGGATCATGTGTTCTGGGGAAGCCTGGGTAACACATACAAACATTGCTGTGCATCTGGTGGGGAGGACAGGCTAAAACGACTGCATCAGGTGGGAGGCGGAAGCTGCTAAGTGCTGGGCCATGCTTCTGAGCATATGCACAGATTGCAGAAGGCACAGTTTGACAAGCATTTTTCTTTTTTTTTTTGGATGTAGCAGTTTTGTGTGGCAATAGTGTTTTTTATCTTCCAGTTACGTCTGATTTCATCATGTCTTCTGAGGAAAATGCTGCAAGCCAGACTTCCACCCAGAGTGAGGAGCCAGAGCAGCAGCAACAGGTAGGTGTACGCCCAGATTTTAGGGTACTTCACTGCACTAAAATGCACTCCCTGGCATGTTCAGACCCACCTCTTGCTAACCAGGCCAGCAATGGTGTTGGTGCCATTGCTGGGAGGTGATGCTATAATTGTGTGTCCAAGACTGAATCCCCTGTATCCATGCAACGGGGGGGAGGAGTGTGGGGGAGATCCATGACTTACTAGAAGGCACCTGGCTGTCCCCCTAGCCATCAAGCAGCCTAGAGAAGCTCGCCTATGGTGGCGAGATCAGATCTGGTGCTGCTCTACTTGCTAATATAATCTGGGTTAATTTTGAAGTCAGCATAGTGATGTGTCCTGCACCTAGTCTCTTCAGTCAAGACCTCCAAGTGAAACCTAACCTCACTGCTTTACTCCAGGTCTTGGCTCATGAGGTCTGTGATCTTCAGATGTCCTCAGCACCTTCTGACGTCAATGGGGGAGGTACAGGAGCTTGGCAGGCTTGGAAAACCAGGCCGTGCTCTAGGGCTGAAGATGTCACTGGTGCCTACAGGGCTACTCCAGCTCACAACGCTGCTAGGTCTAGCCACCCTTAGTTATAAGAATTCAGCATCAGGGAAGACATGGAGCCAGTCCCCTCCAACTGGTTGTTACTAATGACGTGTTTTTTTCTTTTCTCCTCTATTAGAATGTTGTGACCAGGGTGGCCAACCTGCCCTTGGTCAGCTCCACCTATGACATGGTCTCCACGGCCTACACCTCCACCAAAGAGAATCACCCCTACATCAAATCTGTCTGCGATGTGGCGGAGAAAGGCGTGAAGACCATCACTGCTGTGGCTGTCGGTGGCGCCCAGCCGATCCTGACCAAACTGGAGCCACAGAGTGAGTGAGCCGTGAGATGGCAGCATGGTGGGTGGGCCAGACGGTGGGACCCAGGCAAGCTGGAGTAGCTAGTGAACTGCAACTGGGTGGGAGAGTCCTGCTGGTTTGTGGGTCTGGTAGCTGAGGGAGTGTTGGGATGCAGAACCTTTCAACTGAGACCTCACAGCTGTTTTAGAAGGTTCTTATCTACCCTGAACTCTTCTCAGAAGGCCTGTTGCAGTCCTACCAAGCAGGCAAGGTGCCCAGCTGATCTGTCTCTGTAGCAAGGAGGCACCTTTACCAAGAAGTCTTGTATGTTCTGCTGCAGAGTTCCGGGCATCATGTATGGCATGACGGCTGTGCTAGCTTGACCCTAGAGAAGCTACAGTCTGAGGCCCTTCATTACAAGTCACTAGGCTGTAGCCGCCTGTCTAACAGTGGAACATGCGGATGGTGCTGCTGTTGAGTCAAATAACCTGGCATACAGCTGGTGCCCTTCGTCAAGGGTAACCTGAGTTTAAAAACGGCCTTGTTGTGGCTTCCCACACTAATTACGGATGTGTGGGGCAGAGGTGGCCCAGAACCAACTGGCCAGTGTGGCAACCAGGAACTAGTAAAGCTTTTCAGTGGCTCCTGCCGCCAGGCTGAGCTGGCCAGGTGCAGGGTTCCTTATCAGATGCCCTTGCCAAGATCCGAGGCTCTGGAGTGAGTAGAAGCATCCCGAAGCCAGAGCACGTACCCTCCCCCTGCACCATGTTCATAGCAGTGTGAAAATCTCCCTCTGTGACCTTGAGTCGCTCTCGCAGCCTGCACATGTGGCCTCTAGCCCAGATCTTGCAAAGAGCTGGTATTGATGCTGGCTCTGAGCAGTCCTGGAGTGGTGGGGAAGGGAGTTGGTTTCACCCTGGGAGACAGGCCAAGGAAGGCTTTGTCCCTCCAGGAGAGGGAGGAGTAGGATCCTGGGAGTCACTGCTGGGTTTGTTTGTTCCAAGCATGGCTTGACATGCTGTGTACTGGAGCATGAGGTTCAACTCTTGCCTAACTCCCTGGGGCACTGTATGGCTTAGTAGCTGGGGAAGGCTTGACTTCCTTCAGGGGAGGTCTAGGTAACTGAAAAGGGGGCTGCTGGTAACCCCCACTCACTTGCTGGGGGTGGGGGTGTCTCTCTTCTCCTGTGTTGCTCTTCTGGCTACAGAGGAGAGGGCTGGACTTACTGGCTATCGCTTAAATGCTGCTGTGAAACGTTCCACCTGGCTGGGTTTCTGCGTTCAGACTGTATCCAATATACCTAAGCTGGCGTGCTGGGACTCTGGCCAACTCGAGAGGCTGAGCCGTGCTGAGAAGCTTCTGTAGCAAACGAACGCCTCAGTTAAATCTCTTGGTTAAACATGAGAAGAGACTAATAAGACTGGGGCTTTTCAGCTTGGGAACAAGATGACTAAGGGGGAGATGATAGAGGTCTATTAAAATCATGACTGGTATTTACTCCTCATAACACATGAACTAGGGGTCAGCAAATGAAATTAATAGGCAGCAGGTTTAAAACAAAAGGAAGTATTTCTTCACACAATGCACAGTCAACCTGTGGAACTCTTTGCCAGAGGATGTTGTGAAGGCCAAGACTATAACAGGGTTCAAAAAAGATCTAGATAAGTTCACGGAGGACAGGTCCATCAATGGCTATTAGCCAGGATGGGCAGGGATGGTGTCCCTAGCCTCTTGTTTGCCAAAAGCTGGCAATGGGCAACAGGGGATGGAGCACTTTGATTCCCTGTTCTGTTCATTTCCCTCTGGGGCACCTGACATTGGCCACTGTCAGAAGACAGGACACTGGGCTGGATGGACCTTTGGTCAGACCATTCATATGTCCCAAGGCAGCAATTGTCACTTGGTGATACCATACCAGAGATGGGCTCATGGTGCTGATCAGGTCAGCTGTAGGCTAGTGCCAGCTACAACAGCAGCTGCTAATGATCCACGCAACACACCCATGTCCAGTCCATACCAGCTTGTTGATGCTAAGCTCTGCAAAGGGGCTCCACCCCCACTCTCCTCCAGCAGTGGCTCTTAGGAGCTGCTGGGGACTCCCTGACCACAATAGGTCAGAGATGGGCGCTGGCCGCAGCTGTGTGAAGACAGTGATGTCCCTATTCCCACATGCTGAATCCTCCTTGGGGAGAGGACTAAGGAATACTAGTGACCTAGGGCCATGGCAGCGCGTGTTGGTTTGCTACCAGAGGGCTGATCACATCTCTTGGCCTCTGGGGTCACTGTCAGGCTTCAGATAACCTGAGAAATGGAGTGTCCTAATACCCTCCTCATGGCTGTCTTGAGTACAGCTGGCAAGACGTCACCCCTCTGCACAGCTACAGCTGGCCCGGCTCTGATCTCAAGGCCTGTTCCGAGTGGCTGTACTCAAATTATTCACAAACTTGGACTAGCCAGTGGTCTCCTTGGCAGCCCTGCGGCCGCCCCTCCTCAAACCTGGCACTGCTTGGCAGTGCCCCTGGAAACCTGACTCGGTTACCAACCTACTCTGCCGCTCCAGGCAACTGAGGGGATAAGGCAACCAAACTCTCTCTCTCTCTCTCTCTGTCTAGTTGCAACAGTGAACGAGTATGCGTGCAAGGGGCTGGATAAACTGGAGGAGAAGCTGCCAATTCTTCAACAGCCAACTGAAAAGGTGAGCACCTCTGCTTGGAGAACCAGGGATGTGAAACAAGGGGTCTACACTCTCTGGACAGACCAGGCCAGAGCTATGGCAGCTGGGGGATGAGGGATGGGGGCCAGGAGAAGACTTGACTTCTCCTCCTCCCTGGATCTAGGAGCTTCTTTGGGCAGGCCAGTTGGCTGGGCAGTGAGCTAGCCAATAACCAGCATAACTCCCACCGGAGGGAGGTGGAGATGAAAACCTAGTGACTGATACCTCCCTAGGCTCCAGGCTTCTATCTGGGTGAATGTGTTCCCCATATAAATAGGCACCAAAGTAGTCCTAAAACTAACCAGTGCCGCCTCTTCTCTGCTGGCTTAATACTAACCTTTGTCACTGAATGCTTCCCTCAATCCTAGGTTGTGGCTGACACCAAGGAGCTGGTGTCTTCCACCGTGACTGGTGCTAGAGATGCTGTCTCCCACACAGTCAACGGAGCAAAGGATGCTGTGACAGGGGTGGTGGACATGGCCAAAGGAGCTGTCCAGGGTAGCATGGAGATGACCCGATCAGTGGTGACCAGCAGCATGAACACAGTCATGGGGTCCAGAATGGGCCAAATGGTGGTGACCGGAGTGGATGCCATGCTGGGGAAATCAGAAGAGCTGGTAGATCATTATCTCCCCATGACAGACCAAGAACTAGGTCAGTGCATGCTGAATAGAGCTGGCTGAAAACTTTCAGCCTAATGGTTTGACCAAAAATGCCATTTGGGTCAACCCAAAACTAGCCATGAATGTAACCTGAGTAATTTTGGCCAGTCACAAAATAGCTGGAGGATGTATTTGTGGTGCCCTGCCCACCAGGCTAAGGGGCAGCACTCGTTTGGTATGTGGGAATCCCAAGTTTGAATCCCCACTCAAACTTTCTTTAGGCCAAACCAAATCTGAAATGTTTGAGTCCAGTCAGTGACTGGAGGAGCAGCCCCCCTTGCTGCCGAAGGCAGAGCAGCCGTGGGGCAGGAATCTCCTGCTCTGCTGACAGGACTTTGCCCAGCAGGCTGGTTTGACCCTTCTCTTGTTCTCTCCAGCTAAACTGGCCACATCTGTGGAAGGCTTCGAAATGGCGTCTGTGGAGCAGCAGAAGCAGCAGCAGAGTTACTTCGTGCGCCTGGGCTCCCTGTCCACCAAGCTCCGCCACCGAGCCTACCAGCACTCCCTGGGCAAGCTGAGGCATGCCCGGCAGAGCACCCAAGAGGCTCTGTCCCAGCTCCACCAAACCATAGAACTGGTAGGAATGCAGATCTCCCCACGCCACCTCCCAGGTCGCTTTGTTCTGGAGCTTAAGGCAAATCCTAATGGGTTCATACTTCTCCCTGGTCAGACATCTTGATTCACAATCCATGGCCCGTGCACAGGTGACCAAGGACTATCCTCGGCTGGTGTCAGAGGCACTGTGCTGACCTACTTCAGGCGAGCTAGTGACCTCTTCCAGCTGAGGATCTGGCCTGGGGACTCCTCCCTTGCTGCTGACCACAAGTGTCTTGACTCCTGGTTCTCTGTTCCCTCTGTCCCTTGCCAGATTGAATACGTCAAGCAGGGTGTGGACCAGAAGCTCCATGATGGCCAGGAGAAACTACACCAGATGTGGCTGGAGTGGAGCAGGAGGCAGTCAGAGGGGAAAGAAGACTCTGACACTGCACAGCCAGAGGTATCTTGCCACGGAGGGAGGCAGGGGGAGGAGTCCTAGGCTACTGCAAAGTAACCTCTTAGAGGGGGTGAGTGTCGCGCATCATGGGAAGCAGCTTCCCTTAATGGGTGTACTTGCTTCCCTGGCAGGTGGAATCTCGGACACTGGTCATGTTCCGTGGCATCACCCAACAGCTGCAAACCACCTGCCTGAACCTAATGCCCAATGTCCAAGGCCTCCCCACCAGCATCCAGGACAAGGTGCGGCAGCTCCGTCACAACATCGAAGAGCTCCACGCATCCTTCTCCACTGCCCATTCCTTCCAAGATCTGTCCAGCGCCGTCCTGACCCAGAGCCGGGAGAGGGTGGCCAAGGCCCGGGAGTCTATGGACGAGCTGCTGGACTACGTGGTGCAGAATGCTCCCCTGCCTTGGCTCGTTGGACCTTTCGCTCCCAGGCTGGTAGAGCTCCCAGAAATTCCAGCTGCTGGAAAGGATGTGGAGGAGGAAGCTGCTGGTTGCACAGTCCAGCAAGGAGGAGATGAGAAGGTGGACAGCACAGCTCAGCAAGCCTCCGTGCCAAAGGAGGACCCTTAGAAGGCTCCGTATACCTGCAGTTGGCTTCTTGTGAGGGAAAGAACTTGTATGCAATTCACTTGTGTGGACACAGGGGGGCTTGTGTGTCACCTGCATCTGGGGAAGGGTGGCAGGATGTTAATGTAGATAAGCTGGCTGTGCGTGGAACTCCCTGTTGGCCTCACTTCTGAGACTCTCTGCTCTCTTCCTTGTCAATCTTTTTTTGTGCCTTCTCAAGCTCTTCTGGGTGGCTCCTTCCACAGGTGAACTCAGGCCCATGGTAGAAGCATCGCCTCAAAGCAAAGCCAGGGTGTCTCAATGGGAACTCTCTAAAGTGTCCTTAACTAGGGGCTCGGGCAGACTAGAGCAGGGAGAGGACACCAACCTTCATGGCAATAGCACTGAACTCCAGCTGCTAATGGACCCGTAAGATTTCAGTCATCCAGACTCTTGATTACATTTGCAGTACTATGGGGTGTTAAGCCTGGATTAGCTGTAAGGTTTGTTGCAGAACCTGTCCCTCTTAGGGGCCCATTCCCTTCAGCATTCCCAGGGCAGCTGCATCCTTAAATGCAATCAAAAGGGATCATCAGATTGTTTTTCTTAATATTTCCCCCTGCCCCCTGTTTGAAATGTCCAGGCCCCTCCCACTCTCGTGCTGTAAAGCCATTCAGACCCTGACTGCCTGTGAAATGACTGTTCTAGCCAATAAAGCAGGAATGACTCTGCCTTTGTAAAGAAGGCATAATTGGTTCGGGGCTATCCCAGTGCTGATCTTCCAAGGGGCTTGATTGTAACTGAAAATCAATAGAGAAAAATCTCGGGCTAATTTTCCCTCCTGTAAGTGCCACTAACGGTTTGTATCTTGTAGGATAACTGAAGTTTTTTTCCACAATAAAATTTACTAGCATTCACCTGATTGCTCTGTCTCTGTAAGCACCTTCCCTCTCTTCTCACCATCCTTCACAAGAGGAGGTGATCACCACCACTCCACACACAATCCCTACAATGCGTTTAAATCTCCTGCCTTGAACCCAACTCCTACCTTTTCAGAGTCCAACCCGTGACCTTTTTTTTTTTTTTTTAAATGACCAGGTTTGTTGACACAGACTCCTCTCCCAGTGGGTAGGAGGAGGCCAAAGCCATTCCCAAGGAAATCGCGCTCCTCACTCAAATCCTATTTGTAATTTTGCCTTCTCATGGGAGCTTTAGCTCTGCCCAGCATTCCTAGGAGCCACAGCCCAAGACCCCACTGTGCTAGGCTAGACGGTCCCTGCCCAAAGAGCTGCAGGCCTCCTTGAGGAATCCCATTATGAGCCTCCAAACTACAGCAGAGCCACGAAGAGCAGTCCCACCCTCCTGCCAGTACCTTATCTGCCTCCATAGCCTCACTTTCTCCTAAAGGCCAGAAACTTGTCACTTCCTGTTGAGTGTGCGTGTAGTGGCCTCCTTTACACTGCCTCTGGCCCAGATCTCGCCTTAATGCTGCATTCAGGACTTCTCTAGCAAATGCTGACACTCAAGTAACTCTGTGCCCTTCCATCTCTCCTCAGGCAGAGGTACCAGAACGTTGCAGTAAGACACATGGCCACCTTCAGCCCCTTTCCATCCTGGCTTTCAAGCCTTCTAGCAAACCCTAGGAGAAGTCCCTTCCTGCAGTCTCTGGCCAGCACTAAACTTCTGTCTTGAACTTGCCTTGTGGGATTAGGTAGCACAAGCATGTGGAGGATCGGAACGCCTGCTGCGCAAAACTGCTAGCAATGGCGCAGTGATCTGCATGGAGCCTGTGGCTCTTCCTTTTTTGGGGTCAAAAACTCAGTAGGGTTTTTAATTTACTGTTTTGGGGGCAGGTTGGGTAGAAGTATCTACTGACTTGCTCTCTTGACACTTCCTGTATTTTGAAGGCTCTGTGGCATTATCTAGACAGACCGGAGTCACCTGTTCACATCCATCTTTCTCCCCCTCTAGTTATTCTAATACGTGTGTGGTGCTGCTTCAATACCCCAGCTATCTAGCTTCTCCGGTGCTGGGGCTTTCTGCAGTAGCTGGAACCAGAGGTGATGTGACGGACATTCTTCACAGCCCATGGCCAGATACAGCAGCCATCTCCTCCTCTAACATGGCAGGGCACAGTGTGTGCAGCTGGAGTCTGCAGGCTCTGGCTTGTAGCCACTTGTAAGGAGGGGGTTGTGCCTTTCCCATCCTCAAACCCTTGAGACACTCCCTGAAGTGTGTTCTCATGCTCCGGCAGAACCCTCTCCCCCTCCACAACTTGACTCAGATGCTGTTGCTCCCTCACCCAGGGGCAGGCAACTGAGTGGACTGGACCCTCCCCCACATACTCAGGTTGTATTCATGCTTCTGTCCTATGTTGTGACTTCAGGGGAAACATTTTGCACCTCTGAGGCTCAGCTTCCCTAGCTAATATGGAGCTACTCCCTCCATTGTGCCTGGTCTGAGATCTCCGAATCCCACCCTGGCTGGGGGCTGGCTTCTCCAAGGCAGGGGTGGTTTCAATGCTCTCCACGTTGTTTCTATGGCTCAAAGGCAGAGGGAGCCACCTGCTAAGAGTGGGTGTGTTGTTTTGCTTCTCTGTAGCAGCAACTCCAAGCGTTTCCTGCTTGGCCTTTTGAGCAGCTTTGTGGGGGGGTTTATTCTCACCACGATGCATTAGCAGGCACCTGCGTCTGTGCTATTTGTGCAATCTGGATTTAAACTGGCTTGAGTAACAGGGCCGGCTCCAGGGTTTTTGCCACCCCAAGCGGCCCGGGGGGGGAGAGCTGCGAGCGGCAGCACCACTGTGCCACTTTCTTCTTCCGGCAGCAGGTCCTTCCCTCTGAGAGGGACCCGCTGCCAAAGAGCCCAATATGCCGCCCCTTCCCCTTGGCCGCCCCAAGCACCTGCTTGCTGAGCTGGGGCCTGGAGCCGGCCCTGCTGAGCAAACAACCCGTGGATGCAGGGGGAAGCTCATGTTATCAAAGCAAAGCCCTGTTTAATGGCAGGGCGCATCCCAGCCACCCAAGACTTTCCCATTGCCCATCCCACACTGCCTAAGCCTTTCGCTTCCATGCCCAACTGCCACCAAACCATCCCATGTACCCCGCCGGCCTCAGACTTGTACACTGAGACAAACCCTTAACTGTGACCCTCGTCTGTCAGTGTCAGCCCAGCTGGCTGTCACATTCTGTACTGCTGAGACAGTCTCCAGCTTTAACCCCACCAAGAGCCTGGGTAAGGTGTTTGCATTAGAGTGGAGAGGACGTGACCGACTCTGTCCCACAGCTAGTTATGAGGCAGCGAGTGATGGGGATTCCTGGGGGCTATTTCTGGCTCTGGGTTCGAGGTAGGCTAACCCACACGGGGCTAGCCACTGACAGGCAGCGTGCAGGGGCTAAGATGGGGGTTCATCATGTTAGAGACCCAGGTTCTGGGCCTGCAGACACCTTGCTGGCATGGAGCCAGGCTGTACCCCCAGTTTTGGGATAGAGGAACCCCCTTTAGTGTGCCAGACCTCTAAGGGGGTGCTGTCTCTCTTCCCCCTAGTTGGGCTCTAGCTGTCCCTCTGTCTACTCCAGGTGAGAGCCCCCACCCCTTCCAGCAGCCAATGCTTATCCTGCCCACCTCACACCTGCCCATCCTTTGGTGTCCAGCTGGGGGGATGATGCAGAGAGGTGGGGAAATCCATCTCTCTCTGGGGCATTGGCTGCTCGGTGTCAGTGCCCTGGTGATTGGATTTGCTGCTGGCTTTTGAGATGGGGTCAGTCTCGGCCAATCCTTTTTTAATGACCCCTACAAGCTCAGACAGCCAGGCAATGCTCATACCTACGTCTCTTAGCCTGCCCCAGGGGTAAACTGTCCCTTTCTGCCCACCGGGTAACAATGACGCATATAGGGGAAACTGAGGCTCACACTGGCATAAAAATATTACAGAAAATTCCCACTTCATCACACTTGCATAAGCTAAAAAGTGTGTGTGTGTGTGTGTGCATGTGTTCAGCAGCTCTTCCCTGAGTGTTTTCTAGGTTCATGGCCTTTGTCACAGTTCAGCGCAACTGCATCCATATTCTCCCTCCGTGGTCTAGCAAGGGCACCCGCTTCTGGGCTCCCAGCCATCACCGCTCTTGGGCAGAGACCCACGTCTCTCTCTTCCTCCCAACCGGGTTTTTTTTTCCAGGCTGTACAGTTCCCTGCCTCCACCGTGAGTGCCCCAGCAAGCCAGACTGCCTGAGCAGGCCTGTCCCTGTGCTTTGCTTTCTCCTCAGAGTCTACAACAAGGGTGATCGCCCACAGATCAGAGTTACCCCAGCCCTTGCTAAGCAAGCCCCTGTCTTCTTATGGTGAAACGTTCCAGAGAAAACCTATTAAACATAATAAAAATAACCTCCACACACATTCCCAAAGATCACCCAGCCTCTCCAGCTTCATCATCACGTTAAAATTCAGCAGGGTTTGGGGCACATATTTTCCGCAGATCTGGAGATGTTATGAAATGCTGTATAGACAAACCCTCTTGGTGTCTGTCTGATATTCCAGGAATCAGCAGGCACGTAGTGGCCAAGCGACAGGGCCCAGAGTGTTGCACGTTTCTTGCAAAAGGAGGCCAAAGGAAAAGGAAGACAAGCCAGCAGAAAACATTGCTAAGGGGTGATTTAAAAATGTTTTTGGTCTCTCTGTAATCATACTAACCTAGGGCTTTTCATCAGTAGATCTCAAAGCGTTTGACAAAGGCGCTCAGCATCATTATCCATTTTACAGATGGGGAAACCAAGGCACAGAGCAGGGCCGGGACTTGTCCAAGGTCACCTAAGCAGCAGAGTTAGGATGAGAACTCAAGTCCCAGGCTGGACCACTTCATTGTTCATGGAAGCACCATGAAGCACTGGTGATAGTGCTCAGAGGGCATCTATGCTTTTGGCGATTTGGTTTTTTGCCATTTCCATGAGATTTTTACAAAATAAAAGTTTAAAGCGCCTGTAAAAACTGAGCTCGGTAACCCAGCTGTCGCTGCACCGCAACATACAAATTCCCATTACTCCTGCCTCAAGCACTACCAGTGAATGAATATACCACCCAGGCAGCGACTGGTTAACCAACCCAAATACTGTGAGTTACGGCCCCTCAGCTCCCCGGGGACGTGCTCGCTATCAAGCAGTGCACCTCAGCAGCGGTAGCCTAATGCCACACACACCTGGGAGAACGGTAGGGTGACCAGATGTCCTGATTTTATAGGGACAGTCCCGATTTTGGGGGCTTTTCTTATATAGGCTCCTATTACCCGCCACCCCCGTCCCGATTTTTCACACTTGCTGTCTGGTCGCCCTAGAGAACGGAGAGGAGCATCCAAGGGTTGTCAGAGCCCTTTCTTCTCCTCAGAGCTAGGATGGGCCGTAGCAACACAGCAATAGGAATAATGGGTAATAATAGAGCAGTTGTACTTCTGCTCCAAACACAGTCCCCACCCCACCGGCGCTTGACAGCATGATCGGATCGCTGCCTAAAGCAGCCTTCCAGTGACTCAGGATTGAAAGCAGATGCAGAGAGGGGTAGATCCTTTCAGACCCTAAAAGCAAGGGTCCTATCTCCTGAACTAGGTGTCATTTTAGCCAAGGGGTGAGGGGATTGTTCTGATCGGTCAAAGAAAACGAAAGAATCAAAGTGTGCTGGTTTGTCATCTGGGATGGATGTTCGGAGCTGCACGGGCATCACTTTAGTACCGGGGAACTAACCATTCTTTAGCTTGCGCTGAATTGATCCCCACTCCAAGTTCGCTGGAGGTCCCGGCGCCGCAATGCCGTCACTGCTCCTGGCAAGGATTGCATGCTCGTTCAAGGGCTCTGTAGCTAGACGCCAGTTGGATTCCTCTCTAGAGTTACAGCCTAGTGAAGGTGCAGCAGCCTGCATCATTTTTACAAGCGGCGTCTCCACAACTGCGGTTCCCATTTCTATCGACTGCTGTCGTTTTCACTAGCCAGACTATCCACTTAGACCCAGATCTACTTTGGCACCTAGCTCCCATTGATTTCAACACCGCAGTACCTATGAAGCTCCGCACTTTGCTGTCCTAAACCACCGTATAGTGTTGCTGCGAGCTGTTAAACAGCTGCTGTGTTCCACCTCAGAGATGGCTGCATTGCATTAGTGGTCGAGGTGATCCTGGAGTGATCCTCTGTAAAGCACCTTAGGGCAGAAGGTGCGGTAGACGTGCTCCGTGTTTTACTTTCATTCTCCTAGTGGAAAATACTCCAAGTTCAGCTGATGCCGTAGCAGAGGAGGGAAGACTTCAAGGAAGAGGCTATCTGGCTTTCCTGTTGGACTGTGAACTAGGCCTGTGTGGCACTGAACTTTACCCAGCGTTTATCTGCCCCGTCACACGGTGAATGCATTGGGGTGCGCAACTTTTTCTAAACTTTCTCCGCCTGTTCCATGACATCAGCCTCAGTCCCAGCTTGTGATATGAACGGAGGTTGAGGAAGTGCAGGGAATTTCATAGAAGCAGGACCAAGTAAACCAAGACCGTCCCTGACAGGGGTTTGTCCAACCTGTTCTTTAAAACCCCCAGTGATGGGGATTCCACACCCTCCCTTGGAATCCTATTCCAGTGTAGATAAAAAGTTTTTCCTAACATCTAACCGAAATCTCCCTTGCTGCAGATTAAGCCCATTACTTCTGTGAAAGCAGAATGAATTATATTGTAAAAATAAGACTGGATTAAAGAAATGCTGGATGTACCTTTAAGCAGGAATAAGGAATGTTGAAATACAGGTGTCAGGAAGAGAAACATTAAGGCATAAACAATGAGTCCACTTAAGCTAATGGTGGAACATTAACCGGAGATTGGTAAAAGTTAGTGAGGAAATTCACTATATATGTCTAGCCTCAGGTAAACGTGTCAGTTCTGCCTTCTTTGTCCTCTTGTTAAGTTTGCGCCCTTTTTATCGGTATAAAATAAGGTAGTGTGGGTCTTGCAGGGGGCTCACATTATCTGGGTGTTTAGCAGAGCGCCGTGCTAATTAACACTGTCCTGAGTCTGACTGTGACACTTCTTGTCCTGAACATGAACATGGACAACAACTGATCTCCATCCTCTTTGTACCAGCCCTTAGCATATGTGCAGACTAGTATCAGGTCCCCTGTCCGGTCTCCTTTTCTCAACACTAAACACAGCCAGTTTTTTTAAACTTTCCTCATCGGACAGGTTTTCTGACCCGTTTCTCCTTTTGGCTGATCTCCTCTGGACTCGCTCCAGTTTATCCACATCTTGGCACATTTAGCCCTAGTTCATTCAGGGCCAGGAGCAGTGGCTGAGTGGTTAAAGCCCCTGGCTACCTTCCTGCCGGTTGCGGATTTGAGTCTGGCGTGATCTCCCCACCTCCAGTTCACCCAGCTGCCAAATGGGTTAGGGCAGGTGGGCAAAGGGGGTTGGATGTGACCTCTCCTGTGTCCCACTGGCTGCAAAACTGGCACTGAGCCATTGGCCCAGGGGCACTTTGATTTTCTGAGCCGAGTCCCCTGTGTGCTGCTTCGGAGAGAAGCTAAACTGAACGCAGGGAAGGAGAGCAACAGGCAGCTCAACCAGGAAGCGGCGCAGCGGGTCTTGCTGTGACTTGTCCTTTGACCTAATTTAGTATCTCCCTTCCCTGGGAGCTCAGCACCCCCATCTCCATAGGAGCCCGTCTAGTCCCCCCTGATCAGATTAACATTAGCCCCTTTCCCACAAGAGAATGGGGATGCACCTTCAGTCCAGGCCTGACATCACAGCTCGGGACAACAGAGGTCAAGGCTCAATGCAGCTTTCTAAACCCAGACCCGATGCTGCTGCCTAACCGGTGGAGTGGCAATTATAACAACAAGCCCTTCCTCTGATAGCACCTTTCATCCACAGCTCTCCAACCAGGCAGGTCAGTATCATTAGTCCCATTTTACAGATGGGGAAATTGAGGCACCGAGCAGGGAACTGACTTGCCCCAGGTCACCCAGCAGGCCCGTGGCACAGGCAGGAAGGTCTCCTGAGTTCCAGCCCAGTGCCCTCTCCACTAGGCCATAAGAGGAAGGATGCCCAGGAGGGGTGGCTTTGTCTAAACAGCCATCTGGCTACAGAGAACTGTCTCAGCTCAGCTCATTCTTTACATGGATTCCGAGTCACTGCGCCGCCAGACGCAGCCGGAGAGAATCCCCTGGGGCCTGGGTTAATTCCACCCCACCCCTCGAGCGTTGAGCTCTTCACCAGCTCACACTCCACCCCCACCCTGAGCCCGAGGCTCAGGGCCCGATCTGCAGAGAGGCCGAGCACCGCAGCGTTATCATTAGCAGTCCAAGGTGCAGCTCAGGCCCTTAGAAGGGGGGAGGGGGAATGATTCAGCCACAAAACACTCCCCGAGGGGCTAATTCGGGGGCTTGATTGCAGGAAACAAGGCACTTCCCTTGGCTTCAGTGGGAGCCACTCTGACCCCCAGCAGTTTTACTTTGGCGTCTGCTCTGATTCTGCCTCCGCTCCCCTTAGAGGGGCGACACGGCAGGAGGCCGACCCGTGGCCTGTCACTGGGCTAGGCATTAACAGCAGCTCCGCCACGCCATGCCATGGCAGCTGAGCCAGAGGATCCTTCCCTGGCAAGAGACCGTCCGAAGCTGCCAGGCTCTGGAGCCAAGCCAAACCAGGGCCTGGACGTCGCATCTCGCTGCATGACCGTCTGCAACGCCGGCACCCATGAGCCCCCCTGCTCTGAGCTCTCTGCTAACCAGCCTGCCTCTCCCCGGGGCCGCGGGCTCAAACGGGCCTGAACCAAAAAGCGCCGGCGGGGGGGGGCCCATGACCGGGCTCCATGCAGCCGAGCGCGGAACTGGGGCACTGGCGGAGGTTGTGCTGGTGTATTAATGGGATGTACAGTAGGGATCAGCCCGCACCACACAGTGTGTCGTCCTGTCCCCGCCCCACGGCAGCTGTGGCCCATCCCAAATGACTGGGCGAGACCCTGGCCCAGGGGGTGCAGAGGGAGAGCTGGGCCTGTGATTAACACCCCCACACCCACACCCCGCAGCCTCCAGGCACAGAGCAGTTTGTCAGCCTCACGTGCACCAGAGTGAAGCTGGATAAGACCCAGACCCACATAATACCAGCAACCCCCCTCCCCCCAGAGACCCCTGGCAGCATCATTCCCTCCTACACCCCCCAGATGCTAGACACCTCCCTCTCCCCGACCATCCCCTCCCCCTGCCAGATTCTCCTCCTCCTCCCACCCAACATCCTCCATCTCACCTCCCCAAGGCTGTCTCGGCCAGCTCCCCTCCCCCTGAATTTTGATTCCCCCCCAGCTCCCCTCCCCAAGGCCGCACACCCAGCAGACCTCCTCACCCCCAGCTGCCCTCAGTGCCAGGCTGGCGGAGGGGCAGGGGGTTGTGGCTCCAGGCTGCAGCCAGCCCAGGAGGAGACAAAACAGTCCCTGCCCATCACCCTGGGGCCCCTAGCCAGGACATGCCCCCTCCTAGTTAGCAACCTGGGAAGGTTTGGTTGGTTCTGACGATCCCCTAGGATCTCCCCTAGGTCAGGGATGCTGCTGGCCCAAGAACCAACCAAGGGGTCAATCAGAGGTGCCCCATTCGATAAGCTCCGTGTGGGTTTGCAGCACCCACCACTGCTGCCAGTTGGAGAGGAGAGCAACCCCCCACCCCAGCCCCCTGGGGCCACCCTCTGAAGACTCCTCAAAACCAGGGGTATTGGACAGGCCACTCCCCCGTCAGGGTCCCTTTGGGCAGCGTTCCTCCACCTTTTCCATGCCAGGAACCAGCTTGCTGCCTTTCTAAACCACGTCAGGACAATCTCAGGGACCAGCACTGGCCCACGGACGGGTCGCTGAGAAACACTGGCCTAGGAAGCCATCAAAGCACTAGGCTCTAGCGGTTAGAGCAGGGAACCCAAAGATTCAGGACCTCTCCCCTATTTTCCACCCTCTGCCACTGACTTACTCTCTGACCTTGAGGCAAGTCACACCCCCTCTCTGCCTCAGTTTCCCCCCATGTAATATGATCATGGCAACTCTGGCCTGTCTCCATGGGGGGGTTAATTTGTATTTGTAAAGCCCTTTGAGATGAAAGACACTAGACACGCTGATTATTACTGTAGACACAAGGTGGGACCCACAAGGCTACCCCAGCGCATGCAATTGTTTCTAGGGCTATTTAGCAACAGCAGGAGGCCTCTGTATTGTCTACTCCTGTGAGAGCACCAGAGCTACCATAAATCCTAGATAGCCACCACCCTCTAAAACAGACCAGCCCCAGGAGCTGTAATGACACACTCACTTTTCACACCAACGACCAAGGTCTGATCCTTCTTCTTTCCTCCACCCCAGCAACCCAGGAGGGCGGGACTTTAGTCTCCAAACCTGGGCTGGAGTGGGACTCACATGTGACCCAGGAGGATCCATTTCCAATGCAATTTGCTACGGATCCCCACCCACAGGCCAGGCCAGCCCTCCTCAATCAGGGTGGGAGGTTCTGGTTGCCTCCCTGAGCTGGGCGGGTCTCAGCGCTGGTATATAAAGGCTGGGCAGGGAGCAGCGCTCATGCAGCATCTAGTCTGGAGTTGTGGAGGAGACAGGTAAGGGCTTGCAATGGTCTCAGCCTTTCTAGGGGGTGGCGGCGGCTTCTTTCCAAGTTATAATTAACTGTAATTTGAGTGTGTCAAACTCTAGGCTTGTTTGCTTCCCTGATAAGCGCTTGGCAAATAGACGCTGACTGCTTTAGCTTTCTTCTTTTCTTGTTGTGCCAGGCAGTTTGCCTGTAACATCTTTGCTAAGGGACTAACTTGCTGTCTGGGAGCTCCCAGATTGGCCTGTAACGGGCTGGGTTGTGCAGCTGATGGCCTAGCACAGAGGAGATTTATTTTAAGTGCTGGGTTCTTCCCCCCCCCCCCTTCCTTTATAGGGTTAGGGGTGAGTCTCCTAACTAACTGGAGTCTCAGCTGTAGGCTTAAACACCTTCACCCCCTGTAACAGGCATCTTCCTCCAGGAGGATTCAAATCAAACTGGCAGAGGAGAAACTGGTCCCCCATGGTAGTGTGAACTCCCAACTTACTCAGTAGTTAGTGGTTTCTCATGTTAGAGCTCTGGGGTCTCAGCTTTGAGAGGTTCACCTCTGAACAGCCAGCTTTTAGCCCTGCCAAGTCCCGGCTAGAGGAGGGGGAAACTCCAAACTGACCCCCCCCCCCAGGGAGTCTCTTTGCCTGCTGTGTTTGGAGCCAGTTGTCTCGTGATTGAGTCTGACTCATGGCTTGTTTGAGTGCTCGGAGGCTGGCAATGCTACTACAACCACTATCCTTGTGGCTTCCTTCCAGGATCTGTCTCCTGCTCTGCCCTGGAGCTGGGAGTGGGGCAGGCTCTTAGCTCTCCCATCGGAGCTAGGCTGCCTGAACCAGCTGTTGTGAGCCCTGCTCTAACGCCAATCAAATGGCTGGGAGGTGTGGTGGGGCTGGCTCCCCCCTTATGGGGGACTGCGGGTTATGGGGCTAGCTGAGAATTCCTCTAACAATCCTCCACTGACTGCCCCAGTGCTGGTCGGAGCAGTGACCCTGACTCCACTTAGTGGCTGGCAACTGAAAACGAAAACGGTGACACAACCCTAGCAAAGCAGGAGGTGTCGAAACAGCAATGAGCTGTCTGGGGCGAAGGCCGCTGCTACTTATAGCAGCAGGGGCCTTGGCAGCAGCTTGTTTTGCAATCCAGACTGGAAGGTCTGGGGTGTGTAAACGCAATCAGTGCCTGCTGCCTCCGGGCCCAGGGGATCTGGAGTGACGTTACTCAATGCATTGTGCCGCTGAATCCCCCAGGGCCCAACACAATGGAATGAGCTCTCTCTGCTGACCTCTGAGCCCTCTTTATGGCACTAGAATTGACTCAAGCTTTATCTTCAAGGCTGGCAGATTAACTAGTGAGTTTCTATATCCCTTCTAATCAGCTTCACGGATCCACCATGGCTTCTAATGACCCCAGTGCTGCTTCCCCAAAGGATGAGGAGCAGGAGGTAGGTACATGCTGGGGGCTCTTTTTGGTGGGCTACTGGCCTCAGCTAGGAACCTGGTGCTGGGCCCCTTGGCCTAGAAGTCAGTGGTGGCCGCACTGCGGCTTCTTGAGCCTCCTTCACCTGAACAAACAGGGAGCCGAGGGGCTTCTCTGAACAGTACTGCACTAGTCTAACGTTGGGTGTCAGTGTAAACCACTGTAGCTAAACTAGTGTGAAGCTGTATGGGGCTACTGCCGTGGTCTAGGAGTGCCTTCATCTAATGGAAATTATTCTTTATTGGCTTAATGTAACTCAAAGTAACCCCACTCTCTGAATGTGCCCACACGTTTGCATTGGCTTAGCTATAGAGTGACTTCATTTTTATTGGTGCCACTTTCTCCTGTTGATCTCAGGCTTGAGTGTCTGCTTCCCACTCAGGCAGCAGGCCTCTCTCCTGGGTTTCTGGAGCTGGGAGGGGTACGATGTGGCCAGATCTGCACTAGACACTTTGCTACAACTATCACTCAAGAGGGTGGGGAAAACCCACAGCCCTGAGCCATGCAGTTCTACCTACCTAACTCCTGTGTGGACAGAGCTATGTCTACCTTCTCCTGTTGACCTAGCTACTGCCTCTTGTGGCGGACAGCAGAAGCTGTTGTCACCATAGTAGTGTCTCAGTAATTAAGTGTGAACCTGCTCTGGTGAAGAGACTTTTTTCTTCCCTTTCTGGGCTTGTTCTTTACTGGGCCTGGTCTCTCAAATGGCAAATGTGGCAACAGGATGCTGAATCTAAGTACTCCTGGCAGTAGAGGGGAGGACTTGACCAAGCTAGAAGTGGTGAGAGTAGATGACCCTCTGAGAACAACTGACAGACCCCAGCTACCAATGGCAGGGCCATGACCCTGCTTGGTAGGGGAGACTGCATGGTAGCCCTCACCCTGTCTACCTTCCTGCCTTCTCTCCCCTAGAACATAGCAAACCGGGTGGCCAACCTGCCCTTCGTCAGCTCTGCCTATGACATGGTCTCCACGGCCTACACCTCCACCAAAGAGAGCTACCCCTATGTCAAATCTGTCTGTGATGTGGCAGAGAAAGGCATGAAGACCATGGCCGCAGCTGCGGTCAGTGGCGCCCAGCCGATCCTGAGCAAACTTGAGCCGCAGAGTGAGTTACTGTGGGGGTACATGCAGGGGTGGCATGGCCTATGTGAAGGGCACCATGCTCTGACCTCCTTCCCAGGGTGCCCAGCAAAGAGCCTTGTGCCCTGCCAGAGGGAGGAGTCAGGCTGGTGACATCAGAAGCCATTGGCTGGCTAAAGAACCTCTCCCGCTTCCATAGAGGAACATAACCTACTCCCCAGGCCACTGCCACCTCCATAAACCCTCCAGCTGGAGCTTTCAGTGTCCACAGAACCCTTGGGTGACAGTGTCCGCTTCTGGAGGGGAGCATAGCATGGAGCAACCTCGTACTGTCTAAGCTGCCTAAGCTTGGAGCTGTGCAGATGGGTAGGATTCCTGCATCTGCCAATTCTCCACCGCCACAGCATCCAAGTATAATGGAGCTGGTCCAGTTCTCAACCCATTCCAAGCTGTTGCAAATCAGCTCACCCTTGTGCCTACTGAGCAAAGTCTTTCCTCTGACTTCTGCCGCCCCTTCAGAGTCCTCATGCAGCCAGTTCTCTAGCTTCATGAACTCGAGCTTTCACAGCTTCCAGAACTTGCTGTAACAGCAGGGGCTCCTCACATGAGACACTAAACTAGTATTCTTACAGTCTCCTCAGCAAATGAGTATGCATGCAGGGGGCTGGACAAGCTGGAAGAGAAGCTGCCAATCCTTCAACAGCCAACAGACAAGGTAACCACCTCTCTGCTTCGAAGCCTTTGTACAGGCAAGGGGAGCAGTGACTTTGGCTTATCCGCCCAAGCGGGAGTTTAGCAACAAGCAGTAAAATTTAACAAGGAGCAGAGCTACATGGGGCAGGAAAAACATGGCTTGAGCCGCTGCAGCGGCTCAGTGTGGGGCAGAAATGCTCCATTTGCTCATGGGATGATCATGGCCAGTCTGAACTGCTGCCCCTGCTGTCGCACAAGGCAGAGATCCTGACACTAGTGCAAACCTTACGGCAGTCATGCTGTGCGACAGCACACTGGACACTTGCTCTGATGTAGCTCTGCACAATGCAAATGTTTCTAATATAGTTGGGGCCCTGAAGGAATTTTTTTTAAACTTGAGGTGGGGGTAGAGAAACCTAGGTGCTTCCCTCCCCATTGTCCAAGGGGAAGACAACCTCCCATCCCCCTGCTCTGCAATATTCCAGCACTGGCTTGAGGTCTTATCTGAACTAATCGCTGACCTTCTATCTAGATTATCTCCAATACCAAAGACCTGGTGACAGCCACGGTGACTGGGGCAAAAGATGCCGTGAGCAACACCATGACCGGGATGGTGGATATGACCAAAGGGGCTGTCCAGGGGAGTGTGGAGCTGACCAGATCAGCAGTGACCAGTGGTGTGAACACAGTCATGGGCTCAGCAGTGGGCCAGATGGTGGTGAGCGGCATGGGTGCTGTGCTGGGCAAGTCAGAGGAGCTGGTGGATCACTACCTTCCTATGACTGATGAGGAACTAGGTGAGAAAGCAGCAGCTGCTCTTCTGTGCACTATAGAAGGAGATAGCAGGGGGGAGGTGGTGAAGAGACAAGCTGGGTCTGTCTGGCTAATGCCAGCTGGAGTTGGGTTCATGGCTTCAGCTGAAGCCATCCAGCCTACAAGGTTGGGGCTAACTTCCTGATGAGGTGCCCACAGTTAACACCTGGGAGAAACTACCACAGTCTTCATAATAGAAAGGTACAGAGGTTGTTCAGGGGCACCCTGCTAGCTTCCCTGGAAGATGCTTTTGCTGTGAGGTGGGAAGCACAGCTGGGGGGGACACTCCTCCCTCAATACCTGTAAGCCTCAGACCTGTTCCATACAGGGTGCTCTGAGCATGGAGAACCACTAGAAAGAGTCTGAGCTACAATCTAAGCAGGTGGCTAAACCAATCTCTGCCTCGGAGGCTTGTATCCCCTAACTGAAGGGGAGATGAATTGCTGAATCTCTTGGCATCCCCTGTTCCCTGGTGGCCACCTGACCAATGCATGGTCCCACTCTCCTATGTGGAGGTGTAACTCAAACAGATACAGCTGGGGCAAGGTTCCCTAAGGGCTAGAGCACTGGAGTAGGATTTGGCTGTCCAGTCTATTCCTGACTCTGCCCCTGGCCTGCCAGTGCCCTTCAGCAAATCCCTTCATGGCAGAGCCTTGTCCCAGTCTGTGAAACAAGGATGATGCATTGTCACCCTGTGATGGTCCCAGGGTACAATCTGGCCTGTTGAACAGTAGTGTCCCCTGAATTCTCTAGCCTGTGGTGCCTCTTCCCCTGCCTGACTGCCAAATGGCCACTCCTGGTCTGCGCATGCTGCCTTCAGCATGTAAATTCACCCTAGCGAGTGCTCTTCCAGCCCCTCATGAACTACAGACAGGGCAACACCTGCAAGTTCTTAGCCCAGCCTTGTTCCCCAGACACCTGCACCTTTGCAGGGCTCAGTATCTTCTGGGACTCTGCCAGCTCCTAGCTCATTTGGTCATTCCAACACTGGGAAATGATGCACTATCCTTGTTATCACAAAGTTCCTCCCACCCACTCTAATCCAAACACCCTAAGATTCGGGGGGGGGGTATAATCAGACAGGGAAGGCTCAGCCAGCCCCCCTCAGTTGCAGGGTTTTTGTGGGGAAGCTTTTTTGCTTTATGCCCCCAGGCAGGTTCCAGCATGGCTGAGAGTGGTATATGCTATTCAGATTCCTGGGTTCATCAGGAAACTCCCAAACTCCAGGCAGTTTCCTGATGAACCCAGGAATCTGAATAGCAAATACCACTCTCTCAGCCACCCCAGAACCCACATGCACCTTAAGGAAAAGCTGCTTTTTTCCCCCATGGTGGCTACATGGCTATGGCTGGCCCAGGGCTCCTCCAGTGCTATGAGCCCATGCAGGATGGGCAGGGGATCTCAGGTGCTCCAGCTGCAGGGGGATGTGTGGAAGGGGCAGAGCTGGGGGAGGGGGGCTAGCCTCCCCTGGGGGGGGGCTCTGCCTACTATCCATGGACAAGAGGAAACCCCACAATGGATGTTAAGTGACAAGGCATGACATCCAGAATTTATTACAAGAGAAATAAAAAGATTGGGGGTGGGAGACCCACCCCAGCCCTCCCTTAGTTCAGTGTCATCAGCAAGTTCCTGCAGGTCATGAGTGGAGATGGGAGGTGGAGCACTGCTCTGGAGGTCACTGTCTCCTATCATCCTTTTTCCCCCCTTTCTGTGGATTTACACCCTGTGGGGTGCAGTCTCCTGGGTATGTGAGGCTCAAACAGTGACAAGATATAAATTTCTCATGCACCCCCTCTCTGTTGGAGAAAGCTGTATGAGTTTATTTTAAAGCACTTGCTGGTGTGAGTCTGAGAAACTGGTTTGTGGGCATTGCCTGGAGTTGCAACTGTTCAGGGACAATCCTACAGTAGAAACTACACAGCTCAACAGGATGCTGCTATTCCACAGATTGAGGTTATCAAATGATGCCTCCGGCATGCTTTGGACAAAACATCACCTATATAAAAGTGAACATGGGGTACAGGGTGTCTGTCCCACCCCATAGATATGAAGTGGTACAGCAGCTTAGTACACTTTAGCTTGGTAACATGCTTAGGGTAGAGGCATTATCTCTTCTATAGAGAAGGTGCAGGCACCTCCCTTGCCATCTCCTCCACCTGGCACCACTAACCCTCCACTCTCTGCTTCCAGCTAAACTGGCCACCTCTGTGGAAGGCTTCGAAATGGCGTCTGTGGAGCAGCAGAAGCAGCAGCAGAGTTACTTCGTGCGCCTGGGCTCCCTGTCCACCAAGCTCCGCCACCGAGCCTACCAGCACTCCCTGGGCAAGCTGAGGCATGCCCGGCAGAGCACCCAAGAGGCTCTGTCCCAGCTCCACCAAACCATAGAACTGGTAGGAATGCAGCTGTGGGCCATGTGCACATGCCCCTGTACTCCCATGCAATGGCTTGGCACAAGCCAGGTAAAGTGGCCAACATGGCAAAGTCCCTTCCTGTGCTGATCCCAGATGTCTCTTCCCTTCCAGATTGAGCATGCCAAGCAGGGCGTTGATCAGAAGCTCCGTGATGGCCAGGAGAAGCTGCACCAGATGTGGTTGGAGTGGAGCCAAAAGCAGCCAAGTCCGAGTAAGGAGATGGGCTCGGTGCAGCCAGAGGTAGGTCATGAGAGGGTGACTCCAGTCTACAAGTAACCACTTGGTGTGGGGGGAAGTCTGGTGTCCCGACTGGCTTCTGACTCTACCCCTGATTGTTTGCAGCAGGTAGAGGAGCAGGCGCTGGTCATGTCCCGCAGCCTCACCCAGCAACTTCAGACCACATGCCTGACTCTGGTGTCCAGTCTGCAAGGCCTCCCTGCTGACCTCCAGGACAAGGCACAGCTGGTTCGTCACCATGTCGACGAACTACGTGCTTCATTCTCCGCTGCTGGCTCCTTCCATGACTTGACTGGCAGCGTCTTGGCCCAGAGCCGTGAACGAGTGACCAAGGCCCGCAAGCTGGTGGATGAGCTGATGGATCATGTGGTGCATAATGTCCCCC
This sequence comes from Mauremys mutica, assembly GCF_020497125.1. Lineage (NCBI taxonomy): Eukaryota > Metazoa > Chordata > Testudines > Geoemydidae > Mauremys > Mauremys mutica. The sequence goes on from NC_059095.1 coordinate 8,204,655, forward strand.
TTTCTTGGCTAGTGGGACCCTTTGCCCCGTCAGGCAAGCAGCAGGAGGAAGTGGAGATGGAGCAGTGTCCTGCAGATTGAGGACTCAGAAGAGGCTCTCCTAAGCATAGAGCTTCATTTGGGGCAGGGAGGGGTTATTAACTCATGCCACTTGTCACATCTAGCCTGGCTCTGTATCTAGATAGCAGCACTTGGTGTTCTGATACAAGTGCCTCAAGCCTGGCAGCCATCTTGCCTTGCTTAGGTTTGTTCTATTGCACTAAACACTTAGGATAAGTTTCTCCTCCCTGCATCTCACAGGTGTGGCTGTCTCCCAAACCTGCCTGTAGGCTGGGTCAGAGGCTTACCAGCAAAACTGACTCCCTTTGACTAGTCAAGTCACCCCCCCCCCCATGGGATCCAAGGCCCAGCTTTCAAGCAATGGTCAGGTTAAGTGTTCTACAAGCTGCTCCAGCCTTGAGGAGAGAGCAGCAGTCACTAAGTGCCACCAACAAACCACTAATCCAAGTCAAGCTGACTAGTTTAGGGTCTCTCCACTCAAGCAAGGAAATTGTTTTTGCTAAGAGATCAGTGCTCTAAGAGGGTGCCCAGGACTGCTGCTCTTTCTGGACTAGAATAATGGATCATGTAGGATTCCCTCCTGGCCCTGGCTCCTGTATCGGGTAAGAACATGTTGCTCACAATAAAGCTGTACTTGCATTGAAACAAAGGCTTCTGCTTGTTTTGATCTGAGTGAGATTCTTGGGCATGAAGGCCTGATTCTCCCTCCCTGGCATGTCTAGTGTTCTTGGAGCAGCTGTCCTGCATTGTTGGTGCACATGAGGGCCTTCCTCTGCAGAGGGTGGATTCTCACCTCCTACCAACAATCACCTCCCCAGGTTCTTGAGACTAGGAGTCTACCCTCATTGACTTCCTCAAGATCAGTGCTTCTGAGATGAACTAGGGCCTGGGGAGTTGCTGCCACTGCTCCTCATGGGCCCTCTGGCTACTCCTGGCTTTAGCTATGGAGGTAAAACTCTGAAGCCATTCTTGAAATGGCTGTAATCTGCGGTCAGCACAGGCCCTTCTGTCATACATGTTCCCCTTTCCCCAGAGATCTCTGCTTGGTGTGATGCTGTCTAACTTTACACTACCTTCCCCTTCCTGTAGCAGGCCTTGCCACTAACTCTGGGAGGACATTCAGACCACACCTAGTGACCTGAAATTCAACCTTCTGTCCTTCCTGCTGCACTTTCCTGACCTGTTCCATCTCCGGAGCAGTCTAGCTGGGGTACAGATGGCAGTGTAAATCCTAGGCCTCACACACCACCTGAGGGTGGTCTGTGCCACTGCAGTCCCACATCTTTACTGAACTTGAGGCAGTTAAATCTCTCAGATTTAACAGAACCACCCATTTGACTAGAGGTGGGCACATGACTGCTTTGGGACAAGACCTTCAGAGGACATCCACCAGAAAAAGCCAGGGCATACAGCTGCAAAGACTGGCCTGGTGTTAGGAGGCATAGGACCAGTCTGTTGGCCAGCTGTTGCTTTGAGGTCTGTCACTTGTCATAGCTGCTGGCATTGTTGGTAACAGTCTAGCCACTGGCAGATTCAATGGGTATTACAAGTAACAATTAGTCCAAGCTCCGGAGCTTGAAGGATTAAAATATTCCTCATCGCTTCCACACACACAGCTTGTCTTCCTCTAACTAGCCTGACTACACAGCCTCTGGTGCAAAACCAGCCTGCACCTAAAGTATCAGGCGTGTGTGGCCAAACTAAGGTTACACGGGCAACCAAATTCTCTCTACAGCTGAAATGTTAATGTACAGGGTCTGTAATGGCTTAGGGCAGTGCCTCACTTAAAGTTGCATTTAAGAGGGCAAGCTCTTGCCCTCTATCTGAGGGTAGATCTACCCCCTACATTTTCCATACAATGTGAGGACAGCCTGAAATTTTTTTTTTTAGGTAGTTAGACACATGGAGTCTCAATCTCCCAGACCCCTTCTTAGCTCTAAGAACTACCCGGACATCAAATGATGCCTGCAGTGAGTTTGATCTGTAATTTTGGGTGAGTTCTGTTCTCCCTTTTTGCTCAGTACCAGAGCATTCCAGGCTGCTTAGCTGAGGGAGACCGTGGCTTATGCCATCTAGGCTCTTCTAGGAAGCAGGAGTTCGTTAGAGCAGAAGCCCTGTCTGACAAGTCTAGTCAGCCTGAGCCTCTGAACAACTCAACCCATAAAGATTAGGATTGTCACAGCACCAGCTAAGAATGGCTGTACTGGGTCAGACCAAAAGTCCATCCAGCCCAGTATCCTGTCTACCAACAGTGGCCAATGCCAGGTGCCCCAGAGGGAGTGAACCTAACAGGCAATGATCTTTCTCCTGCCATCCATCTCCACCCTCTGACAAACAAACAGAGGCTAGGGCCACCCTTCCTTACCCATCCTGGCTAATAGCCATTAATGGACTTAACCTCCATGAATTTATCCAGTTATCTCTTAAACCCTGTTATAGTCCTAGCCTTCACAACCACCTCAGGCACAAATTGACTGTGCACTGTGTGAAGAAGAACTGCCTTCTATTTGATTTAAACCTGCTGCCTATTAATTTCATTTGGTGACCCCTAGTTCTTGTATTATGGAAACAAGTAAATAACTTTTTTCCTTATCTACTTTCTCCACATCACTCATCATTTGCTTTGCTGAAGAGCAGAAGGTGGGTGGGGGGCTGTGCTCCTGCACTCTACACCAGTCTCATGATTACCTCTGTAGTAACAGGTGCTGGTTTCTGGCACTGCAAAGCAACTACACCGGCTTACGCTGACTTAGGGTCCTCTCTGGAGTAGCTGCAGGCTTAGCAAAGAGCAGGAGTCCTGCACGTTCTCAGGGGTGCCCACCACCCTCTCGGACAAAATAGCTCTTGTGTGGCTGCTTAAAGGCTTTAGCTGCTCCTGAGCAGTTTAAGCTGAGCGAAAGCAAGGTCTACCACCACCATGGTCCCTCCTCTTCAGTACTTGTACTGCAGTGATACTAGGTGCTATCCAGACAAAAACATCTTTAACAAGCTGCTCAGCTGGGCATCTGGCAGTTTTCACAAAGAGCCGCCTGCTGCAAGAAAGCAGCCGTGGCTGGGTTGAAGATACTTTCTTAAGAACGGGGGAAGGAATACCCCAAATCACTAGGGTGGGTGAGTGAAGATCACTGCACACAGCATCGGTACTGCAAAAGCAAGGAATGGCAGTGTTAAGATGGCTAATGTAATACCTTTGTGTTCCTCCAGCAGACCAGCTGCTATTCAACACATCACAACCTTATTGCTACACCTGGGAGGTGTGGAGGGGGGGGGTGTATGTAGCTGAGGCCTGGCTTAACAGAGGGAGGGAGATCTCATTTTTGGAAGCTAGAATTAGGGATGTAAATCAATCTGCAGGTTGAAACCAGAACGTTTGTGCTAAATAGGAGAAGCACATGGGTCAGCAGGCTAAGATGACACAATGCCTGAGTCCACTAAGAGGGAGAACATGCCGTGGCCTATTTACTAGGAATGAGATTTTTAAAAGGAAGTTAGGAATGTGGAGAGGAGGAAAAGAGGAAGTCAACCATAGTCAGTGTGGGGACAGCCTGGGCTGCACAGGGGTTGCTTCCTCCAAAGTAACCAAGCCAAAAGCGGGTGATGCAATGTATAGTAAATGCAATGAGCTGTACAGAAAGGGAGAAGGTTTTGCTGTCACTTGGGAGTTGTGATGTACCCTGCAGCCATCCCCCCGTGTTTGAGTCTGATCCACGCTGTAGCACAGCTGTATGCCAATGCTAACAATACCTGAGTTTGTGGGAAGCCAAGTGGAGAGAGATGGCAGAGGGAACCCCAGCCTTTCACTCAGCATCTCCTGGTGGAGCTGGCTGTCTTTGCACCCAGGAGAGTTCATAGGGCCAGAGCGCAAGGCTGACTCTTCTAGTTGGGAATACGGGAGAGCAAGGTTCAAGGCCCAGCTCTGCCCAGGCTGGAGCAAGAACTGGAAGCTGGGTCTCCTAGGCCACAGCTGAGAGCTCCAGCCAGCGGGCTACTGCTGTTCTGGGGGCAGAGTGGGGGGAGCAGTTCTTGTATCTATTGTCAGAAAAAATTCAGTGGTGACGTGCACTGGAATGAAAGTGAATTTCAGCACCCCCCCCCCATGTTTTCAGGCAATGGAACGGTTGTTTGCGTCATGGAGGAGAAGGATGCTGCTCACGCCCCTTCCGCTGCATTTGATGCTCAGTGTGCTTCGTAGCAGGAGGTGCCTCAACCCTCGGGCTGCCCAAAGCAGGCGCGTGCTGCCCTCTGCATTCTGGGGAGGGGAGCGAAGGCCCTGCCTGTGGTTTCCTCCCCTTCCCTGAGAGGCTGTAGCTGTGACACAATGTCATTGTGATGAGTCGTGACATGTCACAATGACTCAACAGCATGATGCAAGCAGCTGCCTTGGAGCTGGGTGGATTCCTACCAGGGTCCAGCTCCCTGCTGGACAGCTGCCCCCACTGGGCTCGGGGCTGGAACAGGCCTTTCCAGCCCCTGGCCAGAGGAGCAGAGACCATGGCTGAGGGTGAGTAGAAATGATTTTACGAAGGCAAAGTTGACACTCAGTCAATCTGATTACAAAGAGTCTGGCCTGAACTGGTCTCCTGGGTTGACGTCTGCTGCCGAATCTCCACTGACTTCCCCCCTTCTCGCCGCTCTAGGGAGCAAGTTAATGTTCCTGGCACTAAAACTTCCTTCCCCTAACGATTTGCCTTCTCAGCTCCAGCTGGTCTCACCCACCTGCTGCTGCTGTCCCAAGGAGACGCTGAGCAGACGCAGCCTCGTCTCACTCTTTCATGCACGTGTTCAATAGAATTGTCCGCCATAAATTAACAACATTCGCCAATTAGCCGGAGGAGTGAGCAAGAGCTGACAGCCGGGAAGCTGCGTTTCCCCTGGGCCGCTTGGCCATGGGGAGAAGCGGCTCTTGAGGGCAGCGGGAAGACCCAGGCAAAGGCCCGGCTAGGAGCCCTCTGCAGCGCCAACGTCTCTAGCACCTTCCATCTGACAGGGTTCAAAGCCCCAAGGGGCCACCCGCTCATCTCATCTGACCTCACAGGCCATCAGCCCCACCCAGCGCCCTAAACCCTACAGCCACAGAGCATTACAGCCTAGCAGAGCCTAGACGAGGATGCGCCACAGGCAGAGAACACGCGAGACCGAGGTGCCCGTATCCTGGCACATAACCCACATGCTGCCAATCTGAGCTGGGGGAAAACTCCTTCCTGACCCCTCAGACGGCCATCAGTTAGACCTGCGCCTGTGAGCAAGCACCAGCCAGCCAAGCACCTGAGAGGGCGAATGCTTCGTGCCACCTCAGAGCTCTGGCCCACCCCATCCAGTGTCCCATCTCCAGCCACGCCCATCCCCGATGCTTCAGAGGACGGAGAATACATTGTGTGGGGGCGAGGGGGGAATCCCTTCCTGAGCCCTGCTGGTGGTCAGCTGAAACCCCAAAGCATGAGCAATGGCCTCACAGAGCCCTCGTCCCACTGTGGAGACCCCGAGGCACAGGGAGGTGGTGTAACTGCCCCACTTACACAGCGAGTTAGCAGCAGGTCTGGGAACAGGGTCCAGCCCGCGCTCGGTCTCACGCTTTAACCACCACAGAACCGTAGGGCTGAAAGGGACCTGGAGAGCTCATCAAATCCAGCCCCCTGCGCTGAGACCAGCCCTGACAGGGGTTTGTCCAACCTGCTCTTAAAAACCTCCAGTGCCGGGGCTGCCACACCCTCCCTTGAACACCTGTTCCAGAGCTTCACTATTCGTATAGCTAGAAAGCTTTTCCTAATGTCTAACCTAACTCTTCCTTGCTGCAGGTTAAGCCCAGTGCTTCTTGTCCTGCCTTCAGCGGACAGAGAGAGCAATTGTTCACTGTCCTCTTAACAGATTTGAAGACGGTTTTCAGGTCCCCCCAGGCCCTGAGTCTTCTTTTCTCACGACTAAATGTGCCCACTGGTTGTTAATCTTTCCTCACAGGTCAGGTTTTTCTAAACCTTTGATCATTTTTGTTGCTCTCCTCTGGACTCTCTCCAGTGTGTTCACCTCTTTCCTAAAGTGGGGCACCCAGAACCAGCTGCAGCCTCACCAGTGCCAAGTAGAACAGGACACTTACCTGCCTTCTCTTACGTACAACTTTTGTCAATATACCCCCAGAATGATAGTAGCCTTTTTTGCAACTGCATCGCATGGTTGATTCATATTCAATTTGTGATCCACTGTAACCCCCAGCCCCCTTTCAGCCATACAACCACCTAGCCAGCCATTCCCCGTTGTGGAGCTGTGCAGTTGATTTCTTCCTTCCTAATTAAAGTACATTGCACTGGTCTTCATTGTTGAATTCAGACCAGTTCTCTAATTTGTCACGGTCATTTTGAGTTCTAAACCTGCCTCCAAGGGGCTAGCAACCCCTCCCCACTTGGTGTCATCGGCAAATGTTACTTACAAGCACACTCTCCACTCCGTTGTCCAAGTCATTAATTAAGCTATTGAATAGTATCAGACCCAGGACTGACCCCCGGGTGACACCACTAGATACATCCTCCCAGTTTGACAGCAAACCATTGATAGCTACTCGGCGTTTGGGCTTTCAACCAGTTATGCAACCATCTTACCGTAATTTCATCTAGACCACAGGTCCCTAGTTTATGAGAATGTCACTTGGAGTGTGTCAAAAGCCACACTGAAATCAAGCTATATCATGTCTACCCCCCCTGCCCCTCCACTCCCGCCCTCAGCCCCCTGGCCAGTATCCCTGTCAAAGGAGGAAATGAGGTTGGTTTGGCAGGATTTATTCTTGACAAATCCACGCTGGTTCTTCCTGCTAACCCTCTTATCCGCCAGGTACTGACTGATCGATTGTTCAATCATTTGTTCCAGTATCTTCCCACATATCGAACCACCCTGCCTTCTTTCATGAATGAGTGTTGGCAAAATGAACCCAGCCTTCCAGGAAACCTGCCACCCATCCACACCTGGGGTAACCGCGCCCTCCAGCCTGTGACACCCATGGCTTCCCCTGGGGAAACTCCCCTCCAACCCTGGCAGCTTCTTGCTGTCTTGGTCTGCCAAGCAGAGCGTTGCCTTTAAACCACCGCTGAGAGGCCGGGTGACCTGCACTGCTGAGAAACCGCTGTGGTATTCAACGAGCCAAGGGAATTCTCCTTGGACTGGCGCTGCGGCCTGCGGGGAAGCGTGTCTGGCCTCACAGCTACAAGCAGTGGGGTGTAGCTTCCCCGCAGCTCAGCTGGGGTGAAGGCTGCGCTCAGGCAAAGGCAACGAGAAGTGACAGGGACACGCAGCGCATATGGGGCCTGATTCTGGTGTGGGTCAGGATTTGATAGTGAAGTGACTAGGGCTCCCCGGGGTGTAACTCCAGTATAAGTGAGAGAATCACTAGTCGCTTCCTAAGACTGCAGCTTTTTCGAGGCCCCTGCCTCTGTCGCTCCCCCACCCAGCCCGTATTCCAGCCCTCAGCAGTCAGCACAGAGTCTCACTCAGATCTCGGTGCTGGGGCCGGGCGGTGGTTAGGTGCCAGTCGAGCAGGGACTGCTTTGTACAGAGTAGCTAACGGGGAGTTGCTCTGAGAGTTAAGCTCCATTGCCAGCCTGTCTGGAGCACTCGATTTCTGCCATACTCCCAGCAGCACCAGACGGGATGGGGCAGCAGCCTCGGCTGCCTCAGTGTTTTGCCATGGACGGTTCACAGATGAGAGCTGATCTATTTGCACTATAAGTGCCGGAAGATGGCTGAGTAACCCTGCTTTAACCAGTCAGATGCTGATGGGGTCCTGCTTGCTCCCCAAACACACACGGAAGTGGCTGTACGCGCAGACCCGTGAGATTCTCCCCCTCCCCATTCTCCTTAAAGCCCCCACCCGCCCCAAGGCCTGACCCATTGCACCATGGCGCCGTCACCTTTCCTCGAATGGTGCTGAAACGTCCCTTGTCCTGTCGACCCCCCCAGCCGAACCATCGTCCGCTGATGTTTTCCCAGCGCTGGTCTCTCTGGAGGGCAGGGATGTGAGGGATTTAGGCTCAGACAATTCTCTAACCAACACGGTTCCTTGACTCCCAGTACACGCAGCGCAGGGAGGACGACACTTAGGTTTGGTTGATATTAGAAGTCAGGCCAACATGGCTACGTTGGTGTGAAAAACCCACAGCCCTGACCAGCCCGGCTGCGCCAAGCTGCCCGCCAGTGCGGACGTAGCTCTGCTGATGAAAGAACACATCCATCCACATAGCTAACGTCCTGCGGGGAGGTGGCGTTCCTACGCGTAGGGAAAACCCCTGCCGGGGCAGAGGCCGCGTTTACATGCCAGCGTTATGCCGGTATAGCAATGCTGCTGGAGTCTTCATCGTGTAGACATGGCCTTAACCTAGCCTTTCCCCCCACAGTTCTCATTGCGCACCACCTGTTCATCCCCAGTGGAGACCGTTACGCACAAAAGGAAGGTTGGTCTCATGGTTAAGTGTGACTCCAGAGACCTGGGTTCTATTCCTGCCTCCACCACAGACGGTGCCCAACCTCGGGCAAGTTGTTAATTCTCTGCCTGCCTCAGTTTGCTCATCTGTAAAGGGGGATGATGATACTCCTGCTTTCTCCCCCTCCTTCACCTGTCTGGTCTCTTTAGACCATAAACCCTCTGGGGGCAGGGACTGTCTTTCACTGTTGACGTACAGCCCCTAGCGCAACAGGACCCTGTTCTGCTTTCTAGCTTGTCTGGGCAACTTTTCCCCCTGACCTACCTTATCTTCCCCATTCGGTCCCATCAGCAAGTCTGGATGTCACGTTGCCAGCCGGTGAAAATGGACCGAAGGCAGCTTCCTCCGACACTGGACTGAAGACGGCTTCGTTAGACACCAGGGAACAGCAGGTAGGTCTATCCTGGGCAGCCTGCCAGTGCCACATTGAGCCTGTGAATGGAGATGGAAGGTGGGAGGGGGGAATTTAGGGGTGAGATCCCTTGTACCAAAAGAAACACTCTGCACCCACAGTTCTAGTGCTAGCTGGCTGCCCCAGGGCAGCGGCTGGGACCTGGTGCCTGAGAGACAAGGCCCCGGGCTCTTTGTCTTGGAAAGCAGATTACACCGACGCACGGCCCACCCAGGGGCGGCAGGTTTGTATGATTTTTGCTGATGCCCAGAACGGTTCTGTGTTCAAGTCCTGCCCCCCCCCCACACCTGCCTAATGCTCTGGGAGGGAGTTTGGGTGTGGGCTCTGGGCTGGGGCAGGGATGGAGGAGTGGGGGCGGGGTGTGGGCTCTGGGAGTTTGGGTGTGGGGTGTGGGCTCGGCTGGAGGAGTGGGGGCGGGGGGGTGGGCTCTGGGAGGGAGTTTGGGTGCAGGAGGGGGGTTGGGGTGCAGGCTCTGGGAGGGAGTTTGGGTGTGGGCTCTGGGCTGGGGCAGGGATGGAGGAGTGGGGGCGGGGGGGTGGGCTCTGGGAGGGAGTTTGTGGGCGGGCTCTGGGCTGGGGCAGGGGCTTGGAGTGGGGAGAGGGTGAGGGGTGCAGCGCTTACCTTGGGAGGCTCCCGAAAGCGACCCGCACACCCCTCTGGCAGCGGCTCCTAGGCGGAGGGGCCAGAGGGTCTCTGCGCGCCACTGCCCACAGGCACTGCCCCCGCAGCTCCCATTGGTCGCAGTCCCCGGCCAATGGGAGCTGTGGAGTCAGCGCTCGGGGCGGGGGCAGCATGTGGAGACCCCCCTCCCGGGCCATAGGGCCATTTCACCCGCTTCCGGGAGTGGCGTGGAGCAGGGCCAGGCAGGAAGCTGTCTTAGCCCTGCTGGGGGTGGTGGCTGGAGCCCGCCGGGCCCTTTTAAATCGCCCGGGGCAGCAGGCGGGGCTGGGAGAGGCTCCAGGGCAGGCACGCGGGGACCCAGCTCTGAACCTTGGTGGAGCCAGGCCCACGGGCCCTGACTATTCCTGGAGCATGGGCACCACAGGCCCAGATAACTTGCCGCCCCTGGGCCCACCGTGGGGCTGGGCCGCTGCCCAAGGCACCCCGCTCGCTTAGAGAAGGGAGAGCCCGTTCCCACACCCAGGCACAGTGCGGCGGGAAGGGCCTTCCCCTCTCTCCCTGCAGCGCCCTGGCTCAGAAAGTCAGGACTCCCAGCAGGGGCAGAAAGCCCAGAGCCGGTCCCCCGGGTTGGAGTGGGAGCTGGTGCAAGTCAATCCTTTTTCCTTAACCCCCCGGCCACCCCCCCGGGGCTATTTCCCTGGGTTTAGTTTGCAGTGAACAGGGTGGTCAGCATGCCCTTGGTCGCCTCCGTTTACGAGCTGGCCCCTGCTGCCTCCTGCCCCAGCACCGAACCCACCTGCAAGCTGGCAGAGAAAGACGCGGAGCCCGGGGCCGCGGCAGCCGTCTCTCCTGCCCAGCTGGCTGCAGCTGAACGGGGTGAGTGAGTCGTGGGTCGGCGGCCGGAGCTTGGGGAGTAGGAGGGGAACCTGAGGGTGAAGCTGGAGATTCCAGCCGCTGGGAGAAGCCAGACTGGTTTTGATCCTTTCCCTCAAGGATTCTTGCACTGGGCGCTCCCAGGAATCGGGGCTCTCTCGGGGCGTGGCAGCGTCATTCCCAGAGTGGGGAGATCGGCTGGAACCAGCACACTAAGAACGGCAGCGGAGCCAGGGCTGCACCTGCGGCAGCACAGACTAGCTGCTCCGAGCCCGCTCCCGGCTGCAACCCTAGGAGCATCTTTGGGGCGGCTAGTCCGGCCGTGCAGCTGTTCTTAGCATGCTGGCTCAAGGACAGCGAGCTGGACCTGGGTCTGACGGGGACGCTCTCTGTTCGCCTATCACACTCTGTCATGGGTAGGGGCTCAGCGCCAGGCCCTGGGGAACAGCTGTTTGGGGAGAGGAAATTCCCGAGCTTGCAGGGTATTCACACTCCCTTTGGGAGCTTCCTAGGATGCAGCAGAGAGATCACGGGCTGGGGTGTCGGAGGCAGGGCTGGAATGCAGCCTGTCTTGCCTCAGGAAGTCAAGCACCAGTTCACGTCGCCTCTCTGGGCCTCAGAGAAGGGGAAACGGAAAGGGGCCGGTGACACTGGCCCATCTGCAGGGGACACACGCTGAGCCTGGGGGGTGAAAAGCTCAGGGCAAGTGGCTCCATGTGGAGCGATCGGCATTTAAAGCACACAAGGTGCCACACGCTCCATCTTCATGGACACAACCGCCCTGCAGCCTATGCCCGATCCCTCGGCGTCAGCCCAGCGCTCCACAACGGCTCATTAACCACCCTGCTGTCTGTCCCCACAGCTGGGCCAGCCAAGGAGACCAGGAGCAACGGGCTGGATAAAGGGAAGCTGCCAGCCCCTCCGCAGCCACGCAAGCAGGTAACCAGCTCTGCCTCCGCAGCCTTCTTGGGAAGGGCATCTCCCACTGAGAGACGAACCCAGCCCAGGCGCGGGGAACCATTAGGGCAAGCCGCCGTTGGGGCGGCCAGTCGCTGATTGCCATGGCAATGCTAGAACACTGACTGCTGTGAATCGCTGCTCGCTAGCTGCCTGTCTGGTACTGACGTGGCCTCCTTTTCCCTAGTCTCTGAGCACGTCACACTCTTTATCCAACCCCCGCCCCGAGGCAGGGCTGTTAGCCCATTGTACAGATGGGCTACGGAGGCACGGGCGGGCTAAGTGACTTGCCCAAGGTCACACAGGGAGTCAGTGGCAGAGAAGGGAATTCAACCCACCCTAACCATTGGACCTTCCTTCCTCGTAGGCCCAGGATCTGCTTGGAAGGAAGCAGTCGGGGGATCTCAGACACGGGAGGCAGCAGCGGGAGCCCCTCTTGCCTAGGCAGGAGGGTTGTTAGGGTCTTGGTGTGAAGGCCTCCCCAGGATTAGCTGAGGGAACTTGCCCTTCTGACCCACTGCCCTCTCCCTCCTCTGAGTCTCTGCCAGGTCTCCCTCCCTGACCCTAGCTACTCCTGCCTCCAGGTGGTGACGGACACAACAGAGCCGGACTCTTCCAAAGAGACAGAGGCCACGGCGGCAGCAGCCAGCGCGGCGAGCGGAGCAAAGGGCGCAGGGACCAGCAGTGGCCCCAAGGCGGCCCGGCCCAACGATCCAAGCCATCGCCACTTGGGGGGTAGCCCCCGAGCAGCCATGACCAGCAGCCTACGCAGCCTCATGAACTCTAGAGTGGGTCAGCTCTTCCTCCGCAGCGTGGACAGAGCGCTGGACAAGTCGGAAGAGCTGATGAATCGGTATCTGCCCCTGACGGAGAAGGAGCTCGGTGAGAAGCTGCCCGAAGCGCCGCTCTTCTCGGGGGTGCCCCAGATCTCAGCACCCTCCTCCCATTGTCCCCCCTCCCCACCGGCACTAGATGTCACCCCTTGGATCTGCCACTCCTGCCGCAGGTGGTCTCTGGACCTGCTTCCCCAAGGAACGCATTCAACAAGTTTCCTGAGGCTTTACCTCCTGGGAAGTTGGATAGGCCCAGATCCTCCAAGATGCAGTATCTGGGCTCCAAACGTCCATTGAGATCAATGGCACTTAGGGACATAAATACCTGTGAGGCTCTGGGCCATAATTCCTGCCTCCTCCTCAATGTGGTGTCCACTTCTCTCTCTCCAGCCGCACTCACAATGGAAGGGCTGGACGCCTCCACAGCAGAACACCACAGGAAGGGCTGCTTTGTGCGGCTGGGGTCCCTCTCCACCAGCCTGCGGAACCGGGCCTTCATGCTGATCCTGAATAAGCTGAGACAGACCCGGCAGAACACCCACGAGAACCTCTCTCAGCTCCACCAGACTATCAACCTGGTAAGAACACGCCCGGCCCTCTCCTCGGCCTGCAAACTGTCCCGCCTGGGAGCCGCGTGGCCTCGGGCTCCGCCCGATCGCTGTTATCGGGGACGCTCGCTCGGTTCGGGACGCTCGCCCCTCCCCGTCCAGCCTCCCTCTCTGCTCTCGGTCAGCTCACTGTGCCCAGCCTGACCCCACGGTGCTTTCTCCATCCTGCAGATTGAACACATCCAGCAGGAGAAGCGGCTTCCCGGCAGCCAGGAGAAGCTGCACAGTATGTGGGAACAGTGGAGCCAGAAGCAGGAAGTGGGTCTCCAGACCGAGCCAAGGGGCAGCAAGGACAGCGGGTCCTCAGCCTGCAGCAGCACGGATCACAACTCCCAAGCGAGCAGCAGCAAGGACAGAAACTCCACGCAGCTAGAGGTACCTTCACTAGAAACAGGGTCTAAGCCAGCGACCGCGGCGTCCAGGCAAACCTCACGTCACTAACTCTTCCTTTGCTGTATCATGGCAGGTGGAGTCCAAGACCTTGGCCATGTCCCGTAGCCTGTCACAGCAGCTGCAAGCTACGTACCTGAACCTCTTATCCAACGTCAGAGGCCTCCCCACACATCTCCAGGAGAAGATGCAGCAAGTGCATCAGAACATGGCGGAGCTGCACGGGTACTTCTCCTCGGCCAACTCCTTCCAGGAATTGTCCGGCAACGTCCTAAGCCAGAGCCGGGAGAAGGTGGCCAAAGCTTGGGAGGCCTTGGATGAAGTGATGGATTTTCTGTTGCAGAACCCTCCTGTAACGTGGCTTGTGGAATCCTTGGTTTCCCTTGAAGGGGAGCTGCTGGAGACAGAGGAGAAGCCGGATATATTGAAAGTCCTGAAACACTACGAGCCACAGGACTGCAAAGATGACTAGCTAGTCAGCTTCTGCCGGCAGACCAACCAAACCCTTTGAGCAGACAGAGACCTAACCCTAAACCTCTACTAGGAGCTTCGGTTTTACTCTAGCCCTCGTGGGATACCCCCCAAATATGACACACACCCCCCAAGTTAAATAGCCATATCCAATAAACGGAAGGCTTTGTCTTCCACGCATCCCAGATCTCTTCCAAGCCAAGACAGCTGGTGCCAGTTAGCTGGCTTCCTGTTCGTTGCAATTAAGGGAACACCTAACTAATTCTCTCTTCGGTGACCTTACTGTACATGTTTGTCCTTGGCACGGTTATATTCCCAAACGGTAACGCTCCTGGAATGAGTTATGGTCAGTTATTTCACCGAAGAAGGTGGAAGGGTAAGTAGTTGGCTCTCAGGTAGAGGAGAAGGTCTGCCTTTTAAGAGCTAGCATCCTAGGCCTGGTCTACACTGGGGGGGGGGTCGATGTAAGATACGTAACTTCAGCTATGGGAACGCCGTAGCTGAAGTCAACGTATCTTATTTTGACTTATCTCCCGTCCTCACGGCGCGGGATCAACAGCCCCCGTCGACTCCACGTCCGCCGCTCGTCCTGGTGGAGTTCCGGAGTCGACAGGAGCACGTTTGGGGATCGATATATCGCGTCTAGACGAGACGCGATATATCGATCCCTGATAAATCAATCGCTACCCGCCGATCGGGCAGATAGTCTAGACATACCCCTAGTCTTACCATTAAACTTGACTTCAAATGTCAAATGACTTCAAAGGCGATCTCAGCCACCGCTGGCCTGGAACCCAGGAACTGACCACCACCAGTTTGGGACAGGAAGTGATGGATAACGTAACTCAGCAAGATCACAGAGAGCATTTATTTTTAGAAGGTTCTGGAATTTGGCCAGGACAGCAAGATTAACCACCTCTTTTCTCTGCGTCCATGGGCCATGAGCTCTCAGAGCGACAACGTCCTTGCTAAAAGACAGCCCCACCCATGGGCATCTTGATGTGAACCTGAGGCACTGGCACGGTCATGACTTCCAGAGAAGAGCATCACCCACTGAATTAGCAACAGCGGCACTTCCTCCAGCACAGGGGTGTCCAGGGGGGGTGGCCCATTCACATTCCCTTCTAGCTTGTCCTGCTTAGCTCTGAGAGCTCAGCCAGTGGGTGGCTGATTTCCCACAATGTCAAGGAGATTCCTCAGGCTAAGGATGGACCAAAGCTCAACCCCCCGGATGGCCTAATCACCCGAAATACACACATAAAAACGAGGGGTCTCCTGGGGGCTGGACCAGCTAGACAGGGCAGGCAGCAACCCCCCTCTCATTTTCCCTGTGCCCACAACAGTCTCCTGCCCCACACCCTCTTAGTCTGCTTTGTGCCCCCGCCTCTAATTGCTGTTCCCTGCCTAGCTCCACACCCACGGTCTCCCTGCTGCCCGCAGGGCCAGTCTCTGCATCCACCTTTCCTCTGCCAGAGCCTCGCACAGTGATGAAGGCGCCATCTTGCCTGAGGGCGGCCTGACTTCCCCCCTGTTGACACTACGGGACGACGGTAGCCACCGTTACCGGGGCTCAGGCTCACTTCTGCCTACCAAGGTTAAGGGGCTATAAAGGCCGTTGTGCTGGCTTCAGGCCCATTGACATGAAGGCGCGATGGCGGCCATTTTGGCTACGGGAAAAATTTCAGCAGGAGGCCAAAACCAAGGAGAACCCTTTAAAAGCCACCCAAACATGAGGAGAGCTGGCGACATTTCTACCCTCCCCCCGTTCCAACGGAGTTCCCAGCCCCCAGCCAATTTCATTTCAGCTACCCACCTCCAACAGATGCCCTTCATCTTACACCCCGCTCCCCCCATCACAGCCCTTTGGACAAATCCCCCACCTCCCTCACACCCCACACTGTCCCTAGCACACAGATAGCCCCCCATCACCAAAGTAACTGAGCCCCTCACACTCCCCCCGCCAACCCCTCAGGCAGGGCAGTGCGGTTACCCCCACGGTGGAGATGGGGAACCGGAGCGGTGAGAGGCTAAGCTAGTCTCAGCAGGAGCCAGGGGCAGATCAGGGACTTGGGCTCCTGGTCTCTCAAGACTGAGGCTGGCACCCTAACCCCTGGGCCAGCCTTCCTCCCTCGAGGGGGGGACGCCTTTGCAGCTGTTTGTAGGGAGGGGAAGGCCGAGGGAGCAGCGGTGTGGATCAGTGGAGTCTCACCAGCCCCAGGAAATGGAGTGGAGGATCACTAAGGTGATCACCAGGCCTGGGCAGGTCCCTTCTAGCTCCTAGAATACAGGGTGTACAAAGATGGCTTGAGATCACCTTGAACCCCGACCCCGAGCATAGGAGCTGAGTAACTACGAATCAGGCCCTAGTGGTGAAACTCACCCCCATGTAGGTCCTGAGTGAATTTGGGCCATTCTTTGCAGAACACGATTGCGGAGGTCTAGTGCTCTGCCAAATGCCACCAACCCTTACACAGTAACTCGTCGGCTCCCCAACCTATAAAGCCAAAGGGGAGAGAATTGGCAAAGCAGGACTCCAGCCATGGTAAACCGCACGGTGCACGGACACGCTCCTGGGGAGTACGTGCAGCGCTGACACGGGGGGCCAGGTTAGCATGTTCACGAGCGCTACGCTAACAGCAGCGGCGTCACACCGACATCACGTGCATCAGGCCAGCACATCCTTTAGCTCTGCTCCAGCCTGACACTACCATGCTGGGACCAGCCTCCTTGCAATGGGCCCTAAGGAAAGACGAGGGCAGTAAGTCTTAGAATTAGGCATCCCCTCTGATTAGCAATATCAAGCCCTACAAGACAAAGTGGTGGTGTGGGTGAGGGACCAGCCCGAGACTCAGGAGGGCTGGGTTTGATTCCTGGCTTGACACAGATTTTCTGTGCCCTTGGCCACATCACTTAACTTCTCCGGGCCTCTCCCCCTTGTAAAGGGGAGATGATGCTTTTCTGCCTTTCATCTTGTCCGTTTCTAGACTGTAAGCTCTTCAGAGCAGACAGCACTCTCTCTAAGACTATGGCTACACTATGAAGCGAAAAGCCACGCAGCGTAGCTGCTGCGTCAGCAGAAGAGAGCTCTCCTGCCGACAAAAAGCTTTCACCCCCCACAAGCAACAGTGGTTTTGTTGGCAGCAGAGCTCTCCTGCCGACAAAGTACTGTTCACACTGGTGCTTTTCATTGGTAAAACTTTTGTTGTTCGGGTGCGTGTGTATTTTTTTTTTTAACACCCCCGAACAACCAAAGTTTTGCCGACGAAGTGCCAGAGTAGACAAATCCTTAGTCTGTGCAGCACCCGGCACGATAGGGCCCTGGGTCTTTGGTTGCGCCTGTAGGGACACCCATAATACAAACCATCAAGCCGTGCTCCCTACACACTGGGTTTGTGAAGGACGCACTCTGCAAACAGTGGTTCGTAAATAAGACCCCGATGCTGGCTGCAGCCAGTGTTTAAATTTAGTGGGTAAAAAGAATCACACTGGTTTATTAAGATTCTGTTTCTAAAAGTTTACAGTGCAGAGGACCAGCGAGGAATATAAAACCGGAGTTAAGCTGCATTTTCTGGAGGTTGGGGGGGTTGATTTGGAACAAGCTACCCTAGTGGCCTGTTAAGTGCTGCCTTGTTCTGCAACTCATCTGCCTGCAGTGCAAAGGAGACAGTCGGAACACTCATCTTCCTTTTCAGATGGACAAGTCTTTATTTTACATATACAAAAGCTTAAGATTCTTCCGAAACACATCAAAACCTAAAGATGTTTCCTACTCCTGCCTGAGATGAAGCCCTCACGCTGTCGTTATTCATAAGCAACTCTCTTTTTCAAGTGGATTTTAAATAAAAGCAGCCAGTGGCAGCCCCCCATACTAGGGACATCCCTCAAAGAAGCATGACAATGCAGTGCTCCATTCTCAGCCTTCAGTTCGCTGGTGGAATGATACAGCCTCTGGCTTTAAGTGTCCTGGGGGCTGCGGGAGAGGACGGCCCCACATGATTCTGGGGCTTCAGAGCAGTAGGGAACTGGGAGGGCTAATGGGCTGGAGATTTCCTGTTAGAAGGTCGTGATAAACATGCCCTGCAAAGTGCGGTTACACCACGGTAGGATCTGTACTCCGTGTTGGCATACCATGTTTCCAAGCCAGAGCTCTGCTGGCTTTTCACCCACACCAAGTTTTGGCCCTGAAGAACCAGCACAGCTTTGGGACCACGCGCTGGAGTCAACTGGGTCGTGCAGAATAGCTGCAACCCAACGGCAGAATCTCCAGGTCTGGGGAGGACAGAAAGAATCCAGGTGATTGTCATATCCCCGCCTGGGGCGGGCAGTACCACCCCATCGTCTCCGGCTTGTAAGACGGGCCAGGCTGGATCTGGTGCTGCAGGGCGACGAAACGTGGGAGCCCTTGGGCATTATTTTTACAGTCACATGCCCGAGTCTAACCGCACTTCCAAAGGAAACACAAAGGACGTCCCTCCTCACCCTAGGGTTACAGCCATCATCCGGGGCTCAAGAAAATAGACGAATAAATGATATTTTTTTCATTAAAAAACCCTTTATATTCAGTTCATGTCGGTTTAGATCACAAGAATTTAGGTGGGGGGAAAAAAAACCCAACAAAAAACCAAGGAGACAAATACAAACATACGGCACAGCCTCCCCAGAAGTTCTTTCCTTTGACAGGAGCAGGAGGGGCAGGGGAACAAGACCTAGGCATCAGCTACAGTGCGACTTAGTGAAGTAACTCTGAAACATGGGGGCAAGGCAGAGCCGGTCTCCTTCACTGCCTTCAGTGCAGAGACCCTGCGAGTGTTTCTCCTCCGTGTGGGAGCCACGGCCTCAGCTGTCCTCCTCCTCGTCCACGGAGTCCGACTCCAGGCGGCCCCTCTCCCTGTCAGTACTGGGCCTTTTGATCTCGGGATAGTCTTGCGCGCTGCCAGGGAGAGCAGAGGGAAGTCACCGAGGTGCCTCAGTTCCAAGCTAGGAAGCGACTGTCACTCGCGGGGAGGCAGGTGCTTGGGGTTACTGTATCCTCCTTCCCTCCTCATTCATACCCCTCTATGTACCCCTTCCCTGCCGAGCCGCAGGCCTCTAGCCAGCCACTCTCCCTGCTCCCCATTCCACACCCATCTAGCCATCCCTCCCTTCTCACCCATCCACACCCCTCCCCACGGTAGCCGAGCAACACCCCCTCCCAACAGTACAGTTATAGGACATCCCAGGGAGTACGCTGCCCCTCCTCCCCGTCACACTAGCCCCAGGCGTGGTGCCCCCAAGCCCGCGGACCTGAGGAGAGAGCAATCGCCCCCAGGCAGGTGCCTCTCTGCTAACATGCACTTGCCCACGAGGATGGCTGGAGGAAGTCATGCCACGCGGGTTGGCAGGGTTTATACCCATTGCTTGGGACTGAGGGGCTGTACAAACACCTGATCTCACACAGAGGGGGAACAACCCTGCAGAAGCCTAGGCCAGCAAGTCTATTTCTAACAGGGATTTCTCAGGACTCCTTCGGTGCTAGAAAACCCAGAGACTTTGGCCTTGACACTCTTTGTAAAAGGCTTCTGCTCTGGAAGAGCTCCATACCCAGTCGCAGGCAGCAACGCATCACCGCGTCCCGCAGCCTCCTTGGCCCCATGGGCACTGTGGAGCTGCGGCCTCCCGCCCCTCAGCAGGTACGAGATGAACCCCTACCACCGAGTCTCCCCAAGCCAGAAGCGGGTGCTCACTCATGTGTGTCTTCTGGGGATGCCTCTCGCTCTCCGTCGCCAGATCCCTGGGCTTTGTCTCGCTCCTTATCCTCCACGCTCTCCCCTTTCTGGGACATGGATTCACCGTTTACGGGGGCTGACAGATCTGCAGTGGGAACAAAGCAGGGGAGGAGAGGACAGGAGATGGGTGCACACGTTCGCATGCTTGGCTCCCAGCTGGAAGCAATGGCAGCTGTTGCTTTCTTTCTCCCCGCTCTCTTTGGTACTTACCTGATCCTGTCATGGGAGGAGCTGAGCGCCTTGCCGCTTTGAATGCATTTAGGGAGCTGTGAGGCAGGGAAGAGCTATTATCCCATTGTACGGAGGGAGAAGGGGCTAAATGACTTGCCCAAGGTCACAGGGGAAGTCTGAGGCAGAGCAAGGAGTTGAGTCGCAGGCTGCTAATCTAATCATTAGGCCATCCTGCCTCCTGAGTCTCTCTCTCTCTCTCTCTCTTGGGATCTAGCCAAGATGGCAGCTCCACAGCCCTGGAGACTAGAATTCTCCAGTTGTCTGCCGCACAGCGGCAGCAGGGAAAAGCTCCCGCTTAGCACCATCCCATCACCGCTAAGAGGGGAAGAGATCGGTCTGGCTCTAGGGCCGGCTCAGTCCTTACCCTCTGCTGAGCCCGCTGCCCCAGTTATGGGAGTGGATTCTGGAACATGGCCAAGGGCCGCCCCAACGGGGCACCCACAGCCACTGGACGGTGCTTGGCTTGTCAGCTCTTCAGAGCAGGGAATTGCTTGCTTTGTGCCTATACAGTGAGCAGCCCGATGGGTCCCTGGTCTCGGATGGGGTCTCTATAGGTCGCTATCCATCTGGGGAAGATTTAAAGCGGCTACCTAAAGGTGAAGCTACTCCCATTTGCTCCCCACTGGTGTGAATCTCGCATTTAATTTGTGCATTAGGCATGAGTCGGGGGCCACTGGGCTCTGCCACTCAGGCTGTAATTAACCAGAAGGGCACTTCCCTGAGGTTTACATGCAGATCTTGGAGGTAGACGCTGCTCCCGCTCTCCTGGCCATTTGGGTGTTCTTACCCCCACAGCCCTGAACCGAATGGTGACATCACGGGTGTCTGGGGTGTAACCTGCAGCAGTGGGGCACTGGAGGCAAAGAATTAACATGCCCCCTTCTTCAGGCAGGTCTCCTGCAAACACCTGCATGGCTACAGCTGCTAGGACAGGCGTCTCCAGCATTTCCATGCTGTGCCGAGCTTTGTCAGAGCGCGACCCTCCGTGAGCCTGCCCAGCCCCCACCCCAACGAGCCCACGAGGGAGGATCCTGCCGCCCTCTGTGCCCCCCAAGGAGAACCGCTGCCGTGGAAATTCCCTGCAAGACACGGGTAGACAGTGACCCCGCTTCACAAGTGATAAAGCCAGGGTCCAGTCTCTCCCGGGGGAGGCGGGCTGAGTCACTGGAGCATCTTTTGCTTTCAGTCTCAGAGCAGTCATCACAAAAGAAGAGCCCCCGCCCTCACCGCAGGGCACCCCAGCTTTGCTGTGTGCCCAGGCAGGTTGGGACCCCTCCCAGCAGCGTGAATTATAGTTACCGGCATTGGTCTCCTCCTCTTCTCTCTCGTTCTGGGCCTCCCCTCCCGACAGCTTCTCCTGGCCCTTCTCCGTGTCTCCCTTGTCTTTCTCCACCCCCGTTTTGTTGGCTTTCTGGTTCACCTCGATCTTCGGCCCCAGGACGCGCGACTTCAGGCGGGTGTAAACCTCGGCAGCCTTCTCCATCACGTCCTTGTTAGCTTTGTAGCGACGGATCTGTCACATCCACACAATGAGGCGGGGCTGGCCACAGACTGGCCCCCTGTCCCAGAGAAAGGCGCTCCCACCCCCACACACGCCTCCCTCATCCCACCTCCAGCCTACCTTTTTCAGCGTAGCCACCACATCAGTGTGTTTCTGGAGGATGTGGGAGGTGACCTGCAGGGTTCCCAGCTCTTCCAGCGCATTCAGGCACCTCTTGATATCCTGCAGGTAGAGCGAGATGAGAGATTTATCTCCACCAGGCAGAGGAGGTGGCAGGGACTCAAGGAGCACTCAGTGCAGTTACTTAGTGGATTATTCCATCCCCTCTCAGGCTTCATGCAGCAGGGAAACCCCAGGATCTCTCCCTCTCCTTGGGGAGGCTGGGGAGCAGAGACACTGATAAAAGAGGCTGAAGAACCTCTCAGGCTTAGATCCAAAGTCTATGGCACTTGCCACACAGACTCAGCTTCGTCCCTCTCCCGAGACCCTGATCTTCCTCCTAAACGAGGCAACCTACCCTCACCAGGAGCTGACGCCCGCTAGGCAACCCATCCCCACCTTCAGCTGTGCCACTACTGCCTCCCCGCCCCCCGAAAATCCGGCATTGATCCACATCAGGTAGGCACTGTAGCGAAGCTGCGTATCAGCAGAGAGCACAGCTGTGCAGCAGCTGGGAGCTAAGCAGGGGAAATTCTCAGAGATAGGTAAGGAGAGCCCAGGGAGAAATAAAAATCACCTTTGGCACCATCTAGTGGCAAAGCTGAGTATTGCTCCTTTAAAACAGTGCGGAATCAAATGTATCACATAGGACTGTAGGAGTTCGACATGGAAGAGACCAATCTGATCAATGAGTCCATCCCCAGGCAGCAGAGATCTCAGACAATAATAGGACACTACGGTTAATATGCAGCATGAAGAACGTGCTAACAGATCTTGGAGCTGGCTCGGATGGAGGTTATAAGGAGGAAGAGGAGGACCAGGGAACCCCCCACAGATGTCAACATTTAAGGCTGAGCACCCCCGAATAGCATGAAAGGCAGAGAGTACTCCACACAGCTAAGAGCGGAGGCAGATCCTGGAGGCCTCAAGCCTATGAGATCATTCAGCAATCCACTGACTATTAAAAGCTGACGGATGCCCAAAGACAACAGGGTCTGGTCCGGCTAGGCCTCGTTGCATGTGGTGCAGTAGACCTAGGAGGGTTCTAATCAGGGGAAGTTTGACACTCACTTTGCACAGGCGTCAGTGACACAAAGCGCAGGGAGGAACAGACCCCAGTCACTGATAGTCCGGGGACACCCAAGCAGGAGGGACCACTCAGACGATCCCCTCCCCAGCCCCCTCCCAACTCGCCGGTACTCACCGGATTATCAACTTTCAGGGCAAACTTGATCTCGCTGTGAAGTTTCTGAAGCTTCTCTTCAGTTGTGGGCTCTAAGATCATGTAAAATAAAGAGGCCGAGGCATTAGCCCCCTCTTGGCTGGTTTTAACTCGTCTTTAGCCTGCTGGACTCCAGCGGGACACCGAGCGTTTGAAAGCACAGAGAATGCGCACTGGGCATCCGGGGCCTTCAGCTCTGATTCGATATGACCCCTGGCCTCCTGAGAAAGGCAATACGCAGAGTCTCCCCAGAAGCAGGAAGGGCTGGGAATGGGCTAACATCAGAGTCGTCGTCACTTGGTTATCATGAGCTGGGCACGTTGCTTGAACTCCAAAGAAACCTCCTACAGCCAGCCTGCCCCCCCCCCCCCCACAGCTCTGTACTGAAGAGCCAAATCACAGCAACACAGTGGACCTCTTTTGGGGAGACTCTCTCCGCACCCCATGCCCCAGGCCAGGATAACTGAGCAGGAGAGTCCCTCCCCCGTCCCCAGAAGTAACCTGCTCTCTCACCCTTCTTCTTCTCCATCCTCCTCTCTGGGATCGCGTCAGACTTTCTCCGGCCTCGCTCCACTCTTAAGGGTCTGCAGCGGGTTAGGGAAACAAGAGTGAGAAGCTGCTCACTAGCACCTCTGCACGTTAGAAATACCCCGGTTAGGAGTCACACCCACTGCCCTGGCTTACGGGGGCGGACGATGGTCTTGCACTTTTCACTGGGGAGGGCAGGGGCAGAGTTTTACCCACCTGGTTTACATGGCAGCACACATGGCTCTGGCACCACCTGCTGGAGGGCTTGGCTTACTCCGGGTGCATTAAATAAGGGGAAGGGGCTGCACCAGCTCTCTGGGCAGAAATGCTGCTGCTGCTGAGCACTTCCCCAGGGCTTTCAACCTGGGATCTCAAAGCACTTCCCCAAGGCGGGTGAGAGTCATTATCCTCATTTTACAAACAGGAATCCTGAGGCCCAGGAGGGACTAAGGCCCACGCTCTCAGACACGTCCCGGTGTCTGAAGCCCAGCCGGTGACATCTCGGGCTTGATTTGCTGCGGGGCTGAGCGCCCTGAGCTCCCGTGGAAGTCAGTGGGAGCTGGGGGTACTCTGAACCTCTGGAGAATCGGGCTCCAGGGATCGAAAACTTACAGGCCACTTCTGATGCGTCCCAAAGTGATTTGTCCACGTCACACAGCAGGTGAGTGGCAGAGGCAGGGGTAGAAACCAGGCTCTGGACTCCCACGCCTTATATGCTGGACCTGAGTGAGTCCTATTTCTGGCCCCCCCTCTCCTGGGGAACAGGCTCCTAAGGGCTCTATCAGCGGTTCTTCCTGGGAGCGGAGTCCCAGCAATGACAGCAGGTCTCAGGAGATGTTCCCTTGCTCAGAGACGCCTGTGACCCGGCCACTCCCCTACATGGTACCGGCCCTGCAGGCTGCTTGGACCATCCCGCTGAGGCGGGCTCGGTTAAAGGCACACAACGTTAGAGACAGATCAGAGGTGCCTTAAAGATTTGCTCCAGCACCACCTCCCTTCCCTTCTTAACGCTGTTAGAAACCCAGGAGGGGAGAACCACCTTGCCACCTCCCTGGAAAGCTGCTTGTGCCCAGAGTCGCAGATGCTTAGCACAGCTCTGCCATGGGCTCCAGGAGGGGAACCTTCCCCCCACCCACCAGGGGGAGTTGTCAGCCAGGAGGCACAAGAATCTCCAACCCCGCCACATCCAGGGGGAAGGGTCAAGCACAAGGAGGAATCGAGGGCACGGCAGAAAGATGCTGACTTGTTGCGAGGTTTCTCCTCCGATCGGCCCCTCTTCTCCTTTAGATTCGGTTTCCTTGACAACTCTGAGGGCTGCTGCTTCTTCAGCGGCTTCTTTACCTTCAACAAGAGAACAATGCAGACGCTGAGAGCTGCGGCAGGCCCCTCCTCGCCACAGGAGGGGAGAGGATGGTGGTGTCCTATTCCAGCCCCTCCGACGCGCGGTCTGTGTCGTGGGGATGCCAAGAGCTGGGGCCCGTTGGCGTGTGCAGCGCCTAGCACAATTATATGAAAGTTTCTGCCCCAAAGAGCTGACAAGTGAAGTAATTAGATTGGCTTAGGGTCGCCCGGCCTTCTGCAGCACCACCTAGAACCGGGCTCTGACCAGTTGGAACCCTGTCCCCCTGCTAAGAATACGGCCATGTGCTGCTCTGGTACCCAGAGGTCTGGTTTCAATCATAGTACTTACACAGGCTCCATTGGCATGGTATCCCTTTGCACACGTACACTGTGGAGCCTTTTACCAGAGGATCTCACAGCTCTTTGCTGATATTAGACCTCACAGCTCCCCTGAGATACTCATTTTCCAGCTGGGGAAACTGAGGCATGGATAGGTGCTGTGACTTTCCCCAAGGCTACTCAGTGAGTCAGTGGCAGAGCTGGGAACCACGCAGTTCCCAGCTCCGGCCATGAGACAACACTGATTTTATGGCGTCTCTCTCTGGCAGTGGAGATGGAGTGGAGAGAGGAGATTTGCTCATTTCAGACTCTCTTATCCCCCTGGACAGCTCAGAAAACTGGCTTAGGCAGATGGGTTATGGAGATTTCCACCTCGAGCTCGGCAGTTCACATCTAGGCTGGGGCAGCAGTTTAGTGACCCTACAGTGGTGGTCTTGTGTGAAATGAGTTTGACAGATCTCTGTCCCCTCCCAGCAACCCAAGGTCCATGTCACATCACCCCCACACCCCAACAATTAACTAGCCTCAGCGCAGAGACCAAGGACTGAATGGGCTGTGCAGCCTGTGACAGCTTTAACCCCAAGGTTGGAGACCAGGCACTCTGGTGGGGTGGAGGGGTAACGTATGCACTGCTGGCCATGGTCAAGGGACAGCACTGCAGTCTCCAGGGTCATCAAGCTGCTACCACAGGAGTTCACTGCTGTCTTAAGGGGAGAGGCCTCTCTCCAGGACCTTGCCTGGTGCTTTATCTGAAGTCATAGATGCAAGAGCATCCACCCTAGGCTGGCATGAAATGCCATGGCAAAGCTACTGGCAGCTCAGGGCAGCCCTCCTGCCCTCACGAGCCAAGCGGGCAGAATTCTTGCAGAAATTCCAGTTGAGTGCCAGTGTAGCTGCTGCTACAAAGCCCTGCTCCATTTCCTGCCATGCCTGGGCCCCGCGCTGGCTCTACTCAGGAACTGCTCTGGCCGGTCCAAATACAGCCAAGGACTCACACGTAGAGAGTTTTCCAATCCAAATTCCTGAAGCCCTCCACAAACTGATGCGCAGAGATCACTTCACCCAACGAAATGCAGCCAGCTCTGGGGTGGAACGTGAAAGCTGTTACGCAGCTTCCAGCAATGCCACACAACAGGCTAAGACAGGAAGTGAAGAAGTATCCAGCACCCAGTTGAAACTCCCAACAAAGTTTAGTGAGGCAGACTAGATGTGCCCTCGTTAGAAAGGAGCCAGGATTCAGGGCTGACATAACAGCTTCCCCCACGAAGGGGGCCATGGGATCCTCCCTGACAGCAAGCAGCTGGAGCCTGGTTCAACATCTCACCTGCAAGCCTCTGCAGAGGAGTTCGTTAACAAAACTAAATCAAGGTGGCTCCGTCCTGCCCACCTCTCGTGACTTATTCCCTGGCTAAGCTGCTCACCCAAGCGAGCCACACTGACTGGAGCCGCCGTGACAGGCCTCAGCTAACCTGGGCGAGGCACCAGCGGGCGGCACGCCTGGGACATTCAGCAGGACAGGTTCCTCCTGGGTCTGGCCTGAGAGTTTCATGAGCAGTGCAGGAGTGACTTCAGCAGCAGGGTGAGCTTCCCTGACCCCAACCCTTCCCAACGCCCCTCGATCCGGGAGAGAACCATCTCAGGGTGAGAGGGGCACTCCGCCTCCTCGGCTTCTCTGAGCCCAACAAAGGTTTAGTGCCAATCACAGGAGGGGTTCAGCGATGCCCCCAAACTCACTTCCCATATGATCACTTGCCTGGACGCCCGGATCCCCCCGGTCCCACATGCTCACCTCTTTCTCCAGCTCCAAGTCGGAGTCCGACGACAACTGGTCCTTGCCTCGGATCTTCCTGCCTTTCTTGGCCACCTCGTCATCCATGCTGCTGTCACTGTCTGAGTGCGCCTCCTCCCCCTTCTCCGCCTTCTCCTTCTTCTTTTCCTTCTCCTCTTTCTCCTGCTCCCGTAGCCTGCGGATCTCTTCCTCCTGCTCCCTCTTCCTCTTCTCCTCCAGCTCCCGGCGGCGCTCCTCGTCACGCCTCTTCCATTCGCTGATGCGATCTACGTCGCTGTCGCTGTCACTGGCGGGGACAGAGGGAAATGGATCCCGGGGAACAGGAAACCCACTGCGGAGACGGGGCCCGGGCACCCTCCACCCCCACGCTGAGCCCTGCTTCCACCGAGTCCTGTAGATGCCGCGGAGCTTTGTGCCTCCCGTACACTGGAGAGAAGCCCCAGCCTTGCTCCCTGGTACATCAACTTTTTGCAGCGTCAGATTTTCAATGGACCGTGGGGCACAGGCCACTGGACGTGCCCTTGCCCTGAAGAGGTCTGAGGCCATCAAGCAGCTGCCCCCAGTTACCATCACTCACCGCCCTCTCCTGCCCCCGAGACGTGCCCCTTTTCTGAGCGAAAGGAGAGCTGGCCAGAGAGGCCAGCCTGACAGCCCTGCAGACTGAAGGCTTCCGGTGACCCCCAGCGGTGCACGCTTCCGGCTCAGCGGCCTGCCAGTGCCTCAGCCCCGATCTGGAGGGATCTCTGCATTAAGAGTTCCGTCTCCAGGTCCTATGCAATCCCCGGTCCCTCTGCCCAGGTTGCCAAGGGGAGCCCAATTAGCGCCAGCTGCAGGGGTGGGATTCCTGTCCCACAGAATTGCGAGCCAGCCGAGATCCACACTTCCAGCCTCCGTTTGGGCTGCAATTGGTACCTATGGGTCAAATCCCTCTGGACCCTGCGTTCTCCTCCCTACACTCCACACGGGGCCCTTCTGGATAACTAAGCCTGTCTGGCGTCTTGTCAGTTCCAGCCCCTTCACTTCCCCCGCGCCGACAGGCCAGCTCTACACTGCAAGCGTTGGCTGGTTTGCAATGTCGGTTAGGGATGGGATTTCCACTTCTGCCAGGATAGCTTATTTTGCTTGGGGAACCCGTACGAGCTACACCAGCAAAAGCTCTCCTTCACGGTATCCGCGGAGTCTGCACTCAGAGGCTTTGCCAGCGTAGTGATGCTCCTAGAGTTACCCCAGGAAACCTTTCCTAGCACAGACTAGCCCATAGCCAGAAGGGCTGCACACAGCGGAGACTGTCTGGCAGCGACTGCCACGCAACTCACACGAGGCATCCCCTCTGGTGGCAACCAAAGCTACCGGCCTCCTTGCTAGCTAGCCAGGCACTGACATGGGCCCATTATTATTAAACATTTATACCGTGGCAGCGCCTCGAGGCCCCGACGTGCAGGGTGCTGGACAAACGTTTTGTACCTGACAGTCCCTGCACTAAAGAGCCCAGGCGAGAGCTCTCCCTCTCCATGGTGCCCGAGCGCCTCCCATTTATTTATGCATTTGCCCTCGGAACACCCCCGGGACTGAGGTTTGTAATTTTATCCCCGTTTTCACAGATGGGGAAACTGAACCAGAGAGAGACCAGGCGACTAGGAAGTCTGTGGCAGAGTCAAGAACTGTACTCACTGGCCAAACTCTGCTCATCGAGTCCGGACTCCCCTGCGCCAACACGAAAGATTCCCCCACCCCAGCTGACAACTGAGACCGGACACCAGTGAGATGCCCTGGCTAGCTCCTGGGAGAAGCCGAACCCACACAGAGCCTGGGGTCAGCGACCCAAGCCCCGGGCCGCACTCCTCTGCTTCTGGGCCAAAGGAGATTAAAGTGTCTGAATACCAGAGCAGGCATCCCAGCCAGTCCCTGGTGCCCCTCGCCATGGCCTCAGCGCTTACCTGTCGCTGCTGGAGCTGGTCGGAGCTCTCTCAGGCTTTGGTTTCCTGCCGCGAGGCTTTGGGGGCGGCTTCTCAGCTACAAGACACAAGGGATCAGGGGTTCAGCACCGCAGGACACAGTCTCCTTCCCACCCCCTCCGACAGCCAGACGCAGCGTGCGTGAAGGAAGGGTAACCCAGTCCAGGGGGGCCTGGGTTTCAGTCCATCTCTTGGGGCAGGGATTAATGAAGGCTCCCACACAAAAGTGGGTTGCTGAGCCCACCCAGCCCAGCTCCCTTCCAGAACTGCCTGGGAAGAGCTGGAAGAAGCCTGGATAGCTCCCCTTCAGCCCTACCTGGCTTCCTGCCCCGTGGAACCTTCTTCACAGACACGTCCGAGTCGGAGTCCGAATCAGAGTCCGACTTAGTCATGTCCACTGTCTCGTTTTCCTCCTCCGAATCCACCTTGGAGTCCGAGTCGGACCCCGAATCCACCTTCTGTGAGCAAAGGAGAGAACGTTGAGGGGGATCCGTGCGTGGGTCAGAGAGGAGGGGAGCTGAACTGCCTTCCCACGGGAACCGTAAGTGGGACGAAAAGGGAAATCTACCTCCAACTCCCTTAGGTAATGGATCAGTGTCTAAGGGAAGCTGGGGGGATGCCCTGGCAAATCCTCACACACACAGTTCTGTTATCGGCATACATCACGTGGTGAAATGGTCGGTTTAGTCACCGAGGCCTTTGTTATGCAGGAGGTCAGATTAGATGATCACAAGGCCAGAAGACACCACTAAAATCTATGACTATCCCTTCTTGCTGCTCACCCCACTCATCAAATCCATGTGCAGGAAGCCTGTTATACCCGCTCACCCCTCCTAATCCTCCTGTCTCCCCTCCCCTCTTCATTCATTCCTGTGGGCAACATGGAATCAGAAATTTAGTCTCTTCCATTCCTCTCAGCGACTGTGTGTGTTTGGAATTCCCTTCCACCTCCGTCCAGGGAGACGGGGTCTGTCTGACTGGCTGGCCACAATCTGTGCTGGACGCCACCTGGCAAAGCCAAGCTCTCAATGCCCAGGGGCTAACCCGCAGGGAGAATGGACTAGCAACGGGGCAGGGCTGCGCTTTTAAGGGCCCCTTACCTTCTTCTTCCTTCCACCTGCAGACACCCTCCTGGGAGCTCTGGTCACTGGCTTCTTCTCTGGAGTAAAGTCCTGGGAAGGGATGGACATATTCGAATTAGGAAAGGCCTCATTTTGGCTCCGGAAGCTTCACCTCACCACTCGGCAGTAACCCCCATGCCCAGACAGTGAGAAGCGAGGGCACCTTCTGGAGATACACTTGGGTGGCATCAGGGGGGTAAGGAATGGCCCCAGATCAGCCCTTCCAACTCAAATTCCTTCCCCTCCTCATTATCCAACAGCCCTGGACTTTGAGCTCCGCAGACCACAGGTGCTGCCCCAAAGCACAGGAGCTTGTCAACCCAAGAACAAACCAGCTGTCCAGTCTTAACTGGGACAAGGATGTCCCGGCAAAGACGCGTTGGGCACCTTAGAAAGAGCAGAGACCCAAAAAGACATGACTTTTCCCAAAGCTGGAGAACAGTGGGAGAAAGACTGGCACACGGGTGCCTAGCCAGTCAGCGCCAAGTGGCATGAAGGCAGGCCTTGAAGACTAGAGTGGCCTTCCACACACCATGCCAACCTGTGCTGCCTGCTGTCACCACCCAGAGATGCCCAAGCCCTGGGCTGGACTCAGCGCTCATGGAAGGAATTGGTGACTGCACTAAGCCAGCAGGGGAGGCAAAGAGAAACAGCGGGAGGGGGGACAGTGCCACCAGGCAGGAGCCGCTGCACTGGGTGCTACTGTCAGAGCAAAGGGGCATGTCTTCTCGTCAATGCCCTGTGAAAGGGGAAGCCAGGCATGTAACGGCACTAGGCAAATGGTGTGCGTGCTGTAACGTGGCGCGCCACTGCCCCTCCGGAGCAGCAACGAGACAGGCTCGGAGGGCTGGGATTACATCTCTAGTGACCGAAGGGCTACAGAGCATATGCGCTCTACTACTAACAACAATTTATGGAGACGCGGCTTGAGCTCAAGTGGTAGAGAGTATGTGTACATGGATATACCAGACTATTCCAAATTCTATCCCCCAGGCTTCATGTGGCCCATTTAGCTGACAACTGGGGTCCTGCACGGTGCAAGAGAGAGGGCATAAGCAGAGTGCGCCTCGTCCTATATTCTCGCCAGGATCCGGTTAGTTAAGCAGAACCTGCCCACCCCATCCAAACCGCTGCAGCACGGGAGAATCTGTAAACCACTTAATCACCTGGTCACTATTTTTCTCTGACTCAGAAGAACTTTCCGAGTTCTCCTCTTCCGAGGGAGACGCACTGCCCTGGTCGAGGTCGCTGGAGGATTTCCGGGGTCGTTTAGCCACTGGCATCTGAAATCAGAGAAACAGCAACGTAACAGCTGCCGCAAGCTGGTATATTCCTCACTGTGTTGTACAGACAAAACTACACAGGATCTTTTCAGGGGGCAAGACAAAGATGCCACATTTATTCTGATAATTTGATTTATGACCAATAACTAATATCTTAATCCTTATACACACTCATTATACCTAATACCTATACACACACACACACACACGCACACATCCATCAGATGTTCTGCAGCTGCTGCATAGTTACCAGTCCTGAAGATAGCTTAAGTTCGTGGCTTGATTTTGCAGCTTGGGTTCATAGCTTGTGGCGGCTAACTGGCCAGAAAAGCCGGGCACAAGGACAAGCTGGGTCTCTGTTGGCCATGCACGGATGCCCTTCCATGTTGGCAGCAGAATGTTACCCTCCAAAGTTTTCCATTTCACTCATCCTTTTTGTAGGCTTTAGTTTGAATCCAGAGGCTATAGGTCTTGCTGTGTCACGCTGTCTCTGGGTTTGGTGATTGATCACCCCTCAGTTGCAGGCGTGACTTTCAGCCTGGGACCTGGCTTTGATCTTCCTTCTATTGTACCTTTTCTTTTTAGGGTGGACACATCTTACTTTGTTAGGGCTCTTGTCTGCATCTTCAGCCGGTGGGGTTTGAACTTTATTTCGTCAGGACAGGCTGGGGCTGGAGGTTGATTCCATCATCCATACATACCTCATTCACACATCTAAACTAACTAATAAGAGTACAGCAGGGTTTGCAAAATGAAGGTTGGAGGAAGCTTTTACAAAATGGAGTGAGCGTTTTAAAATGGGGGTTGAACTACAATATGGGAAACAGTGAACAGAAGTTACAATACAGACAAGTGTAGTGGATGGCAAACAGTGAACAGAAGTTATATTGATGAAGTGAACAATTAAAAACAATTTCATTTATCAGTTCTACAACTGCTGCCCTCTCTGCCCACGAGATCAAACAAAATCTAATGGAGCACGGCTTTAGCCACCACCCTCCTTACTGTTTTCTCTAATAAACTCAGAACAGCAGCCAGCATGCAGCCTACAGGTACACAGAACTCATGCCTGATCCCATGCACGGTCTACACACTGTGACAGTGTCTTCTGATCGATACCAGTGTGCGTGTGCGTAAACAGAGCCAGTTATGTCAGTTGGTGGGTTAGACCTGGTGTCTTGGCTACCTTTAAACTTAGGATTCTCTCTAATTTCCCTCTAGAGTATCAACAGGAGACCTTGTTTTCACGTCCTTCCTAAAAACACCCTGCTGTGCCATGTGGCTGCCCCAAGATAAATGCAGCTACCTCTGGGATGGATCGCAGCAGCTAAGTAGTGGGTGATGTGACCACCTTATATACAATTTCTAAAGTGCTTCATGAGTCATGTGCAAACCCGTTATATAAATGTAATCATCCTTCTATTCCTAGCCAGGTGATTCCCCACCACAGATCGCAATGAGGCAAACCTACTTTCATAGCTAGCGCTTTTCGTTTCAGCCCACTATGGTCGCTCCCCTTGTCAGACTCCTCGTCGCTGTCTAGCTTCTCCATGGCCGCTGCAGCGACAGTAGCAACTGCCATGGCAGCCGATTCGTCTTCCTCCTCTCCTCCATCACTCCCTGCCACCGGGTCGTTCTCGGGAACTTCGCTGTCTGAGGAGCTCGCTGGCTGAAGGGGCAAAGAAATGGAAAGGTCAGGGGTTACTGCTCAATAGCAGGTCTCACGATACATGTCAGCACAGCAAGGAAGCAGGGAATAAGAGAGCTAAGCACGATGGAGAGGAGGATTGAGCTTCACATTGCCACATGAACAGCTGCCATCAGAGTGCTCTGATAACTCCCCTGCTGACAGCAAGCTAGAATCCGCTCTTAAGGGCGAGATCTGTGATAAGGGGTAGTGTTATGTTGACCTTTTAATGATGCTGCTTCTACAGCAGTGGCTCTCAACCTTTCCAGATTACTGTCCCCCCCCTTCAGGAGTCTGATTAGTCTTGCGTACCCCCAAATTTCCCCTCACTTCAAAACAACTTGCTTACAAAATCAGACCCAAAAATACACAAGCATCACTGCCCCTATTACTGAACAATGGCTGACTTTCCCACTGTTACCGTATAATTAGAAAAGAAATCAATAGGAATCCAAATATTGTCCTTACATTTCAGTGTGTAGAGGGGCTGATAAGCCATTGATCACAGATCCTTCTTCCGAAAATACTTTATCCCAGGGCGGTTGCAGATACTTTCTCATTTGAAAGTTTCCCATGAGGGGTTGGATTTAACCAGCCCTCTGCTCTCCTAGTTTGAATCCCACCTCTCTGACTGCCCCTTTAACCATCCGCAGTGAAGACGTCACAACTTCCTGTCATCCTATTATTATACAGCACC
Source organism: Mauremys mutica (assembly GCF_020497125.1). NCBI lineage: Eukaryota > Metazoa > Chordata > Testudines > Geoemydidae > Mauremys > Mauremys mutica. Next base: position 8,237,959 of record NC_059095.1, read on the forward strand.
TCAAAAGGCCCCACCTAGGGGTCTCAGGCCTCACTTCAAGCGTCCACATCATATCTATGGCGATGATGACCAAGCTCTCCGTTTTCCTTGACTCAGTCTCCCATTTCTGTCATGACTGCCACTTCCAATTACCTACTACCAGAATTCTTCCTTCTGGGAGCCGTCTTTGCCCTACATCCTTGATGCTCCTGGCATTCTCCTTAACTTTGCTCCCAAGACCAAAAATCTTCAAGTCGCTCTTGACTCCAAAATTTTCTTTCTGCCTTTACAATGCCGAAGTTCATCTTTTCCTCAAGCCCATCTCTGCTGAAATCCCTACCTATGCCTTAATTGCTGCCTTGACTACTGAAGGCCTCTCTTTAATGGCTTCTTAAAACCCTGTTCTGGGAACTTCAGGAAGGTCCAGAACAGCCTCTAACTCCAGACACCAGGACTTTGTCACCCCAGCTTCTCTTACATTCAGTGATTTCCCACTCATTTCTGTAGCCAATGTTAAGTTGCTCTCAAAACTCTCCACAGAATCATCTCACTCTATATCTATGCCCTTGTATCCAGTCATCTCTTGTGCCTGTTCACTGCAATCTATGGTCTCTCTCTCAAGCTCTGCCACAGTTTGGGTGGGGGGTTGCTGCTCGTTTCAGTCTGAAACTATCTTCCTCTAAGCCATCTCCTCTATATCTCACCTTAAAGCCTTTCTTTGTCTCTTCAGACCAAGTATATATGAAGCAGCTCTGGATACCTTTAGGAAGATCACTATGTAATAAATTGTATCATTCAATTATGATTATATATAGTGTCCTTCATACACTGAAACACTGGACCGTAAACAGCTTTCTCTGAGTCTGATCCAAAGCTCATAGAAGTCAATGAGAACCATGCTAGTGACTTCAGTGGCCTCTGGTTCAGGTGCTCTGATGCCAATGAAGAGATTGACATCATCTGACAGCCTGAGCACACGACTGGGAGCCAAGAACTCTGCAGTTCTAATTCTTGCTCTGACACAGATTTCCTCTGTGGACAAGTCACTTCAACTCTGTGCCTCGGATTAGGCATCCGTAAAGCAGGTGTGAGGAGGGTTAGTTATTTTGCTCCCAAGAAAGGAGATTTTTGACATGGAAGCTTTCCAAGGCCACCGTGCCAGGCAGCAGGAAAAGAAGGAAAGGCTATCTGACGGCACAAAGCACAGAGGTATGCAGAGCCCCTAGTCATGGCTGACCACACATGAGCTATGCTCTCAGACTCACCGGAGGGGCACTGTAACTGGCATGGGGGTTGTTCTGGATTTCCCACAATCCCTCATTGAAGCCTTTTCGCTTGTTTGGCTTCCCGTATTTGTCCTTGTACTTGTCGTAAGGGAACAGGTCCTTAGGTCCCAAGAAGGCTCTGGGGGGGGAGAACAAAGCAGAGGTCAGTCCCAAGCTGCCGGGAAGTGGACAACGGCAAGGAAATCACGTGGACAGTGGGGCTTACGTCTCGTGCGTCCCAAAGAAGAAGATGGGGTACTTGTTTGGCGGGGGTTTCACAGCGCCGTCTGCTATGTCATCAATCTGAAACAAAGCACAAAGCAGGAGGTGGTCAGAGACGGCGGATTAGGGTGCAACCTCAGGAGGCAGCTGACTGATACAAAGCCGAGGATGGCTGTTTCACACACGCACTGCAATAACACGCGGAGGAAGGGAGCCTTCTGCACACTGAATTCTAAGGTCGTTTTTATGGCCAAGCAGGATCTGTTGGCAAGTAACAGCAGGGAACCAACTCCAGCTGTGGTGTTGCAAGAGCTCCGTCCTAAACCTTGGTTCAATCCCTTTAGGGCTGGGAATGCTGCACAGGTTATAGGCTCTGCACACGGAGATGGAGGGGGAACACGAGTGTCTGGCTTGGGCTACCAGTAAGAGCACATGGAAGGCCTCCCAGGAGAATCCCATCCAGGCCTACTTAGAAGGAGGGAGATTGCTCCAGCAGGGGGCCCTGAACGGTCCCCTCCTGGCTGGAGACAGGCTATAGGAAAAGCCAAGGCTGCTGGGAAGCAACCAGGCCTGAGGCGATTGGCCCTTAACGCACAGGAAACCCTGTCTTCCCACATGTCCCACTGGCTCCAGTCAGTCACTTGCACATGGCATAGCCAGGGGCACAGCTTCTAGGCAGGAGCCCAGGAATGTTACTGGATCTGTGATTACAGAAAAGTGGGAGGGTACATGCAAGTGGGTGACCTTGCACACTGGGGAAGTCTTCACAGGAAAGGGCCCCCCAGGGGAGGGAGAGAGCAGATCAGAGCAGACTGGGACTCCAGCAATGAGAGCATCCTTCTGATTCTGACCAAGTTCTACTGGAGCCCCATATTCTAGCACTAGCAAAGTACAAACAGTGCACAGGCGAATTAGGAAAGACATACTAGAAGATCCTGTGGTACATTGTAGGTCGTGCATTGTCTTCCCAGCTCTAACATCCACAACCTTCCTCAGGTATCCACCACATCCCAATCCCATGCATTTGCAGCCTCTTGCCTCTTGCCACTACACCCCCTCACACTGTGGTGACCCTGCTCTGCCCTCAGCTTCCAATCATCTTTACTTTTCAGGACCACTACCCAAGGCACTCTCATCCACATGGTGTCCTCCACACACGATGACCCTCCTGATCATCAACACCCAATATACCCTCATCCCCTCCAGGAACCATCACTTGACTCCATCTCCACCAGATACCATCACCCTGCGTGTCTCATCCATACCCCTTCCAAGCATTGTTGCCACACAATGCTGTCACCCTACCACCTCATCACACTGCATACCATCACCTGACACTCAATAACAGATCAGTAACTCCCACCTGCCCATGACCACCCCCACCTCCAGTGATCCAGCACCCCCCTCTGGATCCCGCGTTTCTAAGAACCTCCCCTCTCCTGCTGCAGACCAGAGGCAGTGAACAGGCAGACTGCAGGCCAAATCCAGACCACCAGATGCTTTTGAAAAGAACCCGGAATCTTTTTATTTACTTATTATCATCATTATTGTTGCAGGGTTTTTTTTTTTATTATTATTATTATTATTTTCTCTGGAATCTGGACCTTGACCAAGAAATTTGGACCTTGACAAAAAATATCTGACTACCCCCGAGACTGTCATCCTTGATCCCCACTCCATATCCACTTACCCCAATCCATATCCCTTTCCTCACCCCATCTCTTCACAGCCCCCTGCACCCCACAATACATCACCTTGTCCTTCTGCAAACATCTTCCCCAACACCCTCCCCTGCATCTTTCCTTATACCCCCACCTCCCCTTAACACCCATCTCTGCACCCCATGATCCATTATCCTCTGCACCGGATCTCCCCAGTACCCAGCCCTGCACCCCACAATCCATCACCTTGCCTCCTGGCGTGCCACCTCCTCAAGGACCACACCATAATCACCCCTCTCTCTGTCTCTCCTCCTCTGCACCCCAAGACGCATTGCCCCGTTACCCCTGAGCCCCAGTGGCTCTACCTCCGCACGCCCTGCTCCCCACAATCCCCACCCCGCACTCCATCACCTGCACCCCAGTCCCCGATGCAGAGTAGGCCCAGACCACAGGCTGGACTAGGGGTCCCCCCCCCAAGAATCTCCCCATAAAGGGATGGGCTGAGCATAAGGTCTCCCTTGGGGAAGGGAAAGGGGTCCCCTGGGGGTGGGGGGAGGCTCATGAGAGGCACTTGGGGCTTCCCCCGTGGCTGGGGTTGGGAGTTCCCGCCGGGGCGCCCCCCAGGGCTGGGGTTGGGGGGGTTCCCCCTGGGGCTGAGGCTAAGGGGGGCTCCCCCGGGGCTGGGGTTGGGGGTCCCCCCCGGGGCTGGGGTTAAAGGGGGTCCCGCTGGGGCTGGGGGGTCCCCCCCGGGGCTGGGGTTAAGGGGTCCCCCCCGGGGCTGGGGTTAAGGGGGGTCCCCCGGGGCTGGGGTTAAGGGGGGTCCCCCCCGGGGCTGGGGGTAGGGGGTCCCCCCCGGGGCTGGGGGTCTCACCCGGGCCGGCCAGTGCGGGTACCCCTTCATCTTGGCGAAGACCAGGTCTCCGGGCTTGAAGCTGTGCGGCATGGCGGGGCCGGGCCGAGCCGGGCCGGGCCGGGGCTCCGGGGGCGGGGGGAGGGGCGACAGGCCGCAGCACAGGCCTAGGCCGCTGGCACCGCCAGGGAAACGGGGGTGGGGGGGGGAGGCAGGAGACTGGCCCTCGGCCCGCAGGATGTCCCGCCCCTCCTCTGCGCAATCCCGCAGCGCACTGGCTCCCGGTACCGCCACTCACCTGTCCCCTCCAATCGAGGCTCGGGGTGGGGCCTGGGAAGTAACGGGATTGGGCCGCTGCCTGGGCACGCGGGGCGGAGGGAGGGGGGTATTGGAGGGGTGTGACCCTGGGGATCTGTGTGGGGAGGGGGGTAGTGTAGGTGCGAGGGGCTCTGCGTGGGGGGAGAGTGGAAGCGAGGAGGGATGGGGGGGAGGGGAATGTAGGTGGATGGGGGGGAGGAGAGGGGCCATGGGGGGAGAATGGGGGCATGGGGGGAGCCTGGGGTAGGGAGGGGAGTGTAGAGGGTACAGTGGACATGGAAGGGATCTAAGAGGAGTGATGGGGCAATGGAGAACGGGGGTGAGGGACTAAAGGGCACTGGTTATAGAAGGGAATTCTGGGGCGAAGAGGGGGCTATGGAGTATTGAATGGTGGCTATAGAGAGGAAGAGGTGATTACAGGGGCTGTAAAGTGAAGGAGTATGGAGGCATGAGGGGTATAGATGAGTTAAGGAGGCAGGGTATAGATGGGGTAAGGAGGCATGAGGGGTATAGATGGAGTATGGAGGCATGAGGGGTATAGATGGGGTAAGGGATATAGATGGAATATGGAGGCATGAAGGGTATCGATGGGGTAAGGGGTACGGAGGGGTATCGATGGGGTAAGGAGTATAGGTGGACAGGAATAAAGAGGGTGGTATATAGGTGTTTTGGGGAAGCAGGGAGATGATAGAATAGAGTGAATGGCTATATCAGGGGTTCTCAAACTGGGGGTTGGGACCCCTCAGGGGGTTATGAAGTTATTACATGGGGGAGTTGTGAGCTGTCAGCCTCCACCTCAAACTCCGCTTTGCCTCCAGCATTTAGAATAGTGTTAAATATAAAAAAGTGTTTTTAATTTATGGGGGGGGGGTTGTCACACTCAGAGGCTTGCTGTGTGAAAGGGATCACCAGTACAAAAGTTTGAGGACTGCTAGGCTATAGGGAAAAGGGATAGTATGATAGTATGTAGGGTTTTACAGTGCAGGGCTGAGCTATCTAGGGAGATGAAGAGAGATGACCTAGCATATGTATTTGTCATTGTTGTATCCCTTTAATGCCCCTTCTTACTGCTTTGCTCCATTTTAGTCCCTCCACTTCCTTGTCTTGTTTTCGGCTCAGGAGGCTGATCCGCTCTGTGGTGGGCACAGTGTAAGAACCCATACAAACAGATCACTGTATTCTGGGGCATTTCCCAGGCTGGTTGCCAGGGGATACTAATATGTAGCTCTTATTACAGGATAAGGGGGTTGTACAGGTGACAATGGGGCAGAGTTAGAATTGCATCCTTCACCTTTGCTGATAGTGTTTGACATTCATTCCACAAAGACCCTCAAAATTAAACACAATAATAATTAGGAGGTCCCTTCTGGCCTGAAAATTATTAATTTATAATTAAAGACCCCTATAGATATATCCAGAAACCTGCAGCAGTGGGAGAAGGGACCTTCCAATTCCCATCACCAGAGGTTGTTTGGAACTGAATTGTTTTCTTTATCCTGTTTAAATGATAAGCCTCTAGACTAGGGGCAAGGACTGTGTCTTCCCGGGTCTTGTGGTGCTGAGTGTAACACACTGGCTTAGTGCAGGTAATCGTGTCTCCCTCTAGTGGCTGGCTCTAGCAAGCATACGAGCCTGCTACTGATAACTGGACAGATTAGGTCTGACTCCAATACCCCATTCATGCTAGTGGGATTCTTGAATGAGCACTAGAAAAAAGTGGCAGCAGCTTGTGTGTTCAGACCCTTATGCTACACCCACTGAAGTCCATTGAAACCCACCAACAACTTCAATTGGTGCAAGATTAAGCTCACACCCCTGATTCAGGAAAGCATTTCTTCAGGGCCTGAATGATGAAAATACTGAGTTGACTCCTCTTGACAAGTGTAGTGTCTGTATGCATCTGGCCACATTTCATTACACTGACAATGCTCAATAAATATTATAATATGAATAACAATAGTTAATACTTAAAGAGACAGCTGGAGTAACAAAACATAGGCTTTACAAGTGTGACATTGTCAACAAGCAGTGTAACTAAGAGTGAATTTGTCCTTTCTGGTTTTAATAACCCCAGGTAAGGGGGTTAAAATGCTGGTAGGGGAATTTCCTTCTTTAATATATGGGGCCAGATTCTGCACAGTTATACTGTGTAAACCCAGAGTAACTCCACTGAAGCCAGTGAAGTTTGTACTAATGTAACCAAGAGTAGAATCTAGTCCCATATATTTTATACTTGATTGTATCCCTTTAATTCCAAAGTACAAGAGAACATATCTTTGTAAATCTGCCCTTTGTTGTGTAATGCCAAGAAAGGAATAGATAGCACTGAAAGGAATTGGGTCTGGCCTGCACACTAAGTTGGACTGGTTTATTTAAAGGTATATTTTGAAATCTATTTAGTTAACCCAGTGCAAAAAACTTGAATCTACTGCTTTCATAGAATATTAGGGTTGGAAGGGACCTCAGGAGGTCATCTAGTCCAACTGCCTGCTCAAAGCAAGACCAATCCCCAGACAGATCTTTACCCCAGTTCCCTAAATGGCCCCCTCAAGGATTGAACTCCCAAGCCTGGGTTTAGCAGGCCCATGTGCAAACCACTGAGCTATCCCTGCCCCCTGAAGAATTTAAGCATGTTCCCACCCAGGATCAAACCAGGGCCCTTTCATGGGTGAGGCAAACTTGATAACTGCTACACTACAGAAACCAATGATGCTTTAGCTAAAGTTGATTCCAAATCGATTTAAGCTAAATTGATACAGGTCAAGATTAAGTGGCTTCAAGAGAATCTGCACAGGAGTTTGCACTAATTTAAGTAAATTGATGTTAAAACTCAGTTTAGTTAAACTGGCGTAATTGCTGTGTGAAACGCTTAGAAACAGCACGCCGAATTCAGCAACCATATGAAAGCTGTTGAAAGTTGACATGAGGTGTCAACAGAAATAAGCACGCGTGTGTATCACTTAGGCCATGTCTAAACGAGCAGTTATGTCGGCAAAACTTTTGTGGCTCAGGGGTGTGAAAAAAACACTGTCCTGAGTGACATAACGTTTTTCTGGCTCGTGTGCACAGCGCTATGTTGGTGGGAGACAGAGCTGCCGCTGCTCAGTGAGCTGGTTTTATGATGTTGAGGTGAGCTCTCTCCCATCTACACGAGCTCTCTGGCAGCGGCACGGCTGTAAGCTTGCAGGTGTAGACAGGGCCTTAGTGACAACTTGTCTAAACTTGCTGGATGTGCCAGTGAGGAGCAGATTTACACAATGAAAATATCCACACCCTTTATTTAAAAAAATATTTACATAGCAATTCTCCCCCTGGGGAGAGGATGAGTGAAAGAAAGAATTTCATATGACAGATGTTAATCATGTTGCTTAATGCATGACTGGAAGGCATTCAAATACTGACGTGATGATGGGGAATTATGAACCTATGTAGAGTAGAATAGAATAGCATCTAAAAACAAGGGGTGGGGGAGTGTGCAGGGGTGGGGGAAGTGATGGGGTGGGGTGGGGGGGAAGGGACAGGGAGTTAGGTGAGGAAAGAGATTGGGCGGTGGGTGGGGGAAGGGATGGGTGTGGTGTGATGGGGTGGGGGAAGGGACAGGGAGTCAGGCGGGCAAAGGGATGGGGGATGGTGTGTGGGGGGGAAGGAATGGGGAGTGGGGCAGGGACAGGGAGTGGTGTGTGGAACTGAGGTGCGGCAGTGTGTGGGAGTGGCGTTGGGGATGAGATGGGGCGGTGTGTATCAGGGGCGGTGTGTGGGGATGGTGTGGACGGGGGCCGGTGTATGGGGGTGGGGAAGGGACGGGGGCGGTGTGTGGAACTGAGGTGGGGTGGGCGAAGGGAATGGGGCAGTGTATGGGGGTGAGGAAGGGACAGGGGCAGTGTGTGGGGAGGGGTGATGTGTGGGGTGGGTGAAGGGATGGGGCGGTGTGGACGGGGGGCTGTGTGTGGGGGTGGGGAAGGGACGGGGGTGGTGTGTGGAACTGAGGTGGGGTGGGCGAAGGGAATGGGGCAGTGTATGGGGGTGAGGAAGGGACAGGGGCAGTGTGTGGGGAGGGGTGATGTGTGGGGTGGGTGAAGGGATGGGGCGGTGTGGACGGGGGGCTGTGTGTGGGGGTGGGGAAGGGACGGGGGTGGTGTGTGGGTGAAGGGATGGAGACGGTGTGGACGGGGCGGTGTGTGGGGTGGGCGAACGGACAGGGGGGCAATGTGTGGGGAGGGGAAGGGAAGGGAAGGGGCGGTGTGTGGGGTGGGTGAAGGGATGGAGACGGTGTGGACGGGGCGGTGTGTGGGGCGGGCGAACGGACAGGGGGCAGTGTGTGGGGAGGGGAAGAGGAGGCGCGGTGTGTCGGGTGGGGGAAGGGAGGGGGCCGGTGTGTGGGGAGGGACGGTGTGTGGGAGTCGGGGAGGGGGCGGGGCGGGGTGTGTGGGAGTCGGGGAAGGGCCGCGCAGGGCCCGCTACTAGGGCAAGAAGAGGCCGGACCCAGCCCGGCCCGGCCGCCAGCGCTTGGCGGACCTCTCGCACCATAGAGAGGCGAAGGGAGGCCTAGAGCGCCCTTGCCGGGTCCGCGTCACACTGGCGGCGCGAGGTGACAGAAGGGCGCAGGCCCCGCCTCCCCCCGCAGCTTCCCGCCCCTTGAAGCGCCGATGGCTGCTCGGTAAGTCACGTGCCCAGAGCGAGAGGCGGGACTTCCTGTTTCCGGTGGCTGAGGGGAAGGTGGCTCCGCAGGTATTTTGGTACTCGGGAGCCGCCAGTGTCTCTCCGCCCCCTGCCCCGCACCTCCCCCCCGGCCCGGCCGGCGCCGCCGCCGCCATGCGGAAATTCTTCCAAGACATCAAAGCGGATATTAAATTCAAAACAGCGGGGCCGGGCCAGAAGCTGGCGGAACCGCCCAGGTACCGGGGAGGGGCTGGGGGCGGCTGGGGAGAGAAATGGGGCTGGGGGGTGGCGGGGGGAGGAAGGGCTGGGGGTGGCGGGGGGAGGAAGGGCTGGGGGCAGCGGGGGTAGAAATGGGGCTGGGAGGGGACGGGGGTGGCGGGGGGAGGAAGGACTGGGGGGGCTGGGAGGAGAGATGGGGGGACTGGAGGTGGCTGGGGGCAGCGGGGGGAGAAATGGGGCTGGGGGTGGCGAGGGGAGGAAGGACTGGGGGGGCTGGGAGGGGACGGGGGGGTGGGGGGAGGAAGGACTGGGGGCGGCTGGGGGGCAGGTAGGGTGGTGCGAGCTGGTCAGAGTGATGCATTGGAAGCCAAATGCTATTGGTGTAGCCAGTGCTGGTCTCCTTGATGCTACTCAGCTCCTGGAGAACAAACCCGCTGTCACTGGTCGGTTCCTGCGTGAGAAGCGATGGAGCTCCCTGTTTCTGATGCAGCAAGAGCTGCCATGGTTCCCTTTTTGCTCTACTCCTCCAAAAGGTGCCAAGCTCTGGGAATAGTATTAGAGCCCCTGAGCTGGCTGCTGCAGGCCAGACCACATGTCGGTTAGGGGGTGGGGACTCTCGCAGTGGGATGCAGGACACATTACCAGCGGGGCAACTTTTATCTTCCTTGTGGGATGTTTGGTTTTAGAATCTAAAAGACAATTCCAACAGGTGGAAAAAAATTACTGTAGCTTAAAAGAAGTGCTTTTGTTTACCTGGCTCACATGTGTTTGAGTCAGAGCTGCTGATTTAGTTGGGTTTGGTCCTGCTTTGAGCAGGGGGTTGGACTAGATGACCTCCTGAGGTCCCTTCCAACCCTGAGATTCTATGATTCTATGACTCTTCTGACACAAACAAGCTCTTACTCCTGTTAGCCCGGCAGGAGCTGGTACAGCACAGGAAGAACTGACTGGACCCAGTGCGGCTTCAGGGAACACATTCGTTCGAGTCCTGACCACAGTATTGCTATTCTTGGTGCTGATTTTCTGATGATGATAGAAAAATCATTTGACTTGTAAAGGAGCAGGATTGATCTAGAGGCAGTTGAGACAAATACAGAACCTCACCATGTTATGGTTAGTCACTTTCCTGAATATCATTGTACCTCAGCTGTTTATGAAATAGGCCAGCTGGGTTCATGTGGAATAACCATACTGGGAACTAAAATCACCCTGGTCAGATGAGGCAAGTATCTGCTCGTAGACCAGTGTGTGCTGAATAGACCATTGACAATCTTGCAAGGTCTAGTACCTTGAGAACAATCAAAGACAAAAATGATTGCTTTATATCATATAAACGCTGGGAATCCCAAACTCACTGGTTCAGGAGACAGTGGCTGGTACAATTGCCTTGGAATACAAGCCCTTTGCTTGCAGAAAGCAAGGGTACAATCAGAATGAAGCAATGTGTAGGCTTGCTGTCCGAAGATATCTGGGCTGTAGCCAGTATGGATGGACGAATTCACGTATCTTCAGGATCAGAAAATGTTTTGAAGCAGGTTTAAAACATTAGGCCAATACACAGATCAGTGATGGTGAAAATGCCACTAGACTGGAATCCAACTTCTCAGTGACCTGACCTAGTCAGGGCTGCACTATGTATTGTTCTTGCTATTCTGTGTCATTTATTCAGTTTCCATGTGACTTTCACATGCTTGATCTCAGCCATGCTGCACTGTGTGTTCTCTCTCTCTCTCTCTCTTACTTTTCCATCCTAAATCCTGAAGGAACCTTACTAATAAGTTAGTTTAATAACAATATTTCTTAAAAGATGCAAGGGATTTCTAGTTGTAAAATCATAGATTAAATCTAATTTCCCGTGGTCTTCAGGGAGAACTAGTCCAGTATTATTTACTGCTGAAAACTTGGGCCATGTAGGCTTGACAAACTGCCCCATAGCAGCTGAGTTACTCTTGCTAGGTAGCATTGCGTCATGTTCCTTTGTGACCTTATAAAGCTGTTATGTCACTGTTGAACATCTGCAGTTGCTTCCAGTTCAAGCCTATTCTTGGAGCTGCCCAGAGTAGTGCTGTTTGGGATTAAACATGGGTGAGGGTGGAAGTTTAGCAACAAACGTTCTCTATTTCTAATGGTATCCATGCTTTGTAGTGGGTGCAGCCTTCAGGGCTTTCCTGCATTGCATATTGTGTACAAGCCTTTGATACACAGGAACCCTCTCCCCATGTTTTTTGGCGGGAGGGAGGAATATTTTGGAAAAAATTGGTCCATCTTTAAGGGGAAGGTGCCTTTTTGCTGCCTTATAAAGGCCTGAATTTTTTTTTTTTTAAATCCTGTTTGTTTTCCTTGGTTTTGATGGAGGATGTCTTAGATGACTCAGACATGTTTATGAATACTTTGTCAAGCATTCAAACCTTAGTTTGTTTTAATAAGAGCTCCTCTCTCAAGTATCTGGGTGAAATAGGGGTTAATAATTTAAGTCTGAAAAAAATCTCATTTTCCAGCAGTTGGGTTCCTTTCATAGCATCCAATGGCATCCTTCTAGATGTCCGTAGTCTTCAGGGTAAACAAGACCCGAAATTCTAATGTAAAAGTCTTTGTAAATCTCACCTCCATCACCTTGAAGAGCTTCTTTTCTATGTAACAAACGCATAGTACCCTTCCCCTCTTCCGCCTCTCTGCAGATCACCTTTAACCAAAGGCTTAGGGTTTGTCTATATTAAAAACGGCCATACTGGGTCAGACCAACGGTCCAACCAGCCCAGTATCCTGTCTTCTGACAGTGGCCAGTGCAGGTGCCCCAGAGGGAATGAACAGAACAGGTAATCATCAACCATCCCGTCACCCATTCCTAGCTTCTGGCAAACAGAGGCTAGGGACACCATCCCTGTCCATCTTGGCTAATAGCCATTGATGGACCTATCTTTTTTTGAACTCTGTTATAGTCTTGGCCTTCACAACATCCTCTAGGAAGGAGTTCCACAGGTTAACTGTACATTGTGTGAAAAAATACTTCCTTTTGTTTGTTTTAAATCTGCTGCCTATTACTTTCATTTGGTAATCCCTAGCTCTTGTGTTATGAGAAGGAGTAAATAACACTTCCTTATTTATTTTCTCCACACCGGTCATGAGTTTATAAACCTCTATCATATCCTGTCTTAGTCATCTCTTTTCCAAGATGAAAAGTCCCAGTCTTGTTAATCTCTCCTCATATGGCAGCTGTTCCATACCCCAATCATTTTTGTTGCCTTTTTCTGAACCTTTTCCAATTCCAATATATCTTTTTTGAGATGGGGAAATCACATCTGCACGGCGTATTCAAAATGTGGGCGTACCAGGGATTTATATAGAGGCAATATGATATTTTCTGTCTTATTATCTATCCCTTTCTGAATGACTCCCAACGTTCTGTTCGCATTTTTGACTGTCGCTGCACATTGAGTGGATGTTTTCAGAGAACTCTCCACAGTGACTCAAGATCTCTTCCTTGAACATTACAGTGGGACAGCTGCACTGTAGTGCTTCAGTGTAGACACTAATTACACCGATGGAAGGTTCTCCCTTTGCTGTAGTTAATCCACCTTCCCAAGAGGCAGTAGCTAGGTTGATGGAAGAATTCTTCCATCGACTTAGCACGCTGTTCACCGTGGGTTAGGTCGGTGCATCTCTCAGGAGTGTGGGTTTTTTACATCCCGGAGAGAGGAAGCTGTGCTGATGTAAATTCCCAGTGTAGACTAGCCCGCAGTGTACTTAAAGGACACCATCAGAGTTAACCTGCCATTTCATAGCCTGATTTTCAGAGGCACTGAGCACCTGCAGCTCCCCTTCAGTTGGAGTTGTAGGTGCTTATGACTCTGAAATTCAGATCCCAGAACTTTAAGTTGCATTAAATGTAATGCATTAACCTTAAGGAAGTTGCTTTAACTTAAACTGTCTCCTGTTGTGTCTGCAACCCATATACAGTATGCCAGTGCTACAGCATGATAGCCGGAATATGAAACTGATCAGTCTGGCTTTTATTGCTCAAACAGAGGCAGTTTCACTAAGTAAACATCAGCTGGAAAAAATAAACTGGATTTTTATAAACCTTCCAATTTTAATAACCTGTAGTTTGAGTGCCTAAGGTAAGAGAAAATGTACAAATCCTAATGCTCCTTTAACTGAGCCGAACATAAACCAGTGATCAGGGTGAGATTATAGTTAGTTATCTGCTTTCAGCCGACCTCTTCTAGGGTGCTGGCTCTCCTGCTAGGGCTGTTCATTAATTTGTGCCTTTCTTTTATCCACCAGGGAAAGGGCCCCCAAAGAAAAGCCAAAAGCAGCCACCCCCAAGTCTCGCCAAGGGCCCACAGATGAGGCCCAGATGGCAGCAGCGGCAGCCTTGGCCCGGCTGGAGCAGAAACCCAAGCCTTGGCTCCCTTCATCCCAGGATGCCATCAAGAGTCAGGGTAAGAACAGCCAACACCCATTTCTTGCCCAGGTGCAGGACAGGGATATTTGTGCCCATTTACAGGGAGTATTTTCACCAGTCTATTTACTGGCCCCACAAAGCCTACACTCATCTCAATGGCATTTCTGTCTGTCAGAATGGGGGGCTGAGGAGCCCGTCTCCTGTAATTTCACACCCCCACGGCCAGTTTTGCATGACTAGCTAGGTGCACTCTTGGAAGTGGGAGTTGCATTCTTCTGAAGCATCGTGTTCTGACCCACTGCCAGAGGCAAGGTACCAAACGAGATGAACCAACTTGCCTGATTCGGGATTGTAAAGCCAAACTGCTGCTGCTGCTTCCCTGCCCCAGTTCTGTATAGTTCATCGGGTTGTGCCATTTCTGAGTTGTAACCTGGATTTGTGTCTCATAGTGAAAAAGGAGCTTCTGGCTGAAGCAGCAGCAAGTGAGAGCGGACTGTCCACAGATCACAAGGTATGAGGAGATGCTGCTAGTCCAGGGCATATGCTCTCTGGGTAATTGAGAATCCCAGAGTTAGGAAGCTTGAGCATCTCCTAGGGAAAGGGATACCAGTCCCTGTGCTGTCAGACTGAAATCCACAGTCCCACTTTCGAAATGAGGAGCGAAATAGCTGCTTATGGTTCGGAGAGCTTAAAAACCCTTTAGTTCGTCCTATGGCATCTCTTCTGAAATCTGCTGATTTGGTGGGGAGTGAGCAAGACAAATCAGGATTTATGAACAGTTGCTGTGGAGTCAAAGTGGTGATTTTTTTGCACTTGATGCAGGACACCACCCATTTTTAGACCCCTTTTTACACCTTTCTTTTTAAAAAACCCCAGTCTGAAACTTCTCTGGGCTGAGCCTGCAAGTTTCTCTGTGTGTAGGAGAGTTAGTCCTATTTGCCCTGAGTGAAATTTGCATACCCATAAAAGGTAGTGCCTCAGTCTGTTGAAATCAGCAGGACTATGCCTGGATTAAGGTGCTGCCTTGGTGTGAGCAAGGATACTGGAATCTGGCCCTCTGTTGTGGTATTACACCCAAAGCCACATGATGAAAATAAGTCGTATCTCCTACAGTTGAGTCTTTTTAACATAAGTAGAGACGACGGGTATGACAGAAGTGCTGACAGCTCCTGAACTCCAATGCTGGGCATCGCTCCTCCAACTGACTTTGTGGCTGCCAAGCATTTACCCTTTTAGTTACGAGTGCTTTGCAAAACTCGGGTGACTCGACTGGTAGCGTTCCATTCCTCTGCTCTTACGTGCAGGGGTTATTACTGGTATCTCTTCAGAATGCCTTCAGGGACCTTCTTGGAAGGTACCTTCCATTATATTAGAAGGGATCTTATTCAAGCTTTGGGTAGCATTGCTGAGTGCCGTTATGTGGCTGAATAACCCAGACAGTCCATGAGGCATGCGGAGATATTCAGAGGGGAGATGCCAGTCTCACATGATCTCTGACTTGCACTAGCAAGAAAGCTGTGTATGAGGGAGATGGGCGTCAAACATTCTCCCCCTTTGAGCCAACGTTTGATTTCAGCTCTTTCTTCAGAGTCCTGTGTCTGCAGTTGAGGAAGAAACAGCTGGACTGTCAGTGTCAGGGGTCTATTTCGTTTGCCCACTAACTGGGGCCACCGTAAGGAAAGACCAGAAGGAAGCACACATAAAAGAGGCCATCCTCTTGGTAAGTGAGGTCCTCGGCCGACCAGACTTTTCACATTTCCTGCCTTCCATCTTACTAAATCCTCAGCATGGTCTCCGAGTGCAGTATAACCCACTGGAAATGCCCTCTGGTGTAGTTGGGCCCAGCCAGACTCTCAGGCATCCCTGGGCTTGGTACTTTATGCAGAACAACATGCGCTCTCCTCTACCACCAACACGCATAATTACAGCCCTCTGCTGTCTCCACTTTCTCCCCCAAAGCTTCCGTCTCTTCCAGGACTGTAAATCCAGATGTGGATAGTTGTTGACAAATGCCTGCCCCGACTCCTTCCTCTGAGTTTGGTAGGAGCACTAGTCTCCAGAACTAATCTGCCCCCCCCAGTTCTGAAATTGGCGTTGACAGTCAGCTGACTCTTCTGTGACTGGCTTCTGTCCTTCTCCCTCAGCATTCCTCTAGAGACCCAGTGGCTGCCTCGATCATGGAGATTCATACCTTCAACAGGGACCGAGAGAGAGTGAAACTTGGTGTTGAGACCATTGCTAAGTAAGTGGCCTGAAAGCCTTGTGCAGTGCCCAGCTCACAGATGCATGACATTTGTCACCTCTCCAGATGAGAAGGTGTGGGTGAAAGCAATTATCCCTCCCCGTTAACCTTACGGGAAAGGGGGTTTTCTTGTGCTGTGGGTGGTGCCCAAAGGAAATATTTCCTAATGGTGAAGTCTGTTGGACTGTACAAAGTGTGCCGTCCAGGAAACACAACTTGTGAGTGGGAAACTAACTAATCATAACGGTGGTCCCTGAACTCCTAGAACTAGGTACCCCCAGGTGGCTCATCCCTCTGAGTAAAATGTGAGTGCCCTCTGATGCCAGGTCAGCCTCTGAAGAGTGAGGCTTTGGCTGCAAAGCAGACTGTAGGGGGGAACACACCAATTGCAGCTTGTTTCAAACTGGCAGCAGCATAGCAGTGCGCATGAAGAGTGGTCTGGATGCTGGAATGCAAATGAATCCAGTCGTCTCCAGCCATCTTGTCATAGTCACAGGGCTTTTGTGTTTCTTAGTTGTGCCCAATGGGGATTCCTAAAGACTTCTGTCTGGAGAAGGGTGGTCGAGGCAATTAGTGCAGTGACCCAGTAGTGGGGTATCTTGCATGACTGTTCCAAAATAGATTTCTCTTGGTATAAAGAAGCCTGGGAAGGTTGGAAGTGCTAGTGGAGAGGAGACACTTGGAGATCTCTTTGGACCCAAGTAACGTGTTTTCAAACTTTGATCTTGGCACCAAATGAGACCCAAGATTCACCAGTGAACTGAGCATCCAGGCCTGTTGTGAATGAAGTGTGTGATGGTCCTATCTTCTGCAGATACCTGGATAACATCCACCTCCATCCAGAGGAGGAGAAGTACCGGAAAATCAAACTGCAGAATAAAGTGTTTCAGGTGAGGTTCAGATGCTTGCAGTTGCCAGGTGGAGGAATTCCCACTCTGTACAGATTAAATCTAACCCTCTCCTTATCTCCTAGGAAAGGATAAACTGTCTAGAAGGGACACACGAGTTTTTCCAGGCCGTTGGGTTTGAGAAGGAAACACTGCCTGTTCCAGGACAAGGCAAGAAATCGAACTGAATTAGACTTGAGACTGGGGTCAGCTACTTGTGAGGAGTAGCAGTGTGTCTCTGGGAGGCGGCTTTGGTTCTGAAGTAGTGGTTCTCAACCAGGGTACACCAGCTCATCTACATGTTTGCCTAGTTTTACAACAGGCTGTGTAAAAAGCATTAGTGAAATCAGTAGAAATGAAAATTCCATGCAGACAATTACTTTATACTGCTCTGTATACTACACACGGAAATGTAAGTGTAATATTTATCTTCCAGTTGATTTTATAACTATGGTAAAAATGAGTCAGCAATTTTTCAGTACTACTGTACAGTGACGCTTTTGTAGTTTTTGTCTGATTTTTGTAAGCAAGTAGTTTAAGAGAGGTGTAACTTGGGGGTACGCGAGACAAACCAGACTCCTGAAAGGGGGACAGTCGTCCGGAAAGGTTGAGGGCAGTGCTCTAAAGTCTGCTGTATGTTGTAACTTCACCATTCTACCCCAGGCCTGCAGCTTGCCTGTTCTCTCAGGACTGCTTTCCATTAGGTCCCAGGTAGCAGTGGATACACTCCCCAGGCATGGTGGGGAGTACAGGTAGGATTGAAGAGAGAACAAGGCACTTAAACCCAGTGCGTGTGTTTGTAGAGACCACAGAAGAGTACTATGTGCTGAAGGAGGAAGTGTTGACTAAGCTGGAGGACCTCAAGGACTACAAGGAGCAGCTGTTGAGCTCTGAGCCGGTGAAGGCCCAGCTGGATCGCCAGATCTGCGTATTCAAACCCTCCCCACAAGCTGCCCAGTTTGAGCTGCCCCATGACTTCTACAACCTCACGGCAGAGGAGCTAAAACGGGAGCAGCGGCTCCGGTAAGTCACCTGTAGCACTAAGCGCTGCATGTAAAAGGAGGGAGCCGCATAATTGGGGATGGGGAGGAGGATAGGCTGACCATACCGCTGCAGTGCGTTGCTCTGGTTTAGGAAACTTACCACTCCCTTCCCTCGCTTTATTTCATGTTAAAACTATCTTGTCTATAAAGGACGGAAGCAGTGGAGAAGGCCTCTATGCTGAGGACAAAGGCTATGCGGGAGAGAGAAGAACAAAGGGAGATGCGGAAATATAACTACACACTGCTACGAGTCCGTTTCCCTGATGGATACATTCTGCAAGGTAAAAGGTGGCCACATCTTGCAACTTACTCACATACATGCCCCAGAGAATTTCTGGAAATTCCGCTTTGTAGCTTGAGAGCAACAATCATAAACCTGGCAGGACTAGGGGAAAGAACCTGGCCAGAATCTGCTTGGTAACATGGGGATAGAATAACTCAACCAGCTGGGCCTCTTCTAGCCACTGCATGGGATGGAGACAATGGGGTATCTATATTTTTGCAGCTTCTGTAGAAATTTCTCTCTAAAGCATCCATCACTCTTGCCATCTAAACCAATGGTGAGTATAAAGATCTGGGACATCCTTGGTCATCATCATGCCTTGATCCACGCTAGAGCTATACAAGAGTTTCCATACTGCTGAGGGTAAACGAGCAATTTACTGGCTCAGATTCCACTGAGCAGTTCATTAAAACAGTAATGGGTGTGTTGCCTACGTTATGGGTAACAGGCTGAAAGTGGTTCTGCAGCCTGAGGAACACCAGTTGCATCCTGCACTAGGAGACACTTTGGAATCTTGCAGTGAGGCTACTAGACCAAGCTTTCCAGTGGATTTTATTTTTAGGTTAGAGGTGCAATGGTGTTTTGTTAATTTTATGGCCCTGCTGTGATACTCTTGGGATGACCAACAGGTTTCTATGAATTGTTTACCTGTTTGACTAAATCACAATCCCTACTGAACTAGCTTAATATTATCCAACCAAGGGTCTTGGTGAGAGCAGGTCCATGGGAGTCTGCCTATAAGCCAGCTTGAATATCTTGATACGCAGAAAAATGTGATCTTAACACTCTTGTTTTTTCATAATAGGGACATTCTATGCCCGGGAGCCAGTATCTGTGCTCTACAGGTTTGTGAGAGAAGCACTGAAGGATGATTGGATGCCCTTTGAGCTACTTGCACCCGGAGGTCTTAAACTGACGGAAGAGAACTTGGCATTCAATGAGTGTGGGCTGGTGAGTAAAGTGATCGAGCTGAAGCCATTTACAGCAGATACAAAGCTGTTCAGTGAAAGGAAGTGGGATTGTACTAATTCTGGTCCCAATGGTGGTCTAATGTCTTGTGATACTGAACATCTTTGTCTTCAGCTCTGTGCAGTTAAACTTCAGCCTGGTCACTAGATGTACCACCCCAGACCAGGAGGGTAGGGAAGGCTTTTGGCACAGGGCTAGGAACTCTGCACAAGTCTGAGCTGCATGTCCTGTTCTTGTACCTGCTAAAATTCTTCCAAAACTAACATTCCAGCTTTCATACACCTGGAAGACCATTTTCAATGCATAAAATATTCACTGCCCAGCTTCAATGTAGTTACTGTTAACATCCTGTATGTTTTCTGCTTGTCTTAGGTGCCATCTGCTCTCCTGACACTTGCATGGGATGCAGCTGTCATGGCTGACATAAAAGCTTCAGGAGAAGAGCAGAAAGGAAGCCCCTTGAAACCAGAACTCCTTTCTGCTGTCCAGATATTGTCATGAAATAAACAGGATTGGATTGAGTGCGGTTGGTTCTATTATGTGCCATTGCCTGCTCCCCCTGCACGCCTCAAGCACGAAAATGGAAGCTGCCTTAACAGTTTGTCACAAACTTAAGGGAAGACTTCACTTTTAGGTAGAGCAGTAGGAGGCCAGGTTTCAGCAGGGTAATGCACAATGCATCATCACCTCCAGTTCAGAGAGGAGTGGCTATATAATGGGACATGAGGACTGTGTTTAAACTGATTTAGAAGGCTGAAGACAGTCTTGCCCAGGAAAAAAAACTTTAACTGTGCTGCTTTTATATAACTTATTGTAAAAAGTTCTCTTGATTACTCTGTATGTTTAAATCTTTTCTAGAGCCGCTATAGAAAATAAATCCACCATGTTGAACTGCAGCAAAGAGGATGGCTGCAAGACTCTCCCATTATTGAGTTATGATAGTGGGCAGGGCTAGTGTTCAGCTTTTCCTTATGCTTCTACTGTACAAAAATGGCTGCTGAATGAGACTTGTTTAAAACACTAATTGTGTCAACTGCAACAAGTTAGAGTGTTAGCTTGATTAAATGGAATATTTGGAAATGCAGTTTCCTTGAGTCAGGTTATTGAGTTAACTTGCTTGATAGTTAAGGTTGCAAGTTTGTCAGATTGACTTTGTTGCAGCTGGTGCTGGTTCCAGGGCTGCTCAAGCTGGGTGGCCCTGGGGCCAGCAGTGTAAGAGGGGGCTTAGGGCTTTCTGGCTCCCACTCCCATGGCCCTGCAGCTCCCAGGTGGTGGAAGGGTCTCCATGCTGCCTGTAGGCCCTGCCCCTGCAGTACCTAGTGGCTGTGGTTCCCAGCCAATGGGATCAGCAGAGCTCCTTCCCTGGCCCCTCTATCACCTAGGAGCTATGGAGCCAGGAAGGGAGCCCCTACGAAGTCTCCCCCCCCCCCCCCCAAAAACAGCCTTGACTAAAATGTAGCCTTGCTTTATAGTCCCTGTGGGGTAGAGGGAGAGTTTCCAGGCTTGATTTCTAAATGAGTAGAGGGAAGATACCAAGCCTGTATGTCTGTAAAACAAGCTCTAATATCAGGCTACTGCTACATATCTTCCTGCACAGCTGAGTTCAGTTGCAGCTTGAAGTGGAGGGCAGGTGAGGAATTTAACCCAAGCTCATGAACTTGGCATGGAGAAATGGAGGCAAAGCTGCCAATGGCAGCCTAGAAAAACTGCCACAATACAACTGAACGGAGGGGTCTACCCCAACACCAACTAAAAAGCAAATAATGCACCTCTAACTTAAAGCCCCGATTCTAGGAGAAAGCTGTAAGTGGGGAAATACATTGCAGAAGTAGCACTGGGTAGAGCCTGTTCAATGCCTCTCTCCCTGCAAATTAGAGAAGAGGAAAAAAATAGTTGCTACTTTCCTAGATTATACATATAAACCAAGGGAATTTGCATGCTCCTAGCATAGGACTAAATACTAACCCAAAATGCAGGAGGGAAAGGATTTAACCTGCAGCTTAAGTGGTGCATCCAGCATAAGCTGAGTGAGACATGAGTACTACATTAATTTCACTAAGCCTGTTAAAAATGGAGAGGCCTAAACATACAGATGGGGTAGAGTTGAAGAACTTAGTCATTTAGCTAGTCCGGACAATTTCATGCTTAAGTTCTTCTGCAGAAGAACTTGACACAGTGGTAGTGATGGCAGTGGCCATGGCTATAAAGAAAAGGTGTGCACATTTGATATACTTTTTCCTTAGTATAGATTATAACCCACTGTGTCCTTAGTTGTAGTATGTTTCCTAAAGGCTTCACTTTCCCTCCACTAGAGTCTGATAGTCCCATCCCAACTGCAGAGTTAGGAGTAAAATGGTAAGAAAAGAAAAAATAATTTAAGGTCTTTCACTGAAGGTTAAAATGAGAGGGGGAAGAGAGTACAGGTTAACTGATCCACTAGGCAGAAGTGGGTCTTAAGTGGACAGATGAGGCTGGCCTTTGAGTTCAAGATCATACCCTGCATAGGGATGACCTAGAAGAAGGCTACTGTGAGGTCATCTCCAGAAAGCTAACTTTTTAAAATGTAACTTGAAGCCATCACAGGGGTATAGCTGATGGCAACAGGATATCTCCCTCTGCCCTCAAGGAAACAGGCAGTGTAACTGGAAGTCCCATCAGAAAAGAGCTACAAGATTATCTGAATGCTGGACCATGCTTTCCAGTGAGTTAATTCTTTATGAAAGAGGCAATTTGATCAGTCTGTAAATACATACACAGGGCAAAGATGACCAGATTAGCCCTTCTAGCACTGGTTGACAAATTGAAACTGAAAATAATACATGGTTAACATTCTCCATTACTCAAGTGTCTTTTTACACAGATCTGCCAGTTCAAGTTACTGGGAATCAATGCAGGAATTACTGGAAGAAATTCTAGTTTGTTTTGGAGGAGCTTAGACTAGAAGGATCTAACGGTCCCTTTTAGCCATTAGAAAAAAAAATCTATGAAGCCTGTGTAGTCAATGACAAGTAGGTAGTCTGGCAGAAATCAAGCAAAAAAACCTGTATGCAGAGTCAAATTATCCCTCCTATACTTTGGAGATTGCCAGAGTATACGTTTACCCACCTACCTAGAGTCAACATATTATAGCTCTGACTTTCAAATTGCAATCAGATCATGAGATGCATAGAGCCTGAAAGTTTACATTGCTAGCACATAAATTTAGATAAGCTGAGTCCCTTAGATCTACACTCAGCTCCCACTGAAGTTGTATATGCAAAAAAAATGCATACATCACTGATTGAATCCTTCCAAGCCTATACATAATCAGTAAACAATGTCACTATACACAAACCAAAGAAAATATTTCTACTGATAACTGAAGAAAAATGCTGCTTGAGAACTTTAGAGTTTGATTTAAGGACATTTACTTTGTATATTTTGACATGTTGACAATGTGTTTTAACCATTAAAGCTTTAATGTTTTGAATCTGTGTCATTAAATAATTCTGTTCCCCCATAAATTTCCCACAATTGTGAGCACTTAAATTGATAATTAAAAATATTGAAAAATTGCTTAAAACCCACAATTTTGCACAACTGAAGATTTAAACTAGTAAAGATTAAATAAACAATCAAAATGATAAAATCAAATTCTGCCAAGCCTAATTATATAGATAATCAGGGGTTTAAAACAAAATCTGTATGTCAGACACTTCAGTCTCTTCACCCGGATTCAGCTGTTTTCAGCCTATACCAGTGTGTCTCAACCTTTTTGATGCCAGGGGCCAACTTGCTGCCTTCCTAGTGTCAGGGACCAGTGCCAGCCCATGGACCAGTCATTGAGAAACACTGGCCTATATCACCTCACATACATTCTCTCCCTTCCCTGCACAGAACAGTCATCGCTGGTAGTATCCCTAGAGGAAGGCAGACCAGAAACAGGACAAAATAATGGTAGCAAATTCAAATATAATTGTACATATCGCCATTTATGCCTCAAAAGCCATGCTACACTGAATTATGAACAGACTGCAATGCCCACAGACAAGTCTTAAGCTTACGTTTGCAAGATCACACAGCTAACTTTGCTTAGCGAGCACAAGTTAGATACTTTCATACAAAATATCAATTTCAATAATGCTTTATTAAAGACAGATTAATATGCAATATTTTTAGCTAAAAATATTAAAACTAAAATTTTCAAGCTTTCATCTGTTCTGCTTTAGACCAAAGTGCTGTCTTCTCTTTACAAGAAATATGGAATACTTTCAAGTATCTTGTACAAAGATACACAAGTTTTAAAAAATCCTAAAAATTCTACATACATACAGAGGGGTTAGTAGGTGTTAAGTATCAAACTGTGTTCGATGGACCAACTGCAATAGCTGCCTGCACGGGGACAATCTCCATTGCACCATCTGATTTTGAAGTAGTTTCAGCAATTGCAGATGTAGAATCTGTGAAGTAGAAAAATGTTTTACACTTTCATGACTAATACAGTGCAACTCAGCACCTGCAATATATCCTCATTAAAGAAATGTAGTTAGTGTTAAAGGCTCTGGTTGATGCCTGGTCTACACTTGGGGGAGGGAAATTGATCTAAATTACGCATACTAGCTGACGTCGACATACTTAGATCGACTTACCGTGGTGAGTCGACTGCTGCTGCTCTCCCGTCGACTCTGCCCACGCCTCACGGAGGTGGAGTACAGGAGTTGACGGGAGAGCGCTCGGGGGTTGATTTATCATGTCTAGACTCGAAGTGATCAATCGACCCCTACCAGATCAGTCGCTGCCCGCCAATCCAGTGGGTAGTGTAGACATAACCCTGAAGACTTGGAGTTGTCTACTCAAAGTATGCATGATTGGTACAAGCCCATGTAGACACTTTTCAGTGGCTGATTTTAGATTACAGTTAAATCAAAGGACAAACTTAGCCAAAATAAATTCTGTTTATATCTAAAATGGTCATCCACAGTCTTTTGCACTGATTTACTTTTTTAAAAAATCACTGTCAAACCAGTTCAAGTTTGGTGTTTAGATAAGTCCTTAGAGGAAAACCTGAACAGAAAGAGCCCTATTCTCAGCACAAGAGGGTAGAGTCTTTAAGTTGCTCTGTGTTTTTGGGACTGCAAAGAATTTTGCTGTGCATTTCAAATAATGCACACAATTTTATCTTAAGAGATCTAATGTTTAAAAATATTGTCTATTAAGCAACAGAAAAAAGGGGAGGATGGTACCATGACAGTTCCAGCTGGTACAGAGAACAGAGATGACTCAAAGGGGTGGCAGGTTTCAGAGTGGTAGCTGTGTTAGTCTGTATCAGCAAAAACAACGAGGAATCCTTGTGGCACTTTAGAGACTAACAAATGTATTTGGGCATAAGCTTTCGTGGTCTAGAACCCACTTCATCAGATGCATGGAGTGGAAAATAAAAGGGACACCATCGTAGGACCTAACCACATCAGCCACACCATCAGGGGCTCGTTCACCTGCACATCTACCCATGTGATATATGCCAACATGTGTCAGCAATGCCCCTCTGCCATGTACATTGGCCAAACCGAACAGTCTACGCAAAAGAATAAATGGACACAAATCTGACATCAGAAATTACAAGATTCAAAAACCAGTAGGAGAACACTTCAACCTCACTGGTCACTCAGTAACAGAATTTGAAACCGCAGAACTGGAATTAATCTGAAAACTGGACACCAGCAAATTAGGCCTGAATAAAGACAGTGTGGATGGGTCATTACAAAACCTAATTTTATCATATTAATGTCCCCCTACTGTTACTCATTCCTTGTCAACTGTTTGAAATGGGCCATCCTCATTACTACTACAAAAGTGATTTTTCCTCCCTTGGTATTCTACTGCTAATTGAATTGTTCCCCCCCTCCACCGCCACTTGGTAAGGCAACTCCCATCTTTTCATGTACTGTGTATATACACCTGCTACTGTATTTTCCACTCTATGCATCTGATGAAGTGGGTTCTAGCCCACAAAAGCTTATGTCCAAATACATTTGTTAGTGTCTAAGGTGCCACAAGGACTCCTTGTTTTTTCAAAGGAGTGGGACATTTTAATATCCTCTCTGTCTATGGAACGTAGGATCAAGGAACGTTGTTCACCCCACATCTGTACCAGGTAACTTCTACAGTGGGACTCTGCAGAGACAGTCTTACAAAGATGAGCTCCATTGCAGAAGTCAGTAGGGAACTGAAGGCTCTGACAACTGTGTAAGGGACAGCTGTAGTATTGTTTTGTACTAAAGTGACCAGCAGAGAAATACTTAATGCAATTAGCTTCAGGGTTCAGATAAAACCCCAGCGAGAGGAAAGGAGCAGTTCCATTCCCTCAGCTACTATTTCAGGCTGCAAATATTGCATTGACTCATACTCTTAAGGTCCTTTTCACAACAAGATCTAAAAAAAGAAGCTTGTGAATGATTACTTAGATTCTGGAGCAGAATTATGCGGCAAGGATTGGATTTCTCATCTGTGAAACAGGAGCCCTGCTTATTACCTAGCCCCATTTCCACTGGGGGAACACCACAGAGAGGGTGCATGTGTGTGTATGTGAAATGCTTTACAAAACCAGGTAGATAAGGGTCCTGCAGCAAAAGCATACGCAACCTTAGAGAGATTCTTGTGTGAACAGTTTGCACTTCTGAACATGCAGGAGGCTAGGCATTCACAGTTCTCAGCAAGCATAGCACCTTCTGCAGGTGGTGTATTGTCAGGGTTTCATTTGTTCTGGAGGGGAGGGAGAACAGTGTGTTTTATCTACCAGTATAAATCAGTGATAATTAGCTTGGCAGCCATAAACAACTCAAGCAATTTGTGTAAGTGCAAAGTGTTTCCAGACTCCTCTTGTCATATCCTCACCCAACCCTGACTTTTTTTTTTTTTTTTGGTGCGCAGAGGTCACTTTTTCCTCCTGGCACAAGGAGTGATTATAATCCAGATGACTGACCAAAGCGCTGAGCAGGGTAGGAAAGAGGAGGTCCATCTTAGTACTGACTGGAATGGGAGATCTGCAGTAGTATTGTAGCAATGTTGATCGCAGGCTCTTAGACAAGGTGGGTGAGGAAATCTCTTTTATTGGACCAACTTCTGTTGAGGAAAAAGAAACTTCCAAGCTACATAGAACTCTTCTTCAGACAACAGCTCTGGGAAGCTCGAAAGCTTCTCTTTCATCAACAGAAGTTGGACCAATACAAGACATTACCTCACGCACCTTGTCTCTGAAATGGCAGGAGTGGTTAGAGGAGGGAGTCGGATGGAGCACTGGTAAGGTCTGCTGGTCCAGGACCTATTAAGTGGTGTGGGGAAGAGTCATTGAAGAGCAGGCAGCAAAACCCTCATCCAAGGTTAGGACAACTTGGCATCTGGGAGCAAAGAGCAAATGTGGACTGGGGAGGATGACAGCAGCACTAACAGATGAGGTGTCAATGGTAGGTGTTATGCAAAATGAACTAGGGCAGGTGGAAATAATGGTGGGAAGAACTGCAATGGTGTTAGCGGTATGTCCTGTTCACATTCTGCTGAATTTACTAGCCATTTAAGCAGTGTTTCACTGTGTGGCTCCTGGGAGCAGATCTGTCAAGAGCCATTTGTCAGAAATCATTTCTCACCTTTCCCTGGGTGTACGTCCACAATCATGCAGTCATCTTCCTCCTCTTCTTCAGTGTCGGCCTGGAACCCATCCATTTCCACAGCTTCAGCCTTTAAATAAATCAAAAAAGCTGCACCAGAGGTAGTAGCAACTAAGTCTGCCAGTGACTGTTAAACATGCAAAATGATCAGAACAAGTTCTCCAGTGGATTAGGCAGCACAGAAAGGAATTCAAGCCTTTCTATAGTAAGCATTTTTATAGTGCTTTCAGGATATCCTGAACAAAGTTGGGCTTAGCGTTCCCCAGGGATGAACTAATCTGACTTCACACAGCTTGGACCCCTTGACAAAAGTCAGCATCTATATTACTATGTCAGATTTCCTGCTACACAAGTTGCTGTATCAAAACACTGCTTGCTAAAACATAGGGGCTATTCTTCATTGCCTTTTGTGTAAGGTACAAACTGTTTACACTGAGCGGAAACAGGCTCTCAAAACTTTGTTCTGAAAGGGAAGTTTCACTTTTATTTTTAAATTAAAACATTTTAAAAGTTTCTTCTTGCTTTTAATAGGGAATCATACTTGGTAAATTATCATTTTCCTACCAAAATTTCCCCTTCAGGATTTGTTTTTCAGTGTTTAAAAGGAACTAATTTTCCCTTTTTTATGGAACAGTAATGGGAACAGTGGTGACTGCTGCTTTTCAGCCCAAGGGAGCACAAGAGTGGCATTAAAGGAATTGAGGGATGTTGTGCTTACTCCACAGTGAATTGCTTCTATTATTTTTCCTGGATTTAGAGAGAAAAACCTAGATTCCCAGCTAGGTTCTCCCACACCACTCAGATTAAAGTATGCCTTACCTTAAAACAGTTAGTTTTAAGATGTTTGATAATATCCGTCATGTTTTAATTTAAAGCTATGCATTAATCAAGATTGTTTGTTCACATGTGCACTGGTTCTCAGTTATAGTAGTGACTTTCTTTTGCTCTGCAACTTAAGAGCACCAGAATCTGGAAGCCAGATCCAGAAAGCATGGTGGAATATCATGATAGCAGAAGGATGACTAGGTAAGAAGATGGAAAAGAAAACAGCTTATTGAAAGGTATTTTCACTGAGAGATGGCTGCATGGAGCCAAACAATCTAATTTTGATTTCTCCCACAAGCACCCTCCCTCCCTATCTGAGGGGAGGAACAATAAGACAGAGAGTGGCAGTTGACTTGAAGGCACTAAGGCAAATATTCTTTCTGAAAGCTTTCTGCACCTTAGACTCAGACTCTAAGGTCAGAAGGGACCATTATGATCATCTAGTCTGACCTCCTGCACAACGCAGGCCACCGAATTCTACCCATCCACTTCTATAACAAACCCCTAACCTATGTCTGAGTTATTGAAGACTTCAAATTGTGGTTTGAAGACCTCAAGCTGCAGAGAATCCTCCAGCAAGCGACTCATGCCCCACGCTGCAGAGGAAGGCGAAAAACCTCCAAGGCCTCTGCCAATCTGCCCTGGAGGAAAATTCCTTCCCGACCCCAAATATGGCGATCAGTTAAACCCTGAACATGTGGGCAAGACTCACCTGCCAGCACCCAGGAAAGAATTCTCTGCAGTAACTCAGATCCTGTCTCATCTAACATCCCATCACAGACCACTGGGCACACTTACCTGCTGATAATCAAAGATTAATTGCCAAAATTAGGCTATCCCATCATACCATCCCTTCCATAAACTTATCAAGCTTAGTCTTAAAGCCAGATATGTCTTTTGCCCCCACTACTCCCCCTGGAAGGCTGTTCCAGAACTTCACTCCTCTAATGGTTAGAAACCTTCGTCTGATTTCAAGTCTAAACTTCCTAGTGTCCAGTTTATACCCATTTGTTCTTGTGTCCACATTGGTACTAAGCTTAAATAATTCCTCTCCCTCCCTGATATTAATCCCTCTGATATATTTATAAAGAGCAATCATATCCCCTCTCAACCTTCTTTTGGTTAGGCTAAACAAGCCAAGTCTCCTTTCATAAGACAGGTTTTCCATTCCTCGGATCATCCTAGTAGCCTGTTGTTCCAAACTGCACTGTGTCCCTAGTATTGAGTTCTACTTTAAGAAGTTGCCTTTAGCAGCATCCAGAGCTTTAGAGGGTCTGTAGAATAATGCTGTTTACCAGTACCCTCTGTCTCCTCCTCCTTCCCTTCCTCTTGCAGGAGGATCATGGCCCATAGTTAACTGCTTGAGTGAATACCAAGCAGAGGTTTTAGGTTCTGCCTTACTCAGTGTGTAGGCCAATCAATAGCCAGATGGAACTCTGGGGGCAGGAACAGCTTCAGTGCAAGCCTCCAAAATGGTGTTACTCAGCAGCTTCACATGCAGGAGGAAGAGAAAAAGGCCCAACACGCTAAGAGTAAAGAGCTTCAGTCACAGCTTCTCTCCCCAAGCTTGCGGACACAGGGACAAGAAATGCATGCAGTCTGCTGAGCAAAGTTCTACCTCTGTTCCATTCTGTGCTTAGGCAAGCCCTTAACAATCTTTAACTCCCTCTTTATTGCCCCAGACTCAGAGCAGAAACTCTGGCAGCTGGGAAGATAATTAAGATACAAAGAAGTTAAAGCCCTGGTTGTGGCTTTAATGAACACAATCTTTTCTAGCTTTTAACTGGACTTACAAATAGACATTACTAAAGTATGCAGTGTTGGTGTAGTCCTGTTAGTCCCAGGATATGAGAGGGACAAAGGTGGGTAATATCTTTTATTGGAGACAAGCTTTCAAGCTTACACAGAGCTCTTCTTCAGGTCTGGGAAACTTACTCAAAGTGTCACAGCTAAATACAAGATGGAATAGATTGTTTAGCCTAAGTAGTTAACACATTTCAAGGGACCATTCAGAGTGAAGTGGCCCATTAATACCCCTTCAGTCATAGGGATGAAAGGAAAGGGGGTTCTTAGTGGGTTATAGATTATTATAAGCAGCCATAAATCCAGTGTCTTTTCAGTCCATGATTTTTAGTATTAGTGCATTTATTAATTTAAGCTTCGAGGCTTGTCTGTTGAAAGTGTTGTGCGGGTTTCCTTTGAGGACTGAGAGGTCAGATATAGTGATCGCTTACAGGTGATATGTTTTTTTTTTTTATCATTTTCCTATGAGAGTTTATTCAAGAGCATAGTGATTGTCTAGTTTCACCCACATAGTTAATAATAATTGCAAGCATAGTTAATAATTGCAGCATTTACTACACGAGATGAGGTACACCACGTGTTATGAGAGGACCCATGCATCTTGAAAGTGAAATTTAAGAGCAATGTGACAGCTGAAATTCTGATTAAAAGCTGCAATTACACTGAGAAGCAGGGAAGAGAGCAGAAGGAAACATGTAGCCTAAAACTAGAGCACATTATAAGCACTCAGTTTTGCCTCATGTTTCATGTTGTACTCTAGGACTTTCTAAGCTTACTAAGTCGTCTTGACAGTTACCTTGGTGTGTATATTTTGCCGATCTACAGTGCTATGAGGCCTTACAAGCAACAGTTAAGGATTTAGTCCACAGGTACTCACAGCTTATGTTCAATACATATAAGCAACAGAGAGCAAGAGGTGAGAGGAGTGAGTCAAGGCTAGGCAGCAAGGAAGATACCTGACAGTGACAGAATGCACCGTTTCGCATGCATATAGGATGAGAACTGCAGTATAAGCAGGATTAGCTAGGTGTTCAGAAAGCATTTGTGGTTGGGAGGTGATCATTACCCACATAGGGGAAAGTGGAGGGACAGAAAGAAAAGTTGCCAATATTTTAAATCAGACTTCTAATTTTCAAGTTGAATAGGAACTCCAAAGCAGCGTCTTACCTATTCAAATTAATGTATCAGCTTCTGCTCTCTCGTCACCCCATACCACAAGGGATTCATTGCAATGAAATTCATGACACTATTCTCCTCGGCAAAACCAGCGTTTTGCCATCTATAGGGAGATCCATGCTTGCCTAGTTAGATCAGCACTATTTTATGTTAATGGTTCTCATCCCCTTCTGAGTTACATAAAGTTAGAATGTTCTTAAAAGGAACTCACCTGTTCTGCATCCCTAGGTTTTTTCATGAACTTGGTGATAGACATGCTTCCTGTTGACTTCCTCTTTGCTGAAACTGGAGTGGTTTGTATCACTGTCACTCCTGGTACACTGCTATTGTCCTCCTTGGCTGCAGAAAGGAGTGGCGTGATGTAGTTCCACTGACAAGGAACAGGAAGGTGCTCTTGGTCAAAGCTTTTCAGCACCTCTGAGTGGACATACCAACACATCCTATATTCAGGTCTCTTCTCATACACAGAGTTCTCTGAAATAATTCGCTTTAGTCTGGCTTTGGAAGGGATAGCAGAGTCCTCGTTGACTGGAGTCTGCGGGCGGGAAGTGTTGGGACTTGTAGGACTAGCATCACTAATATCTGGGGCAAGGGCCGCTTCACTGAACAGTCCTTGGCGGCAACAATCCTGGAATTCCTGGATGATCACTTTACTTCCATTGACATTCCCATGGAGCAGCGGAAGCAGTTGTCCCAGGACTAGAGAGAGAAAGACGATTGCATGTATGTTTTTTAAGGCAAGCTGGTATATGGTATACCAGGATAAGTCACTGACTCACTGATATAAACTAAGCAGTCGTTACCAAAAAACCCACACACAAGGGTTGTGGTCACTCGAAGTACCTGGGGAAAGCACTTTGCTTAAAGGAATTTTGGAATGCAAGCAGTGCAACAGCCCAGTATGGTGGTATACCCACCATTTTACAGAGAGAAAAAGTATTGTTAAACTTAAATAAATCAGTATCAATTGGGAATAGAACCCAGGAGTCCAACTCCATCTCCTGCTCTAGCCCTCCCTCCGTTTTCATGGTATTAGCATCCTTTCTGTTAACTAGTTCTGCCTCTATAGCATTAATCATCAATAGAGAGTCAATGAATAGTATATAGGGATATAATCAAATTCAGATTTCAGATGGAACATAGTTAGAACTACCCAGCATGGAAAAGTTTCCACCAAGTTCACGTGCAAATATTTCTGACTTCACACTAGTCATTTAACACTATTCATTATTTTAAACAAACTTAGATTGGATACGTGAGGGGTTTCCTCACAGGCGACATCTGATTTACTGCTACACAGGAGAAATCACAAAGGTTTGGCCCTTCCCAGTCTTACTTTGCTGGTCTTTTGTCCTTTTTTTGCTAGTCTTCTGCATCTGCTCTTCCTCAGCAACAGATGAATCCAGAATACAAACTGCAAACTGCTGAAGCACCTTTAGGTCTGCATCTGCACTGCTTTTGCTTTCTTCTGTTTCCCAGATGCAGCCAATCTTCACAGCCTGAAGAACATGGAACCTCTTCCCCTTGGCTATCAGTTCATCCCACTCCTTTGCTTTCAGCTTCTGACGAACTTTTTGATTCTCTGGATCATGCTCCTGAAAGTCAAGAAAAGCCTCTGACTAATTCCAGAAAAACTGAAATTCCCTCACTTCTGCTTCATAGTGTGTTCAGAGCTATGAGAAATCAGAAGTATGCGGTACAATGTTTGAAAGAAATACTTTGGAAAGGAAGCTATCAAATTAATGGACCCATACAGTGCTGAGAAATAGTATTGTCACAGCTTTACAGTAAAAGTGCCAGAAAACCCACTATTATCAATCTCTCATGGCCAGCTGGTGATTCCCTAAATATCTAGCTGTCACAGAGCTTGTCATCCATGAATCACACAGGCAGGAAATATCCCCATTTACAGATGGAGAACTGAGGCACGGGGAGGGGATGTAAATCAAAGTTACACAGTACGGCAGTGGCAGAGCTGAGCCTAGAACACTGGTTTCTTGAGTCCCATATCCATTGAGAAACACTGCCTCAACATAGTTTTCAAAATAGCAACTCTTCTAAAAGTGTGTGTGTGTCAAAATCAAATGCTAGATGGGAAGCCCTGTCATCCTTACTCTCGAGAATGGGATTTCAGCCCATTCCTGATGAATGCCTCTTTATAAACTGTTTAGAAGTGAAGCTTCCAAGTGTAGGGTCACCCTGTTGTAGAAGCTTTCCCAGGATGTTACACATTTTCCCTGAGACCAGCAGGCTAAAGCACTAAAGTGGCCATTATCAGCTGCTTATTTCCTCTCTTTTGGCTGGAATATTCCTAGATGTAGGGTTTTCACTCAGAGGAGATAACATCCTGACATTCCGTTTTAAGTTGCCCATTCAGCAAAGTTTGTCATCCTTTGGGTCTGATGGAAATTCTAACTCACCCTCTTCATCCTGGGCATAAGCTTACAATCAGCATTGTCTTTCACTACAGCATTACATGTATTTCAAATGCTCCTCTAATTACCACTCACTATACAAATGTGCTATTATAGAGTGGGAGAAATCATTATATGCTATTGGTAACTCCTTCTCCTAGCTCAACCTTCCTCTACTCCACTCACCATAGAAGAGCTTTCTTGGATTTTCATATGGCCATACAACATATTAAACTGATACAACATGTTGTTACAAAGAGGGATGTAAGTGAATAAAACTGCCTCTGTCCAATGTTGTTCTCCCCTGCTTGGATCAAAATGCTGCAGTATACACCTATCTGGAAGTGCAAAGACACTGATATGCTAACTGACTATAGAGTGTGCTAGTATTAAAGGCTGAAGTATACATTTCATGCACGTGTTAAACAGATAAGCAGACCTGTCCTATTCCAAGCAGGCTGCCTCTCCTCTACCAACTAGCAAAGCATGCAGTTTGCACCAATGAGAACAGTGCCCAAGTCTTTAGGAGTTTGAGCCAACACAGCAGCGCCTTCCTGAAAGGTATGCAACTTATTACACAGTACATTTGGGAAACAAGGAAATTGAGGCCCACAGTCACTCAATTCACTTACTTCTGTCACTCCTTCATCCTCAGATAGGTACCCATGGGGTACAAAAAAGCCATCATCATCATCTTCATCTTCTCCTCCCTCGTCATCATCATCCTGAAGATATAAGTTAACTTTACTAGAAACTGCACTTTATAAGTCACCTAGCAAGAGTTTCAAAAAGCAGCAAGAATCCAGACGTGAACAGTCTCAGAAAAGAGTGTCATCTGTCTGGTTTGAGACTAACAACAACAAAGCTTCAGTCCACTATGACAGCCATGTTTCTTTTGAATCATCTCCATAACTTTAAGGCTGGCTAGCACAGGAAATCCTCACCCCTTCACTGTGAGAGAGAGATTCTCCTGGTTCTTCCTCTTCCCACTCTTCATCACTATCTATCTCATAGTCGAGCAGTTTCTGTAATGAGAAATGTCCACATGTCACCAGTCAGTCAGCGAACTCAGAGAGCAGTGTAAGAGTTCATGCACCAATTCAAACAGCAGCAAGAGGGAATAAACGACAACTGGTCTGTGAAATGCAAGAGAAGAACGCATGGGTATTTGGACACAAGGTCTGCTTCAGAATTGAAAGAAAGCAATCAGTAAGGCATGGGTAATACCACGCTGATTGTGAAATGCTTACATTGTCCTTTGACCAGGGATTCCTGGGATGAATGACGGTGGTTTTCTTATTCCATGTGCCCCAGTATGCAGGTCGATGATTCTCAGAAAACTGTAGGAGCTTCATCCTGCCAAATTTCTTCCTTTCAGGAACATTGTCCATTTTGCAGCTATCCACTATCACCACATCACTGTTGAAACAAACACAGCCCTCAGTGGTTTCATACTCCACCGCTACTCAGATAGAAACTACAGACATCAATTAAAGGTCTGAGAGACCCTCTTCAGTTCAGCAATCTCAAACAATTCTAGAGTGTTTGAATTAACTACACATCACCATCCGCTTGCAAGGACAAAGCTTCTATCCCGGCCAGGGTCCCTCCCTAAATAAACAACACCAACCTGTGTGTGATAGCAACTCTGTTTTATCTATCTGATGGCATCTTTTTTTTTTTTTTAAAGCCATGTTATTTAGGCTATGTCTACACTGCGAACCTTACAACAGGGCGGCTGTGCCACTGCAGCTGCGCCTTTGTAAGGTTTGCAGTGTAGCCATTCATCATCACCAGGAGAGACCTTTCCAGTGACAAAATAAAACCACTTCCAATGAGGGGTGGTAGCTTCGCTGTCCACACCAGTGCTTTTTGTCATTAAATCTTTTGTCGTTCCAGGGGGTGTTTTTTCATACCCCTGAGCGACAAAAGTTTTGATGCAAGTGCCAGTGTAGACAAAACCCTAGATGAAGCGAACAGAGAGCTCCCTTTCTGCACTGGACACTGTTAAAGTGCAAGACACCCTGCGGAGAAGGATTTGTGAGCTTGTGTATGGAATCAAGGAAATCTGCATCACAATACATTGCTTCCTGTGGTGACGAAGCTCATACAGGACTATTTTAAAAGAAAACCCTCCCTTTTTTGTGATCACTGTTGTTGGTGCAAACCATGTTCCAACACTGGTTTCACAGTTGGTATGTAAGTGAACAGCAACCCCAAGCCCCAGACTAACCTGTTGACTACGTCAGCACTGCGGTAACAGACAATGGTAGGTCCAGTTTTATGTGGCTTGCGGCACTTTAGTTCTTCCAAGAAAGAAATGTCATTATTCTGAGCTTGTAGGAGCTGATCTAACTGATCTGAGAGGTCCTGATCAAAGACAACACGACAGAGTGGAGCCAGGACCATGTTCTCTTTAATTTCAAAGGGAGCAAATTTCCCACAGGAGCCAGCAAGGGTCTGAAATTAAAAGTATGTTTAGAAATGTTAAAGTCTGAATCCATCAGCATCTGAAAAACAGCAGCACTAGCCTATTTGAGTTAAATCTAAAATCTTGATACTTCAAGAGATGCTAGGATCAGGGGTAGTCAATTATTGTTTGGCCAAGGCATAGTCAAGATCCAGACTCCAAAGAAAAATAATAAAAAAAAATAATGATAATAAATAAAAACATTTTGGGGTCTATTCAAAAGCGTCTGGTGGTCAGTATTTAGACTACGGTCTGCCTATTGACTACCCCTGGATTACATACTTCCTACTTGTGAGTTCAGCAGAATCCCTTGAGGAGAATTAAAGTCTTGCAATCATTCCTGGAACAGCTATTAATGAAGTCATGGATTTTAGTATAACTGGCAAGAAGTATGATCTCTACTGTAAGAGATTACAATTCTGTCCCTCACAGCATCAGCCATAAAGTTTTCAACTGTCTAACCACAGATGCACAGCCATCACTTTTTAAAATAAATTAGGATGCATGTCGTTAACAGAACTAGTGTGTTGGTTCAGAAGATAGTAAATGAGGCAGAGAAATAAAGAAAATGATTAGCAATAACCAACCTTGGGGGCTTGTGGAGTCTTTGGTTTCTGAAAGAACCTGGTGATTTCTGCCTTCTGTGCATTAATGCGCTGGAATTAGAGGGTTGAAATACATGTTATCAACTTGTTAAATGAACATTAATATGGCCCAGTCTTTAACAGGGGTTACACTCTTTAGCTCACTAAAGTCCAAGATGAGGTATGGAGTGAGGGGTTTGGTCTTTTTGCTCAGCTCCTGTAATACAATGAAACATTAACAAAAAAGTTGTTGCTTTCTGTGAAACACCTAGTACAAATTTGGACACCAATAGTGATCAACAACAAATGAATGTAGTACTATTGCCTTGTCCTGTGTTGGAATCCTGTAACTGAACACAACAAAACAAGTGGGCAGGCTAAGGAGGCTAGGTGTTCGGATAAGGGGTTGCTCCAGTTCTCTTTTCTCCTGCTTTACATTCATCACTTGAGTGCCAGTGTCGGAATCTGAGTGGGAAGAACGTGCTTTGGTGGAGGGCTTGTACTGTTATCCTGCTCAGAGGATGGGTTATGAGAGCTTTGGATGGAAGATCCGTCAAAAGCCCATCACAATATCCTCTCAGCAAGTACATGAGTTGCTCCCCAATGACTTTTGGAAGGATTTACATATTGCCACTGTTCCCCATTTCTAGCCCAGAGTCCTGAAAGGTCAGAATTTCCATACTGGCCCAGATACTCCTTCACAAACAAGAATGAGAAGGCCAACTCCTCCATGCTGCAGCATGATTTGTGAGCATTGTCGAAAGCGGCAAGTTCCACAAGGATTTATGGACAGGGCAGCAGCTTGACAGAACAGAACAGAGAAAGCTTTTATATTTTTGGGGGAGAGGAAGGTGGAGATGAACAAGTATGAACAAAGGCAACAGCACTCATGGGAGCAATGGACAGAGGTGTACCAAGCCATCATTGGTGGAGTAGTGCAATAAGACTAGATTGAATATGTAGCACTTTGAATAAGAACACAAGAAGTTTAAATTTGATGCAACGGAGGAGAGCAAATGGAGAGATTCAGAGAGTGGGATAGAGGGGATATTAGAAGCCATGTTCTGGATGATCTAGCAAGGGTAATGTGGGTGTCAGGGTGATCAAGGACACTAGCAGTCTCCAATTCCAATACAAGATCCTAGATAGAAAGCATCAGAGGGACTGCAAGACTCCAAAATAAAGCAAGAAATTTTTACCTTTTCCTCCTCTTTTAACCGTTTCTCCTCCTCTTTCTTCCTTTTCTCTTCAAGTTTTGCCCTTTAAAATATAAAGTTAATTTAAGGAGTTACCACACAAGTCATTAAGGTGACAGTATTTATTATTTGTAGAGCCTAGGAGCTCCAGTCATGGACCAAGACCCATTGTACAAATGGAACAAAAGGACAGTCCATTCATTTGATCAAAACCAGCAAGAATGTGGAACAAAAGACTATTCATGTCTTCTGCACTGGAAGTTTATATGTTCAACCACGTCTACACTACTAGTTATCCATTTTCAACTCCCTCCAACACCCAGAAGAGGGATTTGTGGTTGTAACATAAAAACACTTTTTTTAAAAAAAGAGAAGTTCCCCAGCCATGACATGAAGAGGAAAAACCTCAGGTGAAGCACGAAACCTCTTTTCGGCCATTTCAAAGTAGGAGCTCAGTTTATCATCCGCATTCAAGAAGAAAATTCTTAAGACTAAGGGCA
The DNA here is from genome assembly GCF_020497125.1 of Mauremys mutica. Lineage (NCBI taxonomy): Eukaryota > Metazoa > Chordata > Testudines > Geoemydidae > Mauremys > Mauremys mutica. The sequence goes on from NC_059095.1 coordinate 8,275,572, forward strand.
GGTCCACACAGTTAAAATTGGTACTAAAACTATTTAGACACAGATAGTTAAATCAGCACAACCCCTTTAATGCTGATTGTTATACTGCTTTAAAGGTGCTTATAGAAATAAGCTATGCCAATATAAGTTACAGATACAAATCACTTACTCTAAAGCTTCCTGTCTCTCCTTGCGTTTTTCCTCCTTCACTCGTAACTTCTCAGCCTTTTCCTTTTCATCTTTTTCCTTTTTCTCTCTCCTTTCCTTCTCTTTCAGTTCTTTCTCTTCCTCCTTCTTCTTCTTTGCCTCTTCCTTGGCCCGCTCTTTTGCGGCTTTTGCCTCTTCTTTCAGCCTCTCTTTTTCCTCCTTTTCTGCTTGCAACTTCTGCAGCTTATCTGCACGTTCTTGATCCTAGTTGCCAAACAGTTCAATAAATGTCCCTGTCATGCATGTTATGCAGCTATGTATCAAAAGAATAGATAAGCACAACTGTTCGTGCTGTTGGGTTACTGGTGTAAGTTCTTGCACTGAGTGTTTAGCCTGTGACCTGGTTTTGTTTCAGGTTACCAGCGAGGAGGAAGAGACAGAGGATTTACGAACTGTCATTAGTTGCCTGGGCAAGCTAAGCCATTCTGTGAAACTGGTCCTCAAACACCTGTTGATGAATGGGTTTGGCTCCCTCTCTCCTCCTCAATGGACCTGTCAGTTGTACAGTGTTTTAATCATGTTCTACATACTGAAGGAAGTGTGTGTTATATTTTGTTGTATGTTTTAATTATTAAGTCTGAGAATACATATTTGTTTATAGAAATTTAAGTATACAGGAGAAAGACTTTTCTAGATTTGATTATGGTAGTTTTTAAAGATATTTGGGGAAATACATACACTATTACGTATTGCATTTTAATGTTCTTATTTTCATTTATGGCTGCCTACTGTTAGAGATTCCTAATGTGAAAACCCAATTAGAAATCACTTTCATATCCAGATGGAGTTTCTGAAGGAGACCCTAAAAACATGATGAACACCACCAATTGCATTATGCAGATATTTTATTTCCTATATAACTCTAAAAGCAAGGAGACATTTTTACTGGTGCATCAGTTCATTTAAACTAATTTGACACCTTGGGTTGCTATGATAATTTAAGTAGTATTATGGAAGGAGTAGGGAAGGCAAAGACAAGTGATGTTAGAACTTACATTATAATATCTTGAGGCAAGCTGAGCTATTTTTCTCAGTTGCAGCATCTACTGAAATATTCTGAGGTTGTGTTATGTTTAGTACAGCAATAGATCCCAAGATAGCCCCAATTTTGATGGCACTACATGCACGTGCTATATCTGGGAGCTAAGGAAATCTGTACTCAGACATCCAAACGCCCCATACTGTCAGTTTCTAGCTTCTGTCTACTGAGTTCACATTTCAGGCCTCCAGCAGATGCCTGTATTTACCAAGCAAAGCTTACGCTGCACAGATATCTGCAACAGAAGTCTGACAAGCTGATACAAAATTATGTCTATGGCAGCAATCCTATAAAGAATGTGTTCATAAGAACTTCGTTGACTGCTAGAAAGAAAGACTCAATCCTCTGGAGATTTATCAGCCGATGTGGCTTTGTAAGTTGTCTAGATAACAGCAAACCTTTATACATAAATAAATAGCAAGAGCAGTGCACTAGAGAGGCTTTCACTTAGCCTAATCAAATGTTTGAAAGTAAGAGTATGTACTCTCACATTCCATATATACAACAGATTGTTGGCACAAAGTATGTTGCATATAAAAAGCCAAGATTTTTAAGTCTGTCCCAAATTGTATCTAAACTACAATGTTAATGTAGCTTATATGAAACATGGACAGGCAACAATTAGATCCTGTAACCAAGTTACTGAGAGAATATGGTAGGTGCTTATAAGTGATGCTTGTTTTAGTAGCTTCTGGCAAAATGCCAGTCTAGTTCCATCATGCAACAAAGTAAATCTTTGATGCAAATTATGCATAAAAGTCTATTTAATCAGAGGCTTTATATTAGCACTTCATTACAGGAAAGAGTGGTATGGAAGTGATATTACATGATAGGATCATAACACTACAAGGGAGTGGCTGACCAGCAGCTTTCTAATGGATATAGGATGCAGCTCACAAATGCTGCCTGCAGCAGTATCTGCCAGCTCATCCAGCAAGTCTCATTGTCAGATTTTTTTATTTTTTTTTTCTTATGGAAACTGGACACCATATTTGTAGCTGTCAAGAAAAGAGGAAGAATGTTGAAGGAGGCGGCCCTAGACCAAAGGTTCTTCAGGATTTCCAAGCTGTTTGGCAGAAATGCATGACAAGAGAGTATATCTATATAGTCAGTTAAAAAGTTTGAAGAAAATAAAGAATCCTTCTCAGCATTTCTGAAGTCAGTGGGAAACATACCTTTTTTTTTTTTAATTCATATCATAGTACACATCACACAGGAGATAAGCAAAGCTACTACTCATGCATTAGGCAATTTCAGGACAAACCAAGAACTTTTAACTGCATGCATAAAGATTCCACATTCCTCAATTAGAAGAACTGGAGAAGCCGGAAGAGAGGTGTTAAAGTGGACCAAAAGGAAACACAAAAGGCTTTGCTTACTATTCAATGCAAAAAGCACAGCAGGTAAACTTTCTATGTCAGTGAAAATGCCTTACTCTTTGCAATCTCAGCTTCTCCTTCTCCGCAGAACTTTTCAGGAATTTCTGATACACCTGAAATTAGAAGACACAGATGTTTTTAGATTCATATTGTCTACATCATTCTCAGTATCAATTCCTAGACCACTTTCTCCAGAAGAGCTCAACCAAAACTTGCTGTAATTTTAGACATCCAACAGCATGTTTGATAGGTTAAATATTCCTACAGATTAGGAAGCAGGTTTCAACTCTTTATTCCTAGCCAATCTGACTGATTTACCAAGCATGTATTTATAAGAATTTATTGCAAACTGAAGCGTACGCTATACTACTACTCTGCATACTTTAGCATTAGTATATTATTCTCTAATGTACCATCGCCATGGTATATTTAGAAAACCAAAATATGTTTTTATTTTCTGTATATATAAAAGAGCAGAAGTCAATCACAAAGCCACTAGAAATCACTAAAACATAACAAGGGGAGCCAAAGCTGTAGCAAAGTTAGATCCTACTGACTGCCAATATTTTACTCTAGCATGCCACTGATTTGTGCCATGATGTTGGACCCTTATTACCCAAATAAAAGGAGTATAACCAAGCAATGGTCCTGCACTCAGCCTTGTATAAGAAAGGACACAGTCCCTGCCACAAGGTCCTTTGGGTCAGTAAAGCCATATTGACATTTTTTCTTTTTAATTTAATGCAACTTTGTAAAGAAGCCAATACCAGGACACACAGAACAGACACTGTAGTATGTGCTGTTTTTCCCATTTTTGGCAAAAGCTCCATTAAATTAAAATACCAATGATATGACATTTTACCTTATTTTGAAGTGTGTGGAATGCAGGTTACCCCCCTCCGAAAATCCTTTATTTCACCTGGCAGTTGTGGCAAGATTTCCAAGTGGAGCTTTAGTTTAAAAACAGTGGTTTATCACCATATTATGCCAAAAGCCAAGCACATTTACCCTATAATGCTATACTGGCAGTACTTCATGCTTGTTACAAGTATGGTAACAGACAAGCTTATAGTGCTAGATAAGAGCATATTGTCAATTCAGGGATCAAGATCATAAGTGTAACTAGGCCTGGAAGGATTACATTTTTATTGATAAGCATCAATTTCACTGTACACAAAATATTTCCATTTATAATCAAAATTTACAATTAGGAAAAGAAAGAAATGCTGCTTAAGAACTTAAGAGATAGTCTATTTTTTGTCAGGGTCCAAATTTCTTGGTCAATGTATAGTTAAGGTCCAGATTCCAGAGAAAGTTTAAAAAAGATTTCAGGATCCATTCAAAATATATCTGGCGGTCCAGATTTGGCCCACCTACTGACTACCTCTGAAATTTAAGGATATTTACATAACATTCCCCATTTGTGTTTTAATAGTTATTAAGTTATCCTCCCCTAATTTCCACAACTGTGAACATGTAAATGGATAAAAAACATAAGTTCTTTAAAAACCTGATATCCATCAAAATTATAAAAAAATCAAAAATTTAATTCTGCCAAACCTACTTGTAACTTACCTCAATAACTGTTTTTTCCCCCTTGCTAAAAACACAAGCCACTGATGCAACAGAAATTAGAAATGGAAAAGATGCCAACATACATGAAGGCCAAACCCCAGCCAATGCATAATAGTACTCTGCAGTACACTTTAGTTTTTGTTTTTTTTCCCCAGGCTAGTCATGATCTCCCCAGTAATTGAGCTTCCACTACCTCACTTGGGAAGCTATTCCATAGTCTAATTCATCAATAAGTTTCTAGTATTAGACTATGAGCTATTTAATTGTATCCTTTGTATCCCCTAAATAATTTCTCTCCATTCTCAGTGTTTACACCTTTCGGTTGCATGTGTGTCCCCGCCCCCCCTCCCTCAATCAGTTGGCCAAGCTACACATTTTGCTCACAATCTTTCTTCATAGCGCAGTACGCACAGCCTAGCCCTGAACCTCTTTATTAGAAAAAGAATTACAAAATTAAGTGGTAGCTAGAACTAAACAAATACACAGACCAGACAGTCTACTACCAAACTTTTGCACAGAAGGAGATGGCAGTGCTCAAAGCATAGTTACAAGGTCTGTTCTGGTTCAGCAATATTAAGCATCAGGTCTTTGTGTTTCATGCAAGAGAAACTCCCACTTTACATCTCAGTTGATAGGCTTTTCTGGAATCTATTCACCTCAACTTTATTCAAACCATTTGATTAATTGTTTGAGTACTATTCGCGCAGATTGCAGTTTCAAAAACCAAGCTCCCCTCTCAGTGCACTGCCAAAAATCATGGTGCTGCAAAGGTTCTAACAATCACTAGAACAGAAGTCTGAGTTGAAATTAATTCAATAAGTGCATAAAATTAACACACACGAAGCTACCATGAAGCTTAGTGTAGATGTATATTTACTATTATATTCCACTCTTGATGCTGTTGGTCAGTCAGCACCATGTGCCTCAAATAGTTTTATACTAATGCTTTAGGGAAAAACGTCAAGCAATGGATAACTGCACATGATCAGATGGTGTATATTTTAACAAGATGGCTGACAGCACAAGATTTGCACACCAGTTTTAAGAGATGCAGAAAAGTAGTCTGAGTTGCCCTCTTCCCACCCCCACACAGCACATGGATTTGTAGTTATAGTGTTTTGAAATAAGGCTTGCAGTTTGAGCATTTTCTATCCTTCAAGGAATTTTACATAAATATTACTTTTAACAAAAAAAAAGGCAGTATTTTGCACACTTGATCAGCTTCTTCCACAACCTAAAACAATCTTTTTTATATATATATAGGAGGACTTTCAATTCCAACAGCTTCATAAAAGGTAAGATTTTAAAATGTCCTACAAAGAATTATCTTTGAACTCTGCTGTTTACCCACATATTATACCCAGGTGTAAAGTCACTGGCTTCATGACTAAGTTATGAAAATATACCTGTAATAACATTAAAATATACAGCTTAAGATGCACTGATTATGCACATTATTTTAACTACTCATTTTAGAAGTAGTTAAGAATCCAGCTCTCTGCCTTAGAAGAGTCAACATTTGAGAATCTTGCTCACTATAAGAGTGATGAGCTTCTTGCAAAAGTATATCAACTTACAATACTTTTCAGAACCCCTGCCATTTCAAGTCGTTAAAGGTCATGGAAAAACAAAGGGATTTAAAAATGCTAGGATAGATTTTGTGGTGGGAGACTATGCTAGCTACATGCAAATGAAACAAACATTTAAAAACAAAAAACCAACCTTCCGAACAGGTATTGAAGCAGCTAAAGGACTAGTATCACTCCTGTTCTGTGGGATACGCTGTGCCTCAGGTGAGCTGGTAGAAGAGGGGGAGCTAAATGAGGAATTAGTAAGTATAGAGTCTCCTTCAGGAGAAGATTCCATTGTCTCACTTTCTGAGGTCATACTTCCTTCCAAAGACACAACATGGGGAGATCTCACAGTCATAATATCCTCCAGAACTACTACAGGCATCTTCCCCTCAAATATAACACCCTTGAGTTCACTCTCATTCTCCAAATTATTACACTGTGTATTTGATAATTCAGAACAGGATTTGGTTACATCTATTGAGTCTTCATCCTTATTTGCAGTAGCGTCACAAGGTGGATTGGTATCCATTGAAACATCCACTTGGGCATTCTGAACAGGCTTTAATGGAGTTGACTGGTTTGTATCTTCTATCATACCATTAGTTGTCTCTACAGAGGAAGATGCTTCTGAATTTAATTTACTGTGGTCTAGGCCATCACTTAGTGTGTGGTTAGAGTCCTCTGTCAAGTCAAATATGAGTACAGTTTCTCTCATGTTATTTTTCATGTTTTTCTGTACAAAGTTATCTAACGGACCCTTTCCGTTAACAAGTTTGGGAGTGAACTGCATTTCAGAATCCAACTGGCAGTCATTCTCCATATTGTCCAAGGATCCATGTGACAGATCTAGATTGGAATCTTTATTTTGACCAACATCTTGTGAGCTCTTTGCTTTCTTGACTTCCATTCCTGTGTCATATTTCTCCTTTGGTACAGGATTCAAACGCTTGAAAGGCAACCGTGCTGAAATAGTAAGATTTCATTACTTTAGTAAAATCATACAAATCAGCAGGGGAGAAACTAAAATTGAGAAAGTTCATGGGTTCTTAAAAGTACAAGAAATCCTTTATTGGCTCATAGGTGAAGTTACTACATATACCGAACATGATTGGTTTAACAAATCTATGCAACATTTAATGTATGCTATTTTAGAAAGCAAGTTGGGTCAGGAACAAGTCTCCAACCCTCTTCCAGAAAGTTACCTTGTACTAGCTTCCTTGTGGGAATAACTGGTTTGTCTCTGCACTCCATGGCTGTAAGTAGAAAACAAACACACATGTATGTTTAGCTCACATTTCTTACAGATTCAGGAAATATTAGTGTTACGATGTCCTCTATCATCAGCTGCATTTTCTGCTGGATAGAGGAATACGATCTCCTGGTACTAATCACAAGTGGAGAAGGGCAACCAGGCCAGCCTCAAAAGGATGAATATTGGAGGGCAGAGGTTTTACAGGGCCAGACGCTGCTGACAATTGGAAATTCAACCTTCTCCCCAGACCGTGGGGAAGGCGAGTAAGATGGGCCAGGTGGCCTCTGGAGCAGCCCGACTCTGGCAAAGGGGCAAGTGGGGTGAGGGGACGACCCTCGACCAGGGCCTGTAGCCCCTCAGAGGGGAACCACCGCCTGCCTTTCCCAGGCAGGACTATTGGCGCGACGTGTTGACCCCCCCATCATCCAGGCTGCGCCACGGCGGGCGCATCGGACCCTTGCACCCGAGGCTCTCCGGGCGCTCTGCAGGGGTGGTCGCGCCCCCAATTTACAGCGGAGGGGGGGGCCCAAGGCCCCAGAGCCGGGAACAGACCCCAGCGCTCCCGACCCACCCACCGGCCTTGTGAGGGGAGCTGGGTGCCGTCCCCGGGGGCGCCCCTCAGCCCCGGGCTCCTTCCCCCGCCACGGCCCCGCTCCCCCTCGGCCCGGCCCGGCCCGTACCTGCCATACCCCGGCCGCGGAGCGCGGCCCTGGCTCCTCCCCCGGCGGCCGCAAGGACCGGGGCGCGCCAGCTTCTCCCGCTCGTATTTGGCGGGAGCCTCGGCGGCTCCAGGCTTCGCCGCGCTGATAGGCCCAGCGAGCCCCATGTGACCTCGGCCCCGCGAAGCCTCGCGAGAAGCCACCCCCCACAGCCGGCTCCAGGAGGAGGGGGAGGCCCGGGACTGCCGCCTATTGGCTGGAGGAGACCGCGCGCCATTGGTGCAAAGAGCTGCCACCGCGCCATGCCCGGCTGGTGATTGGCTGAGGCACCCACGGTTGGGTTAGGGCTGTGGGGTTGGACAGGTGAGGGTCTCGTGCTGTGCAGGTGGGGCTCTGCTGCTCGCTTCTTGTGCAATGGGCCCTAGCCAGCGTGTGACTGTGACTCTGCTGCTCCCCCTGGGTGTGCCCCCCAGTGCCATCGCTCTGAGTGTGCAATCAGCCCTGCTCCCCCTGGGTGTGACCCCCAGTGCCATCACTCTGAGTGTGCAATCAGCCCTGCTCCCCCTGGGTGTGACCCCCAGTGCCATCACTCTGTGCGTGCAATCAGCCCTGCTTCCCCTGGGTGTGACCCCCAGTGCCATCACTCTGAGTGTGCAATCAGCCCTGCTCCCCCTGGGTGTGACCCCCAGTGCCATCACTCTGAGTGTGCAATCAGCCCTGCTTCCCCTGGGTGTGACCCCCAGTGCCATCACTCTGCGCGTGCAATCAGCCCTGCTTCCCCTGGGTGTGACCCCCAGTGCCATCACTCTGCGCGTGCAATGAGCCCTGCTTCCCCTGGGTGTGCCCTTGCTGGGGCCCTGCTCCCCCTGGGTGTGACCCCCAGTGCCATCACTCTGAGTGTGCAATCAGCCCTGCTCCCCCTGGATGTGACCCCCAGTGCCATCACTCTGAGTGTGCAATCAGCCCTGCTTCCCCTGGATGTGACCCCCAGTGCCATCACTCTGAGTGTGCAATCAGCCCTGCTTCCCCTGGGTGTGACCCCCAGTGCCATCACTCTGCTCGTGCAATCTGCCCTGCTCCCCCTGGGTGTGCCCTTGCCAGGGCCCTGCTCCCCCTGGGTGTGACCCCCAGTGCCATCACTCTGGGTGTGCAATCAGCCCTGCTTCCCCTGGGAGTGCAAGAGGCCTTCCTCCTGCAGCGTGCAGTGAGTCCTGCCCCTCTTACTGTGCAAGAGGGTCTGCTCCCTAAAGCATGACCCCCTAGCATGCAGTGACTGAGTGTGCAATCGCCTCTGATCCCGAGTGTGCAAGGATTTATGCTCAAGTGTACAATCAGCCCTGCACTGCCTGAGTGTGCAGTGGATTTATTCAAAGCAGGCAGTGGCAGATTAGCCACTGGGCCAACAGGACCCATGCCCAGGGGCCCTGGCCAATGTGAAATGTGAAAAATTGGGATAGGGTGGGGGCCTATATAAGAAAAAGACCCAAAAATCAAGGCTGTCCCTATAAAATCAGGACATCTGGTCACCCTACCCCCACTTGCTCTGGTCCAGGGCCCCACCAAACTGTAATCTGCCTTTGAAAGCAGGAGTCATAAAGCCAAATTCTGCTTTCAGTCACGCTGGTGTAAATCTTGAATGATCCAATTAAATCAGTGAATTGATCCCAGGTTTACACTGACACAACAGAATAATTTGGCCATGCAGTGTGTATCCATATGAACCAAAACAAAGAGACTGGTGAAATGTGACCTAAACCTGCTGAGTTTCTGACAGCTCTGTCCAGTAGTCCTGACTCCTAGCACCTTCTCTACTGGATTGTGCTCCCTGCCAGTATATGAGCAAAGGGCCAGGGAAGAACATAAGGGGACTTGGTTTTCTACTGGCACAACCCCAACAAATCCTGTGTCACCATCTCCTGGTTCCTGCACAGTTATGTAGAGGGGCTCTGCAATGTAAGTGAGCGTGTATGTACACAAATGATTTCGTGTGGGGAAAAAATGCAATGGCTGGTGCGTGTAACTATATGTGTGAATGTGAAATTACCGGATTGTTCAGACACGGGGGCAGATTTTGCTGGTGCAATGTTTGGACCTATTTACATCAATCTAATTGTTTAATTCTGAGTGTTACTAATTATTCACATATTCCTTTATCTGGAAGTCACTGAAAAGGACTTGTCATACCATATGTTTATTGCCCATAGGAAAGAAGTATTGATTTCTCAGCTCAGTTCGGCCGATGCAGGCAGCTCTATGTTGTCCTATATAGGCTCCATATTATCAAAAAATTATGAACTAGAGTCAGATACAAACAATCAAGGCATCTAGTCAGCATTTAATGACCATTTGTTTAAGAATTCATACAAAGAGATTAGCCAAAATTCTAGCATAATGCAGACGCAGCAAGAATCACAGAGAAAAGTGCATTAAAGACAATGTAAAGAACTCACAGCAATGTAGAGCTTATTTTGAACGCCTTTTGAGTTTGAGCTTTTTAAACATGCACCAATGCAAAGGGAAGGCAAAGATCCCTGTTAATGGGACTTCTGAGAATCCTGAAGCCTGCACTCAGAGAGCCAAGTAGGAAAAATACTTCATGGAGACATCACCAGTAACTCACAGTTGAGGTTCCATGGAGATTGGAATTTGAACTAGGAGTTTGTGTAATTTCTGTTTTTGCCTCAGTGTTTGAATAGCAATAGTCCTGGGTAGAAACAGACTTTCTAGGACGTTTATTCTTTGAAAAATTATCTAATTTTAAAAAATAAATATTTGAAAATTGGCCATTTTTTATATTATAGACAGGGCTGTTTGGTGGGCAAATTATTATTATTATTATCATTAAATTTGCCATACACTTCCCATTATAAGACCTTGTTTTGCTTATACGTTTAGCAAACTTTAACCATTTCTGCTGAAATTTTCCATACTGGGTGTCTGCCTCAGGCTGATCATTTTATTTATTTATTTGCGAAATTTTTGCCCAAGCCAGAAGTCTGACAAAGTTACAAAGCGACATGAATTTCGCACTTAAAGCAGGAATCCAAATCAGAACTGCGGCTTGGATCCACATCATAGCATAAGCCAGTTATAACCTCTGTTTTCACCCAACATGTTGGGGTGCTGGCGACAGAGTCGTCCCCACTAATGCAGAGGCATCAGCCCCAATGCACTGGACGTGGGAGAAAACTCGGAGTTCCAATAGCCATAGGTGTGAAGCAGGGCCCATGGTCCCTCCTTGCTCATGGCAGGTGGCCCCACATGAGGCAAGCCTCAGGGGACCAGCCCATGTTTTTGCTCTGCCATAGAGGTAAAACCATTAGGGCATACAGGGTAAGGGCTGGCTCTAGAGCGGGGCCCCCAATGCGGTGCCCGCAGTAGCCATGGCGCCCGCCGGGGCATCTATGTGCACCCGTGTACTGGCCAGCAGACAAGCATCTGCCAAAATGCCGCCAAAAAGTGGCGTCATCAAGAGGCGTTGCCGCCGAAGTGCCGCCAAAAAGCGGCATCATCAAGAGGCGTCGCCACCGAAATGCCACCGAAAAGCAGCGTCACTAAGAGGCGTCGCTGCTGAAACGCTGCTGATTTTCGGCAGCATTTCGGCGGTGACGCCTCTTGACCTTGTTGCCGCTTCTTGGGGCATTTCGGCAGATGCTTGTCCGCCGGCCACGGTCCTCGGTGGCTCATCATCCGGTGCCCGCCACTGAGGACCACTGCTGTAGAGGGAACGGTGTCAGGCAGGGCCCCGTGTTGTCCAAAGCCTTGTGCCCACCAGGGGTCCTCAGAGGCCTCACAGTGCACCCTGTCAGATTGGCTCAATTCACATTGGGCATCCCAGAAGCCCCAGACCTCTGAGGAGGCATAATCCCAACGCCAGAAACTTCTGGAGTGAGAAAATGACAGGGCAGACTCATGGAAGGATGCCCGGCTGTGCTAGTGGAGGCTGGGATTTTGTATTAGGTCTGTAACGTTTGGGAGGGGGTGGTGTCTGTCTGTCTAGGAAGCTCCGCCCCAGGAAACTTGGGGGTCCGTCTGTCCGTCACCTGGTGTCTGACTCTCAATTTGGTGTGTCCATCTGTCTGTCCCTGTGTCTCACAGGCTGCTCTGTCTATTCTTGTGTCTCCCTGGCTTTGGCCTATCTATGCTGGGCTAATGGTGCTCAGCTCCAGAGGCTGGAAGAGGTGGAAGCCTCTCGGCGACTGGGCGGAAGAAGCAGAGTACAGACTCACTCTCAGTCATAGAATCATAGACTTTAAGGTCAGAAGCTGCATACACTACTCGCACGCCCGGTCTCATTCCAGTTCGGTTACATTTCAGTGGTGTGACAAGCTTTGCACATGTTGACCGCGTATGGAAAGTCTCATGCACGGAAATAGGACACATGTGCCCAGGCTTTTACACTCAGAGGGGTGTCTCTGTCCTCGCTCTGAGACACTTGCACAAAACTTCCTAACTGTCAGGGTAGTTAAGCACTGGAATAAATTGCCTAGGGAGACGGCGGAATCTCCCTCACTGGAGATTTTTAAGACTAGATTGGACAGACACCTGTCAGGGATGGTCTAGTTAATGCTTGGTCGTGCCTTGAGTGCAGGGGACTGGGCTAGAAGACCTCTCGAGGTCCCTTCCAGTCCTATGATCTATGATACGCTGTCTCTGGTGCTTCAGGGTTGATGTATCAAAAGCTAGTATTGTTAGTGAGCAGTTAAGGATGCAGGTGAAGTATTAACATAGCTGCAGATGGAATGCTGTGGTGGCCTATCTGCCATGTGTTGCTTAAGGGGAAAGCTATGTTGAAAGTGAATTTTATATTTGGAGTGGAAAGTAGTGAGGTGTCAGTGGCTGAATCTTGGCCAATTTATGATTTCAGGCAGTCATATTAAACCCAAACAAAGCACAAGCTGTGAGGTCAAATTCTGTTTTCCATGACATTGGTGTAAATCTGGAATAATTCCACTGTAGACAATGGATTTAATCTCAGATTTACACCAAAATAAATTAAAAAAATGCATAGAAAAAACCCCAAAAACAAAGCCTCCACCCCCCAACAGCCAAACACATGAAAAAGGGAACAGGAGAAACCTTTTAATATTTGTTTCTCCAGGTATAGAACAAGTAGAGTTGTAGGAACACGTCTCCAGGGAGAAGAAACAGAGTTTGGAGTGAAAAAGCGGTTCTGTCTAATAGTCACAATTTTGTGGCAACCTTTCTTAGGGTTGCGAAACAGTCAAATGAGACAAACATGCACTTATGAAACTGTTGCTATCATTATTGCTAGCTTCTTTTTCAACAGTGGGCATACTTCTTGGAGTGGAGGATTTTTTCCAGGAATTCAGAGTTAAGAATGCATTTATTGTGAAACACTGAACATGTATCATCAACATTCATTGCAATCAAAAGGCTAGCTTGAATTTTTCTCTCCAAACACTGTTAATTACACTGACTGCTTGTTCTATTGGCCTGTTTGTTTCTGATTCTGGACTGGATTTGATGTTAGAACTAATTCTACCGGGTATAACAACTCTTGAACAAACCTAAGGTTCTGATTTATGAAATGAAAAACCAGAACGTATCAGGTGTTCCAAAAGAATTTCCTGGGACACCAAGAAATCATATGGAATAATGGAGATAGTGCTGGTAAAACTTTAAGTAGTTGCAGTCCTAGAAACACTTATAGACGTGCTTAACTTAACTAATGTGACTAGTCCCATCAATGGCTATGACTATGAAGTCAGTGGGCCTACCCACAGTGCATAAAGTTAAGCAACTCCATAAGTCTTTGCAGGCTGGTGGGGGAGCTATGTGATGACAGGACTGAGCTCTGACAGTGAATGGTCTTCTGTTCAAGGACCGTGACTTCATATCTATAATGTGCTTAGGACACTGTTGGCACTATATAAATAATTAATAATGCTTCTCAGTCTTGAGAGTTAATAGTAAATAATTGCAGTAATGGTGACGAGAAAATTAATGGTGATAAAACCACTGGAATCATGACAGTAGTGAAAATAACAGCCATCTTACTTGGTCATGGTGAAAACGATAATACTAGTGATAAGTGGTGGTGATAACAGTGATCAAAAGTAGAGCTATTAGCAATGGACATTATAATAATGCTGTTGCTCAATAGTGATAATAATAGTGATAGCTATTAATCACAAGTGTAGGCAGTACACCTGCTGTCCCAGCCTGGCCTGCGTTTGTTTGTGGGTCTCACGCGCTCTATGGTGCTCCTGCCTGCAGGGGGCGTTGTAGCAGCAGAGCGCCTGCAGGGTGACTCTCTAGCCTCGGCCTCACTTTCTATGGCGCTGCAGTAGGACATTCTCTCACACGCGCATATCTATGGTAGTGGCTTAGCCAAAGGGCGGCTCTCACTCCCCCGGGCCGGCAGGGGGCGGAGTGATTCCTGGTTTGACGCTCTAGCAAAGAGGCGTGTGTGTCCCTCCGCGGGGCTGGCCCGCCGCTTCCGGCCTGGCCAGAGGCGGAAGTGTGCGGCGGGCTGCCATGTAACTTCCGGAGAGGAGCGGGAGGAGGAGGCGCCGCCGCGCGGGGAGCCGGGCCGTGTCCGTCTGTTTGTTTGTCTGTCCGTGGAGCTCCGCCAGGGCTGCTGGGGCATCCGCCCGCCCCTGTGCCAGGCGCTGTTTGTCCGTCCCTGTGTCAGGCGCTGTCTGTCCGTGCTGGGGCTCAGGCTCGGGTCGGTCTGTCCCTGTCTCAGGCTCGGGTCCGTCTGTCTCTCCTGGGTCTCAGGCTCGGGTCTGTCTGTCTGTCCCTGTGTCAGGCTCGGGTCCGTCTGTCCGTGCTGGGGCTCAGGCTCGGGTCGGTCTGTCTGTCCTGGGTCTCAGGCTCGGATCCGTCTGTCTGTCCCTGTGTCAGGCTCGGGTCTGTCTGTGTCTTCTGGGTCTCGGGCTCTCCCTGCCCAGGCTCTGGTCCGTCTGTCTGTCCTGGGTCTCAGGCTCTGGTCGGTCTGTCTCTCCTGGGTCTCAGGCTCGGGTCTGTCTGTCCCTGTGTCAGGCTCGGGTCTGTCTGTCTCTCCTGGGGCTCAGGCTCGGGTCGGTCTGTCTGTCCCTGTGTCAGGCTCGGGTCTGTCTGTCTCTCCTGGGGCTCAGGCTCGGGTCTGTCTGTCCCTGTGTCAGGCTCGGGTCTGTCTATCTGTCCTGGGTCTCAGTCTGTCCGTGTGTCTTGGGTGCTGGTTGGTGCAGGGCTGACCAGTGCCTGGGCCCCCCCGAGGCTGGGAGAGGAGGCAGCATGTCCGTGGCTGGGCTGAAGAAGCAGTTCTACAAAGCGAGCCAGGTGAGAGACCCAGAGACTGACACCCCCCGCTGCATGCTTGTCATTCCAGATCCCCCTCGCGCTCACCTCTACAGCAGGGTGCCTTCACCTCTCTTGCACGTCCCTAGTTGAGATACACTTTGCTGGTCCGGGAAGCTTGGCAAACGTTGGCCAAGTTTGGGAAGCCTTGTGCACGGAGCCTCAGGGGCCAGACTTGTATTGACACTCAGAGGTGCTGCCTCTGTTATCAGACACTTGCATGCCTACAGGGGCTACTCCACAGATCCCTTACAATTGTGCCCTCCGAAAGCCTTCCCCCATTACATCTCCAGCCACTCACACTCACACTGATTCTGGAGCTTCAGAGTTCAGTTAACATGGTACCCTTTAATTCCTGGCATCACCATTTGCCCCCGTTCAGATTTCTCTGCTGTTGTCCATGTACGTGTGTCCGGTACAAGTGCTGATCCCTACCTGAAAATAGACCCTTCTTGACTGTTGACCCAGTCTCTGAATGGTTCGACACTGCATTGTTTTACTTCAGTTTATTTTTGAGGCTGGCAAGAACGGACTGATGTGGAAAGGGAGATGGCTCGAAATTGCAGCTGCGGAGGAGGGGTTTGTGACAGCAACAGGAGATATTTCTGAATTAAAAGCTTCAAGTTGGCTGTGGCACTGCCAGCTGACTATATACAGCTTCATCTTCCAGGAAAATATCTAGGTTAATGTCTTAAGTGTGCCTGTGCTGAGTGTCTCCACCTTTTCTCTCAACAGATTTTGCCTTTTTAGTGCATACTGAGTTACCTTTTGTTAATGAGATTTGTTTTGCATTTTGGTGAAAATGATGCAGGCTCACTGTAATGTTTTCTTTGCTATAAACAAAGATGTGCACAGGGAGGCAGCAGGTAAAACAGATGGCTGCTTATTATTCTTGCGTCCATTTCTTCTTCCCCCTCAATTCCGACTTGCTTTATAGCCACCATTCCTCTTGTCTTCCATCTGTCTTGTCTCTGTGCTGGGAACAAATTTGTTCTGCAAGTGCAGAGAAGGGGTAGAATCAATCACCATGGGATGCAGAAGTCTAATTCAGAAGTTGAATGTTTTTGGTTTAAAAAAGATGAGCTCAATCAAATTAGTGACTTGATCCTATTGTTGTGAAATTGTAGCAGAGCTCTGTGTGTGAAAATAAGGATGCAGTTGTTTTTGTGACACGGTTGTGGCAGGAGTGCTGTAGTATTTTCTTGTTTTGAAGCGAGAGGAATGGTGGATAAGAGCTGTCCACTGCCACATTCTACAATATTGGTGTTCTTGGGTTTCCCCCCTCAGCAAAGAGAAATACTCCATCTTCCTAAATATGTGTGTGTGTATGTGGAGTTCTTTTTCTGCCAAGTATTGGATGTGGCAGATAGGTCCTCTTTAAATTGCATGTCAAATCCACAAGTGAAACAATAAGATGCCAAAGTTATCTATTTCTTAGGCTACTCTGTGCTCCTTAGACTTTTATACCATCACCATGACTACTTGTTTATTCTGAACTCAGGAAGGTGATCAGGAAACTGTCCTGTCACCTGAGGTGTCATCTTAATTCCTCCCATATATAAACACTTATAAAACTCAAATATCCCATGTGTTGCTTAGTGGAAACGCTAGCTCAGAGAAATGAGTCTTCCACTTGGGCCAGTAAGCGGAGAGGGGTGTGTGTACTAGTGCTTCTGTATATTTCATTGCTATAAGTGCCCCTTTCAAAGGTGCATTGCAGGTAGTGAGTAAGAATTTTCTTCCATCTGGAACTTGTTTTTTAATGGGTAATTTATTGTGAGTGAATTGCAGTAGTTCTGTGGTCAGCAGGCACAAATACAACTTAAGGTTATTGGAGTAGAAAACTCTAAATGGCCTAACTATAAGATGTGCTGCAGTTCTCTCAACGTTGAGTTAGAAATTAAAACAATAAGTCACAAGTCTGAAAAGATGAGAAGAAGAAAAAAAGTTGGAGGAAGTTGGGAAGACTGTGAAAGGTACCAAGTGGAGTGAAATTCTGGTCCAGAAGGTGGGGTTGTCACTAGGAATAACAAGCCCTTGTTATACCTGGGGTCTTGTAAAGGGTAGCAACAAGCTGCAGCATAACCTCAAGAAATTCCCTCGTCCTTGATAGCTGGCATCAGGAACTGGGAAAGATTTTGTGGTATGTGAATGAAATCTGGGTTTTCGGGGTAGGGTGGGTGTGTTTTACAGGAAATGGCAACCTTAAGATTCTGGGAGAAAACCTGTCCAATGTGCAAATTTTTAACGACTTATTAGCCAAATAGTTATTTATTTAAAAACTCTCTCGACAGGACAGGTAAAAACTATGGTACTGAGTTCAAAAATTGCGTGTTCAGGCTTTCATTACAAAGGGATCCTACCCACAAATCAATGATGGGATCCAAAATTCTCCAAATAAACTAAAATGAGGCTTGGGATGACTTTCCTGCTTCTCAGGGAATTCACACATTAGTTCTCCCTTGTCCTCTTGGCTTCTGCTAACCATCCTGGTCAGAGAGGACTTATCCCTGTGACTTATTAATGCTTCTGAAGTGAACCCTTTTTTAGATCATCACTGGAATGCACCAAGTATCAACAACATTTCCTTTAGGAAAAGCACCCCTCAGATATCCCTAAACAGTATCCATTCTCCCCCATTTAAAATGACAGTTGAACACTGTGTGCTTCTCGACCAATAGACTCGTTATGTTTTCCAGGCACAAAGTGTAAACAAACAGTTCCAGTGAAGGGCGTCTTAATCCAAGTATGTTTGCTAAGTGGTTTTGCCTCCTTTCTTGGTTACCTTTTATGAAAAAGAACTTTGCTTAAAAGGAAAAACAAAGGAATAGATTGCTGAAGACTTCATTCCTCCTGGCTACTTAAAACAAACTCCTGGATCATGTGCTTTAAGATAGTCCAAGGGGAAAGGTCAGCTGGGAATCGCTTGTTGGAGGATTTCACTGTCATAGATCACTGTGGTGATTTAAGCAGAGCAAATAGATGTGAAAGTTCGTCTGAGTCAAAAGCAGTGTGTTTCTCAAGACTAAATACATCACTCTGGAACACGTGATGAGAGCTTTCTTCTGGTGGGACATATCTAAAATGAATTGAATTCCCACTTCTCTTTGGTTGGTAGTGGGTTTTTTGTTTCTAATATTTTCAGTTCATTTTGTAAAACAAGCACTGATCCCAGGTTCTGTGCACTTGTGCAATGTTAAAGCCACACAGAACTGAAGTGAGCAATAGCCACAGTGCAGAAATGTGTTGGTGACCTGTCCCTCTCTTTTCACTTTATTTGACTATTTAGACTGTGTCCAAGGGCATTTTAAAAACCAGGCGATAAGGAGTATGCACAATTGCATCTGGAGTCCTTTCTCACATCTCCCTGCTGGAAACTGATCTAATTCTGGCAAAACCTAGTTTAATTGGAGGCTTGCTGCCAATGTTCATGGCGTGGTTGCAAAAGTGAACTGCATGTTTCACAGTGAGGTGGGAGGAAGGGAATCTGTCCTGCTCTTCTCTTTCTGAGGCTGGATGTGGCTAACTACTCTCAGGTGTTTGAGTTGCTTTGACAATGGCTCAAGCTACAGAGTCTATTTCTCTGGAGGGTAGGGACCAATCACACCCATTCTGTTTCCCTTGTCTCTCCCCCATGCATGCACTCACAGTATCCCACCCACTTCTGCTGTGCTCCGGGGGTGAAGGGACGAGAATAGAAGACGCCACAGGCTGATTAGTTATTTTTTGGCTCTCATGGAGGAATTGGATCTTCCACACATGTGGATTTGGCAGTGGCTTTCTTAAAGAGCTGTATTAAATTCCATTTCTGCTGTTAAACAGGGCAAGATGTATGAAGAATTTAAGCCTATAAAGGAATCTAGCAATCCTCTCTCCCTTCAAAAAAACTGCATTGTTGTGCCAGTGAGTTTTGAGATCCTCTCCCTCTCAGCGACCGAGGACATGCTGCCAAATCCTCCTCCAGCTGAGCAAGGCGGTGCTGAAGGCCGTGAAGAGGGCTTGATCCTCTCCCATTGTGTTCCTTAGAGAGGCCTTTGGCTTCTACGTCAGCGGTTTGCACTCTTCTTGGGTGAAGCTGCCAGGCTCCCACGCAGCAGAAAGCAATGGAGCTTGTAGCAAAAAGCAAAACAAAAAACCAATCCAAAACAACCCCGTACTGGCAGAGTGTTGCAGGTGGTGAATAGTTATCCTGTGTGCATGCAGAACAAGTTCTGCTGCTTCATAGTTAAATGTCTCTCTTTTAAAAAAGATGCAGATTTCTCCCTAGAGCGAGGAGAAGAAACAGCCTTGAGATTTCTGTTTGGTTTTTGAGTTTCAGCATCTTGATTTGGGAGCAAGCTTGGGAAAATCATTGTAGCTCTTACTACTGTGTCAGTCATGGGTCTGAGCCAGTCTGGCAGTTCCTAAGGTCTTCCTAAGCCAGTATCCTGTCTCTGACAGTGGCTGGGTACCCGATGTTTCACAGGGAGGTGTAAGAGCCCTGCAGGAGGCAGATGGGGGGATAATCTGCCTCCCATATAGGTCTCATCCTGCTCTCTAATAGAGATTGGCTTAAACTGTGAAACACAAAGTTTACTATCAATTCCAAAACTTCTGGTGTCGTTAATTAGGATAACTCTTGATATCCATATAAACTTTGTGTTTCACAGTTTATGTATGATGTATGATGATAGCTGTACTGGTATAATCACCTTTATACCGATGCACTGAATTGTGGGACGGACGGTGCTACTGTTAAAGCAGCACAACATTCTAGGGTGGACGAGGCCTAACAGTAGTACAAAGTGATGTAAACTGCCAGTCTTGTCTATACTAAAGCTCCCAGTTCTGCTAAAGCTGATTCAGGTGAACGTGAGGGCTCGTATTTTATTTATTTTTTCGTTAAAATGTCCTTTTGTAGACGTGGCCGTGGTGGAGCTAGCAGGCTTGATTCGGTTAGGGGAAACTCCTCATCCCCGCTGCTTGGGGGTAGCAGTGCTAGATCTTGCTAGCAATAGCTGTTGGCTTCTTTCTCGATTTCAGTCATAGTGTGGGCAGGGCTGTAAATTGAGTCACTTCTGTTTAAACGTGGAAGCCGAGACTTTGCACAGGCTCAATCCTGCCAGGGCTGATATACTGGGGCCCTTTCTCTAGCTCATCACTACTGCATTGGCCCATGTACACAGCAAGAGGTCTGTCAGCTGGTATTGCCTTTAATGGACTCAGCCTAACAAAAACTTAACTCTTCATGTTTCTAAAACAGGCTGGAGACTAGACCAAAATGTCTTTCTCAAACTGACGTGCTTTGGCCTTGATCAAGCTGGCCTCACAAACCCTGCTGAACCTGGCCTTTATAAACTGGCTCAGCAAATAATGGATGATTTTTCTAGTGCCACTGGACATTGCTTCTCTATCCTCTAGCCCAGTGTTTCTCAACCTTTTTGATGCCAGGGACCGGCTTACTGCCTTCCTAAACTGCCAGGGGGATCTCGGGGACTGGTGCCGGTCCACGAACCGGTCACTGGGATGGGCTAGAGCAGTGCTTCTCGCCCATCCCATCCTTGGGAGCGTCTGGCTTCCAAACGCCACAGAGGTCCTTGCTGCAGCAGCTAACAGTTGAATCAAAAGATGAACTGTCTAGTAAAGCAGTGCTGCTTGATTTGTGAAATAAAGACACATCCTCTTTCCCCAGCAGGATTTGGGGAGGAGAGAGGGTTACTGCTCCCCCTTTTCTGGTCTGAAATGCAAAGCCCAGCAATCTCTTCCCCCATGTATGAAACACAAAAGCCATCACCCAAGGGAAGGAGGGAAGCAGTAGGTAGGTCTAACAGTCCCGCAACCTGATGGCAGATATTAGAAATCCTGAAAAGTGGCAGGTGTCAGTAACTCAGCTCTCTCTCTCATACACAGGGGCTCTTTTGTGAGGCTGGTGACTGCTTTCATGATCTTTTCCTTTGATAGCAAGAGCTTTTCCTTCAGCGCAGTCCAAGAGCCAGAACAATTCTCTGTAACCTGATGATAGTTGTTATAGCTGGAAGAGTCAAGAGATCTCTAGGATCAATTTGCATGCGTGCACCCTCTCCAGCCAGTTTCTAATGAGTCCCAAGAAGTTCCTTCCATTTAATTTGGCAACACCAGCTCAGCAGTGTGGTGGTATGCACTGAAATGCCTGGGAGATGAGGTCTGGTGCCAGGCATGCAGGACAAGGACAGTTTTGTGGCTGGGGGAGAGAATGCTGCTGACGGGGGTGGGGGTGGATAGAATTTCTCCCATTCTCACGGAGGTTGGGCTGGCATTTCCTTGACCTGTATACCTGAGGCATGTTCTTCCTCTTGTGGCTTTACACTTGCATCTTCATTTTTTCTTGAGGTTGCTGCTTTATAAGAAGTATTAAATATAAATAAATCTGCAGAGCTGTTTTAGTCAGGTCCTTACGTTGTCCTGTAGCACTTCTGTCAGAGTAATATTTGTCTTTCTGCTCACTTCCTTCATTCTGCACACAGAAGCCAGGTGGTGGGTTCCTCTGGAATGTTTGCGGGTGAAACGTGTCACTTCAAGACTAGCTGCACAACATATGATCCTCTTGTAGAAGGGAAACCGGTTGTTAGCATTGCAATGTGCAGGATAACCTTTACATTAAACAACAAAACAAAACAGCTCGCCGTTACCTTACGGTCTCTTTAGATCACTCTGGCAGTACACAGGGGCATTAAAGTGGACGTAAGTGCTGCTCTGGGGCCAGAGGGGGGCTGCTCTGGGGCCAGAGTAGGGCCTCCTTGGCTATGTAGAAGTGGCATAGGACTTTGTGTTATCCTCGCTCAAAACCCCAGCGTGCCTAAGGCAAGCTGTGATGAACCAATGTAAGTGAGAGCATCCCAGAGGCTGCCAGAACTCTGCAACGGGTGCCAGGCAGGACTCTCAAGGACAGATCATTGACAAAACTCCTGTTGACTTGAATGTGGCCAGGACTTCACCCCAGAAGCATAAAAGTGTCTTAAAGGCACCAAATGCAGGAACCAAGTAACTGAGAATTGGACCCATTGAGTTTAAACTTAACCAGGGCTGAAGAAAAGGGGGGAGGGGACTGTACTGGGGCCCTGAGCTTGGGGAGTGATGGGGAGAAACATCTGTGTAAAATAAAAATGAAATGGGAGGACGTAGGGCCCCAGCCAACGTGATGTATCTGGTCCCCAAATTTCTCTTGACAGGCCTGAGCTTGTGTAGTAATTTTCAGAGAGACATTTTTCAGATGCTCTGGTGTGTTGAAAGATCTCCAGAGACCATACAGCACAGGGCAAATGACCCGCATGGTACCTCCTGCAGGTGTGTTTTAGTCTTGTTCTGCAGGATTGAGTCCAGGGAGTGAGAAGAGAATTCCGTCTCTACGGCTTGCTCAGCATCTGGCCGTTCTGCTGAGACTGCCAATAAGGAGATCATTTTGCCTCAACCCTTTTCCAGTTCATCAGGATTTTGTAAGAGATCTGGGACCTTCGTCAACCCAAAATCAGAGTCGCCAAACATGTGGCTTCTTTTTCCCAGCTATGCAATGCTAAAATAAAACCAGGGTGCCTGTCTTGGTGTTAAGTATCAGAGGGGTAGCCGTGTTAGTCTGGTTCTGTAAAAGCAGCAAAGAATCCTGTGGCACCTTATAGACTAACAGACGTCACTGCAGCATGTACAACCCCACCCCCAATGAGATTGGAAAACCTTAAGCTACCATTGGTTTCAAAATTCAGTTTTCTACTGAAAGCCCACTTTCACTTCCTGCAAACGTTGACCATGAGGGGTCTTTGGAACAGGAAATTGGTGACTTTGTCTCGTTAATGTTTCAGTGGGGAATTGCCAATTGATGCTAAGCAGGAGTGAGTGAGTCTCACAAGAGATGAATTTAAAAAAAATTGTCATACACAAAGTATTCTAGTTGCAAACAAAATCTCGCAAAACTAAACCATCCTGAAACAAATGTATATAAAATGTGGATTTAAAAAAAATAAATTGGTAACATGGCCAGTTGTGATACCAGCCTGGGAAAAGGAATTACAATATAGTAAGGAATGACTTGAAGAGAGACACAGATTCAACCAATATTTTCAAACTGTTCATTTTCAGTGTCAGATTCACTCTAGAGTAAACAGTTCTGAGGAAAAATCAATGTACGGTCTAAGCTGGAAACATGAAAATACTTTGCGAAGCAGACTAGGACCTGCAACAGGAAGGAGGAAGATGATATTAAATGGCAAGGTTAGAAAGCCACTGAATGAGAGTATACTCTTTCTCCTATGTGCTTATTTCAGATATAGCATTCCTTTATGTCCGACCTGGCATGGAAAAGGCGTTCTCTGCAATCATCACAGCGGATGGGTTTTTAGAAACAACACTTAGTTCTACCTTTGCTGCCCTTGTAACGATTTCTGTACTTTTCTGTCGTGTTAGTTTCCAATTTTGAAACCATTGGTTCAAATACTTCAATTTTACTTCCAAACAGTTCTTGGGAGAAGTCACTTCATGACAACCCAGGGTACGCTCTGACATCAGTAGAGCCATGTGAGTTTATATGTTCTCATGATCAAGACTGAAAGCAGAATAAGGGCCCATATTTGTGGTGCGCTGAACACCCCAACTCCCATCGGAATCAGGAGTGCTCAGCACCATGCAGGATTGCCCCATCCAAAGGTGGGGAGAGCTTGAATTGATGAAGTTAAACATTGTGTTATGCTGGCAGCAATGAACATGACTCATGAGGCACGGGTTCTATTAATATTAACCCAGCCAGGAATCCCCTGCAGTCCTCCAGGTCTGGCTTTCAGCATTAATGTGCTCCTGAGGGACAGAGCCTGGGGAAAACCTGACTTGTTTAAGCACAGTGTAAGCATGGGACAGCATTGTGTCCCATGTATAGCATGGCAATCATGTATTACACAGCATAGAATCCAATATATTGTTGAGAGGACGTTAGAGAGGGACGCTCCTATTGAGCTAATCAGTCTTCGTTATGCTTCAGTCGGTCATCCTAGTCTGACGCAGAGAGGCATGGAGCTCCTGTGAGGTGGCTGTCGCTGGAGATCACTGTTTAAATGATTTGTATGTTTGCCGAGCTGTGTGCATCTGTGGAGGCGGGGGAGTTGGGAAGCACAGAAGTGTTCAGTTCTGCTACACCCATTTCTTCCACAGTGAACTTGGTTGGCCGTGAATTTACCAGTCTGTCCTAGGTAATAATACTAATACAAACATTTGCCATTGCAGCCACCTAAAAAGAGACATTGCTCACGGTCTATCTTAATATTCCTGCCCATACAATCGGCCCTCTTCTTTCTTTCATCCTTTGTCAGCATTGAAGTAGTTAAAATAACACCGTTTCTATTATCGTCGTAGACCAGCATTGACAGCCCCAACTCTCTGAGCTACGGATTCAGCCTGTGTGCGAACTCAGGCAGATGCTGCTGCATTGGTTGCAGTCCCTTCATGTTTTAAAGGTTTCCTTTGAAACCATAAAGGCTTGATAGATCTTTCAACTGCCACCTTTGGGATGAAGAAAAGTACTAGATTGGTATCCACAGCTCAGTTCCTCACCCTCATCTATGAGTGAGGAAAGTATTATCCCCATTTTACAGATGAGTAGGGCCCTACCAAATTCATGGTCCATTTTGGGTAAATTTTATGGTCATAGGATTTAAAAAATCTTGAATTTGATGGTTTTGGGTATTTAAATCAGAAATTTCACGGTGTTGTTACTGTGGGGGTTCTGATCCAAAAGGGAAGGGTCGCAAGGCTATTGTAGGGGGGGTTGCGGTATTGCCACCCTTGGTTCTGCACTGCTGCTGGCGGCGGCGCTGCCTTCAGAGCTGGGTGCCCCGCCAACAGCCGCCCATCTCGGAAGGCAGTGCAGAAGTAAGGGTGGCAATACTGCAGCCCCCTACAGTAGCCACGTTTCATGGAGAAGGCCAGATTTCATGGTCCGTGATGCATTTTTCACGGCCGTGAGTTTGGTCGGCCCCTACAGATGAGGGAATCCAGGACCCAGGAAGGATACACAGCTTGTTCAACGCCGGAGTGGCAGATCCAAGCATAGAACTTAGGAGTTCTGGCTCCTAGTCCTGTTCTCATTTCACTGACTGGGCCACACCACTCTCCCCTATTTGTATTTATATAAATGTGTTAAAGTTGAGAACTGTCCTTGTTTTATAAAAGATCAGTAGGTCATGGGTAAGTGTCAATGAACTATCGAAGGTGTCAGGAAACAGGAAGGTGCTGAGGGATAGGTTCCTGAATGCAGAGAAAGGAAATACTTCCTCCCATCTCTCCCCACCAACACCCCCACCCCACCCCCCTCGGGAAGGAGCAAAATAAGGATGAGATCAGGCAGGCCGGGTTGTGAAAACGGATTCATTTCTGTAGCACGCCCTCGTTTCTCGCCCTTATTCTGCATACATTAATGCCTTTGTGTGGGCTTGCTGCCCCATTGCACCTCCATTAAACAGGTAGCAATTCTGGAGGAGCTGCCAACCTCATCATAGAAGGTCTTCTGCCTTTCTGCAGTGGTTGGAGCCAACTAGGTAACCCTCCCTGAGGAATCGCTGTAACACGGGTATAGATTCAAGGCACAATTGTGGATTTCACCAGCTTGTTGTTTCTGCAGGTTCTTTTGGGGGAAAGTGCACACTAGGCCAAAGGAAAAGGTTCCCCATCAATCCCACTCTGGTGTCAAAGTAGCAGAGATGTGGGATTTTGAGTTTCTGGGCTGTAGCCATATTGCAGGCATGTTTTGGGGGGAGGCGGGGGAGTCTGCTCCTTAACAGACACCCTCCCCAGCTTTTCCAGTGATCTCACCCCTTTGTTGAGGCCATGTATCCTGCACTACTCTGCAGAGGTTCTGCGGAAGGGGCCCATGAAATGCCATGCACAGATGAAAACAGTGCACTCCTCTGATACGTGGAGTTTCCAGAACAGTAGTATCTGTGCCTCCATGAAACTGTCGTTGGGGTTTTGCTATGAAACAGGACAGGAGAGGGTGCCCATCCAGTGTGAGAATCTGCTGCAGCCCAACTTGATGAAGTGTGTTGCTGCCTCTCACAGATGCTTCTACTGGTTCCTTACCTGTCCCAAATATGCTTCCAGATGTTTAGCAGAAGTTCAGTTGTTCTTTGGGGCACTGCTGAGCTGTTTCACAAGCAGCTTTTCTTGCTGTAGCTCTGGCGTGGTCTCTCCTGCTATCTGCTGTAAATCATTAACATAGGGCCATATGCAAGTCCTGGGATTGGAGCCTAACATATGATGAGTGACTCCACCTTTACCCTGTGAATGTGGGTAATTTAATATATTATCCCCCACGGCTGCTATCTTCCAAATCTAATTTCTCACTGCATATGCAGAAATCTCAAAATCATGAGTCAGACTGCTTCAGCTGGGAAGGGGTGAGTTAGATCTGTGCTCAGTTGTGACAGATAGAGAAGGCTGTAGGCTCTTGGGAAGCCCTAGAAATTCCCTGTAGGGCACTTCCTGCTTCTCTTTCGACAGGCTTGTTTTTGACATGCCTGTAACTTCTTCAGGTTTTGACCCTGTCATGGCCTCTCTTTGTGGTTAGAAAAGCATCCTTTCTCCGTGTCTGATTTCCTTCTCCCATCCTGTTAAACTGCAAGCCCATCACTTTCAGAAACAGATTGCTGTTGACAGGAAATGGATGCACTCAGAGGGCAGGGACTGAGCAGTGGTGGATCCCTATGCTAGAGAGAGGATAAACACATTGTTCCTGGATCCAGTCCAGTAACGGTGTGTGTTTATCTCAGTATTGTGTGAACTGACCAGGAACTGTGTCTCAGGTTGTAGAAATGGTAACCATCCTGCCAGAGAAAGTGAGGGCGCACATAAGTTCTCTACCTCTGAGGCTGATATGCACAGGTTTGGAACTCAGCAGCCAGATGTAGCAAGGCCCATGTTGATTCAGTCTGTTATGAGACATCTGGGCTACTGGGATTCAACCCTCTTGCAGTAATACTGCATGACAATCAAGAAGGTCATTAAGAACCATGCTACTGTCTCCTCCAAAGAAGGCCTTTTATTGTGTAACTTGTTTAATTAGCTTTGCTGCTGATATCTTATTAATAAACCTTGTCACTTGCAGCCACTGGGTATTTCAGAATCCCCTTATTGCATACTAACTACCAGATAACAACACCTGACAGAATCACTAATATTTAGTGTGCTGTTCTGAAAAGTGACTTAAACATGGACTCCCCAGGATGCAGTCTTATTGTTCAGTGGCTCCAAGGTCAAGTTTGCTCCGTTAACAAGTTTTAAAGGTGCTTTTTCTAACTCTGACAACCCTTCAAATTTCACGCTAGGATCTGAACGTCAAGCGGGCGTCTTGTTAGCTCAGGCATCATCCCCAGTGATGAAAACGTATTAAGCAGTCAATTGAGGAAGTCAGAATAGAGTCCAGCTCATCCTCCAAAGTTCTGTTGATTCTAGGGCTAGCAGTACTTAAAAAAAAAAAAAAAAAAAGCAGTAACCTTTACCAGTGTGTGCAGATATCATTCTGAATATACACCCACAGAGCAGATCTCTTGAGTAAGAAGGTGCCTTTTTCCCCCCCACATAAACAGGTTTCTGATCTCAACCACATTGAAACTGCTATACGGGAGAAACATTTAAAAGCAAAACACCCACAACCTCTTTTGTCCCAGACGCACAGCTGTGCGCATGTGTTCTTGGGGATTTATGTGAGATTGGTCTGGCAGAAACCTGGAGAATCAGATATTGGGATTATTTCCACTTTTAAAACTCCTCTGTGTATCAGAGAAGAGTAAAATGCTAAGGGGTGACTCCTGTTTGTGCCTGCAGGGCATAGTTACATAGTTGGACTCAGGATTTTGAATGTACCTGTGACTGTAGCAGCAAGGCAACCGGACTGCATTTGTTCGTACATTTAAAATCTTGATAGTGTCCCCTTAAGAATAAAAATGATCTACAGAGCAGCTGCAGCATTTGTCGGCATTTAAACCGTTATGAAAATGTTAGCAAAGTTATCTTGATGATTAGCAAAGATGAGCTTTACGTAGGCATAACAACATTGGGATGAGTCTAAGGACGTCCTGCTGTTAAGGCTAGAGGTGTGACACAACATGCGATACCCTGATACTACAGCATGTTTGAATGCTCCTGCAAGAACAGAAACTAGCGAAGGAAGAGACCTTGTTTAAGTTGTATCTTTTTTTGCTCTTCCATGAGCTCGCCCCACTGTGTTTTTTCTGTTGATGTCCAGAACTGAATGCAGTATTTCAGATCGTTGGGTGAGTAGTGGAAACTTGTTACTTCTCTCTTTTCTTATGCACTTATCTTCATCAATAATTATTAGGGTTATCAATTAATTGCAGTTAACTCACGTGATTAACTAAAAAGAATGAATTGCAATTAATCACACTTATAACAATAGACTACCACTTGAAATTTATTAAATATTTTTGGATGTTTTTCTACGTTTTCAATACTGATTTCAATTACAATACAGAATACAAAGTGCATAGTGCTCACTTTATATTTTTTATTAAATATATGCACTGTAAAAGTGATAAACAAAACAATTCGTATTTTTCAATTCGCCTCATACAAGTACTGAAGTGCAATCTCTTTATCATGAAAGTATAACTTACAAATGCTGGGTTGTTTTGTTTGTTTGTTTTTGGTTACATAACTGCACTCCAAAACAAACAGTGTAAAACTTTAGAGCCAACAAGTCCATTCAGTCCTACTTCTTATTCTGCCAATCACTAAGACAGACAAGTTTGTTTACATTGACGGGAGATACTGCTGCCTGCTTCTTATTTACAGTGTCATCTAAAAGTGAGAACAGACATTCACATGGCACTTTTGTAGCCGGCGTTGCAAGGTATTTACATGCCAGATGCACTAAACATTCATATGCCCCTTCATGCTTTGGCCACCATTCCAGAGGACATGCTTCCATGCTGCTGATGCTCGTTTAAAAAAAAATGCATTAAATTTGTGATTGTACTGCTTGGGGGGGAAATTGTATGTCTCTTGCTCTGTTTTACCCACATTCTGCATATATTTCATGTTATAGCAGTCTCGATGATGACCCAGCACATGTTCGTTTTAAGAGCACTTTCACAGCAGATTTGACACAATGCAAAGAAGGTACCGATGTGAGATTTCTAAAAATAACTACAGCACTCAACCCAAGGTTTAAGAATCTGAAGTGCTGTCCAAAATGTGAGATGGACGAGGTGTGGAACATGCTTTTAGAAGTCTTAAAAGAGCAACACTCTGATGCGGAAACCAGGGGCGGTGCCAGGCACCAGCACGCCAAGCGCGTGCTTGGGGAGGCAAGCCGCGGGGGGCGCTTTGCCAGTCGCCGCGAGGGCGACAGGCAGGGTGCCTTCAGCGGCATGTCTGCGGAGGGTCCGATGGTTCCGCGGCTTCGGCAGACCTCCCGCAGGCTGCCGCCGAATTCGCGGGACCGGGGACCTCCCGCAGGCAAGCCGCTGAAGGCAGCCTGCCTGCCATGCTTGGGGCGGCAAAATGTCTAGAGCCGCCCCTGGCGGAAACTACAAAACCCAAACCAGCAAAAAAGAAAATCAATCTTCTGCTGGTGGCATCTGACTCAGATAATGAAAATGAATGTGCATCAGTCTGCATTGCTTCGGACCATTATCAAGCAGAGCCCATCACCAGCATGGAAGCATGTCCTCTGGAATGGTGGTTGAAGCATGAAGGGACATACGAATCTTCAGCGCATCTGGCATGTAAATATCTTGCAACGCCAGCTACAGCAGTGCCATGTGAACGCCTGTTCATTGTAAACAAGAAGCAGGCAGCATTGTCTCCTGCAAATTGTAACCAACCTTGTTTGTCTGAGTGATTGGCTGACCAAGAAGTAGAACTGAGTGGCTCTTAAGTTTTACATTGTTTTATTTTTGAATGCAGTTTTTTTGTACGTAATTCTACATTTGTAAGTTCAACTTTCATGATAAAGAGATTGCACTACAGTACTTGTCTGAGGCGAGTTGAAGTACAATTTTTGTTTTTTTACAGTGCAAATATTATAAAAATAAATATAAAGTGAGCACCGTACGCTTTGTATTCTGTGTTGTAATTT
Source organism: Mauremys mutica (assembly GCF_020497125.1). NCBI lineage: Eukaryota > Metazoa > Chordata > Testudines > Geoemydidae > Mauremys > Mauremys mutica. Next base: position 8,305,632 of record NC_059095.1, read on the forward strand.
AAATTAGTATATTTGAAAATGTAGAAAACAGCCAAAAAATAAATGGTATTCTATTGTTTAACAGCGTGATTAATCGCAATTAATTTTTTTAATTACTCGGCAGCCCTAATTTTTATACATTAGATAAGAAATTTGAGTCAAGGGCTGTCTTGTACTATATGGAGAACATGGGAGATGATAAATAGGAAAAACAAAAAAAAGTATCGTGCAAATCCTTGTTGCTAACTGAGGCTTAACATGTCAAGAGAAAATATGGGTAGAGACTTGAAATGAAAATGGATGTTGAAATTATTTTTTCCTCCAGTATGAGTCAATTTTTAAAGCACAGTTGCTCTTTTCCGCGAATGCAGCACAGTGCACTTATTCCTAACTAGACTTTAACCAAGAGAAGGCCAAATTGTCAGGTTATTTTTTTCCTTTCCTAGAAAGAGGGGACTGTTTTTTCTCTTTTCGAAAGGGTAGCTTGGAAAACATCGATTCGTTGACAAGGATGAAACATTATTGGAAAGGCTTCTTGTGCATAGAGTGGTAGCCAGTGAGCAGGAAAAGGATTGTGTGTTTTGGGAGAGGCAGCGATAGGTCTTTTGATTTGTTCAGTGGATTTTATAACTGAGTGGCTATTTATTTCTGTAATATAATATCGTATCCATAATGAATTAGTTCAGACCGCTTTTGCTGAATGCCACATCTGTGCAGAAGCAAGGCCTTTGGCAGTTATCTCCTAGGGGGATATCAGCTACATAAGAAGGAGTCAAAACCCGCCTTTCATTGTTTGACTGTGTTTGAAACAGTAAATTATTAACCCTTTGACAAAATGGTAAAGCTGCAATGGCAGGGCGGTTGCCTCCTACTCAGCTTTTAGCTTCACTACAAATGTGTCCTGACGGCTGCTGCTTAACTAGCTGCATGTCTTAGGGCATGTTGACACTACAGAATTAAGTCGACCTAACTTATATTGGCATACAGCCACCACAGTAATTACATCGCTTGTATGTGTCTACACTTTGCTCCTTGTGTCGATTGGTGAGCATCCTCACCAGGAGCACTGGTGCCGATTGTACTGCCAGTGTGAGGGCATTGTGGGACAGCTTCTGAAAGCCAGTAACAGTTGATGTAAGCAGCACAGTGCCTACACTCCGTCAACCTAACTGCATCAACACTGACTGCCTCTCATGGAGGTGGTTTGAGCATTGGCCTGCTAAACCCAGGGTTGTGAGTTCAATCCTTGAGGGGGCCGCTTAGGGATATGGGGTAAAATCAGTACTTGGTCCTGCTAGTGAAGGCAGGGGGCTGGACTCGATGACCTTTCAGGTCCCTTCCAGTTCAATGAGATAGGTATAACTGCCCCGCTACACCAACTTAATAACTCCACTTCCACGAGAGGTAATCAATATTGATGTAGTTAGGTTGACGGAGTGTGAGTGTAGACACTGTGCTGCTTACATGCCAGATGCGCTAAAGATTCGTATGTCCCTTCATGCTTCAACCCTAACCCTAAGGCAGCATACGTCCACCTAACTCTATAGTGTAAACCAGGCCTTAGTTCATAGTGAGGAATCCTGTTTTGATTGCTTTGAGCCATCAACTGGGTGGAGATGAATTGGCTGGGATTCAGTTTCTCTCGTAGGTGATTCTACGATTCAGTTTTGTCCTACCTATCATGAAAGTCCGTTTAGCAGACTGATCGCTCCTCCACTGTTAAGTTCCTTTATGATTGGACAACTTCATTAGCAGTATGTCTACACTACAGCACACTTGTACCTCTGTAGCACTGAGGTGTAGACGCTTCATAGAGCAACAAAGGGGGTTTTCCACCAGTGTAGTTAATCCCCTTCTCCAAGAGGTAGTAGCTAGGTCAACAGAGTTCTTCTATCGATGTAGCTGCATCTACAGTGGAGGGGTTAGGTCAACCTAACTACATTGCAGAGGATGCAGAATTTTCCACAACGTTGTAGCTAAGTCAATCTTATTTTTAGGTGTAGACCAGGACCCAGTCTTTCCCTCTTTAAGACATTTCTTCTGTCACTTTAACATCCATTGACGAACCCCTTCCTTGATGTCTGGTTTGCTGCTCCTCTCTCTATAAACCAGAGCACCGGTTCTGGGGAACCAGCTTTAGGAGGGGCATTAAGAACTGCCACAGATATGTTTGAAATGCGAAGGCAGTGTGTGGACTAGAGTATTATTTTTATTATTTCTAGACATGGTTCCATAACGCATTTGTCCAAAGGTACTGATATTAGTCTCCACGTGAGTTTGCACAAGAACGTTACCAATGCTCAGATATAAATGAATGGAATTATTCCCACTCTCAGATGAAAGCAGTGTAAAAAGCAATTGCATGAAGCTGAGGAAGGAAAAGTTGAGGCTAGATGATAGGGCAGAATTCCTAATATGAGCAGTTTGGCAGTGGAATAGACAACCAAGGTAAATGGTGAAGTTGCAGTGTCCATAGATACTATCTTATTTAACCTGCCATTGAGTAACAGGAATGATGTAATGAATAAGCTACAAATACGCTGTGGGAAGATCAGGCTAGATTTTCTAGCACTATTATCTATCTCCTCAATTCCTCTTCATTGTTCCCTTCCTTCTGAAGTGAGGTCTGAGGGGCAGAGAGACCTAGTACAGCGACCCCCAAATTTTACTGGTTTACATACCCCCTCTTCAAAAAATTGTTGTGAAGTGACTGGATTGACCATCAGGCTCATGTGGCATGTGCACCACTGGTGGTACAGGTTGGGAACCCTGATTTGGTGTTTGTCATAAACTGGGCAACAGGAGACACGGGCTCTGTTTTTAGCATTACCAGCAGCCTGTTGTGTGATCATAGGCAAGGTATTTCTCCTTCCACTATTTGTCTGTTTAGAGTGAAAGCTCTTCTGGGCAAGAGCACTTTCTTATGAGGTCTGTGTACAATGGCCAGCACAATGACACCTCTAGGCATTACTGCTATACAAATTAATTGTTTGATCTCTGAATTGCAGACAGGTCTAAGATGCTCCAGCTGTGAAAAGCCCCCAAACACTGGGGATCCCATGGACAGTTCCTCACTAAAACTTACCTTTTTCGTCTTTCTTCTCCACTTACTCATAAGCTCTGTAATAGTTACTCAGCTCTTATTGTGCACAAATAATGCTCATAACTTTGTGCACCTTTTCCATGATTGGTGGAAATGTTGTCATACAGATGCTGATCTTTCAACAGACCAATTCACTCCGTGCTATCCACTAACTTCCTTCAGGTCTGTGTTCTCTTGGTGACTTATTGTGACGGGATCCTGGGATGCAACCTGGGACTGTGGGATCACTGCACCCCCTTTACTGACCATTCTGGGTTGTCTCTCTCAATGCCTTACTGGTGGCAAGCAGTAAACCCCTCCAGATGTTGTTACCACTCAGTACAAACACATGAGGAGCCCACACCTGGCTAGATAGCCTGAATCCCAGAGCCACTCACGAATCACACAGAGAAAGGCACCAACCAAATCCCCCCAGCTCCCAGCCCTGAACCACCGGATACACTGTCTTGCACTACTCAAGACCCTTTCTTGAGCAATGCAAGTTTATTAATTGGTTCACCACTTCATCAATGGAAAGTGGACATATACCAGCCTTTGTAACCTGAACAGATTTACCAAACACTTCAGTCAAACTCACTGGTAAGGATAAACACTAGAATAAGTTTATTGATTACAAAAGAGAGGCAAAAAGTCAGCGTCGTTACCATAATAAAAGATAAGCACGCAGTCGAAATTCTTGACCTAGAGACTAGGCAGAACATAACTCAGGCATATCTGGTGGCCGTTGCTGAGTCACCAGGCAAGGTTGCGCAATTCCCTTGGGTATGGCCTTGTCCAAGTGAGTCACTGAATTACAACTCCCTTGCTGGACAGTGGCTGTTGAAGGTTGTTCCACACCCGCCCAGGCATTGATTACCTCCCTTGTTGTTGTCTCTGGGGATCTAATATCTGGGCAGTACCCTGACTCACAGCATATTTTAGTGACAACCATACACATAACTTCATATGCACTGATAAAATGCATATTTAGATAGGTCAGAGGTTCTCAAACTGTGGTCCGTGAGCTCCATTCTGGTAGTCTGCAGGTAGCCTCTAAGGTGCAAGCCTCAGCAGCCGCACACAAGCGAATGAAGGGCCACCCACCTAATTAGTGGAGCCGCGCAGGCATGGCTCCACTAATTAGGTGCCTGGACCCTGGAGAAGATGCACATGTAAGGTGAGGTGGTGGCCTTGGGGGGAATAGTGGGTAGGTGGAGGAGGCAGTGGTGTGAGAAGAGGGGGTGTGGGGAATTTAGGACGGGCAGGGCTGTGGCGGCCAGAGAAGGAGGCGACTTTCCCCAGCTCCAGGGCTGCGGCTGCCAGGGAGAGATGGCCCTCCTTCCTAGCCCCAGTTCGGGGGCTGCCATGGTGGGCAAGAGAGGGAGAGACCCCCCCCTCCTTCCCAGCCCCAGCTTGGGGGCTGCCACAGTGGGGGAGAGAGGGCACATCCATCACATTAGAAAGGTATGACTACTGATATTAAAACATGAGTTGTGTGCTTTTATTTGTAGAACAAAAATTATTAAGAGGATCCACTGAGACCCTCGGCAATTTTAAAAAAATTGGGGGAGGGGAGTTTGAGAACCACTGAGATCGGTTATGATCTGCTGAAGGCCATTATTCTTTCCCATGATACTGTATCACAGTCGTATACATACGATGACTATGGGGGTTACAGGGCCCTCCCCCAAGGTATAGAGTGTCACACTTACATTTTTGAAGCTTCTCTGCATCTTAAGCTCTGCTCACAACCTAATGTTCTAGTGGATTTAGACTAACCTAGATGAATGCATTTTGATTCTTGCTTTATTTCCAGGGGCTGCACCAGGTTGGAAGGTGGCAACTGATCTTTCACAAGACTGTTAGTGCCAAGACAAGGCCATGGAATTTCAATATCAGACTTGCTGTCTCTGTAAACACCCATAAGGTGATCACTACGTACACGGGACACTGCCCCTCAGCAGCTTGGTTTGCTAGGAGCCTTGCAATCCATGATTCCACTGCACAAAGACTAAAGAGGCAGAAACTTTGCAAGTCTGGGAACACACACGTTTTCCAAGAGCCACCTCGGTGCTGCAGTGTGTGATTGACTCCGACAGTGCCCTGCACGGCTCATTCAGAGCATGCAATAGAAATATAATGCACTGCAAGGTCAGTTGGTAACCCTGTGGGGTGAGCACCAATGCTCCAGCTGTCCAATACCATAATAAAGGGCACATTAAGATTGTGGTTGTGAATGACAGTGCCCATTACTCCAAATCTACTCGTAGCACCAGAGTAAATTGTTACTTGGATCAGTGAAACTCAAAACTGAAGATGACCTGAATTATGCTTAGTTCTAACGAGTTTTCCCCTGCTGAACTACTCTAGTAAGAGTGGCTTTCTTGAGCATTCATATGAACAGCCTACAGAAAAGCGTGTGTGTTAGAGGAGAATTTCTTTTCTTAACCACTTGCTGTCTCTCTCTCTACTGGGGTTTCCTGTTGTTCTAAGCATATTGATCTTGGACTCAAAACATTGTAGCACCTTGTGGGCTGGCTTTTCCCACTGCACTTCCTCCCTTTCTATTGGGCGAGAGCAAGTTAGGGGGGGTGGTGTGGGGCTATTTTTTTTTGTTTGTTTAACTTTCCTGTTGGGAATCAGTATTCACAGAAGGCTGCTGTAGGCACCAGGAAGGCTTTGATATGCCAGGATCCAGAAGGATACGTGTCCATTATAGTGAGGACATTGTTTTGAATTCAGTGGTTGCATGTGTTTGTCCCAGCAGACGAATGCAAAAGAAATAATTCTTGGAGGGGGCTTTCTGAGGGGGGTGGGGAGGGCGGGACGGCAGAGTGATGGCCCACAATTAGAAAAGTGTGAAATCACTGCCATTAATAGTTTAAAAGGAGCAAAACCTCAGAAGAATCAAATATATAAAACTACAGGGAAAAAGTGTACGGTAGCAGGCCGATCAGAATGGCCTAAATTTCAGAACTGACTAGTGATTTTTTTTTGGGTGTCTCAAGTTAGGCACCCAAAAAACCTTACTCGTCTAAAGGCTTCTAATTTCAGATAGCAGGTGCACAGCCCTTTGTGAGACTGGCCCTTTTACAGTGTCTCAAGTTGGGTACCAGAAACAGACACCCCCAAAATCACTAAGCGGTTTTGAAAATTTCGGCCAGTGACTTAATATAAAAAAATCACACTCAAGCAACCGTTTGTAAGTCTTTAGTCCATCTGCTCCGGCATCCTTCCTCTGGTGCAGGGGTAGGCAACCCATGGCACGCGTGTCAAAGGCGGCACGTGAGCTGATTTTCAGTGGCACTCACACTGCCTGGGTCCTGGCCACCGGTCCCGGGGGGCTCTGCATTTTAATTTAATTTTAAATGAAGCTTCTTAAACATTTTTAAAACCTTATTTACTTTACATATATAACTAAATTATTGTTGAATTATAGACTTATAAAAAGAGACCTTCTAAAAACGTTAAAATGTATGACTGGCAGGCGAAACCTTAAATCAGAGTGACTAAATGAAGACTCGACACAGCACTTCTGCAAGGTTGCTGACCCCTGCTCTGGTGGCAGCCAGTACTTGGATGCTTGTACTAATGACCTAGTCCTGTAAGAAAAATCCAGTTGCTGTCTGAGGGGTGACTATAGCCCCTCACAAACTAGTGGTTCTATGATCTCTTGTAACGTTTGCTGCTGCTGGCTGTATTTGAGCGTGTCTTGGGAGAACACACGTGCCAGGCTGTGGAACGTGTCCTAACACACCTTTCTAGTCGCTGCAGTGTGATTGGGTGATAATGAGAGCACAGCAGGTGCAGCAGAGACATGAACTAAATATAATCCAGGGAATTTTGGAGGGTGTGTGTATGTTTCTAAACGTTGTTTTTGTTTCTAGAAACTGTCATGGCACCAGTGGGCAGGACAAAGTGTCGTCATCTGCTTTATAGCGTTAACGAGCTTCCTCATTCCTCCAGTTGGTAATTATCGGATGTACCCAGCACAATGTACCAAGTGTCTCTCTTCTGATCCTTTCTCTTACAAGTTGGTTGCCCTCCACTTGACTAGCAGGGGCATAAACTGGTTGGTGAGTGAGTGGTGGGTTGTGTGTGATCTGAATTCTTTAAAATCTTACCTCACATAAATATATTTGGAGAGGTTCCCATGATTCTTTAACCCCAGACCTGCATATCCACTCCCTTCTTACTCCTTTGACTTACTCCCTATTGCAGTAATCAGTGTAAGATGTAGACTGGCCACTTCTGAACATCTTCCCCCATGCACAGCCCTTCCATTCCTTTTAAATGGCAGGAGAAGACCTTGACTGTTCTGATTCCCACCCTGCTCCATAAGGAAAGTAGTGGAAGACCCATGACTTGGTGTGTTTAAAAGAAGGCTGGACAAAGCTATAGGAAACATACTGCCGGGAACAGCCCATCGCTGGCAGGGGATGGACTAGATGTGACCACACGAGTCTCTTCCGTCTCTGATTCCTAGGGGCCAGGGGTGAAAATGGGTTTTGAACAGTGGTGCTCATCCCTCTCTCTGGTGATGGGGAGCTGGAGGAGCTAGACGGGGTGTTACACTACACCCCCCCCCCTGTCATTTTGTAAACGACGCTTGTAGCTATCTCGGGAATATTTTTAATTGTTAAATCTTTATCTAAAAGGATACACCGTGTGAGATTTATTCCCCACCTTCTATAATTGAGCATGTCTGGGTCTCTTTCCTCCCGCCTTTTGATTTGCCCTTGTCTTGTGAGTTTCACAGCCCTTCAGGGAAATCACCCATCAGGGTGTGCAACTTTATCACCTTGTGTCAATACTTGCTGTAAAAAACATTCCACCTCTGCTGCTACAAGAAGGCTGGGCGGGGGATGAGGAGTTTGGCTTTGTGTTCCTGCCCTGCCTTGACCTTGCTCTCTAATATTACAGCACTTGCTTCAGAGACCTGGGAGCAGGGGCGTATTTGAGTAGCTCTTCCAGCCCTGCTGGGATGGGGTAAAGAAAAGCAACCAATGAGTGTGAATTTTACAGTCCTCCTCACTCCTCTTTCCCGTCTGCTGAGCTGAGCAATGCTGCTGATTCTGCGTCTGCTCCCTTGAATCAACCTCTTCCCAGACAGAAGGGTTCACCTGCCTCATGATGGTGTCTAGCAGGTCCCAGCAACTGACAAAGAATGGGCCATTTCTGGACCTTCCAACCTCTGGCTTCTCTCTGCTGCTCAGAATCTCAGTCTATGACCTCTTCTTTTGCTGTCGTTGTTCCATTTCAAAATTATATGAAGAAAATAGGAAGGGCAGAAAATGTGACCCGAGTGTAAGGCTTCTGTTCAGCCAGCCCTCGAGGGATCCCTTTGGGACAGCTAGATCTCTGCGCATCAGAGAAAGCCTAAAGTCTTGGGTACTGCATTTCATGTGGCCTCTCTCCCATAGTGCATAGAGCAGCGGTTCTCAACCCGTGGGCCGCACGTGGCTCAATTAGCACATGGCTGTGGGCTGCGCAGGTCCGGGTTACCGGCTGCCTGACTGTTCAGCGCCACGGGGTCCGGGCTGCCGGGCAGGGCATGGTGGGGTCAGGGTCATGGGCCAGCCCCACGTGGCAAGGTCGGGGGCTGCTGGCCCAGCTGGCTCCATGTGGCGGGGTCGGCGTCGGGGCTGCTGCCCTGACACCCGGCCCCACTTTGTGGAGGGGTTGCTGCTGGGCCCTGCACAGCAGGGTCTGAGGTCCCTGCTGCTGGGCCCCCCACCCAGGGCTCCACTCCTGGCCCCACTTCGTGGAGGGGTCTCTGGGCGGGAGGCGCTGGGCATAGGGGTCTGTGGGGCGGAGTCGGGGGGCACACTGTGGTTCTCAACCTGAGGCCCAGGTGCGGCCCACAACAGTAAATAGGTTGAGAACCACTGGCATAGAGGATAGACAGGAGCCAACATGCACTACATCTTTGGTCAGTATCTTAAGAGACTCAGCAGTTCCCTGTTCCATCTTTGACTTCTCTTTCTCAGCAGCGATTGCTGTCATGTCTGTTCCGTATCAGACATCGGTTGATCTGATGTAGATGCCTCCAAGCAGCAGCGACCACCGCCCTTGCAGTTCAGCTCAGTGAGACCAGAGTGCAAAGGGATTATGTGTGGATACTTTTCTCTGTCTTCCCCACAAGCAAAGAGAGAAAACTCTGGCCAAGATTGTGCTCCCCTTCTCCCCGTCACTTCCGAGGTGGGAGAAACCTTCTCCTTGCTAGACTTTGCAGAGTCCCTCCAGGTAGTCTGGCTGGAAAGGCAATGTGGTGCTTATAAATTTGGTTTCAAGTTAGACTCTGAGTTAAGGCTGTTGTATTTTCAGAAGCTGGTTTTCTTCTTAAGTCTATCACAGCTCGATTTGGGGGGACGGGAATTAGTGGCTCGCTTCTCAGCATGCAGCCTGACTTGTTTCCTTCCTTGGCAAGGAGTAGCTCTTTACAGTATGTTCCCTCATCCCTCCCTTAAGGAAGCCTCCCAGTTTAATTAGAGTCATCAAGGAGGCAGCCTCTGTCTCATTCTTCCCACCCAGCAGGTATACCAGTAGGATTCCTTGAATGTTAAAAGGAGAATTCATTTAATCTGTGAGTGAGGAAAACTCTCTGTGCTCTTGGAGGCTTTTAAAACATCCAGAATCACTGTGGTGAACGGTGTATTTTATATGGCATGCAGTGCCTTCCTGAACACAATAGGAGCTTCCCTCACTGGGGCTATTGCAGCTGCTTGGGCAGAAAGTCTGAGTGGGTGGATGGGTAGGGAGGAGATTCGGGAATGGAACTGCATAGAGCTAGTCACACCCGTCTCAAATGCAGTAACTAATAATAAAGGAGGGGTTTCTAATTGTACAGGTGCAGCCTGCATGGGCAGTGTTACGGGTTTCGTATGAGGGCTATTTCGCTGTAATGATTGCAGGACAATTGTCTTATCCGTTCTGATTTGGCGAGTGTGAGAGGCGCAGGAAAGGCAGCCTGGTTGCTGGAAATGTGCATCTTGGTTCTGCCAGTCCAGAGACCCATCCTAGGTTGCCCATTGTGGTGGGGAAATGGAAGGCAGAGATTCTTGTTTTCCCTGCTTTGGAGAGAAACCTTTAGTCTCGCTAGTAAGGAATGTCTTCGTCTATCTTCCTAGTTCAGTAGTTGCCCTGTGGAAGTGTGTGCTGGGGTTCTGAGCTGTGGCCGTGCAAAAAGCCCCCCTCAAAAGGCCGCAAAAAGACAAGCTCCATTTGTTTGCTGCCAGCAAGTAGATCTCCATGGAGACACCCCAATCTGGGTTGGGGGCAGGTAGAATGTTTTTCAGGGAAATGACTTGGCTCTGTTTGGAGCATGATGGGCTTGGTCAGAGCCCCTTCCTAGGTGTATGTCCTCACCGCCTGTCAATATCCCAGGCATGTTGCTTCCATCATCTTCACTAACTATTTTTGGCTTTTCTCTGTGAGAGTGGAAGCAAAGTAAATAGGGAAAAGCTTGATTGCATTAGATGACAATTGCTCAGAACAGAGGCTGGACAGTCTGGTGAGATTTCCCTTCGTGATCTGGACCAACATGATTTACAGGTACACAGGAATCTCACCTGACAAGTGTCATTTCCAGTTGAGAGTCATGCTGGGTGGACTGGACAGCAGAAGCATGAGCCACTCCCGCAGTATTTGGAATGTCTGTGGGTTAAATAAAACAGCTCTTGTCTGACTAGTGTCTGCAGCCTTCTTCCGAACCACAGCTTCCCTTCCTCAAAAAAGAACCTCGCTTCCACTTACCGAAGCCGGGCCCAAGTGCAGGCCTCTCTTGTTTGTCAGCTTCACTGAACTGTTGTATTTTTTCCCTTGTAAGGATTTATCCTGCTGCTGCTGCTGATCAGCACTGTATCCTTTTGGTACAGAGGTGCTGTTTGCTCTCGAAGCATTTCTCCCCCGGAGAGATCTGTGCCGCCCTCTGCAGCTATGAATGGCCTGATGACGCTTCCAAAATTGTAAATATCAAGGAAGGAAGGAGATGCATCTCCTGCTTCTAGTGCTTTGCTGTTGTTGATCCTGGTTGTCCTCTGATCACAAACCTTTAGTACCCAGGTTCCTGATCTATTCCCCTGCAAGCTGATACTAAGAACCATTTGAACTGTGCAGTATCCAGTTTCCCTTCTCCTTCCTGCTAGCCCTGGTTCTGAGGTCTGGGGGTTCTTTGGAACTCTGATGGTCCCCCCGCCATTACAATCATTCCTCTTCTTTTTGCTCAGCATCCCAGGGTACAATTCCCTCTGGAGCCTAGCACTGCTAAATCATCTAAAGCAGTGGTTCTCAACATTATTTGACCGGGCCCCCATTTTTGTGTCTGAAGGCAGAGCAGAGAGCAGCAGCAGCTGCTGGCTGGGTGCCCAGCTCTGAAGGCGGCACCATGCCAGCACAGCTCAGAAGTAAGGGTGGCAATGTGAAAAGTGATATTCGCCAAGATCACTTTTCACAGCAGACTTAGCTCCCCATTGCCACCTACTTCTGCGCTGCTGGAGAGGAGGAGAGCCCCAGGATTAAGGGTGGAGAGGAGGAGAGCCCCAGGATTAGGGGTGGAGAGGAGGAGGGCTCCGGCTCTCCCCTTTATCTCCACCTCATGGGTGTGCATGGCCCTGCTGCAGGAGTCCCAGCCAGCTGGGGCTGACAGCCAGAGCTCTTAACAAAAAACAAAACAGACAAACAAACAAATCACAGCTCCTGCCTCCCTTGACACATTCCTGGGCCTCCCTTGGGAGGCCTGTCCCATAGTTTGAGAACCACTGAATAAAGAAATCACTTGACTCCCTTTGCCACTTAGGCAATGTGTATTGTCTGCTCAGTGTTTTCCACTGCCTCATACAATCAGAATGGCATTGGGAGGAAAATGTTCCTTCTGTTTGGACTGCAGGGAAGACTGTTATTTTTGGTGGATTTAACACACTTTTTGCAAGGTCTTTCTGTCTGGACTAAGGTGAACAAATAGCAAGTGTGAAAAATCAGATCAGGGAGTGTGTGTGTGGCAGGGAGGTGGGGTGGGAGAATAGGCGCCTGTATAAGACAAAGCCCCAAATATTGGGACTGCCCCTATAAAATCAGGGCATCTGGTCACCCTAGTCTGGCCAAGCAAATGGGAGCTTTCTCTTTTACTCACACACCTCACCTTTTCTTCCACCTTGGCATGGGCTCTGCAGACACCTTGATAAATGGACTCAGGTTTTGCTGTAGGTTCTTACAGATCTTGGTGTCCTTTGTTTAGAAACTGGGGTTGGTTTCGTTTTTGCTTTTTAAATTTCCTACAGCAGTGCTTGTTGGTGACTCCCCCAATTAGTGTGGCAAGGGATTGTGGACTAGGGATTAGAGAAGGGCTCTATCAAGAGGCCTCTGTTCTATGCCCAGTTATTCTGATTTGCTGTATAGTCTTTAGTTAGTAATTTATGTATGGCTCTGTGCCTCAGTTTCCCACCTGTAAGATGGGGATAATACCTGCCTCAAAACAGGGCTGTGCAGCTTGTTAAGAACTCTTTGAGAGTCTTGAATGAAAGACCGATAGAAGCACGAAATATTATTTGTGTCTTCTAAGGCAAAAATATGCAAGGGAAACCTTCATGGGGGATTATTTTTTCCCCTCTGAGGAAGTGAAAGAACAGAACACAAGCACGGGCCCTTTCAGAAGGTTTTTCATTTTAATTGCAAATCCGACAAATGGTGGACCCCTCAGTGAACGTAGCCCTTTACAGAACTGCCACCCCTGGCGCCTCAAAGGGAGGTTAACAGGGTTGTGCACTTTTTTTTCTCTTCTTTCTGATGTGTAAAGAAGGCCTAGAAAAATATGCATGCAAGGTCTGGTCTTCCCCTTATTTTGCATGAGGACTCACTGGAGATCTGTGACATGGATTGGGAGCGCTCCCAGTGCCCTGCATTGAGGAGCACAGACGGGGGACTAAGATCCTGTACCCTCCACCTTCCCCCAGTGTTTACGTTTTACATGGGTGTTCATTTTAAAAGCTGCTTATTTTTATTATCTGAATCAAAACCACTTCCCTCTCAATCAGGCTTCGCGTCTAATGGCGTTGCCTTCCTACTTTACTGCTGAGCTCGAGGAGACTTGCTTTTTCTTCTTTTTTACATACGAAATGCAAAAAAGAAGTTTCTAAAAAACCCGCAAACCTTCCAGACCCCCTTTAAGTTAGAAACGTGCACAAAAAGAGGCACGAGCACAATTTCTCACCCTCTCCCCTTTGTTTGCCGGTCCTTTGAAAACTCTTTTGTTTTGTTTTTGCTCAAAAATCTCCGATCACCCGTGACCCTTTATATTTTAATATTTCTTTGTGTACTGTGCATCTCAGCGGATCCTGCCCCAAGGAGCATCTGTGTTTGTACAGGGCCTTGCGTGCTTACACGGCTCTAAATATTTATTAAAGCGAAACCTGTCAGAGGCCATCAAAGGCCTAATCTATATTTTTTTCTGTTACGCAACCTCCTGTTACCATGCTGTGCCGCTTAATATAGCGGGACTGGAATTTTACTGACTGTTCGGTGACCATTAGCACACATTTCACTGTCACAAAATAATACTCTGTCCTAGGCTGTGCAAGCGACTGCACAGCTGTAGCGCTTCTCTGTATGTCACCTGCTTTGCAGGTGCAACCTGAAATGTCCTACAGGTTTGGCATCTAAACGACATGAGAAGGGATAAACCGCAGCCTAGACCTAACCACCAGGAGAGAATCCTTCTGTACTTCTCCTTATGGTCTGTTTGCTGCTGAGGTTCCTCTTTGCTGTAATCAGGAATCCTGATGTTCCAAAGTGAGGTGGAAGCAGCATTGTATCCTGCTTAATATTTAAACAAACCTTGATTAAATCTTGCACCCGCCCTTCCCTAACAGCTGACTTGAAACAGTTGATTGTTGTAATTTCGGAAGCTGCATTGTGGCTTCTCCAAGGCTAGGAAAATGCGGTTTGTCCGGTGATCTGAATGACCAAAACTGCAGCCACACGGGAAAGTTTAAAGGCGCATTTGAAGATGCCGCTGGCATATTAGAAGGTTCTGTCCTGCACCCTGGAATGGAACCTTGAAGCAGCATTGCTAGGGATGGCAACGCTGTTCATTTAGGCCAACCTCCTTGCACACACAAGGTGCTCCGTGCATCCCTCCATTCTAACCCCACGAGCTCCCTTCTATTGCAGGGGCTCAGTGCTACCCTCGCCCTCCTTTCAGGGGCTCTGTGTGCCCCTCATTCTCCCACCATGCCAGGAACTCTGCATACGTATGCTAGGAGTTTATGTGCTTCTCTTCCCTTGGCTCCAGAATCCTGTGCCCCATTACTTCCTTCCCCCACCCTGATTGTGTCTCTTCTGTCAGGGAGACACAAGGTATTTGCATTGTTGACAGGTTACATTCTGTTGGGCGAAGAGGCAGAGATGAATTAGAGGTATTAACTGGAAGGTGTTAACAGATGCTACCAACCAGTCCCTTAATCTAAAGACCATTGGGGCTTGAAGTTGTGGCTCAGCTAACCGGATGGTGGGGGTTCTGCGTGTTCCCCAAAATCAGTGGGGTCGTGACCACTCCCAGGAACATTGCAGCCAATCAGTTCCGACTTTCAGGGAGTATTCGAAAGCTGTCACTTTGCATACGAGCGCAACCAAAAAAAGAAAAGAAAAGAAACCCATGAGAGATTCTCATGGAAGCACTGACTCTAACCACCAGCGTTCGCAGCTTCAAGGAACCCCATCTCTTTGTGGTGTTTAGCATCAGGCAGCTGTAAGGGACTCGGGCCACTACCTGCCACTGAGGTTCAGTGCCTATAAAGGGTGCAGGATCAGACCCATAAGGGTTACAACACCCTAAACCTTGTCAAGTCGGGTGCTTTTGAGGTCTGCATCATTCTGGAGTGGAAGAGCACAGTCAGAGCTGCAACGGAATTGCTCCTAGTGTGACTGACATGTCTCTCCCTTGTTCACTGTGTCTCTACAGCTGGTCAGCGAGAAGGTTGGTGGAGCTGAAGGGACCAAGCTTGATGATGACTTCAAAGAAATGGAAAAGGTGAGTAGGGTAACAGATGGCCCTGTGTGCCTCTCCGCGCGTTTCCGAGGTGGGTACTGATTGGATTACACTGCTGTTGGATCATCTTCTCCCTGCAGAAAGTGGACGTTACCAGCAAGGCGGTCACAGAAGTATTAACCAGAACTACAGAATACCTGCAACCCAACCCAGGTAAGCGCCCACAGCCAGCCCTGCTCTGCCAGCATCCTGCAAGTACTCCTCCCATTGCACGAGGGGAGAGAGGCCGTTTCATGCAGAGAGTGGGGAAAGCTCAGAAACGCCAGCCAGCCTCCTTGGCTTTGGGGTGGCCCCTTCCCAGCGGGCTACTGGGTTACAAGCATTGCTGCCCTCTACTGGAAATATGCTGACCTGGCTTTTGTGACAGCCATGTCCTCCCCTTCCCTGAGCTCATTCAGGCTTTGGGGCCCGTGTGAACCAGAGTTTAAATTTTGATCATCTCTGGACTGTTACAGCCGGTGCTTGTCAATTATGCCCCGTCCACCCTCCACTCATTCAACAGAAGCCTACGTCCTTGTGACGTTTTCTCTGAGCCCAGAACATCAGATTGACTGACTGACAAATAGTCACCGGTGTCCTTTGGGTTCGAGATGCAGCAGACGGGCTACTGGCTCGGAGGTGTTTAGGAATGGAGTTGTCTCCTGTGAGGTGGGAGGCGAGTATGTCACGGTCATTCCTGGAGCCTGACTGCCTTCCTGCTAGGGTCCAGTCAGTCTCATTGACTCCAGCACACTAGGGTTTAACTAGAATGGCAAGAGGGCTGGTGAACTTCTCTTTAGACCTTGCTGGCGAGCTCTGAACTACTTTCTGCGTGCTGTCTTGGCAGGGGCCATTCTTTAGAGCCAGTGATATTTCTGGGAGGCTAAGACAATAAGCTTTCTTGGCCAGTGGAGTAACTTAAAAAAAAAAAAAAAAAAAAGCTGGCAAACAGTCACTGCTTGCTGGCAAGTCCACTAATTGCAAACACAGATGGGGCTGTCTCTTTGTGCCAGCTTCCAGAGCCAAGCTAACGATGCTCAACACCATGTCGAAGATCCGCGGGCAGGTGAAAAACCCCGGCTATCCGCAGTCGGAAGGGCTCCTGGGGGAGAGCATGATCCGGTATGGAAAGGAGCTGGGCGACGAATCCAATTTCGGTGAGTGCTCCCTGACGTGTTCCCTTGGGCCAGCCAGCCCCTAAGGGGGGTGATAGGACGTAAATTCCTGTTCCTGGCTTTCCTTAAATCTTACTGTAAATCACTGACCTGTTCGCGTGAGTCAAGTGGAGGGAGAAAAGGAAACCGACCTTTCCTAATATGCAGATAGGGAAATGACATTTCACTGGGGTCGGGAGTGGGATTAGGGCTTGGCAAAAGCTCCTCTTAAAGAAGTGGTGTATGCAAACTGAGCTCCTGATATGCCTGGCTGGACCCTTAACCCTGCCCCCAGCCATCTTTCTGCTACTTTAATCTGCTTTTCAAGTGTCTTTTAAAGTCCTAGCCACTGCCTCTAGTGACCCAAACAAGCCCTTGGTCAGTGTTGGTGGAGTGGCTGCATCTACAGAAAAGTGAGCTGGAGTCGCAGCCGACAGTTCTATGGATGATCTGAGGTTCGGCCCTGACCTTGCACGGAGTTGAGCACCCTCTGCTCCCAACACCTCATGGGAAGTGCTCAGCGCCGTGCAGGATCAGACCAAGTTTGTATTTCTAGGGCTCCCAGGTGCGCTGGATGTGTCAGAAATGAGCATAGAATCCTTATTAATAGTACTGATGTAACTCACTGTAGCCACTTCTGCAGCTCCCACCGTTGCAATGAGTGTCTTGCGTTCAGTCACAATCCTCTCCACACTCCTACAAACACTATCCCCATTTTACAAGAGGGGCACAGAGCATTTAACTGACTTGCCCAGGGTTAGGCAGGGAGCCTGGCAGAGCAGGGACTAGAACCCAGAACTTCGAAGTCCCAGGCAACTGCCTCATCTGCTAAACCACCTTTGGTTTTTAAAACCTCTGGGAGAACCCTGCATCTAGGAGAAACCACCTTCCGACTCAAACTGAGCAAATTTGACATGGAAAGTAGCAAGGGAAGAGATCAAGAGCCTCATCATGCAATTTTAACTGAAACTGGACTCTGAGGGGACCACAGCCAAAAATCTTCCCGTGTGGCACTGCCTCATTCCCATGAAACAAACCACGTGTGACTTATGGGGATGTGGGAGTGGAGAAATGAAGCCATTTGATGACAGCAGTATTAATCCACCAAAACATGCAGCTTTCCCATGTGGCTGGATTCGGGACAGCTTACAGCTGTGTGATCACATCATAATGTGGGGCGGAACGTTCCCTGATCTGGGAGACCTGGCTAGCTTTCTCCTTGGCTGGAGGAGACATTGCTGCAATGCAGGATCTGAAAAGTAGTAGGGGGAAATAAGTTTTAAGAGGACCCTACAAAACATGGCTACCTTAAACAGCCTCTCCTTTATAGGAACACCCTCAGGCTTAAAACTGTATGTTTTAATAACGCAGCCTTCCCTGTGTTGTGGTATCTCGGGTTATTAACACTGAAAGAACTTTTTAAAAATTGACTTTTTGCACAGTTTTTGTTTTCACTGGAGCAGTGAAAATAGATTCACTTTGTTTATTGTAAATTTCACTTTCACATTCTCTTGCCCCAGCCCAATGCTGAAATGCTTGGGTTGCAAACGCTGCAGGAGATACTTTATTAATTCATCATTGTTTCCATTGGAATTTAAAAAAATAAATCACAGAAGCATTTCTGTTCATCTTACATTATTAGCTGTCAGACTTTAGACACCCTGGCAGGGGAAGGGCCATAGGAAAAACTGAAAATAGAAGGGTTTTGTGCAAACATATTTTTCTTCATTTTTCATTCATGCTTAGATAGTTAACTCAGATCTATTACTGTTAGGTTCAATTTACACCCACAATTAAAGATCCTAAAAATATCTTGGGTTGCTGCCAACATCTGGGGAAGTTTTATTTAAAAAATGGATCAAAATGGCCTGAGATTAATCCTAAGACTTAACTGGGTCCACTATAGCATTTTCCCTTTCTGTAGCACCTTGCATCAGAGAGTTCCAACCATTTTCTATAGACACTCCTTCAGGTGAGGAACATGGGGCACAGAAAAGTGAAATGAGTTGCCAGAGATCACATAATCTGTCTCAGAACTGGAAATGGAAGCTAGGAATCCCAATTCCACACCACCTGCTCTAACCACTCATGCTCCCTGCCTGCCATGCTATTCCAGTTGATCCCAATGAGAACTTGTGGGTGTCTGATACATGACTGGGGCTTGTGCATGCTGAGTGTTTCAGCAGAGCGGCTCTGCATGCAGCTGCCACAGACTCCGGCTTTAACTGCCTGGCTCTTTTTTTCCTCTATCACCCTCTCTCTTTTTCCTCTCTTCTCTCACGTGAAGGTGACGCACTTCTTGATGCTGGTGAAGCTATGAAACGATTGGCTGAAGTGAAAGACTCGCTGGATATTGAAGTCAAACAGAACTTTATCGATCCTCTCCAGAACCTGTGCGACAAAGACCTGAAAGAGATCCAGGTAACTCAGAAGATTTTTCTCCTTTTCCCCCTTCTCTTTCACACTCTGGCCTCTTCAGGTTTTTAGCACCTGCTCTAATGACCAGTATCGCTGCAGAAGCCGAAGTAGTCTGCGCAGCATCTGGTTTCGTTACCCTGCGTTTTGCATGCTTTCTCCGTGTTTCCCTTGGCTCCACTAGCATTTTCTTCTGGTGTGTTTAACATCCCCTGCCACCGCCGCTGCTGTTCCTTAACCAGCCCATGACGGGGGGGGGGGGGGGGTGTGTTTCTTGCAACAGTTTCCAGATTTATTCACTCGCGCTAAGCTACCTTCATAATGTAGTTTAGATTTCCCGACTTACGTTGTGTAGCTGCAGGTACTTAGATCGTTTGCATTATGGATTCCTGAGACTGACAAACGGGGACGTTGCCTTGGGTGCATTGATCAGCTTTCAGTTCCAGCGTCCCAATATCCTGAAACGTAGATCTAGGGCTGCGTGTCTCTTTCTTGCTCACCTACGTCTCATGAGAAGCCCAGAAACAACCCCACAAGGCTGCTGTATCATAGCAGCTGTCCCTGCTGAGGAGGTCTGCTCACAGCTAGCCAGCACCTTCCTCACATTCACGAGACAAGGCTCTTGAACGTCACAAGGTTTTGCAGTGGGAACCGTTGAAACCTATATCAAACCAGTTAAAACCTACTGAGAACAGGTTCTCGCTTACAATGTGACCTATATGAACTGACTCCCGAACTAGCAATGTAACACAGATTTACTGAGCACCATAAGCTTGTTAGGTGCCAGACAGACGTGAGCCCCGTCTGCTTTCAGTCTCAGAAGAGATGTTTTAAGCCCAGGGCTTATAACCAAAGTGTTGCGTCTAAAGACTCTTGACTGCCCAGCGGCGAACCGAAGGCAAGGGCCCAGCTGTGTAGTTCTCCTTTCAAAGTGATTTATGGCAAGCAGACCCATGCTGAACTGCGGCAGTTTGGTTCCCCTCCAGTTTAGGAACAGAAGGGGGAGGAAAATGTACCATCTTGCCAACTTCTTTATGGCTGTTTCCAAACAATGAAAAAGAAACCATAGTCACAGCAATCATAAATCCTCTGCTGAACTGGATTCAAGTAGTTCCCTCATCCCCCGCACTGCTCTTCATTCCTGACCAGCATTCCCTGCGGAGCATTGCGCACTGGGCCCTGTAGTCTGCGGGGAGCCTGTCTGAAGGTGATGCCAGCAATTGCCTAGTCTGGGTGGTGGGAGGCTGGGTGGTTTGGTTTTTGCTGTGTTCATTGGGAAAAGTTTGGGTGCCCCGGCCCGTGGTTTTAGTTTAACCGCTCATAACCCTTCTCTCCCAAGCATCATCTTAAGAAGCTGGAGGGCAGGCGCCTGGACTTTGACTACAAGAAAAAACGTCAGGGGAAGATCCCGGACGAGGAGCTCCGCCAGGCCCTGGAGAAATTTGAAGAGTCCAAGGAAATAGCGGAGACTAGTATGCACAACCTTCTGGAGACTGACGTGAGTGTCCCCTAGAGGTCACTGCTCGCTTTGCTCGTCTGTGCGCTGCTGGGATGCTGCCTGAGCTGCAGCACTCCTGTATGTGTGTCTGGGGCAGCAGGGGGCGGTGTGCTTTTATTGGGGGGCAGGTGAGAGTGTCTGGTGCTTTGATGCTCGTAAAAAATGACACCGAATCCCCTGTCATGCCTCTGCCAATGGGCCCCTGTTGTGATCCTGCACCCCCTCCCCCTGTTATTTCCATCATTCCCCCCACACACACCCAGAACAGCTTTGCAAATGCCCTTCAGTCCTGACCCCGTAGCCCCCTCCCTGCTGATGCAGTCCAGGGCTGAGACTGATAATTATATGAATGAGGCAGTGTGGAGACTCTTCTGTGAACATGTGTTTGGTCAGGACATGGCTGACACAGCTCATTCAGTCATGATGCAGAATGTCAGCTAAACCCGTGTCCTTCGAGGTGCCAAGCTACCGGCCGCTGTCTCGCTGAGCCTTAGCGAATGACTGAATTTAAAGGTCCCTAATTCTAAGACTTCTCGCTGCATGTAAATTTCAAGCTGCTTTTTGCATGTTTCCCAGTGTGCTTAAGGCCCCAGTGGAGCAGTAGAAGCCTCCCGTAGTAGCGTATGAAAGCCACCCATGGTGTGAAAGCCACTCATCGCAGTTTATGACCCTTTCAGATTGAGCAAGTGAGCCAACTCTCAGCCCTGGTGGATGCCCAGGTAGATTACCACAGACAAGCTGTGCAGATCCTGGATGAGCTCGCGGAGAAACTCAAACGCAGGTGAGGCTTCCTAGGGCCGCTGCGGCTCCTGCAGGAGGAGAGAAGCATGGTGGAAACTGTAACTTGGGAGCTTGGAGCCAGATATTTTCTGGCCCCTTCCTCCACGGTTTATTCCCTGGCAGTAGAAGCTGTAGGAGCCTTTGAGGGTAGCTTTATCAGTGCATCTTTAAACTTTCATAGTGAGTGATTTGTGTCTGCATGAACGATTTTCTACAAAAGGTACTTTCTGGCATCTGCTGTGAACCCTCTCTGCATACTCCGTGGGTTAAATAGTTTCTTGCTGCTTTTGGCCATCTGTGGATCCAAATATAAATACTCCCAATGAAATAGAAGGTGCAAGTTGATTCCTTCTTCAGCTGGGGAGGGTAGGGAGGAAGGCTGGGGAGCAGAGCAGAGCGCACACCAAATCCTGTATTAATGTCAACCATTGCAGCTCCTAAGAGGCCGCTGGTGTTGGATGTAGGAGTTGTGGGCAGAATGCTATTGGCATTTCTGATCTGATTCTGTTTCGACTCAGTAGACCCTGCCTCCTCCACTGATGAACATGCTAATACCTTTGAATTAGCCCCCTCTGGCTTCCCTTGCCATCGGACTGTCTGGCTCCGTGTCTGATTTATTACAGTAGCATCCAAAGGCCCTAATCTGGATCAGGGCCCCATTGTGCTACGTGCTGGCCCACGTGGTTGGACAAGGTCTCTGCCCTAAAGACCTTGCGATCTATTTAAAGAAGGGACGCGAGCAGGCGGCAGAAAGGAGGGTAACAGTAATAACAGGGTGGGGACAGCCACTAAAATAAAGCACAGTTCCGCAAAGCAGAGATGATGGATCTCGGTAATTCCTTATTTTTCAGCAAGCTCTTGCCCTATTCTCCGTATACATCTTGGTAAACTGTGCTGGAAACATACGACTTCCATATGTCCCCTAGAATGGTTTAGCTGGAACCCTGGCGCACACTCCTGTAAATGGAATACAGATTAGTGTCTGGTGTGGAGGAGCAGGAGGAAATGCTTTCCCCAAGTGACTCTGCACCGGGGCTCGGAGGCGGCCTGGGCTGGGCTGTGGAATCTTGACTGCGCCTGTTGGAAGCCAGAGGCTCTAGGATTAATATCAGCCAGCCATAAGGATCCTCGGACAGGGAGCTAATTCTGCAATCCGCCTGCTGTTACCAGCTTTTTCCTTTAACCCTCATGTAGCTTTATTCACACTCCAGTCACATGTACCTCCTCTTCAAACGAGGTGTTAAGATTCTGTCCCTGTGTGGTGTTGAAATGTGTTTGGATTCCTAGGCATACTTGTTAGGCTGCTCTGCTGGAGGGACTGAGTCACAGAGAGACTGAAAGAACTAAGTACATGTAGTTTTGTCACACTAGGAGGCAGTGTGGTCTAGTGGTTAGAGCCCCCAGACACCATCTCAGGAGACCTGGGTCCTATTCCTGGCTCTGCCGCCACCATGCTGCATTATCTTGGGCAAGGTCCCCCTGTGTCTTCCCCCCCGTGCCTCAGTTTCCCCATCTGTAGAACAGAGGTAATGATACTGACCTCCTTTATAAAGCACTTGGAGATCTGCAGATAGAATGTGCAAGATAAGAGCTGGGGGCTTGTGTTGAGCTGCCTGCTAGGGTATCTTCCCCTAGCCATGTTCCCCAGATATCCTGCAAAGTAGTGTGGCTATTCTACCTTGTGTTTTGAGCTCCTCCTTCATGCATGAGAATTGACGTGCGCCAAGTAGTCTCTGGTTTAAATTAATATGGGCCGGAGTTGGGAGTATCCTGGAAAGTTAGAGAATGCAAACTACTGCAACAGTGGCCTCTGCTGGCCAAACAGTAATAATGCTCTGAAAGAAGATTTCCTTTAAAGCAAGAGTGGTGGGAATTTGCCCTCGCTGCCTGAGAGAGGTAACTGGGGAACCTTATCTAGGGGGAATGGTGGGGGAAAAAACCAGTCAGTTTTTTGGGACTCCATTGACAGATTTCATGCTGGTCACTCTGGGGAACTGGATTCCACAACCAAGCTGGTCTGCCCAGGTGAGGCTGAGGTAGGAGCAAGGCAGAGGGGAGAGAACTGAATTCCGTGCAACTCATCTAGACGCTCTTCCCCCAGCCAGTACACAGACTCTTTGTGGTTAGAAGAGACCTGCACACAAACCTCAGCCTCTCAGAACCCTTCGCTGTATCTGCTTGGGTGGAGAAGGTGGCTCTGTAACCTCTTCCCAAAGGGAGGGACCAGTCTCTCTGACAGTGATCCCACACATGGTATCCCCCAAAAGTGTGCGGGATATGGAGTCTCATGAGTTTAACTTTCGTCCCTGTTGCAAAATGACTGATGCCTCCTTCTACCCCAGGGGTTCTCAGACTGGGGGTCGGGACCCCTCAGGGGGTTGTGAGGTTATTACATGGGTGGTCGCAAGCTATCAGCTTCCACCCCAAACCCTGCTTTGCCTCCAGCATTTATAATGGTGTTAAATATATTAAGTGTTTGTTTTTCATTTATAAGGGAGGGTCGCACTCAGAGGCTTGGTACGTGAAAGGGGTCACCAGTGCAAAATCTGAGAACCACTGTTCTGCCCCGTCTCTTCCAATAAATCTCTCCTGGGATGGGACCTTTTCCTTCTCAGTATGAAATTCTGCAGCATGGTTCAACCCCTTTATTCCTTATGGAACTGCTAAATCAGGTGCTCGATGATATCAGTGTCTGAAGGATTGATTCCTAATGCCTTGTTTTTTGAGCTACTGCCGTACCTCTTGACCTGCCATGGCTGAGGAGTGGGTGACACAAGAAGACCGTTAGAGCTTCATGTGTTAATTTCTGTGGCGTGAGCGATGTTGTCGAACCTCCCAGGATCTGTGTAGGATGTAGCCAAACCTGGGTCTGAAATAGTGATAGTCACAGTCTGACTCTTCCGTCTGCGTGGGCACAACTGTGTTAGGGGATATCCAGCTTTCATCCCACCGGTCCAGAGGGTGATGTGTGAATGGGACAGGAGAGATGATTGTGTTAACCTCAGCAGTGTGCTAGGTGAGATGGTAAGGTCCCTGCTCTGAAGAGTTTATCATACAAGGTGGGGTCCTAATGGGGTATTTCCTTTGAAATCCGGTGAGGGCATCCCAGTCTCTGCCAAGGCCCCTTACTATAGTTGAGGCCTGAGCCAGTTCCCACTGACCAATGGAAACACGGCTAGGGGAGCAGGATGAGTTGGCTGTTGCAGCTCGAGTCTCTCGCCGTGCGCAGACGCAGCTTCGCTCTAACTTCACCCTGTCTCCGTTGCCTCCTCAGAATGAAGGAGGCCTCTTCACGCCCCAAGCGGGAGTACAAACCCAAACCCAGAGAGACGTACGATTTTGGAGATGCCGACCAATCCAACGGAGGCTTTTCTTGCAACCCCACCCCCAAAGTCTCAGGTAAAGATGTCACGGGTGCGCTGTAGGCACTGGCATAGCAAGCAGCACTGGGAATGGAGGGGATTCACTCTCTCAGAGGAGACGAGACTGTTCCTGTGCCGGACATGCCGCAGACGGCCCAGGAGGTGGCAGAAATGTTTAGAAGCGGGGGCCCTTTGCTGTCATGGCCCACACATCCTCCCTATTCTTGGCTTTGGCACTGGTGCCAGTGGGACCATTTTCAGCCGGGGCTGGCTGGCTGGCTGCCTCTTTGTTCTGACTCTGGAGCGGCCCACCTCACTTAGACCTGTGGTGTCATCTAATCGTGGTCTCGGAGTGGTGGCTAGGAGAAATCGTGTGTGTCGTCCGTCCCGTCCCCCCCCCCCCGCGCACACTCCAGCCCCCGTAATTGACCTAACTCAGGATGTAGGATACCATATCCCTCCCCACTAACAGACCCCTTCCTTTTGGGCTGTACCAAGGGATTCTTTTTTTATAGATTGGTTTTAAGCATGTCTCTTTTTATTTGGAAGCAGCTTCCTCCTCTTTTCGATCCGACAAGCCATCCCGGACCCCCAGCAGGAGTATTTGTGAGTTCCCTCCCCACACACGCTGCATGCAGTGTGACCTCCCTCTCTCTCTCTGTCTCCTCGCTCCTGCTCTCACATAAGCTGCCATTTCAAGCCACTAACACTTTGTCCACCAGATAACTCCTCCTGGTTTTAGTCTGCCCGCTAAAAACCTTTGAACTAATTCTGCCCTTGCTGACTCCTGCGCAGCCAATTGACGTGGGTTGTAACCGAAGGAAGGATTTGGGCCCTTGTCTATTTCATTTTTATGGACAAAATGCCTGGAGTTCCCCGCCACACCTGGATGCAATGGAAGGAAAGATTTATTTTGTGGCCTTTCTTTCCTCTCCTCCTCCGCCAGCGCGCTCACCCCATTTTGTCCATAGAAATTTTTCTGGCCACAAAGGAAATCTTACATACGTGTTTGAAAACAAGTTGCTGTTCCATATGACCCATCCAGCAAATACGCTGTCTCCTTCTTTCACTCCTCCTGGAACTGTCGCAGTCACGCCAACGCAGCCAGAGGCCGGTTAGAAAGCAAGGAGCACTTGGGCATGCCGGGAAAGTTTTGTAGGATAAAGGAGAAGTGTGGGGGACTCAGCGTGGATCTGTTGCGGGGTTTCTGCAGTTACTTTTCTGGGTGATGGGAGGTCCAGGCAGAAAGTGGTGATATTGAGCAAGAGACAGAACAGGGAGAAGATCAGGTCTTGCATTTCCCTTTGGGGAGGGGAAGGGTCATGCAGATCGGTTTGGGGAGGTGCTGGAGTGGTTCTGGAACTTGGGCACACAGTTCAGACAGGAGAGTAGGGATGGGAGTGCCTCTGCTTTCGGAAGGGGTGGGCTGGGATACTGGGGGGAAAAATGAGGGGGCCGCCATTGAAATGCTGATTAGGAGTAGCTTTGCATGAGGGTTGTCAGTCCAGAGCCCTGTGTTGGGGAGGAGAGGACAGGGTACTGAGCACTCAGGAAGGGACTGTGTTGCGTGGCCTGACCCATGCTGTTTGCTTCAGTGCGTGGGGCTGAGCTGTGTTGCCCCCGTGTTTTGCCCGTGGGAAACCTTTGCAGCTGGGAAATGCGGAGTGAATTTGGAAAGTCTCTTCTGAAAAATAAACCTGCTGCTGCCTGTGGTGTTTCCTGCCTCCTCTCCCTCTGTCGGGTTGTTCCTGGCTTTTAATATCCAACTACCTGGGGCATCCCCAGTCACCCCCTCTGTTTAGAAAGTCCACTGAACAGCTGGAAGTTCCCAAGTGTTGAGTGGGAAGTGGAGCGACGGAGATGCTGTGTTCTCCTCTCTCGGATGCCACTTGCTGGCTTACTTGGGCCCTTGTAGTGCAGTGGGAGCCCGGGCCAGTGTCGCATCTCACGCAGCCCGCTCCTGGAAAGGGTCCTGAGGGTAAACGCTGGGCTCCACGTGATGAGGGAAATGCCCTTGAGACACAGATTCCGCAAAGCCTTCTCCTTTTTCCTCCTGACGTGAGCGAGTTTGGTCAAAATCCCCTTTGCGAAATGCCCCCGATTCCCGTTCCTTGTGTATGGGGAAGGAGGGGCTTGTGGCTGAAGCACATGACTGAAAATCAGGGGATCTGGGCTCTACTCCCAGCTCGGCCAAAAAAACGTTTGTGGCCTTGGGCAAGTCCCTGGTGCCTCAGTCTCCCCATCTGCTGCTTCTGAAGACCCGATAAGTGCTGCACAAATGTGAAGCCCCTCAGAGAGGCTGCTCCTCTGCGGGGCGGGAGAGGGGTTTATCCATCCAACCCAAACTGCCTAGGACGTGTATTTACCCTAGCAGAAGCGTGGGGAGGAGGAGGCTCTGAGAACTGAATAGGATGGTGGTAGGGACACATTTCACATGTATTTGAAACTGCAATTTCCCCTGCCTTCCGCTTGTCTGTCGGTAGCTTCAGCACAGACACCAAGGACTGACTGGGTTGCAGAGACGAAACTCCCCTCTCACCCAGAGGAGGGCCTCTGCCTTGGAGTTGATGCATATAGATGGGGTGGAGCAGGGTAGAGGGGACACTTTAACTACTGTCATCCATGCGGGATCTGTTCGACTAAACCGAAGATTGTGCTCTCCGGGGCTGTCCACCAGGGCACTAAAGTTCACCTTAAAATTGGTGGAAAATTGGTCTGTGTGAGAAGGGGGGAGGGGTGCGTTTATCACAGAAGCTGCTCCGTGATCTGGCTTCACACGCCAAGATTAGAAGAGTCACTAGTGATGTTTGGGTGCCCTACTTGACACACCTTTAAAGGAGCCTGATTTTCAGAGGGGCAAGTGCTTGGCACTTTCTGCAAATCAGGCCCCTTGATGGTGTTTCCAGGTGAGCACTAAGCAACAGAGGCACCCAAAATCGCTAGTCCGTCCTGGCAATCTGGGCCATAGGCTCCATGTTCTCTCCATTACCATCCAGTATTGAGTCTAACCCGGTCACCAACTAACAGATTAACTGACCGTTGGTTTCCCCACGGTGATTGTTAAAGTAGTAATACTCTCACTTCTGACTTGAAGGAAAACTGCCTCACTTCTCTCCCTGTCCCAGCGGGGATCCTTCTGGCTGGAGTTTAACCGTCTTCATTGACTAACCGGAGATCGTTGAGACGAGCAGCAAGCAGGCTCGGGGCTGGAGGGACTGACTAAGAATGGGTAGATTAGGAAGGCAGAGAAGCAGACAGGCTAAGGGAGATTGATGAGTCTACAGCTTGGTGTTAACTCCCTTCAAGGAGGGAGAAGTAACTTAGGGTGGTGCATGGGATGGCAGGAGGAAAAGGAAAACCTGGGCTGAAAATTCCCTGCTATGCTGTGGAATAGCCACCCGGGGGAGGGTGGGAGCTCATTGCTTGGCATTCTTATAACTAAAAGTGTGCAGGAGAGAACAGTCGGCCCTGGCAGGGAGGTGGGAGCCTAGCATGGCTCTTGGATCTAACTTCTGCCCGAAAGTTTAGTGCTGCAGTGGACAGGAAACCCTGCAAAGGCGATCGGTGGTGACCAGATTGCTCTGGGGTAAGGGAGTCCCAGGGGGTGAGGCTGCCGGGGGAAACTCCCTGGGTCTGTGCGCTGGGCTCACCTCGGCTCTGTCTCTTTCCAGCTCACCTGGACCAGCCCTGCTGCAAGGCGCTCTATGACTTTGAACCTGAAAACGACGGCGAGCTGGGCTTTAGGGAGGGTGACATCATCACGCTGACCAATCAGATTGACGAAAACTGGTACGAGGGCATGATCAACGGCCAGTCCGGGTTCTTCCCGCTCAACTACGTGGAAGTGCTGGTCCCACTACCTCAGTGAAACTGCATCTCCCCCCCACCACCACCACACCCCCCCGGCCCTTCCCCCTCCTCCTCCCCCACCAGATACAAACTCAGGGCGGGGCGAGCCCTGCTCTTCTCCTGCATTCCATTTTGTAACTCAACACTAGGCGTCTTCTGCGGGGCGGGGCTGGGAGAGCGGGACGGTGTTCGCTCTGCGCGGGCGCTGGATCGGGGTAAGGGCGGCAGCGGGGAACAAGCCCCAAGGGCTGGGCAGCCCCCTTCAAGTCCTTCCTTCTGGGCCTCGAACTAGGTACTTTCAACCCCACCAGGCTCCTCCCACTTTGTACAATAAGCCAAGTCGAGTATCTCCTCGGGCGTCCTTGTCTTTTTTGGGGAAAGCAGGTGAAGCGGGTCAGCCACGCTGGAGATCCTGTGAACGTGGGTGCACGGGTGTCCTACCCGCGGGCAGGAGGGGGCCCATGCAGGGCCGAGCACTGGGCAAATCCAGTGAGAACCACCACTGTGTGTTGGGAGGGGGAGAGAAAGGGGCCACGCAGCCTGTTCTAGGTGGGTTCTAGACATCAAACGGCAAGAAAAATACCTTGCGCAGCTTCGCTTGGGTGGGGTTGGCTTCTACTGAACACTACCAGCCCCCTCTCTCTCCTTGTAGGAGAAGGGCACATGGGTGAGGGGTGAAGGTCAGACACTGACCCGTCCTCCCTGTTTGCCCACAGTTCACACCTATCCAACACTGAAGCTGGGTGCAGTGGGGGCCGGGGGGCCATGATGGATCAGATTTCTCTATGCTGCTGAGGGAGGCAGAAGCATGGTTGCTTCGTGCCCTGCTGCCTTTGTGGGCCTCTCCCACTCACCCATCCTGCTCCTGTGTGAGGACAGGGCTTAGATGAGGGATTGTATGTCAGAGTAACACTACTAAGCAGCTTGAAAACACTAAATAACCCCACTTGTTGTCACCCCTCGCTTCCACCTCTTGCTTTCTGTGTACCTCCTCCAGGGCCAGGGTCTGCCCATAGTGTCTCTGGCCTCTGCACTGTTCCATGGCCACCGGCCTTGAGACTCCACCTCCGACCACAGAGGAGTGGTTTGAACTGGGAGAGATGAATTGGTTCTGCTGCTTCCCCTTGGAAGAGGCTGGTTTGGCCAGGAAGGACTGTACCAGTGGCTCTCGTATGGTGTGGGGCATGGGATAATGCCATAGTCAAATTATGACTAAGGCACTATTGCCAGTAGATGAGAGAGGTCATGGGAAGGCAGCTACTTAGCCCATAGCGCACGGGCACAAACCAACATGCCCTTACCTTCTCCTCCTGCTCAAGTGGTTTTCCCATCCCATGAAAGCTCTAGAAATCCCGGTAAGGCTGAGGCCAAGGTGAAACCGCCTGGCTTGATCTAATCTTTATGTGCCTTCCCCAGCTCCCTTCACCCCCGGCTCTTTGGAACCTAGGAGCTGCTTGTCTTGGTGTGATGGGAGAAGGCCTTGCTGTGTTCCTAGACCTTCTAACTCAGGGCCTGTTGTTTTGTTTCCCGGAAAGGAGGTCCAGGGGGAAGCCGTGGGCGCTCCTCTTCTCATGCCCTTTCTTAGGACCTCCTTGCAATACTTCTCTCCTGCCTGATGCCCAGCAGCTCTGTTCCAGCAGCGGTGGTGAGCCGTTCCCTGAGCAGGTGGCGAGAAGCAGCCGCTTGGCAGGGGGACCTGGTATTTAGGCAGAATGTGAGGTGGTATCTGCTGGGGCCTGGTGTTGTCTGTTTAGGTGGAATCACGAGGGAACCCTCTTCTGCCCCTCAGCATGTAAATATGCATCCATCTCCGCACCCATCCTGTTGCTGGCAATGGGACAAAGCGCAACCCCTGAGGGGCATCAGTGGCTCCTGTAGCTGCCCCACTTCTCCCAGCTGCGTCCAGCAGAGATGGGCTCGAAGCCAAGAGAAGCTCTGCCTGGAGACTCCCTCTCACCCCTGGAGCTGCTCTGAGGTTTACTGCACTTTCTCTGAACCGCAGCACAAGGGAGATGCTGCTTCCAAGGGCAACCCGCAGTGGGTGTCTAAAGCCACATCTTGCAGAACGTACCTACCCCGCTTTCCTTAGCCCCACCTTTGCTGAGAGGGAACTGAAGCACAAGGGACTGAAGCTGGTGACGGGTGCTCCCGCGGTGCCACTGTTGCAGCCTGGGCATTCTGTGCCCACCGCCCACATCACCCTCAAACCAGGGCTTGGTGTCTTCCTGGCACAGCACAGCTGTAACACTGGCCCCATGGCTCTCCTGCCATCAGCCCCAGCATTGCTTCAGTGTCTATTTTTTTAATAGCAAACAAATGTCTGCTGGCAGGTGGGGGGTTTCGGCCTGTCGCTATGTAATCGTCTCATGCTGCAGTGCTTTCCTCTACCTTTTTCGCTAGCCAGATTCGGTGTCCTGTTACATATACAAACAGAACCTTTTTAACTTTTTTAACCATGCATGTTGATGTACGTTTATTACTCTCGTCAATATTGTCACTGACCCAACTCCCAGCAGAGGCCAAGGCTTTGCAGGTGCTTTATTCAGAGCTGGCTCATACAGCCGCCCAGGCTCCCTGGTTGTGCAGCTGGTAGCCTTCAGGGGCCCAATCCACTAAGCCAGCCGGAGTAGGGACCAGCCTCAGATTTGGAGCTGCTGGGCAGACTCAGTTCCCCCCATCTGTTTATGGTGGACCTGCCCTAAGAGCTGGTTAGTATTTTCTGAGGTTGTAGCTTCTAACTTTCTCCTTTGAAACCCGTGACCTGGCCGCTTCGTGTCTTTGGTATGGTCCAGCGAACATTCAGTTGGATTGAAATAAAGTCTTTGAGCTGGGACAATTTAATAGAACTTTTGTTATGGTTCCTCCTGGTTTTAGGGGGGAAAACCCACCCATCTTGACTTGTAATCTCTAAATAAAAGTATTAAATGTTTTCTTTCTAAAGCGTGGGCCTTCTCTTGTGGGGGTAGGGTGGGGGCCTCTTTCCCCCGCAGCTGTGGAAGCAGAACCTCCCCTTGGCTAACCACCACATTACCTGCTCACGAGTTAGCGTGTCCCCAGTTCCTGGTGTGGCTGGCATTGCTTGGTCCGTGGGATGGAGATACCCCAAAGGAGCCACAGAAGTGAGTGGACCAGCCAGGCTGACCCTTCCACCGACCCCCTTAGGGGCAGGGGGGGAGAGAAAGCTTGCCCAGGCCACCTGTGGCTCGCCAAGGCAGCCGCTTCCAGCACTGACTTCACTCGTCTGTTGAAGAGAACCTCTCGTGGGGACGGGAAGTTGCTCTAGCAGCAGGCTGTGCCTTTAAAACCTCCTGGGAGGGCTTGTTCCAGCAAAGAGCAGTCCTGTCTCTGGGCTTTGACTCCAGCTGCTCCTTTTCCCCTGGGGGTGGGGGGAATTTATCATCACTCAATCCCAGTAGGCGTGTTCTATGCACACATCCCCTTCTGGAGTCTCCAACAGATACCAGGGGGGTTCCTCAAGCCCATTTCTCCCTCTTCATGGGTGGGGCGCGGTTCCCTTCTAAGCCACAGGCCCAGAGCTGCTGTCTCACAACACAGGTCAGCAACTTTTTCTTTTTTTTTAATCAGAACTACCACGTCCACAAATAACTTACACCCAGAGAGAGCCTGCCCCCGCCCCCTCTCGCTCGGACCTACACGCTACACCACAACGTCCTATTGCAGGAGTAGCACTCGCCTAGGCGGTCCACGGAGCAAACGCACCCGAGCTCCAGCGCCAATACCGTCTGCACGATGGCTCGAACTCGCAGGCCTTTGTTGCGGTGTAACAGCTGCTCGAGGCTTGTAGCTCCAACGTCCCTGCTAACCCGGATTAATAAGACAGCTCCGCACCAGGCTCAAACTTGGAGCTGCCAGGCTGAGCCCCACCTGGTGGAAAGGCACCTGGGTATGAGTTCATTGCAACTCAGGCTCCGGCCTTGCCTCAGCTGCTCTGCTTGAGGAGGCTGTAGATCTGTTCCAGGACGTGGGCGAAGCCCTGATCTTTGGGAGTCCTGGAGGCGAGGGAGCCCTGAAATGGAAACAGCTTCGTTTATCTTTGTTTAGTCTGCAGAAGAGAAGAGTGAGGGGGGATTTGATAGCAGCCTCCAACTACCTGAAGGGGGGTTCCAAAGGGGATGGAGCTCGGCTCTTCTTGGTGGTGCAGATCACAGAACAAGGAGCAATGGTCTCAAGTTGCAGTGGGGGAGGTTTAGGTTGGATATTAGGAAAAAAATTTTCACTAGGTGAGTGGCGAAGCACTGGAATGGGTTCCCTAGGGAGGTGGTGGAATCTCCTTCCTTAGAGGTTTCTAAGGCCCGGCTTGCCAAAGCCCTGGCTGGGATGATTTAGTTGGGGGTTGGTCCTGCTTTGAGCAGGGGGTTGGACTAGATACCTCCTGAGGTCCCTTCCAACACTGCGATTGTATGATTCTATCTTCCATCTCAGGGAGGGGCCTAGCTGTACAGAACTACCCACTCTGTAACCCCTCCCCATAGGCCAAACACCTGGGAAGAGAGTTCCACCCAATGCAGCAGATCTTCACCATGGACAAGCTAGCTCAGTGATCTGCCCCCGGCCACTAGACCTGTTCTCCAATGACTCTGCTTGAGTAAGGACTGCGGAAGTGAGGCTGGTATAAGCTATTAGACCCCCCTCCGCCACGCCGTCCACATTGCAGGAGTTGTTTCAGTGCAGCTTAATACCTCTCTGCAAGTCACAGAGAGTACGGCTACAAGGAAGAAAACTGATCCAACCTTCCCCAACCATGGAAGTGCTACCGTAGAGGTGGTAACAATACCTCACCTGGCTCAGAGCAAGCCTAGAAAACATGGCAGAAAAAGCCACCCGAATGTCCTCTCCACCACCTCTACAGGTGGCATATTATGGGGTGGCTTTTTTCCCCCATTTCAACCCCATTTTCTCACCTTTAGCTTATCTAAGTAGGTCTGCTCCTGGCTCCATGTATCTTGAAACTTCACCAGGTCCGGAGCCCCTTTGTAAAACTCAACCAGCAGCATCTGGAGCCGCAAAGGGAAAGGGGAGTCAGCAGAAGCCAAACACTTGCTCAAGTCCCACCGAAAGCAGGACCTGCAGCCTGCAGTTTTGCAGCAGTGGGGGAAGAGCTGTGAGGGGAGAGGATCGGCCTGTCGGCTCCAAGAAACCCTGAGCTTGCTTGTCCCATGGAGAAGGAACGTTGGTGGATTGGTCAAGACCTAGGATTGGAATCTAGAGAGACTTGGAGGGACGTTAGGCCTCTGACCAGCTGGTTCTAGTGATGGTCTCTGCTTATCCCCCTCTCCAGCTCTTCCTTACTGCTAACAGGAGAGGGGAGTTGGTTTGGGCTGGGGCCCAGGCTGCTGCTTGGGACGGTTGACAGGTAATGGATCTTATTCTCTCAGCTCACCCACAGGGCGGCTACACCCCAGACCTCCGTACAGGGTCTTTGTCTGCATGTTTCGCCCTGCTCCAAGCCCTGGGATTTTCGTTCTCTGAAAGGGCTCTGAACAAAAGGTTTGAGAGGACTCGCTGGAGGTATGGCGGAGGGGGAGAGCCTGGTGGAGCTGCTTCGTCTGGCTAAAGACAACAGACATGGGGGTGTGTGTGTGTCACCCCAGAGCCTTTTCCTGAGCCACCCTCCCCACGCCTGCCCGTCTGTGGAGATGAGGCTTCGTTCACCACCCAAGGCAGCTCTCAACCCCGGGGTGGCTGCGTTTCCCAGGCAGGCGAAGCAACACGCCAACTGGTACAATGTGGAAGGAGACATGAAGGTCCTACTGGGGAGAGGGACTATATACACGTAGCATGAAGTTACTGAGACCATCCTGGACTGCTAGATACTCCCAGGTGTGTGTGTGTGGGGGGGAGAGTCTCCCACGCAGCCCCTGCTCGGGGGATCTCACCATCTCATGGAGGACGTCATTGGTGAGAAACCCGTCCTGCACGTAGGTGACCTCCACTTCCATGGGGATGCCGTAATCGTTGGGCCTTTGCTGCAAGGGGAAAGGAAGCAAAGTGGTTTCCAGCCGGGCACGGCCTTGGGGGTCCGCAGGACGAGCCGGGAGCTTCCCAGGCCAGGCTGGAGCCGGCGTTAACTCAGCCCAGCCTCAGGGAAGGGACAGTTTGGGGCCGAGGCACACGCGTGATTGGAGGCATCACGGCCCGAGTGTCAGGAAAAGGCCTTTTCCTGGCCACGGCTCCCTGAGGGCCCAGGATATTTATCCAGGGCAGAGAGGGGTCTGACTGCTTCTCCGGCTGGAGAGAGTGGGGCCTCCCCCACGCCCCAGCAGGGGCCCCGATCCAGTAGTCCCCAGCAGCCCAGGGTCTGCTCCTTCCGCGAACGCCCCTGCGCCACGGGAACCAGCAGAGGCTATGTCTGCCGTGGCCAAGAACCCCCGTGGAGAGCCGGCAGCATGGCCTGGAGAGCCAGCGGGAGCAGGGGCAGAGGCTCCAGGCCTGGCCCTAGCGCCGTGTGGAACTCACCTCCGGAGGTGGCATGACCCAGAAGGGCGAGATTTTGGACTCCACGCCTTGGTTGCCGTGATAGTACGGTGCTGTGGGGAGAGAGCGCCAGGAGTTGGACTGAGGGCAGGGTTACCACCCTCCGCAGCCCAGCCTGCCTGCCCAGGGCGTGAACTGCAGCTCCCCAGAGCGCCGGGAGGTGGTTTGAATGAGAGCGTGCGGCACCGGCCTGCAGTCCAGCCCCCACCCCGCTGGGTTCGCAGCACGTTACGGGGGAGCATCCCGCCGCCCTGCCCCACGGGGCTCCAGCCTCAAGCTGCCGGATGGTGCCCCAGGGCGGGGAGCTGGGTCCCCAGCTGGTTGTGCTGAAGGACGGGGTCCCAGGCCCCACACCCGGCTCCCCCACCCGGCCCTTACCGCAGATGAGCGCCAGGCAGGGCTGGAAGCGGTTGTTGCTGCCCTGCAGCTTGAGCTGGTAATCCATCTGGGCGTCGATGTCCTGCAGCGAGGGCAGGGCGTGGCTGAAGGGGTGGCTGTGGTACCAGCCCACCAGTGCCAGCCCCCGCATGAAGAGGTTCTGGCAGATCTGAGGCCCGGGCACAGAGAAGAGGGAGGAGCCATTAGCGGTCGTCTGGGATCAGCGTGTTCCTCAGAGTCCTCCCTCGGGCCCGGAGACCACCCCCGTGCTGCAGGGCAGGGCTGTGGGTGAGGGGCAGGGATGCCATGCAGCCAGGGGACAATAGGGTTAGATTGTGGGCCCAGTGGCTTTCTCAGGGGGACGGCGCAGGCCGCGGCCAGCGAATGCCCCCCACATCCGTTACCTCCTCCTCCACGGCGGCTGCCGATTCGGCGTCTCCGAGGCGCGTCCGGCAGGGGAACGCTCGCAGCACCGTCAGCACTGCAAGAAACGCCAGACATCAGCTCGGCCCAGCTGGTCACGGACTCCACCCAGCCGAGAAAAGCTGGTTAGAGCTAATGCCCCGAGCCTGGGGGCTGAACCCCGGGCCCAGATGGCGGCCTGGCACCTCGGGCCCGAGGCAGCCTACGTAGGGCCTGGCACGGCCATGACAGCCCCAGTGAAAAGACCTCCAAACCTCGGCCAGTACCTACCTTGGCTGCTGGTGTCCCACCTGCCTCCCAGGTAGCCAACCACCTCGCTCCTCGTTAGGTGGCTGTGAAAGTCCTAAAGAGGGAACGGGGGAGAGTTTAAAACAAGGGCAGTTCCCTCCCACCCACCCTCCGGTCCCACCCCTCTGCAACCCTCTCCCCGCCCCCCTCTCATCACCCCGTACCCCGCCCCTCGGTTCCCACCACCCTGCATCCAAAGGCACCGCACCCCCCTTCCCTGTGAGCTTTCACCAGGAGGTGTCCGGGTGACATCCCAGCCCTGAGTCTGCGGGTGTCAAACCCTCGGTTTAACGTCTCCCTGTGCCATGCGGATCTGTGATTTCCCCCACACACACGCCTGTTCCTTGGGAGATGCCTGTCCGGCCAAGGGAACATTAATACAACATGGTGCAGCCTCAGGGTCTTGCTTTGATCCTGAAGGACTCTCAGGCCACTGCTAATAGTCTCCACGTTGATGTGGCCTGCAGGAGATGGGGTGCACAAAGGCTGGCCACCCTTTTGTGGGGAGATCATTTTCCGTAGTCTCTGACAAAGTTCCCAGCCTGCGAGGTCTCTCAGTCACAGGCACGGCACGTGGCTGCCTGCCTTCACCACCACAATTCGGACTTTTTGCCACATTTCTCCTGGTAACCAGCAAATCCTTCATCGAGGCCCATTATTCACCCATCATCTGTCTCCTCCCTTAAACTGCCCCTACTATGGTTAGTGATCGGACTGTGCGGCAGCCGTTCCACCCTGGGCAGCGGCGGGGATGCTCTAGGCAGAGGCCAATGGGAGTTTCCATCAGCTGGTGGTGCCCCTCTCTACCCGCTGGCTGTGAGTGCCACCAGACACAGGGATGCAGGCAATTGCATGAGCCTGGCCTAGCCTACCAGACCCATGCTGGAGGGAGCGTTCCAGGGATGGGGGGGCTGGTACGTACCAGCAGCAGCAGCACATTACTGGAGATGGCCACGTTGAACGGCTGGAATTTGTTGATTGCTGCGAAGGAGGTCACTTCCACCAGGGTGTGCGGATTCCTGGAACAGAGGAGCCCCGTTCTCCAACACGCACCCCCAAATCCCAGCCTGCGCTAACCTGACACCCCCCGGGGTTTGTCTGTTCTGAACCCCAGCACGCTGGGCCGAGGACCAGGAGAGTTGGGGGCGGTGGAGTAGCCTTTTGTCCTGTGGGAGGGTCAGGCTCTCTCCCCGGGGCTGGGCTCACCAGGACAGACACGGAGAAGGAGACGATGCTGGCGCTGAATCGTCACGGGAGCGACAGATGGGGACTAGGTTGGATTCGGGCAGGTTGTCCTGTTCTGCTCCCAGGGAGCACTGACAGAGCTGTGTGCTGGGGGGCAGGCCCAGGACTGGACGAGCAGGGGCGCTGCGGGACGGGACGCTGGGATGCCGCTGAGCTGCGCAGCGGCCTCAGAAGCAGAATGGCAGGGGGCGACACCACAGAAGGGCAGAGCTTTAGGAGCGGGTCAGCAGGGGGCGCTGCAGGTCAGGATGGGAGGGGCGTGTTGGCATTGCCAGAACGACTAGCTCTCCCGAGAACTTTGCCACCAGCTGGGCAGAGGATGCTGGGAAGGGAGCTGCAGGGGGGCGCTACCTGGCAGAGTCCCGGCTTCCCAGCGTGCAGTAACGGACGGGAGTGCGGTTCTTGCTTTCCAGTCTCTTCCCATGGGGCCCGTTATCTGCAAAGACAAAAAGACCAGTCCCCACTCGGTCCGATTCGCACCCCGGCCCCTTTAGGACACACCGAGGGAAGGGAAGGTGGGGAGAGCATTTGTGGAGACAAGATCCTAGGGATTCATCTCACTTCCTGGGCAAATCTCCAGCCAGAATTAACCGTTCGTTTACATCTGCTGTCCTGATTAGCTGATCTCCAGCTGAAGCGGATGCTGTCAGGTTAAAAATCAAACCAGGGAGGCAGTGTGGCCTACTAGACAGAGCAGTGGAGTGGGACTCAGGGGACCTGGGATCTGATTCTGGTTCTGCCACTAGCCTGTGCATGGCCTTGGGCATGTCACGGCCCCTCTCTGTGCCTCAGTTTCTCCATCTGTAAAATGGGACTCATGATGCTGATCTTTTTAAAGTGCTTTGAGATTGACTGATGAATAAGGCTAGATAAGAGCTAGGGATTATTATTAACAACAACAAATAACCCATTTCCTCCTGTATGTGACCACCTGAGATCACTACAACAGGACAAACAGCCCATTAGGATAAAATTATATATATCTTTCATGCTTCAGGGCAGAACCACTGCCTGCCTGGGGTCAGGAAGAAACCTCCCCTAAGGGCAGGCTCAACTGTAACTGCCCTTTGCAGCATTCCTCACCTCTTCCTCTGAAGCACCTGGTGCTGCCACTGTCCCATTTGCTGCCAGCACGTTCACTCTGCTTGTGCGGTGTTAGTTCTGATCTGTATTGCGCTAGTGCCTAGGTGCCCCAATCATGGACCACCGTGTGAGGTGTTTTCCAACCCCCTCACCCCCACCCTTTGTCTGCTCTGCCTGTTTACACGCTAAGCTGTCCAGGGGCTGTCTACTGCTCTGTCTGTGCAGCGCCTAGCGCAGTGCAGCCCCAGTCTTGGCTAGTCCTGAAACGCTGCCGTCAAGAACAATTCAGTTGAAGAAGAGGCAGGACACTGGACTTGTTGGAGTCACCAGTCCGACCCAGGATAGCAATTCCTATAAATCCAGTTGGCTCCGCGCTATTGGTGCAGATCGTTTAACTTCTGCGGTTCTCTCCGCCTAGAGCAGGGGTGGCCAAACTACGGCCCACAGGCTGGATCCAGCCCACCAGCCATTTTAAGCCAGCCCTCGAGCTCCCACTGCGGAGTGGGTCTGGGGCTTGCCCCGCTCCGGCACTCCAGCTGGGGCGCAGGGTCGGGGGCTGCTCCACGCAGCTTCTGGAAGCAGCGGCCTGGCCCCGGGCAGCCAGGGGGTTCCGCTCTGCACGCTGCCCCCACCCCAAGCACCGCCCCCGCAGCTCCCATTGGCTGGGAACCGCAGCCAATGGGAGCTGCAGGGGCGGTGCCTGCGGACGGGAGACGGAGAGGGGACATACTGCTGTTTCCAGGAGCAGCTTGAAGTAAGTGCCACCTGGAGCCTGCACCCCTGAGCCTCTCCCCACACCTCTGCCCCAGCCCTGATCCCCCTCCCGCCCTCTGAACCCCTCAGTCCCAGCCCAGAGCACCCTCCTGCACCCCAAACTCCTCATCCCCAGCCCCACCCCAGAGCCTGCACCCTCAGCTGGAGCCCCCCCCCCCATACCCTAGCCCAGAGCCCCCTCCCGCACCCTGAACTCCTCATTTCTGGCCCCACCCAGGAGCCCGCACCCCCAACCAGAGCCCTGACCCCCTCCCACACCCCAACCACAATTTTCTGAGCATTCATGGCCGGCCATACAATTTCCATACCCAGATGTGGCCCTCGGGCCACGTAGCCGGTGGAGGCCAACCCCAGGGAGAGGGGCCTCGGGTTGGCCTGGACCAGGGACAGCGAGGTAGAAACCTCCTCTCTGCTAGACTTGGAGATCGCCAATGCCGTGTTAAAACCGTCTGTGTTTTGCAGCAAAGACATAAGCGAGGAGGCGGAGACATGCAGGGAGGCAGGGGCGGCGGTGCTAGATGGGCAGAGGAATCGGGCAAAGGGAGACGCGAGATGCAAGGTCTAAGAATTACCCTGGTCAGTCCAAATCCCACCCTTTAGACTCCTGCCATGGATCGGAGCAGACCAGATTCCCGGACCCCCCCACCCCCAGCATGGAGCAGGCTGTTCCGGGCCTTTAACCCAGCGTTACCAGCGTTGTGTTGCTCCACCAGGCTCTTGCTTTGGTGCTTCCTGCTTTTCTCCTCCAGTTTCTTGCCAAGCGCAGGCTCCGAGAGGGTGATTTTACCTTCCCGGGCCTCGTCCTCGTCCTCCTCGGCCAGCTCCTCCTCCTCCCCTTCGCTCACCAAACTCTGCAGGGCGGGGAGGGAGAGAGGAGGGGACGTGGCAGGACAAACAGGCCCCCCCGTCACCGCCCATCCCAGACCCCCAAGGATTCCTATGCCCCCGGGTCCAGCTCTCTGCCCCCTGCAAATGGACATTTTGCAGGGGCAGGGCCTCTCGGGCACCCTCTGCTGGCACAATGACACCAAGAGCAACTCCCCCCAGCACCCACATGGGGTCTGATCTCAGCCGGCAGTGCCCCACGGCCGCTGTGCTGCCAGTCCAGGGCTCGTCTCGGGCGCATAAGGTCCAGTCGGGAGACGCCCAGCCTCCCTCCTGCTCTCCTGGGGTTCAGAGCTCAGCTGCTCTCACGGGAATCCTTCCACGGGTTAATCACCCTCCCTGGCGAAAACTGACCCCTTATTTCCAGTGTGAACGTGTCTAGCTTCAACTTCCAGCCAGGCTCCGGGTCAGCCCTTTCTCAGCTAGACTGAAGAGCCCGTTATGAAACTGGCCCAACTTCTGGGGGTGAAGGAGACCAGCTTCCGAGCCGCGCCGCACCCTGCTCCGGGTCTGGCTCTGTGTAAACGCAGACGTGCGTCTCTGTCGCCGTGAGGAGCTGGTCCCACAACAGGTGTTACCTCCCCCCAGACCTTGTCTCGAATATCCTGGGGCCCCCGCAGCCACACCGCCACTTGGAAAGCTATGGGGTGAGTGCCCCTCTGCAGCGACGGGGTGAAACAGCCCCACAGAGGCGTTCCTGCTGCCTAAGCCCCCCGGAGCCCAGGGCCGTGGAGGCAAACAAGGGAGGGGGGTTTCCCGGCTCACCTCCTCGGCCGCGGGGGCATTGGGCTGGTGCTTCTTCAGCCAGGCCGCCTTGCACTGGTCCAGCTTCTGCCCCTTGTACCTCACCGAGGCCCAGCCGCAGCCCGATTTCTTCGCCGGGTTCACCAGCTTCTTGCAGTACGTGGCCCAGGCGCTGGGCGAATTAAACACCTGCCCCGTCTCCTGCCAGGTGATCTTCCCGTCGGGCAGCAAGTCCCCTAGGAACTTCTTCCCCTGGGAGAGCAGGAGGGAAGCAGCAGGCTCCGTTACCACAACAGCACGGGGAGGAACCCGCTGGGGAAGGCCCCGTGTGGTGGTGGAGGGGGATTCCTCTGTCATCAGAGGTGCCCCGAGCTTTGGCCCTTGAGAGGGTGTGCGGGCACCTACCCAGGAGCCCTGCTCTCCACTGACTCTCAGACACGACTCCGGGAGCAGCGGGCGCTCCCCTCCCCGCCACTCACCGGGCTTGGTACAGGAGCAAATGGCACCCGGGCCGAATTCACCAGCCCCAAAAACCCGCTCTGGCCCCTGAAGCGGATCCAGGCAAGACCCAGGCCTGGGGGGTGTGAAGGGGGCTCAGGGCAGCGGTGGGGAACCAGGAGCCTGCATGTGGGGAAGAAGCTGGAGGCGAGGGGGCGGGGAAGGGATGGCGAGGCACGGAGGAGTTTGTCCGAGAAGCAGGAGGAAGATCAGAGAGCCCCCCTGGGTTGTTTGGGGCTAGTCCACCTCTGCTCGGCCCTATGGCTGCAGGCTGGGCCCCAGCGTCTCAGTCACCACTAAAGAGGCTGTTGGAACAACGGGCAGCAGTTCTGGAGCCGTGGGCACCCCCAGTCCCCCGGGGAGCACCGGCACCCACCAGGGGGGAAGGAGCACCAGCCCGGTGCACTCTGCCCTCACCAGGTAGTAGATGGAGAGCACGCCCTCCCCCGGCTCAATCAGGCCGTCCTTGAGCAGCACTCGCAGCGTGATGCCGCGCCGGGTGAGGATGCAGCTGCGCCCCCCCGGGGCCGGCTTCCCGGCGCTTTCGTTCTCCGGGTCTTCCACGCTCGTCTCCAGCTCCTCCTCGTCCTCTTCCAGACACTCCTCCGCTCCGGGGGAATCGGCATCCAGAGCTGGGAAACAAACACCACAGCCTGGTAGTCAGGAGTCGTGAGTTCTATTTCCTGCTTGGGAGGGGAGTGATATCTAGTGGTTAGGGCAGGGGACTGGGATTCAGGACTCCTGAGTTTTCTTCCTGGCTCTGAGAAAGGAGTGAGATCTATCCACTAAAACCCCATCTCTAAGTGTCATAGCTAGTGGTTAGAGCAAGGACCTGAGGGCCACAGAGCCCAGGTCTCACTCCAGAGTTCCCCACGAGCCGCTTCCCCCGTTCTGTGCCTTGGTTTCCCCCTCTAAACTGAGGGTCTCAAATCGGGCCCCCCAAATCCCTTGTCACCTTTGAAAATCTGCCCCCCCCCAAACTGCTCTTCACTATTAAGTCCCAAAAAAGAGGAGGGGGGGGGTTAGGCAGCCCCCTGGCTCTGAAAACACCTGCTGGGGGACCCGGGGCAAGTCACTGCCCCCCCGTGCCTCAGTTTCCCCATCTGTACAATAGGGATCATGCTGCTGCCCTCTTTTGTCAATTGCTTTTAAGGTCAACAGATGGAAAGGCCCACAGAGGAGCTAGGGATGAGAATTATTATCTTTCTCATAAAACCAGCAGGCTAGTTTAGTGCCACCTTAAGTGACTCGCTCAAGGCGTGGGGGGGCGGGGCCAGGAATTGAGCCCAGGTTTCTAGGACCCAGCCCAGTGCTTGCGGCTAACTCCTACCCTCCCCTGACCTGGATGAAGCGCTGCTGATTTTCCTCCGCGAGGAGCTGGCCCCCTGTCGTTTAGTTCTCGGGGGGCTTCTAGCCCAAGGCGATTGAAAGCCAGGCGTAAAAAAAGAAGTAAGAGGCAACAGGCCGCCTGGTCCATATACAGCACTTTAGCTGCAGGTAGCAGCAACTTCCCAAACTTCCTGGGACGGTTTCACTAGTACCAGGACAAGCCTCTTTTAGAAGAAAAAAAGAAAACCAGGTACCGGCTGTTCGGACGGCCACGCACCCCTCCGCCACCCATAGCCCAGAGTCCTGGTTATGCCGATCTGACCCTCCCACACCCTGCCAAAGGGTCCCTGCTCGGACCCCTTGGGGAGGAGACGGAGCTGGATGACCCACCAGCCAAAGGCACCGACCACCTGCTTTTCCACCGGCTGGCAGGTGTGCTGGGTGGGTTAGCTAGGGAGAATCCTCCCCCCACCCCCCGGGGAGTTGGCCACGTGGCCCCTGGCTCCCAGCCAGAGATGCCCGAGCACAGAGAGCCGGTGTGCGTGCGTGGGTGGGCGGGGCGCTGCCAGCCAGGTGGGTCCTGGTCGTACGACTCACGCAAAGCGGCGATTGGCACAGAAACCATCTCAGCTCACGGCTGCGCGGATCCCTTGGCTTGAACTGCCTGCCAGCCGGGTTTGCCTGTCCCAACAGCCCAGCCTCCCTCTTAGAGCCGAGTCCAAACTGCCTGAGAATCCTGGTTTGAATTCAAAGGCGAGTTCTGAAGCAGTCGCCTTCGGTCCCTTTCCCGGCCACAGACGAGGGCCGCCAAGTGCCAGAGCGCCCCAGGGCACATCCCTCCAAAAGCCAGTTTGGAGCCGGAATATTCACCAAGGCCACATTCTAAACAGCCTATTCGAGAATAAAATTTCCAGCCAGTCACCTAAACGGTGACCCGGCTAATCCCACAGGGCCCGACTGGGGGCCATCGGGCGCGTGCTGGGCCTGGGACGGGGAGATCCATGAAGAATCTTCAAGATGGGACAAATCGGAGAATTTCGCGGCCCATTCGCAAGCTGGGGAAAGGGGGCAACATCTGCTCGGGTCAGCATTCGGTGCCCATTTCTGGCGCCGATCGCCCGCCTTCTTCACTAGCCCGGGGGCTCCAGCCTGGCCACGTTAGCTCAGCGTGATGCACAGCCCACAGTCAATATTTGACCGATTTGCCTAGGCTCCAGGCGGGTGGAGCTCTGACCCTGGCTAGGGCTGCCACATCCCAGCAGGCAACAGAGCCGCCCGAGCTAGGCCAGGTTACCAGTGGGGGGCGCTACCGAGCTGCTGCCGCAGGGATGGGATAGGACAGCAGCTGCTCCTGGAATGTGGGGCAAGGGGATGGGAGGTAGCTGGGGAGGCAGCAGGGGGCGCTGCCTCCCCACAGCAATGGGGCAGATTCCCAACACGTCAGGTGAAACGCCCTAGGGGGGCGGCCCGGGGAGGACTGTGTCAAATCAAAATTGAACGTTCTTCAGGCCACATGTAGCTTACGGCCTGCTGTGCTCTGTGCCCGTCCCTGCTCTCGCCCAGCGCCTGCGTCTGTGTCTCCCCCCGGCCATCTGGCAGCTGCGGCCCAGAGGAGCCGTAAAGCCACAGGGACAAAACCGTCGCTAGTCCCTGCTGATGGCCAGTGCTACCCCCACCCGGGGTGCAAGTTTGGCCAGAGCAGGAGAAAAGCTTGGTACCAATCTGAGCTGGGCCTTAACTCCCAGCCCTGTTCCACAGGGAGGAAAGAGGCCACCGCCCTAAACTCTGATGGGGGGTGGGGTCCCCATGATGCTGTAGGTCCCTTGCCATGGGGCACACGGGGCTGGAATGGGGGGGCCGGGGGGAGTTCATGTAACTCTCACTCATCTTGCGGAGCAGGCGGCTGCCCCCTCCCAGACAGAAGT
This sequence comes from Mauremys mutica, assembly GCF_020497125.1. Lineage (NCBI taxonomy): Eukaryota > Metazoa > Chordata > Testudines > Geoemydidae > Mauremys > Mauremys mutica. The sequence goes on from NC_059095.1 coordinate 8,349,840, forward strand.
GGTGATTACGGGGCTGGGAGATCCAAGTCCCCCCTCTATCCCTCCCCTGCACAGGGCTGGGGGCTCCATTGCTGCACTCGGGGCCAGGAATCCCCCCCTGGCTCAGGAAGGGTCGGTCCAGGCCAGCCTCCCCCAGGAACCGATGAAAAGCAACGTGTCTGTGTCAGATGGGGGGGGCAACCCCCCTACCGCTCCCACCCCCCCAACGGGGCAAGGGGACACCCGGGGCAGGTGGATGAAGCCAGGGGGATCTTTCCAAGCAGGACCAGGACCTTGGAAAGGGACCGGCAGCGGGAGGGATGCGGGGGAAGGACTGGGGGGGCAGGCAGAGGGGAGGGGGCAGCTCGAGAGAGGACTGGGGGCGATGGGGGGGCGGCCACGTGCGGGGGTCTGCAGCCAGGGCGGGCTGCGAGGGAAGGGGCCCGGTAGCTGGGGGTGGGCAGCGCAGCTAGGGAGCGGCGCAGGCGGGGGGGAGCCGCAGGTGGGTGGGGTGCGGGGGCTGCAGGGGCCAGGGCCCTGCCGCGTGGGGGGAGCAGGAGGGGAGATCGCCCCCCGCCCCGCCCCCGGGCCGGTACCTGCCATGGCTCCGCTCAGCCCCGGTTCCTGTTGTTCCTCCCCTCGGCGCAGGATGAATCAGACACTGGGGCGCCGGCGGCTGCTGCTTCCCAGCACGTGATGATGCGGCCCCGCTTGTCTCCGCCTCCCGCTCCCCAGCCGGCCGGGGACACCCAGCCCCGGGGAGCCCCGCCGGGGAGGGGCCCCGCGCCGGGAACGGAGGGTGCATGGAGCCCCTGGGGGGTGGCGGTGGGGCGGGGGCATGGAGCCCATGGGGTGGAGATGGAGGGTAGTGGGGGGTGTGTATGGAGCCTGGAGGGGAGATGGGGTGTGGCGTGTGGCGGGGGGGTGATAGGGTATGGTGGGTTATGGAGCCCCTGGGGTGGAGATGGGGTGTGGTGGGGGGTGCATGGAGCCCCTGGAGGGGAGATGGGGTGTGGTGGGGCATAGAGCTCCTGGGCGATGGAGATGGGGGGTGCATGGAGCCCCTGGGGGTGAGGGGGATGCATGGAGCCCCCCACTTTGCAAACACCAGATCCAATCAGCTGCAGGTCCCTAGCTCCCATTTGCTCCGCTCTCACCACTAACTCACCCTCCTCTCCCAGAGCCGGGAATAGAACCCAGGAGTCCTGACTCCCACTGCCCCCGCTGTAACCATTAGACCCCCCCACTCCCCTCCCTTATTCATTTAGAATCAACTCCTTTGTCCAGCAGTTACTATTTCCGGGGTCCCGGGTTCTGTTCCCAGCCCTGTCCCTGACTTGCTCACTCTGTGCCTCAGTTTCCCGCCTTTGTACATCAGGGCGGGGGAGACTATTAACCCCCCACACACACACACACGCAGCGCGCTGTGAGGATAAGTGAACCTCTGAAGGTGAAAGGGGCTGTATTTATTTGTAACCTCGGTTATGCATAAGCCAGGGGCGGCCCCATCAGCAGCTAACCCTGTGCTGGGGGGCTGCGGTGGCAAGGCGGCTGACGGCGTGATACCGCCATTCTGCCACCAGGGGGCGCCTGCTCTTTGTGTCTGGGGCATTGTTACTCAGCAGGGCAGAAGACATGAAATAAATATTTCTCTAGCAACAAACAGGATCCAGACGCGCTGTCTTCCTGTCAGGTGCACGCAGGGCTCAAGGGGGCAAAATCCAACCCCAGCCACAGATAATACCGACCAGTCACTCTCCAGCAGCCAGCCACCCAAGACTGGGCCTTAAAGGGCCAGCGCCACCTTGAAATGGCTTCAGTTTCATAACAGGAGTCTGCAGCCCACGGGTTTTTGTGGTTTTAATTTTTTTCCTCTCCCCTGTGTCTGTGTGAAAGACCCACACGGACACCAGGGCAGGCAGCGAGACTGGCTGCCGGCAGCGTCCGGTCAAAAGCACAAAGCTAGAGGAAAACAGACAAGAAAACATGTTTCTCCTTTAATCTCTTTCAGGCCGTGCCATCTTTGGCGGTTGCTAGTCACACCAGGAGGTAACAAAGGCACAAGGTTGATTCTGAAGTGGACATTGCCCCCTCTGTAGTTCTAACCGTTCTAATCTCTGAAACGACTAATCCAATTGGCACGAGCCAGCGTCAGTTCCAAGAAGCGCAAGAAGCTCTGACCAAGGGTCCAGGCCAATTATGCAGCCAATCAATTTTTGACCCCATTGGTGTATGAAACGTGGGGCAAGTGGTACAACCAATTAAAGCAGGAGACTCCAGAATTAACTGATCTTGGATTAAATCCAGATCTTATTGCAAACACTTTGGGGCAGAGACTTATATGTTTGTACAGCACCTAGCACAGTGGGAACATCAAAAAGGCTGAAGCCCCGTGGGTACTACAAGCAGGATAAATTGATAACACTCCCATTGACTTCAGACTTCATCTTTTAGTTCCTTAAGTCCGGTACCCTTTAAACCATTTTTCTGCTAAGGTTTGTTTTCCTTAAGGGGTTAGGAGGAATTCCAGGGGTTGATATATGGAGTTATGGCCGGAAAGGTTTGATTGTAAGCACTAATAGTCCATTAGCCTCTTTTTCTTTCTGCAGCCAAAAGCCACTGGAAACAAACTTGCAAGATGCAAAGTTAGACTCGTATGGGATCTGATCCTACAACTGGATTTGGCCAGGCAGACCCTTGCATCTGCCTGGATCCGACGGCAGGATCGGGCCCAGGCTGTGTACAAATTTCAGATGTCAAATGCCCCATTTTGTTGCCAGTTTCGGCTCTGTCAGTCATTTGAGAAACTAATTGGAAATGCAATGATTGTATTTTAGCCTGTTTCTGACTCTCCCCTTTTACGGTCCTTATGGCCCCAATCTGACCTTTTTTCCGAGAAAATAGTGAATAGGGTCTGAGGCTTTTAAAAACAGAAACGATCGTGCCGAGTGACTAAATTGAAATTGGAATTCATAAGATATACCAAGAGTTGGAAATGAAAGTGAATATGTGTAAGAGTTAATTAAAAATGAAACAATAGAATCCTTCCTGGCCTATTTATGATCATTATTATGCACTGGGGTTCTCCTGGTGTTTTCTGGAGAGCGTGGTGTTCGGTCATCACTCGGTGCTTGCAAGAGATCGCTTTCCGGGTGTCTGTCCCAGGGCCTGTGCATAACAAGAGTGGCGCAATGCCCCGCCCCGCCTCTCCTTCTGGGAAGCTCAGCCCTTCACGGCACAGCCCCCAGCAGCACAGCCTGGAGCTGAATTTTGACCTTCTCGTGGTTGGGGATTCAGCAATTCCTGTTTTCAGCTCTGCCAAGTTCCGCATTCCGCTGCCAGGTTCAGAAGAGTTTAACCCGTGTGTTTCTGGGGATTTCCTTTAGTTGCTTAGTTACTTCTGCAGCCTGCGCTGTTAATTCCGTGGGAGCAGGCCCCCGGGCTTGGCTTATGCTGAGATTCCCCCCTAAAATCTCTCTCCCGTTGCACCAGTTGGGCTCTGGTGGGGACAGGCCAGTGCTCTGCTCTGAGCAGGGTTAGATTGGGGAGCGGGGAGGTGGCAGCTTCTGTGCAAGAGGCAGAGGCAGCAGGGGGGGACTTGCAGGCTGTGGCACACGGGGCCAGGGAGATGGGAAGTGTCAGGCGTCCAGGGAGCATCCTCAAATACCCGCACTTTCACAATCCCCAACTGCAGGCCAGGTAGCAGGGGCTGGTGCAGGGGGGGCGGCAGCGAGGTCATCTCCATATACTCCCTAGCGCGCCCCCCCACTGGCCCCTGCCACTTGTTCCACTGCTGCCCTCCAGACAGGGGCATGCCAAAATTCAGTGGGGGCGCACCTGCAAGGAGCAGTTACCCCACCTCTCTACCCCTACAGGGCAAGAAAGGGGGTGGCACCAAAGGGACTGTGGTATTAGACCCAACAGGGCAGGGTCACCATGGGGCAACCCTCACAGAGCCGGGATGGCAGAGATTCCACATGGTGCCCGTCACCACGCGCTGCCAAAGCTGCTTTGCTTCCTTTCCTTCTTAAGCTGCTGTGGAAGGGTGGGGAGTGTGTGTGTGGGGGGGGGGGGTTGTGGGGCTCCTACCTTCCCCCACCCTTTTGTGTGCGAGCAGCGTGGTGGTTGTAATGGGGCTGCGTGAGTCCTGGACTCTGTTCAGGGAATCTCACGGCGCCCAGCGCCGAGCAGGGCAGTCCCTGAGTGATGCCATCACATCAGCTTCGGGCTACTACGGGTACGTACCTGGGAAGCTCTCAGCACCCCTCCGGCTGCACTTTCTAGCTGGGAGAAAGCGTCCCACTCTCTCCGCCCGTCCCACCAGCCTCCTGATTGTTGGGGTCAGCTCCTCTCCTCCTCCCCTAGCACTATAGCTTCGTGGGGGGGGGGACGACTATACTGCTGCTCTCCCCCTCCCCCTTTATTTGTGGGGTGGGGTCCTCTCCCACGAATGGGGGACCTTACCATGACTGCTGCCCCCTTGTTCAGAATAGCAGCTGTGCCACTGACCGGGCCAGGAACCAGGCTGTGCGGACAAACTGCAACCTCCAGGCCCAGGCAGTAGCCGGGCACGGGAACAGGAACCGTACCAGCCAACCACAGCGTGGCCACCCGCCGAAACGGGCCCTTGTTTAGCGTAGGAGAGGGGGCCGGGTTTAGCGGCCATCCGCCCTCCCTCCCAAACCGCAGGCAGATCCTAGAGCGTGTGGCTTCTGGCTCCGTCGGGTCGAAGCAGCAGCTGCTGGTTCTAACGTACCCGGCCTGTGCTCAGAACTGTCTCGCTGTTCCCTTGTGCTCTGTCTGTGTCCACCGGTTGGCGCCGATCTCATACTGAACCTGGCAGCTCTTCGGGGCAGGGACTCTCTGCTCTGTGTTGGTGCCGGGGGCGGGGGGGCGCCTAGGCGGCCGCAGTACAAATGATAACCCTGCTCATTCCAGTGCCGGCTCCTGCATGAAAACCACGATCACCAGATCAAAGCAAATCACCTCCCTGGTGGCGGGTGGCCTGACTCCAGCGCCCTGGGCTTTGCGAGCGGGGGCCATTGGTTCAGGGGGCCGAATTCCCACGTGCCCAGAGTGGTGCATAGAGCAGCGGGGAGCTGTGCTGGGCAGCTGCTTCAAGCAGACTGAAGGAGGGGAGTCTGGGTGGGGCTCTGCTTTCCCAGGCCGGGGGGGAGCAGCGGGAGGGGGCTCTGCTTTCCCAGGCCGGGGGGGGGGAGCAATGGGGGGACTCTGCTTACCCAGGGCAGGGGAGGGGTGGGGGGAGCTGTGATTTCCCAGGCCAAGGGGAGGGGAAGTAGTGGGGGGGCTCTGCTTTCCCAGGCCAGGGGGACAGGGAGCAGCGGGGGGGGGTGTCTCTGCTTACCCAGGGCAGGGGAGGGGTGGGGGGAGCTGTGCTTTCCCAGGCCGGGGGGAGGGGGAGCAATGGGGGGGCTCTGCTTTCCCAGGCCGGGGAGAAGGGGAGCAGCGGGGGGCGGGGCTCTGCTTTCCCAGGCCGGGAGGGACCAGCGGGGGGGGGAGCTCTGCTTTCCCAGGTTGGGGGGGAGCAGGGGGGGCTCTGCTTTCCCAGGCCGGGGGGGAGCGGGGGGGGCTCTGCTTTCCCAGGCCGGGGGGAAGGGGAGCAGTGGGGGGAGGCTCTGCTTTCAGCAGTGGGGGGAGGCTCTGCTTTCCCAGGCCGGGGGGAGAGCAGGGGGGGCTCTGCTTTCCCAGGCCGGGGGGAAGGGGAGCAGTGGGGGGGGGCTCTGCTTTCCCAGGCCGGGGGGAGAGCAGGGGGGGCTCTGCTTTCCCAAGCCGGGGGGAAGGGGAGCAGTGGGGGGGGGCTCTGCTTTCCCAGGCCGGGGGGGGGAGGCAGGCGGGGGGCTCTGCTTTCCCAGGCCGGGGGGAAGGGGAGCAGTGGGGGGAGGCTCTGCTTTCCCAGGCCGGGGGGGAAGGGGAGCAGTGGGGGGGGCTCTGCTTTCCCAGGCCAGGAGGGAGCAGGGGGGGGCTCTGCTTTCCCAGGCCGGGGGGGGGGAGGAATGCGGGGGGCTCTGCTTTCCCAGGCCGGGGGGGGGAGGAATGGGAGGGGCTCTGCTTTCCCAGGCCGGGGGGAGGGGGAGCAGCGGGGGGGGGCTCTGCTTTCCCAGGCCGGGGGGGAGCAGGGGGGGCTCTGCTTTCCCAGGCCGGGGGGGGGAGGAATGGGGGGGGCTCTGCTTTCCCAGGCCGGGGGGGAAGGGGAGCAGTGGGGGGAGGCTCTGCTTTCCCAGGCCGGGGGGAGAGCAGGGGGGGCTCTGCTTTCCCAGGCCGGGGGGGGGGGAGCGGGAGCAGTGCCCCCCCCCCGTAGTCGCCCCGCGCAGGGCCGAGGCGGGGCCTGGCCGGCGCTCCCTGGCCCGTTCACCTGCAGGGAGCCGGGCGGCCCAATCAGGTGCGCGCATGGGAGGGCCCGGCCCGGGCTGCAAAACCCCCACGACGCCTGGTTCATTCCTCCCCTGCGCTTCCTGCTGCGGGACTCCGGGCTCCGTGCGGGAGCCTCCCCTGCGCCCCCTGCCCGGCCCGGCGCGGGCCCCAGCCGGGGGCCAATGGCCCTGCTGCCCCCGCCGCTGCGGGGCGCCAGGCCCAAGCAGAGCTCGCCCCCCCACTACTACGAGGGCTTCCTGGAGAAGAAGGGGCCCCAGGACAAGGTAGGGGACCGGGACCAGGACCGGGGCAGGCTCCCAGTTGCCAAGGGCTGAGCCGTGGCCACGGAGAGATCGGGGCGGGGAGCCGGCTCGGGCCCAAAGAAGCTAGAGCCCCCCTAGAAGTGGCCCCGATCCCAAAGCCCAGGGCCAGGCTCTCCAGGACTCCGAGTCACGAGCCAGGGCTGAACTTTGCAGCCGGCCTGGATCTGCCAGGTGCCTCCCCGCGCCAAGCTCTGGGTGCTCAGGTGCCAAGGGCACAGGCCTCCTAGAAACGCCTGCTGTCGCCGGATCGCGCTTGCCTAGGCGCGCTGTCGTTCCGGCATAACGATAGCCCTTTAAATCCACTCCCTGCCTTCATCTGAACTAACTTTCAGGTGTAGACGATACCAGGCAGAAGCCAAATGCAAACTTGCAAAGCCAGATGTTCCTGGCAGCCCCTATTTTCCGAACAGGCTAAGGCACAGCCTCAGGCTTTGGGGTCCTTGAAATCCCGAGTGGATTTTTCTGGCTTGAGCCTGTTTCTCAAGGCCTGTCTAGACAAGAACGTTGCACGGCTTTAACCTAAGGTGTGGATTTCAACCAGGGCACTGGGTAGTACGAACCCACTTATTTCGGTTTAGCTCAAGCCCGTTTCGAATCGACTTTCGCTAAACCGAAATCCGCTTGGTTTAACCGGAACTCGGGGCGTCCACGCAGCCCCCGGCCCCGGTTTAAATTCACCCGTTGAGTTAAACCAGTGCGACTGTCTCCCCAAGATCGGCTCTTAGAAACAGCAGCCCCTGTTGGAGCAATCCAAGCGGCAATGGCTGGAGTACGTGCGCACAAGGGAGCGCAGGGCCCAGTGGCGGGGGGGTAGGGGGAGGTGTTGGACAGGTGATACTTCCTCCAGTTCGGTGGAAGTGCTTTGTCTAGTCTGCCTGGTGAAGGCTCCCTGTGCTCTCGGGCGTCTGTTCCACCGCAAACCCTCCTCGTGCCAAAGCTGAGCTCCCTGTCGCTTTCTACCACGTCGTTTGCCTGGGTCGTTCTTTTTGATGGTTGTTGGATGAAGTACGAGCCTGAGCCGAGAGACGCTGATCGACGTAACCAGGCCCTGGATTGGGCCCGAGGTGCTGGGTGCCAACCTGACAGCCAGAGAGGGGGGCAATTCTCTTTCCGAACATCGCAGACAATCCGCCGCTGAAACATACGTGGACGTTTAAACGCATTTAACTGGGCTGCGTTCGTTAACCTGGTTGCATTTATGGCCCCTGGACTTTCCTGCCGCCTGGATTGCTGAGGACAGCTGTTTCTGGCATGCAGATCAGACGCCCGTCACATTCACGCCATAAATCTAATGGGAAGGGAGGCGGGCGCTCCTCCAGTCAGGCTGTGTGACGCGCAGGCTGCTTGCCCTGGATGGGGTCTTTCACTACCTTGCTGGTATTGGATAAGGACATCTCAGCAGGCAGCGTCATCCTCTTGGGATGGCTGAGACGATCTGGGGTCTCTTTAGAAGCCTGGAGAATTGTAGGCCCCCAGAGTGTGGGACTGAGCTGTGTAGAGCGGCATTGTCCCGTTAGTACGGGGTTGGGCATTGACCCTGTACGTGTCCCGTAGGGATAACCTTCGAACTGTACGCTGCACTCGCTTGGCTCCTTTCCAGCCCTACATCTCAGGGTGGTTTACAGAGGTGGGTGAGGCGCATTAGCTCCATATTAGAGATGGGGAAACTGAGGCACAGAGCAGAGAACCAACTTGCCCGAGGTCACCCAGTGAGTCAGTGGCAAAGCCAGGTTCAAAACCCAGATCTCCTGACTCCCAGGCCTGTCCTCTAGCTGTTAAACCCGGGACTTCAATTCCCGTCGTGCACAAGTGGAAGTTGTGCACAGCCACACGTGAGTGTGACATCCTTGGTTCGTGTGACCGTGACATGGCTGCACTCGTGTGATGCTGACATCTGACGTACGCATGGCCTTGACATGTACCCACCTACGTGTGGGGCTGCTCTCCTGGTGAGCGTGAGCTGTCGGCACCCTTCTGTGACGGCCCAAAGGGGCAGGATCTTGGCATGTGCGTGCCCTCGGCGTGCCCGCTGCCATGGGTGAATCTGCTGCCTTGGAGCCCAGCTGGCCCAGGGGCCAGTGCAGAGCTGTTGGCAGGGGCGGGCAGCGGGGGGGAAGAGGCAGCAGAACCTTTATTTTGGGTCACAACACTTCGCTGTTGATGGCAAACAGCGAACAACAGAGCCTTTGATTCCTGAGCCCTCCCGACCAGCCTACGCGTGATGGTGTCTGGGCTCTGCCCTCCCCCACGGGCTTTGGCAGCTGATTCCGACTTGGGGCAGGGGGCTGCCGCGTCAGGCCAGCGTCAGCCCGCACCGAGAATCCCCCCCAGTGGCGGCAACTGGCTCCCACCAGGCTGCCCCTGTTCCAGGGCTCCCACACGGCTGGAGAAAATACACCACAGTGCATCATTCAGGCGCTGAAGGAAGCCAAAGCCGCCCCTTCGGAGACCAATCCTCTGCCCCGGCGTGCCGGGCGTGGGGATGAGGGCCTGGCTGGACCAGCTGCCGGGTCCACCGCGCAGAGATGGAACCAGCCTGCAGGGAGAGGGGGTGGGCACTCATTCGCCATCCCCCCCGTCCATAACATCCCGGGAACACCCCACTGCGGGTTCCTGGCCGTGCCAGGTGCAGCACAGGGCTAGGGCATTGCCGGGGGGCAGATATCTGCACAGCGCATGCTCAGTAGGTCGTTACTGCCTCCCTCGCTGCGGAGGCCGGGTGCGTTTGTGCCACTCCCCTGAGCGACCCTCCCCTTGGCTGGCCCGCTCCGGCCCCAGCCGCCAATGCCCCTTTGCTCTGTCCCTGCAGGGGTATAAGAAGTACTGGACAGGCCTGCGGGGGCTCACGCTGTTTTTCTACAATGGCAGCCGAGACGTGCAGGTAGGCAGGAGCTGCCCCACGGATGGGCCGCTGTGTGGCGCTCCCTGGCCGGACCTGGGAAAGCCTCGGGCGGGGGGGGTCTGTCTCCTCAAGGCCTGATCCTGGCAGGTGCCCAGCCACTGGGAGCTCAGCACCTCTGTGGATCAGGCCCGCCTGTCTCAACTCTCCTGGTGGGACATCCCTCCTGGGGAGGCTCGGCTTGCTGGGGGTCTGCCATGCTATCCGGGTGGCGAGGGCCTCGATCCCTCTGACCTGGGAAAGGGTCCCCCTCCCCCTCCTCTGCCCATGGGGACGGCCGTTCCCTCAAGCCGCCGTTCAGGGCGAGGGGCTCGCCCAGCCTGCGCGGCCATGGGCCAAACCCACCCCTGCCGTGGGCACCGGCCCGCTGAGACCCAGCCGACTGCTGTCAGCCATGCTTCTGAGCAGGGCTGGATGTGAACCAGCGACCCAGAAGTGTTCACACCGCCCCGTCCCGGAGAAGAGCTGGGGGGCAGCCAGCCAGGCAGGGCTCCCTAGCGGGCACCTAGGGCCCTGCTTTGGGTTGCAAGAGTGGGGCTGGCCGACCCTGCCCCGCCCCCGCCCGCACTGATCTGTGCTTTGCCCTCCGCAGTACGTGGAGAAGATCGACCTGGACACCTTCGTGTCCCTGACCGACGGCTACCTCCGGAGCGGCCCCAGGGCCAGCGACGACGGGGTGGGGCTCAGCCTGAAGCTGAGGGGGCAGGAAGTGAAGTTAAAGGTACGTTCGCCCTGCGCGACCTCTGCCTCCCCCCGCCCCCGGTCTCTGGGTTTTACCCCAGTAACGTGTGTTTCCCTTGCAGGCCGAGAGCCTGGAAACTCGGGAGATGTGGAAGGGTTTTATCCTCACCGTGGTGGAGGTAACTCGCCCGGCTGATGTTAGAATGAGAAATCCGCCCCCTTGGCCTGCCCTCCCCTCGGCCCCCCTCTGCCCGACCCAGCCTTTGCACCCCCAGGTGCTCACCCCCACCCTGCACAACCCAGCCCACGCCCCCAGCCTACACGCACCATTGCTCACCCCGCGTACGCCCCCCCCCCGCTCACTCCTGTCCCCCCTGCCCCTCCCCACACTCAGCCCCTGCCCGCCCTAGATACACTCGCCTGCGCCCGCCTCCCCCCAACCCTGCGCGCGCAGACACAGCCCTGCCCCCCGTCTCTCACCCCCAGGTATCCCGCGCGGCGAGAGCTGGTCCTTGAAGGACCCTAGAGCCCTTGTCCAGCCTTGAGTCCGTGTTTCTCAACAGCCCTGGCAGGGCAGGTCTCCCTCGGGTGCGCCGAGCCCACTCTGGGCTCCCCTCACAGCGGTTTCCCAGCCCCCTCGTCCCGTGTCAGATTCAGCCCCTGGAGGCCCTTCGCGGGGAGCCTGCCCCCTGCTGGTCAGAGTCCAGCGCTCTGGCGCCGTGGCGGGACTGATAGGGGAAGGAAGGTGGGAGCCGCGCTGGCGCCTCCTGCTGGCTGATTCGTGGGCTGCACAGAGGGCCGGCGTGAGGTCCCCCCGGGCCAGGGATGGGAGCAGCGCTGGGGTCCCAAGAGGGAGGAGTCGGTGGAAGTCTGGTCTGTAGGCCGTGGTCGCAGCACGTCACAGGGGAGACTCAGTGTGTCGTCCTGTCCCTGCAGATGAAAGTCCCCTCCAACCTGACGCTGCTGCCCGGCCACATCTACATGATGTCCGAAGCCCTCTCCAAAGAGCAGGAGCGACGGGCCGAGCTGAGCCAGCGCTGCGCCGCGAGCTCCTTCGACTACGAGTCGGTGGGGGAGCAGATGCCGGAGTGAGTGGGGCCTGGGCCGGAGGGAGAACCCAGGGCTGTCGTGGGCAGGTGCCGCGGGCGTGTCGCTGGCATCCTCCATCCTGCCATGTCGTGCCAGGCCAGGCCGCCTGTCTGGCATCCCCCTCCCGTGTCAGGCCAGGCCACCAGGTCTCCCCCATCCTGATGGGCTCAGAGCTGCAATAGCCCAGAGGCTCTGGGCCATGGGCCGGCGGCTCTGGCGGGGTTGAGAGTCCCGGGTCACACAGGGAGGGTTTGGTGCATTAACTGGGTCCTGTCCTTTCTCCTGTGTTTCCCAGCTGCTATTTCAAGGTCTCCAGGACAGAGGCCCAGGTCCTGCTGGAGAGGAACCCGGACGGCGGCAACATGTTGCTGCGCCCGGGGGGTGATGGGAAGAGCATCTCGGTGACCACGCGTCAGATGCTGAACAGGTGAGAAGGCGGGGGATGGTCGGGGGCTGCCTGCTGGGGGGATGGTCGGGGGCTGGAAGGGGGCAGGCCTGACTCTAGGGTTTGAGGGGGTGCACGTGGGGCTGGGAGTGTGAATCCTGGCACTATTGTGTGTGAGAGAGAGGGGGTGATCCCAGTGCACACAGGATTCACACTCCCATCCCCGGCACTAGTGTTGAGGGGGTGATCCCAGTGCACACAGGATTCACACTCCCATCCCCGGCACTAGTGTTGAGGGGGTGATCCCAGTGCACACGGGGCTGGGAGTGTGAATCCTGGCACTAGTGTTGAGGGGGTGACCCCAGTGCACACGGGGCTGGGAGTGTGAATCCTGGCACTAGTGTGTGTGTGAGGGGGTGACCCCAGTGCACACAGGATTCACACTCCCATCCCCGGCACTAGTGTTGAGGGGGTGACCCCAGTGCACACGGGGCTGGGAGTGTGAATCCTGGCACTAGTGTGTGTATGAGGGGGTGACCCCAGTGCACACAGGGCTGGGAGTGTGAATCCTGGTACTAGTATTGAGGGGGGAATCCCAGTGCACATGGTGCTGGGAGTGTGAATCCTGGCACTAGTGTTGAGGGGGGAATCCCAGTGCACACGGGCTGTGATCACAAGCAGTGTGAGGGTTGGGTTGTGCAATCCCTCCGTCTCTCTCTTGCAGCACCCCGGTTGTGAAGCACTACAGAGTGAGCCGCATGGGACAGCAATACGTCATCGACGTCGAGCAGCCGGTGAGTGGGCCAGTTCTGCATCCCCATCTTATGCAGAGACCGGGACCTGGGTCTGGGCCCCAGGGGGATCAAACAGCTCCCGGAAGCACAGCCACCAAGGAACGTCAGGGTGATAGCAGGCATAGAAGCCAGGCCTTGATCACCTACGCTACTGGAGAATCTCCATAAGCTCTACAGGGCCTAGGACACACACACAGCTAAGCAGTTCCAGGCAGCAGTTCCCAGTTCTGTTCCCCCATTCATCCCTATGTCATGAACCAATGATGTGGCAAGTGGCTCATCAAGATCCTCCAAAAGCCACAGGTGTAGAAATAAGAATAATCTCAACCATTACACCAGCTAGGATAACAGTACCAGGGGCTGGCAACCCTCATGCTGCAGGGCACACACTGGCTGCCAGCTGGGGGTCAGGCAGGAATATCTCCCCATGGGGATATTGCACAGGTAAGTGCACTATGGCGGGCTTGCGCTTGTCACCGGGAGAGGCGGCGTTCCGGCTTGGATGCGCCGATCCGCTCCATCGGCCCAACAGGCTAGGATCTCTCTGAGGCAGGGGGCGACTGTCTGCAGCTCACGGGCTCCTCTGGGGCCTTTGCCTCCTCCCAGCAGTGGCTGGGGGTGTCAGCTAGGAGCGGAGAGCCCTGCAGGCCGGGAGCAGGAGCCCCGAGGGGGTTGTGCAAAGCCTGGTCAGTCAAGAACTGCTGCTGATAGGATCTCTTCCCCGCCCCCCCCCAGCACCACTGCTCCTCCCTGGCCGAGGTGGTGGAGTACTTCGTCTCCAACACCAAGAAGACCCTGGTGCCCTTGAGCCTGGACGAGGACTACGCGGAGAAGTTAGGTGGGTTTCCCCCGCCTCGAGGGCTCCGGGTGCGAATTCTGGGCACGGGGGCTGGGTTTGCATGGGTGGGTGAGCCGGGCGGCAGTGCAGGGGGCACCGATACGGGGGTGTGGCAGATACCTCGAGGGGAGGGTGCACATGGGGGAGGATGCGTGTACATTGGACGGCTCAGTGTGGGTGGGCCCAGGGGGGCACAGGCATTTGGCAGTGTGTGTCTGGGAGAGGGTGCCCGGACTCGCGGGGGAGGGGGGAGGACGTGACTGCCGGGGGTGGGGGTGACGTGCTGATGCCTGGAGGGTGTGTGGACGTGGTTCCGTCCCTAGGCCGGGCTGTGGGTGGGTGACCTCGGCCCAGTCTCCTCAGCTGCTTGTTTCCAAGCCCGGTCAGCCCGCCCCGGCCAGGCCCCTTCCTTCCCAGAGCTGCCCCCCGACACGGGGTCTCCCTCCCAGAGCTGGGATTCCCCCCAGCCACCTCTCCTTCTGCCCCCTGCCCTTATGGGGCTGCCCAGCATCCCATGGCCTCATGCTCCCCCACGGCCAGTTTCCCCCCTCCGCTCCCCAGCTCTCAGACCCATTTGTTTCTGGCGTGTTTTGCAGAGTTTGTGGAGACCGATAAGGAGAACGGCGAGAGCGTCTGGGAAGCATCCCTGCCCCCCTGCCCAAAGCCCTCCAGAGGTGAATGTGCCCAGCCTGCTCCAGGCGCCGGCTCCTGGCTGCAGCTCAGGGGACCTGGCTTGTTCCTCCAGGGCTCGGGGCTGTTGGGCTGTGAAGAATCTGCGTGCGGGGCCCCACAGACCTCCCACGGCCTGGCCCCAACGCAGCTCTGGAGAGCTGGCAAAGGGCAGCTGCGAGCTTCCCCCCACAGCAGTGCCCCACCCCTGCCAGCTGGGACCCCAGCGCTGCGAGCTTCCCCCCTCAGCAGTGCCCTGATGTCTGTTGGCACCGTTTGGATGGTGCATTTAACATGTTCGCTGTGCCCATCCCACACTATCGCATCCCCCACGATACCCCCCGGCTCCGACCTGGCCTGGGAGGCTCACCCAGAGCCCTGTATTTTAGGATCTGTATTTCCCCACTGTGTGCCAGTGCCCCTTGCCTAACCTTGTGCCTGTCTGGTTCTTCTGCCGGTGCCAAAGGGGATGCACTGATTCCGCCCAGCTTCAGAAAAAGCGCCCTGGTGAAGCCCCCTGCCCCCACCCCCGTGTTTGAGACGAGGGAGGAGGATGAAGAACAGGCCTACATGAATGACGAAGGTGAGCTGGGGTCTGCCCTGCCTCGGGCTCCCCAAATCTGGGGAGATTGGGTCCTAGCCTTGTGCTGGCACAGCGGGGTAAAATCGTGCTCCCCCTGCTGGCAGGTGAATAAAATAACACTGGCCTCATCGCTGAGCCTGCCAGGGCCGCGCCGGTGCAGTTACTCAGAGGAATCTCTGGTGCCGCGTGGAAGGGCACGATCCCTCCCGAGGAGGGACAGGCTGGCGCCGGGGAGCGGGAATGGGATCTTGTACTGGAGAAAAGTCTCCGGGGGGGAAACCCCAGTCTGCGATCCCAGCTCAGGCGCCCCCTTCTCTCATGCGATTGTGTTTTCCAGATGTGGCAGCCATCACGGGAACAAAGGCAAAGTCAGCCAGCTGTGAGTGAACAGGCGATTGTGCGAGACCTTGTAGAATGGAGCTACTGTGTCACCACAAGGGGCTACCTTGCTACAGAGGATGTACCCGGGGCCTTGTCCCCCGCCCTGCCCCCCACACCTGGGCTTTGCACTCCCCTTTTCCCCACGGCTGCCCTAGGGGCAGGGAAATGCTCCGGCCACATGCAGAATTTGCTGCCCCAGACCAGCCATACAACTGGGAGATGCAGCACCCCTGGGAGCCCAGAGGAGGGTGAACGGAGCCAGCTGCACTGGGGGATGCTGGGGGCTGTCAGAGCCACTGCTCTGCCTGGAGCCCCGAGTGCTCTCCCAGAGGTCAGGGACAGAAAAGGCTCTTGGACCCTCCAGTCCATCCCCCATGGCTCCCATGACTGGTCCCCGGGCGGCTAGTGTAGGAGAAGGAGCTGCTCTCTGACGGTGATTGGCGAAGGGGGGGAATCCCAGGGAAAAGGGAGGAGGCAAATCTGTGTGACACGAGGGGAGAGGTGAAAGGACCAGCAGGGGCAGCCTGGCATGACCAGGGTATGGGTGGGGCCTAGTGGGTAGGACCAGGAGTCAGGCCTAGTGGTTGAAGCAGAAGCAGGGCCGGGTGGTTGGTGCAGGAGTCAGTCAGGCTAGGGAGTGGAGCCAGAGTTGGAAATCAGGAGTCCGGCCTCAGGGCGGAGCCGGGGGAAAGCCAGGAATCTGAGTCGGAGCCAGAAGCAGGGAACGAGAGCGGGGTTGGTGGCGAAGACAGGCCGGGTGCTGCCGGCTGGCACAAGCCGCTTCCTGAAATTTCCTCCATGCTGAACTAGTGTGCCTGGGCCCATCAGCGGTTCTTGCGGGGCTGCCAATCGGGTCTTCCCTGGGCCGGGGGCTCATTCCCCCAGGGTTCAGAGTGCGTGGATGCAGCTCAGGGTGGGTAGCATCTGAGCCGGGTTCTCGTCCTCTGGATCCCTCCCCAGCCTCCTGCTGGGGGAGGGCGACAGGTGGCAGCCTGGCTGGGGACTGGACGGGAGCCGCGATGTGGCCCAGGACTGCTGGAAACCGCATCCTAGCTGCCCAGGCCTAGAGCCTCCAAGGTCTTTAGGTGCCCGACTCCCACGGAAATCGGTTGCTGGACCGGGAGTTGGGAGGGTGTCACAGAGGGAGGGGGGCTGGGCTGGGCTGGGCAGATGAGGGCGAGGAGCCGGGTGGGTGGCCCCCATCCTGCCAAGGATCCTGACCCCATAGCCCAGCTTTCAGGGGTGGTCCTGGGCCGCTCAGTTTGACTCCAGCTCCAAACACTCCCAGTGCTCAGAAGTGACTCGGATCGGGGTGTCCTTGGCCTCTCTCTCCGGGACGGATGCGGGTTCCCCCTCCGGCTGCAGGGACAAGCTCTGGGGGGTTAGGGTGGGGGGGGGATGTGCTGGGGGGAGCCAGCGGACTGAGCGTCTTCCCTTTTGGTTTCAGCCACAGCGGGTGCCGTGAAGGTGATGATGTGGGGAGGGGGCGGCCAGAGCAAGACGCTGCCTATACCGACCGGCAAGCCAGGTACAGCCATTGCCAGCTGATTTGGTGCCCGCCCCGTCCCCCCCCAGGGCTCTCTGCTCTCCACCCCCCACCCTCAGTGCTCTAACCGCCCCCCTTTCCCGTCACGTTGGCCAGCGCTCGTGCCCGAGCCCTCGGCTGGCCGCTGAGGACGCCCCTGCTGGGGCAGCGAGGGGGCAGCTTCCAACAGGAAAAGCCCGGTTTGTCCCCCAGTCGCTTGGGGCCTGACCTGGCTCTGCTCGGGCCCTGGGAGCCACTCGGCTTGTCCCCTCCCCCAGCCCCACTGGCCCACGCAGGAGCAGAGACTGCCCCACGGGGCTGCCTCTGGGGCTGGCCGTCACGCCTCGGGGACTCGGCAACCCCATGGCAAAGCCCCTTCTGCCACCATCTCCCTCTGCCTCGCTTGGCCAGGCCGGTGGGGAGCAGGGTGGGCGCAGTAGAGGGCTCCGGTGCGGGTGGGGGGATGTGCCCCAGCTAGAGTGGAGATAAAGGGGGAGCTGTCCCGAGTCCCTCGGGTGCTTTCACTTCACCCTCTTGGGTTGGGACCCCGGCGTCCAGGAGCCCCGTACAGCTGTCTGAACTGAGACCTGACCTCCAGCAGTGTGGGTAATAACCCCGAGTGCTTCTCTGGCACTTCCTGTCTGTAGCTCTCCACAAACACAGACCCTCGGTATCACCAGCCACATGGTACAGAGGGGGGAAACTGAGGCACAGTAAAGGGAAGCGACTTGCCCAGGGCATCAGGCGTAACGCCCGGGTTCGCCGCCCCCTCCCATCCCCCACAGTGCACTGCAGGATTCCCCAAGGGCTACCCATGCAAGCCGATCCCAGGCTGCGGGAGTCATGGGAAGGATCTCCAGCCTGGGAGGTGGAGCGGGATGGGGCCGGAGGCGAGGACGGGGGCTCCCATGCTCTGATGACCAGCTCTGCACTCTCTGTTCCCAGCCACTAAAGGCCAGTTATCCAGGAATCCCAGCAGCCCCAGCAGCACCTTCAACCTACAGAAACATGGTAGCAGCTCCTCCCGCCAGGCCACGTCGTGGGTCAGAGACCTCTCCCCAGGTAAGGGGGCCCCCTGGCACGAGAAGCGGGGCTGCATGTGGCCCACTGCCCTTGGCTTTCAGTTGAGCGTAGCATTGCTGGTTACTGTGTGGCCGGAGCAGGGGTCGGAGCCAGGACTCCTGGGTTGTGGTCCCAGCTTTGGTAGCTGGTGGTGTCTCGTGGCTAGAGCTGATGATGGCAAGTCAGGACCCCTGGGTTTTAGTCCCAGCTCTGGAGGGGTCCTGTACCCACCTTCTCTCTCCCCGTAGACATCTCAGAGGAACTGGCGCAGAAGCTACAGAAGCGAAGAGCCAACCTTGAGGACTGAGCCGATGGCCTGGCGGGCGAGGAGGCGTCTGCCGGGGACACAGGGTTCCAATCCTCTCGGGGAACAAAACCTTGGCCCCCAGCCTCTCCCGGCTCTTGTGCAGCGTTGATCACGTACCCAGGGCCCGGCCCTGCTTCTCTGGCCCTTTCCCAGCACCGTGAGACACGGGTTTGTAGGGCTCCCAGCACCCTCTGCCCAACTGCAGCCCCCCCCCGAGAGAGCCTTAGCTCTGGGCCCGTCACAGTGATTTTTCTAGGGGCAAGACTGCCACCTCGCACGGGCCCTGGCTGTCCCCCTTCCATGGCTCAGAGGGGCTGCCCCTTAGCCTGGTAGGTGCCACGTGCCTGGACAGGCAGCCAGGGCCAAAGGGAGGGAACGATGCCCCATGGGCACCCTCGCCACCAGAGAGGAAGCTAATCCAGACCCCGGCAGGCTGCGACTGGCCCTGCTGCAGAGCGAGGGGGTCTCTGCGGGTAACGCCCCAGCACCTTTAATAGCCAGGTGATTCCTGCCGTCCCAGGAGGGCTGTGGGCGAGGGGCTAATCCCGCCCCCAGATCCAGGAGGAAGCGCCAGGCGCTGGGTGCTGCGCTTGGCCTCATTTGCCTAGGCCAGGCCCTTTGCATGCTGCGGCTCAGGGTTAAAAGGCTCGGGCGGCGGGGGAGACGGGCGACGCCTTCCTATGCCCAGTTTGCCTGGGGGTGTTCCACAGTGCAGGGTAAACCAAAGGCAGAGCTGGGGGGCAGGAGTGGCACACCTGTGGCTGGCATGCCAGGGGGGCTGGAAGCTAGAATTATGGGGCATTGGCAGGGCTGGCCAGGGGGCATCCCAGGGCATGGGGTTACCCCCCTGACCATCTTGGCTAATCGCCATTGATGGACCTATCCTCCATGAACGGATCTAATTCCTTTTTGAACCCAGTCTTGTTCTTGTTATGTGAAGGGGTAAATAACCCTTCCTTCTATCATATCCCTCCTTAGTCATCCCTTTTCCAAGCTGAAAAGTCCATCGCTTCACCCTCTCTTCCTATGGAAGCTGTTCCAGCCCCCTAATCATTTTTGTTGCCCTTCTCTGTATCTTTTCCAATTCCAATATCTCTTTTTTTTTTTTTTTGAAATGGGGCAACCAGAACTGCAGGCAGCATTCAAGGTATGTCCGTACCATGGATTTATAGGGTGGCATTGTGATATTTTGTCTTATGATCTGTCCCTTTCCTAATGGTTCCTAACACTGTTTAGCTTTTTTGACTGCTGCTGCACCTTGAACAGATGTTTTCAGACAATGATCCGCACAGGCTCCAAGATCTTTCTTGGGTGGAAACAGCTAATTTAGATCCTTAATTTTCCAAATTCCCTTTGTGCGGAAAAGATCCTTCATTCCTCTCAGGGTGAATCAGTGTTTTTCCAAATGTCAAATTCCCTTTACAGCCTCAGCCGCAAATCATTCCCTCCCCTAGGCCAGGGCCCAACCCAGAACCCCCCTGCAATTCTCTGATCTGTGCAGGCTGCCTCCCTTCCCTTCCTGCTAACCCCTGCAAGCAGGGGGCCAGAGTGACTGGCCTGGCCTGCGCACCGGACTTTTCCAAGCAGTGACCTGGGCAGCTTGTCTTTGGCACGTGCCACGGTGCGCAATGATGCTGGACCTGGTGATGCAAGGCCCGTCCCTCTCCATCCTGTATGTTGCACGCGGTAGTGCCTTGAAAGCGGCGGTGCCGTGCTGCTGTATGCCAGCTGAGGACGGGCTCATTGGCTGGACGGGGGCCTGTGCTTTTGAAAGGATTTGTACAGTGTGATTGTTACCTACTTTGCATACATTGCTAATAAAAGCCACCGTTTCCCCTCGACTCACCGGTGCTAAGCGGTGCTAGCCCCAGCCTCCTGCAGTAGCAGCCATCTCCTAACTGTGCCCGTCGGCTGGGGAAAGAGGATGGGGTGCAGGGGCTAGAGCAGGAGGGTAGGCTCAAGACTCCTGGCTTTGAGGCCTGACTCTGCCACTGCCATTCTGTGTGACCTGGGGTGAGTCGCTCGTGATTTAGGGATGCCCAACCTGAGCCAGCTTGGGCTTGGTTTTCAGGGGGTCTGAGAACCCTGAATTCCTGTGGGAGCAGCGGGAGGCTCAGCCCTTTTAAAGAGCAGGTGCCAGCTGCCTCAGGTTGGGTACCCAAGAGCATGGGGCCCGCTGGAGAATTTTTGGGCTTCTCCCTTCGGGCTCAAAGCCAGGCTGTACGCTGGGACTTAACTAGCGCACGAGCTAACTGCGACCGTGCTTTAGGAATGGTAGGATTTGACTGTCGCTGTGAAAGGATGGGGGGCAGGTTAACCATGGGGGCGGTGGGTTTACCCTGCTGGATTCCCAAGGGGCGATGCAAACCAGCCAGGGCGTTGCTTTGATCTCCTCTCCTTGATGGGGTGTTTTTCACTAGGTGACATGAGGTGTTCAGTGTATAAAACATCCTTGACTGGGTTCCACATGCACCATCCTGCCCCTGGGAGGCCAGCTCCGCCACCCTGCCTGGGGCGGTTCCCCGAGCCCCCGCTGGTGGCTGCAGCATCAGGGGCTGAGACACAGCGGTACCCAGCGCTGGCCGTACCGTGACTTCGGGAGGCAGGGCGGGTGCTCAGCCGGGCTGGTAGGATCTGTGGGAGAGCCCAGCCCGCTGCAGGGTGACAGGGCAAACAGCAGCTGGAATGGGCAGCTGGATGCTGTTCCCTCTGCTAGCCATGGCAGCTGCTTGGGGGAGGGGGGGGGGGAGCTGCAGGGTCGTGCACTGAGTGAGCAGCTGCTAAAGCTGTCACAGGCCGGCAGGCTCCGGCTCCGGCGTAAAGGACAAGCTTGTTTATGTCCAAAGCAGCGCGCCCGTGGCCAACGGGCCCGGCCCTTGGGCTGAGCACTGAAGGCCCGGCTGGCGTTCGCACGGCTTAGCTGTACTGAAACAGTAATTCGGATTAGCTGGGGGGGGGCGGCTCAGCCTTGGGGCCACCCCCCAAAGGGTTTATTTTCCATGCACTGTCATTTTGGAAGCGGCTTCACGCCTGTGGGGACCGAGGTATTGCCCAGGACGGTAAGCGGGGCTGATTTCACTGTCGCCCTGCTGCCCGCTGCTGGCCTGCTCCACCCCCGAGCTAGCCTGTGTTTACCAGGGTGCCATGACCAGCTGGCACCGCCCTGTGTCATTACTGGCATGCGGCCAGTTCCAGCCTGGAGCCCCGGGAAGGCCTCCAGCTTGGCCGTGCCGAGTGCCTCAGCTCGGAGGGGCCGCAGGGCTGGGTTCTGCACCGAAAGGGCTTTTCTGGGCCCTAATGGCTGCAGATCCCTCACAGGGGTTACATGCACCAGAGCGGGACGGAACCTGGCCTGGAAACCCTCTGCCCACCCTCCTGCGCTGCCTGCCCCCGCTGAACCTTTCCCCCATAGGGCCCCTGGGTTGGGAGCTGAGCCGAGCCCAGCCAGCCGCCCCCCACACCCATCCCCGTGCCATTCGCCCACGGTCCTGAAATGGAAGAGAGGGAGAAACGTTATTCCACTGCCCGCAGCCGGGGCGGGACTGTGGCTAATGCGGAGAGAAGCCGTTACCCCTTTGTGGGACGCTACGGCCGTGCACTCCAGGCCACGCAGGGTGTGGGGGTTGCTTTGAGCTCTTCTCCGTTACAGGGGGTGGCGCACAGAGGGGTCAGATGTAAAACCTCCTTCAGCAGTCAACCCCTCCCCTCGCATCAGGCCTTTCCCCCATCCTGGGTGGGGGCCAGCTGCGTGGCAGGCAGGGGCCTGGCTCCTGAGCACTGCCGCGGATGGCAGTGACCCACGCTGGGAATTTCGGGAGAACCCAGTGATTCGGCTGGGTGGGGAGGACAGACTAGATGTGAGGCAGCCGCATGATGCGGGCAGCACAGGGCCTGATTTTAACGGTGCCACGTGGCGGGAGCAACAAGGGGCAAAGATGCCGTCACCCCTGGCCCCCGACCGCCACTGGCTCACCCGAGCACAAGCGGACACCAGACAGCAGAGGGGAAGGCTATGCCTAGAGCTAGGTTTATTATTAAGGCCAGAAGCAGCTTTTGTCATCCGAGAGGCTAACGGGCTCTAAAAGCAGACGAGTGCCCACGTTCCTGGGACCACCTTTAAACGTCGGGTTTTATAACTGCCAGGACCAAAAAAACCCCACAAAAACCACCAAACGCTTTCAGCCGGAGGAGGCCCCATCCCCTGGACTGGAGATCCCGGTGCGCTTAAAGGCGGTCGTCCGCACGGCCTGCTCTTGGCACAAGGCTGGCTCGTGGGTGTCCCTCCATCTCTTAAAGGCAAGTGTGAGGAGGCGGGAAGGGACGCTCTGGGAGAGGGAGGGGGGTTTACAATCCTAGGTAGGTAAGTCTCGGTACATTCAGAGCGTTCGAGTCGCTGCAGCACCAGCCTCTCCGCCTCGAGCAGCCTTCCAGGAACTGGGAGGAAAGAAAACTCAACAGGCCCCAGTGCGTCTTTCCCCGGCTGCAGGGAGGTGGCCCGGTCCCACCGCGCCAGGGGGCCATGTGCGTCTAAGTCAGGCTGGCGTTGGAGCTGCTCGTGGCGCTGTTTCGCTTCTGGAGGCATTTGACAGCGCTGGGTACCTGCAGTCCAGAATAGACGTGGAAGCTGCCGCACCACACCTAGGGAGGACAAGGAGGCAGTTACTGCAGCCGCCTGCAGAGGGCGCCATCCCCAGTAGACATGGCGTGCGGGGGATGCCGCAGCCAGGGAAAAGGGGGGCTGCAGGTGTCCCGGCAGCCAGGTATTTATCTCGCTCTGAGTGCCTCGCTCCCGGCCATGGCTTTTACCTCCCACCCGTCCCTGGGAGGCAGAGCAAGATTATCCCCATGTTACAGATAGGCAAACTGAGGCACACAACTGCAAAGTGACTTGCCCAGAGTGCACCCAGGGGCAGAGCCAGGACTTGAACACAGGTCTCCTGAAGCCCAGTCCACCTCGCATACGTTAAAGATTGTGAAGCGCATGGAGACGGTCTAAGGAAAAGCACTCTATCAAACTAATTATTATTACGCGTGAGAGACTGTCCCGTAGAAACCTCCCCTCCCATTCGCTGTCCCCCGGCAAACCACGGTTTGGTAGCCACCAAGCTAGCAGACTGCCTGGTGAGCTATGCTCATTCTGAGACAGCTGGGCCTTCTGGTGCTGCGAGCTTCCCCTACAGCAGTGTCCCAGCAGAGGGTGCTGGTCCATCCTCTGCCAGCCATCTGAATCTAGGCTCTAGCATCTGAGGGCTTTGCTGGGCGCTGGGTCTGACCCCGGCCCAGAAAACGAGACAGAAACAAGGTAAAGTGAGCCCTCCTGGGGGAGGGGCTGGAGTGGGGTCCACCCTCCTCCTATCCCACCCCCACTACCACCCCAAGGGCCGGGCTCATGCAGTAACCCTCCCTCACCAGGGAGGGAAGAGCGTCTGGACCCCAGCTTCCTCTCCCAGAACCCCAAGCCACAGTGGCCCCGACCCCGTGACCAACCCCTCACCATGAAGGCAGGAAGCACCGGCTGGGTGAATTTGGCCTTAAAGGAATGGAGCAGCTGCTTGGTTCGAGCGTTGTAGAAGGACAGGAAACCTGCGGGCAGACACAGGAAGAGTCAAAAGAGGGGGGCCGAGCAGCTCAGCAAAGGTGTAAGGTGGAGGGGGGGGATTTCTTGCCCCTGGCCTCCCCTTCAGCCCTCGGATCAGACCCACCCCCGCCTGAGAAACTGCAACCCCCTTCCCAGGCTGCCGTTCCAGCCGCCGCGGCCTGGGAAGCGCGTCAGTGTCTGATCGCGTGGGGAACCTTCGGCCTGGAGGGGCTGCTCCGTTCTGGGAATTTCTACCCTGATGCAGCCCCATCCGGGCAAAGCCCAAAGGCAGCTGCCAGGAACCCACCGGGCAGCCCAGCCCCAGGTCACCAGCTGGAATCAACCGAGGCTGGCAGTGCCCTGACGCAGCTCCCGGCTGGTGGCAGCTCAGAGAAGAAGGGGGGACAGACTCTCTCTCTCTCTCACACACACCCCCACACCCCCCATCACCTTCGTGGAAGTTGCAGTAGACGCCGATGCAGTCGGGCACGGGCACGTCCAGGATCTTGGCCTTGTTGTTATGCTTGGCGGTGAAGCTGACCTGCAGCCAGTTGTTGAGGTGGACGCACCAGGAGGACGAGGTCTTGCCCAGCTGGTCAAACTTGCCCAGGGTCCTGTAGGCCACGCCCACGCCGAAGGCCTTGCTGTCCCGGTCGTACCTCACCTCCCAGTAGTGGTCTCCCCCGTCGATCAGCGTGTCGCCTGCGGAGGGATGGGGGTCGGGGGGGGCTCACGGGGATCCCAGCACCCACCCGCCCACACATGTATGGGTGGAGGGAGCAGGGCCCACGGGGATCCCAGGCTGCCCTGCCCCCTTACCCCTCGATCGCCCCCCAGCACAGAGTCTGGGTTTAAATCGGATCAGGATTCCAGCACCTGGCACATGCGACTGAGTTTCACGGGCCCCCCAGTGGCCCCTCTCGCCAGCAGGTGACGTTGTTCCCCCACCTCATGACGGTGTAACCTGCCCCACGCCCGCACACACAGACTCCCTGCCCCCTTACCCAGCACTGTGTAGGACTCGGCCGTGAAGCGGTCCCTGCCCCCGCGGGCCGAGGGCATCCTCTTCGGAGACTGCAGGCACCTACAGAAGGCGGGACAGGCAAACAGGCTGCAGCCCGCTTCCTGCCCCAGGGAAAGGGTCCCCTCGCCCTCACCCTGAGGCTCCTTCCCGGCCTCTGCCCTCACTCTGCCGCCTCTCAATGACAGGCCGGGGCCCAACCCCCAGGCTCCCCAGGTCCTGTCCCCTGAGAACGGCTTAGAGGGTGGGTCCTGCAGCCCGGATTCCCCCATGACCCCTTGGATCCGCCCCGGGGGATTGGTCCACGACTGGGCCTGTACTCCAGCCCCCCTCCCCTGGCTGTATGGCTGGGATTGCCCCGGGGCCTGGGGGCTGAGGGCTTTGGGACAGGACGTGTCTGTTCCTGAGCCTGCGGCTATTCTCAGCTTCTGTCCCCTCCGTGCTGCGGGGGTGAGCGTGTGCTGCAGAGGGCCGGGGCGTTACCTGGCGGGGGAGTTCACCGGGGACGCCGTCCTGCCCTTCCCGTCCTTCTCCCGGGCCTTGATGTCCTGCACTTTGCCCCCCATGGCGTCCCACTCCACGCTCAGCTCCTCCACCTTCAGGTTCTGGTGACAGGTGCTGGCGTCCAAGCGGAACATGAATGCTGGGGAGGGAGCCCCGGGCACGGTCAGACCTGGACCGAGCCCCCTTGTCCTGGGGGGAGCCCCCTCCACAGCGCCACCCCCCCAACATCCCGCCTCACCCCCATCACAGGGAGCCCCACTCCCACCACCCCATCTCACCTCACCCTGGGCAGGAGGCCCTCCCACATCCCCTTGAACTCCACCAGCTCCCTGCTTCCACCCCCCCATCTCATCCCCAACTTGTGGAGAGCTCCCCTCCCCACCATCCCATATCACTCCCACCCCAGGGACAAGCCCCCGCATAGCTCCACCTTCTCTCCACCCCCCCCAAACATGGCAGGGAGGACCCCTCCCCCAGCTTTGCACCCCATCTCAAGGGGGACTCACCACCCATGCATGGGATCACTGAGGTCAGTGAGGTGTCCCAGATGGGGGGTGGGGGGCATTCGCAGGTGCTGCTGAGGATCCCTGGGTCCCCATGCTGGGTGCCTTACCCTGACTGGCACTGGGGGAGGACAGAGGGGCAAGGGAGAGGCTGCCCTATGGGCTGGCAGCCCCATGGTGCCAGGGGCCCTGCCCCATGCCCCCAGCCACATGGGTGTCACTCGCAGGCGAGTGTGGGAGTGTTGGGGGGTGTCCAGTGGGGTCCGCCTCCACCCAGGAGAGTGGGATGGGAGTGGCAGGGGGTGTCACTGATGCAGGCTGTACCCCCTAATTCCGTTCCCCCCGCAAACGCACCTCTGGTTTCCAAGGTGACCGGCTCGGAGAACTCGCCCGCCACAGCCTTGTTACAGGCTTTGACGCGGAAATTCATGTACTTCATGTCGAACTTGAGCCCTGAGGGGAGTCGCCGGGGTTAGACGGGAGCAGGGGGCCCATGCCAGCGCTCAGCAGGGCCGGCAAGCCCCCCTCAGCCAGCCCTCCGCCCGGCACCCTCCAGCGCTTCCTACTAGGACAGGCTAGAACCGGAGTCGCTGGGATCTTCCCCTATAGCCAGTGCTCCTGCTCCTGCCCCCCTCCCTACAGCGCCTCCTGCTGGGTGAGGCCAGGACTGGGGTAGCCAGGAACTGGCCCCCCACATCCAGCCCCCCTGCCCCGCTCCCTACAGCGCCCCCTGCTGGGACAGGCTGGTATGGGAGTAGCCAGAGCTCCCCCCACAGCCAGTGCACTTATCCCAGTCTCTGTAAGCAACCCCTTTGGGGCTGCAGTGAGTAGGCGCCCCCATTCCCCTCACCAGTTAGGGTGTACTCGGTCTGCTTGATGCCCTCGATCACCATCCAGGGCTGGTCCTCCTTCACCCGCGGGGGCCCCTCGAAGTTGGTCTTGCGGTACTCCAGGACGTAGTGGTCGATCTTGCTGTCCTCGTCGGGCATCCCCCACACCAGCGTCACGCAGTTATCGGCCACCAGTGACTCGGCCATGTCAATCTCCGGGGCGCTGGGAACTAGACGAGAGGGGGAGAGCAAAGGGATGGCAGCCACAGTCCTTGTGTTCCTTCCCAAACCCCATCGTCCCCACCAGCCACGGCCCGGCCCGGCCCCTCCCAAACCCCATCGCCCCCACCAGCCACGGCCCAGCTCCTCCCAAACCCCATCGTCCCCACCAGCCACGGCCCGGCCCCTCCCAAACCCCATCGCCCCCACCAGCCACGGCCCGGCCCCTCCCAAACCCCATCGCTCCCCACCAGACATGGCTCAGCTCCTCCCAAACCCCATCGCCCCCACCAGCCACGGCCCGGCCCCTTCCCAAACCCCATCGCCCCCCACCAGCCACGGCCCGGCCCCTCCCAAACCCTATCCCCGCCCCGCCAGCCATTGCCAGGCCCCTCCCAAACCCCATCACCCCCTGCCAGCCACGCCCGGCCCCTCCCAAACCCCATCACCCCCTGCCAGCCACGCCCAGCCCCTCCCAAATCCCATTGTCCCCACCAGCCACGGCCCGGCCCCTCCCAAACCCCGTCACCCCCAACCAGCCATGGCCCGGCATGGCCCCTCCCAGATCCCATCACCCCCCACCAGCCACGGCCCGGCCCCTCCCAAACCCCTATCCCCCTCCGCCAGCCACGTCCCGGCCCCTCCCAGACCCCCATCCCCCCCCACCAGCCACGTCCCGGCCCCTCCCAGACCCCCATCCCCCCCCGCCAGCCATATCCCGGCCCCTCCCAACCCCCATCCCTGCCCCGCCAGCCACGGCCCGGCCCCTCCCAAACCCCCATGTCTTCCCAGCATGGCCGGGCTGCGGGAAACCCTCTGGCACCCACGACAGCCCAGGGTGGCTGCCCCAACCCCAGGTGGGGCCGCCAGGCTCCCCTCCCTGCCCCATTTACCTGGGAGGAATTTCAGGGACTGCAGCATGCGGCGTTCCTGGGTGAAATCCACCATCAGGTGGCTCATGTTGTCGCTCACCTTGGCCTTGAGCGAGAGCCGGAACGCCGGGGCCATCGTCACGCTGGGGGGGACGGGACGGCACAAGAGTCAGAAGGGCCCCTTCCCCGAATGCACCCACACAGCTGAGCCCCCCCACCCCCATTCCCTGCAGACTAGGGGGTGCCGGGAAGCACCCAGATTCATCAGAGACCATCCACCATACTCAGCCAGGACCCAAGCTGTCCCTTGTCTCCCCCACCCCGCCAGGAATGCTGGGGTCGTCTTCAGTCTTCTGGGACCGGACCTCCTGCCCCCTTCTTCTTTCCAGCCTTGGGGGCTCACCCCCCGGGCTCAGGGCAACAGGGAGAGGACGGTGCTACCTGCTAGCCCGAGCTATGTTAGTAAAGAGGCTCAGCACGCCGAGCGGTGAGGAGCGGGCGATGGCAGGGGGCAGGGTGAGAGACGGGGGCGGCGGGCACCGTACCTATCCTTGATCTGCTTGGCAGCCTTCGAAGCAGAGAGGAAAAGAGAGAGAGAAGAGAGGGAACAAAAAAGAGAGAGGAGGAGAGAGTCAGCCAGGGCAGCCAGGCGCGTTATAAATAATCATCACCATACTCTGGGCTGCTGTAGCGCTCCCTAGCGGAAGGTCTCCGAGCCCGTCAGGGACACAAATCCACAACGGGGAAACTGAGGCACAGAGCAGGAAAGCGGCTTTCCCCAGGTGAGCAAGTCAGCGGCAGAGACAGGAAGAGAACCCAGGAGTCCTGACTCCCAACCACCTTCATCTAGCCACTAGACAACACTCCCATCCCAGAGCCAGGAGTAGAACCTGGGTCCTCTGCTCTACCCACTAGGTAACACTATCCCAGAGCCAGGACTAGAAACTCAGAATCCTGCTGCTTGGTTCCTGCTCTGCCACTAGGTATCACCTCCAAGTCTTCCTGAAATCAGCAATTCTCTCTGTTTTAAGCTACATCCCAGGACTCCAGTCTGGCCCGTTTCTCTGTAGAGGCAGGCCTAAGTTACCTTCACAGGAGCTGCAGTTCCCTTCTCACCCGGGATGGGGTGATCCCAGTCTACATCATCATATAATCCAACGCAGAGTTAACCTGCGGACCTCACTGCCGCTGGAGATTACAGAGGCAAATAGCTTAGTAAAATTCAAGAAAGGAGTAGGAATTCCCAGGAATAAGCGCAGCCTCCACAGTTACAAGGTATAGCAACCTTCATGCTTCTGGGTTGCGGGGAGGCGGGGGTCAGGAAGGTGTCTGCTCCCCATAGGGTGACATTGCAAAATCCAGGGCATTACGGGGTGCGGAGGAGGAGGGGGGGGTCTTCGTCTAAGCCTCCACTGGTGGGGCCAGACTGGCGAGGTCATCGGTATAAGATCCAGTGTGGCAATGCTCTTGATGTTAAGGGAAAACAGAGTAGGGGGCAGAGCCAGGGGTCCAGGACAGGAATAGATAAGGAGCCTGAAATCTTGACCGCCACCCCAGGAGGACTGTAGCGGGACAACTCTGCACCATGGACCCACCCTGGTCCCTCCCTGCGGTGCAATGCATGGCATGGATTTAATAACCCTCTGCACTGGGCCCCCCCCTGCTTAGCTGCACCCCTCACCTTTCCCGTAGCCTGGGCCTGTGTGGCTGAACACGGCTGGGCTGCTGGTACAGTCTGCACCAGGCCGAGCCCCATGTCCCCTGCCGAGCGTGTGGCACGGCCTGGAGAACCTACACCAGCAGCCCAGATGCATTCACCTGTGGCTGGGGTGGGGAGCTGGGGGAGACATGGGGGTGTCAGACACCGGCTCACGGATGCCAGAGACTGGATGCCCACTTAGGGTCTGGCCTTCCTCCTCCCCCAGTGATGGAGGCTGCTCCCCACACCAGGAGGGGGCGTCCCACGAAGTGCCCCTGACTGCTGCACCACCAGGGTTAGCACGCCCCCCCCCCCACCCCGCCCAGCTCGCCCTCCGCCCCACCACGGCTTGGCTCCAGCTGGGGGCGGGGAGTGGGGGCGCACCTGGTGGAAGTCGTGGTTCTCGGCCCCTTCCAGCGTCTGGTTGGCCGTCTCCAGCAGCTCCTCGGAGCTCTCCAGCGCCTTGGTGCAGGCCGCCAGCTGGTTCTGCAGCGGAACAGACAGAGCCTGGCCCAGTGAGGGGCAGCGGGGGCAGGGGGCAGCCAGGGGCTCGGCTGGAGCGGGGGGGCGGGGGCGTCTCACCTGCAGCTCGTAGGTGCGGCTGGCCCGGTCCTGCTTGATCTTCATGAGCATGGCGTCCTTCAGCTCGTCCAGCAGGGAGTACAGGGACTGGAATTCCCCCTCCAGGTCCTCCTGCACCTTGGTGGAGTTCGCCTGGGGGAGAAGGGCCAGGGGGGAGAGCAGCGCAGGCCCCAGCTCAGGACGGCTACCCCCTTCCCGGCCCCCTCCCCAGCCGGCCCCCGCCCCAGCCAGATGACTCGGGACGGGCCCCTCGGCTTCGCCCTTTACGACGCTCGTAAAAGTGGCTCTTTTCGAGCGGCGAATTCCTTCCCCAAGGAAACACCAGGCCAGCGCCAGTGCGGGGGGCATGGGTGTGACGGGGGGGGGCGCTGCCATGCCAATGCTGGGGGGCTGGAGGGGCACTGTCATGCCAACACGTGGGGGGCTGGAGGGGGAGGGGCACTGTCATGCCAATGTTGGGGGGTTGGTGGGGGAGGGGCACTGTCATGCCAATGTTGGGGGGTTGGTGGAGGAGGGGCCCTGTCATGCCAACACTGGGGGGCTGGAGGGGGAGGGGCCCTGTCATGCCAACACAATGCAAGGGAGATGATGGGAGGAAGCGTCATGCAGGAGGGTGACGGGGTGCTGTGATGCCAACCCCCACAGAGCAGGGGTTGGGGCAGGGGGAGCCCTACAGAGACAGGTGGGACCCCCCGTTACCTCCACGTTCTGCAGCATCTGCTTGAGGGCGTAGATGAAGTTCTGGATCTCCTCGTTCTTCACGGCTAGCGTGGTGATGATCTTCCGTAGGGCGTCCTGGGCCAAAACACCAACGCCTGCCATCAGCGGCACCCCTGGGCTCCCACATCCACCCCTGCTCCTGAGCCGGGGGCAATTCACCCTCCCTCAGGGCCCAGCTCAGATCTCCACGGGGGGGCCCCTCGCCTGGGACAGGGACACAAACACATCACGCTGTGCCACGCTGCCCCTCGTGCCTTCCATTCAAGCACCGCAACACGTGCCCCAGACATGAGGTGCCTAGGCTGACAGCACTTTCGGGGAGTAACATTATATTATAAACAGCTGGGGAAACTGAGGCACAGATGGGTGCATTTCCTTGCCTAAGGTTACACAGGAACTCAATGGAGGGGCCAGGAATGGAACCCAGGAGTCCGGACTCCTAGTCTCTCTCCTCCCACAGCTCCCTTATCCTAGGTATGACCCTTCCCTACTCTGCTTACACACAGACATTACATTTACCATCAGGCTGGCAAATGCATTTTCCCCAGGCTATAGGCTGTGGGGTCTTACGGACAGGGCACCCAGTGCCATTCCCAGCTCAGCTGCTGGCCTGCTGGGTGACCTTGGGCAAGTCCCGTCCCTGTGCCTCAGTTTCCCTTCCCCAT
This sequence comes from Mauremys mutica, assembly GCF_020497125.1. Classification (NCBI taxonomy): domain Eukaryota; kingdom Metazoa; phylum Chordata; order Testudines; family Geoemydidae; genus Mauremys; species Mauremys mutica. Next base: position 8,380,920 of record NC_059095.1, read on the forward strand.
GCAGTGTGTCTTGTCTATTTTGCCTGTCAGGACCTTGGGGCAGGGATTGTCTCTCAGTAGGTGTCTGTGCCAGGCTTGGCACTGTGGGGCTCCAATCTGGGTTGGGGGGTCTCTCTAGGTCACTCTAATGCAAATAATCAAAATAGTGTCTCGGGCTGGGATGTGCCTGTACAGAGCAGAGCCTCTTTCTGTACCTACATTTTGATTCATGATTGAAAACCCACCACCATCACCAGACGAACCTTCGCCAGGGGTCTGTGTTACTAACGAATGACGGGCACTAGAATTTTCACAGCACCTTCCACTGGTGGAGCTCAAATGTCTCCCCACCCCAGGAGGTGTGTGAGAATCACACCCTCCCCCATTGCAGATGGAGAAACTGAGGCACACAGAGAGGGTGGGTGTTTTCAGAAGTACAAGGCCCCAGAACTCCAACTGCGGTCCAGGGGATTCAGCACCTCTGCAGAGCAGGCCAAGGTCACCCAGGCGGGCCCCGCACTACAAGTGGAGCCACATGGGCAGACTCTCACCCGCCTATGTCGATCCAGTCCCAGGGTCATGGGCTGAGTCGGGGGCAGAGCTTAGCCCATCTTTCCTCCCTGGGGGAATACTTTCAGCACCAAAGAAACTGTGTGCACACTGGGAACCCCCACTGGAGCCAGTAGGAGATTTGGGGGAGCTGGATCTGCTCCCGTTACAACAGGACGACCTGGAAGGCTGGGAAAGGGGAGTGTCTGGAGTTCTGTCCTGCCAGGGGCTGGGCGCATATGCCAGGAGGGTCTGTAGTTCTGTCCAGCTGTGGTCATAGGCTGGAGGGGTTGGAGGGGAGAGTTTGTAGTTCCATCCAGCTGTGGTCATGGGAGGGGGAGAATTAGTAGTTCCATCCAGCTGTGTGTGTGGGGGGTGGGTCTGTAGTTCCATCCAGCTGTGGTCATGGGAGGGGGAGAATTTGTAGTTCCATCCAGCTGTGTGTGGGGGGGGGGTCTGTAGTTCCATCCAGCTGTGGTCATGCGAGGGGGAGAATTTGTAGTTCCATCCAGCTGTGTGTGTGGGGGGGGTATGTAGTTCCATCCAGCTGTGGTCATGGAGGGGGAGAATTTGTAGTTCCAGCCAGCTGTGTGTGTGGGGGGGTATGTAGTTCCATCCAGCTGTGGCCATAGGCTGGGGGTGTCTGTAGTTCTGTCCAGCCACAGTTGTTTTCATTTCTGAACCCCACCGTGCAGGGACCGGGGGGGGAGGTATTTCCCCAACCTCGTCTCCCCGGAGGGATGAAGCTGCGGAGGGATGTTACATCCCTTCCTTTGTTGCACGTTCACTGAATTACCCCCCTCCCCCCATGCCAAGTCCAGGCCCCTCCCTCAGGAGCCACAGCCCCCCCCCGCGCCTCCCCAGGGAGGGGGGGAGCCTCCCTGCTCCCCCCATCCCCGTGCAGAGAACAGACCCTGCAAAGCCCGGGGCTGGACCATGGCTGAGGCCAGGCGAGCCCCCAGGCTGCAGGGGGGAGTGTGTGTGTGTGTGTGGGGGGGGCAGCCAGCCAACCGGAGACCGCCTCCGCTCTGCTCCCCGCGGCCCGGCCCAGCTCGCTGCATCCCCGAGCCCTTGGAACAGATGCTGCAGCATCCCCTGGCGCCGGCTCTCCCGAGCCTGCATCCCCCCCGCCTCACCTTTTGGTCCCCCATCTTCAGAGCTCCGTGCCCGGCCCGGCCCGTGGCGGTGGGGGCAGGGGCATGGAGAGCGCGGCCGCCCGGGGGCTCGAGGGCGCTGTGCCCGGGTGCTGCCCGGCCCGGCCCTTCCCCGCCGGCATCCACAAAGCTGGTGGGAAAGCAGCCGCAGATCCCCCCAGCCTGGGAACTTGCACGGCCCTCCCAGTGCGCAGGTGCACGGGCATCCTGGGAAGTGTAGTCCTGCCCGAGAAGGGGGGAGGGGGATGCACACGACAGCCCCCGCTCTGGAGCTGCCTAGAGAGGCCCCCAGCTCTGACCTCTGCAAGGGGGGGGCAGGAGCCCTCAGGGGCAGCCCTGCTTCGGGTGTCTGAGCTGATGGCGCTGCAGGGGGGCTAGGGTGACCGTCACCAGACAGCAAATGTGAAAAATCGAGATGGGGGTGGGGGGTACTAGGACCCTATATAAGGAAAAGACCCCAAAATCGGGACTGTCCCTATAAAATCAGGCCATCTGGTCACCCGAAGCGGGGCTAGGATTGCAGCGGGGTGGGGAGGTTCCTGGGGGAGCAGAGAGCAGTCCAGGGAGGTGGGGGCTAGAGTTTGCTGGCGGTGGCGGGTGTAGGGAGCCCGGCTAGCACCTGCCCACGTTGGTGGGACGAGCAAAGGATGGCGCCCATGCTCTTGAGGGTGTGGTGTCCATGCCTGTGGCTCTGTGTGCCTGGTGGGTGTGATTCCGTGCACCAGTGCGGCTGGCACCTTGCTCAAGTGTGAGCATCGCCCTGTGGCGTGGGGGTTACTTTTGCAGCCTGTCCCTCGCCGGCTGGGTATTCTGCAGGGTGGGGCCCGTGTGCACCAGGCCCGCTATCACAGGGTGGGTGGTGTCTGCCCCACTGCATCACTGTGTGTAGCCAGGCTGGTAGCGGTGAAACTGTAGCTGTGTGCAAGGGGCAGGGGATTCTGTATACCTAGTGGGGGTGATTCAGTCTCTGTACCCATGGGGTGGGGGTGACTGAGCGCACAGCAGGGGGGTCATTCTGTGCAGGGTGGACGTGATCTGGTGCAACAGCCTGGCTCTCGCTGAGCCGGGGCAGTGTGAGTCAATGCAGAGGCGTGATTGCCTCCGGTGACCCTGTGTAGCAGCGTGTGGGTGCAACTTGCACAGCTAAGACGTCATTTCCAGGTGCTCTAGTTCTGTGAGCTCTCTCTGGTCACTGAACCACATGTCGCTAAATGTGACCACGTTCTGTGGTCTGCCTCAAAGGCTGCGCCTGCGAGCGGGAGCGCGAGGCCTGATGCTCATGGCGGGATGTGGGGGTGTTTCAGTTTCTCGCTTTCTTCTCTGAAGAACGTGCACTGACCCCGGTCCCATCGCTTGCCTCTGGGAAGGGCTGCTGCCAGACTGCACCTCCGTGTTGAGAGTAACCTAGAAAAGTCAGCTGGTGGGGAAACTCAGGGCCCTCCAATGCCTGCCTCTCCCAGAAGGGGGCGCTCTAGGGGGATGTTGTGAGGGCGTTAGCTGTAATGGGGGACCAGGGAGCTCGTGGCTTCTCCAGTCCCAGCTTACTCCAGCAAGGGGTGCTGTAGGGACTTTGCGGGGTCAGGGGAATAGGAGTGCTGAAATCCCAATGATCGTTGACCTCGCCTCCTCCCCAGACTCGAGCCTGTGGGGTAGGGTGAGGCAAAAGGGAGATTGGCTGCCTGGTTCAGCCATGGGACTAGGAGCCAGGACTCCTGGGTTCTGTTCCAGCTCTGGGGCAGAGGGTGGCCTGGAGATCAACATGCAGCAGAAGTCAAAAAAGCAAACAGAATGTTAGGAAACCATTCGGAAAGGGATCGATATTAAGACAGAAAATATCATAGTGCCACTATATGAATCCATGGTAGGCCCACACCTTGAATACTGCCTGTAGTTCTGGCGCCTCATCTCAAAGACGATCAATTGGGGCAGGGGGGAAATACAGAGATATGAGCATTAAAAATGATTAGGGGTATGGAACAGCATTCACAGGAGGAGAGATTAAAACAAGTGAGACTGCTCAGCTTGGAAAAGGGGGGGGCAGGATCTGATTGAGGTCTATAAAATCATGAAGGGTGTGGAATAAGGCAGTGTTATTTACCCCTTCACATAACCCAGGAATCATCCAATGAATAGGCAGCAGGTTTACAACAACCAGAAGGAAGTATTCACCCGGCGCACAGTCAACCTGTGGAACTCCTTGCCAGGGGATGTTGTGAAGGCCAAAACTGTAACTGGGTTAAAAAATGAACTAGATACGTTCCTGGAGGATCGGTCCATCAATGGCAATTAGTCGAGATGGTCAGTAATGCTCTGGGTGTCCCTAAACCTCTGTCTGACAGAAGATGGATCACTTGATAAATTGCCCTGTTCTGTTCATAGCATCTGGCACTGGCCATTGTCAGAAGACAGGATACTGGGCTGGATGAACCATCGGTCTGACCCAGTCTGGCTGTTCTTATGGTCAGAGCACTGGGCTGGGAGCCAGGACTCCAGGGCTCTGTTCTTGGCTCTGCTGCTGAGTCACTGGGTGACCTTGAGTTGGTTGCTTCTCTGTGCCTCGGTTTCCCTATCTGTAAAAAGGGGATTATATCCACCTTAACCCATTAAAGTGCCCTGAGCTCCAGGCTGTCATTACTGGAGAGCAGGGGCCTGGCTGGAGACACTCTGACTCTTTGCTTCCCTGCTGAGTAGGTCATGCTGGTGCTGTGGCAGGAAGCTCAGTCTCTGCACAGCGCAGAGAGGTGGGGAGAGAGGTTAGAAGACGCGCTGTCTAGATCTCAGCCGGAGGGTCAGTCAGAGACTTAGCAACCGGTGCTGGAGGCACCCAGAGAGCCGGCTGAGCAGAGCCAGCCCCCCACAAGCTGCAATGCAGAGGCTGGGGGAGTGTCTCCTCCTGTTGCTCTTAGCAGGTGAGTTCACAGCACGATCAAAGCCCCAGGCATTTAGGGCTAAGCTTTGCATGATTTTGGGGAGCACGCAGGGCCCGCTTTTCAGAGATTTCCAATCCACCCAGCCAGCTGGATCCCAAATCCCCAGCTCCAGGCCCTGCCTGCCAGGCGAGGTTCGGGGATGCTCCAGCCAGCTCCAGCCTAATTGGCCAAGCTCCAGGGAAGCAGGAGGCAGGAAGCCCTCTGTGCTGGGGAATGGAAACATTGGAGAGTCCAGCGGAGGGCAACAAAAATGATTAGGGGGCTGGAGCACATGGCTTACGAGGCGAGGCTGAGGGAACTGGGATTGTTTAGCCTGCAGAAGGGAAGAGTGAAGGGGGATTTGAAAGCTGTTTTCAACTACCTGAAGGGGGGTTCCAAAGAGGACGGATCTAGGCCGTTCCCAGTGGTGGCAGATGACAGAACAAGGAGCAATGGTCTCAAGTTGCAGTGGAGGAAGTTTAGGTTGGATATTTAGGAAACACTATTTCACTAGGAGGGTGATGAAGCACTGGAATGGGTTCCCTAGGGAGGTGGTGGAATCTCCTTCCTTAGAGGTTTTTAAGGCCCGGCTTGACAAAGCCCTGGCTGGGATGATTTAGTTGGGGATTGGTCCTGCTTTGAGCAGGGGTTGGACTAGATACCTCCTGAGGTCCCTTCCAACCCTGAGATTCAATGATTCTATGAGTGGCCATGGCAGATACGCACCTTCCCGGAGTCAGGGATTCACCACAGCTTCGCTTGGTGCCCGTCGGGCAGTGGTACCAGCTAGGCACTGTCTAACCAGGTCTGGGGACTCTCCCGCCTCATAGAACCGGGGCCCTATCACACCGGACACTGGTAACACCCCAATCCCCTCTCAACGCCTCCTGGAGGGCTGCAGAGTGAAGGGGAGGCTGGGAGATAGGCACGGGAGAGAGGCGTGTACTCCACCCCCCCCCACCAGAGAATGCAGGGGGCCGGTGGGAGTGTGTGGGGGGCTCTGCTGCTGCAGCCTCCCTCCTTTCCCTCCCCAGAAGCAGCCGTTTTGTCTCAGCTTCTCCCTGGGGATAATTTACTGCACCCCTATCTCCTGCCCCTCCCCCAGCCTGCCTAGCAACCTTTGTCCCAGCGCCTCCTGTTCCGGCCCCTTTGTGGCCGCAGGATTCTCCAGCTGGCGGAGTGAACCCCCCCTCCCCTCCGGAAGAGGGAAGGGGTCTTCTCCCGTTCCGCCCTCTGTTAATTGAAGCTGGGTACTTTGGGGGTATCCTAAAAGACCCCCCCCCTCCCATTTGTTCTAGGACTCGGGCAAAACCTATAGGACTAAACTTCCATTGGGCTGGTGACATCTCGGGGCCGCCCAGTACGGCAGAGCTGCCAATCTCCCCTGCCTCCAGCGCAGCCGGCACGTTATTATTAATGACGTCTGTTACGACAGGGCCTAGGGGCCAGCCGAGATCGGGGCCCGCTGTGCTGGAGGTGAACAAACACAGGAGATTAGACAGTTCCTGTCCTCACGAGCTAGGCAGGATGGACCCAGGGTGGGGGGAGCATTCGCCTTCCTTGGGTTTCCACGTGAAACTGCTGGGGAATTGCATGCGTGGCCTGCTTGGCCCATGGTGGCCCCCGAATCCTGTGAATGACAGCGGGTAGGCGGGCTGTGGTGCTGGAGCAGCACCCGGCTGGAATCAATGCCCAAGCGTCGTCAGTCACAGGATCGGGGCCACGCTCCGGCCCTGGTCAGTCATCCAGGGACTATGTATTGGAATGGTCCCAGTGGGGCTGCTCTCATGCAGAGAGTTAATTAGAATCGTTATGGTGTGTATCCTCGGAGCCAGAGACTAGGATCCCGTCGTGCCTGGTGCAGCACAAACACTGAATGAAAAGCAGGGTGTGAACACCGTCTTTGCAGGATTGGGGCCTTTCTCAGCCTCCCCAGCAAGGACAGAAGCACCCAGGGGGGTTAGGGGTTTTGCAAAACCTCTGGGCCCCTTTTTGAGGGTTTTGGGTTTAATATGATTTAACCCTCCCCGCTCAACAAATTCATTTCTAACTAACCCTACCTCTGGGCTAAGCAGCCACTCCAGGGCGGGATTCGGCCCTCGGCGATGCCTGCCAAGGGCTAGCGTAACGCGCCCAGCCGAGCCCGAAAGTCGTCCCCGCTCTGCTTCTGGGCGAGGGAAACACAGGAGCTGGTTTGAGCTGCGGAGACAGGATCGAGCTTTCAAACCACTGCTGCCTGGGCAGACGCACCGGCAGGGCCTGTTCTTCAGGGGAAAGATGTTCTGACAAGGAAGGGGAACCGGGATCTGTGACCCAGGATGGCTGGTCTGGGGGTCAGTCAGGCTCAAAGCTGTTCTGACGGGGTCCCCAAGGCTGTACATGGGATCTCAGAACTGGTGCCTTTGAGAGGAGGAGTTTGGTCCAGAGGCCACGTCACCTGGTGGTTAGAGCAGGAGGCGAGGGGTCAGGACTATACCTGGTACGGGGAGTGAGTGTGGTCTAGTGGTTAGTGGGTACCGGGAGTCAGAACTCCTGGGTTCGATACCAACTGTGTCTGCTTATGTGAGTCACTGCCTGTCTCTGTACCTGGGTTTCCCTAGCTGTAAAATGAGGGTGGTAAAACTCGTCATTGGGAGGCGCTTTGAGATCCACGGTGGAAGCGTCTCTGTGCGGTTGCTCTTGGTGGAGTTTCTATCTCCTGTCTCTTCCTCCCCTCAGCCTTTCTTCTTGCAGCCAGCAAAGAAGCAGGGACCCTGCAAGTGAGGCAAGATCCTGCCCGGATCCTGGCCCCGCTGGGGGGCTCGGTGGAGCTGTCCTGCCAGATCGAAGCTGCCCAGCGCTGGGAGCGGCTCCGTGTGCAGTGGGAGAGGGGCAGCCCCCCGACGGTCTTCTGCCAGGTCGTGCTGAACAACACCAGCGTCTCCAACTGCTGCAGGGGCGTGGGGGTCTGTGATGACGCCCGCCTCAGCTTCACCTGGCACCCCCCTAAGTTCACCCTGAGGATGGGCAACATCAGTGAAGATGACGTGGGGTGGTACGTGTGCAAAGCCATCGTGGAGATCCCGGTGTATCTGGATGCCATGGGCAACGGGACGATGCTGAATACCTCAGGTAGGGGGGCAGGGGCGCTGCCAGGGCAGAGGGGGGAGGGAACCGAAACTCACTCCCAGTGGGGCTAGTGGGCCTGCTCCTGCTCCAGGGATCAGCACCAAACAGGATCAGCCCCTCGGTGAGGGGGATGATCTGGCTCCAGATGGATGGGGCAGCATCACTGCCTGCTCCCTAGGGGAAGTGGGGGAGGGCTGTTCTCTTACTGGTAGAGCCCCTCCCCTCCCCCGGGCTGCACCCCACAGCGTGGTGCTGGGTGGGGGGTCCCTCCATCCCCCTCCCTGGTCGGATGTCAGGTTTCTCACTTCTCATCAGGGCTGCGCTTCCGTTCTCATGTGCCACCCACAGCTTGAGCTGCTGAAACCACAGCGCGACCTGCCCGGGGCCCTGCATCCTGCAGCCCCCTGGGCTGTCTCTCTCCTCCCCACGGCAGGCCGCATGTGTTGTGTATTTGGTTGTCATGGGTTTTGTTACTATGGCAACTGAGTTAGACTATTAAGGGATAGCTCAGCCGGTTTCAATCGGCTGAGTGAGCTCTCTGTGTCTGTAAATAAAATGGAGGTTTTGGTAGCTGTCTGCTCTCTGGCCTCAAGTGATTGCTTCCTACACCGGCTGCCCCAAGGATATAACAGCATGCCCACCTTACGAGCCCTGGGCCCTACCTGTTCCCTGCGGGCCCCTCTCCCCTGTGGGCTCTTGTGACGATGCGGTTCTGGCGGGACCCAACTGAGAGTGCCAAATCAGGACCAATTGCTCAAACAGGGCAGTCACAGCCCTAGGCTGGGGTTTTTCCACCTCTAAGGCAAACCAAACCAGCCAGACAAAAAGGACTTCGGTCTCACCCCACAAGTCACACGAGCAATTTCCTTAGACACTCCAGTCTCCCAGTATCACCACCAGTGCACTCGTCCTGGGGATAAATGGTTATGAAAACCGACACCCCAATAAAAGAAAAAGGTTCTCTCGATCCCAAAGGACCAAGCCCCAGACCCAGGTCAATATACACATCAGATCTTACCCACATATCACGCTGTTGCCAATCCTTTAGAATCTAAAATCTAAAGGTTTATTTACAAAGGGAAAAAGGTAGAGCTGAGAGGTAGAATTGGTTAAATGGAATCAATTACATACAGTAATGGCAAAGTTCTTAGTTCAGGCTTGCAGCAGTGATGGAGTAAACTGCAGGTTCAAATTAAGTCTCTGGAACATCCCCCGCTGGGATGGGTCATTCAGTCCTTTGTGCAGAGCTTCAGTTTGTAGCAAAGTCCCTCCAGAGGTAAGAAGCAGGATTGAAGACAAGATGGAGATGAAGCATCAGCCTTATATAGGCTTTTCCAGGTGTAGGAATCTCTTTGTTCTCACTGTGGAAAATCACAGCAAAATGGAGTCTGCAGTCACATGGACAAGTCTCTGCATACCTTGCTGAGTCACAAGGCGTGTCTGCCTTCTCTCCATGGGTCAATTGTGTAGCTGATGGTCCTTAATGGGCCATCAAGCAGGCTAGGCAGAGCTAACACCAGCTTGTCTGGGAGGCTTCCCCCAGAAGCAGAGCACAAACTTGAAATACAGACAGCATAGAGCCAACATTCATAACTTCAACTAAAAATGATACAGACATACAGACAGCGTAATTATAACCAGCAACCCATAATCTGGTCTTAGACACCTTAGATGACCCCCTTTATCTAAGATTTGGTGCCACTGCAGGACCTTGGTTGCAACCCATGTTCTATATGGTCCCAATTTATATCAATAACGTCACAGCTCTGCACCCTGTCTTCTGCCAGCCTCCTCCCGGGAGCACCCGCTTCTCTGCCTTGTGGCTTTATGCACACTGCAGACCGTGTCTGCCTGCGTGTCTCCTGCAGGCCCCATATGGCCACCCCCCAAAAGCTCCCCCATTGCACCCAACTGGGCCCGTGCTGGGAGCAGCTCCCAGTTCGGGGCTGGCTGGAACCCTGAAGACAGAATTCCCCAGCCGGGCACCCGCTGGCCAGTGAGCGAGGAACACAGCTGGCCTTTTTGCTAATTGCTGGGCGGTGCCCAGCGAGCTCCCTGCAGCTGGCTCGCTCGGCCCCCAGCTGCCCAGCCCTCTCAGCAGCCCCTGGGGGCGGGAGGGGAAGCCAGGCCATGGAGTCTGTGCGGGCAGTGCCCCACGCTCAGCCAGCGCCAGCAAGGGGCTTGGCCTCGCCCCTGCCTGTGCTGGGCTCTCGCAGTGCGTGGCACTGGAAAATGCTGCTGTCGTGGCATTCGCCACGGTAAAGGCGGTGACCTCACGGGTTGTGATGAATTTTCTCTCTCGCATCACATGGTTCCCACGGAAATATCTGATGTCGTGGCGCGTTCCCCTCCGAAGCCTGGCTAATGTAACTCACGTGGCCATCACCGTGGCGTCTAGCAGCCCTGGGCGTGGTTCAGGAGTCAGGTGGGAGCGTCGTCAAATAATTGAGGCTGAGTTGCGGCCAAGACATGGAAAATCATGGGCCTTTATCAATAGCGGCCATTTGGAGAAGCCGGAGCAAACCTATTGGTTTAAGGGAAATTTGCTGGAGCGATATAAACACTCAAGTATTATGGGATGCCCGTGAAGGTCTCTGCCAACCAGCCCTCACGGTGTAAGGAGTCCAGCCGCTGTGGCCTTTCACACTTCACCGGTGTCGCGTGTTTGTGCCGTGCTAATGGCACGACCAAAAGGTCTGCAGAACCATGCACCGGGCAGAGAAAGCGAATTCAGATCCAAAGGGCGGGGCGGAGGTGGGGGGAGCCTCGTATGGGGGGTCCGTGATTGCCGGGCATCGCGAATGAAATAGGGCCGACTCCAGGAGCGCAGTAAGCCCTGGCCGGGGCAGCCCCCTTCCCGCAGGACACAGAGCAAGGTGGGCTGGGGAATTGCCCAGTGACAGGTGTTTATTTCTCTCGACAGCAGCAGCAGAAGGAGGAGGTTGGCTGAGGAATCACAGCAGAGGTGAGAGGCGTTAAACCCGCAGGATTATACCCGCGTGGGCCCAGGGGACCCCGGAGTCACACCCATCCAGACCTCCCCTGCCTTGCCCCTCCGTGAGACCCGGACACACCCACCCAAACCTCTCCTGCGGCCTCCAGATCTCTCCTTGCTACACCTGGGCCAGCCCCTTCCTGTGGCTAATGAGCCCTTGAAATTGATTCTGGAACATCACTTTGGCCTCCAACGCCGGGAAGCCCCTGTCTAGCCCCCACTGCCCATGCCTGGCCCAGCCCCGGGCATTCCCCATGGCAGCGAGCTGTGGCATCGTCACAGGACATGATGCCCCAGCAAGGAACCTGGAGCAGGAGTCACTGCCTGGGACTCCGCAGTGAGTCGCAGCATCAGGCCAGGCCAGCACTTCCCCTGGGACGGGGCTGCCTGTCTCCAGGTGGAGGGTGCTGGGGAGGGGACAGGGTGGGGCACCCGGAGAGACTGATGGCTCTGTCCTGCTGTTTCAGATCTAGTGTTGTGGCTGGGCCTCGCTGGAGCACTGGCCGTCACCTTGCTGCTGCTGCCGCCGGCCGTGATCTGCTGCTACAAACGCAGGCGCAGAGATCCAGGTAAGAGAGCCCCCGGGGACTCCCGCTGCAGCCCATGTCCCCAGGGATGGAGCAGGGACCCTGCCCCTCGCAGTGGCTAGCTGGCTGAGAGACTGCCGGCCTGGGGGAGGGGTGGCGAGGATCCCCCAGGGCTCTGTGACCCCCTGGGCCACCTCAGTGAGTGACCCCCTGCCTGTGGGAGTCACCTGGGCAGAGATCCCAGCTGTGCTGCCCTCCAGCGGCTGCAGACAGCAGGGACTTTTAAAGAAGCCGTGTCTACATGCAAGAGGGCGTGGGGTTAAAATCGCCCCTTACCCATTTCGCGGCAGGGGAGTTTCAGAACCACCAGCTGGGAAGCTGCTGCACTGGCGCCATCCACTAGCGCTCGCTTCCTGCACAAGCTTCCTGCATCCCCACTTCTCTGGGGTGCTCAGCTGGTGCAAACCAAGCAGGGTGAGCTGGGGTCTGCACTGGGACGGCAGATTTCCAGGGGGGTGCTGATGGCTGAGGGGATGAGGCTCTTCCATGAGGGGGTATCCCAGTGTGACACCGGGGGCGCAGCGCTGCTAGAGGTGACATCCCTCCTGACCCCTCCTGGTTGTTAAAGGCTGCAGCGGGTATTTACCACCAGGGGAAGCCGTTAGCCCTGGGTATCTTGCATGGATTCCATTGCGCTTCTTGAACCCCCCCACCTGCGCTGCCTCATCCAGATGCAGGACCCTTTGTCATTTCCTGTCCTAAGCGGGCATCGTCGTGTAGCTGTTAAACAGCCGCCGCGTCCTGCCCCAGAATGGGTTGCATTCCAGGGGGCAGGAGAATGCAATTCCTGGGTATAGCATTTGTAAATAATTCTGAAGCTCCTCCAGGAGGAAAAGCCGTGGGGTAATAGAAGATCATTTCTGCTGTGTGTGTTTGGCCTGAGCGGGGCCTGGCTGGGTGGTTTCCAGTCGGAGGAGAGACTGATGATATGAGTCAGGGATTTCTTTGGGGGCAAGCCTGTTTATTTACAAGCAATGTCCACAAAGTGCTGTTTCCCTGAACACAGTAGGAACAAACAACAACAGGCAGTTTGCTTGCTCATAAATGCCAACCCTGCTTTTCCACCAAATCCTGTACCCCACCGGGCTCTCTCTTACCCTCTCAGTGCCATGCTCCTAACGACTTCTCTTGATATCTGCTGGTTTTCTGCCTCGCTCACATACGCAGCTTGGCAAGCAATCCCCTCGGCTATGCGTTTGCAACCAGTCCAAGGGAAACCCCTCAGGCCACACGGCTTAGCGCCGCACAGGTGTTGCCAAGTGGTCAATTGCCTTGGGCGGTGGCTTCTGTTGTCTCCCACTATCTCACGCCACAAAAGGGCTTACTTGCTCCTTTCTTTTAGGCTGAAAGAAGTACGCTTAGCACGCTCAGCGGCTTTAACCAGGTCTGTGACTGTCCGTGCTTGACGGCAGCCATTAACGCTTTCCGGCATAACCTCTGTTTGAAACCCAGGGCAGGCAATCTACGTGAATGTTCTGTTCCGCAAAAAGCAAGAGGGAAAGAAAGACGGTCCCCGAGCCAGTAGCGAGATGAAGCAGAGCAGCCTCTACATCCAGGAGTTCCAGAGAAGGGGGCCCAACTGGAAGCCCCCAGTTGCAGAACGGAGCCCTGGCCCCACGAAAGCTTCCAAAAAGGCCTCCTCCTTCAAGCAGAGGGCAACGGAAAGGCCATGAAGATCCATGCAGCGCTCGGCTGTCCCCAGTCAGAGCCCTGCCCACTCTGCTTCTCCGGTTCTAACCCTGCCCCTCTCCACCTGGACCCCGGGGCTGCCTCTCACGGGGGTTAAGTGCCGCCCATGTGCTCGGGGCTGCGCACGGCGCAGCATGAGGAGCGTCCCTGCCCTGCTCTGCTTATGATCAGAGACCGAAGTCGGGGGGTTGGGAGGCGCTGGGGTGCTGAGAGGGAGGACTCGCAATGAGGAGAGTGTTGGGTTTGTTTGCTATGGCCGGGGGAAGAGGCAAGTGCAGAGTGGGGAGAGAGGCCGGGATGGGGCCAGCGTCGAATCTGAATCCTCTTCTCAACGACATTCAGGTGCTTAACCTCCCCCTCACTTGGTTTTAATGGGAGTTAGGCACCTTACGGCCTTGGAGCCTTAAAATCCTCCTCCATCAAGGGAGCCCAGGGCCTTTTCCCCCATGACCTCCGGGCTATTCCGTGGGAGTCACCCTGAAGTGGAGGAAAAACTCTACTGGCCAGGAGGAAATCTGCCTCTGTGGAAGTCAATGGCAACGTGCACAGGGCCAGGACCGTGTCTGTCTGTGCCCTTTAGCGAGTGAGGTGCCAGGCACGAGGGGAAGGTCTCCGCAGCGGCGCCCGGTGGCTCTCAGCACCGGCCCTGCATCCTGCTGACATCTGGTACTTCACAAGAACAGAAGAACGGCCAGACTGGGTCAGCCCAAAGGTCCGTCTAGCCCCGTGTCCTGTCTTCCGACAGTGGCCAATGCCAGGTGCCCCAGAGGGAATGGACAGAACAGGGAATCATCCAGTGATCCATCCCCTGTCACCCATTCCCAGCTCCTGGCAAACAGAGGCTAGGGACACCATCCCTGCCCGTCCTGGCTAATCACCATTGATGGACCTGTCCTCCATGAACGTACCTAGTTCTTTTTTGAACCCTGTTATAGTCTTGGCCTTCACAACCTCCTCTGGCAAGGAGTTCCCCAGGTCGACTGTGTGTTGGGTGATGAAATACTTCCTTTAGTTTGTGTTAAGCCTGCTGCCTAGTCATTTCATTGGGTGGCCCCTAGTTCCTGTGTTAGGACAAGGAGCAAATAACGCTTCCTTGTGTACTTTTCTCCACCCCAGTCATGATTCAACAGCCACCTGCTGGCGTTGCCCAGCTGGGCTGCCGGAGGGCACGTGTGCTGCTTCTCATTCAGCCCCGTGGCTTGGCAGGGGAGCCCTCTTGAGACGGGGACTAGCTGGGATGCCCACCGGACTGGCTGGGATTACAGTGCCTAGGCGGACGAGCTGCCAGACAACTTGTCCATGGCGACCGATGAAGAAAATGTAGCAAACTCTTCTCCGGACTGTTCACGTGCAAACGGCGTCGCAGTGTCGGGGTAACTGCACCTTTATCCCCCCTTCAGTGCTCCCCGGAGGGCCCCCACTTAAGGTTTCCGGCTCCTAGCGGTCGCCTCTTTTGGGCGTCTCTCCCCCGCCTGACGGGCATTTTCAGGCTGTGCAATATCCCAGCGAGCCGGTCTGCCCACAGGCCAGCGCCTGGGCTTTGCTTTTCCCCCGAGGGCTATAAACAGAGGGGCCTGCAGTTGTAAGTTACCAGCCAGCTCTGAACAAGCACCTTCATTCTTAAGGCGACACCATTACAGAGTAAACCTGGAAAGCCAAGTTGCTAGGAACATGCTAGGAGCTGCCCGGCCGTCACCCATCAGTCTCATGGGGCCCTGGTAGGCCAAGGTCTTTCTGGAAGGGTTGGGGCCAGACGCTCCCATCCGCTGGCTGGCTCGGAAGGACGCCCTGAGGCAGTTTAAACCCAGCCTCCTTATGCCAAAAGCCCTTTCTTTGTGTGCTGATGTCTGAAAAAAACCAGTTTGAATCAGTCTATTCCCGCCTGGGGTTGGGGGGGTGTTAAGTAGACTCCGGAGGTGTTTATAATCTAAATGTTTCACCTTAATCATTCTCCTGGACGCAGCCCCTGGCAATTGCCTTCCTGGACGCAGCCCCTGGCAATTGCAGCCATAGCTGTTAAATTTGGTCGGATGTATTCCTGGAGGTTTTTGTCATGTGACATCATCTTTAATTAAAGCTTGATCTTTAATTCCTGGAAACTCCAAAGCAATCCTGGAGGCCTGGCACCTCTAATTACATGCCCAGGCTTACAAGCGGCACATACACCATTCATCCGTGTAACACAACACGGTCTCCAAAGACCGTGCGTGCAGTTGCAATATCTGTTGCACACTGTGTGTAATAAGCATGTAGCAAGGCACCCGTGTCTAGTGGTTAGAGCAGAGGACTTGGCTCGGAATCCTGGCTCTGCCACTAACTCACTGTGAAATCGGAGACATCACCGTCCCTGTTTGTGCCTCAGTTTCCCTCTCTGTGATGTGGGTATAATTCCTACCCACTTTTCTAAAGCACTTTGAGATCCTTGGATGAAAGATGCTTTTGTAAATGCAATGTTTTTTTATTACTATTATAATTATTGTCTATATTATTTATATTATTTTCTTCTCAGTGGATTCTGTAAAATGGACTCTGAAGAAAAGCTGTCTGAATGCAACACTGTCCTTTGGCATCTGTCATGTCTTGAACTCCCTGCACACTTGTTCAGATGCAGGCCGGCTGTGATGGCCTTTTCGAGTGTGCGTCTGACGTTTGTATTGTTAAAATAAAAGCAGGTGTGTTGATCAAACAAACAAAGCTGTGTATGGTTTTAGAAGGCGGGGATTTGGTTTTAAGGCTGTTTTCTGCCTCTTCTGATGCATAAAGAGGACCTGAAAGTTGAGCTGGGTGGCTAATGGATTTTTTAGTTCACTGGTAATTTTTGGGGGGAAAAATCAGATCAAAACGATACAACATTTTTCATAATTTTTCAGCAAATCAAAAAGTTGAAGAAAATTTCACGTGGTAGTGAAATGTTGCAGTAAATAAATGATTTGTCTGAAAAATTTTGCCCCACTCTATCTGACAGGTTTATTTAAAGAGCATTTTTTCCCCTGTGTCTTATAGACTCATAGACTTTAAGGTCAGAAGGGAGCATTAGGATCATCTAGTCTGACCTCCTGCACAACGCAGGCCACAGTTTCTTGCTTATTGAATTTTGTCTTTCCTTGTTTCCTGGAAGTCTCTCTGTAGAAAAAGGAGGTGGAGAGAATCATAGATACCAGGGAAGTGAAATTTGACTAAATGAGGGAAGAAGTGATTTTTTCCCAGCCTGATCAAAAGTCTTTGGGTTTTGTTTGATTTTTGTTAATGTATTTAACTCAAATGCCTAACGAACAGCTGGGTGGAAAGCTCTCTGTGTTCGAGTCCGTGTCCCATCTGTTCAATTACAGGCAGGGAAAGCCTTGAATACACATCTCCAGCTCTTCCCAGGAGTCCTCCAACAGGACAAGGGAAGACCAGACTTAACATTTGTGAGGCACAACAAGCTCAAACCCACAAAACCACATTAAAATAAAACACGTGGAGGTTTTATAATGGGCCGTGCCCATTTGCCCTCCTGATGCAGGGGTCGTGGGAGGAGATTTAAAGGCCGTGTTATATAGAAGGTCCGATTCGATGATCACCACGGTTCCTTCTGGTCTTAAAATCTATGAGCGCAGCTAAGCTTGCAGACAGAGGGGCCGGGGGGAGTAGAGTCTCTCTCTACAGTGGCTGTCTGCACTACTGAGATTTATTCTGCGCGGGATTCTTACCTAGCACAGAGCGTTGGGCCATCAGTCCAGCAACGGCTGATTCTTAGCCTGCATGGTTTTCATCTGGCCAGCGGGGCCTAAACCCCGCGCCAGGGGCAGGATTCCGGGGCACGTGGCTGCAATCGAGGCCTAACAGCGTGCATGGCACGAGCACCTCAGCCCTTGAGCTCTGAACCGTTGCAGTCCATTTCTTTCATGCTGCCCCCGCGCTGTCAATGTGCTGGAGATCCCTGACGGCCCTGGGGCTCTGCAGGGGCTCCTGGGGGGGCAGGCTGCATCCGGGCTGTGGGAGTCACGTCTGCATGGTGGCCAGCAGCATCCCCCAGGGCCTTAGCCCAGGTGGCCAGGTGGCCAGCAGCATTCTCCAGGACCTCGGCCCAGGTGGCTGGGTGGCCAGCAGCATTGCCCAGGGCCTCACCCCAGGCAGCCGGGTGGCTAGCAGCGTCCCCAGGGCCTCGGCCCAGGCGGCTAGGTGGCTAGCGGCGTCCCCAGGGCCTCGGCCCGGGTGGCTGGGTGGTCAGCCGTGTCCCCCAGGGTGTAACTGGGTCACAGAGGGGGGCGATACTGGGTCTGATGCTCTCCTGAATCGCTCCGGTTGCCCTCCATAGCCCGTCCCTTGGGGATCCCCGTCCCGCCTGGCGCTGGCACAGGCGCCGATAGCTAAGACAAGCAGTCCAGGGACAGGCCCTGGCTGGAGTTCGGTGCCCGTTGCCCCTGCCCTGATGGGTCTCTGGCCGCAGACCCTGGCAGCTCCATCACATGGGTGCTGATGGTGCAGTGCCTGGCTTTGCCCGGGGAGGGCGCTCTGAGCCCACAGACCAGCACCAGCACCGCATCCTCGCCTGCGGGGCAGCTGTGGTGTGAGATTCCCAGCTGGGCTGCGCTCAGTTCCTGGCTCTCTCTCTTTCTCCTTCGCTTCTCCTCCCTCCTCTCTGCTCTTCCTTTCGTCCTCTTCTCCAGGGGACGAGGGCCTGAGCCCCAGGACGCTGTCAGCCCAGCCGTGTCAGTCCCAGCCACCCCTGCACCCCTCGGTGCCTCGCAAGCCCCCCAGCTCTGCGCTGCTGGTAGAAGAGGGAGCTGGGGGGCAGGATCCTGGGGCTGGGGACTGCAGGGCTCCGGTTCCCTTCCGCAGCCCAGAGCAGGTGGACTCAGTGCCGAGGGTATCAGGGATGAGCTAGGCTGTTCTGGGGGGATTGCCCCCCCCATGTCTGGGTCAGCAGCTGCACAATGGGGCGGTGTGGGGGCTACAGAGGGTCAAAGACTTGGAGCGCCTTGAGACCTGCTGATGGCAAGTGCTGTGTAAGACACGGGAACTCTTAGCCAGGGAGCGCGCTGCGATGAGGCACGTCTGGAGAGACAGCGAGACTCCAGTCTTGGAGCGTGTGTACGGCTGTGTCTCTTTGGATGTGCCCAGGGGGGAGCCTCCTAGAATCACTTATCTGGGGAGCGGGTGCTGTTAGCGACTGCGATTCAGGACTGCTGGGTTCCAGTCCCGTCTCTGGACAGTGTGACTGTGGGCAAGCCAAGACCCCGCGCTGTGCCTCAGTTTCCCCATTTTACTGCAGGGCCTACTTGGAGCTGCCTTGGTGAAAGGGGCTCCAGAGAGCAGCGTGTCACTGAGCCCCCAGCTCCACCCCCAGTCTGCCCCCCTGAGCTCCACCACCAGGCCCGTGGGCACAGCATTCTGGGTAATGCCATGCTAAGCCTGCCTCTGACTGTCCCCCGCCCCCGGTGCCGGCCTTGCCGAGCGCAGGGAGGGGCTGAGCTGCTGGCCACGGCGGTCGGCTGCAGCCGTCTGTGCCCCCGGCCTTGCCCATTTGACCCTGAGCAGCGTCGTCGCCAGTGTGTCCACCCAGGCCCAGCAGCAGCCATGGCGCACTGGGGCACCGGCTGCAGCACGCGGCAGGGCTGGGACCGGCCTCCCTGTGGTTTGGCTGAGTTACTCATTGACCCCTCCAAGACACAGCCCCCCCCAGCCCCTACAGTGCACGTGTGATCGCACATGCACCCCCGTAGGCCATACACACACCCCTGTATGTCACCCCCTATATAGTGCACACATGCACCCTATAGGCCATACGCACACCCCTGTATGTCACCCCCTATATAGTGCACACATGCACATCCCTGTATGTCATCCCCTATATAGTGCACACATGAACCCTGTATGCCATACACACACCCCTGTATGTCACCCCCTATATAGTGCACACATGCAGCCCTGTATGTTTCTCCTCCCCCCAACCCCAACAAAGGCACTTGTGCTGGGTTCTCTATTTCACATCTCCCTCCTGCCCCCCTACCTGGGTTCTGCGCCTCCGCTCACCAGTACAGGAGCGTGTGTGTGTGAGAGCGGTGTGCATGCACAAAAGTGTGTCTATGCCTGCGTTCAGGGTGTGCACCTGTGCATGCGTGGAGAGAGCTGAGCTTCTGTGTTTATGCAAAAGTGTGTGTGTGTGTTTGGGTATGTGCAGGAGTTTGCGCACGTGTGTGTGTGTGTGTGTGTGTGTGTGTGTGTGTGTGTACACACCTCAGGTTGACTGTGGGTAGGTGCTCAGGGGTGGGTGCACCGTGTGTGTGTGTGTGTAGCAGGGTGGACCCCTGCTCCTGCCCTGAAGGGGTTAAAAACAGCCCTGGGAAGGGAATGTGGCTCGAGAAAGCAGCTTTTAAGCTGGGCTAATTGGGAAGTGGCTGCAGCTGGGCCACACCCCAATCAGGCCACAGCTGGCCCCTATAAGAGGCTGGGAGCCAGAAGCCCAGGAGTCTCTCTCTGCCTGTAGAGAGAGAAGGGCCTGGCTGCAGGGAGCTAGACACAGGGTACCTGAGTGGAGCAGGGCTGGGGAAAGGCAGAGGAGCTGGGGAGCTCCAGTCTGGAAAGCCCCAGGCTGCGGCCTAGCACTGGGCTAACAGGTACTGGGGTTGCAGAGGGGAGCCCAGGGGTAGGCCAAGGCAGCAGGTCCGAACCCTCCTTGCCAGTGATGAGTGGCTGACACTGCAGCCTGCCCCAGGGCGCGGGGCTAGACCATGACTGGCAGTAGCCTTATACTGAGGTGAGGTGGGGATAGAGGGTGGGGGTTCCCTGGGGAGGGGAGACCCTGAGAGAAAGGGGTTACTGCCAGGGGGCAGCACCTCATGTAAAAGGGCACCGGGTCCAGGGAGGGACTCAGGGCCAGAGGACAGGTGGATCACTGGCCTGCAGAGGGTGCTCCAGGGCTGGAACAAGCTAATTCCTGGAGTCACCAGCAGGAGGCGCCACAGGGGTGAGTCTGACCTGTCGACAGCCCCTACAGGGCACGTGAGCGCACATGCACCCCTGTAGGCCATACACACACCCCTGTATGTCACCCCTATATAGTGCACACATGCACCCCTGTAGGCCATACACACACCCCTGTATGTCACCCCTATATAGTGCACACATGCAGCCCTGTATGTTTCTCCTCTCCCACCCCCCAACAAAGGCACTTGTGCTGGGTTCTCTATTTCACATCTCCCTCCTGCCCCCCTACCTGGGTTCTGCGCCTCCGCTCACCAGTACAGGAACCTCTGTGTGTGTGAGAGCGGTGTGCATGCACAAAAGTGTGTCTATGCCTGCGTTCAGGGTGTGCACCTGTGCATGCGTGGGGAGAGCTGAGCTTCTGTGTTTATGCAAAAGTGTGTGTGTGTGTTTGTGTGTATATAAAGGTGTGCAGGAGTTTG
Organism: Mauremys mutica; assembly: GCF_020497125.1. Lineage (NCBI taxonomy): Eukaryota > Metazoa > Chordata > Testudines > Geoemydidae > Mauremys > Mauremys mutica. Next base: position 8,401,281 of record NC_059095.1, read on the forward strand.
CGTGTGTGTGTGACTGACAGAGGCGCTGGGCTAGCTCGCGCTCTCAGTGACTCACCCCTGATCTGGCAGGAATGGGGCCCTGATGATGCTGAGTTTTCAAGGCAAGCCTGTAACACTAACTTGCTGCCCAGGGCCTGCCGGCGTGTGGGGGGGCTCCCTGGAGCGCCCAGGGCGCTGGTCCCTGCCATGGGCTGCATTCCCAGCCCTGGGCCAGGCGGCGGGAGCCCATGGGCCTCATTTATCTTGATTAGCAGAGCGCTCTGCGGCTCATTTTTCAAAGCGGGCTGATCAATGGGGGCTGGGCGCTGCGCCTGCTAATGGCGCAGGGCGGGAGCGGGGACACAGAGCAGCTGCCGCTATGGCTGGTGAGGAGGTTTTGGGGTGCGGGGAGGGGGGTGTTGTTGGGTGGATCCATGTGGGGGCCCAGAGGGTGTGGCTGCTGCAGGGTGGTGGGCAGCTGCTCAGCGCACACACGATTAGAGTCACTACTGAAGGGGGATGTAGGCACCTGGGCGTGCTTACAGGAGTGCCTGTTGCACACATATATGGGGGTGATTCTAGGTGGGAATGAGTGTGATTGGCCATTCCAGCGACTCTGGGTGTGACCGAGCACGGTGTACGCACAAGAGTGTGCGCCTAGGTGGGATTAAGTGGATTGCAGCCCTATGGGTGTGATCCTGGGTGTGAACAAGTTCGGTGCGTCCACAGGGGTGTGATTCCAGCTGGGACTGCCTAGTGTATGTACAGGCAGATGCGATTTTGGCTGCAAATGGCTGTCACGTGCATACGTGGGCGTGAGTCCAGGTGTGAATGGATGTTGCGTGTGCACGTGGGATGTGATTCTAGGCGCGAATGAATCTTGGGTGCACACACGGCTGTAATTTAGCAGCGACTGAGTGCAGCGTATGCATGTGGGGGCACCCAGACTTGTGGGTGCGAGCCTGGGGGAGGGGGGTGCCTTTGTCTGGCTGTCGGGAGTGGTCGTAGGCGGCATGGGTCTGCTGCGAGGGGGGCTGAGCGAGGCCCTGATTGCAGATGCTGCGTGCCAGGTGAGCACAGGGCATGCGGCCGCAGCCTCGCTCAGGCAGACAGGCCTGTGCCGTGTGATCTGACCCACACCCAGAGACGTTCTCCCCCCCACCTTCTCCTCTGGGCGCTGCCCCGGTGCGGGCGGAGCAGTATCCAGGCCTGGGCAGTGCCGTGCCGGGGTGCAGGCAGGGAGCGAGCAGCGGCAAGAATTCCCCGCCGGTTTTCTGCATTGTGCCAAGCTCCCCCTCCCCCGGCTCCCCCCGCCCGCCAGCGGATCTGAGACACTAATTGGATTCCTAATGGCAGTAATTAATTGGGAAACTTCATTACAGGCTTGTGCGACACGTAGCTGGGGGGAAACGGCGGCTGAGCAAGTGGCCCAGGCGAGACAGTGCAGCCGGCGGGTCTGTGCCGCTATCGGCCGCCACGCCGCTCTCCCAGGCTCCTGAGCCGGTCGCCGCTGATAACCAGCCTTCGTCACACGCCGGGTGGTGCCCCCGCAGTGCCAGGCCTGTCGCCGGGTTGTCTCGTCCAGCCGGTGTATTTCCCAGGGCGGCATCCAGGTGAGGGTTCCAGCCGCGCGGACCGGCCGTCGCCAAGAGCCACACGTGGAGCTCGGGGTGATTGGCTGGGTCTGATGCGCCTCTGCCGCGGCGTGGAGCAGGAGTCAGCTGGGGGGAGTTCGGCTCCTCTGGAGGCCAGAGCCCCAGGCGGCCACGAGCCGGGCAGCCGCACACAAGCCCCCCAAATCAGTGACCACTTTAGGCCAGAGTGATTTGGCCAAAGCCACAGAGCTGCAAATGGAACCCAGGAGTCCTGACTTCCACCCCCTCACTGGGGGGTTGCAAAGTTGTGGGGCTTGGGGCTCATTTTTAAACACAGAGGGTCTCTGGGTTGCCCCTAGAGACCCCCCCAAGACACCCCCAGCCCCGATGCCTCCCCGAGAGGGGTCCAGAGGGAGCTGCTCAGAGCTAAGGTTCCAGATGCGTGGGCCAGATGTGAGCAACTGGGGAACCCACCCCGGCACTTGGCTGACCAAGACACCCCCCCCAAAACACAGCCCCCACATGGCCTATGGGGGCAGAGGGTAAGGGGTTGGGATTTGGGGGCTTGGAGGTGAAGTGGGGAGATCAGAGGCTTGGGGGTGTAGCGAGGAAGGATTTGGGAGTTTGGGGGGACAGGGGAAAGAACTGGGGGGCAGATGGGTGTGCATATGCAGTGCAGGGACTAGGGGAAGGATATGGGAGCAGAGGGGTCGACGAGAGAGGCAGCAAGCTGATAGGTGAGAATGTGAAGGGGTGGGGGGGATTTGGGGTCCTGGGGATGCAATGGAAGAAAATCGGGGCTCTAGGATGAGGGGGTGTGGCCCAGCTCTGGGTGAGGGGTACAGCGGGGGCAGGACAGGCGGGTACGTTACCAACCGCACCCTCCTGGCCAGACCCCGCTCAGATGGAGGGCAGCTGGGCCAAACCTGAGCAGGGCTGCACCCCAGCTCACCACCCCCAGAGCAGGGAGCCGAGCCCAGTGACCCTCTGACGCATTCTGGTGACCCAGTTATGGGTCACAAGCCCCAGCTTCCTCTAGCCCACACGTCCTCTCACCTAGACCCCTGGAGTCTAAGCTGTTAGGTCCCTGCTCAGGCCTCTAATCCCCACTCCCGCCCCTGGCAGGGAATGGAACCCAGGAGTCCTGTCTGCCGGGGCTGGACGTGGGCAGGGCAGAGAGAGGAGCCCAGCCCACTACTCACCGTCATGCCCGTGGGGGGAGCAGGAACTCCACTGGAGCGGATGGAGTCAACTCGCCCCCCAGCAAGAACAAGCATCTTAGCCAGGCAGGCCCCCAGCTCAGCAACCAGCACTGGGGAGATGGGCCGGCGGCGTGCGCAGAGCCTGGCAGCTGGGGGGTGGGGGGGACAGAACAGGACCCAGCTTTCCAACAGCTGCCCCAGATCCAATGGTCCCCGAATCCCCTCCACTCCCCACGACCCCCCTGCCCCAGAAGCCTTGCAGGAGCAGAATCGACACCAGTCCCAGTCTGGCCACCCCTCACCCCCCCCCGCATCAAACCCCTCCAAGAGTCAGTCTCCAGCCAGCCGCCCGTCGGCCCCTGCCCCAGCGCCTCGGAAAGCCGATCAATAGCAGGAGCTGGGTAGTTTTTCATTCTGCTGCCCCGGCTCCTTCTCTGACAACTTTGATTAGACCAGCTGCTCGTTAGCGGCTTTAATCCCCGGGGGGAGAATCCCTTTGTGCAACGGAAAAAGCTCCTGTAATTTCTCCTCTGTGAAGGGGCTGCGTCTCTTTGTAACCGATCAGGGCCCAGCCGGCTTCCCCGGGCACAGCCTCCCACGGCAGCTGGCGCGTGGGATGGCACCGGGGACAGGGTGGGTGTGTTGGGGGGGTGGGGGTGGAGAAGGGAGACTTCCCCCCCCGCCCAGCAGGTTACACATGAGATTGCCACCCCCACGTGCATCCAGCTAATGAACTGCTGTGAATTGGGGCCGATGGGGATCCGCCCCAGGCTGCTGCATTCTAGGCCTCGCTCCCCATACCCCCCACCACCCCTGTGCCAGCTGTCAGCCTCCAGCTAATTATCCTGGGCCCAGCTTGGCAGAGCCTGGCGGCTGCTCTTCTGGCTCCTTTCTGCCCATGCAAGCTTTGGGCAAATATTTATTTCACCCCTAGTGGCAGCACAGACCACAGCAAGGATAAGGGCCCTACTACTACTGTTAGGAGCAAAGGGAGCTTCTCCTTGCACTCAGAGGGGGAGGCCTGGGTTTCCAGCTGGGAAGGTGACAAGTTCTAGTCACACGTTCTGCCGCTTGGCGTTCACAGCTCATCACGTCAAGCCAGACACCGCTGACCCCGAATCCCACTGGGAGGTGAGGTTCTGTCCCCACTCTCGAGGGTGGGGGGAAGGGCTATTTAGAGCAGCTGGAGGGGAATCAGGACTCCTGGGTTCTGTTCCCTGCTCAGCCACGTGACCTTGGGCAAATCAGTTGACCTCTGCGTGCCTCACTTTCCCCTTCTCTAAAACAAGGTGGGGTCACACCAAAGCAACTCGTGTGCAGAGCCAGAGTCCTCCTAGTTCTGGGCGCTTTGAGATCCTGGGGGGAGACATAGGGAGAGGGGATGATGGAGCGAGGGGGTGGAGGAGAGGAAGGCCGGGGAAGCAGAGTCCAGAGCTTTCAGAGCTGTGTCCCCCTAGCCAGGGCCGGCTAATTGTTACAGACAGCCGAGGCCCCGAGCGCCATCAATAATTCAGCCCCGGGAAGTGCCAGAGCATGTCGGCTTAATAATGAATCAGTCGGCAGGGCTCCCGCAGCCCCACAAGTGGGGCACTTACTAAAAATACCCAGCGCTCTCGCCTGCTGACTGCCTTTCAGCTCCCATTAGCCGACAAACGGCTCCCACAGCGGGGGCCACGGGCTGGGCGTGGGGCATCGCGGGGCTCGGTGGAGGTAATAAAGGGGAACAGGGCCTGACGGGGCGGGGGTGTCTGGCTGCATTGCAATCGCGGGGTGGGGGCAGCTGAGAACAGGGAGGCTGATCTGATTCCATTCAATTGCCCCCAAACTGGCCTTAACTGACCCCTCTGACCTGTCACTCCAGGGGCAAGGGGATGGGCCCTCTGGGGCCTGCTGCTGAAAGCAGCTGGACGGACCCCAGAGCTGCGACGCCACAGCCCAGCTCACAGCGCCACAGGCCTGGCACCCACCCACAGCCCTGATCCCAGAGTCACAGAACCACGGCGCAGTCTGGATCCCAGAGTCCCCCCCTTAGACCCAGACTCCCGTGTGCCCAGGCTGCCAGCTCTGGGGCGCCAGGACAGCACTGCCCCATCGCTGGCTGCAGGGACACCCAGTCTCACGTCAGGAGAGGCGCTCTGGAGAGGGGCAGCCGAGGAAGGGGAGGGGTTGGCACGATCAATTCCCAGCCCTTGCCGAAGCCCGGCTGAGAACAAACCACAGCTCCCAGGCAGTCTGCAGGGGCTGCTGCCCGCCCCCTGCCACACACACCTGGGACAGCATCCGCTGAGACACCCCCGACACACCCCGCAGGGCATCTTGCCCCGCGCTCTGCAGACAGGACGGCAGGCAGGGGAGGCAGCTGAGTGTGAGTATCGAACCCCCCCCTTTGCCTTCTTCCTCTTCTATCTCCCGACCCTGAATGCACCAGGATCCTGCCCCCCGCCCAGTGTGTCTCGGCCCCGCCGCCACCTTCCCGGCCTGCTGTAGTTCTGGAAACGCTCAGGGCAGGAACCGCCGAGTCGGCAATCCGTGGGGATGGGAAACACTCTGCACTGCAGGGACTCGAGCTCCGCACCCCTCCACCCCCAGCCCTGGTGCGATGGGCTCCTGCGCTGACCCCCCTGTGTGGGTGCTTGTCTCTGGCGCACTGACAGCAGCTCTGGACGCTGGTCTGGGCCCACCCCGCTGGAAGCATTCAAAAGAAACCCCTGTTTTCTCGGGGGGAGGGGGGCTCAAGATATTTTCCTCCCAGAAATGTTCCTTTTTTTTTTTTTTGTGAAAAGGAAACAAATGGCCCTTAGGCGTTGTTATCTCGGGCCGCCTGGGTAACGGTGGTGGATACGGCTCCAGCTACCAGCACTAGAGTATCTGAGGCCCAGCTCTTCCAAGTATTTAGAGTCCTAACGTCCATTGATTTCAATCCCTTTGGGCTCTGGGCCTGAGCGTCTCAAAACCTCAGCCCCCGTCAGGCAGGGACGATTCCTGTTTTACGGCTGGGTGGGGGACTATGGCCAGCCAGGCTAAGGGATTTGCCCAAGGAAGCCTGCCGCAGAACAAGGGTCGAGACCCCACGTCCTAGCCCAGAGCCCACCCATGGGACTGTGCTGGTTCGGGCGAGACAGGGAGGGACATGAACCAAAACTGTGAAAATATGACGTTTGTGGCCAGCTAGAAAGAAATGTTTTGTTTTTTTGTTTCGCTGGCCAGGCCGTTTTCATAGCGACGACGGTTTTCAAACGGTGTCGATTTCTGGTTCAAAATGTCGGGGTTGGGCCCAAAGCCATTATTCTTCATGAAATAAACAGCAACCCGCTCCAGCCTCGAGCGCTTTCTACCCTTAGATCTGACTCGTCCCATGCTACCAGCAGGGAAACTGAGGCAGGCCGCCGTGGCCCACAGGTTGATTCAGCAGGGGCGAGGTGGGAATAGAGCCCAGGTGTCCTGCCTCCCAGGGCTACGTCTCATCCTTCAGCGCGGCCACCCTCCCCCCCATAATGCTCTGATGCCTCCCAGCCCTTCTCTCTCGCCCCCCGCCAGCCCAGGCTTCTTAAATTAGACGCTCTTTGATCCAGGACGACGTTACCAAGACTAGCCAAAGCTCTCGGCAGGGCAGCCCAGGGTGCTGGCCGGGGGCCGGCCTATCCCTGCCCCGCTGTCGGCTCGGGAGGAGGCTTTTGTGTGCCTGGCACGGGTTGACCGAGGTGTCTGTGTTGGTGGCACGTGCCCTGTGTGCGCCAAGCCAGGCTGGAGGCTGGCTGGGCAGCGCGGGCGCTGGGGCCTGGCTCGGTCTGGGGGACACGAGAGCCGCCCAGGAGCAGCGCCGGTGCCGGATCGCGCCAGCTTATTCCGCACTCCCCCGCGGTGCCCTTCGAGGGGGGGCGTAAGCATGGCCAGAAACCAGACGCTTTCGGGGCGCAGCCGCCCGGCTGCCATTGTTCTGCGCCAGGCATCTTTCACCTTGAAGTGACAGGAGCTGCGATTGGCGGGCTGCCCCCGTTTCTATGGAGACAGGTGTCCTCCAGGAGCCGGGGCTGGGATGGAGCCGGGCCGCGGGGCTGGAACTGCCGAGGATGAGAAATGAGAAACAGGCAGAGGCGGATGGACAGGGAGCCAGACAAAGTCAGCGGCTAAGAAAAGGAGAGGCAAGAGCTCGTCCCCCCTCTGCTGGTGGGAGGGGCACTGGTCGCACCCCCCTTTGGATGCCAAAAGGGTCTATGAATTAATCAGAACCCCCCCCTCCCCCCGTGCAGCGCTGGATTCAAAGCAGAATGTGACAAACCCCCCCGGGCAAGCGGCCAGTCCCCTGGGGTATGAGCTGGCGGGTGGGTGGGTGGGGTTCGCCCCAGGCCTGGGCAGGGGGACTTACATGCACCCCATGTTGGCCAGTGTTGTATGTCGGGGTTGGGACAGAGCCCAGTGGCACCGCCGTGCCCACGCTGATGCGTCCGTAGCCGTGCGCGCGTGTCCTGGAGTCAGCCTGTCACCCGCTCATACAGCGCCGTGCACTGGCCCGACTGTGGGTGGGGGCCTGTCTCCAGGTGTGGGAGAAGGGGGCTGCCCAGACCTGGCGATTGGTGAGGGTCTGCAAGGCGCAGTCACCCCGACCGGCGCGGTGGGAAGGGCCGGGGAGGACCCGCTGGCTGAGCAGAGCCCACGGCGTCTCTGTCTGGGTCCCGGAGGCTTCCCCCAGCCCTGCTCCATCAGGCACGGCTGCCGCAGAGCCCTCAGTGCAGGGGTCTCTCCACCAGCTAAGACCCCACATCCCCCGAGCCGTGTATCACCTCGGCCCTGACACCGCCTGCTCTGAGGGGGCTGGGCCCATTTCCCCCCACCTGCCCCCACATCAGATCATGGCCCCTCCGCCCTGCTAATGAGGTGCCAGGCCTGGCCCGTTGCCCAGGCTCAGCGAGGGGAGTGGGCCGGGGGGCTGGGAGTGGGGTAAGCTGAACCAGGCAGCAGCCATCTTCCCCACTAGACCCCAGCCCCACTCGGCCGTTCCCCATGGAGGGCTGCTTGGAGAGCTGGGGGGACCAGCCCAGATCAGAAGAGCCACCGCCACCATGGGCATTAACCGGCGCTCGCGGGCAGAGGCCCAGGGCTGAATGGGCCAAGGGCAGGAAGGAGACAGGTGCTGAAGGAGCTGAGGAGGGGGAGAGCTGCCCCCGTCCTGTCCTGGGTGGGGATGGCCATGTCCCAAGAGGTGGCCTTGCGGCTGCAGGTGCTAATTTACCTCGCTCAAGGCCAGGTAACTCTCCCAGTTACTGGACCCGGACCGGAGGGAGGAGACGCAGCAGCCCAGCCGGAGAGCCACCTTTGGGGAAAATGAGGCTGGGAGGCCCCCTCGGGCTGACCCCCTGCTCCCTAGGAAGAGTCGTGTCCACTGGATCGAGGGGGCGGGGTGACCCAACAATGGGGTCTGGGGAGGGGAGACTCCCCCCCTCCCAACTAAGCCCAGCTCCCCAGGGCACCGAAGGGAGTTAGGTGCAAATGGGACTTTCGCTCCTGAATCATGAGGTGCTTTGGCAAATGTCACCTGCCCTCTGGGCTCGGATCTCGGAGGCAGCCCCTCGTCTACAGGTGGACAGGAGACCCTCTAGCCCTGGGACCAGATCTGCTCTCGCCCATCGTCCCCTGGTGAGTAACGCAGAGCCCGGGGCCCCAGGGGGACCCCCGCCCCCGGGCAGAGACAGACGGACGGGCGAGGGCCGAGTCTGGACTACGGCGTTTAATGGAAACCTATTTGCCAAGGCAGCATGAGCACACACGGCGGGACGGCCCCGCACACACACGCCAGGGGGAAGGGGGCCCACTTGGCTCAGGGGGCCAGGGAGGTTGTGGGGGCGGGAGCTGGCTCAGGCGAGATGACACCGGGGGTAGGACACCGGAGGGCAGTTACATGACCCTACCACCTCTACATGTTATTGTGCTCAGAGCGTGTCCCTCCCAGGGCAGGATGGTGGGGACCATCCAGGACGGGACACGCTAGAAACCTCCCTCCCACAGTGGCAGCTCCCAGGGCTGCACAAAGGAAGGGGGAACCCTGGGATCAAACCTGCCTGGAGGTGGCGGGGAGGGGGGAGTAACCTGGGAGTGTCTCTCAGAGCCCCCCAGAGCAGGGCAGAGGAGATTTTATGGGGCAGGGCACAGCAGCATCCTGGAGTAGGAGAGACCAAGGTGGAGTGGAGGGGAAAGAGAATCTCCCGGACAAACAGCCCCGAAGCAGGAGCTCCCAAATCTTGCTAGAAGGGATGACCCCAGGCTAACCCCTTCCCTGTGTGGGACCCTCCAGGACAAAGGCCACCCCCCCAGAGCAGGACGCAGGGGTTGGAGGGCGTTGGACGCAGGAGTGCAGCCATTGCTGCTTCGGAGCAGGAGTCCCCTGTGCTGAAACGGCCGGGCCTTCGCCCCTGGGGTCTGGGCTGGGGCCGGCCCAGCCCTTCCTCGTGCTCAGCACGCACCCAGCGCCCCCCTGCGTCAGAGGGTCTGCACGGCGACGGGGTACAGCAGCGAGAGCTGCTCGGCGCCTTTGACGGGCAGCTCCCGAGCTGTGTAGTGGTGGATGACCTCGGGGATGCTCTCGAAGGGGGCGCTGTTCTGGCCCAGCACATACTTGCTCTCCCTGGTCCTGGTGAACTTCATGTGCATGAAGCCCTGGCTGCTCCTGGGGATGGAAGCAAAGGGGAAAGCGCGTTAGCAGCCGGCATCCTCTTGCGTAGGAGCAACCCCATTGGCCCTGAGCGCTTGTCTTTGCTGCGGCCAGCCACTAGAGGGAGATAGGGTCATGCTAAGCAGAGCTGCTCGGCTGTGTGTCATAGGGCCTATACTGCTAGCTGCTGCTGGGGATTCTCCCTTATCTGAAGCAGCAACAGCTGGTGGTTTTTGGAGCAGGCGGCTCTGGGTTCTAGTAGCCATGGTACTCAGCACGGCGACAGCCGTGCAGTCACTGGTGGCCATGTGATCTGCCACACTAGCCTCCTCCTCATTGCTCAGTGGTGGAATCTGAGGCCCCAGAGAAGGGGGAGCCACGTGATCACCGTCCCAGCAAACCAGCCCCAGCACTGGACCCCGGGAATGAAGCCTGGCCACTCTGTCTGGGCATCGGAGCAGGGCCGGCGGATCCCAGCGCAGGAATGTTGCTGGCTGTGGAATCCCTGAGCACCCTGGCGGGTGGCGTGATCCAAGCCAGCCAGGAGAGCGGCTGCTCTGCTATCTGGAGCCAGGCTGGGGGCAGAGACAGAGCCCATCCCTGTGCAGGGATAAATATTTCAAAGCGCGCGGCGGGGGGAGCGGGGCCCTGGGCTCCTGCCGGGGATCAGAACATGCTGCTGCGATTAACCTGATGAAATATTCATGCCGGCCGCTCCCCAGGCCGCGCGGCTCACTCTGTGCACAGACAGCCGACAAAGCGCCTGCCGGCCTGGCCCTTTGATGTGCCTGCCGGCCGCTAATAAGAAGCAGATGTTCCGGGCAGAGAGTTCACGGGGAGCTACTTGTCGGGGGGATTGCGCCCGTGTGCCGGGGAAGGGCCTGGGGAGAGGAGACTGGGCCTCTTGCCCCTCCCCCATCCAAGGCTCTCCAAGCCCTTTAGCGGCAGGAGTGACTTACAAACTTACCCGCCCCAGGAGGGAAGCTTGAGGGCCTACGCTTACAAGATGCTGATCCCCAGTCCCTTGCTCTGACCACTGGGCCCCGCTGCCCTCCTGGAGCTGGGAACAGGAGCCTTTTCCCAGGACAAGTGGAGACTCTGGAGTCCAGCCCTCCCCTGTGCTAACCCAGCAGACCACCCAGGAGCTGGGAACAAGCGTCTGGACTCTGGTGCTCCTGCACAAACCCACTCGCCCATCCTTAAGCAGTGCTGGGGTAAGAGGGAAGCTCCTCTCCTGGATCAGTAACTGGTTTAAAGGCAGGAAACAAAGGGTCCGTTTTCAGAATGGAAAGCGATAAATTGTGCCCCCCAGGGGTGTGTACTGGGCCCAGCGCTGTTCAACGTATCCATCACTGATCTGGAAAAAGGGGTGAACAGCGAGGTGGCAAAATTTGCAGATGATACAAAATTACTCAAGGTAGTTAAGGCCCAAGCAGACTGCGAAGAGCTACAAAGGGATCTCACAAAACTGGGTGACTGGGCAACAAAATGGCAGATGAAATTCAACGGTGATAAATGCAAAGTGATGCACATTGGCAAACGTAATCCCAACTATTCACACAAAACGACAGGGTCTAAATTAGCCGTTGCCCATCAAGAACGCGATCTTGGAGTCACCGTGGACAGTTCTCTGAAACCATCTGCTCAACGTGCAGGTGCAGCCAAAAAAGCAAACAGAATATTTGGAGCATTAGGAAAGGGAGAGATAATAAGACAGAACAGATCATAATCCTGCTGAATAAATTCATGGCACAGCCCCTCCTTGAATAGTGTATGCAGACGTGGTCGCCCCATCTCAAAAAGGCGATTTTGGAAGTGGAAAAGGTACAGAGATGGGCGACAGGAACGACGAGGGGGATGGAACGGCTCCTGCAGGAGGAGCGATGAAGGAGACTGGCGGTGTTCAGAGACGCCGAAGGGGGGATATGATAGAGCAGCAGTTCTCAACTGGGGGTCCGCGAGCCCTTTCCGCGGCTGAAACCTGGTGCCCCAAGCGCCAGCACCGAAGCCAGGAGCAGCGTGGGGCTGAAGGCAGCAGCCCGCCCCCCGCCCCAAAGCTGGGATCGGCATGGGGCTGAGGCCAGCAACTCCCCCCTGCAAGCCAGGAGCAGCGCGGGGCTGAAGCTGGGAGCCCCAGCGCCCCCCTGCTGAAGTTGGAAGCTGCACTGGGAGCCCCCCCTCCCGTACTCAGCCCCAGCTACCCCCTGCCTGCACCCTGAGCTCCCCCCCTACCTGCACACAGCCCCTAGCTCCCCCCTGCCTGCCCCCTGAGCTCCCCCCTGCCTGCACACAGCCCCTAGCTCCCCCCTGCCTGCACCCTGAGCTCCCCCCCACCTGCACACAGCCCCTAGCTCCCCCTGCCTGCACCCTGAGCTCCCCCCCTACCTGCACACAGCCCCTAGCTCCCCCCTGCCTGCACCCTGAGCTCCCCCCCTACCTGCACACAGCCCCTAGCTCCCCCCTGCCTGCACCCTGAGCTCCCCCCGACCCGCACACAGCCCCTCGCTACCCCGGGCCTGCCCCCTGAGCTCCCCCCTACCTGCACACAGCCCCTAGCTCCCCCCTGCCTGCACCCTGAGCTCCCCCCCTGCCTGCACACAGCCCCTAGCTCCCCCCTGCCTGCACCCTGAGCTCCCCCCTACCTGCACACAGCCCCTAGCTCCCCCTGCCTGCACCCTGAGCTACCCCCCTGCCTGCACACAGCCCCTAGCTCCCCCCTGCCTGCACCCTGAGCTCCCCCCTACCTGCACACAGCCCCAGCTACCCCCTGCCTGCACCCTGAGCTACCCCCTGCCTGCACACAGCCCCTAGATACCCCCTGCCTGCACCCTGAGCTCCCCCCTGCCTGCACACAGCCCCTAGCTCCCCCCTGCCTGCACCCTGAGCTACCCACCTACCTGCACACAGCCCCTAGCGCCCCCCGGCCTGCACCCTGAGCTGCCCCCTGCCTGCACACAGCCCCTAGCTCCCCCTGCCTGCACCCTGAGCTCCCCCCTGCCTGCACACAGCCCCTAGCTCCCCCCTGCCTGCACCCTGAGCTCCCCCCTGCCTGCACACAGCCCCTAGCTCCCCCCTGCCTGCACCCTGAGCTCCCCCCTACCTGCACACAGCCCCTAGCTCCCCCTGCCTGCACCCTGAGCTCCCCCCTGCCTGCACACAGCCCCTAGCTCCCCCTGCCTGCACCCTGAGCTACCCACCTCCCTGCACACAGCCCCTAGCTCCCCCTGCCTGCACCCTGAGCTACCCACCTACCTGCACACAGCCCCTAGCTCCCCCCTGCCTGCACCCTGAGCTCCCCCCCTACCTGCACACAGCCCCTCGCTCCCCCTGCCTGCACCCTGAGCTACCCACCTACCTGCACACAGCCCCTAGCTCCCCCCTGCCTGCACCCTGAGCTCCCCACCTACCTGCACACAGCCCCTAGCTCCCCCCTGCCTGCACCCTGAGCTACCCACCTGCCTGCACACACCCCGCTCGCGCCCCCTGCCTGCACCCGCTGCTCCCCCCCTGCCTGCACACAGCCCCTAGCTCCCCCCTGCCTGCACCCTGAGCTCCCCCCCTACCTGCACACAGCCCCTAGCTCCCCCCTGCCTGCACCCTGAGCTCCCCCCCTACCTGCACACAGCCCCTAGCTCCCCCCTGCCTGCACCCTGAGCTACCCCCCTTCCTGCACACAGCCCCTAGCTACCCCCTGCCTGCACCCTGAGCTCCCCCCCTACCTGCACACAGCCCCTAGCTCCCCCCTGCCTGCACCCTGAGCTCCCCCCCTACCTGCACACAGCCCCTAGCTCCCCCCTGCCTGCACCCTGAGCTACCCCCCTACCTGCACACAGCCCCTAGCTCCCCCCTGCCTGCACCCTGAGCTACCCCCCTACCTGCACACAGCCCCTAGCTCCCCCCTGCCTGCACCCTGAGCTACCCACCTACCTGCACACAGCCCCTAGCTCCCCCTGCCTGCACCCTGCGCTCCCCCCCTCCCTGCTCACTGCCCCTAGATCCCCCTGCCTGCACCCTGAGCTACCCACCTACCTGCACACAGCCCCTAGCTCCCCCCTGCCTGCACCCTGAGCTCCCCCCCTACCTGCACACAGCCCCTAGCTCCCCCCTGCCTGCACCCTGAGCTCCCCACCTACCTGCACACAGGACCTAGCTCCCCCCTGCCTGCACCCTGAGCTCCCCACCTACCTGCACACAGCCCCTAGCTCCCCCCTGCCTGCACCCTGAGCTACCCCCCTACCTGCACACAGCCCCTAGCTCCCCCCTGCCTGCACCTTGAGCTCCCCCTACCTGCACACAGCCCCAGCTACCCCCTGCCTGCACCCTGAGATCCCCCCCTACCTGCACACAGCCCCTAGCTCCCCCTGCCTGCACCCTGAGCTCCCCCCTGCCTGCACACAGCCCCTAGCTCCCCCCTGCCTGCACCCTGAGCTTCCCCCCTACCTGCACACAGCCCCTAGCTCCCCCCTGCCTGCACCCTGAGCTACCCACCTACCTGCACACAGCCCCTAGCTCCCCCCTGCCTGCACCCTGAGCTCCCCCCTGCCTGCACACAGCCCCTAGCTCCCCCTGCCTGCACCCTGAGCTGCCCCCTGTGCACACGCAGCCCCTAGCTACTCTCTGTCCAGTCAGGGGGTGGAGGTGACGCTCCCTCCCTGGACCCCGCTGTGCGGAGCTGGCTCGAGCCCCCCAGCCATTGCCCCCCCAGATAGAAGTAAAACTCTGCCCCTGCCCAAGGGTCCCCCCGGCCCAGAGCCCCGAGTTTGCCCCTCTGCCCGCTGGGCCCTGGCGTTTTTGCAGCATGCTGAGGGGAGCTGCAGCGAGGGAAAGGTCGAGACCCCCAGTGCCAGAGGTCTGTAAGATCAGGAATGGGGGTGTGGAGAAAATGACGAATAGGTGTGAATATTTGCTGCTTCATATAACACAGGAACCCGGGGTCACCCAACGAAATCAAGAGGCAGCAGGTTTAGAACAAACAGAAGCCTCCAGGAGACGGTAGCGTCCCTAGGGCACCACTAGGGCCAGAGAGCAGAAATGCGCCACTCCTAGGTGGGCTCTGGCCCTCTGGGCAGTGACCGACGACACCATGTTTTCACCCCTCAATGCCCCCGTCCTTCACCCACATCAGCCCCTTGGCTCCAGGAGTCGAGACGCCCCATGTGTCCCAGGAGCCCTGGCTCCCCAGTGCCAGGGAGTGGGGCAGGAATGTAGCAATCGCAGCGCCCGCCCACCCACCCCCACCAGCCCCCCGCGGCCTGCGATGCATCCAGCGCCTGGAGGAAGTGAAGTGCTCTCCTCTGAGGTCAGTTTCTGCAGCCCCCACCTCCATCTCCTCCCAGGCCTGCAGGGCGAGAGGCAACCAGCTTCTCCCCTCCCCAGCCTCCACGCTCCCCTCCCCACCGCAACCCCAACAGGTCGCCGGCCATGGCGCACCCGCTCCCTGCACTACACAGGGGTTCGGTGAGATGCTTTCTCTCCCACGCACGTACCGTGGGCACGAGCTCTCGCTCCGACCTCCAGAGAGAGGTGCCATGGGAGCCCTGGGAAATAAGAGGGAGAGAAAGGGGGAGCAGGGGAGCGGGAATCAGGACTCCTAGGTTCTACGCTTGGACCTTGTAGTGGGGTCTAGTTTATGGGAGTTAGCTACCGACTTGCACCTAACCCTCCTGGGAGTCAGACCTCCTGGGTTTTCTACCCAACTCTGCCAATATCTCCCCACTGGGGACCAGACCTTCCCCGCTCTGTGCCTCAGTTTCCCTATCTGTGCAACAGGGCGAACAGCTCCCCCTGGTGGAGGTGCCCGTTTAATTCATGACCGCCCACCTGGGAAGCTCCAGGTGGCTGGGTCATAGAGCTGCCGTGCGTCAGTACCCCTGCTGCAGACAGTCCCCCGGCACAGCAGCTCTCCGCAGAGGCTGGGGGGTAGAGAGAGAGCGGGCGTCTCACCTGAGCGACAGGGAGTAGTCATGGTGGCTGGTTTCGCTGTTCCGCACCAGGTAGCTGCCTTCTTTGCACAGAGTCAGCAGGGTCTCGGCGTCCGCTCTGCTGATGGAGCCGTGGTACCACCTGGGGTGGGGGAAAGGGAGAGGGTCACACAGCGACAGACACAGAGCTGCCAATGCTCACGATTTCACCATCAGCCTCGCGATGTCTGCTGCTTTTAGGAACGTAGACCACGGGGCTAGACGGGAGCTCCTGGGTCTTTGGGCCAGTCCCCTGCTATCCCAGGCAACCCCATTGTATCATCCCGGCCATAAACCTAGCAAGCTCCATCTTCAAACTAGCTAGGTTGGCTTCCCCTACTCCTCCTATTGGGAGGCTGCTCCAGAACCTCCCTCCTCACAAACCTTGTTTTAATTGCCTGCCTTTTCTCAAATCCCCAGCTACTGGAGTCATGTGAATACAGGAGAATCTCAGCTTTCCTTTAAAAGATTAAGTGGGCTTCTAGCTCTCCTAGTTGCAGAGAAAAGCCTGAAAACGCAACCCAGGAGCCCCCTGAAGGCTCAGAACCAAGAAGGTAAATTGAAAGAACCTCCTGTCCGCAATGTTTTTAATCCCAGGATTGTTCAAGGCCATCTCATGGTTTTTGGGGGCCTGACCCAGGAACTTTGAATGCTGGGGGTTTGCCGCGCTGCAGGCAAGGTCCATGTTATCATGGCAAGCGCACAACCCCCTGTCCCCGTCCCACCCATAAAGCTTCTTCTCCATCCCCCTGGAGACCAGTGGAGAGTGGGAGCAACACGCTACCACAACCTTTGCCCTGGTGTGACTGACCACCCAAGACATAGGGGGACTGACAGTGGAGCCTGCTGCTGCAATCAGCTGGGCTGCAGGACACGCAAGCCAGGCCTGTCCGCAGGGGGCACTCTGGAATGACTTAAATACCTGCCCCCTGTGGGCCCTGATCCTACGTTCAGGTATGGTGGCAGCAGTGCTTTCTGGGCACGTATCCCAGAATGCCCAGCGGTGCTCCGATCTGTGGTGCATTGTGGGGCGATTGCAAAACGTCCCCGGGGAGGAGAGAGGTCAAACTCCCAGAATTCCTTCCTCCTGTGACCGTTTCCGTGGCACGTGACGGTGCCAGCGCTGTGTTCTGACTAATGACCCGTACACACACCTCGCCCCAGTGCACCTTGGGAGGAATGCATCAGGGGCTCAGTTGGCCACAGTTGCACCCAGTGTGGCTGGCTTGGGGGGGTGGCACACCCTCAGCTCCCGCCCTGTGGGGCCTGCCATCAGGGCTCCGGAGCAGGCAGGGAACTGTGGATCTACAGGTCGCTGGTGCCCATCCCGCTGCCCGGCTTGCCCGCCCCTGGGACTTACACCTGCTTCTCCAGTGGCAGCGAGGGGTCCACGCGCTCGGCCACGGGGGGGCTGCACTCTGGGCTCTGCGATCGGCCGTGCTTGGGGCCTGCCGTCAGGTGCTTCGGCGGCCGACGGGAGGAGGGGCGCTCCCAGTCGGGGTTCTCGAACTGCACTGCTTGGGTGGGGGGGAAAAATGCGTTACATGGGGGGGGGGAGAGGTGGCAGGCTGCTCCTGGTCGGGCCGCGGTCTCCTGCCCAAGCTCAGCTGAGCTCCGAGTCCCCCTTGCTGGCTCCACCCCCCGCTCCCAGGGAGCCCAAGTCTCTTGGGCCCCACTGACGTCAGTAGCTGGGCCCCACACCTGGGTACCTGGAGGACACGGCTCCCGTCTCCAGCCAGTATCATTGGTCCAGGTGAACTCCTGCCCCACAAATGCCACCCCGGCCCCGTACCCAGCCTGGTGGGCAGAGCCTCAGTCAGGCCCAACCCTTCCTCAGTCCGATTCCTCTGAGCTTCAGCCTGCGTCCCCCGGTGCCCGCCTGCCCACGCGCCCATCGAGCTGGGGGAGGCTGAGCGCCCGGAACCCTGCGCATTCAGAACCCAAGCAAACGACGTCAGACGCCGGCGCTCGGGGTCCAAACTCTGCCCTCAGCCCCACTCTCTGTGCCTGCTCCCAGCACCCCTCGGCCTCGGGGGAACCCTGCACCCCATCGCCCCGTTACATTGCTCTGCTCCTTCGGCTCACTGGGCCGGACTCAGGGGCCACTGAAGCCAATGGGAAGACGGCAGAGGCCGCAGACTCAGGCCTGTGGCTTCTTTGCAGCCGGGGTCTGTAACCCCGTGGAGCCTGTCTGGGACTGGAATGGAGCCCCTGGCCTGACGGGCCCTTAAGGTGCCATTAGTAATGCCACATCCTTTCCCTCTGACGCCATCTCCTGCTGCTGCACCGGGCAGGAGGCCGAGGTGCCAGGCCGGGGTCAGGGCGTTGTGGAGAGTCCCCTTGGCATTCCCTCCCTTTCCTGGCACCATCATGCCTGGCCCTTGTTAAAAATGACATCCCGATGGCCTCTTTCACCCTAAGGATCCCAAAGCACCATGGGCCTGCAACCCCAGTGACACGCAGCCCACCCAGGGCATCAGCTGGACACACAGGCTGCCCCCTGGGGGTCATGGGGAGCGTAGCCCTGACCCGACTGGAAAGGCAGAGCAGGGGGGATTTCAGGGCTCGGGGTCTTCCCGGAAGGGCCTGGGCAGAATGAGCTTCCTGGGAATTTCACAGCTGAGGCTTAGCCCCAGAGCCACCCCCCTCCCCGGGCTCCAGCAGAGCCCCGTGTTTCTGGCACTGCCCCTGCACCCCTCCCCACAGAGACTGGCCCGTCCCTGGGGCGTTGCCTGCTCAGCCGAGCGGGGCAGGACCCACCTGCAAAGGCCCGGGAGATGTGGTCTTTCTTCCACTCCCAGGGCTGATCGTACTCGTCCGCCGGCCGCTCGTCATCTTGGGGCAGGCGGCTCTCGCGGGCCGGGCTGGCCGGGCCACCCTCGGGGTCTCGCTCCTGCTCCTCATAGGGGGTGTCGTAAAGCTGCAGCCCCTGCTGGCACTTCTGCCCCCACCGGCCCTCCCAGTCGCCTTTGCCCTGGAGATCTGGGAGTCCAGCAGAAGGGGATTAGTTGGGCAGGGCCAAGGAGCCCGTGTATAGACGTGTGCCAGGGCAAGGAGGGCAGACAGCAGGAGGCCACCTGCAGACGAGGGGGTGGGGAGGGGGGCAGTAGATGCTCATATACATGGTGGGATTGGGTGCCAGGCAGCAGGTGCACAGATGCATGGCGGGGGGGGGTACACTGGGTACCAGGTGCCCATGGACATGAGGGGAGATTGGGTGCCAGGGGCCCATGTGCCTGGGGGGAGATTGGGTGTCAGGTGCCCACGTGCCTGGGGGGAGATTGGGTGTCAGGTGCCCATGTGGATGGGGGGAGATTGGGCACCAGGTGCCCACATGCATGGGAATACATTGGGTGCCAGGTGCCCACGCCCATGTGGGGAGATTGGGTACCTGATGCCCATGTGCCTGGGGGGTATACTGGGTGCCCCCCACTCACCCGAGGGGCTAGCTAGCCAGGCAGGGGAGTTGATAACAGCCTTGTCCTGCCCCTTGGGCACAGGTCCCTCAGTGAGAGCAAGAGGCAGCATCACCGGGCCCTGCCCCAGCCTCCGGGTGCAGTCGCAGCTGGGAGCCACTCCATGCCCAGCACCATGCAGCACAGAGTCTCCCCGGAGACTGCTCCTGCCCTGGTGTCTCTCACCTGCCACCACCCGCCGGGCGTCGTAGGGCTCCATGTAGCCGTTGTTCTCCAGCACCAGCTCCTCGGCGTCCCCTGGCTGCTCCCGGCGGGCGTCGAAGGGGTCGGAGTACTCGCTGTCGCCATCGCCCTGCGGGCAGGAGGGCTACAGTCAGCGCAGAAAGGGCAGGGCCGGGCTCAGCGGCACCCAAACGCCCCAGCTGCAGGAGCGGCCCGGGGAACCAGCCCGGGGCACTGACCAGCACGAGTCCCTCTCCCCCAGCACACGGATCAGAGACAAAGGGACTTCACTGCGTCCACACGGATGAGGAAAGGTTAAAACTGAGCAAAGACGCCTGAAGGGGGATCTGAGATCAGTCTTCAACTTGAAGTATGTGAAGGGTTGTTATAAAGACTATGGTGACCAGCTGTTCTCCATGTCCACTGAAGGCAGGACAAGAAGCAATGGGCTTAATCTGCAGCCAGGGAGAGTTAGGGTGGATATCAGAGAAAACTTTCTAACTCTCAGAGGCGGGAAGCTCTGGATCAGGCTGCCAAGGGAGGTTGTGGAATCCCCGTCATTTGGGGTTTTAAAGAACAGGGTTATTTGGTCCTGCCTCAGTGCAGGGTGCTGGACTCGGTGATTTCTCTATGGACATGGGAGTTAAACTAGGAATCCAGTCAGAGCCAGGTAGCAGCCCGAACCCGAGGCCACCAGCAAGCTCATCTCATCAGAGGCCAGGTGAAAAGTGCAGAGAGAAGGAGAGGAGCTGTGAGCCTGGAACGCTCTGAGTCCGACTTCCTGCTTTGACACCAAGTCTCTGCATGATCTCGGGCAAGCCCCTGCCTCAGTTTCCCCATCGGTGACCAGGGGCTAGTGACACCTGCCTGCCTTTCACCTGCTTCCCGTGGGTTTGTTGGGGGATCTTTGCAGAGTGTGATGGAGAAGGAAGGCACTAAGACCCAGGGCCGCCCACTGGGAGTTAGGCTCCTAAATCCCACTGAGGATCTGGCCTAAGCTTTGTCGCAGCCGATCCCACGTCTCCGAAGGGCTCGAGTGTGAGAGGGGAAGGGCTATGCCCTGGGTGGAGAGGCGATGGAAAGCAAAGAAATCAGCGGGACTGCGTGGCTGTGCGGCTTTGGAGCCTTTCACCTCTGGGGTTCTGCTCTGAATCCAGGCTGGGGCAGGGATGCTGGGAGAAGCTGGTGGCTGCTCAGTGCAGGGGGTTATTTGGGCTCAGGGCAATCTCAGAGCTGGCAGAATTTAGCGCTGCCGTCGCTGCCAGCCTCAGCAGGAGGGAGCCCGCTGTCCCCGCTCCGCCAGGTCAGGGGGTATAGGCAGGTAGGCTGGACAGAGAGAGAGAGAGAGAGAGAGTGTGTGTGTGAGAGAGTGTGTGTGTGTGGTTGTGCATCTGTGGGTGAGTGAGAGAGTGTGCATGGGTGAGTGTGTGCAGTGTGAGTGTGTATGTGTGTGATAGTCTGTGTGTGTATGTGTATGCATGTGTGTGAGTGTGTGTGTGCATGTGAGTGTGTATGTGTGGGTGAGTGTGGTGTGTGTGTGTGAGTCTGTGTGTGTGTATGTGTGTGTGCGTGTGTATGTGTGTGGGGGGTGTGTGTGAATGAGAGCGTGTGTGTGTGTGTGAATGTGTGTGTGTGTGTTTGTGTGTGAATGTGTGAGTCTGTGTGTGGTGTGTGTTTGTGTGTGAGTGTGTGTCTGTGTGTGTGTGTGGTGTGTGTGTGGGGTGTGTGTGTGTGTATGTGTACCAGTGCGTGTCTTGTGCCGTGCCAGCCCAGAACGCACCCGTTCTGTGGATAAAGAAAACATCGGCCCGCAGCGCTGTCAATCCCCCTCCTTCCCCAGCGCTCAATTCACAGACACAAAAGGGGAGAAATAGGGTAATTGCTTCGAGAGGCAATTTCCACGCGCCTGTCTCATTTGCCTGCAGCTCTCAAAACATTTCCTCCGCGGGCTGTTTGAGCGTGTCTAAGGCGCTGTCGGGGGCAGCGAGCCGGGGGACACGGCCTGGCAGCCGGGGATCAGAGATGGGGGAGCCGCCCGATTGGCACGGGGACACCTGCCCCTTCGCAGAGTGCAGGCGGAAGCTGATACCGCTGCTCATCAGGGAGGACAGAGTAAATGGCAGCTGGGCTGGGAATTTCGGATGCAGGAGAACTGGCACCTGCAGCTACTGTGAGGAAAGCCCAAAGGATCACCGCACCTCCTGCTGATCTCCTCACACCAGCAGCATGAGGCCTGGCAGGGATCTGGGTGGGAAAACAGGCAGGGGTACTAGGAGAGGTGCGTGCACTTCCTACTGAGTCAGCACTGAGTCCATGGGGCTCTGAGGAACTGTGTTTCAGATGAGTTATCAAACCCAGTGTGTGAGGACCTGCGCTCATTACAAACCCAGGGGCAAGGCATTAGCCCCTGTGTCCTGGTCAAATTCCAGATGGGGAAATGACTGGTTGGTTTCTTTTTCACCTCCTGTCCTGAACTATTGCGCAGTGTTGCTGTGTGCTCTTAAAGCTGCCATGTTCCAGCCCAGAGGTGGCTGCATTTCAGTGCTGGATGAGTGAGCCCTATGCAGAGGCACTGTTAAACACCTGTTGCCGTTCACCCGAGAGGTGGCTGCATTTCAGCCGTGAATGAGTGGTCCCTGTGCAGTGTTGCTGTGCGCTGCTAAAACAGCTGCCGCGTTCCACCCCAGAGGTGGCTGCATTTCAGTGCTGGGTGAGCGTTCCCTGGATCTGTAACGGGCTTTGGGATGAAAGGCGCTGCCTGACTGTCAGGTGTGTGTATGCAACCACATCACTGATAGAGTTAAAGAAAAACAACTCCCCCGGTGAGAAGTATGGCCCCCAAAGGCCAGCATCCAGCAGGGACCGTCTCTGAACTCAGGGTGATCGGTAGCGTAAATCAGCAGTAATCAGAGTCACTCCTGGTGTAAAGGAGAGGAGGACATGGTCTAGTGATCAAAGCACAGGGAGTTAGGACTCCTGGCTCCTCTTCCTAGCTCTGTTTGTAGGTCCACACTACAAGCGGGGAGTGTGATCACAGCAGGCCTAGCTTGGCTCTAGCTAGGTCAGACACCAACAGCAAAGGAACCGTGGCAGCGCGAGCTTCAGTGGGGGCTGTACGTACCCCCCAGCCAGGACCTGGGTACGCACCGGGGGGATGAGCCTGTGCTGAAGTCCAGGCTGACGCAGCTTCACCGCTATTAGTACCTGAGCTAGCTAGCTCAAAGCTAGCTCGGGTGTGTCCACACACGGTGCAATCACACCTCCCCAGCTGCAGCACAGGCAGCGTCAGCGTCTCCATCAGCACAGTGGGGGGGCCACTACGTACCCGCTTTAGGGGGTGTCCGGCTTACCGAGGCACTATCGTGTAAACATCCTATTATTCCAGTAGTGCCCAGCGATCCCAGCCGAGATCAGGGCCCCCTTGCCCTGGGCACTGCATGGTCATAAAGTGAGAGACACCCCCTGCCCAGAAAAGCTTATGATCTAAAGAGACAGGCTGGACGGGGCACCAGAGGGGAAGGGATTTGCCTGAGGTCACGTAACAGGGCAGTGGCAGAAGCAGGAATAGCCCCCCCCACAGATGCCCCAGCTCACTGCTCTCACCACTAGACCATGCTGCTGCTGAGCTTGGCGGTGCTAGTCTTACCTCTCTAAAACAAACGGGGGCGTTCTTCCTCCGTGTAACCCACTGAAGGAACAGTCCTAAGCCCCCCTCCCCCGCCAGCCTTTGCCTGCTTGTTGCCAGGATGGTTAGAAGCTCATGCAGTCAAGGTCAGATCTAGGTTATTTCTGCCTGTAGAGTCGCTCACCTTCCTAACAGCTTGTGCCATAACCTGCAGCTGCCCTCAAGCCCACGCCCTCCTGCAGAATAGCCACATTACAGGGTCACAGGGACGATTCGGGTGTGGGTGTGAATCCATAAGCTGGGTACAGGGTCCTCCCAGCTCCCCCCTCCACCTGATCTCGCTCAGAAATCCTCTGGCATGGGGTGGCTGGAGTTTGGCACCCAAAGCACAGTCGCTCCTGGTATTAAATGTCGTCCACTTATCGTGTCCAGTGAATTAACCATCAAAGGCAGAGGCTGAAGACGGGAATTTATGGATGATGCTTTAGTTATGGGGAGTGGGCAGAGCGGAGGAGTGGGGAGACGGGTTCTAATCCCAGCTCTGCCGCTGTCACGTCCCCTCTCCATGGGCCTCACTTCCCCCTGGGGAGAGCAGCACTGACCTCTCCCGCAGCGGGTTGCATTAGCCATCGCTGGGCATGCTGGGATGGGGCTACCCTAAGGCGCTGCCACCGCCAAACACAGGAAGTGCGAATGCAGAGGGTGCAGGCGGAGAGAGGTGTGAAAAATCCCTCTGAGCCAGCCGCACCTCTGCCTGCCTCGCATCGCTGCTAACAAGGCTGAGAGCAGGGGTGCTAAGGAGGGCGGGATCCTGCGAATCCAGCAGCAGTCGCATGGAGCTGAGCCTGCCAACAGCCTCGCACTTTGGGCTGGATTTCACACGCTCCTCCATGAGCTCACTGATGTGCTGACGATCCCCTAGCCTGCTGCACCGGCCCTGTGTTACAGCCAGCTGGCCGAGGGCGCTGCAGACCCATCCCCGCCATCTGTGACCCGGACAGAGGGGTCAGCGCTGATCTCTCCTTTGGCAGCACTCCCAGCCTGTTGAGAACCTAGGACTCCTGCCTCCCCACTCCCCTGTGCCACCCACTGGACTCCCCCCTCTGTACCGTATGTCTACCCAGCAATCATGAGACATATGCAAGCTGGTTTTGTCCACACTCGCTCGCTGAATATAGAATCCTGGGCAGAAGCTCACCCAGATCCTTAGGAATCTGCTCAACCAGCTAACCTGGGCCTCTGCCCGTGCTGCCGTGGCTTCGCTGCTCTGATCACTGGGGTACACTACACGTCCTGCCGTCGCACCTCCTGACTGTAGGGTAGACGTACCCACAGCATCCCCCATCTCCTCCATGGAACATTAGAGCCCATGGTTCAACGGCTCATGGAAAGGATGCGTCCAGAGTCTAGTGGATGGGGCAGAGGTGTCCCCGCATCAGTGCCCATGGGCACGACCTGCATGGGCAGGCACTGGCACAGCTACCCCTGCGCAGCGGCAGAATAATACGTCCATGGATCCACTGCTCCAAAGAGGACCACTGAGTGCAGCAGGTGGCGACCCTGTTGATCCAGGCCCGATACAGGCTTAGCCCATCGCTGTTCCTGCCCCACTGACATGCCCAGAATGGGCCACAGATGAGTGATTGCTGGACAACCCCAGGCATACCCTGAGCAACGCTCCAAAGGTTCCCCCCTCTCCCCCAGGGCAGCTCAGCATGCTCTCTGCATGGGCAGCTCCGGCGGGCGAGCAGGGATAGAGCTGGGCTGGAGAGGTGAGGAACAAGACAGAAAATGCCACTGGGAAAGCGTTACGCAGCATTAATAACGACCGGTATTCCAGGAGGACCGAGACGCCCCAGATACGACCAGGCCTCAGGGCACTAGGCATGGTACCGACACGCAGCGAGCCCTGAAAAGCTTACAGTCTAACCAGATGAGACAGACCCAGGGTGCGGCAAAGGAAGCCGCATGTTACAGATGGAAAAGCGTGACCCGAAAGCGGGGAAGGGACTTGCACAAGGTCCCACTGGGCGTTGGTGGCAGAGCTCCAGGTCTCCTGGGCACCAGTCCAGGTCCCAGTCCTCCTCTCCGGAGCTATGAAACCAGCGAGTCGGCTCTTTCCCTGATGCTGTCAGGAAGGATCATTTATTGCACGTTTCTTGCCAGAAGGCGAAACAAACCGAAAAGCGTGGCCGCCGCTTGAAATCTTTCACTGCCCATGGAGCCCCATGATAGACACTCCCCTCCCTCCTTCCTTTCTCCAATTCATGGGTATATCCCACAATGCTCAGCAAACTCTCCCCTTGGGAGTAATTTCACACACTGCCAAAATGCAGCCACCTCTGGGGCACAACCAGCAGCTGTTTCGTCATAATAGCTCCCCGCAAAGAGCTGTAGGACAGGAAGTGGACAATGCTGAATCTAACTGCAACATCAGGGTGAATTCAGGGAAGCCCAGGGTCCTCACCAGAGTGGGCCTCTGGCCAGGCTGCTGGGCCCAACATGCCAGCCCTTCCAGAAAGCGTTCACCATCCGCTGCACAGTGCGCCCGACCGTGGCCAGAACAGCACTGACTCAGAGCAAAGAGCACCAGGGATTGAATCCCCCATCCCACTGCAGGCAGCACCTCGGAAATGCCCATCCAAGCAGCAACCTGACCCATCCCTGCTTAGCGCCAGAGATCTGATGTGACCCCAGGCCGAGAGGGCCAGGCCTGAGTGTGATCAGACCCCTGGAGGGCACCTGCTCAGTAAATCCCCAGCACCTACCTGCCGTTGCCTGCCTTTGAGTTCCTCAGCAGCCGTCGCCAACAGAGCTTTGCTCCTGTTCAGGTCGGTGGACTCCACTTTGATAAGCCTGTGTTTTGGGGAGGCGTATTTCCCTTCCGCACAGCCACCGGCAGCTGCCGTATTGGGGGAGCCTGGCCCCCCAGGATCCGGCTCCAGTTTATTGTCGCTGTCTTCATAGGGATCCTCAAAATCCAGGCTCTTCTGCGCTCTGTAAGCCTTTAAAATCTCACTCTCCGTGTAGTCGGGCTTGGGGGGCTGCGGAGGAGACCTCCTGCTCCCAAAACTCAAGTAATCTTTCAGCCACTTGGCCATTTGTTCCAGCCTGACAACAAAACCCCGAGCTCTCTGGGCAGAACAAGTGGGTCGGGAAGAATTCTCAAGCTGCCATCAGATAAGCCTTAGTGGGTCCCCATGATTTATAATCCAAATTAGGCGTCGTTCATCTGCCTTTCAGGAGACCCTGAGCATCCAGAGGTCTCCAATGTTTATGTCTCAGACCGATGGCTTATCGCACAGCGAGCTTCTCCAGGAGTTGGAAATGAAATGTCCTCTCTCCCTTTAAAAGAAGAGGGTTTCAAAGGTGTTTAACCAACACACTCCTGTCTGGAGACCCTATAGACGCTATGAAATAAAATACTTACATCAAACCAGATCTCTGCGTGGGGGTTGGCTCACGGAAGGTTTCCACAATCTATTACCAGTTCAAATGCAATGGAAAATTGAGGGGAGAAAAAGTCTTTTTAAAAAAAAATGTCATCTACCCTGCACTAAGCTTCAAAAACTAGACACCCGCAGCCAAAAACCTGTCTCGAATGAAAGCTCCAGAGTGTCTTTCTAAGAGATCGGTTTTAATCCCTAAAACGGATTTGCGATTCCGAGCATTTACAAAGCATTAGCGCTTTTAAAGAGGAAAGAAAGAGAGAGAAAAGAAATTTACCAGTTCATTATGGAACGATCAGATCTAAGCAACAATAGAGCATCCCGCAAAGACAATTTCCTATGGTCTGGAAAGAAACATTAAAAAAAAAACAACAACCCCGAAACAACCCTAGACAATGCACATCTCACCCGTTCAAACACCAGCCAGGCGCATTAATGTCCATTTAAAAACTGCCTTTACAAAGTTCCTCTTAAATACATAAATATAGAACCAGTGGTTCTTTTAAGTCTTTGTTAGACTCCTTTAAGAGATCCAGGGAACGGAATCGCATCCCGGCTACATTGGCTTGTCAGATTCGTAGCTGTGTATATATTTATTTCCCATCACCACCAGAAACTTCCTTGGTTTACAGTTAAGGTTGCTGAAGTGTCAACCCCTCATACACGCAATTCCTGGAAAAACAAGACCATCTCCAGTACACACTGGCACACATCCATCATTCGGGTTTTATTTCTGGCGCGGGGGGGGGGGGGGGGGGAGACAGTGATTTATTCCAAAGCCCAAACAGGGATCTTACAAAACAAAAATAATCATCAAACCTCCTCCCTCTTAAGAGACATTCACAAAAGCAGGACTGGCAAACTTTAGCAAAAGTCTAGCTTGGAAGAGTCCAGTTACAGCTGCCTTCTCCTTGGTTAGATTCGGAGAGGGTGGTTCTGATGCTTTCCTCGAGAGCTCCTCTCCTTTCCAGGATCCAGGAAAGCAGCTGCCAACACAACACCGCCCAAACAGCCGCACCAGCGATCTCCAACCGCCACCAGTCGCTTTGTGCCAGGCAACTGCACAAAGAAAAGGAGGCGGGAGTGGGAAGAGACTTTTCAGCCTTTTGCACCCATCAGTTCTTTCCTGTTTTCGGGGACCCGCGGGCTACTTTGGGGAGGAAGGAGGGAAGGAGCCGCAGCTTCAGGAAGCCGGTCATGGCTCTGATGCGGTTGTTGGGGATGATTTGGGGAAAGGCGGGAGATAAAAAATAAATAAAAAAATCGGTGGCTGGAAGGTCTGGAAGCCTCTTTGCAATCGTTGCTCCTGATACGTCAAAGGGTTTTTCGCCTCCTCCTCCTGGCCCTAAGGGTTTCGCATGCACAGCTCCCTCTAGTTTGCAAAGGTTACGGAGACCTTCAGAGAGAAGCGAGGCAGCAGCCGGAGGGGCAGATACCTAGCACCCCCCAGGCCCGGCTCCCGGAGAAGTGTCATCCCCTGCAACAGGGAAAGGGAGGCAGGAGGGAAAATGCCCCTTCTCCAGATCCCTGATGCCGATGGAGCATCGCCTAGGGAAGCATCAATAGAGTCAGTTCCCCGCAGAGGCCAGAGCCTGGTGAAACTGACCAGGGAAAAGGGAGGGAGAAGCTGAAATTGAGCAGGCAAAAGAAAGTTGCGGGGATGCAGAGAGGGGAGGTTTAAATCGCTTCCTTTTTCAGCCTTCTCCATCCCATCTCCCCTGGCTGGCCCCGGCTAGACACGCCGGCTGCTCCGTGGCGCCCAGCCCAACCTGAGGTGTGAAATTGCAAACGGGCTCTGCTCGCTAGAGAGAAGGTGGCCGTAAATAAAGGAGAGGGAGATCGGGGAGAGAGGGAAAGTGGAGGGAGGGGGGAATTAAAGGCGAGGGCAGCTGGAGAGAGAGAGAGAGAGAAATTGAGCCGATAGGAATTAAGGAAAAACAAACACAACAGCGAGGCTGGCTGGACGGATGGGAACGAGATGCCATCGAGTCTGTTAAAGCGGCAGCTGGTTGCTCCCTGGTGGGTGGGGAGGGGCCGAGCATCTGCCGCTCGGACTGGCCAGGGCTATTTTGGGTGGGCAGATGAAATACTGTGCAAGCCAAATTTCACCTGGGGGGGGGGCACCTGAAATTTTCTTACTGGATGAGTATCAGCCCTAGTCACAGCAGCAGGGGGAAATCGAGGCAGGATGGCTGGAGCGCTGGCCGAGCTGGGCATGCTGGGTTCTAATCCTGCCACTGACCTACTGTGTGCTCGTGGGCAAGTCATTTCCCCTTCTGCTATTTAGACTGTGAGGTCTCTTGGGCAGGGACTGTCTCTCACGACGTCTCTGTACAACTCCAAGCACAGTGAGGCCATGATCTCAGAGCAGGCTTACGCTGCAATGGAAGGTGTGCCACACAGGCATACCCAAATTAGCTTTAATTTGGCTACGAATAGCAGTGAAGATGCGGTAGGCCGGGCTATTTTCTGCCACGCCAGCTAGACGAAAGCTAATGCGGGTTCGCCTACCCAAACTCAATCCCGTCCCCCAGTTGCAGTGTAGAGATACCCTCAGCTGGGACTTCTAGGTGCTACTGTAATAAAAATACATTCATAAGAACTTATATAGCTTTAAAAATATCCTTGGGGCTACGTGGATGTGTGTGTGTCTGTATGTTGCAAGCCCTGGAAAACTGGGCTCACAGGTGTGGTGTGTGGAAAACTATTAACATGGGAGAGCTATCAATTTAAATGCTCAGGGGTTTCCTGGTCCTGCAGGCAGGAGCCTCTGTAGGGAAGCATGAACACAGCAGTCAGTTTGCAGCCAGGAAGCCTAGAGTAACAAGGTGGGGTGAGTTGTACCTCTAGGAGCAGCCTGCTTTGTCTCTCTCTGCTTTTATCATCCTGAAGTCTACAAAACAAAGCAGTGCTACGTTGCAACCTTCCAGCGAGACTATTTTATGTTTTCATCTCACTTCTCTATTTGTATGTTATGAAACATAACAACAGGCTCTTACTTCGAGCTGATTGGAAAACGTTGAAGAAAGCTGGACAAGTGGACATTTGAAACACCATCTCATTTCTCAATTAGCTCTGCTCCTAATTAAGGCTCAGGCCTGCCAGTTCTTCCATGCCAGACTGATACCAGTGGGTTTCGACGGACATAGATCCTGGTGTCCTTTGAGGTTGAGAGGGCAAGTGCACAAGCGCTCTCAAGAGTTACTAGCATTCAACGTACTGCGTGTCGGGTAGGCACGGTTCCTGCAAGGTGGCTCTGTATGGAAACAAGGGTCCATCTACCCAGAGCAGGAGCAGGGCCCTACTGCTAGGTCCTCAAAGTTATTTAGGTGCCTCTCAGTCATCATCAGTGCTCTGTGGTCGCTTTGTTTCTTTATGATGTATAAAGACCTAACACCTATACATTCAAATCTTGTCTACTGTTCTTCCCGGAGGACAACTGGAAAACTAGGAGGATTACACCACCACATAGCAACCAAGGAAGTGAAACTTGAGCCATTGAGGGTTTTTTTCTGTCAGACTGTTCAAAGATCTGGGTTCATTTGTTTTTGTTCACATTGATTTAACTCAAAGGTCTGACAAACACTCAGGAGAAAAGCTGTCTTTAAAGATTCCCCCCCACTTCAGTTCTCCTGTCTTTCAAGGAGACATCCAGCAAAAAAACAGTGAAGACCAGATTTAATCTTTCTGCTTTTTCTAAGGTTAAAACCCTCCTATTTTTTTCTGGTTTTGGAGAAAGAAATGAAATCTTTCAAGTCTTCTTCATTCATCGTCAAGCGGCCCAAAGGGCCACAGTCTCATTGTTTTTCCTTTAAAGCAGAGACGACGTCCTTTCAACCTGAGCCCTGAACTCTGCCGCCGCTTCCCTTTGAATGTTCTGCCTTTGGTACATTGTAGTCCTGACCTCAATGTAGCTTTTTGTACTTAGTATTCATAAAAACGGTAGCGTTCTTTGCCACCTCCTGGGACACTAATCTATTCCTCTGTTTCAGAACAAAGAATCCTCTCTCCCCCTTCCCCCCCGCCACTGCTCCCCAATCAGCAATTGAGAAGTAGCCTAAATGTGTTTCTAGGGGGAATATGCATAAGAGCCAGCTAATTGTCCTGTTTAATGTGCTCGGCTGGAAAATATTCTGTCTAGCAGAACAGTTGTTGACAGATCTCATCAAATATAAATACCAGAGCCCTATATAAATATCCAGCATCTGAAGTATTAATGTTTGAAGAGGCTGCTAATTATAATTCATGTGCCAGGAATGTTAATTGTTCTAGTGACAGAAGAATCAAGAGGAAAATCTGATTTAGCCTTTTGTCTCCTTTAAATGCAGGGGGGGGGGGTTTAACGTTTCTTCCGTCTCATTCCCCCAAGCGAGCGCACGCGCCCAAAATAATCTGGGGGTGTTAAATCCATGCTGAAATAGGTCCCTGCTTGCTGTTTTTAAACGAGGGTTAATTAGTGAAATCCTGCTCATTAATTAGGGCTGGGAATACAGGGCCTGATCCCACCTCTGGGCAAGTCAGTAGACAGACAGACATTGAGTTCAGGGAGCTTCGGATCAGGCCCATAGCCCAGCCAACCACTGCAAAACCCCCTACAGTGCAGGCAGGCACTGCTGCTATTGGCAGAGCCGGGGCTCACCCCTGCTTGGCACCAGGCTAGGGCAGAAGCTTCAGCACAGGCAAGCCCTGTAATGACCCAGGGTTCCAGGGGGGCTGAAGGGCGTGCTGTCACGGCTCCAGTACGTGAGCTAGCTTGGTATGTCTACACAAGCGGCAAACACACCCCATGACTGCAGTGCAGACGTCCCCGAAAGCAGCTGGGCTTTGAAACTTGGAATCTGGCAAGAATAGGCTGAAAATCCAGGACCAGCGCCTGGAAATCCAGCTAGACACACCACCTACGCTGGACCTTTTAAGCAGGGCCCAAGTGGTGAAAAATCAACTGGTGTTTCACCCCACCTCTGCCTTGGTCTCCTTCGCGAAGAAAGCAAAGTGAACTCCCTGAGGGATGAACTGATTGAGTCTGGCACATGCTGCCCCTTGGCTGGGGTACTGGGCAGGATCTGGAAAGAGGCTGGCCTGGAACTGACCTCGCCACAATGGTGAATTCTCCCCCAGCCCTTATTACGTGAAACACCTCAAGAGAACCCCATCACCGCCGTGGGGGTGGGGAGGAAAATGGAGATGGCGGAATGGTCTCTTCAAGGATACAGTGGATGTCGCATTCTAAACTGGAAAAAGTTCTGGAGATCGCACTCAAGTGGCCTGCTAAACCCAGGGTTGGGAGTTCAATCCTTGAGGGATCCATTTAGGGAACTGGGGTAAAAATCTGTCTGGGGATTGGTCCTGCTTTGAGCAGGGGGTTGGACTAGATACCTCCTGAGGTCCCTTGCAACCCTGAGATTCTATGATTCTAACCCAGCTGCAGCGAGGGCTGGATCAGACACAGCCCAACAGGGATCTTTCATCTCTCTCTGATGGCTAGAATGCTGTGAAAATGCTCCCCCAAAGGGGAAGAATGGGACAGTTCCCCGGTCCGCCCCCCAAACAGACCCAACTGTCCCCCCGCAAACTGCCCCCTGCCCCCCAAAGCATCAGCGGTACTCGCAATTCCCATTTTCTTCCCCCAGTGCCGCTGGAGGACAGCAGCAGCGGAGATCAATCGCTGCTCTGGGTAATGAGAGGAGATGAAGAAGCAAACAGCTCTGACACCTCCAATTTATTACCCCAGGCCAAGCCATTTTTAACAGGGAGTAATGCGATTGTGCTGGCAAAATCAAAAGCCTCCATATGGGTTTATTACACGGCGTGCGAAGCCAGCGGGAGCTGCTAACCTGGAGGCTGAGCGGGGCTGGGAAGGTAATAGGATGGAGCAAGGTTCCCCCAGGCACAGCAGTAATGAAGAGTGCCTCGGGGTGGGGGTGGGGGGTAGAGAGGGATGCCACCACCACGTACACAGGATCCGCTCAGCCAGAGACTCTTCATGAGCGGTGGGAACGCTGGTCCTGCTGCACGCCCGCCTCCCATGGCAATGACTGGCAGCTCTGCAGGCGGAGAAGCAGGAGGGGGAGTTGTGACCCTGCTTTGCAGATCCTGGCAGCGATAACACTCCGCGCTGCTCGCTTGCACGTCGTGCGTGTGGCCAGTAACCACTGGGGCCTGGTTTGTATCTCTATAAAGCCATCCCCAGGCTGGGCAAACGCCACATTTCACTGCATAGATTTGAAGGCCAGAAGAGACCATCATGGGCATGTAGGGTGAGTCCCTGCCTACCATGCAGGCCCCAAGAGCCGTGGGCCAGTGACCTTCAGGAACCCAGTTAAAGGGCCATCCTCCACATTACCAGCCAGAACCCTGCGACTATAGGAGCTGCACCGGCCCTGCACTGGCCAAGGGCTGAACGAAATCCTTTAACCGCTCCTTGCCCTGCCGCTGTGTAAATCCAGTCTGCTCAGAACCGCCCTCCCATGACTGAGTGACAGGGAGGCATCGGGTGACCGACGTCACTACTCTGCAGGATCAATCGCAACTTTAAGGGCTAGTCCATGCAGTGCCGCCCGGCAGACTACGGGAGTGTGAACTGAGGGGCGCTCGCATGTGTTGCACATGCTCTAAGAGCCCTGCGTAGGCCCTGCTGGCGCGAACTAACAGGTACCTCGCTCGCGTTTCAAACGGGCAGTAGGTATCTGTTAGTTGGCACCAGCAGAGGCAGTTCGAGCCCTCTGCAGGTCATACCCCTGTAGCCTGCTCTGTGGCACGGTGCAGAAACGCCCCAAGGTCCAGATCCTCAAAGATATTTAAGGCTCCTACCTTCCCTTGGTTTCAGTCCCTCTGAGGATGGCCATAAATAACTTGCACTGGGTCTCCCATTCGTGACAATGAACACTTGTTACGGTCACCTAATGCTGTTTCTTAATAACACTTAGTAACTCTTTTCCTTTCCCTAGCACCTTCCATCCAATGTTCTCAACTCGCTCTACGAACGCACATTAGCCAAGTGTCACCAGCACTCTGCCTGGCAGGTCAGAGTGGCCTTTAGCAGACAGGGAAACTGAGGCACAAGGAGGGCAAGTGGCCTGCCTATGGCCAGTGGCAGAGCCAGGGATAGAACCCCCTGCTCCCAGGCCCGTACCTTACCACAAGCCGTACTCCCTGCCATCTTTGCCACTGTCTCCCTCTTGTCCAACGCCTGGGAGACTCTCCCAACAGTGCTACGCAGCTGGGAGAGCCAGGGAAACGCAAGCCTGACGGAAGCCAGCTCCGATAAGGTTTGACAAGCGCTGCCTGAAGAGGATGATAACGATCGAGGAGGACAGAGGGTGAAGAATGGAACAATTGGGGAGGCAATGAGGCAGAGATGGATCGTATCCCGCACCTAGGGTGACCAGACAGCAAACGTGAAAAATCAGGACAGGGGGTGGGGGGTAATAGGAGCCTATATAAGAAAAAGACCCCAAAATCAGGACTGTCCCTATAAAATCAGGACATCTGGTCACCCTACCCACACCAGGTAGTGGACTGGAAAGCCCCTAGGATCATGTGATCAGATGGGGTCGGGGGTTTAAGTGGCCATGGCAGAGCGGATGATCCCACGGATCAAGGAGCGGTGAAGGCATGTGGGAAAGATTCACGGACGGCAAAGATCCGTGGCAGGCAGGCAGGCTCAGTGGAGGGGAGGGCTCCGAGCTGGCCCATTGAAAACGGGGCTGGCAGGCTCTTCTGTTTACCTGGAATGAACTGAGTCTCTCAACTCCAGGCAGGCACATGGAGCATCCAGGTTACACTAGGAGCTGAGGAAATAAGGACCCGTCTCTCTCTAGTGCACGGCAGCAAGAGAGATGGGCTTGCGGAGCAGGCATCATTGCTGCACACTGCCTGGGTGACCTCAGGAAGAAAGTTGAGAGCGCCCTGGGCTACCCTCCCCCCTGTGAATGAGGCCACAGCAGCCTTCTCCCCCACTGCTGT
Source organism: Mauremys mutica (assembly GCF_020497125.1). Taxonomy (NCBI): domain Eukaryota; kingdom Metazoa; phylum Chordata; order Testudines; family Geoemydidae; genus Mauremys; species Mauremys mutica. Next base: position 8,435,340 of record NC_059095.1, read on the forward strand.
AGGGGTACATACAGCACCAGGCACAATGGGACCCTGATCTCGCTTGGGGCCTCTGGGTGCTGCTGTGATACAAATCAAGGTGAGTCGCAGGGGCTAGCAGTGTGATGTGGGGCGGAAGGGGGAGGAGCCTGGCACATGGGAAATGAGAGGTTACCCCAATCTTTTCAAAGTGTCACCCAGCAGCTGTTGCCACATGCGCACAATGCCACAGCCCGGTTCTAACTGGCTGCCGAGATGGAGCCTGATCACAGAAACGCTGGTAACATTCTGACGAAGGCAAGCTGTTCCTACCAAAGGCCACGGTGCTCCTCCAGCAGCGGCCATGCGGTACGTGTCTCCTGCCAGGGAGAGCACGGAGTCCTCCCCGTTGTCATCACAAAGGAAAAGCAACCGAGGCCCAAGAGAAATGGGATTCCAATGAGACAGAGTCATTCCATTGATTGCCGTGGGTAAACCAGAGCCGCAGGGCTGCTATGCTCATGGAGCCAGCAGGTCTGGCGGACGCAGCCTGGCACTGCTCCGCCAGCAAGGCTGGTTGCACCTTCCTCCGCTCCCCCAGGGGCATTCGCTCATCCTTTTTAGATTAATCTAATTACGAGAGTTCGGAAGCCCATTAATGTCTCTCGGCGGAGTGAGCGTCTCCTGGCTGCCGGCTCCTTTCTGGGGCCTGGCTGGGTGCACCTCCGAAGGCACCGTGCAGTTCACACACAGGCCCCACAGCAGGAGCAGCCCGGCCCTTGGCTTTCCAAAGCAGGGCTCTGTTTTTAAGGAGGCCAGCCCCCTTCCCCTGCCAGCCCCCACTCCCAGAAAGGAGGCAGGGGAGAGTGAGACCAAGCAGCAGCACTGGATGACAGCACAGTGCTTGATGCCTCTCCCTGCGGCTGTTGGTTTAACCTTTGTAAGCCTGGCAGGAATTCAGAGCACTGCTCCAGTGCACAGCTCGCCCCTGACGGCGATCAGACAAGGCCCCCCTGAGCAGGGCTTCCAGCCTTCGCACGGGCAGTCTCTGGCTCGGCACACCCCTAAATCAAAGCCTCTGGCAGACAGACGCTCACACTTGCATCCTCCTGGTGCTCTTCGCAGGAGTCGTGGGTTTCAGTAAAGCTACAGCTGGGCAGCTTCACCCTCCCTCCACAGTGACAGAGGGGGACGCTCAAGGCTGCATTTGCCCCTTGCGGTCGCTCTCCGCTGCCTGCTCCTGAGCGTTCGGGTAACGAGCTGCTGGAGCCGGGACTGCCCTGATGGGTGTGGGGGCCCAGGCGTAGTTAGGAATGACTTGAGACAAAGAGGTTATTGCCTGAGTCCCGGCCAGTTGTTTGACCTTGTCTTGTCTGACTCACCCAGTTAGAAGGCCACAGGCAGACAGAATGGGGCAGGGAGAGAGGCCTAGAAACCCCCCACTAACACTCAAAGCAAGAAGCACAGCATGTCATGGGAAACGGGAGAACCCAGGGAAAGTACATTACCCAGAGCTAGGGAAGGACTTCGGGGAACACAGACCGCAGGGAGGTTTGGGGTTTTTTTTTCCTGACTCTGCTTGGAGATCCTAAGGGGCTTCAGGACTCTGGGAGGGTTTCGTCTTCCTCTGCAGCATTGGGCATGGGTCACTTGCAGGTTTAAACTCGTATAAATGGTGGAGTCTCTGTAACTTGAAGTCTTTACATTGTGATTTGAGGACTTCCGTAACTCAGCCAGGCATTAGGGGTCTAGTACAGGAGCAGGAGGGGGTGAGGTTCTGTGGCCAGCGATGGGCAGGAGACCAGACTAGATGACCAGGATGGTCCCTTATGATCTTAAAGTCTATGAGCTAAGGACACAATAGCATGAAGCAAGCACACGGTTGCTGAACTCGTCTGAATCCTCTGCATATTCTGTGGGCACAGATTTGATCCAGGACTTTAAATCTTTTCCATCCCTGACTCTAGCACGTCTATTAATTAATTAATCCACCCTCAACATATTTCTGTCGACCTCTCGGGCAGGTGATTTAGTGACTCCCTGTGTCTCAACTAAAAAGGTCTCACACTGAGCCAGCAAGAGAACCCAGGAGTCCTGTCTCCCAATCTCCTACCCTAACCACTAGGCAACACCCTCTGAAGACCCCTTTACAAAGAATGACAGGGGAAGGGAGAAATGCTCTTCAGAACCCTTTATTACATCTGAAGTTAAACATCTGTGTTTAAAAACTGCATGATCCTCATGGGAAATGAGAGGCGCTAGCACGGTCTCTAACTTTAGCACAGGCTAAATGTAGCAACGTTGAGGAGGACAGAAGAGAAGATCGCAGCCCCATGCCAAGAATTCAGACACGGGAAGAGTTAACAGAGGTCTGGAGACAGATTGGGTTTTACAGGAATTCCAAGAGACTGTCGGTGGTGAGGGAGATGGTGGTATATAGAACCACACACTTCATTACCCTCCACTTAGCTGCTGCTGACAAGGCTTTCGATAAACACAGCATGATGGATTCCAGCCACAGTGGGTGACCTGCTGCTCTCAGCCCCTTCCGACATGCTTTGGGGCTCTGCTCCCGCTATCGGGCATGGCAGCCACTTTCTACTCCCCGCTCTCCCCAAACCCGTGGTCAGGAACCTTTCTCCGAAGATGCTGGAAACATGCCTGAAAAGGGGAAGCTTGTCTCATCTAATAGAGATTTTTCCCCTGGGCAGCTCTGGTTTGCTGGTGCCACCATCATTCACGACAGGCTGACAGGAGCCCGGACTGACGGATGGTTAATGGGAAGAGATGCCTGGAGGCAATCTGCTTGCACTGGAAGCAGTCCCCCTGTATCCCAGTTTGAAGGAATGCAGCAACATGACGGTATATTAGGGGTTTCCAGGAAGGGAGGGCAGCTCCGATTACATGACTGGCCATGTGTGCAGACGGCCTGGGAATCCCACGGGGATCGTCTATGCACAAGGACGCCAGCTCTCTGGCAGGATTCAGTTGTTAGGACAGCAGCTGCCTGGTGGTGGGGTGAAGAGAGGAAACTCTTCCCTCACTGCATCCCACTGCCAACTCCTGGCCTCGCTCCACTCCAGCAGGGTAAGGAAGCGGAGCGAGAGGTCCCAGCAGAGACCCACAGACTCAGTCACTGGTACTGTCTTCGCTGTCGGAATACACCCCCAACAGGCTGAGGGAAGAGCCCTGGGCTGCTGATGATGGCGGGGTCACAGCAGGTAGCGAGGAGCTCCAACTTCCAGCATCTAGAAGCCAAACAGAGCAGGTTCAATCATTCACACCCCACACCCACGGCTGGAGAACAGAGAGCTGCACCTTATGGACGCCCGAGGAAATCACTCCTGCTGCTGCCTGGATGGGCACTGCCATGTTCCGGGCACCCACTGCAACACCAGGCATTAAGACCTGGAGTAAAACAGCTTCCTTGGCAGCCTGTCTGAACCTCAATGAGGATTAAAAGGTTTGACATTGAGATGGTCGCAATTCTACGGAGGCTCCCCTCCTGCCCCCTGGTGGTGCCATAAGAGAATGGAAACGTCTGAGATACTTAAGCATAGACTGCTTCCACCAAACTAGAAGAGGGTGAGGTGAGTCTAACACAGATGCTGTCTGTGAGGTGGCCTCCAGTGTGTGAAACTGTCTTTTGTGTACAAGCTCTCAAGCTGGAAACGGGGGTGGAGGGACTGCTGGGTGGATCACATAGGGAAAACATCATTCAACTGGGCCATTCGTGAAACACCAGGTTTGGATCAGCAGCCAACGTCATCTTACATTGCACCTGTCATTCAAAAAGCTTAACAAACTACCCAGAGGGCTGGGATCATTTCGCCCGCCATCAAAATGCAGCCACCTCTGCGATGGAACACAGCCGCTGTTCAACAGAACAAGGCAACCCCACGCAACGGTTTAGGACAGGAAGGAAAGAATGCTGGGTGCAACTGAGAGTGGCAGGGGAGTTTGGAGAAGGCAGAATCGCACTATCCAGATATCACAGCATACAACATAACTCCCTCTACAATAAAAGGAGATTTAACCAACTTAAAATGAAGATGAAAGATGGCTTCTGATCAGCTGCGGGCTGTTCACGTTACTGTAGCAGACAGCTGTGCCAACTGCATTGTGGAAAGTACGTTTTGGAACGGCACAGTAAATTCAAACCCCATGGCTGATCTCACATTACCGTCTGTATTACTGTAGCAACTAGGAGCCTGAGTTACAGGCCAGGACTCCTTTGGGTTAGGTGTTGTACAGACACAGAACAAACAGAGGAGCTCAATAATTTTATGAGCAATAATATCAATATACACCTCTACCTCGATAGAACGTTGTCCTCGGGAGCCAAAAAAAACTTACCGCGTTATAGGTGGAACCGCGTTATATCGAACTTGCTTTGATCTACTGGAGTGTGCAGCCCTGCCCCCCCCAGAGCACTGCTTTACCGCGTTATATCCGAATTGGTGTTATATTGGGTCGCGTTATATCGGGGTAGAGGTGTATTTATCATGGTACTTCTACAGACTGGCACCATCATTGTATCTGAGCACCAAAATGTTAATATAGAAGTTGAGACTCTGGCAATCAGCTCTCATGCATCAGGGCACAGACTCTTTGCCAGAGCGGTCAGGAAGGAATTTCACTTCCCCATAACAATGTGCTATACGGGAGGCAGGAGAGAGGAGACGGCTTCCTCTCTGAAACACTGGGTATTAGCCCTACTGGAAATCCCAAGACCAGACTTGATGCCATTCTGGCAAAGTTCTATTGGGTCATGAATTACTAAACTGCAACATATAGTCGAAGACAACACAGACACACGAGATTAAACTGCTTGATGTCACCGTCTTGTTAGACCCCACCTTGGTGGCCTGGAGTTAAGTGGCTAATCAGATCCCACACTGCCATGCAGGTGAGACTGAACCAAAGTTACCTGAGCTCTGTAGTGTCGCTTGTTTCCCCACACCGTTAGCTGTGGTGGAGCCCGGGGTCTGTTTCTTCACGGTGACCAGGCCTGCCAGCTGGGACTGGCTGTTCAGTTTGCCCACACTCCTCTCCCAGCTTTCAATCTTCAGCTTCTTACTCTGGGGCTCGGTAGCCTACAGAAGGAAGCAGATATTAACGTTCTCTGTCCTTGGAGCCGCCAGTGGGGGAAGAGAGACTATGCAAAATGTTACATCAGCGTCAAAATCCAGGGTGGTTTGGAGCTGCAGACACAGAGGTATCATGTCGCAGAGCAGCAAGGAGAAAGACCCTCTCTGGATAGCTAAAGGGTGTGAAGAAAGGGTTTGGCTGGGATGGGATAGAGCATTGTTAGGTGCAGAGGAACGAAATCAGCCCAGGAAGATTCAGGCTGAATACCAGGGAAAGCTTGCGGAAGAGCCGACCCAGGGCTGATGCCCCGTTGCTTGGGGCATCCACAGCAAGCCCGGAAGAGACACTGGTCAGCGGGCATAGTTGTCCGTTGGCAGAGGGGTGATCCAGATGTGTGCAACAGGACTTCCCAGTATCCAGCTTCTGTGACCTCACGTGTTGGCTGCTGGACCAACCACTGGGTTTAACACACTAGTGACTAGATGGCTCAGAAGGATTAGCACTGGGACAGGGAACGTTTCACAGTTCTCAGCCTGGCTTGGGAGTCACTTGAAAGCTTTCAGAAGCCTGTACCGTTTGACGGTCTCAGTGGACAGGGATCGACATCAAAAAGCGACATCTGCAATTGGCACTAACTGGCCTGTTTGCTGGATCCTCTGTGGAGATTATACCAAGGATTGAGCTCCCTCCGCCTCAGACCAAGCATCAGAACAATAGGCTGGGATCATGCAGGGACGCTTGCCCTGCTGTGTATAAACACAGGGCTTCGGTCCTCAGGGCTGTCCCGCTGGCATCTTCCACCACTGCTAATCTTGCATTGATGCGACTTCAGCTTGTACAATGATTAAACCATTACAATCCTTTCAAAGTACAAGCTGAGAACAGGGAGCAAAGCCGGAAGCAACGTGCTGACCACTGAACCATCGTCAGGCATGACAGTAGGGGTGGGGGCTCTTAGCAGCAGCTCACCCCCATGGAGATGATACATGTTGATACAGGCTGAAGTTTACTTTCAGTCTAATACACAATGAGCCACATTTTCTAAACTAGGCACGAAAAGAGGCAATTGTGCCTCAACGTCTCCAAACCAGGGGACTTCTCATGCAGTGTGGTTTGCTGGGTTTTAGTTTGTCCCCTTGTGGAAAAATCTCCCATCTCGGAGAGCCACCTTGGAAAAGCCCCTACCCCCAGGATTTACCTCCTGCAAGATGTCTGTGGGTTTCGCTTTCGGTACTGATCCTGAGGGCACTTGGGCAGCTTCCTCGTCAGAGTCAGAGTCTTCCAGGAATCGCCTGCTCTGGGCTTGTTCCAGCATAGCTCTGCAAATCAAAGGGATCCCCCAGAGAGGTGCAACAGAGAGACTTGATTACAGTCTATATGTGCCCACATGGGCAACAAATATTTGATCTCTTCAATCTAGCAGATGGAGGTAGAGCACAATCCAAGGGCTGGAACTTGAAACTAAAATTCAGACTGGAAGTAAGGTGTTACATTTTTAATTGAGAGAATAATTAACCATTGGAACTACTTACCAAGGGTCAGTGGTGGATTCTCCATCACTGGTAACTTTTAAATCAAAACTGGATGATTTTTCTAAAAGATCTGCTCCCGGAACTATTCCGGGGCAGTTCTCTGGCCTGTGTTATGCAGGAGGTCAGTCTAGGGCAGAGGTGAGCAAACAACGGCCCGTCAGGACTTTGGATCCGGCCTGTGGGATTGCCAGTCCCGTGGCGCATCGGGGATAAGACAGGCTCCCTGCTTGCCCTGGCCCTGCGCCGCTCCCGGAAGCGGCCGGCACCACATCCCTGCGGCTCCTGCCAGGACGGAGGGGGCAGAGGACTCCGGGTGCTGTCCTCACCTGCAGGCACCGCCCCCTGCAGCTCCCATTGGCCGGGAATGGGGAACTGTGACCAATGGGAGCTTCGGGGGAGGTACCCGCAGGCGAGGGCAGCGCACGGAGCCCCCTGCCTCCTCCCTCCCCCTCCCCCAGGGGCTGCAGGGACATGGTGCTGGCTGCTTCCGGGAGTGGCGCGGGGCTGGGGCAGGCAGGGAGTGTTACCCTCCTTTGGATCTCTGGCACTGTCCCTCCCATTAAAATACTGTGGGGGTGTTAAGATCATTGCCCAGCCCACAGGGGGCAGCCTGGAAAGTGTCACATTTCCAGGTGTGACCAGAACTCAAACATGAGCAAGGTTTCCAGCTGACTCACTTCATCTCCGTCTCATCCTCCTCTAGCTCCCTTCGTTTCCGCTCCTCCTCATAGTCCTTATACTGCTTCAGCATGGATTCAAAGTCCACATTTGCCTGACGCTGGTTCAGCTCCTTCAGCTCTTGCAGGTTCTCCAGAACCTCCATCTCCAGCTTGGAGTCCTTCGTTCGGTTCTCCAAAACCTAGCAGGGAAAGCAGGAAAGCCCTTGAAGTACTGGGTAAGCCACTCCGACAACTCAGGAACTGTATTATAGAATCATAGAATCTCAGGGTTGGAAGGGACCTCAGGAGGTATCTAGTCCAACCCCCTGCTCAAAGCAGGATCAATCCCCAACTAAATCATCCCAGCCAGGGCTTTGTCAAGCCTGACCTTAGAAACCTCTAAGGAAGGAGATTCCACCACCTCCCTAGGGAACCCATTCCAGTTCTTCACCACCCTGCTAGTGAAAAAGTTTATCCTAGTATCCAACCTAAACCTTCCCCACTGCAACTTGAGACCATTGCTCCTTGTTCCATCATCTGGTACCACTGAGAATAGTCTAGTATCAGAGGGGTAGCCGTGTTAGTCTGGATCTGTAAAAGCAGCAAAGAATCCTGTGGCATCTTATAGACTAACAGACGTTTTGCAGCATGAGCTTTCGTGGGTGAATACCCACTTCGTCGGATGAATAGTCTAGATCCATCCTCTTTGGAACCCCCTTTCAGGTAGTTGAAAGCAGCTATCAAATCCCCCCTTATTCTTCTCTTCTGCAGACTAAACAATCCCATTAGCTTCCATTACTAGTATGGCAATTCTAAAGTGCCTGCTGCCACGGTACCTAAGTGACAGAGTTTAGCATGAGTACTAGATGTGCAATAGCATGAGTATGGGGAGCCTCGTTTTCAGATCTTAAGAAGTACAAGTAAAGATTGTGGTAAACTCCCTTTACTCATTCCAGGCTAAGACAGACCCTGCTGCCAGCAGGGACCTCAGTTCCCAGCTCTGCCTAGGCCAGTTCCGAAGGTGCAGAACTGGGGCAGTAGCCTCCTTCAATGCACTGAAGCACAAGTGCAAATCTCAGTCCAATATTTAGGACTTGGGGGAGGGGGGGCATTCAAATACCTTCATGGGATTGTTCAGCTCTTCCTCCTCTCTCTCCTTCTGCACCCTCTTCTCCTCTTCCTCCAACAGCTTCTCAGCTTGGAAGTTCCGAGTGGCGCCATGTTCCATGGTGTAGTCTGTGTTCTCAGGATCCGTCTGAGGAAGACAGGGGCAACGTAAGGGAATTATTGTGAACGTGCCACAGGCTGCTATTGCTCCAGTCATTGTCAATCTATTCAGTGCCGGTAATGAACAGCCAGCATGATTTTCAAAGCAACACATAAAACTACACAAAGCACTTCAACCTTGGTTTATTCACATCACCAGCCAAAAGAATGATTATTTATGCCCTAGAAACACCCACTGTACTCGGACATTTGAGCCGCAATAGTGCCCTACTCAGACTGTGGATGAGACACTTTACTGTTTGTTAAAAAGGGAATAGAGATGAAGTAGTTAGGATGCAAAATCTGACCTCTGGTTATCTTAAAATAGTAGCATTTGTTGGGAACCATCTAGGACTAGAATGGAGATCTCCTGACACTCACTGCCCTGATCTACACCAGGCTGCCTCCCCAGAAATCAAGAGCCCAGCTACAGAACTCTCAAACTCTTCACCTTGAATGTGATTTCTGCCAGGCAGCGGGTGCACTTGATGTAGAAGCGAAAGATGGGAAGTCCCAGGTACACTTCATTCTGAACCGTCTCTTTGCGAGCATTAAACTTCTTGCCTTTATAGATGTACTCACCACAAGTCTTGCACCTACATGAAGCAAAGAGAAAGTGAATTAGGTCCACAATGTAATAAAAGACTAGAGAAAGACAGGAGTCTAACTGACATACAAGGGGGATGAGCCTAGTTTTAATGGGCATTGTAATTTGAGAATCACATTCCCATCTGAACATTTGGTACCTATTGTTATACATAACCTCTAAGATTACCAGAATAGAAAGACATTAGATACATTGCTATTTTTTCCATTTAATCTTTGATCAGTGTCACTTCTGTTGATTGACAGTTGCCTCCCTCTGACATACTGCTCCGGAGTGGGGCGTTCACCTGCACATTCTGGACATTTAGGTACTTATATGGCCTTCATCACTGTAGTATCTGAGGACCTCACCATCATTAATGGATATTATTATATAATTATTATTAGTGGCCAGATAGTTAAAAAACAAACACAGGGCATTTAGGCACAGGGCTGATTGGGTAACTTGCCCAAGCTCACACCACAAGTCTGTAGCCAAGCCAGGAATTGAACCCAGGTCACCAGAGTCACATCCACTAGACCATCCTTTCCACCCCCCTGGTTTCTGTGAGGTTTTTATAGCAACAGTAGAGGCTGAATCTAAATAGGCAGGTGTGTCCATCACAAGCAAAAGCCTGGGTGGACTTGTGTCTGGTCATGCTGTCCTCAGGCCTGCCTGAAAGCCCCTTATGAATATAGAAGGGGAACATTTGGTCAGCCCTGGCATTTAAGCATCAGGCTATACGTGCATACATAGTACTTTGGGAGTGTGTAGATTAAACCATTCTAGAGGAGATTCTGCTATTTAGTTTATAGCTATACAAAATTGACCTGCTCCCCAAAAGGTTACGTCCGTTGTAAATATTGTGGTGCACACAGTAACTCGCTCAAAAAAAAGCAGCCAAAGCCTCACAAGCATTCCTTATTACCAAAATCCAGTCAGTACGTTCAGCAAATAGCTAGATTCAGCCTCCATCCCAATATACGGTCAGCTCGATGGAAACACAGTAAAGAACCAAGGGGAGGGATATCCTATGAAACCCACCAAACTCTTCCCATAGGTTCTCCGGTACATATACTGCCAGCACCACCTCCCTCACCTCATGTTGAACGGGGCCATCAACCGCACAACATATTGCCGGTCCTTTGGGAGCTTGAGCTTTGGGATTTTAGACGGATCGAAGTCCGGCGGGTAGTATTTCTACAAGAACAAAGCAGAAAGGGATCAGCGGGGAGGCTGTGGGGTGAGGGTGTAAAATGGGGTGGGGTGAGGGTGTGAAATGGGGTGGGGTGAGGGTATCACCCATTGCTCCAGCACTTTGGGATCCACTGAGGATGGGAGCAGGGCCTCAGTGTCAGGGCTCCCCACACTCACATCAGAACCTACCCACACGCAAAGCTTACAAGGCCTCTCAGCAGAACAGACACTGCTGCCACCCGTCCCCTCCCCCCCTACGGGGCCCCCAGCTCTCCCCCTCCTCCCCTCCCCCGTTACGGGCCACCCGTCCCCTCCCCCACTACGGGGCCCCCAGCTCTCCCCTCCCCCGTTACGGGCCACCCGTCCCCTCCCCCACTACGGGGCCCCCAGCTCTCCCCCTCCTCCCCCGCTATGGGCCCCCCAGCTCTCCCCTCCCCCACTACAAGGCCCCTCCCCCCGTCTCCGGGCCGCGCCGCAGGCTGCCCGCTACTCACATTCAAAACCTTCCTCTCCGACATGTTGCCCCCTCCCTGTGCCCAGCCCGAGTCCGCCCCGCGCCAACTCTCCGCCCCCCACAGGCACTTCCTGGAGCCAGCCCCCCCTGGCCTCCCATTGGCCTGAAACAAGGTGACGCCGAGCATCCCTGTTTCCTATTGGCTCATACTGACGCCCATCATAGTCAAACCCCGCCCACTGGCTCGGGTGCTGCAGCTAAAGAGGCCCGTCTACGCGTAAAGCCCGGCCGAGAAAGGTTCCGGGAGGAGCTGAGCCTTGGCTGCTAGAGGGCTGGCTCAGCATTAGAGGCTCGGTGGGGTTTGGTGCATTGGCCGCGCCTAGGGGCTGCTCTCCCAGGACATTTCAAACCCTCCTATGTGGTGTACAGAGAAACCAGGCAGCAAGCGGCCCACTCCTGAGTTTGCCCATTGCACGGAGATGTGCAGGGTTTATAGTGCAATGCCACGCTGGTCTCGCACTCGGCACCGCAGGGGCAAGAGGGCCCAGAAACACGCCGGAGCACTCACTGCCCCTGCAAAGAGCATGCTCCAGCAATGCTCGAGCTTTATCCACGCGCTCCTCCGCCATGGGCGGGAAGGGGGGTTGCCAACCCTCCCGGTTCTGCCAGGAGTCTCCCGGAGTCTGCCAGGAGTCTCCCGCTCTTTCTCCCGGAGGCTACTGAAGCCAAACCAGGAGAGTTTAGGCCACTAAGTGTCTGGTGGGGCTGTAGTGAGGTGGCCTGACTCCCAGCCGCCCCAGAAAGGGACGAGTCCCTACGGATGCCAAAGTGGGCGGAGTCGCTGGAGCCTGTGCCCGCCCCCCAGAGGTCAAGGTGCAGGGCAGGAAGTATAAAAGCCCAGCCCCAGGGCTCAGAGGCTGCCAGAGAGGCCAGACGCTGATGCCCCAGCTCCTGCTGGGGAGACTCCTGCCGCCTGCGACTGACCCAAGGACTGGCCATACCTGCAGAGGCTGGAAGCCGGCCAGATGCTGGAAGAGCCACTAAGCCAACCGGTGCAAAGGGACCCAGAGGAGCTGCCCAGTTTGCCCCTCGCTCGGTATCCCGAGGAGCCCATGTGTGGGACGCTGTTGAAGACGCCGCTGAGACAGAGGTACCAGTAGAGGGGGAGGTCGGAAGTAGCCCGGGGGCAGCCGACCCTAGTCTGGCTGCAGCACACCCAGAGCCAATGTCAGTGTGTTGTGGCCAGGATCCCCACTGACACAGCCGCAGGCTGCCTGCCGCTGTTAGGGCCCTGGGTTGGGACGCAGAGGAGTGGACGGGCCTGCGTCCCCCCTGCCACCCCACTCCCGGGTGGCATCTCCCCCTCGCCCCGACGCTCAGGACCAGAAGCCGGGGCTTAAAATACTGAACTGTTTTGCTCAGCCTCTGCCTGAGGGTCTGAGCCCTGAACTATTGTTTGCTGCCCCGTCCTGACCGAGGCTCAATACGGAACTGTTGGCCTAGCCCTCCCCCGAGGGCCTGAGCCCCTGACGGTTTCTTGCCCTACCAGGCTAACCACCCACTCACTGGACCCAGGTAGTGAGGCAGAGGGGCGACCCCCAACAGCGGACGTTTACAGGGGCTAAGCGCCGCTCCCGAAAGCAGACAGCACGTCCCTGTGGCCCCTAGGGGGGAAGTCAGGGGGTCTCTGGGTGCTGCCCCGAGCACCGAATCCGCAGCTCCCATTGGCCAGGAACTGGTGTGTGTGCCTGAGGGCATGGACAGTGTGGAGCCCACCCACCTAGGGGCTGCACAGGGATGTGTGGGCCACTTCCGGGAGAGGTGCCGGGCCAAGGCCGACAGGGAGCCTGCCTTAGCCCCACTGTGCCACTGCCCAGGAGCCACCTGAGATGAGCACCACCCGACTGGAGCCCACACCCCTTACCCCCTCCTGCACCCCAATCCTCTGCCCCAGCCCTGAGCCCCCTCCTGCACCCAAAATCTCTCCCAGAGCTTGCACCCCACACCCCCTACTCCAGGCTCCAGCCCCCTCCCACACTCCAAACCCCTCAGCCCCAGCCCAGAGCCTGCATCTCAACCCTCTGTGTGTGAGAGCAAGCAACGGAGGGAGGGAGGGATGGAGTGAGTGGGGCGGGGCTTTGGAGAAGGGGCAGGGCAGGGGCCTCAGGGAAGGGGTGGGGCAAGGGTGTTTGGGTTTGTGTGATAAGACAGTTAGTAACCCTATTAGCATGTCTGATCCACTACTGCCAATTCCAAACCTTCCAAAATCACATGGAATCATGAGATTTAAAAAAATAATACATTTGGGGACCTTTTCATTTGCCTTCCGGGTTTTGAGCCTTTAGGATGTACTTGGGTCACATTTTCATGGTTTTCTCTACAGCTACGAGAACTAGGAACTTTCTTTTAAAAACAATTAAAGCCTGGATTATTAGGTATTCACATCACTAGAGCTGCTGGCGCTTTAACAAACAAACAAGCAAACAAATCCCATTAAAGCCAGATTTGTGATTAAAATTGCAAAAGTTGGCAACACGGCTGAGCGTACCCCAAAATGAGGACCTGGCCTCAAACATATCTTATAAAGCCAGAAGCGACCACTGTGACTCCTGTCTAGCTAGGCTTGCAAGGAGTAGATTTTTATTAGTAAATTTCAGTAAATGTTGATTTCGCCGTACCCACCCAGACGAAAAATATTTCTATCACTAATAATCAAAATGTACAAAGTAAGAAAAATGCTACTTGAGAACTTGGAGTTTGATGCAAGGATTAGGGTTGCCAGGCTGTTTCTTGACCACAATGCCCGGTTAAAAAATTATCCTGACAGCTCGAGTCAGCACGGCTGACTGGGCCGTTAAAAGTCCGGTCGGCGGCGCAGTGGGGCTAAGGCAGGCTCCCTCCCTGCCTGCCCTGGCTCCACACGGCTCCCGGAAGCAGCTGGCATTTCCCTTCAGCTCCAAGGCAGAGGCGTGGCCATGGGGACTTCACACACTGCCCCTGCCCTGAGCGCCAGCTCTGCAGCTCCCATTGGCCAGGAACCGCAGCCAATGAGAGCTTCAGGGCGGCACTTGGGATGGGGGCAGCGTGCAGAGCCGCCTGGCCATGCCTCCTCCTGGGAGCTGGACATGCCGGCCACTTCCAGGAGCTGCCTGAGGTGAGTGGCAACCAGAGCCCGCACCCTTCACCCTGTCCTGCACCCTAACCCCCTACCCCAGCCCTGAGCCCTGTCCCACACCCCTGTGCCCCCTCCCGCACACTGAACCCCACAGCCCCAGTCCCACACCAGAGCCCGCACCCCCAGCCGGAGCCCCTCATGCCCCAGCCAGGAGCCCCCCTCTGCACTCTGAACCCCTCATTTCTGGCTCCACCCTGGAGCCTTCACCCCCTCCCGCACCCCAACCCCCTGCCCACCTTGCTGAAAATGAATGAGGGTTGAGAAGAGCGAGCAATGGAGGGAGGGGGGATGGAGTGAGCAGAGGTGGGGCCTTGGAGAAGGGGCGGGGCAGAGGCTGGGGCAGGGGTGTTCCCTTTTCTACAATCGGAAAGTTGGCAACCAGAGTAAGGATATTTACTCTGTATATTTACACGTGATATTGACAATGTGTGCTCTCATGGTTATAAAGCTTTAACTTTTTGAATCTCAAAATCTATTGTCGTTAAATAATGATTGTTTCCCATAACAGTGAAAATTTAAATAGATACAAACTGGAAAAAATGCTTAAAAATAAGCAGCAATATTTTCCATCCAAGTCATAACAAAATAAATAACGAATGCTGCCAAACCTACGTATAACACAGGCCATAGGGCATCCCAGAATTAATTCCTGTTTGAACTGAAACATATCTGTTAGTGCAAACGTCCAAGCTAGATTTAAAAAACAAATTTAATCTTACTAGGTGTGACGAAGTGGGACTGTTCTTAATGTTTCCTCTGAATGCTGTGTGGGTGCCTCAGTTTTGGCCGACACTCTGTCTCCTGGCAACTAATGACATGGGCCCTTCCCCCCACTGCAAGGGGATGCTAAAGGTGTGGGAGAACAAAGAGATCAGGTAACCTCCTGGCCCGGGAAAGAGACAAAGGCCAGAAAGGAGGAGTTGGGGGGGTGGGGGTTCAGTTTGGAGCTGGCTGGGGACAGGAAGTGAATGCAGACGGGGGTGTCTGGCTCGCTGGGCCGCAGAATGGACCCAGCTGAGGGGTCCCGTTCTCTGTACCTACAAGCTCTGTTTTAGATCGTGTTCCTGTCATCTAATAAACCTCTGTTTTACTGGCTGGCTGAGAGTCACGTCTGACTGTGAAGTGGGGGTGCAGGACCCTCTGGCTTCCCCAGAGCCCTGCCTGGGTGGACTCACTGTGGGAAGCGCATGGAGAGGCATATGCTGAATGCTCCAAGGTCAGACCCAGGAAGGTGAAGCCGTGTGAGCTTCTTGCCCTGAAGACAGTCTGCTCCAAGGGAGAGGAGGCTCCCCAAAGTCCTGACTGGCTTTGTGGGGAGCAGTTCCAGAGCATCGCCCGGGGACTCCGTGATACTAGGACATAAGAAAGTCCTTATAAAATATACTAGAGCAACAGGCCAAAACGCTCCCCTCACACTAAGCTGTAAGTTTCAAATGGAGATGGTATTCTTACTTCTCCCTATCCTACACGCTTGTGTCAAACAACCACCAGGCTCCACCCCAGAGGTGGCTGCATTCAGCAATCCTCAAGTAGAGTATTTTGAGGCCTGATCCTGCAGACATTCCCTGCCAGCACAGCGCTTTCTAATGTGAGGAGTTTACTTCATAGGATCGTTCATGATACTAAGCAATCCTGTGCTCGGCAGCAAAAGCATTGGCAGGATCAGGCCCACAAACTGAGATGCTGCAGAGCAGTTGTGTACTTACCTTTATACGCACGGGTAGTCCCACTGGTGTCTTACTAAGTAGGGGTGTAAATCTTTGCAGGGTTAGGGGCTTAGATTGTAAAACACTTTAAGGAGTGGACACTTTGCAACGAAAGATGCTATTTAAAAGTAAGATTTTTTTTCTCTTTGTTTGAACAGCCTTTGTCTCTTGGCAAAAATCTAATAAAATAGACGGTGAGTAGAAATGTGATAAACCTAAATCCCCAAAGCTGAAAAGTACGTCAGTCAGACCATCGCTTAAGATAAATGCCATTTATTCCTTTTAATCCGTTTGCTTTTTGATTTCTCTACCTTCTGCATGAAAGAGCACGTTCTCGGATAGAACGCCGAAGCATTCGGGCATCTTTGGCTAAAAAGTGAGTGAGTATTTGGTTATCCTAAATATGTTTAACCTGATTACAAGATGCCTTATCGATAGGAAAACCAGACATCTAAGCTAGGCCTGCGGACACGGAATATTCCTATCCCGGTGACATCAACACACACATCAGTCGGTTACAAGGTCAGCGGCTGCTCATTATAAATTCGCTGCAAAGCCAGAAAATACTTGCGTCGTTCCAAGGCAGTGGCAGATGGGAGATGAGACGCTGGTGGCACGTGATTTGGTCCCCCAGGGCCTCCCGTGCTGTCTCCTCTTTAGGAGCAGGATGGTGGGTGTGGCCCAGAGGACAGGGATACAGGGAGAGGAGGGCATCCATCATGGGGGAGGATGACAGGGAGGGAACTGGCCAGGAAACCAGAAGACACTGGGCACTGGGAAGAGGGTCAGCCGGCCCGGGTGGGGACCCAGGCTCAGGAAGAGGATCCGACATGGACAAAAGGGGCGTTGGAAGTGAACTGGCCACAGCCCGCCTTGAGCCAGGGGCCCGGGGAAGGAGTGACCTCCTGCTGCCAGCTTGGCTTTGACTCAGGAGCTGAACCATGCTTTGTCCAAAGAGCGGGATCTGGGCTGGAATTTAGCCCTGTCTCTCTTGGGAACCACGTTCTGAGTTGGCCTTGCTAGCAGGGAAGGGTTAACTGAAACACACAGCCACCCCGGGGACCTCCCGCGCCTGCTCTGGAGATGGGACTGTACCAGGCTCATGTCCTCGGTGAACTGGCCCAGAGGGGCCTCGCCCCACACGCCTACCAGTGGGGCACGTACTTCTCTGCTTCAAGGAAACTCATCCCCAGCGTCTGAGGCTCACAGCAGGAGCCCGTAGTGGGTTACACAGGGCAGCAACAACAACAAAGCCCCAGCAGCCAGGGTGGCAAGAAGGGCTGGGGGCGAGGAGAAGGACGGAGGGGTTCTGAGAGCTCAGCAGCAGAAAGGAGTATCCCAGCACAGGGGCCCTCTCCCATCCCAACCCAGCTCCTGGGTTTTCTGTCAGGGGAATTACAGCCACCTGAGGGGAAGGCGAAGGCGAAAGCAAGTCAAATCTTCACCCCGCTGGGAGGCAGGGGCGAGAGCTTCCGGCCGCACCAGACCACCCCGCTCACGGCTGCGTCCAGGGGGTGCCGGATACCAGCGGGCTCCAGGTGCTGTAGTCGCCATAGTCCGTGAAGTCCTTGGCTGCCACTTGCACGTGGTGGACGGCTCTGGGGCGGATCCCAGTCAGGATGAAGGAGGTCTGCTCGTACGGCCCGATCTGGGGGGCGACACGCAGGGCGGAGGTGGGGTTAGGCCAGGAACCTGCCTAGGGGAGGTTGCCTAGCGGCCTGGGAGGCAGGAAACAGAGCTCCTATACCTGGCTCTGCCTTGGACTCACCCCTGGATCTTGGGAAAAGCTAAGGTGCGTAAGAGGCGGCACCGTGCTCAGCGCTGGACGAGACGCTGCGCAGAAAGACGGAGGAGGAGGAGCAGCTGTTGGATACTTAGCGCACCAGAGGAATTCCCTGAGTGGATCAGATCCGGGGCCCATCTAGCCCAGCCTCCCGCCTCAGACAGTGGCCAGCGCTCGCTGCTTCAGAAGAAGGTGTAAGAATCTGCCCCCAGGAGGAACAGAGCCAAGGGACAGAGAACTGGGGCGGATGGGGATCCCCCCACCTCCCCATTAATCAGCTCGACGGCTCTTCAGCACGCTCAGAAAAGCAAAGCGGCGACTCTCTGCCCTCGCTCAGACCCTGCAGTCCCGGTGTGGGCAGCGGGCAGGACGTGATTGGAGCCATTTCTATGCCAAAGCAGATAACGGCCTTGACCCAGACGGGTCCTGCCCGGCCCTGGGAGGGCCAACGAGGCCTTTTCCAGGGGGTTGAGTGCACCGGCTGCCCTCAACGCCATCCGCGAACCAGCAGCAACCCGCCAACTGCTGGAGCCGAGCGCGCCGGGGCGGGGCGGGCACTCACCGTTCGGTTGCTGTTGGCTCCCTCCCTTGCGTAGCGGATGAGGTACTTGAGGGGGAAGTACTGCGGGAAGGGCCAGGAACTGGGCGGCTGCCACTCCAGGAGCAGCTTCTTGCTCTCCCCAGGGATGGGGGAGACCCTCAGGTCTTCCGGGGGATCCGGCCGGACTAACAAAACACACAGAACAATCGCACCCCGGAGCGTCTGGCGAGGCTGGCAGCCCGAGTCCTTCCGCGCCAGCGGCGGGTGCAGCCTCATTGCTTTGCCCAGCAGCGCCCGCTGGGGAGCCCAGCACGACGAGCGACCCAGGGCTGTGCTCTTTGATAGCCACCAGGGGCCCTGCTGGGGCCCAGGGGACCCCACAGTCCTCATGGTGAGGTCCAGCCAGCACTGGAGACAAGCCCTCTGGCGTGGCACCGTATGGCGGGTTTCCCAGGCACAGCTCCCCCCGGGAGAGTCTCACCCCAGAGCTAGCGGGAGCACTTCTAAGCATGGGCCTGCGGTGATGAGCTTTGGGGAGTGGCGCCTGCCCCTCGCGCAACGGGCTGAGACCCACCGGCCCACTTTCCATCCCAGGTGAGCTGCGTGACCCAGCAAGGACCCGGCCCGTTTTGGCTGGGATTCCCCACGGAGCCCAAGGGGGGATGGGTCTGTCCCGCAGGTCTCCTGTGAGATTCCCAGTCTCCCTCCCCAATCCAGCCAGTCCCGCGATGGTCAGATTCACTGAAATATCTTCTCTGGGGCCCCACACTCCACTAGGTGGACCCTCCTCCCCAGCCCCATACCTGGGTCACCACGTGCAGGGATAGCACAACCGTGGAGGTGGCATAGAACCCAGGAGTTCTGACTCCCACTCCTGCTGCTCTAACCAAGAGAGGTTAAGTGATGTGCTCAAGGTCAGCTCTGAGAATAGAACCCAGGACTCCTGACCCCCAGTGTCCTGCTCTAAGCATGGTACCATGCACCCTTATGCCCTGGAGCCCTGCCCCCCAGCCCCCGGGGATCCCTGCCCTCCCCTCCCCATGGCGGCCTATCCCGAGGGGCTGTGAACTCTTACTGATCTGCTCCACGATGAAGGGGAAGAGGTTCATCGTCGCACCCAGCGGGTTCACGGCCGTCACGTTCAGCACGTAGGGGGTGATGGAAAACATCTGGATGTCGCTGATGGAGCAGCTGCCGGCCCCAGCCCAGGGCTGGACACACTCGTTCTCCTTGGCCCCCATGCCATGCCTGCAGCAGGGGAGGACATGGCTCTGTCCAAGGGGCTCCTGGTGCTCACAGAGGGTCACATACCCCGTGGGCTTTGTGCTACCACGGCTCACCAGGGAGAGCTGAGCTCGCCTCTCACCCCAGCAGATGAGTGATGCCCCAAGAGTCAGCTGTTTGCACCTGGGGACTGAACTCGGGGACCACCTAGAGGTCAGGTCCCTTCTCCCTCACCCCCTTGTCCTCAGCTGGCCCCTGAAGGATTTTACCTGTACGTGGTGATGAAATACGTTTCCAGGCGCGGTTCAGACGCCAGCTTCCAAGTACAGTTGACGGTCTGGGGGTAACTGACAGCCCAGCACTCAACGGCAGGCTTCTCGGGGGGCGCTGCAGGAGGGGGAGGGACGGACAGTCACACAGACATCGCAGGGGAAGCCGGACTATATCCAGAGCAGCGCAATCCTGGAGCCGCACACGTCACCCACCCCACTCAGCCCGGCGCTCTGTCCCTGGGGGGCCCCCACTGATCCGCCTGCCCCAGCCTTCGCCAACAGACGCAGCTCTTTTAGCTCAGGCAGCAGCAGAGGCATCTGCATTGAGAGCCTGAGGTCCCGGGTTCGATTCCCCCACTCCTGACAGCCTGTGACACAGCAGCTGTGGGTGCAGGGGCAGAATGAGAGGAACACCCCCCCCACACACACACACAGAAAGGAACAGCGCACTCACAGCCCACCCGCAGCCGAATCCTGTGCAGGGTCTTCCCAGTGCCAGGGTGGTGGCAGCTGTATTCCCCCTCCTGGGCCAGGCTGGCGTTCCGCAGCAGGAGCTGGTCCTTGTCTCCTCCCGCCGCAGCCTCGGACGCGGCCACCTTGGTGCCATTCACTCTCCATTCCACCCTCCCACCGGGAGCGTCGCAGCGTAGAAGCAGCTCGGTGCCAAGCGTGCCGTGCTGGACGTGGCAGAGGCCTACAATGCAAGGGGGGAGCTGTCACGGGGTGCCTGGCATGGTACCCGGAGCTCGGGCAGGCAGTGGGTGCTGCTTTGGGGCAGGGATTAAAAGCCCCCAGAGGAGTGAAGTGCTCAAATCCCATTACCATTTAGGGGAATTCAGAAGGGAGCAGGAGATCATCTGGTCTGATCTGATCTGCTGGGTCTCACAGGCTGGAGAATTTACCCCAGTTACCCCCATCGTGAGCCCGGTACTTGTTCGGACAAAGCGTCTCTTCCAGACAGGCCACCAGAGTTGATCTGAAGGCATCTAGAGATGCAGAATCCACCACTTCCCTCCGGAGCACGTCCTGCTGGTTAATCCCCCTCCCTGTTATGGCTGGGGTCCTGGTTCTCATTAGAACGTGGCTGGCTTCAGCTCGCAACCGCTGGGTCTTGTCCCGCTTTTCGCCGCAAGCTTAACTGGCCTAACTCCCTCCGCAGCTTTTGAAAACCTCCCCCCAGGATTGTGGCCCAGGGGCCAGGACACCAAACTGGGGAGCCAGGACTCCTGGGTTCTCTTCTTGACTCTGCCACTGACCTCGTAGGAAACGACTGGCCCAGGCGTGGGCCGTTCCCAGCACGGGGAAGTTCCCAAGGCAGGTGGTTCTGCCCGGCGTGATCCTGGCTAAATGGGGCCGTGGCTCACTAGCTTGCAAAGCAATGTGACCCCCCGAAAGGAGGCAGCCTTCCTTCCTCCCCACCCTTCTCGTTGTTAACCTAACGTGCCCAGTGTCAGTTCCACACGCGATGTTATCCCCTTGCTAGGATTAACCTGCAGGGGCTGCCCACCCGCCAGCATCAGGCACCAGCTGATCAATGGAAAAAAGGGAGAAATTCCCCTCCCCCCCCATGATCTAGTACCACCAGGGTGACCCGACATCCCGATTTTATAGGGACAGTCCCGATTTTTGGGTCTTTTTCTTATATGGGCTCCTATTACCCCCCGACACCCTGTCCCGATTTTTCACACTTGCTGTCTGGGAACCCCAGTACCACCCTCTGCTGCATGCGTCATTGGCTGGGTCGGAGTCAGGCTACTGGGCATGAGATGGCGCATCGGAGTGCAAGGGCCCATCTGCTCGGCGTATCCTGGCGCCACGGAACAAACCCCACAGCCACGGGGCAGGAGAAATACACAAAACCTTGCTAGGGGCTGCTGGGAAATGGCCCTTCCCCCTCATACCCTCCTCTCCATCGCTCCCAGCCGTGCTGCTGCAGGGGGCGGACCAGGCCGGCAGGACCAAGGCGACGATCACCATCCACTTCATCTCCCAGCGGGTGCCGGTCAGCAGCCCGGGCGCCTGGAGAAGAAGCCGTCAGGAGCGGAGCAAGATCAGGGGCTGAAAGTGGGTGTGGCTGGGAACGGACAACACCTTCCCAAGAGGTGCTCGACCCTGGGGGGTTGGGGCAAGAGATTGACGTCATTTATGGATGGGGTTTGGGCTGCATGAAGGCAGCATCATCCAGTGGTTAGAAGAAAGGACCTGGGTTCTAAGCCCAGCAATTGGGCAAGTCCCTTCGCCCTTCTGTGCCTCAGTTTCCCCTCCCCTCATTGTCTAGTTAGGCTGTGAACTCTTCGGGGCAGGGCACCTCTCTGTTACTGGGTGTCTGTGCAGGGCCCTGCTCTGGGTTGGGCCTTTTGCTTGCTACCGGTGTACGCCTAACAACAATCCTGCGGTGAGGAGAAGCATCCTGCCAGCCAAGTGCAGCAGATCTGATGCTGGGGCGGAGGCCCCATCTCAAATCCTGCGCCACATCCAGCCAGGCTGGTGCCTGGAAGAGCAAACGGCACGTGCTGGCGGTTGTGCTCCGGGGGAGGGAATCCATCCCCGGGGTGTCGCAGGCCACCCCACCCAGCTTCCATAAGAACGGCCATACTGGGACAGATCAAAGGTCCATCCAGCCCAGTATCCTGTCTGCCGACAGTGACCAGTGTCCCAGAGGGCGTGAACCTAACGGCCCTGCAGCGTCTCCTGGGAAAGAAGAGAGACAGGCTGGGCTGGGAGGAAGCTACCCCAGGGGACTTCCGACGGTGCCTCCCTACCCCTGCCTTAACCCAGCCTGAGCCCTAGACCTGCAATTGAATCCCTTCCTTACGGGAGGCCGCGGCACCGCCAGCCTTCGGCTCTTTCCAGACGACATTGGCCAGCGCCCAAGGGGTTAACGGGTCCCAGGGGAGGGTGTGGTGCCGGCAAGAAGGAACCAGCACCAAGCGGGAGCTAGAGTCACGCGTGCAGGGCAGGCGTCTCAGCTGGGCTTTCCCAGGCTGGGTGAGTGGTTGTGGCTCTGTGGCCGAGAGGTGCCCCTGGGGTGAATGCTGCTGTTTGGCCGACGTAGGAAAACCCTGCTGCTCTCTGCTAGGGGCCAGGCTCAGGACGCACCAGGGCAGCACATGGGCTCCAACAGCCATGGTGAGGTCGGATTGTTTTACCGGCAGCCCAGCGAGGCAGGGACAGAAAAGGGGATTTTTTTAGCTGACACCATCTTCTCATGGTGAAACTGCACTGGGAGGCAGCCTGACTTACTGGTTAGAGCACTGGCCCGGGGAGACCTGGGTTCTATGCCTAGCTCTGACCCTGGCCTGCAGGGTGACCTTGGGCAAGTCACATCCCTGCTCTGTGCCTCAGTTTCCCCATCTGCACATTAGGGGTGATGACAGTGACCACCGAGCTTTGAGATCTACTGCTGGGAAGTGCTGGAGAAGAGCTAGGGCATAGCATTAATGTTCCCCCGCGGCCCCAGGGCTCTGCCATTTAGCGGTGGTGAATTCAGAGCCAGGGGCTCTGGTGGACAAGCCTGTGTCTCTGCTAGGCAGGTCTCGTGTGGCAGCAGCTCCCGGGCCAGCTGGTCTGTTCTCTCGTTCAGCCTCCACAGCCCCTTCGCTCCTGGACAGCCCTGCTGCCACGGCCCAGGCTCTGCCAAGGCACTTACCCACGCGGCGAACCCACATCTCTGAGAGCCTCCCCCTCCGTCGGGGATTTGAGCAGGTGGGGTTACAGACCAGGGGGCCGAGCGCCGGGTAAGTGACGGGACACAGAAGGGGTGTGTAGCAGAGCTAGGGATTAAACCCAGATCTTCCCAAGACCCAGCCCCATGCCCTGGCCCCTCCGCCATGCTTCGTACCCCGGTTAGGAGGGCAAGTGGCCGGGGGAATTTTGTCCTGCCTGGCACTGAGCTGAGGACCCAGCCCGCAGCCACGAGATCGCAGCGGTTTTCGGTCAGTGCCAGATCCAAACCGCTGATGACCTAGATTCTCACCTGGACATATTGGGAGGGGGACGGGGGGGATCTCTCACTGGTCACCGCCCCCAAGCAACTGCACCAGTGCGCTCGAGGGTTGACAGCAGCTCTGATGCCAGGAGGGTGAGTTACCCACCCCTCTCCCGGGCGCAGAGGAGGGCGTGAAAGGCAGCGAACGTCATGGCTTGGCCCCACGACGCTTCACGCCAACCACACGAGCAACAAACAGCCCCACCTGCCATCAAAGCCCAGAGGCAACCGGAGACTCACCCGACGCACGCAGCCCGCTGTCCTGACGCCGTTCCAAACTGGAGCCGACTGCAGGAGCCTCGGCTCGGGAAGCAAAATCCCCGTCTGACCTCAGCACGGCGGCTGCTCACTTCCTCGCACACAAAGCGCTCAGGAAATTCACGAGCCTTTCCCACCAAGGTTCCCGGAGACGACTCGGCACAAACCACCCAGCCCACAAGTCCCCGCCCCGGGCACGGCGGGGGCCCTGGAATGGCATCTGAAGGGACCGCGAAGCGCAGAGGGAATTGGTGTCTGGGGGGTGTATGTGTGTGTGGGGGTGTTTAGCCGGTCTGGGCCCAGCTGCAGCAGGGCAAAGCACTTTTGAAACAAGGGTTTAAGAAAAAGGCAGGGGCTGGATTATTCAGAGGCCTGTTGCTTGGGCAGGGTTTGATCCTGCCCCTCAGAAGCCAGGGGGAATTACTGCTCTCACACAAGCGGGAGCGGGGTCGGCCTCCTCGTCTGCACCGTAACGTGGGGTTCGGGAGTCCAGCCCCCCGGCAAGTGCAAAGCTGTACCCGGGGCAGACACAGACCGGGTCCCAGGGCCCTGGATGCGTCTTGGGACAGTGCAGCCACTTTCGGCCAATAGCATTTTTGCTAAACTTTCCTTTTTTTAACTAAGGTTTTGACTCCCAGGTGTCTCTGGGGGCACCCCCTTCCCAGGTGACACCCCCCACCCCCAAATGGCTAGTCCTGGCGGAAACCATGAGCAACAAAAATCCCGAGCTCTCCCCTGACCAGCTCTCCTCCATCATAGCCCGTCCCCGGAGTCCCCCCTGCTGATAGCACTAGGCTCCCCCACCTCCACTGGGTCAGTCCCCGGCTGAGAATGGGGCTGGGAGTGCCCCCCCCCCCCGGGATGACATCGCCGGGATCAAGCCAAATGTTTCCCAAATGTTGCCATTTCGTGGGGTGCTGTTAACGACGTTTCCCAGCTGGCCGAGTGGACAAGGAGCATTTTGCCTCGGGACCGCTGGGCTATGGAGCTGGCCTCGGCCACAACCGCAATGAGTTTGGCAGGGTCTCAGCCTAGGCCCCGTGAAACGAGCCAGCGAGCGACGGTTAACAGTCCAGCAGCACCGGCTGAGTCTGCTTGGTGGGGGCGCAGAGAGCGGCAGAGGCGGGTTGGGGCTGCGGGTCGGGACTGAGGGGCACTGACAGAGTTGGGGTGATGGGGGGGGTCTCTGCAGGGCTGATGTGCGTTGGTAGTTAGTGACGTGGGAAGGCTACGCAGGAGGCCAGGACTGGAATAACAGGTGGGGTGGGAGCTGGAATGGAATAGCCCCCAACTGCAGCCCTAGGCTCCCCCCACACCCAGCTCTGCCAGCGCCCCTCACTCCTGACCCGGAGCCCCCCACCCCGCTTTTCCAATGGTCAGCTGCAGCTGTAACACCGTCAGTGCACCCCCGCCCCCGTGGAGGTCCGGACAGGCCCCCATGTCAGGAGGGGCTCCAGCCTGGAATGGCAGGTGTGGCAAGGCAGGAGGGGGGCAGCAGTGGGGACATTCAGCCCAACATCTGCCCCCCGTCACCCTGGCACCAGCTCCCGCATGTACGACCCCCCCCCCCCCGCACATGTCCCTTCCCCGCGCAGGAAAGCCAGCGAGCCTCTGCTGAGTGAGTATAAAGAGTTTATTGCTGTGGATGCTCTGCTGAGAGCCGCAGGCAGGAGCCGGTGAGTTACCGCAGCCTCTCCCCTTCCCTGCTGCCTTCTGCCCACGGAGCGAGGCGGGGCCCCTCGCCCAGCGGCATCACCCAGTCAGGAGCCCGCCTCCCCCGTCCCTGCCGAGGCGAAAGCACCGGTGGAAAGGGCAGTGACCTGCCAGGAGGCACCTTCCAGCCGCCCGCCCACAGGCACCTCCCAGCACAGGCTGCCCAGGAACAGGGAGCAAAGGTGCCGCCCCAGTGGTCACCCAACACACGTGTGCCTGGATTTTTGGTGAGGAAGCGTGTGCCCGGGGCCTCGCCCCGCTGCTTGACGCTGGAGGCCAGCCGGTTCTGCGTGCGAGTCCGCTCCGCTCCCCTGTGGGGAAGACTCCCCTGCTCGGAACAAGGAACCGGGCTCCCTCGCCCCAGGGCGCTCATCTGCCTTGCTCCTGCAGCCGCTGCATCATCAGGATCTGGTACAAGAGTCTCTGCACATCTTCGTCCATGTGGCCCTGCAAAGGAGATGGAGGTGGGGAAATCACACCGGTCTCCCTGACAGCTGCCCTGACTCATCCTCGGCCAGCCCCACTGGCAGGACCGTGCTGACTCCAGAGGCAGCCATCTCAGCAGGCGCCCGGCAGCAGAGACGCTCTGGAGCTGAGCAGAGCCCAGAGCCCTGCATCTAAGCCATGGAGGCTGCTGTGCTCCCACCCACACTCTAGGCAGGAACACGTGGCCACTGCCGGGTGCTCAGTGAGATAATTCCTTCGTTCTGCTGGATATGGGCTCAGGATGCAAAGTTCAGCTCCAGATCCCAGCTGCCCCAGAGGCCAGGGGAGCCCAGAGCTGGGGGGCTGGTTCTGGCCCAGCGCTACATTTCGGGAGCTCAGATGGAGGAGAAAAAGGCTATTCCAGTGCTGGTTTCCCCGCTTTTCACATACACTGTCACAGACACACATGCCTTGGACCCGCTGCACGTCCCGGGCACGGAGACACAGACATCGCCACGTGTGCACCGCAAGTCTCGGACAAGCTGCACATCCCGAGCACGGAGCCGGGGCCATGTGTGCACCACATGCCTTAGACCCACTGCATGTCCCGGGCACGGAGACGCAGACGTCGCCACGTGTGCACCGCACGCCTTTGACACGCTGCACGTCCCGGGCACGGAGACGCAGACCTGGCCATGTGTGCACCGCACGCCTCGGACCCGCCGCACATCCCGGGCATGGAGACACAGACATCGCCACGTGTGCACCACACACCTTGGACACGCTGCACATCCTGGGCACGGAGACACAGACATCGCCACGTGTGCACCACACACCTCGGACACGCTGCACATCCTGGGCACGGAGACGGGGCCACGTGTGCACCACACGCCTTAGACCCGCTGCATGTCCCATGCACAGAGACGCAGACGTCGCCACGTGTGCACCGCACGCCTCGGACACGCACATCCCGGGCACGGAGACGCAGACGTCGCCACGTGTGCACCGCACGCCTTGGACCCGCTGCACGTCCCGGACATGGAGACACACCATGGCAAGGAGCATGCACTCGACATGCGCACACACAGAGGCATACACGTCTCACAGGCTCCTGCCTTCTGCACAAGTGTCCTTCCACCCAGCATGATCCACCAGCTCCTGTCCAATGTGTGCTGAGACCCTCCCCCCTTCCTCCAAACTCCTGCTCGACTCCGAGGGACAAGGACAGGATTCCCCACTCCCGAGGAGCAGGGACAGAAATCGGGGGAGACCGGGATGTCATTTTTGTAGGTCCAAACAGGCCTAGTAACCACTATCTGAAATGCTCGGAATTCACACAATCACCCACTACACACCCATTTATACTGACACACCCATGTGCAAACAGCCCCCCACTCCCACTGACACACATGTGAAAACACACCCACTTATACTGACACACACATGTGCAACCCCCCCCCCCACACACACTGATTGAGACACACAGACAGACACACGGCCGGATACACACACAATAGCGAACACACATGCCCAATCACTGTGAGATACGGCGCCCCCAGCCCAGCCCTGCCCCCCGCGCACTGACCTGAATGGCGCAGAGCAGGTGGCTCCGGTAGAGCGAGACGACCTTGCGGTGGTGGGTCTCCATCTCCTGGAACCAAGGCGAGAGGGGGAGGGGTCATACTACAGTCCCAGTGGGACCGGGCCACTCTCCGCTCACGACCCCTCTGACCAGCTGGGGGAATCGGATCCTGCTCTGGCTCTCACACCGGACCCAGCCGAGGGGAACCAGGGTCACTCCCCTTCTGAGATGCAGCTAAAGCAACTCCCTCCGTGCCGTATAAAGCTGCGGCTGTTTTAGCGCAGGGGGACGGAAGGGCAGAAGGCACCAGGCCAAGACACACTGGCCCAGATCCTTAATGGTATTTAGGAGCCTAACTCCCATGGGAGTTAGGCGCCTATTATACCTTTGTGGCGCTGGGCCCCTGGATCAGCATGGTCCATGCAGACCTCGGAACCAGCGACTCTGCTGCTTCCACCTGCCCAGACGGTGCCCCCAGGTCCCGAGCTGCGTGGCAGTTTCCGGACGCAGCCGAGGTCAGCACTTAGCCCCTGCCGTCCCCGAGCCCTAACACCGCAACGCCCAGGGACCCGCTCTGCTCCTCCCCTCTCCCAGGTCCAGCTGGTCCCGGATACCCACGGCCAGCTGCTGTTCCAAGGCCTTTATCGTGCCCTGCAGCTTCGCCACCTCCTGGGGGTTCTGCTGCTTCTGCGGGGCGCCCTCCGGGCCGGAGAGCTCCGACAGGCTGTTCAAGGCCTCCTTCAGCTTGAAGACTTCCTTGGACAGCTCGGTGATCTGCAAAGGCGAAGGGATCGGCCGGTCACGAAGGGCTGGCTGAGTTCGCCGGGGCGGGTTCGAGTCTAGGGCAAAGTCTCGCATGATTACAGGACCCGCAGCACAAGGGATTCCAAAGCCCAGCTCCCCAGCATCACCCTCCCGGCCAGCCCGCCGCAGAGCCAGAGCTGCTCGTTAACCCTTCGGTTGCTGCTGCTTCCTCCTGTGGGAGCACCCGCATTCCACTGGGGCATCGGCCCTTTGGGCAGCAGAAGGGCGTGATCTGCTCTGGGTGGCGGCTAAACAGCTAAAGAGCCAGCGGCGCAAACGTCCGTTGCTGGCCAGCCAGCTCCTGTCCCTACTAGGGGGGAGGTGGGTTGGTCTCTTTTGCCACAAATGGTGACACACGATTTGGGTTTTTTTGGAGGTTTTTCGCTCGGCGACCAAAGATTGCGAAGAAAAATTCTGTCTCGTTTCCCTGGGGGAACCTCCCCCTCTCACTTTCTCGCCCTTGTGCCTAGCAGTGCCAGGCAGCGACGTTCCCCCCTTCGAAACAAACGTGCATTCGGAGAACGCTGCATGGCCCCAGACCCACCTCTCACCCCCCTCATGTGGCTCTATCGCGGGCAGGGAGCTGGGATCCCCAGACCCAAATTTCACCCCTCTCATGTGGCTCTATCTCGGGCTGGGCTCTGGGGTTGCCAGACCCAAATTTCACCCCTATCCCATGGCTCTCTCGTGGGCAGGGCTATGGGGTCCCCAGTCCCACATCGAACCTGGCTCTAGTGTGGGTGGGGTGATGGGGAAGCCCAGACCCACCTTCCTGTCCTTCTCCTTGACCAGCTTGGCCGAGTCCTCGATGTGGCCGTGCAGCTCCTGGATCCGGCCCGACTCGGCCCGCAGGCTCTGCAGCTGCTTCTCGGCGGCGGCCAGCTGGGCCTCGGCCGCGTGCTTCTCGCTCTTCATGAAGAGGGCCTCGCGCTGCACCTGGAACACCTCCGTGCAGGTCTTCTCGTGCTTGCGCTCCAGGTCGCTCAGCTTCAGGCTCAGCGCGCTCGCCTCCGCCTGCAGGTTGCACCGCAGCTGCTCGTGCTCCTCCCTGGGGACCGTGCCCTCCCGCGTGCTCGCCAGCTCGCCCTGCAGCCGCGAGGCCTCCTGGGCTTTGGCGGCCAGCTCTTGCTCCAGCTGCTGGGCTCTGGACTTCAGCTCCCGGAGGCTGCCCTCCAGGGCTTCCTTAGCTCGGGCGTGCTCAGCCGGCGGGACCCACTCCCTCCTGTACCGCTCCGCCGCCTGCTGCAGCTCCCTCGCCTCCCGCTGGGCGGCGCTGTGCCTCTCCTCCAGCTCCAGCAGCTTCTTGTTGGACTCGGCCAACAACCCGCCCAGCGCCCCCGCCGTCTCCTCCTGCTCCTGCCTGGAGATGCTCTCGGAAGCCAGCTGCTCCTTCAGGGCGTTCAGCTCCTCCTCCTTCTTGTCCTGATCCTCTCGGAGCTGGGCCTGCACCTCCTCGTACTGCCCCCTCAGCTCCTCCAGCTGCTCGTGGAGCTGCCGGTTCTCCTCCTCCAGCCTCTGGCTCTCCGAGAGGTGGCCCATCGCTCGCTGCAGCTCCCCAGCTCCCTCCTCCACGCTCCTCCTCAGCTGCTCCGCTTCTGCCTCCGCTTGGCGGCACCTCTCCAGCAGCTCGGCCTTCTCCGCGGCGGCTTCGCCCAAGGACACGCTGAGGGCCGCCCTCGTCTCCTCGGCCGAGCAGCCTCGACTGGCTGCTTCTTCCTGGGCGTCCAGGCGCCCCTCCAGGTCTTTCACCCTCTGGTCTCTCTCCAGCAGGGCCTCCTGGGCTTTCTGCAGAGCTGCCCTCACCGTCTCCAGCTCACTCCCGGAGCTCTCAGCCGCCTCCTGCTCCTCCACAGACAGGATGCCCAGCTGGATCTGCTCCCGCAGGAGCTGCACCTCGGCCACAGCCGCCTCGTGCTTCTCCTGCGTCTCAGCCAGCATTCTGGTCAGCTCTTCCACAGCCGCATCTCCAGCCCCTCCTCCCCTGCTGCTTCCTTCTGCCGGCAACCCGGCCTGGCCCGGCTCCCGGCCTTCCCCCTCGGGCTCAGCTGGGGTGTTGCTCCTCTGCAGCGCCTCCTCTAAGGTCTGGATCTGCGCCTCATATTCAGCCTTCGGTTGCTTGTAAGCCTCCACCGGGACCAGCTCGCAGGAGGGACCGTGGGGCCCACTGCCTTCCAGAGCCTGCAGGGCAGCCTGGGCCTCGGCGTGCTGCTCCCTGAGCTGGTCGAACTCCGACTTGAGGGAGTTGTAGAGGGCAATGGGGACGAAGTCTTCGGCCGGGCCCACGTCACTCTCGTCTTTCTCGTAATTCTCCAGGATCTGCAAAGGGTGAGGGGCATAAAACCATGAGACTTGCTCACTGGGACCCTGAGCCCCGACTACGCAGGGGTATTACAGCAGCACAACACAGCGGTGCCTGCCGTACGCAGCAGCTCGGCTCCCCTGGCCCAGGGCTCCTGTACCCTGAGAGGCTTCCTAGGGCCTGATCTCTTCTTCCATCAATTACACCAGTCCAGTTACCCCGATTTACACCAGCGTGGGAGGAGAATCAGGCCCTGCAGTTTAACTGCACAGAGGGCTATGATACAGCGACAGAGTTAGACAGCAGGGCCTTGGAGTACAAGGCAAAGAAGAACAGATTAGGCTGCGAACGGTAGGAGTTGGCAAAGGGAAGCCACCCAGAAAGCCTGCTCCAGAGGCCAGGAGCTGCGTGGGAGAAGGCTCTTGCACAGTGACATTACAAAGGTCGGGGGCAGATGGGAGAGCAGAGCAGAGGCTGGAACACGACTTCAGAAGGCGCCCCCAGCAAATCCGAGCCGGGCCCTACAGTGAAGCAGGGAGCCTGCAGGGCCATTTGAAGGGGGTAGCAGGGGCAGCTGCCCAGTTTGATGTCTCTGCACACACAGTAAGGCGGGTGGCGGCGTCCTGCACCTGCCTGAGTCTGCAGAGCCCATGGAGAAGGGAAGCGCCATCGTGCCGTCAGGGAACCAGAGGTCTGGAGGGCTCCCACCGAGCTGGAGCAGGGGCAGCGGCGCAGAGGTGGCAGCAGGAACGCGTGCAGGCAAAGGGAACGGGGAGGAGAACTCAGTACGAAGGGCTCTGCCAAGGTTACAGACAGAGACGGGGGAGACCGAGGTCTTTGCCGCGTGCTAGGCTGAGAAACCTGCCATCCACGTCTGTCACAAGGCAGCAGCCGCTGGCTCACCCAGCCCCCAGGCCCCCCCGTTGGGTCCCAGCCCTGAACCGGCACACTAAGGAGATGCTGGCCCTAGGAGGGGGACCAGAGAGGGCCTCCGGGGGATGCTAGCAGGGGAAAGCCGAAGCATGCAGCTGGCTGAAGGGGGGATGAGCCGGTACCTGTATCTTCTCCAGCAGCTCCTGGTTTTGCATAGTGAGCGACTGCACCTCGCCCTGCAGCGTGGCCAGCAGCTCCTCCGTGGACAGGCTCAGGGTCTTCTTGGACAGCAGCAGCTCCGCCCCTGAAAGAGCAGCAGAACCCCCGGCCCCCACCAAGACCCATCACTAACGAAGCCTGGTCCTTGACCTGAACAGCCCCACCCCCACCCTGGGAGCTGCCCCCGCCACCACCTGCTTCCTGCAAAACCTTCCCAGGCGTTTTCCAGCACGAGCCCAATCCTGCCAGGCGCCAAGGGCCCTCCTCTCCCATGGGAGCCGCTCACGGACTGGGCGGTGCGCTGGTGGAGAGGCCTGCCACGTGCTTGGCGAATACAGCCCCGTCTTTCAGTCCAGGCAGCAGGAGCTCGTGCTTAAAGGTTCGCAGAGCCCAGGGTCAGTCCCCGTGTGATGAACTGGGGGGGTTTCTTGGTTTTTCCATGTTTTCCAGTGGGTTGCATGCAGAGGAGGGTGGGACTCGGGTGTTACTGGTTTAACGAGGGGAGGGGAGAGGGAGTTTGTTGGTACAGAGGACCGGAGAGGGAACTTGGGACCCCAGCCGATGGCCTGGAGGATGGAGACCCCAGCAACTGGTGACCTGGAGACCCAGCTGAGAGTCGCTCCGGTCTAGAGAACAGGGGGCATCATCCCCTTCGGGGGTGAGGAGGCCCGGGGGGTCCAGAGCGAGGGGACTCCCTGAGGGGGCCCACGGCAGAGACAGACGTGCTGAGGCTCAGAGAGGTGCGGCTCCAGGAGGTGGAGGGGCCTGACCCCGAGAGAGAGTGGACTCCCGCAAAGGGCTGTCCCTCTGGAAGGGGGACCCCCCCATGGACCGCACGGGGCCACGAGTGGGCATGATCTGTGAGTCCGTGACACCCCGCTCTGCAGGGCACGCTCAGCCCCTCGCAGGGCCGCGCCCTCGGTGCAGAGCCGCAGCAGCACCTGACGGGCCCGGGACGCGACGACCAACCTGGGAATTCCAGCAGGTCCCCCTCTTCGTCCTGCAGCGTGTCGATGTCGTAGCTGGTGTTCTCCTTCTCGTTCTGGGGCACAGACAGGCAGGGAGTCAGGGACCCTCCCCGAGATCACAGCTCCCCCCATCCCCTGCGCTCTCCCACGGCGCCCGTCACTGAGCTAGGCAGCAGCTGTTGCTAACCAGGACAGCGCCAAGGCAAGGCTGCCCTGTCCCTACCGCAGCTGAGCCAGCCTCAGGGAAAGTCCCACAATTCACTGGGCTCCTGCAGGACTCGGTAAGACCCAGCGCTCCGTGTCCCCTGCTCTCCTACCTCCAGCAAGGACAGGCGGCTCCGGAGCACTTCAACCTCCTTCCCCAAATGCTCCTTTTCCCCCTCACTGTCTGCCAGCTGCTGCTGGAGCTCCTTTATCTGGATCAGAGAATTAGACACATCATTAGATCCGGACACTCGCGCCGATTCCCGTCCGTATCTTCCGAACTAGATGGGGTGGATCTTTAACAAGGCCTTAGAGCCAGACCAGAGCCCAGCGAGGATCCATCTAGTCTAGTATCCTGTTCCAGTGGTGGCAGATCCCAGATGCTTTGGAGGACAGATATCCCTAACCTGGCACTGGCATCCCAACATTTCCTCCTGACCCCCAGCTGATGACCAGTTTATGCCCTGAAGCATCTGCATGAAGCCATTTTCCCTTCCCATCTCAGAGACCATTCGGAGCGCTCGAGTCCAGTCTCCGGAGACATAACACCTGGCCTACCTGCTTCTCCATGGAGCGTAGGGAGTCCTCCTCCAACTCCAGCCGCTAGTGGGAACACAAAGAGAGTCCAAGATGATTAACTCGCTGTGCAGCCTGGTCCTCCCCATGGTCATGCGTCAGCAGGTCTGATCGTGGGCTCAGAGCCGCAGAATGGGCATCCGCCGAAGTGGGGATTTACCCACGAAAGCTCATGCTCCAATACGTCTGTTAGTCTATAAGGTGCCACAGGACGCTTTGCTGCTTTTACAGAATGGGCAGCCAGGCTCTTCCAGGCATGAGATGTCCCCTCTCAATTACCTCCCCACCCACCTTGCCGGTGCAAGACGCTCTGGCACTAGCCAAAGTGATGCCACAGGCAGCTCCCTTCCTTCCCATCCTCCTTCCACCAACCCGCCCAGAAACCTGGCTCCCCCCGGCTTGCAGGGTGGGGGTATCACATCAGTACCTCCTGCTTCTGCTTCTCCTGCTGCTGCTCCAAACCCTTGATCTTCTGCAGGAACCGAGCCCGTTCCTGCCTCAGCCGGACGATCTCCTCGTAGGCCTCCCTGTCCTCCTGTGGGGAATCCCAGAGGCGGGGCAGTCAGGGGAGAGCGGTGGGTACCCATCCCGCCCCATCCCGGTATCCCTGCCAGGGGATCCTCACCGTGTCGGCTGGGGCAGGGCGAGCCCTGGCAGGCTTGGTGGTGACTATCCGGCTGCTCCGCTCTGTGGAAGGGGAGCTGTGCTCCGGAGAGCGTGGGGTGTGCTTGAAAACAGTAACAGTCGTCACACAGAGAGAATGAGGAGTCGCCAGAACGGGTGGCTGGCTTAGCCAGTAAGCTCCCAGCTCTGTTCCCACAGAAGTCCCGTTATGCCTTCCACCGGAATGGCTTCACACACACGTGCAGGGATCGTTTCACCCGATACCCCGATGCAGCCACCTCTAGGGGGCAGCTGTTTCACACTGCACGTTGGTTATGGAAATAAAAGCCGGGTCTCGGACCCAACTGCAACCACGAGGGGGATTTCAGGGAGCGGGCTGGCCCTGCCAGCTGGAGTTTGGCCAGGACACTGGGACTGCCTCGTAACCAGAGCACTGCGCTGGGACTTGGGAGCCCTGTGTGCTGCGCCGATCTGCTGGGTGACCTTGGGTAAACCGTGCCTCAGTTTCCCCCCCGTAAAACAGGACGACAATACCGCTGCCCTCCTGTGGCGATCTACCCAGACAGCACTTCCAGCAGCATGGGGCCTCCTAAGGAGGCACAGAGTCAGAGAAGAGCAGCTCCTGCTGCCTCACCATCTCCCAGCCAGCCACTGACCAGGCCTGCCCCTGCTTAGCTTAAGTGACGTGGCAGGGTCACGACGCTCAGGGGCCGGGCAGCTGGAGCCAAAGAGGGGCCAATACAGGGCAGGGAAATCCAGAGGAGGGGCGGGGGCTGGACTTCTTGTTCTCCATCAGAACCCCGTCATGGACAACACACTGAGTGGTGGACCCAGCCCTTGCCTGCCGACACCACCCCCACCACCCCGTGAACAGCATTCGGGGAAACCCTCTTTGCAGACAAGCGACCGGACCAGGGCAAGAGAAATTAACTAGAACCGCCCCCCCCATGCCCAGCTGAGATCTACCCCTGGCCTGCCAGTGCCAATCTGCTGCTGGACCATGCCCATTTGTCAGAGCCAGGGGCGCCCGCCTCACGGGCTGCCAGTCTCTCTCAACTGCCAAGGGACACAAGTCGATCGTGCCTAGGAAAGACCTGGGGAAGAGCTCGCTGCGGCATTAGCAAGGTCCCACGGGCCTTAGGGCTGCACAGGGGAAGGATGGCACAACGATTAGGGCATTCGTCTAAGGCTTGGACGGCCCGGCTTCAATTCCCTTCTCTGCCACAGACTTCCTGGGTGACCCTGGGCAAGTCACCCCGGCCCAGATCCTCAAAGGTATGTTGGCGACTCAGTCCCACGGAAATCAACAATTTAACCTTGAGGGACCCGGGCCTCAGTCTCCCCATCTGTAAAACGGAGTCCATGGCACGGGGGCGTCGTGAGGATAAACGCGCTAAGGATTGTGAGGCGCCACGTGCAGCTGCCTGCTGGGGTGCGGGGAGGGGAGAGGGCGGCAGAGCCGGTGGCCCCCTCACCTGGCTGGAGGTGCCGGAGGGCGGCGGAGGGGCTTTCCTCTTTCTCGGGGTGCCGTTCCTCTCGCTGGGCAGAGGCTGGCTCGGCGACGCCGTCTGTGGAGACACCGACGGGAGAGGGCTCCAGGCTCTCCTAGCAAAACCCGACTTGCGGGGGGGGGCAGCAAGGGGCATCCCCAGGGGCTCCTAATCCCTCCCCGGCCCTGGAAAAGCCTCATGTTCCAGGAGGGCTTTCGCAGGGCCTCTGTTCTCCCGCGAGCCCGGAGAGCCCGTCCCCTGCCCAGGACGGCCTGGTTCTGTGGAAGCCCCTGAGCGGCTGGAACATGGGGCTCTCTGCTGGGCCAGGCTCCCTGCATCTTTACCTGCGATGTTCGCTCAGCCGACTCCTCTTCTGCGGGAGGCAGAGGGGAGGAAACAGAAACCAG
The DNA here is from genome assembly GCF_020497125.1 of Mauremys mutica. Lineage (NCBI taxonomy): Eukaryota > Metazoa > Chordata > Testudines > Geoemydidae > Mauremys > Mauremys mutica. The sequence goes on from NC_059095.1 coordinate 8,471,215, forward strand.
CAGGAGGTTAGAGGGGCCGGGGCACTGGCCACCCATGGCCTGGCCCCCTCAGCTCGAGGGGGAGCAGACAGACAGACCCCGCCCTGGGGCTCCAGGCTGCCATGAGGCGGATGCAAACCTGGGACCCAACTCCCACCCCTCAGCAGACGCACACTCAGCCGCCCGTCACTCTCCAGCACCCCCATCTGGCCAGGCCAGGGAGAGGCACTTCCCATCCAGAGTTTGAGCGGCTGGGCCAGTAAAAGGAGGGGGTGCCCCAGAGACCCCCCACACCGGGGAAACACACATGCTCCCTGACCCCACCCAGCAGAGTCACCCCACCTGCGAAGCAGGGACGTTACCGCCTCCCCCTGGGCAGGGCTGAGACGCTGCCGCCCGGTGCGCTGAGGCCTCAGGAAGGACGGGGTTTGGCCGGGGGCACCTTACCGCTGGCCCAGGAGTGGCGCTGGGAGGCGTCCTGCAGGTAGTGCTGGATCAAGGCGTTCCCCGTGGCCAGGCCGTAGCGCGCTGCGTCCTGGCCCCTGGCGTCCACCATGCCGACCCGCGCCCCGGCATGGATGAGAACTTCCACCGTCTCCACGCTGCCGTTCTCGCAGGCCAGCATCAGGGCTGTTCTACAGCGGGGGTGGGGGGAGAGAGGTGGCCCCACTCACCCTCCGGAGCCAGCGGCACGAGGCGGGTGAACTGGATGGGGACCCTCATCTCTGCTGGGGCCAACTCTGCTCCTGGCCCCTCTCCGCCCCGAGGCCAGGACTGCCCAGGTTTGCAGTCAGGCTCGGGGCAGGCAGGATATTCCCCCGGCGACAGGCTGGGAGCGAGAACCCCGGCCAGACACTGCGCGGGGAAACCCCATCTCCAGGCGGGGAGCTCACCTGCACCATCACCCCGCCCGCGCGGGGCAAAGGCGGGATCTGCGCAGGCCGTTTAGGTTACGCCGCCTCGCAGATCCGCAGCCAGTGCCTGCCTGACTCATCCCGCCCCCCTCGCGTCAAGACGGAGCCAGGCCCTGAGGTTGCCAGCTGGAGACCTCTGGCCCCTGGTCGGATCCAAGCTCGCAGTCCTGCCCCAGGGTAGGACTCACTTCTCCGCCATGAGTCCCCCCACCCCCGCACTTTAACCCTCTCCTCTCCAGCCCCGCTTCCTTCCAGGGCCCTTCAGCGCTCACCTGCCCTGCTGGTCTCTGCGGTTCACAGCGGCCCCGCGATGCAGCAGGTACCGGCACAGCTCCGAGTGGCTCATCTTAGCGGCCAGGATCAGAGGGGTGGAGCCATCCTAAAGCAGGGGCATGGCGAAGGAAGGTCGCGGGGGGGGGGAAACAGGGGGAAATGATCAGCAGCGGGTAGCCTGGCTCTGATACAGCCGCCTTCGCTGTGTGGTACCCGCCTCCTGGGAGCGTCCTCCCATCTGTCCAGAGCCGGACCCCACTGCAGACGGACAATGAGCCCACACTGTCCCATCCCCAGGCAGGCGGTCAGGGATAGGCACCAACCCTTCCCTTAATCATAATGACCCCTGGCTCTTCTCTAGCGCTTTCCAGCAGGGGAACTCAAAGCATTTCACAGTCTTTAACCACCCCACCCGTGAGGCAGGACAAGGCTATTACCCCACTGTCCAGAGGGAGAGGCACAGGAAGGCTAAATGACTTGCCCAAGGTCACACGGGAGGTCTGTGGCAGAGCAGGGAACTGAGCCCAGGTCGCCCAACTCCTAGGCGAGTGCCCTAACCACTGGGCTGTCCCTCCTGAGGCGGGATGAGATATTATTTCTTAAGGTGGACACCATGTGCAAAGAAAACAAACTAAATAGAGATGTAAAACCCAGATGCAGCTAGTGAAAACCCAGCTCCACGAGCAGCATAAGCCACGACTGCAGGAGAAGTTCTCCCACCAACATAGCACTGTGCACATGAACACTTATGGCAGGAGAACTTATGTCACTCAGGGGGTGGAATATTCACACCCCTGAGTGACATAAATTTTGCTGAGGCCGTGTGTAGATATAGCCTTAGGTGCAAGATTCTTCTTCGCTTCATGTCCTTTAACACCAGGCATTATTCTGTCCATCTCAGGTACTTACACAGCAACATCCATTAGGAGCTGAAGGTAAAATAGGTATATCTGTTATTGCTGTGTTCTGTTTAGCTGCTGCTGTGTTCTACCCAAGAAGCGGCTGCATTTCAGTGGTGGGTGAGGTGATCGCTGCACATCTGGGTCTCTGCTACATTACACCACCTTTCCAATGGAGAGCAAGGGGCACCTAGGCTTGTGGTGACTCTCTGTGCAGCGGAAATCAAACAAAGCATAAATCTGATGGAAAGAACCACCTCACCTTGTCCTTGGTATTCAAGGAGGCCTTGAAATCGCAGAGAATCTCTGAGCATGAGATGCAGCCGCTGACAGCTAGAGAGGAAGAGAGGGACCGTGAACCCCTGGCTCACTGCCCCTGCCCCTTCCCCCATGCCAGGATCTGGCCCAGACTGGCAAATCCCAAGGTGCTACACTGGAGAGAGCATACTGGATCCACGTGGCCCATCACCATGGAATCTGGGCACATTCCCGGCCCTCACTCCCCTGTGCATTCACCCTTCTGCACAGCCACCTGCCTTTGAAATCCTCCCTATTGGTCAAGTTACTGGCAGGCGGCTTACCCAGCTGATTTGACACCCGCGTTTAAGATGTGTGGGGAGGGGAGGATGCCAGTGGGTCCTCTGCTGACCTGCATGGTGCAGCGCTGTCCGACCGTTGCTGTCGGCGCCATCAACCGGGCAAGATGCCTAATGGGCAGAGAAGATGGTGAGTGAAGAACAGGGGACAACCACCTTCCCAGTGGTGTGGGAGTTTAAAAAAAAAAAAAGAAGTGGGTAATTTGTCAGAGGGACCCATGGGTAGGTACTACTCTGTGTCAGCAATTCGTGTCCGGCCTGACATATTCACTACACCTAACACACCATTGTCATGATATACACCCAAAAGGTTGCCTGTAATAAGAACATAAGAATGGCCCTACAGCCATCTAGCCCAGTATCCTGTCTTCCGACAGTGGCCAATGCCCGATGCTTTGAGGGAGCGAACAGAACAGGGAATCATCAAGTGATCCATCCCCTGTCGCCCATTCCCAGGTTCTGGCAAACAATACATCAATGGAAAACTAGTAACTCGCCGATCATTACTATTCTTGTGTGATGTATGTACGGGGTGTGTACAAAGAGTTATAGGTACTAGACTATTGTGCTTAAAATGTGTCGGGCAAGCAACCCATCAGACCAGTCTACCTTAGATAAAGGAACGTGTATTTGCTTGTCTGACCAGCCTGGTTGCCAGGCAGAGACAATGAAGGTACGTTTCCATAACAGATAAACCAAGCCAGCAACCTAGCAAGTGGAGGAGACAGCTTCCAGGACAAAGACAAGGGGTCTGAACCTCAAATGATGAGCAGTCGACTCAGCGGTTTACATTAGTGTATTATAAAAGGTACGGTCTTTTATGAAAGCCTGTGACAGGAGACAGAACCTTGGTCTGGGCTTAGTTGTCAAAGAAAACATTGCAAAGGTTTCCTGGATTATAAAAAGAAAGGGGAGAGAACCCCGTAGTGGACCATCACTTGGGGGATTCGAGCGGGCAGAGCTCTTGAAATCACAGAAGGTCGAGTCCTTCAACCAAGAGGGCTGAAGTTTCTGGGAACTAAATTTAGGCGAGAAACCTACTTGGGCCAAGATTGTAACTTTCTCAAATCAAGTTTTCGTCTTAGAGGCATCTTTTTACTTCTGCTTTGTTTGTAAGCCGTTCTATCTTTATTCCTTACATTTGGGATCCCTCAAGCCTCTGACTTTTTGTTTAATAACCTTCTTTTATTTTTTCTACAAACCAATGCAGTGCTGTGATTGAAATCAGCGTGTTTGTCAAACCTCAATTAAATTAAGGAGCTGCTGTATATTGACTCTTCAGAGGGGCAACCAAGTTAATAATGTCTGTGTGTTCCAGGAGAGGGCTGGATGCTGTAGAGGCAGGCGGTTTTGGGGAAATTCAGGACTGGGGTCACTCTGCAAACAGTACCGGGGAGATGGAAGCTGGCCTGCTTGTCTGCTGGCCGTGAGCCACAACAGCACAGGATTCCAGGCACCCAGCGTTGCAGGGCACCCAAAACGTCACAGGTAAACTAACTTGAACTAAAAACCACATTCCCCACATGAGAAGCGCTGCTCTGCGGTGACACCTTCAGCAAATCCCTGGCTGCCTCAGCAAGGCACCGTCTGAAGTCACCCACAAAAGGAAGGGTAACTGGCCAGGATCAAGGCGCCTTTTCCATGCCGGTGCCCACCCTGTAATGCTAAGCAGCGGAGTTCTGCTGTGTCCAGTCACTCATTGCTGGGTTCAGAAGGGAAGGCAGAAGAGAAAGGCTGAGGGGTGGGATGTATTGACCTAAACTCTATCTTGCTGACCTATTCATGTAATAGCCTCTGGAGGAGACCAAACAGCTCAGGGGGTCATTCATGGACTGGACAGAGCTGGTCAGAAAATGGGATTTTCCCCAGGGAAAATTTTGATTTTTTTTCACCAAAAACTTGCACAGTGAAAGATTCTGGCTGAAAATTTTAAATGTCTCAAATGCTGCCATTGTGCCTCGTGGGAGTTGTAGTTTGGGTGCCCCATGCTCACATTCTCTTCTATAAGCAGGGCTGCCTGGTCGGACTACAACTCCCATGATGCACCAGTGTCTACCTTCTTGGCGAGGGGAGACAGGTCCATCATGGGAGTCCCCGGCCATAGTGCATCAAGGGAGACATAGTCTGGCCAAGGAGCTCAGCCTAGAGAGGAAAACAGGGACGTGGCAACTGAACTACAACTCCCATGAGGCACTGCGGCAGCATATCCCAATCAAAATATTTTGGTTTTTGAGGGATTCTGGTTTTTTACACACATAAAAAAACAAACCAAGTTTCTCCCTGGAAAGCAGACACTTTTCACAAAACACTTGGTCAACATCCCAATTTTCCATTGAAAAACAGTTTAGATGGCAAACGTTTGACCAGCCCTAGTATGGAGATTTCACACCTAGATGGCAATTCTAACCCTGCCTAGGTTGTTCCCTAGACTGAAAGGTCGCACGGACAATTTCCCTGCATGGCCAGGAGCTTCCGCAGCAGGTGAACCCTATGAGGGCTGCTATATTCCCCACAAGCTCCCTGTACCCTGATCTCCAGCCCTCGGTGCTTCAACACCAACAATGGACACATCCCTCCCTGTCAAACTCCAGGTTCCCACTGCTCCTGCTTGGCTGACGTACCTGCAGCAGTTTGCTCACGCACTGTGGGTGGCCGTGTTTCGCAGCCAGGTGGAGCGCATTGTACCCTGGAAAGAGAGAGACTGGCAGGTCAAGAGGTAATCATAATGATGGCAATACTTTATACGTGCACCCAGGGAGATTATAACAAATCGTCAGCATCAAACAATTTCTTCCCAACCCCCGGGTCCCACTTCGAGGCAGGTAATCGACATCCATGGATCACGTCACCCACCACCAAATTGCAGCCACCTCTGGGGCAGGACGCAACAGCTGGTTAATAGTTCACAGCAGTGCTACGGGGTGGCTTAAGAAATGGGGACTCCTCTAGCCAGTAAGAACCGCACCAGAAAAGCAGGGAGACAATACAATTTGCCAAGCTGGAATCTGACTAGGAATCCAGGGTTAACTCTCCTAGCGTGACGAAAAGCACCATGGAGTCAGATCTGGAATCATGTAAGTAGCCAGGAGCCAAACGGTAGGCAATCCAGAAGCAGAGCGCCCCCTAGCACCCTGCTGGGGCACCACTTTATTATCAGCTAGGAGAAAAAGACCACGGCTCACTGAATCACCAACATCCCTTTACTACAACACCTCAGTGGCCCATGTCAGTCTCCCATCCAAAGAGCAAACTGACCAGACCTTGCTTAGCTTGAGAGATGCAAAAGCAGGTTGCAGGAAGCTATTCCTATGGTGTAAATTTTAAAATATTGGGACCATTTTTATTTTAAAGCATGCAGAGGAGACGACCATACCCCTCCTAAGACCACAGTCGAACACTCTAGTACAGTGGTTCTCAAACTCTTTTTCCCGCGGACCACTTAAAAATTGCTGAGGGTCTCGGCGGACCCCTTAATGATCTCTCCAAATGTTGTTTGTACCATTAGCTAACTACTGGAAAGTGCTTTGGATAAAAGTGCTAGATATAAAAAAAATGTAATAATAATAAATATTTGTTTTTGTTCTACAAATAAAAGCACACAACTCATGTTTTAATATCAGTAGTCTTACCTTTCTAATGTGATGGATGTGCCCTCTCTCCTCCGCTGTGGCAGCCCCCAAGCTGGGGCTGGGAAGGAGGGGGGGTGTCTCTCCCTCTCTCCCCCACCACAGCAGCCCCCGAGCTGAGCCCGGGAAAGAGGGCCATCTCTCCTCGGCAGCCACAGCCCTGGAGCTGGGGAATGTCGCCTCTTTCTCTGGCCACCGCAGCCTTGCACGTCCCAAATTCCCCCCACCCCCTCTTCTCACCTCACTGCCCCCTCCCACCTACCCCTATTCCCCCCAAGGGCACCACCTCACCTTATCTCGCCATGCCTGCGCGGCTCCACTAATTAGGTGGGTGGCCCTTCATTCTCTTCTCAATTGGTCCTGCTAGTGAAGGCAGGGGGCTGGACTCGATGACCTTTCGAGGTCCCTTCCAGTTCTAGGAGACTGGTATTATCTCTTGTGTGCGGCTGCCCAGGCGCGCACCTTAGAGGTAACTATCCGTGGCCCACCTGAATGGAGCTCGCGGACCACTGGTGGTCCGGGGACCACCGTTTGAGACCCTCTGCTCTAGTATGTGGAAGCAGTCGGTGCCAGACATTCCTTTTACACACCCTACCAGCAATCAGCAAGCGCGTGATGATTCTTATCCGCCTGGGACATAGCCCGCTGCCCTAACCATCCCGGTTAGAACTGCGGCGAAATGCAGGGTCCCCACACGCAGCCAGGCTCTGACAGACACAAGATTTCTCATCGCCCCTTTCACCCGTGCTCAGCTCAAGCCTGCAGGGGTGTTTTTAAAGCAAGGACGCTGAGTGGCTTGGGCACCTTCTTTCCAGGGATCACCAAGCTGACTCAGCAGCTGAGCCAGAGATTACAGGGATTTGGAGAGATCCATCCCTTTTATCTCAGGGGAGGGCTGGCGAACGACCAAGATAACAATGAAGATTGGACTAAAGGATCCCAGAGGAGCCTGCCACCCCTCAGAAAGGGGAAGCTTGGCAGCACCACAGGAACGGGTTTGATCCTATAGCTGGGAAACACAGAAATTAAGACAGGGCAGAGATCCATAAGGTCCCATTTAACTCCCACCCCCCTTGGACAGTACAGGAGTGGTCCCAGCAGCACGTTTTCCACTGCTTTGTCCAGTTCGAAATGGCCCAAGTCAACGTCCTCACTGTCACGTCACGTCAGGGCGGAGTCAGGCCACGCTGCCTACCCAAGCTGTCTGTGGTCATGGCGTCGGCTCCATGAGCGAGCATCACTTCCAGGCAGTCCACATTCCCTCTCGTTGCAGCCAGGTGGAACCTGTGGCACAACCGGGGAGCTCCCATCACCGTTCATACTCCAGAGACCACTCCCGCCACCCCCTCTGCTTAAAAGGCCAGAGTCCGAGAAGTTTCCGTATATACAAAAAATCCTTTAAAAAAACCCCAACTCATGACTAATCTGTTCCCTTGCCAATCTCTTCCCCTCTGGTTTGTTTTTGTAGGGTTGCTGATCAATTCTTGGCCACACTCACTGGTTTGTTACCATAGGGCTGCTTGAGAAGGGGGTGGGGGTTGTGAGAAGCAAAGACTCAGAGAGTAGCCTTGGGGTTGCTCTCACATACGCCACAGCCCAGGCAGGCCCCATGCTATGGGGAGTACAATGGTGCCTTAAAGCTATCACCCCAAACCCAGAGATGGGGGGAACCGAGACTCTGGCCCAGTCTCTTCAGCAGGGAAAGTGACTCACGCGGATTTGCCCTCCGAGTCCAGTTTGGTGGGGACCAGGCCCTTGCGGAGAAGTAGAGACGTCACCTTCTCGGGGTCGTTGTAGTCCACGGCCTGTAGGAGTTTCTCATCATTCTTACCCCAGTCATGGCTCTGAAACTCAAACAGGGGAAAAATCAGGGACTTCAGAGCCCTATCACAGCTCACCAGAAGCAGAGGGGGGAAAAAGGATACATCCAACAAGTTGGGATGCTAGCCTGGGACCTAGGAGCTCCAGGTTCAATTCCCTGCTCTGCCACAGATTCCCTGTGTGACCTTGGGCAAGTCACTTAGGTCTGTTGATGACAGCTTTTGAAAAACGGTTTCCTTCTTTGACGCGGTGCTCACAAGCCAGTCCCTCCGCCTCTCTGTGGGTTTGCTACTCTTCTCTGAACTCCCTGCGGTTTGGCTGGCAACAAGGTTTGAGGTTCCCGCGTTGATCTCCGTGCCTGCCAGAGGCATTTTCTTTTCGTCTTGTAACCAGCTTTGCCTTTGACTTTTCTGTAAAACGCTGAGTTGCAAGCTGCCACTAACACCCAGGAACCAAGTGAGCTGAACTCCACTCAGAAAACTCATGGGAGAATTCGTGGGAATCTGTGGGAACACATCACTTTCCACCTCCCTCCCATGCCACCGGATTAAAGAACACCTCTCATGGGGTTCATCCCTCGCTTGTCTCCCTGCAACCAAGATGCAGCCACAGTTCCCCATTAAGGTCCTGATCCTGAAAAGAATAACGTACGTGCTTAGATTTGCACACCACAGTGCACGTGGCTAAGCATGGGCACAAACCTTTGCAGACTCGGGGTCTAATCACCATCACCCCATCGGGGCAGCAGGGTTCCACATTTGCTCTCCCCGGGTACTGAAGTGCTGGGGTGCAGGTTTAATTCAATGCCACCGAGCACTGGTGGAGGGAAAGCACTGACGCTCCTAATTAAATCAAGAGAGTGGCTGCCTATAAAGGACAATTCAGCTGCGGTAAAAATGGGAGTCACCTTTAGAGAGCGGATAATGTCATCGATTCCTGCAGGCTGGTTCCTAAACCGCTCCTAATCCCAGGGCCAATACAACCGCCAGCCACCTTTGATGGTCCAGCCCTCAGCACCCCAGGCCGCACTGACAACACCAAGCTGGATGGGTGCTGAGCCCTGCAATTCATCCTGAAATCAACAGAAGCTGCAGGCACCCAGCTCCTTCCTGGAGCACATCCCACTAGGAACAGCTGCCTTGTTCTTAAAGATCTCATTGACGGGAGCTCACGCTGGTGCCAGGAGCCTAGAGTAACCCATGGACAGGTAGCTAAGTAGGAGGCCTGGCATGGGGGTGAGGAGATTGATGGGTAGACTGGGATCGGGGGCAGGGGGTGCATGGAAAACCCGGGAGGGGGAGGGTGCGGTGTGTGCAGGGTCAGCCCAGGAAGGAGATGGGGAGAGAGGTGAACACGGTGCAGCTCAGGAAGAGGGAGGGGAGGGGGCACCACCTGGGGGGGGCTGGAGGGACATGCCCAGCTTAGGCAGCTAAAGGTGCAAGTGCCAGGGAGGGCAAGTGCACCCCAGAGCTGGGGGGACAGGGGCATATGCTCCTTGCAGAGGTAGGGCGTGGGGTCAAGGGGTGCATGTGCAGGCCACGGAGCTGGGGGGTGAGGGGTGCATGTGCAGGCTGGGGAGCTGGAGAAGAGGGGGTGCATGGGTGGCCTGGGGAGCAGGAGGTGCATGGGTGGCCTGGGGAGCCTGGGGGGGGGAAGCTGGGGGGCGAGAGGTGCATGGGGGGCAGGGAGTGCATGGGTGGTCTGGGAAGCTGGGGGCAAGGGGTGCATGGACAGCCCGGGGGGGCGCTGGGGGGCAGGGGGTGCATGGACACCCGGGGGGGGAGCTGGGGGGCAGGGGGTGCATGGACAGCCCAGGGGGGGCGCTGGGGGGCAGGGGGTGCATGCACAGCCCGGGGGGGGGGCGCTGGGGGGCAGGGGGTGCATGGACAGCCCGGGGGGGGCGCTGGGGGGCAGGGGGTGCATGCACAGCCCGGGGGGGGCGCTGGGGGGCAGGGGGTGCATGCACAGCCCGGGGGGGCGCTGGGGGGCAGGGGGTGCATGGGGAGCCCGGGGGGGGAGCTGGGGGGCAGGGGGTGCATGGACACCCGGGGGGGGAGCTGGGGGTCAGGGGGTGCATGCACAGCCCGGGGGGGGGCGCTGGGGGGCAGGGGGTGCATGGACAGCCCGGGGGGGGCGCTGGGGGGCAGGGGGTGCATGCACAGCCCGGGGGGGGCGCTGGGGGGCAGGGGGTGCATGCACAGCCCGGGGGGGCGCTGGGGGGCAGGGGGTGCATGCACAGCCCGGGGGGGGCGCTGGGGGGGCAGGGGGTGCATGGTAGTCCGGGAGTGCGGGGGAGCTGGGTCGGCCCCCGCGGGAGCAGGCGGCGGTCGGGGAAGGTCGGGCGGGACGTACCGCGAAGGAGGCGGCCGCGCAGAGGCAGATCTGCTTCATGGTGCCCAGCAGCGGGCGGGCCGCCATCCACCCGCCCGGCCCGCGGTGCCAGCCGAGCCCGCTGCCGGCTCCCGGCGCCGCCGCCCCTCTGAGCCGGGCGCCAGCGGCAGCTTCAGTCACAGCCGAGGATCCGCCTCCCTCCCTCGGCCGGCGCCTGCCCCCTGCCTGCGGAGAGAGCCGGGCAGAGCCCCCCATACCGAGCCCCCCCCCGGGGCCAGGGAACGGAGAACCCACCCACCCCTATCCGGGGAGCAGAGACTCTTTCCTCCTCTCCCCACCCCCACGGGGGGACCCCAGGCATCGGGGACCTCCCCCCCAAACCAGGGAAGCAGAGACACCCCCCAAGCCAGGGGATCAGGGACCCCAGGCAGGAAGCCCCCCCCCCTCATCAAAGCCAGGGAAGCAGAGACCCCCCTCCCCCAAGGATTCCCACCCCAAATCAAGAGGACAGTGACCCCAGGCCATAGGGACGCCCATCCCCAAATATTGTTTTACTAACATCGGCCTGTGACCCTGGTGGGGACACTGGGCTCCCCGTTTCCATGTGGCTCTGAATAAGGCAGTTTGGATCCAGCGTGATCAGAGTCATGGGGCCAGGAATCACGGGCTGAGGCTGGAAAAATCCCCCTAAATCATGTTGGGACCGGATGCGCTGGGACTTCCAGGACCCCGGTGAGCAAAGGGTCGGGCTCGGCTCGGCTTGGCCTTGCCCAGGGGAAGGACCGTCCATGAGTTGCTAGGAAGGAGTTGGGGGGAGAATGTCTGTGGGAAGGGAACTGTCCAGAGGCACAGGGCGCTCTGAGTGTTACCCTTTGAGGAGAGGCCCTGGCTGGCTACCTCTCGTTTCCTGCTGAGCCACCCCGCCAGTTAATAGGTTTATAGGGCAATGTGCTAAATTAACGCGATGTGATCACCGCGCCTGGCGCTGTGTGCGCTTGGGATCCATAGAGCTACAAAGGAGGTAAGTATTTTTATTCCCCTTACACAGACTGGGGAAACTGAGGCACAGAATTGCTAAGTGACTTTTCCGGAGGCAGAGAAGGAGTCAAGGAGAGGGCTGAGGCTAACATCCCAGGCACGTGCCTACTGCTTCCACTATGCTGCTCCGCTTGGAAACTTAAAAAAAAAAAATTAGTACCAACGCAAACCTATTTCTGTGGAATGTGGACACAGTATCCCGTTCCTCACATGAGAGCTCTGTGTCTGCTAGGTATGAAATCTGCAGCCCTGGCACCCAGACGGCAAGGTTAGAGCACTCTCCCTCTGCCTTCTAATTCGAGGTTGGGTTTTTGTTCCGAGCTCCATTTCTCTGCACATATGGGTGATCCGCCGACTGTCTCCTCCGGAGCTTCCAATCGGCTCAGCCGCTGCCTTCATCTTGCAGCTGGGAGCGGAAACGCCGTTTTATCCACACTGCGGGCACCAAAGCTAAGGCTGGAGCTCTGGAGTCCTCCTCTTTGTTGCTAAATAATTGAAGAGTGTCGGTTTTCTGTCGCCTAGGCTTAATTCCGCCCCAGTGGAAACCTGACGCGCTTGGTCCTGCGGAGCTGGAAACCTGAGTGAGAAACCGCTCCTATACCATTGCCCGGCGGCGACCCTGTTCTGTTGGACTGATCCGCCCAGCAGCAGCTGGAGAGCTCTCCGTGCCAGGTGGAGAGCAGACATAACTGCACGTCTGGCTGATGAGCGAGGGCGCGTTGGTATCCCCAGGCACCAGGATCTGTCCATGCGGAGTCGGCTGTAGAATTGGGGCCTAAAATTCCACCTCGGCTCCCCACGCTCCCTCTCCTTTACTCTGCCTCGTTTTTCTTTTCTCCGCCCTTTACTTCTGTCCCTTCCTTTCTCTGGAACCATTCTGTTTCCACTTGGAATTTGATCCATTGCACAGAAGCAGCCGCTTCTGACAGCTGAATCACTGACTCGGCGATTGCACCCTGTGGCACTGCGATATTACAGAGAATGGCCCTGTGTCAGGGAAAGCCAGTCTATATGCTGCGCTCCACAGAGAGTGGGAAGAAACAGCTTCCTCAGGCCACTGGCATGAAGCCCAGTGAATCAAATCCTGCTCACTCTCCTCCCAGAAGTGATGAGAATACTTCACACTTAGAGCATTTTGCATCCATTGCTCTCAGAACACTTGGCAAAGGTGAGGGAGCAGTAGTATCCCCATTTTACAGATGGGGAAGCTGAGGCATAGAGGGGCAGTGACTTGCCCAAGGTCAAACAGTGAGTCAGGGAGCTAATTGGGAACAGAGCTCGGTGCCCCTGGCTCCCAGCCTGGTGTCCTGTCTGCTGTAGTCTTAGTGACTTCCATGGAAGCACGGTTGGGCTGACTGACTTCAATGGGGTTACTAGCTGTCCCAGGTTGGCAGCTTTCGCCCGAAGTGTCCCACCCTCTTTGCAGCTGTTAACCCTTTCCCAGCAGGATCAAGGGGGTTCTACTGGCTCACTGAGTCAAGGAGGAGGGAGTGGATCTTTCAAGAGAGGACCTAGAGAGTGGGCTGAGCACTCTGGAGGGAGGAACACTAGGACCAGCCAAGCCTGGGCAAAAGGCACAATCTGAGCTTTGTGGTGCTGTTGTTAGTGTTTTGCTAATAAAGCCAAATCTCGGGGAGCAGGTTGGTACCTTTGCAGAGCAGACTGGGAAAGAAACTTGCTCACATGACATATGCAAAGGCCACAAACAAGCCTTGTTAGTTGTCTGCCTTTCTCTCTTTCCCGTCACTCTCCGGTCACCGGAGTATCGGCACTGAAGCTGTGCGGCAGTGCTGCTGCAGCATTTCAAGTGAAGACCAGGAGACTCACCACTGTCCAGAGAAGCCCAGCTACCCCTGGGCAACCCCACTGCACTCAGCGGAGTGCAGAGAGGTAAAGGAGGGCAGAGTGAGGCACTGCATTTGCAATTCAGCGACCAGTTCTGTGGCCGCGTGAGACAGCACAGACGCTGGCTGTCCCCCAGAAGATGGACGGCCAGAACTAGGGTAACGCACCGAGTAACACATACAGGTGAAAAGGGGGAACAACAGTGGACTAATGACAGCACAAGAGTGGGGGAGGAGGCCATCATTCTACCCTGGCCAGGACACTCTGAACCAGGAGCCAGTGCTGGGGGATGTTCAGATTTCGTTCTGGTGAACCCTTGGCTGGAAAGATAACGACTTCAGCATCTTCTTCATACAGAATGGGGCCCAGAGCTCTTCCCAAGCTGACTGTATGAAACACACTCTTTGCGCCTGCTAGGTGATGGACCGAGAGTGGATAATGCTGCATCCAGTTGAAACTGCCGGGGGGGAACTTAGGTTGCTAGAATGTAAATGACCCGAGCTGTCATTTGGCCGCGGGTGGCAATACCCTCACTCTTGCAAAAATGTCTTTAATGATGACAAGCAATCAGGGTTTCCGTTCATTTCTCATCTCCAGCAGCACAGTATCCACTAGCATCATGCCGGGGCATCAGTCTGGCAGTGCCCCCTACTGAATCACCAACCCCCCTTCAGTAATACTCACTTCAGTCTTCTTAAACTTGGCCTTCAGGCTTTTCATTCTGGCTTGAGTTCTCACGCTCTGCCTCTGGTTCAGGGGAAGTCTCTGAACAAGGAAGATAATGATGTTTTAAGGTACCAGTGAAGCCTGCTCTCTCGATCAGAAGCTAAACGCCGGGTGTAAATTCAAACATTCCCACCTCTCCCCACATCCCAGTGAGGCAATCAAAATGCTTTCAGTGTTTAAAGATGGAGCTGCCTCCCGTCATGATACATGACACCAGACCAAGCCACTCAACAGACCGCTGTGTACGAGCAATGGGAAGACATGGTGTAGCCTTCATGGAGGCTTGAGGCTCTGTATAGTGCAGAACGGTGCTCGGCTCTAGCCAAACATTCAGACTCATGCAACCTTCCGTTACTGACTTGTCACCAAAATGAGCCCAACCATAGGGCAGTGGTTCTCCACCTATTTGCCATTGTGGGGCGCATATGCAGCTCTCTGTCTTACGTGGGCCACATGCACACAACACATATACTACCTGTACGGCCCTGAGGATGTCACATGGGCCGCAAGTGGCCGCAGGCCGTGGGTAGGAGAATTGCTGGCTTAGGGGTGCCAGATGCTGATTTCAAATGCACACGTCCCTTCTCTTCCATTTATTTGCTCCTACCAGCATCAACTGCCTTGACATTTGATTTCTCGCCTGTACTTGGCCGGCATAGGGACCTGCCAGCCTGTCGCTCTGTGCTCTGCCACTGAGCTGCATCGAGTCATGTGATCTTTCCATCAAGGTACCATTAGCCTGCACGCTGTGTTAGAAATGGGGTGTCTTGTCCTCTGGGCATACCACGGCAGGATGCACGCCACGCCGTGCCCTGTTACCCTGGCCTCTGCCTAGTTCACTGCACACTATATTACGTGTGCGTCTAGTGCGCCTTTCACCTGAGGCTCTCATAGCATTTTAGAGCCAATAAATGGAGCCTCAGAACACTTGTTAGAGTCAGACATTATTTCCATTTTACCAGTGGGGAAACTGAGAGCTGAAGCTAAGAGTTGCCCAAGAGTGACTGGCAAATTGGTGGTAGAGCTGGGAACACAAACCCTGAGCCCTGATTCTGAGTCTTCTGCTCTAATCACTAGATAGCACTCTCTCCCCCTCCTCACCCCACACCGGATTGTTACATTTGCCTGGGCCATGCCTTCTACTGTGCTGAGGCAACCTGCCAGGAGAGGAGCTGACTCGATGCAGCGTGGCATCTTGGTATTGCCTTGGAAACATCGAGATCGCTCTCTTTCACAGGGGAACGCGCCTCCTTGCTAATCTCGCTATTCTCAGCAGCTTTGTAGGGTCCTCTTCAGGACATGTCTACTGCCATAGGAACATGCCTCTGCAGAGTGATTTATATGGCTTCATATATTCGCCCCAACACTGACTGAGCTCCAGCAGCAGAGAGTCCCGAAACCTGCATTGGAAGGGCTCAGCAGAATGGGGTGGCTATTCACTCAACCCTGGGGCCTTTCCACCACCCCTCCCATCCCCCTTCCCTACCTTGCCGATAATGCTGAGCGCAGCAGGGTGGGCTCCTTCTCCCTCACGCTCTGTTCTGTGCCCAGGGCAGAAGACACTGAGAAGTGTCTCCTTACTTCAGTCTCATTGAAGGAATCTCACCCTACCAGAGGTGGCGCAGACGGAGCTAGCTGGTGGCACCACCAATGAGGACAGGCAAGGGGGTGGGACTTAGCTGCAGTGGGAATTAAGTTACTCACCTGCTACAGGTACAGTTACTTCTCCAAAGCAGGATGCTGCTCAGGACTGGGTGGTGGCGACAGCACTTGACTGAACACCTTTCCTAGCCCAGTTACGGGTGCTCAGCAGCTCTCGGTTTGTGACCAGGCCTTATATATCTGCCTGGCTGCTTCTTTTCACTTTCTGCTAGCTCCCAAAAACCAGGCTACATGGTCTCTGTACCTTTAAGGACCTGGAAGGCAGCAGCAAAAGGAAATGATTCACCTGCACCAGGATCTTGTTCATTTCGGCCCAACTCAGAAGTTAGGAGCCTATGTACCTTTGAGGACCTGGGCCTTATTTCTTTAGACCGTGATGCTGCAACCTGCTTCCTGGGGGTGAAGCCCAGCACTTACAAGGAGCCCCACTGAAATGCATCAGCCAGGTTCTGTGCGGTCGCAGACGCCCATCCATGTGGAGCAGCTTGGTGGATCACGGCCTTAGTTTGTTGCGTGAAATGTTCCCCCTCGGCATGAGTTCCAAACAGGGGCAGCTCCAGGCACCCAGCGCATGCCTGGGGCGGCAAGCCGCAGGGGGCAGCCTGCCGGTTGCCGTGAGGGTGGCAGTCAGGCTGCCTTCAGTGGCGCGCCTGAGGGAGGTCCACCGGTTCCAGGGTTTCGGCGGCGGGTACGCCAAAGGTGTGGGACCGGCGGACCTCCCGCAGGCATGCTGCCGAATCCGCGTTACCAGCGGACCTCCCGCAGGCGCGCCGCCAAAAGCCGCCCGACTGCCGTGCTTGGGTCGGCAAAATACATAGAGCCGCCCCTGGTCCCAAAGGCTTGGATCCACGAAGGTATTTAGGGTCGTAACTTCAATTGCTTTCAATGGATATTAGGAACCTAAATACCTTTGTGACTCTGGGCCAAAATGTTTAACCCTTTTATTAAATGACGTGTTTCCTTTTTCATAGCGCCTTTCAACTCAGGCTCTCCAAGGGCTGAGTCTGCCTCCCACATCCCCACTGTGAGGTGGACAACGCTATGGCCCTGCTTCTGTACCGATCCCTGTGCAGATGGAACCCCTACGCCTAACACAGAGTTTCTTGCAGGATCGGGGCCTGTGTTTTCTAATCATTTCTTTATTTTCCTATAACAACCATAGCATGGCGGGCATGTTGAAGATGGACAAGGAGGTACGTTCCCTGCCTAAAAAAGGTACAGTAAAAATGTCTCTTGGAAAATATGACAGGCAAAACACACAAGAACCTAGACTTTATTATAGTGAGGGACCTGCGTGTGGGCTTGCATTTTCCTTGGGAGAGGTCTAGAAATAGCCTGAGAAGGCCAGCACTAAAAACCGGCTTTGTCCTCACCGTATGGTTAATAGGGCCACATTTTGGGATCCCAGGAGATACATTTTACGACTTTGTAGCTACATTCTGGGCATTCCACGGACCCCCTTAAATGCAGCCAGTCGTGTGTCCCTTAGGCAGCGAAGCCAACGCTGGTGAATTTATTGCATATCTTGTGATATTTGGGGTATTTCTTAAAGCCCCAGCCCCCGGAAGGCAAATTTATGTGAGAATCTTTGATTGCATGTGTTTTTTTTTTAAAAAGTTCTAGCTCTCACGGTTATGGAGGAAAACTAGAAAATATGTCAAAACCCTAGGGTTGCCAACTTTCTACTTGCACAAAACCGAACACCCTTGCCCTGCCTCCTACCCCGCCCCTCCTCCGAGGCTCTGCCCCGCCCCTTCTCCAAGGCCTCACCCTCACTCGCTCATTTTCATCAGGCTGGCACAGGGGGCTGGGGTGTGAGAGGTGGTGAGGGCTCTGGCTGGGGGTGCAGGCTCTGGTGTGGGGCTGGAAATGAGGGTTTGGGGGTGCAGGAGGGGGCTCCAGGCTGGGACTGAGGGGTTTGGAGGATGGGAGGGGGATCAGGGCTGGGGCAAGGGGTTGGGGCGCAGGAAGGGGTCAGGGGTGCAGGCTCCATGTGGCGCTTAACTCAAGCAGCTCCCAGAAGCAGTAGCACTCCCCCCTCTGGCTCCTATATGGAGGAGTGGCCAGGCAGGTCTGTGCTCTGCTCCGTCCACAGGCTCTGCCCCGCAGCTCCCATTGGCCATAGTTCCCAGCCAATGGGAGCTCTGGAGCCAGCGCTTGGGATGGGGGTAGTGTGCAGAGCCCCCTGGCTGCCCCTACGCATAAGGTCCGTATGGGGGACATGCTGCTGCTTCCAGTGGAAAACCGGACATCTGACAACACCCTTGCCGCCCCCCAGGTTCAAAAAACAAAGTGCAAAGCAAAATCATCCAAAATCTATTATTTAAAAACCCTCAAACCCACAATTTTTCAGCCAATCTCAGCATTTGTGAGGCCTGACTTGTGATTTTTCAACCCTAAGGGATGACGGTGGTGCTGAGGGCAGGGTCTGTTCCCTGGGGCCTGTCCTTTCCCAGTAGCCCCCCCGGATACGCTGACCAGACAGCAAGGGTGAAAAATTGGGAGGGGGGGTGGGGGGGTAATAGGAGCCCGTATATAAAAAAGCCCCAAATATCAGGAGTGTCCCTATAAAATGGGGACATCTGGTGACCCCACCCCCGGAGCCCGGGGCACAGAGCCAGCAGGCAGAGCCCACCCCCTCGGGCTCTATGCTACTGGGGGTGACAGTTCTTGCCAGGAGCTAACATGGCGCTGGGCGGCGCTGTCCTTAGACCTCTGCGCATGCGGCTTGACAGGCGGTGGCTTCAATCTGCCCTGCCCGGCCGCTTCCGCCCTCCCCCTCCCCTAGAGGAATTGACAACAAGGAAAACTTTATTGGTAGCGGGCCCGGGGCCGGCGGGACGATGTCGGTGAACTACGCGGCCGGGCTCTCCCCCTACTCGGACAAGGGCAAGTGCGGCCTCCCCGAGGTGAGAGCGAAGGAGCAGACCCCCCCCGGACCCCCCACTGCCCTCGGGGGTCCCCTCGCCCAGCATCGGGGGCCTCCCCGGAACGGGGGCCCTGCGCTCCGCTCCCCCTCCCCGGGGGCGCTTCCCCTCCCCCCAACGGGGCCCTGCGCTCCGCTCCCCCCCCCCGGGGGCGCTTCCCCTCCCCCCAACGGGGCCCTGCGCTCCGCTCCCCCCCCGGGGGCGCTTCCCCTCCCCCCAACGGGGCCCTGCGCTCCCCTCCGCTCCCCCCCCGGGGCGCTTCCCCTCCCCCCACCGGGGCCCTGCGCTCCGCTCCCCCCCCCCGGGGGCGCTTCCCCCCCCCCCCCCGGGGCCCTGCGCTCCGCTCCCCCCCCCGGCGCTGCCCGGCCGCCCCACGGGGCCCTGCGCGCCGCTCCCCCCCCCCCGGGGCGCGTCCCCTCCCCCCCCCCGGGCGCTTCCCCTCCCCCCAACGGGGCCCTGCGCTCCCCTCCGCTCCCCCCCCCCCCGGCGCTTCCCCTCCCCCCAACGGGGCCCTGCGCTCCCCTCCGCTCCCCCCCCCGGCGCGTCCCCTCCCCCCTCAGGGGCGCTTCCCCTCCCCCCAACGGGGCCCTGCGCTCCCCTCCGCTCCCCCCCCCCCGGCGCTTCCCCGCCCCCCTCCGGGGCCATTCGCGCCCCTCCGCTCCCCCCCCGCGGGCGCTTCCCCTCCCCCCCCCAGGGCCCTGCGCTTCGCTCCCCCCCCCCGGGGGTGCATCCCCTCTCCGCCCCCAACGGGGCCCTGCGCTCCCCTCCCTCTCCCTCTCCCTCCCCGGGGTGACCAGATGTCCTGATTTTATAGGAACAGTCCTAATGTTTGGGACTTTTTCTTATATAGGCTATTACCCTCTCGCCAGCAGTCCTGATTTTTCACATTTGCTGTCTGGTCACCCTCCCCCACAATGGGGCCCTGGGCTCCCCTCCCTCCTTCCCCCCTGGGGGAGCTTCCCCTCCCTCCCCCCAATGAGGCCCTGCGCTCCCCCCCCCGGGGGTGTTTCCCCTCACCTCCCCCCCCCCGGGGGTGCTTTCCCTCATCGCACTGACTCCTCACCGCAGGGAAGCAGATTTGAGGTTTAAATCTGAACATCCTGAGGTCACTTAGCTGCCGTCCCCCCATGCCAGGCCATGACGTTTGGCAGCCAGCGCTGGTTTATTTCCGTGTGGTGCTAATACATTTTTTTCCCCCCTTTAGTCAACTTGTAATCTAGTACTCGGCGTGCCGTGCAGTTTAGCGGGGTGGCCTGGGTACAGGGGCTTATCCACCTTCCTGTGTGCTGGACACATCTCTCTGGCTCTCCATTTCCATTTTTCTTTCCCCTCAGATTTTTGACCCGCCAGAGGAGCTGGAGAGGAAAGTGTGTGCATTAGCAGACCTGATAAGGGGTTCTTCCAATATAGTGTTTCACACAGGAGCCGGGATCAGTACGGCTTCCGGAATCCCTGACTTCAGGTAAGGGCACTGCCTGAAGAAATCTGTAATTGCTGAAGCAGTGTGGGCTAGTGGTCAGAGCGACGTGCTGAGTTAGAACTTGGGGGCTCTATTCCTGGCTCGGCCACTGACTCACCGTAGGCAAGTCACTTTGCCTTTCAGTGCCTCAGTTTCCCCCACCTGTGAAAATGTGTCTGGCTCACAGGAGTCTGGCAAAAGGTTAATGTTTATAATGTGCTTGGAGATCCTTGGAGGACAGATGCTGTCGGCGTGCAAGTGTTATTTTACTGGGTTAGTGATGGTATTTGTGCTATTTATAGTGAATCGAATTAATGAAAAATTAATAGTTGTCTTATAGCTCCATCCCTGATACTTGGCCAGTTAGCCCGTGTGTTAAGTGCTGTAGGGAAAATAGTCCATTTCTTTAGTGCCTTATAACTGTTACTTTGGGAAAACTCCCTTTTTTCTGACCCTCTGATAAAGAGGTGAGAGGTTTCCTCTCCTTTCTGTCCACAGTCTCTGTTCTAGTTTGCTCTCAAAGTCAAAAACTTGCTATTCAGTGGGCTCTGATGTCAGTGAGATGATTCTCCAAGGCAAGCATCATAGAATAGACTATCAGGGTTGGAAGGGACCTCAGGAGATCATCTAATCTAACCCCCTGCTCAAAGCAGGGCAGATTCCCAGACAGTTGTTTTATTATTTTTAAACCCCAGTTCCCTAAATGGCGCTCTCAAGGATTGAACTCACAATCCTCGGTTTAGCAGGCAAATGCTCAAACCACTGAGCTATGCCTCCCACCCCAGCTTTCATCAACCCAAGCAGTGACAGTACTGGGTATGTGGTGTCCTCTTTTTATAGTTTAATTGTGCGGGCTGGCTAATAACGTAACAACAATATAGAATAACCCCAGTAATACTTAACTTCAAAAAGGGGAAAAAATGGAGGAAGCTAGTTGAATGGAAATGAAAAGGTGAAATGCCTTCAAACTGCATGGCATTTTAAAACACCATATTAGAGGCTCAAATTAATGTATAACCCAAATGAAAACAAAACACTGAGGACTACAAAAATGCCACCGTGGCTAAACAGTAGTGTAAAAGAGGCAGTTAGAATGCAAACAGGCGTCCTTTAAAAATCGGAAGTCAAACCCTACTGAGGAAAACAGCAAGGAGCATAAACTCTGGCAAGTCAAGTGTAAATGTATAATTAGCCAGGCTAAGAAAGAATTTGAAGAGCAATCAGCAAAAGGCACAAAAACTAACAGCAGGGTTTTTTTAAAAAACATCAGAAGCAGGAAGACTGGGGCCATTGGCTAAAGGAGCACTCAAGGAAGACAAGGTTGCTACGGAGAAGCTAAACAAAGTTTTTGCATCAGTTTTCACTGCAGAGGATGAGGGGGAGAGCCTCACACCCAAACTCTTCTTTTTTTGGCAATGTATCTGAGGAACTGTCCCAGATTGAGGTGTCAGTAGAGGAGGTTTTGGAACAAATTGATAAATTAAACAGTAATAAGTCACAAGGACTAGATGGGATTCACCCAAGAGTTCTGAAGGAACTCAGATATGAAATTGCAGAGCTGCTAACTGTGGTATGTAACCTAACGCTTAAATCAGCCTCGGTGTGACATGACCGGAGGGTAGTTAATGTAATGCTAATTTTTAAAACAGGCTCCAGAAGTGATCCACGCAATTACGGGCTGGTAAACCTAACTTCAGTCCTAGCTAAATTGGGTGACATTATTATAAAGAGCAGAATTATCAGATACCTAGATGAACACGATATGTTGGGGAAGAATCAACATTGCTTTTATAAAGGGAAATCATGCCTCACAAGGCGCTTAGAATTCTTTGTGGGTGTCAACCACGTGGACAAGGGTGATCCGATAGTCGATATAGTGTCCTTGGACTTTCATGAAACCTTTGACATGGTCCCTCACCAAAGGCTCTTAAGCAAAATAGGGATTCATGAGATAAAAGGGAAGGGCCTCTCTTGGATCAGTAACTGATTCAAAGATAGGATACAAAAGGTAGGAATAAATTGTCTGTTTTCACAGGGGAGAGAGCTAAATAGTGGCCCCCCCACCGGGGTCTGTACTGGGACCTGGGCAGTTCAACATATTCATAAATGATCTAGAAAAAAGGGTAAACCACAAGGTGGCAAAATTTGCGGTTGATGCCAAATTTCTCAAGATAGTTAAGTCCAAAGCTGACCGCAGAGAGTTAAAAAAGGATCTCACAGAACTGGCTGTCTGGGTGACAAAACGGCCGATGAAATTCAATGGTGATAAGTGCAAAGTAATGCACGTTGGAAAACATAATCTCAAATATATAGACACATAATGATGAGGTCTAAATTAACCGTTACCACTCAAAAATGAGACCTTAGCGTCACCGTGGATAGTTCCCTCAAAACATCTGCTCAGTGTGCCGTGGCAGTCAAAAAGGTAATAGAATGTTAGGAACCATTAGGAAAGGGACAGATAATAAGACAGAACATATCATAATGCCTCTATATAAATCCATGGTACGTCCACACCTGGAATTCTGGTTCTGGTGGCCCCATCTCCAAAAAAAAAAACCACCAAAAACCAAAGGGTAGAATTGGGAAAGGACAGAGAAGGGCAACAAAAATAATTAGAGGTATGGAACAGCTTCCATATGAGGAGAGATTAAAAAGACTGGGACGTTCAGTTTAGAAAAAAGATGACCAAAGGGGTGTCTATAAAATCATGAATGCTGTGGAGAAAGTGAATAGGGAAGGGTTAGTTACCCCTTCACATAACACAAGAACCGGGGGTCACCCAATGAAATGACTAGGCAGCAGGTTTAAAACAAACAAAAGGAAGCACTTTACACGGCGCACAGTCAACCTGTGGAACTCCTTGCCGGGGATCTTGTGAAGGCCACAAGGATAACTGGGTTCAAAACAGAACAAGATGAGTTCATAGAGGATAGGTCAGTCAATGGCTATTAGCCAAAGGTGGTCAGAGACGCAATCCCATGCTCCAGGAATCCCTAAACGTCCAACTGCCAGAAGCTGGGAGGGGACGACATGGGATGGCTCACTCGAAATTGCCTTGTTGCGTGGGTTCCTAAGGCTGATCCCTGTCAGACACCGTATACTGGACTAGATGGACCATCTATAAGTCAGGGCTTTGAGTCAGTTACATTTAGAATGCTTGATTCCTTCTGTTTTCCAGGCCCACCTGTTCCTCGTACACAGCAGGTGGTGCTGTTTCTCTGCAGACCTGTCTGAGCCGCCCCAGACGCAGGGTATGCACGGTGGCTCTCTGGGCAATGCAATTCCTGTTAGGCTTTTGGCTGCAAACTTTGTTTTCTGGCACAGTAAAAGGCCCCACCGTGCTTGTTCCTGGCTGGTAACTTTCACTTTCAGTAGTTGTGGCGTCCGTCAGCCTGTCTTGCTAGTGAGGGGATTCTGAGTCTAAACTGAATGGGGTTCCTCTGGAACAGCCTACTAAGTGGTAATGTAATGGTGCCCAGAATCTCCTTGGTGGCGCCTCTGGACTGCAGACTTGTGCTCTTACTAGGAGGTAGGAGAGCATTACTATCCATGTTCAAATATGGGGAAACTGAGGCACAGAAGTGCACTGACCTGCCCAAGGTCACCCGGTAGGTAGCACAGTCTAGAACACACATTGGCCTGCGTTCCATTTGAAGGGTATAAAGGTTAAAGTGAGGGGGGAGAGTGTTTTAAGGGGATGTCTCCAGGAGTAATGGGATACAAGCGGGCCCAGCATCAGGAAGCATTTGCTAATGGAAAGATCTCAGACTGAGGACTCGTCTCTCAGGGGAAGTAATGGAAGTGCCATTGCTCAGTTCATTTAAGATTGGGCATTATTCCCTACAGTATAATCCTGTCCCAGAGCTGGCCTAATAGGTCTCTTCGGTCTCTTGATTTCTGATTTGTGTCCAGCTAACCACACGGTGCCCCCAGCCCCCGACACACACACGTTCCCCAATCACTGAATCTGAGATACTCTTGAGGTTGAATCTAGAGGCCACTTAAAGGATAAGTGTATGTGGCACAGTAGTAAATGAGGCGCAATTTCTACACCAGCAGAGTCCTAGCAGGAAAACTAGCAGGTGGAGGGAAGATGAAGTGCATGGGATGGAGCTACTGTCTTACAGCCTCTTGTTGGCTGAACCTCCGGCTACAATCGATACAATCGACAGCCCTCCTCAGCATGCAAGTTACATGTGAACTCCATGTGGGGTGCCTCGTGCCACCACTGAGCAAGCCTCTGGATTTGGCCAAAATGAGACGGCTGTGGACTCTGCCCCTGGCTTCCCTTCCCATCTAGGCGTCCCTCCTTCCTCATTTGCAGAGATTGTGCCCTTACTGATATGTCAGGCAGTGATGCCTCCCCCGGCTGCTCCTATTTAAGCCCAATGCCATTGCACCTCTATCATGCCCCGTGGTCTGCAGGCAGCTTTGAGCACCCCCCTGCAGGTTTTAGGTCCACTGAGCCTTGCCCTCCATTGGATGCTCTCCTTCCGGTCCTGCCCGCTCTTCATGCCTGTACTTTCAGTATCGAATTTGATTTGGGTCAGTGCAGAAGTTCTCATTCTCATTTCCATCTTGCTCGTTACTTTTTCAGCTTAAAACGTTGCCCGCAGTAGCACTGAATTAAGCACCGAGGTTACAGCTGTAGGGCCCAGGCATGTTCTTGTTCCATCAAGGACAGGAATGCCATGGTAGCAGGTCACCTTCGTTTAGCAACTCACTTTGCCCTCTCCCCCTTAATTAGGGCTAGCGTGGTGTCTGCTGACTGCTGCCTCCAGTTATAACTTGACTTCTTTCCCTCCCCGACAGGGGGCCCAATGGCGTGTGGACTATGGAGGAGCGGGGATTGTCCCCCAAGTTTGACACGACCTTTGAGAACGCGAGGCCTTCCAAGACCCACATGGCGCTGCTGGAGCTGCAGAGAGTCGGCATCTTGAAGTTCCTGGTCAGCCAAAACGTGGATGGCCTGCATGTGCGTTCTGGATTCCCACGGTACGGCACCTCCCTTACCCATCTACCCGGCAGGGCCCTGTAACAGGCATCAGAGCCTGCCGCGTTGTTGCTTTTTATCGAGTGCAGCTTTGCAGGATTTTGTGCGCGTGTGGCTGCCGCACAAATCCCTGCTAATGCTTGTAACGAAATAGGTATTAACGCTTCCGTGCGCCCCTGAGATGACAGCAATGCCTCGGCCCGAACCCCTTCAGCTTTAGAAGCAACATGGCTTCTTAATCATGTTTGTACTAAAACAGCTGTTAGCCCCACTGCTGTAGTGAGTGTGTGGTTGGGCTAACAGCTGTTTTAGTACAAACGTGCTCTTGTGGTAGTACCATGGACCAAGCTAAACCCAATTCTTCCTGTGTTGCTATTTCTAAAGGGGGGGGAGAAGTTTGTTTAAGGGCAATGACCCATATAGTTCCAGGACTACTTCCCAAAGCTGTGCTGGAACTCAATACAAATGGATTTGAATGCCCTCCAAGATCTAGCACCCCCTCTGTTAAAGGGCAGACGTTGGCTTATATAAAGCAGCCGGTATCGATTGCCATGGCAAGCATCATGATTGACTGTGTCTGTAAGGACTGAATTTGTGGAAAGGTTACATCAGTCCACTCTGCCATCGCCTTCCTCTTGTGGGCTTGTAGGAGCTGTCATCTTAGCCGGCTAGTTCTACTCTGTGTGTGTCAGTAGGACCCTTTCATGTGAAAATGGGAAAACTTCCATTTGGTCACAAGCTGATCTAAATTGTACTAATATTTACAGAGCGCTGTTAGTGTGCAAGGGGCTGTATGGAATTACATTGTGTCTGTAGGGAGGTGTCTTGGGGTAGAAAGTCTGTTCAGCTGATGGCTCCGTGGCCTGCGTTACAAGAGCCGAATTTGTGTGCTCATGGGAACAAAGTGCAACCACCCCATAGAGGCAGGTGCGGCCCGTCAAGGCTACAGATCCCAGCATGTGGTGGTCTGGATGGAACACTGCATGCTGGGATTTGTAGTCTCTGTGGGCTGCATCTCTGTTCAAAAGGAGGATAACTGAGGGCTGCGTCGTAACATTCCTTAGACCGCATATTGGCTACCATACCTCTTAGGTTGCCATGTCTGTGCTTCTGATTAGAGCAAGGTCAGCTTCCCTTTACTAGTACGGTGCTGACACAGAGAACGTGATGCTTGTGACAAGTGCTGGATTGTTTGTCTTGGGGACTGAAGTGCCCTCTTGCAGCTCAGATCCAGCAACCTTCCCCCAGGCCATCCTGTCCATGCACCTCAGTGCTAATCTAGAGGGACTAATTGGAGACAGGGGAATTTGGTCTCTGTAGCCTATTCAGGCCTTGGCTTCTTTATGAAAACTGCCAACGAGGATGCAGTTTGTGGCCTTTTGTTGGCACCTGGACCTGGACTAAGGACATCGAGCTCATTTCAAAGGTTAACTTGGCTGTCTTAACCCATTCACTGCTCTGTGCAAGCACAGCTGCTCATGTGGTTCCTCTCCAAGTCGTGCATTTTGCAGGCGTTTTTGTTTTAGGTAAAATGGGTTTTGTCAGATAAGGTTAATAAACTCCATCCCTGCTCCATCTCTTCAGACCCAGTCAGGCACCAGTAAAGGTTTTCTCACTGAAGTGCCTTTAAATGATGCTTTGCCGCATAGATCTGTAACACTTTCGAAAGGGCACAAGGGGGAGATGGTCCTGGGTTTCAGGTTAATCTTCGTTTTAGCAGCGCTGTGGTTTACTTGATTTGTTTGCGTCTCTTCCTGCATCCTCGTTATAATAAAGTCCAAAACGGCACGGCATTGTGCCCCCAGCTGCGAGCTGTGCACTTGATTGACGCATGGATGCAGGCTCTCCAATCCCCATGTGTCTGGCGGTAGAGACCGAACTGCACTTAGTCAGGTAAAGACAGCTTCAAAGACGTCCTCAAAGGAACCTGCCTTTCCATTAGCTCAGTCTGGAAAAGGCAGCTTCTTCCTTCGACAGAAACTTTAATCTACAATAAAAATGCCCCAGACAGAACATTTCTAGCACTTCAAACAAATGGGTTATTTGCCGTGTGTGCTGGAGTGCTTGAATCAGGCTGGTAGATGAGAATGCAAATTTAATTCAAGAAAGAAAATATAAAGGAAGGGGTGAGGAGGGTGTGTGAATGGGAACTTGCTTCCTTAGAGAAGGCGCATGTTACAAACAGCATGACATGGTGTTAGCTAAGGAGCAAATCTAGTAGCTGTCCGGCTCGAGGAGATATTTGTTTGTGTTCTCATCCCATGAGATAGCTCAGAGCTTAATTTGTTTTCTTAGCAATACAAACGGCCCTTTGACAAAGTCAGACGGGAGTGATTAGAAAAAACACTGTTCTCTATTAATCTGATGCATTTTCTTTTGAATGTGGGGGAGCCATCTTCACACCTCAGGAACGTTCTAATGAGAGCTGTGACCATGGGCTGTCCCAGGGGTTCTCAAACTTCATTGCACCGCAACCCCCTTCTGAGAACAAAAATTACTACACGACCCCTGCCCCAGGCAGAGGGGGCCAAAGCCCGAGGACTTCAGCCCCAGGCAGGCAGCCTGTAACCTGAGCCCCACCACCCAGGACTGAAGCCCTCGGGCTTCAACTTCAGCCGTGGGACTCGGGCTTCACCAAGTCTAACACTGGCTCTGGTGACCCCATTAAAATGGGGTCATGACCCACAGTTTGAGAACCACTGGGCTGTCCCATTTGGTCCCTCTGGTCGCTCTCTTTTTTTATTTGTTTTTTTTATTTCTGTGGCCTGGTGTGTACACACACTTGCAGCAGTTAAATTGAAGGTGTGGGGTTTTTTGGGAACTGGCTTCATTTAACTGGTGCAGTTTCTGTGGGTGGGCGAGGCCTGCGTGTCTCTCTTAAGTACTGATACGAAAACGTGGTTGAAAGAAGTTTCTTTTTGTATGAGAAATACTAGACTCTCATTTCAATCTATGAATGAAAAGTTTAACAGGTCTAAAATGGTAACAAGGACGTGATTGAAACAATAGGAGAGCAACCGAACTGCCTAAAAAGGCCCAGAGCAGAAGGGGAAAACATTAAACCGCTGGTTATTGAGGGGTGGGTGATGGTAACTGTCTTTGCATGTTAGGGGAATGTGTGAACCTGTGAAATGTTAGGACTTGGTTTGCTAGAATCTAGATTACATGGACACAACCAGCGATGTGGTCCTGTATAAAGCTAGTTGGCTCAACCTATTTTTAGGCTTCAGTATTGAATTTGGAAGGTGGCAGTTTCTCCTCCTAGCTAAAGTAAATGTCAAAGCTACTGATCAATATGGCAAATGCTCACTAATTGCCAAATATCAATGTGTGAACTTCTGACCAAAAATGGGTAGATTGAAGGAAGTGGTAGAAAACGATTCTGTCTAACTGACAATATTCACGCTGCCTAGCGTTGATCAGCAGAAAGCATCCACGCTCATCTTGGAGTGCAGGAAATCTGTTTGTTTTTCCTTCAAGATCAAAGGTTATTGAATGAAATTTTGCTCATTGAAGCGGAAAAGCAAAATGTTGAGTTTGAGCCTGCACGTGAGATGCTTTTCTTGTCCCAGTGCTGGGCTTTCCATCGGTTTCATTCAGGAGCAATCTCTGTTCATCGTCACCAGAAATGGCAAGGATCAAACAGTAGCTATGCCGTGAAAACAACTGAAAGGCAAAGACTTAACTTGACAAGGGTTGCAGCCTTCTCTTAGTCTAATTTCACCATGTAGCAAAAACCGAGCAATTTGAAGAAAGTATTGAAGCAGTTTGCCCTGGATATTCTTTTTCAGACAGACTTAAATGCCCAGGCCCACGGTTAGATATTGTAAACGAAGAAACGAGAAAAATTACAGGAAGAAGCACAAGAATTAACATTGCCATTTAATTCAGGATGGTTTAATATGAGAAATGACCTAAACGTAGCTAGATGCATCCATATGTTCTACTTAATATTCCTGCCTTTCATATGGGAACCACTCCTCCTCCTCCTCAAAAGAATATTGTTTCCAAGTTGCTGAAGATCCTATCCAAGAATACAGAGAAAAGTATGACAGAGGCCTTTGCCTTTGACCAGACAATGATAATTAAGTGGGGGAAAAGGTGATATCTCTGGAGCAGTCATCCTAAACTACTACTCATATGGGCGTGGAAGGTTGTAACAGCTTGACTATAGAAACTAGGAGTCAGTCAACCCCTGTTTTCTGGGATCTCTAAGTGGAAGAAGAGTAGGCCCTTAAAGAAACAATAGCCTGGGTTTTCCCCAAGTATTAACTATTCCTCTGGGACCATCCTCCTCTCTCCCATCTCCTGCACTTCGTCCACTCTAAAAATCCCAGGAACCTTAAAGGGACACATCACAAAACAGGTGTTGACTAACCTCCTTGTCCCTGCTACCCTTAAGGGGATTGTCCCCCTGTTACAAGCTCATGTAAACCTCACTAAGACCCTGATTCAGCAAAGCACTTAAGTCAATGTGACTTAAGCATACACATAAGTGCTTTGTTGAACCGGAGCCTAACTGCGTACGTTGTGCTGGCAGAAGAATTATTGAAATTCTGCAGTCAGCCTTGTGGTTGCTGTCCCCAGCTTCCAGCGGCTGTCTGCCGAACTCAGGGAGGCTCTGTCTTCACATCTGCATCCAGCGAGCAGCTGTTGAAAGTTGTACTGAGCACAAGGGGAACTTTGATCAAAACAAATCATGCACTTTCCACAACAAAGGACTTTACAAAGAGGCACTGATCTTACAGAAGCACTTGAAGGTGGTTTCCGAGGTACTTGACAGATCAGGTTGACGCTACCGTCGCAGTCTCCATGCAAATCTCTTGATGTCATTAACACCAAAGAAGTGGAACCCCGCAAGGACAAAATAGTAATAATTTTTTAAAAATCCCATCTCCCCTCCGGAGCCTCCTGCATGTCACGAAACAGCTGATCAGGAGGTGTAGGGAGGGAGAGGGAGGTGCTGATTGTGGACGGGAGGTGCTAGGAGCAGGGTGGGGGAGCTGAGGGGGGGCCTGCTGACATTGGTAAATTCTGGCTCCTTCTCAGGCTCAGGTTGCCCCCCCCCCTTGTGTATACAATCTGAAACTCCTCCTCCCTTCTCCTCTAGGATTTCACAGTGAAAGTTGTACCTCTGGTGTGGGGTGCGATGCTGTGCCACAGGTTGTTACATCGAAATGGTGGCAGTGTAATCATGGAAACCAGTTCAGTTCCAGACGTTGTCTTTTATTTGATTTTTTGAAGGCCTGCTTTTAGCATTAGTCAGGTATGTCTTGGTGCATTTGGCTTGGTTTGGGTGAAACTTCATCCTGGGCTAGGTGCTGAAAGAGCAAGCAGGTGGGTAAAGGTGCATCCTCTGTGTCGGAGGCCGCGTACCCAAGGGCAGGAGGCCTAACTTGTTAGATGCGGGATGGTCTTGTGCAGTGGCTCCCTGTCGTCACTGGTTCGTGTGCCACCTTCTCAAAAACCTGGGAAGTGAATGGCTGGAATGTCGAGCCCGGGTAATACGAGTGGTACGTGTCCCACGGCTTGGGAGCCCCCAAGTGGATAGGACACTGCACTGGAAGGCAGGAAACCAGGGTTGTGTTACTGGCTCTGCTAGTTACTTACTGTGATCTTGGGGAAGTCGCGTCCCCTCTCATCGCCTGTTTCCCCCTCTCATCCTTTGTCTTGTCTATTTGGATGGTAAATGTTTGGGGCAGGGGCTCTCTCACTAGATGCATGCACAGAGCACCCCGATTTTGGTTGGGGCTGCTATTAGTTGTATTACGGTAGCTGCTAGCGTGGGAACTCTGTTGTCGTGTTTAACTTACAGAATTGTTGGCTTTTCCTCTGAGCCTACTTAGATTGTGAGCTCCTCAGGGCCAGGACAGTCTCTCTCTGTTCCGTTTGTACATCACCTAGCACAGTGCGGGCCTGATCTAGGACTGGGGCTCCTACACGCTACCACAATACAAAAACATACATAAAAAGACCCATTATTCTTTATTAGGCATTAATACACTAACAAAGGGAATCCCATCAGCTGCGTTGGATTAGGCTTGGGGGTTTTTGGTTTTGGGGAGCTGTGGGAAACTGGCAGCAATGCCGAGGGTGCCAGTAGGAGATGGCTCACCTTTAGGGTGACTCAACCTATGGCGATGCCATCACAGAAACCTTTGGGCCCCGTGGCCCGATCCCTGCCAGCATCGAGTGTTTCATCCAGAACAACCCCTTTCGTCCGAGTTAGACATTGTCAAAACCTTAACTAGAGACCAGGTGGGCCTGATGCAGCCACAACAGCTGTAAATAAAAGTCTCTTGAGCAGCCTGAGTCACCAAGGGGCAGCGTTGCCTCCGGGTTTCTGTTAATCTTTGCTGTTTCTTCTGCAGGGACAAGCTGGCCGAGCTGCACGGGAACATGTTTGTGGAGGAATGTGTGAAATGCGGCAAGTACGTCATCCCTGCCGGTCAAGACACACTCGTTTGTAAAAAGGCAGCGTGAGTGAATCTCTCCACTGCCGTGCTGCTGAGAGGCATTGTGCCCCTTGGGTGTGTCTTTGGGGTACAGATGGTCGCTGCAGTTCTGGATTCCGTTATGTAACTGTTTGTTCTAGCGTGAGTCAAGTTTGATCACCGCATGAGCCTCTGGCAGATAAGCCCACGATGCAGAGAGCTTAGAACATGCGATATGAGCAAATCTGTTCCATACAAATCCTGAATAAACACTTAAATCTTGTCACTAAGTGTGAGAACGTTAACTCGTGCCCCCATAGAAGATCCTCACAGCTCCTGTAATCTGTTCATCATATTGGTCATGCCCAGTTTAAATATCAGTGGTCTCTCCACGTGGCGAGGTCTTGTACATGTTTGCCAAATAAGAGGTCACAGCAGTCTGGATTTTGCCTTTTGATTCTAGGAAGTATAAATCCTAAATTCTGAAGTTATTGCTCTGAACTCCTGGAGAGGGAGATTGCCACGGGTAGAACTATGGTGTAGGGACAAATTGATCCCTGATGTAACTGTTCACTTCACTAGTTACACTGGGGATGGATTTGGCCAAAATGTTCGTCTCCAGCTTCTCTTAGCACCAAAGGGGCATGATTCTCAGTATATTTATGCCTGTATATTTTGGGGCAGTATATTTATGCCTGTATCTGTAATTTTCACTCCATGCATCTGAAGAAGTGGGTTTTTTACCCACTAAAGCTTATGCCCAAATAAATCTGTTAGTCTTTAAGGTGCCACTGGACTCCTCATTGTTTTTATGATTCTCAGTGTGTTCTCTGCCTTTATATCTTCCTTCCCATTACTCAGTCGCATGGTCTAGAACAGGGATTGGCAACCTTTGGCACGCGGCCCATATGGGAAATCCGCTGGCGGGCCGGGACCATTTGTTTACCTGCAGTGTCCGCAGGTTTGGCAAATGGCGGCTCCCACTGGCTGCAGTTTGCCATTCCAGGGCAACGGGGGCTGCGAGAAGTGGCGGCAGGCACATCCCTCGGCTCATGCCGCTTGCCGGAGCCCCCATTGGCCTGGAACAGCGAACCGCAGCCAGTGGGAGCTGCGATCGGCCGAACCTGCGGATGCTGCAGGTAAACAAACCGTCCTGGCCTGCCAGTAGATTTCCCTGATGGGACGTGTGCCAAAGGTTGCCGATCCCTGGTCTAGAACCTGGCTGGTGCATTCTAGCATCTTTCTTATCTACACACTTGCTAATTGCTGTGAACAGACTCGTTTTTTGTCTCGCGCTCTGAATCGCCTCCTTTCTCATTGCATATGAAGGCAGTACGTGCGGGACGCCGTCGTGGGCAGCATGGGCCTCAAGCCGACAGGCAGGCTGTGCAGCGTCTCCAAAGCAAGAGGCCTTCGTGCCTGCCGGTACGTATCGTAACGACAGCCTCGGGGGAAGGGAAGGGCAGAGTTACGTCCTGCAGAAACATACCAATTGTGCAACTCCTGGACTCCGCCATTTCCTGGTTGGGTGTGGCTTCGGTTTTTACCACGTGGCGCAGTCCAAGCGTACCTGGAGGGCTCCTCTAAGGGCCAGCGGCTCACGTGTGTGTCTCTGTGTTAGGAGTGGGTGAGTTCCTACACTCCAGCCCCCTCGGGTCCGGTTCAGTCTGTTAAACTCTCTCCTGTGAAAAGCAGAGACCGTGCAGGAGATCTTCGAAGGTACAAATGGGAGCTTGGCACCCAATCATCTGTCAATGGGAGTTGGGTTCCTAGGTGCCCTCTGAAAATCTCCCCCTTCTGTTGCTCCCTGAATACTGGCTGCATGCGGGTCCATTGTGGCTGGAGTGCGCTGCCCTGTGTGATTGCTGTGTTGAGAGGGGCATTCTCTCTCCTGCAGCAGTGTGTTTGATTCCACTCTGCCTTGTTGCTGCCTGCATTAGTTATATTTAACAAGGAGCTTTGTTTTCAGTTGTTCAGCTTTAAGGGGGAGATTCTTTGCAAGGGGGTTTTTCATTGTAACCTGGGCTCATGGCTGGAAAGGCGGCTCTGTGAAATTGGCATCCGCAATCTGCTCTGTGTGCATTTCACATGCACTTGCTATCTTCAGTGACGCACTTCGTATTGCTGCTCATTCCTGTTAGCTGAACCTAGGTCTGGGCAAGAGAGAAAGGGCCCGATTCTCCCCGCCTCTGCACCCCCTAGGGTCATTTACACCAGTGCAAACTGGGTGTAGGATACCACCGTTTTGACTTAGCTCTTTGCACCAGTATGGACTGATTTAAGTGACTGCACATTGTCCAGAGCAACAGAAAGTCAGTCTCACAGACTCCATTCCAGCTCACCCATCATCACAGAATTGTTAACAGAGCTCCAGTTGCAGAGCCGCATTCTGACCTGTGGGCTTCACAGGTGTAACTGAGGGCAGAATCTGCCCCACAGAATCTTGGTTGCTGAACTCAGCCTGACTCTCAGATCCCCTGCTGAACTTGTGCAGGCAGGAGTCAGAAAGTCCATCTTTCACATGTCGCTAATTGGATATGGAAATCAAGAGCCAGTAAATATGAAATTGGCCCAGTGTTGTTTGATCAGTCTCTCCTCGGCAGCTCTGCAGTTGGGTCCCTGATTTTTCCCTTGTCTGAGAGCAAAGCTAACCCTGTTTCCTGTTGGATTTTTTTTTTCCCAGAGGAAAGTTAATAGACACCATTTTAGACTGGGAAGATTCTCTGCCTGATCGGGACCTCAGTCTAGCAGACGACGCCTGCAGGTATTGCTTTCCACAGCACTGTGGTTTAACACCTGGTACTTCAGTAAAACCACCCGATAACTGGTTCAGCATGAAAGCTGGTGCTCTGAGACCTCTCCAAGCTTCTTGCCATCTGCTGGGATGCATTAGGCTGTTCAGATACTTGGAATCTGACCTGCCTTTCTCAGTTCACTGCCCTTTAGTTCCAGGATTTTAACCCTGTCTAATCCTTAAGAATGATTGTAGCTGGCCAGAGTTAGAAATTGCAATGGAAGCGTGTTACTATTGGATTCCAGGGGTCAAAGAAGAATAAAGTGTATTGAGCGCATCCCCTACGCAGATCCTCTTTTCCTCTGCAGACAGAGATTGTACCTGGCCTGTCATCAAAAGGCTTTGCAGATAGCGGGGTAAATGCAACATTCAGAAACCAACAGCTTTTGTGAGTGAGGTGGTGGTTGGATGATCCCAGGTGCTTGTGGTATTCCCCAAGAGGGAAGGATATTTCCTGGGTCTCGTTCCGTATTATCGATCAAGCATCTTAAGAGGACGTAGCCATGTACATTAAGTGACTAGTGCCAGGTAAATAAGTCCCTGCCTCACAGATCTTACAGTACAAAGGGACAGTTCGCGTGAGGAAATGAAAGGACGTCTAATCGTTGCTGCTGGGGCTGGGTGGACAAGACTTTCCAAGGCCTGGTTCGTTGTTATTATTTATACTGGCGTAGTGACCAGGATCCCCTTGTGCTAGACCAGGGGTTCTCCAACTTTTGTGCTGGTGACCCCTTTCCCACAGAGAGCCTCTGAGTGCGACCCCCCTTATCAATTAAAAACACTTTTTTATGTGTTTAACACCATTCTAAAAGCTGGAGGCAAAGCGGGGTTTGGGGTGGAGGCTGACAGCTCGCGACCCCCCCATGTAATAACCTCACGCCGCCCAGTTGGAGAACCCCTGTGCTTGATGCTTTACAAACAGAGAAGCGAGAGAGTCCCTGCCCACAAGAGCTGCCAGTCTGAAGCAGAGTCTGTTGCGCATCATTTCCAATGGGGTTTTGTTCCCTGATTTCACAGGTTCCAATTCTGAACCTAAGCTGAGCTGCAGTTTCTTATGACACTTATGGCTCGTCAGAGGGGCAGTAAGACCTGGTGGGAGACTGGCCTTCTGTCTTCTTAGAGGAGGGGGTTCAGTCATTGAGACGGGCTCTGTTCCCTTCCAAGAGTTCTCGCTGGGTTTTTTTTCCCGCCTGCAGGAAAGCTGACCTGTCAGTCACTCTGGGGACCTCTCTTCAGATCAAACCCAGTGGCAATCTCCCCCTGCTCACTAAAAGGAAAGGAGGGAAGCTGGTCATAGTAAATCTGCAAGCAACGAAGCACGTGAGTTCAAATGCTTTGACTGGCGCCTTGAGCTCAGAGCTGCCCAGCTACAGTCCGACAGGCCTTGGTTTTATTCCAGCCGTAGCACCCAGCACTTGTGGGTGCTTGATTGACTCCTGTGAAAGTGGGTCAGTCCAGGAGCCAGGCCGCCCGCTTACAGTGCCGGCTAGAAGAAATCAACCTAGTTTAGTAAATAAACGTGCTGGGTCCCCATCGCTAAAGACCTTAGATCGTCGATTAAAAATAACCCTTCCGGTGGGATCAAAACCCCTCACGTATCCCCAGGTGAATTGGAATCCTGAGTGTTAATTAACCCCCCGTTAAGTCCTTGCTGTGAGACTATAGACTTTGACCAGTTTTATGTCTGTTCTGACCTCCCTCGAATACCCGAATCGTTAGAATCCTGTTACATAACCAAGGCAGTTTGTTTCTAAGACCCTCAAAGTGTATCAAGGTCAGAGGTGGGGGGGAAAAAACCATTCGGGTCATCTAGTCCCTGTCCCAGATAGTGCAGGAGTCTTCCCTACAGAACTCTTTCTGTAGTGATTCAAATGGTCTATTTCCACGTTTCCCACCTCAGAGCCCCCTCACCCAAATAGAGAGGCCCGTAGTGCTGCCGTTCACTTCCCTCCTGATCAGAGACATGAGGATGTTTGTGACAGCGGCCTGCCTGGAGACCACCATGTGTTAATGGGGTTACCCTGTGCTGTTGGGGCCCCCGCCCAGGCAGTGTCGCTTCTGGACCTTGTCACATCCTGGCCGAAAGGCTCTACATTTCTAGCTGTCTTGAGGGTGATTCTCACTGAGCACGTCCCAGGGGTGTATTTCTGAAATCCACACAGATACCTGTCTCTCAAACTCCAGGAGGAAGAATCCTGCCTCCTTCCACCGCCAGCTCACCCCTTATTTCTGCATCGCGATAACTGTAGGGACGGATTTGAAATCTCTCCCAGATGTGGCCTGGCCAGTGTGGAGCGGAGAGTTAATCCAAGGTGTGATGCAAATTGCTAGGAGTTGCAGGACCGTGCCCAATTCATGCGTGCGCACAGAGCCCTTAAAAACCAGAGCAAAATCATTGGGGTCAGATCTCCCTTGAGAGAGTCCTCAGATTGCTTGGTGTTTGGAATTCCCCTGAGGCTGGTCAGCTTTGTCCTCCGCCTGCCATAACGGGGAGAGAGCAGCCGCGTGTTAGGGGCCTGTGGCCCCCAGACTGCAGTTGGGGCGTCTCTAATAAAAGGAGGTCACCAGAAAGCTGTTGGGTGGTGATCCAGAGCTGGTGGCTCCAGAGCCGGGCTGGATTTTGGCCTGTGTTGTAGAGCTGACAGGCTCCTGCCCTCTGGATGCACCTGTAAGTGCTAAGGCTGGAGAGACGTCCGCTTCCTGAGCCTGTTTCCTGTCTCTTGGCCCTAGGACCGGCAAGCCGACCTGCGCATCCACGGCTACGTGGATGAAGTCATGACCAAGCTGATGAAGCAGCTTGGTCTGGAGATCCCTGAGTGGACGGGGCCGGCGGTGGTGGAGAGTTCTGAGCTTGTGAAGCCCGAACCAGCCCTAAAACTCGACCCAGACGCTCAGCGCCCAGCCAAGGAAGAGCCCTGCTCCCACCACAATGGCACGGCAGAGGGGGCTGACGGGCTATGCCCGGGGCTCGGCGCTGCACGCGAGGAGCACTGTGACGGTCTGAAACAGGAATGTCCTGGCTCAGGCCACAGTCCCGTAGCAGCCAAGAGAGTAAGAGTGGAGTCGCTGCTCACCTGACTTACACATCTTTGCTGTTGGTCGTTCGTCTTAGCAGCTAGCCGGGGCCGCGTTTCCTACTGTCCTTTTTATACCTTGAAATATCACACACACCCTTTTGTAAGTATTAAATATACTTCAGTGTTGAGTGTCTGTACAGCTGCATTGGCAGTCGCGGGAGGGCTGGTTTCCAGCTACCCAGCGGTGCTTCTGGAGTAGGGGTGAGTTGCTGCTGCTTCGTCCATCGTGAGGGCAGCTGGCTGCTGACCCACCCCCTGCCGTCTGGTGTGCGTTGCTTGGGGAAGGAATGCAGAATTCCCTCGGCTTCTCTGGCAGATCTGCCCTAAGGGCTACAAGCTCTGGCTTGTCGTGGGAGGCGCAGCAGGAGCTAATGGAGTCGTCCTTGAGCAGCGCTTAGCCAGGCGACGGCACCGGTGAGCTGACCCCCAAATCCTGCGCTGCTCCCGGCATGAGAAGCGCAGCCTTGCTGTAATCGGGAA
Source organism: Mauremys mutica (assembly GCF_020497125.1). Classification (NCBI taxonomy): domain Eukaryota; kingdom Metazoa; phylum Chordata; order Testudines; family Geoemydidae; genus Mauremys; species Mauremys mutica. The sequence goes on from NC_059095.1 coordinate 8,509,092, forward strand.
GCGGGCACGTGTCTGTGCACGTCCTGTGGGCCGTTCCCCCGAAGATCTCGCGGTTATGCGTGCGCACATCTTGCGGGCGGGGTGACGCTTATTTCCCGGTTTACAGGTGGGCAAACACAGATGCAGAGAAGTGTGGGTAACAGGTTTGAAGTCCCGTTGAAAGCCAGTGGGGCTCGGGCGCCGCTTTAGAAAAGGGGACACAGGCTTTTAAGTCAAGAGGCACTTTTTGAAAATGTTACCCTCTGAGACTTGCCATGGGCTCCTCCATGCCAGTGGCAGAGCCTGGCGTATCTCCCTGTTGTCCTTTCCCTACTAACCCTCCCTCCCTGCTGCGTGGCATTAAATCCAATCATTGACATCAGCAGGTCAGGTCAGATCAGATCAGGTCAATGGAAGAGCCTGACTTGCCTCCGTTTGTTTTGCTAAGTCTGCGTTCTCGCTGGCTAAGGCCCTCGCAGGTCCGCTCTGGGCCCCTGGGAACACTTGCAGTCTAGCTGCGTGTTACTCTGCAGGCCTTGCAGACTTACTGGCTGAGGTTCCTCGCAGCAAAAGGGCAGCTGCTGTCCAGCAGCAAGAGGGATTCAGCCGGACTCTGTTTGACATGGCTCTGTGTGATCGCTAATATGCGCCACAAGCAGGGACGTCTCTTCTTTGAGTACGGCCTGGTAGCGGGATTCGGTCACCAGAGCGCAATAGGGGCAGACGCCTTTGTTGACATAATGAGATGCAGCAATTGCCCTTTTAATGCAGCCTGGCCTCTGCTAAGGTAAACAGATGGTAATTGCAACTGGCTGATAAGCGACCTGGCAGAGATTTGCTTTGTGGTCATCGGCCTCCTCCTCCTTACATATGGTGTGATCGTTTTTCTGATCGACGGCAGGCTGTAGGGAAGGCAAGCTGTGTGGTCCCAGCTGACTCCATTCCCCTACTCAAGCCTGCCACTGGGGACTGGCTTACTCCATGGTAGCTGAGTTTACTTGCAACCATCTGTGGCTTAGTGGTAAAAGGTTGGGGGTGCAGGTGACTGGCTGAGGGTAAATTCTCAGTATTTATATTCCTGCCAGGTTTCCAGCGCAGGCTGTTCTGAGCCACGTGGCAGAGTCTGGGTTAGGATGCAGAAACTAGGAGCCAGTTTCCAGTCTCCGACTCCTGGTCGGAATTCGAAATGTCCGAGAACATGCTGTATCCACAACCTCCAATACATCCCAATGACTAAACCACAGCAGGGGTTACTGTAGGAGTTGCTGTATAAAAATACAACTTGACAAAGACTGTATGTGTTGGACCAGACGTACACTTCAGTCCCTGGCTATTGTCACTTAAAGATCTCGTGGTACTTGGTGTAAGAGTTGGCGTTAACTCCTGTGACCTGACGCTCCTCTCTGGTAGTTATTCTGCCTTCCCCATTTCTCTCCTGCCGTTTCTACTGGGTGTTCTATTCTTCACTTCCTATCCTAAGCTGCCGGGGGCGTTACTGTGCTCTGTTAAACCGCTGCTGGGCTCCACCCCAGAGGTGGCTGCAGTTCAGCAATCCCTACACTTGCACAGCCCTTTCCTTCCTACCAGGGATGACGTGACCCTACAGGGAAGTTTGTAAAGCAATTGGAGATCCTCTGAGATGCAAATTGTTAGCTACAGCAAGGAAGCTGGCCATACGCCCACAGCTAGACAGGGATGGCTGGGGGACAGGACTCCTCCGAGTCTGGTGTGCAATCTGCATGTGGCCCCACAGTATTGAAACGCAGCTCGCGGTCCCCCCTTGGCCTTGCAGCAGCAGGCAGGGCTGTAGCGGAACAGCTGTCGTCCTGGTGCCCTCAGTCCATCTGTAATTGCTATTAAGGGAGTTACACTGAATGTTGGGCTCATTTCTTTTAATATTCTGTAAATATACATGCAAACTAGGTGCAGTTCTTGGGCCGGTGGGGGCCGGGAGTGGAGCCGCACCTGGCTGTGATCCCGGCGCCCAGCTGCAGCTCCGCTCCCACCCCCCCACCCCCGGCCTCTCCCGGGCCGTGGCTCCAGCCTCGCTCCCAGCCCAACACTGCCCCCCCCGCTGCAGCCCTCTTAATCCTGTCCACACCTCCTCCCCCTGGAGCAGCAGCCCTGCTCCCAGCCCCAGCTGTGGGGTGGAGAGGGGGCCCGGAAGGATAAGGAGGGGCATGACCACTGCCTTAGCTCTTTCTTCTGCTCACCAGATGAGTCGGGGGCTTCAGGCCCTCCTCCCACAAAGGCTCCCCCCAAATTCTTTGGTCCTTTTCCTGCACAGAAAGAGATGTTTCGAAGATAGACCCTGCCATTTTCATTAGCAGGTGGCCTGTGTACGAAACCTTCTCTGGCATGTGTCCATCAAACCGCCCCTTGAGGTCTTGCCAGGTTCCGGGAAATCCAGTTAAATTCCACGGTTCTCTGATTTTGGCTGCTCTTTGCGCTGACTGAGGTTGGGCTGTGGATTCCATCCTTCCTGGAGGTGATCTCGGGGGCGGGGGCCTCGTGCGTTATTCATCTTTCCCAGCGTGACATCTGAGAGCACTTAGCTGAAGAGGGTTGGTAAAATTTAACAAGGTGTCTAAAGGCAAATTGACCTTGTGCCCATGCCGTCTCCTTGGTGTGGAGATTGCGTTGCTGACAGCGCTGGGGGATTATCCCGAGGGTGCAGAATTCTCTCAAAATGAGCGTTACGGTGACATGTGGAATATTGACGTATTCCACGGGGGCTCCTGCTTGTCTTACTGTGTCAGCATCTTGTTCCTTGGCTGTTAAGCAGAACCGATGGAGGATGGCCCCGTTCCCAGAGCTTGCATATCATCATCTGGAATATCATTTATGATTTATCTCAGCGGGAGCGATCCAGAGGGTGGAATAGAAACATGAGCTGTTTAAGCAACAAGCTGCGAACTTGAGCAGGGCTCACTGCTATTATTATTACTTATTTGGATTACAGGAGCATCTGGGAGGCCTGGCCAGGGTTGGAACGCCACTGTGCTAGGGGCTGTACAAACAGAGTGAGACAGTCCCTGCCCCCAAAGAGCTGACAGTCTAAATGGACACGGTGGGAGGGGAAACTGAGTCACAGAGAGGGAAAGGGAATTACCCAAGGTCACCCACCAGGTCAGTGGCAGCGCTGGAAGTAGAAGGCGAGTCTCCTACATCCCAGTCCAGTGCCCCACCTGCTAGGCATGGGGCTCTCAACTTTTCCAGACTATGGTCCCCCTTTCAGGAGTCTGAGCGCGTACCCCAAGTTTCACTCACTTCAAAATCACTTGCTCACAAAATCAGACATCACAATACACAAGTGTCACAGCGCACTGTTACTGAAAAATTGCTGGCTTTCTCATGGTTACCATACAATAAAATAAATCAATTGGAATATAAATATTGTACTTATGTTTCAGTGTATAGTATATAGAGCAGTATAAAGTCATTGTCGTAGGACATTTTAGTCTGTACTGCCTTCGCTAGTGCTTTTTATGTAGCCTGTTGTAAACTAGGCAAATACCTAGATGAGCTGATGGACCCCCTGGAAGAGTGCTGAGTACCCCGAGGGGTACATGTATCCCTGGTTGAGAATCACTGTATTAAACTACACTGCAGGCAGTGTGTCCATTTCCATCAGAGCATTCCTGTTCTTCAGGCCTCCAGTTTAATAGATTCAACAGGCGTCGCTGATCAATAGCTTAAAAATATCTCCTGAAATCTTGATTTTATTAGAGAGACAGGGGGGGAAGAAACCAGGTGGTTGGAGCAATGCCAGAGTTGCACATAAGGTATTAATCCGGGGAAGGTGATCGCAGCTCTGCTGGCTCTTCGGGTTTCTGTTTCTATGGACGGTTCTTGCCATCTCCGATTGCAAGGTTCCTCCCTCGGGACGCTGGGCTTTGGTGCGGATTTCAGTCCTGCTGCGGTTTAGGCTGCCTGTCCAGGCAGGCAAAGGAAGCAGCCATGTGCTTTACTTTCCTGTTCCTGGAGTGGAAGTATGGTCCAGTGGTTAGGGCATTGCCTTGAGACTTGTGTTCAGGAGCCTGCTCTTCCAGAGACTTCCTCTGGGACCTTGGGCGAGTCATTTTATTTTTCTTTGCCTCAGTTCCCCTCCCCCAGTCCATTGTGGATTACAGCCCTGCCCTACCCTGCAGGTGGAAGGGGAAACTGAGGCACGGAGGGGGGGAGTGAATCACCCACAGGGGTGTTGGGATGGATAAATACATTATGGATCGTGAAGCGCTCGTACTGTGGGAACGGGGACCAAATAAGTACCTAAAATACCTAGAATGGAACAAACACTCCCATTGCTGGGAATTGTAGCTACTCCTCTGGATTGTCTAGCAGCAGGGGCTGTGTCTGGAATTCGCTCCCAAGAGTCTAACCAGTGCTCTTGGATGTGCATCAGATCCAGTGCTCTGAGCAAGACTTGGCCAGATCCCTAAGGTGCGTCGAACACCCAGTGGTGCAGCCCAAGTACCATGAATCTGTTTTCTTCTCCTATCAGTCTGGGACTGTAGGAGCAGGTTGGTGTCCCTGGAACAGCTGAGAAAGAGTTGAGCCAGCTTAGACCACTGCCGTCCCTAGGGGCTGAGGAAGGAGTGAAGGAAGCCTTCTGCTCCGTGGAGGAGCCGTGTGAAGAACAGGAGAGGGCTATGTGGGTAGAAGCCTCGTTACAGATGCATCCCCATCCGCTGCTACTGGGTTTGGTGGGGAGGTCAGGCAGGCAGGGGAGAAGTGGCTCCATGCAGCCTGAAAATGGATTGAGCTCTGCACATCAGGTGGCAAACGGCGTGAAGATCAATGTCTGGGCACTCGCTGTGTGTCTGCGCTTAGCAGGACATAGTGTTGTCCTGCGAGGCAAAAACTCGAAGAAGATGATGCAGCTAAACCCGAGCCTGGTGCAACGGGAGGAAACCACACGGGTGCGCGGTTTCCAGGTGGAATTACTTGTGAAAGGTTGGACCTGCGCTCCTCCAGCCATCTAGCATGGACTGGGTCATTGCAAGCTTCCCATCCGCACTCAGCCGATGGATCCTTCCCCTAGAACGGGAGGGGTCACCTAGTCCTCGTGGCCCACTCACGATTTAGTCTCTGCCAATGGGGGAGGCTCTACCTGTGCCTGTCCTACTGCAAGTACGTGCCCTCTTCCAAAGGCAGCAGCTGGCCAAGGCCTGGCCGGTGTTGGCCTGTGATCTGTTGAGTCAGATGCTGAAGGCTCCATGTCCCCTCCTCGACCCCCAGTCATCCAGCCCCCCCCCCCGTTCTCAATAGCCACGTAGTTTAGGGGGAGAGACAGTATGGCCCAGGGGGTTCTACTTCCAGTTCTGCTTCGGACCCACTGAGTGACATCAGCCCCCCCGTCTGTGTCTTCCTCCACCGCCCCATAGCTGTCTGGTCCATTTAGACTGTGAACTGTCTGGGGTAGGAGCTGTCTCTCACTGCTTGTTCAAGGCCTGGCACATGGGGGCCCTGATCTCCTGGGGTCTTCAGGAGATGGAGGGCTTCCAGATCCTGGCCATTCCCAGGCAGGGCCCAGCGCTTTGCTAGGTAAGAGCTTGGCAGTGATATTGTTGCTGGGGCCATTACACGTCTCCCTCTCTGCACCTCGGCTGGCGTCACCCCGCTCTGTAATTGTCTCGGATTGCAGGGAAGGGTGGAATTAGCTTTTGCTGGCTCCTGATTGAACAGAGAGCGGAGCCGCCAGCCGAACAATCCCACCGACGATGCACGAGAGGGAGCAGGCAGTTGTCTCACGAAGTGGAGCAGTTACCACCTGCAGCCCACACAGGGCAGGGCAGGGCAGGGCAGGCTGGTCACCTAAGAGGGGGGCATTTCGCAGGATTGATTTCCCCGAGGGTCGTTTTCTCATTTACACTGAGGGGCATTTATACGTCTGTCCCCGTGAAGGGGCCTCGGACTGGGGGAAGTGACATAAGAACGGCCAGACTGGGTCAGCCCGAAGGCGCATCCAGCCCAGTGTCCCGTCTTCTGACTGTGGCCAATGCCAGGTGCCCCAGAGGGACTGAACAGAACCGGGAATCACCCAGTGATCCAGCCCCTCTCGCCCGTTCCCGGCTTCTGGCAAATGCTCGCGCATTGTCTGTCGTGGAAATGAGAATCCGATCCTGACGTTTTTGTCAACATTTGCAAACTTCCTGCTGTACCGACAGGGCTTCTGCATTTCTTGCATACGATTGTGTTTATCCCTCTGCTCATCTCTGCTTGCTTCCTCCGGCGGCTCAGCCGCAAACAGCTAACGCAACGGAGGGGACTCCTAACCCCTGAACGGTGCGAAATCCCAGGTTCCTGACTGTGGCTCTGTCCAATTAGCAAAGGTGCACCGAGAAAGCAGGGTGCTATGGCACATGTACAAGCTGGGATTGGCCTTTGGAGCTGACTTTCCCCATCAACCCGACTCCGGGATCTGGTCACTAGCAGGACATGCTACACCACCACCCCCCTTTGCCACGGCGTTTCCACCAGCGCCGGCAAACTATACAGACCTCTCTGTTCCCCTGGCAGAGACGCTTCTCCGGAGGAGGAGGTGTGAGCAGAAGCCTTCCCTGGAGTCCTCTAGTGCAAGCACCCTGTGGATCTCCTTCACCTGGGAGAGGAATTTCAATAGTGCAGTGCTGGACGCTATGGGAAGCCCTGAGCCGGGGAGCTGTTTGTCCCCACAGATTTCCACTGAAGTGGGACATGCCAGCCCCGGCCCAGAGAGAAAACGTTTGCCCCCCTGCACGGCAGGTGAAGAGCAACGAGGCTTTTTTTGGTGGGGGGGTTTCATGCTGCCCTGGTTTCCCCGCCCTCCAGCTGCTTTCTGAGCATTACAGGGGCCTCGTTCCGGTTCGTTGGCCGAAGCAATCTTAGCGCGGGGCTCTGCTGGCTGGGCTTGTCTCTTAAGCCAACGTTTTCCTAAGTGGCCAGCGATCTGGGGTCTCTAGGATTAAGTGGTGGGCTCGGGGGAAAGCAATTAGAGCCGCTCTGCGGGAGAGCAGCTGCCATGGGGCCAGGCACTTGGGAGAAAGCGAGGAGCCCTCTCCCATTGATCACCCCCCCTCCGGCCCCTTCGCCTGGGCACCATCCACCAAACACTGGATCCGAGGGGGAGGGACGGTTTGATTAATACTGAGCACTAAGTAAACAAAGAGGGGACATCCCCCCAGCAAAGGTAGAGCAGTGTTTGTCACTGATAGCGTCCATCAAACTGAAATCGCAGGCAACTTCCCCTGAGACCGTGTCATCTCCTGGAGGGATTAGCTCTGTCATTTCCCTGTGGGCTCTCTCTCTTCACCCCCCACCCCATCCCCCATTGGTGCGTGCATCAGGCCAGCAGCCAGAGAGCCCCACAATGATACTGTTATCCCTTTTGACCCAAGCGATTGGCCAAAGTTATGGGCCTTGCAGGTTTTCTGCTAGTGATGGAGTCAGGTAAATGTCTTGTTTCCCTGAGCGCACATGGAACCAAGTAGCAGGAGGGAGTTTCTTTGCTTGCAGCTCCAAGCCTCTTTCAGCCAGCCCTCTGCCCAAAAAGCGCTCTCTAGGCTTTTCCCAAGGGTCGTGCCTTCCTTGCTGCTGCCTTCACTGGGTCTGTTTCTCTCCCAGGCACCCTCCCTTCACCAAACACACCCCACGAGGCCCTTCTGCCCATGTGGTTCTAATTCCGGAGCCTGTGTTGTGGTTTGAGGCCCCCATTGTCGCCTACTTTTGGCCCAAATGAAGGGTGGTGGCGACACTCCCTCGTTCCAATGAGGTTTAGCCCAACCTAGCCCAACATTGGACCCCCTTTTGCAATGGATTTGAGCAGGAGGCAGGGGTGCTGTGTAAGGCCCCTGCTGCAGCAGCTGGGACAGGGTGCACGCCGTGGGCTGAGTCTGCTAGTTCTCTAGTTTTGAAGCAGGCTGAGGTTCTCCACCACTAGAGGCAGCAACACCCGTGTCTCCTCCAGGAAGGGACTTCGACCAGGAGTCCGCTATTAACTAACCTCATAGGAAGAGGCAAGAGCAGGGGCTTCCAGATCCTTGGCATTCCCAGGGGAGGCCCAGCCCTTTGCTGGGTATTACTGTTCTTGCTGGGGCCATGATATATTGCTGTTGCTGGGGTCTATTCAACAGCTGCTGTGCCCACCTCAGGAGCGGCTGCATTGCAGTGGTGAACAGTGACCTCACCCCCATGGTTTGCAAAGCCCTGTGGGGATCCTTTGGAAACCCCACTGCCCGAGCCTTTCCCTGCTGCCTTCCCCTTGCCAGAGCCTTTCACGGCCGTGCGTAGTGTGACAGACCCAGGCCGGTTGGGAACAGCAGAGTAGTAGACGGGAGATATACTGGCCACTGGCTAAGCCGTTTTCTGTTCCCTGAGTGACCAGAGCGGGGCCTGCGCCAGGCTAATGAGAACACCTGACTCCAATGAACCTGCTAAGAGTCAGGTGAGGCAGTTAAGCACCTGACTCTAACGAAGGCCCCTCCGATGCTATAAAAGGGCTCATGCCAGTCAGGCTAGAGGAGAGTGTGTGAGCAGGGAGGTGGGTGGAACTAGGAGCAAGAGGCGTGCAAGGAGCTGAGAGTGAGGAGGCACTGCTGGAGGACTGAGGAGTACAAGTGTTATCAGACATCAGGAGGCAGGTCCGGTGGTGAGGATAAAGAAAGTGTTGGGAGGAGGCCATGGGGGAGTAGCCCAGGGAGGTGTAGCTGTCGCACAGCTGTCCCAGGAGGCGCTATAGACAGCTGCAGTCCACAGGGCCCTGGGCTGGAACCCGGAGTAGAGGGCGGGCCCGGGTTCCCCCCAAACCTCCCAACTCCGGATCGGACACAGGAGGAATTGACCTGGACTGTGGCTTCTACCAGAGGGGCAGGTCTCTGGGCTGTTTCCCGACCCACAGGGTGAATCTGTGAGGCCAGCAAATCCACCAATAAGCACAGGACCCGCCAAGGTAGAGGAGGAACTTTGTCACAGCAGGTACACGCCGGAGTATGGCTGCAGCCTGCCCTTCACTGCAAGGTAGCTACACCTACCCTGCCGGCTGCTGCCAGTGTAGATAAGGCCTCGTCGCAGGGTTGTTCTCTCTCCCGCTCTGTCTCATGCAACATCAAAGCAGCCCTGTTTGGTTGGCGTGTTTTCTGCCATGGTCTCCTGGCGCTGCTTCTTCCCTTTGATCTCTGCTCCCTTTGCAGAGCTGAATGGAGAAGATGGTGATTTCAAAATAACTCTCCGGGCTGCGCATTGCTGCCTACGCCAGACAAGGCATCTGGGCTTGTCTGTTTGTTTATGTGCCTGGAATAGCTTTACAAGGTCCCTGTCTGACCTGCATGCGGGTCCCGGGGAGGGCGACTGTAGGATCCCACACCAGTGAAGGTCACTGCAGCGCACCCAGCTGACTCAGCCAGTTCTGCCCATACCGTGTGTGTGTCCTGAGGAGGCAGTGTGGTCCAGTGGCTAGGGCACAGGACTGGCAGTCAAGGACTCCTGGGTTCTGTTCCTGGCTAGACCTGCCGTGGGAACTTGGGTGAATTGTTTCCCCCTCTGCAAAACGGGGATAATGACTCTGACCTGCTTCGTAGGTGGAGTCGTAAAGGCTTAATCAACGAATGTCAGTAAAGTGCTTTGAGATCCTCAGATGCAAGGTGCAAATTATTACGGGTATGGGTGGGCTAAGCTGGAGGTGATGGGTGAGGGGTAACTGGGGGTAAAGACACTTGAGTCTTGACTGTCTGGGGGGCTGATTCCTCCCCGCCGTGCACCTGTGCGTGCCCATTAATGACAACTCAAGGCGTGTGGCGGTGGGGAGTCAGCAGAGGGGTGAGCCTCATGGCCTCACTCATCACTGAGTCACAGCAGCCTTATGTACCCGTGGGATGCCACAGAACCGGAGTCACACCAGGACATCTCCGGCGTGAACCAAGCACACTGCTGAGGCGAGAAGTCAGTGTAAGTTACGCAGCTCAGACTCCCTTAGATCCGCCTTTGAATTTGGCCCGATGGTGGCTCTCTTCCTCGCTCGCAGTGGGGAATTCTGATCTCAGTGATCCCGGTGAACCCCATTGATTGCCAGGAAGTGACTCCGGCTTGACACTGAGATCAGAACCCCGGGCCAGTGGCTGATGCTTCCCCAGGGCCAGGACACTGGCTGCTTTCTGCACAGTTGTGTTCTGGGTGTGTGGCTGGTTCGGGGTGGGGGCCGGTTCCCCCCCCCCCCGCTCCCTACCTCTGTAAATCCGCTTTGCTTAAGACCATTGAGAAATCTATAGGGGAATGAATTGATTTTTAGTTCAGAAACGTTGATAAAAATGGGGGTTTCTTAAGCAAGGAGACAAAAAAAATCCCAATTGAATTTAAAAATCTATTGTCTGATTTAGGGCCCAATCCTACAGCCGCTCAGCACCTTGGCCCTGCCCAGGAAAAACTTCCTCTCTGTAAAAGCCGTCGGGCAATGGACCAGGCGGCCGAGGGGGGTTGTGGAAGCTCCTTTGCTGGAGGTTTTCAAAAGGAGGCTGGAGCCATGTGTCTCGGACCCAGCAAGTCCTGCGTCTGGGCAGGGGGTTGGACTGGCAGACCCTTGCGGTCCCAGCTGACCCTGCGGTGCTAGGACCCAGCATTGCACTTACGCCTGTGTTGAACTTGAAGCACCTCTCCAGCCCTCTCAGGCAGGAGCGCCAGGCACGGGCTGGAAGGGAAGCTCCTACTTCAGCCCTTTGCTAGACTGGGACCAGAGTGCTCAGCTCGTCTGCAGGATCGAGCATTTAGGGCTCGACCCCCAGGCAGGGCCCGTCTGCCCCCAACCCACCCCCACCAGCTGCACTCAACACCTGGCAGAATTAGGCCCTTAAACTTGCCAGTGACAGCAAAGCGAAGGGTCTGGTTCTCCTCCCAGTGGGTACAAGCCCAGCGCTGCGCCCGATTTACACCTCAGGGACCCAGACCAGAGCCAGGCTCTGAGAGATTGAGGCCGCAGCATGGTCCTTGACCTCTTCTTCATCCTTCCCAGCCCACTCCTTAGGCCCTCCCCTTACGGCAGCTACTGCCCGGGGCGGAGAGTTCTGACCCCTGGAGCAAAGGAGACCGCAAATCAATCACTTTAATCTCCAGCTTAGAATTTCCCGGCTCCCGAGCTGCAGGGAAGTGTCACGTTCAAGGCGGTTTGGCCGCTCGCGGATGCTGTTTATTAGTCTCGCTTAAGCCACCCAGGGCTTTGATGGTGTTTTCCCAGCTGCCCGCAGCAGCCCTTGGAACCGAGCAGAGCAAAGCTGCGTGGGTAGATACCCATCAGCTCCATTTGTGGCCACAGCAAAAGGGAGGCGAGGGAGCTGTTTCTGCAGCCGGGCGTTCGCATGGGGATCGCATCAAAGGGTGACACACACCGTTCACAGGTGGGATCAGAGATGAGCAATAAAATACTTAATTAGAATCAGGGCTCTGACATTTGGGTTTTACATTTATCCGAAAGGTTGCAGCTCCCCTGATCCACCAGCAGCCGAGGGCTTCTGCTGTCAAAGCCGCTTGGGATTTCTGTTGCGTGGCTTCATTAATTCACAGACGCCAGCCTCTCCTGGACACCTGCCCTCCCGCACGAGCGCCTGTCGGCTTCCAGTTATTGATAAGGGAGCTGGACTGCACGGCAGAGCCGCCAGCATCTCAGGGCTTGCCGTGCTCGACACGGTATGTCTGATGAGATAAAAGGGGATGGAGTGGAGTCTGAGACACCCCACAGGGCTTAGCAACAGCAATTCAGCCTTACCCACGCACTGGGTCAGTCTCCTTATCCCCCTTTATGCGGAGGGGAAACTGAGGCACAGAGAGGGGCCAGGACTTGCCCCAGGCCACCCAGTGAGACCGTGGTAGAGTCAGGAACAGAGTCAAGCTCTCCTGACCCCCTGTCCTGTGCGTTCACTGCTGGACCCTGCTGCTGTCACCGTTCTCGTTACCAACCCTGGGTCAGATTCTCAGCTGGTGCAAACCGCTGGAACTCATTGGTGGAGCTCCGGCAAATTACACCCGCTAAAGATCTGGGTCCAGGCTTTTCTTGGGGGTTACGCCAAGGGCCTAAGAGATGGATTTTCAAAACCTCACGGCTTTCACTTAGGCACCTAGATAAAATGGTCGGATTTCCAAAGGCAGAAATGTTGACTCTGTCTAGGCTGTAATGTGACATAGCCGGGGACCCAACGCTCAGCTTCGCCAGCGCAGCTCCACTGACAGGAGCATGGGGACAACGGTCTCACATCAGATGCATGGGTCCTCCTCAGGCTGCTTGGTGTGCATAAGGCAGATTGGAGCAAGAGACTGAGACAGCTCCTTCACCCTCCGAGAAGCCGGGAGGAGGTAGAACATCCAGGCCCCTGGCAGGCCAGGGAGCAGAGATCTGGGTGAAGCTCCTGAAACTCCATTGAAACCCCCTGGCCTGGATTCAGCCCATTGTGCTGAATGGGGTCACAGAGAGCGATCAGCGGGGGTGGGGAAGGGTTCCCAGGGGCAGGTTATCCCACATCTGGGTTTTCTTGCCACTTCCTCTGAAGCATCTGGTGTTGGTCATGGCCCTCAGGTCAGATCAGTCAAGCCAGGCTGACGTTCTTGTGACCGGGCACGCAGTGTTTGCAACAGGGCGTCACCCCATGCTGCCGCTGGCTGGAGACGTGGCAGCGTCATGGCGTAAAACAGCGTGATGCAAGTGTGGCCGAGCCCAGAACGCCAGGAGATTATTGAGTGAGGGCTTTAGAATAATAAACGTTGGGTTCTTTTTATTTCCCTTCTGGCGTTCGAGCCGTTTGGGTACCCTGGCGTCACGTGGTCAAGCTTTTCTCTGCAACCATAAGGGCTTGAAACTTACTTTCCCTCTGGAAGCTGAAATTCTCCTGCCATCGCATCATTCCAGCAGCTGGGGCTTTAAGGAAAACACTAGTGAGTGTGATGAAATCACAAATCAACTGTGCTGCAATGATTTTTGTGGCTCATAGGGGCTCCTCCCAAGGACCCCAGCTGCGCCTCTGACCCAATTCATCTCACTGCTAGGGGTGTAAGAGACTCCTAGGAGTGTATAACATGGTGCATAGAACGTGGGAAGAGTCCATATTAGTTGTATACATTTCTCTGCGGGTTTGGTGGGTATTGCATTGCTGGCTAATCCTGTAGTAACCCAGGCCAGGGGCTGTAGACAGAAGGAGCAGACCAATACTTCCAATAGCTAACCCAGGGGTAGGCAACCCATGGCATGCGTGCCGAAGGCGGCACACGAGCTGATTTTCAGTGGCGCTCACCCTGCCCAGCTCCTGGCCACCGGTCCGGGGGGCTCTGCATTTTAATCTAATTTTAAATGAAGCTTCTTAAACATTTAAAAACCCTTATTTACTCTACATACAACAATAGTTTAGTTCTATATTACAGACTTATAGAAAGAGACCTTTCAAATGTATGACTGGGACGCGAAACCTTAAATCAGAGTGACTAAATGAAGACTTGGCACAGCACTTCTGAAAGGTTGCCGACCCCTGAGCTAACCACTCACCAGTAATTAAGGACAAAGCAGAGAGCCTAGTGCTTTGAAGTTGAACCTGACCCCCCCGCCCCCTTCCCCTGCTCCAGTTTGGAGCAGGTTCAGTGTCTCGGGAAGATCAAGGAACTTTGAATTGGATCGAGGACACCCTGGGAACTCAGTCCCACACTGACTAAGGAAGAGGCTGGCTGAGCCTCAGGCTCAGGGTGGCTGGGCCAAGTGGAACCCGTGTAAGTAGGCAAGGAGAGACCAGGAATGAGGGAGATAAGATGCATTTGGGGTCTTGTTATTTTAGCGCTTTTCTCACGGCCTGTGATGTTCCTATGGCTGGAGAAGCCCAGCTCTGCTTGGAACAAGCTGTCCCCTGTCGCTGCGGTTAGCAGCTGTTTAGAGCAGCCGAGGGTGCTGTACCCTGGTGGGCTGGTCAAATGTGGCCTGTCCGGTGGGGGGTTCCACTCAGAGAGGAGGCCAGTCACCTGGGACGAAGCGCCCGTGGACAGAGAGATCCCAGGGGCAGCTCACCCTGACCCATAACACACGCTGCTCATGGCGTTTGGAAGAAGCAAAGACTTAGGCCATTCCCAAGGGGCTGGCACTGCCTGGCCTCCATTGCCTGCTTGGGCAGGAGTTCGAGCCTCTTTTCGTTCATGCCAGTGAGGGGCCTTTTACACAACTGCCTTTCCTGCCTACCCGATTACAGGACAGCCGGTCCCAGGCGTCCCTACAGCCCAAAGCCAGCCCCCCAGAACAGCCAGAAGGGGCATTTTGGTCTGTTGCCCCGGTCGTCTAATTCACACACTTGCAATTACGCCTGTCTTGAAACGGGCAATCAAGGCTCCATCCTCCCCTGCCCCGCTGTGTTTGTGATTGCGGAGCCAGGGCTTGAGACATCCCCCCAGCGTTCAGCCCCCGGGGACCGATCGAAGAGCCAGGTTTCAACTCCCCGCTCCCCCACTGCCTTAAGCCTGAGAAAAGGGGCTTAGGGGGGCTCGTGGGACCAGGACTTGTCTTCTCCGCCAGGCAGTTTGCAGGATCAGTGTGTGCGTGTGCATCCTCTCTCACACACACTGGCTTGTTTCCATTCCCTGACACACACACCCCTCGCAGCCAAGCAGCCGTCTAGGAGCAGGAGTGCCGAGACCCCCGGCCTCTTTAATGACTTTACCGTTCGACTTTCACACGCCGCTTGGGTTTTGTCGCCATTGAAACACTTGCACAGATCCCCCCCCGCAATGGCACATCGTCTTCTTGGCCCCCAGAACCGCCACCTCCCAAAGCAATTGTGTCCCGATCCGGAGCAGGGATGGCGGGGTTCCCGGCTCCAGCTCTGCTCCGGGGAGCTGCCCCGGCCTCGTTCCCCCAGGCAGGGGAGAACCGGACGGGAGCAGCCGTCGCCAAAGCACAAATTCATGTCCAGAGGATCAGTCTGTCTTGGGTTCCTCGCCTCAGCTGGGAGTTTCCCAAGGCTTCTTGGGGCGCTGTCCGCAGTGCTGAAATCCTTCCTCGCTTGGGGCATCGAAGCAAGACTTCAAAGGGAGAACAGTACAGAGGCGTCCCCCTTCGCCCCCAAACACCCTGCCTTAGAAACTCTCCTCCTTACCCTATAAGTCTGTGACTTTCAGTGAACCAAAGGGGATTGAGACACCCAGTTCTCATTCATTTGAATGGGAATCGGGAGTCCAGAGCCCTTAGACAGCTTGGAAAATCTCCCCCTAGAGCTGATCTCCAGGGATTTTGTCCCCTAAACACTTGGATCCCACATAAATTTTAAAGACTGACTAGATTCCCACCCCGCTCCCCCTTTTGTGTCATTATTTGTATTCCAGGGTCACCCAAAGACTCCAGTCAGCTCCCCATAGTGCAGGGAGCTGAATGAACAGATGCTACTGCCCCAAATGTATCTGGATAGCACCTAGTGACCCCCATTGAGATTGTAGCCCCTTTGCGCTAGGCGCTGTACATACACAAAGCAGGAGACAGTCCCTGCCCCGGACATCTAAACAGGCAAGACAGACAAAAGGTGGGAGGGGAGACGGAGGCCCAGAGTCAGGGAGAGACCCCAGTTGTCCTGGGTCCTAATCTGGTGCCTCAGCCATGACACCTCTAAATTGAGATGAGCAGCGCCTGACCCGCGGCACAGAGGCTCGGGCAGTTCCCTCTCTGTCAGCAGGCCTGAGCCTGCCTGGGGTGGGCTTTGCTGGCCCGTTTGCTGAAGGAAGGGGTTACCTTGAGCACGAGTCCCTTCAGCGCCTCTCGGAACTCCCTTCTCACCAGGCAGTACAGGACGGGGTTGAGGCAGCTGTTGGTGTGAGCCAGGCACACGGTGACGGGGAAGATGTACGCCTGGGTGTTGTAGAAGGCTTCGGTGAAGGGCACCAGGTTGAATTTGATGAAGATGCCCCAGGCCGTCAGGGCTTGGTTGGGCAGCCAGCAGATGAAGAAGGAGAGCACCACGATGGTGACCGATCTGGTGACCCGGGACCTGGAGCTCACCCTCCTCCTGCTCAGGAACCGGAGGAGGAGGAGGTAGCAGGCCGAGATGATGGCCAAGGGGATGAGGAAGCCCAGCAGGACCTTCTGGCTCTGGTACAAGCCCAGCAGGAACTGGGGGTCGAGGTCTTTCAGCTCCGGGAACTTGACCAGGCAGAGCTCATCCCCGGAGACCCTGTGGGTGGTGGAGAAGATGGCGTGCGGCAAGGTGGCTAAGGCGGCACAGAGCCAGATGATGGCACTGGCCACCTTGGCCCGGCGCCTGGAGGAGGAGGAGCCCCGGTTGGGCTTCAGGGAGGACACCACGGAGCAGTAGCGGGCCACGCTCATGGCCGTGAGGAAGAAGACGCTGGCGAACATATTCATGGCCGAGACCGAGGAGATCAGCTTGCACATGAGCTTGCCGAAGGGCCAGCTGAAATCCAGGGCCGTGTCCGCCGCCCAGAAGGGCAGGGTCAGGACAAACTGGAAGTCGGTCACGGCCAGGTTGAGCACGAAGAAAGTCACGCTGGACATTCTCCGCCGGCGCCTGGAGCCCAAGAGGACGAGGACCAGCAGGTTGCCGAGCACCCCCAGGGCGCAGACGGTGGAGTAGACAATCGCCAGCGCGATCCGGGTGGCTTGGCTGCCGTCGGAAGGCAGGAAGGGGACGGGGTCCACCAGGCTGCGATTGGAGATGGTCCCGTTGCCTCCTGCCGGGAGTTTCTCCTCCGGGCTGCAGCAGTTGTGCTCAGACATGCTGGTGCTGGCGCCTCGCCTCCCCTTTCAAACCCAGGGCGTGCGCCGGGCGCTGCTGTTCGCTGCTTCCACCCCGTTTCTGAGCCGATCTCTCGGCACCACTCGGTTTTGATCCGCCCGCAGAGAGCCCCCTCCCTGCCACGCATGGCAAGAGCGGGGGAGCCGCAAAACGGCTGCCTGCTCCCCCCAGCCGACTCGTCCCTCTCCTGCACCGCCGCACGCGCTCCCTGGGCAGGGGAACAGCAGGGGAGGACGGTGCGGCATCGCCGTGTGAGCAGGAGCGATATTAAGGTGACTGTTACCAATGTGCCCCCGTGGGACGATCACCGTATTTCTTCCTGGCACTACAGCAGCGCCCAGACCCCTCCGCGACTCGGCATCAGCGTCTCACTGTGTTCGACGCCGTCAAACGACACGCCTTGCTCGAAACGGGGGAAACTGAGGCACGGAGCTGCCGGGTGACCTTGGGCAAAGGGCTTCCCCTCCCGCCTTTGTCTATTTAGACCCTGAGCTCCTTGGAGCGGGGACAGTCTCTCACTGGGTGTCTGGGCAGCATCCGGTGCCCCAGGGTCCATACCACCTCTGGGTGCTACTGGAATATACCTGCTAATAATCTGACTAGCTGTGGTAGGTACCTGGCCCCCCATCACCACCGTACCTGAGCTCCTCCCCCTCGTCAATGCTGTTACCCCCATTGTGCAGCGGGGGCACTGGGAGATTAGGGGACGCACCCAAGGACACAAAGGGCAGCTGTGGCAAAGCAGGGCTTGAACTTGTGTCTCCTGAGCTCTAGGCTAGCTCAGCCCTAACCCCTGGCTCGTCTCACGCAGGACGACAGCAAGGTGGCCAACAGAGGGTGGGGTGGGGGACGAGAGAGGCCACGCAGCCCTGTGTCTTTTACTCCGCTGATAGGGGTTTGCCAGCGCCTCAGACACGCGTCCACTGTTAGTTGTCGTTTGTATTGTCATAGCCCCTGTCAGGGCCCAGGCCTCTGTTGCGCTAGGCGCTGTACAACCGCAGGACAAAGAGGTGGTCCCTACAGTCTAAGTAAGAGAGGCCTTCCATTCCCGCTCCGGCTTTGACCTGTTCCCGTTCCCGTATCCCAAAGCTAGTGGCGGGGACCTGCACCACGGATCATTGCAACGCAGCCCCCTCTGGTGTGAAACGTTGGCAGCTGATTACCAGAGTACAGCACATTTACACAGCCGCGTATGACAGGCGGGTCCCGCTTCGCACCCACTCTGCGCTGGGGATCAGCCAAGGTGCAGGGCAGCGGAGAATCTGGCCCGGTGCTTCTTTACTGTTCCTTCCACGCGCACTCAGCTGGTTCCTGATTTACAGCAGCGAGGGAAGAATCTGCCCCTGCAGTTTGATCAGCCGGTGTCGTCTTCAAACAACCCCTTGGACGCGAGCCCTGGGGGAGGCATTTCAGTTCTCCAAGCTGGATTTCCAGGGTGGGGGCAGATCTTCATTTCCAGCGTTCCCCGGGGGCGGCATTCGGAGTCAAAATGGGACACAGGGATCTGGCAAGGCTTTTGGAGCCAATTTAATCCTCTGCACAAACGCGCCATCTCCAGAGGAGAGACCCACTTAGCAGATAACCACCGCTCTCCCCGCACGTTAGATCCTCTGCCTGTCAGATTGAAAACGGCAGTCAATTTCCCCCCTTGCCCTCCTCATTTCACCTGCCGGCTTCCAGCCCGGAGAGGCGGACTGCTGCCGAGTTCATCTTAAATTACACCTTTGTCGAAAGCACTTTCCATGAGCACGGGGCGCATGTCGCTAGCAGAGCGGTGACCAGAGCGGGCCCCCAGCCGCTCCCCTGGGTTTGATTCCTAGCCAACATGACAGTGAACGGGGCTGTTTTAAGGTGATCAGGTGTTGTCCGTGACCACTGGAAGTTAATTGACTTAATCTGCAGCCAGGAGCGTTAGGGTGGATGTTAGGGAAAAGTTTCTAACTCTCAGGGGAGTGAAGCTCTGGAGCAGGTTCCCAAGGGAGGTGTGGAAGCCCTGGCACGGGAGGTTTTTAAGAACAGGTGGGACAGACCCCTGTCAGGGCTGGTCTAGGTTGACTTGGTCCTGCCTCAGCGCAGGGGGTTGGACTAGGTGACCTCAGGAGGTCCCTTTCGGTGCTACATTTCTATGCTTCGCTGAGCTATCCTGGCTGGGAGCGGGGGAGGCCAAGAAGCCTCGGGTGGATTCTCCCCATTCCTGGCAGGGAATAGGGAGAAGGGGGTGGGGAACAACCTGCCGGGGGCCTGTGGGGCAGACGGGGGCCAGCAGGGAGCTGCCAGTGGAGCTGAGACTGGGCTCTCAGCGCCCCACACTGCCCCTCTTAGGTCGGTGGAAGCGCTCCAGGTGAGGACGCTCCCCACCGACCCAAGGACATACACTGCCAGTAGTTACTGTGGTGGCTGTAAGTCAACCTAATGTAGCTCATGACCACTAATGTAGGTTGACTTAGGTTTGCAGTGTGGTCATGAGCTTTCTCTTCAAAGGCGGCTCCATCTCACCCCCCGCCCTGTTCCCCCTACCCCCACCCCGACATCTCTGGTCCCACTGGGCCGCACTCAGCCAGCTCGCTCCCTGCGACCGGAATACGAACGAACCCCCCCGGGCTTCCGCAGCTCAGAACAAAATCAATTACTTGCAAATTGGTGCTCACCCCCCCCTCCCCCCAATGGGATTGGCAGCCGCTTGTAAGCCTGGCAAAGCGTCCTTGGGCGAGGCTGTAATTTTCGTCCTCGAGCCCTTCTCATCCAGGGCAGTAATTACAGCGCTGGTGGCTGGTGCATTTTAATCAGCCTTTCCCCGACTCCGAGGCTGTGAGAAGTGACTATTGGCATTTTTGTACAAAGAGCCCTGGCTGGATGCGTCCGCTAGCCAGCGCCGTGCATTGCAAAGGGGGGGAGCTGCCGCTGGAGTGCTCCTTCCACACGGCGCCTCTGCATGAACGCCGTCCTGCCGTCCTCACTCGGGCAAAACTTCCCTTGCGCTCTAGGGGGGTCATGCCTGAATAAGAGCAGAGCAAAAGGACCTGACCCTGGGAGCTCCTCGTTATTATGGTGGTGCCAAGAGGCCCCCCCCAACCAAGCTCAGGGTCCCACTGCGCCAGGCGCTGTACAAGCACAGAAGAGGAGGCAGCCTTCCCCCAAAGAGCTGACAATCGCAACAGACCAAGAGGGAAAGTGACTCACCCAAGGTCAAACAGCAGCGCAGTAGCAGAGCAGGCACTAGCTCCCTGGTCTGCTGAGTCCCCATCCAGTGCTCTATCCTCCGGACCACGCTGCCTCACTGGGAGTTCCCGGAGCCTCCACACCTCTCCTTGACTCTGGGAGGCGCTGAGGGGGCTTGGGCCCATCCCTCTGCCGTCCCGTATGGCAGTGCTGGCTCTGAGTCAGCTGCTGTGCTCAGCCCCTGCTCCAGCCATTTCCTTTCGGGAAGCAGATTGATGCCTGGGGAAACTGAGGCTGAGGACGACAGCAAGGCAGGGCTGCGAACAAGCATAGCTGTTCTCTGGAGCGCAGGCCCCAGGGAGCTGCCAGCCCGGGAACGTGCTCACCCGGGGTACGGGAATCAGGCAGGAACCCTGCGTGTGGCTCAGGGACAGAGGCCTAGATCATCCTAACAGCCTCACGACCCTTTGAGGATCAGGGGCCAGATTGGGTGGAGCTCTGTTCTGCCTTCTTCCCTCCTGATCCAACTTCTCTCTGCCACGCCCGGCCCGGGACTGCCCTGCTCAACTTCTGCTGCGACGTCAAGGCCAAATCCCGAGGGTCCTTACTGGGTTTGCACTCTGGCACGTTCCCTTTGCCGGCAAGGGGAGTTTGCCCAAGCACGGGACTTCAGGATCTGCCCCTTGCCACACGCGGCCACTGAAATGCAGCCACTTCTGGGGTGGAGGGGCAAGCGGAAGCCAACTGGCTACCCCCTGGCGGGAGGTGGAGGGGAAGGTGGGCTAAGGACACCAGGGTAAATCCATAACCATGCCCAGCCCTGATTCCTGCCCACCAGTAATTTTCTCCCTCTCCTCTCCACGTTCTCCTGGCCTGTTTGCCCCACAGCCTAGCAGGGAGAACCAGCCTCACACTCCTCTCTCCATGCCAGTTAGGAGCTCAGGGTGACTGTGGCAAACTCCATCTATCTATCAGGCATCAAAGGGTAAAAGCTCCCCCCACCCCCGCCCCAGCCGTGGTATCTCACAGCCCCTCCTCGCACCTCGGCCCCCTGGGTTCTGCCCATGTTGTGGTCAGGACCTCGCCTGATGGAAGCTGAGTGCAGAGGAACAGGGCATTGGCCCAGCGAGGCTGAGGTCTGTCTCCAGCCAGGGCCCAGGCCTAGTGCTAGGAGGGAAGGGAAAGGCTCTTCCTGGTACAGTGGGCTCAAGGCTGCATGTAATGAAGGAGACGCTGCGCCCCGAAGCGTGTGGTTAGGTTACCTGGGGAGGGAGGGCGTCCAACGCCCAGAGCGATGGAGATGCTGCTACTTCCCGGCGTCGCTACCCGAAGGCTCCCCGAGCAGCGTGCGGCCTGCACAGGCAGAACTCCTGCCCCCTCTGCCGGAATGCGGCCACCTCTGGGCTGCCCCAGCCGCTCCTCCAGAGGGGGGCGGAGGTTCCCTTCTTGGCCGGCGGAGCGTGGCCATGGTCCAGTGTAGAATGGGACTGGGACGCCCGGCTTCGCCCCTTCGCAGCGGGACAAGTGGCAACACGGATACCTGGGCACCACATTTGTCCTCTGCTCATAATGTTCATCTTTGCCCTCCTGCAGACCCCTGGCCCCTTGACGTGCAGAGGGGCCTGCTTCTCTCTGCCAGCACACGTGCCCCCCAGGAGGACCTGATTAAAGAGCAAGGTGACAGCTGGGGCTAATCATGAGCGGAGGCCAGGTGTGAATGGGGAGGGGCCTTTACAAGGAACGGCAGGAGGGCTCTGGGGGAGGCTGAGGACAGCAAAGCAGCACAGGGGTAAGTCTGCTGCCCGTCCTGAGCCGGAGCGCCAGGGCCGGGAGGCAGGAGAGGGCCGAGGGCCTTAGACCAGCGGTGGGGTGACTCTGCCAGCCTTGGAAGCCAGGAAGATGCTTGGAAGGTCTCCTGTGGGGAAGGCCGGGGCGGCCGTGCTGCTGAAAGGGCAGGTGAGTCTGGACGGTGCGGAAGCTGCTGGAGCAGGGGTGTGCGGCGTGACGTGGGACTGTGTTTTGGGACTGCCCCAGACCAGGTGCACCGTGCGGGGAATAAATACAACACGAATTGGGCTTTCCAGGACACCGGGCCGTTTATGGGATAATCAGCTGGCTGCGGGTAGGGTCCTACTGGCCCCAAGAGAACTTGTGGTGGAGTCTCTAAGGGTGGGTCGACATGGCCATTAACAACAGAGGTGGGAGGGTTGCAGCCGCAGCCCAAGCAACTGCCCGAGCCAGCTGTCCCGGGCCAGCCGCTGGTGGCTGATTGCAGTGTAGACCCCTATAAGACCAAACCTAAGAGCCGTGGAGACTGAATCTTCTGGTGATCTCCTAGCCCGGCCCTGCCCTGGGGGGCAGAGGGGAGTCAGCCAGCAATGGGGGGGACTTGGACTGCTGCCCTCTAGGAACGAAGGGGATGTGCCTGCAGCGCCCCCTTCTGCCCCTGCCCCGACGCTCTGCTGAGCGGTGGTTGCATTTGTGACGCATGCACCTGCCCGGCCCGTGACCCTCCGCTGGGATTTGCAGCCAGGTCTCCAGCAAGGAAAGGCCGACGCCTCCTTATCCTCACTGTGCCCCCCCTGCCTCTGTACCTGCCCCCTCCTCCTTCAGTCCCACGGGGCTGCCACTCCCAAGGACCATGTGCCCTCAGCCCCCGCCGCCCAGGAAGTGCTACCAGGCCCCTGCTCCGTTGTTCAGCCAGCCACAACCCTATGCTCCTGGACACGTTTATCTGGCCCTGCCCGGGTATCCCTCCCCCAGCTGCTCGCCTCTCCCTGGCATTAGTCTTACCCCTTGCCCTGCCCCCCAGTTCTGTGCTAGCTCTCTCCTGCGGCTCCCCCATCCACGAGTGAGTGCCAAAGGGGGCAGCGTAAAGCCGTGCGGGCACTGGTGGTGCAGGAAGCCGGGCCAGGGTTTCCTCCTTGCTACAAGGGAATCTGCAGGAGGAGGGAGCCCCCTCCCCACGGTGCCCTGCCCGCCCCCGCACGGGGCTGATTTTCCGGAGCCTCTGCAGCTCCCATTGACTTGGGTGCTCAGCATGTCTGAAAATCTGGTCACAGGGAGAGGGCGGGGGAAGCGTCCTCGGGGTGGGGGTGGGGTGGAAAGCCACGGGCACTCGGGTGCTGGCCTTTGGCCATCCCAGCGTGGGCCAACCCCATACACCTTCCTGGTTCCACCCCGGCCAAACTCCACAGCTGTTTCTTCCAAAATAGTTTATTAGGAGACGAAAACTCAGGCTTAAAAAAAAAATCCCCCCCCCCCGCCCCAAACACAGAGAAACACCAAATATCCCAGCATCCCCTGCCAGGCCCCTCCTGGCCATGTGGGCCTCCCCTGGCGTGTGCCCCACTCTAGCCAGGGACACAGGCTGCCCGGGCGCCAGCTGGATTTCACAGGCCTCCCTCTGGGGAAGGGCTCTGAGGCCCCAGGCGGGGTCTGTCGCCTCCACCTCAGGGGTTCTCCCTATGCCTCCCTCCCAGGATATTAGCCTGGAGAACAGGGTCCCCGAGGGATGTGGGGGAGGCACCCAGGCAGGGCTCACACTGCCTTGCTTAGGGGGTTCAGTTCCAGCATCTTAGCACTGGCGTCCCGTCGATTGTCGGGGGCCCTGTGCACATGACCTCCGGCAGAGTCTCTCTCTCTCTCTCTCACACACGTACAGCTCCAGACGCTCCCCCGCTGCCTGGCGGCTAAGCCGGATCCCAGCATGGGGCCTGGTGCATCGCAGCCGTCAGGCGTGGTCAGTGCTGCTTCGCTGAACTCGGGAATGAGCTCCTGGCTCCTGAGGGGTTGTGCCCCCCCCGGCTGTGCCTGGCCATTTCAACTCCCCACCCCATCCCCTCCGTGCGCCCCAGGAGAGGCAGCGCTGGGATCAACGTCTCCAGTCCCAGAGGGGTGTCACCAAAAGGGGGGAAGGGGCAGTGAAGGAAGGGGAAATGTCAGACAATTTGCAGGGAAACCTCCCAGTCCATGGAATCCACAGGGGACCAGGCGGGAGCCCCGTGCTTAGGCAGCGACCGTGCCCCAACCCGAGGGGGGGGCGGGGGTGGAAGGCTGGATGGGGGCTGGAGAGTCTTGTTCCCCTGCAGCTCTGGCCTGGGTGAAACGGCAGCTGCCCAGGGGCCAGGCTCCCCTCCCCTGCGCATGCTGGAGCCTCCGAGGAGCCAGCTGCCCCCCGTCTTTTTACCCCCCTTCTCTCTCACTGGTTCACCACACGCACTCTGCCCCCCTGCCCCCGGGCAGGCCCCCAGGGCAGCAGTCCCATCAGTGCCCCCCCGCCCCGGCCGGGGTCCTGGCCAGCGGCGCCCGGCCCTCCCGCTCATGCCGTCGCTGGCCGGGCGTGGGGGACACGGCCGGGGGCGTTCACAGCTCCTCGGCCGGCTCCAGCCGCACCTGGCTGGGCTGGCTGGGCTCTGTCCAGGCCAGCGAGGCCGCGATGGGGCCATCGTGACTCAGCCCCTCCAAGTCCGAGTGTCCGTCCTGCGGCAGGGCCCCCGTCCCGTTGGCCTGTGGAGCCTCTGCCTGGGGCCTGGCGAGCACGTGGCTGCTGAGGAATTTGCGGAGGACGCTCTGGGCCTCGCCGGCGTACTCTGTCCACACGGGATTCTCCGGCTCCTGGGGGCTCTCGGCGGCATCCTTCCTCAGGGCATAGACCACGCGGGAGGAGGCATCGTTATGGAGAGACCTGGAGAACACTGCCACGGGGTGGCGGAGGGGGGACGATCAGTGGGGTGTCTCCCAGCGCCAGCCGCCCAGCACCAGGCCCCTCCCCCCGCCCTTCCCCCACAAGTTGTGAGAATCATTCTGCACCCGATCGTTCTTTACGGGGCACGGAAATTGCTCCACCCAGCACTACCAGGCAGCCACTTCTGGGGTGGAACTGGACAGCTGCGTAATAGCATATGGCAGTGCTGCCTCGGCATCGCATTCTCCTGGCGCTGAAATGCAGCCACCTCTGGGGTGGAACCGGACAGCGTAATTGCATATGGCAATGGTGCCCTGGGATCGCGTTCTCCCGGCACTGAAATGCAGCCACCTCTGGGGTGGAACTGGACAGCTGGGTAATAGCATATGGCAATGCTGCCTCGGGATCGTGTTCCCCCAGTGCCGAAATGCAGCCACCTCTGGGGTGGAACCAGACAGCTGCATAATAGTATACGGCAATGCTGCCTTGGCATCGTGTTCCCCCAGTGCTGAAATGCAGCCACTTCTGGGGTGGAACCGGACAGCGTAATAGCATATGGCAATGCTGCCTCGGGATCGTGTTCCCCCAGTGCTGAAATGCAGCCACCTCTGGGGTGGAACGCGGCAACTGCTTAACAGCTCACAGCAACCCCGCAGTGCTCTGCGGTCCCAGAAATGAAAAAGAACCAATGTCTAGTGAAAGCTCCATGAG
Organism: Mauremys mutica; assembly: GCF_020497125.1. Classification (NCBI taxonomy): domain Eukaryota; kingdom Metazoa; phylum Chordata; order Testudines; family Geoemydidae; genus Mauremys; species Mauremys mutica. Next base: position 8,534,358 of record NC_059095.1, read on the forward strand.
GCATTCAGGAAGGCAGGGCTACCCAGGTTGGCATTCTGACCACACAAAAAAAAAGTGCCAGGGGAATTTTTATTAAACCAAATTTTAATGTAAAGCCCTTGGGTTTTACTTTGATTGGGAAGACGGCACCTTCCCAGCCCAGCCCCTGAATGGCGGGGGTGGGGGTTTTGCTTTAGCCCTGCTTACCCCTCCACCGATGTTGTCTCACATCAGTATCCTCCTGGTGTTACATACTGAGAAACTGAGGCACGGACGTGGGGACAGTGCCTTGGTCACCCAGCGAGTCATGGCAGAGCTGGGCTTGAAAGCAGCTGTCCCGTTGCCCAGACCTTAACCACAACACTGTCCATTGCCAGTGGGTCTGGGCAGGACCCCTCAGCTCCCAGGGAGCAGCCGGCATGTTGCGGACCCCTGGACTCCCACTGCATTCTGCACATTACCAGCACGTACCTCTCACCGGCCCAAAGTCACCTTCCGGCTCCGCTTGATTGGGGGTGAAGGGGCTGATGGAGGGGAAGACGATCAGGGCGAAGGAGAGCAGCAGCACCTGCGAGCCGGAGGGAGAGAGACATCAGCTGGCCCCCCGGAGAGTCACGGTCTCCTGGCCCCCCTGCCTGTGGGTTGGGGGCGGGGGGGGCAAGAGCAGGGGAACTTGGGTACCAGCCAGAGGACCTACTTCAACTTCCCTAGAGACACTGGGAGCAGGTCATGTGTCTGTCTGTCTTCCATCCCCATTCATACCCTAATGTCTATCTGTCTGTCTGTCCGTCCATCCCCATCCTCAGTCTGACTATCCATCCATCTCCATCCATACCCCTCTGTCTGTCTGTCTGTCCATCCCCAGCCTCAGTCTGTCTATCCGTCTATCCATATCCCTCTGTCTGTCCATCCATCCATCCCCATTCATACCCCAATGTCTGTCTGTCTGTCCGTCCATCCATACCCCCAATGTCTGTCTGTCTTCCATCCCCATTCATACCCTAATGTCTATCTGTCTGTCTGTCCGTCCATCCCCATCCTCAGTCTGTCTATCCATCCATATCCATCCATACCCCTCTGTCTGTCTGTGTGTCCATCCATCCATCCCCATTCATACCCCAATGTCTGCCTGTCTGTCTGTCCATCCATCCCCATCCTCAGTCTGTCTATCCATCCATCTCCATCCATAGCCCTCTGTCTGTCTGTGTGTCCATCCATCCATCCCCATTCATACCCCAATGTCTGCCTGTCTGTCTGTCCATCCATCCCCATTCTCAGTCTGTCTATCCGTCCATCCATCCCCATTCATATCCCTCTGTCTGTCTGTCTGTCCATCCCCAGCCTCAGTCTGTCTATCCGTCTATCCATATCCCTCTATCTGTCCATCCATCCATCCCCATTCATACCCCAATGTCTGTCTGTCTGTCCGTCCATCCATACCCCCAATGTCTATCTGTCCATCTATCCCTATTCATACCCCTCTGTCTGTCCATCCATCCCCATTCATACCCCTCTGTCTGTCTCGCTCTCTTTCTATCCCCATTCATCCCACGTCTCTCTGACTCTCTATCAGCCCTGTACACTCTGTGGTGTTCGGCTGCCCGCCTGTCCATCTGCCCTTCCTTGCCTGTGCCTCTTCCCGTGGTATCAGAGCGCCATCCTGTGGTCAGCAGCAGTGTGTGGGGGGCAAAGCTCCACGGAGCCGGACCATGCCAGAGCCCATCCCCAGCACAGAGGCAATGGCAGAGCCGGGGGTGCTGCCTGTGCAGCCCCCAGCTGCTGCTGCGCCATACCCCACCCCCCAGAGGAATAGGGGTCTCATGGCTACATGGAGGCAGCGGGGGGAAGGGAGATGGAGGGGGCCCAGGAAGTCTTGCCCTGCAGAGCCTCCCCCCCACTCCCCTTGCCCAGGCCCAGCCCCCCTTGGGGGCATCAGCAGAGAGATCTCCACGCACCGCGATGCAGGTCCCCGTCTGGGCGGCTTTGTTAGTCGACTGCACCACGAGGGTCTGGAGTTTCCTCAGTTGCTCCAGGAGGGACCTGGACGCAGAAAAGACCCGGTCAGAGGCAGGCACGGAATGGGGGGCACTGCCCCCCCCCGTGGGGCCCCTGGGGCAGACCCATCCCTCGGGGCAGTTAGAACCAGAGAGCGGCGTGGACAGGCACCAGGGGGCGGCAGGGCCGAAGTGGGTGACCTGTGCCAAGTGCAGGGAGCCAGCCTGCCCTGATGGCCGAGGTGGGAGCTTGCAGGGCCATCTCCAGGGGGGATCTGGGCAGCTTTCACTTCCGGGGGGCTGGGGGAGGCATCCCCTGGGCTCTCTTTGCAGCCGGATCGCCCGGCTATTCAGGTTAAGGGGGAGACAGCCAGTGCCCCCCCCCATCCCTCCCCGCAGCAGGGAGCTGGGACTCACGAGTTCTGCTTCTCCAGGTGCAGCACTTTTCTTTGCAGTTCCTGGTTCTGCGTCGTGCAGGCCGACATCCTGGGGGGAGAACCGGGGGGAGGTGTGAGCCGGGGGGCGGGGGCAGAGATAGGAACTGGGGTGGGGGGCAGAGACGGCTCCGTGGGGCAGGGCTGGGTGGGAACTAGGTAGAGACATGAAGCAGGTTCCCGTCTCTCTCGAGAGAGGCCCCGAGCCTGCACCGCCCACGTCCCAGCCCAGGGGCATTCTGCCCCCGTGGCCCAGCGGTAAATGACTGCACGAGGTGCAGGGCACCGGGGAGCGGGGCCCAGAGCCAGCCGGCTCCAGCCTGAGGCAGGCAGCTCCTGCTCGGCTGTGTGGAGAGAGGGGCCGGGCGGCTGGGGTCTCACCGGCTCTCCAGCCCGTCGATATATTCCTTCTTCTTCTTCCGGCTTTCCTGAGCCGACTGCTTATTGCGGATCTTCCTACGGATCTTCTTCAGCACCCGCTCCTCGTACTGCCGGAGAGAAGGGCAGAGCCTGGACCGTGGCGCTGGGGGTGGGACTCCCTGACGGGGGTCCTTCCTAGCCCACAGCCCATCACCCTGTGGCCCTGGAGAATTGATACTACTGTGCACCTCTCACTGCGGGGGCTGGAATGCTCTGCAGGGAGCAGTTACCTGAGCCGCCCCCCACCAAGATGGGAAACTGAGGCACCGAGAGGGGAGGGCACCTGCTCAAGGCCCCCAGTGGATAGGACCCAGGAGTTCTGACACTAACCAAACTCCCTCGGCTGAGATGGCCCAGCGGGGAGCACAGGTTCCGGGGACGGCGAACAAGCCGGCCCCACCGCTCTCCCTCCCCTAGCCCCACAGGGCTGATTTCTCCTGTGTGAACAACCCGCTTCCCCCCAGGGCCTAGGCATCCACTCAGACCTGTCCTACAAGCCACCCCCGTGGCCCATCCACTGTCCCTCGCCCCCACCCAGGCTCCGCCGCTGGGGTCCAGTTCAACCCTGGGGGGAGCGAGTACCACCACACCCCTGGAGCCGGTGGCACGGCCGTGGCCTACACCAGGCCTAGATTTGGTCCAGGAGCCAACAGCAGGCCAGAACCTACGGCTGCGTCCACAATGAGCCCAGCAGGGACCCCTGTTCCATGGGCCCTCCAGGGCCCCGACCCCCTCCACGCCTACCCCGCTGGCTCTCCATGCACTGGAAGGATAAGGCTCAGCTGTAAAGGTGACCCCAGGGGATCCCGTCCCTTGGCCTCTCCTTACCTTGGTGAGGGGCAGCTGGGTGGGCAGCGTGACCCCCTCCTTGGCCAGCAGCTTCTTCTCGTCCTCTGTCAGCACCAGCTCCTGGCAGTGCCCGTGACTTTGTCTCAGCAGCGCTGGGGTCATCAGCTGCTGCTGCTGCTGCGTCAATGGCACCAATGTGTTACCCCTGGAAGCACCTTGCCCCCTGCCCCTGCCCCGGTGCTGCTCCGAGAGCCCGGCCACACGGACATCCTACCCGCTGGGGGGACCATCCCAGGGGGCAGGGCCAGCCCACCTGACCCCTCTGCAGACCTCCAAGTGAACCTGCTAATGAACTCCTAATTAACACACGCTTGGCCCAGCTGGCCATTTCCCTGCAGCTCATGCTGTCGTGTACAACAGATGCGCCGCTCTGCTCTGGGGAGATTTTACATCCCTTTGCGCGGGTGCAAGTGACTGCGCAAGGTGCAGGACAAGAGAGAATCGGGCTCTTTGGGCCTGACCTCCTGCAATCCAGTAATTACAGAGCAAATGGGGAAGGATGGATGGAGAGTGGATGGGAATGCATAGATGGATGGACATGGGGACAGGTGGAGGGATGGAGGATATAGAGAGATGGACAGATGGATACAGTGAGATTGGGGAGGATGGATGGATGGACAATGTGCAGGGATGGGTGGACAGGTGGATGGATAGATGGATGGATGGGGGCACAGGTGGATGGAGTGGGGGATGGATAGTGGGTGGGGATGGGTGGACAGATGGATGGCTGGATGGACGGGGGGACAGGTGGATGGAGCGGGGGATGGATAGTGGGTTGGGATTGATGGATATGTGGATGGATGGATGGATGGACAGACAGGGGGACAGGTGGATGGATGGGGGGATGGATAGTGGGTTGGGATGGATGGACGGACAGGGGGACAGGTGGATGGATGGGGGATGGATAGTGGGTTGGGATGGATGGACAGGTGGATGGATGGACGGGGGGACAGGGGGACAGGTGGATGGATGGGGGATTGATAGTGGATTGGGATGGGTGGACAGGTGGATGGATGGATGGACGGACAGATGGACAGGGGGACAGGTGGATGGATGGGGGATGGACAGTGGGTTGGGATGGGTGGACAGGTGGATGGAAGGGAGGATGGACAGTGGGTTGGGATGGGTGGACAGATGGATGGATGGACGGACAGATGGACAGGGGGACAGGTGGATGGATGGGGGATGGACAGTGGGTTGGGATGGGTGGACAGGTGGATGGATGGAGAGTGCCTGGGGATGGGCAGGTGGAATGCAAGGCCCTCACCATCTCACAGCTGCTGGACAGCAGCAGGTCCTTCACTGTCAGGGTGCAGGAAGCGGCGATCTGAGCGGGATCAGGCAGGTCGTGACTCTTCTCCGAGAAAAAACCAGGATTCCACATGTCTGGGATGAAGGACAAGGGGAGACGGGGGGTCAGTGTGACCAATGCCCTGGGCCAGCTGACCAGCTTCTTGGTCGGGGTGTTAGCCGTGGGGTCCGGGCCCCAATCCGCTCCACCCCCTGAGTCCCCTGCAGGACTCCCCCTCGCTGGAGTCCTGCTGGGCCTGATGACACCTGCTTGGCCCCCGGGCTCATCGCCGGCCCCCGCGCAGAGCGAGGGTGAAATGCCCCCGAGCCGGACTCCTCCCGCGCCCCGTGGGAGCGACTCACCACACGACACGGGGTGGAGGCTGATGGGGCATCAGGCCCTGAGGGTGCAGCTGAGCCTGGGACTTGGGGCTCCAGCTGCCAGACCCCGCCCCCCAGCTCCTCCCAACCTGCTCTGGCTGCAGGGCCCCGCCGTGCCGCGGATGGCTGCAACCAGCGGGATTTACCGCCATCTGCTGGTGACTCGGGGTTTTACCGGCAAGAGCCACTCGCGCTGCAGTTCCACGCGGGACGGGCCTGTGTGCTCGGGGAGGACCGCTCAGCCCCCGCGCACAGGCTGCGTGCGCACCCCTCTGCCCCTCTCCACTCCCCCCCAGTTCTGCACCCCAGGCTCCCCGCCGAGCCCCCCTCAGCTCCCTTCACCCCGGTCTCCCCACTGACCCCCCCAGCTCTGCACCCCGGGCTCCCCACTGACCCCCCCCAGCTCCCTTCACCCCGGGCTTCCCACTGACCCCCCCAGCTCCCTTCACCCCGTGCTCCCCACTGACCCCCCCAGCTCTGCACCCCGGGCTCCCCACTGACCCCCCCCAGCTCTGCACACCAGGCTCCCCACTGACCCCCCCAGCTCCCTTCACCCCGGGCTCCCCACTGACCCCCCCAGCTCTGCACCCCGGGCTCCCCACTGACCCCCCCAGCTCTGCACCCCGGGCTCCCCACTTAAACCCCCCCAGCTCTGCACCTCTGGCTCGACACTCACCTCCCCCCCAGCTCTGCACCCCGGGCTCCCCGCCGAGCCCCCCCAGCTCCCTTCACCCTGGGCTCCCCGCTGAGCCCCCCCCAGCTCTGCACCCAGGGCTCCCCGCCGAGCCCCCCCAGCGCCCTTCACCCCGGGCTCCCCGCCGAGCCCCCCCCAGCTCTGCACCCCGGGCTCCCCGCCGAGCCCCCCCAGCTCCCTTCACCCCGGGCTCCCCACTGCCCCCCCAGCTCTGCACCCTGGGCTCCCCACTGACCCCCCCATCTCTGCCCCCCCGGGCTCCATGCTGAGCCCCCCCTCCAGCTCCACACCTGAACTCACCGAGGTCTATGGAGACTTCAGCCTCGCGCAGGTCAGCCCCAGGCAGGCTGGGAGCCGGCTGGGCCTGGGAGGCCTCCTGGTAGGGGTACGCCGACTCGCCGGGCCCCGGGCTGCCTGTGGGCACGTAGTGCTGGGGGCTGTCGAGCTGGTCCGAGTTCGGGTCCTCGGAGATGCCGCTGTCGCTGGCTGCAGGGGACCAGATTGAGGAGTCGGAGCCGGAGTCCCCTGAGCCCAGGATGGAGCAGAGGAAATCCTCGTTCTCCTGGGCACCGGGCAGCTGCTGGAGGAGAGACAGAAATGAGACCAGGAGACGAGTCACCCACGGGAGGGGGAAGCAGGGCATGGATGGAGGGCATCAGCTTGCCCATGGGCACGCCCTGCCAGAGCGTGAGCCAGCCGGGGGCGGGGGCGGGGCTGGGACTGAGGTTCCCGGCACTAGTGCACCCAGGGGTGGGGATCCCAGTGCACCCAGGGGTGGGGAGGGGCTCCTGGCACTAGTGCATGGGGTGGGGCTCCCAGTGCACCCAGGGGTGGGGAGGGGCTCCTGGCACTAGTGCATGGGGTGGGGATCCCAGTGCACCTGGGGCGGGGAGGGGCTCCTGGCACTAGTGCATGGGGTGGGGATCCCAGTGCACCCAGGGGTGGGGATCCCAGTGCACCCAGGGGCAGGGAGGGGCTCCTGGCACTAGTGCATGGGGTGGGGATCCCAGTGCACCCAGGGGCGGGGAGGGGCTCCTGGCACTAGTGCATGGGGTGGGGCTCCCAGTGCACCCAGGGGAGGGGGTGGGGCTTCCAGTGCACTGAGTAGCACGGTGGGGATCCCTGTGCACCCAGGGGAGGGGGTGGGGTTGGCCTTCCCACCGGCACTAGTGCACTGCACTGGGCAGATTGGTCAGTGACTTCTTGGCCTCCCAGGCAGAGGGGTCCCTGGGGAACCCTGGTTGGGAGACCAGGCCGGCGTTTCCCTCGTGCCCCTGCTGGCCCCGGCTCTGGGGGGGGGACTCACACTCTGCTCTGGCCCAGGCCAGCCGGCCGTGTGGCCCCCAAACTCCACGTTCCGGAGGATCCCGTCCTGTCGGTCAAAGAGCAGGTCCAGCAGCTCCAGGCTGTCGATGCTGCCCATTTGGCAGCTGGAGGCCATGTCTGCTGGGGAAGAGACACACCGTAAGGCCAGGCCAGCTCCCTGGGCACCCTGGGGTGCAGAGCTGGGGGGGTCAGTGGGGAGCCTGGGGTGCAGAGAGCTGAGGGGGGCTCAGCAGGGAGCCCAGGGAGCAGAGCTGGGGAGGGCTCAGCAGGGAGCTCAGGGTGCAGAGCTGGGGGGGGGGCTCAGCGGGGAGCCGGGGGTGCAGAGAGCTGAGTGGGGCTCAGCAGGGAGTCCGGGGAGCAGAGCTGGGGTGGGGGCTCAGCAGGGAGCCCGGGGAGCAGAGCTGGGGGGGCTCAGCAGGGAGCCCAGGGAGCAGAGCTGGGGTGGGGGCTCGGCGGGGAGCCCGGGGAGCAGAGCTGGGGGCTCAGCAGGGAGCCCGGGGAGCAGAGCTGGGGTGGGGGCTCAGCAGGGAGCCCAGGGAGCAGAGCTGGGGGGGGCTCAGCAGGGAGCCCGGGGTGCAGAGCTGGGGGGGCTCAGCGGGGAGCCCGGGGTGCAGAGCTGGGGTGGGGGCTCGGCGGGGAGCCCGGGGAGCAGAGCTGAGTGCGGGGCTTAGCAGGGAGCCCGGGGAGCAGAGCTGGGGGGTCAGCGGGGAGCCCGGGGGGCAGAGCTGGGGGGGCTCAGGGGGGAGCCCGGGGAGCAGAGCTAGGGGGGGGTTCAGCAGGGAGCCCGGGGAGCAGAGCTGGGGGGGGGCTCAGCAGGGAGCCCGGGGAGCAGAGCTGAGGGGGGGGGCTCAGCAGGGAGCCCGGGGAGCAGAGCTGGGGGGGGCCCAGGGATATAGCGAGAACTAGGACGGGAGGGTCAAACCCTCCTGCCCTGCCCCCCCTGGGGAATCATCTCCCCACCAGCTCCTCTCCCCTCTGCTTCATCAGCGCCTTGCCTGGAATGTGCCATGTCCCCCCCCCCCAGCCTTGGGATGGGGATCCCCTCCCCCGCCGGCCCTGCCCCCAGGCCTGGAAGTGGGGACGGAGTCCAAGGGGCGCGGGGAGCATTCAGGTTCGTTCCCCTTCCCTCAGCATTGGCCATGGAGCCTAACCAGGCCTGGCGGCTGGGTTTATTGCCTCTTCCTAGAATCTCCCCCCGCCCCCGCCCCCGCTCCCGCTCCCGCTCAGCCTTACTGGAGCCACATTTACTGCTGGACCCTGAACCTCCAGCTTTTCTCCCCGGCTGACTCTCTGCGTCTGCCCTGGCTGTCTCCAGCAGCGCCTCCTGCTGGGAGGGACCAACATTGCAGTGTTTCCCCAGCGTAGCGTAGGCAGGGGCTGGCCCTGGGCGGCTCCCTCGAGGACCCCGCTTAGGGAAAGACAGGCCACTATTTCCCAAGGGGATGAGTGATTCTGGGAGGCTGATTTAAGTCACCGTTAAGGGGGCTGCTTTTCACCTGCCCCTCTGACTGTCGGGCCCTTTAAAGTGTCTCAGGTTGGGCACCCAAAGTTGCTTGTCACTGCTGAAAATCTTGGCTGTTGTGTAGACACAAAGAAGTGTGTGTGTGTGGGGGGGTGTCTTTGCCTTTGTGTGCCTGTGTGCATATGTGTGCACCAATACCCTCTAATGGAGGGAATCCAAACACCTGCCCTATGTTTCATAGCCCCCATACTGCCAGCACCTAAGGGAGATTCTCCATTAGCTTAAGAGACAGGAAATGTCGTTGCACAGCCGAGTTCTCTCCCTGTTGCTATGCTGGAGTTCCCAGGGGCTGTGGGGAGCAGCTCAGGGACACCCAATAAGTCCTAAGTGGCTACGCTCTGTTCTATTGCTTCGCACCGCTCTGTTGGGCAGGGGTTGGCATTTTGATAGCTCTGAGCCTCCCTGCTTCCCCCATCTCTGCCATGCAGGAGGGAGGCTCCTGGGCCAAGCTGGTGACTAATAAAGGTCCCTCCAATCTGCTCCAAGCACGGGGGCTTCACCCCGTTGGGTCCCCGGAGATCAGCTGTTCTCCTCCATACAGCAGGTCTCTGGGAATGGGCAGATGCCAGACTCCCTCCTGCATGTGCCAACCCCACCTCGCTGAGCCCCTGGAGACGAGGAAATGGTGCTGGCAAACCCCCAAAGGCCGGTTGTCAGGACGCACCGCTGCCTTAGAGGAGGTGGCCATGCCAGCCACGGGGAGAGGGCCATTGGCTGGACAGAAGTGTCCAAAGCACCCAAATATCCCACCCTCCTGCCTCACGTAGGTGAGAACTTGGCTGGGCTCAGAGAGGCAAAGCAAGAGGCCCTGGTGCATCCTTGCTACATCCCGGGCCCTGGCTTGCGCCCGTAGGATAGTCCTTGGCCTGCGGAGCCCTTTCTGGTGGCCCCTGCGGCTGATAGAGCCGATGGAGGCGGATAGAGGACTGGGAGAGGGAGGTGTTAGCGGCTGCCATTGGGAGGTTAAGAGGGGAGGTGACTGGGTGCTGGGCTCACTCGGTGCCCATCTGAAATAACGAGCAGCTAATTGTTTCCTGGCAACCAGGAACCTCTGAGCTGACTCCTGCCTGGGACTCACTCCGCAGCTACAGAGCTGGGGTGATTTCATGGCTGTCCATTTTCTCCTGCCCCATCGCGTGGCCCTCCACAGGGTTCTGGGGCTGCCCTCAGGGTGCACGGGAGGGATCCAGTTGAGTGCCTCTCAGCTGGCACCCCCGCCTCTCTTTTTTAGGCTTCCCACAGAGAGCCAGAAAACAGCTACTGTACTTTGGGTCCTTCCCCTTCCAGGGGCAGGAGCTGGCTGACCTGGGGGAGAGGACAGCAGATGTGAAACTGCTCTTACGCTTGATTTCAGCCACATCTGCGCCTAACTTGGGCTCTCGTTTCCCTGGTGCAATTCCAGCGCCGAGGGGCTCGCTTGTGTCGTACACCGGGAGGAATCGGAAATCGGTGGAACTGCACCCACCAGGGCTAACACAAGGACAAGGAGTGCCAGGCGCACTGCAGGGCTCCCCCCAGTCTACCCCAGGCTAAAGCAAACTGTGGCCCGTTAATTCTTTATTTCCGCAAACACAACCCTCGGGCTCTGTAGTAACGGCGAGAAGGTTTTTCGTTCCAAACGGTTTTTCGATGCCAAACAACTTTTCCTCGGGAAAGGGCCAATTTTGAAGAAATGTGGGGGCCTTTGTTGAAAAACCTGACAACGTTTCCCGCTTCAGCCACTGAATCATTTTGCTTGGCCACAAACCCGACGGTTTTTGGGTTGGAGTTTGGCTGGCCAAAATGTTTCAGTTTGGCGAAAACTTCGGCTGGCAAATCTTGACAAAGTCTCCTTTTGTTTTCATCTAAATCTTTTGCAGGTACCCAACAAATCAGTTCCCAGCCAGCTGCGCTCTGTAGCTACGCAGCCAGATTTTCAAAAGAGCTCAGCTCCCATCTAGGTACTTAACTACAGGACAGATACTCCAGATCTTACCCCCCAGCTGCCCCTGTTGTGCTATGAAGGACCAGCTGAGCTCTTGTGAAAATCTGGATACTTATTTGGCAGCCGTGCTGATTCATTTGTATCATATCACCTAGGACCCAGGTCTTGTGAAAATTCTGGCCCTAAGAAACAGACAGGTACCAGCATTAATCACATTTTATAGGCATCAGACGGATATTCAGTGACCGGATCTGGACTCAGTGCTTATAATGGAGATGCCAAATACCAATATCTGATGGCAAGTTTGAAAAATATAATGGAAAAAACCCACCACCCCAACCCGAGGCAGACCTTCTGGGTGGGACTAGCTAGTAACAGCAATCGGTTGTTATTAAATCACTCTTTGGCCAGTGGACTTTTCTGTCCCCCTGTCCCGACCTTTGTCCTGTTGTTTGTGTGGCACTGATAGCCAAACGCAGGGCTGCTAGGAAAAGACACCAAAAGGACAGATTTCTGGAGGAATTAGCCCATGGACTTACCTCTGTCTATAACCAAGTCCCACTCCAAGGGCCTCTGCTGATGTGGACTGGGGGTTCCCGGCGAACCCCGGGAATCACTGGTGGCTGGGATGAGTCTTCTCTCTCTCTCTCTCTCTGCTTCTCCCCAAAGCTTCTTTCACTCAGTGACAAAGTTTAAACTCCAACCGAGCAGAAATAGCGTCAAGGATTGCAAAATCCTCCCCGGTTCTGATTGGGCGAAGGGCTCTACACTGATTGACAGCTAGAGGGGAGCGGTAATGGCTGCGGGGAGCTGGGTAACTATTACCGAGATGTTTTTGTTGTTCTCCAAGCCGGGGTGGGCACTGGGCCGGCAGTGCAAAGTCCCAGCCCGCTCCGTCTCTCTGTGAACTCTCACCCACTTTCAGGAACAATTTCCCTTTTGCTAGACCAATGCATCAGCATTAATCACATTTTCTGGGTGTCAGAAATAATCCCGGGGGCATTTGGAAGATGTTGCTTTGGACTCGTGCCTTTATCTTATCCTGTATCATAAACACACTGAGCTGCCTTTCTGGCCTTCTGAGGCCAGGGTACAGGGCAGGACACCTGGATTCCTAGGTTCTACCCCCAGCTCTGGCCCTGACTTGCTGTGCGACACTGGTCCAAGTCACCTAACCTCCGTGCCTTGGTTTCCCCACCTGTGAAATGGGGATAATGGTACTTACCTTCTTAAGCACTTTGAGATCGATGGATGTAAACCTCTAAGGAGTAGAAGGTTATTATCCTGCTCTGTCTTCTTTCTCCCTCAGTGGGCAGAATTTCCATATGGTACCAGGTGATGGAATGGGTGGAACTAACATCCTGAGGTCTGACCTGGCTCTTAATTGTACTGCCTGGACATTGACTTTAATGGAGTCACTCCAGATTTACGCCAGCATCAGTGACAACCCAATCAGGCCTCTTGGCTCTGGCCTGCCAGGTGCCTATGGGGCGATAGCACTGCTGGAGCAGGTCCACTGCAGCTTCTTCTAGCGCATGAGCTGTTCTCCCCAGTAGTGCAGTGGCTGAGCTTACCGTGTTGCCCAGATACTAAGGTGATGGGCCCACTGGGAATCAGAGGAGACAGGCCACACGTCCTGAACGTCATAGAGCAGTCCAGTTTTGATGGGTCTGTTCCATGTCTGGCTGTTTGGCGAAGAGCCCAACGGCTAACCTCACCAGACAGGCAGCCACCCACACCAGGTAAGGCCTCTGGGAAGCCTTCGAGGGTAGTCCCATGTAGCTTGCACTGCAGTGACGCAGGCCTGGATGACAGCAGCAAGGCCTGGATCGGAGCGAAGTGGTCCCGAAAGCCCAGCCAGACATAGCTGGAAAGAGGCCACTGCTCCTGCCTGAGATTCCGTCTCGTTCAGGCCAGGTATAAATCAACGGAGCTGCGAGGAACCAGTGGAGCTGGGCCTATTTATCCTAACTGAGGAGCCGGCCCTTTAAACTGAATGGCGGGTGGCATACCTAACTTACTGATCGGTTAGTTACTTACTTACTGCTGCAGTTAAGGTAAAACAAAGTCACTCAACAGCTACAAATTGCCCAGAGAAATTCAAATGAGAAATAAGGCACAAATGTTTAACGGCAAAGGTGGTTGACCAACGGACCGAGCTCCCAAGGGGAGGGTGGATTCTCCATTTCTTGATGTCTTCGGACCAAGACTGGCTGCCTCTCCGGCAGTTGTACATTAGCCGTTTGCTAGTTAGCAGGCCCAGGACAGGGCTAGCGGTGAAATCTACGGCCTGTGACATACAAGGAGTCAGACCAGATGATCTGAAGGTGTATTCTGGCCTTAAACTCTACGAATCATTGTAATGGTGAAGACGTTGCCAGTTTCTGTTATAACCCTTCTAGGGAGGGCCCTGTAACTTGCCTGTTCGAAGGAATTGCTTTTATGATCCTATGGAGATGAACAGAGTGTTGAGGCTGGCGGATAAACAGAGCGCAAAGATGGTAGCAGATGAGGTCCGAGTAGGGTGACCAGACAGCAAGTGTGAAAAATCGGGATGGAGGTGGGAGGTAATAGGAGCCTATATAAGAAAATGACCCAAAAATCAGGACTGTCCCTATAAAATCGGGACATCTGGTCACCCTAGGTCTGAGGTGCAGACGTGGGATGAGCCTGTTGAGAGGAAGGCGAGACTTGTGGTCTTGCATTCTGGAGAATCTAGGTTCAAATCCTGGTGCTAGCACAGACTTCCGGGGTGACCGTGGACAAGTCACGGCATCCCTCTGAGTAGCTCCTCCTGCGTAAGGTGGGGATAATGATACAGATTTCCCAGGGGAGCTGGGAGAATGAATGATCATCAGGCGCCTGTTTACTGCAGCCACGGGGGCCAGAGAAGCTCCTAGACTGATGGAGGACATTGACGGCTGGTGCAGTGGGCAATGGGAGGAGCGATGTGGCCCGGAAGGTGATTTTCTCGGTGCAGATTGTGGGAGCTGTTCACTCTGCGTTATTGCACGGGACCGGTTCACCCTTTGGGGCTCATTCGGGCGGAAAATGCCTGTTTCAGAGGCATTTCCAATAATCATGCACGGAAACCTCTGAATCCGGGCAAGTGGATGCTTTGGGCTGTGGCTCCGGTGCTTCCCGTCTGGCGCTAGGACAGCGAAGGTCTGATCCTGCTCTCAGTCACGTGGGGTAAGTCAGAGAAGGGCCATGGAAGCCCAGGCCCGAGATGTAAGAGCCAGTTGCCAGGCCAGGCCAGCTCCAGGCTGTCACAGGGGAATGGTAGGCTTGGCAATCTAGCCCGATTGTGCCTCTGGGGCGGGGAATGCTGGGAAGGGAGCAAGGTGGGACATATACAGGAATCCCCTCTGCCTGAGGCCCAGCAGTCCCCTCCAGCAACAGGAGGCCTAGGCGGATTTTCCCCCGGCAGAGGGATCCCGAAGCCCAGATGAGTAAGAAACCTTGTGACTGGGGCGTGGCGCAAGGGGCCGGGGGCAGGAAGCAAGGCCATGAGTGAGATGCAAGGTCAGCGTCTAGCACTGTTATCTCATTGCACAACATCTTCCGATTCGCAATCAATGGCCTGATCCTAGGAGGCGTTGGGGGCCCTCAGCATCCGCTGATGTCCCAGGGAGTTGCAGGTGCCCAGCACCTCATGGATCGGGCCTTAAGGGCCCCATCTCAGAGGTACGCTCCACTCTGCCTCTGCTCAGAAGCAGGTTCAGTCAAAATCGGCAGGGAAGGCATAAGGCCAAACAGGGTCTATCAAAATTCAGGGCCCGTTAGATCGCTCCCGAGAGGGAATGTGGGGCTGCTCTCTTGGGCGACAGTCCAGGGGATACACAGAGCTCCCCCGCTGCCGAAGAGAGACAGAGCTCGAATGCTGCTTCGTGGGCGCATACAGGTTCATAGCCCCCCCCAACCCCCCGAGGAAGTTGTGATTTTTTTAATCCTCTTCCCCAGGTGCTGTCAGCTCCCTTGGTGATGCAATAGCATCGGGGCAGGAGCCTCCATTGGGCAATGTCCTCAGGGGAGTGATTTTATTGCCGGGTTACCCACGGCACTTGGTGCGAAGGTCGCGTGTTTCAGCTTCACGTTCTGCAGGAGGCAGCTTGGGGAACAACTGACAATTATTAGCAGAATCTGGAGCATAACGGCAGCAGAAAGCAGCTAAATCCAGGCAGCCGGGGGCCTCCTCTCCTGGCCTCCAAGCAGGATGGTGGAAAAGCCAACAAAGAGACTGCCCCCTTCCTTCCATCCTGGGTTTGATGCTGAGCTTGGCACACGCTGGGCCAGGATTTCGGGTGCATAGCCGGTGCCGTGGGGATGCCCAAGCTCAGGTATACAGCTCACTAGAGAACCTCCCTTCTTCTTCGCCCATAGCAGAGCATCTGGGAGACGGGAGAAAGAAAAAAGGCTTGGGGCATTTAGAAAGGATGGCTGGCCAGCCTCCAGCTCCTATACGCCTTAAAGTTCATGCTTCAAGTCACTGGGAGTGGAAAGGTCTTTCAGCTGCAATGCAAAACCGAAGGCCTGCAGGCTTTGTGATTAAGGAGCCCATGACACTTTTTGCAGGGTTTGTACTGTAAAATGCAGCCTCCTAGCCACAGGCAATTCTATTCTGTCTCCCTACACACCGCATCAAGTGAATACTGTATTCTCCTTCACTTGTGTAGCGTTGCTGTGTGCTGTTATAGAGCAGCTGCGTCCCACCCCAGAGGTGGCTGCATTTCAGTGGGTTTTCGGGAGTTTGCACAACACCCTGAGCACAGTGGATAGGCCATCTGACTACCCAGCAGGCTGAAAAGCTGAGCAAACTCAGATGTGGCTATATTATGCTTCCCCAATTCACCGAGCTCCTGATTTTCCTCCAACAAATAATCAGGGCTCTGTTGTAACACATTTTAATTTTTGCAGCCCCCTCTCGCTACAAAAGTATCCAAGGTGCTTTGTAGTAAAGAGACCTAAAGGTAGAATAAACATCTGTATCAAACCAGATGGGAAACCAAGGGGCTGTGATGTAAAACCAAGGGGCTGTGCCAAAGGCCTGAAGTAAAAATTTTCATCAAAAGGCGCTGACACCCTGGGACTTCTGGGACTAAAAGAGAGGAAGCTCCAGAGAGCCGAGGTCCCAAAAGCAAAGATAAAGGGCTTGATTCTCCCCTCATTTTCACCGGTGTAAATCAGAAGTCGCTCCACTGATGTCAATGCAGATGAAACTGATGTAAGGCAGTGGAGAATCAAGGTCAAAACTAGTACTTCTGTAGCGTCTCCGTGTTCCTGGTTCCTGGGTTCAGATTTCAAAAGGCACCATGGTCTTTATATCACAAAAACATCAGAACAGCCAGCCTGGGTCAGACCAATGGTCCATCCAGCCCAGGATCCTGTCTTCCGACAGTGGCCAGTGCCAGTTGCTTCAGAGGGAATGAACAGAACAGGACAATGTATTGAGTGGTTCATCCCCGGTCATCCAGTCCCAGTTTCTGGCAGTCAGAGGTTTAGGGACACCCAGAGCGTGGGGTTGCATCCCTGACCATCTTGGCTAAGAGGCATTGATGGACCTCTCCTCCATGAACTTATCTAATTCTTTTTTTAACCCAGTCATACTTTTGGCCTTCACAACATCCCCTGGCAACGAGTTCCCCAGGTTGACTGTGTGTTGTGCAGAGTAGCACTTCCTTATGTTTGTTTTAAACCTACTGCCAATTGATTTCATTGGGGGCCCCCTGGTTCTTGTGTTATGCGAAGGGGTAAATAACACTTCCTTATTCACTTTCTCTGCACCATTCATGATCTTATAGACCTCTGTCATATCCCTCCCCCCTTAATCATCTCTTTTCTAAAACCAACCAGCCCCACTCCTTTTAATCTCTCCTCATACAGAAGCTGTTCCATACTCCTATCATTTTTGTTGGACTTTTTCCAATTCTAATATATCTTTTTTTGAGATGGGGCATCCAGAACTGCAGGCAGTATTCAAGATATGGACGCCCATGGATTTATATAGTGGCATTGTGATATGTTCTGTCTTATCTATCCCTTTCCTAATGGTTCCTAACATTGTGTTAGCTTCTTTGACTGCTGCTGCACATCGAACAGGTTTTCAGAGAATGATCCACAATGACTCCAAGATCTCTTTCTTGAGTGGTACCAGCTAATTTTGACCCCATCATTTTGTATGTACAGTTGGGATTGTTTTCCAACGTGCCTCACTTTGCATTTATCACCACTGAATTTCATCTGCCATTTTGTTGGAGTCAGAAGCTCACAGAGAGGATGTTATAGCATTAACAGGAAGAGGAGAAATGTGAAAGTGGCTTGGGCTGGGTTTTTTTTTGGTCACAACCTGTCTGTCAAAACTGATGCCAGCAATTCACCCACTTGGCGCTGGTACCAACGTACAGTTATCAGGGTTTGCCGGGATCAGGAGTGCACTTGATTTTAATTGCCTGCATGTAATTATGCAATTGAACATTGCCCTTTGATCGATGAAGCAATGCCATCTCATCAGCTTCCCAACCGAGTCAGATGGGGGGTTTCCGATTGGTTAGCCCAGGCCTGGGTGGCAACCAGGGGGGTGACCTAGGAGGAGGGGAGGAAGAACAACTTGGCGACACAAGATTGTGATTTGAGGCATGAGCTGATCACTAGAGAGTGTGTCATGAGGGAATCTATTCTTGGTTATGATTCATTGATAATGATTAGTTCTTTTATTATGTATTTATTACCTAGATTTCTAATTCAGCCAACACCCTGGCATCGGTACCTGACTGGGATAAAATCACACACCTGGGACGGGAGAGTTACCCGTCTTCCACAGCATCTGGGACCAGCCAAGATCAGCAGCAGAATGCTGCTCTACAAGGAGCATGATCCCTGAGTCCTCATGATGCTCAGAGTCAGAACTAAAGGCAGTATCATCTCTTTGACCCTCTGTCTCACACAGCGATATGAATTTATAAACGAATGCAGTTAGTTCTCCTATGGGCTGGGAGGAAGAAAGAGAGAATGTTATTGTTCTTTCTGTTTTAAAACCCGTAGGAAGGGCTCAGATGCTCTGGAGGCAGGGAGCCATCTGAGTAGCTAGGCAGACAGATGGATGATAGACAAACAGAAAGGTGGGTCTCACTGCATCCTTCCAACTTCTCCAAAAACTCTAAGATTTATTATTGATGAGAACACCTGGAAATCTGCATGATGAAAACTAAAGTTACAGAAATTGTTATTCCCAGCTAATAACTCCGTAAAACCCCAGACCTTCCACTCCCACCATCCTTCTGTTCACCCAGTCCTACTCACTCATCTCCAGGTCATCAACCCCATCCCTCGATCCATCCCTCATCCCTACCCCACCTCACTATCCACCCTATCCCATCCCTCCATCCTGCACCCTACCCCAACCCCTCATTCCCATCCTACTCCATCTCTTATTCCTCCACCCTATCTCATCCCTTCATCCCCCACCCTACCCCGCCCCCTATCCCCCCAACCCCTCATCTCCACCCTACTCCATCCCCTTATCCCTCCACCCCACCCCTCTACCTCATCCCCTCATCCCTCCACCCCACCCCTCTACCCCATCCCCTCATCCCTCCACCCCACTCCATCATCCCTCCCACCTTACTCCATCCCCTTATCCCTTCACACTATCTTATCCCTTCACTCCACCCCCTACCCCATCCCCTCATCCCTCCAGCCCATCCCTCTACCCCATCCCCCACCCTACTCCCACCCCATCTCTCCTTCCCCCCTCATCCCTCCACCCCATCCCTCCATCTCCCGCTTCCCATCCCTCTCCCTGCGCGTCCCCGCTGGCGCGCACGCGGCGAGCGCTGCCTTGCCCGGCGCCGCGCCTCGCAGCCGGGAGCGCGCTCTCGCGAGACTCCCGCGGCCTCCCCTCCCCTCGCCTGCCGGGAGCGCCCGCCCCTCCCAGCCTGGCTCGCTCCGGTGCGGCCCCGCCTGCGATGCAGCCCGGCCCCGCGCGCTGACTCCCTCCGGCCTCCGCTGCCCCCTCCCCGGCCAGGCCGCAAAGCCCCGGCCTCGCGTAGCGCGGCTCGCCGAGCCCCGCGGGGGGTAGGGCGACCCCGGGCCGGGCCATGCGGCGGGGCCCCCGCTAGGCTCCGCGGGACAGGAGGGAGGCCCCGGCCCGGCCATGCCGGCCAAGAGGAAGCCGGTGCTGCCGGCCCTGACAATCACCCCGACCATCGCCGAGGGCCCGAGCCCGGACGGCTCCTCCGAGTGAGTGCGGGGGGCGGGGAGACCCCGGGGGGAGGGGGCGGAGAGAGTGCGGGGGGGGGGTGACCCGGGCCGGGGGGGGCGGAGAGGGTGCGGGGGGGGGACCCGGCCGGGGGGCAGGGAAGCCGGGTTGGAGGGGGAGGCCAAAGTAGGTGGCTGGGGAGGGGGAGCCCGGCCTGGGGCTGGGGGGAACCCAGGCCTGGGGGGCGTGTGGGGCACGGGAGCCAGGCTGGAGGGGGAGTCCAGAGTGGGGGGCTGGAGAGGTGGGGGGAGCCTGGGGGGGCTGGGAACTGTGAGTGGGGCTCTGTGGGGCAGGGGGCATGGGAGGAGCCGGGGCAGGAGGTGCCCCCCTCGGAGGGAACGGCAGGGGTGGGGGCAGGAGCTCAAGTGGAAATGGGGCGATGAGAGGGGTCGCCCCCAGGGGACCAAGGGAAGGGCAGGGAGGTGGCCGGGGTTAGGACGCCCGAGACAAAGGCACCTGGCCGGGCTTCTCACACTGGCTGGGGACGTGGGAGTGGGGTGAGAGAGGTGGCGCTGGGGGTACTGGGGATGTTGGGGTAGTCATGCTGTGGGGGTGGGTGGACTGGAGAGAGAAAGGGGGCTCAGAGATGCTGGGGGCTTTACAGGTACTCCCCATAAACCCCTCGCAAACTATAAAGTGTCACCTGTCCTAAGTGCTTGGAGCTCTGCCCAATTCTTCACCATAAACATTTACCTGTGGATGTCAAGTTAGGAAACAAACCTGGGGGGATGGGGTGCTATTGCCAGGGAAGAGGGGGTGGGCTCTAGGTGTCAGGGTTGGCAGGTGATCGTAAAAAGCGCCTTCAGAAAAAAAGACGTTTTAGGATGGCGAATTAAAATTGTGGATTAAAGGGCTGTGATGGATTTCGAAGGGGAAATAGCTCCACACCGTTGGGCCTACCACACTGACAATCCAGTCTTCTCCTGACCAAAGATATCCCAACAGGAGCACCAAAAGGCAGATGGTGTCAGAGCATAAATACCACATTGTGCCTGGATAATAGATAGGCATCGTGTTTGGGCAGGATGGTGAGGGGTGTAGTGTTTTAAGCTGGGGATTTGCATGACTTCATGGAAAGTCCCTCTCATGTTACTTAGTGGGCTGCCTAGCTGTATCCCTGGATTCAGAAAGGGGAGCGGCTGCTGGCACAGCTTGCTCCTCTCCCGGCAGTGAGCAGCACTGCTGCTGGAGCGCCTTTAAGGGTTTAATGATTCCCCCTGGTTTCGCTTAAATGGCTGATTGTAAAAAAAATGCATCTCTGTAAGGGATCTGTGCTTCTGGGAAGATGTTGCATCATTTTTCTCCAATATGGCAATTCTTATGTCCCTATCAGTAACATTCCAGGGTTCGTGCCTTTGTAATAAGGCGTCATTTGTTTATGTTTCTGCCATATAAAGATTTGAATCTGAATACACATTGCTTTGGAGAAGGTTTTCCTCTTAGCTTCCTTCTCCCCACCGGCAGTGCTGAAGGGGTCCAACATAAACTATATATGGGACTTGTATTATGCTGGGCCTTTTGGCTGTTTGTGTAGCTAGCAAACAGCCAGAGTTCCAGTTTTGCCATCTCCTCTGGAGGAAGGGACATCAAATTCTCTGTCTTTAGCAGAGACCTAACCGGCTCTAACAGTTTGTCCTGCTCCTTCCTGTTTCTCTTCAGGGCAAACCTGGTCGATCTGCAGAAGAAGCTGGAAGAATTGGAATTGGATGAGCAGCAAAAGAAGAGGTTAGAGGCTTTCCTCACCCAGAAAGCCAAGGTTGGGGAGCTGAAGGATGACGACTTTGAGAGGATCTCCGAGCTGGGAGCTGGCAACGGTGGGGTGGTCACCAAAGTACAGCACAAACCCTCAGGACTCATTATGGCACGAAAGGTAAAAGAGGTGGCAAGTGAATTGTCCTTCTTGTGCTCGTGTTGGCCTATCGTGTCACGCAGGAGAGAGGTTGTAATAGCAGATTACTCTGGTACAAAAGCTGGACTTTGCCCATCCTAACCCTTCTGCTTCCTTAAATGAATTCCATACTGGTAAAAGGTGCCTGATTATGAACCCTGGAGACCAAGTTTCCTAGGTATCCTTAGATCAGGCATTACCCAGGCAGCAGCACTGTTCTTTTCTCTGTGCTTCAACCCTGACCTGGAGCATCCCCCCTTGGGGTGAGAAGAGAGTTTAGGCTCCTTGTCCTTTATGCTGAAACTACCAGCAACGGTGACTCTTGGGATATGGATACTAGCAAATGGATTGAAGTTTCTCAAACTCTTTATGCATGAGCCACCAGTCATCAGTTGATCCTGACTTTCTGCCACTGTTGACCTGAGCTGGATTTGACACAGTGGCACAAAGATGAGATTCTTCCATAATTAATTCTCTGAGAAATCCAGTCTTCTGTCCCCTTCTTCAGTATTAGCCCATGGAACATGAGTTGTACTATGACAAACCCTATGTACTGTTTAGAGCACGTTCATGCTTTATCTTTGCATTAGAGCAGCTCTTAACTCAACTAAATTGGATGAGGTTTGTGGGAAAGTTGTACAGTTTTCAGGGGCGAGGTGTAGCTAACAAGGAGAGAGAAAGTATGGCAGAACCTGCAGAAAGAAGTGCAGAGGACAGGTCAGTTAAAGTGATTCCTGGACTGTTTGCCACTTGCTATTAATTAGATCAGACTCAGCAACAAAGTCCCAGAGATCCCTGTGCCTTGAGACGTCCTTTCTCAACCTCCAACTTAATATGTTTGTTAATGCTAGTATAGTTCTGTGAGGAGCCTTGTGAGTTTGTCGCGAAAACTTACTGTCCCAGACACACAATTTATTCATCCACTTAATGATACCTAATAATGGAAATAAATAATTTACCTGCCTATCCAAAAAAAAAAAAAAGGGCTAACCTTCCGTGAGAGAACACGTAAGATTTCTGTCGGTTGTTCAGATCCATGGTGTGACTTAACTTGAAACTCTGGTCTCTTATCTTATAGGGATGAATTTTAAAAGCAACAGGTAAAATTCTATGGGTCTGATGAGCCAATATGTCCCACTGATTGGCTTCCCCTGGAAAGCAGTATCTGTATAGCCTTCCACAGTAGCATCTAGCTTGGGAGTACTGGAGCTGGAAGGGTGTCAGCAAGATGCTGTGTATGTGAAAACTGATGGAAACCTGTGTTCAGAGCCTGGTTTGAGATTTTGAGCATTAGGGCTGTACGTTGTTGGTCCAAACCTTCCCTGTCTCCCCATGTAGAATGATAGAAGTCCCAGGAGACTCTGAAGCATGTAATGGCGATCACTATTGTTTGAGAGTGACTTGATTTTTCTAGCGGCTACAGCTTCCCTTTCTGCGAGGTATTCCTTGCACATCGATAAACTGGTCCTACATGGAGCCCAAGGAATAATGCATCTGCTCCTCAACTTTCAAACAACTCCCTCTTAGTGATCAGGTTTTAGTTCTTTGGTTACTTTGGGATTCAAACACCCTTTATAGTGCCTGTAGAGATGGCTTTTTTTGTGATAAACATTTACTATGTTGGGTGTCGTCTCTGCACCCAGCTTGCTACATTGGTTTTCTGCACTGTACCCTGTATTGTCAGCCTGGGGGTGACTAGTGTGCTCCCTAGCATTCTGTGCAGGATGCAGAAATCAAGAGTAGTTTGGTAAGCATAGGGCGAACAGCTCTCACCAGCACAGGACAAAGTGGGGCTCTTTCAAACCCCTCTTCTGCGTCTCCCTTCCCTTCCAGGCTACAGCTGTATGTTCTTGTAGCTGCTCCTTGATTCTGTTGTTTGATTTTTCTCTCTTTGCAGCTGATTCATTTAGAAATTAAACCCGCCATTCGTAATCAAATTATCCGAGAGCTGCAGGTCCTACACGAGTGTAACTCTCCATACATTGTGGGTTTCTATGGAGCGTTCTACAGCGATGGAGAGATCAGCATCTGCATGGAGCACATGGTGAGCCTAAACTCCCTCCTTTTAAGCTGCTGCTCTCCAGTGCTGTATCATGGGCAGATCCCTCTGGGTTGTAGATGCAAAGGCGTATGTGATACTAGAGTTTTTTCTGACAGCAAAGGCTTGTTACTCAGGGCGTGGGTGGTGGAGCTGGGACATCAGACTCTGTCTAGGAGCTGCACAGCCCTACTTGGGCGGCTAAAATACAGAGAAATAGACTTTCTGGAAAGCGGAAGTGGTGGTTTTTGGGGTCCAGCCAAGAGGAAATGTTGCAAACCCTCCACTGAACAGAATTCACTGAACTGCCGTGTGCGTCTTCCGCTGTATCTGGCGGGGAGGGCGTGTTGTATCCCCTCCGCATTGGTGCAGCCAGCGCTGCCTTTGCATTGACAGGAGTGTGTAGGGGAAACAGGGCAGAAAGCCTGTGACACTAATTTGTTAGACGATGCCATTAAAATGGCATTTCCTATGATAGCAAAGTTTAATCATGAAGTGCTTAGCCAGAGATGGGCGTATCCTCGGAACACCCATCTGTGGTGATTACCCGAGAGATCTTCCTTAATCTGTGAACAGTCTGATCTCGTGTTACTGACTAGTGAACCCAAATGTGTTGCACTGCTCAGTCCTCATAGGTATGTAAATGTGGAGCCTAGAGCTGGGAAACATTTTTCAGACCATTGATCTTATTTTATTTTCCTGCCAGTGCTCAGTTAACTTCTCTGCTCTGGATTTAGGATGGAGGCTCTCTGGATCAAGTGTTGAAAGAAGCCAAAAGGATTCCTGAGGAGATCTTGGGAAAAGTCAGCATAGCGGTGAGTATCCCTCTCCCAGAGCTCACTCAAAACCCAAAGGGAAGAGGAGAGGCTTCAGGCTTTCAGAACTAGGGTGGCCAGATGTCCTAATATTATAGGGACAGCCCCCGTATTTGGGGCTTTGTCTTATACAGCTGCCTATTACCTGCCACCCCCATCCCAACTTTTCACACTTGCTACTTGGTCTTATCAGAACTTACTGTCTCTCAGGGTGTACTGGGAGCAAATACCATCTGAGTCTAGACCCTTTGCCCGTCTGTTTTCCAACCCTTCCTGAAATCCATTCTGTACCCTGGGACTCTCTTATTTCCTTGGAGCTGGAGCACAATTTCCTGTTGGTAGATAGACCTACTAATTCAAGTTGCAAGCCCAGGTTTTCCCTCCACCGCGCATATTGTTATTGTATCATCAACTAGGAGTCAAAAGAATAACCATATGAGCTGGGAAGTTAGTATATTTCAGATTATTTGCTGCAGCCCCAGGTGGGAGGGTAGAAACTGGTGTAGGAGCCTCATGGAAAGCTTCCATCGAGCCAGTGAACCAGTGACTTCATATCTAACACTGTGGGATTTTCAATTGTCTGAAAGTTTTATCTCCTTAAGCAGAGTGGATCTAAAGTGCAGCCAACATTTGCTCGGCTGTGTGTCGGTTACTTCCTAAAGCTGAAGCCCTTAGTTGCTACAGGGAGGCTTTACTGGTGATGTTGCAGTATTACAGGATCTTAAGGCTGTGCAGGATTTCTCTCTCCAAAGGGAAAGACGTTTCCTTCCCAGCTTATACCTCTTTCTGTCCTTTGGTTTTCTTCTAGGTTCTGCGAGGTTTGGCCTATCTAAGAGAGAAGCATCAGATCATGCACAGAGGTGAGAGGGGAGAATCTAAAAATAGCTTCTCATGACAACCAGAGACCTGGATTGTTCTTACCTAGCATTGCGCATACATTTTTTATCTCTCTCTCTCTCTTTTCTATTCTCAGATGTGAAACCTTCTAACATCCTGGTCAATTCCCGGGGAGAGATAAAGCTATGTGACTTTGGGGTTAGCGGTCAGCTCATTGACTCCATGGCAAACTCCTTTGTGGGGACTCGATCCTACATGTCTGTAAGCCCCTTTATTCTTATGCAAACCTTTAGATGTATTCTACAAGGGAGAGGGATTTACCACTGACAGAGCGTTAGCATAGTGTCCAGGATCACTCACAACTCCACCAGGATCTCTTAGCCTGGCCTGTAGTATCCTGCTGTTACACCCTTCTATGTCGAAACTAGCAACCTGGCCAACCAGAGAGGTAGTTGTAATATATGGACAAATCATTGAGGGCTAGATCAAAACCTCACTTCACTTCTGTCTCCAGCCTGATTTATTTTGTAGATGTACAAAGAACACTTAAGTGCACTTACATAAATCTGCGCCTTTTAAAGGAATGCCATCAACCTTAAAACGAGTCCGTTTCAAAAAAGAGTTAAAAGTAGTTTGAAGTCCTATATGTGCTCCTGAGTTCCCCTGCCAATATTTGTGGGCTTAGAGTTGCACTTGAACTTCAGATAGAGGTGAGATGTCTGAGTTGAAGTTCCTTTAATCATTAGATGCTGTTGGGCTTTCTCTTTCTATCCACACAGTCTGGGGGCAATGTAACTTCTCTATCTGCAGTGGAATTGTTGCATATTGACACTTATGTGTCTGTGAAAACTTGCACAACTCCCATTCTAGCCAGCGTCCTTTGCTTTCATTAGCAGGAGATTTACTGACCAGGATAATTACAAAACTCTAAATCTGTGCTAGCACTTGGTCCTTAGCTTGTTCGCCTCAGTGGGGCGGCGTATAGTGTTCATCTCCCCAGCTTGACGGCTAGGAACAAAGATGTGGGTTCTTAGGGGTGCTGTCAGCCTGCACTTGTGTCCTTCACTCTGAACTTCTTTGTATTTTGGGCACTGTTCCTCTTCAAGTGCAGTTATAGTTAGGACAGAGACTGAAAAAAACCCAAAAACCCTCCTCTTCTTTCTCAGTCCCTCAGCTCTGTGTGATTTTTTGAGTCATATCTCTACTGGCAGCTGTGACTCCTGTTGGTTCTGCAGTGATGTAAGAAGCAGAAAACCCAGCTCGGTTTTCAGATTCTATTTGGGAGTTTGTAGTATGGGGCAGGGTTTTTTTTTACGTGTATACTGAGTAAACTAGATCTGAATACACTGAGAAAATAACCCCATGGTGCCAGTCACTCTTCTGGCCATAGCAGAACTTAAAGAAGAGCTGCACTCAAGTAGCATTTAAGTGTATAAAACCTGCACTACACATTCTGTGGACATCACCTTTCTAGGTAGAAGAAATCCCCCCGGCCCCCCATATTTCCTCTGAGCATATTAATGTTTCCTGCTGGTGTCAAGAGTTGCAGGGCCTCAGAGGATTCTAGTTTGGAAACTCACACAGTCTTCTTTATAAACAGCCTGTCCCCGCAGCAATTCAGCCTTGAAACAGAAAAAATGCACTAAGAAAGAGCCACTTTAGCCTGGGTGTGGGGGGTGGGGGGCGGAGAGGTAGTCGTGTCTATTTCATTTAAATGTATAATTAGTGGGGAGTGTTTTGTATCCTTCCGTATGAGGCGGAGTTTCTCTGCAGTAACGTGCCATAGCCACAAATTACTTCCAGTCAATGGAGTCTCTTCCATGTAGTGACCTCTCTTCTGTTGGGAAGTACAGTTTGACTGAGGCACCTCTGTGACTTTTCATTACAGCCTGAGCGGTTGCAGGGCACTCATTACTCAGTTCAGTCCGACATCTGGAGCATGGGTCTCTCCCTGGTGGAGCTGTCTATCGGAAGGTACCCAATCCCCCCACCAGACTCCAAGGAACTGGAAGCGATATTTGGCCGTCCCATGGTCGATGGGGCAGAGGGAGAACCTCACAGCATCTCACCGCGGCCCAGACCCCCAGGGCGCCCTGTCAGTGGTAGGGGCCGAAATTGACACCTGTCTGCTGGGATGGTTTTTGGTTTATGGGCTGGGTTAGAAGTATGAAACAAGCCAGGACCATTCATTGGCTTTCATCATTTCTCTGCATTTGGACAGTTGAAGCGAGGCAAATACCTAAGGGTTCTAATGGGAATGTGTTCTGCAGAAGACTGGCCTATACCTAAACACTGGAAGCAGAACCAGCACTAACTTGCTTCTCTGGTTTTTACAAAATACGTGTGTAAAATCAGTCTCCCATAAAGGCAGCACACACATGAAGGCCAGGATGTTCCAAAATGACTAGTGATTTGGGGTGCTCGACTTGAGATGCTTTGAAAGGAGCCTGATTTTCAGAGGCCTGGTGTTTAGCCCTTTGAAAATCAGGTCCCTTTAAGGAGTGTCAAGTTGGGCCCACAGAAGCATTGGAAAATCTTGGCCTAACTGTGCAGAACTTGAGTTGGAAATTTGTCTCTCTAGCAACGTGATATTGCTTTGCTGACTAACTTTGTTGGTGAGAAGCGACAGCCCTGGAGGCAAGTGCTGTTACCCACGGGTCAGGTGCAGCATTTGTATCGGCAGAGCAAGCTTCCTGCTAGCGTGCCTGAATCCTGGCCTGGGGTAAAGGCTAGTTCAGTTTCAGCAGCCCATTTGCTCCTTGGTCTCTGATTAGACTGATCCCCAAGGGGCCAAATACGTGCCAGTTGTGGTGTATTTGGGAGTTGGACTGAGGCCACCAAGTTCATCTCATGTAGGCTTCTGAACAGCCATTAGATGGTAATGGTTGAGTGGCTGGATTTGAACTGCTGATCTAAAGGCAAAAGGCTTCTTGGTCCACTTCCAGCCCTCCAAGCTATATGATCTTGTGCTTCCCAAATGCTCCCAGCTATTAAATGGATCAGGGATTTGGTAGCAGAGGTTGAAACCATAAAGCTCAAAACGAGCTTTTAAAAAAAAAAAATCCATCCCCATTGTCTTGCTTTTGCTTCCATCAGAGTCTGAACTCCACTGTGCAGGTTCTGTTACCTTCGTCCCTGTGCAGTTTCTTACTCTGCCTTTGTCCTCTTAACTACACAGGCCACGGAATGGACAGTCGGCCTGCAATGGCCATCTTCGAACTGCTGGACTATATTGTTAATGAGGTTGGTATTTGAAATCACCTTTCATCCCCTTTCCCTCTGTTTGCTGGAGTCTTTTGGAGTCTCTGGACTCAGAATAGATCGAAAATCTTCATTTGCTCATCAGTTAAAGGGGTAACAAGAACTGAAAGCTTCACTAAAATCTCCTTCTCTCCTACTCACTCTATTTGTATTGGGTCCCTTCCCGTCTCTCCCATTTGTTCTTCCTGTCTCTTGGTATTAAAGGCTACTCTAGCTCTGGAATAAGACCCTGCAGACAAGGGCTTCTAATATCTTTGAAGGAACTGTGAGAAGAGTAGAAAGGGGAGCCCTGAGGGTTAATGAACTATTTGTTCAGTAATCAGCCATTTAGAACAAACTCCTCCATAGACCTGTGAAGGATAAACCATCCCTCTGCTAGGAGCCAGATCACCCCAGTGTTCTCAGCCTGGGGCGAACGCCTGGTCTCTTTTTTTAAAAAAACCTTAAGATAAATTACAATCTGGGGTCTTAAATTGAGCATGTCCCAGTACGGAGGCAGGACTAGTCTGTGGGAGGAGCAGCTTCCCCTGTAAGGTGACATGATGAGTCGTTACCTAACCGCAGTTGTACCTGTTGAGTTAGTTCCGTCTGCTGTAGGGTTTCAGGTATGTGGGATTTGCTGTGTCTTATCCGAACACTGATCTGGGAGGTTGAACTCCAACCTTTTGGCAGCAGCTAATACCTAATGCTTCAAAAGTAGGCAGCTCTGCTTCCCCTGTGCACCTAGCCAAATGGCAGTGCTTTACCTCGGGTGGAGGGGGAGGGGGCAGCAAGGCTTTCCTTCGAAGGCCTTGAATGGTAGAGCTGGCAGAAGATATGCACTGATGGGAGGCTAGTGACTGTAAAGGGAAGCAACGGTTCTGAGGTTTAAAGGGAAACACGTATGAACAGTCAGGGCTTCGGGCTGCAGCTTTTCAGGGACTGTGCTTCTTCCTGACCCATTGATGCAGAAAACCCTTCTGCTTCTTTTCCCAGCCTCCTCCTAAGCTGCCGAATGGAGTTTTCACGCAAGACTTCCAGGAGTTTGTAAATAAATGGTAAGGCTCTCTTTCTGCAAGTGAACAGAAAGGCTGTGCCCGGGGCTGGTTCGGCAGCCCTAGAGATTGAAACTTTCCATCCCATAACAAGGTGGCAGCACACGTTTTCCCATGTGTCCCAGCCAATGTGCCTCCACTCTGACCTGGAGGGACCACCCTCGGTCAGTCCTTGTGATCCATTCAATCTGTGATCCCTGTGAGCTCCTAGGTGGGTGCTTGTTTTACTAAGACCACCGGCCCATTTCATATAGGCTACAAAAATGGCTGTTGGGTAATGGCTTGGAGTTGCTACCAGTGTGGGTTGGTCACTTGAGTCATCCAGTCCTCCAGTCTTTCTTTGTATTTATAATAAGACTTTTGGAGGATGCCTAGATAAACGCTGCAGCCGATGCTGGTTTATTGACAGCCTTCTCCATGATGTGGTATCCTTCCAAACACTCACCCCGAGGAAGCTTGCCTAGAATGTTTTCTAGGAGCATGAGATCTTCTCTCTTAATCTCTTGCCTTCTCCTCACTTAGAAGGGATTGTTTTTCTTCAGTTGGATTTGCCTTGTTTGGGGCTTCGTGCTCTGATGACACTGCCAGCTTAGCTACCTTTGCTTAAGACTCATGTTCAGAAGAACCTGTAATTAATGTAGACTGTGTACTTGGGAAGGAGGGGTTGGTTGTATTTAGACGTTACAGTGCTAATTTTCAACATTAAGGGATGCTGTCAGCCCGCATATTAGATACACCTAAAGAGGCAACATCATGACAACTGAGACCTGCCAGCTTTGCTTTGGTTCATGGATGCACTTCAGACTCAGATATGGGTTGATCTTTTGCAGCTTTATAGGCCTAAATTTTCCACAGTGACTAATGACTTTGAATCATAGAATATCAGGGTTGGAAGGGACCTCAGGAGGTATCTAGTCCAACCTCCTGCTCAAAGCAGGACCAATCCCCAGACAGATTTTTACCCCAGTTCCCTAAATGGGCCCCCTCAAGGATTGAGCTCACAACCCTGGGTTTAGCAGGCCAATGCTCAAACCACTGAGCTATCCCTCCCCTCAATTTTTGGGTGCCCAACTTGAAACTCCTTGAAGAAGCCTGATTTTCAGAATTGTAGAACAGCAGCTCCATCTCAAAATGAGGTGTCTTTCTGGTGTTTCAAATTGGGCACCTAAAATGGCTGGTCACTGCCGGAAACTTACACTCTCATCTTTATTTTCAAATGAGGGTGGGAGTGGTTTAGCAGCAACCTCTGCTAGACTCTTCCTTGAGAATCAGGTTTCCCTGAAGTTTTTCTATGATGCTTATCTCCTAAGCCTGCTGCAGGGTTTGGTAAGTGCATGGATACTGTGGTGCGGCATGAGAACCTGGATAGAGCTGATATTGAGGTCTGACTGTTCAAGGGAGTCCCGCTCTCCAGGAATCTGCTAGGATAGACTTGGAGGGTGTCCCTCAGCGGTGGGTCCATAAAGCCACTTTTAGAGTTGTGATAGAAGTGACCAGGTCTAGGTCTGCTGAAGGCAGGATTCTCTAGCTTCCAAATAAACCAGACACCAGGCTGGGTAGCCCTCCTGGCCAAATAAGCAGCTTTTCACAAGAGGGGTCTGACAGATCTTTCCTGCCTTTTCTTCTGTTCTCAGCTTAATTAAAAATCCAGCAGAACGGGCAGATCTGAAGATGCTGATGGTAAGTGGGGAGCTGCAAGTTGTTTTGTACTGTTGGGCAGCTCGGGCCTCGGCCTTGCATCGTGGGTGGGGGTTTTCCTCCATTCCTTTACCAGATGCAGATGCAATTGGGTTTGGTTTCCTCCTCTTGAGACACTGGAAGCTCCAAAGCGACATTAAGGCTGAACTGAGTGGGAGGTGAGGGAAAAGCTTCAGGAAGATGCCAGTCAGATTGATGCATTTACAGTCTTCCAGAACCGGGCCCAATACACGTAGGTCCTGCAGCCCATCCTGCTAACCACGCCCAGCGCAGGCATATGGTTCCTCAGAGAAGTCTTTTGGAAGGAAAACAGTAGTTTCTGTCAGAGAAATGTCCATGTCTTCCCAGGCGGTTTGGGAGATCAGTTTTCCCTGTTAAGCTCCAGAGCCTCTCCCCAGCTGTGCACTGGTTTCCTCAGCTGCTGTGGACTGGGATATGGGGAGACTGTGCTCTTCTCCCCACCCTCCAATACCTCTTGGAGCTGCTGCTCTGGGCTTCGTCACCTGCCTCCCCCCTCCTCCGGGTGCAATGGCTGGCGGTTCCGTGGAGTGGCAGATCCTTTACATGCCATCTCCCAGTGTGACAGCCCGCGGGGAGCTGTGCTTCCCACAAGTCTGGGATGCAGGCTTCTCAGATCCTGCCCACTCTGGGTCAGTTCTGCATCTAAGGCTCTCTGCCTGGGGGGGTGGAGTACAGGATTTGCAGCTCTGGAGCTTTGCTGAGCCAGTTCTGAGACCACACACCGCTCTGCCTATGCACCTGGAGCTGCATCCTCCCCATGCTAGGTGTCCTCCCACGAGGCTTGCCGTTTGGGTTGCAGTGGGGATGCATGTGCTTTCTTGTTCACTGGGGCTCTGTCTCCAGTGTCTGTTCATTCTGTCCTGTGCAGTGCATCAGCCAATTAGAGAGCAGTATGGCTGTCACCCCTCCCCTACTGATAAACTGTCTGAAAACCCAAAAACCCAGCCCCACAGCTAGTTGGACATCTATCTAAAAAGCTGGTTTTCTTGGCTGGGGAACAGAACAAGCCGGTCCTCCGGCTCCATCAGAACAGTGCTGGCAGTACAGCATGACTCCAGCAAGAAGCTGTCACTGCAGCACAAGCATCTGTCAGACCAAACCGTTGGCAACATGATGAGTCACTGGGTGATATAGACCCCGTCATTGGGTTAGAACTGCTTTGGGGAGACAGAGCTCCGGGCTTTTATCTAGTATAGCAGCAGCAGCAGACGCCATTACCCTGTGGCAGCCCTTCGTCCTCCCATTCACGTCCTGTAAAGCACTGCCTGGGAAGCCCTTGTTACATCAGCGCTGGCTCGCAGATGGCAGCATTAGACCTGAGAGGGGCTTGCTGAAGCCAGCCAAGTGCAGCTGCCGTTTCAGGGTATGTAATTGCCCCAGAATCCTGCCACTGGGTGCCACCGTCCCGTGTCTGGTCTGAGTGAGCCTCCTACACTGACTTCGGGCGGCAGGGCCGCCTGCCAAATTGACATCAGCGCAGCTGCACCGTTTTAATGCGTCTGGAGAAGGCGCTCTAAGGGCAGGTCTACACTATGGGGCTAAGTTGACCTAAGTTACGCAACTCCAGCTGTGTGAATAACGTAGCTGGAGTCGAGGTCGCTTAGGTCGACTTTTGCAGCATTTGCACCGCCGGGGTCGACTTACCTTATGCTTGTCGTTCTGGTGGAGTACCGGAGAGACGGGAGAGAGATCGGCAGTCGATTTAGTGGGTCTTCACTAGACCTGCTAAATTGACCCCCGGTGGATCGATCGCTGCACATGAATCCCCGGTAAGTGGAGATAAGCCCTAAGCCAACAGGAGAGAGCTCTCCCGTCAGATTAATAACTCCCCCTCCGAGAGGCAGTAGCTATGTCAGCCGGAGAAGCCCTCCCTGGACATAGCGCTGCCTACACAGGGGGTTACGGTTGGTATAACTGTGTCGCTCAGGGGGTGTGGACTTTTCACACCCCTGAGCACTGTCGTTATACCGAAGTAAGTATGCAGTGTAGACTGGGCGAGGACTTTGTGGTAGGGAAGTATGGAGTGTCTTGTGATCTGTGATAGACGAAAGAGATGCATGTGCTTTACTCTGTCTTTTCCCCTTTCAGAATCACGCCTTTATCAAACGCTCTGAAGTGGAAGAGGTGGATTTTGCAGGTTGGCTATGTAAAACGCTGCGGTTCAACCAGCCCAGCACCCCCACCCGCACCGCCATGTGACGGCAAAGCAAACGGCCTTGTGTCCACACATCTGCCTGTCTGTCACCGTTTCCTGCCCTTCAGTAGAAGACAGAACCGCCCTCCTTCCTCCCCCATCCCCTTCCCAAAACGGCAAAGCACCATCATTTTGGGAAATACCCATCATCCAACAAACGAGCAGAAACGGGCTTGCTTTCTTTGTTTTGTTTTTTCATGCCTGCGTTCAAGCGCGGCTCAGTCTTTGACGTTTCTGACATTTGGGAAATGTGCTGCTGCTTACGTTGTCTCTTTTGAAACCTGTTCCCTTGGGTTAAAAAAAATTTGGTGTGTGTGCGGGGGGCGGGGGGGAGATCATGTGCTTTGTATACTTCCTTTTGGTGGGGGCTTGAAAATAGCTAGTGTCGAAAGCTGTAGCACTGGACACAGAGAAACCTATCAATGAGGAATGGCTGGGGTGAGGGCAGGGACAGTTGCCAGATGGTAGAGCTCTTGCACGTGTGTTGGCAGAGAGCAAGAAGGAGAAGGGAAGGTGTTGAGACTAGCAGACCCCTTGAGCTTGCTTGGGGAAATTAGCAGGGGCACTGCAAGAACAAAGAGACGGTTCGTGGGTAATATTTTTAGCCTAGCTGGGGAAAGAGGAGCAGCACTAAATTCTCTCCCACGTTTCTTGTGTCTGTTTGACACTCAGCTCCTTAACAGGG
Source organism: Mauremys mutica (assembly GCF_020497125.1). Classification (NCBI taxonomy): domain Eukaryota; kingdom Metazoa; phylum Chordata; order Testudines; family Geoemydidae; genus Mauremys; species Mauremys mutica. The sequence continues at coordinate 8,567,899 of NC_059095.1, forward strand.
AAGCCTTTCTTAGCTCCCCTTGTCCTGTTCCTCTTTGTGTCCAGCCAGGGCTCTGTCCTAACCCAGATGCTGGAGAAAGGACAGACTAGGGAATCCTGTTTTTCTTCATGTAAGCTTTGAGGTCCTTTTGCATTACTGTGTGTTGGAAAGTTGATTTCTAGTAGCCCAACGTCCTTCCCTGCTGATCTTCTTCCAGGTGTAGCTAGGAAAAGTTTCTGCTTTTAAAACGTGGGGTTTTCGAGTATATTCCAGGCACGCACGGCGTGTTCAGTGATCGTCTTGGGCTACTAAATTGCCACATTGGGCGGTTAGCCTGCTAAGAAAGGGAAAGGAGTCTGAGCCAATTAATAACAGACTGCAGGGCGATACTGGCTACTCTTCCAGTCAATGTGACGGTCAGGGCAAGAAGCTTTTTGTGGTAAGCTTGGGCCTACCAGAATTGTGAGGGAGGAGACAGTACCCTCCAGCGGCTGCAGCAGCATTACTGCCCTGCCACACTTTGAAGGGAAGACTGCGTCGTGCACCCGACAGTTGGCGATACAAAGGGAGAGCGGGCATTTCTCTGCAGCTCCGGCACGTTCTGCCGCCAGTGCGGAGATGCTGCGTTGGGAATGGAATCCCTAGCAACTGGCCCAGGGAAGAAAAGTCCTGATCTTCCTTCGGATCTACTCACGGCACTGACAAGGCTGATCGAGCAGCAACCCAGGAGTGTGGTGCAAACTCCAAAGGCTCTCAGGGCGTAGCTGATTCTTTGCCCGTTTTCTGTGCTGCTCCACAGTCCGGCGAGAACCATCTCCCACAAGGGCTGTGGCGGATGCAAGTGTTTTTAGAAACGTTCTTTGGAGAGGCAAGGAGAGGATGGGTGAGATGCCTCAAATCCTACAGGAAGCCAAACAGCAGATTTCCACCCAGGGTTCTTTCCCTGTTTGAAATGGTCTCCACGCTGCCTGCTAGTGGTCAGGATTGTTGAGTTTTGTTTTGTTTTTCCTCCAGCACTGATGTTTTTCCCCCCAGCTCCTACCAGAGGGTTTCAAACCTGTGATCTCCTACGGAATATACCTAGTCTTTCTAAGGTCATTCTCTCCCCTCCCCTCCCCTGCTTGGTCTCACTGTGTTAGAGTGGCTGGTTTTTAACTGTGTAACTGTACATTCAGCTGAGCCTTCAGACAACCACGTAAGGCAGAAGACCAGGGCGAGGTAACTGTGACTCCAGCCGTCTCGTGACCAGCTGGCGAGATGCTGTACAAGGCCACTGGAGGAAGGAAACCACACATCGGAACTAGTTTTGTGACATAACTAGCCAAAAGCAATCAAGTCTCTGGGGGAGACTTCCCCCAGGACCATTAGGTGCCTAACTCCTATTGGCATTAATGGGAGCTGGGTGGCTTAAACTGTCCTCTTTGCCTGGGCAAAATCTCCCCCCTACCAGTTTGATGGTACATGCTCCTTGGGTAGGGGAAAGACTTGTCCAAGCCACCCAGACATGGTGCACGTCTCTTCGCTCTTCTGATAGGTAAGGATGCCATCACGTGGTGGCTGAACTGTTACGTAGAGCTGCCTGCACCATTGCAGCACCTTTCCCGGGCCCCCTCCGTCTTCAGCTCCGGTAGTTAGGAGTCCTGTCCAGTTTTAGCCTTTCCTCATTGCTCGGCGTTCCCTGCCGAAGGCCAGTACAAATCCCTGTGCGGCATAGTTCCATAATTGTGATAGGTGGAGTGGTAACTCCAAACGTGCTTCATCTAACGACAGTCCTGCTGGCAATCTCTGAACCATGAAGATCTCCATAATGGTCCCTAGAAGGGGGACACCAGTCGTACACTCTCTTTTCTGCTGCCGAGCTGGGAGTAGAGTCTGGCCCTGACCCCACGGCCTTTCCCCATGAGCTGCCTGGTTCTCAGAAACGTTTTCCTGTAGACTCTCTGGGCAGGGAGACCCGGCTGGCGAAGTGAAAGTGACTAACTGAGGTAGCTGTTTGCTCCTGCTGATCCAGACAGGAAGTCTGAGGAAGCCTCTTTTGGGACTACTGGGCCTCGCTTGTTTTGTGTGACCGGCGGTAGCGTGTGTGGAATTCGCCGAGTGTATTTATCTCCTCTCTCAGGGGGGATCCGGTTCTTCATTTCCTTGAGGGAAAGGAATAAGAGGTTAAACAATAGTTAACCGGAAGGGCCTGCTCACCTTTGGTGGAATCTCGCTTCTCTCAAGCTACCTCTCTAGTTTAGGGAATGATAGGTACGTACCTTGCAGTTACGGGAGCCAGGAAGGGCCTTGTTCTGCTGTAACAGTTGAGTCTCATGAGGTGGGAAGATAGCCTGCATGGATCACATGGACAGGGTCTCTTCAAAGAGCCTTTTATTTTTTATTTTATTTTTAAATATACCCTTTCTTGTGCTTGCTGTAGAAATACAAGCCATAGGAATGACTCATTCCCTTGCCCTCTTGGCTTTGGGAGGGGGTGTGTGTGGGGGTCTCTGATGTGCGAGTTCCATTTGGCTAGAGTCTAGAAATCTCGTCTTCGTCAGGTCCCCTAAAGCAGGATGTCTTGGCTTAAGGGGCAGAGGCCTGTTGGCGTCCTCAGCCCTAGCATTCTTGTGCTGCTGTTAAAGGAACAACCTGAGCCAGACCACGGTGGCTGCAAAGGTCAATTGTGAACTTGTAAATTCGGGGAAGGGGCAGGGGGGCGCGTGATTTATGAGGCTTGGAAAGCATGGCCACCGCCGCTTTCTAATGGACAGTCCCGTTGGGTAGCAGCAGACATATCAGTGCCCCTCCCCCAAAACGCATATGTTCTCCTGTAACCGCGTTCCACTGGGGAATATATCGAATCTACCTGAAAAGGAAAGGGTGTCGGGCGGAACCTGATCACTCATGAAGCACCTGCCGTGTCTGTATGGTGTCGGTTTCACCCCCTTGATGAAGGGCAAGGTGCCAGCCAGTGTTGAGTAAAGTCTTTCAACTAGCACGTTGACAGTGTAATAATTTAACGAGGGGTGGAGGGATTCCCTCCCTACCCATAGATGCATTTCATGCTGCTGATTGTGGTTCAGATATGCTGGGTGTTTAAAAAAAACACACACACACACACAAATATAGTGGATTGTGCTTATTTTTTCAAATAGTACCAGTGGCTCAAGCACTGATGTCATTTTTACATTTTTGAAGGCCTTTATTTTTACCCCAGAGTTACCCTATTTGATCAGATTATCAGGTGCTCTCATGCCTGGGTTCTAGTTAATCAGACCACTAGGACATTAATGCAGAAAAGCAGCCGAGAGAGCTGGAAGGATGTGGATCTCTCACTGTTCGGGGGAACCTCTGCAAAGCTTTTACAATCTCCTGATGTCCAGAAGAAGTGGAAACAGGTTCCATGGCTGCTCCAAACCAAAGCTTATGCTGCAGGCTTCAGATTTCACTCTAATATGCCTCTCTCTGTCCATTTGCCACAGCGGCCCGTAATATTTATATAGCAGGAAGAAAATGGGTAGAGTTTAATAGCCCGAGGGAAGACTTGTCTGCTAGCTAGCAAAGATTTGAGAGCAAGAATCTGAAGCATCATCCCTGAGTGGCAGTTGTATGTTTTCCAACAACCCATTAATTTTTTTTTCCTAGAGTGCACTTATATTCCATCAAATCTGGTAACTCTTGAGGACTGAATGTATTATACAAAGTGTTTGGGTTAATTAAAAAAAAAATTCTAATGGAAATGGTGAGATCATGTTCTCTGAATGACTATGTACTGTTTTTTGGTCATGTATATGAACCATGAGGCTCTGGGGTGGGGGGGTGTCTCTTTTTTGCCTCTTATTTAAATGAAAAATGTAGGGAGTTCTACTATTCAAAAGCTTTAGGATATTTTTGTTTTGCTTTTGCGCTTGGTTTTGGAGGTGAAGGAGAAAGTGTATTGAGCATTTTGTTGGTGCAATTTTTTTTAACTATTTTCATCATGGAAAAAAAAATAAATGGCACTTTACATTAAAAGGCCCTTTTCCTCTTTCATTTCATCACAGGTGGTTTTTAAACATGAATTTTTAAACGGAAACATGAATTTTAACCTTCATAAAAAATGATGGGTCTAAATTAGCTGTTTCTACTCAAGAAAGAGATCTTGGCGGCATTGTGGATAGTCTCTGAAAACATCTGTTCAATGTGCAGCAGCTGTCAAAAAAGCGAACAGTGTTATGAACCACTAGGAAAGGGATAGATAATAAGACAAAAAATATCATAATGCCACACTATAAATCCATCGTACGCCCACATCTTGAATAAAGCTGTGGTCGCCCCATCTCAAAAGAGAGAGAGTTGAATTGGAAAAGGTACAAAGAAGGCCAACAAAAATTATACAGGGGTGAGGAACAGCTTCTAGACAAAGAGATTAAAAAAACTGGGCCTGGTCATCGGAGATAAGAGATGGCGGAGGGTGGGGGATATGATAGAGGTTTATAAAATCATGAAGGGGGTGGAGAAAGTGAATAGGGAAGTGGTTTTACCCCTTCGCATAACACAAGAATCAGGGGTCACCCCATGAAATGAATAGGCAGCAGGTTTAAAACAAACCAGGAAGTATATCACACAAAGCACAGTCAACCTGTGGAACATGTTGCCAGGGGATGTTATGAAGGCCAAAAGTATGACTGGGTTCAAAAAAGGATTAGATCAGTTCATGGAGGAGAGGTCCATCCATGGCTAGTAGCCAAGATGGTCAAGGACACAGCCCATGCCCTGGGCGTCCCTAAACCTGTGACTGCCGGAAGCTCAGACAGGACAATGGGGGATGGATCACTCAATACATTGCCCTGTTCTGTTCATTCCCTCTGAAGCATCTGGCACTGGCCACTGTCGGAAGACAGGATCCTGGGCTAGATGGACCATTGGTCTGACCCAGCGTGACCGTTCTTATGCTTCAAGAAGGTAGAGGATGAAGAATTATTTCAGCACTGTGGATCTCGGACCCTCGTAGCAATCAGTAGTATGTCGAAGAAAGAGGCACTTCTCATTGCATTTCTCATTACCCTGAATTCTGCCCCCAGAACGTGTGTGTGTGTGTGCGCGCGCATGCGCTGGGGAGCATGGATGCTAGTGGGGAAAGAATAGCCTCTGTCTCCCTAGCTGTAGTGGAGGAGCATAGAATTTGCCTCTACAATATTGTTTTGGAGAAATCCACAGTTTAAAAGGGATGGGTGCTGAGTGAAAAATGGGACACGGTCCACCTGCCGTCACAGAGAGAAGAGGACGCATTTGACATCACTCTTCTTCCAAAGAAAAATCAGACGAGTTTAGGACCCAGATGTAGGTGTTTTAAAAGAAAAAAATCATGTGACTAAAAAAATAGTTTCTCTTAGTTGTAAAGTGGAACTGACTCAAACAGCACAGATGCTTGGAAAGCAGATATGAATAATCAGTTGCTGTTAGCAAAATACACAGAGTCCTGCAATCATTTTTGATCCTCTGGACAGAGCAAACGCTGGGCGAAATGGCGCCGTCCGATGAAAGGAGTGAGCAGCGTGGCACATGACGTAGCAGTGAAGCGGACCCGGCCTATGCACCTGGCAGCCTGAAACACTTAAAATAATGGCACTCAAGAAGCTAATTAAAGAAAATGCTCTCCCTTGCTCTGGATGGTTGTGTGTTAAAAATGGAAGGTGAAATCCTGGCCCCGTTGAAGTCAATCGGAGTTTTGCTATTGACATGAATGTGACCAGCAGAATCAGCTCCTGGGTGCTACTGTAACTTTAGCTAGCCGGGGAAAAATTCAGATGAGACCTTTTTGGGTCAGAATTTGCCAATGCAAAAGTGAAAAGTTTTGCAGCTACAGTTTGATTTTGATGATGATTTGATGGAACGCAGTGCTGTTCCTGCCTGCTTGGGTCTGTCTACGCTGCAAGGAAATACCCGCAGCGGCCCACGAGCGGCAAGGGTCCCAAAACGGGCTTCAGCCTGAGCTCGGATGTCAACACTGCAGTTTTATAGCTCTGTGAGACCTCAGGGCTTCCAGGATGCCTGGTTCCCATCCCATTGTGCTGAAAATTTTGGTCTGTTTGGGTTTCTCTCTGAATTGGAATGAAACAAAACAGTGAACTCCTCTGTGAACAGAATTTCCTTTCTCAACCCAGCTCTGCTGTACAGATGTTAGTTTGGCCTGCTCCGTTGCGTGGTGGCCTGCCTGTCTGGAATTGGCTACAGTCATAGTACTACTTCTTTTCTCTTGCCACTTCCCTGTTGGGGTCGGTGACTTTAATGCCTTCTTCGAAAACTCATGATTTTACTCCTGACTGTCATGCAGATTGGTGTCTCTACAGTCCACTTGATATGCGGTCCATGTAGCAGGTCTTTGGCCTCCCTGTTGGTCATCTTCCAGCCATAATCCTTGCAAGGGCTGGCTATGGTTATAATACACTGCTCAATATTCAAATCATTTGTTTAAATGCTAACAGGCCCCTTGGAAAGCCCTTGTTTAAGATCCCAGATCAGTAGTTGGATAGATGTACAGATAAATCATAGAGGATAATAATCCTAGAATATCAGGGTTGGAAGGGACCTCAAGAAGTCATCTAGTCCAACCCTGTGCTCAAAGCAGGATCAATCCCCAGATAGATTTTTGCCCCAGCTCCCTAAATGGCCCCCTCAGGGATTGAACTCTCAACCCTGCATTTAGCAGGCCAATGCTCAAACCACTGAGCTATCCCTCAAAGGCGTTAACACAGCAATGTCCACTACCATGCAGCTTTGGGAGCCGAACACAGGCACCCGACTCCCTTAGGCACCTGTGAAAATCCCAGTCCGGGTTTCTAAGGTTCAGCTTCCACCAGTGGCACCGAAAATTCCTACATGCTTCTTTCAGACACAATATCCCTGGAAACATCTTCATAAATGGAGATGTGTGGGGATGGGCAGGTGCAAGGGAAGCGGCTTTAACCAAACGCTTGCCAGCCACCAGTAAAACTAGCTCGATGGATTTTCATTATCCAAGCTCAGAAATGGAAACCGGTCAGGACTGCCGAGGAAATTGCATTTTAAAAATTCTCTCCATCTCTAACATGATCTTGGCTGAAGCTACCATGAAAGAGGCCCATTCCCATCAGTGCTAGTGGAATAATTCTGCTTTCGCTGGATCTTCTGCCTACAATGGAGCTGCACCAATCTACGTCAGCGGAGGATCTGTCTCGGGGAGAGGAGGTTGGGAGGGAGCTGCCCATCTGCTACCGGAGCCATCACATTGAGGTTACAAGCCCTACACCTCCTGCCGTTCCTTACGTGGGACGCCATCAGCCCATGCATGCACCACACAGAAACGCCCATCGGCCGGTTTTACTGCCTGCCCCCCACCCCAGATCCTCCTCTCCCCCCGAGGGCTATGAAAATGTGCTTTAAAGTAACCGTATCCCGTATACCGTCTGTAGTGGATGTAGAGGGGGATGGCATTGTATTAACACAGAGCACTGCCCGGACTCCCAGTCTTCTGCTTGCACGGCTACAGACTTTGCTTTCCCCAAGGAAAGGGGAAATAAATTATCAACCAACCACCCAAACCCCAACCCCACCTTCTTGCATATCGTTAGAGAGTGTGAAGAGCCAGGTAGTTTAGAGAGGAAGGAAGGTCTGGGGGACGTGGGTCTCAGGTAGGGTAACCAGACAGTAAATATGAAAAATCGGGACGGGGGGAAGGGAGGTAATAGGAGCCCCTATTAAAAAAAGCCGCAAATATCGGGACTGTCCCTATAAAATCGGGACATCTGGTCACCCTAGTCTCAGGACTCCTGGCTTTGCCATAGACTTCCTGTAGCATCTAGAAGGCCTCACTGTTAACGGGGACCTATTCTGTTCTGGTTCTGATACCGCGGCCTTCCCCAGAGCACGACACACACAGAGTAGGAGAGAATTCTCTCTCTGGGGAGCTCGCAATCTAAATAGACAAGACTTAGGGGGCTGGAGCACAGGACTTATGAGGCGAGGCTGAGGGAACTGGGATTGTTTAGTCTGCAGAAGAGAAGAACGAGGGGAGATTCAACTACCTGAAAGGGGGTTCCAAAGAGGATGGATCTAGACTGTTCTCAGTGGTACCAGATGACAGAACAAGGAGCAATGGTCTCAAGTTGCAGTGGGGGAGTTTTAGGTTGGAGTGTGGTGAAGCACTGGAATTGGTTCCCTAGGGAGGTGGTGGAATCTCCTTCCTTAGAGGCTTGTAAGGTCAGGCTTGACAAAGCCCTGGCTGGGATGATTTATTCGGGGTTGGTCCTGCTTTGAGCAGGGGGTTGGACTAGATACCTCCTGAGGTCCCTTCCAACCCTGATATTCTATGATTCTATGACAAAGGATGGCAGAAAGAAAATTGTGTTTAATCTCTCCTGGCTCATCTGTACAATGGTAATAGCACTTCCATTTAGGGTGACCCGATAGCAAGTGTGAAAAATCGGGACAGGGGTGGGGGCCAATAGGAGCCCATATGGGAAAAAAAAGCCCCAAATATCGGGACTGTCCCTATAAAATTGGGACATCTGGTCATCCTACTTCCGTTGTCTCTCATGGCTATTTAGATTGGAAGGTCTTTGGGGCAGGGGCTGTCTTGTACCATGTGTCTATGCAGCGCCCAACGCAATGTGGCCCTGATCTCAGCTGGGGCCACCTGCCATACCGCAATAGGAACAATATTTCTGGCATTCTCCCTGGGCGAGTTCGGGGAAGAGGTTGGGTGTTTCTGTCGCTCTATCTGTCAAAAGTCTCCAGTTTGGGGCTGAGATTTAAATCTAGATAGTCCTATAGCCCAAAATAACTTCCCATGTGACCTTGGGCAGGTCACATGCCCGCTCTGTGCCTCAGTTTCCCCACCTATAGATTAGAACGCCTACCATGCCAAGGTGTTGTGAAGGTCAGCTCAGTAATGTTTGTAACGTGCTTTGGGATCTGTGCCTGGAAGTATTGCTATGGATGCACCTAGTGCAGGGTACCTCTGCACAGCTTCCAAGCTCTGCCAGCCTAATCAGCAAGGGGGACATGCTTTGGTCTAAGCCTGCGAGTGCAGCTTCATAAACCAGGCGGGAGTGGGGCAGCGAACCCTGACTCTAGTACTGTGCTCTAACCACTAGGCTACATTGCCATGTGCCCAATGAGCCAGGTTCAAATGTGATCCCAGCCTCTGTTCCTTAGAAAGAATCCTTAATCATACCTCATTAAAGTTAGAAGATCTCTGCGCATGGCACAGTTTGGCCTGCCTACGTTAGGGTGTACGGCCATCTATCCTCTGTCTGAGGGGTTATAGCCCATTGGCGTTATTACGTTATTTGTATTGTGGTAGAATGTAGGAGCCCGGGACCCGGACCATTGTGCAAACAGGCGCTGTGCAAACACAGCGTGTTGTTTTACCTGAGAACACACCTTCTGAGAGTTCTGATTAAAGGCACATTACGGTTTTGCCAACTCCAAGCGTTCAAAAATCACCAGGTTGCCTTAACATTCATGCGGGTTTTTTTCAAATAATACCTGTTGGGTTCTTTTTTTTTTTTTTCGCTTTCTGGTCTTTGAACCTTCAGGGGTCACAGTTTCAACCCTTTCTTTGCAGTCAGGAAGGCCGGAAATTTAAGACAGTGGAAGCTGAGAATCACCTAACTCCAGAAACTGGGGCTTTCAGACAAATAACATGTTAAACAGGGAGTGCCGGCAAAACTGCACTGGCCTCTCCATTTAGGCCCCAATGGACTTTTATGTTTTTTAAAAACGGGTTAATGCAGGACTGCCCAATAAGAGGGATATTTTGGTGATTTTCTTTGTTCGCTTCCTTAATTGCAGCAAAAAGGCTTCTGTGGGTGGCATGATTTTAACCTTTCACCTGCTGCTATGGAAACTCAAAGGGAACAGCCTAGCAGAGAGAACAAAACTGACCAGTAATAGAAAGTGAAACTGACCTGGCTCGTGTCTTTCAAAGTCTTTGCTGAGTGAGCGGCACAGAAACAAATGGTGTCAGGGAGGTGAAGTGATTACAATTCTTCATAATACTCTGACGGGGTGTTGGTCTAGTTGTGTGTAAGGCAGGTGGGGTATAAATCAGGCCACCTGGATTCCATCTCCAATGCTGCCCTCCGCTCGATGTGTAACTTTACTTCCTCTCTCCAGGCCAGATCCAAAGTCTTTCAACGGGCATTGGATCAGGGCTTCTGTGCTTTGCTCTGCCAGAGTTTAAAAAGGAGGCTGAGGCTACCTATCCATTTGTAAAGTGCTTTGAGATCCTCATGGGAAAATAGGGTGACCAGACGGCAAGTGTGAAAAATCGGGACAGGGGGTGGGGGGGTAATAGGAGCCTATATAAGAAAAAGCCCCAAATATCGGGACTGTCCCTATAAAATCGGGACATCTGGTCACCCTATGTGAAAAGTAAGGGAAATAAAGGCAGGGTATTATTAGTCGCAATCCAGGTACTGAATGATAAACAGGCCAGCAGTTTTTATCTTGAGTGTCCCAGTAAGAACATAAGAACGGCCAGACTGGATCAGACCAAAGGTCCATCCAGCCCAGTATCCTGTCTTCCGACAGTGACCACTGCCAGGTGCCCCAGAGGGAGTGAATCTAACAGGTAATGATCAAGTGATCTCTCCTCTGCCATCCATCTCCATCCTTTGACAAACAGAGGCTAGGGACACCATTCCTTACCCAACCTGGCTAATAGCCATTTATGGACTTAACCTCTGTGAATTTATCTAGTTCTCTTCTAGATCCCTCTGCAGATCTGTTGATTAGTCCTCATTGTGGTGGTGGGGGAGCTGTTTATTATGGGTTTTGTTTCGCTCTCTACATTTTTGAGGTTTTGATTTCTTCCCTTTGTGAGTTAATACACTAGGAAAAAAAAATCTGTGATGCTTTAAAAGCAAACAAGACCCCGCCCAGCTCGCTCTTTGCTTCTCCCTGATTGGTTGCCAAATGTTTAAGCTGAAACGCTCTAGAATAGCGTGGGAGTGTGTGGGGATGTGTGTGGGTGCGTACACACTCGTGTGCACATTTGCATGGCTGCTTGTTCGTTGTGTAGCTTAGCGGATCGGGTACTGCATGGTGGGTCCCAGGAGGCCTGGATTCTATTGCCAGCTCTGCTACTATCCTGCTGGGTGCCCTTGGTCAAGTCATTTGCCCCCTCTCTGCGCCTCAGGTTCCCTGCCTGCAAAATGGGGATAATGACACTGCCCGCCTTTGTAAAGTGCTTTGAGATTGGCTGATGAAAAGTGCTATTATAGGGGCTAGGGATTATTGGGTGAGTGCTTTGCTCATTGGTAGTATGTGGGCACTTGTGCTTGTGGGGCTGTGTGAACGCAAGGAAGCTTTGCCTGTGCTTGCCACATGTCAGCTCCCTGATGCCAGTGGCCACCGGCAACATGAGCACTCCCCTTTAGGCCTCTGCAGGTTAGTGATAGGCCCACTCCAACCCTTCACGCGGCTCCCTGGAGGGCCCAGCCTCAGATCCACTGGCCACTCGCCACATTGGCAGAGCCGCTGCTTCCAAAGACGCTTGCCAGTTTCACCTCAGACCATCTCTCTGCTTAACACAAAGCACTTAGGCATGTTTGTAGTGAAACAAGCACAAGGCTGTTGAACGGAAAGAAGCGATTCAAGCGACAGCGAGTCAAGTCGAAGTATTGGAAACAAAGGGTTACCCCCAAAGAAAAATCATAACACACATTCTAGAACCTTATTTAACTAGATACTTTCACGTCTTACAGGCCCGAGCTCACCCCAAAGTCCCGACAGCGAATTACAACTGGGCCCGGCTGAGATCCCTCGGTCATGAGACGAAACATGCTGCCACCTTGTCTCCTAGGTGAAGGAATCCTGGGTGTCTCTTTCTGCAACCCCAGATATATCAAAACAGTCCTTCCGCCTTCATTCATAAACCAGACGCCCTCTTGCTGATTATGCCTTGCTGTAGATTTTGCAATCTCTTGTCGATTTCACAGTCTTGATTAGCTGGTTGCTCAGTTGCAAATGTGTCCATTGCGAAGCAGTCAATACAGATATGACCAGACAGAGAGAAAAGCATCTGTTACCCTCTGCCTGAAAGGAACATGCGTGAGACACGCCACCTCCTAATTGCCTGCCTTAAGAACATAATTTTCAGTATAGAAACATAACTCCTTAAATATTATCCATACATACATTTTGTGATGATTCTGACAGTCAGCAGGTTACTAGCCTGATAGAGACCTTACATCAGAGTTTCTCAAACAGGGGTCGCCACTTGCCCCTGGCAGGCCAGGCCGGTGTGTTTACCTGCCCCGTCCGCAGGTCTGGCTGATCGTGGCTCCCGCTGGCCACGGATCGCTGCTCCGGGCCAATGGGAGCTGCTGGAATCAGCGTGATCCACGGCCAGCGGGAGCCGCGATGGGCCAGACCTGCGGATGGGGCAGGTAAACACACCGGCCCGGCCCGCCAGGGGCTTTCCCTACACAAGCGGCGACCCCTGTTGGAGAAACCCTGCCTTACCTGCCATCCTTTGGTGAACTAGTATGCCTATATCTGGACCAGGGGAGCCCTGTAAACCTCTCTGCATCCCCTGTGCCCTCTGCCAGTCAGCAGCAACAAGTCGCTGGGTCACCGCGCGCATGTGCACAATTTTAAACACGCCCCCTTTCCCCTCCTATGAAACCCAACGTTACCATAGAAAAAGCTGAGGCCCAGGCAGGGGCGGACTTTAAAAATCACTCGTATCTTTCAGGTGAGATCTGGAAAGCCAAGGTCCCCCCATATATTCTGTGGTGACATTAAAGTACCCAGGATACTGTTTATAGAAGCAAAGGTCCTCACCAGGGTCCTTGGCCAAAATCCACACACAACACCCACCCTGCTCTCTGCTACGGTGTGATGTGCAGGCCTCCCACCAACAGTGGCCACATTCCAGCAGTCCATGGGTGCTGTGCTGTGGGACTCTGCTATATGAAACATGCTGTCGAAATGTAACACAGTTAAAGGGGTATTGCTTGTAACCAGGCTTGGCCGGAGTTGATGCTTATTTATTTTGTTTCTAATTTCAACAGATAACGTTGATGTTTGGTTTTAAACATTTATTTTTATCTATTTAAATTTTCACAGTTGCATAAAATTATGGGTTTTAAGCATCTTTTCTCCCCCCCCAATTTTCATTTATTTAAATGTGCCCAGTTGTGGGGAAATCGGACACTAATTATTTAATAACAATCATAGATTATTAGGGTTGGAAGGGACCTCAGGAGATCATCTAGTCCAACCCCCTGCTCAAAGCAGGACCAATCCCCAAATGGCCCTTTCAAGGATTGAATTCACAACCCTGGGTTTAGCAAGCCAATGCTCAAACCACTGAACTATCCCTCTTCAACCAGCAGCAATGAAAACTGAGAGTATGAGAAAGCTCTACAGAAGCTGTTCCAATGAGCCCAGCAGATGTTGGAATATCGATGTTGGGATTCAAAAAGTTAAAGCCTTATAAATGTTAAAGCACAAACTGTCAACATCGCGTGTCAAAACATACCAAACAAATAGCCTGAAATCAAACTCTACAAAGTTGGCAGGAAGCTTTGTCCTAACTTTGCCTATCTGCACATTTCTATTGTTACTGATGGAAACATGACGTGTGCGTGCGGTGACATGGGCGTTTATTGGCATTTACTGATAAACATCTAATCCTTCCAGACCCACTTGTAACAGCTCGGGGGGTCTGTGCTGAGCTGGATTCTCCAAAGGGAGCCCAGAATCCCACATTTTAGGGCTTTCACAGCAGAAAGTCGACCCCCGACCTTAGTCTTAAAGGGCTCTTTGCCCTAAAGTGCTTGAGTGGAATCCCTAGAAGGCCAGGGGTGATCAGACGATGGAGACAAGCAACAAGCTTACATACCAGCTCGTTATGCCCCTGTCCTGAGCTGATTATCAAGTTACTCTGTGCTATACCCTAACAAGGCCAAAAGCCATCCGTGGGCTCATCTGTTCCTGCCCCTTTCCACTTGATCTGCGCTGATGAGCATTTCTATGCTGGTAGCACTGCCAACACCAAACATTCAAAAATCACCCGCCCTCCGCCCCCAAACATGAGACAACAATAAGATATTTGAGCTTCTATTTTTTTTGTTGGGGGGGTGTAAAGGGGAGTCATGCTATCAAGCTTTTTCCTGCAACCACCAGAGCTAGAAACTTACTTTAAAATGAAAGGTGAGATTCTCCCCCAATCACATGACTCCAGGAGTTGGGGCGTTAAGCGAAACACCAAATAGTGGCAGCACTGAGTGTGAGGACTCACCCCCCGCAGATCTCCTCCTCCGTTACCAAACTGCACGCCTAGCCAGCCGCGCAAGCAGGCTTTCCCAAAAAGGCCTTTTGGTGGCCCCAGTGAAAGGTGATTGAATAATGAATTTGACAAATGTCGTGCTTTTTTTCTAAGGGCAGTGGTTTTCAACCTTCTTTCATTTGTGGACCGCTAAAAAATTTCAGCCCCTTTGGAAATCTTAGACATAGTCTGCAGGCCTCCAGGGGTCTGCGGATCACAGTTTAAGGATTTGATTTATATTTTTCCTCCCATGTACAGAGCTGGGGCAGCCAGTCAGGCATAGGCATCAAATAGTTTGTATGCCAGATTTCATGCCATTTTCCAGCTTTCCAAGGCTGGTGGTGGTTTCTTCATCGTTGGTCATTTTAAAATCAGGACTGGGTGTTTTTCTCAATGATCTGCTGTAGCTCAAAACAGGAATTATTTTGGGGTAAATTCTGTGGCCTATGGCAAACAAGACATGAACCAAGATGATTGCAATGGCCCCTTCTGGCCTTAGAATCCATCAACTATTCGCCCAAGGCCAAGATTTTTAGTAGCGTTGGGTGATTTTGAGCTCCTGAATTTTTGGGGTGCCCACTTAGAGATGCCTTATGTAGGCCTGATTTTCAGAGGGGCGAGTGCTAAGCGTTTTCTCAAAATCACAAGGAAGAGGGGGTGATCATAGTGTGAACATCTGCACAAGCTGCTGTGCAAGGGCGTCTCACTTTGGCATCAAGTGGAGTCACCGGTTAATTATTTCCAGTCTGAGCTTTGGGTACAGATTAGACAGGGTGGGTTGTTCTGATTTCATTGAAGTGGGGGGGAGCTAGGATACAGTTTCTTGAATGCAGACTGAAAATTTATACGGGAACCTCCTAACGGGAAGAATATATTGAGGTCAATTAACTGGGCTGAGACACAGGTGATCTTGGATCTATTCTGTTCGCTGGGTTCTTCTACCGTGCCCACCAGCGCAGTATTTGACCATCTTCCTGCAAAGCATTAAGCGACGTGAGGAACATCTCTACATCCTGGCTCTGCCACAGACTTCCTGTGTGGGCATCTCAGGCTCTGTTCTGGGGGTGCTAATACCAAAGAGCTGTTCTAAGGATAACTGGTTAAGGGTTTGTCAGCCGCTCAGATATGATGGCACTGAGTACTTCAGAAAACCCTGCGAGTCGATACAAATGTAATTGGGCAAGGTACGGGGCTAGGTAGCACAACAGGACTTCCCCATCTCTCGTTTTTAGGAGCTGGACCGTTTGCTGGAGGTTACCTCATGGGCGTGACTGATTTTCTGTGGACCACTCACTGTGTCAACCCCCAGAATGACACTTACTAGGAGACAATCCCCGCCCCAAAGAGTTTACCGTCTAAATAGACAAGACAGATAAAGGGTGGGAGGGGAAACTGAGGCATGGAGCAGGGAAGTGACTTATCCAAGGTTGCTCAGCAGCTCAGCCCGGAGGAGAACCCAGGTGTCCTGATTCTAGGGTGACCAGGTGTCCCGATTTTATAGGGACAGTCCCTATTTTGGGGACTTTTTCTTATATAGGCTCCTATTACCCCCCACCCCCTGTCCCGATTATTCACACTTGCTGTCTGGTCGCCCTACCTGATTCCCAGCCCTCCACTCTAGCCACTACAGGGGAAATCTTAGTAACAGTCCGATTGTACTTGGCGGTCTGCAGCGCTTTTCAATGGCGTCTCCCCGGGCTCTTTACAAATACCGTCACTCCTGTAGTACCCAGGGGGAAACTGAGGCACAGAGCGGCGGCTGTGACTTGGCGAAGGCGGCCTGGGAAGCATGAGACGGGGAACCGGAACCCACCTCTCCCATGCCTCTAAGCCATGGGACCCGGGGTGCCTGGTTTAAGTGAAAGTGACCCAACTTCCCCAGGGGATGGCTGTAGCAGCTGAGGACAAACAAACTGCTTCCACGTGTGAGCACGTGCGTGTGCGTCCAGGAACACGACAGTTCCCTTCTCCCCAGGCTGCTCTGGGTTAGATAACATGGATCGCAGCCAGGGAGGGAGGCCGAGGAACGGTGCAGCTCCCCTCTCCCGGCTGGGGACTGGATCTTGGGGAGCCGATGCAGAAGCCGCGAAGGGCGAGCCGCGGCAGGAGGGTGTCCTGCCCTCGCTCTCTCTGCCGGGACTCGCCGAGCCTGTTTCAGGCGCCCTTGCGCGGAGGCTCGCCGCCCGGGGAGGGAGAGGGGAGGCTGCTGCACCTTTAAGAGAAGGGAGGACCCCTTTGCCCTTAGAGAAACCAGGAAGGGAGTTCAGCATCATACGGGGCTTTGCATATACAGTTACAGTAGGGGCAGTAACACCAGAGAGAGAGGGAGAGCTGGCCGGGAACTGACTCCAAACTCCAGGCAGACCCCCCCCGCCCCCAGCCCCGCCACCCCCAGGACCAGCAAGGTAAGACTGGGGGGGATCGGGCTGTCTCCGGGGAGGGGGGTGGCCGTTTGGGTGGGGAAGGGAGGTGCTGAATCAAGGGGACATTTCACCCCCCCCCTTGCCGCCCCCCCACCCCCACCCCCACCTCGAACAGGGAGGCTGCCTTGGAAGGAGGAAAGTCCCCGCTCCCCCCCGGCTTGTGCTTTACTTTATCGCCACCCCAACTTTATAAACCTCGGGATTTTTTTTTTACATGGGGAAGTGGGGGGGGGCGGGGGCTTGTCCGAGAATTTATAGCAGCTGCGGGGAGAGGGGGGGTTGCAAAGGGAGGGGGCAGAGGGTGAACAGCGCGTGTGTGTGCGGGGGGGGGGGGGCGAGATTCATTTTCTTCTCCATGTTCTAGGGAGGGTGTTTTTAATCTGCCTGCCTGTCTCTTTGCATTTGGCACTTGCAAGGCTGGTCCAGGGGACTGGGGTTGCACTGAGGCGGGGGGGTAGTTGCAATATGGTCGGGCGGGGGGGTTGCAAATAACTTTGCGGCCATGCAGTTAATGCAGTTCCCCCCCTCCTCTCTATTCTCTGCTGCGTGCATACGTTGTACTTGGCTGGGCTGGTGCTTCCTGCGGGGGGGGGGGGGAGTTTTTTTTGAGGGGGGGCTTGCAAGCAAATGGGGGGGAGGCTCGCACAGAGGGGTGGGAAAAGGAGGCTCATGGGATTTGTAGTTTCCTCGCCCCGCTCGGTCTTGCAGGTGCAATGGGGCCTTGGACTACAACTCCCAGGTTGCCCCGCGCAAGGCCGGCCGCCCCCAAACCAACCCTGGCCGGGAGGTGTGTTGATGGGCGGGCGGCCGAGCCAATGGGAAGAGGACCTCCGCCCCTCCTTCCCGCCCGGCTCCGCCTGGCCAATGGCGGACCGAGGGTGCTGCGAGAGTGGGGGGCGGGATGCGGAGGCGCCGCCGAGAGTAGCTCGGCCAGCGGGGCAGCGCCCTCCCCCCCCTCCCCGGCACTTCCGGGCCCCCCCGTCCCCTCCACGGGCAGCCCGGCCGGGGGGGGAGGCGGGGTCCCCGGCCGCCGCGCTCAGGAAAGGCCGCGGATGCGGGGCCTAGTGTAGGCCCAAGCCTGGGTGGTGTCCGCAGGGCTCAGGCCCGGCCTCCTGCCCCCACCCCCAGCTCAGGCCTCCATTGGTCGCTGGCAGCCCGGGGAGGGGTGGGGTGTGGCAGGCGGCCAGGCTCCCGCGGGGAGGGGGCCGGACTGCGGTGGGGCTTGGCGCCCTGCTGAGGGGGGGAGGGGTGGGGCCGGGCCTCCCCGCCCAGCCGCGGGCAGGGCGCGGGGTGGGGGTGGGGGTTGGGTCCAAGGTCGCCCACAAGCACAAGGCCGCCCCCGTGGGGGGAGGGGAGCCCGCTGGCCGGCTCTCCCCTCCCTTGGCAGCCAGAGCAGACGTGGGGAGGCAGCTCCCAGGCTGCCTGGGCTTTCCTCCCCCCGCCCCCCCCCCAGCCTCTCTCACCCGGACGGTGGCACCAGGAAGCAACTTGCAGCTGGATAATCCACCCCTGGCGTGTTGAAGGGGGGAGCCCTGGGGGGGGGGGAGGGGAAGCCCCCATCAGGCTGGCTGTGCACAGATTCATCCAGAAAATGGCACGGAGAGGAGAAATCGCTCTGCCAGCCCCCGTGGAGCCCTGAAATCAAGCTGGCAAGTTGCTGCAGAGGCTGGAATGTGGAGACCAAGCCAGTATTGTAAAGGCTTCAGCATCACTAGCTCAGGCTGGTAGGACCAAGGGACTTCTCTGCTCCTGCCAGTGTTCAGGGCCTTCCTCCTCCTCTGAAACCACAGCTAATCCTCCAGTTGGGGATCAGCGAGCTGTAAATCAAGCCCATGCTTTGGGCCGGGAGCCAGTCTAACAAGCTCTCCCATAGAGGCCAGGAAATATATCTGAAGGTCATTGCACGCTTCCCATCGTGAACCACAGCTTTTGCGGGGCTCATCCGTTAGATAACAAGTGGGTGAGTTGTGGTGAGTTATGGTTTGGAGCTGGTGGTTGGTTGCTAGCTAGCTAGCTGGGGAATGGAAGTGCTGCTGTCTGTTCTCTGTTGGTAAAGGTTTGTACTGAGACCATGGAAAAATGTTAAATTTGTTGAACCTGTATGTAGCTTACAGTTCACAAGATTGTCAGACCTTTCTGTCATTCTTCTCAGGGATCTTTATGCTCCCAAAGTTTGTGCATTAGCTACTGCTTGGTCTAATAAAATGCATCACATTGAGGACCAATATGGCTACCTACATCTTCTTACTACAGCATTTCTTCCCAGTGGTTTCCTGGAGGGTCCGTTATTTCCAAGCAGCAGCCTGGACAGCGAATGGTCCTGATTCCCTGTAATGGCCACTTGGCAGGATTTACAGCTGGTTCCTGAGTTAAACTAACAAGATTACCCATCTCTCTGCTGATTTTCTGCTATTAAATGTATTATTTATATCGTTCTCAAAGTGTATTAGGCACTTTATGGACAAATAGTTAGAGAAGATGCCTTCCCTGAAGGGTTTACAGTCTAAGTAGGTGGAAGGATGAGGATTGGGGGTTGTGTGCAGTGCAACAGCAGAGAAGTGGTTAATTCCATGATTTTTTTTGTTAGTACTTTGGTTGAGGAGGTGTGACAGAATATTACAGTTTGTCTTGGATTGAAGAAGCAACCTATGGTCATTTATGAAGATTATTTGGAGAAAGCAGCAGGTTTACAAATTCCAGCAGTTTGCTTACGGGTGTTGTTTTTAAACATTTTCTTTTTTTTTTAAGCCTATGATTGAGTTATTGGAGAGGAGCCATTGCTGTTTAATATTCATTCTGGCCATTGTTCAGACTTGCTCTGGGAAAAGAGGGAGTGCAGCGGCACAACCCAAATGTGGATGAGGTGGTGGGATTTTTCCACCATGCCTTAGTTAGTTGTGCCTAGGGAGAGTTTTGCAGTGCTGGAGTTCTAATGAATTAGTCAGTGGATAAAATAGTTCTGTGCCTTATGCTGATCTGTGGGTCTTCGCATGGCCTTTTTTGAGCTCAGAAATGCACCCTGTTGCGTTGTGGTACAGGGAACTGATAATACTTAGCTATAATACTTATTTTTCTTAAAGGCATGGTTTTCAGGGGTGATGAGCACTGGAAGATCCCGTTGACTTCAGTTGGACTTGAGGCTACCCATAACCTCTGAATGTCAGGCCCATAATGCTTCACAACTCCAGTACTGTACTAATCTGTATGAATGTCAATTGAAGACTGACAGTTTTTTTTTCTTATGCCTATGCTTTTGCAGCCATAAGTAACTGCATTTTGTCAATGAACCCAAAGCTCATTAATAAGTTAGAAAGTTTAAAGTTGAAGCACCTTGGCCCAGATCCTCGAAGGTATTTAGGCTCCTAACTCCCACTGATTTCAGTAGAAGTTAGGAGACTAAGTACCTTTGAAGATCTCGGCCAGTGTTACCATTGAGCTGTTAAATTAGCATTTTGTTTGCCTAAGTGGTTATTTGGGTGCCAAAGTACACATTTTAGAACCCAGTTGTAGAATTGAACGTCAGAACATAAGTGCCCGGGTTTGGAATTTAGGCCCCCAAACTTGGAAAATCAAACCCAAACATTTGAGATGTGCAGTTGAATCTTGATTAAATGTGACAGTCTTAGGATGCTAAAGTCATCTGTGACAGACGATTAGACTTCCACTTGTTATCTTGCTAATCAAAACAATAAACAGTCGTCCTCAACTTTGGAGAGACCAGCATGTCTTTGTAATTAAAAGCTTTTTGATGAGCAGTATTTGAGAGAGAGAGAGAAAATTAGCATCTTGGATGGTGAGAAGTATTTGTGCCAAATCCCATGACCTTTTGATCCGAAATAGGATTTTTTTTTTCTGTTCAGAACTCTCTTCTATTGGTCACATTGTCAGCCAGTCAGTAGTGTGTCCATGCCTTCAGTACCTGAACTCAGAGCATCCCGCTAATCCTGGAACAGCTCCAATAAGGTGTCAGAACAGGAGTAAATGAGGTCAGACAGGCATTGGGATTCTATACAAATACCTCCTCATACTCCCATACAATATCTTGATGCTGTACATAGTCTTGCATCACATTGTCGAAAGCCCAAACATTGCAGCTGGATTCTGGAGAACGGACCGGATAATGTTCTTAGCTGTCCAAATGGCAATAATCTGTTCTTGTGGAGCAGGCCATAGGGTGATCCCTTGTGGAGTCAAAGAAGAATTTCTCCCCAAAGACCCAGTGCATGATGTGATTTTTCACTTTTCTCTGAAGCATTAGGCTTTGGCCTCTGTTCTGTTTGGGAGACAGGACCATAAGTGGGTTCTGCTCTGATATGATAGGGAGTGGAACACTGTACTAAAGGGACTGCTCTGGTGTGGCTTTAGGTAGGAGACAAGACTGTGGGTACGTCTAGACTACCCGCCGTATCGGCGGGTAGCGATTGATTTCTCGGGGATCGATTTATCACGTCTCATCTAGACGCGATAGCTCGATCCCCGAACACGCTCCCGTCGACTCCGGAACTCCACCAGCGCGAACGGCGGTAGCGGAGTCGACGGGGAGCCGCGGATGTCTATCCCGCGCCGTGAGGACGAGAGGTAAATCGATCTAAGATACTTTGACTTCAGCTACGCTATTCACGTAGCTGAAGTTGCGTATCTTAAATCGATTTCCCCCGCCCCAGTGTAGACCAGCCCTAGATTAGGGGAGCTAGTGGTCTGCTCTTATGTGACAAGGAGTGGGAGACGGACTGATGGTGTGCTGTAGCATAGCTGCAGGTGGCAGACAGGACTTGTAAATCCTCATTCTCTAATGACAAAATGCCCCGGAGTTCGCTGTGGGTGTTTAGCACTTCCATTACTACTTTTCTTTTTTATTTATTCTCTTCATGCCTACTGTTCTTTAAATTCCACAAAGTTATACTTCAGTCTCTGAAAGGGCATGCAGCACTCCTTTCACCGCAGATCATGCATGTGGAGCAGTGCCGCCCAATGTATTTTAACACCATCTATTGTTTTGTTTGCGCTCTTAAAGTCCTGATTGACATACCCAGCTATTCCCCACTGGAAACCAGGAAGTAGACAATCCCCCCCCCCCCCCCTCCTGTTTCTGAATGCATCTTCAGTACAGCGCTGTACAAGTCACTGGAGCTTGGGCTTGTAGCTACAGGTAGGTGTTCTCTCCTTACTCAAAGTCTCCTGCCCCAACAGGTAGAGAGGACAGGAGGTGCTGTTCAGCATTCCCTTCCTTCATAGCTGTACAATCAAGTATTATGCTGGAGGAAAAAAAAGTTAATGGCAGGACACCATTCCTAGGAATTTATTTTATGGCATGCTTACTCCTGGGATTCGTTTTTGCACTTCAAATAATGAGCAATAAGACAAGAACTATCTGCTTATTCACAAACCAGGCATTACATAAGTGCCGGTCCTGCCTCGTGTGCTTTGCTTTGTCAGTAAACCTAAACCTTCGTCTTTTTATTTTTTCCTTTCTGGTGTGGAAAAGATTATTGGCCTTTGAGGCAATCAGAATAATATGAGACCTTTAAACTCTTAAGCCAGAGGGAGCAGGAAAGGAAACGGCGTGCGTATTTGAGGGAGGGTTTTGGTCAGGGCGGAGGGGAGTGAGATGGTAAAATGGTTGCAGTTTTGAAGATGATTGATTGGGCCTCGCAACCCGAGGGCAGTGGGGAAACTAGGTATCAAAGTATATCCAAAGCTAGCCTTAATATGTCTGTCTGCAAGACAGAATAGTAAATGTGTGTGAGATCACGTGGGGGTGAGAAGGAAGGGTTGCGTGAATTGAAAAGATAATTTGATTAATTTGTAGACAAAACAATAAAGGATGGGACTGCAAAGAAGTGATTCGGGAGTGAAGGGGACTAGTCCTGAGGTGCCCAGTTCTGCAGGTTGCGGCTCTGGGAGGAGCTCTGGTTGCACAATGGGAGTCCTGCTTGAGTAAGGAATGCAGGATTTGGCCTCAAATGCCTTGTGTCGACTCGTGCCCTGTCTTCCAAGCAGCTAGAACAGAAACATGGCCTACGTCAGAGGCCTATATCCTCACCCTGTCTTCAGTCCAGATGGAAATTTACGGACTGACACCCCCGCTCCCCCACCATGTGCCAGAGTCCCTCAATGGGCCTCTGACAGGTGAGGTCAGAGATTCCTTCCTAGGTGGTGTTCTGGGGAGTGGGTTAGCACTGGAGCCTGTTTTATCTTTTTAATGGCGATTTTTCAGGCTGATGCCAAGACTATTTGGTGACAGGGCTGCGTGTTGCCCTTGAAATTTTGTTGATTGCTTTCAGGTTTACAGAGCCATCAAGACACAACACTTCAACTCTGCCCTTAAAAACAGAAGCCCTCCCATCGTAACCAATTCAATTCCAGGCATTCTCCCTCGCCCCTCACCCTGCTTTGCAAAAACGGTAACTTCTGAGGTTTCCTAAGGGAGTTAAGTGCCCAGAGACAATAAGAGTTGGACATTTCAGGAAGTAAAGCTGTCTTTGAAAATCCTATCCGAACTGTGGTTTTGTAGTAATGCATTCTGGTCACTTTAAATATTTCCCTCTTAAAAATAAGTAATCTTAAAATCATCACAATCTGTTTGTTTCTTTATGGCAATACCAGAGCAACTTAGGGGGAGGAGAAAGTCCATTGGACTGTGATAGGCATGCAGATAAATTTTGCTCTTGGCCTTGAGAGTTTGATCCAGCAGTGAAAAAAAGACCTTCCATTACACCATGTATATGAGGGGAGACCGTCATTGATGTCCGACTGTTTGAATAGTGCACTATTGTAGTGTACCAACATAATCCTCCCCAACACACACACACACACACCGGTTTGGTACACACACAGGTCTTGACTGTATTGCTGCATCCATACATGTATCAAGACACATTCCTGCGAGATTAAATGTGGTCCCCTGATGACACAGGAGATAATTGGCAAGGAGGTCTGGGTGGAATAACCAGTTAAGACAAACCTTGCAACACAGAAGTTTGCCCTAGTTTTTAATGTCAGCGATTAAAACGGCCGTGTGTTGACATAGCGTAGAATCATCCCCATGTGTCTTCTGTGCTGCCCTTCTGTAGGTTAGCTGGCTGGGCTGGGCTGTATTTAACCGTGTTTAGGGCTTGCTCCTTCTGCTATGCCTTAACTGAAGGGTTTTCTTCTCTTAATGTATGATGTGCGAGACTGGTTCAGACCATTATCATCTAATCACTGTCCTGCTTCCGTTGTTAATCAATACCTGACGCCTCAACAGAAAATGAGCTGCCCCAATGCATCACTGTAACACATGTGGGTACTTCCTGACCCCTGCAGTAATCAGTATGTGCCATAAAACAGGAGGATTTGATTACCCCATGGTAATAGGGGTAATCAGTGGGGGTTTGCATGGCCACAGAAGCTGACTATAATAGCCAGTTCTTTAATAATCAATATAGTATTTTTCTCGTTCCTATGGCAAAACATTCTAACCATGTAGGCCTTGTCCTGAGATACATGGAGCATCTGCAACTCCTCTGGAAGAGTTCAGAACATCTCGAGTGAGGCCCTACATAGGGCGATATTGCTTCTTCTTCTGAATTTGCTTGTTGTCATTGTCAGGTGTCCCCTTGGCCCTGGCCTTGTGGCACAGTCAGAAAAAGAAGCGGATCAGCTTTCACTTTACCCTCCACAACCTTAATGCTCACACTCATCCCTTCTGTTGTTTGTTTGTATTGTGGTAATACCTAGAGGCCGGCGGGGTTGCGCACTGTGTGCAAACACAGCAAGAGATAGTCCCTGCTCCCCCTCCCCCAAAGAACTCAATTTAAATAGAGGAGGCCGACAAAGGGAGGACAACAAAGGTGCAAAGAAGTGAGGTGACTTGCCCAAGGTCACACAAGAGTCAGTGGCAGAGCTGTGAATAGATCCCAAGTCTCCTAACTCCCAGTTAGATCACACTGCCTCTGATTTTTCTAGTCTCTAAACTAAATCCTAGTGGGTTTTGTCTCTCTCATCAGATGATGAGTCCAGTCTATTTAGCTTAACAAAGAGAACGTTAAGGGGTGACTTGATCATAGTCTGTAAGTACCAACGTGTTTAACAATGAGCTATTCCATTCCATCTAGCAGAGAAAGGTCTAACACAGGGGTTCTCAAATTGGGGGTTGGGACCCCTCGGGGTGGTGAGGTTATTACATGGGGGGGTCGCCAGCTGTCAGCCTCCACCCCAAACCCCGTGTTTCCTCCAGCATTTATAATGGTGTTAAATATATAAAAATGTGTTTTTAATTTATAAGGAGGATCGCGGCTGGAGGCTTGCTGTGTGAAAGGGGTCACCAGTACAAAAGTTTGAGAACCCCTGGTCTAACATGACCCTGTGGCTGGAAGCTGAAGCTAGACAAATTCAGACTAGAGCTAAGGCGGACATATTTAATGGTGAGAGTAATTAACCATTGGAACAGTTTACCCAGGGTCATGGTGAATTCTCCATCACTGACCATTTTTTCAATCAAGACTGGATGCCTTTTTAAAAGTATGCTCCAGGCGTTATTTTGGAGGAGTTCCCTGGCCTGTTTTCTTCAGGAGGTGAGACTGAATGATCACAGTGGTCCCTTCTGGCCTTGGAATCTCTGACTATCTCGCTCATCATCCACATCCATACGACTAGGGCCCTACCAAATTCACAGTCCATTTTGGTCAATTTCACGGTCGTAGGATTTAAAAAATAGTAAATTTCATGATTTCAGCGATTTAAATCTGAAATGTCACGGTGTTGTAACTGTAGGGGTCCTGACCCAACTCTGAAGGCAGCAGCGCGGAAGTAAGGGTGGCCTGGGATGGTATTGCCACCCTTAGGTCCGTGCTGCCGCTGGCCGGGTGCTGCGTTCAGAGCTGGGTGCCTGGGCGGCAGCAGCTGCTGCTCCCCAGCCTCAGCTCTGAAGGCAGCACAAAAGTAAGGGTGACAGTACTGTGCCCTCACTACAATAACCCCCCCCCGACCCTCTTTTGGGTCAGGACCCCCCATCTGAGAAGCGCCGGTCTCCCCTGTGAAATCTGTATAGTATAAGGTAAAAGTGCACAAAAGACCAGATTTCACGGGCTGTGACATGGTTTTCATGACCACGAATTTGGTAGGGCCCTACATATGACTGAAGGAATTATCCCCTTGTATAGAGGCTTTCGTTGTTGGGTCATCATGTGAAATGGATTTACATTTTCCCGGTGCCAGAAACTGAAGGACAAGTAATGAATCCCTTTGCTGGTGGGCTGCAGTGTCCCTAATAATCTCCTCGCTTACAATGAGGAATCCCAGCCCTATAACATCTTATTACGTTCAAACAGAACCATTGATACCAGGGAGTCAGTTCAGTTTGGGTAGCAATTATCTCCCTGTTTCATCCCAGCTCTGTGCAGGGGGAGGTACGGATCCGGGTCGCTGTTTAGTCAGAGAGAGGAGGAGAAGAAGATAGACATTCTTTCTTTCTTGCGGAAGTCTGTGATTTGGGGGAGGGCGTGGCTGGAGGAGGGTTGGCCCTAATCCTTTGTACTTAATAGAGCCTTTGGCCTGAGTATCTCAAAGAGCTTTGCATGCAATTGTGTGTCAGAACAGTTCTGAGGCAGCTGAGTGGTGGGGTGCCTGTCTGATAGATGAGGTACAGAGGGAAGACGTGACTTAGGGTATGTCTACACTGCAATTCAACCCCTGCGGCTGGCCTCTGTCAGCTGACTTGGGCTCGCGCTGCGGCGGTGTAAACGTGTGGTGGAGATATTTGGGCTTGGACTGGAGCCCATGCTCTGGGTCCTCTGAGCCCAAACGTTTACACCACAATTTTACAGCCCTGCAAGCTGGTGTGGGCCAGCCTTGGGTGTTGTGTTATAGACACCCTGCGTGGCAAAGCTGGGAGTAGGAAGCCCTGCTTCCCAATTCTCTGCTTTAACCACTCAATTGCACTGCCTCTCCAGCACAAATGGCTGGTCAGCGTGTCCCAGAGTATGGCGGTAAATGAGACCCCTTCAGCTGGATCTTTGCTAAGTCATCCTTCAGCTGTTTTCATCTTTGACACAGCAATAAAAGGGGGAAAAATGTGAATGCTAAAATTGTTGTAAACAGGCTGGCTTGTAAAATTCAAATCAGTGTCTTGGGATTCCTTCTCTCAGCTCTCCGTAACTTACCTGGCTGATGGGGCATTGCTGAATTACCTCCTAATGCCATGTGTTTCCAGGAGTTCCAAGAAACGGTGGTGGTGCTCGGTATTTGCCTAATGGTAGAGGTTCTTTTGATGATTGATGGTTTTTACCTAGTGCTGGGAATTGTCTGAGAGCTGTCTGCCTCCTGAGTTTAAGATCTAAATCGAAAGAATTCAGATGCCAAAACAACAGACTGGAGGTTTTTTTGTGTGTGCCCATTTTAGATGCAAATGTCCCTGACCAATTCAGATGCTCTGCCAAATATATCAGCCCTAGACTGGCTTCTCTGAAGGGGGCACACAGGATGCAGCCGTTTCTGATCTAGGAAATGGTTGACGATTTAAGGAGGTTTTTCCTTGTTGCATTGGCTCTGTAGATCTGCCCCTTTTTTTGGTCAATGCTCGGAGAGGAGAGCTCCGAGGAAAACCTACCATGTCACTTGGCATCACTGGAACTTCTGCACGGCACTGCGCTGTTGGAGGAAGTGTATTGTTTTTCATGTGAAGTAAAACCAAGGTTCTTTATCACTTGTGGTCAAGCGTTCCATGACACTTGTTGGAAAAGCAGTGGGCGTTAATACAACTTCTG
The DNA here is from genome assembly GCF_020497125.1 of Mauremys mutica. Taxonomy (NCBI): domain Eukaryota; kingdom Metazoa; phylum Chordata; order Testudines; family Geoemydidae; genus Mauremys; species Mauremys mutica. Next base: position 8,595,330 of record NC_059095.1, read on the forward strand.
TCCAAACTTCAGATTGAGTAATTACTATATAATCTTCCTGTCTAACACCGCCAGGGGAATTTAATGGGATGTGAGAGTCGTCTTTTCATTTTGTAAACTATTGTGTGCGGTGTACGTCCCACCCCAGAGGTGGCTGCATTTCAGTGGTGGGTATAGTTCCTGCATGCTGTTGTATATGGCTTGTAAAGTACTTTGGGGTAAGAAGTGACCCAAATGGTGGGGCAGGCAAAACTCTTTGTAATTACACGCTGGAGAATTGGTGGTAGAAAAATCCATATTTTTTTTTTAACCTTTGGGCATGTATCTGGTATAAAAAGCAGAATCATAAAATGGGGATGTGGCATCCCTATACGCCTTGCTGTTGCTTCTACCCTGACGTGCTTTTCTATGCAGCAGTAAGAAGCAGATCTCTGGCAGGTCAGACCTGGGTCTGGCAGGTGAATGGGGGCAGGTGATGTGATGGACCCTAGGACAAGTGCAGGTCATCTAATGATTTGATTGCAATTCGGCAGTTTTTTGCCATAATCTAGAGATGCTGGTGCCTTCTCCAGCATCTCGTCCATTTCAGCCTTAGTCCATAGTTAAGAAATCTGGGGTTTGTGGCCCTAGAGCCACAGTCCCTTAGATCCAAACATGGCCGGGGTTTGTAAGGAGAAGAAACCACAAAATGCACCTTTTGGGTTCAGTAATAGCCCATGTGGCATTTTGCCTTTAGATTCGCAAGTCGCTCTCGGGGGGTGGCTGAAAGTCAGTATTGTCTGACATCTGTTCAGACGACATGGGGGTCAGTTTGGATTCCTAGTAGGGAAGCGTACACGTCACAAAAGCCGCCACCACACTAGGCACTAATTACCCCCTACTCATGGCCTCAGCAGAGTGCCAAGGCCCAGCTTTCCTGGGGTGGTTCCTCCAGAACGGGAGGCATTGTGGGGGTACCCATGATAAAAAGGGGGATAATGTAATCAGGTGACTGTGGCATGAGGAGTCAGGAAACGTGGGTTCTGTTCCTTGGCCAAGTCACTTACCCTCTCTCTGCGTCTGTTACCCCAGCTGTGAAACCAAAATGACGCATACCCCCCCATTGAGATCCATGGATGTAAAAGTTCTCTCATTGCTAAGGAGGTACCATTTATCTGTTAAGCGGAGCGCATTTCATCCTCCTACACTGTCAATCCAGTGCTTTTCACCAGCTCTAAATTGCCTTTTAATAGTCTGTCTAAACCGTGTCATTGGTTTCTGTTGACATCCAGGATCTTCATCTCAAAAGCATGCTTTTGTTTTGCAGGTCCACATAATTCCTATGCTTTGATGGCACTACATTGCCAACAGCACATTCCTTTTGGGAAGCGGTTGAATTTTAATAGCGACATGGCAGAGGTGAAACCGGCTGCTACTAAGTAGGCAAACACCCTACTTTAGGAATGCTTCATTTCCTCCTGACTGCCATCTTCCCACTGTTGGCTCTGTGCTGCGCTTCTTGAGGCCTCTGCAGAGTTTAGGGAGGATCCTAGGCAGAAAGAGACCTGCTCAGGCTTGCCCTGTAATGCTGCAGAAACTGGTGTTGGCAGAGATGGCTCATGCTCCGAATGGCCTGAGAGCTGCATTTCTCTCAAGAGGTCGAGGGCTGCAGACATTGAGTGGGAAAGGGGAACCGGGACGACTGTTCCCTCAGTGTAAGTGGAACAGACAAGGACTTGTGTTGGGTGACCTATAATGGGGGTGAGCTGTTCGTAGTGGGGGACGTGCCCATTTCTGCAGCTGGTGGTGAGTGAGGGAGGCAGTAATGTTTGGGCTTTGGACATCAAACTGCAGAATTTTGTTTTAATAGCAACATCATTTTAATAATCCTCCGCAGCACTCCTGGTGCTGATAGTATGGCTGTACCTTGAGCAATAGGACATAAGCGGTGGCCTTGTGTGCCTCCTTGAGCGTGTTGTGACACCTGGGCGTGCAGGCACCTTCAGCTCTTCCAGGAGGTTATTCCCATGAAGCCTTCTCCTTAAAACCAAGTAAGAGTGGTGCCCTGAACCCATCTGTCCCTCTCATCAATGAGTGAGATGATTTAGCCCTAAACCATTGTGTAACGTTGTTATTAAACAGCGGATGTGTTGGTGGCAGAGCTGGTGGCATTTTGGCAGTGGGGAAGGAGCTCTGTACTTTATTTATAAAGTGCTTTGGGATCTTCAGGCTGAAGGATGCTTTGCAAACGTAGTACTTTTACTGGCTAACCAACCACCTGTGACTTATCTGCCTATACCATATGGTTCACAGCCCTCATTAGCCAATCAGAGTCCTCCTTTCATCCAGCTAAACTTTAAATAAGTGCAGGGCAATAAGAGAAAAAATTAAACAAATTCTTCCCTCAGGCAAACCTGGTCATTAAACAGCACAATGTCACCAGTTTTAACTTTGACCCTGACATGACATGGGCATGTCACTTGAATTCACAGAGTTCCCATAAACTGCTGACTCCAATGGCAATAATTTTGGAATCTGTCTTAAATAAACCAATTAAAATTTGTGAGTTGTCAAGTCATGTTTCTGCCTTTTTAAAAAAAGAGTAATTTGTCTGCAAGCCCTGAAAGGAGTTAAAATTGCCTTTCTGTGTGGAGAATAACTTCCCTGCTGTTACAAGTAATGGCTCAGATTATTGAAATAGGAAGAGATGTATTCTTCTTCGAGTGATTGCTCATGTGTATTCCATAGTAGGTGTGCATGCTCGCCATGTGCACTGGTGCCGGAAGCTTTTCCCTTAGCAGTACCCGTAGGCGGGAGCACCGCTGCGACCCCTGGAGTGGTGCCTCTATATCGCACTATAAGGGGAGCTGTGCACTCCTCCCACCCTCAGTTCCTTCTTGCCGCCAGTGAAGGTAGTCGGAACATTTGTGCTCCAGCTTTGCTGTAGCTCTCCAATTAGCCTTAGTAGTTACTCGTCTTCTCCAGTAGTTGGATAACTTCTTTAATTGTTGCCTGGTGCGGGGCATGCCCCATGCCCCAGGCTTCAAGTCGTGCGACTTTTGTCACAGTTCTATGCCAAGAAGCGACCTGCACACTCAGTGTCTCCGCTGCTTGGGCGAGACCCACGTTACAGACCGCTGTAAAATCTGTAGATCGTTCAAGCCTCGAACTAAACAAGAGAGGGATATCCGGCTCCGGGACTTGCTAATGGAATCTGTGTTGGCCCCGGACACTGATAGGCAAGGTCCTGCAAAAAGTAAAGGCAGACAGGTCGAGGGTTATCCTCATAGCCCCGGATTGGGCCTGCCAACATTGGTACGGGACCCTCCTACAACTTCTAGCGGCCCCCCCACAGAGGCTCCCGCTCCGCCCGGATCTCCTCTCCCAGGAGAGGGGATGCCTTCTCCACCCCAACCTGGCCGCACTTCACCTGACAGCATGGTTGCTCCATGGTTAAATGAGGAGGAGGGAAGGTGTTCGGAGGATGTCAGACGAATTCTGCTGGCGAGCAGAAAGCCGTCCATGCGACGGACGTATCTTGCCAAATGGTCTAGGTTCTCTAGGTGGGGGAGCGGGGTGCCTCCCCGTCATCTGCATCCCTCCAGCTCATTCTCGATTACCTCCTGTCCCTTAGGACCTAAGGACTATCTTCTGCCTCCGTCAGGGTACATTTAGCAGCCATTTCAGCCTTTCATCCTCCAGTGCAAGGTCACTCGTTTTTTTCCCCATCAGATGACACCCTGCTTTTTAAAGGGCCTAGGTCGTGAATTCCCGTACGCCAGGGCCTCGGTCCCGCATTGGGATCTCAATCTAGTGCTATCCCACCTAACGGGTCCTCCCTTTGAATCGTTGTCCATGTGTTCATGCTGCCACCTGTTATGGAAAGTGGCATTCTTGGTGGCTATCACCTCAGCCCGTCGTGTCTCGGCGCTTAGGCCCTTGGCCTTGGAACCCCCGTATACGGCCTTCCACAGGGATAAAGTCCAGCTTTGCCCACACCCCGCGTTTCTCCCGAAGGCGGTCTCCCCCTTCCGTATGGATCGGGACATTTTCCTACCAGTACTCTGACCTAGGCCGTGTTCCTCCAACAAGGAACGCTGTCTACACACGCTAGACGTACGTAGAGCGCTGGCCTTTTTACCTGGACCGAACCAGGCTGTTCAGGAAATCCTCGCAAGTATTTGTTGCGTCGGCAGAGCGCATGAGGGGGCAACCAGTTTCCACCCAGTGCCTTTCCCGCTGGATCACCTCGTGCATACGCACCTGTCACCACTTGGCAGAGGTTCCCCCGCCGCCTATCATAAAGGCGCATTCCACGAGAGCGCAAGCCTCGTCGTCCGCCTATGTAACCCACGTCCCTATCCAGGACATATGTAGGGCTGCCACGTGGTCCTCTGTCCACACCTTTTCCTCGCAGTATGCGATCATCTCCCAAGCATGGGAAGACGCCGTGTTTGGTAGGGCGGTACTCCATCCCGGAAACCCTTAAACTCCTGCCCACCTCCATCAGATATAGCTTGGTGTCACCAATACACATGAGCAATCACTCAAAGAAGAAAGGACAGTTACCTTTCCGTAACTGGAGTTCTTCGAGATGTGTTGCTCAGGTGTATTCCACATCCCGCCCTCCTTCCCCTCTGTCGGAGTTTTCTGGCAAGAAGGAACTGAGGGTGGGGGGAGCCCGTGGCTCCCCTTGTAGCGCGATATAGAGGCGCTACTCCAGGGGTCGCAGTGGTGCCCCCCGCCCCTCCCGGGTACTGCTAAGGGAAAAACTTCTGGCACACGGTGCACGTGGCAAGCACGCACACCTACTGTGAAATACACCTGAGCGACACATCTCGAAGAACGCCAGTGACGGAACCGGTAACTGTCCTTTTCTCTTCCACTTCCTACATTCCGTATCCCTTTGTGTATTGTCACGTTCACTAGTTCCCCAGCAGCATCCCGGCCTGTCTACGTTAAGAACAGTTCGGCTGGTACAGCTATCCCGGCAAAAACCTTCAGTGTGGAGGCAGTTAGGTTGGTATAAAAATGCTTATACCAGTATAGCTAATGCTGGTTTGGGTTAAACAGCATAAACTGTACCGACATAAACACAGTTATACCAATATAACTGTCTGCATTAAGGCTTTTACTGGCATAGCTATGTTGATTTAAAGAAAACAACCACCCCAGACCACCCCCCTAACTGCTATGTCAGTACATTTTTTTTTTTTTTTTTAGTGTAGACCAGGTTTCAGTTAATTTCCCTTGTATGGCTCTTTTTCAATTGACTGTATTTAAAGTTGACGCTGTACCTTGATACAGGTGCTACAAATTATGCACATGGATATAATTTTGGAACCTCTGAAATGCAGCCACCTCTGGGGTGCAATGTAGCATCTTTATGACAGCACATAGCAATGCAATCTAGTGAGCATAGAATGTTGTATTCAGTTGGAGAAAAAAACTGCATGGGAGATTGAGGTCAGTTGCTGCCCTGTGGCTCATTCAGTCCTTAAGGTGGCCGTTGTGCCTAGCCTGAAAGCCCCCAGCACACCTGTCCATTAGGCACCGCACTGAGACCCATCAAACTCGTTTCATACAAGTCACTGAAACCCCCGTTGCGCCATGGCTACTGACATGGGCTGCTTGGCAATCTGTAAAGGTGCACGTCTCCCTATCCCATTACTAACCCTCTGCATGCTTTAATAACCTTGCCGTTCAGAGTCCCTGAATAAGGGAACCGCGTGTGTGCTTTCTGCCAGCTGTTCAGGAGAACTTAGCAAGGGGTATGCAAGGTAAAAACCCTTTGTGCTGTTGGCCGAATGCTGCTGTGAGAGAGAAGCTGTTCATTCAAGGATAACTGAGGATGCTTGCTGGGGGGGGGGGGGGGGGGGGGGGGAGTGTATATGTTTTTTAAACTCCTTCACATTCTCAGCTGCTGCAGCTTTGAACCACAGCTCAACACAAAAGGCATTTTGTCCAACTCGAATAAGTTGTGAAGTCTCATGACCCAGCCACCATTCCCACACTCCGCTGTCGATTGTCCCGGCTCCCAAGTAGTGTGGGATTAACCCTTGCTTGGATGGTTGCCTTGCACCCGGCTATGGCTGGCATGACAAACCCCAGCTGTGTGGGTGCTGCAGGCTGGCCGGCCGAAAGGTAATCGCCCAAAGCTGCTAAATGCTTTGCCCAGCTCAAATTTCTCTCTAAAAGGAGAGGAAAAAACCTCCCTCCAGCATCCAATCTGGGGAAATCTCTAAATTTTATTTTGAGGACCAGGCCAAAACACACTCGCTCAGCGGGATAGCAGTCTGTCTTGCACGTTTGGCACTTCCTCTTTTCAAACACAGAATTCTGCCCATAGTCACCCATTTGTGGCCCCACCGTCAGTCAGCGGGGTTGCATGATTGTAAATTAGGCCAATTCCATCTATTTAGGTACTCTATCGTATTCAAACACCTTACCATTGCTAATAAACATACCCTTGCACAGCCACCTGTTAGGAAGCGAAGGAATTATTTACCCCCGTTTTACAGATGAGGGTGGAGATGAGGCACAGAGCAATGAAGTGATTTGCCCAGGGTCAACCAAGGAGTCTGTGGCAGAGCTAGGCATTGAACCTACATCTCCTGTGTCCCCATCCAGGGCTTTAACCACTAAACCATCTTTCCTCCTCCCTTATCACTGCACTTCATCTCAAAAACCCATGAGCCCAGAATCTAGATACACTTTTGTGCTTAGTTTTAACGCATGCAACCATATTTCATCCCTTGCAGCTGGTGTCGGTTCCTTCCAGGCCAGGAATATTTCAAACCCTGTAAAGCATCTGCATTTTTACATGCCGTGAGACACCACAGCCCAGCTGATCCGTGTTAGTGGCTACCCGCTAATGGATGTGCTTAAGGGCCTGCTCCAGCAGCTCCCATCAGAGTGAATGGAGGGACTCCCAATTACTCCCTTGGATGGGTGCACTTGCACCGTGCAACTCTGGGATTTTAAAGCCGGTTCCTGCCTTGCTGCTGTTCAGATCGATATGTTTCATTAGGATTGAGCCCTTAGTGAACATCTGCGGCGAGCGCTCTCAAGCGCCAAAAACTTCCATCCAGGACCAACTTTATTTTGTCCCTGACTGACCCAAGTGGGTGTTACTCAGAACCTCAGGGTGAGGTTTGAGCTGTTCTTTGAGCTATTGGAATGAGAAAAAAGGTAACAAGATTTTTTTAAACAGGGGAAAGTGTAGCAAAATCCCCTCCTCTTGGGCTGAGATCACTCATGGAAAGTTTCAACTTGAAAGCGCTGCTGGGAAAGTTATGAAAAGTAGGCGTGTGCTTGTCTGTAACGAAGACTGTTTTGCAACCTTAGGTATTGTGACCGGGTTCCTGCCTACCACCAGTGTAACATAGCGCTATCAATTGCTTCCCTGTGTAGTTAGTTCTGTGCCTGACTCTGCCACTGATTCATTATTTCACGTTGCACAGGTCACGTCCCTTCTCTGAGCCTTAGTTTCCCCCTGCTCGGGTGCCCCACAACCAGCCACATTGGCTGCTGCTGGAACGATCTGGGGCCGGTGGCTCCTGGGGAGTGCCTGAGCAGCGGTCCCGGGGCCAGCCACACCAGCTGCTGCTCACGCGGCCCTGGGCAGCTGGCTCCAGGGACTTCCGGAACAGCGGCCGGTGTGGCTGGTTCCGGGGAGCCACCTGAGCAGCAGTCCTAGGGGTGCCCTGGGGATCGCCCGAGCAGCAGCAGTCCCAGGATGGCTGGAGCAGCAGCCCCAGGGGTGCCCGGAGGCCATCCGGAGAGCAGTCCCTGGGAGCAGCAGCCGGAGGGCAATCAACCCCCAAGACTGGAGCAGGACCCCCGGGGCAGCAGGGCCCCAGAAGTAGAGATTTAGTCAGGGGTATTGTTTATAAAAGTCATGGACCGGTTACGGGCCGTGAATTTTCATTTATCGCCTGTGTCCTGATCATGACTTTTACCAAAAAGACCCGTGACTAAATCTCAGCCTTAATTATGATTGTTTGTATTATTATAGCACCTAGAGACCCCAACTGAGAGGAGCGCTATTGTGGCAGACACTGTACATACTTAGCGAGAGCCGACTCTTGCCTCAAAGGCCTTTCGGTCTTAACAGGCAAGGGCGGGAGAGAGGAATTTATTCCTATCCCTATTTTACAGATGGCAAACTGAGGCCCAGGGAGATGAAGTGACTTGCTCAAGGTTGCCCAGGGACTCTGTGGCGGAGGTTGGAATCGACCGTGGATCTCCTGATTCCCAGCCTAATGCCTTAACCACCAGACCCAAACGCTGCCGTACCCCTGGCTGGCAGATCACTTGAGAAAGCAGAAAGGGTCTGAATAGTCGCAATAGGAAGTTAAGCAGAGCCGCTTTGTCTAGCTAGCCTGCTAGGGCTCACTAATAATGTTAGAAAGAGGCATTTCGCTTGGAGAGTAACGCGTGTGAGGCTGGCGCACCAGGCCTTTGTGCAGAGCCCAGCGTGCTGCCGGCGCTTCCTGAACGTTTGTCGCAAGGCTCTTTCCTTCCATGCCTGGGAGTGCAGCTGGTGAACTGACAGAGCGGGACTCGTCGGGGAAGGGGGATGGGGTGGCACAGGTACAGCCCGAGGTTTTTATAGGGTCCTGTGTGAGCTAAGATGGGTGGAGATCCCAGCCAACTCCCGGTCCCTCCACTCAGGCTGCCAAGCCGGTGGAAAGGCTGCTGGGGTGTCCAGCTGGCATATCAGGAGCACAGGCAGCGTGTGTGTGTGTGTGTCTGTGTGTTGGAGGGTTGTGTGTGTGTGTGGGGGGGGGTGGTGGAAAGTGCTCCACTGAGGCACCCTGCTTCCCTTCAGTGCATGTGGGCGGAGAAGGAACAGAGAGGTGGGGCACTACGAGTGGCACTCCCTTGGCAACGCAGCTCTAGGAACGGGGGTCGCTGCTCACTGCACGGTGGCCCCCTGGGATAGGACGGGTGGCCCAGTGGGTCCCGCACCGGGCTGGGGACGTGGGAGGCTTGGGTTCATTTCCTGGTTCTGCCGACGGCTTCCTGCGTGGCCTCGGGAAGTCCGTTAATCCATGCTCGGCCTCACGCCCCTACCTGTCAGCCGGGCTGCTGCCTGCCTGCCTCCCAGAGCGGGGCAGGGCCGCCCGGGGGGGGGGGGCAAAGGGGGCAATTTGCCCCGAGCCCCGGGCTCCGCAGGGGCCCCCAAGAGAACAGCGGAGGCTCCCACCTCCGCCCCTCTCCTGGAGCCTCAGCGCATCAAGCGCTGAGTCTCCGCCGGGGCCCCTGAGCCCCGCCCCGCTCCGAGCCGCGTGGGGAGGGTGTGGGGCTGGGAGCTCTGGGCTGAGCTCAGCTCCCTCCGCTCGGCGTGGAGCTCCCAGCCCTGCCCCCTCCCCACGCAGCTCTGAGCGGGACGGAGCTCAGGCCCCGCCAGCCACACGCTGCGGCTGTTCCGGTGAGGCGCTGAGACTCCAGGCGAGGAGGGAGCCGGGGCTAAGAGGCTGGGGCCAGGGTTGGGGGGAAGCGGGACCCGCCGCTGAAGCGCAGCCCGGTCTTCGGCGGCTGGGGGCCCTTCCGTTCCGGGACCCGCCGCCGAAGTGCCCCGAAGACCCGCGGCGGGGACCCCCCCCCCCCCGCCGAATTACCACCGAAGACCGGGCTGCACTTCAGCGGCGGGTCCCGCTTCGGCGGTAATTCAGCGGCGGGGGGCTCCCGCCGCGGGTCTTCGGGGCACTTCGGCGGCAGATCCCGGAACGGAAGGGCCCCCCGCCGCCGAAGACCCCGGGCCCCCGGAATCCTCTGGGCAGCCCTGGCGCGGGGCAGGGTAAATCCAGCCATCACGGTGCCCTCATGAGTCCCCAGCTGGGGCAGAGAGAGACACTCCACGCAGGGACGATTCATAGGGGCAAGAGGGATTCAGCTTCCCCTACCCATCGGGTCCGTGGCCTCTCTGCTCTCCTTGCCAGCTGCTCTTGTGGCTACTACAGGAGCTGGGCTAGGTCACCGCACTCATTTCAGCCGGGTTGCGGCGGGCCGGCGCCCTCGCTTCTGCTGCATAAACTTCAGCTGCTTCCACAGCTCCGGGGGGACAGGGTGGGGAGCCGGGGGGGGGGACCAGAGAACAACAGGGTCTGTCTGTGTCCAGCAGCCTCAATAATGAATCCCCTTCATGTCCATCGAGCGCAAGGCCTGTCTCTCTTCTCCCACAGGGAACCCTCCTAATTCCACAAGCATTTAAATCCCCGCTGTCCTCCGGTCTCTGACCTGGGCTCGTCATCCTGCGGCGGGGGCTCTGGCAGCAGGTTGGGAAAGTTTCGGTATTTCCCCGTCCCTACAGGCCAGTGCTCTTCAGTGCCCCCGCTGCCCGTGCCCCTCCCACAGGGTGGGACGTGTTGGTGCGTGTGCCCTGAGACCTGCTGAAGCTGTCCCGCCCCTTCCCCAGCCAGTCCTTTGTGGATTGTGCCATGAGTTTCTCTCTCTCTCTTTTTCCAATTGCTTCTCAGCCCTAGAGCCACGTAGCAGGGGACCAACCGAGTCTGGGACCGTAGAAATGTTCAGTGCAAAGAGGACCTGGGGGTCGGGGTGGGTGCATCGGGTCTCTAGTATGAAGGCGGCATGTGTGTCTGGCACATAGATTGGCCTTTACATGGGGCAACAGACAATAAAGACCCGGGGTGGGAGATGCTTTTGACAGTCCAAACACCTTTTAGCAATGAAAGGCTCTAGAACTGATCCTGCTTTTTTATTATTTTTTTTTCCTCGTCTCTTCCCAGCCCTTGGTGTCCAAAATGGCTGGTGGCGTGGACGGCCCCATCGGGATCCCGTTCCCCGATCACAGCAGCGACATCCTGAGCAGCCTGAACGAGCAGAGGAACAACGGGCTGCTGTGTGACGTGGTCATCTTGGTGGACGGTCAGGAGTTCCCCACCCACCGCTCTGTCCTGGCGGCATGTAGCCAATACTTCAAGAAGCTCTTCACCTCAGGGTTAGTGGTGGACCAGCAAAACGTATACGAGATAGACTTTGTGAGCGTGGACGCCCTGTCGGCGCTGCTCGATTTCGCTTACACCGCGACCCTGACCGTCAGCACTTCGAACGTCAACGAGATCCTCAACGCCGCCAAACTGCTGGAGATCCCGGCGGTAACGGAGGTTTGCACGGATCTCCTAGACAGGAAGATTCTGGCCAAAAATGACCAGATGGATTTAGTAGATCAAATTGATCAAAGGAACCATCTCAGAGCAAAAGAGTACCTGGAGTTCTTCCAGAGCAACCCCATCAACGGCCACCAAGGCAACTTTCCATGGACCAACCAAGACTTGAGAGACCTTCAGAGACTGAACTTCCAAGGGCAAGAGGACGAGGAGGAGCCGGATTGTAACGGCATGGACTTCTACTCACAAGCCCCCCCAAACGAAAGACCAAAGGTGAACGACGGTGACCCTGACAGCAACCATGCCATGTGGCTGGAAAGAGAGGAAGAGGAGGCCCCGGGAGCCTTATTCCCATCTTCCCAGAATGGACATTACAGTGGACACAGCCTGACGGCACAAGGAGAAGAGGAGGCAGCTCCAGGAGGTCACCTGGACCAGCAGGAAGCCAGCAACTCTCCCAGCTTTGTTGCTGGGGGAGCGGAGGCTGAGGAGGCTGAGGCTAGAGAGGTGGACGGTCTGGCCGCCAGTGCCCTGCTTCAGCAGATGATCAGTTCCGTGGGAAGGCAGCAGCTGGGTGAGGACGACCAGAAGGACGACGACGGGGTGATGGATTATTACTTGAAATACTTCAGCAGCTCTCACGAGAGCGACGTGTATCCGTCCTGGTCCCAGAAGGTGGAGAAGAAGATCAGGGCGAAAGCATTCCAGAAGTGCCCCATCTGTGACAAGGTGATCCAAGGGGCTGGCAAGCTGCCCCGCCACATCCGCACCCACACGGGCGAGAAACCCTATGAATGCAACATCTGCAAAGTCCGATTCACCAGGTGAGGGGCAGAGGGGGGCGGCGAGGGCGGCAGAGGGGTATTGCACAAGCCGGCTCGCTGCCTACGGGCACGGGTGGGCGTGGGACGGCTCAGCCTTGCACAATCCCCCGCTGCCTGCAGTGAGTCATTTCCTTTTCGATGGGCAAGTGACGAGTGATTTTTTTTTTGGGTGCCCGGTTTGAGAAACCCTGACTTAGAAAGTGCTGAGCTAGCCATCGAGCTAGCCACCCTTCTGGAAACTGGGGGCCCTTCCACGGTGTCAAATGCCCCGAATCTCTATAGTCCCTGATAAATCTTGGCCATGCCTGGGATTTGCAAAGGGGGCCAGTGGGGGTTGGGCATCTGGAGGAGCTTGGATTCCCTAGCAGAGTCTCCCACCCCATATCATATCCATCCTTGGGGGAGTAGATTTCTTTGGCCAGTGGGGGCTGTTTAATGTAGATGACCCTTGAGAAATGGCCCCTTCTAAAGACTGAAACATCCAGAGCCTGGTAACTGCAAAGTGCCCTGAGCAGAGCTGCCGCTGCAGCCACCTGGTGATGCTGGATCCGAGGAAGGGATCGGGACTGTCTCTCTCCCTCCTTCCCTCCTCCCATTTAAAAAAAATCAACTTTTTGTGGCCCCCTAGGGGCATGGGTTGTTTCAGCCCCATTCCTAATCCGGGTCTGCCTGGGCTTCCCTCTGCCACGGGTGTGCCGAAGAAAGGGGATATTGTTCGAGTTCCTCTGGTTCACTTTAGTCCACGTGTTACAAAGAGGCCTCCTCTTCGCAGTCTTCACGTCTGATTGCGGCGTGAGGCCGGGGTTCCGCCCAGACCTTTCCGCGCTGTGCCAAGCGACTGCGTGGGCTGCCTGACAAAGAAGCCAAACAGCCTCGCCCGCTCAGCCTGCTTTCTGCTTACGCAAATAGTCCTGGACTCAGGAGCACCAACGGGGTTCGAGTCCCGTGTGGAGCCTTGGGGTGGGGGAGGAGGAGGATCGAGCCAAGAAAACGCTGAGCTCATGGGCCTGATTCTGATCTGCCCCCTGCTGGTGTAAATCAGAAGTGACTGGGTAAGGTGGAGCAGCAGCCTCATGGGTGAGAGCGGAAAGCGGCCGAGGGGAGAGGACACATCACACCCAGTTCTCCTTGATTTCCTTTGAGTGGGAGCCTGAGGAGTAGGTGCTGAGCCGCCCTGAGTCCCTCTGAAAGCGAAGGGAGCTGCACCTGCTGGAGTGTGAGCAGATGTGGCGCAGCGACCCGCCCGGCCATGCAGCGGGGAGAGGGCCCCGCATTTGTTAGCTGTGGCATGCAGCTAGGGGGGCCAGCTGTGCCACTCCTGTAACCCACTGGGCCAGATCTAGCCCTGGAGTGGGCCAGGCATTAGCCCTGACCGGCGGGCGAGAGACGCCTCCTGCCCCTGCCGGTGAATCTGCCAGCAGGGAGAGCGCAGAGTCATGGAAAGCAACGCGTCTGTGGTATGCATAGGGGTGTGTGTGCATGCAGTACGTGTACACGCGAGTGTGCGCTCACACACCCGTGAGCCAACCCACCTCCTTCTCAGAGGTGCTGTTGAGAAGCCGGAGGATGTGTCCGTCTTCTGAGCATGTCCAGGTTGAAATGCAGACGGCCACTGTCTGTTGCTAGATCCTGCCTGCCTGCTAGCTACAGAGTGTGCGGGGGGGTTGAGATTGGTGGGAGCCCAGTGCCTGCCTTGCTGGTGTGAGTTTGGAGAAAGATTTGATGATGAGGCAGTGCAGCCTCATCGCTTTTTGATCTCTCTCTCCTGCTGTGTGGCTGTCACACACACACACACATGCTGCCCTGAGCCCAGCCTGCATTTATAAACAAGGCTGGTGCCTAATACGCTACGGCCGAGTTTCCAGACTGAAATCCAGGAAGCCCGTATGTGGCCCCAGAAACCCCAGAAAACAGGACATCTATAGCCTGGGCTGTCTCCCGCCATGTCCTCTCTGCCCCTTCGTTAGCAAGGATGCCCTTTAATTGCAGCCCCAATGTCACAGCTGTCCCAGGAAGACCTGCTGTTCCACCCCCTGTTTACGACTGCAGTTTGTTGACCTCAGAAATGCTAAGAAATCCTGACTGGTGTCCCGCTCCCCTCCTGCTCTGCTCATCTGACTTGTGCCTGTCGGTCTATCAGATGTTTCATTGCTCAGTGTGAGGTCCTGACGGCTGGGCGTTGGTCCAGCCAGGCCAGGAACATTTGTGTCTCTTGCTTTTTACTGTAGTTCTGATCCTTTCCAATGAAGGTGAGCAGAGCAGCTGGGTTCTGCTGCCTTCCCTTTGACCTCCTCAGTGATGCCACCTCCAGGGCTGCAGCCTGGATTTCCCATGAACCCCTCTGGGTGCTGAGTCACCGTGTGCTTTCCTGTGCCTGTCTCCTACAGCTTCCCGCGCGCTCCGCCCCGCCACTCCCTTCGTTAAAGAGACTGGGGCAGGCTAAAGCTCATCTGTTAAAAATAAAGGGCCTTAGCTGTGCTAACAGTAATAATTAATAACAAATTGGCCGTACTGTGACAGCTGCTAACAGATCAGGGATCCGGGTATGCTGGGCCCTAGGTAATAAGGGTAATAATTGGAGATATACCAATCTCCTAGAGCTGGAAGGGACCTTGAAAGGTCATCGAGTCCAGCCCCCTGCCTTCACTAGCAGGACCAAGTACTGATTTTGCCCCAGATCCCTAAGTGGCCCCCTCAAGGATTGAACTCACAACCCTGGGTTTAGCAGGCCAATGCTCAAACCACTGAGCTATCCCTGCCCCTCTATATACACAGGGTGAGAGAGAGTCCTTAAGAGCTTACAGTTTAAAGAGGCAGGGCGGACAGAACGGGGGTCAGCAGCAGAACTGTGGATACAACCCTAGTCCCCCGAATGCCAGCGCAGTGCCCTACCCCCGCCTCTCGGAGAACACCCTAGATTAATAAAACGGGCACTTGGAAATAATCTAGTTTGCTCATCACCTTTCGTTCCCCTTTCGCTCAGCTTGGAGAATTGCACAGGGCGAGTCAATCTGACGGTAGTTTCTAGTCAATTTCGCTTTTGGGGTTTCCTGCACTAGCCCAGTGAGGAATGTTGGGGGGAATCATAAAAGAACGGAAAATCATTTAAAAAAAAAATTTGATTACTATTCGGTTTTTAAGAAAACCTTTTGGCTTAAACAATGTTCCTTTAACTGGAGCCAATGCAAGAACCACGTAACCTATTGCGAACCTACAGGGCGGCCTTTTCGAAACCTGTGCCCATTTCTTCCCCGTGTGGGGCCTGTCCAAAGACCAGCTGTTGACTCCTCCCGAGCACCTCAGTTCTTCCGAAAAACGTTCGGCAAAGCTCTGCGGTTGCGCTGGCTCGTTATAGTCTGCAGCAGAATTTTCACCAGTACATATTCTCCTTCTTTATTATCGGCCTGGGATAGGGCCCCGTTGTGCTGGGTTGCTGGACGACCCCGCCCGAAAAGCCTGTGCGTGCCCCGAAGCCCCACCAGGATAAGCAGGCCGCTCCAGGAAGTTGTGTGTGTGGTTTGTGTGTGAAGATGAGCGTTTTGGAGGGGATCTAAATCCTCCAGTGTCAGAGCATGAGCCAGACCCTAACTAATGGGGTTGGGAGAAAATTTCCCAGGGGCAGGGTATCCCATAGCTGTTGAGGGGGGAAGGGGAGTTGTGGAACCATTCTCGAAACCAGCTGATGTTGACCGTAGTAGGTGACAGGCTATCGGCTGGATGGACCCACGCTCTGCTCCGGTGTCCCAAACAGGGATACGTAACTCTGGATTCCTGCACCCCCGGTCGCAGGACCGTCTCCACGGCAGAAACTGTCGGCACATGGTTCACATGCGGCTAACTCTAGTGGGGAGTTTGGGGACGTGGACGCTCGGCCACCAGCTTGCATCACGCAGGCTACCAGGCGGTGGCCCTCTCGGCTAGGCTAGGGGAAGGCTCCATAGCCCGGTCTCGCGGAGCTGAGTCAGCTCGTTCCCTGTGGGAAATCTCCCAGTCCTTAGCACTGCCAGCCCCGAGGGATCATGCTCCCCAAGTCGCCACGGGTCTGGGGGTGGGAGGGTCAGCGCATGGCAGGGTGGGGATGGAAGGTTCCCCCTCTGGTCGCCACATGTCTGGGTGAGGGAGAGATGCCAGGTGGCGGTGTGGGAGTGAAGGCTCCCCCGAGCCACCCCCAGTCACCATGCGTCTGGGTGTGGGAGGGTTGCTGGGTGGTGGAGGTGAAGGTTCCTCCCCTGGTCACCACATGGTGGCATAAAGGTGAAGGCTCCACCCACCCCACCCCGCCCACCGTGTGGCAACCCTGCGTTCAGGCGCAGAATCCCTGCCCCGTCCCTGACTCCATCTCTCTCTCCCGTGCAGGCAGGACAAGCTGAAAGTTCACATGAGGAAGCACACAGGTGAAAAGCCTTACCTGTGCCAGCAATGCGGGGCTGCTTTTGCTCACAACTACGACTTGAAGAACCACATGCGTGTGCACACTGGCTTGCGGCCTTACCAGTGCGACAGCTGCTTCAAGACTTTCGTCCGATCCGACCACTTGCACAGGCACCTTAAAAAAGATGGGTGCAACGGCATCCCATCCAGAAGGGGGCGCAAGCCCCGGGTCAGAGATGTGAGCGGCCTGCCCGCCCCCGCAGGGAACCCCGAAGACGGAAGCTTCGAAGCTGGTGGCGAGAGACAAGAATCACAGGAGGACACCGTGCAGAAAAATGGCCAGGAGGAGCACTTTGAAGATAGTTCTAACAATGAAGCATCAGGAAGATTGAATGTAGCGGAGGGGTCGTCAGAGGGTAACACACAAGGACTCTCCTAAACCAAAAAAAAAAAAAAAAGTGTCACAAAATCTAGTTAGTACTTTCCTCCGATTTCTCCTTAAAATATTTCTCTCCCTTTTTAAAAGATTATATATATATATATATGTTTCCAATCTTCCCACCATAACCAGTCCCGTGGGGACACCTCTAATAGCTAAGGACCTTTCGTTGGAAGGCAGATGCTTAGGAAGTGTGAGATCTGGAGGGTTGAAAGGTTGGTCCATAACATGGAAAGAAGCTTCCATGCAAATCCAAAGCTTTTATTTTGTGTCCAGACACACTTTAAAAAATGGCAGAGATGCATCTATTTAAAAAAAAACCAGAAAAATTCCAAAAGGTGAATAGGTTCTTCCTGGACAGTCACTACATTTTGTGCCTCCGTCTGACTGGATGGGAAAGAATTGAGTGCAGCTTTCTCTCCACTGGAAAGTGAAAGCTCCTGATGCCTGAGATGGTCTTGTGGTGATCGGGGATTTGATTCTGCCGTAGGGAGTTCAGATCCTTTCTGGCCTGATGCTGAGCGAAGCTGGCTGAAATCGCCTGGTGCACAATTTTTATAATGATAATTGGGTGGGGGGGGAACAGATGATATTTTACATATTCATTTTTAAAGAATGATTGCTCCTGCCATGTGGGTGGGTGAACAGAATTTTGCAAGGCTGCTCTGAGCCTCAGGTTTGAAATGCCTAGATGCCAGGTGAAACTGCTCCTCTCCCCAGGAGGTTTAGATTGGCGCTTCGTTCCCGATTGGGAGGCAGGGCTCTCGTGTTCAGTCGTGGCTCTGCCACAGAATTGCTGGGTCAAGTCATTCTCCCTCTCCGGGGCACAGCTTCCTCAGCTGTAAAATGAGGTCAATGCTGTTTTGTGTGAGGTTTGGGAAGTGCTTTGAGGTCCAGGGCGTGCGCGTTGTGATGAAGGGGCGAACTCCTTCCTTGGCAGATAAACTAGTCCATTCAGGGGTTACTATGTGAGGGTCGCTTGGACAAAAATGGCAGCCCTCTCTGCTCTGTGCAAAGATCTTTGGGGCACTTTTCCTGAGGATGTTTGCAGAGCCCTCACCCATCCATTGGGCAGCACATGTTTATGCCTCACTTTTGTCCTCACCCCAGAGGTGGCTGCATTTCCATGAGTGCTGCGTGTATATAGTCTGTAATGTGTTGTAGCATTAAAGGCCCTGTTTTAGTAAGGTAGCCTTGTGGCTACCAAACCTCTCTCTCCCTAGCCCACTGAAAACCCTGAATCGGGCAGGAACCTGAGCAATCTAATCAAATTCCAGGCAACCTCTGACGGAATGGGCTAGTTCTGTACTTTGATGACTTGTTGCCTGGTCCTATGCTTGGCAAATTGTGCCCCAATAGGAGAGGAGCACAGGGTAAATTTTTGCTAGATCAGATTGTTGCCTCCTGAACCCGAACCTTGCCTTTCAAGATGCAGCGATTAGTCAGTCCTCCCTGTTGAGTCAGACTCTCTGATACTCCCCTCCCCCAGAGCTGGAGCTCGAGCCCCCTCTGGGATGTAGCAGGATTTTTCTGTATCTTTGGGCCTGCCGGGAGTTAAAGATCAGTAACTGACAAGAGGGGGTGTTTAGTCTTTTGCCACCCTGACGTGGAATGGACAGCGCCTGTGTGATCGCGCTTTTAGCACTTGTTAACAGCAGCTTTCACCCCAGGATCTCAAAGCACTTCATTAGATGGTTCTATTAAGTAAAAGAATCTCTCGGAGCAAATCCCCCAAGATTTTAAGAATCAAATGAGAGCACCCTAAAAGCAGTTAAAACTGAGCTTTTGGGGTTGCTTTTTTTTTTTTTAAAGGGTTATTTAAGGTTTCCCTGAAAGGTGCGCGGAGTCTTTCTGGAGATTGAAGCTGTTGGGATGGGAAAAAAAAGCACTCTGGGGCTGCTACTCCTTTAAGGCTTTGGAGTTGGGGTTTGGAATTTATCTCCTCTGGGGACCTCAGGCTGGGCCATTTAAATGCACAGGCGTCTGGGATGGGTAGTTCTCCATCAGACTGGCACCAATGTATTTACTGTCCTGCAGAGGCAAAGCTGAATTTATTTATTTGAGTAGCGGGCACTGATAGACTGGCCCAGGGGATGTGCACAGAGCTAACGTGGTGGGGTGGAGGAGACGGGCACCGGGGCTGACTGCACCTCAAGGCCCGGCGTCCTCTCCTTGCTGCGGTTGCTAGGAGAGCGCCCGAAGCGTCACCCGGTGCCCGGTTTCAGTCCCCAAAAGATGCGGGCGTGACCTGTGTGTGAGATAATCAGAATCGCAGGCTAAGCTGGTCCAAAACAGGCCACTGACTCCTTGACACGAAGGGGTTCAGGGCCTAATGGTTACACCAAGGCCTCTACAACCCTCTGCTAGACCTTGAAAGTGGCTTGTAAATTACTCCCACTGTCCTGGGGCCCAGGTGGCCTCGGGTCTTTGGTCTGGTCCACGCCCAGGGTTTTGTACCAGTATAACTGTGTCAGGTAGGGGTGTGACTTCACTGAAGTAGTTATGCCAGTACAATGCCTACTGTGGATACAGTGATAACAGTACAAAGAGATGAGAAGGGAAATAAGCAATACTGGTATAAGCATCTTTCTACCAGTAAACTGCATCCACATGAGAGGGTTTGTACCCCTTTAACTATTCCGGGACAGGTAAAGGGGTCCAGTGCCCTCATGTGGACACTGAAGGTTGTTGGTGGTTGGTAACCAGTCCCAGGCCTACGATCTGAAACCTCTTACACGGGTCAGTCTCAATCAATCCCTATTCCCCAGCTAGATAGAGAGTCAAGTATGCAGATATAAAGTAAATATTGGTGTGTATTACCCAGCTCCTCCAGCTTAGCAGAGTCTAGAAAGGGCACCTTTCAGCCATTCTCCTGTTTTTTAAATGCACAGTTCAAAATGAAAAGAGATTCTAGTCCTTTTATTTTGAAAGCACTTTTTAGATTTTATTTTAATTTTAAAGCGAGAGCAGGTTTGGCCGAATGTAAACTGGAGAGGGAGTGAGAGGGGAGTGTGTGAACTGGGGGGTGGGGGGGGTGTCGGGGAGAGAAAGATGGATGTTTATTTAATGCAGAAAAAGCAATAAAAATTTAAAAAACCATTATTTAAAAAAAAACCATAAAAAAAGCAACCAAGAAGTCTTAGCACTTTGCGATGGAACGGGTACTTCGAAATCACTTTATCTTAATTTAAAAAGCAAAAGCGAAACATGTTTACAAGTTGAAACCAACTTCTATGGAAAAAAATTATTATTAAAAAAAAATTCCTAAATTTATTTTTGTAAGAAAAAAAATGTGTATATATATATTAAAAAAAAAAACCCACAAAACCCAAACCTAGGCAGAATCCCACGTCTATTTCATGGAATAATGAAACAAAAAGATATCCAATGAGAGGAAGGATGCTAATTAGGTTCTGTGACATGACCTGAAAACAAACCCCTCAGAAGTGATTGCACTTCACAAAACGGAAGCTTGAATATTAGGCAGGAATCATGGGTGTTTTTGTTTTTGTATTTTTTCCTTCTATTTTCCTTTTTTTTTTTTTATTTGTCTGTTTGTTTCTTAAATGTCTTATAGCCAGTGCTAGCCCAGATGTCTCTCCCACCTCTCCCCGTGCCCCTCCCGCCCCCAGGAGCATCTTAGCTTGTGTAGCAAGGAGGAAAGAAAGCGTCTGAACTGCTGGGTGATGTAGTTGATCTGGGGGGAAAGGACTATGGGACGGGGTCAGCCCCTGCGATCTTCCTTGTTTCATTTCTTCTCCGAGGGTCACTCAGCCAGGCTTGGGTAGATGATGAGATACGTCTCCTGGGTAGAGTGCTCCAAGCCAAAAGCATACTCCATCTTCGAAGCTAATCTAGCGGTTCCCAGCTCTGCCTCCTGCCACAGCAGTAGACGTGCTTCTAGTATGAAGCAGGGATTCAGGTTTGAAGTCAATTTGTTGAGATCTAATTCAGGATAGAGACTTTTGCGGCTTGATGATGCACGTAAACTGTCGCCCTCCCCGCTCTCTGTGAGCCCTGTGACTATTCCAGAATCAGATGTTCGGAGTGGAGCGGGGGGGGAACCCACCTTACAAATTAAATACAGAGAAAATAAAGTGTCAAAAATAATATCCCCCATTGCTTTTCTTTGCTAACCGATCGGCTGGTAGCCAGATCTTTGCCCCACGGGAGCGCCCTCCTTCTGGCGTAATGTAAAAACCAAAAAAAAATTTCACAGCAAGGAATTTTTTTTTCCCAAGAATAAAAAGGGGACAGAACCCGGCGCTCCTGAATCAGCGTTTCCCCCAGGGTTTAAGCCCAGCCTTACTGTCTGAGCGCAGGCTTGCTCCAGGAGACGCAGAAAACCCTGTGCTGGTGCCTTTGCTTTCAGGCTGTTCCCAGTGACAGAGCGCGAGGCTGGGCTCGGATGAGCTGTAAGATCAGTGCCGAGGAGATAAACTGGGGAGAATGTGCCCTGCCCTCAAGGGGATGGAATTGATGACCTAGGAGGTCTCTTCACCTTTGACTCCTGATGCCATGACAGTTGAGATCCATTTTACTGAGATGGCTCAGTAGTCAGCTGCATTTAGTGCTGGAAGCAGGTCTCCCATCTGTTAAACCGCAGGGGTTGGAGGGTGTCAGTCAGCTGAAATGTACATCCACGCAAGGGACCATATCAGTCCTCACGCAGCAGCCAACTAAGGGTGAGTCTGAAAATATCCTGCTGCCCCAAATCCAATCCCAGTTTCTCCGTAGTGTTGGCAACAGCGCAGATGCTGGGTCCTTTCTCCGCGCTGTAAAACACCTTAATCCTGGCCCCTGCCTTCCCATCCCAAAGAGAGCGGAGTGGAGTGTCCCATGACCCGGGCACTAGCTGAATGTGGCAAGCCACCTCTTCCAGGGATGAACCTCTGCTTAGCACTGGCTACCTATTGCATATGCAAAAACTAGTGTGGACTTGTAAATAGACAGTTACTTGAGGTTCTTTATTGTAATCAAAAGTTGTGGTATCTCTTTTCTCGTTTGTGTTACCCCTTCTCCCCCCCCCACCTTTTAAAGCTTGGGTTTCTCTCCAAACCTCCTTCTGCCATTTCGGGGGGGGGGGTAGGGAATCCCCACCATCACCACCCCCTTCCAAAATGGACAGCAAAAAAAAAAAAAAAGTCTCAGGATTCTTGTTGGAGAGAGTGAGTCAGACACCTATATTCCTTGTAAGAAATGAGAGCAGGCCTGGGGGTTTGACAATCCCAGCCTGCCCTGCGCGGCCCCCCCCCCTTAAATATCTTGGAGATCCCACGGTGAGCTGCTTTGGAGGTGCTCTCTGCCTCTGAGAATGAGCAAACAGGGGTGGGGCTGTTCTTAAGGGCAAGTCCCGTCCCCTCCTCTGTGAAATCTGAACAGCAGAGCTGGAGCCTGAATTAAACGCCGAGATCTTGGTTCCAACCCCAGGGCCCCCACCCAAACCAGAACAATCCCACACTTTGGGAAAGATCCCCTGGGGAGCTGGAGCAGAAAACTCCCTGGTCAGTCGGTTAACCATGGGGATCTGGCGTTCTGGTCTGTGGTTTGGGTTGGGCTCCATCTCTGCTACAAGACGGGGGTATCCTTCCATCCCTGGAGAAACAGAGGGCAGCTTCCACCCGATGTAGGATGGCACTACAACTGCCCTCCACGGCCCCGGACCCACATCCTGCCGGTGTCCTCTCTCCAGAGCGAACCTCCTCTCTCTGTCCCCCTGGGGCCCCTTGGCAGAGGTGGGTTTGGAGGCAAGTCAGCGATGGCGTCTGAACAGAGATACCGCACCTTATTTGTGATATGAGATGCTTTTACCTTTATTAGAGAGCCGGGGAGCTGCCGCGTGAGCTTTGATTGATACAAGAGTGCCGGCAACACTTTAGCACAAGCCTTGATAAGTTTGCACTAAAAACCAACCAACCGATCTTCTCCCTTCTCCGTGTAGGGAGGCGTGGCCTCCAAGTACATTCTGCCTTAACTTCCTCACCTGTCTTACGCTATGTACCAACTGACGGTGGACAGACTAGTGCATGCAAAACCTCCCCAATCATATACTGTATATAAGCATTGATTCTTCTTGTTGTTAAGATGATTCTTCTTCTTTTGAAATTCAGGTTGTGATAAAGTGTTGCCAAAGATACTGCTGAATTATGACGTTTCAGGAAAAAAAAAAACCCAACCCCAAACCCATAACTCCTACGAAACAAACAGACGACACAGCGGACTTTTTTAGTACTGCCTCTCTTTGTTTTCTTGGTACAAAACGAACCATGTAATTTCAGTAGTGGTATAACTGTGTGTGTGGGTATGCGTGTCTCAGACAGTGGTTTCCCCTAGGCTGAGGGGGCTCCTGGGTTGTCCAGCCACCCAAGATGGGGCTTTATCCCCCTGCTGATCAGGAGTGGGGGTTTCATGGGGGCCGTTTGAGAGCTCCACTGCTTTTTTGGTCTAGCCGAGGATCCTAATTGCACAGACATGGGTTGGACTGGGCTCCAAGCAGGACGAACGCCCTTGGAAGTCAGCCGTGGACGTGGGCTCCGAAACAGGCCTGGGGTTTTTGACACTAAAGATGAACATCTGTGTGGTCCCATCACCCTCTAGCGTTGTGAGAGGAAAGCACAGATTGTCCAATGCATCTGTCCCGCTACCCGCCCCCCCCGTCTAGAAGGAAACCTGCAGAGACACGCATACTGTCCCATGTCGCCCCGCCGTGGTGGGAACAGAGAAGCCACCTCCGCTCTAGGAAACCATGGATGTGGGCTGCGCCCAAGGCTGTCAGGCTCACGGAGGGAATGCTGTTGTCATTGTTTGAAGTTATCTCCTCCCTCCTTTCCCTTCTCGTCCCCCTCCCTCCACCCCATATGAAACCAGTGAATGTAAAACCGTGACCGTGGCAGAGGCGCGGGCAGAGCTGCCCAGCTGTGGTTGTAAAAGATCCTGTTTGCGTCCGGGCCTAACGGCAAGATCAGAACCGTGAGTTCCAGCGACTTCTTCAGTCAATACCAAAGTATACTCCACCCTCACCGCAGCGCTCTCTGGGGGGGCGGGAGGGGGATTTCTGACGGGACCCCTTTGATCCCTTCCCATCTTCGATTGGCCGCTGACCCAGCCCTCCTGGGGAACTTCCTGGGGGTGTCGAACCGGCAGGTGTCGGGTGGGCCCAGCTGCTCGTGCTGCGGTAGCCGTCTGACGTGAGCGTGGGGTGTATTTTCCTCTCCGTTTGTTGTGCCGCATGTGTCAGTTTCCTTTTTGTGCTTCCCCCCCCCCTTCTCCGAGCTCCTTTTAAAGATGCTGCATCTTCTTGCTTAAACCCTCCCCCGGTCTCCGTTGGACCCACGGGTCAGTCGAAGGCTTTGCCTGCGGAGGCGGAAAACCAGCCACGCCCAGATAGAGCTTTGGCTGGGTGGGGGAGGCCCTCACTTCTGAATTTTTGCGGGGGGGCGGGGAGAGGAAGGAGGCGCAGCTAAACCATGCGGTGGGGGTGGCACAGCTGCCCCCACCCATCGCTGTCATGGGGGAGCATCACACGTCCCCTCTGCCCTGGTGTGGTTGCAGCCGAGGCCGCTGCCCGTTCTTCCAGCCCAGCCCTTGAGTCGCCTCCTGCTCCCGAGCAGGGGGCTGAGGAAGGAGCCCAGACTCATTTCTCCCAGTTCTGAAGGCAGGAAGAGGGATGCAGCATCTTGGAGGGCAGGAGGTTTCTTTGCACTAACGGGACCCATTCGACTCCGTGGGAAGTTGTTCTGTTGCACGTGTGACCGTGGCTGTTCCGAGGGGAGCCCAGGCTGTTGGGGAATGGGGAGCGGGCCAGGCTGGGGGAACCGCGTTCCTGGCGATTTCCCTCATTTCTAGGGGGCGGATCTCTGCACGCACAGGGCCCCTTTTCCTTTAGCATCTGCTGGTTAATGCTGCGAGGGAATTTTCTCCCTTCTACCCCCTCCCCTCCAAAGCTCACCAGCCACAGCTACTCGGAGCCTGGGGAGCCCAGCTCCAAGGAAGAGGGGGGTAGGTTGAAAACCCGGAGGGAGAGTTCAGCTGTGGGGTGCGGCGGGGGTGCATGGAGGTTTCTGAACAGTGCAGGTATTAAGCCATTGAGACAGCTCCTCAAGGGATGGGTGGATTCTCCGTCACATGGTCTCTTTAAATTGAGCTTGGCTGTCTGTTTCCAGTCAGATTACACCCTTGTGCAGCCCCCAAGCTGCCGGCTGGAAGCAGGAATGGTTAGCCTGGGCGACCATAACAGTCCCTTGAAATCAACAAACCCACGTAAATCCCTAGATCATCCCAGAACATTCGGGATGCTCAAAATAACCCCATCTTGAGCCCACCTGTCAGGTTAGCAAACCAAAAGCTCTGCCTGTATCCTCAAAATGCCGGTGGGAGGAGCGTTCAGGAGGCCTGATTCGACTATTTAAAAAAAAAATCTATATTTATATTTTTGATTTATTATGAAAGTTTTATTTAAATAAAGAGGAACACTTTTTAAAGAGCAGGTAGCAGATTTAGCTTCCTAATTGGGAACCTGTGGCTAGTGTTTGTACTGCCTGGGACGAGATGCTGTATTGAAGTTATGTTTTCTAAAAATATATGTATACACACACACACAGATTAATCTTTAATCTGAGGTGGGTAGATTTTAAACTCTCCCATCACCTCCCCAGAAATCAACTGATTTGCCACCAGGAGGGAGAAAGAGAATATTAAGAATAGGGTCCCATTTCCTGCGTCTTTATATATAAACAAACAAAAAAGATTTCTATATATAAAGCACTCGCAAGTTTCATCAGTTTTATGTGTAAACTACTTTGTGTGGTATCTGGGTAATGAGCGAGGCACAGAAAAGCACAGAAAAGACATTCCATAGATTGTAACTTTGGTAGTTCTTTATAAAGTGTGGGAGACGAGAAAAAAAATAATAAAAAAATGCACTTTTTGGGGGCGTTTAAAAAAAATAAAAGATATATATTAAAAATATAAAAATGCAACAGTTTTTTCTTCTTGTATATCAGAACCACTAAAACCCAGCCACCAGGAAAGTAACAATCTGCCCGTTACGTACCTGGGGGGAGCTTTGGGTTTTTTTAAAACTTGTTTAAAATCAGAAGAGAGAGAAAAGGAAAAATCCAGCTATAGGCTAAAACGTGAGGCGAGCTAGGGTCCGGGTGGGACGAGAGGCAGCGGCTAACACGTGCACGCCTGGCATGTCACCAGATTCATGGCGATTCCAATCCTGTGGTGCTCTCAATCCCATTACTATGCCCCAATATTTCCCCCTGCTTTTCTCAGGGGTGGGAGTTTAGGCCCCATTGTTCGCCCCAGAGCAGGGAGGCTGGCGCCTCTAATGGCCTGGAGGCCTGGGACGGACTCCTTTGCACCAGGGTGAATGTCACCCTGGGATCTGAGGCCGGGCAATGACCCCCGGCTGTGGCATTGAGCTGAGCGGGTGCACAGGCCTAGCGGATCCGCAGGGAACGTGGTGCTAGTCGCTGCCACGAGCTAGTGGATCAGAGGGGGAGAACAACCCTCAGCCCCCCATCCTGGTCGCCGGCTGGCGTAAATCACCCGTGGCTCTCTGGCCTGAACGCAGGGAAGCCGATTTACGCCAGCTGGCCTGCAGCCGGGCAGGGGAAATGGTTCTGACGGGTGTTTTCATTGGAGCTGATTTCCCTGTGGGTCGATTTTGCTTTTATTTGGGTTTGGGCCGGGCGGGCCCCGGCCCGGCAGAAGGAGGTTTGGAGCTTTGGTAACTAGGTTGCTGTTCTTGGATTCCCCCCAGCGCTGAGCTGGGAACGCAGTTGGGAGGCGGATGGAGATGGGGGTTTTAGATCCATGCTCTTGGCTTTACGGTGGCTGAAGGAGGGCAGGGGGTTCTTTGGATGGGGCCATTGCCGGGTCATTTGCCTGCATCCTGCTCCTGCAGCTCACTGGGCATTGACTGCCGGCTCTCTCTGAAAGCTGCCGGGCTCACCCAGGTCCTGTTTGCCGGGCACCTGGTGCCTGGACTTGTGGCTTGTTTCACGGCGACCAGCCACGTCGGACTCTGCCCGGCGCCATTCATACAAGGGAGCTGATCCCATTCGCCCCGGACGTGGGGCTGGCAAGTCAAATCCCAGTGCTGAGGAAGCCGAGCGTAGGTGGGGGCGGAGGCAGGGCTGCTTCTCAGACCCACCGCCCCAGCGGGTGCCTGAGCCCACTGAAGATTAGTCCCCAAGACTGTGGGGCACAATCCTCAGCTGACGTAAATCCGCATCGCTCGGTGGGAGCCAGTGGGGCGCTGCTGGTTTCCGCCAGCTGAGGATCCAGCCGTGGGTCTACACTGGGAAAACGCCTTGGGTTGGAAAGCGGGTGACCGGTGTGGCTTTTCCCCGACACTGCGCTCCTGTCCGCGTTCTCCCCTGGACCAGTGTGGATCCGTCCTGGCTGGTTCCCGTTGGAGCAGAGGGCACAGCGAGGTGTCTGCAACAGGGGGTGTTGATCTCAGTCCTGGCCCATTCCCAACCCCAGCTGGAGGGAGGTCGGGAGGGGCTGGTAAAGTTTTGGGGGCCGAACTCTACCCAGTGGTACCAGGTCAGTGGCTGGCCTCCTGGCTGGGAAGCTGGAATAGACTCAGAATCTGGCCCTTCGGTAGTCCTGGTACTGGAGAGAGGCACGTTTCTCCCAAGCTACGCGGGGCTAGTGACAAAATAACTCCGAGCACTTTGCCTGAAATATTAGGTCCCATCTGAGGTTCTGCTCGGCATCTGCTGGGTTCTAATGCAAGCGGCGTGTGCCAGGCCTGGCCAATTCTGGACTGGCTTTGGCCAGCAGAGACAAGGCTTCAGTGAGCTCAGGGCCCGACTGAGCCAATAGATTTGCAGAAGTTTGGGATCCTTCACCCTTCTGCCCCCCCACACCGGGGGCAAACACCCACCTGTCCTGCCCTGTACTAACTGCTGGGAGACACGTCTGCCAGGTGCGAGTTACCCCCCCCCCCAGGAGCTAACTGCCTGGGCTGATTTCTTTGTTCCAGTTGGGTGTGGGGCCGACTAACCTGCCTGCAATTCGAAACGACGGACCCCTAAGGCTCCCTGCCAGTTTGTTTCTATCCCAGGCCCCAAGATGAACCCCAAAGTCCTTTTGCAGGGAAAACGTGCATGGAAGTGAGGCCTGGAGGGTCGAAGAGGCCAGTGGCAGCGAGCCTGGGAAGGGGACGGGGGGGTGGCACTTAGGTTGGAAATCAGGCGTTTGACTTCCTGGCTAACGGCCAGAGTGGACTTGCCTCACCACTCGCTTCCGTTGGGTTTTTCCCCCTAGCGAGCAGTGATATGCTGAGGAAGGGAGCGTTTTCAGTCACCTTCCTGGGGTGGAGCCACTTGTTTTAAACTGGCTCAGTTTGGAAGCAGGCCTGAATCCCCCCCCATCCGCCCTAGAAGAAAGAAACCAACCAATGACTCCACCCCAGCCCCAGACTAATCAAAGACCCCGACTAATTTTGCCCAGGACGTGGCGGCAAAAATGCATCTTCCTGGCAAACACCCTTTTAAAACCCAAGCGACGAGGTGAGCGAGGTCGTCTCTCGTATAGGCCCCGGTTCCGGGAGCGGAAAAAAGTCCAGCAGTTGGGCTCACCCCACAGCTGTGTGGCTCGAACGCTTGGCTTGCTTCCCGCCAGCCGCTGGGCCGAGAGAAGAGGTGACCTCGCCCTCCTTGTGGCCCGAATAGCCAGGGCCTGACACCGCTGCAAACACCCATTTTAAAGTCAGGTCAGGTGTCTTCCCCGCCCTGCCCATCTGCTGAAACGGACAACGACCCCCCAGGATGCTCCCTCCTGTAAATGGCGGAGTGCAGCAGCGCCAGACTTCACTGCCGTTCCTGCTCCAAACTGCAGAGGAGGAGGCGAGCCGCGCTGGCTCTCCGATGGCCTCGAACCCGTCTTCACAGTCCCGGGACCCTCGGCGCTCGTCTGCTCTAAGCGCCGGCAGTTAACGGTGACGCTCGGTGGGCTGCCCGGAGACGGGGGCTCAGGCCGATTCCGGTGTCGCTTCGGGCTCCCCCACCTCACTGTGTAGCCGGCGTGGCTCCTTTAGGATTCCACTAGTGACAGATGGTCAGGGCGGCTGCTCACGCCCGAAGGGAAGCGGGCTGGCGAAGGTTTGCTGGGAGACCTGGGTATTATTATTCTTCTTTTATTTTATTAATCGATGTCCAGGCCGGGGCAGCCACCACTAATTTCAAGCCTGCGCAGGCCGCGTGCCCGTCCCCTGGCTTTTCTGTCTGTAAGGAGACGCCAGTTGAAACGCTGCATTTGATTCTTTTCTACTCTTGTTCAGGTTTGGTTGCTGACTAAAATGAACTCAATTGTACGTTCCTTTCCATCTATTGTACTGTAATAGAGAAATGGTCATTTTTGCACTAATAGATTGTTTTCTCTCTGATTTCCGGCATCTGCTCCCTTTACTTGTGTCCGACTCTCATTCCCGTGGCCGCTACCTCGTGACCATTGGCGTTCACTGCTCGCACGTGGCTCCGCCTGCGCGGGGAGTCGTGGTGCACGCCCTGGCGGCCGGCTCCCGCATCCAGCATTCCTGCGGCAGGCCCTATGCGAGCGCTAGGGGACCTGAGAGCTCCAGAGCTCTCCCAGCGCCTCCTGCTGGGAACTGGCCCCACAGACAGTGCTCCTGCAGCGCCTCCTGCTGGACGCTTCTTCACAGACGCTGCTCCCACCCCAGCGTGCGCTGGGGGAGGCGAGCCTGGAGACGCTCTGAGCGCCCGCCTCTCCTGCCACGTCTCCCCTAGAAATCAGCTTTGCCACCCCGCTCCCGAGAGCCTCTGCCTTGTGAGGGGGAGGGGAACTCAAGTGCCACAGCCCCACCTGGCTCGCCCAGCCAGCTCCAGCAGCGTAACAGCTTCCGGCCCCCCCCGGCCCCCGAAGGAGCGAGGCTGGAGCATCGCTACCACTCACCGTCCACTGGGGGGCTCCAAAACAGCAGGACCTCAGCAGGGGCAGGGGCTCGCACCCCCCCCACCCCTGGAGCCTCCAGCAGCCGGCGCGGGGAGGGGATGCACCACGCTGGATGGTGCCGTGGTCAGGGTGCGAGCCGGGGGGGTCAGGAGGTCTCCGTTCCAGGCCAGGGCTGCCACAGCCGGTCGGTGCTGTGACCTGGAGCAAGTAACGTAGACCCTGGTTCCGCAGAGGGCCCTGCCTCAGCGGGGGGCCGTGCTGCAGGAGACGGTGGAACGGGGCAATATAAGCACCTCTGGGAGGCGCCGGCTGGTCTGTGGCTGAGCCCCTGCCCCCGGCTCTGCAGTGCCTCCTTGTGGTGGGCGGTGGAATAAACCCAGCTAGCAGCCGGTACCTGGCAGTGGTCAGCGGATGGACCCTGCTGGCTGGACCATGGCGGGGTTTCCTCCTCAGCCCGGCTTCTTGCTTATTTACTGGGTGACACACTGTGGCTCATCTTTGCTTATTGGCTTTAAGGAGCTTTCCCGGCTCTCAGCACGCTAAGCCGCTTGTCGGCGCTGGCCAGAAGTGCGAGGTGATGCTGCTGATGCCGGGATAGAAGCACAAAGCATGAGTCTAATCCTCATTTTGCTCAGATTACTGCCTGAGCGGCTGCTTAATGCTCCCCCGTGCAGCACGCTAAGGAGCTGGGCCGGACCCGCTGCTTAGCACGGGCCAACCTGTCACCCAGCGGGAACGCGGCAGCATATGGCACGGGCTTAACGAGCCCCCGGGGGCTCAGCTGTGGGCCATGGCCAGGAGGCAGCAGCCACGCTGCCGGCCCGTCACAAGAGGGAGGTTGTGCAGGGCCGGCTGGCGCGCCGAGGCCCAGTGCAGCCAGGCGTGGCTCTGCTAGAGGGCCCACGGGCCATAACGTCGCAACAGGCCAGGGACGCCGTGTCCTGAGGCACAGGATGGGGAACGTGACATGTCCATGAGCAGAAAGGAAACTGAGGCCTGACTTGCATTCCACTGTGCCCCGCCCCGCCCGACTCCCTCAGCCTGGGACAGAACCCAGGAGCCCTCCCGCCCCCGCCTGCTATATGTCAGGCGTCAGTTTCGCAGCAGCGCCAGGCCTCTCCCTGCCTCGGCGCTCGGCCCAGCATCGTGTTACCCCCAGGAATGGATTCGCCCTGACGTGCAGCCTCCGGGCCCCACTCCACCACCACCAAGGCCCCTCTCAGTTGTGTGCTGCACCTGGCAGGGGTCGGGCCAGTCTCATAGACGTTAAGGTCAGAAGGGACCATTATGATCATCTAGTCTGACCTCCTGCCCAACGCAGGCCACAGAATCTCACCCACCCACTCCTGTAACAAACCCCAACCTATGTATGTCTGAGTTACTGAAGTCCTCAAATTGTGGTTTAAAGACCTCAAGGTGCAGAGAATCCTCCAGCAAGTGACCCATTCCCCACGCTGCAGAGGAACGCGAAAACCCCCCAGGGCCTCTGCCAATCTGCCCTGGAGGAAAATTCCTTCCTGACCCCAAATATGGGGATCCGCTAAACCGTGAGCAGGTGGGCAAGACTCACCAGCCAGCACCCAGGAAAGAATTCTCTGTAGTGACTCAGATCCCACCCCAGTCACGCTCCCCTCCCTCTCTCTGCGGGGGGCTTGTGGTCAGCTTTCGCCCCCGGAGCGCAGCCCCAGCGTGGCAGTGGGCAGCGTAGCCGTGGGCAGGATGCAGGGTGGCAGGGCCAGGCATGGCTGTGCTGGTTACACTGGGGTCTGCCCGGCCCTGGCTGGCTGAGTGCCCCACGCATTAAAACCCTGCAGCTGCTCAGCCTCGGCTGTGTGTTGGGGGGGGGGGGGTGCTGCGTGGGGCGGGGTGAACAGGACACAGCTGTGTTATGCTTACATAACTAGCCACACAGCACGAAGGCCCGTGAAACGCATGGGATTGGGTAACACTTCCTGCCTGCCAATCCCCTTGGCCTTTGACCAACGTCTGGCCCCCCCTCCCACGAGGCGGCCAATGGCAGATGCAGGTGAAAAGCCATCGCCCCGGGTGGAGCGTGAACCAGAGCCCAGCCGGCCCCTCACTCGCTAGCCTGGCCTCGCATAGGCAGCATGGGCCATGCTTAAGCCCTGGCACTTTCTGGCTTGGCAGTTCAGAGCCCCGGCACCTCTGGGCCTGGCAGTTCAGAGCCCGGCACCTCTGGGCCTGGCAGTTCGTAGCCCCGGCACCTCTGGGCCTGGCAGTTCAGAGCCCGGCACCTCTGGGCCTGGCAGTTCAGAGCCCGGCACCTCTGGGCCTGGCAGTTCAGAGCCCGGCACCTCTGGGCCTGGCAGTTCGTAGCCCCCGGCACCTCTGGGCCTGGCAGTTCAGAGCCCGGCACCTCTGGGCCTGCTGCATCAGTTATTAATGTAAAAAGTTGCTTGAGTCCCGGCCCCTCTTTCGTTTTCATTAAGCTCTGGGTGTACCGGATCCCGGGGCAGACATGGCAGAGGCAAGACTCAGCAATGGCGTCTCCGACAATGAGCGGCAGGGTGCGAACGGGCGAGACGGGCGAGGAAAGAGGCAGATGGTCTGGGGCCAGCCCAGGACTCAGGGGTTAGGGCTCTTTGCTGAGTGACCCTGGGCAGGCCACCTAGACCCACATCCTCAAAGGGATGTAGGCGCCTAACTCCCATTGGACCCACTGAGAGTTAGGTGCCTCAATCCACTGGAGGAGCCAGGCCGCAGGCTCTGTGCGCCTCGATCCTGCCCCATGGGGACTACAGTTCTGCCCGCCCTCCAGGGGCCAGGGGAAGCGAGGGGCATTACAGATTGGCAAGCGCGGCAGGGGGAGACGCCCCAGCACCGGGGAGCCCCTGGTTCACATGGCCCTGAGTGCTGCATCGTCAGCCTCACTAACATGTAGCTTAGCGTCTCTAGGACGACAGGGCTGCTGGTGGGACAGTAACGCCCAGGGGCCCCAGACAGGAGCAGGGCGCTGCACGGACCCCGAACGCGACAGTCCCTGCCTGAGGGATGCGGCCTAAAGGGGGCGGGATGGGGAGGAAATTGCTCAAGGATCCAGCACTAGGATTGGAACTCAGCTCTCCCACGGCCAGCGCATGGCCCTATGCCCCGGGCAGGCGGCCTCCCTCTCGTGGGGCTCAGCTGGTCTGAAGATGGCGGCCATGCAACTACAGGGCTAGGTTAGGGGAGTCAGGAGCTGGCTCTTTACCTACAGAAACGGCTCCCCAGGGGAATCTCTGCAGCTCTGCTCCGCCTGGGCTCTGCCGCTGACCTTAGACAAGTCACTGCCCTGCTCGCTGCCTCGGTTTCCCCACCAGTACGCTGGGACAATGCTACTGACAGGGGAGGTTGGGGGTTTTGGATGGGAAGGGGCTTCCTCCTAGTGCCAGGCCCCAGGAAGTCCAGCCTAAGCTGGGTGTTGGAGGGAGACAGGCAGACACCAAAGGCGCCGGGGGTGATGCTGCAACCCACCCCACGTGGCAGCACAGCTGCCCTCCTTTCCCACCACGGCCTGGCACAGTGTAGCAGGGACAGCGGCTGGAAAGAACCAGTGAACCAGACAGTGCCGGCGTGGAGACAGCTACGTGACCATGGGCTCATCCTGCGGGGGTGAGACAGGCCCCGGCTACCCCCGGACACAGAGGGGGGGCACCCAGCCCCTCTCGAACGCTGCTCCTGCCCATGCGGGGGAACCGTGGTTTGGCCCTGCCAGGCGCCTCGGTTACCAAGTGTTTATAGCCTTGTTCTGACGGGAATCCCAGGCCCGCGGTGCCAGGCCCTGCCCACACCCAAGGGACAGGCTGTTCCTCCAAGAGCTTGCCCCGGTGGGAACAGGGTTAGAATCACAGCTGGCCGTCAGGGTTAACCAGGGCGACTGTGGTAGCAGGGGGAGGGGGCTTTGGTTACAGGTCTCACCCCGGGGGGAAGCAGGGATAGATCCACCCAGGACCCTCTCCAGGTGCAATTCCAAATACCCCATGGCAAAGGCTGGTGCACAAAGCAGCCATGGGGGCGGGGGAGACAGGGACTGGTTTGAGACCCAAACTCATTTCCCAAAGGCCCCCACCCAGGTAATGAGGTAAAAGCCCTGTCAACACTGGTTCTCCACTTGCGAGGTAACTAACTCCCTTCTCTTCATGTGTCAGTATAATGATGCCTGCAGCTGTAAGTTTTCACTCCATGCATGTGAAGAAGTGGGGTGTTTTACCCACAAAAGCTTATGCCCAAATAAATGTTAGTCTTGAAGGTGGCACCGGACTCCTTGTTGTTTTTGTGGCTGCGGCCTAACACGGCGACCCCGATACCTGAGGTAAAAGCGGCAATTCCCAGCCTCTGCCGTGACCGCCCACTCCCCCCATGTCGTGAAGCCAGGACCCTCCTTCCATGAAGCCAGTTGGGAAGGGCAGGGGGACCCCTGGGTGCAAGGACCCCTTCGAGAACAAAACTAGCCCCAAGCCTGCAGAGCGGGGGGGGACCCGGGTGAGAAAGCGGGAAACCTTTTTTTCCAGGGGAAGGGAAGCAGGGGTAGTTGCATCTTTAAGACAAAGCTTCGACTATGGGAATGAGCCTAATATTCTCGGGACGTCTGGCTGCTGGCTGCAGACCCCATACGTGTGAGCTCGGCCCGGGGACCATCAGTCCTGATTAGCCGCTAGTTAAATAAAAATCCATCGCATCTCCTGCTGCTTTAGCATAGGTTCACCCACCCTACCCCCTACTCATCCTGGCAAGGGCCACATTTACTCTGCTAGAGCTTCAACAGTCAAGCCAGGACCTCTTGAGGCAGGAGGGGAGGGACGTGATCACAGGCCGGACCCAGGATGTCCGGAGAGGAGCAAGACCGTGGTTACCCCTCTGGCAAAAGGAAGCTGAGGTCTTGCGGGAGGAAAATGGAAAAATCTGCTCCGCAAAGGGGCAGGTAACTAGCAGCCACCAGCCTTCTTGCCAGGACATCATGAAAGAGAATTTCAACTCAGCAGCCCCCCCCTGCAGCCCTCGGGCCGGCACCCGCCCCGTGTACATTTGAGCCAGGGGGTGAAATGCTTTTCCCCAGCAGCCTCAATTCAAAGGGCACGGACCACGTTAAAAGATTAGTTTGTGTCATAAGCTTCCTATTTTTCGAGGCCGCTATAAGATTTTGGGGGCTTAGCTGCTGAGATTAAAACAGCAAAGTCGTCTTTCTTAGCAAGGCTGCTAATGCCACTTAGGGCCTGGGATCTGCGATTTTCATTAAGGGCGTCAGGAACAATTAGCAGGGGGAAATTAGGGCAGGGTCTTTCTTAAATAAAAAAAAATCCAATCAGTCAAATGAATTTCCAATCAAAGCATCGCAATGCCCCCACCCCCCCATGCAAGGAGGAGATTTGAAGCCCCATATGTGTAAGCAGCTTGTGGGGGGGGATGGAGGTAGGAACCTACATGTGCACACTCCTAGCAGTCAGGAGAGAAAAGGAAGCGGCCGTTCCCAGAGGATTCATTGCCCAGTCACAGGAACAGACTTTCACAGTGCTGCTTGGACAGGGTTTTAATACAAGGCCGTGTGGGGGTGTATTTCCACGCATGGGGGGGGGGTTGCTCGATTTCACTCCAGTGTCACGGGCGGCTACGTCTGCAAAATGTTTGTGCTGCACGAGACCTTCCCCCTCAAGGAAACCCGCCCGAAGGACTTTACAAGCCAGCCGGGCTCAGAGGCATTAACACAAGAAGGGGGGGAGGGGGTCGCTGGCGGTCCGTCCGCAGGGAAGGGCCACTCAAACCCAACAAGACAAAGCCCAAGGCAGACGTAGAACGTTACTACCTGGTTTAAACCAAAATGCCACAAAGTCTCATGGGAATTAAGAGCCTACTAGGTCCCTGCTAGTCGTCCGGTGATCGTTCTCTGCAGCACGTTAACGAGGGCTAGGCCCAGCCCGGCTGTACATGGCACGGGAAGAGCTGGAGAAATGTAGGGGTGGAAGGGATCACAGGAGGTCAACTACTCCAACCGCCTGTGCTGAGGTAGGACCAAGTCAACCTCGACCAGCCCTGACAGGGGTTTGTCCCACCTGCTCTTAAAAACCTCCCGTGCCGGGGCTGCCACACCTCCCTTGGGAACCTGCTCCAGAGCTTCACTCCCCTGAGAGTTAGAAACTTTTCCCTAACATCCACCCTAACGCTCCTGGCTGCAGATTAAGCCTAGTGCTTCTTGTCCTGCCTTCGGTGGACATGGAAAACAACTGCTCACCATCCTCTTTAGAACAGCCCTTAACAGATTTGAAGACTTATTACGTCTCCGCCCAGCCCGTCATCTTTTCTCAAGACTAAACCTGACCCGTTTTTTAAACCTTTTTCTCATCAGGTTTTCTAAACCCTCTCTCGCTTTTCTTGCTCTCCTCCAGCCTCTCTCTACTCTGTTCACAGCTTTATTACAGGGTGGTGCCCACACGTGGATCCCGTGCTCCTGACCGGTGCCGAGGAGAGCAGGACAATTACCTCCCATGTCACTCTGATGCTCCCATTAATCTATTCCAGGAAGATACCAGCCTTTTTCACAGCTGTTCGCACATTGGTGACTCACATTCAATTCGTGATCTGCTGGAACCTTTTCAGCAGCACGGCCACCTAGCCAGTTATGCGCCAGGTTGGATTTTTCCTTCTTAGGTGAAGTTCTTTGCACACTAAGGGTAGCTGTGCTTCCATCCCATGTTCCCTTAGTCAAACAAATACACTTCTGTATATTAGATCCCTGCCGCCTCCTCTCTATAAACACCTGGCTCCACCTCCAGAGTGGGTTTGCAGCACCTGGGGTGCCCCAGGTTCCCGGCCCTAAATAGGGGAGGGTGGGCCAGGCTAACCTTGGGGGCAGCAGCTTAGGCTACAAGGAAACGATGAGCGGATTGGTTGCCCAACTGGAAAATGGTTTTGCTTGTGAAGATGAGGGCGCGGCCCAGAAATGGTCATTAGCAACAGGGCTTGAATGTGGGACCTCCGGCTCTACACAGAGGCCCCTCTGCTGCCTGAGCTGACAGACCCATGTCCCCTTGCCACGGGTGCAGATGGGTCACCAACACCTATCTGTGACCCAGGCGGCCCTGGGGAGGGGAACGGAGCAGCACCCTCCATGGATGCAGGTTACATCGTCGAGGCTGAAGATAAAGACATGGTGCTAATCCCTGGTACAGGACTGCTCTGCACCTGGCCCCGGCCCAGCAGGAGAATGGAGACTCCACACCCCATTCAGTCCTTGGTCTGTCCCCAGAGGCTGCCCACGAGAAGGATGTGTGATGCAGAGAGCTGGTTATCATGGTAATGCCCAGCCGGGGCCAGTTTCCTCCCACCAGCACAGCACCGTAGTCACCCACGAAGCATCAGCTACTGAGCCAAGCCACGCTTGAGCCGGGGAGCTTGATGCGAAAGGCTCTGGGCTTCCCTTTACCGCTGGCCTAGGCCCCCAGAGCAGGAGTGGCCAACGCTGAGGCACTCGTAGACCAGAAGTTGCAGAGCTTCTGTGCATGCTGCAGAAGACTTAGCGGGCGGGGGAGGGGAGGGGTGGAGAGGATTGCATGCGTGCCCCTGGAGCAATACAGAGGTGGACAGATGTCCTATAGGGAGGTGGCAGGCTGAGGGCCTGTCCGATTGCTGGTTTAACAGCAGTGAGGTGCTATGGAGCTTTAGGGCCCCCATCAGTCTTGAGATCAAAACCCCAGAGGGATGCAGCAAGGGGCAGCACCGAGGAAACGCTCCAGCCCATGAGGAAGGGCAGCCCATCAGCACTCAGCCACTGAAGACGCTGGGCAGGTATGCAGCTACTGCTGCTGCCCCACGCCTGGCTGGCTGGAGGGACTCAGATGGAGTGGGGCTACTCGAGGGTGGAGTCACAAGAGTCCCAAGTCACTTCTCTACCTCCACCCTCTTCAAAAGGGGAGGCTCGCCAGGCCCCAGGGACCCAAAGGCAGACCCCGCCGCGCTGTTCAGGGGCTGCTCCAACGCAGAGGAGGAAAAGCACCCAACGATCTCCTTGCTGAGACAATCCCTGGTGGCACGAGGCTCCCTGGAGGCTGGAGAAGCGCAGGCTACAGGTACGGATGAGCCTGCAGGGGGCGATGGAAGTGGGGTCTGTGCCAAGGCCAGCTGAGCTGCTTCTCCTGCAGGCCATTGTGGGCGCCCGCGGGAAGGTAGGGGCGACGCTGGGAGGCGGGTGGGCAGAGAGGGAGAAGGGGGAATCCAGGCTGGCAATGTGCAGAAGGGCCGGGGCCAGCAGGGTACGCGTAGGGAGGGCAGCAGAGGCAGTGACGTCCTGGGCAGCAGCTCAATCCGTAGAAGGCGTAGGGGTGGTAACAGCTCAGGTTCACCGCCATCCTGCATGGGGCAAGGAGAGGACAGTCAGACGAAGCTCCTGCTCTCGGGCTGGGGCAGACTCCCCCGAGCTGGCTCCGGAAGGGGAAGATCGCGCCTCCCCCGGCAGCCGGCTCGCCAGCGCACCAGGTGGGTTGGCCCTGATGGAGGGAAGGTAAGATCACCCCCAACCCCCGCCAAGGCAGGGCCGCTTCGGTTTGGGGCCAGCAACCCCATGGGAGGTTCAGCTCTCTCAGCTACGTCCCCTATTGCAGCTTCCACCCCAAGGGTGCAAGGGTTCATATTGGCCCCCAGGAGGGAACATAAGAGCAGCCAGACTGGGTCAGACTAAAGG
The DNA here is from genome assembly GCF_020497125.1 of Mauremys mutica. Lineage (NCBI taxonomy): Eukaryota > Metazoa > Chordata > Testudines > Geoemydidae > Mauremys > Mauremys mutica. Next base: position 8,633,661 of record NC_059095.1, read on the forward strand.
TCCATCTAGCCCAGTGTCCTGTCTTCCGACAGTGGCCAGTTCCAGGTGCCCAGAGGGAATGAACAGAACAGCTAAACATCTAGTGATCCATCCCGTCACCCTTTCCCAGCTCCTGGCAAACAGAGGCCATTGATGGACCTGTCCTCCATGAATGTATCTAGTTCTTTTTTTAACCCTGTTACAGTCTTGGCCTTCACAACATCCTCTGGCAAGGAGTTCCACAGGTTGACTGGAAGTGGGTCTCTCTCCGACATGCCCTGATTTTCCATAGTCCCCATCTCTTCCCCTGGGACCCTTATTCTCCCTACCCTAGTATCTTTCACCTGAGTGCCTCTCCGTAAGTGCTTACCCAACTTCAGCCCTCTCTCAGCAGCCGGGGAGGGAGGTGGGTGTTATGCCCATTGTACAGATGAAACTGCGCCCCACAGGCTGACTTGTCTAGAAGCTGCACAGCTGAACCCAGGAGTCCTAGCGCCCCAGTACTAGCCCCCTGCTCATGGAAGAGCTGGAGCCCCAGAAGCCAGAAACGAACGAGGCTGCATTTCATGAAATCGCCGAGACCTGCAGGGGTCCTTGGTCTCACGCACCGAGGAACGTTTGGTAAACACGGGAGGGGGAAGGCACCAGGCCGAGACCTCTTCCCGCCTCACTGCAACCCAGCATCAGGCTGAGTCTCCCCAGCTGGCTGAAAGGAGACGTGATAGTTTCTTTTCTCCCTCCAAGAGTAGAAGGGTGATTATAGAGCAAGGGTGGAGATGAGGTCACCTGCAGGACCAGGCTCCAGTGAAAGGAGAACACGGGTAACATTCTGGGTCTGGCAAGGTCAGATTCAGGTCAGCATGAAGGAATAATGGTCTTAGCCCTGAAGAGGGGAGTAGTGCCTGCTGGTCATCAGGCTAGAGGTTAAGAGTCCATTAGAGAGGGGGTTACCATGCAGCTGGCTTAGGGATAAGCGGAGGATCTGAGCCCCTAGTGCCGCTAGCCCCGATTCGCCAACCCCGAGCCACCTCTCACCTGCGGATGCGCCTCCGGGCTCGGCGCCGGTGGTAGTCGCCCTTGGAGAAGTCCTCCAGGTTGGCCGGGTGGATGGCCCAGAAGTGCCCTTTGCCGTTGTCGCTTCGCCCGGCCTTGACGAAACATTCGTTCAGGGACAAGTTGTGCCGGACGCTGTTGCGCCAGCTCTTCTCCTGCAAAGTCAACGAGCGGGGGAGGAAGATTGAGATAAGGCAGGTGGAGTAGGAACGCAGGCAATAAAACCAGCGGTTACATGAGCAGCAAATCCTCCAGATCCCAGACCTGTTTTCATGCCAGGATCGCAGCTCATCGGTGGATCCCTCAACCGTCCCATCGTGTCCCCGAGCTCTACAGATGGATAAACCAAGTTAGAGGGGGCCCTGCAAAGGACTTAAAAAAGAATGCCCCCCATCCCTGGACTTGAGCCTTACACACTTCTGGCATCTAGGGTGACCAAACAGCAAATGTGAAAAATCAGGACAGGGGACCAGGGGGGTAATAGGAGCCTATACAAGAAAAAGACCCAAATATCAGGACTGTCCCTATAAAATCGGGACATCTGGTCACGCTACATCTTTCTGATGGAGAAAGGAAGTTTTCCCCTCCCCTGGTGTTTTTCCTCACTTTAGAAATATCCAGTCCGCTCTTCTCCAGTTTTGCTGGAACAAGGTTGTGGAGGTGCCTGCGATTGCTGGGTGAATCTTTAACAGAGACGTCTCGGCTCCAAACGGTTCGTTCCACATTGGAATGAAAAAAAACCAAACAAAACACCAAGTGTCGAAGGACCCGGTGGGAACAAACCGCTTCCCTCTCTCAGTGGCTGCAGCTTGCAGCCTCTCAGCTCATACCTTGCTTTTGCTAAATCTCCGCTCTCCCCCTGCCAGCGGGGATTCTTCCAGGGATGGCCAGCCCTCACTTTGCAATGTGAACAAGCAGATTTTTGTTGTGACTTATGGAAAAAACAAGAGAAAAAAAAGGCAGATGCACCATATTCTTCTGCCTCCTTTGCGGGCCCCTTGAGTTGGTCCCACATGTTGGTTCCCCGCACCCTATTCTAAGCCCTAAGCAACACCAGCTCAGGAACCTATGACCCCTCTCCCCTGCCAGGGAGCATCCCCATGTACTCGACAGCAGCGCAATTCTCATTGTGTTTGCTCAATCGTTCGGACGACCCAGAGACGGGGACAGTTTCCTAGTACAGTCACGGTCAGATTGTTTTCAAAGATGAGACTGACCTGGAAAAAAAACACAACACAAAACACCAAACCCCACCACCATTCAAGGTCCGAAAGCTGCGGACTCTCCTGCACCTGCACCTCTAACCGCTGCCTTCTCCTGCCAGGCCGGAAAAGGGCTTTTACAATTCACCTTGCCGGCTCAGCAGCCCAAGCAACGGAGGTTTAGAGCAGACGTTCCAGTTGAACGTTTCCTGACCTTTTCCATCCATTATACCCACAGCGGCTGGAAGGCAAGAGGGGGAACGTTGCCTTCACCCTGCCCTCTCGCACGCACGGCAGATCATGAAGAGCAAGTTTGAAAAATCAGGCTGAGGAGGCACAACAGCGACGAACAGGATACAGCGCCCTTAGGGACTCAGCGAGTTCGGGGCACGAAGGGGCGAACAGCTGAGAACTTTCCACTCTCCCTCAAAGAGGAGGTATTCCCTAGTTCTCTCCCACCCCCATCGGCTCTGCCGGTCTAATTTCAGAGGCCAGGCAATCTAGGGTCTACTCCTCCCCAGAGAGGGGCAAGTTTGTACTGGACAATTAAATCCACCCCCATGTGACCCCCCCCAAAATCCCAGTGAAAAAAAATCAGAGAGAAGCAGCCATGCCTTGCGATTCAGCCGCCGCCGTGCAAGCCCCCACGCCGAGCGACTCAGATGGGGCCGGTGGGTTTTTACGAAAGGAAGCGTAACCAAGTTCTATAGAATCGCTCGGCTCCTCGGGAGCCAAAATGCAGCCCCCAAAAGGAGTGACTCTGGAGCAAGAGGGGTTTAGAGAGCCTGAAGCCCAGGGTGCGAATGAACCGGGGACTGCTGGACCCGCTCCAGCCCTCGCACCGGCCCAGCAAGCCTACCACCCCAAGAGAGGGGGAAACTCACCTTGTTTTTGAAGTACGGGTAGTTATCCATGATCCACTGGTAAATATCCGAGAGCAGCAGCTTCTTTTCCGGGGAGGAGAGAATGGCTGTGGAGATGAGGGCGATGTAAGACTGGTTGGGTTTGTCCAGCAGATCCAGAGACTCAGGGACCGGTGGGTTCCCCCGAACCTCCTCTTCCACTGATTTCCTTTCGGAGGAGCCAGGGATGTCCTGTGGCCGGCAGCTCCTGGACTCCCGCTCCCCGCTGGCTGGCTTCCCCTTAGCGAAGAGCAGATAATCAATTGTGAAGGAGGCTCCAGGTTGGCGTCTGCTCCCAGCTCCTGCCTCTTCCATGGTCTGGGCAATTCTGGGGGTTTCACCCGAGCTCACCCCCCTTTCCTCCTCCAGCAGGAGGAGCGGCTTCCAGTGGGGCCAGGGAAACCCTACAGGAGCTGAGGGGAATGAACCTCCTGAGTGCCTGATAATTAGTGCAGATTACCGGGTTTGCTAATTGTGTTTTCACAAACGGGCTGCCTTTGCAAAGCAGCCTGTTTATCTGGCAAAGCCACGGGTTTAGCAGGATTTGGCCTGTAAGCCTAATAAATAAAATGATTAATCCGCTCGAGGTGGAGGAATTCTGAGCCAAGCTCTTCAGCAAGGCCAGGGTTCACAAAGAGAAGAGAGCTGCTAGGGCGATGCAAGGGAGGACACAGAAGAGGGCTGGGAGATATTTAAGGAGGGTGGATCTTCTGAGAGACCTTCCTGAAAAAACAAAACCTGAAAGCCATCGGCAGGCTTATTCACCGGCTGTGTTACCGTAGAGGGGCTGCAGATCCATAAGAGCAGTGTTCTCCCTTGGGTGGAAAGGTGCCAAAGGAGAGTTGAGTTGTGGGTGGGGGGGACCAGTTGTGGAGCTCCATTGCTGAGCAGGGTCAGAAGGAAGCCAACTAGGTAGAGCTGATAAAAAGCCAAAAAAGGTACTGGCGTGGCTTGAGGGTGCACAACGGGTCTTGTGCTCCAGGCTGCTACTTCTGAGGTCAAGGACTCCGAGAGCAATGGGTGTTTTTCAGCTGTGAATGAGGAGCACAAGACTGGGAATTCCACGGTGAGGCGCTCTCTGAAGAATTCTGTTTCTCACACTGGTCACAGGATAATTGATCACAAAGAATCATAGGATGGATTGAAAGCTTTTGAAGGGAAGAAACATTCACACCCTCAGCCAGCAACTTAAGAATAAGGCACTAGCTGGGCAAACCAGCACGACATATTCAAGCAACAACCCGCTCCTGTTGTGTCATCAAGCACTAGCCGCTGTTAGGGCCAGATTTCCAGAGGCGCAAATGGGAGTTCAGTGCTCAACTGGCCCAGCAAATAAATGGAAATTGGGCACTTCACTGCCCTTGCACCCTTAATCTTTGACCCCGAGGACAAGAAGATGGTTGTGATGCTCAAGAATTAAAAGCAAAATTGCTCTGAACCATATAGCAGCTGCCAATTCTTAAAACCTTCCTGTGGCCACAAGAGCACCAATACGAAACCATACTGACTTTCAGCGTGAGAAGGTCTGTCCACTCCAATGTGTGTGTATTTGTGCATCTAAGATGGCTTGTGCCTCTTAGACAACTGAATGATGGGTAGAGCTTTCATCTCAGCCAGCCTCCCACTTACTGTGTTCTCATGTTCTTCTAGGCCTATCTTGCAAAAGAACAAATTTCTACCCTTACCCCGTCCTCACTTTCCTGTTGGAGTGAGTGGCCCACCTGTTTAAGAATAGAACTGAAAGATCACCTCGCTCCACCCTGGTCATGATAAAAGAAGGACACGTTCCCTTCAGAATAGAGAACAGGCCTTTGTTTGATAGAAGCAGGGCATTTTACCCCATTTTTTGAAGTGCCCAGAAAAATTAAACCAATTTAAAATCCCAACGTATTTTAATAATACAGGTTAAGAGAACCAGCCGGCAAGGTTCCACGTGGCCCGTCTAGTCAGCCTTGTGCATGAGACATTAACTCACCTTCCTCCACTGTATGACCCAACTCAGATGTAAGGTTCTGCCAAACTCGAAGCCGTTTACGCCCAAAGGGAGACCCCTTTGCACCACCAGAACAGTATCAGTGTAGAAGCGGGCCTTTCCAGTTAGAGGGATTTGCAGAAGTCCCTAAGGGTGCATCTATAGATGGGAGGTGTCATTCCCGGCTCAGGCAGACGGACACATGCCAGCTGTCCTCAAGCCAGTGTGCTGAAATAGCGGGGTGGCCATGGGGGTGCGGGCTAGTCCCCCCCAAGCTTGTACCTAGGATTTTGGAGGGGTGATCTAAGCTGCTGCACGTGCTGGGAAGTGCCCAGATGTAGCCTAGGGGATGTGTCTACACTGCAGTGGAACGCTCGTAGCTGGCCCGCGTCAGCTGACTTAGGCTCACGGGGCTGTACAATTTCAGTGTAGATGTTCGGGCTGGAGCCCAAGCTCTGGGACCCCGCGAGGAGGGAGGGGCCCAAAGTTCAGCCTCCAGCCCACATGTCTACCCCAGTTTTGCAGCCCAAGCTCGAGTCAGCTGGCAAGGGCCAGCTGCATGCGTTTCAATGCAATGTAGACAGACCCGTAGTGACTTAGGAGCACACGTCCCACCGAAAGCCAGTGGGACGTGTGCTCGTCAGCCACAGAGGCGCTTTTGAAGATTCCCTCCAAATCTCATGATCCTAGGCCCCAGATAAGCCACCCTTACCCAGCATCCATGTGCTCCTACGGCGACATGGGAACGTTAAAAACTGTGCAATTTACCAGGTTTCTGGGTGCTAATTCGCACTTTCAAGCTTGCATCAGGGCTTTGGGAAGGTTTAAAAATCTTCCCTAGAAAGGGCATAAAAGTGGCACGATTGATGGTGCTGTAACTGTCTCTCGCCAAATGAAAGGCTGAATGCTCTAATGCGACAGAGAAAGCTTGGAGAAACCAGAATCTGACTTATGTGGGAAGGCTCCCTTATTTGCAGCAGCCAAGACAGCTTGTGTTATCCGCAGGGAACCAGGCCAGCAGAGGCTGCGGTCTCTCACTGTCTGCGGGTGGATGGGCCAGCGTTCCAAGCGCTTTGCCAGTTCCCAGCCCATCAGTTTGTTGGAATTGCTCAGACATTTCAAAGCCAGGATTCAAGACCTGCAGCAGGATTAAGCAGTGCCGCATCTTCCCGGAAGTCCCGTCCTTGGCGTATTTTGCTTTAGACCTCTGTGCTGCTGTTCTCGTGCTGGGCTGCTGGTTAGTGGACCTCATCGGCCCAGCTCTCACTGATCCTCAGTCAACTTTTTGAAGATTAAAGTAGCAAAAAACTCTTCCAAGACAGAAGAGAGTTATTTAAAATGACAGTAACACCTAGAGATCCCAAAGCCCTTGGCTTTGTACTTTCACAATGGCCCCCTGCTCCAAAGAGCTTACAATCTAAGTGGACCAGTCAAACAAAGGGAGAGAGGCAGAGAAAGGAAGTGACTTGACCCAGGTGACAGCAGTTCAGTGGCAGAGCTAGGAAAAGAACCTAGCTTTCCTAAGTCCCAGTTCAGTGGACCATGCTGGTTAAGGTTTGGAAACCTCCAACCTCCCTGGGTCCTGTGTAATTCCTTCCACAATTCTGGCTCCCACATGCTTTTTGTCTGTGCCCAAGGATAGGCGGTTGCTGATTGCACCATTTTGTTTCTTACCCATGCTAAGAGGACACCACTTCGGTTCTGGCCCTGATCTAAGTTCCAGACATTTATATTAAATAAACGTGTCAACGTATAAATCCTAGGTTTGGTTCAGTGTCCTATTTTAAGTGGTGATTTGATCATGTCCGCAGGGAATGGAGTCAGAGCTCACGGTGAATGCTGAGGGATCATAAGACCTGCAATACAAAAAATCCTTGAATAGGAGAGAGGAAGAAGGGCTGGTCCCAGATTTAATCGGTACAAGGATCCGTGCAAGCTTAGAGCAGACTTTCCCACTCAGAAGCCCCATTCATGATACAAGCAGGAATGTGAAATGCAGGACAAGGCAGCCACTTTATTCCTACCGAATTCAGGAGTTCTGGTGCAGGACACGTGGGAGGTTCATTGCTGTAATTGAACAGATGTACACACACCCCATTTATGAGCAGGAGATGCACATACTCCTATGGACCAAGACCCTATGTAAACTGAGATTACAGCTATGGCTTAGTAACCCGTCTGTGACACTCTTCTGGCCCATGCATGGAGTTGTGTCCACACGGCAATTTATTCCATGGTAACCATACATCCACTGAGCTCGTCCACCCCAGCGCCTCTGAACAGCTGAGCTTTAACTCTGGGCATTCTGGGAAAATCTAGGCAGCTATCGCCCAGTGCCTCGGCCGGGAACAGAGTAACTGGGGACACGTGCCCACAGAGTGGCAGTCCATCAGTGCGTTCTAGGACACCCTGCCTACCGCACCGAGAACTAGGAGGGATAAACAGGCAAACTGGTTAAAGGGAGTCTCCTCCACACAGTCAAAAAGGAGGCCATGACCAATTTAACACCCATGTGGCCGCTTAGGCTGCATGTGGTAAGATACTAAAGTTATGAATATTAACCATGTGTTGCTGCAAACCATATGTGGAGTCAGCCATGTCACTAAAGAGTTACTAACTCATAGTTACAGCATAAGAGCTGCAATGTTGTATCTTCCCCATTCAGCCTGCCTGGCTCTGCCATCTTCCACAGGAGAGTCACAGATTAAGGGCCAGGATGACCATTATGATCATCTAGCCTGGCCACCTACATGATACTGGCCAGAGAATCCCATCCCATGACTCCTGCATGAAGCCCAACGTACAGTGGAGCCAGACCGTCTCCTTTAGACGTCTGGAGCACCAGATTCTCCCTTGCCCTGTACTTCTCACTGAGTTTAAAAGTCCTAGTAAGTCACCATAGTAACATTCACGCCCACTTCCCCCTGGTGTAACTGACAACACAGGGTAACAAAGCATCGGGCTCCCAATCTTGACCTCACACAATGAAGAATCCACCATCTCTCCTGCCTGCTCTACACTAAAAATTAGCTCGACCTAGCTGTGTTGCTCAGTGCTGGGAGAATCTTCTTGCTCGGTGCGACATCGGAAGGTTGATCTCACCCGTGGTGGAGGCGCAGTTAGGTCAGCAGAAGAATTCTTTCACTCTCAAAGAGGTGGATTAACAACATCAACGGAAAACGCCCTTCCGTCAACGTAGGCAATGTCCACATAAGGGCCCTCCGATGGCACAGCTGTGGTGTAGACGGCTGAAGCAGCTGTAAGGTAGACATGCCTTCAGTCAGAAGACGGACACCCCAAAGTACACAATGGAAAAGGACAAGCTAGGAATTAAATGTAAATCTTTCTTTTTATTTAACAAAACACTAGAATTCTGAATGCTGAAGAATGTGTACTGAGGGAAAGAAAAATAATTGTTTTTTTCCTCTTCTTTACAAAAAAGAAAAAAACAGGATAAGAAAAAACATGTACAGGAGGAGCTGGCCAACTCAAACAGAAAGCAGTAACAGAAGCATGATGTCTCCAAACAGTGGCTTGGCCTGGAAAATTTAAAAACAATTAAATTAGGATACAAATATTAGAAAAAAACCCTGGACTCTTAACACTACCGGGTGGCTGGGGATGCAAGCCGCAAAACTTTATACAGTAAAACAATTTGAGCTCTACCAAAGTTATTTTTATTTATTTATTGGTTTCAACCTGAAAACATATTGCTTATTTGCAAAAAGAAAAAGAAAAAGGAAAAAAAAAAAAGTCTTCCATACAAATAAAGGTTTTTCTGTGGGAAAGGAACTAAAATGGCGGAAGAGTGAATGAGATTCCAGGGTTGCCTCTTTCCCTCATCCCCTCCATTGCTCTTAGGGGGCAGGGGGAAGACTGGGTAATTCCTTCGCCACGTTTTCACAGGCTGGTGCTGCTGCTGAGGAAACGCGAGAGAGGCTCTTGACAATCCCCCCCGCCACCCCCTCAGCCTGATGTGCCCCTGCCCCAGTCAGCTTTGCAAGCGTTCGTTTAGGGGGGAGGGAGGGGGGGAAAAAGGCAGGAACATCTTCCACCTGCCTCCACTTCCGTTTGCTGGGCCAAATACAGATTTGCAGGCAGGACCTTTCCCTTCAAACACGCCCATGAGGTCCTAGGTGATCAGCTCTCGCTCTCAGAGGACTCAGAGCATGATAACCCACCACCGCCGGGCCCGGGATTTCTTGAAGCAGCTTAATCTGAGGGATGCCTCACTGGAGAAAGCGCTATTCGGACATCAGGCAACAAGTCTCCGTGAGGATTTGGAGAGGGAAGACTCCGAAAGCCAGGGTCTAGCTTTCTGCTCAATAGCATCTATGGGAGAATATTCTGCTCTCTTCCTACAGGCTTTTGAGTAGGTCCTTAAAAGGGTATTTAAAAAGAGTTCTAGTGGAACTTGATGGCTTTTAAGTTGATGGGGTATTTTAAATGCATCACTTTTTCTTAAATGCATCAGAAGTGCTGTGGAAAGCACCATCACTTTGGTTCTGTGGTTTCACGTAGCTGCCTCCTTTCCTCCAGGCCCAAGCTTTAGGGGGGAAGAGGTAATTATAGGAGATGAAATAGGGTCCACACTGCCCATGCGTCTGTACTTTCACCGATGGTTAGAGAGTACGGTGTAAGCAGAAGGGGTGGCAGGGCTGAAAATGAGAGAATGTCTTTTGCCAGTAGCTGGGAAGTCTCTATACAGCACGACTGGAAGCTACACACATGGCCTTGGTTGGAGCATCTCTGCTCAGCTGGTGGGGTGGTCCATTGCATTACTAAGGGCTGTTACTTTGAGTTCCACGCTTCCCTTGTATATGCTCAAGGGGCAAAGTCAACATGCCAACTTCCTTCTAAAGTTTATTCTCATCCACAGATGAGACAGTCGGCAAGGTCCAAAGCGAAGCAGACTTCAGAGGCTTTTAACTAGGAACAGGCAGAGCTGCGTAGGCAATTTAGTTACCAAAAAAAAAAAAAATCTTTACAAGACAAAGGAAAAGGTTACCATTTGGAAACTCAAAAGCAACAATGTTTTGCCATTAAGAGCTTAGCAGTGGCTTTGGGTCTGGGACCAAAGCTTTAACAGAAGCGGAAAAGTCCAGAGGCCATTAATACGTGGTCGCTGTGCTCCACTTAGCCCTTGGCTAAGTCTCCAAACACAAGGACATTAAATCGGTCAGCAGTACCAGTGATGGGCTTCGCACTGTTTCATGACTGAAATAAACCTGAATTGGAGTTACCGAGGTAGTTGGCTAGAAACTGAGATTTCCCCACCTGGCATTTTCTTGAAGGCCATACATCCCCTCCACCCCACCTCACGCCTACACAGTGGCCCAGGTCCCTGCGGGCCCCTGGCACCGATTCTGGAGACAAAGCCTTCTTTACAAAAGGGAATGCACAGCCCTTTGCATCTTCAAAAACACCAAGTTATTGCACTTCAAAAATACAACAGATTTGTGGTTCAAGCCCTCCCTGCCCTCCCCATGGCTTCTGCTCAACTAAAATGATTCACTACGCACAATTTCTACATTATCTTCAGATTAGATTAAAAGGATTCAAAATGTGTCTCTTTACATGAGGTGCAGAGCTGCTGGGGCTCCTAGCTAGAACAGTGCGATTCCAATCTTAAGTCTCTTTCCTTTCATTCCTTCCCCCACCCCTAAAAAACCCTTTAATCTTGCTGGGATATACAAACCTCCCCCACCCCCAGCCCAAGTCCCTCTCTTTCCCACCCTAACCCACCCATTCACATGTCCAGCAAAACTTTAGATAATCAGGAATGGTTATTTAACAAGACAATAAAAATGCACACAGCTTTGGAGATGCACTGGAGTTAGCCATCCTGTAGGTTTTCAGGGGAACTCCAGCGATTCACACTAATGCTGAATGGCACCCGAGGTCAGTTAGCTCTGGATCCTGGCTGCCTGGCTTAAGACACTTTTCTTACTTCGGACTCCGGGTCAGGTTGAGCTGGCAGAGCTCGGGTCAGGCTGTTTAGTGGGGCAGTTTTCCAACCAAGAAGCAGCTCAATGGTTTTATTTTTCGTTTTAATGGTTAACTTCGAATAGGAACGTCAAAAGGAGACCAGGGAGGAAGGGAAGTGAGGCGAAGGAGAAATTCCCCTCCCCTCCAGTTTAGTAAGCACCAGAGTATTCAAGTCTGTCCATTCTGAGATTCAGAGCTACTTCCACAGTCAGCAGGCAGAAACTAAACCTTTCTCGTAAGAGCAGCGTCGTTTCGGTTGGGGTCCATCATCGTCGTCGTCGTCTTCGTCGTCTTCCTCCTCCTCTTCCTCGGATGATGAACTGTCCAGTGTTAAATCCACAACGTCAGCGGTGACCTTGCCGTTCTCTCCATTACCATTGGGAGTGGGCAACAGCCCGTTGACATCAGAAGAACCTGGGAAGAAAGGCTTTGTTAGAACATCTACAAAACTTCCCGGCTAACACTCCTCGACAGCTCTTTCACCATCATCATCACCACCACAGCAAATCCCAGAGGGATGCAGCCTCCTTGCATATCTGAAAAGTATTTGGAGAAGGGGCAGATAAAACATTCCTTCTAGGGAGGCTGAGTACGGAAATCCATCTACTTAAAAGATCAGGGGCGGAAGTGAATACTTCCTGAGATGCCCCAGAAGACCCATACATCCTCAAAGGAAGATGGTTACTTACCTGTACTGTAACTGTTGCTCTTCAAAATATGGGTGCAGACGCATATTCCACTCACATGTGCACATACCCAGAGAATTTTGCTTAGCAGTACCCATCGGGGCAGTGCTCATGCCCTCTGGCCCCCAAAGCCTCTGCCCATACCTACATATGGGCCGCTCCTCCCTGACCCCCCTCAGTTCTTTGCAACCAGAATCCAAGACTGGAGAGACTGATTCAGACATGACAGAGGGTGGGTTGCAGAATACAGGTCTGCACCCACATCTCCAAGAACAGTTACAGGTAAGTAACCATCTTTTCTTTGAGTGGCTGCAGATGTACGGTATATTTCACTCAGATGACTCTCCAAGCCCTACCTCCTACTGGTACTGCTTGAATCTACTCATACAATGACTACAAAAATGCCTTCCCTAAGTTTGCATCTGACCTAGATGCCACCGCGTTGCGTTTAATAGAAGTACATATGGAAGACCATGCAGCAGCCCTGCAAGTGTCCCATATTGAAACAATGTTGAGAAATGACAGATGTCGCTTGAGGTACTTCATAAGCTGTCATAATGCTTGAAGTTCTCCCACCTGGAAATTGTGCCTGTTGAGACCAAGTGTCCTGTCATCTGATCCACATAAAAGACAAAAAGCCAGTGCAACGATTGAAGTGGGTTAGTCCTTTGCACATAAAATGCCAAGCATCGCCTCCTATCGAACGTATGAAGACACTGATCAACTGAGTGTGACTTAGTAAAGGATACAGGGTAACTAAATAACCTGCTGACGGTGAAACTGCGAAATCACTTTGGATAAAAAACTTCAGCTGTGGCCTGAAGGACACTTTGTCTTTGAAGAACTGTGTAGGAGGAAGCCCTGCCATTGGGGCCTGCAGTTCGCTGACTCTTCTTGTGGACGTTATAGCAATAAGAAAGGCTGTCTTCTGGGAAAGAAAAAAAGAGACACAAAAAGCAAGCTGGTAGCGGCTCAAACGGAGGACACATGAGGGTGGCCTATACAGTATTAAGGTCTCACAACTGGACCATTTCCTTCACAGGTGCAAACAGACGGACAATACCTTTCAGAAATCTCACTGTCATGGAGTCAGTTTTCTCAGACTTCCCCTGGATTGGAAAATGGAATGCTGAGATTGCTGCCAACTGAACCCTCAACAAGCTAAGAGGCAGACAGGAGGACTTCAGATGTAACAAGTAATCCCAGAGCATCCTGGGCATGAGCAAACATCAGCTGAATTCCCCTAGATATTGACCAGATGGAAAAAACTGTCACTTGGCTAAATTGGTGGTCCTAGCAGATGATTTTCTACTATTAAGCAGGACCCTCCAAACTGCTTCCAAATACTGCCTTTCCTCTTCATCTAACCATCCATACCGTGAAGTACAGATTGCTCAGCGTAGCATATGCAATTTAGCCATGGTGCTGAGTCAGTCGGTTGGGAAAGAGATGAGGTCTGGGAGGTTGGACAGACAGATTGAGAAGGTTACAGATCCAACCTTGTCTTTACCAAACTGATACTTATTGTGCCAGCTTGGTCAAGTCCAACTTCAGAGTTTGAGGATAACCTGAGAGATAAGAGGAATAGGGGGAAAAGGCGTACATCAGGGATGATCCCCAATTCAAATGGAAGGCATTGGTTAAAGATCCTGGACTGAGATCAAGAACAAAACTGACGGCATTTTTACTGTCCTTTGTTGCAAACCGGTTTACTGAAGGGATGCCCCATTCCCTGAGGATGGGCCTCACCATGCCGCTTTTCAGAGACCACCTGTGGTTCTCGGAGAAAGTCCTGCTGAGATGGTTGGCCAATTGGTTTTGCGAAGCTGGTAAGCGTGAGGCCGTAAAGCATGATGTCTTTGATGCAAAAGTACCAGAACTCTATTGCTTCCTGGCAAAGCTGGTTGGAACGGGCTCCTCGCTAACTGTCCACATGAACCACTGTGGTGATATGCTCCCGGTGGTATGCTCCCTGATCTGATCCCAAAAGGCAGGACAAGTAAGTGGCTTGAAGCTCCAGTATGTTGATATGAAAAGATGCTTCCATCTCTGATCACAAATCATGAACCTTTAACGTCCCTAGATGCGCTATTATGGAGGCATTGTTGACTGGAGTCCTGGTCAGCAGAGGACAAGCAAAGGGAACCTGACATGCATTGTTCTGTTTAGCCCAATATCTCTGGTAGCACTCAAACCAGCCTGTCCAATGATTGGCTACTCGGGTGATAGATCAATTTCAACCATGACTGAAGAGGAAAAAGATGCAATCTCACGTGCTGGACCATGGGACCATATGGTCTAGTGACTTCAGGTATATGTGGACCATGGTCAAAGGCTGAGATTAGAGATCCAGAAGCACAAAGGTGTCATATTGTTTGGAATCACTGACCTGGGAGAAAGGGCCTCAAATTCATAGAGTCTAGTAGGGTCCCCATAAAAATCAATGTCTACTTTGCTGTGTTCAAAATCAACCCAGGTGATCAAAGAGGTAGTGTGAACTGGAGAGGACTGAGGACTTATTCTTTGGATCTGCCCCTCACTAGCCAGTTGTCTAGGTACAGGAGGACATGAATTCCCCTCCATTGGGGATAAGTCGCTACAACCATCATCATACATTCACTAAAGACACGTGGGGCTGATGACAGGCCAAAGTGGAGACCAGTGTATTGATAATGTTGACTGATGACTAGGAAACTTCCTGTGGTCTGGGAAAAATCACCACATGGAAGCAGGCATCCTGAAGATTGAGGGCAGCAAACCAGACGGCGTGATCCAAAGTGGGGAGAATAGCAGCCAGGGTAACCATGTGGAATTTTATGCATTTGATGTAATTGTTGAGACCATGGAGACTGAGGATAGGTCTCAACCCTCCCTTGGGCATGGGGGATCAGGAAGTACCAGGAGCAGAATCCTTTTCCCTGACAAAGAGGAACCACCTTCTCTACAGCTCCCAGAGCACAGAGTCTGGACCTGCTGAAGCAGCAGCAGCGGCTCGTGAGATGGGTCCCTGAAAACAGATGGGGTTAAGGAAGGGGAAAGTACAGAAGTTGGATGGCATAACCTGACCCCACAGTGCTTAGGGCCCATCTGTCTGTAGTTATTGCTTCCCATGCACTGCAGAAGTGAGACAGCCGGTCCCCGAACTGAGATGTAGTTGAGACGGTCACAACTGGTAAGCTGCTCTCAATATGCAAGTCAAAGACGCTGCCTGCCCAAAGATGGAGGAGGAGGATGGGCTGGTTGGTTGGTTAAAATTAGAACCAGGTCTCCTCTGTGATTCATGCCCTTTTCTGAAGAAGTCTTGCAGCCTAGCAAGGCAGGAGAACAGCTGGAAGTATCACTTCAGATGATATTGCTGGGCTGTAGCTGACCCCGCAAAATGACGCCTCTTTGTGGCCCGGGTATAAAATTCCCCAATGACTGGAAAGTAGCACGAGTCCTCAAAAGAATGCAACATATCAGCAGTTTCTTAAAGCATAAAAACTGACCACAAAAGGTAAGTCCTCTATGCTCTTTTGGCCCTCAGGAGCTATGCCAGAATTCTGTAACCTTGAGGCCTTTCTCAATGTTACAGCTGAAGCCATAAATCTGGACGAAGCATTTGCCACATCCAATGTTGACTGCAAAGAGGTTTTGGCCACCAAACGGCCTTATGCAATCAATGCCTCAAAATTCTCCCTGGAGGATTCTGATAACTAATCTGTAAACGTGGACTCAGCGTCCCAATTCACAAAGTCATATTTAGATAGTATTTTCTGCTGGTTGGCAATGCACATTTGTAATGGAGATTGAATAAGCTTTCCTCCCCATCAAGTCCAACCTCTTAGACTCCGACCTGAGGAATGGATTTATATCCCCCCTGCCATAACTTGTTTTTTTACCATCACAACCAGGGAAGTAGGAACTGGATGTGAGAAAATGCACTTGCCTGGGAACCTTGCCTGGGAACATAATCTCTCATCAGTACACTTTGCTGTGGGTGTTAGAGACATTGGGGGTATTTCACAGATTTGGGAGGCTCTAATTATCACTTCATTTATAATGAGAGCCATTCTCCTAGGAGCTGAGAACTGAAGGATATCCAGTAATGCATGTTTGTTCTCCTTAAAAACCTCAGCTTGAATAGCCAAGATCGAGGCTATTCATCTCAGGAGATCTTGATAAGGATTTAAAATCTTTAGGTACCAGAGATGAAGAATCCAGCACTATAGCATCATCTGGTGACAAGGAAGAAGAGGGAAGCAGTGGAAATACATGACTATAACGAGGGTTCCAGGATGCACTGATTAAGAGGAAGCCTCCTCAGTCTATGGTGAAGCACGAGCAGCTCAGAAGGGGAGAGAACAGGTGAGCTTGCCCTGGACTTAAAGGAAGATGGGGACCTTCCCGAATAAGAACCCACCCAAGGATTCCAAGTAAGCCACTGGATAGGGTATGACAGTGACCAGTAGAAGCTAGGCCAGGTGCAGTTATCCCTACTGCATGAGTGGTACCAATCCTCATACCACTGGCAATCGCTCAGAAGTTTAAGTGACTTCAGAGTGGGACTGCGAAGGTGAAGGAGATGGAAAGGTCTCCTAACTAGATCCTAAAGGCCCTTCCATGTAGTCTGACTGTAATGGAGGAGCCACTCCAGAAGAAGCCAGTAAAGGCCTTGCATCATCTGCAAGAGATGGCACTCACAGTCCTGATAAAAGCATCCCACTCGGTACTGAAGCGGGCATTGGTACCAAAACCAGAGTTGATCCCAGACCCAGAGTTAGACCACGCTGCAATCATTGTCGGTACCGAAGATAGCATCAGCACTGGCAAACCCCACAGTACAGACCAGGAAGCCAACTGCAACCCTGCCCCATGGGTACGAGGTTGGATCTGTCTGCAGCACAACAGTCTGCAGCCAGTCCCAGTGGTGCCAAGGACACCGAATACTAAGCCACCCCTGTAAAATGTTCCTGAACAAGTGGTGAGTCAGGAACAGAAAGGCACAGCAAATCCACTGCTGCACAACACACTGCCAATATGGAAACCATCCAGGACGACACCACTGGTGTTGGGACTGGGCTCAATGGATGCCCCACAGGCGGTACCAGAGTTGACTGTACTGGTTTCACACTGGTACTGCAGAGTGGGTTGATAGTCCACCTCTATCCCACATACTGAAAGACTCATGGTGCCAGTCTACACTCCTCTTAGAAAGGGAGGAGGAACCTCTCCAAGTTCTGGAGCAGCTCCAGTCCATTTTGTGAGAGCTTTTCCTCAGATTACCAAAGGAAGGAGAACAATCGCTGTTGCCCCCGGGCGAGGAATCCAAGTATGACTGTGGAGTTGCAGCCCGTACAAGCTCTCTGAGGGGCCTGATGATCTGTGGCAGTCCCCTCTGCTGAAGCAGGCCTCACGTTCTGCTCTAGTAGGTGCTAATTTAAGTGCAAGGTTCTAACCACCTGCATTCTCTTCTCTCTAACTTACAGATGGAGCATCTTTCCTTAATGTGCCCTTGCCCAAGGCACAAACATTGAGTGTGGGCAGGGCTGCCCAGAGGATTCAGGGGGCCTGGGGCAAAGCGGGGGAGCTGTGGCGCTTGTACTCACCCGGTGGTGGTCCAGGCCTTCAGCATTTTGGCGGCAGGGGGCCCTTCAGTCACTCCACACCTTTGGCAGCACTGAAGGGCCCCCCGCCGCCGAAGACCCGGAGTGACTGAAGGGCCCCCCGCCACCAAAATGCTGAAGACCCGGACCGCTGCCGGACCAGGGCTTGTGGGGCCCGGGGCAAATTGCCCGGCTTGCGCCCCCCACCCCCAGGTGGCCCTGTGTGGGGGAGTCACTGGTAGGGATAGCTACTCCACATGGTGGACAATGCTTAAAACTCAGGGAAGGTGTCACACCTGGCTAAAAACTAACTACACGGCACTAAACCCTAAGGTACTACTAACCTAACCATTTCTTGTTTTTTTCCCCCCCAATAAACTCTGCGATAGAGAACAGGAGGTGAGACACCACACCTGAACGCTCCAACTCAAGCCGCGGGTGGGCGAGAAGGAACCAAGGGGGATCAGAGCGCTGCCTTCCTTATATAGCCATGGTAGGGGCTATGGCAACCAGCGGGTACAAGTACCACCCCAACAGGTACTGCCAAGCAGAGTTCTTTGGCTTCAGTGCTTTGGACAAGTGCACACATGACTGGAACACACATCTGCAGCCACTCAAAGAATTAGTGTTTGCTCGGGAAATATTTGCACAAAAATAAGGGACCACTTCAGTTAGAGACGTTACTGAACAACACAGACTGATTTGTTGGTAAAAACCACCACTAGTGAAGGTCTGGCCTTCCACTGTGCATGAGTGGAGGCAGAACATTTCAGGGTTATTCCATAAGTGAGTATATAAAAGAGGTTAGTTCCCTGCCACTTTGAAGGGATAACCCAGTTTTGCTAAACAACTGATTTGAATGCTAGCTAAACCATTAGGGATCTATTCAAAGGGCTTGAGGACCCCAACCAGAATGATCCCCTTACTGTGCAGTTACTACCTCTCTGATACTACTTACTCTTTTGTATAGAAAGATGGGGGAACCTATTAGCTGACTTACAGCCGTATTCTGAGCAGAGCGCATGAGGTGTTCGACAACTCTCCGACACTGACCCAGCTTCCTGATTTTGTATTGACCGATCTGTGTATGTTCTTTACAGTTCATCGTTCAGTGCATTTAAAATCTTTAGCCCCACTCACTACACACTCACCTAGTACCAATATTGGACACTGAGGGCTGCAGCTTCTCTCTTTCTCAGCTTTGATTGGACACCAGGATCCATCCACCAGGTATTCGATTTCATCTGCATCCTCGCATTCAGTCAATATTTTTGATAGCAGCCTGGAGAAGAAAGAAGATGCCATCTATTAGCCTTGAGGCAACCAGCAGAGCACCTTTGACGACAGAATGCTAATATGGATCCTCACCTTAAATGGCCCTAACATTTATGTTAGGAAGGGAATTTGGTAGTGAAAAGCTGCTACACCCAAGTCCTATTCCCACCCCACCCCCACACAACAAGTATTGGCAGTGCCAACATCCCCAGTCCATCCTGACATGGCTTAAACCATGAATCAGAGAGCAGCCTCCATGCTCAATTCAGTCCTTGGTCTCTGTTGATGCTGCCCATGGTGTGGGAGAGGACAACTACTGTTACTTATGACAGGTGGTAGTTGTGATGAAGACTTTCCACCAGGAAGTGGGCTGAGATAGCAGCTCAGTTATTGGACCACATTTGAACACGATGCAAAAGACTCAGCTCCTCACACCCCATCCTGTAGCCCAGCAGATCCCAAAGGCTGAAATTTTAATTACAGTAGAACACAGTCCCATCCCACTGCAAGTGTGAAGTGAGGCCAATAGACAAGTCCCTCGTGATGCTGTCCAGACAATATTCTTATGATGCCACATCTATCGTACACTGGGTGACTCATGCACACACATTCCATTTATTACATTATGAAAGGACAGAGTAATCCACCAGATTAAGAAAGTCAGGTAGGAAGTGTAGCCTTCCTCTCTTCTTACTCTATCAGTCCAGGCACTGCACTTCCCAAGCTAGTGATGAAATCTCTGGGAAGTATAATGCATGCAATGTCCTCCCGGCTAGAGGCTGCATCAGAAAAAGCTTCTGTGCCCAGCCCACACGGTGTTGAAAATACAAAAATGATGGCATAGATCCAGATGGCCACCTTACCCATCTCTAATCATGAAGCGATGGACCTCTAACCAGATGGAGACTACCTCTCTAGTTCATCATGCCTTAGAGGTTGGGCATTTGCTTTACTATTGTTGAAGTGTTTCTCATCATTGGCCTCACAAGGGTGTTTAATAGTTATTGGAACAGAGCATCTAGAATTCAGATTGGAGAAAGCATCACTCACGCCTAGGCTGTGGAGTTTTCCCTTTATCAGTACAAAGGTGAACCAACACTTGATTTGTAAAAGTTTGAAGTTTCCTTGATGCGTGAAACCATTTCTGAGAACTGTTTCGTCCCGACTGAGTGGGATCTGCTATTTGATTCATGACAGGATCTGGACAGCTCTAGTCTCCTAGCCTAGCAAAACGGATACTAGAAATAGAACTTTAAAGATGTAAAATGGTTCAGGGAGGCTTACATGAGATCCCTCAACTAGCTTGGTCTTCAGTAGCTTCCTTGGATCTTTACTGGATGAGTTGTGTTCCTTTGCTTGCTGAAACGGACAACATCCGGATCAGACTCCAACATGGTCCGTTCTAGTTTACTCCTAGACTGACTATTACTACCAATTTTACAAAAACTGAACAGGAACAAAGTTCAGCTGTCTAGAGAAATGCCAGATTAATGACAAAGGCATGGATTGGATCGAGTTCATCTTCTCTACCTCACTGTTTTCTGCTGTAAAATAAAGAAAAGGAAGCTTTGCCAGTGGAGGTAGCACTAGCGGAACACCCTTTCTTCCATAAGCTTTAGTCCTCCATCGCCAGGCGTAAATGAGAAAGGGGAATGGATATTCTTGTTGTATTTATTCCTGGGGGAATTCTGAACACAATAGTTTAAAATTCTGCATATTTGTCAAAATAATGCAATATAATCACTCTGGTTTTAATTATTTCGGTAATTTAAACTACAATACAATGGATGGAGCATAGGAGTGGGGAGCATTGGAGAAAGTCCCCAAACCCCCTTGCCTAACAGTAATGTGGCTAGGTTTGATCCTTTATATATGCAGCCATATGCTCAGTGTTGCATCATAGACAACTGAGGGCTGGGGAAATCAAACTCACAATTTACATTGGCTACTGACCATCTCCAGAAAGGTCAGTAGCAAACAGTTCATGGAGCACATTTTGATAGGAAATGTTTTCAGTCCAAAAATGTAGACCAGTTCTAATCACGAAAGCACAATAAGCATTTATAAGGCCACACTGTCTTTTACATCAGTGCTTCTCAAAGTCGGGCCGCCGCTTGTTCAGGGAAAGCCCCTGGTGGTCTGGGCCGGTTTGTTCACCTGCCGCATCTGCAGGTTCAGCTGATCGCGGCTCCCACTGGCCACGGTTCGCTGTTCCAGGCCAATGGGGGCTGTGGGAAGCGAACAGCGGCCAGTGGGAGCCACGATCGGCCGAACCTGTGGATGTGGCAGGTAAACAAACCGGCCTGGACCGCCAGGGGCTTTCCCTGAACAAGCAGCAGACCGGCTTTGAGAAGCCCTGCTTTACCCCCTTCTGGCAATATGAAGGAGCCTTAAAACTTTTACACCTGTTTTATACACCTGTGGGGGGAAAATTCAAAAGACAATGGGAACAATTCATTAAGCAGGTAGGCTGCTACATTCTGCTCTGCCTGAGGGGACAGAGCCTGCCTCATTCCTACCTCCTTAGAAACTCCCTGAAGCTCTTCTCCTTCACACCGAGCATGCTGCAATAGCGAGCGAGAGGGACAGAATGTCTCTCACTTGCATGACTGTTCAGCTCCCCCCCTTCCGGTGGTGATTTACACCTCTACCGGCTGCTCTGGGCACCTGAGCCAACCTGTCTGTGCTGTCGGGAAGGGGGCGCATGACCACTCTTGTAGCTTTCCTGTCAGAAGTCATTTTTCTGTGGGGAAGCAAAGAAATCTGCAGGGGACATCAATTCCACACATGCACAGTGATGCAAAATTCCCCCAGGAGTATGCATTGGTAGGCTTGGCAGAATTTAATAATTTTGATGGATAATCTCAAAGACTATTTAAGCACCTTCTTCTCTTTTCATCCGTTTAAATTTTCCACAGTTTCAGGAAATTAGGTGGGGTCAAACAATTATTTAATGACAGCAGACGTTAAGATTCAAAAAGTGAAATCTTTATGACTGTTAAACACGTCAAAATATACAAAGTAAATATCTTTAAATCAAACTCTAGGAAGTTCTCAAACATCATTTTTCTTTCTTTGCATATCAGTAACTTTGATTTTTTATCATTTACTGAGAAAAATCTAATTCTTGCAAGCCTACGTATTGGCCACAGGGCAAAGTGAACAGGTAATCTATGTCTAGGTTGCTTCAGATTGACTGAGGAGGTCCCAATAGCCAGAGAAGATCAGTAACTATGAATTTCTTGATGCCCCGAGTACTGTCTGCATGATTAAATCCATGGGAATATATAACCAAGGTTGAAGTTCACAGATACTCACTCATCTGCCCTTTGTAGAATTCATCTGAGCTCTTGTGATTGGGTCCATCAGTATAGTTGAGGGAAATCCCCATTAGGAGGTCTGAGATATCGGAAGGGGGAGTTCATTTCCCAGAAACCAGGAACTCTGCACCTCGTTGCCATCACCATTTGTACAATTGTCAGCAATTTCTACACTGGAGCTCAGTGAATAGTCAGGCTGCCTAGCCATTTCCTGACTCCTGTGCTGCCTTGTTCACACAGGAAACAATGGCATTCATCACTTTGTTCCTTCCTTTGCTCTTAGCAGAGTAGGCAACCAGTTTACTGAGTTCTCCTTTAAGGTGATCAGCATCTAAACCCATGTTCCTGGATCTACTGGGAATCCTAGTCAGGTCTGTAACTTGTTTAGAGTGGCATCTGTTGCCAGGACTAGCTAATTCAGTGGTTCTTGTAGAGGACTCTTGTCCTGGCTCTGCATATGGAAACCATACCTCAATGATAAGAGGCAGACATTCCTTGGATACGACTATCCTCTTGATAATACTCAGTTCCATCTCTCCATGTTTCTTTATATGATCTTCTAATATCACTGTATCAAACCTTGTTCTGAGATGCACAATGGAAGCATATCCCCTCCAAGGTGCTGGCCTATTATCAAGCATTAATCTTTGAGCAGTTGACATTCTTAAATGTCTTCAAGGCTAAGGACTTTCTTTGACTCAGCCAGATGCCCAAGTATAGACAGACTGTGAAGCCTTCTCCCTTCCAGGCTGATGTATAAATGTCCACCGTTTGAGAATGTCTATGGTGTTGTTGCTAGTCCCAAGATATTGGTACTGGTATGTGGACTCCAACACTGAATATTGCATCTGTAGGACATGCTCCTCACAGGCCAGTTCTCTCATCAAGTGTTTTCAAAGGGCATAGAAACCCACTATGGTTCACAATCTGAAGGCATGAGCTTTTAGGATTGCCACCCTAATGTTTGGGACCCACAAGAACACATTGGGCAGCACAAGATGACAGAATGAAAGAACTCTACTCCAGATATATTAAACACAGATATTTCTCCACAAGGGGCTAAAAGAAGAGGATGTTTGCGGTTGGCCAGTCTAAGGACCTTCCCTAAAATTTGTGGCTTCAGACCCTTGCCCCAGATTGGGGAAGACAAAACGCAGGCCTCCTGCCTCCCAGTGTGGACCATAAGGCTCTCTTGGACTTGGTTCTCTGGTCTGCCTCCTTCATACGCTGTTTTAACAAAGTGACCCAAACTCGACTGGCTGGATCAGAGCTCAGCAGGGCCCTCTACAAACCTTAGATACTTTTTTGGAGTCCTACTGGCGCACTTACTGTGCTGTTTGTAAGTGCTGGGGAGTGCTGCCAGACCTTGTAATGTTGTTAGAGATACAATACACAGGATCTTCATTCTGAAAGTCTAAAGCTTACTCACAAAAAGCTCCTCTCAGAAAGCAGCACAAACAACTAGTGTGACATTATAACAAAGATGATTCAATGCTTAACAGCTTGAGGTTCTTTGAACCTACCAAAGTAAGGTTATTGGAGGCAGATACTGCTAGAACCATGAACCAACAAGCTCCTTTTATTCATGGAAGAACATTATAAAAGCATCTTTGTTGTACTGTCTCCATCTACAGGCAGGGAAGAGCCTGGATTAATGCTGAACGATGCAAGACTACAACCCTAAACTGCTTTGATGAACCCAGACCAAAAGAATCAAAAAGTAAAAATAAAATCATTTCAAGAACATATTAGTAAAAACAATGGCTAAAAAGCCAGGAAAAATTCCACGCTAAGCTTACAAGAACCCCAAACCTTTGGAAGTGTGGGTATTCATAAATAAGGTGCCCAAAATACCTTCAATATGCCCCTACAGAGATTCCAACCCCATATCTTGTTCCTTTTATAGGAACTCATAATATAAAAATTGCCAGCAAAGCTTTTTCTAAGGACTTTAAGGAGTTTGCAGCCTACTGCTACAGATACTATTTGCACAGTTTGCAGGTGGAGTATCCAAAAAAAAAAAAATGTACCCACAGCGCACTGGTTTATAACTGCATTCATACCTCCATCTCAGATGTGCTAGCTCTGCATCTAATGACACCTGGATTAATGGTTGGCACATACTTATGACGTGCTGAGAACTGCTTGTGAGGTACTGCATGATCAGGCCCTTAACGAAGGAGTGGGAGAAGAGTGCATGCCGAAGGCAGCCTGTCTTGTCAGGAGTGTGTAAAGTAGTTTTACTCTAGGGAGTGTAAATGACAATCAGTCACTGCATGGAAAAGAGCAAAGCATCCTAGCTTTTGCGGTCACCAAGATGAAAAATGAAGATGGTTGTATGAGTTTCAGAGCGCGCTGATGGGAAGCTACAGAATCAAGAAGCAAAGACTAACGACCGAGTCTCACGCAAACCCACTACCACCAGTAACGGGGAGGTTAGTCTCTTACGTGCCTACGGAGCAATTATATATTTTAAACTTAAAAACAATTTTGAAATGGAGGTGGATCAGCTAGAAGGCCTTAAAAACCAGAGCATGAGCCCAACGTGGAAGAGGGTGGGGAGGAATAACCAAAGGGGCAGAAGAGGAAGGAGCGTAGGAACTCACCCATCAATTATTAGCTGGTCATAGGGTGCTGGTTTGTCACACACAGGACACATCCAAGTGGGCTTCTTCTCATTCATCTGGAGGTAGAAGACTGCATCGAAGCACTGTAGGTGTGCACAGGTCTCAGCCCGGCATGGGACAGACAGACGCATCTTCACCAGCTACGGGACCAAGAGCAGACAGACCAGTGACCCATCCCACCATTGTATCACTAGATGCTTCCCCTTCCAAAATGGGATACTGGTGCCATGTGCAAATACACAAGAAACTGCTTCTAGATGGTTTTGGTGAAAAAGATGATTATCCTGTAAAGATGGTTTGGACAGATAAATAGGAGAGCTAATGTTAACGGCCTGGATTGCTGGGCAGCGACTTACCGGGCAGATGAGCGAGACTCGAACACCTGTAGTAGCAATTTCACTGTCTGGATCCAAACGTAATTTCTCTTTTACTGTATTCAGGAAGACAAGAGGGGATAAAATTAAAGCAGCCCGTTTTAAACCTAGAAATAACATGGAGTATAAGAGGCAAGTGTCTGCGATTGTCACATGGGGAAAAACCTGCTGATGCCAGGGGAGGATGTGGTAAATACTCCGCAATATGCAAGCGGCTCAGTCAACCATGGAGAGCTGGGACAACAGGGTGGGAGGTGGTAGTGGGTCACATCACTGCAACATCAGGGCAGATACTGGACAAGGAACATGGCATTCAAACTAGGGCCACACCCACTTTAAAAAAAATATAGTACAATACAGAGTGACACGACTATAATGGGGCACGCCCAGGAGATAGCGAGGCAGCAGGACTCCTAGTCCAACTGACCCTCTTAGTCTCATCTGAGCTGAACAGACTAGCTCTAGCCAGACCCCAACGGGATACAACTCTGGAGCTGACCAACAAGCTGGGCTGCGGGCATACTGGCCAGTTTCTGCACTGCAGCAGGCTGTCGTCACGTCTGGGAGATTAACATGCAAAGCCAGAGAGCAAGGCAGGAGGTCTGGCCAAAATGCCATTTTCCAAGGAGGGAATAGGCATATTTGGAAGGAATCGACACATTAGGAGAGGAGGTAGGGAGTTCAGTCTCTGCTGAAGCTCACCCATGTAAAAATCTGGTGGGACAGACAGAATCAAGGATGATGCTCTAGCTGGCAGGTGAGATGTGGGGGCCTACGTGACTGCAGAGGCCACAGGGAGACAACCATTTACATCTTTTGGAGGGACATTTTTCATCAAACAGGTGCTGAATGAACACAGAATACTGTCCCTAAACAAATCACGCCAGAAACATTACAAAAGCTGCCACTAGCATTGCTGTTCATACACGTTTATTACATTTCCATCATCTCTCTTTGGGTAAGGGTGATTACCTTGGCTGTTTCAGACCATCATAAAACACAACTCGATATAGAATCTTTATGCATTTTGAAACAAAAAACAGCTCTATGTTGAGATGTTGCTTTACAACTAAAACATAACGGCTGGTGGGGTTGTATAGTATTGTTTTATGAGAAAACCGAGCATTAAATGCTGCAAACAGTTAAATTTATTTTCCATCCAGTCCAGCAGATCATGGGAAATGAGAACAACTATATCCTAGGAGCTAACTAGCATCAAGAATTTTCTTTAAAATGGGTGACGAAACTTTGGCTCTCAACTCCACAGTTAGGCACCTGAGTACCGGATTTCAGAAAGTGCTCTTACAGAAGTCAACAGAAACATATGCAGAGGAAGATAAGTCAGCCCTGGTAAGCAAGTGGAGTTAAAGGGCAGTGTTAGTGGTTAATGAAATAGAGAGGTGATCAGAATCCGAAACCATTGTAGAATGCACTGGTGAGCTATCGTAGCAGGGTTTACAAGATACCTGGATGTGGCAGATTCAGATGCCCACAAAAAATGAGTTTGTGTAAAGCCAAAGTGATGGTGTTTCTCATTAGCTCATAACATGACCAGGGAAACGAAACAAAAGAAAGATGACTCCAGGGTTAAGAATTTAACAAAAGTAATCCACCTCTGCCAGCCAAATGAAGCCAAGGTTTTTATTAAACTATCCCACTGGAGTTAGAGGTGATGACAAAAATAAGCTTGCGAACAGTAAAGGCAGGAAATCTTGTTTGTAGAATATTTGCATGATGCTTCCAGACTTTGAAGGGATATATTGTAAGCACGAGTTTTGAAAGGAAGAGCCATTCTACTCTTGATTACCCACAGTCCTGTTTCACTAAAACTGGGCTCAAAGAGGAATGATGGGCTCTGGTTTTATTTACAGCACTAACGGCTAGGGGAAATGGGAATGCAATCCACAACCGCTGCTTCAGCTATGCTAGGTAGCTAAGCCTCACAACAACCAGTGACTGCCAAACTCTTAGCTGGTTACCATTTTCCTTCCCCTTATTGCCATAAGCAAATATGCAACAGTTCTGCAGATGTCCATCAATCACGTAGGACCATTGGTTATTTAGGCACAATTGTGCCAAAACCACTGTCCGAATGTTGAGTTGGAAGAGATCAGCATGTTCATCTGCCCCACACCTGGGCAGGGATGGGAGCGAGGGGCACGGTACAAAAAAGGTATATTTGGACCCATATAAAGAACCCTAAAGCTAGTTGTACACATGGATGCTAGAGTCTGGCTGAACTGTTGCAATGTAATAAGTCTTATCTATAGGATGACCAGATGTCCTGATTTTATAGGGACAGTCCTGATTTTTTGGGCCTTTTCTTATATAGGCTATTACCCCCCACCCCAATTTTTCACACTTGCTATATGGTCACCCTACTTATCTAGGGCTTTTCATCAGTAGATCTCAAAACACTTCAAGGAAGTTAGTACCTTTAGCTCCATTTTATCAATGAGGAAACTGAGGCACAGAGCAGGAAGTGACAAGCCCAAGGTCACCCAGCAGGCCAGTGACAGAACTGGGAATAGAACCCAGGCCTCTTGATTCCAAACCCAGTGCTCTATCAACTAGGCCACACTGCACCTCCTAAAGGAATGCTGAATTCTCTCTTTTCAATATAATCAGTCATCTGTAGCTAGTGACCAGGCTACAAGGACCTGATACATCTGAACATGCGTTTTTCCCCTATACATTAAATAGGCCTTTTTTGAAATTGTGCCCCCTAAGCCTGGTAAGTGCAGTCTGTGGTAGTATAGAATACCACAGCATGTTTTTTTTAAGTTGTCTTCTTATACAGAATTAAGTGCTACGGTCATTATGTCATAATATAATTTGGAATCACTGAATGACTGGAAGTAAGTTCCTCGGACTATTAGAAACTGACGGTCTGGCCTTGCCTTTGAAAGGTAATTTCCCAAGATTTCCAATAAGGTTCTGCATTTACCCAATACCATGATCTATCTGAATGGGTTCGATCAAGGATCACCTCTTTTCTAAAGATCTATATCGCATTTGAAAGAGGTGCTGCGAACTCCTGCTCTCAAACACAGGGGGATTGACAGCAGGACATCTCCACATAAGAGTTCTTTGCTCCAAAAATTTCCTCTGGAGATCCTGCAAGTGCTCTGGCAACATTCATCCATTCATAATTATTCAGCTGAAGGCAGGAAACCACTCATCAGAATGACACTGACCCTCAGCATCACTCACCATAATATGACCTGGGAATGAATTCTAAATCCAACTAAATTAGGTCATAATTTATCTGTATAGTCACATGAAAAGTGCTGCAAAAATCTCTGCACAGATCTGGGGCAATCTGATAATGTGCCTAATACACAGCTTAGCAAGGTCACTCAAATTTGACAACTGATTTTATAGAATTGCAGAGAAAGATTCTATAGAATGACAATCGTTTCCGCACAAATTTTTAGTAGCCCGACTTCTCAGACTGTCCAGTCTGATGAAGACTGCATGAACTTTAACAATGACATGGACTTACCGAGTGCCTTGCAGAGCTCTGGATGTTTGATTCCAATGGTTTTCAACCTCTGCAGCAATTCCGCTGAGGTCATTTGCCGCACTAGGTATAGACCCACTGAATAACTCTAAACAGAAAGGAAAGGGACAGGATGAAGAGAAAGGGCACGCTCCACACACATGCTCGTTTATTTCCCAAGTCACGCAGTCATTTACCTTTCCATAATTCCCCCACGTAACCGTGATTCGATTGGTCGCTGCAGACAGGTACATGAGATGCGTGAGGTTAATAGGACGACAGGGCCTTTTAGGCTCCACTCCAGGCTTGTTAGATGGGTAGTAGCCCTATAGCAAAGACAGACATTTTTCTCTTTATTTTATTAGAGAGACTGCTGTAGCTGAAAAGGAAAAAAATCCACAAGGACATCAGCCTTGAAAAATTCTACTCATGCACAGAGTAACTTTTTTGGATGAGATTATCAAGTCATAGTAAAAAAGCAGGGAAGTTGACACTGCACTTTCATGGCAGTTTTGCAAGAATACTGTTAATGAACTCTACAAACCAAATCCATTACACAATGCGCTTCAAAGTCAAAACAATCTATTTTTAGCACTGCAGCTCCCTGTCTGTATTCACCAGATAATTTCCAGAATAAAACAGAACCATTTAAATCACACACATTCTCCCTGGGCTGCAAAGTGACACTTCATGGCTGGGTTGACTTACCGGCACTGAGCAGTAACTATGATTCACTTTTACTGCGATGTTTGGAGGGTACTGATCCTCCTGCGGGGAACTAGTGTCCGTGTAGCAGATTCTGGAGAGAAATAGTGACCTTTAAATGTCTACATCCCATATGCGATTTAAAAGATCTCTACCCTAATAAATACTATTGACTTCAACAGCAGCCAGCTAGGAATATCACCCACACTAAACTATGCTTGTCATCTAGTCAAACCAAACCCATTACACCCAGGAATCTCTACTGAGGACATGATATAGACTTCAAATTCGGCTTCACAGCAGAATGCTACGTAGCCAGCAGTTTCTATTAAAGCAATAACTCAAATATCATCTGCAGAGAACCAAGAGGGTCAATGCAGCAGAAAGTTATGTTGCAAGATGCTTGTGCTATCCTTGCAAACAAGGGACTTGCTTAAAGTGATCCGTTATTTTGTAGCTACTGAACACAGAGCATTGAAACTGTTACTATGTTGTACTAGTGATCTCCCTCCCCTAGTTTGCTGCCTCATGGGTTTAATTAATTTCATGGTATTCAGACTTACCTTAGCACAACCTGAACAGATTTCACACCGGCTTGCAACTCCCTGGTAAAAACAAAACAGACTTTCATTTAACAAAACCTCAGTTTTCTTCTTTATCCAATCAACAAATAACCTAAAGCTATTACAGATTTTTTTTTTTAAATCGCTTGTCAGGGTTTGTGACATTTACAGTAACTCCTCACTTAACATTCTAGTTATGTTCCTGAAAAATGCAACTTTAAGCAAAATGATGTTAAGCGAATCCAATTTC
This sequence comes from Mauremys mutica, assembly GCF_020497125.1. NCBI lineage: Eukaryota > Metazoa > Chordata > Testudines > Geoemydidae > Mauremys > Mauremys mutica. The sequence continues at coordinate 8,663,644 of NC_059095.1, forward strand.
CCCATAAGAATGGATGTAAATGAGGGAGTTAGGTTCCAGGGAAATTTTTCAGCAGACAAAAGATTTTATATATTATCTATATCTATATCTAAATATGAATGATAGAAGAGAGATGGATCTCTCTCTCTTACACACACAGAATAAGTTTTAAACAATTTAATACTGGTATACCGTGATGATGATTGTGAAGCTTGGTTGAGGTGGAGGAGTCGGAGGGTGGGATATTTCCCAGGGAATGCCTTACTGCTAAATGAACTAGCAATTGACTGAGCCCTCAAGGGTTAACTCTCAACACTCTACAAGGCAGCAGGAAAGGAAGGAGGGCAGACAGAGAGACACCCTGTGTGAGAGAGAAAAAAAGGCGCATTTCCCCTTTAAGTAGCTGACCCCAAGCTTAAGTACACTGCCTTGTTAATTAAATCAGCTTACTGAGACCTGAGACCAGCAGCTACTGCCTAGAAGCTCCCTCCGTCCTGTCTCCCCCCCCCCACCCCCCGTTCTATGGAAGATGGGGTAAGCAGGGTGCAGGAGTGGAGGAAAGGGGAGACACCCTGACATTAGTCCCCCTCCCCCGTACAGCAAGCAAGGGTCTCTGGGAGCAGCTCCAGGGCAGAGGGCAGGAGCAGCACATGGCAGTGGGGGGAGGGCCAGCTGCTGCACAGGGAATTTAGGGGAGTGAGGAGCTGATAGGGGGGCTGCTGGTCCACCCTGGTTCCAACCACCCACCAGCTAGCTGCAACAGGCTGCTCTTCCTGCAAGCCGTGGACAAAACAGGCGGCTGCCAAACGACATTAGAAGGGAGCATTTCACAACTTTAAACGAGCATGTTCCCTAATTGATCAGCAACTTAACATCAAAACAATGTTAACTGGGACGACTTTAAGTGAGGAGTTCCTGTACTTTTAAAATTTCACTTGTTTTGGAAAATAGGAACAGTCTGGTTAGTTTCATTTTCCAGCTCTCATGCACTAGACCAAGGTTTTGGTATTTGGGTTTCCAAAATTGCAGAGAAATGTTTAAAGGAAAGTATCTGTCTTCATCAAAATATTAAGTGACTGGAAACATTTCCAGGCAGATGAGATTTTGTAAAACATTCCCACTCTCCGCCCCCCACTATGCCTAGGCTGACAATGTCTCTATAACACCCTCTTCATTCGATTAGTAAACTAAAACTGCTCTTTCAAATAAAGGAATCGGAGCATTATGGTACCAAAGGAATATTCCTGTTGACGCTATTAGCTTTATCAAACGGTATATTAACTGGTTTCAGAAAAGCTGCATAGCAGAATACGGGGTTCTTAATAGAAAGTTTTAGACACAGGCACAAGATGTACTCTAACTTCTGCCCAGATTAAACTCAGAATTTAGCCTGGATTTGACAGTGAAAGTGTTTTGCAATCCAATCCTACTTTTAAATTGTTTAAAGTTTTCAGGAGGTTTAGTTCAGCCCATAGCTTACAGGAAAGAGAGTTACTCTGACAGCTTTAAAGAGTCCATCAGCAGGGACCATCCTTAGATACTTCTCGCTGCTGTCAGAGAAGGCAGGACCTGCCCTGAAGGAGCATTGCATCTGATGTCAGGCGCTCACTAGAACCCCTAAAGGGAATGCATGCTATGTTCTAATCAGACTACAGTGATGAGAATCCCCTCACAGATCCAAATATTCCTGGCTTTTCCTCTCTCCACATTCAAGATACACAGTTAGCAGTCTTCTGTTAGATCATCCCAAAAGGTCTGCCCAAGTCTCTGTGGTCTTTGAATGGCATTTCTTTGCACTACTTTCATCTATGTGGATCGCCGTACTATTTGAGCGCTTAACTTAAAAATAAATATTCAAGAAGGAAGCTTGCCCCGATGTGTGACATTATTATTCTGTTGTTTACTGTGGGAAAGTTGTGTCAGAGTTTTACATTTCACTCAGAAGCCCAAAAGGTTTGTCATCATTCTGATCTCTCATGGCAGCAAGTTCCAGGGTCACAGGCCAGCTGCTGAGTAAGCTTTACCTCCCCGCGCTGGTGTATTTCACTCCTGGGGTTGAAAGTTATGTCACTGAAGAGGAACGCAGTTGTCATGGGAAGTCCTAGTGGCAGAGTGCAAGATAGTTGCTCAGGTAGCTATTATCAAGAATCTTTGGGTAATGGCATTAAGTATATAGGGTTTAACCTGTGATTCAAAAAAGATTCTGCAAACAGATTCACACTTTCGGCTTAAGAGAGAAGTTTCAAGACCTCAATAATTGCCCTGCCTAAACTTGAGACCAAGACAGATTGGACAGTGCCAAAAATGGTTAAGAGCCTCATGTTGGGGAAAGCCTGTCTGCTGGTGTTCTCAAGTGAGCAGTGTTACCAGGCAGAGAACAGAGACCCAATATGGAAGGAAGACTGTCAGTGAAGTTATGCATTTAACAGTGTTTTAACAATACACAGCACAGAGTACCTGGAATTTCTGATCAGCTCCACTTGTCTTGACGTCAGTGCAAAAATGCACGGACTCTCCTGAAGCTTCTCGTTATTCTGTGGGACTGAAGAGAAGGAGAAGAAAGAGAGGAGACTTTACACTCCAATGTACATCCAAGTGCTACTGAAATGAGTAGTGTCCTATCCCTCATTTCACTTTCTGTTTAGCAATACACCCATCATTTGTTTCTTTGAATTGGCATTGGAGAAGTCGTCGTCTGCCGGGATTAGAGGATGCTCCTATAAAGCCAAAGAGATGCATGAATAGTCCAAAAAAAGGGCACCTTGTCATGGTGGGATAATGAAAGGAGAGATTTGTGAGACAAATGTCTTTGCACCATTGATCAAAATGCACTGCTCACTCCTTGCCTGCCTGTTTTGTTACCAGGGCAACTAACGTGCTGTGGAATTTGTCCCACCCATTTTGTAATGTGTTCCTTCAACTTCCCAATCAGGCAACAGGTGTACACTTTAAAATAAGAGCACATTATGAGTGGAATCACAGCATGAAGACAGAACTCGGGGGAGGAATGTAAGGACGTGTCAATGCATAACATGAAAGTATTTATAGATGGGACCATTAGACTGGCTGTGGAAAAGGAAAGAAGCAATCATCAACATCAGGTGATAAGATAGCATCAGAAGGCTGGCCCCAAAGGGCAGAGAAAAGAGGTGTCAACAAATGCATTAAGTTAATAGTGCAGTTTTAGGTACAGTAATATAATGATCTGTAGACAGCTAAGGAGATACTGTTAGCCACAACCCAGAGTGGACAAAAACTGGATTTTAAAAAAAAGTCAGTTTAATTTTAATAAAAAAAACCAAATGAAATATATTTTTCTTTTTTTAAAACAAGCTTAATTAAAATAGAAATTATGACAGCTATGTTAAGGCCTAACCTTACTCTAAGGTATTAAGATATCTCGCACTGCACAACATTCAAGCAGTACATGTTTGTGGATGAAATTTTAAAGAAAGCCAAACCACTGCACTGGAGGAAGTCAGTTTAAAGCCAGAAAGGGACCACCAGATCATCTGGCTGACCCCCCTGTATATTATGCACCACATCATGGGAGGGTCTGAAGGGGATATTCCTCCTATCCCCAGTTGCTGACCAATTTAGAGGCAGCAAATCTCATTGGCCAAGCACTCATTACCTAAAGTGCTAACCAGCAGTGGCCTCTTCTGCAGGTACAGTGAGAATATTTTCTTCAATTCAGTTTATTAGACTAGATCAGTTCAAAGACTAGTTCATTCAAATTTGAAAAACGGATTGGGAGTTGCAGGAAAGCTAGTTTACCTCTTTTGATCTATGAATAAAAACTAGGTATGAGGATGAGATCTACTAGTTCTAAAATCTTGAATGACATGGTGACCAGAGACCAACTCACCAACTGCAAATAATACTTCCTTTAATAAATTAATTTTAAATGCAAATAATTAAACAAATTTTTAAAAAGTTGCCTTAGTGCATTTTCAGTTGAACTCCAATTTCCATGCAAATGTAGCTTGACACAAACCACAAGTAAAAATGAATCTAATAAATAAATATTTCATTCACCATTTTCTAATGCAATAAAAAGTCAATTACAAATCTGAATAAATGTATACGAAGTTCACGCAATTGCTTAAATGTGTACAGGGTATCCTGCTGGCTTTCAAAAAGTTTCCAAATTACAACAGTGAGAATTAACCTCTTCAGAAATTAACTAAAAAGTACAAATACAAAACAATTAAAATCAATGAGTCAAATCAAGGTTTCCTGCTTGGTGATTTAAATTACTTTTATTAAAAAAAAAAAAATCAATCCACCCTGCAAGAATCCCTCTTCTTTTCCAAAGCAGCCACCTTTTCCAAAAGCAATGCCTGTACTCCAATTGAGAGTACAAACCTCAGCATCAGCAGCAAAGCCATGACCCAAGCAGTTTCCAGCCATTTATCCCATCATCACTGTAGGATTCGGTTTTCATGTGAGGTTAGGATCATCTCTCTTCATCAAAGTATCTCCCAGCAGCAAGATATCTAGCATACCACCTACCTCAAAAATGCATAAAAGGCCTACTTCTACAACATGCCAAATGGCTTCTGGCAGGCACCATGGGTGAGGTGTCACACCAAGATTACCTCTTTCCCTTGTCACTCAAATGTAATTGGGCTACTAGTCCTGCCAGAGGCTGGGGAAGAAAACAAGTATGATTGTTAGGCAACATAGCAGTGCTTTCCTCAGACCACAAATCAGAGACTGAAGCAACAGCAGCCCTAGTCAATATGACTGTGCAACCAGCTCCATAGGAAAAGCAATATCAAAGCAAACCCTCCCTTTCAAGGATAGCCCACTAGCTGCAGAAGGAAAGAGGAAAGGAAACAGAATTAAGAGACCTGAGCCACCTGGGTCCCTTTGATCTTTCTTTATTCCTCTCCATGAAGGAGCTGGGCAACTCAGCTTTCCTGGCAGAGAGTTAGGCTCCTCTCATCCACAGTCAGTCAATACATCTACTGGGTGGACCAGAGGAGGCCGTTAGAGACTGATGTGAGTGAAGGACTCTTAGCTATTCCTGATCCAAAAGAAGCTAGAAAAAAAAAAAAGCATCTACTCCAGTATTCCACCAACCGTGGCCAGTACCAGATACTTCAGAGGAAGGTGTGTGTGTGTTGGGGGAGTGCGAAGGGAGAGTGGGGAAAAACCGTTCAGTAAGTTATGGGATAATCTGTCCCAAGGGAGAATTCTAACCGGATCTCAACTAGAAGTTGGTTTATGACCTGAAGCATGAGACTGTAGTGCCTTTCAAAAGACTTACTGTAAGTATTAAACAACTCGGATGAATTCCAGAGTCTTTTTGCTACGGCACAACCAAGTACAACCTTGGCCATCAGAAAAAAAAGCCATGTAAAACTATTCAATACTTCGAGTTGGGCACTTTTAATCAAAAATGAGTTTCAGCCAAAAGCCTTTTCTGAAAGTGAACTAAGTTAAGCTTTTCTGATCTATGTGGCTTTTGTGACTTGCTGGGATGAATTTCTGTTAAAACCCCAGGATAGGAAGCTATAAAGAAGTCAATTAATTATGAAGTTTGAGCTAGATCAGCAAATCTCAGACTTTAAGACATACAATCTCTAACACTCACAAGTACACGGCATAGCCCTTTAGAATTTTAGTCCAATTATAATTATAATGGATTCTTATTCTGAGAAGCCAACCCACAAGCCAGTTTGAGAACAGCTGACCATGATCACTTAAAGCTCTTTAATGTCAGTAGGATTGTTAGTTTTAGGATTTCCCTACACCAAGCTGTATGTTGCATCAGTGCATCATATTTAATAGCCTGGGAGCCTATTACCTAAGTCACCACCTCTCTTTCTGCGACATATTACCATAGTTGTGGTCAGTGGAGGCAACGCTAGATTCTCCCCCTTGAAATACGAGAAAAGGGGCTGGTGGCATGGGATTCTTTGTAAAAGCTCCAGAGCTCTGAAGTGTCCTTCCACCCCACAATCCAAAGTAGCCCAGATTTGATGCCTTTTACAGTACGGTGCAGTGCCCATTCATTTCCCCGACCTTTGAAAACACATATTGACTAATGTAAGGGGATGGTAGTGGAGTTCATACTGGGACTTAGGTGACAGCCCATTACAGTTTGTTTTTATAATTTTAAGTAACTGGCAGGGTTCTCAGGGAATATGGATGGGTGCTTTTTATTCTAACTCCAAATGAATCAATAAATCATCCAATTTGTTCACCTCAGAGAACTAGCCCCGAGAGAGAACTGAACCAATGGCTTGCAAATATGCTCTTGGGAGGATTTCTCAGAGAATGTCAAATGCAGGGATGTGTGTTTTGCAATCAAGAGAATACAGTTGCCTCAGCCACCACAGATACCTGCAATTAGACACCAGTGGCTGGCCTGTGCCAGCTGACTCAGGCTCGCAGAGTTATGGCTAAGTGGTTTGTTAAATTTCAGGCTCGGGCTGGAGTCAGAGCTCATGGTGATAGAGCCCAGGCTCCAACCTGAGCTTGAACATCTATACTGCAATTAAACAGCCCATTAGACTGAGCCACGCCAGCCTGAGCCGCAGGTTTTTAATTGCAGTGTAGACATACCCCAAGACAGACTGAATATACACAGGGACTGAGCTTGATCTTCAACAGGGCAGGAAATAACACTGTCTATTTTATTACTCACGGCTAGATAAAAAGCAGTATACAAATTGCCAAGTAGATACCATCAAAAGGTATCAAACTGAGATACAGTTTACTCTGACAGTGGCTGAAACACACAGATTATGCAGCCCTCTGTTCCCACAATGACACCAGCAGATCCTCCTCAGGCACTGCCTCCAAGCAAAGACCGCAGCACTATGCATCCACAATAAGCATGTAGGCTGTCACACCCTCTCCCCCCTCAGGAGAGCCAACCAAAATTCCCTACCACACCACATTTCACTATTACCAAACCATGTTCATCTTTGATAAAAACCAAGGCATTTACTGAAAGCCACAGTATGGCTAAGGAAATCTACAAATACATCCTGTCAGCAAATACTAGGTTTTAGGCCTTGTCTACACACAAGCTGTACTGATTCAACTAAACCAGCACAACTACCTTGCGTGGACAATCTTAAACCAATTTAGAAGTGTCCATACAAGGAAGCTGTGATGATTTAATTCAATCCATTACTAAACTGAATTGGTATTACTTGTGTGTTTATGTAGTTACCAAATATGGAATGTTACCTGGTTCACAAAACACTTCAAGTCTCCTTGCCCCAACACCTGAAGCTGTATCTTTGTCTGCAGGCATAGTAATCTGACACTCTCCTGCAGAGAAAAGCATGTTTGCCTAAAGACACAAGGTGCGTGATGTAATATCTTTTAATTTCTGTTCATGAGAGACAAGCTTTCGAGCTTACACAGAGCTCTTCTTCAGGTGAAAAGAGCTCTGTGTAAGCTTAAAAACTTGTCTCGCTAACCAACAGAAGTTGGCGCAATAAAAGATACTACCTCACCCACCTTGTCTCTCTAATACCCTGGGACCCAAACGGCTACCCCACTGCATACAACAATGGTAGAGATCATTGGCTGGGATGATTTAGTTGGGAACTGGTCCTGCTTTGAGCAGGGGGTTGGACTAGATGACCTCCTGAGGTCCCTTCCAACCCTGATATTCTATGATTCTAAATTAAATATAGCCCACCTTTTGATCTCAATGTGATCATTTCAAGGAGACTTGTTTCTCAGCACATATTAGCTTTTGATTAACAAAGATCCTTCTATTTAAAAATTGTGGAAATACACAAAAGTTACAATTCCCTGGTTTCCCTCATCACACTACATATGCTTAAGATGTCTTCTGTAGCAGGACATTTACCCAGGGCACATTATGATGTCCATGTGAAATGGGTCTGTGATCTCAGATATTTCTATGGCATACCACCAGTAGCATTTGAATTTTCTACAGAATAGCTCTCAGGATTAGTCTGTACACAGAAGTTGCTCTGCTTTAACAAAAGGTGTAAAGTTAAGAAGATACTGTAAACCAAAGCAACTGATAAGCCTTTATTCTTCTTTATTCTTTTTTTTCCAGTCTCATCAAATAGAACTACATAGACATCGAACTTTGCTTTGGTATTCTTAACTTAATACTCTTGGAGTTAAATTGTCAACACGTCAGTTTCCAAAACACAAACTATTAGTGTGTATTTGTGAGTACAGTTCACTAGCACACTGATGAGCATTTTTCTTGGGTTAGGATAACCGGAATCTTACTGAGCCAAGTACAAAAGTTAGCCACTGTGATATCTATCACCTCTGCTAATGTTAATGCTTGGAGAGCCAGAGTCCAGAACCAGATCTCAGTAGAGATGCCTACTAGTCTCATTTCCAGTCATCAAAATGAACGAGTACACCACAGACATTCTGCCATGCTGAAGCAGCCAGGGATCATATACTGGGCTTGCTCCCCGTTAATGATACCCAGCAATTGTATTCCCCACCACCACCAATGCCGGACATGCAGAGTTGGAAAGATGAAGAAGAACTATAAATAATCTATATTTCAGTGTGGATTCGGAGTGATAAATCAGGTTTAAAAAAGAGCATCTGTTCCACACTAGCTGCCCTATAGCAAGTCCCACAGATGAAGCACAAATTACAAAAGAGAAAATTTGTCAAACATGCCCAGGGAACAAGAGGACTTCTGGAGGTTGTAGTTTTCATACGGAGTAGGATGCCAATCTAGTCAAACCAAAGATCTGGTCTGACATGGAACATCTATGTATTGTTAAACTTCAGTGCCCTCTGGTAATCAGGCTAAATATATTTCTCCTCATCTCTAGATGCTTCCATTCCTTCTTGGAGCTATATATAGGAGATGGGGTTGTAGCAGGAAAAAAAAAATCTTTTTTCTCCCCCTTCAAAATATTAAATTACATTTCATTTGTGTTTCCAGTGGACTGGCACACAGTGTTCAAGACTGAATTAGCCAATTTCTAAAACTCTGTTTAAGTCATCACAGCCTTAACGTCTATACTGCCTTCTTATGCAGGCAAATCACGTACATCTGAAGCCTGTATAATATAGTCATAGTTCTCTTTTTATACTGGTAAGTAGTCCAGAAGCTAAGAAATATGGAAAATAAGAGTAAACAGGGAAACTCCACAAGGAGTAATAAACATATGGAATAAGTTAACAGGGAAGGCAACTGAAACAGAGGATATAAATAACCTCAAGGGATACCCAGCCTAGTTTGTGAAGGCGGAAGGGAGTGAAGGGTTATGATGAAAAAAGCAGGAAGATGGGATTAAGAAATTATGAAAGTGCAGGCACATAGGGCCAGATGGCTGTTTCCTGTTTCTAAAATTTATGTTCTCTTGAATTAAAGAGGACAGTTTAAGTATTATCTGATTTGTGTTCTGGCAGGTTTCTCAGAGCCACATAACATGGTTAAAGAAAGTGCCTTTTATGTCCACATTAGAGAAACAAATCCACACTTCTGCCTAGTGAGGCTATTCAGCAATGGCTGCTTCCCACATGCCTTCAAATTTCCAGTCCATGTTCAGACACTGCAGCAGTTCATCTAGCTGCATCTTGGTAAGATAACATTACCTTCATTTATCAACACTGCTTTCATTTCTCTGCACATTAGGATCAAGCCTTTCCAGCAACGGGAGATCCTCAAATTCCGTCTTTATTTTGCTCAGAACAAGGTCCATTTTGTAACAAGGCCTGAGGCAACCATGTTTACTCTATGGGCCATTGAAGATGGGAGTAGTTTGATGGCTCACAAAGCAAAGGGAGCCACAACCATAGCAAAAAGGCCCATTTTGCCTATGTCACACACACAAAAAAACCACACCACACATTTCAGCCAGTTATGGCAATGCTCATCACTACCTAGAACCATAACGATAACCCAGACTCTGGTTATCATGGCTTCAAAGTGGAAGGAGTTGCTCCTTTCATCTTCCAAGCTCCTCTAGCTGCTCCTCAAAACATAAGGTATGGTGCATAAAGAACTGCATGACAGGTTTATAGAAGTAAGAAGACGTGTGTGTGTGTGTGTGTGTGTGTGTGTGAGAGACAATAATAAGTCATCTTTCTTTATTTGTGGGAAGCTTTAAGTCTGCCATGATAAAGTATAGTATCAGCATAGAAAGGGCCACTGTTCCAGTTTAGCATAGTTGTGACAATGATGGAGAAAACAGCTGCTCCCCTAATATACTGCTACATTAGCTGGAGCAAGAACAGATTATGATTCAGTACGCAAGGATGCAATATGTTAAAAAGGCAGCGAAGGATACAAAAGCTACAGCAAAACAGGACCGGCTTTCAAGTCACTTTGATAAGTGACTGCAGCTCCTGCTTTAAGAAAGGTTAAAAAAAAAGCAACAAAAATTAATCTAGGAATATTCTGAATAGACATCAACTAAAAGAGAACCCACTGATTTTCTCTCTCTCTCTCTCTCATGTGGCCTCACTGCTCACCAAAAATGCTGCCATCATTTCAAAATTTGCATGCTTTTTCACCATCCTTTCCAAGACGGAGTTCTGGGCATTAGCATTGTATTTGCATTTGAGAGAGACTCACCTAGCTCTGTTGGCTTCAGCAGTTCATCCAAGGTGGTATAGAAGGGAAGTTTCACCAGCCGAACTTCAGGCTTTACAACTTTGGGTGGTAACCTCCCCAGTCCGTTAAGGTATTTCCCATAGAGTGCAGGATAGTCAATGTTAGGCGTGGAAAGAGAAGTCCTAGCAACAGTGCTCCCACGGTCATAGGAAGAATGTATGGAGAGTGTCTCTGGAGGTCGGTGCTGCTGTGGCTGTCCCGGTTCAGAGCTCTTCTTGGCATAGCGAGTCTCATAGAGCTCTTTAATTTTCTTGAAAACTTCAGGGCTACAATCAAACTGGACCAGCTGCAACGCTCTAGTGACCAGCTCGTGTTTAAGTCCACTCTTACTCCGGCCAACAAAACCCAGTAACATCTGAAGATCTGAGACTCTGAAACTCATCACCATGTTCTAGGAAATAAAGGTAAAAAATTAAAGTAAAAGATTCTTGGAGCTATAAATAGATCAAGTGACAATTCTCTCCAAAGACTGTACCCTGGAACTCAAAAGATTAAAATTCACTTGCAAAGTGACACTGAGCCTTCTATTTAAATCACCTAGTTTTCAGCTAGTTACTGTGTCATGCCTAGACACTTGTTTGTGCAATGGGAATACACAGTAGACCTACTGATCATCATCCAGTATACACAGATACAAAGGCAGTGACAAGTAGTCACTGAATTGCTATAAAAAAAATCTGTGATAAATACAAAGTAATCTCATGGTAACACCTGGAAACAGTGTCAATCACAAGGATACTAAATATCTTGCATCAGGTTGCTGGAAAAGCAAGTGTATTCCGGGTTATTAGCTACTTCAGCCCACTCCCTTCAATCAGCTCTCCTGTGAATAGGACCAGTGCCTCCTTCTGTTACTGCTCTGAGGGAGCACCATGAAACTACTAATTTCAAGGCTGATCCTAAGGTTTTGAACAACACTGAAACCGACCAGTCTTGTCAACTTCGTTCTCTTCTGACTGGGGAAGCTCAGAGGGAACTGGGGCTATCTGTAGGCTCAAAGACAACACAGGATTGATCTATGCTTGGAAGATTGTCTTCATAAGGATAAGAGCCAGAAAATATTAATTAAAATGAATGCTCACATTCTGCAGAGACTGATTGTTAAAGCCCTTCCTCATTGCCAAAAAAGCTTCACATACACCCAGGGTGAAGACAGTGTTTTTTTGAGCCCTGAAAATATGTTTGAACATTTGCATTTATTCTTGCAGCTTGCTCACTGGTTTGTGAAAAATTCAGGAGAAATTTTCCAGAAAACACTCCTACATGTCCAGGTGCAGGGGATGGAATCAACACCCACTAGGTGTTTTCCATATTTATTTTCTGATGATATGGAAAAGACATACAGAAATCAGATTAATTAATTTACCAAAATAGGTTGAAAATAATGTTCTTGCTGTTCATTGAAAAAATTAACAGGCCAACTTTTAAAGGAAAATGGCAACTGATTTAAATCCAGAAATATTCATTAACAGTATTTGTGGGGCGTGAAATTAAGGTCACATCTACACTATGGGACTACAGCAGCATAGCTATGGCACTCTACCTCTGCCGGCATAACCCTATAATGTAGACACAGCCTACAATGACAGAAGGAGTTTTTTGGTCACTGCAGGAACACAACATTCCTGACCGATGGTAGCTAGGATGATGGAAGCATTTTTCCCTCGACTTAGCTGGGTCTACACTGGAGGTTAGGTGGGCATAAGTATGGTGTTCATGGGTGCTGATTTTTCACCCGAGTGCCACAGATATGTCAACCTACATTTTAAGTGTAGACCAGGCTTAACCTCTTACATTTTATTCTTCCCCTTTCCTGTGAAACCCCCTTGGACTTCCTATTTCGCTGACACTGTCCTATAATGCATCCCAAATGCATCTGGTGCAAGGAGACATTTAGTAGTGCGATGTGTTCTAGAATCTATCTCTTCAGTGAGAAAAAGAAGGGGGGCGGGGGGTGAGAATAGAGCTTTGACAAACCAAGGAAAAAATGTTCAGTGGTTAGGGAACCAATCTAGGACTTGGGAGACCCAGATGCGATTCCCTACTCCACCACGTGCTCCTGGTGTGACCCTGAGCAAGTCACTCAGTCTCTGTGCATCACTTATCCATTTGTAAAATGGGGGTAATGGAACTTGTCCATACCCCACAGGGGCACTGTGAGGATAAATACATTACTGATCACATGGTGCCTAGATACTACAGCAAAGGCAGCTGCATAAGCACCCTAGACAAGGGAGTTATCCCTGTACTCATTGTTCCCAGTTTCCTGTTCTCTTGGTATATTAGGCATATAAACCAGTGCTTAACTCAATTGCTTTTTGCAGTTTACATTTACCCAGATTTCAGGTCTAGCGATGTTATCAGATTTAAACAATAAAAAGCAAAACAGGCTATTTTGGCACAGAGAAATAGATGTCTAGAACCTCACGCCTCTAACTCAGAGTGAGCGGTATGAATATGCAGTTCTCATTAGCCAGTGAGATTATTCATTTTAAAATGAATATAGATGTAGGCTTTGGGCAGCAACAAAAGACAGGAAATTGTGAGTTCAAGGAGCATGGAAGTTAATGAATTCTCACTACAGCCAGGCAACAGATAACAAGTCTTCAAGATGCTTCCTTTCAGAAGAGTGGTGGGCTTCTGCCCACAATAAGCAACGAGGAAGGCCTAACACAGGGAGAAGGGGTCAGCCATTGTTATGCCTACATTTAAAAACAGGGTTCTCTACATTTTACTTCTGCCCTACATCAGCCAGTTCTAGGATTCACAGCATTCAGTGGGTCTGCCCTGTCATTCCATTACTTAATGCCTAATCCTGCCAGATGCTGAGTCCCATCAACCATCATTGAAGTCACTCAGAGGTATTCAGCATCTGGCAAGAATGGGAACTTTACCATGAAAGCCCTGTTGTGTGCACTGAGAGATTACAGTTCTGCTTCACAGACAGTACACCTGTGATTCCACTCATTGGCAGGCAGGAACTGAAGAGCCCCACTCATGCAGAGAGCAGTATCACATAGCAGAACTGGACTCAATAAAGAGAGGCTTGGAATCTGCACTGCAAGTCTTCCTCTCCCTAAAGGGGCTCATTATGCACAAGATGTTTTGTAAGTATAATACAACTTCACATATTTTTAAAAAACAGCATGTCACTAAACAACCTCCAAATACATCAGACATCACAGAATCCTCTAGTCTATGCAGATTTATAGACATATCAAGATTTTCTCCAGAACATTTAAAGCATTGGATGCCATTCATTATCCACCTCCATATTCACTTCGCTGAAAGCCTCTCCATACCTTCAATTTAGATAATAAAATAAGCCATTTATGCCTCCGGGGGGGGGGGGGGTAAAGTTTGCAAACAATCTGACCCACAGGAGACATTTGGACAGTTCACTCACCCCTCACTCCAAAACTATTTCCTAAAATGTCAGTGGAAGAAACCTGCATATCATCACTTCACACTCCCACTCCCAACTGCACTTGCAAACTCTTCACTCTGAAGCCCAATGAGCTGAGATTGGAACAGGAAAGGGGGAAGCATGAGGGAGTCACAGAGGAAGGGGAAAATGAGAAGAGTAGAAGTGAGGATGGGAGAACTGCAGGAGGGATCTGAGGCAATGACTACATGGGGGAGGGAATAGTGAGAGAAGATGAAGCAGCGGGTGGAGAGGGAAGCCAAGGTGTGCAGGGAGCAGCATGCCTGTTGAAATTATTTTTTTCAGAACAGTTATAAATGATGTGCTGAAATGGGGGAGTAAGCTGGGGATCTTCGGGTTCAGTGTTGGGGTGAGAAGAGGCTGAAACAGCAGTAGGTGGGGAATTTAAGCATCAGTCGCAAGTAGCAAAAATAGGGGAAGCATGGGTGGTGGGCAATCTCAGGAGTCAATGGGGATAACGAGAAGGCCCTGAGGGAATCTCAGGAATCAGCATGGGGATGAGAAGGGGCTGAGGCATTAGGCAGAGCAAAGTGGTCTCTGGAGTTGGCGGGGGCAGGAAGGCACTGATACTGGTGGGATTTGGGGGGGGGGAGGTCTCCGGACTGGAGAGGAAGGTGGTGACACCAGAGGGATGGGGGCTCTCTGGGGCAGGAAAGCGCTGACACAGGCGGGGTGGGGGAGGGTCTCAGGGTCAGGAAGGGGCTGATGCTGGGGTCTCCGGGCTCAGCTATAAAATGGCAGGATGGCACTGATGCCAGGGAGGGGGATTAAGGAGACGCCTCCGGGGAAGGTTCCTGGGGGCGGGGGGAAGGCACTGTCAGCAGGAGATGGGGGGTCTCCAGGGACAGGACGGCAGCGATGGGACTGCGATGGGGGGGAGGGGGGCGTGTCTCCAGGATCTGGACGGCGCTGACGCGCGGGGGGGGGGACGGAACGGAACGGAGAGAGGGAGACGATCGGGACGGGACGGTGCTGACGGGGGAGGGGAGGCGGGAGGCGATCGGGACGGGACGGCGCTGACGCCGAGGGATGGGCAGGCGAGTGAGGGCTCAGCCCGGCAGAGGCGGGGCTGGTCGGGGCCCAGGCTAGCGGGCGAGGGCCCTGGCGGGGGAGCGGCGAGGGGGCCGGCGGAGGAGGCAGGAGCCGGGGGCGGCTCCCGCAGGGGGGTTCCAGGCGCCCTCGCGGCCCGGGGGTAACGGAGGCGCCGCCTCCGGCCGTGCCCCCGCCGCCCCCAACCCCGCGCCCCCGCCGCGGCCCCACCCCTCGCGCCCCCCGCCGGGCGGCGGCCGCTCACTCACTTTCGCTTCCACCAGCTCCGCCGCCATCTTGGCTTCCAGCGTCCACCGGCGCGCCGGGAGCCGCCGCCGAGTCACGTGACCATCAAGGTGGGGCGGCGCGAGGGAGGACCGGGGAACCAATCAAATCGCGCTCCGCCCCCTGCCGCCGGCCGGCGCGAGCGCACTGCCAGGCGCGAGCGCCCCGCCTCTGACCCCGTTCCAGCCGCCCCTGGGCTCTTAAAGCGACAGAGCCGCGGGACACGCCAAGCCCGGCGTGGCCCCGGGCGGGGGAACGGGGCGCTGCCAATCACCGGGCCCCCGCCAAGCACAGGGCCGCCGCGTGCGGAGCCCCCTCCGGCTGCGGGTGGAGCCCGGGGCTGGGGGCGGTGTAATGCAACGGGGCTTAATTAATTAATCATTAAGCAAACACAGCGGTGTAACAATGGCCATTAATTGGCATGCGATGCAGACAGCATTATTAGCACGCGCCCCGCAAATCGATCGCGGCGACTGCTGTCCGGTCCATTGATTACCAAATAACTCATCGCAGCTTCGGGGGGCGGGGGGATAGACCCGCGATGGGAGCTAATTAATAACGCTGCCATGTCATTAGTGCAGTGTATAGGGTCAGTTGACTCCCTGGGCACATCTGGGTGTTGCCCAGGCGTGGTGGCCCTTGGACTCCAATGAGAATCCTACTCCGGTGAGTAAGGGATGTAGGCAGGGGCGCTGGAACAATTTGCATAGGGGGGCTGAGAGCCATTGAACCAAACTGCAAACTCTGCATATGATGGTAACCACTTCAAGCCAGGGGGTGCTGCTGCCGCCACCCCCTCAGCACCCCTAGTTCCAGCACCTTTGGATGCAGGAGCAGGCCCATTGTTTCGAACGATGGGCCAGATCTCTCTTCAGGGAGATTTCACCTGCTCCTATCAGGTTGCGGTTTGCCCCTTCCCATTGAAAAGGCTGGGGGCTAATCCCTCAAACATGGCAAATTCCTAGCAAGGCCGGAGTCCTCCTCAAGGAGCTCTTGTGTGTTCTCGCTGTGTTCCCAATGTCAGCTCCAGGGTAGAGCGGCTCCTTGGAAGCCATGCTGTAAGGCAGCGGTTCTCAAACTTTTGTACTGGTGACCCCTTTCACACAGCAAGCCTCTGCGCGCGCCCGCCCGCCCCCTCCTTATAAATTAAAAACACATTTTTATACATTTAACACCATTATAAATGCTGGAGGAAAAACGGGGTTTGGGGTGGAGGCTGATACCTCACGACCCCCCCCACATGTAATAACATCACCACCCCCAGTTTGAGACCCTCTGTACTAAGGAATCAGCCTGCCTGTGGAATCGGACATGGCTGGACTAGTACAGTCCCAGAGCTGCCTTACTCAGCGGTGCTGGGGGGAAGATGAGGAACTTCCAGGCAGGCTCACCCACTTCACCACACCTTCCCTCTGGTATCCTCTGGCTCCTCCCATTGCCTGGCAGGGGCGGCTCTAGGATTTCCGCCGCCCCAAGCAGGGCAGCGCGCCGCGGGGGGCGCTCTAGCGGTCGCCAGCCCCGCGGTCCCGGCAGACCTTCCTCAGGCATGCCTGCGGATGCGCCACCGGAGCCGCGGTCCCAGCGGACCTTCCGCAGGCATGCCTGCGGGAGGTCCGCCGGAGCCGCCTGCCGCCCTCCCGCTGGGACGCCGCCCCAAGCGCATGCTTGGCGCGCTGGGGTCTAGAGCCGGCCCTGCTGCCTGGACCCCAGACTTGTGGAGTGGGTTCCGCAGGGTCTGATGGAGGGAAGGGAAAGTGCTGCACAGGTAGCCGATATCCCGTCTCCTATAGGGAAGAGGGATATTTGTACATGGAGCGTCTCCTTTGCACGTGGATCCAGGGCTGCCCAGACTGGGGGGCAAGTGGGGCAATTTGCCCCAGGCCCTGCAGGGGCCCCCACGAGAATATAGTATTCTATCATATTGTAACTTTTTTTTTTTTTTTATGGAAGGGGCCCCTGAAATTGCTTTGCCCCAGACCCCCTGAATCCTCTGGGTGGCCCTGCATGGATCAGAGGGGTTTGATCCAACTCACTGTTAGGGGCTATGTTATAGTATAACAATAATGATACACCCACTCTAGGTGGGACAGCCTATAATGGAATGTACTTTATAAGCCCCCCCCCCCCCGCGCCAGCGCTACCCTGTTACAGAATGGAACAATGCCTGTGAAACCAAAGACAAGGTCACTCCGAGGGAGGAAATAGTTTTAGGGAGTTTGGGGTGTGGAAAAACCATGGCTGCTAATTCTATTTAGGTCCCAAGGCCTGAGTCCGCAAACAAGTTCCATGAGCTGGAACCCACCGCACCCCCGGTGAAGAAGAGTCAAGCAGTTCTGAGGAATGGGGCAGTGAGGAGTAAATCTCCTATTTCATTAAGGAGGTTGGGGTGGTGGGGAACAGAGGACATACCTCATTGCTGTGACGAGGCGCTGCTCACATTTGTTAATCCAGTTTGGCTGGAGAAAGGCCATGTCTACACCAACAGGCACTACAGAGGCACAGCTACCGGCGCCATAGCTAGGCTGCTGTAGCCCTGTAGTGTAAATGCAGACTGCAGGGACAGAAGGTGATTTTCTGTCGATGTAGGTAATCCACTTCCTTGAGCAATGGTTGCTAGGTGGATGGAACCATTCTTCCGGCGGCCTAGCTACATTTTATGTGTAGATCAGACTAAAGTTTACTGCAGACCTGGATTATATATTGCTAGATTACGAAATCCCTTTTGAGTGCCTCTGAAATGTTCTTTCTGGCCTGTTTTTGAAAACAAACAAACAGCCTTCCCCGCCAGACACACATACCCATCCTAGCAAATTGAAATAGAAAAACCTCTGTGAAACCAAAAAAAACCCCAACAACACTCTACAAAACAAACAAACCTTTCAGGCTTCCTTGACCCATTACAGAGAAACATAAATGGACACAAACTCAAATTTGTTTTCCTTTGCAAGTCACCCTTCAAGAAACTGTCTACTGAACAGTGAGCAATTTTCAAACTTGTATATTTGTTGCAGCCGCTTTTGATTCAAACTTTGTTGTGCCAGTTCTAGGCGTTCAACAATCATAAGTCAAACTAGCACAAGAGTGGCTTAAAGATCATAGGATTTCAAAAAAATGTATACATTTGGGGTTCTTTTAATTTCCCTTCTGGTTTCTAACCCTTCTAGTCAGGTCATGATTTTAGGCTTTTTTCACAATCACAAGGGCTAGGAACTTATTTTAAAAAAACAATGAGAGTGCTAAGAGCTGGTGTAAGATACAAACTTATGTTGGCTCAACTACATGGCTTGGGGCTGTGAAAACTGAATGTCTTGTGCAATGTAATTAAAGCCGACCTAAGAGCCAGTGTAGACACTGCTAGGATTTCTCTTATCAGCCTAACAATCACCTCTTGGAGAGGTGGATTCAGAACCCCTTCTGTAGCTGTAGGGTCTGTCTACACTGCAAAACAGCTGCAGCGTGGAAGCTCTGCTGCTGTAGTGTTTCTAGTGTAGACAGATATTCATGGAATCACTTGCTTCCAGGAGTTGGGGCTTTAAGAAAGTCACCAAATCTCATGAGACGTGGTCATAAAGTTGCAAGCGTTGGCAACCATGCAAACTAGACAAAAGGCTCTAGTGCTCCTTGGCCAAGATTTTCAAAAATAGGTGCCTAAAGTTAGACTTCTAGGTCCATATTTAGATACCTTGATAAGTGACCTGGTTTTCAAAAGTGCCGAGCACCCAGCAGATCCCACGGAAATCTTTTGAAAATCTGATTACTGTCATAGGCCTTGATTCTGCAAAGTCTTAATGCATATGGGTAACATTATGCACTGTGAGGAGTCCTGCAGTGGGATTACTAACAGTGTATAAAGTTAACCAAGCGCATAAACGTGTCTGAAAGTCTTTGAAGGATTGGGGCTTTATATGCCTAAATTTATTCTCGCTCTCTTTTTTTTTTTTTTTTTAATCTTAGCCCTTAGGGACATTGAGGGAGATCTTCACAGCCACAGATGGCATTTAGGCAATGAGAGTTGGGTGCCTAACTCCCATTTGTGCCTGTGAAAGATTCTAGGCAGAATGTTCGAAAGCACCCAAATCTGTTTGCAAAAGTTACAGATACATGTAGGAGCCTAAATCTGATAGAAAGTCAATAACAATCCTCATCCCGAGTTCTTATCCAGCCCTTCTCATCAGAAGAGCTTCAGGTGCTTTGCAAAGGAGGTCAGTATCAGTGTCCCCATTTCACAGGTGGAGAAACTGATGCATGGAAAGGGGATGTGATTTGGCAAAAGTCACCCAACAGGCTAGTGACAGAGTTAGGAATAGAACCCAGGTCTCCTGACTCCGACTTCAGTATGCCAGCCACGAGGCAACACTGTTCAGGCTTGTAAAGGCTACATTACACACAGAGAGGTGTCAAGTGGATTTTTAAATGTACTCGTGTGCCTAACTCCTGCTTGTGGGGAGCCCCATGTCGTCAATAAATAAATAATCCCCAGCTTTTATATACTACTTTTCATCAGTAGATCTCAGTTGTCTCTGGGATTCTCCCCGCAGTGCTTTACAAAGGAGGTCAATATCCTTAGTCCCATTTTACAGATGGGAACATCGACACAGAGAGAGGAGAGACTTTCCCAAGGATATGGAGCAGGCTGTACATGGGTGCAAGGGTCCGCTTGCAGGATCTGGTCCTGAATGCAGGATTCTGCATTAATGTAACATCTGGATTTCGATTATTACCCCTTCTGTTTTCACTTGATCAGAACTTTCCAAAAAAAATTGTCTTTGGAGTTGAAACTTTCTTGGCTTAGGGTCAGCCCAGAGTTGATTTTTTTTTTTAAAAAGGCAAATCTGAAGAAAATCTTTTCAGCTGGTTTTGGGTTATGGGAGAGTGGAGGAAAATATTTTTTCGTCTTAAAAATATGAAAGAAACATAAAAATATTATGAAATTTTTCATCTTGAAAAAAGAAAGGGAGTCTTCTTTCCCTTACACTGTTCTTTAAACCTGTGTGAGGCCAGGTTTACACTAGGAAATTAGGTCGGTATAATTACGTCACTCAGGGGTGTGAAAAATCCACACCCTTGAGTGATGCTGTTAAACCGATCTAACCCTTAGTGTAGGCAGTGCGAGGTCAATGAGAGAATTCTCCTGTCAACCTACTTACCGTCTCTCGGGGAAGTGGAGCACCTACATTGACAGGGAAACCATTCCGTTGGTGTAGGTAGTGTCTTCACGGGAGCAACTGTAGAAAAGCCCTAACTCCATCGACTTTAGTGGAGTTACTCCTGATTCAGAGAAGAATCAGGACCTAAGGTCCAGATTCGCAAAGGCATTTAGGTGCCTAAATCCCACTGGAAGTTTGGCACCTAAATACATTTGAGGATCAGGGCCTAGGCCTTTTTTGCTCACCAGTTGAACATGACTTGAATGATGGAATATGCAGGGCCAGTTTATCCAGAGCATATTACAAGATGCACCTGGCCAATCATTTTCTGTAACATGTATGGATTCCCTCCTGACCCTAGCTGTTAATCAATTTATGTCCTGAAGCATGAGGATTGATCACCTGGTCGTTTTAACTCTATTTTTTTTATGGCGCCCAAGTCTCAGCTGGTGTCAGGGATCTGCTCCCTGCAGTTTATTACCCAGCCTTGGTGAAAACTCTCCCCAGCCGAGCGGTGACCCCTTTCTTCACCAGCCAAGTTCACTTCAACGAGGGGGTAAACGCTAATATCTGTTCAAGTCAACAAGCTGTTACCTTCACCTCCTGGTTGGGAAGATTCATCCTAACACCAGGCAGGCCAGTCCCACTGCAGCGGGTGTCAGGGTGCTTTATTAAAGGCCTGAACTCAATACAGACCCGACGTAAAAGGGTGCAACTCGGCTGAAGTCCCTGCCTATTCCTCTTCTCCAGCTAGTGCTCCAGCTCTGCTCCATGGGTGGCAGTGTAATGGGCCCTCTGGCTGCTACCACCATTGAAAGCACTTTGACGATTAGATCTGCTTTGTGGAGAGGGTGAAGAAGCCTGTAGTTACCAGGAAAGGGATCTTCTAGCACTGTGATGGAGTCTATGCACGCTGCTTAGCAGACAGCAGGGAGGAGGTTAACTCTTTCACTCGCTTTTTCTTGCCAAAGGAGAGCTGCAGGGAGCCACTCCCCCAGGAAAACCCCTTGGCACTCAGGGATTATTGGGGATCCAGTGGGGCAGGGCTAACCCCAGTTGTAGAGAATGGTCATCCTTCTGGACACTACAAGATGGATGTGTTTGGAGGACTCTGGGATCAGCCCACACTAGGGGTACGTCTACACCACAGATTCCAGTGTAACTGTAGTGCAGGTAGGCACATCCGTGCCAGCTTGAATTTAGCCAGCGCAGCTACAACTAGTGACGAAGACATGGTGGCATGGACCCTGGGACGGACTAGCACAACTCACGTACATACCCAGAGTCCCCAGTGGGCCGTACAGAGGTGGCTAGAGCCCTTACGGAACCCCGCTGCCTTGTCGTCACTGCTATTCCTATCCGCGTACACTGAATTAAAACTAGTATAGTTATGCCTCCCTACGCTGCAAGCCCAGCTTAATTTGCAGTGTAGACGTGTCAGGCGTTAGTTCCTTGTCGGGCTGCTTCATGAACCTATCTGAGCAGATGAGCTGTGCAAAGCCACTCCTTTGTTGATTTGGTTGAGAGACCTGGGCAAAAGGAAGCCCCTTTCCAAACTTTTTGGGGTTGGTAACTCCCTTAGCTGTCTGTGAGCATTGTCCTGGGTCTGTAAAGCCTGAGGCATTTAGGGTGAAGGGGGTGCTCAAAAAAACCATATAGACAGATAGATTAGGGCTGTTGATTGATTGCAGTTAAATCACACCATTAACTCAAAAACAATTAATCGTGAGTAATCACACTTTTAATCGCATTGTTAAACAATAATGGAATACCAATTGAAATTTATTAAATGTTTGTGGATGTTTTTCTACATATTCAAATATGTTGATTTAAATTACAACACCGAATACAAAGTATACAGTGCTCACTTCATATTATTTTTTATTACAAATATCTCCACTGTAAAAATGATAAACAAAAGAAATAGCATTTTTCAGTTCACCGTATACATGTGCTGAAGTGCAATCTCTTTATCCTGAAAGTGCAACTTACAAATGTAGATTTTTGATTGTTTGTTACATAACTGCGCTCAAAACAAAACAATGTAAAATTTTACAGCCTACAAGTCCACTCAGTCCTACTTCTTGTTCAGCTAATTGCTCAGACAAACAAGTTTGTTTACATTTATGGGAGATAATGCTGCCTGCTTCTTATTTACAATGTCACCTGAAAGTGAGAACAGGCATTCACATGGCACTTTGTAGCCAGCATTGCAAGATATTTACATGACAGATATGCTAAACATTCGTATGCCCCTTCATGCTTCGGCCAACATTCCAGAGGACATGCTTCCACGCTGATGATGCTTGTTAAGAAAAAATGTGTTAATTAAATTTGTGACTAAACTCTTTGGTGGAGAACTGCATGTCTCCTGCTCTGTTTTACCAACATTCTGACATATATATCATGTTATAGCACTCTCGGATGATGACCCATCACACGTTGTTCATTTTAAGAACACTTTCACTGCAGATCTGACAAAACACAAAGAAGGTACCAGTGTGAGATTTCTAAAGAAGCTACAGCAGTCAACCCAAAGTTTAAGAATCTGAAGTGCCTTCCAAAATCTGAGAGGGAGGAGGTGTGGAACATGCTTTCAGAAGAGATAAAAGAACAACACTCTGATGCAGAAGCTACAGAACCTAAACCACAAAAAAAGAAAACCAACCTTCTGCTAGTGGCATCTGACTTAGATAATGAAAATGAACATGCATCAGTCTGCACCGCTTTGGATTGTTATCGAGTAGAACCCACCATCAGCATGGATGCATGTCTTCTGGAATGGTGGTTAAAGCATGAAGGGTTAGATGAATCTTTAGTGCATCTGGCACATAAATATTGTGCGAAGCCTGCTACAACAGTGCCATGCAAATGCCTGTTCTTACTTGCAGGTAACATTGTAAACAAGGAGCAGGCAGCATTATCTTCTGTAAATGTAAACAAACTTGTTTGAGCAATTGGCTGAACAAGAAATAGGACTGAGTGGACTTGTAGGCTCTAAAGTTTTACATTGTTTTATTTTTGGGTGCAGTTATTTATTTGTGCATAATTCTACATTTGTAATTTCAACTTTCATGATAAAGAGATTGCATGACAGTACTTGTATTAGATGAGTTGAAAAATACTATTTATTTTGGTTTTTTTACAATGCAAATATTTGTAATTAAAAATAATATAAAGTGAGCACTGTACACTTTGTATTCCGTGTTGTAATTGAAATCAATATATTTGAATATGTAGAAAATATCCCAAACTATTTAAATAAATGGTATTCTATTATCGTTTAGCAGTACAACTATTGCCTTATATTATGGAAACACAAAGGATTTTAAACCTCTCATTAACTCTTCACCATTTATCTTCCCTGTTTACATCAGACAGATTTTCAAAGGAGCTCAGCTCCCATTTACACAACAAAAGAAGTGGCCAGATTTTTCAAACGCGGGTCGGGTCCTGCTGAGTACTTGAGAAGCTGGCCTGAGAGCTTTTCGTGGATGGGAAACTGATGAAAGAGGGGGGAAGTCTCTAATTTTTTCATTTTCCGCCTCTTACGCATTAGCATCAGGCTGCAAAGTCTGGCTTGCAAACACCCTGGAAATATTTCGGTTCCCTTTAAGGCTTCTCCGCTTTGCCAATTTTGTTCTAGCTCTACAGTTGGGGTCTAAATCTAGTAGATTCCATTTAATGCTAATTGCTTCTGGACTCAGGGCAGGTCTACGCGTAAGCGCTGCATCAGCACAGCTGTTAAGTGAAGACATCCCTACACGACAGGAGTGCTTCTCCCGTTGGTGTAGTTAATCCACCTCCCTTAGCGGCGGTAGCTAGGTTGGCGGGAGAAGGTCTCCCATTGACATAGTCCTGTCTACATGGGGGGTTAGGTCGGTATAACTGTGAATTGCTCAGGGGGGTGGATTTTTCACATCCCTGAGCAACTTAGTTATACCGAGATAGGTCGCTCGTGCAGACCTGGCCTCAGTAAATGACCGAGGTACATTCCAGAGTGAGCTCTCCCCCAATAAAGTCTGTGGTGTTCGTTACTCCGGAAGTGGCAAATCCTGGAACTCAGCACGCAGCCTGAATAACTGGGTGTGACGAAGTGGGAATGTTCTTGATGTGTTATTTGAATGCTGAGCGGGGCGTATTAAGCTGGGAAGGTTGCAGGGGAGTTTTGCTGGGATTGTTTGCCTGCACTGGGGAAGGGAGGATACCTGAGCATGTAACATGAGAACCCAGGAGGGGGGTTGGAGGCCAGGTAACACCTCTGCACAGGAAACTGGACAAAGGACCCAAAGGCTGGGGGTGGAGCAGGGAGAGGCTGACAGCAGGAGGGAGCTTCAGTTTGGAGCTGGCTGGGAAATGGAGAGGGCCACCCTGACCAACAGGGCTGTGGCCTCCCCGGGGCCCCCAGATGGACCAAACTAAAGGGGGTCCTGTTGTCTGTATGGGCAAGACCTGTTTTGGACTTTGTTCCTGTTGTCAAAATAAAACTTTTGTTTTACTGGCTGGCTGAGAGTCAGGGTGAATCGCAGGGAACTGGGGGAGCAGGGCCTTATCTTCCCCCACACTCCGTGACACTGGGGTCACCATGGGGAGCCCCCCAAAGAATCCCCACCAACAGCCCGGGCTGTGGAGCCACTCTGTAGCTGCCTCTGCAGCTTGGGACAGCAAAGCCAAGGTAACTGATGTGCCACTGACAGGAATAGTCACTGATCCACTCCAGTGCACCACTCCTCCCCATCCTCTTTCCACCTGCTGCACAAGGAGACCCTGTGGAGCTGAGCTCTGTGGCACGCAGGGGTTATTATGTACCTTATGTACAGGTTCCAGGCAGCCTGGCTCTGTGCATGGTGGGAATGTGCTTCCAGGGAGAGGGGCCACGGGGATGGGATTTGCCTATAAAAGCCCCATTCTTCAGTCCTCATGCAAACAAAATTGCCCTTGACTTCAAAACTAGCGGCCTGAGTGTGCACCTAGGATCTTGGACGGGGGTGTGTGCAGGCGGCTGGTGCTGCTCTCCCATCAACGGAGGAATTCTTCCCTCGACCTTGGGCTGTCTTCATGGGGCGGGGGGAGGTCCGCTTCATCAGGGGTGTCGATTTTTCATGCCTCTGAGCACAGTAGCTGGGTCAAACTAACTTTTTAGCGTAGACCAGGCCTGCATCTACCTAGGAATTACACCTCCCAGCTGTAATGTAGACACAAGAGAATAAGCTCCCAAGCATGTGAAGGGAGTACATGTAACCACTGCTGCTGGGGAAGGAAGAAATTTCCAAGAGACTTTCGCACATTGACAACAGCTACAAATATTCACTGAAGACAAATAGACAATTTCCCTGACAGGCCAGTGTGTTAATTAGGCCAATGGTAGCCAACTTAAATTCTGGCAAAATCCAGGGTTTGTGCTAAAAACGCAAACAGTTACCGTAGCAACTGCAACAGCTGATAGCGCCTCATGTCACAGAGAGAGAGCACACCCCCAGACAGACTCAGTGGGGCAAAGCAATCCGTGGTGTAACGCCACCGACGCCACCAGAGTTACACTAGGAGTGAATTTGGCCCTTTCTCACCCATATGCGCTGCCAACCGCTGTCTGTGATCGTTTTTAAGTAAGCTGGGGGAGGCGGTGTGAGGAATTCAGCAGGAGATGCTGACTGGCAAGGCAGTTATGAAACAAAGTGACTTTGTTGTGCTCTAACTTTTATTATTGTAGCTAATTGAAGTTTGAGAAAAAGAGGAATACAGTTCTTATCCCATAATGCTGTTTATCCTGATTGAAAATAAATAAAAGAGAGGGAATATATCTATCCTCTAAAGAAGGAGAAAGCGAGAGTCGGGCCTCCTGGATTCTATCCTGTCACTAACTCACTGTGTGACCTTGGTCAAGTTACTTAATCGCTCCCTGCCTCAGTTTCCCCATCCATGAAATTGGGACAAGGTGACTTCCCTACTGCACAGGGGCTTGGGGAATCGTCATGAATCAACAGGACTGTTTTTCCTCTCACACCAGGTTGACACGGCTGTAACTCTGCTGCCTTCAATGCAGGGGCAGCTCCAGGCCCCAGCACGCCAAGCGCGTGCTTGGGGCAGCATGCCACGGGGGGTGCTCTGCCGGTCGCCGGAAGGGCGGCAGGCAGAGTGCCTTCGGCAGCTTGCCTGCGGGAGGTCCACCAGAGCCGCGGGACCGGCGACCGGCAGAGCGCCCCCCGCAGCATGCCGCCGTGCTTGGGGCGGCGAAATGTCTAGAGCTGCCCCTGCTTCAATGAAGTTACTTCTGACTTATATCCGTGTGAGA
This sequence comes from Mauremys mutica, assembly GCF_020497125.1. Lineage (NCBI taxonomy): Eukaryota > Metazoa > Chordata > Testudines > Geoemydidae > Mauremys > Mauremys mutica. Next base: position 8,690,421 of record NC_059095.1, read on the forward strand.
GAAGAATCTGAAGATGTTTTTGAAGCACTCTGAGCTGCTCATGGGGCAGAGTAAAGCATGAGGTGGGGCAGGGCAGATAGCTGATATTTAGGTCATGTCTACATGCCATAGTGTAGATGACGCTACCATCAGCTTAGCCATGTCTACACTTGGGGTTAGGTTGTCTTAATTTTTCACATCCCCGAGTACCTAACTTTTAAGTATAGACCAGGCCTTAGGGGTCATAAGGGTGTATTTTCTGAGTCATACTTTGATTTTTAGATGTATTTTCAACAGGAAACAAACCATCCAGAGTAAGAAGAACAGGAGTCCGTGTGGCACCTTAGAGACTAACAAATTTATTTGAGCATAAGCTTTCGTGGGCTACAAGCCCACTTCATTGGATGCATGCAGTGGAAAATACAGTAGGAAGATGTGAATATACACAGAGAACATGAAACAATGGGTGTTACCATACACACTCTAACGAGAGTGATCAGTTAAGGTGAGCTATTACCAGCAGGAGATCTACTGCATCTGATGAAGTGGGCTGTAGCCCACAAAAGCTTATGCCCAAATAAATTTGTTAGTATCTAAGGTGGCACAAGGACTCCTGTTCTTTTTGCGGATACACACTAACACGGCTGCTACTCTAAAACCATTCAGAGTAAGCTAATTGCAGAATGGTTAAATACTGAGCAAGGTGCAACTTCTGAAAGGGTCTGGATGACGAGTGAATTTCTCACCTGGAGGGTGTGAATCCCCAGACCATCCTCTGATACAACTGGGCTTGCAAAAAAATTACCATCCAGCCTGAGCCAAGCAGGTGGCCTCAACTCAGTGCCAGACTATATTGCCCCACCCTCAAAGCACTCCACTCCCCTGTGCACTTTGGGATCCTGATTTGATCCATCCAACTTCATTGGCCTTGCTCCAACCCTCTCTCAGCTCCTCCTTTCATCTAGCAACAACCTCCTCTCTGTGCCTTCATGCCATTTCACCGCTGTTGTGAGAGCCTTCCCCTCTGCAGCTCCTGCCACCTGTCCCTCTTCCAATGGTGAATGTGCTTTAAGGGGAGCCTGCCTTTTTAAGGTTTCTGCAGTTAGTCTCAGTCTGTGAAGGGAACAGAGCCAGGACCCCACCCTGCCAGGAAACAGGATGAGTTTGCATTCTTCGGGGCCCAGTGCAAGATGCATTTGTTTGCACAATCTTCTCATCCATGCTAGTAAGGAATAGATAGGCCAGCACTGGCTCTTCTGGAGAAAAAGCCAGAGCACTTAAGGGAGCTGGCTAAAACCATGGAGATCGTTAGATGCTATGTTTCATTTTATTGGTTGCTTAGATACCCTAGTGATGAGCCCGCTGAAAGTGCCTAACTAGACAGATATGGGCCACCCATTCCTCCACCTGCAATGAGCTGACCATTCTGCCAAAGCGGGAGGAGGTCTGCAGCATGTATTTCAAGGAGACATTTTAAAAGCCTCCCTCGCTGCCGGGCGCGGGCCGAAATCTCCCCCCTCGAAGATCTTTGCACAGGTGACGCCTGCGAGAATCGAAGCGCATGACAGAGCCATATACACAGGCCCCCCAAGAGCCAGGTTTCAGTGGAGGCTCTAAAAATAATTCTCTTTAGCACATGATTTATGCAGCGCTGCAGAGCAGCCCTGATCTCCCCTCCTGGCATGCCAGCAAACACATGAGCCAGCTAAAGCAGCACCTCTGGGAGTGCTTGGCTTGCAGTGGAACCTCCTTTCCTGTAGGTGTAGCTGCTGCCCCTCCTCTTGCAGGCATTACATGCGCAGCACAGGCTCCCTGCAGAGGTTTTTATTTCCCTTCCCTGACCCCTCCTTCAATATTTAATGCAGGCCTCTGAGGCCTTCCCACCTGCCCCCACCCCTGGGTATTTTGGTTATAAGCACAGAAATGATTGAGCTAATGCAGCAGCAAAGAGACAAAAAAACAAAATACAGAGGCCAAAAAAATCCAGGGAGGTTAATATCAGAAAGGAACACAAAGTGCTGAATGATTCCAGCTTCTGTTGAATTGTAAGCATCTGGCAGCAGCTGCATTTGAAAGCTCTGACAGCAGCCCTATAGGGGGCAATAGTTTCAAGGAGAATAAGGGTTCTAAGATTCAGCCTGCAAATTAAAAGCAACCCCCAGCAATCGGCAGTGCTATATTCTCACAAACTCTTTAGATGTATATTTAGGGTGATAAAAGCTTTTCCTTTGATTTACAGCAAAGGAATGGACCAAGCTGGGGCCCAATCCGGAAAACCTTCACTCACACAGCCGTTTCCTTAGGCTTCAATGGGACAACACACGCAGGATTACTTGCTTGCCTAGGGAATTGCAAGATCAGGTCTCGGTTTCCAGCTGACCAAACGTTAACACAGTGAGCTAAAGGTTAGTGCTTCAAGAAGCGGTGGCGCTTTTTAAAAAACACCCTTATTTGCATCTTGCTTCTAAGAACAAGACTAGAGAGCCTGCAATGAGCAAAGCCCAGGTGCAAGCCTGTGCTTCTGCAGAGACCCTGTGACTTAACCAGGGCTCCGCATGGAGTCTGCCCATGCAGAGCTCATTGCAGGATCAGGGCCAAAGTAAGAAATAATGTATACAGGCTATAGTCTAGGGTGTTTTTGCACCCCCAAGTGAGAAAGTTGCAGCGCTGTTAATTGCCAGTGTAGACAAGCCCCAGTCATAACTTGTTTTCACCAAAGAATACTGGGAATTCCCTTAGAACCCAATTCTCCTTCCAGTTTTAATAAATGGCAAAATTTCCCTTTGACTTTAATGAGAGCTGTATCTGACCCTTGGTTATAATTTATTATACAAGAATCTGAACAAAAATTAACTGAGGTATAAGAAGCCAAACTACTACAGTCCTATCTAATCATCATGGTGAAGTGAGTCATATAGAGATAACATCATCGGTAATTAATTTTTGTGCTTAGAGGATTATATTCATATGCTTAATTCCATTTAATCACGGTGTGTCAAACAGAACCAACATCCAGGACTAGCTTGTATTCTTGATAAATGTTTTAAGCAGAATGCACTTTCATTCACTATGTAGTGGTTTTACTAACATATTTTACATAGACTCATAGACTTTAAGGTCAGAAGGGACCATTATGATCATCTAGTCTGACCTCCTGCACAATGCAGGCCACAGAATCTTACTCATCCACTTCTATAACAAACCCCTATGTATCCTATGAAATCTGGCCCCAGTCCTGAAAAGGGATTTGAGTGGACAGATCCTCGTGCCTTGCTGGAATCCCTCTGATTTCAACAGAACACCAGGCAGGGCCCTTTGAGGGATCATATATCTGTGACCCATAACTAGAGGGTCGGCTGCGGGGGATTTGTATTCCAGCCCTGCACCTTAGCCCTAGGTTGTGAGTGTGACTCAGATCAGAACTCCCCATACCACCCTACACTAAAAATGAAGTTGATTTCGCCCACAGAGGAGGGCCCTTTATGGACAAGTATTAAGGGATTCCCAGTTCCCCCAAGGAGCTTGCAAATATGAAATGTGTTACTTATGTATATGCCTCAAACCCGCAATATCTAATACCATCCTTCGTATGTCTTACCCACGTTTTAGTCTTCCTTGACTTTACTTTTAAAAGTGGAGAGCTGGTTATTCCCTGTTGTGTTGCTTTGAATCATACATGGAATTCTATAACTGGTGTTAAAGGTTAAACAGCCCAAGTCTCCGCCTGTCTAGCGTTTAGAGCAGCCCCAGGGCTCTGCCCTGTAGGAGATTTGAGCAGACTGGCGTCTGGGGCTCCCCCTATGCACAGCCACGTGGTTGCAGCATGTCCCTTGTTAGTTAAAGGCCCTTCGGACCATAGAGATCCCTTAAGGGCACGGGGGAAATAGAGCGGCTCTGGCGCATGCGCCTTGAGCAGCCCGCTGCCCCCGCCTCCACGCCGGCTCCGGCCTATAAGAGGGCTGGTCGTTGACGTCAGCTTTCTCTTCCGCCCGCTCTGTCCCCGCCAGCGAGACAGGGCCGCAGCCGCCGCCATTACCGGTCCCCTCCTTTCCTCCGCTCCCGGAGAATCCGCCGCCATCCGCAGCCATGGTGAGCCATCCGCGCCCCGGGGGCGGCTGGGGGGACGCGGGGGGCCCGGACCCGGGCGGGCCGCTGGGTATGGCCGCCCCCTGGCCGGTATCGATCGACGGGGCGGCCTGGGAAGTGGGGGGTGGGGCGGCGGCGGCCTGGGAAGGGGGGGGCGGGGCGGCTGGACCCCTAAATACTCCTCCCCCCTCCCATACCTGGGACTGCGGGGCCCTGGAGCCGGGTAGGGGGAGGAGGGGGTCCGTCCCTTTCCTGGGTGTGGCTTGTGCCGGCCAGGGCAGTGCCCCCTAATGGGAAGTGGGGAATGGAGGGTTAACGGGGGGTGGGGTGGGGTGCCCCTTCTCTAGGGTAGATCTGGCCCGTGTTGGAGCGGGCTGTGCTGCCCCCGTTAAAGGAAGCCCCGTCCCCGGGGGAACTGGGTGCGCCTCTCGCAGTGGGGCGGTTGCCCAGTGGGGTCTGCTAGCCCCCCCTTTTTTGGGGGGGTGATCTGTGCCCTGGCACAGCGAACACAGACCTTCCCCCTCTTCTGCCAGGTGTGGATGCGCCATTGGGGCGGGGGGCGGAGGCTCTGGGGCCTGCTAGCTCTCCCCGGCCTCCTTGCTGAGCACTGGGGGTAGGCGTGAGCGTGCCCTTGTACGCCCAGTGGCTGTGCAGGTTGCTCAGTGATGCTGATCGGCCTCCTCCCCACAGAGACAGGAGGGCGGGGCGGGCCCCCCCAGCCCCACTCTCCCGGCGAGGGGTTGGTTTGGTGGCGCCCCGAAGCTGCGGTGCGGCTAGGAGTGATGTGGCGGGGTGGGGGAAGGCAAGTGCCAGGATGATGTTTCTGGTCTCTCCTCTCTGGTCAAAGGGAGGTACTGCAGCCCGGGGGGGGGGGGGGGAATATTTCCTGCAATGAGGCAGTAGCGCTCTTATGTAACTCTGCAGTCTGGAGTAAAATCCGAGCTCGGGTGCTTGGGTTGTGAAAGAGTGAGCTGGTGCGGAAGGTGTCCTGAGTGGGCTTCTTTTGTGACCTAGTGGGATAGCTGTGTGTGGTCAGGGTAGGAGCCCAGGTGTGAAATGTGAGTGATGGTGATCTTAAGACGGGGTTACAGGGGAATTTATTGACTGTCAGAGCCTATTAGGCTGTGGAAGAGTTGCCCCAAGGCAATTGTAAAAGCCACTGGTTGGGGCATTCAGCTAGATGGGAATGCACTGGGAAACGCTGCTCCCTGTAATGTCTGCCGCAATAAACAGAGTGACTAAGCTTGGCATTGCTATGTTTGGATTCCTGGAAGAACTTGCCCCTGATCATATAACCTTCTCTTCAAGGTGAACTTCACAGTAGACCAGATTCGGGCCATTATGGACAAAAAGGCCAATATCCGAAACATGTCTGTGATTGCCCATGTGGACCATGGCAAATCCACCTTGACTGACTCCCTAGTATGCAAAGCTGGTATCATTGCTTCTGCCCGTGCTGGTGAGACCCGGTTCACTGACACGAGAAAAGATGAGCAGGAAAGGTGCATCACTATCAAGTCAACGTAAGTTCCTTCGCTTCAAGCATCCTGGTGTTCAGTTGCTTCTCTTCCTTGAGTCATGGTCTGATCACAGGACTGGGACCTAGGAACTCCTCCTGGGTTCTAGTTTAGTTTCTGATACTAAGCTGGGGGAAGAAGAAACTACATAATAAAGTGCTTTGGTTGCCACCAGAGGCTTACTTCCCTGCAACCTAGGGCAATGTAGTACGTCTCAAACTGGGGGTTGGGACCCCTCAGGGGATCATGAGGTTGTTACATGAGGGGGTCACGAGCTGTCAGCCTCCACCCCAAGCCCTGCTTTGCCTCCAGCATTTATAATAGTTATATAAGTGGTTTTTTGTTTATTAGAGGGGTCACACTCAGAGGCTTGCTATAAGAAAGGGGTCACCAGTACAAAAGTTTGAGAATCACTGGTAGGAGTACTAAATACTGGCTTGTACATGGTGCATCAATTACTGTCTCTAGGTAGTCAAAACTGTAAACAATCTTTCGTGCAATCATAAATTAAAATGTTCCCTGTTAGTATCTACTTATGTTAACTGATGTGGAATCCCTGGAGCTGGTTTGTTTAATGCATTTCTTTAGCCAGCAACTTTCTGGTCTCTTTTATCAGGAGTATGCCAAGCTACCTGAGCTAAATGTCCTATAAATGCATTGCCAAAAATAGAATGCATTAAAGAAGAGTATTATCACGTAGCACTACTTTTGTGTATCTTTATTTTTCAGAGCTATCTCTCTCTTCTACGAGCTGTCTGAAAATGACTTGGCCTTCATCAAACAGAGCAAGGATGGTTCTGGTTTCCTGATCAACTTGATTGACTCACCTGGACACGTAGATTTCTCTTCTGAAGTCACAGCGGCTCTCCGTGTCACTGATGGTGCCCTGGTTGTCGTAGACTGTGTCTCTGGTGAGAACCTGTAGCACGTTTAAATGCATGTTGTATAGAAATAGCATGCTTGTCCTGCAGCAGTAATCACCAAGATTCTGCCTCCTCCAGGTGTGTGTGTACAGACGGAAACTGTGCTGCGACAGGCCATTGCTGAGAGGATCAAGCCTGTCCTGATGATGAACAAGATGGACAGAGCACTGCTGGAGCTGCAGTTGGAGCCAGAAGAGCTGTACCAGACCTTCCAGCGTATTGTGGAGAATGTCAATGTCATCATTTCTACCTATGGGGAAGGAGAGAGTGGCCCCATGGGAAACATCATGGTAAGGAGAGGAATCAAGGGAATGTATTCCAAGTGAACACCTGTCCAGAGCTTGCCCTCGGGTGTTTTGAGACATCCTTCCCCTTTGAAGCAAGGAGCAGTTGTCTGAGATTCCTCTGGAGGTTACTTCCATCGTAAATTGACATTGGGGACCCAGAAGAATGTTTACTATAACACAGTATGGGTAGTTGGCTTGAAATACAATTGACTTATAGTCATGCCTCAGTTTGGATGCACTGAATTACAGGTTTAATCATATTGCGATCTGACCTACTTGGTGTCAAACCACAGTTGGTGGGGGTGGGGGGGAAGAATGTCAATACAAACTTCACCTCAACACTAATCTTCTGATCTCTTTCAGATTGATCCTGTGCTAGGTACAGTTGGCTTTGGTTCTGGCCTGCATGGCTGGGCTTTCACCCTGAAACAGTTTGCTGAGATGTATGTTGCAAAGTTTGCTGCAAAGGGTGATGGGCAACTGGGTGCTGCTGAGCGTGCCAAGAAGGTAGAGGACATGATGAAGAAGCTGTGGGGAGACAGGTAAGTGACCTGAGCTCATGGGTTTATCGTGCTGCTGGTTTCCGAGCTTGGGCTTACCCTATCTAGTATTACCTGAGCTACACCTTGAAGCAGCTAGCTGAAACAGTGACCCCATAACTAGAGATGGCAGAGCACAGAGGTGGTCTGTAAACTCAGACCAGGCAGTGGTGGGGAATACCTGTATAACAGCTCCAGGACAGGGGAATACTTGCGCTCTCCTGAGCTGGGAGCAAGGAAGCAACAGTATGGTAGCACCCAAAGGAAGGAATCCTAATTACGGTGGGTGGCTTATTGTGCTGACTGCTTGCAAATCCTTCATGGGAGGGACTTTAAATCTAGATTTAATCAGACAAATATTAGGGGATGGGATCAGGAATACACCATACAGGCAGATCTCTCTCAGTTTTGCTTTTGAAGCAAGTGACTGAAAGTGCATCAAATCTCAGGAAATAGAGGTAAACTCATCTCAAAACAGTCTTTGACTTGATAACCCTTCCCTCCATCTTGAAAGGCCAACAGAATAAGCAGTGCTAATTAAACAAGATGGCAAAACCACAATCCCCTCTGATTGGATTTTTCTAGATATTTTGATCCTGCTTCTGGCAAGTTCAGCAAATCTGCTACCAGCCCTGATGGAAAGAAACTGCCCAGGACTTTCTGCCAGCTGATCCTAGACCCCATCTTCAAGGTAACTACCATGGTACTAAGTCTCCTCTTAACTGGCCGTGGTCTGTGCCTCCTTTGTGTGTGCATGATGATGGAAAAATTTCTTCACTTTGACCTGACTTGACTGTTTGAAGAAATTTAAATATCTGACCCACACACAGAGCTGAGCTGTGCACTAAGGGCTGGGAGAGTTACTGCTCTCTAGACAAGAAGCTGTTTATAAACCATGTATCTGATCAGCTGACCTACTAATTGGCCGATACAAGGGTTGCTGTTAATAAGGCAGTTAAACTGCCTTTTACTGGCTGACCCTGGAGAAGGAGCATGAGCTGCTTTCTCTGTGAACTGGGTTGCTTGATGCTTTCTCCCCTAACTTTGAACTCTTGCGCTAGGTCTTTGATGCAATCATGAACTTCAAGAAAGAGGAGACTGCTAAACTGATCGAGAAACTGGACATCAAACTTGACAGTGAGGATAAAGACAAGGAGGGCAAACCCCTACTGAAGGTAAGAACTGCCGGGCATTGCAGTGGGATGCTGAGCTAGTCTTTCAACACTGGGCTGTCGGTAGATAACTGAAGTCTTCATAACTTGGATGAGAAACTTAAAGGGGGGAGGCAGTAGTATGAGCAAAGATGGGTTTGCCTGAGCCTCATGCCTCCAATCTGCTTTTTCAGGCTGTGATGAGGCGCTGGCTGCCTGCCGGAGAAGCTCTGCTGCAGATGATCACCATCCACCTGCCTTCCCCTGTCACAGCTCAGAAATACCGCTGTGAGCTGCTGTACGAGGGCCCCCCTGACGACGAAGCTGCCATGGGTATGACGCACTTGTAGTGTGCAGGAGCATAACTGCATTAAGGCTCTAAAAGGCCCAGAGCTGTTTGTTTGCTTTTCAACAAGTATACAGCTGGGCTGCAGTCGTAATTCCTGCACCTGCAGCCTTTCTGGTGTGGATCAGACCAGCTTATTAGTGAGCAGCTTTCCTGTGTATAGCTGGGCTAGCCAAGTACCTGGATAGTAGCCAGAGTATATACTAAAGGCTCAGTCTATGTTGATTACAATGATCTCTTGGCACATGGCTTTTCCTTGCCAGTTGGGCTAGCCAGCTACTTGGATGGTAGCCAGCAGGCAGGTGTCACAACTGCTGCATTCCATCTGAGTGATTACCTTGCTCCAAAGCAGAGAGCACTAGTAGTGGAAGAAAGGACCACAGGTCAGCACTGATCACGTCTTCTCTCCCAGGTATTAAGAACTGTGACCCCAAAGGGCCCCTGATGATGTACATCTCTAAAATGGTGCCAACCTCAGACAAAGGTCGTTTCTATGCTTTTGGACGTGTCTTCTCTGGTCTCGTCTCTACTGGCTTGAAAGTCAGAATCATGGGACCAAATTACACTCCTGGCAAGAAGGAAGATCTGTACCTGAAACCAATCCAAAGGTCAGTAAAGGCAGGGATTGATCCCATGTTGAGATTAGATTTAATGCCTCATTTTCCCCCACCCCCTTGATGCAGGTTCCATATTTACATCTACATTCCCAGCCCTTGGCGTGACCGTTTAGTAGTGTCCTGATGTTTGTCTGTCTTCAGTGGCCCTTTTCTGCCCCTCACTGGTCTACTCAGTCAAGAGACAAGGCATCTAGCTTTCCTGTGCAAACCTGTCACTTGTAGGCTGGTATCCTTTCTAAGGAACCATCCAGATTGACTAGAGTTTTTCTTCACCCAGGACCATTCTTATGATGGGCCGTTACGTTGAACCCATTGAGGACGTGCCTTGTGGTAACATCGTTGGGCTGGTCGGTGTTGACCAGTACCTAGTCAAGACCGGCACCATCACCACCTTTGAGCATGCTCACAACATGAGAGTGATGAAGTTCAGCGTCAGCCCCGTGGTGCGTGTGGCTGTTGAAGCAAAGAACCCAGCTGACCTGCCCAAGCTAGTAGAAGGACTGAAGCGTTTGGCCAAGTCTGACCCTATGGTGCAGGTAAGGGTCCTCTGAGGGAAACTCTTCAATAGCAGTTCCTTGGCGATCTAGGAGATTTGTTGGAGTATTGTCCACAAACTACACATGTAATGATGCAGCCCAGTACCATAGAGGAACAATGTTTGCTCATCTCCCCAAGCCACAACATTTGAGTAGAAGAGATTTGAGGGAATACTGGCAGAGAGCTTCCAAAACTCATCCATGTGAAGGCCTTCACTTGGATGAAACCTGCAGCATGCCATGGAAGCATGGGACAGGGATAAGATTTTTATTTTTTGGGGTCAAGGTCCAGACTCTAGAGCGGGGGTGGGCAAACTTTTTTTGGCCTGAGGCCCACATCTGGAAATAGAAATTATATGGCAGGCCATGAATGCTCATAAAACTGGGGTTGGAGTGCAGGGTGGGGTGAGGGCTGGGGATGAGGCGTTTGGGGTGCAGAAGGGTGCTTTGGCCTGGGACCCAAGGGGTTGGGAGGGGGGATCAGGGCTGCGGCAGGGGGTTGGGGCACAGGGGTGCAGGCTCTGGGCGGTGCTTACCGGAAGTGGCTCTCAGAAGCAGCAGTATGTCCCTTCTCCAGCTCCTGCACAGCCAGGCAGCTCTACATGCTCCGCTGTCCACAGGCACCGCCCCTACAGCTCCCATTGGCTGGGAGCTGCAGGGGCAGCATGCAGAGCAGAGCCCCCGGCTTCCCCATACGTACAAGCTGGAGGGTGGTCATGCTGCTGCTTCTGGGAGCTGTGTGGATCAACCCTGCTCTCTGGTCGGAGTGCCAGAGCAGGGACAGCCCCAGACCCTGCTCCCCAGTGGGAGCTCGAGGGCTGGATCTGGCCTGTGGGCTGTAGCTTGCCTACCCCTGCTCTAGAGAATAAATTGACACTTTTGAATGTCCTGCAAATGGGTTTTAATCAATTGGGTTTGGCCCATGGTCTGCATATTGACTGACTACCCCTGGGTTGGGATCAACTGCATCTCTGGCTGGGGTGAAATGATCTCCCTGAATGCTCCACCACATGAAGGTCAGTCTGGGGACCATTGGCAGGATCCTGGATAATCTTCAGTCTTGACTAAGCTCCAGAGTAGCAACCCAAGATCCTCAACAGCATGATTTAGTTAACACATCACTATCCGCTGTACACCTATTGAGGGGACATTTGCGCATTGAAAGGCTGCTGGAACAAAGCATGTGGCATGCATAACTATTTTTTTGCCACCTGAGGCTACATACAGCTTCCATCAAAGTTCTTAACAGAATGTGGAAAACACCTTAAGGGTCTCCTGTAACTTAACCATTGCAATGGATGTCATGGTGATTCCTCTTCCGGTCAGAAAAGGAAGGGACTGGGAAGCACAGCATCTCTGCTTCTCCTGTTCAGAGGCAGAAAACTATCACCCTGGCAAATATCTTCAGTGACAAGACTTACTAACCTTGCTGGGCCACCACCAAGTTTTTTTTCCTCCCCCCCCACCCCCCCTGTAAATCATTGATAGTGTAAAGATCCAACGTCTCAAGTGACTTTTTTAACAATATAGACCAGCACACACAGGTGCTTTAATGGAGTCCTAGTAAGGAGTCTCCTCCTCCCTACCCCCACTGCATGACTGGTCTCTGTTTCAGTGCATCATTGAAGAGTCTGGAGAACACATCATTGCTGGTGCAGGAGAGCTGCATTTGGAGATCTGCCTGAAGGATCTGGAAGAGGACCATGCATGCATTCCAATTAAGGTAAATCTGCCACATCTTCCCTCTTGGTCTAAGCCTAGAAGAACTCAACTGAAAGCTGAGTGGATGAAATGGCTGCAGATCTAGTCAGTCTGAACTCCTGGATTACTGGGAGCAAGTACAACTGCTGAAGCTGTTTTCATGATGGGGAAATGCAGTAGCTCTGTAGGTACCAAATCCATGAGGCTGCAGCAGGGTGTGGAATACCCTGTCTCCACAACAGAGGTGCTGTGGCTAGTGGACTGACCATAGGGCTGAGTCAGGTGTTTCTAACCCAGCTGAGCTACTGACTTCTCCTAATTCTGCTTTCCTTAAGTATATACTAATCTATAAAATGGAGACGGATGCCTAAAATGAGTGAGTCTCCTACAAAAAGGGTGGCTGACGTCTAGTGCAGGAACACTTCAGAGTAGTAACAGTTGTCTTGTGTTTCTGGTATATTAATAATGCTGACTGGATGTCCTGCTAAATTTTTCTATGCTGGATACAATCTTGCACTTCAAAGGCCTTTCATATGGCTTGTGGGTGTAGAGTAGGCTTCACAGCTCAGTTAAGTGACTGACTATTGCTTTACTCTTTCCAAATCCTCTGGAACTAACTGGTGACTGTTTGTCTGCAGAAATCTGACCCTGTCGTGTCTTACCGCGAGACGGTCAGTGAGGAATCCGATGTGCTGTGCCTTTCCAAGTCCCCCAACAAGCACAACAGGCTGTACATGAAGGCCCGACCCTTCCCAGATGGATTGGCTGAGGATATCGACAAAGGCGACGTCTCTTCCCGTCAGGAGCTGAAGCAGCGTGCACGCTACCTAGCTGAGAAGTATGAGTGGGATGTCACTGAAGCCCGTAAAATCTGGTGCTTTGGTCCAGATGGCACTGGCCCCAACATCCTGACTGATATCACCAAGGGAGTGCAGTATCTGAATGAAATCAAGGACAGTGTTGTGGCTGGCTTCCAGTGGGCTACTAAGGAGGTAGGTGCAGTAAACTGCTATTGATCAAAAACAGGAATTTGTTGCTTTTGCCTCTTCTCCCCTCTCTCCACCCAGGTACTACATGGCTCACTAGTATGGCAGTACAACATACTGCAGTCCTCCCCTGGGTAGCTAACATTGACTGGCTGGCATATCTTGATGCAGCTGCTAAAATTGCCTTTAATTTCATCCCATAAAATAGGGGAGACTTTCTCCGTTTATTAAGGATTCTGATATGCTAGGACCACAGTAACTCTTGGCAGTACTTTCCCTTGGCATCTGGAGATGAATGGATGTTTGGCCTGTGTGAGACACTGACTCTGAGCCAGCAGTGGCATCTGTTTCTAGCGCGTTGCTGTTAATAGCACCTGGCATGCCCCTGCTAGAGAACTGTTTGCAAAGCTCTGCAGGACATGGCTGGCACTGTCCTGCATTTGGGATCTGTCCCAACAAAGTGGTACCTAGTGAGTGGCCTGGGGAATCTCAGCTGGCCGCTGATATCTGGGCTATGTTCTCTTTCAGGGAGCTCTGTGTGAGGAGAACATGCGCGGAGTCCGCTTTGATGTGCACGACGTGACCCTGCACGCTGATGCCATTCACCGTGGTGGTGGGCAGATCATCCCTACTGCCAGGAGGTGCCTGTATGCCTGTGTGCTCACTGCTCAGCCAAGACTTATGGAGCCCATCTATCTTGTAGAGATCCAGGTACTTGCACTTTGCTTAGATTCAGATCTAACGTTTGCAGCTCTTTGAGACACAAACAATCCTACAATTAAAGGACTGACATTTTAAGCTTTAAGATGAAAGCAATGCCTGTAATACAAACTTTCTGTGTCCCAGTGTCCAGAACAAGTAGTTGGTGGGATCTATGGTGTCCTGAACAGGAAGCGTGGCCATGTCTTTGAGGAGTCCCAGGTGGCAGGCACTCCCATGTTCGTTGTTAAGGCCTACCTGCCTGTCAACGAGTCTTTTGGTAAGTGACCTTGTTCTTGGTCATCTGATTCCTTCTATAAGCCTAGGGACTTCTGCTAGAGTGCCACATAGCATGCCTCTAAAATGTTAATTGGGGGGAGGACCCATCTCTGCTTCCTTCACGGGGTCATGGTGCATGGGCCTAGTAGTTAGTCTTCCCTTCACCACCACCTCCCTTTTTTGAGCCTAAACACTATCTCCTCCCTCAAGTGAATGGAACACAACAGTGGCTTCTTGGGGCTTAAATACCATGTGCTCTAATTTCTCTTGGAAAGTACTTGGTTTGCTCTTGGTGACTCTGTTCCTATTTTGGTTTGATCTCAGAACCTCATAATCAAATGTGCTTCTCTTTAAGCTCTTATCCCAATGGACTTTTTTCCTCCATAGGTTTTACAGCTGACTTGAGATCCAACACCGGTGGCCAGGCCTTCCCCCAGTGTGTGTTCGACCACTGGCAGATCCTGCCTGGGGACCCCTTTGACAACACTAGCCGTCCTTGCCAAGTCGTTGCTGAGACCCGCAAACGCAAAGGGCTGAAGGAAGGCATCCCGGCACTAGACAACTTCCTGGACAAATTGTAAAAACTACCCCCCAACACCAGTTTAAAATCACTGTCGTTGGACTCTGAATAAACTAACTAGCATAACATCAAATGCAGCAGGCAACTGTAGACTGCAGTGACCATCTCTTTGCATTATACTTAATCGGTTTCATAGCAATTTGAGACTTTCAGAAAACACGTTGATATTCAGCCTTATAGGTTTCTGTGTTGCACATGACTCATGGGGGCCCCACTTGGTGCCATTGTAACTTAAAAACATTTCCACTTGATGCAACTCAAGTTGCCCAGTTCCATATTTATTTGACACAGGAAAGATGCTTTCCTCTCTGCAGGGATTGGGCAAAAGGGGTGGGGAGGTAAGAGGGCACCTGCCGCTTCAAAGGGGGAAATTCATAATGCCCAACGACTTGCAAACCGAGCAAAACATTGCCCGAAGAGGGTTTGCTTGAGTTAACGGCCTTTAGTATGTTTTTTTTTTTCTTTCTCCCCAGGGGAGGGGGATGTGTAAGGGGACTTGTAGTTGGGCAGAAACTCAAAGGCAGGAAGATCTTGTGCAGTGTGATTGTCATCATGAACATCAACCAATGTATTAGTGCCACTGGAATAATAAATTTGATATGGTGATGAGTATTCAGCTGGATTCTTGTTCAGTTTCACTTCATTCCAGACAGTCCAGCAGAGAGGAAATCTTCCAGCTCCAGTGCAGGCACTGAATCTAGCCCCCCTTCATTAGTGATCCAAAGCTGCTGGGGTGTCTTAACACAGAGTATCACCCCTGCCTGATTCCTAGGGGAGAGGCTCCTGTCACAACTGCCAGGCTCAGCCAAGGGCTTGTATGGAATGTCACTCCAGCTTGTTCTATATGCTACTTTCCCCAGTCAGGAAAGTGTGAGCAGATAATCAAACCTAGGACTGTAATTCATGGTTAGCAGGAAATCTGTACGCCGAAGGTTGTATAGCTCCACTAAAGCAGCAGTGTGTGGTCCAACCTGAATGGTTTGTTTCTGCCATAGTTGTCAAGAAGTGCAGTCTCTTCAGGCTGTATACAAGTCAGGGATTGTTTGCTAGCATTTTATTGCTATTTAATCCTCTCCTACAGGGTTTAGGACTCCTCTGTCCAAAAAGCAGCACTGGTTTAAAATGGAAACTGCTGCAACTTTTCTTGTAGACAAGTCCTTAAGTGTGCTGAATGGAGGAGGGGGATGGTGAACCTGATGTAATGAGTGCAGAGACCTGCCCCTCATGTGTATGGGATGTAGTTGTAGCCACATCAGTCCCAGGATATTAAAGACACAGTGAATAAGGGAATATCTTTTATTGGATCACCTTCTGATAAGCTTCTGAGCCACCCCAAGCTCTTCTGGGAAATGTACTCCCCCTGTTGCAGCAAAATGCAAGGTGGAACATTAAGTAGTTAGCACGCATAAGGGACCATTCAAGATGAAGTGGCTTTAAACATTCTGAAAAATCTCTTCTGAACCCTCCACTTCTGGCCTTCAGACATACCCCTTCTCTTCTCTCCCTCCCCCCAAAAAACAAAACAAAACCAGAAGCAAAGCTCCCCACTGACCAGGCCTTGCCGGAAGTACAGATGCAAAATCTGGACCCATCTCCCCTGCTACAATGATCAACAAACCTTTCAAGATCAATGGATCCTACACATGCCCATCACAAGAGGTGGTATACATCATTCAGTGTGCTAAATGCCCCAATAACACTAGGTGGGTAAAACCAGACAATCCCTATGCTCTTGAATGAACTCCCATAGGGTGTTTGTCTTATTTTCCTATCACCTATTGTTAAGCATATGACTCAGACACATTTTGGGACCTCTGTGTCATCTTTTTGGCCAGGGCTGGATCAGCAGTCAGCCACTAGGCCAAGCCTGGGGATGCCAAAGAGCTGACAGGCAGCTAGCCCTGAGTCCGCTGGGGTTAGTGCAGCAGGAGCAGTGGTGGGGATGGAGCAGCTGCAAGCAGTGCTGTGTCCATCCTGCTGGGTGTTTCTAGTAAAAGTCAGGGACAGGTCATGGGCTTCCAGGAAGTTTTGTTTATGGCCCATGACCTGTCCCTGACTTCTACTAAAAATAGCCATGACAGAATCCTAACCCTACTTATGGGTGAACGCTTCTTTCCATAAAGCAATTAAAACAATCTGTAACCTCCCCACCCACCTTTTTGTCCTATGACTGCAGTGGTGTTAATGGGCCACTCCCCCTTGAATGGAAGATCTTTTCCAGACCTGAAGAAGAGCCCTGAAAGCTTCTCTCTCTTACCAACAGCTGGTCCAGTATTACATCACCTGCCTTGCCTATGTCCTCCCAATTGATGCAACTCCTTCTGCTAACAGTAGGTGGGTGTACTGAGCTCACTCACATAGGTACTTAGCTTCTTAACTATAGTTTGGTCTGTAACATGGCCCTCCATGCTCACCTCTAGCACAAATTAAGGATGCCTTAAGCTCCAGCTAACTGGCCCATCTGTGTGGGTTAGGGTGACCAGATGTCCCAATTTTATAGGGATAGTCCTGATTTTGGGGTCTTTTTCTTATATAGGCTCTTATTACCCCCCACCCCCATCCTGATTTTTCACACATGCTGTCTGGTCACCCTAGTGTGGGTTAAGTTCAACTGCTGCTGGTGGTCCAACTAGTTCCATGGTGTGGGTGCAGTAGCTTGAGTTGCAATATATCTGCTACCCATCCCGTCGGTGTGTTGCAGTGCGGCGGCCCCCTACTCAAGTCGTGCCACTGGTGGAGTGAAGCCACGTTCAAAGGCAAAGGAGTAGCTCTTACTCTTAAGTTTGATTGTTCATAGCATGTCTACATTGCAATAAAACAGAGCTGGCCTGTGTCAGCTGACTTGGGCTGGGGCTGTGGGGGTATAAAACTGCAGTGTAGATGTTCGGGCTCCCTGCTGTGCTCCTGACAGCTGTTAATTCAGCTGACTCTTAGCCCAATTCTACAAGAGAGGAGGTGGGCAGTCCCCTTCAAGAACATGGCTTCTGTGCTGTCAAATAGAATGTGGGATTTGGCTCAGAAATTTCAGGAGGAATTTTTTTTTTTTTTTTTAAGCATTTGAGAAACATGTTCTGTTCAAACATTGCTGTGTCAGCCCAGCACAGAGAGATGTTTGAAGAAAGAGCAGCAACAGGCTCTGTCTGCTGCATTCTGCGCAAAGCGCAGTGCAAGTGTGTGCAGTCTTTTCTGCCCACCTTGGGAGCTTAATATAAAGCTTGGGGAGTGAAGAGTCCAGGGGCCCTCATGTCGAACCCAAAGACTCACAATAAATTGACACACCTGCAGCACTTAAGGACACTTGCCAGTACAATACCATTGGAAAGGACTTGGAAATCTATGGATGAAAAGCACCAAAAGGTGAAATTGTGTTAAAATTACATGTACCTTTCAAGATGGTCCCTGCCCCAAACAGCTTCCAAGCCAGTGCAGCCACCTCTTCCATGGAGGATAGGACATAAAAGGCTACACCAAAATGTGGGAGGGGGATATGGAAGGACCGTGGGGCAAACTTTCCCATACAGTAAGTGCCATGGGTTCACCCAAGCAGCGCGGGAAGGGCCTCTGTTCTTAAATTGTATAGTTAAGAAGAATGGTTTAAAAATCCACACCCATATGACTAACAACCTACATGTCGCTGGCTCTGCCGCGTTGGAACATTGTGGGTGTGGAAAGGCAGGGAGGTCTGATCTCCCAGCTCAGTAGCTGTTAGACACTGATACACAGCACTCCTTGAGCTGTACCTGAAACGCCCAGTGGAGGCTGGGAGACCAGCCCCACTGCAGCCTGGCCCATGGAGGAGCCTGCCTGTTTGCAAGGGTTAAAACAGACAGAAGCGTGTCTGGCTCCTGCGTGTTTTCTGTGACTGAGGTGGAGGGGAGCCCCCCTCCCTGGAGAAGGGGTGTGTGGTACAGCGGTGGGGGATTTTTCTAGGGCGGGGCCATTCAACACATGGCGAGGAACGAAGGAAGGGATGTGAGAACTGGGGGGTGGGGTGGGCAGAGGACGCTCGGGAGATGGGGCAGCAGCAGCCAGGCCACGGGGGGCACTAAGAACCCTGGGGATGGTAGAGTGGGATGGGGCGTGGGTGGGCCTATAGCAGGGGCGGCTCTAGGAATTTGGCCGCCCCAAGCACGCATGACTGTGGAGGGTCCGCTGGTCCCGCGGCTCCAGTGGGCCTCCCGCAGCTGCGGAGGGTTCGCTGGTCCAGCGGCTCCGGTGGAGCATCCGCAGTCATGCCTGCGGGGGGTCCACCCGAGCCGCGGAACCAGCGAACCGTCCGCAGTCATACCTGCGGGAGGTCGACTGGAGCCGCGGGAACACCGGACCCTCCGCAGTCATGCCTGCGGGAGGTCCGCTGGTCCCGCGGCTCCGGTGCACCTCCCGCAGGCATGACTGCGGAAGGTCCACCGGAGCCACCTGCCGCCCTGCCGGCAAAATGCCGCCCCAAGCGGGCGCTTGGGTCTGGAGCCGGCCCTGGCCTATAGGGGAGCCCCGCTGCCCGGGGGGGAGGCAGGAGCGGCGCCAGGGTTTTTGGCGCCCTAGGCGCAGGGCCGGCTCTACCCATTTAGCCGCCACCTCCCGCAGGTGTGCGGATGCTCCACCGGAGCCGCGGGACCAGCGGACCCTCCGCAGGCACGCCTGCGGGAGGTCCACCGGAGCCGCCTGCCGCCCTCCCGGCAAAATGCTGCCCCCCCCCAAATCCTGGCGCCCTAGGCGACTGCCTAGGTCACCTAAATGGAAGCGCCGGCCCTGGGGAGAGGGATGGGGATAGGCCCAGGGGGTGCACGGGGGAGCCCCGCCGGCGGGGGGAGG
The DNA here is from genome assembly GCF_020497125.1 of Mauremys mutica. NCBI lineage: Eukaryota > Metazoa > Chordata > Testudines > Geoemydidae > Mauremys > Mauremys mutica. The sequence goes on from NC_059095.1 coordinate 8,709,459, forward strand.
GGCGGGGATAGGCCCGGGGGATGCACGAGGGGGAGGGGTGGGGATCGGACCGGGGGGAGGGGCGGGTATAGGCCCAGGGGGGTGCACGGGGGAAGCCCCGCCGCCAGGGGGGAGGGGCGGGGATCGGGCCGGGGATGAGCCCGGGGGATGCACGAGGGGGAGGGGCGGGGAGGGGCCCGGGGGGGCCCCGCCGCCAGGGGGGAGGGGCGGGGAGGGGCCCGGGGGGTGCACGGGGGGGAGGGGCGGGGATAGACTCGGGGGGGGGGGGGGGGCGGGGATAGACTCGGGGGGGGGGGGCCCGCCGCCCGGGCGGGGGAGGGGCGGTCCCGGGGAATCCCGGCTGGTCCCGGAGCTGCAGCCTCTCCCCAGCGCGAGGCTTTGCCCCGTGACGCGCTGCCGGCTCGGCCAATGGCGCGCACGGGGCCGGGCTGGCTGCGGTGACGTAGCAGCCGCGGCTCAGCCAATGGTGGGCGCGGGGCGAGGGGAGCGAGTCGGGAGTGTCGGAATGCAGCAGCCGCGGGCCCAGGTGGGGGTCCGGATCGGGGCCGGGGCTCGGGCGGCTGCGGCTGCTGGGGAGTGGGGGCCTCGAGGGGCGAGGCGGGGCTCGGGCCGGGGTTGTGGGGCGGCCCCTGGCGGGGGGTGGATGGTGGGGGCCACAGGGATCGGGGCAGGGGGCTGTGTGGGGGCTCGGGGGCAGGGTGGGGGGGGGGCACAGGGATCGGGGCAGGGGGCTGTGTGGGGGCTAGGGGGCAGGGTGGGGGGGCACAGGGAGCGAGGCGGGGTGTGTGTGGGGGGGGTGGGGGGGCACAGGGAGTGAGGCGGGGTGTGTGTGGGGGCTAGGGGGCAGGGTGGGGGGGCACAGGGAGTGAGGCGGGGTGTGTGGGGGGGCTAGGGGGCAGGGTGGGGGGGCACAGGGAGTGAGGCGGGGTGTGTGTGTCGGCTAGGGGGCAGGGTGGGGGGGCACAGGGAGTGAGGCGGGGTGTGTGGGGGGGCTAGGGGGCAGGGTGGGGGGGCACAGGGAGTGAGGCGGGGTGTGTGGGGGGGCTAGGGGGCAGGGTGGGGGGGCACAGGGAGGGAGGCGGGGTGTGTGGGGGGGCGAGGGGGCAAGGGTCGGGGGCACAGGGAGTTAGGCGGGGTGTGTGTGGGGGCTAGGGGCAGGGTGGGGGGGCACAGGGAGTGAGGCGGGGTGTGTGTGGGGGCTAGGGGGCAGGGTGGGGGGGCACAGGGAGCGAGGCGGGGTGTGTGTGGGGGCTAGGGGGCAGGGTGGGGGGGCACAGGGAGTGAGGCGGGGTGTGTGGGGGGGCGAGGGGATAGGGTGGGGGGCACAGGGAGTGAGGCGGGGTGTGTTTGGGGGCTAGGGGGCAGGGTGGTGATGGGCCACAGGGAGTGAGGCGGGGTGTGTGTGGGGGTTAGGGGGCAGGGTGGGGGGGCACAGGGAGTGAGGCGGGGTGTGGGGGGGGGTTAGGGGGCGGTGGGGGGTAGTGTGGTGCTGGCCACAGGGAGCGGGGGCTGCGTGTGGGTGGTGAGTGGGGCAGGGGGCTGTGTGGGGGCTAGGGGGCAGGGTGGTGATGGGCCACAGGGAGTGAGGCCGGTGTGTGTGTGGGGGGGGGTTATGGGGCTGGGTGGGGGGTAGTGTGGTGCTGGCCACAGGGAGTGGGGGCTGCGTCTGCGTAGGGAGTGAGGCGGGGGCTGTGTGGGGGCAGGGTGGAGCACTGTGCGGAGTACTAGGGGGCTGCGTGGTGGGGCAGGGGACTGTGTTGGGCCGAGGGGTAGAGAGGGGGTGAGGGGTTAGGCGTGGAGGGTTGTGTGGAGCTCCAGGCAAGTGTAACTTGGGGACAGTCAGAGGTGCTGGAAGTGGGGCTACTGCCGCCCCCCGTGGCTTGAAGCGGTTTCCATCACATCCAGGGTTCACAGTTTGGTTCGATGGCTCTTAGCACCCCCCCCCTGTACAGATTGTTCCTGCACCCCTGGGGACAGTGGTTCTTGTATTGTAGTTGGAGTGTGGTGAGAGGGTGAGGCCTGAAGTTCCTTTGTGTAGATCCCTCTCTCCTCCAGTGCACCCCAGTGGGCAGAGTGGAAACATCAGAACAAGCTCGGCTTTGCTTCCTCCTCTTTCAGATTTATAAAATCAATGTGCTGATTGAGCCCCTCGTCGCCTCCATTCAGGGCCTGGTGACTTATTTAGGGGTCTTACCCAGTGCTGTGTCATGGGGCTGAGTAGGGGAGGGTGAGCTTTCCTCTCCCTTAGCAGAGGATGTCGGGGAAGCTGAACAAAAAGGGTGGGAAGGAGGGTGGCTGAGGGACAAAGAATGATGGTTTGGGGGTTATAGCACTGGACTAGGACTCACGAAATTTGGGTTTAATCCCTGGCTCTGCCACAGACTCCCTCTGTGACTATGGGTCAGTCCTTGGGCATGGACAGTCTCTTGCTATGCATCTATACAGCACCTACCACAATGGGGCTCTGTCCGTAGCTCCTCGGGGCTACTGTAATAATCTGCTAGACTGAAATATCTTCCCACAAGCAGGGGGGCGGGCACTGAATCATAACCCTGGAGAGCAGACGGCAGGGATCAGTCCTGCCTTGGCTGGGTGCGAATGAACTAGAAATAGATGCAACGTAAGAGCAGAGCTCATCCATCTCTTGTATCCATTCACGTGCCAGTTTAGAGCAGGTGCCGCTGCGTCATGCAGGGGTTCTGTTGCTCATCCCACAGCGCTGGAATGTCTGTGGCTGATTGGGGCATGACAATTCTCTTGTTCCCCTTGTCTCCTTCCAGGGTTGAACTGAGCTGTCTGGCTCTCTGAAGGGTGGGCTGGGCTCCTTTTGGTCTGACAGCCATGTCCACCTTCAGGCAGGAGAATGTGGATGACCATTATGAGATGGGAGAAGAGTTGGGCAGGTGAGTGTGCTAACTAGGGGGCGTGCTCTGCTGCGGGTGGTGCAGTCTCCTGGCCATAAAGCCAAGAGCCTGACTGCTTATAGTCATTAAATAAACTCATGGCATTTCTTTTGCAATTTCCATTTCTGGTCGCTACACCCTGTCTCCATGTTCCCACCCTGCGTGTTCCATCAGGTGTGGGATTCTCTACCACTTGCTGTTTTAAAGTGTTGGGCAGTTCTGCTGTTCAGCTGCTGTGTCTTTCTCCAGAGCCAGCTTTATTGCTTAAGGGATCTGTTTATATCCCTTATCTACCTCCCAGGGGTGGGTCGGGGGAGGCTTAATGAATATTTAAAACTTGAGCTGGTTGGGAATTTAACACCTCTTTGTTTTGGCCAGACAAATGTTGATTCATTGAAACAAACTTTTTATGGGAATGGGCCAGTTTTGATAATTCTTTAGTTGGGAAGGTTTCTCAGGTTCAGGGTGGAGTTTCAACAGAGCGCCCGCCAGGCAGCCTGATGGGGGTGGGCGTGGGGGGAGGTCTCAATCTCTCCTGCTGGAGTTGTTCCAGTTTGTATAAATATTCATTGGGCCAATCAGAGAGACCAGACGGTGACAGGCTCTTATACAAAGGCCAAGCATTTTTAGTCACAATTCGCTCCTTTTTCTAGTGGAGCTATGGCTCTTTTCCCCATAAGCCGCTCACATCATGTCCCTGTTTGGCTGGATCTGCCCTGCCTCAAAAAGATCACTGTGGCTTGCTTAGCATTCTTCATTGGTGTCTCAGTCGCTCTGCATGTTTGAGGCATGTTCCTGCTATGAATCATCTTTGCCTCTCAGCAGAAGCTCAGCTGTCTTTAGAACACAGGAAGAGGAGGCTGTTGGGTTGCATGCAGACTGGACTTATTCACATTGGATGCAAAACCTGTGTGCATCTTAGCTGTGCTCCATGTCTTAGCGTCAACAGAAACCCTCCCCAAGTTTTTGGTGTTGATGATGGAGCTACTATTTATTGCAGCAGTGTCCAAAGGTCCCACTTGGTGGAGGCCTTTGCTCCAGGTGCTATACAAACCCATAGGAAGATGCAACCCCTGTTCCAAAGGGCTTATGGTCTAACACAGTGATAGTCAGACAGGCTCGTGAGCTGCGAGTGGCTCTTCAATGTGTCTCCTGCGGCTCTTTGTAGCACATATTAAAACACCGTGTGATTGAATTATTAACCAATCAGGATGCTCTTACTATGTTATTAACCAGTTGTAGTTGCTAAGATAATAATGGTCAGTCATTTTGCTGTGAGAATAATATATCCAAATAGGAAATGAAACAGTGAATTCACATGACTGTGGCTCTTTTGGGTAACGCTGCTGGCTAATTTGACTCATGAACCACTGAGGTCTGAGTATCACTGGAGTTTGACTCTGTAGGGGAATGCTTGCTTGTAAACAGTAAAATAAAAGTGGAAAAATCCTGTGTTGAGAACATTTCTGATGATCTTCGGCTTCTTAGAAAACCTTTCCCCACCAAATTAAACTTCTGAATCAAATTGAGGTTGTTGGTGTCCCTTGAAGTCTGTATTCCAAGTCTGAAACGTAGAAGGAGAGTTAAAGTGGTTCAGATGTAGCAAGCCCAGAAAATTCTGGTGTGCGTGTGTGAGAATGGCGTTTAAGTTTGGCATTAGACTTCGACATCTAAACCTAGCTGGTGATTGCCATGGTGTCTCTGGTTTAAATAACATGCAATGTTAGATGTTTTGTGGACTGCCTTCAGCGTCCGCCGCCGCTAGCTAAGGCGTGTTGTGTATTGGAATACAGCTCGGGAGTTCCTTAGGGGCAGTGTTTTCCTTTTGAGTGCGGTAACAGCACAGGTGGCCTTGTTGGTGTTTAAATAAGAATGGCGCTCGTTGGAACCCTGCACTGGCTCAAAGCGTTTTCCAAGCAATCCTCCCGGCCTGTCCACCTTACAGGAGCGGAGGGAGTGTTACCTGGGCAGTGGTATTGTGTGGTGCTTTGTGGGTCTGGCCCACGCTGCAGTGCATATGTGCCTCTTTCTGTTTACTTTGAGATGGTAATCGGTCTTCTCCATTGCCGAGAATGTGTGTGGGCATAAGAGCTGGCAGTTCTCAGGTGAACTCTTCGGAGACTGTTAAGGCTACATTCCTGGGCCTTTTGACCTTTAGTTGAATTCTCTTTTCAAGTCTGCTGGACCAACCTGCTGCTGCTGTAGTTCTGCCTTCTTGGGATGCGGCCGAAAGTTTGTTTCATGGGTTCCTCTAATCCCTGGGCTCCCCAGCCCCTTGGGGAAGGAGTTTTGTGTCACCATCCCGTCCAGCTGAGCAAGGAGCGGCATGGGTTCCCCTTGCTCCCTGCTGTTCAGGCAGCTGGAAGGTTGATGACTGTGGCAGTGAAGAGAGATGGGTGCAGAGGGGGACACAAGATGTTTAAAGGAGGAAAGTGGCTCCCCCCTTCCTCTGTGCTTTGGGTTTGACTAATGTGCTCATAAAGGGGTGAGCAGCTTAAAACGAGTGTGCCTATTGTGCTCCCTGGGGAAGGAATCCAGGGAATCTAAGGCTTTGCTGCTCTGGCGGTAGCTCTCCTTCGGTGTGTGACTATTTCATCACTTCTCTGTCCCGACAAGGTGACCTCCTTATTTCTGCATTTCCTAGAAGACATTGGTTTGTTAGACACTTCACCCGTCACAGCCCACTTCTTCCTCCCCTGCTCAGTACGCTCTAATCCAGGCAGGCTGCTGGGAGGTAAGAGGCTGTTGGTCTGGGAAGTTTTTAGCATTTGATCAGCTCTGACTGTTTCCTGTCCAAGCACAAGCCTTATATGGAAAGTTCAGGCCTGGCAGCCGCCAGCCAGTGAAGCAAGCCTTGATGTCACTGTTTAAAAATGTAAATAACCCAGTTGGAGGCAAAGATGCTTGCAGTGTAAGGGGGGGGGGGGAGGGTGACCAGATGTCCCCATTTTATAGGGACAGCCCTGATATTTGGGGCTTTGTCTTTATACAGGCGCCTATTACCCCCTCCCGCTGCCAGTCCCGATTTTTCACACTTGCTATCTGGTCACCCTAACGCAGGGGCAGTTAATTTTGATCCTCCCAGGAAGAGGAAGAAATCCATCTAAATCTGGGCCTGTAACTTCCGGAGGCAGCATAGTTTTGTGGGTCCGGGGGGGTCAGGATTCCCTGGGTTCTGTTTTTTGACTCTGTCGCCAACCCCCTGCGTGTCAGTAACATAACCTCTCAGAGCCTCAATTTTCCTGCTTGTAAAATAGGGGTGTCACTGACGTAGACCACAGGGGGAGCACGTGTTATAAATTAGTATTCACAAAGCACTTGCAAATCTAAAGAGCTCTGTCAGTGCTGAGCATTGCTGTCTGGGTCAGTTGCACGGGCATGCTTCTTCCCAAATGCTCCTCACGGTGAAATCGACATCTCGGGGTGCTCCAGAATGGTGATTGGAACTCTTGAGCCACTGGATTCGTAGATCTGAAGGCCGGAAGGGACCTTTGTGATCATCAGGCCACGGGAACTGCCTGATTCCGGCACTGAGCCTTGTAACTTGCGGTTATATATCAGCAGGATATTGCATAAATGCCTAAGCAGCCTAATCACATTGTTACCATGATAGGCTTCCTGATACCTGGGTAGATTAATACGTTTCAAGGAAGGGCTAGAGATTTGTATGAATCAGAACAGCATCTGCGGTGACGTACTTAGGATAAAACCAGCATGAACCATCAATCATGCTCTAGGACAGGAGTAGGCAAACTACGGCCTGGGGGGCTGCATCTGGCCCTTCAGACGTTTTAATCTGGCCCTCGAGCTCCTGCTGGGGAGTGGGGTCAGGGGCTTGCCCCTCTCCGCATGTGCCATGGCTCTGCGTGGCTCCTAGAAGCAGCAGCATGTCCCCCCTCTGGCTCCTATGTGTGGGGGCAACCAAGGGGCTCTGCATGCTGCCCCCACCCCAAGCGCCACCCCCACAGCTCCTATTGGCCAGGAACCATGGCCAATGGGAGCTGCAGGGGCAGGGCGCAGAGCCACCTGGCTGAGCCTCCGCGTAGGAGCTGGAGGTGGAAACATGCTGCTGCTTCTGGGAGCAACTGGAGGTAAGCGCCGCCCAGAGCCTGCACCCCCAACTCCCTTCTGTGACCCGACCCCCTGCCCCAGCCCTGATCCCCCTCCTGCCCTCCAAACCCTTTGGTACCAACCCGGAGCACCCTCCTGCACCTCCAACCCCTCATCCCCAGCCCCGACCCAGAGCCCACACCCTAGCCGGAGCCATCACCCCCCTGCCCCTTTCCCACCCCCCTGCATCCCAACCCCAAATTTCGTGAGCATTCATGGCCCGCCACACAATTTCCCTACCCAGATATGGCCCTTGGGCCAAAAAGTTTGCCCACCCCTGCTCTAGGATGTTAACTGAACTCTAGCTGCAGCCAGGAGGGAAGTCTTTTCCTTCCTTCTTTCATCCTACCCAGCACAGTGGCATGTAGTGGCGGTATCGGTTTATTCCAATCCTGCCTCTGATGCCTCACAGACTGACAACCACAGGGGATGAGCTGGGGTATTGATCTGTCCTGGCTTGGCAGCAATTCGGTCTGTTTGTACGCCACAGGCGGTGGAAGTGTGCTCTCCAAGAAGGGGCTTTTATTCTGCCTTGGTGCTCAGCTTTCAGTGTCCATGATGCCCCAATCCCTGAGTTGGCCAAGTGGTGCATGGAGAAGGCAGACGCTTAGACCTAGAGTCGAGTGGAAGGGCTTTACCTGCTGCCCACGGAAGTACTGTGGCTCCCAGCAGATTTGTAAGGAGTTGCACCCTTCTCAGTAAGGAAACGTACCTATGGGAGGTCTCTTTAGACTCCAAGCTTTGCAGGCTGTAGATACCCCACTGCAGTCACTGACTCCTCCAGGCAGGTGCCAGTGAGGAGAGGTCTTATTAACTGATGCGTCCTTTCTCCTCCGTGCAGCGGCCAGTTTGCCATCGTGCGGAAGTGCCGGGAGAAGAAAAGCGGCCTGGAGTATGCGGCCAAGTTCATCAAGAAGCGGCGCCTGTCGTCCAGCCGGCGGGGCGTGAGCCGGGAGGAGATCGAGAGGGAGGTGGACATCCTGCGGGAGATCCAGCACCCCAACATCATCACGCTCCATGACATCTTCGAGAACAAGACGGACGTGGTGCTGATCCTGGAGCTGGTCTCGGGGGGCGAGCTCTTTGACTTCCTGGCCGAGAAGGAGTCCCTGACGGAGGAAGAGGCCACCCAGTTCCTCAAGCAGATCCTGGATGGAGTCCACTACTTGCATTCCAAGCGCATAGCGCACTTCGACCTGAAGGTAAGTTTCGGCCTATGGTGCCCAGGGCCCTGGCCTGCTAGACACAGCGGAGTCAAGGTGCGGACAGACTTATTGACTGTGAGGCCGACTCCATCTTGTGCGGTGATCTCATGAGATCGTCTCAGCTCAATGAGATCAAAGCCGGTGGATACCGGGTGGCAGATCTCCAAGGGCTGCTGCGGGGAGCCGTTTGTGGTCCAGTAGTTGGCGCTCCTTTTTCTTGGGTGTGGTGTGGTGCTGCGGGGGATAAATGAGGTGCTTTTATCTCTCACTTGGAAGAAAAGTCCCGATTGCTTGGTCTGTCTCCGCTTCCCAAGCCCTCTGAACCCGAACCTACAGGCTGAATTCTGCTCTCGTTTGCACTGGTGCCAATCCACTTACTCCGGTGGAGTACTCTGGGTGTTTGCTAGCATCAGACTCCGGCCTGTCGGTTTGGAGTCAAACCGAAGCGTGTATGCACAGAGGCAAAGGACTGAATCCAGATTGGACACCCTGTGCTTCACATAGGCAGGTGAAGCTCGGAGAGGTGGTGAAGGGCTCTTGAGAGAGAGACAGTAAATACAACCACAGCAGTGAAATAATGCTCAGTGACTTTACACAAGCACTGTGTGTAAGTCCAGAGTCTCAGCTGCAGCTGAGGCTTATCCTTGGCATTCTGGGTGGATGTTTGAAATAGCCACGTGGAAATGGTCCCATACCAGTGCTGCTTAGTCTTTACTTCCTGACGTGTGCATTTTTAACTCCTCTCAGCAGCGGCTGTGGGAGAGCAAGCTGGAATCTGTGCTGTTTCACAAGGCAGCATCAAAGCAGTTGTCAGTGGAGCTCTAACCACAGGGTCTCCGTTACTGATGTGGCAGGAAGGAACCCAGCTTGCCTTTCAGATCCCAGGCAGAGTCTGCAGGGCTGGCAGCTTGGAAAGCCGTGTTCTGAGCAGAAATGACTAAGCTAAAAAATTAATTTGGCCTGAGCTAGGTCGATGTACAGCTGCGGGGGTTCATGTCCATGCTATGCCCCCTCTGTTGGCTATCACGCACTTACCAGGAGCACTTCCACTCACTCAACTGTGTGGAGCACTGAGAGCTAGAGCCCCAGCCCCTGGCACCACCATGCGGGGCTCTCGGCTGGAGCCCCCACCCCTGCCTACAACGTAAGCTACCTTACGTCGACCTAACTCTGTAGTATAGAGTTAGACCAAGTCTGGGAGGGGGGAAGGAGGATAGGGAATCACAGGATGTCTCTTTCCAGTATAGAGTTGCACTCAAAGGTACAGGGATCTTAGTGTTGTCGGAAGCCAATATGAAAAAGCCCTGCTGCGTTTGCTTCTCTCCAGCCCGAGAACATCATGCTGCTGGACAAGAACGTGCCAAACCCCCGCATCAAACTCATCGACTTCGGCATTGCTCACAAAATCGAAGCAGGGAATGAGTTCAAAAACATCTTTGGGACCCCGGAGTTTGTAGGTAAGAGGGAAGTGGGGTGGTGGCGGCTCTCGGTGTTCTGGAGGCTTGTTTGAATCTTGGAAAGATGCTCTGGGACTTTGCAGTGAAGGAGAGCCAGGGGGGCGGTGGAGAGCTGTATTCCTGTATGGTGCCCCTGTGTATCAGAGCCCACAGCAGCCTCCCTTCGCTCTATCAGTTGTGTATCCAGGACCTCCCTGAGTCTGAGGAAGCTGCTAGTGCAGCCCTGGACAGGGCGAGATTTGGGTACCCTTGCTACAACTCTTTGACGTCCCCAGAAGAAAAGTATCACCAAAGCTCTGGCTAAGTCCAGTGGGGGTTTGAGTCGTTGCACGAGATGCCCCAAGCTGCTTGCAATGGAGTCTCCCTGCAGCATAACTTTCTCTCTTTCCTTCTAAAGCCCCTGAAATAGTGAACTACGAGCCCCTGGGGCTGGAGGCTGACATGTGGTGAGTATGCCATGACTCTCCATCATAGCCACAGGCCCGTTGTAGAACAGCTGCTGATGTGGGTGGTTTCGGCCCAGTTCTTAGTGGGCAGGTGTTTGCACCCTCTCTGTGGTAGACACCAGCTGGCAGCTTCCTGACAGAGGCCAAGAATTAAATGCACCTGGGGACTGAACCGTTGTCTTTAGCTGGAGTGGAGTCCCTCTAAGCCAGGGTTGAGGGGTGCTGGTTGGGCAGGGTGAGGGAAGTGGCCCATACTAGCTGTGCTATCTTGGCCCATACACTAGCTTGCAGTGCTAATATGCATGTCATAGAATCATAGAATCTCAGGGTTGGAAGGGACCTCAGGAGGTCATCTAGTCCAACCCCCATGTGGCACATTCATGTAGGTAAATGGGTTGCCTCAGTCTGCGGGGCTGTCAGCCTGGCACTGGCAATCAGCCCAGGAGGAGGGAATTCTGCATCTTTGGGGCTTGTTTCAGTTCCTTGCTTGTCTCCCGTAGCCAGGCAATGTTCTGGCTGGGGTCTGCTGAGCTTGTTGCTGTCTGCTCAATGCCATAGAATCTCAGGGTTGGAAGGGACCTCGGGAGGTATCTAGTCCAACCCCCTGCTCAAAGCAGGACCAATCCCCAACTAAATCATCCCAGCCAGGGCTTTGTCAAGCCTGACCATCTAATTCCCTCCTTTTATATCTTTTTGTCCCTCGCTCCTGTTCCTGTTTCATCTGTTGTCCCAGGTCAATTCCCGGTTCTGTGGTACCCCTCTCGCTGAAGAGGGCAGGCCTTTAATTCCTGGTGGGCCCCAGCAATCTGACTTTCAGACAGGCTGGTCTCTTTGAATGCTGCTAAATCTAGCTCTGGGGTGGGGGTGGGTGGGTGTTGGGTATTTGCACCAGGGCTCGGGATAGGCCTGTAATCGCTGAAGGCTGAGTGGGATTTGGTTGACTTGCACATCCTGGAAGCTTCTAATGAAATAACCAAACCCCGGATTCCCTGACCTGAGCTTTGATCCTTAACTCGGGCAGCTCAGAGACGTGAACGGGGAACCTTGTCCTAGACCTAGAAAGCGTCTGTGCTAAGGGAAAGATGAAATCTTGGGGCAAGCTGGCTGCAGGGTGGACTGATCTGTCACTAACACGTGCCCTCCGCTGGAAAACCTAAAAGACTTAAGGCTGGAGTGAGGAAAGACCTGACTAAAAACTGCTCTACAATGCAGTGATCTTGTGTCCTCTCCCTCTCTCCTAGGAGCATCGGGGTCATCACATACATTCTGTGAGTACAAGGACAATTATTCTTCTCTCTGGGTAAGAATATGCTCTGCTGTGCTTGAGGAGACAGTGTTGTCAAAGGCTGGGATTCAGACGTCCTGGGTCCTACTCCCAGCGTTGCCACTGAGTCACTGCCTGACCTGGGGCAAGTCCTTTTTCCCCCTCTCTGACCCAAGTCAGGGGAACCAAAGTAATGTTAGTGCAGGTGTTTGGGAGCGAGCGGCAGGGCTTGGCGCTGTCGGCACCGAGCGGTGTCTGATGGTAACTGTCTGATCTCGCCCTGCAGTCTAAGTGGCGCCTCTCCGTTCCTGGGCGAAACGAAGCAGGAGACGCTGACGAACATCTCCGCCGTGAACTACGACTTCGACGAGGAGTATTTCAGCAACACCAGCGAGCTGGCCAAGGACTTCATCCGGCGCCTGCTTGTCAAAGATCCCAAGTACGAGACCAGTCGGTTGAAACGAACCGCGGGGAGCGAGGCATGGGGACGGTCTGCTGTGTGCCTAGCACTGCCCGCTGCCAGCAGCCTCCAAAAGCCCCAGCCTCTCTCTTGCTGCCGCTGTGCAGTGGATGAGCTTGGCTAACCTGCTGCTTGTTGTCACCACACAGCACACTCAGTGTAAGAGGAATGGCAGGCGACTGCCCCATGTTTTAGGCCAGAAGTGCTGTTTTCTCACGTCCGTAACCTCCGACAGCTGCTTCTTATCTGCCGTCAACAGGGTCCAGTCTCTCACAATATCCTCAAAGCAAAAATATCTGCCGCTCCAGGTGTGCAGGTTTAATGGGAGCCGTTGGACTGGCTCTCGGCTCTCCAGGACGATAGTCTGGTACCAGACTGCCGTTGCAGCATCTCTGGAAGCCAGCTCCCCTCTAATGGGAATCCTGCACTTAGCAGAGAAGCTAGCTTGCCTTGGGCAGCGGTTGGGTCTGCAGGGCAGCAAGGCAAATAATTCCAGTACAGAGTGTGTCGGCTCAGCTGATGGAAGGGGGAAGCTGCTGCTGATTTGACGGCTGGCACTTGGTGGGATTAAAACAGAGACTGAGAATAACTGGCTCAGCTCTCTGCGTGCGGGTTTCAGCTGAAAACTAGTGACCCCGAGCAGGCCAAAAACTCGGTCCAGCTGCTGTAGCATAACGAACAGACCTAATGTCGTTGCAGGAAGCGGATGACAATTGCCCAGAGCCTGGAGCATCCCTGGATTAAGGTAAAAATCCATAAATTCTTGTGGCCTGGCTCTGTTTCCCAAAGGTACCGAACAGCCCAACTCCCACGGATGGGAACAGCGTGCACTCAGCCCCTCTGGAGAATCAGGCCATTTGTTGTGGCATCTAATTGCTCTTGGTATCACCCTTTAAGCAAGAAGCGTTTGCTTCTCATTCACTCCACGAGCCTGGAGAGAGCTAGCAGCTGTGCTGACTTGGTCTAGAGGGAGCTGATTCCTGGCCAGCCTTGAAGCAGGGGTGGGGACAAAACAATCTGGAATTCTCTACAGGCAGGGGGCAGTGGGGGACCGGTGGCCATGTCTCCATCAGTATTGGCTTGCACCATGGAGGTAGGGGAACTGCACTGCACGTGGGTTGGCTCTGAACCATGCGCAAAGTGTATGGCGTGAATGCAACTGCCAGCTTGCTGTTGGCCTGCACTGCTACAGACTAGGGACCGAATGGCTAGGCAGCAGTTCTGCAGAAAAGGACCTAGAGGTTACAGTGGACGAGAAGCTGGATATGAGTCAGCAGTGGGCCCTTGTTGCCAAGAAGGCTAATGGCATTTTGGGCTGTATAAGTAGGGGCATTGCCAGCAGATCGAGGGATGTGATCATTCCCCTCTACTCAGCACTGGTGAGGCCTCATCTGGAGTACTGTGTCCAGTTTTGGGCCCCACACTACAAGAAGGATGTGGAAAAATTGGAAAGAGTCCAGTGGAGGGCAACAAAAATGTTTAGGGGGCTGGAGCACATGACTTATGAGGAGAGGCTGAGGGAACTGGAATTGTTCATTCTGCAGAAGAGAAGAATGAGGGGGGATTTGATAGCTGCTTTCAACTAGCTGAAAGGGGGTTCCCAAGAGGATGGATCTAGACTGTGCTCAGTGGTACCAGATGACAGAACAAGGAACAATGGTCTCAAGCTGAAGTGAGGGAGGTCTAGGTTGGATATTAGGAAACACTATTTCACTAGGAGGGTGGTGAAGCACTGGAATGGGTTATCTAGGGAGGTGGTGGAATCTCCATCTTTAGAGGTTTTTAAGGCCTGGTTTGATTTAGTTGGGGGTTGGTCCTGCTTTGAGCAGGGGGTTGGACTAGATGACCTCCTGAGGTCCCTTCCAGCCCTGATATTCTATGAAATGTGCAGCCTGGGGGTGGGAGGGAAGAGTCATTGACCCTGGACAGTACCTGAGAGCTGAGTTTTCCCTTCTCCTCCTTGCAGGTGATCAAGAGGAGGAACGTCCGCAATGAAGACAACGGCAAGAAGCCGGAGAGGCGGCGTCTCAAGACCACTCGGCTCAAGGAGTACACCATCAAGTCCCACTCCAGCATGCCCCCCAACAACACCTACATCAACTTTGAGCGCTTCTCCAAGGTCCTGGAGTACGTGGCTGTGGTTGAGGAGAGCCTCCGGGAGATGGAGAGGAACAAGAAGTCCTTCCGGGAGGACATCGAAGCCTTGCGCTCCATCTACGAGGAGAAGGAGTCCTGGTACAAGGAGGAGAATGAGATCATCCGCCAGGACCTGCGCCAGATCCGGCAGGAGCTGCAGAAGACAGAGGCCCTGAAAAAGCAGACCCAGGAGGAGACCAAGAGCACCCTGCTGGTGGCCAATGGGCTTAAACGGCGCTACCGGAAGCTGGAGAACCGCTATGAGGCTCTGGCCAAGCAGGTGGCCTCGGAGATGAAATTTGCGCAGGAGCTGGTGTGGTCAGTGGAGCAGGAGAAGCTGCAGGGTGGAGAGGGGGACTGCAGCATCCGCTAGCCTTCATCCTCTGAGCTTGTGGGGCTGGCGAGGAGAACACGCTGTGGGGGAGAATACCTTTGCCATGGCCTGTATAGGGGAGACACCCAATCTGTGCCCACCTGAGCTTCATCTATTCACTAGGAGCCCAAGAGGCTTGGCCTTAATGGCATAAAACTGGAATAGACTGCAGCAGTATTTAGTATGCAGGTATGACAGCCTGGACACTACAACTCCCATCATGCAATGCTTCTGATCCAAACTGTAGTCTGCTGAGCCCACTGCATGCTGGGACCTGTAGTCTTCCCCAAATTGCCCCACCATATTAAAGGAGAAGGCTGCACTCTTTATGGGCTGGTCTCCGGCCAGCCCCCTGTTTTGAGGGTATATTGGCAATGGCAGCTTTTAATTACTTGCGAGTGGGTCCAGCCTTTGTCCAAGGACTTGGGCTGTTTCTTACTCTGATATTAACAAAATCCCATGCTGATCATTGGTAATGTTCCATCTCTCTTCCCTGCTGCCTCTGACCACCAGCAGTGAAGCTTTGACTTGTCTAATTCCCAGGAGCCACGACTGTGGCTATGCTGACCTGGGTACTGCAGCCGTTTGGATTTCGAGAGCATCCTGGCAGCGGGAGCTGCTCTTGCAAGTTCACAAGACTCTTGCCTGTCTGGGGGGAGAGACCAGCGGGTGTTCCCAGGGGAGAGCTGAACGGCTCAGGGAGGGGGCCTTGATCTGGGCATTGTACAGACTGTCTCGATAGCTCCTGACACGTTTGGAGAGCGAAGAGCCAAACCCTTTGGAAAAGGGGCTTCTAGCTGGCCAGTCCGTAACCTGGCTGTCAAGCCCTCCTGACCTGGGCAACTTGCCTTAGCCGGCTCGTGCGGTGGCGGCCTGTCTGTACTCTCGCCCGTAGAATCTCTCTCTCTCTCTCTCGCTGATTTGCAGGCTCCTTGAGAGCGGTTGCCTCAGCAGCGTGACCTTCCTTCCTTCCTTCTCGGGAACTGCCTTTGACCCTCAGCGACCCAAGTGCTGCTTTATTCCCTGGTGTGAGGGGAGGGCTTTAATTTCTTTTTAACCTCTCCAGGCCACTCTGCTGTTGGAAATATGTTTTCTTACCAATCTGGGCGGAGAATCGATCACCTTGCGATAATGCGAACCATTGAGACTAGAGCTGCCTCCCGTCCAGCAGTTACTAGCTATAACCTGTGGGGCTTGGGCTTGCTTTAGGGCTTCTGGGCACTGGTCCCCGCCGCAAAGGATTCTCTGGAATGCTAGGGTGTCCTCTGCGTGATCCTTGCCCTTTTCCAGGGTTTAATTTGCACCTCTCTTGGTCCTGGCCATGGAAGAGACTGGCTGAGCTCTCCTGAGCCAGTGCTGGGTTGGAGAATTGAATCTCCTACCTAATGAGGGCAGGGTTTGGCCTTCTCCTGCCACGCTTCCTCCCTGCTGGCCTCCATATCAAAGACCCAGCTTTATTTGTGGCAGGAGAGCACTGGGAGTCTAGGATCTTGAACCCAAGCAGGCGTCTTCCCAAGATACGCTGGGTAGCTGCAGCTCTGACGGCCGCAGGGGCTGCCATGAACATACCTGCCCATGTCAACTCCCTGTGCCTGGTCTGTTCTGCACCTCCTGGCCTGGCTGTTCCTCTGGCGCCATCTTGGCTGGGGTTGTTCCTGCTCCTTTTTGGAGCCTTTTCCACCTGTCAGTTGCTCGTTGTCTGCTGAAGCAGCTGGATACCTCCCAACTTCGGTCTCTGCCTGTCCTGTGGCTTCTGTTTTCCCTCCGCTTGGTGCCACTCAGCCCTGAGCCCTCGTAGGAGTTTGTGCAGCCTCTTCTCTAACAACCTCTTTCTTCGTTGTACAATAGGAGTCCCAGTGTCATGGAAGCCAGAGGTGGGAGAGATCAACTAGCAGGCACATGGAGTTGGCTAACGCAATGCAGGTCCTTCCTTGCTGTGTCTTCTGCCTCTTCCCTGATTCTCTTCTCACGCATGTAACAGGCTGCCTGGCATCCTGCCCAGTACTCCGGGCCGGCTTTGCTGGCCACGGGAGGGCCGGGCCCTAAGGGTCTCGCCTCACTCCTGCTCCTTGTTCTGCGTGTTCCTAACCCGCTGCTTGTCACCGACCAGATCTTCAATTTCAATCCTGCCCTGGTGGCCTGATTCAGTGTTTGACCCTATAGGGCCTAATGCCCTTGCACGTTTCTCCCCCGCCCTCTCCTTACGTTCGTCATGTGCAGAAGCCACTTGTCAGGGCTTGTCCCTTTTCTCCCCTACTCCCGCCCCACCTTTGGGCATGGACTGGCCTCTGCGCACTTCCCATCTCCCTGCATGTTGCCAGCATGCGCCAGCTCAGGGCCTGCGGTCTATAGTGCTTGATTTCACTTCCCTGGAGTTATTCCCGTAACGCCTTCCAACCAGGGACCTGAGAGTGCTTTGCTGAACCTCAGTTGACCCTGTGGGCAGAATCCGTGTGTGTTTCTAGAGGTGAACTGAATTGCACAGTCAAGTCATGGGAACAGAACCCAGGAGTCCTGCCTTCCATCCCCATCTCGACCCACTTGCCAATCCTCTTGCCTGCGAGCTAAACCACATTTCTGCCTCCACCACCCGTGTCCGGTTACGGCTGCTCTGTGGCCTGTTATCCAGCCAAGTTTAACTTTGTGTTTCGTCGTCAGTAAAACGTTCGCTGCCCCCTTGCTGCAATGTACCGACAGCTGCTTTGATAGTTCAAGGCAACTGTTTGTTTATAGTTTACCTTGAATTTCAGTTTCCCTAACTTTGACCCTTACAGCCATGTTCTGTCTTCAACCCCAGATCCAATCAGTCTCCTTTCTTGGCTTCCCTCCCGTCTGTTCTAGCCTGGGGTTGCTCTCTACAACCACCCAGTGCAAGAAAGAGTCTGGGTGCAGACTGGCAGTGGTGGGGGAAGAAACCGTCTCAAGCTGGAAAACAATAATCAGGCTGCAAAGGTGGCATGTGCAGCTTGTCTGGTCTCTTCTAGTCTGTGGACTCCAGCATCAGGAGGGGAAGAATGCCAAGAATGCCCTGGAAGCAGTGAGGAATTTGTTGTTTTATGGCTTGTGCATCTGCATTGAAAAGCCAAGCAGGCTAGTAGCTGCCTTGCTTCAGAGTCCCTTTTCAGCTGGTCTCTCTAAACCCCTGCTTTCTTCCCTGTCTCTCTGCCTTGTCCTTTTAAGCAATCTATGACCAAAGACTTTGAATCTCACGGGGGCCCAGTCCTTGCAGTTGCCAGATACCCTCCAGTCCTGTCGTTTTCACTGGGAATAAAGGATTGCTTGCCACTTCCCAGGATCAGGTCCCACGTGACTTCTGCTCTGCGCTCATGTCACTTGTTGCCAGGCTATGTAACCAGAGAGGGAGTAGGACCCTGGCGGTCGGAGTTCGGGGCTGGGTGCTGCAAGGCTGTATCCTGGGTGTGGTCGCATGTGTCAGCAGCTACACCTGGAAATCTCTCGACCGTTCTCTTTACCCAGCTTAAGGATTTGGGCTCCATACTGTAAAATGAAAGAGCAAGAAAATGCCTAGCGGAGAATATTGCTGTTGCCTCTTCCTCTGCAGAGGCAACGTTTGATGCACTTATCTCATTCCAATTGTATTCCCCTTTTCTCCTGTGCCATAGCTCCAGAGGCCGTGGATTCGAAAGGCACCCCCGTGCCTGCGTAAGGTGCAGCATTGAGGGCTGTCAGGTAACTCTTGAACTCTGAGCTGTAGTGCTCCCGGTGCTGCCTCAGAGATGAAATAGACCCGTGCGTTTGTGCCAATCTGAGTCAAAAGCACCATTGCATGTGCCGTAACCCAGCACCCAACTTCCGTAACGAAGTGGACGCCGGCCAGAGGGCGCTTTCAGGCGAACTTATTCTAGTGGCACAGAAATGTGTCTGTGAAATGAGGGAGGGGCCTGGACTGGTTCATCTCTAGGCCTGTTTGGATACACAGTCGATCAGAGAAACCAGATACTGAACCAAGAGATGTTGGTTGCCAAGATCTGCAGAAAACTTGTGTTTTCCCGGCCTGTGATGTGTGATCTCCAAGTGTCCTTTCCGTACCAGTGTGCTGTGCGTTCCCAGGGGCTGGAGGAGGGAACCGTGCAGCCACTCCTGTGTGTTCCTGGTTTTTTGAATACCTTTACCCTCAGTCCTGGAGAAAGCAGGTGCCGGTGCAGGATTAAATAGATGAGGGGAGGCAGGTGTGAACTACCAGGTGAGCAGTGAGGTCTGTCCATGGGCTGGTCTCGAGCTGCTCGGATGAGTTGGGAGCCCCCTGGTGTGCCTGGGTGTATTGCACTGTGGCAATCCTTGGCTGTCCTTGAGCAAGGACCAGCGTCTCTTCCCGTCCAGGGAAAGTCCTTAGTCACTCCCTGAAGCTGCACGCAGCTGTCAACACAACACAGGGCCTTGAGGAGGGAGAAGAGCGTGGGCTGGATCTTGGGGAATCCCGATGCTTGTCATGAATGTGACAGTGGGGCAGATAGAAACTCCTGTGTGAGAGCCACTAGTTAGTGGGACCCCTGGCCCCTTCCCAGAGAAAGTCTCCACTCTGCCTAGGGGTCCCCAAAAGAGAGGCTGAGAGCGGGCTCTGGGGAACAGCGGCTCTGCCATTGCTTGGGGCAGGGAGTTGACTGGTCTGTATCAGAACCTAGGGTTGAAAGGCAGACGGTGCCTCCAGCTCCTTGCCTGAACCCTGTGTTGGAAGGAGAGCTGTAGCACAGCTCAGCAGCAACAACTAGTAGCCAATCAGTGTTCAACTTTGCCTGAAGGGAGTCAGGGGTTGGCCAATCACTGACTCTCAGTGTAGACAGGGGCTGAGCCCTCTTTCTTGGTTCACCCACTTGGCTATCTGGGCTCATGGGTCGTGTTGTTCTGTGCCATGCCCTAGTGCCTGTGTAGCAGAGAGCTGTATTAACCTTGGGCTAGGTTCACTTTTAGTAGGCAGGAGTGACCCCATGTACCCCTCTGCTCTGGGACACACACAATCCAGTACCAATGGGTTACACCAGCCTGTCTTTATTTTAAGGGAATAAAGATTTCTGTATCAACAGGCTGTGGCGTTGGCTTGTGTTCTGCCGTGGGTGGGAGGAACCTGGCTTTAGGGGAGGGGATAAGGTAGCCTCAGGGGGGAGACCTTATACTGGTTAAACTTTCTGTCTGCCCCTCTCCTCCAAGCTGCTGGTTCGAATCCAGCCGGAGGAGAGAGCTTCACCGTAGATCACCATCAGGGTGCCCTGCGTAGAGTCCCATTCTTTGCATCCATGTGATTGCAAACCCTCCCCTGCTCCATGGGCCCAGGCCCTGCTCTGTGGCTGAACACAGGCCTTTCTTCTCCATGGTTGGGAGGCTGGTTATCTCTTTTGTGCGCTAAATTCACACCACTTGAAACACCTCAGCTGGATTCCCTGGGGCAGGAGCTCTCTGCACTGGATTCCCTGGGGCAGACTCTGTACTTTTGCTGGTTGAGTTAAAGGTGTCGGTGTCCTTCTCCCTGACCCCTGGCACTGATCTGACAGGAAAACCTACTGCAGGTAGGCCAGGGCATGTGTGAGCCTGTCTCGCTAGGAGCGTCCCGTGTAGGATAACAACCTACTCATGTGCCCATGCAGAGAAAACTGCCCTTGGTGCTGGAGCTCTTGGTTTCTCTCCCTCCTGCAGCCATTTCTTTTGCTGGCCCGGGAGCAGGCAGCCTGCAGGACCCACAGCAGCTGAAAACTTCCGTCTGCTGCATGAGTGATGCTCACGTGGGAGTGCTAAGAGGGGAAACACCCCTTCATACCTACCTGTGTGTGAGATTGAGCCCCCCCTACGCTGCCCCTAGATCATCACCTCCTGCATGCCACAGAGAGGGCTCCGTGTAGGCCAGGAGGTGGCTGTGGGCCTGGACAGCCCTATGCTGGGGTGCTGTACGTGCTGCAGCTGGTACAACCACCCAAACACGTCTCAACAGCCTGCGGGGGGAGGAGTCCATTGCTCCCAGTCTGGCACTGAGACTTGGGGTGGGATCTGCCCCGTGGGATGCTTTAAAAAAGGCACATGGTGATTTAGGCTGCTCCTTCTCAGAGGGCTCCTAGGCTTGGTCGAAATCCTGCTGCCTCCACGTCTGTTTCCTGTGATGATCCATGACCAAGTGGGTCAGAAAAATGTGTGTTGGTTGGTTCATTTCAAAGGAAAACAAAATATGGAATCGTGGAGGTTTTGTGTCTAAAATCTCGGGGGTAGGTGCCAAAAACCCCAGGGATTCCCCTAGAGAGTCACCAGGGCTTGTGCCCGCTGGTCCATTGCCAACACAACATTAGGCTCCAGTTTTGGGACGCTGACAGCTGCATCTCATGGGCGAACTCGCACGCTGTATCCCACCTGTGGGATGGCCAGCAAAGGCCGAACCTGGCACCTCTGGTTTTCAAAGCATATCCTCTAGTGCTGCCTGAGCGAAAAGAACCACCTCTGTTAGCTGAGGTTGGGGTAGGGTTATCAACCTCCGTGTGTGACCCAGGCACCATCAGAGGGGATCTGAGCCCCACACAGGGGTGGGTGGGTTACAGGTGCTGAGTTACACTGCCTGGGCCTTGAGAATTTGGCCCCAGATCTGCAAAGGAGTTTGGTTTGGGGGACCTTGTTAGATCCAAGTTTGGCAGAGATGGGCCTGATTCTGCTGTGTAGGACGGTGGTGTAAATCAGGAGTCACTCCATGGAAGGGACACTGGGGTCAGACCAGCATAAACAGCTGGAGAATCAGGTTGGGTGAGTCTAATCCAGAATGAACCAGTGACTGTTAGAACATCTATCTAGTGAATTCCAGCTTGATGCATCATTCCGCCGGCCCCAAAGCTGTTCAGCGGGGCCAGGATTTTAGCTCAGCACGAGGCTCGAAGGCTGTTTTCAGCTGGAATCTAGTAGCAGGTGTTTCGTTGCTACGGGGCAGGCTCGCCACGGGTTCCTTTGGCATAAGGCAGCCGCACAGTAGCGGAGCCGCAAGTTCCAGGCTCTTGTCACTTTCCGAACTGCCTGCCTGCCAGGTGACCTCTGGAAATAGCCGGAGAAAGACCAGCTGAAAGACTTTGACTTGGGGCCTTTCAGAATTCAGCCACGAGGTGGCAGCGCAGAAATGGGCAAGGATTTCAGCAGCTCACATCATTCCCCACTGCAATTTTCCTTGTGCGCTACCAGTTTTTTAATTCGTGTTTTATTTGTTTTTTTGGCTGGGAGATGCAATGCCCAGACCGGCTCGAACTAAACTGGTTGGAGGTACTTATAACTACCAAGGCATCTGCACCACCACCCTGATCTATCTATGATCCTTACAGAGCCCGGCTGTCTAGTATCTGAGCAGCTCTCAATCTTTAATGTATTTACCCCCCCACACACACCGTGGGGTAGGGCAGTGCCCCATTTTATAGAGGGGAACGGGGGCACAGAGACATCAAGACTTTGTTGCGAAGGCCAAGACTATAACAGGGTTCAAAAAAGAACTAGATAAGTTCATGGAGGACAGGTCCATCAATGGCGATTAGCCAGGCTGGGAAGGGATGGTGTCCCTAGCCTCTGTTTGCCAGGAGCTGGGAATGGGTGACAGGGGATGGATCACTTGGTGATTCCCTGTTCTGTCCATTCCCTCTGGGGCACCTGGCATCGGAAGACAGGACACTGGGCTAGATGGACCTTTGGTCTGACCCATGATGGCCGTTCTTATGTTCTTGTGTCTACGCTCATAAGCACCAACTTCCTCTGGCACTGGTGGGTGCCTGCCCCCCCTGCCCCTTTCCCTGCCCCAGCTCCACCCCGGAGGCCCCATCCCTGCTCCGCCTGTACCCCTGAGGCCCCACCCCCATCACTTGTTCCTTTCCATCCCTCCCTCCGTCACTCGCTGGGTCATCTCAAGGAGCCTGCCTGCAGGTAGGAAGCCCTCAACAGAAGGACAGGCATGGATCCTGTGTGCTCTTGGCATGCAGATGGGCGCACCGGGAGCTGGTGCTGTCAGCCACATGGCTCAGCGTGACAGGAGGGCAGCGAGCCAGTGATTAGATACTGGCCGAGGAGCCGATAGGGTCAGAGCAAAAAGCCCTGATGGTGCCTGGATCCCCAGTCACTTGTGTCTGTCAGAACGTAGGCAGCTGCTCTGCCTCTGTTTGTTTCTCTCCTCCTTCTACTTTGTTCCTTCGCTAGACAGGGCTGGCGTCTGATGTGAGCGTGACTGGGGCGATAAAAGGCGACGTGCCCCAGATAACTCACCCAGCGAGGGGTTTGCATAGCAGAGATTCTCCTGAATGCTGGCCAGGACGAGGTCATGACTTTCTGCCCGCGTTGGGTCTGAGCGGTGCAGTTCAGATCAGGATCCAAAGTCGTGTGGGGGGATCCTGAACCCGCATTCTTGTTCGGGCCTGGAGCTAGTTAAAATATACAAACCTGGCCCCCCTCTCGGTAACCCCATTGCCCTTGTGGGAGGCAGAATCCCATCGGCCGTTTCACTAGCTGGGATCAAATTACCCATATTGGTTGCCATGCTTCAGGACACGGAGTTGTCAGGGGCTGTGGGTCAGGAAGACACTTCCTCCCGGCGGTAACAGCAATCATTGCAACTAGACAGCAGCGGTTCTGAGCCCCGTGGTGGGGTCCGGGAAGCTTAAGAAACCTGCAACCTGCTGGATGTTCCTTAGTGGGGCGCAGGAGGGCCGTTACTCCCCCATAACCCAGTCTAGATGGGAAGCTCAGGTCAGTCTGCCATTCATGAACCACTGTCCCATGCTGCACCACTGAAAGAGTCTTGTATGGGGGAGAGGGCACCCTATCAGATCAATTCACAGGCAGCAGCACCGGGGCTGAAATTCTGAGCCCCTTTCGAACAGACGGTGGGCGCAGCCACCTACTAATAACGCCTAGCTCTGATCTAGCACTTTTCACCTCTAAATCTTGCAGTGCTTTTCAAAGGAGGCCAGTATCATTTTTTGCAGGAGGGGAAACTGAGGCACGGAGCAGGGAAAGTGACTTGTCCGAGGTCACCCAACAGGCAAATAGCAGGGCTCGGATTAGAGCCCTGGTCTTCTAAATTCCAGTCTTGTGCATTAACCCCTAGGCCACTCTGCCTCCTTGATCCCCAGAAGCAGCCAAAGTTTCGGTGCCCTTGCAAAGCAGACTCTGGCAGGGGAAGGGCTGGATTTGATGGACCGTGACACTGACCCTGTTCCTTGCTGGGGAGGGGAGGCGGCTGTTCTGGTGGCTTTGTCACACAGTGTTTGGCTCTCAGCCCGTGGTGTCAGTGATCGGAGCTTGTGGAACGAACCCTGTGAGCCGTGCTGACCCCAGGTAAGTCAGGCCCTGTTCCCAGCTGTGTGCGCTGATGGAGGGGAAGGCCGGCTGCCAATCCCCCTCCCAAGGCAGCCAGACAGTCCCAGCTTGACGGCCAGACACCGGATCGCTTGCTTACGCGAACAGGGGGTGTCGGTTTCATCCTGACACATGGAGCACGCAGGCCTGGGGATAATTATAGCCCCCCAGGCCAGCTACCCCCGCTCCAGCTGCGTCTCTGAGAACCAGCCCACCCCCAGTGCTGTGGCAACTACTGCAGCCTTGTGCATAGCTGGGCTGGCAGGGGCACCCAGGGGTGACCCCTATGACCTGAAGCGTGAGATTTAAATGCCCTGGCTCTAGGGACGCATCTTAATTGTTGCTTGTTCTTTGTATTACAGCAGCAGCTGGCGGCCTGTAACACGGCAGGTTTTCCCTCAGCCTGTGCTCCGTGTTGCGAACAGCCCTCACGCCCGGCTGCAGCACGTTCAACAGCCAGTGCGTGATTTCCAGCACGCCATGCAAGTGCCTGTTCCCCACGGGTGGGAGAGCGTCGCCCGCCGACGGAGCTCTGTCCACACCGGCGCCTCTGTCAGTGTAACTCAGGCCAGGGGGGTGTTTTTTTCCCACACTCCTGAGCGACGTACATTTTACTGCTAGTGTTGACTGTCTTCTGCTGAAGAGTGGAATCACCTTGTTAATGGGTGAATTGCCTGGTGCTTAATCAATTGTCTTGTCAATTTAGCACAGGGGTTCTCAAACTGGGGGCCGGGACCCCTGAGCGGGTTGTGAGGTTATTACATGAGGGGGTCGCGAGCTGTCACCCTCCACCCCAAACCCTGCTTTGCCTCCAGCATTTATAATGGTGTTAAATATGTAAAAAAGTGGTTTTAATGCATTAGGGGGGGTCGCAATCAGAGGCTTGCTGTGTGAAAGGGGTCACCAGTACAAAAGTCTGAGAACCCCTGATTTAGCACCTGTGGGGACGCTTACTGTTCCCGCTCTGTCACAGGCCCCTAGCGAAGATCGGGGCCCCACTGTGCCTGGCACTGCACAAACCCAGGTGGGAGGCAGCCCTTGCCCCACAGAGCTGACAATGGTCACGCCTCAGAGCTGACACAATACAGAGCCCTGCAGCGTATTCTCACGGGCTTCGTCCAGTTTAGCTGCAGATGACGTCCTTTAAGGCTGCCTTCTGTCAGCGCCCAGGAGCGCCTGCTGAGGCTGTTTTCCCCCCGTCTAGGAGCACGGCATTTAACAAAACACCGAATGCAGAGACGGTGGCAACGGGGGCAGATCGGTCGACTTCCCTGCCGTTGCACCAGGGCTGAATTTGTCTCACTCCCTCGTGCTGTAGGGCCAGCGCGTCCGCGTGGCTATTTGTCCCCACAGCCAGCGCAGGAGTGGATGCCTGGAAATCCTCCAGCAACGGTTGTCCCGGGGCTCTGCAAGACTCACACGGTGCTACAGCTTGCGGAATGTTTCTCTTGCCCACGGTTCTAATTCTGGGCCCTTGAGGGAAACCGGTTCTTGGAAGTGATTTACTGTGTTCTGCTTGTGGGAAATAATTACTCCAGTCTCCGGAGCAGTTCTTTCATGGGATGACCTGTTGTATTAATTTGGATGGAGCATATGGGCTAACGGTGTTAACATAACCCACTCGCTATCCAACATTAGACAGTGTTGGACAAGGTCCGGGATTGGTCTGCAGCAGAGGTCCCTAAACTGTGGGGTGCGTCTCCCCAGGCGGTGTGTGTAGGAAAGTCTGGGGTGTGTGTGTGCAGTGGGGCCCGGTGGGGGGGGGCAGGAAGGGAGTGCCACCTAGCCCCTCCTCATCCATGGCTCTGCTCCAGTTTTGCTGCTATTTATAGCTTGGCTAAACAAAAAGCCACAGGTGACTTGCAGCGTTCTTACAGTAAACTGTATTAAAAAGTGTTTTTCATTTATGGGGGGGGTGGGTCGCACTCAGAGGCTTGGTACGTGAAAGGGGTCACCCGCACAATAGTTTGAGAACCACTCACTTGCCAGATGAATAACTGGAAAAAAGCAAAACTCCTCGGGACATTTACAGCTCATGAAATTGTGACTGGGGTATTCTACTCTGTTTGAGAGGAAGCTTTTGCCAAGTGCACAATTTATTATGTGGGTAAGAGCGCCCCTCCACGACACGTTATTTTGATCACAGTTCCAGCTGCTTGATTCTGAAATGGTATTGACGAGGGTTTTGTCCGGTGTATGACTGATTAGCGCAGCCTTTGAGCATGAGGATAGGCCTGCCGAATTCAATCAAACTGCTCACATGCTTGAAGTAGATCTTCAAACATTTGCAGGATCAGGATCTATATTAGAACTTGAGGCGTTTTCAGGACAAATACCTGAAAAACCTTTCCCCAGTTCAGATCCGTCTCAGTTTAATATTAAAGTCTGGGCCGATTCTACCCTCCCTCACATCTGTGCAGTCCCAGCGAAGTCACGGGCAGTGCCGAAGTGCAATGGTGGTCCAGATTCTGCCCTCTGACTTTTACACTCCATAACATGGCCGTTTCTGCTGCTGATGCAGTCCTAGGAACTGGGGAATTCAAGGCTGAATAACTTTCATGCTCAGATTACAAGATGAAGAGGAGCCAGGAGCTCCCACTTAAAATTCTTTATCTTACAAAGGCAATTGACTGTAGAGTGTGAAACAGACCATTGTGCCGGTGTGCTGAGAGCCAGCACCTGACCCAGCCTTCACTGTCACTTACTAGTTCCCCCAAAGAAGCCCTGATTGAGGGGAGGAAGACTTAATTATCTAATCAGATTGGGGGCTGATGAGCTAAGGGGTTAATTATCCCATCAGCTGAGATGGTAGTTAAAAAGCACAGGCACTGGGTACAAAAGGAAGGCTTGCAGAGCCCAGGGGAAGATAGGTTTCTGGCTGGTGAGAGGCCTCCTGCTCCTTGGAGACAGGGCTGAGGATTGAAGGTAGATCTACTGCATGGGGACTGTGGTAGTAACATCAATATACTCACAGAGGTGTTGATAATTAAGAGGCATCTGACTGTGGAGAACTCCAGGGTGGGAGAGGCACTAGCCTCCTGAAAGCCACAATATTTTAGGGTAAATGCAAATTTGGCTCAAGCATAAAATAATGTGTAGAGGTTTGACTGACATTCAGCTAATTTCCTTCCGATCAGCATGTTTTAAAAAACTTGAACTTAAAAGGTGGTGTCACAGGCAATAAAACAAAGGTTTAACATCAGCTCAGAAACACAGGCAGACCAGATGGGGGTTTTCTGAATGTTTTGTTATAAAAATGCATCTTAAACCATTACATATATAAACCAGTGGAATATAAAAAACTGCCTGTGGCTGTGTCGTAAATAACTTCTCTTCATTTTTTTTCAATTATATACATAAGATCTTTCCCAAAGGACAGTATGTGACTGGTTTACACAAATAAACCCTACATGATTCTATCTTCTAATGTCTAAAGTATTATCTACATCTGATCTATGCCGGGGTCTTTCAGCTCTCCTCAGACCTTGAAAAGCAAGACGAAAGTAATACCCGAGTGCTGTTTCAGTGGGGTCAACCAATGCGCATAGAAGCAGATGCATATTTCTCTATGAACAATTTAAAAGCATGTTCTGAATCTCTTCAAAGACCTGATTGTACAGCTCATCTCTGGACTTCAATCCATCCAGATAAACTGAAAGAGGGAAAAAAAATCAATGATTAGTTTGCAGTCAGAATGGCATTTGTGAGGGTCAAATTTCCAAAGCGCTTGAACCGTGTCTTGCAGGCGGCCAGCACAAAATAACCCCCGGCCCCAAAACACCTGCATTTTCAACCCAAATAAATCTCATTCCACAGAGCCTCTCAGCTTGGTTTAGACTTCCGGGAATAACCTGTTCCTAGGGCTGCACGGTTCTAAATAACACTTTGCCTTTGAATGGTGTTTTCTAATCAAAGCTGTTAGCTACCCCTGAGCAATTTCATTAAAGTTAATGAGACTGCAAAAGTTCAGCTGAGCAGAATCCAGGCCAGCGTTCTTGGCTTCATCACAAGCAAAATAGCAGGCAGCAGAATGACAGGGAATAACCTCCTTGAATGAAGTCCTGACTGCCTTAAATCAGCAGCACCGTTTGCCGCGAGAGTAACTTACCAGCATCAACCCCATGGGTCTCCATTTCCTTCCTGTATTTTAAATACATGGGCCACACGTGTCCATCGAAAAGACCGGGTGGGTCAGGTATAGGATAATGTCGTGTACTGTGGGTGTTAGAATGGAAAAGAATCTGTTAGATTACCGCCGACTCCGTGGGTGCAGAGGGGCTGGAGTACCCATGGGGAAAAATTAGCGGGTGCTCCATGCCCACCGGCAGCCAAGCTCCCCCCACCCCAGCCTCGCCTCCTACCCTGCTCCCTCCCAGCACTTCCTGTCCGCCGCCTAACAGCTGTTTGGCAGCGCTTAGGACTTTACGGGAGGGAGGGGGAGGAGCGGGGATGCAGCCCACTCGGGGGAGGAGGTGGGGCAGAGGCGGGGACTTGGGGGAAGGGGCGGAATTGGAGCGGAGCGAGGGTGGTACAGGGGTGGGGCTGTGGAACGGGGGCTCGAGCACCCACGGGGCAGAGGGGAAGTCGGCACCTATGTCTGGCACCATGCTAAAGACCAAAGGCAGGTATCTGATGGTTCTTCAATAGTATATGTGTAATGAGATTCCTTCCTAGGTGGTGTGCTGGGGAGTGGGTTAGCACTGGAGCCTGTTTTATTTTTTTAATGGCGATTCTTCAGGCTGATGCCAAGACTATTTGGTGACGGGGCCGCGTGTTGCCCGTTGAAATTTTGTTGGTTGCTTTCAGGTTTACAGAGCCGTCAAGACACAACACTTCAACTCTGCCCTTAAAAACAGAAGCCCTCCCATCGTAACCAATTCAATTCCAAGCATTCTCCCTCGCCCCCCACCCCGCTTTGCAAAAATGGTGACGTCTGAGGTTTCCTAAGGGAGTTAAGTGCCCAGAGACGATAAGAGTTGGACATTTCTGGAAGTAAAGCTGTCTGTGCCCCATTAGCTGTCCTCGTCCTCTGACTGCCTTGAAAGTTTGGAACTGGAACTTCAGTTGGAAAGTGACGTCAATACGTATATTGAATCACAACAGTCACGTGGCTAATGTGCGGTTTTGCATAGATGCGCAGAACCTATATCAAAGCCAAATATTATTAAACGTAGCTCAAGCAATTAGCTTACCTCCTCCTCCTCTTGCATTCGTCATAGGGAACTGTCAGATAGTAGCGTTTGTTGAACAAGTCGGTCAGCGGTCTGGGGAAGCAAGGGAAAAAAGGCAACACTAGATCACTTATTTCCTCCGATGGAGAGACAAATGCTAGTGGCCACGCTGCGACAAACAAAAGCTTTCGACATTTCTTCTATGACTTGGCTTCAAATTCTGCAGCAGACAATGTTTCAATCAGCCTGAAATTTCCAAACACTCTTGCGTACTACACAGAAGGAAGGTGTCTAAAGGGACCCGAACAGCCAGATTTGGCACAAGAAAGCTAGTCAGCCCGTGATCCTGGGGGGAAAACCAATGCAGGCGGGTAATTCTTTCACATTTGACTTGAATTATGCTCCTACTAGGCTTGAAAAAAACACTCCCTGGAGAGGTCAGATCAGACCAGAGGATCACTGCAAGGCCAATCAGATTTGTACAGCAGGGTTGAGCAAAGTTTGGCTGACAGAATTCTGATACCTCCCATGAAGGCTCCCAGAATGCAGCATTCCATCTTGGCCTACATACAGGCTGTTCACTTCAAGATGGAGCATTTCATAATGGGACCCAAAGTCTCATTTGGGCAACATTCAGGCACTGTACAGGCCTTGGGCCCCCCAGGCAAGGTACCGATGTAGTCTTCAATGAGGCTGTCCTAATATGTAGTCTGTGGAGACAACCCATTTACATTTGACGTTCAGCTTCAGAAAGCAGATTGCCGCTACCTGTGAAGCTTGATAAACTCAGTGTTTAAATGTCGAGCAGGTGTCATCGTACATGCTGTCCCCGCAAAACCGCCCACCGAGGGTAAGGCCGGAAGGGACCATTGTGATCATCTTGTCTGATCTCCTGTCTAACACAGGCCAGAGAACTTCCCTGAAATAATTCCTTGCGTAGATCTTTTAGAAGGACTTCCAAACTTGATTTAAAAATTGCCATTGAGGGAGAACCCACAATGACCTTCAGTTAATTACTCTCACTGTTAAACATTTATGCCTTTATTTCCAGTCTGAATTTGTTTAACTTCTAGCCATTGGACTGTGTTATGCCTTCTCTGCTAGACTGAAGAGCCCATTATTCAATATTTGTTCCCCATGAGGGTGCTGTTAGGTGGAAATCAAATGGCCTCTGATCCAGTAAATAAACCAGTTGTTGAGAGTTAAGATCCTGATGCAAGGCAACTGTAACGCTTCTTGGAAGTCTCATAGTTGTCAACTGTATTTCACTAAAGTTACATTAAGGTTATATGGAGACTTTCATGTCCCTCCTTCTCCAGCCTAGTCCACCACTCCCCACCTCCAAAACTAATTTTTCACTGCAAGAAGAGTGCAGAAAAATGTTGTTTTTTCTCAAATGTGAAGTTAATTGCTGAGCTCAGTCCAGTTCCTAACTGAGGATTGACCTCACAGGAGGCTATTGGACGGCTTTCCCTTCACCCTCTCCCCTGGTTCTTGTCACGCAGACGGAACGCAGAAGACCAGAAGTCCAAAGTGCAGGCAATACGATGTTTATTGGGGTTAGTTTCCAGCCAGCATGTGACGCCGCCGAGCCTTGTTTCCTAGTGTCCCCTCTCCCCCTCCTCGGCAGGTATAATTATGCCTGAAATGCATCCCCACAGTCCCACCCCTTACAACTTAGGGTCATGTTCTGTTTTGGGTCTGGGGTCTTCATCCTACCTCTTTTGTATCCCTTGGGAGGGGTAAGGAGTGAGGTTGTGCTGCAGTCAGGGACAGGCATTTCTTTGGTCTTTTTTTTTTTTAATACTCCCCCCATCCCTCTTTGCCCCTCCTGACCTGTTGCTTGATCTTGCCTTGAGATAGGGGTTGGGACAATCTTAAAGTGCGCTCTCCAGTAACACTTTAACTGCTCTTAGCTGTTCCCATTGTACTTACAAACCCATCTGGAAGCACCATACACGGAGTCTTTTGTCCTTTGTTTAGACATATTAGTAGAAGATAGAAGAGTATCAAGAAGTCAAACCCAAAATTCTATCCCAGGCTAACAAACAAACCTATGTTCTAACAGAGGCCAAGTACTGAATGGGCTTGGAGAATAAAGTATCTTCTTGTTCCCATCAGTGATCATTGCTGGTCTAGGCTGAGACACACTGGCAGGAGAACACAGGAGGGAAGTTTTAATGACCACTGCAGGATCAGTGGGTAAGGAACTCTGGTCTAAGTAGAAGTCTGGGTGCCTGTCACTCCCAAATTCAAATTCTGGCTCTTGATTAAAAACTTGCCTTGAACACTCAGTGGTTTGAGCGTTGGCCTGCTAAACCCAGGGTTGTGAGTTCAATCCTTGAGGGGGCCATTTAGGGAACTGGGGTTACAAAAAAACTGTCTGGGGATTTGTCCTGCTTTGAGCAGGGGACTGGACTAGATACCTCCTGAGGTCCCTTCCAACCCTGAGATTCTATGATTTCTAAGTCAATCTCTGTCTGTTTCCCCATCAGTAACGTGGGGGAAATTCTTACGTACGGCACTGCAAGGATCAGTTAATTAATTGCAAGGAGGCTTTCATTGCCACACATTTGTCTGTAAATAAAAAGACATTTTACTTGTAATTGTAAAGCAGGAAGCCTTCAATGACCAGGATGTGGATCTCCTCTGGGATGGGGTCTTTAGAGTTAGGCCTAACGTTCACCCCATGGGAGCGGGCAAACTTCCTTGGCTCCTCAATCCACGCATGCACCGTGCTCACCATTGCATCCATGTCCAATGATTCCAGCGCTAGTTAGAAGGAAGTAAGGCGGGGACGTCAAAAGCCAAAAACCACCGAGGCATGAAAGTGTGTAAATATAAACTTGTAATATGGAATTATGGAAATTTACCATTAAATCTTAATGTTAGAGTGAAAAAGAAATACTTAGGAAAAATATACATTACTGCTTCCTACAGCGACCACCGCTCTTACCATCCCATTGTTTAAAGCCGTCTTCCCCGACTTCTATCTGATCTTGTGGCTGAAATATAGCGAGCAATAAAACAGGGCTGCAAATGCAGGGTGACCAGTTAGCTACGATGCGATCACAACCCCCGCACTACACAACGGAGCAAGAGTTCACTTAACAGACCGCCTGCAGCCTCCTTCTGGCGGGGAAACTTGAGGGGGGCTTTTGACAGGCTCCCGCAGCCTGAGAGCATCAGAAAGTTCGTTTGCTCTCTTGTCCCTAGGGGGCGGCTGCTGACAAAGGTTTCTAAGTTTAACGTAGTCTAATAAATGCCAGATCTGGTTAGATCTAGGACCATGGTTTTGCATGAAGAAATAGAATCTTCGGCTATAAAAAACACAGGTCGTATTAAGTGACCATTGCTAGATCGCATGTTCAGCGTAGTAGGAATGAGTGTAACGAACACGTCCCATAAAAGCTGTAGGTCGGCATAGTAAATCTTGCTCCATCTTAGCTCTGCTTTCAAAAACCATTTATAAATGAAACATACCAGAGTGACATTGTATATCTTACAGAAAAAGGTAGCGAGAACTCCACCCCCTTTACCCTGAACTCCTATTCGCATTAATCTAGCTGCATTTTGTGGGTTAGGGTGAAGAAATACTCCCAATTTAGCAGTATATACAATCTATTTAGTTCTATTCAGTAGGGTGTGTATGCTTATGAAGGTTGGACAAACAGGGCTTACAGGTTTGTCAGCACAGGAAAATCTACGAGGCTGGGGGTATCGTATTATTAAAATAGGCTTGCTCCAACTGTATCATCACAACATGGCTTGATCTTCCCTATATCAGTGGGATCAAACTATGGTATAACCTGGGGTAGGTAGGGTGACCAGACAGCAAATGTGAAAAATCAGGATAGAGGGTGGGGGGTAATAGGAGCCTATATAAGAAAAAGACCCCCAAATCGGGACTGCCCCTATAAAATCAGGACATCTGGTCACCCTAGGGGTAGGCAACCTATGGCACGGGTGCCGAAGGCGGCATGCGAGCTGGTTTTCAGTGGCACTCACACTGCCTGAGTCCTGGCCATCGGTCCAGGGGGGCTCTTCATTTTAATCTAATTTTAAATAAAGCTTCTTAAACATTTTAAAAACCTTATTTACTTTCCATACAACAATAGTTTAGTTCTATATTACAGACTTATAGAAAGAGACCTTCTAAAAATGTTAAAATGTATGACTGGCACGTGAAACCTTAAATTAGAGTGAATAAATGAAGACTTGGCACACCACTTCTGAAAGGTTGCCAACCCCTGGTATAACCATTATGAAAATTGTTAGAGTGTGAAACACAATTCAGGAACATGTTCTAACGTGGCTTGGTCTTTGACATCATCTGGGCTTGATCCAACATACCCACTACCTCCAGTGGGAGTCTTTCCACTGACTTCCATTGGCTTTGGCTCAGGGTCCTACAGAGGTAAAACAGAGCTAATGGTATTAGACGGACCCCTGACATAATACTCTTCCTGGCCCAGCTCCTGACAGGTATTTTGACTCCTAACTTCCATTGAAATCAGTGACAGTTAGGAGGATCCTGCATACTTTTGAGGATGTGCCTAAAGGACGATAGATTGGTTTGGCTTTGTTTTAAATTATAAATGCCGACCTGCTTCCAGCTTTGTCATAAAAGATCATTTGAGAGCACTGGAAAGAGAATGATAGCAAGAAAGGGTCAAGGTGGGGACAAACTGGGAAAATAATCTGAAATAAAAGCAAAAAAAAAAAGTTTATTTAAAACCGTGGGTGATCTAAGGTTAGATGCACTTGCTTTGAAATTAAAACTCAAGGAGATAGCGAATGATCATTTCCACAGCCTATGTTCCAGCCTTGTTGGCCTAACACGCTGGGTTCCACACACTGTGTTGAAACTAACACGCTAGCATTTAGTAAAAGGCAATTATATTTCAGTCTGTCCAAAACAATTCAAACATGAAATATGTTCTTCCTAAACAGCTTATCCTCACAAATGCACAACAAACTTCCCTGTGGCACATACTTGACATTGTACTAAATAGATAAGTACATTAAATATATAACTATTTATAAAGCCATTAAATAGGCAGAGTAGTTATACTTACCTTGTAAAAATCATCCTGATGGACAACACAACAGTTGGGAAGTGCTTTGATAAGCCGGTTGGTCAAAGTGGTTTTGCCGCCGTTGGTCACACTAAATAGAAAATTTGAAGCAGCATTGGGGAAGATGCATTAGTTCAATGAGCAAGTAGGGCCGACTAGCAGCACTTCTTCAGAGGGTATTTCCATTACAACCAGGTCTGTCTGCTTCTGCGTTATATGAATTAAAAAGAATCTTTAATCAAGAATTCTGATTTGTGGCACGTGTTGAAGGCCAGCAGGCTCCACACTGTTTGCCCTGATGGAAGGAATGGATGTTTCTTACATTAATTCCGTCACTTTCGCTTCAATATTTCTTGCCCCCGCAGGATCCGGCAAAAGGAGGCGAGGGACAGCATCCCTGCCTGTCCTAATAGCCACTGATGGACCTGCCCTCCATTAATTTATCTAGTTCTGTTATAGACTTGGCCTTCACAACATCTCCAGGGTCCTCCTCTCAAGAACCAGAGCCAAAGGGAGGGAACCCTCTAGTCAGAGGGAAAGTCCCCGTGTCCTTCAGATTGTTCCCCTCAGTCTCAAATGGGGGGTGTTCTATGAAACCTCTAGTTAAATTGCTCCCCTGTTGGGGGCGCAGGATCTCTGCCATATGTGTTTCAATGGGAGCCCTGAAATCTCTCTGAGACCCATGTGGCTTCAGCCTGAAGGGGCAAAGTTGCTCACTTAAAATATCGCCCCATCTTTAAATCCTGGGATTATGAACAAGGAACATGAGCAGACATCTCCCAGGGATTCACTCGCTGGGGACTGGCCCAGGCGGGCACCCTTTGATGAACAAGCCATTTTAAAAATAGATTCCAAATGTCGTCTGATTGGCATTGCTTTAGCCCTGTTACCCTGCTATCTGTGGGATTTAGGATACATCAGTTGATACAGCCAAGATCCTTGAGACTTTAAAAAAAAATCTGCCACAAGAGGGAAATGCTTTAAACAGCTGCCTTAAAAATAACCCCAAAGCAGGGAGTCTGCCTTTGCTGTCCTGTGAATGAGGCTTGGGGCAGATCTGGATTCAAACTCCCACGTCCCCCCTACAACTGCATCCCCAAGCGGAGGGATTTTCCTCCCCAGAGGAGGGCGGGAGTCATCAGGGCTGAATGTGCCAACTTCAAACATTTCATTCCAAAGCTTTCACCCTCGCGTGCTTTTCCAGACCCCTATAAATCAGATCCTCCACTGGTGTCAGTTGAATGGCCCATGACAACCGGCACCCGCAGAGGATCTGTCCCCTGCAGTCACCCAATTCTGGAGGTTTATGCAGCTCTACTTCCCAGTCTCATGCATTTGGAGGGGAAGAAAAAAAAGACCCTCCTTTTTGGATCCATTTTAGGAAGCTTTTCCATCAACTTAACTGCCCACCCCTGTGTTTTGCAATGGAGCACTTAAAACCTCACTCTGCCTTGAAAGGCTCTTTCATTTTCTTAGCTGTTTAAACCTACTCAGAAATCACGTATAAAGATAAAGCTTTTCTGGCTTCAGCTCCCTCCCTTTATTACTATATAAATCCCAGCCCGCGGAGCGCTCCGCAAGCAATATAAGAAGCATGATCTAGAGTTAGGAGACATTAGTGCTAGATTTTGCCTTATTTAAATCCCCGCCTTATTACCACATAAAAGTACATGTCATCTTCACGCCCCAGGGCATGCCGCGCGCAACAAAAATAAAAAGCAGGCAATAAATGCAGTATCACCTAGCGACTTACCCCCCTATACCTATGATGTATTTCATCTTCCTGGAGTTGTGTCCTCAGCAGCAAGCGGGAGGGAAGAAACTTGGATCCACGAGCAGAAAGGACGCAGAGCTAATGCCTGATCCTTTCTCTCCCTAAACGAGTGGCTGTCTGCAGCCTCTCGCTCTCAGCTCTGCCTTGCAAGTCGCTTGACTATTTCATTGAGGCAAAAAAGCCGTGGGCGCCTTTAATTTATACCCCGCTACTGCAACGACCTCCCCGCCTCCCTCAGCCTTTCCGGGCCCCACGGGGTGATGGAAAAGCACTACGGCTATCATGAGATGCAATACTTTAGAAGCTGGTCTTAGCCAGTCCTGCTGGGTCAGGCGCACAGCAGCGGCACCTGTTTTCCACCCCTCTCAGAGCTCTTGACTACCCCGTGCTAGCTGGGTTATAAATACCTTCTTGGCAAACCTTTCCTTTGCCTAAATTAGTAATGGGCCAGCTGGGACTGTCCCCCCTTTTGACATTTCCATGAGGGCTTCTGGGATAGGGGCGGGAGGTTAGGGAATGGCAAAATGAAAAGCCTTGTCTTTTCCCTGAAGTGACACACACAACTTCTATGCCTTCCTCCTGTGTTTCCAAGTGTCTCACAGCGAAAGCACGAGAACTCAGGATTCCACCGATGATTTTTAGAGGAACATGTCAAAGAAGAACGCAGGGGGAGGCGGTGAAATGATGCTGGGCTCCCACCCCTTGAGGCTTTTTTGGGATGGCCATGTTGGCGTAACCGACCCCTGTTTGGGCTTATTTCTTCCACGTTGACACAAACGCCTGAACAATTACATGAGCTGCCTTCCTAAGCGCCTGCTTCTGCAAAATTGACTCCCATTGAGTAGCACTTACTCATGGGAGTTGACCTGAGCTGGACTACACACTTGAATACCACTCGGTGTGAGCAAAGATTGGAGAACCTGCCCCCAAACCTTTATTCTTTCCAAAGGCCCTGCTTTCTTTGTCCTAAAATGAAATACTGAGACTCAGCTGCTTTTGCGGGTATAAGGAACTGGGGACCTTTTGAAGTGAAGGCTAAAAAAAGCTGGTGTTAACCTGGAGATCATTTTGAATGATCTTTTTTTCCAGATCAATATGATGCTAACAGTGCATAAAATACACTTAAACCTCCTCTGTTTTGGGTTTGAATTCCCCAGCCACAGTGTATCTTTTCTGTTGTGCGTTTATAGAATCAGCGGATAGACAAAAACTTACCAAAAGATTCCTTACTGTGCAAGGCTTCGTATGCACCATTGTAAACGCCGGTGCCGTTGATTTTTATTTAAACGACACGGTGGGCGAGTTCTGTCCCTTTCTGCTTCACTGTTTTGCAGTCCCAGAGAGCCACATTTTGCACTGTGCTCTTGGGGTTACTGTACATGTGGGTAGTTCTGAGGTGGGGGCTTAGCCAGTGGTTTGTCAGGCTGCAAGCCAAGCTGAAGGAGAATGCAGGGGGCTCAGACACTCCTGCAGCACTGAGGTTGCATTAATGGTCATGGAAAGGGTTCCCAGGTGCCCTGCTGTAAGGATTTTTAGGGAGCATATCTGACCAGAAGACTTTGGGGAGCCTTACAGTATCCCTCCTGCTGGGTCCCCACTTAAGCCCACGTATCAGAGCTGGAATAAAAGAAACCACCACATGGAGATGAACTCACAACACTCTATTTACTAAAGGAGAAGGAAGGAGCGGGAGGGGGATGGATTAAGGACACTGGAGATTTCGAATATAAGCAAAGATGTTTTTCTACCTCCTTCAGGGACTGCCGGTGGCGAGGCTGCAGAATCCGGACTGGTGAGATCAGCGATGGACACCAGTGGTGGATCACAGGGGACCAAGACAGGTAAGTAACCCTCTCTCAGACCCACCCTGTCCCTCTTTGCGTCGTCTGTGGGTGAGTTTCAGATCTAACTAACCGGATCTAGTCCGAGAGTGCACGTCTGCTTCCCAAAAGCAAATAACTAATAAACCCCAAACTGACAACTTCGTTCAGTGCATGGCTACTGCAGGCCAGTAACCCATGTGGGACCTGTACCACCCCACAGAGAGAGAGCTTTTAGACACCCGAGCCCCAAAGATTAGACAAGAGCCCCTGGCCTCTCCCTTCATTTGTTTATATAGAAACCGGTTACTTAGCAACAACTGATTCCCGCTCTTTTCACTTTCCCGCCTTTTGCATGGAGGTCACCTTGTTCTTATCCAGACCAAGATGGCCACCTAATAAACAATGCCCTAAAATCCAACTAGGTGTGTGCCTTCCCCAAGAATTTGGCAGGGTTGTAATTAACACTGCAGCTTGGAGAAGAGGGAAGAGAAGGATTCTTGCTGAGGTTTTACACGGCCCGGATCATTGTAGCATCTGGTTGCATAGTATTTTGTGTACTGCATCTTCCAGAGAATCACTGGGCAATACAAACACACTCAGAATTGGACGCATTAAGAATAGGAAGTCTGCCCATCCCAACAATATATGTCTATGGACAGTCGCAAAAAAAAAAGCATGGTTTGAGTGGTTTGCATATGTCACCCGTAAGCCTGGACTGGTGTTTCCCAACGTATTCCCATCACTCTAAGCACAGCACAATATTTGCAGTGGGGAGTCAAGGGGGCAGATCCTCAGCTGGGGTGAACCATCATAGCTCCATTTCAGTGGAGTAGGAGCTATGACCTGCTGAGGATTTGGCCTAAGATCGGATCTTGGGGAATGTAGCTTTTCCCACCCTCACTGCACCTGTCTGCTGCCCTGCACCCCTGGGCTGGGACGCTCTGCCAGCAGGGACACCGGGGGGGGGGCAAGTGGGGCAATTTGCCCCGGGCCTCGCAGGGGCCCCGCAAGCCCTGGCCCGGTGGCAGTCCGGGTCTTCGGCGGCATTTCAGCGGCAGGGGGCCCTTCAGTGCTGCCGAAGACGCGGAGTGACTGAAGGGCCCCCCGCCGCCAAAATGCCACCGAAGTCCCAGACCGGGTGAGTACAAGTGCTGCAGCTCCCCCGCTTTGCCCCAGGCCCCCTGAATCCTCTGGGCGGCCCTGCCTGCCAGAGATAAAAATACCAATATATTGCATTAGTTTGTGTAATCTGGTGTTTGCATAGTTGTATTTCAAACATAACACATGTATGTAAAGTTTTAATTTAAAACTTCACTAATGACATTTCTCAATGTATCATTATTTGTTGGATCATCTGAAACTTCCTTTTCCTTCCCTGTGTGGAAATAGTCTCTTTACTGATACTTTATTCATACAAATACCTCCCACCAACCCTCCCCAAACAGATAAGGAATACGTTACCTCTCTTTATATTACTTGCGTATTAAGAATGTTTACAAATAGTTAAGAGGGTTAAAATATTTTGATAGTTAAAAATTTGGAGCTGGTTTGAATTGTATGTGAAAGCAGATAATTTTACATAGGACTTGATGCTTTTTCCAAGGAACTAAAAAAGAAAATAACCCAACAATGAATTTTGTAACAGCAATGTGTTACCTTGTTCTCCTCCTTTGGCTCCCTTCTCAAAACTCACTTCTTTCGTTGGTGTTCTATCACGAGAGTGGAGATTCCCAGGGCCCCTGACTGCTCTTGCCTATAGTAGGACTAAAAGACAAATTCACAAAGTCTCAAATATCCCAAGAAGCTAACGATCAAAGCCCAAAGTTCCTGTATGTGACACACCAAAAATAAACATAAAATGCTCCGTCGAAGACTTTCCCTCTCTCCATTTGCTTTGTCACTACCTTAATTTTAAAATGAACAATATTGACATAAAACGGGGGTGCGGGGAAGGTGAATTTTCTGTGGTGGTGGCTGAGGTGGAACCTAGCTCTTTTCTTGTGGGAATTTGGGTAGAAAGGGTTTCAAAACTCCTGGAAGATTATGGGAAATGTTGAAGTGTCACTTTAAGGCTTGAGAATTGAAATGATTTCCATAATAGTTGATTATACATTTTTGGGGGGCAAAGCTTTGCTTTTTATCATGCTTTATGATTTGTCTGATGGTCTGGCGGGGTATTTTTCTTGCTTAAAGTTATAGATGTCTGTGGACTTGCTTGCCTTTTAATGAAACTAAACTGAGAAATATTGGCCCCCCCGAGTAAATTTGGGTTAAAGTGGCAGATTTTAACTTGTTATAATAGGATGTGCCATTCTTGTACATGTCTCATTAATGCCTCCACCATTTTATATGTCCAACTAGATGTTCTCTCTAAACAAGCAGAAGGCAATACCACAATAAGTGACTTTTGATTGAGGAGGAGAGGAAGGACTTTCATCTACCCCATGTGGACCTTAGTGATAGACACAATCTTATAGGTAGGATTGGCAGAATTTGATTTTTATTTTGTTATAATTTTGATGGATAATATGTTTATTTTTAAGCATTTTTCCCAATTTTTATCAGTTTAAATTTTCAAGGTTACATGAAATTGGGGGGAAGGGGGAGTCAATATCACATGTCAAAATATACTAAGTAAATAGCCGTAGCATTTATCTTATCTTGCTTGTCTCTACATTTCAATCATCCTCAATGGAAATATTTTTGCCCGTTTGAGTATTTACGGTGAAATTGATGTTTACTGACATTTACTCATAAAAATTGAATCAGTCTAAGATTACTTTTAAGTCATCTACTCTATCCCAGAGCCTGGCAGGATTATTTCCTACAGTGCTTTGCCAAGTGCTGATTATAGCAGAGTTTAGTAGTATAAGGGGCTTACCATCAATCACTGGACCTGTCAATGACCTGTCAGGTCCCACCCACCTGTCACCCTAAAACCCACCCTCCGTGGGGTATTACTTCCGGGGTCAAGATGGACACATGACCGGAAGGAGCTTAATGACTTGGACTTAATTTCCATTAGTGGCCTTATTAAGATTTGGTCTTTTACAGTAACTGAGGGCATGTCTACATTATGGGCACTACAATGACATAGCTACCGTGCTGAAGTTATGCTGCTGTCGTGCCATAGCATAGATGCTTCATACATAAATGGGTGGGGTTTTTCTGTTGATGCAGGTCATCCATCTTCCCAAATGGTGGCAGCTAGGTTGATGGAAGAATTCTTCCATCAACCTAGCCATGCCTATTCTGTGGATTAGGTTAGATTAACCACGGCACTCCGGGGTGTGAATTTTTCACATCCTGGAGTGCTATAGCTATGTTGACCTATGTGTACACCCAGCCTGTGTGTGTGATCTTTTCATGTAGGAAGGGAGTGTTGGCCTGCAAGTGTGCACTTAAGGAAAATATTAGCAAAATGATCTGTTTCACAATCCCTTTAGCTACAGAATACACATGGAGGATTGCCCAGGTTAAGTGAAATGAGCAACCTAATTCCCCCCTAAATCCCAGTACATTTCAATA
Organism: Mauremys mutica; assembly: GCF_020497125.1. Classification (NCBI taxonomy): domain Eukaryota; kingdom Metazoa; phylum Chordata; order Testudines; family Geoemydidae; genus Mauremys; species Mauremys mutica. Next base: position 8,750,502 of record NC_059095.1, read on the forward strand.
TCCCCACAGGGTTTCTGAGCTTTCCAGTGAATCTCATCCTCTGCATGCCAGTTTTCAGACTACGTTTTTTTGTCCCAGAGATGGTCGTCTTTTTATTTCTGGTGTCAGTGCTTAAAAAATGCTAAATAAGAATATAAACTTGTTAAAGCAATCTGCTACATAGAAGAAATCATTGTCATTTATGGAAAAATACAGCAAAGACTACGCAAACGATGTGTTTTCTCCCGAGAAAGGACATTTTGCCTTCTGATTGTTTCTTCAGTAGAGTAGCAGTTGATCCTATTTCAGTTGCACTGTGTAGTCATAATGTGAGGAGCGTGCAAACTTTATCTGTTGCGCTGGTCACATTCCTAGCTGTCAGGATGTGTGATTAGCATACCGTAGGCAGGATTCCCGGCCTCCTTTTTTGTCACCACTGACCCAAATTCTTCTGATGGCAAAACAGTGAGGTTAATAACAATCTGAAGGACCACTTGACATATTTGAGAAGTCATTCATATCCTAGTAACAGGCAGTGTTTTTGTCTCAGACAGCATGTTACACACATTACTTCAGTCAGCATACTGTTGTTAAGTCTCTGGAAATAGACCAAATGAGAAGTTCATACACTATTACTTCCAACTCTAACTTGCCTTAAGTTTTAAAATACCGCTCTCTAAGCACGGTATTTCATCTGCTCGTACCAGTGCTTTTGATAGAAATATAATTTAAAATCAGAGATGGGATCAGACAAATTATCAGAACGTTAGTTGTTATATATAGCCGCTATAGTGATAGATGCTCTGTAAATCAATATTGAAAAAATAATGGGCTCAATTCTGCTCAAATTCTGCTCTCAATTTCTGCTCTTGTGCAACCCAATTGTAGCCCTACTAGTTTATATGCATATTAAATGTTATGGTAAATTTTTCACAACATACATCCAACAATGCTTGGTTTACGATGATATTAATTTATATTTTATGTTCATGCAAATATCTAATTTAAAAATGTTTTTACCATTCAAGTTAGGATCCTGACATCTTAGCTATATGTTGGTTTATAACAGAATCTCTTGTGATTGAACGGTGAAGCACGTATGCCAATTAGACTGCAAATGAAATCTACAAAGAACAGGTCTTCTCAAATTTCAGTTTTCGTGGCAGAGTATGGTTCTGCACAGAGTGGGTGATACAAAGCTAATAGGACAGTTTTTCCACAAGTCTCTTCTGAAGCAAAATGTAGAGAGACACTTGTAAAAATCATATTGATGTAGTAAAGGAAAGTTGCTATCTTTTCAGTAAGAGCATTTTGAGAGCTTCACTTTGCAGCCTCAGCATTAGAAATCTGGCACTTTGTGACTTGTTTTCTAGGAGGAAATGGTCCTTAATCCAAAGAAACTGAGATTTTTCTCCTGGTTTTACATTTAAGGCCACTTTGTAAACAAAATATGTAGCAGTGAAATTAGATGCACACAAAATGTAGGAGAGGTATTTTCCTTTAAGGGTCATTCTGATTTTAATTAAATATCCACAGATTTGTATGGCATAATACAAAGCAAAAAATAATAATACATAGTTAACAATCATCTAGGTCTTCTAGCATAAATCACCTAAATACAAACACTTTAGAAAAATGACAGTTCACACGTTTTTACACGTAGGTATGTTTTGGAGGGCCCGCTGCAAAAGAAGAAAACTGAGATTGATTATAACCCTCTCTTACGGTGGCTTCAAAATTCACTTTAACAGTAGCATGCTCTATTTTTGATTGCCAGTAAGTATGGAAATACAAAAGAAAAAGTGTCTGCATTTTTAAAGCAATCTTGCCTGTGTATTTCTCCTGCTACCAATCCAATATCAGCTTAAAACAACCATTCTTGCATTAACTCTTCTTTTTTTCTAGCCAGGAAGGTGAAATAGAGGAGTGTTGCTTTTAAGAACTTTTAACACTTAGGAATATTGTTTTTCTCTACCAACATGTAGACACATCTGTAAGTAAAGAGTCTTTGGAAAAAGTAGATGGAAAAAACTGCCATGAGGTATGCGCTAAACGGACACTCAGATTTACACGGGACTATAGAGAAGAAATTGAATTCATTTTCTAACTTGATTAGATCACAGACTGTCCATTTCATTTCCTGTGCCTTGTGGGACGAAAACAAAAACTATTGGACAGTCCTGAATTTGGACACATTCTAACAATGCCAGCACACAGGAGTTTGATTGCATAACCCTGTTGACTGCTGCTTAACCCTGGAAAAAATATCTGCAGTTCAGAAGGATTGATCCTGTCTACCTCATTCTACTGATTTAGTTGGGTGGTCAGTAAAATACAGTGGAACAACAAGTAGATTGGAGAGAAATCACTGAAGCTCTTAAATGAACATACAAAAAGGTTTCCTTCACCGTGGCCCATATCCAAAGTTTACTGAAGTCAAAGGAAAGATTCCCATTGACTTTAATGGACCTTGGAGCCGGCCCTTAGGGAGTATGCATGAATACATTAAAAATTGAATTAGGATGTTTTAAACTCTGCTCTTTAACTATCTCGATATAAAGACCAGAATCTGATTTTTTTTAGTTTCTGGTTTTCTGTGACCTGGATGGTAGAATTCAACCACTAGTAGCTGCGAGTGGAATACCTTGTTGTTGTTCTTGGAGCTGCTGGCACAGAGATAAGATAAACTTTCCCTCTCTCAGAAATGTTGCTCTGGATAGACTCAATATTTGAACTAAATCACATAAGTGGTAGAGTCCAGGAGTTGCCTCACCCAGGAAAATGTGTTTGATGACACCTGTTATTTGATATCATACAGAGCATTCATAAGTCAAAATAACTCATCTTCAGATGAATACGGCAGGAATAAGACCAGGTCTACACTAGAAACTTTTCTGGTATAGTAATTGTGATCTTTTTACATTTTTATACCAGCAAAAGCCCTAAAGTAGATGCAGTTATCCCGCCAATTGTTGCTTCTGCTGGCCTGGCTGAGTTTGTTTGGGGAACTGATTCAAACCTGCAGCAACACTAGAGTTTTTTGCTAGTAAAACTGTACCAACTTAGCTAACCCATTAAACCCTTTATAGTATAGACAAGGCATTAAAGTCATCACTGTCAGGCCTCTTTAAGTCAATGGCAAGGAAATCTCTTGCCCTACCTCCAATACTCTTTTCAGTTGGTATTCTGTATAGCAGCGTCACATCCGGGCGTAACCTTTGGGAATGGCAGATCCATTTTGCCTTGGAAAGTAATATTGTTATTAACATCGATTGTATTTCTCCAGCCTCGAGTAATAGTGGAGCTTCAGTGAGATGCGTGGAAATAAATCCACCAAAGGCTTCTAATGACATCATTAACCTCAACAGTGGAGCTTGAGTGATGCCACCAGATTTCTGACATGGCATTATGTGGTACCATGTGACAATTTGTGCATTTCTAGCAGATCTCTGCATATCTTAGTTCTGCTGTGAGGCCCAGATATGCAGGGGGGGCTCTAGGTATTTTGCCGCCCCAAGCACGGCAGGCAGGGAGCCTTCGGCGGCTTGCCTGCGGGAGGTCCCCGGTCCCACGGATTCGGCAGCATGCCTGCGGGAGGTCCGCCAAAGCCATGGGACCAGTGGACCCTCCGCAGACATGTCACCGAAGGCAACCTGCCTGCCACCCTCAGGGCGACCGGCAGAGCGCCCCCCGTGGCTTGCCGCCCCAGGCACGTGCTTGGCGTGCTGGTGCCTGAAGCCGCCCCTGCAGGTATGTTAAATGCCTTCAACTACCTAAGAAGTACAGCTGTCCAGTATGACGGCACTTCGTGAAGTGTTATTACTGTCATAAAGTGTATTTTGTTGTAGTTTTTAAACAACTGGTTGAGGACTCCAGGCCTATGCGGTTATACCAGATCCCTGCACTTTCTGAAACTTTGTCCACCATTCTGATTCTCTTTTGGCAGGCCAAATTCAACCCTCTTTGAAATTCACTGAGTCTGAGAGAATCCAGCTCATAATGCTCTTTTTAAAATGAATGCAGCCATTTTGTGTTAAGTATTTTTACAGTCTAGAGATCTTGTATTATATTGATGTATAAAAACATTTTAAAATTGCACAAGGCAGTCAATACCAGTCTTAGATATGTGGCTGCATATCTTGTTAAAGGGATACCGCCAATTTGAAGGGCACATTTCCATCTCAAATTTTTGTAGCTACTATGGTTACAAGTAATACCTAAAATCACCACAACTGAAAGAAGTGGTTGATACTTTTTTGTCTCTTTTTAGAATTTACTCTGTGCATTCGACAGCAGTGTGTGTATCATCTGTTTCACTTTTTCTCCTGTATAGTCAGTTTCTTTCATATTGAAAAGATCCTTATAAAGACATCAGCTGGGAAGCAGAAAATCTCTCAAAAGATTTTTAAAAAAAAATCTAGGATATCCTGTTTAAAGAGTGCTCTACCAGAAAGTGTACTTTAAAAAAAATTAGCTCATTTTATGAAATTCAAATTGACGTTCCTCATTTCAATGAATTACCTTCCCTGTATGTGCAATGAAATAGATGATGTATATTTTAATATCCTCAAACCTCAATCCCATTGTGGAGGACCTACCTCATAAGGTACTAATACTTCAATCTCTAGGTCCATCTTTTCTGTGGTTTCTCTGCTAACGCTGCGAATGATGGTGTTTAAAAAAGTTCACCTATTGTGGTTACTATTCACGATCAACGTTTTAGTTCTCAAGGTCCCAAGATTGAAGATAAATCTTTTTTTTCCCCCCAGCAGCATGTGTGCCAGAACAGTGTTAGTCCACTGACTGGGATGTTGTGAACATTTTTGCTGAAGTGTTGAGATACTACAGATGTGGTAGAGGTTTCTGGGGTTGGATTTCAAAGATCTCTTTAATGTTCTACCAAACTGCCCATGATATGACTTTACAACTCCCTTCCACCCTGCAATATCATACAGTTTATTGCATTCTTGACTTCCATTGAAATGCAGGAGAGTGTTCTCAGAATGAAAGCGAAAGGCTAGGCCCGTGAATTTCTGATGGCAAAGGGGAATTCACATATTCCATACTGCAGTAAGAGCTGTAATGATTTATTCTGAGTGTGTTCCAAAGTTCTTTGAGGTCAGGGGGAGTTTTCTATGCACTCCAATGGGTTTTGGATCAGTCTGTTTGTGGACCAGATTAACCCTCACATATTCTGACTACAGCTTCTTGCCTTGAAACTAAGTGACTGCCGAGTTTTTTGGAATGTTTAGTACAAAATGTTCTTTTTTTGACTTATTTAGTGTAAAACTCAAACTCCAAAAAAATTGAAGTGCTGCTTTCTTTTGCTTGTAGCACAGAAATCCTACCTCTACAGCCAGCGATTGGCTAAGAGTGAAATTTCCTGGAAGCCAGGTGGCTTTATGAACGCTTGGCAAATGAACGGTTACTTCTTTTTAACATGCCCGCAAGAGAAAGCATCAAGTTCTTCTGCTCCTGTGGTTCATGATATCACTGCAGGTCTCCTCTCCTTCCATGCATGTGTCTGCCCAGTAAATAAATCCATGGTTGAAGAGTCATGCATCCCACTGAAAACCTTCCGCCCACAATATAGGAGAAACATGCAGAACACGAGAAGATAAGAACATTGGCAAGTATATGGTTAGCCAGCGTATTCTCTGCTCCTCTGCCATTGTTAATGGTGGGAAAGAATAAAAAGCAATGCTCTGCATTTTACAGAAAGCCGATTCCTCTGTTCAGAAAATCTTGCTTTGCCAGATTTGCCCACCTGTGGGGTTTTACCGCAGAGTGAAGTGGTATTAATTTCAAATGGGAATGAATAGCTGGACCGTTGGGGCTCTGTACACAAGATCCACCAGGGACACCAGTTATAAAATGTCTCTTGACCACTGAGATTCTCAGATAATTCTTCAGCTGCAGAACTCATCCGTAAGGGGTTTTACCTTGTGCATGTGTGAGATTGTTTGCATAGGCTGACCCTGGGCTAAGACAGGGGTTTACAAATCACGTTGCCCGATTTTCTGCTTGTTCAAATTCTTCTCTCCTCTGCTGAAAAAGCCTCGTGAGCCCCCAAACCACGTGTTTAAAGTCCTGATACCACGTCTGCATCACTTCAGAGCTGAGCACCTGCATGTTCATGCAATTCCTCGTCTTCATATTTGCAAGATTCCCAACCTGGGTTTGTGCTGGTCAGGCTACAATCCGCCCGTTGCTCAGACAAGACTCTCACCACCCAGGAAGAGAATGTAGAACCTTTAGCAGCTTGTTTTTGCAATAGGAGGTATAAAGAGTGGATGATTGTCCAGTGTCATCTACATAAAGAAGAGGTGTGAAAAACTTCCCAGTCCATAAGGTCCCTTCATAAGAATAGGTCTTCCTTTGCCATGCTGTGAGAAAATGCTTATAGGAGGATTCTGCCTAAGGTGGCATCCGAGATAGAGGATCCTTCTTTCAGAGTATAGTCTTTTATCTGTGAGAGCCTTATGAAGAGGGACAGGACAAATTAAACATCATCGCACTCATTCATAGATAAGTTTCACCATGAGCTAGCTAGCAAGCTGAACCAGCAAGGATGTAGGAGGTGCGGGAGCCAGGGATGGGGGAAATGTGTTGGCCAAAGGCTTGGTGGACACTCAACATCTACTGGAAGAAACTTACACCGTATCTGTAACGGAGGGAAAACTCGCTCTTCCCAGTTCCTGCGTTAGTTAACGTAGGGCCATGGCCATCGGAATCGCTATGTGGAGGAAACTGATGTGCAACTGAAAGCAAAATCGCACAAGTGCTGGCCAGCAGCAAGTTGGGGAAGGGGTTTATACATTTAAAAAAAATAGACCTCTTCTTTTGGGCTGATGGCTGTGATGGACTATGGGGTGATGCTCATGTGCTAAGACGAAATATTGTATACGTTTGCACTCTTTATCTCTTGCCACAAGCCATCGTAGAAACAGGAGCCTGTCCTAGAAAGTGCTATTCTTGGATTATTCTTTCCTTAAATAAAATGTTTCCAGAAGCTTTAAAGGACTTTGCATCTCTGAGACGGGGGGAAGGCAGGTTCCTTGATCTTACAGGAGTTGGAATGAGAAGATGACTAGATCTTGTACCAGGAAGGGCATTTACAGTGGGTGACTGCCAGGCTGCATCGTCCTCCGCTTCCATTCATTCCTCATTATTTCTATTCATGACATGCTAGGAGGGGAGAGAAAGACAGGGACATTTTAGAGGGCAAATTGTAAGAAATCTTATGCCTTGAAAGCCAAATAGCTAAGCATCCCAAAGAATATGGATACGCGGGAGTTTAACCCTCCATAAAATTCTGCATGCCAAATACGTGTCAGGTCACCTCATGAAGGCATTCCTTTCCCAAAACTCCTATTCACTTCAATGGGCATTTTGCCTGAGTAAGGACTGAGGGTCCAAAACTGGAAAGTTTTATGTGCCCCAAAGTAGTGCTTATTCCTGCCTGTAGTCCATTGATGGCTATGGTCTACTCATATGAGTAAGAGCGGCAGGGTCACATTTAATGCGGCCCTTAAGAACGCTAGGTATTTACTACACTGTGATCTATAGGTTCCCTTATGTGCTGTACATTACAGCTGTTCCACTTTTTAAAGGTTATGCGTGTTGTCCAGTAGACCTTTAGGGGGTTGATGTTTGTTTCCTTCCACCAGTTGTATGATCCTTGATGTTAATGAACATTTCTAACTGGTTACAGTCACTTCTGATGGCCAGTACTTAAACATCATCAATGCAGGCCACTGCTTGGGGCCTGCTGACTGGCCCAGCCTTGGTCTCTGGTAGCAGGGCAGGAGACGATAAAAAGTTCCCTGGCTCATCACTTTTTGCATCTCATAATACATACTTTCCTGCAGTGTGAGATCATTCGAAGCCCAGTGTCTCCATCCAGCAGCTCAAGGACTCGCTAACACTACACCCCGCCCAACCCTTCCTAATGGGTCACACATTTCTCTGCTATTAAACTCCGTCAGCAAGATGCTTGTGTCTCCAGCAGGTGTTTCTGTGCTTGGGGATAGTGGGAGCATTAAGGAATGCCAGTCAGGGCGCGTCTACACTGTAGCACTTCAGTGCAAACACTTGTTACAGCGATGGGAGGGGTTCTCCCACTGCCGTCGTGAATCCACCTGCCCCCGAGGCGGTTGCTAGGCTGACAGAAGGACTCTCCGGGTGATCTAGCACTGTCTACACTGGGGGTTAGGTCGGCTTAACTACATTGCTCAGGGGCGTGGACTTCTCACATCCCTGGGCGACATAGCTGGGTCTACTTTTGAGTGTAGACCTGGCCATAGTCATGCTTGATGAACATCAGCTTAATCCCAAGAGGACAGCTCTGCTAATTCAAATAGACCCAGACCAGAGCCAAGATCTTTGTATTCCAATGAATAATTAAGGGCAACAAAAATGTTGGCAGGGATTTTAAACCTTGTCCTTCAGGGATTAAGCCAATCTCTAACCATTACACTCCGGGTGAGCCTTATGCGGAGGGCAGATTAGCCCACAGTGTCTGCAGCAGGGTTCTTGCACCTTCCTGGAAAGCATTTGGCACTGGCCACTGTCAGAGACAGGACACTGGGCTAGATGGACCTTGGATCAGATCCAATCTGGGAACTCCTATGTCCCTATAAGTAATATAGTTGCAGCATTTGCTGGTAGGAATGTTAAGAAGTGTCACTGCATGGCAGAAAGAATGAAAACAAATTTTAAATTCTGAATTAGAAATAGGTTTCATTCCAACCTGGTTTCCTGATCCTCCCTCGGCGGCAGCACAGGCCTGCTTGGGACAGAAACATTGCAGTGAATACGCAAATCTGCACTACACACCTGTCATCCTCAGCTAATGGTCCTAGAGTCTCATGGGGTTCCTTGGAGTGACACAGGCAGCTCCGGTGGAGTCTCCCAGGTTTGATCTTACCCTGGGGAGGGACTAACAGGAAGACCCACCTTCCCCTTCAGGAGTAGAAAGGAAAGACTCTGTGTTTAAACAGAGTCGGAGCCAAAGCTGTCAACTAATCATGGCATGAGGTCATGATACTGCGGTCTGACATTCGTCATTGCTTTGCGATGATGCTGAAGGGTCATATTCTGCTTCTAGCTGCACCCAGGAGTTCCAAGGAGTTGCCCAGCTTTACCTGGCAGCAGAATTTGGCCCTGTCCTTTGCAGTGACGCAACATCAGATACAAACATTGCTACGCAGGGTCAGGAGACCACTCCGTGTGACACTGTGGTTCTCTGGCTCCATTCCCTGACCACTGCGTGCTTCCAGCTCTTTGAAGTTGAAGAGCACTGCCAGGAATCCATTCAGACAGGTGAAAACCAATAACGGAGCAAGATCAAGCTGATCTATGTATTCTTTATATAGTCACAGATGTAAATATTTCTCTGTAAATATTTCAATCTCTAGAACGGGAGTTGGGCTCATCCGAGTTGGGACCCGGGGGAGGTGCTACAGTGAGGCCTGGTGCTAGGCTTAGAGAATTCGCTAACTTGGACAATTCCAAAATGCCTGGGAATCACCCAGCTGTGTTTTAAGGTCATTCCCCAAAGGGCCATCTGATAGTTTCAGGGGGTGGCACTTCAGAGAGCTACCCGTCAGCTGCACCCCTCTGCAAATTTCTGTTTCCAGAAGATTGTTGCCACGTTTATGTCTATAAAGATGTTGACCTACACCCGTGGGTGGGGTTTTTCCTGGTGTAAATGGGAGGGAGAAACTGGCAAAGGCAAAGTCTCAAGCTGATGTAAGGAATTAAATCTTACCCCAAATGGGGGCAGAATGGCTATGATGCAATAAAGGTCTATAAAGTTCTCCCTTTATTCATTGCCTTTGGGCTAAGAGCAAGGTAGAATCAATTTCCCTGCAGGGACAGCATGGATTCCAAAAGTCTCTCGTTTCCTTTCTCACTAAATCTTCTTAGGATTGCCAGGTGGCCGGGTTTCAACTGGATGGTCCGATTGCAGACACCAAAAGTCTGGTTACCGCTTGGGGAGGGAGGAGGCACCAGATCATTAACCCATGCTAGTCCCTGCTCGGCCAGGACCGCCTCCTACTTGCATTTCGTGGGCAGGCAGGATCTGTGTCAGGGGCTGCAGCTCCTGACCCAGCCCCAGAGCAGAGGGAGGCCAGCTGGTGGGGGGAGGGAGGTGGAGAGGATCCAGTGACGAGGAAGGGGGAGAGCAGTGAGTGACAGGGGAGGGGTGGAGAGGAGCGAGCAGGGGCGGGGCCTCATAGGAGGAGACAGAGCAGGGGGTGGGGGGGGAGGGGAGAGGTTTTGACACTCCTGCTTTAGGGTCCAGTTTTCAGAAATTAGAAAGTTGGCAACCCCAAATCTTCTCTTGGTTCCCAAGAACAACACTCTCTGCCCCTGGTTTCACATCCTTTGATATGTGAGTCCCCGGGTGAGTCCCAGGATTATCCAGGCCAGAGCTTCAGGGCTTCAGTGACTCAGGAGGGATTTGCATTGTAACATGCTGTCTTTTCACTGTGGCCCATGAATACACAGTTGAGCAATCACATGCATTGGGGTGTGGGGTTTGATGGCAGCAACTGACTTTGTGAGCTGCTACACAATAGGATTGTTGGTTATACTAAGAGCAGACTGGTCTTTAGTAGGGTTAGAATCTTCTTGAAGTATGCACCAGCTAAGTCCCACGGCCAAGTGTGTTCCCTTCCTTTTCTTTCTGGAGATCTTGCTGATTTGCTAGCTAGATTTTCCCCAGTAGCTTTTATCACAATATTTTCAACCACTATTAGCACCATGACACCATCTTTTCAACGGAACAGAACTGAGAACAATGAACAAGGCAGGAGCTGAGGTGCAGTCATTGCATGCAGCTTGCCGACACGTGCAGGGTATTTACCTTTCTTTCTCTGCCATGTCTTGTTTCTCCTCTGCCCTGTAATGATAAAACGTATTTAAAATCTACTGACTGGGAGCAGCCAACGTGAAAGGGACGCACTGGATTCTCCAGCACATGCAGCTTCTAAATCAAGACTGGACATCTTTCTGAACGAGATGCTGTGTCTCCACCTAATGTGATTTGGCCTGATGCAGAAGTTAATAAGAGGGGTTCTTCGACCAGTGTTATGTCGGAGATCAAGCTAGATGATCGTAATGGTTCCTTCTGGCCTTAAATCTACGATTCTATTAAAATACCGAGATCCAGATATTTCCATTTTCTCTCGCTTATTACAGATCAATTTCGCCTTTATGGTAGGGTATCGTGTTCTGAAGATGTACAGTGCTGTGTACCTCTATTGCTCATTACGGTCCTGATCTTGCAGCCGTTACTCGAGTGAGTCACCTTGTCTCCCAGGACTAGCGCTTTGAGACTGCTGGCTGCTCTAATTTTACATTCGTGGCAGTTTTTGAGCTTTAGAGATTCTTGCGGTTTTTTTTGTTTGATCAGCTCAAGCAATTTAAAGGAATACCACACTGATTACTTCTAATAACTTGAGGCTAGAGCAGGCAAGGATTCTGGAACAAGCTTAAATGCTCAGTTTGTGGAGTACGTACATAAGCAATACTAAAGATAAACCCACAGTAACTGTCTCCAGTTTGTGAGGGACCCCATGGAGTCAGTCTCTAGGAAACAGATAAATGCATGGAGGTTAAATCCATTAATGACTATTAGCCAGGATGGGTAAGGAATGGTGGCCCTAGCCTCTGTTCGTCAGAGGATGGAGATGGATGGCAGGAGAGAGATCACTTGATCATTACCTGTTAGGTTCACTCCCTCTGGGGCACTTGGCATTGGCCACTGTCGGTAGACAGGATACTGGGCTGGATGGACCTTTGGTCTGACCCAGTATGGCCATTCTTATGTTCTTATGTTCTAACCTAAATGAACCCAAAGTTATGGAGACAGATATGAGTCAAGGAGGCCAGTAGAGTATCAGAAACCTGGAAAAATCTCTGACCGGATGGGTTCAGGCGTTTGGTCACAAGCTGAGGTGGTTCAAAAGTTTTGGATTTTTTTTTTAAAGCCATTTTAAACAATCAAACCCAGCAAGCAGCAAATATTTGGCCACACACTTCTGAAACCCCAAACCATGTTCAGGTTTTGGCAGACTATTTTCAGCTTTTCAGTTAAAAAAAAACCCACAACACATTTTGAAGGAAAGCAGACATTCTCCGTGGTTTTTTTTCCTGCTTTTTAAAAACCCCTAGTTTTCAATCCAAAACCAGTTTTGACGGAAAAGATTTGTCCAACCCTTTTAATGAGCTTTAGTGCCTTTTAGCACTAGCTGATGCTGAGAGCCCAGTGATACCTTGTAAAAGTGACTTGAAAAGAAGTTTTCTCAAAACTGGGTTTGGGCTGAGATGCGGAAGGGTTTTAAATGTTTATTTTTCCCAGGGCCGCCCTTCCAGCTAGACTGCGAACCACTGATGACGTCTCTCTGAGTACAGGTTTCCAATCAGTTGTGCATCAGCCCTATAGTAGGGTGGCCTAGGTTATATTTCTCTCATTTGTTTATGAGATGGTCATGTGCAGGGCTGTCACTCGCTATTCTGGGGCCCACACAGCCCCCGCTGCGTGTGTGGGGCCCCAGGCCTCTGCAGCGGGGAGCGGGGGGGCTGTCCTCAGGCCTCCGCGGGGGGAGGGGTGGGCCCCAGGCCTCAGTGGGGGGCGGGCTGGCTTGGGGGGCAGGGGGGAACCACTCACCAGCAGTGCAACTGGGGCCGGGTCCGCACTTCCCGCCGCCGCTGAATGCAGGCCCGGCCATGCTGCAGAGCTCAGGGGAGTGGGGCTGGGGCTGGGGCGGAGCAGGGGCGGGGGCCCTGGGGGAGAGGCAGAGCAGGGGCTGGAGCAGCACACAGCTGTGCAGGGCACCAGGAAATGTGGTTCCCCAAATTTCCCGGTGCGCGATGCAGCTGCGTACTTTGCGTACGGGTAAGGACGGCTCTGCTCACATGGATAAAGTTACCCACTGGGCGTATTTGCATGCCGAAGCTTTCTCCTGTGTAAGAGTTTGCAAGTCGGGGGCATCATTCTGACGCGGGTTGTCGTGCTTTTGGTCTGGAATGGTCACCATGGCTCGGGCCCGTGGCAAGAGTTCCTCCGCCCAGGTGGTTAACATTTAGGGCGACCAGATGTCCCGATTTTCTAGGGACAGTCCCGATTTTGGGGTCTTTTTCTTAGCTCGGCTCCTATTACCCCCCACCCCCTGTCCTGATTTTTCACACTTGCTGTCTGGTCACCCTATTAACATTTGGTTTGTTCTGTCTATGGTAGTGAGTCCCAGGCATGATGAGGCATTTTGTTGTAATAAACCTCGCTGGAGGCATGCTAGCTTGGCTTCCTTCCCTCATCCCCCTCTGCTTTTAGCACAGGGTACTGTAATGTAATGTATGCCATTGGCATTAGTTGTGGCAATAGATCCTAATTCAGGATTATTTTTTTATTGGATGGGGTGGCTTAAAACATGGAAATAAAACAAATTAGGACATAATGGGCCCAATTCTCATTTATAGTAAGGCCCGTTTACCCCTGTCTGGCCTTAACGAGAGTGTAAATTACCTTTCCTGCCACTTTACAGCACCGTGGTGAGGCAAAACAGCCTTAAAGAGGCTTTAGAACTTGTGTGGACGGGAAGTGGTTCCTGATTAACTCCAGAATAAGAGCGTCCACACACGGAATTAGGCAGGGACAGTTAAGCAGGAACAACTCCTTGTGTAGACAAGCCCTTTTTGCCTAACCGAGACTCGGGCTCAGGAGTTCCACTGCGGGTTTATTCTGGGGGACTGTTTTTGTGCAGTGTTGAGGTGTTAGCTGGGGGACAGGTTCTTCCTCTGGATGGCAGGTGAGGGTTGAAATTACCACAGGGGGCATCTTCACGAGGGAAAACGTACGTTGTTAACTCAAGTTAGCTAACCAGAGGTAAAATCCTAGTGGGGACTAGGCAGTTGGCAGGTTTCACACAAGTTAGCAGGTTGAGTTAAAGCCTATGGGGAAGCCTGGGGTTTGCATCGTGTGTCTGTTGTGAATGAATGTCAGGAAAAGTCAAATACAGACCAAACGGGGTGCCTGGGTTATGAGGAACACACAATTTACTGGCTGTAACTCCCATAGGAGAAATCTTTAGGACAAGAGGAGCCCCGTTCCCCCCAAAGTTGATTTTTTTTACCTTTCTTTCCTGGCTTTGATTCTCTCTTCTTCGTACCTGCAACGAACAAGAGAGATTTCCTTAAATGTCGCCGCCAGGAAAGCGCAGGGCTCACTCGAAAGGCGAAAGCGCCTGGGGCAAGCAGTGGCTCCAGATTACACAGAGTTAATGTGTTCTCGCTCTTGCATTTCCTGCTTGAGGCACAGAGCGGGTAGGACTTGCCCAAGGCCAAGCAATGAGTTGAGCTGGGACTAGACGACAGCCAGGCCTCCTGAGCGGGACCATCCTTCCTCTCTGAAGCACGGGGAAAAGGTGCACATGGTGAGGCGCTAATGGACTGCGGCACCCAGAGTTGCCAGGTTTTCAAGTAAGAGGTCCCTGCGATACTCACTGTAGGAGGCAGTCAGGAATCTGGACGTGCTCCATGGGGATAATCTGCTCCAGTTCTTCCAGACTGTGAACGTACTGGATCTTGTTGATAAACTTCACACTGACAGAGGGAGAGAACATGCACCCTTGAAGAGCTTATTCTGACTTTCCCCCTGCATAGAACAGTGACTGTGTGGGACATACAGCCAGATCCTATTGAAGTCTATGGGCGTTTTGCTGTTGATTTCAATGCAACTGGGATGTGACCCAAAACGAAGGCTTCCCTTTAGCCAGAGGCTGCGAACAGTTCAGACATCTAGAGTGGGGTTCTCCTGCTCCCAACTTTATTCCACCCTTTTGAGAGTAACTTTTGCTGGGAGAGGATGGCTGGGGGGCGAGTGCCTCTCCTATGAGTTGTTACACCAGTCTCTACACTGCCCCCTACTGGGAGAGGCTGGGGCTAAGGCATCTGGGACTTCTCAAAGAACCAGAGCTCTTGCACCGGGTCTGAGACTAACTCCTCGGGGGGAGAGAATTTGGTTTAGAGTCCTCCATGCTAGAGCACCCACCCGACCCATGTCAGGAGCTGGCCCAGCCGTTCCTTTAGTTGTTATAAGAACTTGATAAAAATAACCCCCCCACACACCCCAGCACCATCGGGACACCTTTCCCCTCTCCCAGTGAGCAAATTTCCGGCTACAAAAACCCAGTCTCCATTTCTGGCTGCCTCAGTAGGGTATCAAGAACACAGGGCTTGCCAGGCTCAATCAGAGCGAAGGTCCATTGAGCTCAGTATCCTCTCTCTGACTGTGGCCAGTGCCAGGTGCTTCAGAGGAAGCGGGGAGAATCCTGCACTAGACCCAGGTGGGATAATCTGCCCCTCGTGTAGCCCCCACTCTGCTCTCTAACATGTAGAGATTGGCACAAGGTTGAATTGCCTTTCCAAAACCCACTGGGATGCGGGAGAGTTCTTTGTTCACCTGATGAAGGGCCTGGATATAGCCAGCACTGTCCGGATGAACCACGAAGGGTGCACGATTATCAAAGCTTTCAGGTTTTTCCGGAGCCTGCGGAAAGGCCGGAGGTGAGAGGTTAGACGCAAAGGCCTTGCTGGGGGACTCCGTGGATTTCAGGGGTTTACTCCAGTGTCGGGGCAGAATTGGGCCCACAGGATCACATACGTTAGAGAAGGGGCAGACCTGCTAGGGCAGAGTCCCGCCGCCTTTAGCTGTGGTAGGAATGTTCCTACAGTGTATTCCTCAGCACTTCACCTACGCCTTGTTTGAGACACTCTGATGATAATAGGGCCCCCACCAGGGCCAGTGCAACCCATTAGGCGACCTAGGCGGTCACCTAGGGCACGAGCATTTGGGGGCCGGCATTTCGGGTCCTTCGGCGACGACCACGGCGGCCGGATCTTTGGCCACCCCGGTCGTCGTCGTCATTTAGGCGGAGGGACCTGGGGCGGGGGGCGCGGGGAGGGCCGCCTGCAGCAAGGGGGGGAGCGGCATGCAGGGGAACTGCTCCCCCCCCAGCTCACCTCTGCTCCGCCTCCTCCCCTGAGCACGCCGCCCCCCTCTGCTTCTCTCCCTCCCAGGCTTGCGGTGCCAAACAGCTGATTGGTGCCGCAAGCCTGGGAGGCGGGAGAAGCGGAGACGGCGTGCTCGGGGAGGAGGCGGAGCAGAGGTGAGCTGGGGCGGGGAGCTGCCGCACGGCTCCCCGGGCCAGGGGAACTGCCAAAGGGGGAGAGGGGGGTAGAGAGCTGCCACAGGGCTTGGGGGGGGGAGGGGGCGCAAGGTGGAAGTTTCGCCTAGGCCGCGAAACATCCTTGCACCCGCCCTGGCCCCCGCCATGTCCCTTGGAAGAGAAAATCTGTTCTAGTCCTAAAGCAGCAATGGGCTAGTCACCCGAAGGGTCTTAGGCTGGCAGTGCTCAGTGTCCTCTAACGTTTAGGTGCCTAGGAAATCGCTGGGATTCACAGAGCCCGAGGTCGGGGCCTGGGCTCCCTATACAATGAATGGGGAGAGCCAGGTGCCTCAGAATGGAAATCACAAAAGCCAGCGCTCCAGGAGGCTCCTTGCCCAAGCTAGCTAGAGGGAGGTGTCCCGCCCTGCCCCTCTCATGGAGATAGGCTCCTTCTTCCGCCTGGGATTCTCAGCCACAAGCCGGTGGGGATGGGGGGCTCCCTTATAACTTTGAACCCAGTGGGTAGCTTACTCAGCTGGGATGTGGAGACCCCTGTTTCCAGTGCCCCTTCACTGGAGGAGGAGAAGGAGGAGGGATCTGCCACCTCTCAGGTGAGCACAGGCGTAGTTTGACTTCTATATTTGGAGGGGGCCGGTTCCAGTGAGGCAAACAGGGCTGTGTGGTTGTGGGAGTCACAAATACCGTGCCTGCCCCCAGGGGGCGCCATTTCAGATTGGGGGACGACGACACACACAACTTTAACCGGGATTCCAGGATCTACTTAGGCAACTGAAAACTTTAGTGTTTTTGTAGATAATAACTTAGAAGTATCTGACGGGAGCATTGTATCGAATTCCTATATCAAGAAAGAAAGTTAAATAAATATTAGACCCACTCAGCTCTAATACTAACATGGTCTGACATCTTGTGGCAAGTCACTTATGAGACACTGGTTAGGTTTAAAATGGTAATGTCTATTCTTACTGAGTTTCAGAGTAGCAGCCGTGTTAGTCTGTATCAGCAAAAACAGCGAGGAATCCTTGTGGCACCGTAGAGACTAACAAATGTATTTGGGCATAAGCTTTCGTGGGCTAAAACCCACTTCATCAGATGCATGGAGTGGAAAAAAACCAGTAGGCAGGTATATATACATGAAAAGATGGGAGTTGCCTTAGCTGATGGGAGGGTCAGTGCTAATGAGACAATTCAATTAAAGTGGAAGTGGGCTATTCTCAACAGTAGAATACCAAGGGAGGAACAATCACTTTTGTAGCGGTAATGAGGCCAATGTAAGCAGGGTGGCCCATTTCAAACAATTGAGAAGGTGTGAGTAACAGTAGGGGGAAATTACTTTTTATAGTGACCCATCAGATACTCGTACTAAAGTCAGAAGGGACCATCATGATCATCTAGTCTGACCTCCTGCACCTCGCAGGCCACAGAGCCTCTCCCACCCCTAATCTCTGGCTGAGTTACTGAAGTCCTCAAATCATGATTTAAAGACTTCAAGGTACAGAGAATTAACCACTGACGCTAGTTTAAACCTGCAAATGATCAGTGCCCCCGTGCTGCAGAGGGAGGTGAAAACTGCCCAGAATCTCTGCCAATCTGGCCTGGGGGGAAATTCCTTCCCAACCCCAAATATGGTGATCGGTTAGACCCTGAGCATGTGGGTGAGATGCACCAGGCAGATACCTGGAAAGAATTCTCTGTAGTAACTCAGAGCCTCCCTCTCTAGTGTCCCGTCTCTGGCTCTTGGGGATTTTTGTTACTGGCCGTCACCGATGGGCCACACGCCACTGTAGGCCGTCCCTTCATCCCATCCCCTCCATAAACTTGTCAAGCTCAGGCTTGAAGCCAGGTAGGTTTTTTGCCCCCACTGCCCCTCTTGGGAGGCTGCTCCAGAACTTCACTCCTCTGATGGTTAGAAACCGTCGCCTAATTTCGAGCCTAAACTTGTTGATGACCAGTTTGTATGTATTTGTTCTGGGGTCCACAACCTGGGGCAGGCTGGCTTTCCCAGTGCATCACTTTGAAAGAGTCCCTGGTGCCTCATGGGAGATGTGGAATGATACCAGGTGAGAAAGAATTCTGCGGACTTTGTCACCTTTTTGCTCAGCAGGATGGATCCATGCCCCCGGGACTTGTTTGTTTGTCTGCTGCTGCTTCATCTGCGCTTTAAGTCCCACCCCCTAGAGGTGGGGTCTCAGTCCTCCGTATGCATCCAGTCCTAACATACCTTACGTGGGCGCCGAAGAGCCAAAATCAGCGTTCAGCTTTGGGGCCGAGTCTCATTTACACTAAGGTTCCTTTGTATTGTTTTGGTGGCGCCTTAAGCTGGGTGTCTAGTGCAGCGGACAATCATGGAAATAACCTGCCCACAATGGGCGTTCCTCACCTTCTGTCTATCATCTGGTAGCACTTCTTCAGCCAGCCCAGGCCCGGCATCCTCCGACGTGGTGTGGCTCCATTCAGGTACACGATCATGTAGTCCTCGGCCACCAGCAGCTCCAAGCTACTGATCACGTACCTATCGGGTGGGAATCCAAAGCAGCAATGGAGTGGGATTGCAGGGATTGAAGCTTCAATACATACAGCGGGGTTTCTGTGTTTATTTGTATATACCCTCTCTCCCAGCCCCACCAGGCTGATCATTTTCCAATCTATTCTGACTCTGTATTGTGACCCAGGTCGCCGTATTTGGCCACAAGAAGGTTCAAAGGAACATTGTAACTGAAAATCTGACCCATCTATCCTTGTGGGTTTTGAGACTTGGAGAAGATGTTTCAAATCCACTGTGAGGCACCTTTGCAGGAGCCATGGAGGGGTGTGCTTAGGTGGGGCCTAGAGATCAGGAACGGTGGTCCATACGTTTATGTCCATAAGTTCCTTTGGCCTCAGATGGATAATTTCTACTCTGGGCATGCATTTATTGCTGGCCAACATACGGGTGCACCTTAATGCCATATATGAAGCCGCTTTGAAGTATCTGTGTTGGGTCAGAATTTGGACCATTGGGCATGTAGGAAGACACTGTGAACATCAGGTCATCCAGTAGTATTCAGCCAAATACACAGCAGCACCCTGTACAACTGGCATGGATTCCACCTTGCCTCGTTTCCCAGTTGAGGTGCTCCATGTAAAGTCCCAGTGAGTGGCACAGATACTGAGGTTACCCAGGGACCTGGGACACTTCATGCCTCCCCTCCATCATGCAGCTTGGCATAGTAACTTACAAGAAGAGGTTCTCCATGATGTAATGGTAGTCAGCTAGATTGCTGTCTGGGAGATAGCAGGCAGCAAAGACAATGATAGCATTGAGACCTTCTCCGTAGTACCCTAATAGAGAAAGAGACGGACAGCATGGCCACTTGAGTGAGACAGAGGCAGGAGGTCAAAACGGAAAACAACAAAGGGCTTCTGCAGCCAGGCCTGTGCTTATGCTGTGTTGTGGGACACCACCCCATCCACAGAGAGGTGTCCTGACCCTGCACAGAACTCCCACTGAGCTCCATGCAGGAGGAACTAGGCAGGATCACGGCCCGGGAGAGATGAAACGCAACATTCGCTTTGTTGTATTAGTTTATAAAGCTCCTGTTGCTGTAGCAGCTCAGGGCTTCTTTGTGAATAACCACGGCTTGCAGAGTGCCACAAAGCTGTGCAGATGAGGATTTTGGCAAATTCCCTAGGGAATTGAGTTCCAGAGGTAGAGGCCATTGACTGAGAGAGCCCAACTTATGAGCCAGTCCAGGAAAATTTTACCCAGGGGATGAACAGCAACAGCCTCCCAGTTGATCTTAACGTGCTCTGTCAGGCCCCATATTCGGAATGGTCAACTCATTGTTCAGTCTTTGGATATAGACCCGTCTTTGTATTTGGGGGAAATATGGTCTGATGACAAAGCACAGGACAAGGAACGCTATTCCTGGTTGTACCATTGACTCATTGCTAGCCACGAATTTTCAAAAGCGGCCATGACGTCTGGTGCCTTAGTATTTGGGTATCCAACCTGAGACACTAGGGTCTGGTTTTCAGAGCTGCTTAGATCCTGCAGCTGCAGAGGACTTCAGTGTAAGTTGAAGGTGTCCTGCACCTCTGAGAAGGACCAGACCCGAGATCTCTTGCTGCCGTCAGCTCCTGTATGCTTTCTATTATGTAGCTAGGTGACATACAGAGCTGGGTAGAAAATGGTTTTCCCATCCCTGGAAGATTTTTGATATTTTATCCTGTCCTAGGATGAAAAATCAAAATCTTGAAAATTTTTGCAAATGAAAAATCAACAAGCCCTCCAGTTCAGGTCAATCAAAACATTTGGTTTTGACCTTTTAAAAATTTGTTTTACATGAACTACGAATTAACTTAATTTTTGAAACAAATAGTCGTTTTGGACCAAACGAGGGAAACTTTTTGCTTTGAAAAGGTCAAAACAGGATGATTTGACAATTTCAAAACCTTTTTTCCCCAAACATTTTTCCAAACAGGCAGTGCATTGAAACGGGCCCTTTCCTGCAAAGTGTCATCGGAAAAAAGTTTAGTTAAAATAATCCCAACCAGCTTTAGTGATGTGAATGTTGCCGTGCTGAGTGGGATAGCTACCGTGTACGATGTGGGGAACCGGCTCTCCTTACTGATGGCCAAGATAACCAGTTGCTCATGGGTGGCGGGTATCAAAGGCCGGGGGAGGCTGTGTGGCCTTGTGTGGCCCTGCCCACGCTCCCCCGCCAGGCTCCCTCCTGCTTCCCAGAGCTCTGCAGCTCTGGGGGCCGGCCTGTGGCCAGGGACTCCAGGCGGCTGGAGGCGATGCACACGCTTGCCTGCCCGCCCAGCACTCCGCGGTTGGGGGTGCTGGGCTCCTGCAGGGGAAGGGGGAGAGGAGGGGTGGGGCCTCGGCCACAAGGGTCAGGCCGGAGCTAGCCTCCCTGAGCCTGTGGTTCACCCACCGCCCATGCGGTCACTACATCTCTTCCAGCCCTACCATCCCAAGAAGCAACATTTTATAAGGAAGGCCGACAGGCCAGTGCATTTCTGAGGCACCGTGGTCTTCCTACACCTCACCTCCATGTGTCACCACTTTCATGTAGGGTTTGATCATCTGCAGATCAATGCGGTGTTCCTGCTCCCCAATGATAACCGTCCTCCACAGTCTCCCATTGGTAGCGCTGCCGTCCTCCACCACCCCGTCCCCAAAGAGGTCGGCGCTGTTCCCGGGCATGTTCTTGGCTGTGGCCACAGGTGTATCATCTGGAAGAGGGAAAGTGAAAGCTCTGGTGAGCTTCTCCTTGAGGCTGGACAGAGGTCTAAGGTGCTTATCTAGGCTGCGCTGTAACAAAGGGCTGGTCAGGGGACAGGGAGGGGGTGGCTCAGTGGTTTGAGCATTGGCCTGCTAAACCCAGGGTTGTGAATTCAGTCCTTGAGGGGGCCACTTAGGGAACTGGGGTAGAAATTTGTCTGGGGATTGGTCCTGCTTTGAGCAGGGGGTTGGATTAGATGATCTCCTGAGGTCCCTTCCAACCCTGAGATTCTATGATTCACCCTGAAAACTGACATCGGCATAGCTGTGCCTCTCCAGGTGTGAAAAATCCCCCCCTCCCCGTAGCAATGCAGTTCAGACGAGATTCAGAATGCATGCCTTAAGAATACAAGCTGGAGTCTCAGAGTGCTCTCCACGCAGGACAATAAGAGACCGCAACACCCACAAACTGAGAACCTGTCACCTCAGGATGGGATGCAGAGATAAAATTTCTAGACACCGTTAATGACGGCTAACTGAAGCAGCTAAGCCTGGAGCCCACAACGGGAGAGGCAATTCTTGCTTTAGTCCTAAGCGGTGCACAGGATCTGCTCCAAGAGGTGACCATAGCTGAACCGCTCAGTAATAGCGACGACGGTGTAATTCAATTGAACATCCTGGTAGCTCCATTGACTTCACCGGAGCGCTGACAATTGACTACAGCCGAGGCTGTGCCATACCGTCAGCCTTGAACGTACTCAGGGCAAACGATATACAACGGAGCTACGTGTCACAGCTGGGGAACAGCAGAGTCAAAAGAAAGAGAGCTGAAGTTAATCCAAGACCAGCCCCAAGTCCTAGCGAAATCCACCCCACGTTGGCCTTTTACCTTCCCATTCCAGTTCATTCCCGTTGCCCAGGAACTCCAGGGAGTCCGTCTCATCCGGGGTTTCGATGTCATCCACGTTGATGTCCAGGTCATCGGGCGTGTCCAGGAAGTCATCGGACAGGATGGAACCCTCACTTTGGTCCAGGGAAATGTTGATTTCAGGGGCTATGAGCGTCTTGCGCTTCCGATGAGCCCCGTTAAAGTTCAGCGTGTTAGGGGGAGCTGCAAGGAAAGAGGAAAGTGAGCGTCGGCTTGTCCTGATCGTCCACCCTTGCAGCAAGACTTTGCTTTGCCTGATCCTTGCATCTGTGCAGCAGCCTTACACCCCTGTACAGTGAGTCGTTTTATCCCCATTTTAAAGGGGGGGTAAACTGAGGCACAGAAATGTTAAGCACGTGTCCGAGCCAAGAGACTGAGTCAGTGGCAAGAGTCAGGAGTAGAAGGGAGGTGCCCTGACTCACAGCTCTCTGTTCTAACGAGGTCCCTGCACACTACAAAATACAGCCCTACTTTTGAAGTGCTCTCAAAGTCATTCCTCGCCGAGCCGGGCAGGTTACTGAGACTGAACTTCCTCTGGGTCCAGAGTCTCTGTTCAGTTAATAACACGTAGCATGAACATAGTGCTAACTAACTGATCTTCACGAGCCCCCACGAGACAGGTCAGAGTCATTATTGTCATCTTACAGATGGGGAAACTGAGGCACGGAGGCCTTAGCTATACCAAGCAGGAAACTGTGGCTGAAAACTCTATTAAAATATAAATAACCATCGGAATAGACCAATTTGGGGCCTAATGATGCTAGAACCCATCTTTGAGCCTAGTTAAGAGCCTGATAATTGTTTGCATGATTTGGTCCCTGGAACCCTTGCTATGGCTGGTCGGTGATGGTGGTTTGCTGACATTCCAGAGGAGGCAGCATGGGACAGTGAATTAAATATATGGCTGTGACAAAGGAATTCCTGAGTGCTCATTCTGGCTCTGCCACTGACTTCCAGGTAGGACCTTAGCCCGGTCACTTGTTCTCTCAAGTCCTGTCTATGATGCTAAACACGCTTCTCTTATCTTAGGGGACGTCTACCCTCAATAGCCAACCACAACGACAGCTTCAGAGCTCAAAGTATGGGGGTGAACAGAACAACTTTTCCTTCACGGATAAACGAACCAGATAAAATAAAGTGAGGGAACAAACATGTTTGGGGCCACTAATGCAACTGTCTTTTTGTGCCGTGTTTGTGCAGCACCTAGCATAATGTATAGCACCCAGTCCTGGCCCAGGACCAGGTTCTGAGCTGCCCCAGCAATGCAAAGAATAGATATTAATGAGGATTGATCCTTAGGGTTCTTATTCTCTCCCTGTTAAACAAGTGCTAAATAATATTCTGGCTCCGTTCGTGGAGCGGGTGGAGCCGTTGTATCTGCTCTATTCTCCCGGAGTCCAGGTGCCCGGCAAAGCTCGATCAGATAATTGCGATGAGCGTTCCGGTCTGAACTCTGTTCTGAGCAAAGTGAAGGATGGCAGCAATTGCTCAGCTTCTCAATGAGCATCTGGCTTTTCAAACTCTTCCGACTGCTTTGCAGCAACTCACTGAGGCTGCAGGCACAGCCGGGTCGCAGGCCAGCTGCCAGCTGGATGGAGGCCATGGGGCATCCCACTCAAGGAAACTGAGAGCAATGGGACATAATTCGGAGGGGCTGAACACCCCCAATTCCAATAGGAGTCCATGGGAGTGCTCAGCACTGCGAAAATGCCCATTTCCCCTGCTTGTTGTGACTCTGCAACACACTCAAATGGCTCTTGGTTTCGTCCCCCAGGCAAGACTTTTTGCCGAGACTTGAAAGGAATTTGTTCTGTCTCTTCTCTAACCACGGCCTGCCGCCCACGGGGCTCAGCAAAATACCCTCTTTGAAGCCCAGTGAGGCAAGGCTGATACTTACAGGATGTGTTCTCATCTGCGGGGCTGCCCAGGGAGTCCATTCCTGTCTCTTCTGGGAGGGGTCTGCAAGCCAGCCAGAGCAAAGGGTCCAGGAGGCAAAGAGAGCACAATTAGCAGGAGATGCCACTATTAAAGTCCGTTCATCCCAGCTCCCTGGGCTTCGTAACGACTATCTTTAAGTACATTGGGCCCATCGTATTTATCAAATTCAAGGTACAACATCATTTAAAAATCCATCAGGAAGACGTCCCCCACCCTAATACCAAATAGGACAGGACCAGTTATCCTCAAGTCAATGCCTCCTCCCATCCAACTCCCTAGCAAAAGAGATCAATTCCCAACGGATGCAAAGGAGTAGAGGGGAAAATGGGTTGTAGGTGCAAAAAGCTCTGGAGCAAGCCACAAGAAGAGACCAGCCAAAGAAGATAGGATCTGCCATGTATCCGGAATAAGCAGGCAGTGAAGGACCCCAGGGAAGAGAGTCTCTGGATTGAGAAAGATCGAGTACGAAACTGGTTCATCTAAGGATGGAGAACAATAGCTCTATCTTGGCCAACTCTAACTGCCGGGCAGGGACGTAGGGTCAGAAGAGGCCTTTAGCTCGGAGGATGAGGAGCTTTAGAAGCTAATACTTGATCCTGAGCTACGAAGCTGTTGCTCAGTTGGCTTCGCATCCCTGACCTTGTACGCATGGGCAGACGGTGCCACCCACAACGGAGTGAGAGATCGATAGCGTTGTTGCTGCGCTGGAGAGCATTTCAACCAGACGCAATAGTTGAGTTGGGTCCATCCCATCTGGAATAGACTGGGCACAACCTAATCAACTGCCATTTATTTTTATAGCATTTTGCATTCCAAGGTGCTTTAGGAACTATCTATATGAACACACATACTTACACACACACACACACATCACATCACATCCCCACTGAAATGCAGCCAGTTCTGGGGTGCGAGGCAGCAGCCAGACACACTGCTGCCACTCAGCAAGGAGAGTGGACAGTTGAGCCAAGGGCAACAGGGCAAACTCTCTTTTACCCCCACAAAGTGCCAAAAGACGTCCTCACTCTCCCTTATTAAACTGCATGAAACCCACGTTCATGTCCTGTGAAGGACGAAGGCATGTGCCAAACCTATTTGAGTTTGTGGCACTGGGGAATCTATAGATTCCAAGTTTGATGTTTCAGCTACTAAATTACTGCCCCCCAGCAGCATGTGAATTAACCCTGCGATGCACGTGAGGAACATACCTAGTAGGAAACCCTCATTCATCATCTACAGTGTCCGTCCATGTCACATCTATTAATGGAGGAGGCTCCTTCAGGAACTAAGGGCTGAGGAACGCTTAGCTCCTGCAGAAGGAGTCTCTGAACTATTTGATGGCTGCTGTGTTAACCCTCCGCCGACAGCTCCCCTTTGCCAACCTTAAAGATGGGATGTTGACGGACAGGTGAGTCTAGGTGAACCTGGACGACCTGTTCCCTCCCCTGCTTGGTGGATTCTTGTTTAGTCATTCTCACTATTGCAAGGTACCTTACACTCTTGTTTCCTTGGCCACCCAGATGAGGCTCCTCCCTGAATCTAATAATAACAATGAATAATAAAGTATTCGCATAGGAGACCCAGTCATGGGGCAGGGCCCCATTGTGCTCGGCAAACACAGGACAAACAGATGGTTCATGCCCCAAGGAGCTTCCAATCGAAGTATAAGACAAGACACAGCAGATGGAGACGGTGCGATGGAGGAGCACAAGGAAACACTGGGACCAGCATGGTAGGTTGTGGGCTTAGCGCCGCAGCAGCCGGGCTGTTGTCAAGTTTTACGCATTGCAATGTGCGTTGACGTGTTCTCCTGGGTTTTCATTTGAAGTTTCTGGTTTGGATTTAACTCTTCCCCGGCTGTGTCCGCATGGCCCTGTGTGGGCCCCTTGACAGCCGCAAGGGGAAACGGACTAAAGACAACGCCCCGCAGACGCCTTGGAGCTCGGCCACTCGATGGGCTGCACTCGCCGCTCAGAGCAGGTGGATTTGGCTGCTGCATTCACCCACCTTGGCCTTCCCTGAAGGAGCCTCCAACCTTCCTGTGTCCTGCCAAGAAGTGTAAAGTGAACAGACTCTGGGCACGTCAGCACCCACCCTGGGGCCTGACTTCATACTTCTGCCCAAGGAAGGTGGGGGAAAAATTTGGCCCGTGGCATAGGCGGCACTTTGCAATTTTTCTACCCACAACTCTGCGAGCCGCTCCCCAGCCCTAATCTGCAACATACCCCAGCGACTGCCTTTTACTCGTTCTCTTCCAGGCACATGGGTGGTGGGCGGAGCCACCTTCGGGGAGGCTAACCCTGGCCCCGCCCCTTCTGCCTGCCCCTCCCCGCAGCCAGAGCCCCATGCCCCATATGCCCCCCATGCCTGGAGGAGCCCCGAGCCCCACCTGCCCAGAAGAATCCTGGGCCAGCTGCAGCCGCGCCCTGTCGCCCCTCCCCAGACCCCAAGCCGCCCGGGGAAAAGGATCTGGAAGAAGCTTTTGCTATGCCCCAGGCAGGTTCCGGGGCAGCTGAGGAGGCGGGATTTGCTATACAATCCAGAGAGATAACTGAGGAACCCAGGAAGCTGAATAGCACATACCACCTCCTCAGTTGCCCCCGAACCAGCCTGGGGTATAATAAATCAAAAACTCCCCCCAAAACCCCACAACCGGGGGTCTGGTGGCACAGCCTCCCCTGGCCTATTGTACCCGCCACCCTTGTCAAGGCACCTTGCAGATATTAACTAATGAACCCTTCCAGTATTACTGTGGCCTCTATATGGGTGGGGAAACCGATGGCGAGGTTCGGTGATTGGGGCAAAGGGAGTCCGTGGCCTTAAAACTCAGGAGAACTCAGCACCTCCATGCTATGCTCTGGCTCAAGCCTCTCCCATTTCTATCCTGGCCCTCCCTTGTGCAGAAACTGACGATCCCCCACAAAAAAAGCTGCAGTGGTTTTGTAATTCCCACAAATAGGACCCTGGCACACTGTATCGTTTCCCTACACAAGAATTTACAGCCACGTCTCGGGGAGCAAAAGGCCAGGGCGCTCGCTCACTGAGCAATACCGCAGCCCCGGGTCACAGCTCCAAAGGCAGCTTCTGACTTTCGGCTGGGCCGTAAACCTCCCTTTTCTGCAAGATGGTCGCTGCTAGCAGGAGGTTTCAGCCATGCCAACATAACAGAAAGCTTTGCTTTCAGATGCAAGGGCCAGATTCTGCACTCAGTCACACGGGTGCAAGTCCTGCATCATTTCAAGGAGGCCCGTGGATCTACTCGGGAGTAAATGAGATCAGATTCTGGCCCTCACTTTGCATATGTTAAGCAACACGTCTCACCCACATCCACTTGTAGTCTGCCCAGCTGAGCTCCGTAGGCTCTCGCTGGCGCGTGAATGATGTCTGTTATTCTGACGTCCAGCACGCTGTGCAAAACGCCAGGCTGCGTTCCTTCTGCCTGGTGCCTAATTACCCGAACTAGAACTTGCGTTCCACTACCCAGGGCTTGCTAGGGGCTGCGGTGGGAAGATTTGCGAGTTCAGGGACGGAGCCCCCCCAGAACAGGCCAGTCTCAGAGCAACCCCGTGCAAGGGGGATAGGCTGCACATGCCTTACAAAACTAAGGCGATTGCCTTCTGCACTGACACGCCACCACAACCATCAAATGAAACTGTATAAATATTCAGATGAAGGGATAATCCCCTTGCAGCCAGGTTGTTGTATATTAATGAGTGCACGAGTTCTGATTAAAGGCACATTGGCCCTGCCTCTAAATCCCAGCCCAGTGCCCGGCACACAGCAGTACCCTAAACGGGTAAGAAATAAGAATGTTCCTAGATCAGTGCAAAAGAGCCGATGGACGGACGGACACACACAGACGTGTGCGTGGACGGGGACACACACAGACACACACACACTGTCTTTCTCTCTCTCTTTCCCTGGTTGGTTCTGTGACTGGTCTGACCCTCTGATGCCTGACACAGTCGGGTAATGCACTGTCAAAAAAGCCATCTGGCTCGGGTGTATCAAAACACCCGCTGCCGTGGGGCTCAGGGGTTTATGACGCTGACGCGGGATTTCAGATCCTTTTCATTTAGCAATAGAATCTGTCTAAAAGTCAGAGGTGCGGGGTCTTCCTTACCTTTCCAAAGGATGCTTAGACAGCTGTCTCCCACTTCCTAGGGTAAGTCTGTCCTTGGATTTTCCTTTCCACACAGCTATCTTAGGAATCTTTCCCTTTTCCAGAGTTTCCTGAATAAAGCAGCTTTTCTAAGGGTCACGGGCCACCATTTTGCTCCGCACTGATCATCTGCTGGCCAGTTTCACCCTATGAGGCACCTGCTCTCAGGCGGCGAACAGCCTGCCCCTCTGCTGTGATTAGATGGATGCTAGAGACACAGTGAGCATGCTCCTGCAGCCACCCTCTCGCATCACTACAGCATCACTGCAGGACCGGAGTCACACAAACAGCTGAGACATACCGGAGCCAGGAGCTTAAACCTTCAGGGAGCTCTAGGGACGAGGGGGAAGGAGTCTCTCCTTGCTGGTGCCACTTAGGGCATTCTCAGCCTGGGTGACAGAGCTCAGCCCGGTTGTGCAGCGGTGGGTATCACCCCTTTGCTACCAGGGAACAGGAAAGTCACCCCAGGACCCGGCTGGCTCTGGGGAATGTTCACATTCTGCCCTTGGCCAGGCACTGAATTCACTTCACCCAGCGGGGACCTTTGTAGGCACAGCCTGCACCTTCGGAGCCAGAGGGGCTGATGGCAGCTAAGCAAATACAGTTGCTCAGCACATCATCCGGCAGAGAGATACGGGCTCAGAGGCAAGCCGGAAGGGACAGTCTTTGTGATCTGAGTGGGAAAATACCTTTAAATAAATTCCCCAACGCCAGCTAAATTCTGCCAGTCCAGCGGGGGCTCCTGGGTCAAGTGACAGTTCTTGGTTAGGTTTGATTTACATTAAAGGTTAACCTCTTTCCCTGTTTAATCCCTATGCAGTAGGCTGGAGTGTGGTCTAGCGGCTAGGCCAGGGGGGCCTGGTATTCAAGACACCTGGGCTCAGTTCACAATGCCGCCACTGATTTGCTGCGTGGCCTTGGGTACGTCACCTCAACTCTTCGTGCTTCCGTTTCCTATTCTGCAAAATGGGAATAAAGGCTATCGACCCTCCTTGAGACGGAGGGGGGGAACCCACGAGAAATGCTACGTTATTATGATAAGATAGCGAATTTGCTGCAACTGAAGAAAATGGGGCTTTGCGGCTCCTGCATAGACATAGCAGTGTGACCTAGTGGCTAGTGCACTGGACCGGTGACTCAGGAGACGCGGGCCTGTTGGCCACTGTGTTTGTACAGCACCAAGCACAATGGGGGGGCTGGGGTGTGAGCTCAGTTGGGATCCTAGTTCATCTAGATGCTTCTGGGGGAGTCACGACTGCTGTCCAGTCTTGCGGCAGATCCCCCGGCTCAGGGCCAGCGTTGCCATTTAGCTCCTCCCTGGAATAAGCGAGGGCCGTTCCCATCTTCTAGCAACACAAAGGCCTGGCTGAGTCTCGTCCTTGTGCTCGGGGAGGATGCCGAGTGAACAAAACCTAGCGGGGTACCGTGGGCTGCAGACAGAGGTGCTTGGATGAGCCCTGCAGCTGGGACTTGCATGAACAGAGCCAAGCGAATCATCCAACAACAAGGAGGACAGGAGACCTCTGACTACAGTGGTTGGCCTTGCCAAGGTACCAGACTTAACAGGCCGAATTACACAGCGGGCCCACTGTCCTACGAACACAGGGTGGCTGTAGCCCCGGCAGTGGCAATTCCGCTGCAGCTGGGAAGAGCGGCTCGCTGCTTGAAAGGCATCCTCACAGCATTCAGGCAGCGCCACTCCCCCCCATTCATCGGCGCCAGCTGCACACCGTGTCCCGAGGGATATGCACGGGTGTAGCCAGGTGCTGGGTACAGGCTGAAGCCTGGAGCTGGGAGAGATGGGGTCTGTGCTAGGGGCCGGGGGCAAAAATTCAGATCGGGCGCGACTCGGAGTGGATGCAACTCCGTCTTTCTCTGCATGGCTGGCTGACGGCCCGGTGGGGAAGCAGTTAGGGCCTGATTCTGCAACTCATAACGGCGTCGTGTAGCAGTTACTCACTCAAGTAGTTCCATTGACTACTGGGCTGCTCGCTTGAGTAAGTACTTGCAGAATTGCTTTCTTTCAGGAGCTACTCCCTGCATCTTAGACAACAGAAGGAGGCATGTCCACCTGGCTAAGTATCACATGACCACCAGGCCTCTCACTCTGGTATCTGAGTGCCCAAGGAGGTGTGAGTGTGGTGCGAGGTTATTGCCATGCAAACATTTTAAAAAGGGCCGTGAGCCATCCTTGCAAAATCCCTGCTCTCTGAATGAGGGCTTGCCTGAGCTTGTCAGACCCTGGTGTCCTATTGCTCCCCAGTACCATTTTCCCTGACCTTTAGCTGCAGCGTTACCAGAACAGACCTGGGGAAGTCCTCGTCCTGCCACTCCTCCTTCACCTCCACGTTCTCCATCCGCAGCGTGGCTTCCGTGGTGCCCATCGCGCTCGGGGGGAGACTCTGGCCGCACTGGGTTTCACCTGCCGAGGGGCTCGGTCTGGAACAGGGAGACACAGCTGCATGGGTAACAAGCTGAATGCCGAGCGTAAAGCTGCAGCCTTCAGGATCTGCAGCCCACTCTCAGGAGCGTGGGAGTCCAGGGTTTTGATTCTGGTCTGTTCCAACATCAGAAGCTATTTGGAAAATTTAGCTCCAGATGTGGGTCAGGGGTGAGGGGAGTCTTCAGATCTGACGTGACTCTCTAGACTTTCTACATAAAACCCAGTGGCTTTATAAAAGCATGAGCCAGTGAGCCCCTGGGCATGGTGTTTTGGGGCTACTGACACCCCTGGATAAAAACAAATCAGCTGGTCCCGGAGCATAGGCTCCGTATAAAATGCGACCGCAGCAAACGGCCTATCGCTCACCCTTTGAGATGCTAGTTCTGAGCAGAACCATTGCAGCGATCCGCAGGGACCCAACACGCTCCGTTCTGTGGCGTGCAGGCTCACCTTTCAGATTTGATTCTGCCGTACTACTAATATTGACGTGAACCAACACGCTGGCCAATGGACATTCAATACGGGTTTAAAGGATAACAATACAAGATCACTTTCAGGTTATGTGGCGGGGACACCTGTTTCTACGTTTCTGTCTCCTGTGGATGTTAATCTCTTCTGTTGCACAGAGGAATTTCTGGGCGATGTTCTGTATTGCCACCCAGCTAAACCCCCCCCCCCAGCACTGAGAGAGGAAGAGAGGGGTCTATGAGGAGGGACTTCTGTGAGGAAGACTCTGGCTCTCCTTCGCTCAGGAGCTACACGTGTTAGCCTTGTGGCCTTCATCACTTGTCTGGGGTCCCATTTTTAATAAAAACACCATATAGGGACATGTCTGCGTACGGGGCTTGGCTCTGCGCCCGCTTCCATGACGTAACTCCATTCACTTCAGTGCAGTCACTAGTGCAAGGGAAGGCCGAATCAGGACCAACGGGGCCAGGTTCTCATTTACCTTCAGGCCTCTGGCAGTGCTAAGGGGTCTCCGAGTGACCGTGACTGTGGCTGACTCTCGCTTGGTGACCTCTTTACGCTGCCGGTCAAGGAGAATCATGCCCATCGGATCTAGGGCCTGACCCGATATTCCTTGCACACCTAAAGCTCGAAATGAAGTCAGCAGGAGTTTAGGGCGTGCAAGGATTCAGGATCAGGACTGCATGTTGTCAGATCCTTTAGCAAGGCCCCATATACTCCTCTGTTCCCATTGATCTCAATAGCAGCTGAATTTAAAGGGAGCAGGAGCAGGCCCACTGTCAGAGCTGAATAACCGACCAGGGCCACCCGGGGAGGGGTGGGGGCAAGTGGGGCAATTTGCCCCGGGTCCCATAGGGGTCCCCATAAGAATACAGTATTCTATAGTATTACAACTTTTTTTTATGAAAGGGGCCCCCAAAATTGCTTTGCCCCAGGCCCCCTCAATCCTCTGGGCAGCTCTGTAACTGACATGACACACCTGTACATAAGCGCGGTCAGCATGGAAGGCACATGCATGTTCAGGCTGAATCCAATGGATCCAATGTGCATGAGATGTCTGTGGGTTGGCCAAATCATAACGCATTCTTAATACAACAGGCCAGCTCCCAGCCTCAGTTACATCAGCGTCAAGCCTGAGTGACCCCACTAAAGCCAGTGTTGCTCCTCCGGCCCACTCGATGCTGTTTGTGAGAGCCAGTGCGGGTCTGAGGGCCTTTCTAAAGAGGGCCTCCATGACGATGGATAAGCAGGAGACGCGGTTCTGTCTGCCTGCTGCTTTAAGCTGGTAAAACTCGATGGATCACCGAGGAAATCCGGTGTTCGGATTTACTGTGGACATTGTCGGAGGTAGGAGCCAGCCCCGGGGGAGGCTGTCAGAGAGCTGTGTGGCGAAGGGTTACTGCGTTCTCCCCACCCTCCCTCCCTCTGTGCCGCGCTTCCTGCATTACATATTTGTCTTTATCCTGGTGCATTGCCGGATGCGCTGCCTGGGAAAGGAGCGTATTGGTGCTGAGGGATGATTTCCTAGCATGTAGGAACCAGCCATGCCCCAGCGCTGATGCAGATCCCAGAGCACTAATCCCCCTTCCACAATCCCTTCAAAGCATGACGGAGGCAAAAACACCCCAAAAGCTGGACCCAGTGTCTCCATCATCAACCCTTTCCCCAGCAGAACGGATGGTGTCTTGTACTTACCCTCTGAGGGTCTCTTCTTGCTACTGACGAACAAAGAAGCTCTCTCCTGTATTCCAGTTGGGCATTCCTCCTTCTGTAGCAGGGGGCTCCTTAGGACGTCCAGGATTGGAATAAAAATACCGCTGGGCAAGGCTGTCGCAGCCGGGGAACGAGGAGCTGCATCAGCGCCGGCCTTCAGTGCAGGAGCTGGCAATTTGCTTTGGAAATGGATGGCAGTTATTTGTATTCTCTTAACACGGCCGGGGCCACCGCTGCCTGCCTCGGAGGTATTCGATTATTTGCAGCTCACAGCTGGCTAAGCCCCTGCTCCCTTAAGACAGCTAATTGCAGTGCTTTTGTGTGCTGGGAAGGGAGGGAGGTGGGTGGGTGGATGGCTGGGTGGAGAGCCAGCAGCATAAAGCACCCCCTTTTCAGTGCTGCGTCGCCTCTGATTGGATGGAGCACAGCAAATGTCTCCCCTGGCATCCTGAGCATCCTCAGCCCCTGGCAGGATGCGGCCCAGGAAGAGAGGGGCGGGGGAAGAGCTGTTTAATATAGAGCATCATTGGCTAAGGAAAGGCAAAGGCGGAGTGGTCCAAGCCAGGTTCTCTGTCCCCAGCCTAACAATGCACCCTCTTCCCCCCAGCATCTCTCTGCACCTGGAACAGGGGGGCTCTCCCTGCTGCGGGGAGCTGGAGTGGGGGTGGCTAGGAGGGCCACGGGGGAAGTGCAGACCCCCAGAGGGCTTTGGGGGAGCTGAAAAGAGTCGGCTCTGCGGAAGGGGGAGGATGGAAGGCAGGTCTGTGCAGATGCAGCCCGGAGCAGATGGCAAATGGAAATGGCACCAGCTGAAGATTTAGGCTGGGGGGGGTTACAAAGGGGTGGGTCTAGGGTGTCCAAACCCCACTGGCAATGGGAAGCAGGTGCCCGATTCCCTTAGGCACCTATGAAAATCCCTGCTTCTGCTTCAGCCAGGTTTTTGAAAACTTTCCTCAGGCTTCCAGGAAAATGCTGTTTTGAATGCCAGGTGTTACTGCTGAGGCGCACGCGTCCGCTGATGAATTATTATTATTATTGATGATTTGTCTCACCGTAGGGCCTAGGAGTCCCGGTCACGGACCAGGTCCCCTTGTGCCAGGGGCTGCAAAGGCACAGGACAAGAAGATGGTCCCTTCCCCACAGCTAATGGACTGGCTCCCAGCTACTTGCATCCAGCACATCAAGTAAAGCTTTGTAGTCTTTGAGATCATCCATTCTGCCCCTCGTTCTTTACTGAATCCTCTAGTTAGATGATATAATACTCTGATGGACCTATTGAGCAAATCCGGTCCCCCAGCCCCATCCTTGCACATTCGGAGGGGTTGTTGGGGTGACATGCCAAAGACGGGCTGGGCAGGGCTCCACATTACTTAGTCACACCCATTCCCCTCCTTTTCTTTGCACTGGTTTGGTGCCAACCCCGTCATGCACAGCCCTGGAGTCCACGTCAGTTCTGCTGGATTGCGGGCTTCCAGCTGCCCTTCTGCTGATGGAGAGTTGCCAGGATGAGGCGGAGGCTTTGGGGCAGGAATCCTGCCAGCGATCACGATTGAATGGCTTTGCAGGAAGAGCGTGTCTTGAAGAGCGAAGTGAGGGAGGAGCAGGAGGGGGTGGTTGGTCCCTTGAGAAGCTGGAGTCCATCTGATGTGTCTTTGCTCTTTACACAACATTAAGCATAAATCTTAACTACGGCCGAGCTGGGTTCCCACTACAAACACGAACTGCAGTATATACAAACATACACGCCCCCGTTACACATACGCACCCTTGCCCCTGTTAGGTTTTGGTGGCTTCTGCAGGAGAAGACAAGGAAGCTCCCACACTATTTAAAGGCATACTACCCAGTTCCTAGTCGCTACACTTTCCCAAGACCAAGCTGGGACAATGAGCGAAGGGTCACTTTAGAACATGACAGCTCAGATATTGCTGATCAAAGTGGGTGTGGGACTATCCAGCGGAGAGGAACATTTCGGTGTTTTCCTCTGTTTTGTTTTTGCACAAGAAACATTTTCCTCTTTTGCAGTTTTGTGGCAATTGAAGCTTCATGCAAAGCTTATGAATGCCACCTACTGGCTCTTGCTCCCATAACTATTGCCTCTGGGTGCTTCTTGCTCAGGCTTCTTATCAGTCTGGTCATTTGCTAAAAATATGCGATCCTGGATGTAATCACTCCCACCTTGTTTGCTGTGCCAAAATATTTTAAATCCCTTCTTTGGTGAGACGATGGATTCATTCTCTTTTCATGTTGTCGTGTGTGAAAAAAAATTGAGCAATTTTAAGAACATAAGAAAGGCTGTACCGGGTCAGACCAAAGGTCCATCTAGCCCAGTATCTGTCTACCGACAGTGGCCAATGCCAGGTGCCCCAGAGGGAGTGAACCTAACAGGCAATGATCAAGTGATCTCTCTCCTGCCGTCCATCGCCATCCTCTGACAAACAGAGGCTAGGGACACCATTCCTTACCCAGCCTGGCTAATAGCCATTTATGGACTTAACCACCATGAATTTATCTAGTTCTCTTTTAAACGCTGTTATAGTCCTAGCCTTCACAGCCTCCTCAGGTAAGGAGTTCCACAGGTTGACTGTGCACTGTGTGAAGAAGAACTTCCTTTTATTTGTTTTAAACCTGCTGTCTATTAATTTCATTTGGTGACCCCTAGTTCTGGTATTATGGGAATAAGTAAATAACTTTTCCTTATCCACTTTGTCCACATCACTCATGATTTTATATACCTCTATCATATCCCCCCTTAGTCTCCTCTTTTCCAAGCTGAAGAGTCCTAGCCTCTTTAATCTTTCCTCGTATGGGACCCTCTCTAAACCCCTAATCATTTTAGTTGCCCTTTTCTGAACCTTTTCTTGTGCCAGTATATCTTTTTTGAGGTGAGAAGACCACATCTGTATGCAGTATTCAAGATGTGGGCATACCATGGATTTATATAAGGACAATAATATAGTCTCAGTCTTATTCTCTATCCCCTTTTTAATGATTCCTAACATCCTGTTTGCTTTTTTGACCGCCTCTGCACACTGCGTTGACATCTTCAGAGAACTGTCCACAATGACTCCAAGATCTTTTTCCTGACTCGTTGTAGCTAAATTAGCCCCCATCATATTGTATGTATAGTTGGGGTTATTTTTTCCAATGTGCATTACTTTACATTTATCCACATTAAATTTCATTTGCCATTTTGTTGCCCAATCCCTTAGTTTTGTGAGATCTTTTTGAAGTTCTTCACAATCTGTTTTTTTCTACAATTTTCTTTTAAGCCTTTTCATTTCACCTGCTCATTATTTCAGGCCCTGATTCTGCAAATACTTATGCAAGTGCTTACTTTTACTCACATGACTAGCCCCATTGACCTTGATGAGACTCCTCCTGTGAGTAATGTTCCATACACACACCTGTGTTTGCAGGATCAGGGCTTTAATATAGCTGAGAATTGGTGACCCAGGTTTTGTTAATTTCTGTCTCAGGTACTTATCTGGCCTCCATCACCATAGTACCTGAGCATCTCACAATCTTTAGTCTCACAACACCCTGGGAGGTAGGGCAGTGCTATTCTCATTGTACAGAAGCACTGATTTTATATTGCTACAATGATGTCAATGAAGGCTATGATTTTTTTCCTGATATACCACTACAACCACTAATGTGGATGCAGTTATACTGGTATAAGAGCGCCTTATACAGGTATAGCTTGTTCTGCTTTCTTTAGAGGAATAAGTTATACTGGTATGACAGCATGAACTGTCACATGGGAGAGACCCCTCCCCTCCCCCGAAGCAGCTGACTCCCATTAACCAATCTTCTCAGAGGCTGCTGGGAGTGGGAGGAGTCTGGGCTCTATATAAGCCAGACCCTGATCATTCCAGCTAGGGAGGAGGTAGTGATATTAATAATCAAGAAGGCTGGAGGACAACAGCGCCAGAGAGGGGCAGGAGGCCAGGTGATCACCTGAGGGGAAAGGTACCGGGTCTGGGAAAAGTTGGGCACAGGCTCTCCGGGAAGTTTTGGACTTGCCTGAGAAATAAGAAAACTTATGTGGAAATGGGACTAAAGGCTTTGGGTGTAGATGCTGATTGATTGTAAGGCCTCAGGGTGGCCCTGCCTTGATTTCCCTCTCCGGGTCACTTGCTGTTGTAGGAGCAGCAGTGGTCTGTATGCTTTGTATAACTCTGCTATGTATAACCTGTATGCTCAAAAGGTCTGTTACACTCCCCCCACCCCCTTGTCTCCTCTCCCTCTCTGAATACCTGTGAAGGTGCTTTCCCCCACCCCTCCCTCCTGGAATGCTTGTGGGATGAATGGGCTGCTTGAACAGCTGGAAGATCAGAAGAGCTTCCAGGTAGACAAGGTGACTGGGACTCTAATTAGGCAGTGCTCACACGCCCAGTGCATGGGCACTGCATGGACACCACCTGAGGTGGAGTGTGACCAACCAGACACAGCCAAGTCATCTCTAGTCGCAGGCCAGGAGGAGCAGGTCTTCAAAAGGGGAAGGGGCCATGTGCTCGGCAGTGCACTCACAAGCTTGTACCTCCAATGAAGGCCCTTCGCCCAAACTGCCTGGCCAGTGTTTGCCGCGTTGCAGTCCGTTGTGCCTCGGGATGACTTACCTTCATCGCACCGTCCATTGCTGTGCTGGGGGTCGGGGGACACTTACCTTCAAGGATCCTGACATCTCTGGTGCTGTGCCTGTCCTGGGAGCATGAGTATGCAAGTGAGTGTGACACCCCCTGCCTCCCTTAGCTTAGCTTAGTGCTCAGTCTAATAAACGTGCTGCTTTCTGCCAAACTCTGGTGGGTCATTAGTCCTCCCTAAACTTACTAACTGGCCCAATTTTGGACAACACTTGCCAGGGCTGATCACCTGCATGCCTTCTCTACCATGTGCCTGCCTCAGTTTCCCCTCTTGTTCTGGAGTCCCCAGTACCTCCAGCAAGTTTCCAAGCATAACTAGCTCTTTGTGGGGTTATCATATAATTCCCCCCAACTGTAGTCCAGATTTCCCCAGCACAGTCCAACCAGTACAGACACTCTTTCAAAGCCTAACACCAAAGAAGGCTCCAGCATCTCTCCCTACGCCTCTGGCTCTCATATATGGCTCTGGTGTCTTCCTCCTGCTCTTGCAGCTGAGGTACTTCTCTACCCTCTCTCCTTCCCAGGTATGGCTCTAGCACTTACCCCTCCATCATTCCCCAGACTTCAGCCCTCTCTGGCATCAGCTCTCTGGCCCAGAGAGCCAGCAGGCATCTGCCTCTGCAGCTGCCAGCCTTCAGCCCTCTCTGGCCTGGGGCAGTCTGCAGGTGACCCTGTCCCCAACTGCCTGCCGCTTTCACCAGCCCGATGTGGCTCCACTACTCTGACCGTGTCCTTCTCCGAGGGCGTCCCCTCCCTGACGTGCACAGCCCAGCTCTTCTGAGCTCTCTCTGCTCTTGGGACTCGACTGTCTCCCCATCTGAATTCTCCCTCTGTGTCCCCTCTACAGCCCAGGTGCCCGCTTTTAAGCCCGGTTGGAGTGAGCTGGTGAGTCGCAGGCACTCTGGCCTCGCCCCATTAAAAGGGCCAGTCTCACCCTGTGACACTGATGCATCCCTTTTGTAAGTACTCTCACATTCTCACCGGCTTCCGAATTTCTTCTGAGGTGGTCAGCTCAGCATGGTGGCACTCGGTGTGGTGGGATCTAGGGCTTAGCCACAGGGCCAGGATACCTAATTAGCGACCATCTGCTGAACTCCCTGGGGCTGGTGAGAATCCACCAGTTCACAACTGGCGTAAGCACCTTTATACCAGTGTAACTGTGTCCACACTCAGGGATTGTACTGCTTTAGCTATACTAGTAGAGTTAAAGCAGTATAACTCATGTGTGTAGACAGGCCTACATGACGTGCCCAAGGTCACACAGTTATGCCAGAGCTTCCAGGATCTCCGGCACTGAGCCTGGAGCCTGAAAAACCTGGCGGTGCTGGCTATTAACTGAGGCAGAAGGGAGCCTCGAACATTGGCTCAAACTGGGGCTCTCCTGGCTTCCAAGCCCCCGCACCATTCACTCGGCGTAGCTTGTTTTGGACACATCGCTGGTTCGGAAGCAAATTTTGGGGGGGATTTTCCACTTTGCAGGAAACTTTGAAAGAGTAAAATTTCCCACAAAATGGAAACACACACACACCCCACAGAGAGAAGAAATCCTGCATTTCAGAGAGCTCTACACACACCCCACACCCCGTTTTGGTCACCAAGCAAAAATCCCGGTTCAGGTGCTAGCCTGGGACTTGGAAGACCATTCCCTAGGTACCATTTCCTGCTCTGCCACAGACTTCCTGTATGATCCTGGGCAAGTCACTCAGCCTGCCTGTGCCTTAGTCAAATGGAGCTATTAGTGCATCCTTGCTTCCAAGGCGTGTTGTGGAGCATGTTGCGAAATGCTGGTAAAAACCACTATATAGGATAACACTACTTATAGGAATTAATATTATTTAGGAGCCTAAATAGCATCTTTTTGGGGACACAAAGCTCACTGATCGCAGAGCAACTTGCTCCCAGCGCTCCTACTATCAGGCAAGATCGCAGGTGAACCAGGCAGAGGAAGAGAGAGAGGCAGTTATATTGGAAATATGGTCAGAGGGACTGGTCTCTAAAGGAGCGTGGAAGTTTTACTACTCTGTCATGGCCGTGGAAGATGGTAATCAGCAACCTCTGCATTGGACTTGTTACTGGAAGAAGCAAAACCTTTTTAAAAAAAAAAAATCTGGTCCCTAGTCTCTGTGCCTCAGTTTCCCCTCTGTGGCACTGCCCATCTCCCAGGGAGTTTGTGAAGGTAACGGCCTTAAAGATCGTGAGGTGCTCAGATACGCTGGTAATGGAGTGTATAGATTTTTTTTTTTTGCACAGACAATTAA
The DNA here is from genome assembly GCF_020497125.1 of Mauremys mutica. NCBI lineage: Eukaryota > Metazoa > Chordata > Testudines > Geoemydidae > Mauremys > Mauremys mutica. Next base: position 8,790,440 of record NC_059095.1, read on the forward strand.
AACCGATCTCTCTAACGAGTTCTCTCCATGTCCGATTAAGGGCTAGTTTATTTAGTCTCCTTCAATTGCTTTTGAGAGTGGTCAGAATTTCTGTTCTGTATGAGCAGTTGGATATTCTGAGGAGCAATACTGAATACTCAGTATTCTCAATGACTCTCTTAAAGACGTTGCCTCTGTTCTGTCCTGGACAGAGATGCCACATTTAGTCCTTATGGTGGAGATATAACTCATAGCTTTTTATTGACTTTTTGCATGTTCTAAAGCAATTCCATTTGTCAGTGGCGGACTCACAATAGGATTTGGAAATGCTGACGAATCCACAGAGTCTCGCAAGGTTTTGCACTGAGCCAACAGAGGTCAGTGTGCCCTAATTCAAAACCATTTTGGAAAAGGACCCTTTTTTAAAAAAAACAACAAAACTCCTCTTGGCCAAAATTGCTTATCCATGAATCCGCCTGAAGGGGTCATGCTGCACCAGGAGATCACAGCTGCCAACGTTGCAAACATCAGTTCCTAACTGTCAGGGTGGTTAAACACTGGAATAAATTGCCTAGGGAGGTTGTGGACTCTCCATCTCTGGAGATATTTAAGAGTAAGGTTAGATAAATGTCTATCCAGGATGGTCTAGCCAGTATTTGGTCCTGCCATGAGGGCAGGAGACTGGACTCAATGACCTCTCGAGGTCCCTTCCAGTCCTAGAATCTATGAACCATCCCTCGGCTGATTCTCTAAGGGTATGTCTACACTGCAATAAAACACCCGTCGGCTGATTCAGGCTTGAGATGCAGGGCTATACTATTGCAGTGTAGATGTCTGGAGCCGAGGCTCTGAGTCCCGGCAATGGGGGACGATCCCAGAGCCTGGGCTCCAGCCTGAGCCCAAACATCTACGCTAGCCCCGTGAACCTCATTCAGCTGACGTGGGCCAGCCGCAGGTGTTTGGCTGTAGTGTAGACACACCCTTCAGTGGGTGGTGGGTCCTGGTGACTTTCAGGTTATTTTAAATGGCTCTTCTAACAACTGGGGGGCCCCCCAAATGAGTGGGGTTTGGAACAGCACCCTGAAGTTCGGGGGGGGGATAGTTCTGAATGTAAGGGGTGCACGTCTATCCTCCGGGCCCAAACAGCTCCCCTTCTTCGTGGCCTTTGCAGGGAAGGTGGCCCAGCAACTGGACGTCCCCCAAATCAAACGTTCACAGGAAAATTTGGGGAACCTCCCTCCCACCCCACAAAAAGCCTCAAACATTTTTCAAAATTTCCCCCCCAAAAAACAAAGGGCATTTTTTTTTCAACCAGTTCAACAGGGGCCTTTGGTCTGATTAGCCCGGAGTAAGCAAGGAGGAGAGGAAGACAAGCGTGCCCCAAAATCATGAGCTAGGCTCGGTTCTGGTGTCTGAGCCTGGAAGGTGCACTCTGGCCATGTTTTCAAGCCCTTCGCTGTGACTACGAGGGATAGATACTTCATTCACAATGCAAGTTGAGATTCTTGCATATTAACGTGACTCCAGGAGCTGGGGTGTTACAGGGCCGCCCAGAGGATTCAGGGGGCCTGGGGTCTTCAGTGGTGGGGGGCCCCCGCCACTGAATTGCTGCCAAAGACCTGGCACTTCGGTGGCAAGTCCTGGGGCAGAAGGACCCCCCCGCCGTAGGTCTTTGGGTCACTTCGGCTGGGGGTCCCGGAGCGGAAGGACCCCCCGCCGCCGAATTGCCGACGACAACCCAGAGTGGAAGAAGCTCCGGGGGCCTGGGCCCTGCGAGAGTTTGCCAGAGCAAGTGAAGGACCCTGCTCCAGGGGCCCCGAAAAACTCTCGTGGGGACCCCTGTGGGGCCCAGGGCAAATTGCCCCTCTTGTCCCCCACCCTCCTGGGCGGCCCTGGGGTGTTAAAAACACCAGCTATCATGAGACTCGTGGCAAACATCACAGTGATTGGCAACGCTGTGAACCCTACCAGGTCCATGCATTCCAAAATAGGAGATGTTACGTTTTTCACCTGGTAGGCAAAAAACATAACAAGAACCTAATCGAGCCCCCTGCCCATTCGGGATATTATCACAAGTCTTACGAGTTAGCAACACTGCACTTAACCCCTGTCGCCTGACGGACGGCTTGATGGAAATGGATGCAGAAGAAACAGCTCCCCCGTTGTCTCCCTGCATTGCTGCACTGAGTGTGGCAGCTGCTAGAAAAGGGGAGATGGGAGAATTACCCTGAGTAGAGCAAGCTGGGAACTTTTCAATATGAGTTTTTCTTTGTCGGAAACTGCAGATGTATTGAAACCAAACCTGCGTGGGGGCTGGAGGAGGAGAGCGGGTTTTGACAAGTTATTTGATATGAAAACAAATGTTCGAACTAGCCCATCTTTTGACATTTTTAAAACACAAAATTCCAGTTTTCTGGTTCGCGATGGCTTTTTTTTTTTGCCTTGTAATTTAAGATAATTATAGTTTAAAAAAAAGTATAAAAAGCAACTGACAGTTTTAAAAAAAAGATAAAGATCAAAATGAAACACTTTGGAATTATCCAAACGGAATGTTTCGATTGACCTCAACGGAAATCTTTTTTTTCGATTTTCCCCCGCCATTCCCGCTTCATGAACATTTTCAAGATTTCATTTTTGGGGCTTGATTTTTGGACGAAGACAAATCTCAATCTCAAATTTTCGTGGGCTGGGGAAACCGCTTCCCTCTGAGTTCTCACACCAGGGGCTGGAGTGGATCTCCCGAACACGGCAGCCTTTTCGGAAGGGATGGGCCCAAACCGAATGCTGCTGGTAGAAGATGGATTTGTCGTGGCTCTGAATTCCCCTCATGAAGCTACTTTGTATGTAAATTGTGACTGTTGTGTGGGGTTGAATCTGGGAAGATTTGGCCCGTGTTTAGCCATTTTTTTCCCCCTCTCCTCTTCCAACACACTCTTGTTTAGGAAGCTGGCTTGGGGATATTGTTTTCCGTACCGAGATTGCATTTGATGCAGGTGACAGAACAAGGAGCAATGGTCTCAAGTTGCAGTGGAGGAGGTCTAGGTTGGATATCAGGAAACGCTATTTCACGAGGCGGGTGGTGAAGCACTGGAATGGGTTCCCTAGGGAGGTGGTGGAATCTCCTTCCTTAGAGGTTTCTAAGGCCCGGCTTGACAAAGCCCTGGCTGGGATGGTTTAGTTGGGGATTGGTCCTGCTTTGAGCAGGGGGTTGGACTAGATACCTCCTGAGGTCCCTTCCAACTCTGAGATTCTATGATTCTATGATAATAAGGAGCAGGGTGAAATACCCCAGTAAAAAAGTGAGTGGAGCATGTTTTACCCAAGAGCGTGTGTGGATGGAGACTGTGTTTGTTCACAGATCCCCAGCAATGTGCAGCGAGGGCCAGACAAACTCGAGAGGGTCAAACAGTGTGGCTCAGTGTCGGCAACGCAATGTAACTAGACACAAACAGTTGCTGGCGCTGACTAATAAGGGGCTGGTAGGAGATCGGTGCTGGCAAAGTAACGTCCGGGATGTGTTATGATGATAGATGCCAGTAAACAAACAGGGGTGGTGCCGCTGGGCATGTAATTAATATATGCCTGCCTCCACACATCCCCGCTTGCCCTTGGCGGCTCTTGAAACCACAGAATAAACATGTGGGAAGCCCTGTACCCGTCTCGAGGCAGTCTCTTCCCCTTCGTCTTGGGAGGTTTCTTTCCTGAGGGGCTGGGTGAGGTTTTTAAGTGGACAGCGCTGCTGTTTCCAGCCCGGGAAGGGTGGGAACTGAAAGCCATTACCAGCTGCAGCCTGCTTGGGCACTGGTGTGAAATGTGGTGGTGGGGTCTCAGGCCTAGTTCTCTATTTCTGGGAGCCTCGGGCTCTCACAGCTGCCATGGCACAGGGGTGATCGTTTGTTCATAGAGGCTGGGATCTTCAAAGGCACCCGAGGCAGCTGGGGTAGGTGCTGACTGTGGGTGTGGGAATGGAGCCAGTCACTGTCTTTACACTCTGATCCTTTGTTCTGTAGCACCGGTTCCACTTGACATCCTTCCACTCACCCGCAGCCAGCCCAGGAGCAGGCGTCTGCGAGCCCCATCCTCTTCCTTCCCCTCCCTATTTCTGCCTTTCCCCCTTCACCCCTATCCTCCTTACACCCCCACGGGACGGACGCCCTCCCAGGACTGAGCTGGGGAACTCCAGTGCTAACTGCATGAGCTAACGAGCAAATCTTCCCCTCCGTGCATCGGCCTAGAGCGGGAGCTGCACCGCCTGGGTTACGCCAATACCCACATCAGCCAGCTGGGTGGGGCGCTGAGAACAAAGAAGGGGTGGTGTGTGCGTGTGTGGGGTTCTTTCCAGAGCATTTCCCGTAGCCTCTGGTTCCCTGATTGCTTGTTGTTTCTAATCAGGCTGGGCCGAAGTAGCTCCGAGTCTAATCAATGGCACACTGTGAGGCCCCAGGGAAAGTGCTGGAGGGAGTTGTCGGGTAGGCAGGAGCTTCTTCCGAGGAATGCATGGCCTAGACCCAGTAGCTTTCTGATGGGCCCCCTCACCTCTCATGGATATTAAAAACCGCTCCACAGAGGCTTAGGGAGAGAAATGCAGCGGAACCACGCGGAATGCGTGTGGGATGAGGGAGCCGGGGGACACCACAGCCCTGACTCTCTCTCTATCCCTCGTGAAAAGCCTGTGATTTCTCAACCCCCGCAGCGTGCCCCCCACAACCCGGCCCTCGTGATCCCGGGCCATTCGCAGAAGCCTCCCACTCAACAGCTTCTTGGGAAGGCCGAGAAGTGGAAAGTTGGAGAGAGTCGCACGAGATATTTATACTGTGGCATAAACAGAGGCCCGAGGGAGAGGCCGGTGTTTTTCTCCTGAAATCCTGATGGTTCTTTTAAAGGCCGACGAGCCTAGCCAACGGGGCCTTTGCCCAGTACGGGGACTCCCCTCCATTGTAAAACTGAGATTCAAACTGGAAACGAATCCCAAAGCTTGCTCAATGCTCTGACTGGAGACAGCCCAGGGGGGATTGATGTGCAGGGACCTTCCCAAGGGGTCTCAGTCACGCGCCTCCCCAGGGGAATTTGAATGGGCTTCCCCATGGGGGGGGTGCTGGAGGAAGGCAGCCCATGGCACGCAATGGCACGTTTGCAGAGCGGCCGCACGGGCTTGTCCTGGGCCGAGGCGAGAGAGAATTATTGTGGCCAGGGCCGGCTTTAACTTTTTTGCCACCCCAAGCAAAAAATAAAAAAGAGCGCTGCCCCACCATAACACCCCCCCCGCGAGCGCTGCGCTGCTAACCCCCCCCCCCGAGTGCTGCGCCACCGAACACCACCTCCCTCCGAGTGCCGCCCGACGGAACCTAAAACAAAAAAACCCCTGAGTGCTGCCCCGCCCCAAGGTGCCGCCCCAAGCATGTGCTTGGTCGGCTGGTGCCTGGAGCCGGCCCTGATTGTGGAGCAGTTCTTTGCCCTGTGCTATGCAGCCGGTCCCACTAGGTCCCTTTGGGCCTTGGCATCTGAGGTGAATCTCTAGTGTAGACACACCCAAAATGTGCTGATCCTGAATTCCTCCTGGTGCTGGGGTGCAGCTGGGCCCCCGAAACACTTCCCCAAAGACCTTGCGCTCTCCCTGTTGCCACATGGACCATGGCTGAGGATTTTTGATGGAGGCATCGCTCCAGTTGGATACCTAGGTGATGGGCCAAGAGTTTTGTCTTAACAACTGCTGCAGGCGGCGAAATCTCAGTGTGAGACCCCGCCCCCCCAACCTACTGGAGCTGGGTGAGTGCCTCTGGGGGGAGGGTCTGGCCCAGGAAAACCATTTAGACCGGAAAAAGCAGGGAAGCTGGAGCTCTGCATGGAGCGGGTGGGCCAGGCTGGGTTGATCGCTAAAGGAAACTGGTTCCAACTGGTTCGTGAGCCAATCCTGCCCCCCTGGAAGCCCACGGCATAGCTCCCACACCGCATGCAGGGACAGGCCTATGCCAAGACTAGCTCAGCAGAAACCAGGAGGCTGTGTCTGGCTTTAGATCTAATTCCTCTCCCTGCTCCGACTCATACGAGGCATCCTGAAGGATCCCCCCGGTCTCCAGGACCGAGATGCTGATGAATCCAGTGTAAACACTCCCCGCGCAGCATCTGCCGTCCGCAGACCAGTGTGTCAGTCTAGATGCCCAGAGCTGGGGGGAGGAAACTGCCTGACAGGGTGGGGTAAACAGGGAACAGGATGACCCCCCCGGGCCCTATTTACCCCCTGTCCTGCCTTCTGAGTCCCAGTTCCCTGTTGCCCTGCGCTTTGTGTTGTCAATTGCACCAGTGCAAACAGGGTTTAAAGTGCTACTAGAGCCCAACGGCCACGACTTGTGCCTCTTTTTCACTTATTGTGCACTGGTGTAAATGATGAGACAGGGCACTAGGGAGCCAGGTGCCCCCATCGAAGGGGCTCTGTGTCCCTCCCCGATCTGAGCTGTTAGGTGAGTAAGCCCTGGTGGATTCAGAAATTCCAGGGGAGGAGGCTGGGCGGAGACGGATTTTCCCCTGATAAGCTTCGGATCCTTCCGATCAAGGAGCAAAGGCATCTGGGAGAGATTACAGCCCTGGCCTGGGCTCTGTTGTTTATACCAAGCTAAATCGCTCATGACCCTGCATGGCCCAACCTGTGTCACATGGCTGGTTATTTCTCATAAACAACCAGGCTAGCCCCAGCCGCTCCCTCCGGTCGGGTGATTAGCAGCAGCCCCTGTCCGTCCCCTGATTGCTGCCTGTTTGTTTTTCCCTGAGTAAGAAAATATGTAGCAAGAGGGATGGGGCTGCATTGGCCATGTCTTTCCAAAGCGCAGACGTTGTGGATTTCTCCTCTGGCCTTGGCTGAGTGGGGATGGTAGGTTTTGGGCAGAAGTGGCCGTGTGCCGCAAAGCATCATGGGATCTGGCCATCATGGGATCTGGTTCCTGTTGCAGTAATGGGAGATTCCTAGGATTTTACCCTCCCCAGATCTAGTGGGGTTTCCTCTGTCTTTGCCTTTGGCTTAGTCTCCCTGCATCCGGCTGAGGAGTGGAGCTGGAGGGAGAGACCCAGAGGTTTAGCTAGCAAGACAGCTCCTGGCAGGTCTCCCTAGCTGAGGGGGAAGGTAGGTGTGACCATGCCGGACCCTGGGAGAAAGGTGACAGAGGGCAGAGGTCTCCATAGCAACCTGCCACCACCTCAGGGACGGGCAGTAACAACCAAGGGGCACAGGAGATCAGACCCCAAACAGTGCATGTCACCCCAGCCCTTCACCGAGGCCCCTTCCAGTTCTCCATCCCTTTCCACTTCCTCTACTCTCGTCCCCTCCTTTCTCCATACGCTGCCTTCTACCCCCTTCTCCTGCCTTGGTCTCCAGTCCCTGGCCCAGGTATTACTGTGCAGGGAGCAGGCATAGCCCTGGGGGAGGAAAAGAGGGAAGAGGAGTGATCTGAGGGGGAAAGAGGATTCCATGGTTAGGGCGTTAGCTTCAGAGTTAGGAGACCTCGGTTCAGGTCGATGCTCCACTGTAGACTTTCTGGGAGATCCTCAGTGACCAGTCTGTAAAATGGGAATAGTAATACCTCACCAGGGTGGTGTAAGGGTAAATACATTAAAGGTTATGAGGTGCTTAGGTCCTATGGTAACAGGGACCAGATAAGTACATAACATGGAATTAGTAACTCTCAAATGATCTCTCTAGCCATATAAGGAACAGCGGATTCTGAAAAGATGTCCTGCCTGCTTCTTCTCAGCCAAACAGCTGAGGGCTGCAAGACGGGGTTTCCAAGGGAGAACACAGGGCATGATTATACTCCGTGGCTGTCTACACATGCTCAGTTGGATCGTCACACAGTGCACACTCAACCTGTGGAACTCCTTGCCTGAGGGGGTTGTGAAGGCCAGGACTATAACAGGGTTTAAAAGAGAACTGGATACATTCATGGAGGTTAAGTCCATTAATGGCTATTAGCCACGATAGGTAAGGAATGGTGTCCCTAGTCTCTGTTTGTCAGAGGGTGGTGGTGGACGACAGGAGAGAGATCACTTGATCATTGCTTGTTAGGTTCACTCTCTCTGGGACACCTGGCATTGACCACTGTCGGTAGACAGGATACTGGGCTGGATGGACCTTTGGTCTGACTCAGTATGGCCGTTCTTATGTTCCTGTAGAGGTCACTTATTTTTCTCCCAACTCCTGAGAGAAACCCAGTAGAAGCATAATTCATAATCCAGTCTCTGATAGCCCTGAAACGATGAGCTGAATGTTTAGGTGACATCCTTGCACACGGATACCGGTTAGAGTGTTAAAGGGAAGGGGTTTTGGAAGGTTTAGTGGCAGCTTTTATTCCTAATCAATAATGGTTCCTATGTGATGAATTAATAATAATTAACAATAAATAAATACCAGGCATAATTGCTAGCAGTGACTATACTTAATGTTGCTTAACACTTTCCATAAGACCCTGGGCTCTGAAGTGCAGGCTGGGGGAGTGAATTCAGATCTGGGGGGAGACATCCAAAGTATAAGTCTACCTGGTCTTTCTAGACAGATTGGTCAGAGATGCTGCAATTGAAGAAAAATGTGGAAGAAGCAGCCTCTTAGACCCAATAGTGCTGCCCCTCTCCGTGGCATGGTCTTAAGTCTTGGTCCCTATTACCATTTTGTGATCTAATTGTTCCTCTTTCCAACGAGAATCCAATGTCTTCTATCTCCCGCTTTGCCCAGACCCACTTCCGAGCGGTGCCGGTAAGCCCTGCTGCGTGGATTTTTCACCAGAAGTCTATCAGCTGCTCCAAAGGAGTTGTCCAAGGATATCATTGAAATATGCAGCTGCATCTCCTCCACTACTCTGAACGATGCCCACGTGTTGGGATGGAGCCGGTGCCCCTCAAGACCCAATGGCATGACTAGGAAGCGACGGTCCCACTGGCGGTTTAAATGCCGTGTCTGCTATCGAGGGCTGTGCGAATGGCACCTGCCAACACCCTTTACGTAAGCCAAATCTGAGAAGGTACCGTAATCGATTCTGGGCAGCGGATGGGAATCTGAACAAGGGGCCAGCATTGATCTTATCAAAGTTGACACAAAAATCAGCTGCTTTGGGGCACTGCAGCCATCGCACGACACCATTATTCACTAGTTAGAAGTTCAGGCATTCCTACTTGTCTGTGTTTCCCTGGCTTGGCTTGTAACAGACCCTGGGAACTTCCCCAGCAATGGCTGCCTCTCCAGCTGTTAGTCTTCTTTCCAAAAGTTTAAATGGGGGGACAGTTTTCCTCCCTCCAGGGGTGGCACCGTTCTCCCCTCCAGTGGTGCTTCTCAACCCCCAGGCACCCTTTGAGGAGTCTTACTCCACTCCTTCCAAAGATTCACCCAGAACGTTTGCTGAGGCTGAGGTCTATCCAGCCCCCTCCTGTCTCTGGACACGTCTTCTAAGAAGGCTCCAGACCTCACTGCCATTTTACTAACCTTTTACTGGTCCTGGAAGGCTACGTCACCACCTTCTGCCCTGGCTGGGCAGAACTCCTGCTTCCTGCAAGCCCATCGTGCCACACTGCTTGATCAGCCTCCAGATTCCCTACAGTAGGTTCTCTCAGGGCTTCCATGCCATCCCTTCTCTCTAGGACAGGGGAGGGCAAACCCAGGGTTCCAGAACTGTGTGGAAGGCCGGGCAGGGAAGGCTGGGCCTCCCCAAACAGCCTGGCCCCCGCCCCCTTTCCGCCCCCTCCCTGTTCCCGTCCCCTGACTGCCCCCCTCAGAACTCCCGACCCATCCAACCCCCCCCCCCGCTCCTGGTCCCCTGACCACCCCTCCCGGGACTCCCCACCCCTAACCGCCCCCCCCAGGACCCCACCCCCTATCCAACCCCCCCGTCCTCTGACTGCCCCAACCCCTACCCACACCCCCGCCTCCTGACAAGCCCCCCGGGACTCCCATGCCTATACAACCCCCTCTGCTTCCTGTCCCCTGACTGCGCCGACCCCTAGCCACACCCCTGACAGGCCCCCCGGAACTCCCACACCTATCCAACCCCCCCGTTCCCCATCCCCTGACCACACACCCCTGAACCTCCGCCCCATCCAATCGCCCCCTGCTCCCTGTCCCCTGACTGCCCCCCTGGAACCCTCTGCCCCTTATCCAACCCCCCTGCTCCCTGCCTCCTTACCATGCTGCTCAAAGCACCAGGACTGGCAGCCCCGCCACCCGGCTGGAGCCAGCCAGGCTGCTGCGCTGCCCGGCAGGAGCTCACAGCCCAGAGCGCTGGCAGCACGGTGAGCTGAGGCTGCGGGGAAGCGGGGACAGGAGGGGAGGAGCCGGGGGCGAGCCTCCCCGGCCGGGAGCTTAAGGGCCAGGCAGGATGGTCTCACGGGCCGTATGTGGCCTGCGGGCCGTAGTTTGCCCACCTCTGAGCTAGGATCATAGAATCATAGAATCTCAGGGTTGGAAGGGACCTCAGGAGGTATCTAGTCCAACCCCCTGCTCAAAGCAGGACCAACCCCAACTAAATCATCCCAGTCAGGGCTTTGTCAAGCCAGGCCTTAAAAACCTCTGAGGAAGGCGATTCCACCACCTCCCTAGGGAACCCATTCCAGTGCGTCACCACCCTCCTTGTGAAAAAGTTTTTCCTAATATCCAACCTAGACCTCCCCCACTGCACCTAGAAGGCTGCAGGAGACGTTTGTTCATTGAGCTGCTGCAGGCACCTAATATCTTTGAGGATCTATGCCTCCATGCTGCTGCCACAAATGTCCAGAGTATAATTCTTAACGGCCCGTTACAGCGCTCTGCTGAGCCACATGGCTGCTAAGGTCATTGTTTTAATCCCTTTTATCCCCGACTAGTTAGGGATTGAATGAGTCGCACAGGAAAATGTGTGCTTTGAGTGTGTGATTATTGCCTCTGGACGTCAAGCCAGGAAAACGGCTGTGTCAGGGCTTCATCTCGTCGGAAAGCCTCGCGGTCTCTTGTAACGCGTAGCTCTGAGCACGTGCACAAGGGCTTTCCTGCATCGGGCTGTGATGGAGCAGGAAGCAGGGCGGATTTGACCTGGGAATGTTGCAGGAGAGTTATATTGGGGATGGGGGACTTCCCTTGAAGGAAGCTACCTGAGCTGTATCCTGAGCCAGAAGTGGGGTTGGGAGAAGTGACACCTTCTGCCTGGGAAGAGTGAACAAAGGAGGGGAAGAGTTGGGGGGCAGGGGGAGAGAGCTGCTGGAAGAGGTTTTGTTTTCAGTCTTGGGCTGGGTGGTGCAACGCAGGGAACCCCAAGCTAGGCTCTAAGCTCCCTGAACCCCCCGAAGGACTTAGAATCATAGAATCTCAGGGTTGGAAGGGACCTCAGGAGGTCATCTAGTCCAACCCCCTGCTCAAAGCAGGACCAAACCCAACTAAATCATCCCAGCCAGGGCTTTGTCAAGCCTGACCTTAAAAACCTCTAAGGAAGGAGATTCCACCACCTCCCTAGGTAACCCATTCCAGTTCTTCACCACCCTACTAGTGAAAAAGTTTTTCCTAATGTCCAACCTAAACCTCCCCCACTGCAACTTGAGACCATTGCTCCTTGTTCTGTCATCTTCTACCACTGAGAACAGTCTAGATCCATCCTCTTTGGAATCCCCTTTCAGGTAGTTGAAAGCAGCTATCAAATCCCCCCCCCCATTCTTCTCTTCTGCAGGCTAAACAATCTCAGTTCCCTCAGCCTCTCCTCATAAGTCATGTGCTCCAGCCCCCTAATAATTTTTGTTGCCCTCCGCTGGACTCTCTCTAATTTATCCACATCCTTCTTGTAGTGTGGGGCCCAAAACTGGACACAGTACTCCAAATGAGGCCTCACCAGTGCTGAATAGAGGGGAATGATCACGTCCCTCGATCTGCTGGAAATGCCCCTACTTATACAACCCAAAATGCCATTAGCCTTCTTGGCAACAAGGGCCCACTGTTGACTCATATTCTGCTTTTTGTCCACCGTAACCCCTAGGTCCTTTTCTGCAGAACTGCTGCCCAGCCATTCGGTCCCTAGTCTGTAGCAGTGCATGGGATTCTTCCGTCCTAAGTGCAGGACTTGATTGAGGGGTTCTGGTTGTATCTACACGCTCCGCTTGGGACCGTGTTCCTGTCATCTAATAAACCTTTTGTTTTACTGGCTGGCTGAGAGTCACGGTGAATCTCAGGAAGAGGGGTGCAGGGCCCTGACTTCCCCACACTCCGTGTCACGGGGCCATAGTGTTTTATATTATGCTAGTTACTACGATGTATCATGATAAGTAATCAGGGCACTGCAAGTCTTCAGTATGTCAGAGTAGCCTCTGTCTCACCAGCTGATGTCCTTATCCATGGGAAATATTCCTCACTCAGGGATTCCCAGCCACTGATAACAGAAACCTTTTAAAAAGGTGCCTCAGTGAAATATTGCAGTGACCTTGACATTCACGGGCGAAGGGCTAATAAGGGCTTCAGTCACTCTCAGCGTTTGCATCTGCTGATTAATTCCAGCCAGGTGTCCACAGAGCAGGTCTTTGAAACAACAACTGCCTTCAAGTGTCTGGGAACACTTAGCGAGCCTTCACTTTGCAATTCCAAGTATGGATAAATATTTGCACCTCGGTGGCTGTAAGACACCTTCGAAAGGGAAGGCGGCTACACTAGGAGTTTTTTTACAAGACAAAAAGATTGAGGTCCTGGGGAGTGATGGGGGTTTACAGAGGAGAAGCCTGGGAGGTAGGACTCCTGGGTTCTTTTCCCAGCTGCATTGCAGACTCCCTGGGTGGTCTTGGGGAAGTCACATGCAGGCACTGACTTCGGGGGCCTCCAGGGTTTGGAGTCCAGTTGGATTGAGCTCCCAGCTCCCATTGACTTTTGGCTTTAAATTCTCTGTGCCTCGGTTTCCCTAGCAGTAAAATAGGGTAACACCAACAACCTGCCTCACGTGGGAGGGAGCTGAGGCTAAATCCGCTAAGCATGTGCAGTGCCCTCCTGGAGGCCCTCTTATGGAAGGCCTTATATCTCCAAGTACTAACAATAATCCCTGGCTTTTGTACTTTGCTTTCCATCAATAAATCTCAACGTGCCTTCCGATCTTTAACGTACCTATTCTCACAACACTCTGTGGGGCAGGGCAGGGCTGCTATCCCCATCGTACAAATGAGAATACTGGCGCGCAGACTGGCTAAGTGACTGGCCCAAGATCCCACAGGAAGTTTGTGGCAGAGGAGGGGGTGTATCCCGTGTCCCAGTATTAGGATTTATTACTGTTTCCATTGTCACTTATGTTTCAATAGCTGCATTTTCCTGCTTTCTTCCTGTGAATAAAGCGCTGGCTGTCAGGGATTTACACATGAATTCCAGGCCCATCCTCGAGCACACTTGCCTTAGTAGCTGCTCTTCTAAACCAGAGGTTGGGGAGAAATCAATTGGAAAGAATCCAAAGGGAAAATGTTCATTCTGCGCCCGCCTTTCTGTGGGGTACAATCATTCAATGCGGTCCCTGTCATTTCAACTAGATCTAGTATTCTTCACTTCCTGTCCTAAAGCATCATGGTTCCTGGCTGTGTGCTGTTCAGCAGCTCCGCCCATTCCACCCTGCTCTGGATAGCAGATGCTGCGTGGCTTAGAATCATGGAAGATTAGGGTTGGAGGAGACCTCATGAAGTCATCTAGTCCAACCCCCTGCTCAAAGCAGGACCAATCCCCAACTAAATCATCCCAGCCAGGGCTTTGTCAAGCCGGGCCTTAAAAACCTATAAGGATGGAGATTCCACCACCTCCCTAGGGAACCCTTCCAGGGCTTCACCACCCTCCTAGTGAAACAGTGTTTCCTAATATCCAACCTAAACCTCCCCCACTGCAACTTGAGACCATTGCTTCTTGTTCTGTCATCTGCCACCGCTGAGAACAGCTGAGCTCCATCCTCTTTGGAACCCCCCTTCAGGTAGTTGAAGGGTGCTGTCAAATCCCCCCTCACTCTTCTCTTCTGCAGACTAAATAACTCCAGTTCCCTCAGCCTCTCCTCGTAAGTCGTGTGCTCCAGCCCCCTAATCATTTTCACTGCCCTCTGCTGGACTTTCTCCAATTTGTCCACATCCCTTCTGTAGTTGTGGGACCAAAACTGGACACATTACTCCAGATTTGGCCTCACCAGTGCCGAATAGAAGGGAAAAATCACTTCCCTCCATCTGCTGGCAATGATTCTACAAATACAGCCCAATATGCCGTTGGCCAAACTGCTGACTCATATCCAGCTTCTCGTCCACTAATCCCCAGGTCCTTTTCTGCAGAACTGCTCCGTAGCCAGTTGGTTCCCAGTCTGTAGCGGTGCATGGAATTCTTCCTTCCTAAGTGCAGGCTGCACTTGTCCTTGTTGAACCTCACCAGATTTATTTTGGTCCAATCTTCCAATTTGTCTAGGTCACTCTGGACCCTATCCCTACCCTACAGCGTATCTACCTCTCCCCCAGCTTAGTGTCATCCACGAACTTGCTGAGGGTGCAATTAATCCCATCATTAGAGGATTGGGCCAAAAGAAATATGATGAGGTTCAACAAGGACAAGTGCAGAGTCCTGCACTTAGGACGGAAGAATCCCATGCACTGCTACAGACTAGGGACCGAATGGCTGGGCAGCAGTTCTGCAGAAAAGGACCTAGGGGTTACGGTGGACGAAAAGCTGAATATGAGTCAACAGTGTGCCCTTGTTGCCAAGAAGGCTAATGGCATTTTGGGTTGTATAAGTAGGGGCATTTCTAGCAGATCGAGGGATGTGATCATTCCCCTCTATTCAGCACTGGTGAGGCCTCATCTGGAGTACTGTGTCCAGTTTTGGGCCCCACCCTACAAGAAGGATGTGGATAAATTGGAGAGAGTCCAGCGGAGGGCAACAAAAATGATTAGGGGGCTGGAACACATGACTTATGAGGAGAGGCTGAGGGAACTGGGATTGTTTAGCCTGCAGAAGAGAAGAATGAGGGGGGATTTGATAGCTGCTTTCAACTACCTCAAAGGGGGTTCCAAAGAGGATGGATCTAGACTGTTCTCAGTGGTAGAAGATGACAGAACAAGGAGTAATGGTCTCAAGTTGCAGAGGGGGAGGTTTAGGTTGGATATTAGGAAAAACTTTTTCACTAGTAGGGTGGTGAAGAACTGGAATGGGTTACCTAGGGAGGTGGTGGAATCTCCTTCCTTAGAGGTTTTTAAGGTCAGGCTTGACAAAGCCCTGGCTGGGATGATTTAGTTGGGTTTGGTCCTGCTTTGAGCAGGGGGTTGGACTAGATACCTCCTGAGGTCCCTTCCAACCCTGAGATTCTATGATCATCCAGATCATTGATAAAGATGTTGGAACAAAACTGGCCCCAGGACCAACCCCTGGGGCACGCCGCTTGATACTGGCTGTCAACTAGACATCGAGCTGTTAATCACTACCTGTTGAGCCCGACGATCTAGCCAGCTTTCTATCCACCTTATAGTCCATTCATCCAGCCCATACTTCTTTAACTTGCTGGCAAGAATCCTGTGGGAGACCGTATCAAAAGCTTTGCTAAAGTCAAGATATGTCACATCCACCGCTTGCGTGAGATCAGATAGCAAGGCCGGGACAGAGGTCAGAATGGAAGCTGGGTCACCACTGGACAGATTTTGCAAAGCCGTCAGATCCCGTTTAGGCACCTAAATGAAGTGGCCATATTTTCTCAAGAGCTCAGCTCCCATTGTTCTCAGCTGGGCCCTTATGCATGTGCTTAACTTTAAGCACTTGCTTACATCCCATTGATTTCAATGGTACTTAGGGCTGTTTTCCTGAATCGGAGCCTGGGAGAAAGGACCTGGGTTCTATTCCTGGCTCTGCTGCTGGCCTGCTGGGTGGCCTCGGGCACATCCCGGCCCCGCTCTGTGCCTCAGTTTCCCCATCTGGAAAAGGGGGATCATGCTGCCGACCTCCCTGGTAAAGTGCCTGGCGATCTCCCGATGAAAAGTGCTAGGTAAAAGCGAGGGGTTGAGGTCATGATTATTACATTGTTCTCAGTGGGAGCCGTTAGCTTGCGAGCTCTTTGGAAAATCGCCTAATACTCCCCGCCCCAAGAAGCGCTGCTTCCTTTCCTGTTTTGTGGTGCCCAGCTGCTCGCTCTGTGTTCTGAACTTGGCTCCTCATCGTCGGCTCTGCGGACCCAATTCTGGGTCACCGGGCTGCCTGGCAATCCATGCGGCCTGACATTGCTCCAGCATGAGCGAATTAAAACTCGCCCCCGAGAAACCCTTTCCCAATGACTCAATTCACAGAGACATTTATAGGCGGTGGGCCTTTTTATTATTCTTTTGGCCGAGTCCAAAGGATCCCGCGAGAGCTGTTCCATCCAGCAGCTGACAACGTTACGTTATGCCCTGCTATCCCAGTCGCTTGAACGGAGTCTGTAGTATATTAAAGCCATTGTAATAATTTCACACAGGCATTTCCAGATTCAAGTGAACCTAATAACGCCCATAAAACGCACTCAAAGTGAGGTATTTATGAATACATGGAAAAAACCCCTCCAAACCTGGGAAGGATTAATAGCACAGGAAGAACCATAAATTCAGAAGAATTGGATTGCGGAGATGTTTTATGGATTATTTCGCATGAGTAATAAAAGGAACACTTATTGCTTTGGGATGTAAACAGGGGTCAATCCTTTTTGGAGAAATAGCTCCCCTGAAAACAAAAGAAAATAATTAAGCCGCCTTAAAGGGAGATGCCAACTCTTTGGTTGATGCCTGAAGGCAGAGGGTGGGAAGATGCACCTCCCAGCGAGGTATAAGCTGCCAAATGCATTTTCTGTAGTCCTGCGCCCTGTGTTGTCATTTACCCCAGTACGGGGGCGAAATGCTTCTCGGCCTGGTGTTCAGTCTCTGGCAGGGGCCATAAGAATCATAGAATCATAGAATATCAGGACTGGAAGGGACCTCAGGAGGTATCTAGTCCAACCCCCTGCTCAAAGCAGGACCAATTCCCAACTAACTAAATCATCTCAGCCAGGGCTTTGTCAAGCCTGACCTTAAAAACCTCTAAGGAAGGAGATTCCACCACCTCCCTAGGTAACCCATTCCAGTGCTTCACCACCCTCTGAGTGAAAAAGTTTTTCCTAATATCCAACCTAAACCTCCCCCACTGCAACTTGAGACCATTAATCCTTGGCCATACTGGGTCAGACCAAAGGTCCATCCAGCCCAGTATCCTGTCTACTGACAGTGGCCAATGCCAGGTGCCCCAGAGAGAATGAACCTAACAGTAATGATCAAGAGATCTCTCTCCTGCCGTCCATCTCCATCCTCTGACAAAAATAGGCTAGAGACACCATTACTTACCCCGATTAACTTAAGAGGAGAGCGAAAAACCTCCCATAAGTGTACCTAACCAATGGTGCACACTCTTGATACTTCGGATATGAGTCAACAGTGTGCCCTTGTTGCCAAGAAGGCTAACAGCATTTTGGGCTGTATAAGTAGGAGCATTGCCAGCAGATCGAGGGACGTGATCATTCCCCTCTATTCGGCACTGGTGAGGCCTCATCTGGAGTACTGTGTCCAGTTTTGGGCCACACACTACAAGAAGGATGTGGAAAAATTGGAAAGAGTCCAGCAGAGGGCAACAAAAATGATTAGGGGGCTGGAGCACATGACTTATGAGAAGAGGCTGAGGGACCTGGGGTTATTTAGTCTGCAGAAGAGAAGAATGAGGGGGGATTTGATAGCTGCTTTCAACTACCTGAAAGGGGGTTCCCAAGAGGATGGATCTAGACTGTTCTCAGTGGTGGCAGGTGACAGAACAAGGAGCAATGGTCTCAAGTTGCAGTGGGGGAGGTCTAGGTTGGAGATTAGGAAACACTATTTCACTAGGAGAGTGGTGAAGCACTGGAATGGGTTCCCTAGGGAGGTGGTGGAATCTCCTTCCTTAGAGTTTTTAAGGCCCGGCTTGACAAAGCCCTGGCTGGGATGATTTAGTTGGGATTGGTCCTGCTTTGAGCAGGGGGTTGGACTAGATGACCTCCTGAGGTTCCCTTCCAACCCTGATAATCTATGATTCTATGAAACACTGTGGAACAAATGCAGTCCTGGCGTGAACGGCTGCTCCTCCAGAGCAAGGGAGGTGGAGAGATCCAGGCATACAGTGCCCAGAGGCAGGAGTGATGGAACAGAGGGGCCTTTCCCGAGAGTGGCAGGATCGTGTGAACAGAGGCAGATGTGGAAAGAGGAGAAGGAAGGAGCGAGAGAGGAAGAGAAGGGGCTTGATTCTCTGTTGCCCTGCACTTTGCACAGTCCGTAACAACAGTCAGTGCTTCATTTGTAATGAAAGAGGTGACAGGGCTCAAGCAATTCTTGTACATTCATAACTGATGCAGCAAGCCCAGAGGTGCCGGGCTCTGAACGGCCAGGCCCAGAGGTGCCGGGGCTCTGAACTGCCAGGCCCAGAGGTGCTGAGTCTCAGCTCCAGCAAGCGCTGGCACAAATTAAGCACTGAGAATGGTGCAAAAGGAGTGTCACACGCTATCCGGTCAGAAGGGGAGGATTTTACGCCTGCTTTGCATGGCTGCAAATGGATGCACAAGAGACAGGGAGAGACAGGACCCGTGGCCTCTAAGGTAGGTTGGAGCAAATCCCTGGTAGGTTTTGAAAACAAGGAAGGTAGTTGTGAAGAGAAAGTTGAAAGGAAAGGGGTGCTAGGGAGGGTGTTGGAGTATGGGGGCACAGGGGTTATTGCTATTTGAGAATGTGGTCCAGCCCTCTCCCCAGAGCAGTTCCTTTCACATCCATCCATCCAAGCTTCGGTTTCCTTTGAGTTAACGCCAGGGTTTTGTGGCCAGAGACCTCTTCTCCATCACTGTGGTGATAAAAACACATGGCCCCTAATATCTCAGTAGTAATCACCTTGTCCAGAGTCATTTCTGGAAGCTGTTCACACGCTGTAATAAGGCTGTGATATTTGTCTTCCTTCATTTCCTCACCTGGGTGATGCTTTTACGGCACTGGCTGGAACACAAAGGGGGTTATGCAATGAACAATGATCCAGATTTACAGTGGGGTTAAATTACAGGCTAAGAAAACCATTGCATAAGAGGGAAAAAGACATAAGAACATAAGAACGGCGATGCTGGATCAGCCCAAAGGTCCATCAAGCCCAGTATCCTGTCCAGATGCCCCAAAGGGAATGAACAGACAGGTTATCAGCAAGTGATCCACGCCCTGTCACCCAATCCCAGCTTCTGGCAAACAGAGGCTAGGGACACCATTCCTGCCCATCCTGGCTAATAGCTATTGATGGACGTATCTGCTGTTGTCATCATGAACAGGTCTGACTACCAAAAGGAGGCCGCCAGACAACTCTCCAATACCAAATTTTACAGGCTACTTCCCTCAGATCCCACTGAGGAATACACTAAGGAACTGCACCATCTACTCAGGACACTCCCTACACTAACACCGGAACAAATCAACATACCCTTAGAACCCCGACCAGGGTTATTCTATCTACTACCCAAGATCCACAAACCCGGAAATCCTGGACGCCCCATCATCTCTGGCATTGGAACTCTCACTGAAGGACTGTCTGGATATGTGGACTCTCTACTCAGACCCTATGTTACCAGCACTCCCAGCTATCTCCGTGACACCACTGATTTCCTGAGGAAACTACAATGCATTGGTGACCTTCCAGAAAACACCATCCTAGCCACCATGGATGTAGAGGCTCTCTACACAAACATCCCACACACTGATGGAATACAAGCTGTCAGGAACAGTATCCCTGATGATGCCACAGCACAACTGGTTGCTGAGCTCTGTGCCTTTATCCTCACACACAACTATTTCAAATTTAATGACAATATATATCTCCAGATCAGTGGCACCGCTATGGGCACCCGCATGGCCCCACAATATGCCAATATTTTTATGGCCGACCTGGAACAACGCTTCCTCAGCTCCCGTCCACTCACGCCCCTTCTCTACCTACGCTACATTGATGACATCTTCATCATCTGGACCCATGGGAAGGAGACTCTGGAAAAATTCCACCATGATTTCAACAGCTTCCACCCCTCCATCAACCTCAGCCTGGACCTATCTACACGGGAGGTCCACTTCCTAGACACCACGGTGCAAATAAGTGGTGGTCACATTAACACCACCCTATACCGAAAACCTACCGACCGCTATGCCTACCTTCATGCCTCCAGCTTCCATCCCGGGCACACCACAAGATCCATTGTCTACAGCCAAGCACTGAGGTACAACCGTATCTGCTCTAACCCCGCAGACAGAGACCAACACCTAGAAAATCTCCACCAAGCATTCTCAAGACTACAGTACCCACACGAGGAAATAAGGAAACTGATCAACAGAGCCAGATGTGTACCCAGAAGCCTCCTACTGCAAGACAAACCCAAGAAAGAAACCAACAGGACTCCACTGGCCATCACATACAGTCCCCAGCTCAAACCCCTCCAACGCATCATTAGGGATCTACAACCCATCCTGGACAATGATCCCACACTTTCACAGGCCTTGGGTGGCAGGCCAGTCCTCGCCCACAGACAACCTGCCAACCTGAAGCATATTCTCACCAACAACTGCACACCGCACCATAGTAACTCTAGCTCAGGAACCAACCCATGCAACAAACCTCGATGCCAACTCTGCCCACATATCTACACCAGCAACACCATCACAGGACCTAACCAGATCAGCCACACCATCACTGGTTCATTCACCTGCACATCCACCAATGTAATATATGCCATCATATGCCAGCAATGCCCCTCCGCTATGTACATCGGCCAAACTGGACAGTCTCTAAGGAAAAGGATAAATGGACACAAATCAGACATTAGGAATGGCAATATACAAAAACCTGTAGGAGAACACTTCAACCTCCCTGGCCACACAATAGCAGATTTTAAGGTGGCCATCCTACAGCAAAAAAACTTTAGGACCAGACTTCAAAGAGAAACTGCTGAGCTCCAGTTCATCTGCAAATTTAACACCATCAGCTCAGGACTAAACAAAGACTGTGAATGGCTTGCCAATTACAGAACCAGTTTCTCCTCCCTTGGTTTTCACACCTCAGCTGCTGGAACAGGGCCTCATCCTCCCTGATTGATCTAACCTCGTTATCTCTAGCTTGCTTCTTGCTTGCTTATATATACACCTGCCCCTGGAAATTTCCACTGCTTGCATCCGAAGAAGTGGGTATTCACCCACGAAAGCTCATGCTGCAAAACGTCTGTTAGTCTATAAGGTGCCACAGGATTCTTTGCTGCTTCTACAGAACCAGACTAACACGGCTACCCCTCTGATACGTATCTTCCATGAATCTCTCTAGAGGCACAGATGCTGGGTAAATCCAGGGTAACTCCCGCAACATCAGCAAAGCTAGCTTGTATTACCACCAGGGTGAGTGAGGGCAGAATTTGGCCGTGAGTGAATAGACAGGAAGCCAGTCTACGTTTCCAAAAGCTATTAATGTAAGTTAGAGTTTGTCAGTCACTTCTTGAAAGCAGCTGAATGCCAAGGAACCAAGGGAAAGGACACATAAGCCTTTATCAAAGGAGACCTTTGGGTCAGAGGATATTTATTACTCATATTGGTTGATATGAGCCCCAAGCACTTCTATCTTGTAAACTTCATTGTTGCACCAGCACTAACAATCCCAGTTTTCTGTCTCTCACCGTACCATTGTTAACGGATTTTATCCTTATAAACACCCTATGAGGCAAGGGGAGCCTTGACCCCATAAACAGATGCAGACTTGAGGCCCCGGGTACATAAGTGACTTGCCCAGAATCATACTTTGATTAAAAAATGAGAACGATATACCACAAACATAGCGCACATTAATTGGATTACAAACTGGCTAACTGATAGGTCTCAAAATGTAACTGCCAATGGGAAATCATCACTGAATGGGTGTGTTTCCAGTAGGGTCCTGCAGGGATCGGTTCTTGGCTCTCCCCTATTGAACATTTTTATCAACGACCTGGGAGAAAACACAAAATCATCACTGCTAAAGTTTGCAGACAGCACAAAAGTTGGGGGAGTGGTAAATAATGCAGACGACAGGTCACTGATTCAGAGCCATCCGAATTGGTTGGTAAACTGGCCACAAGCAAACAATATGCATTTTTATTATGGTTAAATGGAAATGTATACGTCTAGGAACAAAGAATGCAGGCCGTACTTTCAGGATGGGGACTCTATCCTGGAAAGCAGGGACTCTGACAAAGATGTGGGGGGGGTCGTGGTGAATTAGCGATTGGCGATCGCCACAGGCGTGGCCATTCTGGCATTGAATCTTGCTGGTTTCTAGGCCTTGCCTCATCCTGCCTGAGAGCCAGTTTCCCTGTCTCAGGTCATTGGGCTGCAGGCCTGGAAATAACCTACGCACAGATCTCAAGGGCCTTAGTTTAACGTTGCTGTATCAGGGGCATGGCAACCTCGGATTTCTGTGTGTCACTGCTGCTAGCTGCAGCCTCTCGTAACTTCACCTGAGCAGCAGGGGTAGAACTCTGATCCTCTCTCTGCAAAACGGCATCATCTCCCTGCCACATGAACTAATGGAAAACCTCTGACAGCAGTGCAGAGACTATGACATACAGTCAAGCAGTTCTGATTCCATCCAGTAGAGGGCAGTGGAGCATTTGTAACCCATCGGTGAAAGTGTTTTACAAGTTTTGCCCAGACCTAGTTAGTTAGGGCTGGTATAGTAAGTAAGGGCTTGGTTCTTTAGCAGTACGGGCAGGAGCTGGGAGCAGTTAATGCTTTTAGCTCCTCGTGGTGTATTGAGAGCTGGGTTGGAATTGCAAGCTATCACTTTAAGAGAGGTGTGTGTGTGTGTGAGGGGGATGGGAGGGGCTGTGTTTCCTGTTTCTGCTTGCAGAGTAAGGGGCTCTGTAGCAAATCTTGTGAGCAGAGTCAGTCTGGAAAGAGTCAGCTTAAAGTAAGGTGGGTTGAGTTGTGCATCTCTGCCTAAAGAGCAGCCTGTTTTCTCTCTCTCTGTTTTTGGGTTCTTCTGTGTTATCATTCTGCATTCTAAGAAATGAAGTCATGTTATGTGGCAGTCTTCCAGCAAGAGCATTTATGCTTTTATCGAATTTCTCTAGGCGTGTGTTGTGAACATAACACTCTGCAGGTCCCAATGCAATCCCTGAATCACCCAAAATGGCAGCTGTCCTACACCCCTCCTGACTAGTCTCCTCTTTGCAGTATTTACACCTGGCAGTACCCAAGAGCCCCAAGCACTTCTATAATCACACTAGTATTTTGTACATCAAATAGAAAATGGATTTTCAAACACAACTGGCCCCTTTTTATGGGCAGTCTCAGCTGCGAGGTCAAGGAACGACTGGGCCAGGAGGAATGAACTCCATAGAGGTGGTCTCTGCACTCAGGATTAAAGGCAAGGGGCAGTATGTGTGAGGTTGGCTGGTGGTGGGGGAAGCTCTCCCAGCTCCTGCCCGTACTGTATATGTTCAGACTGCCTTTCCTGGGGGTGATGGTATGGCACGAATCAACATGCTTTAAATCATGACTACTACTAATTCAGCTAAGGGACCTCACACCTGGGTTGTTGTCAGCCCGTGAGTGAGATTCCCCAGGCACCTGATGTAGTGTTTGAAAGATGACATTGAAGCACTTAGACCAGCCAAGCAGACATAATCACATTCGACCTCTGCCATTTCACGGCCAGATCTTAGTTTACATTCCCAGTCAGTGATCGTGAGCGCACCTGGTTGTTTGGATGTTTGATCCATCTGCCGGTAAAGAGACACCGGCTGGTCTTATGTGCAGCCCCGTCAATTCTATCAATCAGCATCTGTAAAAAGAATCTACTGCCACTCTGTGCCCCTCAATAAAAATCCAACCACTTTGTTTGCTCTCAGATCGCTGGCGGAAAATACCCGAGGATTAAAAAAACGCCGCTGTCGGGTGTTTCCCACATGGTTGGAGATTTCTGTTTCAAGCCCATGCAGCACTGAGCTAAATATTCAAGGTGGAAGGCGGGAGAGAGAAGGCAGGCTGCATGGATTTATCTGAAACTAATAAGTTTTCGTGGTTGCACAGTAGTGCCTAATGGATTTCCCTGCTGGTAGGCAGAAAATCTTAAATGAAACACCAGCACATCAGATTAGTTGCAAAGAGTTCCCAGCTCAAGTTCACAGTTTAAAGGGGAGCTTAAAGCTGAATGAATGGGCATTGGATTGGAGTTTATTTTTCCACAGGCAGGCGTTTGTTTCACAGGGCGCCATATGTAAGCAAGATTAGGTTTCAGGCCCTGCTTCTCCTGATGTGTTATTGCTCAGCCAGGGTGCGGAGCTGGGTAAACTTCAAGTCATCTTATAATTAGAAGGTCATTTTCTAATTAGCCAGCAATGGAATTGGATACACTGCCGGCTCCTGGGATGTTTATGATGGGGTGTCACTCCTGACACTTGCTGTTTATCATTCCTAAGCTGTCCAAGCCCCTGTCATGCTCTGCGGTGGTTAAATCACGCCTGGCTGAGTGGAAAGTTCATTTCTCAGGCCTGTGCGTTTAAATAGTTTACGAGGCGGTTGGGTTCTAATCCAAAACAGTAGGACCGTGTGAAATAGCCTCCTGGAGGAATTCCCTACTGTGCTGAATCCAAAACTGAAGGAAATTGCTCTGGGTGGGCCACAGTCCAGGAGCAACTGAAGAACAAGGAGGTCAGGTCAGATGGTTAGACGCATGTGGTGCTGTCATTCAAACAGGTGCATTTAGGACATAGTGTTTTGCTACAATTTACCATCAGTCTGTCAACTCTGGTATCCGGCCTCTCACAATGACCAATGTTGATGTGGCAGAAGTAAGAGACACAACTGCCATAATGCACCTGCTCTAATGTGCAATAGCCTATGGAAAGGAATCCTCTATCACCCTCCTTGCGTATTTGGTCAGGTGCATTATGGGAGTCATGTCTCTGTCCTCTGGTGCATCAGAGTCCAATCTCATTCCTCAGGAAAAGATGAGCACTACTGACTTGATTCTGAAAAGTTGAAGCCAATATGGATGCCTTAAATTGGTAGGTGTTATGTAATAACAACAAAGATGTTGCTTCACTGATGCTAGT
Source organism: Mauremys mutica (assembly GCF_020497125.1). NCBI lineage: Eukaryota > Metazoa > Chordata > Testudines > Geoemydidae > Mauremys > Mauremys mutica. Next base: position 8,815,513 of record NC_059095.1, read on the forward strand.
GTTGGGATACCCCTCATCTGATTATGTGCCGGGTGAACCCAGATCATCTGGGAACATGAGCTTCTACTGGGTGAGCTAAAGGATCAGGTCTGTTAGCTTGGAGGTGATAGGAGACACATAATCTTCCAGCCACTAGAGGGAGACAGAGTCACCGCCAGCTTGCGTGGGTTTTGCTGGTCGGTAAGTTACATTGGTGGAGGCTAGCGGGTGACCATGTAGGTTGTAGCGTAGTACTGGGAAGAGTTAAACAGCTGAGGCGGGAGGGTTGTGTGGTGACTGTGTCATGTCTTTCCGATGAGCCATAACACCAACAGTCCTGGCCATTTGTGGTCATCAAAGATCCCGCAACGCCTGTCGTAAGAACAGATGACCATAATGCTCCCATCTGGTCTTAAAGTCTATGACTTACTCCCTTCTGCAGAGTGGAAGAAGGGCCCAGTGGTTAGACTGCTAGCGGGAGACTTGAGCTCATTACCTTGCCTTGCTATGAGCTTCCAGCATGACTTTGGCAGAGTTGCTTAGGTTTTTTTTAATGCCTCAGTCCCTCTTCTGTAAAATGGGGATAAACCCAGCCTCAAAGGTGTATTGGGAGAGACTGTCAGGTGCTTAGGTCCTGCAGTAATGGGGGTCATATGAATATCTAAGACTGGCAGACATCTGCTAATTTGGCTACTCTGAATTCCTCACCATGCTGGGCTGAGGGACATATGTTGTTATTGCAGCGTTGATTGTTTAGAATGCATGACGCTCCATTTCAGCCCACTGCCTCCTGTGACCACACAGTTCGGGAAGCCCTTGAATTCCCTGGAAATATCCTGGTGCAAATGAGCCATGAGAAGGGACATCATTTTCCCTTGTTTAGATGGCAAGTGGAGAGATGATTCCCCGAGGTCTGGGAAGAGCCACTTAAGCGGAGAAGTGCAAGATAAACAAGATGAACATTCAGATTAAAAAAGAACTTGGCTGGACTTTTAAAAATAGTTACGTTAGGCACAGAAATATACAGACGCGTAAACAGGTCTGTGACATGTCGAGGGGGAGTCAGGCATGTTTGCCCTGAGGTGAAAGTTGTTTCATTCTTAAACACATTCACCTTCGGTGGCACTGTGTACCTCAAAGCAGCACCCTGGAACCCCCATATTCACCACTGTCATATAATTATATTTTTCATACAAAGTATCCCTTGTGAGGTTTCATTTTAAAAGACTCGATCTATGGAACATGAATGTCCGGTTGGATTGTATGTGCTGTCGTATGTGTAGTTCTGAAGTTTTGCTATGTGTGTGTGTTACTGAAATATGTGGTGAGGTTGGGAACACCCACAACCAGCTTTTCCGGTACAACAGTGCAGGAGCCAGACGCGCCGATGGCCCATTGAAAGGAATCCGTTCTCCCAACGACCCTCTCAGAGAGAGCATGTATACAATGGAGACTGCTTGGCTCATGTCATATCGAAAGATCTTTCCAGCAAGCTGGAAGAAACTATAAAGAGGGGAAGTGATACCGTAAAGTCATATGTAGGTGTTTCTACAAGGGCCAGGATCCAAACTGAATTCCAGATCTCTCCTACGTCGTTGCAGCACTGGCTGCTACAGGCTGCTAAGCTGACCCTTTTTTGGTGAGCCAAGTGGGGCAGGTCCCAGGCTGGTGTATAGGGGCGCAGTAGTTTCATGGGTGTCAATGGATCTGTTCAAGGTCTGTGGAGGTCATGGGCATGGGAGTGATCTGATTCAAAGAAATGAAACCCGGAAGGATTTTGTTGTCTGAGGACCGTACAGGACTGGAATGGGGAATGGGGAACTCCCAGAGTTCTTGTGGCCATTTTGGTGAGTGTTTTATGGGAGGAACTGAACAATGAATTCAGCAAAAAGGCTGATTCTTTGGCCTGGTCTACACTAGGGGTGGGAAATCGATCTAAGATACGCAACTTCAGCTACGAGAATAGCATAGCTGAAGTCGACATATCTTAGATCAACTCAGAATCACTTACTTTGCATCCTCGGGGCGCGGGATCGACGGCTGCTGCTCCCCCATCGACTCCGCATCCGCCTCTCGCCGTGGTGGAGTTCCGGAGTCGACAGCAGCGCGATCGGGGATCAATTTATCGCGTCTACACTAGACGCTACACTATCGCTACACTACACTAGACGCAATAAATTGATCCCAAATAGATCAATCACTACCCGCCGATCCGTGGTATGAGAGGGGCTCAGCTGATGTCCTCGGCTGATGTCACTTGGCATAGTTCTTTTGCCATCAGGGGCGTTCACAGGCCAATTGATGTCAGCTGAGGATCCGGCCCCTAAACTATAAATAATTGTAAAAAGATAAAACTATAGCTCCTACTGCCGAGCTCTCTGTACATTTCACAAAGTAACCAAATCCTTTTCAGTGGCCAGAAAGGATGGGAGAAACACCCTAAAGACTGTACCATGCAAACTTCACATTGCAAGCAATGAAAGGATGGTTTTATTTATAGAATCATGGGACTGGAAGGGACCTCAAGAGGTCATCTAGTCCAGTCCCCTGCACTCATGGCAGGACTAAGTATTATCTAGATCATCCCTGGCAGGTGTTTGTCTAACCTGCTCTTCAAAATCCCAATGATGGAGATTCCACAGCCTCCCTTGGCAATTTATTCTGGTGTTTAACCACCCTGACAGTTAGGAAGTTTTTCCTAATGTCCAACCTAAACCTCCCTTGCTGCAATTTAAGTCCATTGCTTCTTGTCCTATCCTCAGAGGTTAAGAAGAACAATTTTGTGGCCTGCTGTCATCGTTAGAGCTGGTAAAGGGATGGTTTTCCTACCCAGCCCTAGGCAGGATGGAAGCCCAGGCCATACAAGTGAAGGATCACATTGCAAAGCAGCAAGTGACAAGTCTGTAATCCTCTCCCCAGCAACAGGAGGGTGGTTGTGAGTCACACACCGCTACAGGTAGCTGGAGGAGAGGGAACTAAGTACCAATAAAGCTGGGAAAACCAAACTCAGTTCTCAGTTAGTCAGACCCGACCCCACCCCCCCGAAATCAAAGGCTGGATTTTCAAAGCAACTTCCGGGGGTGCGACTCTCTGCTCCTAGTGAATTCCAATGAGAGCCATGCACCTAAATCCCTTTGGCCTCTTTGCAAATCCTAGCCAAGAGTAACAGTGAACAGAGCCTGGCTCCGGATTTGCTAGGAGAGGAATTCCAGTGGAATCGCCACATGGCAATGTCTGGCGCCAGCTCAGCTTCCCTCCCCCATCACTTCTGTCCTTCCTTTAGTCCAGAAATGGGGCATTTCTGCGGCAATAAGGATACTTTGGACTTGTGGGGGGAAGGGACTCTGTGTTCAAACTCACGAACCGGGATGTTTTTCCCGTGGCATTTTTCAGGGTTGTGACGTAATCCTACGAAAGTACACTTTAAACCCCGCCACGTGTTGGAGTAGCTACTGCTACCGTCGGACTCCAGGGCAACATGGATGTATTTCTGCGAGGGGAGGGTTTTTCCCCCAGGGACGGAGGGGTTGTCTACATGGGGAAGTTACTCTGGAATAAGGTATGGTGTGAATGTGAAGCACTATAAACTAGCTCAGAACGACTGCCTCTACGGACACACTTAATCCAGAGTCAGCGGGCCTTTTCCCAGAAGAAGTGTGTTGGTGGTATAGTGGTTAGCATAGCTGCCTTCCAAACAGCTGAGCCGGGTTGGATTCCCAGCCAGCACAGCTCTCTGGGCTTATTTTGGGGGAGGGCTAGCTCAGTGATTTGAGCATTAGCCTGCTAAACCCAGGGTTGTGAGTTCAGTCCTTGAGGGGGCCATTTGGGGCAAAAATCTGTCTGGGGATTGGTCCTGCTTTGAGCAGGGGGTTGGACTAGATGACCTCATGAGGTCCCTTCCAACCCTGTGATTCAGTTAATCCACTTCCAAATTGGATCAAGCTAAATCAGAACAAGGAACGAGCGTCCACATGGGGGCGCTGTTCCACAATGGCTATTCTGGTCAATTTTCCCATGTAGACAAACCCTTGCTGGTCTGTGTGATTTTTATCAAGAAACATGGGGGTAAGTGTCAGTAACGTTCACTCGGAGCAAACGAATGTCACCGATCATTTCTGTGCTCATTCTGCACCTCGCTTCCCCCCAGGCCGGACGCTCGCTCCGCCGGGCTCTTTCTCGCTAGCAAGCACAGAGCGCATTCTCCTCGGTGCAGCCATCCCCCTGGGGCGCACGTTTTGTGATGATTTAAAAAAGCCAAACTCAGGCATTGTGGCGGGAGAAATGAAAAAACCAGGACCGTTTGGCTGCTGCGGAAGGAGATCCTGGGCCACAGGGACATCATATGACATACGGGGCCTGTCCCAGTAAAACAGGGACATCCTTGACGGCGAGGGCCTCCCACTGCATTTTGGGAGTGCTTGGATTTCAGGCGCTCGCTCTGGGCTGCTCCATGCAGGTTGGGAGCCAGTCTGGATTCTGTGTACACAGAGCGGGTCTAGACCCAGACTCACGGGAGGGAAGAGGGAAGGCATCAAGAACACTATACTCCAGCTCCTACCCAAGCCTTAACTTCAGAGACAACTCTCCCAGCTCCACCCTCTGCCCCTGCCTCCCTCAAGGGCCGCTGATGCTGCTAGGGGGAGCTTGCAGCACCTCCAGCCAGAGCCCACCTCGCTTGTGCCTTCTGCTGCAACCAAAGGAGTCAGGGACTTGTGGATGAGCCGGCCGAGGGAGCTGCTTTTGCAAGAGGAGACGCCGCCAGAGACTCCCGTTCTCAGGGGGAAAGGAACCCGTTTGTTCTGTCCCGTGCAGTTCTTCCCTCCACCTCCCTTCCTCTCTCCTCCACTGCAGCCTCCTTTCGTTTCCTGGCGCTAGATCCTGGAGCCCCTGTGAGCCACGAGCATGGGGCAGCCTGGGGAGGATGCTGTGCCCGTCCGCTACCCGGTGAAGCTACCTTCCCCCTCTGAGCAATGCCAGCTGTTCTGGCTGGCGCAATGGCTGCTCCCTACCTGCTCAGGCGGGTGAACAGTGGGCGCCCGTCTGATCAGCCCACCAATGCAGGTAGCCCGTGCAGGAGAGCAGGGGGGAGTCATGCCCCATTAGTCACCTCCCCGGTGGGCTAGTGGTTAGGATTTGGCTCGCTCCCTGTTGTGGCCTTGGTTCAGTTCCAAGTTGGGGAACAATGACTTTACATCAGAGAACCTTTGATTATTCTTCACTTGCAATTTAAATAAATCCATGTTTTTTGCGGGGGGAGGGATAGCTCAGTGGTTTGAGCATTGGCCTGCTAAATCCAGGGTTGCAAGTTCAGTCCTTGAGGGGGAGCCATTTAGGGATCTGGGGCAAAAATCTGTCTGGGGATTGGTCCTCCTTTGAGCAGCCAGTTAGACTAGATGACCTCCTGAGGTCCCTTCCAACCCTGATAGTCTATGAGCTGGCTGCAATTTCAAAAGTCTCCTGTAGGTGGGTGTAAGGTGGTTCGTGCCTGAGCAGCCTGGCAGGCTGAGTGGATTGCACCCTCCAAGCCATCTGCAGTGATGCCACTCGGTACTAGCCACATTGCCTTCCTCTGCCAGGTTTGGATGATGGATTTGTAGCTGCTGTAGAATCTAGATCTAGATTCTAGGGTCTTTCCCGTTGGACTGGACAGGGAGATGCTAGTGGAATGAGTGATGTGTAGCACAGACTAGAGTTCTCGCAGAGGAGACCCAGCAGAAGGAATGAGGGTTTCCCCACCAGATGCTGCAGTTTGTTTTCCGTTCGCTGCGTGTGGTGACTGCAAGGAGCACGGAGAGCCACAAGGCAGATGGCAGAGGAAAGGAACATCGCCTGGCAGCATGGAAAGAAAGAGACAGCTCATGCCTTCAGAATGTGCGGACAGACAAAGGAACGTAAACACCCCCCCCCCCAGTGCCTTACGGCTGCTCTGTGTAAACAGCGGGGCCTGTCTAAATTGGGAGTTCGCTGAGGCGGGGAATGAGTCACCAGAGGGATGTCCCGGGGTCCGGAGGACAAAAATCCCAGGGTTTGGGCGCAGGCCATGCGGCTGCCACGTTAGGCCTGAATTTGCAGGATCTGCTCTAGATGCATTAACTAAAAAGGTCTTATGGACTGTCGGGCATCCAAAACCCTGCTGGTTCTTAGTTAACCCCTGCGCTGCCGATTCACCCTCTACATCTTCATTCAAATTTGTTGGCATGTTATCTCGGCGTCGCCCTGGTGTCAATTGGCTATAGGGTGACCAGTCAGCAAGTGTGAAAAATCGGGACAGAGGTTGGTGGGTAATAGGAGCCTATATAAGAAAAAGACCCAAAAATTGGGACTGTCCCTATAAAATCGGGACATCTGGTCACCCTAATTGGCTGCACAATGGGCAGGGCCATGGAGAATCAGGCCCCTTATCCAGTTACTTATAGTGGAAGCCCTTTGGGGGCAGGGAGAATCTTTCTTTCTGAGTTTGTACAGCACCATGCGCGAGGGAGTCCTGTTGGAACATCCCTAGCAAGGGGCAAGTCCAGTGAAGAAGTTTGGACAGGCCAGGGCCAGACTGCTGCTAAGCTGGCCGGCATTGGGGTTGCCTTGTTGACCTGTCCTTATGTAAACGTATTCAGTGATACGTCCAGCTGCTTACGATGGGGTGTTCGCCCCACACTAGCACTGAGGGCGTTCATGGGGGCCAGAAGAGGCCACTTAACCTTATGTGCTGCACCTGGAGGGGAGCCAGGGTTTGGTGAGGCCTAACTGCAGGTGAAGCCTTGTGGCAGGAGGAATGGAAAGCCAGGAACTGAGACCAGGAAGAGGCTGCAGGGAAGGGGACTTCACTCTCTAGAGGAAAGGGAGTTGGTCAGGGACAAAGAGGGAGTCCAGGGGCAGAGTAAGCCCTGGCCTCCTGCCCTGGGTTAGGGAGTCTGGCAAGAGACCAAGCGGGTGAAGTAGCCATGGGGAGCAGAGGACAGACCAGGAGATAGGGAGATGGAGTGGGAAGGAGCCCAGGGAACCAGCAGGAGGGACTGAGCAGATCTGGATTGCTAGTCATAGGGTCCTCGGGCTGGTATCTGGAGCCGTGGGCGGCCTGGGTTCTGTCACTGGGAAGGGGTGCGGGACCTAGAGGCGGAACAGAAAATGGTCTGAGGCAGCACTCAGACCGTTTGAAGTGGGGACTCTATAATGAACTTGTCAGAGGGCCGAGTCATGAAGAGAGAGAGAGAGGAACCGCAGCGCAATGGGGCGAAAGCTAATTCCCAGGCCTAGCCACAAGGAGACACACCTGGGGTGAGTGCAGCCCTTTACGCTGCTGTGTAGGATAACGGGGACATTTTGACCCCGGAATGTATCCAAGTTGGAGGAGGTTACACAGGTAAGAGGACGTTATCAGTACAACCGATGCGCCGAATGTACTGCCAGAGGAGGAGTAAGGAAAAACAAGCAAGTCCCTACATGGAGTAAGTGGTAGCTGGCCTGGTCAGCACGCGTGATCAGTGACCAGAAAACCCATGTAACAGGAACACTGTGTGGACAGCAATATTTGTCAACGGATGCTTGCACCTGTGTATTGTATCGGTTATATAAGACACAGTGCTTAATGCTGATTGGCTGGTTATACATCATGGAGGTGGCTATATATGTTGGAGCATTGTAGGAGCAATCCATCGTGACCGGCCTACACACGAGAAGGTAACTGAGCTTTATCTTTTTCTATCTATCTGTCATTCATTGCTGTAACAGTAACTGTTGGCCCCAGGTCTGAATTTGGTTCAGATAAAGGGTTGAGTTAATAATCCGGAGTGTTTCTACCCATAGCATGTTACGCCTCACTCAACAGTCGTGGTCTGTGATTGGGGGCGCCTATGCTTTACTGCATTACAAAGAAACAATACTAAAACCAATTAAATTGTGCATCGTGAGATGGCTGGATTAAATAGAAGATACAAGCGAGGCCCTAATTAAGATGCGCATGTGAGCAATGTACGGTCCGTTGGGCTTTGGCCAGGAGATCCATAAAAGAGCTTTAGCTTTATGAACACAAAATGCGCAAATCCCTCCAAAAGAGGGACAGTTTTGTAGGCAAGGTGCTGGCAGTTTTGCCATTGACCTCAAAGGGAATTGCAGGTGCTAATGGACACTCCAGATCAGACCCTTCCATCCTCCTCCTGTTCTCTGTGGGACTCCTCCCAGGAACAAGAGACCTGTAGGCAGTTCCATGGAGTCTTCCTAAGGATGATCTAGTGCAGAGGTCAGCAACCTTTCAGAAGTGCTGTGCCGAGTCTTCATTTATTCACTCTAATTTAAGGTTTCACGTGCCTGTAATACATTTTAATATTTTTAGAAGGTCTCTTTCTATAAGTCTGTAATATATAACTAAACTATTGTTGTATGTAAAGTAAATAAGGTTTTTAAAATGTTTATGAAGCTTCATTTAAAATTAAATTAAAATGCAGAGCCCCCTGGACCGGTGGCCAGGACCCGGGCAGTGTGAGTGCCACTGAAAATCAGCTCGCGTGCCGCCTTCGGCACCAGTGCCATAGGTTGCCTACCCCGATCTAGTGTCTCTAAGATTTTTCTAATGTGCCTTTCACTGTAATAGCTACGTCACAGGAGAAGGAAACCCCCCAGTCATTTAGACCACGATCCTCATTGATCTGCCGTTAGCTAATATCCCAAGAAAGCTTTGATCAGAAGCCAAAAGTTCCACACTGTAGCTATTCCTCTAGAGTGGAAATACCCATGCTGGGTAGTTATGGGCTTTTGAGAGGTGCCCACAGTAACTTCCTAATGAGACGAGCTCAAGCAGCCGGGCAGTTCCCCATTGTGGTTCAGCCAGGGGAACTGCTACCTATAAGCATTAGGCTGGAGAGCTGCCACCGTTTGGGTAAGAACATAAGAATGGCCATCCTGGGTCAGACCAAAGGTCCATCTAGCCCAGTATCTTATCTTCCAACAGTGGTCAATGCCAGGTGTTTCAGAGGGCATGAACAGAACTGGTAATCACCAGGTGATCCATCTCCTGTAAATGTCATGACTCCAGTGTGCCATCTGGCATTGGGGAGCTCTTGGGTTCACAGTGGGCACCGTCTTGGCCTACGCAGCACATCGGTGGGGGGTATGCAATAATGGTTTTATTAAATATGACAGGATCCTCAAGAATTTCCGTTAAAGTCAGGAATGGAGACAGCTGTACAATGAAACCAAAGCATGCCCCGTAAAAGCTGTAACACTGACCGGGAAAAACAAACCCTGAACGATGCATGAATTCTGGCTGCCATGTGGAAGGCCAAGGTTTCTTCGGTGAACCCAGGACAGCCGCCAGTGAGGATTCAAAGGCAATTTGGATTAATGAAGAAGGAAAACATCCTAAGCATATCATTTCTGGCTTGGTTGGAAGCCAAGCAGGGATAAACCAGAGAGATCACAAATGGCTATTTCAGATGTCGAGCACCACATGCACGCACACGCACCATGGGACCTGTAAGTCACAGGGCCGACCCATAGCAGAGAATGAGAAGAGGGGCACTGGCCTGGGGCATGCAAATCCCACCAAAACGCATTCAGCATTCTTCACGTTCCAGGCTAAACATCCGCTCGGAAAAGGCCAGGCATGAGCCAGGAGGAATCTGGGGTCTAGCCGTGACAGAACAATCAGGAGGGCTTGTCCTTTCAGCTGTTTAGGGTCTAGCGGGGTGGATTGTTTTGTTGGAGTGGGCACAGATGGAGGGACAGGAACGAGGTATAATCGAATCATCTGTGACGACCTTTCATCGGCCACTGGGGATTAGCAGCTCCCAGAAAGGAGGATTCAGCTAGGGGAAGAAGCCTGCTCCAAACTGTCAATGGGAGGATAACAGCTGGTACTGGAAATTCTGCTCAATTCAGGCTCCGTGAAAAAAATCCCTGGTACCTTTCCATCCAGTGGCTGTCTGGCCCATTCCGAACCTGGATGCCATCCAGTCGGTTGATGGGAAACCCTTTACTCTTGGCTCTTTTGATTTTGAAAAGGCGTGTGCTCCAGAAGAGACATTTTCTTCCTCTGCCTTGTCTTTGCTGTTGTTTCTGCCAGCCTCTTGACTTGCCGATGCACTTGCCAGCGACTCGAATGCAGGCTGGCAGCTCCGCCTGCCTGGAGCGTGGCTCCCCTCCAACAATGGTAATGGCTAAATCCTGCATTTTACGACTGTTGGGACAGATCTGGCCTTGGTAGGGTCATGGCGATGAAATTCTTCCCGCTCCAGGATGTCTCGTCGGGATCCAACGTAAATAGAATTGTAACAGTCCTTTAATACACGGCGGGGCTGACAGCCCAGCCCAGCTGCAGGGGCTTCCTTGCTCGGCTCCAGCTTGAACAGCAAGAAGTAGCGCTGGAAAGAGGCGTCAAAACACTGAGGGCATTGTTGATTTTAATGCGGCGCTCTGCTTGGAAACAGAGGGCAAGGCTTGACCTTAGAACCTACAGAACATGGAATGGCCCAACTAGCATGTCACTCCCCTGTCCTGGAAGTAGCCCCTCTATCTTGCCATATATGTACCTCAAACTAGGGCATGGAGCTGCTCTGTTCCCATTGGCAATAAAAGAACGTCCTGCCCACACAGCCCGGTCAGCGTGTTCAGGTATTGAAGGACATTACAGCAGCACAGGTCAGTGACACGTCCAGCTGGTGGGAATGTCTTACAGCCCGACTCATTGCTCATCATTGGTGTCCACCCTGCGGGGCACCAGGGACTGGTAACCTCTCTTGCCCAGATTGGTTAGCTGGTGTGAAGAGGACTCTGCAGTTCCCAACCAAGCATTTTCCAGGGAAAGAACTGGGCCTACCGAGCTGCGAAAGGAAGCTGAGCCGAGCTGAGAATGACTCACCTCCTATTACAAACACGGGGCCTAGGGGAGGAAATTCTCTATAAAACTGCTGGAGCTGACTGCCCCCTCACCAGCTCATCTGGCTTCCAATTTCACCAGCCTTTGATCAGAGATCAAAAGTATTTATTGCTCTGGCAAAGGGATCCCTGAGCACGGGTCTCTCGGGGAACCTGGCAGGCACAGGAGGGCTGGGAACTCCACGAGCCTCTCCCTCACGCGCTTTCCCTGACATCATTCCATGCCGGCAGAATTTTCCCTCTAAATCCATACAGCTCCCAGTGGATCCACCAAGGCCAGGGACACCTTGTGCACGGTGAACTTCCCGGAGCCTCCCCTGCCCTGTTTTGAATCAGCCGCAAGGTGATTGTTATCAGCTGCCACCAGCCAGCACCGAGCAGCACTTCAGTGCATCAGGTTCACCTTTCCGCTGGAAGACGCCCTCGGCTTCCATCAAGGTTCACGAGTCCTCCCCGAACAGATGCAGCCGCCGGGCTCCTTGAGTGCTCGTAAGAGGCGACCTGGGTATTCGGAGAGGAATTCTGGATCTATTCCCCACCGAAACCATCTTCTCCACCCAGGCAAATGTAACTCACCCCCTGGGTCTGGTGTTCTGTCCTCTCTAGTGGCACTGAGACCACTTAGCGATTGAGTCTGCTACAGCCTTAGCTAAGGGCCATGTGGCTTTTAGCTCATGCAGTAGAAACTCGTGCATTTAGCTCCAGAGGTCCCCCGCTCGATCCCACCCGCTGACAACCGGGGCTCTGCTGGTGTTACCCAAACATCCTCCCGTGACCCGCTCGTACACAGGAACTCAATTTAAAGCACTCACCAACCAACCAAGCCTTTTCAGAAGAATAGACTAATGCCCAGTGGGACATTTCCCCGCCCGGAACCTCCTGTCATTTGGTCGGGGCCCAGCTGCTCTTTATTTTTATTCTGAGCAAAAGCAGCTGCTGTGTCGTCCCTCTGACGGAGCCCATAAAGCGGCGACGAAGGCTTCGGCGAATGCCAAACGGTGTCTAAAATATCAAAAGAATGGCTGCACGAGTGGGGAAGAATTTCTTCCCTAGAAGTCCTCTGGCGTTACGGAGAAAGGAGGAACAGCTGGCGGCCCATAAAGAGCTACCCTGATTAACCTTAGCGAGAGACGGCTCACTCTTCCCCCTATCAGAACACTAGTTCGTGCTGCCCGGTACTCACCCATTTCATTCTCCAGCAGGCCCCCTGGCTGCCTCTGGAACCGATAGTGTTATGCTTATAAGAAGCACACAGGATTTTTTTCTCAGGGGAAAAGGCAATACGCCGCGTTTATTGAAGATACAATAATTAGCATATGCATTTAATTACACCACCTTCATCCATACGCTGTGCCGTCAGTCGATGTTATAGCTCAGGGGTCGGCAACCTTTCAGAAGTGGGGTGCCGAGTCTTTGTTCATTCACTTTCATTTAAGGTTTCACGTGCCAATAATACATTTTAACCTTTTTAGAAGGTCTCTTTCTATAAGTCTATAAGATATAACTAAACTATTGTTGTATGTAAAGTAAATAAGGTTTCCGAATGTTTAAGAAGCTTCATTTAAAATTAAATTAAAATGCAGAGCCTCCCTGGACCGGTGGCCAGGACCCGGGCAGTGTGAGTGCCACTGAAAATCAGCTTGTGTGCCACCTTCGGCACCCGTGCCATAGGTTGCCTACCCCTCTTATAGTTACTAGTTTAGAGTTCGGCTCAATCTAGGTTGATCACAGGTAGGGAGGAGCCGGTTTCCGTTGGTCGCGACATCATGCTCCGGGGAAGTCTTGCCAGAACAACCCAATGTTTTCTTGCAAGGCACCCTGTTTATATCGTGATTTTTTTTTTAAATTGGGGCTAATGAGTTTTGCACTGTTATGCTGTAATCAATTGTTGTTTGACGAGTGCTTGTTTTTTAAATTTTTTATTATAGCTATTTTGTTTTTATTGATAGGTGCTTGTTCTATTTTTAGAGTTGTTAATTTGCCCTTTTTGCTATTTTAATGGGGCGTGTGGCAGCCTTTTGGCGCCCTTGCGTTTCTTTCTTTCTTGTTTTTATATTTGGCTCAGCAATGGCCTTTATTTTTTTACATACACCTTTTTTACTTACCCACAAACCAGAATTAATTTACACCGAACATTTTGAATACGAACGTTAAATTGCAATGCACAAGAAAACAATCTGGCATTTTTTTTTACTTATTTTAAAATGCTAAACCTGTGACAAAATAGTGACCTTAGAACGTTTGTTACTGCCTTGAACCTGCTCACTTCTATTGCACGCGCCCGTGAGCTGGGGCAGTCTGCAGGGCTTTCCTGGGGCAGTGCCGTCATGGCAGAGTCAAGGGTTTCTCATTGGGAGGAATTAGTGCAGAGAGGGATGGCTCAGTCCTGTGGGAACCTCAGTGGGAGAGGAGAAAGCTGTGGACTTTTCCAGTTGGTTTTCAGGCATGGAGGGTCTATTTGTGCTTGAGGGGTGAAAATATCGTGGCCCCTTTGAAGTCAATGGATGTTTTGCCATTGACTTCAAAGGGGCCAGCATTTCAAGCAATATGTTGCAACCAGCATCTCATGAAATGGTCCATGCCCTTCTGTCACGGAGTCCCCGGGTGATGCTCTGGAACTGCTCCCCACAAAGCCAGTCAGGACTTTGGGGAGCCTCCTCTCCCTTGGAGCAGACTGTCTTCAGGGCAAGAAGCTCACACGGCTTCACCTCCTGGGTTTCACCTTGGAGTATTCAGCATCCTCTGCCCCTCCGTGCGCTTCCCACAGCGAGCCCGCCCCGGCGGGGTCCTGGGGAAGCCACAGGGTCCTGCACCCCCACTTTGCAGTCAGACGTGACTCTCAGCCAGCCAGTAACACAGAGGTTTATTAGATGACAGGAACATGGTCTAAAACAGAGCTTGTAGGTACAGCGTACCGGACCCCTCGGCTGGGTCCATTCTGGGGGCAGTGAGCCAGACCCCCACGTCTGCACTTCACTCCTTGTCCCCAGCCAGCTCCAGACTCCCAACCCCCTCCAGCTCCTCCTCTCTGCTCAGTTCCTTTCCCGGGCCCAGGGGGTCACCTGACCTCTTTGTCTCCAACACCTTCAGCTGGCACCTTTGCAGAGGAGGGGCCCAGGCCATCAGTTGCTAGGAGACAGAGTGCCAGGCATTTAGGTGCACTGGCCCCTTCCTCTGCAGCAATCACACACCCTGATCCACCACCTAGATACTTAAGAACTGCCTAGGGGACACTGAGGCACCAACACAGTATTCAGAGAAAACACTAAGAACATTCCCAGTTCGTCACACCTTCTCCGCTGCCAACAGAGCCTCCAGGCTCATTATTGACACCCGGCGACACAAAGAGCGGTGCTCCATCTGGGGTCAGCAAGACGGAGCTTGCATGTGCCTGGGTATCAAACCTGTGGGGTTCTCCTCCTGATTCTAGCGGTGGTGGAGGTGCTGAACTTGGTTTAAATGAGAGAAAAACATGGAGCTGACACCGCGGTTTCTTCTCATGCCCTCTTGCTGTCTTGTCTATTTAGAGGGTAAATTCTTTGGGGGCAAGGACTGTCTCTTAAGTTTGTACAGCTCCCGGCGCAACAGGGCCCTGATCTTGGCTGGTGCTGCCAGGTCCTGCTCTACAACTGCACTCCGATGTTTTTTCTGGCAGAAAGATGGAGGTGAGTAAGCAGGTCCCTGGAAGGTTTGAACTTTTGGGGGAGTTGATTCCAGCCAAACCTTCAGCCCATCTCTGATCCACCCATTTCAAAAGACAATGGCCTTTTCCCCTTCTCCTGAAGAATTTGTGGTGGCAGGCTCAGGCTGGGAGCCTTCAACTGAACATCTGGATTTTAATGTGTAAGAAGGGCTGGAAGGCATGAGGGGAAACACGGGTGGTATGAATCAAAAGCTGGGTCCCATTCAAGAATCTATTGACACTTTTTTGGGGGGGCCTGGGGGTGGGGCAAGGGATGGAAATGGGAGAGATGGGCTGAGCTCTCCTTATCAGCTGCAAACCCAGTGGCCACGTCGCACGAAACAGACGGGCCTGGGCTGCAGAGCCCGGGCTGGCAGATCAGGGGTGAGTGAATGGGACGGTCCTGATGCAATGAGTGCTGGGCCGCTCTCAGAGGTGATGTCAGTGGGTGACATAGATGGAGTCATCCCCGGTTTAGGGAAGGTCTGAGTTTAGCCCTTGGGGTTGCCTGCACATCTTGATTACATTTTTACATCATCTCTACCCGCCAGGGTGCTGCTGGGTTGGTTGGAAGCCACCCCACTTGGCTGGGGAAGAAAGAGAAGCAACAATGAACCAGCCATGTTTTATTACCATGCAATTCTCCCAAGAGCGCTGATTAGCAAGCAGAGCTCCTGGTGAGGTGTCTGGGATCACTCCTTCCCAAACCGAGGCAGAGCCCTGCCCATTTGGCAGTCAGGCAGGGCGTTTATTCCAGATCAGAATTGCCTCAAGATGTTCTCAGCCAATTCAGAGGGCCAGCCCCTGCTCTCTCTTACGCCGGAGTAAATCCACGAGCGTCAGTGCATTTCTTCCAGATTTACACCAGCACGGGTGTGAACAGGCTCTGATTCAAAATCAGCTGCCTGGCAGAATCAGGCATAGCTGGAAGGTGCAATGTATCCTGTGAAAGCTGCAGCCGGCGGGAAGGAGGAAGGCGGGCACATCTGGCGCCTGCAGCTCACAGCATGATCGCCAGAAAGGTGTTGATCATCAGGTTGCCTTTTTAGAAGCAACGGTATCAAGACAAAACTCGAGGCCCCCGATTCTCCGTCACCATTCCGCCCCCGCCCCCCTCCTTACCCTGCTGGAAGAGCGGAAAGGGGCGTCCGTGTAAATGCAAATCTGGTTCTAATCCGGGCTCTGCCACAGGCGCACAGATTGGCCTCGAACCCTTTCTGGCTCAGTTTCCCCAGCTGCCAAATGGGGATAAGGATTCTTACGCCCCTCCTTCTCCGGGTGTGCCCTGGAGGTGAATTAGTTCATGTCTGTGCCGTGTTTGAACATATGTGTTGTTATTAATTATTACACTAAAGCCAATGCCCCAACTCGGCTAGGGTCCCATTGTGCCAAGTATACTGCATAAAGTACACTGTGTACTGAGCTAAAAAAAAAATCCCAAGACGTATTACAATCAAAAACAGCCGATGATGTACTTACGTCTAGCCATTGGCATTGCCTGTGGCAGGTATCCTCCTATTTTTTGTCTGTTTCACACGCCAAGGCTTGAAAAGTGGCTTTGTGAAGCTATCTTGTAATAAGACGTAACCACTGCAAGCGGGTTGCTATCAGCCCGTCCATAATCTCGCACGCTTTTCTCTCGACGTTTATGGCTCAGTTACACAGAGCCCCCATTAGATGGCGCTACAACAACGGCTACGCTATCCTCCTCTTTTGTTCTGGGGTCTGGGCCTGGCTTCTGAGCTGGCAACCCAGGCCCTGGGGCTTCGGGGGCTTCGGTTTGTAATCGTTTCCCCCGCCATCGAGCCACCTGTCTCGCCTGTCTCAGCTCCAGGGAGCAGCCGCGAAGGATGGGCCAAAGGTTTCCGCCTCAGCTCTAATGAAGGGGTTTGGGTTCAGGTTCTGCCTCCTAACCTGAACCTTTCAGTAAAGGGGGTTTGAATCTGGGCTGATGCTAGAGACATTTGAATATTTGGATGAAGTGGCCACGAGCAGGTCACCCCTTCACACCACCTGTCTGGATGCTCTGAGGCGGGAGCGCCCTATCTCAGGACGTGCTGGGGTGGCAGGTCACTGATTCTTCTGTTATCGTCTGTGCGAAGGTGGGGAGTTGCTGAGCCTTGGGGAGTGTGTGGCCGCGGAGGAGAAGGTAGGCGTGCAAGGTGGGATACGAGTCCTTGGAGGCTCATGTTCTGTTGAACCCAGACCTTCGTCTGAACCTCCTGGGCTTAGTCCTGCCGGGAATGGACCACGCAGGTTCTGGTTCTGGTGGTCCATATGAACCAAACCTGTAAGGCCCATAGAATCACAGAATATCAGGGTTAAATATCCTTGCTCAGGCCAGGCGGGTACAACCACCTACTGTGGAATCCTGGAAAGAACCAAGCCCACAACGGAGGGGGAAACTGAGTCCCGAGGCTGTGGAAATCCTGATATCAATGGGAGTTAGGAGCCTACGCACCTTGGTGGGTTTGGGCCCAAGAGTCCTCCAGCCCCACGTCCGCCTGCAGCTGTTGAGAGCCCTCAGCAGCTTGCAGGGGCAGGCCTGTTCTCTGTCTAGAACTGTCTAGAGACTGCTGAAAGTCAGGGCCATCCTGCGGGCGTCGGGGCACCAGTGAGAAATGGGTCTAGGTCCAGTTCCCAATGTCCACCTCAGAAAAGCCACCGCCACGCTGGGCACTGGCTGGTTCTCTTCTCCAGGGCTTTCACCGTGACCCCTTTCACCAGCAGACAGATAGATAGAGAGGCAGGCAGGCTGGGGTATGCATGGTGCTGATAGACCAATGGATAGGCACCTCCCACCTTAACATTGCTCCAAAGGGCAGCGATCTTGGTCCGAATCTTCGTACGTTTCCAGCTCTGCACGACCAACGATCCATTGCGGTGGCATCTGAGTGCGGCTAATACGTGTGGGACCGATGTGTTTGTCTGGGTGGGTCCTGCGCGCCCCCGTGCACCTGCTGTCAAGGCGCCAGCTCGTTAATGTCTTTGACTAATATGATGCAGCCAATACTGGACGTCGTTTATTTACCATTAAAAAAATGACAGTATGGTAATGCCTAGAGATCCCAGAGTGCACATACATGTAGCCAGAGACAGTCTGGATTTGCATTCGACTCCAGACAGACAAAGGAGGTGAGGGGGAACAGATACAGAGAGGGGAAGTGACTTGGCCGAGGTCACCGGCAGAGCTAAGGACAGAACCCCAGGTCTCTTGAGCCCTAAGGGAGTGCCTGCGTCTGCTAGCTAGACCAAACTACTAAGTGACTTGCTATGTAAAACACGCTGGGAATGGCATAAGCATTCCACCTCCTTCCAGCGACGGAGCCATGCAGACAGTGGTCTGTCCAAGAGGCTGGGAAGAGACCAACAAAAGGCTGGTTATGGGCCGAGCTGGGGGGAGAGGAAGATGAAATTATTGACTGATGACAGGGCCATGCTCAGTCAGGAGTTGGGACAGATTTAAAGCGTGTTACAAATGGTTTCCAAGCCAGGGTCTGGGTTTCTGAAGGCAGTTAATGGAATGTGTCAGCTCCTCTCCGCGGCTGGTGTAGCAGAGGCCTGGGCGGGACTGAGAGAACCAGTAGTGCAGTGGTAAAAAAAAAAAAGAAAGTGGGTAAATTAATGTTTGGGGTGTCGCAGGCCGGGCAGTGGCGTGGCAGGCACTAAGGGCGTAAATGCCGTATGTCCCCAAATGCGAAGCGGGTAAGCTCAATTTCCCCGTGATTACACTAGTGAAGCCAACCTTGGGGGCTCACGCTGATTGTACCTGTAAGCGGAGTCTGAATGAGCTCTCCCCTGACATCTGGTGGTGAGCTGTGGAAAAAGACTTCAGAAGCGGATCTTGTTTGCATGGACACACCCACCCTGCCTAGGTGCTCAGCATGATGGGACTGCTTGTCCAAATGATCACTCGTGGCTGGTGTTGGATCCCCAACCTCCTTGTTATTGGGGCAGGAGTAATACGTTGTTATCCTTGTTGTGTGAACCAAGGGCAGCAGAACTGTACCTGGCATACCCCATTGGAGGGACTCACCCTCAATGGAACGGCACTCGCTAGGCAGGGGACATGGTTCCAAAGCCTAATGACTTGAGAGAGGGGAGGGATGGATATTTGGTGGGGTGGGTCTTGTTTAAGGGTTCTGGACTCTATTAGATCCTTCCTTTCTCCATGATGTAATAAAAGCTAATTTGGATTCAACTGAGAGTCTTATTACATGCTGTAGAGCTGAAATCACTGATACCTAGCTCTAAATATTAGACCTACATGGGAATGGTGTCTTTATTGCAGAAGACTGCCCAGTGTGCACCAGCAGTGAGCCTTCCCCACTGACAGCTGATACCGCTGAGAGGTGTGTTAAGTGGGGAGGCCCTGAAGACTCTTGGTGAGCGGGCAGCTGGTGGAGGGTGCAGCAAGGGGCCAGCAGGGTGGCTGGTGGAGAGGTGTGGCAAGCAGCCAGCAGAGAAACTGGTGGAGCGGGCCAGAGCAGATCCCCACAGAGGCACAGCAATCGGCCATTGGGGCAACCCAGAGCCTTTTGATTCCCAGCTGCGGATGGGGCAGAGCCGGGGGGTCGAGCCCCTCCACCCCCCGGCACAATGGAAAGTTGGTGCCTGTGTGTGTGAGCTGTGTAGTGCTCAGGGAATGACAGAGTTGCATTCTGGTCATGTCTGAGACTGCTGGCATGGCAAGCCCTTCGAACGTCCGACCAGTCAGAGATGTTTGGAAGGAAGGAATTACACTGCAAGCGTGGGAGGTTGTGTTGAAAGCCCCGTGACTGTCTGTATTGTAATACAATTGTTATTTATGATTTTCTCCTTCCTTCAGAGACGAGAAATGTAGCTGCAATGGTCTTCCCATGGTGAGCGCCAGGCATCCGGTGCCTGTGACCTGTCCACCTTTCCGATCTGTTAGCCCACTGTGATATCTGCGCGCGACACCATTTCCCCAGCCCGGCGGTGCCGCCCAGCACACGGCAACGCTCAATGACTGTTTAGAGCAGGAAGTTTAAAACACTGTACCCAGTTGGAACCAGCGAGGGCCGTTGAGTGGTTGGAACGTAGTGTGACTGGCCACATTTAAGTCTGACCAGAACACCTGAGTTCATGCCCCCTACTTTTGTATGTAGGGTCATGGAATCTTTAATGACTATGGATGATTAAGACCTCCGAGTTATCTCCCAACTAGCTTTTTATATCATGCCAAACCTTGTGGTGTTTGAGCAGCTTATGTCTTAGGGGCATGGGTGGAGGGTATCATAGGCCGGGGCAAGCTAAGCCTCCCCTGACCAAGGCTGTGGCCTGAGACCATGCCCTCCCTCTCTTCCTGAAGCCGGTGGAGGCTCAGCTCTAGCCGTCGGCCCTGAGTTCGGGCCCGTTGGCAGCCAGGGGCGGTGCTGGGGCCAGCTGGGGTGGGAGGGAAGTCTAGCCAGCTGGGGTGGGGGTGGGGGTTGGGCTAGCAGTTTGGCCTGAGGGTGGGATGGCAGTGCTGGGGCAGATGGGGGAGGGGATGGCAGCTCAGCCCAGCAGTGGGGCCAGCCCAGCACTCCGGCTGCAAAGCTAGCCCCCCAGACCAGGAGACATGGGAAATCCCCAGAGGAAATGAGATCATCTACGTTTGCCAGCTTGACACTCATGTCATATTGCTGCACTGGCAACCATGGGTCAAAAATCACAAATCAGGCCGCGAAAAATCAGTAGATTGGCTTAAAAATCACAAGTGCTTCGGGGGTAGGTTCTTTGTAAATATACCTTTATGGTTTCTGAGCCAATTTCAACCTTGGCTAGAAACTTACTTAAAAAAAAATTGAGATTCTCACCTAATCACTTGACTTCAGGAGCTGGGGCTTTATGACAATCACCAGGTTCCTCTGCCCTCACATGGCGCAGTATCCCCTGGTATTACTCACGATGTAAGGTACTACGTGGTGTGAGTAAGGGTGGCAGAATCTGACCCATAGGGTTGATGGCTGTGATACCCAGATTGTCTATGTCTCCACTGTTAGGCAAAGAATAATGTGAGAATATGTCTGGAGTGCCACTGGAGAGGTAAAGCTACCCAATGAGTGCAAAATGCGACCTGATCCCAATGGAAGCAATTCCCATCCAGTTTGTGTGTGTAAGTGAGGACAGGTCTGTCTCCCAAGATCTGTGAGAATGAGGGATCATCTTTCAGGACAGGCTGTAGCTCTTTGATGATGCGCTGGAGAGGTTTTAGTTGGAGGCTGAAGGTGACGGCTAGTGGCGTTCTGTTATTTTCTATGTTGGGTCTGTCCTGGAGCAGGTGACTTCTAATCACCTAATCACATCAGCGGCTCATTCACCTACAAATCTACCCATGTGATATATGCCATCATGTGCCGGCAATGCCCCTCTGCCATGTACATTGGCCAAACTGAACAGTCTCTACGCAAAAGACTAAATGGACACAAATCTGACATCAGGAATCATAACATTCAAAAACCAGTAGGAGATCAACCTCTCTGGTCACTCAGTAACAGATTTAAAGGTGGCAATTTTGCAACAGAAAAGCTTCAAAAACAGACTCCAACGAGAAATTGCTGAACTTGAATTAATATGCAAACTAGATGCCATCAATTTAGGCTTGAATAGAAACTGGGAATATCTGAGCCATTCCACAGACTGAATCTATTTCCCCATGTTAAGTATCCTCACACCTTCTTGTCAAACTGTCTGAAATGGGCCATCTTGATTTCACTACAAAAGTTTTTTTTTCTCCTGCTGATAATAGCTCATCTTAATTAATTAGCCTCTTAGAGTTGGTAGGGCAACTCCCATCTTTTCATGTTCCCTGTATGTGTATATCTCTCCTTACGATATGTTCCATTCTATGCATCTGATGAAGTGGGTTCTAGCACACGAAAGCTTATGCTCAAATAAATTTGTTAGTCTCTAAGGTGCCACAAGTACTCCTGTTCTTTTTGCGGCTACGACTAACACAGCTGCTACTCTGAAACCTGCCATCCTCCTAGTCCTTTCTCAAATCCGTGTAACCCTCTGGTGAGTGTGTGATACAGGCCCCCAGGTCTCCTCGCAGATGGTAAGAATGGGTACGTCAGCCAGCCGAAGACCTCCAGCGCAAGCAGTAACAGCACATGCTTCCCCACTTCAGTCCCCAGGAGAACGGCCATCACATTTGCACAGGCCACTCATGTTAAAAATCTGTTAACTAGTTGAGGGCTTGCTCCTGTGTGCAGCCAAGGGCTTGATTCTCCCAGGGCCTGCACCTTTCGGCAATCATTCACCACCAGCGCAACGAGCTACCAAAGCCCAGTGGTGGCATTTTGCACCCTCTTCAGTGTAAATGACCACACCAGGTGTAGGGCAACGGAGAATCAGGCCCATTGAGTTCAAGGGGCACAGGACCAGGCACTCGCTGACTCCGTAGTTCACAACAAGAAAACAGAGCAGCCACCTCCTAGAGGGAAGCCCTAGATTCCTAGGAGCTGGTTTCTTCTCCCTGGTACGGGGTTCTCAAACAGCCCGTCACACCCACCCCTCAACGCCAGCAGGGAGCAGAGCCCATCTCTCCTCCAGGCCAAACCTGTGAGTCTCTGTAACAGCAGCAGCTACATCTCTCTGCTGCCTACTTTCATGAAAACAGTCTCCCAGCTGCTTTTTAAATGTCCCCAGATGGAAATTGGCCATTCTCATAGGTTCCCCTGCCTTCCCCCTCCTCTTGTGCACTCTGGGGCTAGGAGAGGCTGTTACCCCGGTAACCACTTAACGACAAACCGGGCAAATGCTGGGACGTCAATGACATTGTCAAGACAGTCCCAGTGTGTGTGCGGTTACTGTTCTGCTCTGATAGCATGCCACCCACTTTGCCCTGGCTAGTATAAATGCCTACCCAGGTGCATGGCCATCAAGCACCAAAGACCCGATTCTCATTGACGCTAGGCCCCCTTTCTGTGTCTCCGGCAGTGTAAGGGCCCCTTGATACTGATTTACACCCTGCTACATGCCCAGAACAGTGCAAAGCGTTCTTGGTGCCTTGTGAACCAGTTCTCCAGATCCTCCAAGGAATTTAGGCACCTAAGTCCTATTGATTTCAGTAGAAATGGAGGCACCTAAAATACCCACGTGTTTTTGTTAGTATCATGTTCTCACTGCCACTTAGCAAAGCTCTTCCCTTGCGGCAGATGCTTTTGCGTGGACGTTTTAGTAACACGTAATGCTAACGGGGCAACTCTTCCAACATTCAGGAGTTCTTAGCTCATCCATGCACTCAACTGCGGAATATTTCCCCTGCGTTAGCTGGGTTATGAAATCAGCATTTGCATGTATTCCACCTGGCACCGTCCTGGGGAGATGTTCTGCCTGTGCCAATCACATGGAATAAAGGTGTTGCCAGGAACTTGGGTAGGGCTTTGCAACGAGAACGCTTTTACCCCGGGCTAACTATGCAGTGTGGCTATAGCCTAAGTGATTTTCACAAGATCCCACAAGATATTTATAGCAGAGCAGGAACTGAAGCGAGAACCCTGGAGACACAGGTCAGAGCTTTAGGGCTGATCTACACTACAGGGGGTGGGGGGTGGGGTGGGATCGAGCTAAGTTACGCAACTTCAGCTCCGTGAATAACGTAGCTGAAGTCAACATACTCAGATCTCCTCATTGCAGTGTCTTCACTGTGGTGTGTAGACGGGAGACGCTCTCCCATCGGTTCCCCTTGTGCTTCTCGTTGAGGTGGAATACCAGTTGATGCTAGAGCGAATGGCCATCGATTTATCACATATATTCTAGACATGATAAGAGGGGAGGGATAGCTCAGTGGTTTGAGCACTGGCCTGCTAAACCCAGGGTTGTGAGTTCAATCCTTGAGGGAGCCATTTAGGGATCTGGGGCAAAAATCTGTCTGGGGAATGGTCCTGCTTTGAGCAGGGGGTGGGACTAGATGATCTCCTGATGTCCCTTCTAACCCTGAGATTCTATGACCCTCACTGGATCAATTGCTGCCTGTCAATCCAGCCAGTAGTGTAGACAAGCTCTGAGTCACAAGTCCATCCCCACACTGCTCTAAGCAACTCTACTCTCAGAATTCCATGGTCAGATCTTAGAATGAGGCTACAATGATCACTGGAGGATGATTCTGATGGAAACCATGTGAGCTACCCTTTATTATTCATAGATTTTAAAGGCCAGAATGGCTCATCACGTTCACCACCCCTGACCTCCTGTATAAAACAGGCCAGAAACCCTCAAGCCAGTTATTTCTGAATCAAGCCCAGAACTTGTGTTGGCCAATCCACTCCTACCTCTTCCACCATCTCGCTTGGCTGTTCTTCAGGCCTGCCCTGAAATTCCAGCTCAGATATGAAAGACAACCGATGCCACGCGAGGCGTCCTACGAATACACTTGGGTCATCAGCCAAGTGCAGATGCAAAGCTGAGCTCTGCAGCTGGGCTGGGAAGAGTGTGTCATACTAGTCTCTCGTTAGGAAACAGCCTTGGACAGTTACTATCAGCCTTCGGGAAGCTCCCTGCATCTTGTGAGACAGGAAAGGAACAAACAAAAAAATCCTAAGAATGAAACCAAGCCAATCCAGTCTTCTCTGTTAATTGTGAGGCCAATGCCAGAATGAATCATTAACAACCGCTGGCTAATTCTCTTTTCATAAACAAAGCAAAGGAGATAAAAGGAGGACCCCCCCCTCACATGTTCCCCCCTTTTCCCACCCGATTCTCAACACGCACACATAGGCAGGGCATCTGGATCTCATTGTGCGCAGCTGCTTTGAGAGGACTAGTGGAAACCATCTGATTTTCTCTCCATGGCGCAGGGAGTTTTTCACATGCCAGGCAGATCTGAGCTGCCATAATGTCCTAATGAGAGAGCACGTGCAGACAGATCCAAAGTAGGGCTTGGGGGTACCACCTTTGGGTCAGCTACAGACCAACCAGTCCGAGGAGTCACACGTCCCATCCGTGGGAGCCTCTCTCAAGGGCAGGGAATAGCAGGTTAGCTTATGTGGTCATCCATCCACCCCTTTGCTGGCTCCACCCAGAACTGGAAACGAAAGTGCAATGCACGTATTAAGTGGTGGTGATTATGCCTCCCTCTAGTGGCTGTAGCAGCCTGCATTAACCTACAGCTTTAGCTCAGCAAGTTTCATGTTTTTTTTGGAGAAATATATATTTTTTAATCAAAGCAACACATTCATTGAAACTGAAACTTTTTGCAGGAACGGGTTGGTTTTGATTAATTTCTCAACTTGAGTAACTCAGCCAGAGGTTTGGGGTCTATTTAGGGGAGGTTCTGTGGCCTGAAATGTGCAGGAAGTCAGACTAGATGATCATGATGGTCCCTTCTGGCCTTAAAGTCTATGAGTCTATAAAGTCTATGAGGCACAAAAAAATTTTGGGAAAAAAAAAAGTTCTGAAATGATCAAAATGTGCCATTTTGACAGGTTTGAAATGAAAAATGTCAGTTTTCCAGTTCAAAATGACTTTGCATTTAGAAATTTAATCTAGTTATAATACTATTTTTAAAAAAATGGTCAAAATTGAAATGAAACATTTTGAAATTATCCAAACGAAATGTTTTGATTGCCCCAAACTAATCCCCTCCCCCCCGATTTTTGGTTTGCATGCTCATCCCACCACCAGCCCCATCTGGAGCTCTAGGGAGTTCTTAGTTCAGAATTTGTGTTGTGGGAGAATGACCTATGCTGGCGGGTGACTCACCTTTATTTTCAAGAATTCACCCTAAACTGGAAGTTCCTATTAAGTTCACAATGGGGAAAGTTCCCTGTCATTATTTTGTGCCAATAATCTCCAGGTCAAATGTCCCAGTTTACCAGTCAAAACAAGAATCAGTTAATGGACAGCTCTAGAAGGCACAGGACAGAATGGATCCTGGAGACGGACTGGGGCTCCCTCGTCTCGTTAGATGCTGGCTCTCTGGGTCAGGGCAATGAGCTGGGGAAATCTGCATTGCCGTGACAGACGCTGCATCTGTTCTTTGGCTCCAGCTCGCTCTCCTGGTATAGCAGTGTAACGGGAATGGCCCGGTCCTGTTCTGACAGATACCACTGTGAATCTGGAGTGACTCCACTGACTTTCGGTAAGTGGGAGGGGGAAATTAATTGTAAAAAGTGGAAAAAATGTAACATTGTAAAATTTTTTGGAGGAGGATTTGTCCAAAGCCACTGAGGGGTTCAGGCATGCATTTAATGGGATTGAGCATCCAGCTCGTGGAGGCTGTTTTTAAAATCTCAGCCTCAAATTATATAGGATAGCGATCGCTGACTGATTATAAAACCATCACATATGTAGAGAGCCCCCTCCCCTGGCTCCCAAACCAGCAAAGCTCTATGGAACTGAGGCAGCGATCCAGCCCCGTTCACCAACATTAAAGCCCCTTCAATCAGAGATGAAAATGTGACCCCATGGGTTCCTTCTGGTTGACAGATGTACTTGATTTCAGCCTCTCCTTTAGATAGTACATTGGCACAGTGAGGGTCATGTCTCCTTCTCGTTGCTGGTCCTTTAGGAGGATAACAACTTAATACTGCCGGCGGCTACTGGAGCTGCTCTTTTAGTTCAAGTGGCAGAGGCCCGTGCAATGATAGTGAAGACCCTGCTTTCAACCCTGTTGACATCCCATGCAGCCAGCAGTCATAATTTGAGTCTGTGTCCTGTAGATGAGTTGGGGTTATCTGACCAAGGCCAGGACTCTGGGGACAAGTGTGCTACAGCAACTTCTACCTATTCCTTTGCGTTGGTATTTGCTTTTCATTTGCTCGACAGGACTTTGACCCAAGAGTGGCGATGTCTGGCTTATTTTCCCTTCCACGTTTCATCTCCCTGTGGCTGTGGAAGTCCCAGGTAAATGACTTTCTTCCAGGGTGTTACTGCAACAAAAAACAAAGTCAATGTGTTGGCTCACAAACACTCCCTCCCGCTACCAACCAGTTACGGAGCTGAGGTTTCCTGCCCTGCTCATCGGAATGTGACATTTGCGGCAATCAAATGACACCTTTGATCGTTTTTAGGTTTTTCTTCTGAAACCGGGGCTGCATTTCTAGCATGGTCTCAGTTATGATTTAATTATCTACATTTTCAGCTACTTGACTGGGATCATTTCCCCCCCTCCAGTTGCTGTGCATAGACAGATGGTGTCCCTGTCCTTTTCTGATGATGAGCAATGGCCTCTAGGATGTTTTCTTCCTTGCTGATCTCAATAAGTATCATAGTAACAAAAGATGGTTAGGAAATCAATTCCCCCCACCCCCCTCAACAAAAAATTTCAGGTTTTCCATCTCATGGGTTCTCAAACGCGACCCCTCTTATGACAAGAAAAATTACTACACGACCCCAGGACGGGGGAACCAAAGCCTGAGCCCGCCCGAGCCCCAATACCCCTGGCGGTAGGCTTCAGCCCCGGGCCCCAGCAAGTCTAACACCAGCCCTGGTGACCCCATTAAAATAGGGTCATGACCCACTTTGGGGTTCCAACCCACAGTTTGAGAACCGCTGCTCCAGCTCCAAGATTTTGGCAACTGAAAACCGAAATGTTTGGGGTTAGAACTGAAGGCTTTGACGGGACTGTAAGATAGACATGCATGTGGGCCAAATTCAGACTTGGCGTGAGAAGGAACAGCTTCATTGATTACAGTTTTAGGCTATGTTCATTGGCTGATTTAGGCCAAGGATGGAATGGGCCGGGGAGGCTTAACGGCTCTCCCCCCCGTGAAAGTAGAATGAATTATATTGTAAA
Organism: Mauremys mutica; assembly: GCF_020497125.1. Taxonomy (NCBI): domain Eukaryota; kingdom Metazoa; phylum Chordata; order Testudines; family Geoemydidae; genus Mauremys; species Mauremys mutica. The sequence continues at coordinate 8,842,782 of NC_059095.1, forward strand.
AATAAGAATGGATTAAAGAAATGTTGTATGTACCTTTAAGCAGAAATAAGGAATGTTGAAATACAGGTGCCAGGAAAAGAAACATTAGGCATAAACAATGGTGCTAATGGCGAAACATTAACAGAAGACCGGTAATAGTTAGTAAGGAAATAAGATATGCATGCCTAGCCCAGGTAAACTTATCAGATTCTGCTTCTCTTGTTAAGTTCTCGCCCTTTTATCTGTATAAATAAGATCGTTTGTGTCTTGCATGGGGCTCACATTATCTGGGTGTTATTAGCAGAGCGCTGTGCTGATAAAACAGAGTGGTCTGACAAACTGTGAGTCCTGAGTCTAACTTTGACACCCCCGAGAGCAGGGCTGAGGCTAGGTGATTGCCATGGAGACAAGGTCACCCAGAGGTTTTGGAGGGTCTGGGGCAAAATCTGAAACTGAGGCCGCCCACACTCCTCACCCGAAACCGAGGCCCCAAGATGGGGTGAGGTTGAAGAGTGAGTCTGCCCCCACTCACCCTGCATTGGCGGCTCCTGTCCCATGGGGCTGGGTGGGTCCCTTCTCTGAGCATTGCAACCTGGCTCATGGGGTCTCAGTGCCACTCAGGTTTGGCCCAGCTGCCCCTCACTCAAAGTCCATAGGTTTGGGGACCCTCTCAAATGGAAGTCCTGGGGCAAACTGCCCCTTTTGCCCCGTTTCCCCCTGCATGGGTGGCCCTGCCTGGGGATCTGGAGGAAGGAAGAACATCAGCAAGACTAGAGCTGAGATTAGCAGGCAGGGAAAGGAGAAGGAGATGGACCAGCCCCAAAGGCAGCAGCCTTTTGGCGCCATTTTAATTCTTTTAAAGTAGATTCAAGCCCAACACAAACTCTTGCTAAGCTTTCAGCCTGGGGATGGGGCATGAGCCTCTCCTGAGCCTGCTCCAGTGGTGTCTTTCCTCTCCTGAGACAGCACCACTACCTCTTTCTCCTTCACCCACCCTGCCTGGTTGCTTTCTCCTCCACCAATCTCCCTGCACAGGCCTCTTTCCCTTCCACATCCCTCTCCCCTGTCCCTCTTCGCACCAATCTTCTCACTTGCACCGCTCCTCTCTTTCACACTCATCCATTCCCTCCATTTTCCTGTTCTCTCTCTCACTGGCCCACCCGTTTCTCTCTCCCTTTTCCGTCATTTTCCAGATTCCCCTTTGCATGGCCATTACCTCCTCTGGAGAACACCAGGGGCTTTAGTCTGGAGTCAGGAGCTTTCTCCTTTCTAGATGCTGCTTTACCCTTTCCCTTAATCCACACATTTCAGTCACACTTCTCCTTTGTTTCACTTTCCATTCTGCCACCTCATCAGCTTGGTTTTCTTCCTCTTTGCCTTCTGCCATCTTCTCTTTTTCTTCCTGAATTGCTGAGAGACACTGACCTTGGAATATGTCTATGGAGCTTCAGAATCTGGAATATACCAGAGCAGGCCTGCGTCTGCTGCTGCTCTTACTATTAAATGCCGTTGCTTGGTGGGTACAGGTACGCATCCTCAAGGAACCTGGAAGGACAAAGGAGTGAGGGGTCACTCATAGCTCTGCAGTCCTTAAGGCCAGAAGAAATCATCAGATCATCCAGTCAGACCTCCTGCATGGCACAGGCCAGTGAATTCCAACCAGTCATTCCTGCATCAAGCCCATTGTGACGGGGTCCCTGGGTTGCAACCTGGACTGTGGGATTGCTGAGCCTTCTGTCCCACCCACCTGGGGCGTCCCTTTCACTCTGTGATGCTGTGTCAAGCCACAAACCTCTGGCAGGTGCTGCACTTACACAGATATCCACAAGCAGGGACACACCCAACTGAGTTACTTTGCCAGCCACTCATGAACCAGGAATAGAGAGGCTCCAGCCAATTCCCCCCAGCTCCACAGCCTTGCACCCAGAGCTGTACCGTTTTGCCCTTGTCAGAAGCCTGACCAGTGTAAGTTCATTACCCAGTCCACCCATCCCTCGATGTGGAGAGGACACGCACTAGCCTTTGTAACCTGAGCTGAGATTTCCCAAGCCCTTCAACCAAAACACACTGTTTTAGGTTAAATATAAAGAGGTTTATTAACTACAGAAAGATAGATTTTAAGTGATTATAAGCAGCGAGCGTAGCCATCAAAGTTGGTTACCCAGGAAATAAACACAAGTTGGCAGTCTGAGTTCTACAAACTAAACAGGATTTGAATCAAGCCATGTCTCACCCGGACAGGTGGCACAAATAGGTCACAGATACTCAATACACAGGCTGGAATTGCCTTCCCACCTGGGACCACCCTCCCGCAGTTCAAAGTCTTTGTGCTCCAGACACGTTTCCAGGTGTTGAGTTGTGGCGGGGAGTGAGGCCAAGTCATGATGTCACTTCCCCTCTTTTATACTTTCTTCCAGCTTGCTGGAAAAATCCTTTGATGTGGGGACCAGGCAGTCCCCAGTGGTCAAGCAGTCTTCATGGGCTACGTGCTATCTCTGAGAAGTCTTCCGGGATGGGGGTGGGGAGAGCGGATCCCTTTAATGGGCCATCAGCGCATCTGGCGCCTCCACCATTGTACTGGAAAGGCTGGTTGTGGGTGTGCCCAACCTCACAACATATTTCAGTAACATGAACACATAGCAAAACTTCATAACTTCCCATACAATGACAGCACATCGAATCCAACAGGATAGTAATGTTCATCAGATCAAGACTTTAAAAATGGTATCTCACACAGCATACTTTGTACAAAACACATAATTATAGGACAGTGGTGAATACTGGGCCTCCGGGGTGCTGCTTTGAGGTACAGCGTGCCACACCCACATCTTGTGGTTGAGCTAGAGCGCCTCTTGGACATCAGATCCTGGTTTAATGACTCCACGTGATGGAGAATCTACCTCATCCCTGGAGGAGCTGTTCCAACGGCTTATTCTCCCCACTTCAACTCTGGAGCTGAACTCACTGCTCTCCCAACACTGCCAGCTTCTCTTCTGCCGTGGAGGGAGAGCCAGGACTGGGAGTCAGATGGTAAGGAATGGAGAGCCCTCAGTGTTCATTTAAAGACATAACAAATGTCTGGTATCTTTATTCTCAGGGAGCGATTGTGCTAGGAAACCCGTGAGCATGGGGAGAGCCGCACAAATCTGCGTATTTACGAGGTGTCGGTTGCTAAGGCTCTGTATCTGCTGTGCACGGCTCAGCAGCTGGAGAACAGTCTTGGACATGCAAACACGCACCATTGGATGAAAAACACCATATAAAACCGCCCACATTGAAGCGACTTCCAGCATTTCACACGCCCCCTCTTGGCAAACAGCAGTGGGGCACGTCAGCCAGTAACGACTCGGGTAGGCGCAAGAGTTCATAAGTTCTAATCAGCAGCAGGCCGGAGGCAGGCCTGGGGCTCAGAGAAGCAATGGTCTGGGCCCCCAGAGAGGGCCTCCAAATTCTGAGTCCTAGATTTGATCCCGACGCTCAGCCTTTCTAATGACCAAGCAAGGGAGATCGACTTTGAACTTGGCAACGTGCCACTCGGTGATCGGAGCTGCCGTGGCCAGTTGCCACCTGCTGATAATAGTTCTCTTATCACTGGGTGCGGCTGATGTTAGCTAGGGAAGGGGTCGGCTAGAAGACTGTATTAGAGGCTGGAACATACACCAGCCAGCCATAGACACTAGATGGCTCGGGCGATGAGGTTGGATAGCTTCAGGGCCTTTCACTCTACGTCATTGGTTTAACCACACACCAGCTCAGCTGGGCTGTTGGATGGTTGGTCAGTGACCCTCTATGTGAAGAGAGACTGCTGGAGGGATCTCAGGCCAGCTGAGTATGCTAATGGCACCCACCGCGGACGTATGCATGTCCTCCGTGGTGTGTACTACTGGCCCCATGGCCCTTCTGTCCTGATGATGCAGGGGCTGCAGGGCCAAACCTGAGTAGTGCTGTGACCCTCGTGTACCAGGTCACAGTGCCACTCACTCATTTTTAACCCATCATGACAGAAGACGGTAGGGCCAAACCTCAGTGGGCAGTGGGGCGGCCGGAACTGCTCTTCCTTGCCGCTGCCATGGGGCCAGCTCCCTCCAGCGGCCTGTTCTGCCTCACCCGCTTCCAGCAGCCCGCATCCCTCTGCTCGGCCTGCAGGACTTGCTCAGTGGCAGCCTCAAGACCTGCTACAAGCTCGAGGAGCTGCGTCGAGGGCCCAGATGGGCGAGCCATCCAGGGGAGGAGTGGTAGGGAGACCTGGGGCGTGATAGGGGGGTGCCCCTGAGCCACACCGGAATTCTTGAATCCTGATTTGTCTGCTTACCTCTTCGCTATTATTTAGCCAAGCTACCGCTTGTTACCTCTGTCCCCCTAAAAACCAACCCAGGGTCACACTTGTATTAGTTTTATTACAATGTCGCTGTTAGGTCAGATAGAAAAGAGATGGAGCTTATTCTTACATACACACATTCACTGCATTCAGACCCTCATGCACCCACACACTTACACAGGCGGAGAGCTACCGCAGACAGCATGGAGGCCGAGAAGCCGAAGCATGGTGTGTCCGCCTGAGGTCATGAATCCAGGCTGCTGAGCAGGTCAAGAAGCAGCAGCTGCTTCTATGCATGGCTGCTTCCTTTTGCTGGAACTGGGTGGCTCCTGTCACGTACACTGAGTTTTCCTTCTGTGTCCGTCACCGAGAAGCATTCCCAGACCAGTTCCTTTCATGCATACCAGGTTCTTCTTTTCTTTACAGCACTTCATGATTGCCTTCTCAGGGCAGGTTATATTAGACACACCTGGCTCCTGGCTCCTTTCTCCTTGCAGGTCCTCTCCGCGCAGTCCCACATACACTCCCTTGTTCACACTCTCTCTGATTGCGAGATGGGATGTTACACAGCTTGGAAGTTCATACAAGTGGTAACTTGAAAAGGTTACAGAGCTTGCAAAGGTTACAAAATTTAAAAGGCTATGCTCACAATAACTGACATTACAAAGTCTGCAAAAAGATTGTGGAACTTAATGATACAAGTGACAGCTCTTACAATCACATTTGAGGTTTTACATAACACTGCTGTGGCTCACAATGTGTAGAAAATCCAGCCACCCCACAAGGGACTTAAGGGGGTCTCAGGTCAGCTGAGTATGCTAATGGCACCCACCGTGGACTATGCATGTCCTCCATGGTGTGTACTACTGGCAGAACTTCTGACTTAACGCAGAACCTCTGCCTCATAGCACCAGACCCAGTCGCTGGAAATTGTCCACCAGGATTGTGGAAAACAACAGCTGACTGCCTTTGGCCCACAACGGTATGTCTCTGCTGCAGTCGGGAGGTGCGTTTGTGGCGTGTGTAGACACGGCTGGGCTAGCTAGGTCCAAGCTAGCTTGCGTTACAAGAACAGCGAAGCTGCAGCAGCTGTTGGACTAGCCCCGCCCACTTGATCAAAGCTAGCTGGGGTATGTCTACAATCGTGTAGACCAGGAGTCGGCAACCTTTCAGAAGTGATGTGCCGAGTCTTCATTTATTCACTCTGATTTAAGGTTTTGTGTGCTAGTAATACATATTAACATTTTTAGAAGGTCTCTTTCTATAAGATATAACTAAACTATTGTTGTATGTAAAGTAAATAAGGTTTTAAAAATGTTTAAGAAGCTTCATTTAAAATTAAATTAAAATGCAGAGCCCCCTGGACCGGTGGCCAGCACCCAGGCAGTGTGAGTGCCACTGAAAATCAGCTTGCGTGCCGCCTTCGGCACGCGTGCCATAGGTTGCCTATCCCGGTGTAGACATACCCCAAGATGCAGGAGACCTGGCTTCTATTCCCAGCTCTTCCACTGACCTGCTGGGTGACCCGCTCTGTGCCTCAGTTTCCCCTCCCACCTTTTGCCTATTGTCATGTATTTAGATTGTAAGTTCTCTGTGGGCAGGGACTGTCTCTCAGAGTGTAGGTGTATAGCACCTAGCCCAATTAATGGTCTGGATGATGGGATGAATTGCACCTTCAGCAAGTTTGCAGATGACACTAAGCTCGGTGGGGGGGGGAGAGGTAGGTACGCTGGAGGGTAGGGAGAGGGTCCAGAGTGACCTAGACAAATTGGAGGATTGGGCCAAAAGAAAATTGATGAGGTTCAACAAGGACAAGTGCAGAGTCGTGCACTTAGGAAGGAAGAATCTCAAGCACCATTACAGGCTGGGGACCAATTGGCTAAGCAGAAGTTCTGCAGAAAAGGACCTGGGGGTTACAGTGGACAAGAAGCTGGATATGAATCAGCAGTGTGCCCTTGTTGCCAAGAAGGCTAACGGCATATTGGGCTGCATTAGTAGGAGCATTGCCAGCAGATCGAGGGAAGTGATTATTCCCCTCTATTCGGCACTGGTGAGGCTACATCTAGAGTATTACGTCCAGTTTTGGTCCCCTCACTACAGAAAGGATGTGGAGAAATTGGAGACAAACCAGTGGAGGGCAACAAAAATGATTAGATGGCTGGGGCACATGACTTATGAGGAGAGACTGAGGGACCTGGGGTTATTTAGTCTGCAGAAGAGAAGAATGAGGGGGGATTTGATAGCTGCTTTCAACTACCTGAAGGGGGTTCCAAAGAGGATGGATCTAGACTGTTCTCAGTGGTACCTGATGACAGAACAAGGAGCAATGGTCTCAAGTTGCAGTGAGGGAGGTCTAGGTTGGATATCAGGAAACGCTATTTCATGAGGCGGGTGGTGAAGCACTGGAATGGGTTACCTAGGGAGGTGGTGGAATCTCCATCCTTAGAGGTTTTTAAGGCCCGGCTTGACAAAACCCTGGCTGGGATGATTTAGTTGCTGGTGGTCAGGGCCGACTCTAGGCACCAGCAAACCAAGCACGTGCTTGGGGCGGCACAATTTCAGGGGTGGCATTCTGGCCACCTCTTTTTTGTTTTGTTTTTTTTGTTTCAGCAGTTGCGCTCCTGGAGGTTTTGGGTTTTTTTCCACTTGGGGTGGCGAAAAACCTAGAGCCAGCCCTGGCGTTGGTCCTGTTTTGAGCAGGGGTTTGGACTAGTTGACCTCCTGAGGTCCCTTCCAACCCTGATATTCTATGATTCTATGAATAGGTCCCCAATCTCAGCCGCTAAGTGCTACTTTCCTACAAATAATAACGGAGTCACAGAGAAGAGGGAAGCCCAAGAAAATCCATGCAAAATGTCTGGCTGGCTTGCCATGGAAGCAGGGCCGGTGCAACCATTTAGGCGACCTAGGCAGTCGCCTAGGGCACTAGGATTTGGGGGGTGTCATTTTCTTCGGCAGCGACCGTGGCGGCTGGATCTTTGGCCGCCCCGGTCGCTGCTGGAATTTAGGCGGAGGGAGCTGGGGCAGGGGAGCATGGGGAGGGCCGCATGCAGCAAGTAAGGGGGGGCAGCGTGCAGGGGAACTCCCCGCCCCAGCTCGCCCCTGCCCCACCTTCTCCCTGAGCACGCCGTGGCTGCTTCACTTCTCCCACCTCCCAGGCTTGCGGCGCCTAAGCTGATTGGCGCCACAAGCCTGGGAGGCGGGAGAAGTGAAGCGGCGATGGTGTGCTCGGGGAGGAGGCGGAGCAGGGGTGAGCTGGGGTTGGGGGGTGGTGCCTCAGGGCAGAGGGTGGCGGGTGGGGAGCTGGCAAGGGGGGTGCCTCAGGACAGGGGCGCGGGGGGGTGGGAGAGGGTGCAAGGTGGAAGTTTCGCCTAGGGCGCGAAACATCCTTGCACCAGCCCTGCATGGAAGGGGTTTGTAGTTAATTGCTGACTATCGTGCTGGAGACAGCCCAGCTCTTGTACACTTCTCGGACTGATGAGGCGTTTAACTTTCAGCCCGAATGAGGTCACTGAATGTGCACTCGCCTGGACTGGAACTTTGCATTTAATATAGTAACGGCCAAGAAGGACAATTGCAATTTGTCTCCTCACACACATTAAATGACTTCTAGCTCTTTGTCTTTTTCTGGAGATCTGTGGTAGACCAGTGAAAAATAACCCTTAAGCCGCCTGAGCTGCTAAATCTCTCAGTAATCCCTCCCCCCAAAACACACTCTACCCTCCTACGCTGTTCAGCTGAAATGACTCGTCTTGGTGCCATTAATCAACAGCGTTGGCTCCTGGATGCCTCATGGTCCGTGTATACTTGGGGAAACCCTGTCATTTATAAACCACCGGGACCTCACACAGTCTCCCATTCCCCGTGACCCCAGAGAGGAGGTTAATATACATTGTAAGCCGGCTGAGTGGGAAGGTTTGACTATTTATATGGCAGGCCATTAGCAGCCATATTTTAGCTCCCTTCTGTTGGAATGGATGGTGGCCCCTATGGCTCTTGGTCCTATGTATAGGCCTGTGGAGAGGTTGTTGCCTCAGAAACAGAATGAGTTAGTCCTTTTTTTCTGGCCATCCCAGCTTGTGACTTGATTCCAGTGCATAAGTCGGCTTGGCAGAAGTCAATTTTAAAAATATGTGATAATGGATAATGTTGCTGTTTATTTTTAAGATTTTTTTTCTTCTAATTTTTATTTATTTCAACATTTACAATTGCCGGAAATTCGGGGGGGGGGGCATCAGCTTACAAGGGGGGTCAGACAATAATTATTTAATGACAGTAGAGGTAGAGATTCAAAAAGTTAAAGCCTCATAAGCATTAAAACACAAATTGTCAACATCCCATAAAATATACAAAGGAAATGTCCTTAAATCAAAATCTGCTGAGCGTTCAAGCAGCGTTTCTCTTACTTTGCCTAGCTGCCACTTTCTGTGATCATTGATGCAAATTTTTTTGTCAGCTTGTGTGTGAAGTTGAATTTTACCAATAATTGTCTAATCCTTTTAAACCTGTTTGTAAGTGCCTTCATGGGGAGAAAATGCCAGGCATTAAAAGGCTCTTTAATGTAGCATAGAAAGTTATAACAAGAACCAATGGCTGGAATTTAAATTCAGATTAGACATAAGGCAAAACATTTTAACAGTGAGGTAGATTAATCATTGGGACAAACTGAAAAGAGATGTGGTAGAATCTCGAGCTCCTGAAAGCTTCAAATAGAGACTGGACACCTTTCTGGAAGATGAAGTTTAGCCATGCCCAAGTTTTTGGGCTCAAAGCAGACATAATGGAAGAAATGCTCTGGTCTGTGTTATACAGGTCAGACTACATGATTTCGTGGTTCCGTTTGGCCTTAAAAATCTGTAAAAGTATTACATTTTGTTGGAGTTTAAACCTGACGTTGTCACATCCTTCCTGATATTACCTCACTTAGGGCTTGTCTACACTACCTGCCAGATCGGCGGGCAGCGATCGAGCCTGCGGGGGTCGATTTATCGCGTCTAGTATAGACGCGATAAATCGACCGCTGAGCGCTGTCCCGTCGACTCCGGTACTCCACCAGAATGGGGATCACAAGCAGCATTGACAGAAGAGCATTAGCTGTTGACTCACCGCAGTGAAGACACCGCGATAAGTAGATCTAAGTACGTCGACTTCAGCTACGCTATTCACGTAGCTGACGCTGCATATCTTAGATCGACCCCGCGCGGTAGTGTAGACAAGCCCTAGTCTTTAGTACAGAATGTAGCTAGTTGCAATGTTTTAATCAAAACAGTTTATCAACAAAAACTGGCTTCTCTGCCAAAATGTTGTGACCATTTTTCAGTCTGGTTGCAGTGTGCCAGTTTCAGGCCGGTTGCCATTTTAATCCCCGCTTTAAGTGCAAAACACAGCTCAGCTGAACTGTGCCTTGGGAGCGGCACTTCCAGAGTAAAGATGAAATAGGGCTCATTAAAGATAAGCAACTGCCTGACAGAAACTTGAAAAAAGGAACTTGACAGAATCCAGTCAGTTCACTGCAAAAGACACATTTACACTAAGATCGTTTTACACGGCCCTTACACAGTAAAAGGTCATTCTAATGAGCTTAAATGTAATTTATGCAAATTTGCGCCCCCTTCGGGCTCTGACTGTGAATGAGAATCTGGCCCTGTGTCTTTCTTTTACAAGAAAAGAACATTTGATAGAGTGGATTGAGGGTATCTCCGAGCAGAGAGACGATTCAGTTTCGGTACAAGTTTTTTTAAACTCCTGGGATGACAAAAAATGGGAGTGGAGAAAAGTGTTCAAGTGTCAGGCAGGCCAAGGAAAAACAAATGATGAAAGCGATGAGGAGGAGGGCAAGGGTATGGGGAGTGGATTGCAGGCATTTACTGGGCATTGTGAATGGCTCAGTTAATAGATGCTAATCATCTGCAGCCCAAACAGTTTCACCCAGCAATTGATGTCATCTACCCACACCAAGCCCCTTGTAATAATTGTGCCCAGGACTGATTTGTTTGAAGATAACTGAGAGGCAACTGCCATGAAGAAGGACGCAATTGGCTTGGCAACGATACCCAATGGGGAACAATACGTGATTGAAATGTACGGAGCTGCCTTCCTGGTGGCATGTGACGTAGCATCTCTTTGTTTGAATGGGAAGGGTAGAGCAGTGTATGGGTGTTGGGATTCAGAAGGCACATTCCAGATTTTCTTTAGCTCTTTACAGAGCAAGGAAGCAGGGGATGGATGGAACAGTCCACAGATTTCTGCCCTGTCATCTCCAGTGTCAGCCCACATGCCCCGCAGAATACAGGAGCCTGTGAAAAGCTGCCCCTCTCCACCCTCCTCTTTCCCCCACCCTACTTCTCTGCAGGACCCCTTTGTCATGGAGGAGTTGCCAAGGCTGATCTGCAACAGAGACTAGGGACACGCAGAACCTGGTGTTGGATCACTGTCCACGCTGGCTAATAGCCATTGATGGACCTAGCCTCCATGAACTTACCTAGTTCTTACTGGAGCCCTATTAGAGTTCCACAGGTTGACTGTGAAGAAATACTTTGTTTTAAATCTACTGCCTATTAATTTAATTGGGTGATAACCAAGTTCTTTTGTCATGGGAAGGAGTAAATAACATTTCCTTATTCAGGTTTTCCATACCATTCATGATTTTATGGATCTTTATCATATTTTTCCTCAGTCATCTCTTTTCCAAGCTGAAAAGTCCCAGTCTTTTTAATCTCTCCTCATATGGAAGCTGTTCCATACCCCTAATGATTTCTGTTGCCCTGCTCTGCAGCTTTTCCAAACCCAATATATATTTTTTGAGATACGGTGACCAAATCTGCACACAGTATTCAATATAGGGGAGTACCATGGATTTATATAGAAGCAATATGATATTTTCTGTCTTACTATCTATCCCTTTCTTAAAGATTTCCAATAATCTGTTATCTTTTTTGATTGCCACTGCACATTGAGCAAATGTTTTCAGAGAATTGTCCACAATGACTCCAAGACCTCTTTCTTGACAGGTAACAACTAATTTAGACCCAATCATTTTGTATGTGTAGTTGGGATTATGTTTTCTAAAGTGCATTACTTTGCATTTATCACAATTGAATTTCATCTGCCATTTTGGTGCCCAGTCACCCAGTTTTGTGAGATCCCTTTGTAACTCTTCGCAGTCAGCTTTGGACTTAACTATCTTGAGTAATTTTGTATCATCTGCAAATTTTGCCACCTCACTGTTTACCCCTTTTAAAAGATCATTTATGAATATGTTGAACAGCACTGGGCTGTTTAGTAAAAGAACTAAAAAAGAGCCACTGTCTGTGGCTTAACAACCATGTAAAAGAAGCAGTGAGAGATAAAAAGACTTCCTTTAAAAAGTGGAAGTCAAATCCTAGTGAGGCAAATAGAAAGGAACACAAACACTGCCAACTTAAGTGCAAGAGTGTAATAAGAAAAGCCAAAGAGGAGTTTGAAGAACGACTAGCCAAAAACTCTAAAAGTAATAACAAAATGTTTTTTAAGTACATCAGAAGCAGGAAGCCTGCTAAACAACCAGTGGGGCCCCTTGACGATCAAAATACAAAAGGAGCGCTTAAAGACGATAAAGTCATTGCGGAGAAACTAAATGGATTCTTTGCTTCAGTCTTCACGGCTGAGGATGTTAGGGAGATTCCCAAACCTGAGCTGGCTTTTGTAGGTGACAAATCTGAGGAACTGTCACAGATTGAAGTGTCACTAGAGGAGGTTTTGGAATTAATTGATAAACTCAACATTAACAAGTCACCGGGACCAGATGGCATTCACCCAAGAGTTCTGAAAGAACTCAAATGTGAAGTTGCGGAACTATTAACTAAGGTTTATAACCTGTCCTTTAAATCGGCTTCGGTACCCAATGAATGGAAGTTAGCTAACGTAACACCAATATTTAAAAAGGGCTCTAGGGGTGATCCCGGCAATTACAGACCGGTACGTCTAACGTCGGTACCAGGCAAATTAGTTGAAACAATAGTTAAGAATAAAATTGTCAGACACATAGAAAAACATAAACTCTTGAGCAATAGTCAACATGGTTTCTGTAAAGGGAAATCGTGTCTTACTAATCTATTAGAGTTCTTTGAAGGGGTCAACAAACATGTGGACAAGGGGGATCCGGTGGACATAGTGTACTTAGATTTCCAGAAAGCCTTTGACAAGGTCCCTCACCAAAGGCTCTTATGTAAATTAAGCTGTCATGGGATAAAAGGGAAGGTCCTTTCATGGATCGAGAACTGGTTAAAGGACAGGGAACAAAGGGTAGGAATTAATGGTAAATTCTCAGAATGGAGAGGGGTAACTAGTGGTGTTCCCCAAGGGTCAGTCCTAGGACCAATCCTATTCAATTTATTCATAAATGATCTGGAGAAAGGGGTAAACAGTGAGGTGGCAAAGTTTGCAGATGATACTAAACTGCTCAAGATAGTTAAGACCAAAGCAGATTGTGAAGAACTTCAAAAAGATCTCACAAAACTAAGTGATTGGGCAACAAAATGGCAAATGAAATTTAATGTGGATAAATGTAAAGTAATGCACATTGGAAAAAATAACCCCAACTATACATACAACATGATGGGGGCTAATTTAGCTACAACGAGTCAGGAAAAAGATCTTGGAGTCATCGTGGATAGTTCGCTGAAGATGTCCACGCAGTGTGCAGAGGCGGTCAAAAAAGCAAACGGGATGTTAGGAATAATTAAAAAGGGGATAGAAAATAAGACTGAGAATATATTATTGCCCTTATATAAATCCATGGTACGCCCACATCTCGAATACTGTGTACAGATGTGGTCTCCTCACCTCAAAAAAGATATTCTAGCACTAGAAAAGGTTCAGAAAAGGGCAACTAAAATGATTAGGGGTTTAGAGAGGGTCCCATACGAGGAAAGATTAAAGAGGCTAGGACTCTTCAGCTTGGAAAAGAGAAGACTAAGGGGGGATATGATAGAGGTATATAAAATCATGAGTGATGTTGAGAAAGTGGATAAGGAAAAGTTATTTACTTCTTCCCATAATACAAGAACTAGGGGTCACCAAATGAAATTGATAGGCAGCAGGTTTAAAACAAATAAAAGGAAGTTCTTCTTCACGCAGCGCACAGTCAACTTGTGGAACTCCTTACCTGAGGAGGTTGTGAAGGCTAGGACTATAACAATGTTTAAAGGGGGACTGGATAAATTCATGGTGGCTAAGCCCATAAATGGCTATTAGCTAGGATGGGTAAGAATGGTGTCCCTAGCCTCTGTTCGTCAGAGGATGGAGATGGATGGCAGGAGAGAGATCACTTGATCATTGCCTGTTAGGTTCACTCCCTCTGGGGCACCTGGCATTGGCCACTGTCGGTAGACAGATACTGGGCTAGATGGACCTTTGGTCTGACCCGGTACGCCCATTCTTATGTTCTTATGTTCTTACGGGCCCAGGACCGACCCCTGGGGGACACCACTATTTACCTCTCTCTCCATTCTGAAAAGTGACTGTGGAAGTAGGGAAAGAATTAACAAGGATTTGAAGGGGATCTTAATGCATGTCGGTCAGTTAGCAAGAGTCAAGCTAGTAGTTAGCAAGAGTTAGGCCAGCTGTAACCCTAATGACGTGAGACTTGTAGAAGCGAGGATGGTGTGAGGCGAGAGGGAAAGAACTGTGTAAGAAGTTATTACGACCTTGCAACTGATAACCAAATATGTAGACTGGCGTCTCCTAGAAGTGAGAAAAATAAGATAGCAGGATGGCTTAGGTATAAACAAAATGCAGTTGTTGCTTATTATTGTCTGTATTATTGCTAGTTATTGTCTGTAATAAAGGTATAAATGCTTGCTGTAATTGTTTACCAGTTGAGAGACCTGTCCGGGACTGGGGTGACCCTGTGTCCTAGGGCACTCCCTCCCTCTATTGTAATTACTAGAGAAATAATAAAGTATTTGATTTTGCTGCACCCAAAGAAAAAGCGAGAACTGAGTTTTTCTCCGACAGACTGTTTATTCCCAAGCTTTTTTCCTATCCTTTACCTGGAATGCCTGGCAATGCTTTCGGGATAATCTAAGGATCTTTAATTTAATTTAATTTAATTTAATGTCACGTCTTTTGTTATCTTAATTACCCTGCCTCTGTTTATAAAGTATCAGGGGGTAGGCGTGTTAGTCTGTATCCACAAAAACAACAAGGAATCTGGTGGCACCTTAAAGACTAACAGATTTATCTGGGCATAAGCTCTCGTGGGTAAAAAACCCACTTCTTCAGATGGATGGAATGAAAATTACAGCTGCAGGCATTATTATACTGACATATGAAGAGAAGGGAGTTCGCAAGTGGAGAACCAGTGTTGGCCAATTCAGTCAGGGTAGATGTGGTCCACTCCCAATAATTGATGAGGAGGTGTCAATTCCAGGAGAGGGAAAATTGCTTTTGTAGTGAGCCAGCCACTCCCAGTCCCTATTCAAGCCCAAATTAATGGTGTTAAATTAAAAGCCAGTAGGAGAACACTTCAATCTTCCTGGACATTCCACAACAGATTTAAAAGTAGCCATACTTGAACAAAAACACTTCAGAAACAGACTTCAAAGAGAAACTGCAGAAATAAAATTTATTTGCAAATGCACCATTTAAAAGCCATTTCCATTGGAATGACAACCCTTCAGCTTCAACATCCCTGGCACATGGGTCAGAATTAGAGGTCCCTTCCGACTGCTGACCTGTCCTTGGGCACATTCTGCAGCACTGGAACAGCTTAAGGGTATGAATCTGTGACCCGAAAACAGAGGGCACAGAGTTTGACAGGGATTCCCTGGGTCAAGTGTACAGTAGAACCTCAGGGTAATGAACATGAGTTATGAACTGACTGGTCAATCACACACCTCATTTGGACTTGAAGTATACAATCAGGCAGCAGCAGAGACCAAAAAAAAAAAAAAGAAGAAGCAAATACAATACCGTACTGTGTTAAACGTCAACTACTAAAAAAAAAAAAAAAAGGGAAAGCAGCATTTTTCTTCTGCATAGTAAAGTTTCAAAACTGTATTACGTCAATGTTCAGTCACAAACTTTTGAAAGAACAACCATAACCTTTTGTTCAGAGTTACGAACAACCTCCATTCCCGAGGTGTTCGTAACGCTGAGATTCTACTGTATGTGCAATAATTCACCAAAGGATGGCATGTAAGATCTCTACTGATTAGTCATAATCATTGCAAAAGGTATGTACAGATAACATTTAAGAAGTTATGTATCTATAGTGGAATTATACACTTAAAGCCTTAAAGTTAAAGTCAGAGTCACCAGGAGGTGACATACCTCAGACAGGTTGTGAGAGCCGGGTCATGGGCAGCCAGCTCTAGTGGTCAGAGCAAGACACCACAGTCACACGGCAGGAGTTTAGTAGTCATCTGGGTCAGGATATTGGGAAGTCAGAGTCAGGAGACAAACTGGAGGTCAGAAGCAGACAGCCCAGAACAGGGTGGAGCCCAGTTGTTCAGACAGCTTCTGGTTCCAGCTGATGGCTTAGGTAGGGCCAGCTGGCCAGTCAGCTTTGAATGTCTGGAGACCTTTCACCTACTACCAATAGCAGAAAAGGGTGGAAAGTGGGGATTTTTGCCCACAAATCTAACAAGTACACCACAAATGCGTACATATATGTCACTCATACGCACATAAATGTTAGCCTATGAGGGATGTGTATCCTAACCTTTCCGTGGGGGAAAGACAAATTTGGGCATAGGATTTCCGAATATGCCCTATAAATAGGTGTGACAATCCACCATTCGGGAGGCGATACATCCATCTATTTTCTTATCGTCTCAACCTATATCTACACATCGATGCCCTCCCTCTCCTACGAAGGCTGTTAACTATTGACAGATTGTAATGTTATTTCTTTTCAAAGCTGTAAGTATAAAGAAATCTAATTTCTGCTTTACCTTTAAAGCATCTAGTTTATAGAGGGTTAAACTTATAACCATTTTATCACTTCCTTTATCAAAGGTGTTAACAACACCCAAGTTCAGAGTGAATTTAGAACTGTGTATTATCATAAATATATCTCTTAAAGAACTGTGATATTTGTAACTTTGTAATCTCAAACTGCTTTTAACATTTTTACATTTACTTATTGTTTCATTGATTTTAAATAAAAGGTCTTGATGACTATTCCTGTCTCAGTGTAAGTTCCTGTCATATACCCCGAAACTCCTTGTATAAATTCTGTGAAGCCTGATTCAAGACGAACCTTATCTTCTGAGCACACATATTGGCAACCATATCCATATTATTAATATCTATTAATATTTATTAATATTACTAATTAATTAGAAATTTAATTACCAAATAAAACTAAATTAAGTGGATAAACTCCACTGACCCTATTAACCCACCCCAAATCAGGCTACAGGTATCACAACTTGCCCCTTTGTTTTCTGGCTCTGACACCTTTAAATGGCTAAGGAGCCCACCTGGCTGCCATTTTGTCAGACAGAGCAGATGCAACCTATGCCAGAGGAGATACACACTCTGCTCTCCTAGGAGAACTTTACTTTTGTTCTTTGTTGCTCCCTTTAATCCCTAGTGGAAGTTATCAGACACAGAAGGCCTGGTTCTCTGTTGTGACACAGTTCCTTTGCACTGCTCCACTGGCACAAAGAGACCATAAGGGGGTAACCATCTAGTTGGTAATTTCTTTGGCATGGGGGAATCCTGGGGGCAGGGCCGGCGTTACCAGGGGACTGAAGGGGGACATTTGCCCTCCCAAACAATCTTCAAGGGCCCCCAAATGAGAATGAGGCTCAGGGTGCAGGCAAGAGAGAATCAGACCCAAAGCTTTAAAAAAGTGAAACATACTGTGCACTTTGTATCCTAGTAAAATGAGAACCCGGCTACACAGACTCAAAGGCAGAGTTAGAAACCAAGAGAAGGTTTATGTTAAAGATGGTTGGAAATTTTTTGTCAATTTTTTTTTGGGGGGATGAAAAATGCCATTTTCGGGTCAAAGTATCAAACTGTTTCCCTTAATGTGTCTAAAGGCAGCAGACTGATACTGCCCTTAATTATTTTTAAGTATTATGTCATATTATGGCATGGCCTAGCAGTCACGAATATTATGCATGACTATTGCGGACATGAAATAATGAAAATATTTAAAATGGAAAAAAAAATAGTCTTTGAAACAAAAATGTCAGAATTTCAAAATGAAAGTCTTCCAAAAATACATGTTTTCAGATGTTCTGAAATTTCAAAAATCTTTGTTTTCGTTGCAATTTGGACTAAAACCAAATTTTAAAATATCAAAATTTCCCCATCAATGGGAAATGTCAAATTTCAGCCGCCTTTGTTTAAAATGGGGTAACATCATTTTGGCAAATGCAATAAAGAGCAGAGAAAACACAAGCGTTTATTACCTGGCTCCAGTATCCGGGGTCAAGAAGACGTAAGTAGAAGCCTATATGTCACAACAAGCATCTGACACACACAGCACTGAGGAAATCAAAGAACTGTCTCAGGAACATAAAATATGCATTTGCATTTTAATCTTGCCACAGCTACCAGCCATCATGGCTAGGGCACGGGTGCTTCGGCTTAGTGGGTGGAGCTGGGGTAAGAGGCCTGGGACCAGAGCTAAGGGGCAGAGGTGGAGTCAGAGGTCAGGAGTCAAAGCAGTGCAAAGGAGCAGGCTCTGCCAAAGCAGCCGGCTGAGGATCCATCTACTTGTACAGAAAATTTTCTTCTCTCCCCTCCAGGCTTAAATAGAGCATCTGGATCAATCAGGGAACTAGGAAGCACTGCCAAACAGACCCTTTGTGGGCGGCACATCCTGTCAGCCCACGGAACTCTGCTTCCCCAAAGCTGTTGGGTGTTGGTGTGGATGTGGCAGACACCCAGGGACCAGAAGACACAACTTCTCGTCTCATGGATGCGGGGCCGGTGCAAGGATGTTTCACGCCCTAGGCGAAACTTCCACCTTGCGCCCTCCCCCGTCCCCGAGCCCCCGCCCTGAGGTGCCCCCCGCGGCAGCTCCCCCCCTTTACCCTGAGGCCCCCCCCCCGCGGCAGCTCCCCACCCTCTGCCCTGAGGCACCCCCGCCGCCCCAGCTCACCCCTGCTCTGCCTCCATCCCGAGCACACCGTCGCTGCTTCATTTCTCCCGCCTCCCAGGCTTGCGGTGCCTGATTGGCACCGCAAGCCTGGGAGGCGGGAGAAGTGAAGCAGCTCACCCCTGCTCCGCCTCCTCCCCGAGCACGCCGTCACTGCTTCACTTCTCCCGCCTCCCAGGCTTGCGGTGCCAATCAGCTTAGGCGCTGCAAGCCTGGGAGACAGGAGAAGTGAAGCAGCCATGGCGGGGCAGGGGTGAGCTGGGGTGGGGAGCTCCCCTCCGTGCCGCCTCCCCTCCCTTACTTGCTGCAGGCAGCCCTCCCCGCATTCCCCTGCCCCAGCTCCCTCTGCCTAAATGCCAGCGGTGACCGGGGCGGCCGAAGATCCGGCCGCCCCTCAAATCCTTGTGTCCTAGGCAACCGCCTAGGTCGCCTAAATGGTTGCACCGGCCCTGCATGGATGCTCTTTCTTGGAACTGCTCTGGCTAGCCCTCCATGCTTCACTTCAGCAGGGAGTTGCATGCAAAAGGGTTGTTAGAGGATCAGGCTCCAACATGGCTCCAAAACCAAGGACAGCAGCCCTGAAAGAAGTGGGGAGCCAGTGAAGTCTGAGGATGGAGAGAGGCAATGTAGTGGGGGGAAGTTTCTCAGCATGGTGGGGAGTAGCATTCTGCAGATGTTGGTGTCTGGAGAGCTGAGATTTGAGAAGGCCAGCTGGAAAGTAGGTGCAACTAATCCAGGGGAGAGAGTTTCAGCAGAGGAAGAGTGGAGGTGTAGTGGGTTACACAATGTCTGGAGGTGGATTATGGGGAGATTATTTTTATAGGCAGAAAGAGCAGCTAGGCACCCACTGAAAGGTCACCTAGCAGGGATTTGAGACACGAGAGCGTGTTCAGGATCAGGGATGATTCCAAGATCATGATTGTTAGGAGCAAAGGCATATTTTAGGCCTGATAAGAAGCCTTTTTAAGAGTCTGGTTTGGTAATGTTTAACAGTTTAAGTTTAATTAGAACTCTGCATGTGTAACTGCAGAGTGATCACGTTTATGGGAAAAAGAAAAGATAAAGTAGCCATGAAACTGGAAGAAACTTGTTTGAGCTAACCCAAACCTGTACTGACAGGGCAGGGTACTGTAATAAGAAACTAAGGCATATGTATGAATAAAGTCCACAAAAGTTAAAAATGGTCAAACAAAGCCAAACAGAATCTGGATTGTCCAGAGCGGGAAGCAGTTGTGAGGAGATCATCCTGAGCTTCCCACTTGTGAGTGCACTGATTATTTGCTAGTAGTTTGCCTTAATAAAGAGTTGTTGGACCCACCTGCTGAGTAGTGAATCTCTGATCAACAATGACTTGCTGTGGAAACCAAAGGAAGGTCTGTGTAGAAGACGGAGGTGGCATCTAGATCAGGGAGGCTGATCCTGACCAGCAGAAGGACTTTTGCCTTTGAGACATTGACCAGGAGAGAACTGAGATAATGCTTCAAGTTGACTTGACCCTATCTGGCACAGAAGTGGAGAGAGGAGTGCTGCTATGGGGATGGGCCAGGGGGATGAAAGCCAGGGGATGTGGGGAAGTGATTTTCCATCTCTTTGCACTTCATGCAGCTATTTACACCAGGGCACAGTTGGCGTGAAACGTTATCAGCTCAGAACAGCGGCTGGATATCGTCAGCTCATTCCACTCCTCACTGTCGCTAATCCCCAGAACACACCTGGAGATTGCAAGGAGTGGGCAGAGACAGCAACAGGGGTGAAATTGTGATGTGTTATGGTGAAATTTGTGTTATGGTGAAATTGTGATGTGTTATGGAGTCACACTGGGTACAAAGTCAGGGAAATGGACAGATCTTGCAAGATGCCTAATTTCCAAGAACTACCCAGCTTTATAGGGCCAGAACCTCAGTGGGTATACATTGGCATGGCTCTATTAAACTCAGTGGAGTCATGTAGATTTACAGCAGCAGAAGATCTTGCTTGTAGCCAACTAGAACCAGGAGTGGACATCTGCCTGGGACTGATTCTCATTTCATTGGCTGGGGTTTCACACTGAAGTCACTCCACCAGCTGACCTGCTCTTGATTTATTCCACTGGAAGTGAGGCAAGAAGCAGAAACAAGCTTCCTGGGGTTCTTCATCAAACACCTCCTTTCCCTCTTCCCTTTGAGATATGAAGTCCACCCCCCTAAGATGTGTGTCCTGCACCTGTGGACCCCTGGAAGTACATCCACACTGCAGCTAGAGTTGTAATTCCCAACTTGGGGGGACATATTCACGCTAGCTTTGGTTGACCAGCAGCGTATGGACCAGCCACCCAACTACATGTTGATGGTCTCGGATGGGATTGTAGTCATGTGGCTGGCCTGTGCTCCAACCCCCATACTACGTCCACACTGCTATTTTTAACACACTAGCTGGCGTACATCTGTGTGCCTGAGCTGGAAATTACACCTCCAGCTCCAGTGCAGATGTAGTCTTACCCACACAGCATCACCATCAGAGGTGTGTAACATGAAGGGTCCCTGGAATAGAAGCAAAGACCCGTTTCTTCGCTGGCCTAACTCCACCCCATAACCCACATATGAATTTGGCCCAGGGAATCCGCTTTACCAAGATTCTTTATGCAAATCAAGCAGCGGCATGTTTCGACTCCAGCAACAACATGGACATTTGTCTCTCTTTCCAGAGTGAAATCACAGACTCAACATATTCCCGTCACAATAAACATTTCACACTCTCCAGTCACTGCTCCCCGGCTCCCTGGAAGTATGTCTGAGCCTGCGGGCGCTCGTGCCAGGCTCCCCTTCGGTTACCAATATCCTGAACTGGCAACAGATTAAAAGGCTGTGTTTGATCTCGGCAAGGAGTCTCTTCCTGGAAAGGCCCATGGCACCAATGCTGACATGTATGGCAGGACAATACAAAGGGAACCCACAGAAAAGGGGCCTGGATTTTACTCACCACATGGGACAAGATGGGGTATGGAGGCTCTTCCGATGGGTCACTGGTATTAAGGGCTGAAGTTTCAACCATTGGTGTCATCTGTCCATTAAGAGCCAGATCCAAAGGTCTTTGAACGGGCAGCTGTCCAGTGATATCAAAGGGCTGTCGGAGAAAAACTCAGTTCTCACTTTTTGTTTGGGTGCAGCAAAGTCAGATACTTTATTCTGTTTAGCAGCTACAGCAGGGAGAGAGTGCATTAGGACATAGGGTCTCCCCTTCCTAACAGGTCTCTCAACAGGTAAACAATTACAGCAGCATTTATACTTCTGTTACAGAAAATAATAAGCAACAGCTGCATTTTGTTTATACATAGGTCATCCTGATAGCTTGTTTTTCTCACTTAAGAGACTCCAGTCTACGTTTCGTATTATCTACTGTAGATGGGCCGACTCACCCTGTGGCGCCTCCTGCTGGTGACTCCGGGAATTCGCTCGTTTTCCAGCGCTGGAGCGCCCTCTGCAGGCCGGTGATCCGCCTGTCTTCAGGCCCCCCATGTCCCTCCTTGGACCCGGTGCCCTCTTACATAGGGTGCTGCCCCCTAGCAGTAACCCCTTTCTCTCTGGGTTTCCCCTCCCCAGGGAACCCGCGCCCTCTATCCCCACCTTGCCTCAGTGTATGGCTACTGCAAGTCATTGTCTAGCCCCACGCCCTGGGGCAGGCTGCAGTATCAGCCAACTCATCACTGGCAAGGAGGGTTTGGACCTGCTGCTTTGGCCTACCCAGTGATGAGCTGCCAAAATATTAACAACCGGTTCCCTCCTCCTCACCCCACGAGGGTGACCCCCCCCACCCCCCGGGGACTCCTGCCCTGCCCCCCAGGACCCCTGCCCTATCCACCCCCTTCCCTGTCCCTTAACTGCCCCCTACCACCCCTCCAACCCCTCCTCTTATTCCTCATAGCCCCCCAGGACCCCCGCCCCATCCTACCACCCCTTCTCTCTTTCCCGACTGCCCCTGGAACCCCTGCCCCTGACTGCCTCCCACCACCCCATCCAACCCCTGGTCCTTCCTGACTGCCCCCCCAGGACCCTTGACCCCATTCAATTCCCCTGTTCCCTGCCCTCTGACCACCCCCAGTCCCGACCCTAATCCACCCCCGCCCTCTATCCAACACCCTCTCCCTGCTCCCTGTCCCCCTTACCCTGCTGCTTGGAGATGGGAGCCGTGCCACCCAGAGTCGGGGCTGGGAGCCACAGGCGCTGGGCTGCAGTCGGGGTCCAGGTTGGCGTCTGGGTCCGGCCCAGAGCCTCACCGCCCAGCCGGAGTCGGGGTCCAGCGTGGAGCCGCGCCGGCCGCCAGACAGAGTCAGAGCCGGGGGCCGGCGCGGAGCCGCGCTGCCCAGAGTCGGGGCCGGGGTCCGAGCCGCGCCGCCCGGCCGGCCAGAGTCGGGTCCGGGTCGGCGTCGGGGTCCGGCCCGGAGCCAAGCCGGCCGCCCGGCCGGGGTCCGAGCCACGCTGCCCACCCGCCCGGCCGGGGTCAGAGCCGCGCCGCCCGCCCGGGGTCGGGGCCCGGGTCGGCGTTGGGGTCCGGGCCGGAGCCGCCCGCCCGGAGCCGCGCCACCCGCCCGGCCGGGGTCAGAGCCGGGGGCCGGCCCGGAGCAGCGCCGCCCAGAGTCGGGGCCGGAGGCTGGCCCGGAGCCGCGCTGCCCGCCCGGCTAGAGTCGGCCGGGTCGGGGTCAGGGTCAGAGCCGGGGGCCGGCCCGGAGCTGCGCCGCCTGGCCGGGGATGCACGGTGCCTCCCCCCACCCCACCCAGTTTACCTGCAGGAAGCTGCTGCTGCTTCCTTCTCAGCCCTCCCAGGCTTCCCGCACTAACAGCTGATTGGCGGGAAGCCTGGAGGGGGAGCCTTCAGAGGAGGAGACAAAGCTGGAGCCAGGTGAGCTGGGACTGGGGGCAGGGCAGGGCAGGGAGCTGCTGGTGTTAAATTTAAAAGCCCTTTACAACCGGTTCTAAAAGGGTTTCTCAATTTAACAACCAGTTCGCGCGAACCGGTGCAAACCGGCTGCAGCTCACCACTGGGCCTACCCCTGGGCTGGCCTCTGCAACCCCCAGTACCTGTTAGCCCACTGCTAGGCCGCAGCCTGGGGCTTTCCAGGCTGGAGCTCCCCAGCTCCTCTGCCTTTCCCCAGCCCTGCTCCACTCAGGTACCCTGTGTCTAGCTCCCTGCAGCCAGGCCCTTCTCTCTCTGCCTTCAGAGAGAGACTGTCTGCTTGGGCTTCTGGCTCACTGCCTCTTATAGGGGCCAGCTGGGCCTGATTGGGGTGTGGCCCCAGCTGCAGCCACTTCCCAATCAGCCCAGCATAAAAGCTGCTTTCTCAAGCCTCGGCCCCTTCCCAGGGCTGTTTTTAACCCCTTCAGGGCCGGAGCAGGGGTCCACCCTGCTAAACTACACAAGGTCGAAAAACAACTTCTCACACAGTTCTTTTCCACTCGCCTCACACAAGCCTCGCATCTACAAATCTCGCGTTATTAGGGTTACAGGGAGCCTAACTCTTGCTAACAAAGACTGTCATGCATTAAGATCCCCTACAAATCCCTCCTGGTGTGTCGGTACTTCCACAGGGCTTTGGATCAGGCCCTGTGTAAGTTTTCAATCTCCAGGGCCGCCCAGAGGGGAGGGGCAAGTGGGGCAATTTTCCCCAGGCCCTGGGCCCCACAGGGGCCCCCACGAGTTTTTCGGGGCCCCTGGAGTGGGGTCCTTCACTCGCTCCGGGGACCCCAGAAAACTCTCGTGGGGCCCGAGCCCCAGGAGTTTCTTTTGCTGCCGAATTACCGCCGAAGCGGGACCCGTCGCCAAATTACCGCCGAAGCGGTAATTCGGCGGCGGGGGTCTTCGGGGCACTTTGGCGATGGGTCCCGGAGTGGAATGATGCCCCCACCGCCAAATTACCACTGAAGTGGGGGTCCCCCACCACCGAAGACCCCAGGCCCCAATCTCTGAGGACCAGTCTACATTATAACATGGTTGTGGCCCAAGCTGCCTGTGTGGACAGAACCGCCCCCCCCCTCCCATCTCTACCCCCATGTTATAACTGTTTTAGAAAACTTTTTATAAGGCTGAGGTGAAATCTTGACTCCAGGCAAAATGTTCCTTGACTTCAGTGGGGCCAGGATTTCACCCTAGGAATTTGCCTGGGTGCATGGGGGACGGGTAGAGCCCAGTTTGACAGCCTGCAGCTTCTTCCCTCAAGTCCACTCAGCAGATTCCAGCCTAGAGACATATTACTTTGGCTGCCAGGGAGAGACATCATCATCTTCCTTGACCTGGGGACACTCAGAGCCGTGCAGGATTGGGCCCCTGCAAGTCCCAGTGGGGCCTGTTGGGGTTCATTGCCTCACAGGATCTGGGCCAAGGGGAGCTGCGGATGCTCAGTACCTTGTGAACAACCCTAGGAAAAGTCAGCTCCACTGAAACCCCCTCCGTCAGTCAATGGCCCAGCAACCGAGTGTTGAGATGGACTCATGACACTGTGGCTCACCAGTCTACCCAGAGCACCTTGTCTATCTTCTCCACGCCCAACTCTTAAATCCAGGGAATAGCCCAGCCCTTCCCTTTTGAATTCTGGCCTTTTCCAAAGAACACCTCGTTCTTGGCGCATTTTGTCTCCACAGAGGCTGAATTGTTGACATAAAGATACAGATCTTGGAGGCATCAACCGCCACCCAGGCTTTGGCTACACTTGCACTTCAAAGCACTGCCGCGGCAGCGCTTTGAAGCGCTAAGTGTAGTCAAAGCGCCAGCGCTGGGAGAGAGCTCTCCCAGCGCTGTCCGTACTCCACCTCCCTGTGGGGAATAACGTACAGCGCTGGGAGCCGCGCTCCCAGCGCTGGGGCTTTGACCACACTGGCGCTTTGCAGTGCCGCAATTTGCAGCGCTGGAGCGGGTGTGTTTTCACACCCTGCTGCAGCGCTGCAAATTTGCAAGTGTAGCCAAGGCCCCAGAACGTCAAAACCCGAGCTCTGCCCTACCCGTTCAAAGAGAAAGGTGCCACATCACATCCAGCCAGGAAGGGCATACAAAGGGCAGAAACAGAAACATAAGCTATAAAGGGCTCGTAATCTGCTGTTGTCTACAAACCAAATACGCCACTGGGCAGGCTTGAAGTGGTAGGTGTCAAAGTTAGACTCAGGACTCACAGTTTGTCAGACCACTCTGTTTTATTAGCACAGCGCTCTGCTAATAACACCCAGATAATGTGAGTGCCCATGCAAGAGCCAAACAGTCTTATTTATACAGATAAAAGAGCGGGAATTAAACAAAGGGACAAAGAGAGCAAAACAGTAAAATTCACCTGGGGCACAGCATGCATATCCTACTTCCTTACTAACTCTTATCCATTTAAGACTAATGCTTCACCAATTGCCCTTAAATGGTGCAATTGTTCTATGTTAATGTCTGTATTCCTGACACGTGGATTGCAGCATTCCAGCAATTTTGCTTAAAGGTACAGACAGCATTTCTTTAATCCTTTCTATTTTTACAATATAATTCATTCTACTTTCACATAGGGCAAAGCTGTTAAATTATATGTGATTCCCTACTTCATTTCCAGCATCTCCTTTATTCCCTGCTTCTCACTCCTCTGTTTGCAGCCAGCTGGAGTGGAAGCTGTCCTCAGCTGTCACAGTTATGAAAGAGAGGAGGTGGGTGAGTGGAGATATTTTACTGACCCACCTTGCCTCTCCAATATCCTGGGACTGACACGGCTACAACTACCCTGCCTATGGTTCTGAAAGTCTGTGGAGGTTACGTCTTGGGGCGCCCCACTCGCCGCCGGACTAGCGCCTCCTTCTGGTACCCTGGGGATTAGCTTGAGCCCAACGCCCCCACCCCAGCCGCGGTTTTCACACCATCACGTCGTCCACCAGCAGCTTCTCTCAGCCTTAGGAACCACAGCGTCCTCTTCGTGGCTCGGCGCTCCGGCCGCGTCACTGTCTGCGTTCCCCCCTTCCAGGGGAGGTTTAGCTCCTCAGTAGTCCTAGGCAGTCTTCCCGCTCACGGTCTCTGGGCCACATACCCCGTGGCTGGTAGATGAACCCGGGCCCATCCTAAGCTGAGGCCTCACTGCTCGATCCCTGGGCTGATTCCTACCACTGGTTCCCCTTTTTTTTTCCTAGGCCTACCAGTTCCCAAAGCCTCCTCCCTCTTCCCAGGGAGTAACTGCCATCTGCAATCTCCACTCCCACTCACCTGGCGGCAGTCTGGGACTTCGGCGGCACTTCGGTGGCGGTGGCGGGGGGTCCTTCAGTGCCGCGGAAGACCCGGAGCGAGTGACGGCCCCCCCGCCGCCAAAGTGCCGCCGAAGACCCAGACCACCACCAGGTATTCGAATCAGTTCCTAAAGCCGGCCCTGGTCTGCCTTTTCCAAGTCGCCTCTTCTCCTTTCAGCTCCTGGGCTTTATGGGCCTCGCCTATTCCTGCCCAGCTGAGCCTCCTTAATCAGCTGCCTCGTGGGTTAATGGGCCCAACTGGCCTGCGTTAAAACACGCAGGGTGAGTGTGGGGTAGTCACCCCATCACAGGCTGCCATTAAATATATGACTTTCATGGTGTCCACAGTTACTGCTCCGGCTTCGGGGGTTCAAATCCCAGTTGCACAGAAGGCACAGGTGGGGGTTATCGAAAGCCAGAGGAGGCTAAGGCTCCCCGAACCCAGGCCGTGGCCTGGCCCACGCTCTGCCCTAAGGCCCCACCCTCACTCTCCCTCGAAGCCAGCAGGGACTCAGCTCTAGCCGGCGGCCAGGGACCGGGGTGGCTCAGGCTGATGCTCGGGCTGGGGCTGGCTGAGCTGGTGTAGCTGAGGCAGGCTGGCTGGGGCTCCTGTGGCCATGGGGGGCGAGGGGGGGTGGACTCAGGATTCAGCAGGCAGGGGGCAGGGCCTTGGGTGAAAGGGGTGGGGTCATGGGACTAGCCTCCCCAAAGGGGGGTTCACCTGCCACCCTGACAGAAGGAATGCTTCCATTTTGCGATACCCAAAGAGCACCCAGAGGCTTTGGGGCAAGAGGAGAGGATGGTGAGGGAGAAGGTGGTTTTTCATTCTCCCACGTTTAGGCGCCCTGTATTCTGGGGCCAGTGCAAGTTTAGAGCAGCCTGAAGGCCTCTATAGTTTGCACCCAGCTGCCTATGAAATCGAGGTTGTTCCAGCAACCAGGAATAGGCAAAGCAAAGCAGAGTTCTGGGGATGCCTCCTTTTTCCTTAGCCACACCCCCTATGCACCCCCCTAAACTGAGGGCTGCTGGAGGAGGTGAAATTGTGCTACACCCGTTCTACGCCCCCTGGGGAGTCGCCCAACACCAAGGACATTCATGACTCCTTGGCACCGGCAACATATATGATACATCAAGGGCCACAAGCCAACAAGAAACAGGAAAAGTGAAGTCTGCAGGAGAGAGCAGAGTGCGTCTGTCCTCTGTCCTGTGGCTCTGGCTCACAAAATGGTGGTTCCTTACCCGTTTAAAGGTGCAGTAGCCCGAACACAACATTATGACAGTCACGCAGTATGTGCACCCCACATGAGCCGGGATTTTCAGAACCTGAGGGGCAGTCAATAGGCAGACCACAGGCCAAATCCGGACCGCCAGACACTTTTGAATGGACCCCAATATTTTTTATTTACTTATTATTATCATTATTGTTATTTTTTACAATTATTTTCTCTGGAATCTGGACCCTGACTATACTTTGACCAAGAAATTTGGACCTTGACAAAAAAATAATTGACTACCCCTGGACTTCTGCAACCAACAACCAGTGACGGACTCCCAGAAAGTGCCGGGGTTTTAACCCCTTAAATACTTTGGAAAACCCCAGTCATGATGGTTTTAATGAGAGGCCCTCTGATTTTGCACCAGTCCCAGGGCTGAACATCAGGAAACCCAGCCAGTGCCTGTGCTTCATTTCACCGGGGCAGAGACAGAGAACCCACTGCTTTTCCTAGGTAGCTTTCCTGGAATGCAGGGTGAATCAGCTCCAAGTCTGACACAACTTTTCCCATCAGTAAAGGGAGTCTGTGACCTCAGGGGTTCTGGGAAACCAAACCCAAGTATCTCACTCTCCTTCGCTCGATGATATTTTTCATACTCCTCCATGTTAGACTCCTACCCTCAAAAGCTGCTCCAGTCTGCACAATGTACCTGGGGTCAAGCCTAGGGGATAAAAGGCACCTCTAGACCTGACCCTTAGGGAGTCGAAGAATTTAAAAGCCCTTCGCAGCAAATTCCTGAACATCCCAGGCCTGATTCCTGCCCCCACCGCCTTCCAGGTGCAGCCTCCATCCAGAAACTGTAATTCAAGTCAAACAGCCCACGCGTCCATTTAAATACATTTCATCCTGATTTAATGCATGAACGGCCTTTTCATGCCAGCCCCTTGCAGCCAGGCAGGTGCACAAAGAAACAATTCACCCCAATCGCAGCAACTGAAAAGCATGGCTCACCCCAGTGACTAAGATACACGAGACCAACTCACCTGGGCTGGGGGCGGGGCGAGCTTGGTAACAGAACAGGGCCCATAGCTGGTCTTCCCCAAGCAGAGCTGGTATCACTCCGTGTTCCTGTCCAGCTCACCTCTCGAGTGCTGCGAGTCACGAGGGGGTGAAGGAGGCGGAAGACAAAAGCTTGAAAGTGACACCTCCAGGGCCTGAGACCCTGTCACATCCTTGGTGACACATCCAGGCCTGAGACCCTGGGTGAGGTTTCTGACGGGGGTTTGGCAGCACATTGGAATCAATGGGAGCAGTGTGGTTAAATCTGCTCTTTAGCTTTGAGACTCGTGGTGATTAATAATCTCCTCATCAGCCTAGGCAACCCCTCCATGGCAAAGGAGAAATGGAG
Organism: Mauremys mutica; assembly: GCF_020497125.1. NCBI lineage: Eukaryota > Metazoa > Chordata > Testudines > Geoemydidae > Mauremys > Mauremys mutica. Next base: position 8,872,012 of record NC_059095.1, read on the forward strand.
AGCGGCGGCTCTGCACAGGTTCCCATGCTCAGTAGGGCCTGTGGGCCGACTCTGGAGCTGATGGCCGTACCGGGCAGAGCTCTGAGGACTGTTCCACCCATCCCCTGCTCACCTGCTCTGCAAGAGCCCTCGGGAGCTCCAGAAGATCTGGAATCCCAGCACACATGCATTGCTCCGTCCGTCCCTTTCAAAGGGAAAGGAGCTGCGCCACATCCAACCAGGAAGGCAGATCTGGTACGTTTCAATCTTATATTGTCCCTCTTTGGGTGCTGTTTCCAGTTCAATTGCTTCCCTCTTCTTTGCTGTCACTGCTCAATCATCTTCAAACATATCAGTCTTGGGAACAATTGTTGCGAAGGGATGGGCTGGGTATGTTCAAAGGGGGCGGGACTTTTGTTTCTTGGGGACTTTGTTCCAGCTGCAGCTGATTGGCATATAGTAAACTGTTGGCCAGGAGATACATGAAATCCACTCCCTGTAACTTTGCCCTCCTCATTCTGTTTTGCATCACTTGCGTTCTCTTATCCTACCTGCCGCTTCGACTGATCTCACCAGAGCACTTGTCGTCATCTCAGGAAATTGTCAGGACGGAAGCCAGAGGTGAGTCGCTTTCTTCACTGCTGTCTGACTGTGGTTTGGGTGGCACGTTCCCTAATCATAGGCAGGCTGGGGATAGGGGCACTGGCCGAGGTGGCAGGATCCCTGGGTTCTAATTCCCACTTCTGCCAGCTGTCTGGTCTATGACCTTGGACAAGCTGTTTCCCCCTTCCCTGCTGCGTCTGTCTTGGCGTGAGCTCTTGAAGGATGGGACTATGGCAGTGCCAGGTAGGTAGCACCAGGAACTCGTTGCTGCTGCATTGTCATGCAAATAAATTTCTAAAAAAGGGATGGGTGAAAAGTGGAGTAAAAGGCTGAGGAAGAAACTGAGGTGGGCGGTGGTGAAGGAAACCCCGAGGCCTTTGGAAGATCCTATGTAGCCCACCGGCGAGTGTGTGTTATAGCAGACAGCTATGGAGCCTGGGCTTCTCAGCTCACGCTTTTAGTTCTGGCAGTTCCTGGTGTGTCAGCCAAAGAGGTGGTAGTCACATCTAAATTGGTGGGTGCTCCCACTGTATTTTGAACCAGGAGCCTGATGAAAATGAAACCTGGAATTACCCGATGGCTCCCTAAATCCCTCCTGCCAGCTGGAGTTGGTTATCTCCATTTTCTGCCCTGAGGCTCCAGCTCCATTTACACAACTGGAGTGCTTGTCTGGGAAACGCCCTAAGCCACCGGGAAAGAGCTTAATAACTTCACCTCCACGAAAGGCGGAAGCTATGTCTTAAGTTCTGAGAGCCGTAAGTTCTACTGAAGCAACCTGTAGTGTAGATGAGGTCTAAGGGGTTGGAAAGGACTAGCTATTTCAGTTTGCTCTGAGTAATTCCCAGCCACAAGGGAAGCATCATACCTCAATGAGGTTATTTCAGCAGGGGCAGGTTTGGGAGGTGGGCCACCAAAGAACTTGTCTGCCCTTGGCTGTGAGTCTGCGAGTGATTCTGTTTCATGTTGCCTCCTTTGGGCTTCAGATCTGTGACCACTTTCTAACAAGCGGTGCCAGTTCCTGGCATTGCTCCATTCCCCTCGTCCCCGCCATGTTTCATTATCGCTAATCACTAATCCCTCCGTCATTGGTGTCTCCTGCATTCCCAGGCCAGCAATGCCGAGCAGCGAGCAGTTGAAAAGCCCAGCCTGCAAGCACCTCCTCCTCTTTATTCTCTCCCAATTCATACTCGCCCTCTGTTTGTTTACATACCTTCGGCCCTCCAGGGACCGAGGCCCAGAGCCCCAGGCTGGCAATCCCTCTGCACTCACAATCCAGCCTGGGAACAACCCCACAGCTCCACAGGCTGGTTCGGAACTGATCATCCTGCTATGGACCTGGCCCTTTGGGCAGCCTGTTGCTCTGCAAAAATGCTCTGAGCTCTTGGGCATCGGGGACTGTCACATCACGGCCAACCGCAGCTGGTACCACAAGGCCAATGCGGTGATTGTGCATCACAGGGATGTGTGCTCCAGCCCAAAGCAACTGCCCCAGGGCCCACGGCCCCCATCCCAGCACTGGATCTGGTTCAATCTGGAGTCCCCCAGCCACAGCCCTAACCTGGGCTTTATGGATAACCTCTTCAACCTGACCATGTCATACCGGAGGGACTCGGATATCTTCACCCCCTACGGGTGGCTGGAGGTCCTCAGGCAGCCCCAGAACTTCAGCATCCCAGCCAAGTCCAAGCTGGTGGCCTGGGTGGTGAGTAACTGGAACCCAGCCTCCCGCCGGGTGCGGTACTATGGGGAGCTGAAGAAATACCTCCACGTGGATATATACGGCAGCCATCACATGCCTCTGCCCCGGGACAAGCACTTCTCCACCCTGACCCAGTACAAGTTCTACCTAGCCTTTGAGAACTCGATTCATGAGGACTACATCACCGAGAAACTCTGGAGCAATGCCATGGGCTCGGGGGCCGTGCCCGTTGTCTGCGGCCCCCCCCGAGAAAACTATGAGCGCTTTCTGCCCCCCGATGCCTTTATTCACATCGATGACTTTCCCAATGCTCAAGGGCTGGCCCAGTACCTCCAGGAGCTGGACAAGGACCCAGCGCGCTACCAGCGCTACTTCCAGTGGCGAACGTGGCTAAAACCGTCCGAGCGAAGTTCCTGGACCATCCACTTCTGCAAAGCCTGCCGGGCCTTGCAAATGACAGAGACCTACCAGACCAGGACCGGTTTGGCCAAGTGGTTCCGCTAGGAGTTACATGCTCAGCTTGCTGGGTTTAGTACAGATCATTTCCGGCCGGTTCAGTTGCAATTAGCCAAGACTGCTACGTTGCTTTGTACAGAGTTATGCCTGCATTTGTTACAAGCTGGGTAGCCTTTGCACCAGGAAACGGCTGCTCTGCGCACCCCCACCCCTCTGACGGTCCTCGGCTGACTGGCTTCAGAAATCTGAAATTGTGAAATGCAGAATAAGGAAGAGACGACAGAACAAAAAGCAGCTTCCGGGAGGGCACCAGTTTGGGGGAGCTCTGATTATGGCCAGCCTAGGTCAGTGGTTTTCAAACTTTTTTTCTGGTGACCCAGTTGAAGAAAATTGTTGACGCCCGCAACTCAACGGAGCTGGGGATGAGAGGTTGAGGGTATGGGAGGGGGCTCTGGGATGGGACAGGGGGTTGGGGTGCAGGGGTGAGGGCTGTGGGGTGGGGCTGGGAATGAGAGGTTCAGGGTATGGGAGGGGGCTCTGGGCTGGGACAGAGGGTTGGGGTGCAGGGGTGAGGGCTGTGGGGTAGGGCCGGGAATGAGGGATTCAGGGTGTGGGAGGGGGCTCTGGTCTGGGATGAGGGGTTTGGGGTGCAGGAGGGCGTCAGGGCTGGGGGTGCAGGCTCTGGGGTGGGGTCAGGGATGAGGGGTTTCGGGTGCAGGAAGGGGCTCTGGGTTTGGGGGGGCTCAGGGCTGGGGATTGGGGTGCGGGTTACCTCAGGCGGCTCCCAGTCAGCAGCTCAGCGGGGGTGCAAAGGCAGGCTTCAAGCAGCAGGTCCGGCTCCTAAGCGGAGGCGCGCAAGCGACTCCGTGCGGTTCTTGCCCACAGGCACCGCCCTCCCCAGCTCCCATTGGCTGGTTCTCCTGGATGGGGAGATAATGGGTGAGTGACTAGAAGGATGAAGGGCATATGGGGCATTGTGGCTTCCACATGCCAAGCTGGGCAATTTTTAGGTCTGGTTGAACTATTAAGGGGCAGGCGGATGATAGATAGATCAAGATCAGTTCTGGGGTCCCGTTATGGTGGGGCATGGGATAAGTGGGGATGTTGAGTTCCCTGGATTTTGCAATGAAAAAAAAAACCCAATCAGAAGTCCAGAGGCTAGTTAGATTCTTGGGAACATTTGGATTTTAACAAGAAGAACAGGAGTACTTGTGGCACCTTAGAGACTAACAAATTTATTTCAGCATGAGCTTTCGTGAGCTACAGCTCACTTCTTCGGATGCTGTAGCTCACGAAAGCTCATGCTGAAATAAATTTGTTAGTCTCTAAGGTGCCACAAGTGCTCCTGTTCTTCTTGTGGATACAGACTAACACGGCTGCTACTCTGAAACCTGGATTTTAACAGTTTAATAAAGAAAAACTCAGGCAAATATGTCAATATTTTGCTTTGATCTATAATTTAACTACGGAACAAAGACTCTCCAATCTGCAGCTGTTCCCTTGCCTAACACTGGATAACTTTACCTATTTTGGCCTCCTGACAATAATTTGGGCCCCCCTGAAGTTCGTCGGGTGGTGATGGGGAAGTCCTCTTTGCCCACCTGGGTGCGCAGAGCCTGGGATGATTAGCTTGATAGACAGGTAGAAAGATGGGGATAGATTGATAATTTTGGCTCATCTACGCCCTCACTTGGCATTAATCTTTTGCAGCAGGTGACCCTAAGGTTAGGGCTAATAGAGATGGGAGCCCAGATGGGACATCGTAGTCTCAAGAGCCATGCAGGGGGTAACGTCCAAATTACCCAAAGCCCCTTTCATGCCAAAGTTTGCAACTCTAACACCAACACTCGTTAGTAAGTGATGACAAGCTGCATTCAGCACAGCGGGACCACCTTGCCCGGCAGTGAACTGCAGCCACCTCTAGGGTGTAAATGGACAGCGTTTGAACTGTACAGAGCAGAGTTTTTAAAAGGTTCAGGCCAGAATGCATCTCATTGCCGTGCTAGTGGATTTCGGGCTGGCTGAATGTAACACACACAGATCGGAACGTGCCCAGGGCTTGGGAAAAAAAAAAAGCCACAAGACCTTGGTTCTGCCTCCAGCTTGCAAGCACCCTGCCGGGGGTTGAACCTTTGCCCTATTGAATCAAGTTCAAAGTCACCGTCCTGCTCTTCGAAGCACTCCCTGGGCTGGTATGCACATGCACCTGTTGTTCTGTGCTTCGAGCTCAGAAGCAAGATAAAAAAATGAGCTTTGTGCATGGACTGGAAAGTGGGGAGGGTTGTGATGGTCCCTTGTTCCCAGGGGGGTTCATTCCACAGTCTCAGGACGGGTCTACGTTAGCTCGCCCCAGCGACGTCGCTCAGGGCTGTGAACAATCCCCACCCCTGAGCAATGGCGTTAATCTTCCCCTAAGACTCTGTGTAGACGGCACTAGGTGGTAGCTGAATTCTTCCGTCAGCCTAGCTGCTGCCTCTCGGGTAGGTGGATTAACGACAGCCACGGGCAAACTCCTCCCGTCGCTGCAGTAAGTGCTGCTGCAGCGGTTTCAGTGTAGACGCAGCCTCAGCTCACGATCAAACCAAGCCACTGCTGCTTCTCCTAGCGAGAGGAGGAGGGAGAACACACGCCAGGCGGGTGTGTCATCACACGGTTTAACACCGTGGTTCTCAACCATGGGTCTGGGGGCTGCGAACACATTTCAGGGGGGGTCACCAAGCAGGACCAGCATTAGACACGCAGTGGCCCAGGGTAGAAAGCTGGTGCCCCACTGCATGGAGCTGAAAAGCCCAGGGCCCTGAGCCCTACCACCTGGGCTGAAGCCAAAGTCTGAGCAACTTAGCTTCACGGAAGCCCCTGTGGCATGGGGCCCCGGGCAACTGCCCTGCCCCTAATGCCGGCCCTGGCTTTTCTATGCAGAAAACCAGCTATTGTGGCACAGGTGGGCCGTAGATGTGGGGGGAGCGGGGACTCAGAAAGAAAAAAGTTGAGACCCCCTGACTTAATGCATGACTGGAGGAGCTCAGATACTAGATAGGCTACAATAGGCCCAAACTGCATCTGCAGAAAAGCCGCAGCTTTGAAAACATCTGACTCCACCTTTTCTAAGCACTGTCGCTCCTGGGATATTCCTGCCAGCCGCATGGAGGCTTTGGAGACAGCTTGAGTTTAAACAGTGGCTGAGTTGAAAAATGTTTCAAACCTTCCAGCCAGTAGCGTCTGAACACCTCCCAACTCTGTGCTGTCCCCTCTGGCTCTTTCCAGCAGGCAGCTTGCTGATGGGAAGCCCCAGGGGAGGAAGGAAGGGGAGTTTTGAGACGCACGCCCCCCGCAGCTTGGCCGGGGGCGCCTGAGCAGAGTGGAAGGAGATGTGAAGCAGCTTTGTGACTTGCTCAGGCTGCGGGAGCCAGAGGAGGAAATGCGAAAATCAGGATTGACACCCCTTTCTGCGTGGCCCCTGCCGACGACCACCAAAGAGCTGCTCACTGTCTCCGCTGTTCTCCTCATGGGACTTCGCAGACCCTGCCGTGAGGGGAGGCAGTTTAAAACCCTGCGAGCGGTAGATCCTGTAACCTCCCCCTCACCCCCAGGGATATGTGGGCTGTATTTTCACAAACAGCCTCTCAAACCAGCTCCTGCAGTTCCCCCACCCCCAACTCTTGGTGCCAGCAAAAGGCCTCTGGGTGTGTAAATCGGCGTCTCGAAAGTCTCCATTTGCACACAAACACACACGCACTCTCATGGGCGCCAACTTATATGGGCTCGTGGAGCTAAAGCCCGAGGAATATTCAAAATCAGGGGCTCTGCTCCACCAATATTTGGAGCTAGGTTTCGCCCCTTTTAAATCCCAGCCGCAGCTGGGAATCAGAGGGCTCTGGGCTGCCTGCAACCGCGGGGAGCCCAGAGCCCTTTAAATCCCAGCCGCGGCTGGGAATCAGAGGGCTCTGGGCTGCCCGCTGCTGCGGGGAGCCCAGAGCCTTTTAAATCCCAGCCACGGACGGGAATCAGAGGGCTCTGGGCTGCCCGCTGCGGCGGGGAGCCCAGAGCCTTTTAAATCCCAGCCGCGGCCGGGAATCAGAGGGCTCTGGGCTGCCTGCAACCGCGGGGAGCCCAGAGCCCTTTAAATCTCAGCCGCAGCTGGGAATCAGAGGGCTCTGGGCTGCCCGCTGCTGCGGGGAGCCCAGAGCCTTTTAAATCCCAGCCGCGGCCGGGAATCAGAGGGCTCTGGGCTGCCGGCAGCGGCGGGGAGCCCAGAGCCTTTTAAATCCCAGCCGCAGCCGGGAATCAGAGGGCTCTGGGCTGCCTGCAACCGCGGGGAGCCCAGAGCCCTTTAAATCCCAGCCGCAGCTGGGAATCAGAGGGCTCTGGGCTGCCCGCTGCTGCGGGGAGCCCAGAGCCTTTTAAATCCCAGCCGCAGACGGGAATCAGAGGGCTCTGGGCTGCCCGCTGCTGCGGGGAGCCCAGAGCCTTTTAAATCCCAGCCGCGGCCGGGAATCAGAGGGCTCTGGGCTGCCGGCAGCGGCGTGGAGCCCAGAGCCCTTTAAATCTCAGCCGCGGCTGGGAATCGGAGGGCTCTGGGCTGCCCGCAGGGGCAGAGAGCCCAGAGCCCTTTGAATCCCAGCCGCGGCGGCTGGGATTTAAAGGGCTCAGGGCTCCCAGCGGCTGCCAGCAGCTCAGAGCCCTTTGAATCCCAGCCCCTGGCCGCTGATTGCCCCCTCCCCAGACCCCTGCCCCAACTGCCCCCCAGGACCCCCACCCCCTATCTAAGCACCACTGGTCCTTGTCCCCTGTTACCCACTCCCGAGACGCCTGCCCCTAACTGCCCCTTGGGACCCCAGCCCCTATCTAAGCCTCCCTTCTCCTTGTCCCCAACTGCCCCCTCCTGAGACCCCACCCAACTTCCCCCCAGGACCCCACCCCCTACCTGTCCCCTGATAAACCCCCTGGACTCCCATGCCTATCCTATTGCTGCCTGTCCCCTGACTGCCCCTCCGAACCTCTGCCCCATCCAACCCCCCCTGCTCCTTGTCCCTTGACTGGCCCCTGGAACCCCCTACCCCTTCTCCAACCTTGTAATCTTGTGGCACTGACGCGTTGTAGCTTCATTTTATATCGGCTTACAGGGCGGGAGTGGGGGGGGGCACCACCATTTTCGGCCCCACCAAAAATTATACAAACCTGCCGCCTATGCACACGTGTAATACTTTCCCAGCAAGAATCCTGGGATTCTGTCTCTGCAAACCCAAACCCTCTAGCCGGGATCGTGGAAGCCAGACAGGATGCTGGACGTTTGCTCAGTTTGATCCCATGGGCTGTTCGATGTAGAACCCATCCTGCCCCATACGGGTTACTTCAGACCCGTCTCTGATGGGATTCTCAACCGCCCGGCCTAGGCTGTGCTCTGGTGACAGGGGGAGGCAAAGCTGGAGCAAAGGCAACCGTTTCTGCAGGAGGTCGGCGCACAGGGACTGCTCTGCAAAAGACAGAGCAGCACAAACCACCTCTAATCCCAGAGACCGGCTAGCTTGTCTCCTCACGGCCACCTTCTTGGGTGTGCCCTACACCTCCTCCCCTTGTAGCTGCCACCAGGGAGCTCCACCGTTATTTGTATTTCAGTAGGACCTAGAGGGGCAGATCAAGATCAGAGGAGCGGCTTCCTAAGGGCAGTCTAATTAGTCTATGGGAAAGGCTGGCAGTCTAATTAGACTATGGGAAGGAGGAGGAGACGCCCGCTACTAACAGGCGGCTCTTGTCACCAATGCAGCTTATCCAAGGAGAAGGGAAGCAGCAGGTCGGTGGCAGAGCCAGGAAACGAACCCTTGTTTCATAGAGTCAAAGCAATGTAGGGCAGGAAGGGACATTTTACACTGCTGCACTGCAGCAGCGGTAAGTATACCTAGGCCTGAGTTCTGCTCCCGTACCCTAGCCCCTGGATGGTTCCTAGCAGAGTGGCTGCAATCCCACTTAGGACCTGAGGACTCACGTTTAGTGGCAGCTCTTTGGCTCACTGGCAGTGCCTCATCTAGCTTCATAACCCCACTGAAGATTTCACATCCAAGGCAGGCCACGGGCATAAAATTAAATGCGTGCAAGAGACCTGCCATGCCATCAGTCTCGCGGGGCTGTTTAGATTCCTAGACAACTAGGTGGGCTGTTACCTGGGACAGAAAGGGTGAGTTTCCCCTATGCAAGCTCAATCTGTAACAAAACCTCAGGCTGTCTGAGCAAATTCGCATGGGGTGCTATTGAAAACGGCTGTTTACGGCCAGCTGTATGTGCCAGCTAGGAAGACCCCCACTCACCGCTGAGCTTCATGGTCGATTTTGGAGTGGAACATATAAAGCTTCAGCCTGGGGTCTCCTCTCGACTGACGCAATGGGAACAGCCGGCCCAGTGGAGTCCTGGGGGGTGGACAGGAGCCCACAACATGCTGTGATTGGGGATGTCTACACTGCATTATAAACCTGGGGCGGGGGACCCCAGGCTCATGGACTTGGTGGTCCCAAGCCTGCACTTGAGCCTCCACACTGCATTTTAAACCCAGGCTTACAATTGCTGGACCCTTGTCTCACAGCCTTGCAAATGCGGCCATAGAATCTCAGAGTTGGAAGAGCCCTCAGGAGGTATCTAGTCCAACCCCCTGCTCAAAGCAGGGCCAACCCCAACTAAATCATCCCAGCAGGGTCCTACAACCTGAGCCCTGTGTGTTTGCTGACCTGAGTCAGACTGTTTTGTGTGTGGAAGGAAGGTGGGCTTGGGCTCAAACATGAGACAGAGCCTGGGCTTAGTGGGCAGTGGAGATATACCCTTGGCTTAGGGCACACCTAGACAGCAAAAACACTCTGCGTGGCAACAATTACTACAGAGTTGGGCTCGCGCTGCGGCCCTAAAAATAGCCAGGAAGATGCTCCAGCTTGGACTGGAGCTCAGGTTCTAATGTCCAGTGAAGGGGGTGAGTTTCAGAGCCCAAGCTCCAGCCCGAGCTGGAATATCTACACAGGTGGGTCTAATGCCATAGCGCAAGCCCAAGTCTGTAGACCTGGGTTTTGCGATTCGCTGCCATGGTGGCTTTGTCCCCCTCTGTTTTTCCTTTACATGTTTCAGCTGTGACAATTGAGATCCCCAAAAGGCGGGTGAAGCCACCTCCTAGAAGGTGGCACCTTCAGCTAAGCAAGAAAACGTCCAAGTGAATGGTCTTGGCCAATGGTCAGCTTCTGTAGTAACGGTGATGATACTCCTTAGGCGAGCACAGCAAGGAGCAGTGAAGAGGTCTCGCAGACTTCAGTGCACAGAGGGGCCCGTTCCTCTGTCGTTCCACATTGCTGGGCCAGATCCTCAGGGACTTGATTTCAGTGGAACTACACTGGCTGATCCAGCCCACTGAGTTATTTACACCGTTGCAAAATGGATACAAACCACCACTGTTCTGGGAATACTTCAAAGCATACTTTAAGTTGTCATTGGATAAGAGGGAAGGTCTTGTCATGCATTGAGAACTGGTTAAAAGACAGGGAACAAAGGGTAGGAATTAATGGTAAATTCTCAGAATGGAGAGGGGTAACTAGTGGTGTTCCCCAAGGGTCAGTCCTAGGACCAATCCTATTCAACTTATTCATAAATGACCTGGAGAAAGGGGTAAACAGTGAGGTGGCAAAGTTTGCGGATGACACTAAACTGCTCAGGATAGTTAAGACCAAAGCAGACTGTGAAGAACTTCAAAAAGATCTCACAAAACTAAGTGACTGGGCAACAAAATGGCAAATGAAATTTAATGTGGATAAATGTAAAGTAACGCACATTGGAAAAAATAACCCCAACTATACATACAATATGATGGGGGCTAATTTAGCTACAACAAATCAGGAAAAAGATCTTGGAGTCATCGTGGACAGTTCTCTGAAGACGTCCACGCAGTGTGCAGAGGCGGTCAAAAAAGCAAACAAGATGTTAGGAATCATAAAAAAGGGGATAGAGAATAAGAAGGAGAATATATTACTGCCCTTATAAAAATCGATGGTACGCCTACATCTTGAATACTGCGTACAGATATGGTCTCCTCATCTCAAAAAAGATATACTAGCACTAGAAAAGGTTCAGAGAAGGGCAACTAAAATGATTAGGGGTTTGGAACAGGTCCCATATGAGGAGAGATTAAAGAGGCTAGGGCTTTTCAGCTTGGAAAAGAGGAGACTAAAGGGGGATATGATAGAGGTCTATAAAATCATGAGTGATGTGGAGAAAGTAGATAAGGAAAAGTTATTTACTTATTCCCATAATACAAGAACTAGGGGTCACCAAATGAAATGAATAGGCAGCAGGTTTAAAACAAATAAAAGGAAGTTCTTCACGCAGCGCACAGTCAACCTGTGGAACTCTTTACCTGAGGAGGTTGTGAAGGCTAGGACTATAACAGCGTTTAAAGAAGAACTGGACAAATTCATGGAGGGTAAGTCCATTAATGGCTATTGGCCGGGATGGGTAAGGAATGGTGTCCCTAGCCTCTGTTTGTCAGAGGGTGGAGATGGATGGCAGGAGAGAGATCACTTGATCATTACCTGTTAGGTTCACTCCCTCTGGGGCACCTGGCATTGGCCACTGTTGGTAGACAGGATACTGGGCTAGATGGACCTTTGGTCTGACCTGGTATGGCCGTTCTTATGTTCTTATGTAAAGCACTCGGTGAGCATTACAGGAGCTGTCTAGTCTGCGAAATGGTGCTGACGTGAGAAAAAAAACCTGAACTCATTTCCTGTGTCGAGTCCTGCTGCAAACACCATGGCCCGATTCCCTGTTGCCTGCAGCTCATGGAGTCATTTAACCAGGGCCGGCTTTAGGAAATGCGGGGTCCAATTCGAACAGTTTCGACGGGGCCCCAGCAGGGATGACTGAAAAAACAAACAGAAAAAACCACAGGTAAAAAGCCACGTGGGGCTTGTACTCACCGGACAGTGCTCCGAGTCTTCGATGGCGCTTCGGCAGCGGGTCCTTCACTCGCTTCAGGCCTTCGGCAGCACTGAAGGACCAGCCGCCGAAGTGCCGCCAAAGACCCGGAGCGCTGCCAGGTGAGTAAAAATTAAAAAGGCGCCTCTAGCCAGGGAAGGGATTCTCACTGGGCATGGGGCCCTCTTAGGTGCGGGGCCTGACTCGGGGGAATTGGTGGAATAGGCCTAAAGCCGGCCCTTCCCAAGTATCTCACTCTCCTTCGCTCGATGATATTTTTCATACTCCTCCATGTTAGACTCCTACCCTCAAAAGCTGCTCCAGTCTGCACAATGTACCTGGGGTCAAGCCTAGGGGATAAAAGGCACCTCTAGACCTGACCCTTAGGGAGTCGAAGAATTTAAAAGCCCTTCGCAGCAAATTCCTGAACATCCCAGGCCTGATTCCTGCCCCCACCGCCTTCCAGGTGCAGCCTCCATCCAGAAACTGTAATTCAAGTCAAACAGCCCACGCGTCCATTTAAATACATTTCATCCTGATTTAATGCATGAACGGCCTTTTCATGCCAGCCCCTTGCAGCCAGGCAGGTGCACAAAGAAACAATTCACCCCAATCGCAGCATCTGAAAAGCATGGCTCACCCCAGTGACTAAGATACACGAGACCAACTCACCTGGGCTGGGGGCGGGGCGAGCTTGGTAGCAGGACAGGGCCCATAGCTGGTCTTCCCCAAGCAGAGCCGGTATCCCTCCATGTTCCTGTCCAGCTCACCTCTCGAGTGCTGCGAGTCACGAGGGGATGAAGGAGGTGGAAGGCAAAAGCTTGAAAGTGACACCTCCAGGGCCTGAGACCCTGTCACATCCTTGGTGACACATCCAGGCCTGAGACCCTGGGTGAGGTTTCTGATGGGGGTTTGGCAGCACATTGGAATCAATGGGAGCAGTGTGGTTAAATCTGCTCTTTAGCTTTGAGACTCGTGGTGATTAATAATCTCCTTATCAGCCTAGGCAACCCCTCCATGGCAAAGGAGAAATGGAGAGCGGCGGCTCTGCACAGGTTCCCATGCTCAGTAGGGCCTGTGGGCCGACTCTGGAGCTGATGGCCGTACCGGGCAGAGCTCTGAGGACTGTTCCACCCATCCCCTGCTCACCTGCTCTGCAAGAGCCCTCGGGAGCTCAAGAAGATCTGGAATCCCAGCACACATGCATTGCTCCGTCCGTCCCTTTCAAAGGGAAAGGAGCTGCGCCACATCCAACCAGGAAGGCAGATCTGGTACGTTTTGTGGAGGCCAAGAATTAATTAATAAAGGTTTGAAGGGATCTTAATGTATGTTAGCTAATTAGCAGTCCGGACCAGTTTTCTTCGACAGTTTCAATCTTATATTGTCCCTCTTTGGGTGCTGTTTCCAGTTCAATTGCTTCCCTCTTCTTTGCTGTCACTGCTCAATCATCTTCAAACATATCAGTCTTGGGAACAATTGTTGCGAAGGGATTGGCTGGGGATGTTTAAAGAGGGTGGGACTTTTATTTCCTGGAGATCTTGTTCCAGCTGCAGCTGATTGGCATATAGTAAACTGTTGGCCAGGAGATACATGAAATCCACTCCCTGTAACTTTGCCCTTCTCATTCTGTTTTGCATCACTTGCGTTCTCTTATCCTACCTGCCGCTTCGACTCATCTCACCAGAGCACTTACCGTCATCTCAGGAATTTGTCAGGACAGAAGCCAGAGGTGAGTCGCTTTCTTCACTGCTGTCTGGACTGTGGTTTGGGTGGCACGTTCCCTAATCATAGGCAGGCTGGGGATAGGGGCACTGGCCAAGGTGGCAGGATCCCTGGGTTCTAATTCCCACTTCTGCCAGCTGTCTGGTCTATGACCTTGGACAAACTGTTTCCCCCTTCCCTGCTGCGTCTGTCTTGGCGTGAGCTCTTGAAGGATGGGACTATGGCAGTGCCAGGTAGGTAGCACCAGGAACTCGTTGCTGCTGCATTGTCATGCAAAGAAATTTCTAAAAAAGGGATGGGTGAAAAGTGGAGTAAAAGGCTGAGGAAGAAACTGAGGTGGGCGGTGGTGAAGGAAACCCCGAGGCCTTTGGAAGATCCTATGTAGCCCACCGGCGAGTGTGTGTTATAGCAGACAGCTATGGAGCCTGGGCTTCTCAGCTCACGCTTTTAGTTCTGGCAGTTCCTGGTGTGCCAGCCAAAGGGGTGGTAGTCACATCTAAATTGGTGGGTGCTCCCACTGTATTTTGAACCAGGAGCCTGATGCAACCGAAACTGGAATTACCCGATGGCTCCCTAAATCCCTCCTGCCAGCTGGAGTTGGTTATCTCCATTTTCTGCCCTGAGGCTCCAGCTCCATTTACACAACTGGAGTGCTTGTCTGGGAGACACCCTAAGCCGATGGGAAAGAGCTTAATAACTTCACCTCCACGAAAGGCGGAAGCAACCTGTAGTGCAGATGGGTTCTAAGTGGTTGGAAAGGACTAGCCATTTCAGTTTGCTCTGAGTAATTCCCAGCCACAAGGGCAGCATCATACCTCAATGAGGGCATGTTTGGGAGGTGGGCCACCAAAGAACTTGTCTGCCCTTGGCTGTGAGTCTGCGAGTGATTCTGTTTCATGTTGCCTCCTTTGGGCTTCAGATCTGTGACCACTTTCTAACAAGCGGTGCCAGTTCCTGGCATTGCTCCATTCCCCTCGTCCCCGCCATGTTTCGTTATCGCTAATCACTAATCCCTCCATCATTGGTGTCTCCTGCATTCCCAGGCCAGCAATGCCGAGCAGCGAGCAGTTGAAAAGCCCAGCCTGCAAGCACCTCCTCCTCTTTATTCTCTCCCAATTCATACTCGCCCTCTGTTTGTTTACATACCTTCGGCCCTCCAGGGACCGAGGCCCAGAGCCCCAGGCTGGCAATCCCTCTGCACTCACAATCCAGCCTGGGAACAACCCCACAGCTCCACAGGCTGGTTCGGAACTGATCATCCTGCTATGGACCTGGCCCTTTGGGCAGCCTGTTGCTCTGCAAAAATGCTCTGAGCTCTTGGGCATCGGGGACTGTCACATCACGGCCAACCGCAGCTGGTACCACAAGGCCAATGCGGTGATTGTGCATCACTGGGATGTGTGCTCCAGCCCAAAGCAACTGCCCCAGGGCCCACGGCCCCCATCCCAGCACTGGATCTGGTTCAATCTGGAGTCCCCCAGCCACAGCCGTAACCTGGGCTTTATGGATAACCTCTTCAACCTGACCATGTCATACCGGAGGGACTCGGATATCTTCACCCCCTACGGGTGGCTGGAGGTCCTCAGCCAGCCCCAGAACTTCAGCATCCCAGCCAAGTCCAAGCTGGTGGCCTGGGTGGTGAGTAACTGGAACCCAGCCTCCCGCCGGGTGCAGTACTATGGGGAGCTGAAGAAATACCTCCACGTGGATATATACGGCCGCCAGCACATGCCTCTGCCCCGGGACAAGCTCGCCTCCACTCTGTCTCAGTACAAGTTCTACCTAGCCTTTGAGAACTCGCTTCATGAGGACTACATCACCGAGAAACTCTGGAGCAATGCCATGGGCTCGGGGGCCGTGCCCGTTGTCTGCGGCCCCCCCCGAGAAAACTATGAGCGCTTTCTGCCCCCCGATGCCTTTATTCACATCGATGACTTTCCCAGTGCTCAAGGGCTGGCCCAGTACCTCCAGGAGCTGGACAAGGACCCAGCGCGCTACCAGCGCTACTTCCAGTGGCGAACGTGGCTAAAACCGTCCGAGCGAATTTCCTGGAACATCCACTTCTGCAAAGCCTGCCGGGCCTTGCAAATGACAGAGACCTACCAGACCAGGAACAGTTTGGCCAAGTGGTTCCGCCGCTAGGAGTTACATGCTCAGCTTGCTGGGTTTAGTACAGATCATTTCCGGCCGGTTCAGTTGCAATTAGCCAAGACTGCTACGTTGCTTTGTACAGAGTTATGCCTGCATTTGTTACAAGCTGGGTAGCCTTTGCACCAGGAATCGGCTGCTCTGTGCACCCCCACCCCTCTGACGGTCCTCGGCTGACTGGCTTCAGAAATCTGAAATTGTGAAATGCAGAATAAGGAAGAGACGACAGAACAAAAAGCAGCTTCCGGGAGGGCACCAGTTTGGGGGAGCTCTGATTATGGCCTGCCTAGGCCAGTGGTTTTCAAACTTTTTTTCTGGTGACCCAGTTGAAGAAAATTGTTGACGCCCGCAACTCAACGGAGCTGGGAATGAGAGGTTGAGGGTATGGGAGGGGGCTCTGGGATGGGACAGGGGGTTGGGGTGCAGGGGTGAGGGCTGTGGGGTGGAGCTGGGAATGAGAGGTACAGGGTATGGGAGGGGGCTCTGGGCTGGGACAGGGGGTTGGGGTGCAGGGGTGAGGGCTGTGGGGTAGGGCCGGGAATGAGGGATTCAGGGTGTGGGAGGGGGCTCTGGTCTGGGATGAGGGGTTTGGGGTGCAGGAGGGCGTCAGGGCTGGGGGTGCAGGCTCTGGGGTGGGGTCAGGGATGAGGGGTTTCGGGTGCAGGAAGAGGCTCTGGGTTTGGGGGGGCTCAGGGCTGGGGCAGGGGATTGGGGTGCGGGTTACCTCAGGTGGCTCCCAGTCAGCAGCTCAGCGGGGGTGCAATGGCAGGCTTCAAGCAGCAGGTCCGGCTCCTAGGCGGAGGCGCGCAAGCGACTCCGTGCGGTTCTTGCCCACAGGCACCGCCCTCACCAGCTCCCATTGGCTGGTTCTCCTGGATGGGGAGATAATGGGTGAGTGACTAGAAGGATGAAGGGCATATGGGGCATTGTGGCTTCCACATGCCAAGCTGGGCAATTTTTAGGTCTGGTTGAACTATTAAGGGGCAGGCGGATGATAGATAGATCAAGATCAGTTCTGGGGTCCCGTTATGGTGGGGCATGGGATAAGTAGGGATGTTGAGTTCCCTGGATATTGCAGTGAAAAAAAAACCCCAATCAGAAGTCCAGAGGCTAGTTAGATTCTTGGGAACGTTTGGATTTTAACAAGAAGAACAGGAGCACTTGTGGCACCTTAGAGACTAACAAATTTATTTCAGCATGAGCTTTCGTGAGCTACAGCTCACTTCTTCGGATGCTGTAGCTCACGAAAGCGCATGCTGAAATAAATTTGTTAGTCTCTAAGGTGCCACAAGTGCTCCTGTTCTTCTTGCGGATACAGACTAACACGGCTGCTACTCTGAAACCTGGATTTTAACAGTTTAATAAAGAAAAACTCAGGCAAATATGTCAATATTTTGCTTTGATCTATAATTTAACTACAGAACAAAGACTCTCCAATCTGCAGCTGTTCCGTTGCCTAACACTGGATAACTTTACATATTTTGGCCTCCTGACAATAATTTGGGCCCCCCTGAAGTTCGTCGGGTGGTGATGGGGAAGTCCTCTTTGCCCACCTGGGTGCGCAGAGCCTGGGATGATTAGCTTGATAGACAGGTAGAAAGATGGGGATAGATTGATAATTTTGGCTCATCTACGCCCTCACTTGGCATTAATCTTTTGCAGCAGGTGACCCTAAGGTTAGGGCTAATAGAGATGGGAGCCCAGATGGGACATCGTAGTCTCAAGAGCCATGCAGGGGGTAACGTCCAAATTACCCAAAGCCCCTTTCATGCCAAAGTTTGCAACTCTAACACCAACACTCGTTAGTAAGTGATGACAAGCTGCATTCAGCACAGCGGGACCACCTTGCCCGGCAGTGAACTGCAGCCACCTCTAGGGTGTAAATGGACAGCGTTTGAACTGTACAGAGCAGAGTTTTTAAAAGGTTCAGGCCAGAATGCATCTCATTGCCATGCTAGTGGATTTCAGGCTGGCTGAATGTAACACATACAGATCGGAACGTGCCCAGGGCTTCAAAAATAAAAAAAAGCCACAAGACCTTGGTTCTGCCTCCAGCTTGCAAGCACCCTGCCGGGGGTTGAACTTTTGCCCTATTGATTCAAGTTCAAAGTCACCGTCCTGCTCTTCAAAGCACTCCCTGGGCTGGTATGCACATGCACCTGTTGTTCTGTGCTTAGAGCTCAGAAGCAAGATCAAAAAAATGAGCTTTGTGCATGGACTGGAAAGTGGGGAGGGTTGTGATGGTCCCTTGTTCCCAGGGGAGTTCATTCCACAGTCTCAGGATGGGTCTACGTTAGCTTGCCCCAGCGACGTCGCTCAGGGCTGTGAACAATCCCCACCCCTGAGCAATGGCGTTAATCTTCCCCTAAGACTCTGTGTAGACGGCACTAGGTGGTAGCTGAATTCTTCCGTCAGCCTAGCTGCTGCCTCTCGGGGAGGTGGATTAACGACAGCCACGGGCAAACTCCTCCCGTCGCTGCAGTAAGTGCTGCTGCAGCGGTTTCAGTGTAGACGCAGCCTCAGTTCACGTTCAAACCAAGCCACTGCTGCTTCTCCTAGCGAGAGGAGGAGGGAGAACACACGCCAGGCGGGTGTGTCATCACACGGCTTAACACCGTGGTTCTCAACCATGGGTCTGGGGGTTGCGAACACATTTCAGCGGGGGGGGGGGGTCGCCAAGCAGGACCAGCATTAGACACGCAGTGGCCCAGGGTAGAAAGCTGGTGCCCCACTGCATGGAGCTGAAAAGCCCAGGGCCCTGAGCCCTACCACCTGGGCTGAAGCCAAAGTCTGAGCAACTTAGCTTCACGGAAGCCCCTGTGGCATGGGGCCCCGGGCAACTGCCCTGCCCCTAATGCCGGCCCTGGCTTTTCTATGCAGAAAACCAGCTATTGTGGCACAGGTGGGCCGTAGATGTGGGGGGAGCGGGGACTCAGAAAGAAAAAAGTTGAGACCCCCTGACTTAATGCATGACTGGAGGAGCTCAGATACTAGATAGGCTACAATAGGCGCAAACTGCATCTGCAGAAAAGCCGCAGCTTTGAAAACATCTGACTCCACCTTTTCTAAGCACTGTCGCTCCTGGGATATTCCTGCCAGCCGCATGGAGGCTTTGGAGACAGCTTGAGTTTAAACAGTGGCTGAGTTGAAAAATGTTTCAAACCTTCCAGCCAGTAGCGTCTGAACACCTCCCAACTCTGTGCTGTCCCCTCTGCCTCTTTCCAGCAGGCAGCTTGCTGATGGGAAGCCCCAGGGGAGGAAGGAAGGGGAGTTTTGAGAAGCACGCCCCCCGCAGCTTGGCCGGGGGCGCCTGAGCAGAGTGGAAGGAGATGTGAAGCAGCTTTGTGACTTGCTCAGGCTGCGGGAGCCAGAGGAGGAAATGCGAAAATCAGGATTGACACCCCTTTCTGCGTGGCCCCTGCCGACGACCACCAAAGAGCTGCTCACTGTCTCCGCTGTTCTCCTCATGGGACTTCGCAGACCCTGCCGTGAGGGGAGGCAGTTTAAAACCCTGCGAGCGGTAGATCCTGTAACCTCCCCCCCGCCCCCAGCGATATGTGGGCTGTATTTTCACAAACAGCCTCTCAAACCAGCTCCTGCAGTTCCCCCACCCCCAACTCTTGGTGCCAGCAAAAGGCCTCTGGGTGTGTAAATCGGCGTCTCGAAAGTCTCCATTTGCACACAAACACACACGCACTCTGGCAAACTTGGGGGCCGGGCTGGACGGTGCAGCTTGCTGTAAAGTGTGTGTTGTGCCACCCTCCAGCCCACGGAGGGGGTAAAGGCAGACTACCGCTGCCAGGGGATGGAGTTACTCTGTCGGCTTGTGTGACAGCCTGGAGTCCAGCCCTTTGGTGGGGGTTGTCATGGGAGCGTATTGGCCATAAACGAAGGTTTAAATGCTGCAATCCAGACAACAGACACTCCACACGTGTAATACTTTCCCAGCAAGAATCCTGGGATTCTGTCTCTGCAAACCCAAACCCTCTAGCCGGGATCGAGGAAGCCAGACAGGATGCTGGACGTTTGCTCAGTGTGATCCCATGGGCTGTTTGATGTAGAACCCATCCTGCCCCATATGGGTTACTTCAGACCTGTCTCTGATGGGATTCTCAACCGCCCAGCCTAGGCTGTGCTCTGGTGATGGGGGGAGGCAAAGCTGGGGCAAAGGCAACCGTTTCTGCAGGAGGTCGGCGCACAGGAGCTGCTCTGCAAAAGACAGAGCAGCACAAACCACCTCTAATCCCAGAGACGGGCTAGCTTGTCTCCTCACGGCCACCTTCTTGGGTGTGCCCTACACCTCCTCCCCTTGTAGCTGCCACCAGGGAGCTCCACCGTTATTTGTATTTCAGTAGGACCTAGAGGGGCAGATCAAGATCAGAGGAGCGGCTTCCTAAGGGCAGTCTAATTAGACTATGGGAAGGAGGAGGAGACACCCGCTACTAACAGGCGGCTCTTGTCACCAATGCAGCTTCTCCAAGGAGGGGAGACTCGTTATCGGGAAACTGAGGCACAGAGAAGGGAAGCAGCAGGTCAGTGGCAGAGCCAGGAAACGAACCCTTGTTTCATAGAGTCAAAGCAAGGTAGGGCAGGAAGGGACATTTTCCCACTGCTGCACTGCAGCAGCGGTAAGTATACCTAGGCCTGAGTTCGGCTCCCGTACCCTAGCCCCTGGACGGTTCCTAGCAGAGTGGCTGCAATCCCACTTAGGACCTGAGGACTCACATTTAGTGGCAGCTCTTTGGCTCACCGGCAGTGTCTCGTCTAGCTTCATAACCCCACTGCAGATTTCACATCCAAGGCAGGCCACGGGCATAAAGTTAAATACATGCAAGAGACCTGCCATGCCATCAGTCTCACGGGGCTGTTTAGATTCCTAGACAACTAGGTGGGCTGTTACCTGGGACCGAAATGGTGAGTTTCCCCTATGCAAGCTCAATCTGTAACAAAACCTCAGGCTTTCTGAGCAAATTCGCATGGGTTGCGTTTAAAGGAGAACTGGACAAATTCATGGAGGTTAAGTCCATTAATGGCTATTGGCCGGGATGGGTAAGGAATGGTGTCCCTAGCCTCTGTTTGTCAGAGGGTGGAGATGGATGGCAGGAGAGAGATCACTTGATGATTACCTGTTAGGTTCACTCCCTCTGGGGCACCTGGCATTGGCCACTGTTGGTAGACAGGATACTGGGCTAGATGGACCTTTGGTCTGACCTGGTATGGCTGTTCTTATGTTCTTATGTAAAGCACTCGGTGAGCATTACAGGAGCTGTCTAGTCTGCAAAATGGTGCTGACGTGAGAAAAAAAACTGACTTATTTCCTGTGTCGAGTCCTGCTGCAAACACCATGGCCCGATTCCCTATTGCCTGCAGCTCATGGAGTCATTTAACACCTCTGCAAAGTGAGTGTACGATGCTGCCATTCTGGTCTGGTGGCATTTCACACCCACTTGGGTCCAATGTAAACTGTGGCCCAAGGTGCAGAGTGATGACGAATCCGGCCAATGGTGGCTCATTTCACTCTTGGACTTGAGTTATTTTTAAATGGTGAGACACGCTGTATATGCAGAAGTAGTGTTGTGATTCTCCTGGCTGTAAAACTCTGTATCTGCTTCTACGTAGGCACCAGCCAGCAGGTTTTTAACAGCTTCACTTACATCCAGCCAATTCAGGCACTGCTACACGGAGCCGGGAGGCACTCAGCAAGCCATTCCAGTGGGTATCTGGCCAAGACTCTAGGATGTATCTGACCATGGAGCCTGAAGCGGCCAGACCATACACAAAGCCAAACCCCCATGTCAATCAACGGCAAAATGTAGCTGCAAAAGATGGTCTATTTTCCCAAGTGAAATTCACTTTGCTCGCTCATAAATCCAGCACCGCTATGATCATTTCAACAGCGACTGTATAAATAGGCTTGTCAGAATTCGATTTTCATTTTTTTAGAATTTCAACAGCTAACATCAACGTTTATTTTTAAGCCTTTTTAAAACACTTTTTCTCGAGTTAAATGTTCACACGTGTGCAGAACCATGGGGCTTTGCAAGCATTTTTCAAACTTTTTATCACGTTACGTTTTCACAGTTGTGGGAAAAAGTAAAGCTTTATAACTGTTTAAAAACAGTCAACCTCAAATATATAAATTTTAGTCATAAATCAAACGCTAATCAGTTCTCAAGCAGCATTTGTCTTACTTTGCCTAGCTGTCCATTGCGATTATTATCAATGGAAATATGTTTTTTTCGATCGGTTTGTGTGTGTGTACAGGGAAATCAACGTGTATTGACATTTACTGATAAAAATCGAATCCTTCCAAGCTTACACAGGGAAAAAAAATACCCAGAAACAATAAAAAAAAATTGCCAAGGAATGAATGGGATAACTCAAAACTGCCTGTACGTGTTTGCTTTCAACACTTTCAGCGCACAACTGGCCTCTCCAAATTCGTTCTCGAAAGCAGCCCCATTTCCAAGGTGCTTACGATTTGCATGGTGCATGAAGCTGATCTGGTAACAATATTATTGCTACTGGCGGAGCGGCTGGTATGCAGTGTGGAGGACACAGGGCAAAAGGCAAGTGCTTGAGAATAGGGACTATGTGTTTATCCTGTTCGTACAGCACCGAGCACTGCATAGCACCGATTAGGATGTGTGAATGCACCGTGTGGCCCTGGCCTCTAAAATATTCAGGCTCCAAACACTTGCTTAACAGAAGTTAACAGTCCAATTGGATTACCTCCAGGAGGCAAGTTTAGCTCTATTTTCCCATAGGAATGGGACCCTCATCTGGGTTGGGGCCTCTGGATGCTATTGAAATATAAATGAGCATGATTATTATTGTATTACTAATGCAAGAGACTGGAGCTGACAGGCAGGAGAGGGAGCACAGGTAACAGTGAGCAGCGTGATAAACAGCATAGACTCATAGAAGATTAGGGTTGGAAGAGACCTCAGGAGGTATCTAGTCCAACCCCCTGCTCAAAGCAGGACCAACCCCAACTAAATCATCCCAGCCAGGGCTTTGTCAAGCCGGGCCTTAGAAACCTCTAAGGAAGGAGATTCCACCACCTCCCTAGGGAACCCATTCCAGTGCTTCGCCACCCTCACAGTGAAATAGTGTTTCCTAATATCCAACCTAGACCTCCCGCACTGCAACTTGAGACCGTTGCTCCTAAGAACAGCCGAGCTCCACAGTCACAGGGCGTCAGCTGCTCAGCCATGGTCGAGTTTTATGGAGCTGTCACAACAGAGGGAGTTTTAAGGAGGGATAGTTTGTGTTATCTATTATTGGAGTCCTGCTAAGTGCGAGGTTAGTCCCTTTCCCTGAACGTTGGAGATTTTCACCAGGATCAGGTGCGGGGTTTGATTGGAGCAGCTAGAAACATCTCCAGCTATTTTGGGAAGTTTGCAGGAACCCACACGGTGAATCATTTGGCCCTTTGGGTCGAGTTTTCCATCAGCTGCCAAGGCTTTAGAAGCCCAGGCAAAATAAATACCCTTGGTTACGATTTATGAATATTGACATAGCTGATCCAACAGCAATACAGCTCCCAGCGCCAATGCCCAAAATGGCAATGCAACCTAAAAGGGATCTACTAAACCCTCTTTATTTTAATGACACTAGAAGCAACCGAGTCTGAGAATAAAGCAGGGTGTAATGAACGCCCCCTGCACAAACAAACACGGGCCACGTGCTTTCGAACTGCAAAACAAGCTTTTATTAACCCGAAGCTCCCAGAACTGGCAGCTCCCAGTTTATTGACGCAAAGAAAAGAGAAGTGAGCTTGCACCACTGAGCCACGGGGTTTGCGTTCATTATTGGAAGGGAAAATCGACACGGCAGCCCAAAAGCGATGTAATGAAGAAATCCGATCGAGTGAAACATCTGGATTCCTGTACTTCAGGGGCCTGGCTGCCAGGGAGTGGAGAATTACTCTGTAACTGACAGGCCCATTTATTAAACAAGAGCGCAGGATCGGGGGAGCATTGCTAGGAAGCAGCATGCTTGCTTCCTCTTTTTAAGTGCCCAATTTCTCCAGAGGCTTAGCTCCCTGCCTCCTTTCAAACAGGCCTTGTTTTACAAAACTGTGGTCCAGGGAAGCAAAAAGAAAAACACACCCAAGTGCAATCACAGGGTGTATGCAAACAGTGCCACGAGCTTGAGAGAAAAGTCTCCTCCCAAATTTGGTTCCTTCTGTAGATCTCCCGGATGGTGCACAAGGTTTTTAATCAAGGGCTGTTTTGATGGGTGTTGACAAAGACACCTTAGAACATATGGAACTAGGCCGAACAGCATCATCCAAATTGCAACATGCAGGGAGGTGCAGTTTCGCAGCCTCGGGGGCGGGGACTGTCTTTTTGAGATGTACTATTAGCTAGATTGGATGGCGAGGCTGTGTCTGGTGGGACTTGCCCTATGTGGGAGGGGATTGGTGGTATTTGAGGCTAGGGAGTATGGGCTAGTGGGTGCAGCATGGGGCTGGGAGTCAGACATTCCAGAGCATATGTTACTGACACAATAGCCTTTCCTCAAGCAACCAGAATAGATGGTTCATCTGTATCAATCGCCCCAGCGTCCTCATTTTCTCTGCATGGCCCTGGAGCACATGAGGAGCAATCATACACCCGTGGGAAGGAGGGTCCTGGCCTTCCCATATAAAGGGAAACATGGAATGGACATTGTGGGGGAAGGAGGACCAGCCTCGCACTTGCCGCCTTTGACAGCCATGCTGCAGGACCCCTCAGATACTGCACTGATGGGAGCCAGGTAACAGAGAGACACAATAACGCAGGCCACCCGTTTTCCCAGCAAACTGACTGGAGAGATAATGAGGGCTCCTTCCAGCAGTCAGGAAATTGAATAAATTCTGGAAGTGGGAAACTGAGGCAGGGCGCTGATTCTCGGTCGCCCGGCATGCTATGCCGTCATTTGCACTAGCGCAAAGTGCTACCATTTGGATCCGGAGGAAGAGCCGTCAACAAAGTCCTTTGTCTGCTTTCATGTTCCACAATAGTTTGTCTAGCGCCGATGGGCCTTCCTAGTTGGCCAGAACATAAAACCTTCTGTTGGAGATCAGCACCCTACACTAGTGAATGTCTCTCTCCTGTCTGGTGACTTTACACTGTCACAGAGGCTTATAATATGTCCGTTGAAATATGACCTTACGCTATGGGATACAAATGTTGTAAACGAGATTAATGCAGGGAGCAACTTCCAAGCGTTCAATAAGGTCTAAATGCTAAATGCATTTTTATAATCTTAATCCCTATTTCAACAATACTAACATGCAGGTGAGCCAGACCGTTTCCAGATACGCACGTGTCAGTGTCCCACCAAGGCATAGGGACCTTGGCATGAGCTGGCACCTGGTTCGCCAGCATCGCAGCTACAACTGTAGGGGCTTTGGGGCAGGAAGCAGCTTTATGTCCTGTGTTCGGACAGTGCCTAGCGCAATGGAGGCCCGGTCCGTAAAGGGAGGCTCCTAAGTGCTACTGCAGTATCGATAATGAATGATCATCATCAGTGGCAAGTGGGAAGCTCCCCGTGGTGAGTGAAGGTGCCTAAACCAAGCCCCTGTAAGGACCAAGGCCCCATTGTGCTCCGTCCGGTACAAACACAGAAGAAAGATGGTCCCAAGTTCTGCAGAATTAAAGAGTTCTTTTTATAAACAAATTAAGTTTCGAGCCCTCCGCGATAGGACGAAACGCTTCCACACGTGATCCCTGTGCAAACCAATACAGTGCGCTCGGCCGGAGCTGGCAGTCAGGCAGCTCGCCTGGTTAGATTGCGGCTCGTCGCTTTGCCAAACAGTGCAAGACACCAGTCAGTGTCACTGCTGCTATCCAGCACCACTAAGTTTCACTCTTCCACTGCTTGGGAAGTCTCGGAGCCGCTTGGTAACTACTGTCCCTGGACCTATCTGATAACCCTCTCCACATCTCTTGGGTCAGACTTTGGCTGGTAGGTGTAGTCCTCTTGCTAGAGGCTGGTCGCCTCCAGAATGCCCCACCCTGGCCTCAGGGTGGGCCTGCAAGCAGCCCCCTGCCTCAGTTTCCCTCTTGCAGAAGCCGCAGTAACAACACAAAGCCAGTTTTTGCAGTATAAATAGCCCTTTGTGGGGTTAACTTATTACAGAAGTCCCACCACCACAACTGAGATTTCCCCAGCACAGTCCAGACAGTACAGTCCATCTTCAAGTCCCAGTAGCCCCCCCGCCAAGTACAGATCTGGCATTTCTCACCCCGCTCACCTTTCAGGTCTGGATCTGGAGTCTCTCACTGTGCCTCACCCCAGCCCCTCTCCCTGGGATGCTTCTCTGCCCTGCTCATGCTCAGGTTACCATCTAGCTCTGTCGTGAGACACCAGCGGGGTCACTCCTCAATCATTCCCCAGTCTTTAGCTCTCTCAGGCCCTCCGGCTTCAGCGCTCAGAGAGCCAGCAGGCATCTCCCTCTGCAGCTGTCGGCCTTCAGCTCTCTCTGGCCTGGGGAAGTCTATAGGTGACCCACCCCTGACTGCCTGCCGCTTTCACCAGCCTGATCTGGCTCCACTACTCACTAGGGAACTCTGACCGCTCCCTCCTCCGAGGGCGTCCCTTCCTTGAAGCGCTAAGACCATCTCTCCTGGTCTCTACTTCTCTAGACACCCCCAGCCCTTCACTCTGGAATCCCCGCTTGCCTTTGGGCTGTCTCCCATTGATAACTCCCGGGTGCAGCCCCACCCGCTCGTGACACCAAACTGGGGTGCACCTGGACTGCAGCAGGAGCGCTGGGCCCGATTTCATTTACGGGGCCAGCTCCCCTGTTACACAGCTCCTCAGCAATAGTTCAACTCCTCTCCCTTGGGATGTGCCACATACACCACAGACAGCCCAGATACTGGAACGCGGGACACCTGGGTCTGCCAGTGACCTTGGGCGAGGCGTTTCTGTCTGTCGCTGTTTCCTCCTCCACACCCTTTGCTGTCTTGCCTATTTAGATTGTAAGCTCTGTGGTGCAGGGACTCTCTCATCTGTATCTGTTCAGAGTCTAGCACACTGATCTAGGATCTAGGGCCCTGATCTAGGATGGGATAGCTCAGTGGTTTGAGCATTGGCCTGCTAAACCCAGGGTTGTGAGTTCAATCCTTGAGGGGGCCATTTAGGGATCTGGGGCAAAGATCTGTCTGGGGATTGGTCCTGCTTTGAGCAGGGGGTGGGACTAGATGACCCCCTGAGGTCCCTTCCAACCCTGCGATTCTATGATTATAGGATGAAGCTCCACGGTGCTATCATCATAAACATAAACCTGGCGTGATGTGGCTGGGAACAAACCAAACCCAGAGGTGTCCAAGACCCGCTGCAGTTTGATTAATCCCGGGAATCCAGCGCCAACTATGTGAAACAGACAACAGCAGCATTTCAGTGACTGAGCCACCAGCCCTTCAATAGCATCAGCGTTTCTGGCCGAGCAGCGTCTGAGGCAATAAAAGGCTTTTGCAGTTGGTTAAATGCCAGGATGAGGTTGAGCCTCCATTGCTGGAACAGAATCTAGATGGTGCAAGTGGAGGAGGAAAATCCAGCAAAACATCACACTCAAAAGAAAAATGAGGTGTCCCTGGCCTCATGGAGACAGCAACTTGTCGCTCGTTTGTGCTTTCGAACCTTCTACTGACACCTCTTTGGGGTGGGTCTCGTTTGATTTCATTTGCCTCAATGTTTAAGGCCAGAAGGACCATCATGATTGTCCGGTCTTGGTGCTACGAACCCCAAGTGTTTAAAAACCATGAGGCCAGGAAAAATTGTGAGATTGGCTTGAAAAATCACAACATTTTTCAAAATAAACTCTGGGGGACTTTTTATTTATCACCCAGTGCCAGCGCTTACGGAGTTCAAGTTTTCAAGCTTTTCTCTCCAACCATGAGGATTAAAAACTTACTTTGTATTTAAATGACAGCTGAGATTCTCAGCTAATCACATGCTGCCAGGAGCTGGGGCTTTAGGAAAGCACCAGCTGTCAAGAGACTCGTGATAAAATTGCAAGCGCTGGCAATACTGCAATCCAACCTCCTGCATAATACAGGCCAGACAGTTTCATCCAGTGGTTCCGACATTAAGCCCGACAACTTGTGATTGAGCTGAAGCACCAGAAAGAACCACCCAATCTGAATGTAAAGCCTTGATGTGACAGTGAATGTGCCACCTCCCTTTGTGGATCTACCATATCCAATGGCGAATTACCCGCATTTTGCACATCATTTGAATTTTTCTGCCTTCAACTTCCAACCATTGGCTCTTTGCCTGTTAGCTTATAGCGCTTCTAGTGTCAGATATGTTTTAGTGGACTTGTTTTTATGTATCAGCTGGGAGAGTTGCACAGGATCAACATGGCACGACTAGGCGGAGGTGAGCTCAGAAGGCATTTTGAAGGCTCAGCACCTGCTGGAAAACAAGGCCCAAGGACAAGGTAACGTCATTGCCAAAGAATGTCCCTGAAAGGAAAAAGCTAGTGAAGAAAGGGAGGCCCCAGTGATCAGAACTCTCATCACATGACTAAAAGGCTGGGTGGGGCCTGCCCCCCGAGGGACTCCAGCTGACGTCTTTGGGCAGGACTCTGTAGCTGAGATCCTTGCAACAAGACGGCTCGGCTGTGTCTCTGAGCTGCAGAGCAAGAACAGCTTTGGCTGTTAGCACTTACCTTGGATGAGCGGAGGAGGATGTGCAGCCACTCACATGCCTTGGGCATACAGTAGTAATTATGAGTGAATGGCTCCCTTCTTTCCCATTGCATAGACAGTGCTCCCAAGTAGGGTGGCTGACACATCTCCATCTAAACAGCTTTTTGATGGAAAATTGGGCTTTTTTGCAACTTCATGAAATTTTTCACAGCAAAGTGGCCGCTTTCCACACAAAATTTAGATTTTTCATCAAAAACCGGAATGCCCCAAAACAGAAATATTTGTATTTGCAAATGATGATGCAGTGCTTCATGGGAGATGTAGTCTGGTTGCCTCATATCCTCATTTTCCTCGATGGGCCGGGTTTCCCACCTGGACTAAATCTCCCATGATGCACTGCCTCCCTGCTTCAAGATGGGAGACAGCCATGCATCATGGGAAATGTAGTCCAACCAGTGAATCCAGCCCATAGAAAAGAATGGGAGCATGGGGCACCTGAACTACAACTCCCATGAGGCACCACAGCAGCACTTCCAAAGCAAAATATTGTTGTAATCCAATTTTCACTGCAAAAAAATCAAAATTTTGTGCAAAAACACCCCCTTCCTTCATTTTTCCTCACCAATTCAACTCCCCTGGCAGAGCTTAGTACAGGCCCAGGATCCTGTGGTCATAGCTGCTGACGGTGGTGAGGAAGGTGACAGTGATGAGGAAGGCCAACCCCCAGCTCTGCTTCCTCTGGCTCCTAATTGGTAGGAGATGAGGAAGGGATGATGCGTCTGTGCAGGAGTTTCCAGATCTCAGCTCCATCCCCTTCCTTACCTTGAAACGGGGCAGAGCCGGCAGCCAGCCTCTCACCCCTCAGACAGCCATGTTGGCAGTTGGCTCCATGAGCCCTGGCAGCACAGAGATGGCCGTGGTGTGGAGGCCTCCACCCTCCGAGGCAGCCCCCACGGCCCATCAAGGGGGCTGCAGCCTGGGAATTACTGCCTGAGCCTCTCACATCAACTGTCATTTCTTTAAACTGTTGCGCACGTCAGATTTTCCAGGCAGCCTTTTCCAATTTGATCATTAAAAATCAAATCCTCCCCTACGGTTTTTGACACAGGCTGGCAGTGAGAGCGCAGACTTTTTCTGCTTCAGGCATGCACACACACACACAAAGAGATTTATGAGTCTCCGAAGATGGTGCCTAAAATATTTACAG
Organism: Mauremys mutica; assembly: GCF_020497125.1. NCBI lineage: Eukaryota > Metazoa > Chordata > Testudines > Geoemydidae > Mauremys > Mauremys mutica. The sequence continues at coordinate 8,901,416 of NC_059095.1, forward strand.
AGTGTAGCTTCGAATGTGAGTGATGGAATCCCTCACAAGCCAGCCGCCGCTGTCAGGAATCTGGGTGGCAAGTGGGGAAACGTAAACAGACCTTTTTTCCATTCCCCCAAACGCTATAAATCTTCTGGGCCAACAGCTTTTCCTATTTTTCATCTAAAATCCATTCCCCCACCTCACCCACCTCCCGGCCAAAGAGCACAGATTCGCTGCAAGCTGCGGGGAGGATCAGGCTCTTTCGTTTAGCTTGGGCGGTCGGCAAACAAGCCCCAAGGTGCTTAGCTACCGTCGCCCACAAGGCGCTGGCTATTTTTAGAGCAGCAGTAAATTAAATCACCTTTGCAGGAAAGCGTTAGGACTTGTCTAGGCTAGAAATTTTTTTTGCTAGCATAGCTGTACCAGCAACCCCTCCTAGTGTACATGCCGTTTATACCAGCATAAAAGTACTTCTGCCAGCCTACTTTAAGCCAGTTCCCCAAGAGACATGGGTTATGGCTACACTTCAAATGCGACAGTGGCCCAGCTTCCGCACTGTTGTGCATCCACCTCCCCAGGAGGCGGGAACGAGGCTAATGGAAGAATTATTCCGTCAACCTCACGCGAGCTACACAGGGACTTCGGTCAGCTCATCTACGGCGCTCAGGGGTGTGGGTTTTTCACAGCCCCGGGCGACGGAGTTGGGTCAATCTAATTTCCTGGTGTAGACCAGCCCTCAGACTCATAGACTTTAAGGACAGAAGGGACCATTATGATCATCTAGTCTGACCTCCTGCACAATGCAGGCCACAGGCTCTCACCCACCCACTCCTGTAACAAACCCCTAACCTATGTCTGAGTTATTGAAGTCCTCAAATCGTGCTTTGAGGACCTCAAGCTGCAGAGAATCCTCCAGCAAGTGACCCGTGCCCCAAGCTGCAGAGGAAGGCGAAAAATGCCATAATAGCAGAGTCACAGTCATGGGCGGCAGGTATCGTAGGCAAGGGGAGGCTGTGTCTCTCCAAATGGCCTCCCCGGGCCCCGCCCCCAGGCCAGCAGGCCTCCTGCAGAGGCTCGGGGCCACTGGGGCAGCTGGTGCTGTGCTGCCTGCCCAGCACTGGCCGCCCGAGCACCGGGCCTGGGGGCCGCCTGCAGCCCTGGGGCTGGGGGCACGGCTGTGGGCGCTGAGGCTGGGGGGATGCTACGGGCTCCTGAGGGGGAAGGGGAGATACAAGGGGAGGGAGAGGGAGAAGAAGGGGAAGGGTGGGGCCTTGGGCACAAGGGGCAGGGCCAAGGGTTAGCCTCCCCCAGCGGCCGGGTCGCTGGCTGCCCATGCGCACAGTATATGCCAGTATAACTGCATCTGCACTAGGGCTTATACGGGCATGGCTACACTACAAAAGCCGCTTGTGCGTGTCTACACTTTGCTCCTTGGGTCGGCGGTGCACGGCCTCACCAGGGGCACAGCACCGGTTGAATTCTGGGGCATTGCGGGGCGGCTTCTGAAAGCCGGCAACAGTCGCCGTCAGCAGCGCAGTGTCTACGCGAACAGTGCATCAAGCTAACTACATCCACTCTACGCCTCTGGGGGAGGCGGAGTTATTAAGTCAGGGTAGCGGCAGGGCCGCCCAGAGGATTCAGGGGGCCTGGGGCAAAGCGGGGGAGCTGCGTCGCTTGTACTCACCCGGCGGCAGTTTGGGTCTTCGGCGGCAGGGGGGCCTTCAGTCACTCCGCGTATTCGGCAGCACTGAAGGGCCCCCCACCGCCGAAGACCCGGACCGCCACTGCATTTTCAGCTCCGAACGATCAGGCATATTCAGCCTCAGCTCCACTGCACCTTGTGCAGCTGTTTCTATCAATGCAAACTACGACTGATATGGGAGCATTTTACGGCCACTCTTGCACTTGCGTTGCGGAGGTGTAAATGACTGCACGGGGCGTAGGGCGGCAGAGACGCAGAGCTGGGCTTGCTCCTTGATATAAACAACAGAGTAACAGAGCACATAATGCTCTCCGCAGCCACCTTGAGGCTTCAGAGCTGGTTTCCCTCAGTTCTGCTCCGGCAGGACTAAGTCTTATGGAACTAAAGGTTTCCTGGTTTGTTTCCAGCTGTAGTTTCGTTGATCTTCGTGCCAAACACAGCCAGTAGGGCATGATCTTTGGCCAGTGACTTGTTTGGCTTAGAAACGAGTCCATCATCAAAAGGAAAACTCCAGTGTAGCAGAAACGCTAGTGTAGCAACTCCATCAGAACATAAGGCAGGTTTTTTTCCCTCGCTCATGAGCATCTTGACCATCACCAACAAGAACAACTCACACGCAAACGGGAGTTTGGCGACATTTGGCTTGAAAATACGCCTCTCCCCCTGAAGCTGCCGGGAGGTCAGGTCTCAAACTCTTGCTAATTTCAGTTTAACAGCTTGGGTGATGAATCACTTTCAAACCAGAGATTTTTTCCCCCCTAAATGCTGAGCCCTCACGCATCCCCTTGCCTTCAGTGCGAGCTGCAGCTGCTTGGCAAACCACGACACTTCTATTTAGGTACCTAAGTGTGGATTCAGGAGCCTAGTTAGCACTCTCTGAAATATGGCGAGCTCGGCCCTGGAATTTAGCTGACAAGCAGAGCTTGGTGAAATATTCTGGATGACTAGATTAGGCACCAAAAAATGCAGTTTTGGGGTTGGCTGAAATTATTTGTGAATTCAGGTCGAATTTGCATAATAGTTTCAGCCAAAAAAAAATAGGGGTGCGGGAAAGAGCTTCAGAAGGGAATTTAAGTGCCATTCACCAAAGCACCAGAGGCGGTGCTCCCTTTGTACCACTAGCCCAGAGGTTTGGGCACACCCCTGAGATGTCAGAGAGACCCAGGTTTAGGTCCCGATTCTGGAGCAGGCGTGCAGGTCTCCCCTCACAGGAGGGTGCCCTAAGCACTGGGCATTTAGCTATTCGGGGAGCTCACTTGATCTCGCTTGTTGAAGCTGTCTGACTTTGGGCCAGAAAGAGAGGGTAAGAATCACTCGGCAGCTGGGGTGGGGGACTCTCCCGACGTGGGGATGCCTGGTCCATCCCCGCTCCAGGGACTAGTTAATTATTTTAGTCACGAGGGTATTCTGTGCCAAAACAACAAAAATTCTGGGGGAGGGATAGCTCAGTGGTTTGAGCATTGGCCTGCTAAACCCAGGGTTGTGAGTTCAATCCTTGAGGGGGCCACTTAGGGAACTGGGGTAAAAATCTGTCTGGGGATTAGTCCTGCTTTGAACAGCAGGATGGATTAAATGACCGCCTGAGGTCCCTTCCAACCTTGATATTCTATGAAAATGCTGCAAATTTTATTTGTCAATAAATAAATGTGGAGGCCTCAGCACGGCAGTGGGGAGCACAGGCCCCTGGCTGCACAGAGGTGGGAAATCACCGTACGGCTCCCCCTTTGGGGTACGGACTCAGCAGTGAGGCTGCACCCAACCCTGACACAGCGTAAGGACCGGGCCTGCCCCAGAAACACCCCAGGGCCCTGCCCCTCTGTGCCAGGTGCACCAGGTGTGGGGCAGGCAGGATCAGCAAGGCAGGGTCCAACAGTGGAGGGGCTTAGTGTGGGCGAGATCCAGGTGTGGGTTGAGAGGGTTCTGTGTGGAGCAATCTGGATGCAGGTGGCTCAGTGGGGGATCTTGATGCACAACGGCTTGTTGGGGGGTTCTGGGTCCAATGGAAACGGGACTCTGGAAGGGGGTCCAGGTGAAGGTGGTTGGGGCTCAGCATGGAGGGATCAGGGTGTGTGGAGGGATAGAGCTCGGCAGGGTGGATGAGGCTCAGCAGGAGGGTCTGGATGTGAGGGGGTCTGGATGCACAGGGGTTGGGCAGATGGGGGAAGAACTCCCTGTACAGAGATCCCTCCCCCTGCAGCTGAGGAGCACTGAGTGCAGGAAGTGCAGGGGTGGGGGAGAAGGGAAGAGAGTGTGCAGAGCTTCCTACAGCTGGGGGAAAAATCTAGGGGTGAGTCTGATATGCTGATATGGCCCCGGATGCCGTGCAGGGGAAGAGGAAGTCCCGTCCTCCCCAGCCCAGCCAGGACTAGCAGCTGAGCCAGGCGCAGGGTAGGAGCCACCAGCCGGGTCTTCCCCAGTCCCGCCCCCTGTCCACAGTGATTTACATCTCTGCTGGCTGCCTTGGGCACTCAAAACATACTGCTGGGGAGGCTCATGTGACTGCTCTTGTAGATTCCCTTTGTTCCCCTGTCAGAAAGTCATTTTTCTGTGGGGAAGCAAAGAAATCTGCGGGGGACATAAATTCTGTGCGTGCACATTGGTGCAGAATTTCCCTAGGAGTATTATTTATACTAAGTTGAACAGCGTCAGCAGGAAAGTTTGACAACAACCTGGCTTGGACTAGCCTAGTGGTGAGTGTTGCCTCCTCAGAGGAGAGAAATCCTCATGCCAAGTCCCTGCTCAAAGGAGGTGTTCAAGTCCCAGTCCCCACGGTAGTGCTCTAGCTATTGGGTAGAAGTGGGCCGCCCCGTCCGGTCCTTCTCCTTGGTTTTGTGACCTAGCCCTTCATTTCCTTTGCTTTTATTTCAAAGGAGGCTAAAATGCCCGAAAATTAAATGAACCATTTCATTCCAGGTTGAATAAAATGTTCCATTTGACCCCAAAACAAAACTGTTTCGACTTTTTCAATTTGCTAAAAATTGAGAAAAAAGTTTGGTTTCGATTCGACAGGAATCAACCTTTTTTCTAATATTTCAAAACCTCCAGCAAACTGAAAAATCCGCTCCGCTGCCAACAACGCCAAAACTCCAGTGCTGCCAAATAGTGAAGCGGATTCTTTCAACGCTTGCTGAAAAGTATCCTGAATAATATTGTCATACGTGGGAATTTTCATCTATAGATCTCCAAGAGCTTTACACAGAAGGGTCAGTATTATTATCCTCATTTTACAGATGGGGAAAGGGCAGGGCCGAGAGCTTAAATGACTGGACGTGTTGTGTAACCTTAGGCAAGTCAGTGGCAGAGTCAGAAATGGACCCCAGGAGTTCTAGCTCGTACTTTGTAGCTGTGCCGCTGTCGAGCCATAATGTAGACAATTCCTACATCGATGGAAGGGCTATTTGCTGTCAATGTAGTTAATCCATCTCTCTCAAAGGCGGTAGCCAGGTCAGTGGACGAATTCTTCCATCAACGTACCTGCATCGACAGAGTTAGGTTGATTTATACATGTAGCTCAGGGCAAAAAATTTTCACAGCCCTGTGCAAGGAAGCTAATTTTTAAGTGCAGACCTGGCCTTAGCTTTATGTGCTGTCCTCTGGAAGATGCAGCCAGAGAGATAACAAAGGGAACGGCTTGCTGCACTGAGACTGAACAAATGAAAGCACTTCTTAAATACTATTGCAAATTAGGACCAGGTTCTCTCCCGCTCTGAAACCTTTGCCCAGGGCCGGCTCTAACTTTTTTGCTGCCCCAAAAAAGAAGAGCGCCGCGCCGCCCGAAGCCCCGGCCCCCCGAGTGCCACGCCGCCCAAAGCCCCACCTCCCCGAACGCTGTGCCACCGAAACACGCCCCCCCCTCTGAGCGCCACCTGGCGGAAACAAAAACAAAAGAAAAAACCCTCCAGCGCTGCCCTGATGAACCAAAAAAAACCCCAACAACCGAGCGCCGCCCTGCCCCAAGGTGCCGCCCCAAGCATGTGCTTGGTCGGCTGGTGCCTGGAGCCGGCCCTGCCTTTGCCCAATGGGCCTAGTGAGGTCCATGTGACTAAAGCCAACAGGGAGGGCTACCATATGGGCAGCCTTGTTTCTCTTTATACCCAGCTCTCGAAGTTGCAAAGTTAATAGCAAAATAAAATGAATGCAGCATCCCGTTGCTGTTGATTAGACAGAGACAGAAGTGAAAGAAAATAACTGGACAGAAATCAATACAATCCTCACTTTATTTTCACCTTGTCTTAAGTATGTAACAGCATCACAGCTGGCTTTAGGTTGTTTAAAAAAATATTTCATACTGCATTTTACTCAATGTTCAGAATAAATGGTAAAATGTAATAAATGTAAACTGCACTGGCACCATTTTTGCTCAATAAATAAAAAAAAAGAAAGAAAGAAAGAATGCTTTATGTAGACTGCACACTACAGTATCTAAATAAATAACATAAGTTACTTTGAATAAATAGAGATCATCTCACATACAGATGCATTGCATCAACTTCTTGCAGTTGGTCATTCGAGCCAACAATGCGGGAATGGAAGTGACTGAACAGATGAAATTGACCAGCACTGAAGAATGGACCGTGGTTACTAGGAAGAACCCTGTAAAATAACTTGATCCTGTGTAATTTACAAAAAGAGAAATGAAATATTGTTTCCCATTCCCATTGTGTTTCTTTCAATTAATTTGAAACTACTCTCCTCTTTGAAATGGGGACTATGCCATAACCGTATTCCTTGCTCAACCAATATTGAAAGTATTCAGTAACCCTGTTTATTAAGAAAACAGATTTTTTTTCCTCCCTAAAAATAATTTGTCTTCATAAATTAGGCAAACCGATTTAACACAAAGTTTCTGGAACTATTTAAGTAAGGAATGGCCCGTTTGCCAATGGTTTCACTCAAATGAAAACAATGAAATTGGGCTGCTGCTCACACATACATCAATACAAATCAGAAGTGACTCCAATGCAGCCAGTGGAGTTGCAACTGGTCTAAATGACAGAAGGATCAGTCTCCTAAACACCTCTGTACTTCACAATCCTTCTTGCACTGGCCAATGCTATGGATATATAGTAAAAACACAATGAATTGTGCTTGTAGCTCATTAGCAGACAGAAGAGGGTAAAATAATCTACCACCTCTCATGGCTTGATCACAACTGCCAGAATTTTTTTTTTAAATGCGTCGTGTCTGGAAAACTTGTCATTTTTCAAACGCTATGAAATATCTTTGCCCTTTATTGGTGGGTATATTTAAAGCTAATGGCCGATCTGCAGCATACAGATATGCAAGTTGCAGAGGAAAAAAAAACCATAACAGATGTTATTGTTATTAACAATAAATAATTCATGGGATGGTGAAGAAAGAGCCAGGCGGCAGATTTGGATGTCGCTTTCACGTAGAGGATTTTCCATCCTTTCGCCCTTTCTGCATTTTAGACATTCTTTGGGAGGCGTAAAATCTCTTACTGCAGCCGAGAAGGAGATGCAGAAGCATTTGTCAAATAATAGAGAGAGAGCCTATTAAAAACAGATTTCAGTGAATAAGCAATGGAGGAGCACCCAGAATGTGACCGATTGAGCAACATTATTACATAACACAAACAGAGGGACTTACAGTTCCTCTGTGTAATGGCCCCAAATACAGCCCTGGACAGGACACACACACATCAAAATCCTTTGGCGAGAGGGAGGGAGCTTGGCATTCGGAAACCCAAACGTTAACACTCACATTCAAACAAGAAATCAAACCAAACCAATTCAGCCGGCCACATTTGTGGTACAGCACCGCAGAGATCAGGCATTCGAGTGCCCTCTGCTGTGCTACTGAATCATTTCCTTGGTACGTCACTAATAATGGGGCTCTGATTTTTGGAAAGGAGTTTTACTAACCGACGCCCTGCCTGCAAACGCCAGGCAGAATCACCTTGGGCTGGAGCAGGTTGGTAGCCAGAATGACACGGCAGTCAGCAAGGCTTTCAACGGCTTTATTGGGCATTCAGGTAGATCAGAACATTTTCATCAGCTTGAAGATGAGAAAAAGCAGGCTCAGCCGTCGGCTGGAAAACCGAGGCGAACAGGGCAGCTGTAGCGCTGAGTTAATGGATGGCCTCAACACTCCATATAATGAAACTTCAGTTTCCCTTGGCAACCCCTCCTGTCACAACAATTCGGTGCCGGCCAATCCAGACAGATCTCAAAGCACTTCACGAACCCATCGTACAAACGGTGGCCAAATTCTGCCCTGGGACACATACAAGTGACATGCAGGTATCTGAGGATGGGACTTGGCCCAAGGAGTCACTCCCACTCCACCCCCCAAAAATGCAGCCTCCTCTGGGATGCAACACACCAGCTGTTTAGCAACACCACAGACAGGAAATGGCTACAGCTCTTATCCTGAAGATACTGAGATCGGCTCAGGAGAAGTCATTCCACAGTCCCTCCTTCTGGGACATCTTTGCGACAACAGTGCTGAGATCTGACCATTTCTCTCCAGGGCTCGCTCCTGTTTCCATGCCTCTCACTACAGCTGCAAGTCTCCCACCTGTCTATTCATCACGTCCTCTTCTAGAGTGATGTGATAGCTGCCACCTTGGCTGGCACCCTGGGGACTGAAGCAGGGAACCTCAGAGGCTAAAAGCACAAGCTGCTAAAATTCCCTACCCCAGTACGTCAACCCACAGAATCCCTGTTCCCTGTCTGCTGCATTCTGGCCCCAGCCACCGATCAGCTTTTCTTTCTAAACCGGAGACTCTGCAAACGAAACCAGGTTCACTTTTAGAGTGGAGTGGGCTGGGAACCAAATGTTCAAGAGGCCATTTGCTCTTCTTCAGTTTTTTTAGAAGTCAGAAGAGCGCGTCTCTCATCTCTTGAAAATAGAACATCCCGTGATCCCAGCTCCCAAGCTGAATGCTATTGCATCTGCTAGCCAGGCCCATGGCCTGAGGCGGTATGAAGGGATTTTTTTCATTCAGAACTGTTGCTGTGACACAAGCCATGCTCGGAAAGAATAATTGAAATAGCAATTGTGTAGGCAGTGCTGGTCAGACTGTTTGCTGGGAATAAATCCATTGAATATTTGTCAGCTTTCGCCCCCCCTTTTCCCCTTCCCCACAATGAATCAATCCAGATTTCTGCACCTGCATTCATTACTTACAAGCCTTTACCTTTCACAGTACTTAGCTCTGTAATTGATCGAGCACCCACTGAATCCATGGGAAAATTCCCATTGTTCACAAGCGAATGCAGGGTGGTGCATGAAGAAGAGACATTCCCCAACCAAACCCTTGTTCCTACCAATAGCCAGGACTAGCAGATGTAACAGGAAGGGGATAAGAACAAAGGAAAACAAGGAGCTATTTGGGTTCTGAACGACTGCACCCAAACACTATGGCCACCTCTCATATTGCATCAATTCTTCCATTCCCTGACATCTTTCATGATGGCTTATTTTTCTGCATGCCTAAAGGAACTGAAAACCATGAAGAAATTAGCATTGATCTTCCCTAGGGCTCTGCCACGGACCACATGGATTACCGAAGTGCTTTCTTGTCTCCAAAAGTGACATTCAGTTTACGCACACATGGAATCTCTTGACTGATGCTAGCAGATCACATTTCCTCCGGATGTAAATATCACCCTACACTGATTCTGACCAAGGGCTAATCTTCGTCACACTTGTCTACAGTGAATAGTCATAAAAAAATCACACGTGTCTTTGATTTATCTATCACCTCGGTGACATTCTGATCTGATTTATACCTCGGGCAATTCTCCATGAAGCCAGTAAACTGGATTCTCCAGTCACTAATGCCAATTTCGCACTGATGCAACTCCTCTGACTTCAACACAGTTACTCTTGTGAATGGAGAATCTTAGCTCCTTGGAGTTGCATAAGGAGGTGGCGGGAGCTGGCATAAGTCATCACAGAATTTGGCACATCAAATAAAATGAAAAGCAAAGGCCCGAGACACAGGTGGAATGGATTCAAGGGACCAATTCGCCTCCCATGTACCACAGTGCAAATCAGCAGCAATCCCACTAAACAACAGACTTGCAGTGGAGTAAAAAAATGGTGTAAGTGACCGTAGAATCAATCCCAAATAGGGGAATTCCACCACACAGCCTCAGGCTGAATTCTCGTGCGCAGCCTGCATTAGGAGGTGGAACGTCTTGTGCTATGTTCGCTGTATTTTTTAGAAAATATACACATTGGCTTTTGTCACTTCTGAACTAGCAGGAGCCTGGGTTAGCCAAACTTGCTGCTGAAGAGACTTTAAGTACACCATGTTCGCATTCCCAGTAGGGCATTAGACATGGTTTGTAAAGCTGGGTATATGGGAACCCGGCAGAAGCAAAGCATTGCGGTAAACAGCTGCCGTTTGCAAACTGACCGGCGGTTTCCCATGTGTGTACAAAGCCAACAGATGGACTCTATTCCCCTCTCCTCCTGCCAGTTTCTACATCTGGGCTCCTCTTTCAAAGGTGAGGGTAAAGATTAGGATTCCAGAGCCCAGCAGCCTGCTTTTATATGGAAGCAGGGTGCAAGTGAGTCAAAGCCTGCTGAATGATGATGTTTATATTGCTTTGATACATCTTGGCTCCGTTCAGCTAAGAGCAGCTTTTGGATCCAATGCAAAAAAGCCTGATCTTTGGCAGGGGTCAGAAATCTATGCTATTCACGCGCCACGTTACATTTTGCATGTCTTGCAGGAGATACGCACAAGAAGTACGTGGGTTCCCATTCACATTATAGGCCGGGATTTTCAAAGTCAGGCTCCCAACTCCCCCTTGACATTTTTTTTTGGAGTTGGGTGCCTAACTCCCTTTGTCTCCTTTGCAAATCCCAGCCGCAGCTGCTCATTATCTATGCGAACAGGAAGGAAGAAACACGTTTTCCCCTGACTGCTGTGAAAAAGAAACAAGAGGGACAGATTCCGACCTCCGCCACTTTCACGTGGGGCGTCTTCCGATTTATATCGGTTGTAGCTGGGATCAGAGCCTGGCCCACAGTTGGGCAAAAGACGGGGACGTCAATAACAATCAGAGAATTCCAGGCCTGTTAATTTTCCATTGCCTTGGTGAATGCCCAGGACATGACACCAATATTCGCCTTCTGTTTACCATTTGCATTAGCTGGGAAAGGAGCCAGGAGGAGAAAACCAGCTACTCCACGCGACAAATATAGCCTGTTCAGAGACTGCAAAAGTCTGGAGTCTCATTTATTTCCCCACATAGTAAACAACACTGACCCGGCTGTAAACGCTAACCATAGACAGAAAGGGCCTGGTTCTTCTCTCACCCATGATACAAGCGACTCTACGCTAGTGAAGTCAATGGGAAGCACTTGTGTACGTGCCGTGGGAAGAACGGGGCCTGGGTTCTTTGGAGACAAGGAACTGACGAAGCAGCAGACCAGCACACACAGCTCACCACCCTCTCGTACATTCAGCCAACTGGGTGGGAAGTGCTAAATCCGAGTCCTTCTAGGGTTCGGGCTCAGGTGATTGCGCTGAGTGTTTCCTGTTGCATTCAAAGGCTGCTGTAAGTTGGGTTCTTAAGATTCCTATGGATTTCAGCCCCATCTTATCTGTAGAGGTGCAAGCTCTAGGGTGGCCAGGTGCCTGGTTTTCGACTGGAAAGTCCGGTCGAAAAGGGGACCTGAGAGTGTTCGGTCAGATCTATTGACTGGACACTCAAAGTCCAGTTACTGGGAGTAGGGGAGGCGGGGATGCGCCGAGTCATCACCCACTCCAGCTCCTACTCAGCCGGGCCCGCCTCCTACCTGTGTTGGGCAGCAGCAGCTCCCAGGCCTGGCTCTGCAGGTGAGTCCCGCCTGACACAGGTGGGGGGGGGGGATTGGAGGGGAAAAGCAGCAAGCAACAGGGGGGAGGGGGAAGAGGAGGGGCAGGGGTGGGGCCTTGGGGGGAACGGGCGGGGCAGGGGAGCTGCCGGCACGCCTGCTGGAGTGTCTGGTTTTTAAATATTACGAAGTTGGCAACCTGACATGCGGCTCCTGATGGACTTGTTGATTTCAACTGCTTCTGGATTGGGATCTGGCCCTTCTGATCTGCCACTGAACTTCTGTTACAGCTCCAGCTAGGATGTTATTGCTGATATGTATCCGAATTTTATCGCTCTGGTCTTCCACTGTATCACCACCCAATGCATGCCTAGCCCTCAGACTAAAACGCCATCCTATGGAAACACCCATCTCTCATCCTCCAGAGTGTTTCTAAACCATTTTACACTGAGGACAACCTGGTCATGTGAGCCGACAACAGCAACGGTGGAGGAAATGGAGAGTTGATCCAGTTACCGTAGGTTGGCATGAGCCTTAACACAAAAAGCTGATGAGAGGGAAGATGGGAAAGAGATCGTTCCAGTGAGCGGGCAAACAAGAGGTGACTAGAATGGATCTGAAGGCCTACACCAGCTCTTGTGAGATGGGAGGCTTTCTGCTGATCTCAGCGGGAATCGGATCAGGCCCTAAGGGGGGTGGAAACACCAAACGTTTGTCCATTAAAAAGCCACATTTGAAGTAAAGTTGTGTATAAATGCTAGGGAACTCCTTTTCCTTTCACAGGACGGCCCAGGCTGGAGCAGCCCCCCCAGTTTTTTGCACAGCCAAGTGGAAGGCTGGGTTCAACAGTCACCCCAGTCTTTGGGAAAACAGAGCCCGCGCCTGGTATTTTCAAAGGCGTTTGATGCCCAAATCCCAATCAAAATGAACGGGAAGCCCCAAGGCAGCGTCAACACTCAGCCTTACTGGCTAATGATTCCCACTGCACGGAACTCAATGGAATTTGGGTGCCTAACTCCCTTAGGCATGGCCTACACACAGATTTTGTACTGGTATAACTATTTGGGTTAGGAGTGTGATTTTTGACCAGTACAGTTATACCAGTAGAGCTCCTAGTGTGGACACAGTTATACTAGGATAAAAGTTGCTTTATAGTTTATTCTCCTTCCCTATACTAATATGAGCACCTTTATACCAATATAAGCATGTCCACACTAGGGAAGTTGGACCGTTTTAATTACACCAGTATAGTCAAAGCGATATGACCTTGAAGTGTAGACGAGGCCTTAGGCTCCTTTGCAAACCCAAGTCTTAGGCCAGGTCTACGCTACACACTTACTTCAGTATAACTTCATTGCTCAGGGATGTGAAAAATCCACGGTCCTGAGCAACGGAATTATACTGACAACCTCCCCGTGTAGCCAGACATTGCTACTGCCTCTCGCGGAGGTGGAATTATTAAGAACTCTCTGCCGTCAGCTTAGAGTGTCTTCACTGGACGCGCGACAGCAGCACAGCTGCAAGTTTGTAGCATAGACCTACCCTCCGTGTCTAATGAAGTGTGCAGACCCTGCTGGAGCATAGGCGCCAGTAACTCTATTACAGCAGTGTCCCTGAAAAGCTAGTCCAAGGAGAGGCATGATGGTTTATTTCAGCAGGACAGCAGGCCTGCCAGATGGAAAGCAAAGGAGGTGCTCAAAGCAGTAGAAACACGGGAAATTCCTTCTCAACGATCACACTTCCTGACTACCTGAATGTCAATATGCCTGATGCGGAACATGGAGATTTTCAAGGCTGCCTAGGAGATCAGAACACCCAGTTCCCATTAAAATTAAGGCAGTTTTGAAATTCTCATCACCCCCATGCCCCACGCCAAGCCTCTTCCTCGCCCTCTCTCTGGTTAAACCCACCAACCGGACAGGTATGTTAAGATCACTCTCCTGGCCCAGGTCAATAGAATGGCTGGGGTCGGGGGAGGAAAGCATCCAACAATTGTTCATTGACCTCACTAGAACGTTGGCGTAACAGCTGTGAAGGAATGATACTATTCCGTATGTCTGCGATTGCCATCAATATTTATATCTCTATCTCTCTATATATTCCTGTATATTTACAGAGCATGAATATACTGCATGTCTACAATAAAATAAGGGTAAGATATGATCTTAGGATATAAAAGAATATTTCTTGACCGTTCAATCATTTATCCACACCCAAAAAGGTTCCATCCACGTGAACTCGGTGCCCTGGTGCAATTCTCTTTAGGCCGCAATCCGTCTCGGAGGGGCGCCTCTGAGAAGAGGCCTCAGTTTTCGTAGGACTAGGAATGTGGATGCCAATCTGACTCCTCCTTTCCGACTGGATCGCAGTTTCGGAGCTGGCCGTCCAATTGCATCCAAAGACAAGGACGAGTGGCACCTTTTGGATCTGAAATACTTGGCCGGCAAAGCTTTCCTGCTAAATCCCTTTGTGCGAGCAATAAAATAAAAGCACACGTGGATGCCAGGCTGGCGTGACGGATGCCGGCATCCCTGAGGAAATCAGCAGGTGTTTCCTCCTTCTTCTCCATTCCCCAGCTCCTCCTTCTTAGAGCATCCCAACGCTCAGGGGCACCGGGCCAGTGGGGGGAGCGCGGAGACACCTGTCGAAGTGTCGAAAGGCTCCTCGATTTCTCTCAAAGCACAACCCGGCATCAAGAGTTTCCCTGTTGCCCCTAGAGTCCAACCACAGAACTGAGGTAGACTTGGAAACAGTTGCCTTCTTGACTCTCTGAGCCTGGGTCCCCTCTTAGTTCCGTTCGCTCTCGGAGCGCAGCAATATCCCTTTAGGCCCTCGCGCTCTTGGCTTTTGGGGCGCTGCCTTACCGACATCAACCTTCCCAGGTTCCCTTTCCCCGCTTCACACGCAGCCACATTCCTTGGCCGACAGCTCGTTGACGGTGTAGTAGCGGTTGTAAGTGTCCAGGAAGGAGACGTCGTCGTCGTACGCGAGAGGCCTGCAGCAAGGCCGGGCTCTGACCTTCTCCTTTTTGATCTTCTTCTTGAGCCTCATGTTCTTCAGGGAGAGGTCGTAGTTCCTGACGGCCGTCTCGCACGTGCCGCTGCAGTAGCGGAACAGCACGGTCTCGTCTGACTCATAGCCCAGGCCCAGCTCGCTGACGCTCACCTCCAGCTCCTTCAGGGCACAGGGTTTGTGACGGGCCCGGGCTCGCTTCATGCGGTTCCCAGGCTTGGGGAAGAGCGGCAGCTCATGCCCCCCGGAGTTCATGGACTGGCTGTACCTCTCGACCAGCGTGGAGATCAGCTGTCGGATTTCCCCCTCCGTGTAGCTTTCAAACAAGGTACTGTCTGCAACAGAACAGGGACAGGGGTTAGCGAGCCAGGCCGCGGGGAACAGCAAGCACAAGCCCCGGGAGCTAGCCACCCAGATCTCAATGGAATCTGGCCATCCAACTCCTTTGAAAATCCCAGCCCCGAATATTTCTACGGACTGCGGGTAAACTTTCCAAAAATGCTTAAGCGACTTAGAAAGCTAAGTCCCATTTACTTACAATGGGATTTAAGCTCCTAAATCACATAGGTTCCCCCCTCCTTCACGTCCGCAGGCTGAATGCACAAGCAGGAAAGAGCCTGTAAAAGGGACAGGAGGGAGTGATTAGGAAATCAAAGCTCCAATCATTTGCGAAGCCCCTCTGCAATGCCGACTACATGCTACACAAATCTAATCTTCCATTCAAGACACCGAATTACCTGCCTAGCATTTCCCCTTGTGAAGCAATTGGCCTGTGCAATGAAACCCCAGCCAAACTCCGGCACCATCAAAGGCTGACATTCACCCCTCTCCCCGACCCTGCTTGCTCCTTAGAGGTCAGAAGGGCCTGCTTTATTTAGCAGAGCAGAGGCCTTATCTACACTAGGGCTGAAAAAATCACCAGTTCAAGTTCTGTGGTTTAAGAACGAGTGCAAGTGGGATTTGGGCTCTGCCTATCGTACAGTTTAACCCAGGGAAGCCAGAACCCTGCCCTTCCTGGCGATTGTTTTGATGCTTTAGTCCGGTCCCTCTGCACAACACAGGCCAGAGACCCTCCCACAGCGAGCCCTGTACCGAGCCCACCTGCCTGCCGTTGAACCAGGGCGTCTCCTTCAGAGCAAGGCGCCCGCTTGAGAAAGGTGCTCACGGGTCCCGTGTAGTCAGACCCTGAGGGTGTTCTAAACCAGTTTGCAACCCCACGTTGCGGGTAGCCCGGTTGGACAGGAGCAGGGAGTCTGCCCCTTTCGTGGGGCCGCAGGCGGACAGAGCTAACCCATTTCATTCAGGAAAAGCCACTGCAAGGCAACAACTTTCAGATACCACCAACCCACTGCCAGCTAGTGCACCCATCCACTTTGTTTTTTTTTTTTTTAATAATTGGAGATATACCAATCGCCTAGAACTGGAAGGGACCTTGAAAGGTCATCAAGTCCAGCCCCCTGCCTTCACCAGCAGGACCAATTTTTGCCCCAGATCCCTAAGTGGCCCCCTCAAGGATTGAACTCACAGCCCTGGGTTTAGCAGGCCAATGCTCAAACCACTGAGCTATCCCGCCCCCCAAGTTCTTACTGGAGT
Source organism: Mauremys mutica (assembly GCF_020497125.1). Classification (NCBI taxonomy): domain Eukaryota; kingdom Metazoa; phylum Chordata; order Testudines; family Geoemydidae; genus Mauremys; species Mauremys mutica. Next base: position 8,917,494 of record NC_059095.1, read on the forward strand.
CCTTCCTAAGGGCTGAATGAATTCATCCCAGCAGAGGCCACCGGCACCTTGGCCTCTCTAACACATGGTGAGCAATTACCCCGATGCTCGGTATTTATGGGGCCCCTGGCTTTGGTGGAGGCTGAGCTTTCGGATGTGTACAACATCCCCGAGTGCTCGCAAACCATCACGTGCCCAGAGCGGCTTACGACACGTCCAGGCCCCGGGGGAGGGAGCGGGTTTGGGGGATGCATATTCCAGTGACTGGTCTCCGCCAGCCACTAGCCATTTGGCAAAGGCCCCGGCGCGAATCATCCCATTGGCCTGTTGGGGGTGAAAGGGACGAAAAGCCAGTGGAGCTGGGGAGGAGGTTATTGAAGCCAGCTGCTCGGCATCAGCTTTGCCCCCCACCCTTCCCAGTCCCGGGTGGGGGGGGAGCGGGTTCTCTGGGGCCAAGACCCATAGGTGGGGAAATGCTTTTCCTGGCACCGTCCCCTCTATCAGCCTCCCCGAGAATACAAGGCTGCATGAATTAAGGGCCCATTCCCCCCATGAGGGTTAGTTGCAGGGACAGGGTCTGCCCAGGGTCCTACAGCTCTGGGAGTCACATCGCTAGGCAGCCAGACGCCAGCGCAGCAGCAAGTGCCCCGTTTGCCGATTCGCCGCCCCAGGCCGCCAGCTACAGCTCATCGATCCAGTGGCTTGGGTGGGGCAGAACCCCGTTTCCATGGCCACAGGGGCCCCTCTGTGTAAAATGGGTGAGATAGTTTAAAAAAAAAAATTACAGGGATGAGTCAAGATTCAAGAGTCTTATTGAAACAGGATGAGAAATCTTTCAGCCTCAGAGCGAGAGGCTTTAACGACGGCTTTTCCGTTCAGCCCAAGGAGCCAAGCTGGCTCCAGATGGCACAGATGCTCTTCGCTTGGAGGATGTGGCCAGGGCCCAAGAGACAGGAATGCTTTCGGGGAGGCTGCCTTCGGCCTCGTCTACACTTGAAAGGATTGGCTGCTTGACCGACACCAGTAACGCACCCGCCTCCCCCCCGCCCGACCCCCTCAGCAAACTCCCGGTGCAGATGCAGCTTATACTTCCGAGCGTTTCCAAAGCGATCTCACGTTGTGTTGTGTCTCCATGGCTTTCCCTGAGCTAAGCACCGTGTGGTTGGGGAGGTGTTTGGGTAGGAGACCTCCAGATGCTTTGGCCAATGCAATTTCCCTTTGAGTGAATATTGGCCACCATGGGGCTTGCTTTTATAGGACATGTGAACAGGGGCGGTGAAGCCCTCCCAAAAGTGTGGGGGGGGGGCGCCAGGGGACCCCTGTCGCCTCTGTGGACCTGCCCCTGCCCCTCCTCTTGCCCCCCCCAGGGCCCCACCCCCAACCAAGCCAGAAGCCGGAGCGGGGCCGGGATGCCTGGGTGGGCCCCTCCACCTGCCCGAGGTAGGGGGTGGAGCCGAGAGCAGTCCTCAGCCTGTGTCGTTCCCCCCCCCGGGCTCCCATCCAGGGCAGGTGGAGGGTCCGTGGCTCCCCACAGCTGCTCAGGCTCCTCGGCCAGGCTCCAGCTGCCAGCCTGGCCAGGGCCTTGGGGGGAAAAGGTGGGGCCCACGGCAAAAAGTGGATGGGCCACGCCCGTCCACTTTCAACAAGCGGGAGCGCCGAGACCCTCTGGCCCCCCTGTCCGGCGCCCCTGCATGTGAAACTCCAGTCTTGACCACTCGTGGCAGTTTCTGTAAGAATTAGGGATGAGTTAACCCTGGCATCCAATTCCAGTTCCGGCAATTACATTCTGTTTAGCCAAATTCCCTCTACAGTTTCACTTGAATACAACAGTTCGGATTGTGTATTGATCTGCTAGGTGATGTAGCTGGGTGGCCTCAGCCAGCTGCTGTGTCCTATCCCAGAAGCAGCTACATTTCAAGGGTGGGTGACATCATCTCGGTGTCAGTTAATTCATGAATGCCGGCAATCTGTGATCGTCAGGTGAAAGACCCATCGGAAGTACCAAGCCTTCTCGTGGGGCCAGTTCCTGGTTTTACTCAGTCCTTACTCGCGCGTGCTTGGGGTGGCACTCTGCCGGTTGCCGGGAGGGCGGCAGGCGGCTTCGGTGGAGCATCCGCAGGCACGTCTGCGGGCGGTCCACCAGAGCTGCGGGACCGGCGACCGGCAGAGTGCCCCCCGCGGCGTGCCGCTGTGCTTGGGGCGGCGAAATGGCTAGAGCCGCCCCTGGTCCACGTGCAGTAGAACTGGGCAGGAAATGGTTTTCCCGGTCTGCAAAAAGTAGATTTCAAACAATTTCCCCATTGGGACGAAACGGAGACCTTCAGAACCGGTTTTGGAAAACCACAGAGTGCCAGACCCATTCCACAAGACCCTGTGGTTAGGTGCTCACCTAGGATGTGAGAAACCCCCGTTCAAGTCCCCACTCCACCTGATTCAGAGTAAGGACCTGCAGCCGTCTCACATCCCACATGAATGCCCTAACCCCTGGGCTAGGGTCTGTTCTGGGACAGTGCACATGCTGTCTATTTCAGTTACACACTAGACCCGAGGAAACCATCTAGATAAATGAGTATTTTCCAATGAAAAACCATTGTCAAAAAATTCCCGACCCGCTCTAATCTACAGGCTATTTCTAGGATTTGGAAAAGCAAATTTACTTTTTTTTTTTGCACTAGTAACGCTGTAGTGTTTACATGCACATGGGTGTTTTTACATTAAATTGCATCGACTGCTCCAAATTTGCCAACCTGAAACCCATGTTGCTAGAGAAAATTCTTTTCACGGGGCACCCTCTCCTCCCAACACCACACTGCATAGTGACCCAGCTGTCTGCCCTGCTAGGAAGGGACTACAGGGATGGCTGGTGGGCCACAGACAGATCACAGTTTGAAACTGCTGTGAACCCAGTGCTTGCCTAGGCCCCCACCTCATCCAGATCCTTTCAAAGATAGTTTCCATCCCCTTGTAAACTGACTTTCCCTCACAGTGAAATGGGTGCAGAGTGCAGAGCCTGTCAGCTGATTACAAGACTAATTGCTGGTGATTCGGCTAAAAGTTCCCGTTATTACAGCTGGATTTAGGTCCTGTGACCAATCTTGCAGCCTATCTAGCATCCCTTGAGATGCAGGGACAGAGCGCTCGCTGTAGCACCTTGGTCACTTAGGCCTTGTCTACACTACAAAGTGAAGTCGGCGTAAGCCGCCGTGCATCGACCTAGCTGTGCACGTGTCTACACTTAAATTCGCCTCCCACTGCCATAAGCTCTACATTACGGAGCACAACCTCCTCGAGCGGCATTGAGCCACGGTTGATGTAGGGAGGTCAATGAGGTGCAGAGGTAGACGTTGTATTACCTATGTCAACCCTAACAGTCCTCCAGGAGCTGTCCCACAATGCCTGACACTCGCTGCTCTGGTCACAATTGTGAACTCCACTGCCCTGGGGCCATAGAGACTGTAAACTACCCACACCCCTTTAAAACCCTGTAAATTTTTAAAATTCCTTTTCCTGGTTGTCTGGCTTAACTCTCAGCTCTCCCTCGTTGTGTGCAACCTCCCAGCTGACCATGCCGGCTACACACTCTGAATACACTCTGGCCTGGAGATACTGGATCTCCTGGGCACGTGGGGAGAAGAGGCAGGGCAGGGACAGCTCCGAAGCAGCTGTAGAAATGTTGACATCTACAAGCAGGTGGCGCGGGAGTGCAGGAGAAGGGGTACGACAGGGCCCTGCCGCAGTGCTGCATGAAAGTGAAAGAGCTGCAGCAGGTGCACCAGAAGGCCAGGGAGGCCAACAGTTGATCTGGTGCCAAGCTGCAGACTTGCCGCTTTTACAAAGAGCTGCATGACACACATGGTGGAGACCCACCGCCACCCCGCACACCAGCACGGATACCTCTGAGGAGCCTGAGTCAAAGGCCCCTGCCATGAACAGTGAGGAGGAGGAGGAGGGTGGATGGCACGCAACCAGAGAGGTCCAGCTGTCCTGCAAGCTGTTTGAGACTTCACCTTAGTCCAGTACATCCCAACATCGGGATGAGCCCGATGCAGGGGAAGGATCCCCAGGCAAGTGTGTAAATTCATTTCCCATTACTGTGATGGCGCCCCCTACTGAGCAGGACACAGCTATCAACTTTTCATTACTTTACTCGCACTAGGAGAGGTAGTGGTACCATGAAGTGAGGTAGAGCTGCTGTTCATGCCCCTCCAGAATTAGGCGAGGGGATGGGGGTGTGTGGAGTGGTTCGTTTATGTACACGGGGATGCCCCTTGAATCCTGCTGAGACAGCGCGATGAAACTTCCATGGAAGTCCTCTGCAATCCTCTCCCAAAGGTCTCCAGGCATGGCAGCCTTATTTCTTCCTCTGCAGTAGGACACATTCCCACGCCAGTCAGCAATTATTGCCAGGGGGCCTGCCAAAGCGAACGGGCTACCAGCCTATGGGCCCAGATGGCTTTGGGACGCCAGCAACAGCTGTGGGATGGGAGGGGACTTCTGAATCTTAACTTCCGCTTTCCGTCATGACTCTACTGTCCACAGTACTTCTGTGCGTTTCATCTGTAGCTGATGCCATTGCGGCCTTGAGAGGTTCCCCCTCCACACCCGCGGAGTGCCCAAGTTAGAGAAGGAGAAAGAAGAGGTCTCGAGTTGACCTGTTCAGTGAGATCCTGCAAGCCAATGTTGCATCAGACCACGAACAGAGGACCTGGCGGATTAATATAGCAGAGTGTTTTAATATGGAGATATACCTCCATATTAAAACACTCTGCTATATTCATCCGCCAGGCCCTCTGTGGATGCAGAAGGAAAGAACAGACAGGAGAAATGCCCAGGAGGCCCAGCAGGGAAAGGAGAGGGAGATGCACCAGGACGTAATGGATCTTCTCCAGCAACTAACGCAGAGGCTGCAGCCCCTTGTGGACCTACAGGTTCAATAATCCCAGGCTTTGGAGACCTTCATGGTCACTGCTCCTGACACCCTGCGACATTTCATGTGGCATCAGGAGCCACATCCCTACCTTACCCCTCTACACAGGGGGACATTAAGGAAAATCACAGCTTCACCTACGCTGACCTGGGAGAGCCACAGTTGAAGTATGTGTAGCTAAAATGGACATGAATGCTCCTTCCCTTTCTTTAAGCTGTGTTCCAAAAAAAAGTCCCTGCTTCTAGCTTTGTGAACAGTCCTTTCTCCTTAGAGATGCAGGCATCATGCACCTTCCCTGACCGGTCAACACTGGTGCTGGTGAAGGATCCCTGGTGATCCACCAGTGCTTGCATAACCATAGAAAAACAGTCCTTTCTGATGCTCTAGTCTGTGGCAAGGTGGTCTGGTGCCAAAATAGGGATCTGCGTCCCGTCTATTGATCCATTCGATAACCTCATTGCTGGAAATCCATCCCTTATGTCCTGCCCATTGCTGAGAGTCACAGTCCTGCGTAACAGGAGATGTCCCTGCACATCTACATGACAACCACCCCTGCAGTGGATTTTCCAACACCAAAATGATTTCCCACAGACCGGCAGCAATCTGCTGTGGCAAGTTCCCACAGCGCGATGTCAGTGCCGCTCTCACGTTAGTGTCCCTGGACTGGAGGGCTGGGGCAAGCTCGGTGCACAGATCCAGGAATATGGCTCTGAGCATCTGAAAGTTCTGCAGCCACTGCTCATCATCCCATGCCTGCATTCCGATGAGATCCCACCAGCCACCGTTTGTAGCTACTCTGTGAATGCCACCAAAAACCTCGCCTTGGTTCTCACGGTGTTCCACAGCAATCCGCTCTCCAGGAATCATCATGTTCCCCGTGACTCAGCTCATAGCTCTCAAATACTGGAGGATCACCAGTCCTGTGCTTGTCCTGGGGGGTTTTGCCTTTTCTGAGGGTTTTCACCTTCCTCTGCAGCACGGGGCATGGGTCACTTGCAGGTTTAAACTAGTGTCAACAGTGGATTCTCTGTAACTTGAGGTCTTTAAATCATGATTTGGGGACTTCAGGAACTCAGCCAGAGGTTAGGGGTCTGTCACGGGAGTGGGTGGGTGTGTTTCTTTGGCCTGCAATATGCAGGAGGTCAGACGAGATGATCATGATGGTCCCCTTCTGGTCTAACTCTCATGACAATAGTCCAGAGCAGTGTAGGCTCCATGCTTCTGTCAGAAATGGTGGACAGCGACAAGTCCCAGGCTGGTTTGTGGGATTTTCTGAATAGGCATGAAAATTATGGGATGGAGATAGCATTCCGGGGTGGAGACAGTTGCACAAGGGGACCTTGATGCTGCGGTCCCAGTCACCCCTGCGCGACCTGTTTCTGCCCCGCCAGTGCACTGGATGGTGGTGAGCTGCACGGTCCACCGCACGGTGCATCGAAACAAGCACTCCTGGTGAGCACACACTGCGCCGACACAAAGAGGCAAATGTGCCCGCGCACAAGTGATATACTAACTTGAGCTGGCAAAAGTCTGCAATGCAGACGTGCCCTGAGGTAACTACGTAACCAAGACAGTTACAGGCTTAATTGGAGGCAATTAACTTGTTATGGTGGAGCTTGTTGACACTCGGGGGCAGGGATTGGGCTAATGAATTCATTAGCTCAATACAGAAAGAGAGAGAACTGGCAGGAAGTTGCTGGGGGGGAGCTTGGAGAATGAGCTGGAGAAACTGCAGAACTGGAATTAATTTGCAAACTGGACACCATTACATTAGGCTTGAATAAAGATTGGGAGTGGGTGGGTCATTACACAAAGTAAAACTATTTATTTCCCCATGCTAATTTCCCTCCCTACTGTTACTCACACCTTCTTGTCAACTGTTGGAAATGGGCCATCCTGATTCTCACTACAAACTTTTTTTTTTTCTCCTGCTGATAATAGCCCATCTTAATTGATTAGTCTTGTTAGAGTTGGTATGGCAACCCCCATTTTTTCATATATATATCTCTTTCTACTGTATTTTCCACTGCAGGCATCCGATGAAGTGGGTTTTAGCCCACGAAAGCTTATGCCCAAATAAATGTGTTAGTCTCTAAGGTGCCACAAGGACTCCTCGTTCTTTTTGCTGATACAGACTAACACGGCTACCGCTCTGAAACTGGGTGGAAGGTTCCTCCTCCTGACACATGCCTGTACTACGTACAGCAATGCTGGGAATCTAGAGATTACAGATACACGTGGGGAAAAGAAACAGACTGTGTGTATATCGCGAATAAGAGACCGCACAAACGGGCCAGGCCCGCGGCACACTGGGTAGCCGAGGGAGCAGCCCGTGACAGAAGCCTAAGCAAGTCGCTGGGTGCCCGCGTTCACCCTGGCTGAGACGTAACCTAGATGGGCAGGGATGGTCTCCTGAACGAAGAACTTCCACTGCTGAGCCACAAGGAAAAGGCTCCTTTAAAGGAACGTTGTCCTCTCACCCTCATCCCACCTTCCAGCTCCTTGGTTTGAAAAGATCAGGTCAATATCTCTTCCGAGCTAACTCCAATCCCGCTCCAGAGTTCTGCTGGAACTCCTCCTCCTCTCCACGCCCCTCACTTTGTCTTGTTTATTTTCCTAGCCGACTTTCACCGCTTGCAGCAGCTCAGGCCACCCCTCCTCGCATGACACTTGAAGTGCACGCTTAAAAAAAAAAAAATCAAACATTTGGTGAATCAATTAAACTAACTCCCGTTGCGTTCATGACTTCCAGATGCCGTGCACACAGCCACGTCGGAGACGCTGGGAGGAATCGCAGCGAAGGGGGAACGGGCAAGCCTGTGCTGCAGCGAATGGGTCGGGCACAGCACGCTCCCGCTCCCGCAGGCGTCACAAGCAATCTAAGCCATGGGGGAAGAGGGCAGGGAGCAAAGAGACGTGGCACCGACCAATGGGACCACAGCGCTCGGGTCTTGGGCGGTGGCTATAAAGGGCCCGATTCTGATCTAATCAGCCAGGTAAAGCAGGAACGACTCTGCTGGAATCAAAGGAGACGATTCCAGTCTCACTCCAGTGTCACACTGGTGTAACTCAACAGAAGTCCATGGAGCGAGCCCTGATTTGCACAGCTATAAGTGGGAGGAAAATCTGGCCCATAGGAGTTAAACTGATGTGAGTTCAGATCAGACCCAAAAACTCTGACACCATTAAAGCCGGCTGTCACTCTGGATCAAACTATGCACTAGGGTTAAACATTCAAAAAAAGGACACTCCACGGGGGGGGGGGGTGTATTTGCTCGCGCCTCTCAGCCCAGCCCCAACTCCGCCCCCTCCCTGCCCCATTGTACCCCTTCCCCAAATCCCCGCCCCGGCCCCGCCTCCTCCCCTGAGCGCGCCGCGTTCCCTCTCCTCCCCCTCCCTCCCTCCCAGCTGCGTGAAACAGCTGTTTCGCGGCGCACGCGCTGGGAGCTAGCGGGGGGGAAAAGCAGGCACTCTCTCGAGTGATCAACATTCACTCTCTTTCTTGAATGATCAACTCTTCTTTGGGGAAAAATAATAATGGCAAAATCCCGGACATTTTTAGATATTTAAAAATTCCTCCCGGACGGCGATTTAAGAACCAAAAAGCCAGACATGTCCAGGAAAATATGGACGTATGGTAACCTTACTATACACTATAACAAGCCTAGGCTATTCTGTCTTCAGTGCAAACTCTCCAGGCCTGACTCTCATCTTTCTTCAATAAGATCACAACCTAATCCTCACAGCAGACGGCATCTAAACCTTCCAGACACAGACCTTGATTCAGAGCTGGGGTGTAAGAAGCAGGAAGAAGGCAGAAAAGGCAGCAAAAAGGTGCATCTGTGACCCAAAGGTTATCGCCCCCACAAACTTCACGACCCGGCTCCAAAGCATGGACACGCTGGCACGCTGCAAAAAACCAGCTGCAAAGTCTCCTTAACGTTACCAACATGATCTGACTTTCCCTTTGCCTCATGCTTGGAAAGGGCGGAATCATCTTCAACGAAATTAACCGAACTAATTCAGCCGACGGCTGAGAGCAAGAATGGAATATTTCAGCCACAACGGTTAAAGTCTGGCAAAGTTGAAAACAGGGGCCGTCTGATAACAGGATGCACGAGGCCACCCTTGACTCTCAGCATTGCCACTAACTTTCTGTTTTTACTTTCGGCTCCTCTAGCACCTTTCAGCCAGCTTAAATCTCTCCTCAACTGCGATGCCTACAAAAAACTTTTCAACAGCCAGGCTGCTGATGTGCTGAGACACTGCCCATCGTGACCAACCCTGTCTCATTGTTTCCTTGTGCTACCCCGTCTGTCTGCATCCCTCTGTTGTCACTTGTCTTAGACTGTGAACTCTCTGGGGCACAGAGGGTCTTTTTGATCTGTGTCTGTGCACCGCCTGGCACAGTGGGGTTGTGGGGCCTGATTAGGGCTCCTCTAGGTGCTACATTAATACAATAAATAATATTTTCACTGGCAGAGTCAGGAGCAGACCTGGATCTCCTGACTCGCAATCCCCTGCTCTCGCCACTAGACCGTACTCCCTCTCAACGAAGCAAAGGCATAATTAACCCATTTAGAATTCATCAAGGACCTAGCAACCTCAGCCTGAACACCAGAGGTCGGGACCAGAATTTCATTGTTCCTCCAAAGAGCAGCAGTCACCTCACAAACACCATCCCGGGGCACTGGCTCAACACCTCCTGCCCATGCTCCTGGAAAGATCACCTCTCAAAGTACCCACCAACTCTGACTATTCTTTAGGGAGCAGAGCACAGCTGGCTACAGCTGCAGGCCCACAGCCCTGGGGCTAAAGACAGCGGGCTGGGTTTGATCTGGTTTTTAATCACATGCTGTCCATCGTATGCGGAATACGCAAGACCACATGCTGTCACACGATGGATAAGGAGGCCTCCGGTAAAGCAGAAGAGGAACAAAACCCCTTGTCTGGAGGGGTCAGTCTTGGATGAGCTGAGAACACAATGATCCCTGCAGCTTAATTGGTCTGAGAACCTAGTGGTGGCCCAGCTCAGATGCTCAGGATCTGTCTACACTGCAATGGAAGTCCTGGATTAGTAGAACTTGAGTTAACAGGCCCTGGGTTTGTTTACCTAGGACTTGAGCGTCTACACTCATTTGTAACCCCAGGTTAGGAATTGTTGAACCCTGGCTCCCAAGTTGGGGCTCCAGCATCTACACTGCATTATGCAGGCATGAGTCCAACCAGCCGTATCCCAGACTTCCTAGCGCCCTCCCAAAATGTGCCCGCTCGAGCCAGTTGTTTGTGATGCAGTGTGGGAAAACTTGACTGTCCAGAGGACAAAGAAAGTCAGCTTGTGGGACTGTAGGATACAGCAAAACCTCAGAGTTACAAACACCAGAGTTACCAACTGACCGGTCAACCACACCCCTCATTTGGAACCAGAAGTGCCCAATCAGACAGCAGCAGAGACCAAAAATGAAAAAAAAGCAAATACAGTCCAGGGCTGTGCTAAAGGGAAAGCAGCATTTTTCTCCTGCATAGTAAAGTTTCAAAGCTGAATTAAGCCAAGGCTCAGTTGAAAACTTTGGAAAGAACCATCGTAACGTTTTGTTCCGAGTTACGAACCGCCTCCATTCCCGCGGCGTTCGTAACTCTCAGGTTCTACACTATTATTGGAGGACTCGGAGCACGAGTCCAGTGGGGCTGCGTCTACACTGCAGAACAATGAGGCTTGAACCCTGGGTCTCGGCTTGGCTCAGGCTCAGACCCTGCAGGGAACGGCTACACTGCAATAAAACCCCATGGCATAGCTGGAGCTGACCATTATCCCACCCGTTCCATGTATACCAGGGTCTGGGGAAGAAACGCTCTCCCCCAGCAGTGCCAGCGGAGGAGATGGCTCTGAGCAGATGGAGTCAAGGCAAAGCATGCTATAGCTTACATTGAGAGATCAGTGGGTCACGGTGCTCCAGGGCTCGTGGGGATCTCCGCTGGCCTACAGGCAAGGCAGAAGAGGAGGCTGACCTTGACGGCGAGGAAGGGAAGGGGCTGTATTTCCGGCTTCCGTTGAGCATGTCTCTACAAACTAAAATGGACAACATGGAACTGAGGAGCATCGAGGCAATGGCTGCAAACTTCCATACCTTCATCTTAGAGCAAGTCAGAACATTGAAACTCTGCAAAACAGGCAAAACAAATATCCTTATTACAAAGCCTCTCCCCCGGCCCCCAACACCTCCCCGCAGACAGGTCCCCAGTAATAGCGGTCGTGCCGTGGGCTTCTGAGCAACCATCCCTGGGGATCTCGGAGCAATCATACGCATTCCTTCGGTCGGACTCACCCCCCTCCCTCGGGTCAGTATCATCCTCATCCCTATTTTATAATGGGACACTGAGGCACAGAGAGGGGACGTGACTCGCCAAGAGCCCAGCAGCGAGTCAGAACCCAGGCGTCCCGATTCGCAGCCCCAAGCTCTCAACAACGGACCTTATTCGTGCCATCACTTTCCTATCACGGTAGCAGGCCGCTCTGCTTGTGGGACAGAGGACATTTACAGAGAATCAGCTCTGAGGAGCAGATTGTACCAGGCGCTAACGAGGGCGGATGGGGGAAGGAGGGCACACGAACGCACGTACTCTGCCCAGTGCGAGAAGGTCGTGCAGAGGCGGTGCAATGCACACACTTTCTGTGTGCCCGGCGACCCCTCCTCACCCTAGCCAGCAGAGCCACCTGGATGCAGGAGGAATCTCAGCTGCACCTTTCAAAAGGCAGGAGATCTCCCTGGTGCTCCCCCAGAGGAATTCTGGATGAGGCGAGAAGGATTCTACCTGGGATTGCAGGTGATGGATCATTTCCCGTTCCGGGCAATGTACAGTCTAGCCTGATGGGTTTAAATCCCTTTAAAAAAAATAGAACCAGGGGCCAGCATGTTTCTCCTCCAGATAAATATCCATAATTCAGTACCAAAAAACCCCAGCCCAGCCAGAGCAGCAAGGATGTGAGTGCTGAGTAGGATTGCTAAATCTGATCACTACCTCCGGAACAAAATGGGTCTAGAAGCTGCTGCCAACAACCACCCACGGAAGCAATTCGCACTTCGCTTCTTTTCCAACGACCTTTTGCCAGATCCTTCCTTTGCTCTGTGCCTCGGGGAGTCACTTACTCCAGCGCAAAGCAAATGCCATTCTGAGCCAGTAGCACTTCACGCCTGCTTTGCCCTGGTCTCATGAGGAGAGAAAGTCTTCCAAGCCCGGCCCCTTTACAGCAGTGTCTAGGGCTGGGCGGGAAATGATTTTCCCCTAGAGGGAGAGTTTTTGAGATATCAAAAAAATTCCCCAGCCCAAATTGGGAAGAAGAGTCAAAATCTCAAAAATTTTGGAGAACTGAAAATCAAATATTGGTTTAGGTGAATTAAAAGATTTTAATTCCATCATTTTGAAACATTCCGTTTTGATAGTTTTGAAACATTTTGTTTTCAACCTTTTTTTCTTTTTTTTAAAGCTCTGAATGTCCTCAGATTTCAAGATGAAAAACGGTTTCAACTCAAACCACCTGCATTTTCCATGCCAAAAATGTGGACGTGGGACATTTTGACAATTTCAAAACACTTCTTCCCAATAATTTCTCAGGTCAGGAGATTCGGCAAAATCAGCCCTGTTTCGCCAACGGTTTTGGTCTCAACAAATTGACATTTTTCAGCCAAACACAGCTGGTTGAAAAATTCCTGACCAGCCCTGTTAGAGACATAGCCCTGGTCTACACGACAGAGGATTACTCTGATATAACTACATCGCTCAGAGGTGAGAATAATCCACTCCCCTCACCAAAGTGGTTACACCAACCCAAGCACCAGCATGGATGGCACTAGGTCGGCAGGAGAACTTCTCCCACCAGCGTAGCTACTGCTTCTTGCAGAGGTGGATTAACTTTGCCAATGGGAGAGCTCTGTCTTGTCGGCATAGAGCGTCTTCACTTAAGTACTACAGGTGCAGAGTTTTAAGTGTAGACCTGCCCTTACACAAGTTTCACTGCTCTTTATTGTCTGCCCTGTGAAAACAGCTCAGCTAAGGGAGAGCGAGCTAGAATCTGTTCTTCCTTGGGCGCTGTCAATAGAATTGTTTACAAAGTTCCAAGCACTTACACCTGTGCAAACTCCCTGAGGACATTTGGGTTCTGCAGAGACATCGAGGGCCTACGTTTCAAAGCAGGGGAATCCCATGGATAACAGAAGGGCTAATCTGACACACCAACCAACCCTTTGTTAGTGGTGTTGATGCATGAGAAGGCAAGAACCGCAGGGTGTGTTTACATTGCAATTAATAAGCTGCGGCTGGCCGGCCCATGTCAGCTGACTCAGGCTCAAGCTAAGAGGCTGTTAAATTGTGATGTAGATATTCAGGCTCGGGCTGCAACCGCATTAGGGACCCTTACACCAGTGCAGAGTGGGTGCAAGCCGAGCTCATTCTGATTAGAACCGGGAGACATTTTGGAAGAAACTTTTTGTGGTGAAAAATGCAGCTGCAGCGACATCAAAACCTTTCACGAATCGGTTAAAGCAACAAACAAAAAAGAATTCCAAAGACACTGAAACGTTTCAACATTCTCTAAATGAAGTGCTTTGATTTTCTGGTGCGAAATGACTTTGTCACAAAATGTCCTTTAATCATACTGTATATATTTTTTTAAACGCAAAAGTTTTCATTTTTTGGCCTGACCCCAAATGAATTCCCCTCCTCCGCCATTTTTTGGAACATCCAATTAACCGCAAAATCTATTCTTTGCCCCGTTCTGATTTTGATCTGGTAGTTTCTTACCCGCTCTTTGCACTGGGGTAACTGGCAAGGAACAGAGGAAAAGTCACAGGAGTCTTCAACACACAGCCCTACGATATCGTTTTTTACGGTCCTTTTCACAGCCGTTCCACAACTGAATGCATTCATTTAGAAGGGAAAATGAGATGTTTCCAGATGTGCCACCTTCCGGTTGTCAAATGCCCTGCACCTTGTTCTCCAGCTAGCAGAGATTCTTGCGCTCATTACCAACAATTCTTAATAACCAAGTCATAATTACGGGCCAAATCGTAGAGTCCTCACATGGGTCTGATTGTCATTGACCCTAACTCCCTTTTACACCTGACAGTGAAAGGGGGTTAATAGTGAGTGTAAACGTAACAGATCCAAAGCAAGGCCTTCGTATATGGCTACGGGCCTTGGCATCAATGAGAATCAGATCCACTGACTTTAATAGGAGTGTTGCCTACACAAAGTCTAAACAAACCACAGGAAGTTGGCCCAATAATACCAATAAATTATATATTGGGCATCCCGTGCCAACCCACAAGGTCTCCGAGCACCTAGCATGCACAGAGCCAATAAACAAATGAGAGAGCAGAACCGAACGCCGCTCCCCTGAGCTGGCCTCCTGCCCTCCGCCCACGCCCAGCCACACACGTAGCCGCCGCCCAGAGCCAATCCTCCCCCACAGCAACGGCAAGCTAGCGCCGAACCAGACATCTCTTCGGCCTGGCTTTGGAAGGAGGTGGGCTCTGGGGTCTGGGCATATGCCGAGAGGGAGACGGTAACTAGCGGGGGTCATGGGCCCGGGCAGTCAGCAGCATCTGATCAGAGCTGCTTTTCTGGGGCACAGAACAGGACCAGGAAGGGGTGTCCTACCCCCTTAAGGGTCAGCCTGGGAGCTCACAGCAAGAACTGCCTGGGTTGAATCAAGGAGGCTCCCTCCTCCGCCCTCCCTCGGACTGACCTGTTTACACAGGGACAGGGAGCCGAGCTGGAGAGAGAGGACGAGAAGCCATCCAGGTTGCCACCAGCGGCGCTCTCCTGGCAGACTCGTTCCCAAGCGCGGGCCAGGCATGTAACGTTCCGAAAAGCGACTGTAAAGGCGGCTCTGCATTTATCGTCTCCCAGCGACCCCAGAGCCCAGCAGGCTCAGCTGACAAGCCCGGAGAGGTTTGGCTGAAACGCCAAGTGAAGTCTTACGGCACGTCTACACTACGCAATTGATTTGACGCTGACCTCCTTCTGTCGGTGCTGCGCATGGTCACCGGAGCGCTTCCACGGACTTCAGAGGGGCAGTGCGGGGATCGGAGAGCCTGCTGGGAGCTCCCTGCCAGGAACCCGGCTGCCCCCGGGCGCTCCCGGCAGGGACTGGGGGACTGAGAGCCTGGGCGGTCGCCGTGCTCACAGCTGGAGTCTCCTACCCACCCTGGGGTGACAGTCCCAGCTGTGAGCTGAGCTTGGGGCTCCCGGCAGGGAGCCTCCCCATTTCATGGCTCCAGCAGGGCCCTGTGACCTCGTCACAGCTTGTTACTTAAAGCTGCACAGAAAACACCTGCAGTTCAGTGGGGCAGGTGGGCTAGGACTAGCCGGGACGGCAGGAAAACGGTATTCGGGCTGGAGCCGTGAACCAATTCCTCTACAGGGGTGCTGTCAATGGGACTGAAGCAATGTCCGTCGGTAGAGACCGTCTGATCTCGTGCTAGTGCCAATTAGCTGGGCCGAGGGCGTACTCTGGAGGCTGCCACGTCCATCCCAGATCCCCAGGCGCGAGAACCCACCCCCCACTAGGATTCCCACAGCCGCTGCCTTCTCCCTGCCCTCCACAAAGTCATGTCCCGCGTGCTCAGCCTGGAGAAGAGACGCATGAGGGGCGACCGGGTGACACTTGTCATGGATGGTCTACGTTTACTTATTCAGGGCACTGGACTAGATGACCTCTCGAGGTCCCTTCCAGCCCCGGGGTTCTATGAGGCTACATTTCCCTCCATTTCTGACTGGCGTCACTACAATGTTAACTGCTGCGGATCAGCTCCAGCCTCCAGAATCCCCATCCTCTTCGCTGTCGCTCTAATCCCGTCACCTCCCTCCCGCTCTCCAGTGCCTTCACCGCTTCCGCCTCCCCCAAGCCTGGCCAAGCCCCCGCACCTCGGTCACCCACCACTCTCCTGCTCGGACTCTGCCCTCTGCCAGTTCCACCCCGGTCTCCTCCACTCCCCTTCTGCAGCCGGCACCTCCAGGTCCCCCAACGAGCCAGTGGCAGAAGCAGGAACAGAGTCCCATATCCCGTCTAGCTGTTGATGGCTGCATACTACCTCTCACCCTGGTATCTAGGCACACACCGTAGTATCCTCTGTTCTGAACACTGGCCCTCAAGGAGTAGTCTAAGGGGGTGTCCACACTGCAGTGTAAAGCCCGTGGCTGGCCCATGCCAGCTGACTCAGGCTAAGGGGCTTGGGGGCTGTTTTACTGAGGGGTAGATGTTCGGGCTCAGGCTGGAGCGTCCCAGAGCTCAGGCTGGACCCCAAGCCCAAATATCTACCCCACAATTAGACAGACCCGCCAAGCCTGAGTCAGCTGGCCCAGGCCAGCCACGGGTGTCTAACAGCAGTGGAGACGCACCCAAAGATTGTGAAGGGGTAAGTTCTGTGCTGCTCCCTACCCCTGGCAACGTCTTTCCTGCTCAGTACCCCGTGCCGCTTCCCACTCCTCCTGCTTCTGAAAACCCCAACTAGCTCCACCGTCCCTCAGACAGCGACCCTGCCAGGCACTCCCCTTACACATCTTTCCAAAGCTCACGTCAAACAAACCAGAGCAAACAACTAGGAACGAATAAACGGCTCACGGCTCCAGGCATCGCACATCCACTCTCTATGCATGTCTCCAGCCCGCCTGCTTCTTGTCTTCCCCAGCATCGTGGGGACGGGGGCAGATTGTAAGCTCTCGGGTACAAGGATCACACCTTTCTTTCCTCGGTGGAGGGCTTGGCACATCTGCGGTGCTGTTCCCACGTGCTGCTCAGTAGCAAACCTGGTCATTTCCGCTCCGCATTAGCCCGTCTAACAAAGCACTTGACTTTATGCAGACTCCTGTGTCAAGTGGCTGCCTCTGTGCGTTTGTTGGAGCAGGGCAAAATCTGCACAAGCACCTCCGTGATTTAGGAACCTCCGCCCCATTTTCAAAAGCGGCAAACATTTAGGCGCCTCAGGCCCATGGCCGTTCAACGCGACGTAGACGCCTAAGTGAGTCAAGGCAACGTTTTCAAAAGTGATTTGGAGCCCTAGGAGCTAAGGGTTTGTCTTTGCTAGAAGCGCTGCAGCTACGCCGCTGTCGCACTCCAGTGTAGACGCTCACTGCCATGACGGGAGAGGTTCGCCCGTTGATGTAGTTCATTCACCTCCCTTGGGAGCGCTAGCTCAGTCAATAGAAGAATTCTTCCGCCAACCTAGCGCTGTCTACACTGGGGGTTAGGTCGGCATAACTGTGTCGCTCAGGGGTGTGGGTTTTTCAGTGTAGGGACGCAGGGACTTAGGCTCTTTTGAAAACACTCCCTGTGCTCATGTTAATGCCCAGCTGGCTCTTTCTAAACAAGCCGCTTCTCCCCAGGGGATCGTTTCACAGCATCTGGCCCTGTGATGACTTCTTGTGGATCTTTAGCGCGTCTCCCCAAACCATGGGATTTCCCGTTAATTACAACGGCTATCTGCACCTCCTCCCTTCAACCACCAGGCCCCGGGGCACCTGGCAAATTGCTAATTTCTCTCCCGCTTGCCTTATTCTCGCCGTCTCCAGCCGGACCCAATAAAACCAAGGAACGCGATTATCCTTGCTCCGGAGGCCGGAGTCGGTTGATTATAAATGTTATCGGAACTGAAGCGCCCGTCCTCCCTTTTACGTTGGATTCAGAACACAAAGTGCCCCATGCGCCCTCTGCTGGCTCTGCGGGAGAATCAGCCGTGCAAAGTGAGAAGTGGAGCGAATAGAAATGTGGCTGAAAAATGCCTTTTTGGGAGGCTCCAAAAACTACTTATGAAGTTGGGTCAGATTCAACGGACAGTTTATACAGCTGCAAGGCTGGTTTGATTTGGTTGCCCATTTCCCGCCCACTCTACAATCTGCTGGCACGGATGCAGATGAGCGCCCAATGTGCAGGGCAACTGAGAATTAGTCCTTAAAGCAGAACCGGGGGTGGAGGGTGGAGAGACCGATCTGGATTTCAGACACACACCCCTACCCCCAACATCTTGCAGAGCTGGGACCCAGCTACGTGCTGAACATGTGCTGGGGGTGAGGAGAGACAAGAGCTGGACCCGGAGGAAGGCTGAAGCAGCCACTGCAGTGCACAGATTCAGGCCAGCCACTGGGGAGCAGGTAGGACTCCCTTGTCCAGCCTGGTCTTGCTTTCCAGCCGCCACAGCAGGCCCTAGTGCAGACACCCAGCCCAGGAGAGGGGCAGGACCACGCGCATCAGCTGCTTGAGTGGAGTAGAGGACAGGCCGGGGCACTGTCAGCTGGGCGGGGCTCAGGTGGGCCTCAGCACGCAGGGCACCAGCCACTGAGGAACTGCCACAGGGACGGCAGGAGGAACTATTGGGAAACCCCTTCCCAGCCTGGAGCTGGCTCCCCCTCCTCCGGTCTCTAGCTCCCCTTGCTCCGCCTCCTCCCCCTCTCACCCCCGGCCGTACGTTCTGTTGAGCCTCTACCATTAGGGGCATGGAACAGCTTCCATATGAGGAGAGATTAGAAAGACTGGGACAGTTCAGCTTAGAAGTGAGATGGAGGGGGATATGATAGTGGTCTATAAAATCATGAGGGGAAACTGAACAAGGAAGCCTTATTTACTCCTTCACATAACACAAGAACCAGGGGTCACCCAATGAAATTAATAGGCAGCAGGTTTAAAATAAACAGAGGGAAAGATCTCTTCACACACACGCACCGTCAACCTGTGGAACTCCTTGCCAGGGGATGTTGTGAAGGCCAAAAGTATGACTGGGCTCAGAAAAGAACTAGATTAGTTCCTGGGGGATAGGTCCATCCGTGGCTATTAGCCAAAGTGGTTCAATCACTGCCCTGTTCTGTTCATTCCTTCTGAAGCACCTGGCGCTGGCCACTTGCAAAGGCAGAACCCCGGGCTAGATGGCCCAGTGGTCTGACTTAGCTCGGCCATTCCTATGTACCTCTCAGTCCCCGGTAAAGGCAGGCTTTCATCAAGCTGAATTGGCCTGCGATTTCCTCCCTGTTCCTTTCAGCTCTTTGCAAACTCCCAACACGTCTCCGTTTTAAACAAACTCTCCAACCTAGAGCCACGGAGACAAAAAAAAAGGAGCATTTGCCAAGTGGGGAAAAAGTGAGTTTTAACTGGGGCAAGAAATGTTTATTGTAAAACGTAACTTGACAGAGTCTCCTTTCATGTCAATAACAACAATGGAGCTAGGAAGCTGCTATCTTGCCAATAACACTTTATTTTATAGGATGTAAATAAATTACATATTAACTAACACAGTAATTATAGGCCCCGCAGGTTACAGGATAATTGTCTAACCCAGCCAGAGTCTAAATATTTTAAGTGGACTGTAAACAAAGCCAAGCTCAAAAAAAGAATAGTTTAGCCATATAAGGAGGTGAGATTGTTAAAGGCAGCCATGGTACCAAAAGGTTAACTGTGTTTGGACCTGATCCTGCCGGCACCAAGGGTGCAATTTGCACAGGGATAGCACAAGGATTCTACACATCACATAGGACCCGCTCAAGTCCTATTTCGGGAGCTTAGTAAGGAAGTGGTGCATAAGGCTTGTGTTGGTTCTCTGCACAAAGTCTGTATCACAGCAGCCGCCGTAATCCCCAGCTGAGATCCAAGCCCCACCGTGCTACACACTGTAAGAGACAGTCCCTGTCTCAAAGAGCCGACGATCTAGCTAGACGAGGCAGAGCACAGGCCGGGGGAAAGGAAGGTTTCTTCTCCCCAGTTAACAGAGAAGCAAATTTCACCCAGCACGACCACCACAGCTGCACCGGCGCGCGGTCGCGCCGGATTTCGAGCCGCGCGCCCCTCGAGAGAGGGAGCAGAAACGCACCTGGCAACAGCGGGCACGAGGAATCCATCCTGCGATGAATTGCCCGAGGGCTCAGAAAGGTTCACAGGAAGGATTCAGCTGATAGCTCGGAAAAACAAAAGACAGAGCAAATTGCTCTATGTTCTTGGACAATCCACTGCCTCCCTCCCCCCACAAGGAGAAAGGGGTGAAATTCAGCACATGCCACAGGCCACGCTCAAGGCCGCTTTTCATTCCTTTCTGTAAGTAGCATTACAGTAGAAATGAGAGACCCCAACCAAGGTCAGAACCCATGACACTAGGCCTTGTGCATCCATCTCGTAAGAGACAGAGCCCACCATTTAAATGGACAAAGGATGGGAAGGGGAAACAACCTGCCCAATGCCAATTAGGTCAGGGGTCGAGCTGGGCCCTTTACCCAGGTCTCCTGATTCCCAGTCCAGGGCCCCCAACCATAACCCCCCTGCTGCCTCACTTGCTTCACTTTCATCTGAAGCACTCAAAGCACTTTGACAACTAATAAAGCATCACCACTTGCCCTGTAAGGCAGAGAGGCATTATTAACCCCAGTCTACAGATGGGGTAAACTGAGGCCCAGAGGGACGCATGCCTTTCTCCAAGATCACAAGGGAGTACATGGCACATTCCAGAGCAGAATCCAGTTCTCCTGCTTTTTAGGCTTGTGCCTTCACTACAGGAACATCTTTCCTCTACCCTTGGTAGAGACTCCACACTGGCCCGGGGCATGGAGTGTCAGAGATGAGGGACCTCAAGCTCAACATTGCCCTCTAGTGGCTGCAGTGCAGACTCGCAGTCATCTGGACCTCAAGCGGCAGACAGCCTGGACTTGTAGGTCACAGGTCTGGGTCCCCATTGTTGCGTGGGACTGGCACGGCTGCCAACAACGAAAAGCTCAGTTCTTAGCACTGAAAAGCGCCTGGTGCCTTTGAACCGCAGCGATGGGACGTACGTGACAAGGGGGTTGCTCAGCTATCTAGTGACCAGTCCCCGTGGATGCAACCGAGCAACGGTAACAAACCCACGTGTGGCAGGGAAAATACCAACTGACTAGGTAAATCAGGCACAAAAGTGGGGAACCAAGTCTAGAACCCCCGGTCCTTGGAATCAAAACACAGGCCTCTCTACCCTTGAGCTAATAGAGAGCTCCTTCAGCTCACTTCTGCTGTAGGGCTAAGCTGCAGCCACTAGAGGGCAGCGTGGCCACCACTCAGTCACGCAAAGCTAGCACATCACACAATCACCACTTGGCGTCTGGAGCCAGAGTAAATAACCCAAACCTTGGCAGTAGAGAAATGAAACAGAGCTTCAGCACAGTGTTCAGGGGAATCATAGAAGCTCAGGGCTGGAAGGGACCTCAGGAGGTATCTAGTCCAACCCCCTGCTCAAAGCAGGACCAATCCCCAACTAAATCATCCCAGCCAGGGCTTTGTCAAGCCGGGCCTTAAAAACCTCTAAGGAAGGAGATTCCACCACCTCCCTAGGGAACCCATTCCAGTGCTTCACCACCCTCCTAGTGGAAAAGTTTTTCCTAATATCCAACCTAGACCTCCCCCATTGCAACTTGAGACCATTACTGGGATGCTGGACTTCCTCCGACACCAAGGTGATGACTATGTCTGAGAGAGTCAACACAGAGTGGCAGTAGGGGGTACTGGTTAGAGCGGGGCCTCTGGGTCAAGAGATGCATGTTCTCCTCCCAGCTGTTTTACTGCACGGCCTTGGGAACGGCCCCTCAGGAGACAGTTTCAATTCCCTGCTCTACCCCAGACTAGATGTGGGGCAAGTCGCTTTGGGCTGAGAGCCATCTCATTTCTCCTGCTGCACAGTGGGGATGACAGCACTGCCCTACCACACAGGGGAAAACATATTAAAGATTATTATGCTATGGTTAAGAACAAAAGAACGGCCATACTAGGTCAGACCAATGGTCTATCCAGCCTCGTATCCTGTCTTCTGACAGTGGCCAGTGCCAGATGCTTCAAAGGGAAAGAACAGAACAGAGAAATTATCGAGTGCTCCAGCTAGGCCCAGCTGCTGGCTGCCAGAGCTTATGGGACACCCAGAGCATGAGGCTGCACCCCTGACCATCTTGGCTAATAGCCAGTGACTGATCTGCCCTCCACGAACTTATCTAGCTCTTTTTTTGAATCCACTTATAGTCTTGGCCTTCACAACATCCTCAGGCAATGAGTTCCACAGGTTGACTGTGTTGTGTGACAAAGTACTTCCTTTTGTTTGTTTTAAACCTGATACCTATTAATTTCATTGGGTGACCCCTGGTTCTTGTGTTATGCGAAGGGGGAAATAACACTTCCCGATTCACTTTCTTCACCCCATTCACGATTTTATAGACCTCTATCATATCCCCCATTAGTGGTCTCTTTTCTAAGATGAACAGTCTCAGTCTTTTTAATCTCTCCTCAGACGGAAGCTGTTCCATACTCCTAACCATTTTTGTTGCCCTTCTCTGCAACTTTTCCAATTCTAATATATCTTTTTTGAGATGGGGGCAAGTGCAAATACAGGCAGTATTCAAGGTGTGGATGTACCATGGATTTATATAGTGGCATTATGATATTTTCTGTCTTATCTATCCCTTGCCAAATGGCCCCTAACATCCTGTTAAATTTTTTGACTGCCGCTGCACATTGAGCGGGTGTTTGCAGAGAACTGTCCACAATGACTCCAAGATCTCTTTCTAATTTAGATCCCATCATTTTGCACATAGAGTTGGGATTATTTTTTCCAATGTGCATGACTTTGCATTAGGGCTGTCGATTAATCGTAGTTAACTCACGTGATTAACTCCAAAAAATTAATCGCGGCTAATCGCAGTTTCAATCACACTGTTAAACAATAGAATACCAATTGAAATGTATTAAATATTTTGGATGTTTTTCATATATATTGTATTCTGTGTTGTAATTGAAATCAGTGTATATTATTTTTTATTATAAATATTTGCACTGTAAAAATGATAAACAAAAGAAATAGTATTTTTCAGCTTACCTCATGCAAGTACTGAAGTGCAATCGCTTTGTCGTGATGGTGCAATTTACAAATGTAGATTTTTTTTTGTTACATAACTGCTCTCAAAAACAAAACAGTGTAAAACTTCAGAACCTACAAGTCCACTCAGTCCTACGTCTTGTTCAGCCAATCGCTAAGACAAACAAGTTTGTTTACATTTACAGGAGAGAATGCTGCCCTCTTCTTATTTACATCACCAGAAAGTGAGAACAAGGATTTGCATGGCACTTTTGTAGCCAGCATTGCAAGGCATTTACGTGCCAGATATGCTAAACATTCGTATGCCCCTTCATGCTTTGGCCACCATTCCAGAGGACATGCTTCCATGCAGATGATACTTGTTAAAAAAATATTACGCTAATTAAATTTGTGACTGAACTCCTTGGGGGAGAATTGTATATCCCCTGCTCTGTTTTACCCACATTCTGCCATATATTTCATGTTATAGCAGTCTCGCATGATGACCCAGCACATGTTCATTTTAAGAACACTTTTATTGCAGATTTGACAAAATGCAAAGAAGGTACCAATGTGAGATTTCTAAAGACAGCTACAGCACTCAACCCAAGGTTTAAGAATCTGAAATAACTTCCAAAATCTGAGAGGGATGAGGTGTGGAGCATGCTTTCAGAAGTCTTAAAAGAACAACACTCCAATACGTAAACTACAGAACCCAAACCATCAAAAGAGAAAAATCAACCTTCTGCTGGTGGCATCTGACCTAGATAATGAAAATGAACATGTGTCGGTCCACACCGCTTTGGATTGTCATTGAGCAGAACCCATCATCAGCATGTTTGCATGTCCTCTGGAATGGTGGTTGAAGCATGAAGGGACATATGAATCTTTAGCACATCTGGCACGTAAATATCTTGCAACACTGGCTACAACAATGCCATGTGAATGCTTGTTCTCACTTTCAGGTGACATTGTAAATAAGAAGCAGGCAGCATTATCTTCTGCAAATGTAACCAAACTTGTTGGTCTGAGCGATTGGCTGAACAAGAAGTAGGACTGAGTGGACTTGCAGACTCTATAAAATTTTACATTATTTTATTTTTGAATGCAGGTTTTTATGTACATCATTCTACATTTGTAAGTTCAACTCTCATGAAAAAGTGATTGCACGACAGTACTTGTATGAGGTGAATTGAAAAATACTATTTCTTTTGTTTTTTACGGTGCAAATGCTTGTAATCAAAAATATATATAAAGTGAGCACTGTACATGTTGTATTCTGTGTTGTAATTGAAATCAATATATTTGAAAATGTAGCAAACATCCAAAAATATTTAAATAAATAGTATTCTATTATTGTTTAACAGCGCAAATAATCACAATTAATTTTTAAATGCACGATTAATTGCAATTATTTTTTTAAATCGCTTGACAGCTCTACTTTGCATTTATTACCATTCAATTTCATCTGCCATTTTGTCACTCTGTAAGCCAGTTCAGTGAGATCCCTTTGTAACTTTTCACAGTCAACTTTGGACTTACCTATCTTGAGTAATTTTGCATCATCTGCAAATTTTGCCACCTCACTGTTCACCCTTTTTATGAAGATGTTGAACTGCAAAGGTCTCAGTACAGAGCCCTGGGGGACTGCACTATTTACCTCCCTCCTGTGTTGCCTCTAATTTTTCCCACCCATGTGCAGAATGAATTTTGTTATGTGCACCAATATGGAGGTGATGTGTGACACATCACCTCCATATTGGTGCACATAAAATTCATGTGGTGGGGGTGGGGCTGAGAGGTTCGGAGTGTGGGCGGGGGCTCAGGGTTGAGGTGCAAGGGGATGAGGGCTCTGGCTGGGTGTGCAGGCTCTGAGGTGGGGTTGGGGATGAGGGATTTGGGATGCAGGAGAGTGTGGGGGAGAGGCACCTGTCCCCACTGCGGGAACTCTGGGGCTGCAGGATAGGCACCCCTCCCCCAGACCCAGTGGATCCAGGCCATTCCGGGGTTGGTCTGGGCCGCACTATGCCTGGGACCAGCCTGGGCCATGCCTGGGGCTGCACGTGGGCCTGATCCAGCCATGGCTGGGCCCATGCTGCTCCAGCCACGCCACCGTGACCCACCGGCTGCCGCACGGCCATGCAGCTTACAGGGAACTTAGCCTCTCTCCACTGTGAAAACTGACCATTTATTCCTTCCCTTTGTTACCTATCTTTTAACCAGTTACTGATCCAAGAGAGGACCTTCCCTCTTATCCCATGATTACCTACTTTGTTTAAGAGCCTTTGGTGAGAAACACAGGCGCCGACTCCGTGGGTGCTCCGGCACTGGAGCACCCATGGGGAAAAAAATAGTGGGTGCTCAGCACCCACCAGCCACAGCTGATCTGGAACACCGCCAAACAGCTGTTTGGCAGCTGGGGAAGGGCTTGGGGGAGGGCAGAGAGCGGTGGGCGGAGGACTTGGAGAAGGGACGGAGTGGGAGCAGGAAGAGATGGAGTGAGGGTGGGGCTTCAGGGGATAGGGTGGAGCACCCTCCCCACAGGGAAAAGTAAAAGTTGGCACCTATGGTGAGAGACCTTGTCAAAAGCTTTCTGAAAAGTTCATACACTATATCTACTGGATCCACATGTCTGATACCCTCAAAGAATTCTAATCGATTGGCGAGGCACGATTTCCCTTTACAGAAGCCACGTTGACTCTCCCCCAACATACTGTGTTCATCTATGCATCTGATCATTCTGTTTCAACCAACTGTCTGGTACTGAAGTTAGGCTTACCAGCCTGTAATTGCCAGGGCCCTCTCTGGAGCCTTTTTTTAAAAAAAAATCTGTATTACATTGGCCACCCTCCAGTCTTCTAGTACAGAGGCTGATTTAAGTGATAGGTTACATACCACAGTTAATAGTTCTGGAATTTCAGATTTGAGTTCCTTCAGAATTCTTGGGTAAATACCATCTGATCCTGGTAACACATTGCTCTTCAATTTACGGGTTTGTTCCAAAACCTCCCTACTGACACATCAGTCTGGGACAGTTCCGCAGATTTGTCACTGAAAAAGAACGGGTCAGGTGTGGGCATCTGCCCACATCCTCTGCAGTAAAGACCCAAGCCAGGAATTGATTTTGCTTCTCTGCAACTACCTTGTCTTCCTGGAGTGCTCCTTTAGCACCTCAATCATCCACTAGCCCCACTGACTGCTGGCAAGGCTTCCTGTTTCTGATGTACTTAAAAAAATATTTGCTGCTAGTTTTTGTGGCTTTAAGCAGCTGCTTTCAAATTCTTTCTTGGCCTGCCTTATTATACTTTTACATTTGACTTGCCAGAGTTTATGCTCCGTTCTATTTTCCTCGCTGGGATTTGACTTCCAGATTTTAAAGGATGCCTCTTTGACAAAGCACTTCCACTGTGGATGCAGCTTATACTGGCAAAACCCTGCACTTTTGCTGGTATAGCCTGTTCCAGCCTCCCCGCTTCACCACACCCCCTGAGTAAAATATGTTATACTGGCAAAAGTGCAGTTTTGCTGTCTAATTGCATCTATAAAGTCCATAATAATAGTCTTTTCCTCACAGGGATATTTTAAAGTTTTATTAGTGTTTGAAGGTTTGGCTCTCCTCTCTGTCTGAATCCGGAGCGACTTCCCTGACGTTCATGGCATTACACAAGGGTTAAATTGGCGTAAGTGTGCAGCAAATCAGGCCTGGAGCCTTTCAGATCTTTTGATGAAAGGTGCTCTGGGAGCACAACGCCACGGGGGATCGGTATGTCGGTTTCAGACGCGATGTGGAGACGGACTGAGCTAAACGCAGGATGTGTATTTCTAGCATCCGCTATTCTATGGCACTCCAGAGAGATGGCCCTGGGTTCCATAAAGGTCATGCACCCACCGCACGCTTTAAATCAAACGGCACCGTACAATTGCGAGCATTGTTGGAGACCGCGTCATGCTAATCAAGGCGTCTTGCGTGGACTTTATAAACGGATAGACACGGAGCAGGGTTTTCCATCACCGCAGAGTAACACAGGGAGCCGCTATCGGGACAGAGCACCGCGAGCTAAAGGTTTAGAACAAGATGCCAAGGAGATTATTGCATTTGAACCGAGGCTGCTCTCTCAGAGGCCCTCCCGTGGGAGGGGATGAGAATTTGCCTCTTGAGGAACTGAGCGAAAATCAGAGGCGGGCCCGTGAATTGTGGACTACTGTGAGCAGATTTTAGATGGAGAGTTGGCTGATTTGGAATTTGGCCAATGCAGCATCAATCAACAGCCCCGCGCTTGGGATAAGCGAGACAGGATCTATAAGGACTACAGACGATTAGGGCCTAAGGTAGCCAACTCTGTAATGTTTTAAAGCCGGATACCCTGCCCCTGAGGCCCCAACCTGCCTCTTCCCTCAAGACCCCGCCCCTTCCCCCAAAGCCCCACCTCTGCCCCCTTCCCTGCCCGCCTCTTCCACAAGGCTCCATCCCCCATTGGCTCCTCTTTTCCCCTCCCCTCATTGCTGGCAGCTTTTCCCCTCTCTCTCCCTGCTCTGCCCGGGACAGGAGACTCTCGCCTGTGGAGCCGGGGCTGGGTGCGGCAGCCCCCCGGCGCAGGTAGGAGGCGGCCCCGGCTCAGTAGGTGATGATTTGGTGCCTCCCCACCTCCCCTGCCTGCAGTTCCTGGACTTCGGTGTCCAGTCGGTGGGTGTGATTGGACACGGTCAGGTCCCCTTTTCGACTGGACTTTCCGGTTGAAAACCGGGCACACCTGGCCACCCTACCTGAGCCTCGGATTCACATTTCCGCCGAAAGCCGCTGCCGAGCACGGTATTGCTGCAGACGAAGAGCGCCACCTGCTGGATCCCCAGAACTGCGTCCTGCGCCGCCGCCCTGATCCGTGGAGGACTCTCCGGCTGCTTCTCGGCCCTGCCCGGCCGCTTTTAGCTTGGAAGAGCTGGCCCGGTTACAGCACAAGGGGGCATGGCTGCGGGCCACGTGAATGTTTGCAAAGAGACGATCTCAAAATACTTTTTCCAGAACAGGAACTAATAAACTGTCAGCAACTCAGAGGCCCAGAAATAGACAAAGGGAGGCAAGTGTCCCTTTCGGGCGAGGCAAACGCTGCTTGTTTAAAAGGCTTGCGGTGGGATTCGCACCAGGAATCGGAATGCTGGCAGGAGGGGATGAGCCCCCGGGGGTCACCATCAAAGGGACGGAGTGCTTCAGCAAGAACAGAAGAAAGAGAGATGAAAGAGCCAGCTATTTGCAGAGGCTGCGCTGCAGAAAGGCAGCTAATTCCCCCCTCTGTAACAAGCCAGGGCTCCGGGGAGTGGAAAGCCTTTGTAGCGGTAACCCGAGCACCCTCGCTTCAGGAAATCAGCCAGCAGACCCACACAGCGGGAATGCACTCGGGTAGCTTTACAGACACCAGCGGCCGGCGTTCCAGCCTAACCTTTCTATTCAGGTTAGTAAGAGGAGGAGTATGGCAGTAGCGCCTAGTAGTGCCAGTCATGTGCTCGGTGCTGTACGAACACAGAACAAGCAGGCAGCCCCTGCCCCATAGATCTTACAGTGTAAGGTTCTTGTCCCCGTGGGATCTGAGCACGTGACACTGCTAGCAATGCAGGACCCCATGCAACTGCATCATACACTCTTCTCTCCAACACGCTCCAGGAACATTACGACGGACTCAGAGAAGGGCGTCCCAGCGCCTCACACTTGGACGAAGCAGGCAAACGTCTCTCTCCCCCACTTGATGTCCATGCACAACCAGAGCAGCTGTGACGCAGCTTCATCTTCATTCCTCCACAGCACAGGTAAACTGAGACCTCCCTCTGGGCTGGAGTTTGCTGTGGCTTTTGCCAATGTAATCTGGAGCAACTGCACTGAAGTAAAAAAGGGATCACTCTGGGTTTGCATAGGAGTCTCTGAGATGAGAATCTGTGTGCGTCTCTCTCTCTCTGGTGGGTCTTCATTACAAAGCAGGTAAGTTCCAAGGACACAACACTTTGGCCTGCAGCCTCACCATCTCTGCATAGACCAAAGCACGTCTGGTTCTTAAGAAGACCCTTCAGTCTTGTCTACATGGGGACACTCAGTAAAAATTAATTCAGATTAATTTTCAAAGTGGATTAATTAAACCTCAAACCCCTGTCTGGACACTCTCATTTGGCACTAAAGCGGCTTTAGGAAAATTAATCTAAATTAACTGAAGGTGTGAATTCAAAGCAGATTAGTTACTAATCTGCTTTGAATTCACTCCTTCAATTTATTTGGATTAACTCTCTGAAGTGTCCCCATGTAGACAAGTCCTTCTCTCAGTCTGATTTCACACAAAGCAAGGCCACCAAGAACTTATAAAGCAAATCTGGAACAAAGGGAAAAGGCACCACTGTCTGCACTGTAATTTCTGGTTCATCCTGGCCAAGAGAAACCAAAAAATACTCAGAAGATTTCCAGGCCAATTTCAAGAGTAGTGAGCTTCTGAAAGTCCTTGAGTAAACAACTGATCTTCAGCTTAGCCATGTTCCATGTGGTTTGTCCAAAAGTAGTCAGAATGTCCAGTCACTTTAATCCACATCCCACTAGCGGAACATTCTCGTCTGTTTTACCTTTTGCATCAAGGAGTTGAGATCTCTGTAATTACACTAATACAGTTCTGACAT
This sequence comes from Mauremys mutica, assembly GCF_020497125.1. Lineage (NCBI taxonomy): Eukaryota > Metazoa > Chordata > Testudines > Geoemydidae > Mauremys > Mauremys mutica. The sequence continues at coordinate 8,946,891 of NC_059095.1, forward strand.
CACAAATCACAGAATCATAGAAGATTAGGGTTGGAAGAGACTTCAGGAGCTTTCTAGTCCAACCCCCTGCTCAAAGCAGGACCAGCACCAACTAAATCATCCCAGCCAGGGCTTTGTCAAGCCTGACCTTAAAAACTTCTAAGGATGGAGATTCCACCACCTCCCTAGGGAACCCATTCCAGTGCTTCCCCACCCGCCTAGTGAAATAGTGTGTCCTAATATCCAGCTTAGACCTCCCCCACTGCAACTTGAGACCACTGCTCCTTGTTCTGTCATTTTCCACCACTGAGACCAGCCGAGCTCCATCCTCTTTGGAACGCCCCTTCAGGTAGTTGAAGGCTGCTATTAAATCCCCCCTCACGCTTCTCTTCTGCAGACTAAACGAGCCCAGTTCCCATAGCCTCGCCTCATCAGACATCAAGTCTCGTTTCCATCTCGGGACCTGCCTTCCACCCAATCTGCATCGCAGGCAGAGACGGCCACCGTAGGGGAAACCCCAGTATACCTCAGAAAGGTCTGGAGGCAGAAGGGCATCAGGCACACAGGCTGGGATTTCAAAGGTGCCTAAGGGAGTTAGGTGCTGAACTTTCACTGAATTCCAATGGATTGGGGGACCTAAGTAGAGATGGGTGAATTACTGATTTTTCAGTTTGGCCAGCAAACTGAATATTCAGTTTGGGTCCAGAAATGTTTGGCGCATGTCAGCAAACTGGAAGAGTGCATGTCAAGCCAGCAAACATCTTGGCTATGTCTGCACTGCACGAAAACACCTGCGGTGCCGAGTCTCAGAGCCTGCAGGGCTAAAAATGCAGCACTCGGGCATGCAGGGCTAAAAATTGCAGTGGAGCCATTTGGGCTTGGGCTGGAGCCCAGGTTCTGAGACCCATTCCCCGCCCAAGGTTTCAGAGCCCAAATGGCTCCACTGCAAGTTTTAGTCCTGCAGCCCGAGCAACCGGACCCAGGCCAGCCACAGGTCTTCTATTGTAGTGCAGACATCCCCCATGTGACCATCAGCCAAGTAGGTAGGACACTTGCCTGCAATGCGGGACAGCCAGACTTGAATCCCCACTCAGCAGCAAGATAGCTGGAACCTGAGATCATCCCCCTACCATGTGAATATGTCCTTAAATAGCCCTGGGGCCAGCCGGAACCACTCTGTAACTTGGTGATTAAAGCATTCACCTGGGAAGTAGGCCCTGGGGTCAAATCCCTCCTCTGAATCAGACAGAGAGAAGATTGGAACCCACAGCACCTACCTCCCAGGTGAGCGCCTCCATCACCAGGCAACCGAGTCCTTCTTTTGTGCATTGGCCCAATGAAGAGGTAAGGAGTTATGAAAAGTTGAACAGCAGGAGTACCTGAGTGCAGAATTGCCGATGGCCTGGTGGCGAGAGCCCTCAGCTGCCAAGAAGGAGACCTCAGTTCACCTCCTTGTTCCTCTGATGGCCTGGCTATCTCCTTGGGGAAGGAGAAGAAGCCAAGCTGGAGAACTAACCAGATGTGAGGCTGGGAAGTAGGGTGACCACATGTCCTGATTTTGTAGGGACAGTCCCGTTTCTTGGGTCTTTTTCTTACATAGGTTCCTACTACCCCCCCACCCCCGTCCCGATTTTTCACATTTGCTGTCTGGTCACCCTACTGGAAACAAGGGCAGGTCTGGTCCGCTCATCCAAAATCAATCCAGACGCTGCTTGCGGGGGCAAAGAGCGGGGAGAGTCTGGCGTGGAAGCAGCTCTGTGGGGATGACAGGGACTCCTAATTAAAACCCCCAGCGTGAAACGAGCAGCAGGCTCTTTGCCTCTAAACTGCTCGGCTATAAAGAGGCTGCCTAGCTGGGAAAGGAATCCTGGAAAGGCTCAGCATGAGGCAGGGTGTTAATAGAGAACCGGGCACCGGGCTGCAACGGAAGGCAAGAGAGATGTGATGCTGGAGTGCAGACAGTATAAACAGCCCAGGTGGCGCTGGGGAAAGCAGGAGGCAGCGACACTAACCAGAACACTGCGGCCGTTTGAAGTTCCCTAAAGAAGTGGTGCCAAGGCAGCTGTTGTAAACCTCCAGCCGCTCCTGCGTGGGTCTCCAGAACCCTTCACGCTCCGGTCTGACCTCGGGCCCGAAAGCAGAGGAGAGCTTGAGCGTTCCGACTTGCAACCTCCGGTTCTACCGCGGTGTCAGAACTTGGGCTCCATCCCTGACCTCGCCCTCCACGCGAGCGGCACACGGCAAACGCAAAATAATTCCTGCGTGCGCACATAGATTTTTTTTTTTTGGGAGATGCACGGCTACACAGAAGCAAAACATGCAGGAGCCACTGCAAGAAAAATAAAAGCCACAATAGCCAATCTCAGCGCCTGGGTCAACTGGCTTGGGCTTGCAGATCTCACGCTACCGGGCTAAACAAAGCAATGCAGACGTTCGGGTTTGGGCTGGAGCCTGGATTCTGAAATCCAGAGAAGAGAGAAGACCTCAGAGCCCAGGCTCCAGCCTGAGCCCCAAAGCCCCCACTGCTGTATTTTTCGCCCCAGAGCGCGAGTCCTGTGAGCATGAGTCAGCTGACCCGGGCTCTGAGACTCACTGCCCCAGGTCGTCTTTTTTTTTTTTTTGTGCTGTGTATACGTTCCCTTGATCTGCCCATTTGGGAAGCAGGAAGGTAAAGGCCCCTGTTTTATTTCACATCCATAAAATTTTAGGAGAAATATTGCTGGCAAACAGCAGCGCTGCGGGGAAGGATCTGGTTTTTTTGCTTTGTTCCTCATGCTCTTCTGTGTTCAATTTGTCTATAAAGGAGAGGCTGCCAGGATGTTTAGGGGTGACCCAGAATAAAGGGTTTAAACAGTTTTGCAAAGCCTAATATCACAGGAATTGGTTTCATTATTTCATGTCTTAATATTTAAGGGAAAATGTTTGCGGGGTGGAGACATCCCTGCAAGGTCCCCGGGAATGCCAGGCTAACGCAGCGTGTCTCCAACTCTCATCCTATAGACCAGTGTTTCTCAACCTTTTTGATACCAGTGAGATTTCAGGGACCAGTGCTGATCCACGGACCAGTGATCCTGCTTCTCTGCCAAACCCCTATTTCTGTGGGCCACAGGAACTGGCAGACTGGAGCAGATGCGAGGTCCATCCAGCCCAGTAGCGTGTCTCTGACAGTGGCCCGTGCCACATTCTCCAGAAGAAGATGTAAGACGCCTTGCAGGGTTGGTGGATTAAACCGTCCCCATGGAAGTCTCGGCCTGACCCTTGATTGTTAGAGGTTGGTTTACACCCTGAAGTGTGAGGTTCTCTCTCCCTTCCAACACTGTGGTTTTTTAAAGCAAATGACTATGATAAATGGATATTCTGGAAGATCTCTGCATACTCCTAGGTCTCCATCGACCAAACTTTCAGGACCACTGTGCCGGGGTGAAAGTAAAACGAAGATCGTACCGGTATGGGCCCGGAAGGGGCGGGGCCTTGGCCGGAAGGGGTGGGGCTAGGGGTGTCAGTGTCCCCCAGCCAGTCCATCTGCGCTCCCTGGCCAGCGCTGCCTGGGGCTCCAGCAGCAATTTAAAGGACCGTCATACCGGCCCGTATCCCCTTACTTCCCCCCCTGCCACTGTGAGAGTGTAACATCGACAGACCCTGGTCGGGGGGCAGGATCGAACCTGGGACCTCTGGAGCTATGTGCGTGAGCCTCTACTGCGTGAACTAAAAGCCACGTGCCTCTTAGCTAAGGCTGTGGCAGACTCATTAATCTCTCTCTAAGTGGTCACGGTGCCACTCGATGGGCCAGCGCACCACCCCCAGGAGGTGTGTGGGTTACAAGAGCACATCGGAAATTCGTTCTCCAAGCTGAGCAAAATCCAAGAGCAATGGGAGAACATAGGTATCGACACCGGGGATTCTCGGGGTCTGGAGCACCCAGGGAAAGACAGTGGGTTTTCAGCACCCACCCACCACCTGCTGATCAGCTGTTTTGTGTCAGGTGGGACTTGGGAGGCGCTTGGGGGAGGAGGCTGAGCAAGGGTGGACAGAGGTGGAGCGAGTGTGGGGCCTTGGCGGGAGGGGCGGAACGGGGGCAGGGCCTCAGGACAAAGTGGGGGTGGAGCATCCGCCTGGAAGAATGAAAGTCAGCACCTGTGTGGTGGAAAGTCAAATAGATTCCGAAATCTCCTTGTTTTAAAAACTGGCAGCAGCATCACAGGACAGGGGAGAGAGTTTCTTTTTTTATTGTCAGTGTCCCTTGAAGCCAGGATATATTCAAGGCGCGGTAGTAACAACTTATCTCCCAGATCTACAAGCCTTCCTCACAGCCGGGTCAAGAGGACTGTTTGCATGAAGGCTGCAGAATCTGGGCCCTTGGTCTTCCTCCCACGTGGGGCAGCGGGAGGTTGCAGCATTGCAGAGGTGTTTTCATGCCACCCTCCCAAATTATTTCGGACTGTTAATTCCTCGTCCTGACAGATAAGGAACAGCTGAAAGGAACGTTACCAAAGAGTGGGCTTGAAAGGCTGTCCAATCAACTTGTGCCCACGGTGAGGCAGCATGATCTAATGGATAGGGCTGGCCTGGGCGACGGGACAGCTGGGTTTTATTCCTAGCCGTGCCGCTGTCCTGCAGCATGGCCTGGTGGGAGTTGCTTCTTCTTTGCATCTGTTTCCCCTCCCACCCTTTGTCGACTGAGACTGTGAGTTCGCCGTCTCTTGCCACGTGTTCGCGCCATGCTTAGCACCATCCCCATCCCAGCCGGGGCGTCTCGGTTATCTTACAATACCGATAACAACCGCCACCTAGGCCTGGTTCCGGCTGCAGCGCTGAGAGTGCCAGCGTAGGCCCGCGCCAGAGATGTTAAGCACCACCATGTCCATATCGGTAGCTTCCTGAGCCCGCTCCCAAGAGGTCAGTACTAATCCAGAAGTAAAAGATTTACTGCAGTGCAGCCGTGGCCCCTAATCTCCACTGTGCAAATCAATTATCTATCAATACCGGGTTCTGTTTAAAAAAAAAAAGCTTTTTCCTTATGAAGCCAGAATCATTGGCCTAACGCGCTTGCCCGTAACCTTTTAAAACCCAGCTCCCTGCTACAAGTGCGCAAGATGACTACGTTACATAAGGATCCTGTTCCTTTCTTTGGGATTTCCTGGCATTGGGTAAACCACAAAGCGCGTGCCAGTCAACGGGGGATCTGAAATCTGCAGAAAAACAAATGACAGCCCATGACTCACCCGGCCTTTGTTTGAACTGTGCTCTTGGGCTTTTCATTGCCATTTACAACTTGCAAAACCGTTGTCGATAACAAAAGAATAAGAACGGCAGGGCCCCCGGCGACTTAACGAACAAAGCACACATCTGGTTGGGAGGTGCGGTTGCCAAGAGAATCCAGAAAGATCACAAAAATGACGGGTACCAGCAAAGCTGAGTGTTTATCTCCTAACAGCCCGAAATCACCCCTGCTTAAGGTCAATCTCACACTTGGAACTGACGGAGCTCTGGGTGGCTGCTTCCTCTCCTCGTTGACTCCTGCAACCCAACGGCCTGTGGATTGAGTCTCAGCCACCTCCCCGTCAATCCGAGCCCCAATCCCAGCCAGGCATTGTGTTAACTGATAGCTGATAAAAATGGAAGGCATCGGCCCAGAACTCCCCAAGAACCGTTTAGGCACCAAAATTAAGTGCTCGGCACCTGCCATTAACAATGGAGAATCCCCCCAACCAGGGTGGCCAATTTTGGTGGGACGTGTTCTTGGAGGTTTCCTCACATGACATATGAAAGATTCATCTTTAATTCCTGGAGAATCCAGGGCAATCCTGGAGGGCTGGCAACCCTCCCCATCACCCTGGGAGATACGAGTTGTTGAGCGCTTCCCGAAATCTGGCCCACTGCACAGACGACAGCCCAAGACCCTCAGCCTTAATATCTCCCCATATGTGTTGAATACGAGGAGTGGCAGAACTGAGCTGTCTGGTGTCGTACAGAAGAGGGCCCCACCAGTTTAGTTACCCGGAATCTATAGATGAGCTGTAAGGATGAGAGAGGAAGTCATGACTGCAGGCTCCTTGGCCTTTCTGTTGAGACTGCCAACAAGACAGCCAGCTAGTGGGGGTGATGCTCTATCCACTAGCTCCTACTCAGAGACCCACCAACTTCAGGAGCCAACAGAGCTTCAGAATGGAGAGTGAGGAGCCCCCCTGCCAAACCGATCCAGCCATCATATCAGGCTCGCAACACATTTCTGCTCGCCGAATTCACCGGGGGACGGCGCGGGTTAGTCTCTCTCCCACTCTGCCTCCTCCTCTTTCCTCGCTCCAGAACCAAACGCCTGCGTGCTGGCTGCCACCAGCGATGTCTCACTCAAGCGGATACAGAGCTAGCATCAAAAGAAAAACAAAACAAAACACCCCAGGGGCAAAGATCAGAAAGCCCTCAGCATTAGCCTGCTAAGCTGCACTGACATGCTGAACCAGGCTTCTCGGCAACTGGATATTTCACCTCTTAAATAGTGACAAAAGCTAATGTGAAGTCCCGATCCTCCTAGCACAGCCACACCTGCTGGTTACGAAATGTCAAGCGACCAGCCAGTCCTTCACCCTGTCCTTTAGACCACTTGGCCACTGGCTGCTTAAGATGAAAGATGCTGTGTGTTGTACCAGCCGATCTGTTCCGGGCTTGCTTTGAAAGTTTGCATCTAGTATCCTGCCGGAACCTAACAGGCTGCAAGGGATATTGCTCTAGGGATGCCTTAATAACTACAATTAGCACGTATCTGCCTAGATCTCAAAGCAATTGATTCATTATTATTAATTATTTGTATTACTGTAGCCTCTATGAGCCCTGCTCACGGACCAGGCCCCCTCTGTGCAAGGTGCTGCACAAACCGAACAAAAGACATTCCTTCCTCCAAAAAGCTTCCAAGCCAAGTATAAGACAAGACCCAGCAGGTGGATATAGACAGACAGAGGAGCACATGTACATGCGACGGGACATGGTCTCAGCACAGCCGCATGCTACCCAATGTCAAGACTTTTGTCCGCATCGCAGCAAAGGAGAGATTCGAAGCAGAGCAAAACGGCTTTGTGGGAGCTCCTCCCGAGCATGAGGGGCGCTTGTTTGCAGATTTGACAACCGGGTTATAGAGGCTGCCACTATGGGTTGATCCTACAGGTGGGGGAAAACCAATGCACAGAGTGGGGAATGTGACTCGCCCAGGAGTTCTGATCAGAGACACCTTGGGGATTTGAATGCAGCTCTCCTGCTCTTCAGCCACCTTACCCACTGTACCAGGCCGCCCTGCCAGGGAGCGGAGCAAGCCTGTAGAAGTACGTATATCAGATATGGGACTTCAGAAGGCAACCCCCATCCCGATCCAGTTTTCTGAATTACGCACAGGCTTAGCAGAATTTGATTTTTTTAAAAATCATTTTGACAGATAATATCAATGTTTATTCTGAGGCACTTTTTCCTATTTAAATGTTCACCATTGCGCAAAGTGATGGGGTTTGTGCATCCTTTTTATTGCTATCGGTGTACGTTTTCACAGTCGTGGGAAATAATTCTTTTGTTTAAGGCGGTAAGACTTTAGCTTCAAAAAGTTAAAGCTTTATAAAACTGTTAAAACACAACTGGTCAACCTCACGCGTCACAGGAAACAACGTAAATATCCTTAAACCGTAATACGTTCTCAAGCAGCATTTCTCTTACGTCACCTACCTGTACATTTCGATTCATATCAATGGGAAATGTTTTCCCGTCAGTTTATGAGGGTCTGGTGTATCAAATCTTTCCAAGCCTAATTACACAAGAGTCTTCAAAGCAGAGCCAGTCTGCCAAAATAGGAAGCGAGCTCAGTTCTAACAGAACAGAGTCACTTTGGCTTATCTGTTATAGGGCTGGAATAGTCACGTATACTTTATATCTGTTTCAAAAAATAGCGTGAGGAATACAGAATGTTTGGAACGTGCCTAGGAGATAAATTGTCTTACAGCACGTGTAATCGCTGTAAAAAAAAGTGCTAAAAATCTTGTTCTAAAGATGTTATGAGCCTGCTTTTCTGTTGCCTTTGGCTTCAGGCAGTCATTTACACCAGGGCAAGTCCCTGCATACTTTGCTGAGTTACAAGCAGGGGCGGCTCCAGGCCCCAGCACACCAAGCACGTGCTTGGGGCGGCATGCTGCGGGGGGCACTCTGCCGGTCGCCGGGAGGGCGGCAGGCAGCTCCAGTGGACCTCCCGCAGGCGTGCCTGTGGAGGGTCCGCTGGTCCCGCGGCTTCGGTGGAGCATCCGCAGACGTGCCTGCGGGAGGTCCACTGGAGCCGCGGGACCAGCGGACCCTCCGCAGGCACGTCTGCAGGAGGTCCACCGGAGCCGCGGGACCGGCGACCGGCAGAGCGCCCCCTGCGGCGTGCCGCCCTGCTTGGGGCGGCGAAATTGCTAGAGCCGCCCCTAGTTACAAGGCGTATCTGCCTTCTCTCAATGGGTCAATTGTGTAGCTGATGATCCTTATTGGGCCATCAAGCAGGCTAGGCAGAGCTAACACCAACTTGTCTGGGGTGTCACCCCGAAGCACAGCACAAATTTGAAATACAGACAGTATAGAGTCAATACTCACAACTTCAACTAAAAAAATGACACATACATACAGAAGCATAATCATAACCAGCAACCCCTAACCTGGTCTTAGACACCTTATATGACCCCCTTTACCTAAGATTTGGTGCCATTACAGGCCCTTGGTTGCAACCATGTTCTATATGGTCCCAGATTATATCAAGAACGTCACAACAGGCAAAGACAGCTTTGCTTCTATAGAGAAGCCATGTGGTCTATTGGCTAGCAGCACTGACCAGAACCCTAACAGACCTGGGATTTAGTCTCAACTCTGCTGTGTAACCATGAGTGTGTCTCCATTTCCACTGCCAGCCCTGTCTAGATTGCAGCAGAGGTTTGCGTAGGGCCTGGCCCAATGGACTTCTAGGCACTACTGTAACACAACAAATACTGCTCGTGAATGTACAGCGCTGACCCGGTGCCGGCAATAAGATAACGAGCCACAGACTGACTGCAAAATCAGAGTGAATGGTGAGGGCTTTATTATCGTGTGTATTGTGGAAGCATCTACACGCCCCAGTTGTAGGCCAGCAAGGTGCTAGGTGCTGCAGCAACACAGAACAAAAGCCAGTCTCTGCCCCAGAGAGCTTACAATTGAAGTAGAAGACACAAGACAACAGGTGGCTACAGAGAGCAGAGCATAAGGACGCACTGCTGCTGGTCAGTAGTATAGGCAGTGGTCTGAGCACACCAGCTGCCTCGCCTTTGTCAAGTGCAATATCCAATCCAGAAAGTACCCAGATTGACTCTCAGATCCCAGGGGGAATTTTCAGCGCTGGCCTTTAGAAAAAAATCGTCTTTCTGCTTGTAAACTGAGTAGCTTTGGCCTAGGAAATATTTGACAGAATGATGCAAGTGTAATACTGTCGGATTACTGTATGCGATTGGGTCACTGGAGCAATTACTGTATGAACACGCTGGTTCGGTTTAAAAGCGGAGCTTTCGGGAAACAAGCAGGAAGGCCACACCATGGTTCCAGATAAGCAACCTCCTGGGAAACGCATCCGGGATCATAAAGAGACAATGCCTGAGCTATTAAAAGGGATGATGCACCTTCCAGGCCCCAGCCACGTTACAAACCTCATTTTGCCAAGGCTGAGAACGAACACATCGAAAGGACAAACAGCTAAAAACTCTCCGGTCTGAGGTAGGACCAGTTGTTCCGCAGCTGTTTATGGGGAACAGACTGACACAGGCAGCTGTGTATGACTCTGAAGTCACACCCTCCTCAGCTTTCCAGGGGGATGGTGACCCAAAGGTAAGAGACTTGCATAGGGACTGTTAATTGTTTTAAACTTCCTTTTATCGTATGCTTTGCTTTGTTGCTGCTGTTAAGATTAAACAATACTTTAGTAAGAGAAAGCGGCCTGGTCGCCTGCATTAAAAACTAGTCACAAGTTCCTGAAGGGAAGACCCACAGGTACCCAAACGCAGCCAGATTTGTTAGGGATAAACATGGTTGATACCGGGTCCTGGAATACGATACCCTGAGTCAAAATGGAAGGATCACATCACTCCATCCAAGAGAGGTAAAGGCACAAAATCTCACACTTGATGGGGTGCACACAGGGAGAACAGAGAGAGGGTCAGAGGTGCAGCTAGTCTGGTAGCCATGACAGCCAGGAATGGGGACAAATCGGAAGGGCCAACCTGGAGAATATTTTCTAACCAATTATTTCAACTACACATTCACTTCCATGAATACGGACCCTCACAATGTGATTTCACCAAGTTGCTTTTTAAAATTAGATCTAGAACTTAGCTAATAATTGATTTTTCAGGCTGGTGGCTGAACCTAAAAAAAAAATTAAGTTTCAAACCGAAACTGGAGTTTTTTTCAGTTTTTCTTGCTGAAACAAGAAACCGATAAAGAAGAAATGTTCGGGTCGAACAAAACGGTTAGAATGTTAATTCAAAACGACGCTTTCAAAACAAACTATTTTGATGTTTCCAAAGTGTTTGTTTACAGGGCGCTTGTTTGCCTGTTTTCGGAGGAAACATTCACTGAATTCACCCTGACTAAATGAAAAGTTCAGTGCCCCCAAATGGATTTTCCAGCAAATCTACTCCTTGTTGAAGATATTCTGCCCAGCTCTAATAAGGACTAGAGCTGAGTAAATAATGTTATTTATGGTTCAGAGGCCAAACCAAAATATTTGAAAGAAAATCCAGTTTGATTTACACTCAAACAATTTTTTTCAAATTTATTTTTGTCCTATCAAAAAAATTTCATTTTGAAATGACCAACAGGTTTGCTTTTTCATTCAGATGTTTCAGGTGTTTTTCACCTTCATTCGTGTGTGTGTGTGTGTGTGTGTGTGTGTGTGTGTGTGTGTGTGTGTTAAACTGAACAAATTTAAAATCAAAACACTGTTTCAAACCAAAGAGTCAAAAAGAAACATTTCTAAAGGGTAGAAAGCTTTTTAAAAGACGCCCAGCCCTGTTTTAAAGATCTCAGGTGACATAAAATCCACCATATTCCTTGGTAAATTTTTCCAATGGTTAATTACCCTCACTGTTCAAAAATGATGCCTTATTTCTAGTCTGGATTTGTCTACCTTCAGCTTCCAACCACTGGATCTCATTATGCCTTTACCTGCTCTACTAAAAAGACATCTACTAATAGAATTCTCTTCCCTGTGTAGGCACTAATAGACCATGATCAAAACACCTCTTTACTTTCTCTTGGATCAACTAAACAAATTGACAGGTTTCAGAGTAGCAGCCGGGTTAGTCTGTGTCCGCAAAAAGAACAGGAATCCTTGTGGCACCTTAGAGACTAACAAATTTATTTGAGCATAAGCTTTTGTGGGCTAAAACCCACTTCATCGGATGCGTGGAGTGGAAAATACAGTAGGAAGATACATATATACACAGAGAACATGAAACAATGGGTGTTACCATACACACTCTAACGAGAGTGATCAGTTAAGGTGAGCTATTACCAGCAGGAGCAGGGGCGGCTCCAGGCACCGGCACGCCAAGCTGGTCGTTGTGAGGGCGGCAGGCAGGCTGCCTTTGGCAGCACGCCTGCAGGAGGTCTGCCAAAGCCACGGGACCAGCGGACCCTCTGCAGGCAAGCCACCAAAGGCAGCCTGCCTGCCGTGCTTGGGGCGGCAAAATGGCTAGAGCTGCCCCTGAGCAGGAGAGAAAAAAAAACTTTTTGTAGTGGTAATCAAAATGGCCCATTTGCAGCCGTTGACAAGAAGGTGTGAGGAACAGTGTGTGTGTGTGTGTGTGTGTGAATAAACATGGGGAAATAGTTTTACTTTGTGTAATGACCTATCCACTCCCAGTCTTTATTCAAGCCTAATTTAATGGTGTCCAATTAGCAAATTAATTCCAATTCAGCAGTCTCTCATTGGAGTCTGGTTTTGAATTTTTTTTATTGTCATATTGGGACTGTTAGGTCTGTAATCGAGTGACCAGGGAGATTAAAGTGTTTTCCGACTGGTTTTTTAACGTTATAATTCTTGACGTCTGATTTGTGTCTACCAATGTGATATATGCCATCACGTGCCAGCAATGCCCCTTTGCCATGTACATTGGCCAAACCGGAGAGTCTCTACATAAAAGAATAAATAGACACAAATCAGACGTCAAGGTTTATTGAAAGTCTTATGCTAGTCAATGTTTTTCTTAAAGCGCCAGCTTCTGGAGTCTGATTATGTGAGTTTCTCAACTTCTAATTAAAGGGGGAAAAAGTAAGTTTCTAAGGCCTCGACAATAGGGGACATGAATCCTAGAGGCTTACAAAACCAAAGGGAAATAGAAACCCAACATGTATTACATTTGTAATATCTGCTGATTTTTAAGCCAAGCTCATAATTTTGGGGCTTGGCGTGATTTTTGAACCCCATACTGTGATCATTCATAAGGACAAAAAGTTATCCCTCTCCTGGTGCCAAGAGCCTCTCTCAAAATCAAGGCCTTGCTGGAACATCAAAGAGAATTTCCACCTGCCACCCTCTTTATTTTAGTGCCTTAAATGGGAACCGAGCTGCTTTGAACTCCTGGGCCTTAGTGACTCACTCGGCATTAAACAATTTCCACTCAGGATCAACATACTAGTAAAATAACGCCAGCATTTGCTGTGAGGGGGCTTCTCAGAGCCCACACAGCAAAACCCGACTCCTGCACGGCGCGGCCTGGCCACCGAGGATGAGCAGCGTGACGCAGTAGAGCCGGTCCGAAAAGCCGCCTGAATTAACAGCTCGCAAAGACAGTAGAGAAAGTCTGTCAGCCCAGAATCCAAACGCAGCCAAGCGCCAAACGCTGGGGCGGATGGGGCTGCAGGCTGTTCAGAGAAATACATTATGAGGAACGAGGGAAAAACGTTCCTTCGGGAGAACTGGGGGAGGAGGGAAAGGAAGAAGGGGGGGGGAAAGGCGCGCGAAAGGAACTAAAATCTCAAGTTACCGACCCACTTCTGGGAAATGAATTGCTTCTAAAACCCCCTGAATCGAAAGGAGAAAGCAGGCAAATCCCAGGATGAGGTAAAAGCTGCACAAAGTGAAACACGACCCACACAGGGAGCCAGCGCCGGCTGCAGCAGAAAGCTAAACTCAGATGTTCGAAAATCAGGAGTCCTCCCCCCCACCCCCAAAAAAGCATGAGGGTTTTTTTTTATAAGGTTACAGTAGGTGTTTTGGTCTGGCTTTTGATTTTTCCTTCCTGTGTGTGTGTGTGTGTGTGTGTGTGTGTGTGTGTGCGCGCCCGCCCCCCCATGCGCCCCTTCTCCCAGGGCCCCACCCTGCCCTGCCTCTCCCTCAAGACTCCCCCCACTTGCTCCTCTCCTCCCTCAACTCCAGCATGAGTTGCAAACCCCAGCTCCAGCAGGCCACCTGGGAGCAGCCGCACGGGAGCAACCGGGCAGCCCCGCTGGCGAGCTAGGACACGGCCCGGCAACCTCCCACCTCCCTCTGAGCTGCCTGCCCAGCAGCGCCCTTCCCCGCCCGCTGGAGCCCTCCCTGCCCCGGAGCTGCCTGAGAGCAGGGCCGGGGGAAGCGCTGGCTGGCGGGGCAGCTCATGTTCCTTCCATCCCGGGGAACGTTCCATGCCCGCTGGGAGCCCCTTACCCCGCTCGCCGTGCCCTCCCGCCTGCACTCTGGTCTCTGCCACAGCCCTGCAACGTGTATTCCTCGAAGGGGCCTCTCGAGCCGGTGTATGCGTGTCGCCACAGGAGCCGCCGCTTCAGAGCCGGGCGACAGGCTGCCACGCTCCCCCACCCACCCGCGGTAACCGGACCTTTGGTGTCCGGTCAGCACATCTGACTGGACCCTGCCAGGTCCCCTTTTCGACCTGACTTTCCGGTTGGAAACCCTATTTATTGAGGATGGCGATTTCGGCCCTTCCACGGCTGGAGCTCTCACCCCCACATCTGCCCACTCCCCGAGCCCAGCAATTAATTCTCCCCACCCGCAATCCTGATATCAAGCCTGTTCCACCAGCCCAGATCGGCCCGGGGCAAAGCCGTATTCCCCACCTGCCAAACCAGCCCAGATTATCCCCCAAAGCTTCCCCAGATGCACACAGAAAAACCTTCCAAGATACACAATACATGGGGATATGCCTCCCACACCCCAACCCCAGATGTCTCCTCCATCCCAGAGGCACACAGCAAGATTTCCCCCATGCACACCTGATCTCCCAGCCCAGGAGGTAGCAGCCATAGCTCCTCTGCCTGGAATCCCCTACAGCATTCTCTCCCCGCGTCCTCCGCGGGGAGTCACCAGGGAAGGGCCACCATCTCCATACATGACCCTACCCAGCCCTAGCAAAGAGAGCTTGCCAACACAACAACAGGTGCTGTTTGCAGGCTGGGAGGAGGTGGCCAGAGGGAACCAAGGCTACCTCAGTGGTACCAACTCCTTTTTTATCGCGAAATGCACCATAATTGGTATTTTTTCTTGAAGCTCCAGCTGCCGGAGTCCCAGGATTACACATCAACCTCAGCTCCCATTGAAAAAGAAAAAGTTAGTTTCTAGCCCTTGGAGGACTAGCTTGAAAATGAGACCAGAGCGTGACCCCCTAAAGGTTTATGAATCGGATACAAGAACCCCAAATGTACTATTCTTCAAACGGCATGATTTTTAAAGCCATCTCAGGCTCATGGAGGGGCCCAAGCCGTGACGTTTGATCTCCTGGGGCTGGCCCTGCTGCTACATGTTCTTGGAAAGAATATTTTAGACCCACGCACATGGCGACTTGTTATTGTTTTTTTTTTTCTCGTTCTTCTCGGGCCATCTCCACCCGAGCCTAAGCAAAACCAGAGCTTCAGTGCGCCCCAGATGGTTCCGCTTTCCCTCCCATCATCAGTGCAGACCATCCAACGGGAAAGAAAACACAAAAGCCTTTTCCTCCCAACCCCCACTTTCCCCCGGCGCCCCTCCTCAGAGGCCAGCCTCCCCAAGACTGACGCCTTTTCCCTCCACACCACCTTCTCTGGGGAAGCCTTTTGGATGACAATAAAAGCCTTTCTGCAGCGCCCCAGTGGATATTCCGCCTCCTTGTATCTAGTGAAGGCACAAAACCGCAGCAGCTAAACGCATCCCAGATTTGCAGAATCACAGACAACAAGGAGACCACAACTATGTGAGGGGATTTCTTGCATTCCAGGCAGGATGGAAACACCAATCGGCAGGACATGCTAACCAGCAGCCAGCTGTGCCGTCCCTACCCTGACATGAAATTTACATTCGTTGTGAATTACAGTTGGGATTGTTTTACATCTCCGAACAGCTGTGCAAATGCAACGAGGTCCCTGCGACACAGGAGAAGGTGGCTCCGGAAGCAGCCGGTCAGTATCTCCATGGTTTGCAGCATCCACCCAGTACCAGTCTCCCCCCAGCAAACGTTCAGCCTGGATGTTGAAATGGCTGCGCCGCGACTCCGTTCTTGCCCCGCCGGCCTTAGCGTCTCGCGAGTCAGTTTACGAGCGGGAGCATTGGCAGAAGCCGGGAATTTTAAGCCAGTTTTGCAAAAAAGTAAGTCTCAAATTTGCCATCACAAGCGTCGTCTGGGACACCTGGCTGAAAGGCCACCTCGCCCCGGTGCGGTCATTTGCACCGATGCAAAGAGAGTGCAAAGGGGTGTGAATTGCTCCTGTTCTGATTTGGTATTGGAGCGGGGTAGCCATTTCTTAATCCTCAGGGCCCCAAAAAGGAAGTTCATGGCAAAACAACAGCTCTGGTGCCTTCCCTCACCGCCAGAGCTCTCCTTCTGGCCCCCTCTGTTCTCACAGCCCGTCTCCCAGCTTTTCCTGGCTGGAGCTCAGCCACTGGCCGCTAGGCCCAAACTCCATCCGGGTTTCCTCAGTGGAGCCTCTCCCTCCCTGGGTTCCTCTGTCACACCACGGGAGTCCTCACACTCTCTGCAGTGTCTCTACCATATTCTGAACCTTCCCTCCCTTCATCGCAGCCTCCTGATGCTCTTTACGGGGCAATCACCCGTCTCGCTCGGAGGTGTGACTCATTCTCCAATGTAATCAGAGTTGCCCAGCCCTCAAGGGTCAAGCCACCCTGTTACAAGTATCATCTTAATTTATTATTTGTATCCCCGCTGTGCTAGGTGCTGGACAAACACGGAACAGAAGACAGTCCCTGCCCCAAAGAGCTTCCAATCTAAGACAAGAGACAACAGGTGGATACAGAGTGGGGAGCCCAAGCAGACGACACGGAGCAGCATGACAGGCAGTGGTTACATTTTTGTCCCAGGGTAAATCAATATATAAGGTGCAGGGGATGGAGAAGCAGACTTATCCAATCATGAAACAGAAACATATCACGTGACCCATGTGTCCAATCAAAACTGTGCTCATTTGAATACATATCACGAGCGATGGGTCAAGAAATGCAAAAACGGTCTGGCAAATAATGCAGGATAAAGAATAAAACAAGAAAATTGTGATTCCTTCACAGAAAATTCACACCCAGCCCTAGGAAAACCTGATCTGCAGAACCCAGCCAGGTATAGTCACAACCCATTCATCTCCTAAAGCAGGCCTTGCCTATAGTCAAAGCTGCATTGGTTTAACCTTAAATTGGCCTAAAAAAACCAATTTAGTTATATTGGTGCAGAATAGAGTGTGAAAACTCTTAATTTGATTCAAACCTGGTTTATATCAATTGAGCTAATCCAGTTCTTTACCAACCAATGGCTGATTTTGCATGCAGCCCCAGATTTTGTTATGCCATTGTCTGCAAAATTACAAAAACCTCTAGTATCAGATCTCTTCTCCCTGCGTAGCTAGTTATAGTTATAGTGATGAAACCACCTTATTACCTCCTTTTCAACAAACTAAGCAGACAGGAGTCCCTTAAATCACCGTGCCAGGGGTGTTTCCCACACCTCTGATGATTTTTGTATTTCTTTTCTGAATCCTCTCCAATTTTGCAACATCTGTTTCAAACTACAGGCACCAAAAAAATGGACACGGTATTCCAGCAATGGTCTCACAGATGCCACATAAAGAGACAATATCACCGCTACTCTCACTCCATATTCCAGTGTCCATACATCCGAGGATCACATGAGGCCTTTTTCCCACAGCATCACAGTGAGAGTTTGTAAGATGTATATTAAGATCGATGTGCATTTGATTGTACAGACACAGTATTGGACTGTAGTAAAGTCATCATGCTAAGCTGTGCCAAGTTTCCCAAGCAAGCTGTATTTCCCTGCCCACAACTTTCCTGTTCACAATTCACCACTCATCTCATCTGCAGATTTTAATCATAGAATACAAGGGTTGGAAGAGACCTCAGGAGACCATCTAATCTACCCCCCTACTCAAAGCAGGACCAACCCCCAGACAGATTTTGGCCCCAGATCCTTAAATGGCTCCCTCAAGGACTAAACTCACAAGCTTGGATTTAGCAGCCAATGCTCAAACCACTGAGCTATCCCTCTCCAGCAGTTTGATCATCCAGTTCCTCCACTGTACAACCCTCCTCCCCACTGGGGTTAAATTTACCGCTGGGCAGAGGAGACCAGCAGAAGACCTAGGCGCCGCTTCTTGCAAGTCACACGTTGCCTTCGAAGTGGAACTTGAGTGGTACACGGGCCCCTCTGCTTTGGAGCGAATCTAAGCCCTGTGGGAATAAGGAGCCGCAGGCAGGGTCCTGATGTTCACATGGGAGAAGGTGGCACAAATCGGATCCATTTCGGAACCAGGATCATATTAAATTCACCATTGTGTGCCGGATACTAGGGAGGAGCCAGCTGGTCGGAACACTTCTCCATTTCCCCCAAAGGGGGAACCGGGGGGGGGCTAAGTTCCTATTTTACATCCTTTGACCGTGTGCGGTTCGCCTGGCAAAGCAGACAAGCTCCTAACCATGAAGAAGGGGTTGTTACACAGACGCCCAGCCTAGCTATCTGGGAGGCAGCCGGGTCGCCTTTGCATTCCTTCCCAGGAGGTCCAATTCTGGTTCTTATTTCGCTAATCAGGCAAAATATGCAGCTGACAGAGTTAGGGAGGGAATCTCTTCGCAGACTCTGTTGTCTAGGTCCTTGCCCCTGATGCTGCTAGATTTCCTCCGTGAAGCCCAGTTCGGGAAGTGATACCCACCCTTCTTTACAAAGCGTAAGAAACGAACGGCACTGGCAGAAGGAGAGAGCCATAAAGGGGAACGGCCCCGTGCAGAACATTCCTTCGTGTCGCTAAGGACCCACGTGGATGGCACATTTTATTTGACCATTTCCTCGCATGGCTGCCTTGCGCCGTCATCAGTCTGCCGGGCCCTGATGGCCAAAGAGAAACGCCCCTGGGCATGGTCTGTGTCCTTGCACACAAGAGGAGAAGATGCACCTAGGCTCAGATGCTGGCAGCATGGCCCATTAGGTAGGAAGACTAGGGTGGGAATCAGAAGACATAGGTTCTAATCCCTGCTGATCTGCGATGTGACCTTATGCAAGTCACGTCCCCACTCGGAGCCCATTTCCCCTTTCACCCGTGGTCTGTCTGGTCTTTGGGGCAGGGCCTGTATAGCTGTACAGTGCCTAGCCCAATGGGCTGATCTTGGCTGGTGACTTGTAGGCACTACTGTCATACCAACAGACATGATGCTGTCTTCTTTCCATAGGCCTCCCTTTGCCTCCATATTTCATCCAGCCCTGCTGATGGCACCCTTTGGCTGTCCAGCCCCATGTCCATAGATCGGCAAGGCCAGCACTGGAGGTAACGAGGGTGATCAGCGAGGAAAGGGTTAGAAATGCTGGCAGTTGTCTTGCAAATTGCAAGCCTGGTAGCAAAGAAAACCAAGCTCCCCGCCTTTGAAGTTAAGCTCTCTCATGTCAGCTGTGGGCTTGGCCAGCCGTGACTGATGAAGACTCCGTCCCAGCCACGGGACACGACTCACTTTGCTCTCCCACCCCGCTGGTCCATGGTTTCTCTACAGCATCTTTCCTAACCACGCACCACCTGGTTGCTGTGGCAACGACTGTGATGTCACACCCCATGCCCGCCTCGTGTTGGAATAAGTAATAGAATGGCCAAGGCAATATAGATCCTGCTGTCATTCCCACGTCATCAGCAGTAAAGAATGAGGGAGGAGAGAAGAGAAATCTCTGGGCATGGCCCAACAACAAGAAGGTTGCCAGAGAGAATGGTCTCCCCTCAGGCATCTGCATTCTTTAAACACAGATCAGATCTGGTGCCAGCAGATGTTACACAACAGATGATTGCTTTGGCATGGTGTTATTTACAAAGGAACTCAGCAAATTAGCCACGCAAGATTTTATTCGGTTGCAAGATAATAAGCCACAAATGCCTGTTGAGTGCCTTTGGGTGCTGGAATGTTATCACCAGATTGGCGGGTTCAAGGGTTGAGGAACAGCCAAAGCGGGAGGAGACACCAGCCTGGCTCCCATGCTGGATCCTAGGGGTCTGGAGAGATGGGGCCAGAGGGTTGGATGGCTGGAACAGTCAACTGAGTGAGTAGCATGGAACCACCTTGTTATCGAAACGATTCTGGGAGGCTCGGAGAAATCCACTAGCCCAGTGGGTTCCAAGAGGTAAAACCAGCAAGCACAACCCTCTTCTTGATGTCTGGCTGCCCTGTTGACAGGCAGAGGAAGACCGTGCACATCTGAGTGCTTGTAGGTTGAACTAGGAGCCTACAGGTGAGGTGAGCCAAGTGTTACAGTCACCGGGCTATAGTTAAGGTGACCCACTTATCATTTACACGGCAGTAGCGCTGAGAGGTCCCAACTAAGATCACAGCCTCATCGTACGGGGAGCTGTACGTCCACAATGGACAAGTCAGACTCAGGGTGGGAAGTGACTTGGTCGCCCAGCAGATCAGTGGCCAAGCCAAGAAGAGGACCCGTGTCTTCTGAATTCCAGCCCAGCGCCCTGGCCACACCTGCTGTTCAACCCTAAAGGTTTCCATTCCAGAGAGCCACGTTCAGATGGAAAATTTCAGCTCAAAAGGTTTAGCCATTTTTTGAGGACGACAGAAACCAACCAACCATTTCCGGCATTAAAAGAAACAATGGTTGTGACTTGTTAGAACAGTTCCCGTGCCTAAAGAGGCTGGGGTTAGAAGCCTGATATTTGGCAGAGACCTGCTGCCTAGGTCACATGTCTGCTTTCCTGCAGGCTGGTGGAAACAGGCTTTCACTAAGCTGAGTGAGAGCGGGTTAGCGTGATTTCGACAGAGTGCAGGTGTCCGTGACATGCTAAAGATGATCCTGATGCACCAGGGTTGCCCTGGTACCCTGTGTAGAAGGGTATATTGGTGGTGTGTACCCTTCCACGCTAACGTGGATCTGCACAGGGGCGCCTCCAGGTTAAGTGGGAAATCCAGGTTAAGATGCATGGTCTGCGCTGGCACACATGGAAGGAGAAATGAGTTCGCTAGAGAGGCAGCATGGTCTAGTGGGCAGGGTGCTCATCTGGGATTCATGACAGCTGGATTCTAGTCCCAGCTCTGCAACTGACCTGTTAGGGGATGTCTCCATTACATGCTAAGCTTGTGACTTGGTGTTTCCAGCCCTGGGCATCTGTGTTACTTTGTAAACCTGGGTTGACCTGGGGCTGGGTCTCAGATCCACACTATGCGGACCTTCTGACGGGGGGTTGCAGCTTTACCTGTGTCCACACTGCAAAATGACAGGACCTAGCCCTGAGATGCAGCGGGACCTGGAGTCTGAAGGCACGACTACACTGCAGAACAAAAACGTCTGCAGTAGTGAACCTTCGAGCCCAGGTCAGCTGACTTGGGCTCATGCAACAGGGCTTTAAAAAAGCCACAGAGATGTTCCTGCTCTGGCTTTGAAGCCTGATGGGGGCGAGGACTCAGAACCCAGGTTGCAGCCTGAGTGAGATCATCTATTTTAGCGCCATGATCCTGGGCCAACTGACTTTTGGTCTGAAAAACTCGCTGCTGCTGGGTTTTTTCCTTGCGGTGTAGACCTACCCTAACCATCCACCCCAGCAAGGCCCTAGGACCTGGGTCCTGAGGGCTTGCTGACCTGAGTCAGACTGATTTGTGTGTGGACGGAAGGAAGGCTTGGGCTCAAATCAGAGTCAGAGGCCTGTCTAGACTAGGGCAATCAGCACCGTTTGAAAATACATTAGGGACCATGATTTTAACTAGTGTTCGCCAGTCATCGCCGGAGAGTAGAGTCAACCACGACAGGCCGACATGCTAGTAAAGGTGTCAGACTTGTCCACATTAGGTGCCAAGCCGTGTGCAAAATCGTATTAGCCAACATTTTCAAGCCTACTCTACTTTCCTCCTCTAGACGCAACCTTTGTATTTGTACAGCCCCGAGCACAATGAGGCCCCAGTGTCAGACCCTCGATGCCACATCCCATGCACAGCGCCGGTCACGTTGTTGCCCTCCCCTGTCCTTCCAGGCCAAGGGCTGTCAGATTATTACATTTCATCCTCTTTCCCATCGTTTCAAACTTTCTACATATTACCACATGTTCCTGACTCCGGCCCAGCAGAAACAAGCCATCCAGCTCGAGTTTAGCTGCGTCCCATGGGGCGAGTGGACCATTTTTTCCATGGAAAGTGTCATTTTTCATGGAACAAAAACATGGCAAAAGTCACAGGCCATTAAGTTTCCCAAACTTATTTTAATGGCCCCATCAACCAGGGGATTTACAAGTGCTAGAAATGCCTCCGTGCAGAACCCAAAGGAAGAATTTCCGTTCACTCCTTCACTTGTTGGAGCTCTGCTTTGAAATACTCCAAGCAACAACAGGATATAACGTGACCATTGGGAGCAGCGGGTACTAGAAAGGCGGATCAGGAGCTTAGAATCCTCCATCTGACTGTCCTGTGTCCAGCCCTGCTCTGGCATTCTCACTACCTTCAGTTGTCCAGCCGCTGGTCCAGAGATGAGCCGCAATGTTCTGCTTCCTAAACGCCTGCACCAGCAGGTTTCGCTCGGAAAGGCCGTTTCAGAGAGGAGGAAAGGCCAGCTGCAGTCTCCCAAAAGGGAACGTCTACCCAGCAGAGAGGGACGCTGTGTTGACAAAACCAAAAGGGAACTTCAAAGCCACATACCTGACTTGCAGAAGCAAGAGTCCTTGCTGCCCAAGGGGAATCGCTTTAAAGCCACTCCGCACTCTCGTCTCTGCACCCAGGCAGGGAATAGCTCAGAGAACCGGACAGGGGAGAGCAGAGAAAGCTTTCTTGACCCTCTAAACACACCCAATATACCCCTCTCCCGGCCACCCTGCTATTGTCCGCACTAGAGCTGCCAGACACTAGGCTTCTGTAATCCACTTAATTTCAGACCTGATCCTGAAACCACTTTGAGGTTGTGTGGCCTATTGGATCTAGACTGAGACTCTAGAAACCTGGGTTCTAGTCCTACTGCTGGGTAAATGTGGGCAAACTACTTGGCCACTCATTTTCCCCCTGTAAAATGGGACACCTCTCTCCTTTGAAAAGCGCTTTGAGATCTACTGATGAAAAGAGGTGGTGTTATTTGAAATCCACCAGGAGACTATGCCCTGTCCCCCATGGCTAGTTATTTTCCTTAATAACCTTTTTATAAATTGCTGCAATTCCAAGCGCACTAAGTACACTGGGCCGCCTTTGACTCTGTGACCAGCTCTTCCAGCCTCCTCCAGTAGCTCAGCGAGCAGGAGCTTCCCTTTACAAAAGCCAGGGTGGTCGGGCCCGAACATGGCCCAGGGTTGCACAGCCTCACTCTGTCCTAGGGCTCGCACCAAGATTAGACTTATCACATCTAATTGCGCCTGGCATTTTCCTTGGCTCCTTCTCTGAAACTAGGCCCCCGACAAGCAACTTCCCTGCTCTTCAGGAAGCGTTGCTAAATATCACAGGGAAACCAAAATTGCACTAGGCATTTCCAGGGCAAATGCAAAGAGCGTCCGATCTAAGTTTAGGCAGGACACAACGAGCGAGAGCAACAGTACTGGAGTTTGGGAGGGACGGAGCAGTTCTCCTTAGGGAACTGAACGTGGGCCTTTCAGCACGACAGCAAAGGGCTCCACCACTGGAGCTAAAGAAGCAATTCAAACAGCTAGTAGCAGTAGTAGATCATTACCCTTTTATATGGACTAGCCACTAAAGGAGAATATGTCAAGGTTACTGAGTTATGGTATGTGTGCATCTTGATGGGACCATTTAAGCCATTGGGCCAGAGCCATTTCTTACACTGGTGTAAATCAGGTGTAAGATCAAGGAAGTTAGGTGAGCTCAGAATCAGTCCCATCACTTTATTCCGTTGATGATAAATTAACTCTCTTCTTGTAGGTAACAGGGCAGAAGTTACTGGTTTTAAGCACACTATGTGGGCTCTGTGCCAATTCTTGTCTCTTCCATCCTGGTTCCACACTGTCAGAGCTCCACTGACTTGTGGGAAGTGACTCCTGAGCATTTCCACCCCTGGGACTTCACACTTAGTTTCTTTCAGCTGAATAACATCTGGTCCTGATGATTTATGCTCCAGTTCCACAAGTTCATCGGCAGCCCCCACCACAGAGAATTCCCTCCCTGGCACGGTTACGCGCCGAGATTTCCCATCAACCGAGCCGGAGGGATTGCAAAAACCCTCCCCAACTTCCAGGAGAAAAACTGATGCAAAAAAGTCAATAAATTCTTGCACCTTTGCTGCCTCTCTAACATCCTCTGATTGCCCCATCTCAACTCCCGCTTCCTCCCCCAGTCCTGAAGACGAGTTCTGTGTAGCTCAAAAGTTTGTCCCTTCCACCAACAGAAGTTGTTCCAATAAAGATATCACCTCACCCTCCTGGTCACCAGTCAATCGCCTACCTTACTATCTCCAGCTGTCTGCCCTGCCTCTTGGGGACAATCTCCCCTGTCTGGCTTCTTCACACACTGATTCAAGGGGAGAATAAACAATTAACATTCCACAGTGTTTTGCCCTCATGGGGTGAGTGATGGCCCAGGGTGTCAGGCAGGGGAGAATTGGGCCCAGACGATACTTGAATTTCTAGCGAGTGAAACAAACAAATAAACCCTCCCTCCTTCTACCCCCGCCCAGAGCAAGCTCCCTCCCGAGCCTTCATCCATCAGAAAGAAGCAGTTTTCCCTTTGCAGGTCACTTTTCAAGCCTGGGTCCTACAGCACAGGTTGCCTATCAAAAGTGTCTTGGGCCAGACACAAGGCCAGTCGTCCTGGTTCACTGCTGTGGGGGGATCGCGGCCTTTTCCTCACTAGGACTGCACATTACGACATAACAAAAGTGCCAGGACCCCTCCCCCCATACATTCAGCCCTCCTCCCTGATCCAGCCCTGGACCGAAAGAGGGTGATCGCAACCTCCTGCCAGCTGTTCCCAATCCCCCCGCTGAGAAGCTCGGCACTAGAGATTAATTCCTAATTTTTCCAAAACAGATGCCTAAAATTGGGCTTCTCAACTTGCATTTAGACACCTAAATATGTGGCTGATTTACCAACTCAAGAGCTCCCATTGAGGCCTTTATTTAGGGGCGCCGGTGTGGATGTAGGGGCCTGACTTACAATTTTTATTTTTTTTAAATCTGGGCCTTAACTCTTGGCAAAGCTGCAGAACCCAGACTAACACCACTGCTACCAGCCTCATAACGCCTGACCTGGAACATTGTTCAATCCCAGAGTTAAGTGCTATTTATGGCCGGGGCAGGTATTAACAAGCATGTGTTACAAAACAAAGCAGAGATGCTTCCTGCAGAGATCAAGAGGTTTTTTCCATCGGTGCAGGAAATCCACTTCTCGGAGCGGTGGGTTGACGGAAGACGTCTTCCATTAACTGGCCATATCTACACTCTCAGGGCAGCATAGCTAATGTGCTCGGGATGGGGGGTGGTGTATTTTTCACACCCCGAGTGCCATAGCTACAATCAACCTAACTTTTAAATGTAAACCAGATCGAAGATGAGAAACATGCAGATAGGACGATATATGTGGAGGGTTAAAGTTAGTACATTGGCCATCCTTCATGCTGGGGGGATTAGAGCTTGCACGCCACAAGGAAAGCAATTTGTAGTTCTGCCCTTTCCCTCCTGATCCTTTCTGCACAGGAGTTGCCGGCTCACGAAAGCTTCTACCGAGGATTGAATTGTTCGGCTCTGCTCAGGACAGAGGGAACCCGTTAGAGATTTGCAAATCCAATTTCTGCTAAACCCTTCCAGTGGATTCTGGCCTGAGCAAAGCCCGATATCATGTTAGCATTTACCGTCCTCGCTCCTGAAGCATCTTGAACCACTTAGAGCAACGCAAGTGCAAACAAACGCGAAATTCCTCACAATGGGACAATGCCTTGAAGAGAGACAACGGCAACATGAAAGGTAGGCGAGAAATAGCTAACGAGGGTGGAGAGTCAGAAAAGTTTGGGGAGGAGGAGGTGGCAGTTAGGAAAGGATCGTGACCCGCGTGCACTGCCTACCTGCGGCCAGTCTGTGATGCATTCTGGAGTCTCTGCCCGGAACCACTCTGGATGAAGCTTTGCAAAAATCCCTTCCCTGAGCAATCACTCCCTCTCTCACGTGACCTAGGAGCTGCTGGCAGCTGTCTACTGGATGTGCAGTTGACTGTAAAGAGACCTTCGGGCTGAAGTCTCTCCTGCTTGTTCTCAGCCTCAGGTGGGGGCGGGGGGGTCAGGTTTGATGATACCTTGGAGATGGACTTTTTAAAGTCAGATCTATCCCACAGGTCCATGACTACAAACAACATAACACAACCCCTCTATAGCAAAACCACGACCTTCGGTCTCAAAAGCAGGCGCTGCTACTGCTGCTTGAGCGAAAGAACCCACGTTTCTTACTACAAAGGCTCCAGCTGACTCGCATGCTTCTAGACACGGACTACCCACAAGAGGGAGACAAAGACTCATGGATGCCAGAATGGCTGGCTCAACCACGAGCCCCGCGTTGCCTTTACACCCAACGACACCAACCGTGCAATGGAGCCCGGCCATCCACAGTTTGCAGCCTCTGTGGCACTCTCGCCCCTAGAGGGCGCCACAGGCACTTCAGCCCCAGTCGGGCACGGTTTCCAGTAGAACGTAACATCATGGGGGAGTCGCTGCCATTTAGCGACAAGCTCTGCTGATATGACAGCAGGCCTGCGTGCTGGGGCTCAAGGGACAGAGTTCTGATCCCGCTCCCAGCGAGTGTGTCTGATCTGCAACACCTGGCTTTATTCCACACGGGAACAGTACAGCTGATGTGAATCAGTATTCTGGAGAATCGGCTTATTCGAGCAAGGAGTTGTCAGGGTATGTGCCCTCCTGATCAGTGTTACGTGAACTGAACCACTGCAGGTTTCAACATGTTCCCAACAGTCTCCGTCCACAGCGTTCCTTATACGTCACCAAGCCATTCCCGAGCGCTGTTAGCCTCACTCCAGCAATTTCCAGATTACAAAACTAAAGTGCTCGTCTGCTCTGAAAAGTGACCTACAGCAACCGACTCATGGGGCTGGCGTAGGTGCCAAGTATTATTAGGATCCATATTAATTATGATTACCATTCCCAGAACGTTTATTATCTCTCAGGGACTCCGGATCAAACATGTGCACTTTCCAGGTAAAGGGATGAGGTTTTTGTTCTAACTGCCAGCGCTGCCAATTCAGCCTGGGATCCAATTTCCTTCTGGTATATCCTTCGTCACCTGCAATCAAGAGTCTGAGGGTCCATTTTTGGCCCTTAATGACACCTGTGCAGTCGCCAGTGAGTCTGCACAGGTGTAATTGATCGACTGGAATATAGGCTCTAAGGGACACATTTTTCAAGGTCCTCAGGAACCCTAAAGGGCAGAGAGGGGCCTACTTGGAATTTCCAAAGTCCCTCTGGGGGTTAGACACCTAGGTGCTTTTGAAAATCCCACTGGGCACCAATCTTTGGCAGGTGCCGAAATATCTTTAAAAGTCTGGCCCGACTAGGGTGACCAGACAGCAAGTGTGAAAAATCGGGACAGGGGGTGGGGGATAATAGGAGCCTATATAGGAAAAAGCCCCAAATATCGGGACTGTCCCTATAAAATCGGGACATCTGGTCACCCTAGGCCCAACGTTCAAGCATTTCAGCATGTACTGAGGTCAATGAGACTTAAGCACATGCTGAATCAAGGCATCAGTACGCGATGCGGAAGATGCTGCATAAGGACACATAGGCTCCAGCTCGTTCTCTCTTAGCTTTGGTAGCTCGGCAGTGATACCAGCAGTGGAGAGGTCTTTGCGGTCAGTGCAGCAAGCAGATCGGACCTGGATGCACACAGCAGAGAGATCTGATAAATAAGAAGGGGCTATTTTTATACAGGCCCTTTTCAGAGCAGAGCTTTACTTAAAAGTGCTGGATCATACCGAGAAATGTGCCTTCACATCTGCTCCAAAACATGTTCCTTATGTGCTGCTGGCCTCTGTCTTAATTACACCCTCACTGCTCATATCAGAGCACTGTAACCTGTAAATATTCTCCTAGGCCCCAGTCCAGCAATGCTTAAGCCTGTCTCTGATTAGCAAAACACTTAGACACATGCTCAGCTTGAAGCATGTGCTTAGTTAAGTGCGTTGCTGAACAGGCTAAAGGGGGGGTCCCAAAATT
The DNA here is from genome assembly GCF_020497125.1 of Mauremys mutica. Lineage (NCBI taxonomy): Eukaryota > Metazoa > Chordata > Testudines > Geoemydidae > Mauremys > Mauremys mutica. The sequence continues at coordinate 8,974,504 of NC_059095.1, forward strand.
TATCTTAGGGTTTTACACTGGTTCCCCAGCTCTGTGCCTTACGGATTCATTTTCACTGGGTGTACGGGCCACGTTTTTCCCAGCTGAATCGGAGTTGGTTGTTTTCTGCCCATGTTACTAATCTCTCTCTCTCTCCATCCTGCTCCTCCCAAATTACTATCATCTGCAAGCCTCATCAGCATGTTGTTTACTCCCTCTTCCAGATCATTCATAAGCTGCCTCCCCAGTGCCTTTAATACAGAGCTATTAACGGTTTGGCAACCAGGGCCGGCTTTAGCAAGTGCGAGGCCCAATTCGTACTCACCCGGCGGCGCTCCGGGTCTTCGGCGGCTCTTCAGCAGCGGGTCCTTCACTCGCTCCGGGTCTTTGGTGGCACTCAAGGACCTGCCACCAAAATGCTGCCGAAGACCTGGAGTGCCGCCGGGTGAGTAAAAATTAAAAAGGCGCCAGTGCAGGGCCCTCTTAGGCACAGGGCCTGATTCCGGGGAATTGGGCGAATCAGCCTAAAGCCGGCCCTGTTGGCAACACACCGATGTGCGACGTGCCAGAGAGAGAGTAACTTACATAGGTGCAGGCATAACTGTGCTTGTATACAGAGTTTCATGCCATGATCCAGCTCTCCTTGTTTCAAGATTACACAACCCCCACAAACCCGATGCATTAATAAACACAACAATAGCGGGCGGCTCTTTGCAGGCCCGTGTGAAAAGAGTTGGCAGGGTCTCATTGACAACCTAGCGAAAGCCATGATCATGTCTGCATCAGCAGTGGAAGGACCATGCAGGCTGAAGCCTTGTCAGACTGTTGGCGATCTCTCACGGGCCCGGCGTTACTAGAGCACCTAAAATTTCCAGCTAAGATTACAGGCCAATTGCGCTAGATGCTGTACATACACACAGCGAGAGGCAGTCCCTGCTCAGCATTAGACAGCTGATGAAAGCAGAGACACAGAACTTCCTCAAGGTCACGCCGCAGGCAAGAGTAGAGCTGGGAACAGGACCCGCGCTTCCTGCAATGCAGGGCTCTATCCACTGACCTACGCTACTTCTCAAGCTTAGGGGGCAGTTCACGCTGATGCTACCTGTGCTGCACCTGTTATCCAGCTAGAGAGAGACCTTCCCACTCCCCACGTAGTCTTCAACCTCACACCTTTCACCAGAGCTAAAAATCAAAGCAGGGAATCAAGAGGACCTCCATGGCAATACTATGACGCCCGCCAGTTAAAATGACCCAGGATTTCTCTTCAGCCGCACAAGTACCAGAGGATTAAAGCTACGGTGACCAGATAGCAAGCAGGGCCGGTGCAACCTATTAGGCGACCTAGGCGGTCACCTAGGTGGAACCACTCCCCGCCCCAGCTCCCCCCTGCCCCGCCTCCTCCCCGAGCACGCCGTCACTGCTTCACTTCTCCTGCCTCCCAGGCTTGCAGCTGATTGGCACCGCAAGCCTGGGAGGCGGGAGAAGTGAAGCGGCGACGGCGTGCTCAGGGAGGAGGCGGGGCAGGGGGGAGCTGGGGCGGGGAGCTGCCGCACGGCTCCCTGGGCTGAGGGGGGGGAGCTGCCACTGGGAGGGGCCCCTCAGGGCAGAGGGGGACGCGCCTCAGGGCGGAGGAGGGGTGGGGAGCTGCTGCGGGGGAGGTGCCTCAGGGCGGGGGCGTGGGGAGCTGCCACAGGGCTCGGGGAGGGGGTTGAGCAAAAGTGAGCTGGGGTGGGGAGCTGCTGCGGGGGGGGGGGCCTCAGGGCAGACGGGGGCAGAGCTGCCACGGGGAGGGCGCCTCAGGGCAGAGTGGGGGGGAGCTGCTGCGGGGGGGGGCGCCTCAGAGCAGATGGGGGCGGAGCTGCCACGGGGAGGGCGCCTGAGGGCAGAGTGGGGGGAGCTGCCGCGGGGGGGGGCGCCTCAGGGCAGAGTGGGGGGAGCTGCCGCGGGGGAGGTGCCTCAGGGCAGGGGGGCAGGGAGCTGCCGCAGGGCTCGGGGGCGGGCGCAAGGTGGAAGTTTCGCCTAGGGCGCGAAACATCCTTGCACCGGCCCTGAGAGCAAGTCTGAAAAGTCCGGACTGGGGTGAGGGTGCAACAGGCGCCTGTATACGATAAAGCCCCACATATTGGGGCTGTCCCTAGAAAATCAGGACGTCTGGTCACCCAAGTGAAAGCGGCAAGGGAAAGGGGACAGACGCCTGAGGCTTTACCGAAGCTTTGCCCAGCACGCCAGGAGCACAGTCAGCCGCGGAAGGCCTTGGAGCGTCTAGAGAAAGATCTCCCGGGCGAGGGAAATAATTGTTACGCATCAGAAACGTGCTTCCCTGCCCGGCCTCGCAGGAGCCTGCTGAGCCCGGAGAGGGACAAAGAAAAGATGCCACCACAATCGCTGCAGCTAGCCCGCCTGGCTCTGTTTTTATCTTACGATGTCAGCAAGGTCCTTAGCCATCTGCCCACTTCCAGCCCCTGAGGAGTTCAATGTTGCATGCCCCGCCCCCCCGCATCCTAAAATCACAAGTCAGGCCCCCACCATCATGAAAGTGGCTTAAAATAACTGGTTTTTTTTTTAAAGCAATGACATTTGGGTTTTCTAACTGCCTGCTGGCTATGGAGCCCCTGGGGCACGTTTTCAAGCTTTTCCCTGCAACTGCAAGGGCGAGAAATGTACTTCTGTTTGGACATGAAAGCGGAGTGTCCCTCCTAATCACATGACTCCAGGCACTGAGGCTTTGAGAAGATACCAGACCTCAAAAGAGGCTGGCCATGCCAGCACCCCGTTGGCCGACTCGGGTGCTTTCATGTTAGGCAGATGCTATAAATACTTGACCAAATGTATGACTTGTACGACAGTAGCACCCAGAGGCCACCGGCTCTAACGGAAGCCCCGTTATGCTAGATGTTACACAGACATCCCGTGAGAGGCAGTTCCTCTGCCCTGGCTGAGTTTACATGTACAAACGATATATATGAACCGGAAGCAAGACAGTTAAAACCCACAGGGGAGAATGAACAGAACACATTTAGAGTAATTATTCTTGTCAGATCTTTGGGGCAGGGACTGTATTTTACTTCCTAGCATCCTTTCTGGTCTATGACTGGCGCTCCCAGGTGCTACCGTAAGTACAAAGAAACCCTACCACACAGGACTTACACAGCATTTTTCAGTAACTGATCTCAAAGTCCATTACAAAGGGTGGGTAATATTTTCCCATGTTACAGAGGGGAAACTGAGGCCTGGAGAGATGAGATTTGCCAGGAGACCTTAGCCAGGGGCATCTGGCAGGAGCAGAGACGTGGGAACAGAGGGGAATCTTGATACCAACTGCCTGACCACTGGATCTGTGCAAGCAAACCAGCAACATCTGGACCCCCGCCCGTCCCAGCTGTTCTAAATGCTCCTGTTGACGTGCCGCATGAGACGGACTGAACTCCCCTCTGATCCACCAAGCGGCGTGTAACCGGGTCTTTTCCTGGGCCGCCCCCCTGCTGAGTCTGTGCTCCCTTAAGAAAGCACTGTGAGGCTTTTTTTCACTGCAGCACCCGTGGCTTTTATTTACAAACAGTTCCCACCACCAGTGATACTATGTACAAACTTACAAGGCTTTTTGTCTCCTCTTTACAGGGGGTCTCCCTTCAGCCTGGAGACTACCCCTTCCCTGGCTGCTAGCCAGCCTTTAGAGCTCTTCAACGAGCAGGCCCCCAGGTGCAGCCAGTTCCAAAGGCCAGGCACCAGCCTTTTCCCCAGCCCCAATCTAGTTCTCCTGATTGGGGCTGGCTGAGCAGGGGCTAATTAGGTGCTTTTGCACCAGCACCCTGCTACACGGCCCTTTGCACAGAAACAGCAGGGCTCTGCACTAAGGGAACCTTTGCTGTCATCAACGTGCCTCATTTTAAGCACTTCGGTGGGGGCTCCTCACGGGTTTGAAGGAGGGCTGCTACCTCTGAGATGCAGAAAAACTGGCCATTGGCCACCTCCCCACCAACAGAAAGGGTCTTAGTGCCGACTGCAGCTAACTATTCCCCACACCTGGGGCCGCAGCCCTCCCTGCTTGCCAGGTCACCTAGACACACAGGAGCCCCCACATCCACCCCATCCAGGAGCCTCAGCTTTCGAGGGAGCCTCCTACTGTCCCCTCCTAGGAGATTCTGACTCCGCCACCCAACTCCTCACCCCTCCTCAGCAGATGGTGGACCCGGCACGCAGAGTGAGACCCAGATGCCGGCCAACTCCTAGCCACGCGACGTGTGCGGTAGTTCCCAGATCGCTCCACGGCCGCGTGCGCACGCAGCTCGCAGGGAAACGTTGGCCCCAAGTGTAAAACAACCCCAACATGTTACATTTTTGGACCAGCAACTGGCAAGGCAGTACAAGAACCGGCCAGGCTGGTTGCAAACCGGCCAGGTGGCAACCCTGGGTTGAAGTTAGGCCCATGCTTGCCAATACGGCCCTCCGTGCACGCGGTTGAACTGACTTGCATCACATGTGAGTCTTATCAAATAAGCCCATCAGCATCGCTCAGGCACATGTTAGAAGAGTGTTATAACACCTGCATATGGGTGCACCACAGTCTGCCACTCAACAGGGGCATGCTATGAGAATTCAACCCCACCCTTAAGGTCTCCAACATGCCGCCCACATTGTGGGATTGAGGCTCTCGTGGCAGAAGACCAAGATCCAGAATGGTGGAGCCGGGCTACCAGAACCCCCAGGGCAGGTGGGGTCGAGCGCCGTGGAGAGGATGGACCCGTTCGTCTACCTAGGCTGCAAGCGGCGTTCAAATGGTCACAGCAAACCGACGTTCTTCAACTAATAGATCTCGCCACCCCCTGCATGACGTCCACGTTTGGCGTATGGACGCAAGAACGTCTTTGCACCGGGATCTCCCAAACCTGTGACCTGTATTGCTATACGGGTCAGAAACCTGGCCCCCTCTTACAGGCATTCCACATGCGGCTAGAGGCATTCCATATGCACGGTCAGCACCAATTCCTGAGCATAAAGTGGCTGGACTTTGTGCAAAAAGCCGCTCTTCTTTTAGTCCCTCGTTATATTCGAAAGCAGAACTGCCTGGCGCCTGGCTGGACAAAACACCCCAATGCACCACGCTCTCAAGTTCTCCATCAACGTGCGAAGGGGTCCCCGCTGTGACCCTACCTCGCACTGCTCACGAGGCCGCCCCAGAGATCCGTGGATTGGCCCAGATCTGAGAACTTCACTGCACAATGCCTGGTGCGACGGCCTCAACTCGTGGTCAGTCCGGTGCGACGGTCCTTAGCGGACGGTGTGCGTTTCCTGGCTGCTCCCTTGATCCCAGTTTAGGGCAACCAAGCCAAAGCTTTGGGGCTGGAGTTCCATACTGCCCACCCTACTGCAGGTCCCAAAGACTGCTGACACCTGCCCTATGCGTCTGCCCCAGAGAAGTTCTCCCATGGCCCCCCAAGAGCCCACATCCAGGGCCTGTTTGCAACCAGGGCGACGCACCGGGGCAGGGCCAGTCCCTGTCTAGCCAACCTGATACCGAACACGCCTCATTACAGAACCAGGAGGATGGTTCAGACATTCAGCACTCAGAGAAATCCAACTTGATCCTCCCAAGAGCAGCGGGCTCCTTCTCGACAACAGGGCGGGAATAGGTTACCCCTGCCTGCCAGAACTGGCATTAGCAAGCGGCTCCGTTCTTGCACAGGCTACTTTCTCCAGGGAATGATTCTTTTTAAGCCCCTCCCTCAAGCTGCCACTCACTTAGGCCCCGCCCACATCCCTGGCACGAGGGTGTCATCCTCGCTGGGGCACGAGCTGTTTGTGGCCTCTTGCCATATCCTCTCTCTTGGCACCATCCCTTCCAGCCAGCCCTGCAAAGCTGCTAAGCCTCAAAAATGTGCTCTCACTAAGCAAGTGCCACTTAGCTAAGGCAGCAGCTGCCCTACTGAACTGGAGTCTAGCACTTACCTGGGGCTGACATTCAGGGAAGCTACCGAAGATATTCTGCCTGTCGCCTGCATGTGTAGGAGACAGTGCGTTGTGAACGTACACAAGATGCAGTGAGCCTGCTGTGCAGATGGGGGTGTACGCACTGAGTTCCTTCTGGGAATGTTCTGCTTTATACCCTGGAAGGGGCTCCCATCACGGCCTGCTCTAAGGGGATTGTAGTATTTGCTTATAGACATCGAAGGCTTTCTTGGAACACTGCAAGTATCAACTCCAGCACACACCGGCAGGACTTCACTTCCTCCTAGCCTTCTCCATGTTCCCCTCGCTTCCTCTGTACCCCCTACCCTGGTCAGTTACAACAACATAGAATCATAGAATCTCAGGGCTGGAAGGGACCTCAGGAGACCATCTAGTCCAACCCCCTGCTCAAAGCAGGACCAATCCCCAACTAAATCATCCCGGCCAGGGCTTTGCCAAGCCTGACCATACAACATACAACAACACTAAGGTAAAAATACAGCACCATCTACCAGTGGCACCATCCTCCGTCAGCTCAGCAGTCAACACTGATCTTGACAGTTCGTCTACATGGCCCCCTTACCCCACGCTCTCCCCCAGGTGTTTGTGTCAATCTCCCCTCCCCAGGGAGAGGTGCATTAAACCCAAGTGTACTGACTTGGCTATGGGGTGGGTTAGAAGCCAGGCTCTGCTTTAACTTAGACTGAACCCCCACCCCACCTTGCAGTGAGAGCAAAGGCTAAATCATTCGAGTGCTGGTGGTCCTCCAATGCCCTTCCCATAATACCCCCTGATAAATTCTCCCCCCAACTGATTCAGCAAGAATCCTAGAGCGTCTCAGCCCGAAGAACCAGGGCTCTGTCCTCAGACACACATGGGCAAGTGCAGAGAGGGCACAGTAGCCGAGATACGGCTTTGCCGTGGGGATGTTCACACCCAGGGGCTAAGCTACCCTGGCTGCTCAGACCTGGAGGCCAACGGGCCCAGGCTAACAGGGCCAGACTCTCCATGGCCCGGCCCCTTGTGCAGCCATTCGCACTATTGCAAAGCAAGTGCAAAGGGGGTGTAAATGCTCCCGCCCCGACTGGGCAGCGCTCTGCACTCGCGTTGCACGGATGTGAAGGACCACTCGAGACGCAGGGTCATGGAGAACTGGGCCCCATGAGCGCAGGGCTGGGTTTGTGCACTGGTTTTGCAGACGTGAGTATGAATGGGACACAGTATAGACTCATAGACTTTAAGGTCAGAAGGGACCATTATGATCATCTAGTCTGACCTCCTGCACAACACAGGCCACTGAATCTCACCCACCCACTCCTGGAACAAACCCCTAACCTGTGTCTGAGCTATTGAAGTCCTCAAATCGTGGTTTAAAGACCTCAAGGTGCAGAGAATCCTCCAGCAAGTGACCCGTGCCCCACGCTGCAGAGGAAGGCAAAAAACCTCCAGGGCCTCTGCCAATCTGCCCTGGAGGAAAAATCCTTCCTGACCCCAAATATGGCGATCAGCTAAACCCTGAGCATGTGGGTAAGACTCACCAGCCAGCATCCAGGAAAGAATTCTCTGTAGTAACTCAGAGCCCAGCCCATCTAACATCCCATCACAGACCACTGGGCCTATTTACCTGCTGATAATCAAAGATCAATTGACAAATTAATTGACAGTATGTGTTGGGTACAGGCTGAGTCCTTCCAGTTGCCTCATCTCTGGTACAGCAGGGTAGTGTATTTTAACAGGAACTCAGTGTCAATCAACAGACCTCACCCTGCAGGGCAGGTGGAAACCAGAGGACAGCCGAGACGCACTGGCACTGCAGCCCGGCAGCACCCTCAGAGGGGGTGCCCATGCTCCAGAGAGAGAGCCCTGCACCATTGCCAGGCCCTGTCAACCAGAGATCCCCTTTGCCTTTCTCCACCATTGCACAAGGACCCCTGGGAGAGGGCAGTGCCCCTCCTACGTCCCCGCCACATGTAGCTGGGTAGGAACTTTGATGCTTTTCGAAAGGTTATTTAAGATCCAGTGAGACCCAAATATTCCTCTCTGAGCAGCGCAGCCGCAGTCTGCAGCTTGGCGTAGAGCAGAGGTGGGCAAACTACGGCCCGTGGGACCGTCCTGGCCGGCCCCCCCAGCTCCTGGCCCAGGAGGCTACCCCCGGCCCCTCTCCCACTGTCCCCCCTCCCCCGCAGCCTCAGCTCGCTCGCTCCACCGCCGGCGCAGTGCTCTGGGCGGCGGGGCTGTGAGCTCCTGGGGCAGCGCAGCTGCAGAGCCAGCCTGACCCGGTCTCTGTGCTGCGTGGTGGTGACAGCGGCGTGGCCCGGCTCCAGCGCCACCAGCCACCGGTGCTCCAGGCAGCCGGGTAAGGGGACAGGGAGCAGAGGGGGTTGGATAGAGGGCAGGGGAGTTCAGGGTGGTGGTCAGGGGGTGAGGGTGTGGATAGGGGTTGGGGGGGAATAGGGGGTTGAATGGGGGCAGGGGTCCTGGGGGGGGCAGTCAGGAAGGAGGGGGGTTGGGTGGGGCAGCGGGAGGCAAACGGGGCAGGGGATCCGGGGACAGTCAGGGGACAGGGAGAAGGGGTGGTTGGATGGGGCAGGGGTCCCGGGGGGGCCGTCAGGAATGAGAGGAGGGGTTGGATGGGGTGGCGGGGATCCGGGGGCAGTCAGGGGACAGGGAGAAGGGGTGGTTGGATTGGACAGGGGTCCCTGGGGGGGCCATCAGGGAACGGGTTGGATGGAGCAGGAGTCCGGGGGGGGGCAGACAGGAGGTGGGGGCTGGGCCATGACCTCCTCCCCTAACCGGCCCTCCATACAATTTACAAAACCCAATGCGGCCCTCGGGCCAAAAATTTTGCCCGCCCCGGCGTAGAGGGCGTATTCGGCCGTGACTTCAGGAGACGGTGCGAAAGCAGCATGCGCAACGGAGAGAGAATACACAGCAGCCCGGCTCTAAGACAAGCCAATGCTGGGTCCTCTGTCATCACCACCTGTCTCTATGTATCGGGGGGCTGTGGAAATCCACCTCTTTTTGCTTCCCCCACCCCACCCTCTGTCTCTTGAGGGCCCATCCCTTACTGTGAGTTTACATGGCCCCTAGGTGCTCTGATCGCAGCTGGGTCCTCCAACCCCTCCTGTAATAGAAATAACGCCGGCGAGGCGGCAAATCCTCCCTCGCAACCTCCGGGACTGTGTAGACGCAGCCGGAAGCAGTGGTTCTGCGGCATTTGGAGGGAACTCAGCTCCGGGGACGTTCCCCGACCAAGGGTGGGGGCCTAAGAATTCTCCGTCTCGGCCTTAACTCGAGCAGAGCTCCTGCTCCACCGTCACGTCCGACTTCCATTGCAAAGAGGACGCCGTAGGGCTAGGAAAGGGCTTCGGGTACGTCCACGTGGCAGCTGCGTGGTGTGATTCCCAGCATGGGCGGATGTTCCCATGCTCGCGCTGCTCGAGCCAGCGCGCTAAAAATCGCAGCGGGACGCGAGCTCATACTAACTCGGTACGTCGACACGTGCTGCCATCGCGCCTCCCAGCTGCCGGGTAGACATACTTTCCGCGGTCTGATACGGAGAAATCCTCCCCTTTGCATTTCCCCAGTACCCACCCTCTCTAGGATCTAGCTTCAGGTTGAGAGGGGAGTTCAAGTTCCTGGCAACACAGAGCAGAGGGATTAAAAGATGCACCCAAAACTCTGTGAGAAAACAAACGAGCAGGGTCTATTCTTCAGTCCTCATTAGAGCTTGTCGCCACTGGAGCTGCAGCCCAAGTAAAACAGCTCCCGTATTGTATAGGGCAGGCTTAGAGGTCAACAGCCGGCAATAAATATCCTTTCCAACAAGCCCGAGGAGGCCACAACCAAGAACAACATTAGCAAAGGCAAACGCTGTGCAGAAGCTCAGTTCCTGCACGGAGATTCAAGCCCTTGCTCCCTTTCCAGACGGCGGGAACAGGAACGTCGCAGCCAGGCACGTCGGCCCAGTGGAAACAGATCTGGGCAAGGAGGGGTTGGTCTTCTCTCGGCCACTGAGCTGTTTAATTGAATTTGTTATATTTCCTGGGCTAGATTCTCAGTTGTAAATCTGCACCGCTCAATGATGGTAGCGTATGGAAAACTGTGCTAACATGACAAGCTTTCTCTTTAAGAGTTAGGACTTCTCGGGGCCGTCTGGCAGGCTAAGGGGCTCTGTAGGGAAGTGTGTGATCTGGGTCTTCTGCAGTCAGCCTGCAAAGACCCAGGCTAGAGCAAGGTGGGGTGAGTTGTGCCTTATTGCCTTAAAGAGCAGCCTGCTTTGTCTCTGTCTGGTTTTGTTTCTTGGGGGTTAGGGTTCTGGATTCTAATAAAATAAAATAGAGTCGCATCACCACCTTCCAGATTGTTTTCATCTAACTTCGCTATGCAGATGCTGTGAAAATAACAATGATGTACAGCAGCTGAGACCTGGGGGCCCTTTCCTTTCCAGATCAGTGGTGGGAGAAGTTGGCTTGATCCATTTTCAAGCCAACTCGCAGACAAAATGAAATTGACACCTGAGCGGAGGGCCACCACAAGGCCCCGGTAAATCTTGAAAATTATTCCTATGTAAATTGCTGTAGTCTGTAGGAGCTATGTAGCAAGGCTTCACTGTGCTACCAGCTGTACAAAGACAGAATGAAAGGACCCTAGGAAGCCCGGAATTTAAGTAGTGCCTGGTTCTTGGCCCGGCCCCCTCTGCACAGGAATGAATTTCACCCGCACTTTGAGTGCGATCGTTCGATTCATGCAGCACAGAGAGGGCAGGCTGGGGTGAGAGGAGCAGAGAAAGTGGAAGACGGGGCCAAATAGACTGAAAAATAGAGAATAGGGTGGAGCAAAGTGAAAGACAAAGATGCGGGGGAGGACGAGGAGACAGAGAGTGAAAATGTCTAATGAAAAAATAAATATCTTCTTGTGCCAACCTCGACTTTGTGGGATTCTTCTACCCTTTCCCCAGTCCTGCCAACCCCCAAGCGTCCACAACTCATAAGCTAGACACCCCCCCCAAAAAAAGCCCTGAGATTTTAAAGAATAATAATTGCTACTTTATTTTTATTCACCTTCTGGCTTTTGAGCCTTAGAGGGGCATGTTTCCAAGTTTTTCCCTGCATCATAAGGGCTAGAATCTTCCTTTTTTACAAAATTAAATCAGCGATCCGTGCAATCACAGGACTCCAGGAGCTGGGGCTTGAATGAAACCACTAAATATCATGAGACTCACAAAACGACCCTGCATGAATCAGCAACACCGCTTCCTGTTAGCTAGACGAAGTCTTTTTTTAAAAAAAAAAATCAGAGCCATCTTTAAGCCACTATTAAAAACCTTGTTCACAATTCCACACCCTGGAGTGAAACGTCAGTCATCAGTGAATTTCCAAATTTGAGCAGAGACAAGGAGAGCATCTTTTGCACTGTTTGCTTAGCTACGCTCTCACTCGGAGATGAGGACAAGGCTGAGACATGTTATCTATATATTGCCCTAGTGCCTAGAAACCAGCCAGGCTGGGTCCCACCGCGCTGGGTGCTGTACAAGCATATAGAAAAGGACAGACACTGCCCAGAATTGTTCATAATCTAGGGTTAGATTTTCAAAATCGCTCAGGGTGTATTTTTCAGGTGCTCAGTACCCAAAGGTGAGGCCAGGGTTTCAGCTCCCAACATGCCAGGATCTACTCATTAGCACAACGGGCACCTTCTCCAGCGTAACAGAGGAACGTGGTGGACGAGGAACTCTGTGGTTTGATCCCAGCCACAATGATTCATTATGTTATGTTCAGGGCTGGGAAATCAGAGCCCTTCACTAGCCACCAATCCATTTTAAAATATATTCGGGCTCCCACCGTTTTCTCGGGCAAGTGTCATGAATAATCATCTCCACCGTGAGCTGCACATGTGGCCGGCCGTCTTTGCTAATTTTCCTCCCAGAAATTATTCCAAGCCTGGCAGCGATTTGGGCCTGGGACCGTCTTTGTGCTCTGTGATTGTACAGCACCTAGCGCGATCCAGGACAGGGTTCTTGGGTAATGCCACAAATAATAAATGATAATAATTAAGTGCAAATTCATGGATACTGTGGCCACAAGAAAATACAACATGGGTAGGCTTGGCAGAATTCTATTTTTTTTTAAATTTCAACAGGTATCGAAGTTTATTGTTCAGCCTTTTTATATCTATTTAAATTTTCCACAGTTGCACAAAATTTGCGGGGGGAGGACAATTGTTTAATGGCAGTAGCCCCTGAGATTCAAAAAGTTAACGCTTTATAAGCCGGTAAAACACAAACTGTCAACAACCCGCGTCAAAGTATACAAAGTAAATATCCTTAAAATCAACAAACCGTGCCCGCTTTTCCTAGTCATTCGTCGGTCCATTTGTAACGAGCTGAATTCAAAACTCAAAATCTCTGGAATTTGCCTGCCTGCCGGCCATGTCGGTACCAGGACAGTAGCGAGATGACTTGGGTGCACCGACGTCTGCTGGTGAGGGAGACAAGCTTTCGAGATACACAGAGCTCTTCTTTGGGGCGGGATTTTGACTGTAATTAGTTCTCAAACAACATTTTTCCTGTAAATGTCAATGATTGCCAATGGAGGGGGGATGAAATTGATGTTGACCGACATTTCCTGATACAAATCTAATCCTTACAAGCCCAAACATGGGACTCCTTCATGTCAGGGCTAATCCGGCTCCCCTCTCTCCTGTCTCCTGCCTGGCACTAGCATATCAAAAGCCTCCAGCACCGCCTTGCAGAGAAGCAAGGAGGTCCCGCGTCTCGAAAACAGAGCCTGATTAATGACAGCAGCACTCCGAGGATTAAGTTTATTTAGATGAACGAGCTGAGCCCAGCATTGCTGCAAAGGGAGGAGAAGCCCTTGGCCAGATCTCCCCTGGCACCCTCCCCTGCGTGTGCAGCTTTAAAGCAGATTGGAGGGCTCAGAGCTGAGGGCCGCGTGCTGCCAGGCCACATGGGAACAGGCCGCAAGGGGACGCTTCCCAGCAGCAGGATTCGGCACATGTGCTTTGGGTTAGACAAGTAATGAAAGCCTGCAGCCACTGGAGGGGAACCAAAAAAAAACACAACCCAACACAACCGTTGTGGATTGCGCATCAGTAGCCCCAAACCCCTGTGTCAGAGACTTCGTCAACAGCGGAGTCCTACTATTTACCTCTTTCTTTCTCCTTGCCCCGGCCTCAACCCGCAGCATATGCCGGGTGAGACAGAAAGACTAACTATCCCTATGGTTTTTTTCCCCAAATTAATTATTTATCTCGCAGTCGCGTCTGGAAGGCCCCCCCCCCCGGGGGGGCCCGGTTGCGCTCGGCCCTGTACAGACCCGTAGGAGAGCCCCCAAAGCGTGCAAAATCCGAACAGGACCAGTCTCCGTTCGGCGTCTAGCCCTGATCTCAGCTGGGGCCCCTAAGCGCGGGTCGGAATCCGGAGAACAGCAATAGGCAACGAGGGCTTGCAGATGTAAGGTCCTATCTCGTGCGACCGGACAGCAAGTGTGAAAAATCCGGATGGGGGTGGGGGGTAATAGGAGCCTATATAAGAAAAAGACCCCAAAATCGGGACTGTCCCTATAAAATCGGGACATCTGGTCACCCTATGCGACCTTGAAATTAAGTGTTAAATAGGTGCCCATCTGCGCTGGAATCCTTACGAGGCGGGGAGGATGTGGATGTGTGTCCTGGATGTATGTTTCAACTGAGCCTTTTGCTCAAAGAGAAGGGGGGAGACGGGAACTGTATTTCCAATCTGACCTTGGGGTAGTTGTTCACCGAGGCAGGCCAGAAGCACGACAGTGGGATGTATTCATGAGAGGGACTGAGATGCAGGGGCCCTTCCCTTTCATGGGGGAGGCAGAGAAACCCAATCCAAGGGGGGCTTAAAGCTGGAGTCAACTTCCCAAGCAAGGATCTCTGCACCTGGGTATAATAGTCTTCCCATTCTCAGTCTGGCACAGGCACCGCGCGCCGAGCAGTCGGAGCGCCAGACTCTCTCCAGTACAGTGGTCCCCAACGCAGTGCCCACGGGCACCATGGCGCCCGCCCGGGCATCTCTCTGCGCCCGAGTACTGGCCCGCGGACCAGCACCCGCCGAAATGCCGCCGAAAAGCGGCAACCTCCAGAAGCGTCGCCGCCGAAAAGCAGCGTCATCAAGAGCCGCCAAAATGCCGCTGCTTTTCAGCGGCGATGCCTCTTGACGTCGTCGCTTCTCGGCGGCATTTCGGCGGAGGCTTGCCCGCCGGCCACGGTGGCTCGTTGCCCGGCGCCCACCAAACGAAAAAGGTTGGGGACCACCGCTCTAGTACGTACCCAGGCTCCCTGCTGGGCTTGTATTTGGGCAGCGAGCCGGCGTGCAGCCCGCCGCCGTCACAGCCTCACCCAAGCTAGCTAGGCCAAAGCGAGCTGGGGAATGCAACACAGACAAACCCGTTAAGGCCCAACACTGAATGGAACAAGCACGGTTTCCAATCCAGAAGCAGAGACACAGATGCCAAGACCAGAAGGAACCACCATGATGCTCAAGACCTCCTGCCTAACACCCCCCAATAATTCCCAGAGCAGATCTCTTAGAAAAGAAAACACCCAATCTGGAGCTAAAAACTGCCAGCGATGGAGACTCCACCGCAACCCTTGGTAAATTGCGCTCCCTGTTAAAAACGTGCGCCTTATTCCCAGTCTGAATTGGTCTAGCTTCAACTTCCGGCCGCTGGCTCGCCTTCCATCTTTCTCGGCTAGGTTGTACGATGAGGAAAGAAGGACGCATTTTTAATGAGGCTTTCACAGCGGCGGCTGTTTGAAAATCGCTCAGGGGGCTGGAAGGCCAGAGGCAGCCGTGGCAGGAGTGGATTGGCATCTGAGGAGGTCAAAAGAGCATGAGGAATGCTCTTTAGCACGGGAGGCTGGAGCTGGTGACATCAGAAACAAGTTAATTTAGCCCACTGACAGCATCTGTGTTATACGTGCTGACAGGGGTCGGGATTCTCGGGGGCGGCTAGTGATTTGGGGGGTGCCTGGTCCGACACATTGGAAGAGAACAGATTTGCAGAGGGGCTTGTAGGCCTTTAAGAGGTCTCAGGTTGGGTACCCCGAAATCACTAGACTGGGGGTGGGGGGTGGCCAACATGCAGCTCTTCAGAAGTTAATACGCGGCTCCTTGTATAGGCACCGACTCCGGGGCTGGAGCGACAGGCACCGACTTTCCAGTGTGCCAGGAGGGTGCTTACGGCTCAGCCCCTGGCTCTGCCCCCCTCCACTCCTTCCCGCCCCCTCCCCTGAGCCTGCCGTGCTCTCGCTCCTCCCCCACCCCCAGAGCCTCCTGCACGCCACGAAACAGCTGATCGGGAGGGAGGGGGAGGCGCTGATCGGCAGGGCTGCCAGTGAGCAGGAGGCACTGGGAGCGGGAGGTTGGGGGGGAGCCGATGGGTCGGGGGGGGGGGTGCTGCTGACGTATTACTGTGGCTCTTCAGCAATGTCCATTGGTAAACTCTGGCTCCTTCTCAGGCTCAGGTTGGCCACCCCTGGACTAAACACTCCCAGCAACTTTGGCCAAAGCATATAGGTAAAAGGAAGCGGGTTGTTGGTCACGTGCTTAGGGCCCTGGGCAGAAAGTCATGACTGGGGGGTCTGTTCTCAGCTCTCCACAGACTTGCTAAACAACAAGCCGCTTCACTTCTCTGTGCCTCAGTTTCCACACCTTCAAAATGGGGATAATGTTTCCCACGCCTGCAGGGGACGTGGTGGGACACATCAACAAACACAATCCTGGGGTGATGCGCATCACAGAAAAGCCTATGAACATCCATAACCCGCTCCCCACTTCTATAACCCGTTCCGAGAATTAGGCAGGAAGCCCTGAGACCACAGTGCACGAAGACAGCAGGTCTGACCACACCTATATGCTGCAAGGCACAGTCCTACCCTTGCCAACTCCCTCCTGTCCTGCTCCCAACTCAGATCTGGGCTGGGAGTTACTGGCATTCCCCGGCTCACGCCTCTCTGGAATCCCTCTGTTTTTCCTCTCCACATTGCGGAAACAGCTGGAGTAAACGCTTTGTAAAGCATTCAGCTGGCTAGCTAGAGAAGGGGATACAGCTGAAACCGTTGGCTAGGATTTATTTTGTGTATTGTTGCAGCATCTAAGAGCCCATCATGGACCAGAACCCCACTGTGCTTGGTGCTATACAAATCCAGAAGAAAAAGACTCTCCCCACCCCAAAGACCTTACAAGGCTTTGGAACTGCCGATTGCCTAACCGAGGCCGCCAACGATCCAGTCCACATGTGGCACTCAAATCACTCAGGGGTAGTGAAGTATCGATTGAGGTGCAATAAAAAGTCATTGCTCTCCTTGGCTCACTCTGGGAAAACCGCTCGAAAACAATCTGTCCGACCATTTATGATCATAATGCACTGAGAGGTTTGGGGACAGATTTTCAGGTGGCGTAAGAAGTCAGTGGAGCGATGCTGATTTACACCGGCTGAGCATATGGCCCTCAAACCCTCCCTGCTTTGGATCAACTGTTCCCCTAAACTTTTCTCCTGAAATGCCAAACCCTGCAGGTCTCGTAAAGTCATCAGCTCTGGCGCTCGCCCTGTGAGTCAGCCCCAGTGCCTAATGCCTATGGCATTTCCTAACCGTAAGCGTTAAGTAACCAAAACGCCTGCCACTTGCAATCACCATCTGTGGTGCACACTACCTGTGGGAACGGGCATTAGCGCGGTTGTCGTTCCATCTCCTGGAACCTACTCCTTGCTTAGCAGGGGAGTGTTGCTATATTAGGACGGTCAGTTTCGGCAGGGCCATGTGAAAGAAATATAATAAAACCAGAGAGTCAAAAAAACCCTCTGACTCACGTTGAGTTCAATCAATCAACCAGCCAATCACCTGCCTACAGTGGAGATGAACCAGCAGGGCTGAGTCTCTGTCCCAAGGGAAGGAAGGAAAAAGAGACAAATCACAGGTCAGACCTGTGGGCCATCTAGCCTGGTGTCCTGTCTTCCAACAGTGGCCAATGCCAGGTGCATCAGATGGAATGAACAGTAGAGGCAACTGAATGATCCATCCCCTGTCACCCACTCCCAGCTTCTGGCAAACAGAGGTTAGGGACTCTCAGAGTGTGGGGTTGCATCCATGCCCGTCCTGGCTAATCGCCATTGATGGACCTATTTCTCCATGAATTTATCTAGTTCTTTTTTAAACCCTCAAGTACCAGAAGGGTCGCTGTGTTCGTCTGGATCTGTTAAAAGCAGCAAAGAGTCCTGGGGCACCTTATAGACTAACAGACGTATTGGAGCATGAGCTTTCGTGGGTGAATGCCCACTTCGTCGGATGGCCTTTTGGCCTTCACAACATCTCCTGGCAACACGTTCCACAGGTTGACTGTGCATCGTTTGAAGAAGTACTTGCTTTTGGTTGTTTTAAACCTGCTGCCTATTCATTAGTAAGGAATCACTGCAACCAGACTCCCTTAAAAACTTCCACGGTTCACATTTTTAAACCTCCACCCAGCCCCAGCGATACTGGGAATTTTCCTTCCCTTCACGCAGAGGTAAAACTGACCTGACAGCCCCTGCTAAGCTCTCTGGATACAATGAGGAGAATTCAGAGGGGGCTTAGAACTGGCTAATAAACTTGCGAGAAGGTGACAGGTTTGTGAAGGCAGGCAAAGTGCAGATGCAGATTCTTCCATTTCTTAAAATAATATTTAGACAGGACACATTTCCCCACCCCCCCCAACACGAACAAACCCCGCCATGACCAGCTCTGGCTGTGTTTGTGTTTCAATGCAATGGGATTGCTTCATACTTCGAGACAAACTCCCCTGGCTAGACGGAAAGGACCTCTTGACACCAACCCAGCCGCGTGCACGGGGGTTTTCCGCCAGCTGGATGGGAAGCGGGATAAACCCACTTAATGAAATGACACAATCTCGATTTAGGGATGCGCTGCACCCCCTTGGCACTAACGAGACAAGGTGCCAGGCGAGGGAGAATCGACTCCATCGACTTCAGGGCGTGCCAGAGCCAGCCACGGATCAGGAGACTTGAAACATTCTCTAGCAAACTTCACTACAACAGAGTCCTTCATTCTGGACAGGCTCCAGCAGACAGATGGGAGCACGATCCCAAGTCCAAGCTCTGATCAGGCCACATTCTGTCCCCTGAGGATGCAGCGAGTGTAAATGAAAGGCCTGAATTTGACCCATTGACTTCAATACCGGTTTTGCCTGAGTAAGAGCTGCCCCCCAAGTTACAGGCCTGACTCTGCTGCCTTTGCTCACATTGGATCTGGTCCCTAGCGAGATACTGCTCAAAGTCCAGGAAGGGACAGAAGAACCTTGGAGTTAGGAACACCAGAGTTACGAACTGGCCAATCAACCTCACCGGGAACCAGAAGTACCCAACCAGGCAGCAACAGAGACCAAAAAAATAAAGCGAACCCTGTACAGCGTTTTGTACATTCAGGGTTATAAGTTCAGTCCTTGAGGGGCCATTTAGGGAACTGGGGCAAAAATCTGTCTGGGGATTGGTCCTGCTTTGAGCAGGGGGTTGGACTAGATGACCTCCTGAGGTCCATCCGAACCTTGGTGTTCAGTGCTGTGTTAAATGTAAGCTACTCTAAAGGAAAAGCAGCATTTTTCCTTTTGCCCAGTAAAGTTTCAAAGCTGTATTAAGCCAATGTCCAGGTGTCAACTTTTGAAAGAACCATCCTAACGTTGGGTTCAGAGCTACGAACAAGCTCCAGTCTCAAGGTGTCCCTTGCTCTGAGGTTCTGCTGGAATGGGACTCCTGGAGCCGGAGTCAAGGGGGGCAGACTCCGGCCCATCGCCCCAGTCCAGCCCTCTTACAGGAACAAGTTGTGATTGTTTTGCTCCTGCTCTGCTAGGACCTAGCAAAGATTTGAGCAGGGACAACACCACATACCCATTTGTATTTTTTAAAATAACCCCCCTACGCCCCCCCCCAAGGTATAAAAACGTGAAAAGCAGCCAGCAGTTCCCCCACCCCTGCCGCAGGGTCAATACCTGCCCTTACAGTGGCTAGTGACCCCAGGACAAATCCGCCCGTTTCCCCTTTCAATGAACCCAAACCATAAAACATGGTCTAGGCATCTGGAAATCTGATGTGACAAAGAGGCACCGGGGACACCACCTAAGCCAAGCGACCGGAGCGGGGTGGTTTATTTCAGGCATATGTAAAAGCAGCAGCAACCTCTGATTTACCAGCCTGCTGCCCAGGACACCCATAACCGAAACGCTCCGGGAAACTGGGCTAAGATCCCGTTGGCTTCTTTATGAGCTTTCAAAAGGGGCGAGGGTGGGGGGATGAGAAGCAGCCAATCAAACCTCGCCTGTCCAGGTGCTGACCCACCTGTGCTTGCCCGGGGGGGGGGTTACCCCTCCAATCCGCCCCCCGCTGCCCCTGCAGACCGGTAGCAGCAGCCCAGGGAAGCGGGCTCTCCCTACCTTTAAGCCCGGCCAAATCCAGACTCCTCAGTTGCGTCTCCTGTTGAGTCCCAAGGGAGAGGAATCTCTCCGCTCCCGAGCCATGAAGAGCAGGGTCAGGTGCCCCGGGTCCGCGCCCTCCATGGAGGGAGCCAGGCAGCGCAAGGACCAGTCCCCACCCGGCCGGTGAACCCCTCACGCCAGGCTGGAGCAGCGGGCAGGCTCCGGGTCCAGCGCATCCTCACCGGGAAGTCCCATGGCGGCCCCGTCCGGGCTCCAAGTATCCAACCGGCGTCAGGGGCATATCGCAGCCGCCCGCCTCCCGCTCCGGACGAGGGTCGGGCTGGCTGGGAGAGGAGCCCCCGGAACCCTGCACCCCAAACACCGCGCACGTGGCTGGAAGCCGGCTGCTGCTCCCTGCCCGCCCAGCCGGAGTCCCGGAGGGTGGCAGGCGGCTCTCCGGTGCCCGGGGCTGCCCCGCGGCCGCTGGGATCCCCGCGGGAGGAGAGCGCAGGCAGCAGCTCCGACCCCTCGTCCCCTGGTGATGCCCCAGGGATCGGCTCAGCTCTGCCCGGATTCCTCGGCCCTTCCCTGCCTAGGAGCGGGGCAGCTGCGCTACCCTCCGCCCGGCAAGTCCCCTCCGGAGCCCAACAGCGGCGGGCGATCCCCGAGCGCCTCCTCCTCCTCGGGCTCCAATTCCTGCTGCGGGCAGATCCTGCTCCGTCCCGGGCGGTCCCCGCAGCCCTCGCCTGCCCTTCGGCGCCCCGAGCGAGCAGGACCCTCCGAGTCCGGTGGCTGCGCTGGGCACGGAGCCGGAGGAGCGCGCCGGGGAAAGGTGCAGCTACTCTCGGGGCTCGGCAGAAGATGCGAAGGGAGGAGCCGCGCTGGGGCGGAGCCCGGCGCGAAGGAGGCAGCCGGGTGGCGGGTTCGGGGCGGGCTCCTCCCAGGCTCGGATTACCCGAGCTGCCAAATGGGTTACTGGAGCCCTGGCTGCGGGGCTGGAGAGCTCGGCGAGCCGGGCAGGGACAGAGACGGTCAAGGCGAGGCGCTAACCGCGGGCGAGCCGGGGAACGGCCCCCGCTGGAGAGTGACGGGTATTATCTGCGAGCCTGGGCGGGGGGCATTCATCGCTCTTAACCCGGCCGCCCCCTGCGCTGGCTCCAGCCTTTCCCCCGCTGCCGCGCCGTGCGCCCACAGGCTGGCGCACCAGCCGCGCCGTGCGCCCAGAGCGCTGCGCCCTGGAAAGCGCACAGAGCCCCGGGCCCCGGCACCTGCCTGGGGGCAGCTCCCAGCACGGGTCTGGGCAGCTCCGGCGCAAGGCTGGGACGCCGGGCAGAGGGGGGGAAGCTTTGCTGAGCTCGTCCTGCCGAAACCGGCCCCGAAAACACGCGCTGGGCTGCGCCTGGCCGGAGCACGGTCCTCACCTTAATCCCCCAGCAAGGTGGATTACCCGGCGGCCCACGCCCCTCGCCTCTGCCCTGGCCTGCCCCGCGGGTGCTTCCGGGCCAGGCGGGGGTGTCTCACTTCGGCCATCTGTTCCCAGGCTGGGAAGGGAGCGAGGACCCCCTCAGGGCAATGCAAAGGTGTGAAAGGCCTTATGCAAACTCGGGGAGCTGAGGTCACCCCGGGCCTGCTCAGAGCGGCAGCCCTATTTCTCACCCGCTCATGCCTGGCTCATCGACGTAAAAAACAATGCAGCCCTGTCCCTGCAACTACCTCTGATTTCCATGCAGACTTGGAGACAGTTTCTTGGAATAAAGGGGTTCTCCAACCCTCAGTGGGTCACAAGGTGGTTACAGGGGGGTTGACAGCCCTGATCCCCCATTAAATCCCCCCCCCGTTTTAATTTATGAGGGGGGTAGGGAGTCACATGCTGAGGCTTGCTGTGTGCCAGGGGTCACCAGTACAAGAAGTTTGAAAACCCGCAACTATGATTGAGGAGCAGCAGCACCTGGGAGACTGCTTGCTGCAGCTGGCCTGAAATGTCCCATATTTGAGGTCCCAGTCTAACAACCACTTAGGGTGATGAACTTGATGCATGCTCATAAATAGTCCCATCTGACCTGATTCTCCATCGCCCTGTGTTCTGAGCACTCACTTGGGCCAGTGGGTGCAGAACACGAACATTGAGATCTGGTAGCATTCGGTGCCCGTTTTGCACTGGTGTTGGTGACTGCAAGGGTCAGGGCAGTAGAGAATCAGGCTGGAATATCAGGTGCAGTTCTGGCCAATACCAGAAGCTGGGAGCGGACAACAGGGGATGGATCACATGGTGATTCCCTGCTCTGTTCATTCCCTCTAGAGGAACTGACATTGGCCACTGTCAGAAGACAGGATACTGGGCTAGATGGACCATTATCATAGAACCATAGAATCTCAAGGTTGGAAGGGACCTCAGGAGGTATCTAGTCCAACCCCCTGCTCAAAGCAGGACCAAAGCCAACTAAATCATCCCAGCCAGGGTTTTGTCAAGCCTGACCTTAAAAACCTCTAAGGAAGGAGATTCCACCACCATTGGGCTGATCCAGCATGGCCGTTCTTGTAGGACATTGCAGAATGAAAGGTGGTTCAGAGGAGAGCAGCGAGGATGATCAGGGACCTGGAAAACCTCCTATGGAGGGAGATTGAAAAGATTGGGATGGTTACATTAGAAAGAAGATGAATAAGAGAGGCCATGATGAAAATGTATAAAATAATGGATGGGATAGAGAAGGGAGACCCAGGAGCTTCTGTTTTCCCCGTCGCATGACCCAAAAACCAAAGGAGAGAAATTCAAGGGTGATGAAAGGACATGCCCTTTCACACAATTTGTGATTAGACTGTGGAACTCACTGACACAGGAAGCCATTAAGGCCACAAACTTAATATTTTAAAGGGACTGGACACTTACGGATACTAAGAATATCCAAAGTCATGCCACAGGGTTTAAGCCACTCTCTCTATTAGAAATCAGGCTGAGACTGAATGTGGGGGGCATATTTATCCCACATCTGCTACCATGGGGTTCTTACATCTTCCTCTAACACTGGCCAATGTCAGAGATGGTATGCAAGGCTGGATCAGAACCAAGGTCCACCCAGTCTGACACTTCAGATGTTCCTACTCATTGACTTCAATGAGGCTACCTTACATGGCTAAAGTTACTTATGTGTACAAATGTTTGCAGATTTGGGGTCCTGATCTGTCTGCCCACCGGTTATTATGTTTTAACTAAAAGTTAGGAGTGGGGGCCGTACACTATTCTATTTTAAAAATTCTTGCCACACTTTTTTAAACAGGTCAACAGCAGAAATTGCTGTAATTTGAAACTCAGCCTAGATGCCATCTGTGTTTAGATGTGTAAGTGGAGAGATAGGGGGGTAGGTACCTTACCAGGCCCAGGTGATGGGTATGAAATGTGAAGGAAGGAAGCAGTGAAAGCGGGCTAAAGGAGAGACAAGGTGGGAAGGGGGGTGGCTGATGATTTCTCTCTGCAGTACTGGAAGTGTGCGGCTGCGAGAAGCAGGCATGGGCTGATGTCCTACGGCTCGCTGGGTGCAAAGCAGACAGCCAGACTCAAAACTGAACTGAGCCAGAGGTCGAAACTCAAAACAAAGCTGAACCTTCAGCCTCTTCAAAGTTCAGAAATCCGTAGATAACATTTGCACACATTGGACTTCACGTTGCTTTTCCTGGCAGCCAGCAGCACCTGAAGTGGAAGTGCCAGAGGTGGTACTCTCTCTGAAGGCAGCAGGCAAGCCTGGGATTGAAATGGATGCTTTCTGCAACCAACTCACCTGGCTGCAACCGCTCCACTAGCTTCCCCCTGCTTTCCTTTCCGACTCCTGCCTGCAGCTCCTCCTAGTGGTCAAGTGTGTCTTGCATCTGCTCTCCCCCTCTGCTAGCATTTTGGCTCAATGGGGCAGCCTTGAGCAAAAGGGTGGCCCCATGAACTGTTCCACCCCAGCAAGCGCCGTGACTCAGAGACGCCCCTCTGAGTCACCCCACCAGCACCCTGCTTCCTCTGTGCTCCTACATCACCAGCCCATGGCTATTCCCCAGTGCTGGCTCAGGGGAGTAAGGGATGCAGATACAGGCCTGCCCATTCCCTGCGCCACACATGCTCGCTGCCTCTCCAGGAAACACTAAGCAGGGCAGTAGCCCGTTCCCCTTACATGGCTGGGTAAGGGTGGGGGGGTTCTTATCCTTTATGCAGCTGTGTTGCTCCAGTCACACCCTAGCCCACACAATCAAAATACCGCGTGGTGGGCTGCTCAGAGGGGACCACTGGCATGGGTGGAAATACCAGAAGCATCCCTGCAGAACCTGTTCTTCCAGCCCAGTTTTGCAGACTCATCCGAACCGAACCCGCGAGCCACTTTAGCACGTGCCTCTCAGAGACAGGCTGTTGTGATCTTTCTGGGCGTGATGTTTTCCTGGGCAGCTTGGAAGGGAAGGGGGGAAAAAAATGCAGAATGGTGATTGGAGTGTGTGTGGGGGCGGGGGGACAGAGCACAGCACACGATTGCCCTTGCTGTCTACTGTTTTCTGGCAGTTAAAGCCAGGTAGCCATTAGAAACAAAGGCACAAACTTTGAACAGAGGGCAAACAAACTACCAAGGAAAGTGGTTGTAAGGATTCACCCCGGCGGTGCCTCCTGCTGGTGATTTCTGGGAATTAGCTCGGTCCAGCTTCGGAGCGCCCTCTGCAGGCCGGTGATCCGCCTGTCCTCTGGCCCTGTGTCCCTCCCTGGACCCGGTGCCCTTTTACCTGAGGTGCTGCCCCCTGGCAGTAACTCCTTTCTCTCAGGGTCTCCCCTCCCCGGGGAACCCCCACTCACTATCCCCACCTTGCCTCAGTACCAGGCTACCCGTGCCCTGGGGCAGGCTGCAGTACCAGCCACTCACCACTGGCAAGGTTGGGTTTGGGCCTGCTGCCTTGGCCTACCCCTGGGCTGCCCTCTGCAACCCCCAGTACCTGATGGCCTTATGCTAGGCCGCAGCCTGGGGCTTTCCAGGCTGGAGCTCCCCAGCTCGTCTGCCTTTCCCCAGCCCTTCTCCACTCAGGAGCCCGGTCTCTAGCTCCCTGCAGCCAGGCCCTTCTCCCTCTACAGGCAGAGGGAGACTCCCAGGGCTCCTGGCTCAATTATAGGGGCCAGCTGGGCCTGATTGGGGCATGGCCCCAACTGAGCCTGCTTTCCCCAATCAGCCCAGGCTCCTTGCCTCAGCCACATCCCTCTCCTGGGCTGTTTCAAGCTCCACAGGGGCAGAAGTGGGTAATCACTCTGCTACAGTGGATCTAAAAACACACACACACACACACACACACCCCTCCACTCTCACAGGTACATATCTGGCCCCTTACCATAGGGTCAAAGTGTCTCACAATCTTAGACTTGCAACAGCCCTGCCAGGCAGGGAGATGCTTTTATCCCCATTGTAGAGATGGGAACTAAAGTATGTAGGAGGCTACGTCCCACTGAAATCAATGGAAGTTAGGAGCCCAAACGCTTTTGAGGATCTGGGCCCAAGTCATAAGTGGCTGATGAACATATGCTGGGGGGAGGGACTTCCCCTTTCCCTGCATGGCTGCTCTTGGGGGAGATCAGACCCACAACTGGGAACCTCCCCCAGCTGCAGGACACTCCCCAGCTGCTGCCTTCAGAGCCCAGCCCTGAAGGCAGTATTAGAAGTGAGAGTAGCAATCCCACAAACCCCCCTACAACGGCTTTGCAACCGCCCCCCCCCCACCACACACACACACAAATAACTCCCTTTGGGGTCAGGACCCCCAGGATTACACCACTATTGAATTTCAGCTGTAAACATCTGAAACCATGACATTGACTATTTTTAAAATCCTGCGGATGGTGAAATTGACCAAAATGGATGCTGAATTTAGTAGGGCCCAAGAACTTAGCAGAAATCTGTGGCAGAGCAGGGAACTGAACCCAGCCGTCCCAAGTCCTAGGCTTGTGCCTTAACCCAAGTGGCGGATTCTCCATGTCTTAAAGGCTTTCCATCAAAACCGGCTGCCTTTCTGGAAGATGAGCTTTAGTCAAACAAGTGACTGGGCTCAGTACAGGAGTAACTGGGTAAAGTTTGCTGGCCTGTGCTGAACAGGAGGTCAGACAAGATAATCCAGCAATCCCTTCTGGCCTTAAAAACAAAACAAAAGCTATGAATCCACGAATTGAGCAAGCCTATTACAGATGAAATGGTCAGGAATCCGCTCGCACTTTCAATCCCGATGTGCAGCACAATGCGTTCTGGTTTATTAACGTCTCTAGCAGCAAGAGCTTCTCACGGTCTCTTTCCACGGCAGAGCCTGGGCAAGACCAAGTCAGGAGATGCCAAATACCAGGGTGAGGGACGTGTACAAAATGCCAGCTGGAGAGATTTTTCCCGTTCTCCAAACCAAGACCGCGGCGATGCTCGAATATGGCAAAGACACACTGCTGGGAGATGTTATTTTTAATAATAAATCATCCAGGTCAGCTCTGTACAGATTGATGTCAAGGAATTTAAATCCTACAAGCAGCAGCAACTTTTAATTTAAGTCAGATCTGGGCCCTGGAAATCTTACAGGCCCTGTTGATTTAGAGCAGTTCAAAGGGCACGGGTTGTTTCAGTTGCATTTACTGAACGGTGGCCAGGTTCCAGAGGGGACTTAATTCTTTTGTGCGATTTCCTGTGTCCAGGGAGCGGCTTTGCTGTGGCTGCCTGTGCATCCTGCAGCTCAAACCAGGATCTTAGTGGGTTCTAGTAGCCAGTGCTACTAGATGAGCCATAAATGAGTGCCCCTCCCCAAGGCAATTAGGGACAGGCAAAGCCCCTTAATTGCTCTTTGCTAAAACCCAGCTAATTCTATTGCGGTTCTTATATGCCCCCATCCCAGCACCAGAGGGTCCAAGCACCTTATAACACACCTATGAGGCAAGGAAGTACCATTATCCCCATTGCATAGACAGGGGAACTGAGTCCCAGAGCACTTGCCCAAGGCCCCACAGGGAGTTGATGACAGTGCTGGGAAATGAATCCAGATCCCCGAGTCTCAGTCCAGTCCACACACATACCGTTTGCCCGGAAAGATCCCACTTTTGTAACCCTGTCCTCCCCTGTCTGTCTCACCTACCTGTCACCTCTCCTTAGATTGGGAGCTCCTTGGAGCGAGTACAGTCATCTACAGTAAGTTTGTACAGCCCCTAGCACAACGGGGCCTGTGGTGGGACACACTCACCTTTGGAGCGCTCCCTTGCGTCCAGGCGTAACGTCACTGGTATCAGCGTCAGTGCTACCTGCTGGCTGGCTGCCTCTGGCTCCAGACCTTCCGTGGCTTAGCTGCTGGGCCGGTCACAAAGTTCAAACCCCTTTCAGGGTATCGCTAACAACACCAAATGAACCTGAATAATTCTTCTGCCCCTTTCAGCTACTGAACTCCTCCCTCTCTACTCGCAAACCCTACCTCAGGGCTTCCCACCCTGCCCCAGTAGTGGGCTGCTCCCTTTGTCCTCCTGTTAAACCCTCGCCCTGGGTTCCTCTCTGACAGAGAAACCTGTCTCCCCTGCAGTCTCTTCCCCAACTGAGCTCCTTCAGTCCTCTTATGACAGAATAGCTCTGCCCTCTGTGGCCGGGAGCCAGTTAGCTACTCACCTCTCCAGGCAGAAAACCTGACTAATTGGGTGCATTTGCCAGCCTTGCAGGTGATGGGGGTTAAGTCCCATCACGAGGCCTCAAACTGATTGCAGTAGCAGCTATTGGCCAAATGTTTAATATTAAGAGAGTCACATGAGAAGATCCATTTTTTCTAATGCTGCCTGAAAACAAGACCTTTGCTGTTGTCAAAGCCTTACCTCTCCCCAAAAGAAGCAGGTAGGATGGACTAGGAGGACTTGACTGAAGAGCTGAACAAGCAACAGGAACAAACATTCTAGTTCAAAGAGATTCTGTGTCCAAAGAGGAGTGGAAAGCATAGCTGGTTTTTCTTCAGTGCGTGCTTTGAGCAGAAGTGAAATAGTTATTGTCAGTGTTGATATATCACATTAGGCTTCAGAGTTAACAGAGCTTTATGTGGCGGCTGCTCGTGCCTCTGTTTTAGGTGTCTGTGGATGCAGGGAGACATTGCTGCATCAGTTTTTGAGCTGGCCAACATTTTTCAAACAAAATTCAAATGAAAACAACTATATATATTTTTAAAAAATCAAAAATTTTTTTGATTTTACAAATCTTTTCAGTTGTGCAAAAATGCTTGTCAGAAATTATCAAGATGTTTCTTTTTCTCCAAAAAAATTGATTTTTTTCAAATTATTTTCACTTTTGGTATGCCATGGTGTAATTTTTGATTGGGTACAGGGATGTCATGTGATGTTTTCCTGAGTGTTCACAAAAATACTTGATACACTCACCTCCACCCATGTCTCACACAGGAGTCTCTTTGTAGTTTGGAAAGTTTTGGTGGGGGTTTGGCAACCATAAAAAAAATCATTTCCCCCCCCCCCTCCAATATATTTATTTCAAGAACTTTGAAATAGAAACATTTTTGTATTTTTTTTAAATTTGTCACAAAAATAAAGAGAAAAATGTTGACCAGCCCTAACTGGTTCAAATGTTGAAGTTTATATTTGCATCCCTAGAAGTCAGAGGGGCTTAATCTTTCTGGAGCAGGCTATAGGTTGACCAGACAGCAAGTGTGAAAAATTGGGATGGGGTGGGGGGTAATAGGAGCCCATATTAAAAAAAGCCTCAAATATTGGGACTGTCCCTATAAAATTGGGACATCTGGTCACCCTAGCAGGCTAGAACCTAGCACCAATCAAGTGCTATAGTAGTGCTCTATCCACAAATCCATCCTACATGGCTAAATATGCCTGCCTGCTTTTCACCATGCTTTGGGCACTGCTAGACGGTGAAATCAGCTATGTTCGAATACCTCTGATGCATGTCAGACTAAATATCAGAGGCTACTGTCCTGACTGCGTTATTCATGTTCATGTTTAATTAAAGAGAAAACTCAGCTTTTAAAATTTGGATGAAGCTACTTCAGAATTTCCAGACTACCCCATCCTGAGCTCAGCGACCCATTGGGCTGGGCATCATAGATACACATAATAGAAGACATCTCTGCCCTAAAGAACTTACAATGTAAATGGACAAGACAGAGAAGAGGTGGGAAGGGAAACAGAGGCACCAAGAGCAGAAGTGACTAGGCCATGGTCACCCAGCAGGTGAGGTGCAGGGCTGGGAATGGACAACCTATGTCTTGAAGGCCTGTGGTGGGTTGTCATGTTACGCATGAGAAGCTCAGGTATTTGACCAGCCTCTGATGTCTGCCCAACAGCCTCAATGCTAGTTCAGGTGGCTCTGGCCATCTGCTCCGTACGCCGGAGTCCATACAGTCAGAGTGTCCACCAGCTTTATGGGTTAGAGCCAACAAAAGCTGGATGGAGAAGACCTTGTGGAAGGCCTCATACATGTTGAAGGTATGTCATGGCTTCCAACCTTGCAGTATAGAGCAGGCTGCAACATTGAAAGGAGACCAGGAAATGGGTGATCTGAAGTGTGCGCTGTATGCTCTGTGAGCAGGAAAATTAAGGCATGAACGAACGTCTTGGGTGCAGTCACCTCTCCACTAGACCGTGCTTACAGCATCAAGGCCTGCTTGCACAAACAGCTGCCTTTGTTCTCCCTTTATGCCGCGTCCAATGTTCAGATTTGGAAAAACATTATTCCATACAGGGTTTTATCTCTCGATCTAATTAGGCTGCCTAATTTCATAATTACATGTTCTCATGACGCAACCAATTTTAGTACATAAGGTTAGACCACAGCGGGAGATGGGAGCTTACAAGCGGAGCCTGGAAACACTGGACCATCATATCAACAGTATCGATTCCCTGGGGAAATAGAGCCAAAGATGAGAGAATTCTGAATACTGGGCCACTCCTGACTGTTCCTAACTGGGAATACGCTGCCAGCAGTCATAGATTCATACAGTTTAAGGTCAGAAGGGACCATTTAGACCTTCTAAGTCTGACTTTCTTTGTATCACAGGCCGTTAAATTTCACCCAGTTATCTCCATATTGTGCCCAATAATTTGAGTCTGGCTGAAGCGGATCTTCCAGAAAGTCAGCCATCAAGTGATGGGGAATCTGCCCCTTCTCTTGGCAATGTATTCTGTCCGTTATTCACCCTCCCCGATAAAATGTGTGCCTTACTTCTAATTTGGACTTGCTAGCTGGGCTGGATGAATACACACCACAAACGAGGAGACTGTGCGTTCGGACGCTAGTGTACTAAATAAAATCCCTTCTTCCGAAGGCTGATTCAGCTACATGGTAGCCATGAACCACGTAAACCCAGTTCCTGTGATAAGCCTCAGTTCAGCAAAGCTCTCAAGCATGTTCTTAAATGTAAGCGTACAAGTAATCTCTTCCCTTTCCACAAAGTGCTGGAGTGTACGCTTGATTCCTTTGCTCATAGGGTGACCAGAGAGCAAATGTGAAAAATCAGGACGGGGGTGGGGGGTAATAGGAGCCTATATAAGAAAAAGACCCAAAAATCGGGACTGTTCCTATAAAATCGGGACATCTGGTCACCCTATTTGCTCACTGGGGATGGGTTACTTCTGCTTCGCCAAATCAGGACCATATTTAACTGACTTGGTCTGAACCTTTGAATTTGTTCAGGTTAAGGACTGCACAGCTCTTTCCCCACCTATAGGGGTCCCGCCACCGTAGGTGCCGCGCTACAGAAAAGCTGAAATTTTCTAGTTTAGGATGAAGGCCCCTTTTCTTTGGAACTTGCAGCGCTCTGGTGCTGTCCTGCCAAAGGGCAAGTTTGAATCTGAAAGGGACATTTTTGCTTTTTCTGGCTCAGCCACTCCAGCGCGTCCTGATCTTGGGAGAGGTCCAGCCCCAGAGAATTTGGATACGGTAAGGAGAAGCCCGGCCAGATGGACTCTCGCCCTGCCTTTGGACAGTCCCTCATTGTCACTGGATGGCGTGTGATGGTTTCACGTGAGGCGGTCTCACCGCCCTGTGATGGGCCAGAGCATCCATCTCCCCCACTGCATCATCCTGGAGTTTCCAAGTTCTCTACTTCCAGCGAGATCTGTCTTGAATCTGTGTGTGTGAACAATGTGTGTCTGTGCACTACTACACTCTTCTACATGGAACACAGCGTGTACTCAGAGACTTACTGGAGAGAGGGCCATGCCTTTGGAACCAGCAAAAGTCAGTTCTATTCCCACATGCACATGGTGATCTAACAGCCTCGGGTTCTGAGACTGGACGGGTGACCACGATGCCTTTAACCACGGTCCAGATTCTGCTCTTGCTTAGCCCAGCCGACATCGGGAAAGACTCCTCTGAAGTCATCAGAGTTACAACGGTTTGGAAGCAGGGTCAGTGAGAGGAAAATCGGCACCAGTGCTTCCACGCCGCCGCTGCAACCTCTGCACACTTTGCATTCAGTTTAACCCTGTGAGCGTGCGTGCGAGCCACAGGAAAGTAGCGTGACAGCTATTTCAGCCGCACACAGTATCTGCGGGGATTGTACTGTGTACCTGGTGTATGTTACACGGTTGGCCAGGGATTGTATTTAACTCTGAGGGCGGGGGGTAGAGTTGCACATACTGGTTCAAACTGATTTTTCCGGAAATCAACAGCGACAGAAGGGGCTTTGGCTGTAACAAGGCTGGGTTTAAACTGGCTCAGGGCTTTCTTTCTGAGCCAGTGAACAGACAGGACCTTCTGTCCAAGGGGAGCCCAGCCCCTGTGGAAGGGATGGAGAGACCTTGACCCACCAGGGTCCCATAGGTGAGCTCTGAGCATGTGTATAGGAACTTTGATGGCTTGTTATACGTTTTCTCCGCCACGCTTTTACCTTAAGACTAAAGGTACTTGCTTAGAAAGAGCTGGGTGGTAACAGCTGACAATACACGGGTCAGAGCCCCTCAGAGAGAAAGCAACACACCGGTGCTGGCCTTTGGGGCAGATTGGCTCACTGGGAAGATCAAAGTGTATGGCAAGGAGTTGGGCAGCCTTAAAACCCCCAGTCAGGAGGAAATGGGCCAAAGATCCCTGCCCAGAGACAGGTGGCAGCTGGAGGCCTGAGACCTTATTGGGCACTCCTGGAGCGGACCGTGGAGTGGGAGGGATACACCTGCAGCTGTGACAAGTAGCATCTCCTCGGAGACAGATGCCCGAGAGAAAAGTAGCTGCTATAATAGAGAAGCAAGGGTGTGTTTCCAAATAGGACCGAAGCCCGTCGCTGCTTCATGGGAATAGCTCCATATTCCTGCTCTGAGGCTCCCCAGATGCACCACACTGGCATCTTTCTGCTAGATAATTTGCCTGCTTGCGCTAGGTGCTATACAGACACACAGACAGTCCCTGCCCCACAAAGCATCCAAATCTGTCCAGCAGGCTTCGCTTCCCCTTGCGTGGCCCAGAAAGCCATTTGCAACCCTACTTGAATTTGGATTTACCAAAGAAATAAATCCGCCCCACTTTGCTGTTGCTTGTTCAGGGCACTCCCCTTGTTCTCTCATCAGGCTGGTGGCGCCCATAAAACACTCTTGTTTTGGCACCAACAGCAACATCCGTCTGCTTGAATTATAGCGGTTCCTATGGCCCAATGAAAGCCATTCCGTTCCCAGAGCAGGAAATTAAAGGGCTGCTGTGACCGGGCTTACTGGCCACACTGCTGTAAGGTGGTGGTTCCACCAATCGCTCGGCACAAGGGGTGTTCCAAAGTGGAAGCTGTGATGCTTCCAGGGCAAATGGATTCCAAAGGCTGCATTTCCCTCCTTTGATTTATGCCATCGGAATTCCCTGGCCTATGCACCTTGTTCTGGCATCCCAGGCTAGAGGAAAATGAGCTGCAGATGTGCCCAGCACACCTGGATTTCAGATTTCCGCACTGATGAATGGGGAGAGGGGAAGAGTTCTCTAGTGACAGCATGGCCCAGTGGGTAGGGCACGGAGATCTGGAGATCTCCAGGGGCTATTCCCAGCTGCGTAACCTTGGCCAAGGCACTTTGCTCTTCTGTGTCCCCTCCCATCGTTTGTCTGCCTCATCTATTTAAATTGTAAACCCTTCAGGGCAGGAATTGTCTCTGGTGGTAGAGCAGTTTTTAAACTAAGGGCTGGGGGAAACCCAACAGGTGCAGAGGAGCACATGGCTCGGACAGAGACATCCCTTAGGGGAGGATCTACTAATGGAGATTCTCTACGTCCTGGTAAGGAGGAGAGGATGGACGATGATAAAATACAGGTAGGATCCGATGAGAAACAGCCAAATGAAAAAGAGGCCCATTCGATTACATCACGTAATAGCAGACCGATAAAATGTGGCAATTTTTTAAAGTGCATATATACAAATGCTAGAAGTCTAAATGATAAGATGGGTGAACTAGAGTGCTTCGTATTGAATGAGGATATTGATATAACAGGCATCACAGAAACGTGGTGGAATGAGAATAAGCAAAGGGACACAGTAATTCTAGGGTACAAAATATATTGGAAGGGCAGAACAGGTTAGGGTGACCAGATGTCCCAATTTTATAGGCACAGTCCTGATTTTGGAGTCTTTTTCTTCTATAGGCTCCTATTACCCCCCTCTCCCATCCCGATTTTTTACGTTTGCTGTCTGGTCACCCTAGAACAGGTCGTGCTGGTGGGGGAGTGGCACGATATGTGAAAGAAAGCGTGGAATCAAATGAGGGAATAATCTTCAATGAACCGAACTGTACATTGTCCATTCACAAATCAGGCATATTTGAAACCGAAAGGGTGGGGACTGCGGAAGATAAATACCCTGACAAATTACACAACACTAGGGCTGGTCCTGGTGGTATTATTCATTGACATCATTCATTCATTAAAAGCCAGCTTTTTAAAATGTATCTCAGGCTCTCGTTATCTGTATGACACCTAGAGGCCCCATCATACAGGGAGCTGTGCAGACATATATTGAGACACGGAGCCTATCACAAAGAGTGACTCTAACTAGGCAAGGTGGCCAGGGGAGGAAAACAGGGAGGAAGGTCCAGATCCATGAGGTATTTAGGTACCTAACTCCCCTTGAAATCAATGGGAATTAGGCACCTAAATACCCCTGAGGACCTGGGCCGACATGGCTTGCTTAGGGTCATGCAGCAGGTCATTGCCTGAGCTGGAGCTTAAACTCAAGCCTCCTGTGTGTCAGTCCTGTGCTCCATCCACTAGGCTACACTGCCAGGTGGATGCTGCTGCAGAATCACTACCTGAGTGCTATAGATGCCCAGAGCCGATGTGGGGCCTTGACCATAGATAAGCCTCATATTGCTCCAGTACAGCATCATCTACAAGTATCTTGTAATACAAGCCCTGAGACACATTCACCTTAGAACCTTTTCTGTTACACTCACAGCTGTCTCTCCGAGGGGCTTTGGTACCATGTATGGGATGAAGTGTGATCCATACGAAATATCTTGCCTTGTGTCACCTCCTCATTCCAAGGGGAGAGAAGACAAGGAAAATACCCTTCCCGCCACACCAGTGCAGATGTTGCAGCTAAGCCTCTCCATCTGTCACAGGCAGGGGACATTCCCAGAGGCCGGAGGAGTACCCACCTGAAATTAATTATGGGAAATTTCCAAACAAAATAAATAAAGGATTAAAAACTGAGGAGAGGGTGAGAATCTGGAAAGGTCTTCAGAGCACATGGGAAGCACGACAATTTCACATGGCATCTTCAGTAGTATCTGAACTGGTTGTACAGTTCAGCTTCTATAGGGCCAGATGGGGATTCCAGTGGGGTGCTTAATCCCTTTAAGGTTTGTGCCGGACTATATTTAAGTAACTACTCGCTTAACCTCTCTGTGAATGCTGCCAGGTATGAGTACCCCTTTAAGAGCAAGGCATGATAGGAACCACTTCTCGGTATAAAGCAGAAGGCGCCCCCTCTGGTAGAGGTTCGGAACAGAGGACAGGTTTGAAGGAAGCAAAGGGCTTGAAGGCCCAGTCGGCGGGATGAAGCTGACTTAATGGGTGGTTTATTCCCTCTTTTCTCCTGTCTCTCCCATGTTTGTTTCTGTAAGTATTAATATGCTGGGATTGTTTTCTATTACACACACTGAGTCCTTGCATTTCATCTGGGAGGTCTGAGATCCTGATGGCCCCCTATCATGGGAGAATATCATGAGAGATCCTATAACAGTGTAGCACATTACTCTTCCATTGCCACAGTGCGAAGAGCCCCAGTCTCTTTCTGGGTCGGTACTGTCATGTCGGGAGGGTGTTTATACTGAAGCCGACGGACAAGCTTGAGGCAGCAGCTATTAGCAGTGCTGAGCTGAACATCGCTCTGCTTGGAAATCTCAAACATGCCAAAGACATTGTCTTGTTGGCTCGGTTTGGCAAGTCGCTGTAGCTGTGGCCAGTCTGGTCGGGCAAGAAGCACATTGGGCTGGTTATTAATCCAGATAAAACAAAGTCCTTGGCCATTACCAGCCTCCATCTCCAGATTACAACCAGCTCAGACAGGCCACTGTGCAGGCAGCAACTGTCAAACACTTGGGAAGCACCATAGGTTGTGCTGGAGGATGCTTGAAAGAAGTGGATACATGTATGGCACCAGCTGGCTGCCATGTTTCAGGCCTTTCAGCAGGCACTGTACAGGTGGCATGACATCAAGCTTGCTACAAAGCTGCAGCTCTATAGACCCCTTCCCCCGCCGCCCCCCGCCGCTTATCCCAACTCTATGGCATAGCGGTGGAATGGGGGCACCGAGGAAAACTAGAGAGCCACAGATTGACTTTGTTGCCTTCCTCGGCTGCTTCAGATTAAGAGGCAGGAGAAGCTCAGCAATGAGGATAGTCACAGCTGAGCCCAGCAAACACCTCCACCAGCACCTCCACCTCCATCAGCACCCCCATCACCACCTCCACCAGCACCTCCACCAGCACAACCATCTCCATCACCACCTCCATCAACACCTCCACCTCCACCTCCATCAGCACAAACACCTCCACCAGCACAACCATCTCCATCACCACCTCCATCAACACCTCCACCTCCATCAGCACCAGCACCCCCATCACCACCTCCACCAGCACCTCCATGAGCACAACCACCTCCATTACCACGTCCACCTCCATCAGCACAAGCACCTCCACCAGCACCTCCATGAGCACAAGCACCTCCATCAGCACAAGCACCTCCATCACCACCTCCATTAGCACCTCCACCTCCACCAGCTCCTCCATCAGCACCTCCGTCAGCACCTCCATGAGCACAACCACCTCCATTACCACGTCCACCTCCATCAGCACAAGCACCTCCACCAGCACCTCCATGAGCACAAGCACCTCCATCAGCACAAGCACCTCCATCACCACCTCCATTAGCACCTCCACCTCCACCAGCTCCTCCATCAGCACCTCCGTCAGCACCTCCATCAGCACAAGCACCTCCACCAGCACCTCCATCTCCACTAGCACCTCCATTACAACCTCCACCAGCACAACCACCTCCACTAGCACCTCCATTACAACCTCCACCAGCATCTCCATCAGCACCTCCACTACCACCTCCATCAGCACTGCCACTTCCACCAGCTCCTCCATCAGCACCTCCACCAGCACAAGCACCTCCACCAGCACCACCACCTCCACCAGCACCTGCATCGCACAACCACCTCAACCAGCACAAGCACTTCCATCAGCACCTCCATCAGCACAACTACCTCCATCAGCACAACCACCTCCACCAGCACCTTCGTCAGCACCTCCACCAGCACAAGCACTTCCATCAGCACCTCCACCTCCATCACCACCTCCACCTCCGTCAGCACCTCCACCAGCACTGGTTTGACTTCAGAGGCATTTTTGGTACGTACGTAGTATTAGGCTGGAAGATCAACAAATTACGAAGCATGTGTACCAAAAAATGCCACTATGCAGCCAGTGACTGAGCAGGCACCAAAAGCTTCAATGGAGAGAGAAGATCAGCGGAGATGAGCACAGCCTGAATAGCCAGCCAGACCATCTTAAAGGACCTAGATAGAGACTGATCTAGGTGGTGCTTTATCTGCTCCATCCATCCCTTTGGGATTTGCCTGTAGCACGACACCAGCATCAGTCATCCTGCAGATTGCATCACAGGTCCCTCTCTCCACTACCCCCAGGCTGGGCAGCGTTGCAGCAGTCAGTCAATCAGCAGGATGCAACGCAAGGCTCTCAAAGAAACGTCACCTCTGCTGGGCCGCAGAATCCCCCGCATGTGAACGAAGACCACTCCGCACGCAGCCCCCGGGGGCCGCAGAGAGAAAACAAACGCCACCAAGGCAACAATGTCCTGCCAAAACAAGTAGCTGCTAAACAAACATCTTAATGCAAAGCAGCCCTAAATGGAGCGGATGGAAATGTGCCTGGGAAAACGTAGCTGAAATTACAGGGCTGGAGCAAAAGGACACAGAGCAGGGAGGGCTTTGGAAAGAGAGGACAGAAGCGGCAAGATCGGGTGCCTCCCATCTTTTTTTAGAATTAGTGTTTTATTTACAACAGGTCGAATACGAAGCCATCAGACAAAGGTCATAGGATGACCACTTGAGAACTCAGCCCAGAGCTGTGAGCAGAACAGTTGTTCGCTACCTTGCTTGGGGATTTATACAGCCGCCCATCACCGGGGTATCTGGGGGCCATCTATGTAAAAGCAATAGCAAAGGCAAAGTCCCAAGGGGATTTCAGGGAGTCTCTGGGTCTTCTCCCTCTTCAGGGCCAAAGCACTGCTTGGGGGAGGCTTTTTGGTTTGGACTTTTAGATTCTATTGATCTCATTTTTGGTTGGTGGGGGGTGCACGGGGTTGTGAGCATAATTCTGGCGGTGGAAAGACGTTAAAGCCAAGGCAAAAACTCTGCAAAGGTATAAAGCTAGCGGTGTTCTGTGTGGATCTCAGGCGAGTTACTCCTGATTTACACGAGACGAGGATGAAGCCCACCGAATAAGTCAGGGGTGTCAGGCCACCGGAGATTATTGTTGAGTGAGTGTCATCAGCAGGGGCGGGCGGTGCACAATGCAGAGACAGAGACCCTGCCCCAAAGAAATTACAATCCTGATCAGCAGGACAGTCCATGGAAACAATGCATCCTCCAAGGAACTGCTCCCAGATAAGCAGACGACGCACCAATGTCAGTAATTCTTGGCTCTTATATTGCACCTTTCACTGGAAATTTCCCTTAGAAAAGGAAGGTGAAGATTATTATCCCTATTTTACAGATGGGGAAGTAGACGTACAGAGAGGGGGAGTGACCAGGGTCCCTT
The DNA here is from genome assembly GCF_020497125.1 of Mauremys mutica. NCBI lineage: Eukaryota > Metazoa > Chordata > Testudines > Geoemydidae > Mauremys > Mauremys mutica. The sequence continues at coordinate 9,012,165 of NC_059095.1, forward strand.
AGCGGGTCAGTGGCAGAACCCGGCCTTTTGACTTCCAGTCCAGTGTTCAACCTTAAAGCAGTGCAGGCTCTTCCCCTGGCGCCTTCCCTTCTCTTGGGCCGTATGTGCAGGAGAAATGTCGAGGAAGGAGGGGGCTGAAAGAGGGGAGTGTAATTGTATAGGGATAGGAGGAGAGGGGGTGAGATGGAAGAAGATATGAAGAGCATGAACCAGATTGTGGACCTTGTGCCCTGCTCTGGCAGCACCTAGGAGCTAAAAAGGACTTATAACAGCCAGCGGGAGATTACCCCCAGTGCAGAAGCAACATAGGACTGACATACACAATCCTACACTGCCCCCTCTTGCAGTGCCAGGCCTAGGGACATGCGAGGGCCAGCGGACAATGAGGACCATTACAAGTTAGAGGAGCCCCTGGGGCTGCTCTAATTTACGTCCTGGGTCACACCAGACCGGGCAGACCCTGGGAGGCACAAAGGTGGTTTAAAGCCACCTTCCCACCTGGGCTGAGCCTTCTGTGCCAGAGCCACAGAGGTGAGCAGCACCAGCTGTAGCCCTTTGGGGTCTGTGTTTGTGCAGCACCTGCCCGTAACTGGAGCTCCTGGCTGCTATGGCATTACAACTCATAAATAATCTACCTAGGCATCCCGTGCTCATCACCCTGGTGCCTGAATGCCTAGAAGGAGGGTGGCCAGGGTACAAGGAGGAAGAGAGTGCTTCATTGTACCTTATCTGCCTAATACTGTGACGGCTGCAGCCGTCTCTCCCTAAGCCGAGGCCTGGCCTCCTTGCAAACGTCCCATTAGCATTTCTGTTCTGTTGGATAACCAGTGCCTGATCTTATGGCCCAGCCTGGAATGTTCATGCTTTTAGAGATACAGGTCTGGGCTGAAAATAGCTCTCCCGGTGACGCTGCTGCCTGATGTTGCCGCTCCGGGACAGATGTTCCTTTGGACACATGTGCCCAACATGTGTGGCTGCTAATAAAAGGGTTGCTCCTAGCAACAGGGACTTAAAGCTTCCCACGCTTCCTTTGAGATATTTGTAGTGGGGCAGATTAGTGAGGGCAGCAGGCAGGTTAAAGCCATGGGGACAGGAGCCGGGGGAATGAAAATGGCTGGGGTAGCTCTTGGAATGAAACAGGTGGCATTGTCCAAGGCCTGGCTGGTGGGAAATGGAGACCCGCTCGCCTCAAACACATGGAAATGACACCAGATCCTATGGGACTCTCTCAATGACAGGCAAGGTAATAATTGGAGATATACCAATCTCCTAGAACTGGAAGGGACCTTGAAAGGTCATCAAGTCCAGCCCCCTGCCTTCACTAGCAGGATCAATTTTTGCCCCAGATCCCTAAGTGGCCTCCTGCAAGGATTGAACTCACAACCCTGGGTTTAGCAGGCCAATGCTCAAACCACTGACCTATCCCTCCCCCCAGGGAGGGAGGGAGGGGGCGGATCCAGCCCGGTTCCCAGGCGCTCCCCTTCTCACCAGCAGAAGCAGCAGGTTGCTGGAGGAGCAGGAGCAGCCTCTCCCAAGGTGGAGGGTTGCAGACGCTTTCACCCCGCAGGATTTGGGATGATTCATCTCCTGGAACGTCCAGCCTTTCCCCCGCTGAGCTGGAGAATTCAGCCCAGTTTTGATCCATGAATTTAATTTTAAAGGTTTCCATGGAACGTTGTCTGAAAATAGCATCTCCAGGCAACCTCCCCTCGGTGCTGCTCACGCCCCAAACCCCTCTAGCCCCCCCCCCACCCTGTGCTACTAGTGCCTCAGACCCCCTCCCCTCCAGCCCCCCCTGTGCCGCTAGTGCCCCACCTCAACCCCCCTCCCCTCCAGCCCTCCCCCAAAGGACTACTGCCCAACCATCTCCCCTCTAGTCTTCCCCCCCCGGCACCACTGTTGCCCCAAAGCCCCTCCCCATCTAGCCCACCCCCCAGCACTGCTATCGCCCCAAACCCCCTTCTCCTCTAGCCCCGCCCCGGTCTCACTAATACCACGAATCCCAGGCTCACAGCCAGCCGCCTGGGTCTGCACCGGCCCCGGCCAGCTCTGTTACCTTGCCGGCAGCACACCCAGACCAGGAACCTGTCGCATTACTGGAGACAGAGGCCCTGCCCCGGCTCCCGTTGAAGTAATTGGCCCCAGGGCAAGCCTCAGTCCTCACCCGCAGCAGCTGTAGTGCGCCCCGGCAGCTGTGGCCGCACCCCTCGGTCCCCCTCCGGCAGCACCGTGTTCATCCCAGACTCACCGCCCCAGAGCGCCTCCTCGCGGCGAGACCCAGCACTGCAGGCCTCTGCCTTCCCCCCGCCCCCTTCTGGGATCTGGGGCCATGTCACAGGGAGAGTCCCCAGGGCCACCCGGGGGGGGGCAAGTGGGGCAATTTGCCCCAGGCCCCCATGAGAGTTTTTTGGGGCCCCTGGAGCGGGGTCCTTCACTCGCTCCAGCGGTCCCGGAAAACTCTCACGGGGCCCAGGCCCCCAGAGCTTCTTCCGCTCCGGGTCTTCGGCAGCAATTCGGCGGCGGGGGGGAGGGGTCCTTCCACTCCGGGACCTGCCTCCGAAGTGCCGGGTCTTCGGCAGCAATTCGGCGGCGGGGGAAGACCCCAGGCCCCCTGAATCCTCTGGGTGGCCCTGAGAGTCCCACCCCTTCCAGGTTAACCACCTCCCAGTTCACTGCTCAGTGGAATGAAAACTCCTCCACCCTTCCCGGCCGGCAATTCACCCCTCGCCCAGGTTCTTCGCCCTGTCAGACAGCGCCGCCCAGGGCTCTGCCCCACAGGCCCAGCTCCTCCCTCCCCTGAAGTCTCCCAAATCTGCTTCAGGAGTCTCCAGCTTTCCCGTCAGAGACAGCCCCAGCCAGGACCCAGGCTCCTTCCCGCAAGCCCCTCGCTGGTTCCTTTCCCAGAGAGCGGAACCTCCCACCTGCCTCTCCCCTGGATGGGTTGGTCTCTGCGTCTCCTTGCCCTGGGGTCCTTCCTTTATAGGAACTGCCCAGCCTAGATCTCCGCAGCTGGTTCTAATCTTTAATGACCCGCCTCTGCTAATTGGGTTCAGTGGCTCCCCTTAACCCCGTCACTGCCAGAGCAGCGTTGATATCCCCCAGCACAGCAGGACGATACACCTAGGGGCCAGATGGAGATCAGAGCCCCACCGTGCCAGGTGCTGTACATACACACAGTGCAAAGAGACAAGACAGACAGCAGGCGGGAGAGGGAAACAGAGCTGTGTAGATGTTCAGGCTTGGGCCGGAGCTCGGGCTCTGAAGCCTGGGGGTGGGGACCAGGCCCCACACCCTAACGTCTACAAGGCTATTTTTAATGCCACGGCACGAGCCCAAGTCTGTAGCCCTGAGCTCTGAGATTCGCTGCCGCGGGTTTCCGCTTGCCGTATAGACGTGCCCAGAGAGGGGAAGGGACTTGCCAAGGGTGGCTCAGCAGTTCAGCAGCAGTGCTGGGAAGAGAACCCAGGTCTCCTTCACCGTCGTGCAGCTCGCTCACCATTGTACCACACTGTCCCTCCTCTTTGCAGCTCGAACCTCGAACCCCCCCCGTAAGTCCTTTGCTGCCCCCCCTCCCCCGCCCCCAGGCCTGACCGCTAGCACTGCAGCAGAGAGATGGTTCTGACCTGTGGAGAAGCATTGAGAGACGGCAGGCCTGACTGTCCCTTCTTCTGTCACCATGTCAGCTCGCCCTGACTCCTGTCCCCGATCAGCAGCCAAGATGAGAACCGGAGCCTCCAGCCATTATGTGCTTAAAACTCGCCAGATCCCCGTCAGCCTGGGCACAGGCTAATGCGGCTCCCCCTGGAGTCAGCGGGAACTTTTATGCCAAGGCTGAATTAATAGTAGCTGCTGGTGCAGAAGAAAGCAGAGAACAATGCCACGTGTTTGCAATTACTTGATTTTACAGAGGGAATTAAATTATTGGGAGTGGAGGAGCTGATGGATTTGATGCTGTTATTGTCACCAGTATATAAAACTGCAATCCCTGCTCTGCGTCTGTTTCAGAGCCGTAATGATTTCCATGTGCTGCTGCTGTAACTCGAGGAGCTAAAGACCTTGCAAAGGGCATTTCACACACATCTCTGTCCCCCACGTCCACGCCGCTAGTTTAAATATTTATGCTGCCTTTTCAAATGGAAGGAGCTCACAGATGACTGAGACCCTGCCTTCATGAGGGAAATTTGCACCAGTGAAGCCTGACCATGAGTAATACCTCACTGTTATATAGTGCCATTCATCAAAGGAGGTCAGTGACATTATTCCCATTTCACAGGTGGAGAAACTGAGGCACAGACAGGTGAGGTGACTTTCCTAAAGTCACCCAATGGCAGAGCCAGGAATGGTATCCAGCTTTTCTGAGTCCCAGGTCAGGGCTCTATCCACAAAGCCATACTGACCCCCTAGCACAGGCACCTAATGTAGACACAATGCACCAGAGCAAAATGGGGTTTACACCAGTGCAATTTAGGACTTGTCTACACAGCGACATCCGTTAATCCGAATTCACTAAAGGTGTGAATTTGAAGTGGAGTAGTTAAATTGCATGAAACCCTGCGGGGCTGCTGTGATTCAGAATCAAAGTGGCCTTAATTCGGTTTCGTTTAATTTACTTCCGCTGCGAATTTCCCTCACGTAGACACGGCCTGAGTAAATGCTCCTAAAACGTCGGGTAACTCTTCACATCATAGGGTCCAGTGCTGCCCGAAGAAGTCCAGGCTAATCTTTACCAGGTTTGCACGTGGGCTGAAACCCATCCCAACATGGAATACTCCATGCAATTTACGCCCCGCTTACCTAAGGGGAGGGTACCGGGCGGGTAACTGTGTCATGGGTCTCTGCATCATGCACCCCCTGTAGGCATCAGGAGCTCTCTAACCGGGCCAGCAAAGGGGGGGGGGTCATTGAGGGCAGGTTGGGGCTACTGGATCTAAGGATTTACAATTGATGGCCCAAAAGCCACATCGGGGGGCAGCTGCCACTGACTACAATGGGGTTATGCTGCAGCCTGCGTGGAAGCTGGGCCATCAGATTGCATTCCCCTTGCACTGTGCAAAAAGGGGCGGCTTTCACCCTGTGCTTGGGTTCCACCTTGACGCTTAGTGATGGGGCCGGGGGGGCGGAAATGAAGCTCTTTGCCTGTGAAAAATCCCTGGGTGATGCCCCTGGAGACTGGGCTCCCAGACCGGCTCCCCCAGCCTCTATAACAGCACCGCATGCTCCTCCCGCCCCATGGCGCTGCCCTGATCTGTCAGAATAGCTCCCAAGGGCGGGAAGGGCAGACCAAGTCCTACCGATCTATTCACTCCCTGCCGGGAATGACGTTAGGTGGCTTTCAACGGGGGCTGCATTCGAACTAACTGAGCCAATTGGTTTGGACAAACTCAGAATCTACATGCGCCTGCACCGCAGCCTCACCCCCTCGGCAAAGGTTTGCGGAAGGGCAGGGCCGCGCTTGTTTTAAAATGACCGGACGTTGTTTTTGCAGGCGGGTTGGCTCGCCCCGGTTCCAGCCAGGGCTGGCGCTGGATTACCAATGCCGGGAGAGAAGCCGATTCTGACGTCGCCACGAGCCCCACATGTAGGAGATGTCACAAGGAAACCGGTTCTTGCGAGATGTCGGGACCAAGACGAGGATAAGCCTCTGAGCATTTCAGCCTCCGGACCTTGGGTCCAGTCCAGCTCTCCCCAAATACAAGTGGGAGGGAGGCTTTCCACCGACTTTGATGGGAGTTGGATCAGACTCCGGCTGAGGTTATCCCATCTCGAGCTTGTACCAGCAACCTCGTAGCAAACGCTTCAGAGTCACGTTCCCAGCCCCCCTGAGCACACGCCTGACTTGGTCCCACCCAAAAAGCCCCCATAGCACACAACTGACCCGGTCCCACCCCAGCATAAGGCGAATCTGTCTGAAAAGAGAAAATCCAGCACTTGCCAGCCCTTCTGTGCAATGTTGTGCTGTTAGAATAATTGCACAAAAGTCCCCGTATGAACCTCAGCTTTGCCTATGCTAATGGCTTCCCTGAGTGCTAATGGGCAGCAGTGCACGGGACATGGATCATGGCGTGGCAGGAGACATGATAAAGGCACAGCTGGGGCCCCGCACTGCATCTTTCCAAGCCAAGCTAGTGCTCAGCACGTTTCCGCTCCCCCCCCTCCTCTCATTACTCAGAGTCCGGAGTGACTGGAGCTAAGACGGAGACGGAGCACATTACGATGGCAGCTGCATAGGCCCAAAACTCTCCGGGGACCCCAGGGTGTTCCCCAACAAACTGTCAACGATCATATGGGTGGGGAAGGGCTAGGTTTTCCAAACTGGCAGCTGAAACTGGCTGTGCAAAATATGCACATGCAGAAAGGCTAATTGCGTGTAACCAGATTTGCAGGGCCCAGGGCGCTACCTGTAGTCACAGTTATTGCTGATCTCATGGGAGTGCACAGGGTGGGGAGGAGAGGGCTACAGGGAAGCCGTCGCTGCCAGGCACAGCTAAGGAAGAAGCAGCCAGACTCCTGGAACAGGCACACCTCGCCTTCCAAGAGCAGGATGCGAGTGACGCCAGCAGCCCTAGCACCACGGAGAGTGAGGTGTGGAAAGCCCTTGCTCTCCGCCAGTTGGCAAGGTAATAAAGATAATAATTGGAGATATACCAATCTCCTAGAACTGGAAGGGACCTTGAAAGGTCATCGAGTCCAGCCCCCTGCCTTCGCTAGCAGGACCAATTTTTGCCGCAGATCCCTAAGTGGCCCCCTCAAGGATTGAACTCACAACCCTGGGTTTACTAGGCCAATGCTCAAACCACTGAGCGATCCCTGAGCACATATGGTACCTTCATACAAGATCGAGCAGGGTTCGTTCTTGGGGGCATCTCCCCACAGCAAATCCTCCTGCAGGCAGAACAGCTGCAGGAGCGTCCCCTCCACACAAACCCCGGTGGCTTGTCGAGCCCTTCAGTCGTACAGCCCCCCGCGTTGCTCACGGGCACCGCTTAGCAAAGGAGTCTGGGTTTGGAAATAGCAGGCTCGAGCCTGGTCTTGCCCACCCTGGTTCTTACCGGGCAGAAATCCAATGACGCGAGATGGGGTGAGGTGATTTACAAGTTGCCTCCCCTCCTTCTCCCACAAATTGTCATAGGTGGGGAAAGCCGGGGAAACGGTGAGCATTTCCCCTTCCCTTGAGAGCCACCTCTCCCAGACAGCCAGTCTTGAGGTGGAGATCAAACACAGGCTTTGGAAAGTTGCCGCGTAGCCTCTTTATTGACAGGGATCTGTGGATGGAAACTGAGATCCTGGTCTACAATGCAGCAGTCATCCCCACCGTGTGAGACATGGGGGACGCACCAAAGCCATCTTCAGAGTCCGGGGTGGTCCCACCAGCGCTGCCTTAGGAAGATTCTCCGTATCAGATGGGAAGACCGTTGCACCAATGCCGGCGTTCTCGCTGCAGCTAATGTCACCAGCGTTGAGGCGAAGATTATGAAATAGCAACTTGGCTGGGCGGGCCATTGCGTGCGGACGGCGGATGCTCGTCTTCCGAAGCAAGTCCTCTTTTCTCAGCTTAGTCATGGTAAGAAGACCTGCGGGGGACAGAGGAAATGCTACTAGGACACCCTGAAAGGAAGAAGGGAGGCGCTGACCCCACGAATTGGGAAGCGCTGGCTGACAATAGACTGCAATGGCGTCACCTCACACAGGTGCCTCGGCCTGTTTTGAAGAGAATCGCCTTGCTCAAGAGGCTGAGAAACAGCAGAGGAGGAAGGAAAGGGAACAGCATCTGGGTGTGCTGTCTGCAAGCAATCACCGATCACATGTGGGAAAACCTGCAGAGCCCGGATTGGAATCCTCAGCCACCTTAAGTCTCATCAATGAATCGTCCCCCTGGCAGACATCATCCTCATTTCAAGGGATAGATGACGACCTGGTTTACACCCATGTCCATGACAGCAGGATCAGACTCTTGAATCTGCACCCAACTCTGTACTCAGTTGCACCAACGTCCATCTAGATTAACGCCGTTGACTCCAGTGGAGTTACTGTATTTACACTAAAAAGCGACAAAGAGTCCTGTGGCACCTTATAGACTAATAGACGTTTTGGACCATAAGCTTTTGTGGGTGAATACCCACTTCGTCGGATGCATGTAGTGGAAATTTCCAGAGGCAGGTATAAATATGAAGGCAAGAATCAGTCTGGAGATAACGAGGTTAGTTCAATCAGGGAGGATGAGGCCCTCTTCTAGCAGTTGAGGTGTGAACACCAAGGGAGGAGAAACTGCTCTTGTAGTTGGCAAGCCATTCACAGTCTTTGTTTAATCCTGAGCTGATGGTGTCAAATTTGCAAATGAACTGAAGCTCAGCAGTTTCTCTTTGAAGTCTGGTCCTGAAGTTTTTTTGCTGCAGGATGGCTACCTTTAAATCTGCTATCGTGTGTCCAGGGAGATTGAAGTGTTCCCCTACAGGTTTTTGTATATTGCTATTCCTAATATCTGACTTGTGTCCATTTATCCTTTTATGTAGGGACTGTCCAGTTTGGCCGATGTACGTAGCAGAGGGGCATTGCTGGCACATGATGGCGAATATTACATTGGTGGACGTGCAGATGAATGAACCGGTGATGTTGTGGCTGATCTGGTTAGGTAGATATGTGGGCAGAGTTGGCATCAAGGTTTGTTGCATGGATTTGTTCCTGACTTAGAGTTACTATGGTGCGTATTTGCTGGTAAGAATATGCTTAAGGTTGGCGAGTTGTCTGTGGGTGAGGACTGGCCTGCCTCCCAAGGCCTATGAAAGCGAGGGATCGTTGTCCAGGATGGGTTGTAGATCACTGATGATGCATTGGAGAGGTTTTAGCTGAGGACTGTAGGTGATGGCTAGTGGAGTTCTGCTGGTTTCTTTCTTGGGCTTGTCTTGCAGCAGGAGGCTTCTGGGTACACGTCTGGCTCTGTTGATTTGTTTCCTTATTTCCTCGTGCAGGTATCGTAGTTTTGAGAATGCTTGGTGAAGATCTTGTAGGTGTTGGTCTCTGTCTGAGGGGTTGGAGCAAATGCGGTTGAACCTCAGCACTTGGCTGTAGATGATGGATCGTGTGGTGTGTCCAGGATGGAAGCTGGAGGCATGAAGGTAGGCATAGCGGTTGGTGGGTTTTCGGTATAGGGTGGTGTTAACGTGACCGTCACTTATTTGTACCGTGGTGTCTAGGAAGTGGACCTCCTGTGTAGATTGGTCCAGGCTGAGGATGATGGTGGGGTGGAAGCTGTTGAAATTGTGGTGGAATTCTTCCAGAATCTCTTTCCCATGGGTCCAGATGATGAAGGTGTCGTCCTAGAGAAGGGGCATCTTTGACATCTTCATCATCTGGACCCATGGGAAAGAGATTCTGGAAGAAGAATTCCACCATGATTTCAACAGCTTCCACCCCACCATCAGCCTGAGCCTGGACCTCCCCTACAGTCTCTCCTATCCCAGTGCTGGGCCCCCAATGCCACTCAGTCCTGACCCACAGCCCCCACCTCTAGTCCAGTCCACAGCACCTCCAGCATACACTTTTGCTGATGCCTCTCAATCTTGACCCACAGCCCCCCGGCTATTACAGTCCCAGGCTTGCTGCTTTCCCCTGACATGGGTCTGCCAATGCACCTCTCTCGTGGTCCACAATGTTACTCAGGGCTTAATCTGTAATGAAAGAGGTACCAGGGCTCAAGCAATTTTTTTACTTTCATAACTGATGCGGCAAGTCCAGAGGTGCCGGGGCTACGAACCGCCAAGCCTAGAGGTGCCGGGGCTGTGAACGGCCAGGCCCAAAGGTGCTGGGGCTCTGAACTGCCAAGCCCAGAGGTGCCGGGGCTCTGAACTGCCAGGCCCAGAGGTGCCGGGGCTCTGAACTGCCAGGCCCAGAGGTGCCGGGGCTCTGAACTGCCAGGCCCAAAGGTGCCGGGGCTCTGAACTGCCAGGCCCAGAGGTGCCGGGGCTCTGAACGGCCAGGCCCAAAGGTGCCAGGGCTCTGAACCGCCAGGCCCAAAGGTGCCAGGGCTCTGAACCGCCAGGCCCAGAGGTGCCGGGGCTCTGAACTGCCAAGCCCAAAGGTGCCAGGGCTACGAACCGCCAGGCCCAGAGGTACCGGGGCTCTGAACGGCCAGGCCCAAAGGTGCCAGGGCTCTGAACCGCCAGGCCCAAAGGTGCCAGGGCTCTGAACCGCCAGGCCCAGAGGTGCCGGGGCTCTGAACTGCCAAGCCCAAAGGTGCCGGGGCTACGAACCGCCAAGCCTAGAGGTACCGGGGCTCTGAACGGCCAGGCCCAAAGGTGCCAGGGCTACGAACCGCCAGGCCCAGAGGTGCCGGGGCTTTGAACGGCCAGGCCCAGAGGTGCCGGGGCTCTGAACGGCCAGGCCCAAAGGTGCTGGGGCTCTGAACTGCCAAGCCCAAAGGTGCCAGGGCTACGAACCGCCAGGCCCAGAGGTGCCGGGGCTCTGAACCGCCAGGCCCAGAGGTGCCGGGGCTCTGAACTGCCAGGCCCAGAGGTGCCGGAGTTCAGCCCTGGTACAAATTAAGCCCTGCTACTAAGTGCTGGGACTAGATGCACCACTGAAGCACCCCAATGAAGCGGCTCATAGACCTGGCTAAGGGCCAGGACTTTAACTAGTGCCAGGTCACAAGAGTCCTTTCCTCCCACCTTGTCCTAAGCATCCGTCTGCCACAGACATATTTGAGATCTCCCTGTTGGCTTTATGGCTGAAATTTTCAAAAGTGCATGGAATTGGCACCTCCTCATCTATTATTGGGAGTGGACTACATCCACCCTGATCGAATTGGCCCTGTCAACACTGGTTCTCCACTTGTGAGGTAACTAACTCCCTTCTCTTCATGTGTCATTATACAATGTAATTTTCATTCCATGCATCTGAAGAAGTGGGTTTTTTACACACGAAAGCTTATGCCCAAGTAAATCTGTTAGTCTTTAAGGTGCCACTAGACTCTTTGTTGTTTTTGTGGATACAGACTAACATGGCTACCCCCTGATACTTTTCTTCCATATAGAGACTTCTTAAGAGGAGTTTTCTAAGCGCCCCTCCTCGATTCAGATCTCATTCCGACACTTTGGCATACACGTTCCATGTTAAATATTTCTCTAGTCCACCTCCCAGATCCCAGTTAATTCATCAAGTCATGTGGGAAGGGATGTTTTAAATACATGATACACAGTAAGAGGAGACACTGGAACAGAGTGAAAAATCTGAAGGCAGCCGGAAAGTGCTCAGTACATAATGTCTCACTCAAAATCTAATATGAGCAAGTGTCCATAAACATAAAGGGAAAAATCTAAGCAATTAAGTCATTGGAAATGTCAGCTAGCCCATGGACCCCACATTCTGACATGACGGATGGATAAAAACATAGACATTAAAAATTCCTGAAAACTAACAAAGGAACAATGATTAATCTCTCCCTGTTCCAGGGCAATCGCGTTATATACACACAAAGGAGTCATAAAAATTCCATGATGACGGAACACAAAGTCCCTGAAGAGCTTCACCGATGAAATACAACGATACTTGAAGAGGTTGGAAGCATTACGTATAGGGCTGTGCCGCGGACTGGCTCCCACTTACAGAGGGTGCATGATAGACTCTTTCTCCGGAGCATTTCACAGCAATGTATAGACCATTGCGAGTAAAAAAAAATCTGCTATGCCACTGCAAAGGATCTACCCAACCTTGGCAGCAGGAATGGAGCGCAAGCTCCTGCCACTTGTGCTAAAGATACAGCTCTGTTAGGTGCACGGAAGTAGTAGGCTGTTATCCTGCATGTGAGCCATGTGCTACAGAAAGACACAACTGGCTATGCTACTGCCCACAGAATCTACGTAACCACATGGAGAAAGAGGTGGGGGAAAGTCGACGGTGCTGCCCCTCGTAGCTCCCACAAGATGAATGACCCAAGGAAACCAACTTCCAACTGGAGCAGTCAGACCTGACTTTGAAGGGCTTATTAAGAAGCAGGTCAAGGCACAGTTTGACTTAACTTGATGTAATGACGGCAAGAAGACGAGTTCCTCGATGTTGGCAATGTGTCGATTTGCTAAGGTCTTGATCCTGGGAGCTGTCGAGAACCTCCTGGGAGGTGCAGCACGCTCCTGAGTCGGTACGATGCCAAGTGTGAGTTGAAGGGGTCTCAGGCCTGGCTCCTCAAATGTATTAAGGGACCTAACTCCCTTTGGCCTCAGCATCCTACAGGATGAGGCTCGAGGGTCTCAGCTGCACCAGGCGACGCTTGCCGCTTTCTGGGTCCGCTGTGCACAGTCTAACCTGTCAGTCATGTTGAGTGGCTCCTGCCCCAGGCCCAAGCAGCCCAAACGCCACCTCAGGTCAGGGCAAGCCGTCAGGATGCAGTGGGCGGCAGGGAGTCCCTGTGCACTCACTGTCATTGCTAAGCCAGGGAGGCGAACCATTCACAAAAGGCTGAATTTCCAGTGCAGGCTTGGGTAATAATAGTACCTACGAACAACTGTTCTAAGATAACAGCTGGAAGGAGGGAGGGGTAGCTCAGTGGTTTGAGCATTGGCCTGCTAAACCCAGGGCTGTGAATTCAATCCTCCAAGGGGCCATTTGGGGATTTAGTTAGGGATTGGTCCTGCTTTGAGCAGGGGATGGGAGTAGGTGACCTCCTGAGGTCCCTTCCAACCCTGATATTCTACAAAGCCCAGGACCTCTCCCCAGATGCATGCACAACCCCTGGCCTTGGCTGGGGCTTTTAGGTGCTACTGTCACATAGATAATAATTCAATGGAGGGGGGATGCCCGTCAGCATCTCTTTTTCTAAAAAAATGGGTATTGGTTTCCATTGCCAGTGTCACACTTCTCCACTCCTGTCAGAGGGCCCCCGTCACATTCTGTCTGGAACGGACGGATCCGTCCAGCAAAGTGACATCTGGACTCCTTGAGCCAGGGATCACTTGTGGATCACACAGAGCGACTGAGATTTTCTTGCTAAGGAAAACAGTTCCCCAAAGAGATTGATGGAAGCCCTAGGACTATAGAGACACCAGGGTCTTGGCACATCTGCAATTGGCCCCAGCGGTGCTTTGCTGTGCAGTCGTTTGGCAGAGGAGCAGGTCAGGGGCTCAGCCATGCTTCGACCCTCCCAGTCGTCCTGCTACAGGAACAGCTGTTGGAATCTTAGTACCCAGCAGAGTTTGCCCCTGACGCTTCACCATCTCTTCACCCATCATCTTTGACGATACGCAGTGCCTTAGGTTGGGTCTATGCTACACAGTTATGCCAGCACCGCTATGCCAGCGAGGAGGGTGAAAAAATCATAGCTACGTCAGCTAGAAGGGTGACAAGATCACCCTCCCTTAACTGATATAGCTATGCCAGGAAACCCTCAGTGTAAAAGCAGCTCTGCTGACAGAATGCTGCTGCTGCTGTCTGCACAGCTTGTGTCTTTCTGATCAGTGGTGTTTCTGCACCATCACAACTCCTCCTTGTGTTGGCATACAGCGGGTCTGCCCTAGGGAGCTCTGCTGGCATTGCCCTGTACAGCAGACCTGGCCTTAGACTCTCAGGATGAAATTCAGCCGTGCAGAGGGTAAGTATTAGGCCGTTGGGGTTAAATGGGACTTCAGCCTTGCAACTGATCCACGACCCCAGGATGGAATCCACCCTCCATGCTTAAGCACACCTTGTACGCCTCCGCCTTGAGTGCCTCACGTTCCCCGTTTCATGTGCTCCATTGCGCCGCTGGATGGCAAGTACCTGGTGCTCCGATCAAAGACCCACACAAAGCCCGGGGCTGCAACACAACCTGACAGAGCCCAAATGCTCAGCCCGAGGTCTGTGGGACACAACATCTTGCAAGAGGGAAGCATAGCAAAACACTGCGCCCTCGAGGTAGAATTCACCACTGGGGACAGCTGGGATTCAGACCCATTCATGCGGGTAACAGACCAGGGAGAGAGATTCTTTATTGTCACATAAGAATGTTACATTTGTATTTGTCCAAATCCCTTGTTATTCTTTTGGCTTGATTTCTGGGTCATGGGGCCTAGTTTCTGGTAATGGTTGTTTTAACATTCTATCACGCCCCAGGTGTTTGAACTGAGCACTTTGGGACATAATGAAATTAATGGATAAAGTCAAGTCGCTTCAATCCAAGACAGATTTTCTTTCTTTCCTTAATGAAAAGAGGATGTTCCAAACCAAAACCACAAAGAAAACACCATTAAAAGAATTAGAAGAGGCCGTGGCTTAATAAAATAATACTCGTTGTTTGCTTCTATACGGTGCCTTTGATCTGGGAGACTCTAACCACTTGGCAAAAGTTCAGTAAGGAAGTCTCTCAATACCTCCATGAGGCACAGGAGGCAAGTATTATGGACCACTCCACGTCTCAGTTTACCCATCTGTAAAGTGGGTGGAAGGTCTATGGGCTTGATCCAAAGGGCACTGAAGTCAAGGAGAAACTTTCCATTGATTTCAGTGAACGTTTGGCTCAGATCCTATGTGACACGTTGAAGGACACACGACAAATTGGCGCAAAAGACAAGAGTCCCGACTGACACCGTGCTTCTCGCCAGAATATCCTGTCCAAACCTGTGCAAAAGGGAAAGACAGAGAGTTCTGTCTTGCATGAATGAACAGAGAGACGAGATGGGTGAGGCATTGTCTTTTAGTGGACTGACTTCTCTTGGCAGGAGAGATATGAATAAAGGCATCTGGCAGTGACAAGGATGGGAATAGCATAAACAGGAAAACAATAAGTAGAACATGTAGACGCTGGCAGACACAGACTACACCACTATGTGTTACCAAACACAGAGAGCAATCAGACTGGCAGTCTGAATGGCTTTGATTTTAGATTAAGGGAAACTATCAAACACGACGGAACCAAGATCCTCGGCTGATTTCAGAGCAGCTGCCCTGGTGTGCTACAGCTTAGCCTATATGTGTGTGTGAGACAGAGAGAGCGCAGTGTGTGCCATCTCTGCAACACACTGCCCTGGCTCTGCCTCACAAAATGGCAGACGGGCATAACAGGTGTGCACTGCCTACATTCTTCGTAAGCCTCTGAGCCGAGAGAGCTGTTCTCTCCCAAAGCAGCTACGTTCTCTTTAAGCTTGCTGCCATACCCTGAAGAAACCGCTGCACACGGAGGGAGCTTGCAACCCAGCTGTGTAGCTTGGTAATAACTCACTCACCGCCGGAGGACAGCTGTTCTGCACCTGACCTGGGCCCCCTGCCGATAAAGAGGTGGTTCTCTTATCCTAACACACTGTGAAAATGCTAGTACACTCAGGATATGGGAGTGCCTTCACTGGGCCCTGACCCACAAGGATTTGGTTTCAGACTTGTCAGGAAAATCATTAGGGGTGTGGCAAAACTACGTGAAGCAGCCTGAATGCGAGCAGCAGGGAAAAGCCAACAGGAAGACTCCATGTGCGGAGTCGGGAACTCCACCAATCGCATCTCATTGGGGGACCAGACTCTATGCCAGAGAGAAAAGCTGGTCCAGTGATTCGGGCATTAGCCAGGGGCCTGGGTTTGGGTGGCACTGCCCTGCCTTCTAAGGGTGCGGTGGTGAGATTTGCAGCTACCACGGCAACGGGGCGGTTACAGGTCCCTCAGACAGCTATGCCATGGAGGCCTTCTCGTCACTAGGAAGCAGCGTCGGGTTTTCGCCAGGCGTTAGCTAGCCTGTGTTAACTAACATGGATTATTCTGGATTATTTGTACTGCGGAAGCTCCTAGAAGTCCCAGCGTGGTGTTAGGCACTGTAGAGACAGAGAACAAAGAGATGGTCCCTGCTCCAAAGAGCTTCCAATTTGCAGAGTAAAATCCTAGGTGAGAACAAGACACTTAGCAGCTTTCATGTGTGTTAGTTGGTGGCGGGACACCCTCTCCTCCCCTGCTGTGCAACTTGGGGCCATTCTCTTCCCGTTCTTTGTCTCGTCTGTTGGAATGTAAGCTGCTGGGGGCAGGGACTGTGTATATTCGTCGCCCAGCACCATGAGGCCTGGATTTGAGTTGGAGCCCTTAGGGGCTACCAGAATGCAAGTGATTGCTGAACCAGGTCTTCATGGGAGCGGTGCCCATTCCCCAAACAGGGGACTCTTCCCATCACCAACTTCATTGCAGATGCCATGGAGGTCCCTTGCACTGGCTCCATCTAGAGCTGTGCCCGACCCCAGAGTGGCTCGTGGCAGGAGCCATGCCTTTGTATTTCCTGTCTGAATTGTGCGGTGCTGGTTGTTCTTCATTTCCGGGCGAGACGGGCGCTGTGAGCATCATGGTAACGGTTACACAAAGCAGTAACAAAATTCACGACGATCTCACTTAGTCTGGAGGAGGAAAAAGAGGCCTGGGACCAGATCCGTCGGCCCTGGGAAGTGTTTTTAAATTTTATAGCCCATGCGATCGTCTGGCCTCACCTCTGGCCTTTGTTTGAGGCACGATGCCTCTTTCAGTTGCGGCAGGTCAGCTTCTGATCACAAAGAAACCCCCCCTATTTTTCCCCTCTTGCTTTCTCCCAGGTCATCCTCCGCACTGTCACTCATTCTCTCTTCCCCCGCCCCTCCTCCAATTGAGTCAACAGCCTGGAAATTGGAGCTAAAGCTAATACGAGAGACGAAGCAAAGATAATATGAGAGCCGAATCTGGCTTGCCTGTGTCTGGTAGATTCAGCCATTCCCATGCCAGATGCAAGCTGACCTCACCAGCCTGTGGTGAATGAGGGCTTTCATGGGACTATCCCACCCTTCTAAAGACATTATCCAAGCTGCTCAGCTCTCCCGGAAAGGGGAAATAGATTAACCCTGTAGCATGCCCTAAAAGTCAATATGCTCTGGCTATTTGGAACATAGGACTTCATAGAATATCAGGGTTGGAAGGGACCTCAGGAGGTATCTAGTCCAACCCCCTGCTCAAAGCAGGGCCAATCCCCAAATCATCCTCTCAAGGATTGAACTCACAACCCTGGGTTTAGCAGGCTGATGCTCAAACCACAGAGCTATCCACAACCTTATCAGAGAAGTGGCTTATCTTGTCCAGGGTCCAGTGCCTGCGACAGTGGGCCGCACTGGTCCTGTGTGGCTTGCGACTTCGGCAGCTGGCTTGCACACCCCTGCTCCGATCCCAGCCTGGTTAGGGGAGGCTCCCAAGGAACTTTCTGCGCTGGGGCAAGGTGAAGCTGTTGAGGTTTGTGCTCTCAAGAATTATTGTCCATGAAAATCTGAAAACTCCTTGGGTTTCGAAAACCATTTTCAGTAGAAAAACATCCAATGTGACCCAAACCCAATTTTATTTTATTGTTTTACAAACAGAAAAAAAATCAGTTTCGGTTTTTCATTGGAAAATTTCAACCAGGAGGAAAGTTTTCCAAAAAATGTTGCCCCGCTCTGATAGGCCAAATCCTTCCCATTTATGTCTCCCCCGTAACATCCCCCGGGAACAAAATCTTCATTCTCACTTTTGTCCACAAAGAGGGCAAATGGAGCACTGTATGCGAGGCAGGCTAGGGTGCGTTTGGGGGACGGTATATGTAAGAGGGAACAAAGAAGCGTGGGTTCGAGTGTATGTAAGAGGGAGAAGATAAGAACGGCCAGACTGGGTCAGACCAAAGGTCCATCTAGCCCAGTATCCTGTCATCGGACATTGGCCAATGCCAGCTGCTTCAGAGGGAATGAACAAAACAGGCAAACATCCAGTGATCCATCCCATTGCCCATTCCCAGTGTGACGGGTTCCCCCAACCCCGGGGTTCCACCTGGAACTGCGGTACCACTGAGGGCCCCTGCTCCACCAGCCTGTGCTCCCTTTACACCGTATGGCTGTGACAAGCTCGCTCCAGGCTCCAGCACACGTACAAGTAGGGACACACCCAGCTGCATGCAGACGCTGCCATCAGCCCTGCATGGGAAGGGTCCAGGCACGCACCCCCTCTGGAGCGTAAACCCCAAATGATACCATCCTGCACTGCACGGGGAACTGTACAGCGTGAGCTGCATCCCCCTCGATGCAGAGAGGAATACACAACAGCTTTCTGCCTCGAGTTAGGACTCCCACACACTGGTTTTAGATCAAGCTAAAGCAAGTTTATTAACTACAAAAGATAGATTTTAAGTGATTATAAGGGATAGCAAACATATCAAAGCAGATTACCTAGCAAATAAACAAAAAAAAAACCCAAACTGAGTGTACTATTCTACATAGATAGGACAGGAAAAGCAAATTCTCACCTGAAGTGATGATATAAGCAGACTGCAGATTGCTCACAGCTTGGAATCCCCAGGTGTTCCATTCACATGCTAAAAGTCCCTTTCGCCTGGGTCCAGCACTTCCCCCAGTTCAGTCTCTGAACCTCAGGTGTTTCCAGGAGTCTCTTTGGGTGGGGAGTCAGTGAAGAACCACAATGATGCCACTCCCCTGGCTTCTATAGCTTTTGCATATGGTGGGGAACACTTTGTTTCAAAGCTTGGTTCCCACACCAGTTAGTGGAAAAATACTGACATCCCAAGATGGAGTCCAGCACCATGTGACCTGGTCACATGTCCCCGTAGTGTCACAGCAGCCATTACTCAGAGGTTGTCTGCAGTGACCTCAGGAAGGCTCCCCAGGTGGGAAATAAATTTCTTCTAAGGCCTACTGTTCTCTCTAACGGCTCATTAACTTGAATGGGCCTTTCCCAGCCAGCCATCTAGACTGAGGGTTCTCAGACTGAGGTCTGCGGACCCCAGGGGGTCTGCAAGGGAACTCCAGGGGGTCTGTGAGTCATGGCCCTGCTGATCAACTCCTCCCCCTCCCTCCCAGTGCCTCCTGCACACTGCGGAACAGCTGTTCAGCGGCATGCAGGCGATGCTGGGAGGAGCAGATATGAGGCACACTCAGAGGAGGGGGTGGAAAGAGGTGGGGAAGAGGAGGGGTGTGGGCTTGGGGAGAGAGGTGGAGCGGGGATAAGACCTGGGGTTTGGGGGTCCGTGAAAATTTTTAAATAAAAATGGGGGTCTTTGGGTTGCTAAAGTTTGAGAACCGCTGATGTAGACTGAGCCTTTTGCCTAGTGGGTGTTGTCCAGGAATAGCTACAAGTGAAATAGATACACAGACAATATTCATAACTTCAGATGCAAAAATGATGCCTGCAAACAAATAGGATAATCATATTCAGCAAATCAGAACCTTTCCAATGACATCTCACATGATTTATCTTGCATAAAATACCTCGTAACTATGTCATAATCAGATCATAATAATGTCA
Organism: Mauremys mutica; assembly: GCF_020497125.1. Lineage (NCBI taxonomy): Eukaryota > Metazoa > Chordata > Testudines > Geoemydidae > Mauremys > Mauremys mutica. Next base: position 9,031,401 of record NC_059095.1, read on the forward strand.
CTGTGAAGAATACAGGGTGCAGTGTCACACCCAGCTTCTGGCAGAACCAAGGCTAGGGACACCATCTCTGCCCATCCTGGCTAATCGCCATGGATGGATCTATCCTCCATGAATTTATCTAGTTCTTTTTTGAACCCTGTTATAATCTTGGCCTTCACAACAGCCTCTGGCAAAGAGTTCCCCAGGCTGACTGTGTGTTTGGGTGAAGAAATACTTCCTTTTGTTTGTTTTAAACCTGCTGCCTATTAATTTCATTTGGTGACCCTTGGTTCTTGTGTTATGAGAAGGAGTAAATAACGCTTCCTTATTCACTTTCTCCACACCGGTCATGATTTCATAGATCTCAATCATATCCCCCCTTAGTCACCTCTTTTCCAAGCAGGTGGGATTGAGGAAGAAGTATGTATCAGGAGAAGTATGGAGGAGGGTGGTGGTGGGGATGTGTTGTGTGGGGAAGGTAGATTACACGCATAAGGCAGACCTGGCTGAAATGAAGTCTTAAGATGGCCTTACGCATAAAGTCAGGAATCTGATGAGAACATCCTATTGAAATTAGTTACTGCAAGTCCTGTTATTGGAAGGGACGGGCCAACTCCCACACATAGCCCATGAATTATGAGCAAGCTCGGGTTGAAATGTGGCCGAATAAACCTAATAATCTTTTTATGACCCTTTTTCTTTTCACCCGGGGCTGGGCGCTGGACATATGATGTACAGAGAGGGAGTTGCTCCGCATGCATCTCTTTGATTAATGGGCCAGATTATTAGCAGGTTACAAATTCAAATTGCAAAGAGCTGATTCACTAAGAGCAAGCCAGAGCCATCGGCCGTGCTGGGAAGCCCAGGTAAAGGGACCAAGCACAGCTGTGAGGCGTTTCTTTCCGTCTTCTCTGTGCCTGTTCCAGGCATAAGCCGTTTTGAGTGCATCCACCCAGGGAAAATGTGGGAGCCAAGGGCACAGGAAGCTTTGCGGTCTAGTGGTTAGGGCACTAAAGTAGGGGCCAGGACACCTTGGGTTCTACTTCTAGCTCTACTGTGCGATGCTGGTCAGATCATTTCTCCAGGGTATCTCCGCCCCTTTTGTCTCATCGCTTAAGAATGTAGCTGCCTGAGGCGGGGGCCGTCTCGGATTCCGTGTGTGGACAGAGCCCAGCACAATGGAACCGTTGTAACACACAGAATACAGCTCCCCCCCCCGTTGGAAATGGGTAATAAAAGTGGCCCCACTGCCCAGTGGTAGGAGACGGCAGGGGGCAGGGAGTTCTACCAGTGCTGCCCTCTCCATGCCACTGCTTCTCTAGGCGTGTCCAGGGAGATGCTGAGACACTGCTCTTCTCCCCATCCCCAAGTTGCTTCCAGGGGGACTGTGGAGTGGGTAAAGACCTCTCTCCTCCACCCCTTTCCCTCCGTCCAGGAAACAGGGTGGTGGGGTTGGGGAGCATCTGGGGTGATGCCCTGAGAGTCCTCGCCAGCCTCAGTAACTGACCACCACAGCTCCAGGCGTCCTCAGCCACCACTGTGCTTTTTACATCCCTGGAGCCCCACTGACTCTGCCCAGTATGCAGGGCTATTTGCATACTGGGCCGAATCAGTAGCCACTAGCCAGCTTCCCCCACCCCCCGGCGGTGGGAGCAGCCAGCCCTGCCTTCCTTCGAGCTCCCTGCCTGCCTACATGGCCCCCGCGGCTGGGCTTCCTGCCACCCCATGAGCCCCTCGGCTCAGTCAATGGGCACCCTCGGCCAACTGCCTGGCTTCCAGTCAGGTGCCCATGGATGCAGCCTGATGGGGATGGGAGCGGCGCTGTGGGGTCAACCCCTGACTCGGCCCCCCCTGGCCCAACAAGCCGCTCTCCCTTCCCTCCCCTGGGCTTGTCTGTGCCCCGGGGGGCGGGCAGATCTCCGCCAAGCATCTCACGGTCGTTGAGACTTGCAGTCCCCTTCAGGTTGTTTATGTCCCAGTGGGATTCACCCGCCTGCGGGGGCTCCTCTGAGTATGGGCCTGCCAGGGAGCAGAAGGGCAGGAGAGCAGCTCTTCGCTCTGCCCGTCACATGGAGGTGGCGAGGACGGGAGCAGGAGCCCAGCTGCGGAGAGAAGGGAGGGGGAAACAGAGACCAAAAACTGATCTTCATCTGTCAGGATTTGGGTTAGGACTCCTCACGCCAACGCATCGCGTCGGCGTTCTGGGGCCTGATCCGCCATTGCACTGGGTATGTGTACGCACACGGCGCAAGATAACAGGGGATCAGACTCCTTGTCTGGTCAGGTCTCATGGGTGCTCCCATAACTGTGCCCCGGTGAGTTCTGTGACAATTGCCGCATGGACACGTCATCTACACTGCAGCATTCACCCCTACATCCCCCCGGGGGAACTGCACTAGTAATGAACCAGGGGTCTGAGTTTTCCAAGTATCATCAGACAGTCCCATGTGAGTCCTTCAGGCCACCGTATTTCTCAAGGACCTTGCCCAGACACCACTGGGAAGTGATAACCAGATTGCTGCAGGGGTCTCCAGCCATGTCACACCTCATCAGGTGGGAAGGTCACAAAGCTCAGCAGCATTCAGGCTTTAACACGTTTCAAACCAAATGTGAGCCCTGGCGTCAAACCACCTTGTTCTTGGATTCCTCACCCGGCAAGCCATGTGCACGATTTGTTTGGATGGGCACCCTCCTACTGAGCGAATGAGCTAAGGAGACGCAGCCGTGGCACTGTGACCTACCTGTGATGTTTGGGATACAGAGGTCATCCCTGAGGCCGGAGATGGACCCTGCAGCTTTCTGGGCATCTCCAGCCCAGCCTGTGCTGCCCACTGTTGCCGCACTGGGTTTTCCTAAGACATGGCCTGAGCAGAGATGGAAGGAACTGCATCAGGGATGTACCCAAGGTACTCTGCAAAGCCAGCTAGGGGACGGATTCTATTCCTATTCCGTTCTTTTCTACAAAATACTCCAAAAGTTGCTGGTAGCTGGAGCTGTGTGGATCTGGGACAGAGTGGGGACAGTCTGGGATAATAAACTATCTGGCAGTGGAGAAAAATAGATCCTGCTGGGCTTGCTATGGCAGCGAACAAGGTCCATCTCTTCACCACAGGGCACCTGAGAACCATGGAGGTCTTTCCACTGTCCCAGGTGGAGTTAGTTGTCTCTCCAGTTGACATGGGGAGCGGTGGAGCCTCCATGCAAGATTGGGACAGGAAAGATGGAGGGGTCTGTGGCATTTCCAGGAACAGTCTTGGGTTGCTGGTAGTTGGAGACCCAAGGGATGGGCAGCACAGAAATTCCTTAGGTAGCTTAGACAGGCCAATTTCCTTCCTTCCTGAGAACCTGAACTCTGGCAGAGATTGTTTAGCTGCCCATTTTTGGAGTTTGCTCCTCCCCATATGTGGGAGTGTTAGCTCCGCAGCAGGAAACACGGCTGAGATGGTATTGCTGGCAAGAGAACAACAGCTTAATGGGATTCTCTTAGCGATGGCTCGTGGGAGGGCTGCTGTTTCGGGGGATTTATCTAATGCCCTCGATGCCGTCAAGTACAAGACCCTAATCTCCATGACAAGTGTTCACAAAAGGAGAATTGCATTAGTCCCGCTCTTATCTGTCTAATGGGGAACATATTGAAAGGAGCAGCCTGGAATCTGATCTTCACCTCCGGCAGCTGAGCCGGCCCACAAGGAGCCGTTCCTGGGCCCGTTTCCTCTAATTTGCACAGGAATAACTCGTGTCCTGATCAGAGAGTCCTAATTGCCCTTTGGATACAGATGAGGGGAGGGATCCAGTTACGGAAACGCATGGGGGGGGCTCCAGGATTGTTCTCTCCTTAGCCATAAATCTAATAATAAAGTGGTGACTTTGTGATGCTTGGAGCGTGTTTTGCTCAGCGCCACGCCAGGGGGCTGCTCCAAGCTCCTGATTTCTGTTTTATAAACAAGGGACTATTCTGGATGCTGCCAAGGTTCTTCCTTGAAAGCCAGGCGTTTTCGTAAGAAATACACACAAAGATTGCAGAGTGCCTACTCCCCTGGGCGGGCCATTACCGGCACAAGCGGTACCCTGAACAGCAGTGGGAGGAAGGGGTTGACGGTCTGGCCAAAACTAGTTTCCCTGTTGAGTCCTGCCACAGTTAAAAATAAAGGGCTAGATGGTGGCACCCTTACTCCCTGAGAGTAGTATCCTACTCATTGGGGAAGTTACTAAACAGGTTGATTAATGGGATCCCCCATCTGGCCCGACTTAATTGGGTTCCACTCACCGCGGGATGGCGCCTCCTCCTGGCAGTTCTGGGGATTACCTCTGCCAGGCCAACATCCCTTCTGGTGGTTGCACTCCATCGCTCTGTCTCTGTCCCTCTCTCATTCCAGGATCGGCAGCCTCCTCCTCGTGACTCAGCCCTCAGGCCAGGGCAGCACACGTCCGGGGGGATGTGTCATCGTCCTGTCTCACCAGCAGCCTCAGGCCGTCTTCCCTTTCGCTGCCCCATGGTGCCGCTCCCTCAGGGGCTGGTGAGGGCACCCGGGCCTGCCCCCTACTCTGGGTCCTAGCTCAGGGACCATCTAATCTGTTTCCTCTTGGATTTTACTGCCTTTCCCTGAGCTCTTTCTTTACCCTCTGGCACTCCCCCACCTCTGGGTTTGCCAGCCTCCTCCCTGGGAGTAAATGTCTCTGTAGCTCCAAACACACCTCCCTCCTCCCGGAGAATCACCGCAGGCGCCTTCCCCAGCAGCCCCCCCTTCTGCTGCCGACGTCCTGCCTTTGCAAGTCCAGCCCAGCTTGTTCCTCCTCAGCTGGGCTCCCTCACTCAGCCAGGGGATTGCTTAGCCACCCGGTCGCCCTCAGCTGTGGCCTGATGGGTTAATTAGCCCCCATCTCCGTCTGCCCGTGTGGGGCGAACACCCCATCACTCTGGGGAAGAAGACAGACCACTCCCCTAACTGGCTTTGCAGAGTACCTCGGGCCTGTCCCTGTTGCGTGTATGCCGTGATAACTCCTTCCCAGGCCGACCTCCTCCAGCCCAAGAGCGAGGGAAACCCAGTGCGGACATTAGGCAGCAGAGGTGGGGAGCAGGAGACCCAGAACCACAGGGTCTGCCTGCGGCCAGCAGCCTCACACCAGGAGTCTCTTTAAAACCATCCCAGCGGGGCCCTGCCTGTTCCCACTGCATCACCCAGTCTCCAGCCTTGGCTCTCGCATTGATAAATGATGTTGGAGCCCGGCTCTGCATTCCTCCCAACAGAGCAACGTGTGAAAGACTCACCTGACACCCTCGCTTTGGGTGGCCCTGCCAGGGTCCTCTCACACCGCGAGCCGCGCTCACCCCTCCAGTTTACATTCCACCCCGCGGATAATCCCTTTAACAAAGCAGAACCAGTTTGAACGTGCTGCCTTCCTGTTTTATTGGCCTGCCTTGCGAGCCCAGCGCTGGCTGAGCTTTCGCAGCTGTAACCTGCCTGCGGGATCAGGTTTCTGAGCCTTGCCTCGCTGCCCCGGCAGCAGCCGAGTGAGGAAGGTGTTTACTCAGAAGAGTTTGTGCCCTGTGGACCGCGCTCTGCCATCTGGAGCGAGAGGGGTGGAATGCAGAGGTGCCAAAGGGGTTTGCAAGGGAACCAGAGTTAGCCTGTCTTGCCACCCAGGCCGCCACGGGCCGACTGCTATTTTCAGTGCTCTGTGTACGTCTACCTGAGCTGGGATCTACACCTCCCATCGGTAGCACCGACGCACAGCCCATGAGCGACTGTCCTTGCTCCCAGAACGTCCGGTCTAAACAGACAAAGGGTGAGAGGAGAAACAGGTGCAGAGAGGGAAAGGGACTTGACCATGGTTACCGGCAGGTCAGTGGCAGAGCTGGGGAAGAACAATTTTAAACACCCCACCCCCGCCCAGGGCAGCGTTTCAACAAATGGTGAGTTGTGACCCACCAGTGGGTCGCAGGAAGGTTCTAGATGTGTCCTGGGTCCGGTGTGTAGCGAAGGCCTGAGGGTGGGTCAGGCTGGAGAACGGGAGCCATGACAGAGAGGCAGGTGGGCCGCGGCTGAGCAGCACTACGAGGTTGCAATGCTTGGAGGGGGGAACCAGGCCCACCCCATGGCACAGGAGCCACCGCTGTAGGCTGAGGGCTGGCCCGGCTCGCTTACCAGCCCTCCCGCTCGGGGCCTCCCCGCTGGGCTGGGCCGAGCCAAGGGTTGTGGCGCTGGGGCGGAGGGATCTGCTGAGGGGAGGAGGTGGTGCAAAGGCCATGGACTCTGCTCCTTAAGCCCTTACCAAGGGACTGTCTACACCTGGGATATTTGTAACCACCGGATATAGCTGTGACTCTGCCCAGGTGCGATACGGGGCTGACACTGCTCTGCCTTGCCCCAGTTTGCAAGTAGGCACCAGCGCAACGGAGCACCTCCAGGGGGGTTGGTGCATCACTCTCCGTGCAAATATCCCCAGGGTCACCAGAGCTTGAGGCAAAATTCCCACAGATCAGCGCATTGCGGGTCCCCCTTGGCGGATACGAGTTTATTCCAGCGCTGTGTAGTGGGGGGGCGTTTCTTTAGCTCACAGCGGGACGACTTGTGCTTTCAGGTCTAGAGGTCATTAGTTCAATCCCCGATGTGTAAGGCAAGATGGGGATTAGCATAAGTGCACTTAGCCCCTCTCTACGAGTCTTGCATCTCCCAAGCAAGCTCTCTCTTTGCAGGCCGGAGCACAGTGTGAATTAGCCCCGGGTGCAGGGCAGGCCAGAAGGGTGGCTTCTCTGGGCACCACCAGCTTCTAGGGGGTGTGATGCTGCTTGGGTGGAGCCGGGGAGGAGTTGGGCCCAGCCACGCAGGAGGGAGCATCAACAGGTTTATGAGCGGCGTGCATCCTTGTGAAGGAGTCAAATTCTAATAGTCTTACCCCCAAAAATCTCCCTTTGTTTGCCCACCGACCACCTGCGTGAGGCAAGGATGGGGAGACAGTGAATAGTTCCTGAAAATGGGACCGAAAGTCAACTCCCCAAACCTCTTGGATGAGTAGAAGTTCCCTTTCCATAGACACATGGCCTGACCTTCCTCATCCAACTGGCCACGGGGAGTTCAAGGCAGGCTGCTGGTGCCCTCTGACTGTCGGAAATCTATCGCTGAGAATGCTCTTGGTTTCTGAGTGAATGAGCAAGGCTTTGTACAGGAGTCGCCTACCGTGGCTTTCTAACCTGCATCCCCCACTATTCCCCTCCCTAAGCTAGCAGGACTCCAGGAATATCTGGCCAAAGCACCTTCTCCTCCCACAACGGAAGCGTGAAATAGGCTTCATGTCTTTGCTCTGGGATCTGCTGTCCGCTTACAGCTGTGCAGAGAAAACCTTCCCTCCAGGCCTGCTCTAGACAGCACCGATGAAGATTGCTCCTCTCCGTCGTCGCCTCAGGGGAATCATGTATGCGTGTGCTGCACTGGGCTAAGATAGTGTGGTGCTAATTATGTTTTATGCTAGCCCAGAGCATCTGCCCTGTGGGTCGACATCAGCACAGCCACACCAGTATAGACAGGATCTTCTGATCACTGTCTCCTTGGGGTGGATTCAAGCTGGCAACCTGGAGAGAAATAGCCATGATTAGCCTCCGAGACACGTAGGGTTTCAAGTGCTATCCAGCAGCTTGATCTCTGCAGTACACACACACACACACACACACACACACACACACACACACACACACACACACACACACACACACACACACACACACACACACACCCCTTGTGGGGGTCACCGCTTCCCCTCCACAATCCCACTGCGGCGCCTCAATCCTGCATTAAACAGAGCGGGGCCTCGTGACCTGAACAGCACAAACAACTCCATCCCCACCGGCGATTAGAGATGCAGCTGGGTAATTAGGTGGAACGTGAACTTAATTTCCAGGAGGGGAAAGAAGAAGGAAAAAAAAAAAAAGCAAATGGGATTATATTTGACAGGAGGAAATTAAAAGTCACTTAATCACAGAGCAATTAAAGAAAGTTTCCTAAACTGCGCAGCTAGTAAGGAATGCCTCTAGCTGCCTGGGATGGGGCCTGCAGGACCCAGTGCAGCGTCTCTCTGCACTTCATGCCAGTTCAGCCAGCACAGAGAGCGCTCGCTACTAAATGCCCCTTTCCAGCTATCTATTCGTAAAGCGCCCATCGTTCTCTAACGCCAGCTCACCCCGCCGGCTTACCTTTGCTGGGGAATGATGAGAAGGCGGTGAGCTTGCAAACACACGCTGCTCTCCGGCCACATCTACTTGGCCAATGCTCTTTCCGGCTCAGCGTGATCACACTGGCAGTGAGACGGGAGGCAGGGCTGGTGGTGACTCGTTCTACAGCCTGAGTCAGTGCCGTGCTACCCCCAGGACAGAGAGCTGGGGGAGAGGCAGAGCAGTGAGAGTAAGGGGGGTTGATCCGATACGAATGCTGGCCGAGAGTGGGGCTTTTCATAGAATCATAGAATCATAGAATCTCAGGGTTGGAAGGGACCTCAGGAGGTCATCTAGTCCAACCCCCTGCTCAAAGCAGGACCAAACCCAACTAAATCATCCCAGCCAGGGCTTTGTCAAGCCTGACCTTAAAAACCTCTAAGGAAGGAGATTCCACCACCTCCCTAGGGAACCCATTCCAGTGCTTCACCACCCTCCTAGTGGAAAAGTTTTTCCTAATATCCAGCCTAAACCTCCCCCTCTGCAACTTGAGACCATTGCTCCTTGTTCTGTCATCTTCTACCACTGAGAACAGTCTAGATCCATCCTCTTTGGAACCCCCTTTCAGGTAGTTGAAAGCAGCTATCAAATCCCCCCTCACTCTTCTCTTCTGCAGACTAAGAGGTCCCGTAGCCAGCGGCGCATTGATTTTGGAGACCTCGAGGCTGTACGATCCCAGCGGCTGCTGCTAGTTTAAAGCTTGTTTTCTAAGTGTCCTGAGCAATAAGATCTGACACGTTGCAGCCCAGGGTCCTTCCGACAAGTGGCTAGTGAGCCGTGATGGTGACGGACAGCGGGCAGTCCAACACAGTGCTCAGTAGGAGGCAACTGCCTGAGCCAGCTCATGGGGGCAAAACCCCAACGCGTGAGTGATGGCTAATGCCAGCTGGAAAAGCATCCCCAGCCAGCTCGAACGGAACGAGATGCTCTGGGTCCAACTCCACCACATGCACCAGCACCGAGGTGGGCTTGGCAGGTCTCGGCCAGTGGCCGGAGTGTGACATGGTCCCCTTGGTGGCTGAGCCACAGAGAGTGTGGGTCTCTTACAGCTCTCAGCTCTGGCTCTTTAGCTCGAGTTATAGGAGACTCGGGAGATCCCTGGCTGAGTTTCTCATGGCAGTCCAGAGGCTGGCCGTCACACGAGGAGGGCTCCCGTGGGTCCCCAGGGCTAGGGACCCCATGGATCAGTGTGTTCCCAAGGTGCCTGATCCACAGAGCGTAGGAGTCTGCTCCAGCCCTGGGCTAGAGACCCTGGCGCTTTGGCTCCAGCTGTAGCAATTCGTGCCTTGAGCTCTGGAGCACCCGGTAAGAGAAATGCCCCCGGGGTGGTGAGAACCCAGCTCCCAATGGTTCAAAGTGAGACAAGAGCTCCTCCCCAGAGAGGGAGGGACAGACAACGGTTATTAGTAATACAGGAGCAGGGCCAGCGAGGAACCAGCTGACTCCTGTCCTCAGCCCCAGGCTTCTTTCCGCTTTGCTAGCTCTGTAGCTCGCTCTTTCCTTCATCCGAACCCTCCCAGCCTCCAGCGCTATGATCAAACTGGGCTCAGCTCCACTGTGTACCACTAACAAGCCCTGGCCTCTGCCTTGAGCCTTCCTCAGGGCTCCCCCTCCTCTGCCTGACAGCTCCCCCTCTGTGCCGCCTCTGCTCCGTTAGAACTGCCCACTCAGCACCATTCTGTGCTGCATCAATGCCCCTCTGCGCCCCTTCCCTTTGCATTGCAACTTCCCTCTCCCCGGGGCGCCGGAGCCCGTACCCGCGCCAGGCCCCTCTCCCCGGGGCGCCGGAGCCCGTGCCCACGCCAGGCCCCTCTCCCCGGGGCGCCGGAGCCCGTGCCCACGCCAGGCCCCTCTCCCCGGGGCGTCGGAGCCCGTGCCCACGCCAGGCCCCTCTCCCCGGGGCGCCGGAGCCCGTACCCGTGCCAGGCCCCTCTCCCCGGGGCGCCGGAGCCCGTACCCGTGCCAGGCCCCTCTCCCCGGGGCGTCGGAGCCCGTGCCCACGCCAGGCCCCTCTCCCCGGGGCGTCGGAGCCCGTGCCCACGCCAGGCCCCTCTCCCCGGGGCGTCGGAGCCCGTGCCCACGCCGGGCCCCTCTCCCCGGGGCGTCGGAGCCCGTGCCCACGCCAGGCCCCTCTCCCCGGGGCGTCGGAGCCCACGCCCGTGCCAGGCCCCTCTCCCCGGGGCGTCGGAGCCCACGTCCGTGCCAGGCCCCTCTCCCCGAGGCATCGGAGCCTGTGCCCGTGCCGGGCCCCTCTCCCCGGGGCGTCAGAGCTCCCCCTTCCTCCTACAGTGGCTCACAGCTCCCACACTCTGCCCATGCTCCCAGATTCTACTGGCCCTTGTGCAGTTCAGCCAGCAGGGCAATGGGAGCTCCGGGGGCTTTGCTGAGCCAGTGGTGAAAATGCGGCAAGCTGGCAGCCAGAGACTGGGGAAGTGCTGGGGCCTGAAGGCAGCAGGCCGGTCTGTTCAGAATGGCGATGCCGCGCTAGTAATGTTCTTGCCCAGTGCCGCTGGGATTGTTCGCCTTGTTGTGCCTTTTGACACCCAAGGACCCCTTGATGCCAACTGGCAGAGGGCGTGAGGGGTGCATAAGGGACTAGAGGGGTCCCCTGGATCTGATGTCTATATAAAAGTGCCAACAATGCACTGGTGGGTCTAATCGTTGCGAGATGTATGTCCAGATTCTATTTAAGGAGTTATGTATCCATACGGAAAACAATCTTCTTAAGTATCGGCGGGGTCGCCGTGTTAGTCTGGATCTGTAAAAGCAGCAAAGAGTCCTGTGGCACCTTATAGACTAACAGACGTATTGGAGCAGGAGCTTTCGTGGGTGAATCCCCACTTCGTCAGACGCATGTAGTGGAAATTTCCAGAGGCAGGTATAAATATGAAGGCAAGAATCAGTCTGGAGATAACGAGGTTAGTTCAATCAGGGAGGATGAGGCCCTCTTCTAGCAGGTGAGGTGTGAACACCAAGGGAGGAGAAACTGCTCTTGTAGTTGGCAAGCCATTCACAGTCTTTGTTTAATCCTGAGCTGATGGTGTCAAATTTGCAGATGAACTGAAGCTCAGCAGTTTCTCTTTGAAGTCTGGTCCTGAAGTTTTTTTGCTGCAGGATGGCTACCTTTAAATCTGCTACCGTGTGTGCAGGGAGATTGAAGTGTTCCCCTACAGGTTTTTGTATATTGCCATTCCTAATATCTGATTTGTGTCCATTTATCCTTTTACGTAGGGATTGTCCAGTTTGGCCGATGTACATAGCAGTATTGCTGGCATATGGTGGCGTATATTACATTGGTGGACGTGCAGGTGAATGAACCGGTGATGGTGTGGCTGGTCTGGTTAGGGCCTGTGATGGTGTCGCTGGTGTAGATATGTGGGCAGAGTTGGCATCGAGGTTTGTTGCATGGATTGGTTCCTGTTTAGAGTTACTGTGGTGCGGTGTGTAGTTACTGGTGAGAATATGCTTCAGGTTGGCAGGTTGTCTGTGGGCGAGGACTGGCCTGCCTCTCAAAGCCTATGAAAGCGAGGGATCGTTGTCCAGGATGGGTTGTAGATCACTGATGATGCGTTGGAAAGGTTTTAGCTGGGGACTGTAGGTGATGGCCAGAGGAGTTCTGTTGGTTTCTTTCTTGGGCTTTTCTTGCAGCAGGAGGCTTCTGGGTACACGTCTGGCTCTGTTGATCTGTTTCTTTATTTCCTCGTGCGGGTATTGTAGTTTTGAGAATGCTTGGTGAAGATTTTGTAGGTGTTGGTCTCTGTCTGAGGGGTTGGAGCAGATACGGTTGTACCTCAGTGCTTGGCTGTAGATGATGGATCGTGTGGTGTGTCCGGGATGGAAGCTGGAGGCATGAAGGTAGGCATAGCGGTCGGTGGGTTTTCGGTATAGGGTATCGTGTTAACGTGGCCGTCACCTATTTGCACGGTGGTGTCTAGGATGCCTGATTCTTGCTTACCTGCATAGGCTGGGGGTGGTGGTGCTTGTGTTGCACATGGTGGAGCCAGGGAGCTGACCCTCACACTAAAGGCAGGAGCCGCACAATGCTGGGTACCCCGGGAAGCTTCACAACTTTTCATCTCTTCCAGGCCGATTTATCAACAGCAGCCCAAAGAATTTGCAAGGAAAAAGAAAATCAAATTCCACTGGGATCCCCATAAAGCCTCCCTTTGCAGTAAACCTCAGAGTCCTCCCTTCTGCCATGTGACCCTCTCCTCCACACCCACCTCTGCCATGATGCCTACCAAACACCCCACTAAGGTTAAGAAAGGCAAGAAACCCACACCAACGGGGGTTGTGCCAGTTAGCTGCCAGCATACCGGTAAGAGAAAAACCAACGCCCATTCCAGCACCTATAGCTCAGTTACCACATGGGCACTTCCACGGGAGTCCAGTCAGCAAAATATTTTCCAATAGACAAGAAGCTGGGCACGAACTTCTGTACAGGGATGGGAACAACAGCATGAGACAGGGCCTGAGTGAAATGATAAGAGCAGCCCATTTGTTGGGTGCTGGGATCCCCGGAGGTAAATACCACAGAAATGCCATGGTCACAATCGCACGTACTTGCCCTGTTACTGCTCCAACACAATGGGGTGGGGGGTGTATGTTTCTCATTATCCAATGACAGCCAGTGAATAGATCGCTCCAGCAGAGACAAAACCCTAAAGGCACTTTAGAAACACTCAAAACTTTGCCTCAGTTTAAAAATATTTCTTTGATCGCTGACAGTGGACCCAGATGATCATCTGAAGTAACAGGAAAAACAACGAGGAGTCCTCGTGGCACCTTAGAGACTAACAAATTTATTTGGGCATAAGCTTTCGTGGGCTAAAACTCACTTCATCAGGGGACTCCTCGTTGTTTTTGCTGATCCAGACTAACACGGCGACCCTCTGAAACCTGAAGTAACAGGGCCCACAGAAGGCTCCAGGCTGCCCTGTTCTAGCACAGTGGTTCCCAAACTTTTTCCCCCTTTGGCGTCTGACCGGATGCCCTGGGCCCCTTTCATTTCCAATACTCCTGGAACGCCGCCGTCATCATGGGAATGCTCCAGCCCGCATGACCTCTCGCACACAGTGCAGAGGACGCCCCCGTTTTGTTCTCAAAATGGCATCCTCTGTGCAGCAAGTGTGCCAGAACATCGTTCCAGCCTTGGCTCAAGGGATACTCCTGCATAACCCATGGCAGATCCCCAGGAGTCCGGGGACCCCACTTTGCAACCGCTGGTCTAACAAATAGGGCAGAAATCTGGGATCAAGGAGACCTGTGTTCTGGGATTGAGGAGCCCTTGAGCAAGTCACTTAAATGCCCTGGGTGTCAGATTCCCACGTGATGGAAGTGCAGCTGCTCAGTAGTACTTTATGAATGCTGTGTGATGACCTGGTTATTGGGATGCCTGCTGTGTGAATATGTTGGGTTAGTTTAATAGAGGGGCTGGAAAGAAAACAAGCTGGAAAGAAACAGCATGGCTCAAGATAAGCCACCTCTCTGCAAACACATGAGGGCTGTTAAGAGACAATGCCAGGATGGGAAAAGGCCTGGGAACCAGATGATCATACAGACTATAGTAGTTTAAAAAGGGACTCACATAAAGGTGGGGGCCAGGGGTGGTTGTTGTGAAGCAGAGTAAGCCTGCTGGGATGTCTGAAGAAGACAGACCCGCCTAGCAACTATCAGGTGATGAGGCAAGCCTTTAAGTAAGACAGACATGCCTGTAGACTGTTGCTTTAAAATCCTTTTTTTCAAAATGCTTTGTTCCTATTGTTAAAATGATCAATACCATGGTTTAAGAAGGCTGCCTGGTCACTGTACATTCTCTTATACATGCACAGGGTTACCACATACAGCCAGGCTTTCCCAGCCATGACCTCTTTTTTTGATCCTCCGATCTCTGTCCGGGCAGAGTTTTGAAATATGAGCAAAATCTCTGTGATTTTGGTATTGCCACCCTTACTGCTGTGCTGCTGCTGGCGGCGGCGCTGCCTTCAGAGCTGGGCAGCTGGAAAGCGGCAGCTGCTGCCCGGGATCCCAGCTCTGAAGGCAGGGCCGCTGCCAGCAGCAGCGCAGAAGTAAGGGTGGCCTGGTACGTCCACACCCCCTCCGACTCCACCTCCCCCTGGAAGTGTCCTCTGTTTGGGCACTTGAAATATGGTAACCCTATACATGCAGGAATCACTTACAGTGGGGCAGGAATGCAAGTTTGTCAGCAAAGCAGCCAGCACCCTATATATTTATAAGGCACCAGATGGATCTGCAAAGCCCTATTGACTGGCTATGCCCTCTGGGGCCAAGAGGGGATTTTCTCTTGATGCTCACTCAATCCTCGGCCTGACTGCCAGGTCTGCCAAGCCGGGGGCAAGTTAGTTCCAGCTGCAGTGGTGGAAACTAGCCTGACACCTACCAACTCATTTCTCCCAGGTCACCACACATCTACCAGACAGCAATAACTCTTGGTCATGACCAATTTGGGCTGGATTTGAACAGCTGATTGGAAACAACAGTCTCCTTCTTCCATTGCCAATCCCCTGTCACAGCCAGTTCCCCTGCTAAAAGTCAATCCTTCAATCTGTAGACATTGGAGGGGTTTGATCATCTAAGGGCTCCCAAGCGGCTTCATTATTCTTTGCTGGGTGTCTAGGATGAAGCTAAGAAAGAAGAGTCAGCAGCCAAAGTGTGGGGCTTTGACTGGCCAAGGATAGCTGGAAAGGGTTCAGGGGAAAAGAGAGGCTAAGAATTGTCCCACATCCTTCGCAACCTCACGCTAAGCAGAAGAGCTGAGCGCATGGAACATGATGCTATTCAGCGGTTACCTTTCATGTCAAACTTGGAGTGATGCTAACCAGATGTTGAGGACATATTGTTCTCTCAACATCACTTCCCCAACACCTCCAGGCCCAAGCATCTGTACGGACAGTTACAACACATTTTCTATGCAAAGGGACACCCTCGTGAAGTTGAGTTGCGCTGCTGTTGATGGTCTTATGGGAGGGCAAAGGGAGGTCCAGGTTAGAACAAGGCAGTGTGAGCGGAGAGGGGTGGGGACTCTTGGTATCTGATCACCTTGGCCTGGGTATGCTAAAGCCCTCAGAGCAGAGCAGAAACCCCCCGAGTGCTGCTGTAGGCGGTAATGGAAATTCAATAGCTAACTTGGGTCCTTCCAGATTTGTACTGAACCGTTCTCCCATCACAGTGCCGGGAGCAAATCAAGGTGGCCATTAAAGATCCCACGAGAGGAGAACCTGGCCTGTTATCTAATGGATCCTCAAAACAGTCTGGTTAGGTAGGACAGTATTACAAACGCCGACTTTCCAATGTGTCGGGGGGTGCTCGACCCCTGCAGCTCTGCCCCAGGCCCACCCCCACTCCACTCCTTCCCCCAAGCCCCACCCCGCCTCTTCCCACCCCATTCTGCCCCTCCCCTGAGCGCACCAGATCCTCGCTCCTCCCCCCTGCACCCACCATTTTTTCCCTGTGGGTGCTTCAGCCCCAGAGCGCCCACAGAGTCGGTGCCCATGGTCAGTATCATTACCCCACAGTCACAGGGAAATGAAGGCAGAGGGGTCAAATTTCCTGCCTATGGCTACAAAGGGGGTCAGGCCTGCTCTGTGCTGAAAGGTTATATCGGCATAGCTACATCCGTCAAGAGTGTGAAAAACCCCATGCCCCTGACTGATACAGTTATGCCAACATAACCCTCAGTGTAGACACAGCTGTGTTGGCAGAAGAGGGCTTCTGTCCACATAGCTCACTTTGTTTGGGAAGGTGG
The DNA here is from genome assembly GCF_020497125.1 of Mauremys mutica. NCBI lineage: Eukaryota > Metazoa > Chordata > Testudines > Geoemydidae > Mauremys > Mauremys mutica. The sequence goes on from NC_059095.1 coordinate 9,047,351, forward strand.
TGTTGCTACGGAGACAGAAAAACCCCCTCTGTTGGTGCAGGCTGCATCTACACAACGGGGCTGCACCAACGTAGCGACGCCAGTATAGGCTCCAGAGCGTAGACGTACTTTCAGGGCTGGTCTACACTGAAAACGTACGTCAGCATAACTACGGCAATGAGAGATGTGAAAAATCCACACCCCCGAGAGAAGTCACTATGTCGCCCTAACCTCAGGTGTAGACAGCGCGAGGGCGACAGAAGAATTCTTCCGTCAACCAAGCTATCTCCTCTCAAGGAGGTGGATTAGTTACAGCGATGGGAGAACCCCTCTCGTCGCTGTAGAGAGTTTCTCTGCAGAAGTGCTGTAGCGTTTTAAGTGTTGACACAGCCTCAGTGTCAGAACAGGAGTTCCTGGCTCAATCGACAAGACAGACAAGAGAAATGTTGTTTTGCCTGTTTTACAGATGAGGAACTGATGCACGGAGAGAGTAAGTGATTCTCCCAAAGAGAAGAAAAAGTGATAGGATTTGAACTCACATCTCCTGGACTCAGATAAATGCCTTTTAGCCACAAAACCATCCATCCCCCCAACTCCACGCCGAAGGGCCTGTTTGCATTCCTTTCTCCTGGTGTTACTAATAATGACCATTGTATGAATTCCAATGTCTTGCTCACTGCATTGTTGGTTTCAGTGGGGAGAGAGTCTTTGTTACTTTACATGGAAAACATTAATAATGCAATATTTGTTTTTAAATTCTGCTTTGTGGCTAGGGAGTTTTAAAAAGCCTTTCTGCTCGGCCTTCGGACAGCTCCACTGGAGCTAACTTGCCCGGGAATGGAGAAAAGGTGTTTGCGTCTTAGGAAAGCAGTTGGCGTGGGTCGGGCTTTTGGCCCGGTGGGACCTATTGAAATTAGAGAGAGTTTTGCTATCACCTGAAGTTGAGCTGTATCGTGCCCGAATCACGCAACCTTTGCTCAGAAATGGAACCTGCTCTCCTGCAAATAATCCTACTGAAGTGGAAAGGGCCAGTCCCAGTGGTAAGGCTACTTCGCTCACAGAGTTGGCCTAAAAAGGGGCTACTCCATTGGTGATGGAGGACTTGATTCTCCATTACTGGAGCCCTGTTTTTCACTAAGGAAATGGCTACCAAAGTCTCTTTTTGTTTCTCGTTATATTTCCCCAAACTGTCTGTTTTGACCCCAGAGACAAGACAACCCAAGCAGCTTCAGTTTCTGCTGTCCTCCCCTCAGGGGTGGCTCTAAGAATTTGGCCGCCCCAAGCACGCCGGTCCCGCGGCTCCGGGGGACCTCTTGCAGACATGCCTGCAGAGGGTCCGCTGGTCCCGCGGCTCCGGTGGAGCAGAGGTCCACCAGAGCCGTGGGACCAGTGGACCCTCCGCAGTCATGCCTGCGGGTGTTACACCCGAGCCGCGGGACGAGCAGACCCTCCGCAGTCATGCCAGCGGCAGGTCCACCAGTCCCGCGGCTCCGGTGGACCTCCCGCAGGCATGACTGCAGCAGGTCCGCCGGAGCCGCCTGCCGCCCTGCCGGCAAAATGCCGCCCCAAGTGTGCGCTTGGCTTGCTGGGGTCTGGAGCCGGCCCTGCCTCCTATGCTGATTTCACATCCCCCTCTTCGAACTGGCTTTTCCTGTTGACTCACATGCAAATGCCGCTTCCTTTGTGTTGGTTTCCCAATGCTCAATGTACATTGGAGGCAAAGAAATAACTCCTTTTCCTCCCGTCTGGAAGAAAACCTGGTTCCCCCAGTGTTGGAGGACAGACTTTCAAACATAATATCAGCAGGGATCCACATATAGCATTAACATGCACATTTCACAACGATATTAGCAACCAGCGTGTCACCAGCTCTCTTCGCTACCTTACAAGATGCTTTCGGGATAAGCACTTTGAAAACAGTGCGTTAGGTGTAGTGAGTTTGTCAGGCCTGAGAGGAGCTGCTGACGCTGGGCCTCTGTGTTGCAGTGTGGTTTTGCACTTATGAAAAACCCAGGGGCTCTAGAGATGGATCAAGGTGCAGGACAGCGTGGAATCTAGCCACAGTGTTAATGAACCATTATTTTGGGACTAGTGTCAAACCCCGTTCTTCCAAATCTCAATTATCTGAAATTCTCACTCACCAGCTCTTCCCGATGAGTTTGTCTGCTCACTTATAGGGGCTTGCAGGGTACAAACACTGCATGCCTCTGTGATGTTCCCCTCTGGTGTTATCCGGACTGGTGACCGGCTAGGTCACTTCAATCTTTGACTCTGGGAGCCATCCGTACTCTGCTCTGCTGTGAGCACCCCCACTCCTGGGCTGTTCACGCACAGCTGCTGGCATGTAAACTGCTCCTTGGATTGTGCAACCAAATGACACTAGCCAATATCTCCGGTCCCAGACACAAGCTTAGGAACCTCTGTCTCGCAGTGTCCAGTTATGCCCGCAGGATGCTGCAAGCTTATATGTGTTTGTTAATTTAACAAAGAAATTGATATGTACCAGGCTTGTTATCCCAAGGGGAGTCTCTGACATGCTTCAAACCAAACACACTGCTTCAGATAGAACAAACAAAGAGATTTATTAACTACAAAGATAGATTTTAAGTGATTGTAAGTCAAAGCAGAGCAAGTCGGATTTGGTCAAATGAAATAAAAACAAAATGCATTCTAAGATGATCTTAACACTTTCAGTGCCCTTACAAACCTAGATGCTTCTCACCACAGGCTGGCTGGTTGCCCTTCAGCCAGGCTCTCCCCTGCTTACCTGATTCCCCATGTACCTAAATTGCTCCTGCGTCTCCCAAGTTTCTCTGTCAGGGACTCAGCGTCATTAAGCATTTGCTCCTACTACGCTCCAGACTCTAAAGGTTCAGTGTCTAGTGCGCACAGGCCTGTCTAGAGAAACGTGGGGTGTCCGTACAGCATTTTCACTGCCCCGTTTTCATTTTATTTACACCGACGTTTCAGACTTTTGCGGAGTTGGGGGGCAGACCGGCCTCCCTTTCGTCAGCCCTGAGTGTATGCAATCTGCCCCAGAACCGTTTTGCAGAGATTGCATAAGCCCACATGCCTTCAGGCTAATGCTGCCTTTTATTGTTTATTTGCAGAGCAGTATTAATTTTAACCAGAGCTCATTACATACAGAATTATCCAGCTCCACTCTTCTGCCCCATTCTCTCAAGTCATTTGCCAAAAGCAACCTTAAGATTCTCAGCAACTGTTTTGACATTTGTTTCTGAGCAAAAATGAACAGAACGATAGAGAGGGGAAACGGAAGAGAGGAAAGGAGAAGGGGTCTATCCACATGCCAGCCCTGCCTGTCTGTATCTGCTGACGTTTTTGCTGTTGACTAACCCTTGGCTGGGACGTTCTGCACTCAGAAGGCTATAGTTTTTATAGCTGCCATCAAGCAAACATGTATGTCCACACCCGTCTTTTTTACTTCAAGTTAACTGATTGCCAATTAGCTGGAGGCACTTGGTACGATTGTATAGATGAGTGTGGACGCTCTACAGGTGTGTGATCCAGGTTACCAGTAAAGAACAAATGTTGGTAGCTGGATCGAAGGTGTGGGGTGTAGACCCTGGCAACCCAATGAGACCTGGCAACAAGTGTTGGGGGGTGGGCTGGGTCAGAACACAACCCACCCTCTTGGGCTCAGGTTGGGTTACTCCGAGCACCTCCTCCTGCCCATGGGGTTGGCGCAGCAATGGCGCATGTGAGCGTGCCGACGAGCCAGTAGGAGTGGGTCACGCAGCCCCCGACGCACGCAGCCCCCGCTGTGCCCATGGGCAGGAGGCAGCTGGAGAGTGATGGCGGGCATGGGCATTAAGTGGCCAGCAGGCAGAACGCCAAGGGTGAAGCAGCGGCAATGGTGGCACTGACTCAGGCTTGGGGAGAACGGATCAGGTCCGTAAATGACTCGGGATTGGGTTAAAGTGAGGCCCTGGAGTGGGATGCGTCCACCCCTTTAAAAATCTGTAAAGTACCTTGAGTCAATCCATTCACTTGAGACAAAAGAGTCTGGAGAAGAGATGCCCACACCATGGTTTTCTTCTCCGTGGAGCACGATGGTTTGGCATATACAAGCTGAGCAACGCTGAGGAAAGGTCTGTACCCCCAGGGCTAGATATTCAAACGGCTCAGTGCTTGGAGTGCTGAATACAGCTCACTGGGAAATTCTGTTCCTACAAAACAAAATCAAGGAAGATGAAAAACTTCATTTTTTTCCTAATTTTTCTTCACCAGTTTTTAGGATTTGTTTTTGGGGGGGATTTAAATTGTTCAGGTTTGGGAGTCTTTAGTTTTTCGGGGAGAGGGTGTTGATGAAAAACCCCAAAGTCAAAATCAGCCATCTCCCACGGAAATTTCTGTTTTGACAAAAAAGCCAGTTTTCATTTAAAAAAAAAAACAAAAAAAAGGTTTTTTTTTCAAATGACCAGCTGTAGTGCTGACCTCTTTGGAGACGCAAAGCATCACAACGGGGGCTGCTGGGGGCTCAGTGGTGTTGAAAATGTGGCTTTTATTTAGGCACTTTGAGATCTGCTGCTGAAAGGCGCTCTGTCGGAACTAGGTATTAATTATTATTATTAACAGGATTATTACTATCCCATCTGATGCTGGTCTCTCTTCCTGCCACTGCCAAAAAGGGATACGCAATTAGGCTGGGAATTTCAAGGAAGCCCAAGGGAGTCAGGGTTGTCTCCATGGGGAAGTTGACCGGCATAGCTCCCCGTGCTGATACCCAGAATAAGGGTGCCTGTGACGGAGTGTGACTCACCACTCTGGCGCCTCCTGCCGGTTGTCATGGGAATTAGCTCTGCTCTGCAGGGCACCCTCCTCTGGTGGTGCCTCACTGCTGTCGCTTTTATTCCAGGACCCGCGCCACTCCCAGGAGTGTGGCGGCGTCTTCAGTGACACTGACCCCCAGCAGCGCCACACTTTGTGTTCCCCCCTTCTGGGGGACCTGCAATTTCTGTCCAGCCACTGCCAGCCTCGGTGGCAATTGCAGTCCAATTTCCCAGGGCCGCTTCCCATGCGGCTCCAGCACCCTCTTCTGCCCTTACCTCACGGCGTCAGCCTGTAAGCCCTAGCAGCCAGCCAGGAGCTCTCTCTTGCTCCCTGGGTCCCTGCTTGCAGCACTGCTGTGTCCCAGGTACTGGTGCTCCTTCCTCCTGCCAGAAGCCTGGTCTTCTCCCCTTGAGCTCCAGCCAGCTACTGAACTCTGCTCTTCCCTGCAGCCCTTCTTATATGAGCCTGCTGGGCCTTGATTGGCTGCTCCTCTCAGCCCCTTTCTAATTGGCTGCTGCCAGCACAGCCTCCGTAGGCTGCTTTCAACCTCTTTTCTGCCAGTGAGGAGCAGCCGCCCCATCACGGTGCCTCTTCTCAGTTTAGTTTGACCTGCTTCCCAAGTAGATTAAGCTAAACTGGGGAAAGGCACTTGATTAGGTACCCAGCTCCCACTGAAATTTGGTAGGAATTGAGCGCCTAACTCCCTGAAACTCTCCAGAGAATCCCAGCCCTTGGACCCAGTGAAGTAGCCATCTGTCCACTGGTAACTGGAATGACTCCCCCCTCGCCAATTCACTCCACAGGGGCATCACATTTTAGTCCCCACTGGCCTACTAATGGAATCCAATACCTCCCTGCCGGTTATAGGATCAGCTCTAGTTGAAATGTCCTGGCCAAAATGTTCAACCTGAGATGCCTGAAGGCAGGTTGTAGGTGTCTAAGTTTAGACTCCCATGTCTGAAAACTCCGACTGCATTGCCTTGCCCAGGGGTAACAGGCTACTCAGCTGATCAATACAACGTCCAGTTGAACTAGACCTCTAAATACACTGGGAAGTGCTGACGTGATGGCGGCGATAGAGGGACACCCGGAATCTAGGGCATTGCTCTTAAACCACATCGGCACCCAATGATGTTCTGGGAGTCGAGCATGCGCTCACTCTGAAGGGGTCACAACCGTCCAGTAGGCTCAGGTGTGTCTATCTCTGTCTAACATGAAAGCCTTGACAGCTCACATGGGTTGATGAAACCCAGACGGGGCTGGCAGTAGGTTTCACGTTGGCCAAGGCCAAGTGGGAAATGGCTACCCTTCCGAGCCCACAGTTGCTCCCACAGCAAAGAGTCACTGAAGATTTTGCCATCCTGAGTGACTGACTTTAAACCAGGTATATTATAACTGGCCCTGGACCCAGAGGCAGCCAGCAAGGTGGACCCAGGAAAGCTCTTCTACTTTTCTATCTGGTGGCTTCTCGCGCTCCCTCCCACCTGGAATTCCCTGGGTCTCTGGGATACTTCAGCTGGTGCCAACTGTAAAACTATCTATGGATATGTCTACATGGCAGCTGGGAGCATGCTTCCGCACGCAGGTAGACAGATGTGCATTAGCTCTGCTCAAGCCAGCGTGCTAAAAAAAGCAGTGTGGTCGTAGCAGCATGGACAATGGTCTGGGCTAGCCACCCAAGTACAAACCCTCCCGAAACCTTGGGTACGGTCTCAGGAGGCCAGTCTGGGCTGCCACAGCGACGCTGCTATTTTTAGCATGCTTTTTCGAACCGTGATCGATCACGTCTGTCTACCCGTACTGGGAAATATGCACCCAGCTGTGATGCAGACATACCTTCTGTCCCTTGCAGGCTGCACCTCCCTACTCCAGGTCACCTGAAGTACATACCTCCTTCTCCCGATTTAGCTTAATCTGCTTCCAAAGTGGATTAACCTAATTGGGAAAAGGAATTCATCAGGCACCCAACGCCCACTGAAATTTGGTCCTGCTTGGGTGAATCCCAGCCGGCTGTGACGCTGTCCCCGGTGACATGAGGTGAGACAGCATGGGAGGGATGAGTTAGGTACAACAAGGCCACTTTGCAAAGAAAAAACGTTTTCTGTTCTGAAAATTTCAGCCAGCTCCGCCTACCCTGCCACCTACTGCCTAAAAACCATTCCCCTCCCCCCCCACCACACTATTCTGTGCCAACTTAGCCCAGATGTCCACAGGTGTGGGTAAGCTTCAGTGAACGCTCCATAATCTCGAATAGTTTTCCAGAGGATGCTGAGCTTTGGAGAAGCCAGTGGTTTTGTGTATTCCTTTGCCAGGTGTTTTACATTTCAGAGGGATCTCCACCGCACCAGTACCTCGCATCACAAAGGACAGGATCCCGGTGACAGTGCCCGGCTGACCCAGGGGAACACAATCTTATGGATCTTGTGAGAGCTTAATCCACTCTGAGGAATTACTCCAGGCCTGTCTGTCAGACAGGGTAATTATATCAACACTTGCCTCTGTGTCCGCTGTGTTTGCACGGCGTGATCCTGTCCCTGCTCCCTGCCTGGGTGTGGGACGGGGTCCTCCACTCGCCGCAGGGACGGCACCTCCTCCTGGCTATTCTGGGAATTAGCTGTGCACGGCCAATGCCCCTTCCTGCATTCACACGCTGGCTCCCTGTCAACCTGCGGCTCCTCTCTCGCTCCAGAAACCACAGCGGCTTCTTTGTGACTCGGCCTTCCGGCCAGGTCACTCAGCATTCCCCACCCTTCTGGGGTACCGTCCTTCAAAGTCCCTGCGACTCCCACAGTGACCCAGGCAGCCTTCCCGTTCACTGCCCCACTGGTATCATTTCCCCAGGGGCGGATAGGGGCACCTGGGCCTGCCCTCTACTCCAGGTTCCAGCCCAAGGACCCTACAACACACAGCCAAGGTCTGTTCAGTCCTCAGCCTTGCTGATTGCTCCCTGAGCTGCTTCCTACCCCACATCCCAAGGGCTCTCTTCTCCGTCCTGCCTCCGGGCCAGCCCAGGATTCTACCCTGTCCCTGGGTTCCCTCTTTCCCTTTCTGCTAAACAGCGGGTGACCACAAACTTCCCCCCGGCCACCCTTGCTGCTACCCAGTTTCCTAGGTTTATACGAGCCCAGCCCACCTCTGCTCAGGAGAGCTTCCTTCTAAGCAAGGCTCTCCGCCCATCCTGTATCTCCCTCGTTTGCTGCTGAGTAGGTTAATCGCCCCATCGGGCCTCCATTAACCCCTTCAGGGCAAGCAGGGGGTGAGATCACTCATTGGCCAGTTGCAGGAGGTCAGGATGGAGCTTTCCTATGGCCTTGGGCTCGGAATCAATAGCACCCATATTCCAGGGATGTGGAGGACATGCTGAAACCTGGCTCGGTTCTCAGGCACTTCCACTCTCCTGGCCACCTACAAGATACTTTTACTAAAAGGTTTGGTGACTCAAGGCTTCTCTTTTGTGGTCTCCTTGGTTTCTTTATGCTCTGATTCCATATGGGCCAAATGGGGTCAGGCCGTCAGCAGACAGGGTCGCAGCAATCCCTAGTGTGCAGAGGACGACATTTTGCTCCACACAGCGTCACCTCGCATGTATGGTGTGTGTAAAATCACAATGGTCAAGGCTGATTCCCCACTCTGGCACTTGAAGTGCAGAAGGTGGGGGCCCACAAGGATTCTAAAAGTTAATACTGGCCACTCCAGGCTTGTATTAAACTCCCAAGGTTACAGTTTCTCGCTGACCTTGGATGGGTAGATGCTGCTACCATCCAAATGCAAAAAAAAACAACTTTAAAACCAGAAAGGCGCACTTGGGAATTCCTCCCTGTGGGGTACCCTCAAGCACTTTCATCCCCCGTGTCCTGGGGAAGAGCTGAGAAAGGAAAACAGCTGTTTATAGAATGTCAGGGACCTCTGGAGGTATCTAGTCCAACCCCCTGCTCAAAGCAGGACCAGTCCCGAGACAGATTTTTGGCCCACATTGTCTCTCAAGGATTGAACTCACAACCCCAGGTTTAAAAAGGCCTATGCTCAAACCACTGAGCTACACCTCTCCGCAGCTAATTAAACAACATATGCACAAGCCTCTTAGGACACCAAAAATCCGATCCCGTTCTTAAAAAGGTCAATTTTATTAAAAACAGAAAGCAAGAAAATACATCTGGAGCTTAGGCTTTTGCTAGATTTCAAAAAACCCACTTACAGAATGTAAACATCAAGAATAACCTTCTTGTGGTCCAGCTTAAAGGTTACAAGCAAAACAAAAAAAAAAAGCATTTGGGGTTAGCACAGAGGAATCCACAAGCCAATAAAAAATACAAGCAATAACCCTAATCGCGTCTTCCTAGACAGTCCCTCATTTGCTTACATTTGCAGGGGTTTAGATATGCAATCTTTAGGTTTTTGCTCTCATGGTTTTTCATACCTGGCTTTCAGCTTCTCACAGCAGGACTGCTCCCTGTTCCTCTCTTTCCCGGAAAAACACAACACAACACACAGACAAAGGGAAGTTTTTTTCCCCAATTTTAAAAAGTTCTGGCCCTTCCGTTGGCTCTTTTGGTCAGGTAGCCATTCCTTGCCTTTGATTTGTGGGCTTTAGAGGTAAATCAAGTAGAGATCAGCTGCTACCAGGGGTTTTACAGCTAACTGACTGGCTGGGTGTTCATAAAAGGGAGCTCCCCCCCACTACCGCCGCCTTCATTTATCACAACAATGCATGAATCATAGAATCATAGTACTTAAGATCAGAAGGGACCATTATGATCATCTAGTCTGACCTCCCGCAAGATGCAGGCCACCAAAGCTGACCCACCCACTCCTGAAATAATTCTCTCCCTTGACTCAGCTGTTGAAGTCCCCAAATCCTGATTTAAAGACTTCAAGTAGCAGATAATCCTCCAGCAAGCGACCCCTGCCCCATGCTGCGGAGGAAGGCAAAAAAACTCCAGGGCCACTGCCAATCTACCCTGGAGGAAAATTCCTTCCCGACCCCAAATATGGCGATCAGCTGAACCCCGAGCATGCGGGCAAGACTCTCCAGCCAGACCCTCAGGAAAAAGACTTTCAACATCCCAACATTGACCCTCGGTACTAATTACCAGTGGTCGCACGTTATTGACCTATTGACTAAATCACGTTCTCCTATCAAACCATTCCCGCCATAAACGGATGCCATTTTGTTCCCCAAAACGCTGTCCTTGGTGCTGTCCGGGGGCCCGGGAGGAAATAGCTCATTAAAATGGGGTTGTGGCGGCAAACAGTTCGGGAACCCCCTTGGCTAAGGGCTGCTGGAGCAGCAAGGGAAGCAACTTCGGGTCTGGGAGAGCGTTAGCAGAGTAACGCGGAGCAGCAGCCTGCCGTTCCCTCCCACCCTCACCCTTGTCTCGCTCTCTCTGACTCTCACTTTCACCAGCTCCGCCCTTTCCTTCCTTCGGGCCTGGAGCCAGACTGAAAGCTGGTCTCTGGAGAAGACGTTCCTTGACGGTTTCCAGCGCCTGGCTTCCGGCACAAATGCTTGGGGTTCCTTTGTTTCCCATCACCTGGAAAGCAGGTGTGAGAGGAGCTAGTGTCCCCGAGTGACTCCGCTGTGACCTTGAGGTGTCCTCCAGCTATGCGGCGTTTTCCCCCACGTGGCCTGGAAGGGAACCAGAACTGAACGCACACACGCTAGTTAACAGAATCTCTGCCTGCCCCAGCCAGTCCGTTCACTGCAGAATAATTCCCCACTTCCAGCCCCATGTCTGGGGCCCGCGTGCCAGAGCTTGAGGCAATCGGCTGAACTGCTGTCAGCGAGAGATGTCAAAAGAGGCGGAGCTGGAACACAGGGCCAAGTGAAATAGCAACAAGGATTGGGTGGTAGAAATCCAGAGCGAATATCGACAGGAGTTTTTCTGCCCGTGTAGGAATACCACCTCCCCGAACGATATTAGCTACAGAGACAGAAGCCCTCTTCCATCAACACAGCTGCATCTACAGTAGGGTTTTTGTTGACATAGCTGTCGGTCAGGGGGGTGGGTTTTTCACATTCCCGATCTAGCTTTGCCAATATCGCTTTAAAGCGCACACCAAGCCGCTGGCAATAATGTGCAATCTCTCGTTAAAATCGGCGACAGCCCCGGGGATGGAAGGGTAGTGAATGTCACAGCTCTCTTTTTAAAACACAGCATGGATCGTTAGTGGATATAGAACCCAACAGAACCTTGGCAGCAGCCACACGAGCCCCTGGCACTTTAATACGAGGAGCAGCGGTTAGCTTGAGTAAGCAGCAGGCTCTTATCCTCAGCGCAGGTGGAGCAAGGAAGACGCTAACCCATGCTCAGGGCTTGGGGCTCTGCTTCGTCCAACCTATGCAAATGGCCACCGGGTGAACTTTGCGATGGTGCCACGCACTCAGGCGTGCACACCAGTTCCGTGTTCTCCAGTGTGCACTCTCAGGCGTGCGTGATGGTTCCCTGCAGTCATGCATGTGCGATACGCGTGACAGCCAAGTGGGAAGGCAAAGAACCACCTCTCCCCTCCCACAGCAGAGCCTCACTGAGAGGAACTGTACCTGGGTCAGTCTTCTCCCAAGTGCCCCCAGGAGCGCCAGCAGCCTTTTTGGCACCCTAGGCGGCGGAAGGTCCCGCCCCCAAAATGGCACCAACGACCGCGGCAGCCGCTGTCGCTGCCTCACAAATGTCAGTGACCTAGGCGACTGCCTAGATCACCTAATGGGTTGTGCCAGCCCTGAGTGCCCCCTTGTGGCCTGCAGTGGCTCGGTGATGCCCTGCCTCAGTTTCCCCTTGCGCTCAGGACCCCTTCAGAATGCCACACCACAGAAGGAGAGTTGGCTTTGTCCCCAGGCTCTGTCTTAAAGGGGCCAGCCACCCTGGGACAGAAGCACCCTGGGCTGGCTTATCACCAATCCTCCATCCCTGCTCACGCTCACCAGGACCATTCCAACTGGCCGGCCCCAGCAACACACAGACACACCTGGTGTAGAACATCAGGCCCCAGCACACTTTGAACGTGTTGCTTCTTGTCAGGCAACGCACAAAACACACTCTGGCCCGCACATTCGCTCGGGCCTGGGGCATGCGCTGGCACAACCATTTGCTATTGGAAGCTGCTGGCTGTGGGACTCAGCAATGCTCAGGCAGATGCCCAGGGGTTCCTACCAGGTCTGGGCTTCCCTTCTTTATGATACCTGGTTCTTAAAAGCCTTCACAGATGACACTGTCCCCAGAGCATCTCCCACGTTCTTCAAAACTGCAACATATGGGTTTTTTCCTATGACAATATTACATCAAACAGCCTTTCCCAGAGCAGGAAAAATGCATTTTCTGTTAAGAGGAATGGTGCTGGCGCACGCTGGAAAGTGCATGTGTTTTCCTGTTTGTGACAGCTGGTTGTCAGCAGCCAGGGGCCCATCTGTTCCTCAACATTTTTTTGTTAAAACTCAGATCAAGCTAAACAACATCAGCTCTTAAAGAGATACAGCTAGAAGGCAGCGTGGTTTAGTGGGCACAGCACAGAACCCCAGACCTGGGTTCTACTCCGCCCTCCACCTCTGAGCGGCCGCGTGGCCTTGCGCGAGTCACCTCCTCTCTCTGTGTGTTTCCCCACCCGTTTTCTGCTTAGATCGGACGCTCTTTGAGACGGGACCTGTCTCTCACTGTGTCTGTGCAGCACCTGACAAAATGGGGCCTTGATTGAGGCTTCTCGGTGCTAGTGGAAGAAGTAGAAAAGCAAAGTGAGGCATGAAAATCAGAACTGGACAAACAAACGCATGAGCCCATGGGAGTTAGCTGGACAAGCACGAAGAAGGATGGTCTTTCTTGGTCAAGGTACCAGAGCAAGATTCAGGGCTTCAGCCTGAGCTTCCTCTCTTAGCAGGTGGAGGAGCCAGCAGCCTCTGGCCAATTCCATCTTGTTCAGCCGCCATGCAGGGCTAATGAGGGGTAATGAAAGCAAATACACTCCGGGCGAGTGGCAGTAGAAGGTGGAGCAGCTTCCAGCCAGGAAGGCATCATGAAATGAATACACATCACTTTCTTTCTGGCATTTTTTAAAAGGGGCCTTGTTTGAGTGAGACGGGTGCTCAGCATTGCCGGGAAATCAGGCCTTTGCAGGTATCACAGGTTGGGTATTCAAAACCACAAGTCCCTGTTTAAAATCTTGGCCATCAAGCACAATGGAGCATAGCAGAGACAAGAAACAGCTGGGGGAAGATTCACTCTTTCAGTGGATTCACTCTTTCAGAAGATTCACTCTTTCCCTCAGCTCAGCATCCTGGGCTTTCTTAGCTTCATGACATCTCCATTCCAGCCACAACCCATCCAGGGACAAGAGCATAAGGACCTGAGATGGTTCCATAGCTGTCCCAGAGGTGACATGTCCCATGCATGACAGTCCCATGTTTATCTCATGCGTGACGTTCAGGATGCGCCCGTCGCTCTCCAGGATGTGTGGTAGGATCCCACGGTAGCTCCCTGTGTGAGATGTTTATGTGGCGCCCCAGCTGTTGCTGCTGCTTTTTCAGACAGCTGATGTGTGAGGGGGGTTTGGCCAAAGGTGGCTTTTCAAATTTAAAAAACGCCCAGATTGAAGCAAACATCTGGCACGAGATCCCTTCGATTCATTTTAAACTTTCTAAAAATGGCTCCAATTCCCCACAAGTTTCACAAACTCGAAACACACAGAGTCAACCTCTTGTCAAAGAAAATGTCCTTCAGCCCTAGAGAGGAGGGGCATGTGAAACCCCTTTCATCTTGAGATAAGCCAAGGAGAGGGGCTTGGTTCCCGTTATTCATTAGTTGGAGGTTTAACCAGGGCTAGGATTTGTGTTTGGCTTAGGCAATGCTCACGACTCATGAGCTGCTTTCTTCAGCTAAGATGGCTGACAGCATCTGACATTGGTCACTGCTTCAGACAGGATCCTGGGCTAGACAGCCACCTGTTGTAACTCCTATGTTTCCAGGGAACAGGCCCTGTATTTGCTGTCCCAGCTCCGTGGCCAGCGTGTGGGCTCTGTTTTCTGAGGGTCTCAAGAGGGTAATGAAAAAAATGCCCTGAGTTCTTAATGCCTCAGCAGAATACAGGGCCTCTGCCAATGGGCTTATCTGAAGCGCTTTGTGAACAAAGTGAATGCTGGGAGGTGATGAGGCTCAGGGACAGGATATGCAGGATACAGGCCAAGTCTCCTACTGCTGGTGGGAAGAGAAACTTCCATCTTAGAGGAGGGGCTGGTCCAATTAGCTCACACACCCCATCCCACATGATCTCAGCCATCCAGCCTAATAGCTGCCCTCCTTTTGGGGCGGCTGAGTGGCTCAAAGTGCTGGCAGTGCCCCACAGCGCTTTTTCCTCTACACGCTACCAGCGAGAATCCAGTCCAGGTTGGTAGCACTGGCCTACAGGAAACGGGTGTGTAGCCTTCAATTCATTTCCTACTCGGCAAGTATCCACCATCATAATTAGCACTAATGTTGTAGTCACTGCAGAGACGTGGAGGCTGGACTAGTGCATGGAAACCAACTGGGCTTAGTTTAAAGATGGCCTTGTCGTTAAGGCACTGACTTGGGCTGCAGGAGATCTTCATTCGGATCCCAGCTTGGTGTGACCTTGGACAGCTGACTTAATTCCATTATGCCGCGGTTCCCCGGCTGTAAAGTGGGGATCGCCGCCCTTGGTTGGGTGGCTCCAGGGCATAGTGGTTCTCGGCTTGGATTTGCATACAGAATATCCTGGAGAGTCAAGCCCTAGTAGAAGCAGGAAGCCACAATGGTCCCTCCAGGCCTTAAAACAAACTGAACTGACGAGCATAGCTAATGCATGGGCAGGAGAAACCCAGTGCAGCCAGCACTTCACAGAGGCCAAGCCTCGCTGTTCTCTTTCCAAAGTCTCAGTATGTCGCAGGGACTGGAAATGGAAAGAGAGAATCCAGCCGAGTGCTCTTTCCATTTGCAATGTAAGCGTGGGGTAGATAAAAATCAGCTGTAACTGAGTGCAGACCAGCTCTAATTGTGTTTATTCATAAGCGGGTAAATCTGCGGTTCCAAAGAATCAGGTCCCGCCAATTCCTGGAAACAGAATCTGCAGATCTCTTCTCTCGAGCTACCGTGCAGTGGCTGTGTGACAGGCCTGTGGAATCGCAGCCCCCTCAGCACAGCTGGGAAAGAACTGGAAAACAGACACCCTTGGCCTGTGTCTCACTGTTCTTTGTAACTTGGAAACACGGCTCAGCCTCAGTCAAACTCCGTGGGCAAAGCGCGAGGGAAAAAGCCCCTGTGATCCTGCCTGACAAAATGCAGAGAAAACCACTGTGTGCACAAATGGAGCCCAGCCTGACCCTGGTAGGATGTGTCTGCAGCCAAGACACTGCTGGGATTGAAAGGGGGTGCTGAGCACGGCAGTATCCCTGCTCCTTCCCCAGTTTGGTGCTGGAATCTCTGTCCAGAGAGAATGGAGTCCAGCATCCACCGGGTCTAACCTGTGATTTAGAACCCTGATGCTGTCTCGGGGTACGTCCACCCTGCCATCACGGGGAGCATTTGCAGCTCACGTAGATGTTACGGAGCTAGCTTTGCGCTCGCTCGTTCAGGTATTAGAACCGTGAAGCTGCAGCAACACACACGTCTGCGTACAAGCCCCCAGAACCCCAGATTATTATTCAAGCTGCTGATCTGTGCGGCCGCGGCTTCGCATCTACCAGTATCCGAGCTAGGTAGGTTAAAACTAAACGAGTACGTCTACAAAAGCTGCACCCACACCCCATGACTGCAGGGTAGACATCCCCTCAGTGTCACCGGGTTTCCAAAGCACAGGCGCCAGCTGTGCTAGGAAGTGATGTGGTGGACAAATGTACAGAACAGAGATTCTGCTAGGTTATGCTGGTCAATCCAGAGTGGCTCCCCTAAGTAGATGAGTCTGATTCTGATCTCACTTACACCAGGGCAACTGCATTTATTTCTATGAAGTTACTCCAGATTTACACCAGGGTCAGTGAGAGCAGATTTAGAATATAAGCACCAGAACCCAGTTCCTGCCCCAGGAAGTAATTTTCCCAAAGGCAGGTGTACATTGTGCAGCCAGTAACACCAGTTTCCTCCAGAGCAAGAAAAGGATATCCCTGCACTAGCTATCCCATGCTTCAAACGCACAGGACACATTTCCCTGGTGGGAGCCAGCCCTGTTGAACAGGGACTGAAGAAGCTCCTAAATTACATGGACCAAGATTGTGAAACATAATTAGTGTTTTGGGGGGTCTAACTGGAGACATCTTCCCGGGGTCTGATTTTCACAGGCTGGATTCAAAGCCCATGTAAGTCAATGGGGGTCTTTCCATTAACTCTAATGGGTCTTGGATCAGTCTCTTAGGACATGGGGTGCTGCTCAGGTTGGAACCAATGGGGATTTTGCCAATAACTTCACTGTGGGTTGGGTCAGCCCTCAAATAACTGAACGGCTCTCGAGGTTGCTGCAAGGGAAGGAATTCATGCAGCACAGCTTCCACCGAGCTCCATGGGGCCACGAGGACTTCCCCAAGGGTCTTCCTCTTTCCAGTTGATCAGAAGAAGAAGGAACTCACCGTCTGGAGCTCTATTCAGCCTCTGAACTCAGTCTAAGAAATTCAGAAAAACACTTAGTCCTCCCTGGAATGCCAGAGGAAGAAGAGGCCTGTCCCCTGGCCCAAACCTCAGAAGAAAAGCCAACAGACAGGATCGTGTATGGAAAGAGCTTGATGTCATTCAGCAAGCAACACAAACAGAATTTCCTTCAAGTGTATCCTCCTGGGCCCGGCTTGCTAAGTGCTGGCAAAGTTCCACAGTGTTGTGGAATCTAATCACCTGGCATCAGGTGCTCCGTCATCCTGGTGATGAGCGCAGTGTGAACCTGTAGCCCAGAGAGAGGCTGATGAACCTGCTGCAGGCTTGGCTAACAGAGCAGCGTATTTCAGCTCAAGCAGTAGGAGGCTCACGTGTTAATAATCACGTGTCTGCAGTCAAGACATTGCTGGGTCATTGACATCGGGTGCTGAGCACGGCAGTATCCCCCTCCTCCCCATTTACATTAATTCTTATGGCGAAATTGGATTCGCTTAACATTGTTTCACTTAAAGTCGCATTTTTCAGGAACAGAGCTACATCGTTAAGTGAGGCGTTACTGTAACTTTTCACCCTAGGCGGAGTCTGACATTCCCCACTGTGTTCTGAAGCAAGGCTCAGTTAGTGCCACTGGCAGTCCAACGGTTGCAGCTTACTCGGCCACTGAACATTTGTGAGTGTGCATTAATACTACCGAGGGCAGTTGCATCTGTGACATGGCTGAGCTGGGAGGGGCACACCGACCACCAGGACGACGGCTTCTCCTGTGTTGGCTCCCACAGAATTAGCGCCACCTCTTCTCTTTCATTGCATTCATTTCTTCGTAGTCACCGAACGCTGTTGATGGATCCAGAGGTGCAGGACTAGTTAGGGCAGCGTCAGCTTCCCACTGGCTCCAACCTGCAAACAATGACGGATCTGATGGCGAAAGATGCCAGAGAGCAAAATCTCCCTGTACGGCTCTTTGTCCGGCTCCAGTGCAGCCAGTGGAATGGGCCAGCGGGTGCAAAGTAGCTGTGACGTTCCCCTGGTGTTATCTGGACCGGTGACCGGCTAGGTCACTCCAATCCTTGACTCTGGGAGCCAGCCTTACCCTGCTCTGCTGTGAGCACCCCCATTCCTGGGCTGGTCACGCACAGCCTCTGGCATGTAAGCTGCACTTTGGATTGTGCAACCGAATGACACTAGCCAATATCTCCAGTCCCAGACACAACTCTAGGAACCTCCATCTTGCAGTGTCCAGTTATGCCCGCTGGACGCTGCAAGCTTATATAAGTTCATCAATTTAACAAAGAAATTGATATGTACCAGGCTTGTTATCGCAAGGGGAGCCTCTGACACACTGCAGACCAAATGCACTGCTGCAGGTAGAATAAACAAACAGATTTAGTAACTATAAAGATCGATTTTAAGTCAAAGCAGAACAAGTTGGATTTGGTTAAATGAAATAAAAGCAAAACGCATTCTAAGCTGATCTTAACACTTCCAGTGCCCCTACAAACTTAGATGCTTCTCACCACAGGCTGATTGGTTTCCCTTCAGCCAGGCTCTCCCCTTTGATCAGCGCTTCAGTCGCTTGGTGGTGATGTCTGTAGATGGAGGTGGAAGAGAGAGGAAAAGCCTGGCAAACGTCTCTCCCTTTTATCATGTTCTTTCTTCCCTCTTGGCTTTGCGCCCCCACCCTTCAGTCAGGTGAGCATTACCTCATCGCAGTGCCAAATTGACCAAAGGAAGGGGGGTGATTCACTCGAGAGTCCAACAGATCCTTTGTTGCTGCCTAGGCCAGTGTCCTTTGTTCCTGTGAGGCTGGGCTGTGTTTGTCCCACACATGCCCTGATGAGGTGTGAACTACCCCTCTGCTCCTGGAGAGTTTTGCCTGCGCCTGTTTTAAGCCATGAGAACACATTTTCAGCCTCATAACTACATACATGACATTACAACCTATCACATTGCTACAACATTACTGTAACAATTACTATAACGTCACTATAACAATGCTCAGTGCATCATGAGCCTTCCAAAGGCACCCGACATGACAAACTTTGCATACCACACAATCATTTTATAAGGATGAACATGGGGGTGTAGGATGTTCCCACGAGGTACAGAGCGTTACAGTAGCCAAAAAGTCTTTCCACCAGCCTGGCTTTTCCTTCCCACAGCTTTATGCCTGAGCTGCCACATTTCTTTGCAGGAGAGGCAGTGAGCATGGGAGACTTTTTTCAAGTGGGAAAAGAGGGTAAATACCAAGAGGAAAGGTGGACAGCAGAGGAAGGCAGTGGGTTTGGAAGGCACGGAGGATGAGGGTGCTATGCCCTAATGGGCACGTGCTTAACTGAAAGCACGTGGGACCAGCCCCATCAAGCCCAGTACGTGAAGTCAGTGGGGCTACTCACATGTTAAGCATCTGCATAAGGGCTCTGGTGAATCGAATGCAGAGAGAGGAGCTGTTTTTGGAGATGATTTGGGAAGTATGAAGGGAATCACTGTGACATCATTTGCCCAACGGTAACAGGGTGGTGGTGGTGCTGTTAGTGAAAATTTTTACCCAGCTCTTGCCAGCCACAACTTTTTTCCAGAAAAAAAAAATGCAGATTCAGCAACACTAAAATGTCTCTTGAATTCAGGTCGGTTTACCCCAATTGTTCCAGTTTAGAACTATAGCCTGAGCAAGCTAAAGCGTTTTGTTTCAACATTTCCCAAACGCAATGTTTTGATTTTTCATTCTGAAATGGCAGCTTGTCTCAAAATGTCCTTCAAATTCTATTTTTTAAAAGGCTCATAATTCATAATGAAACATTTCGTTTGACCTGATATAATTTTTCCCCAACATTTTCAATAAAGCATTGCCAAAAAATGGTCAACCCCAAATTATTTTTTTCCTGATTTTTTCAGAGAATTGCCAGGGAAGCAAAAAAATCAGTTGTTTGCGCAGCTCTGTTAGTGCTGATGGAGAGGACAAGAACAGAGGGCTTGGGACAGACGATGGGGAGCCAAGTTATTCTTGAGTCGGAGCTACAGTATCCAGGGCAATACGTGCAATAGGCACAAAGCTAGATGGAGAGGACAGGTCAAGGCAGAGAGAGTAATTTGAGCGTCATCAGTCAGGAAGCTGAAGCCGCGTGAGCGGGTGGGGTCACCCAAGGTGACTCACAGGCCTGGGTACCCCAAAGAACCGTCACTGAGGGGCCTTAAGGACAGAACCCTGTGAAGAAACCGACAGAGAGGGGAGTGGCATCAGAGGAGGCTGTTTCGGAGGAGCGAGGAGCACTAGGAGAGGACAGGGCCCTGGAAGCCAAGTTGGACAGAGCCAAGAAGAAAAGATTGATCGATGGTATCAAAGGCACCTAGAGGATCCAGGAGGCGGATGAAGCAGACACCCTGTGCCTGGATAGGAAGCGGTTGTGGAGATCTTTGTAAGTCATATTTAACCCACTACTCTGGCCCCTCTGAGCCAGTCCCACGGAGGATATAAGTCTGCTACAGCTCTCCACTTCAGAGCTTGGATCTTTCACTCAAATCATAGAGACTTGTGCTTCCAGCTTTGACGGGCCCTGATTCAGTCCCTTGTGTGTTGACCAAGGTAGCAACCATTCTGCAGAGCAAAGGGGAATGTGAGTTGTCTGTTTTGAGGAACCCTCCCAATAACATTGCTTTAAAGTTTAAATGAATCATGCGATGGAGGCGGTTATTAAAACTGTCAATGCTATTTGAGCTCGAGGTCTCCACCACCAGCAGATCCGCCAGCTGTTGGAAGAATGTAACATTCATCACGGTCTGTTGTGTCACACTGAAGTTCGGTAGCTAAGTCCAGGAGCGGTGTTGATGCACTTTTTTTTAATTCCATCGTGAGATCCAACTTTTCATGGCTCACAAAGGGAAAGATGTCACTGAACTGCAGAACAATGAAGGGGCTCCTGACTTTGCTTTCATGGTGGATATTACAGAGCATTTGAACATGCTCAAGACACGAATGCAGGGGTACACCCAAGTAGTGCCAGAATGCTATGACAACATTCAGGCCTCTGAAATTAAGCTTCAGTTTAATGCAACTTATTCCAAGTGGAACGTGTTGAACTGTAGTACCAGACTCTGTTGATGGGCAAGTTTTCCAATATACCTCAACCTCGATATAATGCTGTCCTTGGAGCCAAAAAAAAATCTGACCGCGTTCTAGGTGAAACCGCGTTATATCGAACTTTCTTTGATCCGCTGGACCGCGCAGCCCCGCCTCCCCGGAGCACCGCTTTACCGCGTTATATCCAAATTCGTGTTATATTGGGTGGCGTTATAACGAGGTAGAGGTGTATTCGTGTTCCCAAGTTTTATCAACATCTGGGATCAAATTATCTCAAACTGAAGTCCTTTGCATCAAGAATTCTTTCCATGGTTGGAAGCACACGTGTGAATCATTATTTTCCATCATAAATATCAACACATTTAAACTATGTTCTCAACTGACTTACTCCTGAACTCGATACTCAAGATAGCCTCAGCCCAGTGGTTTGCTCCAAATGTTGATGCACTGGTTCATGCTAAGATACACCAGGTATCTGGGAGCAGCAGCCCCTAAAATCAAAAACCAGTGTCAGTAACGACCAACATGGTTTATCTTGATCTATTTCTATTTTAACAACTTTTGCTGAATGTGGCCTGTGCCAAGCGGCAGGCTAGCGGAGCAGGCCCCGCCACATGAAATGAGTTTGACACCCTTGCTTGGAACGAATTACAGCCATAACTCTGCACCACACTTCTGTCTGGGAATCTTAATTGCTTTGCTGCAAACTTTTCTTTCTTTCCCGGGAGAGCTGTATCCTGGCTCCTCCTCGTTATGTTTCTGAAAGCTCCGGTCTCGCTTTCTCTTGCCTCATGCTTTAACCTTGCCAGTGCCCTTCTTGGAAGCTTTTCAGAGATTAGCACTCACTAAGCTGGGCTCTTCCTTCATGCATCAGGCCTCTCGTGCCCTCTTATCAGACAGCGGGGAGAGGTGCTCACGCTCTGCTAACCCCACGTGCTGCCGCGCGGCGTGCATCTGCTGTTTGTCTGATAACTCACTTGCTGGAGCTGAAGTGAGGAGCCTGTGCTTTGCTGCTTCTCCCTGATGTATGCAGCAGCTTGGCACCGAAATATTTGCATTTCCCCGGCGGGCCGTTAACATGTATTCCCTGATCTCACCCCATGTGGCTGCTCAGGGCAATTCATGGTGGCAATTCGTAGTCACTCACAGTGACAACGACTAGTCATTGGGCCCAGGGAACAGTGTGAGAATGATTCTGTAGCTTGGTGATCAGGGCATTCTCCAAGGATGTGAGAGACGCAAGGCCCTGCTCCAGTGACTACTTAATTATTTATAAAAAGTGAAACAGCTTCAGCAGGAAAGATTGAAGGAGACCCAGAGGTGAGATACTCTCCCGGAACACGGGTAACGCACGTGCCAACCTTTCCTCTATGTGAGGGAGAGGGGTGGAATTGAACGTGGGTCTGGTACAGCCCAGCTGAATGCATTAACCATGGAGGTAAAGGCCACCCCTGCCTAGCAGCTGCCTTATGGGGAAAAAAATTGTCTGAAACTAGTTAGCAAACTCATGTCAAATTTGTGACTAATTCCAGGTCGACCGAAAGTGCATTTTTCAGCCAATGAAAAACATCTCCCATGTTGACCCATGTTCACCCGCCTGGGGGAGAAAGGCCTGGCCTGCCAGTCCCTTCAAGGCAGGGGCGGCTCCAGGCACCAGCACGCCAAGCTGCCACCAGCACGCAAGCCATGGGGGGGCGCTCTGCCGGTCACCACAAGGGCGGCAGGCAGGTTGCCTTCGGCGGCATGCCTGCAGAGGGTCTGCTGGTCCCGCAGCTTCAGCAGACCTCCCGCAGGCGGGCCGCCGAATCCGCGGGACCAGGGACCTCCCACAGGCAAGCCGCCGAAGACAGCGGGCCTGCCATGCTTGGGGCAGCAAAATACCTAGAGCCACCTCTGCTTCGAGGCTACCTGCGTCACCGAACCATGTGCTCCTCCCTCTCCGGCACAGACGGACAGGAACCGGGAAAGCAGGGAAAGGGTGTGGCCAGACCCTTGGCTCCACTCCCCTAGGATGCCAGCCAATGGCACAGCAGGGGAAGTAATACTTTGCGCCATTGAAAGAGCCGCCACACCTCCATGGAGCAAGGGGCAGCAGGCAGCTGATGAGGACTCTGATGGGCTGTCATTCAGTCCCGGCTCTGCTCCACGGGCAGCGGAGCCTGTCACGCCGGCCTAGTTGCACGGGGACGAGGCAGCCCTTCGTTCCTAGCACCTCGCACTCGAAACCCCGAGTCTAGTGTGACTCAGCTGCTACCGGCCAAGCTTTGGCTGGCTACGCTTCGCTTGCCGGAAGTGCTGACAGGCTAATGATGTGTTTCTAAACTTATTAACTAAATTACTCATGGTGCTTTCTGTTTTCCTAGTGCCCCAGCCAGAGCCCGAGAATATTTATCTTGGCTTTGAATCTCCCCCTCTACCCTCCCCTCGCGCGCTGCGTGCACAAACGACAGGAGGGGTGCACTATTAGACACCTAAGCAGGCCGTCGGGGTAGAAGGTCTCAGGCTACATGGCTATAAGGTCTCAGGAGCTCACTTGAACTTAGAGGGTACATCTACACTGCAGTGAAAAACCCGCCAGACGACTCTGGCTCGTGGGGTTCGGGCTAAGGGGCTGTTTAATCACCGTGCACCTGCTGGTTCCGGCTGCAACCCAAGCTCTGGGACCTTCCCACCTTGCAGGGTCCTAGATCCCGGGCTCCAGCCTGAAGCCTAAACATCTATACCACAGTTAAACAGGCCCTTAGCCCCAGCCCCAGGAGTGCAATTCAGCTGGCATGGCGGTTTTTCACTGCAGCGTAGACACACCCAGAGTCTCACTGGCCAAAGCAGCCGTGGTCCTGGCTGCACCCGTTACA
The DNA here is from genome assembly GCF_020497125.1 of Mauremys mutica. Taxonomy (NCBI): domain Eukaryota; kingdom Metazoa; phylum Chordata; order Testudines; family Geoemydidae; genus Mauremys; species Mauremys mutica. The sequence continues at coordinate 9,070,633 of NC_059095.1, forward strand.
GGCAGTATTGGTGAGGCCATTAAGGACCTCACTCTGCCCCAGGCTGCAGCTTGGATCGATGAGGCGTCCGCCTCAGGGTCCGCCCAAAGGCCTGGTGTTGACACTCGGCCCCATCAAGCTCCACACCCATCCACCGCTGTTGTGCCCCACGGGGATGGGCTTGCGGCAGAGGCCGCGTGCTCGGCCCCTCCAGAGCGGCGCGCACCCCACACGTCACCACCACAACCCCTGCAGCAGCACTGAGGGGGCTCAAGGGAGAGCCCCGTCCGAGCTCCTGCCTCCAGAAGAGAGGCAGAGCAGGGAGAAGAAATACCAGTGAGTCGCAACAGCTGTGACCCCTCAGGCATCTGCAGCCACAACTCCCTTGTTTCAGTGGGTGGCTGGGGATTCTGGACCACCATCGTGGGGAGCAGGGGAGGGAATGGACTGAATGGAGAGGGACAAATTCATCCTCGGTGTCACCGTCCTGAGCTGGCTGCAGTTAGACTGGGGCTGAGATTGTGCAAGCCGCCTACGGGGTTTGGGTGCCCAGTTCCCATTAAAACGGACGAGATTTGGGCATCCAAGTCCCATCAGTGGCTTTGCAAGCTCCACCAGGACAGGACAGACCGGCCAGGGAGCTCTGCTCCACTGAACTCCAGGAAGGGGCCCAGGGGTACCTGAGACAGCTCCAACAGCTGGGGGAGAACAGGTCTCTCCTGCCTGAGCGGGGCTGTTCGCCAAGGGACAGGAACATGGAGCTCCGTCCCCAAGGGGCAAGAAGAGAAGATGTGGTAGATGGAAAGTGAGGAAGATGAAGGGGCAGGGGAAGGGCAGGGCAGAACACAGGATCAGGCCCCAAGGGGTTGTACAGCCAATGGCTGAGCATTCTGGCACAATTTGTTCTCAAGTTAGAGAGGCCACATCCCTGCATCCCCCAGGGGCAGAGTCCTTACCCAGCCTTGCCAGCAAGCTGCACCCCTTTCCCACACCCCAGCCCCTCTGTGCACCCACACAGGCCAGGGGCAGCCTGGCCCTAACAGCTCGTGTGCCAGAAGACAAAAAGTGCTAGATCCACAACCGGGCCCGATTCTCATTCACACTAGAGCTGCTTTCCACGGGCAGAGCAGCGTGAATGAGACTCGGGGCCTGCTCGTTTATATTGTCTCCAGGGCCGAAAGGAGAGATCCTCAGCCAGAGTTCTGCAGAGCTACCCCGATATACTCCCCGAGGATGGGGGGGCCGTCATTCATCGTTAAGAGAGGGTTGTCTGGGGGTCTGTCTATGCTAACACAGCGACGGTGTCACGGTAGCACTGGTATTCACACCCCTGGCTAGCTTGAATCTAGCTAGCAGAGGTCACAAGCGTAGTGCAGATGTGGCATTACAGGCTGGCACCCAAGTACAAGCCCCTCAGGACACTGTGTTGCTAGCCCATGCTGACCCCTGTGCCGCCATCTCTTCACGACTACGTTACCCATCCTGGCTCGATTAAAGCCTCACTGCACATACTTGTGGGCTCCTCCTGGTTGACTATAACCAGATAACTGGCCCCGCCTTGCATTAGCTCATTTTGGTCCTGGCCGTTCTAAGACGTTTGCAGCTCCATTCCCCTCGACCGTTTCTTTCCCCCCGACTGACGTGCTGCACATGGGCACATGGTCTGAGCGCCGCCCGTCGGCTTTGCCATGTCCTGTGGCGCACACACTTTTCAGAGCTACCGGGGGGCCAGTAGGGATCTGCATCTGGAAACTATTCTCACCTTGCCAGTCTGTGCCTGGATCTGAGGCAATGAGGTCGGCGTGGTGACGGGCACATTTCACACTAGTGGGCTTAAAGGGAAACAATGTGTTTGTAAGAGGCAGAAGCTTGAGGTGGACAATCTAGACTTTAAGAACAGCTCGATAAGGTGCTCGGACTTGGTCCAGATCCTGAACTGGTGTAAATCAAAAGTCGGTAAAGCTGGGGCAGTTTATACTGGCTGAGGACAGCCGTATTTCCATATAGTTGGCATCAGCACCGCAAGTAGGCACCCCATTGTGCCAGACACTGCCCAGACACCTAGTGAGAGACAAATCTTACAATCTAAACAGACAAGGGCAGTGGGAGGGGGGGAGAAAAGGGGGTGAAACAGAGGAAAAGTGATTTGCCCAACAGTGCCTGAGCCAGGAATAGAACCAGGCTCTCCTGCAGCCCCGTCCAGTTCCCTCTCCACTAGAGAGTGCTGCCTCCTCTTTGCCGCTCCTTTCTGAACGCACTCATTACTGAATGCACTCATGCACTGAAAGTCACCCCTATGAACAGGCTCATCCTGCGAGCTAGGCACCACGGAAGTCGCACTTAAGCCCTCACTCTGTAATGATGTGGAACAGGGGTGGTCCCATTTACTCAACCCAGTGGCTGAGCAAGCATATTTCTCACCCTTCGTCATCCCTTGGGTGAATATGGAAATAAAGGTTTTCATTTGGGGTGGACATTTTCTGAGCCTCCCTGATGGAAAAGCCCCATTGTGCAAGGTGGAGCCAGCCGGGAATTTTTTGACCCAATTTGTTTAGATGGAAAATGCTGATTCATCCAAACAGAAACTTGTCCTGGCTATTTATGTGTCACTGACACGTCCTCGGGCCCAGGATGGAAGTGAGTGAGCATCCCACTTCTGGAGAGCCAATAGCTTGGTGGTTAGGGCACTCACGTGGGCTGGAGAAGACCAGCTTTGAGTCTCTGCTCTGCCTGCTTCAGAGCTGTGACCTGAAGCTGGGTCTCTCCCATTCCAGGTGAGTGCCTAGACTCTGGGATCTTTCTCTTGCTGGTTTTTCATTAAAAATTTCCAAAGGGTTTGGGTTGGTCCTGACACAGAACAGAGCCTCTGACATTTTTCATGAAACCCAATTCTTGTTTGTTAGCCAGCCCGAGTGCTAGGCACTGTATTTGCACATCAGGAAAGATGCTCCTTGCCCCAAAGAGCTTATAGTTAAATAGACAAGAGAGACAAAGGCCGTGAGAGGCAAAGTGATGTGCCCAAGGTCACGGTGAGGACTAGAACACAACTCTTCCAAGTCTATTGGCCAACATGACACTGTCCCTCTTATATGTCCTACAATCCCATCTGAACCCGACAGGGCCCGACGCCAAGTGGCAGGTTTGAGTCGGATCAGAAAAACAACCCAACCCTCTCAGGCTTGGTTTGGGTCAGTTCTCCTCCTCCTACCCCGGGGTGGGTGTGGGAGCTGCATCCCCTGTTCCTGCCGGCCGCTGACACCTCGCTGCACTGCACGTGAAGCAGAGTTAGTGTGCAGAGGAGGACCAGTGCCTCAGGCAATGCAGACTCAGGTTCAGGTCAGAAAACAATTCAACTTACGCAGTTTGGCTTCAGCATGTTCAGGCTTCAATATCAGGCCCAGACAGCCCTCCGGCCTGGACGTTTTGGGAAGTGATGTCAGGTAGCTTGAACCCAGCTTCCATTCTGGATAAACAGGGAAAACTTCACCACGCCCTATGAAATACTGAGTTCTTCTGTGGATGCTTTAGTCACCAAGCAGGATGGAAACTGGTTTATTTCACGCTGTAACTCTCACACATGATGTCATTTTATTTCCCCTGCAAGACGGTGGCCAAAATCCGGCAGCTCAGAAATGCCAATTTAATTACAAAAATTATTCCAAGCATTACTCATGGTTAATAGCTGGCACAAAATACTCACCAAGTGAACTTGCTGATCACTGTCCTGCACAATAGGGGGTGATTTCTTCTCTGTATGTGTGTGTATAAAACCTTCTTGGACTCCATTGATGTATGCAAATTTTAAACCAACAGGCACTAATTGTAACACAGCACTTGAGTAAATGTTAAGCACCATGAAGCCCTCAAAAATGTAGAATCATAGAACATCAGGGTTGGAAGGGACCTCAAGAGTTCATCTAGTCCAACCCCCTGCTCAAAGCAGGGCCACTCCCCAGACAGATTTTTGCCTTAGATCCCTAAATGGTCCCCTCAAGGATTGAACTCATAAACCTGGGTTTAGCAGGCCAAGCCTCAAATCACTGAGCTATCCCTCCCCCATCACTTGCATGGCATTGGCATAACTGAAGCTGATAGGGGAACATACACCTCTTCTATTCCATTAGCACTGGAAAGAATGGCCAACTCTGTGTTTATGACAGGGCTCAGAATATTGCAGATTATGGACTGCTTCCTTGATAATAAATCTAACATCATGAAACAGTGTATATTAGATATTTTACTTTGCGGTCCTGGCTAGTGCAAATTGTCACTGCTCCATTGATTTGTCCCAGGTGAAGATCTGGCCCCTAGTCTGTAAAAGAGTCATACCTAAGACTAGTATCAGAGGGGTAGCCGTGTTAGTCTGGTTCTGTAGAAGCAGCAAAGAATCCTGTGGCACCTTATAGACTAACAGACGTTTTGCAGCATGAGCTTTCGTGGGTGAATACCCACTGCTTGCATCCGAAGAAGTGGGTATTCACCCACGAAAGCTCATGCTGCAAAACGTCTGTTAGTCTATAAGGTGCCACAGGATTCTTTGCTGCTTATACCTAAGACTAGATACGTTGGGCCTGTTCTCTTCCTACATTGGTGTATGTCAGGAGTAACTCCATTATCTCCAATGCCGGTATAAAACCCATGCGCATGAGAGATGAATCAGACCCATGACATACATAAAGACTAACGGATTTATTTGGGCATAATCTTTCGTGGGTAAAAAACCCACTTCTTCAGATACCTGGATGCATCTGATGCTTATGCCCAAATAAATCTGTTAGTCTTTAAGGTACCACCGGACTCCTTGTTGTATTTGTGGATACAGACTAACATGGCTACTCCTCTACGGTGACCAGATGTCCTGATTTTATAGGGACAGTCTCGATTTTTGGGTCTTTTTCTTATATAGGCTCCTATTACCCCCTACCCTCTGTCCCGATTTTTCATATTTGCTGTCTAGTCACCCTATACTCCTCTGATACTTGATGACATACATACAGCGGCTAGGTACGGCAACAGGAGCATACGTCAATGTTTCTGGTCTCTAAACAAGTTTTATACTAGAGCCCTCTACTAGCTTCAGTGAAGTTACTCCTGATTGACACCAGAGTGAGAGAGATCAGAATCAAGACCTGAGTACACCTGGGGAGGAATAGCATACCTAGGGCACAATATCATCAGTTGAGTCTGAATGTTCTTGCTAGAGAAACATCTCCTGGGAAGCACTCCAGTTCCAATGATCCCATTGTTCATCTCTGTCTAGCACCTGTTCATGTGTGAGCTTTTCCAGAGAGGGACTCTCCCATCACCAAGCACTGGCCAGCATCACCTGACTTGAGAGGTGGAAATGGAAGTATTAGTATATAAGTTAAATTATTACTTAATTGGCATCACATCGTTTTGGTGGGATAAATCTCATGGCTGGAAGAGGGGTAGAGAGGAAGGGTCATAACTTCTTCAAGAAGGGGAGGTGGTGGGGGGAAGGAAAGGAAGGAGGTGGTGTGTTATATGTGAAGAATATACACACTTGTTCTGAGATCCAGAAGGAGGTGAGAGGCGGACCAGCTGAAAGTCTTTGGATGAAGATAAAAAGGGGGGAAAAAATCCACTAGAACAGCAGTTCCCTAGCCGTGGGTTGTGACCAAAGGGTACCAGGACGGTCACGGGACACGCATGCTGTGCAGTGAGAAGCAGCTGTGTACCCTGGCCACCACTGCCATGTTATGCAGTGAAAAGGCACTGGGGCAACAGCTGGCTGGCGTGAGGCTTGCCACCACGGCCATGCCGACCCTATAGGCAGGAGGGGAACCCGCCCAAACTGAGCCCGAAGGAGTCAGGTTGTCTGATCCAACCGAAGCCCCACACTTGTTGCCGGGTCCCATCGGGTTGAAGTCAAGTTGCAGGGCTCTTAGACCCCAGGGGGGCATGTTAACAGGGGTGAACCCACAGGAGGTCACGGCCTAACACAGGTTGGGAACCATAGCACTAGAGAGCAGTGGTGAGCATTCGATGCCAGGCAGCTCCTTAAACACAGGGCGTTTCTGGCTGAAAAAAATCCAGGAGCTTTTGTTTCTAAACCGCGGTGGGCTTTGCTTTTGAGGCAGTACAATATAAGCCGTAGCAGTTTGGGCCACTTCCCTTCTCCTCGTCACGACTCCCAGAGCTGTGATGTCAGGAGAAGGATTGATCTTCAGCCTAACTCATTCAGGGATTTTGGGTTGGGTATTTCAGCTCAGCCAGGAGCAAAGATTTTCATTTTTCCAAGGCCAGGAAAAGCAAGTTCAGGCTGATAAATATCTGTCAGCAAAAGACATTAGCTGAATAAATGAAGTCACCAAAACATAAAAAGCTGCTGTTTCTAGTGAAATTGTTCAACAACCCCCCCCCCCCCGCAGTATAAATCTTTTCCATAGATTTGCACAACAGTTGTCCTGTTAGACAGTCTGAGCATCTGAACCCACCTAAAATTCAAAGCTCATTTCTGCATAATGAGGACTAAACAGCTGCTTGACATCTGCTTTTTCTTTTGACACTTTCCAGTCCAATATGGCAACCACCAGACCAAAGACTGAAACTCCAGCCTAGAAAGCTTAAGAGGCTATCGCTTGAGGCAGTATTTCCTAATGGATAGAGCCTTGAACTGCGACAAGGGAGACTGGGTTCTATTCCTGGCCTGCTAGGTGACCTTAGGCAAGTCACTTTGCAGCTCTGTGCCTCAGTTTCCCCATCTGTATAATGGGATAAGGATGTAAAATGTTGGATAAGAACTGGGGATTATTATAACTGAGCAAGAGACCCAGGCAAAACAGTTGGGGGCTAGAACAGACTCACATCCTCTGTGGATGAGGCAGGGGGAAGATGTATCAAACACTCATCCCCGATTCAGGAAACGTGCAGTGGCTGTAACCGCATCCCACAGTGTGTGCCCCTAAGGCATCCTGCGAGGGCACAAAGCAGAACACACAGCATTGCAGCCTCATCCAGTAACATCCCAAAGTGACCTGCACCTAATGTGAGCTCCACCTTGTGCTGGTTCAGCTCACCCTCTGGTAGGCTCTGATGTCACTACGTCGAGGTACCGTTCTGTCATGCAGGCAGGGCCTTAACCAGGAAGCTCACGCCAAAGGATGTTGTTAAACACCTCTGTTAAAGAGCCTCTCTTTCCAGGTCTGGGACAGTGAGACAAAGACTCAAGATTTCAGCACAAGTCTCATGATTTTTGGTGTTTTTTCTTAAAGCCCCAGCTCCTGGAGTCATGGGAATCTGAGAGAATCTCAGGCTCTCTCTTTAAAAAAAAAAGTTCTAGCCCTTGTGATTGCAGAGAAACATTTGGAAACTCGACCTTGAAGGGTGCAAAACCAATCGACAAATAAAAAAAGGACCCACTTTTTTTTTTGTAATCTCCCAGTTTTTAAGCAACTCTCAGGACTTCCTAGTGGGTCCTGACTCCCTATTTTTGGATGCTTGGGGTTGGCAATGTGGTTCTGGTATTTACAGACCACCAAGCACCATCGCATCTGATAGCTTCTCCTCACTGTGTAAAGCAAAAGAAATTGGTTTGACTCCTGCATCCCGCTGTGAGAATCCTTGTAATCCCTTGCCACAGAGAAGCTCTGGTGAAAAAACTCATGCGCAGTCTTAATCTCAGGTTCCAAGTGATGGCCGAGATCCTGCTCCATTTGAAATCAATGGTACCCCCTTGCCCCACCCTCCCAGATCTCGGCAGGACTGGACTCCATCAGCCTGATTCTCCCTTGCCTTGCGTCATGGGCAGTCAGTCTCTTCAGCACAAAGCGGGCGTATGATGCCCCCATTCTGATTTGTTGGTGTTTCACACCTGGCTTGCACTGGTGTAAGTGACTTCATGAGGCACTAACAAGGTCCTAACAAGAGGGGAAATGCTGAGACGTGAAGGAAATCAACAATGCTCTGCACAGCCGGCCAGATCTACTGCCTGCTAGCTCCTAAAAAGGTGGCTGGAGAATCAGTAGCGGCTCCAGGCTGCTGAGATGAAGGAGGCGAACACAGCGGTGAAGGAAATGGAATAAAACAAACTAACCAGCTGCAATTGTCTGAATAAGGCAATAAAGAAATCGTGCTGGATCATGAAAATGCCACTTCCTGGGCTTTACACTATCTGGGTCAAATTCCTCCACTGCAGTCAGTGGAGATCTAGAAGGATTCATAGATTCTAGGACTGGAAGGGACCTCGAGAGGTCATCGAGTCCAGTCCTCTGCCCTCATGGCAGGACCTAACACTGACTATCCCGGATAGACATTTATCTAACCTACTCTTAAATATCTCCAGAGATGGAGAGTTCACAACCTCCCTAGGCAATTTATTCCAGTGTTTAACCACCATGACAGTTAGGAACTTTTTCCTAATGTCCAACCTAAATTAGGCTCAATTAGGCCCTGTTGTAAAGGGGTGCTGGGCCTTCCATAGCTAAAGGAGACACTGGCTGTTGTGGTTTTCAACCACCGCCTATTCAAATGTCATCCAAACTAAACAGCTCCCCCTAATTGCTGCAGGCTACATCTCATCCTAGGGTAGATTTGTATCAAACATGGAGCTTCCAAGATTTACGGCTTTACCAATATCCCTTTTCTAGCTCATCCTGTCTCCGGAAGAGCTTCAAACGTCACGCCCTCAAGGATTCCTGAAAGGGATCAAAGCTTCCCATGGGTTTTGCAGGAATTAGGGAGATATTTAAAAGGTGTTCATGTGAGCGGTCAAACACACAGACATCAACGTATATTCCATAAATCAAACCGTCCTTTCCAAGGGGCTGAGTCTGCTTGCATGTAGCCCCAACCCAGTGCAATATCGAATTATAAATTCTCCCCCATTTACTTGTCAGGAGGCAGCACACAGCAGTTAGTTCAAGGTCACAGAGGCAGATCTGATTCCTCGGCCTTTGTTTTTGCCCCAAGACCATTACCTACAGCAGCATTTAAACATTCACCTGCTTATCTATGGAGGTTCCCTCATCAGGACTTACAGCTTGTGTAGTCAAAGTGAGAACCAAATGATTTTTGGAGGCCCAACTGGATACCATCGAAAAGGGGTGGGGGGTCCTGATCTTCAGAAAGTGCTGAGCCTCTGGAAACTTGGGTCCTGTAAAGTGCCAAGTTGGGCACCTAAAATCATTAGTCACTTCAGATGCAATAAGCCTGGGAGATGTTCACGGAATAATCTCCCAGCCAGAGATTGAAGAGTAGGCCTCTGAATTCTACCTTGCCCCAACACTGCTGTGGAAATCTGAACACAGCTCCAGTAAAGACTCAGTGAACCACTTGGGATACCCTAGAACCCTCCCCAGTTTTCCCTCAGGGGGAGGCTCCAGAATATTTCTCCCCACCATCAATTTTCACTCTCATTCTCCACCTGCACTCTGCAGCTCCAGCCGATCACAAAATCCCCTCATGGATAACTGCCTTCACAGTACTGCCAGAAGCAGGAAGCGCCAGGTGTGAAGGGTGAGAGAGATTCCCAGCCCAGTTCTGCACGCCCCTGAGGCATGCAAATGGATGGAGAAAGCCCAAATGCTGGGCTCAATCCTGCAGTGGGGCAGGGACCACACTTGAGAAAGTGCTGCAGAATCAGGACCAACCATAGATTCAGAGGGCAGGGGAAGCAAGGTGTTGCTATGACCCCTCTCCCCAGTGCAAGGGTGCATGTTAGAGCTGCAGGAGCCTTGGAAAGAAGTCTCCTCCCTCTGTAGAGCTACCTAATTCAGCTCCTGGTCTTGGGTCTATGCACTGGGACAGCATCTCTAAGGTACATGGGAGCTGGAGCCCCATGTTCCTAAGATCTTCATGATTTGCTAATGGGGGAGAAAAGGGGAAAACTATGGCCGCTTGCAGAAAGGTGTCAGGGCGGATACAGTGTGTGTCAGCAAGGAAGGGTCTGATGGACCCTGACAGGCTATTTCGTCACCTTAATGCAGGGCTCTACCAGCAGGTTTGCAGATGTACGGCAGGAAATCCTGCTCTGCTGAGCTCAGCTGGATGGATGGACGGACGGCAGCCACTGGGGATCCCAGACTCCCAGCAATCTGTCTTCAAAACTTCAGCCACCAAGTAAATGAAAAGGCCCCACTGCTGGAGCTTGGAGCAGGGGAAAAGTTTTAGGGGCAAACTTTTTATCCTATAAGCTCTTGGGGGCAAGGTCTGCCATGTACAGTGGGTCTGTCAGCACCTACCACAAGGGGGCCCTGTCTTGATCTAGGTGCTTCCCCAATGCCAATACCACCAACCCTGTTCTCCAGCTGCCATTCGCCAAGTCAAACCAAACCCTGGGGAGGAGGAGGACAATGGTGATTTGTGCAGTGGCAGCATCTAGGTACCACTGTGCTCGGTGCTGGACAGACAGACACAGAACAAAAAGACGGTCTCTGCGCCAAAGAGGTGTCTGCGCCCTGGGAACCAGAAGGCCTGTGTTGTGACTCAGAGGCTTCTCAAGGAGGCCCTGCTGCTGCTTCTTTGGGAAGGCCAGAGTAACCGCAACCCCCCGGCACCTGTTTGCAACACTCCCTGGGGTCATCGTGTCCCCCTGGCTGAGAACCCAAGAGGCAGACCATGGATCTAGTATTTTCATCAGGACGTCAAACAAGAGGGAACCAATTGTTCTGTCTGGTTCCTAGGTAAGATTTTCTTCTCTGGGGAGAGCATGCGAGAAAGACCAAGCCTCACATGACAGAGGCTAGTCATGTCGCGTAACGCACTACCAGAAAGTGCTCAGATACTCGAGCAATTATAGACTCAGACTCAGGACTTTAAGGTCAGAAGGGATCATTATGGTCATCTAGTCTGACCTCCTGCACAATGCAGGCCACAGAATCTCACCCACCCACTCCTGTAACAAACCCCTAACCTATGTCTGAGTTACTGAAGTCCTCAAATTGTGGTTCGAAGACCTCAAGCTGCAGAGAATCCTCCAGCAAGTGACCAGTGCCCCATGCTGCAGAGGAAGATGAAAAACCTCCAGGGCCTCTGCCAATCTGCCTTGGAGGAAAAATCCTTCCTGACCCCAAATACGGTGATCAGCTAAACCCTGAGCATGTGGGCAAGACTCACCAGCCAGCACCCAGGAAAGAATTCTCTGTAGTAACTCAGATCCCACCCCAGCTAACATCTAAGATATAAGCAGCAATATGGAATAGAATAGTCTAGATGGGAATATTTTCCAAAGAAATTCCCACTTCCCCCAAATACTCCCCTTGTCTAGGATTCGCATGTCAGGAAAACCTCTGGCTCCCCTGCCCAAACGAGAGGCAAAAGGCCAACCATTCTGCGAGATTACTGCCCTCTAGTTCCAGCCAATAAAGTGTTTTGTGAACAGCTTAAGAAGCCCATATGCCAAAGATCTGCTAAAGCTCCCGTCACCTTCTTGAGCCCTACATTCCATCCATTTGCTGAACAGGTATCACTTCCTCCCAGACGGACTTTATCCAATTAGTTCTGCTGTTAAAGACGGGCTTGTTGGTGCACCCATCGGCTGTTCACTCCCCCCAGCTGTACTTTAATCACTGCTCGAGCAATGTAAAGCTGCAGGGCTACTGAAAATACTTGGCAGGCCAGGGCCGTTCCATCTGCAATTTGTACAACGGAAGAACAGAGATAGGCCGGTAGATAGGAGGGGGCAGATAAAGAGCGTTTACTGCCTGGTGGAAAACTCGGACAAACACTCTATTTAGGGAGTATTTGGCTCTTGTCTCCTGCTGCTTTCTGTCCTTCCCTTCCTCCTGAAGATAACTGCATGATAAATGGGACCTTGCCGCTCAAGAGTTCCATCTGCTCCTCTCGCTCATTCCCAGCCTGAGGTCAGAATCTTATGTTCTGGGGACAAGAGAGGGAAGGGAACAGAGCTTTCCCCAGCTAGCATGGCAGCCCAGTGACCACAGGTTAAAGCAATGGGATCTGACATCTACCATAGCTGTTTTTAATCCCAAAAGAAGCCAAAGCTCTTTTGACGCCATGAGCTACTGACCCTGCAATCCTCACCCAGGTGACTCAATGGGCAGGATTCTCCTCTGACCCCAGTTTTACACTGGAGAAACGCCACCATCTCCAGTGCGGGTGTTGCAAGACGCACACTGACAGGAGAGGAGGATCGGGCCCTGCATTCTGGTCTCAGTTGGACTGGTGTAAATTGAGTTACGTAGGCATAAATCCAGCATCACTCTGTTGAAATCCGCCGAGCTACTCCAGATCTCACACAGGCCGGGCAGTTGTACCTTTTAGAGATGTGGGATATAACTTGCCCAAGGTGGGAAGGATAGCTCAGTGGTTTGAGCATTGGCCTGCTAAACCCAGGGTTGTGAGTTCAATCCTTGAGGGGACCATTTAGGGATCTGGGGCAAAAATCTGTCTGGGGATTAATCCTGCTTTGAGCAGGGGGTTGGACTAGAAGACCACCTGAGGTCCCTTCCAACTCTGATAGTCTATGTAGACTAGCAGTTCAGTCTTTTGGGGCTCAGGACCCATTTGTAAATGGTTATGGCTGGTCACGACCCAGTAAATAGTTTGGGGTGGAGGCCCTGGGTGGTTCAGTGAGATCCTGCCGCCCAAGGGTGTTGGTCCTGCCCAGCACTTATTTCACAGTGGCAGCTCCTGGGCTGGGGCTGGCTGGGCTTGGTTCTCCACTCCGGGTGTCACAAACTCTGGGGTTGCAGCACTGCTCAGGTTTCCCCCACACGCACACCAAGTGGACCAAATTTGTGTGAGTAGAGTTGTGACCCGGTTCATAGGGTGGCACTGCCACTCACTCAGACTTGGCCTACCTGGACTCCTGTTGTCATGACAGCCAGGCCAAACTGGAGCGGTGCTGGAACCCCAGAGGTTGCAGTGCCTGGAGCAAGGAGGTGAGCCCAGCCAGCCCCGTGGGACAAGAGCTGCCACGTGACTCTTCGAAACATTCTGGCAACCCAATTTTGGGTCCTGACCCCCCATGTTGAGAAAACCTGGGACCAGACTGTGGCAGAGCCAGGAACTAAACCCGCACTGTGGAGTCCCACACTGGTGCCCTAACCTCAAAACTAGATTTTTCCCTCCCTGTGCACACCTGTAGCAAATTCCTTCACCCATCCACTCAGTCATTCACCCCTCTGCCTGCTTTGCACTCACACTTCGGTTACCTCAGTCCTGACAGGGAAATTCACATGATTCCCTTGCTCCACTTCTTTGGAAGGAGAATCCAGGCTTGGAAGGCAAGGGGCAGTAATAAGCTGAGTCACTAGAAGCACTCTCGACAATGGGAAACGAGGGGCTGGGATTTAGCCAGGGCTCACGTGTCACATTCCTCCGTGGATGGAAATCGGGGCATCTCTGCTACAGAGCAGCCTATTTTGGGAACAAAACAAAACAATCATAACGGCTGATACGCTGGATGCCGGATGAGGGAGCTGATGACATTTACAAGGTGCTAGCGTGACGGGTCCAGAAACTGGTGGTTGCTGCAGCCAGATGCCAGATGTCACTCTCAGGCCACCAGTGTCACTGCAGTGCAGAAACCAGCTATCTCCCAAGGCAAGCAGAGAGGCTGCGGTGGATTTTGGTCCTGGGGCAGGCGTGAGGGGAATGCGTGTTGTGCACAGAATGCTCCCTATCAGCAGGGTTGCACTGATAACAATCCCAGGACCTGCTCTGGCAGCCAACACAGATGGTTGCTCAGTTTAGTTTATCCTCGAAACCAACCAAGAAAGGCAACGCACAGAGGGATGGAGAGAGGGATGGGCTCTGGCTGGCTAGGGCTCCAGGCAGCCCACTGGATTTGTGTCATTGAGCATCGCTCCCCCTGGTGGCTGGTTCAACAGACTCGCAGTCTGAGCTGGGGGAGGGGGAGAATCAGAATTTCCCTCCTGTGGAAAATTCTGCTATTTCCAAATTTGGTTTTGCCCCAAATTGGAATGAAAAAGTGGAATTGTTGAAATCTTTCAGAAAGTTCTGGGAAAATTTCTATTCAAAGCACTTTGCTTCAACATCCCCTGTATCAAAATATTTAATCTGTGTCCCCCTGAGTGCCCCATGCCCCCATTCTCTGTTCTGGGCAACTCCCCAGCTGGGCCGAATCTCCCATGGACATCAGTGATGCATTACCTTGATTCAACCAGAAGAGACACATCCTGGGGGCCATAGTCCATCTGACGGCATATTCCTGATCAGCTCCACTCACGCTTAAAAGGCCTCACTCCTGTAGGGGCTTGTGCTTTTGGTGCTGAAGGTCCGGGGTTCGATCCCTGCTGATGACTATAGAGTCTATGTACACAGCCCAGAAAACCTGGATCTCATTTCTGGTCTTGCTTGCTGGATTGGGAGTCCAAGAAGGGCTGCAGCATCTTGCATCACTGAATAGCGATCCCTCTAGCCAAGTAGAATTCAGCATTGATGTGTGAAATGGGGCTTTTGTGAGAGAGTGAGCATGAAGCAGCAAAAAGGACATGGAGGAGGCCTGGATGAAAGAGAAGGCCTCTCAGGGTCCATATGACCTTTCCACTGGCAGGATAAAACCTAACGGGGACTCCCTTTGCGAGTTCTGTAAAGAGAGCCCCATCCAGGGAAGATCCCAGGGGGAATTCCAAAGAGTCCTGCTTGCCACCTATAACGATGCTGCCCTTGGTGGAAAACAACCGAGAGTCCCAATTCAGGACAAATCGCTCAGAGCAGGGCAGTTACAGCCCAAGGCTGGGTTCCTTTGCACACCAAGGCAAACCAAACCAGCCAGACAGAGAAGACTTCGGTTTTACCCCCCTGGCTAACCATAAGTCATACAAGCAATTTCCTTAGACACTCTAGTTTCCCAGTATCACCACCGGCACCACTCATTATGGGGACAAATGGTTATGAAAACCAACACCCCAGTAAAAGAAAAAAGGGTCTCCCAATCCCAAAGGGCCAAGCCCCAGGCCCAGGTCAATATACAAGTAAGATCTTACCCACAAATCAAACTAAAATCTAAAGGTTTATCCATAAAAAGGAAAAAGATATAAATGAGAGCTAAAATTGGTTAAATGGAATCAATTACATACAGTAATGGCAAAGTTCTTGGTTCAGGCTTGTAGCAGTGATAAAATAGGTTCAATTCAAGTCTCTGGAACATCCCCAGCTGGGATGGGTCATTCAGTCCTTTGTTCAGAGCTTCCGTTTGTAGCGAAGTCCCTCCAGAGGTAAGAAGCAGGATTGAAGACAAGATGGAGGAGTTTTCAGGGCCTTTTACATCCTCTGATGGTGGATGAACACCACTTCGTTCTTACAGTGGATAATCACAGCAAGATGGAGTTTGTAGTCACATGGGCAAGTCACATGTCCATGCATGACTCAGTTCTTTACAGGCCGACGCCATTGTTTACATGTTAGTTTGAATGTTCCCAGGAAAGCTCAGATGTGGATTGGTGTCTCCCAAAGTCAGTCAAGTGTTTCTTGATTGGGCTCTTACTGAGAATAGTCCCTTCTCAAGAAGCTGACCAAATGCTTCACTGAGGCTATTTGGAATTTTGAGACACAAGTACATAGTCCATATTCACAACTTCAAATACAAAAATGATACATGCATACAGACAGCATAATCATAACCAGCAAATCATAACCTCTTTATAGACACATCACGCGACAACCTTTGTACAATATTTGCTGCAAATATATAGCAGTGGTTGCAACAATGGTCTATACGGTCCCAGTTTATGTCACAAACATTACACCACCGCCCAGGCATCTGGTACTTCCCTGCTTCTGGCATTAGGCGGCAGTAGCAACGCAGGGGCAGGGGAAGGAAACATCTGCTAATGAGGGAGACTCAGCGGCGTGTATGTTTCTGACTCCAAGGACGGTGACTTTGAAGAGATGAGAGACACCCTCGGGAAGGAATTTTGACTGGACTTCTTTAGTGTCTGGGAAAAGCAGTCCAGAGATATGGGAACAATCTAGCAAACAGCTGGGGACTGGGGCTGAGATTCATCCTGGATCATTCAGAAAAGAGGAAATGGCACCAGAGGCCAAGGCAGTTAAGTAGGGATATAAGGAGCAGCATAAGGCTTTTAGAACTATAAATACTTTGCCGTGGAGGAGCTGTGCATTTAAAATAAGCAAAGGCAAATTAAAAAGGGGAAACCAGAGGAATGAGACAGCGAGAGGGAGTGGGACTGAACAGAGACTGGCAAACCATTTTAGGTGAAAAGACAGATCTTCCAATGCATTTGCAAGAGATTAACGGGAAAAGGCCTGAAAACTGCCCATGGGGCCTATGAGAGAGAACACAGGAAATGAGTGAAGAGCTCCAGAGCCATCTGAAAGAAGGGCCCCACGTGTTGGCATGGATGAGGAGCTAGAGACGGTACTGCACAGTTCTTAACTGCTTCCCTGCTGGGTGGGTGAACCAAGGAGCCATAAACCAGCAGAAGCCAGAGAGCAGACTAGGAGGATGTGGCTGAAGATGGTTTGATGTCTGGTCTTCACTCTGACCTGCTGCTGGGTTCACTTCCAGTGGGGTTTGTTCAGCTGGAACACAGAGCAGTCACCTGGAGCCAGTCAGCACCAAGCCTAACCAGAAGCCTTTCCTGCACTGCTGCCAGACATGCTTGAACTTGGGGCAATATTCCCCCAAGCCTTCCTAAAGGAGAGGTCTCCTCACCATGCCTAATGCAAGCGACAGCCCTCCAGACAAGGGTATCTACAACCCCTGCCCTGCAGCAAATGGGCAGCTGTCTCCTCACACGATCCTTGTTAGAACAGAAGGCCCAGAGCTTTCAAATATTAAATGGCATCTTTGTTTGCATTACCGTAGCAGCTAGAGGCTAAGATCCCTGGCCCCGTTGAGCTAGATGCATCGTAAAAGACAGCACCTTCCCTCAAAGAACTGATGATCTAAGCAGACACAAGGTGGGAGAAGGAATTGAAGCACACAGGCCAGGTCTTCACTGCACAGTTAACTCAGGTGATTGGCTGAGCATCACCACTGCAAAGCCTAACCCATGTCACCATGTCCTCACTCTTCCTGCATCTGCCCATGTGTGTCTGGGAGCATATCCCATGGTTCTTTACGCTGAGCTATTCTAGGATCCTTCCGAAGTCACTTGCAGGAGAACTTGTCTGTCCTCCAGGTTGGGGGAAGGCATTGGAGGACTATCAGAACTCCAGTGAGCCTGCATCCTCACTGCGTAATGGAGAGGATCTAGCCCAAGTTAAACAGGAGCCCGGCCTTAAACCTTGTGCAAACCTGGGTGTGATGGGGTGTTCACCCCGCACCAGCTCCTGAAAGAGTTAAGGTGGCTAGGAGGGCCAATTAACTGCCTACACCTGGGAGAAGCCAGGGAGCAATGAGGACTAATTAAAGGATGAAACTCATCTGGGCAGGAACAGGCAGGCCTTGTATAAAGCCAGGTAACTGAGGGCAGAAGTGGGCTGCAGGAAGGAGGTTTGCAGTCACTTGCCTTGAGGGTAGGGAGCGAAGGGAGCTAGGCCTAGAGAGAAGGGCATACCTGAAGGAAGGTGGAAAAGGAGCCTGACAGAGGCACGGTAGGAAGCACTCATGGGAAGCAGCAGCAGAAAGGTGTGGGACAGTACAGACCCTACGCTGGTTGTAGGGTCCCTAGGGTGGAACCTGGTGGGTTCCCCTCCCAGCCACTGGAGAAGTGCCACCATTGAGGGGCAACAAATGGGAAGATTGTCTGGGATAGTTGGTACAGAGAGACTTGGTACATACTCCAGAGGGGGAAAAACTACAGTGACCTGGCCGATGGACCAAGCCAGGAAGACGGTGCAGTCGAGTTCTGAGAGAGAGAAAGCGCACCTGAAGAAAGTGAGGATGTCCGACTGGCAGAGCTAATCCCCAGCTGTGGCCACAAGGAGGCGCTCCAAGGGTGAGTCGGGCACCCCGTGACACTCGGTCAGAAGTTTATTTGTGTGCATGGTGGGGAGAATTGGGCTAAAACCCAGGTAAGAACCTGGGTTAACTGTGCAGTGAAGACATACCCATAACAGTGGGATGGAATGATTTGCCCAGAATACACTGATTCACCCAATACTGCACTGGATGCAGAGAATCTGCTCTCCTCAGATTTCTTTTTCAGCTCATTTTGCAAACTCAGGTGCTCTAGACGGTCTGGAGAGACACCCAGGCTTCAGGATATTTATCCAAAGCCAAACTTCAAACTCCTCCATCGTCTCGCGTTCCTAAAAGCTCACCTCTGCATGGGTTGCATTACTAGGCAGCGATCAATGTGTTCAGAATATATTATTCAAACTCCCTGAAAGAAATACAAATAAAAACACCCAGCTCCTTAAAACCCAGGAGGGTTCCGGCAGCTCTTAGTTCTGCTGGGAAGCCTGGGAAAGTTTAGCCCATGCCAAGACACTAATCAGACCTACATAAACTGTTGAGTCAGGAAAACTCAAGTGATTTGCAAGAGGCCAAAAGCTTAATGCCTTCACAAGCATTCCCCTTCCACCCAGCTCAACAGGTTTAATAACTGCACCAACCGCAAGCCGCTGGGAACGTTGTGCTCAACTCATGTCATTCCATTGCAGCCTTGTTCCCGGGGGACAAGGTCCATTCAATTAGATAGCCCTGGAAGCTTGCAGCAGCTCTTGATGTTGGGCCTGTATCGATCAGCTCCCTGGCTCTTGGCTTTCTATCTCCATTTATCAGGCCTCCACATTCCCTTAATCCCCTCCCAGCCCTCCCTAAAGTCAGGAGATAAACAGCAGGCTGGAGAGACTGATAAAAGGGAATCACTCAAATCCATTAATGCGGCTTCTGTGCTCGGAATTACAAACCCTGCCCTTGTTAACCATCTCGCCTGGCGAGAGCCTGGAGACACCAAAGGCCAAGAATGGGGATGCTTGCTAGCAACTTGCTGTGTGAAAAGGGGGTGTAACATAGCAGTTAAACTATGGCTGGGGAGTCAGGACCCCTGGTTTCTGTTCCCAGGCGTGCCACTGTCTTGCCACATGAGCTTGGACAGCCCGATTAGGCCAACATTTTCAAAGCCAGAGGCCTGAAGGTCAGCACCTAAATGTCATGGTTTCCAAGGGTGCTAAGCACCTGCAGTTCCCACTGAAGTCCCTGGGAGCTGTGGGTGCTTAGTACCTTGGAAAAAAATCAGGCCACTTTTATTTAGATGCCGGTGTCAAATTTAGGGGTGCTCTTTGGGGATTAACACTGTGCGGGGATCTGTTACTGGCATGGTGTGACTGTAGCATAAATGCCGGTGGATATTTCAGTCTGTCCGGGCAGCAAAGCCTAGGAAAAGAGATGAGGCCTCTCTAATCGTAGTCTAACAGCTTACCCTTAAGGGTCATTAAGGGACAATGCTAGAGTGAGCAGCATTGATGGCCCTAGTCCACTCTCAAGGGGAGTAGCCCAATGAGTCTGAAGAAGAGAGAACCAGATTGAGGGTGTGTCTTTCTACAAAGGGAAATCGCCCTGAATAGCTATTACAGAATAAGCTGTTCCACTATAGCTCTGCTGGAATAACTCCCCATGCGGACACTGTTCTGAAATAAGTCACCTTATTCCAGAATCGTTACTCCACAAGAATAGCTTATTCTGCTGTCGCTGTGCTGGTCAATTTTCCCATGTAGACAAGGAGGATGAGCGCTGGCTTAGAGAATGTAAGTGGCTTCTGATCTGTCCCAGTAATTTAACCAAAAAGCCAGTCTAATTTAAATTATCATAGAAGATTAAGATTGGAAGAGACCTCAGGAGGTCATTTAGTCCAACCCCCTGCTTCAAAGCAGGACCAACCCCAACTAAATCATCCCAGCCAGGGCTTTGTCAAGCTGGGCCTTAAAAACCTCTAAGGATAGAGATTCCACCACCTCTCTAGGTAACCCATTCCAGTGTTTCACCACCCTCCTAGTAAAATAGTTTTTCCTAATATCCAGCCTAAACCTCCCCCACTGCAACTTGAGACCATTGCTCCTTGTTCTGTCATCTGCCACCACTGAAAACAGTTGAGTTCCATCCTCTTTGGAACCTCCTTTCAGGTAGTTGAAGGCTGCTATCAAATCCCCCCTCACTCTTCTCTTCTGCAGACTAAATAAGCCCAGTTCCCTCAGCCTCTCCTCGTAAGTCACGTGCCCCAGCTCCCTAATCATTTTCGTTGCCCTATGCTGGACTCTCTCCAATTTGTCCACATCCTTCTTGTAGTGGGGGGCCCAAAACTGGGCGCAATACTCCAGATGTGACCTCACCAGTGCCAAATAGAGGGGAATGATCGCTTCCTTTGATCTGCTGGCAGTGCTCCTACTAATGCAGCCCAATATGCTGTTGGCCTTCTTGACAACAAGGGCACACTGCTGACTCATATCCAGCTTCTCGTCCACTGTAATCCCCAGGTCCTTTTCTGCAGAATTGCTGCTTAGCCATTCGGTCCCTAGTCTGTAGCAGTGCATGGGATTCTTCCGTCCTAAGTGCAGGACTCTGCACTTGTCCTTGTTGAACCTCAGATTTCTTTTGGCCCAATCCTCCAATTTGTCTAGTCACTCTAGACCCTATCCCTACCTTCCATTGTATTTACCTCTCCCTCCAGCTTAGTGTCATCCGTGAACTTGCTGAGGGTGCAATCCATCCCATCATCCAGATCATTAATGAAGATGTTGAACAAAACCAGCCCCAGGACAGACCCCTGAGACACTCATGCTTGATACCGGCTGTCAACTAGACATCGAGCCGTGGATCACTACTCGTTGAGCCCGACGATCTAGCCAGCTTTCTATCCACCTGATAGTCCATACATCCAATCCATACTTCTTTAACTTGCTGGAAAAAATACTGTGGGAGACCATATCAAAAGCTTTGCTAAAGTCAAGGTATATCACGGAGTACTTTAGCTTTTTCCACATCTGTCACTAGGTTGCCTCCCCCATTCAGTAAGGGTCCCACATTTTCCCTGACAGTCTTCTTGTTGTTAACATACCTGTAGAAACCCTTCTTGTTAATCCTTCACATCCCTTGCTAGCTGCAACTCCATTTGTGCTTTAGCCTTCCTGATTACACCCCTGCACACTTGAGCAATGTTCTTATATTCTGCCCCAGGTATCTGTCCAAGTTTCAACTTCTTATAAGCTTCCTTTTTGGTGTTTAAGCTCACTGAAGATTTCTCTATTAAAAGCAAGCTGGTTACCTGCCATATTTGCTATTCTTTCTGCATAATCGGGATGGTTTGTTCCTGCACCCTCAACAAGGCTTCTTTAAAATACAGCCAGCTCTCCTGGACTCCTTCCCCCCTCATATTAGCCTCCCAGGAGATCCTGCCCATCAGTTCCCTGAGGGAGTCAAAGTCTGCTTTTCTGAAGTCCAGGGTCCATATTCTGCTGCTCTTTCTTCCTTGTGTCAGGATCTTGAACTCGACCATCTCATGGTCACTGCTGCCCAGGTTGCCATCCACTTCTACTTCCCCCACCAATTCTTCCCTGTTTGTAAGCAGCAGATCATGAGGAGTACGGCTCCTAGTTGGTTCCTCCAGCACTTGTGCCTACAAGTTGTCCCCAATACTTTCCAAAAACTTCCTGGGTTGTCCATACACTGGTGTATTGCTCCCGCATCAGACGTCAGGATGATTGAAGTCCCCACCATGAAACCAGGGCCTGTGACCTGGAAACTTCTGTTAGTTGTCCAAAGAAAGCCTTGTCTACCTCATCCTTCCAGTCTCGTGGTCTATCGTAGACACCCACCACGACATCACCCTTGTTGCTCTTGTCTCTAAACTTAATCCAGAGATTCTCAACAGGCTTTTCTCCAGTTTCATACTGGAGCACTGAGCAATCATACTGCAGTCTTGCACTGTATGTAACTCCATCACCTTTTCTCCTCTGCCTGTCCTACCTGAACAGTTTATACCCATCCATGCCAGTCCTCCAGTCATGTGAGTTACCCCAGCAAGTCTCTGTTATTCCAATCACATCATAGTTCCTTGACTGTGCCAGGACTTCCAATTCTTCCCACTTGTTTCCCAGGCTTCTTGCGTTCACGTACAGGCACCTAAGATAACTAACCAATTGCCCTGCTTTCTCAGTGAAGCATAAGCGCAGAGGAGGCTAGCCAGGTGTACTTTGTCGGTTTAAAATCCTTTTTCTCTAATGCTTTCCTCTAACCGCTGCATACAAATACTTTGTTTTGAGACGGCTGTTGTTGGTCACTATATCACTGGTCACAGGTTCTCAAAGGGAAGTAACACGGGTGCCCAGACTGCAGTCGGACATAGAACGTGATAAATGGTCTGACTGCATGGGGGCACTGTACCCAGGTGCTTGGGGGGAATAGCTTGGTGGTTTGAGCATTGGCCTGCTAAACCCAGGGTTATGAGTTCAATCCTTGAGGGAGCCATTTAGGAATCTGGGGCAAAAAATCTGTCAGGGACAGTACTTGGTCCTGCTGTGAAGGCCCTTTCAAGGTCCCTTCCAGCTGTATGAGATAGGTACATCTTAAAACTTAAGTCCCATGACCATCTGTAGAAGAGTGACCTTGGCTGGATGTGGCATTGCTGGGCCTTCCCTCTTGGTCACCTCATCCTGATGGCTGATCAGGCCCTGTGATGGTCTGGTTCTAGTGATTCAGCTAACTCACATACCATCTCACCCTTCCCAATGGATCATGTCTCAAATAAAGGGTCCAGAACAATAGTGATCATCAATACCATGTCTTCCGCCCCTCCAGGGCTCCTCTTCAGTGCCAGCTTTCCCTCAAAGAACATCCAATAAAACCCAAATAATTTAAGCCACGTTGCCTGGAGCTTGAGCTTGCAGACGCTCAGGGTCCTCCCCAGCATCCAGTTCCTCTTCTGGAAGAGCCAGCACAGGGATAGTCCATTCCTATGGCTTCCCTATGGTTCCATTCCCAGGAAGAGGGAACTCTCGACCCCTTTCTCCTAGGTCTGGCCCACATGAGTCTCCCTAGCTGGCTCTGCATAAGGAAAGAAGATGGAACAAAGTGAGCTAAGGTATACACTCCATCACACCCTGACAATATGTATTTCCATGGTGAACTTAAGCACCCAGGCTTGAAAATGATGAGATCCCCTTCTCTCTGCCTCACTTTACCCATCTGTATTATTGTGGGCTAGAGTAGTGCCTTGAGGCTCCCACCAAGACCGAGGCCACACTGAGCTAGGTTCTGTACAAACACATAGTAAAAAGACAGTCACAGCCTCAAAGAGCCTGCAATCTAAATAGACAATATGGGAGGGGAAACAGAGGCATGTAGAAGGAAGGGACTTGCCCAAGGTCACACAGAAGATCAGTGGCAGATCCAGGAACAGCATCCAAGTTACCTGTTTCCCAGGCCAGCACCCTACCTACCGGACTGCCCAGGTAGCCTCTGTAAAGCCAGGAGCACAAGGGTTCTATGATCCTGGAAGGACACGGGCTTTTCTAATTTCTGGGGAGACACTTGTGCTTGTGATGTTTGGGGAGTAGGAAACTCTAGAGGTCTCGGCATCTAACTTGTGAGTCAGTTCTGGAGCCAACAGCAGGCATTAATGAAAGGGGCTTTTAATCCTCATCCTTCCTGGACGGCAGGAAGGAACTTCCACTGACAAGAAACTCGGTCTCCCTGTCAACTCCCTTGTGAGCAGTTCTGAGGGATTGTTAGGAAAGAGACGTAATTATGTTTGATGGGGACTATTATTTGTCCTTGAGCTGAAGACAGAACATTACAGGGCTGCCCGGGAGAGGGGAGGGGCAAGTGGAGCAATTTACCCGAGGCCCCAGCCTCCACGAGAGTTTTTCGAGGGCCCTGAAGCAGGGTCCTTCACTCACTCCGGGGGCCCCGGAAAACTCTTGAGGGGCCCGGGCCCCTGGAGCTTCTTCCGCTCCGGGTCTTCAGCCACAATTTGGTGGGGGGGGGGTCCTTCCGCTCCAGGACCTGCCGCCGAAGTGCCGGGTCTTCAGCAGCAATTCAGTGGCAGGAGCCTCACACCGCCGAAGACCCCAGGCCCCCTGAATCCTCTGGGTGGCCCTGGAACATTAGGTATATTTCACACAAGAGTTCAAGCTGCCGTTGCATGTTGCATACCGGATTCTGACCTCACACTGCTTCTACACCTCATTACTTCATTTACACTGCCTTCAGTGGGGAGTTACTCCTGATTTGCACCAGAGTAAATAAGATCAGAGTCAAGCCCCTTATGTTCAGCTTCACGTTATCCAGCTCTTAAGTTTTGCATTCGTCCACCCCGATTAACCTCTGTCTCTATGTACTCTGGCTGGGCACACGTTATCCATCCATCCACCAGCAGGTGACAGAAAGCAACGCTGTCTAAGCCTGGATAGAGCTGGACACACACAGATGGATAGAACTAATGTCGAACAGAGCTCAGCTTATATACGGAGAGAGACTAGAACAATCAGAAGTGCATAAGGGGCAGGTACAAATGTGGAAAATCCTTTCTTGTCAACAGAATTAGTCAATCTTCCACCAAACCGGAATGACTAGGAAAAGTCTGTTTATCATCCCTTACACTTCAAATTACACCACACATCTCCCCCTGAGAACCCAGCCCCATCTCTGAAGAAAGGAACACAAGGGCATGGCGGAGCAGGAAAGGGAAATTGACATGCTTTTAAATAATTAAAATAATAATTTGGATTACATTAGTGCCTATAGGCTCAAACAGAGATTGATTCCCCTCCCGCGCCGTGCTAGGTGGAGACACACAGGAACATATATTAATAGACAATCCTTGCTCTGAAACATTAACAATTTAAACAGACAAGCCAGAGGGACAGTGGAAATGGAAGCACAGCGAGCCAAAGTGACTAGCAGGCCAGCTGCAGACCCATAAATAGAAGACTTCCCTGATTCCCAGGTTAGAGCCCTACCCACTAGCTTTACCCCAAACCAATGAAAGCAAACAACTGTACAGGATCTTAGCCCCGGAGATCAGTGGTTTTGTTTTTCCAGCTGCTGCTATGTAACACGCTCTAAACCGTCAGGTTGATGGGAAGCGGGAAGAGTCTTCTATTGACATTTTGTTTCTGCAATTGGTTTCACACCCTCATCTCATTGTAATACTTCTTGAAATATCTCCTGCCTCAGGTGGTTTGCATACGGGCTGGTTTGACATGCAATGGCAAATCAGAGCCTTGGATCAAAGTGAATTGCAGAATTGAGTCCAAAAGTTAAGCATATTTCTCCCCCCATACACACACCATCCTGAACAAGAAAAACACGATCTAATTTATGCCAGATATTTGATTTCCCACTCCCTGATGTTCCCACAAGGCAGCTAGACGGCACAGAGTCACTGCTGAACAGAAGTCGCTCTTTGACAGAGGGCATGTAATTAAAGGAGGAAGTATCTGATAGTGAACTGGGTGGCTGTAAAATATCGCAGAGGATATCATACAGGGGGGGAAATAAGGGCTTTTTATACCAAGGCAGAGGTACAAAAATGAACATTTTCAAGCTGTTATTTAATATATTGTGGTTGCACCTAAAGGCCACAGCAAGATTGGGTCCCATTGTGCCAGGTGTTGTACAAACCGAGTCAATAAATATCCCTGCCCCAAAGCACTTACAGCCTCAAAGGTGGATGAGACAAACAAGCGGGCTGCAGGAGACAGGGTAGCGAATATAGGTGGATGTGCCCAATTCTTTGCCATTCAGTAGCAAGGATCACACACACACACGCACGCACGCCACCTGCCTGGCACTTTGAGAGTGGCACATGTCACAGCACCCACCGTGACCAGGTAAGGCAGCGTTGGGCTCACTGAGAAAAACTGGCCCCAGTACATCATGCTCACTCCAGTCCCTCACCTGCCCATTTCACTTTGTTTACACAGGTGTTTTTGGGTGGCCCCCCGAGCTCAGGGCCCCAGTACCAGTGTCTCCCCTTTCCACCCTCCTCATTATGCTGGTGGGATGGGGTTGTGATGTTGCACTCTATGATTTTATGAAAATATGCTAATGAGTGTGAATATAATGTAACTGGAACATGCGTCATGCAAAAAGTCTCTTGTAAGGTATCATTATAAAGCTTATAATCTACTGAGTGTGGCCATCCGATTTGTATAAATGCATCATTCTTGTATCTGAAACTAGAAATATGAAATACAACTCTGAGGTCCTATTGTAATTATGCAAAGTGGGGGCCATTGATAGTGGTTTGGAATCTTGATGGCTCCCATTAACCAGGACAATTGACTGTAGATGACTCTGTTTACTTGTAAGTCTTCCTGTATACCTGTGTGCTGGCAAGTGGGTAATGAAGTCTTACAGTGACATGTGATCATGTCACCTGAACTGGAATCCATCTTTAACCTGGAGCTTTTCCATTTAGAAGGAGGGGTGGGAACCCAGAGAAGGACAAAGGATTCCTGCCTTAGGCAAAAGAT
Organism: Mauremys mutica; assembly: GCF_020497125.1. Lineage (NCBI taxonomy): Eukaryota > Metazoa > Chordata > Testudines > Geoemydidae > Mauremys > Mauremys mutica. The sequence goes on from NC_059095.1 coordinate 9,096,943, forward strand.
GTATAAGGTGGTGGAACAGAACAAAGGGGGTGGCAATCATGAAAAATCCCCTAGCTACCACCTGAGCTGGAACAAAGGCTGTACCAGGGGGAAGGATTGTGCCCAGACTATGAAGGCGTCCAGTCTGTGAAAGAAGCTTATTGGAACATCTGAGGGTGAGATTTTCTCTGTATTCAGTTTTCTTACTGTATTAGGCTTAGACTTGTGTGTTTATTTTATTTTGCTTGGTAATTTACTTTGTTCTGTCTGTTATTACTTGGAACTACTTACATCCTACTTTTTGTATTTAATAAAATCACTTTTTATTTATTAATTAACCCAGAGTATGTATTAATACCTGGGGGGGGCAAACAGCTGGGCATCTCTCTCTATCAGTGTTAGAGAGGGCGAACAATTTATGAGTTTATCATGTATAAGCTTTTTACAGGGTAAAATGGATTAATTTGGGGTTTGGACCCCATTGGGAGCTGGGCATCTGAGTGCTGGAGAGAGAAGCACTTCTTAAGCTGTTTTCAGTTAAGCCTACAGCTTTTGGGGGATGTAGTTCAGACCTGGGTCTGTCTTTGTACCAGGCTAGCATGTCTGGTTCAAACCAAGCACGGCACTGAAAGCCCAAACTGCCAGGGAAAATGGCCTTAGAGGTAGTCTTGGCACATCAGGTGGCAGTCTCAAAGGGGGTTTCTGTGATCCAACCCATCACAGGGTGCTCAATCCAAAGTATCTTTCCAGATGCCCCTGGGATCTGACCTACGCATCAAGGCACTTATTTGGCCTGTTACCACAGCATCTGAGCACCCCCCAATCTCCAATGGATTTATAAACACAGCACCCACCGGGCAGCATGGCAGTGCTGTTAACCCCCACTTCAAAACAAAAAGATGGCGAACTGAGGCCCAGGGAGACTAATAAGTGGCCCTTCATGCCCCTTCCTTTAACTCCTGGCGATTGTCAATTATGAGGAGGCCCCACTGAAAAGGAACAGGGGAGCCCTGAACCCCTCCTTGCCAGTCTGCCTCCATCTCATCACATTCCCCGCCACTGCCACCCACAGCGCGTAACCATCCATCTACATGTGTCAGGGCACGTCCCTTCGTAATCCGCCGTCATCCCCCCTCTCAGGGAAAATGGGATAAGCCACGGCAGGGCAAGATAAAGGAAGGAGGCATCTGCAACCCACGCTGGCAGCTCCTCCTCAGCACCTCGCTGAGTGACAGCAGTCGATGGAGCAGGGCCTTGTAGGGAAAAAGGCGAGCGACAGGGCCGGAAAGCCGCTCGCTGCCCAAAGCCCATGCTGGGAAACTAAGCGATTGGTGAAAGTGAGGCCCGGGCCTGATTCCACTGTTGCCGAGTGCAGACAGGCTGCAGGTGAGGAGCTGCTCTTACGATGCCTGACCTGCTGCCCCTGCCCTTACGACTCCACTACGCTCATGGCTCCCGCCTGTGGCAACAAACGACCCGCCGCTCACTGAGCCCTCTCACCGTGCTGCTCCTCCAGCTCAACATCTCGCGGGATCAGCCCTTTCTCAGACCCCAGGGCTGTTTATTAACGCGTTGCAGCGCTCTACTGACAATTTGCAGGGAGGCAGGAGCCGAGGGGAGACAGACTCCCTGGAGCCGGAGTTCAGAAAACACTGCCCAGTGCAACGTGCCCCTCGAACGGTTCTCATTTTAGGGAGAGACGGCGGAGATTTTCAAAGGCGCCTAGGGAGTGCGGATGCCATTTTAATGGGGAATAGTGCATCTAACTCCCCTCCGGTTGCTTTGAAAATCTCAGCCTGCATTTGAGACCAAAAAAAGGATGCAAAGTGTATAGCCGTTCAACCTTCATTTTTTTTAAGCCAATCTCATGGTTCGCTGGACTCTTGATTTTTGAACACTGGGGGTTGGTCAGACTGCGTTATTGGCGGAGCACAGCGTGAACACACTCTGCTGGGTTCACGTCTATACCCTTTTTCCTCCGTGTAGCACTTAAGCATGCGCGCTTAATTTACAACACATGAGTATTCTCTGGGACTTGCTCTGATGCTCAAAAATTAAGCACATGCTTAACTGTTGTGCTGAACTGGGGCCTCACATTGGCCGAACACTTAAAAAAAACAAAAACAAAAAACCAATAGTGAATGGCACCCTGTCCAAGAAGGGAGTCGGGGCAGAGGGAGGGAAACAAGTGGCGAATGGATCCTCTGCTCAGCACAGCCGAGGGGACAGTCCTGAAAAGTTGTCGTGACTCAGCTTGTGTTCAGATTCAAAAGTCCCCAGCCAAAGCCCTTTTACTTGCTGCTCGACTTCTCCAACCCGCAGCTTGCCAAGGCCTAATTGGAAAAAGCGAACGACTGTTTCCAGCGCTGCCAATTCCCCACCCTCCAGCAGCAAGAGCAAAGCTGCCAGCGGCTTTAAGAGGAGAACAAAAAGCCAGAAAGGCTCACTCGCCCCACATAAACACACTGGGATCCTAACGCTACCAGATGATATTTATTAGCACTGCTCAGCCGAGGCAGTTTCACTGCTCTCCTAGGGGCTGAGTAGGAGGTCAGGTGACATTCTGCTGCCTCAGTAAAACTAAAGTTCACTGCAAAACACTGGCTTCTCATTATTATTATTTTTGCATTTGCATATCATTGGGTTTGCATTATATGGAATATGGCCCCCTGATCCAGCAAAGGACTTAACTTAGTATGCGCTTCATTTTGAGCATGTGATTAAGTTCCACTGAGGTCAATTAGGCATGTGCTGAAGTGCTTTGCTGAATCGGGCCCTTTACAAGAAAGGATTTCAAATGCTACGATAAATCTGTGAGCGCCTCGGATTTCGCAGAGGTTGCTGTGCTGTGCACAGCACAGCAACCATTCCTAATCCCATGACAAAGTGGGGCAGAGAAAAGAGACCCTCTGGCCACAAAGCCACTTAAGATAAAGGAGAATCTCCGTTAGCAAAAAGGGCTCCCATGACACACAGCGGCGCAGTTCCAATTCCTCTCAGGAAAGGGCAGTAATGACAACCGGAATAGCCAGGTCCTCAGAATACATAATGGTGATGTCCTGATTAGGGACAGTCCTGATTTTTGGGTCTCTCTTATATAGGCTCCTATTACCCCCCCACCCCCTGTCCTGATTTTTCACATTTGCTCTCTGGTCACCATATGCCCACTGCTATTTTTTGTGTACTAGCTCAAGCAGACCTAGTGCTTGCGTAGTTCCCAGCATGGGTCGCCATACCTCTCCCCTGCAATGTAAACATGGCCTGAGTTTGATATATATTTTAAAAGGCATGTGGCTAGCCCAGGGGTAGGCAACCTGTGGCACGCATGCCGAAGGCAGCACGCGAGCTGATTTTCAGTGGCACTCACAGTCCCTGGGTCCTGCATTTTAATTTAATTTTAAATGAACCTTTTTAAAAACATTTTAAAAACCTTATTTACTTTACATACAACAATAGTTTAGTTATATGTTATAGACTTATAGAAAGAGACCTTCTAAAAACGTTAATGTGTTACTGGCTCGCGAAACCTTAAATCAGAGTGACTAAATGAAGACTCGGCACAGCACTTCTGAAAGGTTGCCGACGCCTGGACTAGCCTATTGTGCTATTTTGTCCTGTGGAACACAGATAGGATGAAAGGGTGTCACTACATGTGGGATGTGAGATGACAAGACAGAGGCAAAACTGGGGGTGGTTTTGATTTTTGCAAAACCTCGACGGTTGCCACAGGAATGACCCTGATTGTAGCGTGTGTAGCTCAGGGTTCAGAGAACTTTGGGTCTACGCTGCTGCACCTCTCAGTCTAACATGGAGACAGAAAATCAACAGGGGTTTCATTTACCTGCCTCCCCCACAAAGTCAGAGATGAGGGGGTTCCAGAAAAGGTCTGAGTTTGTCTCACCTCTAGGATTTTTTTCCCCAACCCAACTAAAATTCGAGATTTTTTTTCATTATTATTAGTTTTGTAAACAGAGATGAAGTTGGTCTTTAGTCTGGATTTAGAGTAGCAGCCGTGTTAATCTGTATCCGCAAAAAGAACAGGAGTTCTTGTGGCACCTTAGAGACTAACAAATTTATTTGAGCATAAGCTTTCGTGGGCTACAGCCCACTTCAGCGGATGCACAGAATGGAACATATATTGAGGAGATATATATACACATACAGATAGCATGAAAAGGTGAGAGTTGTCTTACCAACTCTGAGAGGCCAATTAAGTAAGAGAAAAAAACCTGGATTTTAATATTTAAGTCTGGATTTAATATTGTAACGAGTTCCTCTGCTTTATTGTGTGTAATAGGAGAGATGGAGCTGGAGGGCGAGATGCTGCATGTAACACAGTGCAGACGGCTTGCAGGATAGCAAAACAATCCGATAGTCTGGACCCGAGTCTCCGAGTTACACATGGAAGTGGTGGGAACAGGCTCATGCTGGCAATGCAAAACCCACCCTCCCTATTGGATGCCCTTAGCAGGGAAGGTTGTACATGGGAACACTAAGGCCCAACAAGCTATCAGTTCTGTTAAGCTAGAAGCAGGGGGAGTACTGGGAAAAACTGTGCCTTTGGAGTGTGCTGCAATTGCTCCTCTCTGCAGCTGGCTGGTGTGGAGGTGAGGGAAAGAGATGGTCATGGCCTTGTTTTCTCCCCATTCTTTCTGGAGAAATCACTAGCCCTGAGTGGGTCAGGGGATTGCAAGGGCTGCTGTTGTGGCCAGAGAACATCCAGAATGGATGAACCATAAAAAAGGACACATCTGGCATGCTCTGAGGTGTGGGTTTGGGCTCCCCATCACTGGAAATGCTACGTATCTGTCTGGGGGCCATTCCACCCCATCTCTTTTAATAAGCTAAACCAAACCACGTGCAAGTCTATAAATCAAATGATGTTCTTTGGCTCCAAATCACACCAGCCATAGGACAAACTACACTATGACGGTACGACAGCCCTGCTGCAGTGCCATAGGCTGTGCTGCTGTAGTGTAGACATGATGCCCTAACTTATAGGATTGTATGCAGGCAGAATAAATGACATCTAATGGCTGTGACATGCCGAACATTTAAAGCACTAGGCAATGCCATTTGTCTGAACACTGTAGCACGTACGCTAAAGACGTCAAAACAAAAGTTTCTATTTCACTTCTATAGGCTGTATGGATGACCCCTAGTGGTTCATACAGATTCTGTGTTTCAGCTAAAGTCTGCATGCAGGTTGAACTTTGGGTGACACATCTGACTATTGCTTGCAGTGATGTTGTAGCCATGTTGGTCCCAGGATATTACCAGGTAGGTGAGGAAATCTTTTATTGGACCAACTTCTGTTGAGGGAGCGAGACAAGCTTTCGAACTTACACAGACCTGAAGAGGAGCTCTGTATACGTTCGCAAGCTTGTCTCTTTTGCCTACAGAAATTGGTCCCATAATAGAGATTACCTCACCCACCTTGTCTCTCTAACAGCTGACTGTTACAGGGGAGTCGGTGGAAGGTGTATTTTCATTAATAAACATGTCTTGTTTAACTTGGCCATTTAACTGGCTGAGCTCTTTCTAACTTGGTTCCCATTGCATATATCACATCTGCCTGTGACGGACCTTTCCCTTTTCTGACTCAGCCTTTCGGGGCAAATGAAGTGGGTGGGGGAGTGTTTTTTTTCCCCTTTAAGTGGCTTTAATGCTGATGATGTTGGGTTGACAACCCTGGAGAATCAAGCCCCACATTTATCCACAGAACCAAGCCAGAATGGGTAACAGTACAGGAAGCTTCATACTCGTATGCTCCATCCACCAGTCCCAGGACCCCAGTGTGACTGGGGTAGCAGTAGGGGTGAGTGGGGAGTTAACTCTCAGGGGCCCAGTCAATTCTGCACATCCCTGTTGAGACTGCCAGCAAGAAGGGCAATGGATGGGGACCCACTGAGTCGTTTTCCATATGCATCTAAGCAGCCATTGATTAATTTCAAGCACTACCAACATGGGCTTGAGTTGAACTGGCCACGTGGAGGCTCCTTATTCCATTCTCAAAGGCCCTAAACCAGAGTCCCTCAGGAAAGTCACTTGAGATTCAATTTCCTGTGCTGCACAGGAGGGGATTAGACATGGAGGTCTGTGACCTCAGCCAACCACAGACAGAGTAAAAAGGGGATTGCTCTGACTTTGGGCTTAGTGCTCCATAATAACACCGGTGAAATTACTTCATTAATCCCCAGGGCCCCATTTCCTTCCTTCCTTCCCTCGGCCAAAGTGAAGCTGAAAATAGTGGCTTCCATTTCTCGTATTTCTCTCCAAAAATGTATTAAGAGCCAATCAATCAAAACCTCTTCTCCTGGCAGCCAGTCCTGAGCATGTGACCTACCCCCCTCAGAGAAGGAAAGAACTTTCCATCCCAAATACAATTCTGATGGAACATTGAGGGAGGAGTCCCATTAAGTCCTCAGAAGTCAGGAAAGACCAGGGATAAAGCTGCAGAGGCAACCTTAACTCTGCCCCTGTGTGCACGTACAACTGTCTTTAATACATGATTAAGGCTACGATTTGGTCATGGAGGTTGTGGAATCCATGACTTCTGCAGACCTCCGTGACTTCAGCCCACAGCAGCTGGGAGCTGCAAGGTACCCAGGGGATCCCCCGCAGCTCCCCAGCCTAGGGCAGGAATCTCCCAAAGCTCCCCAGTCCCTGGGCAGTGGGGGATCCCCTGGAGTTCCCCAGCCGCTGAGGGCAGGGATCACTCCCAGACACTGGGCAGGGGAAGGGGGCACAGCTGCCAGGCACAGCAGGGCAGGGTGCTGGACCTTCCTCCCTCCCCATTTTGTCATGGACATTTTTTGTAAGAGTCAGGGACAGGTCACGGCGTCTGTGAATTTTTGTTTATTGCCCGTGGCCTGTCCGTGACTTTTACTAAAAATGCTCATGACAAAAATCGCAGCCTTATACATGATCCGATGCCAATTCTCAAATGCAACAAGGAGAGCCCTAGACTGTACCGGGGGTCAAATCCACCCACACCAACACCTACATATGGGAGGCACAAGTTGCTTCTTGGAGCAGCTAATTCTGGAACCAACAAGGAGCGAGGTGATTCTTGATTTAGTCCTAATTGGAACACAGAATCTGGTTCAAGACATACCTATAGCTGAAACGCACAGTCATAGTGGCCATAATGTACCGTATATACTCGTTCATTAGCCCGTTCGTTTATAAGCCGACCCCCCAAAATGGATAGGTAAAAATAGCAAAAACTGTATGACCCTTTCATAAGCCGACCCTTTATTTCAGGGGTTGGAAAACTTTGACTCCCGGCCTGTCAGCGTAGGCCGCTGCTGGGTCGGGACGTTTTGTTTACTTGGAGCGTCTGCAGGCATGGAGCCCCTCAGCTACCAGTTTGCGGTTACCAGCCAATGGAAGCTGCGGGAAGTGGCGCCAGAACGGCTGGAAACAGCGAACCGTGGCTACAGGGAGCTGAGAGGATTGGTCCTGCTTTGAGCAGGGAGTTGGACTAGATACCTCCTGAGGTCCCTTCCAACCCTAATATTCTATGATTCTATGCCTGCAGACGCTCCAGGTAAACAAAACGACAATGTATTAGATATTCAGTTCAATGATTCCATAGAGCAGGGGTCAGCAACCTTTCAGAAGTGGTGTGCCAAGTCTTCATATATTCGCGGTAATTTAAGGTTTTGCGTGCCAGTAATACATTTTACATTTACAGGGGCCGGCGAATGGAACCCCAGGCCTGAAGCAGACTGAGCCGCTCAGCCCACTGCCAGTCTGGGGTTCCATCTGCCGGCCCCTGCCAGCTGGGGTCTCAGCCACCGGCCCCGCTCAGCCCGCTGCCAGCGGCAGAGACACCAGGCAGGCAGCAGCATGCCACAGTAAATCAGCTCGTGTGCCATAGATTGCCAACCCCTGTCAGAGTTTAAAATCAAATTTTGATGTAGACCCATTTATAAGCTGACCCCTGCTCTTTGATGCGTCACTTTTTTACCCAAAATATTCAGCTTATGAACAAGTATATACGGTAATTAAACTGAACATCCTTGTATGGGGGATAATTCCAAAACACCCACCAGGGTTACATTTCATTTTAAAAAGGGGACCTACACAAAAATGATGATGCTTATTACACGGAAATTAAAAGGACCTGTAGCCAGGGTTAAAAGTCTGCAAGCAGCATGGAGACTCTTTAAAAACACCATAAGAGAGGCTGAGACTAAATCTACACCCCAAATCAGAAAAGACACTAAGGTGACCAAAAGAATGCCACCAAGGCTAAACAGCAGAGTAATGGAAGCTGTTAGAGTCAAAAAGACACCCTTTAACATTTGGAAGTCAAGCCCTAGTGAGCATAAGAAGAAGGTGCACAAAACTCTGGCAGGTTAAGTGTAAAACTATAATACAGCAGGCCAAGAGGGAATTTGAGAAGCAACTTGTAAAAGATGCAAAAACTAATAGTAAAAAATTGTTGAAGTATAGCCTAAGTGGGAAGGCTGCCAATGAGGCCAGTAGATGACAGATGTTAAAGGAGCACTCAAGGAAGACAAAGCCATTGCAAAGAAACTAAATGAATTCTTTGCATCGGTGCTCATTGCAAAGGATGGGGGGAAGACACCCACACCATAGCGACGATCATTTTTGGCAACAAATTTGAAACACTGTCCGACACTGATGTGTCAATAGTAAAGGTTTTAGAACAAATTGATAAATTAAACAGTAGTAATTAATCAGGACCAGATGAGATTCACCCAAGAATTTGGAGGAAGTCAAATATGAAATTGCAAAACCACGGTATATAAGCTATCACTGAAATCAGCTTCTGTACCAGGTGATTGGAGGGTGACTAATAACGCTGATTTTTTTAAAAAGGGGCTCCAGAAGCGATCCTGGCAATTACAGATCAGTGAACCTAACTTCAGTACCAGGCAAATTGGTAGAAAGTATAGTACAGAGCAGGATCATCAGACACAAACGTGTGTGGTTAGGGAAGAATCAACCCAGCTTTTGTAAAGGGAAGGCACGTCTCACCAATCTATTTGAATCCATCAAGTGCATGGATAAGGGCGATCCAGTTGATATTGGATTTCCAGAAAGCCTTTGACAAGATCCTTCATCAAAGGCTCTTAAGGAAACTAAGTAGTCATGAAATAACAGGGAAGGTCCTCTCATGGATCAGTAATTGGTTAAAAGATATGAAGAAAATGTAGGAATAAGTGATTACTTTTCACAATGGAGAGGGTACGACAGTGGGGTCCCCTAAAGATCTGCGCTGGGACTTATGCTGTTCAACATATTCATTAATGATTTGGAACAGGGACTGAACAGTGAAGTGGCAAATTCTGCAGATGATACAAAATTATTCAAGATAGAGAAGTCCAAAACAGACTGCGAAGACTTACTGGGGGAATCTCGCAAAACTGGGTGATTGGGCAACAAAATGGCAGATGAAATTCAACACTGATAAGTGCAAGTAATGCAAATTGGAAAAAATAATCCCGACTATACCTATATAATGACGGATTCTAAATTAGCTGTTAGCACTCAAGAAAGAGAGCTTGGAGTCACCATGGATAGTTCTACGAAAACTTCAGCTCAATGCAGAACAGTGGTTAAAAAGGCTAAAAGAATGTTAGGAACTAGTAGGAAAAGGATAAAAGATAAGACAGAAAATATCGCAACACCACGATCATAGAAATGTAGGGCTGGATGGGACCTCAAGAAGTCATTCAGTCCAGTCCTCTGTGCTGAGGCAGGACAAAAGAAACCTAAACCATCCCTGACTGCTATTTGTCCATGTTTTTGAAAACCTCCAATGATGGGGACTCCCTTGGAAACCTATTCCAGAGCTTCACTACCCTCATAGTTAAGAAGCTTTTCCTGATAGCCAATTTAAATCTCCCTTGCTGCAGATTAAGCCCATTACTTCTTGTCCAGCCTTCAGTGGACATGGAGAACAGTTGATCACTGTCCTCTTTATAACAGTTTTCAAATATGTTAAGGGCTATCAGGTCCCCTTCCTCAATCTTCATTTCTCAAGATCAAACATACCCAGTTTTTTCAACCTTTCATCATAAGTCAGGTTTTCAAAACCTTTTATCATTTCTCTTGCTCTCATCTGGACTCTCTCAAGTTTGTTCTACATCTTTCCTACAGCATGGCGTGCAGAACTAGACACAGTACTCCAGCTGAAGCTTCACCAGGAAAATTACCGCCTGTGTTTTACATACAACACTTCTGTGAATACACCCCAGAATGATATTACCCGTTTTTTGCAGCTGTATCACATTGTTGACTCATTCAATTTGTGCGCCACAATAACTCCCAAATCCTTTTCAGCAGTACAACCGCCTAGCCAGCTTTTCCCCAATTTTGCAGTTGTATATTTGATTTTTCCTTCCTTAGGACAAATACTTTGCACTTGTCTTTATTGAATTTCATCTTGTTGAATGCAGATCAATTCTCCAATTTGGGGGACAGGATTAGAATCCAAAAGAAACTTGACAAAGTGCTTGCAACCCCTCCCAGCTAAGAGTCATGTGCAAATGTTATACGCATACTCGCCACTTCATTACCCAAATCATTAACAAAAAACCTGAATAGTACCAGACCCAAGACTAACCCCTGTGCGGTCCCACTAGATCCACCCACCTAGCTGGACAGCGAACCATTGATAACTACTCTTTGAGTGTCATCTTTCAACTTCTTGTGCACCCACCTGTGGGTGGGAGCCAGAATCTCCTGCCAAGTGATTAGAGCCCAAGGCAGCAGTTACACCCCCAGTGGATCTGGAGGCTCGCCGGCAGCGGCTCTACCTAGCTGGCTCTCCCACTTCACCGCGTTCCAACCCAGGGCCCTGTGAGGCTGGTTCAGCTTCACTCACCCAGCGGTGCTTTGCATCAGCCTCAAGTCAGCTTCCCTAGGTCAATTCCTACTTCATTCTGCATCCCAGCTGGCTGCCGTCCATCCCTGGGTAGCACTGCATTCCAGGCTTCCAACTCTGGTCCCAGCCTCCAGGAGCTGTGGATCCTCCATCCCCAGGCTTAGTGGAAAAATCAAGTCACATTCTGGCCTGGAGCTCCCAGAGCACATCCTTCTCTCTGGCCTGCCAACCTCTAACTAAGCTGTCCGGTGGCCTTTTAAACCCCACCTCCAACCTGAGCATGCTCTGCATAGGCGGAGGGGCGGGGCCTCCTGAGCCCAGAATTGCTCCTTAACCCCCACCTGTCCAGTGAGGTGTTTATACACCCTGTCACATTGCATAATAGTAATTTCATCAAGACCACATTTCCCTAGTTTGCTTATGAGGGTGTCATGTGAGCCTGTGTCAGAAGCCTTACTAAAATCTAGATATATCGCATCTATTGCCTCCTCTCATCCACTAGGCCAATAACCCTGTCAAAGAAGGAAATTAGGTTGGTTTGTCATAATTTGTTCTTGACAAATCCATGCTAGCTATTCCTCATAACCATATTATCTTCTAGGTGCTTACAAAGTGATTGTTTAATCACGTGTTCCAGTATCTTTCCAGATATCAAAGTTAGGCTGACTGGTCTATAACTTCCTGGGTCCTCTTTATTCCCTTCTTTAAAGATAGGTGTTATGTTTGGCCTTTTCCAGGCCTCTGGGACCTCACCCATCCTCCAGGAGTTCACAAAGATAATTGCTAACAGTTCTGAAATTGCATGAACTAGTTCCCTTAAGTATCTTAGGATGAATTTCACCTGGTCCTGCCAACTTGAATACATCTAACTTACCTAAATATTCTTTAATCTGTTCTTTCCCTGTTTTGATGTACATTCCTTCCCCCTTGTTGTTAATATTAATTGTGTTGAGTATCTGGTCACCATTAACCTTTTTAGTGAAGAGGGAAGCAAAATAGGCATTAAACACCTCAGCTGTCTTGACGTCATCCATTATTAGCTCTCCTCCCCCCTTAAGTAGAGGACCTACACTTTACTTCATCTTTCTCTTGCTCCTGATGTATTTAAAGAAGCTCCTCTTATTGCCTTTTATGTCCCTTGCTTGGTGTAACTCAGTTTGTGCCTTTGCCTTCCTGATTTTGTCCCTACATCTTTTGCTATTCGTTTATACTCCTTCTTAGCAATTTGTCCATGTTTCCACTTTTTGTAGGATTCCTTTTTAATTTTCGGGTCATCAAAGATTTCCTGATGGAGCCATATTGACCTCTACCTATTCTTCCTCTCTTTCCTTTGCACTGGGATAGTTTGCAGTTATGCCTTTAATATTGTCTGCCTGAAAAACTGCCAGCTTTCCTGAGCTCCTATTTCCCTTAGATTTTCTTACCGTGAGACCTTACCTACCAGTTCTCGGAGTCTGTTAAAGTCTGCGTTTTTGAAGTCCACTTTCCTTATTCTGCTGCTCTCATGCCTTCCTTTCCTTAGGATCGTGAAATCTATCATTTTATCATCACTTTCACCCAAATTGCCTTCCACCTTTAGTGTCCCTACCAATTCCTCCCTATTGCTCAGAATCAAGATTAAAATTGCTCTCCCCCTGGTTACTTCCTCCACTTTTTGAAACAAAAAATTGTTCCCAATACATTCCAAGTACTTACTGGAAATTTTGTGTTTTCCATACAGCTGCTCCTCGAGTTACATAAACCCGACATACACAAATCCAAGCTTAGGGAAAAAGTTCTGTAAGCTAGAAATAGTTTTTTTGGGTTTTTTGCGTAATGGTCGGAGATACGTTTCTGACTTATGCAAAATTCAAGTTACACAAGGCATTCCGGAAGGGAACGCTTGAGTAAGTCAGGGAGCATCTGTATTACCTTTCCAACAGAAGTCTAGGTAGTTAAAGTCCCACATTACTACTAGGTCTTATATTTTGGGTATTTATGAGAGACTAAAAAGATTAGGGCAGTTCACCTTAGAAAAGAGATGACTAAGGGGGGATATGATAGAGGTCTGTAAAATAAGGAACAGCATGAAAAAAGTGACTAGAGAAGTATTATTTACCCTTTTACACAACATAAAAACCAGAGCTCACTCAATGAATTTAATGGGCAGCAGGTTTAATACAAACAAGAGGAAGTATTTTTTCACACAATGCACAACTAACCTGTGGAACTCATTGCCATGGGATGTTGTGAAGGCCAAAAGTATAACTGGGTTCAAAAAAGAACTAGATAAGTTCATGGAAGATAGGTCCAAGAATGGCTATTAGCCAAGATGGTCAGGGATGCAACCCCATGCTCGGGGCAACACTAAACCTTTGGCTGCCAGAAGCCAGGAGTGGAAGACCAGGCTGGATAACTCCAAAACTGCCCTGTTCTGTACATTCCCCCTGTAACTCTGGTACTAGCCATTGCCAGAGACAGAATACTGGGGTAGATGGACTTCTAGTCTGACCCAGTGCGGCAGTTCTTATGCCTCCTCTCTAGCCATGTACTGGTGCCTGCACCAGCACAGGGATGAGTTTGTAGTTTGGGGGCTGATTTCCAGCACTCACTGAAGTCAATGGGCAGCATGTGATTTCAGTAGTTCAGTAGCAGGTCCAGCCCTTTTTCTTGGGACTCAGTGCTCAGGAGAGAAGTAGAGAGCATTAATCATTTTTATTTTGCATCCTGAACTGACATCAGCAGGCCAAAATGATGTCAGAAATGACTCTTTAGCTGGTCTGAGAAGAGTCTCAGTGCCTTCCTGCCCTGTTGATTGGGCAGCTGTATAATGTATTAGGCCCAGATTCTCAAATGTATTTAGGTGCCTAACTCCCACTGATTTCAGTACCTAAATACCTTTGAGGATCTGAGCCTTAGTCCTTAGGATTTCTGGCAGCACCACAGAACTGCAACCAATTTACGTGATGGCTCAAACCTCCATAAGAAGATGATCCTGATTCCCAGGGCCTGAGGGTATTATCTTGTGACCTCTGAATGTATCCTATTACCTAAGCACTTTGGGAGCCATCTCTAGGAGGAAAGCACTAAGCCATACAGGGCACTGAAGGGAGCCTACGGAGAGCAGACGACCTCTTCCCATTGGCCGTCAGGGACCGAAATACGAAACCTTCCCGGCTTGTTGCTTGGGCTGGAATGGAAAATGTTTCTAAATGGTAATATGGAAAAATCTGTTAGCAGATCAACGGGCGGTGAAATCCTGCTCATGGGAACTCTCAAGAGTTGGATTTACTTTTCGGCTCAACGTGGGATAGTTCATACCCTCAGTTTAGATAAATGATTAGCAACTGGAGCATGTCTTGCATTTGCCACCTTAAAGAGAATGATCTATGTACCATAAGCAAATTTAGATGCATAGAAATTTGGGAAATGACCTTAAAAAGCAAAGCGTCTTTTAGGGCAGGGTTAATGTAGGGTGACCAGACAGCAAATGTGAAAAATCAGGACGGGGGGGGGGGGGGTAATAGGAGCCTATATAAGAAAAAGACTCAAAAACCAGGACTGTCCCTATAAAATCGGGACATCTGGTCACTCTAGGGTTAGCGAGGGTGCAGCCTGCGCACCAAATGCAGCCTGTGGAGCTCCATAATACAGTCTGAAGCTGCAGTTGTCCAACAATAGAGGGGAAGGAGTCTTGCAGCTCAAGCAGAGCACTGAGAGTCAGATGATCTGTGTTCAATTCCCACCTCTGCCATTAACTGACTGCATGAAATGGGGCAAGTTACTCCACCTCTCCTTATCTAAACAGGGATAAATAATACTTCCTCACTCCACAAGAGCGCTAGGAAGCATCAAGTGCTTTGAGATCCTTAGCTGGTAAGCTGTAGAGAAGCGGGAAATGTCATTATTATTTAATAAGGAGGAGCAGCCTGTGGAGATAACATTGCACCGAGAGACTTACCACCGGAGCATCCCTTCTGAATTAAACATGAAGTTGACTGTGTTCTGCTCCACTTTTTGGAAAAACAGCCAACTATTTAACTCCTGGCCAACTATCAATACAGCCACCCATCCTCCACCTCCTACTTGGGCCAGTGGTTTTAATCAATAATCAAGTATTCTTTGTGGTGTTGTTGTAGCCATGTTAGATATTAGAGAGACAAGACGGGCAAGGTAATCTCTTTTATCGGACCAACTTCCGCTGGTTTAAGAGCATAGGCACCAATTCTGTGGGTGCTCCCATGGAGCACCCATGGGGAAAAAATGGTGGGTGCAGCAGCCCCTATCAAAACCTCCCCCCCCCCTCCCCGCAGCGCCTCACACACAGATCAGCACCTCTTCCCCTCACTCTCTGCGCCTCCCGCCCACCACAATCAGCTGTTTTGCGGCTTGCAGGAGGCTCTGAGGCAGTGGGAGGAGGAGCAAGGATGTGGTGCACTTGGGGAGAGGGAGAGGAATTGGTCAGGAAAAGATGGGGCGGGGGTGGAAAGAGGCGTGTGAGGTGGGGCCTCGGGGGAAGGGGTGGAGTGGGGGCAGGGCCTGGGGCAGAGCCAGGGGTCGAGCACCCCCTGGCACATTGGAAAGTTGGTACCTGTGTGAAAGAACAGCTTTCAAGGTACTCAGAGCTCTTGTTAGAATACAATGAATTTCAGGGATGGAGATGAGATTCTGAGTTTAAGACAGGTTTCAGAGTAGCAGCCGTGTTAGTCTGTATCCGTAAAAGAACAGGAGTACTTGTGGCACCTTAAAGACTAACAAATTTATTTTAGCATGAGCTTTCGTGAGCTGCAGCTCACTTCTTCGGATGCATAGACTATGCTAAAATAAATTTGTTAGTCTTTAAGGTGTCACAAGTACTCCTGTTCTTTTTGAGTTTAAGAGTTAAGCCTCTACCAATTTATTCTCAGCCCTCAAAAGCAGCAGTCACCCCGTCTGGGTAAATACCAGTGGTGCCGTACTCATGATAAAGACAGCCCCACTGTGTGCTTTCCACAGGACCACAGCTCTTCCAGGACACCAACCTTTTCAGAGTTTTCACAAACCCACACAGTAGCCTCTTGAATAGACACATCCAACCACGGAGCCCTCCAAACCCACAAAGAGCAAGTTGGCCCCAGCAACTCATCACCGCTACCTTCCTGTGACAAGATGTCAGCAGGTGCTGGGATGCTGCACAGAGATGTCTTGCTCAGTGTGCCAACCCAGGCATCCAAAGCCATGAGTCAG
This sequence comes from Mauremys mutica, assembly GCF_020497125.1. NCBI lineage: Eukaryota > Metazoa > Chordata > Testudines > Geoemydidae > Mauremys > Mauremys mutica. Next base: position 9,112,991 of record NC_059095.1, read on the forward strand.
GCCCCCCCAAATCAAGAGAGTGCTTTAAAAATCTTGACCCCACCCCCCCCAAAAAGAATGTTGGGACTTCCCCCCCCCCCTTCTGGTTTTTGAGCCCTTAGGCGTTATGTTTTCAAGCTGTTCCCCCACAACCATAAGGGCTAGACCATTATTTTTTTTAAAAATGGAATGAAAGCGGAGTCTCCCGGGAGCACATGACTCCAGGGGCTGGGGCCTTAAGAGAAACCCCAAATATCACCAGCCTCGTGGCGGACTCACGCCAGCTGGCGGCACCGTGGGGTCCCTCGGCTCCAGTACAGGTGAACCGAGTGCCCTTCCTGACGGCAGAGGGGACCCTGCCTGCCCGTGCCTGGAGAACCCAGTGGCCGGCCCAGCATGGCCGGGGTGCAGCCCCAAACAGCTGCAGAAAAGCAAACCCCAGCAGGGAATTTGGGCAACACCCAGGGCGTGTGCTGCAAGGCCAGCAGCTGGGGCAATGCCCCAGTGTCACCTCCCACTGGCTGCTGGGCAGCCCCCTTGCCCCAGGCTCGCCCCTTGCTCCAAGCCCTTAGCTTCGCCTGGGGCTGCTGCAGCCTCCGCCCCGTGCCTGTGCCTGGACCTCTGAGCCCCCAGACCAGGCCATTCTTACTAGCCAGGCCACATGGTATGACCTGTCCCCCCCCCCATCCTAGAGTACATGGTACGGTCCTTCTCCCTTGTTACCTTCCTCTCAAGCCAGCCCCGGCCCCGGCCCCGGCCCCGCCCCCGCCCCTCGCGGGCGCGCGAGCCAGGCGGCCGCGGTCGCTCTAGGAGCTAAGCGCTCGCGCCCGCTGTCGTGGGTGGAGCCAGCGAGCGAGCCGGGGCCTTCTGCGCGGCGCGCGGCATGGAGGCGGCGGGAGCCGGCGTGGCGCCCATCAGAGCCCAGTGAGTACGGGCCGCCCCCGCCCCCGGCCAGGCCGAGCTCGCCTCAGATCCCCCCTCCCCTGGGAGCTCTCCAGGGTCCCCTGCCCCCGCCCCGCCCCCGAGACCTCCCCAGGGTCCCCTTCCCCTGCACCCTCAGGGAACCCCCCTGATCCTCTGCCCCCTCTCCTGGGAACCCCCCAGGGTCCCCTGCCTCCTCAGGGAACCCCCCCCAGGATCCCCTTCCTCTGCCCCCTCTCCTGGGAACCCCTCCCCCGGGTCCCCTTCCCCTGCAGCCTCAGGGAACCCCCTCCCCCCCAGGGTCCTCTTCCTCTGACTCCTCAGGGAACCCCGCCCTTCCACTAAGACATCCCCAGGGAACTGCCCCAGAGACACCCACCATTCCCAGCCCCCCTCCCTCCTTCTCAGCGCCCCTTTCCTGTGCTACCCCAGGAGCCCCCTTCCTCCCCCCCAGCATCCACCTTCCCCCGCTATCCCAGGAGCCACCTGCTCCCTTCATGCAAACTGGTTCTGGCCTTTGGGTGCCTGCTGTGTGGTCACGCCCTTGGGGCCGCAGAAGTTGGGTGGCTTTGGGCCGGGTGCTCTGGGTTCCCAGGCTGGAGTGACTCGCTTGGAAGGCTGCATCGCTCACCTCTCTTGGGAAAAGAAAAAAATCAGTTATTCAGTTACTTGGAACTTAAAAGAAAAGAATCAGCAACAGAGGACCTGCCGCGTTGTTAAAATACGACAGTGCCTTTCCCCAGGCTGCCCCCATGACAGATGGCCCCTGGAGTCCCCATCCCTCCACTCATCCTGCATGACTTTGTGGGTTGAGGTAGTTAAAGCAGCTGGCCATTCCACACCCAGCAAATATCAACAGGTGCCTTTGACAGAGACAGTATCATAATTTGCAGGAAAGCTCATAAGAGGCCTTGCAAACTACGGAGAGAGCACAAATACGGGAGAACTGGAAAACGTTAGGGGCCTTGTGACTTGCCCTGGATGAGTTAAGTTACTGTCCTCTGCTTACCAGTCAGTTAGGGAACCCTGTGTGAGAGACCACAGCAAGCTTTGTGAAGTTACATGTTTAAAAGTCAGTGCCTAAATAAAAATGGCTAAATTTTCAGAGGTCATGAGCGCACACAATTATCATTGAAATCAGCAAGAGCTGAAGGTGCTTGACACTTCTGAAAATCACACCACTTTTATTTATAGGTGCCTAAGGATGGATTTTTGGTCCACCCTTCTGTTTTAGGAAACCACCCTTCTGTTTTAGGAAACCACCCTAAAGTATCCTCAAATGTTCAGTTTATAATTCTGCCCCACCTCCATTAAGCAATCAGTCTTTTGTCAGTCTTGTGAATAAATGTTTGTATTAACAGTGTAGTCTAGAGGCCTCAGTCAAAGATTGGGGTCCTGTTGTGCTATACACTGTACAGTCTCTGCCCCAGTAAGCTCGTAATCAAGGATTATGACAAAACATAATAGGTGGAAGAAATGGACAAACTGGGAGGAGGGGGTATCGATAAAGTTGGCATAAATGGTCACTTGGACAAGTTTAACTGTATTTTGCTGCTCGCTGTAGAAGATGCTAGTAATAAAGGCTGTCTGTTCTACTTACGAAGGTGCCTGTGGTGCTTCCTCAGTTTTTCAATAGTTTCCAACCCCAAAGATCTACCATGGAGATGAGGAATACTCTGTACATCAGGCCTCATCTTTAATGCAGAGAGGCAGTACACATGCTACCGGCAACAGCCTACATCACACTGGCTTAAACCAAGTGGTTTGGGCGCTGTTGTGTCCACAGATTCCATGTCCACACTGAACATGAGGCAAGCTATAAACTGCCCTATTTTTGCACAGTTGGGGATTCCCAGTGGATCTGTTTCCTTTGCCAGCTATCCCCCTATTCTGGTATAAGGGGAAGAATACAGTGGAAGGGGGACCTGACCTCTGTTATACCTGACCTTCTGCTGGATCACCTGGCATCCGCAGTGCAAGTTAGAGTAGGACCCCTCTAACTGCCTCCTGTGTCTTGTCATAGCCTCAGTGTAGTGGAGAACTGGGGCCCTAACTTGGTTTTCAATAACTGTGTAAGCCCGGTGTCTGTGGAGCAGATGAAAAGACTAGCTCAAGAATGATCCTACTTCACGTTTTGCTTTGTGGTATCTCTGTGGTCAGAAAAGTTAATGCTGGTTTTAATTTCCTTTGTGTAGAATATGCTTCTTTCGGTCTGCCTGTTCTCTCATCAGTAAACTTTGCTGTCTAACGTAGCTCATGTAAAATGATCAGTCAGAAGTTTAATGAGAGCACTCTTGCGCTGTAGGTATCTCACCTCGAAAGAACAGTTCCATGCTTATCTCAAAGCGGAAAGGGAATCCAGGAATCAGGAAAACAATCAAGATGATGGGGAGGAAGATCCTAGTAGCAATGACCAGACAGAGCCTCCAGCAAAACAGATGAAGCTAGATGGTGCTGATCAAGTTAGGAACCAAGGAAGCCAAGAGGAAGTTGTAAAAGAGGAGGAGAAGAAACCCCAAGAACGGAAGAGAGCCAGAGGCCAGAATAAGAGTCGGCCATGTATGAAGCCAAATCACTATGAAAAGGACAGGCTGTGCCAATCAGTAATCCAGGTAAGTGGCTGGCTATGGTTGGCAACTTCAGGTTCTTTAGATAAGAATATCTTTATCTGTAAAACACCTAGCATGCATTTGGATTCCTAATAATATGTCATGAATGAGCTATCTATGTACCTATGGAATGGATGTTACTTATTCTCAGGAGGGAGTAATTCAGCTAAAAAGCCTCAGAGAGCTTGCACTTTATTTAGGCCCTGTTTAGTCTGATGGTTTTTGTGCTGGCACAACTCCTGCACCCCCCCAGTGTAGATGCACTTCAAGAGGGTAATTTGGAATATGCACTAGTTCAACATATCCCCATAAGCCACTGGGGTAAGTTGTATGAGTGCAAGCCCCGTTTTGCATTGATCAGTGTGTCTACATTAGGAGCCTGTATTGGTGAAGTTGCACTGATGTTTTACACTGATGCTAGGTTTGTCTAAACTAGACAAGCGATCAGGAATGGTCAGCGTGTGTGTAACTGAAGTCCATGGAACTCCTCCTGGAAACAAAGCTGACACACACACAGTAAAAATGAGCCATCTACACAGAAGGGGTTTTGGTGGTTTTAAATTGAAAGTGTGTTTTGTCGTTGAAGGAATGTGCAGAGAAGTGCTACTTTGGCTCACAGTGCCGCTTCCTGCATGATGTTGGGGAGTACATGGCTGTGAAGCCCTCAGATCTTGGGGATAGCTGCATACTCTTCAAGACCTTCGGAAAGTGCATTTATGGAGTCACATGCCGCTTTGCTAGGGCACACCTTGGGGAGGACTACAGGAACTTCGTTAATGAGGACCTTGTAAAGCAGTGGGAAGGGAAACCACTGGTGAGAAACAGCCTCAGCAAAGAGCTCCAGCAGCGACTGCGCAAGAAAAAAGTTTGCTTTGACAAATCCAGTGAGTACCTTAGTCACTTGGGCAAGCCCAGCAGCACAGGCAATGCGGGAAACAAGGCAGCAGGCAACTCAACAGGGGAGGAAGGGATGACAAACTGCACAGCATCCAAAGGGAATGCAGAGGGCGTGGATGTCCTGCCGCCTGGAGAGGAGACACCAGAATATCTCGCAGTGTCAGAGAAGGGAGAAGCTTCTGAATCAATGGTCCTGCAGAGTTCCTGCCTAGCGGATGCATCAAAGGATTCCACTCTCAAAACAATAGGCCCAGTGACAGATGAAGATGTTATAAAACTGCGGCTGTGTGAGAAAAAAAGAGTAAGTGCTAAAGCGGAGGATGGGGTCCTATTCTGTGGGTACATGTGATACTGGGCAACTATCAGGTAGTTTTAAAGCTGCATTTGAAAAGCCTCAGCCAGGGTGGCTGGCAGTCTTGGCTGAGGTGAGTGTAGTTGAGGTGCCAGAGGTGCTGGTGAAACACTCCTCGTGTACATGCCCTTAGTCCTTGGGCGGAGGAGAAGTCTTTCTGGTTCTGCATTTAAACAAGAAAAAGGTTTTTACCTGTGGGGTCATACTGCAGTGGAGGTTGGTATCTCAGACCCCTAGTGAGGGGAGAGGCCTCAGTACACCGCTGTCTAATGATGCTGTCTACTGTGATTAGAGAACTCCTAGGTCTCCGGTCTGAGCCTTTGGTTTAAAATGTATTTCAGTGATTCTCTCTTTATAAACGGAGTAACCCCAATTATCCAGCCTGAGAGTCAGAAAACGGCTGCCGATGCAGCATGCAATATACATTGCTCTCCTGCTTATCCAAAACCCCTTTACCCCCTTCCCCCGAGCTTTGTTCTCAAACGTGGTTAGACAGTTAATGATTTGGATCTTTGAAGGTTGTGATGTTAATTATCATTTTGTAATAAATGCTTTTCAGGTCCGCTGTTCAGAAAAACGTTGTGTCTTGCTCATGTGAAAACCACCTCGCTCTGCTTGATCTGAATTCACCTGGCAAATGCCTCAGGATATTTAAGAGGAAATGTACTCAGAAAGGCTGTCAGGCTAAGAAAAAAATCATTGCTTTCCAGAAAAACCAGCTCCCTTCTCTCTTTCTCGTACCACCTGCTATTACTAAAATGTTGTTTTCCCCATTTCTGTAGCTCTTTTTCACTTCACTCAGCTAGGGCAATGAAATAGATGAGTCAGTTTAATTTTCTAGTCCTCCTGCCCTAGCGCAGTGCTGCAGTGTGGGATTTCAAATGCTGCAGAGGAATGCTTAATTTAAAAACATACTGCTTTCATGGAAACTAAAAGGAAATGTGGTAAATTCTGTAAAAGCCAAACTCCCAGAGTGTGTCTAACTGAAATTCCCCACTTGGCCTTCACTATTTTAGCTCTTCTAATATGCTTTTCCTGTGTTTGTTTTCCAGTTGGATATCCAAGGCAAACTCTACCTGGCTCCCTTAACAACGGTAGGTAGAATAGTTCTAACAATGTGTTTTTTTCCACTTGTGAAAATTGGCTGTAAAACCACTTTGATGGGATAAGTTCCTCACGTGAGTGGTGCAGGTCAAAAATTTTGCCAGTATGTATCCTAACCCTCTCTTGTTGCTCTGGGTTTCAGTGTGGTAACCTTCCTTTCCGGAGAATATGCAAGCGTTTTGGAGCGGATGTCACCTGTGGAGAAATGGCTGTGTGCACAAACTTGCTCCAAGGCCAGTCCTCTGAATGGGCTCTCTTGAAGCGGCACCACACAGAAGATCTCTTTGGAGTGCAGGTCCAGTATCGTCACTTCATAGATCATCAGGGTTGGAAGGGACCTCAGGAGGTCATCTAGTCCAACCCCTTGCTCAAAGCAGGGCCAATCCCCAGACAGATTTTTGCCCCAAATCCCTAAGTGGCCCCTTCAAGGATTGAACTCACAACCCTGGGTTTAGCAGGCCAATGTGCAAACCACTGAGCTATCCCTCTTCCAACAATGAGGGAATCCAGAAACAACTCATGTATTTCTTACTTGGGGAAACATCATCCACTGGGCACCTACAGAGAGTAACTTTCCTGGGGGGTGAACTGCCCTTGTGTCTTTAAGCTGAGACTCAGGCTTTTTTTTTTTTTTTTTGTGGAGAGGTCAGCTCATTTTGGCTGAATCTGTCCTGTTTTCCCTTTCAGCTGGAGGGAGCATTTCCAGACACTATGACCAGATGTGCAGAGCTTCTGAACCAGACCATAGAGATGGATTTTGTAGACATCAACGTTGGGTGCCCAATAGATCTGGTGTATAAGAAGGTAACATTTAACAATAGCCTCCATCCTTTCTCTGAGCAGGTGTCTTTCCTTTGCTTTACCTCCCAATCCCTCGTCTGTTCACAACACAACTTAAATGTTGCCACTGCCTGTTCAGTCTAAGGACCGTTATTTCTACGCACAGAGTAACCACCTCTATTCCAAGGCTTGTTTCAATGACTTCATAGCAAATGTGTTCATCTTACAAATAATAAGATGGCTTTTTCTAACTGTCAGCACTGCAAACTCAGCCTGGGATCTGAAAGTCAAGCTTAGGTTTATTCTGAATCCTGCAGCATCACAGCAACAAATCATCTTCAACTGGAACCTAGGTCATAGAAAATAAGGCCAGAAGGGACCATTTACTCTGCCCTCCTGTACCACACAGACCATGGAATTTCAACCAGTTACTCTTGTAGGGAGCCCAGTAACTTGTGTTAACAATTAGCACTAGTTAGTTCTGTTGCGGGTGTGCAAGCCAGGCCAGAATGCAGCTCATGCTCTGCAGGCCTAACACACTAGTGAGAGCTTATTTTGTCAGTGACCTGAGCAGCCACAGCCCTAAATTTTACACCAGGGGTAGATCTGTTGAAGAGAGAGGTGCAGTTTGTAGAGTGGCCTTTCTGATCATTGTCACAGTTTCAGGGTTAACTGCACCTTTGACACCCCTCTACCCCAGTCTTCCTCCAGGACTTCCACTTAAAGATTTTAGGCTTCCTAGCTGTCACCTTTCTCATGTGGAGACCTGTCTCTCTTTTCCTCCAGATGGGTGTTCAGGCTTGCAGTGCCTCTGCACTTCTCTGTGATTTCCCCAGCAGGTCTGGCTGGGGTCCAGCACCTGTGATTAGCCATTCTCCAGGTGTTTCCACAGTGTATACCAGTTGTCAGCCAGCTGTCACAAAGCAACCAACCTATACAGAGCAAAATACATTTTTCTCTGTAATGCTTTTGCCCTGAGAATAACACACAAAAAACAATAAGTCCCTATCCGCATCTTTAAAAGCTACCAGAGGTCAGCCACCAGTCTTATGGCTCTTGGGGCACAGCAAAGTGTTTCTAACCCTTCCACAAGGCTGGGGACCCCCTGTGGACGGAAGGTCCAGTCCATTTGCTGAATCAAAGAAAGCCCTGTGTCAGTTTAAACTCAGCCTTTTTATACCAAAAGCCCTTTCTTTGTCTGGTCTCTGGAAAGCCCAGCTTGAGCCAGTATGTGTGAGCTACTTGCAGGGATAGTCCAACCTCTCTGGGGTTGTTTTAATTTCGCCTTAATTACCCACCACTGTTTTTAGTTCCTGGAGGAACTGTGGTAATGCTCCCACCCCGAGCTGCATACAATCCCCGGCCCAGAATAATGCATAAACCATTCCTATACGTCATACAATATCGTCCCCCAAAGCTACGGCATGCAGTTGCTCTGTCAATCTTGACTGCCCTTCAGGATGAAAGTGCAAATCTTCTCTAGTTTATAGAAATGAAAGGCAGCTGTCTGGTTAATTTCAGCAAGGTTCTTGGGTTAGGTGAAAATACAAGGATCTCTGACTGTGCCTGTTTTATCCCATAGGGGGGTGGATGTGCCTTAATGAACCGTTCCAACAAGTTTGAACAGATAGTCAGAGGAATGAATTCGGTGAGTACCAGGCATCCCCTGGCTGAGAAGAACGAGCTTCTAAACAAAGCTCTTTTGTCTGGTTACCTTTACTGCTCCCTCTCTGCAGGTACTGGATGTTCCTCTGACAGTGAAGATAAGGACTGGTGTGCAAGAAAAAGTCAACCTAGCTCATAAAGTAATCCCCAACATCCGGAAGTGGGGAGCTTCCATGGTCACGGTATGGGCCCCTTCCTGTGTTTGATGTCAGGAATTTGGCCAGAGTCCATAATGCTTTGTCTGTCTGTCATCATTTAAGTGCATCTAGTCCAGTAATCCTTTTGGTAGTGGCCTGTGCCTGATGCATCAGGATAGAGGCATGAACCCAGGCATCTGTGCAAAGTTGCATTGTGAGGGGAGGAAATACTACAGTGAGGGACACATTATCATTAATACCGCCTTGGGCTCTGTCCACATTGATAATCCCTGTGGCTTCTTGCTCTAGCTTGCAAGCACTGACAATGTTATGTTTGTTCAGAATGTCTTTTTGAATTCTGCTAACCAGTTCCCCTACTGTTCACTGCAGCACTGACCTCTGCAGAATGCTTAGGTTCTGTGCTATTAAAGCATTTCACTCTCATCCATTTTGAACTTGTTGCCTTTCTTGTAGCATCTCGACCTGGCTGGTTTAGATACTTGGTGAGGTACTAATTGTAACTTTTTTTCTGTTAGCTTCATGGCCGATCTAGAGAACAGCGTTACACAAAGGTTGCAGACTGGGAGTACATAGCAGAGTGTGCTAAATTAGCCAGCCCAATGCCTCTATTTGGTATGTTTCTCTCTGCTGATTTTATTTTTTAAACTTTTTAATGATTAGGTTATTTTAAAACAGTTTGTTTCACTGATATGTGATCTGTGTATGGGTAAAATATTACTGGTCCAGTTAATGTAAGATCTGGTGCCCCCTCCCCAAACTCGCATCTCCTTCAGTGAGATTGTCTTTGTTATTTGTTTGAGAGAAAGTTGAGACCTCAGCACAATCAGACTTGGGGAAGGAAGAGTGAAGCAGAGAGAGAGAGAGAACTAATGACAAGTCCCTAAAGTGATGTTAGAGAGGTGATAGATTGGCTGTCACAGTAGTGGTTGGCCACTTAGCTTAAAATGCAGTTCTGGTCTGAAAAATTTCCCAACAGTTCTCCTGTGGTATAGCTCCATTCAGGTCAATGAACCTCCTCCAAAGTCCCCTTGTGTATTCCAAGTCTCCTCTACCATTAAATTCCTGTGAGCGTTGTAGAGCCAGGAGGGCTTGGACAGAGTGAACTGTAGTTCATTCCTGTTCGTGAATCATCAGTTGAATTCTGTCCTCATGCTTCTGAAATCCAAGGGTAAGAGAATACGGTTGCACAGGTGTAACAGCAGAATTTGAAAGTTACTGACAGTAGAACTTGACCTGTAAAATATTATATATATATATATATATATACACACATATATACACATATACACACACACAAATAGGTATGTGCATGTCAGTCACCACCACTCGGGTCTGAGAAACAACAAATTGTGCTGCAGCTGTGAAGGGCGTCATTCTCTCCCCCCTACACACTCAAAGACTGTGCAGTGAGGGTCCGATAGGAGGTGAGTCATAGTGATTTTGCATGGCTTGGGGTGCTGCTGGATTCACCACCCAAGCCACAGGCTCTGTACTGCACTTTTACTGCCCCATGCCGACCTTGCTGGACTATGTTAACATGCTCTAGGTATCTAGAGCTAGTCAGCAGGATTCACGCAGGGCCGTCAGAGCACAACACAGCCTGTGGCTTGGGCAGTGAATCCAGCAGCTCCACAAGCTCTACTAACAGTCACCACGGCTTGCCTCCTCTCAGACCCTCACTGCTCAGTCTGTGGAGGAAGAGAAGCCAGAGGGGCAGGAGGAGGCAATGGCAGAAGAGGGGACGTACCAGAGGAAGGAGAAGGATCATCCAGGAACGAGGTTCAGGCCCGGCACTGGCTAAGGTAATTAAGGACCCTAGGAGGCATAGGAGGGCAGCTTTCCTAGGGTTGAGCCTCCCCTTCTCCCTGTTTGAGGGTGGGGGCTAGGGGGTCCTTGACCTCCCCTTGGCCATAGACAGTGAGGAGAGGAGGAAGAGTTTCTGGTTTCTCTGGGGGTGGGGTGAGGTGCTGGTTTTTAGAGGGAGATCAGAGGGGGGAGAGGTCCAAGAAACCTCTCTAATTTTTTTTTTTATAAACGTTCTAAATGTCTCACAGGAAGCTTGGCATCTCTGAATTGTTGGGCAGTGACACACAAGGCAAAAAACCTGTTGTGACCCTCAGGTCCCAGGTTGAATTTTCAAGACTGGCAGTTAGGAAAAAATCCTTTTGTAAAGGGAATAAATTTGATCTGTAGTACCTGTGAGAGAACAAACATGGAGCCCTAACGCCATTTTACAGGATCGCTTTTCAGAGTATAGGGGCACTTTTGAGTTTCATCCTGGGCCATTTCATTTTGACCTGCTCTTGTGTGCCACTCTAACCTCCTGGCTTCTCTCACTCTCCAAACGCAGGAAATGGAGATATCTTGTCCTACGAAGATGCTAATCGAGCCATGCAGACTGGAGTTTCAGGAATTATGATTGCAAGGTAAATGGCTGCCTTTCCTACTTACTTTTTGTTTGTGAGCTATATTGAAACAGAAATTAAAAAAAAAAGCCAGTGACAACAAAGGTTTCCTCCTTGGCAAGGCTGTTCTTGGAGGCTTGTTATAGTGTATCTGGTGTAAGAGAGGACTCCCATGAGAGTCCTGGGAGAGAGCTGGAAAGTCTCAAACTGGATGGAGCTGTAAGCAGAAGTGCATGGTATTGCAAATGATTCACAGCCAAACCAGGCTCTTGAGCACATGATTTGGGTGACACTCCTGTTTAATCTTTGGGATAGAAGCTGCTGCTCATAGGGTTGGCATAACTCTTAAAACTCTTAATCAGCTAGCAGGTTGAAAAAACGCAAGTCTCTTTAGATCCAAAACTCCAGCCTTGATAATCTCCCTTTTGGATATTGCAATACAGATTAAACTGGTTCTAACATTGGACAGCACAGCACAAGTGATTTTAGGGCCTGGGGACCTTTTTGTCTAATCCCCGATCAGTTTGGCCCACTGGCCTCTCTCTTATCTGTTGGAGAATTGACCCTGTCCCCCCTTCAGAACTTCCAATTTCACTTCAGATCCCAGCCTTAGTCATCCTGATGATTAACCTTATGTTGCTCTGCCCTGACTCTCACTTCTATGGGCTCTTGTGGTTAAAGAACAGACCTGAGTAGGGAATAAAACCTTGATCTAGTTCTCTGGCATCTGCTTCCTGTGTGACATTAGCTCAGTCACAACATCTCTGGGTGGAGTTTTCTAAGACTTAAGTGATTTAGAAGCAGACTTCCTAATGTCTTTCATCCCTCAGGTGTGTAATATATGTATTAGTCAATTTCCAAAAAAAAAAAAAAATCCCCTCACACCTCCTGTTATCCCTGAGGTTAACTAGATGCTGGTACATGATTACTTCATGTTCTGTCATGGCTCTAGGCAGGCTCCTGGAGTATAAATAAATAGGGCACATGGGAAAACACTATAGTTTGGGCTCAGTTATTCCCTCACTTGCTGGGGTGCAGCGTCCAGGGAAATCAGTGGGAGTTGATCATGCAAGAGGACAGAACTGAGCCCTAAAGGTTGGTCAAGGTGAAAACCAGCAGATTCCCTGAAAAGGCTGGATTGTCTTGTTAGTGGTCAGATCCTCCTGCCAGAGCTGCGTTTGTAGGAGGCTTTAACTAGACAATGAAATGCACTCTTCCTGTGCCCACGGGGAGGGAACTCAGTAACACAAATGCTGTCTGGCCGGAGTCCTCCCATGTCTCACATGTACAAGTCTGTAGCTAAACTTCAGTTTTATAGTTGGACAAAGCCCTTCTTTGGTTACATACATTTTCCTTTCTGATCCAATCATATCTGACCGCAGAGGGGCATTGATCAAACCTTGGATTTTCACTGAAGTTAAAGAACAGCGACACTGGGACATCTCTTCCAATGAAAGATTTGATATTCTCAAAGACTTCACCAATTATGGCCTCGAACACTGGGGTTCAGATACCCAGGGGGTGGAGAAAACCAGGAAGTTCATGCTGGAATGGCTGTCATTTTTGTGCAGGTAACTTGCTTTCTCAAACATCTTTGGTAGAAACCTTTTTCTTGCTGGGTCTCTGCCTCTACTGTAGTATTTTGTAGAATAATAAAATTCAGTGACATTTAATATATGTATTTGCATTGTGAGGTATATTCCAGCTGGCTTATTGGAGTACCTACCTCAGAAAATCAATGAGCGGCCTCCGTACTACATGGGGAGAGACTATCTGGAGACCTTAATGGCAAGCCAAAATGTGGACGACTGGATTAAAATAAGGTAAATGGCTAACAGTTGTCATAAAATAGACAGTTGGTCATAGTGATATTCAAATACCAGATGATGCACAATCATACGGGCATGGAAAGATTATGGGAACTTCATATTTTATCCTGCCTTCTCTCCCCACCTCAATATGAGAATTCTGTAGGGTTGGTTAGGATCGTGGTCTACTTCCCCAGCACAGTAAGTGACAGTAAGAAACTGACTAGAATGGTACAGTTCCCTCACTCCAGTAGGTTTTCAGTTAAGATGCCTGTATTGTGATGAGTCTTATCCGAGATGCTAATATAAACCTAGAGGAATTGACACTTTGTGTGCTTCCCAGACCATGATTTGAAGGCTGTTACCAAAGAGGAAAATTAATGTGATTTTTTTTTCAAGATTACTGACTGCATAGTACCCAGTATATTATTTATCTGTCTTGCAGTAGCGCCTAGAAACTCCAGTCATGTGCTAGGTGCTGTACAAAACAGAACAAAAAGACCACCCCTGCCCCAAAGAGCTTCCAATCTAGGTAATTCCACAGCTTGGGGAGTTGGTGGACTTTCCCCTCTCCAATCCACTGCAGGTTTTCAGAATTAACGTTAGACTTCAGGAGACTTTTTTCTTGCATCCAAAAGTCTACAGACACTTCTTGAAAAAATGACTCTGCAGACTCTCAGCCCCAAGTGAACTGGCATTCTGAGAGTGTAGCAAGCTGCCATGTTCCATCCCGTGGAAACAGAAAAGCAGCAAAAATGGAATATGGCTGCAGCCTTGTCCTTTTCTGGGGTGGCAGGGGGGGAGCTAATCCTTGTCCATTTTGTTAGTATTGGAAACAGTTGCCTACAACCAAGTTACTAGAACTTCTGTACATTTCAGCCAAGTTTTGTAAATGCTGTTTTCCAAGCAGAGCCTTGCAACTTCAGTATCCAGTTAGCTCCTCTGTTCCATACTGTTCACTGGAAGTATGAAAACATTTAAAACTTTATATTTTAAGTCTCTTTGCACTTTAATAAAATATACTTGTCACCTTCAAGGTTAAAAAAGAGAAATTAAATACTATCTTGCTTCCAGAAGTGTGGTTATAATGTATCCAGTGTCTGCTCTGCATTCAAGTAGCTTTATATTCATGGGGAAGGTCTATAGTCTGTTGGTACATAGTTGCTCACTCTACTGGATTTCACTGCCTACATGTCTCATCTTGTGAAAAATTATGATGATACTGCATTAATAAAACATTGATGTCTTAGGAATTTTGGTTGTAAACATTTTATATACAAGACAACAAACCATAATATTCCTTAATGTGAACTTCGAGTACTTAAATATATTATTTGAGTTCTGTAGTATTGATGGGACAGATCCTCAACTCCATTGAAGTCAATGGGACTACACAGATTTACACCAGCTGTGTCATGTTACACCAACTGAGGGATCCGGTCGTTAACATATGAGCACCAACTGTGTGTCGAGCACAGCGTAAGCAGAAGGAGAGGTGGGATGGGGAGTTTCAAGACACAAATTCAACTTTTGTGAGAATAAGGCACCTGAATGTCAGTGGGAGTTAGGCATCTAAATTGAATATCTACCCCCTAGTCCCTATTGCAAAGAGAACACAGCCTACCATAGAGTGCACGTTGCATGACTGTGTGTCAGTCTGAGCTATTGTCAGAATCTGAATGTATTTGAATACAAATCTGTTTTGTTGCAGTGAGATGCTTTTGGGGCCTGTACCTACAAACTTTATCTTCCTGCCTAAACACAAGGCAAATTCTTACAGATAAGACTGATTGGAAGAGTCCTTAAACAGGCACAGCGAGAGAAGGCAATAGAGCGGTATTTGGTGAGACATGGATTATCTGCCTCTGGCTGCTGGAAATTAAATAAAATTTTATGGTTTTTTAATGTCTAGTTAATGTTTGTCATTACACAATCCGATAACTGGACAAGTGTCACAACTCAGCCTGTTCTGGCTGAGAAAGCTGCCCATCTTCCATCTAAGGATCTCTCTAGCTACAATACTTCTGTGGTTCTCATTACCCATAGTTTCTGAGAACCTCACAATCTTAAATGTGTTCAGCCCCCAGGAGGGTGGGCAGGTTTTTTTATTTCCATTTTAGAGGTGAGGGAACCGAGGCAGAGATGCCAAGTGGCTTGCCCAGGTTGTCACAGGAAGTCCATCGCAGAGCAGGGACCTGGACCTCCCAGGCCCAAAGCTAGTGCCGTAATCACTGGACCATCATCTCTGTGTAACTTTTACATTTTCTCCAAAGCCTTCTCATGGCCTTTGGTGCAAAAAACAAAGTGCTCGTTGGTCAGTGGCTTGCCTCAATTCACCACATGAGCTTTCTTTCACATGTGCACATTGTACCTCTCTTGTGTAGGTGCTGCTGTAGCAAAGGTTGATAAAGACCTTAATGGTGTGGGCACTAGCATCAATGCAACCTTGCTTGGTCCAGCTGTGAGAGAGAGAGACACACACTCCTTCAACCATTTCACAAGTGCTTTCTTTTTACAGTAAGAATTTAAATTTCCTCAGCTCTTCTAGGTGTTCAGTCAGGGGAAGAGATTTTTTTCACATTGATATTGGACACTTGGTTGCTGAGGCAATTTACATTTTTACTGAAAAAGAAAGCAATTGTGCAGTGGTTGAAGGGTTTGTTTTTTGTCTGAGTGGCAGCTAGATTAATACAAACCATTAAATAACCCTACATGGTCTCCCAGGAGAGCCTTACTCTTAGTCTCTCCAGATTTTATTCGGATGTATATTATTTTGACACATTTCAATAGATAAATTAAATTAATGGAGATATCTTATCTCCTAGAACTGGAAGGGACCTTGAAAGGTCATGGAGTCCAGCGACCCTGCCTTCACTAGCAGGGCCAAGTACTGATTTTGCCCCAGATCCCTAAGTGGCCCCCTCAAGGGTTGAGCTCACAACACTGGGTTTAGCAGGCCAATGCTCAAACCACTGAGCTATCCCTCCCCATACATAAACTCCTAGCCTGATACAAATAACTCTCCCAACTGCACTTGGTGTAGTGCAGAAAAGATTCTGAACTTGGGATTTGAACAGATCTGTCAAAGATGTATTGGCAAGAACAAAAATCGAGCTCATTCTCCCATATCTGTCATTGGGTCTGCAGGTCCACCATGAGTAAAAGCCATAGAAATTGATTCGAGCCAGTCAGTTTGCCACATATGACCCTAAATACATATCTAGAGCAGATCTGTCAATTCAGAAGGTACCACTTTTACCTACATCCCTTCCAAGTGAGGTAGGAGTCTCACATTGATGTTTATATACAAGGAGTCAGCAAACACTCCTGAATCAGTGTTGTGGTGCTGGCTCACTTGCACAGTGATTGGATTATAGCGGGGAAAGGTGGGTGCAGTTCCAGTCCCTCTCTCGTCCATACAAGCCATGTGCCATCCTGATGCAGAAATGGCAACGAATAGGGCAACAAATGTAGATGCAGTTGTTCCTTCTCACACGTGGTGAGAACCCCTCTGGGTTCCTCTCCCTTTCCAGAGTTACTTCTGGAAGGGTGTTCACATGCCCCTTTTCCAAGTAGAACTACAGCTGAACAGCTTACCCTTAGTACATATTTAATCACTCTACAGAAAAGATATTTGGACCAGAGAATTTACATTTAGGAATGCCACTCTTCACTGCACAGATGGGAATACCTAAAATGGACCTGTTACGGCGGCTACTGTCTGAACAACAGGCGTTGGGTTTTAATGATGTTCCTGTGCCCTGTTGAGATAAAGAGTTGGATCTTCAAAAGCATTTAGGCTCCCAAGTCACTTAAGTCCTAGTAACTTTCAAGACCTGGGCTCCTCAGTGCTTTTGAAAAATCCCACCCCAAGACTCAACACCATAAAACATTTGCACAATACCTTGGCTAGCTCCACACCTGTCTTGTCACTTTTTACCTTGAGTAAGTCTGTGAATGAAACCGTGGACCTGATATTTCCATTGTCTTTCATATGTCATGGGCTACACCTGTGCAAAGCTAGAGTGAAAATGCTCCAGATGCGGAAGTCTGGAGTTTTTCCCACTCACTTTGCACAGACAAATGACAACATATGCAAGCAAGTAGAGAATCAAGCCCGTAGTATCCACATGCAGATGTTAAACAGTGGTGAGTCTGTTTCTCCAGAGAGGCTGAGCACTTGCAGCTCCCAGTGACTTAAATTGGAGTTGGGGATACTTAGCACTTTTGAAATTGAGACCCTGTGTTCACCTGTAGAGTTGTCTAAATAAACTGTTTCCCTGTTCTCTAGGGTCTTCCAGCAGCTCATGAGCGGGCATATTTCCATAGCCTTTTCAGGCAAGGAAATGAAATGTAAATCATTCTCCGTGGTGACTAGATTGTAGTTGGTCATGGGAGGGGAAAAACACAATACGCTTCAAGCATTTCACAGGCACATCATAAATCTTGCATAAAAGCAGCTCAGGCAAGAAAAGGCGATGAGACAGCATGAAAAGTTAATGACATGAATCAAAGGTGTGCGATTTAATAGGGGGTTTCCCCTTTCCCCTTTTTAAATAATTTCCTAGTATTTAATATTAAAAGTCAATTTCTCAACTGCCTCAAAGGCAATGAGTTCATAAAAATGCTGCTGAAACTGCACCTGTGCAGATATTGTATAATACCGCAAAACTGCTAAGCAATGTTGGTGCTTGTACGGCAGGGGAGAGAAACTATGGCAGACTCAGCTTTGCACTGTTTTGTTAATATGCAGCCAGCTTGGATATGTCACAGCTCCATTCATTCCTCTGCAAGGGTTCTTAGAGACGACGGTTTTTACACAGGGGGCTCCTAGGTTAAACGGTTGAGCCTGGTGGAGGCATTTTTTTCGGGCTGGGCCCTTGAGCTTTTAACCATGAAATGCCTTGGTACATTGATATAAGGGTACCTCAGCCTATGGAGAGGAGCTTTTTGTCTTTTAGAAATCAGAAGAAAGAGAGTGCAATGGTAAAAGCTTACCGAAGCAGAAGTCTCTTCAAATACAGAAATACTTGTAAATGTAAGTGTGCTGGTTAGGTGCTTAACTTTCATTGAAATCAATAGGAGCGAGGTGCCTAACCCAGTTGGGTGCTTTTTAAAATCCCACTATGTATCTTTCTGCACCTTTAGGTACCCGCATACCTTTTTTAATCTGCCCCTAAATCCCTTTAAATACAACTCCAACAGCAGGGGACCCTGCACAAGGATGATGATCAACTTCAAAGGCTCTGACCTTTGCAAGACTCTCGCTCCCCAAAGCGCATGGGCTCTGGCAGGGCTGCATGCGCCTTTCTGGTCCACAGAAGCCAATGCAGAATAAAGGGTTGTGTAAATGTGCTGATTGGCATGACAAGACTAGAGGCCAAAGATTTCTAGCCACAGAACTAATCCAGTCCTCCACACTGACATGACATGGAGCCGGTAACTGCTATGTAAGGCCACAAGGGGCCACCAAATCATCTAGTTTGACCTACATATCTCAGGCCACCTCCGCCACGCAGCACCTACACACTAAACCCAGTGACCAACGTCTGACAGCCCACAGGAGCCTAGACACGTGCCACAGGCAGAGAATAGGCAGGACCGAGATGCGGGACAGAGGCAGGATTTCTGTAGTAATATTTACAAGATGCAAATGCTGCTATTGGGTTGTTGTTAAAAGGCAGTAGACTGAGCCTCTGCAGAACTGGGGTCAAGTCACTTCCTCTCTGGGCCTTGGATTCCCATCTGCAATATGGGGATAATAATCAGTCCACTGCCTGTGGGTGCATCTGATTTTGGGTGCCCTGACTGGGGACCCCGTAAGGTGTGTGCAAGCAGGCACTCAAGATCAGTGGCCATTTGTGACAGTCCTGCTGTCAGAGCCCGACTGGCCCCATTCCTAAGTTTCAGATCCAGCTCACTTCCAGCACTACAAAAGCACCGAGCCTGCAAATCCTTACACGCGCAGGCCCATTGTGTGCGAGTTCAAAGGATTCCATGGATGAGTAGGTGTTTGCTGGATCAGCCCTTCAAGAAGCATAATGAGATGATCCCACTTATCCCAGCGTCTGTTTCCCTGGGCTTGTCCAGAGGAGAAAGTTCTTCCTGACTCACTGCTGGCTACTAAGATATTTGTAGGCCTGCAAGAGCTTCCTCCTGCAGAACCAGCCTTCTGAGTCTGCCTCCTTCAGTGAAACTTCAGGGGCTCCCCTGGAAGAGTGGGGTCTGCCTCTTCAGAGAGACCCCTGCCTTTAGAGTGGGAAGTGGAATCAGCCTGTATCTCCTTCCCATGCTACCCTAACATGCCTTAGCTGTGGGGTAGAGGCCAGGCAAACTTGTTTTACCTACTAACCAATGTAGGCTCCAGACTTGAACTCAGAGTCACATGTTCATGGTTTGCATTTCATTCAGAGGAGTCTGTGAGGAAGGGAGCAGAGAGAAGGGGAGAGGAGAGTTTTGAATGAAAATATAGACACACATGGGGCTTGATGGTCTGTCGTCCTGCACCTTGCGTAAAACGCTCGCAAATCAGCAGGGCAGTGTTTTATGCCAACTTTGCACTGACTGAACAGGGCAATGGAAAAAAATCAGGCCCACAATCTATAGTATATACAGGGGCATCCGCTTGTGCTAAACTAGTTAGGGATGGAAGAAGCCTCCAGACCAATTACACAGCAGAGGGGTAGTTTGAAATCCCCTACAAGTATCGCTCAAGAGGTTCACGGCTCCTGAAACTGTGTGAAGTTCACACAGAGATCTGGAGATCCTGGGGAAACCCTCAACTCTGTTCCTTCCTTTTTAAAAAAACAAAAACCACCACAAGTCTCATGCGAGCTGAGCTTTGCATCCAACCACAAGACCTTTTCTTCCCCTTCTTTCCAGACATCATTACAGCCACTCCCCTCCCATGCTCAGAGTACAGAAGAAATTGCTCCTCTCCTAGCTGGACATCCTTTAACTTGGCCTTTTGCCTCCCTTAGGAGCATGCTCCATCTGGTAGCAATTTGCTCTTCATGTTGCAGGTGTTTCCATTTGACACATCCCTTGAACATGTCTCTGAATCACACGGGTGGCTAGGAACCGGTAAGACATTTCAGCACTGCCTGCATTTGAAATGGCTTACACTGCAAATTAGCTTTCCAGCCAGGTAGAGGGAATTAGAGAGCTCCTTCAAATTCAACAGTTGTATGTTGGTCCTACCTGAAACAATACTAGAGGATGCCTAGGTCTCTCTCTATACGTCAATGGCAGTCCAAAGTTATAGGAACATAAGGTATGTCCGAAGGGCATTCTGAGAGCTTCACCCCTGTCCTTCACTGAGCATCCTGAGGAGATGAAGAGGTTGATGCAGCTACTCAGAGGAGGAAAGGGACTGCATTAGTATCTTCGTTAGCAGCTTCTGTGCTACGGAAAAGCATATTTGCTGGCAGCTGAACTGGCACATATGCAGCAGGGAACTGGATAGCTCCATCTTCAGGAGATACGGACTCAGACATGGCCCCGATTAGCAGTGACTGAAAGTTGTTACCATTTGATGGTCTATGTGAAATGCATTGCGGGATCTCAATCTGGCTCCCATCGGATTGGTGTTCCCATCACTAGTGGCATCAGTTGGCTTCCCTGGTGGCCGGAAAGCAGCTTTGGAAGCTCTCAGAATAGACTCTTGAACAAAACCAGAAGCTAGAAAGTTGCACAGGAAGCAGGAAAGATGTGGGAGAGAGCAGGACCTGATGGGGTCAAGTAGATCCAGACTGCTGGGGGTAATTTGGGTTGGGGGGGTGTTATTTCTAAAATGAAAAAGGTGGCAAAAAGAAACCCGTCCTTCCCTGATGCAGTATCTCCTGCAGTGGGAGAATATGCTAACCGGGTGACTTGAAAAATTATTAATGAACTAATTACAGTTTTTTTAGATTGCAGTTCTCAAGTTTAGAATCAGGCTAAGGCACTGCATGCATATTTTATCAGTACATTAAATGAGGGCACGTCTACATTCCAGTGCTACATCGGCACGGCTGCACCGCTGCAGCACATCTGGTGACGACGTGCTGTGCTGACAGGAGAGTGCTCTCCCATTGGCATAAATACTGCACCTCGGCAAGAAACGAAAGTTATGTCGGCAGGAGAGCGTCTGCACCAGTGTGGACAGCACAAAACTTGTGTTGCTTGGGAGGGGGCTTTTTCCACACACAGTCCCTCCTCCCCCTGAGCGAAGTAAGTTAGATCGACTTAAGCAGTAGTGTAGACCTGCCCTAAGTGTATGTATACAGGCAAGCAGCACGGTCTAGTGGTTAGACCAGGGGAGTAAGTACAAGGGTTCGTGGGTTCTGTGCCCAACTCTCACTAATTCACTGTCAGGCCTGAACCACCAGCTGCCTAGGTTTCTCAGTGCAATAGGAATCACATGTACCTGCCTTGAGATCAATGGTGGAAAGCAGTTCTACAAATGCAAAGTCCACCGTAGCTTGTGGCTGGCAAAAGGTTGTCCATAAAGTTCTACCATGTGGCTTATGGGCACCATCGCCCTTAATATGGCATGGCAGCTTGCAGGGACAGTGGGCCTGCTACATGACTGGCCTGGTTCTGATCTCACATGGGTCTGAACGCCATGGACTTCTCTGGAGTGATTCCTGCTTTGCACTAGTGCAAACAGACAGAGAACCAGGACCATACATAGATCCCAGCATGCAATGCAGCCAGTCTACTTCAAGGTGGAAGGATCTTTGTACTGGAGGAGAGTTGACATTCGGTGCAGCCCCTTAGGCTCTTAGCAAGTCACCCAATGCAGCCTTCAGTGGGGTGAAATTTGTGTTTCCTCCCCAGCACGACAAACCTATAGCATTGTGGATCGCACAACGAGAATTCTCTGACACAGCCACCACGGAAATCCTTGTGCATTCCTCGGGTCAGCGGGAAAATAGTTTTCCCCTTGCCGCATTATCTCCATGTCACCCAGCAACAAGGTGCAGGAAAACTACCTGCAGATGTGTGCCTGCTCTCAAGCCGCAAAATGCTGAGCCCGTTGGGGAAGTTACACCACGAGAATTCACCTTCCCGAAGCAAGCCAGCAACATCAGCAGGCAGCAGCAATTAGAGGCCGACGGGGGAAGCCTGACAGCACGGACGGATGCACGGCGAGAACCGCTCTCAGCGGGAAGAATGGTTTGCACACGTTCAGGTTAACAATACAATCACAAGGGTCCAGAGGGACAGAGAAACGATACAGGGAGGAAAGGATCCTATTAGAGACTCGGTGGTTGGTTGCGTGAAAATACTGTCACGGCTGAGACCGTGTTATGGATACTTGGATAGGCACTGCGTCCATGTGTGTGGTGCAGCTAAATGAAGCCTATGGACTGGAACCAGCCAGCGGGTCAAAATCCAGTTCCAACTGGAGTAGGGCAGGGGATGCTCAACAAGGGTTCTTAGAATCCCTGCTCCACCAGAATCCCAACCCAACGGCTGGGGCTTGCCCTCGAAGCGTCGCGTTGTCTGCGCCCGCACACTGTCACTGTGGACCTGATTCTCCACTGCACTGCACCGGGTACAGTCGTTTACACCAGTGCAAAGTGGGGTGCGAACGGCGACCAGATCAGAATGGCAGCCTTTCACCACCGCTTTGCACTGGCGTAACCTATTGCGTAAGGCACGGGGCAACGGAGAAGCAGGCTCTGGGTGTCTAGTCCTTGATGATGGACAATATTGCGCGAAAAGGGTCGTTTTAAAAAGAAAATACTCCAGGTTATATTCTAGGAGGCTTCGCGAGAGGGTGATAATATTGACAGCCAAGCACAGCACCGTGAGGCTGGACCAAATTCATGACCACTTTAGGGCTCCATTAGGCCACATATAGGGTGGCCAGACAGCAAATGTGAAAAATCGGGACGGGGGTGGGGGGTAGTAGGAGCCTGTATAAGAAAAAGACCCAAAAATTGGGACTGTCCCTATAAAAATTGGGACATCTGCTCACCCTAGCCATACACTGTGGCTACTGCATGTAACTGCCATCCTCCTATTCCCCAAAAGCACAGGCCTCTAGCAACTGAACTGAAAGGGACTCCCTGCTAGTGTAGGGAACTGCGGCACACAGCTGAGCAGCTGGAGTGCATCCAGGCCAGTGGCTTTACACACACACACACACACACACACACACACACCCCACACCTCTCTTGCAAATAATGCTAGTTCTCCTTCCTGTCCTTACCCCGTAAACCCTCCAGCAATATCAACGGCAAGGTTTTAACCCTTTGAACCCCTGTCTCCATCCACTAATGCTGACAACATTCCAGTTCCTCCAACACACCAGAAAGTTGGGACTTCAAGCTTCCTGTGACACTTACAGAAATGTCATCAAACTCACATATGTCACCGCAAGCCAATTGCTCCACAATTAGTTATCCATAGGCACCAGAGCGGTAAAACCCTAATCTCGGCACATGACACTTATGCCTGAGGCCCATAGGAAACCATCCCAGCCTAATGTCATGCCAAGCTGTACTAAGCAACAGCTATTTGTTTAGACTCCTCAAATTGGATTGTTTTTAAAAGGCCAGTGCCAAGAGCACATGTCTGAAAGCCTTGGACTCAGCCAGGTTTAGTCATGACATTGCTGGAAGGAAGCAGACAAGACTCTTTACAAGGTGGAAAACAGTGATTAGGCTGGAGGCTGTTTGTTCAAATGAGCCATCCCAGACAGCCCGTGGTGGGGCTCAAAGGGATTCAAAAGTATCCTGTCTTCTGACAGAGGCCAACGCCAGGTGCTTCAAAGGGAATGAACAAAACAGCACAATTTATCAAGTCACCCACTCCCAGCTTCTGGCAGTCAGAGCTTTAGGGACACCCTGACCATCTTAGCTAATCACCACTGATGGACCTATCCTCCATGAACTGATCCAATTCTTTTTGGAACCCAGTTATACTTTTGGCCTCCACAACATCCCCCGGCAAGGAGTTCCACAGGTTAACTGTGTGTCGTGTGAAGAAATGCTTCCTTTTGTTTGTTTTAAACCAGCTGCCTATTAATATCTTTGGGTGATCGCTAGTTCTTGTGTTATGTGAAGGAGTAACTAACACTTCCCTATTCACTTTCTCCACACCACTCATGTTTCTATAGACCTCAGTCATATCCCTCGTTACTTGTCTCTTTTCCAGTCCTTTTTAATCTCTCCTTATACGGAAGCTGTTCCATCCCCCTAATCATTTTTGTTGCCCTTCTCTGTACCTTTTCCAATTTTAATTGTAATACCTGCTGCTAAACCTCCCTTCCTCCTCCCCGAATTGGCCCAGAATCCCCCCCACTTTCTGGGCTTCACTCCAAACCACCCATATGGCTAGGGCCACTTCTCGGCACAATGGACTGCTCCCCCAGCAGAACATATCAAAAGGTCTCCCCTCTCTACCCAAACCTCCAGGGGAGCTTGGAGCTCACACATCAGCAGGAGGAGGAGAAATTACTCAGAAGGACCCACCACAGCTGCAAGAGCAATACAAAATGCCTGGGCACAACCTGTCCCTTACAGAAGGGAGACGTACAGTGGTGCTTTGCCACAGTTTCTGCTTGTGGATTTACTGTAGTTTAATAATATGTTTCCCAAAAAAGATGGGCTCTCCTCGCAGGAAAACAAAACAAATTGTGCCCCCACCATGCAGTGTTGAAGGCCAGCCCAGAAGATCATCTCCTAACATGATCCTTCGTATCTTTTCTTCCATGCGTCAATGAGTAGTGAAATAGTCAGGATTGTCATTGCAAGTATTATCATTGGCATCTAAGATGGCATCCACTGAAATGACTGGGGCAAGTCCCACATCAGATTGCTTGTTTCAGGCTCTCTGCAAATTCAGGCAGACATGGGCCTCTGATCAGAAAGTAAAAGCTCTAAAAATAGTTATCCAGTGTCCTGAACTTCTTTTGGACACAACAGTAATCCAGTTTTATCCAAGTAAATTTGTTCTAGTTTGATACATTTGGAAAACTAGTATATGAAAGAATTTTATCCATGTGTCTGGATAATCACGGCTCTTTACCAGATAATTTTACTTGGTTAAGCTCAGATCATGTTTTAAAGGTTTTCTTTGCAACCATAACAGCTAGAAACTACCTTTTTTGAAGAGAAAATGAAAGCGAAGATTCTGAAGAACAATTTAGAGGTCTGTCCAAATGCCCTTGGCTAGTCCTTGATGCCTCGGAAGGGAGCACACCCCACACTTTGAGAAACAGGTTAGTAATAGGTACCCTCGTAGGGCCATATTCTCCTCTCACCTACTCTGCTGACCCATCCAGTCATTGTTCTCAGTGTCACTGGCTGGAGAACATGGACCCGAGTGGCAATTCTGAACTACAGTATTGACTGAGTACCAACAACTGCCTGGTGGGCTACAGTACAGCACAATTATTGCACCCCCCTGCCGTCGCAGCCGGAATGAGGCACTTGGTACGGAGCCCTGCCCACCCAGTAGAGACGTACCCCCTGCTTGGCACGTTGATTGCGAGGGTTGCCCACACAAGAGCCCTCTGGTGGGGAAATGGGTGGCCGACGACCAGCCTCCAGCTGGTCGGGAGCGCTCCCTCCTCCCGGACTGAGGGACACCCCAGCTTGCTGCTGCCGCTCTCCTTTCGGTGTGCTGGGCACCTTCCTCCTGCCCGCCCTGCCGCTCTCTAACTTCACACAGGCAGGGTTCCCGATGGGGCAGGGGCGGTCTTGGTGCCCCACACTCCTTATAGGACTGGGGAGACCTCAGGGCCCTGCACCAGTGGTAGGAATGTGTCTCCCCCATCAGGGGGCTCCCAACAGAGAGGTCAGGCCATGGGGGCCTCTCCCCACATACAAGCAGCACCCACTACCCCTGGGACAGGGAGATCCAGGGGCCACACAGGGCCCTCTGCTCCAGGAGGGTCTGGCTGCACCTCCCCTCTTCCCACTCTAAGAGGCCTCCTGGTCCAGTCTGTCTATGGAGCCAGAACCCGGAGGCTACAGCAGCCAGGAACCACCCCCCATGAGCTGCAGCAGTGGCCTTGGGCCCCATACCCAGGTACTTAACCCGGCTGGACCACAGCTAGGCCTGGCACCCAGCCCCGGCCATCTTCCAGGTCAGCTGGTCAGTGCCCATCATGCCCTCAGCCCTCTCCTCCCGCGAGGGACCCAGAGCGGGCTGGGGAAGAGACCACAGCAAAGCACAGGAAGGATCAAGGAGGAGAAGCAGCCATCATCTCAGCAGGAAGCACAGCTGCTGCTGAGCAAAGAGCCCAGCCCATGTGGGAGGTGCAGGGCAGAGAGAAGTGGAGAGACTGTGGGGGAGTGAGGGCACCTTCCCCGAGAGGTCAATGGCAGAGACTTGGGGGTGTCTCTCCTATCTGGGCTGCAGGTGGCGCTGCCAAACGTGAGTGCCATGCAAGATGCAGGCCACTTAGCAGTTCTCTGGGGGTTACCCTGCACTGCAGGCAGTGGGCCAGTCAGGGACAGAACTCAGGCCCTCCTGCTCCAAAAGTAAAGACCCTGCTGCACCAGCTAAAGGAGAATCCACATTAGCAGCAGGGGGCCTATGACACACAGCTGAGCAGTTCTCATCCCATCCAGTAGGGGGCATGGCTATTCAAGGCCATCAAAGCACTTGGCAGATAGTTAATGAAACCTCCTCACCACCCTTGAGAGGAAGGTACATCTAATTCCACCCATTTAACAGATGCCCAAACTCATGCACAGAGTGGCCATCTTTAACTATTGACAACAATGGGGGATGGTGGCTATTTTGAAATAGGGTGATTCTTCATGGAATTCTCCGCAATAGACCTTTTTTGTATTCAGCCTCTGCTAAAGGAGAACCTTTCAATTATGAAGAACAGGAACAAATTACCGTTAATCCTAAAAAATATTTTCAAAATCTACCTATTGCACAAGAGTCACTTCTCTGCCAATTTTTGAATGAATAGACAATAACAGAGCTGAGGTTGTTTGGGACCAAAAACAGTACCAAATTTAAAAGTTATTTTTAACTCAAACTAATGAAGGGGATTATTTGTAAATGCATTTGGTACTCAGAGTAAGTGCTGCAACTTTCTTGAGAATACAGGGTGTTTTTCATACAAAGAACACGAATCTCTGCTTTAAATGCAAAATTCAACTCAGCTGTAACTACAGAACCAGGGCTGGCATCTCCCGAATAGGAGAGGATAATCTTGGTAGTCCAATGTGTTGTAAATATAGTGTTGTTTTCAGAGTGGGGTGAAACCGCAGATATGATTTTAACTAATTATTTTGCAAAATTGTCCACAGTCTCATTTCACCTGATTCCACGTCCCCAGATCTTTTGTTTTGGGAGGGGGAGGAAAATGTGCAGAAATAGTTGATTTGGAAACAAACAGGTGAAATCCCTAATTTCTCTTTTTGTTTGTTTCTTTAACAACAATTAATACCAGCTGCCTGAACTACAAAGCCAATGTGCATTCAATGAATTATTTTAATATTCCTCTTGCATATTTAAAAACATTTGTAAAGAAGGCAAATGGGAGCTGTAAATCTCTCCTTAACCCCCGAATTTGCAAAATCCCTTGCAGTGTTTAAGTCGGTTAGCAAGATGAATTGATGTGAGGTGACCAGGTGTAGCTGATGGATACACTTATGTGGTCTGCAAACCTTGGGAAAAAGTACAACTTGTGAGAATATGTGCTTTTTAATTTCTCCCCCTTAAGTTTTGAATCCCTGATTTTGCTAGAAGCCAACCTTCTTGCTAGGGAAGGATGGGCAGATCTGACGGAGGCTCGCCTCCCTCATTTCACACCTTTGTTTTTAGCTAATGTCACTCTCCAGGTAGAGGCTTTGATTTTCCAAATCTCTTATCACAATCGGAGATTTCCTTGGACTTGCCCCCATTGGGTGCCAGAGAAATGAAACTCCAACCATTATTCTCTGACTATAGCAGTGCCATGCACTGGCCCCTTTATCAAAGCACTCCGAACTGTACACATCATCCTCACTCATCGGGCTCTCATTCCTCCTCCCAGCCAAGCAACCGTATCAGACTTGTTCAATGTATCTAAAACCACTTTCCACTTAGAGGAGGGATGTGTTTTCTTTGTGGGTTTCAGAGTAGCAGCCGTGTTAGTCTGTATCCGCAAAAAGAACAGGAGTTCTTGTGGCACCTTAGAGACTAACAAATTTATTTGAGCATGAGCTTTCGTGGGCTACAGCTCACTTCTTCGGATGCATAGAATGGAACACACAGACAGGACATATTTATACATACAGAGAACATGAAGTCATGTTTTCTTTGCGGAGTCTGAAGAGTACAGGATATGTTCCCCAAAATCACACCACTTACTTTGTAAGTACCAAGTGGATTTTCTGAGTTCATCCATTAATTAATTAGTCAGGTAATTTTAATATTAATTTTTTTTAAGTTGCACTTTGTCAGAGCTTTTTGTCCCTGGTCATTTCCCTGGGCATTTTCTATCTGCACAAAAGTCAGCAGAGAGGTGACTCTTGAGTAGAGCTGGCGCAGTTGTGTAGTTGGGTGGTTTATTTTTAATTCTTTAGGATGAACAGTTGGTTTGTCTGCTGTTATTCTTCAGCAACCAAAGTTTCTCCTTAAGCGGAGACTGGCGCATAACGTCTCCTTTAGAGAACTCACCTTGCTCTCGGTGGAGGGAGACCAGAAGTTGCCTTAAGTTAAGGTGATCACTCTCTCTCCCATTGCAGTCAGTGGGAGTGAAGCCAAGCTGCCCCCGTGAAGGGGACAGACCTCTATGCTGTGTGGTGGCAGGCCATCTGATCTATCTAAGACTAGCTGGATAAAGTAGGAGTACACATTTAAGAATATTTGCAGCAGAGTTCATATGATCAGGGGGTAGCCGTGTTAGTCTGTATCCACAAAAACAACAAAGAATCCGGTGGCACCTTAAAGACTAACAGATTTATTTGGGCATAAGCTTTCGTGTGTAAAACACCTCACTTCAGATGCATCTTATGCCCAAATAAATCTGTTAGTCTTTAAGGTGCCACCGGACTCCTTAGAGTTCATAAGAGTGATTATCTGTGGAAAATACACAGGAAGCTGGAACTGCTGCTAGAAGGTTTTGTTGTGTGGTGTGTGAGACATCACCATAAAAACTCCCTGAAGACAAAGGTAATAATATTACATCCTCCTCCTATGCCAACGTCTCCTCTCACCCTGGCCAGTCAGGCCACCATCTCCCAGCCTTGCAAGGATCCTCCCCGCAGTCGTTCAGTTCCATCCGTAGAATACACAGAGCCCTTGTGATGTCACAGGCCTCTGGGATATTGGCGTGAGCCAGGTCTCCCGGAGGGCCCGGGATGTGAGGAAGCTCCCAGCTCAACACAGCAGAGCCACCTGCCTGCTGGACTTCAGACAGAGCAATGCTGAGCACTCGGGGCAGGGGGGTGGGTTTCTCCATCTACTCACATGAAGACAACGCCATGGACTGCAGTGGGTGCATCGGAGTAAGTGAACAGAGAACCACACCCTTGGTATTTAGTGTCAGGCCCACTGATCTCACTGCGCACTTCGCCGAGTGGCCTCAACCAGGAAGGAAGCTCTTGCCTGCTGCCTTGGACAAAGCAAAGGAGCTAAGATGGCCGCTACGGCGCATTCGTTCAGAGACGGCTTAAGCCCATTTTGGCCTGTGCTCCCTCCCAGGGCAGGGGCGATCTACACGGGCTACTATCCCACCCCTGGAGATGAGCTCTCGGCGAGCATGGAGGATCGTTAGCACCCACCAACCCCTTTGGTGTCCTGCACTTCCTGGGAATGTGTGCAGGAAGTTCCATGGGAAAATGCAAGTTTGTGCCAGATACAGCTGAGAGAGACGCTAGAGAGTGCATGGGGGAGTGCACATGCGGATGAGCCTGGGAGAGAAAACGGAGCAGAGATTTACCTGATGAACTAGCTGAGGTGTTGAAGGATTAAATGAAGCAGCAACACATTCGTTTTATGCTCAGCTGCAAGAGATGGCGCTTTGCATGCGCCACATTAAAGATGAGGCACCAGTTCTCATCTTGCAAGAACTCCATGTCCTATAGGTCACACTTCAACCCTTGTTGAAACATCTCATGGCAACACCACCCATTCTCCCCAGACAAGGCAATCCCAGGATCTAACTTTTACGGCTTGATTTTTTTTTTTTTTAATTCCTACCTTAAACTCAGATAGTCATTACCTTTGGAGTAACCTATCTCAGCACTTTTAAGGGACTTAGAACCTCAGTTGTTACCTGGAATTCTTTCCTGAGTAACCACCAAAACAGAACTTCTCAGCCGTGGCAACACTGGAGCCAATTCTCCTAGATACATCCAAAGAGCAGTCGTGTAACCTGTCTGTCCTTCAGACTGACACAGCAATTATGCAGCAACCAAAACCGTTCTACCAGCAACATGATGCCTATGGTCCCAGACCCTTAGATCAATCGGAGAGCCAGTCAAACCGGCCACTTCAAACCTTTGTCCTTCCAGATAACCCTGCATCAGGTAGGTAAAAGAACTAATGCTCTGTTCTGCTGCCTACTCCTCTTTTAAATTCTCCCCCTCAGATTCATGAGTCCTGGGTATTCTCTTCAGGAAATCTACTGCTGGGTTCTCTCCTTTTCACTCTCTTCCAATTTTCTTTAATCCTTTGAAGCTAATAATTTTACACCCTTTCAAAATGTTCATCAAATAAAGCATCGTTTCATAATGGGGCCTTGTGACTTTTCTGTGTTGCTATTTCAGGACCATCCAACCTGTACCATCCCCCAAGTCAAGAGAAAGACGTTTTCACTGGACCCCCTGCAGGTATGTTGAGGACACATAAGATTTAAAGACATAAGAATTAAGACGACTGGAATTTTCATAAGACCTGGGCACTGTTCAGGGGTGCGCTACTCACCACCGCAGCACCTCCTTGTGGCCATAGAGGAGGATTAGCTCTGCCCATCTGATGCCTCTTCCTGCAGATGCTCACTCCGACTCTCTCTCAGGACTCGACTGCTCCCTCGTGTTGGCTTGGTTCTCCCTTTCTGCGGGTACATGCCAATGTCTCTCTGTCCCAGGCAGTCTTCCAGTTCACTGCCTCAACGGTGCCACTTCCCCCCTGGCTGGTAGGGGAACCCAGGCCCGCCCTGTTCTCTGGGTTCCAGCCTGGGGACCCTACACCCAGCCGCTAAGGTCTGTACAGTCCCACACCTTGCTGCGGTTTCCCTGGACTGCTTCCTATGTTGCCTCTATCCACCTCTTTCTCCACCCTCCTCCAGGCACGTCCTTCCCTACAAGCCTAGCACCCTTCTCTCCCTAGTCTCAGGGGGAGTGACTGCAAACCTCCTCCCTGTAGCCCCATTCGGCCTCCAGCTGTCTGACTTTATACAAGCCCTGGCTGTTCTGCTCAGGTGAGCTTCAGCTTTCAATTAGTCCTCATGGCTCCCTGGCTCCTCCTCCAGGTGCCGCCTAGGCAGTTAATTGGCCCATTTAGCCACCTTAACCCCTTCAGGGGCTGGTGTGGACATTCACCCTTTGCAAATCTCATCTGTAAAGGATAACAAAGGGTGCTAGGCAGTCAGCTGCCTGGTATCCGGCGAGAAGGTCTGCTTTCCCTTCCACTCTCCTGTCGGATGCTCTTCCTTACACTCCCTCCCTGGCGTGTAAGCGCCCCTCATTTTGCACACACACCATCTGAATAGTAAATCAGTGCAAGCTACACTGCGGCTTAGTCAACATGGAAAAGTTAGGTCACAACAGTTTTGGGAGAGGGGTAGCTCAGTGGTTTAGCATTGGCCTGCTAAACCCAGGGTTGTGAGTTCAATCCCCAAGGGGGCCATTTAGGGAACTGGGGTAAAATTCTGTCTGGGGATTGGTCCTGGTTTGACCAGGGGGTTGGACTAGATACCTCCTGAGGTCCCTTCCAACCCTGAGATTCTATGATTCTATATCAGTCAGAGGTGTGAAAAAATATATCCCTAACGAACATGGCAGTGCCGACCGAACCCCCAGTGGAGATGCAGCTACTTCGATGGAGGAACACTACCATCATTCAGGGTGGGGGTGTTCCTACACCCATGGAAAATCCCAATCTAGCAGTGTAGGCTGTGTCTACACTACAGGGTTGGGCCGGTAGCCTAGACACACCCTGTGATGTCAACGGCACCTGCATTGTGATCCGTTTACACCAAACATGTAACTTACACTGTTCACTTGGACCCTGAGATTCCATGGGAGCTGCACCCTCTGACTCCAGATTTGCCCCAGATCTGTGCAAGTGATGCTATTTTTCCACTTGCACCGGTTTCGGACCAGATGTGTACCCAGATGTGTAATTTACGCTCCTACGTGGGCCACAGCAGAACCTTGATCCTTTGTGCCGGACCCTTAGCTGGTGTACACTGGCTCAGCCCCATTGAAGTCAACGTAACTACACCACCAATTTATACCAGCTGAGGATCTGGCCTTTGGCGGGTCTTGGCTGGGGGGTGAGTCACGCGCTCCCAGAGGATTTATTTACTCGTCGGCTCCGGGGTCCCCACGAATGACATTTTTATCTCCGTTGCCCAGGTTTCCAGATGGCACCTTGTGGGTGCTTTTTCGATCCCCGGATATATCGCATAGAATGGGCAATGACCAATTTCGTGCAACCGTCAGTTTATAAACTCACGGGTGGCTCAAGTTCACCAAGCGCTTACCTTCTGGACACCCACAGATACCTCAAGAGTCCTGTCCAGACTGTCCCCTACTCACCTTACCACCCGATCCCAAGCAACCCCCAATACATCATGCCTTATTTCAATCAGGAGGGCCCCGCCAGTGGGACGGAACAAGGGAATTTGGTCCCTAACCCACTCCACGACTCTCAGTTTCTTGAGATGCCTCAGCCGCAGGAAGATGGTCAGAACAATGACAACAAACTGCCCCAGCTCCTCGTATCGCTGCCTGGACTCAGCCAGAATGAGCAGAGCCTCCAGATAAGCACCTACTGCCACCTTAAGGATAGGCCAAATCCCCACAACCCAGAGTTTCAAGGGTTTGATAGTTTCCAGGTGGAAGGGGAAGAACTCAAAGAAAATGACATGAGCCAGAACCTCCTAGTGAATACACAGATCCCAGACATTTGCATCGAAGATCAAAACCCTCTTTCCAGTCCCAGTGTTGCAAACGCACAGGTGATGGCGGAGGCAGCGTCATGTCCTCTGCAGGACAGCCTCGTAGCTGAAGACAGCGAAGTGCTGGACGCAGAGGAGCCCTTCGATCTGCCTGAGAACGTTTTGTTGGAAGATGCCATGAAGCTGTTTGATTGCTCTCCAGCTAACTCGGACTTGGAGGGTTCCAGAGACAACCTGAGCCGCACCCTCACGTCCAGCGAGAGCGAAAGCAAGGATTGCTGCTTCCCGTGTGACGACTCGTCCAGCGACATACGGTCCCTCAATCTGCCGGATGAGCTGCTGTCTTTTGACTACAGCGTGCCCGAGATCCTAAATACGGTGGCCAGCATGGATTATTTCTATGACCTCAAAACTTTCAATGAGGACCCCAAGTGGGATTTGGAGCGGGTGCTGCAGCCGCCCCAAAACAGTGGGTCGCTCCAGGACCCCAGGCAAGAGCCCCAAGGAAAAGAGAAGCTCAGCAGCGCATCAATAAAGAAACGAAAGCAGCCAGACAGCAAAAATAAACCTACCTCTGCAGAGGAGAGCAGCACATCGGACAGGCAGGAATGCCCGGCGACAGGCATCTGACTAGCACTATTGGAGCAGCTGTACGGAAGCAAAACTGGGCTGGAGTAGGGCTGGGGGGTTGCAGTTAACGACTGAGCCTAATGAACCATCCTACTATTATTCTATTAAAAGCGATCTAGCCAGAAACCCAATCTGTGCCCGCATTTAAGAGAAGGTTCTAAGTGTGTCCCACATGCTGCAACAGAGGGGAAGGAGATGAAAACGGGCCATGTGTCTGCAAGGGTGATTAAACCCTCCAGATTGAGGCCAACGTCAGTCACTCATCATTCCCAGATATTACAGTTGGTCAATGAGTTGCAGGTCTCTTCTAATACAGATCTATCTGTGCACGACTAATTCAGACTGTTACCGTAACTGCCTTTCAGGGGTGCGTTGAGGGCTGATTCCCAGAGGTGCAGAAAGTCCCTGGGGAAATTAACTGGTTTTCCTTCTTCTAAGAAAGCCGGTTTCAACAAAAACTGGCAAATAGGGGGATTTATTCCAGCTGTGGGCGCCTTAAGAGCCTGCAAAGTGGGTGTGTCAAGTACGGCTCAGGATGCTCAGAGTAGACACCCCACTGGACACCCTCCCTTGGACCATCCAAGGTGCTGGGCAGTGGGAAAGGAGGCCCTCAGTGAAAGCACGGAACCCCGCAGGCCTGCCCAGCCCGGGGTGCATGGCAGTGGGTTGCCAGCTGTGGGGTTCTAACCCGAGCTAGAGTGGGAGTGTGGATCCAGCAAGTGGAACCGTGGGTTCATGGCAATGGAGCACCAGGTTGCATGGTCTCAGAGTGCATGATGATTGGACTCTGTAACGATTATAGGGCTCCCTTCGAACGACGTTTAGAGGAGCCGAGTAGGGACGGCTCAGGGTGTGAATTAGCTCCCAGCAGCTCCTCTATGCCCACCCCTGGGATCTCCTCCTCTGTGACTCCCCTTCACCCACGTGCCCCACAGTCGGGATGTAACTGGTCACATCAGGGGCCCTGGGCACACGAGGCCCCAGGTCCTTGGGCGGCAGTGCCTGGTGTGTGCAGTGGGGAGGGGACCCAGCAGAGGTAGTTGAGAAGATGAAGGCTGCTGCTGCCGCTACTGCCTAGGGTGACCAGATGTCCCGATTTTATAGGGACAGTCCTGATATTTGGGGCTTTGTCTTATATAGGTGCCAATTACCCCCCACCCTTGTCCCGATTTTTCACACTTGCTATCTGGTCACCCTACTACTGCCTGGAGGCTGTGGGGAGAGTCTGCAGGTGGCAGCAGGTGCCTCTGCCCGAGCTTGCGTCCTGTTTCTTGCTAGCTGGGTCTGGGGTGCAACCGATCGTGCGTTTACTGTGTGAATGCTGTGATGGCCTGGTGCATAGATCACACCAGTGCCGAACCTGGCAGGGGTGATCCAGCTTCCCTCTGCTGCGGTGTTGGAGCCAATGAGGATCATTGTCCTGGATGACTTCGCTGGCCATGCAAATGATGACCCGTGGGGGTTAGTTCAGTACCTCAGGGCCGCCATGACAACCTGGGGGCAGACCCAGCCATTTTCTGGCTCTCACCTAGAGCAGGCCACGAACTGGCCCTCATAGGGCAGGTGGAGGTTACGTCCTTGTCACGGGCAGACTGTTCCTTCACTTGGTGAGAGCCTGTTTCAATGGGCCATCCTCTGAGATTAAGGGAACCAGTCCACTTCCAAGGGGTTCACTGGCACCTTCCTCTGAAGCATCTGGAACTAGCCCTTGTTGGAGACAGGATAGTGGACTAGATGGATCACAGGTCTGATGTTCCTTCCTTCCTAGAGTACTGCTTCACGCAGACACCTTGTTACATCGCCGCTCAGAAGCCAGTGCAGGCTCCTGATTGGTTTCTAGGTGGGACTGATAGCAGGAGTTTTGATCCATAAAGTCCTGAACAGCTTGGGACGTTCCTGCTCCTAACGTCTCCATGCTATGCCATCACAGCTGCAATTTGCAGGGGCCCAGAAGCCAGCAGCGCCCCCAGCTTAAGCCGGTGGCAGGGGGCATCTTCCATCTAGGGAGCCTAGATACAGATACTCACTACTCCTCCTTTGTTCCAAAACAGCGCAGAACGGATGAGCTCCAGAGCAAACACAAGCCTCATCTAGTGCCCAAGCTTTTCCTCAAAGGGGCACGTTCAGCGATAAGGGTTGGTCGGATGGAGGAGCCGATTAAGTTGTGGAAGTTCAGTGAACTGGGTGATTTATATTTCAAAAGACGGGGTCAGTGGGCAAGTGTTTATGTGAAGATTATTTATGTAGCCGTATGTACGTTATACAGCTTTGCTTTACAAGTACCTAGGACCCTGCAGAGGTGCTTTATGTTGACAGATAAAACTGTGTACTACAATAAAATCACTTGTTTTCAAACCTGTTCCCAAAATTACATTTCAGGTGGCCTCTGCTTCTTTATCCCTCTCCGGCTCTGCTACAGCCGCCCCTGAAATAGGTACCTTTGTATGATATGCATCAAATACAGCAAATCCAATTACTGTCACGTTCATCGTAGGGGGGCTCACGACATTAATTCACAAACCATTTTGAAAGTGGGAAATTCTTTCCAAGTTGCAGGCTGTGAAACAGATGCAGCTCTGTTTTTTCCCTCCAAAGGTACCTTTTTGTTATTTACCACGTTGTTAATGAAATAATTATTGACTTTTTTTTTTCGTTTCATGCACCCTGGCTTCTGCACTCAGAGGGTGGGTTTGTAAACACCTTCATTCAATGTAGTTGTATCTGTTCTAGCAGAGGCTCCATTTTACTACTATTTGTCTTGTTTGGACTGTAAACTCTGTAAGGCGGGGACTGTCTCTCACTATGTTTGATCAGCCCCTAGGAGCCTGGGGCCTCACTGAGGCAGGAGGTGACACGATCATTCATAGAACTAGGGGTTGCAGCAGCACCCCCTGGCTTGAAGTGGTTTCCATTATATAGAGGATTTATAGTTTGGTTCAATGGCTCTCAGCACCCTCACACTACAAATTGTTCCAGGGGCCCTGTTATCATTTTTAAGTAGGGTGACCAGATGTTCCAATTTTATAGGGACAGTCCTGATTTTAGGGTCTTTTTCTTATATAGGCTCCTATTACCCCACCATCCCCCTCCTAATTTTTCACATTTGCTGTCTGGTCACCCTATTTTTAAGGGAGGTAAAACTTGGGGTACACAAGACAAACCAGGCTCCTGAAAGGGGGACAGTCATCTGGAAAGGTTAAGAACTGCTGAGTTAATGAACTTTTCCTCAGCACATAAGTAGTGGAGGCTCACAGTACAGGCAACCTGGTTTGATCCCCGCTGGTGTTCCCAGCCAGGGATGCCATTACATTAGGCAGCCACGTTAGAATTCCCTGGAGAAACCACATTGTTATGGGCAAAGAACTATTGTGCAAATAGGTTCTATCTACCCTACGCTGCTGTAGCACCATAGGGTTGACACTTCCTTCTGCCATAGAAGAGGTTCTTCTATTGAGGTAGGTAATCCACCTTCCTGAGTGGCAGGAGCTAGATTGACAGAATTCTTCCATGGGCCTGGCTGCACCTATACCAAGGGTACAGTATTCTGGGGTGTGAATTTGTCAGACCACTGAGCAATGTAGCTCACGCAAGTTAATTTTGAAGTGTTAACCAGGCTGTAGAAAGCACTTTGTAAAACAATGCAGAATCCTCGGTTGCAAACTAGTGATTTCAACTTTGCTATAGCCCTGAAAGGTAGATAATTAAGTACTTATCCATCCCCTGCAAGGATGCTAACCCCCCATAGATCCCCCATTTTTCCCCCTCCTTTGCAGATCTCCTATTAAAAGTTTTACCAAGATCAATATTCAGAGCAGACACAGAAGTAGTGTCTACAACCATGTGGGTTCTAGGGAAGAGAACATGACACCTTTTTATTGAACGAACAAAACAAGCTGCTTTGGAGACAGTCTATATGGGTGGGGAAGGGACTCTCACCCCAAAATTACCTTGCCAGTGGCTGATACAGTAATGAAACCGTGCCCTGATTCCATCCTGTAGAGGGCAGACCTGCTAATTGTGTCATAGAACCCATACCAATAGTGAAGATTCTCTGAGTCTATGGGATAAGTGTCTATTCCTTTAGGGTAGGGGGACTTGAATTTAATCCCTGGCAGGAGGCAGTGAATCAGCCTAGGTACAGGATGAAATGAGCAGCCCTTTGCTAGGAAACTCATTTTGAAAGCAAAAAGTTTTCAAAGAGGGAGATATTTTTGCAGCCTGCAGAGAACCCAGGAAAGAGATGCAGGGAGAAAGCAACAGCTCAAATGGTACAGCAGGTGCCTGGAATACTTCAACTCTCTTTATTGA
Organism: Mauremys mutica; assembly: GCF_020497125.1. Taxonomy (NCBI): domain Eukaryota; kingdom Metazoa; phylum Chordata; order Testudines; family Geoemydidae; genus Mauremys; species Mauremys mutica. Next base: position 9,150,678 of record NC_059095.1, read on the forward strand.
TCATTTTAACATTCCATCTGCATAACCTCTCATGTCAACACAGATAATACTCCATTTAGAAACAACCTATTTACATCATCTGCTGCCAAGCTGTGCCGTTACACAGAGTGCCACATCCTGAAAGTCTGGTTCTGAAAGGGTATGAACTCCCCCCCTAGGTGACATTGCTCTGAGAACTGAAGGCTACATTACTGGATCAGAAAGAGGAACAAGTTCCTGAGTCTTGCTAGTGATAGGTGCAGGCTGAGATATACATGCAACTATTTGGTAGCGGATAGCTTGGGAGTTAGTGGAATAAAACCCTTAGCTACAATAAAATCTCAGCAGCATGGCTCAGCTTAGAAAGTCTAGATACTAGACAGCACATGGACAGAAGCAGCCACTACAGCGAGAGAGAAATGGTGGTTGTTTGGTACATCCTCTTCCTCAGCATCTCACCTCCCAAGCCGACTATTCGTTGACCATCCTTCTTAACCCCTAAGTTTCTAATACTTCAGACTCCAGCTTCCTGCAGGGCTGCGCTTACGTCGTTAGCGGATATCCCAGTGACCCTGGAAAGAGGTTAATTTACTTGAGAGAAGAACAAACAAACAAAAAAAACCAAAAGAACCACAACGACACACTAGTGTCTTAGGACCAGCTTTCCTCTCCCGATGCTGTTGTAGAAGCCTTTGGTGCCATCTGGCCCATGGGGCAGGCGCATCACTCCAGGTCGAAGGCCAAAGGAATCTGGCATCTTTCTTAATGCCAGATTGCTGCAGGGTAGAGCTCTGGTTTCCAGAGACTGGCTATGGGCAGCCACCCGTCGCCGCTGGACCCATGAGCTGCCAGAGCCGATCCCGCTGTCCCAGCAGGAATCGGACAATCGTCGGAACTCGGGACTGGTATCTGGGCTGGAGGAGCCACCGTTGCCCAGCTCGGCAGCCAGGGGCGAAGGGCAGTGGGGGTGAGCCAGACTTTTATTGGGGAGAAGAGGGCTGGCCTGAGGGCTGCTGAAGAAGCCCGGTTTGAAGCTCATGCCCAGGCTGCAGGCGGACCACATCGGAGTGGAGAGATACTTCTGCATCGGGACGGGAGGGGAAGCCAGCATGCTGTCGGACTCCGAAGAGCTGCAGAAGAAAGAGTCTCCCGCGGCATAGGCCAGCGTCTCCGACGCCTGCTGCTTCCTGCCCAGCTGGTCCACCAGCTCCACCTCTTCCACGTCATCTCCACTCTTCTTTTTGGAGCCCTTCCCGGAGAGACGAACCACCTTGATGCTCTCCCTGCCGGGGGAGCCCTGGCCATGGTTCAGCTCCTCATAAGCCTTCCTGGCACTCTCCAGGTTTTCATACTCCACCAAGGCGCAGCACTTGGTCAGGAGCTCGGGGTAGCGGGAGGAATACTTCTTCACGTCAGAAGGCAGCTTCTTGCCTGGCCTCAGGATGCGGATGGAGGCGATGGCACCAAAGGGGCTGAACATTTTAGTGATGGTCTCAATGAAGCTCTTCTGGAGCGGTGGCGACACTCCCTGTTCCTGGGGTAGGAGGTTCCAGGCCAGGAGCAGCTTGCTTGGTGGGATGCTCAGGAGAGACTCCGGGATGGGAATTTTCCTTCTCACCTTAGTCCCTTCTTCGTTCACCTCCAGCAGCTCCGAGAACTGCAGGGCGTAGAGAGTGAGCCTCCAGTCTCGAGTTAGGTATTTCACCTGTCAGCAAGAGAAAAGGGAAACAATGTTCTCCTGCCATGAGGATATTCAAAGACTCCCCCTACTCTTGGTATGTACCTGCACAGAACCCTCTGCACCAGGAGCTCTGGTAGTGTCCATGTGCAGCTATGGAAAGGGGGCACGGCTCCCCACATGCCCTCGGTTCCTTTCGCACACCCCCCCCAAGCAGCCAGTCAGAATGGTGTTCCCGCTTCCTTTATGCCCATCCCAGCCCTGGGCAGGATTTCACCCCCAGTGCCTCTGTGCTGAGAAGACAGGCAGTGGGAAAGTTGTGTATGGAACAGATCCAGGAGGGAAGCACCAGGGGAGAGAGAGACGAATAAAAATGTTGCTCTGGTGGGAGCGTCCGGAAGTTGTCCTGGTCCAAACGCTCTGTGGAGAGTGACTCCCTACCTCTTCCTGCTGGAGGGGAGCCTCCTGCTCCGAGCTGAAGCATGTTGCCTGGGAGGAACGTGCCCTGACTCTGTCCAGCATGCGCCTGGCCCTTGGCTATTCGGACAGAGCCCTGGAAGCGCACGACGCTCAATGGAACAGGGCCGGAGATCCCAGAGGGTTACCAGCAGAGGCCTCTTGGGTCACTGAGGCCAGTCCCCTGCCATTGCAGGCAATCCAGTCATAGAACCCCAAAGGTTTAATCAAGCTCCATCTTAAAACACCACCAGTTATGGAAACAGGGTGTGTGGGGAGCGGGGGTGGGGGGGAAAGAACACTTCCCAGCTCTCATAGCTTTTCCATAGCATGCATCATCCAGAGAGGATTGCCCTAACCTCCCATTGCTTATCAGGTTACATCTCTGGGGAACCACCAACACATGCTGAGTGATGATGTGCTTTAACTGGTCTTTTAATACCATTATGTCCTCCTCCTCCTCCAGCCCACTCTGTTCCTCTGCTTTCCTTGTTCCCTTCTCCTACTGCTGTCCTCTAAAGCCCATCTGTTCACCCCTCCTTTCCCTACTATGGCCTCTAGGAACAAAGCTCCTCCTCTTTGCCCTCAGCTGCGTTCACAGAACTCTAGCTAGCACTTGGGTTTCCCCCCAGACCAGTAGCCAGAAATGAGAAGAGCTCAGCTGTCTGCAGCACAGAGTTTGGTTCTAACTCATTTTCAAGGGGAGGAAGGGAGCAGAGGTTTCATAGATGGTATGGCTGGAAGGGACCATTAGATCATTGAGTCCAACCTCCTGCATAACACAGCTCAGAAACTTCCATCCAGCTACACCTGTACTGATCCCAGTAACGTGTTTGGCTAAACCTCCTCTTCCAGAAATTTTTTTTTTATTTGAAGACTATGAAGAACCCAACACTTCCCTTGGTAGATTCCCCCTCACCTCCACCAGTGGGTAATCACTCTCTGTTAGGTGCCTTTGCTTGGTTTGAATATGGACAGACAGCTGACTGGGTATGGCTAAGGTGAAGACTCGCTTTCCAGCAGGATTCATAGACTCTAGGACTGGAAGGGACCTCGAGAGGTCAAGTCCAGTCCCCTGCCTTCATTGCAGGACCAAATACTGTCTAGACCATCCTTGATAGACATTTATCTAACCTACTCTTAAATATCTCCAGAGATAGAGATTCCACAACCTCCCTAGGCAGTTTATTCCAATGTTTAACCACCCTTGTACCACTCCACCCTTAAAAAGCGAGGTCCTTCCTGCTTCAAGTGAAGCGTGTCCAGTCTGTGGCCAGCAGAGGATGGTTTGACCAAATTTGAAGCAGTTTGGATAGGCCTGTGTGTGTTCAAGCAGACTGATCATGTACAGTCAGAGCACACACAACATTCACCCACAAGCTAAACATGAGTCAGAGCTTGACTATGTAGACTTCCATAAAAGGCCGCTGACATGCGTCTGTTTAGGCCAATTTTTCTCAAAATAGGAACCTGAGGTTAGTCTCACAAGCAAAGGACTCCATTTCTACCAGTGCTGGACAACCACTACCTCCTGGAGCAGGCAATGAACGTTGCTTCTCTCTCAGCACTTCTGAAAATGAGACTGCTTTTCTTTCCCAGAGCCAATCATGCAATTTAAGAACCTAACTTGAGGCCCCCCCATTCTTGAAAATCTGTGCCAAACAAACAGTTAAATCTTAACATCTACATCGAGCACTTTTCATCCCGAAAGATCCTAAAAGACTTTACAAGCCACCCACTTCCATCTACCTCTGAAATGCAGCACAACTGATAACAGAGCAAGGCTGCACAGCAGTTTAGGATGAGGAGGGGCGAGGAATGCTGTATCCATTTGAAATGGCCAGGGGGCATTTGTCCAGGGGTTCTCCGGACAAATTTTTTGGTGGCCTCAGAGTGCGGCCACCAACTCTGGCTGGTGGCCACTCTCTCACTTTTTTTCCTCAAATAAATATGCACAGACACGTCCCAATCATGGTAATTTATTTATTGCTAGCTAGTAAGTCTATTGTGAAAAGTGATATTAACAAACATACAAGTATCACTTTTCACAGCAGACTTACTCAGCCCCGCCAAGCCTGGGGAGAAATTAAGCCCTGGGGGAGGGCCAGGGGCGACAGGATGTCGGGGGCTGGGGGAGGCAGCGAGGGCTGGAGCCCTGCGACTAGAGCCCAAAGTCTCACAGCGGGAGGACAGGACCAGAGGATGGAGCCCGAAGCCAATGGGCTGGACCCTAAAGCCCCACAGCCAGAGTCTGCTGCCCTGCCACCCCCGAGCTGAAGCCCAGAGCCTGAGCCCCACCGACCCAGGAAGGTGGGGGACTCACTGGCTGCCTGCTCCTACAGCGTTGTGCCCCCGGGTGATTCCAGAGGGGGGCAGGACCCAACCCTGATGGTGGCCCCAACAACCAACACCAAGGAGCAACAGAGGCATCCAGGAGCAACAGGGAGGAGGCCCTGCTTTGGAAGGGGTGGAGGACAATCACAGCCCAGGAGGCAGTGGCCTCAAGAAAAGCCACATGCAGCCACATTAGAGAAACCCGGCTCTAGCCACATGCACCAGGCTGTGAGCAGCAAGAGGGAACCACCCACCTTCTTGAAGGAGGTCAGCAGTTTGATGCTGACGAAGCCCAATTTGTTCTTCTGGACGTGCTTCAGTAGGAAGGCGTCCTTGGCCAGGTTCTCATCAGACAAGTAGAACTCCACTTGAGACACAATCCTCTGGATCAGCTGGGCGTCGGGCACCGAGGAGTCGCACTCGAACGAGTCAGCCCCAAAAATGTCATTCAGGTCATAGAAGCTCCTACAAGCAAGACAGCCGAGATCCCGCCCAAGGTTAACCGTGCTTGCAGCTGGGATGAACAAGCACGCAGGCCTTGAGCTGGGTCTGCACACGGGCCTGGATCACTTACAGCGGGCACCTGTCACTAGCCGGGTTACCTACTTACAGACACACACCCAGGTACTCTGGTGTGGCTGCAACCGAGGCAACGTCTTTAGGGTTCATTAATACAAGGGAATCCCAGAGGGGCTTCCAGCCCCCAGTGCAGGTAAACACAGCACTTTCCCCCCTGCATTGCAGACTGGGTCAGCATCACTCAGCCACGGAGACGGCGGAGTGGCTGGGTTAGAGACCAGGAGCGCAGCTCTGGATTGGAAGTGCTACTACTGGGTGGGCATAGAAAGATACCTACGTGTCCCTACCTATTTGGGCCACAAGGTTAGGGAAGTGAGTGTGGTGCAGCAGCTAAAGGAACAGAACTGGGACACCAGAGACCAGGGCTCTGTTCCAGTTACTACTATTGCTTGTGCAGATGGGCTGTCGAGGTGCTCACCTGGGGGAAGGCCGTTCAAGCACCCTAGACAGGAGCTCAAGAGATACCCAAGGATGTGTTTCAAGAGGGGACGGAATAGTCTCTGGAATGACTGCAACACTAGGATGCAAGCAGCTGGTGCTATTGCAAATGGCGTTAAGCAAGACAGTCAAGCATTTAGCTCTTGAAAGAAATGCTGATTGCTAGCTGTGGTGCAAATACTCAGGGTACTACCCATAAGACCTGTTCTCACCCTGACTCTGCTGCTGCCCACTAGATATACCCTGCAAGCAAGATCATCATTGTAATGTTTTGGCACCATGTGACTAAGGAGGGAAGCCCAGGGTATGGTACATTTGGGAGGGACGAACTGTTGGGTCAGTCAGGCTCCCTCCCACAATCTCTACAAGAACTAGTTTCTTGATTAATTCCTCGTCCATGCCCCTCAGCCCCCGCCATCTCCTGAAACTGGGTCACTTTGAAGGAGTGGGGAGTGAGAGAAGGGTCTCCTTCCCATGTTACAGTTCTCAGCCTGTAACACTAGGGGGGAATCTCTGCTGTAGTAGTCGGCATAGAGCCCTGGGGAACAGGAGAGCCCCTTAATTAGCAATGGGAGAGTTGTCCCAGATTCAGTCCTGCCTCAAGTGCAGGGGACTGGAATAGATGACCTGTGGATGTCCCTTCCAGTCTCACATTTCTTTGCTTGTATCTAACTCCCTGGCAGAGATACCCTGGCTGAAGGTGGGGCAAGGCTCTTTAAGGGAGAGGCTGGGAAGAAGTTCCTCCTATTTGATACCAACTCCCTTCCCCACCCCAGGATTCTCCCCCATGTCCATGCATCTGGCCAGCATACATACAATAGAAGGGGACCAGAAGCCCACAGAGAATCGGTTCCACTGAGAGCTTCCAAGTTACAAACACAGTCGCCACTCCCGGGGGTAGTGCAGGGAAGGAGTCCTATGGATACCCAGCCTGCACTGAGCGGGTAGCTCCCTGCTTGCGTGAGAAAGCCGGGTGAGAAGAGTATGGATTGTCACCATAGGTTAAAAGCCATAATGGGGTCATTTCCTCATGGCCCAGCTTGGTCACTGATCAGCTGTGCGATCGCAGGCAAGGACCTTCTCTGCACCTCGGTCTCATCCATGTAGACAGTTGGTGCGTCAGGCCAGAGGCCATCTCACCGTGCGTTCGGACAGTACCCAGCACCAAGGGGCCCCCAATGGTCTCGAGCTGCTAGTACTACGCAAAGCAGTAATAACTCAGCACGGGAGCGTTCCACACCCGCTGTGCCCTGGGGTAAAGGGCCAGCCAAGCGGCAGGACGCTGCCGAGCCAAGCCTGCTGGGAACTAGCTGACTCCAGCCTTTCGGCACTAGGTTAGAGGGGAACCAGCTCAAGTCCAGATCAGTCGCCAACAGAGGCGGATAATATCCAAGGCCTTTTTGGAGGCTCACGTGAAGGGTGTTGGGGTCTTGGTCTAACCCCCAGCAGCTGACACGGGGCACCAGTTGCAGTCTCAGCAGAGGCAGAGAACTGAAGGGAGCCCCCAACTCCCTTCTCTCTCCCGGAGCTGGTTCCTCTAGGAGATGCAGCATACGGCAGGGCACTGCCAGGAATCCCTAGATACCTAGGGCCTTATCTCCAGGGCTATCAGGGAGGGGCAGCCCCAGGATAAATAGATAGTACACACATACCCATCAAAGTTCTCAAAGAAGTCGTCCTGGCTGAGCAGGGGGAGAGGCTGGCTCTTGTGCGGAAGAAAGTGCAGAGTAGAAAAGGGAGTTGTTTGCACTTGCATGGGGGTGCTGCACCTGGGTTGGGAACCAAGCCCCAGGGCCACCAAGGAACCACGGGACGACATGGTGCTTCATCTAGCCAGGTGTAAGAAATACAGAGGACAGTCACAAGCAGCTTAAATGCCTCGTATTGAATGAGACAGTGGTTAATTAGCGATCGGGCTAAGCCCCAGCACCTCCGGGCTTGGGAGTTCATAGCCCTTATGACTATAAAACAATTGCTTGAGCCCTGGCACCTCTTTCATTACAAATTCAGCACTGCAATGAGTGTGTGATTGGGAGCCCAGGGCACATATCACCCCCCTCCCCCAGCGGGGATCAACACTACACCCCAAGAAATATATGATGGACTCTAGGAAAGGTTCAAGCCTAAGGGCAGGAGAAAGCAGGTGCAAACACCAGCTTCTTACCTGTTTCACCAGGTGAAGATACACTAAGAGCCCACCAGCTCCTTCTGCTACATTGTAGAGACCCCTAAGTTTTTTCCTTTCCCTCCCCCACCCACAAACTGGCCCTACTAACAATGCAGAGAGAGAATCCCCCTAGGCCACTGGCTTATAATGAAAGCCAGGCCCACCCAGGAAACCACACAGCAGAGCTCTGGGAGCTGCCCTAGCTGCTAAGAGGAGGCGAACGAGCATCCAGGTGAAATGTGTTCTCAGGTTAAACAGCATCACCTGCTCTGCATGAGACTCCTGCAGGAAATAGGGCAGAGCCCCAGCCTGACGAGAGGCCCTTGGCTTCCTAGCAGGTGTGTCCTGGGAGCTCTGCTCAGGGCTTTTAATGGCTTTCACCGGGTATATTATAGGGGAGCCAGAGCTGCAGGGGGATTGCAGAGCTAACCCTGCCTTTGTAGGCATGTTAAGCTCAAGACTGGGAGAAGCTGGGTGAGCCCCATTTGTGACTCTGCTGGGACAGGGAACTTTCTGGGGGGCCTTTTGCATCCCCAGCTCTAATTTAAATGATTAATTTAGATCAGCTGCTGAAATGCTGCCTCCTGCCCTTTGTGAAGGCTAGAAAGGGAGACAGAAGCAGGCCCCCAAGTTCCTTTTCGCACCCCTGGGCTGGCGGGTGATGCTGATGGCAGCACGGTTCTGGCACGTGAACCATCTGTAAAGGGGCAGGCAGGCAGCGTCCACTCCCGTCAGTGAAAAGGAAGCTATTAAACGGCAGGGAATACGCTCGAGCAGGGGGGTGGAGCTGGCCCTGCTCTGGTAGCTCCAGAAGCGTCTCCTCCCACCCGAATGAAACCTGGGTGCAGCTGGTTTCTGCTCAAACCTACAAAGCCCAGGCCTGCGGTCGGCTCCTAGAGCTGAGCTGATGCTGTTGTCACAGGAAGTTCCCGGCTTTGACCAGAAGGAGCCGCTCCGTAGCAGCTGCCTAGTGGGGTTGGCATTCACTAAGGGGCAGGGAGTGAAGATAGGGGAACCAGGTGCCTTTTCCTGTCCTGGAGGTGGGAGATGGCTGGAGGGAAACCCTGAGGTGGAATCAATACAGGAAGGGGGTGGGGAAGAAAGAAAAACACAACCCCCCCCCACCCCAATCCCGATTGTGGGCCCAGTCTGACCTGTGCTAATCACGTGGCACAAATGTACTCCCTGGGTCCTTGGCCCCAGGTTGATCTCCCAGCAGGTCAGAGCAGCGCCCAGGCTGCTCTAAATTCCACCAGGCCTCTTTCCTTGGTAATACCGCCATGCCAGGGGCACCCTATTGCCTGGATGCCAGCCAGGCTAGCTGGATGCCAGACTGGCCTTCCCCCACCCCTGTGCCAGGGGAATTCCCAGCCAGCTCTGTCCCCAAGTGCCACACAAGTGCATTTGTCTGCCCGGCTTCCAGCTCGCTTTTGATAATGTGTTAATAGAAAAATAACAAAACGTGCTAAGTAGCTGTAACCACGTGCTGGGGCCGGGCCTGTGAACTGTCCGCCGGATGCAAGGACCAGGGCAGATCAGAGCTGGAGCAATAGATGGGGCTAGAACTAAGGGTGAGGCATTGAAATTCGGACTGGGAACACAGAGGCGGCACTGCAGGAGTTTTAAATGTTCCATGCGCTGAGCTCTGCTGGGCTGTGGAACAAGGGAGCGGGGGAACGGACCACAGGGGAATCAGACTGGTGGTGGATGGACGGCTCTCCCATCTCGGCCTCTGGGGACTCAGCGCTCATTTGGGACGTCCCACAGAGCTGGTTACTCAAGGGCTTTTCCACATCAGCAATTCACCTTCTGCCTCCTAAAAGAGGAACTGGGCAGCTAAAGAAACAAGAACTCCTGTCTTCAATGTCTTCCCCGCGGTGCTTTTGGACACAGTTCAGGGAGCAGGAGGACATGTGCTGGGGCCAGCTGCAGCGCCAGGGTGCTCCTCTGCCCGAGGAGAGAAGAGAGCCCGTCTGAGCACTCGCTCTGCGCGGCTCATACCCACAGCAGAAGACCGGAGAACGCCATTGCCAAGTAAGTGCTGGAGTTTGCTGGGCATTCGGACAAGGAGGCACTGACCATTGTCTGCATTTTAGCTTCACTTAAAAAGTAGAGCGGAGTCCAAGCCAGGCAGGTCCCAGTCCGAGCTCTGCCAAAGGAGAGGGATCTTCATGCTGGGGATTGGGGGGCAGAGCACATCCAAGCCTGGAAGTGGGCTGGGTCACACAGGGTTGCAGAACCAGCCAGAATAATGAGCTCTGACCCATGGCTGGGCTCCCTCCCAGAGCTGGGATAGAACCCAGGAGTCCGGTTTTACACACACGCTCTGGCCCGAGACAAAACTCCTCTAACAGAGCTGGGATACAACCCAGGAGTCCTGCTTCCCAGTCCTCTGTTCTAACCACTAGACAACACTGCCTCCACCAAACCATCCACCCCCTTGCCTCCCCCACTTGTTCCCTCTTTTAAACCCTTTTGTAGCTTTAGTGGGTTCAGCTGGGGAGGTTTAAAGCTGAGTTGATTGGGTGGTAGCTTCTGGCAGGTAAGAAAGATGCCCATGTAGGGCAGTCTATGGGCCACGGTGAGCATGGGGATTGGACCATAGCGGTAACGGGTCTGAGCTAGGCTGGGCGATGGATGCGTCATTTACCCAGCTTGAGGGTGAGGCTGGATTGTGGGTGGGAGGGGCAGATATGGGGTCTGAGTTCGGCTTGTTGATGGGGCCTAAATGCTAATGCCCTGGCTTTCAATGGTCCACGTTCATAACCGTTCTCCTAATGCTGCTGAGTGAATAGATGCTTCCTCCCGTTGTAACGTTGGTCAGGAAGTGCAGTGTCTGGGGGGACTGCAGTTACAGATGTAGTGTCTTACTGATTGCTTGGGGGAGACAGGGTGGTGGGACCCCAGCTGGGTTTTGCTTCAGGGCAGGAAAAAAATAAACCCACCCCCACCCTGCGAAGAAGAGATGCGTGTTTAATTCTGCATCTTCCCCCTACATCTGAGGAGGGTGGAGGTAAAGCCCAGCCTGCACCGTTTACTGCCTGCCTAATGCTCACCCTGGCAACATAATGGAAAGGATTGGCCATGCTGTTCAGGGGAGGACCCAGGGGTGACGCTCCCCAGCATTGCCACTGAGGCTTGAGATAAAAACCCCAGATCCCCCACCCCATCCTGTGTTAAAAACCAATGACAGAGGATGACTTGTGAGGACACAGATTCCTTCTCCTTAAGCTGTCAAAGGGATTTGTCCCTGCAGTGCACTGCAAATGGTTTTAACATTGTAGGCGGTCACTTTAAATTTCAGAGGGTTTTCCTGGTCCTGCTTGCAGCTTAGGAAGCTCTGTCGGGAAGCACGTGTTCTGAGCTAGCAGCAGTCAGTCTGCAGACAGCCAGGCTAGTAAGGTGGGGTGAGTTATGCCTCTCTGTTTTAGGGAGCAGTCTGCTTTGTCTCTCCCTGTTTGGGGGTTCTTGTCTGCAATGATGCTGTGGTCTAAGAATAAAGTAGTGTTATGTTGCAACTGTCCAGCAAGAGTCGTTATGTATTGATCTTCTCTGTAAGTGTGCCATGAACAGAGCCGTACCCCACGGCCTGTGTGTGTGCACCCACCCCTGGGCGACGCTCCAGGATCAGTGTGATGCCGCGGCCATGTGCGCACAAGCCATGTACCCTCTCAGCAGCTCTGGCCCCTGGTATCCCAACCTCTCCCTGGTAGCAGCTCTCCATTCAAACCATGTTAGGAGGGGGACTTCTACAGCTTCCCACGAGCAAAACTGATTGAGCCTGGGGCTGTATTTCATGTAAGCTCTGTGGGTCGAGGGGATGATAGCTGGGGGCACTGTGGGTCAGGACTTGGGCCCTGCTGGAGAGGGGTCAGGCTGGGCTAGCAGAGGGCTGCAAGTCAGGTATGCAGTGCACTGGCAGAGCTGTATGGGGGGCGCTGGATGAGCAGGGGCTGTTACAGAGCGGGTCTCAGGAGCCTGGGCTGAGCTGTACGCACATGGGGAGGCCAGGGCTGGAAGAGCAGAGTGGGGCGCTGCAGAACAGGATTGAGGGGCATTGGGGCAGGTGTGTCTGAGATGCTCCCATGCCACCGGACTGCACTGGGCACGTGGGGGTGGGGAAGCACCACGTTTTAGTTCCCAGTGAAGAAAACGTACAAATCTGAGGTGAAACCTTCCAACCAAGTCAGCTCCGAGATGGGATTTGGGCAAAGCAAGATTTCACTCTTCCAAGTGTCGGAAATGCGACTGCTTTCCCTCGGTAAGGGCCTGTACAAACGAGCCCGACGGGTCTCTCCTGAAAGAGGAGTTCGCCCCACTGCACCTGTGGAGGCAGCGCATGGGGAACTCGCAACGTGACCGGTTGTTAGTGCAACTTCCACGCTCGGCTGAGCCTGGGTGGCATGGGGTTTCCGGTGCTGAGGGAAACTTGACAGTTAAATTTCTCCTTCCTTCCTTCCTTCCCTGCCTTCAATAACTCGGGCACTGAACTGCCTCCAACCCTGGCAGACGCAGGCTATTTCGTGATCCTAGAAATGCCGGGCTGGAAGGGACCTTGCGAGGTCATCTAGTCCAACCCTGTTCTGAGGCAGGACCAAGTCAACCTAAACTCTCCCTGACAGGCATTTGTCCAACCTGTTCTTTGAAACTTCCAGGGATGGGGATTCCACTACCTCCCTAGATAACCTGTTCCAGGGCTTGGTTCTCCTTCTAGATGGTTTTTTCCTATTATCAACCTAAATCTCCCTTCCTGCAAATTAAGTTGATTCCTTGTTCTCCATGTCCACTGAGAAGAACCGATCACTGTCCTCTTTGATATCAACCTTGTATATATTTGAAGGCTGTTATCGTGTGGTCCCTCCACCCCAGCCTTCTCTTCTCTAGACCAGTGTTTCTCAGTGACCGGTCCGTGGACTGGCGCCGGTCCCTGAGATCTCCCTGACACAGTTTAGGAAGGCACAAAGCAGGTCCCTGGTATCAAAAAGGTTGAGAAACTCTGCTCTAGACTAAACTAGTCCATTTCTTTCAACCCTTCCTCAGAGTCCAGGTTTGCTAAACCTTTTCTTGTTGCTCTCCTCCGGACACCGTGTCCAGTTCAGTCACATCTTTCTTGAAGTCCGAAGCCGGACACAGCTCAGGCTTTGCTGGTGCAGAACGGCTGCCTCCTGTGTCTTGTATTAACAGAGTGTCTGGGTAGATGGGGCACGCCCCCCCTCTGGCTAACTCACTGCTTCCTGTCCAGCCGAAGTTAGCACTGACCATCTGATGGCACGATTTGCCATGTGGAATAAGGACTTAAGATTGGTGTGTGCTGGCAAGAAGCCAACACTTTACTTTCTGGCTCCACGTGACTAAATGTCCCTGTCACGTGACAGGATTCGAGATCAACCGACTCCAGAAATACCATCTTAAAAAGGGGTGGGGGGGGGAATGGGAATAAAACGATTCCAGACAGTAATGTGAGCCAGTTACTAACGTCCAGCTCGGTGCCACCATGGTGGTGACTCTGCAGCCGCTTCCTGGTCTCAGAAGGGTTCCTTCTCCAGCCCTGTTCAGCTGCTGAGGTGGAGCTGCCACATGCAAGATTTGTGTTGTCAGTGACTGGGTGGGAGCTCCGCTGACAGACACCTACTAGGGGCCCTCAAGAAAGAGGGAGCCATTGTCCTCGGTTTTATTTAGACGTCTTCTGTTCCTCCTTCGGGACTGACCCTTTTCACTTCCCCGTAGATCTGAGGAGGGTGGGAGAGGGCAGAATTAAACATGCATCTCGTCTTTGCAAGGTGTTTGTGGGTTTGTTGGTTTTTTTCCTGCCCTGTGATGGGGGCAGCTCTTTGGGATTCTTGCTGTAATATTTCCTCTCTGGTCTACCTAGTTCTTGTCTGGTGTTCTTTATCCAGAGATCTCAAAGCATTTAACAAAGGAGGCAAATAGCATTCTGCCTGTTTTTCAGATGGGGAAACTGAGGCACAGAATGGCAAAGTGACTTGGCCAAGGTCCCACAGCAGGTCAGTGCCAGAGCCAGGATAGAACTCAGGTCTCCCAACTCCTTGTCTAGTGCCCTATGCTCCGGATCACATGGCCTCCCATTAGTCTTAGGGAAGGCAGGATGGCCTTGAGGACAGATCACTAGATTAGAACCCAGGTTTTCTGAGTCCCATTCCTTGCTCTTCCACTGGCCTGCTGGGTGATCTGGGGCAAGTCACGTCCCCTCTCTCTGCCTCAGTTTCCCCATCTGTAAAACGGGGGCGATGTCTCTGGCCTCCTTTGTGAGGTGTTTTGAGACCGACAGAGGAAAAGCGCTAGTTAAAAGGTGGTGGTGTTAAATCAAGTTCTCTGATGTTTGCTGGCTTTTTTACTAACCCGTCTGGATGCGCGAGGTAAGACTTTGGCCTCGGCTGCTTGAATTGAGGTATCAGAGTGTAGGTGCTGAAATGAGCAGTTGGGGGGAGGGTTCAGTCCTTCTCCTATTGTCTCCCACACGCACGTTTCCTGGGGGCCTGTCACCCGTGTCCACCAGCTGGCCTGTTCCAATCCCTCCCAGACTCGGAAAACCCTTCCTGGCCCAAGCAGTGCCCTGTGGCCTGGAGGTCGCCATTGCTTACATGGCTAATCTTATTATTCAATAACCAACCCCAGCCCTTTAACTGCATCTCTTACCTCGATCCCAGTTCGCTTTTTGCTCTGGAGGGATACATGGTGCTCGGTCTCCGTTAGCCACGGCCTGGTGTCTGACAGGAGGAGGAAGCTGAAACCCAGATCTGTGGGGAAAAGGAAAGATGGGTCAGGAAGATGAGGTCATCTATGTGGATCTGAAATTTCCTCCCAGATCGCAGCAAACAGATGTGAAGAAAGCAGGTAACAGTCAGCCATAGGGGAACCCTGACAGGTGCTTCTCAGGTGGGAGCCCCGGGGAGGGGCTTGGAATATCAACGTCCCCATGTGTTACGTTGCATAGAGACAGCATGGCCCAGTGGATGGATCATTGAATTGGGACTCAAGAGACGAGGCTCTATTCCCGGGTCTGCCACTGTCCTGCTGGATGATCTTAGGCAAGTGCCTTTGCCACTCTCTGCCTCAGTTTCCCCTGCCACCCTCTGTCTATTTTGGCTATTTAGATTGGAAGCTCTTCAGGCCAGAAACTGCCTCTCACAATGTGTATGTGCAGCACCTAGCACACTGGGGGCCAGGGCTCAGGGGGGAGGGTGTCTTTAGACGCTACCTAACACTTAATAATAAGCTCAGATAAGACATTCTCTTCGGGCCTCCCAAGCCCGGCCTGTCGCACCAGGACACTGGATGCTGTAGCTATTTATGAATGCTAAGGACCAGCTGGTGTAAATTAACATATGCTGCTGGAGGAGCTGTGCTAAGGATCTGGCCTATGACTTTCTTCCTTCTGCTGCGGATACTGCGTAGGGTCTGTCCCAGATGCACACCGATGTGGGGTTTTTTTGCTTTCCTTTTTCCCTGTACGCCCAGAATCAAAGCCCCCTGCCCAGAAGACGTCTCTGTGGGCTCAGCTAGCGATAGTGGTGGTTCTCTGTGTGCTGTTCCTGGTGGCGCTAATTTTCCTGAGTGTCCTGTGTAAGTATTTTTGATGGAAAGGATGAGGGTTGTGGGGTTTTGTGTGTATGTGGGTTTTTTTCCCCCTGTCCTGTTAAATGGAAAGAACAGTGCTTTCCCCCGCTGAAGTGTGTTCAGAGATCCTGAGTCTGCTGGGTCTCCCCTCCCCCCCGAAACACTCCTCCTAAGTGCGCTGGTTTGCTCTTTTATGATAAACTTGTTCCCAAGAGTGAGCTAGTGGATAGCAGGACATCCTTGCCTCTGAGCAGTGTACCCAGGAAGCTATTGTGTCAGAAGCTGGCAGGGGTGACTCAACGTGTGTCATGTGGTAACAACCTTTCGGTGGTGAAATAGTTGGACGACACGTTTTGACTTGCAAAGTATGGTCCCTCTAGTCTAGGTGAACCTCCTTTCCTAGGAAGATCTCTGCCCCCCAGCCCTAGATCTGAGATCTTAAGCCTCCAGCAAATGCTTCCTTTTCCCTTAGCATCTCCTCCACCTCCCCAATTTCATCCTGAATGACTCTCCTCAAGTGTAACTGGCTTCTAGTGTGGGCTACCAATCTGTGCCTGGCGTGATGGGCACCTCAAATCCCCAAGGCTGGAGGGGTCAGTTAGAGCAACCTAAAGAGAATAGTTTAATGCCACAGAAAAACCAGATGGCTGGTGTGAAGGCTGGGGCTCAGAGGCAGGTCCATTCTGGCAGCCTGACTCCCCACGCTGTTCTCACAGACCTTTCAGACTGACTCAGCCTCCTGCTTAAAGGCCAGGAGAGGCCGTCGAGTGAGGCCACAATTGGCCTAGCTTTCATATCCGTGCTGAGACCGCTGCTGAAGAAGACTGCCTTTGGAAAGGGGCCGCCACTCTCAAACGTGGTGTCTTCTCCCTCTGCTAGATTCCCGGCTCCTGGCTGGCAACACGCAGCTTCTAGAGGAATCCAAGCAAGCCAAGAGCAAAATGGAGCAAGTGGAAGGGAGATACTCCCAGTTACTGCAGTGGACGTTGCACACAAACATTTGTGCCTTGGAGTCCCCGTCCTCCAACACCTCAGAGCCCCACAGTGAGTACGGTGCCATTGTCCCCGGTTCACGGAGGGTGAAACTAAAGCCTTGAGCAGGGAAGTGGCTCGTACGGTGGCAGGGCTGGAAGGAGAACCCAGGAGTCCCTAGTCGCAGCTCCGAACGCCCACCTGTGTGCATGGGCCTTAAGGAAAGAGCAGGTGCAGTGCTGCCCACTTGAGCTGCGAAGGCCCCTCTCTCCTGCTGTCTCGGGCAAAGGTCTGGAGCCGAGATGGCAGCTACCCAGCCAGCGGGAGGGGCACAACAGCTTAGTTCAGGTGCTGGTTGTTCTTCCGCAGCCCCCGGTTCTGAGCCAAGCAGTGCTCAATTTCCCTCTCCTCCCTCCTCAGACGTCAGCTGCTCCTTGTGCCCCTACCAATGGATTTCAAACAAAGGGCGATGCTACTACTTTTCTCCAACTACGTCACCGTGGAGGAACAGCAGGAGCAGCTGCCAGAAGGAACAGGCCGATCTAGTGATCATTAATGATCTGGAGGAGCAGGTAACGTGAGCCGCTTATTAGCATGGCGCCTCCTAAGGCTGTTGTGGGTTTGTTTGTTTTTTTTAATGCCTCCTTTTGCAAGCCCACCCTGGGCCTGACCTTTGAGGAAGCGCTGAGGAACCCCAAGTCAATGGCCCTGGCCCAAGGCATTTCCACCTGGGCTGTCCCGTGACCCTTAGCATAGGGCTTGTGTGTGCCTTAGCTGCTGAAGCAGGGCTTAAGAGCACATGCTGCAGCCACTTCTGCGCAGGAGCTGCTTCACCTGGGGCAGGATTGTTCCTTCTCCCCTGCCCCTGAGGGGCAAGGGGTTAAGCCACTTCCTGTCTCGATCTCCTTCCAGGCTAGGGGGTGAATGCATGGGTTGCTACCTGGCCATTCGGCCTTGTGCGTGGGTAGTGGTCAAGGCTCTGCAGACCCACCTCCTGAAGGCACGGAACGGCCCCCAGGGGTGGGGGGCATGCCTGAGGAATAGGAGCCTAGGGCCCCATCGGTCTGTTGACCCAGGCTGATGTGCCGGGGGAGGAGCTTTTCCTGGGGGTCCCAAATTCTAGCTGAATTTTTCATATGGCCCCAGCGCTGAAGGAAGGGACTAAGCTGGACTCCTCCAGCTCTGTTCTGTGGGCCCCCTCTGATGGGAGCGCTCTGGGGTGGCCTGTAACCAGGGCTACCAGTTCAGGCCCCACGAGGAGGTAGGTGGGGGAATGCCACATTCGAGCACCAGGCCAGGCGCTGAGCAGCAAAACAGCCTCAGAACTGAGGCCGCTGGAGGACTTTGCTGGTGAAAGTCTTGACCTTGTCCATACTGGGACCCCCAAGATTGAGCCCTTTCCCTTGTTGACAGACATGGGGAGGGCAGGGCGGTCATGACCTCCTGACACCTGTTCTTTCCCCCAGCTTAAGACCCACTGCAATAGAGGAGCCGGTTCTGATTTATGGGATGCCCAGGGATCACAGAACAACTAACGAACTAAAACAGGGCTAAAATCTCTGGGAATGAAAAGCAGGGAGCACACGTACCACAGTGAAGGACCCCTCCTCTCCTAGATTAACAGGGACAGCTGGGGTCCCTTCCCCTGCTGCAGTGGATGCTTTTGGGAAAAGGCTCTTTTTTTTGTCAGTTCAGCGGCCTGGTGCGATTTGTGGTTGAGAGCAGAGTGGAGCTTCTTAGAAGAAACATTGAAGCGTCTCTGATGCGGCGCTGTCTGTAACCTTCTCCAGGTCTTTCTCAGCCAGCGGCCAAGGCATTTGAGTTATTGGATTGGCCTGACAGATGTGGCCGAAGAAGGCTTGTGGAAGTGGGTGGATGGCACTGACTTAAACCAAGAGAAGTAAGTAATACAGCAGGGTCCTCCACAGCGTGCTCTGGCCGGAGGACACTCGCTAAACATCTCCCCACTCAGCTGTGCAGCAGCTCTGTAAGAAACGCTGGAGGGGAACAGGTGGGAGCGGGCATTGATTCAACAGCTGCACTGTGGGGGGACAAACAGGATAACGTGTCCCCCGCTCTGCCTCCTGCCCTGCCCGCACCAGATCATCTAGCTCAGGGATGGGCAAACTATGGCCCGCGGGCCGGATCCGGCCCTTCAGGGCTTTGGATCCGGCCCGCGGGATTACCCCTGGTGGTTCTGCGGGCCCGGCGCTGCTCTCAGAAGCAGCCCCCGGGCCGGGAGGCAAAGGGCTCCATGTGCGCACGCAGAGCCCTCTGCCCCCCCCCCCAGGGGCCGTAGCACTTCCTGGAGTGGCGTGGGGACAGGGCAGGCATGCAGGGAGCCTGCCCTGGCCCTGGTGTGCGCCACTGCCACCCCGGAGCCACTTTAGGTAAGCGGCACCGGGCTGGAGCTCAAACCCCTCCTGCCCCCCGCCCCCCAACTTCCTGCCCTAAGCCCTCTGCCTGTACCTCGCACCCCTCCTGCACCCAACTCCCTGCCCTGAGCCCCTTTCTGCACTCCTGTGCATTCCAACCACCTGCCCTGAGCTCCCTGCTGCACCCTGCACCCCGTGCACCCCAACTCCCTGCCCTGAGCCCCATCCTGCACTCCGCACCCCTCCTGTACCCCAACCCCCTTCCCTGAGCCCCCTCTTACACTCTGCACCCCTTCTCTGCCCCAATCCCTTGTCCTGAGCCCCTTCCTCCACATCCCGCACTCCACCCGCCCTGCCCCGGCCCTGCATACAATTTCCTCACCCAGATGTGGCCCTCGCCCCAAAAAGTTTGCCCACCCCTGATCTAGTCTGACCTCCTGTATAACACACGCCAGCCAGAGAACTGCCCCAGGACAATTCCTGTTTGACGAAGAGCAGATCTTTTAGAAAGACCTCCAGTCTTGATTTGAAAAATGGTCAGTGATGGAGAACCCACCATGACCCATGGTAAATTGTTCCAGTGGTTCATTACCCTCACTGATAAAACATATGCCTCATTTCCAGTCTGCACTTGCTTAATTTCAGCCTCTTGCCATTTGATTGTGCTCTACATCTGCTTGCTACTTTGAAGAGCCCATTATCAAATATTGGCCACCTAGGTACTTATCGACTGATCAAGTCACCCTGCAAACTTTTCTTTGTTAAGCTATAGCCTGAGCTCCTAGAGTCTATCAGGATAAGGCAGGTTTTCTAATTCTTTCATCATTCTCTGATCCTTCTCCGGTTCATCCACATCCTTCCTGTGCTGTGGGCAGCAGACTGGACACAGCTGCTCCTGAGCCAAATGCCGGCTGGGCTGACACCAGCGCTAGCTGCAAAATCCAAAGTTACTTCCATTAAAAATTTCAAACAAAACTATTTGATTAGATTTTTTTTCTTTTTATGGCAAATTGAGTGGGTGTTGCATCCAGGGGGAAGGCCCATCACAGGGAGGAGAGCTGAGATGCAGAGAAATCTGCATTGTTGGTTTCTAAAATGCCGGTGCTGACACTTTCATGTTTTTGGGGATTTTTCTCTCCAGATTTTGGTACGATCCCCAGCCAGATAACTATCAGAATGAGGACTGTGCAACTCTGACAAACGAACGCAACCCACTGCGTAACTGGAATGATGACAAGTGCTACAAACATTTGTACTACATCTGTGAAAAGGCAGCAGTCACTCTCACCATCCAAGCTTCCTCTGACTCAGAAAATCTTGTTCATTGTGGCCAATGACGCAGAGTCCCAGAATGCCACTGGGCAACTCCTGAGCCTGTTAATCTCCTGATGGCCAAACACCCAGTAGAGGGTGCCAAGGACTCACCTTTGCAGGTGGCTTGGCAGAAGCCACAGGTTGTCCAGCCCTGTTTTCCAAAGGGTATTTTTGCCCAGATCCACACAGGAACTTAGGTGCTTAGCTCCTAGGTCTAGGCACCGCCGAGATCCACAAAACCCCTGCTCAGCTGTGGCCTAACCTTGAAGGCACCTAAATTCACTTGGCATCTAAACTTTTGCCCTAAAAATCCCTCTAGAATCCTACGTTTTCTACCTTTGGGCACAGATCAGGTGTAGGTAGGTGTAATGGAAGGCTAAACTGTATTATAGGGTTCAGCCACTCAGTGATACTGTGTGTGTAACCCATATTGAAGCTAACCTCAGCCCTACTTGGCAGTCCATCAACGATCTTGTAGTGAACACGGCTGGTGTGATTTGTCTGTGAAGGCAGCTCTATAGCCAGTCACAGAATCTCAGGGTTGGAAGGGACCTCAGGAGGTATCTAGTCCAACCCCCTGCTCAAAGCAGGGCCAATCCCCAACTAAATCATCCCAGCCAGGGCTTTGTCAAGCCTGACCTTAAAAAACCTCTAAGGAAGGAGATTCCACCACCTCCCTAGGGAACCCATTCCAGTGCTTCACCACCCTCCTCGTGAAAATGTGTTTCCTAATATCCAACCTAAACCTCCCCCACTGCAACTTGAGACCATTACTCCTTGTTCTGTCATCTGCCACCACTGAGAACAGCCGAGCTCCATCCTCTTTGGAACCTCCCTTCAGGTTGTTGAAAGCAGCTATCAAATCCCCCCTCATTCTTCTCTTCTGCAGACTAAACAATCCCAGGTCCCTCAGCCTCTCCTCAAAAGTCATGTGCTCCAGCCCCCTAATCATTTTTGCTGCCCTCCGCTGGATTCTTTCCAATTTTTCCATGTCCTTCTTGTAGTGTGGGGCCCAAAACTGGACTCAGTACTCCAGATGAGGCCTCACCAATGCCGAATAGAGGGGAATGATCACATCCCTCGATCTGCTGAAAGTCCATATGTGAGGCAGAAATCTGACCTGCTAGAGGCAGCCCTGAAACCAAGCGTGTACAAGGTGCATGTGATATGGTGTCAGGAGTAAACTAGTGCCAGAGGAGAATATGAACAGGTGCTGGTTTCTGAGCACTCCTGATTCTGCACCAAAGAACCGCTGCAGGAGGACTCCCCCATGATAACTCTGAGCCTGGGGTAAGGCCTCTCTCCCCATGTATTGAATGGGCAGCCCAGGCGCCTAACCCAGGATTTGTGGATTCCTCTGGGTGGCTAGGTGCCTGAAAATTAGGTGTTGCACCACCAAGGTCCCTTAGTATATCCAGGCCTTTATGTATGCCTGGTTTTCCTTCCCCACCTCTGCTTTTTACAGCTACACTTTGGTTTGGTTTTTCTTTTCTAAATAAGAGACAAAGGGAGTCTAATTAAAAAAAGAGAGAGAGTGTTGGAGGAGGAAATGAGGGAAAATGCCGAGCCAGATCTCTTCAGCTTTGCCCCTACGTCCTGTCAGAATCAGAGTCCCCAGTTTGCGTGTGTGTTTTACGCTGGTGGTGGTGGTGATGATCCCTGGCTCTTAGCGATAAAGTGACTTACACAAGAAATCAGCATCTCAATTTTACAGAGGGGGCAAACTGAGGCAAAGTGACTCGCCCAAGGTCACCTACCAGGCCAGTGGCAGGGCTGGGAATAGAACGCAGAGACCTGGGATCTATTCTCAGCTCGGCCGTGTACTTGAGCAAGTTCCCTCTCTCTGTGACTCAGTTTCCCCATCGGTATAAGAATGGGGTAAGGAGGCTGTGAGGCCACAGCAGTTTGTGTGCAGAATGCTTTAAGAACGGCAACACGGATCTAGTACCGCTTGCACACACACACTATTTTCAAATACGAAGGTTTCAGAACCAAGCATGTGACCGTGGGGAAGTGCCAGACTGGAAGCTGCTTGTTGCGCAGTGCGAGTGGAGACCTGATGGCCTGCAGCAGGAAACCAGGAACAAGTGATGAGCGCCAGAGAGACATGGGATTTGAGAGCTGCTACCCTGGACAACTCTGAATGGATTTTCAGTGATACAAACCACTTCCCTGGCCTAGTCTGCAGCCACATTTCTGGGAGGAGATTTGCATAGCACGTTGCATGCTTGTAAGTAGGACTTTCCCAAGACTCTGATTCAGCTCTTCTGCGGTAGGAAGCATCTGCAGCAACTGGTCACACCCCGCAGCAACTGAAGGTCAGTTTCCTCAGTGCTGTAAGTTGTAACAGCAATGGGGCCACGTGACACCGACTCCAGTACAAGGCCAGTACGTTCTCTTCTCCCGCTCCCGTGACTCAGTTCTTCTTGAGACACTGAGATTGGGCCACCACACGTGGCAGGCCTTGCAGTTAAAGCCTTAGCGCCAAGCATGAAGTGTGATGGCCACGGAGGTTTTTCCTGGGGATGCATTTCACAGCCGTGGGCTCCAGCTGAAAATGACCTTTGGCGCTGCTGCAATCGACGCTGCTCGCGGCTGGGCGGGTGAACAAGGAACATTCAAGCAATCGTTAAAACCAAGGTAACTCGGGAGCAACTTCCTAATCAACCGCTTGAGGAGCACTGGTTGCAAGGGGCAGCTACAGGCTCCAGCCCTCGAAGAGGCTTTTGGCTTATCGAAAAAAGCCACCATGGCGCCTTTCTCTATAAAATAAGATTTAGCTGCATCCCACTCTTGCGGAGGGGAGGGTGATATGCCCTGAGGCTTCCCTGAAGCATGAGAATGAGAACTACCTGATGGGGAACCAGCAGGAAGGCCTCAAAGGAAGGAAGTGGCATTTTGAAATTCTAGCTGTTTGTCCTTCACTAACTCGGTACGCAACCCCGGTGTTGCATAGCCCCAGCTTTTCCAACCCCGAAGTGTTTCACGGGCCCAGCTGCTGCATGTCTAAGGCAGTTTGGTCTCAGAAGGGGATGCGCTTCTCCTCACTAGGTCAAGCTGGAGGGCAGACCCGGCTTCTGACTTCTGGTGCTTTTTAAAGTCAGAGCATTTCTGTGACTTCATTAGGGTGATGGAATTTGAGTGGCCTGAAGAGGGAGCTGGTGAGCAGTGCTCTGACAATACCGTTCATTAGGCCTAGGGCCTTAACAAAGTCAGGGTCCATTTTGGTCAATTTCAGTCATAGGATTTTAAAAATCATAAATGTCATGATTTCAGTATTTAAATCTGAAGTTTCACAGTGTTGTAATTGTAGGGGGTCAGGATCCAAAAAGGGAGTTGAGTGGGGGGTTGGTTGTAAGGTTATTGTAGGGGGGGCTGCAGTACTTGCTACCCTTACTTCTGCGCTGCTGCTGCTGGTGGCGCTGCCTTCAGAACTGGGAAGCTGGAGAGGAGCAGCTGCTTCTGGCCGGGAGCCCAGCTCTGAGGGCAGAGCTGCTGCCAGCAGCAGTGCAGAAGTAAGGCTAGCCTGGTATGGTATTGCCACCCTCACTGCTGCGCTGCTCCCTGCAGAGCTGGGCCCTCAGTCAGCAGCCGCCGCTCTCCGGCTGCCCAGCTCTGAAGGCAGCAGTGCAGAAGTAAGGGTGGAAATACTGCGACCCCCCCCCTAAAATAACTTGACTCCCCTGCAACTCCCTTTTGGGTCAGGACCCCTAATTTGAGAAATGCTGGTCTCCCCCGTGAAATCTACATAGTATAGGGTAAAAGCACCCAAACGACCAGATTTCACAGGGGGAGACCAGATTTCACAGTCCGTGCTGTGTTTTTCATGACTGGGAGTTTGGTAGGGCCCTAATTATGACAGTTGCAGCTAGAAGCTCTAACCAAAAGAGTGGCTCCAGGGTGCGGAGCGGTGTGCACATTTGGGGCTACAGCTTGTACTGCAAATAGACAAAGAGAAACAGAAGCGGAGAGAAAGACACAACTGGAGGCTGATCACTGAGCTGGTGAGTAATAAGAGCAAGGAATAGAAGCTGTGACTCCTTCTGGCTAACCTGCCCCTACTCACTGGACCCGGGGCCTTCCCTCGTCAAGTTACTTGTGCACGTTGTCGGACTAGCTGCTTCATTGGTTTCTTGAGGATTCAAAGTGCAAGCCTTTTTGGCTTTGAACTTTCACCTTTTTCCTTGTGGAAGGGAAAAAATTACACACACCCAAATTTGGCCTTTTCTGACACTTTAATCGTTAATAACAACTCATCTACATATTTCAGCCGCTGCCAAATAAAAGAGAATTAAGTCACAGCCAGCAAGCCTGTGTTCTGTAGAAACTACTGGAAGTGAGCAAATCAGCATCTGCGGTCTAGGGTGTTACACAAAGGGTTTAGAAACAGGGCCCCCAGCACAGGGTCCAGAAAACTTCTCAGCCTTCCCGTCCCGCAGCTGCATGCTAGGGGCTGTGTCCCCGCCAAAGGGCAGGTTGATGGGGATGTGAAAGGGCTGCTGAGGCCCAGCCAGCTGCTCCCCTCTGCTCTGTCTCCATAGGCTATGGATGATTAGGGGTTAAGCTCCATGGGAGTTCCTGAGTCCAATCCTGCTCTCATCCCTCCCCCAGGTAGCTCCAGTGAGGACAGTAGCAGGACTTAGGTAGGTAGATATTTATTCCCTCAGCATTTGAGATGATGCGGAAGCCTCATGCACAGGACATTTCACCGAGAGTGTTCATTATTTGGCCAGCACAGTAGCAACTTGGGAGTACGTTTGCTGGACTGTAGGCGTGAAATGGACCTGAGCATTCAGTGCACCCTGGTCATGTGGCCAGCACAGAATCACTAACTTTTTAGCATCTGTTCAATCTTGTTTTTCAGACTCATGTGGAGGGAAAGCTTCCCTGGACAGGGCCAAAGCCCTGCCGCTGTATCGATGCCACATGGGAGGCTATATAAAGATAGTTTGATATAGGTACAAAGGCCTCTCTCTTACCTCCACCACCTGCCTCTGTGAACCATGTTTATATGGTAGTTGGAGGAGAATATGTTCCAGGGGGTGGACTGTCATGTCTCCAGTGTCTCTCCCCCCGTTCCCTTCCATCCCGTGACAATGATTAAAGGCTGGAGAGGGCGCAGTAAAGTATTTACTGTAATTAAGGCTCTAAGGTGCCAACTCACTGTGTGGTCCTATCCTCTTCTCTCATGGCAGACAGCCCAGCACAGAACCCCGTAGCCCAAGCAGATAACTCCAACGGCAAATCAGCAGCTGGCTCAGGCCAAAAAAATCACATGCCAAAGGCTAAGCCTGAAAAGTGAGGTGACCAGGTTTGCTTTAAGCTGACCGCCTTGGTGGACCCCACGCTCGCCTTCTGAACGGCTACGGCAGCGGCCAACGGCAGTAGGGTTTGGGCAGATAAAGAAGGAGCTGGGGCCATAAGAATTTGTTCTTGTATAGCTCTGAGTGCTCAATACATTTTTATTACTGTTCTTTTTTTTTAACTGGGATTTTTGTGCATGTCCAGTTTGGGCATCTATCAAAATAGCTGGCCTGCCTCACCTGTATTCTCACTTGCACTTACGTGGCAAGCAGACGTCTGATGCAGTCAGTGGCTACAAGCTGCAAAGATGAACCGCTGCAATTAACATCAAATTCTTCAGGAGCAAGGGAACGTAAGACTGCAGGTTGCATCGGAGGTGGCTAGGACAGTAGACATTGCAGAACTAAATTTGTAAAGAATGGCAAACAAGTCACACTTTTCCATGTCTCTCCCTGAGTTTGTGACCTATTTATATAGACACAGCACCCTCGCATGGACAACTGTACTGTAGCCCAGTGTAGGAAGATCTGCCACTAGCCTCCTTTCCCTTAGCTCTCACCCTTTAAAAAAAATTGCTACTGCACTGCTAGTACCTTTTGGAATTAATGAGTATTATATGGTGGATAGATTATACTTTCTCGTGTGCATTTGCATATCAGTTTGGGGAAAGCTCACAGTAAATACTCATAAATCAGAAATAATAAAAGCTAGTTATGACACCGCATTTATTCACAAAGATTTGCACTTTTTTTTTTTTTTAGTTTGGTTTGATGCTAGAATTTTGTCCCTTCTCACACCGCGTAGGTAATGACATAACATGAGCCCTACAGGACATAGCAGTGTACATAAACACATTGGGACAGAGTTCTCTAAGCCACATGTGTTCAGTGTTCGGTCACAGCAATGAGAATGATCTGCAGTGGTAAATGATACACGGCTGGGAGTTGCCACTGTGGGGTGGAGCATGAACCTGGCCAAAGTGCCCCACAATTTGCTCACGAATGCTACATGGAAACTGGTTAATTTACTGTTTTCAGACCTCGTATTCCGAGCGACAGGCACTACTGTACCAGTTTAAACTGGAACGGCAGAGGAAAGCAGGTGCGCCAGTCCTCCCTAAGGCACTGCAATGTAACCCCAGCATCCATGCTCATGCCCCGGGCCTGTGCCCTGGGTTAGCTGCCCCCCGCCCCCCTACATTCAACATTTTGGCAGCATAGCAGATCTGACTCTTAAAAATTATAACAGGTGCTGAGGCTCTGGGCCTAAATCTGCCTTGCACTGAAATATCCCGGTGAGGATGTGCCTACCTTATTCCTTTTGTTCTCTCCCTACAGTTACTGTTCGCATTAGAGTATGGAGGGCAAAGACCAAATGTTGTGACCAGCTGCTGTTTCCTCCAAGTCCTTTGGTATCTCAGATCAGACGGAAAGGGTCCCAGACGCTCCCGTGAGAGTCCGAGTTCTGAATCATTTACAGGGCGGTCACAGAATCAGCCATGGACTAAAAGCAGCAATACACAGCAAGTAACAGAGGATCGGGTAGGAAAGTTGTGTCATGCAAAGCCCAAACTACACACTACGCACCACCCTGCACGGGTCAGACAGACACAGCACAGGGCCCTTCTCTCCGGGTAGGTACAAGAGAAGGTTGTACTGTAATCCCACAGTGTGAACGGCCAGGCTGGACGCCCCATCCCAAAAGGGCATAGGAGGGTTCTTCTCGGGCACTGACTGGTGCAAGTTCCATATCACAGTGAAGTCTGAAAAAGCGGAGAAGAAACCCAAACCCCGCCCCCTGAAACAGAAGCCCCCCTTAATCCCTAATCTGACCTCCTCTACTCCAAAGCAACCTGATCAGGTGAACAGGACTCAAGCAACCAGTCCTGGGAGCATCCCAAGGCCAGGCAGTTCAATTCATTGTCAACCACGAAGGCATTGTCCTTCGTGAATTTTTTTTGAACCACCACCCTTCACCTACCAATCGTGCTCCTTTTACATGTAGAAAGATGGAGAAAGCAGGCTTCCAATCGACTCTTCCTGTACGGACAAACTACTACCCTCTTCACAAACCGCTGCATCCTTTACACATGCTCACACGGCCTTAAACCCTTTCCCGAACAGAAGTAAACATTAAGATAAACTAAGAGGCACTAATATCGCCGAGTACTAGGCAATTCAGGCTTGACTTTCAAACCCGGGTCCAAAAGTCTTCAGACATTTCATCTGGCTGGAGGAAACCCAAGTCCCCGTTCTAGATCTCTTGCAGTGAGTAGCCAGGGTCGCTACGTTCGCGCTTCACTAGTGGCTCGCCGACACTTCGGGAATCTGCGTCTGCCTCGCCTCCAAGGTCACTAATGTCATCTGTGGAGGACAATTCCCAGCATCAGCATTTTTTGGGGGATAGAAAGGTGCAATTTGGTTAAACCAGAGGACAGAGGTGGCTTGTGCCAAGTTTTCATTTACTCTTTTTTTTTTTTTTTTTAGTATTTTCAAGTAACTTTATTTCTCCTGAGATGGCACCCTGGAAACTGACCGTGTCCCCAGACCACAAGCTTCCCCGCCCCACAACAAACGAACCTGAATATTGACTTAAAAGAGCTACCTCTAGAGAGAGAGAGAAAAATAGAGCTGGAAGATACCTTTATCCAGCAGTGTTGAGGACATGGATGCAAGGTCACTGAACTGAAAGAGAAAACAACTTGGATGAGTGAGGTTTAGAAAGTCCCCTGGATGCACAGGCAGTGCTCACCTGTCAGCTGTTTCAAAACAATTTTAATTAATAGCTGATTTTAAGAACTTAACAGAAGTTACAAATCTTGGCAGCTAATTCCCAAGCAGCACAGAAGGGGGTGCTGAGCAGTCAGGGACTTGAGCTGCCCAAGACCATTCAGGCCAGATGTTGCCTCCAGGGCCAGATTAACCATTAGACTAATACGACTATAGCCTTAGGCTCTCCTATTTTTAGGCCCCACTGGTCAGACAGGGGGCACGGCCGGGTGAGGGGGGGAGCTTATTTACACAGCCCTGCTGGAGCGCTCCTGCCAGCAGAAAAGGCAAAGCAGCCCCCTGCGGCTTGGAAGGCGCTTAGCCGGCAGCCAGCCTGCTGCATCTCCCTGTGCTGCAGGAACACATTGCCAGGGATCCTCTTAACACTGGTGACCGGACATTAAAAATCCGGTTCCCACAGGAACCTGTGCCAGCCGTGCGTGTCGTTTGAGTGAGCACTGCCCCCTGATCCCTTCAGAGCTCTGCTTAGCTGTCAGGGAGGGAAGTAGGGTGACCAGACAGCAAGTGTGAAAAATCGGGACAGGGGGTGAGGGGTAATAGGAGCCTATATAAGAAAAGACCCAAAAATCGGGACTGTCCCTATAAAATTGAGACATCTGGTCACCCTAGAGGGAAGAGGCTCCCTCTATCCCTCTTCTGGGCTGAGGCTGGCAGGCAGCTCCAGGATGCTGCCTCCTGGCTCCTAGTGCCCATCACCATCCTCTTCTATGCATGCTGGGTCCCATTTCTGGACAACTAGTGAGTGCCTGTGGCAGGGCAGGGCAAGGGGGTGGCGGGGGGCGGGGACAGGCAGTACCAGAGCGGTAGGGTGGGAAGCTTGCACAGAACCTGCACACACACTATCCAGTTCCAGCCAGAACTACTGCCCCTCCCACGTATAAGGAATGAATTTCCACCCCCTTTGCAGGAAAAACAAAACATCCCATTTTGGATATCAGCACTTTAATTTTTACAGAACCTCCCGTCGAGGGGCTTCAGAGTTATGATGCCCTGTGTTCAATACTGTATTGAACTGTACTAAAAATCAAAGACATTCCATTTTTTTTCTTTGATGTATTTTTCTGTTCTGGGATGCACAGGGTAACCACGTTCTTTCTTTATGCTCAGCCTAGTTCCACAGGCCAACGCATCTTTGTACTTTTAAGGGGTTGCAAAAGCACTGGAGGATGCTTAACACACAATGTTGTAGGTTTCTCCCTCCCCTCTCTCATGGATTTTAAATCCACTCAGAGCCGTAACAAGGGATTTTTGTGCCCGAGACAAGGGCCAGCTCCAGGCTCTTCAGCGGCGGGTCCCTGAGTCCCTCTTGGAGAGAAGGACCCACCACCCAATTGCCACTGAAGAATGAAGCGGTGGCGGCAATTCGGCGGCAGGTCCTTCCCTCCGAGAGGGACTCAGGGACCCGCCGCCAAATTGCCACCGAAGAAGCGGCATCAGTAGAGCTGCTGCTGCTCCGCTTTGCGCTGCGCCCCTCCGCTTTGCGCGCCCGAGGCAAATGCCTCGCCCTTGTTACGGCACTGAATCCACTTCTCAGCAGGCTATGATAGAAAGACTGGCTGAATAGGCTAAAGGCAGGTTCTGTCCATTTGCTGGTTCTCTAGCAGTTCAATCCATCAGAAAAGTACCTCACATTTGATTTCTTTTGAGTTTCATTCCAAAAACTTTAAGCTAAATAAACCTGAAGTTAGTCCTCATTTTTCTGCCCTAACTCAAACTAGCTTCTTTCCCAACTGGGAAATGTTGGGTAAACATGGAATGTGTGTGAGTTGAGAAGGGAATGAGAACACAGACCTGCTGAGTGTCACACCTGTGTAGTCTTACTGACTTCAAGGAGAACAGATATTTGCACAAGAATAGATTTTGGTCTCTTCTGCTTTCTCACACCTGGTATAAGCAGAATCTCATTCACTTTCCTCCCCTAAACTCTGGGCACTTGAAGAAAAAAAAAATAAGCAAGGACTGCTTGATTTACAAATGCCAACAAAACAGGAAGCTCTCCCTTCATTCTACACCAGCCTTAAACACCAGACCTGAAGTAACAAGCCTTAGTTGGACTGTTCTTTTGAAAGATCCTTAATGGTTCTTTTAAGATGCTGATTTTCAATGAAGTCTTTTTGTTCAGGGGGGCTGAGAACACAACAGGGAATAGCTCTGTTTTATCAACTCTTAGTCGTTCAAAAGCTGAAAAGCTTTAGATCGTTTGTTTAATGTTTGTACAGCGATTCTGAAGAGCTAACATAGCACACAAGTGCTAACTATCATGACTGGGCAGCCATCTAAAGATCTGTGTCATTTCTAGCTGTTATGTTTTTCTTACAGAAAGTTTAAAACAAACAAATGCAAACCGTAGGGGACTGGTGCACACAGAACTCATGTTAAAAAAACCTCATGTCTCAGCTGCTGCTCTCACATTCTAGAATAGAGAATAGTTAGTCCTGCCATGAGTGCAGGGGACCGGACTAGATGACCGCTCGAGATCCCTTCCAGTCCTATGATTCTATTCAATGATTCTAATTGTGGCAGAGCTTGGTGACAGAATGGCCTGATGTGGTGAATCACTGGAGATTAACTACACAAACTGGGTATCATCCCACAACTAATATTTGGGTTCAATGCAAAAACAGTAATTCGTTGTCCTCAGCCAGTGCAACACTGGGAGGCAGCTTTCAGAACAAGACAGCCTAAAATACAATGCCACCCAATGTCATTTCCCCCCTACTACTTCCTCTACTTAACTGGATTTTACATCGGAGTTGTTTTCTTTTACATAATAAAGGCTGGCTGCCTCCCAGACTGCAGTGAGAGTGCAATGGGGTGTGTGGGGTAGAGGCCATAGCTTGGGGGAAATACCTGCAGGGCTTGGCTTTGCACTGTGCCAGCGGAGAGCTGAGGGTAGAAGCACAAGGTGGAAAGAGATGAGCAGGATGGGGAATGTTGCAGTGTTCATCCTCAGACAGATAAGCACTCCACTACCTAGGAGGAAGGAGGCCCAGCGCAGCATCCCTCGTGCTAGCTCTTACTCGGAAGTAACTGAAGAATTGAGTGTCGTGGGAGTAGAATAAACTTGTTCATTTTACATAAATAAATAATATGTAAATGTGTATGTAGAGAAATGTTTGATGACGTCTTCATTTTTTTTTCAATACGTCATTCATACTGAGGTCCCTCAACCTTAATCCGGCCCTGGTTGCCTCGTATGAATGAGTGTGTATAGCTCCTGTGGCATTACGCCTGGTGTTCTTCACAGTAATATTATTTTGATATGATTATGGCATAGCTACAGTGTATTTTATGCAAGATACATCATGTGAGAGATCACAGAAAAGGTTATGATTCACTGAATATGGTTATTCTATTTGTATGCATGTATCATTTTAGTATCTGAAGTTAGGAATATTGTTTATGCATCTATTACAAATGTGTTTACACCTGGGGTACGCCCACTAGGCAGAATGCAATCAGTCTGGATGTCTGGCTGGGAAGGGCCATTAGGGAGAACAATAGGTCTTAAAAGAAGCTAATCTCCCACCAGGGAGCCTTCCTGAGGATGCTACAAACAGCCTTCTAGTCATGGCTGCTATGCCAGTACAGGGGCATGTGACCAGATCACCTGGTACTGCACTCTCCTTAGAATACCAGTGTTTTGCCACTGAAAGGCGTGGGAACCAAGCTTGGAGAAAAAGGGTTCTCGCCATATGCAAAAGCTATTTACGGCAGGGGAGTGACATCACCATGGTTCTTCACTGACTCCCCACCCAAAAAGACTCCTGTAAACACCTGAGGAACAAGGACTGAACTAGGGGGAAGGGTTGGACCCAGGCTAGGGGGATTTCTAGCTTGTGAAAGAAATACCTGAAGTTTTAAGCTGCAAGTAAGTGCAGCATGCCCTTTAAGAATCTCTGCAACCGGCTTAACTCATCATTTAGGGTGAGAATTTGCTACTCATATCCAATCTCTTTAGTATATTAAGCTTAGATTGCGTTTTTGTTTATATGCGAGGTAATCTGCTGTGATCTGTTTGCTATCCCTTATACTCACATATAATCTATCTTTTGTAGTTGATAAACTTGTTTTTGTTTGGTCTAAAACCAGTGTGTGGAAATCAAAATGTGGGGCAGAAAGCTGTTACGCATCTCGCTCCACATTAGGGTGACCAGATGTCCCAATTTTATAGGGACAGTCCCAATTTTTTGGTCTTTTTCTTATATAGGGTCCTATTACCTCCCACCCCCCATCTTGATTTTTCACATTTGCTGTCTGGTCACCCTACTCCACATTGAGGGAGAGGGCGAATTTTATGTGCTGACGCTGTACAGCTCTCTGTGCAGCGCAAGATGGTATACTTTTGGGTTTACCCTTCAGAGGGGGGGTGCGCCTGAGAAGCTGGTAAGTGCCCTAGCTGTATACCCTTCCCATGCAGGGGCTGGTCTGAAAGCTTGTCTGCATATTACTACAGCTGGGTGCGTCCCTACCTACGCACTGATGAAAGTGAGAGACTGGGAGCGTGTGTGCAGCTTGTCACAGCCTCACAGGGTGGTGGGTCAGGGGGCTCAGGGGTACCCCAGTTCCAGGTGGCAACCCGGGGGGAACCCATCACAGCTTCCATTTAAGTCAATGAGCAAACTTGTATCCAACATGCACAAAGCCCCATACACAGCTCAAGAGGCAGAAACTGACTCCATTAAAGTAAGAGGAGAAACTTGCTTATCCATGTCTGAAATCACGAGCAGACCATCACTATTATAGACTTGGAACTAAATTTTTTTTTAAATGTAATACCCAGAGCATTATTATATTATTTGTATTATTGTAGTTCCCAGGAGCACCAGTAATAGCTAATAATAGCTAGCCCTCTTATGGCGCTCTTCATCTGTAGATCTCCGTCAGTAAACTGCTCTATCACAAACAAGCAAACCAGATTTGCCTCTTTCGAGTTTTTATGATTACTCTACATCTGTGGATCGGACAGCTCTGGGCAAGGCAATTTCTTTCATTTAAAAGATGCTCTTCTGCTGGAATGGCCACAGTGCCACCTACTGGACAAAGAGAGCTGCTGAGAGTCAGCGTTGGTCAAGGGCACCACGCTAGCTGAGAGCTGTCCTCAGAGTGCCTCACTGCTGAGCTAGAGCAGCTGACTCGGGCACAGAGGAGTGTTCAGTCTCCATGGCCCATTCAATACTTGGCCTCTCTTCGGATGTATCTATTAAGGGGGTCACAATTAGTGCCAGTTGAGGTGCTGGCGATGTGGACATCTGTCTGCTAGGAACATTGTCAACACTGCACAGCTGGGAGAGGGCAGGGACCAACGTACCTAGGCTAGATTCAAAGCAGTGGTGTCAGAGGTGAAAGGCTCCATCTCCTATTGCCACTCCTCTAGGCCACTGAGACACCAGACACGACTAGTTTTTATCCCCAGTGAATTTGCTCCAACAAGATAGAGTATCCTGGATTGGATAACCGCTTGGTCCCTGCCAAAGACAGCATCCCTTTTTAAAGAATGTATCTAGCTGTGAGGCCCAAACTTCTACCTTACAGGACCTTAAACTCAGCCTGCAAATCTGTGAGCTCCTTGTTAGGCTTGAAGCACTAAACAAGAGCAAACTTGTGCAGAGCAACCTGTCAGCATCAAATGGTAGGATGCTGGGTTTCTCTATGCTCACAGGCACACACACGGCACCTTCCCTCTCTGCTGCCGGTTTACTCCGCTCTTAGCAGAAGTCATTGGATTGCAATCAATAGCATTCACGTTGCATGTCTGTATCCAGCAACTGAAAGAGGTAGCAGAGTACAGTGAGCCTTACTATGGACACTAAGGGTATGTTTTCACTACCCGCCGGATCGGCGGGCAGTGATCGATCCAGTGAGGATCGATTTATCGTGCAATAAATCGACCCCTGAGCGTTCTCCCGTCGACTCCTGTACTCCAGCTCGGTGAGAGGCGCAGGCAGAGTCGACGGGGGAGCGGCAGCAGTCGACTCGCCACGGTGAAGACACCACAGTAAGTTGATCTAAGTACATTGACTTCAGCTACATTATTCGTGTAGGTGAAGTTGCGTAACTTAGATCAATCCCGCCCCTAGAGTAGACCAGGGCTTAGACAGCCTTTAAAGAGCAACATTAAGTCAGCTGCATTAGTTACTTTGCTTGCCTCTATTATTTTAGTAAGTCACCTGGAATGATAAAATACTTCTCTCTGACTTCTTGCAGTGCCTTATTACTTTATAATAATGGAGGCACCAGCTAAACTGCTGGATAAGACCATGAAAAAAAAAGCTGTAGTAGGAACATAAGTTAGCAAGAGCAATAAAATACTGAGATGTACATGAAAAGATGGGATTAGTTCTCTTATGCTATGAAGAATCCCTCTCCTTCTGAAGTTTATGGCGCATACAAATATTTACAAGAGTCTAAAGAAGGAAAAATCAAACTGTCAAACAGTTAAGCCCACAATTAGGGCTTGTTAAAAGTATAACAGAAATAATCCCATACCGTTTTCAAATTATTTTTTAATTAAAACAAGTTTTTGTGTATTTAAACAATCTGCTGCAGTGCTGAGGACCTAACAAAATTAAGCACTGGACTAATGGGTCAGAATCAAAAAGTGAAACTAACTAAACAGATGGTGAAACTTGATTTGTCTAGTTTCACTGTGTCAGTTGCAGGAAAAGGAAAGAGTAACAAACTAAACTCCAAAGAGCAAATTAGATTTTTAAATGTATTTGTTTTACTCTAGCATGTTAATACTAGCAAGGAAACTTTCTTACTGAATATTTTCTATGTGGACAGCAAGCTTTAAGGGGACACTATCAACTTGAGATCCAGTCGGTTTAAAGTTAAGTTAATAAAGTTAATAATTTGAGATATACCAATCTCCTAGAACTGGAAGGGACCTTGGAAGGTCATCGAGTCCAGCCCCCTGCCTTCACTAGCAGGACCAAGTACTGATTTTTGCCCCAGATCCCTAAGTGGCCCCCTCAAGGACTGAACTCACAACCCTGGGTTTAGGTTTATGACTAAGTGTTGTGATTTGTAAAAATGCTTTTCCCTCAAAAACCCAAAGAGGGGAAGTGGTTGACTGCGCACAGAGGTTGAGGTTTTTGAGGGGCTAGAGGAGCTGGAGTCAATGGGATTTGGGTATGTAACTTGCAGGGTTGTCTTAGACACACTCCCCCAAAGTGCCATCAAATGGGCACTTCCATAATCTGGCACCCAACTTGAGCCAATTTGTGTGTGATGTTCAGAGGTGCTGAGCACTCACAACTCCTAGTAATTCAATAGGAAGAAGCTGAAAGGTCAGGGTGTCTCACGTTAGGTGCCAAAAACAGAGGTGCCAAAAATTAGTGAATCCTTCAGAAAAAGTGGCTGATACAACATGTTCAGAGCATAGTGTAGCTTGTGCGGGTGGTGTCCCTTTAACCACTGCTCAGTTTGGGTTCTGTTACTAGGGCATAAATAGCGCTCACCTCTCCCATGACAGCAATTGGTGTCTCCCCTGTTGCCTGGGCAACACGATGCTCTACCAGATAAAACATGTATTCATCGTAGAGCAGGCGAATCAGGTGAAAGGAACCAAAGCTGGCAGCGCTGCGCAAGGTGAGGTCACGGATCACCATAGAGCTAGAGAACGGTTAGGAAACAAAACATTTTGGACACATTTTAGAACCACAGAATCTCAGAACTCTAGAGTGGGAAGAATCATGGGAAATGCTGAGTACCTACTACGCGATTGTTAAATTCTTCCTTTCACCCAAAATCTCAAAGCACTTTAGGAACATTAGTTAATTTAGCCTCGCAAACCCCCTAGCAAAGGAGATTTGGATTATTATCCCCAATTCACAGATGGGGAACTAAGACAGAGAATCAGGGCCTGATTTTCCATTGCCCTAAACACTCGTGTAGTCATTCATGCCAGGGTAGCATGATTTAGGACCCTAACTTTCAGCAGCCAGGTTTTGGGATATTGACCTTGGACGGCTTTTCTTTTTGAAGTCTGGCCTGCAGATGGACAAAATACAATTTAGCAGCAAGGTATTTAGATGTCCCAAGCAGGTGCATGTACACTTCCAGGATAAAAAAAGAGCTATACCTATAGAAGGACCACTTCAGCAGGAACTGCCTAGCTGCCTTGGGGAAGCTGGGGCTGTCCTCATGGTGCTTTAGAACTTGGGTGACAACGTTATCCAGCCAACTGGCCCACTGATCGAGGGAGCTCTGCTGCTGTAGCGTGAGTTTGAAATCCTGCTCCAGCTTCTGCACCATGCCTTCTTCACACTGGCACACCCAGGAGGCTTGCTCCTACCAAGGGCACAAGAGGAAAAGAAGAAATCAATATTTACATGCCTGAGCAAAACTTCTGGTCATTCCATCTCATGGCTTTTGGTGCATCCTGACTCATATATCTGACAAAGGAAAAGCTCCAAGTCAGCAGAATAACGTTCTGGCTCATGGTACTCCATGACTAGAACTTCTGTATGTACCAGCAACATCTGGGATTTTCAAAAGATGCTTCATTAGGGGCTAATAGGTAGCAGGTTTATAACAAAGAAAAGGAAGTATTTCTTCACACAATGCACAGTCAATCTGTGGAACTCCGCCAGAGGATGTTGTGAAGGCCAAAACTATAACAGGATTAAAAAAAGAGCAAGATAAATTCATGGAGGATAGGTCTATCAATGGCTATTAGCCAGGATGGACAGGGATGAGGTCTCTAGCCTCTGTTTGCCAGAAGCTGGGAATGGGCAACAGGGGATGGATCACTGGATGATCACCTGTTCTGTTCATTCCCCTTGAAGCACCAGGCATTGGCCACTCTCAGAAGACAGGATATTGCACTAGATGGACCTTTGGTCTGACTCAGTATGGCCGTTCTTATGTTCTAAACTGCCACTGAGTTACATGGGATTTGGGCACCTAACTCTTTAGTCCTGGGTGAGATTTTCAAAATCATTTGCGAGATTTAGGAGCACAAGTCCTGTAGGTTTTCAAAGGGACCTAGACTCCTAAATCACACAGGCACTTCTGAAAATCCCACCCATTAACCCTTTCACCAACCGATATCAAAGTGGTTTTTCAACATTAATAAGCCTCTGAACCCACCCTATGGTGCAGGTCAGTACTAGCGTCCCCCTTTCATTGGGTGGGAAACGGAAGCACAGAGAGGTTGTGACCTGCTAAAAATCAGGACTGAGACTCAGGAGACTCCCAGTCCCCTGCCCAAAGCACTAAAATCCAGGCTTCTCAAACATGTCCATAGCGTGAGCCCCATTTTATAAAGTGATTGTCTTGTGGACACGTCCTTTCCTACTCACCACTGTCTGACATCCCTTTGGCACCTATCGCAACTGCTTTCCTAGAAAAGCAATCCTGGGAAAGCATTTAATGTAGGCTTCAATGTCTTGCGGTGCAATCTGATAGCTGGAAATAAGGCAGAGCCAGCACTAGCCAGCCAGATTTCTGCAAGCCACTGTAGTTTAAGAATCCCTGCACCACGTCACATGGCCTCAACTGAAACATCAAAAAGTCACCTGCACATTGGCGAAGTCCACTCGATTGAGGTCGCTGAGCATCTGGTTTATCTGGGAGGTGTTCTGGAGCACAGCGCGAGCTGCCTGAGCCAGATGGTTCAGGGAAGTGTATCTCCGTAACGTCTGTGCAAAGGCACTCACTACTCCAACCTGTAAAAAGGTACACCCACCACAGGGCCAGATTACACACACACACACACACACCTTTCAAAACGCTTAGGACATAAGCACGAAGCCACTCTTGGCTACTGCATAAAGGCACAACACTCTTCTCTTGATGCTGCTACTTATAGATCTTTGCTAGCACGCTTCACTGTTAATAGCTCATTGCCACCTCATAACAACCTAATTTTCTTCTTTGAAAGGGTACTGGCCTTATGGATAGAGGAGAAGGAGTAGACATGATACTGGACCTCATGATCTCTCAAGGTCCCTTCCATCCCTCCATTTCTGTGATCCTCCCAAGGAAATCCTGTCACTTCATTGGTCTAAATGAGTTGCCAGAGTGGAACCCTTGGCTCCACGTCAGCAGCCGGGGAGAGCGTTACAGAAACATACGACTGGAGGGGGAAATGAGCAGCTTTGACCATGTTTATCAGCTTGGACAATTTAGTGTTTATGTAAATCAAAGGCTGGCAGAACTGACAAGTAGAGGAGATGCTGCAGTTAAACAAGGCCTGCCAATGCTCCTCAATCACTGCCGGCATTCCAGCTCTCTCTCCAGTAGAGCATCATTCCACTGCAGGTGCCTAATTGCACACTGTTTTATCTGCAACTGCAGGATGCGGAAAGTGCTCGATGAACACAGTGTCTGAGCAATTAATCATCGCTGTTGAGTACTATATTTGAAGCCTGGAGTTAGATATAGCAAATCCAGGCCCCAGCATACATGCTTCATGAGATGAAGTGGCTGTGACCATATATCCCACGAGGAGATATCGCCCCATCTGGGTGTCCATGATAACGTGACATGGACCTCTCCCCACATCTTGCTATTCCAGCTCAACACTGCCTGTTTTTTCTGCTGAGTTGAGCATGGAGTATGTCCAACTGGCCAAGTGAGCAGTGATGGTGTAACAAGGCCCAAGCAGAGGCATGTCATTAAGGTGGGCCCAGAATGCCAGTCACCAAAGCCTGAAATACCAATGGGTTGGAACCACTGCACAAAATCATAACAAAACACTTCCCCCTGTTTGTAACAAACACCTGCTATTTACCTTTGTCTGGACTACCTGCGGGGGGAAATCACTCATTGCATTCATCAGCCATCCTTCCAAACTCTTTGCAAAATTGCGGATGGCTTGCGTCAAGGTGCCTGCAAGAGAGAAGTCAGAATAGTTAGAGAGGCTTTTCCAAATTGCTTTAATGAGACCTGTCAGCCTAGAACTACTCTGGGAGATACTAAAATCACGATAATAGTTATTGGATCAGAAATTGTACCATGGGAGCCTAGCACAGTTACAGATTAATCAGATGAATGCAGTCCATTGGGGTCTTTCAAAAAAAATGGAGACTGAAATATATTCATCGGGCTGTGATTTTTATCCAACAAATTAAATAGCTCCCTCTTATTATTTGAGGCATATGTGAAACTTTTCAAAGACTACTGGCATCTATAATAATAATGTTCAAGTGCATGTGTGGGCCAGGATATGAAAATCACAGACAACTAGAAGTTCGCAGCACTGAAGCTATCATTTGCCTTTTTAAAACAAGATGGGATAATTTTTTTTTTAAAGATAAGATCTAGTTCAACCAGGAATTATTTTGGGTAAGTTCCGTGGCCTGTCTTATACAAGAGGTCAGACTAGAATGATCCCTTCTGGCCTTGGAATCTGTGAATCTCTTTTGTTTGATATGCACATGTATAGTATAGTAATTAGCAATAAGGCCCAGCATCAGAGTCCATTCTCTGTCCAGAATGGACCAATAAGGACAATTAAGCTTCCGTGCTATAGGTACTTGTGGAGTCAGGCTTTTACTGAGGATCTTGGTTAACATTTTCAAAGCCGGGTGCCTGAAGGCAGGCTGTTAAATCCATATTGAGGCAACTAAACAAAAGTAAACGTTTAGCCTCGTCTCCATTGTAAAGCTACATTGTTACAGTGCCTTTTTGGTTGTTTATGCATCAAAGCAAGTTTCACTTGTTCCTTTTCATTTACTAGGTCACAATAGCAAAAAAACATTTTTTAATATATTTTTGCTGGGTTTGTGGTGAACAACAGAAATCACAAACAGGGAAGAGGCATTTAAAAAACAAGTTTTCATTTTCAGTCAATGTAATGTTGTGAATGGGGCAGGCCTGGCAATTCTAAAGAAGCAAACCTTCTTGTTCATTCCCGGACAAAGCCAGGCAGTGACAGACAGTCTTCGCCATGCCACCTAGATAACAATCCTGACATATACAACCCCACCTATACAGGGGCCATTTATCACCCACTCGGTCCTTGCCTCTTCCATTAAAACCGAACACTTCAAGTACTTACCTGGCCCCCATTATGGTAGTATTTGAGCATCTCACAATGGTTTGTGTATTTATCCTCACTGCCCTCAGAGGTAGGGAAGTCCTATTATCCCCATTTTACAGAAGGGGGACCGAGGCACAGAGAGACAAAAGGCCCAAAAGATATTTAACTCACGCTCATTTCAATGGGAGTTAGTCACCTAAATACCTTTAAAAAGCTGGCTTCAAGTGACTTTCCCAAGGTCACACAGGAAGTCTGTGGCAAAGCTGGGAGCTGAACTCATGTTTCCCAAGTCTCAGCTTAGGACACAAGCCTCCAGACCATCCTTCCTCTCCTGCCAACAGAAGGGCACACGGTGGTGGTTTTCTGCCACTAGGGACTGCACTGATGCCATTAGCTCACCAAGGAGACAGGGGCTGGCAGTATCTTTCGGTCACTATTCACCGGGACAGAGTCTGAGCTAGTGAATGAGGGATTGATCTGGCAAAGCACATAAGCATGTGCTTCACTCTCATTGCTTTCAGTGATTGCTGAATCAGAGCCTTGGGGGTAAAAGCCTCTGCATCCTGTGCTAATCTCCCAAACCAGTGTCAATATATACAGAGAGAGAAAAAAATCCATAATGTGCAGTATGGGCCATAATGATGTGACAACAGAAAGACACACATCTCTACGGAAGCATTCAGCACAGATTAATTATGCTTAAATACATTCTATGTGTATTAAGCCTACATTTTCCAACTTGGTTCCTGGCCAAAGCCTGAGGCTGTGATAATGTGATTAACTGAATTTTTAAAAGATGGAAAAATACATCTAGGCATCCAGGAGCCATGATACGATGCCCAAAAGGGAATCATTCCATATAGAGGAGACGACTGTTGCCATAACATACAAGCTCGAATACAAAATAAAACCCGTCCACACTAGCCTTTATGGCAAATGGTAGCCAACCTCAGTGAACCATCTATTTCTATTGCACAATATGGAGTGAAACAGTAAAAAAAAACCACACACACAAGAAAGAAGAAAGTTGGGCAGGAGTCAGGGCTCCCCATGCCATTCTGATCACTTCACAACATACTTACCAGGCACCGGCCTCAGCACGTCAGGGATGAGGATCTCTACCAGGGCCTGATACAGGATGTGATCACAGCTTCTCATCCATTTCAGGATAGGATCGTATTTACACAGAGTGATGAGCTTGTCCTTTGGGATGACCCCTTCGTGTTCTTCTTCACTACATGGCAAAGAGTAACGTAGTGTTAACGGCACATTTCACTTTATGCACGTACAGTTGTTCCATATTTCTCATTAGAATAACACATTTTGGGTTTTAGTGAAAGACAAACTCTGGAGTCCCTCTTAGGAAGTGGTGCTTGATCATCTGTAGGGACTTCATCAGCTCTGGGAGCTCAGCTCTCTGTATCATGTCTCTGCTAGTTCTGACCAGCATCTCACCTCCTATCCACACACCCCATTTGGCTCATCTGGACCTCATCTCATTCCTCCAGTCCTCTCTCAGAGGCTGGTCCTTCATTGCCATCAACTCAACTACCCACAACGGTTGCCTGCCAGCTTCCGGCTCAGTGATTGCCCATTCCCCTCTTTCTAAAACAAATGCAGCTCAAAACCCAATTTTTTTTCACTCCGTTCAACAAGCAAGGGCTCATCCGGTTCCTCACAGTGAGACTGGCCATTCCCAGACATCCACACCTCTCCTTTCTGCTGTCCAACCTACTCCTTTTGACTATCACACCGCCACTGAGCGGACTGCTGTGACATGTTGCATTGCCCGGTATTGTATACGAGCAGTGCCAAATTTGCTCAGGAAACAAATAGTGAAAAAAGCAACAAAGAGTCCTGTGGCACCTTATAGACTAACAGAAGTATTGGAGCATAAGCTTTCGTGGGTGAATACCCACTTCGTCAGACGCAGTATTCACCCATGAAAGCTCATGCTCCAATACTTCTGTTAGTCTATAAGGTGCTACAGGACTCTTTGTCACTTTTTACAGATCCAGACTAACACAGTTACCCCTCTGATACCAGGGGTGGCTCTAGGAATTCCGCCGCCCCAAGCACGGCGGTACGCCGCGGGGGGGCGCGCTGGCAGTCGCCGGTCCCGCGGCTCCGGGGGACCTCTTGCAGACGTGCCTGCGGATGGTCCGCTGGTCCACCGGAGCCG
This sequence comes from Mauremys mutica, assembly GCF_020497125.1. Classification (NCBI taxonomy): domain Eukaryota; kingdom Metazoa; phylum Chordata; order Testudines; family Geoemydidae; genus Mauremys; species Mauremys mutica. The sequence continues at coordinate 9,192,815 of NC_059095.1, forward strand.
CGGGACCAGTGGACCCTCCTCCGCAGTCATGCCTGTGGGAGGTCCACCGAAGCCGTGGGACCAGCTGACCCTCCGAAGGCATGCCTGCGGGAGGTCCACCGGAGCCGCCTGCCGCCCTCCTGGCAAAATGCCGCCCCAAGAGCACTTGGCATGCTGGGGTCTGGAGCCGGCCCTGTCTGATACTAAATACTGAAAACAGTTTCATGGAGGAAAAGCCAGTCCCATGCTGTGACAAAGACACAGCATTGTTTTCAAGTGAATGAGGTCAATTTAACTTGCCTCAATATCTCTTTATACATGGGCAGAAGGGTCTTTACTCTTCTTTTTAGTATTTCTAAGTAACTTTATTTCTCCTGAAATGGCACCCTGGAAACCGTACATTATCTTGCTCATAATTACAAGACCCTATTTTAGGAATAGAGTTAGAAAAATGACTTTCTGGTGGGAAGCAAAGGGAAGCTGCAAGAGTGGTCACGAGCCCCTCCCCAGTGGCGCGGTCACATCATTTCAGGCGCCTGGAGCAGCAGATGAGGACGAAATCACTGCACTGGGGGGCTGAGGATGCCCTGGCTGAGCCCCAATCATCTTCACCTGGACCCCTCACAGAGTCTCATTTCCCCTGCACCCAGAGCCCCAATGAGCCCCTGTGCATCCAGATCTGCCCCCAGCTGTCCGCACCCAGATTGCCCCACACAGAACTCTCTCATTCCACATCTGGATCCCCCCACACTAAGCCCTTCACACTTGGATCCTGCCAGGCTGAGCCTGCCTGCCCCACACCTGGATCGGGGGCCAGGGCTGGGCATATGTTCAAGACTCTGTCCCACTTGCTTGCTAGTGGGAGAGGAGCTATGGTGAGTGCTGGATCATTTATTAAGCAGATGACACTAAGCTGGAGGGAGAGGTAGATACGCTGGAGGGTAGGGATAGGGTCCAGAGTGACCTAGACAAATTAGAGGATTGGGCCAAAAGAAATCTGATGAGGTTCAACAAGCAGAAGTGCAGAGTCCTGCACCTAGGACAGAAGAATCCCATCCACTGCTACAGGCTGGGGACCAACTGGTTAAGCGGCAGTTCTGCAGAAAAGGACCTAGGGGTTGCAGTGGATGAGAAGCTGGATATGAGTAAACAGTGTACCCTTGTTGCCAAGAAGGCTAACGGCATACTGGGCTGCATTAGTAGGAGCATTGCCAGCAGATTGAGGGAAGAGATTATTCTCCTGTATTCGGCACTGGTGAGGCCACATCTGGAGTATTGCGTCCAGTTTTGGGCCCCCCACTACAGAAAGGATGTAGACAAATTGGAGAGAGTTCAGCGGAGGGCAATAAAAATGATTAGGGGGCTGCGGCACATGACTTATGAGGAGAGGCTGAGGGAACCTGCCCTGGCCCGGTGTGCACCGCTGCCACCCCGGAGCCACTCCAGTAAGTGTCACCGGGCCAGAGCCTACACCCTGAACCATTCCTGCACCCCAACTCCCTGCCCTGAGCCCCCTGCCTGCATCCCAGTCCCCTGCCATACCCCGCACCCTTCCTGCCCTGAGCTCCCTGTTGTACCTTGCACCCCCCCTGCATCCCAACCCCCTGCCCTGAGCCCCCTCCCACACTCTGCACCCCTCCCTGCACCACTTCCCTGAGTCCCCTCTCGCACTGTGCACCCCCTCCTGCACCACTTCCCTGAGTCCCCTCCCGCACTGTGCACCCCCTCCTGTACCCCAACCCCTTCCCTATCTCTAACTCCCTAAACTAAACATCTGAAAAGAAACTTGCAGTTACAGTGTTTCTTTGCAGCGATCCATCCATCGGGCAGTATCTAAGGATAATCGGGTTAGAATTTTAAGATTATTAGGAGAATGAGGGGATTTGGGATAGCTCAGTGATTTGAGCATTGGCATGCTAAACCCTGTGTTGTAAATTCAATCCTTGAGGGGGCCATTTAGGGATCTGGGGCAAAAATCTGCCTGGGGATTGGTCCTGCTTTGAGCAGGGGGTGGGACTAGATGACCTCCTGAGGTCCCTTCCAACCCTGATATTCTATGACAATCACGCAGATGTCATTGAAATTTAAAAAAATAATAATGAGATTTTTCTCCCCATTTCCCAAATTTTTAGTCCTTTCTCTGAGTATAAAACATTAAGATCTGAAATCCTTATATACAGTCAGTGAAAGTGGATACTATTTAGACTTTCATTACCATTCCAACTATTTCAGTTTCCTCTATTTTCACTCACTGTCCCTTGGCGGCAGGTTATTAACGCATAAACAGGGAAGAATAGGAAATAACAGAGAACCAGGCAAGAATACAATTAAAAGACCAAAACAGCACATTTTGTCATTATCTGCCCCAGAACAAAAGGCTTTTTCTTTTTTTTTAATTTTTATGGCAATTTGATTAAGAATGAGTTCCGGTTTATCTGAACGTCATTACGTTCTTATTGGCTTTCTCTGATCTCATTCTGTAACAACGTTCAACGGCATGCAGTTCTAAATGCCTGCTTATACCGGGCTTCTACAAAAGCAGTGACCCATTCCTGTTAGTCAAAATAACACGTTTTAGATTAGTATTTGTAATCAAAGGTGACAGCACATCAGATAAACAGGTACTAAAATCCTCTGCATCTGGTATATAATTATAATAGTATACTTCTAACTCTATTCCTAAAATAGGGTCCTCCTCTGGTAGGTAGTTAATATCCTGAACTCTTACAGATCAATACAATCGTGAAGCTGAAAACAGTATCACTCATGATCTCTAAGGTAAAACACTAGTAAAACTTAGGTGATGCAAAGGTTAGCAAGGGTGAGTGTGTAACCATTTACCTGGAAGGCACAGTGGTAGAGCCATCACTAGATGTTGTTTTAGAACTCCAGAAGGACTGCCACAGCTTCTCAATGTAATGAAACTGAAGGTTCATTACAACATCCAAAGTTGCCTAAGAATTAAAGATGACAGCTCATAAGATGCTCTGATAACATTCAGTCACACAGCTTCTTCATTAAGTGGAATACCCTACCAACTGGATTAGATTAGATGCAAAATAGAACAATCTACAATGTGTTGTTTTAACACACAGAATATAAGCAGAATATAAGCAGAATATAACAGGGAGGAAATAACTTGAACTATGCTATCAAGCCTATCAGAAACATTCCTGTTCAGAACCCACTCCTCAAGAGAGCAGGACTGGGGTAGAAAGCGCACACTATGGAATCAGATCCTAGATCAAACAAACAGAGTCTATATAGTTACCTCACAGTGTCGTCTGTAAAGAAGCTGTAGCATCTTGACATCATTCATGGTGACCCCCTCTTGTAAGAGGACATTTCCTAGATCAGGTGCCGGGAAATCAGGAAAGACATGGGTTACATCTAGGAGAAAAGTTGGGAAAGATGGCAAACTTTAACAGGCATTCATAGTTTTATAAGACTATGAATTAAGTGCAATTTTGCAGCAGCCGGTTGCTACATTTCATATTTCAGATAACTAACAATGAGATTAGTGAATTGAGACTGATTGTCCAATACTTCAACATGTCACTTCCAAAAAAGAACACCGCTGTCCAATTATTCATTGTAGAAAAGAAAATGTTTTTATTGCAGCTAGGAGGAAAGAAACACGAATGCTTTCTACCACTATAATGTGCGTTCCCATTAGCTTTTCTCTGAAGTCTGAATTATATCCTTTCGGTATTTTGAGAGTACAATGGAAAATTTAATTGGATGGCAGACATAACAGGTATAACTGCATTTTAGAGACTGCTCAGAGATGTCCATGTTCTTGTGTGTCATTACTCAGAAAAAACCTCAACCCCATACCTACAGGTTGGACTGGGAAGTAATTGGGTAAACTGTTGGTCCCACTTGTTTGTACCCACTTTCATTCCTCTTAGGTTCCCTTGAAGGAGGGGCTGGTATCCAGCAAGTTCTTAACACAGTCTTCCTTAAATAGAAAAAATGCGGTGAACTGTGGCAACTAGTAGGCAGTGTGCCTTGCATCCAGTTCTCCTCCCATACATGCGGAAATCTATACATTGGAGGCCAGCCTTATTAGGCAATCTCCCCTCTTAAAAGATTGCCCAAAGTATACAGCGTACAGTTCGGATTCACCATTATTAGAAGGCCACCTCCATTAAGCAGTAAATATTTGTTGATCTCTTGAATGGTTACTTAAGGTTTTGCTGTAATAGATGCATGCATTGCTGGACATGAACCTCATCCAGAGTAGTTGGACTTGAATAGTATGTCTTTGTCATAGGAAATATGAGCTTCCCCAAGAATTGAATGCAAACTTTGCAAGGGACAGTGCAAGGTGCATGCTTCTATCAGGTGTGTATGCATTGCAATCATAACAAATCTACCATCTTGGAGGCTTGCCTCTCTCATTATAGTCATCCTCACAGGAAGAGCTAGAATTAAGACTTTTGTTACCCTTGTTCTGCAGGGCTGCAAGTTTTTCCATTATCAAGAGGAATGGAAGCATAGAATCTCAGGGTTGGAAGGGACCTCAGGAGGTCATCTAGACCAACCCCCTGCTCAAAGCAGGACCAATCCCCAGACAGATTTTTGCCCCAGATCCCTAAATGGCCCTCTCAAGGATTGAACACACAACCCTGGGTTTAGCAGGCCAATACTCAAACCACTGAGCTATCCCCCAAATCCAAAAGAGAAGGTGGAGCTTATTGATTTGAATGCCATAACATCAACACTAAGGACAGGATAAAGACTTCCAATAAAATTAAACTTAACCTTTGCCCCCAACTCATCTTAAACCGGAGCCTTTCTGAGGCTCCGAAAAGTTCAATGAATGGGAAACCTAGCTGCAAGTAAATATAATTTTAAAAATCACTAGTTAAGGGCTCCATTCTTCTGGTTGTAGTGCTTCCCACCCTGGGAAGTCCCACACAAGTCAGCAGAAGTAGAATCTTAAGATTGCAGGGAGAATTTTCAAGGAAAGCTGGCTGTTTCTAAGTAATATATTTTTAAGAACCGAAGTGACACATGACCTCTTTGCAGCATGACTGAGGAAAGCTGTGCAGATTGTGGGTGTAATAGGGTTAGTGAGGGAAGTTGCAAATGTAAAAATAAAAAAGATACGGTAGATTAAGTACTTATTAGGATATCTTTGGCAAATGTTGAAAATAAACAGACACCTGGAACGGCAATAGATTGGGTCTGCTAAGCAGGGTTGTGAAGCCTTTTCAAGTTGGAAATCAGTAGCATTTCCTAGAAATGAGAAAACTGAAAGGAAGCATGGAATTTGAGTTGAATTTCCTCACCTATAAACTGCTGATGGTGTTGACTTTGAGCTGCAACTGACTGTTCTGGAGTAGTGTGCAGGCTACTGTTGGATCCACTCTCCCTTATGCCATCCATCTTCTGTGCAGGTCTATACCTAGGAATATAAAAAACCCTCAAACTACAGCTTGGTAGTATGCACATTTAAAATGTGCAAATACACACACAGTGAAAGAGGTATCTGGCAAAGTCGTATACCAGTATAACACTTCTGCATTAAACCAACAAACAAGTCACTTAATATGTCAGCGTACATTTATAAATAGCTTATAAAGGGTTAATAAACTATAAATAATTGTTTTAATAAATGGTTAAGCAAGTGTTAGATCAACAGGTGGTTTATAACCATGGGGTTTGCAAACCTTCTGCTGATGTGCTTGTAACTATAACACACATTACAGGTCTGTCGCATCTTACACTGGGGTTACGTTCCATAGTCAGCACATAAAGCGAAAATCATGTATAGTCAAAATTACATTGAGTGTAATGGCGGGCGGAATCGCCCGCACTACAGGTACAGTATTGAAATTTTATTTTATTTTATTTTTCTCTTTTGTTTTGTTTTTGCTGACCGCGTAAAGCTGAAATAGCACATGTTAAATGCGCGTAAGATGCGACAAACCTGTATTCATATATGTGATATGAATATGACCTCTATCCAGCATTTATTAAGCCTTTATAAACGTATTCTTAATATAAAATTTGGCCAAATTATCCATCTCAAATAATCCCAAAGAGGTAAATAGATTGTGTAAGTGGCATCAAATGCAGCTTGTTTCTACACAGAGTTAATAACAGGAAGGCAGCAGTGTCATTTATATTGCTCTGCATTTAAAACAAAATGATACACAATTGTATGGTGACTAGCAGAGTGGGGCCCCTAGGTGCTACTCCAACACAAATAATAAATAATAGTAGTGGCCATTTCCTGACTAACCGCAGAGAAGCATTGTATCTGCTTGTTTTAATTGTTAGAGGTTGAAGAGAACGTAGAGCAGGTGGATGTCTCTAGTTTGACTGCCCTGGGGCCTGGAGTCTTCTTATCCATGGAGTACAAGCAGAAGAGTAGATGCTCCCCCCTCAGCCCTGACCCCGGAGAAACAGCCACTAGGGCTTGTGGGTAATTCAGTTCCATGTTCTATTTGATTCTTGGCTTGTCTGCTGATTGCTAGTGAGGGAAGGGGACAATCAAAGCAAGTTGTGGTGGGGGGCTTGGTGACGATGACAAATCCCACAAGGAATGGCCTACGACCAATCAATTTCACATTGGCATGGGGAAGCCAACCTTGTTGGGTGGCCTAATGTCTTATTGCTACACTGTGTGGACGTGAAACGGATGTCCCAGTTTGCGTCAGGTGCATTCATGGTTTGCCTACATTTACTTATGGGGCCTGAGGGGGAATGCTAAAATGAAAACAACCATTTGGCTCCAGTGAAGGGACTGGGGCTCGGATATGTATTTTTATTTTAATTGCACTAGTTGCTTTTATTGTACCTCTCAGGGTCAACAATCAGGAATGTGGCTTAAGTGCCTGGGATGCCATTTACAAGCCCGAATATGAAGCACATTAACGTCTTCATATTACAAATGGGCTGTGTAAACTGATAGCTGGCCCTCCCCACCGCTCCTAACATATCGGACATGCAATAAATGTTAGGGTGAGCCGTTAAAGAAGTGAGGCAGTACCAGTAAAAGTCTAATGGCTGCCTGCATTAGAGCTTTACCACTTATTTATAATTGCGTTTTAAACAATGTTTAAGTGTGGTTTCACAAGCTTGTTCCTAACAGCGAACCAAACACTGGGAGGTTAATGGTTTTAAAAAGTGTTCTAGATAAATAACACTGTTTTACACACAGGGTTTTTTTTAACCACTGTTCTTTAATAGCAGCAAGATTTCACTGCAGATGAGGCCTGATACCAATATTCAAAAATACTATGGAAGCATCAGGCAAAAATAGGATGTAAACAACAATAAAAATATTTCGTGTCTCTATAGCACCTTCTCCAAATGCTTTATATACATATATTCATGAAACCTCACATCATCCATCTGAGATAAGTATCATCCTCCCCATTTTATAGACAGGGAAACCGGGGCTGAGAGAAAAGTTACGTGATTTGCTCAAGGTCAGACAGCGAATAAGCAGCAGAGCTTTTTTTTTTTTTTTTTGCTGTTTGGGAACTAAAAAAGTTGAGATTTTTCCATGCCTTCACTCCAACCAGAAGCAAGAGTGCTGAAGCTGCCAAGAGGCAATTCAAGAGTTGCTTTGCATCATGACCTTCATTTAATTTTACCCAGAATTACCAGATGCGAGTCTGATTGGGCCCCATCTGAACCTCTTGCACTAGCTGGTCTATGAAAAGAAAAACAAGACCCCTTCCATTGGCTAAACACAAATAACTGTACAGCTGAGGTCTTAAAAATGGTGAGTCACTGGGATACAGTGAAAAGGATATTCTAGTGTTCACCATAGCAACAGGCAGCCCAAGTCCAAGCCTTTGCTGCACAAAAAAAGGCAAAGAGGAATAGTTTGTGGAATCAGAATTTCTCCTTGACCCTTCTTTATCCTTGTTCAGTATCAGCCACTTCAAGCTCTGTTAAGTACAGTGCCTTCCTCTTGCCCTATACCATGTACTTTACCTTATCACTAAATTACACAAGGTTCTTAATTTATGCCATGCGCTATCCCTCTGTGTATGGTCCCTTTGCAAATAATCAACACTAAAAGTCTCAAGCTCCTGCTGCTGCTGTTTGAGGTGGGGCCCAGTGTTTTGCTCCTTGCAGCTTCCTTTGCCACAACTAGCAGGTCTGAGAAGCCGTGGGCACATACCTTTGTTTCTGGTGAATGGGCTGTTGCCTCATCGCCATATACTGGGTGTCTTCCTGTAAGTGATTCAGTGGAGATTCTGGCTTTAGACGGATCCCATAATAATGATACTTGGAGTTTCCCCTGCAAGTAGAACATTAAAATCTATAGATGTCAGATATTTAATGGAGATGGCACACAAGCATTGCAATTTACTTTTAGGCTTCAGTGAAACATTTGACAGTTCTAATGGTTTGTGGATCATAAATGTGCGTGATAACTTCTGTCTAATCCCAGATGCCAATTTCGCATGGATTTACTTTGCTGAATAAGCGTATTAAGAACCTAATTTCACATTCAGAGGTGTACATGTTATTTTCAAATCTTGCTGAACTCCTGGAGATGAGGGTTTATACCCCAAACTTTGAAAGCAATCAAGAGTCCAGGATCCCTTTTACAAGATTTGTTTGAACACGGCACTTAACTCTGGGGAAAATATGGTACCATGCGTCTCAAAATACTGTTCAGTGACATCTACATTTAAAATCTTGCAGCCGAGGCCCATTTCAGCCTTGCTTTCAATCTAGTCATAAAACCTTATTCACAGGCAGCTAACGGATTATCGAAGTCAAAATACTTTGAGCCAAATCTACGTTTAATAATGGAAACCAATGGAAATATTACCATTGACTTCAGTGGTAGCCAGACATGACCCTTTGTAGTGACGGAGTGAAGGTTTCTTTCTGTATCAGAATTTATAACATCCTCATCACTGTGCTTTAAAGCACCAAAGAGGAAATCCCAGCCCCACTGAAGTCAATGGCAAAACTCCAATTGACTTCAATGGGGCCAAGATATCACTCCAGGAGTTGAATGTTGTAGTGAGAAATGCTCTTGGCTGGTGGTCCTCCATGGTCCCTCACCTGTGGCTTTCAGCCTGCACTCTGGAGCCACAGAGGTGCTGAAATGTACCTCTTCACTCAAAATGGAGCTGTTCTGATCTTCTCAGCTCCTGTCTCAACTGGGAACTCAAAATGTCACAGTTGATATCAATTTAACTACTTTTTTAAAATTGCAATTGACATTTCAGGTCACAGACTCTTTCATTTTAATTACAGGGTGGTTTCCGGTGAGACCTGTCCTTTAAGCGATCAATGGCAACTGGAGAATAAGAGGTAAGTGTCAGAATACAAACTGTTATTTATATAGAATGCCACAGAGATCTTGGAGTCATTCTACCCGTCAATCTGACTGCTTTATACAGCTTTATACAGCAACAGAACTTCACTGTAGGGGTTAGATTTCTACACATAAAATTGGATAAAACCATCCTAATTGACCCCTCACCAGAGGGTGAGAAAAATCTGTTCCCCCCGGCTTTTACCCCATGCCCCCAAATTATCTTCAGTCACCATGGCAGAAGGTGGATTTTATACCTGGGATAGTTAATTTTCATGGTAGTTTTGCGAGTCTAATTAAGCCTACACAAGATTTTGAAAGAGCAAGAATGGCTGGGAGTTCTTCTCTGCCTGATCAGTGCAGCTCTGTAGGATCTCCTAAGCTTTCAGCATTGCACATGGATGACTCAATTAAAGTATCCCCATTAAGCTAGGAGTTCTTTTTAGATTTACCCAGTGCTTGGCTATAGGAATGAGGATGATAATTACACAGCCGGGATGTCTAAAGATAGTAGTTCTGCTCAATCAGACTGCAGCAAGAGTTGTCAATTGGTAACTAATGATGGCCAAGCAGGTCCTCACTGGGACAGGACAAACGGATGGGAAAGCACTAATTACAGCCTCAGAGACACCCGCGTTGGTGCTCTTCAGAACTGTGATGATTTGCACTGTACTGAAGAGTCTGAACACACCTTGAATTTAATGATGCTTTCACAGCCCAACCACAGACAGAGAATTTAGAGAAAGGAACTGTTGTCTGACAACTGTTTTTCTACATGGAACCCTCCTTGGGGTAGGAATTATTCTCTTCGGGTTTATAAAGGGAAGATTTTGGAATGCTTAGCCCTCTCTGTTGCTGAAATGAAGGATTTTGCAAGCTTTGTGTTATCTGCCTAGCTATTGTAATATATTTTACATAGCTATTATCTTAACCCGTTAAACAGGGATTTGAGTCATTTCAGTGGACCTAAACTTGTGACTCGAAGTTAAATAACTACTGTGGCCAGAAGGAGCCAAGCCTGGCATATGCCAAAGCCCTGCACAGCACCTCTCCGCCCCTCAGCTAAGCTCTGGAGTGGCAGGGGAGGGGGAGCGATTTCCAGCCTGTTTATGCCCCAAATTTGTAGGCTCCACAGCAGCCCCTGGGGCAGGGACTTAGCACCCTCTTCACCTAGTGCTCCATCCCCTAGGCACCCTCCTCTGCTGAGCCACCTCTCTGGTCGGGTTCGCTGAAGCCCCTGAAGTCAGGTTCCCTGGGCCCTGGTGCACAATGAATCCTTAGGGCTTAACCCCTTCCTGCCCGCGCTGTAGCCGGGGCACAGGAGGCGGCTGGGTTGTGTCGGTGGCCAGCCTGGAGATGTTAGCTGCCTTTCAACATTGTGCGGGCAGGAGGGGACAAGCTGACGGGGCGGGGGCGAAGAGACGAGCTCTGCAAAGACACGGGCCAGGTCATCCCTTCCCTTCCTCCTCCTCCCATGCACCTGGAAGCAGCTCCCGTCCCTTCCCTCCCGCACAATGCCGAAAGGCTGCTGCTGGCCACATTCTGGTGTGAACCCTGGCAGAAATCTGGGGAGGGTGGGCATGTGACCCTGCATGCCCCTTGCCCATATGTTGCCTTGGGAAGATGCGGTGCCAGATACCAGGAGAGGTGGGTCTGTCCTGGGGGCACAGCCAGGCATGGAGGGCAGAGAGCGCTGGGCAGGGAGGGTCGGTCAGTCACCTCCACTGTGTGAGAGAGGTGTACGGGAGTGTGTGTGTGTGTGTGTGTCACCTCTCCCCGTGTGTGTGTGTGGGGGTAAGGGTGTGTGTGTGTGTGTGTATATATATGTCACCCCTTCCCGTATGAACCCTAAAGCCTTAAAGATAAGAAGGTAAATAAAAATAATCCAACTATATAGTATTTCCTTTTAACAGGGGCTCAGTCAACTTGATGTTAATTTGAACGTTTGTACGATTGATTGCCATTGAACTTGCTTGAATACGAGTAATTTTACCAGGTGTCCCGTATTCAGTATAGGGAAATACGGTCACCCTATGCATATTTGGGGTTTTAACTATCTTCTAAACACAAATATTCAAGTTAACCTATTCTGTTTTTAGTTAGGGTCCTCCCACTTTTTAAAAAGAAGAACACTCCGCTCATGGGACTCAGCCCAGCACCTGGAAGTTTTATAGGTAAGAAGCCTACTTCTCCATTAGAAAACTCTGAGCAGCATGTCTGTATCTAAAGGTTTGGGGTCAGATTCTGATCTCGGTTACACTGGAGTAAAAACCTCGAGTAACGCTACTGAAATCAACAGAATTCTTTTGGTGTAATCTTTTGGTGAGTTCAGAATCTAATTGTTTAATTGCAATACGATTCTCTAAGTCTCCAGCTCCTGGTAGCAATCTTGATGAAAAGGGACCTCATTTGTGACACTGATTGGGATGAGTGGAACAGGGTGTGAGATTGGAAACCAGTTTCCCCATCTGCTGTAACACTGAACCATGAAGCCAAAGTTGAACTTGACTGTTTAGCTACGAAAACAATAGGGTTTATTACTGTTAAGCCAAAATTCAAAACAGAATCAAGACTGCTTAAGAAACTGCCTATGAGCTCTGTTCACTCCCCACATGGTCAGGCATTCCAAATGAGATCTCTTCAGCAAAATGGCTGCCTCTCCGCCCTGGAGCAGATTCAGGAACACCACGGTAATTAAACTTTGTCCTCAAATACATGACACAGCTGATTCCTGCAGAGAGAAGACTCTTACCTTATGACCTGTTAAGATTACTTATATTGCTTAAAATAACTATTTTCCATTTGAGATATTGTTTGGCTGTTACTATATAGACCTAGGAATAAACAGCTGTTACCAGTGAATAATGTTGGGTGGGTCTGCAGCACCAGTGACAGGAGGGGAGGAGCGTTTTGTGGTAGAGATTGCGGCAGAACAGGGCAGCAGTTCTCCCTCCTGCAAAACGTAAAGTCAAGAGCCGCCGTTCTTAAGGACAATCTGCAACCACTGAAAACAGTTACCACTACGACGACGACTAATATTTGAATTATTGTGACATCTTTTGTGAGGCTCTCAGAGGTTTTACAAACTTCAGTTAAGCCTCACACACTCCTCTGAAGGAGGTATTAAACCAGCTTTACAGATGGATAAAATATATATAAACACGTGAAGGAGCTTGCCTAAATTCCCAATAGCGAGTCTATGGCAGAGCTGGGAATTATCCATGACTCCTAATACTCAGATAACTAAACAACAAAGCCTCTCAAGTAATTCACACCACATTATTAAAATGGTGATAACCATAAAAAAGATGGCAAGTCATTGCCCGTTCATCCATTACTCATTGCAACGTCACTGAATGCAGCGCGTGTCCGGTGCAATGGTATTTAACATTCAATTGAATGAAGTGGCATTTCAGCTCATTGGCCTTTCCATGACCTTTCAGAAACAGTGGTAAAGTGAAACAGGTAGGGGCCAAAGAAAGGTGGGAATGTGCTTCTGCTACCACTGAACCCTAATCTCAAACCCCTTTATACCAACCTTGTTCCCAAGCGCCGAGTTTTCAGCCCCATGAACACAGAACGAATCAGTTTTCCAAAGGAAGCAGCATTCACTGGATCCAGTTTGTGCTCTTGGCAGTGCCGCAGGTAATGGTTATACAGCGAGCTCCTGGGAAGACTCACACCCTCAGCAGTCTCATAATTGTCCAACAGCCACTGGAGCTTTATGTACAAAAATGTAATTTTTTAAAACCCCACACACGTGAAAGACTAAAGATGTTTAAAAAGATGACAAAATTTAAAAGGGAGGAGAACCTTCCTGATGTGATCAGAGTTCAAGAGGATTTAACTGGTTGGTAGCTAGTACATAACTGCAGCTAACTCTTGTGTGTTTCAATCTGATATTTATGTCCTCCATGATGTAGGAACAGTGTGAAATCAAAAAAGGCCATCACATACAGCACCCAAGTATACATTGCCACTTATGCTGGTGTCTTCCCTTCACTCAATTACATGAATGCAAGGGGAATACGAATCATGGAAAAGCCAAAAAAAAAAAAAAAGTCTTATGAGCTCACTGTTAAGGAGAACAAGGGCTATGATACCTGAGGCTATTTACTAGGAAAGAGATCTCAGAGGAATCTGAATACATTGCTTCCCTGTCTGTTAGCAGTTGTCAATTGCTAATGCAGCCAGCAAAGCTTGTTTGAGTTAATGCATCTTAATTTCAAGCTTGAAACTGTCCCCTTAAACAACAAACTAAATGGCTGCCAAACCCTACCTTAAAATCTGACACGTTACCAGCTATTTTTCCAAATGTATTGTCTGAACTTTACTTCTCTTGACATTTCTCTTGATCAGAGTTTGCAATTAGATATAAATTATTTATGTTCAGCCTGTTTGAAAGGGCAGGTCAGTCACACAACCGCAGTTCATGAATTAGAATGTAAAGCCTCTCTAATTGGCTAAATGCCAGATTCAGAAAAATAAAAAGAGTACAAATTTAAAGCAAATATTGACTCATAAAATTTAAAAAAGCAAGAGAAAAAGCTTGATGCACAACCAGGAGTAAATATTGATAAGGTACTTCCTTTAATAAAAATAAGGAGACTCCTGATGATATGTTGGGCCAACGTTTTCAAAACTAGGGCCCAATTCTGATCTCCCTTTACACTAGTGTAAATCAGGAGTAACTCCATTGAAGCAGATGGAGTTACACTGATGTAAAGCTAACAGGAGAGCCAGAATCATAGCTGCAAAATATGACCCTGCTAGAACAAAGCATTCAAGTATGTGCTTAACCTTAAGCGGATGCTTTGTCCCTGAAGTCAATGGTATTAAAGCACATGCCAAGTGCTTTGTACACTTGTGCATGCAGGTGTCTGTTCAGCAAACACATACCTACTCACACACAAAGGCTTGTATCTTCCTGACAGCAGGTTTATAGCAGTGCATCTCTAGCACCCTAATTCACTACTTGATACTCAAGTTTTACAGCAGTATCTCCACTGAAATCAGAACTCAAGTGTGCAGTGGTGAATCGGGCCCATTTATTTCAACTGAGGTATTTTCAATGTTTGCTTCTGTCAGAGTAGAATCAGACCTGAAGTATGCACCATACTCCATTTGTGCACAGAATTTGCTAATTGCATCTATGCATATGTTTTGTAGTTGCAAGTTGAGTGCCTAACGTTTGAAACTTCAGCCTATTATGAGCTACTGCATACAAGAAAAATTTAAAAGCTATATTTTAGGCTTTATATCTTTATATTAAACAGGAAATCGTAGGGCCTGACCCAAATGCAATTGAAATTCAGCGAACTGTTTCCACTGATTTCAATGAGCTTTGGATCAGATCACTAGATACCAGGGCCAGAAGAGACTACTTGGGTCATTTGTTCTAAACCCTGTATTTTGGAGGGCTGGTTGGAACATCATTCGCATTAACATCTTATCTGCTCTTGTATACACATCCCACAGATAAAAGACTTTTCAAAAATCTAAAACCTTCAGTCTCAAGCTCTCTTTTAAAAAGATATTGAGAGTATGGTGACCCACATCACTTCACACCCTTATTTGCAGAGGGAGTCATATCTGCAGGGATCCCTGAAACAAGAATGGCACACTAAATTCTTACAATGAACCATTCTGTAGCCATTAAGTTCTTTAAACCACGATTTCAGGACTTCAATAACTCAGACATAGGATAGGGGTTTGTTACAGGAGTGGGTGGGTGAGAGTCTGCGGCCTGCATTGTGCAGGAGGTCAGACTAGATGACCATAATGGTCCCTTCTGACCTTATGAATCTATGAACCTAGAACAAATGATGAACCCAAGCACTCCTAGCATACAGATAAGTAGTGCTGTTTTAAATGAGTCTGTATCCATGTTCATTTTAGCCCATCACATGTATTTAGAAGATTCAGTGGCCATGAGTTAACCTTCTGAGGGCCCGAGGCAAAATCTGAAACTGAGCCTCCCCCCGTCAAAAAAAATTACCACTAAGGGGAGGCCCCCCAGGCAGGGCAGGGTGGAGAACTCACTGACAGCTCCTGTTCTATAGGTCTGGGCCCAACTCCCCGCTCCAGGCATTGCGACATAGTGCAGGGGGTTGCTGCAGTGCTCAGGTTTCGCCCTGCTGCCCACTCCCACATCACGATGGAGGGGTGGCCAAGCCAAATGTGAGTGGTGCTGTGACTCTGTGCACCAGGTTTAAATAAATATAAATATATGGAGATATACCCATCTCACAGAGCTGGAAGGGACCCTGAAAGGTCATTGAGTCCAGCTCCCTGCCTTCACTAGCAGGACCAAGTACTGAGCTTGCCCCCGATCCCTAAATGGCCCCCTCAAGGATTAAACTCACACCCCTGGGTTTAGCAGGCCAATGCTCAAACCACTGAGCTATCCTTCCCCCTTTGATACCATTTGGTTTGGGGACTCTCTAAAATAGAGGGCTCAAGGCAAACTGCCAAGAGAAAAATCCAATCCTTGTTCATGATACTGGAAACTCAAACCAAGCAATTACTTTATCTACCCTACCAGGGATTTCAAAAAAGGACATGCTTGCACGGAAGCTATCAAAGGATTCTTGATTCAAAGATTTATTTTATTTTTAATGTTGGAAGTCAGAAGCATTTTTGCCTCCACACAGAAAAAAAAGAGGAACATGCCTGTGGTAATGGACATTTAAATCATCATCAGACACAGCTGGGTAGCCTGAGTTTCTGACCCTTTGGCCTTCTGTCCTCCTACCGCTCTTCATAGAGTCAAAATTATGTTATCCGCCGTGCTCTTTAGAAATTCCCAGAAATACTAGAAGAGATTCAGTGTTGCCAACTCCCGTGATTTTATTGCGTGTCTCACGATTTTTGGTGTTTATCTTAAAGCCCCAGTTCCTGGAATTATGTGATTACAGGAGAATCTCAGCTTTCATTTTTATAAAAGTAAGTTTCTAACCCTGTGGTTGCAGAAATAAGCTTAAAAATGTGACTCCTAAGGGTTCAAACCAAAAAATCCAACAAAAAGAATCAATTTAAAAAAACCCAAACCTAATGATTGTTTAAAGCAATTGCTTAGGGAAGGCAATATTGAAGATTTCTTCTACAATCTGATCAAACAGAAAACTAACTACAATAACTCAGAAATAAAAAGTTGATATACTTGAAATAAAACTGGTAGAGTTATTTTTTTTTTTGTTATTTTTTGGTAAAATTCACCGTAGTGCAGAATAGCCAGGCCTGGCCCCAGGCCCCAGAATGAAAGCTGTTCTACTCAGAGACATGACTATTTTAAAAATTGGTCGGAGTGGGATTCCACATTTATTGCAATATTTTTCCACATCAAAATGTTCTCAAGTTGACACATGTATTTTTCCTACTGCCAGGTCATCTAAACCACCCTGCGCTCTAACAGCTGGGTTATTTCCAGTTTATGCACCATCAACAATAACGCTGACTCTGAACAGCAAACGTTCCCATAGTCTCATCTGTGCTGCTCTTCAGTGGAGTTGCACGAGTGTGACTATGAATATAATCTCATGACACAGGAATTTGAAGGCCTGATCCTGCAAGGTGCTAAGTGATCTCAGTTCCAACTGACTCAAATGAGAGTTGAGGGTGCTCAGGGCCGAAAGGACAGACTGGACCGTTAAATTAACAGTTTCATTGTCGTGTGAACCAAAAAGAAGTCCAGTTCACTACAGCAGAGCTGTGCTGGTTCTGCATGACAGGGGCATAGCCACAGCCCACCCACTTAGCATCCAGCCACCCTCCAGCCCCAGCTCTGATCCAGCCCCAGCTTGCCCCACTCCACCCGCCCGGTGCTCCAGCTGGGGAGCAGGGTCGGGCACTTGGCCCACTCTGCCCACCTGGCGCTCCTGCGGGGTCAGGTCGTGGGATCTTGGCCACTCCTCCCGGCACTCCAGCTGGGGAGCGGGGTCGGGGGCTTGTCCCGCTCTGCCAGCCCGACACTCCAGCTGGGGAGCAGGGCAAACCCTGCGCCCCAACCCTGCTCTCCAGCAGGAGCTCTGGGTGGAGGCGCCCATCTTTCTGGGGCCCTCCAATTGGCTGAGGCCCCTGGGTATGCCCCTTTGGCCCAGTGGCTTCAGGCGACCCCACGGCAATGGAGGAATCCTGCCACTTGGGGAGCCAGGCCCAGCCTGCCATTGCCGCTGCAGAGCGGCATCTCCTCCCAGAGCTGGGTGTGTGCCTGGGGCCCCAGAGGTCCCCTGGCCAGAGCATCCACCGCCCCACACCCCCAAGGCCGGCTGGAGGTGGTGGTGGGAGATAGGCCCGATCCTCCTTCCCCCCGTCACTGCCCGCCCACCCGAAGTCGGGACCCACCCAAATGTCCCATCTTGGCTACACCACTGCTCTAGGGCCGGTGGGGGGTAGTTATCCTTTTGTTCCCCAACAGGGTCAACAGATCTGACTTTAATGCACAGAGAGACCAGGACTGTGGGAAAAGGTGCCATTTTTATCCCATGACTTTTCAGTGTAGAACCACACTTGGGGCCTGATCCCAAAGCCCACTGAATTCAATGGGAACCTTCCTATTGACTTCAGCATAGTTTGAATTAGAGCCTTTTAGCCCCATATAATTATGTGCTTAAAAATTAAGCTTTGCGGGGTCAAGGCTTGAAGACATAACACAGAAGGCCTTGCATAGGCCCAGAAGACTGGGGTGAATTTCACCCAAAGCAAAGAAAGGGTTGCTATCAGCATGAAACAGAAAGGTCCAGCAAGTGGATTTAGCATAGCTTTGCAACAGTCAAGGCCTTTCCTGGCTATAGAAAGAAGAAATACAGGCGCACGCACTCCAAGACACAGACCCACACACTATGTTTTTGTTACGAAGGTGTAGGGGCCATCTGTTACGATTCAATACAGAGTGTTGCTGCTGAGCGTTACAAAACTGTTTTCCAGCAAACTTCCAGTGAAGGGAGACAAACCTCTCAATGCATTTACCTAAGTGCCTGCAGTTTCCATTTCAAGGCAGATTAAATAAACAAACATGGGGCAGAGACAGATAACAGAATCCAGAGCATCTTGACAAACATACGTAAAAATCATTGCAGGCTTTTGCACACTATTGTTTCTATGGTCAGGGCTGCCGTGGGGAGTGCAGACACCAAACCTTAGGCTGCTTTGATTTGCTCAGATTAGCTGATGTACAAAACGTCTATAAGTAATGCTCCTAACAAAGCAGGGAAGGAGTTGTAAAGTCCAATAGTAACTTACATGGCTGTTGAGCAAACTGCTTTTGTGTGATGTAATCCCTTCATTTTTTTGTAGATTTTCAATCGCCATTTCAAGCTAAAGAAAATGTGCACGAGAAAAAAGAAAAGAAAGGCAATCAGATAGTTAGCAACAGCCAAGATTTGTCGTTATTAATAATCTGAATAATGATTAATGCTTCCTATAAACAGGCTCGTGACAAAGATGCAAGGTAAATGAGGGACAGCCCTTATGGGCTGAAGGTGCAGCAGAGAAATGTTATTGTAACACATGCAAACTAACTGTGCAGCCAGGACACATATTAAAGATGAAAGAACGGAGCTAGGATCATTTCAGAACTGGCATTTTAAATTCCCCTTTCCCTTCACAACTATAGTGAATCACTCCTCCAAAAATTCTCATTGGTAGCAATGAGCTATTGCATGCCTAAATAGAGAACCACATAAAGATGGTGCATTTTATCATCAGACCCATCTCTGTGGGACCCAAATTAATAGCTTCGGTTATTAGCATTTCCTAAATTACTAATAGAAACAACAAACTAACTAAAAGTAGTTGAACAAAATACTGAATCCAGCAGAACTACTACAGAAAATGCACTAATGGGCATAAGGGATCACTCTAAAATCAGACAGCCTGGTGGTATGCCATATTGTATCTTACTGGCTAACCAGAGGTGGGCCTTGCCAGTGGCTAGATGCAAGACCTGTGTGCTGAAAGTCTTTCACTATGGGGCACTCTCCCCTTTGAATCAGAGCTGCAGAATGGTGTCAGCACTTGGGTGAGAGTTTAAACCAGTGTCTCAGCCATCCATGGTCACGATCTCATGGCACTCTACCCACCGGAAGGCACATTAGCACTGGTACCCTGACCATATTCCACCTTGAGTATTTACATTCCGCCTACCTTGATGTCCATGCACATTCAATTAAAGAAGGTATCCTGCATTTCCTCATTTAATACCCTGCTGTGTAGTGCTGCTGGCTTTCAAACCAATGGCGGGGGAGCCCCTTTAGACAGTCTGTAGTAAAGCATTCAGCATGAAAGCTGCTGTGTAATTATAGGGGACTATTAAGCCCAAGAACAGGCAAACCCCCAGTAGTTGACGCAGAGGCCAATTCACCTTTCATTGTCAGAGCTGCTCCTTTTGGGGATGGCAATCTACCCAGCAATAGACCGGAATACTCAGGTTCACTGCCTGTACAGTTTTCATTTTGTTACTCAAAGGTGTATTTTGCTTTTCTCACCACAGGCAGCAGAGGAGCCCCAAATCTCCTAGAACATTTTTCTGAGTATTCCTGCAAGGGATAGACCCCAACCAGGTGACAAAATTCTTCAGGATTTGGGGAAGGAAAACAGCTACTTTGATCAGTATTTCCCGACTGGTGGGCTGCAAGCCCCAGAGGGGTTACAAAAGGCACATGTGGGGAGGAGGGGTCATGAGGCACGGACATTTTTTTTACAATCTAAAGCAAATAAAATCTTGTTCCCTCCTCTCCCTGGCCCTTCAAGGCCAAGTACGATCTGTCAATCTCTCAAAATGCATACAAATGATATGAGCTTATTTCATGGATACATTTTTTTACTCTCACTTTCATAGTCAATGGGAAGCGGGGGGAGGGGGGTTAGGGGAAATCATCAACCTGAAAAGTTTGAGAACCAGCTGATCTTGACCATCTCGGGTCTGAGTCTCCATTTCCTTGCACCTTGTGCTGTCATTTACATCAGTGCCGGGTGGGCGTACAATGCTGCTGTTCCGATTTGCTATCTCACAGCACCTCTGTGCTGGTGTCAATGACGACACAATAGAGAACTGGGACCCACGTTTTCAATAACCCTCCGTGTTGGTAGCCATGCTCTCTCTACCAGCGAGAGATGCCATTAGCCGTGAACTCTGTGTAAGCAGGAACTGAAATGCAGCCAGGGTTAAGGGTATCTGCCCAGCCTATCCCAAATGGTTAGAGTGCCTTGTGAGACAATCTTACAGGGATGGGTCAGGCCGATGCCGCTGCTCCTGTTTACATCCTCATCAGAGAGCTCACCGCTCTCGTTCTGTGTCAGATGACAATACTTTTCAGCTTGTTTTTTATCTCCCTTTTGGGTTTTTCCTCATGGGGTGGGGCTGGAGCTGCTTTAAGGGCCTTTTCTTAAAAGGAACAGAAAAGGTGTTAAAAATAAATAAATAATGAAGACAATTCCTCAAGAGCCCAGTTCAGGGAGGGTGAAATTCACCCCTCCTGCCAAGCCCAAAGAAGCAGGCTGGGGGGGCGAGGGGGGAATGGCACAGATATTTAGGGCAGGGAGCAGAGTCCACTGCTCCTAGCCTGCCAGGGGATCCCAGCGTAGTTCCATAGTTGCTATTCCAGTTCCCAGAATGCCCAGGAGGGTTTGGAACCACTGGATCGACGTAATCATGGGCCTCATGGCCACGTCCCCACCTCCCTATGCACCCAGACTACACAGAGATGGCGTAAGTGCCCGGCTCCATCACATGTGTGGCCCTGGCATGCCCACTGGCACTGAACTGTGGAGTTTCTGCCACATGGGGACCTCCTAAAGCCCCTATATAAAGTGTAGCCAAACATTACAAATAAATACATTTTAAAACAAAATAGTCAAAAACCATCCTTCCTTTATGCACCGGCCAAGACCTGGACAGAGGGCTCTCAGATCTTCTGCAACAACTGGTGACCTTGGTAACAGAGGGATGCAGCTCCCTGAGCTGTATAAGCTGTCAGTGACAGAGGGCACTGGTTGTTTACAAGTGAAGCAAATAAGACCCAAGCTTAGGTCTTGGCAGGTACACACCCTCCAGTTCCCCCGCTAGATGCGCAGTAGTAGAGAAGGCCCAAGCAACTCTTTATTCATGGCTAGGGCCCTATCAAATTCATGGTCCACTTTGGTCAATTTCACGGTCATAGGGTTTAAAAAAAAAAAATCATAAATTTCATTATTTCAGCTATTTAAATCTGAAATTTCACAGTGGTGTAATTGTAGGGGTCCTGACTCAAAAAGGAGTTGGGGGGGGGTCCTCAAGATTATTGGAAGGGGGTTGCTGTACTGCTACCCTTACTTCTGCACTGTGGCTGGCGGTAGCGCTGCTTTCAGAGCTGGGCATCTGGTGAACGGCGGCTGCTGGCCGGGATCCCAGCTCTGAAGGCAGAGCCGCCACCAGCAGCAGCGCAGAAGTAAGGATGGCATGGTATGGTATTGCCACCCTTACTTCTGCGCTGCTGCCTGCAGGGCGCAGGACTGGGCACCCGGCCAACAGCTGCTGCTCTCTGGCCGCCCAGCTCTGAATTCAGCACAGAAGTAAAGGTGGCAATACCACAATCTCCTAAAATAATCTTGCAACCCCCCTGCAACTCCCTTTAGGGTCAGGATTCCCAATTTGAGAAACACTCATCTCCCCCCGTGAAATCTGTATAGTATAGGGTAAACGCACACAAAACACCAGATTTCATGGTCTGTGTTCCGTTACTCATAGAGTGAATTTGGTAGGGCCCTGGCCCATTAGTGGCGATGGGATAAGAAGGCACACGTCATCATAATAACTAATAACACATATCCAGGGAAGACGCATCATTACCAAGTTCTCTTTCCCAAAGGTGACTTGGCCAAGATGGCTCCCATACTGTACCTGCCACCATTTAGCAGTCGTACGGTACAGAGAATTCTACAGGATCACACATGCAGAACATCGCCGGTTTGAAACGGCAGGTGTAAGTGTTACCATGTTGCCGACAGCCCACTTGCTCCGTTGCTTGCCTTGCATTTGTTATCCGAATGGAGATCACCCAGCTTATGGTCTCCTTTATATATGTTAACTTACTCCCTATGCTGCAGTTTATAGTGTGACCCACTGCATGCTAGAAGGGAGCCATAAGGTAAAGTAGAACAATACCCATTTTCAAAATCTGCCAGAGCCCTAAATGAGCGGAATGGATCTGGTTATTTCAGTAGCCAAAGAGGTGGTTTCAACAATGTCTGTGCCTAGGTGTTCTCCCCTCCCTCCTGTACGCTATCCTGCAGAATAAATTCCTTTGTTTCCACTCAGAAAATAGTCAGTGACATACAGTACACAGTATACAGACTACGGTGCTCCTTAGCTTAACAAGATACTATCTAGCTCAAAAAAGGGCCAGTTTCAAGGACTCAGTAGCTTCAGTGGTTTCTGAGACACATCTCCAGCGTCCTGTGATAACTGGGAAGAACCAAAACTCATCAGCACAGGCAGATTGCTGATGTAGCTTTGAGGAAATGAGTCAAAATGTCATAGGGAGACACTGTTTCCTTCCCCTGTTCAAGACAGGGAGACAGCGGAGCATCTGTATTGAATATGCACCCACGTAATGCAGAGACAAGCAGCAAGTCTCTCTCATAGGTGTGCAGTGATAAACGCAGCCCTAAAGAAGTGTGCATGCTACGTTTTACATTTCCAAAAAAATAAATAAAAGAAGAGGCTGGTAGGAAGTGCCTAGATATATTAACAGCCCCGCATTAAGGTGTGTGCTTTTAATCAGAAAGGCAACAACAGCCCCTGCCATGATTTGCTACTTTAGTGGAAGAGACACTGAAGTTTGGGCAACTCGAAATATCAATTGCTTTGGGCGGACACAGGGCTTTTGTGGCCTAAAGCAGCGTTTCTCAAATGTCACCGTGGCTGCATGCGGCCACCGGGGGCTTTTCTTGCAGCCACAGCCTCCTGGGCTGTGACGGGGGGAGGGAGAGGCAGCAAAGTAGCAGCTCCTCCCCTGGGGCTGCCTGCAGGGGTTGGTCCCTACACCCTTCCCGAGCCACAAACACTGTAGGAACAGGCAGCCAGTGAGAGTTCCCCACCTTCCCAGTGGTGGGGCGGTTCAGGCTTAAGCCCTGGGGTGCTGGGCGGCTGACTCTGGCCAGGCAGCAGGGCTCTGTCCCCCAGCCGCAGGGTTTTGGGCTCCATCCCTAGACTCACTCCCCTCCCCATCACCTCAACCCCCGTTGCCTCCTCCGGACCCCCATTGCCCCTGGCCCCCCTGCCTCCTTACTTACCTCCTCATCCAGGGCTTCATTTGTCCCCCAGCATGCCAGGGCTGAGTAAGTCTGCAGTGAAAAGTGATATTAACAAATATCACTTTTCACAGTAGCAGAATTATTACCTAGCAATCAAAACATGCAAAGCACTTTATTTTTGTTTCTATTTTCTTTAGGTCCAGTAAAGAGCAGCGACAACTGCACATTATTTTTATTATTGAGTCTGCAAAAAAACCCTACATAAATAAATTACAATGATCTGGACATGTATATGTGCGTATTTATTTGTTTTTCCTAAAGTTAATTAAGTATTTTAGGAAAAATTCTCAGAGTGGCCACCAGCAAGAGTTGGTGGCTGCAGATATGTTGTGTAAGGTAATGTGGTTCAGCACAGTGCTTTAAGAAAATCAGCTGCTGTATCTTTCCCTCCTTCCATCCCAGCTTTAGCCCAGGACAGAGAGGAACTAGATCTTTGTTCTCTCACAAGAAAGGTCAACCGGCAAGCCAAAGACATGCATTATTTAAGATTTTGCTGGTTCACTTCATTAACACTGGTGTACAAGGTGACGACAGTTCTCTATTAACTGCTACTCACTAATTGGTGGAGTGTGAAAATGGGTACAAACCCATTTCCTGAGCAAAGAGCTAAAATCATCTGCATTATTAGGGCTCAGAAAGGACCAGAGGAAGAGAAGGGTTCTGGGGAGCTATGGATATGAAAATATCAGGCTGTCCTGCCCTGGACATCTGATTACACACACACCCTCTCCTAGCACAGACATCACACACACCCCTGTCCTAGAATAGGCATCATCATATGACTTCATATGATTCCTACTTTTCAGCCCATCTGGTAGAACTTCTAGCTATAGACGATGGAGAATATCACTATTCCAGCCATAATCACAGTCATGCAGAGAGGTTGATAAATGAAAATTAGCTGTTACCATTCAAGAAAGATCTTGGAGTCATCGTGGATAGTTCTCTGAAAACATCCGCTCAATGTGCAGCGGCAGTCAAAAAAAGCTAACAGAATGTTAGGAATCATTAGGAAAAGGATAGATAATAAGACAGAAAATATCAGATTGCCTCTATATAATCCATGGTACACCCACATCTTGAATACTGTGTGCGGATGTGGTCGCCCCATCTCAAAAAAGATATATTGGAATTGGAAAAAAGATACAGAAAAGGGCAACAAAAATGATTGGGGTATGGAACAGCTTCCATATGAGGAGAGATTAATAAAACTGGCTTTTCAACTTGGAAAAGAGAGGAATAAGGGGGGATATGATAGAGGTCTATAGAATCATGACTAGTATGGAGAAAGTAAATAAGGAAGTGTTATTTACTCCTCATAACACAAGAACTAGGGGTCACCAAATAAAATTAATAGGCAGCAGGTTTAAAACAAACAAAAGGAAGTATTTCTTCACACAATGTACAGTCAATCTGTGGAACTCTTTGCCAGAGGATGTTGTGAAGGCCAAGACTATAACAGGGTTCAAAAAAGAACTAGACAAGTTCATGGAGGATAGGTCCATCAATGGCGATTAGCCAGGATGGGCAGGGATGGTGTCCCTAGCCTCTGTTTGCCAGAAGCTGGGAATGAGCGACAGGGGATGGATCACTTGATGATTACCTGTTCTGTTCATTCCCTCTGAAGCACCTGGCATTGGCCACTGCTGGAAGACAGGATACTGGGCTATATGGACCATTAGTCTGACCCAGTATGGCCGTTCTTATGCTCTTATGAGGTTCAGTGTGTGTGGGTGTGGGTGTGGGTGTTTTACATGCTTATTTGTTTTTTAGGTTCACACAAATCTTTACAAGTAAACCCTTTGCCAGGATTTCAGTAGGCTTTACCAGCAAAGATCAAGTTAAGACCAGAAACATTCCTTATGCTATTACCAGTTTGGGACTGCTGGCTGTTGACCACAGATCTCACATATGAAGATAATTCGTCCTCTCCTCTTGAATGTCTTGCTGTCAGCTTCATTCATCTCCCCTCCCAAACACTCATCTTCCCCCTTTCTGTCACTGTTGACAGCACCACTACCCTCCTGGTCTTTCCCCATTCACCCAGGCCACCCAAATTCTGCTGCTTCCTCCTCTTCAATATCACCATGAGCTGCCTTTTTCTTTCCATCCCCACAGCTGAATCTCTTATGCCGGGCCTCATTATATCCTATCTTGACTAAGATATAATATCTTCCTCCTTAACATCCCCGCTGCCTTCTTTTCAGTCTATACAAAATGGCGCAACTAAAGTCGTTTTCCATGATAATCAATTTGATCAGGTCACTCCCTTCTTTGAATCCTTCTGCTGGCTCCTCACCTTCTATTGCAGGAAATCCAAGCTTCTTGTCATTGCTTTCAAACTTCTAGGGAACTCTGTCCTGTCCACTTATTTTCACTTGTCTCACTTTGTGTTGTTCACATCTACCTACTACACTCGTTTTCCTACCTTCAACCATCAACATGAACATTTCTGCACTTTCTTCCTTGCTGCTCCATATGCAGTGCTCCCTTCTTGAGCCCCTCTGCAAGGCTCCTATCCTGGCCACACTTACATCCCTTTTGAACACCCACCTCTGTTGTGCTACCTACAGTGAATCTAGTTCAGATAGATATTTGCTTTTTTTTTTTAATTATTTGTTGTTTCTTCTTCCTGCTAACCTGTCTTCTTGTCTATTTGTCCTTAGACAGTGAGCTATTTAGAGAAGGAATTGTTCCTGCTGATCTGTCTCAACAGTAAGGGGCCTAAATCCTGAATGAAGCCAATGAAGAGAGAAAGCCAAGAAGAATCCCATAAGATAAGACAGCTACAGCAATTAGACCTGTCAGTGAGTTGATGCTATTGACATTTAATTCTATTAAGGTTCTTGTACTGTACTCATCACCATAGTATCAGAGCACCTGACACATGAGTAATCCCATGTTGCTCTGCAGACTAAAATACATCCCCACTCAGGTGACAAGATCAGCACTTATTTGACTCAAAATGACAAGAACAGACACGATTAAAATAAGTGGAAGGCCCTGTATTTTGTTTTTCAAATGCATCTGAAATTAAATCTATGTATTTACACACACCTACAAGCCACAGAGGTGGAGGTGATATGCATGTGCTAAATGAATTCCTACCATTCCTGTTCCACCTGGCATTTACTCTAACAGCTTCCAACAACGGCTTCCCCGCCTCATCTCAAAAACAACCTGCTGGAGAAATGTTTCCTCCTTCTTTCTCCAGAAATGTGGGAATTCCCACCAAAAAAACAAAAAACAAATTACCCCTGCTCAAGGTCCAGACCAGGCAAAAATCAGCTGTGGATCAGCAACAGCTCTTCTAGGCATGAAAATGCAAAAAATTTAAAGTCTGTCATTTCAAAACCATGCATGGCTAGAAATGAGAACTTTATTGGCCATGTTTTCAAGAGCGTTCACCAATTAGCAGTTCCCATTTTTCCTCAATGTAGCGGGTGCTAGCCACATACATTTGTAATAAGATCTACATATTTTTATATATACACCCACACACACCAGCCGTTTGGAAAAGGAGATGACCGGTGTTCTAATAGGACATTAGCTCCCAATTAGCACTTGCATTTAAGACTGGAAAGTTCTGACATCACACCCCTGATATTTTTAAATATTAAAGAAAAAAGCTTTTTTATCCCAGAGTCCAGTACAGCTGGGCTCATGGGAACTCGGAACGAGATGTCACAGGTGGAGGAACACAAAAAAATATATAGTCCCAATAAAAAATGTTTTAAAACTCTAAAATATCTGAAATTGTATTTGCTATGTGGCATATACCGACTACATGATGGCACAGGGCAGCATAAAGATATTATCAACGTGTGTTTGAGATGATCTACTTAACAAACCAATAGACTCATAAATTCCAAGGCCAAAAGGATCATTGTGGTCATCTAGTCTGACCCCCTGTATAATACAGGCCATCAAACGTCCCAAAATAATTCCTAGAGCAGATCTCTTAGAAAAACATCCAATCTTGATTTAAAAATTACCAGTGATGGGGAATCCACCATGACCTTTAGTGAATTGTTTCAACAGTTAGTTACCCTCACTGTTAAAAATTTACACCTTATTTCCAGCCTGAATTTGTCTAACTTCAACTTCCAGCCATTGGATCGTGATATACTGCTCTGCCAGAATAAAGGGCCCATTATTAAATATTTCTTCCCCAAGTCTATATTCAGAGGCTGTAATCAAGTTACCCCTTCACCTCATGAGTAAGGAGATCTTACTTGGTATGGTATCTTGCACCATACCAGCACAGGGCCGCCCGGGGGGGGGGAGGGGCAACTGGGGCAATTTGCCCCAGGCCCCGGGCCCCACAGGGGCCCCCACAAGAGTTTTTCGGGGCCCTTCACTCGCTCCAGGGGCCCCGGAAAACTCTCACGGGGCCCGGGCCCCCGGAGCTTCTTCCGCTCCGGGTCTTCGGCGGCAATTCGGCTGCGGGGAGCCCCTGCCACGGGTCCCGGAGCAGAAGGACCCCCCCGCCTCTGCATTACCACCGAAGCGGGGGCTCCCCACCGCCGAAGACCCCAGACCCCCTGAATCCTCTGGGCGGCCCTGCACCAGCATGTGTTCTGTCCCTCTCACTCATGTTATATGATATATATTACACACACATCTTATTTATTTTCTGAAGTCCTTTCAGTTTCCCATGAACAATTCCTGGCCCTGTAATGACAAGACCTTCAGGGCTACATACCGTTGCTGGAGAGGAGCGTGAAGTTAGTGACAGAGAGTGTCTAGTGTTTTCCATCCCCCCATGAATGAGATAGGCTCCCGAGCTGGAGAGGATCTGACTTCCCCCAATGTCCATAGTGATGCCCACCATGCTGTGAGAGGGAATGGCTGTAGGAGAGGATGCCGCTGTAGTCACCTGTGCTCCACCTCCCTGTGGTTCGAAATAGGAAGCTGCGCTGCTGGGGGCATAAATCTGAGCTTCGGTGTTGTAGGAGTAGGCGGCTCGGCTGTCAAAGGAACAATACAATAAGGATGTGAAGCACATGTGAACGGAAAGGAGCTTAAATATCTAATTTCACTCTCACGCTGTGATCTTCAGTAAGTTTTTTAAAAAAGCCTCGACTCCATTGCCGACGGGATTTGCTCTACTAAAATTTAGTTCAGATATAGAAGTCAGTTGACAACATTAATCTCTCCAATGACAGCCCTGACGCAGGCGTCAAGCCAGAGCTCTTTGGAACATTTGCTTTGTCAGAGGTGGAATGTTGGGCACAGCATGACAGAGCCCAGAGCCCAAGAAGGAGCCTTCTGACAGCCTGGCTCTTTGGAAATTAGGGGAAAACTTCCAAAAACGCCTAAATGAGACTGAGGCCTAGTCAACACTGAAAAATGTTTGCTACCAAACAACCCTCTGTGCAGACACAGTTTATATAAAGTCAAAAGAGGGCTTTTTCCGGTATCAATTCCCCAAATGAAATATGCTAAACTGGCAAAAATTGCATCTATGCCAGGTCTTTTTCTGGTATAGAAATGTTGTTTTAAAAACACAAACAAAAACTTCACAACCCTAACTAACATTACTGTCCTGGCAAAAATTTCTATTGTAGAACTGGCCTGAAGCTCCTAAGTCTCTTTTGAAAATGAGTCTGAAGTTTTTAAGTCCTTTAGGTGATCTATTTACCCCAGCTCCCTAACAGATACAAAAGGGTTTTGAGAAGGAATATAGGATCTATTTACATAGGGCACGTCTACACTTACCAGTAGATTGCAGTGAGTGTTGATTTAGCGGATCTGGTGAAGACATGCTAAATCGATGGGAGAGCACTCTCCCATCGATTTGTGTACTCCACCTCCCCGAGAAGCATAAGGGAAGGTGACAGGAGACGGTCTCCCATCGACACAGCACAGTGTAGCCACCGCGGTAAGTGGATCTAATTATGTCGACTTCAGTTACGTTATTCAGGTAACTGAAGTTGCGTAAGTTAGATCGATTTACCGTGGTAGTGTAGACCATGTGGTTTAGGGTGGGATCAACTTGAGGAATTGTGTCTCACACACACACACACGTCTCCAGCATCAAAGAAGCAGTATGGCCACTGCCTCACCCGTTACACAGGGAAGTGCGTGCTGCTTCTCCTCTTGCTCGTTCTCCCCTTTGTGGGAGCTAGTGCCTGCAGCAGCACTAGAATGGAGCAAACCTTGTTACAGGAGCGAGCACAAGGACCGACACTGTACTCAGCTGCAAGGTGGGTGTATGAAGTGGAGAATATGGCTTTTTGTGTACTCTCGCTCCACCATTCAGGGCAGACACAATTGTGCTCCATCTCTCAAAGAAAGAAAAATGAACTTTTACATCTGTCAGGGTGGCATTTATTGGCCCTAGTAATGTGAATGACAGAGACTCTTACATGGTTCCATTGGTGTAGACAGCCTCTCCTCCTTCCACATACTGGACCTGGCTTGGGTACACATGCTGCACAGTTTGCACCTGAAACAAATGTGACAATCCTGGGTTTTTGGATGAATTATTATTGACAAGCAGTTATGGAAGACAATACACACAAGCAATTAGCATTTAAAATGGCACTCAAAGCTGTTTAAGAATGAATATTAACTTTTAACTTTAGATTTGTCCTATTTTTGGAATGTATTTATTTTTTTAAAGGCCTCCTTTTTAAAAATTTCACATCGAAGTTCACACAACTAAAATACACATGGACAATTCTTTGCACAAACACCACTGTTCTCACACCCATCTGTTCTGTACATGCAAACACACACTACGCCAGCACAACTACTTGTTTGGGCTTGAGACAGTCATCTTTACAGAAGAGGGAAATAATTATTTTTTAATATTTATAAAAATAATTTTAAAATCAATCTCTCCCTAGACTCTATAAAGTGAAACCTGATGCAAGATAGGTGCCAAGGAGAATCTGATTTTAAACTTTAAACAACCTTGAGAGACTCTCCTTTATCATCAGTCTAAAATAAGGAATAATCACATGAAAGGCCAGAGGAAATGGCTCTCCCTGCCATCTCAAGTTCTCTGGTCAGACACTGCTCTACAAAAAAAAAAAAATCCATGTTTTAATTGATTAAAGAGATAGACTATATAGTTTCAAGCAGCCCATGCTGGACATGTGGGTAAGGGAGGGGCTGCAGGTTGTTTTTGCTTTCAAATGACTGCATGGCAATAGCATTTGCTCCCCCACTTCATTGATATTACCTGCTGTGAGACCTGCTGAACTCTGGGAATGGAGATCTGCTGCATCTGTGCTCCTTTGGGAGAAGAGCTTGTTGTCTGAACCAAAACCCTCTGAAAAAATAAGAAGAGACACAGTGTTACAGTTAGACCCAGAACACCACACTCAGGCTAGGACATTTCCTGCAATACACTTACTAGAGGATTTGCTCCACATCCCCAAATAAAGGCAGGAGCCCCACCATACTGTATGGCGACCCACACACACTCCCTCTCCTAAAGCCGCCACACATTTTCCATTTAGTCTAAACTACAGTTAAACTGGACATGGGCCCAAACCCAATACCCTAAACTTTGGGGAGAGCTCAGATGTGGATCCAAATGGTTTGGTTGGGCCCATCTTTAAGTGAAACTTGGTTTAAGCAGCCACCCCAGGGAATAGCAGAAACTGGTTGCTTAATAAAAGCAGGTCTTAAAACAAAGGTCAACCACAACTATCCTGGAAAAATCTCTGTGTCTTTCCCCATGCCTGCATTTCTCCTATGCAGGGAAAACTCTTCAAAAGCTGCTACCCCAGACCACTACCCTTTTTCAAAGTTCACTTCTGCCATAATCCCTACAAGGAACAAAGCAAATACATTTATTGATCTCCATTCAGTGCCATGATGAGCACTAACCCCTTCTGAGTTCTCTCTTTTCAGATGTAGAGCCAACAACATTAAATTGAAATGCATTTTTAATTCTGGATCCTTGAAGCATCATTTGCCATGTCCGAACAACCATTGTACACTAATGTCAAAGTTGATTTTCCTACTGCTTCCTTTAATATTTTTTTCTCTCATTATTCTCTTGCAGAATCTAGTACCAGATCTGCAAGTTTAAGTCTGTCTGAAGGAGACTGAAGCAATTTGACCTGGATAATCACTTCTTCAAATTGCTCTTTTTGTGCTACATTAAAAGTGATGTTAGCATAAAAGAACTTGATAAGAAGTTGAAACCTTTAAGTCTTTGCCTTTCAGTTGTTCTTAATGGCATAATCACAGATTGACCTGTGACATATTTGAACTGTTGTTGATGAACAGAGATTGCTTTAGAGAGAAACGAATGTTGAAGAGCTACTGGAAGAGCAATTTAAAATTTTTAGTGTGGGTATCTTTCGATGACATCTGTGGCATCCAAAATCAATATTCCAGGATCAAACTCAATATTCTGCTCTTCCAGAACAATATTCTGCTATTCCTTTAATAAGCAATGTTTCTTCAGGGTCAAATGGGCCACTAAATGAATCTGAATAATCTGATTTACTAGACTTTTTGAAGAGAAACACGATTCTTTTCCATCTTGCTGCTGTACTCTTGACAAAGTTTACATTTTACTTAAGAAGAGTCATCTGTTTTCATTACTTCACTCCACACAAAACACTTGTTTCATAGATTCATAGAGTTTAAGGCCAGAAAGGATCAGTAGATCATCTAGTCTGACCTGCTGCATATCACAGGCCATTAAATTTCACCCAGTTACCCCTGTGTTGAGCCCAATAACTTGAGTTTGACTAAGGCATAACGTACATATGGCTAAAGTATACCTTCCAGAAAGGCATCCAGTCTTAATCTGAAGACATTAAGAAATGGAGAATCCACCACTTCTCTTGTTCCAATGGTTATCACCCTCATCAATTTCTATCTTATTTATCATTTGAATTTGTCTGGCTTCAGCTTTCAGCTATTGGTTCTTGTTCTGCCTTTCTCTGCTAGACTAGAGAGCCCTTTAGTACCCAGTATTTTCTTCTGGTGAAGGCATGTATATACTAATCTTGTCACTTCATTCTTTTTGATAAACTAAAGAGCCTGAACTCTGCTGTCTCGCACTCTAGGACCTTTTCTCTAGCCCTCAAATAATTTTTGCGGCTCTTTTTTCCCCATCCACTCCCATTTTTCAAATCCTTTTTAAAATATGGACAGCAAAAGTATAAACAGTATTGGTCTCACCAATGCCATATACAGAGGTAAAATCACCTCTCTACTCCTACTTACTATTCCCCTCTTAATTCACTGAAGGACATTAGCTCTTTTCGCCTCAGCATCACACTGGGAGCTCATGTTCAGTTGCTTGTCCACTTTGACCCCTAAATCCTGTTCAGAGTCAGTGCTTTCTAGGATCAGTTCCCCATTCTGTAGGTATGGCCTGTATTCCTTGTTCCTTTGCCTTGGCTGTATTAAAACGCATTTTGTTCAAACAGGCCCGCAAGCGAGCCAGATGGCTCTGTATGCCTGCCCTGTCCTCATCATGATTTACTACTCCCCCAGACTTTGGGTCATCCACAAATTTTATCAGCATCGATTTTATATTTATTTCCACAATTGATAAAAATGTGGAAGTGTCAAGTCTAGTACCAATTCCCATGGAACCCCTCTAGAAAACAACCCCACTTTTTGATGATGATTCCCTATTGACAACTACTTTTGATATCTGTCAGTTAGCCAGTTCTTAATCATTTTAATGTGTGCTTGATTGATATTATACCGTGCTAATTTTTTAAATCAGAATTTTGTGAGACACTATGTCAAATGCCATACAAACGTTTCTTATATCTACGTAGTTACCTTTATCAACCAAACCTGTAATCTCAAAAGAGTAAAGTCAGGTTTGCTTGACAAGAGTTATTTTCCATTAAATCATGTCGATGGCGTTAATTATATTCCTATCCTTTAATCGTTAGAATGAGAAACAACCTTCTGGTGAAATCAACGCTGAAGATCAAAAAATATGATGAGCGAGCCAACTTTATAACAGGACGCCATTATACTCTGCTAGGTGGGCAGCGCAAGATTCTAGCCAACCAAGTGTCCAAGCAGTTCCCGACTCCATCCACTCCCCTCTTCAACATCCAATGATAGTTAATTTTACCTACTAGCTACACCTCTCTCTCCAATCAATCACTCCATCCTTCCACCTGTTCCCCATCCTTTCTGAACAGTTATATAAAAAAAAACTCTCTCATGGGTCAGCTAAGAGACATAAGTAGACCCTCAATTTTCTTATCACTTCCCTTTAATATTTTCAAATAAAATTTTCATTCACAGATTGAAATTAGAACCCAATATTTCTAGTATCACAAAAACTTTCAAACATGTTATACGTATGTAAACGTGTCAAAGCAATACACACTAAAAAAGTGAAGAAAATACCTCCAAAATCACCCCCTCTCCACCAAAAAACCCAACGTTTTGTTTTCTGATTCCCCCGCCCCCCAGCCCCACACACGCACAAAATTCTGCTGATTTTGATACATCTCAACTCCAGGAGATGCCTTTTTAAACAATGTGGTACAATTTGCATCTTTATTGCTTTTATTGACACATCAAATAATGGCATCAGGACACTGCAATGGATCAAAAACCCAAATTGGCAGGAAAGAGTTTTCTTGGCAACATGGCTAAACTAAAATCCAAGTCTCATGCCTTAAATCAAAGTGTATGTTTTTATTACAAACATTTCTATGGCATTTATCAATGCAATATCTAGGTAGGCTTCATCACCACTTTTACTCTCTCTCTCTCTTTTTTAACAAAATCCTTTGAGCCAAGAGTTAAAGCATATTCAGCATTAAAATTAGGTTTATTTTCCATGGAGACAGCATTAACTGCTGTAGCAACGTTACCTGCTGGGAGGCTGGCACTGGCTGCACTACTGGAGCTTGAGCAGACGCTGAAGTACGCAGTGCCACAGAAGTCGCTGAATCTGATCCGCCCTCTGAATTCTGCATGCTCACTGCTAGAGAGAGAGCACAGAGGAGATCAGATAGAGAAGAGACAACTTCACTAATTTACAGTTCTCAAAGAAAAGGAGCTCATGTAATCAGAGTCCAAAAGAATAAAATCCCAGTAGTAGGTATAAGACCTGTCAGAGAAAGGTAACTACCACCCTACTTGGAGGATTCTTTGTAGTTTGGGTTCTTATGTTACTGCTGTATTATATTAAGATAAATGTACGCAATTGTTCCACAGAAAGAGAAGGAAAGGGAAGGAGCAGAAAATGTGTTTCTGAATATAAATATAACAAACAACAACAAAAAATAGCACTGGGAAATTGTTGTGTCGTAGCAGAAGTGCAGCTACTCCGCACTGGGACAGAAGTATACTTGAAGATCAAGAACTACAATTTCTTTCCTACCCGGTTTTAGCACATTTAGCTACCTCTAAGTGTTTAAACAAAGCCAAGTGCCAAACAATTTGATTATATACCCAGCAATGTAACAATGACACAGTGTGTTAGAGCACTGGATCTCAATTTTTCCAGACAACTGTACCCTCTCAGGAGTCTAATGTCTTGCATACCCCCAAGTTTCACTTAACTTAAAAACTACTTGCTTACAAAATCAGACCAACACAGAAAGGTGTCACCGCACATTATTACTGAAAAATGGCTCACTTTCTCATTTGTACCATATTATAAAATAAATTGATAAGAATATAAATATTGTACTTACATTTCAGTGTATTGTATACAGAGCAGTATAAACAAGTCATTGTCTGCATGAAATTTTAGTTTGTACTGACTTCGCTAGTGCTTTTTATGTAGCCTGTTGTAAAACCAGGCAAATATCTAGATGAGTTGATGGACCCCCTGGAAGATCTCAGTGTACCCTCTGAAAGTAATATGCTCCTGCAATGGTGGGGATACCCTGACTGGAGCCGATTTTGTTTAAAAAAAAAAAAATCTTTTATCTCTAAACTGAAAGCGTAAAATAAATAAATTAAAAAAACCCACACTCTCACTCCCTTTCTGGTTTCTTCTCAAAACCAAAGATTTAAAAATTCATAGAATTATAGAATCATAGAATCTCAGGGTTGGAAGGGACCTCAGGAGGTCATCTAGTCCAACCCCCTGGGGGTCCATTCCAAATCTTGAGGTTTTGTTTCTTCTCTCTTCTTCCCCTTTTGCCAGTGAATGCAACAGAATGAAGACTTCCGGAGTCTCTTCACACACAAACACTCTTTTTCATTCTTTCCCTTTATTTAGATCTTTCTGTTGGACGCTAACTTCTCAAAACTTCCTCAACTTTGGGGGAAAAAAAAGTTTGAGGCAAAAGGAAAAAAAAAGGAAAATGGAGGAAAAAACCCAAACTCTGGATAGTATTCATTTTATTGCACTCCGTGACAAAGAGGAAAAAAGGGAAACACAGGGGAGGAAGGGATGCTGAAATTTTAAAATACTCAATATGAAAAAAAAATTTTTCAAAAATGTCACAGACGTTGGGGAAGCTGGAGAACGGAACAAGAGATTGTTCTGTTTTGACCACAAAAAATGGAAACAACTTCAATATTTTTCAGAGTTATTTTTCCATTTTTCTAACCAGCTCTGACCCTGCACAATCACGTTTTTTCTCTCTCAACTCCACCCAGCCCCAAACAGATTGTGAGTCATTTTCTCTTTTATGTTTCTCCTGGAAAGGGACAGGACAAGACAATTGCTACAGAAATAATATATTCTCAGCTCACTGCTCAAAACACAGCTAAAGGACCAAGAACCAAATACTGCAGAAACAAGAGAAAGCCAAGTCCTATTCTTCATCATAGTTCATATCCTCTTCCAAGGCACCAAGTCATATATACACTCCATTCTTCTTGGGAATGTGTGCAGAATAGGTTTGCATACAACTAGGGTGACCAGGTGTCCGGTTTTCGAGTAGACTACCCGATCGAAAAGGGACCCTGACAGCTCCGGTCAGCACTGCCAACCGGGCCATTAAAAGTCGGGTCAGCAGTACTGCAGAGCCAAAGCAGGCTAGTACCTATCTGTCTTGGGGCCCCACACTGTGCCCCAGAAGCGGCCAGCTGCCCCAGCCCTGAGCACCTCCAAACCCGGAGCCTCCTTGTGCACCCCAAGCCCTTCATCTCCAGCCCCATCCCAGAGCCTGCACCCCCAGCCCAGAGCCTGCATCTCCTCCTACACCCCAACTCCCAGCCCTGAGCCCCCCCAACCCAGATCCCCCTCCTGCACCCCAGAGCCCGCACCCCCAGCTGGAGCCCTCACCCCCCCCACACCCCAACTCCCTACCCCAGCCCAGAGCACCTCCAAACCCAGAGCCTCCTTGTGCACCCCAACCCCTTCATCTCCAGCCCCATCCCAGAGCCTGCACCCCCAGCCCAGAGCCTGTACCTCCTCCTACATCCCCAACTCCCAGTCCTGAGCCCCCCCAACCCAGATCCCCCTCCTGCACCCCAGAGCCCGCACCCCCAACCGGAGCCCTCACCCCCCCACACCCCAACTCCCTACCCCAGCCGGAGCCCTCTCCCACACCCTGAACTCCTCATTTCTGGCCCCATCCCAGAGCCCACACCCCCATTTAGAGCCCGCTCCCGCAACCCAACCCCCTGCCCCAGCTCAGTGAACGTGAGTGAGGGTGGGGGAGAGCGAGCCTCAGGGGAAGGGGTGGGGCTAGGGTGTTCAGTTTTGTGCCAATAGAAAGTTGACAACCCTACATACAACTCCATTATATCAAGTATCTGCTGCTTTGCCTCACTGGCTGAATGTATTTTTGAAAGGTATCTAAAAAAATTTATTTATAAAAAGATTCCAGTTGCATCAGTACAATGTGACAAATTTATATATATATATAAGAACAATTCTCTCCCTGAAGTTACGGAATAGCATCACCTCTGTACTAGTCCTGGGGCCCACGTTATTTGCAGGTAAACAGCTGGCCAGCACAAGACCTTTGGCAAAGAAGAGAAATTTATACATTACTATAAACAGGAGAATAAACTGTCTCAAGGAGAAGAAACAATCTCATTTGTGAGCTCCTTTATAATGCAGTAGGATCAGAAATGCACCTTTTTCTCATTTCCATTTTCCCTAAGGAGTTCTCACAGTGTTGTCTGAGCCTACATCTCAAGTGTAGTAGTAGTATATTGCTCCAATATCAAATTGCCCTCTATGAGCCTGATGCTTGCAGGGGATGCTCGGGACCTTGGCAGGGTCAGATCCTGAAGCACCTGGTCTAGAAGAGATATTTGTTAAGAGGAACCACGTGAAAGTGGCACCATCTCAAATATCTGCTACTCCCTGTGCCGTCAAGTCACATGTACTCACCTTTACTGAAAAGTTTCTCTCTCCCAGTGACCCTGAGGGATAGGAAGGAGGGAGGGAGCTGGATCGTATTTTCTCACACTTGCATCATCAACATTGTCAGATTTGTTACAACTGCAGACTCTTTACTACTGAGGATGATGCCATAAACACAGAGAAACCTGCTGGATTTTCAGATCCCAAGTGAAGTTTGCAGCACTGGCCATTAGAAAAGCCATTGATATGTAATTGATACGTAAACTGAGCAAATGTGATTGGAGCCCCAGAACAACATTTTACATAGTGATTTATTTATTTTTTTTAAACAGAGCGAAAACCTCCTTGGATAATTTCCACCTTCCTTCAAAGCTGTTCCATGCTTCTTGGGAACGGAAGAGGCAAATATGTTTATGCCTGCTGCTAAGATTCACTTGTGCTGCTGACAAGGCTAGAAGATAAACAGAACTCCTACACGTAGTGATGACTCCTGCTCTCTGAAGAGCTGTCTCTTGCACTCACAGGAGCTGAATGTTCCAGGGCAGTGGTAAGAAGCACAGCATCGGGCACCAAAGAAGAGATTTTCAGAGGCACAAACAGGAGTCAAGCACCCAATTTCCACTGAAAGTCAATAGAGGCTGGATGCGTAACTCCCATTTATGCCATTGAAAGCCCTCCCTCCCCCCTCGTCATTTAGAGCTAATGTTATGTCTACACTACACAGCCTCTACTGGCATAGGTTTGTTGGCATATCTTTGCTGGCCCAGCCTGCTAGTGTAGCTGCAGCCTATACCAACGGAAGGAATTTTTCTGCCGGTGTTGGAACACCATCTCCCAGTGAACACAAAGCCTAAGCATTAAAGTGAAGAGCCTTGTCCAGATGCACTACCCTGATTTATGTCAACAGGAGTACAGCTGCTAACTTCTCACATAGCACTTTGGAAATTCTGCTCACCTCTGTGAAACTGATGCTTGATACAAGTTGTAAAGGGACTCACTTTATCCCTCTATCTGGTTTCTGATCTGTCCTCGGCGCACCAATTCCATGGCATTCTAGATCAATTGCTCCTAATGCAGACTCAGTTGCTCAAATGCAAATTTTGCTATATTTCAATGATGCACATTTTGCTATTATCCTTATTAGTTTTGGCATACAGAATAGAAAGATGCAGACAGCCAAGCCACATTAGCCGTATGATCATGATATCAGGACGAGACTGAAGTTAGCTATCAGCAGAAAAGAGTAACAGAACTATTTAAAGTGGTCAATGGACCCTGGTAGCCAATTAATGAAGTGATACCTGTGCAATCCCATTTGTCTCAATAGATTTGTACAGGTGAAAATGATTTGTTAACAACTGTAATTCCAATCAGTTGATGATACATAAGACAGGAGAGAATCCAAAACTGACTTTTTCAGCTGTGTTGGCTCTTGCATGGCTAAAAGAATAAAAACAAAGTCAATTATTTTTGTCAGTAAAGTCAGCAGACTGGATTCTGAGCACTCACATGGGGCACAGCTCTGTAGTAAGAAAGGGCCTTTTTAAAAATATTCATTTTCAGATTAAGGCAAGCTTTAAAACTCTGTCCAATTCACTTGGTAATGCAACAATACAGTGCTTGTGACATCACAGTTCACCACTACGGAAGTGATTGGAAAGGTCTAAATTCTGGAATAGAATCATAGAATATCAGAGTAGGAAAAGACCTCAGGAGACCATCTAGTCCAACCCCCTACTCAAAGCAGGACCAATCCCCAGACAGATTTTTGCCCCAAATGGCCCCCTCAAGGATTGAGCTCACAACCCTGGCATTAGCATGTCAATGCTCAAAACCACTGAGCTATCCCTCCCCCCAACATCATTAAATGAATAAGGCAGATGCAGGAGGCTGCTGTACTCTGGAAACCTTCTGTTTACACACAGCTATCTTGGTATCCAAGCAAACAGCAGTGACAGGAAAGGAAATACAGAAAAAGCTAATAACTTCTGGGTTCTATTTCTGGTTCTAGCACCAACTTGCTTTTGACCTTGAGCAAGTCATTTCCCCTCTCCTGTGTCTCAATTTTCCCATTGGTAAAGAAAATAAATGATAATTAGTTTCCTATCTAAGGTGTTTCTAAGGTATCCACCTCAGAATGTTAACACTCAAAGGCATTAGAGAAAGACTAGTAATATTAAAAACTTTGAAAATTTCTGACAGGGCAATTTCATACATTCCAATTTTTACTGTTTAATTCATAAAGCACACTGCCTTAGTATGATTGTTCTTGTTGATTTTAATCCACCTCGTCTAGGCGTGCCTTAAACCGCTGGGAAAACAAAGATGAGTGTTTCCAAATACTTTCCACAGTCAGGGTTGCAGTGAGGAAAAAATAAAAGTAAAAATAGACTGCTCAGGAGTAAATACTACATAGCTTTCCTCATGCATGTCTATTTTAACTTTGTAACAAGGGAAACCCCACTCACTACCAATTCCCAGGCTCAAAAACAAATAAACAAACAAAAAGGTAAATTTAGCCCTGATCCTGCACTTGACTGTCTATGTATGGGTGCACCCCAGCACCCACACAGTGCTCCACTGAAGTCAATGGGACTTTGTGTGGGGATACCCAGATGCAAAACTGAGGCCTTAAAGAACTGCAAGTATCTGTTTCCAGAATGTTTTAACAGAGCATCAGCTCCCGAATACCCAAACTAAAGTTTCTAAGCTACATGCTGAGGCCTCCAACATATAATATCACTGCTGATCAGAGACAGGGCAGGGAGTCTGCCTATGAGAAAATATTTCATTAATTTAACTCCAGTGTTCTAGTCCTGATTCGGCAACGTATGCAACCACATGACTAACTTTAAGCAGGAGAGTAGTCCCATGCACTTAAGCTCCTTTCACAACCAGGGCATAAGTGAATCGTTGTGGTACTCCTTTAATGGTATGCCTATTTACACACTATTTTTATACAAAGAAGTATATGCAAAAAGTTGTGATGTTGCTATTTGTGCTGAACATATAAATATCAAAAAAGATCAAGGATTATATATTGTTGGGAGGCACTAACACTGATGCCCATGGAAACCAGAGTACCAATAGCAGATTTGACATACATCATAGCAACGACATTAATTTATTCTCTATTATTTTTTAACCTGAAATACATAAGGAAAAAATAAACAAGCAGTAGAGAGAATGTCTCCCTTCCCCAATCCAAAACAATCAATGTAAATATCACATTATAAAGTACAAGAATTAATATTGTTTTTCAGGAAGTTATTTGAGCATTTTGGGAGATGAAATTTATGTTAAACTATTTTGTCGGGAAAAACATTCAGTTCACCTTTATGTTAAAGTTTATTTGGCCACCAGATTTTCTTTAAACTTCTAGGATATTTTTAATCCTTTTATTATCATTTTGGAAAATGTTTAAAGAAAAGTTTGTAAAGTGGAACATCACATAAAGGACAATTCAGTAGTGCAAGAGCGGATTTGGGTTGAGACTTTTATAGAATACTAAGGAATGCTACTACTTTATATTTCATGCTTTCCTCCTAAGGATTTTAAAGCACTTCACAACTATTAATTAAGCTTCACAATATCTCCTTGAGGACAAGTTATTACAACCAGATGGTAAACTCAGGCATAAAAAGCAGTTGGTTAAGCAACTTGCCCAATGAAACACAGTCAGTCAGTAGCAAAGCTAAATATTTAGAACTGCAGAATATTAAAAAATACTAAGTCTTCACTTCATGCCCTTCATGTGAGGATCTGAAATTAAGATAGAACAGTGGAAAACAGCCCAATTACAATTATTCACATGAAGTGCTGTACTCCACCCGTAGCTGACAGCAGAGGCTCTCAGACAGACTTTTGCCTATTTTTAATTTCAGTTCACAATAGAGTTCCAAGGAAAAACATAACCCATATTACATAAAAATTAATAGGAAGGAAAATGGGACAGGTAGACATGACAGAGCAACAAAAAGATATGAGTTCAGCAGCATCCATATTCAATAATGCAAGGTCAAGATCAGCATTTCCGAACACCTCTTCATATTCAATTTCTCTTTAAAACAATACTGCACATAACCTTTGTATTTATCATTAACGTTCATTAATCAAAAGTAATATTTCCTAACTGCAAGGTACACACCAGATTTTCAGCTGTGCAGAGCTTGTGCTGTTTCATTGATTCTGAGCCATCCAGAGACCAAAATGGCCCCAGCATACTTTAAAGTAGTCTAGTTAAACTTCTAGGCCAGTATGCTCACTGCATGCAAAGTTGTATAAAGAATTTCCAGTTGTATCCTGAGTCTCACAATATTTGGCATTTTACTTAAAGCCCCAGTTCTTGGAAACAAGTGGTTATGTGAGAATCTCAGCTTTTGTTTAAAAAAAATATTAAAGATTTCTAGCCCTTATGGTTGCAAAGAAAAGCTTGAAAATGTGATCCAAGTGCATGCTAAAAAGCCAGAAGATAAATTTAAAAAAAAATTAATCTCAATATTTTTAAGTCAATATCATGATTTTCAAGGGGATTTTTGGCTCATAGACTTTGAATGCTTGGAGTCAGCAATACCGAGTCTGTATTATCCATATCATTTGACAAATACCATAAAATTACATTAAAGGGTCATATTTTAAAAGTATATGTAGACGGACGTAAAGTACATCCTTAACTTTTAGAAAATCTTAACGGTGAGACATCATTAACACTAGCTGCTAGAATCTAAGCTAACACCAGGGTTTGCTTTGCATGGAACTTTTAAGGAAGAGTAAATTTTAAAAAGAACAAAAAAACAAAAAAAAAAGCCTAAGCTATTCAGCTTCTGTGGTTTTTATCCAGTTTTAGTTTGCTTAGAGCATTTTATTTATTTATTTCTGTAAAGAAGGAACCAGTAACAGCTGAAATCAGAAGAAATAACTTCAAGTAGCAGGCCATCATGTTCTCAACAGGCATTGAGAGGGTATTTTCTCCAAAGTGTGTGTCTGTAGCCACGTACATATATAAAAATGAAAAGTATTAAAACAGTTTCAATATATACGCTCCTTGGAAGATAGTAGTTCTCAATACCCTCCACAGTAATCAAAAATATGTAGTAAGAAGGAAGCAGAGGGTTGCTGTTTTTCTATTCCTTCACCAATAAATACTTACTATGCATCTCCAACAGCAACTATGCCACACTTATTTAAGAAGGTATCATGTGGACAAATATTTTCCACTTCACTTGCCACTTTTGGCCTGCACTCTATTTAAAAAACTGCCCTGAAATGGAATTAATTGCATTTTGACTGAAGCATATAAAGTGTAGGAGATAAACCTTCTTCAATGGTTTTGCAATAGATGAAACCAAGATCAGCTCAAGTAATTAAGCCAGAACTATGCAAGATATCTGCATCAGAAATAGATTATTCCCTGCCTGCACCCTCAACCCAACGCATTCATCAGTCTTTTTCTCCAGGGCACACAGTCACAAAAATACAAGGAGTTTCCCTAAAATTCAGATCACGGGAAGAAAGTTTTTCCACAGTCCACAGAACTTAAAAGCAGGAGGAGCATATTAGCAAACACTTTCAAACTGCCAGCAAATGACTCTGAACCAGAATCCAGAGCCAAATCCCCCCCAAAACTTTGGCAAAGTTTGGCTCCAGTTTACCCATTTCTAAAAGCTTACTGACCTGAAACGAAACCCTTATTACTTTTTGACAGCTGAAGTAAGCCAAACCTCCTATGGGTCCAATCTATAAAAGCTAAACAGTATGGTTACTTTCTAGATTAAGAGAACATGGAGGGTGCCTATAAAGAGCCAAGGCTCCCAGCATGGTTGTTAGTAATAAGCACACCTCAAAATATTTGAAAGTCTGGCAGCTAAGCATCTGAGGTTTAATGCTTCTGCAAAACGCAATGTGCCTGAAAATCCTAAAATCAGGTACACTCGCGAGATCTACAGTATTTCCTGATTTATGGACAGATCTGAGGGGGAAAAAAAAATCAGGAAATAATAGCCTCTCCTATTACTGCTTTCAGATAAAACCAGGAAATGCAGCAGTATGTTAAGAACTAGGCCCATCAGAATCCTGGCCTCCATGCCAAGATCTGCCACCCCAACCCCAGGCCAGTCAACAGTGTCTGCAGTG
This sequence comes from Mauremys mutica, assembly GCF_020497125.1. Taxonomy (NCBI): domain Eukaryota; kingdom Metazoa; phylum Chordata; order Testudines; family Geoemydidae; genus Mauremys; species Mauremys mutica. The sequence continues at coordinate 9,236,758 of NC_059095.1, forward strand.
AACAGTCATGGGCCAGTGCTTCTCTACTTTCATCAGATCACACAACTTAAGGTATTGTGGGAGGGCACCCAAGATCTTTGTCTTCAAGTCCTACAGTAGCAGCAGTAAGCACTCATGTGCCACCAGCTATTCAGAGACCTATCGTTGCATCAGGCGGCCCTGACCACTGGGTCCAGATCCCAACAATTCTTCCTTAATCCTTCCCTTGATTCACCGTAAGAGTTGGGTGAAGGTTGGAGCCAGTTATAAATATCTGTGTGGTTTTAACATGCCCTTCACTATGGTATCCAAAAAGCACACTGTTATGTTGTTTGAAATAGTTCATTCAATTGTGGCTGATCTTTCCCTCTCTGTTCCTCGAACTCAGGAATTAGGTGGAATTATCCAGGCATGCAAAACAGGCTCATCCAAGGGCTCTTGTGAATTATGGGTTATGGCGTTTACTCTTTCAACAGCCTGAGGTAAGTGAAGGGTGAAAATGGCAAGGAACCTGATAATGAGCTGATTCTGGAATCGCTGCTTTTTAATTGATTAAATTGCTTCAGAATGTTATAAAGACAGAAGGCACCAGAACTTTCCATTGATTAAGTTAAATTAAATTAAGAGAGACAAAAAACACTGCTTCTGTAAGAGCTCTAGTTACCTGGAAACACAGATGAACCCAAAACATGGGTTTCAAGGCTTTCAAGGACACCAAGCAGTATATCTGTATTTCAGGAACATGGTCCTCATGGAAAAATACAAACTTGGAAGGGACTTTTTATAGCAATAGTTAATATTACATATACACTCTCAGTCTTGAATTGGATTTCATGGAACTGAATCATGTAATATAGATATTATATTATCATGGAGCCAGGGAAATTTAATGGTCTTCATTGTTTCTTTACGTTTCCCTTTCACTGATGTGGAAGAGTGCTAGGAACTTTTTTGTGTTGATAATTTAAGAGGGGTTTCCTTAAGAGTCAGTTGACTGTGTGGCAGAAGCAGCAACAGCATATGCTGCCAGGAGGACGTTGATGAGTCCCCACGTGTGGTCTCTCAAACCTAAATGCAAGGAGAGTAACTATGAGCTGCAGTCAAATCACAAGGAAGTTCCCATACACAAAGTGATCCATTGTACATGCTTTTCGTTTTTTTAAGGAAGAGAACTTTAAAAATGTCAGAAGGAGAACTTAACTCCTTCAGATCTGAATTCTAGTAGCCATATCCAGAACACACCACTTCAGTGGCTTTTAGAAGGACAGAAGCTAATGAGCACGCACCCAGTTTGCTACCATGCTGAGTTTCAACCTTAGGCTAATACCCTAAACTATTTGAACTCCAGGGCTCAGAAGACTCAAAAATGATACTGCAAGTAGGGTGACCAGACAGCAAGTGTGAAAAATCGGGACGGGGTGGGGGGTAATAGGAGCCTATATAAGAAAAAGACCCAAAAATCGGGACTGCCCCTGTAAAATCAGGACTTCTGGTCACCCTAACTGCAAGAGATATCAGGTGCCAAACTCTCATTGTCTGTCTCACCACTGTGCTGTCCAACCATTCATCCAACCACAGTACTCCACTGACTAAAACAAAGTGCCCTTAAAAGAAAGTTAGTGATATTTTAAGTAACAGAAAATTAAGGGTTCTAATTTTAAAGGAAAATTGAATTTTTTGTAAAGATAGACACAGAAGCAGTTCCCAAATTGTTAATACAATACATATGCAGACTTGAGCATGCTTGATAAATGAATACATGAATAAGTCTGTTCCTTTTCTATAGGCCTGCCAAGTCCTGATTTCAGAGAGAGATTTCTTTTGCTACAACTGAAGACAACTAATGTAGCATGAGAAATGCAACTTCTTGTGCTGTATTGGGTGTCAGTGGGGTTATCAGCTGTAGCTGGGGAAACCAGAACCACACACTCAGATTTACAGTATGCCTAGGCCTTTCAGTTCACCTTTAAATTGTAGTTACTGGTCATGAGAAAGTTAGCAGATGGATAAAGTGCTGCAGTCTCAAACTATTTTTTTTTGTTTCCATACATTTATATTTAAGACATAGCTTCTTTTCAATATAGTTTCTTTATCCTGTATCTATGATAATGACACAGCTACTAATCAAGAGCAGTCTATAAATCAACATATTACTCTTCAAATACACTTTTATACATCTTTAAGACACATTGTCAGGTTAAAAATTACTCACCTGCGTGACAAGAAACATTTGAAAAGTATTCATATTGGAAGATTTTTAAAGATCTAATTCACTTTTCACCATTCATGCTCTTTCTTTAAGCTTCTCTTCTCTTGGACAAAGAAAAATAAGCTAGTCAGTCTCAATTTCTACCTTCTTCTCCACTAGCACAATTTTAGGTTGCAAATACTGCAGAGGAATGTCTAAATACAGACAAATGGTATTTATTGATTATACACTTGCAAACATGTCTAATAACGATTAGCTTCTGTAGAACTTTGGACTCAAGTACCCAACAGTGTCCCATACTATAACCACACATACTGCATTGAAAGTAAATAGATTGGGATGAAAGTTTACAGAAACAATGAAGCCCTAGGTAATCGGGTTGTTCTTTCCCTTTTCCAAGCCTCCAAGGTTTCGCCCAAAGAAATTAGCATACCCTTATTTGCCCCTCCTCGTTCCCGAATCACAGTACTAACGCTAAGCAAGTTGAACAGGCTTGCCTCTCATGTTTCTAAACATCTCCCACTTTGGAAAGGACAATTAGACTGTGTCGTGACTTGCCTTCCTTCTTTTACTAAAATCCTGGAGGGAAACCTTATTTTTGGATATACAGTATTTCTGGAAGGGGGCATGGGATACACAGGTGCCAATTAGTAGGTTTCAGATCCTCATACTGGTAATCATATTTAACTTCAATACAAACTACACAGGAACTGTTATCACATCACAATGAGACAAGAGGGGAAAGGAAAATAGCACTGTACATGTAACAAGATGATATTGACAGGACGGGAACACAGGATCGGGCCATTGGTCCTTCAAGTCTAGTATCCGGCTTTAGGCAGTGAAGAGTACTTGATATTTCAAAGGGAAGTGGGAAGGGGAAAATGGCCCTGGCTAATTGAGCAATGCACTACACAAGGCGAGGAAAGCTCTTTCCTGAGCCATGTGGTGATCAACTTATCCTTTTAAACGTGAAATTTGATTACCCTCATTTTAGGATGCAGAACTACAAATATTGGCTATAAAACTGAGCCCCCTTTTCAAACCCTGCTGTTCTAGGTTCTCCTATGGCAGAGAATTCTATAGGATGATTACACATAGTGAGAAACAGCATTTCACTCTGTTTCAGGGGTTCTCAAACTGGGAGTCGGGACCCCTCAGGGGGTCGCGAGCGTATTACATGGGGGTTGGAGTCGCAAGCTGTCGGTCTCCACCCCAAGCTCCACTTTGCCTCCAGCATTTATAAAGGTGTTAAATATATTTAAAAGGGGGGGGTTAAATTATATGGGGGGGGTTCGCACTCAGAGGCTTCCTATGTGAAAGGCGTCACCAGTCCAAAAGTTTGAGAACTCCTGCTCTATTATTTTGACTCCAACAGACCAGCTTGATCTAAACTTATCTGGTCATTAGTACTTGGTTTATGCTTGTTTAGGTCAGACAATCTTTTTTTAAGTGAGCAGGAAAGCTGGCCAGCCCCTGGTCAAGTTAAGTGTGAAGCAGAAGGCTCAGTTCTGTATTTCAATTTAGATGTGGGCAGCAGCAGCTGTCCCTGTCATGCCTATCAGGTGAACAACAAACACAGAAGTATCTCCTGCCAACACATTATTGTTATTTATATTTACATAGCACCATTCATGAGTGCTCAGAGAGTTCGGGCGAACAAACCACAAACATAAATTGTGGTCATTCATAAAAAGAAATCTTCAAATTAGATTTTAAAATAGCAACTGGCCCAGCAAACTGGAGCTCTTGGGGGAGAGATTCTACCACAGGGGCAGCAAAGGTTTGAAAAATATGGTATCTAGGATGAGCAAATGGCAGCGTATTATTATTACATAAACTCTGGTCCTGTGCTGGACAGCTTCAAAAGTCAGTCAGGGCAGACTAAGCAAGGATAGAATCAATTAAGGAACTGCTTTATTTAAGAGAAAAGTTCCTAAAGCCCCTTTTCCAGGCCGGGTAAGCAGTCTTGTTTACTTTCTGACACTGGGAGCAAGTTTCTTTCCTTTGTCCGTTTAAATTGCCTGGGTGACCTCCCTGTCCCATCTTTCTCAACCTACCCACTTGCACATGAGACATAGATTTGCTTCCTCTTGAAGCCTGAACTAAGCTCAAAACCCATTTGTCAGGTATAGCCCAAACAAAGCAGAGACAGTTCCATTATGGAGTGGAACTGGGAAGGGTTGGGCCAGTTCAAAGAAACACATCCAACCAACTAAAAGAATTTCAGACTGCATGGTAAAGTCCACCCAGGGTATCAGACCAGGGTATCAGACCAGACCAATGAGATGCTGAAGAGAAACTCTTCTTGTAACAGTTTTTTTAAAATGTATAAATTAATAATAATTCTGTGATAATATGTACTTTCTCCAGCTGAATTTATCACTTTTAAAAGTACATTCATCTCAGAGTCCCAGGTTGTGTGTTGTGGTCCCAGCGGCACCAGTCACAACGGGTTGCTAATCAGGGCTGCCCAGAGGATTCAGGGGGGCTGGCGGCGCTTGTACTCACCCGGCGGCGGTCCGGGTGTTTGGCGGCATTTCAGCGGCGGGGGACCCTTCAGTCACTCCGGGTCTTCAGCAGCACTGAAGGGCCCCCCCACCGCTGAAATGCCGCCGAAGACCCGGAGTGACTGAAGGACCCCCCGCCGCTGAAATGCTGGCCGAAGACCCGGACTGCCGCTGGGCCAGGGCTCGCGGGGCCCCTGTGGGGCCCGGGGCAAATTGCCCCACTTGCCCCCACCTGGGCGGCCCTATTGCTAATTACTTCATCTGTTTCATTGCAGGACCAAATGCGAATAATGCAACAAGAGAAATCACTTTCCAGACTGTTGCTCCGTTACAAGCAGAGGGAAAGTTAAAGCCTGTTCAGATCCTTGGAGCTGTTCATTAGGCTTTTGGTAACTAGGCATGTGCTGTAACACTCAGGGCTAAACAAAACCCACCCAAGTAAAAAGGAAAATACAAGGCTATTTATTGTATTAGCCATAAACTGAGATGTGATCCTTCATGGAAGGAAGACAGAATGGAAGGGCTGCTTTAGCTACACTAGAGATGCAGTTCTGTAGGGCACATTCTAATGCTCTTCAGTTAGAAAAAGCCATTGTAGCCTTTTGGGTTAGAATGGTAAAAAGACTGACTGCATTCCAGATGAACAAGAAAAGACAAAGCCTGCGAGACTATGCACTGGTCTAACAGTCCTACCTTAACAACTGTGTCACCGAGTCTGAAGTAAATACTATGTTGTATCATTTACCCAGGAAAAAAATTCTTCTAATGTTTTGTGGGTTAGAAGAGGAGCCTTGACCCATTCACCTCTCTGGTTCCAAATCTGTGGAGGGGAATAGGGATTCAGATAACCAAAACCCCTTCCATTTTATATATGCAATAAAGGGCAACACAAAACTGGGATTAAAAAAGAAATAAAAGTTTCACATGTCACAATGTTGATATATCAAGATTGTGCTTATAATTTATCAAGCTGATTAAGAGACCTTAAGTAATTATGCAATACATACCCAGCCAGGAGGAAACTTTATCTATTTCTACCAAGAAATGTCTCAGGGTTCTTATTTTGAGACTATTTTTATGGATTACAGGAGATGGGAGGGGGAAATGCCCTCTCAACTTCACATAAGAATAAACAAAAGGCATTAATTTGGACAAGATAATCATGCACTTTGTAAATAACCACACAAAACTGGCCCAAGCATATCTGTCACAGACAAATCAAACTGAAACACCGTTTAATCAGAGAAAAACACATGCAGATGTTCAATTAAAAACTGGAGCCTACAGTCTTGGCTCTGTTTGCACTGGCCCACATTGTTTGTCGAGTAACAACGGTTGCTATGGGTGACACAGTCCACTCCCGTTTCCAAGGGCTGGTTGCTCAGCGACGGAGAGAATACTTCCCAAACCAAACAATGCTATCCCCCAGCCTATCCCCCCTGCATCACACATTAACCAGATCGAAAACACACTTAATATGTCAGTGATTATTTTCAGAAGCCCTGGGAGGACTGATAAATAATTTCTTTTCTATAGTAACTAAGGAGGTGGGGGGAGGGGGGAGGTTTATTCTATTTATTCTGAAATAATAAAAACAGTCCAGGCAGACAGTGTTCTTAGAAGCAAATGTCGAGGAAAGAAGCACTTAAATCCCTCTTTTATTTTAAAAATATCAACAAATTAACCTCTCTTTGAGGTGATAATAACTAGTCATTATGAAAGCAGTTGTCTCCTCTTCTAGCTTCTACAGGAAGTATACAGTATAGGCTACAACACAGCAAGTGTAGTGCAAAAACAAAACTACCATGCAAACAAACAAGCCCTAGAGGAGAAAGTTTTTGCCTGTTTTTGTGTCCTGTAACGCTTCGGAGAAGAAATGCACTGAAAATATTTTTTTTCCAGAATTCTGTGAACATGTGAAACTAATTTGAACTCCACATTCTGCATTATTGTAGTGAGATTTGAAGCTGGAATTCATTGCTCATAATAAGTAAAGTCTTACAGAGTGTTTTAGGCAAGAGCTAAGATGGCTGGTAAAAAAAAAATACAGGATATTTTTTAATTTTTATTTTGCTAGATAAGAACACGATCATAGGTACGATGGCATGAACTGAAACATAAAAGTTTTGATGCATTTGCTAATTATTCTTAAAGCCACAGGCTGCTCTTTGATGCTCCAAAGTCAGTGGGAGCTGTGTCTGTGCAGCATTTGTCCCATAGCTTAGACTTTGAAACCAAAATTAATTCACTTTTAAGGTCACCATGACATTGGTTCATCTTCACACTCATGAAAGGCTAAGTTTATAGGAAAAGTTGCTAATTCTAAATATTTGAGATTTTTAGGAGTTTTTAAATAACGTGTCATGAAAATGGAAGAGATTTTTTTCAGACTCTTATCCAATGATAGCTCAGCCTTCCAATGTAACATGCCAGAATTACAGTAAGGCATTCTCTCTTCTGCAACAGGAAATCATAAGTAGCAGAAATGAAATCCACAGGATCATAAATCATTGCATTAAACTCCCTAGAACAACCTGTGCTTTAATGCTTTGAACTAAGATTTTATGCTTGAACTGTATAGGCTTTTTTTAATACTATCACTGACTATCACTGACACAAATCAACGCGCTCAGCAATCTTCTGCCATCTAGTTGTGTTCAATCCCATGTGAGGGGGAAATCAGAGTTCAGTCCTTTGCTCCCACGAATGACTTGGCCTAGTAGCACTGTAGAGGGAGCATGTGACCACTTTCTGGCTGATGTTCCAAGTGGTGTTAACAGAAACTGGAGTGACTTTCACCCTATCTCTGTAAATCAGACAGGAGGTCAGCAGAGCTCAGGGCCACTGAAACGGCAAGAGAGAAGCAAGGGGTGACAAAACTGGAGGACATACGCCAAAAGCATAAAACCAGCAATGGGACAAAATGCATATTGGGACCGGTTACCAATATGCTTTTTACACTCACTTTGCAAAGGTGTAAATGAATACACAAGGTGAAGGGTAATGGAGAATCAGGCCTGATATATCATCATGAACTAATCTCTAACACTCACCTTAATGGTAAATTTTGGTACTGAAATAGAATATCCAGCAATACAGGACAGCACAGAGACATTAAAAACGTAGGGTCATCTATGAATAAGATCCTTTAGCATTATAATAGTCAGCCATGTATAAATAAGCTGTAACCAGGCCTGATGTTGCTCAGGTTATTTCAGCAGATTGACTTGGAGTGTGAAGAAGAAAATGCTAAGGTTGGCAAGCCATTCAATTGACTGGTCAAATAATGTCAGCTGACCCCCAATTCTTTGGCAACAGTCAAATATTATCAAATATTCCAGCAAAAATGCCCTGATGTAGGCAGCAGCCTACTTTTCTGATTGCATCATGGTGCCATTCTTTCATTTTTTAGAACGTCATTTCATTGTGTTTCACATTTTTCTGAGTTACATGTTGTGTTGTAATTCCACATTCATATGTATTTAAGGCTAGGCCTGATGGAGATCATGCAGCCTTACTCTTTTTTGTTACAAATAAATTAGTGGTTTAAAATATCTGACTTTTTTACATTATCTGACCAATATTTGACTGGTTAATTGACCAATTATTTTTGGACCAGTCAAATGCCAAGTCCTAGAAAACATTATTTAAAAGTGTTCTGAGTGGGCAGTGGGCATCTTTATCACTAGAGCCTCCAGCCTTCATAGCTGATTTTTTGTTGGGGAGGAGGTGGGAACTGAACTTTGGTGAAAGGTGCCAGCCTGTCTGATGACTTGGATCAATGGTTAGAGCCCACTCCAAAGCAAGGAAAGGCCCTTTCTGTCAGGTGATTTAACATGACTTAACTAAGTATGGGAGTCAAAAGCTGAACAAAGAGGAATGGAGGTGTAGGTCATAACGTCAAAACGAGGGATCCAAAGGGTAACACAAAACAGGGAACCCCTGACAACTCTATGAAAGGTGCTAGGCTGAAAACTGAAGAACAGAGACCTCTATTTAACCCTGAAGGAGAGAAAGCAAAAGTGGCATGACCTTCCATCATGCTGCCCTCACCAACGTGCCTTAGCTCTGACCAGGAAGAGCCAGCTCATAGAGAGGGGGGGAGTTTGCTCTCTACGTCCAGCTAATTCTTAGCCTTTCGACAAAGGCTGCCAATGAACGGGTCCAATAGATGGACAACTCTCTGGTAGAAACTAAATTGAGACCAACCAACTCTTTTGCCAAGTGCCAGTGTGAAATGGTACCTGCTAGTAGTCACTACTGACCTGGGCTGGATCAAAGACTCTGATCAGTCCTTCAAGTCAGTCAGCCCCATTCCAGCGTTAAAATCATTAAAAAGGTCACAAGGCCAAACCAAGGACATTAAAATAGCAGTGTTGTCCACTCTTTCAATTTTATTGTAAGTGTGGGGAAATTTGGCATTTTTCTTAAAGCCCTAGTTGCCGGAGTCATATTACTACTAGAGAATCTCAGCTTCTGTTAAAAACAAAACAAAACCAACCAACCATTTCTAGCCCTCAGGATTGTGTAAAAAAAAGGCTTGAAAATATAAAATTTAGTGGCTCCAACACCGGAGGGCAAATAAACAAAACCAAAAATTTATTGTTTTTAAAATTTCATGATTTCTAAACCAGTCGCATGATTTGTTGGGGTCCGACTCATGATTTTTGAAGGCTTGGGGTTGGCAATGCTGAAATAGGTCTATGCATGTACCATGTCAGTCCAACTTTTTGTATATATAAAATCAGGAGGAAAAAACGCTCTTAGACAAAGATGCTCTAAAGACAAAGATGAAAAAGTCTCAGTTTTCTCTATTTTTTCTGCAAGCGGGTGGATGGCTTAGGCCAAGATGACTACAGCAGCCACTTCCTAGCACACATGGAGCTTGCAGCAAATGCGGACTTGTATCCTGAAAAAATATGAAATACTAATAATCTCCAGACTGCACAAGGAAGAGAGTCCTTGGCTTTTTCTTGCACTGAATTTGGAGATTTTTCTCATTCCTTTTCTAAAGCATTAAAAACTGAAGAGGAAAAACAGGGGGGAGGGGAAGACTGATGATCCTGCTAGAACTAAAATATCCATTAATGGGAAATTCCACCCACCTCCTCCCCATCCTTAAAATATGAGCTCCCTGGGTCAGGTTCCACCCGCAAACCTAAAAACCAGCTCCAACCACATTGCTTAGTCAGACAGGCTTTTTTATTCTCCAGTGTGTCTAGCTGGCTGCTAGGCAACCAGAACAGCATTGTTGCTCATATGCATTAAGTAGTAACTATTATTTCATTCCAATTAAAGGATGACATCGATTTACAGCAGAATGTGCTCTCTCCTAAAAGGGAGCAGATTTCTAGGCTAATTTGGAAAGACCAAAACTAAAGGCCACTCAAAGTTTGCTGAGATTCCCCCAGATGCATCTGGTAAGTTATCTTGATCATTCAATCCCATGTGTTGCCTATGGTGTGGGCACACTGATGCCAGTGGGTGCTGCCCATGTGGCTTGCCTCCAAGGGCCACAATACAGCAGCCGTTGGATGGAAGCATCCATTAAAGATTTTTACCTTTGTTTTGTTTTTGTTTCTAAATTCCAATGTTTGTACTACCTCATTTCTGGTACGCAGAGGAGGCCCAGGCCACATCAGTGCAGTTCCTCTACCCGAAGACTTGTAAGGGAAGAATCTGGGGAGTTGCATAAAGAGTGAAGGGCGGGGGGGAGGGTTGGTGAGTCAGATCCTTCCTTCTTTCAGTGAAACAGATCTGATGCCAGTCTGCAGATTTGGGCGGAGGTCTCCTTCCCATCTTCTCCCCATGAGTTGTGCCTCAGCATGCAACCCAGATACTCAGGCAAGGCTCCAGAAGTTTGGATTTGCCCATTCATGTCTAGTCAGCATATGCTTTTTAGAGACATCGTCAAGCCTGCAAACTGAGCGGGAGGGAGAGATAGAACAACTGTACTTCTAACAATATGGATATAAGCATTATAAAGAATAAGCTACAATAAGCTACCCTGCTCAGGCTAGACTCCAATTGACTTCAGTGGAAGTTTTGCTTGAGTAAGGATCAAAGGATTGGGACCTAAAGCTTCTTCTAGGTTTAGGGCTGCCCCTGTTTGGAAATACTAGTGCCATTTTATACAGAGCGAAGATAAATTCCTAGATACTCACTATGCAATTTCACAGTCCAGCATTATCATGTAATTATGGAATTAAACTGAGTTAGAAGACAGAAACATCTAGGTATCGTACCATCTAGGAACAGTAGGTTTACATGGTGATCAATCTTAGAATTGTTTGGCAACTTCAGATACAAATTATAGACAGAAATATTAAATGGTGTCCTACCAGAAACAAATGACTAATAAGTGTTACTGCACAGCATTTATGGTAAAAGATCTTATGTGGTACTATATGAACTATAAAATAAAACCATTCTAGTATAAATGTTTTTGTCTTCATTGTTTACCTGTCCTCCATCCCTCTCTAGTATCTTTCTAGCTCTTTATGCACGTTAATATACTTACACGGCTGCATTTCTAGGAGATCACACTTTGGTTGATCACACATCTACCCTTGCTCCTTTTCTCCCCACAGAGAAAAATAAAAAACAAACAAACCCCAACTCTTTAGCTAACAACAAAATCAAACAGATTTTGGGGAAGTGAAACAGCTGCTACCTCCGAAGCAAAAAGGAAATGGATTTTTCCGGCTGTTAAGCAACAGGCTCTGTGCTAAATATTTTCATAACTGGGAGTCTGCTGAAACAGCCGTGGAGTCAGAGAGCCTTGTACAGTCTAGCAGTCTTTCATTTGAATGAAGTTTGGTCTTACAAATGCTACGCGACAGCAAGGAATTCTATTAACAAACACTTTGCAGGATTGGGCCCTTTTGTAGTAAACACCCCAAGATTTACACATGTGAATAACTTCACTGGTGACATGCATCCGACGAAGTGGTTATTCACCCACGAAAGCTCATGCTCCAATACGTCTGTTAGTCTATAAGGTGCCACAGGACTCTTTGCTGCTTTTACAGACCCAGACTAACACGGCTACCCCTCTGATACTTCACTGGTGAGTGTAATCCTAAATTTCAGTGAGACTATTCGCATGTGTGAAGTCATTAAAGGATCAGACCCAGTCACCACACAACTATATACTACTAGCTCAATAGTAACTGCAATAAATTCACATGGAGAATTTGCAAGTCAATTTTCCAATGCGGAAACAATGAAGACTTCTCTCTCCAACAAGAAAGGATGTTGACAGGACTTAGCCAAGTGTTCTACAGGCCCCACACAGATCATTTTTGAGTAATTGCAAAATCTTAAGGCCCATTATAATGTTAATTCTTAGCTTCCCTGGCTAGTTGTTGTCAAGAAATATAATTAGATGTTGTGTAGCCACGATACAAATTGGAAAGAATGCTAAGAATGTCCTTGCTTACAAGTAGAGGAACAACATTAAGAGACCACAAGCTGAAGCATGTGTTCTGGGAGTTGTAAAGAATGTGCACACATGCACCTCTACAGAGATTTAAAAGGAATCAGACTGAAGATGTTACTAGTAGACACATATCCTTCCACCCCTACCTCAACACACACACACAAAACCCCACTATATTCAAAATACAAACCAATAAGAAAAAGCAATCCAAAGGCAATCCTCAAATTCTGTCTTTAACTCATAAGAATGGCCATAATGGATCAGACCAAAAGTCCATCTAGCTCTGTATCCTGTCTTATGACAGTGGCCAGTGCCAGATCCTTCAGAGGCAATGAACAAAACAGGGCAATTATCGAATGATCCATCTGTCGTCCAGGCCCAGCTTCTGGCACTCCGAGGTTTAGGGACACCCAGAGCATGGGGTCACCGCCCTGATCATCTCGGCTAATAGCCATCGATGGACCTATCCTCCATGAACTTATCTACTTCTTTTTTGAACCCAGTTATACTTTTGGCCTTCACAACTTCCCCAGCAAGGAGTTCCACAGGATGACTGTGCGTTGTGCAAAGAAGTACTTCGTTATGTTTGTTTTAAACCTGCTGCCTATTAATTTAATTGGGTGACCCCTGGTTCTTGTGTTATGTGAAAGAATAAATAACACTTCCCTATTTACTTTCTCTACACCATTCATAATTTTATAGACCTCTATCATATTGCAGCCCCCCCCCACACACACACATACATTTAGTTATCTCTTTTCTAAGCTGAACAGTCCCAGTCTTTTTAATTTCTCGTGATATGGAAGCTGTTCCATACCCCTAATCAATTTTGTTGCCCTTCTCTGTACTTTCTCCAATTCTAATATACCTTTTTTGAAATGGGGTGACCACATCTGCACACAGTATTCAAAGTGTGGATGTACCATAGGTTTATACAGTGGCATTATAATATTTTCTGTCTTATTATCCATCCCTTTCCTAATGGTTCCTAACATTCTGTTAACTCCTCGCATTGTGCCCCAAACACCAGGGACCCACTGGTGCCATTACGTAGCACCATACATGTCATATTTCCTTGGCACAAAAGATAAAGATGGAATATTTGCCTTCTCTTTCAAGTATCCTAGGTTCTATTGGTATCACAATCTTAATGCAAGTTTGTGGTCTATACTACTCCTTTAAAAGGCAAACCAAAAAATGTCTTCTTTTTTTTTGTAAAAAAGAGACATTTCCTGGATTATGCATCTGAATTAATAAGCAATTACAATATCTTGCACCTGTATAGCAATTTACAGCAGAAGATTACAAAGTACCAATTAAACAAGCTTCATGACAAGTGATGGGCATTAGGTGGTGCTACACCCATTTTATAGATGGGAAAAGAGAGGCAATCATTAATAAAACATGCCATAGTGACACATTTGGAACCAGAACAGTCTATCATTTTTATTTGTTTATTTATGAAATGGCGCTGTCGACGAACCTCTAGATTTAAGTATTAACCCCCACTCATAAAATGAATTGTCTCAGTGTTAACTAAAATCTAATATATAGTTCTATACTAGGTATTTAGTAAATTACTTCTGTGAACTGCATGTGGAGATGGCATTGTAAGAGGATATTCATGTGCAGTCTGTCACAAGTACTTATAATTACCTTGCAGAATACACTTTTGAGGACTATAAGCAGTACAGTAACTAAATTTTGCAAGGGTGAAAAGGCAAACTAATCTTCCCCAGCAAGAATAGCCTTACACTGCTGAAGGCAAAGTTACTGTACTTGCAGCAACAACTAATCAGCAGAGCTGATAACAATGGGAGAGCACAACAACATTAACAAAAAAGACTCCTTCAATGACAGAGACTAACAACAACAAAAACACTGATAGTGCATTTTAATCAGTGAAACAGAAGGAGAAGAAGCGAGTTCTTAAAACAGCGTATGTCAACCTGGTGATCACAGTAAATTAACATGTCTAAAGAAAATTGCACTGAATAATTCTAAACATGACCGTTGGGACAGTGTCTTGTTTCTTTTTTTTTAATACATATTTCAGACAGCACCAGCCTGTCACAATAGCTGTTAGTTTCTGACACTGTCTCCCACCTTTGAATACCATGGGCTGGGCTGGCTTTCCCGTGCTATGCTAGAACCCATCTCACCTACTTAAACATAACAGCTTGGCAAATTCAGATCACCCCAGTAGTCAAGAGACTCAACTTTACATGGTAGCCTTCTTTGTGTAACTGTGACATCTGCATACACGTAGTGAACGGGAACAAGGATCTTTCAAGAGCTCAGCTCCCCTTTTGGGCAGCTAAATGGAGCAACCACAAATTAGGTGCTGGAAGGGAAGGGGAACTCTCCTGAAAGTCCAGCCAAGTTTACAACAGAAACATATTCCACAGTTCAAAGGTCAGTCAAACTGATTATTGTTGTATTCCCTGCAGAAGGAAGTTCAGTGTTACTCAAAGAAATGACATCAGCACTGGCTTAAAAGGGAGTCACAAAATCCACATCAATTTTGTATCAAAGCTGGATGAATCTGTGAGTGGTACATTCATTCTGGGAAGAGGAAACAAGGTAGGAGGATGTTCATCTGAGCTGTGGCAACTGGAGACTGGTAGCATCAGAAGCAGGATTTGAAGGCATCTTCCATAACTGTATTCAGCACCACCCGATCCAGTTCCTTCTGTTGTGCAAGCATTGGGCTACAAATACCTGGACTCCCTTGAACAACCATTCTTCTGCTATTGATAAACTGAGTGCCATGAAGTTTGGTGGTTGTGTGAGAAGGGAGGTCCTTTCAGAGGAGATTTGAAAAAACCAAGGTTCTGTCTCTTTTGGTGTGGAACTTAAAACTCTCAATGCATTTTTTGCTACAAAAGAGTTTACCCCGGTCACCTAATTCCCCTTTCCACCCCACATGAACTAACTGTTGTTCCTCTGTTCCCTCTGTGCTGTGCAGTTGGTACAACAGCTTAGGAGGAAAGCTTTTATTATACCTCTCTACATTCAAAACTTCATTTTAAAGGATGTTTTCTCATTGGGTGCATTAAAGAAAATTTTTAAAGAAAATGGGAAGAGGAATTCTATGACATGAAAGCATTAATTCCCCCCCAATCAACATAGGTGATCAGTGGGAGTCAAACCATGGACCTTTGTGTTCTGCACCAGAAAGGCAAAGAAGATGAAAGGAAGAGGAGGGGAAGAAAAGGAGTGTCTTTTTTGGGACACTCATTGGAAACATTAATTCAGTCAATTTATGAAAATATTAGACTTCAGTTCCTATCAACTTCATATGTATCCCTTTTCTATTTTCATTGACGCACAGGTCACTAACGGGCTGTAATCTAATACAGTGGTTTTTTCCAATCATTTTGGGCTCAGGACCCATTTGTAAATCTTGATGACCTGTCACGACCCCCTAAGATGGTCCCAGACCTGGATCCCTCTCCTGCAGGATCCTTCGGCAGGGAAAGGTGCTCAGAGCTAGGATTCCAGATGCTCCAGCCAGATGTGAACAGCTGGAGAATCCCCCAACTTGCAACTGAGGGGGAAGGTTAACAAGCTAAAACACTCTCAAAAAACACACTGCTCCCATACATGGTCCATGGGGGACAGAGAGTAAAGAGGTGGGGAGAATTTGGGTCCTAGGGGTAAAGGTGGTTTGCTGGGGGAAGGAGTTGGAGAACAGAAGGGGCTGGGGGTGCAGTGGGGGAAGATCTGGGGGGCTGGGGGCTAGGAGGCATGGGATGACAGAGGGGAAGTTGCCTACCTATGGGGAAGAAGCACACTGGGGGGCTGGGGTTGGGAGGACAAGACAGGGGGGTATGGAAGATGGGACATCACCCAGTTGCAGGGTGGGAGGTACATTGAGGGGCTGGTACTTACTGGAGAATGCAACACAAACTGCTCTTTCCTGGCCCCTATCCCATGGAGCTGGCTGGGCTCAACTCCCCACCCCAGGCATTGTAACATCTGGGATTGAAGCGCTGCTCAGGTTTGGTCCAGTCCCCTTGATGGAGTGCCGATTGGGCCAAATTTGTGAGAGTAGAGTCATGAGCTGGCACATGTGGTTGCAGCACTCACTCACATTTGACCCAGCTGGCCCTTGTCATGACAGAGGGACGGCTGGGCCAAATCTAAGAAGTGCTGTGATCCTGTGCACCAGGTCGCAACACCTACAGAAAGGAACTGAGCCTAGCCAGCCCTGCAATCCTTTGACATATTCTAATGATTTAGTTTTGGGTCACAACCCACAGGCTGAGAAACTCTGATCTAATACAAGTGAATTTGAGTACTGAGTGTGCTTCAGGAATTGTAGGATATTTAAACTATGTTAAGAGTATCGCATCTCTCTGGAGACCTTCAGCCCAGCTGTCTGTCTTTGCAAGTAGCAGGCTAAGTCAGCTTCATTATCAGTTTTAAAATAAAATTATTAGTTTGCTTTTATATGTTAATCCCCCCTGCCATTATGGATTATGAGATAAAGATTCAAGGCATTCCACATTGAAAAACTGTCGGGGGGAAAAGGGAAGAAAGATATTTACTGCACTGCAGCCACTTACAAACAATTCCAAATCGGAGATGAGTTAGTCATTGAGCTGGAGGAAAAGTGAAAACAGGCTTCACATTAATGTGATAGCAGGAAACAACTGGCTTAAAATACTACACACAAATAATTGCCGTTAACAACATACATATAAAACAGAACTCTGCCAATAAGAACAAATGTATAACCATTGTTAATTTCAGCTAAGTATCGCAACAGAGTTATAAATCAACAATAGGGTAATTTCTTCTTTAAATATTTGTTTGGAATACTACTTGATATCAGACTTCAGTCAAAATAAACTTTAGTAAGAGATATGTCAGATGATGCCATCTGCCTTTCCCATTTCTGGTAGGCAAATGGGTAGATTTTTCTAATCCTTTTTCAGCTCAATTTTCCAAAACCTAAAGCATTCAAAAATTATGAATCAGAATCCAAAAAAATCATGATTTAAAAAACTTATAACATTTTGGGTTCTTTTAAAATTGACTTCTGGCTTATGAGTGTTTTAGGATATTCAAGACATGTTTTCAAGCTTTTCTCTACAACCACAAGAGTTAGAATCCTGCATTTTTATATAATCACATGGTATGAGAAGCTAAGGAATTATGAAAATCAACAAATATGAGTTTCACAATAAAATAATGAAAGCTGGCACAGTTTAGGCACACACACTGCCTGCCTACCTAACTACATGCATAGTAGTCAAACCTTAAAGTTTATATGGCTTATGAAGTAGTCCCAAGCTAGTACCTTAAAGAAAAGGTAATAATGTGACAAACTGCTCTATACATGCCAGTGGGGAAAACTATGTTCTTTCTTTACTTCTGTGACAGTTTTCATCAAGTGTATATTTTCAATTGACAAGATCATTAAATCAGACTAAAGGTTCACTCTCAAATTATATTTGTTTATTATTAATGAGGAGAGGTTTTTTAAAAAAATCATAACTCAGGTAATATGTAAGATGACTTTAGACTCCACGTACATTTGGTGTAAGCTGCTAGTTAGCAGAAGACAAAATAAAACCAGGTGAACTCAAAGATCTGATCTGTAATTAAAGACATCATGACCTCAGCACAGAAGCATAGAAATTAGTCATTCTAATCTAGGATGCTGAAGATCGAAAGGACGTAAGTGTATTTCAAGGATGGATTTAGTCACCAGAATTCTTTCCTTCAGACCATTTCTCACATCCCAAATCACCCAAGACACAGATCCACACAGCTAAATATAAACTGCAGCACGGTAACAGAAATGGGGGTTAGGGAATATCAATCATTCATCACACATATAGTGTTGATGTGAACTTTAGAAGCACCTATATATATATTCAACCAGAAATAGAGACAAAACCACCAGTCTTCTTTAGCTTGTACTCTCAGTTAAATTGCTCATACGACAGATACTCCAGTGGGAATAGACACATTGTTGGGGGAAAGTATTAATACAAGATGTATTTTTCATGTACATTATATGCCACAAAGCCAGCTAGTCTCAACCTCTGACATGTTTTCAGAAAGCTATGGAGAGATTTCTCAAAGGTGTTACTCAAGAAAGAGATGCATGGAAACATTTTAAGTGATTTATTATAAGAGTCTTTGTTGGCTCTCTTCCTTAAAGAAAATTATAGCAATGATGCTTGAAGCAGTTTGTGAAGAACAGAAAAGTCTGGCCCACAACCTTGATCTCCTGTTCTGTAAATCCCTCTTTGTGTGTGTACACTGTGTTTCTTCAGGAGAAAAATAGAAGTATTCTTATAAACTCATAAAACAGGATTAATACAGAGAATTCTTTACCTTCCAATATTTGTTTTCAACTCACTGTTGGCTTTAAATACACTAAACCCATTGTACTCTACTAGACTAAGGTTTCTGGAAAAAGAACTTCCAATGTACATACAATATTTATCACATTAGTTGATCCTATTAGTTCTTACCTCTCTTAGACGCAGCTGCGTGACGAGCGTAACGGAAAGCCAAAGAATCAAATGGACGCTCATGGAGGGAGAGGGGAACGAGGACGCAAGGTATCCCACAGTTCCTGCTGTCTCCGAAAAGCATTTGCATTCTTGGCTGATCTCCAAATGCTTCTAGGGTCAAACACAGTGTCCGCGGTGGGTCGGGGCATAGCTCGGCAATTTACGCACCCCCCCCCCCGACCCCCAGAAGTTTAAGGGAAAACAATCCTCTGTTGACTCTTTTACATGTCACCGTATCTGTACTGAATGCTGCAGATAGACGCGCTGCTGCAGCACTCAACAACAACATCCTTCCTCCCACCCCGCCATGGGTGGCTGATGGTACAATAGGACTGCTACCCGTCCTCATCATCAGCCTATTGGCACATGGGGCAGTGCAAAAGGACTGGTAACCATACCAACTTGCTTGGGACAGGTCGATCAAGGTCGCCTGGTCCTAATTTTTCATGGTAGATGGTGCAGTATGGCTGGTAACCGTCCTCATCATTGCAACAGGGGGCTGAGCTCCATCAGCCCCCACCCTTCATTGTAAAGAAAAGATTCAATTGCCCCTAGACTAGCAGAGGGATGATTGGCTCCCTCCTCCACACCCCTTAATGTCATCTCTGGACTATCATTGCAGCTGGAGGCTTCCTTCCACTCATTTCTCATAAACGACTACCTGTGTCTTATTCATGCATTCTATATTACTTCATCACACAAGTGGGGGGACAATGGTATTGGAACCCAGGAAGGCTGGGGGAAGAACGGAATGAACAGCTGGGGTTGTTTCAGGAGCACACCCTGTGAATAGCATTCAGCTCAAAATTTATGCATGATTGGCCAGAGAGCAGTTGTGCTCTCTGGTTCTATGATACAGTGGTTCTCTAGTACAGTTGCCCATATTCTAGGCAGGACTGATTCTATTTTTAGATACCCAAAAAGGAGGGATTGACTCGGGGAGTCATTCCCAAATTTTGCTTTTGCGCCCCTGGCTGATCGGCCAGGGGCACTTATGACAGCACCAAATGGCGCAGTGCAAAAGGACAGGTAACCATGACCATCTTATTACCGTCTTCTTACCAGTTCATGGTATGGTAGACGGTACAGTATGCCTGGTAACCATCGCTGCTGTCATGCAAAAGCAAAAGCATGCTGCTGTGTAGCGCTGCTGGTCCGCCTCTGTCAGCGGCATCTAGTACACATACGGTGACATACACAAAAGGCAAAATAGGGTCCATTGTTGCCACACTATGGCGTGTGCCAGGGCATTTCATGGAAAACGTGCTCGAAATGATTGTCTGCCGTTGCTTTCCCGGAGGAAGGAATGACTGGCGACATTTACCCAGAATCCACCGCGCAAATGATTTGTGCAACAGCAGGCACAGGGGTCTCAACAAAAATTCACAGAGACAGCCTAGACTCAGTTAATTGTTCGCAAAAAAGTATCTTTGCAAGGAATTCACTAACTGTTTCCCATCTCACAGCTTCCACTGTCTCCAGACCTTCCACAGCATCCCCCTCGCAGAGGCTGGCGAAGATTAGGCGGCGAAAGAAAAAGACAAGGGACATGATTTTCGATGAATGTGTGGGCTGCTACCTAGCCGAGGCGGACCAGCAGAGGCAGTGGAGGGAGAAAGTCTCTCTGTACCAGCGCTCACACAGCGAATGGGAGGAGAGGTGGCGTGAGGAACACAAGCAGGCGACTCAAGCAATGCTTGTACTAGTGAGGGAGCAAACGGACACGCTCCGGCGACTTGTGTATGTTCTGCAGGACCGCTGCAGGACAGAGCTCCCGGCAGTATCTCTGCAACCGCCCTCCCCCGCCACAAAGTCACATACCCCCCTCACCCTAAATAACCAGGAGGATGCCCGCCCTGGGCCGTGAATACTGTCACTGCACCCCAGCAGAGTGCTCAAGTAACCAAAAGCTCTCATACCCTACGTTTGCATAAGTCCTTCCCTTCCGGACTCAAACAAGTCCCAATCCCAGTCCCATCCCATAACTGTGTACTTAAGTAATAAAAATACTTTGCTGTTAAGTACTGTTTCCGTCATGTTTTTTCACTGAAGACTGTGTTTGAATGGGGTGCGTGGGGAAGTGCGTTGCTAATTGCATAGGACAGGCACCTTTCCCAGGGTACAGACACAGGGGCCGGATCAGCAGCGGGTCACACACACAGTGCAGTCAGTAGGCACCGTGGTCGGTATGGGAGGTGGTTTCCAGGATCTGTGTGGGCGGGGGAGATGTGACTTTGCAGCGGGGGAGGGCGGTTACAGATCTTATACAGCGGTCCTTGTCCTGGACCGCTGAGTCACGCAGCAGAGGAATCTGTATCCGTCCTCCTCCGTCACAAGGCCACATAGCCCCCCGCACACAGAATCCCAAAAAGGAGGGATGGCAGGCTCCGTTGAAACAAGCAGTCCGGCAATGCGGACCGCTGTAGGAGCAGGAGCCTGTCATTCCTTGAGTTTAGAGGCGGTCTTTACATCAGCGCACACCCTACCCACCACAGTCTGCGTTCCAGTTTCAACCCTTTAACGAAAAGTCATGAATAAAGAAACCTCTCCTCAGTAACAGTGTGACATGTATTTTATTTTTACACGTGTCTTGGAAGTGGGGGAAACGGGGAGAACGGGGTATTTAACCGAAGAGGAGAGTCAACAGTAACTGGGTAAAGAAACAGGGGCAGGTTCAGCTTCTCTGTAAAGAAACTGAACAGTCACAGGTCACGCTGCTCGCTGCTCGCTGGTATTTGAAGAGTTCCTTGTCGCTGTCCCAGGCGCCTGTATAGGGCTTCATGAGCAAGTGCATTAGCGGGCAGGCTGGGTCACCGAGGATCACTATAGGCAAATGCACATCCACAACAGTTATTTCGTGGTACGGGAAGAAACTACCTTCCAGCAGGCGTCTGAGCAGCCCACAGTTCCTGAGAACACACGCATCAGGAACCTTGCCCGGCCATCCGACGTTCATGTTGGTAAAACGTCCCCTATGGTCCCCCAGTGCTTGCAGAACCATTGAAAAGTAGCCCAATTTCTCAGCAGCTGAATGTGGAAGAGGTGGACGATAAAGTGCGAGGAGGAGAAAACAGCGAGGATCGCAGCGGGCTCCATGCTTGCAGTGCTGTGGCGTCCACGCTGTCACTGACCAGAAAAATGCACGAACAGATTGCCCGCAGGCGCTTTCAGAGAGGGAGGGAGTGAGGGCGTGATTGACGGTTCAATGACGACAGTTACCCAAAACCACCCTCGACACATTTTTTCCCCCAGCAGGCATTGGGGGCTCTACCCAGCATTCCAATGGGCAGCGGGGACTGCGGGAACTGTGGGATAGCTTCCCACAGTGCACCGCTTCCAAAGTCGACGCTGGCCCCGTGAATGTGGACTCAGAAATTCGAATTAGTGTATTTAGTATGGATACACAAATTCGACTTCATAAGGTCGAATCCACAAATTCGAACTAAGTTGATTCGAAATAGTCTTGTAGTGTAGACAAGGCCCTAGTGAGTCATGGGCTTTGTAACCCATTAGCATGTCTCAGTGCTGACCTGGAAGCACCATCTCCAAAGGCAAGAGGGTTGCTCAAGCTCCGTATGCATTCATGAGTTGCTGAGGGCACTAACAACGGTGCTATAAACATGGTTTTGTAATGTGAATAAGTGGCACTTAGGAACCTGGTAGAAAATCATCAACTCATTTCACACAGACGAGTTATTAGTCAGTAATAATGACTTTCAGTCACTGCCAGTGTAGGACAGATTTGAACCAGAGACTTAGTGGAAAATGGGTCTATATTCCATAACAGCTGAGATACAAAAATCAAAGGAGCTATAAACTAAATTTTAGAATGAAATTGATTACATATGACATTCTGTAGTCTTATATAGGTGGAGGAGAATTTGAAGAGGGATTCACAGAATGTATAACATGAACAATGTTCTGCATGGCTGAGATCAGAACATAAGTTCAACTAAACAGCTGCCAAAATGAAAGCTATGATAACAAATTCCATAACAATAGACTAATAGGAGACTTATCACAAGTCAAAGCATTAGATAAAAGTCTTCAGGGACTATGAATAATGATTACAGTCTGACTGATATCTGAATACAGTTATTTGATGGCATTTAGAAAAATAAATATTGCTGTTTTAGGGCAGGAATCTAAAATATTTCTAGATTGGAAATAATTATCTCTGTTTAGATTGCTTTTGGAATGGTTTCATGTACCAGTGTTTTGTTTTCATCTTTTGAAAAAGCTTGTCCATACAATATTATGTTCTGTAAACTTTGCTATAAACTTTTCTCAAACATTTATAATATTTATACTCACTTATACACACACTTCTATTATATAGCTGGAAAGTTTCAGCCCAAAATGTAAATATTTCAGAAATCTACAAATGCGTGAAAAGAGAATTTGGTCATTCATACCATTTGGGGCTTTGTCATTAGATGCTACAAGGCATTAGCTATTATAGACACTTTGCATGTATAAAGCATTGGTCACTCAAGGATCTCAAAAGTATTTTAAAAACTTTAATTAATCCTTCACAAACCAACCCATCTCCTCTTTCCACCTCCTACTCCCAGGAGGTAGAGGAGCACTGATTTCCTTATAACTAAAAGTCTGTGTCTATAGCTGTTACCCCCATCAATAGGGAAGATTAAGCACAGGCAGTTGAAGAGGCAGAACACTGGATGGAGACTTGCAATCCCATAAGGATGCTTCTCTGACCAACAAAACACTACTGCTAGAACAAGGGAATTAGCCAGCATCTCTGACAAAGAGAATTTATTTTCTCTATCTTGTCCATTTAAATTGCAAGCTCTTTGAAGCAGAGACGGTGTCTCGTTATATTTCTGTACAGCGCTTAGTATAACATGGCCTCAATCCCCCACTGGGGCCTCTCAGCACTATGATAACAAAATGATAATGCTATTTATTTGAGTTAATAATTAGCACTAAAGAATGAATCTGTAGAAAGTTATTCCTGCTTGTTACATCCCTCTAATATATGATGCTTAGGCATTGGACTTGCTTTCAAAATTCCAGAATCCAGGCAAACCTAATGCACTAACTAATAATAATATCCAGCACTGGCTGCACTGAAATCTCACCCCCTTCACTAGAGAAGGTGTTAATAGACAACTTGGCTTTCATCATTTTAAGGAATGTATCCCAAGGACAGTTGTTTAATTGTTTAAACAACTTACTCCACTTTATTAAAATTGTACTATGAATAAGTAAACCAAGTCAATACTGAACCAAAAAAAAATGCCCTTTTATTTAATGAGTCAAGGAGATTCGATGGGAATTTTGAAGACTACTTGTTTGTCCAGTAGAAATGGTTTCTCTTAAAGTTACAGGCATCATACCAATATGAACAGCATCTAGAAGAGACTAAAAAGAATGGAAATGGAAATATCTGAAGTTTTTTTTAAAGCTATAACAATTCTATTATAATAATGAACTTTTAACACACCTAAAAGCCCAGTAACTTATATAAATATCTAATAGCTGTAGTGTACAAGCAAATAATTCTGTGATTCAAGCAAAAAGCGAGTCGGTTATAATAATCGACAAAATATCAAGTTATCTCCCTGCTCTGGATCTCCCAGTGTGTTTTGTCTTTTAGGGCCCTATCCGTAAACACTGCTCAGTCTATTGTTGGAAGGAATCTTATAAAAAGACAATAAAATTGCAACAGTAAACTCTATGCCTGGTAGCCAATGTTTTAATACCCTGGGCTGTAAGTTCTGCAAAGCCAGGGCTGTCTTTACTTTTACAGTGCCCATCATATTCTCAGTGGTTAATAAATAATGATTGTGCATCATCAATTTCAGGAGGCAACAAATGGCACAGATGGTGCCTGGACCATGAAGAGGGATTAACTTTACTTGTATTTGTTTGGGAAAGGAAGTAAACCTAGGAAAACCTCTACTTTAAATACATAAGAACACAAGAGCTGCCACAGTTGGTCAGACCATGCTCCATCTTGCCCTTTATCCTGTCTCTGGCAGTGGCCCATACCAGAGCTTCAGGGTCAGTGTACAGAACAGGGCAATTATGGAGTGATCCATCCCTGTTGTCCAGTCATGACTTCTGAGTCAGAGCCTTAAAGTTGCCCGAGCATGGGGCTGTAACCCTGATCATCTTGGTTACACATTGATGGACATAACATCCATGAACATAACCAGGTATTTTCTGAACCCAATTATACTTTTGGCCATCACAAGATCCCTTGGCAATGAGTTCCACAGACTAGATGTGCGTTATATGAAAAAGTACTTCCTCTTGTTTGTATTAAACCTGCTGCCTATTAATTTCACTGGGTGACCCCTCTCTTCATTTTTTCCCCCACATCATTCCTGATTTTATAGACCTCTATCATACCCCTACTTAGTCATGTCTTTTCTAAGCTGAATAGCCCTAATCTTTTTAGTCTTTGTTCATATGGAAGACATTCCATACCCCTGATCATCTTTGGTAGCCTTCTCTGCACCTTTTCCATTTCCACTAAGTCCTTTTTGAGATGGGGCAACCAGAACTGGACACAGTATTCAAAGTGTGGATGCACCCTGGAATTATATAACAGCATTATGATATTTTATCTTATTTTCTATTCCTTTCCTAACCGTTCCTAACATACTGTTAACCTTTTTTTACCGTTGCTGCGCATTGGGCAGAAGTTTTAATTGAAATATCCATGGTCTCCAAGATCTTTCTTGGGTGCTAACAACTATTTTAGAACCTATCATTGTATATATATAGTTGGGATTGTTATTTCCAATATGCATTACTTTGCACTTATCAATATTGAATTTCATCTGCCATTTTGTTGTCCAATCACCCAGTTTTGTGGGAGCCCTCTGTAACGCCTCGCAGTCAGCTTTTGACTTAACTGTTTTGAATAATTTCATCTCATCTGCAAACTTTGTCACCTCACTCTTCATCCCCTTTTCCAGATCATTAATGAATATGTTGAACAGCACAGGTCCCAGTACAGATCCTTGGCAGACTCTGCTGTTCATCTCTCTCCATTGTGAAAACTGACCATTTATTCCTATCCTTTGTGGAAACTATGTAGTCAGCAGGCAGGCTGCTACTTCTGTAAAGGTTTGAAGACCTGGGTGAAAGCAAGGAAGTTGCATTTTCCTCATTGGTGCAAACCTTGAGAACAATGCAATGTGTCTATCATATTAAAAAGAATAAATATTTGTAGGCAAAAGGCAACTCTGTAGAATTAACTTGGTGACCAAAAGCCATTATTGCCTCTTATTATCTGCACTTGTTAAAGAAATACCTCCCCGCATGGTTGTTCATCCTGAATGTCATGCATATTTGATAAGATTCACATTTCGTGTGCTGGGTGGATTTTGATTTCAAACAAAATAGGAAATATGTTTACATTCAGAAATTGAAGAAGAGATGAGTAGAATGTGTGTGTGTGTGTGTGTGTGTGTGTGTGTGTGTGTGTGTGTGTGTGTGTGTACACACAGTCTTTAGGCCACAGAGAGGATTTCAAGTTCTGTCAATTTATTGCCAGTACATCCCAAAACAACTCAGGAGAAAGGAGTTGAAAAGAGAAGGGCATTCTTACACAGAACCTTTAGAACTGTAATGCCCAAGCACAACGTAGCTGAGATAAGGAGCGCTGTCTTATCTCAGAATTTCCTTGCTTTGCGTTTTTCGTGATCTTCATCTTTTCAGAGGCTAGTGTAGAATTCTATTTTCTAGCCAAGGAAAAACGTAATCTAGATAAATGAAATTTATTAATTTACTGCCTGTCTGAACCTGGATAGATTCATTGACCGTTACATCTGGCCTAAGAGAAAAATTAAATCTGGCTGCCTACCTTAGTTTCCTTGTGAATGGCACTGTAGAGCGGGGAGGGGGGGATGATTTACCCACTTGCCATATTTTGCTAAATCTTTCTTCCTGCTTCCCTCACTGAGTTGTGGCCCAGACTGTCCATAACTAAGACCCTCTGGAGAATAACAAAAGGACAAACTCCTGAAGTCAGAGAGACTGATATAATCTCTCCCATTCCTTCTGGTGCTTTCTTCACCTTATCAGCATTACCCAGCATTATCTGGGTTGAGCCTCAGTCAGCTAGCTTTTAATCTCTAATAGATAGCAGGTAAGTCTCTCTACCCCAAATGACAGATCGGAGAACATAGAGTTGTGGGCTGCAGTATTTTCAATATGCAGATGACACTCACTTTCTTGCTAATCTTCTTAAATCCCATACAAACTCAGCAGAAGAGGCAGAAAAGTTGCCCAATACTACTCAGATCTCCCACAAAGAAGAGAAAGCACTCAAGCAATTCCATTTTCTCTTGCTGGTTCTACAAACTCATCATCCATACTTCATGGTCAATGGTATTAGATGACAGGTTTCAGAGTAGCAGCCGTGTTAGTCTGTATCTGCAAAAAGAACAGTACTTGTGGCACCTTAAAGATATGTTCCATTGTGTGCATCTGATGAAATGGGCTGTAGCCCACGAAAGCTTATGCTCAAATAAATTTGTTAGTCTCTAAGATGCCACAAGTACTCCTGTTCTTCTTAATGGTATTAGAGGCATCTGACAGACCTAAAAGAATCAGCACAAATATCTGATCTTTATTTATCACCAGGAAGAGATTCTGTGTATGTACAGAGCCAAGCACAATGGGGTCCTAGTCCATGACTAGTGCTGTTAGGTGCTAAAGTATACAAATTAATAAATACATAATAAATAAATAATAATAATAAAGAAAACAGGGTTGTGTCTCTGTACCATACTCAGGATGAAGGTCACATTAAATAGGGCCAAGGAAATCCAAGGACTCTAGACTTTCTTCACACTCACCTTTTCAACCAGATAAGGTATATTTGAGACAAGATGACAACTGGAGAGGTTACTGACCTCAAGCAATTAACTGAACAAAGATCTAAAATTGTTCCATTAGCAGATGCTACATCTTTCCCACCTTGAGGAATAATTGAAAATCAACTCCAGTAAAGCCCTGGAACCTCCACGTTGGCTTACCCCAGCCAAATCCCTGTCCCTCTTAACTCTCAGCCCACACATCCTCCATCATCTCCAGAACCTCAGTAAGAGGCACTGCTGAAACCCAAGCAGAAAGCTTTTATGCCAGCCACCCAGGGCTCTACTAAGTTAGTGGTAGATAGCTTAAGCAAACTCTATGAAACCTTACCTGCAAGGTAACATGAAAATTCCTCAGAGAGAGATACTCCATCACCAGACGCAAGTTAGCGAGATTAACTACCTTGTACAGTTCTGCCCAACAAATGCTATGCTATAGTGAAGGTGAAGTTACTCTTCTTCAAAGCCATGGAATAATCTTTTCAAAACCTTTTTGGATACCATTGGTCACAGTGAGAAAGACTTCTGCCACCAATGCCATATCATTGTCTCCTCCTGTTTCATCAGAGGCAGACAATCAAAATACCACTGTGACCAGCAAATTTAAATGGCTACTTCCCTCACTTCAACAGCCACTCATCAACAGTTTAGGATAACAGTTCATTATAAAATGCCTCACCATCCACTGGCTGAGTGGCCTGTGGATAAGGTAATGCTCTCCTTCAGAGACTTCTGAAACCTAGCACATTCCCATTAGTCACTGAGGATGGGCTATCAAAAGAAGACCTTTACACTTGTCCCGGAACTGAAAAGATAGTGGTCAGTCTGTGACCTCTAAGTATTGCTATACTGGGTCAAACCAGTAACCCATCTAATTTGGTACCTGCCTCTGACACTGGTCAGTACAAAGTGCTCCAGAGAAAAGTACCAAACAACCACCTCCTCCCCACCCAAAGTTCAACACTATGGAATAATTTGCCGTAGGGGAATCCTTGTTTTCCCAGCCCCCATCAGTCAACAATTAGCTTATGCCCTGAAGCAGGAAGGTATATATATCCCTTTTTGCACCCCATCTAACATAAATGTGGATCTTCTTAACCAAACCAATGGCCAATCCTTTTTTGAATCCTACTAAAAGTCTTGACCTCAACAATATCATCCAACAGCAAATTCCACAGATTAGTTACCCTGTTACCTCTAATTCCATCCCCAAACCCAAATTCCAGTGTTTGGCCAGCTGAATGTTGAGCCAGAAACTGTCTGGGACAGTCCCATGGTTGTCATGGTGGCCATAGGATCTTAAGCTAACTCTGAAGAGCAGTCTGACAATGCCTAGGCAGGTGGTGAGCTGAGGCTACTACTCAGTATGCTTAATATGTTCATTTTACCATTACCTCACCTTGTCCCCTGTACTTTTCTCTATCTGCCGTATCTTGTCACACTCCTAGACTGTCAGGTCTCTGAGGCAGGAACTTTCTTAAGCCTGGTCTACTCTTAAAAGTTAGGTCAACATAGGTACAGTGCTCAGTGGTGTAAAAATTGCAGACTTAACCCCCGCTGTAAACGCAGCTACGTTGATGGAAGAACGCTTCTGTCAACCTAGCTACCATTACTCGGGGAGGTGGTGTTCCTACACTGATGGAAAAACTCCTTCCATTGCTGTAATCTGTGTATACGCTACAGGGTTACAACAGCATAGCTACAGCCCCATACTGTCCATAATGTAGAAGACATGGCCTTAGTTATGTCTCTGTACCAGTGCCATGCACAATGGGGCACCTGATCTTTTATTGAGGCCTGTGGGCATTACCATAATACAAATAATTAAGAATTGTCAGACACAGATAATGAAGTCTCCCAGGACACTTTCTTTTAGCAACTCCAGTACCTCTGCAGAAATAAAGTTCCATCAGCAACTTGTACATTAATGCAGGACACATCTTAATTCCATCCTGCGACTTACATACGAGCTGGGCACACTTTAAAATCTAGTTCTGGAATGGGAAGCCATCTGTGTTTAGAGCCAGATGCAGCCAAAGCTACATGATTCACACTAAATGGGTATCAAAATAAACCACACAAATACAGACAAAGAATCAGATAATGAAAAATAACATTTCCACGAAGGCAGAAGCAACAGAGAGCATATTCATATATATTCAGTAGGTGTATACATGCTTTACTACACTAGAGGTTGTTTCCAGTAAGCAGACTTAAAATTTCATAAGGTCAATATTGCATCCTGCTCATATCTTTTCCTATAACTAATCCTCACTTTAGGGTTCAAGAGTCTATATTTACTAGCCATTCTGGATACAGGTGGGTGGCTAAGAGGTGTGCAGTTGCTCCAGCCTAAATTCACTAATACCTGTATATGATCATCTCCTCTAAAATGCCCGTTTCAGCATAATAAGCCATTTTCAAAAGATACTAAAATAAACACATTCCTTTCAAAGGAACCAGCCATCCCTTAAAAAAAATCAGAGTGTCCCAGGTTTGTTTTGTTTGTTTTTTAATATCAGAAGACCTAATAAGCCCATCAGAAGATTTAGTTGTAACATGCAAATAGCTGTGATGGTAATAAAAACCAGTCTCATCAGTTGTACTCTTTGAAGCTGAATGGATAACATACCGACTCTGACACAAAGATCATGACTACATTCAATTTTGGCCTAGGACACATCTATATGCATTTCCTCACACATAGGACAAGATTTTGGAAGTTAGCTCCCAGGTATTTGTTAATAAGAGTGAGCCCAATTCACCCATGGGGTAAGTCCAAGGACATCACTGAGTTACACCAGGGATGAATCTGGCCGAGTGGGTCCATCTTCATCATGAGTGATAGTACATGGTGATGGTGAGGACACGTGTGCTATCACATCTATACAGTCTATCCCCAGTCCCAAAAGCTATTCCTCGTTTAAATAATTCTTCTAACAAATGTCCCAAAAAGAACAAGATGAATGTGTGAACATCAGTTTTCTTTGTCTGCTGTTACTTTGTAAATACTCACATAGGTATGTATCCACATATGATTGCATTATGTATCTATAGATGATTCATTACACTTGCGCATGTCTTCCACACACTCATCTTCACCATAGTGTTTTGTGATACTGGTCCCTTTGAAAGTGTAACTGCAATGCCCAGTTATTAAGAAGGCTAAATTTCTAGCAGAGATTAACACAAGTATAGTAGAAGTCAACTAGGCTGGGAAGTCTTCCTGCATTAGACAACGTTATGCTCGGGAGAATAAACTCTCTTCTAAACAATAACAAAACAATCTAGACTCATTGTGATATGTAAATTACTTTACAAATGCCCTTATTTGGCACTGGTACAGATCTTTGAACCCTACCTAGCACCAAATCAACAGAACACAAATCAAAAATTTTTGACGGTCATGGTTGGCAGAAGTCCTACCACTTTTACATTGCACAGAAATCTCCTGAAGTGTTTCCTTCTAGTCTCATCACCACACCTCAAAAGTGTCCCACGCTTTTCAACTTCATACAGAATAAAAAGGACTACCTCCCTGTCAGAAGTAAATATGAACATTCTTTAAACAAGAGGAAGTAACAGAATTCCTTCACTGATCCAAGAGATGAAATCATATGTCTAAACACAACTCAACATGCTTAAAAAAACCAAACAGCTGAATGGTGTCTGCAGAATTTTGGTATTTTCTATTTGTTCTTTAATAGCTAGTTGAGACAAAAGTACAGCAGGTTTTCATAGAACAACTTCATTCAAAGCTGAGGATTCCCTGTAGCTGGAAATATGATTCGCACAGTGCAGTGCACAGGAATAATTCATGTCTTGCATTGTTCATTATGAACACAAATTCTCTATAAGTGGGTTCCCTGTTACCTAATGTATTAATGTGTACATGGTTCAGCCTGAAAAGATACATTATGATGTGAATCTGTTAATGGGCAACATAATTAGTTCACATGCTACACCGACACTGGGACAGTTTAACTGAAGAACGCCAGTACGTTCTCAGACAATAAGGTGGATTTGCGAGTGTTTGAACACAGGAATAAAGAATTGAATAAAGGAATAAGACAAAATACCTAGTCTCAAAGCACAGACAGAACAAAAGAAAAATCCGTATGTTTCACATATCAGAAATATAATCTCAAATCACAGGATTGCAGTTACCAATGCTCAAGTAAGCTAGACTGTCTATTCAGCACCCCACTTCAAGTCCTGGCATGCTGGTCAGGACAACACTTTGCTCCAGCTGGCATGCTTCCAGACTTTAACTGTGCTGGCATTTGTTTCTAGAAAAGCAGAGAGGGGGAAACTGGTTTAAATATATCTCAGCAGTCTTCAGCAGAAACTTTTGCTGAAGAGTGTAGCATTAATATATGCTATTAAATCAGCAAGGCCCTCGTCATTATATGTTTTTGTGCTCCATATGATACTTTTGGTTCAGAGAACATTTTCAGTACTAATTCTGGACAATTGGGCAAAATATAAATTCAATCATCTATGTTTTCAGACTGTATTTAAAAAAAGAAACCAGGTCTCTATTAAAGTTAAGATTTGTCAGTCTTCTGAAGTTTCACAAACATAAAGCTATTTAAAAAACTACCAAAGTAATTTGTTTTTCTATGCAATTATTAATTTTGAACCAGCAAGAAAAGAAACAGTTGTTAACCATTGAGATTAGACAGTCTCATATCAGTCCTGAACAAATTTGGCTTAGAAATCATATGAGTGGAGGATAAAAAGAAACAGTCTGGGTTAAATATAAGTAACTGTGATTTATTTCCCTTTAGCACTGATGTTATAAATTTGCAATTCAAGGGTTTGATCCTGAGAGATACCAAATACCCACAACGTCCTTTGATTTCAGTGGAAGTTGTGAGTACTCAGAACTTCCCCGTGTCTGGTCCTGTATTATTGTGATAAAGCAGAGATTTAAGAGATATACGGAACTGGCACAAAACTTCACAGAAAACAAGTTT
The DNA here is from genome assembly GCF_020497125.1 of Mauremys mutica. NCBI lineage: Eukaryota > Metazoa > Chordata > Testudines > Geoemydidae > Mauremys > Mauremys mutica. The sequence goes on from NC_059095.1 coordinate 9,269,267, forward strand.
CCAAGTCACATACCCAAGATTATATAGAAAATAAATTTCTAATTTGTGCATAGCCAAGCCAGAAGGGCTTGTGCAGACTTTCAGAGAACAGAAACAATACCATGCAACCTTCTATGCCCCTCCCTTAGTCCTCTGTAGTACTGGAAGATCTCACAAACATTCATCCTCTCATTATCCTTTCAGCACCAGTATCATTCCCATTTTACAGACTGGGAACCAAGGCACAGAGAAATACGTCAGTGATGCCAATTCTCACAATATTTGTTGTTTTTCTTAAAGCCCCACCTCCTGCAGTCAGATAATTACATGAGACTCTTACCTTTCCTTTAAAAAGAGTCCATTTCTAGCCCTCATGGTTTCAGAGAGGAGCTTGAAAACATGAAGTCTAGAGGCTCTAAAAACAGAAGGCACATTTTAAACAATAAATGCTGGTTTCTTTTTAAATTAATCTCATGACTTTTGAACAGTGCTGGCAATACCAAGATTTTCAAAAAGACCTCACAGCAGCAGGTTTTCAAAATGTAGCCATAAGTATTACAGGGGGAGCTACTGAGTGCTAGGTACTTTTAAAAGTCTGGTTCCAATTGTGAATACTGAAAACCTGGCCCTAAGGAACTAGAGCACAGTCTTTGGAGTCCAAGTCCAAAGCTGTAAGCACAAGATTATCTTTCCTTCTGACCAATCACCGTTAATCAAGTTATTTTGAGTAGCGATTATTGTATATTTACAGGAAACTATTCTTAGTCCAAACAAACTGAACGAAAACATGTTAATTGAACAATGTAATTGAAGAAGTCGATAATCTGTTTGTGCATATTCCAAGTGCAGAAAAATAAATTATATCATTTGTTGCGAGGTATTCACTCAACTCTACCTCAAGTACTATAAGCAAACAAGATTTTGCATCTTTCAACAAAAAAGATTAAAAAGGTAGGATGATTAGTATCTAAGTTAAAAAATGGAATGATGTAGTCAGTCTACAGGAACTCAGTCTTAAATAGACACATTTGAGGTGGATCTTCTCTTACATTGATATTTGGTGTATCACAACATGTGTTATTCAAAATAAACAGAAGCAATCAAGTGAAGAATAGCCTGCACCTGCTTCACAAAGTTCCTATTTAGATTTTCACATATTACTCAAACTGCAGAGAAAACAGAGAGTGAGACTTGCTAGTTCCAGAGAATCAAATCAAATAAATGACAGGTAGAAACCAAACTAGTTTCGCTAGATGTAAAGTTAATATAAAAGCCCAGGAGAAAAAGGGGAGGAGGAAAAAGGGAGCAATGTTTATGCAAGTTCCTTTAAAAAGAAGCTACTTGAGTCAGCTACCATTTTTCCTTCTTTTTAATTTACATTCATGCCATGCATCCAGAAACTTACAATGTGAAAAGGAGAAGTAGTAATGGGTTACTTTGGCCAGTGCTATGTACCAACTAATTGTTCTTTCAGGGAACACTTTTGTTCAAAACAAAACATCAAAATGTGAAATTCAGGGCACAAAAATAGGAAGAAATAATTTATCATCATTAGAGGTATTGAACTCCCTAACATTTGTATCAATTTTCCCACCTTCAAGATAACCAGAGGGTAAAGAAACACAACTCATTGCCACACTTGAGTCCCAAGGCTGATTTTTATTTGTTGGGTTGTTGTTGTTGTTGTTTTTTTTGTTTAAAAGAGAAGGTAACTAAGTTTAAAAGAAACCTATTAAATCATTTTGCATGATGGTGGTTACTGGAAAAGTTACAGAATAAGAGTGATAGAAAAGAAAGGGAAGTAAAGAGATTAAAATTAAATGAAAAGAAAGAAAGAAAATAAATGAGAGAAAATGTAAAACCCAAACCCTTAAAAAAATGGGAAAAAAATATTTCAGAGAAACATGGTTCCATTTTATCTAGTATCCTTGTCTTTCACAGTGGCCAGAACTGGATGCTTCAGAGGAAAGCGCAAGAAACTCTGTAGTGGACAATTAAGGAATAATCTACCCACAGGGGAAGTTTCTTCTTAACCTCGATCAGTGGAGGTTTGTTTATGCCCAGAAACACAAGAGTTTAGATACTTTATACAATCTTATCCTAGCTAATGAAAACAGCAGATGCTCTCAATATCTACATATGTCAAATCCCCTGTAAAATATTGCTAAACTCTTGTGGTAGTGAGTTCCACAGGTTACATATGCATTGGGTAAAAAAAAAAGCATTTAATCAATATTATATTTGTTACCTTTCCATTTCACTGAATGTCCCCTTGATCTTGTATTATGAGAAAGGGTAAGAACAATTAATTCACCTTCACTATGCAGTTGGTTAAAGGCAACATTTCACTAAAAGGAAAAGGCAGGAGAAAGTGTTGGGAGGAGAGTGGTGTTGTGGCAGGCTCTCTCCAATACAGAGAAGAGGCCAGTGTGGTGTGTACATCATCTGATGATAAGCCTCCCCCACCAAAAATACCTCAGGCAGGGGCTGGGCAGAGAAACCTCTGAGCAACAGCTCCCAACACCCACAGGAAAAAGTTTGCAAAGATGCAGCAGGAAAATAAGTTACATTAATAATAAATAGCATGCAGCCAAAAGCCAGGGGAGAAGCCACGGCACAAACTAGATTAACTCCACTCCCACCTCCTCTGAAGTCAGATAAACTCCAGGTCCCCTCACACTGCCACACAAACAAGATTCACTCCAGCTCCACTCCTCCGGATCAGTCAGTCCAGCCCCCACCCACATAAGCCAGAATCTCTCCAGCCTCCTTGTCCCTCCACAGACTCTTCAGCCTCCCTCTCCTATAACCAGTCACTCCAGGGCCCCCCCCGAACTAGAGTCACACTAGTCCACACCAATCCAGCAACTCCCGCCCCCTCCACCCCCCACAACTGGAGTCACTCCTGCCCCCTGCCACGAATTCACACTAGTCTACCTCACTCCAGCCCCCCTCCATGCCTCCCAACCAAAGTCACTCCAGCCCCGCAGCACAAACCAGAGCCACTGCTGCCCCCTCCTCCCCCCTCACCCAAATCGGAGTCACTCCTGCTCCCCACCCCCCCACCCCGCACAAACCCAAAGCCGTTCCTGCCCTTCGCCCCCAAACCAGTTTCACCCCAGCTCGCTCACCGGGTCACTCCAGCCCCTGGGCCGGTCTTGTCGCAGCCCAAAGGGGGTGGGGGCGCCTCCCCTCAGGGACCCCATCCCATCCCTGCCCTCTCACCTGCCCTCCCCGCCGGGCTCCCCGGGCTGCGCTGGGCTCCGGCTGCCGGGGCTGCGTGTTGCTACCGTTGGCAAGTAACAGTCTCCAGGACTACGGTCACTATGGCGCCTCGCGCGGGGTCTCGAGGCAACTGTTGCTACCCTCTCGTCTTACGTCAGGTGCAGGCCTCGCCCGCTTCCCGAGGAAGGGCGGGGGCCTGGGTTCCGCGGCGGCTGGTTGGCCCTAGCGTTGTCGCTCACATAGAGGGCGGGGCGGGCTCCGGCCAATCAGGTGGGGGTAGGGGTGGGGCATGGAGTTGGCGCGCGCTTTGGCGCTTCAATTGAAGGGAGGAGAGAACGTTCAGGGGCGGGGTCAGCTTAGCCGTCACTCTGGGGCATGACCCTCCCGCCGCCTCCCCTCAGCTCAGCGCGGGGGCGGTGGTGGTGGTGGCGCGCGGAGCCCCGGGAACTGGGCAGCCACCTCAGCCAGTCTGCGCCTCCCCCACCCCGCCCCGCCCCGCGGGCAACAGCCTCAGCGCCCAGGAGCCTGGGGCGAGAGAGGGAGGGAGTAATGGGGCGGGTGTGCGGTCAGGGGCTGGCGGGATTGAGGGGGTAATGGGTGGGGCTGCTGTGGGAGAAAGGGTAAAGGGGCCGGGCAACGGGCTAATGGGGGTCGGAGCAGGGGGGGATGAGAAGGTAATGGGGCAGGTGAGGGGGTAATGGGGGCAGGGACTGGTGGGGGCAAGGGGGTAAGGTGCGGGACTTATGGGATGGGGTGGTCATGGGGGTTGGAGCTGGTGGGGATGAGAGGGTAATGGGGCAGGGACTGGTGGGGGTAATGGGGCAGGGACTGGTGGGGGTGAGGGGGTAATGGGGCAGGGTGAGGGGGTAATGGGGCAGGGACTGGTGGGGGTGAGAGGGTAATGGGGCAGGTGAGGGGGTAATGGGGGCAGGGACTGGTGGGGGCAAGGGGGCAGGGTGGGGGACTTATGGGATGGGGTGGTCATGGGGCAGGGACTGGTGGGGGCAAGGGGGCAGGGTGGGGGACTTATGGGATGGGGTGGTCATGGGGCAGGGACTGGTGGGGGTGAGAGGGTAATGGGGCAGGTGAGGGGGTAGTGGGGGCAAGGACTGGTGGGGGACTTATGGGATGGGGTGGTCATGGGGGTTGGAGCTGGTGGGGATGAGAGGGTAATGGGGCAGGGACTGGTGGGGGTGAGAGGGTAAGGGTAGGGTGGGGGAGTAATGGGGTGGGGCTGGCGGTAATGGGGGTTGGAGCTGGTGGGGGCAGGATGAGAGGGTAATGGGGGTTGGAACTGGTGCGGGCTAATTAGTTGATGACTAATAGAGGACATGGGGAGGCAGGTCTGGGGCTGTGGGGGCAGAATGGGGTACAGGGTAATTGGGAGAGAGGAATCTGTGGGGGGCTGAAAGGGAAACAAAATGGGGCAGGCACGGAAGTGGATGGTAGACTGGTGAATAGAGGCAGAACCCCCTTTTGCTCTAGGACACAAGTTCATGCCCCTATTCTTGTGAAGAGAACGGCAAGATGTTTGATGAAGATAACTGGTGAGGACTTCAATTTCCTTTCTCATCCAAAAGAGAGCCCATTCCACACCCCTCCATCACCAGGCTGTGGCATTAGCTTCAGTGCCAACTCAGGGATGAACATCGCCTTCTAAGTAACCAGCACCACGTAGGTGTTCCTTTATCCATGCACTGACTAGGACTGACCCCTACTTACCTTGTCAGACATGCAAAGTTCCCAGCCTACAGCCATGAGTCATATTTAGAATTTCCCCTTATTGACTATGATTTTTCACCTTTCTCCCTACAAATTCATCTGTTTTGTTACAAATTGTAACATCTAGAGGCTTCAGCCAAGATCTTGTGCTAGGTGCAGTATGTGAACATAGTGAAAGATGGTCTCTGTATTGAAGAGTTTACCGTCTAAATAGATCAGACAGGTAACAGGTTGAGGGAAAGTAGAGGCACAGAGAGTGGAAGGGACTTGCCCAAAGTCACCCAGCAGGTCAGTGGCTCTTGATAGATAAGCTTGTTGGATAGATAGATTTGACTAGATATTTGAATCTTCACTTTTCAGTTTATTTGCATTTTTTACAAGTGAAATTCTTGCCAGTTAAATATTAAAAAGCTGCTGTTGCATTATTGGAAACTGCCAAATCTCTCTGGAAACGGACTGCTTATAGATTAGCTGCATTTCTGTTCCCTCACCCCCTTACCACACACGGGCATTTGCATGTAAACAGGCTCTTTGTTTCTTAAGAATGTATTTGCTCTTGCTGCTTATTTCTCCCTACCTGAACTAATAATTCTCCATGACATCAAAATTGTTTCCATAGCAATCAATTGTGAAGTCACAAACAACAAGCAGAGGATTACAGTTTGAGTTGAAGCCAAGCAGCCAAAATAGAAAGAAAGCAGAGATCCTGTATTAATGCAAATGTCCTTAGAAATAACACTTGAGCAAATACTGTTGTGTAGTGTTGCTGTATGCTGTTAAAGAGCTGCCATTCTCACCCCAGACACGGCTGCATCTCAGCACTGGGTGTGGCACATCCAGCACATGGTGTTTATAATTTGGTTTGGGGTTCTTTCTGGATGAAATGTGTAAACTATCATTTGATACAAATGATGTGTTGGCAGAATTGTTTCTAAGTGGAATATGCATTACAGGTTTTCATGAACCAGCCAGGAAATACAGAATGTCTGACTATATAATTTGAATGGCTTTAATGGAAAGTCCATTTCCCTGTTAAGCTGTGTGTGTGAATTGAGCTAGAGTGTGTATTAAGGAGACATCTGCTGGCTGAGATTGCACAATGACTTCTAAGGCATATTTCAAAAGGGCTTGTCTAGAGTTAGGAAAATTCGCAGCAGTATAATGATGCTGATGAAAACACCTAAGATAGACATACTGCACCATTGCAAAATGAGGCTTGCACACTGGGACTATTTATATGTTTGTGCAGTGCCTAGCACCGTGGGGCTGAAAAACAGACCCACAAACACCAAACTGTACAGGCAGGAGCTAAATCTCTAACCTTTGGACAAAGAGATTCTCAAAAGCTGGAGTCATCTGGGTTCTTATTCTTGTTTGTTTTTAATGCACAAATTCCTCTGCACTGAGTATAAATGTAGAAGTTACCCAACAAGAGGCTAACCTGTGCTCTCCCTGAAGAGGTTGGAAACTCAGAGGTCGTCATCACGTGGAATTCCCCTGAAACCCCATCCTCAAATGGGGACACAGAAGAGCCCACTCTTTTGATCCCAGGAATCCCCCCTTCCTGCTCCTCTAGATCCTTCTCTCTCTAGGCAGGCTGCCTTCACCTGTGCAAATCTCCCTTCAAAGGTGAACACAGCCTGAGATACACTGCTTCAAACAATAACAGCCTAAGTGCGGATATCCCCTTCCAAGGGAGGGTAGAATGGCAAAGACTGCCCCTGCTCCACCTCCCAAACTGAACAGGTGCCCCATCCCCGTGGAGTGCCCATGATGGGACTGCCACAGAGGAAAGGAGAGTCTGCTGCTGACACTGCACTCCTCCTACTTGCTGAGGATCTTTGGGGCTCCTGTATCCCCCAAGGAGAATGGGCAGGTTTTCGTTGTGTGAAATGGGAAAAGGGTTGTTTGAAGCCTTAATCTTCTAACACCTTAGGGCCCAGTCCTCCAATCAGTGCACCTCCAGAAATTCCGTTGACACCAGTGGGAGTTTTAAGTGCATGGAGACTAGAAGATTTGGGCCCATAATAAGAGACTCTTCCTGGGGGAAAAAATATTGTTGCAATAAGGCAGGACACAAGTCCTGTTCCTTCTTGGAACATGCCCACCCTGGCAGCATCCTCTAAGCAGGACAGAAATTAGCATTCTGTTCACTATAAAAACAAATCAGCAGGCATAGACCTCTCCAGGTAGCAAGAGTAACTCGTATTGCTATTAATATTGACCAGCTGCAGCATTCCCAACTCAGGCTGGCCTTGGAGAGAAAAGGACTGGAACTGAGACCCACCCCCAACTGTTAACGTAGCATGGACCTCTGGACCATTTTGCAGATTTCTTTAGATTCTGCAGTCAGACAGGTTAGTGGCAAAGAACAGCCTGTAACCCATTTATAGACCATCACTGCACAGCATAGGAAGGGACCTTAACAATGTTCTGGGAACATTCTTTCAGTTTCTACAACGAATGGCCAAATTTCCTTATTTTCTGTTATTTCACCTGAACTGCAGTATTATATCTGTTCCCTGAGAAATGAGGTCTTTGATGGAAACACTGACATTGCTTTTTGTCATTTTCCTTTATATTTCATGATGTGTGGCAAGTTTAAACCCTTGGAAAGGTTAAAATGGTTCCACTGTTTAGACTCTGAAAAGTTTCTCTCTACAATGAAGGGGTCTTTATAGTCGTCTTATTATGGAGGCACTAGTCATGGTTTCATGGTTAAGGCTAAATTGGGTTTTGCTCTTAAAGCAGAGATTATAAATGTAGGTTGGTTTAAAAATAAGTCGGAACATGTACTGCCTCACCATGGGGACAAATCAAACATAACTGCTTCAGAACTGCCCAAATGCATAATTGTCCCATATTTAGCATCCTGGGGACAATATTATCTTAATTTGTTATCTTAAATCAGATCTGTACAGTCACTGTTACATAGTTTTAAATGATGGCAGATATTCCATTCTTCATTCCATCTGTTATAAAACATACACACAATGATGTGCAGCAAGGCTGGTGGCTTACCCTAGACATCAGGATTGACATCCTTAAATGCCAGGGAATTGCAAACTGTAATTCCAGCAGGGCTGACTCAGAGCTTCATCCTTCAGAGTTAGGAAAATTGAGTTTTAGCTTTAAAAAAGTGGGGGAGGAAGTGGAGGTTGATTCTCTATTGCCGTGCACCTTATGAAGACATTTCTAACAGGCAAAGCAAATGTAAAGTGGGTGTAGCATTTTACATTTGCATTGTACCACTGTAAATGAGTGCACAAGGTACAGAATGATGGAGAGTCAGGACCTGGGGTCTTTAATGTCCATGCAGTATAGACAGAGGCCCTTAATTTTTGAAGTCTTATCTGAAAGACATCCCCACCACCACGTGTGCGCGCACACACAGCGAACAAGGTCGGTGAACCTTCTAGGATGCTCCATTGCTGTGTTTGGGTTTGGAAGCTGTGATAGATATGGCAATTTCCTGCAATATCTTTGGGAGATTTTGTTTGTATTAACTTTATGTATCATCGTGGGCCAGGGATTGTACTTAATACCATGGGGGAGGTGGACCACAGCCTTCCAGGAACTAAAAACATTGAGGGGTGATTAGGCACATTTTCTTAGGCTCTGAATTTAAATTGGCTCAGAGGCAGGCCTCCTTTCTGATCCAGCAAACAGATAGGATTGAGGCCCTCCTGCACAGAGTGTCCTTTCTGAGAAGGGTTGTAAGGATTGAAGTTGAGGAGGCATCTGGTAAGCTTTCTAGCATGTATGTAGGTTTTTTAATTAGGGATCTAAATATTGTTTTAAAAGTTAACCATTTAAACGTTTAAAGTTATATTGTTCAATCAGTTAAGCGATTAAAAGGAGAGGAGCTGGGGTTGCGCTGGCTGGCCTGGGGCTGGGGGTTAATGGTTAAGGTGGGTTAACAGGTAAGACTAATGCTTACTGGTTAACCATTTAATATTTTACATCCCTACTTGTTATTATTTTCTCAGTACTACTTTCTCCTTAAGAATAAATGTGCTTCCCTAGAAAAAGCTGTGTGGGAACACAACTGTGGACAATTATGCTGTTTATAGTCTCTGAGGAGAAAGCAAATGGCAGCTGCATGTTGGTTTATGCAGTCTGGCTTTCTGGGGATCTCACAGCATAGGCAGGGAACTGTGCAGCCTGGAAAAAGCCATGATCAGGAGAGAACGAGACGTGGGTCTCCGCTAGGGTGACCAGACAGCAAGTGTGAAAAATCAGGACGGGGGTAGGTGGTAATAGGAGCCTATATAAGAAAAGGACCCAAAAATCGGGACTGTCCCTGTAAAATTGGAACATCTGGTCACCCTAGTCTCCGCCCAAGAAAGGTGACAGCTGAGGAGCCTAGAAGTGGGTGCCCTTGCTGGGCCATGGAAGGGGAATGCAGGTGCTGTTGCCTTGAACTGTGACCAGAGCTTTAAGCCACTTTTGCGCACTCCACATTTTTGGGCTGTGTCAAGCTTGGTGTACACTTAAAAGTTATGCCAGCATAGCTATGTTAGGGGTGTGAAAAAAAACTACACACCTGACCTATGTAGGCATGCTGACAAAACTCCCAGTGTAGATGCAGCTGTGTTGACAGAAGAGGGCATCTGTTAACGATGTTTGGAACTCCTTCTGTTAGCGTATACGGCATGTGCGAGGTGGGGGGGGAGAGAGAAAGGGGCCTATGCCACTACAGCTATGCTGACATAGGCTTCGTAGTGTAAACATACTTTAGTTCAGGGATCCGCAACCTTTGGCCCACAACTTGCCAGGATAAGCCCCCTGGTGGGCCAGGCCGGTTTGTTTACCTGCTGCATCTGCAGGTTCGGCAGAGCGTGGCTTCCACTGGCCGCAGTTTGCTGCTCCGGGCCGATGTGGCTGTGGGAAGCGGCGCAGGGCCAACCACACCAACTGCTGCAGAAGTCACAGAGGTCACGGAAAGTCATGTAATCTGTGACTTCCATGACCTCCGTTACAGACATGCAGTCTTAATAATGAAACACTGAATAGGTATCATTAACATTCACTCTGGAAAACAAAATAGCTCTGATAGTGTATGTGCTTGTTCAGGTTTTCTCTTTACCCCAAACACGTTTGTTCCAGGCAAACACAGAACATGTTCTACATATTTATAGCTGAACATCTTAAATAAGTATTTTGGGTTAGGAAGAACCTCAAATGTTGTGATTGATGAAATGAACAGGTGCGACATTTCAGGTGTTCCAAATGTTCCTGGGACACTGGGCTGTTATGGGTAAAATGCCTAAGTGAATTAAGTGCCTTTGTCATTTTTACAATAGAACAGTGAAAGTGAAAAACTATGAAAAATTGGGACTGTCCTAGTAAAACAGAGGTATATGGTACTTTAGTCCCAGGGCATGCTTTGTACCTTGTGTAGACATATATACATGTACTGTCATCCTGATATGGTAGCATTCTGTACCCTCTGCATGAGATGGAAGGTAGAGGAGGATCAGGCCCCCTGCCCTGTCCCATCCTGCTTCGTAGTAGCCAGAAATGCTCCCTTATGTCCAGCACACAATCCCTTAGTAAATCCCTACAGCAAAGCCTGGGATATTAGCCAATTCTTGCTGGGAACTGGGTAGTAATCATAGGTTTGTTAATCATTTTTAATTAGAAGCTTGTCATTGTGTGTCAAGCTGGTCACTGTAATAAATTCTTCCGTTTCTTGAATCTGTTGCATAAGCCAGATCTCATCACTTCCATTCCAGCCCCTTCAGGACCAACATCTATTTAGTGAAAGTCTTCTACTTCTAGAAAATTGTTAATGATTACACAGTGATCTTCCTGCTATGGGAGTAGATAAAACAGACCATACTCCCAGGTTTCAGAGTAGCAGCCGTGTTAGTCTGTATCCGCAAAAAGAACAGGAGTACTTGTGGCACCTTAGGGACTAACAAATTTATTACAGCATGAGCTTTCGTGAGCTACAGCTCACTTCTTCGGATGCATAGAATGGAACACACAGACAGGAGATATTTATACATATAGAGAACATGAAAAGGTGGAAGTATGCATACCAACAGGAAGAGTCTAATCAATGATAGTTAACTGCAGTTGTACCAGTCAGACACAAGAGGGCACACTTCTCTCTAAAAATGACCTGTAAAGTGACTAAAATCTAATCCCTTGGTTAATGTGTGCTCAATATAACTGGTTGAAATGTTTCAACTTAAAACAAATTTTGGCAAAAAAAAAAAGTGTTTTGAAGAAATGAAAATGTTTTGTGGAATCATGCTGGGTCCTTTGAAATTCCAAGTTTTTCTGTGAAACAATTCAGTATTAAAAGACCTGAATAAGAGCTCTGTGTATCTCAAAAGCTTGTCTCTTTCACAACAGACATTGGCTCAATAAAAGATATTACCTCACTCACCTTGTCTCACTAACATTAAAAAAATGTTTTTATATCAGTGGAGGGAAAAAGCACCCCACTTCCGTTCACTTTTTTACCCTTCACCTTTTTTTTCCCAAGGTGAAAAAAAACAAGTGACAAATGGCTAAAGTGAAACTTTTTGAAAACATGTTTGAATTTTTTGTTTAAAAAAATTCAAAGTTTCAAATGAAACAAAAAATTTTCATCGCTTTCAATTTTTTTCTCAACATAAAACCTTTCTTCAACTAGCTCCAATGCTGAAGGCCTCAACAGCCATGCTAAGGGTAGATCTACACTGAAAACACTACAGTGGCTCAGCTGCACCATTGCTCCTGCACCGCTGTAGGGCTTCAGTATACACACACACACCTATGCCGACCGGAGAGGTTCCCCCATCACTGCAGGTAGATGGTAGCTAGGTTGATGGAAGAATTCTTTCATTAACCTAGCACTGTCTATACGAGGGATCTCAAACTCAAATCACCATGAAAGCTGCATGAGGACTAGTACATTGGCCCAAGGGCCACATCGCTGACACCTTTTAATATAAAGATACAAAAGCCCCCCACTCTGCCCCGGCCCTGCCCCCATTCCATCCCTTCCACGAGGCCCTGCCCCTGCCCTGCCTCTTCCCACCCCTTCCCTGCCCCCATTCCAACCCCTTCCCCAAAGTCCGCACCCCTGCCCTGCCTCTTCTCCGCCTCCTCCCCTGAGTGTGCGGCTCCCCGCTCTCCCCCCCCTCCCCCCCCCGAAAACACTAAGCGCTGCCAAACAGCTGTTTGGCGGGAGGAAGCGCCTGAAGGTAGGCAGAGGAGCAGGGATGTGGTGCACTGGCGGGGAGGGGAGCTTGGTGGGCCACAGGAAATAACTCTGTAAGCCACATGTTTGAGACCCCTGGTCTATATTGTGAGTTAGGTCAGCATAGTTACATTTCTTGGGGGTGTGGATTTTTCACACACCTGAGGTCTTGTCTACGCAGCAAAATTAAGTCAACATACTCGAGGCTGACATACAGCCACCGCAGTAATTACTGCAGTTTTTCATGTCCACACTAGCTCCTTCCGTCAGCAGTGTGTGTCCTCACCAGGAGCTCTTCCACCAATGTAACTGACAACGTGGGGCACTGACAACTGGAGCCCCACCAGCTGCCAGCCCAAAGCCCAGCTGCTGCTTCCCAGTGAGGGATTGGCGGGAGGGAATGAGAGCCCGAGCCCAGCTGCCTCCCTGTGCGGGATTGGGGCAGGGGGAGCGCTCAGGTTCTCCTTCCATTCCTTCAGCGAAAGGCAGCAGCAGCACTCTGAGCTTTCAGCCCCGGCGGTGGGGCTCTGAGCTGTCAGGTGATGTAACTAACACAGTATCTACACAGACACTGTGTCACCCTACCTGTATCGACCTAAGCACTATGCCTCTTGTGGAAGTGGAGTTATGAAGTCGATGTAGTGGGCAACTTGCATCGGTAGGAGCCCCATTGTAGTGTAGACACTTACAGAGTTCGGTCAATGTAAGCTGCCTTATGTCAACCTCAGTCTGTAGTGTAGACCAGACCTGAGACGTAGCTATGCCGATGTAAGTTCCCAGCGTAGACCAGCCCTAACAAAGTCATACTGAGTTTACTGTACTACCTAAGAACTTTCTGTTCCTGATTCTTCCCTGCTCTTTCACATGTGCCACCGTTTATAATTGTGCAAAGTGTATGCAGATGGGGTGTAAAATGTCACGGTCTGATCCGGTAGCATTTGACATCCACTTTGCACAGAGGGAAATAACACCCAGTGCAAGACAGAGCATGTCTAGACTAGGATAGCAAGTGTATTTTTTAAACATGACAAAATGTTTTAACAAACAAGTTGTAAAACTCTAATGTAGACAGGGCAAGTTGTATCTGAAAATGTGTTGGCTGATCAAAATGAACCCCAGAGGAGCTGAATAGTCTTGTAGACCTCCACTGCAACTGCGTCACTGAAACTGCTTCCCGCATACTGACAGTAATCTGGGGTGCCATGTTTTCATAGTGAGATTGCCATTTGCTTCTCCAAGCAGAGGGATAGTCTCATTCTGGTGTTCTTGTGCTTCAGGGCTGGGAGAAACTCAGGCCTTGGCTACACTGGCGCTTTGCAGCGCTGCAACTTTCTCGCTCAGGGGTATGAAAAAACACCCCCCTGAGCGCAGCAAGTTACAGCGCTGTAAAGCGCCAGTGTAAACAGTGCCCCAGCGCTGGGAGTGCGGCTCCCAGCACTGTAAGCTAATCCTCTCGGGGAGGTGGAGTACCTGCAGCGCTGGCAGAGCTCTCCCCCAGCGCTGGCGCCGCGACCACACTCGCACTTCAAAGCGCTGCCACGGGAGCGCTCCCGCGGCAACACTTTGGAGTTTCGAGAGTAGCCGAGCCCTCAGCCCACAATTCCAGGAACATGGCCTTCTGCAGCCATGGTTGGCCCCCCAAAGTGATCTAGTTCAACCATTCAGTGTTCATTGGCCAGCCCAAAAGTATTGGTCCACCAAGTATAACTACTCCAAAGCTAGATCTTATAGGAGTACCTGAGCCACATCAAAGCACAGGTTCTCTTCTACCAGGCTGCTCAGCCTGCAGATTCCTCTAGCAAGCACTACATTCATTTGGCCCTCATCCTTGGGGGCAGAGATCAATTTGGAAATAGTGCAGGCACCAGTGAATTCTGGAATCCTGTGAAAGTGAGAATGGACATTTGACCCCTGCTCCCATAATTCCCTCAGATACCGTAGTTATCCCACAGTTCACAGCAAGTTTCCCAGAATGCAGTGGGCATGGAGGCAGTATAAAGGACTTTGTTACCCATTTAGAGTGTTAAACTACTGCTGCATGATGTCCTATGAACACAAGCCTTGAAATACAATGTCACTTGTGCAATGCAAGCTTAACAGTGTCAATGCACTCAGCTGAAATAGGTTTGTTGATTTAACTAAGCCAATATACTGTAACTTTTGTGTGTAGGCAGCACTAAGATAGACAAGCCCTCAGTATCAGAATGGCACTGGGCTGATGACCAGTGTTTAATGATTTCAATGGAGCATTTCAACACCATTCTGTAAGAGACAAGAAGTCCTTTCTAATTTAATAGCTTGAACTGACTTCCTCTTTGTTTGCAATTTAACCACAGACATACTGGCAATGGCTAAACATTGCTCAACGCCCAGAATGAAAGACTGAGGCCATGGGAAGGTAGCTGTTTCTGGGGGGAAAGCCAAATAGTAGTAGTTGTAATAAAGCTGGCTTTGTGACAAGACTGGCTTGTAGCTGGACTGGAAACAATTTTCCTGTCCCACGAAAAAAAACTAACAGGATTTTGAAAAAATTTCCCATGCCAAATCAGGAAGAAGAATTGAAATCTCAAAAAAATGTGATTAACCAAAAAATAACAATAAATTCAGGTAAATTGAAACATTTTATTTCTGTAATTTCAACAGTCTTTCAATTTTGACTTTTTTAAAATCTAAAATTAGCTTAAATTTCAAAACAAAGTTGCTTTGAAGTGGAAAGCTGGAATTCTTCATTTTAGAAGTGTCAAAAGGAACCAACTTGACAATTTCAAAACTTTAATTTTTCAAGTTTAAAAATTCATCAAATCTGACTCTTTCCTGTGGAAAGTGTCTGTTTAGACAGACTGATGTTTTCCAACAAATAAATATCGTGGCAAAAAATTCTCAACCAGCTCTAGTGACTGTTAATGTGTTTGGGGCTGAGTTAAACTCATAGAATCATAGACTTTAAGGTCAGAAGGGACCATTATGATCATCTAGTCTGACCTCCTGCACAATGCAGGCCACTGAATCTCACCCACCCACTCCTGTATCAAACCTGTGTCTGAGCCATTTAAGTCCCCAAATCATGGTTTAAAGACTTCAAGGTGCAGAGAGCCTTTCAGCAAGTGACCCGTGCCCCACGCTGCAGAGGAAAGCGAAAAACCTCCAGGGCCTCTGCCAATCTGCCCTGGAGGAAAATTTCCTTCCCGACCCCAAATATGACGATCAGCTAAACCCTGAGCATGTGGGCAAGACTCACCAGCCAGACACCCAGGAAAGAATTATCTGTAGTAACTCAGATCCCACCCCATCTAACATTGCATCACAGGCCATTGGGCCTAACCCTTGTCTACAATACACCTGTAACTGAGTCATCAGCTCTCTGTCCAAATTGTCCTAGACAAAAAGGGCTCATCTACACTTTAGCTTTAACCTAATGAGGAGACCTGCTTTCAAACACTGCTGTTCCCTAGTCTCAATACAACACGGTTGTCCTCTGACCCAGTTACAACACAGTTCAAACGTTGAGCACAGACAGGATTTAACCTTGTCCTTTTAACTGGGCTGTTAACATTTTAACCCTGTTGCAGCTGAGTCAGGGACCAACTGTGTGGTAACTGGGTCCCCTGACTCAGGCCATGTCTACTACGGGGACTATCCTGGCATAACCTCAGTGTAAATGCAGCCTAGAGTGACAGAAGCGGTTTATCTGTCTCTGTAGGAACACCACCTCCCCAAGCAACAGTATCTAGAAGGACAGAAGCATCTATCTAGCTGCATCTACACCAGGGGTTAGATCGATTTAACTACAGCTGAAGCTGCTGGGACCCGCTGTTTTTGCTGGAGTTCTGAAAATAGACCCGCTCTTGTGAATTGCTTGTATCAAATTTTGCATCAAATTAATTTTCCATCAAAATTCTTGTTCAAGAGCATATATGCTTGTGACTAACATAGGCTAGAAATTCTGGGCCCAATTCTCCACTGACTTCCATGTTTTGTAGACTTTTACCCCTTTGCAACATGGGTGTAAATCATTTGCAAATCATATACCCACTTGGCACTCACTTTGTACAGTGTAAACAACAATGCAAAGGCTGCATCCAGACTAGGAAAACAGGTTGTGTTAGAATGTGTTCATAACATGTTTTAATTAACAAACAGGATTTGGGGCATAGTAAAGATAGTGAAAGCAGAGTTAAAAAAAATAAGCTGGTCATGGTTGGCTTTCGTGTTATACAGTGCTTGTGACAGTTCTCAGCTGACGTGCGTGTGTCTGTTTTCTCCGTGTGCTGTCTCAGCTCTACGCAGATAGCTAGCCCAGCATAGAATCATAGAATCATAGAATCTCAGGGTTGGAAGGGACCTCAGGAGGTCATCTAGTCCAACCCCCTGCTCAAAGCAGGACCAAACCCAACTAAATCATCCCAGCCAGGGCTTTGTCAAGCCTGACCTTAAAAACCTCTAAGGAGGGAGATTCCACCACCTCCCTAGGTAACCCATTCCAGTTCTTCACCACCCTACTAGTGAAAAAGTTTTTCCTAATATCCAACCTAAACCTCCCCCTCTGCAACTTGAGACCATTACTCCTTGTTCTGTCATCTTCTACCACTGAGAACAGTCTAGATCCATCCTCTTTGGAACCCCCTTTCAGGTAGTTGAAAGCAGCTATCAAATCCCCCCTCATTCTTCTCTTCTGCAGGCTAAACAATCCCAGTTCCCTCAGCCTCTCCTCTCCTCATAAGTCATGTGTTCCAGCCCCCTCATCATTTTTGCAGACCCAGAAAGACCACAGACTCGGTTCAGTGGCAAAGGTGCTCAGCCAGCTATTGCCCTCAAGATACAGTATTAGCTCCCTGGATCAATATCTGCAGGTATACTAACACACGAGTACCCAGTGGCAAGGACTCAGCTCAGTCAGCAATGGAACTTTTTGCTGACCCCTAGGCTGAAAAAGGGTTAAGGCGAGATAGACGCCCCCCCCTCCCCTTCACCACCTGAATTTGTACTTTACTCCTGATGTTTCAGACAAAACATCACTCACTATTCATCACTTCTGCCAACCATTGATCTTGTGCTTGGTTGGGGTGTAGTTGTGCTAGTCTGGAATGTGTTTACATATCCGGTTTGTTTTTAGCAATGCTAACATTGCCTGAGCCAAGTTCATGTACCAGACCGTGAACTTGCAGGCAAGCATCTGCTTTTTTGACAGGGCCTGACTTTTGCTCATTATAGAACTTTTGCTGACTTTGGTTCAGGCCTCAGGCTCCGCACCAGGTGCCATGCTCCAGGCTCTCTCTTTCTACTGCAGTGAGAATCAGACTGCAAAAGGGTCATTATTTCAGAGTGACCTGAACTTGACTCAGTAGGGTCAGATTCTCAGCTGGTGTATATAGGGGTTGCTCCAGTGACTTAATTTAAGCTGCGGGAAGGGCAGCCAGCACATTAGGGTGACCAGACAGCAAATGTGAAAAATTGGGACGGGGGTGAGGGGTAATAGGAGCCTATATAAGAAAAAGTCCCAGAAATTGGGACTGTCCCTATAAAATTGGGACATCTGGTCACTGTACAGCACATCCCTTGGCCCGCGCCGCTTCCCGCAGCCCCCACTGGCCTGGGACGGTGAACCACGGCCAATGGGAACCGCGATCAGCCAAACCTGCGGACGCAGAAGGTAAACAAACCGGCCCGGACTGCCAGGGGCTTTCCCTGAACAAGCGGGGAACCAGCTTTGAGAAGCACTGGCGTAGAGTCCTTATTGTGAATGACAGTCAGGCCTGCTTATGTTTAGAAACTATCTTGTGACCAGGATGATCCTGTTCCCATCACCTCTTCCTGACTCCCAAGCTGTTTACCATCTTGTTTCCTGAGTTTGTGTATTCCCTTGTGCTGCACTTAACTCTAGATCTGTCAGCTTCCAGGTTTACATTTTTCCAGTTATCTTGCATGTCATTGGCCGGGAGTGCAGTTGGGGTGCTGGCAACCAGTGATAATGATTCTGCAGCAGGAACATTAGTTAACAACTCGTGGATGGCGTGTGAGTCAGAACAGCCTCCAGTTCACTCTGCATTGGCTCTGCAAAACAAACATGAGAAAAAAGTGACCTAGATCAGGCTCTGCTTCTTAAGTCTGCAGATGTGACTCACTCCACATGGGGAACAGTCTGCTAAAGAAGAAGGTGCTATTTTTACTTTCATTTTTCTCTGCACAGTCCAACATGTATTTAGTGAAGCTTCTAAGTGGGGGGAGGAAGGTAACATAGGGCAAACAGTACTTCCCCCATTCACAGGGAGGTTAAGTGACTTGTGCTAGATCACACAGGAAGTTTGGGCCAGAGCTGGGAAGAGAGCACTGCTCTCTGAGGCAATAGGCTCCACCTGCATCCAGAGAACCACAGCCCCTCTCTGATAAACAGCTTCACATCTGCTGTGCTTGTGTTATCTGTAAAACATAGTCAAGTGGGTCAGGTGCTTTGAGATCTACAGATACAAACACAGCAGGCCCTGATTCTCTCTTACCCTGCACCTTGTCCAGACATTTATACCGGCACAAGGTGGGCATTAAGTGCTTCCATCTTGATTTGGTAGCATATCACCCCATTTTGCAATGCAGTAAATGACTGCACTAGTTGCAGGGCATGGGGAACCAGGCCCTATATCTTGTGCTTACACCAGGAAAAAGTGGGTGTGTTACGGTGAGCTAGCTAACATACTGCAAAATCCTGGTGTAGACAAAGCAAGTTGTCATTTTACCTTGATGTGGATGGTAGGTTGGTGGTGGGGGAGTGTCCCTCAACCAGCCACATCTATCTCAGAGTTCCCACAGCCTCCATTGGCCTGAAGCAGGGAACCACAGCCAGTGGGAGCCACGATCAGCCGAACCTGTGGACGGTGCAGGTGAACAAACCAGCCTGGCCCACCAGGGGCTTTCCCTATACAAGCAGCGTCCCAAGTTTGGGAAACACTGCAATAGAGGGAAATATTTCACGAAGGCTATAGCCATCCTGTGGCATTCACTGCTCCAAGGGGTCAGAGCTAATTACTGGGGCTTGATTTAAAAAGGGCTGGGTCAGCTCTGACCTTCAGCTCCCATTCTTGGCTACCAATTCCTGCTCCAACCACGAGGCCTGACTGCCCATGTCCCAGTCTCTGACAATGTGTGATGCTGTGCAAGTTGCTTCTCTGTGTCTCACCTTCCATATATGTCAGATGGAGACTGTAACACTTGTCTATCTTCCACTAGGGGACCGTGAAGATAAATTCATATTTGTTAAACTCCCCATGATCCTTGGCTGGAAGGTGTATGTATTATTGGCAATTCTTCAGACTAGAGCAAAGCACACTCCACTGCAATGCAGCTGACTACTGGGGCAACTGTACCCAGGAGAGAAGGATTTGTTCCCAACAGCTGTAGGGGATGAATTTACACTCTGCAATGAAAGAGATTAGCTTTAATTGGCACATGGACAAAAGTTATTACCAATTGGTCATAAAATGACCCAGCCCTTTTTAAATCCAGGGCCGGGGGTAAGAGGCAGTGAGAGACAGGTGGGGAAGAGGAGTGGATGGGGGCAGGACACTGGGAGGGAAGAGGTGGGGCCAGGGAGGTTCTGGCACTCTGCTGGAGTGTGCCACCAGATCATCTTCCATTCTCAAGCATTCCATATTCCTCCCCTAAACAGTAGGTATTGGCCCAGGACAAAGGCAGATGCAGGAGCAAATGGACCATAGGCTTTATGTTCCCAATTTCTTAAATGCTGCTTATATGCTCTGCTGTATCAGTAATCGGGAGCATTTTAGATCATTGGCAGTGAAGTCTAACTTAACAGACCACTGGAGTCAGCCTCCAACACAATGACTCAGGCAAACTGTAGTCATGAAAAAAAGTGCAGTATCCTGATGTTCTGTTCAAAATTCAGATGAATAGGCAAATGTCATTAGGTTCTTTAGCAGCTAATATCTGTGTGAGGAGGCTGCTGGGTGGCTGGCTTCCTTACTACAAAGTTACCACATTTACAATATCAGAGGGGTAGCCGTGTTAGTCTGGATCTGTAAAAAGCGACAAAGAGTCCTGTGGCACCTTATAGACTAACAGACGTATTGGAGCTTAAGCTTTCGTGGGTGAATACTCACTTCGTCAGACGCAGTATTCACCCACGAAAGCTTATGCTCCAATACGTCTGTTAGTCTATAAGGTGCCACAAGACTCTTTGTCGTCACATTCAAAATGAGGAAGTTGGTGTCGGTTAGTCTCTCTCCTCTGTAGGTAGCAGGACAGCAGGAGTGAGACATAGAGATTGGCTTCCTACCTTTCCACTTTCTGGAGACTGTAGAATCATAACAAAAGACAGGTGGGGACACACTTTCCTTCACTGGAGATAGATCTTTTATGCTGCACGTAGCCTTGTCTATCATAGCAAACTTTTTAGCTTCATACTGCTCCACCAGTAGCAGGAATGACGGAAGTTATAGTGTAGATGAGACTCAGCCATTTTTGCTATCTTATCATCTAGCCCTACTTAGCATCTCTGGAGTCATACATGGAAGGAGAGTTACCTGAGTCCAGTGTCCTATCTAGTAGGCCACGCTACCTTTTTGCTGTTCAATATTTCCACTGTTGCTCTTGCTGCTAAGGCTGGCTAATGTTTGCAGCTACAATGTTTTCTAGTGTAGATGCAGGCTATGAGCTTTGTTCTGCACTGAACTGAAAGCAACAGTATGTTGCTAGTTAGTTTCTAATTGTATAGCGGAAACATCTACTCTGCTCTCTGTTGCAACATTTGATATGCATATTAGGATTTGAATAATTTTTATTTTTAGAGACACTATAGTTTTGGTAGAAAATTGGAAGAGAGTACTGTGCTGTATATAGGGGTAACTATTGCACCTTTAAGAAGAAAGTAAACACTGTAACTTGTATCAGTAGTTCAACATTGCTGTTTCAGGGCTGGTCTACACTGGGGGGGGATCAATCTAAGATACGCAACTTCAGCTATGTGAATAGCGTAGCTGAAGTCGAAGTACCTTAGATCGAATTACCTACCGTCCTCACGGCGCAGATCGACGTCCGCGGCTCCCCATGTCGACTCCGCTACCGCCGTTCGCGTTGGTGGAGTTCCGGAGTCGACAGGAGCGCGTTCGGGGATCGATATATCGTGTCTAGATGAGACACGATATATCGATCCCCGAGAAATCGATTGCTACCCGCCAATATGGCTGGTAGTGAAGACGTACCCACAGAGTGAGACACACACCAAGGCTATGTCTACACTACACACCTTTTAGTGACACAGCTGTGCCGCTAAAAGGTGTGCTGCATAGCCGCTCTATGTTGGTAGGAGAGAGCTCTGCCGCCGACAAAAATATTCCACCCCCAATGAGAGGCAGGACCTGTCGGTAGCAGAGGGTTGGAATGCCTTGCTGCTAAATGATGAACTAGTACTCGGCTGAGCCCTCAAGGGTTAACACATTGTTAATGGAGCCTCACACTCTACAAGGCAGCATGAATGAAGGGAGGAGACACAACAGATGCATGGCAGTGTGTGCCATCATTCCCTGTGGAAACTGAATGTGATGATGAGCCTTATCCCACTGGAGCGCACCGCTCCCTCCACTTTCCGTGGTGTGGTGTGGTGTGGTGTGTGTGTGTGTGTGCGCGCGCGATTCAGGGACACGCAGCATGTGTGTTTGTGTGAGAGAAAGGGAGAGAGAGACACACACACTCGTGTGTGTGTGTGTGAGAGAGAGAGAAAGAGAGACATGCATTACCCCTTTAAGTACACTGATCCCACTCTAAGTACACTGCCTTTTTAAGTAGATCAAGAAGTTGAGACCACAGCTGCTGCTGCCTGCAAGCTCCTTCTGTTCTGAGCCCTGTCATGTCCCCCCTCCTCTGTGGAGATGGGGTATAGGAGCAGGAGGAAAGCAGCAGCGGGACACCCTGACATCAGCACCCCTCTTCCCCCCCACCCTGTGCACAACAAGCTGGAGGCTCCCAGGAGCAGCCCCAAGGCAGAGGGCAGGAGCAGCACACAGCGGGGGAGGGGGGCACTTGAACTGCCTGGCAATTGACAGCCTGCTGGGCAGCAGCTGCACAGGGAACTGGGGGAGGGGGCTGCCAGCCCACCCTGATTCCAAGCCCCCATCAGGCTCCAAGGGGCTGCTCTTCCTGCAAGCAGTGGACAAAGCAGGCAGCTGCCAAACAGCATTATAAGGGGGCATTGCACAACTTTAAACGAGCATGTTCCCTGACTGATCAGCGACATAATAACTTTAACCAGGATGACGTTAAGTGTGGAGTTACTGTAGTCCACATAGGGGCAGTCCCTTTTCAGCTGTCCTGAGCCCCCACATTGATAAATAATTTGGCAGTTTGTGGGTGGGGGGTCTCCTTTTCTTCTTCAGCACTTTGTAGGCAGTAGTACCCCATCTTTCCTCCCCAGGTCATGTTCTTTAAATGAACATATTGTTTTACTAGGGACACCAGCTTCCATGAACTCAGTGAATTTAATAGTGGCTTCCAGAATAGTGGGTTAATGCCTCTGTGCCCAAGACCTAGTGATTTTGGGGAGGCACTGCAAAAGCTGTTCCAAAATAATGAAATCCATGATCTCCCCAATTCCTCACTCACCTGGCCTCAGCCACCCAGTGGTCCAATCCAAGAATTTGTGTAAAGCCCCTAGGTCTTGCCCTGTGACCACCTTGCTGCCTAAAACTTCTGGCTGTATTGTTCTGCTGACAGACCCATCTGATCTAAAATGGTTGCTTTTATGGTATCATATTCTGAGGCTTTTTCATTGCACAGCACCCTATAAACAGCATGACTTTCTCGTGAGAGGTTGATAGGGGGCCCATACTTTCTATACCCCAAAAGGCAGGGAAAACATTAACCAGAAGGCATCGGGGGTCAGGCATATGGCCCATTTTGCACAGCCTCATGACTTTCACCCACTTATCACTCCCTATCATGGGACTCACCAGCTTCTCCAAGAGTTGTTACTGCACCTGCGACTGGCCTGCAATAAATTACTATAGGCTTTGTTACTGTTCTGCTTTGTTTGTTCCCCATCGCCTGCCTGGGATGAATTACTGCAGTTAATCATGCACAGGGCCACCCTATGTTTGCTACCCCTGGCTGATTAGAACCATCAGCTTTATAAGCAATCGATGCTAACCGAGCCAATCCCCCGCTGCTGTAACAGCTCCTCGGGTCCCCTCCAATGGTCCCATCTCCCCTGAGCAACTGCGCAAGCGCCTGCCGGGGGGGCGGAGGCAGCCTCCACGTGGTCTAGGGGAGGTCAACGACCGAGGGTTACAGAAGGGGGCGGGGCTACGGCAGCGCGGCGCTTACGTCATTGGCGGCTGCCGGCGGAAAAAGTCGGGCCTCTCCGAAACGGCGTCGCTCGCTGGCGGCCCCGCCCTCTCACGAGAGGCGCTTCACCCAATCGCGCTCGCGCTCCCGGGGGCGGGGGCGCGCGCGCGGGCCTTTCAAGCGGCACGAGGCCGGGGGGGACGCGCTGGGGGGACGGGATTCGCCCCGCCCCCTCCCGCGAGCGCTCTAAATTTAAGGCACCTGGTGCCTCCTACAGGCAGCCAGTCAGTGCTGCCGCGCGGAGAGGAGGCTCGGCTCGGCTCGGCGCGCGCCTACCCCCAGGTAAAGGGACGGGGGCTGCTCCTGCTCCCTTCAGGCGGGGTGGGGGGCGATGGCGGGGCTGCCCCGACCCCCTCAGGGGATGGGGCTGGTTCCCGGGGGCTGCCCCTGACCCCCCCCCTCCTCGGGTGCTGGGGGGGCGATGGATGATGGGGCTGCCCCTGACCCCCCCCTCCTCGGGTGCTGGGGGGGGCGATGGATGATGGGGCTGCCCCTGACCCCCCCCTCCTCGGGTGCTGGGGCTGGTTCCCAGGGGCGGGGAGGGATGGAGCTGCCCCCTCGGGGGAGGGGGGGCGATGGCGGGGCTGCCCTGACCCCCTCAGGTGACGGGGCGGGATGTGACCGCCCCCCAGGTGGGGCGGTGATGGATGAAGGGGCTGCCCCTTCCCTCCCCCCCAGGTAGGGCTTGGTGATGGAGGGGCTGCTCCCCCCGGGGGGATGGGCCGATGGGGGGGTTCCCTGCTCCCTTCCTCTCCTCCCGTGGGTAGGCGCTGGGGGGCCGCCGCTCCGTCCCACGCGGCGGCGTGAGGCGCCTGGCCGGGGCTCTGGTGACCACACGCCCCGCGCCTCTGCCAGCGCCGCCCCTGCAGCTGCCCCGTCCCGTCCGCCCGGGGGTAGGCGCTGGCTCGGTAGCGCCAGTGCCTGGGACGTGCCGCGGGCGGGAAGCCGCGTTGTTGGAAGCTCCGCCGCGGCGAGCGCTGCCCGCTGCCCCCACAGCCCTGCCTGGTAGCAGCGGCTCGACGAAGGCTCGGGGAGGGGCGGGGCTGGCAAGGCAGGTGCCTCCCCTCCCACAGCCAAGTCGGGGCGTTGGTGGACAGAAACTTCTGGGGCGAGCTCCTGGCTGGACGGCGCTTTACGAAGGGGAAAGCGCTGTAACCGTGCCACGTGTCCGGCTTCCCCTCCCAGGGCTTGTGTGTGTGTGTGGGGGGGGGCTGACCTCATCTGGGGCTCTTGAGCTGTTGTGTGTCTCATAAGAACTGGAAATTATTCTATTCCCTTCTTCCCCCAATGGCGCAAACAATGAGCCCTTGGCAGCTTGTTAGCGCGTTTCTGATGCGCGCCATCCGCTTGTTCAAAAGGCCCCTCGGAGGACTTACGCCTCCCAGCTACAAAAACAGTCTCTAACCTGACATTTGGAATCTGCCAGGATGTTTGTGGTTGTCACCTGTTTTATCAGCTTCTCTACCTAGCTTCCAGACCTTTGTTTTTGTTGACACTTTGTTATGCAAATACTAAAACAGAGCTATGCCTGGGTGAGGTCTAATAACTTGTGTGGCTCAGGTGGCTCTCTAAAGGTGTGAGACAGTTCTTTAAAAGGACTTCATGTATTTCTCTAATTGCTGAACTAAACTCTAAAATCTTAATGTTTCCCATATTCTTAATTGGTACTGACATCATCAAATGTGATATCTGATCAGGTTTGGAAAATTCATAGTCTGTTTTTAAAACAGAGGGTTAGCAATGGTAACTAACCAATGCTGAGGAAGTTCTGCTGCAAAAATGGTGTAGGTTGTGCTTCGTATATATTATACCCTTTCTTCTGTAGCTGTCTTGTAAAAACTGTTGCCAGTATACTTCTGAAACTGGTGCAATTTTTTTTACAAGTTAACTGCCTATTTCCAGTTCTGGATGAAAATGTTTTGAGCTTTGTTAGTCCCTAGAGGAGAGATCTCATCTGCCTATATTGAAACAATATCAATTTAGCTTTGTGTCAAAGAATCACTAGTAGACTTCCTGTCACATACATAACTTCCTGTGGAAAAAGCTGATGGCTATAAACTGTAAACTGTGCTCCCTATGTTCATTAGTATTAAACTATGTTATCAGTGTTTGTTTCCATCTGTGTGAGTAACTTGTGGTACTTCTTCCTGATGCAGGCGGGCAGACTGCAGAAGTGCACTTATGACATCTACAACAGGTTAATGTTCTCTGGTAACCTTTAAGCTTATTCATTCACCATCTGGAAACTATCATGTGACAAAATGATGACTTGTAACGTGTCTATTGGCTGAAATAATCAGGTTACACTTGCATGATACTGCAGAAGGAGCCTGCAGTGTTAGTCATTTCAGCACTGTTTTCCTAACATTGGTATAAAACTTCAGAACATTCTGCAACCACCAAAAATTAATAGTTCATACCAGGATTTTTTTTAAATGTCCTCTGTGCATTCAGTAACAAACTCCACATTTTTCTAAACTATTATTTGGCAGCTAAATCCAGATGTTAAGTAGGATCGTGATATAGAATGGTCACAGTAGTATCTAACTCGGGGTTTCTGAGTCTTTCATGTGGCTCACCTCATAATTGTGCTGTAGGGAACACCACCCCTTCTGTTTTTGTGGTAACATGGACTGCCATCTCTATCAGTAACTATCATAAAACACTGCTGTGGCAAATATAGAAACTGCTATTCTAACATTGTTCTGTGTAAGCGAGGTGGCTTAGCAAATGATTACAAGGGAAGTTGGAAACCTGTAACTATGCAGTCTCAACAGATCACTAATCTGAAAACAGATCACTAGTGGTTCATGGACCACAACTGTTGATCTAGATTATTTATGAGCGATTAGATTTATAAACTAAAGTTAAATGAGAAAAAGGAATCTTATTCTTAACCAGCTCCTACTAATTAACTTATATCTGCAGTGTAGCCTTAACTAGTGAACAAAAATTACTACACTTGCTGTGATGGCTCACCAAATTTCACTGGTAGGGAGTTCAGGCTGCATATCTAGCCAGTTCCCCTCGTGTGCTGGATATCCTTTTCACCCTACAGTTCTCTTGTACAATAAATGTATGCATTTTTCAATACAGAATCTTTGGGAGGGTAGGCAGAGAAAACAGAGGTTTTAGCATCTGGTCAGAAGTCAATTGGGGATTCTGGCACCCAGAAGGGATAAATTTCCAGTTCCCATTTTGGGCAGGAATAAAGTAGATTAATTTTTAGAGGGGGGGAGGAGAGGTTTACATCTATTACTCTTCCCTAAGCAACAACTAGCTGCCTACCTATATTTCCCGTCTCATAATCTATAATTTTTTAGTAGAAACTGAAATGATCAGTAGTGAGATAGCTTAAAATTACCTTTAAAGACTCAGTAGGGGTACCATTGACTTGAAATTCAGTCAGGTTAAAAATTCAGGTTGAAGGGATAGTCTTGAATACTACACCAACACACTGGTGGTCCTCTCAAGTTTTGTGGTTTTAAAATTGCAGCTTCATGCTTCAAAAAGTTGCTTCTGAGGTTGGGGGGAACCCCATTCAAACAAAAAGGGAAACTGACTGTATAGTCAAATTTAGGTTCCCCTGTCTAATGTGCTGTCAAACGCACAAACTGAAAATAGCCTACTGGTAAAGCTGTGCTGGGGAATTTTAGCAAAGTTTCCCATGTAGCTTACCTCTTGAAGCATAATTATGTTGAAATGTTAACTATAATTATGGTCACAAAACAATCTTTTTTTGACACCCCTGCTGTAAATCAACAAAGAACCTTTTGAGAGAGAGTGAGGAAGCTGTAGCAACTGTCATATTTCCCATATGTAACCCACTTTCCAGTACATGACCAGAAACTGCAGGAAAAATCATCTGAAACCCGTGCTTCCCTTCCTCCACCCATTAGGGTCACATACAAGAAAATAAAGGCTTACTTAACTTCCTCTAATTCGGTGCCTTCTGCACAAGGAGATCAAGAGTTAAAATCATAAATATAAAGTACTTCTGCACTAGTAACAATGTAATCTGAAACCTTTACTCCCTGCCTTTTGTAAAGGTACACGCTGCTCTAAATATTAAGGCCAAATTTAATTTTAATACAATAACCGAATAGTACCTTTCTTGCTCGAATAGTACAGTCTCTGAAGTGATGTTACTGAAATATTAACTGATCTAAAGTTCCAATACTTAGACTAAGACATCGTTAAGCTTCTCTTGGTTCAGTTTTGGCCAACTTGCTGAAATTATTATCCTGTCTGGTGTAGCTATTTTCAGTGTGTTCAATTGTTTCAGAAATATTTCCAGGGTGCTTCTTAAAGTTAGACTGCTCCAGCATCCAGTGTTGTAGCTGTGTCAATCCCAGGATATTAGCGAGACTAGGTGGGTGAGAGAGTCTCTTAATTGGACCAACTTCTGTTGGTGAGACACCAGCTTACACAGAGCTCTGCTCCAGGTCTGGGACCAGATCTACGCTACCACTTATAACTTATGTTGCTCAGGGTAGGGTGTGACATAAGTTACACCAGCTGTTCTCAAACTTCATTGCACTGAACCCCCCGCCACGCACACACAACAAAAATTACTACATGATCCCAGGAAGGGGGACTGAAGCCTGAGCCCTGCTGCCTGGGAGGGGGTGATGGCTGAAGCCTAAGGGCTTCTGCCCTGGGCAAGGGGCATGTAACCTTAGCTGCCCCCTCTTCCCAGGGCTGAAGCCCTCAAGCTTTGGTGCCAGGCGGTGGGGCTCTGGCTTCGGCTTCAGTCCTGGGCAGTGGGGCTCGGGTTTAGCCCTTGGCCTTGGCCCTAGGCCCCAGCAAGTTTAATACTAGCCTTGATGACCCCATGAAAATGGGATTGAGAGTCATGACCCACACTGGGGTCCTGACCCACAGTTTGAGAACACTGACTTACACTGTCCTAAGCATTGGTGTGGCCCATGCTATATCAGCAGGAAAGCTGCTTCTGCCAACATAGCTACTGCGCCTCACAGAGGTGGATTTATTATGCCAATGGGAGGCTCTCATCTGCATAGAGCAGGGGTGGCTAGACTTACTGACCCTCTGAGCCGCATACAACCATCTTCAAAAGTTTTGAGAGCCAGGGCTTAGGGCTTCAGCCCCGTGGGAGACACCTGATGTATCTTCAGCCTGGCTCCTGCTGAAGCCCTGAGCCCCAATAGGTGCATCCTGTGGGGCAGAAGCCCTGAGACTCCCACTCCCTGCTGGGCAGAAGCCCCTACCTCATCACCTCACTGAAAAGCAGAGGTTCCAAGCTGCTCCCCCAATCTGGTAGGTGGGGGTGGGGGGTGTCTGCAAGCTGCACTTTAACTGTAAAAGAGACATGTGGCTACGAGTCAGTTTGGCCACCCCAGGCATAGAGCATCTTCACCAGATGCACTATAGCAGCACATCTGCACTGATGCAGCACTTCTAATACAGACACCCCCCTGAGTGATGCAAGTTTCAGTGCTGTAAAGTGGCAGTGTAGACAGTGCTACAGTGCTGGGAGCCATTCCCCTGTGGAGGTGGTTTCATTACAGTGCCAGCAGAGCTCTTTCCCAGTGCTGGAGCTGTGACTTCATAGCCATGTCTGTGTAGACAGCCTAGGGCTGGGAAACTTAATCCACAGCTAAATACAAGGTGGAACATAAGCATAAGTAGTTGACTAGTCCCTTGAAATGTGTTACGGTGAAGTGACCTGTTAACACACTTCCAGTCAGAGGGAGGAAGGGGGCAGGGGTAGCAAAGTGTGGATGTAGACTATTGAACCATAAATCCAGCCTTGACAATTGTGACCCATAGCCAGGAAGGGTTAAACGTCCTGCAAAATGAATAACCCACAGAAGACATGTGGGGAGATCATGTTTGTGTATTTACATATGTATGAGTAGGATGGACAATGTGATCGACAGTCCCTGTCTGTTGTGTGCTGATAATTCAGAGGTCAAAAAAAAATCCTATCCTGTAAATGGATTGTAAACATGGGATATTTCAGTATTCATCTCTTTGAAATGCACTGTGAATGGCCTTATGTTAAATTGTATAGCTAAATACTGGTGATGGACCTCCTTCAAAATCCTCCTAATTACCTTTTTGTTCCCTGAGGAATTGCAACTTGTTAAGACATGAAATTGTATAAAAGATCCTTGGGTCCTGATTCTGTCATCTCGGATCTGCTTAGACTTCTCATGGGAAGCTTGAGTTGCAAGACTGAGGTCCTAGTTATGCTGGTACGCCCTGAATGTGAGATTTGGACACTGGACTATAAATTGAATTCTAAAGGAACTCTTTGCAACTACAAAGCACACCTCTCTGCTGTGAATCTGAAACTCAATGAATTGAACTCATCTGTATATTGATCTTTTAACCATGCTCTTGTTGTTTAATACATTTTAGTTTAGTTAATAAGAATTACAGAAATTTTCCATCATATGTCATGGGGGGCCTGAGGCTGGATCACTGTAAGGGAACTGTGTTTGGACGTCTGAGTAACCAGTAACGTAATAAAGAAGCTGTTTGTTCTGGTTTGGTGAATCTAAGTACTGGAATATCCACCAGCTTTTTGGGGATTGTCTGCTCCATTCTTTGCAGTTCACCATAATTGAGTAACCACAGCTGGCTCCCCACTAGGACCCGGTAACAGTAGTATAGTTGTGCTTGGATGCACACTACCACAGGTTAACTGGGCTTTTGGATCAGAACCACCCACTTTCCAATATCAAAATTAGATTGACGAGTTTAATGGTTAAAAATCAGTTACAGTGAAGGATCCATGATCAAGATCCTGACAGGAAAAAGCCTGGAACTGTGCTTACAGAGAGGGTTGTATTTTAAGCAAACGGCCCCAGAGCAGGAACTGAAATCTGTTAATTGCCAGTGATAAGGAAGCAGACCCAGTGAAAATGCTTGCGGTGAGAAACCAGCAGCTAGAACTTGAACAAAAGCAGCAACCAAAAAAAGGCTGATATAGAAAGAGAAGCTGCGGAAAGAGTGCCTGTGTTTTGAACATGAACAAAAATGGCATATTCGATTGCAGGAACTAGAAGCAAAGGCAAAAGTGGACAGACTTAAGCTCCAGTTCAAGAGAACAAAGGAACAGGAACTGTATCATACAGAAAAACAAGTTCCTCTCAACCAATATGGGGATAGAATCTATCCAGTTTGTGACAATATTGGTGTGTTTGACACGAAGCTGTGTGTGTAACCAAATTTACCTCCAACACTCCCCCTTTATGCAAATACTTTTACTGTGACTCAGGTGAAGGTAATCCCATAACTTGTGCAAAAAATGTAAAAGTCAATGGTAAAAGCTGTTTAGGACAAAATACAACTAACACTCTCTTGTTAAAACAGATTTTGTCAGAGGAAGATTTACCAAATCAGAGTATGAGTATTGTAATCTTCTGGATTTACTGAAAGTGTGCCTTTAACCAGAATCCATATTGAATGGAATGGTGGTAAACATTAGGCAATAGCTTCCTTACACCAGCTATAACTTAAGCATCTTTTGATTGGGGATGATAAAACTTTGGTCAGTCAAGTTGATGACATAAACCAGTTACAGGAAAGAAATAATCCCTGAACCGGTGTCTATTAAGGGCAAGAATTTGCCTATGGAGGGTTTCTCCAAATGTTTGTCTGAGGAAGATGGCTGTTCTTCTGCGCAAAGAAGCAGTGTATATGTGGAAAAAATTCCTATGTCTGTCTAGTGTCTCAGAAGTGAATCTGGCATTAGATAAAGTTCAGGGAAATGTTTCTCTAAAGCAGATTAAAGTTGGTGATCATGTTAAACCCCTAACTGAGGAAGAAAAGGGTACAGTCTTGGTAAGTGATGGATTGTTGGCAAGGTTAGTGGAACCCAAGTACCCCATACCTTACCTGTGACCAGTGTGGAGAATTATGACAGTGAAGGATACAATTAAAGCCCAGGAAGGAAGTGGTCCTAAGATTGTGTCTGCTAGGGATGATATTGCAACTAGGTTGTATCCAGTTGATGCCATAAATAGCTCCCAGAATTGCTTGGTCTCTAGTGCTTCTATTTTGCCTTTTGCTAGCATGTTGCTGGGTAAAGATGTGAAAACACTGTCTGATCAGGGTGATGTGATATAGCTAGGGCACAAAAGCATGAAGGTAACTTGACTGTTACCTACTGACAGTGTGGAAACTTGTAGCAGGAAAGAATGTTTTTAAATCTAACTATGAAGTCTAGCAGGTTTTTTGTTTGCTTTCAGTTGTGGACATAAATAAAGCTCAGAGCCTGTTGCAGTGCATGATATTGCAGAAGGAAATGAATTTCTGGGTGAAGTCTTTAAAAAGGAATTGTTTCCACTGACTCTTAATGGGCCATTGTTGATAGTAATCTTTCTCTCTTCTGAGGAAAGTGTTGGTACCTAATGGACAGAATCTTTCAAATGTGTATAAATCCACTGGCCTTGCTTCAGAAAGACCCAGTGTGGATAGCTTAGAAAAGATTTCATTTGAAATCAAAATTGTTAGGGAGTTTAAACAGCCCTATAAGCTTAACCAGTTTGGGGGGGGCGGAAATGTTGTTGAAACATAAAGAATCAACATGGAGACATTCAACTAAGCAGCCTGTGACTCAGGTAGTGAGGAAAGATCTGGTTACTGGCTTCCCCCCAGAGCAGAATAGCCTTAACTGAATTCACAAGGGTGCAGGAGAGAGCAGGCAAACTCTCATCTCTAGATATTTTGGATATGACTTGTAGTCTCTTAGTGGACTTGACATCTGAGTCCATGTGGAAACAGAGGTTGGTAATGCCTCTCCTGCTGACATAACGTGCACACCAGCACTTTTGCCGGCAAAACTTATATCAGTCTGGGGGGGTGGTTTTTCATACCCATGACCGACAAAACTTTTACTGACAAGTGGTGGTGTAGACAAAGCCCTCTGTTCAGTTACCCAATCCAGTGGCTAAACATTGACAAATTGTTTAAACTACTTGCGCTAAATGAAATGAAGGCAGAGAAATATCAGTCTTTCTTAAATGATCATATTAAGAATTTATACAAGGGCAGCCAAGTTATTTACCAACAGTTGTGCTACAATTAGCACAACTATGGTAACCTTTTAAAACACTATTTTCACCAAGCTAGGTAAGTTATACACTTCAGATTTATAGGTAACTTAATACCTGAGCAAATATTTGTTACTGGTGTGGTGAAGAAGTGACTAGATGTTCTAAATGGAACCATGTAAGGAAATGTGTAACTCAGTAAAACTGTAACTATGGCTTTGATTTCCTAAGGGAGTTAAGTGCTCAAAACCCACTGAATTTCAATGGGATGAGGACCTAACACCCTCAGACTCCCTTGGAAATCCTAGTCTATATGGATAACTAGGATATTAAGCCAGTTTCTTCCGTGAAAACTCCTTGCCCAACTTTATTTCACTTACTCTTCATGTGCTCAGGTGGGGTGTGTGGTTTAGAAACCCCAGATACTTACTTACAGTTTCACTGGGATGAATCTACTTTGCCAGCAAACATACAGGGAGCAAGACTTTATAATGCTCGTAGGTCCATGCTCTTCCTCATATGTTATGGAGTCGCAAGGTCTGGTCTAGGCCCAGCCAGTAACCATCTCCAAGAGTGACCCCTTCTAGTGTGCCAGACCCCAAGCACCCACATGGGCCTGCCCCTGTGGAACTAAGTACTCAAGACTGGGCCTTCTTTCATTGCTCCCTGCAGCAAATCTAGCCAAGCCAAACTACTGCAGGAGACTTGTATTGTGCCACTTTGGGGCACAATGCTGGGGGGTGGTGGGGTGGTTTTTGATTTTGTGTTTTTGTTTACAGTAACACAGGCTGCCTTTCCTAAAACAATGTATCTGTCTATGCCAGGTGACTTAAACAATCTGCTAATCCTTAGGTTAGCACAGAGAGGCAGAAGTTAAGCCATATACCTCCCTGGTCAAACCAGTGCCATGAGGACCCAGCCAAGCTGTGATGGACTCCATCTCTGGCATGCACGTGCTCTCTCTCTCTTCTCTCCCTCTGACCCCATTCCCTCTTTTGTTCCCCAGGTCTGGGCTCCTGAGCCTCTCCAAAAAGTTCCTTTCTTCAAGTCACCTGACACCTTGTTCTCCAGTTTAAGTCACAAGTTCCACTTACTGGGGCTTCCTGCTGTTTAGATGTTTGTGCTCAGTCATTGAGGTGTCTCGGTCTTGCTGGATGTTCTGATTTGACTTGGGGTCAGTTTGAGCCAGTCTTTAATGACCTAGCACTTCCACTCAGACCATCAGGTGACACACCTTCATGCTTCCTATGCTGTTTGAGCAGGAGACTTAAACTTTTTTACAATGCAAAGTGCAGAGGGAAACCGAGACACAAAGGCTTCATAACAGATATTTCAGAGAATTCCCATATTGTCACACCTTATCTCCCATGCTGGTGGCTTGACTGTCCTCCTATCTCTTAACTCCTGTAAGAATTTCCTGCTGGGATAAGAGTCTAGCATACTATAGATTGGCCATGGTGAAGTAGCCGTACAGTATATTTTGAAGAGTTGTTCTGATGCAGCAAAGTGATTCAGAGCCACTACTACCCTCTTCCCACAGTTCAGCAGACTCTGCTTCATGACTAGCTAGAGGAAAGCAATCAGCCCTTAACCTAAAATTCAGATACATGGTTTTTTATGCTATCAGTGGTGCCTTATATTGACAACTTTAAAGTTGTTGCAACGTCTTGCATGATAAAAAAAAAAAAAACTAATATATTAGTATGGTGAAGTATGACTCTTAAAGGAGTAAACAGGAATGTGTTTTCCTCCTTTTTATAGGATGATTTTCTTCTGAGCAAATAAAGCCCAACCCAAATATCCTGAGTTTGAGGCCTATGTACTGACTAATGCAAAGCTCAAGTAAAACTGACCCTTCTTCTAGCATTAGGTTAATTTAGATGCACAAACTCAACCTTTAAGACAAAATAGCGATACACTCACTTAATGCTGACTATGAAACCCACTCAGGAAGAAGGCAGCTACTAAACTGTCATTATTACAAAAATGAATTGTGCACACTTTGTGTTCAAATGTAATGGACGCTTTGCATGCAAGGGCTCTCTTGACTGCCTAAGGTACAGTAACCCTGTTGCTGTGACCACATCACAGCTGCTGTGAACATGTTCCAGGCAGGAAAAAGGAAACTATCCAGCATCCTCTAAGAAAGTAATTGCATGTGCTGGTGTTGCAGGGGGGAGGCGGAACAAACACATGATCAGCCTTTCCATATAAGGAGAAAAGTGGGGTGATGGGCTACTTCCAATTGCAATGCAGAGAACACATGACATAAGATGCTATCGCTCTTCCTGGTGGGCGCTAGTTTAAAAATAAAGGATGTTACACATCTGTGCTTATGCTGACACTGCCGAGGAGAAGGACTGGACAAAAGCACAGACAATGCACTGTGTGACTCTAAACCATAACTCTGGTTAGGTTTTTTTGGGGTTAAAATCTAAATTCAGTATTTCTGGCTAAACAGTGTAGGATATAAATGGGAACCTTTTAATGAAATGTTCAAAATTGTAAGCAGTTCAACTAAAGACTGTTTTAAAAATGAATTGGGGGGGAATTTAACAATTCTTAAATCTCATAGAATATATTCTATAGTGCCATCCTACTACTGGACCAGATAAAGAATCTTATTTTATCTTTGCAAATACAAATATTGCTGCCTTCAGTGACAGTTGTTTGAATTGGCTTATTCAGATAACACAATGTTGACGAACTGGTTTCCTTAAAGCTGTTTTAAACTATCACTTTGTCACTTTAATCTTTTGCAGGGACAATGCTGTCTGAATCAGAAATGGGTACTGTATTGGCAGATGCAGCCTCTAACCTGGATGTTCCAGTGTCGTGTGAGGTGTCTCTTAGTGATGTCATGGTGAACTCTCCATCCAGGTTTGTCCAGGTTCTTTTTTTAATTTTTTTAATTTTTTAAATTCTACTTGGATTAATTCCCTTTTGATTGACAACTGATAGTTTCCATGATCTAAATTAACATGGGCTTGTACTATTAAAATCTAATGCTGTGAGGAAGTAAAAGCAGAATAGAACTTGCTTTACATAGTGCAGTGACTAGCTTCTGAAATGCACCAAATGCCTAGTGTATGTTCAAAAAGCATTCTGTACAGGCAGACTGAACTTCTCTTATAAAAGAGTATACATTTAATGTTAACTCTCTGGCAGAATTTATATTTGTAGAAAGGCATTGGCTATTTGTGTCTAATACTTAGCACTTCTGTATTACAGAATGTTGCTATAGTGTAAACAAATATTGGCTGTTTGCAGGGAAATCTCCAGGATGTAGGAAAGTACATCTTGTTTGTCCCTCATATGAGGGAAGTCATGGGGATCTTTGCTGCACAGAGGTGGGAAATCACTGTGCAGCTCCCACTGAGGACATGGACTCAGTGGTGAGGCTGCACCCAACCCTGACATGCGCAAGGACCCCAGAAACACCCCTGCCCCTCCGGGCTAGGTGTGGGCAGGCAGGATCCAAGAGTGGAGGGGCTTGGGGGGGGGGGGGGATCCAGGTGTGGGTTGAGAGGGCTTGTGTGGGGCAATCTGGATGTGGGTGGCTAAGTGGGGGATCCAGGTGTGCGGGGCAGGGGGTTGGGTGCATGGGCTTGTTGGGGCAGGGGTCTGGGTTCATTGGTGATGGGACTCTACAGGGGGTCCAGGTGAAGGTGGGTGGGGATCAGTGGGGTAGGGATCTGGGTGCAGGTGGCTCAACTGGGTGGTCCAGGTGCAGGAGGAATGGAGCTTATTAGGGTGGGGGGTGAGGTTCAGCAGGAGGGTCTGGATGCATGGGGGTTGGGCAGATGAAGGAGCATTTCCCTGTACAGGGATCCCTCCCCTTGCAGCTGAGGAATGATGGGTGCAGGAAGCAGGGGCAGTTTGCAGAGCTTCCTGCGGCTGGATGAGAAATCTTAGGGTGGGTGTGACCCAGCCCCGGATGCCGTGCAGGGGAACAGGAAGTCCCGTCCTCCCCAGCCCAGCCAGGACTAGCAGCTGAGCCAGGCGCAGGGTAGGAGCCACCAGCTGGGTCTTCCCCAGTCCTGTCCCCTGCCCCACAGTGATTTACATCTGACAGCTGCCCTGAAACATACTGCTGGGGAGGGGAGGGTGACCAAATAAGACATGAAATATTGGGACCTGGGGGGGTGTCACTGGTAGCGGAGCAAAAAACAAAAACCCGCCAGAGCATAGGAAAAACTGGTGGGGGTTGAGCACCCACTGGCAGCTCACAGCACCAGCTCACCTCCACCTCCCCTGAGCGGGCTGCCGCATCCTGCTTCTCCCCCCTCCCTTCCAATGCTTGTGCTGCCATACAGCTGATTTGTGCAAGCCTGGGAGGGAGCGGGGAGGAGGAATGCGGCATGCTTGGGGAAGAAGTGAGGCCAGGGTAGGGATTTGGGGAGGCATCCAATGGGGCAGGGGCAGGGCTGAGTTGGGGGAGAGGGCGTGAGCCCCTTCTGCCTGGGTGCCAGAGTGCAAAATATTGGGACAGTGTGTGTCCCAACCAAACATCGGTCAGAATGCGGGACAAACAAGTAAATATTGGGACAGTCCTGATAAAATCGGGATGTCTAGTAACCCTAGGGGAGGGTCATATGACCACTCCTGTGGCTTCTTTTCTTGTCATTTTTCTGTGGTGTTTGAGGTGAGAACTCTGTAGCTGGTCAGGTGAACCTATGGTCTGCTAGGACTCCCTGGCCCATAAAACCCTCCCTAATTTAGATGGCCTGGAACAAAGATTTGTGCATAGCCTTGAACCCTAGCCAATGGGGAAGTGCCTTGCAAAAGAGTTTAATCTTCAGTTAAGGCTGATTTAAGCAGAAGATTATATTTCATTCACACTTGCTCCTGCATAATTATAGCATAAAGGTCCTTGTCAAACCAACTGCTGCTGGAGAAGTTGGGATCTTTTTTCCCAAAGGAGCTTTAGAATTAGGCTCCCAAATCCAATGAAATTAGTGGGATTTAAGTGCCAAACTCTCCAGAGACTCCACCTAAAATCTTGTTGCTTTATTTGAAGCCCATGGAGAGAGCCTGAAAATCTCAGGCCAAATCAAAAGGAAACCTTGTGCTGTGATAGTATGTGTTTGTGTACTCCAGTGCCACAACCTGCTAGAAAAACCACCCACATCTTGCTAGTGAATATCAAACCATGTTAGCCCTGTGATAGTTTCCCAAACTTCTTTCCATTAATAAGCTACCTCATTGTACTGTTAATAGAGTAAATTTTACTAGTTGCAAATACTGCAACACTGCCCCTCCTATTTTCTTAATGATGTGGCCTTACTGCTTGATCCATAAGATTCAGTAAGTATGACCAGTCTGGCTTTTCAGTGGTTCTGCATCCATTTAGCAGTATTAATATATCCTCTGCTAGCTTACATCTACCAGATGCCCTAGCAAGTAGTGAAGTTTCTGCCACCTCTCATTGGCCTTCAGTTTTATGTACCCACCTGCCTGATTAAAGCAGTCCTTAGTCTGTCTTCCCCCTCCCCCTTGCTTTCACCTCCTAAACTACTCTCAAATGCACAACCACTTCAGCAAAATGAACTCTTAGTGACGGTTACCCATGCCAATCTGTCAATAGAAGTACAAATTGATATGAAGTGTACTTTATGCTGGCCCCACAGCTAAGACTCCATAGCTTGCAGAGCAAGCTAAAGGGACAGACTTGATTACTTCCTCCTTTCCTGATTCTGGATTGGAAACATAGTGGGAGAAGCAAGCTTTGTTTTATTGTGCACTGTCAAAATAGCTACCTTAGACTTAATTGCAGTGGTTTGAAAGACTAGAATCTGTTTAAATCCTTCTATTTTGGTGGATCTTGGGAGAATAGCCTCCAAATACAGCAATTGTGCACCCACCCATGGAACACTAGGGATGGGGACAAGAACTTAACTTTACTGATTGTCACTGGTTTTGAATGTACTAACTGTAAAATGTCAACACTTGTGTTTAACTCCCCTCCTCCTTCCATCTGCTTGACTGGCAATTAAAACAGTCACCTCTATACTGTAATGAACAAGCTTGTTCATTTTTACAGTGCGATACACATACTGGCATTTGAGGTGCTATGGTTTTTCTCCAGAAAACTACATTTTAAGAACCGTTCAATTTCTCTTCCAAAAGGGGGAAAACTAGAAGTTTGGGGTGGGGGGCAGAATTCTGACTGAATCAGGAACAGAAACACGCCTGGGACCAACATTCTCTCATACCAAAGCCAACAGCTAAAACTACAGACCTGTCTACAGGCAGTCATGTGCCAGGACTCTTGTATGTCACAATGATCTGGCTACGATTTGCTATTTCTATAGCAACAGTTAGTGTCCTAGTGACCCTGCCTGCATGTAGGGTCAAAGTTGAAATCTAGAGCCAGGGACAGCCTAGAATTCAGAAGTCAATGATGTCATAAGAACCTAGTGAATTCTAGAAGACTGGCATTTGCTCAGAAAATTCTCTGGAAGTGGACATCGAGGGATACCCTCACTTGAAAACTGTGGATCAGTACTTAACAGAACAAAAGGTGGGACTCTTCCCCTAGCTGAATTCTCACGGAGAAGAGTGATGGTTCAGTACTGACATGAAGTGCTCACCTGCCTATGAACCCACAGTGATGTCAGAGTGACGGATTTTAGAGAAACAGGAAGGCAACTTGAGAAGGCAAGATAAAAGGGAATATTCAATCCCTGGGGGCGGGGAGGGGGAATTACTTTTATTTAGATTATCTGGCAGTCATGGCTGACTAATACGAGTTAAGGTGACTGTATGAATGGCGTGTTGTAGAGTGCAGGGGAGCAAGTACCATCCATATGACTACTAGGAGAGCAGGACCGTTATACTTGTAGCTCAAGGGATCTCATTCTGGTGAGTGGTACATGGGTCCCCAAAGGCCAGGCCAGACTTCAGCTTCCAGTTAAGTTATCTGGAAGGTGAGGTATG
The DNA here is from genome assembly GCF_020497125.1 of Mauremys mutica. Classification (NCBI taxonomy): domain Eukaryota; kingdom Metazoa; phylum Chordata; order Testudines; family Geoemydidae; genus Mauremys; species Mauremys mutica. The sequence goes on from NC_059095.1 coordinate 9,308,702, forward strand.
TGACTGCTGGCAGATTCTTCATTATGCCAAACATATCTGGCTAATGAGGGCAGAGAATGAAGGTCTGATAAATAAACCTGTCTTGGAGAAGAAGAATACCAAGTCTCTCCATTCCTATCAGCAGCCATGAGGGTACAGTGGAGTTCACTTGCTCCCCATCTGCTACAAAAGTTGTCTTCCAGCAAGGTTGAAACTGGAGGAGAGCTGTTGCCCAGCACCATGATGGGATGACCCCTTAACCATTATGGTGATGACTCAATTAACTATAGTTAAGGCTATGTTTTAGTCGCTTCTAGTTTTAGTAAGTCATAGACAGGTCATGGCTGGGGGTGTGGGCTCTGGGGTGGAGCTGGGGATGAGAGGCTCAGGACTGGGGCAGGGGGTTGAGATGCTGGGGGTGCAGGCTCCAGGGTGGGGCCAGGGATGAGGGGTTTAGGGTGCAGGCTGGGGGGAGGAATCTCTCCCCACTGCAGCCCTGAGTGCCTGCATGGCACTTAATAGGCTGTTGCATAGCTTAGAGGGAACTTTAGCCTGTGACCTGTCCATGACTTGTACTATACCCAGACTAAATATTGGGGGGGCACCACGAGTGCTGTTGGGGGAGTTAGCGGGGCTGGCAGGTTCTGTCCCTCCCATAGCTTCTAGCTCTGTGCTGCCAGCACCACAGCTCCCATAGGCTGGGAATTGCAGTCAGTGGGAGTGGCGGAGACAGTGCACAGAGCTAGGAGCTGAGGGAGGAAGGGACATGTTGCCACTTCTGGGGTGGCCCCCCCAAGGTAAGTGCTGCCCAGAGCCCTCGCCCACTCCCACACCAAATCTCCTCCTGTTGCTGGGGGGCAGGCGGGCAGTGGCCTGAGACTGCCCCAGCAGCAGCTGGTGCGAATGCCCCATGGGCTGCCTGAGCTTGGGCTGCCCCAGAGCGAGCCACACCAGCTGCTACAGAGGTCACGGAAAGTCATGACCAACTCACAGCCTAACTATGTAGCTTGCCTGACTCACTCGAGCTCTGATCATTGCCTCAAAGTTATGTCTAAGACTAAGTTGACCATAAAAATGGTGAGACACTAGTTAGGTGGCTATTTCAGCCACATAACACAGGTATCAAACATTGTATGATTTGTGAGAAGCTACTTCCATGGCTTTTTGGAGGAGATGGGGACTTGTGGGGGGGGGGGCAGGTGTAATGTTCTAAAAAAGCATCTGGAGATGCATGGTGGGCTAGGAAGAGATGTCAAGACACTATTGAGGCAAACAGTTAATGGGTGGCTTTTCTTTTGAAGCATGAATGTTTATATCCCACAGGTCCATAAGATGGAATGCAAGAGATCCTCTGAGTCACATAAAAGAGAATTTTGACTCCTACCACATGATGCCAGATGTGTCAACCTTCCCTTAATGGACTAACCAGACCAAAGGGATTTCTTTCACCTTCCTTTGATACATCTGACATGTGGTGGTTTCTGTTGACTATTGATGGCCTGAAGCATACTAGAGTTTGAGGAAAAAGCTGTGTTGGAGGTTGTGAAAATTTACCTACTTTCAGGCAGCTGAATCCTTCTGAGGGAAGTTGGGGGGCCTCTTAGGGACTTTCATGAGAGTGCTGGGTGACCACTAATCTGAGTGGTAAGGAGGGAAAGCTGCTGGGGCCAAGTGTCCTGGATTGGCTCTCTCTGTAGTAGTGAGTAGGGAAGACCTGTTCCCTAGAAGGAGCAGAAAAGAGATCCTCCACTTCTGGCATCTGCTTTTTTAAGTCCACAACTTGGGAAGTCCTTTTTTTCTTTTTTCCAATTGTGCCAGTCTTCCTAGCTGCCAGTGGATGCCAAGCTTATGAGTTCACCCACAGCTTGCCTGGAAATGCAAGTAATCAGTTCATGTTAGGGTCAAAATCAGTTGTGTTCCAACTTGTGTTAACAAAAACACTTTGGATTTAGATTGTAAACTTTTTGAGGCTGGGACTGTCTTGCTATGTTAGCCCCATATACACTGTCAGTAAAAGGAACAACAAACTCAAATTCAGAATATTGGGGACCAACAATATAGTAGGAAAATCCTCCTCCTGGTATCAAGGGATTAGCATAACTAAATTATGAAACTGTGAAAAGAATATCTGAGAACTGTGAGAATATGCTGTACACTTAGGTCAATGTACTAAAATAACATCCAATACTTAATACTTGCTATTGCTTGCAGAACTGTTGAGGACCATAGTGCTGAAATAACTGAAGAGACTAACACTGAGGAATCTCAGCTAGATATGTTTAGATCCAAAGGTAAGCAAAGGAATTTGTTATAATCATTTGTTATAAACTATGAAATAAGTTGCTCTAAACTTTTTTTAAAATTGTTGCCTTCCAAAATTGTATGCTATAAAACCAAAGAAACTTAACCTGCAGGATGGTTTCTCAGGAGACAATGCTGAATTTAGCTTGGGTTGCAGTGGTGGTGGTCCTCAGGGAGGGTAAATGTTACACTACACTGTGTGCCAGTGGATAAGCCCCTTGGGGCAGAGGCAGTGAATGAGTTTGGCCTCCATAGGAGGGTGCCAGCTGGTCCTGTACAAGCATCTTTTGGCAGACTAGCACTCTCCTTGTTAGAGGGCACGTGAAAGTAGTAGTGGGAGGGAGAGGTTTCAGGTTCCCCGTTTTGTTCTTTTGCACAGTTTGAATATAGTTCAGGTTTCAGCAAAACTCCAGTCTCAAAATAGAATCTGACCTACCTGCCAACTTGCCCAAAGTACAAAACAAGTGACAATTCACATTGGCAGAAGGAAATCTAAATGCAAGGCATTACATTAACACCTTTATTTTATTAAATTCTAGCTTCATCCCCTGCCTCAGGCCTATGGACAACACGACGGGATGGAGAAGTTAAACTAAGGCTAGAACAACAGGGTATTGGTAGTGAGACACCAAAAACTGTTCATGAACTATTCCAGGAAGCTGTTAAAAAATATGGTGACTATTTTGCCCTTGCATCAAAGAAGGGTGACAAGTGGATAAAGCAAACTTATAAGCAATACTATGAGGAATGTCGGAAGGCAGCAAAAAGCTTTATTAAGGTATGTCTTGTAGAACTTTTATTTACCCATCCACTGTCACTCTGTAATGGATATACATAACATTCCTCAAAGGAACTTAAACTCCAAACCTGGCTTATTCTGTTATGTAACTTTTTTAGCTCTAAAAATGTGGGTTATTTCTGGACACATTTATTATTTAAATGTTTAATTTCCCTCCACATTCAAAAATTCAAGACAACCTTACAGAACTCTCAGACTTACCAGCCAAGCCTCATTCTATTGTGTGTACTCTGCTGCGATAACTAATGAGAACCAAGGATGTGATTGTTCTGGAGAGTGTTATCTTTCAAGTCTGGTTCCAAGAGGTCAGGCTGCTATTAGACTTCTCAGCTTCTGGCAGGGGCTTCTGCTTGACAGTGCTGTCACTATATGTGAGTGTCTCCTACTGTCCATGAAATGTTTTGTCCGTTTATAAAAATCTCAAAACGAAGGAAATAACCAAACTGGAAAAAGTGACCTTTGTATATGAGTGAAAAGTTGCTTCAAAACTTTGTTTCAGTTACTGATAGTCACATTTTTTAATTAAAAAATGTGACTAACTTTCAAAGTAACTATGTAAGGTACTAAATGCAAGTGTCTCCTACTAATTTTGTTTCTGCCATTTTTTAAATTTGCCTAAGTCCACAGAGGGAGCTGATTTCTGTCTAGATTAAACTCAGGAGTTCTGATTCCTGATCTGGTCTTTAAACTATAATGTATCACTTCATGCCAATGAAGTGGTCTTATTGCACTTGCTGGAAGTCTGCATTTGCACTTTGTGTCAGCATTGAACAAAACGCAATATCTTAAGACTAAATTTAAACAACTTGTGTGTTGGTTCTGTGCTAATCCTTCAGGGAATTTCTTTAATGTGAATCCTAAGGCCATGTCTATACTACCACTTTATGTTGGAAAAACCATGTTGCTCATGAGTGTGAAAAAACACACTCCAGCAACCTACATGTCATTGGCAAAAGTGGTGGTGTGCACAGGATTATGTTGGTGGGAGAAGCTGCTACCACCGCTTGTTGAGGTGGTTTTATGTCAACAGGAGAGCTTTCTCCTGTCAGCATAGAGCGGCTACACAAGTCCTCTTACAACGCACCAGTACAGCTGTGCCACTGTACACTTGCTAGCGTATGGCTTAACTCATTTTAAGGCATTTAATTTTCCAGGAGAAATAAGTCCTATCCTATCTGATCTTTGTTTACAGTTGGGATTGGAGCGTTTCCATGGAGTGGGCATTTTGGGATTTAATTCTGCAGAGTGGTTTATTGCTGACATTGGAGCTATTCTTGCTGGGTAAGAAACCAATTTAGCTTGCACTGGCACTGTAAAGACTATTACATTTTCAGATGCCAATAGATGTTAAAAACATGATGAAACAATTGTTGATGTCAAAGCCTCTAAACAAATTTAGCTACAAATAAAGAGTAGACTCTAGATTATACCTCTTTAACGATCATTAGTACCTCTAATAACAAATGAACAAGCCAGACTAGAGGGATACATGTATAGCTTGATTAGAGCAGGGGTTCTCAAGCTTTTTCCGAGCCCCTCCCCCCCACATAACTAGTTTTCTGCATATAAAAACCAGGGCCAGTGTTAGGGGGTAGCAAGCAAGGCAACCCACCACAGGGAGCTCCACAGAGCTAAGTTGCTCAGGCTTCGGTTTCCACCCGGGATGGTGGGGCTCAGGGCCTCAGGCTTCAGCCCCATGCAGTCGGGCTTCAGTTTTCTGCTCTGGACCCCAGCGAGTCTAATGCTTGGCGGACTCCCTGAAACCTGCTCGTGGCCCCTGGTTGAGAGCCACTAGATTAGAGGACGTTGTGGTTCCATAACACTGAGCTGAAGCAATAATATGCTAGTCTGAAAGATTGTTTCATTGCACTTCATGTTGGGGAGGGAGGGGACTACTAGGCCTGTAATTGAGCTGAGGTTCTGCAAAGACAATCTAGTATATTGTGGCTCCTGGAAACACAAATTATAAATCTTCATTAATGGAATCTTAATTTCTAGAACTTAACACAAAGGAAGTAGTCTCCTTACGAAAAAGGAGTTTAGATTAATCTGTCTTTACATCCTGGAGCACTTTTCCAGGTGGGAAGGCTCTTCTGTAGAGAAGCCAACTTCTGGGGCTGAAATCCTTGACTAGTTACCCTCTAACTCTGATTTATTTATAGTGGTTTTGCTGTTGGCATCTACACCACAAACTCTCCTGAAGCCTGCCAGTATGTAGCAGAGAACTGTGGCGCTAATATCCTGGTTGTGGAGAATCATAAACAGCTGGAGAAAATCCTAGAAGTAAATATCTTTTTATAGAGTTAAGGGGTGGCAGTGGCATATGGAAAGCATTTGGCTGGGTTAGTCAAGCAAGTATTTAAATTACATCCCTAGCTCTACTGTAGGGTGTGTTCCCTCTCTTCTAGTCATTTATTCTGGCAAACCAAGAAATGCCGGTTGTTTCTGGGCTGGGGATGGAAGGGGACTTGACAGTACAGCAGATGGCAGAACTCCCACTTCCCCCTGCAATTTCAACTGCACCTGGTGTGTGTAGCACTCTAAAGGGATAAGGTGGAGTGTACACACTCACTAATGCTTGCAGCCTTCCAGTGAGTGGGCAGGGAAACCAATTTGGGACTAGAGTGAAAAGGTGATTGCAATGGTCAATATGAAGACTGGAATCTCATTAAAACTGAAATTGGACAATCCAACCTGTGCTGTTACTTACCAGAGGTGGATGGGTGGAGGCTGGTAGCCAAAGCAACTTTGAAGGGAAGTTGAAGTTAAACACATGGTTTACACTCCTAGTCAAGGCTCTGAAACAGTCACAGAATACCACAAGCAAAAATTAAGCATCACTAAAAATAGCATGATGCTTTCTGGAAATCAAGGTGTTCCTGTAAAACTTCAGTCTGGATAATTTACTTTCTAACTACCTGAAGTTCCTCCAGTTCAAATAGTCCGAGAATCCTCTTGGATTCTCAATCATTAAGTAGCATTAATATTCTCCACTCCAAAGGTGGCTGCATTTTCAATTATGGATGAAGCTATTGTCTTCAGACTACATCAGAAAGTTCTGTTGCCTATTTCAAGCTGAAAGGAAGGTGCAAGAAACACTAGATTACTCTGATACCTTGCTTCCTCTTTACTGCAGGTTCAGCACAAGCTTCCTCTTCTGAAAGCAATCATCCAGTACAATGGAGAGCTTAAGGAGAAAAGACCAAATCTCTACACTGTAAGTAATGTTACTTAAGTAACATTTGAGGTGTTGCTTGCATACTAAATGACTCTGAATAACTAGCTACACTTTGCTGCTGCTAAGTACACCTTTCAACACTCAGCTGTAGTGAATAATACTGACTGTCCCACTGCCATCTCTCATGGCTCACCCATGGAGAGGCCCTACCCTGTTCATTGGGGTGGGGAAAGTTCTTGAGCTTCTATTATGTTCTTTCATTAATTGCTCACACTTGTATGCAGTGGATGGAGGTTGGGGGAATACTACAAGATAAGAATTCTCCACTCTCACAAGTGGTAACTTCACAACTGTGTAGCGTGGATGTAATGACTACACAGAAACCATGGAGAAGTAGGTCATTATCTCAATTCTCCTGGAGGGTCACCATTGCCAATAAAGCACAAAAATGGCTTTCCTGCAAGAGTTCCCAGTCCTATTTTTAAATAAGCCCTTAGACAAAACACATTCAAGACTCAATGAAAACATCACTCCAGCCCAGGAAGCTCCCGTAAAACTACTCCCGCAAAATGTGTCCGTCTCCATGTGTCAATAGAACAAAATCAATGCTGGGGCCACCCCCATATTTCTCTCATGCACACCCTGTATCCACAGCTGTATCCACTACTATAATTGAAGTGAATTCTTGATGGAAAGACCTCCATGGACTAAGTGAAGATATAATTAGATGTGTAAAACTATGAAATTTCACTGGAAAAACAGTTGTGGTCTTCACCAATTTAAATCCCTCCACCCACCCCACTCCTTCCAGACAGCTTAGTTGCATATGTGAAAGAGGGTATAAAGCCTGACCAAGCTCTTTACTTTTGAATGCAGTGGAGTGAATTTATGAGCCTTGGCAGTGACGTTCCAGATTCCCAGCTTGATAAGATCATTGAATCCCAGAAGCCTAACCAATGCTGTACACTGATATATACCTCAGGAACAACTGGACAGCCAAAGGGAGTTATGCTCAGTCATGATAATGTAAGTATTCTTGCCTACAAGTAAAAACTGCTATTGCCTTTCAGATTTTTCTGGGATGTTCTATTTTAAATAGTGTTGAGGTTGGAAGAATGGCCAAAATATTTTAACACTAGGACATAATTGAAACAAACACAAATTGACTTGGAAACGGCTTCTCTTTTCAAGACCACTTTTTTAGGCAAGATTTGTCAAAATTCATTTACTTCTGGTCAGAGTGAGGCAAATCTTGCCTATATTGTCATGTCCCACAAGTATATGTCCAAAGCACCCATGGCTTAGTCAGAATAGATCCCTGGGAAAAGAAATACTAGGCATATTTTGTCCTCTAAATACAGAGAACCATTTGTCACATTAGTGACAGACTAACTCTTCCATAACCCAGATCAGGACACTGAAACTGTTGCTGGGTTTCTTGTAGATTTAGTAGCAGTAATGAACAGTAGGGCCCAATAGCTAGCAAATTACAAAGAAGAGACATAAGAGCTGTGAGATCTAATGATCAGTGTACCCATTTTACAGAGCTTAACCTTGGCCAACATTCATGGGGGGGGGGGGGTGCGCTATTTTAATGAAATAAGACTAACACTCTCACCTTCCATCAATGGGATGGCAGAGCCACTAACCTAGACACTCCTCTCAATGGTGGCCTCTGCATAGAGGTGACAGAAATAATTTGGGATAACTTGTTTCCCTAGTATAACTAGTGCTGTTTTACACACCTTGCTGCTGACTAGTCTCAAAGTACACAAACGGTCAAATCAGGAGCATCTCATGAATCTGTTTGACTGTAGAATATGCATCTCCTATCAGGAAGTAAGGCGGGGGGGAATTGGAATCATGTTTTGCTAAGCGGGGGATGGGAACAGGGACACCGGCAAGGCTCTGGTGTCAGAGCTGGTAAGGGGGGACACATACTTGCTGGAAGTTCACCCCAATAAACATCGAGTTGTTTGCACTTTTGGACTTCAGGTATTGCTGCTCTCTGGACCAGGAAAGTGAGAGGGTAAAGGAATAAGCCCCCTAACATCTGTTTTGAGATTATACTTTGTTCAGCTGGTGAATCTCTTAAAATACCAAGAGAGCCTCTGAAAAGTGCAGTGCTTGGACTCAAGGGCCACACCTAATGTGTGTGAGGAAGGATAAGTATGGGTCAGACCAAAACTGAGGCTTTCGCCTAACTTCAAAAGCATTGGACAGGCTTGCTTTGTGGTCATGACTGTCTTCTGCGGGTGCAAGTTCATACAGTTTGCTTTTTGAAACCCTTCTTAAGCCCTAAGCGTACAAAAGCTGGGACTGAAGCAATCTCCCAGACAGTGACTGTAGACTGAAAGCAGAATAGTATTGGCCACAGAGACGAAGGCAATTTGAGGAGAAAGTGACTGAGATGCCATGGCAGGTCTAATCTCTGCTTTCTCTTTGTAAGTAGCTCCTGCGTACACAAAGTGTCTTTGCCCAATTCTCTTGATCAGTACTGGATCCAAGATGCTTTCTTAGTGCCTGAGCAGACCCAACAGTGAACGTGAGAATTTCCAGACTAGTGGTCTATCTAGTCAATAGCCTGTCAGAAAGGGCAAGACTGCCCTGCTGTGAGCGATGATGGAAATAACTGCCCATAAGTGACACTCCTTCTCTGCTTCCTCAGAGTATAAATGGCACATGCCTTCAGTCACCCCTGAGAAGAGGTAATATAAGGGGGGAGGCCTACCCCTGCCCTTCCAGTAGCAGGGGGCTGAACATCTACTTGAAGTAGACCATAATACCAGATGGGGGGGGGGGGGGCTCTAGTCACCATGACCCCAATCTTTGAGTCATTGCTTCCTGGGATAATCAGCTGAACATGAACGCCCAGTGTGACACTGACCTAAAGGGCTAATGCGATCCTTGGATACATAAATGGGAGAATCTTGAGTAAGACTAGAGGGGTTTAACTTATTTTTTAAATTGGTCACTGCTGTGACCATGGCTGGACTACTGTATCCACAATTCAAAAAGAGGGGAGGGATAGGCATTTGAGTAGTTTTGTGGATCCCACACCTTGAGTCCAAGTCCCAGTTTTAGCTCCAGTGTGATCCATACAACTCCTGCTGAATTCTGTAGGTGCTGAAACTCTCACTTGGTGTCTAAGCTTGTTCAGGGTAAAAGTTCCCTCAGCGCCTGTGTTTCATGCTCTGGACATGTGCACTGATGCCTCCATCTAGGCATCTGGATGCTTATCTCCCACCTAAGCCCAGTCTAGATAGTGACTCTCAAATCAGGGAAAGACTAGGCTCTGCATGCAGCTATAGTGGCTGAAAGCCGATCTCATAGGTGGCCTCCAAGCAAGCCCACTGGAGAAGCTCTCATTCAGAATCTCCTTGGAGGAAGGGGTAGTGGTGGTGCCCACTTTAGCTTTTAGCCCCAATAGCTAGAGCACTCACCTGGATTATGGGAGATGCGGGTGCAATTCCCACGGCTGAGGTGGGCTCTACCACTGAGCTATAAAACATTCTGATGTGGGGCAGTCACTGGACAAGAGTGGGAATGACTGACTGTGTAGCCCAGTGGTTAGGGCACTCACCTCCTGGGTCCAGTCACTCATTTACACAGTGGAACAGCTTCCTCAGGAGAAACTGAGGGAGCCCCACATCAAAATATCCCAGACCTCAGTGGCTAGAGCACAGTTATGATACCCCTGTTCACATGCTCCCTTCTCCCCCTCTGCCAAAGGGGGAATTGAACCTGGAGCTCCTGTTTCCCAGGTGCATGCTCCAACCTCTGAGCTGTAAGGTGGGCATCACCCCCTCCAGCCACTTTGTGTAGAGTGGGGCAGAGTCTAACTCATTCTCATGAGACATGACTTTGGTGCCTAAGCTGCCTAACTCCAGATGGACGGCTCCCATTCATGGATTGCTAAGCAGAGATAGGTGCCTATCACCGAGGGGCAGGGGTTAGGAGACACTCTCTGGTAAGCATCTCCCATTGGCTGTCTTAGCAGGCTTCCCACCTAACATGGTTTTTGTGAATTGCATTCTTAGGTGCCTATCTCTCCCCATTTGTTATAGAGGAAGCTTAGGTGCCTAACTTGGCATTGTGGAGATCTGTGTTTTCCTGTGACTTTCTAGATGCTGAGCATCATGGTGCCTAACTTCTAGGCATTGCGACACCCGAGTCCCTTCATGAATCCCCCACAAGGAGCACTATCTAGTTAGCCTCACAGAAGGTTAAGGGGTGACTTGGTCAGCCTACAAGTACCTACGGGGGAACACATACTTGATTGTCTCTTCAGTCTAGCAGACAAAAGTATAAGATCCAGTGTCTGGAAATTGAAGCTAGAGACATTCAGATTGGAAATAAGGGGTAAATTTTTAAGAGGGCAATTAACCACTGAAGCAATTTACCAAGAGTCCTAGTAGATTCTTAATCAATGGCAACTAGTAAATTAAGATCAGCAGATCTTTTAGAAAAACATCTGTAGTTCAAAAAGAATTAATTATTTTGGGAGTTCTATGGCTTGTTACACAGGAGGTAGATTAGAGGATCACAGTGGTCATTTCTGGCCTTGGAATCTAGTAATCTAATTGTTACCCACTTAACCTTAAGTGATTGAGGGGAAATCAGAATGAGCTCTAATTGATTAAATTAAACACAAGTTTCAAACTAGCCAAAGACCAGGAAAAGAGAGAAACTCAGTGAAGTGAAATGTTTAGTGGATTTAAAACCCACAAAGCATACTTTTAGATATTTAATGTTGTGAACTGCAGAGTGACATCAGTGTTGTGCCTTGCAAACTTGTTCAGAACCACTAGTGTGAATGGTAACCATGAGGTGCTTCTGTTTTCAGATAACTTGGACTTCACTATCAGCAGGGCGCTACGTACGACTGACAGAAGCTACCGAACAACAGGAGCTGGTGATCAGCTACCTTCCCCTCAGTCATATTGCTGCTCAAATGATTGATATTTGGTTGCCGATAACATTTGGTGCACAAGTTTTCTTTGCTCAACCAGATGCACTGAAGGTAAAGACCATGCTACTTAATTTAGATGCTTATACACAGTAACAGGCTGTATCTCAGGTGTTTTTAGCAGTTTTCACAAGAGGAAACCTAGGTTGTCCATGAACAAAGCTGACAAAATTCCGAGACGCTCATATTACGCTTACCCAAGTAATAGTAAACACTGGTTTTGTAACCTAAAACAGACCCTTGAACTTGACACACACAGCAAGTAACTCTGACATCTATTCACCTTTCTGCTTTATGGTACAAAGATGGATAAGGTGACCAGGCACTCTGAACCTATATGAATATATTGGGTCCTTGAATGTCATTCCAGGCACTCTATTCCGCAACTTCTCTTTCTAATAGAAGGGTAGCGCAGTGGGTTTACTGGCCATACTCCCAAATCTCCCCAGGAGAAAATCTCTACCCTGTCATGTGAAGGGCCAGGTTTTTGCCCTTGATGCATAGTTGGCACACTTGCATCTGAAGTCAAGCAAGGGACACTAACATGCCCTGGCTGTTGAAAACCAGAGTTTGTGACTAGCACTCAGAAAGCAAACTCCTCTCCATGCTGCTAGCAATACAAAAAGGCAAGGGGGCTAGTATGAATGTTTCAGGGCTAGACTAACTGCTGAGCACAAGAGGCTGGTTTCTGGAAGCACCTACCTTTTTGACACTAATCTGGAGTCCACAGTGTAGTGGCACTATGGCATATTGTGAGTTGGATTCCTGAAAGCTGAAATGGGTACTGATTATGGGTTTGTGCCCCTTGAAGATGGGAGTGTACTGTAGGAATGGAGTACTCTACTCATTAGTAATCAGTGTTGACTCAAGCCATCAGTGGCTTTTGGAAGGAAATCTAGGTGTCAACGAGAAACCATCTTCTGAACAAAAGTGGTTTTAAACATTTAAAATTCTACTTCACTTAGGGCAGCTTGATAGACACCTTACAGGAGGTGAGACCAACAGCTTTTATGGGAGTTCCTCGTGTCTGGGAGAAAATACAAGAAAAAATGAAATCTGTGGGTGCAAAATCATCTGCTCTCAGAAGAAAAGTGGCAGCATGGGCTAAGGAAGTAGGATTACAAACTAACCTGAAACGGATGAATGGGTAAATTTTTTAAAAGCCATTTAAATGCAGTCTGTAGATCCTAACAGCATATTATGCTCTAATCTGATGGGATGCTAGCAAATGTAATATGCAGGATTATCTTTAATTTATGGTCTGTAGTAAAAAGTTAAGAGCATCTTCTGAAACTAAGTAAAGCTTGGCTGTCTAGGATGACAAGATAGACTAACCTGAGCCTCTTTCAATTCTCTTACAGGGCTTCTGAACTCCCAGTGAACTTCCGTCTAGCCAGGCAGTTGGTGTATAAAAAAGTTCGGAAGGGTCTTGGACTGGATCGATGCACAAAGTGCTACACTGGGGCTGCCCCGATTACTAGAGACACTCTGGAGTTCTTCCTGAGTCTTGACATCCCTGTGTATGAATTGTATGGCATGAGTGAGAGCTCTGGACCTCACACCATCTCTCTTCCAGATGCATTCAGAATCAGTAGGTATGTATTCCTCATTGTGGAGAGGAACTAGATAGCTGACTCTTGAGTAAAGAAGAACTTGAGAGTTTCTGGTATGAGAGAAACTAATTATCTACAACTTGGATCACTGCTGCCCTCTGCTGAGACAGGCAGCTCCCCTCCTTCAGCCTGTACCAGCATCAGCTAGCCACCAGTAGGAGGGGATTGGGAGCAAGCTCTTCTCAACTGTGAGGCTGAGGTACAGGAAAGGTGGGACTTGCCAGTGGCTCCTATAGAACAGGAGCTCTGTCTTAAAGCTGAAATCATCCAGGCTCTCTAGATGGTACAACTGAGAAATGGAGGGATAGAGAAACTTGTAAAAGAGGAATTGTCTTTTTGTTTCTCATAACTTTGGCACACAATCATTCTTCGTGATACAGTTTAATACATCCAGTAATTTTAAGAGATCAGTGTGAATATATTAATCTTTGAAATCAAAAGCCAGGGTATTTAGTGTTTTGTAATACAATGAAGGTATTTATTCCAATTTTCTGAACCTCAGGGATTCTAGAACAATATTTTGAGAACCAAGGGCAGATCTATGCTTAAAACACTGCAGCCTGGCTGCTGTGGCACTTCAGTGAAGACACTACCTGTGCCAATAGGAGGGCTTCTTCCATCAGTGTAGGTAGTCCACCTCCCCGAGAGGTGGTAGCTAGGTCAACAGGAGAATTCTCCTGTCAACCTAGTGCTGTCTATGCTGAGGGCTAGGTCTGTTTAACTGAGTCGCTCAGGGGGTCTAGATTTTTCATATCCCTGAGCCGACAGACTTTAAGGTCAGACTAGATGATCATAATGGTCCCTTCTGACCTCCTGCACAATGCAGGCCACAGAATCTCACCCACCCACTCCTGTAACAAACCCCTAACCTATGTCTGAGTTACTGAAGTCCTGAAATCGTGGTTTAAAGTCCTCAAGGTGCCGAGAATCCTCCAGCAAGTGACCCGTGTCCCACACTGCAGAGGAAGGCAAAAAAAACCCCAGGGCTTCTGCCATTCTGCCCTGGAGGAAAATTCCTTCCTGATGCCAAATATGGCAATCCAGTTAAACTCTCAGCATGTGGGCAAGACTCACCAGCCAGACACCTAGGAAAGAATTCTCTGTAGTAACTCAGATCCCACCCCATCACAAGCGATTGGGCATATTTACCACTAGTAGTTAAAGACTAATTGCCAAAATTAGGGTATCCCATTATACCATCCTCTCCATAAACTTATCAAGCTTAATCTTGAAGCCAGATATGTCTTTTGCCCCCACTACTCCTCTTGGAAGGCTGTTCCAGAACTTCACTCCTCCAATGGTTTGAAACATTTGTCTAACTTCAAGTCTAAACTTCCTGCTGGCCAGTTGATAGCCATAGTTAGTGACTTAATTTCCTAGTGTCGACCTGGCCTGTCTAGTACAGGGGTGGCCAAACTTGCTGAAGCCCTGAGCCCTGGCAGGCACCTCCTGTGGGGGTGAAGCACCAAGCTCCAGCAGATGCACCCAGCTCTCAAACTTCTGAAGATTATTGTATGCGGCTCAAAGCATCACAAGTTTGGCCACCCTTGGTCTAGTAGGTACTAATCTGGTTAATATCTGATCCATTGTAGGTCTCATTACACTACACTGACAGGCAGCTTATAAATGAATTCCTTGCTGAAAGACATGACACCACAACCGGAGTATACGTCTCATGACCTTTGTGCAAATGCTTACATTTAAGTGGTACTGATATGAATTGTTAGATTCCTAGCTTTTTAGCATACTGAATCTTAAGGAGAATGTGTCCATTTTTTAGCTGTGGAAAAGAGATTACAGGCTGCCGGACAATGATTTACAAGCCTGACAGCGATGGCAGTGGAGAGATCTGTTTCTCAGGAAGACACATCTTTATGGGCTATTTGAACATGGAAGATAAAACCAAAGAGGCAATTCATGAAGAAGGCTGGCTACATTCAGGTGATCTTGGCAAGCATGACAGGAATGGATTCCTTTACATCACTGGAAGAATTAAAGGTAATATCTCATCCTTGGTTTGAACTGTCTGGCTGCACCCTCCTGTGCTATGAACTGTTAAATCTTGCAAGCTAAGCAGGCCTCTATCATGGCAACAGGATAGTTGTCTAAAGCTGACTTTTGCTAGCTGTAGTCTGACTTGAGGGAATCTAGGCTGACAAAGTAACTCTTTATTTCAACAGGCTATGGTAGCATTAGCGCTTACCACATCATCCACCTTCACAGTCAGATGAGCCAGCTATTTGGATATAAAATTGTATTAAGTGAAGCAGTTCCTGGGAGTGGCCTGTGTGTATATATAACTCCTTGCTATGAAGGACACCTGATTAACTCAAGTTACTATAGGACACATGCAAAAATAGATCACTGATCTGCTTTTGATCTAGTGTGTCCTCTTCAGAGAGACAAATAGTTGCTCCATCCACCTTTTTGTGCTGTCAGTAGCACAAGCGTACTTTGGGTTGGTCCAGGGGGTGGGAGGGAAATGCTGGCAGTAGAACATTATACTGCTAAAAATAGTGTAGATGTGGGAGGCACTGCTTGGCCATATTGCAGTTGTATAGGGTATCTCCCCTAGGGTTGGGGTGTGTATATACTTCACCCATCTCTCTCTTCCTTCATCTAGACAGCTATTTATACCCATGCTAGCATGGGGATGTGGTATCTGTACCCCCTACATGCTACTGTAAGGGAAGAACTAACTTTTATCTCCCGCAGGCCCCTTATCCTTTTCCCAAAGGGTCTGAAACTGCCTAGTTCAGAGCCACTGTAGCAATGTCCCCCCTCATGTCTCACAGCTCCAGGGCATTTTAGACTGATATCTTACCCCCCCCCCCGCCCCAAATACACATGCTTGGTCTTGAGTACCAAACAGGCATCCCTCTGCATTGGCACAGACAGGGAAGAATCTGTCTCTGGGTCCCCCTTCAGTTCTGATGCCTGGCTACCAGCACTAGAGGTCTGGTAAGGACGGGGTTAAATAGGGTGTCCCCCCTCTGCCTGGGGTGTAGAAGTATGGCCCAAGACCTTTCCTTCAAGGGAAAGAGTGGTGAACAGTCAGGTACCAACAGCTTCATGGCTCCAAATGACCCCTACAGCAAGAGCTCAAACTCCATAATCTCAGATGGTGAATTCTCCCCAGGACCTAAGCACAAGTAAGGCCAAGGGGAAGAGAACAATTTAATGGTAGATGGGGCTGAACTTTTTTGTTCTTTGCATGCAGACAAACAGCTAGTCTCTTTGCTTGGGGGGGGGGGGGGGCTAGTTCCTCTTTAGGATTTCCTAATGTGCAGATCCAACTAGGATGGGGAGAATCTTTCCAAGTCAGGATGACCATTTGTCCCAGGGAATCTTGCCATACTAAGCTGTTGAACGGTTCACAGAAATAACTTGATACTCAAGGCCCCATGTACTACATACTAAACTGTACTTAAATTCTGCAGAGTCCTAAGTTCTCCAGTGCATGGTGGAAAAACTCCCCTCTACAGCAATTTCAAATCTGTTATTCACTGCTATATTTTAATAGCACAGTAGACCATGTATGTCTTTATTAAATTCCCTTTTAGGGACACATTATCACTTGTGGCTACAAGACAGAAATTGGCTAAGGTGCAAAGATTACAGCACTTGCACGTGTCCACTTGTCTCTGAAACCTACACTTCACAAAAAGCACAACTGGAACTGCAGAGAGATCACATTTTCATATATATATGCTTAACTGTCTTCTAGAGCTCATCATTACTGCTGGAGGGGAGAATATCCCTCCTGTTCCAATTGAAGATGCTGTAAAGGAGGCTGTTCCTATAATTAGTAATGCTATGGTAGTTGGCGACAAAGCAAAATTCCTTGCTATGCTTTTAACTCTGAAGGTATGGTTCTTTCTTTTATCGCCTGATAAGTAGCCAGAAAATAAGATGAGCTATCACCTTAGCCAGAATGGCTGGCTGCATTCTGGAAGCAGAAGAGTTAAAAGGGCTTGTCATGGTCAAATGAAAGGATTGAAATCATATCCAATACCTGCAAATAAGCATTTCACAACCTAATCTAAGCAACACCAAACAGCATGTCCTGCTGTAACCTTACATTACAAGGACCTGACTTTAAGTAGTACATGGGAGCAACTCTGACTTCATGTTTAGATTCTATGGCTATAGTTTGGTTATGAAGAGGTGCAATTTCTCTCTCTGAATATACATATTCACAAAATAGAAGGGAGTTGAGGACATGGAAGCAGTAAGATGCAAGAGGGAAAATGTGGTGGTCTCCTAGATTTCCTCTCCAAACCTCTCCCACCATAGCAGTAACAAGCTGTAGCTTCTTTGTTTTAAATCTGATTTGCTTTAAAAGTTTCCCAGGTTGGTAATGACAAGCTCAACATCCTGCAAAATGCCTGTTTCAATCTTTTTACCAAGGATTGAGCTCTAGATTTCTGGAGGCCAGTTCCCACTCCTCATAATAAGAGCTGTTGGGTACAGAGCTGTTAAGAGACCATGACAAAGCAGTATGGAAAGCCTGTGCTGCATTCTTGTGTGTCAGTACTTCAGTACTGCTTGCCTCTCCCAGATTCAATGATTTCTTTTTCTAAGGCTAGAAATGCCCCCAATAATTAACAGTGGGGAAGAGAGCACGAACCACAACTGTAGCTATAACAAGTCATAGAAATTCTCTACCTACTTCTAGAGCAGCCCAGGTGCTGAACAATTTTTTGTTCTCACATGCTGAGATCTGAGGGGTTTCACTTGAACATAATCTCCTTCAACTACTAGGCTTCAGTGAATTGGTAAACTATTGCACCAAGGTGATGTGATTCTGGCTGCCTGCTTAGGATCAGCCAAGGTAATAGAAAATAACTTTTCTGGGTTAAATAACAATGACTGTAGAAAAGAACTACTCTTTTTTTCTATGGTGTAGTTAATGTACAACTGTTGAACCAGTGAAATAATGTTCTGTCCTTCCTCTTACAGTGCAATGTAAACGAAGAAACAGGGGAACCGCAGGATGACCTTACTCCAGAAGCCGTAGCATACTGTCTCAGATTAGGCAGCAAAGCTACAAAAGTCTCAGACATTGTAGGTGGCAAAGACAAAGCTGTTGATGCTGCTATCCAGAAGGGAATTGCATTGGTCAATGAGAAAGCAATCTCAAATGCACAGAAAGTACAGAAGTGGGTCCTTCTAGAAAAGGACTTCTCAATTGCTGGTGGAGAGCTAGGTAAGTGACCTGGGCTACTGCATATTGAAACAAATGCGGGACTCCTGATTTCAAACTAGGTGGTGGTACATCTCATTGCTCTGAAGTCCTGTGTGCTGTGATCTCTTGCATGTATGATACTAAAGGCAGTCTTGACCTGCCCTGTGAGTGTACAGCGTGTGTGCTCCACTGTGCTGGACACTCAAGCAACTGGACTGCAGGAGCCTGTCAGCTGGGTAGGTTGGACAAGAGCCACTTCTGGCACTCTAAGTCTGACATGTAGTAACCAGAGGTTTCTGGTTGACAGGAGTGAAGGGAGGAGATGCTGTCTGTCTTGTGGGTGGAACTGGATGTGACTTTAATCCTAGAGTGGGATGGGTTGAATGTTTCATTCCCAACACCCAGCAAGCCTTGCTGGTAACCACCTGCATCCTGGTATCATCCTGTTGTAACAACTTGTTGCTACATCTGCAGCAGTTGAACAAATAAGATTTTGGATACTAAGTCCAAGCTTCAAAGTGAACATCCCCTCCCCCCCAGGCATGGAAATAATTTGCACTTCTTGGAATTAGTTATTTCTGGTACATGCTCCCACTTCAGTAGTTTACCCTTTTGGACCTGAGGGGCACAAGTAGGTGGCCATTTGCATGGCTTCTTAATTGCACCATGTGAGGGGACCTGGTTAATGTTAACAATTGAATACTGTAACCCTCTTTTAATGAATGTGCCAGAGCCTCAACTCCTTCCTGGAGGATTGCAGTGAGCTGGCTCAGGCTGTCGTGCACCTCCCCCTTTGTGGTGCCCACTCACCAAGAATCTTTCAAGTCTTGTCCTGACAAATGACTGTGGTGGCTGGTAGGCTGGGGCCCAAGACCAGGAATTTGTTCACTTCACCCCCTGGACAGTATAGATGGTGTGGGAAGACAGGGCTTAAGCCTTCTCTCCCTGGCTCTGAGACTGGCAGCCTTGCTGCTTCCTTCCACCTGTACAGACTGCCCCAGGCAACAATTTGTTGTGCCTTCCACCCTGCATATGAAGTTGATGTCCAGTGATTGTCCCTTTCCAAGATGGGGAAACCATAGTAACTAAGGGAGACTTTCCAAGTTGGCTGCCCAACTGCCCTTTGTGCCTTCCTCTAGAATCAGCAGACAGCCTTGCTTCAAGAGTAAACTTTGGAGTTGGCCTTTTTAGGATAAATAAAAATTAAAATACTACTACTACCCTCTTCTTACAGGTCCAACAATGAAACTGAAGAGGCCTGTTGTAGCAAAGATGTATAAAGACCAAATAGACCACTTCTACACTGATGTGGCAGCCACATCAGCAAATCCGCTTTCAAAGTAACCTTGGAACACTGCAGCTCTCAACATCCAGTTCTCCAACTCTTCCTCTGCTGCATAAGTGTGCGTGCTCTTTGTTGCTTCAACTCCCAAATGAAGGAATAAATGGGTCTCTGAAATAAACCAGGTTTAATATTGTAGCCCTGCAGTCACTGAATATTTGTATACATTCCTGACTCTAGTTAGCGATACTGCACTAATGTCTCGTTTCTCTTTGAGATGACCATGGACATTAGGAAAAGTCCATCTAATCAGTTGCCCACTGCATATGGGCAAATACAATCTCAGCAAAAGTTAGTTAAAATATTTAAATAGTACCATGGCACTTGTTGTATTGTAAAAACCATGCTGTAACTTATTTTTCAACCAAAGTCATTTTGTCAGAAAATGAATGTAAAACAAGCAGGAACCTTGGTTTCTTTATAGTGTTGCACTTGAGGGCTTGGGGTACGTTTTTAATAGCAATGAAATTTGTAAGTAAACTATACACAGAGCATATAAAGGTTTTGTATGCATACTGTATGTAAATTACAGGTTTACTTGGTTCACTGTTTGTGTAATACGGGCTTAGACTTTTTGGTTGGGATCTCACAAAGCCATAAACATGTTGAAACTATACTCTGCATGTGTTGTAAGAAGCATTCCAGCAAAGGGAGTCTGATAGAACTGTCAAAATCCTGTCCCTTCTGATGTGTTCCTCAGTTGTCCTACAATCATAGAATGTCTTGAACGTGTAGGTTTTTATGGCATAGTACACTTGAGGGGGTTGAGGAAAAGGTCTTAATGACTTCTTGCAAATACACTTTTAGGACTGTAATGGACTGAACTGTTTTAAAGGTGTCTTCTTTTGAAAAGAGAAGTTAATGCATGTATTAGAAAACTAGGAAATGCTCCAGTGACTGGTATTGCCTTTTCTGGCAAAAGGGTTAGTTAATTAGGGGGAGGTTCAACTGCTAGTGGGGGGGGGGGGGGAGTGTGTGTGTGTGTGGAGGGAATTAAGTATCTACATGGTGTGCTGCATTTCTAGAACTTCAAGCTGTCTTGCACTGTAGGCCCCTCTACAGAAGCAAGCAACTGTTACTGAATTCATGGATGCTTACAGTAAACTACTGCAGAACCTATTCACATGGGGCAAGGTGCCCCTGAGCAGAAAGGCATATCAGTTTACTCGCTCTCTCTGGAGGAGTAAAGATAAATGATTACCCCCTCCTGTTAGGACACAGTCCTGCAGAAATTTATCATATGAAGGCTTAACTCCAACTAAATTTCAGGGAGTTTAAATGTTTAAAGGTCTAATTTTTTTGAGGAACTTGTATGTATTGTGATCATGATCACCACTGTATGAACTATGTAAGAGTCTGAAGGATTGGACAAAAGTGCAATCATTCTATTTACTTTTAAAGTTTACTCTTACTGATGTCTCTCTAGTTCATTACCTTTTGTCGAGTGCCTGGAGTGCATGTGTCAGGCAGAGGAATGTGTATATGAATAATTACTGTAAGGCATCTTCAGCAAACAAGGATTACATGGCTATTCTGATTTGTATAGCAAACATAACTTTGCCATCCCTTGAGCCACATCAGGGTTTGTTATTGTGTTTAAACCTTTTATCTGTAAGATGGCTGGCAGGGGGCCTAGGGAAGGAATTTAAAGCACTTATACAAGAATTCACAAATTGGAATTAACAGTGAAGATTCCATATCTGTACATATGTTTGTAATTTGGTACAAGTGCTATGCACTATTCCCATTGACTGGTCTTCTGTAACTGTTCTTTATGGGACAAGTGTGAAATGTCTGAACTTTGTTAATGAATGCTTAATAAACATCTAAACTTCATTTGTCTTTTTTAAATAGCATTTCAGTAACTTACCACACGACATTTTAGTTAAATGTCACTAAATGAAGCTTGTGTGTGTTTAAATGATCTTGGACCAGCAAACTAGTGAAGGGGAAGCTGAGTATCTATCTTGGTTCATGGGATAGTAAATGATGTAGAACAGATGTACAGAAAGAGCAAGCTTTATAAAATCTGAGAGGTGAGGTGATTCACCCACTAAACACCACCTGTACTAGACATCCTGTTTGGTTATAGTGCTGACATTCTCCCAAAATTTTTTTCCCCAGAGTGACTTACATAACCTTCACTGCCTTTGAAGTAGGGGGAGAATCTTTATTTGTCAGGTTTTAGAACTTAAATGCAAGGACCCAGTGCCTCTCCTGCATAGCTAATCCCTGCTTTAGGGAGGAGGAAGCCTAAAAGCAAGTAGTGGACAGTGACTAGCCCAAACTAATGGGGCCCTATAGCTGACTCTTAGCTAGTAGAAGCTGAGCAAACTCAAAGCACTGGAGAATTGAGTATTTAATGGACAACACATTGAATGTACCCACTTTCATATAATACCACATTTGGCCACCTGTGCCAGGTGACTTGGACTCAGGCTAAGGGGCTGTTTAATTGTGGTGTAGATGTTCAATAGCATTATAGAAATTTCTACCATATACACCAGCGTGCTATGACCAATACAAAAAGAATGAGTATTTGTGGCACTAACATTTATTTGGGCATAAGCTTTTGGGGGTTAAAACCCACTTGCAAGGACTCCTCAATCTTTTTAGTGATACAGCCTAACATAGCTACCTCTCTGAAACCTATGACCAAATACACTAGCTGCCCTAAAGTTTGGGGGTGGAATAGGATGGATCTTGTAAACAAACTCCATTCAAATACCATCCTAAAGAGCCTGTGCACCTTACTTTCAATGTCCTTTCTCCCTTGCTGTTCTGCAGCTCCCAGATCTCTTGCTGCACTTCAACTCAGCTACCTTGAAATACTAGCTTTAGAAAGTGATTAAAATCATTATGAACTCCAGGAAAAGAGCAATGACAGGATTGGTTTTTGAAGAATTAATTTCTTTAGATGGGTTTTAGGCAATTAAATTCCACTCAGCTCTTTGAGGAAGGTAAAGAACCTGCCCACAAGGAAAGAGGCTGGGTTTCTCTTCTGACTCATAAGCCTTAGCTCTGGATAGATAGTTATCTAAAACCTCTTTGAAATACATGCTTACAGCCTTGTCCTGGAGTGCAGAGTGCTGTCACATTTACAAAACATCACCTGACTCAAGGCTTGATCTACCTTTCACACACCTTTTTACATGGACAAGGGGGGGGGACAGACTTTCCCCATCAGCCTCTCCTTTCTTCTGGTGACACTACTACTACTGCCAATCCCCCTCTTACTACATGAGGAAATAGAGCCAGGGCACCAAAATCTTCTCCTGGGGTTGCTTGAACATAAAGTGCAGAATGCTCTTTAACTCAGAGCCAGGCTCCCAGTGATGTTCCTAAAGTGTGGTGCTCAATGCTGATGAGGCAGCAGGGAGAATTCTGTACACTTGAACTATTTTTTTTAGCTAAACAACTGTCAAAGGGGTTCAGGTAGCACATGTGGTAATACTTCCATGACAATACTCACTAAGCAACTACTGGAAAAATTCAGCTTACTTGCACAATCATAGAGCAGGCTTCCTGGTCATACACTCAAAGCCCAGGGGAGTTGAATCTACAGAAGAAAGGCTGGACAGTACATGTGGAAAAGTTTCCCTAAGGAGAGCCACAATAGTTAAGTGTTACCTTAAGTCAATGGTTTTTAAATCCATGTAGAAAATTGGGTCTTAATTTAGCATTTGTATTGTCTGTGGCAGACTGTAACCTGCAGTCAGGGAGACTGAGTGTTAGATTAGATCAGTGGTTCCAACCTATTTACCACTGTGAGCTGCAGCCACACAGTATATATACTACCTGCATGGCCCTGAGGATGTGTCACAGGCCACATCTGTGCACTGATTGGGCTGCAAGTTGAGAACCACTGGAATAGAGACAGGCAGTGTCCTGCCATCATGGAGAATTGTGTTTGAGAGCATGAGCCAGCCACCCTGTAACCAACCTGCTACCAGTGCTGTTAAATCTGATGGACAAGTCACAGGGCAGGTTAGAATCATAGAATCCAAGATCAGAAGGGACCAATATGATCATCTAGTCTGACCTCCTGCAAGATGCAGGCCACATTAGCCGATCCCCCCACTCCTTTAGCAAGCGACCCCTGCCCCATGCTTCGGAGGAAGGCGAAAAACCTCCAGGGCCACAGCCAATCTACCCTGGAGGAAAATTCCTTCCCGACCCCAAATATGGCGGTCAGCTGAACCCCGAGCATGCGGGCAAGACTCTCCAGCCATACCCTCTGGAAAAAGGTTAAGAATATCATATCATATTGACCCATTGTACTATTTACCAGTGTGGCACTTACTTAATTAACCTATTGACTAAGCCTGGTATCCTATCATACCATCTCCTCCATAAACTTATCTAGCTTAGTCTTGAAGTCATGGAGGTCCTTCACCCCCACTGTTTCCCTCGGTAGGCTGTTCCAGTATTGCACTCCCCTGATAGTTAGAAACCTTCGTCTAATTTCAAGCCTAAATTTCCTAACTGACAATTTATATCCGTTTGTCCTCAGGTTGCCTCCTGCAATTATTCATTTTATTATGCATTGCTATTAGGGTGTGTTCACTGCCCAGGAACAAAGAGGACAAAGGTAGTATCATATGGCAGAAGCAGGGATAAACACAGGTGTGCAGTGCTTAATCCAGCAGTGCATTCTAAGGTTTATAAACCTTAATACAATATTGAACACACCTGTTAGGGGGAATTTTAGTAACACTACTCTTAATTCCAGCCAGAAACAGTATCCTTACACATTAGAAAACATTCTAACCCCATAGAAAATAATGGTCCTAGTGTGACTGATTACAAGAGATTTTACAGTAGAATAAACAACACTGAATGTTCACCATAAAATTCTACTACTGTACCTGCCAACATACAGTTTCAAATCCATGCAAATACTTTAACTTCCAAGGTAAACAAGTAGTGAGATCTTTAAATGGTGACCTGGAAAGGAAAGACAATTGGGTTTTATTCCATCTCATTTTGTGTTGTATAAAGGCAGCCAAAGGCTGGGGGAGTTTTCCTGCTTGTTTTGCCAACTTAAATATCAAGTTTGGACTTCACTGGTTTTGCTGAAAGGCGGTGGGAGGGGGAGGAGGAGGAGGAGGGGGGAAGATGGAGCCTCTAACAAAGATGGCACAGTCCTGAGGTTAAGATGCTGACCTGGGAACTCAGGAGGCCTGGTTTGATTACAAGCTTTGACAGACTCTGACCTTGGACAAGTCAGTTTCCCAACTGTAAAACTGGGATAATTCTTCTCTCTTTAGGGGTCACGTGAACATAAATTCTTAAGTCTGAGGGTAGTCTTACTGCAGTGATGGGGTGGGGGGGGAGAGAATCTGTTGGTTCCTAGATAGCTTTTCTTTCGCATGGGTGAAATTTTTGAATGTTACAACTTGAATTCTTTTAAACTCTCTTCCCTCTCACTCACATTTCCCTTCCTTAGTACCTAGTATCATCATCCCAAGTTCCTGTGTCCCATAGCCTCTTCCAGAGCAGATAAGACCTGCATTTCTCATAAAAATAAGCAGAAAGCGTTTTTAAAAAGCAGAAGCTGCCTGGACAGTAGAGTGCTCACTGACAATTATTGCTATACAAGTTGCTCCTTTATGGCCAGTACAGGTCAGATCAGAATGCACGACACACACACCAACCACACTGGTGGAGATTAGTTATATGAGAAGGGTGAACCATAACTCAGAAGTGTGATAACATTTAGCACTTGTGCCCTTTTCCATTTGTCAAGCAGTTACCGTTCTGTGTTTTCTAGAGGCTTGTCATTTGCTCCATTATAGTTAATATTTGTTCCAAGTATTATTGATACTGCTGTAAGAGCAGAGTTGCAGGAGTCACATTAAGTTGATTATTTCAAGTTTAAGCTAAGGCCACTGTTTCCATATTATTTCTCGAGGGGGAAATATTTTCCGAAGCAGATTTACAAAGTAGAGGTCGTTCTCTAACAGAGCATCTCCTTTCCAAGTTGGAGGAATGAAGTTCAGAGAAACAAAATACCCCTTAATTTTTACTTTTCCATCTTACTTTATTTCACGTTTTTCTAGAAAACTCCTCCATAATTCCACAAATTTAACAAAAAGTTTAAAATTCAGGACAGAAACAATCCTGTAACTTATTACAAACATTCTTCTTCTCTCTTTTAATCCTGGGGGCCAGATGAATTTCTTTAGTTGAGTGAAGAACTCATTTCCCAGCACAACCTTTCATATCTTCAAATGACAAGGTATTTAATACCTTGGGTTTCAGGGAGAATACAATTAAAAATCTAGAAGCTGAAGTACTTACACACTTTTCGGAGTGCAAACTCATCTCTTTAGTTCTTGATGGCTATTTCATGCCTCATGAAAGCAATACCCATCTGATTTCAATTTATCTTTAAAAGTAATAACCATTACAAGGTGCACAATGGTTGTGTCTAGTTTTGACACTTCAAAATGTCAACTAGCAAGTGCCAGGCACCTGAAATGATAAAGGAAGCTTCTTTTGAGTATATCAACTGTGCTATAGTGCATGTAAAGCCATTAGTGGCCATTGGACAACATTACATTTGAAATTTACTGAACCAATAATGACACAGGTCTCTGCATGCAGAGAATATGATGGGGCAAGCTCCATAAGGGGAAGTTTAAATGTTTTACCATCAAAATAAGTTAAAGATCTCTGACAAGAACTGGTCCTAGATTGTTGCATCCTAGCTCCTTACTAGTTCTGATGCTCCCACCATGGAGAGCAGGATAAGAACTTGTGGCTAAATCATTGCACTTCCATATATTCAGGCTGACTACATCGAAGCCCGTTTTACACGACTATTGTGTCCAATATTCTTCCTAACTGGCATTCTGTGATCTGGTCACAACCTTTTGTCCGTTTCTCCAGTAAATGCCAGTAATGAAAGCCTCAAGGCTTAATACAGATCAGACCAAGACAACTGGACAGCATTCTTGACCCCTTTTATATATAGACCAAGGACAAAGGAAAAGCTATGCCCTGATCTCACATCCACATTACTCTGAAAGCCTTCAGGTTAATCATTACTTGTACACACCCTTAATACCGAGCTGAAGGACATTTAGAGTAAACTAGAGTTTTGTCCATTTTCCTTGGAAAAATCATTATGGCTAAAACAGTCAGACAATTGCATTTTTTTAAAAACAATGCACGTTACTATGCATCGTCGTACAGTTTTGTAGTGGTACTATCAGTAGCAGTATCAAAATCTCCTTTCTATTTTACAATTATCCATCCATGCTCTCAAGAGTGACACAAGAACAAACACTTTATCCACAAATACTTGTACATGGCATGTTCAGAATACCAGTCAGCCTACTAGAGAATCTACAAGTGGAACTTTTCTTATATGTAACTAAGAGGGGACACAAAGGTTGGGAGGTCCACGATTTAAGCAATTTTTCCTTGTTTGCAGAGTCATTCCTCATGTGGTCCCCAATCCTACCACCACCACCCCAAAAAAACTAATGATTTGGTAAAATACCGGCAAAGTACTTGTGAGAAACAAAGTACTGTTAATAACCAACCAGCAGGCGCACACAAAGGAGAACACTATTGTTGGGGGAACATTTCCATTTCAGGTTTCCCAGATTATTATAAACAGTCTAAAAAATTCATATGTAAAATACCTTTTATAAAAAAAGATTCCCATGAAATAGTAATACTTGTTAAATTTCACAAGTAAAGTAAAAATCCAGGACAGACGGCACAGTGGCCAAGGTAGAGCCCTAGGCACTACCACATGGCACAGCTATGTTCAGGGACAGCCTCAAGACTCTTGCTCCTTGGCCCAGCTGGGGAGCATCACAATGAAGGTTCTGTTTTTAATACGATGGGAAGTGTCTGCGTGCCTCTCTCTAGTCCTTTGTGCTATAGATCTGGAAGCTACGGAGTCCCAAGACCAATACAGTAAGTATGGGCGCTAGGGGTGAAGTTGATTTAGAAATGGGATTTGGGAGCAGGGAAGGAAGTTGATCTAGGGAGAAGAGAGGAGGTGAAAGTCTTAGGGACTTTCCACACAAACAGTTCAGTTAACACTGTTGCTGTTACTGTTTCATAGAGGGGAAGGCCTCACTCATCGCACATCCCTTGGCTAGAGTCTCTGGAGTGAGGTTATTTTGGGGCTTTGAATACCTGGAGCCATTCTCCATACACCCAAAAAGTTTTGGGAGTGGGCTTGGACATAATGCAACATTACAGAATTCACTCCCTCCATCAAAAATAGTCTCAACAAGCACTGACTACTCTTATAGTTTAAATGTACTCTCTAAGCCCTGAACAGCCCAAGGGATCTGCAGAACATTAAAAAGCTAAGTCTCTCGTGCGACTCCTTCACTTAGCCATATCCAGTTGCAGAGCTTGAGATAGTACTGTAGTCTCATCCTTTCCTGGTAATCCTCTTAACCTTGCCATAGCACATTCTTGTACACGGTTTCTATCCAGGCGTGGAAATGTCCATTAGGAAAAACAAAACAGATAAGATCACCGTCAGCGTGACAGGGGCTAGACCTAGCATGAGCTTGACGTTTCTATAAAGACATGTGACAGATGGTACAGATAGACAAAATTAACAGGAATCGGGTCAACATGACCCAACTCAAACAAGCTTATCATTATATTGCCACTTAAATCTATTAGTTGCAACATTTCCATGATAAAGAAAGGGAACATCCAAAACAAGGGACTACAATTTCATATTGGAAAGTGGGACAGCACATGGGGGAAGCCTTAGAACGATCTTTTATACCTCATCCAGCTCCCACGTGGATCTTTTAAAGAGGTTGGTTTGTTTGTGTTGAGTTATTCTGAACTGTTGCTTTCCCCAAAGCTCTCTGCCAACAGTCCATTTACAGCTGGCAAAAGCTTAAAACTTGATTGGAAAAGTGAAAATTATTTCTTTAAAAATACTGACTTTAGGAAATAAGGGTTTAATATATTTCTGAAGACATGACAGGTATTTTCCCCACCTTCATTTGGAAGTCAATGCTAGTTTAACTAGGATTAGTGTTTGCCATTTCCTGCCATCTTTTGAACAGGTGAGAGAAAAACCTGACTTCACTTGGTCCAAGATCTTTTAGTTTTCTAAAGGTGTCCCAAGATAAAATACTCCCTTGTTTAGGTTTTCCCAGAGTATAGCCACTACTATAGAGGCCACTATAGGAAAAATTCATCCATGAGAACATAGAACAAGAACCAATGACATCTTTTGGCAAAGTTATTCAAACACTGAAGAATGAAAGTGAGACAGGTAAGTCCCTTCCAGAGCACAAAACGCTTTGAAGATCGCTGTTCAGCTTTCATACACTAAAAATTGTTCACAAGAGGCATTTTAACAAACAAACAAGTCAAATCTTATTAACCACCCCCCATCCCCTGCCATTATCGTTAAAAAAAACATAACAGAAAAAACACACCTTTAAAATCTTAAGACCCAACTAGGCCCTTCTTATACATACAGTACATACATATATATAATATATATATATATATATATAAAATATACAGCTTACAGTTTTGTAGTCCTATTACAGTTAAAGCAGACTGAAAGGAGTGAGACTTTGTTTAGGGGCTTGGATCAACAAGAAGTCTCAAAACCCCAGTGGGAGACAGCAGATTCTGGACGCCTCTTCAAAGAGCACAAACTCAGTCTCTCTGAGAAGCTGAAACACAGAATAAGGCCCTGCACTCTGCATATGAAACGATGCCTTCCAGGGATCAGATTACAGACAATACGTTGTACCAAACCGCTCTAGAACTTGCAGATGATCAAAAGCGACAACTATCCACTTCCTCTGCAACAGACCAACAGGACCCATTGGGAAGCATTCTCTGTTGCAAGTCACATGGCTAGCTTTGTAAAAGCCAATCTTGCTTACACAGCACAAACAATTCTTCCCCGAGCTGGGAGAAATCTAACTTAGTTGAGTCTCTGCGGGCAAGTTGGTCCCTGGATTCAGCGAAGAAAGCATTGTCCAAATTTCTTCAGCTCTCAGAGACACCTGAAAACATATTCTTAATGACACAATTTCTTGAAGTAAAACCAAAAAAGGTCACACTCTTGTGTGGTTGGGAGCAGCACATCTTTTGCTCTAATCAGTACCTGTGCTCAAGTGTATTTACGAAGCGAGGGAGGACAGACTCAGCAATATGGGTGCTTGTTTGAAAAAAGTGCAGCAGGCTGTGCATTCACAGAGCATGGCTGTTCTCTAAGGCAGTGCTTCGGGTGAATTGAGAGAGTAAAAAGGCCTAGTTCCACGGGTTTATTTCCTGGTACCAAGAGATGGGATTTCTGGTTTCAAAAGCAGCCCGCTTCCAAGGCTAAGCGTCATGTTGCCACTGCTTCCAAATAACTCTGCAGCTTACGGACGGTCGTTTCATCCAAGGAGAAAAGGTCAAAGTCAAAGGTTGTGTTGGTAACGTTAAAATGCCCAGTTTCCTCAATGAGATTGACAATCTGAAGAGAAAAGAACAAGGAGCTCAGATTCAGCCATACCTAGTGCACTGGAAGGAAGGGTCGGTTTGGCCCAATCAAACCCCGTCCCTTGCCCTCACACTCACAAGAGAACTTATCTCCTGGCAGGGACGGATGCCCAGCCACAAAAAAAAGCCAACATCATTTCTCCTGCCGTCTTGCAGGCTCAAGCTGAAAAAAGGCACTGGGCGGCCATTTCCTTTTAAATCTCTCTGAGGCATTTTAATTTTCTGGATGCTCCAAGGAGCCCAAGTTGGGTATGGCTCGAACAAGATAGTACATGGGACCCTTCCCACGCCTACATTTCAACCCTTTTTTAATACAAGCTCTCGATGCGTATCTGGCTTCTTTCTACATTTTTTTTTTTGCTTTAATAAAGAGGGATCAGTCACTTGTGGTGAACCACCCACTGCAACGGAAAATTACAAGTGCCACTTAAAACACAAAGGGTCTGAGTTAGAGCAGTGATGTGAGACGATCACCTACGCTACACGGATCTAGGCTGTAATTTAACACAAAACCGACACTCTCTCTACCTGCTGTAGTACATTGCGTTCCCGCAGCGCCATTAGCCGTCTGTGAAGCTCCACCAATTCGTCCGTGTAGGCCTGTGAAAGAGACGGGTAAAAAGGAATAAAACAATGCGTCTGGCCTGTTTCCAGCACTGCCGGGGAAGCAAAGCAGTTACTTCCCCAATGAAAATGTTGGGCAGCTGCTTGAGGGCCTGTTGTCACTTTTTTGTTCCCATTTCTCCCCAAAACCTCCCAGCCCCTCCTCTGAAGTCTAATTCATCAACTGTCATCCACTTGGAAATTAAACTGACTGAAATCCAGCTGCGTTGGGTCCAGTCAGGTATGTTTCATAGTGCACCACTAAGTGTCTCCCTCCAAACAAATGGCTTGTGAGAAGTGATCTGAACCTCTGAACTTAGAGCACCCCAGCATCAGGCTGAATGTCTCTTGGTGAACTTCCATGTCAGTGCCCTATGAGCAGTGGGTGCTAAATGCTCACCTGTGCCCCCAAAATACAATACCAAGTAGGTGTGTCACCTATGATAGGATTCTAGCAATACACTGACAGTTCATATTAAGCTTCCAACCAAAACTGAGGAAGAAACTTTTTTAAATCATTGTTCCCCAGGAAGTTTCACTGATACCACCTCCGGGAAACAGGGACATTTATACCCTCACCCACTTCAGTTGTTTAAGAATCAGACCAGACTTTCAGGGAAGCCAGCCAAGAGGGCAAATCTCTGTAAGCACACTCTAGTGCAGTGGTTCTCAACCTGCAGCCCAATCGGCGCACAGCTGCGGCCCACGTGATATCCGTAGGGTGGGAGGGGCACCTGCAGAGCTGGCAGGGGGGCACGTGCGAGCGAAAAATGGGGAGGTGCAGGATCAGGCCCAGCAGCAGCATCAGGAGGCCAGGGTGCTCAGTGTCCCACCGCCATTCCACAGGACCGCGGGTCCAGTGACCCTTGCTGGAGCAGGCTCCCCAGCATTAGGGCCGCAGAGGCAGGCGGGCAGAGCACGCTGAGCTGTGTGCTGCCAAGATGGTAAACCAGCGGGCGCTGGGGCTGCAGGGTGAGGGTACAGGGGACTAGGGCCACAGGGTGAAGGTACAGCCAGTATATGGGGTACAGACCCTAGGTGGGGGAAACTTGTGGCTGGGGGCAGTTCCTGGACAGGGGGTTAGATACTGGGGCATAGTCCCTGGATGGGGAGATTGATTGCGGGGGGGGGGGGGAGGGAGGGAGGGCGCGGGGTGCAACTGCTGGGGGGCGGATTGGATGCAGAAGGAGACAGTCCCTGGGGGGGGCCATTCTGCCTTGGATAGGGCATTCTGTCCAATACCATGTATGCCAGCCCAGTGGGGGTAGGGAGAGCAATCCCAGGCTGGTTGGGTGATGAGTGGGGGCATTCTCTGGCTGGGGGGCAAGTCCCTGGGTGAGGGGGCTGGGTGCATGGGGACAGTCCCTGGCTGGGGGGCATGCCGCACCAGCCAGGGCTCCCCATCTTTGCAGGCGGGCTCCGCAGTCACGCTATCAGCAGCGGCGCGGGAGTGAGGGTGGCAATATACCACGCCAGGCCACCCTTACAGTAAAATTAATTTTAACAGTTAATGTTTTATTTTGCTAGACATTTGCCAGTATTGAAATGAAAGGTACTATATCAATTTGAATCGTATTGCTGTCATATGACAAATACTCAACCTTTTGGGGGGGGTGGGGGGAGGTAGTAGGTATATTGTGTGGATGTGACCCACATAACATAGAGAGCTGCATATGCGGCCCACAATGGTAAATAGGTTGAGAACCACTGTTCTAGTGCTTTCAATCAGAGGACAGATTTTTTTACCTGTAAAGCTGTCCCAGAGTTATTCATGCATGTACCAGCAAAACTGAGCTCATTTAAGCAATCCTACCAAGGCAAAGAAATGAGTCATGAGATACACCTTAGCACAGCACCTGAAGTTTCACCTGGGGACAAGCGTCTCACCCAGAACACTCTACGCTGACCACTGAAAGTGTGTATTCTGACCCTTCTGCTAGCAAGATCACAAGCACACATTGTCTTTAATATTTAAACATTGCCTTTCTTCTGGCTGAATATTATTAAAGCAGAAGAGAAACCGGCTTGATTTTTAGTAATATGATGTGTGGCTCAGAAATGAAGGTATTAAATGGCCATTGGAAGGATTTCTACATAGGAAGAGTTCTCCCACTGAGACCTTTCAGAACAGTGAAGAAATGAGGCAATCACTGTTGACTGTTTAGCATCTCAGTAAGCTAAATAGTGTGTGTGGTTCAAAAAACTTGATTAAGTTGCCCCAGAGGGGAGAAAGAAGGGACATCCACTGAGATAAATAAAGATCTCAGGAGTGCAAGGCTCTGAGCAAGCAGAGCATGAAACAATAATCGAACTGCCATTCTAACATTCTGGCAAAGATCAAACACAGCTATAAACTGCCTTGTCACCGTGGCCAAAGGGAACGACAAAGACCAAAGTAAGAGAGAACTATTGTAAGAGGCAACACATGGAAAGGATGTGGGGTTCATTTCTTAAACACTTATAACATTTCTATCACCTCAGTTCGAGCCGGTACTTCCAGCATCAGTATTTCAGGGTGCAAGCCTTTAATGGGCCAAAATTATTTCAGTGTGGGGAGCAAGTACTCCTCCTGAGCTCGTTTTCATGGAGAAATGTCCTCCTGTATCCCACAATGCTATGCTATGCCTACCCTAAGCAAAAGTACCTTGTCATATGTTCCCTTCTTCAGGATCTTTTCTGGCTTGTTGCAAGATTCTGGACTCTTTCTTCCAGAGGCCTGAAGGGAAAACAAATAGTGGGTTGTGACCAAAAATAATTCAGGCAGGGCAGAACTGTGATGGTTTGGCTGCATAGCATCCAATGGAAGGAAATCCTCTGCCTGACCTGGGCAGTGAAGTAGATGATAAAGTTTACAATTAAAAAGTCCTTTACGAATGGCGCCCCAGGCAACTGCAAGCAGAGGCAAACTGATTCACACTGCCAACAAGCTACGGAGAAGCCTGTCAGGAAACCATGGCCATCATAGCCTGGTAGGTCATTAGGCCATTCCCTAGGAGTAGCACTGAATTGTTCCCTACAGGGTAAGTCTAGCATTTTGCCCATTTTTCACTGGCTTGCAATTGGGCTTCCATCCCTTAACAATCCACAATTCAAGAGATCTCGCTTAGAAAACTGCTTCTGATGTTTAGAATGCATTTTCCACTTACTAGTTTAACAACATTATTTCTAATGGGCCTCCCAAAAAATTCTTTTCCATCTTGGTGTTTTTGCCCTGCAGCTAATTGTAAGCACTCTTTAGTCATCATCTAAGCTGTGTTTAAGAACATAGGAACAGCCATACTGGGTCAGATCAAAGGACCATCTAGCCCAGTATCCCATCTTCCAACAGTGGCCAATGCCAGGTGCCCCAGAGGGAATGAACAGAACAGATGATCATCAAGTGATCCATCCCGTCGCCCAATCCCAGCTCCAGCAAACAGAGGCTAGGGACACCATCCCTGCCCATCCTGGCTAATCACCACTGATGGACCTGTCCTCCATGAACTTATCTAGTTCTTTTCTGAACCTGTTATAGTCTTGGCCTTCACAACATCCTCTGGCAAAGAGTTCCACAGATTATCTGTACACTGTGTGAAGAAATACTTCCTTTTTGGTTGTTTTAAACCTGCTGCCTATTAATTTCATTTAGTGGCCCCTACTTCTTGAGCTATGGGGAGTAAATAACACTTCCTTATATACTTTCTCCACACTAGTCATGGTTTGCTAGACCTCTATCATATTCCTCCTTCATCATCTCTTCCAAGCTGAAAAGTCCCAGTCTTATTACCCACTCCTCATATGGAAGCTGTTCCATACTCCTATCATTTTTGTTGCCCTTTTCTGAACCAATTCCAATACATCTTTTTTGAGATGGGGCGACCACATCTATACACAGTATTCACAGGATTTATAGAGAGACAATATGATATTTTCGGTCTTATTATCTATCCCTTTCTTAATGATTCCCAACATCGTTAGCTTTTTTGACTGCCGCAGCATATTGAGTGGATGTTCTCAGAGAACTCTCCACAATGACTCCAAGATCTCTTTCTTGAGTGGTAACAGCTAATTTAGACCCCATCATTTTATATATATAGTTGGGATTATGTTTTCCAATGTGCATCACTTTGCATTTATCAACATTGAATTTCATCTGCCATTTTGTTTCCCAGTCAGCCAGTTTTGAGAGATCCTTTTGTAGCTCTTCGCAGTCTGCCTGGGACTTAACTATCATGAGTAGTTATGTATCATCTGCAAATTTTGCCACCTTGCTGTTCACCCCTTTTTCCAGACCATTTAGGTATATGTTAAATAGGACTGGGCCCAGTACAGACCCTTGGGGGACACCGCTATTTACCTCTCTCCATTCTGAAAACTGACAATTTATTCCTACCCTTTGTTTCCTGAGGGGAATATTAAACAATTATTTAATGAGGGGATGGAGAGATTTGCTTACAATATAAAAATTAATCAGTTCTTTTCTGAATTCCATCCAATTTGTTGCCCTTTTGCTGACAAGATGCTAAGAACTGCATGCAATATGCTATGGTCTTATCATTGCTGCAATGAGATAGGATGCAACCCAAAATTCTGACATCTCTGGCTGGCAACTCACATTAATGGTTGTACCTAATTTACTCTCCATCACCACACAGTTCCCTTGGCATCACTGAGTTCCAAGGAGCCATATTTCACTGTGTTAAAGAGAGACTGTACAACAAATCACTTCAGACTCAAAATACATCAACTACTGTTACAATTAACTTCAGATTACCGTAATTGAAAGATACTAGAGTAAAAGTTATTCCTATTTTCCAGTTTGCTTACTTTGTATGTAGCCAGTTTGCCTTGGGGAGAACACAAAATTAAGAAGTCAGAAAATGTGAATGTCAAACCAGGGAAATTTGCAGGGAGTCTCACAAGCAGGTGTAGCACCTGGAATTCTAAACTCTGAAATTGACTAGATGTCAAGTTTGATAGTGTCTCTCCTCCCCCAATTAACATGAGCCCTTCAAGGGCCTAATCCTGCAGTTCTTTCCACAGGCAAAGCTCCCAGAGTGTTCAGTCTTGCCTATTTAGGAGATGCAGATCCAAGCCAAAGCCAATAAAGGAGCATCGTGTCGATACCCACGTTGCAAGTACCTTATTATTAGTTGGCGGTAGTTTCTGACTGGGAGGGGGGTCTCGACTCGGCAGGCAGGAGTCCGCGCTGTTGTCACTGTCACTGTCGCTAAGACTCAATCTGAGAAGCAAGTAGCATAGAATTAACATCACCAGTTAGTAGGAAACTGCTATTTAGCTATAAGAGAAATACATGAATCAAAAATCATCTTTTTGTAGTTTAGGTTGCAGTTCTGTTCCGGTCAACGTGCAGTTCCAATACAGCACATTTCAATCTAATTCAGAATGAATAATAAATTCCGAATGATGACATGCTACTGCACTTGTTCCCATACAGAAGCTCAACATTTTGCAGAGCTGTTGGTCCTGTACACAAGTAGCACTAAACATTTACAATGAATAGGGAGGAAAATCATGAAATTTCCACTGAAGGCTCATCTCAGTGTATAAACATGCAAAAGCACCACAATTTCAACTGTATTTAAATACAGGTTGACCATAAATGACAGACCCTTAGAAACCTCCACACTCCTTTTTGGTCACTATGATATAGACAGAAGTTAATCAAAGAAGTATATTTTTGTAGCTTGGGCTAAATCAGGGGTTCTCAAACTGGGAGTCAGCACCCTTCAGGAGGTCATGAGGTTATTACATGGGGGGGGAGGGGTCACAAGCTGTCAGCCTCCACCCCAAACCCCGCTTTGCCTCCGGCATTTATAATGGCGTTAAATATATTTAAAAGTGTTTAATTTATACGTGGGGGGAGGGGGAGGTTGCACTCAGGGGCTTGCTATGTGAAAGGGGTCACCAGTAAAAAAGTTTGAGAACCACTGGGCTAAATGCTTGATTTCATGTGTCTAACATGAGATTCCAGCTCTTGGCTACAGCAGCATATCCTGAGGGGAGACAGACAAAACCCAACTATTTCCATTGACTAAAACAGGAAACTGCTTTTGGCCAAGTCCTGCAGGAGCACAGTCTAATCAGCGAGCATCAGCAGCAGGAATTAGAATCACTTCTGGGCTGTGTCTTGGTAACCTGAGGTAAGGAGAAGATTACACAGCCAGCCAGCCTCGCCATTTCTCTAGTCTTTCCAGATCAAACTCATTCAGTGGAAAGAGATGAATTTCATATTCAATTATGGTTCCCAAGTCATGGTTTGAGTGTAGGATGAATTACTGCTTCCAGTCCACAGCAGAGCCCCTGCCATGGTCACAGCCTAGAATATGCTGTTAAATAATAAAGATTAGGAAAAGATTTTCAAAGCCAATAAAGAAGTTAGGAGCACAAATCCCATTGTAAGTCAACTGGGCTTGTGCTTCTAAAGCCTTTATGCTCTCCCTTCGTTAATGATAGTTTAACATCTGGTATATTTAGGGTGTAAGTCCCATACAGGCCACAGACGGTCTCTTTTCTGTGTTTCTACAACACCCAGCGCAATGGGACCCCAATCCTGATTGTGTGTTACCATAAAATAAATATTTACTACTGCTGCTACTACTAATAATCAACTGTTCATTACCGTAGTCATTTCCAGCATCACTCCATGGAAAGCTACGCTTCCCTTTGGGATCCTTACTATTTCTACTCCATCTCTTCTTTTCTCTGTATCCCCCCACGCCATCCCTTCTGCATTTTCTTCTCTGCAGCATCTCCAAGTTCCCAATGCCACCCCCAATGCCCACAGGCTTCACACTACCTCTACAGCATCCCCTCCATTAAACCATCAGCAATTAAATAGTCAGTGCTGACATTTAAAATATCATTAGGCTTTGGAACCTGAAGAAGAGCTCTGTGTGGCTCGAAATCTTGTCTCTTTCACTCACAGAAGTTGATCCCATAAAAGATATAACCACATCAACCTTGTGTCTCTAATATCCTGGGACCAACACGGCTACACCACCACCACAAATATTAGGCCTTAGTATCAACACTGCAGTGAGATTAAAGGGAAAGGTGAGAGAGGGGAGTTTATTTTGTTGTTTGTACAATGCCTGGCACTGAAGGGCCATTGTCCATGACTGGAGCTCCTACGTGCTACTGCAATGCAAAGCAAGTAAGAACGACACAGGCTGCCTGCAGCCTCAGTAGGACAACACTGCACTGGCGGAAGGTTTAAAGGTTTCCCTTAAAAAAGCCTAGATTCTGCAGAAGTCTTCAGTCAACCTCTATGTCTCATTGCCTTGTCGCCCATGTCTTTATTTCCAAGCACCTTGACCTCATCCCCTTCGTCTCTCTCCTCTAATTCTTCCAGCTCAACTTCTGTCCTCCATATTCCAGTGAAACAGCTCCCACAAGACTCTAATGACTTCTTCCTTTTCAAGTCTAAGGGGCTTTCTACCATATCAAGTCCCCTTAGTCACTTCATTGACCTTGAGTCTAGCAGCACATAATACTGCTCAAGGCCCTCTTCTTTAAACCTCCGTGAATTTGTTCCTTTCAACACCCCCACCCCCCACCCCCCCACTCAGCACTCATGGCAGTGCCCTCGTTTCCTTTCTCTTACAAAATTATAGTCACAGAAGTTACATAGACATAAAAACATAAGCAAAACGAAGAGGTGACTAGGTATCTTTCATCCCCTTATCACCTGGAATCCCGGCTGACTGGGTTAGCTTTGACTGCTGCCTCTTCCTCAGAAGAGGTGTCATCATCGTCCGATTCCTCCGACTGTAGATCCTCTACCATGGAGCGCAGTGGGCCTGAGATTAGAGGTAAGGGAGGAAAGCAGTTTAACACAGATGCAAAATGTCTTCAGCATGATTGCTACAGAATCCTATTTGACTGCTACGAACTAAACTTGGCTTAGTTTATCCCTAAGGTAACCCAGAAGAGTCACGATTTATTAGACAGGTGTCACAGATGTTTAAGTTCTATCCAAGGATATGTCACAGCTTGTGTTTCTCAAGACTGAAGAAGTGTTTGAAATTCAGTTTTCTAACATAGTTCACTGGAAAAAGGACATTAAAAAAAAGTTCTTAAAAGTTAAAGGGTTTTCCCTACTCCCCTGCTTGTGTTAAAATAAAAACAGACACTTTTCACAGTGTGCGCACCAGGCAAGTTTTAAGTGTCACCCAAGAAGTGGCATCTGCAGCACCACAGTGCTTGTTATGACTGCTGAAAGTAGTGGTGGATGCTCCATCTCTTTGAGTAATTAAAGCTGGACAGAACAAAGCACTGGAAATATAATAAGGGGAACACACCTGCATTGGCAAGGAGATGAACTTGATATAATTAATAGGTCTTTACCATCTCTAATTTCTATTAATTGGGACAAACTGAGTTTGTGGGATAAAGTCATATGCCTGGTGATGCCACGAGATTTTAGTCAGCACTGAACAAATTTACAAACTAAAACCTCAAACTGAACAGATCACAAAACTCTTAAAAGATTAAATAAAAGCAGAAGCCAACATACTGTGCAGGAAAAAGCCAGTTCCAGAGATATTTAGTGCCCACAGATTAACTACCAAAGCAACAAATATTTGTTTACATAAGGTACTACTACTTCCCTTGCATAAAATCACATAGTAAATGCAACATGCATCAATTCCATTTAGCAAAACCAAGCTACATCTTTGGCTTTATATAATCTTTAGGAAGCAGGTTTAACTTCTGCCTGTTGAATGGTGGTGTAAAAAGGATAACATAATGTCCATGCAGGGTCAAACCAATGGTCCATCGAGCCCTGTATCCTGTCTTCCAGCAGTGGCCAATGCCAGACGTTTCAAAGGGAATGACAGAATAGGGCAATCATCATCCAGTCCCAGCATCTGGCAATCAAAGGCTTAAGGACATCCAGAGCATGGGGCTTCATCCCTGACCATCTTGGCTAACAGCCACTGATGGATTTATCCTCCATGAATTTATCTAACTTATTTAATTAATTTATCTAATTCTTTTTTAATTCAGTTATACTTTTTGCTTTCACAACATCCCTGGCAACAAGTTCCACAGGTTGACTGTACATTGTGTGAGGAAGTATTTCCTTCTGTTTTAAACCTGTCGCCTATTAATTTAATTGGATGACCTCTGGTTCGTGCGTTACGTGAAGGGGTAAATAACACTTCCCTATTCACTTTCTCCACATCATTCATGATTTTATAAACCTCTACCATATCCCCCCTTAGCCTCTATTATATCCCCGTTGGGAATTCCTGGACTGTAACATATGGTAAAAAAACACTTCATACAAATCAAGTGAGAAGGTTTTTGAAGAATATCACTTCTTGCAACACACCTTGACTGTGTTTCTGAGATGGTTCAAAATCCGAGTCAGAACTGGAGTCTGAGCTGGAACTGGAGTTGGAAGGACTGGAGTGGACAGACTTCACCCCCCATAGAAGGTAAAAAGAAAAAAAAGAAAAGAAAAAAAAAAGAGAAAAAAATCTTAACCTTTCAATCCACAGAAAAGAATGCAACATGGTCTAGCAGTGATCAAGAACGTCACAACATCATTCCATTCTACATCGCTTTATCTACAGCACTGCTCACTAATTTTTTTAAAAAACATAAAAAGATGTAATTTCAATTAATATTAGTGAAAGGTTCTGGACTAGCTAGGGTGACCAGAAGTCCCAATATTAGGGGCTTTGTTTTATATAGGCAACTATATACCCCACACTCCTTAAAAAAAAAAGGGTCCTCGATTTTTCACACTTGCTCTCTGGTCACTCTATTCTGGGCTGATTGTTTTTGGGATTATGTAGCCCCAGGACAGCTGAAACAGCAGCAGCACAAGCTTCCAATGCACACCACCCGCGCTAATGAGTCTCAAACCATCTCAAAAGGCATGAAATAGTACGTGACAACCTGGAAGTGAA
Source organism: Mauremys mutica (assembly GCF_020497125.1). Taxonomy (NCBI): domain Eukaryota; kingdom Metazoa; phylum Chordata; order Testudines; family Geoemydidae; genus Mauremys; species Mauremys mutica. Next base: position 9,349,103 of record NC_059095.1, read on the forward strand.
ATTGGATACAAAGTCTATTTTCACTGTGAAAGATGAAGTGCAAAAAGTAAACAACTAGCATAAATCATGAAAAATAAGTTAAATGTTTAAAATTACTTTAATCCTTATACCCTAAATTGTTCTTTAAACTAAGAATATTTCTATTTAGAACTATATATTTTAAACTGACAGTACATCTTTAAACTAAGCAGTGACTGCTTTACAAGACAACTGTGATATGCCTCTAGTTTAAATTTTTACAGAAATTGTAACAAAAGCCAAGATTAATAAAAATGTTTTCATCTTTAAAAAATGCCAAGGAAAACAACTAAATACTCCCTTGCAAATATTCCCTTGAATTGTTTGCCACCTCCAACAAAGAACCTGAAAATGAAACTGACCAAACAGGTGAAATCAAATTCAGGGACACTCCTCCAAGCAGAAATACAAGCAGCAAACAGTATAAAATTGTGACAAGTAAATAGGAGTTTTAATAGGTGCTATTAGTAACATATGGAAATTAAGTATTAAAATCTTTTTACAGTGTTTCATGTAGCATCAGATATTTGCAGAGCACTCACATTATTTAGTACCAGCGACCACAAGGTGGCAGTCAAAGCTAAATCAAGCATGCTAGTCCAAAACAGCAGAAAGTAAAGAGATAATTACAATAATCTTTACAACAAATCATTTTAAGAGAGAGTCCTTTGGGGGTCTAGATTTACTTAAAGTTCCTCTGTGTAACAGAATGCAGTGTTATTTCTTGGTAGTTCTCTCAGGTAACAGCATTTTAATTTGTGCATACTCCTAGAAAACCAATGGTTATTATTTCATGCAATGGAATACTGAGTCTGAAAGTCCGGCTTGTCTATTGGTTAATATATTGTATATACCAGGAAACATTAATCTATACAGGAGCGTGCTGTGGACTCGGCAACATGCATGTCAGCTTTTAACATTAGCAAAAGAAGGCAATGAAGGTATTTTCTCTCTCTATTTTTCTGTTGTAGGTTTACTATCTAGCACACCAGAGATGCATGTATCTCATACCAAATCCAGGGAAATACAAGTGTTAAATACGATCTTTCTGCAGTTACAACTTATTCCATGGCAAAGTAAACATTTTAACACTGGGTATATTTGATACATTGGCATATAGCAGCAAGGGTCAGAAAGTTCACGAGACATTTATTTGCCGATGAGGATTAAACCTATTAAGCAGAAACCAAAGAACTACAGCAGAGCTCCTTCAGGATTGCTGGGAACAGGTGGTGCTGCTACTCTTCCCAAGGTGCTGCTTTTGAACTGGGAGCCACCCTGATAACTCTGGTATCTGACCAACTAACAGGTGTTCTTCCTCTGCACTGCACCTTCTTGGCCTCATAAACAACTAACTGCTTAGGGGAAGGGTCATTCATTAGCATCCATTTATTTCAAACACTTGGGAGGCACCCAGCACTCCAGTAGCTGGGCACACTTTGCACAGCTTAGATTACAAACATTTCCCCAAGAATAAGGAGACAACAAAAAACAAAGCAAAAAATCCCACACTACTCACACTGCCCCCTGCTTCCTTGAGCCTCCCTGGGACAGTTACCGGAAGCATTCCAGGTGAACAAGGAGGTGTGCTTAGGGCTGCCAACTTTCTAATTTCTGAAAGCCGGACACTACAGCAGGAGCACTAGAACCTCCCCCTGCTCCTCCTCTTTCCTTGAGACCCCACCCCACTCACTCCTCTTCCTTCTCCCCGGTCACTTGAGCCTCCTCACATCCCTCCCCAACCCAGAAAACCTGACTGGACACTGTACAGGACCCTTTCAACCAGACTTTCCAGCAACCCTAGCTGTGCTGAGTCACAGGGAGGTACTGAGTTTGAGGTACATGGGCTACAAGTGATTTAGAAATGTATAGATGGTAAAACCAACTTCTTGAATGTACCCAGGCGACTGGCAACCAGTGAAGAGTGCACGGCACAGGTGTTACATGCTCTCCCTGGTCCAGCCCACTTTACTAAGGCAGGCAGCCACACTCCGCACACCACTTTGCTACAGTTTACTCTACTCCTTGCAGAATATCAAAGAAATATGCTTAAAATGCTTCACTCAGCGGGAAGCTCTTGTCCTGAATGACAAGGTCTTTTTGTCTTGCATTTACAGTTTCAAATTACCCTAGGTTAAGGGGTCTCTGTTTTATGACATGGGATCATATAAGCTAGTTTCAGCCGATACCTATTCAATCAATAGTTTTGGGCACACAAAAATACCAAACTACTGACTAAAGGGTGACTATGGCAAAGCTATTTTCCAATTACATGGCCTCTTCTCAGACAAGGAGATTGTTTTAGGAGTGGGTTTATGACTACTGGACGAGGTTCTACCTGCCATATTATTGTGAGCATGGACAATTTAAAGTTGGGCTGAAGTTAACAGCTGAGTGAAATATTTGTCTTTGTAGAACAACTGATTAGACTAATTTCCTCCTGCAATATTCCTCAGTATCTGTCACCTGCTGCATCTGAGATCTACTCCCTTACCACCTAAAGTAGCCTTTCCCCACTCCATCCAGGGTGGAATTGTGTGTGTTTCTAACTATCTATGTTTGTGTATCTGGAATAAAGCATCCCCAATTCATAGAAAGATCATGGTTTTGAAGTTTCCTAAACTTGTGAAAGCTGAACTTTCACTAAGGAAAAATGAAGCCAATCTCACACATCGTCCCCTGCAACTCTGCTACATGTTGTTAAAAGACACATCTTCTACATCTTCCATTCCCCTGCCTCCCAGCTAATCCTTCATGCCATGCTCTCCCACAACTTCAGAAAATGCTGGCATAGACCTTAATAAATATACTTTTTCTCTCTTACATACCGTGAGGAGCCGTGAAATAGTTAGTGTCAACATCTGAATTATTATTGTAATCTGATTTAGTTCCCACCAGTTTAAATAGGGAAATTCACACCTCAAAACTGTTGTTTCAGGCTCTTTGCAAATTCAGGCAGACACCACTGTATGTTACACTTGTCGTCAGGTTTTGAATATTTTCTGTTCAACCATAACCACTAGAAAAATTTTTTTCCTTATATAAAAGCTCAGTCTCAAGAACAAATGAGAGGCCTATCCAAGTACCCTTCACATGCCCCATATTTTGGGGGCCACTGGTCTAGAGAGTCACTGAACACCTCACCTATAGAGAAGAATGTAATATTAAGTCTGGAAGAAGAGGAATCTTTACTTTTAGAACAATCTGACCCAACTCTTACTTGTCTATTTTGAGATTTCCACTTCATGTCATTCCAGATTGTGGGAGTGATCTCTCCCTCACTTTTATACATGCTCTTAAAATAGATATCAGTTTATCAGTACATGTTTTAGCAGCTTTAAAATTTAAAGAGTTCAGAGTTTGCATTATGAATAAGACTGGCTACAGTGAATTCCAGGAAAATTATTCCACTTAAAATGTTGATTGTTTATATTTCCAAAAATCATTGATGGAATAGTCATTCCCTGCTATACACATGCATATTGTACATAACCTATATATACACTGCATAGGTAGTTTTACATGCACACTGACACCTGAATAGGTTTACTGAATCTGCAAGCTACACCTGTTTCAATTAAGCTTGTAGATTTCTTGAACAGGGACTTCTTGACTCACAGAATATACAAATTCCATTAATGGAGCTTGGAATTTCTTTAGCCCAAAACAGAACAATGACCACTAGCAATTTGACTTTCAGAGTTTACAGGATCTAAAAGATGTGCAGTGAATTTATAGGTTCATTGAACAAGAGCCATTGACTTCAAACTTACCATTTTGTTTTTTATATTTTTGCTTAGCCACCAGAGTTTATAAATGATCAGCGACGGACTGAGCTCTCAGCTTCAATTTTGTGTAATGAGAAACTCAACTTTGCCCCTAGCCTTTGTAAATATAATGTGATGCATTTAGCTGCATTCAAGTTGACTGAATAAAACTAACCTGAAACTTCTGGACTAAGATGTTTAGGATGCTATTTTAACAAATAAACTTTGGAACACATTTTGAAAACTGAGAAACACATTGCTTTCCCAAACTCCTATATATTAAATATTTCCTCCAACTCACCAGAAAAAGTCAGACAGTTTATGGTAATAAATATGAGATTGATAATGGAAACCATCTTACAACCTTAATTATAGAGTCACAACTGCAGCTCCTTCATTATGGAAGTGCAGCAAAAAACCCTACTGCAATAGTAGCTCGAGGTTCCAAACAGGATTGGTGCACCAATGTGTGCCAGGCACACAGCGCCACATGCAAACACACAATAAGAGGCAATTCCTGCCCCCAAGAGTGTAATATCTAAACAGACAAGGGATGGAAGAAAGGGACAAATATCCTACCAGAATAAAAGACGTTATGGTGATAAAACATTGTTAGTGCCATGATTTGTTTTTCTTGTTTGTAATTTCCATGGGGCGCTTGGTTTATTTTACTTGATTTGCTCATATATCCCATAGTAAGGGGCAGTGGTGGCATTAGGAGGAAAGGCAAGTGATTAATAGCCAAAGGGAAGGGGATACTAAGCAGTGAGCGGTAATGAGGAAAGCACGAAGGGTTTAGCAAAGTGACTCAGAAGGGGGGGAAGGGGAATGGAGCACAGAGCTAAGCAGCAGAGAAGACAGTGTGTCCAGAATGAAAACTGTAGATGGCATGGTCAGATGATGTCCCAGAGTCCATAGGTACCTGCTGCTGTTGCTGCTTCTGATGGCTTGGTTCGATGACTGACTCCACCCTGGGCATGTCTCCTTTCCCTGAGCCCACATGGCTGAGGGAAGGAGTTGCCTAGATTGGACCCAGTGCCCTGGAAGGGAGATGGTCTCTGCACATATCTGTTCTGATGGCACTAGGGAAGGGGAAGCCCTCCCCTTCATACACACCATGCACATTAATATTTCTACAAGTTATATCAACACAAGAAATGAGAAAATTACACCCAAAAGTATTTTCAATGGTTATAACATTCATGTAGCTCAAAAGCTTGTCTCTTTCACCAACAGAAGTTGGTCCAATAAAATATATGACCTCACCTACATTGTATCTCTGATATTCATACTAATTTGCCAGGAATTGAAAGTTACTTTGGCAAGGGGTTCAGTCTTAGATCGGTGCCAAAAAAGTACTGTTCTTCCAAGGGGCTAGTGAGAATTTGAGGACAGCTACTCCAACTTGGGGTAGAAACAATGCCACATTCCATTGGAAAAACAGTATTCTAGTTTTGAGTCACGACCAGCCAGAGCTGGAGATTATTAGGTTTAGTCAGGTTATCATGATTACTGTCTTGCTTTTTCTTGCCACGACCTTCACTTTTGGTGGCCACTGTTTCAAGAACTGCTGACGTCAGAAACCAGTGTGTTGTAGCTTCTGAATGCTGTGAATCTCAGAGATTAAGGTTTTAGACTATTAAAAAAGGTAATTCCAGTGGTTTGGTTGATAAAAATCATGCTAAAGGCCCATCAGCACACTACCTGCCAGGACTGCTTTCAGGACTAGTAAGCCTTTTCAAACATGGGTCCTGAGTTGATTGGGAGGGTGGGGAGGACGGGGAGTAGCTTGGAAAGAACTTCCTCCAAGACAAATTAGCTGGAGTCTTTTCTGCCTTTCCCTGGGATGGCAGGGATTATCCATGAATGTCAGGTGATCATATCACACATGATCTTACAACCACATCCTATTTCTTATGTCTATATGTGAAGCATGCAGTGTTGGTCCCAGGATACCAGAGAGACACGGTGAGTGAGGTTAATATCTTGTATTGGACCAACTTCTGTTGGTGAGAGAGACAAGCTTCTGAGCTTCTGAAACACAAATAAGTGATGATGGGTAACAATGCTTTTTTTTTTCCCCTTTACTTTTTTTTAAAAACCAAAATTTCTACTTGGCAGGTAAGTCAACATTTCACTCCTGAAGTCCCTCTATCTATATCCTCCTCAGATGGATATTGTACATTATGACTGACATAACCATGATAAAAGAATGAGAAAAAAATTAGAGCATTTTAACTAATGTGATTACAGTTACAAATGAATAAAGTCAACTGCAACTGGCTGCATTACTTTTGCCAATTTCCACTGCTCAAATATGTTTCATAACTGCAGCCCCATATTTAAAACAACAGCTACACCTGTCTCAATTTTGTGCATATGGACTGTAGCCCAGGGGTAAGCAACCTATGGCATGCGTGCCAAAGGCGGCACACAAGCTGATTTTCAGTGGCACTCACACTGCCTGGGTCCTGGCCACCGGTCCGGGGGGCTCTGCATTTTAATTTAATTTTAAATGAAGCTTCTTAAACATTTTAAAAACCTTATTTACATTACATGCAACAATAGTTTAGTTATATATTATAGACTTATAGAAAGAGACCTCTTAAAAACATTAAAATGTATTACCGGCACGTAAAACCTTAAATCAGAGTAAATAAAGGAAGACTCGGCACACCACTTCTGAAAGGCTGCCCACCTCTGGTGTAGCCCTTAGTCTTCTGGCAAGTGTCCAGAAGCTGACCAAAATTTGGGCTCAGATTATTTTACAGACCATTGTCAACACCAATGCTAACTTAGCAACAAGCCTCTCTAGCTGTTTATTTTTAAGTATCACCTCTCATTGAGGCTGTTATAAAAACAATAGAATTTAAAATCATAACTCTTATTTAGATCTAAACATTGTATTACGTACTGCTGTGGGTAAGACCACCGTCCTGCCACAGTGAGGGAAGCTAAACCATTTTATACCCCATTCTAAACAGGAAGGAGGGAGTTCTTTTGGGACCAGCTTCATCCTGAGCGGCAGGGTGCATGGACATTCCACCAGGAAACCGAGTGGACAATCAGAATGCTGCTCTCTGCACACTTGTTTCAATTTTCCAAATGCCATGCAGTTCTCACCAAGGCCCTTCCTGAGTTTAATGCTGAATCAAAATATTAAGGAAAAGTCATGCAAAGGGCCGGGCTTGGAAAAAATGCCCTCTGCCATAGCCAGCCAAATTGGCATGAGGGTACGTGATGTCCTATCCATGGTCCAGTCCTCTACGGCTCTCTGCCTGAAATACGCAGGCAGAAAAGCAAATCACAGAATACACCAATGGAGCACTCCAAGGGCTCCTGTGATTCAATGCAGAACAGGTAAACCACCATCCTTGAGAGTAAAAGTGGCTTTTCGCCTCTCCCAGCAGCCATCAAAAACAGAGGAGAGATAACGAATGAATGGAACTCTCAGTTTACCAAGGCTACATCTACACTCTGAGCCAGGGGTGTGATTCCCAGTTCACACAGATATACTCATTCTACCTCTCATCAGAGCTAGCGTGCTAAAAATAGTAATATAGCTGAGTTGGCACAGGCAGCAGCAGCCTGAGCTAAGTGTGCCAAGTATGTACCTATGGGACTCGGACTGTATTCAGTACTGCTAGCCTGTGCCGCTGCACCCATGCTTCCCCAGCTATTTTTAGCACACTAGCTCAGATGAGACCTAGCACGAATATGTCTACATGAGCAGGGAATTGCACCCTAGCTCAGAGAGAGAGGCAGTAGGAAAAGAGGGAGTAGAGCAGCTGTACCCAAACTTTTTCTCATGTCTTCCCCCCTCCCCCCCCGCCCTCTGCCTTACCAGTAATGGAGTGTGTCTGGGCCTGCCCTGGCCGGTAGCGGAGATGTGGCCGGGCAGGGGGCCGCGGCTAGAGAGCGGAGCTGCAGACCGAAGTGGGGGCTGTGGGCCGGCAGCTGAGAGTGGGGGCCAGAGGCAGGGCCAGAGTGGAGCTGGGGCAGAGCGGGGCTGGGAGGTCCCCCTCCTCGCCCACCATGGCGGCTGGCCCAGGCCCTGCTGCCTCCCACCCCATGTTCCTCCACTGCACCCCCCAGAAGGGGTGTGCCCCACAGTTTTGGGACCACTGGTGTAGAGCTTATCGCAGCACCAGACATCTACACCACAGAACTAAACCTACTCAGCCAAGATTGGGGCCACACATTAATTTTATTACGAGGCCTTGTGATGATCCTGGAGCCACTGCAGGTGCCTATCTGTAGAAGAACCCTTCGCTTAGTAAGTTTGGTCCTCTGGCTAGGCTAGCAAGCATCAGGTAGTGTTTCTGAGGTCTGTCTAATGGTACCATCTTCTCTGTTCTTGCCATCAGCCTCAGACAAGTCACTACATTCTATTTTTACATTTATGATGCTTTTCCGAAAGAAAAATTATTTACTCAGTTCTTTAACTGGGACCAGGGCACAAAATCATGATGTTATCACCAAAGAAGTTGAAGGTATATTCAGATCTACACCATGTACCATAAATGTCACTGCAAAGAAACTAAATCTTAATGACAGACCATAACTTAGACACATGGGCGGTGGGTGAACCATGGGCTCAAGGATGCTAGCCCCCGGCCCAGCTCACCCCTTCCATCTGAGGTCCCACTATCACGCATTAACAGTTCATTATCTCACTTTCATCTAGTCCTCTTTGCAATAGGACTAGATCAAAGACTATATCTAGCTTGCATTTTTTCATGATGAAACCCAAGCAACATGCCCACCAGGCCAGGTAGGAGAAAAACCCTCTCTCACCTCTGATTTAAAAGAAGTTTCATCCTCTGAATTTGACTCCTCCATCTCCACGGGTTTTTTGATCTCCTTGGCTTCACTTTCAGATTTTACTTTCTCCACTTTGGCATTCATCTTCTCCTTGGTTTGTTTCTTCTCTGGATATGAGGAAGACGCGGTTCGGGGAGAAGTTCCTGGGATGTTCTTCACCCCTTTGGAGCTGCTCTTTTTTTGCTTTTTGGCGCTAGGCTTTGGTGACTCCACATTGGAGGGCCTCTTGCTGGAAGATTTTGGCTCCGGCTGTGGTCCACCCTTTGGAGAAGTGTTCTCCAGTTTGGTCTCCTTCAGGGACAGTTTTGGTTCCTTGAAAGCAGCTTTAGGAGGTGCTTTCTCGTCCTTAGGCAGTTTGTTCTCAGCTGGTTTTCTGGAGGAATCTTTCAAAGGCTTGCTTTGTTCTCGTTCGAGGTCTTTGGAGGAGTTTTTGCTCTCAGAGTCTTTCCTTGGCCTCTCTCTATGCTCCTTGGTTACTTTGTGTGGTTTGGATGCTTTACTACTGTCCTTGTTTGCATCCTAAAATTTAGGGACAGAAACACAGAAGCTACGTAAAAACCTGAAACTCAGTACAGCACTATAATCCAAATGTGCACAGACTATGGTGAAGAATATATTACTTCATGTAAGTGTTAAACATAAGGTGAACTTTTATACCAAGCTGTCCTTTTAAAACAGACATTTTAGGAACAAAACAATTCAATGGAAGAGACTTATTAGATCTTTTACCCTGCCAGAGTAAGCTGTGATCACACCCATCCCCCTCCAAAAATGCCTTACCTATCAAGCATGAAACTAATACTATGTTGGATCTTAGGAAAATGACTGAGGTCTCTGACACCTGTATCACAGCCAAGGCTTCCTGCCACAGCAGATCTTTAGCTTAACAAGCAGTACAAAACACACCCACTCAGTAGGGACCTGCCTATCTCAGGGGATAAAAATGCATAATGAGGAGTCCTTTTCCTTTGCCACTTTTGGATGACAGCCCCAATTAGTACGCACACACTGCTCTGCCATCATGGAAGCAGGACAGAGGGGAATGTATGGAATGACTGCATGGAATGGGACAGGAGAGAAAGCATCTCTAATTTAGGCCATGTCTACATTACCCCTTATGTTGGCAAAACTTATGTCACTCAGGGGTGTGAAAAAACCCACCCATTTGAGCGACATAAATTTCGCCAGCATAAGTGCTCGTGTGCACAGCACTACGTCAGCGGAAGACACTCTCTTGCCGACATAGCTACTGCTGCTCGTTTAGGTGGTTTTATTATGTCGATGGGAGAGCTCTCTCCTGTCGGCATAGAGCGGCTATATGAGCAATCTTACAGCGGCACAGCTGTATTGGGACATCTGCGCCACTCTAAGCTTGTTAGTGTGGACATGGCCATAGTCATTCTTCCCGATTCAGCATTTTCTATCTAATACCGGTCCAAAAATCAAACCAGCCACTATTAGACAAGCAATACATGATCCAAAATAATTTTTCCCTGTTGCAGCCTATAAGAAGCAGGACACGGCCAAAATACAGTAACTTTAGAAGAATGGAGAAAACATAGTAGGACCGGATTACAGCATGGAATAAACTCTTTGGTCACTAGAGAGACAAGGTGGATGAGGTAATACCTTTTATTGGACCAACTTCTGTTGATAAAAGAGACAAGCTTTTGAGCTTAGACAGAGCTCTTCTTCAGGTCATTTGGGCATTCGGTTTGGCCATTAATTTTTGTAGCTATGCAGACCGACAGAATACATGCAATCTGCTTCAAGGCACATTGCCTGTGGGGATCATGAGAGAATTGCCCTTGCTATGTACAAAAGCCTACACAAGGTCAGCTGCATTAGGCTGGTTCAGGCTAAAGGTGAATTTCACCTTCTATTAGAGCCTCTGGGAACTAGCTATTGCTGCAGGCAGCATATCAAAATCTTCAAACCACTGGCCTGATCAGGTACAGCACATCTTGTGCTCTTTACATGGCCAAGCATTCACACCGCTAGAGTAAGTTTTGATTCTCTAGTCAACCTCTCCTTCCTGCTAGGAGGTTGAATTCCTCAGGGACTCTGACCACAGCTATTGCATGAGACGGGGCAAAAGTTGAATTCAATTACTCTATATCCAGTGATATGGAAACAAGTTATAACAACTGGAAATGACTTTAAAAGAAAGCTTTACTAGCCTCAGTTAAAGATATCAGCTCTAGCAGTTGAGCATGTAGGCTTAGTTCACAAATATTCACAAATCCTGCCAGCTTTAATTTTTCAAAATCTCTTCAGAGAGGCCAGGAAGTCACAAGAATTCTAAAGGCATTCTGGACGAGCGAGAGAGAGAGAGAGAGTAACAGGAGCAGTGGACTCAATAGGACTCCACTAGGGACATGTTGATCTATGAATTTCCAAAGCACTGGTCACTATACTAGGTAGGGATTAAATAATAGCCTGTGTAGGTGAGCTACTAGAAAGGAAACCGAAGCTCCTCGGAGGCATTTAAAGGGTTAACATGTCAGGTACAGAGGATGACAACAGTGGTTACAGAGTGCTGTACCTCCTCCATTAAAAGCTGAGGAAATCACAATGCTGTTGCTTGGAAGGCAATCCTACAGAGCAAATACAACACAAATTGCCTGGGACACTACAGTCTAAGGAAGAAGAAACCCCAGATGCTTAGAGTAAGTAATCAGATTTAGTTACTACAGAGGAAACTTCACTTTTGAGTGCATTTCCAGCAACAGACCCCTGTACTCCAATGCTCAAAAATAAATGCAGCATGCCTCACTGACCTTTGACCCATGGGATGGTTTGGTCTTCTTGGGATCAGAGAAGGCAGAGAGCGGTATTGTGGGTAACATAGGGTAGTCAGGACTTGGCCTGGAGACCGTTTCTGCTCCTTCTGGCATTACCATCACCTAGTAATAAAGAAGAGAAGTGATATACAAGTAAGGAGAAATGTTGACTATTTTAACATGGAGTACTCTTCAGCAAGTAACTTTTGATCATTTCTGACTATTATTATTTAGGTCTTTTTTCCCTTTAAAGAGGTAAGAGATCTCCTGAATAATTCCAGTTAAGATTCCCAGCTCCAATGACAATGTCTAAACAGAGAACATTCAAAGGGATGAGTTTGGGAGCAAGATGCAATGCCAAGTTTCAGTTCCACCAAGGGGAACTTCAGCACCCTGTGTACAAGTAGGATGCATAACTGTGGCTATGACCAAGAGAGTCTGGAGACACCGAGAGTAAAATGCACCAGCCTCTCTTATGCCCTAAACAGTTTGGAGGCAAACTGGGGGCCAGGGGAGAGCAAGATTTCACAGAATATGAAATAGTTGGATTCTTTCAGCTAAAAAACGTCCATGAAAAACAATTTATTGGCAAGATCAAAAGCACAACATATGGACAGCCATGAGAGGCCAGAATGTCCTTAGGCTCCTCTCTATGTGGCTAAAGTAATTCCCCTGAGAATTTGGGGCTGAAAGAAATCTCTTCCACATTTTTTGCCAATGAGCTATGGGACCAATAAGATTTTTGATGTGTCATATCAGATGTGACTCATAGTTGATCCACCCAGTTTCTAAATAACGGCCAGATACGATGTTACTCTGATATCTGATGATTTTAGTGATGTGCGAGAAAAATGCATGACTAAAATCCTATAAAGTACAAGTGTCAAAAAGCAAATAGTGCTCAGCACCATCCTATGGCTGAAATAAGCCTCTTCTTCTTCATCCTCATTGCAGGAGGATGTGGGACTTGTGGGGAACTCCTGGGTAGACTGATTTAGAATTTAGTCAAGTAAATTAATAGTTCCACTTCTGGGATCTTCTGCTTACAAACTTCCTCATGGAACAAGACTATTTCTACCACCCCAGGCCAGAAAGATGGTTTTAGGTAGACAACCTTTTTGCAATTAATTTAGGAATACCTGGAATAGTAAGGTGCTTGACTGGACTGGAGTCATGTATCAGGTGAGGCCTAAAACCCTGTCACATTACAACCTCAGCTGAAAGAGACTAAGGGAAAGACTCACTGTCAAATATTAGAACCCTGACTGCAAATTTGCCAGATCTCACAGGGAATGTGGGCCACGGTAACTTGCTTAGACCTTATATAACTATTTGGCAATATCCAGTGAATGATTCCTCGGTACCAATTTCCACAGAACCAGTAATGTACCCACTGTGGCTGCCCATGTCTTCATTATTGCAGCTTTTCAAGGATCTATCTAGCCTTTTCTCCATAACTTTACTTTTACTATTTACTTTCACATTTTCCTTTCTCACCTGCTTTCACTTCTTTTTACCACTATTTGCCTCCATTCTCCATCACACAATCTTGATCCTCCATATTTCCTATTCTCCTTTAACTCAGTTTCCTTCATTTTCTGCTTCTCCTGGCATTTAGTGTCTCTCTCCATTTCCTCCTCCTCTTTTCCTTTCATTTTAATTCAGTCTCTATTTCTCCAACTTCATGTTTCTAATCTCTCCGCAGACATACCAGCTTTAAAAAAGGAGACATGATGAAATGCTTCCTCTCTCCTCCCCACCAGCATGTGCAGAGAGAGAATGTTTTCTCACATGCAGAGGCGTGTTCTCCTCTGAGCCTGCTTTAAACAATCTGGCACCCAGAACTTCTCTCTGGTTCTGCTTCCTATGTGATAGGCAGCTGATGCCAGGAATAGGGGACACTTACTGGCCAGAAGTGCCAACTATTAAGCCTACTTGTGGGAAAGAGGAATAGCGACACTGTAAGATATCTTTTTTCTTGAGCCTCCTTCTGTATATTGGTACATTTGGAGGAAGTTATTGACACAAACCAGTTCACAAAAGGAGCTCACACAATCTGAAAACAGCCAGATGGACAAATAAAATGCCACCATCCACAGACTGGCACCTGCAGCCACAAGTTTATGGCTTGGCACAGTGTGCAGACAAATTTATACTGAAAATACAAGTGCATCAGTGAGCCACACAAGCATTTCAGTTAGGTCACCAGAACCTGAATCTGGGATGGCCCCAAGACAAATGCAGCAAGTGTCCAGTTGAGATTGTTTATAATAAGGGTATCTAAATAGCTAAGTTAATCAGAAAACAGCTGGGTCTCAAGTACAGAGAGAACCCCCAGAATAGAATTAGTAGGCTACACCTTTTCACTAAAAGTCTCTTCGCATCCCTGGTTCTTCCGGCACTCACCCCTCCAGCCTTAATAAGTTTGTGTCTGAATTCCTTGGTGGGGTTGTTGAATGTCAGTTTCTCGCAGCGAAGATGGTTCACGGGTGGGTTTCCCTCCAGATTCAGGAAAAGGTCATATGTGAAGCAAACTTTCTTCGGTTCCTCCTAAAACCAAGAAAGCAGAAGACTCATGAAGGGTTTTGGCAAGTGTGCTAGGTTAAGAGGTTTCAAATGGTCAGTCCTAGGAATACTGAATAAACTCTTGAATGAATGTCACATTCATAACAGAGTTTTTCATCTTGGGATCGCAGAGTTTTCAAAACCTAGGTACAAATACCTCATTTTCTAAAATGCCTGCAATGACTGCAGTTGCCAATACCTCACACCAAAACACTCAGACATGAATTTCCTCTAGAGTGACAATCTATAGATAAGGATATTGACTGACACCTGCTAAAATCGATTGTTTACAGGGATGCTGGTCTTTGTAAGGCATCCAAGGTCCAAGAAAGAAGGTGCAAATTTTATCCATTCCACCTCTTTGGTACAAACACACAATCTATCTATTCAGCCTCTTTGGAGAATAATGGAACTATAGTTACCACCATTAGAAACATATTTTGCTTTATTATTTAGGGAAAGGACAACTCCTGGACTCCAAAGGGGTGCGGGTTCTAGAAAGATTAGCCACTGTGAGGGAAGGAGTGCTAGATATGCAAAATCCCTTTTGAAATAAAAACTGAATGAGTTGGGTGGAAGCTGATGAATGGGCAGATGCCCTAGTCCTTTCAGCTTTCCAAGTACTGTAAATGAGCCATCTTTATCTGATGAAGTCTGGGATCTGTATACAAGTCAGACTGTTTTCCTATTTGTGGCCAACTGATTCTGTTCCACCTGCTGCATCAGTGAAGAGAGTTCTCATGCATTTGCTGTGTGGGACGGACAGACAGTATGGGGCAGAGCACTGCGGGAACTCTTTCCATACAGGTAGACAATTCCTTAATCTTCTTCAGAAAAAGCAGGAGTGTCATCTCCTCAGTCACTCATCCTTGTAATATCAAGGAACTAGGAGAGTCCATAATACTAGGTTAGCAAATGGACAGACACTTACTAGTTTTAGTTCCCAGGTTTATATTGTTAAAGGTTTTACAAAAGATAATACGAATATTGTTTGTCTTCAGTGCTATGAAAACCAACAAAAACCTGTCTCCTGCAATTGATTCCTTGTACTAGGTCAGGAGAACCAGGAAATGAAGATGTACACAAAAGTTTATTTTTGTCATCCAACCATAACGCAATTGGAGAAAATAAACAATGTAAGTGGTGTAAAACAAACCAGGTGTTTAAAACGGAGTTAGTAATCCAAGGTGAGGCTAGTAACAGAAATAAGGGTTTTAAATACGAGTTTTATGCTGACTGCATCCCTTTCACGTATCACTGGCTGCTAGTTTTTTGGCTGCTACTAACGTAAGTGCAGCCATTAGAGAGAGGGGAATTCTCAGCCATTGTGATGCTTTATCAGTCTCTAAGCATATGTCAGGGCAGTGTCTAGTTCTACTGCTAATGGAAGGACTCAGCTTGCTGCAGGAGTATCACATTACACACACAGATAAGAGTAAGGGTATGTCTACAATACAGTCACTGCTGGGAACAGATGCAGTGCTGCAGATATGCTGCTGTAGTATAGACATCACTACAGTAACAGAAAGGGTTTTTCTGTCAATGCAGATAATGCACCTCTCCCTCTTCTGTCAACATAGCTGCATCTACAGTGTGGGTTAGGTCAGCCTAACTACATCACACAGGGCGTGAAATGTTTCACAGCCCTGAGTGAGGTAGCGAGGAAGTTCTCAGATGATGATCCTTAAAGTAGCATACAGCGCTACTAGGGAGGTGTAAAATAACAGATTTCACTAGAAAAATAGAATGGAATGCCCATCCGGCCCAATTTGCATCCCAGGCAGGGGTAATAAGTGAAAGAACTGTTTTAGTTGGCAAATTGCAGGGATAGTGGTCTCTAGGAAGAGAAACCGTCCTCTATTTGCCTATTTAAGGCTATGTATCACCTTTAAAACTATAATCTCAAGTGCTTTTCTCCTCTCTGGGGATTTGCTGCCCACGTGTCCCCATGACACCACTGAGATTAGACATGTCCTATTTATTACAACAGGGAAAAGCCTCAAGGACCAGAGTGACCCTTCTTTCTTACAAACACAGGGAGCACAGAAGCTTGCTTCAGACTAACAGTCTGTTCCTACTTTAAGGAGGGAAGGGAGATTTTAGCTCCTTACATCAGGGGCAGACAAACCTTTTGGCCTGAGGGCCGCATCGGGTTTTGTAAATTGTATGGAGGGCTGGTTAGGGGAGGGGGTCGTGGACCAGCCCCCACCTCCTATCTGCCCCCACCCGGACTCCTGCCCCATCCACACATCCCTGCTCCCTGACCGCCCCTGGACCTCCGCCACCCCATCCTACCCCTCCTCTCATTCCTGATGGCCCGCCTGGGATCCCTGTCCCATCCAACCACCCCTTCTCTCTGTCCCGATTGCCCCCGAAACCTCTGCCCCTGACTGCCCCCCCCAGTACTCCTGCCCCCATTCAACCCCATTCCCCCCCCCGACCCCTATCCACACCCTCGCCCCCTGACCACCACCCCAAACTCCCCTGCCCTCTATCCAATCCCCCCTGCTCCCTTACCGCACCACCTGGAGCACCGGTGGGGAGCCGGGCCATGCTGCTGCCACCACCATGCAGCACAGAGCACCGGGTCAGGCCGGGTTCTGCAGCTGGACTGCCCCAGGAGCTCACAGCCCTGCCACCCAGAGCACTGAGCCGGCAGCAGAGCAAGTGATCTGAGGCTGCAGGGAAAGGGGACAGCAGGAGAGGGGCCGGGAGCTAGCCTCCCGGGCCAGGAGCTCGGGGGCTGGATGTGGGCCGCGGGCCATAGTTTGCCCACCTCTGCCCTAGAGAGTCACACTGGTGTCCTCCTCTCCCTAGTCCTTTTGTTTTACCCTACCCCTTTGTTTAGGTACTACAGTCATCACCCTGATAGGCTCTTATTACTCAAATCCCTCTCAGAGATCCTTCAAAAATCAGTGCTGCTGAACATGGCCAGAAGATGACAATTGCCAGTGACTCAGACACTCTTGAAGGCTAAGTAGACACCCTCTCATGTTTCTGACCGTAGGAAACGTCCTGATCTTCTCCTATGTAACAATGAACTGTTTGGTCACAAGATAAGGCTTAGTATGGCTGGAAGCTGCATTTCCATTATGCCAGATTTCATTAGCGAGTATGCCACACAGACTGCCCTACAGCTACCCAAGCATTCTTCAAAAACAACGAGGAGTACGGTGACACCTTAAAGACTAACAGATTTATTTGGGCATATGCTTCTTCAGATGCATTCTTGTCCACAGCAGGACAGCACCAATCCATTTCACCATTGTACATATTTGTCCATCACCCTGTATATTGATACTCCATTTCCTAGGACCATCCCGGAAAGCAATGCTTCAAGAAATGCTACTGAGTATAGCAAAGGGGACCCTTCTGAAGCTGTGTGAAGCCTTTCAGAAGATCCCATACTTGCATGCATGCATTCCATGCATGTCACATTCAGTCCATAACATTCAGCAACTTCACAGCAGTCTGTCTTACTACAGATCCCATCCTGCACTTTCATTTCCCAGTATAGTGCTGCTGTTATACAAGAACAGATCTAATGAAGTGCCGGCAATTCTCAGACCACACAGATTCTGGACGTTTGCCATGGGGGGAGGGGGGGGAGAGGATGGACGCCACTCCCCTTAAGAGCTAAGCCACTGTTAACCTTAAAACAAACATGAGAGACCTTAGGAGTCAAGTTTTTAGTCTCTAGCTTCCCAGGCCAGAGGAGGACTAATGTGCAGATGATTGTGCTATAGCACAAAGGTTTTGGGGCTCTCAGGTAAACAGTGTGAACATACTGCATACAGATTACATGGATTTTAAAGACCCTATCTTCACCTAAGGAACCCCTAAGGTAAGTTTTGGAAAATCCAGTTTCTCAGTGCTATGTTAAAGAGCCACTGGTACATCTTAATTAATTAGCCTCTTAGAGTTGATATGGATACTTCCACCGCTTCATGTTCTGTATGTATATCTCTGTCTCCTTACTATATGTTCCATTCTATGCATCCAAAGAAGTGGGCTGTGGCCCACAAAAGCTTATGCTCAAATAAATTTTTTAGTCTCTAGGGTGCCACAAGTACTCCTGTTCTTTTTGCAGATACAGACTAACACGGCTGCTACTCTGGTACCTCACAGGTTTTCAACTCTAGAAAACAAGCATTTTTAAATAAAAAAGGTATCGTACCAGAGAAATGACTGCAAGCAGCCTTAAACCAGAGAGTTGCTAGTAAGTATTTGTTTCTTCAGTGCTGTGTTTACTGACCACTAGAGCTTAGAACCCTGTGAGTCCCAAAAGGTTAAGATCATCCAGTTTCTCCCCCAGGACTCTCCAAACACCTAGAAAAGCCCAAGAGCACCTCCACAACATGATTTATTACAGGCTACTCACCCTTCAATTCTAAAGTGAAAGTCCCAGTACGTCTACAAGGCCAGACTTCAAAGCCATTCTAAATAAGAAACTAGGTTTTCCATTCTTCCTGTCTGAAACTGCCTTAGGTGCACAGTTGCATGCACTGCTGCTCTTCTCCCAGGCCTCAGCTACATGTGGCATGAGGACTCAGCACAGTTATTTACTTGAGTTGTTGAGATTAGGGCTGGTAACTGTTGTAGACTCAAATGATCCCAACATAGAGCCCAACCTCTGATGCTGATAAGTATGCCAAGAAAGGGAGAGCCAACTAAGCACATTCAAATAGATATGTGGCAAGATTAATTTATAAGAAGTGACAAACAGATGCATAAGGCGAATGGCAAAACATTTGCAGAGTCCAAGTCCCTTCTTAACGGGACAGATCTCTTAACTCTCCAAGAAGGCAGTTAGCAGGGATGTTTCAACAGTGTCTCTGCAATGCTAAAACTTGCTAGAACTCAAGTTCAAGTCTAAGGGTTAACTCAGCCCTTCATGCTGTTAATCTTGTATGGATCTTTTCAATTAGAGGCCTTGGAAACTGAGGTTCTGTCCACTCCACGTGGACAACAATCCCTTAATCCTGACACACCATTAAAGGAGCGGACCAGGAACAGCCTACTGCAAAGCTTAAGACATGTCCTAACCAATTTGCAACCACTTTGAGTTCCATTCAATGGACACCTCTACTCCCCCGACCTGTCACCTATCGGATTGCCTTATGCTTGATTCCTCACTATTCTAGCATCCATTTGCACTCCGTCAATTACCACCACCTACTCCTCATTAGTTACTGACATTTTAAAATTTTAATAAAGGGTTAAAGTTCTTGTGACAGTTTTATATGTCCTCGGTCAAAAGTTCCCTTCCTGCCGGTTGGGCTAGGCACCACATAACTCCTTCAGCACCAAACTGGAAGACCTATGAAAGGCATCAAGACACACAAGAAAACTTAGGCTGAAGAAACATAGGCTTGGTCTACGTTACAAATTTAGGTTGAATTTAGCAGCGTTTGATCAGTTTCACCCTGCACCCGTCCACACGATGCAGCCATTTGTCTCAACATAAAGGGCTCTTAAAATCGATTTCTGTACTCCTACCTGATGAGGGAATTTGCACTGAAATCGACCTTGCTGAGTCAAATTTGGGGTAGTGTGGACGCAATTCGACGGTATTGGCCTCCGGGAGCTATCCCAGAGTGCTCCATTGTGACCGCTCTGGACAGCACTCTCAACTCCGATGCACTGGCCAGGTAGACAGGAAAGCCCCGCAAACTTTTGAATTTCATTTCCTGTTTGCCCAGAGTGGAGAGCTCATCAGCAAAGGTGACCATGGAGTCCCAAAATGGCAAAAGAGCTCCAGCATGGACTGAACGGGAGGTACTGGATCTGACTGCTGTATGGGGAGACAAATCCATCCTATCCAAACTCTGTTCCAAAAGACGAAATGCTGGAATATTTGAAAAAAATCTCAAAGGGCATGAAGGACAGAGGCCATAACAGGGACCCGCAGCAGTGCCGCGTGAAACTTAAGGAGCTCAGGCAAGCCTACCAAAAAACCAGAGAGGCAAACGGCCGCTTCGGGGCAGAGCTCCAGACATGCCACTTCTATGATGAGCTGCATGCCATTCTAGGGGGTGCCCCTACAACTCCCCCCCCTGTGATTTGACTCCATCAATGGACTCTCATGCAACAGGGATGCGGATTTAGGGAACAAGGCAGAGGAGGAGGAGGAGGCGGCTGAAATTAGCGCACAACAAGGAAGCGGAGAAAATGTTTCCCCCAACAGCCAGGAACTGTTTATTACCCTGGAGCCAGTACCCTCCCAACCCACCCAAGGTGGGCTCACGGACCTTGAAGGCAGTGAAGGCACCTCTGGTGAGTGTACAATATTTACAAAGGTACATGATCTCTCACACCAAATCGGCAGGCCCTCAATATAAGAGTTAAAATGCGACCTTGTAAAGAAAGCATACGTGCTATGTAATGTTAACAGCTTAGTTCACCGTGGAAGAGTGTACCCATTGTTCTCTAAAATGTGTCTCTTTAAATACTATTTTTTCCCCTCCTGCAGCTGCAAATGTTTTAACGCTCCCCCTATCATCTCCAACCCAGAGGCTAGCGAAGATTAGAAGGCAAAAAAAATGCACTCACGATGACATGTTCTCTGAGCTCATGCAGTCCTCCCACACTGAAAGAGGCCAGCAGAATGTGTGGAGGCAGACAATGTCAGAGTGCAGGAAAGCACAAAATGAACGCAAGAGGACAGGAGGGGAGGGACGCGAGAGGAGACGTAATAAGGTAAGGTAATAATTGGAGATATACCAATCTCCTAGAACTGGAAGGGACCTTGAAAGGTCATCTAGTCCAGCCCCTGCCTTCACTAGCAGGACCAATTTTTTCCCCAGATCCCTAAGTGGCCTCCTCAAGGATTGAACTCACAACCCTGGGTTTAGCAGGCCAATGCTCAAACCACTGAGCTATCCCTCCCCCCCATGTGGGAGGGATAGCTCAGTGTGGTGTCAGTGTGATGAAAGGAGGCATGAAGCAATGCTCAGGCTACTCGAGGATCAAACTCTGATTCTCCGGCGTATTGTTGAGCAGGACAGGCAGCAGGAGGAACACAGAGCGCCGCTGCAGCCCATGTGACCAACAGCCCTCCTCCCCAAGTTCCATAGCCTCCTCACCCAAACGCCCAAGAACGCGGTGGGGGGGGGGCTCCGGCCACCCAACCACTCCACCCCAGAGGACTGCCCAAGGAAAAGAAAGCTGGCATTCAATAAGTTTGGAAGTGCAGTGTGGCCTTGTCCTTCCCTCCTCTACCACTCTACCCAGTGCTTCCCTCCTCCCCCACCTCTCCCAGGCTACCTTGGCAGTTATCCTCCCATTTGTATGACAAAGTAATAAAGAATGCATGAATTTTGAACAATGACTTTATTGCCTCTGCAAGCGGTAATCAAAGGGGAGAGCGGTTTATTTACAGGGAAGTGGAGTGAACCAAGGGGGCAGGTTTTTAAATCAAGGAGAAAAACAGAACTTTTCAAAGCTTCTCTGATGCGCACTGCGCACTACTGTGCTCTTCTAGTAGCCCTGGTGTCTGGCTGCGCATAATCAGCGGCCAGGCGATTTGCCTCTATCTCCCACCCCTTCCTGTGAAAGGAACAGGAAAAAATTATTTCTCGCCTTTTTTCACTGTCACCATATGTCTCCTGGGTGCTGCTGGCAGACGCGGTACTGCAGCGCTACACAGCAGCATCCCCTTGCCTTGCCTTGCGGATGGCCGACAGTCCAGTATGACTAGTAGCCGTCATCATCGTCCCGTGGGTGCTCCTGGCTGGCCTCAGCGAGGTCGGTCGGAGGCGCCTGGGCAGACATGGGTGCTCCTGGCCAGCCTCGGTGAGGTTGGTCGGGGGCGCCTGGACAAAAATGGGAATGACTTCAGGTCATTCTCTCTAAGTTTTATGTAATGGAGATTTAGTCCTGCCTGGAATATCTTGCCAGCTGGAGGCTTCTGCCTCAGGCTGCTCTCCCAGTTGGCAGCACCGCACGGTTGCACCTACCCCAGCCTACCCCTTGCGCCCATGGCTCATGAAGCCTAGACCAGGGGTCGCCAACCTTTCAGAAGTGGTGTGCCGAGTCTTCATTTATTCACTCTGATTTAAGGTTTCGCGTGCCAGTAACACATTTTAACGTTCTTAGAAGGTCTCTTTCTATAAGTATATAATATATAACTAAACTATTGTTGTATGTAAAATAAATAAGTTTTTAAAATGTTTAAGAAGCTTCATTTAAAATTAAATTAAAATGCAGAGCCCCCCGGACCGGTGGCCAGGACCCAGGCAGTGTGAGTGCCACTGAAAATCAGCTTGCGTGCCGCCTTCGGCGCCCGTGCCATAGGTTGCCTACCCCTGGCCTAGACAGTAGTAAGGAGCAGTCCAACTATAGGCTGAGCAAATGCAGAATGGTGGTTCACTCTATTTCCCTGTAATCCAACAGCCCTCCCCTCCCCACTTTGATCTCTGCTTGCAGAGGCAATAAAGTCAGTGTTGTTTCAAATTCATGCATTCTTTATTACTTCATCACACAAATGGGGGCATAACTGCCAAGGTAGCCCGGGAGGGGTGGGGGAGGAGGGAAGCAATGGGTGGGGTTGTTGTAGGGGCACCCTCTAGAATGGCATACAGCTCATCATTTCTCCGGGATGTTTGGGGCTCTGACCCGGAGCGGCCGTTTGCCTCTCTGGTTCTTTAGTAGGCTTGCCTGATATTCCAGGCAGGACTGAATCTCCATTAGACAAAACTTAAAGAAGAGAATGAGCTGGGGAGTCATTCCCATTTTTGTCCAGGCGCCCCCGACCGACCTCACCGAGGCCGGCCAGGAGCACCCATGACAGCAGCAGACGGCACAGTATGACCGGTAACCATCTTTGCCAACTTGCAAAGGCAAGGAGCTGCTGTTGCGTAGAACTGCAGTACTGCGTCTGTCAGCAGCACCCAGGAGACGTACGGTGACAGTGAGCTGAGCGGGCTCCATGCTTGCCGTGGTATGTCACCTGAACAGGTAACCAGGGAAAAAAAGGCGAGAAACAATTTTTTGCGGTTGCTTTCACCAGGGTGTGTGTGTGGGTGTGTGTGTGGGAGGCCTTGATGATATGTACCCAGAACCACCCGCAACAATGTTTTTGCCCCATCAGGCATTGGGAGCGCAACCCAGAATTCCAATGGGGGGTGGAGACTGCGGGAAAGCTACCACAGTGCAACGCTCCGAAAGTCGACGTTAGCCTCGGTACTGTGGACGCCCACCGCTGACTTAATGCGCTTAGTAGGGACACACACAAACGACAGTATCAAATCGATTTCTAAAAAATCGACTTCTATTAAATCGAACTAATTTCGTCGTGTAGACATATCCATACTGAACAAACTCCAGTCCATCCAAAAAGAAAATGGCTAAAACAAAGCAACAAATATGAATGTAAGATGAATACAAAAGTACAAATATTGCTCCGTTCATCAGCAGCCCACTAGAAAATGTTGCAGGGCTGATTAAGAAACAGATAAGGAATGCTATTGAAAAATGCAAGATCACAGCGTGGTGTTCTGATTTAAAGCACGAACAAAATAAAATAGTAAACTAAACTCGTTTTTTTCAGCATGCTACAATTAAATAAGAGATAAAGAGGTCAAATCTAGTCCTTCTCACCCCCAATCTGTGCAGGAATTTCCCCCTACAGCACCTTAAAAGTACTTTCTTCAGTAAAGTTTCAAGTGTCTCAGGTAAAATGGGTTCTCTGCAGTTTCCCTGGAAGACGATTCCACAAAATTAATACATCTCACTGACAGGAAGATTCCTGCTATTTAGCCTAAAATTTTCCTTTGCTCATTCCATCCCTTTTCTCCTAGTTACACTCTTTTGGATCACCATAAACAATTAACTCAAACCCTGAAGGAGACTTGTTAATGCAAAAGAAGTTTTCTTCCAAAACAAATATTAGACAAAGTAAAAAAACTCTTAAATAAAAGCAAAATGTTGGATAAGAACCAAATTGGTATCTCTCCTTCCCCACCCATCTCCCTTCTTAGTATGTATTCCATTATATAAATATTGAAAATCATCTCTCTTTTTAACACTGCAGTTTGAAGATGGAAAACTTTATTTAGGTCTTAATGCAATGGTTTTTGATACCTATCACTTTAATATCTTCTGTCTGATCTTGGTAGAACGTGAAACTGTATTTGGTTCTTTAGTTTTGATAGTTTATAATCATTTGGACAGTGTCCACACTGTAATAGTGGTTGAAAACCACAAACCGTACCTATATTTTGTGTTGTAGATTTAAGTGGGTGCTGTTCTGATATATGTATTTGGAAACAAGCAGCAGGCTGTGAGAAATTTCAGTACCACCAGATTTCTGGGGAAGGAGTAGGAGGAAGATTGCAATGCCTTTACTGTAACCGGTTCATACTGATCCAATTACAGGAAGAAATAGAAAGGGTTTAAAAATAGAAGTGGGCAAGCTAACATTTTCAGTCAAACAGTCCCAAATGAATTGGCAGTTACTATTAGTCAATTTCACTTTCACAAAACTGCTTTTCACATGATCTGCCGAGAACCTTCCATTTTATTTTCAGGCTTGATTCCAGAGGCAGGAGCTCTAGCTGGCCACCAGCACTAGATTAGCCATGAAAGGATCCCCCCCCACCTTTACGGTATGAAAGTCTTATTGCCCACAGAGCCTACTCTGACATTGTGGAGGACTCAAATCATTTGCCTTCAGATCATTAGGATCTTTTTTCCAAATCAAATGGACAAGAATTTAATCATTCACCCACCCATGATGAACCAAATTACAGTATAGTGAAGGTGAACACACACAGTCAAGGCAGGGCCACATGGGGTTGGGGGTAAGAACAGCTCCCAACAACACCTTCAGTACTCTGCCATCTCTGCCTTCTCAGAGAGGCACCAGAATTAAACATGCTCCAGCTATGGTGGTGCTGGGGCTGCTGACTCTCCCAAACTCCAACTGGCCAGCGAGAAAATTCAGAGGACGGAGTTGACTGGCAGCTTTATACCAGGCTGCCCAGAAGAACCTGATGAAGCTCATTGAAGATGCTCTCAAAGTAAGATTCTCCAATAGTACTAGATGGCAGCATGCTTCATTACGCAAAAGGTAAAGAGTACATTGGCTCCAACAACCACTGCTTCCCATCTTCGCAACGATTCAGAAACTAACCAAACGGGAAAGTGGAAGAGTTAGAGGAGAAACTAAAACCTTGGAATTAAAAATAAATTTAAGCAACCCATGAAAAAGATGTACCCTCGTGGATTAGAAGTCCACTGCCTCTCCAGTTTGTTTCCACCCTCCTACCCCTCAACCTTTCAAAAGGCTATTAAAAGTGGTATTGTTACAGGGCCTAAACGCGTCATAATTCTCAATTCACCAGGAACACAATAGGAGGGTCAAAACTAACAAACACCTCTGAGTCACCAAGTGGACACATTTCAACCATTCGCCAAAACTGTCAAAATTCAGAGATTTTAAGACCGGAAGGGACCAGCGTGATCATCTAGTCTGACCTCCTGCATAGATACAGGCTACAGAGCATTTCACTAACTGATTGTTATATCAAATCCAAAACTTCTAACTAAGCTAAAGCAGGGGCATCAAACACATTTGGAAGTGAGGGCCAAATTCCATATTTAATTATGACCCATGAACTGAGATATAAATTCAGGACTATATGTGCCCACAATATATAGCAGACCTGCCGCTGATATCAGTAGGTTTGCACAGCGATCTTGGGGAGGATACAGCCCCAAGTGGTTTAGTAATAAACATTTAGTTATTTATTTGTTCAGTGCCTTAACGTCACTTTCATCACTCAGCGAGAAAGCATGCTTCCCTATAAGCCAAAATTTGTATTTGCATCCGATCTGCAAACATGGCCCACGGATATCCACCGATTTGCAGGACTCAAGGAAGAGAGGGCAGGATTACTAATCTTCTTTTCTGTTTCTCCTCCACTTCCAGATCTTTGGGATTTTCCTCTCTTCTCCTCCTCCCCTCTCCGCATTTCCTTCTCTGCAAAGACCCTCAAAATGGCTACTGTCTTCCACTGTTCTCAATGGGAAAGAGAGCACCCCTGCTTTTATCAGTTAAGATGGACACCATGTCCCTAATATCTGTGAAGGAAGAGATTTAAGTAGTCTTTTGCAATTATGACCACCACCACCCACTGTTCCCCAAAAGGGTGAAACCAAGCTACATTCAGGGAAGGTGGCAGCCCTTTATGCCATTAGGTGGCAAAGAGGGGACACTGACGGCATGTGAATAGGGGAGGAAGACAGGGAAAGCAATATGGAGGGCAGGAAGGACCATCGAGTATGGGTGCAGGAGAGAGAATGTGGGGAGATGGGAGACTGAGGGCATGTGAAAGACAGGTGATTATAAGGTAGCATGGAGGGAGAATGCAAGTGGGGCAAAAGAATGGGAGGAAAATGGAAGAGAGGAAAAGACAGAGATAGGGGAGAGAAGTGAAGAGCAAGTGAATGACTGTTCACCCACACCAGGAATTAGGAGAGTCCCCTCCCAGCTGCCAAAGGGGAAAGGATCACAGTTTTGTTTGATTATTTAAAGGTGACTTCTGAACCTGAAGTGAGTGCAGGGAGGGGGAGGTGTGGCTTTCACCTAAAAGCCTTCAAAAAAATTGAAAAGGAAAAAAAGTCACAAACTTTATCTATTTAAAATCTCATTACTTTTGTGGGTCTGGGCAAAGCTGCTTCCATCACCCACCCTCATGCCCCAGGCACTGCAATCCCCACTTTTCTTTACATGCCTTGGGCTTCCCCATGTCCTAGCCTCAGAACGATGGCAGTCTTGGGCAAAAAAAGCTTCCAATGCTATGTCAGAGGTGCTCCCTCTGTGGCAAAACATGGGACATTTATTGGACTTGCTCACCAGCTCATTACTGCTTCAGTAATAAAGGTCAGCGCTCCACAAGCTGCAAAGGGAAAGCAGACAAACACACCAAACATTCACATCTAATAGTGCTGGGAGGTGGTAGTGTGGTGAAGAGAGGTGCAGAAGGCAAGGATGGAGATAGCCTAATGTGTTCAGTAAAGGAGGTGCTGGAAAGCAGATAGGTAGAGTTACGGTATTGGTGTGTGGTATACAGTAGTTGTGGTAATGGTAAGGTATCTGCCCATGGGTGAGGAAGTAGAGGTTATGTACTGTTAGGTGGCTTAATGGTTTCATTTCCTAGCTTTTCTGGGTTTGTGTCAGCTATATTATACATAACAAACACAACTGATTCACACTAAATTTTGTGTGTAGTAACCAAAAGAAGGGAACGCTCAGTACTCAATCACAACAAAGAGTTAATGTGAAATTGAATATACAACCACCGAGTGCAAAGTTGGGTTTGACAAATCCCTTCTCTGTAACCTTCTTTAAGTCATGTGGCATAGGACTTAAGACAGGACTAAACTGTATCTTCATTGTATGCAGCTAATACTGTACCACATTTTAACTTTCATATTGTTATTGCTGAATCTTAAGATTTAAAGTAGTTAGCATTTTCTTTTGGGATGAACATAAACTCAGATCTATAGTATCTACTGTGAATTACTATGTTCAAGACACACAAGTCTTAGGTTTGTGTCTACACACCATATTAATACTGGTATAACTATTTAGGTTAAGGGTGTGATTTAAAAAAAAAATAGCAGTACAATCCTTAGTGTGGAAGACATTATACCAATATTAAAAGGTGCTTATAGTTTACTCCTGTATAGCAAGACAAATAAGTTATTCTGGTATACACACCTTTATATCAATATAACTGCACCTCCACTTGGGAATCTGTACAACTATACCAACTTGTGTTTAGACAAGCGCACAACTTGCTACACTATCCTTACATTACCTTTCTATATAACATTCTCTCTACCAGACAGGAGTGTTTCCTTTCAAAGTCTGGCAGAAAGCTTGCTGTAACTTCCAACAATCAGAGCAATTTCTGTTTATCAGAGCAATAAAAAAAACACAAAATGGTCACTGCCAAGCAGTTTAACTGTCTGATGCAGTTCAAAGCAATCAAAACAATGAGGCAAATAGGACTCTACCTTATTTTTGAAGTATACTTCAATGGGCATAATGAAACCAGCATAGCCAGACTCCTCCACTTTGTAAGGAGGCTCCTTGCACACTAAGAAAAAAGCAAAACAAACATTAGCTTCAGACATAATGTAACAATATCCAAGATCAGAGCAATTACAAGGATGAGAAATGAGCCTATGACAATGCAGGGCAAACCTTTGACCTTTATAACAATACAGAATAAGATCATATGCTTAATTAGGGGTAGGAAAACTGCTCGTCCGCTACCCTCAAAAATAAAAGGTTACTCACCTTGTGCAGTAACTGTGGTTCTTCGAGATGTGCGCCCTATGGGTGCTTCACTTCAGGTGCAAGTGGGTCTCTTGAGCCCTCAAATCAGAGATTTTCTGTTAGTAGTGTTTGTTCGGCCTGCGCATGCACCCTATACAACCTCATGCTGAGCTACGAAGGTATATAGGGTTGCATGGGGAAACCACACTCACTTCCTTCTCTAGCTGAGTGTCCAATAAGAAGTCAGAAGCACAGGGGAAGGACGGCAGGTAGTGGACCACCCACAAGGACACACATCTCAAAGAACCACAGTTACTACACAAAGTGAGTAACCTTTTCTTCTTCTTCAAGTAGTGTCCGTAGGGCTTCTCCACTTCAGTTGACACCCAAGCAGTATCCTCACAGGGAGAAGCGAGCTTCGGAATTAAGTACAAAAGACTGAAGACAGTACACCAGAACAGGCTCACTAGATCTGGCAGCATGGACTAAGCAGGGCCGGCTCCAGATCCCAGCGCGCCAAGCAGGCGCGTGGGGCGGCATTGTCGGGGCAGGGCGGCATTTGGCTCCGGCGGACCTTCCGCAGTCATGCCTGCGGGAGGTCCACCGGAGCCCCGGGACGAGCGGACCTGCTGCAGGCATGACTGCGGCGGGTGCGCTGGTCCCGCGGCTCGGACGGAGCTCCCGCAGGCATGCCTGCGGATGCTCCACCGGAGCCGCGGGACCACGGAACCGTCAGCAGCCACTTCTGCCCCGGCCGCGGGACCGGGGAAGGGTGGCGCGAGCGGCGCGCTGCGCCGCCCTGCTTGGGGCGGCGGAATTTCTAGAGCCGCCCCTGGGACTAAGGCATAATATTTAGAAAAGGTATGCACCAAACCCCAAGTAGGAGCTCCGCATATCTCAGATACTGGAATGTTTTTGAGTAACACCATGGAAATTGCCTGTGATTTGATAAAAAGTGTGCCATAGTTCTTTGGGGAGGCAAAACACCAGCTGCATCACAGAAAGCAGTAATACACCCAGAGATCTAGCGTGACAGTCTCTGTGAAGAGATCATGGATCTCTGATCTTTTTGCGATAGAGACAAGAGTCTAAGTGATTTCCAAAACTGCTTGGTCCTATCCAGATAAAAGATCAATGCCTGTCATACATCTATGGGAAGGGAAGTTTCCCACTGAGATTTATATGGTTTAGGAAAAAATATTGGTGGATAAATAGAGTGGTTAAAATGGACATCTGACAGCACCTTAGGGTAAGAACTTTGGGTGCAGTCATAGGGACATCTTGTTCTTGAAAAAAAATATAGCTACTAGAAAGGCCATCTTCATAGATAAGTGAAGTAAGAAGCAGATCAAACTTTATGCGGCCCCCATATCTGTGTACAAGGTTGAGATCCCATGTTGGAGTAGGATTCTTAACCCTGGGGTAAAGGTTCCCCAGACCCTTAATAAATCTCAATGACATAAGGTGAGTAAAAATAGAAAACCCTTCTAGTGGGGAATAAAATCCTGATATTGCGGTGAGATGAACCTTACTAGTTAAAGAAAATTGGGTTCATTAAATAAGTCCAGCGGACAACTGAGAGCAGAGAAGATTCTGGCACAAGGCATGAGGCAGACACCAGTGGTTGAACCTCTTCCATTTCTGAAGGTAAGTAATTCAAGTTGACTGCCTTCTACCATTTAGTAATACTTGTCCATCTGTTTGATAGGAGTACTCTAATCCCGGGAACCATGTAGAGCCATACTTGGAGACAGAAGACCCCCTAAGCTGTGGTGAAGCACACAACCCGCATCCTGGGAG
Organism: Mauremys mutica; assembly: GCF_020497125.1. Taxonomy (NCBI): domain Eukaryota; kingdom Metazoa; phylum Chordata; order Testudines; family Geoemydidae; genus Mauremys; species Mauremys mutica. The sequence goes on from NC_059095.1 coordinate 9,379,150, forward strand.
AGGAATTAGGGAAAGTCAGAAGCTTGAGCGCTGATTGGACACACAGGTGATGCAAGTAAGGATACCAAGCTTGCCTCAGTCTGGTCAATATAACAAGGATAACCCTGGCCTTTTCCTGCCTGATCTTGTTCATCACTCTTAGAATTAGTGGTATTGGACGGAAATGTGTAGAACAAGCCCCATTTGTCCAAGGAAGGAGAAAGGGTCTCTCAAAAGAAAGGCAATGTAGACCTCCTCTTGAGCAGAATAAGGGGCATTTCCACAGGTACACCTATTCTCCACATCCAGCAACAGGAAGTCCCCACCTCTGGAATATCCCATGAAGGATGTGAGAGTCCAACTCCCATTCATAGTCCTGGAAGAAGCACCTGCTGAGCATATCGGCTGTGACATTCTGAACTCCAGGAAGGTAAACAGCAATCTGATGGGCTAATACACCAGTTCCATAACTTCGGCACACAGAGAGATGGACCTTGTTCTTCCTTGTTTGTCCATCATGATTCTGATTGATTTGCCCTTGATGAGGGACAGGAACTGAAGGCAGGCATTCCTGACTGCCCTGAGTTTTAATAAGTTGATATGAAGACCAGTTTCCTCAGGTGACCATCTGCCCTGAGTTGTGAATGCGTTGAGGTATGCTTCCCACAATAACAGTGATGCATCTGTTGTCACTGTTATTGTTGGAGCTGGGTGGATAAATGGACGCCTGTGTAGACATTGAATTGATCTGTCAACCAACCCAGGGAGTTCTTCATCTAGAGGGGAACGGTAACCTGTTTGTCCAAGTCATCTCTGGTTGAGGAATAGGTCCCCCTAAACCAGCCCTGAAAATAGCAGAGGCATAATCTTGCATGCTGCATCACAAAGGTGCAAGCTGCCATATGACCCAGGAGTAGCAAACAGTTCCTTAATGTAGAATGGGGGATTCCTTGAATTGTCCCAACCAGATTTGACAAAGTTATGAATCTGTCTGTGGGAAGGAAGGCCTGGCTATCAATGAATCCAAATATGCACCCTATGAGCTGTATTCTCTGTACAGGGGCTAAGTTGGATTTTTTTTACATTTAACTGGAGATCCAACTCCTGGAAGAGGGAGAGAGCCATCTGAGTGGAAGTGAAGGGATTTGTTCAGTTGTCTTAGATCTACATCAGCCTCCACCCTCCATCCTTCTTTGGCACAAGAAAATACTTTGATTAAACCCCTTTCCACCTGTGAGGGGATGGGACCCATTCACTGGCTTCTAAACAAAGGAGGGAGAATACTTCTTGACTCAATATAGTCTCATGAAAGGGGTCCCTGAGGAGAAACATGAAGGAGATGGTGTAGCACCATGTTATAACTACTATGACCAACTTGTCTGTTGTACTATGCTGCCAGGCCTGCTGGAAATAGGAAAGGCAGCCTCCAGAAGTGGGGAGGTAGGCAAAAGGTTGCAGCTTGCAAACTAGACGTGAGGGAAGAGTTGAGCTCTCAAATCAACCTGTGAAAATTGCTGTTTCAATGATAATTAGGTAGTAGCTGAAGGATGATGGGAAGCTCTTTTCCTCTGGAATCTCTTTTCCTAGTGTGTTTGGTGGTTCTGTAAAAACCAGAGAACTGTACTGGGTGCAATCTCTGGGCAGTTTGAGATCTACAAATAAGGCAACATTTAGCAGGACAGTGTATACTGAAAGACCTCAATGTGGCCCTGGAGTCCTTCAGGGTGTCCAGGGACACGTCCATAGTTCCTGAAAAGAGTTTCTGACCATCAAACAGGAGGACCTCAACTATATTCTGAACCTCTCTCAGAAATCCTGGCAACTGGAACCACAATGCCCTGCACATAACAACTGTTGTGGAGATGCATCTAGCAGCAGCGTCTCCAGCATCCAAAGATGCTTGGAGAGAGGTTCTGACTAATAACAGAACCTCCTTAAGACAGCCTAGAAGCATTCTCTATGCTCCTCTGGAAGGTGCTCAATAAAGGATGCAAACTTGTTGCAATTCACGTACCTGGCCATGATCACCTGATAGTTTTCGATTAAAAACTGGAGAGTTGCAGATGAGTAGGCCTTCTGTTCAAAAAAGGACATTTTCTGGTCCTTGTCATAAGGAGCAGACCTAGAGTAATGCTGTCTACCCTTCTCATTTATGGCATTCAGAAGCAGGGAATTAGGTGGGGACGGGAAAACAAAAATTCTGAGTCTCGAGGGCGGGAGGATATATGTTATCACCCATTTACAAGTTGCCAAAATGGTGGCAGGAGTTTTCCACATGGTCTCCGTTGTATCCAAGAGAACTTGTGCTCGTGTAGAGTGTGCTGACTCCATCATCAGGCCAGGGGTACACTGGATTGTGTGTAGCATGCGTGGATGCATCCCGAGACCCCTTTGGAGATTCACTGGGAGGAGAGCGCTTGGCCCTTGGATCGGTCACAATGGCCACAAATAGTTTTGGCAATGTGCAAAAGGAGCAAGTCCTGTGGAGGCAGAATGCCAGTGCATAGCAGATATCAAGGGAATGCAGGACCCTGTTTATGTAGGAGGCGTGTGGTTTGGGGAAGAAAACAGGTAGGAGGGTGCACCAATGTAGGTGGAACTCTGACACTACTTTTGGGAGGAATTTTAGGTGTAGTCGTAAGGACACTTTGTCCTTGTGGAATACAGTGTAAGGGCGGGGCGGGGTCTGCCATCCTAGCCACCAGTTCACTGTAACATTAGCTGAGGTAATGGCTACCAAGAATATCACCTTCTGGGAGAGGGAGCACGTTGCCAGCAGCTCAAAGGGTAGCTTCATTAGGGTGGAGAGAACAAGGTTAAGGTCCCATGTGGGTGGTGGGTTTGACTACTGGCGGGAAGGTATTAAGTAAACCCTTCATGAAACTGATGGTGGTCGGGTGTGTAAACAGAGCGGTGCCACCCATGGGAGGAAAAAAGGCACTGAGCACTGCCGATGTTTTGAGATTGAGAAGGTCGAGGACAATAGGTATAGATATTGCACTCAGTGGTGGTGAGCCCATGATGTGAAGCATCTCTATTCAGCTCAGTAGCAGGCCCTGATGGATGCCCTCCTGCTATGATTTAAAAAAAAATGTGTTGCACTGGGCTGGATCATGCCCTATCTACCCTCGAACCTCATCCAAACACCAACCCGTGAGGTGAAGAGAGCCCAGACTGAGGTGCCAGATCCGGCCCCAATCTTGTGCAAGGAGATCCAGAAGTGCTCAGAGGCAGAGTGGTGTGTGGGTGGAGAGTATTAGGAGGTCCATGCATCAGAATTGACAGGGCCAGAATAGGGCTATGAGTACCATTGTTACCCGGTCTTTAGGGTTCTCGTGTATCACTTGTGGGAGATGGGGGGGAAGGCATAGCAGGGGTCACCTGTCCAGGGGAGGAGGATAGTGTCACCCTGCGAGTCCTCTCCTATTACTCCCCTAGAACAATAAAGGGGAGCTTTTGGTTCTCCTAAGTGGCAAAGAGGTCCCACTGAAGGGTGCTCCATTTGTTGATGAGGTACCAGAGTGTGGCGTTGTGCAACTCCCACTTGTGGCTGAGGTAGAGAATCCTGCTGAGCGTGTGGCCTAGTGAATTCTGGATGCCTGGGATGTACATGGCTTGGAGCCTCATATGGTGCTTGATGCACCAGTTCCAAAAGGTGAACAGAGTTGGAACAGAGGGAGGGAGCCTTGGCACTGCCCTACTTGTTGATGTACACAACTGCTGCACTGTTGTCGGAGAGCAACTGAATGTGGTGGAACCAGATGAGGAAGAAATGCCTGGCATGCAAAACAGACCGCCCACAGTTCTAGTATGTTTATATGCATCCTGGCTTCCTGTAGTATCCACATTCCCTGGGCTGCATGATGGTTTAAATGGGCTCCCCAACCCACAAGAGAGGCGTCTGTTGTGATGGTGGCCTGTGGGGTGGGAGGGATGAAGAGGGTGCTGACAGTGACCTTGGAAGAATCGGTCCACCATGTGACAGAGGTCAGCACAATCTGGGGAACAATATAGTCCATAGATGGAGAGGAGCCACATCTGGAGGCAACACATGTGCAGACACGTGTGGTGTCACATAGGTGCAGGCTGCCACATATCCACGGAGAGAGAGACACCATCAGACTGTGGTGCGTGACCTGAAGTGCAGGCCCATGATAACGGTCGTCAGTGTTGTGATTCAGTCCACTGGAAGAAAGGCCGTGATGGAGTTGAGCCATGCTCCAATAAAGTGGATTGTCTGTGTGGATATCAACAATGACTTTTCCTCATTGACGCAAATATCTAGAGACTCCAGGAGAGCACAAAGGGCAAGGATGTCAGAGGTGAGTTCCCCATCAGCATAGCATGACAAGGAGCCAGTCATCTAGGTAGGGGCATACGGTGGTGCATTTGTGCTGCTGCCACAGGGAAGAACTTTGTGAAGACTCACAAAGCCGTCACTATGCCGAAAAGACCCGGAATTGGTAGTGGTTGTGTCCTACCCCAAAACAGAGAAATTTGCAGTGTGCTGGGTGAACAGCCACATGGAATTAGGCATCCTTCATGTTGAGAGCCACAGGGGAAGAGACGGGATAATCAATGCCAACGTCACAATACGGAATTTGGACTTTCTGATAAAAGTGTTCGGCACCCGAAGATCAAGAATGGGGCGGCACCCTCTGCCCTTCTTCCGGATGAGGCAGTATGGTGAGTAAAAACCTTGTCCCATGTAGTGAGGTGAGATGTTCTATGACTCCCTGGAGTAGGGAAATGAGCTGATGCAGGGCAGGGAATGAGAAATTCTATGGAGCATCCATGGTGGATGATCTCCAGTACCTATATGTCCATGTTGATCTTGCCCCAATTGGAGGCAAACAGAGCAAGACGATACCCAAAGACAACATGGGGCACCACAGGTGGTGTCAGGGGAGGTTCTCAGGTGTCGATTAGCATGTCAAAACTGAGCTTTTGACTGCTGGTGGGAGAAGGTCGAGGAGGTGGTTGTGGCAGAGGCAGTTGTGGAAGAGATGGGGAAGCGAGGTTCTTGAGAGTGGTGCTGCCTATGTGGGGCCTCCTGCGGACGCTAGTAGTGGGATGAGTAGGAAGTGTGGGGGCAAGCACAGAACTGCTGCCTCTGTTGTCTGCATCATGGCGCCAGAATATACCGTACATACACACTGAGAGGTGGTGACGTGGCCCTGGAATCCTTCAACGAATGAAGGGATTCATCCATTTTGTCGTGTAACTATCTTTTCTCATCAAAGGGGAGGTCCTCGACTGTATTTTGGACCTCCCTGGGCAAGCCTGATGACTGGACCCACTAATGTCATTGCATGACAACCCCAGTTGTGAGAGTGAGGGGACTTATCAGCCGCATCCACAGCCGCCTATAGGCCAACCTTGGTCACTAGGCACCCCTTGTCTACCCGCGACTGAAACTGCCGCTATTGGTCTGGTGGCAGTTTGACCCGGAACTCTACTAGCCTCATGTAGTTATTAAAATTGTACAAGGCTAGCAGAGCCTGATAGTTCACAATCCAGAATTGTAGTGCTGCTGAAGAATACACTTCTCTCTCCAGCAGGTTCATGTGGTTTGCTGCGTGGTCTAGAGGGGTCAACTTCTGTGGATGCTGACATGCATGCTCTGCTGCTGTGTGGACGACGAGAGCTGGGGGGTGGATGGGAAAAAAGAAAATCCCTTAGCAGGTCCAAAAACCTCCTCTCTGCCTGCTTCGGTGTGGGGACACAGGAGGCAGGGGTCTGCCACACTGCCCACACTGGTTGAAGGATGGCCTCATCAATAGGTAGTGCCATGCTAGAGGGTCCCTGAGGTTGGAGAATGTCCAGGAGCTGAATCTGTTGGTTCTGAATCTCCTCCAAGGGAATCCCCAGATCTGCTGCTACCCTGATATCCCGATATTGCCAGTGGTTGTCTGGCAGAGAAAGCGAGAGGAAAATAAGCGCCTCATCCAGGGAAGAGCAAGCAGCAGTTGGGATCGGCGGAGCAGATGGTTCCAGCTCAACATCTGCCTCTTCCTCAGAGATCAACAGTCCTGGTGGAGGAGCAGGGGAGGCACAATAGGATACCTGGGAGGGTGCGTGCTGTTGGCAGTAGGGGTGCGAGGGTGCCCAGTATGGCCAAGGGGAAAGGTCCTGCAGATGCGGTAGGTAATGGCACCAGACCCTTGCTGCTGCATTGTATGCTGGTGAGGATACAAGTCTGAAGTGCTGCGCGACCTCAGGGAGAACGAGGGTTCTGGCTCCAAAAACTCCTCTGACTCCAAGGATAGTTCTGACAGTGGGCGAACCACTGAGACAGGAGGGCCGCAGTGTGGGGTCTGTCTGGCAACAGCAAAAGAGGTTAGTCTTCTAGAGTGGGACATCTTAGGCAAGCGAGGGTCCAGAAAGAGGAAATGGCGGGTATGGGAGCATCAGCTCTGCTGCTGACAAGAGAGGCTCCAAGCAGCCAGGAGTCCTTGCAGTGCCCGTGGAGATACCAGAGGGCCCTGGTGGCATCTGCAGGGCCAGCTTCTCCAGGAGCCACGGGGACAATGGCAGGATAGGAGGTGCGCATGCCAGTGGGCACTCCGGACACACAGGTACCAGGGTCACCACTGAATCCTGTTTGCACAGAGCTTTACCCTCCATCCAGAGAAGCCTGTGTGCTGGTCCAGCCAGATTTGTGCGCGACATCTCATCCAACCGGCCCAGCTCAGGTAGGAAAAGCTGTGCGTGGGAACACTCTGCAGCAAAGATCTGCTCTTGTGCCCATGAGAGAGTCCTATGTTGGAGCTTGTCTGTCTTCGATATCGCTGGACCTAGGGCTTGCAAGGTGTTCGTAAGGGCACTCACCGCTGGTGACAGCCACTGTACAGGGGGTCCAATGGTCCCATATCCGAGTGTGCATGTGGTCGTACAGCCTACTCTATTAGGAACTTATGAAGGTAGAGCTCCTGAGCTTCCCAGGTTTGAGGCAGGAAGAACTTAAAAATGGAGCAGCAAGCCACAATGTGAGCCTCGCCAAGGCAACAAAGGCATCTCTGGTGCTTGTCGCTCACAGAGATTGAGCGAGGGCAAGAAAGACAGTTTTTAAAACCCAGAATCCGAGGCATAGTCCTAGGAGGGGGAGGACACTCCCCCAAATAGTGGAAAAACCATCACTAACTAAATTATCTACTCTAAAACTACAATCTACAACTATATACAACTATCTACAACAAATGGACAGAAGTAACTCTTTTTGCAAAAACTAAGAGCACAAAGGAACAGGGGTTCCGACTCAGGCCATGCAGCAGTAAGAGGGAACTGGAGAGAGGTCAACCCACACAACCTATTCTACCCTCAGCTGCCAAGCAGGGGGGGAAACACTACGCACGTGGGGGTCACAGGACACTGCTACCAAACACTTCCAAACTCAGGCACATGCCACACGTGCACCCACATGTGGAATACATATAGAGACCATCACTCAAAGAATTTTAAATTATTAGCTTTATTAGGAAATGGCAATTTTCTCAAACCTAACACCACTTCCACTTCCAAACTCTTACTCTATAGTAAGGTTGCCAATAGATGTAACCCAACAATTCCCTGCATTCCCAACAATAAAAAAGCCAGTTTGAAATAAGGGTCAATTGACTTTATTTTAAACTCTGGTTTCACATTAAAATCCTACCGTGAAATGATTTCAGATTTTTAGACTATTTGGCAGGCAGCCTTTTTTATTTTACTAAACTGTTTCTACAATATTTTAAAGTTGTTAAAATAACCTGTTAGCAGTGCAGTCCAGACCTTGCCAGCAATCTCATGCTCCAGGTTAGGGAAAGAGTCATTTGCAACAACCCTTCAGGCCAATCTAGGAATCAGGGCTTCGGAGCGGAGCCCGAGCGCAGAGCAGCTCCGGAGCAGTGGAGCTGCAGGTTTTTTCCTGGAGCTGGAGCAGAGCCAGAGCACAGCTCCAGAGTCCTGCTAGGAATAGCATAGATGCACTGCAAAATCCCTCTATTCCAACCCCTCTTTGGTGAAAAGCAGGTTGGCATGACAGTGAACCTTAAGGTAAGTGTGAATCAAGAAGGGGAAAACAAACTACCATTTTTAGTGCTGGGTGACACTGTAATCTGGTTAAGAAAGATGTATAGTCATCATAAAGATGCTTGTTATAAGGTAATTATGCTGGCTGACAAGGATCCCAGCACAGCAAACTGCAACTTTTATTCAAGTCTTTCTATAAATTTGTTTCTAGTTCAGCAGTCCAGTTTCCTACCATACATCAATTTTATTGCCACCAACTTGTGACAGACATAATCATTATATGTTTTACCTGCACAGGTTTAAGACAGAACAATAACCTTTCAAGTTGTTTTTCACAGGATGAGAGTCTCACAAATAACCATGAAAAGTATATACCCTTAAGACAGCTGCATAACCACCAGTGGCACTTCCCATCATGTAACATGATAGTCATTTGTCCCCATTCTCTTGGCATTAAGTGCTCTGAAAACACACATATACTAATGCTTCAGTAACAAAAAAAAGAGGGAGGAAGCATTTCACCTTTGACCCTTTCGTTAGAGGAAAGGTCACATTCTCTCTAATCTTCCTCAAACAAAAGTGGCAAAGCTCAAGACTCAAGTGTATGCAATGTGTGTTCTGTTTCTCCTTAATGTTCCACAGAAACAACAGTGCAATGCCAGATCCAGACTGCATGACTATTCCCCAGAGAAAGGAGACTGCATGATGGTTAACATGCACACTCACCACGTTTGGGTTTAGGGAAGCTCTCATGTAGCCGAAAGACCACCTTCTCCACAAAGTGCTGGATGTCGCATTGTTCTGGGCCACGGACAAATACCATCCAGTCATGAGTAAACCCTTCAGTGGTGGGCTTTTTCCGGAGTTGGGCTCGGTGCCCCAGCTCCAGCTTCACTTGCACCGTGCACTAGAAAGGGAGAGAGATGTGGGACACTGGTCAATACAGGCCAGATGCCACTGTATTACAAAGCTTTGAGATCTACAGACAGAAGGTACTAATTATCAGAAGAACAAGAGGAAAATTAAGTGTATCACAATGAAATTAAGTTGCCACAGAAGATCATGGTGATTCTTTAAAACTAAATTGTGGTCAGTAAGAAAAATGACCGTGAAAATGGTTTCTAACATCATAAATCTATTGTGTGCACCTGAGTCACACCTAACTCTGCAGAGTCAATACAGCTATAGAAGACAGATACATCAACTAAGCTGTAAGCTAAGTTCTGACTCCACAATCTTTATCATTCAGGAAGACAGAGGCAGAACAACTGGACTCTCAGATCCCAATAGTTTACAGCATTTGCAGTTAGTAAAATAATCTTGAAAAGAATATTAGGCATTTGCTCACTGGGTTAGAATATTATGAAAGCCCACAAAAATTTTTTACAGTAATGCTTTTTGACAGCACTTGAGTTAGTAAAGTTCCAGGACACAAGTATCATGTATTTTCATAGGAACTAGACTTTAGTAGCATTATAAGTTTCATACATTAGTTGATTTACATGTCCTACACGTACATGGACTTATGCAGTCAATACACTATTGTGTTTGCTAGCAGAAGAATCGTGTAATGTACCAAAAAACGTAACCATAATGTTCTGTGTATTTACCAAATAATTTATGTAACCTCTTTCAAAGAAAGGATCACAAGACTCTAAGGGCAGGGACTGTGTTTTTGCATGTATTTGTAAAACACCCAGCACTATGGGGACCTAGTCCCCATTAAAGTTTCTGAAGTCTAGTCTAAATATTAAACAGATAACACTAGAAAAAATGTGTATAGTGACCCATACAAGTAGAAAAAAAGCCCACTACATAGAGAAAAAAAACCAGCTGAAATTAAATTAAGATGCATAGATTACTGCAGACCAGTTATATCTCGGAGACAGTGGAAGGAGGTAGGTTGATGAAGGAGAGGGAAGGTAAGTGTTAATTACACAAAAACTAAAGCACACCAAAAGGGTTCATGAGAGATTTGAAGAGCCAGAGAATCACCGGAGAACATGTGCATGTACGTACTACTCTAGTTTGAAGTATGCGCCCTATACAAACTAATGTAATTGCCAAGACCATCTGATCATTTTATTAAATTTAGTGTAAGATTAACCAAGAAGTTCAAACCCACATGAAGGTTGGCAGTGCTTGGTTCTGATCCCCACTCAACTAAGATTTAGGAGGAATAAGGGATTTGATTTCACTTATAAATTGTGTGTGTAACCTAGTCAAGTCTCAGATGGGCATTTTTAAGGAGAACGTTATTATTTGTATTACAGCTGCATGCAGGGGCCCCAAATGAGATCAGGGTATTTTCTCCATATGTGAAATGGTGATCTCAGAGTATGACAATAGTGATTTAGAGTGTTCAAACTTGACACATTTTGAAGGGGCTTGGTTTTCAGAAGGTGTTTCATCAGAAATTGCTGATAATCTAGACCAGGGGTGGCCAAACTGTGGCTCACGATCCACATGCAGCATTTTTATCGTTAAAGTGCGGCTCACAGAGCCCCCATGCTCCTGCCCATTCTCCACCTACCAGACTTGTGGGGAGGGGCACCTCGGGACCTCTTCCTTGCAGTGGAGTGGCGGGGCTAGAGCTTCTGCGCCCCAGCTCTCGAACTTCTGAATATTGTCATATGCAGCTCAGTGGGTCAGTAAGCTTCACCACCCCTGATCTAGACCCTTTAAGGAGTCTTAATTAGAGCAGCCAAAAATCAGAGTGTTTTCTGAAATCTTGGCCTAAGCTACTTGCTGAAGATCACACAGGAAATCTATAGCAGAGCCAGGAATTTAACTCTGATCTCCTGAGTCCCAGTCTAGTAGCTCAACCACAAAAGCAACCTTCAAAATTGTTTCTCTAAGGCAAAAAGATTTTTAAATTTTTCTTCCAAGCTATCATCTGCACCATCAAATACTTTCAGAGATCAGCAGTTCATGCAACAACCATAAAACCCAGGAACCAGCTCTTCTAATTAGCTGCTTAATCCATTCTACCAATGTCTGTCTCTCGAGTCGCCTTCCTCTTAAAGTTATCTTACTCGGTCATTTTCTTCTTCAGCACGTTAGGACCTGTTATTTCCATGGGCTGCACCTCAGTATTAAAGACGAAGGTGCTCTGTTGTCTGATATTTCTGTTTCCTAACAAATGCTTCCCTTTCTTTAGGCTTAAAAATCATGAAGGTCCAAGGAAAATGGCAAACAGAGTTTTAATCAACACACAGGAACCTAGTACATGGTGATGCACCGTTGTGTAGATAGTCTACCTAAATTCTGACGTCCATGGGGGAAACCTCTTGAAAGCAAGTTTATCTGGGATATTTCCCGTGATGTTCAAACAGGAATTCCTTTCAGCAGATTCATTTTATTCTGTAGCTTCAACTACACCTTAAATTTTGCTACTTCATTCAACACACACTACTTTTCAGAGAAGTATAAATGGCTATCAACCCTATGGAGGTTCCTCAGTTTCAGTGAGGAAGAAGTCCCATGCAGTTCTCAGCTAAAACTACATGGATGAGGGGAAAATTAAATATAGAAAAGAACGGCTTCAAGCGAGAATTATTCTCAACATTCTCTTCAGGTCCAGTTAATAGCTGAAAGGAAAACCAAATAAAACCTCCCTTCCTAAAATATTTGAATTTGCCCCATTTGAAATTATGGAGGAAGAGATTCCTCTCATGCCCCCAGGGAACAAAAAGCCCTGTTCAACTGGTGATGGGGGGGATGAATATATGCTACAATATTTTACTGAAAGTCTTCAACCCCCCCCTCTAGTTTTCTTTTTATGTACCAATTGTTTTCAAGTCATCAACTCTACCTATTCTCGCTTCCTTATGGATTATCAATCAAGCACTAACTGAGCCTCCCGTATGACTTCATAAGCCTGTATTTGTGCAGATATGTTACACTCCAGTCAAAAGACATACACGGACACACAGAAAAAGATTAGGGAAAAATGATGATCTGAAATAAAAAAGATGACTTGAAATAAACTTCTAGCCCTGATCTCCCATTTGGCCAAGCAGGGTATAATACTTGTTCTGAGAATGCAGGGCCTCCCCCCATGTCCAGGGCCAGCAATAGCCATGTTGATAACACTATCTCTTCTCCCTCTCCCCCCACAAATGTCTGACAAGGGGCAATAGCACTACTGCTGACATGACTTCCCCTCAAGCAGGCCTGAGTGAAGGAGAGTCGCAGGACAATAACCTTAATGCTGACACTGATCCTCCTCCAAACTAATGCCTAGAGAAGGCAATGCAGTCGCTCTGCTCATTCATCCTGGGAGGGGGCAGTATACAGAGCCCTGCTACTGATATTGTCCTTCTTTCCTCATGTCTGAGTGAGGGAGCAACAGGCCTGCTGCTATCCATCATACCCCCCCTTCCCATGTCTGGGTAGGTTGTGAGCTGGCTACAAGCCAACTGTATCATCCCCCCCCATGTCTCTGAGGGGGCAGAGGGGCAAAAGCCCCACTGCTTCCCCTTTCCCCAGTTATGCCTGAGAGAGCAGGGGAAGGCAATAGCCCCGCACTGTTGCCCCTGCCCCACCCACTACGCCTCTGAAGGGATGGGAGGAGACAATAACCCAGCTGGCCTTTTTTGTCCCCTTATGCCTTTGAAGAGGGGAGGAACAGCCCCTGTGCGTGCTCCCCCTTATGCTTCTGTGGAGGCAGGAGGTAAACAGTCCCACTGCTGCGCCCCCACCCCCATTATAACTCTGAGGGGATGGGAGGGCTCCTGCCACTAGGCGGGGGGGGGCACAAGAACACTGCTGTCGCTCCTGCCCCCCCATTATGCCACTGGGTAGGAGAAGGGGGTAGCAATAGCCCTGCTACCACTCATCCCATTACTCCTCTGGAGCAGGCAACAGCCCTACTGCCACTGCTCCTCCCTCCCATTATGGCTCTGAGGGGACCAGTCGGGGGCAGAACAGCCCTGCTGCCGCCCTTCTCTTTATGCCTCTGAGGGGGCAACCAGAGCTTAATTTGTAATGAAAGAGGTGCCAGGCCTCAAGCCGTATTTTTACATTCATAACTGATGCAGCAAGCCCAGAGGTGCCGGGGCTTTGAACTGCCAAGCCGAAAAGTGCCAGGGTTTAGCCCTAGCAAGCCCTAGAACAAATTAAGCACTGGATGAGAGGGGTAAGAACCCCACTGCTGCCCCTCCCCCCTTTATGATTCTGAAGGGGGGGGCAACAACGCTGCTGCTGCTGCTGCCCCTCCCCCTAAATACAACTCTGACGGGATGGGGGAGGCAATAGCCCCGCTCCTGCCCCTCCCCCCAATTATGACTCTGAGGGGAGGGGGGGCAACAGCCCCGCTCCTGCCCCTCCCCCCCATTATGACTCTGAGGGGAGGGGGGGGCAACAGCCCCGCTCCTGCCCCTCCCCCTCAATTATGACTCTGAGGGGTGGGGGGGCAACAGCCCCGCTCCTGCCCCTCCCCCCCAATTATGACTCTGAGGGGAGGGGGGGGCAACAGCCCCGCTCCTGCCCCTCCCCCCATTATGACTCTGAGGGGAGGGGGGCAACAGCCCCGCTCCTGCCCCTCCCCCCCATTATGACTCTGAGGGGAGGGGGGGCAACAGCCCCGCTCCTGCCCCTCCCCCCCAATTATGACTCTGAGGGGAGGGGGGGCAATAGCCCCGCTCCTGCCCCTCCCCCCCAATTATGACTCTGAGGGGAGGGGGGGCAACAGCCCCGCTCCTGCCCCTCCCCCCCATTATGACTCTGAGGGGAGGGGTTCCACAGCCCGGCTGCTGCCCCTCCCCCCCATGCCGCTGAGGGGGCGAGGGGCCTCTCGCCCCTTCACTCTCCCCGTGTCTGGGACGCCGGACTTCCTCCTCCTCACCTGATTGTCCATGGCTGGGCCCGCTGCTTCCCCCCGCTCGGTCCCGGCCCCTCACGGCCCCGCCGCGGCCCCTCGCCTCATTGTGTGTCACTCACAGGCAGAGTCCCTGCCTCTCCCCCCCCTCCAGCCCGCCCCACGGAACCGGAAACAGACGCGCCCGGACGGGCAGCCTCCGCCGCCAATGGGCGCTCAGCTCGCCTCCAGGAGGCGGCGCTTCCGTCGGGAATCGCCAGCCCCCCTCTGCCGCCCGCTGACTGGCCGGCGCTGCGGCCAATAGGAGGCGGGTGGGGGCGTGGCCAGCCGGCGCATTGCCGGGGTCAGGCAGCAGGAGGCGGCGGGCGGGCGGCAGCGTGGAGCTGAGGGGGCTGGGCCCGTTGTCGGGGCGCTAGGCGGGAGGGCGGCCGCTCTCGTGGGGCCTGGGGCAGAGGGAGTCACTCCCCGGGGGCGGGCCCTGTGCTCCCACCCGCGGCTCCCAGCGCCCCACAGGTGCTGGCACTGGGGGGGCTGGTGCTCCCCGGGGGGAGCCCTGTGCTCCCACCCGCGGCTCCCATCGCCCCACAGGTGCTGGCACTGGGGGGGTTGGTGCTTCCCGGGGGGAGCCCTGTGCTCCCACCCGCGGCTCCCATCGCCCCACAGGTGCTGGCACTGGGGGGGTTGGTGCTTCCCGGGGGGAACCCGGTGCTCCCACCCGCGGCTCCCGTCACCCCACAGGTGCTGGCACTGGGGGGGCTGGTGCTCCCCGGGGGGAGCCCGGTGCTCCCACCCGCGGCTCCCGTCACCCCACAGGTGCTGGCACTGGGGGGGCTGGTGCTTCCCGGGGGGAACCCGGTGCTCCCACCCGCGGCTCCCGTCACCCCACAGGTGCTGGCACTGGGGGGGGGCTGGTGCTCCCCGGGGGGAGCCCTGTGTTCCTACCCGCGGCTCCCGTCACCCCACAGGTGCTGGCACTGGGGGGGCTGGTGCTTCCCGGGGGGAACCCTGTGCTCCCACCCGCGGCTCCCGTCACCCCACAGGTGCTGGCACTGGGGGGGCTGGTGCTTCCCAGGGGGAACCCGGTGCTCCCACCCGTGGCTTCCGTCACCCCACAGGTGCTGGCACTGGGGGGGCTGGTGCTCCCCGGGGGGAGCCCTGTGTTCCCACCCGCGGCTCCCATCACCCCACAGGTGCTGGCACTGGGGGGGCTGATGGTTCCCGGGGGGAACCCGGTGCTCCCACCCGCGGCTCCCGTCACCCCACAGGTGCTGGCACTGGGGGGGCTGGTGCTCCCCGGGGGGAGCCCTGTGCTCCCACCCGCGGCTCCCGTCACCCCACAGGTGCTGGCACTGGGGGGGCTGGTGCTTCCCGGGGGGAGCCCTGTGCTCCCACCCGCGGCTCCCGTCACCCCACAGGTGCTGGCACTGGGGGGGCTGGTGCTTCCCGGGGGGAACCCGGTGCTCCCACCCGCGGCTCCTGTCACCCCACAGGTGCTGGCACTGGGGGGGGGCTGGTGCTCCCCGGGGGGAGCCCTGTGTTCCCACCCGCGGCTCCCGTCACCCCACAGGTGCTGGCACTGGGGGGGCTGGTGCTTCCCGGGGGGAACCCGGTGCTCCCACCCGCGGCTCCCGTCACCCCACAGGTGCTGGCACTGGGGGGGCTGGTGCTTCCCGGGGGGAACCCTGTGCTCCCACCCGCGGCTCCCGTCACCCCACAGGTGCTGGCACTGGGGGGGCTGGTGCTTCCCGGGGGGAACCCGGTGCTCCCACCCGTGGCTTCCGTCACCCCACAGGTGCTGGCACTGGGGGGGCTGGTGCTCCCCGGGGGGAGCCCTGTGCTCCCACCCGCGGCTCCCGTCACCCCACAGGTGCTGGCACTAGGGGGGGGGCTGGTGCTCCCTGGGGGGAGCCCTGTGTTCCCACCCGCGGCTCCCGTCACCCCACAGGTGCTGGCACTGGGGGGGCTGATGCTTCCCGGGGGGAACCCGGTGCTCCCACCCGCGGCTCCCGTCACCCCACAGGTGCTGGCACTGGGGGGGCTGGTGCTCCCCGGGGGGAGCCCTGTGCTCCCACCCGCGGCTCCCGTCACCCCACAGGTGCTGGCACTGGGGGGGCTGGTGCTTCCCGGGGGGAACCCGGTGCTCCCACCCGTGGCTTCCGTCACCCCACAGGTGCTGGCACTGGGGGGGCTGGTGCTCCCCGGGGGGAGCCCTGTGCTCCCACCCGCGGCTCCCGTCACCCCACAGGTGCTGGCACTGGGGGGGGGGCTGGTGCTCCCCGGGGGAAGCCCTGTGTTCCCACCCGCGGCTCCCGTCACCCCACAGGTGCTGGCACTGGGGGGGCTGATGCTTCCCGGGGGGAACCCGGTGCTCCCACCCGCGGCTCCCGTCACCCCACAGGTGCTGGCACTGGGGGGGCTGGTGCTCCCCGGGGGGAGCCCGGTGCTCCCACCCGCGGCTCCCGTCACCCCACAGGTGCTGGCACTGGGGGGGCTGGTGCTTCCCGGGGGGAACCCGGTGCTCCCACCCGCGGCTCCCGTCACCCCACAGGTGCTGGCACTGGGGGGGCTGGTGCTTCCCGGGGGGAACCCGGTGCTCCCACCCGCGGCTCCCATTGCCCCACAGGTGCTGGCACTGGGGGGGGCTGGTGCAGCCCTTGGCTTGAAGTGGTTTCCATCATCTGTAGGGTGGACAGTTTGATTTAATGGCTCTCAGCACCCCCCCCCCCACTATGCCCATTGTCACCCCCCCGCCTGCGCCAGCTCTGCAGGGTCCCTGGTCCCATCCCACCAGGGCAAGAGCAACAGCTCCCAAAATGGATCACCCCAGTTCAGCCAGCTGGCGGCAGAGCCTCTCCAGAACACAGGGCACCAGAAACAGCACCGCTCCCTACGTGCCCCAGGCGCTGGTCTCAGCATGGAGTGTGTCATCTTGAGCTAAACTGCCCTTCATCTTCCATGGGGACGCATGAGTCCAGTAGGGGACAGGGCAATGTGCTGCTGATTAGCGTGCACGAGAAACATGGCACAGAAAAGTTGGTTGCACTTTTCAGTTGCACATCAAGAAGCCTTGGCAAGGCAACATCATATGAAGTGACTCCTGCAAATGAGCCACAGGCCCAGCTGTGCTAGATGCAGCAGTTACTAGCCACCAGCCCAGCTGTGGTTGAGGCTCCTGAAAGGAACTGTTGTCTGTGGCAGGCAATTCACTGAGAAAAGCTCCTCAGATGTGGCTCTCAGCGCAGCTGGTGAGTTTGAGTGTCATGTTTACAACCAAAAAAACAAAAGTTTTTAATTTTTTTAAGCCTTGAAGACAAGTTATTTTCCTCAGTTGTGTAAGGCTCCAAATAAGCCCCTGACTATCATCACATTTTGAAAGTTTGTTGAAGTCTGTAGGGGAACATACAAAAATACATGTCATCCATTAACATAGTATGTGTAGCCAACTCATAGGGAACAGGCAGGGATGAAAATATGGGTAAGTTAGTGACATCTGAAAAAAATTAACCAAAATTCTAAATTATTCTAGACACAGAAACAGTTTCATTAGCCTGATGTCAGATGTTTGCAGAGCAAAATGGACTAGAAGTATTTAATTTCAGTTGTCAAAGTAACAGTAATGACTCCATCACTGTCCCCTGGTTTGAATTTCACTGCTAGCTGCTACTCTTAGTTTTCCATGTACCCCTCTTCTAGGAACTGGGTCTGAAGACTGTCTCTCTGTTCTTCTCCATAGAGTTGCTTTTTATGGGAGGTTTCATTGATAGCTTTGATTGTGAACATCACTTCCATGCAGATAACTCCCAGCTCTACACTTCTCTTTTTCCTCTAGCCCCGTGTCCTGACTGTTAGTTCCTAGTGTCATCATAAGGGCCTTAGTATCTACATGCTGCAAGGACTGAAGTCCGTTTTGGAGAAGAGTCTTCTTTTTCCCTTGTCTCAGGCTCCACTATTGATCTCTTAAACTTTGCTCCCAAAACAAGTCATTTGTGTCATTCTTCCTCTGGAACTGTTCATCCTACATCTTCCTTCTCTGTAAATTGTCAACTTCTCAGTTTATCTGTATGTGAATATTATCAGGATACTTCTTTTCTTTGAGCCTGCTCCCGTCAAAAATATTTTAATTCCTTAATCTTTCTTTATCTCAAATATTGCCATTCTTTCTTTAACACTTTTCCTAAATTACCACCCTCTAAACTCCAGGGAGTCCACAATGCAATGGCCAGACTATTCTCTCACTTCAGAATGTGGGAGGGATTGTATCTTTCCTGTCTTTGATCACCTGCATTGGCTTTGAATACGAGTTTCCTTTCTGGCTTTCAGTTGTTCCTGGACTCAGTGCTCACTACAACTCAGCCATTTTCTCTTCTGACCTTTTGCCCGGGACCTCTCTGGCTCTCATTTTATTAAAGACCTCTCTGTACTCTGCCCCAGGCCATTTTGAATTTTAAAAAAAACATAGATCAAGGACTCAGTACAGAGCCAATCTAGCTAGCACAGTTAAAACTATTGCCATCTGAAATGACTGGAGAATGAGGAAGATTTTAGCAGAGAAAATGTATGTAGCATGTACAACATGAACATTCCCACATCTGAAGTGAGGTCTAAGGAGGTAATAAATTAATGAGTGGGGTGGTTCTCAACAAATTTTGGATTTTTGACATTACTCCGATGCTCTGCTCCCATACTAGTCAGAAATATATGCTTCAAAGCCAGGTCTGGGGGTAATAAATTGCATCCGGTCTTCTCCCTGGTAAAGTTTGTGTGCAAAATGATGGTGTTTTGAATAAATTCATACCAGAACATGAAAGCTAATGTTAGAGAGATGCACAGGTTGGGTTATAATAGTCAACTTTTGAGAGAGAAAATTTCTTCTTAAAGTATGGTTCCAATCTATGTCGAAATGGCACTGTGTTACTCTATAGATCTTGTACTTCTGATTCGTATTTGTGGCTTTAGTGATTAAAATAAGGTTTTATTGATTTTTACTCCAGATGGCTCTACACGATCAGTGTAGCTAGGATCTTGTATTCTTTTAACATGGAGTGGCTAACGTGTATTAACTCGCCAATTAAAATCCTTGTGTATTTAAAACAAGTTGTAGTTTTAATATGTCTTAGCTGGTCAAGGTAAACTCTAGGCTCCTGAAGATATCTCTCCACTGCTACAATGATCAGCACCCCCACAATGCACACTTGAAGATCCAAGGGTCCTACTCATGCCTGTCACAACATGTTGTATACCTCATCCAGTGCACTAAAAGCCCTGATAGCAACTGTCTGGGTGAAACCAGACAATCACTTCGCTCTAGAATGAACTCGCATAGGAAAATGATAAAAGACAAAAACTGCATCACCTGTGGGTGAACACTTTTCACAAAGCGATCACTCAATCAGTCCTCATCCTCAAAGGAAACTTGCACCACACTCTCAAAAGATGAACCTGTGAGCTAAAATTAATGACTTTGCTAGACACTAAAAATTATGAACTGAATGAAGAATCTGAATTTATGGCTTTTTACAACAATCTATAACCCACTCCAAACCCTGCTCCCACCAGCTGCTTTTCCCTTCCTTCCTTTCCTCCCTGTGACTGGAGGGGTATTAATGGGCCACTTCACCTTGAATGGTCCCTTGAAATATATGATAACTACTTATGCTAAACAATCTTCTCTACCTTGTATTTAGCTGTGACACTCTGAAGCCTGGTCTGCACTACAGAGTTAGGTCGACATAAGGCAGCTTACATTGACCTAACTCTGTGTCTACACTAAAATGTAGCTCCACTGATGTAACTTGCCCACTACGCCAACTCAATAACTCCACCTCTGCAAGAGGCATAGCACTTAGGTTGATGTAGTTAGGTCGATGCAGGGTCAGTGTAGACACTGCATTGCTTACATCAACTGTTGCTGCCTTTCAGAAGCTGCCCCACACTGACAGTTAAATTGGTGCAAGCGCCCCTGGTGAGGACATGCACCGCCGACACAAGGAGCGTAGTGTGGACATGCAAAAGCAATGTAATTACTGTGGTTGCTGTATGTCAACATAACTTTAGGTCGACTTAATTTTGTTGTGTAGACCTCCCCTAAGATAGTTCCCTAGCCTGAAGAAGAGCTCCATGTAAGCTTGAAAACTTGTCTCTCTCACCACCAACAGTTGGTCCAATAAAAGATATTACCTCACCCACCTTGTCTCTCTTGTCTACACTAGGCATTTAAAACCAGTTGGCTAACTTGTGTTAGTTGACACATTAAAATACACCTTTTTTCCTCAGGTAGGTATGGCTACTTTCTTGTGAACTGACTTTCTTGTGATCTGGAGTCACAGAACCCCATGAAGCCAGAGGCCGCATAACTTTTCAGAGTAGAACTACATTTCAAGGGAAACCTTTAAAAATGCCCTTTGGGGAAATTTTGTGGTGCATTTAGAATTGCATTCTACATCATTGAACAAGGGAAGTGGGCAGAACAACTTGCTACACAAATTCAAATTAATTACACTTCCTAGAATCTTTGTAGATTGGAAAATGCATGAGTATTTTGATAAGATAGTGCTAAGAAAGGTATGAGAGACCCTTCTCACCTAGGTCCTGATCCAACTCCCACTGAAATTAATTTGACAGTCTTTCCCTTAACTTCCAGGGGACTTGGTTCAGGCCCTTTCGGAGGAGCGTAAGAGAGGAAAGGATCCTTGCCAAGACCAACCAATCCTTAATGTGGGATCAAGTCCAAAAACGGCATGCTGAGGAAGGAAAATACACGTCATTGTAGGATAGCTAGAATGATCTGACATCAAGTAATGGTCAGATAATGCTCCTGCCATGGGAATGACAAAATGGACCAGAGGGCAGGAAAAGACAAAAATCATAGCTGAGTATGAAAGAAAAGGAACTACCGATCCTCATTATTTACCTATAGTCTCTAAACTATTCCCAGGATGACAGTGGGAACACAACATCTTCCCTGCAGCTGTTTGTTTAAAGGAGCACTGTCAACGTGTTTTGGTTCCAAAATATACCTGCAAAAATCGAACATTACTCCTTCAGTGTAACTAATGTGCATAATCTCCCCTCTCCCTCAACAGAAGCTGCAGAGCGTGAGGTTTGCCATGTTTCTCCTGCAACACGTGGGGTAAGTTTACACTACAGTCAGAAGTGCGACTACAGCTTGCCATACTTGTACTAGCTTTAATCTAGCTAGCATTGCTAAACTAGCATGAAGATGCAACAGCTCAGGCTTCAGCATGGGCTGTACAAGCCTATCCAGGACCCTGGGTACTTATTTGCATTGCTAGGCTGCAAACGGTGTAACCACGTCTTCACTGCTATTTTTAGCTGTTCTAGCTAGATGAAAGCTAGCATGAGTATGCCTACTCAAGCCAATCACACCTTCAGTTGTAATGTAGATATACCCATGGTTACAGCAGCACAATGATTTGTCACAAGGGACACGAGTACATTGCAGAAGTGGGAGAGAATGGAAAATATGGAGAAAATTATGGGGATTTTGCAGAGATTTTCCTCAGTTTTTGCTGACATTTCTCCTGATTAGGAGGAATTATCTACCTTTCTGAGGTACATTCACCCTTATGTTGTAGTCTAATGGTAAAGCATGTAGCTAAGACTAGTAGAGAATCTATCAATCTATCTGTTTTAAGGTTCTGCACATCTACCTACCACTGTAGTTTATGAGCACCTCCCACATAAAATAGATTGGCAATAGCAAAATCCAGTGTGGCCTTCTTGGAGTCTCTGGCACACCAGTTATGGATTATAGAAATCTTTCTGCGTGGGGAGGGAAGGGTGGAGATTTCTGGTGGGGGAAGTGGAGTGGCTGATGTTGTAAATACCATTCTGGTTATGATAGAAAAACTTTATAAAAAAGGAAGGTTGTCCAGCATTTCCTTCAGGTGGTCAGACTCTGTTTTAATCTGCTCTCCTCTGGAAGTTCATTCCATAGCTGGATTCCCTCAACCAAGAATACTTTGTAGAGTTAGGTGGGAAACAATTTTCCATCTTGTGAGAGTTTTCAAGATTTTGAAATGTTTCCTGTCCCAAAATAGGACAAAATGTCCGAATCTCAAAAATATTAATGAACCAATAATCTGAAAAATGTTGGAACCAATCAATCAAAACATTTCTTTTGGTAAATTTTTGAAACATTTTATTTGTACCTTTTAAAATATAAATTAATTAAGATTTCAAAACAAAAAGTAATTTGAAATAAAAAAATGATTTCCCCTCCCCCTAAAATGTCAGAATGTGATGTTTCAACAAGCTTGACTTTTTTTTTTCTTCAAAAACTGTTCAATTTGAGAGATTCATCAAAACTGACCCCTTCTCTTAAACAGTTTTGGTTCCAACAAGTCGACATTTTCTGATATAAAACCATTTCACCAGGACATTCCTGACCAGCTCAAGTCCTCAGTGTTTCGTTCTGCATTGTCTCAGAGAAGCATAACTGCCTTGATGATTCATAGATTGAAATGTGGTCTCTAATGAAGCTTGAACCTGATCCATTAATTGTTTTGGAGATTAGGATTTAAACTGGCAGCAGCAGAAGGAGCCAGTGGTAGGACTGGAGCACAGTGGTAGGACTGTGGCTTACTGTATTCAGCCTAAGCCACAAAGGAGGTGGGCAACTGCATTTGTATCAGCTGTAGTCTTTGCAGAGGTTTCACAGTCAGCTTGAGATACACCACTGTTCATTTATGAAGAGCAAGAGAATACTTCATTTTGTTGAAACTGTAGGGGAGTTTAGGAGGTTGAAAGCAGTTACCCAAATTAGAATTTGGCCAGGACAATATGATTAACCCCCGTTACTCTTGTGAAAAATATCTGAGGATGTTAAATGACCACAAAGGAAGCTATCCTTTGAATGCATCTTCATTATTTCATTACAAAAAGAAAGCAGGTTTCTAAATGATTGTATGCTGCAGTTATGGCCACATGAATGAACTGACAACATATCTATCTATCTATCTTAGAGTTTTATACTGCCTCCTATCATCATAGTATCTGAGCACCTTCCATGTAAAATCAATAGCAATAGAAAAGTCCCTAGTGGACTTCATGGACTCTGTAGCTCCTCCTGCCTTTTTGAGGTAAAAACACTGCTTGAAGTGGTTTGTGATTGGTGCTTTTGTTTTATTTTGTTTTGTTTTTTTTGTTTGGTTGTTATAGGGTTTTTCTGGGGAGGGGGCGTTGTGGGACATCAGCATTATGAGTGACAGTTTTGCTATGATGGAAATGTGTTTTTCAAGACAAAGGTTTTATGGCATTTCTTAACAGTGGTTAACCACCATATTCGCTTGATTTCTGGAAGTTTGTTCCACAGCCTCATCCCCTTGACTGTCCCCTGCTCTCACGTACTTCGTCCTTGGGTCTGTGATCCCCATTGTCCCAGGAGAGTGTAACTGTCTCAGTAGTCCAAAGATCAAAATTCGATCTATAATGTGCTTGATCCAGGAATCATGTGGAATATTAGGACCAAGGCCTTGAACTGGCATCAGTTGAATTGATATCTTAATGCTGGAACTTTCCACTGTGGCCATACTGTAGATAGAGGCAGGTACACCAAATGTACTATAGAATGTGTCTGTTGGCTCACTGTATAATATACATCACTTATAAATTAGTATCACAAACTAAGTAGGTGTGTATGGCAAAGGGACAAATTCTACCCTCAGTTAAAGGGTTGTAAATCTGGACTAATTCCAGGTTTATCACAGAATTGCATGGTGGAAGAGGGCAGAATGTAGCCCAACATTTATACTAAATTGAGCTTTCAGAATGTGTTTGTTATTCATGGTTGTTCTTATTGCAAAACTTGCTCTACCACTTACATGTAATGACATCTGAAACCCATAACAAATCTACATAATATGCGAACTCATTACATGTTCATAATATAGAGCAATGTGAACTCTTAGGCCTTGTCTAGACTGCAGAGATCAATTGACTTGTTCTTCATCCAGTAGGATGTGCCCGTCACACATACAAATTTGCTACAGTTGACTTTTCACTTATCATCAAGTCTGTTCAAGTTATCCCGATTTCTTGTAGGGGTTAACCTTAACTGGAATTAGCTCAATCAACTGTTTGCTTGTGTGACTCCATCTCACTACTGTGCTAACACAATAAAATAGAAATAGTCCTCCCACTGCTGTCCCACAGTACACCAGTGACTGAAAAAATGGCTTGGTCACCTTTCTGCACTCTACTGTCCAGGCATCAGTTTGGCTGGAAGTCATCTACCATACCAGTAGTGCTGGACACTGTGTGAAGTTCATTTGTGAGCCATATCATAGCGAGCAACTTCTGGATACAGAGCTGTTTTTTGCAACAAGAATTTATGGAAATTCCTTAACTCCTCCTCCCCGCACAGTTCCTTTGAGTAGCCCTGGTTCTGTCTCACAATACTGAGCACAAATTGCCCAGAAGTTAGAAGGCATAGCACCATGCTAGTGAGCAGTGCCAGGAATTCTGGGATACAGACCCAGAGAGCAACGTACCACAATCAGGGTAGCCCAGTGCTAGTGTGGATGCATCACTAAGAATGTAAATATGCTCAACTGGAATTTAAGCTTTTAAGTATTCTGTATAGGATTTATACCACACTTGTCACCATCATATCTGAGGGTGTCTCTTCACAGCATAGTTAGCTCAAGTTGTAACTCGAGTGTTACCCTTAATTCAACTCCCACCTACACACACACAATTCTAACTCAAGTTAAGCGGCGCGTTAAGCTTGAGCTAGGTATCCTGTTGAGAGTAGGGGTCAGGGAGGGGGTCGAAGCTGAAATGAGGAAGCTAGTAATGCTATGGGGATGCAACAATTAATCAGTGCCTAATTCGATCACTCTGTGCTGCTAATCAAATCACTGTGTAAATCCAGTGTTGGTTTGAACACTAAGGACTTGTCTTCACGTACAGTGCATAATTGGCATAATTAAGGCACCTCCCCGAGAGGCAATAGGTATGTCAATGGGAGGAGCTCTCCTGTTGACGTAGGGCTGCGTACAAGGGGGGTAAGGTTGGTATAACTATGTCGCTCAGGGGTGTGGATTTCTCACACCCCTGAGTGATGTAGTTACACCAATATAGGTCTGTAATGTAGACCTGGCCTAACTCGAGCTAGCTATTGCAGTGAAGACATACCCTGAGTGCCTGCCAGCAGTGCATTAAGCAACACAACTAACATCTGCCAAATGTTGTTTGTTCTCTGCTCATGAGGTTAAACCAGATAATTGTTGTAATATAGACAAGACCTGTATTGTTAAAAACATACTTAGTATGTTACCTGAAAGGCAGCCCCGATTTAACATCCCTTAGCACTGTTCCTGAGGCATTAGATCAGCACTGACTCAGGCTGGGTCTATACCTAAAACTTAGATCCACCAAGCTATGTTGCTCAGGGGACGTTGTAGTATCTGTAGTGTAGTTATAGCCTCAGAGAAAACAGCGTTACCAACATTAGTTCCTCTGATACCTGCCTGCTCTTTGGAGGTCTTCATTGATGTGCTTATCCTTTCGTGCTTTATGAGATTTGAAAAGATCACAAAGGTGGAATGCTTGCATGAGTAAATGGGAGTGCATAAGGAATTTAATGTGCACAAAGCATTGGGGAAGGCATAGCTAGTAGACAAATCAGACCTCTCAATGGTTCTAAATTTATGGGGATGTCCCACATTAATGAGCTGTCAGCTGAATGTCTCAGCATCCAAGACAACCATGGGCTGAGCTCCTGTTTCTTTATATTAATTCCAGCAACTTCTGGGTTTTGCAGTGGGTGATGCAAATCCAATTAGCTTCTTTCTTTTGGGGGCTGTATTCTGGCAGAGAGTTGCTATTTTGCTGTCATCTACAGCAGATCCAGTGCCCATGGATAAGAAACAGAGGCCTAATTTGCATATTCATATATGCAGATTCAGTGTGGTAGATCTCCTTTATTCTTGTTTAGGTTTTTTCTTTCTGAGATTCTGCTTCTGAAATCCTTGACTTGGGCCTTGCCCACAATAGAGAATTTTACAAAATAATCCCCACTGGTTCTACCACCAGGGTTAAAACTGGTGGGTGATTATGTAGCCAAGCAGGTCACTATGGTTCTCATTGGTGCTACCATCAGATAAACTGGTGTTAGGACTAGTCCAGGAGGGATATTTTTTGGAAAAATCTCTCATGTAAAAACTTCCTCAATGTTCATGTGTAAGAGGAAAAGGGAATAATAGAATCTCAGGGTTGGAAGGGACCTCAGGAGGTCATCTGGTCCAGCGCCCTGCTCAAAGCAGGACCAATCCCCAACTAAATCATCCCAGCCAGGGCTTTGTCAAGCCTGACCTTAAAAACCTCTAAGGAAGGAGATTCTACCACCTCCCTAGGTAACCGGATGGAGAAGAGCAACTGGATCACTTTGTTGGAGGTGGAGAGATACCAAGGACAGACTAATCTCCAGCCCTTAGGCAAGTCACTTCACCTCTCTGTGCTTCAGTTTCCCATCTATAAAATGGGTATAATGATGCTTATCTCCTTTTTACAGCACTTTGAAATCTACTGATGGAAAGTGCTATATAAGAGCTAGGTATTATTGATGAAGAACTTAAAAAATAGCAGAACTGCATCTGAACCAGAGAGACTCTGGTTTGTATATTTGTAGATATACATATCGATTTCCCAAACACAGTAACTAACAAGGACTCAACATTCTTCTCTTGGCACATGTAATTGCTGGGTGGTATTGCTAGTAATGATATCACATCCCCCTCTTACACACTTAGCAAATATTTTGAACCCCAGGTCAAGAAATTATTCAGTTACTGTGGGCAGAGTGAGGGGCTGTGTGCTGCTTTGGTTCATGCCACAGTCTTCAATGAAGGACACTATCTCCAAGGAACACTTCCATGTTGGTTGCCAGAGAAAAGATTGTTACTACCCTTTGTTCTGAGAAAGAAAACAACTGGCAGGATGAAGAAATTTTGGTTCTGCAGCCATATATCCTTCTGATGTTCTAGTACTTCTTAGTGTATGTGCAATGTGCGTCAGGTGGCATGTGACCAGGATTCATCACTGAATTTGGTCCGCTGAGTTGATCATTAGCTTCCCTGGCCCAGGCCAGGTACTGACGGGGAGTGTGACGTGAGCACTGATCCATACCCCCTATTATAGTACTGATACTCAGGGACTCCCAGCATGTTGATGTATATCATGATCCCGACAATGCATGATATCTTATGAGCATGTTAGTTCTTAAAAACTAATCAGCTGCTTATTCCCAGCAATATATTGTTTCTTCTCTCAGGAATTACTGTTTAAAATGAAGTGCAATGCCTCTTCTTCACCCCCACTATTCACAGCACATATTTAACTCCAGCACACAGGATAGTGAAGGCCCAGATTGTTAATAGCCAAGAAATTGGATTGCCAAAAAGATACTCTTAGCAACTATGAGCTGCATCTGGGAAAAATTACTGACAGCTTGAAAATTCTTCTAGAACCTTGATTAGTGAGGGATTCAGTAGGGAAAAAACCCACTGTCAGATAGTTAGTGTAACTAAGTTCTTTTGTGGTAGCGAAAAATCTAAATTATAGTGTATATCAACTGAAAAATGCAAAAGACGTTAAAAACGCAATCACTCTCCTTGCCAGAAGGATGAGAGAAATTTTTCTTAGCAAGTAGGAACACAATGGAATTTATTTTCTTCTTTCAGTATATTTAGTGCTGATGAAAAGAACCAGATGAACAGTCATGAATACAACATGTCTCTAGCAGATGCAGCACAGGCAGTGCAAGTGTCCCCAGGCTGCCCTGCTAACGTGCTTGAATTAGAGGGACCCAGCTTTATGGGCAGGAAAGGCATACCATCCGTTTTCCACTTCTGTTCAGTCCTTCACCTCTCTGCTTGAGACTGCTCGTGAGAGGTTCAATTAAGACCGAAGGTGAGGCTGGTTTTATAATGTGACCATTTGTCCACTGGGATCTAAACCGAGACCCACCCAACTCCTGTTGCACAGACTGTTGAACAGCCTCCAACGGTAATCACTTTTGGTCACACTCTACAGATTTCTGCTGGATTTGAACTAGTGATGGAAAGGCTCCTTCTATTATCAGTCCCTTGAGCCAGCCAGATCCTCCACAACGAACATTTTACTTGGCGTACGCATCTAATACTGAATGTGAGAGATCTTGGCAGGATTGCATGATGGACAGCAAATCCTGCCATGGAAAGGCCTAATCACATGACTTGCACTTGGCAGCTTATGCTGTTCTGATGCAATGGGAGGGTGATAGCGTACTGAAGAAACCACCATCTGCTCTACAGGTGCCTCCTTCTGGCTGATCCATGGGCTAGCTCTGATGACAGTCTCACTGGAAGCTGCTCAATTGCAATATCAGACTGATGCAACCTTTAAGCACTGTGTTTGCTGCTGACAATTCACCTAAAAAAGGATTTCCCTGATAACTTATAAGCCAATCAAACATTTTAACAGAAAAACAAGGTCACAGAAAGTAGGATATTATTTTCTATGGAGCACGTACTACCCTACCTCCTAAAGGCAGTGACCAGCAGTTTCGGGCAGGGGAATCCGACTAGTGCTGAGAACTCTGCCCACGGTGAACTGCTCACATGGATCAAAGAGGTACAGTGTCCAAAAGAGGAGGTTTATTTCACCCCTTTTGAATCAGCCCCTGAAAAAAGCCAATACAAAAATATACTGCCCTGGAGTATAACATCTCCACAGGACCGCCCGGGGGGTGCAAGCGGGGCAATTTGCACCGGGCTCCGCAGGGGCCCCCACGAGAGTTTTTTGGGGCCCCTGGAAGCGGGGTCCTTCACTCACTCCGGGGGCCCCGGAAAACTCTCGCGGGGCCCGGGCCCCTGGAGCTTCTTCCGCCTCGGGTCTTCGGCGGCAATTCGGCAGCGGGGGATCCTTCCGCTCCGGGACCCTCTGCTGAAGTGCCCCAAAGCCCCGCAGCGGGGGGTCCTTCCGCCCTGGGGCCCGCTGCCGAAGTGCCGGGTCTTCGGCAGCAATTCGGCGGCGGGGACCCCCCGCCGCCAAAGACCCCAGGCCCCCTGAATCCTCTGGGCGGCCCTGCATCTCCATGGCTATTGCACTTATGGTGACTGGTGTTTCCCCGTACCCTGGAGTATAGCTGACCATGGCCTACATGCTTGCTGGTGTTTCAGAAGGTCTCAGACAGCTTGGTGTTGGTGGTCCTCACGCTGGCTGATGTTTCTGATGCCCCAAGCCTTAGTGTCCGAGTTCGGTGCCCACAGTCCTCATAGTGACTGTCAATTCTGATACCTTTGGAGAGCCAGCATGGCAATTGGATACTCTCAGCCCTCACAGAGGACTGAACTTATGAGGTTCCCAGGTGTCAGTGCAGCATTGCAGTGACCACAGACCTCAGAATTACTGGAATTTCTGGGGTGCCTGAATCTCAATATGGCAGCTAGGTGCTGGTAGCTCTGACTGTAACTGGTGCTTCCAATGTTACAGACCCGAATAATGGCATCTTAGTGCTTGTGTTTCTAACAGCAACTGCTGTCTCTGGTGCCTTGGAATCCAGTGCAGCAGCATAGAACCACAGCTCTCTAGGTTTCGGTGGCCCATGGTGGGCCATAAGGTGTAGGACATATGTGATGGCTGCCGTACCAGGGGTTGAACCAGGGGCCTCTAGAGATATAAATATGAGTTGCTATTTGAACTACTGAGCCAGATCTCCCTACTTAGAGCTATAACACCCAAGTGTAAAACACACTTACCAGTGGGGTGTGTGTATTTCTTATACATCACAAATATTTGATATAGATGGAGGATACTATCAATTTGGCCACATTTCATGCCTTTAAAATACATTCTGTAAACATCACAAATGCTGGCCAGATTCATTCTGTTGCCCATTTATTTTTATATGCAGTCTCATATCATTTAAATGTATGTGCGAAACGTGTCATGAAACATCTGACGTATGTGGAAAATATATTACTGTACTGTATGGGCAGTCCACTGGATCACTTGTCAACAGCTCAGAAGTGGTGAGCATTTGCATATAATTGTGTGTATGCTGCAATATAATGATGCCATAATAGGGACATCAAGGTGCATGGCCACAAAAAGCCACTGCATCTATTGGTCAGCAATGAACAAAGTGATTTTAGCAACCAGCAGCTAGATTATTTAGTGTTTGCAGATTATGATCTGTCCTCTTTTTTTTACTTTGGTTCGTCATTAGGCTGCAGGTCTTGGGGTCCATACAAATCACTGCCTGAAAATGAGCAACAGAAAAGCCAGGGGTGAGAATTCTTCTTGTGGCATGTTGCTTTTGGGTCAATATAAAATATTGATCATAAGAAGTGAACCTAATCTAAAAAGGATGCCCATATTCCTAGTTGTGTAAAGTCTGTGAAAATGAATTTTAAGAGTCAGTTTTTTCTCTTGTTTACACCAGTGTACGGTTGAAATGATACTGCATCACTCTTCCTGACACTGGGAGTCAGTGAGTGCAAACCTGCCCCGTATCTCACCAGGGCAGATCTGATGCTAGAGCTTTCCTTCTGCTCTAAAGGGCCCCAGGTGGAGGGTGGAATTTTAATTAACTTTCTGCCTCTGCATCATCCCTTGTTCCTAAATTATTTTTCTCCCTGTGTCCTGCCCCTCACAGGGGAGCTGGGTTCGGAGTCTGAAATTATCTTCCAGATTCCATCAAATGTTCCTGCCTGTCATCTTCCTGTAGTGTGACCCCAGGCCTAGAAGGAGGAGTCAGGGAGTAAGGGGAAGGAAATCCCATGGGAAGGACTGAGATAGGGGCAGGGTTAGAAGTGACCCTGGGGCCCATATTTCTGTTTCAGTTTTCACCAAAAAGATAGCAGTGATCAGATGACTAATGTAGTCTGTGAAAATGGGGTAAGATCTGAGGCTAAAATAGGGAAAGAACAAGTTAAGAATTACTTTGACAAGTTAGATGTCTTCAGGTTGGCAGGTCCTGGTGCAATACATCCTAGAATACTTAAGAAACTGGCTGAAGAGATCTCTGAGCCATTAGCGATTATCTTTGAGGACTTTTGGAGGATGAGAGATATCCCAGAGGACTGGAAAAGGGCAAGTATAGTACCGATTTGGAAAAGGGGAATAATAGACCAGTCGGCCTAACTTCAGTACCCAGAAAGATAATAGTGGAAATAATCAGTCTGTAAGCACCTGGAAGATAATATGGTGATAAGTAACAGTCAATATGGTTTTGTCAAGAACAGATCATGTCAAACCAACCTAATATCCTTATTTGACAGGGTAACAAGCCTTGTCAATAGCAGGGAAGCAGTAGATGTGATATATCTTGACTTTAGTAAGGCTTTTGATGCTGTCTCACATGACTTTTCAGAAACAAACTAGGGAAATGTAGCTTAGACAAACCTACTATAAGGTGGATGCACCACTGGTTAGAAAACCATATTCAGAGGGTAGTTATCAATGATTCACAGTCTAGCTGGAAGGACATATCTAGTAGTGTCTCAAAGACATCTGTGCTGGGTCAGGTTCTATTGGATATCTTCATAAATGGTTTGGATAATGGCATGGAGAGTACACTTATAAAATTTGTGGACAATAGGCTGGGAGGGGTTGCAAGCACTTTGGAGGACAGAATTCGAATTCAAAATGATTTTGACATACTGGAGAAATGGTCTGAAATAAACAGGATGAAATTCAATAAGGACAAACGCGAAGTACTGCACTTAGGAAGGAAAAATCAAACACAAAATGGGAAATGACTGCCTAGGAAGGAGCACTGCGGAAAGGGATGTGGGGTTTATAGTGGATCACAAACTAAATGTGTGTCAATAGTGTAATGCTGTTGCAAAGGAAGCAAATATAATTCAGAGATGTATTAGCAGGAGTGTTGTAAGCAAGACTCGAGAAGTAATTCTTCCACTCTACTCAACACTGATAAGACCTCAGCTGGAGTACTATGTCCAGTTCTGTGCACTACTATTTAGGATATATGTTGACAAATCAGAGAAAATCCAGAAGAGAGGAACAAATATGATTAAAGGTCTAGAAAACATGATCTGTGAGGAAAGATAGAAAAAATTGGGTTAGTTTAGTCTGGAGAAGAGAAAACTGATGGGGGAAATGCTAGCAGTCTTCAAGTAAATAAAAAAGGTTGTTATAAAGAGGAGAGTGATAATTGTTCTCCTTATCAACTGAGGACAGGACAAGAACTAATGGGCTTAAAATGCAGCAAGGGAGGTTTAGATTGGACATTAGGAAAAACTTCCTAACTGCCAGGGTAGTTAAACACTGGAACAAATTACCTAAGGAGATTGTGGAATCTCTGTCTCTGGAGGTTTTTAAGAACAGGTTAGACAAACATCTGTCAGTGTTGGCCTAGATAATATTTAGTCCTGCCTCAATGCAGGGAACTGGACTTGGTGACATGCTGAAATCCCTTTGAGTCCTACATTTTTAAGATGCGAGAAAGGTGTCAGTGGCGGTTGCAGGCACTACCCCGTCCCCTGAAGGAGCAGCCCATGGGGTCCCAGCTCTGGGAGTAAGTAGGGGCGGCACTAGGTTTTGAGGTCACCTGGCCTCCTGGGGTTCTAATGGAGACTCTCTCTGTGAAAGTGTCTTCTGTGAATTGTGTGGAAAGGAACATGGTGAGCTCAGCCCACACTTTGCAATGGAAGCCACACCAGGGCATTACATTGTTTGTCGTTTACACCAATGCGTCCATCTCGGTAGCCCAAGGGAGGGCAGGTGCGATGTGCTTGCCTCATGCCTTAAAGAGCTGATGAGGGGAAGAGTAGCCTGGGGCTTAGCAGGGATGGGACATCAGAGTCTGGTGACCTGGGTTCTATTCTCTGCCTCTGCTAGGTGACCTTGGGAGTGGGCCCAGAAGATGGATAACATTGATCCTTTGCTCTTCTCCAGCACCTTTCATCTCAGGGCCTGGGCAAACACCAAGAGAGGGAGCGGAGAAACTGCTGTCTGGCACAGCAGGCGTTAAAGAAAACCTGTGGATTTGGCTAGCCCCGCCCCATTATACCTGTAGCCAATGCCAGGCCTGGAGGGGGGAGAAAAGAAGGGAGTCTGGCTCAGTTAGGGGCTGGCTGGCAAAGGGGCAGGAGCTCTCTGTCTGCCTGCCTGAAGGCACGGACCGGCAGCCAACACAGCACCCAACTGCGGGGTAACTGCCCCAGTGCGCACACAAACTAATTGTGGGTGCTGAGCACTTTTGAAATTTCCACCCCTTCTACAATCATTTACACCGGTGCAAAATGCTCCTGAGTCAGAGCATTTGGTGGTTTACACTCATTTGGAACTGATGTAAATGACAGCACAGCAGGTGCAGGGCAGTGATGAATTAGGCAACATGGATTTATATCCATAGTGAGGGCTGGGAGGAACCAATTACATGGTAGGGGAATCGCGGGGACGGGGGGGATCAAGGATCCCAGGCAGCCAGTGTGGAAGGAAGACTCTCAGCAGATAGGGGTAGGGCAGGATGGTTTGGAGGAACAGCTTGAATTTTTGGTGGCTCTGTATGCCAGTTCATCCCGCCACCAGGGAAGGTCAGAGGTGCAGGAGAGAGCTAGGAAGGGAGAGGAGATGGTTTCAGGGTGGAAATGTGAGCAACAGCATTCCTAGCCCTGGCACCAGGGCGTGTCTGAGTCTGGTGCCCTGGAACCTCACGATTCAGCGCTGTTGTTTGTGTCCCTGCAGTTCTCACACACGTTCTTTGCAGTGCCTTTCTTCTGCTCCACCCTGCGGATTGGCTGCCTCTGTTCCCGCACGGTGTGGTGGGCTCATCAGGTATGACCCTCCCTCACCCACTTGGCACGTATGTAACGGGGAGCTGCTGGGCTTACTGAATGCCAACAGCAAACCAGGGAAGCTTGAAACCCAAAGCAACATGTTTGGTATGGCGGGTATGGCGGGGGAGACACGGACTATGAGTATTAGAACCAAAGAGAATCATTTGGCCAAACCTCTGTGAATGGATCCTTATTTTTATGCAGTCCCTCTCCTCACCAGGGTCTGCAGCCTCTACCCTGCCTGCTCCTAAATGTTCTCCCTTTAAAACACTTATGGCCACAGAGGTGTCTTCACAGCCCTTTGCGTCATTCTTTGCACTCAGCATGCAGGATGTGGCACCCCGACATCCCCCCTCCATTCATGCTGCTCCCCGTGCCTGGTCCAAAACACAGATCCATTCACATTCAGAGAAAGATGTCCTGAACTGTCCCTCTGGCGATCCCATCCGTTTTCTAATAATGTGTTCGTAAGCATGACAGTTTGATCTGCACCCCGTGGCTGTCACGTTCATCCTGCAGAACCCACTCCCCTGCTTAGCCCACGGTCACTGCTGTCCCCAAGCTCGCTTGCAAGAGGATGCCGGTGGGGGCACACCCTGCAGCCCCTTTAGAGCAGCCTTGTGTTTTCTTACAGGTGTCTAGGGTCAGGGATCAGCACACAGCCTTGGCAATAGCGTCCGGCGTCATCCAAAAACCCATGAAGGTTTCAGATGCCCCGAGGCCTCTCCGGGTATCGATCCACTTGACTGGGTGTTTTGGTCACACCCCTAGTTGTGACTGAGGCCTGGGGCACCCACTCAAGCGCAGTGACCTCATTTTTAATGTAAATGCCCTTAGAACACATCCCTTGTTACAGTCGGATGCAGGGGCTTGTGCCTCTGGGGTTGTCTGCAGCGGAAGCTGCCAGCACAGCGACTCGCTGAGTCTGGGGATTGTTGCTTCCCTGTATGGCCTCTGTGTGTCTCTAGGGACCTTGGGACATGCCCACCAGCACAGCCCTTCCAGGCAGCCCCTGGAAGAGGCTCGGGGAGCATAGGTGACCAGCTCTCCCGGTGCCAAGTTACCTGGCAACAGAGTCATTTCTTTGAGCAGGGGGGGAGGGGGACAAAAACCCCACTGCACTTTTGAACTTGGTGCCAGAATGCTGAGTGGCTGGGGCTGGGTCGCTCCATTGGCGGGGAGGGCGCCCAGCAGGCAGCCTGTGCAATTGAGCAGAAGTTATTAATAGGCAGCAGAAGAATGCAATGGGAGGGGGAGGGGGCGAGCGAGCGAGAGTTAAATGGGGAGGAGAAGTGAAAGGGAGAGGGAGAGACAGACAGTGATGGAATATGAGAGACAAAGAGAGAGAGAGACAGAGACACACTGGAAGAGAAAGAGAGCAGCGAGCCAGGCAGACAGAGACAGGGGATCTGATTCTCCGTTTTCCAGCTTGTGCACTCATTTGACTAGGGTAAAGTGAGTGCACAGTGGGTGTAAAATACCACAGCGTCCCCCTTTGTATTGGCGTGTACGTCTGCACAGGGCAGCGGAGCATCCGGCCCACTGTTTCATTTCTCGCACCTTTGTCCCTCTCTCTGGAGCCATAAATGTTTACCTAATTTTACATGCAGTGCTGACATCTAGTGGCGGCAGAGTGGGTGGTAAAGGGAACCAGCTGGGTTGGGCTGAAAGGTCTGGTGTTCATGGGGGCTCTCCTGGCACTTTCGCAGAGTGACCCTGGCACCGATGCAGCTCTCCTGGAGCTAGCGTCACCAGGGCACTGGTGTTCTTAGGGCTTTGTTGTCTAACCCCATTCAAAGCACGCTGAGATGACACGGTGCTGTGGTGAACACACTGAAGCACTGTCTGCCATGTCGTGTTTCTGTTGGTACTTCAGTTGTGGGAGACCACAGGTGGGGAAAGGCCTGACCATTCTCAGTGCACCCACAGTTACCTGACTCTGGGAGGCTTGTAACGTTGTGGGGAGTGAGCCACTGCAGCAGCTGCTCCCCATTCAGAGCCACCTTTTAAGCTGTCTGCAGAGATCCTCTCCTGCTGCTTGTGCAGGGACACAGATTCCCCTGGCAGTGTGGCCCCTGCGAGGCAAGGCCGTTCCCAGCCCACAGAGAGGACATGGAGAGATGGGGCCAATAACTGTGTCCTCTCCTCAGCCTGAACAACTCCACTGAGTCCTCAGCGTGTGTCTATTTCGCTGCAGACGGGTGAAGCCTTTGGCATCAGTGAGGTCATGGGGCTGACGATCCTGGCGGCCGGCACATCTCTGCCCGACCTCATCACCAGCACTGTCATCACCCAGAAAGGCCCGGGGACACGGCCGTGCCCAGCTCCATCTTCAACACCATGGTTGTGTAGGCAGCCAGAAAAGGCTGCGGAGTGGCTGTGGCCTGGCACAATGCAGCTCCCTCTGCTGGGGCTTTAAATCCGCTCTGGCTCCTACCATCCAAGGGGCCCAACGTGCTTTACACCAGTGCCTGAGTTCAGCTTGGAAAAGAGACGGCTAAGGGGAGATATGATCGAGGTCTATAAAATCATGACTGGTGTAGAGAAAGTAGATAAGGAAGTGTTATTTACTACTTCTCATAACACAAGAACTAGGGGTCACCAAATGAAATTAATAGGCAGCAGGTTTAAAACAAATAAAAGGAGGTATTTCTTCACACAATGCACAGTCAACCGGTGGAACTCTTTGCCAGAGGATGTTGTGAAGGCCAAAACCATAACAGGGTTCAAAAAAGAACTAGATAAGTTCATGGAGGACGGGTCCATCAATGGCTGTTAGCCAGGCTGGGCAGGGATGGTGTCCCTGGCCTCTGTTTGCCAGGAGCTGGGAATGGGTGACAGGGGATGGATCACTTGATGATTCCCTGTTCTGTTCATTCCCTCTGGGGCACCACTGGCCACTGTCGGAAGACAGGACACTGGGCTAGATGGACCCTTGGTCTGACCAAGTAGGGCCATTCGTATGTTCTTATGTTCATCCCTTGTCCCTCCCAGATGGCAACGGCTAGCATGTGGCTGCCCTATCCTCTGCTCGGTCATGGCCAGAGAGTGTCGCGGTAAGGGATAGTGCCCAGGAGGGCCATGTGGGGGAAGGGGAAGGAAGGAGACAGAAAGGGAGAGCAGTAAAGGGAAGGAGAGGGGGAAGTGTAGCAAGAGAGCTGGAGAGGTATAAATCCAGGTACCGAGCTGCAGACCGGGAGTGGGGGGAGAGAAAGCGGGTGGCTCTGAGCCACCCTTGCCCCTCCCTGGTTCTGGGCTGCTCCAGGAGCTGCCATGACCCCCGCCATAGCCCCCAGGGCTAGCATAGTCCCTGTTTTGGCTGTGACGTGTTCTCCGGGCACTAGGTGGGTTTCTCTTTCCCAGGCTGCCGACTCCATGGCCCTTGGGCTCTCTCTTCTCGCGTTTCTCCGCCATGCTGGTCAGCAGCCACAGCCTCGTCTGGGCCGTCGCTCTCTTCTTCCTCACGCTGCTCTTCCTCGTCCTCTCAGTGGTGCTGGGGAAGTGGCGGATGAGCAGGCCTCTGGGGGGCTGGCTGTTGGTGCTCTGCCTCCCCCTCCTCGCTGGCAGCGTCCCGCTAGAGAAGAGGATCCAGCTGCCCAGTCAAAGCCAGGCTGCTTCTCGCCTCCCAGGAAAGGCAAAGAAACCGGGCGCTGTCCCCATTGTGAAATCTAATCCAGGAGAGCCGGCCCTTCCCTGCCGACAGGGGGTTGGAGCGCAGGAGCTGGCAGAGCGGGTGGGAGAGTGTGCGCATGCTGGGGAGTGTGGCCTAGGGGTTCCAGCAGTGGATTGGTGTCAGGAGAGCCAGCTGTCACAGACATGCTGCTTGACTTGGGGCAGGGCTGCTCTGTGCCTCAGTTTCACCATCTGTGAAACAAAGAGAGTGACAGTGACTCCTCTCGTGGGGGTGTGTATCAGGCGGCTCAGTTCATAAGGTTTCTGCCAGAGGTGGGTTGGGGGCTTGTATTGTGTGTCTGGAGGGGCTTGTGTCAGAGGGGTGTGGTAGAGGGGTAGGTATTATGTCAAAGTGGGCAACTGTCTCAGGAGTGGTAACAGGTGCAGAGGTGCACGAGGTGGACTGTGCATGCACAGTAATTCTGACACCTACTAGCTAGCTAAGTCCCTGTCTAGACTAGGATAATAGCTCACTTTTCAAAGCATGTCAGGCAACACGTGCTTGACCACTAGTGTAGACAGGATGTAACACTTTTTAAATCATGTAGCTGCTTATGGTTGAGCTCAGACTCCCCCCGCTCCCTAGGGATGCGAGGGAATTTGACAGTTGCTAAATCTTTCCCTCTGGTAGGGAGGGCCATGGAAAGGAAGATGCTGTCATCACTCAAGTTTCCCAGGCATGGGTCAACTCACTTCATTTAATAAAAATAATACCTAGCACTTACATAGTGCTTCATATCAGATCAAAACAAATCCTGGTTTGTGTATCTGACTTTCCAAACACCTGAGGCATGATTACCATCCTGAGCAATTACCCAGTGCTGTATGTCTTCAAAGCCCTGTGCAAACATTAATTAATCTTAACAATCGCCCTGGAGGTGAGTCAGCAATATTACCCCCATTACCCAGAACATAGATAGGTGAAGTAACTCACCCAAAGCCACAGATGGAATCACTGTCTCTCAGAACCGGTAATTCCTGGCTCCAAGTCCTGTACTTAATCCAACCTCCCAGCTGGGCAGAGAGACCAATCCCTTTGTCCCCTATAACTTCCATGTGCCTTATCAAAAACCAACCATCAGCTTTGGTGTGCATGCAACACAGGGAGAGGGAGTGAGGGGTGGGAAGCTGGAGGGATTCCAAAATTCAGAATTTATGAGAATGTCTTTGGTTTGGGAATCTGTGAAGCTTTTGCTCACCTGGGATTCTCTGGTTTGGGTTGGTTCATACCTGCTGCTAGATCAGCTCCTCGTTGTTCTGGGAACACCTTGTGAAAGTGGACAGAATCTTCTTGGATGTTGGGTTGATTGGAAGTTGGGGTGATAGTTCAGGGTAGATTTTGTGTGGTTAGAATTGGCTCCACCATGGAGAGCAGAGAAATGGGTCTTAAAATAGCTCTGTGTAATCTGAGAAGGTCTTTTAGCTCAGGAGGGGAGGTTACATCTGGGAAATCAAGTGAACATATCTACAGAAGGATAAACCCAAAGTGCTCTAAGTATAGCTGGGTGGTGGATACTGTTTCTGATCCATTCCCTCCCAGTTTCCTGACTTGGTACTAGACAATGAACCGTAGGGTTTAGAGAGGAAGACAGAATCACCTTCCCAACCCACTTATTGGGTCAAATTCTGATCTCAGTTACACCAGTGTAAAGCCAGAGTAACCTCAGTGGAGGTACATCAGTGTAATATTAGTCTGAATCAGATCAGAATTGTGTGTCTTTCCTTCTGATCCCAGCCTCTGTGTAGTGTTGCTGTGGCATCCCACCACAGAGATGGCTGCATTTCTGCAGTGGGTGAAGGGAATTTTTCCTATGCGTGTAAGGTTTGTAATTGTACAGAGCACTTTCTGGCTAGCTGTACTGTTGGTTTAGGGCCACATTGTGCCTGGTAGGATCTGGGCCCGTGATGGATGTGCTGCTCAGCTGCACCCTCCATAGGAGGGACTCGAGAAGAGATTGCATCTCCATCCCTCCTGCAGAAACGCGGCCTGGTGGGAGAATGCACTTAGAGAACACAGCATGATTGCATGTCCAGTTAAGCCTTTCGTGTTAGCAGCTTCGCCAAGGATGCCCCCTATAGGGTTATCAGAGCTACGGGTAACAGTACAAGGGAGCAGCACCTGTGCTCCGGAGAGCTGCTAGGACTGCTCTTACCCAGGGTCAGTAAGAGGGAATGGCTCCTTGTTCCTTGCCCCTCTTTGGGCACCCAGTCATCATCTAGTTCTTGGCAAATCTAGCCCTCTCAGAATCAGATGGCAGCCGGAGGCAAGTGACTCGCAGACAAGGGGTGTGAAGTTAGGTACAGAGACGTGTTCCGGCAGTCATCAGTGTCTATAGCTTTAATACACAACACTCCTGAGAGGTAGCATATACATCAATAAATAACAATAATGTTAATCATAGCAGCCCCATAGCCAGTTGCCAGCACTTTGGCTTCTGTTTTATTAGTGTGATTCCTCCAGCAGGGGTCAGCCCCTCTCGCTGGGGATCAGTGCACGGTAGGACCTCAGGAAAACGTTCACAGTCAGTCTCCAGCATCAGACGCCGCACCCCACTCACCATGGTGGCACCCAAATAGCCATTCAAAGCAACACACAGAGAGATTTTGGTATTTTAGCAGGAAATGGCTGTGCTCTGGCATGCCTCCCCCT
Source organism: Mauremys mutica (assembly GCF_020497125.1). Taxonomy (NCBI): domain Eukaryota; kingdom Metazoa; phylum Chordata; order Testudines; family Geoemydidae; genus Mauremys; species Mauremys mutica. The sequence continues at coordinate 9,419,090 of NC_059095.1, forward strand.
CCCCGTCCCAGTACACAACAGGGATCTGAACTGCAGCACCTCGCCCTAACACCGTTTGTAAGGTGTCCTCAGAGCAAGATAGGGCAGTGCGATTGGCCAGGAGTCACTAGGCCAGTACTCCAGCTCCGGTTCAAAGGCAGGTATCTCGTACCGAGAATCAAAGTAGATAAACAAGGGACAGCAGTAGAGGATAGCGATGGATATCAGTACATGCCTGGCAAAGAAACAAAGAATGGGGGTGAGATGAAGCAAGTGGCAACACCAAAGCCAGTAAATCTTGCTCTCTGCAATGACACAGCGCCTGTCCGTAGGATGGTGGAAAGTATTCCAGCCACATGGTAGTTGCCAGGATAGTGTGGTGTGGGTTTGTATGAAGAACACACTAGATCACCTTGCTGGACACAAACCAGGCCAGATTCTGGTGTAAATCCATGTGGCTCCATTGAAGTCAGTGGCCAATTAACACCATCGGAGGTCTTGGCCCAGTCATTACCCTCTTCCGATTCTCAAACCAAAACTCAGCCCATACTGAGGGAAATCATGCTAGAGCCCTGATAATGTGGAGGATGCTAGAACAATTCCAGCCACAGTGTAGCTACAGAGTTAGATCAAAACCAAAATATCAAGAAATCATATACTGTCTGGCCTTGTATGTTCTGGATTTCAGGGCCTGATCATTTGGATCTCAGGTCTCATATATTTAGCTGTGTGTGCGGGTGTATGGGTGGGTGGAGGAGGGAGATTTAGAGATGCTCCCTGAGCATAGAGTTTTTGAACAAACTGGCTGACCCATTCAGGCAGCTGTAAATCCTGTGGAAGCAAATTATTATCCTTCTCCTTCACTGTCGGTTATTCAGAGAATCCAGAGAACATGACAATTGATACAGCTCCCTGAGAAGAGATTCAGCATATGGAAAGCAAAAGGCATAGACTGCTGTTTAATCAGAACAGTGTAAGTAAAGGTCTGCTTGGTAAGAATGCATTTGGCTAGTGCCAAGGGCTTAAGCGGTGTTTAATCAATTGTTAGGGCCAAATCTTGAGTGGTGAGAAACATTCACTGAGTTCTGCGTAAGTAAAGAGTGAGGCCATGTCTGTACACACAGCACGGCAGCAGCACAATTGTACCGATGCAGCTGCACTGCTGCAGCGTGTCTGGTGAAAAAGCTCTATGCCAACAGGAGAAAGCTGTCCCTGTCAGCATAAAAAACACCTCCATTAATGGCAGAAGCTATGTCGGTGGCAGAAGCTCTCCCGCCAGCATAGCGCAGTGCACACAGGTGCTTATGTCAGTGTCACTTATGTCGCTCGGGGGGTTGGAATATTCACACTCCTGAGTGACACAAATTATGCCGACATAGGCTATAGTGTAGACAGACCCTGAGTAAAAACTGAATCAGGACCTCAGGATGCAGCCCTTATTGTAGAAAGTGTCAAATAAATAGAGCTGTGCAAGAACAGGAATTTCCATCCTGCAGGAAGTTTCACACTTCGGACACAAACTGGAACAAAAAGTCAGAAGTGTGAGTGTTTCTGCAGAACAGAAATGGCTGAGAAAGTCCATTTTGGAAGAAATGTGAGGGAATGTTTTAAAACACTCTGGGCCAAGCCCAGGGACCCAGCTTCCCAGGAAGATGGCAGACCGGGGACCCAGGGACCCAGCTGTCTGAGGAGACTGGCAGGTGGGTGAGCTTCCAGAAAGCTATCCAGGCTGTCTGCAGTGTTAACTAGGCACTTCACCTCGAATGGTCTTTTACAATATGTGTTAAATACAGATGCTAAACAATCTGTTCCACCTTGTATTTACTTGTGACACTTTTGAGGCTTGAGCAAATGAGGTCGTTGTACCTGTTGCTCAAGGGTGTGAAAAACCCACACCTCTGAGCAACACACGTAAACCAACCGAGGCCCCGGTGTAGACAGCGCTAGGCTGACAGGAGAATTCTCCCATTGACCTAGCTAGCACACTGCCTCTCGGGGCGGTGGAATACCTACGCCAATGGGAGAACACTTCCTGTTGGTGTAGATTGTGTCTTCACTGAAGTGCTATGGCGCAGCAGCTGCGCCGATGCAGCATTTGAAGTGTAGACAAGGGCTTTCCCAGATCGGAAGGTGAGATCTGTGTAGCTCAAAAGCTTGTCTCTTTTCACCAGCAGAAGTTGGTCCAATAAAAGATATTCCCTCACCCACCTTGTCTCTCTGGTTTCCATAGAAAGTTTGAACAGAATCGTCACGTTCCGGTGGAACGTGTCGATTCTGTTGAATCAGCTTTTTCCTGACAGACAACTGCTCCTTCAGAAAAATTTCAACCAATTCGAGAAAGAAAGATTGAGGCTGGGCTTTTCAAAGCAGACGAAGGGAGTTAGGCACACAAATCCAATGGGATTTAGGGACCTGACTCCCTTAGGTTCCTTTGGAAATCCCAGCCTAAAAGAATTTAAAAATGAAGAATATAACTTTAAGGGATCATTTGTCAACCCTAATATTGATTTCATATCACCATAGAGCATCTCATGCCCCCCTCTCCTCCCCAGTGCTTTCTGATCTCCTGAGCCCCCAGGCTGTCTCTGGGCATTCCAATCTGAAACCAGCAAGATGGATTTACCCCATAGCGACTTTCCCACTGAGTCAAAGCAGCACTGGAGAAGCAGCAGCCACTCTTACCAGAAACTGTGAAGGTAACAGAAGTTGATCCTCTGCCAAAATCCACAGAACCACTTGTCACTTAACCAGCAGCTAATGGCTAGCACCCACCACATGACCATGAACGCAGCTATGCGGTGAACACGGGGGTTACTGCACCTGGGAGACAGGAGTGGGAGAAAGATTGATTTCTTGAGGTTAGGAGAAAATTGTCCTTTCGGTGTAGAATACATTTTTAAAAAGCAAGAGTTTTAGATTTCATTTGCCAACCTTGATCTATCAGAGCAAGACACGATTTTATTTATGTAACTGGCAGTGCGCAGTGCTTAATTTTCACCAGGACTGAGCCCAGGCGCCTCTAGGCTTGGCAGTTCATAGTCCAGCTCGTCTGGGCTTGCGGCGTCAGTTGTGAAAGTAAAAAAAAATTGCTTGAGCCCCAGCATCTTTTTCATGACAAATTAAACCCTGGTTTGGTGATGATGAAATGTGCAGTATTGACAATCCTGGAAACCTTCAGATGGGATTTTCAGAAGAGCCTAAGGGAGTAAGGCACCTAACTCTAATTGAGGGGAAAAAAACCTAGGTGTCTCTGTGGCACCTTAGAGAAAGCTTACACCCAAATAAATTTGTTAGTCTGTAAGGTGCCGCAAGGACTCCTCTTTGGTTTTTTTTTGCTGATACAGACTAACGCGGCTACCACTGAAACCTAACTCCAACTGGACTATTATCAGCTCCTAACTCCCTTAGGCTCCTTTGAAAATACCAGCCTCTGTCCCCAGAACAAGTACAGCGCGGGGAGTGGCAGAGGAAGTCAGGAGGGGTGATTGCAGCATGAGGAGGAGGAGGTATATCAAGCTCCCTTTGATCTATCTAGCTCAAAGGTGGCTCAGGTAGCAGTGAAACTGTGGTAGCCTTAGGAACGTGGGCCGGGCTAACCTGTGCTGTGCTGCTGTGCCTTTGCTGCTGTTGTTACTTAAGCTAGCTGTGATCTAACTAGAACAAAGCTCCGGTAGGTATACACCTGCTGCAGTTGCAACACCGGATTGCCATGTAAACATACTCCTTAGGCTGTCAACAGGAGGGTGCATTCATACCAGTTGTGCAGGTGGTTTCATGTGCTTGGGCATTTGCCCGTTAGGAACTGTGACCACACTACAGAAGCCATCAAACAGCTTCAAATTGGGAACACTGACAGAAGCTTGATTTGAGCCACTGCTGTAGATCAGTGGCTCAAATGGAGATTCCCTTCCCCGGCTCACTAGATTCTGAGCATCTGCAAAGAAACGGCAGCAAAGAATCCTGTCGCACCTTATAGACTAACAGACGTTTTACAGCATGAGCTTTCGTGGGTGAATACCCACTTTGTCGGATGCAAGTGCTTTTGTCGGTGTAACTTACGTCGTTCAGCAGGGTGGTGTTTTCACACCCCTGAGCAACATCCAAGTTATACCAACCAAAGCGCTAGTGTAGTAGGATGACCAGACAGCAAGTGTGAAAAATTGGGACAGGAGGTGGGGGATAATAGGAGCCTATATAAGAAAAAGCCCCCAAAATCGAGACTGTCCCTATAAAATCAGGACATCTGGTCACCCTATAGTGTAGACATACCCTGAGTAGGTTTCCCAGACCTGAAGAAGAGCTCGAAAGCTTGTATCTCTCACCAACAGAAGCTGGTTCCGTAAAAGATATTCTCTCACCCCCCTTGTGTCTGAGGTTTTTGTGTCATTTAAGCCCCACTTCAGCACAGCACTCCATCCCTATTCACCAGAGCACTTAAGCAAATGCTCAATTACTTCCCTGAATAGGGATGTACTTAAGCAGGTACCTGAATGTCTTGCTGAACTGGGGCCTTAATGCAGGCACTGGCCCTGTATCTTTCTAGGGACACCTGAATCGGAACTGATGGCCTGTTCTAAAGCCCCTTGGTGTCAGTCTTTCCATTGACATCAGCAGGTTTTGGATCAGGCTCATGGAGAATAGAATTAGGATACAATCATTTAGAGTAGAGAGAGACTTACTCAGGTATTATCTTAGCTGTTTATACAATCCTCATTACCCCATCTGAGCATCTTACAGTCTTTAATGTCTTTATCCTCACCAACACACAGTGAGGTAGGGGCGTGCTATTTATTTCCCTTCTAAAGAAGGGGAACAGTGGCAGAGCAGAGAGTTCCCAGACCTCCCTGCACTCTTCCCTGCAGAAGCATGCAATAAAAGTGCAAACAAACTTTCCTACAAAGAAAACCCACATCTTACTTTTTCAGCTCCTGACATGTTAAGTACAGGAGATGGAGGGAAATGCTGTTGAGCAGATAAGCATTGAAGGTTGGTTTGATGAATGACATCAGGGTGCAGACAACGGTGGCGATGCCAACCAGACAGACAAACTGAGTCCTAATGAGAAAGGAGAGACAGACAGATGGGGGTGAGTATCATGGGGTTGTACATTTCACAGCAATGCAGGGAGGAGAAAGTTCCCAGTCAATTGCTGAAAGGGTTAATATTTAGGGCTGCTGATTAATCGCAGTTAATCCACACAATTAACTCAAAAAATTAATCATGATTAAAAAAATTAATCACCATGAATCGCACTGTTAACAATAATAGAATACCAATTGAAATGTATTAAATATTTCTGGATATTTTTCTACATTTTAAATATATTGATTTCTATTACAACACAGTATACAATGCTTACTTTATATTATTTTTTATTACAAATATTTACACTGTAAAAATGACAAACAAAAGAAATAGTATTTTTCTATTCACCTAAAAGAAGCATTGCAGTGCAATCTCTTTATCATGAAAGTGCAACTTACAAATGTAGATTTTCTTTTTGGTACATAACTGCACTCAAAAACAAAACAATGTAAAAGTTTAGAGTCTACAAGTCCACTCAGTCCTACTTCTTGTTCAGCCAATCACTCAGACAAACAAGTTTGTTTACATTTACAGGAGATAATGCTACCTGCTTCTTATTTACAGTGTCACCTGAAAGTGAGATCAAGCGTTTGCAAGGCACTTTTGTAGCCAGTGATGCAAGATATTTACATGCCAGATATGCTAAACATTCATATGCCTCTTCATGCTTTGGCCACCATTCCAGAGGACATGTTTCCATGCTGATGATGCTCATTAAAAAAACAATGTGTAAATTAATTTGTGACTGAACTTCTCAGGGGAGAATTTTATGTCCCCTGCTCTGTTTTACCTGCATTCTGCCATATATTTCATGTTATAGCAGTCTCACATGATGACCCAGCACATGGTCATTTTAAGAACACTTTCACTGCAGATTTGACAAAACACAAAGAAGGTACCAATGTGAGATTTCTCAAGAGAGCTACAGCACTCGACCCAAGGTTTAAGAATCTGAAGTGCCTTCCAAAATCTGAGAGGGATGAGGTGTGGCGCATGCTTTTAGAAGTCTTAAAAGAGCAACACTTCGATGCAGAAACTACAGAACCCAAACCATCAACAAAAAGAAAATCAACCCTCTGCTGGTGGCATCCAACTCAGAGAATGAAAATGAACATGCATCAGTCAGCACTGCACTGCTTTCGCGCAGAACCTATCATCAGCATGGAATGTCCTCTGGAATGGTGGTCGAAGCACAAAGAGACATATGAATCTCGAGCACATCTAGCACATAAATAACTTGCGACACCAGCTACAACAGTGCCATGCGAATGCCTGTTTTCACTTACAGGTGACATTGTAAACAAAAAGCAGGCAGCATTATCTCCTGCAAATGTAACCAAACTTGTTGGTCGGAGCGATTGGCTGAACAAGAAGTAGGACTGAATGGACTTGTGGGCTCTAAAATTTTACATTGTTTAATTTTTGAATGCAGGTTTTTTTGTACATAATTCTACATTTGTAAGCTCAACTTTCATGATAAAGAGATTGCATTGACAGTACTTGTATTAGGTGAATTAAAAAGTACTATTTCTTTTGTTTTTTACAGTGCACATATTTGTAATAAAAATAAATACAAAGTGAGCACTGTACATGTTGTATTCTGTGTTGTAATTGAAATCAATATATTTGAAAATGTAGAAAACATCCAAAAATATTTAAATAAACAGTATTCCATTATTGTTTAACAGCACGATTAATCGTGATTAATATTTTTAATCGCTCAACAGCCCTAATTAATATTAATGAATCATTGCCCTTCTCTGGCACCTTTCAGTGTTTTGCACACATGAATGAGCTAAGCCTGACCCCACCCTTCCCTATGGGGTTGGTGTTGGTGTCGTTATTCCTATGGTACAGATGGGGAAACTGAGGTACAGAGAGAGAAAGTGACTTGCCCAAGGCCTCAGAGGGACTCCATGGAAGAGCTTAGCTGAAATTGGCTAACCGTCACCCCAGGCACAAACTGACCCAGGTGCACATTCACGGTGACAGTGCCCAGCAGGTTAGCAAGTCTGCCCTGGGCTACCATCACCATAGCAGTCTCTCCCGAGATCTTTCTGCAGTCATAGCTTGGGGGTGGGGAGGTTGGGGGGTGGCGAGGACTACACAGCAACGGCATCTCAGCGAGGGCAGGTGACTGGCACTGCACGGGGATTACAGACACTTCCAAAGTAGACACCCTGGAGGGCACAACGGGAGGGTGGGTGGGAGCAAGTTAACTGTACATCTGCCCCAGTTCCCAAGTCTGCCGGGGTCAGGAAGTGTTGAATCCAGTCCCTCAAAGCTGTTCTGGCAGCAGCTTGTAATGGTCCCCAAGGGACCATTGTGCCAGTTGTGGTTGCTGGAGCACAGTGCACTCTGGCTTTGCCTCCATCATGCCGTGGAGGAGGGCTAAGAGAACCAGCATGGATCTGGCTGCACCAGCTTCCTGGGAGTTCCATATTTCACGGGGAATCCTCAGCTGTCAGCTTAGGGCAGCTTTGAACTGCCAGAATGGCATAAGCAGGGTTACAACCAGGCAGGATCTATCCCCTTGTGGTGGACACCTGCTTTTGCCAGCTTGTCTGGTTGTGGTTCCGTCTTTCTGTCCCTTATACACGGCACAGGCTTCCCTTTGGCTAGGAAGCCTTGTGTTTTTTATTAACTGAATCACTCTTGGAAGGAACCCCTGTGTTTAAATGTTGGCAAACAACATTTTGTTCTCTGGTAGCTGCTCCACCTGAATCTCTGGGATCTTCCGCAGGAAGGGAGATGAGGACAAGTGGCCAAAATCCTCCCTTCAGGCTGCTGGGATAGGATAGGCAGCTCCCTGCCCTGGACAAGGCCGGCCTGCTGCAGCCGGCTTTGAGTGAATGATCCCTGTGGCACAGTCCCATGCTCTGTTGCGCTCCCCCTTCCCCAGGCCTTTTCACTTTCAGAAACTCGAGGCAGGGTTATGTCCAGGACGGGCCCGTTAGAAATGTCCCGAAGAACCAAATGCTCCTACGGGCCCATGGTATCAGAATGCCTTTGCAGAGCCCAAACCAGTAGATGACTCGGACTTTGCACCCGGCTCCTGCCTTGAGGTCTCTCAGCATGGAACCCAAGATATGCTTTATCCACCTGGAGAAGCCCAGAGCTGTGCCTGGCAGAGGGCAGGAGTCACCTGAGCGACCGTTGGACTGAGACAGCAACAGAGCGGAGCCCAGGAGAGCAAGACCAAGAACAGAGTCTCCCCAGAATGTCTGTTCTCCAAGGGAAGCTTCCCAGAGAGTAGGCACATGACTGAGGGAGAGAGAAGGGATTTTCCAAAAGGCTCCTTGAGAGTAAGGCTGGGTTGTCTGGCTCCTGGGGTGGGCACGGAAGAGTTGGGGATTCCCAAAGGAAAAGAAAGTGGAAACGACCACAAGAAGCTGCAAGCACGGCCTGCTTCTGCTTTGTGGGAACTGCAGGGCCGGAGAGGCAGGACGGATGCAAAGTCAGTGGGAGTTTTGCTTGCATTAGGCCTGCAGGACTGAGCCCAGTGGCAGGAGTTCTGTCACCAATGACCGCCCTTGATTTCTCCTGCAAGCCCATTCAGATTTTGCCCGTTGCTGAACAACAATAGGGCTCTTGCATGGGGGCATTCACATGCAAATCCCTTGCAAGGTCTCTCCCCAGCTCCTCCCGCCCACGGCTCTGTGGTGAACTCCCGACGACCTCGTCTTGCGCCTGGAAATGACAAACTCCAAGTGTCACCAAGCTCAGCTTGGAGAGCAAAGCGCCGGGCGCAGTCACAGCAACGCAATCAGGACCGTCTCACTGGCCTGCAGGGGGAAGACAGACTGTCCCCCCAAACCCTGCCCTCACCACACAATGAAAAATCCCAAGCTGCCGCCGTGAGTCCAATATAGTGTCACAGCCCGCCCAAAGGCAGCTGCTGGAATCTGCACCGTGCGTCCTGCCCAGGTCGTACCTGTCCTTGATGAAGCCCGGGAAGTAACATTTCGGGATCCAAACGGTGTACGTCAAGGCGAGTGTCCAGAGAATGGAGAGCTCATCCAGCAGCTGCCCCACATAGCTCAGGGTCAGGTGATAGTAGATAGAGAAAATACCTGCAATGGGGGAGGCTGATTGTGTTAATAACCTTCCTCTGCCCAGCTCAGCACCCCCTCCAGGAGACAATCCGCTTCAATTCCTGGGGGAGAGTCTCTGCTTCAGAGGATCCCTCCGTTCAATTCCATCCCACCAGCCCCTTGGTGTTTGTGTTGCAGGACCCATCCCTGCCTTTCAGTGCCTGCACTAGGCCAAATCTTGTTCCTGTCCAATCCCAATGGACACGGCAGGGCTGGATGTTTATAATGGAGACTAGGGTCCAGCCCCATCTGTCCAGTAGGGGAGAACCGGGTGGGACTCCCTTGGGAGGAGGTCACTCTGGGCACTCCGTTGGGGGGTTGGTGTATCCCTGGCACAGGACATACCGCCTCTGCTGAGCCAGCAGTCAGCAAACGGGAAATCTGAACCCCTTGGGCCTGATTCCTGTTTACACTACGTCCACTTTACAGTGCTTCTGACCGGGCCTTAGTGCAAATGAGAATGGGGCAGGAGACGCCTGGGCTCTGAAACCCGGCGAGTCAATCAACCCAGGCTCTGAGACTTATTGCTGCAGTGTAGACATGCCCGAGATGCCTGAAGCTATCTTTGGCTCCTCCCAGGCGCTGTCCTTCTTGCAGCATCTCTCAGGAGGGGGAGCCCAGAACAGAATCTCACTCCTTGTCACTTCCAGTCTGGTCCTTTTGAAAGCTGGAGGCAATGGGGGTTATGTTAGGCCTTTTAATAACCCCGAAACATACCTATTAATAGGAACATGATGGAGAGGCTATAGGCGGACAGGGGGCGCTGCTGGACATATTGGTGATTCAGGTACAGCAAGATGGGGAAAAGGAGGAAGAAACTCACACTGCTGATCTGAAAAACAACAAGCAACACACACATCCAGCTTAAAGGGCAAAGGGCCCTCTGTCAGCTTGGGCAAGTCACGTCACCTTTCCATACCTCAGTTTCCCCCTCTATAAAATGGCTCCCTACCTCCAGCGAAAAGCACTGTATGAGAGTGAGGTGTTGTTAAAGATGCACAAGGCGAAGGTGTCAGTCAGAAAACAGGGGTGAACATGAGTGTAGAGTGACTCCTGGGGAGGAGGGCAATGCCGTATTCTTTCTGACTGAAGTCAGCGAGCCGTCCTTGGGCCAGATTCCTGGTGTAATTCCATGCAAGCCAGTGGAGACGTGTCAGGAGCGAGTCTGGCCCAGTGAGATTAAACTGGCTTCTTTTCTCAAGCATATCCACAGATATGCCAGTGCTCACCCACCCACTCTGTCTCTCTCCCCTCTCCCCTGACTCCTTCCCCAAACTCCGCTAGTACCACCAGCTAGGGTGACCTGATGAGACAGTGCCAGTATTTGGGGCTTTGTCTTATATAGGCTCCTGTTACCCCCTACCCCCTGTCCCAATTTTTCACACTTGCTGCCTGGGCACCCTATCACCAGCTTTGCCCAGCGAGCCCTGAACACACACGGGAAGCTGGGTGGTGTTGGCTGGGACTGAGGAGCTTTGCATAAAGAGGCCAGTAAGGCATGATGGGGAAGAACTAGCATTTGCAAGGGGTGTGGGTGTAGGTGGGGTGGGGAGAGAGGGTGGAGAGTAGGGAGAGAGGTGGCAGCTATTCAGTACAGCAGTGCTCCCATGAAGAAATAAACATCCGTAAATCATACTTTTTAAAATGAATGTGACAAGATGACTCTTCCCAGTCCATCTTCAAAGCACTTTGTAACAATGACATGTTATTAGAGTAATTAGCATGTTTTAATATGTTTAGAATCACAGAAATTCTGTAGGGGTGGAAGGCACTTTGCGAAGTCATCTAGTCCAGCCCCCTGCGCTGAGGTGGGATCACCTATACTCACACCGTCCCCGACAGGCGTTGTTTAACCTGTTCTTAAAAACCTCCAGTGATGGTGTGATGGGGCAAAGAGGCCCCACCCCAGCAGAGAGCAGTAAGCTTGGCAGTTAGATGCTGAGGCCAATAATATTGTTGGCCATAATGTCAGCCCACAGCCCTCAGCAGTGAACCCTTAGAAAATTAGAAAGTAGCAGCTGACCTCCACCAAACTCCTAAGCAAGGTGAGGATGGCAACAGGAATTAATCTATAAGAACGAGTCAGCTCATTGGCTTTCCATCTCTTGGGTTCACATCCAGGTTTAGCTCTCAAAGAGAGTGAGTCAGAGTTGTAGGCTCCCATTTGTCCAGGTCACATCATTTGGCAAGATTCTCGGTCTCAGTTTCGGAGCAAACCTGGACCGGGAGAGCAGAGCTGCTTCCCGAGAGGACTGAGCATTAGCAGAGCTGTGCGAGGTGGCCCTGGACTGGTGTAACAGGGCATGCTGCAGATCAGGCTAGAGGTGCAGGTGTGGAAGATTTTTGCAAAGAAGCTGCCTGCACTGTACATGGCTTAGGTGAGTGCTGTTCACTGGCACTAAATTCATTTCCACAGACAGGGGATCTCCTCTAGGGAAAATACCAGAAGAGGCAGCAAGAACTGTCAGGCTCTTCTTGTCCCTAGATTCCAGTCAGACTGAAACTGGTCATTCAGCAGGTGATATCTCCAAGCCACTCCTTTGGAATCCATCTCATGCTCTAACCGACACCAACGGAGCAGGACTGTACATACAAATGACACCTTTGTCCCACTGCCAGGCACACCTATCCAGTAGTATCAGCCTGGGCCTGTTTCAGACACTGTATCATATCATAATCTGACTCTGAATCCGTCCTGCATTGCAAGAGCCGAGTCAGCTTCTCTGGCGAAAGAAAAAAAGCTCAAGAAACAGGTTCAACTGACATGATCAGTTGCCGCAAAGAATTTTCCTTCAGGCACAGGTGTTCTTAGACTTCTGGGCCACCTTTTAATAGTGAGACTGTCTCCTGGGCACACCTCCTCTCCCATTCATGATTATATAACTGGAGCTCAATGAGCAACGGCCCACATGGAAACGTAAAACATTGACGTGTTTCTAGCTGCCCAGTGCAGCGAGCGTTAATCAAGCTGGATGGGATTTTCAAAAGCACCATAGAGAGGGAGGTGCCTGACTCTCACTGCAAGCCAATGGAAACTGAGCATCGAACTCTCTTGGGTGCTGCTGAAAAACCTGATCTTCACTTGCTCTTCATTTTGTCTCTGGATTAACAAGGGTGGAACTGAGAGTGTGGTGTGAATAATTGATTTTTTCGGTTCAATGGCTGAACCGGGGACGGGATCGCGTTCATTGGGAACCAGAACTGATTTTTTTCAATTTTCCTCGAGTCACAAAATAATAAAAAAAAAAATTTCATTTGGGTCGACTGCAGTGTTTAAAATGTGGATTGGAAACAAAGTGCCCAAACTGTTCATTTGGAAAATGTCAAAATGAAACATTTTTTTGGACATTTCTCCCCAAATTTTTTCTCATTTTTTTTCTCAGCCGAAACTATTTGCCAAATTCAACCCACATTAGTCCCCAGGCACTTTTCTGCAAATTTACTATTTGCTGAAAATATTTCACCCAGATCTATGACAGGGAGCAGGATTTGGCCAGGTGGGGGCAGAGAGCAAACCACTACATCTGTGATTGGTAGAGAACAGGTCTTGTCCAGAAAGCAAAGACACTTTCTCACCAGGCTGTACCTGAGTGGGTTGAGAATGATTATGCAGCATAATCAATTATTATTGCTCACAAGCCAGATTTACCAGACACCCTAGGGCCCTCAGGGCTTAAGCTACTAACAGTAGAAGCAAATACCGATGAAGCAAGCTGATGAAGGGTCGGCTGAGGGACTAGCTGGAGGGTTTTGCATGACACCATCCACTCCCCGTCCATGGGATCCTATGCATTAGCAACAAGAAGCCATGATCAGAGGGCATGTCTACACTGGAGCTGGAGGTATAATTCCCAGCCCAGGTAGATGTACACGTACTAGCTCTGATCGACTTAGCATGCTAAAAATAGCGATGTATCTGCAGCGACCTGGGTGGCAGCATGAGTTCGCCACCCTGACTACAGTCCCGTCTAAGAGCCTAGTAAGTACTTAGACAGCTAGCCTGTGCTGCCGCAGCTACACTGCTATTTTAAGCTTGCTATCTCAGTCAAAGTTAGCATGTGTATGTCTGCCTGAGCTGGAAAATACAACTCCAGCTGCAGCATAGACTTAGAATCATAGAACTAGGACGAACAGATTTAGCATGTACCGAGCAGACACTTACGCTAATTCAGCTGTCACCAGATGGCTTCATTAGATTATGCCTCAGCTGAGAGACAAAGATGATTGGGCCATTCAACCGAGCCTGTATTTTGAGAAAATGCCCCCGAAATGGTGGTCATTCCCAGGGAGTGATGGAAGTTTGACACTCACGGTCCACTTGGAATCGTAGAAGGCTTTTTTAAATTTCCTGCAGGCTGCTGCTTCATAGAACTGTGGGATCATTATTAATAAAAGCACAATAGCAGCTAGAGGCTCCAACTGAGATCAGGGCCCTATCGTGCCGGGAACGGCACAAACACCTCATGAGACAGCCTCTGCCCCAAACAGTTTGTATCTAGATGGACATGAGGTAGAAGGGGAAGTGACTTGTAGAAGGTGCAGAGCCAGGGATAGATCCCATGTTTCTTGATTTCCAGGCCAATGCTGCACCCACTAGACCATGCTATCTGCCAATAAAAGAGCTACCCAGAGTGCAGTGGAACATTAGAATCCTGCGTGCAGGGCAGAAGCTCACCTGGAGGAAGCTGGCTAGCGTGGACACACTACACTGCTGTTGGTTCTACCTGTGCGATCCTGACAATGCCCTGAGCAGCGGTCCGGCACTCTAGTGTCGCTGATGCTGGTGGTGCATGGAGAAGCGCCAGTGGGGCTGGGAGCAGAATATAGCCCTCAGCACAATATATCCTGGTCTTGGGTTATCTGCCACAGCACTTTGTTGGCAGAACAATTGCCGGGCCAGTTGGTTAAAGCATTGGGTATAATAGGCAGTATGAGAGGCATTATGCTATCTAGTTAAGCCTGAATTCCAACTTCAATTCTAACCCCTCTGTCCAGCCGCTAATAACTTCCCAAACATGTTCCTTTTTTGTGCTGAAATTTTCCATGCTGGGTCTGAGCCTAGAGGCAATTTAAAACAAACAAACAAAAAAGTTTGATCCAAATCAGTTCAGTTTCAAGCATGAAAAGCAAAACAGGTTTCTCTTCTCCACCATCAGCCGGGCGGAGATGCCGCTGATAATGCATCTGGCTGTGATACCTTTCTATGCCCTTTTCTCCTAGAGATGCAGGGGAGTAAACCCTCTTGATGGAACAATTGGTTTAAGTGCTTGGCAGAATCAGACTCTAAGCGTTAACAACGTGCACAGTGCTGTACAAGGAGCCACGGGAGCAGTGCGCCTTTTGAAAATCCCACTAGGTGCCTATTTTCAGATTTAAGTGCCTGAATCTCTTTAAAGATCTGGCCCAAATTCCTTACCCTGAGTTTCCCACAGTCTTTGGGCCCGGTCTTGCTCCCGTTGAAATCAATTGCAAATCTTTCAATGGCTTCAGTGGGTGCAGGATTAGGCCCTAAATACAGGTGGATACCAGAATGACTGATCGGTGACAAACTTCTAATTGATTTATTGATTTTCTTCATTTATACATTTATCTGTATCTAATTCCCACTTATTTATATTTACCAGAAACAGAGTGGGTGTCAGGGGATGGATCACTTGATGATCACCTGTTCTATTCATTCCCTCCGGGGCACCTGGCACTGGCCACTGTTGGAAGACAGGATATTGGGCTAGATGGACCTTTGGTCTGACCCAGTCCGGCTGTTCTTATGTTACTTGCCTATGTGAGTTTACAGCTGTCCTGCTGTCTTGGAAATATTGATTGACTGCTGTGTACTTGTACTGCAATTAATGATTTATTATTGATTATAATTAATAATTATGAATAATATGTGATGATGTGAACTGAGCCCAGACTTGGGAGAACAGGGACCTTGGATTCTTCTATTCCTGGCTCTGCCACAGACTTAAACTATGTGATTTCACACAAATCACAGAAATAATGTAAGATGAGATACGGAAGCAAAAATGGGTCCCTAGGAAAGTGTACCTGTTGGGTTCAGTTTTAATTGTGATTGCAGGCCCTTCTGAGCTTGGGCTTGGTTTGTGTCTGGCGAGGAGGCCAACCTTAGACTAGTTAGGAACACACTATTTCCATAGATGTGCTTGCAAAGCAGAGACTAGAGATGGATTTAGGATAGTAGCTGTAGCTATCTAAACGTGACCATTGCACCTGCCTCAGTCTGGGATATTTCTGAGACAGAAGAATAATTGGCAGCTGGTGTCACTGAAATGGTGCCCGCAGCAAGTACCACTAAAATTCCAAAGAAAATGAATGACTAGCAACAAACCCACAACGGGAGAAAGCCAGACCCAGGAGGAAAGCTTACTAGGAAAGACAAAGCAGACTGAGGTCATCATGAAACAAACTGAAATGGAAGAGAGAGAAATAAAGAGAGAACCTGATTTTTCCTTCCCTTTGCGCAGTTGTTTCCACCGTTGCAGAGTGGGTATAAGGTGCTGCCACTCCGGTCTGGTGGCAAGTTTACATCCATTTTGTACTGGTGAAAATGACAGCATCGGGTGCAGCGTAATGGAGAATCAGGCCCAAAGCTGAACAAAGGACAAAGCAAACTAGCCCTAGGGAAGATGAGGAGTTTTGCTTTTCCGCACTGCTCCTGGAAGCGGTCGGCATGGCCGGCCCTTCGGCGGAGGAGCCAGAGGGCTCTGTGCGGTGCCGCCCTGTGGGCTGCGGAGCCAGCGCTGGGGATGGGGGCAGCGTGCGGAGCTTCCCTGATCACCCCTGCATGGAGGGACCAGACGTGCTGGCCACTTCCGGGGAGCTGCACAGAGCCAGGGCAGGCAGGGAGCCTGCCTTAGGCCTGCCGCACCGCTGACCAGACTTTTAACGGCCCACTCAGCGGTGCTGACCAGAGCCACCAGGGTCACTTTTCAACCCGGCGTTCCGGTCGAAAACCAGATGCCTAGCAACCCTGTGAGGCACCCTTTTATACTGCCCCTTTAGGGGAGCAGGTGTGCCTGCCCTTTGTTATTAGAGTTCTCTTTCTGGGCATGTCTCAGCTGTTGTAAGATGAGCACATAGCAGAGTTTCTAGGAAGGCTTTTTATTCTCTTTGCCTGGCCAGGTGAATGCAATTGTCTCCTTTGGATGCAGACTCTGCTCCTGTGAACCAGGCATGTATTGGCTCAGGATTGGATTACTACAGCCGGCTGTACCAGGGGAATCAAACTAGACACTGCAGGATCCAGCAGCCTCCTTATTGAGCAGGGAATCTTGCCACAGGAAAACGGAACTGGTCTGAGGTCACCAATTC
Source organism: Mauremys mutica (assembly GCF_020497125.1). NCBI lineage: Eukaryota > Metazoa > Chordata > Testudines > Geoemydidae > Mauremys > Mauremys mutica. The sequence goes on from NC_059095.1 coordinate 9,435,580, forward strand.
CTTTTCCAGGGGGCCTCTAAACCACCCTCAGGTGGCAGTGACTTTTGGTCACTATGGATCTGTAGGTGAAAGGCTCCATATCCTATGCCCAGCCCCACCCTAGAGGCCTCATTTTTTCTGAGATGCTTATTGATCTTTTAACCACCATGGCCTATAGTGGCCCAGCCACGCCCTGCAGCAACGGGTCAAAGCAATGTTTGCTAACTGTAGCCTAGCAGCCACATTATCATCACCAGCAACTCAATCCCATGTTTGCCAGTTGGATAACGTATGATAATCTGTTGAATGTTGCATCTCGTTAGTGGACGCTGTGCCGCATTCTCCATGGAGGCCGCGTGAGAGTGTTTGCAGGTGTGGGTCTGTTTGCCAGTGCACAACCTGAAAGCATTATCACGGCCCCAAGCTCAATGGAGCAGCGCTATGGGGGAAGGGATGGCTTTTAAAGGTGGAAATACGGCCAGTTACGGTGGATGCAAAGAGGAAGACGATGGTCCTGATTTTCCTCTTGCTGAGGGCCTGCTCTGAGGGGTGCTGAGTACCCTCAACTCCCCTTGACCTTGCAGGATCGGGCTCTTACACCTGAATACAAGAGCCCTATTCAGGAGAGCGCTTATGAATGTTCTTAAGTCCACTCCCAGCCAGGACAGCACTTCAGAACACGCTTCAGTCCCAAGGACCTGCTTCCATCCCATGGGATTTAAGTACACGCTTCAAGCAAAACACCCACTTACGGGATGCTTTCTTGAATCGGGAGCTGAAACTGAGTGTGGATCAAAATTACCTTCATGGGGAGCGACTCCACTGCAGTCAAAGAAGTAAGGCCCAGATCCAGAAAGGTATTTAGGCTCCTGATGTCCATTGATTTCAATGGCAGTTAAGAGCCTATATCCCTATTCTGCAGAAAAGGACCTAGGGGTTACGGTGGACGAAAAGCTGAATATGAGTCAGCAGTGTTCCCTTGTTGCCAAGAAGGCTAATGGCATTTTGGGTTGTATAAGTAGGGGCATTTCCAGCAGATCGAGGGACGTGATCATTCCCCTCTACTCAGCACTGGTGAGGCCTCATCTGGAGTACTGTGTCCAGTTTTGGGCCCCACACTACAAGAAGGATGTGGATAAATTGGAGAGAGTCCAGCGGAGGGCAACAAAAATGATTAGGGGGCTGGAACACATGACTTATGAGGAGAGGCTGAGGGAACTGGGATTGTTTAGCCTGCAGAAGAGAAGAATGAGGGGGGATTTGATAGCTGCTTTCAACTACCTGAAAGGGGGTTCCAAAGAGGATGGATCTAGACTGTTCTCAATGGTAGAAGATGACAGAACAAGGAGTAATGGTCTCAAGTTGCAGAGGGGGAGGTTTAGGTTGGATATTAGGAAAAACTTTTTCACTAGTAGGGTGGTGAAGCACTGGAATGGGTTCCCTAGGGAGGTGGTGGAATATCCCTCCTTAGAGGTTTTTAAGGTCAGGCTTGACAAAGCCCTGGCTGGGATGATTTAGTTGGGTTTGGTCCTGGTTTGAGCAGGGGGTGGGACTAGATACCTCCTGAGGTCCCGTCCAACCCTGAGATTCTATGATTCTATTCTATGATTCTATGATCCCTTTGTGGTTCTGGGCCTAATAAGTGTACAATTGGAGTAAGTGAGATCAGGTGCCCCCAAGGACCAGAAAAATCTCTCTCTCTCTCTGAGCAGTTGCTCCGTGTTCAAACTGAAGGGACACAACTAGCCGCTTAATCACCAAAACAAATCCTGTAAGTTTACGCTCTCTGCATAATCTATATTCGCTCTTGGTCTCACTAGTTGGGCACCTGGGTATAAAAATACTTTTATCTCGTTCTCCATCCTATGAGAGACAAGCTCGTGGAGGAGGCCTGGCTAGTGGAAGTGACATAAGACAAACCTGGTTAGGTCAGAACTTTAGGCATCCAGGTTTGAAAGTTAAGCACCTAAACCAGGGGTGGGCAAATGTTTTGGCCTGAGGGCCACGTGGGGGTTCTGAAAGTGTATGGAGGGCTGGTGTAGTGTATTAAATTGCTCCCCATAGGAGTGTGCTACTTACCGTGTACTAGTTACAGCTGCCTGTCCTGGTGCTCCATAAGTAGCACATTCCTACAGGGAGCAATTTAATACACTACACCTGACGGCTCTCGCAGCCGGGCTGCCTGGCAGGAGCTCGCAGCCCCACCACTCAGAGCGCTGGCGGCGCGGTCAGCTGAGGCTGCAGGGGAGGGGCCGGGGGCTAGCCTCCCCATCCGGGACCTCAAGGGCCGGGCAGGACGGTCCCACGGGCCGTAGTTTGCCCACCTCTGACCTAAACCCATATTGAGACACGTACGGTGACATTTTCAGAAGCGCCTATGGGATTTAAGAGCCTCAGTTCCAGTTTTTTAAAGTTGTTGCCTGGCTCCGCAATCCAATGCCTAAGTCTCCTTTTCAAAAGTGACTTGGGCCCACCTTCTCAAAGGTATTTCAGCACCTAACTCCCATTGATTCCCTCCGAAGTGCCTTTGAGGGTCAGGGCCTTGGGTCCTTTTGAGAATCCCATTAGGTGCTTATCAGCATCTTTAGGTGCTTTAGTGTCTTTAACAATCTGGCCTGAAGAGCCCAAGTCTCTTTTGGAAATGGGACTCTGCTCCTCCGTCTCTTGACATTTCCACCCTTGAACTTACTTAGGTGCTAAAAAACAGGGCCAAGACTCATGAGTTTTTAGGTCTGAGACGCTTCCAAGGAGCTTTGTTTTCAGAGGGCGGATTGCTCACCGCTTTCTGAAACCAGGCCGCTTCAGAGGGTCTCAAGCTGGGGCTCTGAGAACCACTTAGTCACATTTGAAAATTCTGGCCTAAGTGTCTGACTTGAGTTACCCAAGTGTAAAGAATGTTAGAGCCCTGGCTCGCTATTCCCCAGTCTGATCTGGGCCCACCCAGCAGCCATGCACCGCCGCTTGCTGCGCAAGTTATGTGCTTAGGCCTTAGTCAGTCAGACCGTGGGTGCCCGTGGCAATGTAGGGATACTTGCGCTGATGATGACATTTTCTGGGTTGTGTAAGACCAAGGTGATGTAGACCAAGTGGGCGTTCTGTCTGGACCAAACTCAGCTCTGGTGCAAGCAGGTACAATACCGCTTTGAAATCTGTAGGATTTGTTTTTCACTTGCACTAAGGTGGAATTTATCCTGGGGACTTCAGGGTAATGCCTACTCTGCAGCTGGTACTGTGCCTCTCAGCCAGGGGCAGCTCTAGCTTTTTTGCTGCCCCAAGCACGGCAGGCAGGCAGCCTTCGGCGGCTTCCCTGCAGGAGGTCCCCAGTCCCGCGGATTCAGCGGCTTGCCTGCGGGAGGTCCCCAGTCCCGCGGATTCAGCGGCTTGCCTGCGGGAGGTCCCCGGTCCCGCGGATTCAGCGGCTTGCCTGCAGGAGGTCCCCGGTCCCGTGGATTCAGCGGCTTGCCTGCGGGAGGTCCCCGGTCCCGTGGATTCAGCGGCTTGCCTGCGGGAGGTCCCCGGTCCCGCGGATTCAGTGGCATGCCTGCAGGAGGTCCCCGGTCCCGCGGATTCAGTGGCATGCCTGCAGGAGGTCCCCGGTCCCGCGGATTCAGCGGCATGCCTGCAGGAGGTCCGCCAGTCCCACGGCTTTACCCGCCGCTGAATTGCCACCGAATCTGCGGGACCGGCAGACCTCCCGCAGGCAAGCCACCAAAGGCTGCCTGACTGCCGCCCTCGCAGGGACTGGCAGGCCGCCCCCCGCGGCTTGCTGCCCCAGGCACGTGCTTGGAGCGCTGGTGCCAGGAGCCGCCGCTGCCCCCAGCCTGGATAGACAGGCTCATGTTAGTGGGCTAAAACGCAGTGTGGACATTGTGGGACAGGCAGTGGCTAGCCACCTTAGCTGGGACTCAGGGGGTCAGACAGGTTTAGATGCAGCTGGCTAGCCTGAGCTACCATCAGTGCTGCAACGCCCGTGCTGCTGTTTTTAGTGTACTAGCTTGAGCGGAGCTAGCGCACGTCTGTCTGCCAGGGCCGGGACGCTCGCTCCCAGCTGCAGCGTAGCTTTACCCATAGAGAACTGTGCGCTAATTGAATGGGAGACGCTGGCAGTGGGTTAGTAGGAGGAAGCTGCAGTACGGTGTTAAGGGAATTGTTAAAACTGGGAGGCATCACAAAAGGAAGAACCATCTCTGTGGATGATGGGAACGTCCAGAATGAGAACGGTTATTAAACAGGAGCCCGGAGAGGGATACACATCCACATGCTTCAGAGTTTAAGCCAGCCCTGAACTATTGAGGATGGGGGTAGGCAAAAACATTCCCAGGGAAGGTTATGCCATGACTGCCTACTGCAGCACCTTCCCCTGAAAAAGCTGGTCCTGGCCACTATCAGAGAGAAGACCCTGGATTAGATGGGCCTCCTCATCTGATCTAGCCTGGCAATGTTCTTAAGTGTGGTGGGGATGTGGGTTGTTGCTGCATTAACATTCCACTTTCTGGAGTCCTGGGTTCAGAAGCTGGCTTGCAGTGCGTTTCAGCCACTCATGTATTTTTCTCCGTATTACATGAATCTCGCTATGGCGTATACAGCAACTGGCAGAAGACCTGCTGGACTGAAAAGCAGGATTTTTGCAGAGCTCTCCGAGTGGGAACCCTGCACCATACCCACCTCCTGGATCCCCAACTCCAGCTGATGCTAGAGTGACCAGACAGTAAGTGTGAAAAATCGGGACAGGGGGTTGGGGGTAATAGGAGCCTATATAAGAAAAAGACCCAAAAGTCGGGTCTGTCCCTATAAAATCGGGAATCTGATCACCCTAGCTGATGCTGTCAGCACCTCACTTTCATCAGCAATAAATATCCCATGATTTACCTGGAATTTAGCACTTCTTTCCACACCCACTCTCCCAAAACACTGATATTCAAAGCAGAGGGGTGCCCGGAGCCAGCCAAAGCACAAGCCCACTTCTCAGACCTGCCCAGCCTAGCCCATCTCCACTCGCCTCTTTTTCACAATCACTGCACAGCAGGCCATAGTGAGTTCTTGCCCCTAGGCTGCTCACACTTACCGTGTTGTAATACTCCGCAATGACCTCAGAGTGCTCGAAGTTGCCTTCGCACCAGTCGACTTCGGAGGTGAGATAGGCGAATGCGCTCGGCATTTTTGGGCTCCCTCTGCCAAAGGAGAGAAGCTGGTGAGGTTGTTCCCGGAGAGGATAATCGCACTGCACGCCACCGGGGAAGAGGTGAAACCTGCTCTGCCTGCCCTCCTGCATCTCTGTTCACAAGCACACACTGCACCGGCCAGTTTGAGCAAAATACCAATATCCAAGCCCTTGGCAACCGCACTCCTTGTAAAACTAGGGTGTGCCACTGAGTTAAACTGAAGATAAGCCCTGGTCCATTCACCCGTCCCCTTGTTTGTTAATTCAAACCCAGGGTAGGGCCAGATCCAGATTCTGCAAATGGACATGAGCCTCATGCTGCAAACCAAAGTCCTGGATCCAAACTCCCCCAAACTTGGGGGATGGGGGTTGAAATCTGGATCCAGACTTTATGGCTTGAGCCCCTTCTCTAATTACAGCTTCCCCCCTTCACTAGCGCCCCCTGCTCCCCAGTTGCAGGCTGTGGAGGAATTCCTTCCTGACCCCAGATTTGGCAATCAGTGCAAAACCCCCATGGTTAAGTGTCCAGAGGCCAGATGACTCCTGCTTCAGAAAGGGTTTGAAATTGTCGTGGTGTTTTCCGGTCATTGGAACCCTTTAGATGTGTCATTTATGGTCAGCGGAGCTGGGGTGTGGCTGCTCCCGCCACCCTCAATCTCTGGTTTCTATGGAGCGGAGCAGGCATTCCTCCTGGCAGGCTGGCTGGGTTTGGCTTTACCATTATGTGAAATGCCCATTTCAAAAAAAAAAAGGGGGGGGGGAGGCGGGACTCAGAGGAAATAAGAGGAACTAGTGGAGCAGTGAACACTCTTGGTTTGCAGAGTGAGGCTGCCTGTGGCTTCACTAGAAAGGCTGCAGTGGCAGCAACAGAAGGGGTTCGATTCCCATCACCGAGAGGCAGCAGCTAGGTCGACAGGAAAATCCTTCTGTCAGCCTGGCGCTGCCTACACCAGGGATTAGGTCGGCTTAACTCCATCACACGACGTGGGTTTTTTTTCCCCCCACCCCTGAGAGATGTAGCTGGGTCAACCTCACTTCTTAGTGTAGACCTGGCCTGAGTCTCCTTCTCTTCCTGTCATGCATCAAATTGCAGAATGCGTCTTCCTTGTCCCCTGCAGCTCAGGAGCTGCATGTCGTTCTAGAAACTCCCCAAATGTAAACACTAAAACAGCTGCCAGCATCACTGGTCATCTCTCTCACCAGACAGAGAATCGTAGGACTGGACGAGACCTCGAGAGGTCGTCTAGTCCAGTCCCCTGCACTCAGGGCAGGACTAAGTATTATCTAGACCATCCCTGACAGGTGTTTGTCCAACCTGCTCTTAAAAATCCCCAATGATGGAGATTCCACTACCTCCCCAGGCAATTTATTCCAGTGCTTAACCCCCCTGGCAGGAAGTTTTTCCTAATGTCCAACCTAAACTGCCCTTGCTGCAATTTAAGCCCACTACTTCTTGTCCTGTCCTCAGAGGTTAATGAGGACAATTTTTCTCCCTCCTCCTTCTAACAACCTTTTATGCACGTGAAAATTGTTATCATGTCCCCTCTCAGTTTTCTCTTCCCCAGACTAAACAACCCCCCTTTCTTTTTTCCAATCTTCCCTCAGAGGTCATGTTTTCTAGACCTTTAATCGTTGTGGCGTTTCTCTGGATTTTCTCCACTTTGTCCACATCTTTCCTGAAATGTGGCACCTGGAACTTGGCACGATACTCCGGTTGAGCAGGCAGTAGAGCGGAAGAATGACTTCTCGTGTCTTGCTTGCAACGCTCCTGCTAGTACATCCCAGAATGATGTTTGCTTTTTTTGCAACAGTGTTACACTGTTCACTCATATTTAGCTTGTGATCCACTATGACCCCCAGATCCCTTTCCACAGTACTCCTTCTTAGGCAGTCATTTCCCATTTTGTATGTATGCAACTGATTGTTCCTTCCTGAGTGGAGTACTTTGCATTTGTCCTTATTTGAATTTCATCATGTTTCTTTCAGACCATTTCTCCTGTTTGTCCAATCATTTTGCATTTTAATCCTATCCTCCAAAGCAACTCCTCCCAGCTTGGTATCATCCACAGACCTTATAAGTGTACTCTCTATGCCATTATCTAAATCATTGATGAAGATATTGAACAGAACCAGACCCAGAACTGATACCTGTGGGACTCCACTCATTATGCCCTTCCAGCTTGACTGTGAACCACTGCTAACTGCTCTCTGGGAATGATTTTCCAACCAGTTTCGCACCCACCTTATACAGCTCCATCTAAGTTGTATTTCCCTAGTTTGTTTATGAGAAAGTCACGCAAGACAGTATCAAAAGCCTTACTAAAGTCAAGATATACCACAGCTACTACTCCCTCACCTATCCACAAGGCTTGTTACCCTGTCAAAGAAAGCTATTAGGTTGGTTTGACATGATTTGTTCTTGACAAATCCATGCTGACTGTTACTTATCACCTTATTATCGTCTAGGTAGGTGTTTGCAAATTGATTATTTGCTCTATTATCTTTCCAGGTACAGAAGTTAAGCTGACTGGTCTATAATTCCCTGGGTTGTCCTTATTCCCCTGTTTATAGATGGGCACTAGATTTGCCCTTTTCCAGCCCTCTGGAATCTCTCCCGTCTTCCATGACTTTTAGAAGATAATCGCTAATAGCTCAGATATCTCCTCAGTCAGCTGCTTGAGTATTTTAGGATGTATTTCACCAGGCCCTGGTGACTTGAAGGCATCTAACTTGTCTAAGTCATTTTTAACTTGTTCTTGTTTCAACCCCATAATTGTTTCCGCTCATTCTCCCTTCCAAGTTCACATCATTTTTGCAGTTAGACAAAGGAGCATCTTGCTTGGAGAAAAGTGCAAAGTTAGCTACCTTTCAGGGTTGGATGAGTTCTGCTCATTGGGTAAATCGGTCAGTGACTAAGCAAAGCTACAGACTGCTCTAGGTCAGTTTGAAGTGGAGATCATGGTCCTCACTCAGGGTGAAATTCACCCCTGCGCAGGCCCCTAGCAGAAAATCGATGCATCACTTAAGTCCTGGTTTATGTGGAGCAGAGGCATCATGCTGCACCACTGCGCAGGGGTGAATCTCTGCCTTAGTGCACATCTTGAGGAAAATACCTTCCCTGGCAGTGACATGGTGCTCTCAGCAGTCTAGGAGGGATTTTCACCTGAGCATTCATGTGTCGAGCATCCCCAAACTAGCCTGATGACTGCAGATGCTGCGTTTTGAAAAAGGAGGTGTTGGAAAATTCACCCCCTTTTATCCTGCTCTTCCCAAAAGCCAAGGGATCTCCTGCTCCCAAGATGGACACTATCACTTTCATAGTCCTCTCCCCTCCCGCTCGTTTTTAAAAGCAATTCTGCATTTTTTGTTTGGTTGTCTCATATCTTAGAAGCTGAGATGCAGGGACACATTCAGACATTGGCAGGTTAAAAATTCTGTGCCTCCAGCTGCCTAGATTTCCTTGGAACTGGACCCATCTAACTTGTTTTGGGTTTTTTGTTTTTGTTTGTTTGTTTGTTTGTTTTAAAGCATCCTAAATGGCAGTTTAAGCACAGCATTTTGAGTTTTGTAAAACATGAGTTACAAAGCATGGGCTTTTCAGAAGCGCCTGAGTGTCAGGAGCACATGGTCCATTGCCTTGCGTGCGACTTGTGGTCAAGACTCTCAAAAGTGATGCCAGTGGTGCAGGAACAATTTTTATACTGAGGGTGCTGAAGGTGGAAGCCATGTATTTGAGTTGTTATCACTCCTTCAAGCCAGGAGTTGTGGCAGCACCTGCTAGTACCAGCATCTATGGGTGACTGATTTTGGGGGATGCCACTATAGATGCCATAAAGGGGCCTGATTTTCCAGAGCGTGGTGGCTCAGTTTAAGGCATCTCAAGATGGGCACCCAATAACTGGGATACCCAGAATGACTAGTCACTTTTTAAAACCTTAGTTGTTGCTCCTAAGTCACGTAGGCACCTGTGAAAATGACACCCAGAACCTAATGGCTGAGAGGCAGGCACCCAATATCTACAGAAAATCAATGAGTTGGGCACCTTAGATGCCATTGAAAGCCCCAGCCACTGCAAACAGAATTCCCTCATAGATGTGCTATGTGGATGTTTTTCAGTAGTTAAACCTTCTCCTACAGTAACTATTGGAAATGCAAATCCAATAGATTTACATTAGGGCATAAGACTCCCAGACTGAAACTGACCAGATACACAACAGAAACTAGCCCGTCTAGTTACACTTCCCTAGCTCTGCAAAGTCTAAAATGTGGAGTCATAAACCTTGGCATTGACATAGTGCTTTAAATCTTCTAAACACCCAACGGACATTACATCTGATTTCTTTGTCTTTGTCTTTTTTTAGCCTTTTCAGTTTTAATAATCTAAGAGTGAAGGGAACGTTTTTTTGGGCGGGGGAAATAGTACAATTTGTATCTTGATCGTGTTCCTTGAAATGGGACCCAAATTCTGCTGCCACTTACACCAGTGAAATCCAGAGCAACTCCACTGAGTAAATGCAGTTTCTCAGATTTATACTAGTGTAAGTGAGACCTGAATTTGATTTATTTGCATCCCCATGGGGAAGTTCAAAGGGAGAGAAAATAGGAATGTAATATTAAAACCAACAGCTTCTCACATCATCTACTGTACAATAATAACAAACAAACTGGCTGTGAATAAACTTCTGTCTCTTATTTTGCTCCAGGTTAGCAGATGATGTTTAAGATACTTCTACCTTAATTAAACTCATGCAGTTCCTCGGTGAGAGTGGGAATGCGACTCTGGAAATAAAACCAAACGTTGGAGGAGCAGATGAAGGTTATTAGTGGGTCTCATTCTCCATGGTCCTGCTTTTTGTGTGGTCGTTGCCAAAGCAAAGTGGATGTAACCTAATTCCATCCTGACCTGGCAGCAGTTTGCGCTCACTTTTGCACTGGTGTAAATTACTGCACCAGGTGCAGGGTAAGAGAGAATCAGGCCCACAGTGTAGATAACTCATCTCCCAGCAACTTAAGCCTCTGTCAGCTATTAGCATGAGGGATGTAGAGAAAGTCCAGGTGAAGAAATCCTTAAATAAAGTGAAAGGGGAAAGAAAATCTAAGCAACACTATTGAATGAAGCTCTAGGTAGCTTGCTCACCTGCTGTCTGCTTCTTAGCTGGGTCTTACCTGTATTTCCTCTCACACCAGCCAAAGCTGCTGTCACACTGAGCAGCCAGATATCAAGAGCTGCAAGGTGCTTCTGGCAATGCTGGAGTCACTTACAACCTGCCTTGCTGCTCTCGTTCTAAAGGAGCACCCACTATATGAGGTCATTGAGGAAGCCAGGAAGCACGAACTCACTATTGCTCCATCTCTGGGGAACGCCTCTAGAGGAGAAGGCAGCACCCTCCGTCCAGACCTTCCAATGTGCCTGCCAAAGAGAACTTGTTGGCTGGAGGGTTTAAATCTCTAAGCCAGAAGGGTGTGGGGAGGGATGGAGAACGTGAGCTGGAAAAGTAGATGCAGCTGTAATCAGAAACCATTTCAAAACCTCTGTGCCCGCATGCATATGCACACAAACATTATAATCTTTTATTTGCTATTGATATGATAGGGGCTGTCCTATTCGGATTTACTGGTACAGCTGCTTTTAAAAAAAATGACACTTTTCACCAAAACAAAAACCAAAACTTTGAAGTTGTTTCCATTTTGCAGTTTGAAACAGAATCCATTTTTCAAATTTTTCAAAATTTGTTTGTAACTTCCAGATATGTGATTTTTTGATAAACTACTTTTTTTTCCCACTTACTAAAAACAAAACAAAACTCAGGTTTGGGTAAACAGAACATTTTTGAGAATGCTTTTAACTAAAAGCAATTTTGATTTTAAATGTCACCAAAAAAAAGTGATAAATGAAAACTTCCCAAAAAGTCAATATTTTTCGCAAAAGTTTCAGTTAAAAAACAACAACAAATTTTCTGATGAAAACTCTTTTGTGAGAACAATGTTGACCAGCTGTACTTACTGGAGCATGTAGAACTGTCAGTTTATCAGCACAGAAATTACCAGATTGGATGAGAGCAGGGTCCATATAATGTAGTGTCCTGTCCCTAGCTACTTCAAGGGAAGGTTAAAAATCCCCATGCAGTAGGCAAGTATAGGATAACCTGCCTGTTTCCTCCTGACCCCGTTACTTAGGATCTGGCTCATGCTCTGAAGCAGATGGGTTTAGATCCCTTGATAAACGTCCTGTTGGTTTATTTATTTACTAGTTCCTGTTATCACTCTGAATGTTCTTGTTATCCCGTCCTTTTTCAAAAATAAGTGATCAACAATCATCATGGGGTTTGAAAATGGAGCATAGCCCGCTCCAAACATAAAAACCTGCAAACTTCCTGCTAAGGCAAAGTTACACATTGTACATTACTTATCCAAAGAACCTGGCTAAGGATTATGGTTTGATGGCTGGGGATCCCTCCTCCTCCTCTGAGTATGCTAAAAAGAGTAACCACATTTCTCAATACCTGTCCTCTTTTTGGTGCTTCTCTTGTGTACAGACGTGGTTTGAAAGCTTTTCCTTCATAAGGACAGTCCATATTTATACCACAATTCCCCAGGAGGAGAAGTCACATTTTTCTAATAGCAGCAAGTTTTTGTATTGCACATTAACAATAAAAGGGAAATTAATTTGTCGTTCTGTTTCAATGTAGATCCTTTGCTGGAGCCTTGAGTAAAGAGATTGGGGATCTTTCGGAAGGTGGCATTTTGTCATAAGATAACTCTCTTTATAATCATTTCCTCCCCAAACCATCTAATCTCTGGCCACAGCCACATGTGCAACTGTCCATCAGAGAGCCTCCCTATGAATAAAAATATGGATCTTAAATAGAGTCAGATGCCTTGGAGAGGATGGTGTGATGAGATTGCCTACAATACCATGCGCCCCATCTGTGACTGCTAGTAGCAAATACCTCCAATGGCCAGAGATGGGACACTATGCACTCACCAGTGGGTTGCACAAGCAAGCAAGTAGGTGAGCAGAGGTAGCCCATTGGGGCCAGGACTGTGTCTTCATCTGTATTTGTACAGCACCCAGCACAATGGAACCCCAGTCCCGCCTGGGGCGATGGGCACCACTGCAAAATAAGTGAGCCAACAATCATAAGAGGGTTTGAACCTGGAGCATAGTCAGCTCCAGGCATCATGATAAAAGAATGCACTGTAATTAATGGCGTGGAGAGAGTAGAGCAGGAACTTCTCTTCTCGCTGTAAGAAGCAGGGGACATCCAGTGAATCCAGAAGGTGGCAAACTGGTAACTGATCAAAGGAAATACTTTTTCACACCACACACAGTTGGTTTGTGGAGCTCCCTGCCATGAGATCTCGCTGAGGCCAAGTGTTTAGCAGGAGTCAGAAAAGGACTGGACATTTATAAGTTAAAGTCTGTGAGCCATTTATACAGGAAGGGACTATCATGGTCATCTAGTCTGACCTCCTGCACATCGCAAGCCACAGAACCTCACCCACCCACTCCAGCAAGTGACCTCTGCCCCATCCTGCAGAGGAAAGTCAAAACCCCCCACGGTCTCTGCCAGTCTGAGCTGGGGGGAAATTCCTTCCTGACCCCAAATATGGTGATCGGTTAGGCAAGACCCACCAGCCAGACAGCTGGGAAAAAATTCACTGTAGTAACTCAGAGTCCTCCCCATCTAGTTCGGGTGACCATATTTCCCTATGCTGAATACGGGACACATGATAAAATTACTCGTATTCAAGCGAGGTCAACAGCAATCAATCAACTAGGCAGTACAAACGTTCAAATTAGCATCAAGTTGACTGAGCCTCTGTTAAAAAGACAGCAAGGGGAGGAGCACGGAAAGGGTCGATGGGTGCCCGCACTCACCAGCCACTGCCACTCAAAGCGTGCAGCCAGTGCCGGCCAGAAAAGGGACAGGGGGCGGGGCCCTGCTAGCCGAAAGCCGGCACGCAGCAGGGGCTGCGCTGATGGAGGCAGCAGGAGGACTGGCAGGCCCAGCGCGCTGCATCTTCACTCCACCACCAGCCTTGCCCACCCACCCCCATCGTCGGCTACTGGACCCTCCCACTCACCTCTGCTGGGCAGGTGGCTGGCGAGTAGGGATCTGGCCAGCAGCAGGACCCTCCAGTACTGATGGGGGGACAGAAAATATAGGACAATTTGCCCATTTTTAAGAAAAAGTCGGGACACCTGCAGGAGAGCTTAAACATGGGACTGTCCCTTTAAAAACGGGATGTCTGGTCACCCTAATTATGGGTCCTCTGTGCCTGATTTGCAGAGGATGCAAGTCTGCTACGACCATGTGCTCCGAAGCCTGGACTCTTTAGCTCAAGCTGCAGCAGCTCATGCTTTTAGCTCTGGAGCTCCCTGGTACAATTGTGTTAGCCAAGATAGCAGCCATCACACGTCCTTTCCCCCATCGAAATAACTTTTGGCCTGGGGGAAGGTGCACTGGGCTGGGACACAGAGAGGATTTTTGCTAGGGGGGGTGGGGCTAGACTAATTTGAAAGCTGATTTCAGCAGAGCCCACAAGGCCGTGTGTGTGTCCTTGGCTGCAGGTAGGGGAGTGCAGGGTAGGAAGAAGTCAGCGGCTCGAAAGGGGAGGAGAAGCAGAAAGTTTTTCTGTTGCGCCTAATCCTAGAATAGAAGAGAACAACTTGTCGGGGGTTGTGTCTTTGCCTGTTTGTGGTGCCTAATGGGTGTGAAGCGGTTCTGGAAGATCTGGTGCATACCGTGTAGTTCCCTTTCAGCGTCTACACACAGCACAAGCTGCATCGCAAATTCCAATGAGAAGTCGGATGCAAAATTTGTAATAGTGAGGGGGATTAACCACTGGACCAACTTCTGAGGGATGTGGTAGACTCTCCGTCACTTGAGGTCTTTAAGTCAAGACTGGATGTTTTGCTAAATGACATGCTATGGCTCGAATGAAAGTTATGGGCTTGATGCAGAAATTACCTATGATTTTGAATGACGAGAAGGTGCATCACACGCAGGGCTCAGGAGAGATTCTCTCCCTGTGACTTCCGCCATTCTACGCCTTGCTGCCTAAAGTGGTATGTAGGTGGGCAAAGTTGGAGAAGAGGAGGGTGTCTGGAGCCAACGTGTTGTGGTCATATCCGCCCTGCTTGTCAGGAGATGTTCTCTCTGCACAGTGGCATTCTTCCTCTGAGCCATTGCTTGTGATTATTTATAATGTAGCACCAGAAGCCTTAACTGAGATTTGGGTTCCATTGGGTTTGGCATTGTCCAAACAATTCCTGTTGAGAAAAACGTATTCTTTAACTAGACAGGGTAGTAGAGGGAAACAGAGGCAGGATGAAAGTCAGAGCAAAGCAGGTCCCTAGCAGAGATAAGAATAGACCCAAGGTCTCCTGACCCCACTCCAGTACTCTGGCCACTAGACCACACTGCCTCTTTGCTGACTGCCTCTCTTAGGTTTCTGTGTATCAGCTCTCACTGCGGTATCTAAGCATTGCACACAGTCAAGATATGTGTAAAGCCGGAATAACAAAGTCTGTTTTCTTTCTCCACCCCTCCAAGGCAGAGGGATGTGACTGTGTGTGTAGGACGTTATTGTTTTGTTTTGGTAGCATTGATCTGAGGGAAAGGAACCCAGGAGGTTCCATGAGCCAGCAGATTGAACAAGTTTCCCCCCCTGAAGGGAGAGGGGAACTCTGGATTCAAACCAAAGGAATCACTGGTCAGTCCTTGCCCAAATAACAACTTTCCTCCGACCTAACCTTAAATAACAGAGTGTATCCAACTATCTACACTGTTAGCAAGGAAAGTTCCCGCCCATGAAATCCTGAGTTAACCCTGATGAGTCATTGTCACACATGGTATCACAATGTGTCTCTTTCTGCGTCCCTCCCACATCTCAAATGGATAGGTGCCATATAGTGGTTTGCTATTTATTCCTCTCCTGGGCATGATACTTTAGCTCAACGAGAAACAGCTTCTGCTTTCACCTTCAGAAGGTCCCCTGCTTTCAGCAGCGGAAGGTCCCCCTCAGTTGCTGCAGGTGATATGACCCTGTAGTGTTGTTACCTCGTATTTTATAATATTTAGCACTTACAGTATATAATGCTCTTTATTCATGAGCTCCATGGAGAAGGGACCATGCCTTCTCCTCTGGAAGCCACCTAGCACACTATGGCCCAACTGGAGATAATAATAACAAACAGGTCCTGAAGCCCTTTCCAAAGCTGGGAAAAGCAACCGTATCACCATGTTACAAGCATGTCTCACACAACTTGGCCCATTATTATTCCTTTTATAGGACTTTAAATATCTGTGGTGCTGCCCAGGGAAAGGTCCGTGCCGCAGACCATGCAAAGACAGAGGTGGAGGCAAAGGAGACGACAGATCACACTCAGTGCAAGGTGTGGCTTTTATAACTTGAATGCCTGGAACTCCTGCCATTTACAACATCATGGCATCTGTGGTGATGCAAGAAGCCACATTACAACTTATCAGATCTCAAGCTAGGCCAACAATCACTTGATTGCTATAGGGGTCTCCGAGAATTTTTCCACCATTCCAGCTACATACTGCATTATTGCATAATAGGTCTGCTACTTTATTAGCCACCCTTGTAGGCAAGGTACTATACCAGTTAAACCAGTAACCTAATACAGTCTGATGTATCCTGTGTCTTAAATCCATGGAGCATTCAACCCAAGAGGGATTTCAATTCAGATGCTCGAATTAAGTAAATAATTATCTGGTTTATTAAAGCCCCAATTAAAGCACCAACCTAGTGAGATCACACCAAAGACATGACTTTGCACAGGGTCTCACACTGCTATGTCATCTGTAGCATTGGACATTTGTAGTTGGGTACAAGCCTCGCACAACGAAGTAGGCACCACAGATCGATGTGGGCGAAGAGTGGATTGTTCAGTCAGCTGGCAATTCCAAAAAAAGTTGGAAAAAAAATTAATTTGGAGTCAAACCAAAAATGCAACTTTTCCAACTTTTTGGCGAATCAAAAAGTTTAAAAAATAGTTTGGGATCAGACAAACATTTGATTTTGATTATTTTTTCATCTTTTTAAATTATTTTTTAATTAATGGAAATTGCAAAACGAAAAGCTGTTTTGAATTAAAAAAATAAAAAAGCTTCATTTCTTTCAGATTTTATTTCAAAGTCCTTCTTCCCAATTGAAACAATTTGGCAAAGTTCATATGAATTTGCAAAATGTTTTGATGTTGCCAAACCTGCGGTTGGTTTTTTTTGTGTGGCCAAAATAGCATTTTGGTGGAAAAATATCTAATCATGGATACTTCCACTTCTGTATCCCATGAGGCTCTGTTGGATGCGAATATGGGATGCCAAGCAGAAACATCTGTCTCTCTCTCTCTAGAAGAATGGAAGCTTCCCATTTATAGTTAAAAATATGAACCATCTAGTTCAGAAGGAAGAAATCATATTACAGAAGCACTTGTAAACCCCAGTCATGATCAAAACCTCACAGTCCTAGGTTCTGTACGTACACATAGTGAAAGACAATTACTGCCATGGAAAGCTAACTAAATAGACAAGCCAAAGAGTGGAAGGACACCCTTAAATAAAATCAAGTCCCAAGTTTATACGTAGATGTGAAATGGCTAATGATTTGTCTTCCCTTCTTACATGTAAACATATGGGCAAAGGATAAGATCCCCTGGGGGATTTTCACTTAGCTGGAGCCTGCATCTTTAGGTCTTAATTGTAAAAACTTTATAACATTTCACAATTGCATAACACCTTTCAGCGGACACTCCCAAAGCTCTTTGTAAAGCTGGAAAGGTGTGACTGCCCCTGTCTGGAGGGGAAATTAAAGCACAGAGAGATGAAGTGGTTTGCCCAGATTCTCATAGCAAGTGAGTGGCAGAGTCCAGAAAAGAACCAGGTGCCTGATCTCCCAAGCATGCCATCAGGCGTTGTCTGTGAATAATCTAGGTCAGGGGTCCCCAACCCCCGGTCCACGGCCCGGTACCGGGCCGCGGCCTCTTACAAACCGGGCCGCGAACCGACCCAGTGGACCTCCCGCAGGCGTGCCTGCAGGAGGTCTACCCGAGCCGCGGGACGAGCGCTCCCTCCGCAGTCATGCCTGCGGGAGGTCCGCTGCTCCCGGGGCTCCGGTGGACCTCCCGCAGGCTTGACTGCGGACGGTTCGCTGGTCGCGCGGCTCAGCTGGACCGCCCGCAGGCACGCCTGTGGGAGGTCCACCGGCTCCGGTTGAGCTGCCGCAGGCATGCCTGCGGGCGGTCCTGCTGAGCCGCGGGACGAGCGCTCCCTCCGCAGGCATGACCGGTCCCTGGTCCTGAAAAGGTTGGGGACCCCTGATCTAGGTGGTGGGCAGGGCGTGAACATCACCTAAGGTTTTGAAGGAAAGGAGAGACATTCACACTCAGGAGAGATTCACTCCCCCAAGACTTCCACCACTCTGCCTTGCCTCCTGCTTCATTGGTCACTGGGTGACCTGTGAGGACAAAGTTGAGAGAGAGGGTGTCTGGGAGCCACCAGGTGAAAGACAATAAGTTGTTATAATGTCACCCTGACTGTCAATAGAGTGGTCTGTTGGCACAATGGGATTCATCATAGAATCACAGAACTGGAAGGGACCTCGAGAGGTCATCTAGTCCAGTCCCCTGCACTCAAGGCAGGACTAAGTATTCTCTAGACCATCCCTGACAGTGTTTGTCCAACCTGCTCTTAAAAACCCCCAATGACAGAGATTCCACAACCTCTCTAGACAATTTATTCCAGTTCTTAACCACTCTGACAGCTAGGAAGTTTTTCCTAATGTCCAACCTAATGTCCATCCTCAGAGCCATTGTTGTTATAGTTATTTGTTATTACACAGTAATAATGACATTTGGGGTTCCTTTGTGTTAGGATCTGCTGAGAAGAGCTTACAGTCTGAACGGGCAAAGCATGGGAAAATGACTTCCCAAACTGATACAGGAGTACAGTGGCAGAGCCAGGGTTAGTACCAGGTTTCTATCACTTGCTGCTATGCCCTCACCATTAGTCATGGTGGAGAAGCATCACAGAGTCGCCTGGTGGCAACTGAACAAGTGCCACCAAATTATTTTCACTCGTGGTCTAAAGGACTGAGGGGGGCTGATGACAGCTGAGGTTCCTTTCACTTCTAGGCCACCAATTTGCTTTCAGTCCAGGTTGGTAGCCATCAAAGGTTGTCTCCATCTGAAGGCTGTGTGTGTGTGTCAAGTCAGTGGTCTTACCCAAGCTGTCCACATGACAAAACTACCCCCCCTGTCCTCACCCCAGCTGGCACCTGCTGGTCCCATGGTTGGCAGCCTTAATAGAGAGAGGAAGGAAGGTACGGTCCATGAAGAGCAAACTCCTCTTTCTGCAGCAGAGCTGGTCTCTCCAGATCAGGGCTAAGGCACAGTGGCAGTGAGAAATTTACTGTGCCCTGCCGCTTTCCATGAACAGGGAACCTCACGTCCTGTGGTGTTGGAACAGTTTGTATGTGGGGGTGCTGGGGGTGCTAAGGGCCGGGGGGGCAGTAAGGGGACAGAGAGCAGGGGGCGGTTGGATGGGGTGGAGGTTCTGGGGGGTGATCAGGGGACAGGGAACGGGGGGGGGGTGTTGGATAAGCGTGGGAGTCCCAGGGGGCCTGTCAGGGGACAGGGAGCGGGGGGGGGTTTGGATGGGGGGGTTTCCAGGGGGCGGTTAGGGGTGGGGGTTTGGATAGAGGTCAGGGCAGTAAGGGGACAGGGAGCAGGGGTGGTTGGATAAGCGTGGGAGTCCTGGGAGGCCTATCAGGGAGCGAGGATGTGGTTCCAAGGGGCGGTTAGGGGCGGGGATGTGGATAGGGGTCTGGGCAATCAGAGGACAGGGAGTGGGGCGGGGGGGTTGAATAGGGAGTGGGGACCCAGGGGGTGGTTAGGGGCAGGGGTGTGGATAGGGGTCGGGGCAGTCAGGGGACAGGGAGCAGGGGGGGTTGGATGGGGGTGGGGTCCCGGGGGATGGTTGGGGGGGATGTGGATAGGGGTCGGGGCAGTCAGGGGACAGGGAGCAGGGGGGGTTGGATGGGGGTGGGGTACCGGGGGGTGGTTAGGGGCGGGGATGTGGATAGGGGTCGGGGCAATCAGGGGACAGGGAGCGGGGGGGTTTGGATGGGGCAGAGGTTCTGGGGGGTGTTAGGAGCGGGGATGTGGATAGGGGTCGGGGCAATCAGAGGACAGGGAGCAGGGGGGATTGGATGGGGGTGGGGTCCCGGGGGGTGGTTAGGGGCAAGGATGTGGCTAGGGGTCGGGGCAATCAGAAGACAGGGAGCGGGGCGGAGGGTTGAATAGGAGGTGAGGTGCCAGGGGGCAGTTAGGGGCAGGGATCCCTGGAGGGGGCAGTCAGAGGACAAGGAACAGGAGGGGTTGGATGGGTCAGGGATTCTGAGGGGGGCAGTCAGGGGGCAGGAAGTGGGAGGGGGCGGATAGGGGGCGGGGGCCAGGCTGTTTGGGGAGGCACAGGCTTCCCTACCAGGCCCTCCATATAGTTTCACAACCCCAATGTGGCCCTTGGGCCAAAAAGTTTGCCCACCCCTGATCTAGGAGAAGATTGAACTGAGCTTCACTGCAAGATAATCTCACTTTACATTGCTTGGAAATGGCTCCGCTTACTGGTCCCAGGACGTCTCTGCAGGTACAATGGAGCCTAGGAAAAACTTTGATTGCGAAGAGCTCAGGGCTAGAATCTCAGCTGGCTCTTAACTCAGCGGAGCTAGGCCCATTCACACCAGCTGAGATCTGGGCGTCGGTGTCTCTGATAGTAAAGGAAGGGAGGACACTGATCCGGAAGGACCAGCAAAGCAGGCCTTGAAGCCTATGAAGCTATGTGTATTGCCAACCCTAAGTATTATAATAGCATGAGTTAGGGTCCAGTCAATTTATCTAATCAATTTTGGGTGCTTTTTGCTTTCTTGAGTCATTAGGGCGCAACCAGGTCATATTTTCAAGCTTTTCTTTGCAACCATCAGAGAAAACCCGGTAACGTATTTTTTTTTTTTTTTTAGTGAAAGCTGAGATTCTCACCTAATCACGTGCCTCCAGGAGCTGGGGCTTTTGGAAAAATGCCAAATATTGTGAGACTTGCAATTAGATGGCAAGAGTTGGCAACACTGGCAGCAAGACTGTCAGTTCTTTGGGGCAGGGACCATCATGTTGTTTCTGCAGCGCCCAGCACAAAGGTGTCCTGGTCTAAGACTAGGGCTCATAGGAGCTACCACAATATAAATAAATAATAATAATTAATAGTGCATCCCTATACAAAGGTTTTGGTTGTGGGATCAGGTAGGACAGGATGTGCAAACTATGGCCCGGGGGCCGCATCTGGCCCTTCAGATGTTTTAATCTGGCCCTCGAGCTCCCGCTGGGGAGCAGGGTCTGGGGCTTGGCCCACTCCACATGTGCTGTGGCTCCGCACGGCTCCCGGAAGCAGAGGCATGTCCCCGCTCCAGCTTCTATGCGTAGGGGCAGCCAGGGGGCTCTGCACGTTGCCCACGCCCCAAGTGCCACCCACGCAGCTCCCATTGGCCAGGAACCACAGCCAATGGGAGCTGCAGGGGCAGCACCTGTGCACAGGGCAGCGCGCAGAGCTACCTGGCCACGCCTCTGCTTAGGAGCCGGAGAGGGGACATGCAGCTGCTTCCGGGAGCTGCTTGAGGTAAGTGCTGCCCAGAGCCTGCAACCCTGACCCCCTCCTGTGCCCCAATCCTGATCCCCCTCCCACCCTCTGAACCCCTCAATCCCAGCCCAGAGTACCCTTCTTCACCCCAAACCCCTCATCCCCAGCCCCACCCCAGAGCTCGCACCCTCAGCTGGAGCCCCCACCCTCCCCACACACCCCAGCCCGGACCCTCCTCCTGCACCCTGAGCTCCTCATTTCTGGCTCCACCCCAGAGCCAGGGCACCCACAGCTGGAACCCTCACCCCCCTCCCATACCCCAACCCCCAATTTTGTGAGCATTCATGGCCCGCCATACAATTTCCATACCCAGATGTGGCCCTCGGGCCGAAAAGTTTGCCCACCCCTGAGCTCGGAGGTGAACCTTCATCCTGTATTTTAAGAGACATCCCTTGTTTGATGTCTCACCACCTTTCCTCACTAAGGAGCTACCGAGACACAATTGATCAGATAAAGAAAGAATCAGACACTGTGAAACAAATGAGAGTTTTGTCCCAGGAATGAAACATGCTGGGAGGGTGCCCCTTAAAAATAGCTTTGCTCTGGATTTTTAATGCTGTCATTCCTTTCCTTGAAACGTAGTCCAGTTCTGGTCACCAGATCTCAAAAAAAGATATGGAAGAAGACAAGTGGGTTCAGAGGTAGGAGGTGATTACTTCCCGGTAAAGAGAAATTGGAAAGACTGAGTCTGTTTTCTATAGCTCAGAAATGAAGAGGACAGGATGGAAAAATATTGACTGGGAACTTCTGTTCATGCTGACTCATAATACAAGAACAAGGGGGCATTCCATGAAATGAAACGACAGCAAATCTAAACTAATAAAGTGAATTAACCTGTGGAACTCCCTGCTACAAGTGTGCTTGAGGCCAAGAGCTTACCAATGATATTTAGGTGTATAATGGGCGCATAGAGCATTGTGCTAGGGGGAAAAAGTAGGAGAGTTATTAACTCTCCTGCTTCAGGACATAAGCCAGCCTCTAATTAATGGGGGTTAAGAAGATATTTTCCTGTGGTTGTTCTATAATTACCTACTTCAGGGTTTCTTACACCTTCTTCTAAAACAGGGGTTCTCATACTGGGGGTCAGGACCCCTCAGGGGGTCACAAGGTTATTACATGGGGGGTCGCGAGCTGTCAACCTCCACTCCAAATCCTGCTTTGCCTCCAACATTTATAATGGTGTTCAATATATAAAAAAGTGGTTTTAATTTATGATAGGGGTCTCACTTGCTTGCTATGTGAAAGGGGTCACCAATTAACAAGTTTGCGAGCCACTGTTCTAAAACATCTGGTACTGGCCATTGTCAGAGACAGGATACAGGACTGTCTGCACCACTGGTTTGATCTGGTCTGACAGTTCTTATGTTCTTATTTTGAGGCTGTGTGATCAGAAAGCCATCATAATTCAGAGACAGCCATTTATGTCAGATTATTTGTGGTGATTGGTTTTTGGATGGTGTTCACTTTGATTTTAGGGCTTGCCTACATGGAAACTGGAACTAAAATGACTAAATCGATTAAAAAATGGTGTTAGTAATACCAAAATATGGCTTTCTTATTCTGAAATAAGTGTCCACACACGGACTTGCACTGAAACAGCTGCCAACAGGAATTACCACCAATATAGTTATTTTGGTTCACGATCCTGAATAGCCCAGCCCTTAAATTGGTGTCAATTCTGTTGGTAAATTACCATTGTAAGCTAAATCCATGGAAGCAAAGTTTAAAGTGCCTCTCCAGTAGGGGCTTGTATCATTTAACTAGACTGATTCGAAATCAATTTAGTTACATCAGGGCAATTTTTCTAGTAGAGACAAGGCCAAAATTCAACTTTATAATAAACCCAGTGTAAGGACTGATCTACACCTAAAACTTAGGTTGACCTCTACCTATGTTGTTCAGGGGTGTGAAAAATTCACACCCATGAAAGACGTAGTTAAGCCGCCATAAGCCCTGGTATAGACACCACACTAGATTAATGGAAGAATTCTTCCCCCAGCCTAACTACTGCCTCTCAAGGGCAGGATTTACTGTGCTTCTGTAGTGCTCATAGTGTAGACATATTCTAAGGAATCCCAAATGTCTGAGCACTAAAGCCAGGCTGGGATGACGGGTGGTGAAAAAGGAAGGGGAAGCAGGCAAAGGAGCATTGTCCTCGAAAAAAGAACAGGAGACTACTCTTAAAAGCACTGTTGAAAGGACCTGAAAACAAATGCAGATTAGGAAGCAGAGCAGAACTATGCAGCAGATCTTCCAGCAGCTCCACTAGAGATGGATCAGGACCATACAAGGCTGCTTTGTCAAGTAAAGGTCCCAGGGGAAGGGGATGACCCAGCTGGGATCCAGGCATTTCTTTATTAATGGGACCTTGTTTTATGAAACCTAGATCTTTGCTCTATGTCTAGATTGAGACAATAGTACCTAGCTCTTATATAAAGTACCTTTCAGCCACAGCTCTAGAAGTGCTTTACACAGTGTCATTATACCCATTTTACAGGTGACACCCCTGGATTGTAGATTGTTCATCATCTGCAGGGGGTGGCAATTCAGACTCGATCGAAAAGCAGGAGCATCTGCTGCCCCTCAGATCAAGAGCCCATGTGCCACAGTTGAAGGCTGTAGCAGACTCAAAGATCTCTATTTTTAGAGTAGCCACTAGAAGGAGACAGAGCACCAGGCTAGGTCAGCGTGAGTTACAAAAGCACTGGCTGGATCCCTCTGCAGCAGGAGGAGCCACCAAGGGGATCTCGATTAAGGAGTTAATACAGTTTCAGGCTGTTTGTCTCCTGGCCTGATTTTTTTAATTTACACAGAAATCAGGCAGAGCTGCAGGGAAGAGTGCCATGGACTGCAGCTGATTCCCTTCCCCCACCCCCTCTCAACTTTGAGGTACGGGGGGGTGGGGGTGTTAACGGGCTAGACTACAGTTGTGGTGGTCGTGGGTTCGTGTCTTGCTTGATCTCACTGAAAGGCCACCTCGAATTCCCCCCACTGCAAAATGGGTACCTGACCCATACAGGTAGGGACCTCAAAGGTGGGTAGGTGTGATGCTGGCCACACCACTCCCTTATGTACTGTTGGCTATGGAAACTGAGGCACCTTAATTCACATCAGCCTGATGAGCTGCTTGATTTGACCCCGTTCTCAGGCCCTGACACCCCCCGCACCTAAAACTCTGTAGTGTACCTGCTAAAGGGCATCCATGCTGTGATGAAGGTAGGAAGGAGATGCCGGCGAAGATGCCCTGCATAGGGAGGGGACCCGTGAAGGGGGAGAGGAGGATGAGGTGCTGGGGCAGCAGGGGGGAGAGGAACAGAACAGCTGGGAACGCGAGATGAAATGAAGAGTGAAAGCTGGCAGCGGGCCTGGTTGGTGCCTGCCAGGGACCATGTATCAGTCACTCACTCCTATGCAATGAGGGTGTACAAGGCTCCTGCTGACATGGTGGAGGGGTCTGACCCAAGCAGTGGGGCAGGTAGAAAAGCAGGCCCAGGGAGCCAGACTCTGAACTGGTGAGACTGGGGCTACACCAGCTCGAGATGTCAGCTGGTGAAACCCTTCTCCCATGAAACACACAAACACTCTCCTAATATTGCCCTGCAGACAATTGCTGTCATGGCCAGAGGGCTGTTGTGCCATGGGGGAAGGAGGCTGGAAGGGGTCATAAGACATGAGTTTATCCAGTGGACAAAAGCTTCTCCCCCCCACAACATATTCACCCTTCCCCAGGATTCTTGGGCTACAATAACTTGAGTATTAATTTCTGTGGGAGCCACTTGTCTCCTCTGATTCCCCCTGCTTGGAGACGTCTGGGATACAGGGGCCAAGTCTCGGGCCCTCCTGGGAAAATTCCCTGGAGATCAGCCTGAGTATGGGAGGGTTTTGCCTCTCCCTGAAGCATAAGTTTCTGGCCCCTGCCAGAGGTAGAAGACTTGGCTACAGAGCCTGGTGGTCTGATCTGGCATGACAGGCGGTCAGATATGGGGCTATAGGGGTTGATGATCTGATACAGCATGGGAGGTGGCTATAGCAGGGGTTCTCAAACTGGGGTTTGGGACCCCTCAGGGGGTCATGAGGTTATTACATGGGGGCGTTGCGAGCTGTCAGCCTCCACCCCAAACCCTGCTTTGCCTCCAGTATTTATAATGGTGTTAAATATATTAAAAAGTGTTTTTAATTTATAAGGGGGCTTGCTATGTGAGAGGGGTCACCACTACAAAAGTCTGAGAACCCCTGGGCTATAGAGATACAAGGCTATAGGGATTGATGGTCTGATCTGGCGTGTCAGGTGACTGGATTATAGAGACTGGTGGGCAGTGGGGGTCCCGGCGGGCAGGGGCCCGCCGCAGGGTGGATGTGCAGGGGTGGCGGTGCAGTGGCAGGTACCTGCCGGCAGGAGGCGCATGGGATGGGTGGGCCAGAGAGGTGGCACAGTGGCACGTGCCCGCCAGCAGGGGGCAGCACTCTGGTGAGTCCTGACCAGGAGGGGTGCCGTGGAATGTCGGCGCAGTGGTGGGTCCCAGCCAGCAGGGGGCATCGCAGGGCGGGTGGACCAGGGCAGCAGGAGGTAGCGCAGTGGCAGGTGGCCACCAGCAGGAGATGCCGCAGGGCGCCGGGGTGGCAGCGCAGTGGCTGAGTCCCAGCTGGGAGGGGAGCCGTGGAATGATGGCGCAGTGGTGGGTTCTGGCTGGCAGGGGGGCGCCATGGGGTGGCTGTACATGGTGCATTGGCAGGCGCCCACCAGCAGGAGGCGCCACAGCACAGTGGGTGAATCCCCGCCAGCAGGGGGCACCGCAGGGCGGGTGGCCTGGGGTGGCGTAGGGGTTGTCCCGGCCGGCAGGGGGGGCTGCGGGGCGGGTGGGCCGGGGCGACGGCGCAGGGCGGGTCCCGGCCGGCAGGGGGCGCCGCAGGGCGGGCGGCCCGACGTGGCGCAGGGCGGGTCCCGGCCGGCAGGGGGCGCCGCGGGGCGGGCGGCCCGAGATGGCGCAGGGCGGGTCCCGGCCGGCAGGGGACACCGCGGGCGGGGGGGCCGGGGCGGCGCAGGGCGGGTCCCGGCCGGCAGGGGGCGCCGCAGGGCGGGTGGGCCAGGGCGGCGGCGCAGGGCGGGTCCCGGCCGGCAGGGGGCGCCGCAGGGCGGGCGGCCCGAGGTGGCGCAGGGCGGGTCCCGGCCGGCAGGGGGCGCCGCAGGGCGGGCGGCCCGAGGTGGCGCAGGGGTGGTCCCGGCCGGCAGGGGGCGCCGCGGGGCGGGCGGCCCGAGGTGGCGCAGGGTGGGTCCCGGCCGGCAGGGGGCGCCGCGGGGCGGGTGGCCCGGGGTGGCGGGTCCCGGCCGGCAGGGGGCGCCGCAGGGCGGGCGGCCCGAGGTGGCGCAGGGCGGGTCCCGGCCGGCAGGGGGCGCCGCAGGGCGGGCGGCCCGAGGTGGCGCAGGGCGGGTCCCGGCCGGCAGGGGGCGCCGCAGGGCGGGCGGCCCGAGGTGGCGCAGGGCGGGTCCCGGCCGGCAGGGGGCGCTGCCCCGTAGGTTCCCCCTTTGTTGCCTTTGGCGCCTTCCTCTATATAAGCGGCTCGGCGGCGGCGGCGCTCTCCTGGCTCGGGCGGCGGCGCGGGGTCTGAGGTGCGCGGCCGGCGGCGCAGGATGGAGATGGAGAAGCGGCTCACGCTGGAGCTGCGGAACAAGAAGCCGGCGGAGGTGAGCGGGGCCGCCCCCGACACGTGTCCCCGGGCGCGGGGCCGCCTGGCCGGCGGCTGCCGTGTGGGGCGGGGAGCCCCCTCAGGGCGGTGTGGGGGGGCAGCTGGGGGAGGGGGGGCAGGAGAGGCCCCGGGCGGGGGGGCAGCTGGGGGCGGGGGGGGCAGGAGAGGCCCCGGGCGGGGGGGCAGTTGGGGGCGGGGGAGGGGCAGGAGAGGCCCCGGGCGGGGGGGCAGCTGGGGGCGGGGGGGGCAGGAGAGGCCCCGGGCGGGCGGGGGGGGCAGTTGGGGGCGGGGGGGGGGCAGGAGAGGCCCCGGCCGGGGGCGGGGGGGCAGTTGGGGGAGGGGCAGGAGAGGCCCCGGCCGGGGGCGGGGGGGGGGCAGGGAGAGGCTCCTGCCCCGGTTAGGGCCCGCGGGCTGCCTGTCCCGGTCCCGCGTGGGGAGGACGCTCGTGCCGGTGCGTGGCGCGGCGCGGGGGGTGCGGGGCGGGTGTCGCCGTTCCCGGGCTCGGGGCGCCCGCGGCGGAGCTGGGGGAGCCCGGCGGGCGGCCCCGCTCCGGGGGCGGCGGCGGCGGCGAGTCGGGGCCCGGCGGGCTTGGCGGCGGGTTTCCCGCGGGCGCCTGGCGAGCGGCCTGTGCTGGGGTGCGCGGACGGAGCCGAGCGGCGCACGTGTGCGGAGGGGCCGGGGCTTGTCCCAGCGCTGCATGGCCGGGCGGGCCGTGGGGCTCGGGGCTTTTCTCCAGAAAACCGAGACGGCGAAGTCTCCTCAGCGGGGGAAGCGGCAGCTCGGGGGAGGGAGCGGAGCCGCTTTCCAGCCGGAGCGGATGGTGTGCGGGGGCCCATCCGCCGTGGCAGGGAACTCGTGTTCATGGCTATTGAAATGCAGATCCTGTTAACATGGCCGAAGCGTGACTTGCCTGAAGCCCTAACCGTGGCCGCCCGTGATCAGCGGGACCTTCTCAGACTTCGGCCCCCCTTCCAGTCCCCCCGATCGGTCTCGTGCACCCCGGGTTTGGTCCTAAAAACACACAGTGCCCCAGCACACTAGTACTGAAAAATTGCTCTTCTAATTTGGATCATATAGGTATAAAATCAATTGGAATATAAATATTGTATTTACATTTCAGGGTATAGTACATAGAGTAGTATAAACAAGTCATTGTATGAACTTTTAGTTTGTACTTCACTCGTGCTTTTTATGTAGCCTGTTGTAAAACTAGGCAAATATTTAGATGTGTTGATGGACCCCCTGGAAGACCTCAGTGTACCCCGGCTCTAGAACATGGTTTTTTTTAAATCGTTTGTAAAACTTGCATCTGGTGGCCCCTGCCCAGTCCCATGATGTTTAACCGTGTTCTCTCCTGGACTGTGTTGCCTTTTTAATTTACCCTGAACAGGTTACTTGCCAGTGAGGATGGGCCCCTGAAACACACGTGTGGCACTCAGACATGTTCGATCTGTCCTCAGAGAAGGTTCCATACGTCTCTTGCCCCAGAATTTGATGTTACTGGGTTAAAAATGAGCCCAGGGCTTTTGTAATTTTTTTTAACTGGTATTTATTCCTTGTACTGTGACTGGCCTTTCCCCACTCAGTGTAGCTGTGCACAGAGCTCTTCTATTTGAGAGCTTTATTCAATAAACTGTCTCCTCGCTTTTCTCCACGTCACCCACATGAATAATCCTGTTGAGTCTCTCTGGCGCACTTCAGCATGTCATGACTGCTTTGCCTCCTCCCTGTTACCCTTCATGGCCTTCCCTAACTGCACCATGCGTGGCACCTGGCTCCTCTGACGCTTTGATGCCCCCTGTAGTATTTATTTCAGGCCTCCTGCCCTGTTCAGAGTTTGTGGTGAGTGTTGGCTGGTTTCATGGACTGCTTGTGAAAATAATATACCAGATGTCTTATGACATCAAAAATGGATTCCACTGATGCTTGGCAGGGGCAGTTCCTGGACTCTGAATCAGGGTTTTGGCTTTGAAGCTTGCCCAGGCTAATACAACCCTTTTCTTTCTTCCATTCCCGCCCCTAATTGTTTGCATGTGGTTCAAGTGGGCACTTTTTTGAGTTACTAGAAGTTGGGACTATTGTCACCAATGACTTTGTCTAGGTTAAGAATAAAAACCCCTTTCTTCAGGCTAGGAGTCGGCTCAACTTGATTGTGTCTACATTGGTGTTCAGTGGGGTTTTCAGTTAACACTTGATTAGGTTTTTAACTCTAAAATGGAGCTAATGGTGTTGAACTGGCTGCATTTTTAGTGGGGTTTTCAATACAGTTAAGTTAGCACTATTGAGCAAACTCATTTCTGGTGTGGGGGTATGACACCCTTTGTGCTAGTCTAGATGAGGGCCAAGGTGGCTTGTCACTGGTAAATGGATGATTGGCTCCTCAAACCTGGCTTTTGTGGGGTTTCTTAGCTGTTTCACCACCTTGTAAAAATGCTGTCGATGAGCATTGGGAGTAGTATGGGAGTGGGGGTTCAGAGAGAACTGGTGAAGGAATGGGGTAGATCCATGCTCCAGTGTGACGGCTGAGACCCCAGACTTGGTTTTGTTAATACCATGGGCTTCTTGCAATTTTTAAAATAAAAACATGTTCATGAAATAAAGTGGAGCCAGTATTTTGCTAGGTTTATCCCTGCACTGCGGTGATTGCAATGTCAGGATTGCAGCATTGGGCTAACATATGGGCAGAAGAAAGGACAAGTGACTGTTCAGTCTTTCACTGAGCAAAAGGAGTGAAATGTAAACAATAAAGCAGCAGCATAGATAGGACACATTAGTGACTGTGCCGTTATTTGTGTTGTGGCAGCTCCCAGGAGCCCCAGTCATGAACCAGGATTCCACTGTGCTAGGTGTAGTACAAAAATCATTATTGCTACAGTCTCAGCAGCGGTATTGTCATGGCCGGGAATGGCAGGTGAGTGTGCAGGAGATTTTGGAAGCAACTGGAGAGCGAACAAGACTCTGGCAGCTGAAGGGCTGTGTTTGTAGGCTTCTGGAGAAAGAAGAATGAAAACATTGATGGCCTTTAAAGCACTGGAGGGTATCGAAGTCACTGGGACTCAGTGCAGTAGAGAGCTAGGCAGATCTGCCTTGATGGTGGAACTACTGAGACTGAGTTCAGCTGGCGAGGAATCATTTGAAATTCCCTAGTTGGTCCCTGGTAAAAAGAGTGGAACAACCTGACCTGCCTGTTGATCTGCAGGAATTCCTGGTGATGTAACCTGCAATTTGGAAGGGACTTACGGCCTGTTTAAAATCTAGTCTGATTCTCTGCTAGGTTTCCCTATGTTTGGCCAGCCTGTTGGCACTGTGGCTCCCTTCTGGCTAGTCTTAGACCCAGTTCTCTAGAGAGCAGCAGGAGGCTGCTAAACTGTTTCCCCAGTGCTCATTGGGGGCACTTAACTTGAATTTCCCCTGCACTCTTCCCCCATCTTGTAATGATGCTCTGCTCTGATCCTCTGCTGTAGCCACCCCAATTCTAGTTGGCTTTTGTCCAGGTGTTGGGCTTGCGGCTACACCTTGCAGTAGTAATAGGAGTGGAGCTGAGTTTCCAGGCTACCGAAAGGAGTACAGGGGTTCCTGCTGCTCAGCTTACCACCTGAACCCCCAGGGTTGTGAAAATGAACTTTCTCATGTTGAAGGTTGAAGAGGGGATGTCCTGCCCAGTATCCAAGCCCTAGGGATCAAGAGCTGACCCTCTCCCCCACCTCTGCTTGAGATACTTCTAGGTTATGTGATTCTTCCCTGTCTGGAATTGGGGCAGCTGAAAAATTCACCTTGTGAACTGGGGAAAAGTCAAGCTAGCAGAACAGGGTTTGCTGCTATTACTGTTCTCTACCTAGTGCAAATGAGTTCATGGGGAAAGGAATAAAGAACTCTAACCTTCCTCCCTCGTCTTCCCCAAATGTAACTGAATATGTTGGGTGTGAGAAGGGAGCTGTTCCTATGTGTTTCTTAATATAGGGAAATGTGAAGGCATAAGGTGGACATTGAGTGCTGTGACTTGGGTAGGAGAGATCCTTGCTGTTGGTCTCAAGATGAAATTGCCCTACAAAACTGAGTCCTCCTGCAGTGGGAGGAGTTAAGTCTCTTGGGGATGGCTGGTGCAACAAGATATGGGAGGGTCAGCATAAAGAATGGGGGATCTCTGGTAATGCCTGATCTCTGGGGAGAGGAGTTGATCTGTATGGCTTTGAGTAACTTCTCCCTTTTCTAAAAAAACAGGAGTACTTGTGGCACCTTAAAGACTAACAAATTTATTTTAGCATGAGCTTTCGTGAGCTAAAGCTCACTGCCTTGGCTGTTCAGCCAACCAGCTGGTTGGAAAGATCTTTTGCCTTGCAAAGCTATTGGTGGCTAGCACCTCCTTAGCCAAGCAAGGAATGCTGCCCCCGCCTTCTGGTGGGGCCAGTTCAACTGCATTGTTGCTGGAGTGCTTAGACAACACAGCTGACTAGCTGAATCTTGAGCATTGGACTCCTGCATCCTTCAGAAGTGCTTTGTCCTTCATGCCTGGGTTCATGGGTGCTGGCTTGACTTGCTATAAATACCAGGCTTTGCTTATAACAAGGCTTCCCTCTTACCTAGGGACAACCTTGCAGTCTAGGTGACATTTATGTAGGGAGATAAGGTCTTGCTCTTTGGCAAGCCAGAGGAATGGTGTGGATCAACTTTAAATAAGGCTAGGAACGTAAGGACAATTGTGGGCATTAAATAGGACCTGACTAGGGCTAGACAAAATGCTTTCTAGATGGTGGGATTGCAGGGGAGGCAGTAATAGCAGGAACTGGAGTATAAAACTTAAAACCAACTGCAGGGTACCCTGGGTCTCTTACAAACTGAGTATTGTTTTTACATTTTGCAGCACATTAGTCATTCATATTCACTCATTACTTCAATGTTGCAAGCAAAAAGAAACTAAAGTATGTGAAGTGGCAAAGAGGGTGGCTTGTGCTTGCTGCTTGACTCTAAGAAACTCTTCCCACTACCAATTTTAAAGTTTCTTTAGAAGTGGTTAATGTGCCTGTTAAGAAACTGTCTTTAAATGTGGGGTTAATGTGATCATTCTAAAATGGGTTAAACAGTTTTTCTGGTCAATGTGAACCAAGCAAAACACCTTCAAAGCAACTTTCTGATTGATGGTTGGTCCACCCAAAAGCTGTAGTTGCTACAGAGGAGGTGGGATTCAAAGGATGAGTTTGGAGAGCGTCTGTAGTTTTTTAACCAAGGATGTGACTTTTGGCCTGCTTTGAAGAACATGTAGGACAAGAGCCCATTTTGGAAATTGAGCCTGTAACAACTGCTGTTGGAGTACTGGGACTGAACCCTGCTCGTTTCTGGGGTTCTTGTCATGCATGTTTGCCTATCTGACAAGTCATCAGAAGCAGCATGTGTGGCTGTGGGATGCATTTGCATCAATTGAAAGGAGTGGATTATTTTACTGTGGTAAATACTGAGTGTATATGAGGTCTGGGTGTGAGCTGGCCATCTTACAAACTTTGTTTAAAAAAAAAAAGAGTCAGGGCAGAGGAATTGTCATATACCCTGCTGGCTGGGGACTAGTGCATAAAGTAGATGGAGAGTATGGCCGTTGAGCCGGGCTGGAAATGCTACTTTAAAAGATTTTCCAGCGTAAGGGGGAAATCCAGATGAATGGAAAGATGGGACCCAAAGGGGATTAGTAACTGGATAAAACCTTGTAGTTTCAAATCTGGGTGAAAATAATTGCCATAGGAAAGCTCTTTGGTGCCTTATATGAAATGAGTTGAGATATTTCAGTTCAGCTCAGTTTTGATGCCCTTGTTAACATTCACTGCTCGGATGCCACAAATTACCTGGACCACAGAGACTGAACCTTTTTTAGAGATGATCCCGCCATATCTTGGTGACATGGCATAGTGGCAGTGAAGTTTATCACGGCCTGTACTTGAACTGGGGGTAGGACTGTGGTATCTAGGGACTGCCAGTCTGGCACCTTGTACCCACGCTAAGGTAAACTTGGTTTACAAATAGTGGATTACTTGCATACACCCTTAGCAGGGTGGGTGAGAGGGGTTTATTTGGTATTGGTGCCTTAGACCGGTGCATAATGCTTCAATCTTACATTGGTCCCACTCAGGAGCTTGATCTTAATGGGTTAATTTGGTAGGTTAATACAAATTGATTTTTAGAGCTGAGAGACTCCAGCAGTTGTAAGTGACAATGATGGCTCCTTGTGCCAGCTCCTGAGTGTTTCTCCTTCCTTCTCTAGGTGAAGGAGCTGGTGCTGGATAACTGCCGCTCGGACGATGGGAAGATCGTCGGCCTTTCCTCGGACTTTGAAAATCTGGAGTTCCTCAGCATGATCAACGTCAACCTGCTGTCTGTCTCCAATCTCCCCAAGCTCAACAAGCTCCGCAAGGTAAACTAAGGGGTGGTGCCAGTCGGACGTGAGGCTGTGAAGCCCTACCATGAGTCTTCTGGCAAATGGGGCAGTAGCGGCTGGCGTTAGAGCTGAGCTGTCCTTATAGCGATTACTCCATCCCCTTGTATAGCTGTCCTCAAACTAGAGACCACTTCTGAGGATCTTGGCCTCTTCCCTCAGCCTCCCCTCTCATAGGGGCTTCATGCCGCTTGGTGCTGCAGTTACCTTACTACTTTGAAGTGCTGAGCAAAAATCTTTTTCCAAACTGAAGTATGTTAAAGAAATATTTCTTAAAAAGCAGGGAAGGCCTGAAGCCTAAATTAATCTCCCTCTAGCCCATATGCGTGGACCACACTAGAAAAATTCGGTTGCTGGTCCCTGGGTGCTAATAGCTGGCTTGGCACCAGTTCAGAAGCCCAGGGGTCGTCTTCATCTCAGGCTTTCACGGTGGTTTCTCAACTCTTGCTGCCCTCAGCGTGTCCCTCTCTACACCTGCGGCTAACCTAGCATGGGAACTTGTTGCTGACACCTGTTGTGGGTGCTGCCTTACATCACTCAGCAGTAGGGGGAAGGGGCCTGAGCCTCTCAGGCGCTGCTTTGCTGCACATAATGTTTATATGGGGGTTAATCAAATAGATGTGGGAGCAATAACCAAGCAGAATGACTGTACAGTCTCATTTAACCATTTAATAATCTTCAGTCCTCCCTTTAGAGGTTGAAGATGCTATGTCTGATGGCGATCACCCTATGTGCATGTGACCCCAATTTGCTGGAAAGCGCTGTGCTCTTAGCAGATGCCTGTGACTCTGATCCCAGAGCAACACTGCCTTTGGAGCTTACCTCATTGTGCATGGCTGGCTATGCTAGCTTCTTTCTGAAAATTTCCACCACTGCAGACACCTCTGGAGTGGCTGCATGTGGTAGGGTGGAGTGAGTTCCAGGGTGGCTGCTGGCATTTTAAGCATTACCATATTTTCTGTGAAACAATGGTTGAAATGCAGGCAGCTGCCTGGAGTCTTGTCTGCAGTAGCCCTGCCACCAGTGGAGATGCCGCGGTGTGAAATCTTCTGGAAGAAAGGATCCGTGTAACCAAGGTTGTAAAGATCCTTGGCCATTTCATATCACTGACCTTGTGCTCTGACTGGTGTAAACATGCCCCTTGTAGCTGAAGTGTTAGTGATCCCCCCCCCCCCCCCCCCCGTCAGGCATGTAGGAGAGTGGAGGAGTAAACCTGACATTATTGCTTTTAACTTGGATTTTTTGGCACTGCTTCTTAACTTGAGGGATTGTTACTAGTGTTCCATGTACGGCCTTGAGTGGGTTCAATAGAGCTCCCTCCTGACATGATCATTCCGCTGTTTGTGTTAGGGATGGGAGGGTGTCAGAGCTGTATTGGAAAACTGCCCAAATCCCCTGTCCTGATTCGTTATTTCCCTCCCTTTCCAAACAGCAAATATTCCGGGGGAGGAAAGGGGCTCATGTTTGCCTGCTGTGGGTTACATAATGAAGTTAAAATGGATTCTTAATCTGCAATTTATAGGTAGCAAGTTCTAGTGGTTAGAGAACGGGGTTGGGAGTCTGGACCAGAACACAGGAGTCCATGCTCTGACTCACTTTGTGGCCTTAGAGAGTCCTTGACTTGGGTGAATAACATTCCCATTTTGCAGATGGGAGTGTTATTCACCAATGTCAAGAGTTGAGAACCTCTATAGCAGTGCATCTAAATATTTCCTGGCAGCTGGAGCTGAGCGATAACCGGATCTCCGGTGGCCTTGAAGTTCTAGCGGAGAGGACCCCTAACCTGACCCACTTGAATCTAAGTGGCAACAAGATCAAGGACATCAACACCCTGGAGCCCCTGGTGAGTGAAAGGCCCTGTGCATGGATCTAACTGATAGAGGCTGTTTCCTTTGGGCGTCATGTGGGTGCAGCTGAAGTCAACCAGTCTTGATAACGGTTCCAGCAGCACTTCATGGTTCTAATGTGAACTGACGAGTTGCCCAATATGTGGCTGGGCTCCTCTGTCTGGAAAACCAGCAGCCAGTTGCTAAAGGAACATGAAATTGGGCTGGATGAGCAAAACCGTGGATGGTAGTGTGCTCAGTGTCCACCTGGGAAAGGACTCCTAAGGGTTCAGGCAGTGTTTGAGGTAGGTGGCACCTGGGTGTATCATGGCGATGACTTGCTTGGCCCCCATGGGGGTGTCTGACATCAGTCCTAGGTTTTCTAGGGGGCACATATTACAAAAAATAGTATGCATGAAAGAGTTACTTTACTATAGGTCAGGTAGTAAACTCCCTGCTCCAGGCACATCCTAATGTCTCCCTCATCCCTTTGCTCATAGCAAGTTTACCAGAATGGTCTCCTAATGGCCTAACAATTAATCTTTGCAGAAGAAACTGCCAAATCTGCATAGCCTGGACCTCTTCAACTGCGAGGTGACAATGCTGATCAACTACCGGGAGAGCATGTTTGCCCTTCTGCCCCAGCTCACCTACTTGGATGGGTTTGATGCCGATGACCAGGAGGCCCCTGACTCGGACCCTGAAGCAGATGGTGATGGGCTGGATGATGAATATGATGAGAACGGAGAAGGTAAAGGGGGCTTGGAGTGGTTCTCTGTAATTGCCTCCCACCTATTTCACTAGCCACCCCCCACCGACCACCTCAGTAGTGGTGTGAACTCCTTGCCAAAGTCTAATCTTTGGTAATCCCATCTCCCCCAGGCATGAACTGGAAAACCAAACTTGATTTAAACCAGCTGGGCTTGTCAGTTGACATACCTCCCATGCGTAGGTCTGTTCTGTGGGCACAGGGCTTTACCTAATGCCAGTGGGGCTGTTCTGGGTTAGTTGCTTTTTATGAGTTGGCACATCTGTGCCAAAAGCTGTCTGGCTGCATTTCCTGGTTCCTTGTCCCTGGTGTGTTGCTTTGAGCACATTGGTGGGGAACCCACTCATCTCCCTTTGTTGTGGTAGAAGGTGAGGAAGAGGATGATGATGAGGAAGATGAGTTGGATGAGGAAGTTATTGATGACGAAGAGGAGGATGAAGATGATCTGGAAGGTGAAGAGGAAGAAGATGGAGTCGATGATGAGGTGAGGCTATTCTTGTTGGCTTGACATCAGTGTGAGCCTTTGGGGCTGCCTGTCAGTAAATATTTCATCTGTACCCTTGCTGATGAAAATCAGTCCTCCTGAGAAACTTTGTAATCTGGCCAAGTATCTGTATCCTTGCCTGAGGCTAGTCTCATTCAAGAAAAGAGCTTCCTAGGTAGTCAGCTGCTCTGGGAAGCGATGCCTGGATTCCTAATGCTGTAGGTAGGGATGGTATGAGGGTGGAAACACCTTGCTGTGTTTCCAGGCGGCATTACAATTTCTCTTTGTGCCCACAAGTTCCTGTCCCTGTGGGATGAAGGATGAGGAAGGGGAGCAGGCATCAGGGTGCAAGGAGGGGGGCTAATTTTGTTACTTGGCCATTTTGAGTTCCTGTGCTGCCAGAAGGCAATGTCCTCTTGAAGTCACACTTGAAGAGACCATGAATGATTGGAGTGGAAAAGGAATTAGATCTCTAGTCACTGGATCTTGGTCCTTGTACAAACACAGATTCTTATTTATTTATTTATTTTAACTCAAGGAGGAAGAGGATGAGGAGGATGAAGATGACGATGAAGGTGAGGAGGGTGAGTAGATCTAATTCTCCTAATTAAGATGCAGCACTCACAAAGGTAGCATTAATCTACCACTACTCTGATGCAAACAGTCACTGTCTCCTTTTGGGGCCTGAGCAATAGAACTAAGCACTTTTATCTTTTATGGCAAGGAAGTCTTGCTCCTGTCACCACTGAACCAGGACACTGCCCCATAGCTAAATAAAATGTTAAGTATTGAGGTTGGGAAACAAAGCACACAAGTCAGAAAATTCAAAGTTAGGGCTTCCACTCTACTACCCAGTGCATCCTGTGTGCGCCATGGGAATGTATTAGTTGCACTAAACATCAGTCCCAAACTGCACATACTGTGGTGTTGTGGTCAGTCTAGCATTAGGAACACTAACTTTTGAGTTTCCTTAACTGATAGTTTTTCCAGCCATAATGCTGCACTGATTTTTGCATTTGATTTGCACATTTAAGGGAAAAGACCTGGTATGTCTTTAACTGCAGGTGCTTGTTGTTTTAAACCGCTATTGGGCGGTGAGATCTGAGTGTGCTAATGTAAACATGCTGAGTGAACATTCAGTGCAGCTAACTCAGACTAAATCCCTCTCAGGTAGAATCCATTTTCCTTCCTCCATGAGCTCTATAAAACAAGCCATGTTTTGTAGCTTCCAGCCTCAGATCCTTGAGTCCCTGTTTCTTTTGCGACTTACGGGGAAATGGCTGACCTGACTTTGCACACTTACCAAAATAAGACTGCTTCGACCTGAGACCAACCATGAATCTACAGCCCAAGAGAAACTGGTTAACACTAGAACTACATTATACCACCCTCCCAAGACATTTAAAACAGTCAGTATTAATAGGTTGTCAATTGCTAAAAAGCTGATCAGGTAGATTGGCAAAATATCCCAGTTCTGTGTAATTCAATATAATACTCTGGAAGGAGGAGAGGGTCTAATGGAAGCTCTGCTGTGTTAGCATTTTTATAAAGTGCTTGTTCTAGGAACTGTGGTTTCTTTTAGACTGTAGCTAGGGTCTCGCGTCACTCTAGGCAACAAAGCACTGGGCATCTCCTTTCTAACTTTGACGTAAGTCCCCTAGATAGTTGAAGACTGGATCTGGATGGGCTTGCGTATAGTTGATTAAAATATTTGTAAGGGTATTTATAGGAAAATGGAGGTTGGCACAACTCTTGAATGACAAATCTCCAAGAATAAGCTTGGCAGAGAGTCTCAAAAGTGGTGATTTTAAGTGCCTCCGGTTTTGGGTGCCCAATTTCACACCTTGAGAAAAAGGACATTTAGAGTTCAGGTGCCCACAGTATCTAAAATTTGGGCCCTCTGAAGTATCTCAAGAGCACCAAAAAGCACTCGTCACTGGAAAATCTTGCCCAAGGCTTTTGCTTGGTTGCCACGTACAATGGAACAGTGGGTGGGACTCCATCCAACAGCTGCTGTGATTCTAGTTCATACTTGTTCCCCTGCAAGATGTGTAGCTTAAATAGCCTGTGAAGAATGAGATCAAATGCTGTTCTGCAAGACTGCGAATAGAATTTAATTCTTCCTCCCTCCCTGCAGACCTTCCACAGGGAGAGAAGAGAAAACGAGATCTAGAGGATGAGGGAGAGGAAGATCCAGAAGATGAAGAGGATGAGGAGGATGACTGATAATCCTAGCGAGCCAATCAGTTTTACGGACTATGACTGTGCTTGTCCTAACCTCCCCATTGTGTCCATGTGAGACTGTAAATCCCCCTCTCCTGGCCCCTCCCCCTTTTGTATGGCTGCAGTGTCCACAATATATTTTTTTAAGACGTAGAATACAGTAGGCGTTCAGGGGAATCTTTCCATACAAGCCTCACTTTCTCACAAGTATTTTATGACCAAAGGCTTTCTCCGTTCTGTGGTTTGCGCAGCATTTTGCAAAAAAAAAGTTCTCCTCCTAGAGCATCTCATATCTGAAATCAACCTTACCACATGGGACCGAGAGCTCCAACAACCCTTTGCCATCCCACATGACCACAAGAGGCGAATGAACGCTCACCGCCCCAGCATGCATGTCCTCAGCCCAGCATTTGAAGAAGCTGCGAGCATTCTGTGCAGCGGATGCAAACTCTGCTTGTGTAAGTGGACTCTGAAAGCAAACAGTCACCCAAGGTGAACTGAAATAACAGTTGTGTGATAGTTGGAGATGCTTGAAGATACTCTAGCGATTGGGGGTGGGAGGGGAAAGGGCTTGGGTCCCTGAGAGAATCTGCTCTTTGCTGCATCTCAGACCTGTTAGGAGGAACTTTGCAGTAGCCTTGTCTCTTGCTTTCCTATTTCTTTTATAAACTGGAATTTTTTTTACCCATTAGCCACTTCTTTGTAGCTTTCAGTTCTTGGATGTCTGCAAAGTAATTATGGTTGGCAGCTGTGAATGTCTTCACTTGCCATAAGGAGGCTTTCTCCACCCTCTGCCAACCTACACCTTCACGGAAGAATAGGAAACATCAGGCAAGGGGATACTGCACTGCTACCAAACTGCATTTTCACTGTACAGAACACACTCTAACCATTATTACTGTGATGCACCTAAATCGGCATTCACCGGGAGACCGTGGTAGCCTAAATATTCTCAGGGTCCTTCTGGCTAGCCAGTAACAGCTCTCAACGGTGGCCTCAGTTACTAGCCTGGTGCATGTACACCTCCCCTTTTCCTTTTCAGAGTGATGAGAAGTCCCGCTCGTTCCCATTTATGCACTATGTGCTGTGACAGCTGTCTCTTCCCTTTCACTCCCAGCCCGTAGGAGTGGAGCCACTGCTTCTCTGACCTGTTGGAGGCATTTTTTAGAACAGGGAGGTGGAATCCTGCCAAGTGCAACAAGGGATTTCTGACCTGTGTTCACATGATACATCTGTTAGTTTCTAAGGAGAGCTTTGGCTCCATGGAATCAAAGGGCATTAACCAACCCTTCAGTATTGAGTGCCTAGTGATCTCTGCTCAGATAGGTTGGTGAGAGCGGGGGAGAGCAACTACCTTTTAACCAGGTTTATGGGGGTGTTCCCTGAGGCTTTATACTAATGCAGATGCATTGGCACTTAACAGGGTTCTCCCTCAGCCACTGCAGACAAATATGTCATCCCCCAGCAGTTACATGTATTCCTCTTGCAGCAAGAAGAGAAAAATCTCACACCCCTCCTATAAAAAGCAATGTTTGCAAAGGTGCATTGGGTACTGCAGCACATCTGGATTTCTAGCCTTGCCCTTGTCTCTTGCATTGTACAGTAGCTATAACCATTCAAAGATAAACT
Organism: Mauremys mutica; assembly: GCF_020497125.1. NCBI lineage: Eukaryota > Metazoa > Chordata > Testudines > Geoemydidae > Mauremys > Mauremys mutica. The sequence continues at coordinate 9,475,470 of NC_059095.1, forward strand.
TCTCCTGTAAAATGCAAACTGAGTAACTTATAAATGCTAAAGGAATTTAAAAAAAAATTCAGAGCAGCAGTTGATATTTTTAATTTTTTCCCTGCATTTTTTCAGCAGATTGTATGGATTTTATATTAGCCTAGTATCTGTCAGGTTTCGATTGGTCAGATTAGTCCCAGAAATAAGGATCTTCACCCCTTTTGTATCTTTTTTGTTACAAAATTTGGATAAAACTTTTAATAAAGACTTCAGTTTTTAAAAACCTATTGTAATGGATGGTGTGTTCACTGCTCCTTGGGGAAATCAGCACTGGGTGAGACACATGGGAGTGTTTCGTCCACTCTCTTGCTCAGAGCAGGGTTTTCAGTCCAGGACTCCTCAATCTAGAAGCACAGTTTATGGCCAACTTTTCTTGTGAGTGCCAGGATCTCTCTGGGAAGCCAGTGATTACTTTGTCTCTGGTTATCTTTCATAGCTAATAATGTAGGCGCAAGCTCTCTATTGCTGCTTCATGATGTATAAAGATCATCTCAGGCTTAGAAATATGCTTTTTACTCTTGAAATAATATGTAGCCTTCATTTCTCTCTTTGCTGGAACGGAAGACCTGGTTTCTTTCCAATCCTGCTTGGGGGTGGGAATAGCTCAGTGGTTTGAGCATTGGCCCCCTAAACCCAGGGTTATGAGTTCAATCCTTGAGGGGGCCACTTACAGATTTTTGCTCCAAAAATCTGTCTGGGGATTGGTCCTGCTTTGAGCAGGGGGTTGGACTAGATACCTCCTGAGGTCCCTTCCAACCTTGAGATTCTATGATTGGCTTTTCTGTAGAATCCACACTTGCCCCACATTGCAGAAGCATTTTCCCATGGCCAAGTGCTTAAAGGCACACTGGCCAAGCATGGTGCCTAGACCACTCACATGCCTTAGGAGTCTTGGTTTGCAAAAGACCCTTGGTTTCCAATAACCCTGTCTGAGGAATTGTACTCAAGCCCTGCAGCCTACTGCCAGGGCCACTCTGGGTGCAAAGGAAGTGTAGCATCCTAAAATGAGATGGAAAAGGCCTTACCAGCTGGATTTCCATCTTCCTCCCTCCCCCATAACAGTGGCAGGGTGGTTCTAGTATATTGCATTGGGCTTTGCTGGCTTTAAACAGTCGGTTCCCCATGCCCCATCATGCTGTAAACAAGGGGAAGTTGCATCCCAATAGTGACTGATCAAACTCTTCCTCTGGGATCTGGAAGGGCCCCCAAATCCTGCATGCTGCTCTGGCCAGCCGAGCTACCTTATGGTGTCAGGAGAAGGCCTGGCTGCTACAGCAGGGTGGCAAGGGAGGCAGCACCGGCAACCATGACTGCACAAGGACAAAATCAAGTGCTCACACTTACCCAAGAGCAGCAAGTTGGGAAGCAGGTGCCCCTAGGAAGGATGGGCTGACAACCTAGAGTCGTTCCCATGGGTTCTGCAGTAGGTCCTGAGCACTGGTCTGCCGCTGCAGAGCCACTTTGGCTAGTTTCCGATCCCACCTCTAGGCTGCTGGGAGGCCGTTTTGCCAGCCTCTGATTCCCCCTGGTGGTCAGACACCCACTTCCTTCCCTTCTGGTGGCGAACAGGAGACTCTGGCCCTTTGCTGGGGTCAGAGCACTGATCAAGGACACTGCAAATCTCATGCTCTGCTCTTCGGGGGCTGGGCTTTCCCCTAGCCTAGCAGGTGGGCAGATCTCTGGGGAAGGGACTAGCTTGGGCTCCAGGGTGGGGGGTGAGGGACCGTGAACAATCCCTGCTCCCACTCTGTTTCCTGCTGCTCTCCAGCACTCGCCCCTGGCCAGTTCGCTGTGTGGGGCGAGGCTGCTATTGCTGAGTAGCATGTTCCCTTCATCGCACCAGCAGGGATGTGGCTGATTCTGGGAGCTGGTGGGAAAAGGAGCGTGTGGCCTGTCAGATGGCTGGGATGCCCCCTTTGGTTTTTCAGTGCAAAGGGAAGGGCCAGTGCTCTTAAATATTTAATGACAGTATTGCCCAGAGGTCCCGAACCAGATCAGGATCCCTGTGTCCTAGGTGCTGTACAGACATGAGACAGTCCCAAGGACCCTGCTGTCTAAATAGATCAGGCAAAAGGTGATAGGTTAAATGGAGGTGCAAGAATGAAAGAGACTTGCCCAAGCTCAGTGAGGCAGCCAGGCTGCTGCTGCCTCCAGGGAGCTGCTTGTCCTTCCCTGGAGAGATGGTCCCACAGCCTGACTGGCAGGAAGTTCCTCCTGATCGCCAGTGTATTTGCTCCTGGATCTGGCCCAAATACCCTTTGCTGTGGTACCGGGCTCTGTGAGACACAGGCATGTCCTCTCCCTTCCCCAGCGGACTTGCCGAAGCTGTTCCCGCAACCCAGCCCCTCGGCTCAGCCATGTTACAGCTGCCCTCTCTCTGGGTGGAGTGCGCTCGGTGCACCCTCAGCTCTGCACTGACGCAGCCGGCTGCTGTGCTGGCTTCTTGCTGCCTTTGCATTGTCTCAGACGTCCTCTCCTATGTGAATTCCATGGGCGCTGGGGCTGCTCCCCACCCCTGGGAGCTGACTCATGCAGGGTGTAGTTGCCACAGGCAAGGCTGAGGAAGGCTTTGCCGTTGGAGTTGCCTGTACAGAGAGCTGCTGGATGGAGGGGAGTTAACCCTTCATGGGCTTGGAGGAACTGCTCACCACCAGTGCTGGGGTCGGGGGAGTGGCTGCCTCCCCCTCGGCTCTGACTAGCCCTGTGTAAGATGACTGTAGCGTTCCCCCAATCCCCTAGGACCTACTGGCCAAGTTCCCCTATGGCTCCCATCACTGGTACGGGACTGCCTCCCACTAGAGCCGCGGTTCTCAAACTGGGGGGCTGGGCCCCAAAGCGGGTCACGCCTAGGCACCATTGAAACCGTGTTAGTATTTAATCGGTTAACCAATGAAAGGGGGAGGGGCTGGGGGTTAAGCGTTAGGGTGGGTTAACTGGTAAGACTAATGCTCAACAGTTTCCTGTTTTACCTCCCTCATCACAACCCTTTTAATGCGGTCGCCCAGGCTGGCTTAGACTTGACTGGAGCGGTGGGGCTCAGGTTACAGGCCCCCTTGGGCTTTGACTCCTTCCCTGCCTGGGGCGGTGAGGATCAGGCTTGGCCCTGCCCGCACCCAGGGCGGTGGCACTTGGGCGGACTCAGGCTGTGGTCCTCCCTCTTGGGGTGGTAGTGATTTTTGTTGGGGGGGTCACAGTGCCAGGAAGTTTGAGACCCCCGCACTAGTGCATCAAGCAATGTGACCTGCATCCTCTGGCTTGTTTGCGCCTGTCCTCTTTCCCGGGGGAGGCTTGGGGGTGTGTGGAGTGGTTTGTTTTGGTAGGGTTTTGTTTTGCAGTTGTCTTACTGGTCAACCTCTGTTTATGCTGGAGAAATGTGCGTGGCCCAGGCCCCGGCATGCCTGAAAAGCCAGTGGAGAGAGCTGCAGCCAGGTTTGAGGTGCTCACGTTGGGCTGTGTCGCTGAGGAGCTGGGCGCAGCGTTCTGAGTTAAGGGTTTCCTGAGGGCTGGTTGCCTCCTGCCCAGGACTATGGTGTTGCTATGGGCCAGCTGAGTGGGGACAAAGCCTGGAATAGGTGATGCCAGAGCATCATTCACCAGGCTAGGATAGTGTCTCCCAACCACCGGGTGAGGAGAGCAAGCGTCACTAGCAGATGCAGCTATGTGAGAGCTCAGTGTTGCGGACGTCTCCAGGAGCCTCCTGAATTGACCAAGGGTGGGGGTGAAGCTTCAACCAGGGCCTGCACTACAGCTGCAACCTCTTCAAAGTGCTTTCCTGGTGTGCCCCTCCTCACCTCCCCCCCCCCCCAAGCACCTCTGCTGTGCTCAGGTGGAGCCTGCTGATCTCAGCTGAGCGGTGGGGGAAGGATAAGTAGAGCTGGGTACTATCTGCCCAGCTGTACTGGCCGAGTTCCTGGCAGCTGATCAGCTTCACCTAGTGAAGGCAAATATGAGCAGAGTCAGAATTGAGCCTTGGGGGGGAAGGGGGGGTGGGAGGTGGAGTCGCAGGACTGAGGGCCAGTTTCCATGCTCCAGGTAGCCAAGTATTAAATCCATGTTACAGCTGAGGCCCAGCAAGAGAAACTTCTCCAAGGTCCCCCAGGGCTGGGGCAGACCCTGTGGCTACCAGCCTCCCTGCTGCATTAGCCTGCCCCTTACCCAGAGGGTGGTGTGTGACTCCAGCAGCTTGGCGCAGTCCTCTGCTGAGTGTTCACACTGGCCGGTGGGGGTGGGGGTGGCTTGCCCAGAGCAACGTGGGACAGAGGTGCCACTATTTGCATTTCCCAGCCCCAGCCTGTGGAGTGAAATAGTGCCTGGACCCCTTCAAGGGACGCGCTTTGCTCTGTGGCAAGCGATAAGTAGTGGTGCCCCTCAGGGGTCTGTACTGGGCCCAGTGCTATTCACCATCTTCCTCAATGAGCTGGAAAAAGGGGTGAACGGCGAGGTGGCAAAATTTGCAAATGATCCAAAACTACTCAGGATAGTTCAGTCTAAAGCAGCCGGGGAAGAGCTACAAGGGGACTTGGCAAAACTGGGTGACAGGGCACCAAACTGGTGGATGAAATTCAGTGATAAATGCAAAGTGATGCACATTGGAAAATGTAATCCCAACTATCTGTATAAAATGATGGGGTCTAAATTAGCTGTTACCATGCAAGAAAGCATTGGGGAGAGTTTGCTGAAAACAGCCCCTCAATGTGTGGGGGCAGCTAAAAAAGTGAACAGAAGGTTGGGACTCATTTGGAAAGGGATAGACAATAAAAGAGAAAATATCAATTGCCTCTATATAAAGCCATGATGTGCCCCATCTTGAAAACAGCATGCAGAGCAGGTCGCCCCAGCTCAGAAAAGATACATTGGAACTGGAAAAGGTACAGAAAAGGGCAACAAAAATGATGACAAGGATGGAATAGCTTCCATATGAGGGGAGACTACTAAGACCTGGGATGTTTTAGCTTGGGAAACACATGCCGAAGGGAGGAGGGCTGTGATTGAGGGAGGCAGAGCCTATAAAATCATGCTGTGGGTGGAGAACATACGCAAGGATGTGTGATTTACTCCAGCTCCTAACACAAGAACTAGGGGTCAGCAAATGGCATTAATAGGCGGCGGGTTTAAAACAAACAAAAGGAAGTGGTTTTTTTCCCCTCCAAACAGCCAGTGGAACTCTGCCAGAGGATGCTGTGAAGGCCAAGCCTAGCAGGGGTCAAAAAGGAGCTAGCTAAGTTCATAGGGGGAGGGTAGCAATAGGTCCATCAATGGCTATGGGGCAGGGATGGTGTCTCTAGTCTGTGTTTGCCAGAAGCTGGGAAGGGGTGACAGGGGATGGAGCACTTGATGATTCCCTGTTCAGTCCCTCTGGGGCACCTGGCACTGGCCACTGTCTGAAGACAGGACACGGGGCTAGATGGACCAGTTGTCTGACCCAGTCTGGCCCTTCTTATGAATGGTGAACCTAGCACCATAGCTGCTTCCAGGCTGCTCCTGGAGCACTGTGGGTGGGTGGGTGGTAAACAAGAGGCTGGCACAGAGTAACTGCTGGGGAAAAGGCCCTGCACCTCTCTGGGCAGCGAGCTGCCTCCTTAGTGTCATGAGTGTAAGATCCATGGCCCAGGCCCTCTCCCTTCCCGAGGTGCATGTAACACACTGGGCATGGGGGAGGAGAAGGGGGTCACCGTCACTACAACTAATTAACAAGTGAGGCCAAACAGCTGCAGCTTCCCTATCTTCTTTACCCCACCCCCGTGTGAGACAAACAGCCTCTGGCCGGCCTTAGAAGAGGTCGGTGGGCAGCAGCTTAGGTTTTCTTAAACCAGGCTGCCATGAGATCACGAGCCACCCCTCAACTAGGGAGGATTTTAACCTGGCCAGGCTGAAGTGGTTTTACTGAACAAAATCCCCTCTCACCTCTTGCCAGGTTTGGCTCCTGCTACCATCAGTGACCCTGGCTTGCAAGGCAAAGGCAGCGCTTTGCTGCTCTCTGGGCCATGAACCAGTTGCAGCAGGAGTGGAGGGAAGTTCCCCGTCTCTCCAGCCTGGGGTTACACTTGATCCCGCTCAATCCCACTCCCTGCACACCGTAGCCAGGTCCGCCTCCCCCCTCGGCTAGATCCAGCTGGCTCAGCAGGCGGCTTCTGGGCCCTTGCTCTCCCGTCCCCGAGAGCTGGATTAACCAGCCGGCAGAAAAAAACCCTCTGCAGCCGTAGCTTTGGGCACGTCCCTGAGGGTCAGATTTCGAGCCAGGCTCAGATCCCAGCAAGGTGCAGACTGAGGGGGCCAGTTTCACACAGCAGCAGAGCTGGGGGGGGGAAGGGGGAGCCCTTTTGAAAACCAGACCCACCCCCACTCTGCCTCTGTCTCCCCTGCTGGGAGGCACAGCGAGCTCTGCCTGGTTTTCTTAGAGCGTAAGCACCAAAGGGCAAAGAGGCGCTGGGTGTTTGCCCAGCAGGTCCCAGCCTGCAGGCGCTGCCAGCGGAAGACACCAGGCCTGCTCCTGGCCAGCTCCCTGGTGCTGTCAGCTTCCTGCTCCCCAAAAAGCAGAATCCTGCAGGTTGGCCGTGTCCCCATCTTCCTGGCACAGTGCTCTGAGGGAAGCAGGGGTGGCTCGGCCAGGCCAGGCCCTGCCATTACCCTGTTCCAAATCAATTATCCTGCCCTGAGGCTACTGCCTCGCCAGGCCCCCTCCCCGCGAGCCCTCCCCATGCAGGGTTCCCGCCTCCAACGCCATCCCCCAAGGGAAACTCAGACCCGTCTTTACCCAGCTGCAGCCTGTGCTTCGAGCCCTGCTGCTCAGCCCCCTGTTCCACGCCCGGGGAGAGGCCATGCCCAAGGCAGCACCACGCAGAGCAGACGCAGACCCTTCTGTCCAATTCCCATTTATTTCTTAGCGACCTCATCCCCGCAAAGAAGTCCACTAACTCCTGAGCAACTCTACCAGGCTCTACAGCGAACCCTTGTGCCTGAAGCAATACGATCTGGAGCAGGGAGGGACACACAAGCTTCCAGGACTTAAATTTAAGTTTCCCAAAAGAAAAAACACCTAAAACCTCAAGAAAAAGCCTCTCCCTGCCCAAACTCTTTGCAGTGCACAGCTTGAAGTCAGTGGCATGGCTACAGGTGAGGGGAGGGGTGCAAACACAGCACCAGCAGAAGAGGGGGGTAGGTTCCTGCTGCAGCACTGGCTTTTCCCTACCCCTGGTCCTATGGCATTCCCATGCACACCTCCCTCCCTCCCCACCCCTGGCTCAGCAGGAGCATCAGAGCTGCGAGTAGAGGGAGTTCTCCATCTCCGGCGGGAGCTTTGAGTGGAAGGAGGCGAGGCCGACACCGAAGTCTGTAAGAGAAGCACAAGGGAAAACCATCAGCGCTAAGAAATCCACCAGCTCCCGGGCAGCTGCTCGAGAGGCTAGGGCCAAGTGGGGCACTGGGTGCATGGCCTCCAACTTGCATGGGGCCAGCGCTCTGGCTTCACGCCCTGCTGCTGCATCTCAGCGGAGCCCAGCTGGTGACCAAGAAAACCTGGTCGGGTCCAATACAACTGCCTTTGGGAGCTTGCAGAACGGCCCAGGCCCGTATCTGCTCCAGGCACCTCAACTGATGCTGAAGCCTAATGATAAGTCCAAGGTCATTGCAGTTTGGTAGGAACCATCCACTTGTTCTGGGCTTGTGGGTGGAGCTGGAGTAGTTCCCCTTCCCCCAAACTGGCCCCTATGGGAGCGCTTTGGCCAGGACAGCTGGGCAAGGGCAGGTTTCCCGGCCAGGGTGGAGGATGGAGTTGGTGCAGCTCAGAGACAAGTAGGGAAGCAGTTAAGATCAGGGGCCATTTCTCAGGCTGCTTTAGCAGTGTCCACATCTCTCCAGTCCCTGTGCATTGGGGCTTAGTCCCCTGCCTAGATCACTCAGAGAAGTTTTCCTCCCCACCTAAACCTCACCAAGCCAGGCTCCCTGCTTCTTCAGTCGCGGGGGGAGACAGGGGACGGGACTCCAGCCCTGTCAGGCTCTGGGAAGGGTGTGGCTTTGGGAGGCTGGGATATGACCCACTCCTCCCACTAAGACCACAGGAACACTTGTCACGCGAAGGAATCTCGGCTGAATTCTGGGGCTCAGGGTCCCAAGATCAGCTCCAACCAGCTCCTCCCACCAGCAAGCAGGGCAGATTCCCCCCCTCCCCCAGCTCCCCGCACCGGACCGCACCCATCTCTCCATCCAGCCGGCTGGGCAGGGGTGGATTCTTGTGCTGATCGTCGATGTGCAGCGTCATCTCTTCCCGCGTGGCGCTGGAGAACGGGCACTGCATGCAGGTGTAGCGCCCTCGCGTGTGCTCCCACACGATGCGGCTGTTGGAGGAGTGGCCTGCAGCACAGGGGGGTGGAAAGCGTGTGCGTTGACTTGCTAGTGCCCTGGGACAGCAATCGCACGGGCATCCCCTTCCCCCAGGCCTGCGCAGCTGTTCATCACCACGCCGGCAGCACCTGGGCCGTGCCCCCTGAAACACACCCAGCAGCTGACGGCCGTGGGAATGGGAGAGCCAGAGGCCAAGGCAGGCAGCATGGTACATTGGACTGGGCTTCAGGACGCCTGGCATCTATTCCCAGTTCTGCCACTGACCAGCTGGTCCCCTCCTGCCCTTGGTCTGTCTTGGTCTTGAGATGGTGCGTGCTCTGGGGCAGGGGCTGTCTCTCTCTGGGCATCACCAGGCAGAGTGGCCTGGGTCTCTGGTGCCTCTCGCTGCTACTGTAATGCCCCCAACACAGAAAAGGAACCGGGGGCTGGGGCCAGCGGCTGTTCCAGTTTAAGGCCCAAAGGGGAGGTCATTCCCCTGCCCAAAGCCTTCGCTCCCACATGCTTGGCTCGGCTGGGGAAATCCAAGCCTCCCTAGTATCACAGAAGAGCAGCTGATTTCCCACGCCTCCCAGGTTTGGCACAGGCTCCAACAGGGACAGGCCAGGCTGACACGGCTTCCAAGAGGTGCCAGGCCTCCGGGACGATCCCTGCTCGGTACAGAGTGGAGGGGGGGTAAATGGTCGGAGTCCCCAGAAACTGCAGGGCCACTATCCCTCCCCAGATATCAAGGCCAGCGCCCCCAGAGTCGGGCTGAGGGTAACAAAGCCGGCCCCACCCAGGGTTTGGTTTAAACGAGAAGTCTTGTCCATCAAGACACCACAGCAGCTGTCAGTCCCAGACAACTGCTGCTCACCGCCAGATAGATCCCCCGCCCCCCGGGCAGGCAGCACCCTCCCTTCTCAGCTAGAGGTACGTCAGCAGTTTAATACCAGGCCTCTGTATTACGTCCCTTCTCGAGGAGCTCGGAGGTCTCCCCTCCAGTGACTGAGCTGTCTTGGTGCTGCTTAGCTTGCAGGCAGTCAGGGCATGGGGCTGCAGGCCGGACTGGGTCAGACCCCTGGGCCATTTCACCGCGTGGCCAATGCCAGGTGCTGCAGAGGGACTGAACGTTGTTGGACTAAGCCACTCAACCACAGGTATCGCGGGTGTTTCGCCCCCTGGGTGGTGCCCTTGGGCCCTCCAAGGACTAAGTGCCCCTTGCTGTCCTGGGTGACATGGCTAATTCAAGCCCTCCCCTGACTCTCCCTGGGTTCCCCAGTTCCCAGGGCAGGTCACCCCCTCACCGCACAGCAGCACCACCCAGGGACCAGAGAGCAGCCCAAAGCCGAGAGGTGCCGCACTAACCTGAAGTCACACCTGAGCCAAAGCATGGGAGGCGTGGGCCGACGCACACACCTGCGAAGGGAATCGAGGGGCGAGACAAGCATTAGGCCTTCCCCTCCCTTGGCTGGGGGGGGAGGGAAGCGACCGAGAGGCCCTGGCTCGGATGCCAGCTGTGTCCAGCTGCAGCTGCCACTGGCTTTTCAGAACAAGGCTGACGGGACCAGGGGGCATCACTCCAGGCGCTGCCCCCGCAGGACTCCACGGACAGTTCCAGGGGGTGGAAGCGGGACGGAGATTGGGGGGGATGTGGGGGAGCTGAAGGGGGATTTTTTTTTTTTTTTTTTTTTTTTAAATAGCACCGAGAGGGACTTTCACACTGGAGCAAATGAGAGCCAGGAACACGTCCTGGTGCTCACACCATCCGCAGGTTTGTCAGGGCGTTAGCTGGGCAGCCTGTCGCCGGGCAGCCTGTCGCCGGGCCGTATCCTGCGCCGAAGGGGTCCCCAGCGCAGGCCGACGATGGCCATCACGGGAAAGGGAGCGGGGCTCACCAGCTGAGCACAGCGGCCAGAGGCTGGCGGGAGGAACAGGCCCGGGAGGTGTCACGGCCTCGGTTACAGAACGAGAGGCGAATTCTCCACTGGCGCGGTATCTCCATGGAGGTTGGTGGAGCCAGCGGAGGATTCAGCCCAATACACCCCCAGGCCTTGGCAGACAAACAGAGCAGGATAAAGGGGATCGTGCCTCATGCCCCACATCTGGGGAGCCCTCCAGGAGAGACGTGGATCTTGTTCTCAAGTTTCCCCATGGAGCAGCTTGTCTGGTGGGGGCGAGATGTTGGGATGAGGGGTGGAGACATGGCCACTGGAACCCACCCCATGGAGCCCGGGACAGAGGGAATCTGGGAGCTTGAGCAAGTGGGATCTGTCTGGTTCTCAGGGAGGACAGGGCAGCTGGTGGGTAGCGTCCTCGGCTGGAAGTGCCTCCCCGCCCGCCTGTGGGTTCTCGCAGCAGCAGCCTGGGGCGAGCCTGGAAGGAGGTTTGCTGTAGCCTGGGGGATTCCCAGCTGAAGACGACAGATTTACCTGCTGGCCCTGTGTTCTCACCTTGACTTTTCTTCCACACAGCGTTGGAGACGGGGAGGCCTTGGCTGGGCAGATACGGCCTGAGGCGATGCTGAACCGAAGCCTGAGGTAAGCTGTAGGGAGAGGGGTGCATGTAGGACAGGAAAGGCCCCGGCACCGAGGAGTGAGGCTGGCCCGAGAACCGGGTCAAGGACGACGGCCCGAAGAGCGAGGGCTCCAGCAGAGGGAACGGGTGGGAGGCCGGAGAGACCAGGGGCATGGACTCCAGGGAGCCGTGGAGACCAGGGAGACTAGTGGGGAGTGAGGCTGGCACGGCGGTGGAGACAGCGTCCATGCTGGGGAGGATGGCTTCTTTCTCCATGTGCCGGATGACGCTCTGGAGTTTGGGCAGCCCCTCCAGCGGCTTGGCCGGGGGGTCCTTCTCCAGTCCGGAGGTAGCAGGTGGGAGGGGCCTCTCGGCTTTCTGCGCCGGAGCCGGGCTGCTGGCGCTGTCGGAGCAGACGTGCAGGTGCTTGAAGAGGGAGCGGTGAGTCCGGAAGCGCAGCAGGCAGTTCTCACACCTGGGGAGCGACAGGACAGGGCGAGTCCGCAACGGCCCGGCCCGAGGGGAAACTGCCAGCCTGCAAGCTCAGCAGAGAGGCCAAGAGCCGAGCGGACTAGGAAATCTCTCTCGTGGAGAAAGGAGCCATCCCAGGTACATGGCCAGCGTATAGCTCTGGGCCCAAACCCACCAGACTCCACTAAGGTTGACCCATTTTTCTTTGACCTGACCCTTCCCCCCCCACAAACCGGAGCCAGTGCTGCAGCTGCCTCCTGCCCCTGGGGTTGGCCCAGCAGTGCCAGCGGCCGCGTGCCCCTCTCTTGTCAGCTGCCACCCCCTGCTGCGCAGCCAGAGGCGCCGCCACCTTGGCATGCGCAGCCCAGCACGGCGGCCGCGGCCGGCAGGAGCGGAACAGGCAGCGGCTGCACAGACCCCGACCCTCGGAGGCGGGTCCCGTTGGGCTGCGGGACTCTAGAGCCCAGAGAACAAAGCCAACACTGAGGAGGGAGAAGAACTGGCCCATTGCATCCCACAAGGGCCCCGGCACAAGCAGAGGGACAGCACGGAGCTGTCCCCCAAGCCGCAGGAGAGAGCCCCATTGCTTGGCACACTGGAGAACAGTCTGGCGGGTGCAGTGCCCTGCCTAGGAGATCTGGGGGCTCTGGACTAGCTGGGACCAGTGAGAGGGGTCGGGGAGGGAGGGGAAGAAGGGGCCTTATTTCTGTGACCCAAAGAGGGGGACTTACTTGAAGTAGCGGTTCGGCTTGTAGTGCACCTTCATGTGAGCCACCAGGTCCTGCATGCTGGGGAAAGTTTCCGTGCAGCCCTGGGTGGGGCAGTGGAATATTTTACCTGGCAGAAGAGGGGCAGAGGGGTCAGCGGGACACCCAGAGTCAGGTCCACAACGTTCTCAGCTTAGAGCGAGGGATTCTTTCGAACCAGCTACGCAACGGTTAGGGAGCCCAGCCCCTTCGACACGCACCCTGCTCACCTCTGTGAACACACGCAGAACGGCCACAGGGACGCCTCCCTTAAAGTCGGCCCGGTTAACACCCTTACATCGCTGACCAAGCGGAGAACATGCTCCTTTAAAGTTGCGCAAGGCTCCCTTATAACGTCGTTTGGCAGCCGCCTGCTTTGTCCACCGCTGGCAGAAAGAGCAGCCCGGTGGAGCTAGCTGGTGGGGGCTTGGAACCAGGGTGGACCGGCAGCCCCCACCCCACCAAGCAGGCTATCAATTGCCGGCAGTTCAGCTGTCCCTCTCCCCACTGCCATGTGCTGCTCCTGCCCTCTGCCCTGGAGCTGCTCCCAAGAGCCTCCTGCTTGCGGCGTGGAGGGGGAGGGGGGCTAATGTCAGGGTGTCCCTCTCCTCCCTGCTCCTGCCCCCCCCGCTTACCCCATCTCCATAAAGCAGGGGGGACATGACAGGGCTCAGGATGGAGGGAGCTTCCTGATCTACTTAAAAAGGCAATGTACTTAGAGTGGGGCCAGTGTACTTAAAGGGGCAGTGTGCATCTCTCTCTCTCTCTCACACAGGGTGTGCGTCTCTGTCCCTGTCTGCCATGCTGTCTCCCCTCCCTCCATTTGTGCTGCCTTGTAGAGTGTGAGGCTACATTAACATCATGTTAACCCTTGAGGGCTCAGCCGAGTGCTAGTTCATCATTTAGCAGTAAGGTATTCCCTGGGAAATAGCCCTCCCTCTGACTCCATCACCTTAACCAAGCTTCACAGTTATCATTGCTGTGTACAGTATTAAAACTCTTTAAAACTTGTACTGTGTACACACACACACACACACACACACACACACACACACACACTCTTTTGTCTGGTGAAAAACATTTCCCTGAAACCTAACCCCCCCTATTTACATTAATTCTTATGGGGAAATTGGATTCGCTTAACATAGTTTCACTTAAAGTTGCATTTTTCAGGAACATAACCAGAACGTTAAGCGAGGAGTTACTGCATTTGCCAGAGAGGGCAGGGGACCTTGTTATCACACAAGGGAAATTTCAACTCCTCCACCCCCCAAAAAAACCCCAAATAACCCCCCCCCCCAGGTTAATTGGACAGTTTAGCAGCGCAGCGGCTTGGCAGCGAGTGGCTAATAAGATGAGGGGGTGCAGAAGAGAACCTGGGGGTGGGAACGTTAGTGAATTAGCTTGTCCTTGGACAGCCAAGGGGCAGATCTGATCTCGCGCCCAAGCAGCAGGAGCACATCGGTGAGTGTTTGGGATCAGGGAGCTGCTGTTTGCGAACACTTGGCTGGGCGAGTGCCGGTTCACACTGTCTGGGGTGGGAGGCGTTTGAAACACAACACAGATTTAGTGCTACAAGCTCCCATTCCCACGTACTGCTAGAAAAAGTTACGGCCAGAGGATCCAGCGTCTCCCGTTGTTCCCTGTTGGAGCAACTGAGACCTGAGCTCCTGGGAGAGTCCAGCACCTGTAAACCTGGCCTTTGGCACCCTACGAGTTTGCACTCTCCCTGCCAGCCCATCAGTGGGTAGCAATACCATGTGACTTCAGTGGACAATCACCGCTCCAACAAGTGCTCACACGCAACCCACAGCCGCCTCACCAGCTGCTCAGTCATCAACAGCAAACTGATGCTTTACAAGTAGCCGAGCCGGGCTGATGCCGCAGAGGAAGCACTGGGAAGGGATAACCAGGCCGCCTCATCTCGGCCATCCAGCCTGCCCTAGCATGTGGTGTCCTGACACCCCACCTCTCGGCAGCAAGGCCCCCTTCTCCCAGCACCCCGCTGGGATGATACGCAACCAGGCCTTACCCTCCAGGGACTGGGTGGGTCTGTAGTGGACTCTCATGTGATCCATGAGCTCCTGCATGCTGTGGAAAGCCAGCTTGCAGCCGTAGCTGGAGCACTGGTAGTGCTTCCCTGAAAGGAGAGAGAGCCACTGGAGTCAGTTCTCTCCCAAGCCCCAATAACTTCCCCGCCTTCATGTCCTCCCTCCTTCCCAGAATGAGGGCACGGCCTCGCTGGTCCTCTACTGCTGGCATCAGAATTAGCTGGCTTGGGCGCGATGCACCACACTCACCCATGAGGGCGCGGCAGGCTGCCTCTCCAGCAGAGAGCTGGGCCCGAGATCCTGCAGATGTGAAACATGCTGGAGTCACCCAGGAAAGGGGTGCAGAGGGTGGCAATGGCCATTTGCTCTCCCCACAGCATACCTCACCCCTGACCTGGGGGGATCCCCAATGGCTCATTGAGGCGGGGGCTCTCTGTTGAGATGAGCAACCAACGGGGCCAGTTCACACTGAGCGCAATGGTGATTTTTGCCCCTGATGAGACCCACCGAACTCATGTCATACAGGCTGCTGAGCGGTCAGATGGCAACAGGTTCCAGGCCCTATCAGCCTGGGCTCTGCTCGGACCAGAGACAAAGGGTCCAAAGCCTTTAGAAATGTTCCATCACGTCCCTCCCCCCCGTCTTTCTTCCCACCTCTGCCTCTCTCCTGCCACTGCCTGGTCTCTCTCCCCTGCTCCAGGCAGCCACCGCTTTCCCTTGCCACCTCCTCCAGCGCCGCCCCTCTGGGTCTTCTCGCTGGGACAGTTCTCAGGCCGAACAGGAAGAGTTTAGCTGATTAGCCCAGGAATACAGGAAAGGAACCTGGCCTGAACCCAGGGGCGGCTCTAGCCATTTCGCTGCCCCAAGCACGGCGGCACGCCATGGGGGGCGCTCTGCCGGTCGCCGGTCCCGCAGCTCTGGTGGACCTCCCGCAGACGTGCCTGCGGAGGGTCCGCTGGTCCCGCAGCTCCGGTGGACCTCCCACAGGCGTCCCTGTGGGAAGTCCACCGGAGCCACCTGCCACCCTCCCGGCAACCGGCAGAGCGCCCCCCGCAGCATGCCGCCCCAAGCGCATGCTTGGCATGCCGGGGCCTGGAGCCGCCCTGCCTGAACCCGAACTCCTCCCCCTTCTCTAGCAAGAATCCCAGGTTAACATTTAAGGGACAAGTTCGAGTTAGTCTCCCCAAAGAAAACAGATGAACAGTCGTGCCCCTGAATATACCTGGAGCGGTGCCCTCGGCTGGAAGAGAGTGGACCTGCTGGGATCACAGTTCTACCCCCCCCCCTGCACTGCTACTCCCTTGAGCTCACCTGGGAGGGGTCTGCGCTTCGAGAGCCGCAGGTCCTGAGCTTGTGCCCCGCTGCCTCCACTTCCGGTTGGGTGCATCTGGCTGCCCGACACAGCCGGGTCATTGTAGCCTGCTGGAGAGATCCAGAGTTACAACGGGAGCGTGGCCACCTGAGACGAACTCCCGGCAGCCTGGCGAGGCTGAGCTGCGACGTTGCCCAGTGCATAGCAAAGCGATTGCCAATGCCAGGCAGAGGCCATCAGAACAGGAGCGCGTTAGGCACAGTGGGATATTTCAATCAAGGCCACTTCCATGCTTCTCAGCGTTTGGATCCCTTTTCAAGTTGAACCTGGGTGTTGGGTTTTTATGGGAAGCATCTAGGTTTGTCTACCTTGCAATTCAAAACCGGCGGCTGGCCCGTGCCGGCCGACTCGGGCGTGGGGGGCTCGGGCTATGGGGCTGTTGCAGTGCGGTGGAGATGTTTGGCCTCAGGAGTCCAGGATCTAGGACCCTGCAAGGTCTACACTGCAATTAGACAGCCCCTTAGCCCGAGTCAGCTGGCACAGGCCAGCCGCACTGCAGACCTCCCCCGTGAGTACGTCATTCCGGCCTGGCTCTGGCCCGTAGCTTCCTGACGCCGGCTCCCAGCCTGAACGCCTCGGAAAGGGTTGTGAGCCGCACGGGGAGGAAGCCACGGCCAGGCTCCTCCACAGGGCATCTGGGGGCAAGAAACCAGCTCTTCCACTTCCCACCTTTGGAGGCCAGCAGGAACCAAGGCCTCAAGGCCATTTAACAGCCAATGTCCCGCTCGTGCACAAAGTTCTGAAGCTCCGTTTGCTCTGGAGCAAAGAACGATTCTTTGCAATAAGCTTGTTAGCCCCTGGGATCCAAGAAGGGCATGCCCCGAACAGCTCTACACACTGGCGTCTCTAGCCTAGGGACGACTCCTACGGAGCACGTGTAGGATGCACTTTGGAAGTCAGAATTTTCATTGACCCAAATGGATCCCACCCCCTTGAAAACTAAGGTGATACACTAGATCTTCACCACCACCAGGGCTATGCTACAGTCCAAACCTGGGATGGGGGCAGGGGGGTGGTGTAGGTCCACATTCAGCTAGTCTGAACAGGGTTGGAAATGTTTTCAAGTGGGAAAAGCATCTTTCCCTGTTCTCCCATAATTCCAAGAGAGAAGCTGGAGAGATCTTTCCATCATCTTAGTCTGATCCATTAAGTCACTTGCCCCTCCCGTCCTTGGCCCCGTCCAAGCCTGAAAGGTTTCAGAATGGGAAGACAGGGGGTTGGAAGGGAGACCGCTTGGCGCTCCTCTGTGGACCCTGAAGAAGGACATGCTGTCTTAACACAGGTGGGAGGTGACAGCCGAGACCTAGAGGTGCTAGAGGCGTGCTCAGCTGCTTCAGCAGGAGAATTCTGCACGCGGGTCCCACGTTTGACACCTCCCTCACCAGAGCCTCGTGGGGCAAACCCACACGACGGGTTCAGGTTTTGCGTTACTGTGAGCGGGGGCTTTCCACACACGCACGCTGCCCGTGGCTCTTCCCTCCCACGCCAACCGCCTTGCAACCTGCATCCACCCTCCCCGTCTCCCACCGATGGTTCTGTTCCCTCGGAAACGTATTTACCGCCCAAGGAGAAGGAGGGCAACGCCGCGTCTTTCTCAGTCTTCAGGGCTTTGCTCTTGACGGGGCCGGGCGAGGCGTAGTGCTCGTGGTAAGCGAGCGCCGTGGCGGAGCGGGCAATCCTGGGCACTGGCGAGGGGCTCTTCTCCTGGTGATGCTAAACCAGACACAAGGGGACAAAGTCAGCCGTGCACGGAGAGGTCTCGTCAACGTGCAAGACCGACACCGTCCCTCCCCAGCTGCCAGATGTGATGGACTCAAGCAGGGGAGAGCTGGCAGGGCCAGGCCCCGAGATGGGCAGGGGAAAGGTTCTGTATGAGGGGAGGCTGGAAAGGCCGGGGCTGATTAGTCTGGTGAGGGATACAGAGCTGCACATGGCAGCGTGGCCTGTCGGAGCTGGGAGCCAGGCCAGCCGCCCCCAAAAAGCAGGGTCTTTCTGCCCCCCCAAAACCAGCTGCTCCTTAAAACATTTTAGTTTCCCCTGCCCTGCCCCTCTAGCGTGGCCTGGGAAAAGCTGCTGGGACAGCAGTGACCAATTCCATCCCCGCCCTCCACCTATCTGCTACCCAGCTACTGGGGCATCTGGGTGCTAAGGAGGTAGCTTTACCACTACCTGTGGCCACAGGACCCATGGGAGCATCAGACTTCCTCAGCGAAAAGACAGGAGGCCCATCAAATGGGGAGGGGCTCACAGGGATGATATGAGAGGGAGGGGGAGGCATGTTAGGGAATGGTCCTGGCCCACCAGCATTCTGCTCTCTCTCCGCTCACTCCTCCCTGCTCCTCGTCCCCCACCACCGAGGAGAGGCCAGCGTGGCTGGAACAGAGCTGGAGGGGGGCAGCGGCTGGGCGGAAGGCCCTTGGGGTGGACAGGAGAGAGCGGTGCTGGGGAAGGGAAGGAAGGGGGAGCTGCTGGAGGGGACGGCTGGTGGAGGGCGGGGGGGAATTGCCGCTCCTGCAGGGTCTGGTGAAGGACCTGCCCCGACGAAGCTGGGTCAGGCTCAGGTGGCAGGGCCCGTGAAGGTGGAGGCTGTACAGCTCTAGGGTGACCAGAGAGCAAATGTGAAAAGTTGGGAGGGTAATAGGAGCCTATATAAGAAAATTGGGACATCTGGTCACCCTATACTGCTCCCTCAGGCCAGGGTGTGGGATGGCAGCATCAGTCAGGAACAAATCACGTCAAACCAACCGAATGTCCTTCTTGGACAGCGTTCCGGGCGCAGCAGATAGAGGGGAAGCGGGAGATGGGGGATCTCTTGATTCCAGTAAGGCTGTCGCACATGAGGCTCTCATAAGCACACTAGGAGTCACTATAAAACGGGTGGTTGAAAGACCGCTCTCAAGGAGTAGTGATCAGTGCCAAACTCAGAGGGCGTTTGTAGTGGGGTCCCACAGGGGTCAGATCTGGGTCTGGTACCGTTCAATGTTTTCATTAGTGACTTGGATCACGGAGTGGAGAGGATGCTTATTAAAACTGAAGATGTCACAAGCTGGGAGGGGTCGCCAGCACTTTGGGGGGCAGGATTAGAATTCAAAACGACCGTCACAAATTGGTGCATTGGTCTGAATTCAACAAAATGAAATTCAATAAAGACAAGTGCAAAGTACTCTGTGTAGGAAGTGAGGAGGGGATATCAAACGCACAACTACAAAGTAGGGAATAGCTGGCTAGGTGGTCGTACTGCTGAAAAGGATCTGGGGGTTACAGTGGATCACAAATTTAATAGGAGTAAAACTATATGATGCAGGTTTGAAGAAGGCCAATATTCTGGGGTGTTGTATGTAAGACACAGGAGCTAACTGTCCCACCCTACTCGGCACTGGTGAGGCCTCAGCAGGAGGATGGTGTCCAGTTCCGGGTGCCCCACTTTAGGAAAGAGGTGGACAAATCGGAGAATCCAGAAGAGAACAACGAAAACGATAAAAGGTTTAGAAAACCTGACCTCTGAGGAAAGGTTAAAAAACTCAGATGTTTAGTCTTAAGAAAAGAAGACTGAAGGAGGGGGACGTGATAACTGTCTTCAAACACGTTAAGGGCTGTTACAAAAGAGGTTGTTGCTTGCTGTTCTCCATGTCCACTGAAGGCAGGACAAGAAGCAATGGGCTTAACCTGCAGCCAGGGAGATTTAGGTTAGATATTAGGGAAAAACGTTCCAGCTCTCAGGGTAGTTAAGCTCTGGACCAGGCTTCCAAGGGAGGTTGTGGAATCCCAGTCACTGGAGGTTTTTAAGAACAGGTTGGACAAACCCCTGTCATTGATGGTCAAGGTTTACTCGGTCCTGCCTCAGTGCAGGGGGCTGGATTTGATTTCTCAAGGTCCTCTCTTCCAGCCCTGCTTTTCTAGGTGGCCAGGCATGCTGGCAGCCGAGCTAAACCCAGGATCTTGGCCAGCCATAGCCAGAGCCCAGGATAGTCCTGAAAACCAGGAGACTCTCACAAAACTGGGCCACAGGTCTTATCAAACAAACAAACTGGACATTGTTCTGTGGCTGGACCTCAAGAGCGCATTGTAAAGGTCACTGGTGTATTCGGCAAGAGGTCCAGCCCAAAAGTCTACACAGCAACGAAACAGCCCTGCGAGCCTGAGTCAGCTGGCACAGGCCAGCTGTGGGTTTTTCCTTGCTGTGTAGACCTACCCATAGTCTATGCATCTAGCCCACACCCCCATCTCTGGCAATGCAAAGTTGCAAGTACCTCCCTAGGGGACAGTTCAGGAATAATATGCCCATGAGGATGTTTTCCCCACCCTCTGGCAGTTAGAGGTGGGGTGTGCCTGGAAGCAAGAGGGCTTTTTCCCCAGGGATGTTCTAGTTCTTTGAGCTTCTACGCATTTTCTCAGGATCCAGATCTTCTGCAGAGCACCCCAACAGGCCATTTTTAAGATACCCTGCATTTGTAGGATAGCCTGTTTCTCCCAGCCAGCGCATGCACCCAAACCCACAGTGCAAGCGCCAACAGATTGTATTGGCCTCGGAGGTGTGCACCCACCAGCAGCCAGTTTTTGCAAAGTCTTCCCCATGTGCAGCATCGAAGACATCAGCGAGCTCAGCGTCTGCAGCTAAGCTCCTGCCAGGAGTACATAGATCGGCTGCAAAATCCCCTTCACCTCCCCGTGGCAAGGAAGGTGGGTCAGATGCAGGAGTCACTGGCTTGATTGGTCATCTGCCTGCCGGGACAGCTGATGACGGGCAGTGCATTGTGGGAGCCTGTGTTATCTTTCTCTCCCCCACACCGCCAGGGAAATAGGCCTTCCCTCCGTGGGTCCCAGCCTAAGCCTATTAGAAACAGACCGTCTTGAAAAAGCCATTTTAAGTTCCGTTAGCGGCAGCAAGGATGAAGAAGCGCTGGGGAGCGGCAGCTGCCAGGCAGAGGGGAGCTGAGGCAGGGAACACATCTATCTCACACACACCTCCACACCCACCCACCCACCCCAGGGTGCTGTGCAGAGATGCGGAGCCAGTCCTCGCCCCGAGAAGCTCACCATCTAAACGAGGCTCAGCTGCCAAATGATATTTCCCCAAAGCTGTCGGAGCAGGACAGCTCTGCAGGACGGTGCTGAGATCAACCACCCCTGCAGAGCCACATCGGCCTCAGACGGTCCGGCCCCGGCCCAGTGGATGCATTAGCCTTGGAAACTCAAGGCT
The DNA here is from genome assembly GCF_020497125.1 of Mauremys mutica. NCBI lineage: Eukaryota > Metazoa > Chordata > Testudines > Geoemydidae > Mauremys > Mauremys mutica. Next base: position 9,496,173 of record NC_059095.1, read on the forward strand.
GTGAATGCCTCTCTCATGTCAGGAACTGGGCTGTTCCCCCACCTGCGCAGGGAGGCAGCAGTGGGAGTTAGAGGACAGGGGTGTGTAGGGGACCCCATGCCATCCCATCAGTAGGCTCAATGCCCCACCTCTCCCCATGGAGGGCTCAGGGCAGCCCAGCTGCTTGGGGACAAGGAGGTGCCCGAGCTCCCCCTTTGCTCAGACTCTCATGCAGGGATGAAAATCGAATGCCGACACTGCTAGCTACAGGGCAGGTCCAGCTGGAGACCCTTGGGCCAGTCCACTCCGGGCAAAGCGCCCACCATTACAGTGCGGGATGCTGGAGCTGGATTCCTAGTTTGCCTGGGCAGATGTCCTTGGGCCAGTGGGGCTGCTTCCTCCCCTGGCATGGGCGAGTAACTAGTTCACATTGGCACATCAAGAGCAGGGCAGCACCATGGAGCAACTCACTAACTTGTTTCCAGGAGAGCCTGGTGTTTACTCTGTACCAGGCCTGAATGCAGCCAAGTACCCCTCAGCCCTGACCACTGCGGGAGGGTCACAGAGGTCGCTCCATGGCCTCCTCGATCCTGGCCTGCCAGTTGTGGACACTTGTCCCAGTAGGAACTGGCTTGTGACCATTAAACTCATTTTTCATGCAGACCAGTAATCAGATGAATGATTTTTGATCATTATTGCCCTGGACAGGATCTGAACCCATGACCTAGAGGTGCAAGGCTCCCTACTGCCAAAATCCCCTGGATACCCACCACAGCCCCCTAGTATCCCATGTGTTTCTCCTCCCAGCACCCAGTGAGGTTTGACATTTTACAGATGACATGCCCATGGGCACGCAGGAAGCCTGTGGCAGAGCGAAGAATTAAACTTGGGTCTCCCAAATGGCAGGCTAGCACCCTAACCACTCCTCTCAGAAGGGCCACAGATGAATCCCGCACTGCCAGGAACGCCCAGGCCGCTTGCAAACCACCAGTGAGTGTGGCACCTGCCACGTTTAGCTCGGTGTTGGGGCAGCTGGTACCTCACAGAACCAGACCCCGCTAAGGTGCCTCTGATCAGCAAGGCTGATGGCGGGCAGAAGCTCGGTCCTGGTTTGTGCAGAGGCAGCACGGTTTAAAAGCCTGCTCTGTGGTGCACAAAGAGGAGCCTGTTTCTCCTCCTGCCATGCTGCAGTAGAGTCTGTCAGGGGTAGGGATTCCCCCAAGCAAATGCAGTCCCAGTGCAGCGACAAGCATCGCAGCCCGTGCCAGCTAGGGATGGAAGGGGATAAGGGCCTTGCCCCAACAAATTAACACGTGGCTTCAAACCCAGCTGCACTGTATGGGAGTTGTCAGCAGCGGGGATTGAACCTAGGACTTCTGGTTGGGAAAGCACACACCCCACTGCCTGAGTTAACAACACCGCCACCTGCTAGCAAAGGGCCGTAGCAGGTTCATTAACCTTTGTGGGGCAGCCACCGCCCAAGCACCCCTCTGACCCCCTGTCTTGGTCAGCCGTATTCCCCTCATGGATTTTTCAGTGGAAAAGTAAAAGCGACAAAGAGGAGGAACCCGGGCAAAGCACATCCTTGCGATGCCCAGCGACTTCCCATTTGCAGGTACAGTGCAGGAAAATACTTCCAGGTTATGGTTCGGTGACATCTCACCTTTTGTTCACCACAAACAGTTAAGCATTGGCAGGATTGGGGCTGAAAAATGTACTGATCCGAGGCCGGCTGCTTAACGTTGGGGTTTGTATTTAAAACAAAAAACCAAAAAGCCCCGTATCTGGCTATTAGCTAGCTCTTTTCATCAAGAGAGCTCAAAGTGCTTTACAGAAATCGCTAGCCTCCTTTTGCAGTTGGGGAAACTGAGGCATAGGAAGGCAAAGTGACTTGCTGCAGACCACCAGACAAACCAGTGGCAGGGCCAGAAACTGAACTGGGATCTCCCAAGTCCCCATCCAGTGGCCTATCCACTAGGCGGCCTTGCCTTCCTCTTAGGCCAGATGCCAGTTGTATAGAGTTAGGGTGCTCAGCTTGTTCGCTTTCTGGTTTGGGGGCCTCTTGCAGCCGTCAGCAACAGTTTTATGGTACCTGCCCACTCTGTGCCTTTAAAGCCAGAAACTCCCTGGGCTTGTCACAGGTCAGCACAATGAGGCTGCTGCTCCTGCTCGTTTACTTCTCCTCCTTAGAGGCCAGGAAAGGAAGGTTCTGGGAGGACAGTCAGGGAGGAGTAAGGACAGAGCCAGGGAGCCAGTGGTGCAGTAGGGGGGTGTGTGCAGTTGGTAGATGGATATTTGGGACCCATCAGGTGCAGAAGCCTTTGGGCCCAGCAACTCAGGTGCCTACAACACTTGCCTGAGAAGTGGTACCCAGGACAAAGGTGAGTGATCACAGCACTCCAGTTACACTGGTGGCAGCAGTGGGATGCCCGTACCTTCCTAGTGGTAAGAGGAAGGCCTCTTATTGGCTAGTTTGGCTGGCAGTAGCTGGGATGCAGGAGCCTGAGGACTACTCAGAAGTGACCCTGACACATTCCAAGCATGTCCGTAAATCCCAAGGAGGGGACCAGACAGGGCACATGGTGAGACATGGGGCACCTCACAGGGCTATGCATCTATCAAGGACGCCTTCGAGTGGTCCCTGGACCAAACCACTGACCCTGAGTGGAACCGAGCAGGCTACAACCCCCACACACAAGCAAAGGCGGGAATCTTTCAGTGGGGCAATTGGGACTTAGTCAGCTCAGAGGGTGCCTCTGCCACCCCCGCCCCCGCTGCCCTGAGGGATCAGAACTGTTTCCCCTCCCGCCCCTCCCAAACCCCATACAGGGGCTGGAAATTCTGTGCTCTCTACACTCTTAGGCTGGGATTTTCCCCAGGCAGTGGAAGAATTTTTGCCCCAACCCCCAGTAGGGGTCTGAGGCCCCAGTGAGTGTTCGCTTTTCACGCCGTGAGCTTTTCAGCATATCTCCTCTCTTGGAAATGTAGAGTAAAGAGACACAAAGTACCATTAGCAATAGGGTCAGCTTGTGGGTCTGTGCATTTGCTATCATCAGTTTCTGTTGGAAATTCCCCCCCCCACAATCTCTGTACAATCTCTGCGGGGGTAATTTTTTAAAACAACAGAAGTGAGAACTACCAGGTCAAAAAAATCCCTACGTGCCAACATTCAAATGACCTCCCGGAGGTAGAAAGAATAAAAATGCTGCATATCAGACAAGTCTTAGGGAAAGTCAATCATTCAGCCCAACCTGATCAGTCCACACTGGACTGTCCCAAAGGCTGGTTCGGCTCAGTCCCACGGACACACAAGGAACAAAGACCAACAATCACCTCCAGCGAAAATTAACCTAAAAGCGTGTAGAGAATTCCACAGAGATCTACATCGAGAGATCACGAAGGCTGCATCACGGAGTCACCTGACTGCCAGAGTGAAGTCTGCACATACCACCTTAGCTCTGCCCCTGCCCCCACTTGTGCATGTGCCTTCGGGTAAAGGGTTAAGTTTTCCAAGAGCACTTCTGATCTAAATCCCATTGAAAGTCAACTATGCTAGGCACTGGATGGACCACATAAGTCCCAGCCCTTGCCCCCAAAGAGTTTAAAATTTAAGAGAGAAGACAACAGGTAGGTGGAACAAACAAGGAGCAGGACAGGACAACATATTGGCACAGTCCTTGAAACATCCTATATCTAGTCTTGGGGTAGCGTGAACCAGACACACTGAAAGTCTTTGGTGTTCTAGGTTTATCCCCTACAGGCTAGTGAGATGTAAGTTGCATAGTATTAAATTTAGGAACAGCATGTGACCGATACAAGACTGTATCGTGATGCATATACACAAAGGGACAGAGTTAAGGTTATATGTCAAGGTGAGCACAATATTAAGGTGGAGTGGTTAAACTGGGATGTTAAAAAGCACCCGTTTGACTCTGGAGCACAAGTCCCACTGTACGTCAACAGGATTTGTGCTCCCATCCCCCATGCAAGTTGCGCATGCAATGAGACAAGGGCTCCTCGTTCACTGAGCCCCTGCTCCAAAGTTTGCTTTAGCAAATGGGCGTCTTCGTATCAGCTTCATTGGGCTTGGAGCAGGCCTGAAGCGTGCCCTTCGCACCGGTGAAAAAACTGGAGCTGACTGGGACCCGGCATTCCTGGTCTGTGGGAAAGTCAGACGTTTAGAAAAAAAAGTTATTCCAACTGGGAACGAAAAACCAAAGTTTCAGAATTTCCGACAAAACAAAAAGTAAAAAAAACAAACAAAAAATTGATTCAGGACCCTCAAAATATTTCATTTCGATAGCATCTAGGGCGAACAGACAGCAAGTGTGAAAAATCGGGACGGGGGTAGGGGTAATAGGTGCCTATATAAGAAAAAGGCCCCAAAATCGGGATTGTCCGTATAAAATCGGGACATCTGGTCACCCTAATAGCATCAAAAGTGTTTCTTTAGCATCGTTTGATTCATTTTTACTGGTACTCAATCCGCATATACTAAATATACCTAAAATTAAACACTGTGTAATAGAAACAAAATCTAAAGCAGCAAACGGAAGCAACTTTGTCAAAATGAAACGTTTTGCCTTCCCCATCCGAAAAAATTACACTGACGTTAACAAGCTCCCACAAAACCGTCTGGATTTCAAAGGAAAACTGTTCCGTTCAAAGGTTCCCCACCAGCTCTAGCGTAAACCTCCAGGTGCCGAGCACAAACGGTCCAGCCACATGACGCAGCCCGCACTGAGCAAACCGTTACCTCTTGCACGGGTGCGGCAGGCCAGGTTTGCATGCGTCCAGCTGCAACCCCAATGCCAGGGACGGCCCCAGGAGGAGCCGGAGATGAGGGGACAGGTTTCAGGGGGGCCTCCAAGCAGGGCCAGCATTAGACTCACTGGGGCCCAGGGCAGAACGCCAAGGCCCCGCCGCATGGGGCTGAAGCCTGGGTCCCTGAGCCCCGCCACCTGGGGCTGAAGCCTGAGCAATGTAGCTTCACAGGGGCCCCTGTGGTGTGAGGCCCCAGGCAATTGCCCTGCTTGCTACCCCCTAACACCGGCCCTGGCTTTTATCTGCAGAAAACTATTGGGGCACAGGCGGGCCGTGGAGTTTTTATTGCATATGGCGGCGGTGGTGGTAGGGAGCCTCAGAAAGGGAAAGGTTGAGAACCCGGCCATCGAGGTGCTTAGATCTCCGCTCCGGAGCACGAGGCCTATTTGCAGGGGAGGGACCAGCAAGCCTCAACTTTTCTTCCATTTGAAAGCCGGGGGTATTTCTCAACGGCTCTCCACGAGCCTTATGGCCCCGCGCGCCATCGACAGGGCAGAGGAGCGGAGAAAACCCAGTGAATCACCGAAAATCCCGGCGGATTTGGAGGAAGAGGATGGAGAAAACCCTGCCGATTTGGGGTGGGGTGCGGGGGGAGGGGAAGATAACTTGGCATAGATTTTCCCAGATCCCCCTGCTGATTTATAGCACCCCAGGTCAGGCTTCTCCACTGGGAGCAGTACCGCTCGTTGCTATGGCAACAACTATTCAGCCTCCTTTCTTCAGGGGTTCGATCTCAGGCAGGGAATGAGCATCTTCTAAGCCCTACAGGAAGCAGCGAGCGTGCGCCTGCGTAGTGGGAAGGGGGCGGGGGGAGAATCCAGTTTTCGGCACAAAACGTTCCGAGTTAAGAAAGGGACGCGGCAGCAGGGTGTTTGAAATAGGGAGATTTTTCAGATCCTAGTTCCTCACTTTGGACACTGCTTCAGCTCATCCCCAAATGGCCACTGTGTTTTGAGAGCCAGAGAAAGGAGAGAGAATTTTAGGCCTGATCTCCCTTGCGGTTTAGCCCCAATTTCAGCATCTGGTACAGAACAGCAAACTCCCCAAGTCCAGTTCTCCAGGTCCTTGCTCCTTGTTGCACCCGTTTACCCTCAGTGCAAAGCAGGTGCAGCACGTGATCAGATCAGAATGGGAGTGTTTTACAGGCCTCGTCCTCGGCCCGCCGCCAGATCAGACCAGGACCTTGCCCTGGTGTGACTGCACGAGGCGTGGGGCCATGGGCATCAGGGCCATAACTCCTTGGTGTATTTCTGTCCTCCAAACCTTAACTCTTAAGGTGCGTCTGCAGCACAATCAGAGGTGGACAGCAGCACAGGCAGACATACCTGAGCTAGCACTGTTAACAGCGACATAGATGTGGTGGCACAGGCTTCAGCATGGGCCGTACCAGCATGCCGGGAGCCTGGGTACACACTTGCGTTGCTAGCCCGCCTGCACCGTAGCCCGTGCCACTGCGTCTTCACTGCTCTGTTTAGCAGTGCTAGTGCAGCTAACATGTGTCGACCCATGCTGCAATCCTGCCTCGGGTTGCCGTGTGGACACACCGTTAGAGTCAGGATTCCAGCCCTGAGCGCTAATTCAAAAGTCACTTTCTTCAAGTATTCACCATTTCCCCCAAGAGACGTTCACTAGTGAGCTCTCTCACTAGAACAGCTGCAGCCAAAACACGGTCCTTTACAAAATCCAAACCAACGTTCCTTGGGGGAGGTTGTTCAGAGCAACCACGCAGCCCTAACTAGGAGAGAAGTCCCCAATGCCACGTCTGTTAACGGCCACGGCTCGGCCCCCCAGTGCAAACACGAGGGCTCATTCAGACCAGCTGACACAGAAGACATTCACAAATCCACAGCAGTGGAACAAATAATCCTGTTTGAGAATCTACACCATGCTCTGCAGCTAGAGGTTTAATACAATTTCTGAAACACACATTGTCACACGCAGAGATAAGAGACAAAGGGTTTGGAACCAGGGACTCCTGATCGCTCACTGCAAACATAATAAAAGAGAAGGGAGACCAGAGATACAGGAAATAAATGCTATGACAGCAGAATGGCTTTTTCACTGATCGTTCTGCTGAGCTTTCAACCCACAGCTCTGGCGGCTGCTCGCTCAGTGTTTCCTGCTCAATCTGGAAAGCATAAATTTGCCTCAGCTAAGCCTTTTCCTTTCTTGATGGATACAAGCAGACCAGGGATCACGGGGTTAATTACGTACACGTTAAATAAAAATAACTGTGTTAAAAGAACACTACGACCGAGCTCAAATTGCATGAAAGTGAGATAATTCAGATTTCTCTTCCAAAGTCTCCTTGACTCATGCTCATCCCCCCTCCCACACGTGTGTTTTGTATTATCGCATGGGGATGACCACGAACTTCAACGCCATAATCTACAGTTTGTAATGGATCCAGATGACGACACTTGTTTTTCCTTATTTGCAATATTAATATTTCAGCCTTAAACGTAGATTTCTTCCTTCCTTCCTTTTTTTTTTTAAAAATGAAAACGATGAAGGGAAAAGACAAGACCTTTGCATTTGTGATTAAATACATTCTCGGTGGAGATCGCTCTTATTTATGAAGCATCTAACCTGTGCTAGTGAGAGGAACACACAGAGTTGGTTTGAAACCCCCTCTGCACCAAGCCGTGATCACACCTGGGTGTTAATTTCAAGATCTAGTCTCCAGAATAAATGCAGCCGTGATGGTGGATTACAGCGTTTCCCCTGCTCTTAATTATTTTCAGAGAGGGCTGCATGTCAGGATCCTGAATTTATGATGCTTTCACCATTTCTGTGCCAGATTTTAATAGCCCCTAGTCAAGTGACTTGCCCTAAGCAACCTTTTTAATAGTCCTTCTGAAAATGCTGCTTCTTTCAAATCCTTCCTCATAGCTCACCTCGGCCAGGTCTACGCTACAGTGGCACATCTTATGGCGCCGTGGCGTAGATGCTTCCTACACGGATGGAAGGGGTTTTTCCTTCGATGTAGTTAACCCACCTCTCCGAGAGGCAGTAGCTAGATCGGCAGAAGAGTTCTGCCATTGACCTCGCTGTATCTACACCAGGCTTACGTCCACCTACCTATAGTGCATAATTTTTAAGCGTAGACCAGGCCTTAGTTTGGAACCTTTCATCACTAATCTCTGCCTATTCACACACTTGGTCATGGAAATCAAATAATCAGGCATTAGGAAACAGAATAGATGATATGATCGATCATCATCAGTAAAGCCACCTTCTCCCAAGGAAAGAAAAAAGGGGTGGTGGGGAGGGAAGTCCTGCTGGCACCTTAGAGACTAACACATTTATTTGGGCATAAATAAGTTATTAAATAAAATATTTATTATAAAATATAAATAAATAAAATCTGTATGCCCAAATAAAGGTGTTAGTCTCTAAGATGCCACAAGGACTCCTCATTGTTTTTGCTGATACAGACTAACACGGCTACCCCTCTGAAACCTTCTCCTAAGAGCCTCTCTCTCTCTCTCTCCTCTCCCCCATCTGACAGTGCTCTGTTGCCACTGCCCCCTGTGCTAACCTGCAAATTGATCTGCAGAGGAAGCCTCCTTCCATGCAGGGCCCTTTTGAAGTTATTTCAGCTTGCGGGACCTTCCTATGCGTCCATACTTCACCACACACATGTGACATTACAGCAATAGGGGGCAAGGGGGAGAATTTCCCCCCCCCCGATAAAAAAAACCACCAAACAAAAGCTCAAACCCCCGTTTTCCCTACCAACAGCCGCACCACCCCAAACCGGTGCAGCATCCAGCAGCTCACCCATTGTCACAGCACGTGCAAGCAATGCCTGACAGCCACCTCCAGTTCAGGCCGCCCTGAGCCCTCTGAATAACTGTAGCATCCCAGAACATCTGCAAGCAACCCTAGGACAACAACAGAGCCAGTGCAGGCAGCTCTGGGACAAGGAGCCAGCTAACATGTGCTGTCAATCAGGGGTGGGGGAGAGAAACCGAGGTTGGGGGGAGGGGGTCTTTTCAAACAGAGACGAGTTACAAAAAGAGGAAAGAAAAATCAACATGAAATAAGCAGCTTCCTGTTAAGAAAAAAGGGGCCACTCCAGGTCCGTGTGACAGACAGGGGGAGGGTACAATGGGCAGGGTGGATCCCTTATACCATGTTCGCTCATAATCATCCTTAAGGCGAGGGGGGGCAGAATGGCTGTAGTAACCGGGCCCCTGTACAAGGGTCCCACCCCCCCGGAGCCATCTGCCTGGCTCAGCTGAAAGCCAGTTTCAGTTTCCCTTTCCCCCCTGAGTGCAGAAGCTGCTGGCCAGTGGGCTAGTTTAGAAGGTCCTGGATCCAAATCCGGGACCCCCCCCCCTCGACCCAGGCATGGTAACCAAAGGACATACGGTCCCCTAGAGCGCCCCCTCCCCCTCGGCCCTGCCCCCTCCTCCCCCGGGGGCTTCAAACCGCCCCCCCCAGCAGATGAGGCAACATTTTCTCCTTTTGCAAAACACAAATGCGGTGGTTTTTAAAGGGGGTGGGGGAATATATAACACCCCCCCCTTTTTAGCATGACCTGCTTCTCTCTTAGTGGGGGTGAGGAGGGGAGACCCCCCCCCCCTCCTTAAACCAGCACCTCCCAGGTCCTCACTTACTTTCAGCCCCTTCTAGCGCATTTCCCAGGCAGAGCCCAGCTGCCTCTGGTCAGTGTCAGGCTCCCTCTGCTGCACCGGGCTTGTTTATTTCGTGTCTCTCCCGGCCGGGACCAGGGAGGTGGGAAGGAGAAGGGGGGGGGGCCCTCCCCCCAACACACACACACACGCACAGGAAAGGCTGCTCCTGGGCTAGCCGAGTCCACCTACCATGTCTCTGGCAGGTCCCGCAGGGGAGGGGCTTTTGTTCTGGCTTTAGATCCCCAATTCTCCCGGAGCAGCCGCGAGAGACATCAAAAGGCAAAGATGTTACATTGTAGCCATTTTATGTTAAGCAGCTGTCGCGAGACCGAGGGTGATGGGGGGGGGGGGAAGGGGGAGGGATTTGGTATAGAAGGGAAGTGAGGGATTAGATTCCTTGAGCAAAGGGGGGGAGGGGGGGGACTCCTGGAGTTGACAAGACTCCAGCACAAACCCCAGAGGCGGTGACTCCGCTCTCCTATCACATGATTGTGTCTCTCATGTGCTTCTGTCCTGCTTCTCCTTTGCTTCCTTTTTTCCCCTTAGTTTCTGTTGTTTTTTTTTTAACAGGCCAGAGCTGATGGTGCCAATAAAAAAAGATCCGCACAGGCCAAGGGGCGCCCGGCGTTTCTTTAGGGCAATGCACGTCGTGGCATCTGTGCACCGACCCATCACACCCAGCTGCAGAAAATGGCTGCAGCAGCCTGACCTTTCGGGTGTCTGTCTCGGGCGTGGGGGTGGCACTCGCTTGCAGGCGCTGCTCTGTGCAAGGCCAGGCGCCAGAGACGCCCCCACGCCTGTGCGTTAAGAGCAGCCCCGGGCTCTGATCCCATCTCACAACAGCCCTGAGACGGCAACGAGGTCCGTGCAGATGGACCCTCTGCCGCTTCGGGGCCTAGCAGCAAGATTTGCCAAAGAGTTTATGGGAAGTAGGCACCCCATTCCCAGCCGCATTCAGTGGGAACTGGACACCTCCGTTGCCTTAGGCCAGGGGTTCTCAAACAAGGGGTCGCGAGGTTATTACATGGCGGGTCATGAGCTGTCAACCTCCACCCCGAATCCCGCTTTGCCTCCAGCATTTATAGTGGCTTAAATATATACAAAAGTGTTTTTAATTTATAAGGGGGGGGTCGCACTCAGAGGCTCGCTGTGTGAAAGGGGTCACCCGTAAAGCCACTGCCTGAGGCACTTTTGAAAAGCCCACCCTGTGATTACATTTGAGGTTCTTTAAGAACTTGCTAGGCTTGACTGGGCCGAATTGGCACGGCTATTTGTACTGCAGAAGTCCCCCCGGGCCCCAATCCTGTCCAGGGCCCCGTTGTGCTAGATACGGGGCAAAAAGAGAACCACGAGACACAGCCTCTGCCCCGAAAGGCTTTCACGGATACTGGATGACAGAAAAGGAGAATATTAGGTTCTCACACTTGCCAAAGCCAAAGATGTATTTTCTCAATATTAAAAGGACCAGCAGCCGCCCCTCCATATCCCCCAAGCACTGCAGCTGAGCATAATGCTGTGTAAATGCTGTAATTGTACAGTAAAATCCTGGTACCTTAGAAAATGTTCACATGGGGCCCCATTCCAGTCCGCGACCCGCTGACCTGGGTCATCCACTAGATAGTGAGGGATTTCCACTAATTCTCCACTGCTTTGTCCAGTCTAGTTTTCAGTATCTCTCAGTAATGGGTCTCGCAGGCATGAGATGAATGGCTGAGACTGATGTTTATGCGTTTATTAGATACGGAAGAAACCTCTGGGCCAGATCCTGCCCTAGGTTACCTTTGTGCTTTTCTTAGTGGGAGTTGTGCAAACCTTTCTGAAGGGAGAATAGGCCCCATGGTTAGTAGCTGTGCTCCTTTAAGCGAGATCCTGGTGGCTTTTCTATTCCCAGCTCTCCCATTGGCCTGCTGGGTGACCCTGGCTAAGTCACTTCCCTGCTCTGTGCCTCAGTTTTCCCATCTGTAAAATGGGGATAATGATATTGCCCTCTCTGGTAAAGTGCTTTGAGAGCTGCTGCTGCAAAGGGCTAGTGACGAGCTAGGGGTTAGTATGGTTAAAAGGATTCCCGGGATCAGTTTCTGGCTCTACCTGCGGCGTGACTTTGGACAGGCCACTGCTCCTCAATGGCGATAACACCCCTTCCGTCCTTCCCTCCCATGAGGAGCCGTTGGTCATTAAGGTACAGAAGATGCTTAGCTATTACTGCCATCAGCCCCTTGGAGAGGCCTATGATTAATGCACACTGAGTCCTTCTTCTCAGGCATTTGTACATTTTCTGAATTGCCCTTTGGGCCGAAGTTTCTCCAGTTATTCCCAGACCAAGGGCGTGTTTATCTCTGAGGAAGTTCCATGGGGTAGTTTTTGCTGTTACCAGACGTGACTCTAGGTGGCAGGGGCAGCATGTGCTACCAAGCAGCAATATAGATTCAGAGACTTTAAGGCCAGAAGAGAACGTCCTGGTCATCTAGTCTGACCTCCTGCAGGTTGCAGGCCAAAGAACCATGCCCACCCACCCCTGTAACAGACCCATAACGTCTGGCTGAGTTACTGAAGTGCTCAAAGCTGGGGGGGAGGGATAGCTCAGTGGTTTGAGCATTGTAAGCTAAACCCATTGTTGTGAATTCAATCCTTGAGGGGGCCATTTAGGGATCTGGGGCAAAAATCTGCCTGGGGATTGGTCCTGCTTTGAGCAGGGGGTTGGACTAGATGACCTCCTGAGGTCCCTTCCAACCCTGTTATTCTATGGTGTAAGGACCTCAAAGTACAGAGAATCCACCACTGACATTAGGTTTAAACCTGCAAGTTACCCAGGCCCCGTGCTGCAGAGGATGGTGAACCCCCCCCCAAGGGTCTCTCCCAATCTGACCCAGGGGAAAATTCCTTCCTGACCCCAAACATAATGATCAGTTACACCCTGAGCATGTGGGCAAGACCCCCAAGCCAGACACCCAGGGAAGAATTCTCTGTAGTAACTCAAACTAACCTTTTCCTTCTGCCTCAGGCAATGGCTTCAGGTTCAACATGGCATCCCGAGCCGTTCCCCTCCCGATCTGATTTGTCCAAAGCCAGTCAGTTTATAAATAATGAAGACATGAAAAATCACTGGAAGCAACAGCCTACCGTGCACCCTCCCAGGGGGTTATGTGACTCCAATAGCTGCACTGAGATGGGCGACCCAGCTATGCAGATGTTTAAGCAGCATTTACTGCTGTGATGCATTAGTGACCTCACTAGGAGGAACCATAGTTGACTGGTGACCGAGTAGGGATCTAAGAGACCTGGTGCTATCTGCCTCTGTCATTGATTGGCTTTGTGTGCAACCTTGGGGCAAGTTACAAGGGCCCAGCTCCTCACAGGTATCTAGGTACCTAATTCTCATGGGAGTTAGGCACCTAAATAGCTTTGAGGAGCTGGGCCATCGCCGCACTGTGCCTCAGTTTTCCCATCTGTAAAATGGAGCAGATGCTGCTAATACTAGATGATCCCCACCATGCCCATGCGTGAAGGTCTCAGATCTGGGGGACCTGGAGTGCGGCATGGGGGAGAGCCACATCCTTGGCCTCATATCCCCTCCCTGCAGAATCGCCCCTGCCAGGGGTTTTTGCGGCCTGGTGGGGCAGAGCAGGCCACCTCCGGCTCCTGCTGACCTCTGAGCAGCTCTTTAGCAGGGAGATGCTGCTGCTTGAAAAAGCCATGCAGGCCTTGTGTGCAGCAAAGCATCCAGACTCCCGTGTCTGTTCAGGATTTGGGGCACCTCCTCCCCTGATGACTATAACGGTGGGGCACTGTCCCAGCTCCCAAGGGGACCTAAGAGGTTTGAGCTGAATATAGCACCAGGGATTAAAAATTTGCTTCTGCTTCACCTCCTGCCTGGTGAGGATCCAGGCTGTTTCTAGCTGGGCGCATGGTGCCATCTAGTGTTAACTGTAGTGAATTAAAGATTATGCTGTACTTCATATCATTAGCAATATCCCAGGGTAACGTCCTCTCTGGGCTTCTTGTTTAGTGTTCATGGATGCTTTTTAATTAAACCTAACAAGGAAATTCCCTGACGAAAGCTCCACGGAGGTGGAGATCAGGCTGAGAAGGGAGATCAGTAATTTAGGGTAAACGATATTAGGGTTTGTTTCTTTTTTTTTAACGTTGTGGGTTATCCGCAGGCTTTGAACCCAGCCCCGTCACATGCAGAGACAGCACAGCCCTCGCCCACTGCACTAAGACAGTGGGGATCCTGAAAGGGGTGTGGCGGTGGGTGCACAGTGGAGGTCTGGGGGGGATTTGTTGAGTGCGGGGGACCAATCTCTCCCCTCCACGTATTCTGTCCCCGCACCCACAGGCATATTCACTCAGCCCTCCCCACTGCAGGGCCCTGCTGGCCATTTACTCAGCCACCCCCTTCTCATCTCCAGCTGGGATGTTTTCCTAAAAGATCGGCCGTAGGAATTATTTGGGGCAGTTCTCTGGCCCGTGTGATACAGGAGGTCAGAGATGGTCCCGTCTGGCTTTATAAATCACCACCCTCCTCCAAGTATTCAGCAATCCCCCCCTTGTCCCCCGCCCCCCTCCTTTGGTCTCCCCCCCATCCCTTGTCCCCTGCCCCCTCTTTCATCTCCTTCCTCCCCTTCTCCAAAGTCGCCAGAGTCAATTTTGCAGCATCCTGGGGGGGGGGGGACCAATCTCCCAGCAACCCCTGTGCCTGTGTCCTGTCACTCCCCACCCCTTCAGAGAGAGGATCTACCCTGCCCTAGAGAGAACTAGCGCTAGGGTGACCAGATGTCCCCATCGTATAGGGACAGCCCTGCTATTCGGGGCTTTGTCTTATACAGGCACCTAGTACCCCTAGTGCCTGTCACCCTAACTAGCTCCCACAGCCCCTGTGCCTGCAGCTCCCCTCGTGACCTCAGAGAGGCTGCCCCGCCCTGGAGAAAATGCCATTGACCCTATCACTTCTGGGGTGGAGCACCTGCTTGGCAGGCTTGTGGCTGAAAGTGAGGGGAGGGGGCTCCCGGGGATGGGGAGCAGAACTGGGGGCGGGGAGAAAGCGGGACTGGAGGGGTTACTAGTCCACCGTCTGGCCGGCTTGTACGGGGCGGGGGCTGAGAGCCATTGAGCCAAACAGTAAATCAGGGGTAGGCAACCTATGGCACACATGCCAAAGGCTACACACAAGCTGATTTTCAGTGGCACTCGCACTGCCCGGGGCCTGGCCACCGGTCCAGGGGGCTCTGCATTTTAATTTAATTTTAAATGAAGCTGCTTAAACATTTAAAAAACCTTATTTACTTTAGTTTAGTTCTAGATTATAGACTTATAGAAAGAGACCTTCTAAAAACGTTAACATGTATGACTGGCACTCGAAACCTTAAATCAGAGTGAATAAATGAAGACTCGGCCCAGCACTTCTGAAAGGTTGCTGACCCCTGCAGTAAACCCTGTATATGATGGAAACCACTTCAAGCCAGGGGGTGCAGCAGTACCCCTAGTTCCAGCCCCTGTGCTGGCCAGACAGGCAGTGGAGCGCCACGCCTGCTAGAACGGACCTTTTCATCACCTTCTGCCTGCGCACCTCAAAGCACAACCAGCAGATTGCAAATTTACACACATTTGCATAACGATACAGAGAAGGAGGAAAGGCGGCTGCAGTGAGTGAAACCCCACAGCTCCTATGGTCTTTACCCAGCTATTTCGGCCCTTAGAAACCCCCTGCTCCCCAAACATACCCTCCTCTCCTTGGGCAGCACCAGCAGGCGCAGCGCTCCACTCCCCCACGGAGCATTGGGAAGGGGCGGGTGGGCGCCGGGGGAGTCTGAGGCCAGCCTGCTGTGTGTGGAAGAGGTACTTTGGCCACTGGGGTGCTGACGGGCGGGCACCCATAGCGGGCAGAATTCCAGCGGCGGTGGCTGGGGCAGGGTAGCTAAAGCAATGGGAAACGCCAAACGGGCACGGAGCGGCTGGAGGAATACAAGAGAGGTCCTGTCAGGTGGCCCAATCGTCCCATTTCCCTGTTCTGTCGAGGGCGCGTTATAGGATCGTAAGAACGGCCAGACTGGCCAGAGCAATGGTCCAGCTGGCCCAGCGTCCTGTCTTCCACCAGCGGCCGGCGCCAGGTGCTGCAGAGGGAACGAACAGAACAGGGCAATTATCGAGTGCTCCATCCCGTCGCCCAGTCCCAGGATCTGGCAGTCAAGGGTTTAGGGCCACCCAGAGCTGTGTCCCTGCCCATCCTGGCTAATAGCCATTGACCGACCTGCTGAACACTGGGAATATTTCACTACAGAGTTAACCTGGGCGATGGGGTCTCACAAGAAACTTTTCGGTGGCCTCACAGAGCGGCCACCAACTCTCGCTTGGGGCTGCTCGGACAATGTTTCCTAACGCACTTAATCGACTTCAAGAAAAATAAATAAATCTGCACGTAGCCATGACCGGACCGTAATTTTGTTTTTATTGCAGCCTCAATAATAAAAATACTGTACCGTCGTCTCTGTTCGTTACGGGACCTAAACAGAATAGAAACAAATAAGGTGCTTTGCACGGGCTGGTCTTTTTGTTGTGGTTTCTTTTGCATTTTTTGGTTGCTTTGTTTTAAAAAAGACTTGCTAGCTCGTAAGTCGCTTACTGGGAAAAGTGATGCTTGGCCCCCCCCACAATCACCCGGCACGAAAGGCCCATGCGGCTATGGTGGCCGCATTTGAGAAACACACACTGCAAAGCCCTGCCTGAGTTCCTGGCTCCTCACCGGGGTGGCGCTCCCCACCCCTGTGCGTCGCCAGGACTTCCGGGGAATAGAGCCCGTGGGCCCTCGTGCCGCAGGGAGATGAGCCGCTCGCTGATTCTTTCCCACTGAACCGTGGAAGAATGTAACTGTCCTTCTGGGCACATGCGGGGGGGGGGGTGTGGTGGTGTCTGGGGGGCGGGGGGGGGAGGGAATTGTGGGATGGCATCGGAGGACTGTCCGTACTTGAGTGATTTAACTCGTGTCCTCCCTGCAAAGTGGGAGGGGTCCCAGCCAGTGAAAGCAGCACCTGGGCTCTAACCCAGGGCCAGGGAGCCTGGGTATAAGCCCCCTTCCCCCAAGCACTCAGGAGAGAGGGTTTTGTGTGTGGACGGGACGGGGTTGGGGCCACACCTGGCCGTGAGGCTGGGCTAACGCTGCAGTGAAGACAGACCCAACGCTCATACGAAGTGGGGCCGGGGTGTGTGTGTGTGGGACACATGGGCCCGGTGGCTTGGAGCACACACACACAGCTGCCCCCTCTCCCGGGCACAGAGGCATCAGCTGGTACCAGGGAAAGATGAGGCGCCAGGACTAAGGCCTGGAGGGGTTGATCCCTGCCCCCAGCACAGCTCCCCCTCTTTGAAATTACCCGTCTCAGTCTCCCCCAAACATCCCAGCTCCTCTTCCTACTAGCCCAGGTGGTCACAGCAGTATGGGAGGCCTCCGGGCTAAAGGGCTGCAGGGGATACCATGGGGTGTGTGTGAGTAGGTGGAGCAGGCAAGTCCTGGGAGAAGGGCTGGGAGCATGCAGGGGGTGGGGTGGGGGTCAGGGAGAGATCGCTATGTTGGGGTTCCTCCAGATTCACGCTCCCCTCTGGTCAGGCCTTCCTGCATTCATGCCCAGCTCTCAGACGTCAGCAAACATCGAGAGGCCTTGCAAAAAAAGGAACGGTTCCTCCTGGTCAATGCTGGTGGACAGAGTGCTGTGCTGGGACTCAGGAGACCTGGCGTCTATTCCTGGGTCCGCCACAGGTCTGCTGGGGAACCTTGGATAAGTCACTGCCTCTCTCCGTGCCTCAGTTTCCCCAGCGGTACAAGGGAGCTTACACTACTAACCTCCTTTGAAAGGGCTTTGAGATCTATGGAGAAGGTGAGCTAATTATTAGATTTCCACCTTGTTGCAAACAGCATAAGACCCCGAGAAGAGGAGAGAGCACAATTTGTCAGAGCCGAGAAAGAACCCGGGCTTTAAGGCACACGGAGTAGCCCAGCCAGTGAGGCCCTGCTCCACAAAGAGACTTGGGCGTTGTGACGCTGAGCCTGCAAACATCTAACTAGAAACTCACCGGAGCACCCCTGGGCTCCGCAAAGCCTGAGCTGGGCGCCTCAGGGCCCCGTGTGATAGACGGGTACCTGCGAATGCGAGCCAGCATGCTGAGCCGGGAGCCGCCGAAGCGAGCCCATGGGAGATGCCAAACTGGGTACGACAGGTGCTCCTTCCCTTAGGCGCTGATTCTGTGGGTGCTCCAGCCCTGGAGCACCCACGGGGGGGAAAAAAGGTGGGTGCTGAGCATCAGCCTCCCATCAGGCCTCCCTCTCCCCCCAGCGCCTCCCACCCGCCCCGCTGATCAACGGGGGGGAGGAGCGGGGTGTGCTCAGAGGAGGGGGCAAGGGCGGGGCCTTGGGGAAGGGGTGGAGTGGGGGCGGGGCCTGGGGAGCACCCCCTGGCACATTAGAAAGTCGGCACGTACGCCCCCTAACTTATATGCAGCAGACATGCTCGGAGGCTGCCTAACACCACACAAAACAGCAACCAGGAGGCAAAGGCAGCTTGCCCGCCCTTCCATCCTTTAGCTCAGTGGTTAGGGCACTCACCTGGGACACCCCTCCGTCCCCCCCCCAATTCAAGTCTCCTCTCTGCCTGATGAGGAGACGGGATCTGCTACCTCTCAGGTGAGGCCCCTTAGCGCTGGGCTAGAGCGATTCCTGCTCCTTCTCCGGCCCGATGAATAGTGGGCGATTCAGTTATTTCGTTAGAATGGAACAACTTAATCGGCGCGACCTGCAGCAGAACCTCTCACACTGCCTGTGTGGGCCCAGCTCCTCCCGACCCCCGCAGAGACTCCCGCTCCCAGTTTTCACGGATGTCAGGTCAGAAAAACAGGAACGAGGCAAAAGTTTTAGCCAACTCACAAGGATCGTTTTGCCACCTTGTTTCTCCACAAAAACGACTCATCAACGGAATGTGAAACGATTTCCAGCCGAAGCGCGGAGGGGTCTGTGCTGAGAAGCTTTCAAAGCATTCGGAGAAAAATCATAGAATCTCAGGGTTGGAAGGGACCTCAGGAGGTCATTTTAGTCCAACCCCCTGCTCAAAGCAGGACCAACCCCCAGACAAAATAACAAAGCCCATTTCCCAGATCCTGGAGGCGACATTTGCACGGGAAGAACAATGCAAATTCGGAACAATTATTTTCCCAGCTTCAGTCTGTGTCTCCTACTTTACTAGGGGTGAGACTCATGAAGACAAATCAAAATCCTCTGACGATATAGGATGAACATCCATTCACAGTCAACCCAGCATACAAAAGAAAGCAAAATTCTCCCTTTATTGATCTGCTAATTTGGGGCAGTCCAAGCTCTTTATTAGTCATGACAAATCCCTACATCTGTCGAGCCAGTGATTTTGGAGCATCCCAGGCAACCAGGGCTGTATGACCTGACTTGCCTGAAAATAAACTCCCCTCCCCAAAGAAAAACTGGCTCTCAGCGCTTCAGTGAAATACTCCCCGTGACTTTTTCCCCAGGTAGTCAGATAACAGCAATACGCGCACACGGTTCTGTGGCCCCGGGTTCCCCAGGGTGTCACTTTCTCGCCTAGACCCGTGTTGTTCTGGAGGTAGCGTTGTTAGAATTCCCTGCTGAATACGCATCCAGATCCCCTGTGGGGCCCGCATGGTTTGGCCGAGCAGTTCAGCATAACGCCGCGCCGCTCAGACGTATCGAAAGGAGACTGTACCTGAGCTATCATGCGGGAACGGCTGGATTCCTTGCTCCACACCCTCCAGCAAAATCTAGATACAGAATCGTCTTCTTCGAGGTAACTGTGCAGTCTCAGAAGAGCATCCCCATGGTGTTGGTCCCAGGGTTTGTACTAAGGTGGGAACCACCATCTTGGAGGCAAGAGTTCCTATATCACTGCGGGGAGGGCCCTGCGGAAATCAGTCGTTAACCATGGCTGGGATTAACCGTGGCTGAAATTCCTGGGGATTTCGGCTCCCCCATCTCTGCTTTCCCCACAGCTCCAGGGTCAGGATTCAGTGTGCAATAGCAACAACGTATGAGTGCTATGTGCCGAGTCACACGGTCAAAGTCACCACTGCTATAAGTGAGGACAACATTATTCTTACTTACTACTTGTAGTCTTCCTGTCCCGCTGTGCTAGGAGCTGTACAAATGTGTAACAAAGAGCTGGTCCCTGCTCCAAAGAGCTTACAATCTTAACTCGCGACAGAAATCAGTGCAGGTGACTTCGGCGGACAACGCGACGTTGCTCCAGGTCACGGACAACAGCAGAGCAGCAGAGTCACGCAGCGAGGGAAAGGAAACCGGAAAGGGAGTCGAAGCACTCGGTAAAGTGGCAGCTTCAGCAGAATGGCACAACATGCAGCCGCCCAGCAGCCATCTGGCGTTAACTCCGCCCCCACCCGCCCAACTTTAAATACAAGCGTAATTGACAACGCCTGGGTCTGGGACTCCAAACAACGCTTGTGCCATAGTTTCTGCATCATGCTTGGCTGTTGAAGAGCTGTCCATCTGCTCCACATCTGGCCTGCAGCTGTCCCTCCCAGTTGGCAAGGGGAGCCGGTGCTCACCGGGCAGGGCCTGGTTTCTTTTTATCAGAAGATGAGGTTGGATGAATTCATTCACGTCTATCTCTGCTCCACCCGTCTGGGCAGCCTGCGGACCGAGGCTCACTCAGATCTTCTTCACGTAATTCCCAGGGAAGAGCCCTTCTTTGCCATGAAGCCGACCTTTCCACCATCCGGAGGGATCTGGAAAAAAGCAACGGGATCATTAGTATTCAGTGCAGGATATGAGCAATGCCACTGGCGCGGTATTTGTGCCCTGCAACCTCAGGCTTACTTGGACGGGGTGTGCGAGAGACGGAGAGCTGGGTACAGGTATGTGTTTGGTTGGTGGGCTTTACGGCAGAGTTGTACACGTACCCAAGGTTCGCCGTGGCAAGCCTACATAGGTGCAGCCCAAACCCAGAGCATAGCTCAGTTGCTGCCTGGCTGAGAGCAGCCTTTTTAAGGATTGTTACTCATCCCTTTTTAGGAAGGGGTTAGAAACTATTTGTCCAATTTAACCTGAAGTGCCAAGATTACCACCCCGGCAAAACCATATGACAAAATCCTATGGCTTGTATTGAAGTGCTCTGGCCTGGGTTATGCAGGAGGTCAGAAGAGAGGATCGTATCAATACCTTCTGGCCTTAGAAATCGATGAGTGAAATGTTCTCCAAACAGATCGCTTTCCAGCCAGCTACAGAAATACAACTGCGCACATCATCATCAACCCCTCCCAGCAGGGGCGGCTCTACCTTTTTGGCCGCCCCAAGCAGTTATGTGCGGGAGGCGCCCCGGAGCCCCGGGAGCAGCGGACATCCCGCGGGCATGACTGCGGAGGGTCCGCTGGTCGCGCGGCTCGGCTGGACCTCCCGCAGCTGCGGGCGGTTCGCTGGTCCGGCGGCTCCGCTTGAGCTGCCGCAGTCATGCCTGTGGGAGGTCCAGCCGAGCCGCGGGACCAGCGAACCGTCCGCAGTCGTGCCTGCGGCAGGTCCGCTGCTCCCGGGGCTCCGGTGGACCTCCCGCAGACATGACTGCGGCAGGTCCGCCGGCCCAGCCTGCCGCCCCCCCGGGAAAGGGCCGCCCCAGGCGGGTGCTTGTCCCGCTGGGCTCTGGAGCCGGCCCTGATCATCAACCCCTCCCAGTGGCTCGCAGGGAGCAAAGAAAGGCCTCTGAGGCTATGAGCAGACTCCCTGGGGAAGTCAGATTGTCCTTGGTAGTTCACACTTCCCCGACATTGTGTGTTAATTCCACGACCACAACACAGGAAAGATGATTGTACATGACAATTCAGCAGGTGCATTTTCCTTGGTCAGAGGCAGGAAGCCAGGGTTGCTCTGCTTGTCCTCCGAGGGTCCCACTCCTGAACAAGTGAATAGGTATTCAATACGGCTGGTACGAAGGGCAGCGGGGACCCTGAGACGGAAATACTCCCTGATGGCTGCACCCAATGGCTCCATTAAATTTTTCAGCCTCTGCAAACAGGTTCCATGCTTCTGCTAAGTTCTTTGGTCTTGAGTCTTCATTTTGGTTCTTTAGTCTTTTTGTCCGCCTGAGGCATCCATCTGTAGGTGACCCATATCCTCCACCGTAACCCAGTTTAACGATATTTTGTTGGGTGCCGTGTCCAGGTTCCTTTACCTAGACAGCAGCCTCTCACGTGATTGTGAGGCGAAGCAGCTAATCCTCAGGCCAATGCTTTGGCGGGAGGAGAGGAAGCATTTGGAATGTCCCTGACATAAGGATCCAACCCACGCCATGTGGTGGATGTCTCCTCTGTGCAGCGAAAGGCGAAGTGCCGGTGCTGCATTAACCCGCCAGGCATACACAGATATACTGAAGAGAAACCAGCCGGACGGTACAACAAATAATGTGTTGCTCATGAGAGCACAAGTGGCTGGCACTGAAGCCCCGATGGCGGAGGACAATCAAGATGAAATGTTCCTAAGGGGCCTATGGAGAGGTTCTAAAGCAACTAAGCCATGGAAAAGGCTCCCAGAGAGTCCGAGAACCATGCAAAGCCGCTAAGCGGGCAGCCAAAAAGCATGTCATGTCCCATCGCCCTGAGAAAAGGCCACATGGGACAGGGAAGAGGGTGTCCCAGCTAGCCGACAGAGCCACGTCCCTCATGCCAAGACCACCTGCGTTGAGCAAACAGCACCGAGCAGGATCCCGCGCTCTTTGGACATCCCTGCTGATGGCTTGTGTGTAGCCCAGACCCAGGGCAGGAGGGACCTCTAAAGAAACGAGGACGAGGCCAATCAGCCCCAGAGACACCTTCTGATCCCCCGGCAGCCCAGCTTGCAGAGGCGGAAGGAGGCTACAGCAAGGTGGGGTTGCTGCGTCCATAGACTCCTCTCCTTTCCTTACATCCCTCCGCCCACTGGGCTGCACTGCCAGCCCCTGCTCAGGTCTGGGGAGGGGGGGGGGCGCAGCAGGTCTCTCGTACATACCTTCCAGCAGGATGTCGATGACGTCACCGATGTTGAAGCTGAGCTCATCCACGTCCTGCCCGATGTACTGATACAGCGCTTGGCAGCGCGGGCCGGTGACCTTGGGCTGGGGCTTGGGCCGTCCCGCCGGAGGGGGCCGCTGGTTGACGCTTCTCTTCCTCTGCATGCTGGAGGGGCAGAGAACGAAAGGCACCCGCTCAGCGCGGGCCGCGCAGGGGCCGCGCAGCAGCAGAACGCGGCGGGAACAGGGCCATGGGGACCCAGCACGGAGCGCAGGCTCCCTTTCCCTTCCAAGGGCAGGAGGGTCACAAGTGCCTGTGGGTGGATTCCCCAGACCCTCCGCGCCCCCAGACCTGATCCTGACCCCGAGGCTTTCCAGAGGGGCACACAGGTTCCAGCGCTCTTTGCTTAGGCCCTAGTGCCACTGTCTGGACTTTCCCCCGAGGTCTCCCATGGGCGCTGGTAGGGTCACCGCCCGGGGGGCAGAGCTGCAGGGGAGAAGGACGTGACAGAAACTCTCTGTCCTCTTGGCTCCTCTCTGCAAGGTCACACAGCCCGGTGCTGCTGATCTCCCCCACCGCGATGAACGGGCAGGCGGCGCTGTGTCCCGGCTGGATGCAGCAGGATTAGAAAAAGGAGAGCAAATGGCCCGGCTCCCAGGCGAGGGAGAACCCTGGGAGTGGCCCTGGCAGCACGCAGTCTCTCTAACCGGCTGGCGCAGAGGGGCCCGGCTTTCGCAACACCTACCCTGCCACCCCTTGGTCGGGCACATTCAGGAACTCCAAGTTTTGCTCCGAGGGGGGTCTGGCCTTGGTCCGGCGGCTCACGCCCTGCTTGGGCAGCATGGCGGCAGGAGGCCCCTGCACCTGTTTCTGGGTCGTGGAGTACATCTGCTCCCGCTGCCGGTTGTCATTACGGGGAAACTGGGCAGCGCCGTTCCTGCAGGTCCCTGAAAGAACCACCGGCCGGGGATCGGTTACCCTGTAATACTTCACACCCACCCATTCAGCCGTAGCCCATTTCCCAGGCAGGGAATCTGAGTCAGTGGCCAGGCCAGGACTAGATTCCGGTTGTCCTGGTTCCCAATCCAGGGGCTGAAAAGGTAAAGCCAGGACTAGATACCTCCTGAGGTCTCTTCCAACCCTAATCTTCTCTGATTCTATTCTCTGACGTGGACTAACCCCTCCGTGGACACTCTGCGCACTTCCGAAATGGGGTGGGGGGCTCTGCTGAGGTGCCTTTGCCTAATCTGGACCCAATCCACCGCGCTGGAGGCAGCCCTCTGGTTCTCCACCGAAGAGGGACAGTTCCAGGCAAACTGCCGCCTCTGACCTGGGCTCCGGAGGGCGGAGATGGGAGCTCAGCGTCCGTAGCCGCAGCCTGGCCCCTCCGCGGAGGCTGGCCCCAGGCCTGCCAGCCAGAACCAGCTGAGACAGTTGTTTTTTCGCGACAGGGACACCTGCTCAACAGGGTCTGAGAACTAGCAACTCATTTCACACGTGCCACTGAAGAGCCGTCAGACGGCGGCAACTTTGGGTGCCAAGAAGCAAAACTTCTCCATCCCCCTCTCAGTCCCCGGGGCCATTCATTCCTGCCCCCACCCCCCACTGCAGGTTTGCTGGGGGATGGCCCCTGAGCGCCCCCAGGTGGCTGGTAGCCCCGAGGGGTCATGTTCCCAGGGTGCAGGGGACCCTGCGTAGAGCCACAAGCCCTGATGTCCTGGCTGGAACGGACACGGCTTCACAGCCCTGGACGGTAACGTCCAGCTGGGCTACAGGCCCCCCCGTCTCCTTGGGGGTCCTGGGGGCGCCTTCGGCTCAGTGCGGCCTGGCTCTCACATGGCCCCTGAGGCAGGGCCCCCCTTTGGCTCTGGCCGCCTCACCTCTTGGGGCTTGTGGGGCACTTCTGGAGGGCGCCGGTTGCTTGCGGTGGCCTCTGCTCTGCTGGATCCCTTTCTTAGTGGGCTCTGTTGGGACAAAAGAGAGCAGGGTGGATGGGGGCTGGGCCCAAGCTCATTAGGGCGTCGTCAGTCCATATTTGGCTCATTGCAAAGCGTGGTGGGCCAGTAAAACCTGCCATTCCTCCACCTCCTAACTCGCCGAGCAAGCTGCACTGCTGCCCCGCGGCGGCATGTCCCCCTTTCCCAGTCAGCAGAGGGGAAAATCCGCTCCACTCAGCCCCCAGACTAAACTAATGACACCTCCCCCAGCCATTTTACAACCCCACTCCCCTCCCAGAGCTGGGGATAGAACCCAGGCGTCCTGCTTCCCAAGCCCCCCCCACTCTAACCACTAGACATCACTCCCCTCCCAGAGCTGGGGATAGAACCCAGGTGTCCTGCCTCCATGTCCCCCCACCACTCTAACCACTAGACATCACTCCCCTCCCAGAGCTGGGGATAGAACCCAGGTGTCCTGCCTCCATGTCCCCCCACCACTCTAACCACTAGACATCACTCCCCTCCCAGAGCTGGGGATAGAACCCAGGTGTCCTGCCTCCCTGTCCCCCCCCACTCTAACCACTAGACATCACTCCCCTCCCAGAGCTGGGGATAGAACCCAGGTGTCCTGCCTCCATGTCCCCCCACCACTCTAACCACTAGACATCACTCCCCTCCCAGAGCTGGGGATAGAACCCAGGTGTCCTGCCTCCCTGTCCCCCCCCACTCTAACCACTAGACATCACTCCCCTCCCAGAGCTGGGGATAGAACCCAGGCGTCCTGCCTCCCCACCACTCTAACCACGCGGGACAGAGTCCTGAAGCCCAAACTGTGCGACATGCTTCCTGACCCCACGACTGGAGAGTGCAGGACACCAGGCGCTGAGCGGAGCCCCTGCTAACCCAGCTCGCAGCGGGTTTCCGCGTGGGCCTGCGCTGCTCTTCGCGGGGGGTGCCATCACCCAGCCGGAATGGCCTCTTTATTTTGCGGTCGGTGTTTATCCCGGGCGCTACAGGCCTGGCTCCGTACATGCGCTCGGTAGAACAAAGACCAGGGCGCAGAAGCGCCACCGTCCTCCGGGTGAACCTCGACAGAACAGCCCCCCTTCCCCGCCCCCCGAGGCCAAAGGACCCGCCGCCGACACTCACTGGAGTTCTTGGGGAGCCCGTCCCCGATGCTGACCGTCAGGGTCTTGCCTCCTGCTTTGAAGACGGCCACGTCGCCCTGGCCCCTCAGGAACGTCACGCTGCGCGTGCCGCCTCCACCCCACCCTGCCTTCTTCACCCGGAACTGTAGTCTGAGCAAGTGGGGAGAAAGGCTGTCAGGCCTCAGGGTCCAACCAGGGCCCCCCCCCACCTGTGGGGGGGTCTTTGTTTTAAAAGCCCTAGTGCCACTGAACTTGACAAATCAGGGCCACAGGCTTCTCCTAACTACCCGCTACTCTCAACAGAGCCCCCAGACGAAACTAATGACTTCCCCCACCAGCCATTCTACAACCCCACGCCCCTCTCAGGGCTGGGGATTGAACCCAGGAGTCCTGCCTCCCAATCACTCCCCCACTCTAACCACTAGCCCCCAATCCCCTCTCAGGGCTGGGGATAGAACCCAGGAATCCTGCCTCCCAATCACGCCCCCTCCACTCTAATCACTAGCCCCCAATCCCCTCTCAGGGCTGGGGATTGAACCCAGGAGTCCTGCCTCTCAATCACCCGCCCACTCTAACCACTAGCCCCCACTCCCTTCTCAGAACTGGTAATAGAACCCAGGAGTCCTGCCTCTCAATCCTACCCCCACTTTAACCACTAGACCCCACTCCCCTCTCAGGGCTGGGGATTGAACCCAGGAGTCCTGCCTCCCAATCCCACTCCCACTCTAGCCACTAGACCCCACTCCCCTCTTAGGGCTGATAATAGAACCCAGGAGTCCTGCCTCCCAATCAGCCCCCCCACTCTAGCCACTAGACCCCACTCCCCTCTCAGGGCTGGGGATAGAACCCAGGAATCCTGCCTCCCAATCACGGCCCCCCACTCTAATCACTAGCCCCCAATCCCCTCTCAGGGCTGGGGATTGAACCCAGGAGTCCTGCCTCTCAATCACCCGCCCACTCTAACCACTAGCCCCCACCCCCTTCTCAGAGCTGGTAATAGAACCCAGGAGTCCTGCCTCTCAATCCCACCCCCACTTTAACCACTAGACCCCACTCCCCTCTCAGGGCTGAGGATAGAACCCAGGAGTCCTGCCTCTCAATCCCACCCCCACTTTAACCACTAGCCCCCACTCCCCTCTCAGGGCTGGGGATTGAACCCAGGAGTCCTGCCTCCCAATCACCCCCCCCACTCTAACCAGTAGCCCCCACTCCCCTCTCAGCTCTGGGAACACAGGGCTCTCCAGTAGGTGGAGCCGAGCGGCAGATGGGCCCCAGCTGCCCCCACCTTCCCAGCCCCAGGAGCCCCACCGCCGCTCACGTGTCAGCGAAGCTGAGCTGCAGCTTGCGCTGGGTCAGCTCCTCGTAGCGTTTGCACAGCAGGCTGATGAGCTCTGTCTTAAAGATGGACTCCAGGAAGCTGTCGGCTTCCTCCTCGTGGAGGATGAAGAAGTCGTCCTGCCTCGTGCTGGCCAGACCAAGAACCAGAGAAGAGGGCGTCAGGGCCCAGCTGGGAGGAACCCTAGGGCTGGCTGGAGGCCACCTGGACCCACTGGAGATCACAAGGGCCAGGGAGCTGCTGATTTGCAAAGCTGTCCACGGACTGTGACGCTTCGCCTGGGGCCTCCCCATGCAACCCCTTCCTGGCACCCCCGCCCCGGTCTGTGACGTCTTCACCTCCACCAGGAGGAAGGGAGACTGGGGGACAGCAGGAGAGCCAGCCCACCAATGCGCGCCGTGCTGAGGGCCCGGGGCATTGGTAGGAGTGGTTGAGCTGGGTGCCTATAGGGCTGAGGCGATAGCAGTGGGTTGGTTCCCTGGTTGTGGGGGGTAAAGCTGAGGACTCCTGGGGGTGCAACCAGACCCACATTTGAAGTCCCAAGACCTTGCAGAGGGCTGGGGGGTGGGCGAGGTCCAGAGGTCACCTGAGGGAGACTCTGCAGATGGCCTGGATCTCCACCTTCTTCTTCAGCACCTCCTTGATCTGGCCTTTCTCGGGACCCTTCTTGATCTTCTCGCGGCCAATCAGGTAGAAGTACTTGGGGGTCAGGACGAAGTCACGCTTGATGGGCTGGGGGGAGAGATGGGGCAGCCGTGTGAGGGGTGGCGAGCGCCAGCGGGAGGAGCCCGGACCGACCCCGGGGAGTCAATCGCCACGTCTCACAGGGAGCAGCACCGGTGACCCCAGGGCAACAGCGGGCAAAGCTGGGGAGGGGAGGTCAGTACTTTGGGGTCATCGCTGGGGCAGGGGTGGTTAAACCAGTCACTGTCTGCAGACTTCAGAAGGGGAGAATTCCCACCCCGCTCCCAGGCCCTTCCAAAATCTCTCTCTGTTTCTGTTGGGGCAGGGGTAAGCAGATCCCATTTTCATGCGATGCCTTTAAAAACCGGGCGGCTGCCAGCTCCCGGGCAGGGAGCAATGGACACATCTGGGACCCGACTGACCGCAGCCCTGCCGGAGGAATGGGTATGGGAGCCCACGGACAGCAGGGCCCTGGAGAGGACTATAAAGAAGGAGATCTCCCGTCCCTACAGCGCAGCCTGGGATTTGCCTCTCTCTTTCCGAGAGGAATCTCTCGGCACCCGCCCCTGGGTGAGGAGGAGGAATCCCGTTCCCCGCCCCATCCCTGCCCGCCCCGGACGAGTCCGTTTACCTTGAATCTCCGGTCATACTTGGTGATCGAGTCGGCGAAGTCTATCCGCTCCCTCTTCCCCATGAACTGACGCAGCTCAGGCCTGTCCTCCATGCCCAGATAATCGCCCACAAAATTCCGGTTGATGCTGTTCTTCCTCCTCTCCTTGAAATTGTACAGGATGTGGGAAGCTGGGCAGGGACACACAGCAACAAGAGTCAGTCGCAGAGCGGGTCAGCGGCCCGTCCAGGCAGGTATGTCGTCCCCGTGTTGGAGGGTTTCAGAGGACGGCGTTAAAACTCCACAGAGTACTTCTCTGTGCAACCCTATGCCAGGAGGGTAGACATATCTTCCTGACCCCCAGTGTACGCCCTGAAGCCTGAGCATTTAAGGCTCATGAGATTTTTGTCCTAGCTATTCTAACTGCAAATGCTATTCTTGGTCAGATAAATGTCCCATCTTACTGAGCTGCTTGTCTCAATAACATCCTGCAGCAGCAAGTTCCACAGGTTAATTATACGTCACATAAAGTGTTTTCTTTTAGCTGTTTGAAGTTTGTAACTTTTAATGACACTCACTGCCCTCTAATGCTTGTGTTGTGGGACGGGGTGAATGGGAGTGCAGGCCTGGCCTTCTTTGCACCATTATTTTAGGTGCTTGTATATCTCCTTTCGCTTTTGGCATGCACAATTTGAGAGTATTAGTAAACATTTGCAGAGGTATTAGTAGTACAAGTAGGAATACCCTGCGCTTCCATATTACGTTACAAACGTTTATTAATTAACTAAGCTTCATGACACCTCAGGGGAGACAGAGGCATGGAAGAAATAAGTAGCTTGCTGGAAAACACAGAGGAAATCACAGAAAGCTTGTAAAAGAGCTAAGGATTCCTGCCTCCCACATTCCACTGCTCTAAATCCCCTGCCTCTCTCCAGGGCCGCCCAGAGGATTCAGGGGTCTGGGGTCTTCGGCGGCAGGGGCTCCCCACTTTGGCGGTAATTCAGTGGTGGGGGGTCCTTCCGCTCTGGGACCTGCTGCCAAAGTGCCCTGAAGACCCATGGCGGGAGCCCCCCGCCGCCAAATTACCACCGAAGACCCGGCACTTCGGTGGCGGGGGGACCCCGCTTCGGCGGTAATTTGGTGGCAGGGGGACCTTTCACCCCGGAGCAGGACCCCGCTCCAGGGCCCCCAAATAACTCTCGTGGGGGCCCCTGTGGGGCCCTGGGCAAATTGCCCCACTTCCCCCCCTCTGGGCGGCCCTGCCTCTCTCCCTCTCAGAGGCAGAATAGAACCCAGGTGTCCTACCATCCAGTCCCCGCTATTCTAACCCCTGAGCCACACATTCTCCCAGAGCTGGGAATAGAACCCAGGAGTCCTGCTTCCCACTTCTCTCATTCCAGACCCACAGCCAGGAATAGAGCCCAGGAGTTCTGCGTCCCAGTCCCCCAAATGCTAGATATGTTGCTTTTTAAACTAAAATTTCTGAAAAGGCCATTGTCAAACGTTGGCAAGGGCTAACGTTGTGCCCTGCCTGCTTCCCCGCCCCCCTCGAACGGCTCCCCAGCTGCTCCTCCCTGTGCAATCCAGCGGGCGAGAAGGTGACATACCCAGCCAGGGTACATGCACTTTACCCCAGGTTGTATCAGCTCCCCGCTCCGTGTCTCCACAGAATCTCCCGCCCTGGGTCTGCTGGCGCAGCTCTCGGCTCTCTTACCCTCCTCTCGCATCTGTTCGTACTTCCGGATGGCGATGTGCTTCCGCCAGGCCTTCTGGATAACTCGGGCAAAGCCATCAAACTTCCGCTCCCGCATCTCCTCCAGCAGAAAGAGCTGGTGGCAGCAAAACACAAACGCGCAGGGAACGTGAGACCCAGCCAGACCTATGCAGCGGTGGGGTCGCAAGACAGAGCCAACCTCTGCTCTCCTTAGGGGCTGCAGAAATGGTTTGAGTAGACAGACGGACAGGTTTCCATCTCATCGAAACCTCTCTCTGTATCAGCTATAGCTCCCTCTAGCTTGCACGGGATGAGAGAGGACACCAAGCTGACTTTAGGGGGGCTGCGCCCTGTTTTCTTCATTCCCCACAGGGGTTGGAAACCAGAAGGGCAGCCTCCCCGAAGCCTCCTCCCTTCTACCCATCAGCCGAGCGCCCGTGAGCCGAAGGCTGGGGAAATTGGTGAAAACATTTGACACTGATTCGGTTGACGTTTTTTTACACCCTCTAATGTTGGGTGTTTACCCGCAAATTAACGAGCCTGGGAGCTCTCTGCCGAACATGCCTCTCTTGGAAATGCTTCATTCGCTAGATCAGGGGTCGGCAACCTTTCAGAAGTGCTGTGCCGAGTCTTCATTTAGTCACTCTAATTTAAGGTTTCGCGAGCCAGTAACACATTTTAGAACGTTTTTAGAAGGTCTCTTTCTATATGTCTATAATATATAACTAAGCTATTGTTGTATGTAAAGTAAATAAGGTTTTTAAAATTTTTAAGAAGCTTCATTTAAAATTAAGTTAAAATGCAGAGCCCCCCGGACCGGTGGCCAGGACCCGGGCAGTGTGAGTGCCACTGAAAATCAGCTCCCGTGCCACCTTCGGCACGCGTGCCATAGGTTGCCTACCCCTGCCCTAGATCCCCTCCGCTGAAGTTCAGCCCATTAGCTGCAGGACAGCCCTGGGAGAGAGCAACACAGAGTCACAGACACCAGGCGGGAGGCCCTTTGCCTAGGGTGACCAGACAGCATGTGTGAAAAATTGGGACAGGGGATGGAGGATAATAGGTCCCTATATAAGAAAAAAGCCCTGAATATAGGGACTGTCCCTATAAAATCGGGACACCTGGTCACCCTACTTTGCCCCAATTTCGTGGTGATGGCTGGTGACCTGCTACCCCTTCCGGCATCTGTGCTGGATGGAGCCGGGTGATTTTATGGGGGCTGCTAAGCACATCCATTGCCCTGCCTAGAATCCTTGATAATCCTGGGGGGCAGTGGGTGAACCCACATTGCAGCAGGCAGCTCCGGTCTTAGGGGAGATGGGCCACTTACTGATTCTGGGTTCTTGACAAAGACCTTGCTTCGGCCCATCTGATACTGGTCGGCGTCCATGTTAACCGACCGCAGCAGGTGCTGCACGCCCTGGCGCTCATCCCCGCGCCAGCACGGCCACGTCTCGGCCGTCAGGATGGCGTACCTGCCGGGAAAGGGGCACGTTAGCTGACGGGCTTTCGGTGACTGCGGCTCAGATGCCTTCAGAAACAAGAGGTCCTCTCTGGAGCTCCCAGGCCAGGTGAGGATCTAGCTGCACTGATTCCCGGCGCAATGGCAGAGTGCACCGCTCGGGGGTCCCTCCAGCACTCACAGAGGCGGCCTTACCTTTGTAGAAACTTGTGAAAGACCCGTCGATAGGCAAATCCCGCCCTGCGTACGCGGATGTTCTCTTTCAGCCCCAGATATTCCACTTGGTGCTTCACCCTGCAAAGCAACGGGAGGAAGAGAGACGCTCAGCACAGGTGACTGACGTGCCCAACGGACGGACTCTCGGACTGGGGCGGGCGCCACCTGGATATTGCTGAATCTTGCTGGCAACGTATGTGTGAGGTGGGTGAGCATGTACACGAGAGTGTGAGAGAGGGAGCGTGTGCATGTGTGGAGGAGTATATGTGAGTATTTGCACGAGCGTTACACTTAACCTGGCCTGCTGGGTGACTGCGGGCAAGTCACGTCGCAGCGGTGTGCCTCAGTTTCCCCCTTTGTAACAGCTTTGAGATCTGCTGATGACGAGCGCTGTCTAAAAGCTAAGTATTCATTAATGATTCATGATTATTATTAACTAACCCTGTCTGGAATCACAGAAACGAGAGATGGAAAAAAAACCTCATGTGACATTTTCAAAAGGGCTTCAGGGACTTAGGAGTGCAAGGCCCATTTTCAGAAGTGACTCATTTTCAATTACATTTCGGCTCCTAGGGGCCAGGATTATAACGGTAATTAGGCCCCTAAAGAGGAGGATAGCGGGATTGTCCAAAGCGCCTGAAGAGATGAAATGCCCGACCCCCCATCAAAGTGGTCAGGACCTTGTTTGCAGATAAATGTTTTTTCTGCCTTGAACCATGGCCTGGATCTGCGGGCAGTCCCCTGGCGCTGCCTTGTAATGAATCTTTGGCTTCTTGCTCACACGCTCGCAGTGAGGAGCAGTCTGGCCCAGTGGGTAGAGGCACTGGTGTGTGAGGCAGGAGACCCAGCTGCCATTCCTGTTGAGCTCCTCTGAGATCTTGGGGAAGGTGACTCCCCTCCCATCCTCTGTTTAGACCATCAGCTCTTTGGGGCAGGGACTCTCTCTCACGATGTGTACGTGCAGCTCCAAGCGCAATGGGCCCGCTAGGCGCTACTTGTAATGCAAGCAATGAACAGCGAAGGCCCCTCTCACCTGCTTTCCTCCCAGTCCTTGGGTCTCTTGGTCTCGTTGGGTTTGATGCAGCGGATGTAGTGTGGCGTGCACTTCATGAGGGTGTTCACCAGGTCATTGGCCTGTTTCTGTTGGAAAGACCGACGTCGACAGTGTTAACAGTCTCACCGGCTCCCCGAGGGAAGGGAGACGCTCTCCCGTAACCTCCTCCCGTACCTTGATCTTGGAACTGGCCGTGGTCGGTCGGCCCTTCTTGTCGGCATCTAGTTTTTCTGGGAAAAGCATCCGGATGAAAGCACTGAAAGGCAGAAAACAGTCACCAGCGGGAAACCGCCGCGGACCCACTGAGCTCCCCGCCGCTGGGTCTGGCCAGCTCCAGGAACTCATTTCAGCTCTGGCTCAGGCAGGTGCAGATGCTGTTGAAGTTCGTGGGAGCCGCACCTGGGCTCAATTTTACCAGGGCTGAATTACACCAGGGCTGAATTTTACCCCGAATTTTCCCAGAGGGGCTGACCAGCAGCAGGAAGATAGGAGCTGTGCTACCAGACCAAACACTGGTCCATCCAGTCCAGTGTCCACTAGCTAATACCTGATGCACCCCAGGAAGATGAGCTGCCCCGACCCCGCTCCCTTAATAGACTGGTACGATGCTGCACATAAAGGGGACGTGCTTCCCTGACCCCTGAGAGCTGCTGTGCAACAGGCCGGTGTACAACCCAGGGGGCTCGGGCACCACTTTGTCCGAGGCCAGGAAAGGGTTAAGCTCAATTAAGCTCTGGGGAAGGGCTGCGTGGGAGACAGAGGGGAGAGAAAGCCACTGGGAAGGCCGGGCTCCACCCTGCGGGTAGGGAGGTGTCACAGCCCTGTCCTGTCCTCCCTGTCGGGACAGGGCTCGCCGAGTGGAGTCGGGCTTGTTTCTCCGGCTCATCTCAGCAGTTTGCACTCAGGTACGGTGACCAGATGAGAGGAAGAAAATATCGGGACACATGGGTGTGGGGGTCCGACGGTGGAGCAAAAAGACGAGTGCTGCCAGCGGAGTGAAATATCGGGACAAAGATCGGTCGGGACGCGGGACAAACACCTAAATATCGGGACGTCTGGTCACTCTACACTCAGGCATTTTCGGAGGCTGCACTTGGACAGAACTCAGGGCAGGAACTTTGAGAAGACACCTGTGATGGGCCCGGCTATATGTCCAGTGCGGCACTCACAATTCGCTGCTCTGCATGAGCTCAATCAGGTCGGTGAAAAGCACGTCCCGGTTCCGTTCGCAAAAGCCATTCACGTCATAGGAGACCTGGAAGGAAAAGTCAGAAATCAGCCCGGGGACGGTTCTCTACAGACCAGATCAACTGGTTGCGTGAGCCGCAGCGACCGGCGCTTTGGAAGAAATACACATTTGCCGTCAAACGGCCCATGAGCAGGTCGCGTATGTCTTGTATTTGTTCCGAGTTATCCCTCCCGTGTTTCCCTCGGGTCATTCTGGGTCTGCGGCTTGTTTGTGGGCTGTTTGTGGGGAGCGCTCCCTGACAGGACGATCTGGTACAAATGCCTCTGATGCCAGATGTCTGCTGAGGTGCCTGACTAAATGCAGCCTATGAATTAGGAGCAGTAATAACTGCATGTGTCCATATGGTGCCTATCCACACATATACACGGGAATCAATGGGATAGTTGTACATTATCCACGCAACCTGTGTGCATCATTCTCTCTCTCTCTGGGCACTTACCTGGCCCTCAGCACCATCATACCTGCATCACGCGTGACCCCTGTGACCTAGGGGTGCTATCCCCATTTTACAGATGGAGAACAAAGGTACAGGGTAGATTCAGGGATTCACCCATGGGGCCTGTGGCAGAGGCACAACTGAACCCAGGTGTCCTTAGCCCTAGCTCAGTGCCCTATGTATTATTAGTTGTATTATCGTAGCACCTCGGAGCCCACCCGTGGACCGGGACCCCACTGCGCTAGGTGCTGTACAAACACAAGTCAGCCCCTAGGAGCTTCCCCGCTAGACCACCCTTCCTACCCATTCCGTGCATACACCCAGGGATCCCTGGGGTGTGCGGCTGTGTCCATGTGATGTGTGTGTACTCCCATAGGATTATGTGCAGCGTGAGCGGACAGGGATCCATGCCGGGTGCTCGCGTGGGTGCCCGTGTGCCATGGCGCTAGGCCCGGCGCCCATGCAATATACCTTGCCTGCATAGTGGTGGATTACAAAGCCCGAGTTCCAGCTGTTAAAGTGCTCGTGAGTTCCCACCGCTGCCTGGAGCTTCTGCAAGAGGGTCTGGTCCGCCCCTTCCCCCGTCGCATGCATGGTGGCACAGACGTCATCGAGGACACTCATGATCCCAGGAGGATTCTGGGAGAAAGGGCAGGAACGTGGATGAGGGGCCCTGTGTTCGCGGCATCACTGACCTGCAAACCTGGGCGACTGCCAGGAGCGGGGCAGGGAATGCAGGTATGGCAGCGTCAGGGATTGTCCCTGAATGCTGGGCCTGTGGGCCAATCCCAGTGCCAGGCTTTGGCCCATCCAGCCCAGCCACGTGCTGATACGGGGTTACTCTCCACTTAGGTCAAACCAATTAACCCCTTATGCAGAGCAGGGGGGAACAAAGTCACTCCCCAGGGCTGGCTCTTTCCCTGCGTAGTGCTGCCGTTCTGCAGCTGAACCCTGCCCAGGGGTTTCAGTCCCTTTCAGCGCCCAGTGGGTCATGCACCTTCCTCAGGGACGGACCCCCCAGCCCGCACTGCCCCCCGCCGGGAAGGACAGCAGAACTCCCCCCTCTTACCAGCTTGTTCTCTATCAGGTCACACACCACTTTGTTATTGAAATACTGGATCGGGGTCCACTTGATCCCCTCCTGCACATACTCTTCCTAGAACAGACAAGCGAGATCCAGCTGTGCAAGGCAAGGACGGCGCTTTGGAACCCACAGCTGGGACACAGGCTGATGGGGGGGGGGGCAGTTTCCTTCCTGGGGAGCAAAACGCCTGCCTCCCTTTTATGCACAGGCGCAAAACTGTCTCTGGGCCTTGGGCTTGCTGCAGACGCATTCAGGACCTTTGGGCCAAGATTTTCAGGAGTGGGAGCCTCAGGTGAAGTGCCTCCATCCGTACTGAAGCACCTGCTTTGCAAAAGTGCCAAGCACCTAGCAGCCCCCTCCCCTCCGTTTCCCTAGACTCTGCCAGGGGGGAAAGAAAAGGCCATATGCAAATGAGGTAATGCACACGCACGATTATGCAAACAGAGCACTAGCTCGTTTGCATAAAATCGCCTGATTTCAGAACCTCCAGCCTTAACAGGCCCGTCTCCGCTCTCCCCTGCCCCACAGCGCTTCGCCCCGCCCCGGTGTGCACCGTACCTGCTCCGCTTTAAGGGTCAGCTCTATAAAGATCTGCTGCAGCTTCTCATTCACAAAGTTAATGCAGAATTGTTCAAAGCCGTTTTTCTACAGCGTTATAAAGGAGAGAGAAACAGTGAGATCCCAGCTGGGAGGTCAGCTCCCCCCACTCACACCCTGCTGCTCCCGGGTCGCTCCTGTTGGGCCTTATGGGGCATTCTGCAGGGGGCTCCCCGTGAGACGGGGCTCTCCCTCCCCAGGCTGGTGGGTCCCTGTGGTACTGCAAGGCCAGGTAATTAGCTCCCCAGCTGGCCTGCAAGGGGAGACAGTGGCATGGGGATCTAGGGGATGGCCACTGGCTCCAGGGCCAGTCAGTGGGGAGGATGGGCACCAGGAGGGGCAGCTGGCAGGCTGGTCCGTGCAGAACTGGGTGTTATACAGCTGTGGGGCAGACTCACAGGCCAACAGTCCCCAAAACAGCGGACCCCCGAGGAGGAGACCAGCATTTTGAGGGGTGCCAAGATGGAGCCGGGGGAGGGGGGTGGCAGGTGGAGGGAGAGGGAAAAGGCTTAGTGGGGAAAGAGTGACTCTGGAAGGGAGGTACCTTTGGGTTCTGCATCTTGGCAGTCTAGGGGAACCCCCCTTTCCCTCTCAGCTGTTCTGCCCGGCGTGACCGCGCCCTACGGGTGGGGGGAGCCGGCACCTGCGTTCAAGTGTAACAAGTACCTGGAATATTTCAAAGCCGTAGATATCCAGCACCCCGATACTGTACTCCTCATTGGGCTTCCGCATGGCCCTGTTAATGGACTGCAGGGGAAGAAACGGAGAGAACGTGAGTGAGCGGGAGAGAGAGAGAGAACGGGGAGAGGCACAGGGAGAAGCTTCAGCACCAGGAGGGCTACTTCTCCGACACATTGCACTGTGTCCTTCTGGGCTGACCCTGGCCCTGGCCCTGGGGGAAGGGAGAGGGACCCTGGCGAAAGCCAAACCCTGCCCCTTACTCACATCGCACCGAAAACGGGAGCCAGTCACAACGGCTGCTTCGACCCCAGGGACATCGGCCCCAGTGGAGAATGTCAAATCTAAGTCAGACCCATCCCCTTCGTCACAGTTCAACACACCATTCACAGCTGCTAATCCCAAGTGTGTTGGAGGGTGGATCTATCTATCTATCCACCCCCATCCCCATACACCCCCTCTATCTAATCTATCTATCCACCCCCATACACATCTATCTACCTATCCATCTATCTATCTATCTATCTATCCCCATCCACCCCCTCTATCCCCATCCATCCATCCCCAGACACCCCCTCTATCTATCTATCTATCTAGCTAGCTATCTATCTATCTATCCATCCCCATACACCCCCTGTATCTCTCTCTCTCTCTCTCTCTCTCCTTCGTGTCTGAGTGAAGCCCTGCCCCATACTCAGACATGGGTCTGACGACTTCAGTAGGGGAGGGGCCAGCAGCTGCTTCTTGATGATGAGGAGGAGCAGCTGCTGCTTCAGAGACAGGTTGAAGCGGGAGAGGAAGGACCATCACATCCTCTGCCTTCCCCTCAAGTGCTGGGGCAGTTTGCGGGTGGGAGACTTTGGGGAACCCCGGCCATGGGTCTCTTCAGGCAGCAGCTGCTGGACCCACGGCTGGTGAGATGGGAAGCCTGTAACCACCCCAGGGTAGATGGGACTCAATCTCCAAGGGGCGTCCCATCCTGGGGCTGATCTCCCCCAGGTTCCTAGCCAGGACTCGGGAACAGCCACAGAAGAGATTTAACACAGAGCCAGGGACCCACAGGCTCTGGTTAACCCGGGCAGCTTGGGGCACGACCCTCACCTCCACGAGGAAGTCAAAAACCCGCAAGTAGAGCCCCTTGGCCAGGGCATCGCGGGTGTAGGACGCCTGCTCCACGTTCAGGGTCACATTGATCGACTCCGACCGGCCGCCCCACTTGCTGTCCATCTTCCTGCTCGTGATCTTGTCATTGAGCCTGTCCTTATCAATCCCCAGCAGGAAGGCGGGGAAGGCCAGCACTGCACACAGGGAGTGAAAGTCAGGGTGTCTCTAGACACCCCACCAGCCCATACAACTCCCTCCCTCTGCCGTTAGTGAACAGGGGCTGTTGTTCCCCAGCTCAGCCATGCCCCCATGGACAAGGGGTGGCTGTGGTCTAGTGGTTAGAGCAGGGGTTCTGTGTGCCAGGACTCCTGGGTCCTATTCCTGGCTCTACCAATGTCTTGCTGAGTCACCACTAGCCAATTCACTTCCTCTCTCTGTGCCTCAATTGCCCCATCTCTAAAATGGGGACAGTGATGCTCAGCCATGTCTGTATTGTGCTTTGAGACCTGTCGCGTAAGGCATTTGCAAATCATTCCAAAGCATTGTTAAAAGCACCTCCGCTTGATCTCATTAACTAAACAGGCCAGTTTTACATCCAGCCTGGATATCGTAAGCTGCTTATCTGCCCTGACACTGGGTGGAAATCTGCCCATTCAGCTGTCTCCTAGTCTTCTCTGCTGGCCCTTTCCCAGGGGGGATGGATTCAGGCGATGGTACTCACGGTCAGGGTTCTCCACCTGGGCATAGTTGCCCTGTTCTCGGAAGTTAATGTTGCCCAGGTGCAGGATTCCCGCCACGATCTGTAACACCAGCTGCTGGTCCTCGCGGGCGATGCCTATCACCTGCATGGCGTTCTAGGGGGCAGAGAAAGCATCCCATCAGCCTGCGTCCCTGGTATTACGGCTGTAAACTTCTTTTGGGAAGATTTGGAAAATAAAAGCACCAGCAAAAAGAAATCCCCCGTGACCATTTCTGAAATGGAATATTTAGAAGAAAGCCACATCCGCTTCCAGGACATAGTGAACCCCGGACACGAACAACCCTGCTGTATCAATCTACCACCAAACAGGCAGCACTACTGAAAAGCAGCCACCTCTGGGGTGGGAAGACAGCAACGAGGTGGCAGGTAGCACCCTGCGCAGTACTGGTTGGTTAACATTGGCAGAGGACGCTCCTCTTCCAAAAAGCGCCAGGGGCTCATTCCTGCACACGCAGAGCAGACAGGACCAAGCACGTGTAGAAAACAGCCTGGGATCCAGGGTATCTGCCTCACACAGAAAACCTAGCTGGTGTTAAGATGGAGCTTGACACATTTATGAATGGGATGGGGTGGCCCACGACAGCAGAGGACTGGACCAGTGACCCAGGAGGGCCCTTCTGATCTTGTATTTGTACACATATGTGGCTGTGTCGACCTTGGAGGCCCTTGGCAGCTTTGCCCCTAAGGCAAGGGTGGGCAAACTATGGCCCGGGGGCCGCATCTGGCCCTTCAGACGTTTTAATCTGGCCCTCGAGCTCTCGCCGGGGAGCGGCGTTGGGGGCTTGCCCTACTCCACATGTGCTGTGGCTCCACATGGCTCCTGGAAGCAGAGGCATGTCCCCACTCTGGCTCCTATGTGTAGGGGCAGCCAGAGGACTCTGCACACTGTCCCCATTCCAAGCGTGGCCCCTGCAGTTCCCATTGGTCAGGAACTGTGGCCAATAGGAGCTGCAGGGGCAGCACCTTCGGATGGGGCAGTGCACAGAGCTGTCTGGCTGTGCCTCCACCTAGGAGCTGGAGAAGGGACATGCCACTGCTTCTGGGAGCTGCTTGAGGTAAGCGTTGCTCAGAACCTGTACCTCTGACCCCCTCCTGCAGCCCAACCCCCTGCCCCAGCCCTGATCCCCCTCCTGCCCTCCAAACCCCTTGGTCCCAGCCCGGAGCACCCTCCTGCACCCCGAACCCCTCATCCCCAACCCCACCCCAGAGCCCGCACCCCCAGCCAGAACCTGCACCCCTTCTGACACCCCACCCCTCAGCCCCAGCCTGGAGCCCCCTCCCACACCCTGAACTCCTCATTTCTGGCCCCACCCCAGAGCCCACACCCCCAGCCAGAGCCCTCACCCCCTCGCACACTCCGACCCCCCCAATTTCGTGAGCATTCCTGGCCTGCCATACAATTTCCATACCCAGATGTGGCCCTCGGGCCAAAAAGTTTGCCCACCCCTGCGGCTTTCGGTTGCTATGGGAATGCTGGGAAAATAACACGAGCTGGCGGCACCACTGGTTCAGAGACTGGGTAGCTGGCCAGATCCCCACCCGTCTCTGAGAGGGCGCGCGGGGCGCCCAACCTGTCTGCGGGCTCTCAGCACACGCCCAGTCCCGGGCTGGGGGGCCAGCCCCCCTAGCCTGTCCTGTTGAGGAGCCGTCATCCGGCATGTGGCTGCAGGCAGGTTGCCACGGTTCCCACCTGGCTGTCCAGCCCTTTCTTTCAGCCCCAGCCAGTCCCTCTGGGCTAAGGGGCCGGAGGGCCTCAGGAGCGGCAGAAGATGGGGCACACAGAGTTGCCTTCTTGGAGCTCAGTCCCGTTTTCATCCACAAGCTGGGCCAGGTCAGATCAGCCCAAACCGTACAGCTCGGGTCAGAGCCACGTTCTAACATGCCCCACTGTGAGCACCCCCCGCACACGGGCCACTCACCATGGTCTCGTGGAAGTCGCTGCGGTCATCGGTGCCGTCCACCTTGTAGGTTTCGGACTGGTTCAGGTAGTAGTAATAATCGGGGGTCATGATCCCCAGGTTCTGCTGCTGCTCCTGGGAGGCCCCTTCAATGAGCTGCCGGGAACGGGGAAGAATGCAGGGCTGGGGTCAGCTCCTGGAAACGAACCGGCCCCTCGGGGTTCCCCTGCTCTGCAGCCCGGGGCTGTCTGTCCCCCCCTTGGAGTGCCGTCTCCTGCTCAGCCAGAAACCCAGGCCGACCAGCCGCTCTAGGGCGCAATTCTGCGCCAGACGCGCCAGCGTAAAAGCATAGGGGCACGCGTGCTCCTTTCCCGGCACGGACGCCAATACACAGGCGTGTCCATTTGCACACTCATGACGACGGCCACATGAACGCATGTGCACGTTCACATACTTGCCCACACACACACAGCAGCAAAGAATCCTGTGGCACCTTATAGACTAACAGACGTTTTGCGCGCGCACACACACACACACACACACACATTCTTAGTCAGTCATGCACACCCATGCTGATACACACAGTCACACTCCGCCGTGTTCACACTCCTGTTCACACCCCCCCCCTTGACCCCCCCGTGAGCCCCAGCACCAGATCCCCCGGGTTTGTCAGGGTACCTGGTAGTAGATGTGGAAGTTCCTCTCATTCTCATTCTGGTTCACCACCCTGGATTTCTCCAGCAGGAAGTTGGAGATCTTCCCTCCGTCCGGCTCACCGCCCCGGCTGAACTGGATTTCAAAGTATTTCCCCTGCCGAGCGAAGACATTTCAGCCATGAGGCTGCAGGGCGGCAGTACTCTGGGAATCAGCAGAGGCTGGGCCGTCTCATTTCAGGGACCCCCCACCCCGTTTATGGGAGTCTCTCCCACCTCCTCCCAGGCCTCAGCGTGTTTGTCTTCCCCGCACCTGCTGTCTCCTGTCCCTGGCAGCGTTCTGGGGCAGGGTCTGTCTTTAATTACATGTATGTACAGCACCATCACGCCAAGCTTTTCACTCCTGATCGGGGCTTCTAGGTGCTACCGTAAAACAAATAACAGCCACATACAGGACGCGGGGGAAGGTCTTTCTTTTTGGGTCCTCTCATCTCTGCCTCTCTTCCTGTCCCCTGAAGCGTTCTCTTTCCTTCCCTTCATCTGGGGCCCAATCCTGAGAGGTGCTGACCCTCCGCAACGGCAATGCCTAGTTAGGTCCTTCCTACAAACACGGCCCTGATCCCGTTCCAGGCTGCACCGCCCACGCCCTTCCCCTCCCCAGAGCCAGCCTGCCAACGGGCAGTGACCCGAGCAAGAGCCCGTGCTGCTGGAACGGGGGAACGGAGCCGTGCTGGTGGGAGTATGGGGCTCTGACGGTGAGTCCCAGTAGTGGAGAGGGATAGAAGCCAGTCTGTGGGACTCCGAGATGGCACATGCAGCCTGGAGAAGGGCCCCGAGGAGCCACTTGCTTTGCTTGTGCTTCAGGCCAGCTCTGTC
The DNA here is from genome assembly GCF_020497125.1 of Mauremys mutica. Lineage (NCBI taxonomy): Eukaryota > Metazoa > Chordata > Testudines > Geoemydidae > Mauremys > Mauremys mutica. Next base: position 9,538,135 of record NC_059095.1, read on the forward strand.
CCTGTCAGACTTGCAAACTCCCCAGGGGATGGGAGGGCTGCAGGAATGAGCCAGTCACCAGTTTCAGAGCAGCAGCCGTGTTCGTCTGTATCCACAAAAAGAACAGGCGTCCTTGTGGCACCTGAGAGACTAACACATGTATTTGAGCATAAGATTTGTGGGCTACATCTGATGAAGTGGGTTCTAGCCCACGAAAGCTTATGCTCAAATAAATCTGTTAGTCTCTCAGGTGCCACAAGGATTCCTGTTCTTTTTGCGGATACCAGCGGCTCCCATGGGACGATCACATCTCCCATTCTGCACACGCCTCCCTGGGACCAACCAGCAGTGAAATCTGGCCCCGGAGACTTACAAATCGGCTGGAGTTGTTGTTCCGGACGGTTTTGGCGTTCCCGAAGGCTTCCAGCAGAGGGTTGGACTGCAGGATGATGTCTTTCACGTGCTGAGGATTAGAGCAAAGACAATCGGGGCGGGCCCGTTGGCTCATGGGGGACTAGTTGCAGCTTGGTGAGGTGCAATGGCAAAGGGCTGCCAGAAAGCTGGCAATGTGGCACTGCATGGGTTAGGGGCGGGGGACTATTGCCAGCTCTTGGCTTGGAGCAGATTTGGTAGGATGGAAGGGCATTGCTCCATGTCAGGCTGGCACAGGGCGGACACTGCCGGCTCTTTCTTGGTGTGCATGTGGGCACTGCCGGATCTCGGCTGGGAGCGGTTGGTTTGGAAGCGCCAAGTCCTGGATTACAGCAGGGCAGGCATTGCCAGCTCTGAGCATGCAGGGCGGGGTTTGAAGAGGAAGCGTGGTCTGGTGCCTGGTATGTCATCACCTTTCCCGGGCTAGCCTAGTGTGATCTCAGCGGGCAGAGCTGAGGAGCTGCAGGAGACGGGGAAGAAGGAGCTGCCCTCTGGCAGAGAGAAAAACGCTTCAAACCTAGGAAAGTGGGTGGGAGGGAAGGACGGGCTGGAGCGAGATGGGGGAAATGGAGAACAAGAGTGATGAGAAGATGAGTAGGGAGAGGCTCAGAGCCAGCCCGGGCTGCAGAGGGAGCCGTACCTGCACTTTCTCGCCGCCTCCGGACACTTTGGAAATGTAGCCCATAATGTATTTGGCTGCCACCGTTTTTCCAGCCCCGCTTTCCCCACTGCAGAAACATTCAAACAAAACAGGGGGAAGTGAAATAACCTGCCCAGTGTCTACATTTCCAGAGCGAATCACTGCCCTGCTGGAGCTTTCACTGACCCCGTAGCCTACTGTGGGTCTCAGAGGCAAATTACGCTTGTGTGAGGCTCTGCACCAGAGCAAAGGGGGGCCCTCCCTACCCCTTCCACCTGCAGTGCCCCCCGCCCTCCGGTGCTCCTGCCAGGGAGCGGGGTCGGGGCACGGGGGCTTCCCCTTCTCCCCGGCAGGAGCATCGGGCAGGCGGAGCAGGGCAAGCCCCCGCGCCCCGACCCTGCTTCCTGGCAGGAGCGCCGCAGAGCGGGTCCATGTGCAGGGGCGTCCATTTTTCCAGCCCCCCCCCCCAGTTGGACGGGGCCCCTGGGCACAGATCTCATTGGCCCAGTGGCTAATCCGCCACGGTACCTCCTTGCCCAAAGACAGAATAGTCCTTCCTCCCCTAGATTGGGGCGCAGACAGTGACTCAACTGCCCTCTTTGGGCCTGTTTTCCTGTCCATCCTTTGTCTATTTAGGTAAACGCTATGGGACAGGGACCGGCTCTGGCTCTTTCTGTGCAGGGCCCAGCACAATAGGGGGCCAGATTTCCCTTGGGGGTCTCTGCCCCAGTGCAATGCGAATGGTGCATAGTTTTATAACTCGGAGCCCCTTCCGTATTCTCTCCGTGGCTGCGGAAGGGGGGCTGCTGCTGGGTACAGGAAGTTGGTCCAGTTCTGAGTTGACTAGTTCTTCCTGGTCCCTGGGCCTGGTACTGCAGTGGAGGGGGAGCGGACGTGTGTTGCGATATGGACTCATGGCTGCACATCCCTGCGGAAGGTGGGTGACGAGATTCCAAGCGCCGCACACTCTGGCTCCTGGCGGAGGCAGATGCCTGAAATTGTTATTCGGTTTGGTGCCTTGTGCCTAGAAGGGAAGTCTCTGGACTTGCCCCACATCCGGGCAGCTTCTTCGCAATATTCAAACAGACAAACCACTTGCGTAAAGTTCACTTCCTGTGCTGAGCTGCCGTCCTCTGCGTCCCGGCCGGGCGTATTTGCTTTTAGCAATGAGCGCTCCACTCAGATTCAGTAAACCTGGGCTCTGTTCCCGGCTCTGCTGCAGACCCGTGGGATGACCTTGGGCAAGTCACGGCCCTTCGTTGTGCCTCAGTTTCCCCTCCCAACCTTTGGCTGACTTGTCTGCTTAGACTGAAAGCCTTTGGGGGCAGGAACTGTCTTTTATTAGCTGTACGTACAGCTCCTAGCGCAATGCAGGCAAGCCATGATCTTTCTGAATAATGAAGCATGAAAAGTGGCAGTGCGGTGGGTCCATGTGAGAGAGGAAATACATTAGGGCTTGTCTACATGGGAAAGTTTAGCCAGTTATACCACTATATAGTATAGTTAAAACTGTGATAGCTGTACCAGCGTCCAGACACACAGGTATAACTATAGCAGTTTAAATCCCCACCTTAGCTCAGAGGTCGGCAAACTGCGGCCTGTGGGCCACATCCAGCCCACGGGACTGTCCTGCCCAGCCCTTGAGCTCCTGGCCGGGGAGTCTAGCCAGCCCCCAGCCCTTCCCCTGCTGTCCCCTCTCCCCTGAAGCCTCACCTCTCCGTGCTGCTAGCGCTCTGGGTGGTGGGGCTGTGAGCTTCTGCTGGGCAGCGCGGTGGCACGGCTGCCAGTTCTGCTGCTCTGAGCGGCATGGGGGGGGGGGTTTGGATAAGGGGCAGAGGGTTCTAGGGGGCAGTCAGGGGACAGGGAGCAGGGGGTGGTTAGATGGGGCGGAGGTTCAGGGGTGTGGATCAGGGGATGGGGAACGGGAGGGTTGGATAGGGGGTGGCATCCCAGGGGGTGGTTAGGGGCGGGGGTGTGGATAGGGGTCAGGGCAGTCAGGGGACAGGGAGCAGGGGGGGTTGGATAGGGGGTGGGGTCCTGGGGGGCACTTAGGGGCGGGGGTCCAGGAGGGGCGGTTAGGGGATGGGGAACAGGGGAGGTTAGATAGGGGGTGGGGTCCTGGGGGGCGGTTAGGGGATGGGGAACAGGAGGGGTTGGATACGGGGTAGGGTCCCGGGGGGCAGTTAGGGGCGGGGGGTCCGGGAGGGGCGGTTATGGGACAAGGCACAGGGGGGGTTGGATAGGGGGTGGGGTCCCAAGGGAGTGGTTAGGGGATGGGGAACAGGAGGGGTTGGATGGGGGGTGGGGTCCTGGGGGGCGGTTAGGGGTGGGGGTGTGGATAGGGGTCGGGGCAGTCAGGGGACAGGGAGGGTTGGATAGGGGGTGGGGTCCTGGGGGGCACTTAGGGGCGGGGGTCCAGGAGGGGCGGTTAGGGGATGGGGAACAGGAGGGGTTGGATGGGGGGGTGGGGTGCCAGGGGGCAGTTAGGGGTGGGGGGTCCAGGAGGGGTGGTTATGGGACAAGGCGCAGGGGGGGTTGGATAGGGGGTAGGGTCCCGGGTGGCAGTTAGGGGTGGGGGGTCCAGGAGGGGCGGTTAGGGGATGGGGGAACAGGGGAGGTTGGATAGGGAGTGGGGTCCCGGGGGGCGGTTAGGGGTGGGGGTGTGGATAGGGGTCAGGGCAGTTAGGGGACGGGGAACAGGGGGGTTGGATGGGGGTGGGGTCCCGGGGGGCAGTTAGGGGCGGGGGGTCCAGGAGGGGCGGTTAGGGGATGGGGGAACAGGGGAGGTTGGATAGGGAGTGGGGTCCTGGGGGGCAGTTAGGGGCGGGGGGTCCGGGAGGGGCGGTTAGGGGACAAGGCGCAGGGGGGGTTGGACGGGTCAGGGGTTCTGAGCAGACAGGGGGTGGACAGGCAGTCAGTTCTGGGCAGTCAGGGGGCGGATAGGGGGCGGGGGCCAGGCTGTTTGGGGAGGCCCAGCCTTCCTGCCCGGCCCTCCGTACAGTTCTGGAAGCCCGATGTGGCCCTCGGGCCAAAAGGTTTGCCCTCCCCCGCCTTAGCTTGTACTGCTCTGACTTGCCCCTTAGGCTGGTGCGGAAGCTCGTTCTGGGAACTTTAACGGGTACAGGCCTAGTGGGGATGGCTGGTGACGGCGGTGCCCGGACGGCTCACTACGCGGTGCAGGCCAGGGAAAGGGAGGACTGATTCTGAGTATGCCTGAGAGAGGGGGCTGGCGCCAGGCGGGCACTTGGTGGGTTTGTGGAACCCGCTCCTAGCCCAGCGTTTCCCTGGACGCCGGACCAACGCGCTCCCTGCTGGGAGTGCCGAGCCCAGGACGGCTGCAAGTTCCTTTGATAACAACCCTCACATTTCGATGGGGCTTTCCATCGCCGAGCACTTTGCAGATGACACACATCCCCGGGGCTCGCCGCACCCCGCCACTGCTGGGCAGCTGCCTTTGCAAAGCAGCCTACCTGCGGCTTACCGGCGCGTAGCGACGGAGGAGAGGAAGTGAAGAAGGCTGGATCCAGTCAAAACCGGAAGAGGAACGTAGGGAGGTGGGACTGGAATTCAGCCAACACACCAGCCTGGTCATATGAAAAGTGTCGTGGAATCTCTAATGACCCCAAGGGGGCAGGATGCCAGCCCCACTCTTCTGGTTTACTTCTCCCAAAACGGCACCACTCCCCGCAGCGCTGCAATGGGCATTGGCTCAGTGCTGGCTCTGAGCCCGCCACGGACTGAATCCTGCTTTGAGCAGGGGGTTGGACTAGATACCTCCTGAGGTCCCTTCCAACCCTGAGATTCTATGAATCGCCAACGTCCTCCCTGTGGGGCACATATGGGGTCCTTGGGAAACAGACCCGACCCCGCTCAGCAGCTGGGATCAACCCCCACTTCCTCCACCCACGTCTCTCTTATCCGGGAGGCGGCATCCTTGCTACCTGATAATGACGCACTGGTTCTCTGCGTCGATCAGCATGTTCCGGTACATGTTGTCGGTCAGAGCGTAGATGTGGGGCGGATTTTCGTACTGAGCCTAGAGGCCAACAAACGGACGACGAGAATAATGGTTACTAACGACAACGCAGAGTCGAGCGCATAAACCAGAACCCTCTCGGGGCGCAGCGCTTTCCCTGGGAGGATAAGAGACAAACATCCTCCACCTCCCTTCTCCAGGTAGGCACTCAAACAACCTTAACTCTGCCTTATAGCAATGCCATGTGGTAACTATACAAGTATGACCAGTGGTTCTCAACCTATGTACCATTGTGGGCGGCGTACGCAGCACTCTGTGTTACGCGGGCTGCATCCGTACAACACATACACGACCTTTACGGCCCTGAGGATGTCACGTGGGCCGCCGCTGTTTGCGGATTAGGCCGCAAGCAGCCCGTGGGTCGCAGGTTGAGAACCACTAAGTATGACAGTTGCATGGTAACGTGTGTGACTCCAGATTAGATTAAACTGATTTTTAAAGACACATTTGATTTTTTTCATATTTTTCCCCCTTCAGGGCAGAATTAAGGTTTCTTGTTAGTGCAACCTTAACGCTGAAGTTCCTGGGCTTATAAAATTGTTTTTTGGAATAACAGCAGCGGCTCAGTAATTTTTTTTTACCCTAAGTTGCTGATATGTACTTTCAACCTTAACACAGGTTGTGTTTGGAAATCTATACTGCAGTAACCCCGACAGGTCCCAGAGCTGGAAAGGACAGAGACAACCAGGGAGCTGCTCATGATCATCCAGCAGATCACAGAGTGAGCTGGGACCAGAACCAGGCTGCCTGACTCCCAGTCCTGGGGCCCGTTTATACAATCAGTTAGAAACGTGTCTGCGCCTTGCACGTCATCCAAAGGCACAAGACAGAGTAGCCCGAACAAGGAGATATGTCAGACAGCCCCGCCCCAGTTCTACCCCCCAAGACCAGCCGGCCTCCTCACCGCTCCTTGGTACAGCTCAACCTCCCGGTCCGTGAAGTAAGGCATCTGCTTGAAGGGATTGACTGAGATGAGCACCGAGCCAATGTAGGTCTGAGCTGTTTGTTAAGGGTCCGTCAGCTTCCCTCGCGTTCCTCCTTTTCCCACCCAGCCCTATGCCCCAGACATGCCCCGGTACCCAAAGCCAACAAGACCCAAAAGGACCACGGTAGATTCGGGTGCATGGTGAGGATTTTGATACGAGAGATGGGTCCAGACCCTCTACGCCCCCAACTCTGAAACCTGGGGGGGATTTGGGATCTGGAACAGAACTTGGCAGAGGTGCGGGAACTAGGGGTGCTGCCGCGCCCCCTGGCTTGAAGTGGTTTCCATCACATCCAGGGTTTACAGTTTGGTTCAATGGCTCCCCCCACTACACACATGGTTCCCCCACCCCTGGAACTTGGCAGCTTATTGGGTGGCTCACTGCAGACAGCTCCCCATGGCGCAGTTAAGGCCCAAGGAGAGTGATGGCAGATGGACCGTTCTGGGCTTCTCTGGCTCCTTCTAACCCTGGGGCCATGGACCGGTCACACCGATTGCCATCCCGGGGGAAGGGGCCATGATGCGGCACCTTGATCAGCAGGAGAATTAAGGGGCAGCAGCAAGCAGGGGTGCTGGAACAACTTGTATACGGGGGGTGCTGATGAGGGGAATCATGGAGTTGGTGTTTGTTATTTCTACTTCAAGCCAGGGGATGCGGCAGCCCCCCTAGTTCCAGCAGCATTGGCAGCAAGTAAAACACAGGATGTGCCTCCCTTCCTCATGGTGAGGGAAGAGCCAGGCTGCAGAGAGCTAATGGCACAACCCTCTCCCGCCTGGCAGCTTCCTGACATGGGGCTGCGGGAAGCAGGCACTGGAATTCCACCAGGGGGGATGTTGGAGGAGTTTGTTCTTTGGGACCAGTTCAAAAGGCAGAAGGAGAATCAGATCTAGTGACACCCAAGGGCCAAATTTCAGGGGTTCAGCTCCCATTTAGGCACCTGGAGAAGGGCTGGATTTTCAGCTGTCACGCTGAGCTCTTTCGGAAAGCTGGCCACTGACGTCAGGTGCCTAAGGGGGAGCTGCGCGCTTTTGAAAATCGGGCCCCAGTTGCGGCGCACTAGTGGCCAGGAGGTTTCCCGAAGCCCGTCCTCACCCAGCAGCACCTGGTGGGTGGCCTCCCTTCAAAGCCTTGTCCTGCAGAACAACAAAGCGTTATTGTTGCAATCCTGAAATGGGCTGCGCTCACATGACATCACCCCGCAGTGAGGCTGTGTTGCCACCACATAAATGTAGAATGCCAGCTGAGATAGTCCTGTATTGGAAAACGGACACTGCACTAGATGGACCAGTGGTCATGTCCTATGCAGCAGGAGGTTAGGCACTGGACGAAGATGGGCCAGTGGAAGGTGGCTCTTCTCTTCTAAAGACCTCTCCTAATGATGCATTTGCAGAGTTTTCACTTCCTACCCAAGCTCAACAGGAGCTTTCTGCAGCTTCGGACTGGATGAGAGCCCAGGACAGGCCCATGAAAACAGGAGCCGCCCTGCAAAATCAGGTCCAGGTGATGACCCTGTTTGTAGGCGCCCACCACCTCTGAGTTGTGGCCTCCCCGGAGAGTATGTAGCAGGCAACACAAGCGGTGAAAATCGCAGCCTGTTTTGGAAGGGCGTTCCCCAGCACGGCTTTGATGTGGTGAAACAGCTGTGCCACATGAAGGGAGCAGGAGGCCCGGTTCTGCACAAGGAGTAGAGCCTCGTCATTCCAGCCTGGAGGTTTACGGGCCACACCGCTCTTGCCAGTAGCATCCTCCAGCGTCCCCAGTCACTGTGGCTTGGCCAGGGTCCTCAGGGGAGGGTCCGCGTGGAGCACAATCGGGACGGAGCACTCTGCTGCTCATCACAGGTTACCACGATTTCCGGCCACCTCGGCGATGCTCACCCGAGCCGCCTTCTGCAGCCTGCCTGGTCGCCCGAGTTCCTTCCTTCCTAGTGAGCCCCACGTACAGCCAGCCTGTCTGCACAAAAGGCCTATACAAATCCTCGCATGTGCCAGAAGCAAACCCCAAGATCCCTGCAATGGAGAGAATTTTACGGGCTCGACCCTCAGCTGGTGTAACTCGCCAGGGCCCCGCTGAAGTCGGTCGAGCTACACGGATTCATGCGGGCTGAAGATCTGGGTCCAACGAGTGAGATTTACAACACCCTGTGTGCACTTTGCCCAGTTGTTTATGATCGACACGCAGCACTTCATAGGTCTCAAAGCCCTTTATAAAGGGGGTACAATTACCTTCCCTCTACAGGTGGGGAAACTGAGGCACAGAGCCATCTCACGGCTTGCTTAGTGAGCCAGGGGCGGGGTTGGGGAATAGACCCCTGGTGTCCTGACTCCTACAGCTGCACCTTCCGCCTGTCCCTCCTATAGATCTGCCCTGGGTGGACCAAAGATGGAGGCCCATGCCCTGGACACCCCAAAGACGGAGAGATATGAGGTGGTGAGCAGGAGGGTATTGCAGTGAGGGGCTATGGGGACAGCAGAGCAGGGGGGACCGTTACAATGGAGGGGTCCGGGAGAGGAGGGTGGGTGTTACGGTGGGAAGGTGTGTGGGTTCACACACCTAGGAGAAGCCTCACTCCCTGCGGCAGACGTCCCAGCAGGACCTGTCCCTCTCATGCCCACGTGGTTCAAGAGGCCAGGGCTGGCTTGTCCCCCGGGAGACGGTGTGACCGCGGGGAATAGCGGGTCTCTTACGGAATGGGAAAGTGGGAGGAAGAGGAGGCGGAGGGGCTGGTGCTTCCTGTGAAATGCAGAAGTGCTCTGGACTGACTCATGGCTGAACACTGGGTCCTTACACAGCAGCAGAGAAAAAAAAAAAGGAAGGGGGAGGTTTCTGGGGGTTTTTTTTCTTTTCTTTTCTAAAAAAAACCCAAACAAATGAGCCCACTCCAGCCCTTCCGGCTGCTGTCACAGGCAGGAGAACCCGCCCTGAGCTGTCGCAGAGCACGGCCTTGTAAGGACACAGCCTTGCCTTGGGTGGAAACCGCAGCCCACTCGAGCGGAGCGCGCGCTGTCTCTGGTGCGCTGCTCTTCCCTGAGACCTGCCGTAGCTCACTGCTCCCTCGCCCCTGCGGGGGAACATCGTTCCCAGCCCGCTAGCCGGGGAATTCGGTGCTCAGCCAGGCCTCGAAAGAGTTCCCTGCTGCCAGCTGGCCGCCTCCTAGCAGGGATGGGACGCGGGAGCAAAAGGAGCGCTCTGGATGGCCACTGGGACGGCGAAGGCCCTTGTCTGGGCACAGGGCCAGGCTCAGTCTCATGCCTCTATGGGTCAGACCCTGTGATAAGCAAATATAAGGTCAGAGGGAGTTTATGTCTTCAGTCTGGTGAGCAAGGAAGCAGCCAAGCAAAGAGTGACGCTGCAGGGTTGTGCTGTCTCCTCCGATCACCATCGCAGCGAGCTCCTTAACGCCACAGCCCTGATAGAGGCAGGATCAACACCCACGGCCAGGCGGCCGTCAGAGACCCTGCAGACGAGCATCTGGCTGCGTACGGTCCTCAAAGACCTGCTGGGCTAGGGATGGAGGCGAGGCAGGTCAGCGTGAGGTGCAGTGGGGCATCAGGGCTGGGACAGCAGGGGGTCTTGGTCTTCCCAACATCCTCTGGCAAAGAGTTCCACAGGTTGACTGTGCATTGTGTGAATTGTCTAGGTCCCTTCATTGTGTGAGGGACCTTGACAAACTGGAGCATTGGGCCAAAAGAAACCTGATGAGGTTCAACAAGGACAAGTGCAGAATCCTGCACTTAGGACAGAAGAATCCCATGCACTGTTACAGGCTGGGGACCGAGTGGCTACGCAGCAGTTCTGCAGAAAAGGACCTGGGGGTTACAGTGGATGAGAAGCTGGATATGAGTCAGCAGTGGGCCCTTGTTGCCAAGAAGGCTAATGGCATTTTGGGCTGTATAAGTAGGGGCATTGCCAGCAGTTCGTGGGACGTGATCATTCCCCTCTATTTGGCACTGGTGAGGCCTCATCTGGAGTACTGTGTCCAGTTTTGGGCCCCACACTACAAGAAGGATGTGGAAAAATTGGAAAGAGTCCACTGGAGGGCAACAAAAATGATTAGGGGGCTGGAGCACATGACTTATGAGGAGAGGCTGAGGGAACTGGGATTGTTTAGTCTGCAGAAGAGAAGAATTAGGGGGGATTTGATAGCTGCTTTCAACTACCTGAAAGCGGGTTCCAAAGAGGATGGATCTAGACTGTTCTCAGTGGTAGAAGATGACAGAACAAGGAGTAATGGTCTCAAGTTGCAGTGGGGGAGGTTTAGGTTGGATATTAGGAAAAACTTTTTCACTAGTAGGGTGGTGAAGAACTGGAATGGGTTCCCTAGGGAGGTGGTGGAATCTCCTTCCTTAGAGGTTTTTAAGGTCAGGCTTGACAAAGCCCTGGCTGGGATGATTTAGTTGGGGATTGGTCCTGCTTTGAGCAGGGGGTTGGACTAGATACCTCCTGAGGTCCCGTCCAACCCTGAGATTCTATGATTCTATGAATAAGAACATACGAACAGCCATACTGGGTCAGACCAAAGGTCCACCTAGCCCAGTCTCCTGTCTTCCAACAGTGGCCAATGCCAGGTGCCCCAGAGGGAATGGACAGACCAGGGAATCATCAAGTGATCCATCCCCTGTCGCCCATTCCCAGCTCCTGGCAAACAGAGGCTAGGGACACCATCCCTGCCCAGCCTGGCTAACAGCCATTGATGGACCCGTCCTCCATGAACTTGTCTAGTTCTTTTTTGACCCCTGTTGTAGTGTAGGAGGCGCCGAAGGCAGGGCTGGAGTGCCTGGGCCGAGCCGTGTGGCAGGCCAGGACTGGACAAGCAGGGGGTGCTAAAGGGCAGGGACTGAGACGCATCAGCACAGCTGCAATCAGCTTGCCCATAACCTTGCAAAATCCTCCACTCTATCGTCTCCTGTTTCACACCCCACCCCTCAGCCCTGCTGAGCCAGCTGCCATCCTTACATGCCAGATGAAGAGGAACAGCTGCAGCTCCTTTCGGAGTCCATTGGCCTAGTCCTTAAATCCAGGAAGTGCTTCCCCTCCCCGACCCAACATTGCCGCAGAGCGCTCCCGGTCCACGAAAGGGTCGCGCCGGGGTCCGCTCCTTAAGCGTGCTCAGCTGGATCCGCTCTCTTTGCTGGCATCCAATGACAGGGACGTGTGCAATCAGCGAGACCCCCAGAGCAGCCGAGCGTGCTGGGTGCACCAGGGCAGACCCAGCATTCAGCAAAGGTCCCTGTTTTAGAAACAGCCTTGGCTGGAGCAGAGCAAAGCATCGTGCTTTAGAACGGCTGATGCCAGAGACGCAGCTATGGGCCGCTCGAGAGGCCTTAGTCAGCCGCTGGGTCACAGTGCCGTGGGGGAGCACAGCCACACCGCCAAGGTGAGGGGCTGACAGGAAACACAGCTGTGTCAGCGGGCCGGGGGCTGGAACCGGGCCAGCGAGGGCTGCCTGCCTGTGCCGCGGAGCACATGGGTGAGGCTGGCCGAGCCCAGGGCAAGCTCCGTCTGCAAAGAAACTTTGGGCTGGGGGCTAATGGGCTTGGCACTGGGATGTGGGAAGGATTCCAGTGCTGGCCCCAGAGCCTAAGTCCTTCAGCTGGGGGTGCAAGGTAGGAGGACACCACATGGAAAGAAATAATAACCCTGCTTCCTCCCTTTGAGCCCTCATGGGAGGTTCCGTCCCAGGACCTGTCTGGCAGCAGCTCTGGTGTGGTGCACAAAGGCCCAGGGGCTGGATTTGAGAGGGATTGTGCAGCTTAGCTCAGGGTGGCTAGCTGAGGTTGCTGCCTTTTTTTTTTTGAGGAAAATATTAGTCATCCTGGGTTGCAGAGCTATTTGCGAGACAGCAGAAAGAAAAACAGCAGGGCTCACGCTTCCTGGGTTCTGTTCTTGGCTCTGGGAGAGGAGCGTGGCCTTGGTGGTGGCACAGAGAATAGCCAAGCACATAGATGGGCAGATACTTTCTGAAACACAGTGTGGCTGAGCCTTGGGTGTGCTATGCCAGAGAACTGGGTTCTGTTCTCAGCTCGGTCAGAGGTTACCTGGTCTGTGAAATGAAGAGACTAGCACTTGCCTGTCTCATAGAGAGCGCTACAAAGCTTTGCTCAATTGTAAAGGTTGCACAGAACCAGCAGTGGGTGAAAGAGACGAGACTGGGTCTCCTGGCTCCCAGCTCAGTGCACCTTCCCTGAAACAGAGACGAAGGAAGCAGAACAGTCTCCTGAATGTAGGGACTGACTGCAAAATTTGCCAGGTGGTGCAGGGAGGCAAGGAATAGCGCCCCAGTGCCCAGATCTAGTGGGGGTGCAGATCTTGCCACGTGAGCCAGTCCTCCGGAGATAAGGGGATGAGGAACTGAAATGAATCCTTCAGCAGCTGTCACTGCATCGGAGGCCCAACGTTTAGATTTTGTAAAGATAAAGCCTTCACCCCTAACTACAGCAAGCGCCCAATTCTCCATCATCCTGCCTCTTGTGCACTCATTGCGGTGGGAGTGCAAAACACAAACCCTTCCGCTCAGGGAACATTTCGCATCCCTTTGCACAGTGGCACAAGTCACAGGGCAGCACAGAACCAGGCCCGCAGAGAGACACTGGCCTGACTCCAAACAGCTATTAAATGGAAACGTTATTTCATGATCGGTGTTGTTTTATAACGTGTCCTGCAGTGCTGGGAACCAAAACCCCGAAGTGCTGGCCGAGGGATGAGAGCCAGGAAGTGAAACTGACCGATGTGGTTTGTGTATCTGAGCAGACTGAAAGGCACGAAGTCGATCAGCAGCATAAACGATAGGTGAACAGGTTTCTGTGCGGAGCAGGGCAGTGGGCGCATGTTCCGTTATGCTCCATACTCCGCACTGGCTGTCCGTTCATATCGGGGAGCCATGCCAGGTACCTCAATGGTGTAGGCCCCAGATGTTTCAGAGGATGCCTCTCTCCCGTGCCCTGTTGCAGCTGGTGCGCTCCTGCTGTCTGTCTGAAGGCTGGAGCTCATAGGAGCTGGCCGCTGGCTCCCATCAGGGATACATTCAACTCTTTTACGGTGATGCATCTTTGCGTGCAGGCTTTCCGCTTGGTGCAGGTTCTGGATTCTTCTGTCACTCAGTCTTGCGTTCTTTGTAGGCTCCAGTACTGCCCATGCCAAACTCAGGTGTTCCAGCCAGCTCCAAAACCGCAGAGGCATAACTGAGGTGCTGGTGTGTTTTTCCATGACCATTGCCCTGGTGCTTCTGTGTAAATAGTCATCCTTTTATAACGCCCCCTCCGGCAGACTGGCTCCCAGCTCCAGTCAGCCTAGTTATCCCACACCCTGGTACCTCGTGTCAGCCAGCCAGCCCTCTGCACTGGGGAATTTACACAGACGCTGCACGGGGCTGGCCACAAATATAAGAGATTGTTCCGCATGCTCTCGCTAGGACTGGCTGGAACTGTTTTTTGACGGAAAATTGGGTTTTCAACCAAAGAATTTTTATGTGTGAAAAGCATTCAGCTTCTGCAGAAAACTTAGATATTTCGTAAAAACCCAAAACATTTCAATTAAAAACGTCTCGTGGGAAGGGTGCAGTTCAGTGGCGTATGTTCCCATTCGTCTCTATGGGCCAGGCTTTCTGGCCAGACTACATCTTCCATGATGCATCACAGCCAGAGACTCCTATTCACCATCTCCCTTCACCAACAGGGTAGAAAGTGGTGCACCATGGGAGCTATATTCAGGTTCCTTGTATTCCTCTTATGGCCAGCCAGGCTTTTTGGCTGGATGACATCTCCTATGATGTACTGCTTTCTACCTTATTGGTGAGGGGAAGGAGACCCTGGCTGTGATGCATCATGGGAGATGTAGTCTGGCCCGAAAGCCCAACTGATCCAAAGAGGAGACCGGGAGCATAAGTAACCAGAACTATAACTCCCATGAGGCACTGCTACCCCCGTTTCAGCTAGAATATTTTGTTTTTTGGCCAAAATATTTCACCAAAGAGTGACATTTTTTCAGCGCACTGCCTGCCCCAGCCCCCATTTTCTGACCAGTTCTACTTTTCATACGTGGGTTTCCTTCCCCCATGTACGGGAGCCCCCCGGGGGAATAAGGACGGGGCAGGAGGGACAGTTGTTACAGCTCTGCTTGCCGGTGATCGTTCTCAGCACTGTATTTCCCACAAGCCGAGGGGCCCGTAGGAGAAAGCGGTGAGTTACGAATGGCCAGATCATCATGACATGGAGGCCATGGGTCCGACTGAGCCCGTCCTGCAGATCTGGGGGAAGTGAGCTTGCCAAGGGCACCTGGCCCGATTGCTAACCCTGAAGGCCAAAATATCAAAAGACCTCAGGGCTGGAATTTCAGAAGCGCTTCGCACCCAGCAACACCCACTGAGACACTCCCCGGCACATTTTCAATGAGCTCAGCACCCCGTGGGCAAAGCTCTTTTGAAAAGCCAGGCGCTTGTTTTGGTGCGTAAATGGGAGCTGACTTCCTCTGAAATTCTGGCCCTGATTTTGAGGGCCGGGAAATTCTGCCCCTAGTGGCCCAGATGGACTGAGCACTGGTCCATTCAGCCTTTCAGAAACACCAGGTGTCATTGCTTCCCGAGCCTTCCTATGCGAAAAGCAGGAGCTTCCATACACGGATTGAGACCGGCAGCTGGTTTTGTGGCTGCGTCTGCGAGTGCCTGCATCCACTGCTGCGTATTGTTCAGAGACTCACAGGAGATATCCCTACGCCTCCGACGACCGGGGACTATTTTCCTCCTGCATCTCCAACCCTGGAAGGACATTGCTGATGAAAGAGCCGGGGCTCACCCCCTTTACAGGGACACCGCTGGACCCGCCCATAAAGGGCAAACCTAGAATTGCCAGGCCAGACCCCAGAACTATTCCACTGCCTTACCGCCCCAGGGGTGGCCTGGTTTGGTTTCTATGAGATGCCTCACGCCCAGCACGGCCCCTGGAAAGGATACGAAGATGTAATCATCCAGGAAGCGCTTTTTAAGATTTTCCACAATAGCATCCTCGGAGATTTTGGAGAGAAGGACCATGTCATCCACGCCGCTCTGCTTGACATTGTGGCTTTGCCAGTGAAACCGCTCCTTGCTACCCTGTGGAGAGAGGGGAGAGAATTACGGCCGACAGCAATGCAAAGGGGATGCTTTCGAGAAAGCAGCGCGGTCCAATGGTTAGGACTCGGGTCTGCGAGCCAGGACCCGTGTGTGTGTGTCTGCTCCTTGCTCAGCCACTGACTCACCAGGTGACCTCTGTACCTCAGTTTCCCCATCTGTAACTTGGGAATAATAACGTTCGGGCCCCTTTATAAGGTGCGTTCAGATCCCAGGAGTTACATCAGAGCCAAGTGTCACTATTACTTATGGCTCTAACTCATTTCGAAGCTATTAAAAGCGAAAGTCTCTGCTAGTAAAACAGAGCGCAGCTGCAGCAAAGTCAACGGAGCCGTACCAATTTGCAAGAGCAGAGAATTTGCCCCTGAATTTAAATCAAGCACCGTTATCTCCCTCACACACACTCCTCCACTCCCGCCTGCCTGGGCTTGCAAAGATGGGCCTAGCCCGTATTACGCAAGCAGCGCTTGTTGGACACATCGCTTTTGGGGCCCTGCTGCGAAACACCATCAGAAAAGCTCAAAAGGCTCCTCTGGGGAAACGAATGAGGGTTGGGCAGGTGTCGGGGCGAAGGGAAAAGCAGAGGCCTGTTTCGGGTGCAGGCTTTGCCATGTTCTGCAGAATCTGAACTCCCGGGACGTCCCGGTGCCAGAGCCTCCTTCCCCTCCTGCGAATCACAAGCTGGGGAGGCCCACCCTCACCAAGCCGCCTCGTTTGGGCCCCCGTAGCCGTCCAAAGTCAGGAGGGAAGCGACTGCAGTTGGCGCTTTAGCTGGCGTTACCACCTCTGAGGTACAAAACACCAGGACAGGATTTGGTCCTGCCGTGAGGGCAGGGGACTGGACTCGATGACCTCTCGAGGTCCCTTCCAGTCCTAGAGTCTATGACATTGGGATGAGCCCAGACCCATCAGACTGGACAGCAGGCAGCGTGTACTGAGCGCCCTGACAGATTTCCTGGGACAATACCTCAAAAACTGGACAATCCTGGGAAGCCCTGGCCAGGTGGCAACCTTGGCGTTAGCCCACTTCCACCCTGCTGGGCTGCAAGCCGGGAGGTGCTGCGTACAAACCTCACCCCACTGCGCTATCAAACACTCGCAAACAAGCATGCTTCTCTGTGCAGCACCAGTGTCCTGTGCTCCCCCACATCCTATATCGGCCTGTCTCCACCAGTTGTCTCTTGACTCCAACATGGTGATCTCACTCCGTACCAGGGCACCCCTGGCAGCCAGCCACAGTGCAAAGGATGAGCCCTGCCTCAGTTTCCCCTTGTCACTGGGGCTGGCTGAGCTGCCCATCCTCTCCCTATGGACCCAATCACCAGCCATCTCACCTGGTTGGGAAAGGAAATATGTCCTCCTCCAAGTCCAGTGATTTAGTTGGGGGTTGGTCCTGCTTTAAGCAGGGGGTTGGACTAGATACCTCCTGAGGTCCCTTCCAACCCTGAGATTCTCTGAGTCTATGAAAGGCCCACTCTTAGGCATAGTTTATAATTGCAAGCTTCAGCAGCTCTCTCAGAGCAAGATAGTTCATCAGTCCCAAACAGGGGTTCTATAGGGACAGTCCTGATATTTGGGGCTTTGTCTGATACAGGCGCCTGTTACCCTCTCCCCACCCCCAGCCTGATTTTTCACACGTGTCTGGTCACCCTAACCCCAAAGCCTTGTCCAGCTGCGTCGCACCCAGTTCCTCCGTCATTCTTCCCGGTCCCATTCTCACGGCCTTCCACCCAAGAGTGAACAAACCCCGCCTCGCAGTTCCCACGCTCCTGTTCCGGGGCTTCCGCACCACTGGCCTTTGACCACACGTCTTCTGACGGTTCCCCTTCAACCCTCGCCTCAGGGCTCCTCTGAGCAGGCTTCCAACAGAGTTCCACGCCCGTGGCCCCTCCGCCGGCAGATCCCCCCTGCGGGGTCACCCTCGTGCCCCCCGCAGAACTCTTCCACCCCAGGTCTGTCACACCAGCTCCTCTTCCCTCCCAGCGGCTTGCAACTCCTGCTCTCCCAGGTCCCTGCCACTCTCTTCAGGGACCCACCCCCCCGCTAGGGAGACCATATTTTCCCAAAGGGAAAACAGGACACCCCCATGGGGCTGGCCCGAAGTGCCCCCCGCATGCAGGCTATCCTGAGTCCTCCCTGCCTTGGGGCTTACCCGAGGTTCTCCTCTCCCCCAGCACGCAGGACTAGCCCGGGCCCCCCTGCTTCCTGTCCCCGCTGGGCCACCCTGAGGCCCTCCTCTCCCCCCTGTGCACAAGGTGGCCCGAGTCCACCTGCCGCCTGCCCCTACCAGGCTCTGAGACCCCCCTCTCCCCCTGAGGTGGCGAAACTGTGTATTTGTTCAGTTTGCTCCTGCCAACTGGTGATCGGATGGCAAGAGCAAATGGGAGAAATGCCCAGTTTGGCCCACCCTCTGCCCTGTTTCAGGAAACCTGGCATATGAGGAGAGGTTAAAGAAAACTGGGCGTGTTTAGTCCTGAGACAAGAAGACCGAGAGGGGACCTGGTAAGTTTTCAAACATGCTAAGGGGGAAAGAGGACAGTGATCGATTGTGCTCCATGGCCATGGAAGCCAGGACAAGAAGCAATGGGCTCCATCTGCAGCAAGGGAGACTTAGGTGAGACGACAGGAGAAACGTTCTAACTCGAGAGAGTGAAGCTCCGGAACAGGCTCCCAAGGGAGGCTGTGGAATCCCCATCACCAGAGATTTTTAAGACCAGGTGGGACAAACCCCTGTGAGGGGACGGTCTTGGTTTGCTTGGCCCTGCCTCAGTGCAGGGGGCTGGACGAGATGATCTCCCGAGGTTCCGTCCAGCCCGACTGCTCTATAGTTCTGTGACTCTCCCTGAACGGCCGCATGGCTCGTTATAGCGGCCAGGTGCCTCCTATCAGGGCCCAATGGGAGGCAGCCAACGAGTCGCAGGTGAACCGGACCTGTTCCCTCTTAAAGGAACCAGTCTCCCCGTGACACTTGGGCCCAGATTCACAAGGGTTTTGAGCCTCGTAACTCCCACCGACGCCACAGAATCATAGAACTAGAAGTTAGGAGCCTAACCACCGTTCTGCATCTGCGTCTCAGCTTGGAAGTGCTTTGGGGTTGTGTGTTAGCTGTTGGTACAGTGCTCAGTCCATCGAGGCCGTGGCTTCTCGGTGCCCCTCCAGGACAGATCCATTAATACGTATAATTCATCATTTCCCCTCAGTGAGAGAGGAGTAGGAATTGCTTGTTTCTGTTTTTCAGTGCATCACGGAGGAAGTCTTCTGAGGTTGTCTATCTTTGTACTCCCATGGCAGCTGGTTGGGAGGGAAGCTGTGGCCTGGGGTTTAGGACTTTCATAGGGGATCAGAATGAGCTGGGTTGTGCCAAGTTAGTTTCCCTTGGTGGCTGCCATTTTGTGCTAAGCTTTCATTAAAAAAAGTATCTAATACTTAAGCCAGCAAAGAAAACCTTCCAGAGGGTGACCCGAGTGTAAACTAATGCAATGATGCCTGCCTGAGTCTGCAGGCAGCCTGAAACAACAGCTCTGAGAGAGGTTATCTTAATAGAGTGTTAACTCTGAAACTTAATAATGACAATTTAAATTTCAACTTTGTTCATCACTTAGAACCTGGTCAAAGCAGACAAGAAAGAATCCAGGTTATTATGGTGTGATGGGCTGCTCAACCCGCTGTGAATAGCATCTTGTTTTGGTATCACATGGTGGTGGTGCTGGGCAGGTGGGAGGAGTTTGGTATGAGGGCGGAGCTGTAGAAAGTACAACCGTTTATTTATTTCAAGGCTGACCCTGCTTTGGTCACTCCTAGCCTGTCTCTTCCTGTCCAGCCCAGTTCATGGCTGTAGTGAATCTCACTGTGTTTCACCAACACCATCCGGCAGTCCCTAGCTCAGTGAATCTTCTGCATGTTGCTGCTGCTGCTGCTGCTGCTCCAGCATTTCCTTTTTTCACTTGACGTGCAGCAGCACCAGCTTTCACTTCTCCCGTCAGCCAGTTGTTTCTTCCGCTTCCCCTTTTTCTTCTCTTCCTCTTTTGCTTTATTTTCCTCTCTCTCCTGGAGCCACAGAGCTGATTTTGGACTCATGGTTTCAGATTGTGCCACGTACTCTGGCCCAAGCATCCAGCCTCTCCCAGCGGATTCACACAGGAAAACACCTGCTCCCTTTGTCCCCTCCTCTGTCACATGTACCGCTCCTATGCAGCCGGACCTCGCCTACCAGCAGGTGGGAGGCATTCTCTGATGAGGTCGCATCCACTTGTGCGGATCAGCCCATTTCCCATCCTTGTCATTCCTGTACCTTCTCCACTGTGTCATCTGCCGCGTGGGCCAGCAGATGCTACTCGGCTGGATGCAGCCATGGACATGAAGCCTTCGGTATGTAGGAAGCTCCAGCTTGTATAGAAGGCTGCAGCAACACAGGCTACTGTCAGCTCATCACACCTGTCCTCTGCTCTCTGCACTGGCTCCTCGCTGAATTTTAAATCAAATTTAAGGTCTCAACGCTTATCTTCAAAGCACGTCCCAGCTTGGGCCCAGGCAATCTGAAAGTGCCTAAAGCTGCAGGATGAAGGCTTAGAGCTGACAATGGTGGTACCATGCCCCCCCTCCAGCCCAATCGAACGCTCTACAATAAGGGCACAGCTGATTCGTGCAGCAGACAGAACTTTCTCGGGGGCTGGCCTGAGACTGTGGAATGAATTTCCCCAGAAACCAAGGCCCATCGCAAACCTCCCCACCTCCCGTTCCAAGCGCAAGGGGTCTTTCTTTGCCCTTGCCTTCTCCAACATAACCACATAGCCCCGTGTAGAGTTATAAACAACACCACCACTAAACCCTACCAAAAAACCAAGACACTCCACTGCACGTGCGTCTTTTGGGGAGAGGTCGAGAGACCAACCAACATCTGGCAGATGCTGGTCATCAGAACATAAGAACGGCCAGACTGGGTCAGACCAATGGTCCATCTAGCCCAGTATCCTCTCTTCCGACAGTGGCCAATGCCAGGTACCCCACAGGGAATGAACAGGGAATCATCAAGTGATCCATCCCCTGTTGCCCATTCCCAGCTTCTGGCAAACAGAGGCTAGAGACACCATCCTGGCTAATAGCCATTGATGGACCTGTCCTCCATGAATGTATCTAGTCCTTTTTTGAACCATGTTTAATTGCTTAATACACGACTGGAAGGTGCTCGGACACAGGGGTGAGCGCGGAGTAAGAACCTATCCAGAACAGACTAGGATAGCAAGGTCCAAGGGAACCCTGGGGTTCGTCGTAGGCCACAGTATGATTTCAGGGGTCAAGTTCAGCCCTGCTGCAGCTGTACTGACGTCAGCGTGGCCGCCCTCCTGTCCTTAGGCCTGAGTCACATGAGGTCAGGGGGGGTGAGGGAGGGGGAAATGTTACAGTCCCTAGGTGGAGACAGATGGAGGCCACCAGTGACCCCAGCCACATCTCTTACTAGCCGCGGGACCTGCCGTTGGGCTCTAATACCAGGCGTGAAGATGAGTCATGATGAAAAAAAAATACTGTTATTCCATATAAACCCAACTCCACCTCCCTCCGGGTACCCGGGGCACAAAACTCTTTCTAGACGGAACTGTCACAGGATTGCTGCTAGGCAGCAGGGATCCTTAGCAGGCAGGACTCTGTGTACGCAGGATTTTGAGAGACCCTTAGAGAACTCAGCCTGTTCTTCCCTCTTTCTCTAGTTCCTTGTTTGAGTTCCTCCATCACCCACTCTCTTTCTTCCCAGTAAGACGTTATAAAAGAAACCCAGTGAAGATGGGCTCATAGTTCAGATTAATCATGCTGGTTTCCTGGCATGCTATTATTAGCCAGACTGTTGTATGACTATTGGTAGCATTTATAACTGTGCAAGCGAAGCAAGGGGCTAATCGAGCCTCATGCTTCAGGGCATGGTCAGCTGGTCCTGACAAAGGTCAGGAAGGGATTGTTCTTCCATGCACAGCAATTCGCAAAGGGCCAGATGCATTATGGGCCTTTATGGCTTTCCTCTCAGATCTCTGGGATTGGCCATTGCCAGAGCCAGGATACTGGTCAGACTCGGCAGGCCAGTGGTGTTATCTGGTGTGGGCAGCCTGAGCTTGCTGCATTAAAGGGTTAAGGTAAATAGTTTAATTTCCTGTATCACGAACAGGCTTTTGATCAATAATACACCCATATGCTCTCATAAGCCATTTCAGCCATGCACTTGGCACTGTGGGACTCCAGCCAGATGGCTGGTTCTCACCTTAGATCTAGACAACTTACTGTTTCTTGACCAAACTTTACGGAGTTAATGTGCCTCAATAAACAGCCGCAATGGGACAATCCTGGTCCCGTTTAGTTCAATGAGAGTTTTGTCACTGGCTTCAGCGGGAGCAGGAATGGTCCCCATGACAGCACTTCTCCAGCACCTTCCATTGGAAGAGCTCAAAGTCCTCTACAGCTATGTGTGAATTAGGCCTCACCGTACCCTGGGAGTCAGGTACCCCCCTTTTACGGGTGGGGGAACCGAGGCACAGGGAGGTCACACTGCAAGTCACGCACCCAAGGCGTCGCAGCGCATCAGTGGCAGAGTCTGGAGCGTGTGATGCGCAGGCTGCAGCGCTGGCCACTAGCTGCACGCTCACCCTGTCACACACTGACCCCTGCCCATGCAAACTGTGAACGCAAGGTTGTGTGTCTGACTCATTCTTCACACTAAAGCCGCAGAGTGCAGGGAGGCCCTTCCACGCTAGGCAGGCCTGCGGAGGGACCTCACAGGCGCACGGCTGGAGGAGAGCGAGCTCTCTGCCTGGCCAGAAGGAAGTTCTGCTCTAGGGCTTAAATCATAGGGCTGGGTATCAGGAGACCCCGGCTCTGGCCCCAGCCTCCTTACTGGCAAATTTAAGTAACTATCAGCCGAGAAGGGGGCAATAAGTGAATTTGCTTTCACAACTGTTAGCCCCCAGTTCCCCTTTTCCTTCCTCAGCAGCACCCTGTGGTCGCAGCACAAACCTCAGGCCCAGCTTCTTGCAAAATCCCAGAACTCAAGGACTAGGGCTTGAAAGTGTTGCCTGCAGCATTTCGGATGATTTCAGTGAGATGGTCACATATATGCAGCCCCCCTCCCTTGGGAGGAGGGAGCGTTCAGCCCTCACTGCCAGGGGTCAGAAAATGCCCGACCAGGGTCCTTTTCTGCTACATTCTCAACAGTGGGGGCCTTTCAGATCCCTGGACGTGACTCAGAGACCAAGCTCTTTGGGGCAGGGACTGTCTTTTAGTTCGGTGTACAGCACCTGGCACCACAGGGGCCTGGTCCGTGACTGGGGTGCCAAGACACGACTGCAACACAAATACATACGTATCGATAACTGTGCGCATCACCCTAATTAGAAAAGGTTCTGCTTCCTGTAAGGCTCCCAGGGGCTGGCCTGGCCTCCCACTGGTATCTGTAATCCGCTGCTGAGTCCAATGGAAGTGAGGAACCTAAGTACCTCTGAGGACCTGAGTCGAGGACCCTTGGCTTGAAGCCAGGGGGTCTGATTTGACGTTCCAGTGATTGGGAGAGGTTGTGTTTCACGCCCCCCCTTGCACTGGTGCAAATGACAACACGAGGTACCAGACGATGGAATTTCGCTTCTTCATTTCTCTCTCTTCTGCTGCTATTTCTCTCTGAAACCACCACATTTAACTGCGATACAGTTTGTAGGTTTAGTGTCATCCCAGCTCGACTGCAGGTGCCTTCCTGCATTCCCCCAGCCCAATGAGTCTAGACCAGATTTACCGCTTTTGTAAGGCCAGAAGGGATCATTAGATCACCTGCTCTAAGCACCTGTATAACACGGGCCGTTCCATTTCACCCGATTACCCCTGCCCCGAGCCCAGTCACGTGGGTTTGACTAATACACAGCTTCCAGGAAAGCAGCCAGTCTGGATCTGAAGAGACGGAGAATCCACCACTTCCCTTGGGAGCGCGTCCTGCTGGCTAAGCACCCTGGCTTGTTTCTCTGCCTTATTTCTCCTGTGAGTTTGCCTGGCTTTAACTCCGGCCATTTATCCAACACCCCCATAGAGGAGTGGGCCTTTAGGTGTGAGTCTAGTGGCTGTTACTCATCTGTTAGCTGCGATGGGTGAACACTAATAACGAAACCTGGGGCCTGATTCCCCATTACGCTGCACCTTGAGCAGCCAGCCGTTCACAACAGGACGCAGAGGGTGTAAAATACTGCTGAATCGATGGCGTCAGTGCCGTCACGATACGCAGGGCAGCGGGGATTCGAGCCCCACTTGTTTGTGCCCTAGGCTGACAAGTGAGGCTTCATCACTGGCTGTCACCGGCATGTATATTTGCTAACTGCCTACCCCAGTCCTGCAAGGGCTCGGATATTTTGCACAGATCTGACACGTCCCCAGGGCCCTTAAACACCATCAAAGTGCAGTTCCAGTCAGGAAAGCAAGAAGGAAAAACAAAGACAGCGCCAATCGGGGCAAAGTTTCACTGCCGAAAGCGGGGCAGCCAGAGCCCTAATACCCCCTGAACTATTCAAAAGACCGAGAAGGGGATAGTGCATTACCAGCCAGGAAATCAAAACCAATCAAAACCAATCAACTGCCCCGGCACAAAACCCCACCTAGCACCTGAGAACCCAGCTGTGTTCTGTCTGCCCCTTGCATGAGTGCGAGTGACAGGAAGGATGAGTAACCTTGAGGTGAGAGCTCAGAGGCGGGGCTGTCAAATGCCCAGTTCCCAGCTCTGCTACAGACTTTGTGTACGGCCTTCAGCTAGTCACAGACCAGTGTCGTGCCTCAGTTTCCTCATTTGCAAAAAGGGGGCTGATGCCCCTGACTCGCCTCGCCGGGGGGGAGGGCTATGTGACGTGCCTTGAGGTGCTCAGAGAGGCAGGGAGGCATCGGCGCTGCGGGGCAGCCAGCTACGCACGCACTGATCTCCTCGCTAACGCCTCTGGCTCGCTCCCCCCGGCTCTGCAGGGCAGGACAGGGGAAGGCTGGGAGACCCAGAGGGAGCAGATCTCTTGGGCGAGGAGTCCTGCGTGTATCAGCCTGACCGCAGACACTCTGAGACGGTGCACCGTGCCGCTGCTGCTATTGTTCAGGGGTTTGGGTTTTTTATAACACCTCTCACCATTCTCACACTGTCTGTATGGAGCCGGCTCTGAGAACAGGCACCCGGGGCAGATTCAGCTCTGTGCAGACACTGGGACAGAGGCACCTGGCATCTCACCTATTCAGGGGCTCCTGAGAACTCAGAACTATTTTCAGTTGAGACCAGCCAGGCTGGCGGGGGGCAGAAAGCCCCATCATCGGGGTCGTTTAAAACCAGAGACGCCAAAGGCCTCGCTATAGGGGCAAGTCTCGCACTGCTCCCCACACCGGGGACCGGAGGCGGGGGGGAGTTGCAGGGGCCTTTTCTCATCTCGCCAGTCTTTGGGCCTGACGGCCCCGCCCTGGCCGGCACCTCACGTCACTCTCGCTGGTGCAAACGGCAGCACAAGGTGCCCGGCGGGGGACAACCAGGCCCAAAGAATGCGGAGCTGTGAAAAGGCCTGAGCTTCCCTGGCGCGTGGGGCTGGGCCCTATGGTCCCCCCGAGAGACAGGGCCTGCCGCTGCCTCAGCATCGGTCGTGCCCCCCCCTCTGCGTTCACACTTGCTGCTGTGTCCTGTCCCGGGGAGGCAGAATGGGATGATCCAAGCTGGAATTTTGCCTGCAAATTCTACTCCTCCAAAAAGTGTGATGGGCTCCTTGGTGATGGCAGCTGCTCAGAGCCTTGAGAGATGGTCTTGAGGCTAAAGTACAGGCCTAGGGTTCCCCCAGGTCTTATAGCCTGTGATCCAATCAGCCCTTTCCTTTCTCTTTGTTAGCTGAATAGATTGAGCTCCTGGCATCTGTCACGATAGGGCATGTGTCTAATCCTTCAGCCATTCTCTCTGCTCTTCTCTGACCCCTCTCCAACGTCTCAACAGCCGCCTTGAATTGTGGGCACCAGAACTGGACGGACTGTTCCCAGCAACGGTCGCCCCAGTGCCAAATACAGAGGTACAATAACCTCCCGCCTACCACTCCAGACTCCCGTTTATGCGTCCAAGGATCGCATGAGCCCCGCCGGCCACAGCTCCCCGTTGTGTCTGGCTGATTCTCTCTCCTATGCCCCCACGTCTTTTTCTGAGCCAGGACGTTCGGCGTCCCCTGCCTTGGCCTTCCCATCGGTATCACCGGAGGGCAACCCTGAGCTCCCTCTCGGGCGTGTTGTGATGCCCAGTAGCTGGGCAACGAGCAGCTCCCAGAGGTGGCACCTCCTGACACCAGGCCCCCATTGCAGCACCGCCAGGGCTCACACCTGCGCAGCTGGCAGAGCAGGAGCTGTGGACTCTGCCGTGTCTCTACGCGCTTGGAGAGGTCGGTGCTGCTGAAAAGCCGCAGCAGCAGGGCCAGCACGTCAGGGGCCCTCCAGCCCCCTGGTAGCTCACGGGCCCTGGTGGGCAGGGGCAGGGAAACCCAAAGCACCTTCCATAACCTCCCCACGTTGCCCGAACCCCTCCATCGCCATCAGCCCCCAGGTGCAGCGCCGACCCTCCCCCCAGCGCAAACAGCCCCCAGCAGCCGGGCCCCACCCTGGGCAGCCGCGGGTGAGAATCCAGCTGAACAACGGCCAGCGTGAGGCCTGGAAGCAGCACATCCCCCCCCCCGCTGTCAGCATCCAGCCCGCTGGGCTCCCCAGCACCCCCCCCCCGCTCCCTGTCCCTCCCCGGCGGCCCTGGACAACGCAGGGACGTTAATTCTCATTCAGCCCCAGCCCCAGCCCCATAGGGGCTCACCTGGCAGCACCAGGGCGTTACTGGGGAGAGGGAGGGGTTTGTGCAGCCCCCACCTTCCTGTGTGGGGGATGGGGAGGTTGCAGGGGCTAGAGATACAGTGGTGGGGGGCGGGGTGCAGCAGGCAGCGAAACCTTGGTAGATTTGGGGGGGGGGAGGAGCAATGACTCCAGTAGGTGCAGGGGCAGGGAAGGGTGCAGTGATCCCAGTGGGTGCAGGGGCAGGGAAGGGTGCAGTGATCCCAGTGGGTGCAGGGGCAGGGAAGGGTGCAGTGACCCTAGTGGGTGCAGGGGCAGGGAAGGGTGCAGTGACCCGAGTGGGTGCAGGGGCAGGGAAGGGTGCAGTGACCCCAGTGGGTGCAGGGGCAGGGAAGGGTGCAGTGACCCCCAGTGGATGCAGGGGCAGGGAAGGGTGCAGTGACCCCCAGTGGATGCAGGGGCAGGGAAGGGTGCAGTGACCCCCAGTGGATGCAGGGGCAGGGAAGGGTGCAGTGACCCCCAGTGGGTCAGGGGCAGGGGAGGGTGCAGTGACCCCAGTGGGCGCAGGGGCAGGGAAGGGTGCAGTGACCCCAGTGGGTGCAGGGGCAGGGAAGGGTGCAGTGACCCCCAATGGATGCAGGGGCAGGGAAGGGTGCAGTGACCCCAGTGGGTGCAGGGGAAGGGGAGGGTGCAGTGACCCCAGTGGGCGCAGGGGCAGGGGAGGGTGCAGTGACCCCAGTGGGTGCAGTGATGCCCCACAGCGGCAGAGCAGGGGGCAGTGCCCTGGCCTTTGCAGCATGGATCCAATCTTTTCTACTTACCATGGTGTCCCTGCAGCCTGGGGATCCTGCTCTTTCTGCTGCTGCCCGGAGAGGGGGGTGGGGTGGGGGTGGTGCTCTGGGCTCCTGTCACTGGGGATCAGGGAACATGGTCACTACCTGACACTGACTCGCCTCACTTGGCTTTTCTGCAGCAAGTGACAAAAGTGCAACTAAAACGAGGACTGATTTCCTTTGTCACCCCTCCCCCCCGCTTCCTCATTTGAAGCTGAGTGGTGAAGGGGAGGGGGGAACCTGTGGGAACTGGCACTGGGGATGGGGAAGCACCCACTGGGCACCCATGCCTGGGTGGGGGGCAAAGGGACCCATCGCTGGGCTGTGGAGCAGGAATAGCTCCCCAGGAGCGCCCTCAAGCAGCCTGGCATTCGGGAGGCAGCTGGCAGCGGGCTGCCGGGCGAGCTTATGGCTTTGGAGGGGCTCCGGGCAGTGCCTGCTGGAAGTTGAGATTACAAAACAATTTCCTCCCTAAGCAGCTGTTTTCCCACTCCCATGGATGCTGGGCTGAAATGAGCCGCCGGGGGGAGGGTCTCTGACCCAAGCGGACTATGGCTTCGTTACCGACTGTCTGGCTTGTGCAAAGTTGAAGCAGAATCTCCCGGATCATTTTTGAGCGGCTGACCCCCCCCCCTTGCCCTCCCCTTCCTGTTTGCAGAACCGATGGCTTCCCTGAGTGTGCTGCAGAGATAATTCCAAGCCGGCTGCGCTCTGACACCCGCCTGCACAGAGCCCTAGGCCAGGAGCCCGGCTTGCGGCTGGGACCACGCTTGATAAAACGGCGTGGCTAAAACTGGAACAAATCCATGGCCGCCTAGCACTTCCCAAGCCTTGCCGTGTGTCACGCTGCAGCCGAGCCGGGGCAGAACGCACCTGCCCCCGCTCCAAAAGCACAGGCCCCGCCTCATCTGCTACAGGTGAATCTCCTTTAAGCAGTACGGGGCCTATGCCACACAGCTGAATCATTCTAATCCATCTGCTCAAGGGCAGTGGTCCATGTATGTGCACACACACTAGCCAGTTCATTGCAGTAACACACCACGGGCCCCGGAGCAGGGATCCCGGCTTTAGGCCGAGCCCCCCTGATGTTTAGGGCTGCTCAGATCCTGGGTGCGAGCCACAGGGCCATCGCTGATAAAGCCACAGCCCTTCTGAGCATGCTCAGTCAGGAGCTGCTAATGCACTTGTTAAAGCAGCCCCTGGTGAAGCCCCGCCCACTTGTCACATCACAACCTACTGTCCCCGCCCAGCCCCACGAGGTGTTGCCTGCTGCGGAGACTAGGGGCCAGTTTTCATAAGGGCCCAGCCAGGGAGCTCCCTGGGGCTCCTCCCGCTTTGCAAAGGGGCAGCACATGTGACCGTCTGTGCTGCAGACAGACAGTGGGGGACATCACCTGCCAACTAACCAGGAAGTCAGGGAGGGGTGGAGCCTGGCTCCAGCCCATAATACTCTGGGGTCCACTTTACTGCATCCCTTCCCTCTCAATGTACAGCCTGGATGTAGCCGTGCAAATAACCAGGGGCTCTTCTCTCATGCACAGCGAAGCGCCTCTCTGCGGCGGTGGGGAGTAGTCGTCCAACTGCCTCAGGCTCCTGGTCCACCAGTTGTGTAGATACCCCCATCTCGGGCACCCCCAGCAAAACTGCATCTGTTCCTGGCCTCGGCTCCTCCAGGTGGCCGCCAGCCAAGGGCAGAGGCTGTGGTCCTTGCGTGTCAGTCTGCTCCGGAGGGCGTCTTACAATCCAACCATCACTTCACTGGACTTGAAAAGACAAGGGGCCAGTTTGCTCTAGGATGGTACCCGGAATCGACGCTGCATTGAAACGTGGGGCGCAGCCCACGGCCTTTGGGCCCAGCTCTTTGTCTTTAGCGTAATAGGCATGGGGCTGTTTTCGGAAATCTTGTTGCCTTAGCATTTCCCTCCCCAGGCTGGGATGGATTTAGATCCACACGAGCTCTTATCTTCCTGCCCATCGATAGCTAGGTGGGCTCACACCCAGCGCACTCGGCGGACTGGTTCTGTGTTTCCAAAGCAATCGAGCTAGCTTCGTCCCCGAGCTGCCACAAATCATCTCTTCACCCCCTCTTTAAAGATCCTCTCTGCGAGTCCCTGCAGGCTGGATGAGATGGGGACGTTTGAACAGGCTTAAGCCCATTTTTGTTCAGAAAGTCTTTGAATTCCATGCTCGTAAAAGCTGGTCCATTGTCTGTGGCGAGGACTCCCCGTTAGCCCGTGTGAGGCTCAGGTTCACAGGTAGCAGTGCAGGTCGTTCAGCTCATCACATGCTCGTGGGGCAATTTGATGCTTGGCCTCAGGGAGGGACAAGGGGAAAGCGTCAGCGTCAAATCACAGCAGGTCTCCTGGGCCTTGGGCCAGTGGCCCATGTCGTTTGCTGCAGTCTACAGGAGTCTGCGAACTTGCACTTTAAAGGTGACCTGCCAAGTGTGTGCGTGTACATGTGCCCACGTGTAAATAGGTGGCATGTATGTGACGTGTGCACATACACGTGTGTGTGTGTGTGTGTGTGTGTGTCTTTTCCAGCCAGTGCCAACCTGACCCCGAGCAGTAGTGTTTAAAAGCCGCTCCTGTCGCGCAGCTCTGGCCGGCCTGTGCAAAGTGTGGGTGAACTTGCTGCAGTTCCTAGGGGAGCCCCCACTTGTCCCCCTCGTCGGCAGCCTCGTGAGAGAGGCCCAGCACTGGGCTCTGGAGTCGGGCCTCCCCTCTCCCACCTAGAGACGCTCACGCCCAGGGCGGGCAGGCAAACTGGCTGAGTCAAACGTGAATGAAGCAGGGCTGGGGCTGGGGTGAAACAGGGCAGTTCGGGGCTTGCGAGCCTTTCTTTGGCTCCACATTCTTGTAAAACCCCCAAAGGCTGCTCCTGATCTCGCTGGCAAAATCAGGACTGGCGGATAACGACCAGCTTTGCCGCCCCCGCTGGAGGAGGACGCTGATGCTGGGTTGTGCCTGGGGAGAGACTTGTCCTGCCCTTTGGAGCTGTCCTCTGTGCGGCGCCTGAGCGATTTCGCTCATGGGCCCAGCGAACAAGACCGGCCTGAACTTTCTCTTCCTTATTCTCAACCTGCAGGAGAGAGGGGGCTGGACAGGGCTGGGCCTTTGGGGCATCGGTTAGCTGTGCCTTGCGCTGATGCGTGCCTCATTGCGCCGATGGTGGCACATGAAAGGGTTCTGTCATGCTGGTCAGTTCTGCGGGTGTCTATGATGGAGAAGCAGCAAAGAATCCTGGGGCACCTTATAGACTAACAGACATTTTGCAGCATGATGGAGAGGAGATTGTGAAACCAAATCCCAGCGAAAAAGTCCGGCAGCCCACTGACACGCCTAAGGCAGCAGGAGAGCTGCATGCCAGCTAACCTTGTCCGGGCAGAAACAACGGGAAATGATCAACCAAGAACCACTCACAATCACAGGAAATGGCCGGCACTGAGGTGCACCCATGTGTGGAGCACTATAAATAGCCAGACAGAGATGGGCCTTTAGAAACGCCTATTGAGTCAGATGAGAGCTCCTGTAACTGGGCTATTGTCATAGCCTTGTGCAGCTGGATGCTCAGGAAACGATACTGTCCTATCTGACCCAGGAGGAATTAATGACCTCCGGGCAGGTAAACAGACAGGCAAATATGTCCCAGTCGCTTTGTTGGTTCGCTGGAGTTTTGCTCGCGTACCAGGCTCAAGTCCCGCAGCGGAACTTGTCGTTCAAATGGGCTGTCGTCAAAAACGTCCAAACTCGGCTGCCCGGGGCGAGACCCCTCCAGCTGGACGCAGCCACCCGGATGGAGAGGCAGCCTGACTTGCAGAGGCGCTGAATGCGCACAAACCAGCCGGAGCTGGGGGTGGGAATCACGCTGCTTATTTCGGATTGGGTTTGAAAGGCTCTTTAAGGAAATGAGGCCCGGAGGAAAGCCAGCGGGGGAAGGGCACCTATGGATTTAGGGGTCCAACTGTCAGCCCTCAGGGTTGAACATTTTGGCTTGTGTTTGCCCTGACTAGCCCCTTTTCACAGCTGGGGGCCATCACTCATTCGGGATAATTATCAGCATTTGGCAAAGAGAAGAAACACCCGTGGAATGAGTTGGATTGTACGTGTGATCGCACGGAAAGCCACATGCACTGCTGTCGTCCTTGCTCAGCAGGTGCAAAGAGCTTATCTCAGGAGCATCTTATATCTCTGCAAGCGAAGGGGTGATTCTGTGATACGCCCTCCCCGGGCAGGGAGGAACCCAGAATAAACAAGCAGCCGGGGTTAACTGAACTACCAAGCTCTGAAAACTACAGCAAGACCCACGGAACAAGGGCGTTGTTCTTCTGTGTCTCTGCAGCGTGATGCTGGTGAGCTGGGTCAGGCCACCCTCCTGCTACCGATTAGATCAGCGTCGCTTGCTCCGCACACAGGGCCATATTTTGGAATAAGTCTCCTAATTTCCACCCGCCCGCTGACAAATCCCTGCCCGTGGGTAAGAACAGGGTTATAACGCCAGCCCCTAAACGCTACTGGGGGACCCACCGCACCTGCAATTCTTTAGCATGCAACCAGGACCTCAGGGCCTGTCTATGCTGGGGATATTTGCATCCCTGCAGTTCTACACCGCAGCGGCAAACCAGAGTAAGCCAGACGGGGTCAGCCCCACAGTGCATCAGTGCAGGATGTCTGCACTAGTGGGTGGGAGGAAGGATGTTGCAGAGCTGTACCTACATCAGTACATACATCCCCCGTACAGACAGGCCCTTACATGCTCGAGTTCTCATTTTGCGCACAGGTGATCATGCAGTGCAGGGACCTTTCCTACAACGCAGCGAGGGGGGTCATTGAAACCCTGGAAGGTGGTGGGATGGGGAATTTCGATGCCTTTCAAGGGGAGCTGGGGTAACACCCATAAAACCAAAGCAGCCATAAATCTGGCCAGTGGGGAAGCTGGAACGAGAGGTGATCAAACGAACGAAAGGCCTTAGCTCCACCACTGCGTTAAGGGTCCTTTATCAGAGGGGTAGCCGTGTTAGTCTGGTTCTGTAAAAGCAGCAAAGAATCCTGTGGCACCTTATAGACTAACAGACGTTTTGCAGCATGAGCTTTCGTGGGTGAATACCCACTTCTTCGGATGCAAGTCTTGCATCCGAAGAAGTGGGTATTCACCCACGAAAGCTCATGCTGCAAAACGTCTGTTAGTCTATAAGGTGCCACAGGATTCTTTGCTGCTTTTAAGGGTCCTTTAGAGTCTTAGGCTTTGCCGTTAGATTTGAAAGAATGGGAAACATTCTAAAATGGCACCAAAAAAACCCAGCCTTCTGCTTGGCAATCCGGCCACAGCGAGTGATGGTTTGATTTTTTGTTTCTCTCATGTGGAACAAGACGAAAGCAGGATTTCCTGCCTCTGAACCAGTTCAGGCTTGGAGGAGTGTTGTGCTTTGATGCGGAGGGACATCTAGTGGCAGATGACTGCTCCGCACGGCAGGTTCCTACAGGCAGGTCTCCTTCCTGAGATGATCTGGCTACATCTAAAGTAGGACAACAGTGACGGTTATTGAATCAGCCAGGCCAGTTCCTGAAGCACCTCAGGTTTGATCCTTGCTGCTAGGCACAGGCAAGTAGTGTTGCCAGCGCTGGTGATATCTGGGGTTTTTCTTCAAGCCCCAGCTCCTGGAATCATGCTAGTTTGTCAGAATCCCCACGTTGGTTTCAAACGAAAAGGTTCCAGCCCTCATGGCAACAGCGATGGGAAATGTGAGGTGAGTGCACCTGAAAGGCTCAGAAATGGGAATGCAAATTAAAAGCCCCGCCCCTTTACTAGGTAAAAGAATCTTGTGATTTTGGAGGGTCTGATTCCTGATTTTTGAACGCATGGAGTTGGCCATATAACATCTTTGGGAGCCTCAGGATGCTGAGCTGAGCTGGCAACTTTCTCACAGACTCAGTGTTTGCTCCTGCCTGATCGCAAGACTGGCTGCATTCAGCCCTTCTCCTCATTCCAGCCAGGCAGAATCCAGGTAAAACACTCCCTACCTGCCACTCACCGTGGTGTCCTGGCCCATCCTTCAGGGTCGTGGCATGTGTGTATGGTGCAGGGATAGGAGTCGTCTGCTCCAGAGATGGGTGGGAAGCTCCTATGGGCTGAAGCCTTGAGACAATCCTGCGAGGAGCAGCCGGCTGGGGTCCAATGACAAGGCAGGAGGGGAAGGGAAAAGCAGGCGAGTCACGTGGCAGAATGAAGGAGGCCAAGCAGGCGTAAATGCAACACGTCCTGCCCACAGTCCCCCCAGGCTTAGCAATCATCCATCTTCCTCTGCGCCTCTAGCGATCCAGAGCTCGCCTTGTCCCGGGCCGCTCCAGAGACCACAGGGAGGAATTTTTCCAGTCCACTTCCCCACCGTGACAGTAAACGCTTTTAAATCCTCTCTTGCCTGGGAGTTATGGGGGAACCCCACCAATGCTGGTTGGGTCAGGGAGGACAGGGATGGCAAAGGTGCACAATCCTATGTCAATCCAAAACACGTCCTGCTCCCCAAGTTTGGAGGGGCACGGGGGGTGAGTCTGCAGGGTGAGGGAGGGCGGCCTGGAATGGGCCACTGGGACGCAGCTGAATGCCCGGCCCAAGGCCCCAGGCCATCCAGGCACGTGCAGGGCCAGCTGAGCAATGACACTCGGACCAGAAGCTGCCCGGGATGGTAGCTACTCCTTTATTATAGATCATGCCGTTATTTTGCGCCTTCTTCTCAGAGTTAGTATTTTAAACAATTTTTGTTACAATATATGTATATAAAATCGTGAAAACAACCCCCCCCCCCGAGTAAGCGTTGGAATGGAACATTCCACCAGGAAGGAAGACAATTAATACCCATGCGCCAGCCTATCAGGAGCCACCCAGCACCTGAGAGGCTGTGATTGGCTGGTGAGTGGATGCTGCTGCTGTAGCAGGTATATTAATAGCTAGAGACACTGGGGCAAGGGAGATGTTCATCGTTCCTGCAAATGGAACAGATCCCCCGGGCTCGGGCCTTGTGTTGCTTCATTATGATGCAGAAAAATGTGATTTAAAAAAAAAATCCATGTTCTTTTCACGCTGGAAACTCAGGTCCTGTCTAGCCCTGTTTTTCCTGGAAGACTCTATGGAGAGCTGGGGAAAATCATAGGACAATGACACCCCCTGTTAGCACGGCAGCAGAACCTGATTGAGCATGACGTGTGCTCTTCTCTTGCGGGTGCTCCACGGAGGGGTTGGAGAAGTGGATTGGGAGCGCTCGTAGTCCTAACTGAACCTGGACAGGAGAAAGCTGTGCTTTTTGCTGCTAAGGCACCATGCTGCAGGAGGCAGTGGGGTGCAGTAGGTGGGGCCTTGGCCTGGGATTCAGGAAACCCAGGTTCAATTCCTGGCTCTGCTGGGTGACCTTGGGCAAATCACTTCCTCCTTGTTTTCCACTTCCAACCTTTCTCTGTCTTGTCTATTTAGAGTGGAAGCTCGTCTGTCTCTTATGTATACATACAGCACCTGGCACCACAAGGCCCTGACTTCAGCTGGAGCTTCTAGGTACACCCCTGTGATACAAATAATAACAAAAGGCTTCAGAAAACCAATGTTTTTAACACATCTTCCCCTCCCAATTCATTCGGTGTCACTTCCTTGGGGACAATCAGTATCCGACCGGTTCTCCAGTCATCCACAGAGCCTTCCAGGGGAGACAAGGCTTGAATGAACCAAACAATCCTGCCCCTCCCACCCCAGCAACCTTGCCTCATCCATCACAAAGAAGCCCAAAGGCACAAGCCAAGGGTTGTCCTTGGCATGTTGATGCACCACACAGCTAAAATCCTTCTCCTCTTCTTGCTCTCTCTGGGCTCCTGCTGGCGCTGGGCAGGACGGACTGCTCCATTCGCTCAGTCCCCCTCCCCTGCCCGAGGCCTGCTTCCCAGCACCATGGCAGCCATGGGGCATGCTCAGTTTTCTGGAGGTGGACAGCGATGCCCTTCAGGAGACTGGGCACGGAGCAAGGCGAGGGCAGGACCAGAGCATGCTGATTGGCTGTTGAGAACTGCCCTGCCCTCCCCAGTGTGACGGGCAGGGCTGTTGGCACCGTCTGGAGGCTGTTGGCTGGTGCCCGCAGGACCCAGCTGTGCTACTAAATAAATAACAAATGTCAGAATTTCAAGTAATGTCCTTGTTGCCACGCTGTCCCCAGCTCTGCCCTCTCCCGGCGCGGTGACCGGCTCCGTTGTGGCCGCAGAGATCTCCCCGCTCCTCCCGTGCGTTGTGCTGCCTGTCTCCAGAGTGGCACACGCGTTGGCAGCGATTTAACTGGGGTTCCTGTGGGGTTGGGGTGGGGGGGTGTTGCCGGCTCCCTCCAGAAGCACGACCAGTGTTTGGGTTGAATCCTTTGGAGATTCCCGGGGGTCGGGGGTGGAGGGGAACGGCACGGCTCGGCTGCCCTCCGGCATTGCTTTCGCCTTCCAGTTTTCCTACAGGGGTCGCCTGGCTCCTTTAATGCCCCTGGCACGTTTTACAGCACATCTGTCGGAAGTAGGTCCGGCTGCAGAACTTGAACTTCAACACCAGGGGGCAGTAGGCGACCTTGTTCACATCCTTGCACTCTGCAGGGAGCCCAGAGGGAAAAGGGTGAGAGACCCCGCTACGCACAGGGGGAGCCTAGGCTACGTAGGGAGGGTAGAGAGCAGCCCCCCACCCCCCGAGCTGAACTGCCCCAAACTCCTGGAAAGTTTTGTAGCCCAGGGCCCAGGCTCCAGGGACTGGCTGACAAGGAGCAAGTGGGGTGAACCCCACACAAGGGCAATGAACCGAGCTCGGGAAGGTGAATCTTATAGGGAGCTCAAGGCCGCTCCTCCCAGGGGTCCCCCAGTGCTTGGCAGGCTCAGCCGGACAAAGTGTACATGCAGGAGCCACTTCAGCCTCCACCCACTAGGGCGACAGGTTCAGCGCTGACCCAGAGGGGCGAGCGCCCCTTACTGAGACCCCACCGCTCCGCGCAGGGATCCTGGGGTCAGCAGGGACCCAGAGGGGAGATTTTGACCCCGGCTGTTAGCAATGGGCAGGATTTCGAGCTGAAGCTCTCCTGTATCTGCGTGGCCAGGGCGGCCGGTACCTTCGGGGCTCTCGGTAGGTCCGGATTTGCACCTAGCTTCACACTGCTGCATGCCCGCAGGCTTCAGGTTCTCCCCGCAGTCGCCGGACGGCTGCCCAGTGTGGGTCAAGCACTGGATGGAGCGTCTCTGCTGGCCCAGGCCGCACTGCGCAGAGCACTGGGGAGGGGGGACAGCGCAGAGTCAGAGCTGCCCTGCAGTTCTTCTTTAACAACACCCTGCTAATGGGGAGGGGGCTGGGCCTGGCTTCTCCCAGGGCTGTAGCCTGGCCAGTGTGTTTAACCCAACCCTTGATGGCTGCAGATTGCTGCTTCCAGCTGGCTACAGGGACTCCAGTGCACGGAGCTGATCACTGCAGGCCAGCTGCCTTTATAGGCCTGATCCAAGCCCACTGGCCCTCCCCCTGCGCACCCCTAAATAGCTGCTATGTTGGCGAGTCCAACCCTCCACCCCCACCCTGCCCTGCCCTGCAGAGCCCAGTTCTCGGTACGTTTGCTAATCCAGCCGCCCACCCCCCATCAGTAACTGGGGCACTGCCTGTGCCTGAGTGGAGGGAAGATCCATCAGCCAAGTTCCCTGGCTGCACATCCCGTACTGGTTGCTAGCAGAGGGGTTCAAAGGCTGGACTCCTGGGGAAGGGGCTGGGATGCTAAGGGGGTGGGGTCCCCCTTTGGGAAGGGAAGAGGAGCAGACCTAAGGGTACCTCTCCCCTTTATCTGCCCGGATCCCACCTGGCTACGGCTTGTGGCCTCCTCGTCCCACTTCTCCCCATTGCAGGGAAGAGGCAGGTGCTGAAACCTCAGGGCTGAGTGGGAAGAAGGTGCCCAGCTGACTCCAGGAGGGGGCCTGGCGGCTGGGACACAAGCCAGCCCGAACGCTCCACCTACCCCGGGGCAGGGGGGCAGGGAGAGGGAGCCCCAAAGGTGGCAAAGGAGCGGCTCCGAGCTCGCCAAGGGAGGCGTTTCATTTGCCCAGCGGGCTAGACAGCACCGGGACCCCCGGGACCGGGCAGGAGACAAGGCTTGAGCAGCTGCAGCAGGGCAGAGAGCGGAGCCCGGCAGAGAGGAGTCCCAGGGGCACAGGCAGCAAACCCCTGGAGCAGGGACTCCAGCCAGGCCTAGGCAGGAGTGGCCCGGCCAGCCAGGAGCCAACGCCCACCGCTGCGCTGACGACCGCTGGAAGCAGAGCGCTGCCCGGCACGCAGCCCGGTGTCTGTCTGCGGACTCCGAGGGCACGTCTACACGGCCCGGCCGCGGCTGGCTCGGGCTGTGGGGCTGTTGAATTGCAGTGCAGACGTTGGGCTCGGGCTGCAGCCTGGGCTCCGGGACCCCCACGAGGGGGGTGGGTCTCAGCCTGGACGCCCGCGTCTCGTCACCGCTAGTTCAAGCCCCGCAGCTGGAAGTTATTTATTGCAGTGTAGACGTGTCCTAGGAGCCAGATGGGGCCGTACGGATACAGCGGAGGGCAGACGTTGCTCTAAGGCTGACAGGTGCCTGCGGGCAAAGGGACTGGGGCAGGGCTGTTTGCCGCGGTCAGTCAGTGTCTGCCTGGCGGCCTTGGTACTTTCGCTTTTCCACCCATGCTGCATTATTCAATTCCCTGTGGTGCAGCACCCCCTGGTGGTCCCACCTGGGAGATCTCCTGGCTTCCCCACCCCAAGGCTAGCGAGTGGGCCGGGACTCCGGCAGGAGATCATTCAGTACCTCTCCCCATTCGCCAGTCACCCACCGCGGGGGCGGGCAGCGCCGCAGGTTGCATCTCATGCTGATCGGGGGCTTGGTATTCTCTGGGCACTGCAAGGGCGGCAGGGTCGTGCTGTGGTCGCCGCTTTTGCAAAGCACGATGCGGTGGCGGAAACCAGGCCCACAACTCGGGGTGCACTGCAAAGGGCAGGCTCAGATTTAGGGTGCACAGGGAAGAAAAGATACAGTGATCTCAGGCCGTACGGAGAAGAATCTCCCCATTCCCTCTCCACCCAAGGGCGTACAAGGTAAAGTCTGAGCAACAGCAGCCCCCCCCCCGTGTCCTTTGACACCCACGCATTTGAGCCTGCCAGTGCCCAAGTGAAGAAGGCACCATGTCACAAAGATAATACTGAGTCCTGCCACGAGTGCAGGGGACTGGACTAGATGACCTCTCGGGGTCCCTTCCACTTCTAGGATTCTAAGATCCCAACTCCGGGAGGCCAATATGGGTCATGCAGGTAACTTCCAATGGTTGTGGGATCCCTTCCCTCAGCACAGCTGAGTTTGTGAGCTCAAGGTACTCCCACCCTGCTCAGCACAGGCTCACGCATGACGTTACACAGAGCAGGCGGGGTCCTCAGCTGCTGGAACGCAATGTAGTTCCAACTGACTCCTGCGCAACGACGGCAATCCGCAGCTCAAGATCTGACCCCGTCATTCCGTTTGGCCCTCCTCCCGCGAACAGCAGCCTGCTGCATCTGATCGCTTCTCCGCAGGAAATTCCACCTTTAATTCCCTCCTTCTGATCTCTCCAGTAACACCAGGGAAAGCCAGTGGAAACTGACGATTACCCTTGGCTAGTTTAAATACTGCAGTCAGGTCTCTCCAAGCTAAATTATCCCAGTTTGGCCGGAGGTGCTCTGCCTTGAGCACTTCCACTGAGAACGGCAGCAACGTGGCCTAGAGGTTAGAGCAGCGGAGGAGTGGGATCAGGAGACTTGGCCTCTACTCCCCATCTGTCAGCTGGGGATAATGATGCCTGGCTAAAGCGCTTCGAGATCTCAGAAGAAAGGAGCTGTGTGTAGGGAGCCAGATCCTCAGCTGCTGTGGACGGGCGCAGCGCCACTGAAGTCAATGGAGCGACACCGATTTACACCCATTGAGCATCGGGCCCAGTAACTGTCAAGTATTGGCATCTCCGTGTCCTCTCCAAAGGCAGCAGCCTGACAACAGCTGAGCGGCTGCTGTGCGGAGGCCAGTGCCCGTCACGTGGGCTAGGAGAGCCTCACCGTTTCCTTGCGCTCCCCCAGCCGTCTGTGCCCCAGGGGTGTCGCTTGTCTATTCAGAATGGAAGCTCTCTGGGGCAGGGACTGGCCTTTCACTGTTTGAATGGCATCCAGCCCAGTGGGGTCCTGGGCCGTGACTGGGGCTGCTAGGAGCTCCAGTAATACAAAAATAATAATGAATAATGCCGCCTTCTGTAAATTCGGTGCCACACAGGGCCTTGCTTCGAAGGGGGCGGGGAGCTCTTCGAGCAGAGTTTCTAAAGCGATAGCTCAGTGCCTTCGGATTCTCCCTTCTTGAGACAAGCCACTAAGCCAGCGAGCTTTCTCCCTCCTCGCCGCTTCGGCACTCGGGGCTGAGACTCCAAACTCATTTCACTTGGGGTCGTAACAGGCTAGGGACGTCCTGACCCTCTGTGCTCTCTTAGCTCTCATAAATCTGCGGTAACACTAGCTTGACATGTCGGCTAATGAAGCCCTAGTCTTGGCCCTCCCAGCTCGGAGGATGTCTGAACGTAGAACTGGAAAAGGTCCCGAGAAGCACAACCCAAACGAGTCAGGGGCTGGACCAGCTTCCGTCTGAGGAGAGCTTAATAAGACTGGGACTGTTCAGCTTGGAAAAGAGACGACTAAGGGGGCATAGGACCGAGGTCTATACAATCATGCCTGGGGTGGAGAAAGGGAACTAGGAAGTGTCAGTTACTCCTTCTCATCACTAAGGCTGCGAGTTTGTCCCGGAGGTCATGGATCCCATGACTTTCTGTGACCTCTGTGACTTCTGCAGCGGCAGCAGCAATTGGGTGTGTGGGAGGGGCTCAGAGCTAGGGGCAGGGGGTTGGCTGGTGTGGGGGGGAGTTTACCTTGGGGCGAGGGGCTCTCTGGCCCCCACTGGCATGGCCCTACAGCTCATCCTAGGTGGAGGGGCCAGGGGACTCCGCGAGCTGCCTGTGCCTGCAGGCCCCGCCCCCACAGCGCCCATTGGTTGTGGTTCCCAGCCAATGGGAGCTGTGCAGCTGGGGCTTGTTTGCGGGAGCAGCGCGCGGAGCCCCCTGGCCCCTCCACTGCCTACGAGCAGCAGGGACACGTGGACCGGGTGGGGAGCCCCTGCCGGCCCCACCAACCTTCCCCCTCCCAGCATCAGTGGGGGTTCCAGGCTGCATGCCACTGCCCCCCCAGCATCAGCGGGATCCTGGGCCACCTCCCCCAGCACCCACGGTGCCACCGAACTGCCCCCCCGAGCACCCACAGCATCCACCCCAATTTTAGTTAGGGGTCTATAGTAAAAGTCACGGACAGGTCACGGGCCGTGAATTTTTGTTTACTGCCTGCGACCTGTCCATGACTTTTACAAAAAATACCCGTGACTAAAACGTCGCCTTACTCATAACACAAGAACTAGGGGTCCCCCAATGAAATGACCAGGCAGCAGGTTTAAAACAAAGAGAAGGAAGTATTTCTTCACACAGCGCCCCGTCAACCTGTGGAACTCCTTGCCAGGAATGTTTTGAAGGCCGCCATTATTATAGGGTCCATCAGTGGCTCTTAGCCAAGCTGTAACCCCATGCTCTGTGTCCCCCTAGCCTCTGACTGCCAGACGCTGGGAATGAGCGACAGGGGATGGATCACTTGGTGATTCCCTATTCTGTTCATTCCCTCTGCAGCACCTGGCACTGGCTGCTTTTCGAACATCGGATACTGGGCGAGACGGACCATTGATCTGACCCAGTCTGGCCGTTCTGACATTCTTAGGGCCTAATGCAGCCTAGGTGCTCAGCGTGGGGCAGACACTGAAGTCACCCAGGTTCCCACCCAGTGGCAAAGCCCCATTAGGTCTCACCTAGTCCATCACCTTGGTCAGTGCAGGACTGTGCCCTGCGTGGGGCAGAACCCCCCCCCCCCCTCCCCAGAGGCCCTGGAGAGCCTTGACCTGCCCTAATGAATGGAGCTCAGCAGGACCCAAGCTGAAAGGACCCAGTGGATTTCGAGAGCCTGTGCAAATGAGGGGCCCTTACCTCTGACCAGTCCAGAGCAGCCCATTCTGGGGGGCACGTTTGGTTATTGCAGGGCTCGTGCATCTTGGGCCGGGGTTGGGCGCAGGAGCCATCGTCCAGGATTTTCTCCTCGGTGGCAGCGACCTTCCTCCGGCAGACGACGCTGCGGGTGCGGACGCCCTCGTTGCAGCTCCGGCTGCATTCGGACCAGTTCCCGATCACCCAGCTGGGGAAAGAGACAAGCGCTGGCGGCTAGGAGCGAGGCTTGGCCGTGGGCAGCCGTTGTCTGAGCCCGGCACTAGGAGCCCGCAGCCCCGGGCTACATCTGCACAGCCCGTGCAGCGAGCCTCTGAGCCTGGGGTGAGGGACTTGGCTAGCACGGCTCTGAAAACAGCTGAGTAGCCAGTGCTTTGAGGCTGTGGCTCGGGCTGGAGCTCGGGTCCGGAAGCTACAGAGCTATTTATACAGGTCCTGTAGCCTGAGGCTGTCGGCCCCCCCTGGGCTGAGAGGCTGGCTCCCACAGGCTGTGTGCACATACCCCGCGGCTCCCCCCGGCCTCGCACCGACTGGCTCTGCACCGGTCATTTAATCTCCGCATGTCTCCATTTCCCCCCGTAGA
This sequence comes from Mauremys mutica, assembly GCF_020497125.1. Taxonomy (NCBI): domain Eukaryota; kingdom Metazoa; phylum Chordata; order Testudines; family Geoemydidae; genus Mauremys; species Mauremys mutica. The sequence goes on from NC_059095.1 coordinate 9,579,620, forward strand.
GCGGGGACAGTGACACCCACTTTCGAGGCTGCGTCTGTGCATGTTTCTAAAGGGGACGCACAGAGAAATGGTGCTAATATTGGAGGGAGAGGGGCACATGGACGGGGGCACAATGACTCGAGAGAAATGCTGCTTTACAGCTGGACCTTCTGGCCAGCAGAGCCACACCCTCGCTGAGCCCATCCCCTGCACTAGTCTAGTGGCTAAGGGCGCCGGATAGGGACTGGGGTTCTAGCCCTGGCTCTGCCACGGATCTTGGGCAAGTCACTGCCGCTCTGTGCCTCAGTCTCCACCTCTGTAAAATGGGAACAATGCTATTGTCCTCCTTTGTGAAGCACTGGGAGGTGAAAAGCGCTGGGTCTTATTATTAGTGACAGAGCGGAAAGATAACATAATCCCACACCTGTGCCATCCTCCGACACCTTTCCTCTGGGGAGCCCAGTGGTGCCTTGCTGAGTATGATCATCACCCCCAGAGGTTGGATGCGACTCCACCCAGGTGCCTGTGGCCATGTCTGGAACGGATCAGCCTTTCTCCCAGAGGGAAGAAAGACGGGGAACTGACTCAGGGGAAGAAAAAAAGATGGGGGAACCTGCTTTGCTGATTCAGGGAGAGAGCAGGCACCAAATCCGTTCTCCACCTCAATCCAGCGCTGCTTCTCCATCTAAGAACCCCAGCCCAGCCGCCCCATGCCCTGTGACCTCCAACAGCAGACACCCTTCCCAGACCGGGGACCGCACTCACGTGGGCGGACATGGCTCAGTGTTGCATGGCCTCTGCTTCTCAGGTAATTTGGTTTCAGGGCTACAGAAATGGTTGAAGACTGTGGAGCTGTCGGCCTGTTTCTTGCATACGACAGACTGGACTTGGCTGCCTGCGGGGGAGGTGGAGGAAGGGAAAAGGAAGAGAGAAATAGCTCTATCCTGGTGCCAGAGTCTAGAACCGCTCAGCCCCACCCCCCGCTGGCTAGTCAGCAGGCGTGATGCACCGCCCAGCTGCTCACTCGGCGTCTACAGGAGGGCACAATCACTAGACAAGGATGCCCCTAAGTTTCTATTTAAAGCCAAGTTTTCCATCATCTCTACAATCTACAGCACCTGACAGGTTGGGCTGAAAACTGGTAGGTCAGGTCAGGGCCCAGGGCAAAGTTTGCAGAGAAAATGTGAGGGCATTTGATCCAGGGGTTCCTGCACCCAGAAAAATAAACTGGTTTGGAAAGTTTTGCATCTCTCTTTTTGAGCAGGATTAGGGAAAAGCAGTGGGGAGGAGGGGGGGTGGGTGCTGTCCTGCACTCCCCTTGCAGAGGACTGCTGCCCCATGCAAAACCAAGGCCCCTAACAAAAAAGCTGAAAGATCACTCAGCCTTGGTTGTGAAACCGCCTCTGTCTTCTTCTGAATATTTGCTCAGCCTCTCGCAGCCAGGTTCTGCAGACACCCCACAGAAACCACGGCTTCAGCTCCCACCGGAACGAGCCCAAAGGATTCTGGGAAGCATCTGTCTGCGGAGGACCAGTTCACAGATGCAGAGATTTAAAGGCCAGAGGGGACCATTAGACCAACGCCATTGAATTTCAAGGGTATCATTTCAACCCAGTGACCTTTATCAGCCACTCTTGGGGTCCAGCCGAAGAACAGCGCCCTGGATAGGTGACAAGACCTGCTGTCCATGCAGCCTTGTTGACTGACACTGAGTTGCAAGCAGTTGAGTGTGAGGTCCTGGTCTGAGAGCCCCATTAGACAAAGCAAGTCCCTGTGCGTGGCGTCTTGTGCCTGGAAGTCAAGGGAGTTGCAGACACTACACCGCGACCCCTGCCAAAGTACAGTCAAACCTCTCACCCCCGGCACAGATAGCTGAGCATTTGGTCCATGGGGTGTAGTGCCAGGAGTACTGGGTCAAGGAGCCTCGGGTGATGGGCGCGTTGAACTTGTACTGAATCCCCTGCAGCTCTGCCCGCACGAGAACCTGTGGAGAAAGGGGCTGTCAGTGCATTGGGGCCCACAGGCCATCGGAGCCGAGCGGGACCATGGGCCCGTCTCGTGGTGCGTCTCAGGACCCCCACCAGGCTCTCCAAGCTCTTCAAGGACTGCTGGGCTTCCCCTGCCTTCCCAGCTCTGAAACCACTGGGAGTCGATATCCATCTACGCTGGCCCGGCACAGCGTGAAGAGCAGTGATCAGGAGGGACCATGGAGCCAGGGCAGCGAAAGCTCGATTTCTTTCCAAAGTCTGGCTCTGTGGTGTAATGGTCCCTCCGCTCCGGAGCAGAGATCTGAGAAGAATTTGGCCCCTACGGTGTCCCTGTATCCCTGATGAGCGCTAACTCTGGTGCGTGTGTCCGGAGGGGGGGGATAATCGATTGGGGTGGGTTAGCCATGGCCAGGCAGGCAGGCCAGGGGGACAGAAAGGGCCGTTACCAACCATGACAATGAGAGTGGCATTGGTAGGTCCTAAGGCCTCCAGCGATTCGGGGTCATCCTGAGATCTCCTGTAGTGGAACGTCGTCCCGGCGACGTCAAAGCGCCTGGGCGGGTCGATGGAGAGCTTCCCGTTGATGAAATACTCGTCGTTCTCCCCTTTCAGCGCTGGAAGGACAGGCAAGGAGAGGGTCCTCAGTGCAGAGGGGACTGCCGGCTATTTCCCAGCATGCACTGCCTCCCCCCACCGAGTTAATGGGCAAAGCTCGGAGGCTATCGATTCTCTCTGAAAGCAACTCTGTACATGGCCCCCCGGCCCCCTGAGCAGCTCTGCCATGGGAATCATGGGACATGGCTTCTAATACACCCCTCATCATAGTATCTGGGCACTGGGATTTCCTCCCCCCCCCCGTGACACCATAACGATGCTTAGCCTGCCATCCAGTGCTCTTCAGCCACTGTCTCAAGGCGGGGAAGTACCATCGTCCCCATTTTACAGATCAAGAAACTGAGGTGCACGCAAATTAAGTGACTTGGTCAAGGCCAGGGGCAGAGCTGGGAACAGCCCCCCAGTCTCTGAATTCACAGTCTATGCCTGAGCCATTGGGCCCCACTAAAGATGCCATGGTGGGACAGGGCCTACCAGCCATCCTGGTGGCATTAGGGATGGTAACCAGGGCAACAGCCTAGCACATGCCAGTTCGTACGCACCGCTGGGACTACACTCGAGATCTTCCAGGCCCGAAATACAGCGTCTAGAGCAGAGGTGTCAAACTACGGCCCGCGGGACCCTCCTGCCCGGCCCCCGAGCTCCTGGCCTGGAAGGCTCACCCCTCCCCCACTATCCCCCCTCCCCCGCAGCCTCAGCGCGCCCCACTGCCGGCACAGTGCTCTGGGTGTGGGGCTGCGAGCTCCTGGGGCAGCACGGCTGCAGAGCCCGGCCTGACCCGGTCTCTGTGCTGCGCGGTGTCGGCGTGGCCCAGCTCCCTGCCAGGCAGCCGGGTAAGGGGACAGGGTGCGGGGGGAGGGGGGGGGTGGATAGAGGGCAGGGGAGTTCGGGGTGGTGGTCACGGGGCGGGGGTGTGGATAGGGGTTGGGGCGGTCGGAGGGTGGGGATGGGGGGTTGAATGGGGGCAGGAGTCCTGGGGGGCAGTCAGGAAGAGGGGGGGGTTGGATGGGGCGGCGGGGGACAGCCAGGGGTGGGGGCTTCTGGAGCGGTCAGGGGACAGGGAGCAGAGGTGGGTGGGTGGGGCAGGAGTTCTGGGGGAGGGCCATCAGAGGGCGAGAAGCGGGGAGGGGGAGGGGGCAGGGGCCGGGCCACGCCTGGCTGTTTGGGGAAGCACAGCCTCCCCTAACCGCCCCTCCATACAATTTCCGAGACCCGATGCGGCCCTCAGGCCAAAAAGTTTGCCCACCTCTGTTTTAGGGCCTGTGCTAAAGGAATGGGGAGTGAGCAGCTGGCTGTTGTAGTCGCAGAGGACGGTCACTAGAGGGAGACACGATCTCTCTCTCTCACACACACAAAGCCTGTGTGTTACACTAAGGCCCACGGTTAAGTTTTTCATGGTTGCACACTTGTTGTTGTTAACATGCTCTTTCCCACGATGCTTTGGGGCAGGGTGGATGGTCCCGCACTGGTGAGAAATGCAGGGGAGGTTCGTTCCCCTCCAGGCTGGAAATCTCACGAGCACAGCCCGGACAAGCAGGCAGTGCAGGGGACTCTGCGGGCCGGTGCTGGACGCAGGGGGAGATGCCGGCTGTTACTCCGGGGACAGAGGCAAGTTTGGGTGGTGCCTTTCCACAGGTGTGATGGGCTCACAAGTGTCCCCGCCAGGCGGGCCCCATTAGAGGAGGACGTAAAATCCCAGCCTGCCCCTTAGCCAGGATCATTCCCCGGTGACGTGGATGTACCAGCAACTCGTTTCTGATGGACTGGAAAGACATGGGGAGCCCCGGTCTGTCTGACACCAGGGCAGGCTCTGGTCCAGGACGCTGCTCCCCTGGAAGCAGCACCAGGGAGCCGGCCAGAGGGGTCCCTTACCCGGTCTGGCACCAGCGCAGGCCCTGTTAGCGAATGCTGCTCCCCCAGAACTGCAGGGAAACCCCAGCTTTAGGGAGCTCCCTCCCAGGGGACCTCAGTGCGGGCTCTGGAATCTGCCGTGGCTCAAGCTCCCCTGGCAGAGCTGCAGGTGACCTGCCAGGTGATGTTTACATTCCCCTGCCTTCCTCTCCCCTCGCTGTAACGGCTGCCGATCGCGTGAGAAAAGCAACGAGGCAGCGTCTGGCTGGAAAGCCGAGCGAGACAGTTGAGTTTGAACCCCCAGCCGAACATGCTGGCTCCGAGGGAAGTGCCAAGGAGCCGGGGCCAGCGCCGGGACGTGGAGTTTGTGTCGGGTTACATTGCTGAACAGAGGCGGAGCTGCAGCAGGATAGGGGGCATCTACGCCACACCCAAACACCCCACCGGCCCCGAAACAGCTCCCCCATCGTGCCCTGCAAACCTCGCTAGGCACCACGGCTTTGCCCGCCAATGCCACCTCTGGGGAACGGGACGAGCTTTTCTCAGTGGTTAGCTACCGAGTGTCGAGAATACCTCCCCCTACTGCCCCTCAGGCTGGCACCTGAAACCCTCCCAGCACCCCCCCAGGGGAGATCTGCCAGGCAGGTCTTGCCCACCCAGCACCCACAGAGAGGGGCGCCTTGGCACAGAACGGGCATGTAACTGGCATTTCACTGGTGCTCCATTGTGACTCGCCCTGTCCCCCAGCGTCACCCCTGGGCTGCAGACCCTGCTGTCTTCTCACCCAGGTAGTTGAGAGAGAGATTCAGCTCCCGGATATCAATGTGCACAGAGCCCTTGGGGATCCAGATCACCTCTTTGTAACCTGGAAGACAAGCCCAGGGCGTGGGGTTAGCAGGGAAACCTAGCCAGGCTGGGATCAGAGAGACTGCAGGGGGCAGACTGTGAGGGGGGGAACGGGGGGGGGGGAGACCACCTGAGCCCAGCGCAACTTGGGTGGGGAGGAGGAATCCTGAACCCCACCAAGGGAAATCAAGTCGAAGACCCCAGTATAGCCCAGAGGCATATCCAACCCCCAGTGCAGGGAGCCCACAGGTGTATCCGATGATCCCTCCCATCCCGGGGAGCCCATGGGTGTACCTGACATCCCCCACCTTGGGGAGCCCACAGGCGTACCCGACCCCCGCCACCCCACCCCAGGGAGCCCATGGGTGTACCCGACATCCCCCACCCTGGGGAGCCCATGTACCCGACCCCCGCCACCCCACCCCAGGGAGCCCATGGGTGTATCCGACCCCCCCATCTCCTGAGATAAAGGCACTGAACCAGAAGGAAATGAGCGGCAGGTAAAGCAAGCCTGGGCCGGACGCTCCTTACCCCCATCGGGCAGGGACTGGTTGAAAATGCCTTCGATGGTCTCGCAGGTGCTCCCGTCGCCCCCACACACGCGGCACTTGTCCTCCTTCAAGTCAGAGCCGAGGATGCGGTCACAGCCCACGTGCTGGAGGGAAAGAGCAGGGGGGATTATCCGCCTGCAGGGGGCACTGGCCTCCCACTGACCAGCCCTCCAGAGGGCCATTCTGGTATCACATGTGGGGGGGGGGGTTCAAACGTCCCCTTTGCCTCCATTTTACTCCTGCCCCCTACCCCTCACAGCCGTGGGGGCTCAGCACGGCTCCCCTGGCTTTCTGCCACCCCTGGGGGCTGGCAAGAGAACGGGGCGTGAGCATGGGGCCCAAGGACGAAATCCGCCTCTCCCCATCCGCGCCCCGAGCGCCCAGGGTGAAGGGCTGAGTGTGTGTGTGTGGGGGATACCCTGATGGAATCCACCCTCCCTCCTGGCGGGAGGATTCAGCGCGTCCTCTGCACAACCTGCGTGAAGGCTCCTGGCCCATGGAGCTTCGGGAGCTCCCTCTCCAGGCCAGGCCATTTGGGTACGAGGGGTGCCCCCTTTCCCCCTGCCACAGGCCTCGTGCTGGCCCTCCATGGCTGGCTGGATTCACCCTCCCCAAAGGAAATGCCCCAGATCTCTACGGTCCTGCAACGGCTAATGCCGGCCCCAGGCTAGCGATGGGGCTACTCAGGTGGAGGAGCCCCTGTCACGTGCCGGTGTTGGCCTGGCTATCTGGAGGGCTTGGGTATGCAAATCTCATGAGAAAGAGGAAATCTCACGAGAAGAGGCTCTACGGTCCTTCCTGCCTCCAGCCAGGCTGGGCCCTTCGCCCTTGCTGGGTCCTGGACCTCCCACTGCGGGCGCAGGGTCAGGCCAGCGTGTCTCCGGGCCCTGATGCTGAACGCTCATCTGCTGGAGGCGGAACGTGCCGCTGCCCCGAGGGAGGATGAGGAAGAGGGAGAAGGCGACGTTTTCAAAGGGAGGACGGAGGAGACGCCATGTGCTTATAATTAGCAGCCCCTGTGTGATGGGCTGATTCCTGACAGGCTTCCACCGTGCTCTGGGGTCCTTCACAGCACAGGCCCCGGCAGCTGGAAGGGACAGGCTGGGCCGACCTCCAGCTTCCCAGAGATTCCTGCTCACGTAGCAATGCCCCCTCAGATCCGGGAGGGACTCTCAGGTCCTTCAGACCTTCCCCAGAGCTCGTGAAAGCTTTGCTCGTCTTCTCAGGGCAGCGTGCGGCGCTACTGACGTGGGGGAGGCCTCAGGCCCTGAGCCTCTCCCACGGTAATGCTAAGCACACACAGTGCCCTCCCGGGTAGGGTACATCAGGGCTATTGCCCGCACTCCGCAGATGGGGAAACCGAGGCACAAGAGGTGGGCTGACTTGCTCCAGGTCACAAAGAGTCAGCAGCAGAGCTGGGACCTCGGCCTCAGGCTGAGTCCATGAGACCCCGGGCCAGTGGGAGAGTAGCTGGCTGTGCTCTTTCACTGCTCTGCCGTGAGGGGGCAGCTGCTCTCCCCGCCCACAGCCAAGGCACACGAGAGGGGCCTGCAGAGCGCAGGAGAGGGTCTGAGTGCCTGCAGGGGAGCCCTCGCCTCACCCCAGCACCCCCCGACCTCGGCGCGTACCTTGCACTCCCCATTGACACAGATGTCATTGGAGTCCTGCCGGCAGGACGTCCCGTCCACCACGGCCGCTGCCCGCTCCGTGTAGAAGTTGAAGCCCTCGGCCAGGCAGTTGAGAGAACAGGATTTCACGCCCCCTGCAAGAGAAAAGGAGGCAGTTCCACCTGCTCCAGCACAGCGGCAGCCAGAGGAGCGATGGCGAGGGCCCTACCAAATTCACGGTCCATTTCGGTCAATGTCATGGTTGTAGGGTTTTAAAAGATGGTAAATTTCATGATTTCAGCTATTTAAATGTGAAAGGTCAGTGTTGTAACTGCAGGGGTCCTGACCCAAAAAGGAGTGGGGGGGGGAGGGCTGCAGGGTTATTGTAGGGGGGGCTGCGGTACTGCTCCCCTTACTTCTGCACTGCTGCTGGCTGGGTGCCACCTTCAGAGCTGGGCACCCAGCAAACAACCGCCGCTCTCTGGCCGCCAGCTCTGAAGGCAGCACACAAGTAAGGGTGGCAATACCGCAACTCCCCTAAATAACCTTGTCACCCCCTGCAACTCCCTTTTGGGTCAGGACCCCCAGTTTGCGAAGTGCTGGTCTCCCCCGGGAAATCTGTATAGCGTAGGGTAAAAGCGCACGGTGGACCAGATCTCATGGTGGGAGACCAGATTTTCACGGTCCGTGACGCGTTTTTCATGGGGGTGAATTTGGTGAGGGCCCTAGTGATGGAGCTTCCCCTCCAGCCATCTTCCTCCCGCCCTCCAGTCTGTGCCTGGCCTAGGCTCCTCCGCGGGGTCAGGAGGCCCCACTGCCAGGCAGCAGGTTCAGAGCAGCGTCACAGCTGCTCACTAACTACCCTGTGGGGCTTGGGGGCAGAGCCAGCCCCCTGAGGGCGCCGAGCCAGCCCCCTGAGGGCGCCGTCTCCAGCTCGCCTTCTGGGAGCAGCCACTCCGACCCGTGCAGCTCTCCGGCCTGAGAGGGTGGTCTTCCTCCGGGCTCGTCCCGCACGGAGCCCCAGCTCCCAGGGAGCCAGGGTTCGCCCCTCCTCCCTTCAGAGTGCACACCTGTGTGACACACCCAGCGGGGAGCCCCAAGAGCACCCCCGCTGCGTTGCTGTTGTGTTACGGCAGCGCCCTGAGACCCCAGACCCCATCGCGCTAGGTGCTGTACAGGTGCTCAGCGAGAGACAGCCCCTGCCCCAAGAAGCCTGTAAGCTAAATAGAGCAGTCAAAGGGTGGGAGGTGCAGAGACTTACCTCCCATAGCCAGTCATAGGCAGAGCCAGGAATAGCCCCCAGCTAAACCCCCGGCCACTGGGCCAACCTGCCTACTCACAGGTGGGTCTGACGTGCACCTCGGGGCTCAGAGGTGCTACCCGCCCCCCCACGCCCCACTGTAGGTCAAGCACCAGAGAAAGGTGCGGGTGGAGGGAGAGGTCCGGGTTCAAGACGCAGCCTTTCAGCCTGCTGAGAGCTTGGCGGGGGAGTAAACTCCTGATCTGCCCATGCCACCTGCGGGCATCTCAGCACAGACTCACCCCGGAGCTGGGTTAGCTCCACCTCTGGCCAGCGCAGGCCGGAGCTGAGCTGGAGGGCTGAATTCACACCCTGCCTGCCAGGCTTCGCCTCCCTAGGCTAGGCGGGCCTGAAACCTTCGCAGGATGGGAGCCATGGAGCCAGGGGGAGAAGATGGAAGGGGAGATGGAGGGGGAGCAGGGAGAAGGGGTGATGCTAACCATTTTAGTTCTCTAACGCTGCCCCCCTGCCCTGCTCCCCGCCCCTGGAGGAGGCTGCGCTGTCATGAGACCACCACCCAGTTCCACCCTCTTCAGCTACAGGTGCAGAAGGCAGGGCAAGGATATTGGGCCATTCGCAATGGGGGAAAAGCCGCTCGAATGTGCTGCGTAGAAGGGAGGAGAGAGGGAATCCCAGGGGAAGCGAATCCCACACTGCGGGGAGGGGATCCCTTCCTATGTGATCATTCCCCTCTACTCAGCACTGGTGAGGCCTCATTTGGAGTACTGTGTCCAGTTTTGGGCCCCACACTACAAGAAGGATGTGGATAAATTGGAGAGAGTCCAGCGGAGGGCAACAAAAATGATTAGGGGGCTGGAGCACATGACTTATGAGGAGAGGCTGAGGGAACTGGGATTGTTTAGTTTGCAGAAGAGAAGAATGAGGGGGGATTTGATGAAAGGGGGTTCCAAAGAGGATGGATCTAGACTGTTCTCAGTGGTAGAAGATGACAGAACAAGGAGTAATGGTCTCAAGTTGCAGAGGGGGAGGTTTAGGTTGGATATTAGGAAAAACTTTTTCACTAGTAGGGTGGTGAAGAACTGGAATGGGTTACCTAGGGAGGTGGTGGAATCTCCTTCCTTAGAGGTTTTTAAGGTCAGGCTTGACAAAGCCCTGGCTGGGATGATTTAGTTGGGTTTGGTCCTGCTTTGAGCAGGGGGTTGGACTAGATGACCTCCTGAGGTCCCTTCCAACCCTGAGATTCTATGATTCTATGAGCACAGCCAGCCATGAGGGCGAAGTTCCTGGAGCAGCCCTCGTCTGTAGGGCAGGGAAGGTGGGGTTGTTAAGAAGAACAAGACAGGGCAGGGGAAAGGGCAAAGGAAAGGGAAACAGTGCAAGGCAGGTAAGCTTGACATTCATCCCCTTGGTGAACCATCAGCATTTCTGAGCCCAGCCTAGCTCTCATGGAAGTCACTGGCAAAACTCCTATGGGCCAGCAGAGGGAGCAGGACTGGGCCTGAAGCAGATACTATATGGTGTGTCATCTGACAAGATCTCAACCTTCAGGGGCTGGCTGACCATCTGCAGGTGACTGGAAGGTTGTACCCTGTCTCCTACCGACTGGTGCATTATGATTTCTCCTGCACCTTCTTCCGCAGCATTGGGAGTAAGCAGGAGAGCTGAGAGATTTTCCATGGGATTCAATTCTGGAAGAAATTGTGGCAGAAGAACTTTCATCCAGAGAACAAATTCTGAGCCAAGTGGCAAGGTTAGACCAGATGGACTGGCAGAACCCAGGACGGGCTGGACCAGTGGCCTCACTCCTCTGGTAGGGCCCGGAGCCAGGACTACATGAGTGATCTGAAACAGCCTAGCAGGAAGTGGGAGATCAGTGAGAGGGATGAGCAGGTCCGATCTGTTTCGGAAGAAGGCTGCGTATGGGACTAGACTGATGGCAGAAGCAGATTCCTAGTGTTTGGGGATGAAAAGAAGAGGCGCATACTGGCTAGAAAACAATTTTCCTCTCTCCTCCGTGACTGGACCTGTGCTTGAAGCATTCATTCAGTATTGCAGTATCCTAAGGGAGGTCAGCAACATGTAGGAGACCCGGGCGGAGAGGCATCCCCTGGGGCAAGGACCCTGGCAGCTTCCTGAACCACCTAGCTTAGTGAGAACCTCAGCAACCGAAATCTGCAAGTCGTTATTGAACATCAAAGGGGCAGATGGAGGGACGAGGCGGCCCAGCTGCGTCTGGGAGCCTGCAAGTTCAGTGAAAGCAGATGGAGGGGGAAGGAAGAGGGAAGTCAGGCGGGGGGACGTTAGAGGGGAGTTCAGCTAGCTCCAGGCAAAGCAGTTGAGAATGACAACTGGGCTAGGCACTTGGTGAAGGGGGCTGCATTATCCCTGACTCTCTGAGAGCCAAGGACTATCACCTACCGAAACTCTTTTGCTTTGACCTCCCCTCTGTCCTTGAAGGATGTTGAAAAATGCTGGACTGACAGTGCTACAGTCAAATCACAGGCCAGGGACAGCATGGGCAGGAGCCATACACGCTTCTCCTTCCCGCTCACCGCAATGTGTCTCAACGCTGGCTTGGGGGATCCTTTTGAAAGGAGAGAGACTCCACGGCCCATTGAATCCTCAGCTTCCTGCCTGAACTCACCAGGAGTGGTGATAGACTGTCACACCGACCCCCATCCACTGGGCACTCCACTGGGGTCACCAACTCATTTCATGGAGGCCACCAAGCAGCCGTCAGCTGGGCAAGGCCTTTAGGTGGCTACGCCCCTTGGGTGGATTTGAACTTGTGACTTGAAGGTCAGAGGCTCAACGTCCCACCCTCTAGCCCTTGAGACAGCTGGGCCTCTGCTGCTAGTTTAATTCTCTTGGCCGCAGCATCCCAAAGCTCCTGTGTCCGAGAGTTCCTTCCCCGAGAGACATCAGTGTCCAAGAGAAGTCTGCATCCTGTTACTCGGCATATTTTAGTGCCAGCGGGTGGTGGCTTCCCGCGAGGACAGGGACTAGTGATTTGGGCTAATTCAAGGGCTCAGTGGCTGCCCAGACCGGACATGGGCTCAGGAGCACCTTTGACTGGCCTTTACTGAATGTATTTGATACCCTTGTTTGTCTTACTCTTCTCACTTCCAAACAAAACCACCCCAACCCTTGCAGCTTCCCCTCCTTCTCCTTCCATCCCCAAAGCCTCCCACCAGTTCTGCCTCTGGGACGGCTTCTTTACAATGAGGTGTCCCATGCTGCCTGCCCTATCAAGGGGAGGAGAAGTCACTGATCTGCGGAACGATGTTGTATCTTGAATAATATATCCAGACCCTGGGCGTTTCCGCCTGCCGCTGCTGTGTCTGGAGCACGCCTGTCTTTGAACTGCACAGAGATACTGAGGGCCTCTTCTGAATTGTCACCTATCAGTTTGTCCAAGCAGGTTAATTGACCCTGGTGCTCTCTAGGTTAAATCCTGTCCGCCATCTTGCTTCAGAGCTGGTTATTTTCAGAGGTGTCACTCCTGTCCCCCCCAGCATCACCTCATAGTGACAGACACAAAGTCAACCCTGCCTGTTCAACTTCAGCCCCAGACAGAGCCACTCGCTTTCCTGTTGTATCCACATCTTGAAGGGAGCCTCTCATTTCTTCCATCACTTGAGCATGGGACTGAATATGCAACAAGGTGGGACCGAGAACCAGCCAAAGACTCAGCGGTCTCACTTCAGGACTTGCAAATGTTTCTTTAAACTGCTCCACACACGCAACCCCCTGCCTTCCTTGTGTCAGTCTCCCCTGCAGGAGAAGTGAGACCAAATGTAGAACCCTCCCTCCCCCCGTGTAAAGCAGCTAAATCATGACACAGCCTTGCTCCCTCCCCCTTCTCTGTCTCCTTCTCCATTTCAGCAGCTGTGGGGTCCTCTCGCTCTTTCCTATAATACTCTCCTATTGCTGCTGTCCTATGTTCAGCCTACAGCAGCAACCGGCCCAAAGCGTAACCATCACAGGCTCACCAAAGCAGCCAACACGGAAAACGGGAATGAAAAACGTTCTATGCCGAAGAGGGAAAAAAGGGATCAGGGATTGGTGGCGTGACGGCCAAATTCCTTCCTTTGCCCCGGCTTTGTTGCAGCACCTACAGGAATGGCGCAGGGCGTAAGAACTCGGGCGAGAGGGAGGGAAAAGCTGGCAGGTATGAATCCTGCTCTGCGGGGAGGCTCTGGAGTTTCCTCCTTGGCTTCTCCACATTACAGCCTGGGAGGAGGTTGGTTTTTTTTTTCTTTTGCTTAAATCCTTCAGAATTCGACCTTCTTTCCAAGTGAAATCAGCAAATAGAGAAAGCGAGCGAGCGAGACCTCCAGCTGAGGCCAGCACAGTCTGGCTCCTAGCAGGTCAATCAGGGGTAAACTCCCTTTAGGCTAACGTGCCGATGGAACACCAGCATCCTGTGTCATGTCTTGGCGGTGGCTATGTGCACAGGGACGCCAGCCAGCAGCCAGGCAATCTGGCTGAACAGGCTAGTCCACTCAGGTGACTATGAAATCCCAGGCCTCCCGGCCTTGTGCTAAACGTGCATGGCTTATTTACTTTATCTGATGGGAAAGTAAAACTGGAAACCGTTTGTTTTGATCTACTGGGTCGTAACCGGTGAGGCAAATTAACAACCCATTTGCCCGGCTCAATGGGCAAAATGCCCCCAGTAGAAGGGAGCAAGCCGGCTTGGGACACTGCAGGGAGAGAAGGGGAGATCTGCTCACCGGGGTGAATTCTCCGGGATAAAATGGAACAGAAGATCCTACAGTGGTGGTCTCTGCCCTTTCCCTGGCTGCTTGTACCAGCCACTCCCTATGGTTATATGCAAATACCAAGCAGCTAGTGTCAAGTTGTGCCACATCCCAAGAAGTTTGTCTTGTAGATAAGGACAGCGGACAAGGAGTCAAGACAAGGGCAAGTCACTGCCTATGTGTGTCTCCCCTCCTGCCCTTGGCCTGTCCTGTCTGTTTAGATGATGAGCTCCCTGGGGCAGAGGCTGTCTCCTACTCTGTGTCTGGGAAGCTCCTGGCACATGGGGCCCTCATTTAATTGAAAGCCACTGATACACGCAGAACAACATTTCACCATGGGACCATGATGCCTCCCCATGGCTATGATGCATCCCCCTTTATGCCTCACGCCCTGGTTCCCTATGGCTTGGGCTCCAGTGTGGAGGGGTCACCGCCCTTACAAACCGACAGGCTGGAATGAAGTTGCTTGGTTGGAGGGGGCTGCGGGGGGAGGGGGAGAGCTGCTTTGCTGAGAGGAAGCACATCTCGGGTGCCTCCCGCAGCCCGCTCCCTGCCAAAGCCCAGGATGGCCCATGGTCTGAGAAATCTCTCTGTGAGCAGATGATGGTTCATTGGCACCTTCCCCTGGCCAGCTGTTTGGCGGGGGATTTGAGAAAGGCTTGCAGCTGGGAGAGCTTTTCTTTAAAAAAAAAACAAAAAAAAATGGGTTTTAAGTGAAATGGAGAGAGAAACCACCTCCTCCTCCCACATGGTTTTCTGCCTCACTCACTCAGGGCCTCGTCCAGAGCCTACCGAGGTCCCTGGGAGTCTTTCCGCTGACTCCAGTGGATCAGCCCCTATGCACGCTGCTCGGCGACGGCTCCCCAAGCTGTATTTGTCCAAGGAAGCTCATGGCAAACAGGCTGCGCTCCTGCAAATCGGTGGCAGCACTGGCCGGTTGCCCTGCGCAGCCTCCAAGAGAACTAAACAAACAGGCCACAGAGCAAAGCCACTCGGCTCCTTTCTAAGCCAGAAAACAGGGAGCTCATTGATGCCTTCTTGCTATTGGCATTAGCCACATGCATCCTGATCGTCCCCCTTCACACACGGATGGTCCCTCCTAGGCCACTCTGCCCCAGCCCGGGCCATGGAGCACAAAGACTCGTCCCTTCACCCTCAATGCCCATTTATAGTATTGCAGCGTTGACAACTCCGGATTCGGTTCATGCAGTACAGACACGAGGCAGACGAGCTAGCCGTCCAGCAGGGCACAAACAAGCCACCCCTCTGCGGCTGGGACCCGATTCGGATCTCCCCGGCAGTGGTGTAAACCCCATTGGCGGAGTTACTCCGGATTGACGGCTCGGGTTCTGGTGGTGGTTTATGTATTTGGTTCCTCAGCGGATGGAAGATTTAAAGAGAAGAAAACATGCGAGCTGTTGTGCAAATGAACTGGTCCCCGATGGCTAGCTTGTGGGCTGCTGCCAAGCTACACGCTGCTGTGATCATGTAAACAGCGGGGCCCAGCCATGATTGTATTTGGCTGGGGAACGACTGAGTGCAGCAAGAAGAGGTGCCAGCTAGGAAGTAGGTGGCAATGGCCCAGCCCGGCTCTAGGGGGTGCGGTGCTGCTCTGTAGATACCGTCATCCAGCTGAGAGGTGAAATGGAAGTTCACAGTGTGTGGGGAGCCTTAATCCTGGTGTCCTGGCCAAATTCCAACTTGAGTTACGGCAATGGGCCGAATTCTCCCGTGGCTGACATGCCAGGCCATTCCACTGCGCCGAACTCTGCATTCACTTACACCAGCTGAACCAGTGACGTGGTCCCCGAGGGCAGAGTTTAGCCTTCAGACTCCAATGGGATCGCAAGGACAGACAGTGCTGGGTCTGCCCCATTCCGTTTAACCCATTCCCACCCGCCGCCTCCCTGAGCTCCTGTGACACTCCTCACTTCCTGTCCCAATGCTGAAGAGTGCTGGCTCACTCCACCCCCCACGCCTTTCTGTGGGGGATCAAAGGGTCTCGGTCCATCCCTGACACACCTCACAGGCTCTCAGTCTTTGCAAAGGGTTTGGAGATCCTCCGAGGACAATGCAAATGAATGAAATAACAGCGATACTAACAACCAACGGGGCGTAGCCGGGTGGAAGAAAGCAGCTGGATTGCACGGGGCCTATTAGCCCTTTGCCATCTCGGTCTTCTGTGCTTCGTCCCGACCTGCCTGACTCTCACTGGTGGCTGCACCGGGCTTTCACCATTACACTTCAGAGAGGCGGGTTTCCCCACCCTGTGTGTAAAAGCAGGTGCTGCCTGGGGATGTGGGCAGGGGAACCCAAGCGACTGCAACTTGTCGCTGCTGCTCTCCGAGGTTTCTGATGCTGCGGTTTCTCTTTCCCTTGGCACGGGATGCTGTGGAATAGGGGTGTTGGCTCAGCAGCGCTCCCAGGCCATTCAGTAAGGAATGGCGAAGGAGGGAGTTCTGCCCCGGTGTATGTGTGTGGGGCAGGGGGGAGTAGCCCAGTTCCAGAATCGTAAAGTCCATTCTGGGAGGGGGCTTTGAGAACATGCTTAGTGGGAGAACAGCCAGAGACCAAATCTCTGACCCCAGGGGCCTAGCTGGCAGCTTGCTGGAAACCTAACTGGCTTGTGAATTTCAGAGAGACACATTTCTAAACAGCAAAATTCAAACCCAGTTCTGAATTCTCCCCACGTTTGAGGGGGTTTGGATCTGGCTCGTCCCAACTAAAGGCACTTCACTGTGTTACCTGGGATATTTGCTTGCACTCAAGGGTGAAAGTAACTTAAAGGATTTACCGGTACGCCGGAGTCCTGAGCGGAGGCGGGGCCTCAACCAGAAGAGGCGGGGCCTTTCAAGATTTAAAGGCCCTGGGGCTTCGGCTGTGGCTGGGAGTCCCAGGGCCTTTAAATCACCCTGGAGCTACCAGCTGCGGAGGCGCCTGGGAGCCCCAGGGCTCAGGGGCGAATTAAAGGGCCTGTGGCTCTGGCTGCCGTGGAGCTCCAGGCCCTTTAAATCACTGTGGGAGCCTGGCTGTCGGAGCTCCGGCGGTGCTTTAAAGGGCCCAGGGATCCCCACAGAGGTTGGAGCCCTGGGCCCTTTAAATCACCGCCGCAGAAGCCGGTCCAGTCTGGCACAGCGTACTGGCTCTTGCCGGTACACCGGACTGTACCGGACCGGCTTACTTTCACCTCTGCTTGCACCCGCATCTTTCTGGCTGGATCAACTGAAAAACTTCCTAACTGTCAGGGTGGCGAAGCACTGGAATAAATTGCCTAGGGAGGTTGCGGAATCTCCATCATTGGGGATTTTTAAGAGCAGGTTGGACAAACACCTGGCAGGGATGGTCTAGATAATACTGAGTCCTGCCGTTAGTGCAGGGGACTGGACTAGACGACCTCTCGAGGTCCCTTCCAGTTCTATGATTCTATAAAATGGCTCATGTGCTGCATTCACCAGCAAGGAAGTTTTGCTGATGATCGGCTGTCTCCTGACTGCAGGGGCAGGGGCTGGTCGTACTGTAGGATCCCGGGAAGCTCCTTTAAGGATCGGGGCGCACTTTGGGCTTCCCCCATGTGGGAGCTGAGGGCCAGATTTTCATAAGCATTCAGCGTCTGGCAGCTCCCCTTGTTCTCAATGGAAGGGGGAATTGTTCTCCGTGGTCAGTGCTGGGTGACGGGCTCTTTTGAAAACCTGGTCCTGGCTCTGACTCCAGCTGAAGTGACCATGCCCGGAGAAGAGCAGCATTGCCATGTCTAGGAGGAGTAACACCACTGCTGAGTGGTACGACCATGTCACATGGCCTGCGCTGGTCTGAGAAGCCAGTGACTTCGGGATTCATCTGGAGCCTTGCGAAGTGGTCCTGCTCCGAACGGTGACTCTAGAAAATGGCACAGTGGGATCAGGCTCCATGTTAAGATTGCTCAGTTTATGAGAATGACGGGCGGGCGGGGAGGGTCGCCTTTCTGTGCAGCTTGGTTCACCTGCTGGGCTCATCTGGGTGTATCTCATCTAATCAGTTCCTTGCCATTTCAAAGGCGTTGGGCACAGATGGGCACTTTGATCTCTCCTGCTCTCTGCCTGTGGAATAGACTCCAGCCACCTGAGGACTGAAATAGTTTAGTGTTTAACTAAGGCCTTTGGGTTTAATATTTGGGTGAAAATTAATGGCTTGTGTTATACAGGAGATCAGATCTAATGGGCCCTTCTGGCCGTCAACTCTATGGATATGGGTTATTTGTTGGTTTTTTTTTTTTTTTATACCTACCAACACGACAAATTCAACCTGGGCTCTGAGATTCAAGCGGGACCCTTCCCTTCTCATGCATCCTGGCCAGAAATAAAGATCCACTAGCTTGAATCCTGCCTTCCTTTATTATTCCTATTTATTAATTTTGAGAGAGTGCTAGGCCCTTTCCAAACCTAGAGAAACAGTCCCTGTGCCAAAGGACACACAAACCTAAAAGCCAAAGATAGATGAAAGAGGCCAGGGGATGCAACATACAAAAAAAGGGCCTGGTTCCGCTCCCTCCTGCAGCAGCATAAACCAGTAGTAGTTCCACTGAAGTGAATAGGGTTACACAGGTGTAAAAGTGTATAAACGAGAGAAGAATCAGGCCCAACGTGATCACGAGGATGGCAGATCTTTTGTTACCCTATTGTCTTCAAATTTGGCCCTCTCTTACCTTTTGACTCCATTGCGATTGCATGGGTTAAATGAGATCAGAATTTGGCCCCGCGTCTCGACTGGAGGTAACCACTTGTGTTGGCCATGCTGAGCCAGGAGAGAATCCAGCTCACTCTCCCCCAGCTGGGTTGGCTCTGCAGGGTGAATAGGGCTGAAAGCTTATCTGCGTTGAGCTGCCATGGCTCTGAATACACCCCAGGGGTGGGTTTGCTGGGTAAGAAACCTCCTTCTCGGGGCAGAGCCGTGCGGGTTTGCTGGCTTTCCAGCGAATGTTAGTGCTGTTATTCTGCACCAGCTCATAGGCAGATGGGAGACCAAAAAGACTGATGGGACGCAAGCTCCTGAGCAACAAAGGATCATGGGTAAATGGTGTGAAAATTCCAAAGGTTGAAAACTAGGCTGATCCACGAAACATTCATCAGAAACACCAAGATGTGTGTTCTTTGGCTTTGGTCCGGTCTGTCCAAAGTCAATAAGAACAAACGGCCATGGGTGCTTGCATTTACCCACAATGCTTTGCCGCAGAGGACGTGTTTTGTTCCCGCTGCCCGCCCGTCCCCCTCTTACCTCCCCCAGAAGGAATTAAAGTGCAGAATAGCTTATGATGAGCAATCTCTCCTGTTTTCAGCAGACCCTGGTTCCCCACCCCGACCCCATGAGCTGCTCCCCGCTCCCTTGGCTCTGACGTTCGCCAAGAGCAAAATGAATAACTAAGCGAATAAAACAAAATAAACAAACAATTAAAGCCACATTCCAAGAGGTATCTGCTGACTGTTAAACTCGGACAGGCTGAGCTCAGCGCTTCTCGCTGGGTCTGTGTATCCTGCACTCCCAGGGTCTGGGCTCCAGAACCGTTATAAATCACCACCAGGAAAACACGCCGTACCGGCCCCAGGCAAAACCCAACCTCAACTCGCCAGTGACCCGGCAGCTGGCGCCAGGCCCTCAGCTGACTGCTCCTATCTTCCCTGGAAACCGGCTCCCTCCCCCAGCTGAGCCATGGGGATGCTCTGTGCCTTTAAACCTTGCTAATAAAGACAGCTCTTGGGCCTGCTGGGTTGGCCCTAGGTGAGATCTTGCCCAGCACAGGGCCTCCCTCCCTGTCCCACACAATGGCAGCCATGTTGGCGAAAGGTGGCATCCCGGTGCAATAACACGCAGGACACCTTGCTGTGGGAGTCGGCCCAGATCTGAGAGCTGAAGCTGGTTACCTCGGACAGGAGCCTTTCTGAGGGGGCTAGTGGAAGGGGGAATAAGGAGCCAGAGGCACTTGGAGCTGGCTTTACCAGGTGCTGGGTACCAGATTTCCCCGCAGGGTGAGGCAGCTCAGTCCCAAGATGGCACCAGCTGAAGGAGCAGAGAGCACTATGGGAACTCAGGAAAGACTCCAGGACAGAGCAGAGTATGTCCCATTGGTGGGACTGATGCCTGGGAGAGAGAAGAAGGGGACTGAATCCCTCTCCACCCAGCAGCCAGACAGGAGGGAGCGGCTGGAGAACACCCCAGGCCAGGTGGGCGGGAGATAAGGAGAGAAGAGCATCATCCCTGATGGATCCTTGGAAGCTCTGAGGGAACTGGTGCCGCCTCCGAAGCATGAGCAGAGCAAAGGGTTTTGTGGTACGGGGTCTTGCTGCAACATGGGGCTAGGGGAGAAAATATCAGACGCAAATGGGATGGCCTGAGACAACCTCTCCCTCCTCCAAACAGGCACGTAGCAGGTTCCCCTCTGGGGTAGCACCAGCAGACTTGCTCCCACGCCTCCCAAAGGACACCCAGCAGCACTCGCTCTGAGCTACCCTGATCCTCGGGGATTTGACTGGCGGGGTCACCTCAGACCAGCCACTGATATTCCCATGCCCCAAACAGCTGTGATAGCGCCACCGTCCCCACTGACCTCTGGGGCCTTCATATGGGGCCCAGTCAGCCTTTGCCGTTCAGTCCTCGGTTCCCCCTTCTTGCACTTTGGTGGTCAGGAGTCTCCTCTAAGAATACTGACAACAGTCACCATTCAACATGCTCCCTGTCACTGTAAACTAGACAGCGTTATCACACTGTACACAGTGCTCCCTAGCTATTCCCGAGGGAGATGGACTACCTGGCGAAAAGCTAGCCAGTAGCTGGGACACTAGGTTAGGATTTGGGGTACCTAGGTCCTCTTCCCACTTCTGCTGGCATGACCAGAGGCAAATCATTTCCCTTCTGCGTGCCTGGCTTTCCCCATCTGTGCAACAGACCCAATGATACTGACTTGTCTTTGCAAAGAGCTTTCGAGTTTGTGCATGAACAGGGTGCATATGAGCTAAGTATTATTATTATTATTAGTTATCATCAAGGCCAAAAGCAAAACCAGGATGTTTTTAAAGAGAGACAACTCCTCAGTGCTTTGCAGACATTAACTTATGATGTCTCGTGTCCTCCTCAGAGGAAGAGGAGTTTTATCGTCTGATTTTTCATATGGGGAAACTGAGGCAAGGAGCAAGGACGCGTCTTACTCAAGGTCACAGAGGAAATGAGGGTCAGAGAGGTGGACTGGAATGCAGGAGCGGGGAGGGAGCATGAGCCTGCTAAATCCAGGGTTGCAAGTTCAATCCTTGAGGGGGCCATTTAGGGAACAGAGGTAAAAATCTGCCTGGGGACTGGTCCTGCTTTGAGCAGGGGGTTGGACTAGATGACCTCCTGAGGTCCCTTCTCACCCTGAGATTCTATGAAGTGCAACCAGCCAATGGTTCATTGCACCAAGCCTCATAGTCAGACACCAGGCCATGCCTATCTCTCAGCTGGGACTGAGCAAGAGGTCCAGGCAAGTATTTCAACTGTACTTTCCACCATGGAATCCCTCAGGGTCATTGTCTGACTTATTGCGTTGCCATTTTATTACATTTTTATTGATCCATCCCCTGCAGCCTCAGCACAGCTGTTCCTGGTGCAGGGTCCCCCCGGGGCAGTAAGCTTATTTACACAGCTGCAAAGGAGTCCCCCAGTCGAGTTCATTAAGTACATGAAGGAGACGCACTGTTCTTTCTCATTCTGGAAAGATTTCTGCCACATAGATCTCCCCCTCCCACCTTCCCGTTAGCCATTCACTTCTACAAGACCCGTTAGAACTGCCCAAAGAGAAGTGGGAGCCCTGCTAGCAACCAGCTAGTTCAGAGGATAGACGCCGCTCTCTTCCCCAATTGGCTGAGCACAGACTAAAATGCCAGGTGCTGAAACGTGAAATCTGTGCGTGAGAGTGAGGCTGGGGGCATTATGGGTAGAGCTGGGCAAAAACATTTCAGCAAATAGTTTATTTGCTGAAAATGATAACTTCAGGTCAACTGAAACTGTTCACGGATTTCGGTCGAATAGTTTAGGCCAGAAAAAAAACAAGGGGTGGGTGGAATTCTGTTGAAGTCAAAACATTTCAATATTTTTCAAAAGAAAATGGTTCAACTTTTCATTTTGAAACAACATCTCGTTTCGAAATGAAGCGAAACTGATCTTAAAATCTCCCCGGAGGGTAAAACACACCCATAAATGGAATATTTTGTTTTTTCATTCGACCCAAAGCAAAAAATTGTCTGGTTTTACATTCTGACAAAAAACGCTGAAAAACTGTCATTTCATCTAACTCAAAAATACTCCCCCCCACCCCCCGCAAATTTTTTGGTTCGGCCACCAAACAAACAAAAAACAATTATTCATCTAGCTTAATTATGGGAGGATTTCACTTTTCCTCAGTGCCATCAAGTGTTGGCCAATGCCAGAGGCTGGGTAGTGAACTAAATTGAGCAGTGGTTTCAGTCACTAAGCAACTCCTGTTTTTGTCTCTGGTCTTCTTGTTTATACCACTCAGAGATTAAGGAACAATCTGATCCAAAGAAATAAACTAAACAGCTCCTCTCCTGCTGGATTTTAGTCTGCATAGCTAGGAATTTAAAAAGCAGCTGCACAGAGTAACACGAACAAGAGCAGGAGAACTGCTGGGTGGTGTCATCACGCCAGCAGTCAGCTGCCGGAGGAGAACAAGACTTCAATCAGTGAAGCATGTTTCTATTTGTCACGCAAGAGTCACTCTAAATGTGGATGCAGACAGCTTCTCAAAAGGGACTGGGATGCCACAGGAATGGGGGACCCATGGAAAGACAGATTTGATGAAATTTGCCAATCTGCAAACTTGACGAATCTGCACATTTGATGAATTTGCAAATCCCTGCAGAAGGTGTGAGTAACCTCCTATTAATAAGACTCTGCTCCAACTCTGGCTGCCAGAGCCACTGAGGCCCAGAGATGCGCAGGTGAAGCAGCGAGAGGAACAGTGCTGGACAAGTCCTGTGCCACTCACCTCCTCGGTACGTCTTCCAGGTGTAGTATTTCCCTCGGAAGGGGATGTTGTCGAACTCGGCGCACTGCAGCTCTCGGAAGTCGTGGGAGCCTAGCGGGCAGTCCTGCGGGGCACAGATTCAGGTGAGATTAGTGGCTTCCCTAGAGCCCAGCAGAGAGCCGGGGTGACTCGTGCATAAGCCCTACAAGGAGGAATGGTCCTTTTACACGGGCATCTTGCTTCCAACGATGGCCAACGATCGGCACGTCAAGGGGAAAGCCAACAACCCCTGCCAGTGATGTCCCTGGCCAACTGTAGCATGGGAGGGGCATCTTTCTAAACCCAGGCGCACCTCACTTTAAAACGACTTGCTCACACAATCACAAGGGGCACAGCACGATATTGCTGAAAAAATGCTGACTTTCTCATCTCTACCCTAGAATGATAAAATAAATCAATTGGAATATAAATATTGTACTTACATTTCAGTGGATAGTATATAGAGCAGTATAAACAAGTCATTGTCTGTATGAAATTTTAGTTTGTACTGGCTTCGCTAGTGCTTTTTACATAGCCTGTTGTAAAACTAAGCAAGTATCTAGATGAGTTGATGTACTGCCTGGAAGAGCTCTGCGTACCTGTACCCCTGGTTGACAACCACTGTTCTAGGCCATTCAGCCACTGTCCTTGGGACAGATGCAGGATTACCCTCTACCAGACACCTTCTAGTCGTTTTAGGTTAACTTTCCATTTGCCTCTTATGAGGCTTTCACCCCTTCCCTTGGGACACTGCCTTGCTGTTTAATAGAAGATTTGGGGCAGGGACTTTTTATTATGTTTGTCTTCAGTCCCTAGAACAGTGGGGCTGTGATCCCTGACCGGGGCTTGCCGCTGCTATTGCAACAAAGTCATCAGCATTATCTCAGAGTCAGAGAGTTCTCCTCAAATTCTTCTTCGTTAATTTCACCCCCTGGTTCCTTGCTTTTGACTCCAGGGACTCCACCAAATAGCTCCTTTCCCATCCCGCGGGTATGTGTAAGCTGGTGCCATGACATCTCATCACTTAGCCACGTCACTCTTTCAAGCTTCGGTCGCAACTGAATCCCTCTGATCGTTTCATGGCTCTTTTCCGCACTGCCCCCAGCTTGTCACTGTATTTCTGGTTCTGTGGATGCCAGCCCAGCACCCAGCCATGCCGAGAGGAACGACCATCTCCCTGGTTTGTGATGGAACCCTTCCCCCGATTGCTTTGGCCTGGCTTGTTGCTGTCTCCCGCTGCAGATCCACGTCAACCTCACTGTCCACCATCCCCCTTAGAGGCCTTTTGCTACTTACATCGGTGTTACACGACCGGTAGCGTTTCCGCTCGCCCAGGCAGTACTTCCCTCCGATGGTCGGCCTTCCAACAGAGAACAAGAGGGGAGAGAGAGGGCTAAGTGGGGTGGATCACGCTGCTTGGGCACATGGCTGCTCCATTCCCCGCCAGCGGTGGCCGGGCGGGGCAGCGAGCCAGGGTACTCCCCGAGGCGAAGGGTTGCATTCGGCGGCGCGAGCAGTTCACCTACCGCGGGCTGTCGCAGTGGCGGATGGATGACGATACGCCTCCCCCGCACGTCCTGCTGCACTCCCCCCAGGAGGACCAGGCTCCCCAGGCACCGTCCACACCCTCTGGCCGCGTACCGAAGGGCACGCACTCCCTCTTGTAGCACCACTGGGGAAACACAGAGCGTCAGCGTCCAAGAGCACACGGCCCCCTCCCAGGCAGCTCCCCGCCCTGCCTCAGCCCAGGGGACGGCCGGGATGGAGCAAGGCGAGACACGTTTCGGGACACTAAGCACGGAGCCCAGTCTGGCTTGTGGAGGTGCAGGGATGGGTCAGACAGGGAGGCCTCCAAGGTGCATTTTAGGGGGTGGCGGGGCGGGCTCTGGAATTTTGTCAGCTCTTTGGAAAGGGAAGAGGGGCCCTATTTCCGCTATTTCCAGAGCATGGGGGGGGGGAGGGCAAAAGTGGAGGTATTGGGGCCCAGATTGACTCTCCTGCCATGATCCACTGCTGTTTGTGAGCCTTTGGATTGGCAGCCCCAGGCTGCATCCAGCCTCTGAGGCAGACAGTGGCCATGTACGCGTTCCCCATGCCCAGGGCTAGCTGGCCGGTTCATCTCAGCACTCGCATATTCTGACCAGCAGCAGTGCAGGAAGGAAAGAAACCTGCCCAGCCGTACGGGGCAAAGACGATATCAGCGCCAACACCCCAGAGTCATGCCCTTCTTTTCTCTGAATCATGTCTCCCTCCCCCGCTCTTCCGCGGTCTGCCCATAGAGGGTGCCAAGGAGCAGCATGGGTAGCACAGCCTGGACCCTGGGGCCAGTCCTGAGCAGCAGCAGCTCTTGGTACCAGACACCCCACAGGAACGGATTCCCAGAGAGCAACGACGACAGTCCAGTGGAAAATAACCACAGAGAGTCGAATCTGGATTACCCAGAAATCTCAGGGCTGCCATGACCCAGAGGGCTGGTAAATCAAGAGAGTAGGCAGGAGAAGTCTTTATGCACCACTTAGAAATCAACCGCGGCTCTTTCCCCTTCAGCCTAATCTCTGAGAGCCAAAACCCCTTTGCTGCTTCCTACACCTGGATCCTTATTCCCCCACCAGCCCAAAGGGGAAAAGCCAGTGCAGACCCGAAGGCGCAGATCTAGCAAGGCATTCAAGGTTAGGGGCTGGCCCAGCAAGCAAACCAGAGAGGGAGATATCCAAACACTGGATTACCAGGAACTTCAGCTAACAGGGGTTCTGAAAAAGCAACATTCACTTGAAGCTTATATCAACCAAAGACCCTCAAAACACTTCATAACCATTAATACATTAAGCCTCACATTCCATCCTGTGAGGTTGATCGGTACCATCACCCCCATAACACAGATGGAGAAGCTGAGGCATACAGAGGTGAAGTGACTTGCCCAGGGATATATAGTGAGTCTATGTCAGAGCTGGGAATAGAACCCAGGAGTTCTGGGTGCTCTAACTCCTAGACACATTGCCTCTCTTTAGAAAGCTGCCAATCACTGGTAGAAAAGGGTAAAAAAAAGAAGAAATTAATAGAAAAAAAATCATGGGTACACATTTTCTCATGGTGTGTGGCGAGCCCTGACCAGCATGGATGCCCAGCTTCTAGCTGCTGTTTAATACCGTTCAATCTGATTTACAGCTGAGCTGAGCGGACAGTTCGCAAGGAACAACCCGCTTGTCAATTTCTGCCTCTTTTTCTGCCTGAAACTCTCAAACCTATTGATGATTTGAAATGATGCTTGAATTTCTTTGCAACAAATTCCCCTCTATTGGAAAAACTCACGTCCATTTCATTGGGAATGTTCAGGGCCTGATTCTCCATCATGTACAGCGTGCAAAGGGCTCGTTAGTCATTAACAGCCAGCTTTAGTCACCCACGTCACCCTGGCTGCATGAGGCCTTCAGGAGTCAAGCTCTGAAATTCACGCTGGGTTGGCGAGTCACATGGTATTGAGCCTCTTCCCCGATTGGGTGGCATGCAGCTTACCAACCCAGCGTGACTGACGACCGTCAATTTCACCGACTGACGTTCGCGCTCAGCGAATAGGCGTAAACGTCTCCTCCCTGGACTATCGGCAGTGGAAATTCTGAGCGAACACGAAGGGGGCGCGGACGCTGCCAAATCACAACTCACTTTCCAAATAAATAGTCATGGCAACAAACGCAACCAAAACTGTCCACGCTTCAGCTGACCGGAAAAAGTGAAGGGTTAATAACACCAAGCTTTATCTAGCCCTTTTCATCTGTAGATTTCAAAGTGCTTCCCAAGCCCTTATCCTTGCTTTACAGAAGGGGAAACTGAGGCATAGATAAGTGACTTGCCTGAGGCCACCCAGCAAGCCAGAGGTGGGAACAGAACCAGCGTCTCCTGAGTCTACCCATTACACCACAGGGCCTACCTGCAGCTGGATTTTGGGGCCTCACGGGTGGGGGGTATAGAGTCTCTCACTTAAGCATAAAATGAATTGAAATTCAGTGATGCTCCCTGGTAGATTCCAGCCTTAATCTCCCAGTCTACTCCCTCCACACTAGGATGCAAGAGGCAGGGGTGGGCACACAGTGCTTTCAAATCACTCAGCAATGCAACAATAATCATGCTAATCATCGGAAAATTGCTTCGACCAGGCATTGTCAACTCACGCTGGTGTCCTGGGTTTCCTTACCCCCTTTTCAATGGTATTGGTTTGGCATATGGTCCCCTCAGCAGCTGGTATGCTGTTGGTAATGCAGCGGTTGCTTTTGCTCAGACACCATAACTCACTGCAGACTTCCTGGAAAGAGATGTCGTCGGTGATGGGAGTGGAGGGGGGAGCAGAGGAGGAAGAAAAAAAGAAACAAACAGAGCCAAGATTAGGAATCACTTGTGCTAGCAGCAGCTAGGATTGCAGTAGCAGCACTTTGGTGTCTTTGAGAAGCTCCAGCTGGTCTGGGACATTCTAGTAATGGAAACATTTTCAGCGGGGAAAATACAAAGACGGGATCATATCTGGAGAGGTGCTTAGCCCTCGCAATGCACGCTGAGTTCAGCCCCTCTTGGGATCTGGCCCGAGGATGCTTCTGGTTCTTTGGACACCACTCATTGTCCATTTGGAGACAGGGGAGCAGAGTTTCCAAAGATGGACACCTGCGTTGGAAGCACCAAAGTGGCACTAAGGCAACGAACTGTGCCCCCTGCACATCTGAACTCCATTTTTAACAGAGGATGCCTCGCCAAAAAAGTGTCTCCCCGGATTACCTGGTGCGTCCGATTCTAACCCAGTGTGTCCAGCCCTTCCCCTTCTCCCAGTCCTTCCCCTCTGGGGTGATGCTCATGGGAATGTCTCCTTCTGTGGGTCTCAGTTATGAACACGAGGGAACAGATCCTGGCCAGCCTCTTGGTGCCAGGTGGATGGAGATCTGCGTTTACAGGGCAGCTGGGAACTCCCAAGAGATGTCAAGCTGGTTTCGATGGTTTATGCCACTTTTCTCCTGGCTCCCGCAAACACCACAGGAAGTGCACTGAAGCGGGAGGGTCCCAGCACTACCACTGTCCCCAGATGGTGTAACGGTCCTTAAGGGACTGTTCCAGCTGGAAGAATTTAGATCTGCCTTTAGGAGGCTCTCAGTTATGCCAGGTGCTGAACTGGCGCCAGGACTGGAGGAGAGGGAGGCTGGGTTTAGAGTCTCCTTCTCTCTCATCAGGTCCTGCCCTGAGTGCAATTCGGCCCTAAAATTCCACTCCTCCTTCAAAGCAGCTCTCTATCCAAGTTCCAGGTTCTCAAGCCCAGTCCCACCAGGACCCCTCATGGGCTCCAGGCAGGCAAAGCTCCCCTCGGCTGGGCCTTTTCTCCCATCAGTCCATTTAAAACCCACCCAAAAGTCAGTTCCATCACAGAGACTCTGCAAATCCGTCACAGCTGCTCAATTGGAAAACGCAGAAGCCTCGGAACCTGCTCTGGCCCCCAATCTTCTAAATCCAGACTTCAGCACCTGCAAACCGCAACGCAGCACCTGAGGTGGGTGGCTGCGTTGGTTGCCGGATCTCTGTGGTGGCCCTATAGTTATTAGAACAAGCCTGTTTGAACTTTTCAGCATTACACAGCAAATGACTCCCTGGGGAGAGGGGGGAGTTAATCTAGGTTTGTGGGTATTAAAAACAAAATGATACTGTAGTTAGGTTTTTTTATTATGGTAGAAACACGGCCTGAAATGTGAGAACAGGAGCTAAAGGGGCCATGACCCTCCATTAACCCAGCCCCAGCGGGGTAGGGATATCCGATATGCTAATGGTGAATAAAGGCTTTACGGCGTGGATTGCAAGACCTCTTAAAACACGGCCACCTACCAGCTGAGTTCTTTGCTCTAGCCACTACAAGGCATGAACAGAGCCGCAGACCCGCCTAGCAGTGTCCCAGGAAGGGGAGGGGGGGACCAGCACTTGCTGTGGCAGCATGGACTTGCTTTGGTGAGTCTCACAGTCGCCATGATGACCAGGTGCTGGGAGGAGGTCGGCAGCAGAGGAGGGAAGGCCACTGGCTGATACAGAGGGAGGATCCAATGGGATTCAGGATCTAGGGAAGGTGGCGGCTGGGCCTCCCCCAGAGATGCAGGGACAATGGGATTCGGAATCCAGTGCCATGTGCACCAGAGTCAGGGCTTCTTCGGAGCCCCGGGGCTTACAGTATTGAGGAGCCAGTGGCACGCACATCACGCTCTCAGGCAGGCCTGGCTGCGATCCGAGCAGGAGAGCGGAGGCCTTAGCAAGCTATAGCTCTTCAGCACTACAGGCCCAGTGCTTAGGGTTGATGAAACCTCCGGGAATATGTCCGACCAAAGTTGGCAACTCTACCGGTGCTGCTGATAGAGAACGAGGCAAAACCCTCCCAATCTCTGGCCTCCCCCTCATTCCCAAAGCGGCAAGAGCTGACAGTGCCACACTCACGCAGGCCGCCAGCCTGCAGTCAGGTGACAGGCCATTAATCACGCCTTCCTCTCTTATCTGAGCGCTTCAGTAGGAAATCCTTTGGCAGCACTCGGAACAGGAGCCGACACCCCATGACGATAAATGAACTGGTTCAGCAAGTGGGTGCCGAAGGGGGCAGGACGTGAATCTGACACTGTGGTGCTTCTCCCACTGTTACTGGCGTTACCATACGAGGGGACTAAGGATAAAGAAATACCATAGTATCCTGCAGTAATGACCCAACACCCTACAGAGGCTGGGCATCTCAAAGGGCTGTAAAGGAGTCCGGCACCCAATTCCCACTGAGGTTCAGTGGGATGCAGGCAGGCACCTAACTCCCTTAGGCAAAGCCCAGCCAATAACATCACTACTGCCCCTGATTAGAGGAAGGAGAAATCATCTCTGCTTATTGATATGTGTCTACCACTCTTCATGCCTGTTCGCCCTGCAGAGCCAATACAGGCATGGGAGAGGGAGTCTGCTCCTTCTTGTGCATCAACAGAATTGCTTGATGAGCTTCTACCAGATACATCTGGGCAGCCCATTGAAGGGCACAGGCTCCACTGGCATCACTGGATATGTCTACACTGCACCCTAATCCCAGGTTGACTCCAGTTTGATCCCAAGGCCCCTTTCGGTCCCCACACCAATCAGTCTAACTTGGGTCACCCAGCACTTAAGACCTGGCTCCTAGGACCCTGCTAGGGAAGTGGATCAGAGCCTGCGTCCCACTGTGACTTGGGTCCAAGCCCTGTCATTTTGCAATGTGGACACAGGTTGAGCCACAAACCCGAGTTAAGTGGTCTGTGTTGCAGGATGGACAGGTTAGCACAGCTGGGAGACCCAGGTTTACAATGCAGTGTAGACAGACAACAGAGGGCAGAACTGGAAGACAATCTTTCTGTAAAAAAAACAGAGGAGTCCTTGTGGCATCTTAGAGACTAACAAATTTATCTGGGCTAGAACCCACTTCATTAGATGCTTGAAGTACAAAATACAGGAGCGGGTATAAATACATGAAAGGATGGGGCGTGCTTTACCAAGTGTTAGGTCAGTCAAACGAGATAAATCAATTAACAGCAGGATACCAAGGGAGGAAAAATAACTTTTGAAGTGGCCCATTACAGACAGTTGACAAGAAGGTGATGAAGTGGGTTCTAGCCCACCAAAGCTTATGCCCAAATAAATGTGTTAGTCTCTAAGGTGCCACAAGGACTCCTCATTTTTTTTTGCTGATACAGACTAAGATGGCTACCATTGAAATCTTTCAGTAGCACCTTGCTTTTTACACGATGCCCGTCACTATTGCAACTGAGCTCCCAGTGGGGCTGCAAAGGTGTCATGTGAGGACACAAGTTTCCTTACTGGTGATGAGGAGCCAGAAGGAAAGAACCCAACTGCTCTCAGATCTCAGGCTTCAGGGCTGACAAGGAGAACAGAAATCTTTTCACACCTGAACGGGGCACATTGGATCGAGACTCACAGAGAGATAAACAAACATGGCTCCGATGGACACAATTTGTTACGCCCAAATAAATTTGTTAGTCGCTAAGGTGCCACAAGGATTCCTCTTATTTTTTTTTTTTTTTTTACCATTTCTATAGTCACTGTTCCGGGCAGAACGCTACCTGAATTCATTAAGGTGAAGAAGAATGTGGAGGTCCTCGGGCACCTGTAGTCTTTGGGTCAATTACTCTAGAATACTGCAGGTGTTTGTTTTTCTTTTTTCACTCAGGAAGCATCGACATAAGCTAAAAAGGAGCTGGGAAATGGGCGTGTGAACTCGGAAAGGTTCCATTCCACATTTGCAAGTACAGTAACAATCAGCAAAGCCTCCCTGCTAGGATCAACCCTTGTTCATGGATTCATTTTAAGGCCAGAAGGGGCCGTTAGATTATCTAGTTTGCTCTCCTGTATAACACAGATCATAACATTTCAACCAACCTCAATAATTCATTGAGCCCAGTCACTTGTGTTTGACTAAAGCAGAATCTACAGAAAAGCCTCCTGTCTTGCCTTGAAGACATCAGGATGTGGAGAATCGACCACCTCCCTTGGTAGTTTCTTCCAATGGATAATCACCCTGACTGTTAGCAAGGTGGGCCTTATTTCTAGTTTGAATCTGGCTTTAGCTTCCAGCCATCAGATTTTTGTTCTGCCTTTCGCTGCTAGATTACAGACCCCAGTGAGATCTCCCGATGAGTCCGAGCTGATTGATAATCATCTGTTTTAATCCTGCCAGTCCCACAGAGCCAACACGGCTGCAGGAGGGTGAGCAGGATTCTGTCTTGAGCACCAGGTCAAATGACCAGTTAAGTTCTGATTTCAGAATCGTTTCGGTTGCTGATGATGCTAGAAGCAGAGAGAAACCAGTGTGGCCACTGGATCCTCACAATGAGCTGGTGGTGGCTGCCAGTGAAAAAGAAACTCACTTTGCCTTGTAAGCAAAGTGAACTGCTGTGGGAGCTGCAGATGGATGCAGAGATGCCATCGTTAGAGAATCGCTCTCCGGGTCATAATTGCAGTAAGTGAAATGCATCCAAGAGGCTCTTTGTGCATTTCTAGAGCAGGTGATGGGCCACTCTGATCTCAGTTGCACAAGTGTAAATCCAGAGTCACTCCATTGGCTTCTGTGGATTTCCTCTGGCTTTACACTGGTGTAACTGAAATCAAGATCCAGTCTTACTCTCTTTTCTTCCCGGCTGTTTTTCTTTTCTAACCCTAGTTTGGCTCCCCCCACGGACCCACCAGTGGTGGGCAGAGCTGGTCATTTTACTTTAGCCCCTGGAGTTCACTCCTCGTTTCTCCTTGGCCTCCCCAACTCCAACAGATCCATCGTGCGGCGCCCTCTGAGACCTGCAAACCGCTCCCCCAGGCTGAAAGGCAACACTAAGCCCATCTTTTCTCCTTCCTCTTGGGATGGTCTGAGTCTTTTACCTTTCATGCTGGAAGTGAGTCAGTTCTGAATCCCTCCACCTCTAGGGTGAGGCCTGCTTCCCGCCACTAGCTCACGGGTGATGGCGCTAACAGGAGCAGCTTGCACTTGGCCGGATACATCCCTTCCAGCCTGACAGCAAAGCTATGGAGGCACCTTCCTGCTGGGTTCAGCCTCCCACCCAGGCGGATCCTCTGTGCGCTGTTTGGGAAGCTGGGCCTTTCACATACCGCAATGATCTCTTTGGTGCACAGGCCTTCCAGCTGGAGTTCCAATCGGACATATTACGGGTGGGGAATGGATCAGTTATGTCAGGCAGCACGCCAGGGACAGGCCTAGTGGCTGATACAGTTCACCTCCAGAGGAGTCTGGCCTTCCACAGCAGACATTCCCTGGCTTCAGCAGCTTCCCCCCGAGTTGACTGGCTGAGTGTGAAGGAGGCGGAGGGGCATTCCGGGGAAAGGCAACGTCTGGTTTAATGTCCCAAAGTTCTTTCACTGTTGGGACTGTCTCATCTGAGAGAGACCGACCCTCTGTGAAGTGTATCTGTCCGTCTCCCCAGGAAAGAATTCCCGTGGGAGGGGTTTCTCCTCCTAATTGCGCGTGTGCGCGAGGGATTTCTCCAGCCAGCTCCCAATAATAATGACAAAAATGACCAGTGTGAACAAACCCCGGCCATCATCCGCCAACTGTGGTGCTCCCTAGGCAGCGGATGACTCAGGCGAGTGGTTTGCTTCCGCCAGAGCTGAGCGGATGGAAACCGAGCTCAGCTGAGCTCGCCCTTCGCAGATCTGACCTGGCCCCTTCCGCCCTGTCACAGCAAAGCTAACGGGGAAAGCGCTTTTGTTTCACGCAAGCCAGCAAAGCCTCGTGGGAGGTGGAAGAACGGCCCCGATGGCCCAAGCCCTTCGCGGCCCAGCCCTCCGCCCCCTCAGAACCGATAGTAAAGCAGGAAGGCTCTCTACCCCGTATTTACACTGGCGAGATTTAACTCCGTACTGGAAACGGCACTGCTCGTCCGCGTCGTAGGCCTGCCCGGGAGCCACCGTTGGGTAGACAAAGTCTTGTTTGGGAGGAGCGTTGTTCAAGCACAGTCCCATGCCTGAGCTGGAGAAGAAACAGAGAATCACAGATGGGAAACCTGTGCAGACAAATGGGGTTAGAACCAGCCAGCTGAGAACGAGTGATGGGCAAACGGCTACCGGCTTGGAGTTGAGCCTGGGTTACCTCTCCAAATAGCTGGAGTCTGCACAGCTGGGATGGAAACCTCAGTGGGACAGGCTTTGTCAAGGTCTCTCAGCACCTCCACCTCCAGACAGAGCCGGGAAGTGCAGAGGCTGCTGGGAAAATGACATGAAACAGGACGACAATTGAACCAAACTCTTCTGAACCTCATAAACGGCTCCATCTGAGTTTTTGGCAAGGACCCAAATACTACAGCGATGGCGGCAGTGGAGATACCAGAGACACAGGGACCTAGAGCGTCAGATTGGTTCTCCTGCTACTCAGATTGGAGTTGGGGTCAACCTGCAAAGTCTGGATCTGAGTTTCAAGCTTTCCTTGAACTCTAGAGCTGTAGGGTGCTGGGGTTTCAGGTCTACCCATTGGGAAGTCTGGACTGATGAACTCCGGGCCCCCAGGCAGCAGGAAGAGGATAAGAGAAGGGAAGGGAGTGGGAAGGTTAGTCCTGTGACCAAAACACAAGGCCAGGAGAACTGGATTCTGTCCCCAGTGACCTTGGAGAAGTCACCTAGGGCAAGGCTTTCAAACAGGTTGGCCTAAACTTAGGCAGCTGAATCCATGTTTGGGCCTGAGCGTCTGAAGATGCTGAACACACCCAGCGTCTATGGGCTGTGGCCGGGTTGGAGTGTGCTCAGCTCCTCTGGCAGGCCGCTTTCATTTAGGCACCGAAATATGGACTAAGTTTAGGCACTCGAGTTTGCAAGTGTCGGCTTTAATCTCTCTGGAGGGATTTTCAAAGGTATCCAGGGGAGTGAGGCACCCAACTCCCTGTGACTTTTAGTGGGTGCCTAACTCCCATAGGCCCCTTTGAAAAGTCAGCCCTCTACCTGTAGGCTGGAGATAATTATACTGACCTACCTTACAGGGGCAACTTTGGGACTTACTTAATGTTGATAAAGTGCTCTGAGATCTGCCCTCTGTAAGGGGAAAGGATTTAGGCTCTGATTCAGCAAAGCATTTACGCACGTCCTTAATTTTCGGTATATAAGTGTGGTTCTGTGGACACTGGGTTTGAAGCACCGGCCTGTAGGCTGTGTGTCTTGTTGCCCACCCCTCTAAGCTACCCACTCGGACAGCTGGCCTCTTGGGTATCAGAGCCGATGGAGAATGCATGGCTGGAAGGAGCAGGTCTGAGCACAGAGCTTCTGTGCTTCTAGTGCCCAGCATCACGTGCCTGGAGTTAGCTGGAGCTCCTCACGCAGAAGGAGCCGCATGGCACAAAAATGCTACAATGAACAAGGGCTGGAACACTCCTGCTTTTCCCAGCTTGCCAGGCCATCGTGGGGACGCCCAAGTTTTGCAGGAACGTTGCCTTTCCCTCCCGCACCACGGTCTCTCCTTGCTGCCATGTTCTTTTCTGAAATCAAGTCTCCAGTCATCACTCCCATGGCCTCTGTGGCACAAGAGGACCGTGCAGGTCCGTGCATCTGACTGGGGGTGGATGGAAGGGATGGCCAAGGGGGCTAAGTCAACTCTCCATCCCCCGCCAACCAGTTGAGACCCTCCAGGGCTCTGTGCCAACAACGGAAACCTCTTTGGTGAGGCCACATTTCTCCAGCACTATGGAGGAAATGCTCTTTGCCACGCTGTGTGTGCAGAGATCAAGGGTCTAAGAGAGAAGGAGTTCGCTGCAGCCAAAGACGAGCTGCCAGAACTGGAATTTCATGGTAAAGCCTCATGTCCCAGCCATGGGGAGGAAAACTCACGCCCTCGGGGTCCCATCGGAAAGGTCTGTGTTTGTTACAGTCTTTAAAAATTGCAACTGGAGGAGTCTTTGTTTTACCCCTTACTCTAGAGGGCTCTGATGCTTGGACCATTCTAAGACTGGACCAGTGGCTGATGACCCCAGTACACTGTTTGCGCCTATCCAGCTTCAGTTTAAAGTCGGCATCATCTTTCTAGCAGAGACCAGGGTCCACATCACACCAACAACCCCGCATCACAACTGGTGCTAACCAGCGCCTCCTTGATAGCAGGGGCGGCTCTAGACATTTTGTCGCCCCAAGCACGGAGGGTCCGCTGGTCCCACGGCTTCGGCACGCCTGCGGGAGGTCCGCCGAAGCCACAGGACCAGCAGACCCTCCGCAGGCAAGCCGCCGAAGGCAACCTGCCTGCTGCCCTAGCGGCGACCGGCAGAGCGCCCCCCACAGCTTGCCTCCCCAAGCACGCGCTTGGAGCGCTGGTGCCTGGAGCCACCCCTGCTTGATAGGAAAGCTGAGGACTGCATGGCCACAGAAACGGAGCCTTCTTGCCCCTGGGAGCCCTGCTTGAGCAGAACTGCAGTGCATTGCTAGGATGGGCTACGATTTTCAAAAGCACATCAGAGGCTTAGGAGCACATGTCCCATCGATATTCAACGGGACTCAGGGGAGAAAAGTTCAAAAGCACTGAAGGAACTTTGGTGCACAAATCTTGGTGACAGTAACTAAGACTTGTGCACCTAAATCCCCAAAGGTGCTTTTGAAAATCTCTCCCTTGGCTCCTAAGTTGCTTAGCTCAGGAGAGGGCAAACTACAGCCCGCGGGCCGGATCCAGCCCATCAGGGCGTTCAGTCCAGCCTGCGGGATTGCCAACCCCGTGGCGCAGCGGGGCTAAGGCAGGTCCCTGCCTGCCCTGGCCCTGCGCCGCTCCTGGAAGCGGCCGGAACCACGTCCCTGTAGCCCCTGGGGGAGGAGGGGGCAGAGGGATCCGTGCATGGTCCTTACCTGCAGCCACTGCCTCCCGCAGCTCCCATTGGCCAGGAAGGGGGAACCGCGGCCAACGGGAGCTTCAGGAGTGGTACCCACAGGTGAAGGCCGTGCACGGCGGAGCCGCCTGCCCCACACCACCCCCAGGAGCCACTGCCGGACATGCTGAGCACTTCCGGGAGCGGCATGGGGCCAGGCCAGGCAGGGAGCCTGCCTTAACCCCACTGCGTGCCACTGCCACCCCGCAGCCGCTTGAGGGAAGTGGTGCTGGGCAGGAACGCATCCCCCTGAACTCTTCCTGCACCCCACACCCCAACCCCCTGCCCTGAGACCCCTCCTGCACCCCAATCCCCTGCCCTGAGCCCCTTCCTGCACCCCACACTCCCTCCCGCATCCCAAGCCCCTGCCCTGAGACCCCTCCTGCACCCCAATCCCCTGCCCTGAGCCCCCAATCCCCTTGCCCTGAGCCCCTTCCTGCACCCCACACTCCCTCCCACATCCCAAGACCTTGCCCTGAGCCCCTTCCTGCACCCCACACTCCCTCCCACATCCCAACCCCCTGCCCTGAGCCCCCAAACCCCTGGCCCTGAGCCCCTTCCTGCACCCCACACTCCCTCCCACATCCCAAGCCCCTGCCCTGAGCCCCCTCCTGCACCCCAACCCCTTGCCCTGAGCCCCTTCCTGCACCCCACGCTCCCTCCTGCACCCCAACCCCCTGCCCCATCCCTACATTCCTGGCCCTGCATACAATTTCCCCACCCAGCTGTGGCCCTCAGGCCAAAAAGTTTGCCCACCCCTGCCGTAGCTACTTCTGAAAATCCCCATCCACAGCATATGGGGGAAGCTGGTTGCGCTGCTGCCCATGCTGTGTGGATAAAGAGAGGAGCTGCATCTCCCCAGCATCTTTCCTCAACACGCAACCCCTCTCCGCACTTCCCAGCTCAACCAAAATCCTTTGAAAGGTCTCAAAAAGCTGGTGGTTCGTTTGGGAAATTCCTGCTAGTTGTGTGGCTCTATGGAAAGGTCTGGATGCTGCAGGGCCAGGTAAGTCGGGAGGGTGAGTGGCATTAGCAGAGGATAATGCAAACCACAGACAAATGTACAGAGAGAAGGGGAAATGCCTTGTTGGCTGGGAAAGGGCTGAATATTGGGAGCCAGGGAATAGAATGCAAATGGGGCAGAGGCACGTGGGGTAATTTATGAGAATGGGCAGGGGAAGGGTGGGTGGGGCTGGCCAGGTTTCTTACTCCAGGAAGCTGGTGATATAATCCCGGCTGCAGGTCGACCATACGAAAGGGTTGGTCTTCATGGTGATGTGAGCAGCCATGAGCTTGGCCGTTTCCTGCCCGCGGGAGCCGCAGCCGTTGCCGACTCCATCATGGTTCATGCCGAACCTGGAAAAGGTCACAACAACAACGACAAAGACGCGAGCTGCGGTTACGAGCGGCTGATGTCCCTCCAGCGTGTCTGGGCACAGAGCCACAGGAAGCCGGATGATGCCGAGGTGGCCAGGCTCCTCGGCTGGGGGAAGCCAGTGAGGGATGCTGGGCCAACGGAAGATGCCCTGGGAGGTGGGGGCTTTAGAGTGCAACCGGTCTGCTTTTCCTGCCCCTCCTGGGTACGCCCTCTTCTCCGGGCCTCCCACCACTTCCAGGTTCTGATCCCTCCCTCAGGCGGGGGACTAGGAGTGGGAAAGCATGGAAGAACAGCGAGGATCTGACCACATGGCTGAGTGGGGAGACAGGGCTGGTGGCAGAGAAGATTTGGGGGGTTGTATGGAGCTGTGTTCTGGCATTCACTGGGAGGTAGAGGAACCTCACTTGGTCAAAGAGTGGGAGGGGGATGGAGGTGGGACTCGTCTGGGAGGAGGGAGATGGACCGGGGAGGAGTTTACTCAGCTCTAGTCTCTGAGTTCCATATCCTGTTAATTGTTTCAGGACCATGTAGACTGTTCTTGTATTGTTTCTTTCCCCTTACTTTCTAACTTATCTTTTTTGGCACTGTTTCTTTACTGCTTTGTCAAGGAGGAACAAGAAAATAGATGGGTGGAACACTTCAAAGAAGTGGTAAACCAACCAGAACCAGTTACAAGACTGGAATTTAACAATGATAAACCATTAGACCTAGATAGAGATGTATCTGAGGTAAAAATCGAAGAAGTAAAAAAAGCATTGCCGGAGCTGAAAAACAACAAGGCACCTGGTTTGGACGGCATTCATCCTGAGATGCTTAAATATGGAGGCGAAGACACAGAACGAGTCATCTGTTCACTCTGCAGCAAAATATGGACGGAGGAGAAAGTGCCGGAAGAATGGACCCTTGCTATCATAATTAAGTTACCAAAGAAAGGTGAGGGGAGTGACACTTCTATCTGTCACAGGAAAAGTATTAGCAGTGGTCCTCCTGAACAGAATGAAAGGAAAGATGGATACCATCCTGCGTGAACAACAATCTGGATTTAGAAAAGGGAGATCATGCACAGGTGCTATTTTCACCCTGAGATGGATTATTGAGAACACAATTGAACTTCAAGGCAGTCATGCCATCGATTCTGTGGACTTTCAAAAGGCATTCGATAGTGTAAACAGAGAAACAGTGTGGAAAATTATGGAACAATATGGAATTCCAACAAAATTAATTAACACAATGAAGGCATTCTACGCCAACTCAAAGTGCTGCATTAATATGGAAAAGGGATTGACAGAACAAGGAGCAATAGTCTCAAGTTGCAGTGAGGGAGGTTTAGGTTGGATATTAGGAAAAACTTTTTCACTAGGAGGGTGGTGAAGCACTGGAATGGGTTACCTAGGAGGTGGTTTTTCCTTAGAGGTTTTTAAGGTCAGGCTTGACAAAGCCCTGGCTGGGATAATTTAGCTGAAGATTGGTCCTGCTTTGAGCAGGGGGTTGGATTAGATGACCTCCTGAGGTCCCTTCCAACCCTGATATTCTATGATTAAGCCATTCAGTATCAAGACAGGTGTAAGGCAGGGGTGCGTTTTGTCTCCTTTTTTGTTTATGTTAGTCATCGATTATGGATTAAAACAATGTGACAGTGATACATATGGCCTAAAATGGAACAATTCAAGGATATTTGATCTAGGCTGCGCTGATGACATCACTCTTATCAGTGAAGATGCCAACGGACTACAAAAAGGTACAAATCAAGTAAAAGAAGCAATGGAGAAGATAAGTTTGAGATACAATGCAAAGAAATGTAAAGTCATGTTAATGGGGACTTATAGGGACAGAAGTCAAAATTGAAGAAGAGAAACTGGAGAAGGTGGACAATTTTATGTATCTTGGAAGTACCATCAGCCAAGAGGGTACTAGTTCTGAGGAAATAATAAGGGTATGTCTACACTACCCACCAGATCGGCAGGCAGCGATCGATCCAGCGAGGGTATATTTATCGTGTCTAGTCTAGACTCGATAAATCGACCCCCGAGTGCTCTCCCGCCGACTCCTGTACTCCAGTGCCGCGAGAGGCAGGGGCGGCTCCAGGCACCAGCACGCCAAGCGCGTGCTTGGGGCAGCAAACCACTGGGGGCGCTCTGTCGGTCGCCGCGAGGGCGGCAGGCAGGCTGCCTTCGGCGGCATGCCTGCGACAAAGCACGCCTGCGAGAGGTCTGCCGAAGCCACGGGACCAGTGGACCCTCCACAGGCAAGCCGCCGAAGGCAGCCTGCCTGCCGTGCTTGGGGCAGCAAAATGCCTAGAGCCGCCCCTGGCGAGAGGCGCAGGCAGAGTCAATGGGGGAGTGGCAGTAGTCGACTCGTAAGTCGATCTAAGTACGTCGACTTTAGCTACGTTATTCATGTAGCTGAAGTTGCATAACTTAGATCGATTCCCCCCCAAGTGTAGACCAGGGCCAAGAAGAAGAATCAGGAAGGCAAACTCTGCATTTGGAATACTCAGAAATATCTCCCTTGAGACAAAACTGCATTGAGACAAAAGTGCGTACAAAGCAATTGTTATCACCATCACAACATATAGCAGTGAGACAGGGCAACTTACCAAGAAAGATACGCAAAAGCTGGATGCATTTCATCACAAATGTCCGAGAAGAATATTGGGAGTAACATATAGAGATAGGAAGACAAATGAAGAAGTTAGAAAAATTATTGGACAAGGCACCCTCTCACAAATAATCTACAAAAGAAGACCTCAGTGGCTGGGACATGGAAAAGGAACACTTACCAAATACCGCCCTTGAATGGAAGCCAGAAAACGCAAGAAGAAAGAGGGGAAGACCGCGAATAACATGGAAACGAACAGTTCTGAACGACATCAAGCTCCTCAACATGAAATGGGAGGATTTGGAGAGAAGGGCAGTTGACAGGCAAGGATGGCAAATGTGGGTAGCCCAATGTGCAGCAAAGCACAGGCTGGACCAAGGTCTAAAGTAAAGTAAGTCTGTGAGTAATGAGTGCAAAGAGCCTGATCCGGCGAGAGCATCTCCTCTTGATGGCAACAGGAGTTGTTTCCACAGCATTTCACAGGATTGGTCCCTTAATGACTAATATTCTCCCCTCCCGCAAATTAATGAGACTCACTCTGCACTGGGCTTGTAACACAGTATTATAGGAATATGGCATTTCCTCTGTTTGACCAGACCATTGGGCTGCCTAGTCCAGTGTCCTGCTTCTAGCTTCAGAGGATAGTGTAATAATCCTGACCACCCGCAATGTACCTCAATAACTGTGTATGAAAGCATGTGGGGCAAAAATTCCTTCCTGACCCATGGAGGTGGCAGCTGAAGACATGGAGCATGAGATTTGACTGCTCTTAGTTTAGCCTACATAACTACGGGATGCTATTCTTGTCATTCTTGATATTTGTCATTGCTGAGGCATATAGCAAAGCAGGATTAAAAACGAGGAGGTGTTTATTTGAATAAATGTATTAATTATGATTAAATATTTCTACTGAGGAGCAAGTGCCTGTGAGGTAAATGGGTCCCACCGTGCAAGGTGCGGTGCAAACATATAATAAACAAGAGTCCCTACTCCAAAAGTTTACACAAGAGAAGATAAAGTGTCAAGGGGCTGTTAGTGCTTAGGCTTCAGGACACCAGCACATCACTAAGGTCAGGAAGAAATTTCCCTTCCCCATGGTATAGCGTTGTACATTGGTCCAGGTGCATTAGGCATCACAAGCCTTCCTATGATGCACAGAGCATTGGCCACTGCTGGACACAAGACAATGGACTAGGTGGACCAATGGCCTGGCCCAGTATGAGCAAGAAGTGAGATCTGTCTACATGCACTACTG
This sequence comes from Mauremys mutica, assembly GCF_020497125.1. NCBI lineage: Eukaryota > Metazoa > Chordata > Testudines > Geoemydidae > Mauremys > Mauremys mutica. The sequence continues at coordinate 9,620,707 of NC_059095.1, forward strand.
GTGTGATCTGCTTTGGCCTGGAGTGGGGACATTAGCCTATCTGGTATGGGTGTGGGATATTGAACTGGATGGACTGCTGGTCCCACCTCGCATGGCTATTCCAAGGTCTTTACGCTGAAGACGATTCTCCAGTTGGCTACTGGTGAGAGCAGGCAAAAAGGGGAGGTCTTTCCTGTTAAGCGGCTCCCCGGGGGAACGCTTCCGGGTGTAACACTCACGTGTGGCCGATCTCATGGGCAATGGTGAAGGCAGTGGCCAGCCCGATGTCCTCGTTGATGCTGCAGCTTCTCTCTCGCTCACACATTCCTCCCACCGGGGCCAGCCCTAGGAAAGGCAGCTGCGGTTGGTACGGGGCCAGTGAGGAGCACTGGTGGCGAGGCCACAAGCCGTGTTTCAGGGTTAAACAGCCGGCTTTGGGCTTAATGTTAATTCGGCGCGTTAACCTGGCCTGGAGGGCCTGACTCTTCTCATTGACTTCAGTGGACTGTGCATCAGGCCCTAGAGCAGGAGGGGTAAGTGGTTTGCTGGGCTCTGGCACCCAGGTCTCCAGCGACTCCCAGTGCTGGCCACAAACTCGCTTTGCCGCGAGATGGCTGGGAACAGCAGGAGGATTTGGAAACACCAAGCGCCAATAAAACTCCACCAGGCTTCAGATCTGCTCCCCAGATTGTCTACACAGTGAGGAAGTGGAGCTGGTCACACCAGACGAGCCCAGTGGGGACAGAAAGGCCCATCCAAGGCCTGTTTTCAGCAGACTGAATATCCGTCTATAAAGGGCTGAAGCCACCATCCTGCCGCTGCCCATTGGAAAGAGACAAAGCCCACATCCTGGGCTTTCCGCTCCGGGGGTTTGGTCGGCACCCATCACCACTAGACTCAAACCTGCGTCCATCTGTGCTGCTCAGCACCCCGGAATATCTCTGGGTTCCTCAGTTCCTCTGCACACAGGATGCCCCAGGCTCAATGCCGGGCTCCCTTCCACCCGTGGAGTCAGAAGCAAGGCAGCGGGGCGAGGGGGGGGCTTTGGTTATTTGTTAAGAGCATAGCTTCCTACCGACAGGTGCCATACTGAGACAAGGGAACCCTCTATTTACCTACAGAGCAGGTGCAAGCTTCCCACCCATCTACCAGAACAGGACACGATCCCACGATGAGTGAGGAGTTTGTCCTCCACGGCCCATTCGGTTCTTGGCCTCCCAGCTGGACCACCAAGCCTCTAAGAAGTTTCTTTGAGATCCATCCCATCTATTTTACTTTGGGGGAGTATACTCAGCCCTCCCTTCCATGACCGCTCAGTTTAGACCAAACTTACGGAGACCCCGTGTATGGGCAGTATAAGAGGGCAGAGCCAGAGAGAACTGCATGGTCTGTGTCCAGCAGCGGCAATAAAGAATTCCCTTCGTGTACATCACAACAGAGTCCTAGCTCTCTCCTTTGCAGCCAGAGAGACTGGGCTGCTGACCAGCCTTCAGAATGAGTCACTGGGCTGGAACTGAACAAGGGATAGAACAGTGAAATGGGCCAAAGCCAGTCACCAGACCTTTGGCACTAAGTAGATTTTTTTTAACACTCGTTGAAGTAAGGAGTCAGTGCGGCCTAGACGATCAAGCATTAGACAGGGACTCAGGATACCAAGGTTCTGTTCCCAGCTCTATCATAGGCCTGCTGGCTGAGCTTGGGCAAGGCACTTTGCCGCTCTTTGCCTCAGTTTCCCTATCTGTAAAATGGGGCTACTGATCTCCTTTGTCAAGCATTTTGACCTCTACTGACGCAAAGCGCTAGATAAGAGTGAAGAATTAGTTACAACAGAGTCTCTGAGCTGGGCTCTTACCTACCTAAGGTGCCACATGGCTTGTTCTTGTAGATGCATATATCGTATCTGAAAGATAAGAAAGGAAAGAGATGAAATTAAATAAAAAAACTGTGCAGGCTGAAGAGATGGCAGCTTTCATTAGATCTCCACAGTTTCCCCCCAATGGAAAAAAAGGGGCATGGTTTTCTGGCTAATTGCCAAAGCATCTTAGCCTCCCGGCCTTTTGCCCTAGGAGAAGTGAGCACAAATCCTTTGGATATTTGTCATCCGGCTGCTCTGAGTGCCTGTATTATCACAGCCTGGGTCTCTGAAGGTTTGTCTACACTGCACTGCATGGCTGCGACTGGCCTGGGTCAGCTGACTCCAGTTCATGGGGCTCAGACGACGCAGCTATAAAACTGCAGTGTAGACACGCAGGCTGGAGTCTGGGCTCTGAGACCCACCCAGGGCCGGCTCCAGAGCCCAGCGGGGCAAGCACCCGCCTGGGGCGGCCCTTTCCCGGGGGGGCGGCAGGCTGGGCCGGCGGACCTGCCGCAGCCATGCCTGCGGGAGGTCCACCGGAGCCCCGGGAGGAGCGGACCTGCCGCAGGCATGACTGCGGAGGGGGCGCTCGGCCGGCGGCTCCAGTGGACCTCCCGTAGGCATGACTGCGGACGGTTCGCTGATCCCGCGGCTCAGCTGGACCTCCCGCAGGCATGACTGCGGCAGCTCAACCGGAGCCGCCGGACCAGCGAACCGCCCGCAGCTGCGGGAGGTCCAGCCGAGCCGCGCGACCAGCGGACCCTCCGCAGTCATGCCCGCGGGAGGTCCGCTGCTCCCGCGGCTCGGGGGCGCCTCCCGCGCATGACTGCTTGGGGCGGCCAAAAACATAGAGCCACCCCTGGACCCACCCCTCTCATGAGATCCCAGACTCCAGCCTGAGCCTAAGGGTCCACATTGCCCCGCGGCCCAAGCCCTGCAAACCCGTCAATTGACCCAGGCTCTGAGACTTGGTGCCGTGGTGTTGTTTATGGCAGTGCAGACGTCCCCTGAGATGCCAGGAGATCTTGGGAACCGAGCAGCAGCAGTGCCCCTCCTGCTGGAAAATACCCTCCTTATTTCGTTTGATCGAAAAGAAAACGATGCCAAGATTGAAAGAAGGAAGTGAGCAGCGATTCGGATGGCCAATCACAGCACCTATTCTACTGACCTCACTCCTGCTGAACCACCTACTACCCATGGGGCCCTGCTCCCAGTGTTTAATTTGTGCCAGGGTTTGCCAGGGCTGAGCCCCGGCGCCTCTGGGCCCGGCCATTCAGAGCCCCCGGCGCCTCTGGGCCCGGCCGTTCAGAGCCCCCGGCGCCTCTGGGCTTGTGAATGTAAAAAAATTGCTTGAGTCCCAGCACCTTTTTAACTACAAATTAAGCACCACCTGCTCCCCAGTAGCCTTTCCCATAGCCCCTGTCCACTGAGTGTCCAAGAGCCTCACATGCCCCAATGAATGTATCCCCCTCAGGCTCCCTGTGAGCCACCTTTCACAGGTGGGGACAACGATGCACAGGGAGGTTACAGCAAGGCCTACGCTTCCCAAAACAGCCGCTCATTTTGTGCGCCTCGGTTTCCGGAGGACTCCTTTACCCAGGCTCAGACGGGGGGACCTGAGCAAACTCATGGCCGCTTTGGACAATTTTACGACAGTGGAGATCTCTTGGGCCACCTGACCTGACCTGGCCGGCCTGATCTCAGCACGGCTGGAGGGGGAGGCGTCAGAGGGCTTGGAATGGGGCTTGGCTCTGCAATCCGCTTTCCCCGTTAGTCAGACCCAGCCCAAGTCCATTGAGCTTCAAGGCGAGGAGCGTGATGCATATGGTCTGTCAGGATTCCTTCACCTGGGGCACAGGGCCGGGGGGGAGGTACGAAGAAAGGCCAGAGCTAAGCCCCAGATAGGGATACTCACGGGCTTTGGGAACTAACAATTCAGTGGCATGGGCCTTGCTTGAATTTTTATACGTGTGTGCGCGTGACAGAGAGAGAAGAGGATGGTGGAGGGTGGGCTGGAATAGCAGGGGTGTTGCTGGTCAGGAGTGAGGTGCATCGGCTCAAAGGGTGGAGGATGCTGAGTCCGGACAGAGCCTTGGAAGGGGGGAAGCTCACATGCCAGCCAGCATTATAAGTCGGCCTCGCTACCACTGGCTGCCTCACAGACCCCGAAACCCGGGAGAAAACCAGCTTCCAGCAGGCGATGGGTTAAGAGTGACAATTGCTGGTAGATGGCTCCTGGCCCTCTGGCCTCCCCGCTCGCTCCACGTGGCCAAACCCCTCGCCCCCGACAGGAAACCGAGCGAGGGGGAAACATTCGCCGCTTTGTTTCGAGCGGATTCCGCTAAAGCCTTCGGAGGTTCTGACTTGACACGTCTCCGGCGGAGGAAAAAAGCCCACAGCTCAGCAAGATGTTATCGGGAGAGAGGGAATTTATTACAGACAGCTCCAGATGCGGTAGGCCCTTCCCAGGGCTGGCGCGGGAGCTGGCCCCGGGGACTTGGGCCCAGAGAGTCTCTCAGGGTTAGTTCAAACATCTGGCAGGAGGCCGAGGAATTCGGAGTCAGCGTCCGCGTCCCACACGCAGCAGCCGCTGCGAGCCAGGGAAGGTGAAGTCGGGGCTGACAGGGCTTTGGCCTGCCCCTCCCCCCCCATCAAAAATTTCACAAGCTCCCCTGACATGAGCCAGGCTCCGTGCAGCTCCTGCGGCTGAAGGGAACTGGAGCGAGTGTGCAGCATGCTGGGGAGGCCAGCAGGAATCGGGTCCTGCTTGGAGACTCCTTGCTCTGCTGCTTTCATTTTATGACCTTCCCGCCTCGCTTCCTGGAGGAAAAAGGAACGTGCAACCCCCCTCTCCCCCCACCCCACACCATCTGCACGTAGCCCACCGCAGTTGCCCCAAACTTGGGACATCCAACCCGAGCCCCCCACCATTAAAACTGAGCATCCAGGTAGGCGAGGGGCAGCCAGTGCTGGCTGAGGGTGAGCATCGAGCAGCTGTGCCGAAGTCTTCCAAACGTGCCTGTCAGCACCCACTGACATGCCAGTCTCACGCCCCATACACAGTCCTGGGCTCTCAGGGACCCCCGGCTTTTGTCTTGCTCAGCCAACGTGTCACAGGTGGCTGGATCCAGAACACAAAGCAGGTCCAGCATCCCAGTGCCAGAACAGGTGCGCCCTGTTTGGCCAGGCAAGAGGGCGGGACAGCGATAAAGGATCAGGGTGAACCCGAGAAAGGAGAGGGCGGAAGCAGCTGCTGGGAACAACGGAGCAGGCGCCAGTGGTAAAGCCCTGATAAAAGGGCAGGAGCTAGACTTCAGGGGAGGGTGCAAGGAGGCCTTTAAACGAGGACTAGAGCCAGGAAAATGAGGGGGATGAAAAGTCAAGCCCAAGCAAGGCAGAATTCGGTTTATGTTTATACTTTTAGTTTGGGATTTTGTGGGGAATTCCAGGGGCGAGTCCTGAGACTCCCAGCCCTGCAGGACGGGAGAACCTAGAGAGGCTGTCGGGAGAAGGTCTGACAAAGGTCGGACAGTAGGAAGAAAAGCCCATGGAAGCAGCACCGAGGAGCTGGACTGAGCAGACCTTGGCTGGGGGTTGTAGGATCCCTGGGCTGGATCCTGGTGCACGTTTCCCCAGCCAACCACTAGTACAGCGGCATGAGGCTGGAGATGGGGACAAGGACACCTGAGAGACACCTGGGGCTTGCCGTAGAGCAGAGACTGCGTCACTCAGGACAGGGCCGGTGAGAGATGCCAGAGACCTGGGGGCTTTGAAAGGTCCCCGAAGGAAGTTGCGGCTGGTTCCTGGGAGAAGGCTGAAGGCAGGAGAGCAGCAAGAGGGAGTTGCCTGCTGACATCTAACCCGGAGAGCTGAAGCCGAGGGCTGGAGAAGGCTGAAGGCAGCGGGGCAGTGGAGGAACTTATCTGCTGACGTCTCCCCGCTGCCGAGCTGGACCCAGGGGAAGAGTGAGAGGACTGGGGGAGTGAGGGATGCTCCCCTGGTGAGGATGATCTCCTAGAAGAGAGGCAGTGGGGGTCCCACTCGGAAGGAAATAGGAGCAGCTGGAAGGACTTGGGTGGCTGTCCTGGCAGAAGGACAGGAGAGGACCAAGCCAGGTATGGCAGAAGACACCGGAGAGTGGAACGTGGGGCGTCGAGGACCTAGATGCCCTGAGATTTTAAGGACTCCATGCGCAGGAGGTGACAAATGGACTATGGGTTGGGACTGATGTTTTGGGATTTTTGCACAACGATTTTGTAATAAACTCGATCGGGAGGGGTATTATTGAGGCAACAGAACCTGGAGTAAAGTTATTGGGTCTCCGAACGGGGGACACTGAGGCAGACGGGCCTGTTGTGCCATGGCGTGCCTCAGGGGAGCGCTCCAGGTGGGGCTAGCCCGTGACACAATGCCCCGGGTTAATGAAACCCTGCACAGTTCTCATATCTGCACTGTGGTCACACTTTCACAGGCAGAACAGTACGGCCCAAAGCACCTGGGCATGTGCTTATACCCCATTGATTTCAGCACATACCCTTCTGGCCAGGCCAGGTGAATTCTGGGAAGGCATCGAAGGACTGTCAGGACTCCCGTGGTTTAGCCTGCATCCTCACTGCGAAGCGAGTGGGTTACCAGCCTGGGCAAAAGCCTCGCTCGGGCGTTAGCCTATAGCCCCAGAAGGGCCAGCGAGCCACGGGGTAAAGCAGCTCCATGCTCAGGAGAGGTGGGTTTGTGTCTGGATGCAAGAGGTTTGAGGGCAACACCTGGGGGAGTGTCTGGGTCACCTCTGCAGCCAAGAGGGACCCAGAGAGCACAGCCCAGCAGCGAGGGCCTTACCTGGTGATCAGCACGGCGGTGTCGTGGTTGGCTATGCCGTTCTCAGGGATGGCGTTCCCATTACCATTCCGGTTCACAATGGATTTCTGCCACTTGCAGAAACTGTCCAGGGATTTCCCAGCGTGGTGGTTAATCTCCAGGGTGGGCTGGAACGGAAGCAAGAGGAGAGCATGTGACATGGAGAAGGTGCATTGCCCCTCCCTAGATGAGCGAGGGCTAAGTCCAGCACTGCTTCCCTGTCCCATTGGACAATAGGGCTGTGGGCATGGACTGGTTGGCGGGCAGAGGTGGGGAAAGTACAGCAGAAGATGTGGGACCTGTCTGGGAGCAGAACTGCAACTGGCTCCCTGCAGCAACCCCTTCTCCACTCTGTCCGAACAGAGAATCAAGCCCCCAGTAAATACTTGGGTCCGTTCAGGGGCATGGCAGGTGAGTTCTGATTGAACAAACGTGGTCTGGTCTCTAGCACAGCAGGCGTGCTGCACCTGGGAGAACCTGCTTTGTTGAGCACGCTGCATGGAACCTGGACCATTCAGCAGCAGTTCACAGCTTTACCACACAGTTAAAATACAAGATTTCACAAAGCCAGGGCAGCACGGCCGGGTCAGGGGGTCATGACTACACTGCACAGCGAGGTTGGAGGGAGGCGGGGTTGGCAAAGCTCCCCCACTAGCCAGAAGCTCCGCTGCCAATTTACCTGGTCCTCAGTGAGAAGAATCAGACGGGTCACAAGGATATTGACAATATTGCCCAGACTTGAGTCCTGGAAAAGTTTGGCAACCTGACCTCCAAGAAACAAGAAAAGACAAGTCTTAAAAATGAGCTCAGCACTGGGGAGATGGCATCTTACGTGCACGCTGCTGCTTTCTGCTGGAAAGAACCAGGTCTGCTCAAGCGTTATTGGTGTGTAGAGGTCTCGTCCTCCACTGTGAGGAGGCTTGAACTCAAGATATATGAGCCATCACACTGGATTTCGGAACCTAACAAAGGCCAAGGGTGTTCAGCTCGGGGCTCTGGTTCTGCCCTGAATCTAACAGAAAGCGCCACCTCTATGGATCTTCTGCTGGAGCTCAGAGGGTGAAGGTCTCTGGCTTTGGGGCTGCATTATCCTTGGGTCTGAATGTTGCTGAGGACCATGCATAGGTGCAGGGAACAACGTGGGGAGTGTTTTACATCACGTGGAACAATCAGAAACTACACACAGAACAAGCCCCAAGTCTAGCTAAACGGTGTCCTGCAGGGGTCGGGGCAAAGAGCCAGCAAAGAGAGGCTTTCACACCTGCTGTCAACAACTTCCCAGCCTGTCTCTTCTCACGGGAACACAGGAGTCAGCACACCCAGCGCATCCCCTTAATCCATCTCACCTGGTATCCTGCCTCTGTTATAATCCACACCTGGTCCTATTGGGTTCTGGGGAGGATGCACCGAGCCCAGGAACTCAAATAATTACGGAGGACAACAGAAAATATAACAAGGGCAGGTGTGAAGGTCAAAGGGTGAAAACAAGAGGACCATGGAGCAGAGAACCCTGGACAGCGCTCACTGCTCCTCGAAGGTGTCAAGGGAGCCAGTGGATGCCGCCCGGAGGGACTCTGCCCGGATGCGTGAACAGAGGGAGAATCAGAAATAGGCCCCGGAGTCGCAGAGAACCCCTCAGCCAACATCCTCTCCGCGGTGTTGTAGGCGGCCATTTGGCCATCGCTAGGTGCTGCAGAGGCAGGCCTTCCCTGTCCATACCTCACCCGGAGACCTGAGCAGCATTGCACGGAGGGATGGGATATAGTCCTTCCTAACCCTCATGTCAATCAGCTTATGCCCTGAAGCATAATGATGGCCCCTCTGTTTCCCCACGTGTTTTGCCCTTTCTCCTGTCCCATTCGCAGTGCGGATCATAAGGGAGGTGCTGTTTAGAGAATGGCTTTGGTCCCCCGCTATGAGATCTAGCCTATGGCTGGGGGCTTCAACCTTTTTTCATTTGCGGATCCCTAAAACATTCCGAATGGCGGTGCAGACCCCTTTGGAAATCTTAGCCATAGTCTGCAAACCCCAGGGGTCCATGGACCCCCAGGGTGACAACCACTCCCCTACAGCACAGCTGTGTGGGGCTAGACTTTGCCATTCCTAGTCAGATACATTCACACCCGACTCCAGAAGTGGTCTCTATGGGCTACATGTGGCATGTAATTGCTCCACCCCAGCAATAGCTGCGGAGGGCCTTCTGTCCCGACACCCCTCACCCTGGGGGTGGGGAGTAAGTCACTGCGGGCCTCCAAAGGGTCCGCCCAGTCCCCACGGCTCTCTAGCCTCTCCCTATCCATGTGCTGGCACTGGGAGCACTGGGTCTGCCCCACACCAAACCCGGACCCAGGAGCTGGCTGGGTCGATCTTACCCGCCTGAACAAGGAGGCGGGAGCGGAGCTTTCTCCCAGTTACCGTGCCCCGCTTGGCCGAGTGAGATACAGGCACAGTCTGGCCTGTTGTGATCCACCCTCCCCAGCAAATACACAAGTTGGGTTTTGGGTCACCGTGTTTTAGGCCGACCAGGCCACGTCTAGACTCAGGTTGTGACCTGCCCCAGGGCTGCCAATGATCCTCCAGGAGACGAGGCGCCCTCTGAGCGCAGCACTCTGCAGTCTACCTCCCACCCGCTCCCTGGCAGCCTCTCCCGGTTTGCCGGCAGTGTGGGCACACGGCTGTCCCCCTGGCTCCCATCCTGGGGGCCACAGGGGCCGTGGGGGGGCCGTGATATGGGTATAACACTTACAATATTCATGATGGCCAGAATGTACTGCTCTATGTCCCGCCGCCCGTGGTAGCCCACCATCATTTTATCGGCCACCACGAGGGTCTCCACGTAGCGCTCGGAGCTGACGGATCTCTTCAGGGGCAGCTGGCCTCGCTGGCTGTTATTGCTCGATGGTTTCAGAGGGGAGGGCTTGAGCGTCCGCAGCCACCAAGGTCTCCCCTTCCAGGGCTTCTCATCTGAGGAGAGAAAGGGGCTTTCTGGCTTTGGGGTGTGCTTTGGTGCACGTGAATGAGAGTCATCACAGCCCCGTCCTGCCCGTTCCCCTTGCTGCCCAGCCCTGGGAGCCACCCTCCTCGCCATCTGCCCTTGCACTTCAATGCTGAGGCGGGCGGCACCTTCCGCTATCCCGAGCCAGAGCGTGGCCCGCGCACTGCTCCGCCGTGGGAGCGCTGCTCCGTCAGCTGTGCACATTTAGAAACTACAAAGAAATAACCTGAAAACAAGGCCACGGCAAATCATTTTCTTCCCCTTTTATCTGCCGGGACCCGAGTTTGAGATTCGGGATTCCCCCTGCAGCAAGAGCGGCAACCTCTAAGGGTACGTCTACACTGTAAAAACCAACCCCGCAGCAGCGAATCTCAGAGCCCGGCTCAACTGACTGGCGCTGGCAGGGCTCATGCTAAAAATAGGGCTAAAAATAGCCGCGGAGACATTCCCGCTTGGGGAATGGGGCCTGGGCTCGGCAACCCAGTGAGGAGGGTGGGTCTCAGAGCCTGGGCTCCATCCCGAGCGGGAACGTCTACGTGGCTATTTTTATCCTCGCAGCAGGAGCCTGAGTCCACTGACCTGGGCTCCGAGACTCACTGCTGGAGGTTTTATTTTGCCGTTTGGACGTCCCGCGAAGCAGCAGCAGGACTGTGGTATTTTGCTGCAAGCTTCAAGAGCAGTTGGTGCCACCAGCTGGTGCACCGAGCCTTCTGCCCCCCAACTGGCTGCCTCTCAATGGGTTCAACCTCATTGGGCATGCTCCTTCCCCACCGCCAAACACGCATGGTGACTGCCCCTAGGGAGAAGACTCTTGCAAGGAATTCTGGGAGCTGCGGTCTGCTGGAAGGCTGCGGTCAATGCTCCCACTGACCTCACCGACTGGGAAACCAGAGGCGGGGCGAATTCATGTCCTCTCTGTCCTGACGTGGGGCTCAATCCATAACGTCCTCCTGGGTGGGAATGCGGCTGCCTCTGGCCATCAGGGAGAGGTGACTCTCCGTCATTGCCTTGCGGCAGCTTGGGCGAGCCCACTGGGGCTGACGGGGAGGAGCTCTCTGTTGCACACCGGCGAGGCTGGTCGGGGTGCAGGGGATGGGAGGGAGTGTGGCTGCTGCAGCCAGTTGTGCTGTGGTTGTTCTGAGCTGTATTTGGCCCGTGGCTCTTACTCTGTGGTCTTTGCTTTCCAAGAAACAACTGGGAACAGACTCGCGTTCGTCTGGAAGCCGGGGGATGTGGCAAAGAGTCAGCACAAGGGGACTCTGCTGGCTGCCTCGCGTAACGCGGGGCCAGGAGAGTCCAGGCCGTCTCCTGACGCTCCAGCGGGCACAGGTGGGACGGAGCTCGCCTCAGACCCCTCCTCAGGCACCAGCCCTTAGAACCGCGCTTCCTCAGCAGGTCAGGGAGATGCTGGAGTTACGTGCTCTGGGTCAAACGCATCCTGCAGTGACGTTCAAACTTGCCAAGGGCCTGGGGCAGCAGGGAGCCGCCGCCTCTCTGCATTCTCTGACCCTGACAGAGAACCCTGTAGCAGGGCAGCTTCTCCTTTCGTCTTCCTTTAGTGCGATCAGCAGGAGCCTACCCAGGGCAGCCTAGGGTTGGGATTGTCGCCTTGCCACACACTACAGACAATGGGGATGAATCTCAGATCCCCCTGCTCCCAAAACAGAGGCCCTGGCCTGAAAGGAGAATCTCCCCTCCCACTGCAGGACCTACCCCACACACTATGTATTTCAGGTACATATATAATATCCAAGTGTCTGACGATCTTTAATGTTTTCTCCTCACCACACCCCAGGGAGGCAGGGCCGTGCTGCTCTCCCCCATTCACAGAGGGGGAACTGAGTCACAGAGGCTAAGTGGCTTGCCCAGGTCACACAGACCGTCTGTGGTAGAGCAGGGAACAGGGCGCAGGTGACTCAGCTCACAGGCTAACCACTGTTCTTCATCTCTACACACACGTGTGCATACACCACACAGTTCATTAGAATAGGATGCATAATCAGATCATTTAGTCTGTAGGCTCTCTGTGGCAGGGAGCAGTTCTTTGCCAGCTGATCACAGACCTGTGATTGCACGGCCCTGGGGCTTGGTATGGCTGGCACGACAGAAATGATTTGTGATAGCGAAATGGGGCCCATAGGCCGGGGTTCAGTATCGTTCTGCAGAATGGAGGTCGGCACAAGGTTTGGCAGCTGGAAAGGACACTTCTACCGGCACCCTCTGGGCCATCCGTATATGGGGGTTCATCACCTCTAAAGGAGTCCTGTCTTATTCTCTTCTAGGGCACCGCTCATAAGAGCACCGATGGCGAGGAGAAGGGGGAGGGTCTCCCAGTGGAGGGGTAAGAAAGGAAGGTAAATATATAACTGCCCTCCTTTCCCAATGCCTCCCAGAGCCCACGGCGCCTCTCGGAAGCTGTTGTTTCTCTCCTGTGAATGGCTCCGGTGTTCTCACCCTGTCCATGGAGCATCCGACAGCGGAGCAGTGCAAATGTGACTCACACTGACAAAGGGAAGTGTAACGCTCCAGCCCAAACATGGGCCAGGCCTTGGGCTCATCCCACCTGGCAAATGGAGGGCAGAGCCCCAACTCGCCACAGCCGGGGCCACAGATCCAGGATGAGGGGTGGAGCGGCACCATCCGCACGCGGACTGACATTCCTCTACCCAGGGTGTGCCGTGCCCCTAAACACCAGGCACTGATACACAGAGCACGCCTCCAGCACACAGCCACAGCACACACACAGACACAGCACACACACAGACACAGTACAGACACAGCACACACACACACACACACTCAGCCCCAGTGGCTCACCCAAACATACAGTACCTCACCCCACACCTCCTCACACAAACACATCCACACAGAGACAAGACCCCTACCCCCAACATAGAGATACTCACACAATGCACCTCCCTCCCAGTTCCCCTCCCCCCCACAGAACCTCCCTCCTTGCTCCCCCTCCCCAACAGAACCTCCCCCCCAGATACCCTTCCCCCCACAGGCACCAAAACTCCTGGTACTATAAAGACACACCCACCGTGTACCTAACCCCCCACAAAGAATCACCCAATCTACAGTCCCCCCTCACACCGTGCATAGACACCTCAGCTGTGCTCACCCCAACGTAACAACGCTCACCCACCCACCCAGAACAGAGAGGCCCACAAACACTCACCGGCACACACAGATACCCGCACGCACAGGACATGCTCAAGATGGCACCTAAGATGCAAAGTCTGGATCCAGGTCTATGGTTTGGGGGTATCGGGGTCACACAGACACTCATGCTCACCAGTTCAGAGGCTCATTCTCAGACTGCGAGGGGAGGGCGTGCGATGAGGAGGGATTCCTTCCTTTAACCCTAACTGTATATATTCTGCTCTCTCTCTCACACATTTTCAGAATGTTATTCATCATTATCCCCGTGTGCATGTGCACCCTTTAATTACATGAGCACATGCTAATTTTCCACAGCACCCCTGCCTTGCTGAGTGCATGGGATGGACGGTGCTCCATTAACGAGCAACGAGTCCATGTTTTCTTTTCTCCTCATTGTTCAGTGTGGGTCCCTTTAGGGCTTATTCGCGGCATGCTATTCATCCAGTCTCAATCTCTCCTGCACCCACTGGCTCCCAGTCTCCCCCACCCAAACACCCAGCCTCAGTTTCCCTCTCCCCTCAACCCTCCCGCCATCCTCCGGTCTCAGTCTGGCCCCAAACACCTCCAAGCTCCTTGTCCCAATCTAATACCCCAGCCCTCACTCCGGCTCTTGTCCCCTTCTGTATTTGAGTCAGGTGGCTTCCTTTTCCCCCCCGTGCCTGGGCTCAGCGGGGGGGGGGGGGAGGGCACTGAGACCACAGTTGAGGCTGGCTCCCAGCTCTCAGTTCCAACGCCTGAACCAAGACCTGGCCCAGCAAGTCCTGTTCAGTGTGGACAGAATCTTCAGGGAATTTAACACCAAAGCTCTAGAAAGTCTCCACCGAGCATGTGCACACTGGAATTTTTCAAAGGCTTATCACTTGGCCAAATTTGGGTGGATTTTCATGAGGGCAGCAAAGCCACATCCCTGACGCAAAGGCCACCCGCCTGCCAAACTTCGAGTCCTTGCTACAAAGCATGGGGTTGCTAAAGCTTCTCAAAGAAAAAGGTCACCAAAGCAACACATTTTTCACGGCACCCAATCTCGGAAACGGCTGAACTGCGTGGGCTGAAATGTCAAGTTACAAGCAACTGGAAACTGGGTCTTATAATGGAAAGTGTCAGGGAACCTTAATAACAGCCAGGTGCTGCCAGCCCTGCCTATAACTATCATAGCTTCATGTAATCCCTGCTGGCACCAAAGGGACTCTTCATCCCTGTGTGGTGACTATGGCATGTGTACAGGGTTAGTCCCTGTACGGGCACTTGGAACAATGTCCCTAGTTGAGTCATCTGCCTGGATTGAACTCACGACCTCAGGATCTAAAATCTCTTTGAGCTAAAGAACCAATCCCATTAGTTTACAGGCAGTAGCTGACTCGTGATCTTTTATATGTGGCCTAAGCATTAGAAGAGGACAGAGGTACAGTGCGATAGCCTCAGCATTCCTGGCCTCTCTGAAACAAGCTCGGCAACTCCAGGTTCTCATGGACGGGAGAGAAATCTGGCTCTATCAGTGGAATTATCTAGCACACGTGGAAGTGAATATCACAGCGTTGGGGAGGATTTGAGGGTTTGTCTGTCGACATCGATACCTAAAACGCCGCAGGCCGCGTCCATGTGCGAGTGCTGGAGGGACGATCGCTTGTACACAACATGGGGGCTTCCCTCGCCTTCACTCCCTGTGCTCACGTTGACTCCCAGGCTGAGAGGCTCAATGAAATACTCTTCCTCGTCGGCAACGATCACGCCGTGCTGTAAAAGGAGAGAGGGAGGGGGCAGTGAGGAGGGAAGCAGGGCGCTCTCTCCCATCGCAAAACTCCACCCCCCCGGGGACAAAGAGGGTCACAGGCATCAGCTGCTGTGGATGAAATAGGAACAGAACTGAACCTTCACACAGAGCTTAAACCAACTTAGCCTTGCTTGCGAGCGTAGTCCAGGGTTGATTGTGGAACTATGACTGTTTTCTGGGAGCATTCATATATTCAGTATTAGCCAAAGTAATACCTAGTTCCCATATGGTCCTTTTCATCCATAAAGCTCAAAGTACTTCACAGAGGAGGGAAACCCTTTAAAGGTATTTCGATGACTAGACCTAGATGTTTCTGAAAATCTCACTAGGCACTTGTTTGCCTCTTTAGGCACCTAAATACCTTTGAAAATCTAGCCTAAAGTCACCCAGCCATCCAGCAGCAGAGATGGGAACAGAACCCAGGTCTCAAAAGCCCCAGGCTGGGGGTGGTGTCTACCCACTGGGCCACACAGGCTCCTCATTATGTTTCATCCTTCACACTAGGTGATTGGCCAGCTAAGGCTTGGTCTACACTGAACATTTAGGTCAACGGAAGAGCATTGCTTCTGGTCCCGGACCAACCTCCACTTCTGATTCCCCTCCCCCGTCCTTGATTGAACATATCTCAGCGGTGGCTGCACAATTCGCTTTCTGCAAACAGGTGTGCAAGCAAAACTCTGCCCTCGTGAAAAGCAGTCAAGCGAGGGTGGGGGACCACTCGAAATGCAATTCAGAACCAGCAGGATGCCTGCGAATACTGTTCCCTAGAGCCTGCCCGGCTCGTTAGGCCAGACGAATGGTCGAGGTGACCTACAAGGATTTT
The DNA here is from genome assembly GCF_020497125.1 of Mauremys mutica. Lineage (NCBI taxonomy): Eukaryota > Metazoa > Chordata > Testudines > Geoemydidae > Mauremys > Mauremys mutica. The sequence goes on from NC_059095.1 coordinate 9,636,149, forward strand.
TGCCAGCCTAAATTCTATGATCAGCTCAGCTCTGCATGGCCTGGGGGAAGCCTCGCTCTCTTAAGTGCTTATATGGTCACCATTATCCCGCACATGAGCACCTCACAACTGTGAATGTATTTATCCTCGCCCTACCCCGGTACGGTACCAAGTGCCGCTAACCCCACTTCACAATCGGCGAATGGAGGGAGAATGGGACTTAGGGCTTTGTCTACACAAACCAGGAGCTCCCAGCAAGTTGGGGGGTGAATCTGCCCTGCAGTAGCCTGCCGCGGACCAGCTGTCCATGTGGATCCCCTGGTGCGCATTAACAGTTCATGAATGCGCTTTGATGAGCCTTTTGGAAACAGGCATAGATCAAAGGGCATTAAAGAACTGGCAGGACAGTCCGTCTGTGGGAGATTCACAGCCCAGCTTGCCGCAGACTAATTGTGCAGGTAGACAAACCCCAAGCGACTTCTCCAAAGTCACGCAGGAAATCAGGGGTGGAGCAGTGAACTGAATCCGAGTCTCCCCAGCTAATCCCCTAACCACTGGGCCATGCTTCCTCTCGGTGCTCATAATTAAAGCATAGCCCTGGGAACAGCAACCTTTGGGTTTCCTTCCAAGCTCTCCTACTGCTTGTTCTCTGGCAAGTCACATCACCTCTCTGGCCCCAAGCTTCTTGCTCTGTGGGGTGAGACTGGAAATCGATAAAGCCCCCTGAGATTAGGGTGACCAGACAGTAAGTGTAAAACATCGGGATGGGGTGGGGGTAATAGGAGCCTATACAAGAAAAAGCCCCCAAAATCGGGACTGTCCCTATAAAATCGGGACATCTGGTCACCCTACTGAGATCCTTGCATGGAAGGTGCTATGTAAGTAAAAGAATGATCGCTGGGAAAGTTGGGGTGAGCATTCTTCGGGGGTCTATGCTGCCTCCTTAATAGGGCTCTCTCTGTCTCCTCCTTCCCGCCTCTCCCCGCTATGAAAGCTGAATCAGGGCAGTGTGCACGCCGCGAAGTCCCCATCTCCACCGAGTGCTGGGGGATTTCCTTCTGCACCAAGCTCTGTTGCTCTTGGCCCGGCTCCACCTTTTCATACACAAGCGAGGTAGTGTGAGGTTAGCCTGGCGAGGATTCCAACAGAAAGCCGAGCGTCGGCCTGCGAAGCCAGCTGGCTGCTGGCTTTGTGGGACAGGGGGAAGGAGGTCACCGCCGGCTTATGGTGGAACAGCGGGAAGGGAGAGCACAGAACTGCCTGGAAATTGTGTGCTGGTAGAAAAGGACCCTACTGATCTGCCCAGGACATCATCTCTGGGACCACTGCAGAGTTTCTAGTGTGCAGGGGATGCCACCGCCTCTCCTGCCCGTGCGTGTGTGAAGCTCTGACCTTTCTGGGGTCCAAAAGCAGCTGTGCAACGGGCCAGGCTGAGTGGCTTGGGTTGCCGACATAACATCTGGCTGCTGAAAGGGGGCGGAACGGAGTCCTTCGAGATGTAGCTGCGGTTTGTGGGGGAGATGAGCCGGACATCCTGTCTGCGCTTTGCTCAAGTCACCTGCAGAGCAGGGATGGGCTCTGAATAGTCTATCCCGTTCGCTGGCAGCCAGGCTTGGGAGGGTTTGAGCGCCGAGCCGGCAAACACTTACACGGCATATTGCTAACGCCACTTGCCTCCCTTTGTGAAGTGCTTTGAGATCTGCGGATGCAAAGTGCGGTGTCAGAGCTCGGGATTATTATATAAGCTTCATGAGTAAAGTGAAGCACACCTGTGTTTGGAGGACTGGGCCTTGATTTGTCATTCTTACGAGTTTTGACTCGAGAGGGATCCAAGCCACAAAGTTCACGTCTGGATTAGGCTCTGGATCCAAACTTCCCCCAAATACAGGGAAGTTTGGAGTTGGGGGGCTAAGTTTCTAAGGGGTTCAAATACTAGGGGGATGGGCTGCCTCATAAAAATGAGAAAGACAGACAGGCTCAGTCTAGACATAGGGGCCAGTAGTGATAATCAGATAATGCCAGAGGTGGGGGATATTCACCAGAGCAGAGATCTTGGGTCTAACTCGGATGGGTAGCGAATTATGTTGACTTCCAAGGTCATTTTCCCGCCCCCCAGTCTTAAGTAAAAATGTGGCAATCAGGAGATTAACTCCGCCATCAACAGATAAAAAAGGCCAAGTTCTACTCTTACGTCCCTTGGTGTAAAACCCAGAGTTAATTCCCGTGAAGTCAGTAGAATGACTCTGATTCACACCACTGCGAGAGCAGGATTTGATCCCAAGTATTGCTCATTCCAAAGGTAAAGGCCTGAACAATTCAAGATTCAGAAAGAAACCCAGATGGTTGCACAATAATGAATTCCATAGTCCTTGATGGTCAGATAGAACTGACCGCAAAGGAGGGCCCCCACAGGCTGTCTGTGTGTCTGAAGTGTTTACACAGCTCCAATCACTAGAGTATTTATTAATCATTATTATTATTTGTATTGCAGTAGCACTTAATAGATCCAGTCATGGAGCGGGACTCCACTCTTCTAGGTGCCATGCAAACACCAAACAAAAAGACAATCCCTGCCCCAAACACCTTACAATCTACGGTATGTATTTGTCTACAGGGATACAATGTTGGCTCATAGGGTTTTATCAGTCCCGATCTCGACGGCAAGATTATAAACCATGGGGTTCTTTTTGGCAGAGGCAGCAATGGGTGCTGTTTTTTACCCCGGGTTTGTACAGCTCCTAGCACAATGGGGGTCCTGATTTGGATTGGAGGCCTGTAGCCCCTACTGCAATACAACTCATAATAGGAATCATGTACCAGTTAAATCAAATCCTTTATCAAACCCGTTAATAATTAGCGTTAAGGAGGAACTGGAACGTTTTTAAACTCTGTCAAAAGCTCAGAATTCCACGGGCTGTGCCTCCCCGTGAATATTAACGTTAATACCTAGCCTGTCTCCCCCAAAGCACTTCACAAAGGAGGGTAAGTAGCATTAGCCCCTTTTTTACAGATGGAGAAATTGAGGCACAGGGAAGCAAAGTGACTTACCCAAGGCCCGCAGCCATTCAACAGCAGAGGAGGGAGTTGAATGCAGGCATACTGATTTGCAAGCCAACTTTCCTAACTACCAGACTGCACTGCTCCTTGTGCCTAGCAGCAGCAGGAGGAATGATGTCTTGTGAACTCAGGTCATGGGAGGTGAGGGAAGGAAAGTGTGATTTTCAACTCTTTCCCTCTGAGCTGAGGTTCTCTCTGGTGCTCCCATGCACCTGGGTCTCGGGGAACCCAAGCAGCCAGTGGATTGAAATATTGCTTTGTGTAATGCAAGGTTTTCAGTTCCCCTTTAGGGCCCAGGCAGAGAGAGCTGCTGGGCCTGCTTTCTGCCGCCTCCAGCTGTTTTTCGTTGCAGGCTTGTTGGCGGCCTTGCCTTGCTGGCAGCTAACAGCCTGTGCATGTTTTGGAATCCTGACCATTCTGCCCTTCGCTTCCGACAACTTAAGCCTCGGTGACTTTTATTCTGTTCAAAATGAAGAGTAGCAAAGAGCACATTGCATGAGGCAGCTCTCAGTCCCGGGATGTGTGCGCATTTGTGGGTAGCAATGGAGACGGGAGATAGATGTGTTCAGATCTGCATGTGTGTTCAGATGATTGTGAGTGCGGTGTAGATGTCTCAGTGAGGGTTTAGATATCAGGGTAGAGTGTGTGTGTGTGTGTGTGTGTGTGTGTGTGTGTGTGTGTATGCACAGGTAACTAGCAATATGAGTCAACGTGTATCTATGTAATTATCAGTGGGACATAAGGTGTGAGTTATACATCACTGAGTGGGTGTGAGCTGGTGTAACTTACATGCTGAGGCAGCGGTGGGTGCACCAAGGAGGAATACCAGGAAATTCAGAGAACAAGGGATGGCCTGATTTATGTTACCCCTTTTCAGCCTCTCTCCTCATGTCAGTTGCTTTTCCTGCAACACCCATCCAGCTTCTACCTCCTTCATGTACAACGTACGCCAACTGGCACCAGCTTAGCAACATCTAACGTACAGGCCACTTTACATCTCCTCTCAACTCTGCTCCGTGTGAATGGGTGCAGGAAGTCAGAGGACATGTACCTGGCATGGGGCATGTCGGCCATAAGGAACAATCTTGCACTGGCCCCTGGGACAGGGTCTGGATGAACTAATAGGTCTTTTCCATCTGTATTTTACTGGAGACAGAGGTAGCAGGTGAGAGAGAGGAAAACAGAGAGAGAGAGATGGAAGGGGAAGAGGTTTGGGGTTGTATGGGTGGCTGCTGAGTGAAATGTTGGGGCCTGAGGTGTCCTGGCAATTGGTGGTGGCTGGGGGGGGGGTGCTGGGTGGAATGCTGGGATCTGGGGGTGCCCTGGCAGTTGGGGGTGGCTGAGGTCTCAAGGTGTCGGGGTGGTGACAGGTGACTCGGCCCGGGCTGCCGGCTGGAATGCTGGGGTCTGAGGGTGCCCTGGCAGTTGGGGGTGCTGGGGTGTGAGGGTATCGAGGTGGTGACGGGTGACTGGGGTCTGCCAGGTGGAATGCTGGGGTCTGAGGGTGCCCTGGAAGTTGGGGGTGCTTGGGTGTGAAGGTGTTGGGGTGGTGACGGGTGACTGGGGGGCTGCCAGGTGGAATGCTGGGGTCTGAGGTGCCCTGGCAGTTGGGGGTGCTGGGGTGGTGATGGGTGACTGGGGGGCTGCCGGGTGGAATGCTGGGGTCTGAGGGTGCCCTGGCAGTTGTGGGTGCTGGGGTGTAAAGGTGTCGGGGTGGTGATGGGTGACTGGGGGGCTGCCAGGTGGAATGCTGGGGTCTGAGGTGCCCTGGCAGTCGTGGGTGCTGGGGTGTGAAGGTGTCGGGGTGGTGACGGGTGACTGGGGGGCTGCCAGGTGGAATGCTGGGGTCTGAGGTGCCCTGGCAGTTGTGGGTGCTGGGGTGTGAAGGTGTCGGGGTGGTGACGGGTGACTAGGGGGCTGCCAGGTGGAATGCTGGGGTCTGAGGTGCCCTGGCAGTTGTGGGTGCTGGGGTGTGAAGGTGTGGGGGTGGTGACGGGTGACTGGGGGGCTGCCGGGTGGAATGCTGGGGTCTGGGGGTGCCCTGGCAGTCGGGGGTGCTGGGGTTTGAATGTGTCGGGGTGGTGACGGGTGGCTGGGGGGCTGCCAGGTGGAATGCTGGGGTCTGAGGTGCCCTGGCAGTTGGGGGTGCTGGGGTGTGAGGGTGTGGGGGTGGTGACGGGTGACGGGGGGGCTGCCGGGTGGAACGCTGGGGTCTGAGGGTGCCCTGGCAGTCGGGGGTGCTGGGGTGTGAAGGTGTGGGGGTGGTGACGGGTGACTGGGGGGCTGCCGGGGGCTGAGGGTGCCCTGGCAGTCGGGGGTGCTGGGGTGTGGGGGTGGTGACGGGTGGCTGGGGGGCTGCCAGGTGGAATCTGGGGTCTGAGGGTGCCCTGGCAGTTGTGGGTGCTGGGGTGTGAAGGTGTCGGGGTGGTGACGGGTGACTGGGGGTCTGCCGGGGTCTGAGGGTGCCCTGGCAGTTGGGGGTGCCGGGGCAGTTGGGAGTGACAGTTGGACAGTTCTGTTCAGTGAGGAGAGAAAGCAGAGTGGGAAGGGGGAGACGCTTTTGCCATCTAGGCCGGGCTGGCTCCTGGTTTTCTGCTGCCCCAAGTGGCGGGAAAAAAAAAAGCCGATCGGCGGCAGCTCAATCGCGCTGCTCCATTCTTCGGTGGCGGGTCCTTCACTCCCTCTCTTCCTCTTCGGCCGCACTTCGGCGGCAGCTCTAAGAGGAAGAGAGAGACTGAGGGACCCGCCGCCGAATTCCCGCTGACGACCCGGACGTGCCGCCCCTTTGTATTGGCCGTCCCAAGCTCCTGCTTCCTTCGCTGGTGCCTGGAGCCGGCCCTGCACCTAGGATTCTGTTTGCTGTCCCAAGCAGCCCTAGCTGCCTGCACTCTGAGGGCCCAGGGAGGAAGGACGACGGCCGAGTGAGGGGGTGATGGGGGGGTTCGGTGCCTCATGGGGTCACTCCCCAGAAGGCCGCCCTGTGACCTGGCTGGGTGCAGCTTGGATGTTACCAGACTCCCCCCACCAAAGCAGCCGGACTCTCTTCCCCCATCCCCCACACTGATGTCCATAAGCTCCCCAGGACAGCGGGACTTCACTCAGGTAATGGGGAGATGTCTGGGCTTGCAGAGGGTTTATTTCCTGCCCTGTTGCACCCTCCCAAGGAGGGGCTGGGCGTTCGTCTGTCATCGGGATCTCTCCATCCCCCGTCCATTCCCCTGGGACGTTCTGGGCTTGGTCAAAGCACTGTCTGGCCACCAGGTGTCCTGGGACGTGTGGGCCACTGTGGGAAAGGCATTGATACCAGATCCCTTATGAGCCAGCAGTGCCCAATGCACCCACCAGCTCACCCTCTGAGTCCTAGTAAATCCACTAGGACATCACTGGAGCGCTTACCCTCAGACGCATGGAGAGCCCGCTCCGACACAGCAATCTGGGGAGGGGGAAAGTATCCAGGCTGCAACCCTGGTGCCAGGGCTGGGGTGGAAACATGGTAAAAGGATCCTTGACATAACGAGCCAGATTCTCATTACATTAGGGCCTTTTCAATGGCAACGTAAAGCTGCATTAAAGGCGGTGTAAATTCATGCCCTCGTTAATGCCCTTACACTGTCCGAGGGGCCTTGGCATAAAGGAGGATCTGGCCTACCAAATCAATTCCTATGTGTGTTTACCCCACTGCGGAGTATGTGTGTTCCATCCCTCTCTCTGGCAAGCTATTCTCTGGAAGCAGCACCAAGCCCCGTGTATGGGGAAGCCCCAGAGATACCACACCTGCCATCGAAGGAAAGCAGAAGGTAACAAGGTAGAGGCTAATGTGACCAGTGAGACGCTGGACTCAGCCCTCGTCCAGCAGAAGGCACTAGGGATACTGGACAGTCTCACAGCATACGCACAATATACCCTCTCCGTGACTCCGCTCAGACGACACACTGCATCCCCGCCTGGTAGGGTTAACAGCACAATGTGACAGCACTGCCCCGTCTCTCACGAAGGCATTGTCAGGGCAGGGCGATGCAAGGTTTGCAATCCAGCCGTCTGGCACCACTAGGCAATTCCTTTCCCCCCCAGCAGTTTAAACACAACGGGGTGGCAATCTCTAAGGACAATTTATTAACTACACGGGTCTGGATCAGCAACTTACTTTCTGAGGGCTTGTCTCAGCGTCCTGCCCCCTCCTGGAATTCACTGCTCACTAGCGCATGCAGAACGCAGCGTTTGTTTGTCGGAAAGAGGCAAAGGAGCACAGGGCTGGGGTCTCCGGCAGCTAAAGTAATCAGAGTGGGGTCTATAGGTCTCCCTATCCCAGGCCAATTGACATCAATGGAAACTGACTGGCTTCCATGGGCCTTCGACTAGCTTTTAGTCACCCTCAGCTTTGAGAGAGAGAGAGTTACGGCCAATGGAGACGATGGATCCCAGCATGCAATGTCCCATCTCAGCTCTGCCCGCTTGGCCATGCACATCACAACAGAGCACTGAATGCTGGGACCAGTCACCTTAGTAGGTTGCACCTCTGTAACGAAGATCAGGGAAGCTGCAATCTGCTCCATTTTATGGGCAACCCTAATTATTGATACCGCCCTTGGCTGGGCAAACCGGGAGGACCTGTCCTACGATCCCTTTGGAAGCTCACCAGTCCATTGCAGTTGCTGATGGCGACTTTGGAGTTCAGGTACTGATCTTGCAAGTGGCCCGCGTAGTGGCAGTCCTCGTGGAAGTCGTGCTGCCAGTCCACCCCGTCCCGCTTCCAGTACTCCACCGTGAAGTGCTCGGCCAGCAGGTTGGAGTGCAGGGTCAGGTTGAGGAGGAACTGGGTGTGGTGGGCGGAGACCTTGTAGAAGACCCGCCGCTCAGCGGCCTCGTAGGACAGGGAGCCCGGGCTGCGCCGGGAGCGCCGCTTCAGCGGGCTTCTCATGTCGAAGGTGAGGAAGTCCCCGTTTTGGTCCACTTGGATGGGGAAAGCGATTTCATAGTGATCGAGGCTGGAGAGGAACTCCTCTGGAGGGCAAAGCAAACACAGTGACAGTCACGTTCTGGAGAGACGGGGAGGCCAGGAGACCCGGGGCAGAGTAAAAGCCAATGCAATTCTCAGCTGCAGGGGCATGTCAAAATCAGGGAGAGGACCATCCTTCTCTATAGAGCTCTGGTAAGATTGCAGCTAAAGCACTGCACCCAGCGCTGCACAGATCAATAGCTAGGATGGCCCAGTGGAGGCAGGAAGGATGGTTGAGTGGTTAGGGCACAAGCCTGAGATGCAGGATACCTGGATCCCCTGCTCTGCCACAGACTCCTGTGAGACCTTGGGCAAGTCACTTAGGACTCCTCAACACTAGAATCGCTGCAGCAGCACAGCTGCCCTGATGTAGCTGCTGCCAGTGCAGACGCTGTATGCTGGCAGGCGAGCTCTCTCCCATCGGCATCATGACTCCACCTCCCTGAACATCAGTAGCTCTGTCAGTGGGAGAGCGTCTCCTGCCAACATTGCGCTGTCCACACCAGCGCTTAAGTCGGAGTAACTTATGTCACTCGGGGGGGCGGCTTTTCCACACCCCTGAGCGACTTAAGTTATGCTGAAGTCAGCGCTAGCGTGTACAAGTCACTTAGTCTCTCCGTGCCTCGGTTTCTCATCTCTAAAATGGGGACAATTCCCTACATCAGAGGGGCACTGTGAGGATAAATACGTTACAAATTGCCAGGTATTCAGACACCACAGGAATGGGAGCCAGGTAAGCTGGAAAGCTGAAGGCAGACTGGGAGGATTGATTGGCACAAGAAGTACTAACTAGGCAGAGCTAATCCAGAGAGTGACCACGAGGCTGGAAGAAGCTCCTGAAAGGTGTAAATACCAGAGGGGGAGCAACACACCTTAGGAACAAGAGGCTAAAACCAAGCAAAGGAAACTGGGCCAATATTCCTTACAGTTCAGTTGTATTAGCCTGCAGACCAGTCTCCCCAGGGCAAGGATGGAAGCCTGATTGTTTGCGTTATTTAAACTCGACTGAACAAAGGCCCGCTGTGAGGAACCTCCTATGCTCTGGCCAGGGGATGGACTGAATGACCATAGAGGGCTTTTCCCATCTATCTTCTAGGATTAACTCAAAGGGGCAGTTGAGTGTGCAGCACTTGGAGAGAGCCACATTCTCTTTTGGCAAATTCCAGCTATTTATTTCTGAAATTCTTAGATCAGGGGTTCATTTCATAGAATCATAGAATCTCAGGGTTGGAAGGGACCTCAGGAGGTCATCTAGTCCAACCCCCTGCTCAAAGCAGGACCAAACCCAAACCCTTGGGCTCTGGGCTTGCAAACAGGTGTCAAGGGATCACGATCACCCTGCTGCCTTTCCCATATTGCTGTATGGGCCAGGGCTCCCCGCTAGATGGAACAGGGGTCCTGGGATGGGAAAGGTGGTCCCAGAACAGCAAACGCTGAGAATTAGTGTCCTAGAGGGAAGGTCTCACAGCTGTGCACTAAAGCACAGAGGGTGGACTAATGGTTTAGCGAATGAAATCATAAACCCAGGGCATTATGTTGAGAAGAAGGAAGGAAACACACACTTTGACCAAACAATCATTGACTGTCTACAACCTGGTACTGAAGACAAGGGTGCTACTCTGCAATTTCCATGATCAATTTTTAAAGGACAGATAGGACAATAACTACCTTCTAGTCCAGTGGTTCTCAACCAGGGGTACACATACCCCTGGGGGCAGGCAGAGGATGCACCCCCTGGAAGACAACTCATCCAGATATTTGCCTTATTTTACAACAGGCTACTTAAAAAGCACTAGCAAAGTCAGTACAAACTAAAATTTCATACAGACAATAACTTGCTTATACTGCTCTATCTACTATCTGCTGAAATGTAAGTACAATATTAATATTCCAATTGGTTTATTTGATAATTATATGGTAAAAATGTGAAAGTCAGCAATTTTGTTCAGTAATAGTGCGCTGGGACACTTATGTATTTTTATGCCTGATTTTGGAAGCCAGTCGTTTGTAAGTGAGCTGGAACTTGGGGGTACACAAGGCAAATCAGACCCCTGAAAGGGGGACAGTAGCTGAGAGCCACTGTGTTAGTTGTTCAGCAGAGCCATCGATTTTGAGAAGTGATTGTGCTTTTTCGTTAGCAACTCAGCTCAGCAGGCTGAGGTTCCTTCAGAACTTTGGGATGTACCATCTGGTCCTGATGGCTCACTGTTATTAATTACTATTATTATCATCATCATTTATATGATGGTAGCACCAAGAGAGATCAGGACCCTGTTGTGATAGGCATGGTTCAAAACCCTGCTCAGAGTCCCTGCCTTGAAAATCTTACAATCAAAATAAGAGAGACACGGGGGAGGGAAACCGGAGTTCAAGATCACACAACAGGCTAGTGGCACAATCAAGAATAGAACCTTCCCCAGCCAGTACCCTCCCCACTAGGCACTTCTGCCATGTCAGCCACTTGTTGCACTCTACCACCGCCTCCTCCGATGCTTCAGTCTCTGAAAACAGTCCACCACCACTTAGCATATGTGATCTAACAAGGTCCCAGTCCTAGACGTCTGACTGCACTTGTAGGGGAACACGACATCTTTCTCCATCAAAAAGATTGGCTCCATGTAACTTTTAGTGCTGCGGTTCCCAAACTTTTTCATGCCACGACCCCCTCTGGGCTCACCTGTGTTAACCAGGGTCTGAGACAGAGCCCCGCAACCCAACCGGGACGCCGTGGGACCAGACTACGCATGCTGGGTTCGGGTTGCGTCTAGGTGAACCACCTGCCGCCACCTTGCGGTGCCAACCCAAGCATGGCACAGCCAGGCAGTGCCAGACAGTTAGGGTGGGGCAAGCAGCTGCCCCTCGCAATGCAGCATGCACATCTCATGACCTCCTGATGCTCTTTCATGTTTCATGATCCCCCCCCTCGGCAGTATGACCCACAGTTTGGAAAAAACTGCTCTAGAGAAACTTCTCGAATTGCCAGAGTGGTTCAGACCTGTGCTCTAGCGAGCCCAGTATCCAGTCACGTTGTAATCTACCTGCGGGGGACGTCCTCCTAACCCCCAGTAGCTAGAGGCGGATTTATGTCCTGAAGCATGAGCTATTCATGGCAAGGATCAGGAGAAGTTCTACCCTATCGGACTCACCTGCCCATTTTGTCCAAGGGACTCGCTGTACGGTTTGCATCCTTTTCCTTGTTGTTTTCTAAGCCACCGGGGAGAAGCCAGGCTGCCCTGAGGTGGCTGCATTTTGCCTAGCTCCACAATGCCCATCTTCAAAGCCACCGTAAATCTGGACTCCAAATCACGCTGTCACCACATGCCCAGCTCTGGAACGTTTACTCTCCTTCGAATGCATTTTCCAGCGTGGGATCTTGACAGAGCGGTTTCTTGGGCTACTGCTAATGGAACAATCCTTCCTACTGGCGGGCTCTAGGGGTCACGTCCGGACCTTCCAAACCATAAACCCCTCTGGCACCTATTCCTTGGCCTGACCAACCAGAAGCGATGGTTTTATTTTCCCTCCTTCTGCCTCGGCTTCCCCCACACCAGACCACATCTTGTGCGATGCAGCCGGGCAAACAGGAAAAGCTATTTCCACCTAAGGAATGACTGGCAGCCTGGAGAAACTTGCTGCTACCGGAAACATTTTGTTTTTCTTTCTGGTCTCTCCAGCCTGCCACATGGGCAGAAGGGAGCCTGGCTAGGAGTGGTGAGAGCAGCGGGCTGGGAGCCAGGAGCTGGGCTCTCTGCCACCGACTTGTGTGCCGCTAATCACAGAACAGGAAGGTGCATTGTCCAGTGGCTAAAGCATTAGCTTAGGCTGTGAGAGATCCAGCTTCAAGTCCCTGGTTCGACACAGACTCCCTGTGTGACCATGGGCAAGTCACTTAGCCTCACTGTGCCTCAGTTTCCTATGAATAAAATAGGGACAACAGCATTGCTGTACCTTGCAGCCCCTGCCCCAAACAGCTACAATCTAGTGTACCGAAGACAGACAGACAGACACAGAGAGGTTCTATCTATCAGCCTGTAAAGTGGGGATAAAAACGCCAGCCTGCCTGATAGGGGCTATGAGGATTTATTAAGGTGTGGGAAGTGCTTTGAGATCCCCAGCTGGAAGAGGGGCAAAGTTACTCTTATACCCCTGAGATTCAAGCAGCGACAGAGGTGGAACTGGTAGGTGTCAGGAGAGGGATCTCCACCTGCCCCCCAGTTCCTGGGAGAGAGCTGATTTCCTGGGCTGGTCCGACGTGCCGCAAGCTCACCCCCGGCAAGGCAATCCCGTCCGAAAGCTCCCCGTGAACGAGGGCTGAGAATGCTGGGGGCTGGGAATCGGCTACAGAGCCTCTCAGCTGTAGGCCTCCGGTTGGAATCTAGCCCTGCGTAATAGCGAGCGGCTGGCTGGTGGTCGAGCTTAGAGGGGTGTTGTCAATTCACAGGCTGCACTTCTGTGGGAAAATGGTTTAGCAACTCTAGATAATCTGCCCCTGCTCCTGTGCTTCTCCCTTCCCTAGAGTATTACGGGGGCTCCCCCTACCCTGCTCCATTACAGGGGCTCCCCCGCTCCCCCTGCCCTGCTCCATTACAGGGGCTCCCCCGATCCCCCTGCCCTGCTCCATTACAGGGGCTCCCCCGCTCCTCCTGCCGCACTCCATTACAGGGGCTCCCCCGATCCCCCTGCCCTGCTCCGTTACAGGGGCTCCCCTGCTCCCCCGGCCTGCTTCACTGCTGGGGCTCCCCATCCAGCTCTGCCTTGCTGCATTACAGGGGCTCCCCTGTTCCCTCCTATCCTGGGGGACTACAGAGGCTCCCCCACCCATTGGCATTACAGGGCCCCTCCTCTTCCATTGCCCAGCATTGCAGGAGAACAAGCCTCTCTGGCCCTTAGGCAGCCCCGTTCCTTCCCGAAAATCCAGTCCTGTTCTCTCTCCTTGCAGCCACTCATGCTGTATTAATAGACCTTGGCGTGACACATGTAGTATTGTGCCCATCTGGACCAAAGGGGTTTGCACAGGTGATAAGGCGCCTGCTGTTTCCCGCAAGCTCTCCAGCAGCGACCGCATTACTAGAGAGAGACCTGGGGGAACAGAACCTGCTGGGCCGTTCGGGCTGGACGGCAGGAACACGCTCAGATCTCCCCTCTGCCCTAGAGAGGGGAAATGCATCTGCCAGGGAGCGTGAGGGGGTGCCAGGAGGGGGACAGAGACAGACAGAGTGGAAGCAGCAGACAGAGAGTGGGAGTGTTGGGGAGGAAGGGAGACAGCAAGGAGGAGACGGAAAGAGGTGAAGGGGGACCAGAAAGAGGCGGCCCCAGGAGGGGAAGAGAGGGAGCGTGACGGGGAAGGGGGAGGCAGGAAGGAGCTCCCTGCCAAGTGGCGCCCTTCGTTCCAGACAGCCCAGGACCTTTTCTCACTTCCTGCACCTCGTACCGCCGCATGGTCGCCTGGGATTATGGGATTAAAGGAAGCCAGAGCTTCCCTGGCCTTGTTACCACCGGCAGCAGCCAATTCACACACTTCATACTGGATGGGTGAGAAAAATGCCCTCCGGCCCCCAAAGCTCAGGCTGCTCTGGGACCCCCTGCCTTGAGGCAGCTCGGCTACACAGAACGGCAGCACTGGGTCAGAGCAATGGTCCATCCAGCCCAGTATCCAGTCTTCTGACAGTGGCTGGTGCCAGGTGCTTCAGAGGGAATGAACAGAACAGTAATTATCAAGTGATCCATCCCCTGTCATCCAGGCCCAGCATCTGGCAGTCAGAGGTTTAGGGCCACCCAGAGCATGGGGCTGTGTCCCTGACCATCTTGGCTAATAGCCATTGATGGACCAATCCGCCAGGAACTTATCTAGTTCTTTTTTGAACCCAGTTATATTTTTGGCCTTCACAACATCCCCTGGCAAGGAGTTCCACAGGTTGACTGTGTACTGTGTGAAGAAATACTTCCTTTGGTTTATTTTAAACCAGCTGCCTATTAATTTCATTGGGTGACCCCATATTCTTGTGTTATGTGAAGGGGTAAATAACACTTCCTTATTCACTTTCTCCACATCAGTCATGACTTTATAGACCTCTCTCTTATCCCCCCTTAGTCACCTCTTTTCTAATCCAAACTGGCCCAGTCTTTTTAATCTCTCCTCATATGGAAGTGGTTCCATACCCTTAATCATTTTTGTTGCCCCTCTTTGCCTCTTTTCCAATTATAATAGACCTTTTTTGAGATGGGCCAACCAGAGCTAGACACAATACTCAAGGTGCAGGCGTACCATGGATTTATACAGTGGCATTATGATATTTTCTGTCTTATTATCTATCCTTTCCCTAACGGTCTCTAACATTCCGTTAGCTTTTTTGACTGCCGCTGCACACCGAGCAGATAGTTTCACAGATCTAGCCACGTTCACTCCAAGATCTCTTTCTTGAGTGATAACAGCCAATTTAGACCCCATCATTTTGTACGTGCAGTGGGGATTATATTTTCCAATGCACATCACTTTGCATTTGTCAGCATTGAATTTCATCTGTGAATTTGTTGTCCCATCACCCAATTTAGTGAGATCCCTTTGTAATTCTTTGCAATCCGCTTTGGACTTAACTGTCTTAAGTAGTTCTGTATCATTGTACATTTTGCCACCTCACTGTTCACCTCCTTTTCCAAATCATTTATGAATATGGTGAAAAGCACTGGTCCCAGTACAGATCCCGGAGGGACAGCACTATTTATTTCGCTCAGTTGTGAAAACTGACCATTTGTTCCTACCCCTTTCTTTCTTATCTTTTAGCCAGTTATTGATCCATGAGAGATCCTTCCCTCTTATCCCATGACTGGTTACTTTGCTTAAGAGGCTTTGGCGTGGGACCTTGCCAAAGGCTTTCTGAAAGTCCAAGTACATCATATCCAGTGGATCACCCTTGCGCACCTGCTTGTTGACTCTATCTAAGAATTCTAATAGACTGGTGAGGCATGATTTCCCTTTACAAAAGTTGTGTTGACTCTTCGTGTTCATCTGTGCATGTGATATCTCTCAACTCATCTCCCACTGCTTTCTATTTTCCTCTGCTCACACCAACACTGCCACTAAATCCTGCCATTTCTGTCTCTAGGGCATCCATTCCTCCACACTCCCACAGAACGGCTTTCACCACCTCAAACCCTGACTACTGCAGTCCCCGATCCTGGCCTCCTTGCCTCTCACCTCACTCCTCTCCAGTCTGTCTATAAATGATCTAATCCTGAATGTGTCTAGCTTCAACTTCTAGCCATCAGATCTTGTTATACCTTTCTCTGCTAGAACGTTCATTGCGTGTAGGTACTCAGACTGGGAACAAGTTACCCCTTAACCTTCTGCTTGAGAAGCTAAATAGATTGAGTTCCTCGAGTTTATCACGATAAGGCATGTTTTGCAGGCCTTTAATCATTTTCGTGGCTCTTCTCTGAACCCTTCCCAGTTCATTAACATCCTTTTTGAATCGTGGACACCAGAACTGCACACAGTATTCCAGTAGCAGTCACAGGGGTTACAAACACAGGAGTAAAATAGTGCCTATTCCCATCATAATCTGGCTCCCTTTGACAGACATTGAGCTACACCTCCACTGATGGGCTGGATTGCATCTGAACAGCTCTCTAGTTTGCAGAAGTGACAGGAACTGTCCGTGGTACCATAAATTGGTGGACGTCTATCCCATGAATTTTCCCTTCCTCACCATACGGGCAGCAGCTTGGATTGCTCTAAACCAGGATCTTATCAGATTACTGCTCTGGCACCATGCCTAGCACAGCAAAATCCTACCAGAATAATGTTCCACAATTGAGAGTGCAGGCTAAATGCCTTTACACGTGGGCCCCACCTATAATGAAAGGCTGTGTGCTCTAGTGACTGGAGCACAGGGATATTATGGATTCCAAGGCCAGAAGAGGCCAATCTGATCATCTAGTCTGATCCGGTGTGTAACACTGGCCAGAGAACTGCTCAGAAATAATTCCTGCTTAAACTCGAGCACATCTTTTAGAAAAACACACCCCCCTGAGCTAAGAAGTCCTGAGTTCTAATCCTACTCGGATGCTAACTAACCGAACTGCCTTGGGCACCTCACACAGGCCAAAACCAGTGGGTGCTTCTGCAAATGTTGGTTTTTAATTGCTCTGTGCCCCAGTTTCCACATCTGCCAAGTGGGGAGTGTCAGGGGATCCACTCATTGCGGGGGGCGCCTCCGTCTGGCTGCTCTGGGGGTTAGCTCTTTCCAGGCCTGAGGTCCCCTTTGGCAGCTTGCCGCCTGCCCTGCTGCCGCTCTCACTCTTGCTGTCTCTCCAGGGCCTCTCTTTCTCTCCGGGTGCTGCAGCCTCCTCTTCAGCTTGAGCCTCCAGCCAGGTCACTATCCGTGTTTCCTTCTTACAAGGTACCAAAGTCTCTCCTGACAAATGGGCAGATAGATGACGCCATAGTTGCCATTATGGGGGATAATGCTATGACAGGAACAGTCGTGGGAGAACAGTGGCAGAGGGAAATGGAATCACCAGAAACATACATACCTTCAAATTTCTGTGTGGCTTAGTGTTGTGGCCTGACCTACTGCTTGAAATAGATGTTGTAAGCAAGAGACTCCAAGGTGGTGACCTTGATATCTGGAGCAATGGGACAACTGGACAAAGCAAAGTGAGACCTACAGTCTTACCACTCAGATGAGGGATTTCAAAATGTTCTGAAGAGCGCACATAAATTGGCAGAGGAAATTCACATGAAGCTGTTTTCCCACCCATTCAGGAATACAAGAGTCACCGAGGAAGATGACATTTGGATTACGAGGCATGAGATAATCCCATAAGAGACCCCAAAGAGCAATTCAAAGTTGAATTCTTTAACCAGGTGCTAGATTGTGCAATACAGTCAGTTGAAGAACATTTCATGCAGCTCAAGGAACACGGTAGTACATCTCGGATGTTGTATGATATTCCCAAACTCCTCACTATACCTGAAGAAGACCCACACCAGCAATGCAGGGCACTAGAGACAGTGTTGACACATGATGACATGCGTGATATTGATGCGAGTGATTTAGGTGATGAACTGAAAGCCCTTTCAAGACACATTTCAGCAGGATCAACTCCAAAGGCTGTTTTGGAATATATGTGCACCAATAAGATGACCACCCTCTTTCCAAATGCTTTTGTTGCTCTGCGCATACTTCTAACACTTCCTGTAACAGCTGCCAGTGGAGAACGCAGCTTC
Organism: Mauremys mutica; assembly: GCF_020497125.1. Taxonomy (NCBI): domain Eukaryota; kingdom Metazoa; phylum Chordata; order Testudines; family Geoemydidae; genus Mauremys; species Mauremys mutica. The sequence goes on from NC_059095.1 coordinate 9,653,410, forward strand.
TCCAAGCTGAAGTTAATAAAAACACGTCTACACTCCACACTGACACAGGAGAGGCTGGTCGGCCTTGCGACCGTCTCAACGGAGCATGAGCTGGCCCAGACTATGGACCTTCAGGAAGCAGTTCACGTCTTTGCAATCAAGAAGGCAGGGAAAGCACCACTTTGATTATTCAAACAGATAAAAATGCCAGTGTTACATTTGCTGTTCAGGTGTTTGAAAGTTAAGTGTTGTTCAAAAATTTTAAGTAAGGCATTTTAAGTTGTTAGTTCTCCTTTATTGGGGTAGGTAGCAGAGCAGCACCATGAGAGAAGTAGAGCAGGAAGAAGGCAGAATTGAGACCTTTCAAAGTTTTGGCCCAAGCAAGGGGGCATGGGGGCGTCATTTGAGCTCCTCGCCTCAAGTGCTCAAATGTCGTGGGCCGGCCCTGGATGCGCTGAATGAACTGCACCGGACCCCAGGACTGGAGCAGCACGGGGTACTGTAGATTTGGACTGAGATGCATTGACAGAACTGAGTCGGGGGTCAAGGCTTGGCAGCAGGTGTTGTTCCAGGTGAGGACTGAGGTGCTTTGGCAGAACTGTGTGGGGTAGTTAAGTTTTCATTGGAGTTTATTTAGTGCAGCGAATAAGGTAATGCAGCTGGAGCGAGGTGTGAACTCACTGATGCAGGAAGCCCAGAACATTCAGAAGAGGAATTGCCAGAGCCTTTGGCTAAAAGCACCTGGAACCGTGTTTGTTTCCGCTTAAATTTCTTTTCTGCCTTTATAAAACTATGAACTGCACAGCGTCGGTGGTGGTTCTGCTTTCAGTCACCTCTTGGTTCACCCCTGCGCGGGCTGCAGCTGGAGGAGGCCGTCCCACGGATTTGGAGCACAGATGTGGCACTCAGACTGTACTCAGACCCCAGAATAGTTTCGTGGCTTTGTCCTTTCTTCGTTAGAACTCTATGTAACAAGCAGACCACAGCCTGATGGCATTAGGCGTGTGTGCAAGGGGCCTGAATACAGCATTGAATTTAGCCCGGCTGCAGCTAGCCCCATCACCCGGAGTGCACACAATTCCCTGGGCATAATCCAACCCCTGCACACGTTCACCTAAACCCGTGCACGCTGCATACAGACCGACAGACACAACCGGCCTGCAGTACCACACACTAACTCATAGATGCACTCATACATTCACCGCCAGATGACATGCACATGTTCCCAAAAGTACACAGACGGACACCCCGCCCACCCACACGCAAGCACACTCAAGCCCATAAAATCACCCACGCAACTGCAGCCATCTGCACAGACACAGACCTATACATGTCCATTCATATGCTAATACAGGCATATACAGACATGCACACACAGAGAAATGCCTGCAAACACACGTGTCAATATGCACATACACACGCGTCTCCCTTTTCATAAGGCTCTTCGCGATAAAGCTCTTACTCCTACTGGAGGCTCCACTCCACTGGAGTGCAATGCGAGCTCCCTCATTCCTCTTGCTAACAGGCAGCTACCTTTGCGCTCCCTAGCTGTCATCCTGGGGCTTGATACAACCCTTATCGGTTTGCTAGCTAAGCACTGCCTAAAATCAAGGGGCATTAAATCCCACAAGAAAAGCATCTCTCTTTTTCACAGGCAGACAGGGGTCTATGACTAGGCCACAGGTGTAACAGAGCCAGTTCTAGGGGTTCCCCTACTTTAGGGGTGGGTCCCTAGCACAGTGGCTCTCAAGCTTTCCAGGTAACTGTCTGATTTGTCTTGTGTACCCCCCACGTTTCACCTCACTTCAAATCTACTTGCTTACAAAATCGGACCTAAAAATACAAGTGTCACAGCGGGCTATTACTGAGGCATTGCTGACTCACTCGTTTTTACCTGATCGTTATAAAATAAATGGATTGGAACATAAATATTGTCCTTACATTTCATACACAGAGCAGTATAAACAAGTCATCGTCTGGATGGGATTTTAGTCTGTACTGACTTCGCTAGTGCCTTTTAGTGCCTGTTGTAAAACGAAGCAAATCTCTAGATGAGTTGATGGGCCCCCTGGAAGTTCTCTGAGTAACCCCAGGGGTTGAGAATCGCTGGACTAGCACAGCAGGCCTAGCTCGCAGGGTTTTCCCACCTTAGAGCCAGCCTTAGGGATTCTGCCCCCCTCGGCACACAATTCCAGCCCCTCTTCCCCGCCCCCGTGGGAAATCCCTACCTTGTGAGTGGAATTTGTAGCCGGGAGAGTCGCACGCAGCTGTGGTGAAGATGAGAGTCCACGTCAGAAGCCTCCAAGCGGTTGCCATGGTTAGCGATGCTCGTCTCAGCGCGGGGAGCTTTGTACCAGCCTAAAGGGCTCTGTCCCAACATGTCTCTCTTTGGGCCACTGCTTATGTAGAGACAGGAGTCCTCGGTCCCTTCCCAGGCATCCTCGGCCGCTCCGTGCGCTCCCCAAAGCAGCGAAGCCGATGGCGTCCTTGCAGTGCGCTGTACCCGGGCCGGCGTAATGGCTTCAACATGTGCTAATTAGAATCCAAGGCTCTCGGTGGCATTGCCCCTGCGGAAGAGAGGGTGAGGCGAGGGAGCGGGAGAAAGAGAAGCAGAGTAAAGGAGAGCGGGAAGGGAGGGGAACAAAGGAGACGGAGAGGAGAGAGAGAAAAAGGCAGGGAAAGCAGAGCGGGCAGGAAGGGGAGAGTGAACGTGTCAGAGAAGGAAAGGAAAAGAGGGGCGCGGGCAGGGGGAGGGGTATAAATTAGATCAACCACGTCATTTTATAGCATGTTAGACAAGGGGCCTGCTCTCCGGCCCCTCTGGGTCATCATTTCCACCGGTGAAGAGTGGCTGGCACTGTACCCCCTTGGCACCCACCGGCCTGAACGCTCGGCTACGCCGAGGTCCCGTCTACCGCCTGTGCCACGTAAAGGGACCTTAAAGTGATGGCAACTGCCATTTGCGCCCACTTTGAGGCCCCTTTGCCCCGCCAATGTGGGATAAATCGTTCTTCACCCGCTTTTTTCGGCTTTGCGCCAGGCAAAGGAGAATCAGGCCCAAGCGCTACCCAATCGCTTAAAAACAAACAACAAGCGCGGGCACAGCGCGGCTGCTCTGGCAGAAACGTTTGAAGGCGGCACAAGGGTTGAGCTTCAGAAGCGGCCGCTCAGAGAACCCCCTCAGCAAGACAGCGAGCTGGCTGGCTCCGCAGCAGAGATCTCGAGAGAGAGAAACAGGACAGAGCAGAAGTGGAAGGCACAGGGTGGAGTAAAGGGTCTGAGTTCAAATCCGTCCCGCTGCAGCATCGTGCAGCATTTGGAACGTCACTGCCATATCTGTGGTGACAGGCTGGGATGCTACAGAACAGACAGAGCGTGTGACTGCTCCGGCAAAAGGCTGAGGAAGATAGGCCGTATAGAAGAACGAGTGAATTCAAATAGAACGAGCTTTTCTGCTAACAGGAGGATGGCAGGTGATGGGTAAAGGGAATGGCCTGAGGTTCACAGTAGGGTTGTGCATTCTGCAGGAACGGGAAGAAACCTGTGCTTTGTACTTTGCTCTGTGCTTTGTACTTATGTTTCTTAGGGTACGTCTATACTGCCCGCTGGATCGGCAGGTAGTGTTCGATGTATCGGGGATCGATTTATCGCGTCTTGCCTGGATAAATCGATCCGCTAATCGATGCCCGTACTCCACCTCAGCAGGAGGAGTAAGCACAGTCAATGGGGGCGCCGCGGCAGTCGACTCGCCGCCGTGAGGACGGCCAGGTAAGTCGAACTAAGATACTTCGACTTCAGCTATGCAAATAGCGTAGCTGAAGTTGCGTATCTTAGTTTGAACCCCGCCCCCAGTGTAGAGCAGCCCTAGGTTAGGGGAGTTAATTTTGCTTTAGAAAGATAAAATAAACCAAAGATACAGCTTCCTTGGGGTATTTCTACCATCCAAGAATTTAAATACCATGATCTTGTGTTTAGTCCCATAAGTGGCTCCTGGAGGCACTACGAAAGTTAATATTTTGTTACGTCAAATACTAATTGGACAGAGACAGAATGATGCACTACCTATCTGTGAACACTAGAGGGAGTCTGGGGAAAACAGGAGATGGTGCAGAGCCAGCTGTAATTTGTGAGTTTCTTTGACACCTTACCTCCCAGGGCCGGCTCTAGACCCCAGCGCGCCAAGCGCGCGCTTGGGGCGGCATGCCGCGGGGGGCGCTCTGCCGGTCGCCAGGAGGGTGGCAGGCAGCTCCAGTGGACCTCCCGCAGGCATGCCTGCGAAGGGTCCACTGGTCCCGCGGCTCCGGTGGACCTCCTGCAGGCGTGCCTGCGAATGCTCCACCAGAGTCGCGGGACCAGCGGACCCTCCGCAGGCACGTCTGCAGGAGGTCCACCGGAGCCGCGGGACCGGCGACCGCCAGAGCGCCCCCCGCAGCGTGCTGCCGTGCTTGGGGCAGCGAAATTCCTAGAGCCGACCCTGCTCCCTCCCCATGATGTGCATCACGGCTAGCTAACATCACAACCCCCATAATGGCTCACCCTGTCCTCTCAGGTTACTCTGTCCACTACCAACTGAGAAAGACAAGCCTGGGGCAGGGTGGCTGTGTCATTCCCATCCCACCTCCATGCAAGAGAGGATCCCTTGAGAGAGAACAATGTCCCCCGAGTCCATTATAGATTCATAGATCATTAGGGTTGGAAGGGACCTCAGGAGACCATCTAGTCCAACCCCCTGCTCAAAGTAGGACCAATCCCCAACTAAATCTCCAAATAGCCCCCTCAAGGATTGAACTCACAACCCTGGGTTTAGCAGGCCAATGCTCAAACCACTGAGCTATCCCTCCCCTCCATTCATGTGGCCTGTGAATCCAGCAATGTCTGGGATCTCCAAAAAGCAGCGATTTAATGGCAGAACTGAGAGAAATATTCTCCAGGCATGATGCTGGAGTCCCCAAGGCTTCCTGATTTCAGTGCATGCCCGAGCAGCTCCTCTGAGAAACTGGTATGGAGCTTCATCTCAACCTTCTCCTCCCAGAGCTTTTCCCAGGGAGTCTCCAAGTCTAACTATTTGGCCAGTCACACTCTAGACCTTATCTTTAGCCTGGATTTGGGTACTGGGAGTCCTTGTCAGACAGTCAACTCATCCAGGCTAGCGTCAGCTCTTTCTCCCTACTGAGAATAGTCTGACTATACAGACTCAGGAAGCCCGCCAACTTTCAGAACATCCTAAAAGAAACTGGCCACCAAATAAGTGGCCACGGCATGGAGATCTGGTCAGACATTTGGACCACATACTTTCCACTGTCATTGATACCTTAGTACCAAAAGTCTCCTTCCTATCACTCCACAGACACCCATGGTGCTCAGATGACCTGCGGAAAGGAAGGAAGCACGAAGGTCAATAACAAAAACTGTGAACAGCCGGGGACAGAGGCATAAGAAATTTGTTGCAAAGAATGTTCATCTCAGATCAGGTCACACTAATCCAAGAGGACTCCTGAGGTATACCGATGGACACATACAGAACCCGTGATTCCATTTCCGTCCCCATGGATTTGGACTCTTCATATCGGATGAAGTCCTGGAAGCACTGCAAGATCTCAGAGGCACCGCATGCAACTTTGTCCCATGCCCTGTTTGGCTTATTAAGGACTCTTGGGCTCCTTGGTTAATTTATGTCTCCTTGGATGAATGTAGATGTCTTCCCTCTCAAAGCCTGGAAAACTCCAGCTAGTAATTAAGAAATGATCACTTGACACACACTTGGCCAACTATCCAGTATGTCTATCTGTAGGCTGGTGTCTAACCTCCCATTTCTAAATAAGGTGGATGAGAAGCTACGATTCCAACCACACCTGACTGCCATCAACATTTTGTATCCCTTTAAATGGCAGGCCAAGTATGGGTCAGAGATGACCTTGGTTGTGTTATTAAACGATCGCTTCTTTGCTATGGACAGCGGGGAAGTGCATTCCTGGCACCAGGCTCTCCTCTCAGTCCAAACCCACCGAGTTGTAATGGGTATCTTCAGTTCTGTCTCTTGGGTTCTCATCGGAGGAGTCCTACAAGGTTTTATCGTCTCACACATGTCGAGAAGACTATTAGAAACCCTGGGTTCAAATGCCAAGTGTATGCAGATAGAACACAACTGTCCATGCCCGTCGCATCCTACGCAGAAACCATCATCTCCCAATTATGCCATAGCCTCAGTGAAATAAGTACATGGCCGAAGAATAGCTGGCCAAAGCTTGACCTTGGGTTCCTCTGGTCACCAAGAACAGAGAAATCTGGGGGGCTGGTAGGCAGGACTATCCCTGATCCCACCTCTCAATGATGTAAGGCCGATGAGGCCCATGCTGTGGGATCACGAGGCAGTGACGTAGCGGCGTCCAACCTAGTGACGTTGCCACATCGCAACACGACCTCCAGCTGTACCGGTGAACGGAGAGTCAATTTAAGAGAGCAGCAATCGTAATCATGCAGCCAAACTGACGCAAAACCTCAGAGCTTGTCCGTCGTGATTCCCCTTAAAGCTGTGTGATTGAAACTGCACAAGCGAGAAGGGAAGCAAGAGCCCAGCATGCTCTGGCTCTCCTAAGTCAGCATTTTTAGACTCTATTAAGCTTTGAGATTCCAGCTCTTAAACTTTGTCCTACTTCCAGGGTTTCTGGACAGAAAGCCTCTCGGCTGAAGTATATTTCCTCTGGGCTTTACACTCCTAATTTGTCTTGTTTTTCCGTTGTTGAACCAGCTTCCTCAAAGCGGCTATTATTTCCTGTCACTCTTCCACATCTCCAGGACCCTGAGCTGCAGCGGTCATGACTTCTGACCTCCCTCCTATCCCCTCCATCTTTCCCTCCCTCTCCCTCTCATGTATGTTAGCAGCGCCCTCATCCCCAAAGGCATCAAAGCCTGGGAGAGGCTAGAGAGCAGGGAGAGCCCATCAACCCTTGACCTCACAGGGAGGAAAGCCTGTTTTTAGCACCACAGGTTGGGAATTAGAGCTGTAAAATTCCCCTGAACGGCAGAGGGGGAGAGGGCCCAAGCACTGATTCCCTCATGCCCAGGGGGGTGAAAAGCATCCCCGTTTCCACAGCACTCCACCTCTGAGACCCCCAATGACCCTTTATCATGGGAGGGAAAGAAGGGGAGGAGGAGGGAAGCTGGAAGACCAGCGGGCTCCTCAGTTTCTTTAATATGTATAAAGTTTTCCATAACGTTCGTGTCAAGCTTTAGCTTTCAGGATGTCAATAATACACAGGCACAAACAGGCAGGAAGACCCCGGATCTGTGCACGGGGGGGTGGGGGGGGGTGCAGCAGTCTCTTCGGATCTTACGAGGCGGGGCCATGTCCAGCAGTAAGCAAGAAGTCCAGGGTACAGCGTGACCTCTCCGGGTCTCGTGCCTGCCTCACTTGGGTCGGTTCCGATTTGCTCCTTTCCTAGGAATTCATTGTACTTGGCAGGCGCTGCCTGAGAGCGAACACTCCCCGCGGCGGGTGCCAAGGTGGATTTCGCTGTGTGAACTCTTGGGCTGTGGCATGAGTACAAGGCGGCTGTTTGGATCCCTGGCTCGAAAGAAAGAAAGACAGAAAGACAGACAGACAGACAGAAAGGACAACTGTTACTAATTTCAACATCGGGTCTGCAGACAGAATTCCCTGAAAGCCTGGCTTTTTGGCTTCAGAGGCAGCTGGATGGAAGGTAATAGAAAGCAGATGGGCTCTGATTTGGCCCAAGAGGAAGGTTCAAGGTGCCTCCTAGTGCAGAGGAGAGGAACTTAAATGCTTTTAAAGACGCAGGGGCTTGCTGGTTCCAGGTTTCTCATCCAGCGGTTGCAATTTATGAGCTCAGGTGTCCCTTTCCCTTTTCGAGAAATAAAGACAAAGGCAGATTTCTGCTTCCAGCATGCCCCGGTGGGAGGAAATACTTGTGAGCCCCTCTTGCCAGCCCCTCCCCATCCCCCTTCCACCAACACACCTTCCCTGATGTGCAGCGTCAGCTGCTGAAAACAAGGCGAACATAAAGCTCCAGAATCAGAACTTCCAGACAGTGTTGTTCTCTTAGCTAAATAATGAATGAATGGGTCATACCTGGCCTTTGTCTACGCCGTCGCAATGCAGTAACAGTTCATGCAGGCTGGATACACTCTCAAAACCAGAGGAACTCAACCACAGAGCACTCAGTTAATGCCCCGAGTCTGCTGCCCAGATCCAGTGCGGGTGGTCGATATAATTAGATCGGGAGCACACAGCCCAGAGGAGGAGGATGTTCCAGGGGTTTAAGGTGCTAGACTGGAACTTGTGGGACCTGGCTCCAATTCCCTGCTCTGTCACACACTTCCTGGGTCACCTTGGGCAAATCACCCAGGCGATATCTACACTCTGGACCTCACAGCAGCACAGCTGTAACTCTGCAAGGTCTCCGGTGTAGCTGCTCTGTGCCGACGGAGAGTGCTCTCCTGCCGGCGTAATTAAACCACCCCCAACGAGCGGCGGAAACTGTGTCGGTGGGAGAGCCTCTCCTGCCGACATAACGCCGTCCACATCAGCGCTTTTGTCAGTGAAACTTATGTGAGTGTATTTTTCACACCCCTGACCGACAAAAGTGGGAATGTAGACATAGTCTTAGTCTCTCTGTGCCTCAGTAAAATAGCACTTCCCCAAAACACAGGGGTGCTGGGAGGATCAATGCCTGAAAGATTGAGGTGCTCAGGGCCATAAGTACCAGAGGTAGGCACCATCCAGCCGGATAGTTTCCTTACTCCAAGATTTCTCATCATAAACAATCACCGTAAACCAAACTGCCCCATCAATCTGCTCCACTCCTATCACTACTGCTAATGACCAAGACCAGAAAGATGCTACTGTAGGTGAACAAGGACTTGAACCGAGGAAGGACCCAGGACTGTTGCAAAGCAAAGACCTTGCAGCAGGAGAGGTTCAGAGTTCACCCAAATAGCCATAGACTCATCCAGCGATTATCATAATCTCTTCTCTCTGAAAACCAGCCTTTCATTAGCAATTCTGGTTTGGAGCCTTTGCTGAAATATGGCTCCCAGACATGGACCAATCCAGTCAAAAGGTGAAGGAAGGATAGTTCTGTGTTGTCCCAAACTGCAGTCCCAAACCTAGTCTGTGTTACTCTGCTCAGGGTTATAGAGTAACCAAGGCCAATATCACAGATTATTGCATAATTGTTCATTATCAGCTCTGAAGACTGGAGTTGTGTCCACTGATGGAAATAAGCCACTGAGCTGGGCCATTGGTCTGATTTCTGTGTTCCTATGAAAGGAAAAAACCTGCAGGGATCACTCAGATAAAATGTGAAAGCTGAGAAATTTGTGATCAAGAGAACTCCAAATTGCTTAACGGGGGATTGGCATTTCTTGAAAGCCAAAAGCCAGAGCCGCTATTAGCTTTGCCAGGCAGTAGCTGAAGGGAGGTCATGGTTGGATCTTCAGAGACAGCCCTTAATTCGTTCCTCATGGCCCACCTGCACAGCACCCCTAAGCTACCAGTGAACCCACCACAGAGAGGACACCATCCTCAAGGGCTGCACCCCCTTGTCAAGCCTCTCTTTATTAGGATGATTATTATTTTAAACATAAATTTCCCAGACATGTGACAAACTCATTCCTATCAACCAACTGTGCATCTTTGTTCTCTGCTCTTTGAAAGGAGAAACAGGCTGTCCTGCTGGGCTTGGTAGCATGGTGCAATACCACCAAGTCACCAACTCCAACTGGCCGTTCGGCACCATGCGACTGAATCCGACTGGCCGTTTGGCTCCATGCGACTGAATCCGTTCGGCAGGATGAGACGCACAGCTAGACCGGTCTGTATTGAAGTGAAAAATTCATAAAACATGGGAATTTTAAAATTGAATTTTGTTTTAGTTATTTTGTTGAGGGAAATGAGCCCTTTTCTGAGTTTTTAACCAAATCCAAACCCCATCAAGTAGCTTTGCCTCTCATTGCGAAGGTCTCACATGCCTCAAATGTAGCAAGTTGTTGGCTCCAGCTTGGCGGAACAAGGCAACCGGCCTGCCACTCACACATCAGGGAAATGAAAGTATCAGCCCCAGAAGTGAATGGTGTGCACGTCTGTCTGGAGTCTCCTATACCCCTGGGTGGTGGTGTCACCTTGCAGGTGGCTGTCTAGCTGAGGGGTTCTGCTGATGCCGATCATGGCAGTATCTGAGCGCCTGGACTGGCCGCAACAGCCCGGTTGGTTGCGCTGGGATCCGTTTCTCTGGGGGTGCAGGAGGGCTATAAGGAGCTGAAAGAGAAGGAGGATCGCAGGAGACACCAGCAGGCTCAGAGCCGGAGAGTCTCCTGCCTGCCAAGGTGAGGGCATAAGGACTTGAAGGGAATAGCTGGGTTAGAAAAAGCCTCTCAAGACCAACCTGCCTGCTTGCCTTTGACATGGAGCCCTCCGAGCAGATCCCATTTCTCATGGCTCCTGCTCCGCTGTCTCCCTGCGTCCTGCACGCTCCTGGCTCTCTAGGAAGATACTGAAGGCGTTGGTGAGTCCAGCTGGGCAACGCTGGACAGGCGCAGCTCTCCGGGGCTGCCCTGGCTGCCGGCCAGCACGGGGAGTTTAACGCGTTTGGGTTCATTCTCCTAAGCTCCCGGCAGGCCCGTTCGGGCTCCACAGGTGAGAAGGCAGTTACCCTTCGCTTCCCTCCCTCCCCACACAGCCTCAAGCAAGGAGCCAACGGAGAAGTCATTAAGAACTCAGCCCTCGCTGGGGAGAGAACGCCAGCCAGGAGACCAGGGCTTTGATTCCCCCAGGCCTGGGGCAGAAGGCACCGCATTTTAGTGGGAGGCAGCCGAGTCCAGGACAGGGGGCAAGGGAGTCCTGGGATCTCTTTCCTGCTCTGCCACTGACCCGCTCTGTGACCTTGGAGGCGTCACTTGACCTGTCTGCCTTGCTTTCCTCATCTGTCCCACGGGGATCATGTTACTTGTCCAGCTCCCTTGTACAGTGCTTTGAGAGCCTGATCTGGGAGGTGCTGTAGATGTGGGGGCAGTGCCTCCTGTCCTGCCTCACATGGCAGCGTCCGCACCCAGTCTGAACCCTAGTCCTTGGTCCACCCAGGTTAACCCCCTAGGCCAGAGATAAGACAGCTGTGGACTGAGTGATGCAGGAAGCTCCTGCCCTCCAAGGAGACACCGGCCTCGGGACGTCTTTTTCTTTAAGGAGATGAAGCTAAGCGTTCCCAGGCAGGTCCCCTCTCAGACAGGAGTTATGCAATGGCTTGGAGCCGTTCCATGTGACCCAGACTTGCTGGCCCCCAGCCACCACACTCCTCACTGGCTTCAGCCGTTACAAAACGGCAGTGAAAAAAAAGAAAAGAACAGGCAGTCACTGAGCGACCGTATCTGCCATCGGCGTGTGCGCATGCCATCGAAGCGTGGGTACACACACGCCACCTTTGTACAAGCGTGTGGGCCATCAACACATCGGCTTGTGCGTGTGTAGGTGCCACCGACACTTATATGTCCGTGTGCCATCCACACATGTGCATGCCTCTATGCACATGTGTGCCATCTATGCATAAGAGTGTAAGTCCGTGTGTGCCATCTACACATACAAGGGTATGTGCCATCTCTGCCTGTGTGTGTGTCATCCATGCACACGTATGTGTGCCATCTATATTCTTGTGCACCATCTTTGCATGTGTGCCACCTAAACACATGTATGTCTCTGTGTGTGTGTACCAACTACATGTGTTTGTCCGTGTATATGCCACGCCCATGCCTGCATGACTAGGTATGTATTCCATCTACACAGATAAATCTCTCTACACACGTGTCTGTGTCTGCCACCTGTGCTGGGTGTGCTACACAATTATAAGGGCCGAGCACTTGAAAATCTGACCCTGAGTTCTTTTGAAAATCTAGCCCTGCCCATCTGACATGTATATGTAAGACTTGGTCCTGCCAGGAGTGCAGGGGGCTGGACTAGCTGATCTCTCGAGGTCCCTTCCAGTCCTACGATTCGGTGATTCCATGTGTGTGTGTGGGTCAGAACATGGGACAGATGGAACGTGTGTGTGTGTGTGTGTGTGTGAGTGAACACATGGGACAGATGGAACGTGTGTGTGTGTGTGTGTGTGTGTGAGAGAGAGAGAACATGGGACAGATGGAACGTGTGTGTGTGTGTGTGTGTGTGAGAGAGAGAACATGGGACAGATGGAACATGTGTGTGTGTGTGAGAACATGGGACAGATGGAACGTGTGTGTGTGTGTGTGTGTGTGTGTGTGTGTGTGTGTGGAGAGAGAACATGGGACAGATGGAACGTGTGTGTGTGTGTGTGTGTGTGTGTGTGTGTGTGTGTCTGAGAACATGGGACAGATGGAACGTGTGTGTTTGTGTGTGTGTGTGAGAACATGGGACAGATGGAATGTGTGCGTGTGTGTGCACGCATGTGTTTATTACAGTCTCACCTGACAAAGAGAGCTTCAGGATACAACCATAATAAAAAAAAAATCAGCAAACCCTATTTCCACCGGATCCAGAGCCACAAACACCTGCTCGAGTCGTTACCGTTCAACTGTGCAGACTGATCATTTGGCACTCAGGGCCTCCACACCAGCTCTGTGGCCCCTGCACCCGCTCCCATAAACTGGAGCTTTGACTGCTTAATAGTTTGCAGTTCAGTGGGCTCGCCGGCTCTGGCATCCCGTCCTCTGACATAAGCTGCACTGTGTGCAACTGTGAATGGCCCCACTATGCTCCTTACAGTTTATGGGGTTCGGTGTGGGCAGGAAATATGGACTCACCACCTTCTTGGGTGTCAGTGAAGGCAGCTTCCCTCCCACTCCTCTCACTGCCCCCATCCCCCTTCCTTGGCCACCCGCAGCATCCGTGAAACCCAGCAGTGTCGCCGGCTCTCCTTTGCTCGCAATAACTGTGTCAAGGCTCGGAAAAGGATGGAGCATTCATGGTTCTACACAGGCAGCGAAACACCCCCACCCGCCCCTCCTACAAACAAAATCTCATGGCCTGATTCTCCACTGCCTAGAGCCTTGTGCAGCCATCAGCACCTGTGCAATATAGACGACCATGGTAGCCTTATACGCCCCCTGTGCCCGGGTGTTAATACCTGCATAAGGTGCAGGGCCATGGAGATTCAAGCCCACAGGCTCGCCGGGTGGCACAGTGACCGGCCCACCACAGCGCGTCTCGATCTCTTCTTTCAAGCACAAGTCCCGCTGATTTACTTCAGACGAAGAACTTCAGTGCCGAGCCCGACGCGGGGACACAGGACGAGAGCTAGGGCAGTGCCTTGCAACTCCACCGCGCCTGTCATCCCTATGTATTTTAACCGCCATGCACGGCGATCACTTCGCCCCCTCTGGAGTGGAGCGCAGCAGCTGTTTCATGCTGGACAGTGATGCTCCAAGGCAGCAAGTGGAGCCAGATTAAAGTGGGTGCACGGCTGTACTCAAAACCTGAGACTGGGCTGGGATGCAGCGACTCTGACCTCTGGGGAATCATGGAGGATAATCAGCCGAACAGGAGCTCCCAGGGCTGGGGCCAAAAGAGCTAATGTCACCCTTGGATACACACACAGGGCACGCGCAAGTAGGAAGGCTGTTATTCCTCTTGGCACTGGTTCGACCGCTGCTGAAATACCGTGTCCAGTTTGGTGGCCATAACTCAAGAAGGATGTTGATAAATCGGAGAGGGTTCAGGGAAGAGCCACGGGAATCATCGAAGGATGAGAAAATCGGCCTTCTAGTGAGAGACTCTGGGAGCTCAACCTATTTAGCTTAACCAAGAGAAGGTTAAGGGGTGACTTGATAACAGACCATAAGTACCTGCTTGGTGAACAGAACTTAGAATAATAGAATCATAGAATTGTGGAATATCAGGGTTGAAAGAGACCTCAGGAGGTCATCTAGTCAACTTTGATCCTGGGCTCCACAATCTAGCAGACAAAGATATAATAAGATCCAATGTCTGGAAGCAGAAAGTCTAGAAATAAGGTACGAGTTTTTAACAGGAGGGTAAGTAACCACTGGAACAATTTACCAGGGGTACTGGTAAATTCTCCACCACTGGCAATTTTTGGATCAAGACTGTACTGTAGGCTCTGCTCAAACAGAAATTAATTTCATGGACATCCTATGGCCCATGTTATGCAGGAGGTTAGGCTGATCACAACCATCCCTTCTGCCCTTAGAATCTCTGACTATTCTGGGATGTGCTAGCTGACTAAAGTAACACTAGGGAGGGGCTGAGGGGCGCGGTTAGGGGGTTCTGAGTGAGTATCACCGCTCTAGGACCTATGGGATGAAATTAAGCAAAGGAAAATCTACACTAAATAGCAGGAAAAGCTTCTTACTGCTGAGATCTGCGAGGCTGACAGGAGGGAACTGGTCACTGCTTTCATTGTTTACATCACTTACAAATGGCCTGGACAATACACTGCGGGGAACCGGTCCCCCACTAGTTGAGGGTGGGCTTGCTTGACCGAGGGCTTCCTTCTCCATGGCACTGCAACTCTCACTATTATTTTTCTGGCTTGGCCCTGTGCAAACGTGTGTTGTCACTGCCCTGAGGTGTACACCATCCAAGTCAGATGCAGACAGATGGTGGCTGAAAGTCCCACGCATCATGAGGGGAGCGTGTCGGACGGAGGGAGCTGGAAGTAGAGAGGAGCGTGAGGGAAGGAACACCCACGCTCTTCAACTCCCAATAGATTGCTGAGTGGAAATCAAGGCTGGAGTCAACGCTGGCCCAAGCAGCTTCTGGAGGGCAGGGGAAAGGTACCTTAGAGCAGCAGGAGAGCCAGCGACGGTACGGCCGTGAGGAGGAGTGCTGCCCTGGAAGCATTGCAGAGGGAATGGGGAGTCACACTGCTGGGCCCTGGCTTCTATATGAATCTCATGGAGTCATGGGGTTTGCAGGTCATGTCTCTTGCCTCCCGCTCTGAGCTCCAAATCTCTCTCCTGATGGGCGCATGAGCGGTCAGCTCCGATGGCTCTCACCTGCCAAGATTTTAGGGTCCTTTTCTCCCCCGTCTGTGGGCTGTCTCCTGGAGGACGCATGTCAGCCAAACGATTTAGATTTGATGAGACACGGCAGAGAATGCTTTGACTTGCCAAAACATGTAGGTTTCTAACGAGGTAGCTGCAACCCAAAGGCTATCTATGCCCAGTCACCAACGAGACACCGCGGTTCATCACTTTGGAATACGGGGCTGATAGCTGGAGAGAGGACTGAACTAGTTCTTTTGTTCTTGTTTCAACTGAAGGGTGAAATCCTGGTGCCATTGCATGGCAAAACTCCGGGTATTGCGGGCACTAAGATCAACTCATGTTAGGACCAATATCTATGTAGGTTTTGCATTCAGAAGGGTTTTGCAAACCTAAAAGGAGCAGAATCCTGTTAGTGATTTGTTTTTTCTTTAAAAATTAACTGAAAATGGAACAGAAGAACAGTCATCTTGGGTCAGACCACAGGCCCATCTAGCCCAGTATCCTGTCTTCTGACGGTGGCCAATGCCAGGTGCTCCAGAGGGAATGAACAGAACAGGTGATCATCAAGTGAACCATCTGCTGTTGTCCATTCCCAGCTTCTGGCAAAGAGAGGCTAGGGACACTACCCCTGGCTAATCGCCATTGATGGACCTATCCTCCATGAATGTATCTAGTTCTTTTTTGAACCCTGTGTGGCAGAGCTCTGACCTTGTCACTGTGGGTCCCGCACTTCTAGGCAGTTTAGGCTCAGTGGCTCATTGCGACCCTCCACGTAGCCCTTCCCTCTCTAGGGCCAGGGTTACAGTCTACTGAGCCCTTTTCATAAGGCAGCAAGGAGGTTGGTGAGAGAACTCCCACAGTCTCTGTTGTCTCTAGGGCTTATTTCAGAACAGTTTAGCCTCCTGTCCTGACAGGGGCCTGTCTTCCCTTCCCAGGAGCTGTTCCTGTAGTGGCAGGTTGGGGGGAACCCAGGCCCCCCCTCTACTCTGGGTTCCGGCCCAGGGACCCTAATGGCAGCAGCTGTTGGCAGCCGACCTTTCACTGCCAGAGTTGCTACATTTCCCTGGGCACCTTCCCCACAGCTCTCCTGCTTCTCCCTTACCTTAGAGCTCCCTTACCAATGGTTTGGGATGTCTTCATTAACCAGCCCTTCAGCCGCACTTCCTCTCCTCTGGCTCCCTGGCTTTCCCTCGCCTGACTGGAGTGAGCCCTTTGTATAGTATCAGCAGGGCCTTAATTAGAGTCAGGTGTTCACATTACCTTAATGGACTCACCTGACTCTTTGCAGGTTAATTGGAGTCAGGTGTTCTCATTAGTCTATAGCAGCCCCTGCTCTGGTCAGTCAGGGAACAGAAAACTGCTAATCCAGGGGCCAGTATATCTGCCTTTGACTACTTTGTTGTACCCAACTGTCCTGGGTCTATCACACCTGTTACAGGCTTGGCCTTCACAACATCCTCTGGCAAGGAGTTCCACAGATTGACTGTGCGTTGTGTGAAGAAGTGTTGGAAACCCAAAAGCGACAGCATTGGCCCATGTTTTCAGTGCCCATGCTGAGCGAAACCAAAAAACAAACAACCAGCATCACCGGAGTACAGTCAGATCCTCAGCTGGTGTCAACTGATGTAGCAGCTCCACTAACTTCAATGAAGTTATGCTGATTGTGAAGGGATACCATCAAGCTAAGTATTTCTCATCTCAGTTACTATTAACACCTTGGATTAGGTCTGAAGACAGTTTCAATGTGATTCAGCTTTGGAGACTGACCCTAAAAATGGCCCTGTGGATTCCCGTGTTTCTCACGTTGGAATGATTCCACATCAGATCTGATCGGCTTACAAACCAGAAGATGGTTTTCCTAACTAGCCACCCCGCAAACCTTGCCCGGAATCTGAGAGTCAAGCTGTTCTTTCTGGTTCCTGCATCACCCAGACATCTGAGCCTAAACGTCACCATAAAAATCCAAATCTGCCTTGCACCTTTCTGAAAGCTGAGGAACTTTGGTTCGCTTCCTGGGGGTTTTAATCTGATTGGCACTGCCCCTGTGCTTCCGGGACACAGGGGTTTGGGAAGTGACAAACGGCGGAGAGGCACTTCCCGTGGCATTTCTGGCTCGGAATGAACTCAGAGTTGGTCTATGGAGGTTTTCAGAGTTAAGGGGGGGCGGAACCATCCCACTAACTGATGTTCTCTGCTCACTGGGCCCCAATACAATTCCCGCTGAAGTCAAAAGACTCCCCCACTGGTTGAGGCTGCCTCGAAGCCGCACTGTCCTCACCCGGTGGGCAGCCAGGACTGACCGTGGCCATAAATGCTCCCCTCCCCCTCTGGGTCACCCCACTCCTCCTGAGCGGCAGAGCATTTTATTCCTCCATTGTCAGGGGCTCGGTGACCCCTCTTAGGGCCAATGGGTTCTTTTCACTTGGTGTTGCCGGCTGCCTAAACTAACACCTGTGACCTCTACATTTTAGGTACAGGAAATCAAGCATTGCTGGTTATTCCACGTGGCTGCTTAAAGCACATTTATATTCCTTGTATGGGAGGGGGGGATCTGTATACCCCGGGGCAGCTAATGCCCTCCCTGAATCTAACAGCTCTCTTTATCGTGGGTTTTGTTTGGGGCATTCCGTGCCCAAATGACAAGTCTTCTGCCTCCGGTGCCTTGTCCTTGTGAACTGGGCAAAGGGGCTGGTTCACCCAGAAGCTCACAAGCACAAAATGTGTGTGATTTTGACCATACGGCGAAGAGCGAGTAGGGCCGGAGAACCAAATAAGTGTCTGGAAGGTGTAAGCATCAAGGAGGGGAAAGGAACGTACAGGGAGGCCCAGTGGGGTGTAACTGAGGATAATTGGATGAAACGGAGCAAAGGAAACACGTGGTATGTTTAATATAAGGAACTCTCCCTGCCAGCGAGGTCTATAATCAGGGGATCATTTCAGAAAAATTCTGGGCGAGGACAAAGCTGTGGCAGCAAAGAGAACATAATATGTGATATTATGTCATGCAAGTCCTGGTGGGGGTACGGGTGGAAGACGTAATGAAGCATATAGACCTATAAAAGTCGCACAGGGGCAAACCAAGGTTTAGGGGATCAACTGCCCCCTTGCCCCATAGCAAATGACACCTGTCTATAATTCTGTGGAAGCACGGGACCGGCTGGGACCACCACAGATACAGCAACAACACTGCAAACTATCATTCAGCGGAACAGTCTCCCAAGAGAAGTGGAGAGAGTGTCACTGATGGAGACATTTAAAACGAGACTGAGAAAAGCCCTGGCGAACAGACGGTCAGGAGGAATCTTGCGCCGGCTGGGGAAATTGACTAGATGGCCCAATAAGTCCTTTCCCTTTCCCACAGCTTCCAAGCTTCTATGATGGATCCAAACCAAAAGACCAACAGAAATCACAGACCCCAAGAACCCTGGTGACCCTCCGCACAGCTGACGCCAGACCCTGAGCTGTCAAAGTCTAAACCCTACTGACGGAAATGGATAAACCCGGGATAGAAATCCCGTCTGGCTGGTGTGTCCGAGGATGAGAGCGAGTCTTCTCCCATGGAAATCGGTATCGGCTGCCATTAGAGAAACTCAAGGCTTACAGCCAATGTGATACTGGACCAAATCGCTGCTGAGAACAGCTCTGGCCCCAGTTTGAAAATTTAAATCTTGCCGCACGCCCCTAGTTGGCGCCCAAGTCAGAGGGTAGCAGCCCTTCCACAGTGCTCACACCAGTCCAGCATTCAGTGCCTCTCTTGATTTCATTTTGCTGGAAGTGATCGCCAAGGTTATTTTATAAACGCCTTCCTATTTATAGTGCAGCTCCACCAACCCTAATGAGATAATCTGCTGGCATTTCACCATAGCTAACATTTACCTTGATGTTTAAAATAACATGGTCCGGAGGATTAAATTAGAAAAAAAACACCTTTAAAAATATAATCAAGGCAGAGAAACATATGACCAGTCCGAACTGCCAAATGCCTGATGCTGGCTCACAAAATTAGCGGCACTGTAGCTTTTTGGGGGCAGACAGTTTATAAGCCACATAGTAGAAGAGGGAAAGGAAGCCTTGGCAGCTCATGAAGTTGAGAGAGAGAGAGAGAGAGAGAGAGAAAGCAATGTGTGCTTATTCTCAGGAACCAGGGCAGCTAAGAACATATAATTCTGCAGCCCGATTACAGCTTTGGGGCTTGGTAATTGAGAGTTTCACCCCATAGCCGCTTTGCAACAGGGACTCCGCTTTTAGAACAAACAAGCGTGCAATCAGAAGGCTTAGCAGTTGACTGGTGTGTTTGGGAGAGCCAGGGAGCAAGCGAGAGCAAATGCCTGACTCCTGCTGTTTGCAGCCGCTCTGAAACACAACCCAGAGGTTTTATGGAAACTCTGAATGTTGGAGACGGGTGAACATGGTTTTCATTCTCATAAATGTTTTTCCAGCATGCAGTATTCCTCAGCCTCATTCCTTCAACCGGAGACCGTTTGGATTTCAAAGAACATCTGCATAACCCCCCTCCCATAACCCCCACAAGCCCAACCTCTGAGAATTTGCTCTGCAAAGATTTCGTTATTAAGAAAGCGAATTACCTTGGTTATCTTTTCCCCCTCTTTCTTCTGTTCCCCCCTTCTAGTCTGTCAGGGTCTCTTCTTCTTCCCAGCCGCAGCCAAAAGCGTCTCTCTCCCTCCTGCGTGTGTCAGAAACTTTCCAGGCTGCGGGTGTGTGTGTCGTTCTTCCTCAAGTCACAGCAGAATAGCCTTCTTCTGTCAGAGGTCGGCAGCTCTTGAGTGAGAGGCTTTGCTGAAAAGTCTCCTTTCAGGAAGTGAGCGGTAATCAGAGAGCAGCTTGCAGGCAGCATGGATAGGGGCTGTTAAAAAAAAAAAATCACCGCTCACTCAGGAATTTTGCCAGGGATACACACACACACACAAAAAAGTCAAAACCCCACAAGGCCATAAAAGCCCTGCCCAGACTGATGAAATCACTAAAGAAGGCAGGCCTTTCCTGCTACAAAATAAAACTACTCAGTTTCCCTGTTCTAAAAGGAAACACTCCATCCCTGACTTGAATTAATGGGACCCACTTTTTGCACTGTGTTTGTACCAGGCCTATCATGGTGGGGTTCTGCTCCATGACGGGCGCTCCTAAGGGCGACTGTAATTACAGATGGTAAATAATTATAATACTGAATGACCAGGAAACTAGAGCAGCGGTTCTCAACCAGGGGTATGTGTACCCCTGAGGGTACGCAGAGCTCTTCCAGGGGCTCCATCAACTCATCCAGATATTTGCGTTGTTTTACAACAGGCTACATAAAAAGCACTAGAAAAGTCAGTACAGACTAAAAGTTCATACAATGACTTGTTTATACAACTCTATAACACTGAAAGGCAAGTACAATATTTATATTCCAATTGATTGATTTTATAATTATATGGCAAAAATGGGAAAGTCGGCCATTTTTCAGTAGTAGGGTTCTGTGACACTTTTGTATGTTTATATCTGATTTTTGTAAGCAAGCAGTTTTTAAGTGAGGTGAAACTTGGGGGTACGCAAGACAAATCAGACTCCTGAAAGAGGGATGGTCGTCTGGAAAAGTTGAGAGCCTCTGAAGTAGAGGAATGGATCTGTGATGTGCAATAGATCTTTTAAAAATTGGGCTGCTTTCCTTTTCCACAATGAATAAAGAAAAGGCCCTCCCCTCCCAAACGCCTACGATTCTTTTTCACTGAAGATTTAACCATAGAAATATCAGAAACATCAAATCTGGTCGTCCCTGGACCATTCCGAGGAATTGTATCATGAGCTCTCACCCCTTTACGAAAAGGGTTGGTTCTTTAACAAAAACATCCTTTCTCCAACTCATTACTAGGCATTGGAGTTCAATACCCAAACACTGAGTTTGATGGTCCATCATTTGGGGGACTGCCACCCTTTCAGCTCAGCCTTGTCCACAATTCAAGTCTCCCCCACCAGCCTGCTGGAAAAGTTCAGGGCCCAGCTGACCCAGCACATTCTCTGCTGCTAGTGACAGTGCTACTTAAATCGCTTGCTAGCCTGGCAAGGTTAGCTCTGAATTTCCTTCTGTTTCCCTATTGCCTCAGAGGGGTCACTTTGGCCACATGGCCTATCCCGACCAGTGTGGAAACACAGGCTGCAGGGTTTTGTGACTGCTGGGGATCATCAGGAGCAGACAGAGAGGGTGAACTGGGGAATGAAGGACTGCAGCCCCTTACCCTGCAGCAAAGGGTGCCTGCCTCCCAAAATCCCGCAGCCCACCACACTCCTAGCTCAAACCATGGCATGTTGGAGAAAAGAGCCATCAGGTGCAGTGACTTAGTGGGCATACAAGCCCCACTAGTGGTTCTCAACCAGAGGTACCCATACCCCTGAGGGTACACAGAGCTCTTCCAGGGGGTCCATCGACTCATCTAGATAGTTGCTTAGTTTTACAACAGGCTACATAAAAAGCACTAGCGAAGTCAGTACAGACTAAAATTTCCATCCAGACAATGACTTGTTTATACTGCTCTGTGTGCTGTACACTGAAACGTAAGTACCATATTTATATTCCAGTTGATTTATTTTAGAATGAGATGGTAAAAATGAGAACGAAAGCAGTTTCTCAGTAGTAGCGCGCTCTGACGCTTTTGTATTTTCATGTCTGATTTTGTAAGCAAATTGTTTTTAAACGAGGTGAAACTTGGGGTACGCAAGACAAATCAGACTCCTGAAAGGGGGGCGGTCATCTGGAAAGGTTGACAGCCGCTGCGATACAAGATAAAAGCCCTACTCTGGGGACTGGAAGACATCCTTTAATCCAAGTGGCTTGGCTGGTTCTGCCTATTCACCCTTCAGCCAAGGACCCTGATGTCTGTATAGAACCCAGCCAGGATTTCCTTCTGAAAGCCCCAGCAAGAGGCTGACGTTCTGGCGGGTAGGTAACACACACATGGCTACTTTGGAAGCATGGACAGCAGAGGTCGGAGCCGCCGGCGTCTCTGCACCAGGCGACACTGGAGCACAGAAAACGCCTGGCAAGAAAATGCCTTTTCATTTACGGACATTAAAAGCCCAAAGGAATTGGCCATTTCTTGAATAAAAGCAATTCAAAGAGGAGGTGCTTGCTGGGTTGGAGTCCTGGCCAGCTCCCTTGGTGGGTGGGAAGAGTGGCTTCCTTCCTTCCTCTCCATACAGTTCACGCTGCTTTGGCCATTGTGCAAGCCCCCAAAGTACATGCATAAAAGAGCAGCTAAACAAAGTATTTGGGGGTTTAATTGTTGAATGGAACTGCTGCTGGCCAGGGGAAAACTCGCTAATTGCACTGACCGTGGCCTGAAGCCAGCAAAGGACTTTCGAATGACTTCTCTCTGCTAAAGCTTGCCATCAAGCACACTTCATGTATCATTGCAAGGAAAGGAGGTTTCAGACATACACCTTTCCTGCCCAGGGATTTGCTGCCCTGCTTTCTCTCCCCCCGATACTTGTTTTCCCCCCTTGGGGGAAGAGATTCTCCTTGTATTGGAGGTTGGATTTTGTGGCATCTCAACTGATCTCCAGAGATGCCGCTAGAGACCATATTGTAACATACAAGGGGGCAGGGTTAACGTACCATCATCCGCCTTATGCTCAAAGCCTCCTAGCCCTGCATCTGAGCACAGAGCCATCCTGGGGGACTCTGTCTTCTGCCCACGCAGTCTCCCTCTCCTCGCAGGGCACCTGGCTGGCACTGGCTGTCACTCACAGACCAAGGGAGGAGTGGGTTTCCCGGCTGGCATGAACCAGAGCCCCTCTCGCCCCTGGTAATAGCGCCGCCAACCCTAGGAACTGGCCAGGCCTAAGGTGACTCATGCTGGAGCATCCAGGAGCTTCCTGGTTGTGACTATCCTGCAAATCCGCAGCAGCAGGGATAGAATTCAGTTCCGGCTCCTTCCAAAGCACAGGCCTCTGCCGCTAAAGCAAACGGAGAACCTCCCTCAAGCTGAGAGCAGTGCTTGGCGGCAGACACACAGTTGTACAGTTCAGATTCTCTCCAGTAGAGGGCAGCGGTGACAAAATGAAGATGTCGGGGAGGACTGGAACGCAAACCTTGCCGTTCGACTAACTACGCGCACCGTTGTTTCGGGAGCCTCTCCCTCTCGCAATGAAGAATTTGGGGCCCGTTTCCAGGAGACACCCAAAATCCCACTCCGCTGGCTTTGCTGCAACCTCACTAGCTTGGACCCTCGCAGTTTCGAGCCAAAGAATCAGCAAGGCCCTAAAAAGCAGTTTACACTGCGCCCTCGTGTGGCCACAACTGGCAATAGTCACATAAGGATTCAGGTTATTTCAAATGCCCTCAGGATTTCTCACATTTTCCCCACATGACATTGCATTTGGCCTGAACAGAAACTTTTGCTCTAAGGTCCGGACTGCTTAGTTGTCACCTGTAGTGAAACGCGGAGTCCCCGCAGAGCAGCTGTACGGAGTCCGATCCCGTCCCTCTAGAAAGGTTGTAAACACGATCACATGCAGCCTGATGACGCACACGGCTGTCATCATCACTGGCTACTGTTCTCAGATTGCTCCCAAATCTGTGGGGTGCTCCTGAGTTTTCAGGGGGCTGCCCCACAGCTCTGGCTTGTAGGGTAATTAAAGAGCCCCTGATAGTATTTGAGGTCTTGCGATGTTGCTCTGCAACACAGTGTCACGACATTGCGTCCTTTTGTTGGAATGTGGCATCCCGACAAGACGACACAAAGAAGGGTGTGATGCAGAGGCCTGGTGCTGTGTTGTGATCGTTTTATTGCACAGCGAAATAAAATCAGGAACCAGGTCTTTCTGTGCTGAGATCATGGTCTCTACCACCTTCAGTTATCCCCGTCTACCCAGCTATCCCCTCAGCCAAAAAGCCTTGGACCTAACGTATGCGCCAGCCAACATCCCGATCACCTGACTGTACTTTCTCCACACTTCATGTGCCATCTAAATTGTCAGCATCTCAAGTCATGGATTTTTTTATGTTTGTACAGCACCCAGCACAACGAGGACCTGCTTGGGACCTTTAGGTGCTATTGTAATAAACAGCAGCAGCAGCAACTCGCGCTCCCAGCAACCTTTGCCACCCAAAAGTTGCAGGGCTGAGCCCTTGCAAGTGAAACTGACTACCAAAAAAAAGTGAAACTCACATCCTTGATTTTCATAGCCTGAGCTGAGAGAAATGCAAAAAGGAAGCAAGCTAACAGCACCAATAGGGAGAAATAGATCCCATTTAAAAAAAAATGCGATCAGTTTCATTAATCTCAGGTATTCCTTGTCATGGAGGTGATTAAATGTGTTTGGTGCAGGTCACTTGACGTCACCCGAACTACACCTCCAAAGTTGTATTGTCACTAGGGAGAACAAAGACCCAGTCTGGAAGTGTTATCGAATGACCAATGGCTTTGACAGGGTGGCCGGAAGGGGACGTGGTTTATTGCCCCGGCCTAATGGGGGCTTTGAACAAGGACAAATGTGCAGGCGAATACCATGGAGAGAAAGGGTCCTTGGCTGAGGCTAAACAGGCAATGACTGGCTCAGGCTGACAGTAAGGTTGGTATGTTCAATCACCCTCGGGTCCCTGTACTGTGCAGCATCCTGCACGTAATAACACACTGAGATGGCGGTAGTCCCTTGCGCACATTGAAATTCAGCTTGATGGTTCACTTCCCTCATGTGCAAATACCTCCATTTTTCCTGTTATACAAAGCTGGCTTCCTTCCTCTGCGTCCTTTGATCAGTTCCCAGGAAAGGATTTCAGCAGCACCGGGACCCTTTAAGAACACCCCTTACCGCAGCGCCCTTTGGGATAATCAGACCAAAGCCTGACTCTGATCTCCCAATGTATATCGGGAGCGGCTCCGTTTCCACCAGTGTGTGCAATCAGAGTGAGTTGACCCCGAGGCCTGGTACTTATGGCATGCTATGGTACTTATACCATCTCAGTTACCAGAATCTCTACGCACCTCGTAATTGTTAATGGATTTATCCTCAACACCCAGCAGGTAGGACATCCCCATTTCATAGACGGGGAACTGAGGCCCAAAGAAACAATGTGATTTGCCACCCAAGCCTCCCAAACCCCTGGCTAGTTCCCCAACCACTAGGCTTCCCTTCCTCACCTCATCAGCCTGTTGATTTTGAATCCAGATGACCCGGTTCCCCTGAGTTTTTTTGTGCGTTACTTTTTCCCCCATGAGGCCCTGATTCATGGATATCATCTTGTCTTCCTCAGCTGGCCAAAGCATAGATATCGATGCACGTGGACGGTCTCCTGGGGCAACTTGAGAGGACGCTGGGTTGTTAAAAATCCAAGAATCTGCAGGAGGCCAGACCCAAAGCCCACGAGATCCAGTGGACAGGCTCTGGCTGAGGCCGTTGGACACGGCAGCTAATCCAGCCGCGTGCATCCTTAATCATAGTTCTGGCTTGAAGCGCACTGAATTAAGGAAGGCGTCTCAGCTCTCAGTGGTGGCAGAGAGAACTGTTTTAAGGCAACAGAATGGGAGGTAGCAAGGCTGATTTACACAGCGTCGCTGGAGACGGTGATTTATAAAGCACAAGACAGAGGAGGGTGATGGGCAAACATATGGGAATCATTTATGGATTATATTGATGGGTCTGGGATTAATGTATGAAAATATGTCACCCTGCTATATTTTGTTGGAAGGCTTGCAGGACTGTGAACATTTCTTGCTAAAGTATGCATTCTGCTGCCAAGTTCTGGATGTATGTTTCTGTCATCTTGTTGCAGGGGCTGTGGGACTGACTGGTGTGGTTGTGATGTGTTGTGTAATTAGGGCTTAGTCAGTAACTGGGCTGTGAACGTGTTTGCAGAGACATGAGCAGTGTGTGTGTGTGTGTGTGTGTGTGTGTGTTTATGTGCATACACACCACTGCCCTCTCCTGGAGGAATCAGAATTGCCCAGCTGTGCATCAGAGGTACACATACCGCCAGAGGGTACGCAGAGGTCTTCCAGGGGGTCCATCGACTCATCTAGATATTTCCCTATTTTAGACAAAAAGCACTAACGAAGTCAGTACAAATGAAAATTTCATATAGACAACTTGTTGATGCTGCTCTATATACACTGTACATGGAAACATAAGTACAATATTTATATTCCAATTGATTTTTTTCATAATTACATGGTAAAAATAAAGTCGTCAGCAATCGTTCAGTAATGGTGCGCTGTGACACTTCTGTATTTTTATGTCTGGTTTTGTAAGCAAGTAGTTTTTAAGTGAAGTGAAACTTGGGGAGTACACAAGAGAAATCAGACTCCTAAAAGGATACAATAGTCTGGTTGAGAGCCACTGTCCTATACTACCGAGAGATATCCCTGGCTTCCCTTTAGCGCAAATGCACTGCTTCCTTGGTAAGCAGGAAGATCTGGGTCCTATC
The DNA here is from genome assembly GCF_020497125.1 of Mauremys mutica. Classification (NCBI taxonomy): domain Eukaryota; kingdom Metazoa; phylum Chordata; order Testudines; family Geoemydidae; genus Mauremys; species Mauremys mutica. Next base: position 9,679,799 of record NC_059095.1, read on the forward strand.
TCTACTGAGGCTATGAAGTTTTGAGTGGGGATGGTATGCAGCGTAGCAGTCCTGTGTTTAGTGTTAAACCTTTAATATAGGCTGGTGGTCACAATCTCATGCTGCTGCAGAATTAAATGTGAGAAAAGAAATCCCAGATTGAAACCTGGCAATAAAACCCCATGGGGGTGGGGGTGGTGAGGAGAAACATTCATGGGTAGCTGGTCTGTCATATGCTTTCCGTCCTAGGACCTTGTTTGCACGCGTCCGAGGACCTTAAAACATCAGTGGATTAAACCTCAAACTACTGGACCAGTGTATCTCAACATTTTCCATACCTGCACCCTCTCCCCTCTTCCATACCGGGACTCCCCCCGGAATCACTCTCCAAATCTAGCTGGGATATAGCTCGGACCAATCTGAGAAGGGCAGGGTGGTTGTGACCCGCCCAGGTTCAGAACCCCTCCACTAAACATCTCAGCCCCCTTCCTTAAACAGACAGAAACCAAACCCAGAAGTTATTTGACCATGTCGGTCACTGGGGAGGCCCAGGCTGGTTTTCGTATGGTGGAAGGGACTATGTGACCACTGCCCTCTAGTGGATTGAGTCAGATCTGTTCAGAAGCTTGTGCTGCCCTCTGTGGAAGGCGGCCTATGAAGAGGACCAAATCCCAAATCCAAATACAACTAAGAGCCAATGCAGCATCTCCTACATCCTCAAAGGCTGGGATTTTGGTGGCAAAAGGTGCTAAACTCTGTTCCCCACACCGTGACTGTGGTGTAGACAGGGCCTTTGCTGCGCGCCTTTTCAGAGAGGGCTCAACAAAGCCATCTGAAGGAGGAACAGGATAGACCAAAATGCATCCACAGGACCAAGATTTCCAAGGCAAGGAGCCGTTGCCTCCTTCAGCACCAGTGGGGCTCTGGGGGAACCAGGATGTGAAATACCTGCAGCATGCTCAGTGAAACGGCAGCAAGGGGATTTGTGAGCCAAAGGACTGGGACCGTTATCCTGGGTCTTTTCCATGCAGCAGCACGGAAGATGGACAAAGCCAAAGCTTGGTCACTGTTCTGAGACCACGGAGAAAGAGGCACTGATCAGAATGAGATCCTCCCGACGTGCCTTCTGGGTGCTCGCAATGAGCTACGGTTATTACTGCTACCGTCTGTAAAGGTACATAGAGCTTTTCTCATAAGGAGGCGAGGTCTGCCTGCTGACAAATAGAGTCGAGATGGCTGGATCAGTAATGGGATGTGGAGCCTTTCACCTCTCAGACAGGGATTTACAGCCAGTGCAGGGGTAACTGTAAGTCTTTCCCATCTGAGGCTGTTCAGCGTGAAATGGATTTGGTGGATCTCAGATCAGCTCTTAGTGGACAGGTGTGACGTTATTGACATGAACTGTAACCATATAGATCATTGTGGCAACCAAGCTCCTGTCGTGGCACCAAATCTTGTATAAAGGGGGTCAAATAAGGTGTCTAAGACCAGGTTGTGGTTTGCTGGTTATGATTATGCTCTCTGTGTGCATGAGTCATTTTTGTATTTAAAGTTATAGGTATTGGTTCTATACTGTCTGTATTTCAAACTTGTGCTGTGCTTCTGGGTTACACCCCAGACAAGTTGGTGTCAGCTCTGCCTAGCCTGCTTGATGGCCCATTAAGGACCATCAGCTACACAACTGACCCACTGAGAGACAGCAGATACACCTTGTGACTCAGCAAGACATGCAGGGACATGCCTCTAGGCAGAACTCTGAGGTTTTTCCATGCCGTGTGATGGACAGCTCGTCCTTGGGACAAAGAAAGCAGAGACCACATGGCAAGAGACTATAAAAAGCTGCTGCAGCTCCTCCATCTTGTCTCGGGAGGGACTTTGCTACAAACAGAAGCTCTACACAAAGGACTGAGGAGCCATCCCAGCTGGGGATGTTCCAGAGAGTTGATTTGAACCTGCAGTTTATTCGCTCACTGCTACAAGCCTGAACCAATAACTTTGCCATTACTGTATGTAATTGATTCCATTTAACCAATTCTAGCTCTCACCTGAATAAACCTTTAGATTCTAAAGGGTTGGCAACAGCGTGATTTGTGGGTAAGATCTGATTTGTATATTGACCTGGGTCTGGGGCTTGGTCCTTTGGGATCAAGAGAACCTTTTTTCTTTTACTGGGGCATTGGTTTTCATAACCATTCATCCCCATAATGAGTGGCACTGGTGGTGATACTAGCAAACTGGAGTATCTAAGGGAATTGCTTGTGCGACTTGTGGTTAGCCAGTGGGGTGAATCCAAAGTCCTCTCTGTCTGTCTGGTTTGGTTTGCCTTAGAGGTGGAAAAACCCCAGCCTTGGGCCGTACCTGCCCTGCTTTAAGCAATTTGTCCTGAATTGGCACTCTCAGTTGGGTCCCGCCAGAACCAGCATCGTTACAACGGGTGTCAGATCCCAAAAAGCCGTAGCGGGGCAATACAAATGGCCCTTTCCTGGCGGTCTCAGTGGAGCGGCCAGGTGCAGATTCCCTGTGCTCTAGCCCCCCAGTGATTTCCAAGTGAAGGGCCGTGGCATGTTAGCAAGGTGCATTTGTGCCAAAGGGCCCATTTCCCGGATGGCATCTGCTCCGTGGATGAACTTTGCTCTCCAGGCAGGGCACATTTGATTTTGTTTTCCTCTGCACCAGGCAGTTATGCAACCATGCCGGGCTGGTTCTCAGAACTCTGTACCCCTTCAACGCTGCAGAGCTTTTTTCTCTTCTTTCCTTTCCTGTCTTTGCGACAAGGAAATAGGTCACATTTCAAAGAAACCTATAGGCGGGGGTTTGCGAATGTCAGTCAGCAGAGGGGATGGGATGTGGCCTGTTTCCCTCTCGCTCTCTTCTGAAGCCATTACGTTGCTTTTACACCCAGGAATATCGTTCGCTTTCGTTCTGCGTATTTGATGTAAAGAAATCCAGCCGAGACCCTCGCCCCATCTGCAGAGTCAGGTAAGCTACAGTGCGTGGTCCCTTCTCTTATATCTTTCTCTACGTCCTCAGAGCACTGAGGGCCTGTTAAGTATCACTGCGAATGCACTGAGCCTGATTCACCGCTGCATGGCTCCAGTTTCACCCTAGGGTTGCTCTGTTGATTTCAGGAGTGGTGCAGCACAACAAAACTGGAGGAAGGTTCGAGTGTTTCAGGCCCCCTGAGTTTTCTTTTAAAACAGAGGGGAGGTAGACAGCTTGGGGTAGGGATTAAAATGGCCTGACATCCTTTTACCCAGTCGCTCTCAAACTTTTCCATACCAGGACTCACCTCCAGAGCCTTTTCTCCCATCTAACTTGGATCTAGCCAGAAGCCCTGGTCCCAGTTAGCAATACAGGAAGGAGAGCATGGCTGAGATTCCCTGACACCTTTAAAGAGGGGGCCTTCGTAGGTTCTCCACCTACAAATATCGACAAACTATACTCCACAAGACAGGCTGTTGGCAAATTTTCATCTATTTCCCTAAATTTATTTGCCATCTCATCTTGTTCTGCACTTGTCTATTGAAGACAGGAAACATTGCAAAATCCCATCAATTCGAGCTTGGGTTATGGAAAAAAATGGAACGAAAGAAATTTGACGTTAAGTTTCCGGAAACGTTTCTTAATGGTCAGATTTGTTAGACCGTGGAATAAGCTCCCAAGGGAAGCAGTGGAAACCCCATCAAGGTGGGTCAGTTATAAGTAGATCAGGACAAAGAACTGGAGAAAAGATCACAGGGAAGGCTCCTATCTTGGCAGGGGGGTGGGATTAGGTGATCAAAGCAGATTTTTGTCAACTGTGCCTGATTTCTATATTTTTTCCATTCATTATCCTTTCTCCACTGGTGTGGAAGAATGGCAAAGCTTCCTGTATGCCATGCTGATATTCCTGTAACATGCTTTGGCACCACAATTGAGGAAGACACAATTTCATAAACAAATCGGCATTAAGCCACAATTGCATTAAGTGTTAACTTGGGGGTTTTATGACATTTTATAAAGGTTCTTTTCCACCAAGACAATAATTAGGAGACAAAACAGGACAAGGTCACTCCTGTCCTTTGGCACCTGTCTTTTAACCAACCAATGCCCTGGGCACATTTGTCCTTTAATTGGCCAATGCCTGGGAAATGAAGGAGTGGGCAGAGGGTTTTCTTGGTTACCTATCTCTGCTGCAGCCTCTGTGCTGGGACCTGTTATGAGCAGATGTCCCACTGAGAAGTTAGCCTGTAATCATGACGTTCATGGGACACGGGTTAAGGGCCATGTCACGTTTTGCACTGCGTCAGGCAGCACCGAAGAGGCTTGGGAAGATTGGCTTGGCTCAAGAATGGCAGTAAATCTCTTAGCAAGGCTGGGTCTTGACTAACACAAACCTTGGCCGCATGGGGCCAGCAGCACAGGAAGCAAAGAGGTCAGGGACCGGCCAGGCCATTGGGACTGAACCATTTGTCACCCCTAATGATGGCCTTGTAGGTCAGGGTTGAACCATTTTACCAGGGGGAGGACGGGGGGGGGGGGGGGAGAAAGAGAGAGAAGCTTGTATTTGCTGATATCCATCTAGGTGAAGACCTATGTAAGTGTGTTGCAGGACACCAGTTTTGGGGCCACTGGGATGTGGCTTTCTAGACAGAATGTGGGGAATCAATATGAAATAACTTGAAATTCCACATATGTTGTAGAGCACCTGCTTTTCTATGAACCGTTGTTAATCCCAGCTTCCATCACGAAGTATTAGACAGACTGCAACATACGGACTGTCAGCATTATGACTTCTGCTGCATAGTGTATCATGTGTCTGTCTGGGATCATTCCCTCTGCCTCCCAGTGGTTAATCTGTATTTTTAAATTTAGTTCATCCTGACTAATTATCATCAATGATTTCGTTTCTATTGCAATACCACCCCCAGGCCCTGATCGAGGGCCCATTTGCAAGGCACCTTACATCCTTGGAAGGAAACGTTGGTCCCTGACCGAGAGAGATTACGGTCTGAGTATTAGACTAGAGAAAAGTACAGTAGAACCTCACAGTTATGAACACATCGGGAATGGAGGCTGTTCAGAACTCTGAATTGTTCGTAACTGAACAAAAACATATGGTTGTTCTTCAAAAAGTTTACAACTGAACCCTGACTTATTCAGCTTTGAAACATTACTATGCAGACGAAAAACGCCGCGTTCCCTTTATTTTGATAGTAGTTTACATTTACCCACTTTTTACATTACTACTGTACTGTACTTGCTTTTTTTTGATCTCCGCTGCTGTCTGACTGTGCACTTCCGGTTCCAAATGAGGGGTGTGGTTGGCCGGTCAGTTCGTAACTCTGGTGTTCATAACTCTGAGGTTCTACTGTAGATACAAGCAGCCGGTATGGGGGAGAGGAGAATGAGGTTCATGTCACTTATTCATTAGTTGCAGCGGGAGAAAAGAAGGAATGCTAGACGCTCTCCTGGAAAGGACAGGTCCTAAAGAAGGAGGATGGGCCAGTGGTTAGAACATCAGCCTAGGTCTTGGGAGATCAGAGTCCAATTCCCTGCTCTACTCCAAACTCCCTGTGTGAGCTTATATCAGACACTTGGTGCCTCAGTTCTCCTCTGAAAAAGGCGAACAGCCCTGCTTTACCTCAGAGGGGGGCTGTGAAAATAAACATATTAAAGATTGTGGGGGGCTTGGATACTGCCGTGATAGAGGCCAGCTAAGTCTCTAAGATAAATCTGCATTGTCCAGTGAGACTGATCTTTCAATGCCTTTTACCTCACACACTGCACTGGGGTTGCTTCAGCTACCAATGAAATGCAGCCCGCTCTGGGGTGAGACAGCAACCGTTCTTAACAGAGAACAAAACTCAGCAAGTGAATGATGCCACGTGAAACTGCAGGGAGAGGCAGAAAAAATGTTCTTATCCAAGTGGATATTTTGCCACGTACATGGTGGTTAAACACCCCTGTTTATGTAAGAATCACCATGGACCTTTGATGACCACACATGATGGCCCAGGCTATGCGCCTTTTCTGAAAGTCTCCACCCCTAGCATCCCTACTGCCCTGGAGGAGCATGGCTTCGCTGCTGATCCAAAGGGAACAGGGCCTCCTAGTGAACTGGAAATGCCAGTTCATGAGCCTGACGTCCCTTAAAAATCTCCCAGTCCAGTACTGACCCAGCCCAGGGGGACGTAGCTTTGAGGCCTGACCACCATCACAGCACATGCCCTCACTCTGTGCATGGGCCAACGAGATGTAACAGAAGCACTCTCAATGTTAGGTCCTCGAAGATCCCTGCCATTTTTAATGTGTTGCCTCCAGCTAGCTGCTGGCGTGGAGCTGGGTTGTAATCGGCTGTCATCTCTGGGCAGTACAACAACTCAGACAGGCTGGTTATTTGTCTGTCAGACCATCAACTATCACAAAGCATTTTACTATTTCAAAGTATCCCCGAGATCAACTAGTTAGGGTTGCCGCGATGACAGTTCTGCTGTGGCATTGTCAGCTGTTTGGGCACAGAGAGATCCTCCTTGCTAGGGTGTGGTTTGCAGCACAGGAGGTGGGATCTATGGGGGGGATCTGAGATTCCCCTGGGATACTTCATCCCAGACCATAGCTAGCCCCTCCCGCTGCTTGTGAAGCTGTGGCTACACGTTGGTGCGATGCGAGCTAGGACCAGTAGGTCTCCTCGAGCTGCGAATCACCCCCCCACCCAGCTCTGCGTGTAGACATACCCTGGGCATGTGCACAACATGCAGCAAGAGGACTGCAGGGCAGACTGGCAATGGGAATTTAGTCCATGAGCAGCTGTGTCTAAGCCTTAAGAATGGCCAATGCGGACAGGAGACCATCCCAACTCAAGGCAGCACGTAAGATTGGCTTCCTGGGGCGTAAGCACAATGAAACTTAAGCACATGCTTAATAGTTTCCCTGAATCAGGGCTAAAAATGTTTCTCAGCCTTTGCCATGCAGCAGATGTTAAGGGCTGGATACTTCAAAATTCAGCATCCAAGCCACTTCCACAAATGATGGGCCCCGCCTGCAAAAAATTAACAGCACATTTGCACACTCAAAACGGACACTTTCACACAAGAAACAGCAACTAGCGTACACCAACATCCGTTTTCACGGAGTCACCTGCTTTGCACAAATGCATGCTGGTCTCGTGCAAACATCCGCTTGCATGTGAGTGCCCAGAACGTTTTGCAAGTGCAGCAGAGCTGATGAAGTTTGAAACTTTTCCCCCTGGTGTCTTAACGCTGCCCTCTAAAAAAAAAAGGGGAGAGCCCACGAACGTGTCTTTTAAGCGTGTGCGTTAATGTGAGTTTTACACGCATCTTTGGAGATGAACAAGAAAGGGAAAAAAAATCTTCTGCTTAGAAAACGGCGTCAGTGGTGTGCTCTCCTCCAGGCTCCCAGGGCAACAATTTGGATGTGGGGAGTCAGCCCTCGCAATGACCCGAGGATCTACTGACCGGGGTCCCAGCCTGCATCTAAAGATCACTCGCTACGGGTGTGAATATTAGTCAGCTCTTGCACTACTTGTGTTGGCTGCCGATTAAGCTGCGCCTCAACTATAAATTAAGCGTATGACTTAAGGGTCTTCAAGGAGCAGCCCCGGTGGGCTCAGCTGATCTGTTTTTGCTGTTAGTCCCAGCTGATGATTAGTTCTGCGCTGGCTTGCTCTTTCGTTTGCCCCCATTAGAACCTCAACCAAAATCGAAGCTTTCAGGTCTCTCCTCTGTGCACTACCCATCCCCCACGGCTCCGTAACCAGCCTCAGTATTTCAAAGCAGACTAAGCACAGGAAGTTTGATTCTTATTTATATTAAGGCCCCTTGGTGTAAATGAAAGTCAGGCCCTACATTCGCTGCTGCCTTGAATTGTTCTTAATCTGGCCTCACTGTTTGCAAACCCAGCCCACTAATGTTAGGCAACTAGCGTAGGATTCTTCAAGAGATCCGAAGGAACCAGCTCCCATTAAATTTCAGTAGGACTGAGTGCCTAACTCCCATAGGCTTTTTGAACATCCCGTCCTTCCATATTATGGCACCTAAATCAATGGCCTGATTTTCAAGGGTGCTGAGCACTCCCAGAGAGACCTGGCTGGGCTTTTTTCAAACACAGTGGGTTTTGGGTCGACAAACACCAATGAGTTGAATTGGAAACTTTTTGCGGAAAATGGCCAGTTTCGACTAATTTTATGGCTAGAAAATAAAAGTCAAAAAAAGTTTCCAAATGGTCAAAACAGAACATTTCAACATTTATAAACAAAAATCTCCAGCGTTCTAGTTTAAAATGACTTTTCCTTTCAAAATTAAAAATGAGACTAACAATTTAAAAATAAAAACTGTCAACATTGAAATGACTTCGGTTTGCCAGAAGCTGGGAATGGGCGACAGGGGATGGATCACTTGATGATTCCCTGTTCTGTTTATTCCCTCTGGGGCACCTGGCGTTGGCCACTGTCGGAAGACAGGAGACTGGGCTAGATGGACATTTGGTTGACCCAGTCTGGCCGCTCTTATGTTCTTGGGTGTAGTTGTAGCCATGTTGGTCCCAGGATATTAGACAGACAAGGTGCCTGAAGCAATATCTTTTATTGAACCAACTTCTGTTGGTGAGACATCACCTCACCCACCTGTGTGTCTCAATCTTAAATGAAACATTTCAATTGACCTGAACATTCCCCTCCTGACATTTTTGAGATTTGGCCTTTTTGTCCCAATTCAGGTTGGGAAAGTTTTTTGATATATTGAAAATTTTCACAGGACAGGAAAACCATTTTTCATCTAGTTCTCCACACAACTCCCACATAGGCTGGGATGTCAAACGAGCCGAAAGGAATTAGGGGCCCATTGACTTTCAGTGGGATTCAGGTGCCTAATTTCCTTATGGTATGGCGACAATGCAACAAAACCACTGCAGCAGAGAGCCTTAGAGCCTGGGTTTCATAGTCCAAATCGGGAATGTCTCCACTGCTATTTTTAACCCTGGAGTGCAAGCTCAAGTCAAGACCTGGGACTCCCTGCTGCAAGGTATTTCTCCGGGGGAGGCCTATCGTTCAAGCACCAGACCAGGTGCAGGAGAGTTCTTTGGGTTTATAACTAATCAGGGTCACGTTCACCAGTACGCGCTGGCTGCTTTACCATGCTCTGCTGACACAAAGGAGCCATGAGCCTGGGGAATTGACCAGCTAATGTGGATTTATAACTGCCGGGGCAGTGCAAAGCAGTTGGAGTGCAGGGGGGCTGGAACAATTTGTATAGTGGGGGGGGGGGCTGAGAGCCATCGAACCAAACTGTGAACCCTGCATATGATGGAAACCACTTCAAGCCAGGGGGTGTGGTAGCATCCCCAGTTCCAGCGCCTCTGCGGCACTGCACTGGTGAATCTGGCCCTGCATCTTTATTCAACTTTTCTCAAGTTCCACAAGTGCACGGATAATACATGAACGAACAGACACAAAGTCACCTTGGAAGTTCAGCTACTGTCCAATGGAAAACGCATGGTTGGCTGGCGCTGGCTAAAAATCTTCCCTTGGATTTTTTTAAAGACATTTAATGCTCCTAGGCCAAATTCCGCATGGGAATCTGATGGTAAAACATGACTTTGGTGGTAGCTCATTTCAGGGCTGATATTGCTCCCATCAAAGGGCATGGCAAAATTCCCAGTGGCATCAGTGGAAAGCGGATCCTGGTTAAATTTCCTTTGGTTTCAGGACAATACGACTTATTTTTCAAGAGCCAGAAGGAAGTGTCACATCTGCCCTCGGGAGCAGAAACAGTCACACAAGCTCTGCCCACTTCACTGCAGTTGTGAACCCAGGAATTTGCACGTTTGACCCTGGCCATACATGATTTTGAGCCTTTCTTGCAAGGGGCTTAGCTCCCACCGACTTCCCCCCATCCTGCGGGAGTGCCGCAGCTGGGCCTGCGCATGCTACTCTGCCCACAGCCCAAGACGATCCAGAATCTCACTCCTGGGCCATGCAGCAGCAGGAGGCTGAGCAGGGGCCATGCTTGCAGAGATGAGAAAGATAGCAGCAGGGGCGCTGGAACAATTTCTACACTGGGGGAGCTGAGAGCCATTGAACCAAACTGTAAAGCCTGTATCTGATGGAAACCACTTCAAGCCAGGGGGTGCGGCAGCGCCCCCGGTTCCAGCACCTATGGAGCAGGTAACAGATCGTTGCTGGCAGCAACCCACTGAGCTTTTAAAATGGGAGGCTTGTGTAACCCATGGCTGCTGGATGTGGTGCTTTGTCCCCCTCTAGTGGCACTTAGAGCAGTAGCACTCCAGCTTTCCGGACTCCTGTCCCCCTTTCAGGAGTCTGATTTGCCTTGCGGACCTCCACGTCTCACCTCACTTCAAAACGACTTGCTTACAACATCAGACGCAAAAACACACAAGCGTCTCAGCGCACTAGTACGGAGAAATTGCTGACTCTCTCATTTACCCTATCGTTATAAAATAAATCAGCTGGAATATAAAGATTGTACTTACATTCTAGTGTATAGAGCAGTATAAACAAGTCACTGTCTGGATGAAATTTTTGTTTGTACTGGCTTTGCTAGTGCTTTTTATGTAGCCTATTGTAAAACTAGGCAAACGGCTAGATGAGTTGCTGTACCCCTTGGAAGAGCTCTGTGTACCCCCAGGGGTACGTATACCTCAGTTGAGAACCACTGATCTAGAAATTAATGAGTCTGCTGCAGCTCTGGCTAAGAGCCCCGTGGCTTTTAGCTCACGCAGTAGAGACTGATGCCCGAAGCTCCATAGACCTCAGGTTCAAGCCCACCTGCTGATTACTGGAGTCTGTCAGTGTTACTGCCCAGAAGTACATATGACACCCATGGGCAGCAGGATTCAAAGCCTTTACCAGGCAGTGCAGTGCTGAAGGGACAGTTGCACTGTGGGATTGTTGTCGGAGGACTGCTCATACTGGTACTTCTACGTCCACATTGGCACTCTGCTGGTAGAGGGTTGTACGTCGCTCGGGAGTAGGGGAATAGCTGTGTGAGCAGGACGCAGAATTAAGTGCGGATGCATGCAAGGCTGTGCCAACTGACACTACCTAGCACAGACCAGACCTACACCCCTGATCCTGCAATTGCTAGGATGCGGGTGGACTGCAGCTAGGATGTTAATCTGGAGCCTAAGGGAAGCCGGGATGGTTTACAGGCGGGGGTAATTATGCAAAAACAGTCCAGGCCGGAGGCACGTAGGTGCAGCACCTTGGGGCAGTGCCTGTCTCTTCTATCCCAGTACATTATTAATTATTATGATTATTATTCTCTCTTGCTATATAAATAAATACACCTTTTATCCTGAAGGACCCCAAAGTGCTTTGCAGAACAAGTAATCACTTCACCTGCCTCTAAGGTAGTGCACAGCCACATGACAGAGACATGTCGGGCAGCCAGTAAAGAAAAATACTGAGTGAATGTTTCTGAAATACAAATTTCCCGTGGTATCTGGTATAATCTACCCTGAATCTGTCTGTCAATGGGAAAGGACCCCTGGCTCTCAAGGGCCCTTCTTCTCTAGCTCCTTCCAGGGCTCTCCAGCTGGGAGCGCTGAAATATAGCGAGTTTTCACAAAGAGGAGGAGAGGAATTAACACTCCCCTTGACACATACTGAAAAATCCTTCAAAACATAAGGGTTAAAACCAAAGCAGGACATTGCACCTTCCATTTCATCTGCAGCGAGACTTGGCAGGGCTGCTTGCAGAATTCCACAAGGCCCAGTCGGGAGATAGATTCTACGGGATGAGCTGGATTCTTCCAGGGGCTCCTGGAACAATCCCAATTCAGACAGCGTTCGGGGTAAGCAAACCTCCGCAGGCTGCATAGTAAAACAACTGAGCCTGCAGATTCCTGGGGCTATGTTATCCATTAGCCGCCAGTATCTGGACAGTTGCTGGCCATTAGTGAAAATGTTAACGAATCTCGACTTTTCAGGAGGATTAGCACCAATGATTATTCAGCCAAAAATGTACCATCCCAAAGTGCTTAGAAATCTTTTGTGTGTGGCAAAATCATTGTGGAGGAAGAATGAAATGACAAAGAGCAGGAGAGGGGAGATGAACAGCTCATCAGGTGGGATACGGGGATGGTGCCCATCGCCTATAGGGCATGGGTTCAAATCTTGTACTAGTCCAGAATGAATGTCTGGTGGCATGTGTGAAATTAATGTGGTGGGTTGATCTGATTCTACCCTCCCTGAAAGGTTTTGGCCTCTGTTAGACAGCAGGTGAGACTAGATGATCGTTGGGGTCCCATGAGACCGTAAAATTGATGAATGAATACGTTTATTTGGACTTTCCAAATGTTTTTGACAAAGTCCTTCAAGAGGCCATTAAGGCAACGTCTCGTAAGAAACTATCCAGACTGGTTCATCCACCCCTGCTTCTCATGACGCCAGTGGTGTCAATTTTAAAAAGACAAAGACAGATTCATCACATTCTCCCTGCCTTTCTGTTACTCCGTCTGCCTCCCTCCCGTCGTTCTGCTTAAAGCGCCTCCGACGGCGCGTTTCACCAGCAGACCAGACTGGAGCCTCTTTGAGGTCACTAGGGCAAATGGAAAACCGAGAAGAATTTCTCATTTCAACACTGTGACACTTCACAGTGAAAGTCATAACCCCCTCCCCCACCCCCCGGGATGTTTGTGTGGAAAAAGCTGAGACGCTGAACATTTCGTGTGTATAAATGCACATATATGGCCTGTTCCTTATCTGGAGAGATTGTGATCACACACAGAGAGCGCGAAACCAGAAGTGAGATTAGGGTGACCAGACAGCAAGTGTAACAAATCAGGATGGGGGGTGGGGGGCAATAGGAGCCTATATAAAAATAGCCCCCAAAATCGGGACATCTGGTCACCCTAGGTGAGATGTCAGCATGGCCATATGATCATTATTTAAAGCGTTCTTTGGTTTTTTAAGTGAATTTGGCATTGGACAAAGGTGCCAGCCTTCTTGAGCCCTGAGTTGGTGGGTGGAGCCTACCAAAACGACAACTGTCCCACCCCCCCCTCAAATAAGGGAGGGCCACAGAGTCCAAAAAGCAACAGATTATGGAGGACAATGAATGTCAAGATAGGCAAGGGGGTGCAGAGGGGGACACCGGGCAGAGAACAGGTCCAAAGGACACTGCCCAGAGGAACTCTGCCCGGGCACATGAATGAACAAGAGACTGGCTAAAGGCCCCATGGTTATAAAGAACTGCATCCCCTCCTCCCGCAATCCAGCTTCCTCCTTCTGGACTGAGGGGTGCCAGAGACGGCCGGGGATTTTCAGATGCACGCAATGCTGTATGCAGCTCTTGCTGAAGTCAGGGGGAGTTTTAACCTTGACGTTACTGGGTGCCGAGTTAAGCCAATGCTGAGTGCTTTTGAGAATCGGACCCCAAAGTCCTCTCTCTATGCACAAAACCACCACCAACCAGGCTGCAGCAGGGCAAGCTTCAACATGCCCTCCAACCAACACACTTCACTGTGACCTGGAAGGATTCCCACAAAGGGCAAGTTCAGTCCCCTTAGTCAATTCAGTTCTTGGACTCTCTTCTGGGTGTGTGTTGGGGGGTGTCAACTAGATTGTTGTGTCAACCTAATTGTTGCGATGGGGACGCGAGTCCACTATGAATCAGACCGAGGCAACAAACATATTTCCCCCATGGGCTACCAAACAGCTGTCAGCCTGGAACAGCCAATCATGTCTCATCAGGACTGGTTTCAATCCAGTGACCTGGAGGTGAAAGGCTCTGTGGCGAAAACCCAGTTCCTTGAGCAATAATGTTCCCCCAGGAGAGTTCGTTTTCATGGGTTATTACCAGATGAGCCAAGGAGCAGCCTGCACATTGGTGAAATAACTGGACGTTGCTGGGCACTGCAGGAGGGTGTGGCTGGAGATGACAGAGGTCTGAGGGTTTGCTGGGGAGAACGTTAACCCTTGGCTGCTGATTTTAGCTGCAGCCTCTGTGCGGCAGTAGAATGGGGCTGGGACCTGTTATGAGCGGATGTCCCACTGCAAACATGCGGTGCTAACGGCCCCGGTGAGTTTGCCTAGGGTGCCAAGCATGCAGGGCCATGGGGAAAGCTTAGGAAGATTGACTTGGCTCCAGAATGGCAATAAATATCTTAGCAAAGAAGGGTTTGGAGTAACTCAAGCCAGACACCCGGGGCCAGCAGCACAGAGAACGCAAAGGCTAAGGACTGATCAGATCACTGAGGCTGAACTCGATTTTCTCCACTTGTAGGTCAGGGCTGAGCCGCCTTCCAGGGAAGGGGGAGCTTGTTCTTCAGGGCTGTCAGTTCAAGCCCTTTAACAGCCAGCAGAAAAGATGACAGAATTCCAACTTATGGAAGCAGAACATCTCTCCATGGAACCTTTTCCAGAGTTTTCTACAGAGCATTCGCCGAGCCTCACATTACACTCAGGCCAAGATTAGAAATCCGGAGAATCATTTTCCCCAGGTGGAACTCATAGAATTGCAGAAATCAGATATGGGAAAGTCCTATTAGCTCATCCCATCCAGTACCTGCCAATGTGGGATTATTCCCTACAGTATATTTTCTAGTCCAGTTCCAAATGACTCAAGTAATAGGACTTCCACCACTTCCTCGGGGAGACAGTTCCATGCTCAAATGGAAATGTTTCCTGATAACCAGCCTACATTTTCCTTTCTTTAATACCAGGACATTCCTACTAATAATATCCCCTTGGAATAGGTTAACAAACTGCCTCCTCTCTCTCCTTAGCGATCACGCTCTTCAGACACTTGGAGTTGGCTATCACATTTTCCCCTCAGTCATGCTTGGCCAACACACCATGTGCATAGTTAGTTCACGAGAATTATACTCATAAATCAGTCCCGCCAGCCCTTCAGCAGTTTTAATGCTCCTCTCTGAATTTTTGCTAGTTCGTTGACATTTTTCTGATACTGAGATGCCAACTGAAATAAATAACAGCACAATCAGGATGCCTGGCTCCTTCGTTTGCCAGGGGCAGCTGCATTGGGGGGCCAGGTGTCCACTTCTTTTTAAAACAGCAACTTTTTAAAGGTTTATTCCATACAAAGACGAGAGAACTGATGAATGCACCCCAGGCTCTGCTGGCTTTCGCCCCGGCTGGCAATGGCTTCCATTCCAGCCACTCAACCGTCTGTATTCATAAACGTGAACAGCACCACTGCTTAGTGACAAACAAGCTATCGAAAAAAGGTAGTGTCACGCCTGGATCTGCTGGCCCCACTAGACTGCCCTTTCAAATGATACACAAAAGCCTTGTGACTCTTGATCATTAGAGATCTCTTGGCAGATGTTCGAAGAGTAGAGATGTCCTGGCAAAATTCCAACTTGGGTAATTATGTTTGCCTTCTCTAAATCCCTTCCTGGAGTTTTAACTGGAGAACGTATTCTTCCCTTCCCCAGACACTTGTGTAAGGTCACAGCAGCAGAACGGCTGGGACGTTCCATCTCCGAGGAACATCACAGCCGCTCTGCTCCACTGACTTTATGTTGCAGAGGAAGGTGAATGATCCATATAAAAAACTTGCCAAGTGCTCTGGGACCTTTCCTGACGAAAGATGCTATCTGCATGTCACATTATTATGATCACCAAAAAATGGACTTCTCCCTCCAACGGCTACATGCATTCGGACCCCTCTGCGAGCAGACAGGAGCACTTCCGCCAGGCTGGGCCAGAAGTAGGAGGTCCTAAAATGAGCCGCTCCTGGAAGTCAAACGGGTGAAATTGAGAGGACCAGCACACAAGCCTATTGCCTCACTAGTAAGGCATAAACCTTGTGCTACCCTTTGCACGATGGTGGATTTCATCCCAACCAAGCTGTGCTAGGGGCTGCACAAACAGATAGTCCTCGTCTCTGTGCATGTCTGAGTCGGTCTGCTGCACTCTGTTTGGCGGGTTAATCTTGACAAATGCTGTGAACGGTGGAATACGAAACTGAACACGAGTGGAAAGTGATGCATTTGGAGAAGATATCCAAGCTAAAGAGCTCTTAAATGGCAGTGCTGGAACGAGCAGTGCTGCCACACCCCCTGACTTGAACTGGTTTCTTTCAGATACAGGGTTTACAGTTTGGTTCAATGGCTCTCAGCACCCCCACTATACAAATTGTCCCAGCACCCCTGAAGTGAAGTAGAGCAGTTAATGCAGTGAAGGACAGAGGAGGAGACTCAGTGTACTGACAAATCCAACTTTGCATGTCCCAGCGGTACAGAAGGCTGGTAGATCGGTGGCTTCCATTGCACAGGGGGACAAGACAGAAATGCAAGGATATTGTGCGATCACTGAGTAAAGCTCTGCTCATACTGCATTTGGGATAAAGTCTCCAACCCTGCCTATCTGAATTGAGGATGGATACAGGTAGACCAAAGGGAATTCACCATAAGGCGATTAGCAAGATAACTAGAATGGAGGAGTTTGCTGACTTGAAGGTATGGTGGCATGGACTGACAAACAGATTGAGGTGATGATTAAGAAGTGACGTGATAAAAATACTGAAGCCAGCTCAGGTTTCTCATTCAAGCTGGTCAAAAGTTTTCCGACAACAGTTTTCAGATGGAAAATGCTGACTCAGTGGAACTGAAACATTCTGCGCGACTGTGTCGATTCCGGTGAAACTTTCAATGGAAACTGTCAATGGACTTTCAATGGAAATGGCACGTAGACTGGCCAGTCAGCCTGGTTTCCTGCTAGCCCACCTGCCCCAGGCTCCAAGGGCGGCCAGCTTCCCAGCCCACTTACCAGTCTGGAGTTTTTCAAGATATTTCCATGCTGTGAAAAAAAATTTAATTTCCAGCGTTTCAGTTCAACTTGGACCAATTTCTTTTTTCTGGAACTGCATAATTTCCCACTGTTCTCGCACAGCTCTAGTTATCATACGTTTTAAGCTTGATGATCTATTGGCCTTTGCTGGACTGACTAGAATTAGAAAACTTAGGGTTAAGGAGGCATCATTTTGCTGAGTGATTGGTGAAGACGTGGGTGATGGGAGCCAAGGTAGAGCCGAGTATCGCTCACGTATTTAAGCACAACACGGGATGATGATACAAAATGCAATTAACAAAAGGGGCATTATTAATATTTTGTCTTATTTGCACTGCAGTACAACTGGAGATCAGAGTCCCATTGCGAGAGGCAGAGTGTGCTAGTGGCTAGGCCGGCAGACTAGGCATCAGGGACCCATGAGTCAATTGGCAGCTCTGCCACTGACCACCTGTGACCTCCTTGACAAGTCCCTCTGCCTTCTCTGGTTTGACTGTAAGCTCTTCAGGGCAGGGACCGCTCCTTGCTGTGTGTTCGTACAGCACCTAGCACCTGGATCTTGGTTGGAGCCTCTAGATCAGGGGCGGGCAAACTTTTTGGCCTGAGGGCCACATCGGGTTTCGTAAATTGTATGGAGGGCTGGTTAGGGGAGGGAGTTGTGGCCCGGCCCCCACATCCTGCCCCATCCAATCTGCTCTGTTCCCTGATGGCCCCTCTGGGACCCCTGCCCATTCACACACCGCCACTCCCTGTCCCCCCCGGACCCTCGCCGCCCCATCCAACCCCTCCTCTCATTCCTGACAGCCCCCCCGGGACCCCTGCCCCATCCAACCACCCCTTCTCCTTGTCCCCTGACTGCCCCCAGAACCCCTGCCCCTGACTGCCCCCTGCTGCCCCATCCAACCCCCTGTCCTTCCTGACTGCCCCCCCAAGAATCCCTGCCCCCATCCAACCCCCTGTGCCCCCCGACCCCTATCCACACCCTCGCCCCCAACCACTACCCCCAACTCCCCTGCCCTCTATCCACCCCCCCTGCTCCCTGCCTCCTTTACCGCGCTGCCTGGAGCACCGGTGGCTGGCGGCGCTACAGCCGCACCGCCCAGCTGGAGCCGGGCCACACCGCCAGCGCGCAGCACAGAGAGCGGGTCAGGCCAGGCTCTGCAGCTGCGCTGCCCCAGGAGCTCACAGACCTGCCACCCAGAGCGTTGCGCCGGCAGCGGGGCACGCTGAGGCTGTGGGGGAGGGGCCGGGGGTGAGCCTCCTGGGCCAGGTGCTCGGGGGCCGGGCAGGAGGGTCTCGTGGGCTGAATGTGGCCCACGGGCTGTAGTTTGCCCACCTCTGCTCTACAGTACAAACACCAATAAAAAGATGAGCTAAACATCAAACCCGGGATATTTAAAGATCTCCCCTTTCTAAACTTAAACAAGAAAAACGTATTCCAAATGTGCAGAGGATTAGGTCTCTCGGGGGTCATTTTGTGGTTGGAAACACACATTTCTGACAGTTGCTTAAGCATGAGGCATATAGTGTGGGTGAGAGGCCGAGGCGTAACGTGTCTCCCTGTAAGACGGCTGCCTCTGCAGCACGCAGCGATGCTTTCAGTCATGAGAGAGAAGGTGTTTGTTAAGTGCATGGTCACATCAACCCGGGGCCAGTGCGGGAGATGAAAGATAGTTCTCATTTCTCTCGCTCTCTTACACGGCCCCCATTACCAGGGTACCCGAGTGCCTTACGGTGCTGCTGTGAGTAGGAAGCACTGTTCATAGAATCATAGAAGATCAGGGTTGGAAGGGCCCTCAGGACGTCATCTAGTCCCACCCCCTGCTCAAAGCAGGACCAAACCCAACTAAATCATCCCAGCCAGGGCTTTGTCAAGCCGGGCCTGAAAAACCTCTAAGGAAGGAGATTCCACTACCTCCCTAGGTAACCCATTCCAGTGCTTCACCACCCTCCTAGTGAAATAGTGTTTCCTAATCTCCAACCTAGACCTCCCCCACTGCAACTTGAGACCATTGCTCCTTGTTCTGTCATCAGGTACCACTGAGAACAGCCGAGCTCCATCTTCTTTGGAACCCCCCTTCAGGTAGTTGAAGGCTGCTATCAAATCCCCCCTCACTCTTCTCTTCTGGAGACTAAACAAGCCCAGTTCCCTCAGCCTCTCCTCATAAGTCATGTGCTCCAGCCCCCTGATCATTTTTGTTGCCCTCCGCTGGACTCGCTCCAATTTGTCCACATCCCTTCTGTAGTGGGCGGCGGGGCAGGGTTGGGGGGGAACTGTATGCAATACTCCAGGTGTGGCCTCACCAGTGCCGAATAGGAGGGAATAATCACGTCCCTCAATCTGCTGGCAGTGCTCCTACTAATGCAGCCCAATATGCCGTTAGCCTTCTTGGCAACAAGGGCACACTGCTGACTCATATCCAGCTTCTCATCCACTGCAACCCCTAGGTCCTTTTCTGCAGAACTGCTGCTTAGCCAGTCAGTCCCCAGCCTGTAGTGGTGCATGGGATTCTTTCTTCCTAAGTGCAGGACTCTGCATTGGTCCTTGTTGAACCTCATCAGATTTCTTTTGGCCCAATCCTCCAATTTGTTATCCTCCTTTATCCAAAGAGGCTCAGTGACTTGCCGAAGGTCACACAGGAAGTCTGTGGCAGAGCCGGGAACTGCACCCCGGCCTCCCCCCTCCCAGACTAGCACCTTAACCACTGGCCCATCCTTCCACCTCATTTCTGCTCTGTCAGGCCTCTCTCTGCTTTGCACAGTATGTGCCATCGCCTGGGAGCCCATTGCTCTGTACTGCAGACAGCCATGGAGATGGAGGGCTGGAGCCCTTATGCTGAGACACTACATTGTGGCTGGTGTCCTCACAGGGCACAGCCTGCGTGGTAGGCATGGGGCGCCGAGGTAGATTGAAACCAAGTTATTACTGGTTTGAAAGACTTGGCGTTCCCTATCCAGAGACAGCACCCCCCTGGCAGAGCGAACAGAACCACACGCTGTGCTGGGAGCACCAGGCTGGGATTTGTCCGATGCACCCTCAGAGTTACTGAGCGCTAGTCAAACGCTACACTGGACCTGTGGGATCAGAGCCATCGGGTCTCTGTAGTGTGTGTGTGTGTGTGTGTGTGTGTGTGTGTGTCCTCCAGCCTCTGAATCAAATCCACGTGCTGCAGACACAAGCAGTCGTGTGTTCTTCACACACAGGCAGCAAAGACTAGACCCCCCTCGCCTTTCAGCTCCAAACACACACCGCTCCGCTGCATGAGCTAATGGAGAAACCTGGCTTCAGAGAGTGGCAGCTAGTCCCCTATCCTTTCTGTCAGCTTAGCCATGGGGAGGGATAGCTCAGTGGTTTGAGCATTGGCCTGCTAAACCCAGGGTTGTGAGTTCAATCCTTGAGGGGGCCATTTAGGGATCTGGGGCAAAAATCTGTCTGGGATTGGTCCTGCTTTGAGCAGGGGGTTGGACTAGATACCTTCTGAGGTCCCTTCCAACCCTGATATTCTATGATTTCTATCACTCACTCAGACACATAGCCAGGATGTTATGATTGCATTGCATGCAAGTACGCAGTGACAGCTTTATCTGGAGCATCCCACCAGTGGGTCACGAGGCAGATGTCATCCCACCACTTCAGGGAAAAAACTGCTCTAGAAATGCAATGGCCTCCGCTATTGCATGCCAAAGGCCAGGCCACGTGACATGATGCCCTTTGTGCCAAGGAATCCCAACCCTCCATCCAACGACTCTGCCTCAGAAGGAAAACCCTGGGGAATGACCATCTTGGTCATAGGGAAGAGGATACTAAGAACTGATTTCATGGGCAGGCAGGTCTGTGCATAGCTGCGACAGCTTCCCTGAAGCTCAGCAGGCTTCTTGCTGATGACCCGATCCAGCATGCAGTGAAGTCAATGGCAGAGCTCCCATTAACTTCAGTGGTGCAGGATTTGATCATGTCCTAAGTGCTTAAGTTGGTCAAGCTCAGACATGTCTGAAATATTTTGAAGATCAGACACGATATGAAATTTAGACGAAGCACCGCAACCGGTAAAATCCTTCTATGCCCTGCATTGCTCTCATGGATTGTTCTCAGGAGACAGATGGATCATGCTTCTTAATTTTGCAGAGAGATCCCGTAGGTTACCCTTTCTACATGAGATAAAGGGTCCATTGCCTGGAGATCCTGCTGCAGGAGAGGGACCTTAAATGGCTACTCCAGGGCAGTATTTTGCAATGGCAACTTTAGCTGAGCCAAGACACTTTCGGTAATTGCCAGAATTAGATTGAAAAAGTTTGCGTCCGCTCTGTGGTCAGTCACTGACCACAGCAGAGCGCGACTGTCCGAAGGCAGCCACGTTACATAAGTTGTCCTGTTTCACTTAATGCTGCTTAGCCCCTTCGAGTTCAAGGTGATGTCTGTGGACTCTGCTGTCCTTTTTTTCACCCCTACAGGGAACAATTAGCTAGTGACTATTTGCGAAAAGGAACAGGAGGGTGCTACTGAGCGGGGTCTCCCATACGACATGGATGGGGGCATATGGGTACCTGGATAGGCAGAGAGGCAAGGAAACGCATAAGTAGATCTATATTGAAATCTGCTTAGCCAGCAGCCCTCACCAATAAGGAGTGTTCATGATGGGTCAGCACGAAGAAGGGACACCACCCCCAAGTCAAATGTTGCTGCTTCTTAGACAGTCCTGACCACTGCTGGGTCTTTAAAGACCCCATGGGACTGTTTGCAGTAGAACACTGACCAAACTCCAGCTCGGGTGACTTCACACTGCCCTCCCGATTTACCTGGCTGTAGAACTGCCCTTAGGCTCCCACTGATAGGAGCGTTGCTCCACGCCACCAATCAGCGGCCACATTCCACCCCAGAGGTGGCTGCCTTCCACTCGTTCCTGTGGCGTACGATTTGCACATCCATTTGTAAAATGAAAGGCACTCTATAAATGGAAGACGACTTTCTTGTAACAAAGAGATCCTCACCGTTAAAGCCTCAACCCATGCACACACCAAAAAATCAGCTCAGATACGAAGCCTTCTAGGCTGAGAATTGTGCTTTCAAACTGCCGACTGACTGAGCCATGCCCACCAGGCCCCCTCCTCCCCCCATGCAGGTGGCCTGCCTCCCTCCCCACACAGCAATGGGAGCTAATTGCTTCCGCTCATTAGCATTTGACAAATAACCACAGAGAGAGAAAAAGGCCCCAGCAGGATATGAACAAGCTTAGGCCTTCACTGCCATCTGACTGCACCGATCGAATGTGTCATTATTTTTCCATTCTTTATCACCCGATCTCTCCTTCCCCTTCGAGCGGAATCAGCGTGCTGCTCCTTCGGGGGGCTCTTGCCGGCTCAGCGTGGCTGTGCCGAAGCACGGGCAGAGACTGAATGAATCGTGATGAAAAGGCAGGACAGGATTTGTAGGTGGCAATTCCTGAGCCTGGGGGAGCAGGTGTAGGGGGAGTGTGTGTGTGTCGGGGGGGGGGTTGGGGCACTCTGCATAAAGGTTCATGAGTTTCCTCCCCACCCAACTCACCAACTACCCATCCCGCTGTCAGTAAACTCAACAGCTGCTAGGGTGGGAGAAGGAGGTCAGCACAGGACCAAGACAGAGCCTTGCTACCAGATCACTGATGGAAAGATGCGTAACGGACCATAAGGTGCTGAGCAGTTGGTTGGTCAGTCAGCAGAGCCACAGGGAGCACAGGCCCAAGCCGTCAGTGCCTTGGGCAAAAGTTCCATTTATTTAACCAATAAAATCTTGGTAATTTAGGGTTCTGGGCACCATGATCAAGGATTGAGTTGGGGGCTTGTGATTTGGCTTAGCTGCTCATATCCCGATTGATACAGGCCCCTCAGGGCTCTTCAGTGAAGTCTTGCGGCTGCTTCGGAGCCTGTCTGCCCTGGCTGGGAGGTTCGCTTCCAGCTGCAGTGTAGACATCCGCTAAGTGGAACGTGGGTGATACAGACAGGGACACAGAAGCAGCTGCCTGCCACAGACCCTTCCCCGTACCCAGAAGAGTGATCCTCTTTCAGTGACAGCTGAGAAGTAGAGAGGATATTTATTGAACTCTGATTTCTCCTCATTTTCCTGTCTGGAGCAGTATTTTCCTAACCTCCCTCCCACGGTATCAGAGAAATTATTCTACACTTTGCTTCCTAAAAATTGTGTGTTTTTACTAGGGCAAAATGGTCACCATGTTCCACACCAGAAGTGGCTGCATTTCAGTTCTCAACATGCACAGTCTGGGATCCATAGGGATGAAAGAGACCTCAGACGTCTAGTTATTATTTACCCTTTTAAACACACAGCCAAGTGCTGTCCTTCAAGTTAACAGCCTTACCTGCTCACTTCCTTAGACGAGAGCAGATCAGATCCCAGGTGAAGCCCGCGTGGTGCAGGTTTCCAAAAGAAAAGCCTCAGGACAGACGTTGAAGGGGTTTGTTCTCCAGGGTTTCTGTAAACATGAACACAGTCATTTCACTTAGGGCTGAGACTTAATAAAACCCTCTTCCAGGGAGAAATGACTCTTCTTAGCAATATCTATTCGCCTGTATTTGACTGGTGAGCACAAAAACCAGAAGCAAAATGTGAATGGGCCTAAGTTATCCAAGTGATCCCGTGCTAAGGCCTGATAACAGCCGATAACAGCAACGCCCCTATTGGCGCAAACCCTGCAAGGCCGGGGCTCCGGCGGAGCCGTGCACGAGGCCGCAGGGGCCAGGCAATTCCGCACGGGCCTAGCGGGAAGGTTCCATGGCAGTTGCAAGCCGCCAAGCGGGAGGAAGCCGCGGCCGTTGGTTGGGAGCCGGGCGAGCAGGGGAAAGTTTCTACCCCGGAACCAGCCAGCTCTACCCCCGTCACGGCCATGTAGGTAGAGCTCCCAAGGGCACAGCCTCCTGGTAAGCAGACGCAGGCGTGGAGAGAAGGGGTGGAGGGAAGCAGTCTGGACACGGATAAAAATCTCCCCTCAGAGCACCTCAGACTAGCGCCTCGTGCCTCATTACTGGGCCCCATGTAACACGCATCCCTGCTCTTGCTCCCCCTTCTCCAGCCTCAGCCCTCCACCTCCCTCCCCTGCTCTGAGCTCCATGGCCTGGGTGGGTCTCACTGCTCTGCCACCTTGTCGCTCCGCCTTAAGCACCTGCCCCTTCAAACAGCCCCCCCCTCGCAATCACACCTCATTCCCGCCTTTGCCTCAAGCCCACACCCCCAGGCTGGGGCTTGTTTGCCTTCCCCAGGGCCGGGTGCCATTGTAGCCACTGGAGTCTTACTCCTGCCACTCCCTCCTGGTGTCATCCCCACAAGGACTCTGTAGAAATTAGGGTGACCAGATGTCCCAATTTTATAGGGACAGTCCTGATATTTGGGGATTTTTCTTACCTAGGTGCCTATTACCCCTCACATTGTGTCCCAATTTCTCCTACTTGCTATCTGGTCACCCCAGCAGTAATGGGGTGAGGATAGGAAAATCAAAAGCAATGGGGCAAGAAAATGGCTCCCCCACCCCAAGCACTGCTGGCGTTCCAGAGAGACGCAGCCGAGCTCGGGGGAAGGCAGGCGTCACCCTTGTCCCTGCTGTGTTTGCTGGGATGGGAACAGACCCTTGCAGCGGTTCTGAAGGGCCAGGCCCAGCTAAAGATGCTAACGAGAGGACAGCCAAAGGGGATTGTTTCTCTCCCCCCCGGCACATTGGTCACTGCCTTGCATTAAGGCAGCACCAGCCCTGGAGCGGCTGCAGCAGCAGGGCTTTTCCATGTGGCTTCAGGCACTGCCGCTGCCTCCGTTCTCCACCACCCTTTTGCTGGAGTTTTCTGAACATGCCTCCTCTTTTCAGGAGTCTGGTTTATTAAGGTAATATTCAAACACCCACAAATCTCCCCCTCCAAACCCACCTTCCATCCTAGCTAGCTCAGACCCTTGGTGGAGGGTTCTTAGTGCTGGCATCACTGATCTTCCTCCTAGCAGACTCCTCTCCCTGCAGCTTCTGCTCAAGCACAGCAGAGAGTCACCACTGGCCTTATATTTCTCAGCAGGCCTAGTGCTCAGTCACAAGCACCCATCCCATTGGCCCCCCTGCCCCTCTCCGTTCCCTTCACCTGGGGAGACAGGCTACACCTGGCACAGGTGATGCTGAACCTCATCCATCTTAAAGGGCCAGCTCCCACTGTGAGAGCTGCATTGCTGGGGTTTGTTGTGACCAGGTTAATAATAAACAATAATAATAATATCACCACCAATAATAATAGGAAGACATAAACAGCCATCATAACAGGCTCAATACTGTTCCCTGCTTCACTGATCCAACCCCACTGACTTTGATTGATGTGCACCAGCGTCACAGACAGCAGAATTTGGCCCAGCTTGTTGTGTTTAAATGTCATGGAGCAATGCACCGTTGCTGGCAGTTTTCTCCCATGCCGAGGTCTGTGGCTGGCTATAGGTAGCTGTAAATGACAGATATCTTAGAGATCTTTCTGTTTGTTGCCCACCTAAATGTGGTTGCAGTTTTGATCAGCCCTAATTAAGTGGGGGAGAGGCCTTTCTCAGTGCAACTTCGCACAGGAAGTCCAACATGTTCTAAAGTGGCCACTGATTTTGGGTGCTTCTGTTTTTTGGATGCTCAACTTGAGACACTTCAGGCATGTGGGGATTCTCAGCACCTCCGGAAAATCAGGCCCAAACTGCCACCCAACATTTAAAGGCTGCTTGAAAAATCAGGGCCTGATTTTAGCAGTCAGGGGGAGTTGACGGTGCCTAGCACCATACAGGTGCTTGCCTGGTATGAAGGGTTATAAATAAAGCCTCACAACACCCCTGCAAGATGGGGACAAAAATGCTGTACCCATTTCACAGAGAGGGAAACTGAGGTACGAGGCAGCTAAGAGCATTACTCAGGGTCACATGGTGAGACAAGTGGCAGTGTTAGGAATAGAACTCAGTACCACAAAATATCTTTGAGGCCAAGTGCTTAGCAGGGTTGAGGAAAGGCCCAGACATGTATAGAGATAACAAACATTTCCCATATCCTGAGGCCAACACACCACTGCATACAACAATATCCATAGTTATATTATAATAGTAAAGATTAAACACAAACTTTGGAAGGGACATAAACCCTCATGCATCAGGGCCTAAACCACTCCCTAACTATCCATGGTCAGGAGGTAAATTTAACTAGGGACTAGTTAGTCCATCATTGTTTCCTGCAGGGTTTCTTGCACTTTCCTCTGACACAACTAGTATTAGCCACTGTTGGTAACAGTATACTGGACTAGTTGGACCCTGGTCTGAACCGGTCCAGCAATTCCTATGTTCCGAACTCAGGTCTCCTGCCCCTCCGATCCCTGTGTCCTCCCATTTCATGCATTTGATTAAAGGGGCTTCACAGCGCAGGCTGAATTTTGCTGAGCCTGACACAGTTTAATCTACGGCTTGTACCCAAGTTGCAAACCTCCCTGACTGTTTCCTGCTGTGGTTTCCTGCAATAGTAAAACGCCTCCGCTGCTCAGCCTGCTTTCCCCTTCGGTTGTCTGATGGCCCTTTCTGGGCTTCAGGCAGATAAAAAACAAATAGGTCAAAAAAAGCCGGTGGCCATAAATCCAGCTTCCTGGGCAGGCATCTCCTTGCCTTGCTCCTGAGCAAAGCAGGAGAGCTATGGCAGGATGGCGTCTCTCCAGCAACCCCCCTCCATCCCCATTCCACATACGCTAGGCCAGTGGTTTCAAACTTTTTTTCTGGTGACCCAGTTGAAGAAAATTGTTGATGCCTGCGACCCAACGGAGCTGGGGATGAGGGGTTTGGGTTGTGGGAGGGGCTCAGGGCAGCGGGTTGGGGCACGGGGGTGAGGGCTGTGGGGTGGGGCTGGGAATGAGGGGTTCAGGGTGCGAGAGGGGGCTCTGGGCTGGGGCAGGGGGGTTGGGGTGCGGGAGGGGGTCAGGGCTCTGGGCTGGGGGTGCAGGCTCTGGGGTGGGGCTGGGGATGAGGGGTTTGGGGTGCAGGAGGGGGCTCTGGGTTTGGGGGTAGCTCAGTGCTGGGGCAGGGGATTGGGGCGCCGGCTTACCTTGGGCAGCTCCTGGTCAGTGGCACAGCGGGGGTGCTAAGCAAAGCTCCCTGCCTGTCCTGTCACTGTGGAAGGGGCCAGCAGCAGGTCCGGCTCCTAGGTGGAGGCTCACAAGCGGCTCTGCGTGGCTCTCACCCACAGGCGGCGTCCCGCTCAGCTCCCCATTGGCCAGGAACTGGCCAATGGGAGGGCAGAGCCGGTGCTTAGGGTGGGGGCAGCATGTGGAGCCCCGTGGCCCCCCCACCTAGGAGCTGGACCTGCTGCTGGCTGCTTCCGGGGCGCAGCGCGGTGTCAGAACAGGTAGGAACTAGCCTGCCTTAGCCAGGCTGCACTGCCGATGGGACTTTTAACAGCCCGGTCGGCGGTGCTGACCAGAGCCGCCGCGACCCAGTGCCTTCCATTCCGCGTCCCAGTACCGGGTCACAACCCGCAGTTTGAAAACCACTGCACTAGTGTAGATCGTTTAGACAGTCCCTGCCTAGGCCACACACTACCAGGGGGTGGCCAGCCCACCTCAGAAAGCCATATGACCGTCTAAGGCCTGCTCCTTTCTGTGCCAGCCTTTAGTGTGCAATCGGTCTGTCCCTCAGTCGACCAAGAGGCCTGGCCATTGGGACAATTTAAAATCTTGTCGGTCCGTCTGTATCTATCATTCATCTGATACACTGTCAGCTCTGTCGGGCAGGGACTGTCGTTTTGTTTTGGGTTTGTACAGCCCCTAGCACCATTGGGTCCTGGTCTCTGACTATGATACTATGACTACTACTAATCATTAATAAAGAATGTGTGCAGAAGTGCAGACACCAGACCCAGCGACCCAAGGAGTCGGGTTGACTGTATTCTGAACGTGACCGAAACGTTTGTGGAAAGGAGGCGCCAGCTCAGCTCTTCTCACGTCATGCTACATCCCCATCAAAGGTCAGCTCCCAGGGAGCCGGTGCGCCCCCTGGAGCTCACTGGTGTTTCCATTAATTAATGGAAACTGGCCTTGGTCTGTGGGTGGGATTTAGATAACTTGATACCAAAACCAATAGTGCAGATAACAACTCATTGGCGGAGGAGACTTGTCAAAGGCTCAGCCAGCAGTGTGACATGATGCATTGGGTTTCTATTGAGAGCTGGCTCTACCGGGATAGGTGGTAAGTCCCTTTCTGGTATTACTCTGCCGTGAGTCTAGGGGCCTCCGGTGACATCTGCAGATTCCAGTTTGAAAAGGGCGGGAGAACTGTACGGAATCCAATCTGCAACGATGGATTGTCACACTGGAGTCACAGCTTTCTCTGGGTTGATAGCACAGAGGACCAGGCAAACTGGCCCAGACCATTGGTCCATCTAATGGACAATCTTTGACAGGGGCCACTGCCAGATACTCCGGTGGAAGATGCAAAAAATTCAGCAACAGATAGGGAAAGGTTCTTCTTTACCCTTGTCACTTGGCGGTTGGATTATGCCTAGAAGCATCAGGGTTTTATATCCCTTATAAACTTGTATCCTGTCTAGTGGAACTGTCAATGTTCTGATTACCCATAGAACTGTCTAGTCCTTTTTTAGAGGCCTGCTAATCTCTTGGCAGTATCAGTAGGCTGAGGTAGTGAGTTCCAAAGGTTAATTATGCATTGCAAAAAACGGTATTTCCTTTTATCATGATCTACAGGAACCTCTCCGGAGAGAAGATTTTGGGTAGTAGGGGGCTTTTTAATTTAGACGATAATGGCATAACTAGATCCAGTGACAATGTCAGGCTGCAATTTTTTAACAGTGAGGATAATTAACCATTGGAACAGCTCACTAGGGGATGCGGTGGATTCCCCATCACCTGAAATCTCTAACTCCAGACCAGATGTCTTTCTAAAAACCACACTCTGGCTCAGTCGGCAGTTAGGGGGGTGATATATGAATCACAGGGTGGAATTATCTAGCCTGTTACGCAGGAAAGGAGATTAGATGATCAGGATCCTCTCTTCTGGCCTTAGATTCTCTTAATTGACCCTGCGGTAATGGCTTGTGGGCAGATGGATGGAGATGGCGACACGGGTCCTGTACTCCCAAGGGGTCGTCGGCTAACAGCTTCCCTTTGTCCGTGGCTGTATTGCAATGCAATGTCTCAATGAGGAATTCTGCTTCCGTTCCCTAGGCCCAGCACCCGGAGTGTCTGAGCAGGTCTGAGGAGCCCCAGTCAGCGCACGAGATGCCGGATGCAGCCAGCCACCTGCCCTTCTTCTACGGCAGCATCTCTCGGTCGGAGGCCGAGGAGTACCTCAAACTGGCGGGCATGTCGGACGGCCTCTTCCTGCTGCGCCAGTGCCTGCGGAGCCTGGGTGGCTACGTGCTCTCCATGGTGCACAACCTGCAGTTCTATCACTACCCCATTGAGCGCCAGATGAACGGCACGTACGCCATCGCGGGGGGCAAGGCGCACTGCGGGCCGGAGGAGCTCTGCGAATTCTACTCCAAGGACGCCGACGGGCTCTGCTGCACCCTCCGCAAGCCCTGCAACCGCCCCAGCAGCGTGGCGCTCCAGCCCGGCGTCTTCGACAGCATGCGGGACAACATGGTGCGCGAGTACGTCCGGCAGACGTGGAAATTGGAGGTACTGGCTGGTCCCAAGGCCAACGTTGTATTCAGACCCCTCCGGGGACTTGCTGTTGCTGGTCACAACGTCCCTCAACTCTTCCTTCCTCCATTTATCTTACACTGACTCTTCTCTACCCCTTTCCACATGCTCAGCACAACTGGGGCTCCTGCCATTTGGAAAAGCCCCCCTGAATCTTCCTCTCTTTTCCAGTTCCCTCTGCAGACATAGCTCTGATCCTTTGCCTGCGCCTTCAAATTCCTCTCTCCCTCTGCTCCAGCTTCACAAGACAGGGCCTGTCTGTCCTGGGTGGCCATTGCAGAGCTCACAGCATAAGAGAGGGGGGTTAGCCCCAGTGTCCTTAGCCTGGCTACTGTGCACTCAGCCCAAGTTGGCTGTGCTTCCGGGGTGCTGTACGGGACATGTACAGAGCCAGATCCTGAGATGCTTATTCTGCTTTTCCTCAGTTCTTTCATCACTGAAGTCACGGGGAGTTTTTTTGTGGACGCAGGAACTGGTGTATCGAATCAGAGCTAGCTACGTATCTATTTATTCCAATTATGAAATAACTGGAATGACACCTGCCCAAGGCTCTTGGCAATGGACCACACAACAGTTCATGCAGTTTAGAACTCAGCAGCATTAATCTGATCACGTCTGCAGGGACCCCTTTCTGCCCTTCCTCCTCCAGGAAGCACACCACAAGCCTTCTCCCCAAACCCTCGCAAGCAGGCGGCTTTTGCAACATGTCAACAAGGTTACCAAGTTCAGGCTACTTCAGACCAAAGAGGGATGCAAGTTCTAAAATCTCTAGGCCCTCTCTGTCAGGCACCCCCTCTCTTTTGCAACGAGGGATATCCAGCTCGCTGCTGACTACAGCTGCGGCAGAATGGCATTGGGAGAGAGGAGATCCCTTAAGTAGGCTGGTCCCAGGCCATTTAGGGCTTTATAGGTCATAAGTCCTATCAATGCGAGAGGCAGTCTGGCCTCGTGGACAGAGCCCCAGACTGGGATCTGGCCACTTGGGTTCTAGTTCCTGCTATGCTGCCAGCTGCTTGCTGTGGGAAAGTCACGTCACAGCTCTGTGCCTCCGTTTCCCCATGTGTAAAATGGGATAATGCTACTGCCCTCCTCTGTAAAGTGCTTTGGGCTGTATTGATGAAACGTGCGAGTAAAGAAGTATTATATTAACTATTAGTATGACCCATTTGCTCCAGTGTCCTGTCTTCTAACAGTGACTGGGACCAGATCCTCCACAAGAGCAGAGGCAGTAAACTCCACAATGGTCAATTATAAAATAACCGGCTCAGATGGGAAACTTCTCCCAGCCCCCAGGCAGACTGACTGGCTTATGCCTTAGAACATATGTCCCTTCCCTAATTTCACCCTCTGTCTAATGTAACTGCGGATGTACTTGTTGTCCGTAGACATTTCCGAACCCTTTTTGAAATCTGTTATGCTCTTGGCCTCCATGAGATCTTGTGGCAGAAGGTTCCGCAGGCTAATTATAATGGCGTGAAGACATACTGCCTTTTATCAGGTTTAAATGTGACACCTTTGTTTCATTGAACGTCCCCTTGTTCTTGTATACCAAGAGAGGATGATTCGAAGTTTCCTCTCTACCTTCTATTTATTATCCAATACTTTGTATACGTTATTACATCCCATTTAGTCACCTCCTCTCTATGGAAAATAGTACCAGACTTTGCAGTCTCTCTTCATATTAGACTATTTCACGTCCCTAAACGCGCCCATTTTCAAACCTCCTCTAATTCTGCAATATCTTATTTTTAGATGGGGTGCGTGATGGGTTCCCCAAGGTGCAGCCTGGGACTGTGGGACCACTGTGCCCCCTGTATTCACTCCAGCCTGGGCTGTCTCCCACAATGCCTTGCTAGTGACCAGCAGCAACCCCCTCCAGGTGCTATCATCACTCAGCACAATCACATGTGGCGCCCCATAGCCAGCTAGATTGCACGAATGCTCCCAGAGCCACTCATGAATCATACAGAGAAAGACACCAGAGCCAAATCCCCCCAGCTCCCAGCACTGCACCTCAGGAATATACCGTCTTGCACTGCTCCAGATGGGCAGTGCAGATTTATTAATTGGTTCACCACTTCATCACTGGAAAGTGGACATACGCCAGCCTTTGTCAAACCTGAGCAGATTTGCCCCACACTTCATACAAGCTCACTGGTAAAGTTAAACAATTGTATTGACTATAACAGGGAGATTTTAAGTGATTTTAAGTGATAGGCAAAAAGTCAGAGTTAGTGACCAAAAGAAATAAAATACAAGCACTCAGTCTAATCTCTCAACCCCGTTAGACCGGGCAGCGACTAGATGAAGCAGTTTTTCTCACCCCATTGGATATTGCAGCCCTTAATATACAGGTTTGTTCCTTAAACCTGGGCCAACCTCCTCTGTTGGAGTCTTGTCTTCTCCGTGTCTTAGCTGCTTGCAGCGTAGGTGGGGGCAGGAGAATAGGCCCAGTATGTGTCCACTGTGTCTGTTTTATACCTTTAGTCCATGTGCTTGGAAAACACAAGTCCAGACATGACTGGGTGGGCCTTGCTAAGTCTCTACGCAAGGCTGAGCAATTCCCCTGGTGTGGCCTCATGCATTGTAGCTCCCTTGCTGGATAATGGTTGTTGATGGGTTGATTGATACCCCACTTGGGCCTTGGTTACTTCCCTTGCTGTTGCCTCTGGGGAGCTAATGTCTGGCTGATTCCCCAACTTACAGCATGTTTTCGTGACCACCATACAACACAATTCTCATAACTTCCTATGCATTAAGGATATACACACATGGATGGAGAAATGACTTTCAGCAGGTCATAATCTTTCTCCTGATACCTTACAAGGCCTGCTTTGTATATAAGGTATCAGAGGGGTAGCCGTGTTAGTCTGGATCTGTAAAAGCAGCAAAGAATCCTGTGGCACCTTATAGACTAACAGACGTATTGGAGCATGAGCTTTCGTGGGTGAATACCCACTTCGTTGGATGCATTAAGGTGCCACAGGACTCTTTGCTGCTTTATATGTAAGATCACAATTACACATAAATGAGGAATATGGGGGTTACATGGTGCTCCCTCCAATGTCTATTACTTGGCCTTTGTAACAAAGAATTTAATCTGCTATTGTGTTTCCCATTTCCCTAGCTTGGTTAGGTCCCTCTGAAGTTCCTTGCCAGTTTCCACTGGTGTAAGTGTATAGATGTCAATGCAGTAATTCTGTGATTGACAGTGGTGTGAGAACAAACTAAGGCCTCAAAGGGTTAATATGGTCCTACCCACTGTTCTAACAGAAATAAGCCCTTGCAATAGGGTTGCCAACCTTCTAGGATTGTCCTGGAGTCTCCAGGAATTAATCTTTAATTAAACCAAAATTGGCAACCCTGCGCCCATCAGAAATCAATAAATCCCGAAGGTGGCTGGCAATCTAAGAGGGGTCGTAGAGAGGTTTGGCAGGATGGGCATTATGCACATGCTGGGGCCTGTCTGGGTTGGCCTACACTACGGGGGGAGAGGGGGGGAGATCGATCTAAGTTACACAACTTCAGTGACGTGAATAACGTCGCTGAAGTTGGCGGTGTCTTTGCAATGTGGGAATACCGGAGCAGACGCTAGAGCAATCGGTGGTCGATTTATCGACCCCTGCTGGATCAATCGCTGCCGTCGATCCAGCCAGTGGCATAGACAAATCCTCAGACACAGAAGATATAGGTGCTTCCATGCGAGTACAGGTCGTTAATATAAAGTGTGCCATCTACAGGCAAATAAGAAAATGTAATTGTACATACATTTGTGGGAGCCATAAACTTGCCGTGCACTGTGAATGGCTTCAGGATTACATTGCTCTTAACAGGGACTAGGGAGCAAAGTAAAGGGAGACAGAGCAGCCAGGAGAGAGTTTAAAAGGGCTCTGGATTGACAATGGAAGACAGACCCCAAGGCTTGTGACCATGAGCTCTCTTCTCTTTCCCACAATGAGTGGTGAGGGGCGGGAGGGACAGTGACGCCTTTGGACGATGGAGTCACTCTGGATTTAGATGGGAGCAGAATTCAGCCCAGCATCGCTCCAGTGGTGCCGACAGCCAGAGCATTATCGGCAACCAAGAGAGGGATTCTGAGGTCTCCTGAGAGGTCGCTATCACCTGCCCAAGAGGATGCAATAAAAACCAGCGCTGCCCTGCAGCAGCTGGCATGGTGCCTAGTGGTATCTGGGTAGAATGGTCTCCCTTCTCGCTTCCTTGCAGGGTGATGCCCTCGAACAGGCCATCATAAGCCAGGCCCCTCAGGTCGAGAAACTCATTGCCACCACCGCCCACGAGAAGATGTCCTGGTACCACGGCAACATCTCCCGGGAGGAGGCTGAACGCAGGCTCTATTCCGGAGCACAGCCTGATGGGAAATTTCTGTGAGTATCCAAAGCGCTGGGAGAGACCTAGTCCGATTACCGTGACCCCCAACCCTGTTGCGCCCCATCTGCTTGAGGGGATGTAGAGCAGGGTGTCGTCAGGGCTGGGCCAGCAGCTGAGCCCATGTCACAGTTCTGTGCTGGGAGATCGGCGAGGACAGGACCAGTGTGGCGCGCTGGGTCTCTGCCTTGAGATTAGTACCCATCCAGGAGATGTGAGAGCCCCAGGATTTGGAAACCAGGCTTCTGGCCTGTTCCATGGGGAAACAAATCCCACCTCCCCATGGAAGGATGTGACCCACGTGGGAGGGGGTGGCCTTTCCCAGAGCTCTGGTACAGGCGCCTAGTGAGGACACATGGTGATTTCACTGGGCGAGCCCCAAAGCCAGCCACTCTGACCCCTTCCTCCTTCCCACCCAGACTGCGAGAAAGGAAGGAAAATGGCACCTACGCGCTGTCCCTCGTCTATGGGAAAACAGTGTATCACTACCGCATCGACCAGGACAAGTCCGGCAAATACTCCATCCCCGAGGGAACCAAGTTTGACACGCTGTGGCAGGTATGATGCTGCGGGACGCTCTCCCCAGCTCCCCCTCCCTCCAGTCAGGAGAAGGAGAGTTCTCTTGTCTCGGTCTTTTGGCTTCAATCACATTTCATATAACTGGAAATGTTCCAACCGGCTCTATCCCTGCAGACTTTCCTTTTGTCCTTGTTCTCTTTCCCTTTGTGTAGTAACAACCCAAACCCCTCTCCCAGCCAGCAGGGTTTGTAAATACAGAGCAAAGAGGGTCCCACGGACGAGAGGAACTAATGGGCTAATGGGGCCTGTCTGCCACAGACCTAAGAGAAATCAAGTTACCATAAACCACAAATGTTGCCTGTAAAACAAAGCGGTGATTTTCCCCCCTCTCCTTTTCCCGATTCCTCCCCCAGTTGGTGGAGTACTTGAAACTCAAGCCAGACGGACTGATCTATTTCCTGAAGGAAAGCTGCCATAATCCCAATATGCCGGCAGGTGAGTGGACTCTTAAGGGCAGGACCAGCTGCGAACAGCAAACCTCGTCTTCATACTGGGGATCTACGGTAGCCCCAGGGTTTGTTCGGGTTTTCTGGTGGATCTGCCCCGCTGTTCTCTTGCTTCCTGCCATATTAGATCAGATCACTGAGACCAGCTCAGTTAGCTTCCCGTCCCCTGCCCGAACTGTCTCTTTCTGGGATTTTTGCACATCTCTCTCTGAAGAATCAGGCGATGGCCAGTGTTGGACGGAGGGTACTGGGCGAAAGGCCCTTGATCTGCTCGGGGACAGGAATTGCGACATATGAGTATTTCATAGCAGGCTCTGGCATTGGCCTATCCTGGCTCTTGCTAAACTGCAGCGCAGCGTCACCCCGTCTTGGCCAGGGGCTACGATATGGGCTAACAGAGGGTAGGAGCTCAGCTCTCACACCTCCCCTCCTCTCCCGTGGCTGGGGGAACAGCTCCCCCATCGGTTTCACTCCACATTAAGCACTGCTCTCCTCTGCTATCCAACTTCTGCCTTAGCAAACCAGCCCCCGCATCAGTCTAGGGTGGTGTCTGGCCTGCTGCTGAAAGGGGGGTGATATTTCAGATGAAGGCAAAACAGGTCCCTCCCTACGGGTAGCCTGTTGCGCAAAGCTGCACATGGTGGAAATGAACAAAGACAGGGAAGACAGCGATGATGAAGCCAGATCCAGAGATAGGACAGAGGGGGTCAAAGCCTCAGCTGGCGTATATCGGTTTAGCACCATTGAACCCAGCCACTGGTTTTCATTTCCACACTGAGGTATCAGTCACCCAGTGCCCTCGTTGAAGCAGGAAGGCCAAGGGGCTCTGTTTGCCCCATGCCTGCTGATCCACTGCCAAACGGTTCTGGCTCTGTGTGCAGGGGAAGGGAAGGGGCTTATTTTTATTTGCTTCGTTTCTGTCGCTCCCTGGCTGGTTTAGTCCCGTTTTTGTGGAAGCCGAGTGTATCTCCTGCTGGGGAGCGGTGCCAGACTGACAGCCCTGGCGTCTTAAGGCCTTTTATCCCCCCCCGGGGTCAGTCTGAGCAGCAACAGGACAAGCTCCCCCGCACCAGACCCAACCAATATGCCTCCATTCTGGTCGGGAGGGACACACAATGTGGGCGCTCAGCACCTCGGACAATCAGGGCCACAACGTCCCAAATCAGGCAAGAATTAGTGGCCAGTTAGGCCAACGTTGGCCTCCGGAGCTTGCCTAAGGTCACTGCGAGACAATGGCAGAGCTGGAAAGAGAGGCCAGGTTTTCCAAAGTGGCTCATGATTTTGGGTGCCCCACCTGAGACACCTTGAAGGGGCCTGATTTTCAGAGGGCAGGTGCTCAGCACTCCCTGGAAATCAGGGCCCTTTAGGGTGTCTTAAGCTGGGCCCCCCAAATCAGGACCATGTCTAGTCAATCTCAGATCTCTGGACTGCAGTATGGGGCAGAACTCGCTCTCCCTGCTGCTAGCCACGGGGTTC
This sequence comes from Mauremys mutica, assembly GCF_020497125.1. NCBI lineage: Eukaryota > Metazoa > Chordata > Testudines > Geoemydidae > Mauremys > Mauremys mutica. The sequence continues at coordinate 9,716,123 of NC_059095.1, forward strand.
CGTGCACCCGTCACCTCCCACCCACACCAGAGTCGGGGGGCCTCCTCCTCATTGACCCCACGTTGTCAGAGCAGTATGAGGGGCCCCCAGTGCGAACTGGAATCAGGCCTGGGCAACAGAGGTGACTGGAACCCCCTTTGCGCCCAGACCTTTGAGCAGGGCAGCGAGCTAACGTCTCTTTCCTGATTTTCAGCAACCGTGGCACCACTCCCGCCGGCCCACCCCTCCGGAAGCGTAAGTTTGGGGCAGTATCTTCTCTCCGTCCCTCCAGAGCTTCTCACGTCCTTGCCTTTTACCTGGGGAGAAAATCCTGCCTTTCTCAGAAAGGCAGAGACTTGACTGGAATGTAATACGGGTAGCTTAACCCTGCGGCCATTCCCGCCTGGGCGGCAGAAGGGGAAGGGGAAGTGGCCGGGCACAGCTACAGCTGGAGATGGAAGCAAGCTTCTGCCATGCAACATGTGGGCCTGTAATATGGGGCGTCCAGCTCAGCCCCAGGCCGGCCTGCCTGGCAGAGGCTGGGAACACTCAGGCAGCCCTGCCTAACCACTGGCTTCTGGCCCGATCTTTGTGCCCCTGCTTCTCTGCCTTTCTGACTGCAAAGTGCTGCAGGCAGTCTCAGGACTCTGGGGTGGGAGACGCACACTGGGGGGGCTGAGGGACTCCCAGCTCTATTGGGCATTCGTGTACGTGAGTCTCAGTGCCTGGCTCATAAAGGACGATTCGTCACAGAAGGGTGCACTCGACTCTCCAGACAGCCCGCCCCTTCTTCCAGTTTTTGTGTCTAAGAATCCACCTAGGAACATCCACTTCCCCCAGCACTAGGAGCGGGATCTATGGAGTTACTGGGGCAGAGCTGGACTCCACATTGGCAGCAGAGTATCTCCCACCAGACAGATCCCAGACTGGCTCCAGCCCATCTGCCCTGGGGGTGCACTCAAGCCATGGCTGGAGAAGAAAGAGAAGCTCCTTACCAGCGTTGAGATGGTGGCCTGGATCCCTCCTCCCCACCCCCTTCCTTCTACAGACTGTGTGTGGGGTGGAAGGGACAGCATGGTGGATGGGGCTGCCCTCTCCCTGTTTCCTTGGGGCATTGGCAGGGTGCATGTGCTCCCCCAGCAGATGCTGCTAGCTAGAAAGGTCTGCATAGGCAGCAGCCAGAGAGTGGCCACACAAAGGCAGTGATCTCATAAAGCCATAGGGATTATGGGAAGGCACTGGTTCTGGAGCGTCCCAGTCCCTCACCCCAATTGTTTCCCCCATAGGCACTGAGTTTTTCTTTTCCCCGGGGGTGCGCCACTCCTGCTTTGCCCCGGCACCCCACCCCCACTGCAGCCCTCCCCAAGACCCCTCCCCAAGGCCTAGGGTGACCAGACAGCAAATGTGAAAAATCGGGACAGGGGGTGGGGGGTAATAGGAGCCTCTATAAGAAAAAGACCCCAAAATCGGGACTGTCCCTATAAAATCGGGACATCTGGTCACCCTACCAAGGCCCCCACTCGCTCGCTGCTTTCTGCCCTCCCGCAAGCCCCTCCCGCAGCTGCCAATCAGCTGCTTGGCAGTGCCTCCAATCAGCTGTTTGACGGCACCTTGATCAGCTAATCAGGGGCGCCGCCAAAGAGCTGTGGCTGGTATTTTTTTTGTTCCAGAGTCGATGCCTATGGTTTCCTTCATCTTATATTAAATGCATCGTTTACTTGATCACTGTTTCTCTCCCAGGCCCAGAGACACCTGGGGGCTCTTAACGCAGACGGATACACCCCGGAGCCTATAGGTGAGTAGCGCTGCAGGGGCCTCCCTTCCTGTCAGTACAGACCCGGGAGGGGGCGCCCTCGGGCAGCCGAGCTGTGGGACGCCAGCTAGTGGTGCCGCACGTTCCTACAGCTACAACGCAACTGAGCTTTTACACAATGCCTGGCACGTGAGCACCACCTTCTGGCTAAGAGAGGTGCTACAAGGCTTTCATCGCACTCAAGGCACCCGAGGACAATCCAAAGGTCCCATTTGTTTCCCAGGGCTCCAAACCTCTTGCATGAATGCTATAAAACGGTCGCTCCCAGAAATAAACCTAGCCGAGCCCAGTCCTGTCCCCGCTTCCCCCGCCTCACTACTATCGGTGGGCTCGAATCCACAAACACTCAAACACGTGTGTAATGAGGCTTCAGTGGCACTGCTCACGTGTGAGGAGCCGTGCACACAGTAAGCGTGTTTAGGACCAGGGCTCGGGGTAGTGGGAGCACTGGCAGCTCCAGCTCCACCCAGTAGTAGGAGTGGGAGAGACCAGCACAGGCTGGCAAGCCAAGGGAGGTGACCGAGAGGGAGGCTGGAAGGTCAGCACAGGGAAGACAGTGGCCAGAGGGAACTGCCAGAGGGAGGCTCTGGGTTCTGGCAGGGGGCGTGTGACAGATCCCTGGTCTTGTTCTCCTATGGAAGGGCCAGGGAAATCGCGCCTCCTGCCCATGGACACCAGCGTCTACGAGAGCCCCTACAGTGACCCGGAGGAGCTGAAGGACAAGAAGCTCTTCCTGAAGAGGGACCACCTGATGATTGACGAGGTGGAGCTGGGGTCAGGGAACTTCGGCTGCGTCAGGAAAGGAGTCTACAAGATGCGGAAGTAAGCGCTGTCCAAAAGGGATGGGAAGGGGAGCATGGTTCAGACTGAGCCTAGGATAGAGATGAGTCAAACCCATCCCAGGTCAGGGGAGTTTGGGTCCAGGGCTAGAGCAGATGCTGTAACGGGGTGGAGACAGGAGTGTCTGTGCTGATGGGGGAGGGGGTGGGGCGTGCATGGGAAAGCTCCCGGTGAAAGGTGCCACAGCGACTTCATGTGCACTGGGGAATGTGGGGCGCATTGGAGAAGCCAGCGATGGGAACTCGCACATTGACTGCCAGTACCGGAGGTGTCTGCCGGCCAGATGTGAATTCACAGGGGGAGCTCATGGCCGGCCAGATGTGAATTCACAGGGGGAGCTCATGGCCGGCCAGATGTGAATTCACAGGGGGAGCTCATGGTTTTAAGGAAGGCACCTTGATCCACTAGATGGGGTATGGGATCGAGAAGGAGGAGACGGTTTCTATTCCTGGCTCTGCTACTGACTCCCCATGTGACCCTGGAAATGGTCCCACCTCTCTCTGTGCCTCAGTTTCCCTACCTGTGAAATGGCAGCAATAATACTGATCCTGCTTTGTAAGGTGCCTTTAGAAAGGGGGAGGGAAGAGATTAACTGCCCCCGATTGCACAGTATGAGACAGAATTTTTCTCTCAGTTGCTGCCATTATTTCTTTAGCTCCCGTTTCCTGTCCTTGCGTACTCGAATAGGGTTCCCCAGGGGCACTGCCGCAGGAGCACCTCACCCAGAGTTAATCTGCGATAGCCTGGCTTCACAGACCGGTAGCCCACGACCATAGCTGGGAACGAGATGCCCTAATAATATCATGATTACCCCAGGCATTGTAGATACACATTGAGCCACCCGCTTTAAACAGTACCACTGATCGCTGGCTCACTCCATCATCTGCAGCTTAACCCACCCCCGGTGCGTTTCTCCTCTCGCCCCCTGGCTAGGAAGCAGATAGATGTGGCCATCAAGGTCCTGAAGAGCAACAACGAGAAGGCCGTGAAGGATGAGATGATGAAGGAGGCACAGATCATGCACCAGTTGGACAACCCCTACATCGTCCGCATGATCGGGGTTTGCGAGGCAGAGTCCCTGATGCTGGTCATGGAGATGGCCTCGGGCGGGCCCCTGAATAAGTTCTTGTCTTCCAAGAGGTGAGTTTCTTTGGGGTACTGAATAGCCATGGCTGGTTGATTCCTCTCCCCGTCAGGCTCGCAGTAACGGCAGACGACTTGCTTTGAAGGTGGAGGGATATGGAAAAGAGTCCCAAGAAAACACTAGGGAGTGCTCTGAAACATTCCTAGAATAGTCTGGCTGTGGCACTTGTAGGATGGGTGGGGGGAGATACATGGGTTCTTGGCACACATTTGGGGTGACCGTCAGCAAGCTGGTGGTGGAGGATCTATTGGCTGCCTAGTGGAACAGCCCGATAAAGTATTGTACTTGCTAGTGTGCGCATATCATGGTCTTCTACTGTGTGTAACCAGAACTATGCAGCTGTGTGTCACGGGCCCTGTACTGCTAATAGCTAATGGAGATTTTCTTTTACCTTGGTTAGTAAGGGCTGATGCTTCCAGAGTAGGAGAGTCTGAACTCGCTGCTCACTGTGGCTGTGAAGCTCCGAGGGCCATGGTAATGACAGTTTCCTACTTGTCCAGGGATTTCTTGCTGTATTGTCCTCTCTTTCCTTTGCCCCAGAGAGGAGATTCCAGTGAGCAATGTTGTGGAGCTGATGCACCAGGTGGCTATCGGGATGAAGTACTTGGAGGAGAAAAACTTCGTCCACAGAGACCTGGCTGCCAGAAATGTCCTGCTAGTCAACCAGCATTATGCCAAGATCAGTGACTTTGGACTCTCCAAGGCTCTCGCAGCTGATGACAGCTATTACAAGGTGAGTGGAAGCACAGCAGAGGAATCATGGACCGGGGCATATCTACAGAGTCAGCCCGGATGGAGTCCGTGCCCTTCACTCCACCTGTTAACGGAAGCCAGGCAGGCATCTCACACGCGTGCCACTGGGACGCTCGCCCAGAACACCCTGTGACCTGAACCTTTCTGGCTTGCTGCTGAGATCTAGAGCCATTCCCAGGAGCTCTGCCTTGTGATCACCCCAAGTTCTTCTCATGCCTGTTGTTTATATAATGCCATAGCTGTGCAAGGGGCTTTGCAAACCTTCAGAAAGCCGGTCCCTGCCCCCAGGCACGTACAATTCGACACAGACGGGTACAGTGGAAGGCTAAGGATCAGGGGTAAGAATGAAGATGCATAATGCTGGAGAGGAAAGACACACAGCAGAGGAGAGGTCTGTGAAGGGATCTGAAAGAGGTGGGGGGTGCTCGGTATGGAGCAGGAGAGGCTGGGGGAGGGTAAGTAAGAAACAAGAGCGGAGATGCTGGCAGGCGGGAGCTCAGCTGAGCCTTGAGGGTGACAAGGGGCTCGAAATACTCGTGGACAAAGGGAGGAGGGACCCAAAGGCGGGGCAGGGATGGTGGGTGATGGGGTGGAGTTGTGGGAGAAGGTTCTTTTCACGGCAGCCATGTGGAGCTGCTGGAGAAGGGAGGAGCGAAGCAGAGAAGCCAGAGAGCGAGGGGAAGAAGGAGCGATGCTGAGTAGATGGAAGCTCGTCAGGGCAGGGACCAGCTTTCTGTTCTGTGTCTCTGTGGTGCCCAGCACAAGGAGCCCCATTCCCCAAGGGGGGCCCCCACACTAGAGAGAGTAAATAACAATTGCCAGCACAGCCGGGTGTGGCTGCCACACGGGGGCACCATTCACACAGTGATCTCTCCAGACGCGGCTCAGGTCCCAGTTTCATTTCCCAGCGTGTGTGTGTGTTGTGTCGTGTTTTTAACTTAGTGGCACACGCATCTGCCAGGTGACACCACAGAATCTGGAGGGTGTCCAAGAGGCCGCGCAGGAGACCCTGCGCTCTGGATGAGCTGTTGTTCCGTCCGCCCTGAGATGGGCGTTATGGATCAAGAACAGGCATAGCTTCTGGCTGGAACGCTGCCTCCAGAGCATGCCTTCTGGGGGAAATAGGGATCTGGATTGGATTCTGCATTCAGGGGCCCCAGAGGACACCCCGGGGCTCTGTAAACAGCTCGTTAGTCACATGGAGGACGGGCGGCTCCCAGGCTCCGTTTCAGACAAGGACAGAACTTCATGTTACTTTCATCCTCCATCCATTCTGGCAGACAGAGCCCTCCCCGCATATGACACTGGGGCAGACTTACCCCCTGGAGAGCCAGAAAGGAGGTTGCTCGAAGGACCCTGCTCCGATAGCTCAGCTTTGAATTAGTGATGGTCTCAGTGCACCATTTGGATGCTGATCCGGATTCAAACAGCCCGAAGTGCAGAGGTTTTCAGACCTGGGCTTTTGGTTCGTCCCAGTATAGTGATAGGGGCCAACTCGTAAAATGATAGCAGCCTTCAGCTACCAAAGAGGATGGAGCTCGGCTGTTCTCAGTGGTGGCTGGTGACAGAACAAGGAGAAATGGTCTCAAGTTGCAGCGGGGGAGGTTTAGGTTGGAGATTAGGAAACACTATTTCACTAGGAGGGTGGTGAAGCACTGGAATGGGTTACCTAGGGAGGTGGTGGAATCTCCTTCCTTAGAGGTTTTTACGGTCAGGCTTGACAAAGCCCTGGCTGGGATGATTTAGTTGGGGGTTGGTCCTGCTTTGAGCAGGGGGTTGGACTAGATACCTGCTGAGGTCCCTTCCAACCCTGAGATTCTATTCTATCAATTGGATATTGGTTCCGGTCGTGATCCACTGCTTCTCTGACCTTTTCGGGTTGCCTGGATCCAGGGTTTGGAGTTAGGCCCTTTGAATCTGCCTTTGGCAGTGAACCCTCACTCGAGAGGCCTTGAGCTCATTGGACCGACAGATACGGCAAGGCAGACCCAAGACAAGGCGCTCCGGCTCGGGGCATGGGAGCGTGTCAGACTCTTGCTGGGTAAGCTACCCCCTTCTTTCCGTCTCTTTGCTGCAGGCCAGGACGGCTGGGAAGTGGCCCCTGAAGTGGTACGCGCCAGAGTGTATCCTGTACCACAAGTTCTCCAGCAAGAGCGACGTGTGGAGTTACGGTGTGACCATGTGGGAGGCCTTCACCTACGGGCAGAAACCCTACAAGGTGAGCAGCACGAGGACGCGCCGCTGGCTCAGAGTCCGCTTTACTCACCAAGGGCGGCTCCTCGGCCGTCCCAGTGGAGTATGTGCTCCCACTCCAGCCCCGCTATCTCAGGGCATCCCGCAAAGAGCCGGGGAGCAGTCCCATAGCAGAGAGAGAAGCCACAGGGCAGACGGACAGAGCCGTACGCGGGGCAACGAACTCTGGGATGTCTTTGCGCCCAGGGCAGGGAGAAGGAGGCCAGCCAAAGTAATCACCCAGTCACGGTGAGGGGGTCCCCCCTACGCTGCCGAAAAGCAGGGTGCTGGCCTGGTTACGAGGTCAGACCTGCGCCAGGGCAGGCCTGAGACGCTAACGCAAGGTGGCCCAGGCCCAGTGCCATTAGCTCCTTGCAGACTCAGTGACAAGGGCCCTCCGTCTCCCAGCCGCCCCGTCAGCTCCGGTGCTTGGTGGGGAGGGCAGGGTCATGGGTCATTAACACACTTCCCTACTCGCCCTAGAAAATGAAAGGCCCCGAGGTGATCAGTTTCATAGAGCAAGGGAAGCGCATGGAGTCCCCGACAGACTGCCCGGCCGAGATGTACAAGCTGATGCTGCAGTGTTGGACCTACAAGTAAGGCTTTGCCCAGCTAATCCCCGGAGCAGGCCCCCTGGGGACTGGGCACATTGTCTGCAGCAGGGTGGCGGGGGTGTGTGTGGCGGGGTGTCGCCTGTCCTGATCTCCCCCTGGCTTGGGCTGCAGGGTCTGTGATGAGTGATGCACTTATTTCCTTTTCTTCCTTCCCCTGGAGGAGGTCGGAGCCCCTCTGGGGCTCTCTGTCTCGGAAACTGTCTCAGCCTCTCCAAGGAGGCCACCATGCCAGGCTGCAGCCTCTGTGGTCAGCAGGTGCATGGGGATGACCCTAAATGAAACTGACAAGAGCCGGAGGGTTGTGACAGGGTTTTAGCTGATCAGTCATTAGGTACCACAACGCAAAGCAAAACAGGCTTGGGCGACTCTAGATTTAACATAGCAGCTCCTCAGGGCGAGCCCCTCTGGGTGACTCACCTCTCTGCTCCCCCTGGGGTTTCCGAGCAATTGGAAGGGCTCCTCCCTTCGCCACTGACATGCGAAGGAGGGTCCCTTTGCTCTGCTCTGCCTGGTCTGTTTACTTACTGGCCTTGTTGGGCTTTCTTACCAGGGTGCTGAGCAGGAGGGGTGGTAAGCCCTAGGGCGGGCACCCCTACCCCTGAGGGTCCCTTTCCCAGTAGCCTGGCAACATGGCAGAATCAGTGCTCACGGCCAAAGCGGTCGGTGCCTTCCCACAGTCCAGCAGTGTCTTTCCCACTCAGCCAACTTCTGCAGCTTGGGCCCATTCCTAGGTTCTTCTTGGCGTGCTGCTGTATGGCTCCTGCCACGGGACACAGAGCCTGTCACTGAGCTGAGTCCAGCCCAGGTCAGAAGTGACAGGCATCCGCCTGCTCAGTGCAGGGTCCACATCCCGGACCCGTTAGCACAACTGGCTTCCTTGCCTGCAGACTCAGTAGAGAGGCCAACGACTAATAGACCACGGTGGCCGAACTCTCCTCTCAAGCCCCGGTGCAAACGTGGTGCCAGGAAATCTTCCCACATCCCCCGCTCCCCCTGCCCCATTGTCAGCGGATTGGGTCATAGGTAGTCAGGCCTAGTGGTTGGAGTCTGAATGCCAGCGCCCAGGGGTGAGACAGAGTCAATGTCAGGAGTCAGAGCTGAATGCCAGAACCAAGGGTTGATGCAGAACCGAGGGTCGGAGCCGGATTACCAGGAGTCAGGGAATTTAGGAGCAGGGCTGGTTCTGAGGCAGGAGCGAGGCTGGGACAGGACGGAAACAAGGCAGGGTGCAGGGCAGGGTCTGGGCTGGAGCTGGGGAGGAGCAGAGCAGGAGCAGGGCTTGCAGAGACGAGCACAGGGAGGCAGAGTCCGTGGGCGCTGAGCAGCCAGCGAGCTGCCGCCGCTGCTAGGTTGAAGAACCGGCCTGCGGGCTTCCCCAGCCAATCAGGCAGGGCTGGCCTGTTAGGGCATCAGGCACCCTGAGCAGGTGCAGCTGAGGATCTTACTCCTGACCCCGACACTGTGCACCCTCGGGGCGCGCCTGGGCTGTCCCCCCATCCTAGCCCGTTTGCTTTGGTCAACCCGTTCCGGTCCTTCTTGCTGATCCTTCTTCAGCGCCTCCCTTCTCTTCCAGGTGGGAAGATCGCCCAGGGTTTGCAGCGGTGGAAACCATCATCCGCTCCTATTACTACAGCATCGCCGCCAAGACAGAAAAGGGGCCAGAGGAGACGGAGGAGGACAAGGCAAAAGCAGCTTGCCCCTGAGCCTTCCTCTCTGTGCCCAGAGGAGTCCTCGGCATGGGGGCTGGAGATGCCCTGGCTAGTTTGGGTTTGGTTTCTCCTGCTGGTGCTTCTCGGGGAGTCACAGAACTGAGCCCTTTGGAAAGAACGGTGCTGGCGGGACTGGCGCGGCAGGGGACTCAGCCATAGTTCAATCTCTCGGCCTTTGCTTGTCCCGCCCGGGGGACTGGGCAGAACGGTACGGCAGCCCCCTCCTGCACACCTCCGAACCACCGTCCCCGACTCCCGGCACTCATCCCCCGCAGGGTGCTCACCCGGGGTTCCCCAGCGTGGCTCCCGCCTCCAGCAGCACACTGCATGGCCCCTAACTCCCCCGATTTGCCATTGGGCCGTTCCGGTGAAGGGGGCACAGGGGTGGGGGGCAGAGGACAGGGAACCCGCAGCTGGGCAGGAGGCAGCTGGCAGATTGCACTCCTAGAGCACAGAATGAGCTGCTGTCGGCCCCAAAGGAGCCTGGCTGGGGGATGGGCTGCTGGCCACTTCCTTCCACACACTCGCAGCACTGGGAGTTGGGCGCTGGGGAGATGCCCACTGCTCCCTTTCAGTGGGAGGGGCGGGAACTGTCCGGGAGCCCACTCCCCCGTGCCGGCCACAGCCTCTGCAGGGCGAGCAGCTCCCCCAGGGCATCTGTGGCCAGGCCTGGGAAACCTTTTTCCACCAGCTAAGCCCTTAGCTCCCTGTGCGGTGCTCACCTCCGGCCCCTGCCCTGTACGCTCCCCACCATGACGAGTGTTGCTCTTTCTCAGCTTGGAGATCCGCTGACCCTATAAATAAACGAGGCTCGTTTTTAGCCTGGAACCCATCTCAGACTATTCAACTCCTGCAAACGTTGGCAGCTGCTCCCACCTTGCTACCGGCCTTGTCTTCGGAGTCCTCCAGCAGCCTGTCACGCGTGAGGTGTCTGGCCAGCCCCCGTTCAGCCGGCAGCATCACAGAGCTTAGAGCCTTGCTGACTCATTCAGCCCTCACGGAGGCCTGGAGAAGTTTAAAGTTCAGGGAGCTCTAGTCTGCTCGTCATAATAAAAGGGGCACGCTTCTAGCGGGGTGGCAGGTTTCGTCTGTGTCATTTCAGCCCCATGACTTCGCACCTCCTTTGACAATCCCTCACCATCAAAGGCCGACTGATTATTTGGTGGTAGGGTTACTGTGGGTATGTCTGTACTGGAATCACAGGGTGAGATTGTCGTTTGAGTAGACAGCCCTGAGCTTGCTGTAATTTAGCAACTGCAGCAGGGTGCACTTCAGCGCGAGCTAACCCCCCGGGTCCCAGGACGGCCTGTGCTGAAGCATCTACAGCCATTAGGGTGACCAACCAGCGAGTGTGAAAAATCGGGACGGGAGGTGGTGGGGTAACAGGCGCCTGTATAAGACAAAGACCCGAATACTGGGGCTGGCCCTATAAAATCAGGGCATCTGGTCACCCCACCTGCCGTGACTTCACTGCTCCGGTTCTGGAGCTAGCTAGCCTCTGGCTCTAATCACACCCATCAAGGGCACCACACCAGAGCCAGCAGGTTCGACTGAGGGGGCTGCCCAACGCTTTTGTTCCGTCCTCCAGTCGTAGTGGAGTCGCGTGGCGCCATTGGGCAGAGGGCCGGCCGTGGGGGGGACGGGGGACTCGGAGGAGGGTCAGCTGTTCACTGGAGCAAGGAGGAACTTTCAGGTGCAATCCATTGCAGGGCCTGGGAGCGTTGGAAATGGAGCTGGAGAAAGAGCTCGCTTGAAACAATTGGTTTTTAAAAAATCTAAAAACCGCCCTACGCTAATGCAGGCGTCCCCAGGCGCCTCCTGAGCGGCAGCCCAGCCTGCCCTGGGGCTGGGTTAAATCTCCCTCGCTGGTGGCAGCACAGGCTGCGGTGTCGGAGACAGGCAGGGCGGCTCCGCAGGGCCCGATGGAGCACCGGGCCCAAAGGCCTGTGTTTCCAGAAAGGGGCAGTGGTTTGGAGTGCCAGAGGGCAGCCGTTCAGTCAGCACCTTGTGAAACATCAGGCAACGTTCGCGTCTCAGCTTGGCTGCCCCAAATCACTCGCCGCTTTGGGACGTATGGAGGCGGAAGGCCAGCATTGGTGGGGCCCGCCGTGAGGAGCAGTTAAGCCTTTGAGTCTGACATGAAAACAATGAAACAGGAAAAAATAAATGGCCTGGCCTCCCCGCCGGCATCTGTCTGAGCCGCCCCAGGCAGCAGACGCAGTGAAAGCCTCCCAGCTGGAGAGGCCAGTCTGCGTGACAAATGCTGCACTAACCACAAGCATCCCACCAACCCCTCTCCAGGACAGGCCAGGAAATGGCTGAAACTCTGTCAGTAACCTCACGGGTACCGTGGCCGCTTCCCCTGCCGGGGAGGAGAGAACGCAAGGGTGGGGAAGGCAGGCAGACAGGGCACGCGAGAGGGGAAGGATGGTTAGAGCACAGACCTGAGGTGGTAGTGACCTGGGGCCGCTCCCCAGCTCTGTCCTTGCCTCAGAGAGTCACTTGACCGGTCTGGGTCTCGGTTTCCCCATCTGTCAAATGGGGGCAGTGATATGGCCTCACCAGTGGAGCACGTATGTGTATTTTGTGACATGCACCAGGTGCTTTGAGATCTTCAGGTGTGTGTGGGGGGGTGTTAAGGGCCAAGTATTTATGGCTGGATTATCACTGCCTCGGTTTCTCATGGACTCTGCAGAGCACAATCTACTCCCGGTCCTGCCCACATGAGACCTGTGCAGTCAGGGATGCCACTGCTGTGTGTGTGTGTGTGTGTGTGTGTGTGTGTGTCCCCAGTCTTGCAGCAGGGTCAACAACCCCTGGCACGGTCTTGCCCTTCCCTTGCCAAGAGGCTGCGGTGTGCGCAGGGTGGGCGTGGGAAGCAGAAGCTCAGAGCTGTACCAGGCAGGGAGATGGGCAGCTTATCTCTCACCATCTCCCAGCCCAGCCCAGCCGTAGCCCGGCCAGCGTGCTCTGTCCAGGAGGTGAAAGCGGCAGCGAGAGCCCAGGGCAGGGCAGAGCTGTTGTCTGGGTGGGCTGGGGTCTGACTGGAAGGCCACACAACCCCTGGAATGGAGCCAGCCGTAGCTCTGGTTCTCCCTCCCAGCATCCCCCGGACGGTTACCTGGGCAGGGGTCAGCGGATTGAACTGAACGTGCAATGAGCAGCCCCCTCGCCCGGCTCAGAAGCAGCCTCAGAAGATTTGCAGGGCCTGGAGTGACAGCAGGTGCTTAGGCAGCTTAGCTCCTTCTGCCTCCGAGTGCAGGGATTAGCGAGGCCTGAGGGCATTCTGCGCCAAAAACTCACCAATTCTGCGCACAATATTTTAAAATGCTGCAAATGTTATTTGTCAATAACTAAATGTGGAGGCCTGGCTGCACAGAGGTGGGAAATCACCGTACGGCTCCCCCTCTGGGGTACGGACTCAGCGGTGAGGCTGCACCCAACCCTGACACAGCGCAAGGACCGGGCCTGCCCCAGAAACACCCCAGGGCCCTGCCCCTCCGTGCCAGGTGCACCAGGTGTGGGGCAGGCAGGCTCAGCGAGGCAGGGTCCAAGAGTGGAGGGGCTTAGTGTGGGGGGGATCCAGGTGTGGGATGAGAGGGTTCTGTGTGGGGCAATCTGGGTGCAGGTGGCTCAGTGGGGGATCCGGGTGTGGGGGGATCTGGAAGCACAGGGGCTTGTTGGGGGTTTCTGGGTGCAATGGTAATGAGACTCTGCAGGGGTCCAGGTGAAGGTGGTCGGGGCTCAGCAGGGGAGTGTCTGGGTGTGGGGAGATCGGGGGGGTCTAGATGCTGGGGGAATGGGGCTCAGTGGGGCTCAGTGGGGTGGGGATCCAGGTGGGGTTGCCCGGGAACCCCAAACAAAGGGCGTGGCCAAGGGGACAGAAGGCAGGCCGGCTGGGGGCGTCACAGAAACGTCAGCAATCGCTATGAGGGAAAGGGGAAACGCGACACTGTGGGGCTGATGTCATGGGGCCTCCCTTGTGAGTTAGGAATGACGCAGTCTCCAGGCTGCTGTGTCATTTGTCACCTCCACCCTCTCTGGCTGGAGTCACGCCGAAGCAGAAGCGGTTGTTGTGGGTAGAGGCCTGTTGGAACCCCCCCATGTCTCTGTCCCTGTTGGGGTCAGGAACTTGGAGACATTAGTGCAGCCAAAGCACTGGCTGATCTACTGGATCAGGTTGTGTTTAGCACAAACCCTCTCCTCCCAACCCATCTTGCTAGGACTGTCCCGGGAGATATATAGTCACACGTGCTTTGTCCTCTAGCACCATCCATCTTACCACACCAGGGCCCTTCACAGACTTTGATTGGTTCGTCGAACCTCACACCCCGCTCACTGAGGTAGGTCGGTATTATTTTTGTCTCCATTTACATATGGAGAAACTGAGGCACGGAGACACAGACAGTCACAAAGTGTCAGGCCAGAAGGGACCAGCCCGTCTGACCTTCTGTATATCCCAGGCCATCAGCACCACCCAGTGGCAGGGCTGGGGAGAGCACCCGGGTCTGCCATTGTCCAGTCTTGTGCTTTGACCACTAGCTAACGTCTCTTCCCCATAGTTCAGAGAAGCTGAATGAGACAGCTGGGAAGCTTTACCCCCAGCCTCCAGCACACAGAAGGAGAAGGACCACGGCCTGCTAGATACCCATCCTTCACCAACTGGCTTAGAGAGAATTATGTACAGTTCTAGGTGCCGGGGTTCCTCCTTTTATAACCAGCCAGTCCCTCCTGTCCCCAGTGGGCTTGGCATGGGAACATGAGTAACTCAAGGATATTGAAGGGGAAGTAAATTTAGAACACAGAAAAGGAAACACATCCCTTCACATAGCAGAGAGTTGATCTGTGGAACTCACTGACACAGGAAACCATTAGATCTATCTATCTAGATATTCAGGCTCCTTTACAGCACCCATCACCACTGCATGAGCATTGAGTGTTTAAGCCCCAAGGTGCAGCTTTCCTCCTATCACTGAAGCAATGGGATACCGTTTATTTCCTCCCAGGTCCGGAGTCTGAGTGGTCCTCCAGGGCAGCTGAGATTTCAAGGGGTCAGGCGAGTGCATTTTGTTTTTGTACATCGCTGTGGCTTTGCTTCTTGAGTAGCAATCTGCACGCTGGCAGGGTGAGCCGGGCTGGCCCCGATGTGTTCACATGTGGTTTGCAGATCCGTACGGCAAGCCTCTGCGTGATAGGGAGGTGTTGGTGCTAAACCCATCAGGGGTGAAATGAAACTTAACAGCATCGACCTCTTCTGGCATTCCATGTGACCCGCTCCCAGGCTAGCAGTGCACCTGGGGGGTGAGCACCTTGGGCAGAGAATTTAGGCTTCAACGCTGCTTTGCAGTTGGTTCCTGAACCTCCTCCTTTATGGAAGCATCCAAAAGGTAAGTCCCGTTGAGTCTGTGTCGTGCGTTTCCCTGACAAGCTGCAGCAGCATCTGCCTTGCAGTAAGGTCCATTTTGTTGTGCTTACAGGGTTGGCCTCGGCACAAGCTGGGTGAGTGGCTCACTGGAGGTTGAAAAGGGAGCCCCAGTGGCTCTGCGAGGATTTGGAACCCAGAACCTCTACAACTGCGTGAAAATCCCTGTGAACTCTTATAACACTTTGCATTCACAAAGCACTGCTAGATTCCAAAGCAATTTACAACAGTGAGTATTGCGCTACAGATGGGGGAAACTGAGGCACGGCACGACACAGTGACCCGCCCAACATCAGTGGCAGAGGCAGGAATAGAACCCAGGAGCCCTCCCCGCCCGGTCCACTGGCCCATGTAGATTGCATCGTACCATTAATCTGATACCACACGAGAAGAAGTGCAGTTACAGAGCAAGACAGACAGGTTCACACCTCCTGTCTGTCCTGGACTGGTGGCTATTTTTGTCTCCAGCAGCCAGCCCGCAGGGTGAGCCGTGGTGGTTTCAGCACAGCTCTTTCTCTCCACACGCTGTCTGAAGCCTGTGGCCTCCCGGGCTCAGCTCCTATCAGTTTAACACATTGCTCTAAGCAGGGCCGCCCAGGGTGGGGGGAAGTTTGTCCCCAGCTCCCTGCTTGAGAGGGCCCCCGAACCCGTTAAAATTGGAGCGAGTGGTGTTAAGCTCTGGTTCACGGGGTGCCGAGGGCGCTGGGACCCCATGCACCAGGTCGCAACGCCACTCACTCAAATTGGGCCTGGCCACCCCTCCATCGTGACAGAGGGGCAGCAGGACCCTATGGCAGATAGCAGAGCCTGGAGTGAAGAGCTGGGCCCAGCCCCACGGGACAGGAGCAGCCGCTGCGGGGTGACGGTGGGGCGGACTTGCTTTCCAACCTCGGCTCCTCCCGCTGGGGCCTCAGCTTTGGGAGGGCGGCTCAGCGTCAGACTTTGCCCCAGGCCCCCCAAAACCTCTGTGCAGCCGCTGGCCCTATATCGGGGGTTCTCAAACTGGGGGTCGCAAGGTGATTCCATGGGGGGTTGCGAGCTGTCAGCCTCTGCCCCAAACCCCGCTTTGCCTCCAGCATTTATAAGAGTGTTAAATATAAAAAAAAGTTTTTAATTTATGGCGGGGGGGGGCACACTCATAGGTTTGCTGGGTGACAGGGGTCACCAGTACAAAAGTTTGAGAGCCACGGCCCTAGATTATCTTTCTATGGAAAACGAGCTCTGAATGGCTCGTTTCCATTGCTGGGAATCCAGCCCCCCTGCGAGCACGAGGACACGTGCTGGGACTGGCCTGTAAAGGCCCAGGGGGCTCTGGGACGGGGGTTGTTTTCCCTCCCTCATGACTAAACCCATCTGTATGGGCCTTAAAGGGACAGGGGTTAAACTAAAAGTCCCCCCCCCTACGTGTTCCCCCCAAGGGGGTTACGCTCCAGCTAGGTCTGCTGGTTCCCTGCCCCATCACCCTGGGCTATCTGCAGCTTGTACAACAAAGCCTGCAGCTGCTTCTGCAGAACGAAACTCAGCGACACTCACTTCTCCCCCAGCTGCTGAGCTGATATCGGTATTACTCACAGGTTGCTTCTAAGGAAATTCTCAGGAAGGTTGTCAGAGCCCCCGAGTATCCCTAATGTGGGGCTTCTGAAAGGACAAACATACACATGTTCTACTCAAGGCACATCTTAATTCACCCCGTCCCAGGTACGGTGAAGCACAGGGTTTCATAGAGAATAAACCACCCAGTGCCGTTGCCCCTGCGGTGTGTTATTTCCCCAGAGTCCAGGAGCAGCTCGCCTGGGGCTAAAAGGCTGAGGATTTGAGCGGCTGGGCTGTTTGGCAGCAGCGAGCATTTCCAGCCCCAAAGCAATCACAGCATTTGGGGAGTCTGAATGCGCGCCTGGTTGGAGGTGAGCTCTGCCATGGCTAGAGGAGAAAGGCCAGGCTGTAGGTCCTTGGGAAAGCCAGTGGCCTAGGTTGCTCATAAAGAGTTAGATTTGGTCTAGCACCTGGCTATTGCAACCAGTTCCACACGGGCAAACAGAATTCTGTTACCGGGAGGGAAATATTTGCTAGAATTGCATTAAAATCTGTCTAGGGATTGGGCCTGCTTTGAGCAGGGGGTTGGACTAGATGATTTCCTGAGGTCCCTTCCAACCCTAATAATCTATGATTCTATGATTCTAATCCTCAAAGAGAAAAACAATTAATTGTTGACTTAATGACTAATGGATTTACATTGAATACCCCCATGTCTCCCCTGTACGGTTTCACTGATCCATAGGTACATATAGATAACGTGTGGAAGCAGCAGAGTCTTGGGCACTAGACTGGGAATCAGGTCCCCAACTCTTCACTGACCAGCTGTGTGACCGTGGGCAAATCAATGCCCCGCACCCTGCATTTCCCCTCCCACCCCGTGTCTGCATTGTCTATTTAGAGTGTCAGCTCTGTGGGGCAGGGACCATCTCTTCCTGTTCGTACAGCCCCTAGCACAATGTGCTCCTAGGCATTGCAGTATTACAGATAATAACAATATCCGCAAATATATTTTCTGCATCAATAAATACACACCTTAAAGACTCAGAACTCAGGTGATTGGTCAAGGAAGAGGGGGGATCAGTTTGTTTAACATAAGAACATAAGAAAGGCCGTACTGGGTCAGACCAAAGGTCCATCTAGCCCAGTATCTGTCTACCGACAGTGGCCAAAAGACGTGAGCTTGGGGGTGTTTAGCGTTTTTGGTGAACCAAGAGCCCACCATTTGGCATGGGGGGGAGGTTGACTGGTAGAAGGCCAGGAAATTTCTTCTCGCCGCCCTGTTATTAATATGAGTGTCATGTTACCAGGGACACAGTGACATGAAATATAGCGGCTGTGCAAACCACAGAGGCAGCCCTTGTTTCCCAAACATCCTTTCTCATTGGCTGCGGCCCCTTTTTCCCTACGTGGGCTGGTGGGGGGGAGAGCGATTTTTTTTAAACACACGTAGTGGTTCATTTCAACTTTACACCAAGGGGCTGAAAAACCCCTTTCAAATCCCTTCACCTGCTCAACAGAGACTCATCCTGACACTGCAGGTAAAGAAAAAAATCCATTTCACCCTCACTTGTTACAGCTTTTAGGATTTTTCTTTGAATTGTGTTTTAAAAAACCCACCCAATGTGGCTGTGCCGTTAATTTATTTGCTGATGGTGTTGGAGAAACTCTCCCTTGGAGTGTGGCTATTTCACTTTGGGGCCTGCATTTGCTGCTCTCCCCCAGCTTGCATTCAGTGGGCGCACGGGGGTCCTGATTCGCACAGGTGATGAACCCCAGCAGTTCCAACTGGCAGGCAGGCATCCCAAGTGGCTCAGAGGCAGGAGCGTTTGGGAAGATGTGTAGACAGACAGAAATAAAGACCTGAGGGCAGATCCTTAGCTGGTGTAAATGGTCATAGACCATTTGTGGCTCTATGGCCATTTCTGCTTCATAAGAGCTAGATATTAAAGGATGGCCTCTGAGTCACCAAGTCACTTCCCCCCATGCCTCAGTTTCCCCATGTACAAAATGGGGTTAATGATGCTGACCCACCTTTGCAAAGGGCTTTGAGATCTACAGAAGAAAAGTGCTAGCTAAGAGCTTGGTGGTGGTGTCATTCGTTCTGCCTCTGGGGAATGACTCCTGGGTTCTCGTCCCCACTCGGCCACTGACTCGTTGCATAACCTTGAGCAAGTCACTTCAACTCCGGTTCTCCATTTGGGAAAGGGGCATAATAACACGCAGCTCCCTCGCAGTCGACAGCCAGCTAGCCACGGGGGTTACAAGGCTGCCTTCATGTTGGTAACATGCTTTGAGGTCGCCGGACGAGAGTCGCTAGGGAAAGGCAACGTGCTATTGTCACAGTGTTTGTCTTCTTCCAGTGCACATGTGGCACGACTAGCTTTACAGTCCAGACTGTCCGTATGTCGCTTGTCACGTGACTAGGGGCTCTGGCAGAGGGAGGTGATAGTTGTCTGTAAGTATTTAAAGTGTAGATGCACGAAGGAGGGAGAAGAATAGGCTGGGGGCAGGGGTGCGCTTGGGGTAACAAACATTACTGGCAAATGGCGAAAAGTGGACCAGCAAGTAACTGCGACAGGACGTTTCAGCTGAGTTCCCGGCCTAGTTTTGGAACAGGGAAATGTGTGAGCCTGGGGGAAGGGATGGGAGCATCCTTGCTCGAACCGTTTAAAACTAGACTTGGCATTAGGAAACAGGTTGCAGGGAGCAGCCTTCAACCAGCAGGGAGTGGGCAACCCTGCTGGTCTTTTCAGAGCTTGATTCTCCGCTGCCCTGTGGCACTGGCAGAGCAGGGCGGGAACTGGAGTTTCCCTCCTGCGAAGAATTTCACATTTTCATTCCGAATCAGTCTGCAGGAGGGTCGATTTCAAACAATTAAGTTTTGGGAGAAGAGAAATGAAATGTTTAAAAAAAAATGCCAGAGCCATGCTGCCCCTCTGGAAGGTAGCTGGAGAGATGGACAGGCCCGGGGAGCTGGCTAGCTGGGGAACTGTGTTGCCTGGGGTGAGGGCTGCTTAACTCCCCTCCTGGCTTTCTTCTTGGCCCCGGGAACTGGACAGCCTGGGAGGCTGGATCAGAGGAGGCCTGAGAGGCCATGGAGCTGGGGAACCCTGATAACCCACCGGGGCGCTGCCCAAGAGTCGAGGAGGGGGTCAGGCAGATGGGCAGGTTTCCCTCAAACGTTTTGCTGCAACTGACACATTCCCGCAGCAGAACATTTCAATTCCCTCCGGCCACATTTCCTGACAGAAAACTCAAAAAAGTCCCAACAAGCTGCCATCGCCACGGATACCAGGGCAAGGTGGGAGCAAAGCCCTACTGAGGCAGAGTAGTATTTATTACAGCACAAGGAAGAGGGTGATGGAGAGTCAGGCCTCCGGTCCCTCGTTCCTACAATATGAACATCTCCCTGCTCTGGAGAGAGAGGAGGGATTCCTTTAGGGGATTGTCACAAATGAGGATCAGTCCCGAAGGACTTTTTATGACCTGGACCTAAAAATGAACATGACATTCAATATGTGCACGGTGTGCGTGTGCATCTGTTAATCGTATCTGGGCCTCTGCTTTCTAGGAAACGTATTTGCCTCAGAATTAACACTCTTCCTTTGGGTTTCGACTCCCTACTACACAGAGGAGATGATGTAGCTATTTTGGTATAAAGGATCTCAGAGTGGACTAGCTTATGCCCCTTCCTTTACAGGTACTGGTACTATACCGGTATAGTGAAAGCAGTACAATTTTTGTGCATCTACAAGGCTTAACTTCCCAAAGGAATCAACGTTTGACTATATTTGTGATGATACATAAGGGTGTGCCAAACCGTATCGATTTTCTCTGGCTATTATAATATGCTAGTTAGCTGGTAGAAATTCAACTGTATGAGATTAAAAAACCCACACCCATGGAGAAAACTGCGATTAGTCAAAAAGAAGATAACCACTTCAAACAAACCTGAATGCTTGTTGGGGTAGCTTCATAAAATCAATGGAAGATGGGAATGCAGTAAGTGTAATATATTGGGAGTTAAATAACACATTTGATACATAGTCCTGCCATGAGTGCAGAGGACTGGACTAGATGACCTCTCGAGGTCCCTTCCAGTCCTACGATTCTACATCTCACCCAACGTTAATAGAAACAAGGACGGCAAAACTGTGATGTGGACTCAAAACTAGCTAAAAACCCCCAAACATAGCAAGATAGGAAATACCAGAGCAGAGCATCTAGGATATTATCCTGTCTCCGAAGGGAAATGGTGAAAAGCACCATATGAAACAGAGGAGAGACATCTAATGAGGTGCCCTAGGGACTCACTATTCGGACCAGCCTTCACTGATGATCGAGAAGGGGAAGCAGACAGCACACTAGTGAAATTCACAAACGATACAAAATTGGGAGGAGTTGCAAACATGAGAGGACGGGGAAAGGGACTGTATCGATTGTATTGATTTAGATGGACCACAGGGGCCCAAAGTCACTGTTCAACATTAGACAGTAAGGTTTGGTATACAGGGAAACACCATTAAAATGCTTTTAACCTTTTATTAAAGAGACAGAAAAGAAGGGAACAAATAGGTAAAGCATTTGAAATGTAAAGGATGAAATAAGGTTTTCATTTCAACAACATCCCTTGTTCCCTTTCCCTTTAGCTGGAAGGTGTCTTTAGAAAAGGGGGTCTCAAACTGGGGGTCGGGACCCTCAGGGGGTCACAAGGTTATTACATGAGGGGGTCGCGAGCTGTCACCCTCCACCCCAAACCCCGCTTTGCCTCCAGCATTTATAATGGTGTTAAATATATGAAAAAGGGTGTTTAATTTATTAGGGGGGTCGCACTCAGGGGCTGAGTCACCAGTACAGAAGTTTGAGAAGCATTGCTTTAGAAGGACTCGCGCCCCCATCCCTTTGTTTGACAGTCTGTTAGCTGGTATTAAAGGTGGCCACTACTGTCCCTTTTGGGGAAAAGAGAAGAAGTTAGTTGAGACGGGCTGGAGCTGGGGTTATTGCAGTCTGATCCTGCTTCCTGTAGAAAACAACACACAAGACGGGGGGAGAAAAGAACAGCAAAGCTGAAAAATGCAGCTTCTGCCTCTAGGGTGACCAGATGTCCCGATTTTATAGGGACAACCCTGGTTTTTGGGTCTTTTTCTTATATAGGTTCCTATTACCCCCCCCCACCCCCAAGGCAGCACATGCTCTTTGAGACCTGGCAAACTTCCACCAGCATCGGGCTTTTCAGGGCATTGCTTTTAGCAGCCTCTTTCTGGCCACAGGCTTTCAGCAGTGTTGTGCACAGACAGTCTTGGCCTGCTAAGCCAGTCTCTTATTAGACAGAAGGGAAAAGGAGGGATAGGAGAGAGAAAACAGAAGGCGGGAAAGGGAAAGGACCCACCGAGGGCCAGGGGGACAGAGGGGAAGTCTCACATGCCAAGTGGGGGCTGGGATTCAGCCAGAGCCAAGAGAGGTGGTGACATCATCTGGGTCCCACTCGCTGGCCTGGTTTGGTCAGGACGTCTCTCAGGATCAGGCTGGCAACGGCCTTGGGTCCCAGGACATGGTAGGGGATGCAGGCATGACGGTGAAGCTCGGGCCTTCCCCCTTCTTTCAGTCAGCCAGCGTCACTGGTAACCCCCATCGGTTTGTCCGTATTCCCCCTCCCCCCCAAGTCTTTTTGAAAAGCCCCAAAAGGGAGCGTGGGGCGAAATAGCCCAGGCTCTTATTATTTTGTCCAATGAGGCTTAATATCCAACACGCCAGTTTTGGTTTATTATTTTCCAACCCCACATTTTCTTATTTACTAGGCATGAGCTGGACACAGTCCTTGAGTTATATCAGTTGGCCTTTTTGTCTGGACTAATTCCATCTTTCTGTCTTGCTTGTCTACCGTTTCCCAGCAACACTGATCGCTACGGATTATTGTAACACGTTATAAACTTTTATCCACCTTCCCACCGTTACGCTCACACTTAGAGTCAATTTGTAGGCCCAGGTATCACAAGCAGAAAACAACATGACGTTCAACATGGAAAATTTTGGCCAATAAATCCAGGGGGGCGGAAAATCAGTCTGAACATCACACACATAACGGGAGGGAGAAAACTGGGAGGCAAGAACAGTTGAAAGGCCCGAGGGGAGAGAGTGAAGAGCAAATTGCAGCTTGCATAGGGATAAACAGGCCAGTCGGACCTTGGACTGGACAGGCACAAGAGCCCTCAGCCTAGTGAAAAGTGCAGACATCAGAGACTGCACCTCTAAAGAGTTATTACTAGAGCCCAGCAAATCTGCGGCTGTCCACTTTATATCTGCAGATATCCCTGGGCCATGTTTGCGGATCGGATGTGGATGAAAATTTTGTATCCGCGCAGGACTCTAGTTATTAAATCGTATCCCGTTTGCAACATTTTACTCCCTTTCCTGCAAATCAGATCTCCTGTCTCTATTCATGTTGCTCTAGGAACCTTGGTGAGAACCTCAACCTCCTCTCCCCCTTTTATGCGGTGTGAAAGGCCAGAGCACTGCAAAGGGGCCCCCATAACTGATTCCCCTGGAGCAGGCACTGTGGATGACTCCCAAAGACTCCCGTGCAAGGAGTGGTGGTGTCAGGGATGAGATTGGGGGCAGGGCTGCCGTGCAGGGAGCTTTCGAGCACCCCTAGGGAGGTTGCCAGAACACAGACAAGCTCTCGCACCCCACAGGAGCCCAGGATTGGAAGGGCACAATGGTGGCTTAAAGCCGTCCCCTGAGCTGCACCTGCTAGAGACAGCGCAGAATCTCACCCCCTCAACTTCTGTCTTCCTCCACTCTGCTGAACGGTAACGGTGCCACCTTAAAGCAGGGATCCGCAAAGGGTTTTACGTTTAATGTCCCTGTTTTTGAGAATAGGAAAGGCCAAGGAAGGAGGTGGCAAAAGGTCTTTTCTCAGCTGGTTGCCATCACCTCCGTGTTGAACACCATCCCCCTCTTCTTCACTGGGTGCTGTGTATTTAGGTTGTAAACTCTTGGAGGCAGCCATTCCTTGTGTTGGCACAGACCCCTGTACCAGACCTAGCATCTTGTTGCCACTAGTGCTTGGCTAAATTTTTTGACAATGCTTTTTTTTTCTTGCCAAAAATAGAGATTCGGATCAATTGAACCATTTTGTTAGTTTTGCCGAATTGTTTCAGTTGAATTCGGGGGGGGTGGGGGGTGGATTGTTTTTGAAACTAAACGTTTAGATTTTTCTTTTCTGCATGACTTGGTTTCAAAATGTGCTTTAATTTAATACTTTTTAAAGTGGTTTTAAAAGCTCAAATGAAACATTTTGTTTCATGTTTGTCCTGTAACGTGTTCTTCCCCCACCTCGCAACTTTTTCAACCTGGGATGCCAAAAAAAATGAACAAAATGTTCATTTCAGGTCAAGGCCTGCCTCCCACCTTGCCCTTTATTTTTTTTTTGTATGGCAGCGAACCGATAAAAGTCAGGTATTTGCACAGCTCTAGTTGACAATATGTAAATAATAATAATATAGTTATGGTGCATTTGGATTCCTTTTGCGTGCGTGCGCCAACACAGAGCATCATGGCATAGACATTCACAGAAACTAGGTTTTCTTCATCGTTCCTCTTCTATTTGCTTTGTAGCTAACCGAGAACATGTCCCAGCCAAATGACCATGCTGTGGGGATATGTGACCCTGCTGCTCTGGCTCCTGACAGCACAGTGAGAGATGATGCCCCCCAAAGGGACCTCATCTGTTTCCCACATCCTGCCTTTCTTCCCCACAGCGCCCTGGGGATCAGGGTCCAGAGGAAGCTGCCTGTGGCCAGCTTCACAAGACGGAAACAAGAGTTCACCCCCGCAGAGAAGAAGGATGCCAATTACTGGACCAAGAGGAGGAAAAACAACAAGGCAGCTAAGCGCTCCAGGGCTAAGAAGTGCTTCAATGACTTAATGCTGGAAAGGAGGCTCATGGCCATGAAGGAAGAGAACTTGCACCTGAAGGCAGAGCTGATGGCTCTGAAGCTGCGGTGTGGGCAAGTGAAGAACCCAATCTCCTCGCAGGGTCACATATTTTACAGCAGCTCCTTGTCCCACTTGATGCCCAACTTCTGGCATTTCAAGATGGGCCAAATCACAGCACCCAGGGCTCGCCCAATGCCCCTCAATCCAGGCCAGGAGCAAGATTTACTGACCAAGACTTCGGTGGGACTCATCTTTTCAGAAGGAGATCAGCTCCCGCACCCTTCGGGCTTAGGCTCTGGGAAGGCGTGTGTACCTGAGGAGAAACAAGGCCCAGGACGTGAGGAGTCCATGACCTGCGAGGGCTGCCCTTTGGAGAGTGAGAGAACCAAGAGACAAGGCTCTGGGATCAGAGTGAGCCCTGATGCGGCTGCCTCTGCCCAGGATCTCTTTAGTACCAGCTGCAGCATGGGACTCAAACGCCTTCCCTACAGGCTTCAGTTAAAATATATCGGAAATGAAGACCAGGAGCTCCTCAACCAGAGGGGTCATGTGCAAATGGCATCCGTTCAAGCCTTAAGGCAAGAGCTCTGGATGGATTCTGCCCCGTACAGACCCCTAATCCCCAGCCTGTCATCGTCACTGGCCAATGCTTCCAGCAGGCTGATCCCCACAGCTGGACATGGGTGGAGGGAAAAGTGTAGTGCCCATGAAGCGCCCAGCAGACCTTCCATGGGGTCCCCTGTTCTGGGCTCCTTCAGTCCGTTTTACTTCCCCTTAAATAGCATGAGCTACCGAATAGGTGCAGATCACCTTTGGAAATCTGTCCCTTATTTGGGTGACTAACTGGGAGCTTTGCTCTTTGGAAAACATGGCACCATTTGTCAGGGCCTGAACTCTTAGAAATCTGGTCCTGAACTTTTTGTTTTTTCCCCAAAAGATAGCTGGTCTGGCAGGAAGGCTGCTCTTGGGTAAAGAACCAGACGGAGCCTTAAGAGATCTGCCTTCACTGCAGATGAACTTGGCCGTGTAATCTACAAACACGGCTGTGTAATCTTAAGCAAGTCACTTCATCTCTGGATGCCTCTGCTCCCCTTCATTTCCTGTTATGTTCTATTCCTTCCCCCCACCCTTTAGCTAGGTAGACTGTAAATTCTTTGTAGCAAGGACTGTCCTTCACTGCGTGTGAGCCCAGCACGATAAAGCTTTGAGGTTGATTGATGCCTCTAGGTGCAACCGGAACACAAACAACAACAACAATAACAGTAAAGCCAAGCTAGTACCTAAGAAGTATGGTTTTTGAGATCTGATGCCCAGATTATACACAGGGTTCTATTAGGGCCTGAATAGATGGGTGGGTAGGGGTTAGTTATGCCTGAGGATTTTTCAATTAAAATAGAAGGGCAAAGCTAAGTATAATTGCAACCAGGGGTGTCTTTCTATTCAGAACGCTCCTTCTTAGGTCTAGAAATACTGTAGATGATTTTGCTTGGTGGAATATTAGTAGTTTTACACACTGTGCCCTGTGTCTAAAACTCCAGCAACGGCCCAATTCTACTCTCAGCTACCTTGGAGTCTACCCCATCAAATCCCTTCAGCCTCCTCTGGATTTACACCAGCGTCACTGAGAGCAGAGTTGGCCCTAAATGTAAAAAATAAAAAAAAGACATTTGTGCCAACGATAATAAAAAGGTTTACGTGTTTAGACCAACAGGATACTGTGTTTTCTAGGCTGCTTGGATAAAGGTCTATTTGAGTTTTGCACTGTTGCCATAATTTGTCTTGGTCTCCATTTCAATCTATTATTATTTTAGCACCTTTCAAGTGAAGATGTCAGAGCCCTTTGAAATTAAGCCTCACCCGCCCTGGGCATTAAGTAAACAGAGTTGGTCAGATCATGTGTTGCAAATAATATTGACTGTGAATTTGGGAGATCTTTTTTTTTTCAATCAAAGGGTGATTTGAGAATCATTATTTTCCTCTGTGCCCCTGCTCTGTAGGTCCCCATTGTCACCACCCTTCTTGCACAGACACAAAAGAGATGGAGCGTGTTGCACCCGGCCAGAGGTGAAAGTAAGCCGGTACGGTACGGTACGGCGTACCGGCAAGAGCCAGTTCGCTGTGCCAGACTGGACAGGCTTCTGCAGCGGTGATTTAAAGGGCCCAGGGCGCCAGCCGCTGTGGGGAGCCCCGGGCCCTTTAAAGTGCTGCTGGAGCTCCGGCAGCCGGGCTCGGGTGGGGATTTAAAGGGCCCGATGCTCTGGTCACTGTGGGGAGCCCCGGGCCCTTTAAATCCCCGCTGGAGTTCTGGCAGCCGGGCTCCCACAGTGATTTAAAGGGCCCGGAGCTCCACAGCAGCCGGAGCCCCGGGCCCTTTAATTGGCCCCTGAGCTCCCAGCCGCCTCTGCAGCTGGTAGCTCCAGGGTGATTTAAAGGCCCTGGGGCTCCCAGCCACAGCCGGAGCCTCAGGACCTTTAAATTTTGAAAGGCCCCGCCTCTTCCGACTGAGGCCACGCCCCCACTCAGGACTCCGGCGTACCGGTAAATCCTTTAAGTTACTTTCACTCCTGCACACGGCTACAGGCAAGTTAGAGTGAGAGAGTGTTGTGAATAGAATTCGGAGCTCCTGGCTCCCAGTCCCAGATTCCAACAGCTCCCCCCTCATGCAAGACATGAGCCTGGAGTATAAACTCATGAATAGAGGGCATGTTAAAACTCATTCCTATGGTGGGCAAATATATATATACACACAGAGAGATTGAGAGAGAGAGAGGCATTTTAAACATGCTGCCGTGCGCTGTATGGTTTGTCAGTGAAAACCTCAATGCAAATAAATATGAACTGCAAACTCCTTCTAACACACAAAGCAACAGAAGGCCAGTTTATTAATCAGTTCAAGTAGCTCGGTAAAGGAAACAGAGGTTTTAAAAAAAACAATGAAAGGAGGTGGGGGAAGCAGTGAGTGGTCTCGTGACGTTTTGAACTAGACTCCAGTGAGAGCCCCAGGAGCACCGGCCCAGCGTGGTTAATGTTTTCAAGTGCAGGTGGGAGGCTTGGTGGGTTTCTCCTTTGTGGAGTTGATGACTAATCTATGAATAATGAAAACATGAATGCGGCCCTGGTTATTGTGAGTGTGCAGTGATGCAAATGCACACACCCACCCCGAGAACCATACAAGTGTAGGGCTGGAAGGGACCTAGTAAATTAAATAGACCTAGGCCATCCCTGACCCGTGTTTGTCCAACCTGTTCTTAAAAACCTCCAGTGATGAGATTCCAGAACCTCATTAGGTAACTTGTGTGGCAGGTTGGACCCCTTTTGGGATGTCACCTGATGTGCTGGGGTTTCACTGAGCCCCTCCTGCTCCACCAGCCTGGATTCCCTCTCCCTGTTTTACTGAATTAGGCTCTCCGGCCTCTTGCAGCGCGCACACACACACACACACACACACGCAGGACCACACCCAGCTGCAGACACAGACTGAAGTCATCTCTGTGTGAGAGGATTCACCCAGCACTCACGTGTACACCCCTTTTGGGGAAATAAACCCCAAATACTGTCTTGCACTGTATAGAAAGCTCTGCACAGTGCAAACTCACAAAAAATCGCCCTCTCCCTCAATGTGAAGAGAGATATGCACAGCTTCTTGCCCTCTCAAATATGAATTTGCACAAACTGGGTTTAATAATAAACAAAACAAATTTATTAACTATAAAAGGCAGATTTTAAGTGATTATAAGAGATGGCAAACAGAACAAAGCAGATTACTTTAGTAACTAGTTGAGACTCAGGCAGATTGTGAAGAGCTACAAAAGGATCTCTCAAAACTGGGTGACTGGGCAACAAGATGGCAGATGAAATTTAATGTTGATAAATGCACAGTAATCATAGAATCATAGAATCATAGAATTCAAGATCAGAAGGGACCATTATGATCATCTAGTCTGACCTCCTGCAAGATGCAGGCCACATAAGCCGATCTACCCACTCCTTTAGCAAGCGACCCCTGCCCCATGCTTCGGAGGAAGGCGAAAAACCTCCATGGCCACTGCCAATCTGCCTTGGAGGAAAATTCCTTCCCGACCCCAAATATGGCGGTCAGCTGAACCCCGAGCATGTGGGCAAGACTCTCCAGCCATACCCTCTGGAAAAAGGTTAAGAATATCCTATCATTGACCCATGTACCATTTACCAGTGTGGCACTTAATTAACCTATTGACTAAGCCCGTTATCCTATCATACCATCTCCTCCATAAACTTATCTAGCTTAATCTTAAAGTCATGGAGGTCCTTTGCCCCCACTGTTTCCTTTGGTAGGCTGTTCCAGTATTGCACTCCCCTGATGGTTAGAAACCTTCGTCTAATTTCAAGCCTAAATTTCCTGACTGACAATTTATATCTGTTTGTCCTCGTGTCCACATTAGCACTGAGCTGAAATAATTCCTCTCCTTCCCTGGTATTTATCCCTCTGATCTATTTAAAGAGTGCAATCATATCTCCCCTTATCCTTCTTTTGGTTAAGGAAAACAAACTGAGCTCCTCAAGTCTCCTTTCATACGACAGGCCTTCCATTCCTCGGATCATTCTAGTGGCCCTTCTTTGTACCCGTTCCAGTTTGAATTCATCCTTCTTAAACATGGGAGACCAAAACTGCACACAATACTCCAAATGAGGTCTCACCAACGCCTTATATAACGGGACTAGCACCTCCTTATCCCTACTAGAAATACCTCGCCTAATGCAACCCAAGACCGCATTAGCTTTTTTAACGGCCACATCACATTGCCTACTCATAGTCATCCTACGATCAACCAGGACTCCCAGGTCCTTCTCCTCCTCCGTTACTTCCAACTGGTGCGTCCCTAGCTTATAACTAAAATTCTTGTTAGTCATCCCTAAATGCATAACCTTACACTTCTCACTATTGAATTTCATCCTGTTAATAATACTCCAGTTTACAAGGTCATCCAAATCTCCCTGGAGGATATCCCGATCCTTTTCCGAATTGGCAATACCTCCCAACTTGGTGTCATCCGCAAACTTTATCAGCCCACTCCTACTCTTGGTTCCCAGGTCAGCAATAAATAGATTGAATAAAATTGGACCCAAAACCGAACCTTGAGGAACTGCACTGGTAACCCCCCTCCAACCCGACAGTTCCCCTTTCAGTACTACCCTCTGCAGTCTCCCCTTTAACCAGCTCCTTATCCACCTCTGGATTTTCATTTCGATCCCCATCTTTTCCAATTTAACCAATAATTCCTCATGCGGTACCGTATCAAACGCCTTACTGAAATCCAGCTATATTAGATCCACCGCATTTCCCTTGTCTAAAAAATCTGTTACTTTCTCAAAGAAGGAGATCAGATTGGTTTGGCATGATCTACCTTTCGTAAATCCATGCTGTAATCTATCCCAGTTGCCATCGGCCTCCTGCTCCGTAACCACTCTCTCTTTTAAAATTTTTTCCATTACTTTGCATACTACAGATGTTAAACTAACAGGCCTGTAGTTACCCGGGTCACTTTTTTTCCCCTTCTTGAATATAGGAACTACATTAGCTAATCTCCAGTCAAACGGTACAATTCCCGAATTTAGAGATTTATTAAAAATCATCGCTAACGGGCTAGCAATATCACTCGCCAATTCCCTTAATATTAATGCACATTGGCAAACATAATCCCAGCTACACATATAAAATGATGGGGTCTAAATTAGCTGTTCCCACTCAAGAAAGAGATCTTGGAGTCATTGTGGAGAGTTCTCTGAAAACATCCAGTCAATGTACAGTGGCAGTCAAAAAAGTGAACAGAATGCTGGGAATAATTAAGAAAGCTAGAGATAACAGGACAGAAAGTATCATGTTGCCTCTATATAAAGCCATGGTACGCCCACATCTTGAAACTGTGTGCAGATGTGATCACCCCATCTCAAAAAAGATAGATTGGAACTGGAAAAAGTTCAGAAAAGGGCAACAAAAATGATTAGGGGTATGGAATGGCACTTTTCAGCTTGGAAAAGAGATGGCTAAGGAGAGATATGATTAAGGTCTATAAAATCATGACAGGTATAGAGAAAGTAGATAAGGAAGTGTTGTTTACTACTTCTCATAACACAAGAACAAAGGGTCACCAAATGAAATTAATAGGCAGCAGATTTAAAACAAATAAAGGGAAGTATTTATTCACACAACGCACAGTCAACCGGTGGAACTCCTTGACAGAGGATGTTGTGAAGGCCAAGACCATAACAGGGTTCAAAAAAGAACTAGATAAATTCATGGAGGACAGGTCCATCAATGGCTATTAGCCAGGATGGGCAGGGATGGTGTCCCTAGCCTCTGTTTGCCAGAAGCTGGAATGAGCGACAGGGGATGCATCCCTTGAAGATTACCTGTTCTGTTCATTCCCTCTGGGGAACCTGGCACTGGCCACTGTCAGAAGACAGGATACTGGGCAAGATGGACTCTTGGTCTGACCCAATAGGGCCATTCTTATGTTCCTATGTTCTTAAATAAACAAAAACTGCAAAGTGAGCTGAACACACGAGATAGGTAGGATATCAATTAGCAAATTCTCACCCTGAGTGATAAACAGGCTGGCAGATTCTTAAGGCACAAGTTGCCTTGGTTTTCCCAGGTTTGTATACACAGGCTAAAAATCCTAGCCTGGGACCACCACTTCTCACAGTTCAGTCTTTGTTCCTCAGGTGTTTCAAGGTGTGTTGTAGTAGGGGGAGTGAGGTCCCCTCGTATTGTCATTGTCCGGTTTGTCCCTCTGTTATATCTTCCCCCCATTTGCTGGAAAGCTCTTTTGCTGTGACCTGAGTCAAATAGTTCCCGTTGGATAGAGCTATCTCTGAGAGGTTTCTAGTTCCCGTGTTCGTGTGCATTCCCCTTGATAAGCCATTAACATTGCTTGGCCTTTTTACTGTCGTACCTGAAAGGCTGCTTGTGGGTGTCACCCAACATAGCACATTTGAAATACAGATACATGGTCAATATTCCCAGCTTCAGATACAAAAATGACAGATGCATACAAATTGGATAAACACATTCAGTAGGTCATAACCTTTTCAGTGATATCGTACATGAGCCATCTTGCATAAAGTATATCTTAGTTATGTCATATTCATATCATAACCACATTTCCATGAATAATATCGGGTGTAATGTCACAGCTTGTTCCATTGCTTAACTATCTTTACAGTAGGAAACTTTTTCCTAATTTCTAACCTAAATCTCCTTTCCTGTAAACTAAGCTGATTCATTCTTGTCCAACCCTTGATGGACCTGAGGAACGAAACTGAGCAGTGTCCTCTTTATAACAGCCCTTAAGATATTTAGAAATGGTTATTATGACCCCGCTCTCAGTCTTCTCTTCTCTAGACTAAACATGCTCCATTCTTTCAGTCTCTCCACAGAGATCAGGTTTTCTACACCTCTGCTCTGGCCTCTCTCCAATTTGTCCAATTTTTTTTTAAAGTGTGGTTGCCCCAAACTGGACACTGTATTCCTGCCAAGGCCTCACCAGCACCAAGTCACACAGAAAAATTACCTCCCAGGTCTTTTATACGACATTCCCATTAATACATCCCAGAATTACAGTTGCCTTTTTTTTTGCAACTGCATCACATTGTTGACTCATAATTTGTGATCCGCTATAACCCCCAGACCCCTTTCTGCAGTACTGCTGCCTACTCCCTTAGTCACCATTTTGTAGTTGTGCATTTGATTTTTCCCTCTGAAGTGAAGTACTTTGCACTCATCTTGACTTAATTTTATCTTGATTTCAGATCAGTTCTTCAATTTATCATGGTCATTTTTAATCTTAATCCTCTCCTCCAAAGTGTTTGCAACCCCTCATAGTTTGGTGTCATCTGCAGTTTTTACAAACATGCTCTCCACTCCATGAAAATATTGACTAATACCAAACCCAGGAAAGACCCCCAGAGGACTCCACTTGATATGTCCTGCCAGTGAACCATTGATAACTACTCTTTCAACAAGTTGGGAAGCCTCCTTATAGTAATTTCAAACATTTCTTTAGCTGGCTGATGAGAATGTCACATAGGACCATGTCAAAAGCTTTACTAAATTCAAGATATGCACACATGAAGGCTCGCACACTCTCACTGTGACACTCCCCCAGGGTAGCAGGGTGGTGTGGTACCTCACCACCACCTGCCTTTAGGCTGAGAGAGTCTTGTCTGTTCCTGCTGTGGTTCAGCTCCCTGACACCACAAGCCTCTGGTGACACAAACAGCCTCCCAGACGATTGAAGGATTTGTTCCCTCTGTCCAGGTTAGTGACAGGCACACACCAACCTCTGAGCGTCCCTCTGGAGCGCCCAGATTGGTGCCGTTGCACGCTTACAGAATTCACGGATTCACTACTCCCAAAGGAACAACACACACCAGTTTATAGTTTTAACTCAGGATCTCCGCTTAACATCCAGCGCAGATATATTTATAGTGAAAACAAGAATAAGTTTATTATCAAGGACTAGAGAAAGTAAGAATAGTGGGGAAAATAGATACATATAAAACAAAACCATAACATGCTTTCAAGAATGTAAATTTAACTCACAAACAATTCCTTTGTCTCCTACAGGATAGCTTGCCCCAAGTCCTTTTCCAAGTGTTTTCAGCCAGGACAGCTGAGATCCCCCTTTCATAAGATCAAGCCCACTGGCAGCCTGTCTTCAGATTGCTCTCTCGCCCCCCCATACACCAGACCAGTCCTTTGATCTTCACCTGAGAACAGGGTGGCTCCCAAACACACACTATTTACCTCTTCCTGTTAGTTTCCTTTGCAAGTCTTTGTCATCTCTTCATTAGCATTAACTCAATATGCTCATAGACTTCTGTTGTGAGACCCACAACGGTCCAACAGGGAGATAAGAGTCTCCCACCGCCAGGCTGGAGAGGTTTATCTCAAGACATGCTATCATTAAGTGCCCTGAGTTTGGGGGAGGGATAGCTCAGTGGTTTGAGCATTAGCCTGCTAAACCCAGGGTTGTGAGTTCAATCCTTGAGGGGGCCATTTGGGGACCTGGGGTAAAAATCTGGGGATTGGTCCTGCTTTGAGCAGGGGGTTAGACTAGATGACCTCCTGAGGTCTCTTCCAATTCTATGTCCTGCCTTTAACTACAAGGCCTAGAGAACAGAATTTGGATTACTCCTCACATATTCAGCATACATACATCTCACATTCATTATGAGGAACACAGGTTTTCATAGAGACCTTACATGACATTCTTTTGGTGTACCCTTACGTAGGCCTGTGCCCTCCGCATGCACATGAATAAAATGTCCATAGCACTTTGCACTACACCTCGAGGAGAGAGGCTCAGGTTCAGATACAATCTGCGGAAGGACAGGATGAAAGCTTCTGCTTGGTGAGTTAGAAACAGGAAACTCTACTCGGCCAAAAGAAAACCAAAATAATCAAATAAGGAGACTTGGGGAAAGGGACTTTGACGTGCTCTCATTAGAAATCACATTAACCCTTGGGCGATTGCAGACACAATTACAGCTTCCCTTTGCCTTGGCGGGATGAAGGAGCCGGCCCCACAGATACACACGATCTTCTCCCACAGGATGTGGCTTTCCCCCCCTTACACAGTTTTCATCGACTCTGCAGCCACTGTAATGAATCCTGCTCCCACTGCTGCCAATGAGAAAGCTCCACTTCCTGTAAGAAGGGAGATAGGGACATGGCGCAGTTGAGGCAATTGGCTTCTTCATCCTCTTTCAGTCATGGTCAGTGCTGAGGAGGTGTGCCTGGGTGACAGCCCCAGAGTCCTCTGTCCAGCCACAGATGGCTAGAGCCTGGGCAGCATCCGGGCAAGCTTCCTCCACACTCAGCATGCCAAGCGCTTTCTAAAATCGGGTTACTGACTTTGAGAACCTTTGAAAATCTGGCTCCCCTTGTACCTTGGAGGACTAGAGCCCAAGGTTTGTTACAGGTGCAGGGAAAAACCACGAGGCCCCAACTTCCACCAGCCCAAACCCCGCTTCATTCACTAGAGCCAGAATATTTGTCAGTGGCTGATGCTCAGGGATTGAACCAGAAACTTCCAAGGCCAGAAGCATAAACCAAAGTTCCCTAGCTGCTGCTAGTCCCTCTGAGCATTGGGCCCAGAGGTGGATTACACTAGCCAATGGGTTACATAAGCAATCCTGTTCTTGACCTGACGGCACATGCCGGCCTGGCCAGCAATTGTTATTTGGAAGTAAGGGAATTATTTGCCAATCATTTTCCAGCACCATCGCTCTTACTCAGCAGGTTTAACTAATGCAACGTGCCCATTTCCCTCCACAGCTTATGATTGCCACTAGCAGAGCCAGAGTCACTCCCATCTAGAGTGATGAAGGACAATCCGCAATGTAGGTCTTCTCTTTTATTCTATCCAGGTTCACTATGGTCTCTGAGTGCCTTGCAAAACTATAATCTATGCTTTGAATGACAATCTTAATAGTAGAGACAGGCCCACAGCAGAACTGGATCTTACCTCATAGATTCATGGAGTCCAAGGCCAGAAGGGACCATGGTGATCATCTAGTCTGACCTCCGGTGTGACAGGCCAGAGAACTTCCTGAGAATAATTCCTAGAGCAGATATTTTAGAAAACCTCCAATCTTGATTTAAAAATGGTCAGTGACGGAGAATCTGTAACAACCCTGGTTAAATTGCTGCAATGCTTTATTACCCTCACTGTTAAAAATGTACCCCTTATTTCCAGTCTGAATTTGTCTAACTTCAGCTTCCAGCCACTGGATCATGTTACTCCTTTCTCTGCTAGATTGAAGAGCCCGTCATTATATTTGTTCCCCAGGTAGGTACATATAGACTGGGGTAGGCAACCGATGGCACGAATGCCGAAGGCGGCACGCAAGCTGATTTTCAGTGGCACTCACACTGCCGAGGTCCTGGCCACCGGTCTGGAGGGCTCTGCATTTTAATTTAGTTTTAAATTAAGCTTCTTAAACATTTTAAAAACCTTATTTATGTTACATACAACAATAGTTTAGTTTTATATTATGGACTTATAGAAAGAGACCTTCTAAAAATGTTCAAATGTATGACCGCCATGCGAAACCTTAAATTAGAGTGAATAAATGAAGACTCTGCACAGCACTTCTGAAAGGTTGCCGACCCCTGATCTAGACTAATCAAATCATTCCTTAATCTTCTCTTTGTTAAACAGAATAGACTGAGCTCTTTGAGTCTGCCGCTGTAAAGCAGATTTTCTAATGCTCTAATCATTCTCGTGGCTCTTCTCTGACCCCTCTCCAATTTATCAACATCCTTTTGGAATTGTGGGCACCAGGATTCCCGCAGCGGTAAAATAACCTCTCTACTCCTATTCAAGATTCCCGTTTATGCATCCACAGATTGCATTAGCCCTTTTGGCAATAGCTTTGCACTGGAAGTGCCTATTCCGCTGATTATCCACTATGACCCCCAAATCTTCAGAGTCCCTGCTACCCAGGATAGAGTTTCACCTCCTGTACGTATGTCCCACATTATTTTCTCCTGGATGTAGACCAGGGGTCAGCAACCTTTCAGAAGTGCTGTGCCGAGTCTTTATTTATTCACTTTGATTTAAGGTTTCGCGTGCCAGTCATACATTTTAACATTTTTAGAAGGTCTCTTTCTATAAGTCTATCATATATAACAAAACTATTGTTGTACTTAAAGTAAATAAGATTTTTAAAATGTTTAAGAAGCTTCATTTAAAATTAAAATAAAATGCAGAGCCCCCCAGACCGGTGGCCAGGACCCGGGCAGTGTGAGTGCCCCTGAAAATCAGCTTGTGTGCTGCCTTCGGCACGCATGCCATAGGTTGCCTACCCCCAATGTAGACATTCAGCCACAGTAAAACACGCGGTTTGCTTGCCCCTGTTTACCAAGCTATTCTGATCCCTCTGTCTCACAGACCTGCCCTCTTCATTATTTACCATCCTCCAGTTTGCGTGTCATTTGTGACAGTTATTGAATTAAGTTTAAGTATCTTCGGCATTCACTGTATTAAAAATGCAAGTGTTTGTGTGCTGTTGTGGGATTGTATGTAACTTTTTTGAAGAGGAAAGGGGAAGACATGATTAATGTAAACTCTGGGACGTGTTACAAGCTTCAAAGGACTATTTGAAACAAATGGCTCAGACAAGAATGAACTTTTAAAGTTTAGTGGGTTTCCCAGGAAATCTCAGGGTCGGGGGTGGGGTTATGCATGTCCAGTTATACTCAGGGCTTGGTTACACTTACAAATTTGCAGTGCTGCAGCAGGGTGTGAAAACACACCCTCTCCAGCGCTGCAAATTGCGGCGCTGCAAAGCGCCAGTGTGGTCAAAGCCCCAGCGCTGGGAGCGCGGCTCCCAGCGCTGTCTGTTATTCCCCACAGGGAGATGGAGTACGGACAGTGCTGGGAGAGCTTTCTTCCAGCGCTGGTGCTTTGACTACACTTAGCGCTTCAAAGCGCTGCCGCGGCAGCGCTACCGCGGCAGCGCTTTGAAGTGCTAAGTGTAGCCACAGCCCCAGTTACAGGCTACAACAGGCAGAGGAGTGGACCTTTGTCTGCTAATCACCTGTTATGCCAAGACAAAATCAGAGGCCCAAACTGTTTAAAGCAGGGGTCTCAAACATGCGGCCCGTGCGGCCCGCGGAGCTCTTCCCTGCGGCCCGCGGAGCTCCCCCACCAGGGCCAGCTCTAGAGTGGGGAGCCCAGACCCTTTTAACTCCCAGCCGCGGCTGGGAAGCAGAAGGCTCCGAGCTGCCCGCCGCGGCGGGGAGCCCAGAGCCTTTTAACTCCCAGCCGCGGCTGGGAATCAGAGGGGGCTCCGGGCTCCCAGCCGCGGCGGGGAGCCCAGAGCCTTTTAACTCCCAGCCGCGGCTGGGAATCAGAGGGGGCTCCGGGCTCCCAGCCGCGGCTGGGACTCAGAGGGCTCCGGGCTGCCCGCCGCGGCAGGGAGCCCAGAGCCTTTTAACTCCCAGCCGCGGCTGGGAATCAGAAGGCTCCGAGCTGCCCGCCGCGGCAGGGAGCCCAGAGCCTTTTAACTCCCAGCCGCGGCTAGGATTTGCTGGGGCGGGGGGCGGCGCTCTGGTGGTTGCGGGTCGGCGGCTCCGGTGGACCTCCCGCAGGCATGCCTGAGGGAGGTCCACCGGGGCCATCTGCCGCCCTCCCCAGGATGCCGTCCCAAGCGGGTGCTTGGCCCGCTGGTGCCTAGAGCCCGCCCTGTCCCCCACTTACTGCCTGTCGCCGCCAAACTCCCCTCACCCCGCCCCCCTCCCCGAGTTATTTTCTGTGCCTAAGCTCCCCGCGCGCTGCTCCCCAATGTTTGGGGCCAGGTCTCTCCCCTGGCCCCACCTGCTGCCCCCACGCGCCTCCCCCCAGTGTCTCCCGGCCCCCACTTGCTGCCCCCTCACTGCCCGGGAGCCTGCCCGGGAGCTCAGGCTGACTCCACTCCTCCGCTATGCCGGCTTCTGGCATCACCTGCTGCCGCAGGGTCCTAGCGCCCCCCTGCACTAGGGCCAGGGCAGGCTGCCCTTCCCCTGCCCTTCTGCCCTAGTCCTGAGACTCTCCAATGCCCCGAGCCTCTCCAATGCCTCAAACCCCTCACCCTCAGCCCCACAGCCCTCACCCCTGCACCCCCTCCTATCCCCAAACTCCGTCCCAAAGCCTGCACCCCCACCCCCTGCCGCAGCCTGGAGCCTGCACCGAGCACAGAGCCTGCACTCCAGACCCCCTCCCCCACCTCCACCCAAACTCCCTCCCAGAGCCTTAGGCAGTAAATCTAAGTGCGTGTTTTGTCCTTTGAGTGAGGTGCATTACTGAGTGTATATATTTATTAAAACTGTAGATTCTACATTAAAGTGTCAACCAACACTGTCACAATGACATAACCAAAATTAGTACAAAATTTGACAAAACGTCAAAATTAGCACTGACGTTTCACATTACAGTTAAAGAAGTTAATAAAAAAGTTAATAAATTGACTTTTAATAGCATACTATATTTTAATACTATACTACTATATTACTCTTCTTTTTTTTTCTGCCTACCTCCAGGCGCTTCCTGCCGCCAAGCCGCCAAACAGCTGTTGGTGGCGCTTAGCACTTTCCAGGAGGGAGGGGGGAGGAGCGGGGAGCTGCGCACTTAGGGGAGGAGGTGGAGAAGAGACAGGGCAGGGGCGGGGCCTCATGGAAGGGGTGGATTGGGGGTGGGGCCAGGGGCAGCAAGGGGGCGTGTCAGTGATGCGGCCCTCGGGCCAATGCACTAGTCCTCATGCGGCCCTCGGGGTCATTTGAGTTTGAGACCCCTGGTTTAAAGGAACTGCTCAGAGTTTCATGGGTGTGCCTCTTCTGACCCAAGGCGGCCATGAACTTGGAGACACAGAAAAACACCTTGGTGGGGTTTGAAGGACTGACTCCTACCAGAGCCATTGCTGGAGTTGAAGTGGTCTCCTGTAAGCTTATTAGCATGCATACAGGGGCTTTCTTTGTTTTAATAAGTTTTCTCTGTAATGCTTTCACTTTAAGAATAACGTACTTGCTTAGAAAAGGTTGTGTGGTATCTTGTAACTGGGGGTGATTGCGCTGTTTATAGCCTCTGAGTAGAAAGCAAAGCAGGCCTGCTGAGGCATCTGACTTGCAGGGGAATTCACAGCATAGGCCAGGAACTGTGCAGCTCGCAAAAACACCCTGATAGAAGTAGATGAACTTTTCTGTGTCTCCAAGTTCATGGCCGCCTTGGGTCAGAAGAGGCACACCCATGAAACTCTGAGCCGTTCCTTTAAACAGTTTGGGCCTCTGATCTTGTCTTGGCATAACAGGTGATTAGCAGACAAAGGTCCACTCCTCTGCCTGTTGTAGCCTGTAACTGAGTATAACTGGAGATGCATAACCCCACCCCCGACCCTGAGATTTCCTGGGAAACCCACTAAACTTTAAAAGTTCATCACCTCGCCCCGTCTCTCTGCCGGGGCGAGGTGATGGCAGGGGAGCTGTGATTCTTGGTGGATCATAGACAGGTGATACAGGTGCTGTTGCCTTGAACTGTGACATCATTTGCACACTTTAATCAATGCTGATTTAAGGTTTTCATCCAGGTTATTAATACAAAAAAAAGTTAAAATAACACAGGGCTGCGTGAAGGGGGACATTCCTGCAGGCACCACCCGGTGGTCACGCAGGGCATGGCAGGTACTCTTCTTTCCTGGCGCTCCTGTTGACAGTCACTCTGGTTTGGGGGTGATCTCTCCCTTCCGTGAGGTCACATTCTGTATCCGCCCCTTGGGGGTATATAAAGAATCCAGCAAAGGGACCATCCACTGGGTCAGATGAGGGTCTCTGGGTCTCTGCGTTGGTTGACATTTTGGGGTCTTGCTCCTTCAGGCCTCAGTGGTCAGCCTTTGCCTTTGGCACTTCCTAGGAGTTGTTAGGAGGGCCTGCCCACCCCCTCCACCACACTCCAACCCGGGGCCCAGAGTAAGC
This sequence comes from Mauremys mutica, assembly GCF_020497125.1. NCBI lineage: Eukaryota > Metazoa > Chordata > Testudines > Geoemydidae > Mauremys > Mauremys mutica. The sequence goes on from NC_059095.1 coordinate 9,755,596, forward strand.
AGCTGAGTCCAACAAAGCACAATACTGCTGCCTCCCTGGAGCACTTCCTACTAGGTCCCTTCTTCCAGATGGGTGAAGACATTAACTAACTGGAAATCAAAGCTAAAGTCTCAGACTGTCTGAGAATCCTGTCCAGGGCTGGCTCCAGGGGCTTTGCCGCCCCAAGCAGCGGGACAAAAAAAGCAAAAAAAAACCCCGCAATCGCAATCTGCAGCAGCTCCACCCAGGGCCGCCCAGAGGGGGGGGCACAGGGGGCAATTTGCCCCGGGCCCCGGGCTCCGCAGGGGCCCCCAAGAGAAGAGCGGAGGCTCCCGCCTCCGCCCCTCTCCTGGAGCCTCAGCGCATCAAGCGCCGAGTCTTCGGCCGAGCCCCTGAGCCCCGCCCCGCCCCGATCCGAGTGGTGAGGGGGCGGGGCTGGGAGCTCCAACGGGGCCTGAGCCCCGCCCCGCTCAGAGCGGCCTGGGGAGAGGGCGGGGCAGCTGCCTCCGCTCGGCGTGGAGCTCACAGCCCCGCCCCCTCACCACGCGGCTCTGAGCGGGGCGGGGCTCAGGCCCCGCCGGAGACGCGCTTGGGTAAGAGGCTGAGGCTGAGGCTGAGGCTGGGGCTAGGGCTGGGGCCGGGCCGGGGAAGCGGGACCCGCTGCCGCCGCCGCCGCGCAGCCCGGTCTTCGGCGGCGGGGGGCCCCTTCTGTTCCAGGACCCGCCGACGAAGTGCCCCGAAGGCCCGCGGCGGGGACCCCCCCCGCCACCGAATTACCGCCGAAGACCGGGCTGCGCTTCGGCGGCGGGTCCCGCTTCGGCGGTAATTCGGCGGCGGGGGGCTCCTGCCTCGGGTCTTCGGGGCACTTTGGCGGTGGGTCCCGGAACGGAAGGGCCCCCTGCCGCCGAAGACCCCGGGCCCCCGGAATCCTCTGGGCGGCCCTGGCTCCACCGCCTCGCTTTCTTCTTCGGTGGCACTTAGGCAGCAGGTCCTTCCCTCCGAGAGGGACTGAGGGACCTGCCGCCGAATTGCTGCCGAAGAGCCCGACATGCCACCCCTACCCCTTGGCCGCCCCAAGCTCCTGCTTGCTGGGCTGGTGCCTGGAGCCGGCCCTGATCCTGTCTCTTCTCCTTGAGCTCAGAGCATAAGTCACTGTCTGCAGCCCTACTGGCCTATCAGCTGCTCTTCTTTTCAGCTCCTCATCCAAGCCACGCATGCTTCGCAGGCGGGGTGGGGCTGCCTAGGCCCATAACAGCTGCTTAACCCCTTCCTCATAGGTGTGGGGTTTGTATACCCAGTCAGAGGCCAAGAACTGATCCCTGCAGGACCCCACTACAAACGCACCCTTTCAATGATGATTCCTCAATTACAATTACATTTTGACACCTATCAGTTAGCCAGCTTTTAACCCATTCAGTGTGTGGCATGTTAATTTCAAATCGTTCTCAAAATGTCATGCTGCACCAAGTCAAACACCTTACAGAAGTCTAAATATGTTACATCAAGGCTATTACCTTTATCAACCAAATTTGTAACTTCATAAAATAAGTTATTTTGACAGGAGCTATTTTCCACAAACCCATGTTGATTGGCATTAGTTATATTATTATTCTTAAATTTTGTTATTAATCCAATCCTGTATCAGCTACTCCATTATCTTGCCCAGGATTGATGTCAGATTTACAGGCCTATATTTATCTGGGTCATCCCATTTACCCTTTTTAAACAATGTCACAACGTTAACTTTCTTCTAATCTTCTGGAAACTCCTCAGTGTACCAAGACTTATTGAAAAGTCAACATTAACAAGTCCAGTGAGCTCCTCAGCCAACTCTTTAAAAACTCTTGGATGCAAGTTATCTGGACTTGCTGTTTAAAAATGTCTAACTTTAGTAGCTTCTCTTTTTCATTCCACTAGTATCTCAGGAGGACGTTAGAGTGTTATCATCTGATAACATCTGTTTTCTCCTAAATGCAGAACAGAAATACTTACCAACACTTCTGCATTTTCTGCATTCATATTGATAATTCTACCATTTCCATCTAGTAATGGATCAATTCCACTGCTAAGATATTTTTTATTCCCAATACATTTTAAAAAACTCCTTATTGTCCTTAACTCTGCAGGCCATAGATTTTTCCTTATGTTCCTTTGCTTCCCTTTTCAGTTTTCTACAAATCCTAACTTCTCATTGATATCAATGATTATCAATTTCCCCTTTCTGTCATTTAAAAAATATTTTATATATCCTTCATTTCCCTTCTAAACCAGGTTGGTTTTTTAACCAATACAGCCTTGATCCTTGATTGCGGCTTTTTGGGCACCTAGTAAGGTATTCTTAAATGATTCCCATATTCACATTTTCTGATTAAATTCTTCCTCCCAGCTGATTTGACTCAGTTGTTTTCAGCTTTATGAAATAGGCCCTTTTAAAGCACCAAGTATATAAACAAATCTTGTGTCTGAACATACTTCTCTATCAACCCCATTGGACCCTTTAACTGAATCATTTTTCACATTTTAAAAATCAATTTTGTCAAATCTCTATCAAATTAACACCTCTTTAACACCAGTGCAACATCGGTTATTTTACATACAGACAACTTCATATAATCTACTGGGGGGGTCTACGCAATAGATAGGAATAAAATCCACCTTGGTAAAAAGAGACAATATGGCCTAGTGGCTAGAGCACAGTGCTGTGATTTGAGAGACCTGGGCTTTATTTCCATGTCTTCCAGTGACTTGCTGCATGGCCTTGTGTAAGTCACTTCACTTCTCTGTGCATTGTGTCCCCTCTCACCCTTGCTTTCTCTTGTCGATTCAGATTGCAAGCTCTTTCGGGCACTGTTAGTTTGTGTGATAGGAGTAGGAACTTGACTGGGACCTAATAAGAAATGCTACAGAATTTGATGGTTGGACCCCTGATCAAAACTGGGTTGTGAAAACCCCAAACACAGATTCCTTGACCCATCTCAATGCACTAGTCCTGAAAGGCCCCGTTTTCAGCAGGCAGTGACTTGTGCACGAAATGTGCACCTACTTTTACATCCCCTTTCACTGCAAGGGTGTGGGCAAACGGCAGCGACGGCACGTGCAAATGCCCCTGTGCTCACGTTTCTGTGTGCAGATGCTACGTCTTCATCCTCTGGGTCTGAGGGGGAGAGTTTCAAAAGCACCAGTGGAGCCTAGGCTGTTAGGTGCCTAACTCCCATGTCAACGGAAGGGCCATTTGTGCCTTTAAAAAAAAAAAATTTACCCCTAAGTGCCCAAAATGTCAGCCTCTGGCGTTTTCCAATTAGAGTGTGAGCGCCTTCTCTCGCTCTGCGTCTGCAAAACCGCCCCCCATTTCCAGCGGCTAAGGCAGGATGCAGCACCACTCAGCTTTGGCCCATCCACCCCTCCAGAGATGAAGATGGAGGGGCGGACGGGCCAAACCTGAGTGGTGCTGCGACCCCGTGTGCCAGGTTGCAATGCCGCTTGGTTTGGGGGCCCTCGCAAGTGGGAGGCCCAGAGAAAACAAACTGCCTCTCTCCCTCCCCCCTCAGTGCAGCCCTTAATGTGGGAAACATTCACTTCAGCCGGGACAGGCGGTCTTGGGGGGTCAAAGCCCTGTGCAAGCTGGCTCTGCCGGGAGGTCTGCGCCTGTACTGCACCCAGCACAACAGGGCCCCAATCTCACTTAAGGCCTCTAGGTACAACTGTAATATAATTGCCGCATAGTAATGACATTCCAGCTCATGCTAAGCACAAAGCGTGTGCCAGGTCTCCCAGCGGCCCCCCTACGTCGGAGGCAGCGACGGAGGTTGGCATGGCAGGGAATGGAAGGGGGCTTTATCTTTAAGCTTGTGTTGAAGTCTGACTCACAGCCCAACCTGTCAGTCTGCTTCATTTCCTCTACCTGTGGTAGGCGAGCGTGCTGGGGCAGCTGAATTCACGAGCTCAGTGTGCCCACAAAATCCTCTCTGATGGAAATTGGCAGAGGGGCCTCCTCTGGTCTCTTGTGGGCAGCTGAATCGTCCAATGAAAAATCCTCGGTACACTCTGCCTGAGAGCGGCAGACAGCCTGCTACAGCATCAGGAAACCACAGGCTCTTTGTTGATGAGCAGCCCCTTCGGCTCACAGTGCCAATGCTGCAGAGAAGCCATTTCACCCCTGAGTCTTTTGCACAGTGTGATGTCTTAATCCAGCAACTAAAAGGTTAATTATGGCTATGGATGAGCCTATTGAGCAGGGCCTAATTAGTGCAGGCCAGTGGCTGCAATGTACCGGTGGACAGAGGCAGAAGCCGGGAACAGAGGAAAGGTTGATACCCAGGTGCAGCTCTTGTTCTTGATTGAACCTGTGCATTTTGTTTAGGAAATCCTGTGAGGTTTTGGTCTGGGTTTAGCCGCAAGGCTTGGCAGATCATGAACCCAAAGTGACGGTGCTGACTGCATGGGCACCGACTTGTGACACCAGCTCAATAGAGATTGCCCTGGCCGGTGGGCTATGGGTAACAGGAAGAGCCCTAGAAGAATTGCTCGCCCAGGGAAAAGCCCCACCTAACCCACTTGCCTAACTATGCAAGACAGCAGCACTTGGAGCAAAGTTCTCTCTGATCCCAGCTAGACCTGAGGCCTGAATGTTTCGATCCCTTGGACTTATGATCCTGGCATCCAACTGTAGGATGCTACCGCAGTTCATCGAGGTGTCAATCCTCCTCTGAACTCTGCGGAGCTAATTGCTTCCTTATTATACCGTGGCACTGAAATCCGTGGGATTGATCACTGAGTGCTCCCTAGCCTTACACTACGGGACAGATTACATTGGAGGAGCTGTCGACAGGGTCCATTCGGCCTAATGGCCATCCCAAGAGATGCTGCTTGGTCGGTTGCTGTCCCGTTCCTCCAAGCAGGACATGAGCGACTCCTGCTGAAGACAGTGGGAATTACTCCTAGCCTGCTAGAGGGGACGGGAGGGAGTGGGGAAGCAGGGCCGGTGCTATTGATCTCACTAATGCTATCGGGTGAAACTATCTACTAGTGCAGGGGTCGCCAGCCTTTCAGAAGTGCTGTGCCGAGTCTTCATTTATTCACTCTAAGTTAAGGTTCCGCGTGCCAGTCATACATTTAAACCTTTTTAGAAGGTCTCTTTCTATAAGTCTATCATATATAACGAAACTATTGTTGTATGGAAAGTAAATAAGGTTTTTAAAATGTTTAAGAAGCTTCATTTAAAATTAAATTAAAATGCAGAGCCCCCCCAGACCGGTGGCCAGGACCCAGGCATTGTGAGTGCCACTGAAAATCAGCTTGTGTGCCGCCTTCGGCACGCGTGCCATAGGTTGCCTACCCCTGGCCTAGTGTGAAACCCCAGAGCCACCTGTAGGGCACCGGATGTGCCCACGGCAGATATTGACTTTCCAATCACACCATGCTCACAAACCCCATGTTGCGTCGCACTGGGAGTACGTAGGAACAGATTCGCCTCTCACTCCTCTTGGGGTAAATCAGGCCCTGAGACTCCCTGGTGAAGGACATGAACTCTGAGTGTACATCCGACTTTGTATTGCATTGGGACCTTCCCTCTGAGGATCTACCTGTGGTACTGTAACTGGTTCATTGCCTCCTGAGCACCTGCTTGTGTCCTGGGTTGGTGCTGCAGTGCTATGCCTCAGTTTCTCTTTGTCATAGGGCTCCTGAAGAAAAACTCAACCCAGTCCCAATATTCAACACTCTTCTGCTCTAGTTCTAAGCTGGGCATAGCCTCTCCTCTCTGGGGGTCTGCCTTCCTGCTCTCCCTGGACTTCTTGTTAGGAACCAGGGCACAGACCTTACCTAATGGCTAGAGTAGGAATCAGGAACCAAAGCCAGGGGTCGGAGCTGGAGTCAGGAACCAGGAGTCAAGCTGAGGGTCAGAGCTGGAACCGGCTACCCAATGGTCAGGAGTGGAGCATAGACATAGGGGCTAGAGAGAGGGCAGGGATCACACCAGGAGCTGAGGGCAAGGGCAGGAACAAAGAACAGGATGGGAGCAGAGCAGGGATGGGGAACGGGGGCTGCAGGCAGATTGCAGGAGCCAGGTGAGAGTGCAGAGCAGAGCTTCTGCACAATGACTCAGGGAGCTTACCCAGCTCCAGGCTTACGTAGCAGGTGCAAGCCAGTCAGGTGACCCCACACCTTGGGCATTCCAATAGGGTGGGGCCTGCCTTTCCAGGATTCCATCTATCTTGCTTGGTAGCAATGAGGGCGTGTCTCCAGCCCTCCACTCCCTGGCTCCAGGCCCACTGAAATCGCACACACATCTCCTCAGATTCTTACCTGGATCTTGGCCTTAAGGTCCAACTGCCTTGTCAGAGGTACATGCGTGGCCCCCACTCCCACAGTATCTGAGCACCTCTCTGTCTTCATTGCATTTATCCTGACAACCCCCCTGTGTGGTTGTGCAGTGCATAGAGGAGGGACTGAGCCACAGAAGGGCTAAGGGACCTGCCCACAAATCACTCAAGAAGTCTGTGGCACAGCCACAAATTGAATCTAGGTTTTCTAACTCCTGCTTCCAGACTAACACCCTGACCACTAGACCATTCAGAAGCAGCCCCTGTGAGAGAGTTTAATAGCATTGTCTCTATCACAAATAGGGAAACTGAGGCAGCGGTCAGCGGAATTGACTTTCCCAAGTTCACACAGCTTGTCAGCGGCAAAGGCAGGAAGAGAACCCAGGAGTTCTGACACCAAGCTTTCTGCTCTAACCACTAGGCAATGCTCCCTCTCTTGGTTAAGAAAGTGGTTGCATTAAAACAGAGCTTTTCCAAAGGGTCCATGGGCTGGCAGCTGCAGCAGCAAGAGCTGGGATTTGGGGGATGGGGGAGCACAGTGGTTACGTTGCTTCGGCTCAGAGGAAGAGTGTGAAGAAGGAGGAGCCATTTGTGGTTGTCTGTGTGGGCACAAGGGTGAGCAGAGGTTTTGAAGGTGAGGTTCAGAAACAGTAGCTCACCAGGAAAGGTGACACTTGGTAATGGGCTTGCAGGTTTCAATACAAATATGCATATGTATATGTAACAGCACAAGACTTCAGTATGAGCAAACCAGGTGGATCCAAAACAAAATACTTTGGTTTGTCAGACCAAATCAAAAAGTGATTGAAGTGCATCTGCCTGAGCGTCCATGCTACAGCTTGGAAGTTGTAGTTCAGGTGCCATTTCTGTAGGCTGGACTACATTTCCCATGATGCACCAGGGTCTCACTTTTGGTTGCCCTGCTGCAATGCACCATGGGTGTCCTGTGACCATGGCGCCTCAGGAGGAATGTAGTCCGGCTGGGAAGCCTGGCCAGGAAGGAAGAATGGAGACCTGAGCCACCTGAATTACAACTCCCATGAGGCACCGCGTCAGCTCAGGTGGACGCAGTTCCACATCAGCTGGAGACAAACCTGGGAATGTCACAACGCTGTGTATTGATCTGGGAAAGCAGAAGCAAAATGTTTTGACATTTCGAAATCGATTTTTTGGAGCCTTCTGTTCTGTGAAAAAATTCACTATTTCACATTTTCATCCCAATCTGGGGTAAAAAATGCCAACACACTGGAAGTTCCCATGGGATGGAAATTCCAATTTTCTACCAGCTCTACATTTCCACCTTTATTCCCACCCCCCTTTCCAAATTAAACAGCCCCAAGCCTTTTTGATCTTTTCCCCACCCCTGATCTGTCACTCAGTGTTGGGAAACTTTTCGATTCTGGCTGGGTTGGAATGGACTAAGAGCGAACGCAGTGACCATGGGGCAGGTAGCATGTCAATTCATAGAGTGGCACTGGAATATTTTCTGTCTATAGTCAAATAGCCTGTAAGTGACCATAGCTGGACACAGAGCAGATGTCTTAACTGTCTCCAGTGCTTGTGTCTTTTTCACAAGATGCATCAGTATGTACGAGTAGTTTAAAGTATGTTTTACTCTGAAAAGCAATTCTGTAAAATATGGAACTCCCTTTCGTTTACTATCTCCCAGGACGGTCTCAAACGTGCGCAGCTAGCTAGCAAAAAGATGTTATTTCTGACCCTCAGCCCCATGGAGGAAGCCCTGGAGCCTGAGCCAAAGCCCACTGAAATCAACGCTTTCCATCATTCTTGGTATCACACCCCAACACACATCACAAGAGAGTTAACTCACCATGGAAATAACGCAGGACAAGAGCGCCCCTTAGAGCTCAGAAGGACGCCATGGTTGAATCTGTCATGGTTAATACATCAGGGAGGATTCAGTCTTGTCAGAACTAGCTAAAAAAAAAAAGAAAGAAATCGTCATCTCAATGCTCCTTTACAAATGAAGTCCTTTAAACTGCAGTTAAGACAAAAATGTTCAAGTCTTCAGAGCCCTGGAGCTGGAATTCTTGCTGGGTTTCTGATTGTCAATAAATATCAATTAAAAAACAGTACATGGGTAAACTTTTCAGAAGTGCCTAAGTAACTTAGCAGCTAGGGATTTAGGCTCCTAAGTCACTTAGGTGCTTTTGAAAATTGTGCCTCTGGTCAGCTAAAAACAAGGGCAAGAAATTCAAGCATTCAGCATGGACTGGCAGCTTTGTCTGTTGTATTCAGCTGGTTGAAATTATGGCTCTTTTCTATAAAAACTCATACATGCGGCCGTGAGCACAACGGGGCCACACAAAACTTCCTGTGAAATTGTGATTTTGCAGACTAGATGACTGCTCTCTGGGATTTCTCCCTTTCTTGCTTGTTCAGGGAGCAGCTGGCTAACACTCCCCACCGCCAGATTTGGAATGGAGCCTGAAGAAAGCTGGTTATGCGTCTCGCTGCCTCTCAAAGCTGCAGACTCATGTGGCTTCTCACATTGCGAGGCAGGCCCGCATTGTGGGGCTGAGGGCAGGATCCAGTGTTATTATCTGTGCATTTCAGCCTGTGTATTACTCTATTCACCCATAACTAAATACGGCCCAGATGGTTAGCTGTTTCACCATCAGCGTCCACGAGGGGGCACCTGCACCTACACACGCTTTCAGGCAGGTGAAATATATTCTGGGGAAGGGAAGTCCCAGAGAGATTAAGCTCTTCCCTTCTGGACTGTCTCACACACTCCAGCAGAGCCTGCAATTTGATTTTCTATCCTCTGGGTACGTGATACAAGCTCTGACCCTGCCTAGCTTCTCTGTATCTAGAGAACGTCCCCAGTTGTATTCTAGTAACACAGAGAAACACAGCCGAGATCAGCACTCCTTTGCGCTAGGCGCTGTGCATACACCTCGGAAGAGACAGTCCCTGCCCTGTAGCTTTTACAATCTAAATAGGCGAAGGAAGGATTCTTATCCTCATTTTCCAGATTGGGTATTTAGACCCAGAGAGATGCAGTGACTTGCCCAAGTCACCCAGGGAGAACTGTGGAAGAATCGAGAAAGGATCCCAGATCTTCTGAGTCCAGGCCACTGCCTTTCATTCCTCTCTGGGTTCCACACCTCTGTGTTCACTCCCCTGCCTTAGCATCTCAATCGCTGGGCTGGTTGGAACTTGGAAGGTGGTGGAAACCCTTTGCTCAGGATAAGGTTTGCCTCGCCCGGCTGTGACACCTTGGAGAGACTATTCCCTCGCCCTTAATACAAAGAAGAACCATTGCTCCGAAGCTTTGCACCTGGAAGGATTCCAAAGCACTTTATTGGGATCACCTCCATTCCCCTTCCTCCCTCTTCCCCCTTCCCTCCCCTCCCTCACCCCGCACATTGAAATGCAGATGCCTCAGGAAACATCACACAGCAGTTTAGGACAGGAAGTGAAGGACACTGTCTCTAGAGAGTCACCAACAGCACAGCACCCCCTATCTGTAGTTATAGGTATTTCTTTGCTCCTTGCCACAGCAGCCTCAGAGCATCTGACAAAAATTGGTGACTTAAGCTCCCCAGCCTCCTGCAAGGTAGGGTCAAGAGCCATACTAATACCTTGCTCTTATAGCTCTTTTCATCTCAAAGTACCTTACAAAGGAGGTCAGTGTCATTATCCCCATTTTACAGATGGGGAAACTGAGGCACAGAGCGGGGCTGTAACTTGCCCAAGGTCACCCAGCAGGACAGTGGCAGAGCTACTGCATTAGGTCTCCTGAGTCTGAGTCCAGTGAGCTGTCCCCTAGGCAACCCTGCCTCCGTGCCGTTATTAGCTTTCTTATTTTCCAGACAGGGAAACTGAGGCACAGAGCGGTGAAGTGATTTGCCCAAGACCACACAAGATGTCAAAACCAGGCCTGAACTCGGTCCCATCCCAGGGCACCACAAGATCTCCACAACTGTCTACTAAGGAGCTGGCTCAGTATGGAGCCAGAGAGAAGGGTGCCCCCTACAGGTGCACCAGCCTCACACCTTGCAGCATCCCAAGTTTCTCTTTGAGGTCACCCATCTGAGGGTCCTTCCATCAGGCATGCACTGCTGTGCTCTGAGCAGATCACTAACTGGTACCGGGTAGGGTGACCAGATGTCCTGATTTGAAAGGGACAGTCCCGATATTTGGTGCTTTGTCTTATATAGGTGCCTTTTACCCCCCAACCCCATCCCGATTTTTCACACTTACTATCTGGTCACCCTAGTACCGGGGCCTTGCATGGATACCAGCGGATCACTGGGATTTGCACGGGCCTTGCATGGATACCAGCGGATCACTGGGATTTGCACGGGCCTTGCATGGATACCAGCGGATCACTGGGATTTGCACGGGCCTTGCATGGATACCAGCGGATCACTGGGATTTGCACGGGCCTTGCATGGATACCAGCTGATCACTGGGATTTGCATGGTCCTTGCATGGATACCAGCGGATCACTGGGATTTGCACGGGCCTTGCATGGATACCAGCTGATCACTGGGATTTGCATGGTCCTTGCATGGATACCAGCGGATCACTGAGATTTGCTTTTACACACAACCCCTTTCACCCAACCAACCGAGAAATCAAGAACATGTTTGTCCTCCCACAGGCTCCTGGTGACGAGAGTGAGACTGCACCTCCACCTACGGCTCCCTCAGTCCGCCAGGGTTGCTGGAGCTGCATTTTAAGCAGCATTCTCAGTGCAAACACGTCAAAGCACCAAGCAACTCACAGTTCAAAGCACTGAGGAGTCCCCTGCCGCACCTGCCTAGGCCCACAAACTACACCAGGAAAGTGAGGCAGCATGGGCTAGTGCAGTGCATCCCAAAGTTTTTCACGCCGCCACCCGCTTTGGGCTCACCTCTGTTCATGTGACCCTCAGAGGTCTGAGACAGAGCCCTGCAACCGGACCAGGACCCAGTGGAACCTGCTTGCAAGTGTCGGATCAGAAAATAACCCAGCCCCTCTTGGGTTTGGCTCAGCTCGGGTTGGTCCCCTGCCTCGTGCCCATGGGGACAGCCTGGGAGCCCCGCGTCTGCTGGTCGCTACCACCTTGCAGTGCTGTAGGGTGAGTGTGCAGTAGGCCTGGGGAGGCGGTGGCGGGGCATGGAACCATTTCTTACTGCGCAGCAGGCGTGTCTTGGTCTGGTGCCCTTTCGTCCCCGTCCCCTCCGCCCCGTGATGGTCACAACTCAGTTTGGGAAACGTGGGTGGATAGGACGATGGATGGTAACTCGGCAGACCTCTTTTCTATTCCCAGCTCTGCTACTAATCTGCTGTGTGATCTCAGCCAAGACCCTTCCCCTGGGCTTCAGCTTATGCGGGGCTGTCTCTCACTATGCGATGGTAGGATGCTGAGTAGGCTGGGGCTGCTAGGTGGTCTTTTAATAGGAGGTGAAATACCGTGTTGTACGTAATCGAACGGATCTCTGTGTGCTTTACCAAATGTATATGAGGATCCTTGTCACAGGACAGATCAGATCACAAGTTCCCGGGCTGCCCCCAAGGAGGGAACGTATCCTCCTCCTGTGAGGAAGCTGGAGAGCGCTTAGCCAGATGTGTGCATTTGAGTGAATTCTCCTCCCCCTCCCCGGTAGCAGAACCAGTACAGACCTACTTCCCCCAAGGGCCTCCATCTATGCCAATGCAGAGGGGTATTTTGGCAGGGGGGGCATTCCTTGGATGAGGATCATATTAAGGCCCTTAGACAGTAGCAAGAGCCACAGCCCACTCAGGAAGGCAATCCTGTCCCCTCCAGCCTCCGTGGGGAGTCCCTGGGCCCAGCCCATTCACTGGGGCTGTGCACAACCCCCTGGGTCTGGCCCCTAGATGTGTTAGCCAGGGGTCTGAGCAAAGGAGGGGGGGGGTCTGTGTGTTATATAGGGAGACATGCCTATCTCCTAGAACTGGAAGGGACCCTGAAGGGTCATCAAGTCCAGCCCCCTGCCTTCACTAGCAGGACCAAGTACTGATTTTGCCCCAGATCCCTAAGTGGCCCCCTTAAGGATTGAACTCACAACCCTGGGTTTAACAGGCCAATGCTAAAACCACTGAGCTATCCCTCCCCCCCTAGCTCTGAGACTGGGTCCTGCTGATGCTCTTTGAGTCTGATACATCCCACACCCCTGAGAAACTCACAAGCCTGTTCCAGCTCCTGCTGGAGTCAGTGGCCCCCCCACCTTCTCCAGGCCCTTCCTGGGACTCCCCTTACGATCACCCACCACATCCCACGAGGGGTAGAGAGCCTCTTGTTCCCCAGCAGCCAGCCTGTACCCGTTCTGCCCCACCCAAGGTCACCCCCCGTGGTATTTCCCCTTGCAGGGGATGGCACTAGCATGAGGGAGAGGTAGGGCAGGCTGGGAGGACTGGCCTGGGCCTGACCAGGCCCTGCGGCCCCAAAGCAACAGCCACAGTCAACTCAGCACCATGCCAACTAGCCGCCCAGTGCAGAGCCTGGCAGCTAAGCTGCCCTGAGGGGTTCAAACCCCATGCCACATGCCAGCCCACTAAGGGTTAAACACAAGTATAAATAGGGAGTGGGATACAAACGGGCCCCCCCACCCAAGCAGACGTGTCATTGCAGAGAAAACTGGGGGAGAGGGTAAGGTAGGGTGACCAGATGTTCTGATTTTATAGGGACGGTCCCAATATTTGTGATTTTCCCTTATATAGGCCCCTATTACCCCCCACCCCATCCCGATTTTTCACACTTGCTGTCTGGTCACCCTAGGGTAAGGTTGCGTCAGCCTATTGAACATTATATGTGATTATATTATATCCTGCCAAGTTGTGGGAAATGGGGGAGACAAGGGGAGCATACAGAGCTATGAAACATCAGGGTGGGAGGGGGCAACTGCTCCCCATGCCTTGCAGAAAATGATGCCCCTGCTCCCAAGGACTGTGTGAGGCTTAGTTCATGTTTCTGAAGCGATTTGAAGAAGCTGAGTGTGGCTTAGCAGGCAGTGCAATCTTCATCATTTTCATGTTGTGGTCTGACTTTATCTTTGTCTACCTATCCCCATCACTACTGTCCCCCTCCCCTGTCTTTATAATGCACCGTAGCTATATGACTCGACCCAGGGAGGGTTTTTTGTAATAGCGAAGTTGAAGCCCTGAGGGGAGGTGGTTCCTCTGGCTGAGGGTTGTGTTCAGTGTGAACGCAACTACCAGGAAGCTCTGAGAAATCTAGAAAGCATCTGTGTCGCCAGAGAAACCCACCTGACCCTCTAGCAACACGGCCTGCCCTGCCACTGCGTGTCACTCGCTCTTACGTAATCTCTACATGACTCCTGCTTTCCTAAGACCTGGTTATGCAAAAAAAAAAAAAACAACAACCTATCAATTAGTGCCTTGCTGACCCACTAACATGTTGCTCGGAGCAGCGATGTAACAAGTGCTGTGGGAGGCTGCTCTGCACTGGAGTTCACCGGCCCCCTCTCACCCTCACAGGGTCTTTAGAGTGGAGGGGATTGATGCCTGCTGGTTCCTGGGTGACTTATCATGTCTTACAGGTAAGTCTGGGCCCCTGTGGCGTGAACGGGCAGAGCTCAGCTCAGGAGCTGCACCGGTGGGGATGGTGGGTTTGCTTGTTTGGGGGCTAAGCAGGCAGCAGCAACGGTGGGGGAAATATCTTGTAACTTCTCTGCGCTCAGCCCGAGCCATCTGACAGCTCTCCTGCTTGGCTGGCCCATGGGGGACTCTCAGAGGGAACCCCCCTTTATTTTCTCTGCTGTCTTGTCTCTTTCCCTCTCTCCCTCTCTCTCCCTTCTTTCTTCCCCTCTCCTTTCCTCCCTCTCTCTTTCCCTGCCTCTCCCCACCACCTTTCTTCCTCCCAAGTGAGCTCCCCGTGCTCGGACCCATTCCCCAGCGGAGCTCCTTCCCCAGCACGCTTGGCTCCCTCCCCACACCCAAGCCCTCTGTCTTGCAGCGGCTGGCGTTTTGCTGCCCTGTTTTCTCGGCCAGTCCTCACTGCGGGTGAGGGAGCTCAACTGGATCCGTGGACCCAAAGCCGCGGCGGCTCATGGCCACTGCTCTTTGCCTGGTTGTTACTGCCTGTCGTCCTCCATCCCCCACCTTGGTTCTGTGGCAGGTGCTTCTTTTCGGAACAGCAGGGCTCACCCTGACATGCCATGGGACTAGGGAGGTGTTTAGCACCTGGATGCTGCAGGATTGCGGTTTCTAGGTAGGGTGACCAGACAGCAAGTGTGAAAAATCGGGAGAGGGGGTGGGAGGTAATAGGAGCCTATATAAGAAAAAGACCCCAAAATCGGGACTGTCCCTATAAAATCGGGACATCTGGTCACCCTATTTCTAGGGCATCTCCTGCTGTCTCTGGGCGAGCACTCATTGCTGTAACACAGACTGGTAACGAGGCGGAGTGCAGCACGGCTGAACGCCGGCCAGCTCCCGCTAATGGCCGTCCCCCCTGAACAGAAGGGACTTCCGGAGTGAGAGAGGACTGTGCATGTCTTGGCTGACTTAGTTGTCAGCCTGTCTACTGAGAAAGCCAGCCACGGCCAGTGAACGCCAGCGGTGCCGGTAGTTATTGTGATGTGAATATTACTGAGAACAGAACGTATCGCAGAGGCTGCTGGACGGTAATGACTTTTGCTGCACTTCATGATCTGGGAAACATTTACTGGGCCAAATTCGGCAGGGAATTTCCCGAGGTCAGTAGGGCTGCGCTGGGGTAGCCGGGAGCATGATCTGGTTGTGTTTTGGCTCGAAATTCCTATTTAGCCCCCTTTCCTAAGATCCTTTGTTTTCTTCTGTGTCTAAGGCAGAGTTGCTACCTAGTAGCAGCTACCATGCAGAGAGTTCTTCTGAAAGGTTGGCCATTTATTTCAATCCCTGAATTGGAGCTGACCTCACTGGGGCTCCTCCATCAGGTGAGGACACTAATACTACATCCCCCACGGGGTGGACTGGTGCATCAGAAACACCTAGACAGACAGAGATATGCAATGCTCAGTTGACCCATGCTTGTACTGCTGGTTGGACATGATTTTAAAAACAAGCTTTACCTTCCCTCATTGCTCAGCCTGGGCAATGTTTTTCCTAGCAGCATTATCATAGAATCATAGACTCTCAGGGTTGGAAGGGACCTCAGGAGGTATCTAGTCCAACCCCCTGCTCAAAGCAGGACCAATCCCCAACTAAATTACCCCTCTGGCTGCCTCATTCTTTTACAAACCCTTTGCATCTTGTTTCAAATAATTTTTTGGTCATTATTTTACTGCCCTGAAGCAAGTTTTGCAAGAAAGAGAGAACAGTTTTGAACACACACCCACACTGGGGTTTGCAGAGAAGCCAGGTGTCAGGTAACTGCTATTTGATCTTATTCGAGGAAGGTGCTAAATTTACGAGTAGTAATGTTTGAGGTTTGTGGTGAAGCATCCATCACTCCAGTTTTGCTTTTGAATTCTGACTGTGACAGCTGCCATGAGTTCATGATGCGAGGAGAGGCTGACCCTACGTCTCCTCTGGCCTAGCGTATATATTGCCCCCTTGGTTTTTGCCTAGGACTCTTTATTGCTGCCGCTAATTGGCAAAATCCAAAACAAATGCTGAGTTCGGTAACAACTAGGAAAGCCCTGACTAAGATGTACAGGGCAGATCACCTCTCTCAGATGTATTGTTCCAGGCACTCTGCAGACTCAGGCAGGCAGCGCTACATTGATTCCACTCAGTTCCCATTTTCAAAGTGACCTCCACAACCAAAAGAGGGGGCACAAATATGCAACCAGGGGTGAATTCTTCTGCCAATGTCATGACTTCAGAATCACAGAATACAAAGGGCATTGCCTACTGAGGATAGTTTTCATTGTACTCTAAAACACGCACTAAGGTTCCTCACCAATAGTCTCAAGTTTCCTCAAGGTTTCTAGTAAAAAATGTTGTGCAAACTTTAGTTAAAATTCAGCAGGACTGGGGGTTTAGTTTCTGTGGGTTCCACGAATGGTTGCTTAGGAGAGGTTTCACTGCCTTAGACAGAGCGATCTTTCGATCTATCTATGTACTCTAGCTATGGTAGAATATTATTAACAGATTACCTTATTCAGTGAATATTGCAGTGATCTGCCAAATAATTTATTCACTAAATTTTTGTGCTAGCCAATCAACTCTCTATTTCTCTCTGCATTAGACACTATCAGTGGGGGAACTTACACATCCCATGTCATAGATAGCATTGTTGTAGCCATGATGGTCCTAGGATATTTTAGAGACAAGGTGGGTGAGATAATATCTTTTATTGGACCAACTTCTGTTGGTGAGAGAGACAAGCTTTCAAGAACAGAGCTCTTATGTCACACAGACAAAGGCAGAATTTAACTCTTCATTTCTCTCCTATAGCTATGCCCACTAGTGGATCTTGCTGGTCTAATTTTAAAAAGGAATATTATAATTTTACTGTCAGTGTGGGTGCCACATAGAGAAGGGAACTACTAATACTGAAAAAGGAATGAGTTGAAATGCAAAAGAAAATGAAGTTACCTTCCAAAATTCTATTGAATTTGCAAAATTTCCCTCATTGCATCAGCAATTAGACAATGGGATTTTAAAATGTATGGTAATAAAATGCTTTTGGGGCAGGTTAGCACCTCTCATACGTGACAGAGATACCAATTGGTCTGGATGCTGCATATCTGGTAAACCTCAATATGTCTTTCATAATTTAGGTAAGCAGCATGCAAATACAGCCCCATGCACAGGACCCTTTTATAGGCACTCCACAATGAATGACGGTCAATAAATATCAAACACATTCTCAAAACATTCGTCTTAAGATTTCAAGTGTGATTTCTCTCTGAAAAGCTCCTCTGTTAAAAAAAACAACCATGGAACCATGTTGTCTCATGTATACTGACGGCCAGTAACACTGGGCCAAATTTACTCAGCCGTCAAGTGGAAAGAAAGTTTTTTTTCTCTAAAAGTTCAACCTGCTAAATCACCCTGAGATGGTGAGAGTCCAGCAATGCTCTTTGGGCTTGATTTACAAAGGGATTTAGGCACCTCAAGTTAAAGATAGTTGTCTAGTGGGATTTACAATAGTGCCGAAGGCCCAGACCCTCAAAGATGTTTAGGCACAAACTCCCATGGGAATTAGGCACCTAAATATTTTGGACACTCTGGGCTGAAGTGACTTAGGAGGCTACGTGCCATTTTCAAATGACCGTTAGGAACCTACGTCCCATTAACTTTCAATGAGTCTTACGGTATGTCTACAGCGCGTTTGAAAACCCATGTCAGTGAGTCACTGAGCCCGGGTCTACAGACTTGAGCTTGTGGGGCTCATACCATGGTGCTAAAGACAGTAGTACTGATTTTGAGACTTGGCCTGGAGCTCCGCACCAAAACAAAACATCCACACAGCTGCTTTTAGGACTGTAGCGCAAGCCCGAGTGTGTAAGACATGGGCTCTGTGACACACTGCCGCGGGTTTTAAAACGCAGTGTAGACACACCATTAGTCTCCTAAAAGCTGAGGTCACTCTCTAGGCTCCTAAGCCATTATGTGCTTTGAAAATGTTACTTTTTATCACTAAAGAGTTTACAGAGTGGATAGGTTTAGTAAGAAGACACCAGTTTTTGGAGTACAACTTCCATTTCTGTATACTTAAATCAACATGTACGTTCACGAGCACTCATGTTATTTAACGTTATACTAACGACTGCAATGACATGGGATGAAAATCTGCTCTTGGCTATTTTCAGTGCTTTCAGGTGAGTTGCAAACGTGTATCAAAGGTCAGAAATTGGATATGTAGAATTGTAGATAACTACAGAGAGGAAGACAGGGAGAGAAAAGACCGGCTCCTAAAAGAT
Source organism: Mauremys mutica (assembly GCF_020497125.1). Taxonomy (NCBI): domain Eukaryota; kingdom Metazoa; phylum Chordata; order Testudines; family Geoemydidae; genus Mauremys; species Mauremys mutica. Next base: position 9,773,744 of record NC_059095.1, read on the forward strand.
GTCTAATTCCCACTGAAATCATTAAATACCTAAATACCTTTGAGGAGCTGGTCAAAAATGCCCAGATACCATGGATGATGGGCCCAGCATATAAATACAGACAGAGAGACACATATTTGTGTATTTATGAAGCTCCCATCAAGATGTTATCTTGGTGCTTCTCCTCCATCTCTTTCTAGCCAATACATACATAGCCAAACTCTGACCTCAGATACAAGTTTGTAGCTCCTATTGAAGTGATCTGAGGGCACCGAAGGTGTCTGAGGACAGATTCCCAGCCCAAGGGTTTTCAGCCTTTACTACAGGGTCAAAGAATATACATGCTCATTGTCGTGTATATAGCTTTAAGCATGCAGAAACGGAGGTTTTCTATTGCTATATCAAGAAAACACATGATGGTGTGGGATGAAGGTTTTGTCAACAGGAATTTGGGACAATTGCATTATTACTCGTGAGTGGGTGCAGGTGCGAGTGAATGCTGGCAGTCATCCCACACAAGAGCCGATAGAATCTTTATACAGTCCCACTCCAAACCGTTGCACACACCACTCGGTATGGGGTCCACACTGGTTAATTGTTTTAGGAGAGATTTTGACATTTTTATTGGGAGTGTTTTTAATCCCTCCAACAGGATAACCAGCTGCCTATAGTAACTTGGAGGCCAAGTGTTCAAAGTTCTAAGGGAGTGATAAAAACCTACCCCATATGGCCCAATATAGCTTTTCTGTACTTAAAAATGTCACAGCTTTATTGTACGTTCTCTTGCGTCCCATTGGGAAACCAGGAATCCCTCTTTCTTGTGATGTAGAGTTTCAGTTTCTTACCCTTCAAGGTACTGGACTTTAAAGATGTGACCTTTACAGGTATAGAAAAGTGGTTATCCACATGGGATCTTGCCCATCCTTGGCCTGGGGCCAGGCTAAACTTTTTGGAGGAATTCCACAGACTGAGGGAAGCATAAGGATACATTTCTGGCTGCTTTAAAACAAAATGGTGGCTGCCAGAAACTGCTCAGGAGTTTGCAACGTTAGTGGTGAGCAGAGGGCCGATGAGTAAGATTACCCAAAGGTGCATCATATGGCATCTCCATATATGAGGAATAATCATAATCACAATAATTAATAATTAATAAACAATAAATGAATAGTATAAAGAACATATGCTATTAAGCCATAAATGTCAGCATTTGATTTACCACCGAAAGCCACTGTTTTTCTCACAGTCTGCAGGCCAAGATTTTCAGAAGCGACTAGTGACTTTGGACATCTCCATTTTGGTGTGCCGAACCTGAGACGTCTTAAAGGGAATTTTCAGAAAGCACTTTTTGAAATGCAGACCCCTTTAAGATGTCTCAGGTTGGGTATCTCATAACTGGGATATCCAAAATCGTGAGTTACTTTTGAAAAAAATCTTGCCTCACTTCATAAGGGACATTTTCCAAGGAGGATACAGTATTGCCAACCCCAAACGTTCAACAATGTTGAATCAAAATCATGAGATAGGCTTAAAAATCTTGAGATTTAAAGAAAAACATAGTGGGGTTCTTTTCCTTTACCTTTTGGCTTCTGTTTTTTGAGCTTGTAGGAGTCTCATTTTCAAGCTTTTCTCTGCAGCCGCAAGGGCTAGAAACTTCCTTTTTTTAAAATGAAAGGCTGAGATTCCCACCTAATCATGACTCTCGCAGCTGAGGCTTTAAGGAAAACACCAAGTATTATGAGACTCGTGATAAAATCATGAGAGTTGGCAGGAAGTTTTATCTAAGACTCTAATACATCTTTCTGGTGAGTTGTAAATCCAGGGACATGGCTCTTTGTGCTCACGATAGCTCTTGTGGTGGCACTTTTTGCTGGAGTACAAGCCTCCTCAGCAAAATTCAGTTTGGGTGGTTTGCCCTTTCTGTCTCCTCCAGATTTCCCTGGCAGTTTCCATTGGCTGCTGCAGTGTTATGCTCCACTTCCTGGCCTAGGTTTCAAGTAGTATTGTAGTGACGTGTACTGTTAAACTCCTGCCACATTCCACCATGGAGGTGGCTGCAGTTCGGGGCTGAGTGGAGCATTCCACATGTTCCAGTGTTCCAAGGTAGAGCGGAGTGTTCTACCTTGGTTGGTCTGTCTTACCCATGGGGATCTTTCAGAACAAATAGCTGCCGGCAAGAAGCAAGAATCTGGTGAGTAAGCAGATTGCAGTGTGTCTATTTCCAGCCCTGCATAAGGCCCAAACCACCCCTCACTCACATCTGTGCAGTAGGACCATGTTCATGTAAATAAGGGCAGAATTTGGCTTCATGTATTGAAGTGGAAGAGTGATGGTAGGGAGTCTCTCTCTCTTTTTTCTCTCTCTCTTTTCTTGCATGGTCAAACAGTTTAAATATCAACAGAAAGCCCCACTGCTTGAGTCACATAAAACTGTGCTGTGCAAAACTGTGGAGACTCCAAGAGATGGAGCAGATGAGGAGATGGCATTTTCTGTCGCTGATTTCTATGCAAGCCATTAAGGGCTGGATTCTGATCTGAGTTACACTGGTAGAAGATTGGAACAACTCCAGCAACTCCAGTGGAGTTACTTGGGATCTTACACCAGTGCAACCAAGATCAGCATCTGACCCTAATGCAGTGTATCATCCTGTCTTCCAATGGTTTTAAAAAGAAACAGTAAAAAGCAAGTTTAGACAGGAGAGAATATTTCTAAGGCCGCTCTGTGTGAGCTGCATGTTCATTTTCATTTTGAACACACAAAGGCACGCAGTATAAACATGCTGCATCATCCTAGTGCTCTGTGCAATCGTAGTGCTAAGGAACGGCAGCTGCTTTTGGGCCAGAGAACCAAGATGCAGGTGAATTTCACCCTGCGTCTAGATCTCTTTGTCATCCACTATGTGTGTTATAGGGACTCGGTGGAAAGTAGCCGACGCGTGACTCTGTCTTAACAGAATCTTCAGACGTTTCATTTATTTCCTGTGATAAAGTAGTGAAAGGGAAACCTCTGAGAGAAAATCTTGATATTAATGATTAATGAGAGATGCGATTGTGCTTTCCCTGGTGTGCTCTTTGTGCACACAAAGGTATGAGGGAGGATCAGAAAGTCTCTTAGATAAGCTTCTACTGATGGGTTTGCGCCTTTTAAAAGAGAAGCAAAAGCCTTTAGAGACCTGTACATGGCTCTGGCAAGACCTCGGTGAAAGAAAAGATGAAGGGGAGTTTCAGGGACAGAAAGCAATAAACAAAGCAGTGGCTGGTAAATCTGGAGACCTGGATTCTATTCCTAGCTTGGCCCTCAGTGGCTGTCTAATATCAGGCAAGTCATTTCCACCCATATGTGCCAGAGATTCCCAATCTGCTAAATGAGGATAATGATACAACTGATCTATGGGTGATCTAGGTGCTCAAGAGAGGGATCCCCTTGGTGCTTGTGATAAGTTCTGGGGGTGCTGGCGCTGCAGATAGAAGCCATGAGGCTGGGAGATCTCTTCATCTGGTTTCCCATCTAAGCAAAAATCCTTTTTCATAATTAGAGCCCAGGAAAAAGCCGCCACCACTGGGCCCGCAAAGTCCCATAGAGCTGTATTTGCTGGAAGTGTATCTATTTTGTTGCTGAAAAACAGACAGAGAGCCTGGTTCACCTTTCTGAGAAACATTTCACACCTTATCTGCACTGGTGTGAATGACTGTGCAAGGAGCAAGGGAGCTGGGCGCTGCATGTCTGGAAGGCAGAGCATGACATACGGGCTGGGTTAAAGACAGTCCTGGAGTCTCCAGGAATTAAAGATTCATCTTTAATTAAAGATTATGTCATGTGACGAAATCTCCAGGAAGACGTCTGACCAAAATTGACAACTCTAGCTGGGTGATTTGGAACAAGTGCGTGAAAAGAATATAGAGGGGTTTAGGATTATCAGCTGCGGGGGAATGTTTTCATTTCTGATAGCTGGTATTTGGTGGATTCTGGTGCATTTCTAAAGCAGAAAAATGGCTCTTTTAAACAAGATGCCACTTTATTTTCTATTTTAAAGTAGTAAGAGCATCTTGGCAGTGATAGCGTAGCACGATCCAAAGAGTGGGTGACCCCATCATTAGCAGGGAAATCACCCTCCTCCATCTTCAATTTGAAGGTGGGATTTTAACATGAGGGTCCCATGAGCCATTGAGACTCATTCTTAGGACCGATCAGAAAGTCTGTGAATCACAATTTATCAAATCCGTTCTCTTTGTTGTTTTTTCTTGACTTCTAATTACCAAGACCTGTGGTCCTTACCACCTCCCTGAAGTCAATGGCAATCTTGCTTGGATAAGGATTAAGCCCCCAATTCTTCAGAGTGTTTGAGCCCACACTTAACTTTAAGCGTGTGCTTATATTGCATTGATTTAACCTTCATCCAGCATCGAGAAAGAGGTTACATTAGCTGTGTCATGGGGGAAGTTTGTACCCCAAATGCATAGAGAAACCAATCCTTTAATATTTTAGGAGCAAAAGTTTTTATTTAAAATCCACTGTCATGAAAAAGTTACATTAATTGGGGGACTTTTGTTTCTGAAATACATTCAGAAGCTAACAATGTTTTAGGCAAAAAAATTTTTTATTTAACCAGCAAATTGAAAGAACTAGCAGGAATCTCATTCAGTGTGCGCCTATATGCACTTTTCACACATTGCTGGAGTACCTTCCATCTTAGGGAGATTGTATGCAGCAACCATTTTCACTGCAATGCATTATTAAGTAGTGTACACAAATTAAATTTATGTAAAAAACAACAGCTTGCTTAGTGAGGGAGACATTGTTACCACTGTTACAGTACAAAATACTCTCACTAGAAGCAAACGTGTACATAGAACTACTAAAAATACAGGATAACAGTGGAGCACGTTTGGGGTACATTTATACCCCACATATTCTTTTGATACAGAAAAAAAATTCATGCTAAATTCAAATTTCATTTTGCTGAATTGTGTACAGGTGCCTAGGTGACGACATCCTGAAATGGCATTTTTGGAGGGCCACTAGTTCTTCAGTTATCACAACATATGAGGGTGTCAAAAGAGATGGGCTTCAGCACACTCTTATGAGCTTTGCTGAATCAGAGCCCGGCTGCAAGATAAAACCATGTATAGCCCTGAATAAAAAAGGGCTGTTTTGCGTATAGATGGCCTCTCATATATTCATCATGCTGAGGAGTCATTTTAAGAGCTGGAGCAGCCCTCAGAAAATTATTTGCTTATCTTTGTGCATTGATCTTCACTTTTTAAGAAACTGCTGGGACAACAGTTTCTACCAGATTCAGTATGAAGCAGATGGAATTTTCCATCTGCCTGGGTATGAAGAACTGGGCAGGTCGCATTCTGTAGTTCTGTACGTATTGTGTACCGGCAGGCCAAAAATGGGCATGAGTTTGCTTGACATGGGACAACAATGTTAGCTGAGGGGCCTGATTTTCCTCTCACACCAATATCACCCTAGTGTAATCCTGCTGACCTCAATGGACTCACTCCTGATTTACAGCAGTGTGAACAGAGCTTATAGCGCACCAATTATTTTTAGTGTAGAACTGCTAAATTGTACACCTTAATACATGTGTAAAAATGAATGTGCTCACCGCCCTGCCCTCTGCGATGCAGCCTATGGACCTGTTTTAATCTTTTATTTATTGCTTCTCTGTAGGCCACAGGACACAGCCATGATTCAATTAAGGACTAGATCCTGCAGTCCCCTGCACACACACACACACACACATAGTCCTTATTCACGGGTTTAAACTGTCCTGGACTCCTCCTCTGAGTCAAGACTGTGGTGGGTCTTAAGAGCAACACAATGTTACTGTCCACAAATATTAAGATTGCTGTGTTTTGACTGGCTTCCCATCAAAGTTAAAACTGAGCTGCCTCACTGAAACCAATGGGTCTGCGTCTCATTTACACGACAGTCCCTCTACTTCGCTACGACAGCGTCAAGGAACTTTCAAGTGGTTTAAGTTGCATTCATGCCTGCTCGGGCCTCTTTACACTGCCAGAGCAACAGAGAATCAGGCCCAGTGGGTGTAAATGAAAGGAGAGTTTGCCCCAGTAATTACAGTCATCATCCTCAGTGCCGGTTTTAGCCCACTGGGGGCCCTAAGCAGGAGTATTTTTGCCTCATCCTCCCCCTCCCCCAATACTAAAACAGGCAAGTTCTTATAATAAAAAGCGAATAGGGGGTCCCCTTGAGTTGCTTGGGGCCCTAAGCAATTGCTTCGTCTGCTTACGACTAGCGCTGGCTCTGATTATCATCACCGCTCTGTTCTTCTGCTCTGCAAGCTGAGGACCTGCCAAAGCCATGCTGAGTTTGTGTGTGTGTGTGTGTGTGTGTGTGTGTCCCAAAATTTAGAGAACATGTCCCTGTGTGTTGGAGGATCTGGGGTCTGAATCTGTGGACCCTTGCTCACATGAGTCATCCTTACTCACGAGAGACTTCATTCCCAATTCAAGTCAGTGGTATTACTTGCATGAGCTAAGACTAGTCACATCAATATAAGTTTACAAGGTTGGTTCTCCAGCATATTAAGCTGATAAAATGTGACTTTGATAACAGGCCTAGGAGAAATTGGATCGATCCTCCATTTAAGCCAGCAGAACATGTGAGGTTTGTTGCTGGCATTTTTCACCTTTGCGGGCTGTTCCAGTGTTCCTTGCACTATCAAACCTTCCATTGACTTCAGGGGGGAATTTTGCACACCCAAGGAATGGCCCCTGGGTGGTGAAAATCTGGGAGGATGAAATGAGTAGATTGACCCAGATACTTCTTTCAGAGTAGCAGCCGTGTTAGTCTGTATCCGCAAAAAGAACAGGAATGCTTGTGGCACCTTAGAGACTAACAAATTTATTTGAGCATAAGCTTTCGTGGGCTAGAGCCCACTTCATTGGATGCATAGAGGGGAACATATAGTAAGGATATATAGTAAGTATATATATAATGTTCCCCTCTATGCATCTGATAATGCTCAGATAAATTTGTTAGTCTCTAAGGTGCCACAAGTACTCCTGTTCTTTTTCCAGATACTTCTATAAATTACTCTGCAGATTAATTCAGATTCGTTAGTTTGCATCTTTCAGTGACATTTATTCTCTAAAGAAGCGGTGCACAAACTGGGGGGGTGGGGGCACAAGCGATTCTTGTGGGGGGTCTTGTTTTGTTAAAAAACAAATATACAAATGTCACTTCTCACAGCAGACTTACCAGTGCCCCTTTGCCACCCTTACCTCTGCGCTGCTTCTGGTGGCGGCGCTGCCTTCAGAGCTGGGTGGCTGAAAAGCGGTGGCTGATGACTGAGGCGTTCATTTTTTTGCAGCGCAGGAAGACTTCTGTCCCCCCACACAATACCCACTCCCACCCACTCCCGCATTGTTGGTTGAATTTTTATCCCGCTCCTGCTATTATGGCAGCAGGTCCTGTGGGACCCGCGGGATCCCAGTCCCACTGCAGGGTATAGGAAGAAGAGGAAGGAACTCAAGAAGGAATAGTTAATGTGAGCGGTTAATTTATTTTTCATCTGAAATTCTATGTTTGCAGTTTGTAATACTTGGTGTTTGCTACCTCTTAATAACCTTTATAAATTATAAATTCAGGAATGAAAATAAAGTATTCATGCCTTCTACCAACTTGCAAAAAAAAAAGTTACAGATTTCAGGTAACGGGAAGGATGGCATGGTGGGAAACATTTGCGCACCACTGCTCTAAAGATAGTTGTTACTTCTGAAATGATTTTGATGTCCACTGTACACATATAGAGAACACCTGGGTGTGGATATGTACAAAATATAGGGGAAATTTTTCAAACTTGGGAGTCAAAAGTTAGGTATTTAAATCCATATTTAGGCATGTAAGTAAAAGTGTTTCAGAAATGCTGGGTACCCACTACGCCCACTGACATTAAATGGATGTGAGGGTACTCAGCACCTTTGGAAATTAGACTTCTTTAATTTAGGGGCCTAAAGGTGGGTGTCGGTGACTAGATTTAGGCACCAAATTATAAAATATTTGGCCATAATTTATACATTATTTTCACTTCGATGTTAAAGATTTCAGTCTGTCAGACAAAAGAAACAAAGTATAGGAAACAAAAGCAATCATATGGATCCAGAAATGCCTCAGCCTCAACAATGAAATGATTATAACTGTATATTTGTTATATATTTCTCATATCTGTTATTCAAAGTATTCTTATAATTAATTATTAGATTATAATTAATCCAAATTCTATAGTCAGGGGAGTTACTCTAGATTTACTTTGATGAACCTGGGAGCAAAGGATCTGCCCATATTACTTATATTATTCAAAAAGAAAACTTATTCTAGTCAATTGTTATACCAATATCATATTCAGTATATTGTAAATCTTATTTTTCAAATATTAAAGGTCAGTTCTTCACAAAAGAAAATGTGTCACAGATTAGACATGGGTTCTGATCTTGCTTGTATCAGGGTAAATCTGAAGTATCTCCATTGGACTTCATGTTTGATTTATACCAGTGTAACTTGGATCAGAAATAGGTCCTAAATATGGTACCTATGGACTGAATCAATGACAATTACTGGGGGTCTTGACAGCTGCAAGGATTTGAAAGGTATGAAAACCAAGGCAGAGTGCTTAGAGCTGCTCTACATTTTCCTTTGAAACTGTTTGTTTGTTTTTTTTGACAGAAAAGTGGAATTTTTTTTTTCAGAAATGTCTGCTTTGTGTAGAAAATTTTGACATTTTGTTGAAAAAAAATGAGTACTCAAACCTCAAAAAGATTTTGACCAAAATATTTCAGGTTTTGGATGAACTATTTTAGTTTTCCATATTTTGCCAAAAAGTCGACAATTTTTTGTGGAAAATTTCAACAACCAAAACATTTCCCCCCCACAAAAAAAATTAACAGGGGAAAACCTCTCTATTTTCCAACCAGCACTAACTGTTGTATAGTGTCCCAGGGCACAGGATGGGAACCCCCAATGCTGGAGTTATTTAAAATTGGGCAGAGGGAAAGGTCTGGAGAAAACACTATAAAATCATCCCTTGATGACTAGGTGATCTAATACATTTATAGCTAAAGAGCTATACATTTCCACATTATGCAGAGAGAGATGTGTATGTAATTCACTTTTATTTTAAAGGTTTGTAAATACCCCTCTCCAGCAGGGGCGGCTCTAGGCACCAGCAAAACAAGCTGGTGCCTAGGGCGGCAAAATCTAGGGGGCGTCCCCTGCGGCCGGGGGGGGCGGCAGGCTGGGCCGGCGGACCTGCCGCAGTCATGCCTGCAGGAGGTCCACCGGAGCCCCGGGACGACTGGACCTGCCGCAGGCATGACTGCGGAGGGGGCGCTCGTCCCGCGGCTCGGCTGGACCTCCCGCAGGCATGACTGCGGCAGCTCAAGCGGAGCCGCCGGACCCGCGAACCGTCCGCAGCCGCGGGAGGTCCAGCCGAGCCACGCGGGACCAGCGGTCCCTCTGCAGTCATGCCCGCGGGAGGTCCGCTGCTCCCGTGGCTCCGGGGCGCCTCCCGCGCATGACTGCTTGGGGCGGCCAAAAACGTAGAGCCGCCCCTGCTCTCCAGGCTATCTTTCTATCATTTAGTCTATCATATCCCTTGTGAACAACCTGCATTTCTCAAATCCCAGACACTACATGATTGAATTTGCATCCATCATTTTTAAAAATTATTTTTTCCCAATGCAACAAATCTACCAAAATACCAGATTCATCATAATACAGAAAGAAAACAAAGAGGGTTAGGATAAAGGGAGAGGAGGGGAGGAGATATATCTATAATCCAGCATTTTTAATACCCCAGAAAGGTCAAAATATGCTTCCGAGTCAGAATCTGCCCAAAGGGCCAGTTTTTCAAGGTCTCAGCACTTACAGCTGGGGCCATATTTTCAAAAGAGCTCAGCTCCCTGTGGTTCTCATTGTGGCACTCAGGGCCAGATTACCCCAAAAGCTTGGAAGCCAAATGGGAGCTGGATTCTTTTGAAAATCTGGCCCTGATTGTGAGTGCTTGAGCACTTTGGCAAATCTGGCCCTAGTGACAGATTTGCAACTGTGCCATGGCATGCACCAGCAATTATTTTGTGCTCTTAAACAGAACTGTAGTAAATCCATGGCTTCGCTGGGTTACCATGGTTTCTGAGTTAATTTTGCTTTGAGTTTTGGGTTCATTGGAACCTCAAAGTGATGTTCAGCGACAGGGAATCTTGTGGAAATAGAAACCAAAGGAAAAGTTCTCCGGAAGCCCCCCGAATGTAAACCACTGGCCCTACTCTGCTTTGCTCCCAGCTCTCTGCTCTCATGAACAATTAATCTGAAAAAAGCCTGTTCCTCAATAGCATCTGGTAATCACTGCATTAGTACAAACGTAACATGCTCAGGAATATGAGTAATTAGAACTTGGTAACCTTTTATCTTAAATAGGTCGAAGGTTTTAGCGCGTGATCTGAAATACTACCAAACCACAGATTGCGTTTTCTGTTACTAAGAAAGTTAATACATTGCAGGATAGAATGAAACTGTATTGACTAATAACCTGCTTATAATACGGGGTCTGTGTGTTCATCAGTTAATTGAACTTTTACAGAGGTTTTCTGTTGTGAACATGCACTGTGCTCATTGTGGGCAGATAATGATCTCATTGAACCAGTGGAAATCCAGAGTAACTCCACTGGGCCAGATTCTAATCTCATTTGACACCACTGTAATTCTGGAGTAACAGTTGGGTGAATTCTGATCTCAGTTACGCCAGAATAAGTCAGGAGGAGTGCCAGTGACTTAAGTCAGGAGGAGTCAGGAGGAGTGGAATGCCAGTGACTTAAGTCAGGAGGAGTGGGCCAAATTCTGTGCTGATTTAAACTCCTTTGCTTCCCAAGTGGGCCAAGTTCTGCTCTCAGTTTCACAAGTGTAAAACTGGAGTAACTCCAATGATCTGAGCGGGGTTTCTCCGGATTGACACTCGTGTCCGTGAGATTGGAACGTGGCCTGTCATCCACTCCTGAAATCACAATATGGCCCATGGATGGCCCTTCCCTTTGTCCTCTGATTTATTTGGAGATGTATTTAAAAATCAAGTGTTTTGTATCACTTTTAACTTCTGAGAGGGATGGTGTGTACATGTGTGTGCGTATTTGTGTCTGTGTGTGGCAGTTAACACAGCTATGTACACTCACACACACACACACACACTTCAAACTACCCTGAGCTAAACTTATTCATAATCAAAAGTAGATTTTTTGTTTCAGAAAACAACCAACCAAACACTTCTCACACTAAAAAGAAATCCAGATGCACTACTGCCGCTTGAGGAAAGAGTTAAGGGGGAAAAGGGAAGATGGGTCTGAACCAAAATACTGGACTCCTGAACTCCAAGACCCGTTTACATTGCTGGAGACATTTAAAAGGGATCTTAGTTGTAAATGAGAATCGCTCATGCAGTGTATAGTGGCTGCATAGAAATGAGTTCAAATATAATTTACACCCACTTGTAGAGTGGTATAAAGGGGTCTGAGTGTAAATGCAAATCAGCCCCTGCCCCAGACAAGGTCCTGGATATTCACACCCATATTTTTGGATTGGTCCATTATAGATTCCAGGGATCAACTGTAAAATTTGGATCTGGAGTCGGAGCTTCTCAGAGTTCAGGAATTTCCTTCTCCGTGCACAGAAACACCATTAGCTAGATACATTATAGAGGTTGTAAGAGTGTAACTTTTGTATAGATTCTGTATATAACAACACTAGGAAGCGGCAGCCATTAGGGACACTGACTCTGGACATGAGCAGCACAAAGAAAATGTCTCATTCCAGAAAAGAGCAGTTTCAGGAGGGTGGAGTGCAAATGAGAGGATGAGAGATGGAAGTGTCACCTTTCTCAGAAGCTTCTGGCCCTGCCCTCTCCCAGAGATGGGACTCTGAACTAGAAGTTGCTGTGCTCTGAGCTGGTATGGTAGCTCCTACTCTGAGGGCAGAGTCTGGTCAGGAACCACTTTGCACTTCTAGCTGGAGAGCAACTTATTTGATGCCAGTGGACCCTGGGAAATGCTGGTTGCATAAAATGCATGACCGAAACTAATCTATTGTTCTTGCTGATATTAAGCTGTTTCCACTTGCCTTTGTGGATGCTGACTGCGTGATACATAGGGCCCTGTGTGTGATGGGAGACAGTGCTGCTTAGAAGATGTCATCAGAGACTGGATAGATTTGAGGTTTAGGTACTGTGGGTACAAGATGGAAACTCTCATATTTCTGGCCCAGCAGAGACTTCATCCCTTAACTATAAAGGGCCAGATCTTGCCTCAGATAAGAACTTCCCATGACTGCCTCTTCTGACTATACCAGACCTAGCCCCACCCTTAGGCTACTGCTAGAGGATCCCCTCTCTCTAGTCCAATTCTCACACCCCGCAGATCCACATTCAGCTCCCGTTTCCAACTCTATCTTGCTTCTCCCCATGCCACCTGCCGTACTTCCAATAGTGACAAGGTGGGACCTCAGGCAAGCTCCCACCTCAGAGCAAACCAAGTCAGGATTGAAAGGGTTAAGCAAAACTGCTGGAATATACATGTTTCAGGGTCGGTTCATGTTTCAGGGATCAGGAGGGGTTGCTTGTTATTCTTTCTGGCCTTGGCCCTGCTGGGGATCAGACTCAGTCTGAACTCCTGGGCTCCACCGAACAACTGGATTTTGTAATGACCATCCAAATTCTTTTCATAGGGCCCCTTTATGCCAGGCAGCTGGATTGAGAATGATGGGGAGAAAGCAAGCTCCTCTCACCCTGGCAGGGGATGGGGCTGCACAGTGAAAAAGCCATGTGGTGATCTTTGACTCATTTAACAAAAGGAGTCACGTCATATACAACCCCCCCATCACCATTCCTGGTAAGTGATTAAGCTCTGAAACAGAGTGTTTCTGCCTTGTGATGCTGTCAGAAACCACAAGTGTCCTCAGCCAAAGTCTCTTTTGCTTTGCTTTTTCAGTTGCCAACATTATCCACCGTGATGCTATATGTACTGCCAGAGAGTTTATAACAGGTTCTACCACCGAAACCCATGCAGGACTCCGCCACTGCACTCCTGTAGTCCATGAGCAGGAACAACAACTGTAGCCAACCCCCTCCACACCACTTCCAGAGAACACCCCGAGTGAGGTATTGTTTCTGGGACCAGGGATTTTTGATGTGTTTTGAGAAGCACTTAGGACATTTTAGGATTCTTTAAAAAGAATAATAATAAATAATAATTACATGTTGCCCCTACTCTGGCCACCCTCTCCATGGCCACATGCAGGGAGCTACGGCTGATTGAAATTTTGGGAGGAAAGCAGACACTTCCTGCAGAAAATGTTTGTTCAAAACCATGGTTTTTTCTTCCGAAAGGAAAAGTTTTAACCGGAAATTTTCAATCTCCCATTTGAAAACACAAAGCCCAAAACCTGACAATTTTCCGCCCAACACTGACTTTTGCGGGCTGTTGGTCAAAAGTTTTGGGCTGTTTTCAGCTGAAAAGATATTTTTCCAATGAAAAAAATCAAAATTTTCCCTTGAAAATTTCAATGAAAAAAACATCTCCCCCGCCAGCTCCACCAGGAATCCTTATGGAGCTGTGTTCCCCGACTCACATAAGCACTTTACAATTTCACAAAGGGGTGGGGAAGATGTTTCCAAATGTTATAAAATACATTTTCCCAGTCACAGGCATGTGACTGGAAAAATTTCCAAGATTCAGCTCTGATTAATAAGAGTCCAATAAAATATGATACTTAAAAGGATTATTATGATTAGTTATGACTTTCAGATGGAGCTATAAAACAATGTTATAAAACACAGGCCATGCAGATCCTGTCATGTCAATTTAAGCCATGATGTTGAGTGTGATAAAGCACTTTAAGAATCCTTTTATAATTTAACAAATGAGAATTGATTAGTAAGTAAAATAATTAATGCGTTCATACAGTTGTAGATGCCTGAAGCTCTCAGAACCAAATTTTCAAAATTGGCGCCTAAAGTAGGAGAATTTCCCCAGGGGATAGGATTAGTTGGTGTTGGTCCTGCTTTGAGCAGGGGGTTAGACTAGATGACCTCCTGAGGTCTCTTCCCACCCTAATTTTCTATGATTCTATGACACCAAACTGCAACTCAGGTGACTGAGGTTCTAGTCCTGTCTCTCCCATTAATCTGCTGTGTGATTTTTGACAAATCTCTTCTCTTCCCTGTGCCTCCTCTATATGTAAAAGGTGCATGATGCTACTTATCTCCTTCATCAAGCGCTTTGAAATCGGAGGAGGATAAGCAGTAGCAGACAGGTCTTTTCATTATTAAAGCTGCACCAGCAAAATGTGTGCAACCACTTGTTGCCTGTTGGAGCTGCATGGCTGTAGTGTTTCAGTGTAGACACTCGCTGCAGCAACGGAACGGGTTCTCCTGTCGCTGAAGTTAATCCAGCTCCCCAAAAGGCAGTTGCTAGGTTGACAGAAGAATTCTTCCGTTGACCTACTGCTGTCTACACTGGGGGTTAGGTCAGCTTAACAATGTCCCTGAACGTTGTGGATTTTTAACACCCGAGTGATGTAGTCAGCTCGACCTGACATTTTAGTGTAGATTTGACCTGCATTCCCGCCCCTTGCTCAAGCATGCAGACATTCACCCATTTGGCAGGCAAAAGTGGGGATTGTGCACCTCATGTTGTGCAGGCACCCATTTGAAAATCTGGCTCCAAAAGTGGCTAGGAGAATAGATGTAATTGTGAGCAAAAATCATCTTTTGCTTTGTACAGCACAAAGCACAGCAGGGCCTCAATGAATGGCTGCGGTTCCTAGGCCCTACTGCACTACAAAAAAATAATAATGAATAATTGCATGCATAAACGAACACAAATAATAGGTAGGTGTTAACTGTTTTATAATAGATACTTGAATTCCACCTTCCAAGGTTCCCAGCAGCAGCATACAGTGGTGGTGTCTGACGCCATGGAAAGCTTTATGGCACCACTAAGCACCCTCAGTGAGCTGGGGCTTCATCACGACAAGAATAAGCTGCTACGCGGCAAGGCGAGTGGGCCCTCGCGGCGCAAGCGGGAGTTCATGCCAGACGAGAAGAAGGACACTATGTACTGGGAGAAGAGACGCAAGAACAACGAGGCGGCCAAACGCTCCCGGGAAAAGAGACGACTCAATGACTTTGCCATGGAGAGCCAGTTGGCGGCTCTCAGTGAGGAGAATGCCCTCCTCAGGGCTGAGCTCCTGGCCTTGAAGCTGCACTTCGGTCTCATCAGCCCGGACGTCTACGCCCACCAGGCCGGCTCCATCCAGGACTTCCTGGGGATTTACCTCAGAGGGCGCAAAGCAGCCGTCCCTCTCCTCGAGGTGGAGCCCTTGACCCGGGATGGCTGCTTCAGGACAAACGGCGTTGTGCCCCGCATGGTGGAGCCCACTGAGTTCGCTTACAAAGGCCTCACCCCACCCAGAAATCTCCAGAGCTCTGACCCAAAGCAGACCCTACTGGGCACCCAGTATGATCTGAACCCTCACCAGCCAAAGAGACTCGAATCAGCCTTCAAATCCACCCTCTGCCCTCCTTACCTCAATTACCACTTTCTGGAGAAATACACTTGCCGGTTCCCTTCGCTGGACAATGCCCATTTCTTGGCCACTTCTTCCAGAATGGCTGAGGCAGGGAACCAAGGCGCCAAAAGCCCATTAGATGAAGATGATGAGCAGCAAGTGCCTAAAATATCCCCTCTCCCCCTCAGCAGCCAGCTGTGCCCTGCGGAGGACCCTTCCAGGGGCCGGAGCTATTCTGCCCTGCCTCACAAACTCAGAATTAAGACTAAAGCCCTCAGCAGCTGGGAGGAGAGCGGCTCTGACTCCCGTTGAGACTGCAGAGGAGACCCCCCCCCACGGTGGGCTGGGAAGGAGGGAGAAAGTGGGGGATAATTATCTTATGCACTGAAGAGGGAAAGTGATTTGTTTTGCGTTGAACATGTGAGATATGGGTGTGAGCAGGGCCTGACGGGGGCAGGTCTGTGTCTGGCATGGTAATACTTCCCCACAACTCCACACGCCGTGTTCCAGTGAGACTCAGACTCACTCTGTGTACAACAAGGGGCTTATGGTTTCACTTTGTTGCTTTGCTCATGCCTGGAGCCGAAAGGCAGAGTCCGGGGTAGGCATGGAAGGACTGAGGATGGCGAAGGCCGAGATTACAGGCATGGTGAGCAGCGGAATGATACTCCAGCAGCACTACACCCCAACTACAGTCGCTCGGTGTGGCAGCCATTTTCACTCCTCTTGCTTCGTGGACACTTTCTTCCCCGCAGGATGGGGCTATTAAAGCTTCTATTCATGTTTCCTGTTTGACACAGGAAATGGACAGAGAGAGCTTCAACGACGCCCACCTCAACATGCCTGGAGCAGGCTCAGGACAAATGGGGGCGCAGGAGAGAGGTAGCGGACTGTCTAAGACTCATGCTATTCAACCACGTTCCAGCTGTAGTTCCGTTGTCCTTGCATTCCTGCAACCACTGGGACTGTGTGTGTGTGTGAGGATGGGAAGTGAGATCAGAAACCAGTTGGGTGAGAAGAAGAAAGGGCCTTGGGAACAATACTCACCTAGATTCGTATTGAACAGATTTAATTATCCTTTAAGCCATTTCGTAATGGCTCAGACTTTGTCTTACCTTGAATATCTTCCATGATTCCAGAGCTCCCCAGTATCTCCACAGTAGAACACCCTTCTGCTGTCATTTGCAGAGCAGTTACCCAGTTTCGGATCGTAGTTACTCTGGAAGTAAATGTGGACTCACGTCAGTGGATTTACGTAGGGGTAAAACAAGAGCAGGATCTAACCCACTGTATTTCCCATGAATCATCAGTTCTCTTCAGACTGAATATGTCCATGTCTCCTAACCAGCATGGCCTAGTAGAAAACGTTTCATTTTTCTTTACATCATTTTTGGGAGGAGGCAAAAAATTTTTTTTTTTAAATTTGTAATGAAAATTCTATCAAAAATATTTGTGTTTTGTTCATCATTGAACTCGCTTTTGTAAATCAGAAATTTTTGAACAACTATTTTTTTTAAATTGTGCAATAATTAAAAAAAATAATAATCTCCAATAATCTCCAAAAAGTGGACCAAAAAATTTCTCATTTGAAACTTATTTTGAAAATGATACCAAAGCCAAAATCCCCCCGGAGCCAAGGCACATCAGTTTTCATGGCCAGCGATACACCAGGGAGTGATATGGCCTGCACCACATCTGACCATGCTGGAGGTGATGTTCTAGCACAGGGATAGGCAACCTATGGCACGGGTGCCGACAGTGGCATGTGAGCTGATTTGCCGTGGCACTCAGACTGCCTGGGTCCTGGCCACCAGTCCGGGGGCTCTGCATTTTAATTTCATTTTAAATGAAGCTTCTTAAACATTTTGAAATCTTATTTACTTTACATACAACAATAGTTTAGTTATATACTATAGCCTTATAGAAAGAGACCTTCTAAAAAGGTTTACATGTATTACTGCCACGCGAAACCTTAAATTAGAGTGAATAAATGGAGACTCGGCACAGCACTTCTGAAAGGTTGCCCACCCCTGTTCTAGCAGGAGAGCAAATTAGGCTCAACCCAACAACTTATCGGATGATCACAGAGACCCTGAATAACCCAGCTGCTGCAGCTCCAGGGAAGAGCTACATGAAAATGTTCATTAAAAAAGTCACCAAAAATGTCGATAAAATGAGACAATGAGGAGTCCGGTGGCACCTTAAAGACTAATGGATTTATTTGGGCATAAGCTTTCGTGGGTAAAAATCCCACTTCTTCAGATGTGTTAGTCCTTAAGGTGCCACTGGACTCCTCGTCGTTGTACAGTAGCCATGTACAGTCTAACATGGCTACCCCTCTGATACTTGATAAAATGAGAAATATATAACAATTTTAGATCCCCCCACCCCCTCTTTTTTTGGCCAGCTTTAAATGAAAATTAAAAATCTGGATTGGGATCATCAAAGCTACCTCAGGGATTTGGCCCCCCACCTGGCAGCAATAACGGTGGCAACAGAAGATGGCTGCCGTGACACTTGTTATGTAACAACTAGGGCTGGTTGAAATTTTTCTTTTGCGGTGGAAAATGGGGTTTTCAGCTACATGATTTGTTTTTTAATGAAAAATGTCTGTTTCCTGTAGAAAATTTCAGTTTTCCATTGAAAAACCATATGCACAAAAACTGAAATATTTCAATTTGGAAATGATGCTGCAGTTCCTCAGGAGAGTGATAGTTTGGTTTCCTCATGCCCCCATTCCTCTCTGTGAGCTGGGCTCCCCAGCCAGACTACATCTCCCATGATGCACCCTGGCCAGGGACTCCCCTGAGGTACCACTGCCCTTCTCCAAGAAGGGAGACCATGGTGCATCATGGGAAATGTAGCTTGCCCAGGGAGCCCAGCCTGTCGAGGAGAATGGGAGCATAAGGCAGCACCGCAACATTTCCAAATCAAAATATTTCATTTTTTGGCAAAATGTTTTGGTTTCAGCTGAAATGTTTCTATATTAGAATTTCCGCTGAACGTGCACAATTTCCCACGGAAAACAAAAAAGCATCGTTGAAAGGGTCCTGATCCTGACTGAACTCCCCCGCCCCCATGCAGCATCTCCCCCATTGCCTCATTCTGCTTAACCTGTTCCTTTTCATTTACAAACCAGAAACCCAAAGCAGAAATGCTGAGCAGGCGCCAGTTTGCTGGACGTCTAGGGCTTGCTTATACGGAGAGGTAGCGTGCGACAGGCCAGGGTGTGAAAGTACAACGCACTAGCCTGCTGCACACTAAAGGTACGTGTACATTTAGGGCAGCATGTAGAGGACAGACACTGCACGCCCAGCTTGCATGGGTGTAAACAGCAGTGTCGACGGTGAGCCATGGCTTAGGCAAGCAGAGTAGAGTAAAGTGCCCTACACACCTGAACCCTAGGGTATGTACCCTTCACGGCTGACTACATACCCAAGCGGGGACTCCCAGGTCTTCACTGCTATTTTTAGCAGTGCAGTGTCCCACTGCCTCCCCACTGCCAGAGCCCTTCCCTGCCACAGTGAAAGGCTCCAGCAGCAGGGAAAGTTTCTGGCAGTGAGGAAAGGCTCCGGCAGTAGGAGGCAGCGGAGAAAGTCTCTGGCAGCTCCCCACTTCTGCAACGTTTCTCTGCTGACTCCTGGCTGCCAGAACCTTTCGCTGCAGCGCATAGCTACATGTATAGTGCCTGTACTATACATGCTATGATCAGCGTAGTCATAACTTGCCATGTGGACCTGCTGCCACGCACTACACGTTCTGTAGCATGCTTTGACGTCCTGCTGTTTCAGACAGAGGAACGTACCCCAGCAAGTGCTGCTACCAGGATTCTGGGTCCTGTGCAAATGTGCAGGGGTGGGGTGGAGGGAACAGAAGTGGTTTCCTACTTCCTGAGCCCACTCAAGGGATTCAGCCCTTATCAATGTGCTGGGCTTTGAAAATGCAAAGTGCTGTGTAATTCCTACTTGATTATATTTCCTTCCCCCAGCCAAAGGGGCACCTTAGTTTATAGGTGACCATATATATTAGTCAAGGCTGAACTTCCAGAGGGCTGAACTTCCTGGCTCAGGGTTAGATATTCACTGATTTTTCTGTCCTAACCAAACCGCTTGCATCAGAGACATTGGTTAGGAACCTGGCGAGAAGGAGCTTTTTCTCAAGATTCTGCACCTGGCACATTTTGGGGCACTCAGGAAGAGCGAAGGATAATCGTATTAGTGGCTTTGGCCCTTTGGGTCTGTTCCCAGTCAGAACGTGGAAGAAAACAGCTCCTTGGATGGACCAGGCTCTCTGAACAGGAAATGGCCTGTTCCTGCTCCTTTAGAGAACTGCCAGAGAGGGGCGTACAGTATTTATGCAGCAGCTGCTCTGTTGGCCAACAGCAGGGACTGAATTGAGAATCTCCAGAGCTGAAATCCTGAGTTTCTACAGCTTAGATTAAGGAGCCAGGCTCACTAGGGGAGAGCCGGAATAGACCCACATTCTCTGTGGATCAGGCAGCCAGTGGGATACACTGGCCAGTGGGTTACATGTACATTAACAGACCACAGAGAGAGGAAAGACTTGTTTCTGAGCAATAGCTGGCGAAAGTGTTTCATGACAGACGTTTGTGATTTGCGCTATCAGTGTCCAAAGCCAGAGGCCTCCTGGCATCCCTTCTGTCTCAGGGACAGAGCTGCTCAAATTATTCACTGTGAATAATTTATCGGATGAATGTAGCCCTTTTCTGTTCATGAACTAAGCCTGATTTCTAAACCTCCTGGTGCTCCTGTGGGAATAGGTCCCCCAGCATCAGGCAGTGGCTAATCGCGGGAATCGAACACAGTCAAGATAACGCTAACATGTTTCAAGGTCATACCCAGGTCATCACCATCTCTGGGAGAATGCTCCCCACAATGGTATAGCACAATTAGGTGCTAATGGGTGTGACTGGGTTTCTGCAAAGCACTTGGTTCTGGTCACTGTTGGAAGCAGGGTACCAAGTGAATATGGGCCATCCATCTGTTCCTACAGTATGTGACTTCGTGCTGTGTTCACTGAACCTCAAAACAGATGCTCCCAGGAGCACAGGTTCACAAACACCGCAGAGGAAGAACTGTGTTGAGATGGGGCACAGTGGCATCCCTACGCTGGCCAATCATAGCACTCCTGGAAGAATCTTCTTGGTGGAGACGGGCCTTAATTCAGAGTTTGATCTCCAGGTAGTGGCAGGGGAATTACATGGTACTATAAACAGACATGGCAATTGCACCTGGAGATGCTTGGTGCCACTGCACAATGATCTGTAAAGAAGCTAGAGGTGGAAAAGACTCGCTAGGTCTTCAAGTCCATCCCTACTAGCGAAGAATTGTCCACTCTTGTCGTGAGAGTAGTGTACAGACTTTAAATGTTTCAGGTGATGGAGTTCCCCTCTCTTCCCTTGGGAGACTATTCTGCCCTCTAACACAAGGGTGGCCAACCTTTGGCTCCTGAGCTGCATGCGGCTCTTCAGAGGTTAATATGAGGCTCCTTATCTCTGCACTGATTCCGGGGCTGGAGCTATAGATGCCAACTTTCCCAGGTGCTGGGGGGTGCTCACCGCTCAACCCCCTGCTCTCCAACCCTTCCCCCAAGGCCCCTGCCCCTGCCTTGCCCTCGCTCCTCCCCTCTCCCCCTCATAGCCTCCTGCGCACCTGAAACAGCTGATTGCGGTGGGCGGGGGGAGTAGGTGCTGATTGGTGGGGTCTGCCAGCAGGCAGGAGGCGCTGGGGAGCGGCTGCTAAAGTATTACTGTGACTCTTTGGCAATGTACCTTGGTAAATTCTGGCTCCGTCTCAGGCTCAGGTTGGCCACCCCTGGTCTAACAGATGTTGCCATTAGGCAATGTTTCCCTATTTCCCACCCTAAATTTTCCTCGGCTTAATTTCATCTTAGTACCTGGCTAGACCCTATGGCCGAGCTCAAAGAATTCCTTTCCCTCTGTAGTAGATACATGCTTCAAATACTGTACATAGTTATCCGGGTCCTTCCTTGGCCATTCCTTAGATAAGTCACACACGCTTCGTTATGTTCAACTTTCATCCTTCCCTAACGCCCTTAAATCATTGTTGCTTTTCTATGAGTTCCTTCAAGCTCTGGCTATTCCATGCTCTGAGCACCTCAGTTAAGGAGCTGCATCATGTCTGTCTCCAAACTTAAAGTCAGACACGAGCTCAGGCCATGAATTATGGTTCTAGTTCCAGATCCAGATTTGGCCGTTCAGGGGATGTCTGGTCTGGAGTTCTGATTCTGACTGTTTTAAAGGCCACTTGCAAAATAGGGCTCTGGCTCAAGCGTTAGATTTCAACTCCCCCCTAACAACTGGGAGCGTTTGCACCCAGGATTTGTTTCCTCGGCTTTGCCTCATACCCCTTCCCGCCTCCCCCATTAACAAGGTGCCAGCAACACACCCTGCGTTTTACCTTACTACTCAATTAACAGAGCCCTGCAGAGTATGTTGTGACAGTAGCAAATACACACCGGGCGGATGCCAAGTGTTAGCCAAAGATGCTTCTTGGCTGTATGTTGCTGCAACATCTGTATCTAACTTTTGAGCATTACTCCACCGGCTTCCCTTCTGTTTTTGTTCTTTATTTGTCACATTGATGTTTTCATTTAAGTCGCAGGCTTTTCAGGGCACGGACTGTATCCAGTTTATTTGTCTAGAATGCACCTTGAGCTCTGTGGGTGCTGCATACATAAATGATAAGACAATGTAAAAGGATGAAGAAAGCCACCTGCCTCCAGAAATAATAGTCCCCATCTCCTCCTTAAGCTTGTTTGGGAAAGAATGCCCTTTAATGTGAAGAGAACCACTGTATTTATGAAGATCTGGACTCCGTATTGTAGAGCTGGGTCCAGACGTTGTGCCTAATAAAATCTTCATTCTTGCCAGAAAGGTGTTAAGTGTATTTGATTGTCTGTCGGGAGTTGTAACTGAGCCAAACTTTTCACATCAGGGATGGCTGGAATAATAAATATACCTCTTGAGATGTGATTTTGCGGTGGGTAATCAGAGAAATATAGGACTGAACATGACCTTAAGAGGTCATTAAGTAGAGCCCTGTGCGTTGAGCCAGGATCAAGTAAACTTAGACCATCCCTGACAGATGTTTGTCCAACCCACTCTTAAAAACCTCCAGTGTTGAGGATTCCACAAATTCCCTTGGAAGCCTGATCCAGGGCTTAACTACTCTGAGATTTAAAAAGTTTTTTCTAATATTTAATCTAACTCTCTTTACTGCAGATTAAGCCCAGTACTTCTTGTCCGGCCTTCAGTGGCCATGGAGAATTGATCAACATCCTCTCTATAATAACCCTTAACACTGAAGACTGTTGTCAGGTCACCCTTCAGTCTTCTTTTCTCAAGACGAAACATGTCTAGTTTTTTTAAACTTTCCTCGGAGTTCAGGTTTTTTAAACCTTTTATCATTTTTGTTGCTTCCTCTGGACTCTCTCCAATTTATCCAAAACGTTCCTAAAGCGTGGTGCCCAGAATTGGACGCAGTGCTCTAGCTGAGGCCTCACCAGTGCTGAGGAGAGCAGGACAATTACTGCCTCTGTCTGCCATACAACCCCCTGGGAACTGCCAACTGATGTGCCAAGACTACTCCTGCCCCTGCTTTCCCTGCCAGCCTGGGACCCCAGCACCCTGTCTTGTTGAGCCAGACATGCCAGTCTGCTCCAACACTGACCCTGGGTCTGAACCACGTGCCCCAAAGCTGCAGACTTAACTGAAAGTAACTTACAGATGTGTTCCTGTCTTTAACACTCAGATGCCCAACTCCCAATGGGGTCTAAACCCCAAATAAATCCAATTTACCCGGTCACTGTAAGACTTCATTGCCCACTCGCCAGCACACACGTCTACAGGAAGACTTACAAGTAAAACAGAGCCATCTGCAGTCAATTGTCATGGTTGACAGGAGCCATCAAGATTCCAAACCACCATTAATGGCCCACACTTTGCATAATTACAATAGGCCCTCAGAGTTATATTTTATATTTCTAGTTTCAGATACAAGAGGGATACATTTATGCAAATAGGATGACCACACTCAGTAGATTATAAGTTTTGTAATGATAGCTTACAAGAGACCTTTTGCATGAAGCATGTTCCAGTTACATTATATTCATACTCATCAGCATACTTTCATAAAATCATATAGAGTGCACCATCACAGTGTGGTGCCCAGAATTGCACCAGTACTCTAGCTGAGGCCTCACCAGTGCTGAGGACAGCAGGACAATTACTGCCTGTGTCTGTCATAAAACACTCCTGTTAATACACCCCAGTCTAAAGTTAACCTTTTTCACAATTGCATCACGCTGCTGACTCATATTAAATGTGTCATCTACTATAACTCCCAGGTCCTTTTCTGCAGTACTACCACCTATTCTGTTTCTGTTATTCTCCACTTTGCAGACATGCATTTGATTTTTCCTTCCCAAGTGTAATACTTTGCACATATCTTGATGGAATTGCATCTTGTTGATTTCAGACCAATTCTCTAATTTGTAAAGGTCATTTTGTATCCTAATCCTCTCCTCCAAAGTGCACAAAACCCCTCCCAGCTTGTAAATGTTATAAGCACACTCTCCACTGCATTATCAAAGTCATTAATGAAAATATTGAATATTACCAGACCCAGGACCGACCTCTGCGTGGCCCACTTCATCCACCCTCCCAGTTTGACAGCAAACCATCGACAACTACTCTTTGAGTGCAGTCTTTCAGCCAGTTGTGTATGCACCTTATAATAATTTCACCTAGACCACATTTTCCTAGTTTGCTTATGAGAATATCATGTGGGACTGTGTGAAAAGCCTGACTGAAATCAAAATATACCACATCTACTGCTTTCACCCTTATCCACTAGGCCACTAAACCTGTCAAGGAAATCAGGTTGGTTTGGCATGATTTGTTCATGATAAATCTATGCTGGTTAGTCCTTCTAACCCTATTATCCTCTAGGTGCTTACAAATTGATTGTTTAATAATTGGTTCCAGTTTCCTTCCAGATATCAAAGTTCGGCTGATTGGGCTATAATTTTCTGGGTCCTCTTTGTTCCTCTTTTTAAATATAGGTGCTATATTTGCCCTTCTCCAGTCCTCTGGGACCTCCTGTATCCTCCAGAAGTTCTCAAAGATAATTGTTAACAGTTTGTTTAGAAGGTTCCTTAAGTACCCTAGGGCCCTGGCAACTTCAATACATCTAACTTAGCTAAATATTCTTAAAACTCTTCATTCCCTGTTTGGCTTGTGTTCCTTCCCCTTCGTTATTAATATTAATTGTGTTGAGTGTCTGGTCACCATTAACCTTTTTAATGAAGATTGAAGCAAAACAGGCATTAAACACTGCAGCCTACTTGATGTGATCAGTGGTTAGCTCTCCTTTCCCATCCATGTTCCTAACGTATTTGAAGAACCTATTCTTATTGCCTTTGATGTCCCTTGCTAGGTATAACTCGGTTTGCACCTTAGCCTTCCTGATTTTAACCCTATATGCTTGCATTATTCTTTTGCAGTCATAGAATATCAGAGTTGTAAGGGACCTCAGGAGGTCATCTAGTCCAACTCTCTGCTCAGAGCAGGGCCAATCCCCAGACAGATTTTTGCCTCACATCCCTAAATGGCCCCCCTCAAGGACTGAGCTCACAATTCTGGGGTTTGCAGACCAATGCTCAAACCATTGAGCTATCCCTCCTCCTTAGTAGTAGCTCTGTGTTTCCACTTTTTGTAAGATTCCTTTTTGATTTTCAGGTCATTAAAGAGCTCCTGATGGAGCCATATTGGCCCCTGACCATTCTTATCTTTCCTTTGCTTCTGGGTAATTTGCAGTTGTGCCTTCAATCATAGGCACCGACTTCCCCTCTTTCCCGAGGGTGCTCGACCCCATTCCAACCCCTTCCCCAAAGTCCCCACCCCAACTTTGCCTCCTCCCGGCCCCTATTCCAACTCTTTCGCCAAATCCCTGCCCCGGCCCCGCCTCCACCCTTGAATGTGCCACGTTCCCCCTCCCCCGGAGCATGCTAATGCTGCCAAACAGCTGTTTGGTGGCAGCCGGGCAGGAAGCACTGGGAGGTAGGCAGAGGAGTTGGGGGGAGGGGAGCTTGGCTGCCAGTGGGTGCAGAGCACCCACTAATATTTCCCACAGAGTCGGTGCCTATGCCTTCAATATTGTTTCCTTGAGAAACTGACAGCTCACCTGAACTCCTTTATCCCTCAGATTTTCTTCCTTTGGGACGTTGCCTACCAGTTCTTTCAGTTTGTCTCATGACACAGCCGATGTCATTTCACTTGCTTTTGAGGACTGCCACCACGGTGCCTGTTTGCCACGGCCCATGAGTGCGTTTCATTCTATAGGTGATGCAAAATTCAGACCCGGGTGTCCCAAGGTTAGGGGACCTTTGTATCTAGGGTTTTGCTTTGGCTCATTGTAAAGGGAACCCAGTGGCAAAATCCCTGTCCAGATCTGGGATCTCAGATGGCAAACCTCGCCCTTGCTGCCTCCAGCCCTGCAAAGTTTCTGTGGTTCAGAAAACAGCCACGATGACCCATTTCCATCTTCAGAAGAACCCAAGTGCACGGACAGGAGATTCCCATGTAAGGGGGCTTATTCTCTTCTCGCTCACGGCAGAGTAAATTTCCACTGAAGTCGGTGAGTCAAACCTATGTAAGTGAGATGAGCATCAGGCCCTTTGTGACTCTCCTGTGCTATTAATAATCAGTAGTAATAGCTCTTCTTCTAGGCAACCCCCTAGAATGCATTTTTTTTTCAAGGCTTAGACTGTACATTAGCGGCTCTACTATCAAGAAGCTCTGGCAGGGTGTGTGACTCAGATACACCCCTCTGAGACGCAACTGATTGCCTGCATTAAGGGGTGTCACAGTTTGGGCTCCACACCATGCCTCAGGGAGTTCTGCCACTCAGAGCCCCCATAGTGTTCCCCCTGTGGCCACGGCTGGCTCCAGCATTTTTGCCGTCCCAAGCGGTGGAAAAAAAAAAAAAAGCCGCGATCGGCGGCACTTCGGTGGCAGCTCTACTGCCGCCGCTTCATTCTTTGGCAACAATTTGGCAGCAGGTCCTTCCTTCCGAGAAGGACTGAGGGACCTGCCGCCGAATTGCCGCCGAAGACCCGGATGTGCCGCCCCTTTCCATTGGCTTCCCCAAGCACCTGCTTCCTTCGCTGGTGCCTGGAGCTGGCCCTGCCTGTGGCGATGCAGGGCTGGGTTGTAAATGACACAATACAACTCACAGGCACAGAGGAGCAACTGGGCGCTCACTGAAAGCCAATGGGAATTGCTTATGGAGGTTCGGCCCCCAGCTGCCATTTGTGAGATCTTCCCTGTCATGTTCTGTCCATTTTACTGAAGGGTAAAAATGAGGTGAATTGACTTGCCCAAGGTCATATGGTGCGTCAGTGACAGAGCCGTGAACAGGACCCAGGACTCCTGACTCCCAGTGGCTTGCATTAGCCACTGTGCCCCAGCTCCTCACAACCCTTGGGGATCTCTCTGTCCATTTCCTAGTGGTCAGGTGTCCCACTGAGACTTGACCACAAAGGGTACGTACAGCTCCTGCGCTGGCTGGAAGAAAGGGCATGGTGGGAACAAGTGAGGGAGGACATGCACCCCGAGTTCCTTAGACTGTAAGTTCTTGGGGGAAGAGACCATCTTTTCATTGCATGGATATGTTTGGATGCAGAGCACCCAGTGGGGCACCGACCGCTGACTGGGGTCTGTTATTGCTACTGCAATTCAAACTATACGAGCAATACCCCAGAGGCGGTCAGGGCGAGGCACATCAGCAAAGCTCATCCGGTCAAGGCGGTTAGCGAGGTCTACCTCCCATGGGCAGCCAATCCGGCTCTAGTTGCTATCCATCTAGCACTGCAGAGCAGCACTGACACGTCAGACTTGCGGTCATCTGGGTGGAAAAACCCAGGGGGCTGCCCAGGGAGCCGCCTGGCCGCGGCCCCCTCTGGCTCGGAGGTGACGAGCCTACTGTACTCACTGGAATTCTGAAGGGCAACCAAGACACTGCAATTGCTCTTCAGGTGTGAAATTTGCCACAGTGATGCTTAAAGATTAAAAGAAACCACAAGCCTGTCTATTTCCTGCATCCCCCAGAGCAGGTAGCGACAACTTCTGGCAATGAGAACACTCTCAGAAATTATTGCTGTAGGAAATTCCACTCCCCTCCCTCGCCACTGCTTGTCCTGTCTCTTGCTCCTCCACCCACCGGGACTGATGAGTGGTTCCCCTCCTCTGCATCTCCCACTGCCCAGGGCGTCACAGAGCTAGGGGCCTGGGCGGTTCGGTTCTTAACCCAGCTCTGGGGGCCCAAGCCCGGGACTCCACTGCAGGGACCCATGGGCTGATATTTGCAGATGATTAAGAAATGAGTAACGCTTCCTGTTTGTTGTTCTCCTGCTGTTGCATGAGCCGGGTGGGGGCAAACGCAGAGGTGAAGCTAACGGGGGTGTAAGCTGGGCAGACGGGGCGGAAGGGTGGCTCTGCAGCAGGAAAAGCAAACAGGAGAGAGCAAGGAGGTGACAGATAAGGCAGGCCCCTCCCCACACCCTGGTTTATCTCACGCCGTCTCTGAGCCATTTTTCCGGCTCCAGCTGTGCCCTTCTGTCTCTTTGGGGTAATATAGCACCTGGCCCTTCCGAAGTGCGGGCAGGAGATGGCATAAGGCGCATTCTCACCCTCCGCCCCCTTGTATATCCAGCGCATGCACCAGTCACAGTCCCTGTGCTTGGGGGAAGCTTCCTTCTAGGGCCCTACGGGGAAGAAGGGCAGGGTGGGAAGGAGGCATGCTCCCCCTCCACCTTGCATTTAGCCCACTGCAAGGAGGGGAGCATGCTGCACTGTCACCGTGAGCTGTGCAGTGGGTACTGTCGCGGTGGAGCTCTGGAAAGGATTGCAACTCCCACACGAAGCAATGGGCCTCTTCACTGCCCCTCTTCCACAGCATACGAACAGAAGAACGGCCATACTGGATCAGACCAATGGTCCAGCTGGCCCGGTATCCAACAGTGGCCGGCGCCAGGTGCTTCAGAGAGAATGAACAGAACAGGACAATCTTAAATGATCCATCCCCTGTTGTCCAGTTCCAGCTTCTGGCAGTCAGAGGTTTAGGGACACCCAGAACATGGGGTTGCATCCCTGACTATTTTTGGTTGACTGTGAGCTGTGTGAAGAAATACTTCCTTATGTTAGTTTTAAAACACCTGCCTATTCATTTCATTGGGGGATTCCTGGTTCTTATGGTATGTGAAGAAGTAAATAACGCTTCCCTCTTCACTTTTTCTGCACCAGTCACGATTTTATAGACCTCTATAATTTCCACCCTTAGTGGTCTCCTTTCTAAGCTGAACTGTGCCAGTCTTTTTAATCTCTCCTCATATGGAAGCTGTTCCATATCCCTAATCATTTTTGTTGCCCTTCTCTGTACCTTTTCCAAATCCACTATATTTTTCTGAGATGAGGTGACCAGTACTACACACAGTATTTAAGGTGTGGATGTACCATGGGTTTATGTAGTGGGATTATGATATTTTCTGTCATATTATCTATCACTGTCTTAATGGTTCCTAACATTCTGGTAGCTTTCTTGACTGCCACTGCACATTGGGCAGATGTATTCAGAGAACTATCCATGATGACTCCAAGATCTTTGTTAAGTGGTAACAGCTAATTTAGACCCCATCACTTTGTATGTATAGTTGGGATTATGTTTTCCAGTGTGCACTGCTTTGCACTTATTATCAGTGAATTTCATCTGCCATTTTGTCACCCAGTTACAATTTTGTGAGATCCCTTTGAAACTCTTTGCAGTCAGTTTTGGTCTTAACTATCTTGAATAATTCTGTATTGTCTGCAAATTTTGCCACCTCACTGGTCACCTCCTTTTCTAGATCATTTATGAAATGTTGAACAGCACTGGTCTCAGTACAGATCCTTCAGGCACCTCACTATTTATCTCTCATCTTCATTGTAAAAACTGACCATTTATTCCTACCCTTTGTTTCCTGTCTTTTAACCAGTTACTGATCCATGAAAGGACCTTCCCTCTTGTCCCATGACTGCTCGCTTGCCTTGCTTAAAAGTTTTTGGTGTGGGACCTTGTCAAAGGCTTTCTGAAAGTCTAAGTACACTATATCAACTGGATCCCCCTCATCCACATGCTTGTTGACCCCTTCAAAGAATCCTAATAGATTGGTGAGGCATGATTTCCCTTTTCAAAAGCCATGTGAACTCTCTCCCAACATATTGTGTTAATAGAATCATAGAATCTCAGGGTTGGAGGGGACCTCAGGAGGTATCTAGTCCAACCCCCTGCTCAAAGCAGGACCAAACCCAACTAAATCATCCCAGCCAGGGCTTTGTCAAGCCTGACCTTAAAAACCTCTAAGGAAGGAGATTCCACCACCTCCCTAGGTAACCCATTCCAGTTCTTCACCACCCTACTAGTGAAAAAGTTTTTCCTAATGTCCAACCTAAACCTCCCCCTCTGCAACTTGAGACCATTACTCCTTGTTCTGTCATCTTCTACCACTGAGAACAGTCTTCATCCATGTGTCTGATCATTCTGTTCTTTACTATAGTTTCAGTGAATTTGCCTGGTACTGAAGTTAGGCTTACTGGCCTGCAATTACCAGGATTGCCTCTGGAACCCTTTTTTTTTTTAATCAGTATTGCATTGGCCATCCTCGAGTCCAGGGGCGGCTCTAGGCACCAGCAAAACAAGCTGGTGCCTACGGCGGCAAAACATAGGGGGCGGCAAAAGGCTGGGGCCCCAGCTCATCCCCCAGCTGCGAGCCGAGGAGCGGCCCATCCCCTGCAGCCGGGGCAGGGCCGCGCTACCGGCTCCGCTTGGGGGAGAGGGATGGCCCCTTACCGGTAGCGCGGCCCCGCCTGGCTGCAGAAGACGGGCCGCTCCTCCTCCGCTTGTTCGCGCCCGGGTCCTAAACAGCCCGGCAGCCGCTTGGCTGGGGGGGGCTGAGCTCCGCCCCGCTCAGAGCCACGTGGTCAGGGGGCGGGGCTGGGAGCTCCGGGCCGAGCGGAGGCAGCTGAGCTCAGCCCGGAGCTCGCAGCCCCGCCCCCTGACCACGCGGCTCTGAGCGGGGCGGGGCTCAGCCCCCTCCGGAGCCATGCGGCTGCCTCGCTGCGCAGTGAGCCGGGGGTAAGCAGCCGGGGCCGGGGGGTTGGCTAAGGGGCAGGGAGTCCTGGGGACACTCAGGGGGCACAGGTTCTGTGGGGGGGGGCGGTCAGGGGCCAGGGAAGGGGGGGGTTGGATTGGGGGGTCTCAGGGAGGTGGTTGTCAGGCACCCCCCGACCCCATTACCCCCCCAGGCCCAGCCCTGACCCCCAGCTCCAAGCCCAGCCCCTCTGAGGTGGGCACCCCCCCAGCCCCATCCTCCCCACCCAGCCCTGACCCCCAGCTCCAAGCCCAGCCCCTCTGATCCAAACACCCCCTCACCCCATTCCCCCCACAGCCCTGACCCCCAGCTCCGAGCCCAGCCCCTCTGATCCGGACACCCCCTTCACCCCATTCCCCCCACAGCCCTGACCTCCAGCTCTGAGCCCAGCCCCTCTGAGCTGGGCACCCCCGACACCACCCCCCACAGCCCTGACCCCCAGCTCTGAGCCCAGCTGCTCTGAGGTGGGCACCCCCAACCCCATCCCCCACAGCCCTGACCCCCAGCTCTGAGCCCAGCTGCTCTGAGGTGGGCACCCCCCGACACCATCTCCCTCACCCCAGACCCCCAGCTCCGAGCCCAGCCCCTCTGATCCAGACACCCCCCTGACGCCATTCCCCCCACAGCCCTGACCCCCAGCTCCGAGCCCAGCCCCTCTGATCCGGACACCCCCCTGTACCCATTCCCCCCACAGCCCTGACCTCCAGCTCTGAGCCCAGCCCCTCTGAGCTGGGCACCCCCGACACCATCCCCCACAGCCCTGACCCCCAGCTCTGAGCCCAGCTGCTCTGAGGTGGGCACCCCCGACCCCATCCCCCACAGCCCTGACCCCCAGCTCTGAGCCCAGCTGCTCTGAGGTGGGCACCCCCCGACACCATCTCCCTCACCCCAGACCCCCAGCTCCGAGCCCAACCCCCGTTGAGCCGGGCACCCCCCGACCCCATCCCCCACAGCCCTGACCCTCATCTCCAAGCCCAGCCCCTTTGAGCTGGGCACCCTCCGACCCCATCCCCCCCCCACCCCAGACCCCCAGCTCTGAGGCGAGCCCCTCTGAGCCAGACAACCTCCGACCCCATCTCCCCACAGTCCTGAGCCCGGCCCCTGTGAGCCGGGCACCCCCCAGAGCCCAGCTCCCCATCCAGCCCTGGGCAACAGCAGCACCACCTCCAGGCAGTGACAGCCCATTGGCACCAACCATCACCATCACCCAGCAACAGCCCATTATGTAATTGCAAATGTATACAGACCAGTAAAGCATTTAATGTTTTTAAATAATGTATTTGGTGTATTTTCAAATTATTACAAATTAATTTTCACTAGTTATTTTTTACATTTCCAAATACATGTTACTATAGTATTGCAACTTTTTTTATGGAAGGGGCCCCCAAAATTGCTTTGCCCCAGGCCCCCTGAATCCTCTGGGCGGCCCTACCCAGTGTGTGTGAGGAGCCGGGGAGGGAGGGAAACGGGGTCCCCTGGAGCCGAGCCCAGGCTGCGATGGCGGCGAGGGGCTCCTGGAGTGTGTGTGGAGGTGAGCGGCCGGCTGGGCTCGTCGGTGCTGAGCAGGTAGCCCACAGCCGGAGATCCTCGCCTTCCCTCCTGTCGGGGCTGGGCCAGGGCACCGTGAGGCTGAAGAGCAGCAGGTCCAGGGGGCTCTCCAGGTCCTCGGCCGCCAGCATGTCGAGGGTGAGGGCGGTGAGCGCGAACTGATCCACCTTGGCCACCAGCAGTGCTGCGAAGCCCAGGGAGGGGGCCGTGTTCTTTGCGCCACCCCGTAGCCGCGCCGCCACCTGGAAGTACTCCCGCTCCGCGTCGCCCAGCAGCTCCACCGGCATGGGGACAGAGTCGCAGCTGGGCCAGGGCTCGGCTGCAGTGTGCTGGTAGTGGATCCCACATTTGGGGGGGAGGCCAGTGCTGGGGCAACAGGGGGTGTGAGTGGGGGGTACTGGTGGGGAGGGGGGCAGCCAAAAAATGTTTTGCTTGGGGCGGCAAAAAACCTAGAGCCGGCCCTGCTCGAGTCATCTGGCACAGAGGCTGATTTAAGCAATAGTTACATCTCACAGTCTGTAATTTCATAGCTGAGTTCCTTCAAAACTCTTGGATGAATACCACCTGGTCCTGGTGACTTATTACTGTTTAATTTATCAACTTGTTCCAAATCCTCCTCTACAGAGGTCCCCAAATCTGGGACAGTTCCTCAGTTTTGTCACCTAAAAAGAATGGATCAAGTGTGGGAATCTCCCTCACATCCTCTGCAGCAAAGACCAATGCAAAATCACTAGTCACATTTGAAAATATTAGTCTGCATATCAGCACCAGATTTACAATGCTCACTCTTCAGATAAAGAGGGAATTTTAAGGAAAGTTAGAATTAAAGCAGATCAGTAGTTTAGGAGGAAGAAGCTGTTGAAAATGGCTCCTCTTAAACTAAGAATTTAATTTTCACCTTTCCCCCCACAGATGCTTCAGACAGGTTAATCGTAAAAGATTTTTTAAAAAATAAGTTGTTAGCATTTTTGTCATAGAGCCTGGGAGTTGGAAGATCTGGCTCCCATTCCTGGTTCTATCACTGATCTACTGAGTTGCCCTGGCCAAGACACTTCCTTTCTGCTTCCCCTCTCACCCTTGATCTGTTTTGTCTATTTAGGCTGGGTCTACACACTATGAGGTAATAATTGGAGATAGACCAAATCTCCTAGAACGAGAAGGAACTTTGAAAGGTCATTGAGTCCAGCCTTCTGCCTTCACTAACAGGACCAATTTTTGCCCCAGATCCCTAAGTGGCCCCCTCAAGGATTGAACTCACAACACTGGGTTTAGCAGGCCAATGCTCAAACCACTGAGCTATCCCTCCCCCCTGTGATTGCCCTGCTCTTATACACATCCTCATGCTAGCTCTCATTGATAAAGCACAAGTATAAACAGCAGTGTAGTCACTGTAGCACAGATAGTGGCCGTGGAGGCATGGCTGTGCCAGCTACAAACCTGCCTGAAACTGTCTGTACTGGGTTATCTTGATTATCACTTCAAACGTTTTTTTCCTCTTACTTAATTGGCCTCTCAGAGTTGGTAAGACAACTCCCACCTTTTCATGCTCTCTGTATGTGTGTGTGTATATATATATATATCTCCTCAATATATGTTCCATTCTGTGCATCCGAAGAAGTGGGCTGTAGCCCACGAAAGCTTATGCTCAAATAAATTTGTTAGTCTGCCACAAGTCCTCCTGTTCTTTTTGCAGATACAGACTAACACGGCTGCTACTCTGAAACCATGGGTGTGTGTAACCCCAAGAATCCCCTGGTGCTAACCCCCTTGCTGAAGGGTTAAAAGAATATCCTGATAGGTACATTCTGTCTCACTAAAGGGTCATGTAAGATCTTCAGGGGAAACCAGGCTCACACTGATCATTAACACCATTGTGAAATGAATGTACAGATACTATGTAAAGTCTGTATCAAGGCAGGGTTGACAAACAGGTTTCTGCCAGACAGAGGATGCGTATTCACCCATCTCTCGGGCCACATGTAAATTAAGCATTGTAAGCCAACACAGCGGAAGCCCCAATCACATACTAAGTCAACAGTGAACAAGACACTGAAGACTGAACCACAGGGTTTTGTGCTGTGTTCAGGGACAGACAATGAACCTGGGGAATACAAGAGTAAGACAAAAATATACCCCTTTATCCTGCACCTAGGAAATAATGGGCAATGAAAAATGCAGCTGTGAACACAGGAGCTCAACCAGGGCTTGGTTGAAAACACGGCAAAGGACATTTGGGGTGCGCTACGCTTATTTAGCCTGTTAAATTTAGTCTCTAGGACTAATGTTATGATTTTCTTTTACTGGTAACCCTTCTGTTTCCTCACTCACTATCACTTAAACCTTGATCTTTGATAATAAACTTATGATTGTTTTCACGATAAGTATGTCTCTGCGTTGTAGTATTAAGCAAAGTGCTGATCCTGAGCTGGATCATTCAAGTTGGTGTGTACATTGTTTTTTGGGAGGACAGCAAATCTGATAATACTGGGGAGGGTTTGGGGGATAAGGGGCACACTTTGGGGACACCACAGGGGCACGCTTTGAAGGGGCTCAGGGACTGGGTCGCACGTATGTTAACCTGCAAGGCAAAGTGAGCCCACAGCAGATTGTTTGGATGGCTAACAGGGAGGTGTCAGGGTGACAATGTCAGCTCTCTGTTGCTGGAGGTGTGTGGGGGGGGGAACAAGGTGACTTGTAGTCCTGGGCACCCTGAGAACCACCACAGTGCACAGTGGTGGTTGACTTTACAATCAGTTTGCTAAGAATCAGACTCCAGAGAGAATGACAAGATTGGAACCTTTTCTTTGTCTGTTCCCAGTTTGTTATTTTCTGTTTATTTCAGGTAAGGGAAATAGAGCAAGAGAAAGTGTGAGGTGAATAGAGCAGCAGGAAAGGCAGGATGAGCCAAGAAACATACACAGAGCTCACCAAGAAGCAGTTAGAGGAGCAAGATTGAATATCTGGGGTTGGCAAAAATCATTGTCAGGCTCGGCAAAAATCATGAGTTTATGTAAAATAATGTTTATTTGCCTTCTGCTTTTTGAGCCTTAGGGTCATTTGGAAGCTTTCTCCACAGCCCTGAGGACTGGAAATTTACTTTTGTTTTAAGAATGAAGGCTGAAATCATCACATCTCCACTTGACTCCAGGAGCTGGGACTTTGAGGGAAACAATTACCACGAGACTCATGACAAAACCATGAGAGTTGGCAACACTGGAAGAGCTGTGTGCACAGTGAGGTCTGGCAGCTGCTGATCAAAAGAAATTGGAGCTGCTGCTCCAAACCAGGGGCCAGAAAGGGTCCCTTTTTCTCCAACAGGGCATGCAGGAGACGAAGCAGACGATTCCCCAGACAATCCAGCCGGGGCAGCGGTGATGGCAGGAGGTCCAGAGCTGGGGAGGCTGCAGCAGGAAAGGCTGCTCATGGTGGCAAGATGGATGGAGCTGGAGGCCGGGCGTCAGAGTGAAGAGGCAGAGCTGGAGCAAGAGAAGCTTGCAGGCCAGGACAAACGCAGGCAGCTCAAACAGGAGAAGAGGGTCAAGTTATGGCCATGGGACACAGGAGGTGGACATAAAGGTGCCAGATCTAGCAGGCAAACAAAGGTGCGTGTGATGGATCCCATCACCCTGCTGGTAGCCTGAGTCAATATAGACACTAATTCTGCTAGGCAGTGCAGTGGGCAGGAACGCTGCTGGGAGGTGCTAGGCCCGGCTGCAAGGTGACCTGTCTCAGGGCTCCTTGGGAAGGCGGGAAAACCTTGGTGGTAAAACTGCTGACAAATTCATGCTCCCTGGTAAAGGGTGGGGGAAGCCCAGAACCGCTTGGGAAAGTGCAGATGTTAAGGAAAGGGAAAAGGTGGCCCCTAGGCTACGTCTACACAACAGTCTATGTCGGCAAAACCTGTCGCTCAGGTGTGTGCACAGTGAGGTCTGGCAGCTGCTGATCAGAAGAAATTGGAGCTTCTGCTCCAAACCAGGGGCCAGAAAGGGTCCCTTTTCCTCCAACAGGGCATGCAGGAGACGAAGCAGACGATTCCCCAGGCAATCCAGCTGGGGCAGCGGTGACGGCAGGAGGTCCAGAGCTGGGGAGGCTGCAGGGGGAAAAGGCTGCTCGGGGTGGCGAGATGAATTACACTGACAAAAGCGTTTGTGTGCACAGCACTATGCCAGAGAGCATCATCTGCCATCATAGCTTCTGCCGCTCGCGGAGGTGGGGTTGACAGGAGAGCTCTCTCCCATGGGCACAGAGCGTCTGCACCAGATGTACTGCAGCTGCATGTATTGACATGGCCTTACTCTGTGTTGGGGGGGGGGTCTTTTGAGATGTAATTAGACCCGAGGGGGACAGGGGAAGAAAACAGACTTTGCCTTTCCCCCCGGGACAATGACCGTGGGAACTAACTTATGACGATGTTATGAAACTGTCTTTTGATACAATCACTGGAATCATTTACTCACTAAATGAATGTGTGAAGTTCAAGCGGATGTCACAGCCCGTACCTTGCACGGCTCAGTCCTGCTGCGCTGCCGCGGCGACGCTGCTATTGACACTTGCACTAGCTCGGCGAAGGCTAGCGCGAGTCCGCGTACACAAACAGGGGAATTCCCCCCCCCCCCCACTCGTAGAGCGGACGTAGCCTTCGACAGCAAGTTCTTCGGGGCAGGGACGGTCTCATTCTGTGATCATATCATGCCCAGCAGAATGGGGCCCTGAAATGGGTTGGCGCTTCTAGACATCACCATAATCATTAACGCAGCGTTCAGGCCAAGGGATGGGGACAGAATGCACAACAGGCAGGCGCACTGGAGCTAAGCACTAAGGCATGAGGCATGCTAGTGGAGATGGGGTGCTACTATTTCCTGAACTAGTCATTTGTGTGTGTGTCAAGTAGCGGGGGTAGCCGTGTTAGTCTGTATCCACAAAAACAACAAGGAGGCCGGTGGCACCTTAAAGACTAACAGATTTATTTGGGCATAAGCTTTCGTGGGTGAAAAAAACCTCACTTCTTCTTGGGGGGTGTGTGTGTGTGTGTGAGCGAGAGAGAGAGAGTGCTCATGTCTCCACTTCACGCTTCTGAAATGGCTGCAGGACCACAGCCCAGGCGGAGGTCCCTTGGGGGCGCCAGCTCCTGTGCTGACCCCGCCCTGCAGCCCCCAGCTCTAAACCGTCATGGCCTCCGGGTACAGAAAGCAAACTTGAGCCCCAGAGCGCGTAGGAAACGGAGGCTGAGGTGACACCATCCCCAGCATCCAAAGCGCACAGGAGTTTGTTGTATTGTTGACCCACACTTTTATCTCTTTCTTGGCTTCCTGTAAATGGCCTCCCAGCCTTCAGCTTCTTGCTGGATGCTGAGCCTCCGGAAGCTGGCAGCTGCCTGTTATCTTGGACAGCATCTTTCACACGTGGGTGGGGTTGTTGATCGTGTCTTTGGCATTCTCACACACTTGAAGAAAGGCTGGGCTTGCAAACAACTGAGCCCTTCCTGGTCCTGGGTGCCAACAGAGAGGAATTCTCCACTTCCAGCTCGCTGCCTGCATGCAACCTCCTTCATTCCTTCTTAGCCAGCGTCAGCCCCAGAGGGTTGGATCCTGTTACAATCTGACATGCCTGACGCACAGTTCCCTTCTACAGTGTAGACAGTAAACATTTGGGGTTGATCAAAATGTTTCATTTCAACATAATGAAAAAGGTTCATTCCAATTTAGGCTCTGATTTTATATCACATTATAATTGATCAAAATGCTCTGATTTCAATTTGTTTTCAAAACAAAAATTTCAAAGTTGCCATTGTAACCCACACACTTCCTGGGGGTGGTGTTCTGGCCCACCTAGTGGCACCGAGACCACTTAGCTAAAGCTGTAGAACAGACTGATAAATCTCTCTCTAACAGGCATACGGCTTTTAGCTCATGCAGTAGAGGTCCATGTAGTAAGCTCCAGAGGTCTCAGGTTTGATCCTGCCCTTTATGGCTGGTAAAAAGTGATGGGGTCATAGCCCCTGGTCCCCCTCCCTGTTCTGGTGCCCCTGCTTTGATCAGTTCATAGTGAAAGGCCCTTAAAGTAAGTATCCTGTCCATTTACCCACAGTTCTGCCTGAGTGGTATATTACCTATCTCCTAGAACTGGAAGGGACCTTGCAAGGTCATTGAGTCCAGCCCCCTGCCTTCACTAGCAGGACCAATCTTTGCCCCATATCCCTAAGTGGCCCCCTCAAGGATTGAACTCACAACCCTGGGTTTAGCAGACCAATGCTCAAACCACCAAGCTATCCCTCCCCCTCTGATACCTAAAGAGATGGTTTTTTAAGTGTAGGCAGAGCTTTAACTATAGTTATGAAACAAGGTTGTAGCCTACTTCATTGTAACGTGTTTTCTTCTTTGTATGAAAACAGGGAAATAGAGATGTCCTAATTGTGCTTGAGCCCAGGTAACTATCAGAGAGTTGAAACATGTCTCACTCCGACAGTTATTTTGAGCATGATACTCATTCCAGTTGGGCCAGAACCATGTTTCACAACTGTGTAGGCCTATCAAAGGACCCTGTTCCTTTAAGAGCAGGGCAGGCTGGGAACCCTCCCTGGGATATACAGAAGGGAAAGAGAAGAGACAAGGGAATCTAGCCCAGGTCCTGCTGCAGGTACTACAATAAAGAAGATCAACTAAGAAGAACTGGCTGAAAAACAGTTTCCATGGCATGGAAATTCTCCAAAATTTTGTTTAGTCCCAAATCAGGACAGATTTGAAAAACAAATTACTCTGAGAATTCATTTCAACTCTACCAAATTGTTTCATTTTCTTTTATGTAATAGTCAAAACGATAAATAAGTAAAAATGATAATGCTGAAATGAAACATTTCCATAGTTTGTTGACATTTGCAACACAATAGCTACGTTCCCATGACCTGGTTGAATCAGCATTTTCCATCAGAAAATTTTTATCAGACAATTTTTGACTAGCTCTGCTACTAAGAATGCCAAGTTCAGAAGCATTGGTTGTACCTCATCTTTCTTTTTGTTGCTAATGAACTGAGATTTGGCTAGGGTGGCCAGATGTCCGGCTTTCAACCAGAAAGTCTGGTGTCTGGTCAAAAAGGGGAGCTGACAGGGTCCTGCCACATCTACTGACCAGACACTCGAAGTCCAGTTACTACAGGTGGGGGAGGTGCCGGGTCATCACCCACACCAGCCCCTACTCATCCAGGGCTGCCTCCTACCTGCGTTGGGTGGCTGCAACTCCCAGATCCGGATCCGCAGGAGAGTCCCTCCTGACCCAACAGAGGGGAAGGCGGGGGGGAGAAGAGAGGGGAAAAGCAGTGAGAGAAAGGGGACGGGGCAGTTCTGGCACTCCTGTTAGAGTGTCCAGTTTTTAAATATTACAAAGTTGGCAACCTTAGATTTAGCCTTTCATCCCTGTAATTCGTAGGCTCTGGAATCCAAGTCACAGCGATTGCACCAGCTCCTACCCAAAGCAGGGTGGTGGTTGTGT
Source organism: Mauremys mutica (assembly GCF_020497125.1). NCBI lineage: Eukaryota > Metazoa > Chordata > Testudines > Geoemydidae > Mauremys > Mauremys mutica. The sequence goes on from NC_059095.1 coordinate 9,813,557, forward strand.
ATGAGGACCAGCTGCGTCTCTGCTTCAAAGGAAATCACTCATCTTTTTCAGAGTTAAGCCTCTGGCAATCATCATCATCATCACCACCACCCCCATAACCGCACTAGTCGTTGGGGCACTGTCACTGATGAGCAATCAAACAATTGTCTCCACCCCTGATGATTGTGTGTCACTGCTTGAGTCTCCGCGAAGTCCATTCCTGTCCACTCTTCTACGTTGTCAATCCATCTCTTCTTATGTCTATCTCTTCTTCTCTTCCCCTGTACTGTCCCTTGGAGGATGATCTTGGATAGGCCAGATCATCTTGTTACATGTCCGTACCACTTCAGCTTGCGCGTCTTCACCGTTGTCTGGAGGTCTTCATATGACCCAGCGCAATGGCTGATGATCTTGCGGACCTCTTCATTAGTGATGTGGTCGAAGTAGGAGATGCCCAGGATTTTACGGAAGCATCTCATCTCTACTACCTGTATTTTCCGTTCAAGTTCTGCCGTAAGGATCCCTGTCTCGCATGCATACAGAAAAATGGAGATGACCAATGCATGCAGCAGTTTCAGTTTGGAGGAATAAGAACATCTCCCTGGAATCCAAATTGGCTTTAGCTTCGCCACTGCTGATGTTGTCTGTGCAGTTCTTGCCCAAATTTCTGCCTTGGATCTTTCATCAGTGATGACTGCCTCCAAACACTAACTGTTTCACTGTCTCCAGCTCTTGTCCACTGACAGGGATATGTGAGCTGATCCCATCACATTTGTTTGTCATCAGCTTGGTTTTCTCTGCACTGCTTTCGATGCCATATTTTGTGTAGGTTTCATCGAATCGTCTCACAAGGCTGGCAAGTTCATCTTCGCTGCCTGCCAGGCTGTCAACGTCATCAGCGAGCCGAAGATTTGAGATTGTTCATCCCCCAATGCTGACTGTGCACACGTGATCTTCTAGGGCATCAGTCATTATGCGCTCCAAGTAGATGTTGAACAGTGTGGGCGAAAGAAGGCAGCCTTGCCCGACTCCAACAGTGGTGCGAAACCACTCTCCTATTGTGCCACTGATGAGAACTTCACTTCTGGCCTTGGCATACAGTTGTTTAATGGTAAGAATAAACTTATGACCAACACTGTACTTCTTCATGGTTGCCCTCTGGCAATAGCGCACTCTGAATCCCTGGACAGAAACTGCTGTCTTTTACACCAGTGTCAATCCAGAGTAACTCCAGTGAAGTGAAAGGAGCTACATTGGATTCACACCAGTGTAGATGAGAGCAGAATTCACTCTTCCCTTCAATTTTTGGATCGCAGTTCCTGCCACCAAGATTACACTGAAAATACTGATTTAGTAACACATATTCACTGACCTGTCAATGGACTATGTTCTTGTTTGTTTTGTAGGGATTTGGTCACTGGACTTCTTTATCTGGGTGCCACAATTTAGCCACCTACCACTTAGATCCTCACTCTGGGTGAGAAATCCAGATGGTTACAGAGAAACTTTAGGAAACATAGTAATTCAGTTACTTATCCCCACTGCTCTTCCTCCTCCCCTGCCCACCCCATCATTAGGGGAGTTCAGTGAGTCAGTGTAGCACTGGATCCACCGAAGGGGCCTGAGCTGAGGTCTGGTGTAGTGATTGGGCTAGTTTGGGGTTAAGCCCAATATTGGGGTCTGTGGTCAGGTCCAGTGTGGGATTTCAGCAGAGCCGACAGGACGGAGGGCTTGATCTGGAAAAGTGTCCTAAGAGCCAAAAAGAAGCACCCGAATGATATCACTGCCTCCACCGGCTTCGGTTAAATCCAAACCCCCACCTGATAAGCGGGACTTTGTCTCCTGCTGTCACTCCCTCCCTTGTGTCTCCTTTTCCTTCCCTACTTTATTTCTCCTCTTTCTTCATCCTCTGCCTTTGCCTTCTGTTTAGTATAAATCTGGTTTAATGAGCCAAGACTGTGTATTTTGCAACACTGCCGTAAGCCTGTAACTGGAAAGACAGCTAGAAGCAATGCTCTAAACCAGGGGTTCTCAAACTGGGGGTTGGAACCCGTCAGGGGGTCACGAGGTTATTACATGGGGGGGTCGTGAGCTGTCAGCCTCCACCCCAAACCCCGCTTTGCCTCCAGCATTTACAATGGTGTTAAATATATAAAAGAGTGTTTTTAATTTGTAAGGCGGGGGTCGCACTCAGAGGCTTGCTATGTGAAAGGGGTCGCCAGTACAAAAGTTTGAGAACCGCTGCTCTAAACAGTCCGATGCTGTTATAAGTTTGCCAGATCTCAAAGTGGCCGATAAGACTGCCAATCCTGTGTTTTTTCCTTCTTTAATCAAAGGTTAAAATGTTTGTTAATGGCACATTTGCCATGGGCAAAGCAGACCAAGGCTCTATATTCCGAACCCCACACCCTTGTTTGACAGTTTAATGTTGTACAGTGACAGGGTTATGTTAACACTTTCGACTCTCTGGGCCCATTTATTCCATCTAAATTAATACAACATCCACCTTTCCCGCCCAGTGACGTAGGGATAAGGATACTTACCTACCCCTGTGAGGTGAGGCTAAATACACAGATTTGTCAGGTGCACAGATACTATGGTTATGGAAACCATATAAATCCTGTAAATAGATTTTCGCATTCCAGCAATGTGTCTCTCGAATTTAAGTGAAATGGCTATTTTCACAACCAAACATGTAAAAAAAAAATCTTTCATTTTCAGTGCTTATTTATAGTTGTATTTTCTGGCACATTGATCACTACAGTGCAAATGAGAATTCATTTGCATCCAAAACCAAGTTTCAAACTCAAATTTGGGGGTGGGGGCAGGGGAAAGAAGAGATTTCCCCCTCCATTCAAAAATACAGCCATTTGGGAAGACATTTTTCTTGTTTTTCCCCCTCTCTGTCCTCATAAAGGACCATTCCCAAAAATCATAATTCAATGCCAACAAATATGACTTATGTCCTTTTAGGGTAGGACTCTAAAAAGCCCTCAATTCTGTTCTCAAAACACTGAGTGCTCTAAAAATCCCACCAACATATTGCTGCAAGATTTTCACACCTTTAGTTTCAGAGTGGTAGCCGTGTTAGTCTGTATCAGCAAAAACAATGAGGAGTCCTTGTGGCACCTTAGAGACTAACACATTTATCTGGGCATAAGCTTCTGTGGGCTAAAACCCACTTCATCAGATGTGACAGACAATCGGATGACTGCGGATGCTCCATCTATTTGTCTGAGTTATTTACAACATTTGACTCATGAGTGGGGAACAAAATAATCATGAGTGGGTTAGAAAAGGTTAGCAGTGACTCCTGGAAATGTACGCTGTAGTTGTAATAAACGTTATGGTGTTTAACAGCTTTCTATACATATCAATATATTGAAAAGGTCAATGTCATTTTTAAAAACTATTTTGAACTATTTCACCCCAGGAGAAAACCCAAACCATACAAAAAAAAGATAAGCAGTATTACAAGTATGAGAAATCAATTGCTCCCTAATATGCATCACCCTCTGCTTGTGGGCCCACCAGTCTGGCCTTAAATGGAAACCAGACAAATGTCTGGGTGGTGTCCTGAGCCTCTGGAGGTGCCCATGAAATTTGACACACACAGCCCCTTCTCTCATTCCTGTTTAGGGTGACCAGACAGCAAATGTGAAAAACCGGGACGGAGGAGAGGGGTAATAGGAACCTATATAAGAAAAAGACCCCAAAATCAGGACTGTGCCTATAAAATCGGGACATCTGGTCACCCTATTCCTGTCGCAGGGCTGCATTGGGAACGCACACAGACTAGTTTTGCTTGGGGTTTGCAAGTCATGGAGGATGCATGAGGCATAGCGTTTAATACTACGGCCTGGGAGTAACCCAGCGCGGGAGCAGGGATCTGCCCATAGGGAGCGCCGCAGGATCGGAGCCTAAAAGAGCACCCAGCCCAAGGGAAATCACTATTCAGGACCAAAACTAGAGGGATGGCGTAGTTGGTTTCGCTCACTGGCGTCAGAGTGCGGCTGTGCATGGGCATGTGTCTCTAGCACCCAGTCAACCACTTCTTTAGCCCTGAGATGGCCTGTCTCTATTTAAGTCTGCAGTGGCTTAGTTGCTTAGTGCAGTCCCCTTCGGGGGTAACTCAAGGGAACTAAAAATCCGTATGAACAACTGCCCCATCGTGGGCTGCGCTGAAGTTCCCTGCCCTTCACCCCTATTCCTGGGCCCCACGGAGTCCTTCCGTGCTCCTTACGCTGAGCACGGCCTCCCAGGGCTTTCCCCCTACAGGCCCTTCTCCCTAGTAGGGTCCCCATGGCTTCCCTTGCCCAGGGATTGCAGCAGCTTCTCCCAAGGGACTCCCTGCTCCTTGGAGGCCCTCTTCAGCCTGCCTTCACCCGGCCCTTTCCAGAGAGGGAGCTCCCTAGCTCCTCTCTCCGGGGACCCCTCCCCAGCTGTGTTCTCCCCCCTCTATGAGGTGCACGCTGACCCTGTCACCGGGTCCACTCACCGCTCGTCCACTGGCCTCCCGGCAGCTCTGGGGATTAGCGCCTTCCAGGTCCGGGCCACCCCTTCTGCTGCAGTCTCTGTTGCCAGCCTCACTCTCTCAGCCTCTGCAACTCAGCATGCTCCCTCTTCAGGCCCGGTCACTATGCATGTTTCCCCCGTCCGGGGTACCGGGGCCTCTCCTGAGAAATGGGCTCAGGCAGCCTTCCCACGCGCTGCCCAGCCGGTGCCAGTTCCTCGGCAGCTGGCCGGGGAACCCTGGCCCATCTTCGACTCCAGGTTCCAGCTCAGGAGCCGAGGTCTGCCCTAGCGTATCCCTTGCTGGTTTTCCCCTGAGCCTGGCCTACCTTTCCGGGTGTGCCAGCCCCGACTCCCCCAGGACTGCGGCCCCAAACACGCCTCCCTTCACCCAGCGCGGCACTGCGGCCTACTTCCCGGCAGCCCCTTTCTGCTCGCAGCTCCTTGCCTTATAGAAGCCCCTCCTGTTCCCACACAGGTGAGCTTCCCCCACATTAGAGCTTTCCTCTCAGCCTCACACGTTAATTAGCCCACCTGGCCTCCATTAACCCCTTCAGGGCAAGTGTGGAGTGGACACCCCCCATCACACCCTCTCACAGCTGAGCTCACTAGTTGTACTTAAGTCACCAGATCAGGATCAGCGTGAGGATAACGGCTGTGTCATTCGTAGGCGAGACTGTGCCCGGCTCCCCTTAAAGGACCAGCTGCCTGTGACAGGCCATTTAGGCCCGGTGATGGTCCATTTCTTCTTATGACTCGGCCCTTGGCCGCATAGTCCCCCAGCCTCACACTGGGTGGTCAGCTCAGCTGTGAACTCACAAGCCCTTTCCCCTGGTATTGGGGTTTCTGTCCCATCTTCCTCAGTGGGGGACCCAGACCATCCCTCTCCTCTGACTTCCAGTCTAGGGATCCTTTAACAAGTAGCCAAGGCCTGTGTACACAGACCCCTCACGTCCTCCCTGGGCCACTTCCTGCCTTGAAGTGTCCTAGGCCTTTCGCTGGCTCTTCCCAGGCTCATAATGCATGATAAACACCTCTCTATTTCGGAGCCTCCTCTCTAGGATCACCGCAGATAGGGTAACCAGATTTCAAGCTCCCAAATAGAGGACACTGCTCTGTGTGTGTGTGTACAGCTGAGGGGTGCTGGTGGGGTGTGTGTACTAGGACGGGATGCGGTGTTTGGGGGGTGCCGGAGTGGTGTGTGTGTACTGGTAGGAGATATTTGGGGGGGTGCTGTAGGGGATATTTGGGGGTGCTGGAGTGGTGTGTGTACTGGTAGGAGATATTTGGGGGGGTGCTGAAGAGGGTATTTGGGGGTACTGGAGTGGTGTGTGTGTACTGGTAGGAGATATTTGGGGGGTGCTGTGGGGGTTTGGGGGTGCTGGAGCGGGTATTTGGGGGGTGCTGGAGGGCTGTGTGTGTACTGGTAGGAGATATTTGGGGGGGTGCTGAAGAGGGTATTTGGGGGTACTGGAGTGGTGTGTGTGTACTGGTAGGAGATATTTGAGGGGTGCTGTAGGGGATATTTGGGGGTGCTGGAGCGGGTATTTGGGGGGTGCTGGAATGGTTTGTGTGTACTGGTAGGGGATATTTGGGGGGTGCTGGAGCGGGTATTTGGGGGTACTGGAGTGGTGTGTGTGTACTGGTATGAGATATTTGGGGGTTCTGGAGTGGGTATTTGGGGGATGCTGGAGGGGTGTGTGTACTGGTAGGGGATATTTGGGGGGTGCTGGAGGGGTGTGTGTATACTGGGATCAGGGCCAGCTCCAGGGTTTTTGCGGCCCCAAGTGGCGAAAAAACAAAACAAAAAAAACAAAAAAAAAACACTTTGGTGGCAGCTCCACCACCCCTGCTTTCTTCTTCGGCAGCAATTCAGCGGCAAGTCCTTCCCTCTGAGAGGGACCGAGGGACCTGCTGCCGAATTGCCGCTGAAGACCCCGACGTTCCGCCCCTTCTGTTTGGCTGCCCCAAGCACCTGCTTGCTGAGCTGGTATCTGGAGCCGGCCCTGACTGGGATGGGAGGGGGCATTTGGGGGGTGCTGGAGGGGAGTGTGTACTGGTAGGAGATATTTGGGGGGTGCTGGAGAGGATATTTGGGGGATGCTGGAGGGGTGTGTGTACTGATAGGGGATATTTGGGGGATGCTGGAGGGGAGTGTGTACTGGTAGGAGATATTTGGGGGGTGCTGGAGAGGGTATTTGGGGGTGCTGGAGTGGTGTGTGTGTACCTGTAGGGGATATTTGGGGGGTGCTGGAGGGGTGTGTGCATACTGGGATGGGAGGGGGTATTTGGAGGATGCTGGAGGAGGTACTTGGGGGGGTCACATTCAAGGTGGGGGGCAGTGTCACGCCCCCGTCATGGTGGCAGGGCAGCTGGTGCAGGCCTGGGATGCAGCACCAACCCGTCAGTCAATACCTCCCTAGGAGCCGGGTCTTGGCTGGGCTCTGAAGCCCCACAAAGGGGCAGGCACTCAGGCCAAGATCCGCTCGGTGCCTCCGCTTACCTGGTGGGCCGAGCCAGTTTGGGCGGGATCCAGCAGCTGCCGGACGCAGGGGAGGGAGACTGCTCTTTCTGAGCTGCAGCATCTGCTCTGCTTGAAAAATCCCAGACGTTTCCTCTGATTTGAAAAATCCGCCCGGATGGAGGGTGGACTACCAAAAAAGAGATCACGTCCGGGAAAACCCAGATGTACAGTAACCCTAACTGCAGAGCTTCTTAGTGCTTTCTGCCATTCAGCCAGTTCCACTGCAGGGGAGTTTTCGCCACTCCCCAGACAGGGCATTTCCTGAGCCAGAACAAGTCTTCCTGCTCCCTGCACACCCCTCCACCAGCCCGGAGAATCCTGGGTGGACTCGATTCCTGCAGCTTGCCTGCCTTCAGCTCGCTGGTTCAGGCCTGCCTACTGTCCTTCAGGGAGGTTCTGCCTGCCAGCCCTGCTCAGCTCCCTGGCTCCAGGCTGCTTCTTTCCCTGAGTGACAGGCAGAGGTCAGCCGCCCCCCAGCCCAAGGCAGCTTCAGTCCTTTTAGCTCCTCCAGGCGTGACCCCAAGCAGGGCCGGTGCAACCCATTAGGCAACCTAGGCGGTCGCCTAGGGCGCTAGCATTTGGGGGGCGGCATTTCGGGTCCTTCGGCGGCGACCGCAGCGGCCGGATCTTCAGCCGCCCCGGTCGTCGTCAGCATTTAGGCGGAGGGAGCTGGGACGGGGGAGCGCGGGGAGGGCCGCCTGCAGCAAGGGGGTCGGGGGTGGCATGCAGGGGAACTCCCTGCCCCCGCTCACCTCTGCTCCGCCTCCTCCCCTGAGCACGCCGCCCCCCTCTGCTTCTCTCCCTCCCAGGCTTGCAGCGCCAAACAGCTGATTGGTGCCGCAAGCCTGGGAGGTGGGAGAAGTGGAGCGGCGACGGCGTGCTCGGGGAGGAGGCGGAGCAGAGATGAGCTGGGGCGGGGAGCTGCCACACGGCTCCCCGGGCTGGGGAGAGCTGCCATGGGGGGGGGGGAGGGGGCCTCAGGGAGGAGGGGAGGAGCTGCTGTGGAGGGGGGCGCCTCAGGGCGGAGCGGAGAGCTGCCACAGGGCTCGGGGGTGGGGCGCAAGGTGGAAGTTTTGCCTAGGGCTTGTAACATCCTTGCACCCGCCCTGACCCCAAGGGTAGCAGATGAGGCTGTCTGAGCCCACAGATGCTCATTAACCCCTTCTTGCCTGGTGTAGGGAGAGGAATCTGGTGAGTCGGAGGAAGTGACCCAGCCCACTAAATCACTGGCAGGTCATCCGATAGATCAGCCTGATGGAATTTAATAGCAAATGATCCCCATTGTATATTATTAATAGTCATATTACGGTAGCAAGTAGAAGTCCAAACCCACTTCTGGACCCCACTGTGCTGGGCTCTGTACAAACCTACATTGAGACACAGTCCCCTGCCCCGAAGCACTCACAGACAAGACAAACAGAGGGTGTGAGGAGAAAACAAGGCAGGAAGTGATTCGTGTAGGGTCACACAGCAGGCTAGTGGCAGATCTAGGAACAGAACCCACACGTCCTGACTCCCAGCCCGGTGCACTGCCCACTGTACTGAGAGAACTGACTAGGGAGAGATTTTTAAACCAGCCAGCTTAATTTTTAAAAACCTCTCGCAGGATGTGCTGTGAGCACGCTCCCACAGCGCATGCCCAATCCTGCGAGGGGCAGATATTACTGGGATTTGAGGGTGCTCACCACCTTCCAGCTTGGTCTCCTCCTGCTGTAATTCTGTAGGCTAGTGCAGAATCCTTATCTCATTCCTCTCAAAGTCTTTGACTCGGGGGACGTAGGATTTACATTGACACCCGTGCAAAGCAGCCATTCTGATGGGGCAGCTTGTCACATTCACTTTGCATTGTTATAAATAGTGACACAAGGTCATAGGTCACCATCAGGTCCTCTGCTACCACAGACCCCTATAAGACCCCATTAGTTTAATCCCTAGTCAGGTTTATTTCCACAGGGGAGGGTGATTATATTTATGGAAGCTGAAATATTCCATGATACGTTCTGGTTTTTATTCTGATCTCAAAGCAGCAAAGGGTCTTGTGGCACCTTATAAACTAACAGACGTTTGAGAGCACGAGCTTTCGTGGGTGAATACCCACTTCGTCGGATGCATTCTGATCTCAGTTACACTCGTGTGATCTGGACTGACTCCACCACAATGAATACCATGAACTCCAGAGTTATACTTACGTAACTGAGTTCAGAATCTGCTCTTCAAAGCGGAGAGCTAGGGGCTTAGCTTCTCCTGCTATGTAGCTAAGATGGGGAACCCACACTGCTGGAGAGGTCATCGGATGAGCACAGAGATGACTGGGTTGGGTTCAATGTCAAGGAGGTCAGATGAGGAGGAGGGACTGGGCGGGAAGATGTCTGCTTGGGTGACATCATTTCTCCGAATTTGCAGCAGTGCTATTTTACCATATAGTGTCGCGAGTCACAGCTGGAGATCAGAACAGATCTTATTCCATATACAGAAATAATGTGAGGCTAGACTGATCTGCCATAGTCAGCATGAGCTGTTTGCTAACCGTCTTATCTGCCCCAGGTGAGGACTGCTTCTCACAAGGACACCTTTGTCGCTTGGAGCTACCTTCATTTTATATAGGTGAAATTTGCCCCTGTGAAAATGAGGAGTTGGTCGCTCTGCTTATATCCAAACCCCTTTCTGTGCAAGTTTCCCCTGCCTCTGCACCAGACTCCTGGTTTGCAGCACCCTCGGCTATCCCAGTCCTGCTGTGTCCGTCCCCCGCATCATCAGCCCTACAGATCCTGCAGCACACCTTGCCGCTGCAGTCCTGGGCCGCCAACACCTCTGCCAATGCATCTCAAAATGCTAGCTCTCTGTGCTATGTAAATTCTGGATTTGTCTGTTGCAATCTGGTCTGGTTTCTATTTACACCTCAGCCATCATCTTCCTGTAGATCAGGGATGGGCAAACTACGGCCCGCAGGCCGGATCTGGCCCCTCAGGGCTTTGGATCCGGCCCGGCGGGATTACCCCCCGTGGCGCTGTGGGCCCAGTGCCAATCTCAGAAGGGGCCAGCACCACGTCCCTGCAGCCCCCGGGCCGGGGGGGGGGGGCAGAGGGCTCCGGGCCTTGCCCTTGCCTCCAGGCACAGCCCCCCGCAGCTCCCATTGGCTGGGAACGGGGAACTGCTGCCAATGGGAGCTTCTGGGGAGGTACCTGGACAGCGCACGGGGAGCCCTCCGCCCCCCCTCCCCCAGGGGCTGCAGCGCTTCCTGAAGGGGCGCGGGGCCAGGGACAGGGCAGGCATGCAGGGGGCCTGCCCTGGCCCTGGTGCACGCCGCTGCCACCCTGGAGCCGCTTTAGGTAAGTGGCGCTGGGCCGGAGCCCAAACCCCGCTTGCACTCCACACCCCAACTCCCTGCCTGCACCTCGCACCCCTCCTGCACCCCAACTCCCTGCCCTGAGCCCTCTCATTCACCCTGAACCCCTCCTGCACCCCAACTCCCTGCCCTGAGACCCCCATATACCCCGCATCCCTCCTGCACCCCAACTCCCTGCCCTGAACCCCCATATACCCCGCATCCCTCCTGCACCCCAACTCCCTGCCCTGAGCCCCCTCGTACACCCCACACCCCTCCTGTACCCCAAGCCCCTGCTCTGAGCTCTCTGCTGCACCCTGCACCCCTGTGCACCCCAACCCCCTTCCCTGAGCCCCTTCGTACACCCCGCACCCCTCCTCTGCCCCAATCCCTTGCCCTGAGGCCCTTCCTGCACACTGCACCCCACTCCACACTCCCTCCCGCAGCCCAACCACCTGCCTCGGCCCTGCATACAATTTCCCCACCCAGATGTGGACCTTGGCCCAAAAAGTTTGCCCACCCCTGCTGTAGATCGTTTAGGCGTTGTCTATGCGAAGGGGGTGGGCATTTCAAAAGATTTACTTCACTAAAACTCCACTTGGAAAAGGTGCATCCATTCTTCTGCACCAGTACAGTTCTACTGGTGGTAGTAGCAGTGGAAGCTGAAGTTCAGACCTTTTGCGGTGCGTCTACCGCTGAGCTACCCGGCCCCATGCAGAGCAAAATTAGATGACACGGTAGTAAAACGCCAGACCCCTGTCTAGAGACAACATTTGCCGTGGTAGTAGGCTGCCAGTGGGTCTTTTTGTAGACAATCCCCAGCGGCGTAGGGAGGAAAGATGCATGAATGTTTATGAGGTCCATTCGTCATGCGATGCTGATGGGGGTCAGCAGGTAAATACAGAAAGTCTGCCCTGAAAAATGGCCATGAAGTTCCCATCAAAGTCACTGGCATTTGGATGTGTGCTTAGCTTGACCACAGTGACACCTCAGCATGAGTTTATGTCTGGGGTTTCCACAGGGGCCAATTCAAAATTCATTGGTAGCTGGTGTCTAACTCTCTTAGGCCTCTGAAAATCCCAGGTTATGAGCTTTGCGATACAGGGACACCTTTCAGCATGTGCTTAAACTGAGCATTTATTTCAGAGTTTTACTGGGGTCTTATTTATGGTACTTCCTCCGAACTCGCATCCTCTTTTTTTCAGGCACCACCATCAGACTCATGCCATTTGGTGAAGAAAGAAAGAAAGAAAGAAAGAAAGAAAGAAAGAAAGAAAGAAAGAAAACTTACATTAGCCTGTACAGATCGGATACTAAACACAGTACAGAAGTGTGAATGTACTAAACTGTTAATCATCAGGTTGGTTTTATGATATCAGTTTTTCTGAAGACCACAATCTTTCATTTCTCGCCTGTAGCTTTACTCATACTTGATACATTTTTTTTTAAATGGGCTACAACATAAGGAGGAAGAGGGGAGGTTTGACAGCTTCTCAACCTCAAACAAACAAGCGTATTCAGTCAGCAGCAGTTGTAGAATAAAATAAAGTCTCTCTTTGAATTTTAATGTGAAGCCCTATTGGCGTGTGCTTTCTATTAGTGCCGGGTGAACTTGTTAAGAATTAACCCAAACCCGTATGCAAAACTTAATGTGCATCCCCAAAGATTTGATGAAAACGTAAATTCAATCCGTGCCCCCAAAATTTCTCTCTCCATCTGTGGCCTCCATCACCTCAGTATCTGAGCACCTCACTGTCTTTAATGTATTTATCCTCCCAACACCCCTGTGAGACAGGACCAGGCTATTATCCCCATTGTACAGATGGGAAACAGAGGCACAGAGAGGCTAAGTGACTTGACCAAGGTCACACAGGAAGCCTGTAGCAGAGCAGGAAATTGAACCCAGGTTTCCCAAATTGCCAGTTGATGCTCTAAACATCTGATCATCTTTCCACTTTAAAATGACCCAGTGAATTGTGGTCCAATACAGACAACTCGAACTTTGGTTCAAGTTCTTCCTTCTTTACATTTCCCTAGTTCTTGCACATCAGATAATGTTACTTATTTATCATAAATGTTTTGATAAATCAGCTTGAACCAATCCTTGAATCTTGGGCCAAAATTTTATGTCACCTCATCCCTGCGAAACTTGGCCCACAGCTCAAATAAACCCATGCTAATGTTAGCTAGGGTCTCATCGAATTTAATATAATAACGCTTTGTATTTCCCTAGCACATTCTCTCCAAGGATCACGAATCATTTTACAAACTATACTGAATTTGTTTCCTTGCCAAATAGGCCATCACGATGATTAACCCCATTTCACAGATGGGGATACTGAGGCATGGAGAGGTGAAGTGATGTGTCTAAGGTCACACGAGGAGTCAGTGGCAGAACTGAGGATGGAACCCAGGAGTCCTGATTCCCAGTCCTGTGGTTCAGTCACTAGGTAATCCTGCTCCTCCACTTTTGCCTATTATTGTCAGAAATTCTTTTCTATTTTAAGTGAGGGAAAACATCTGTGATTTGTATACCATGCCGTAACATTAACTCCAGACAAGGAGGTGAAATAAAATTGCCTTGAGATCTTGGAAAAGTGACGGGGGATTTCAGTGCCTCTATTTATTGGGTGCAGAACTTGAGACACATTCAAGGAGCCTGGTTTTCAGAAGGCAGGTTCTCAGCACTGTTTGAAAATCAGGTCCTCTTGGAAGGTGTCTCAAGCCGGGCCCCCACACACGAGGCGTCCAAAACCACGAGTCCATTTTGAAAAGCTTGGCCTGTGTGTGCAAATGCTCTCAACGTGTACATACAAGAGTCCCGTTGTACACACAAATGCTGCACCCCGGCCTCTGAAAAGCCAGTGTCTCAAGTTGGGCAGCCAAAATTACCAGTCGCTTCTGAAAATCTTGGCCATGATTGAGTTGTGTTTGGTGGGAGAGGAATGGAGGGCGTGCTTTTTAAAAAATTGCACCGTATAGTTTTGGGAAGGGTGTGTGGATGCGGGGGAGGGTGGGGAGGAGGTGCTGATGGCACATGAAATTAATTACTGAAAGATTCGTCTGCTCCTCCTCTTTATTCCTACTGTCTCAAAGACACAGGTCTCTGTTGGTGGCACCGTGTGCTCAGATACGATGGTGACAGGTAGCAGGATAAAACTCTGACAGATCATAGTGAACTGCTAGTAAGACGCCAGGGCCAGATCCCCATCTGGTGTAAACTGGGAGAGCTCCATTGAAGTCAATAGGGATAAGCCAATTTACACCAGAGGTGGATGGATCTGGCCCAGTGATTCCGAGTGAAGAATAACCCACAGCAACAGGTTAGCTGCCAAGTGACAGAGACCCTCTGTTAGGGGCCCAGCTAGGGTGACCAGATGTCCCGATTTTATAGGGACAGTCCCGATTTTTGGGTCTTTTTCTTATATAGGCTCCTATTACCCCCCTAACCCTAACCCTAACCCTAACCCCTATCCCGATTTTTCACACTTGCGGTCTGGTCACCCTAGGCCCAGCCAACTCCCACGGAAGGCAGTATATCTCTTTGCAATTCAAAGACTCTTGTTGACTTGAATGGGATTGGGATCAGGACCTTAATACATGACAGTCAGCAAAGGTGATAGTCCTAGCGCATACTTGGTTTGGGTGTGAGGGGGTGGCTGGCCCAGCATTCCCAGTGATGGGTCCTTTAAAACCCACCTCCCTTTTTGGCCCACCCACGCCCAGATGTGGTAGCCTTCCAGGCATCTGTCAAGCTGAGCTTTTCTCTTTGGCTTCTGGGGAGCAGCGGGTTTGGCAGGGGTTTGATAAGACAGTGGATGGCAGCGTGGTCAAGGTCAAGTAGACTGTGCTCCGTCCTGGGAGCCAGCACTCCTGTGTGGTCTTGGGCGAGTCACTTCATCTCTCTGTGCCCATCAGGTGTCCTGTATATAACACGGGGTATGTTATCCCTTCCGTCCCTCCACAGTGCAATCACGAAGCTGAATCAAGTCACAATAATTAAGGGGCTTTGAGATCCTTTGGTGGTGGAGCAGGGCATGATGGAATTGCACTCATGGCTCTATTACTGGGGTTGAGTTGGTACTGGACAGGCGGTATGTGCTGAGCAGGATGGAATTTTTTGGCTGGATGCTGCTATTTAAAAAGCCCAGGGGATGAGGGTTGAGGGACCAGTAGAACCCCAACAGATCAAGGAGCTCCTTGGGGAAGGGTTTCTTAGTGAGCAGGATGGATCCTTTCAGACAGTTAGAGTGGGGAGACCGCAGAGCAGCTGTTTGCATTATCTTGGCAAAGCCCATGACACTATCTTCTGGCTGCCAGAAGAAAAGAAAGAGCCACTCAGGCCACAGAGGAGCAGCCTGATAGGGGGTTTGTTGCTTGCAAATGGAAAGCTCGCCTAGTGACGTGTGGCGTGAGAGGCGCTGCGGTTGTGTGTGTCCAAGTCACTTATCACGTCCCCCCAAGAGAGGAAACAAACACACGTTAACCACATCGCTACACAAGAACTCAGAGAGGGAGCTTTGCTGAGTGCGAGGCAAGAGGCTTCACTGATGGCAATGGGAGGGGGCCCCATCACCTTTTCAAGTTTCACACATCACTGTGTTGATTTCCTCTTGCACCAGTTAGGATGGACCAAGAAACAACCTCCCATCCCCAACCCCAAAGGTTCTGAAGCAGCTGAACAAGTTATAGGCCTCCTGCATGTGCTTTGAAGAGACTCCTCTTGAGTTTAACACCTATATTTGGTTTTCACATGTGTAACCCAGTGCAGCCCGTGGTGACAGGTGAAGAGAGGAAGTGGTTACATTAGTGCTGCTGGAGGTTAGTCCCATAGATGGCTAGGATCATCCTTTCCTAGGAACCAGTGATGGAAAAGGCCTCTTGGGCCATCCAGCAAACTCAGCCTGGTTCCTTACATATGTTTCCTAGTGCTTGACCAGTATGGTTTCAAAGGGGACCCTACCACTGCCTCCATTTTCATTTGTTCCATCCTATCACCCCTAGCTATACCTTCCTGTGTGGCCCTAAATAATTCCTCTTCCTCCTTGGTGCTCATGGGCCTGATCCAGCTACCGTCAGAATGGAACTACCAGCTCAATGGAAAGACATGGACTCCAGCGGGAATTGACTTTGGTCTGATATTCACATAGATTTGCTGCTTTGCCAGGATGGGTGTGCTTAGCTCAGCGTACGCCGTCCTCTCCATCACCCTCATCAGCTTCATTGCTCTTCTCTGAGCTCACTCCGGTTTGTCCTTAATGTTCTGGGCACGAGGTGCCAGAACCAAGTGCCAAGTTCCAGAATTCTACAGGCTCCAGAGACGGCCGCTCGACCCTGGCTCTTTGCTCTTAAAATTCCCCATCCTCGCCACCGCTGGTAGCCGGGGGGAAGAGTCGGGGAGGGCAGAAGTACTCAGGCTGGGCATCTCAGCTGCTGTGTGTCACCTAATCCTGAGTCTAGATGGCATGATGATTAAAATGCCGGGAGCTGCCAGAGCTCTGTCCTTTGCCGCCATGGGCAGAACTGCACCAGTGGTGGCAATGGAGGGGAACTTTAAAAAACAGAACGGAGGGTGAGCCCCAGACCCCTCTGCTGCCATTGATGCCAACGGCCGCCCTGACCTCCTTGGCATCCTGGCCTTTCCTGGTCCTCCTCCTACCTCCCTATCTCTTCCTTAAGCATCTGCTTTGGTGGCTCCTCCTCCCGCCCAACCATTATCGGGGATTCTCCCACAAGCCTCTGTTCTTGGCCCCCTCTTCTCCCTCTTTGTGCTAGCGACTCACCAACCTACCTCTTCGCTCCTGTCCTGACACATTCCTCACTTCATCCCGGCTCACCCAGCCCAGCATCAACGTGGCCAAAGCTGAACTGCTCGTTTTCCTCCCAACACCTTCCCCACTCTCCCTGGTCTTTGTTCCTGAGGACAAGGCCACCACCCTCCCTGTTACCCCAGGTGGGGTCAGCTTTGGCTCCTCCCCTCTCCTGTACCTCACACAGCCGCGTCACGGAGCACCTCCGTCGCTACCCAGAGAACCTCACTGCCTGGCCGGTTGAGATGGTTTCACAGTCACAAACACACATCGAGCTGCTTATCTCACCCCAAGGTGTGTATTTATGTCCCTCTTACATAGTAACCCTGTGCCATACAGGCTTACAGCAAAGCCCTCACTTCCCGGCCTTGGCTCACACCTTGAGCTTCCTCCTGAGCGGCCCCTTGTGTCCTGTGTCCTCCCCTTATATTCCCCCCAGTTGCCTTGTTAGCCCAGCGATTGTCACGGTCCCGCACCAGAAAGTGTGTAATTGCCCTCAGCTGGGCTTTCAGCCTTCCCCAGGTTGATCCCGCCCTGTCCCAAGCCGTGCTGGAGCTCAGGCTTGCCATTTCTTTCTCCCCAGCATTTCAAAAACCTGGCCCCTCCTCTCTATTCTGACACCACCCCATGACCTCTCCTGTCCAGGACCTCATTACTGTCCATCTCAGCTACTACCTCGACACCCATAACACCCCCCAAATCATTCTCCAACGCACTAATGTGTGGTCTCCTTCACCAGCAGTCCAGCCCAGGGCTTCCCAAACCATGGTGCTTGTATCACGGGGGGTATATTAGCTTGATGTTCCAACCATTCATTTCACAACAATATTTTTAAGAAGCTGGTACGTGAACCAATCAAGTGTGGGATCTGTTGCCCACCATATCACCCTGCCTCTCTGACTATCATCCCTTCCTTTGCATCCTCTACTGCCTCTGTGGCTTTCACGGGTCTCTGTAATACCAGCCTCAATCTTCATCCCCAATCTGGTCTCTTATTTCATCACCCCCACCCCTCCCAACCTGCTGAAAATGCCAGCCCTGTGGCCCAGTTTGTCCACGGCTTTCTTTATGCTGGTCTTTTAGATTTTAAGGCCACAGGGGACCATGATAATGATCTCCTCTGACCTCCTGCACAGCACAGGGAACAGATGTCAGCAGAACCCAGGAGTCCTAATTCCTAGTCCTCCTGCCCTATCACACTCCATTTCATAGCCAGGAAAGAACCCAGGAGTCCGGATTCCCAATATTTTGCTCTATCTAGTAGATTTTCTCCTCAAGTGACATGCTGAAGGCTAGCCATAAGTCAGTGGTGAAGCCAGGCATAAAACCTAAGTGCTCAGCATTTTTTGAAAATCGATCCCCTTTTAGGCTGCTCAAGTTGGCCACCAATCAGACACACCAACCCACCAATCACTTGTGAAAATATGGGCCGTAAACACTTAAAAATGTACCCAGCCTCTTAATCAGAGACTGCTACGTAGTACACTGATCACAGCTGTCTCTCTGCGACCCTGAAGATGTGCGTGTTGTGTCCCCTTGTTGTCTCTCACTTTCTATGTACCGTAGATGGCAAGATTCTGGGGGCAGGGACTGTCGTCTTGATTTTATACAGCACCTACCACAACAGAGCCCCGATCCCTGTTTGGCGTCTACCAAAATATCGCTTTGCAAACATGTCTAATTTGCCGGCTGCATCATTCCAAAATCCCTTTCAGAACTGCTCTTTCCCAACTAGCTGTGCTTCCCCCTGGATGTATTAGCTGCAGTTTTCCATGTTGCATCTCACTTTGCTAGTTTCTCCCCATGCTTCTAACCAGTTAAGATCCCTTACTGGGTTTTGGGTTTTTTTGCCATTCTCACTGTTTAACGTTATGGAGGAATACCATTAAGGTGCTGTTTGGTTCTTCCTTCTACATCACTGAAATGTTACAGAAGATGTTACTTAATAACTGTGTTTCCCCACTAGACATTTTTCCCGAAACTGACTGCAAGGCGGGTGGGCATTGCCCGTCTTTACAGATTCTCACAGACAAGTTTCCAGTCCACGTGGCCGGGCCCCTTTCCAAGTGCTGGTCTACATGACAGGCGCACAGCAGCACAGCTACGGCTCTGTAGTGATGGTTGTGATGGGGTGTTCACTCCACACTAGCCAAGAAAGGGTTAATGAGGCTGAGAAGGGGCCAGTTAACTGGAGAGGCCACAGCTAAGGGGAATTAGGGGGCTTAAGTAACCCTGAATGATGATGGAGCCCAGCTGAGAAGGACCAGGCGGGGCTAGGATAAAGCCGGGCAGTGAGGGACCCTGTAGCCACTCTTTGGACATTAGAGAGGGAAGGAGGGAAACCCTGGGGAGAGGGTGGAGGAAAAGGCTCAGGGAGAGGCAGGAAGGTTTAAGATGGTGCAGACCTTGGCTGCTGGTTAGAGGGTCCCTGAGCTGGAACCCTGGGGAGATGGCAAGCCCAGGTTCCCCCACCAGCCACTGGGGAACGGGCACCATTTGGCCAGTGAAGAAGAAGACCGCCTGAGACAGTGGGCATGGGGGTCATAGTGACCTGGCCCAAGAGCCCAGTCGCAAAGAGAGAGAACCCTGAGCTGCAGAGATTGAGAGAAGGAGGTGGCAGGGCACGGCAGAAGGCAGTGTTGGACCTGGAAAGAGCTAATCCCCAGAGCTGCCAGGAGGAGGCGCCCTTGTAGCGAGTGGAACCCTATTACAATGCCGCTGGAGCGCAAAAGCTTCCAACAGCGATGGAAGGGCTTTTTTCCATCCCTCGAGGTAATCCACCTCCCCAGGCAGCAGTAGCTGGGTCGACGGACACGTTCTTCCATTGACCTGGCCGTTTCTGCCCCGGGGTTCGGTCAGCGAAGCTCTGGCGCTGAGGGGTGAGAATTTGCCCCTGAGCGATACACCTCTGTCGATCTACATTTTCAGTGTAAACCAGGCCGAGCCAACCAGGAATGTATTTTGAGAGGGAGTTTTGGGGGGATGCGGTATCACAGGCTTTGCTAAGAATGGACAGATTTGGTAATACTAATTAATTCCCACTTGCCAATGAAGGCACCAAAGGTACCGTGTTGTGGTTTCATGGCGAACATCCTCTTCCACCGCAGCGAGTGAACAGATTTTGAAGGATGATAAGGTGTATAAGCCTCAACCCCTTATGCCTCCCCAGTCCACCTAGCCTGTGTGCCTGCAGGTTGGGAGGCGTTGTACCCCAGTGACTAGGTCAGCGGCCTTGGATGCAGGACACCTGGGTTTTATACTCAGCTCTGCCCCCAATTTCTGGAGTTACCTTGGCCAATTTGGCTACTTGCCCTCATTTTTTGTCTGGCTTGTCTTCTAAGCTCTTTTTTGGCAGGGGCTGTAGCTTACCAAAGCCATGTCTACGCAGAAAGCAGCCACTCTTAAACCGAAACGAAGCCATCCACACAGGGGCTTGCTCTGGTTTCACTAAACCGGTTTAATTAAACTGATGCAAGTTTGTGTGTAGACAAGCCCTAGGTGTATAGACAGCACCGAACACATTCGGGGCTCTATAGAAATAACGATCAGAGGGGTAGCCGTGTTAGTCTGGTTCTGTAGAAGCAGCAAAGAATCCTGTGGCACCTTATAGACTAACAGACGTTTTGCAGCATGAGCTTTCGTGGGTGAATACCCACTTCTTCAGATGCAAGTGGTGGAAATTTCCTGAGGCAGGTATATATAAGCAAGCAAGAAGCAAGCTAGAGATAACGAGGTTAGATCAATCAGGGTGGATGAGGCCCTGTTCTAGCAGTTGAGGTGTGAAAACCAAGGGAGGAGAAACTGGTTCTGTAATTGGCAAGCCATTCACAGTCTTTGTTTAGTCCTGTAGATATGTGGGCAGAGTTGGCATCGAGGTTTGTTGCATGGATTGGTTCCTGAGCTAGAGTTACTATGGTGCGGTGTGCAGTTGCTGGTGAGAATATGCTTCAGGTTGGCAGGTTGTCTGTGGGCGAGAACTGGTCTGCCACCCAAGGCCTGTGAAAGTGTGGGATCATTGTCCAGGATGGGTTGTAGATCCCTGATGATGCGTTGTAGGGGTTTTAGCTGGGGACTGTATGTGATGGCCAGTGGAGTCCTGTTGGTTTCTTTCTTGGGTTTGTCTTCCAGTAGGAGGCTTCTGGGTACACGTCTGGCTCTGTTGATCTGTTTCCTTATTTCCTCGTGTGGGTACTGTAGTCTTGAGAATGCTTGGTGGAGATTTTCTACGTGTTGGTCTCTGTCTGCGGGGTTAGAGCAGATACGGTTAGAAATAACGATGCTCCTTAAGAGGCAGGGCTTTAAAAGAAAGGGCAGGGCGAGTGACCGCCTGGAGAGAGGGGAACATTTTTCACAAGCTCAATTATCTGAGCGTGATGATAACTGCTTCCTACCTCTTCTCTGGGATGGCAGTATAGGGTGACCAGATGTCCCGATTTTATAGGGACAATCCTGATTTTTGGGTCTTTTTCTTATATAGGCTCCTATTACCCCCCACCCCGTCCCGATTTTTCACACTTGCTGTCTGGTGACCCTATGGCAGTATGAGGAACGAGGGGAGAAATGGAGCCCTGTTAACACCACCAATGTAATAATATTTCACTGTGAAAATGCAACTAGAGCTTTTGAAGTGTCAGTGTTTTTCTGGGGGCAGAGATGAGTAAGACGCAGCATGCGCTTATCTTCATTCGACCACTTCACGGGAATAGGGGTCGCTTTTCTTCTTGAGAAAGGGAAAGCTCGCTGCTAGCTTTCACAAACCAAAAAAAACCAGTCACTAGCTAGTGCATTGCTCACTGAGTCATTAATGTAATGGACTGTGTGTGTCTGTGTGTGTACCACTGCCCTCTGCGGGAACAAATCAGAACTGTGCAGCGACGAGTAAGAAGTCCTAGCAGACAGCAAGGAGTCCAGTGGGTTAAACATCTTGTGCTGAAAACTTTTTTTTTTTTAAACAAAACTGACTTTTTGACAGGATGAGCATTTTGAGGTCACGTTTTTTCAATGACATGGTTTGGGCCGAAATGAACATTTTTGTTTCACTTTCAGTTTGTTTTGTTTTATTATGGGTCCGTCCTCCCCCACTTCCTGTCATTTCATTACTCTTTATACACCATGGGGAGAAAGTTTAAATGTGAGAGGGGAAGGTGGAACCCTCAAAAAAGAAACAAAAAGATTTCAAAATACAACCAAAATATTTTTCATTTTGATTTGCAAAAAGGCATCGGACATTAAAAAAAAAAAACCCCAAACCCTGAAATTTCAAATGAAACTGAAAACTTTCTTTTTTTCTGAACTTTTCCATGAAAATAAAGTTTAAAATATTGACCAGCCCCATCTCATAGCTAACTGTGATTTGCTTTCACCACAAGCAGCAGGAGCCGGTGCTATTGGAGCGTGAAGATCTGAATTTCATCCCCACTGTTCCTGTGACATTCTGAATAACCACAATGTGCAATATACAGTCAGCCATGAAGTCCCAAATGGCCACATATTTGTTACAAGACGATTAACTACACACACAACATAATTGCAGGAAAAATCCTATTTGCTTTAAGGCTGCAGAGCCCCAGGTTTTGAAATGCTGCAGAATCTCCCTACACGCTTAGGTAAGGTGTGTGCGATTTCATTTAAAAAACAATTAATTAATGAATCTGCTTTGGGGAGAATTTAATGACCCATGAAAATGAAGGGTGAATAGAATTGGCTAGTCCCCGTACTAAATTTTATCCATGCACTTCAATCCGAACTCCCTAAAGGCTCGGAACCCAACAGCGGATCAAAAGAACCTAACATGTTTATTCTAAAAAAGCATGAGATTAAAACAATCTCATGATTCTGGGTGGCCTGATTTGTGATTGTATGGGGTTGGCATTAGAGAATCAATCTTTATAAAGCTGTTCCACAATCTCAGTTTTAGCACAAGGCTGTAAGGTTTTTGCACTGATGCCTCAGCCCCATTGGTACCCACCAGTCTTCCTGTCAGGAAGCGTTGGTGGAGCTGTGAAACAGAAGTTATACAACCAACTTCCACATCTTAAAGGTGCCGGCGTTTCTGTCTACTTATTAAAGTGACGGCCTTTCTTCTCTTTGACTTCAGGTTGCATTTTAAGGGAGCTGTAGGCTGCTGGGTGCATCTCCCCCTAGACACTTAATTTACACACATTTTAAGAGAAAGTTATCTCCTCCGCAAGGCACCATTCTTGCCCTGGGGAGTGTCCAGTATGTCATTGCACCACTGCCCTCTAGTGGCTAGAATGCCAGAGGTGCCAAAGCATGGCTCTGTCTAATGGCCAAAGCCTTGAGAGGACACAGCTGCAGCTAATGCAGATTCTTCTTGTGGTTTAAATAGTAGGATCCCCCATGAGCATAGATGGAAGGGACACATTTCCCCCCTGCCACAGCGCTTCGAGGCACAGGCTGCTTGGGAAGCTAGGCTCCGACTCAGGGATTCCTTGACCGATGCTCTGAGAGTCCAGTTTGATGGTTGGAGGGCTAGCTTGGGAGACATGGCCTCAATTTCCGGCTGTGCCAAAGACTTCCTGTGTGAACTGGGGCAAGTCATTTAGTGCCTCAGTTCCCGTCTGTACAATGGGGGAGAATAGCACTGCGCTGCCTCCTCGAGGTGGGTGTACCTATTGGGTTTCTGGGAAGTGGGCGGGCGGAAGCCCACCCACTGCTAAAGGATCCCCCCCCAGCCTAAGGGGAGGATCCACAGGACCTCAAAAACCCAACTGAGTTCGGGGGACAACTAATAAAAGAACAGGGACAGGAGTGCGGTCAAAGGGTCAAAAGGAGGGAGCCTGGTGGGGACACCGAGCAGAGAACCCCGGACAGCGCCCACTGTCGAGGTGGGTGTAGCGGGGCAGTTACCCCGCTCCTAGGGGAAAAGGTTAAAGGCAGCTGGGATTGGATTACTGGGGAGGCGGCCACAGATGGGGCCACACCCAATCAGGCTACAGCTGGCCTTGATATAAGGGCTAAAGGAGGGGGCTGGACCTAGCTGCCTTGGCGCAGAGGGTACCTAGGGCAGAGCGGTGCTGGGGAAGGGCAAGGGGAGCTGGGGAGCTCCAGCCTGGCAACTCCCCAGGCTGAGGCCTTGTTGAGGCCTAAGGAGGTACTGGGGCTGTGGAGCTGCAGCCCGGGGGTAGGCAGAGGCAGCTGGTCCAACCCCCTTGCCAGTGATAAGTGGCCATGACAGGCTGTAGTTTGCCCCAGAGAACGGGGGGCTAGATGAGGACTGGCAATAGCCACTGCGGCAAGGTGGACATAGGGGGAGGGGTTCCCCTGGGAGGGAGACCCAGAGTGTGGGAGCACTGCTGTGGGGCAGCA
This sequence comes from Mauremys mutica, assembly GCF_020497125.1. NCBI lineage: Eukaryota > Metazoa > Chordata > Testudines > Geoemydidae > Mauremys > Mauremys mutica. Next base: position 9,837,036 of record NC_059095.1, read on the forward strand.
GCCCAAGGTAAGGGGCAGCAGGGTCCGGTAGGGACACGGTGGCCTGAGGCAGGAGAGACACCGGCCAGCAGGAGGCACTCCGAGTGCTGGAATTTGAGCTAATTCCCGGACGACCAGCAGGAGGCGCTGCGGTGGTGAGTGCTCAACCTTGCTACAGTGGGGTGAGGAGGGTAAAGGCCTCAGAGACGGTGAGGTGCCGTGGAACATACATAACCCTTTTTTCAACCCGCTTTAATCTCTCCATATAGCTTCCTGGGTCCAGCTCTAAACAGGGGTGACCATCTCCCTTAGCTGCCTGTCCCCTCCCCACTATACACTGTGGGGGAGAAGCAAGGGCCCAGGAGGGTCTTGTCTACACAGCAAAGACCAATCCACAGCTGGCCCGTGCCAGCTGATTCAGGCACGGGGCAGTCAGGCTTGTGGGGCTGTTTCATTGCTGTGTAAACTTCCAGGCTGGGCTGGAGTCCAGGCTTCAGGGCCCTGCAGGGTGGGAGTGACACAGCGAGTGACCCAAAGTGACTCGCACCTCTAGAAGGCCAGAGGATCACACTGATCATCTAGTCTCACCTCCTGTATAACACGGACCAGGGGATTTCCCCCCCTGCATTAATTTCTGTTTGAACTAGAGCAGAGGAATTGCTACAACAGTAGCTTCTATTGACAAAGGTCCAATTGCCCAAGTCTTTACTCATTCCCTCCCCCCACCAATTTCTTATGGAACTACCCCCTTTCCACAGGTCTTCAGCACCCAGGACCCTGAGTTCTCTATATCAGGGGCTCTCAACTTTTCCAGACGCCTGTACCCCTTTCAGAGACTGATTCGTCTTGTGTACCCCCACGTTTCACCTCATTTCAAAACGACTTGCTTACAAAATCTGACATAAAAATACACACGTGCCACAGCGCACTATTCCTGAGAAAATGGCGGACTTTTTCATTTTTACCACACAGTTATAAAATAAATCAGTCGGAAGATAAATGTTGTACTTACATTTCAGTGTAGAGTATACAGAGCAGTATAAACAAGTCACATTGTCTATGAAATTTTAGTTTGTACTGACTTCGCTAGTGCTGTTTCTGTAGCTTGTTTAAAATGAGGCAAATATCTAGAGGAGTCGATGTCCCCCCTGGAAGACCTCTGTGTACCCCCACTATAGTACAGCCCCCTACCACTACAGCTAAATGAGTGACTACTCTGTAGCCCCTGTGAAGGGAATTGGTGGGGCCAGTCTTTTTTCTAGGGGGCCGATGTCCAAGCCGCAGTTGGGAGGATCGGGGCCTTCTCATTGGTTTTGACTAAGAGATGCCAGGATTTCATGGGTCATGGAAGCTGAAATCTCCTCCTGGGCAGCCGGAGGGTCATGCAGCTCCCTGCTCTGTGGCTGGAGGGAGGGTGTTTCCAGAACTGCCAGTCTAAGATGATCCCTTTCACCATTTTGCACTGGTGTAAATGACGACCGCCCCCACTCACCCCCCGGTGCAGGGCAATGGCAGATCAAGACCACTAAATGTAATGGAGGGGGGGACTTTGGGCTTGGTGCGAGGGAGGAGCACAGCGGCTTTGTGGCATTGAAATATGTTTCAGGACCAAGCAGTCTTTCTCCCATCTGAAGTCACTCTTTGCCGCGTCCCTGGCTTTGCAAGGCAGTTCTGAAGAGCCTGGTCAGCGGGGAGGCTTCGGTGACGGCACGTAGCTCTCTGGAAAATAGAGAGCTACAATTTCCCCCCTCCTGTGCAGCGACTGATCTTGCTGAGAGTTCCCACGTTACAGAGCTCGTCTCCGTTATTTTTAGCCTGCCTGTGGCAGGGCAGCACAGGAAGTGATCTGTGTAGCTGGGAGACTATTTTGCCCCCAGAAGAGGTCATGCAGCATCCTGGCAGGCCCAGAGACACCTCCGCCTCTCACGTCACTCTGTGTGGTTAGGAGGCAGGGTAGGCCTAGGCAGCTGAGTCCCACCGTTGGCACCGGCCCGGCGAGAACTTTCCAAGCCAGGTGGGAAGCCGGGAGGCAGCTCTGCCCGTCAAACAAAAGGTTTGAATGGGCCGTTAGTGCCGGACAAGGGATGGTGCAAAAGGCCATTGAGGGATCGTGTTAGTGACAACGGGCCTGACCAGAGCCCCCTGAACTGGAGGTCAAAGGCCCCCTCTGTGCCTGGATCATGCCCCATGATGTGGCAGTTGCCCCCATTTCCACTACCCCATCCAGGGCCGGTGCAACCATTTAGGCGACCTAGGCAGTTGCCTAGGACACTAGGATTTGGGGGGCGGCATTTTCTTCGGCAGCAACCGGGGCGGCCGGATCTTCAGCCACCCCGGTCGCTGCCGGCATTTAGGCGGAGGGAGCTGGGGCAGGGGAGCGCGGGGAGGGCCGCCTGCAGCAAGTAAGGGGGGGGGCGGCGCGCAGGGGAACCGCTCCCCGCCCCAGCTCCCCCCTGCCCCGCCTCCTCCCCGAGCACGCCGTGGCTGCTTCACTTCTCCCGCCTCCCAGGCTTGCGGCGCTAATCAGCTTAGGCGCCGCAAGCCTGGGTGGCGGGAGAAGTGAAGCAGCCACGGCGTGCTCGGGGTGGAGGTGGAGCAGGGGTGAGCTGGGGTGGGGGGGGTGCCTCAGGGCGGAGGGTGGTGGGTGGGGAGCTGCCGCAGGGGGGGCGCCTCAGGGCGGAGAGGGGGAGCTGCCATGGGGGGGGGCTCAGGGCAGAGGGGGGGAGCTGCCGCAGAGGGAGGGAGGGCGCCTCGGGGGGGGCTTGGGGATGGGGGAAGGCGCAGGGTGGAAGTTTCGCCTAGGGCATGAAACATCCTTGCACCAGCCCTGACCCATTCCCACCCCACCCCAGAAGGCCCTCTGATCTGCAGAGGGACAGAGAGTGGCAGGGTCTGGGTGACACATGACCCCTTGCTGGATGTGCAGAGATCAAAGCACTAGTCTGATAGCGAAAGCTTGTTAGAGAGCAGGCCAGGTTGGGGAAGACATGATGGGAGGAGAAGAGATGGAGCAAAATGGTTGTGTCTGAACGTGAATGTTTGTCCTCTGGGTATAGAGGAGGCAGAGAGAGCAAATGCCTTTGCTTTTGAATAACATTTGCTGATGGGTTTATTGGTACAGCCGGGGGTTTTTTAAAGATTAATTCTCCTTAATATTTTCCACTTTCCTGGCCCACCCCCCTGTCAAACACGAAGACCAACGAGCATCATTGCGAGACCTTGAGTAGGCGTCACCTTTCCAGTGTAGTATCATCCGTTCACACATCCCACGTTTGTCGCCTCTGTCCTAGGCAGCAGAAGATGCCTGCTGATGGCATCAAAACAAGATTACAGTAGAGAAATACTTTCCATTAGGTTACCACAGGACTTTGACTAACCTCAAACTCTCTCTATTCTCTGTCCTCCAGCCTTCTCATTTCTTTGAGAGACATACACTGAGAGACATTTTTTTTAAGAGCACTTACCGACAGACAGACAGACACATCCACACACACACCATGTGAGGCTGTGTGCTAAAAATCTGATTGCAGGCTTGTCTTGCACTGAGTGTGCTCTGCAGATCAACCCGGATGAATATCCTGCATTCTGTAGGTGCTACCTCTATTACCAAAGGAGTGGTAGCTCACCAGACTGGGAGAACTGGGTCCTATTTCTGGGGCTTCCTCGCTTCGTGCCTCAGTTTCCCCATCTGCAAAATGATTATCTTGACCTCCTTTGTAAAGCGCTTTGAGATCTACTGATGAAAAGTCTATTTAAGCGCTAGGGATTAGTAGTATTATTGTAGTGAGGGAAGATTTTCAAAGTCATGTATGGCATTTGGAGACCCAATTCCCATTCCTTCCTAATGGAAAATGAGTGTCCCTATCTCTTAGACAGCTTAGCAAATCTCAGCCAGAGTATTCAAGAGATTTAAAAATCTCTTTTTTATTTTATTTCTGCCCTGTAAAGCCAGGGGCTTTAGTTACAACAAGCTCAACTGTACAGGGTTCAGAGAAAGATTAAAAACACTACGTCAAACCACTCCAGCAATGACCTAATCTTGCTCTTCTACGAATCATAGAATCATAGACTTTAAGGTCAGAAGGGACCATTATGATCGTCTAGTCCAGATGTGGGCAAACTACGGCCCGTGGGCCACATCTGGCCTGCGGGACCGTCCGGGCCGGCCCCATAGCTCCCGTCCCCTCCCCCATCCCCCTTCTCCCGCAGCCATGCTGCTGCGCGGGCTGCATTCTGACCCACTGCTCCCGCTGGGCAGCGTGGGGGGCGCAGCTGGCTTTGGGCAGGTGGCGCGGCTGCGAGCTCCTGTTGCTGGTAAGGGGGCGGGGAGCAGAGGGGTTGGGTAAGGGAGCGGGGGGTCCTGGGGGCACTCAGGGAGGAGGGGGCGGTTAGATGGGGCAGAGGTTCTGGGAGGTTGGTCAGGGGATGGGGAACAGGGAGGGTTGGGAGTGGGAGTCTTGGGGGACCTGTCAGGGGGCAGGGATATGGATAGGGGTTAAGAGGGCAGTCAGGGGACAGGGAGCAGGAGGGGTTGGATAAGGGGGTGGGATCCCGGGGGGTCCCTGGATGGGGCGGTCAGAGGACAAGGAGCAGGAGGGGTTGGATGGGTCAGGGATTCTGAGGGGGGCAGTCAGAGGGTGGGAAGTGGGAGGGGGCGGATAGGGGGCGGGGGCCAGGCTGTTTGGGGAGGCACAGGCTTCCCTACCCGGCCCTCCATACAGTTGCACAACCCTGATGTAGCCCTTGGGCCAATAAGTTTGCCCACTTACCTAGTGTGACCTCCTGCACAACGCCAGCCACAGAATCTCACCCACCCACTCCTGTAACAAACCCCTGACCTATGTCTGAGCTATTGAAGTCCTCAAATCGTGGTTTAAAGACCTCAAGCTGCAGAGAATCCTCCAGCAAGTGACCCATGTCCCACACTGCAGAGGAAGGCGAAAAACCTCCAGGGCCTCTGCCAATCTGCCCTGGAGGAAAATTCCTTCCTGACCCCAAATATGGCGATCAGCTAAACCCTGAGCATGTGGGCAAGACTCACCAGCCAGGCACCCAGGAACGAATTCTCTGTAGTAACTCAGATCCCACCCCACCTAACATCCCATCACAGGCCATTGGGCATATTTACCGCTAATAATCAATTAATTGCCTTCCGGGCTTAATGCCAGAAGCAGAAAAGTCGCTTGCTTAAAAGACTTTTCCATGAACGTTTGGGTTAAGGAGTTTTTGCTGGTTTTTGCATGTTCATGAAAGCAAAACTGCAGGAGTGAATAATCATTTCCAAGACCACAGCTGATACCGAAGCGTTGACGCAGCCAGTTTGAAAAATCTCTTGCTGCTTTTTTTTTTTTTTTCCAACTGGCCCAAGACACTCCCCAGCCAATTCTAACTCGTAAAGAAGTTGCTCTCTCTTTTGTACAGGGGATAGGCCAGCCAACCAGAAAACAGCCACACACCCACAGGGCAGATAAGCCATTCACACTGACTCAATGGGCGACCACTGGGGGAGTGTGTGACGCAGGGAGAGAGCAGGGGGCACCTGCTTCCCCTTTTCGGTTGGTGCCTCTCCCCCATGGTGGCCTCACCGGGAACCTTAGACATTGGAGAGGGAAAATATCCTGACCTGCACCATTCGCTTCTCTTCCAAGGCCGGGCTGCCATGTGCACCCCCACCTCTCCTGCCCAGTGGGAAGCGCCTGGGAAAACACAGCCCCGAAGAACATTGTCCTGCAGGCGCGGGGGAGGAACGAACCTTCCCAACCTGCTGCCAAAGGCCCCAAGGTAGGACAAGGACCCGAGATCAGAGACTGTCTCTAAGGAATATCTGACCGCCTCCTTGAGGAGGAGGCCTTGCTCTTTTCATCCTCACAGCTGAAAGGATGTTCCTGGGGAGGTTATAGCAGAACCTCTGTTTCACAGATGGGGAAACTGAGGCACCAATACTTGCCCAAAGACACCCAGCAAGCACGTGCCAGAGCCAGGCCCAGCACCCTGGCCCTTTGCATGTGGGCCCTGTCCACTAGACCACATTGTCTCCTCTGCAGGGCTTGTCATTTTTACTGTTAAAGCCTCTGGGATCAGGTTGTGAGCCGGGCTGGATGTAGGGTGTGTTCCTCCCGCCCCAGGCACCATTGCATTCTCTGCTAGTGCCCCCTGGGACACAGTTTCTGCTTGCTCCTGTGCCTCCTTGAAGCTTCTGGAGCAGCTCCGGGGGTGGGACCACACCCCAGCGTTGCTTTGGCCATGCTAGACTCTGATTCCTACGTGGTGCTGTGACCCACCTGTGAATAATTCCATCCTCCCAGCTGCGGGGTCCGGTCCCGCCTGCCTCCTGCAAGTTGCTCTCTCGAAGAGACTCAGGCGTTTGGACCGTATTCCAGTCCCCCGAGGTAAAGCACAGCTCACTGGGAGACAGAGCAGCTCCAGGCTGTTGGAAATCTCAGCTCGTGTGGGGCTCTGGTACTCAACAGGGAGGGGAAAAAACCACTGGCCAAAGGATTTGGGGGTTTAGGGTGGCCCCACATGGTGACACCGCCCCCCATTTCAGCTTTTCTTTCTCCCTGGGGAGTCAGGGAGCGCACCCCTCCCACCCATCCCCGAGCATGTGAACCCCACATCCTTGGTAGGGGCCACATGATTGAATAGAAATGACGGCTAGGGGGAGGCAAGTTGCTTGATATTTCCGTAGCAGTCACTTGGTTTGGGAGCTTGCCGGCAATAAAAGCCTGCAGCCAATTAGCTTTGCCCTGCCCTTCCGGCCCAGGGAGGGGGCAGCTACCTTTAGGCCGCTTGGTCTTTTGGGTGCACGTTTGCCACCCGTGGTGTTTTGCCTCTGTCGTTCGGGGGCGTATCGCTTTAAAAGCAGCCAGGCTCTGCCATTCCCAGGAGCTCAGGTTTTGAGAAGGGTTGGCCTTCTGGAACCTCGCAGCAGACGGGCCGGGCCAGCCCGATGGAACGGCAGCTTCCAGTCCAAAGGCTGCAAAGTTAACCCGTCCACACACAACTCTTAACTCCAGCGCGGTTGTGCCCTTAACTCAACCCGGCTGGCCCGAGAGGGGGTATAGGCTGAAACTCCAGTGAGCTGCTCCCATAACCACGCTGCAGTGTGGACACAGGCTGGTGGCCAGGCCTCAATCCCTAGTGTAAGGGGACTGTTGCCCCCTTACTAACATTCAGTGGGGGTGTTTTGGTTGCTAGCTCCCAGCACTAAAAGGGGAGGGGTCGATGGGAAATCAGGACCTTGAGACTGACAGTCCCCAGGAACAATGACGAGAGGCCAATGCTCCAGGTCAGCCTGATTGACAGGGTGGGCAGGCTAATCAAGGAGACAGAAGGCCAGGGTGGGTCCCGTCCTCCATAGGAGCTGGAATTGCCTGGGTCAGACAGAGTGGGGCCGAGCTAAGGCGAAAGCAGGGGCCCAAGCTAAGCTCAAGAGCAGAGCTGGGCCAGTCCAGAGGGGCCAGAGACACGGCCCTGGGAGAGCAGATCCTGGGCAGGGAGCAGAGCTGCAGCCACAGAGCCAGAGACGCAGCCCAGGGAGAGCAGATCCTGTGCTGGGAGCAGAGCCAGAGACACGGCCCTGGGAGAGCAGATCCTGGGCTGGGAGCAGAGCCAGAGACGCAGCCCAGGGAGAGCAGATCCTGGGCTGGGAGCAGAGCTGCAGCCACAGGGCCAGAGACAGGGCCCTGGGAGAGCAGATCCTGGGCTGGGAGCAGAGCCAGAGACACGGCCCTGGGAGAGCAGATCCTGGGCTGGGAGCAGAGCCGGGCCAGTCCAGAGGGGCCAGAGACACGGCCCTGGGAGAGCAGATCCTGGGCTGGGAGCAGAGCCAGAGACACGGCCCTGGGAGAGCAGATCCTGGGCTGGGAGCAGAGCCAGAGACGCAGCCCAGGGAGAGCAGATCCTGTGCTGAGAGCAGAGCTGCAGCCACAGGGCCAGAGACAGGGCCCTGGGAGAGCAGATCCTGGGCTGGGAGCAGAGCCAGAGACACGGCCCTGGGAGAGCAGATCCTGGGCTGGGAGCAGAGCCGGGCCAGTCCAGAGGGGCCAAGAGCTGCAGCCACAGAGCCAGAGACACGGCCCTGGGAGAGCAGATCCTGTGCCGGGAGCAGAGCCAGAGACGCAGCCCTGGGAGAGCAGATCCTGTGCTGGGAGCAGAGCCGGGCCAGTCCAGAGGGGCCAGAGACACGGCCCTGGGAGAGCAGATCCTGTGCAGGGAGCAAAGCTGCAGCCACAGGGCCAGAGACAGGGCCCTGGGAGAGCAGATCCTGGGCTGGGAGCAGAGCTGCAGCCACAGAGCCAGGTGTGGTGAGGAACTGGAGCCAGAGCCAAGCGGGGGGACCTTGGGCAAAGGGCCCAGTGCAGAAAGACACCCCCAGCCAAGGGTCCCTGCAGGCCAGGCTGGGGGGGGGGGGATCTTAACCTGATGGGGGGCTGACGCTGGGAAGAAGGGTCCCACCACCCAAAGCCACCACCATTGCAAGTGTCCAACCCACAGCATCCCTGCAGCACAGCCAGGGCCTGAGAAGGAGGCCTGGGGCCTACAAGGTACAGACTGCAAAGTGCCTTGACACTGTGTGTAAGGTTCCCTGCCAGAGAGCAGAGTGATGTGTTTTCGTTTAACTTTTCCTATTTTTTCTTATTCTTTTCTTTAAATTAATTGTTAAGTAAACAACTTGTATTTGCTTTAAACTGTATGGAATAATCAGTGGGTCAGGGAGGTGCCCAGTGCAGAGAGGGTACCCCGGAGTGGGGCCACCTAGCCCCTGCCCTAGGTGACCACAGCAGGGCTGGGGGTCGAGCCCCCCAGGAATCCTGGGCCCAGCCTTGTCGGGGTTGCGAGGCCTCTGCCAGACAGGAGAGTGGAAGGGGAGTCCTCAAGGGCAGGGAGGCCTCTGGGTAAAGGAAGTGGGAGCGAGGACTCAGATCCTTTCGCTAGCCCACTTCACCGGGGTAGCGCAGAAGCCAGGAAAGTTCCCCACAATAGCGAGACCATTCCCCCGCTTACACTAGGGTGACCAGATGTCCTGATTTTGGGGTCTTTTTCTTATATAGGCTTCTGTTACCCCTCGCCCCCTGTCCCGATTTTTCACACTTGCTGTCTGGTCACCCTATCAATCCCTTACCACCATTCCCCCCACCCGGTGCCTGGAAAAGGACAGACAAGATCTCCCACAAGTCACAGGGAAAAACTTGGCAGAGCTGCCCAGCTTACTGCATTCCAAGGGGCGCCTGGGATGTGTTCCCCATCTCCGTACGAGGGAGTGCAGTGCCCGTGAGGACCCAGCAGCCGAGAGTTATTTCACAGCGTGGCCTCTTTCCCTTGAGAGGAGCGAGGAAGCGAGTGTGGCTAACTCAGCAGTGGAGACAGACCCCGGGGGGCTGCAAAGCCAGCAGGGCTCCTATTCAGGCATGGTCCCACCCTGGCCAACTCTGTGTGCCTTAGTGAGAAGTGGGTGGGGGGGGAGGAGGCAGCTGCATTTGTTCCAAGATGAGCTTGGTGATGTGGGTGTTGTCCTTTCACAAGAGCTACAAACCCGCCTGCTCTCTCTCGCCTGTCACCTGGGGATTAGATTTCTAGAGAAATAAGAACTTGTTTCCTCTGGAAAGTTTCAGGGGAAATGAAAAGGTGCTGGGTTGACTCAATCTGAGAGCCCGAGTGGCCGGATCCCATGGGCAGCCAGAGCACTTTGCTCATCAGAAGCTTCCCGCGGGATCCTTGCGGCTCACCGCACCTCCCCACTCAGCTGGGCGTCATGAGCCTCCACCAACCCAAATAGAACCACCACCAAAGCAAGCAAGCCTGCTGGGATAGGGTGCAGGGGACGTCACAGAGGGGGTTGGAAAAACTGTCCCCCAAAGGTCACGCCAGCTCAGCAACTTGGCTGGGAATAGCCAGGGGGGTGCCTTTGGCCAAGGTTCGCCGTTGAGTTTGGGACGTTTTGAGATATTTTCCCTCCGCTTTCCTCCCCATTTGCAGTGACAGAACTGTGTGTGTGCGTGCCTGTCCATGCGTGTGGCATGTGTCTGCCGGATCGGTCTGCATAGCGGGGTAGGTTCTGTAGGGGGGTATCTGTGGGTGCCGATAGACACGCTGTGCATTACGCGCACACAGGTTACGTTAAAAGAACATGAAGGTTTCAAAAGCAAGCAGCCAGCTGTCCGGAAAGGCCAAGGTGAAACCTGTTTACACGACTGTCACACTGCCCTCTCCAGCAGATGCACTGAGTGTGTGCAACCCTCCCTCCCCCCACCGACACACTGGACCTCATGATCCCTAGACCCCAACCCAGGCTCTTCCCGCCAGCCTGCTGGGGCTGAGAAGGAACTGGGGTCAGAAGAAGAAGGGGGCAGGCGGTGGGGGTGGGGGCAAGAGGCAAAGGCTGAGAGGGAAAAGGGAAGCATTGGCCCCAGGATTGAAGGGAAGGGATGCAGGAGGGGATAGGCATGCAAGGGGTGGCCTAGGAGTGAGGGCCAGGGGCTTCTTATCCCTGGTAGCTGCAAACCCCCTCGTGAAGTCCCGGAGGTCCCGCAGGGGTGGATTTGAGAGTGACAGAGCCCCTGACTCCAACTCTGCAGGAGTTGTGGGGGGAGGAGTCTGGCTGGCTCTTTCCCCCCCCTTTCCCTGTTCCAGCCCCCCAATTCCCTCGGCTGCCCCTGCTGAGGTGAGGATCCTCCCACTCAGATCAAGCGGGGGGAGGTGGCAACCATGGTTTTAAACCCTCTTTTCTGAGCTGGAAATGACAAATGGGGGAGTGGACAGAACTTCCCTTGCTCCGCAATCCAGGGGTCCATGTGGCCCCCAATCCTGGCTCCTTCCATTGCCCTGGGGGGGTGTCCCCCCCCAGCTCTGCATTCCCCTCAGGCTGGGAGGTGGGAGATGTTGCTGATCTCTGCGGCTCTGAGACACAATCACCATGGGCAGCAGAGGGTTAGAAAGCCCCCGGCTCCGCTCCCAAGGGAAATGGACAGGATCCGACTCCACAGGTGCTCGCTGGATGGATCCTGCATACGGTGATGGGAGCATCATGCATGAACAAGCCCCGAGAAGGGAGTGGAGGGGGAGCTGGGGCCTTCCCCTGGGGAGGGGCAGGAAGGGGGAAGGTCCCCGGGCACGCTGGGCCCCAGAACTGGCTGGCAGGAGAGGCAAAACCAGGCCCCTTGTTCCTGCTGGGATCCTTTGCCAGGTTTTCTCTCTTGCTTGCTGCCATTAAGCTCTGCCTCCAAGCCACTTGGGAGTGGGTGGGGATTCCCTATATATAGGCTGGTCCATAGCTCAGCTGTAGGCTAGTGGCCAATTTAGTCTGTAGAAATAACACCAGTGCCATCCACTCTTTGTCTCCCTCTCAGTGAGGGACGCCTGTGGTAATTCTTTGCCAGTGAGGAGGCTACGGGGCTCCTGGCTTCCCAGGCATATGATCTCAGCTGGGGGAGCCTTGGCAGAGGCTGGGGGAGCCGAGTGAGCTACCTGCAGTGGGGGTCGGGGGCAGAGCTGAGCGGCTCCCTGCCCTATCTGGGAGCTCATTGCTGACCCTCAAAGCCTGAGCCTGTGAAACACCAAGGGCCATGCGTGACACCTGCTCCATGGAGGTGGTACCAGTGAGGTCTAGGTGTTGGGGGAGATCCGGCGCTGGGCTGGGCTGGGCAGAGGAGCTGCCCAGCTCTGAGCTTTTATCCAGGGAGACTAGAAATGGGGTTCAAATGTTGTTCACTTCGGGGCAGCTAGGACGGCAGGAAGGTGCTAGTGGGGCTGTGGAGGCACCAAGAAGAGGGTCACTTCCCAGGAGATCCAGCCAGTCAGGCATAGCGAAACCACCTCAATAGCCTGGGAAGCCTTTGCTGCTTCCTCTGGGGCCTTGGGCCAGCAGATGAATCCACTAATCCGCAGCCCGAGTGCAGACACTAGCACTGGGGCTCTAAGGCAAAGGAATGCCCCTGTTCCTCTCTTAGCTGGGGAACAGAGGGCAGCGTCGGTCCACCCAAGCAGGGCACACTCAATGGAACCCAGACCAGCCCGGAACTGTGTGCCCAGGCTCAGGATGTTAATTGTGGTATCCCAGCTAAATCCCAGCTAAATTCCCCCTGGATGGGGATGCCGCCCTCGGGCTCTGGATACTGGGTTGCATTCCTGGGTCTGCTGCTGGCTGACCGAGCGGAAGTTCTTTCCCCTCTCTGTAACCTCTGTTTATGGACTTTGGGGATAATGCTGCCTGTGTACAGTGCTTCGAGGTGTATGGATGGAAAGAGCTATGTAAGAGCTCAGCACTGTTATTTAATCCATCCCCGGCTGCGGTGTCAACTAGTGAGCGGATTCCTGTTCACTTCCTGTCCCAAACTGTTGTGTCGCACGGCTGTTAAACCACCAGCCTGTTCCACCCCAGTTGCAGCTGCATTCCAATAGGTGAGGGAAGCTATCACAGTTTGCAAAGCCTGTGGGGCTAGTGAGAGATGCTGGGGGAGCAGAGATGGTCACGGTTATCTCTTCGTGTAGCTACTCCAGAGACCACACAGGGGTTTGGGACAGGATGGGCAGGGGGAGATAGGTATCATACCACAGCCTGCATATCCCACCGGGATGTGCCGGGAAATAGGGGTGATAGCCAAAGACAGAGTGGGGAAATAATGCACCACATAGATTAGGGACAGTGTTTGCCAGGAGATGGCAGCATGGCTTGGACACTAAATGGCATGAATGAGACAGCGGTGACTTCAGGGCCAGCAAGTGGCAGACAGTTTGCCTGTGGGACTGGCTGTCTCAGGGCCTGGGATACGGGGCCTTTTCCCTTGGAGACAGTTTTAGTTCTTATCTAGCGTCTGGTCAGAGGGACTGCTGGCTCAGCGCATAGGGAAGGGGATATGAGAGACGTTTCTGCTTTCTGAGGTGCTGGCTCCAATCTAGCCCCAGGGCAGGGGACTGGCTGGTTCAGGGAGTCTGGGGCTGGAATATGAGGCCTTTCCCCTTCAGAGGGTGCCAGTTCCAATTCAGTCTCAGCACCTGCAAGTCATTCTTATCTGACATCCATTCAGCAGCCCCACCTGAAACAAGGTGCTGGGTCTCCACCCATATCTCACACACTCTCCCATCTCCATTGGGATGAACTGCCCCTCCTTGTGGGCAGCCTTAGCGAAGAGGCCAAGGAACCAGGGAGATGGAGCACCCTTCTCCTCTGTAAAGGGGAGCTCTTTCCAGAGCAGGGCTAAGGCCTAGGGTGTGGTGGGATGCTGTGTGTCAAGGGGACGCATGCCCTGCCATCGAGCCCATATTTGATAGTGGAATTCAATGAGATTTGAGCTCCCAAACTCGTTAAGGCTCCTCTGAAAATTCCAGCCAGGAGTGTCCTGAGATCCTGGAATAGATGGTGCCGTATTTATTAATGATACAACTGTCCCTTTCCCAACCAGGATCCACAAGCAAATTACAATTTTGGTGCAAACTCACTTCTCCTGATGGCTCCTGTGCCTTCAGTTTAACTCAGTAGCACTTCCGATGGACAATGTATGGCCCATACTCTTGGTACTTCTCCTTTCGAATCCAACACGACTGGAAGTTCTTCAAGGAAGCCAGGATGGAGCCTCCAGTCCAAGCAGCATAATTCCTCAGCGGGATGGAGGAAACTCTCAGCTTGGTGTTAGCTGGCACTTTCTGAAGGAGCTCACTGGAAAACCTCTTCTCCAGCCCCTCAAAGAGAGAGGAACCTCCACAGAGAAGTACATTTTGGTGCATGTCTCTCCTGGCTTCTTTGGGGACTTTCTTTAAGCTTCTCAGGGCCATGCCATGGATGCCCACGAGGGAAACACCGGGCATAGTTGGGGGGTTGAATAATCTCTCTGGGCACTGGAATCGCTCTTTCCCTAGGCTGATGATCTGGCCGTCCGGCAGCTGGAAATCTACCATGTATTCCGCCTTGGGAAGATTGCACTCGCTTTCAAAGTCAGCAGCGACATAGCAGAACTTATGCTTGATATCTTCCACAATATGCATCATCCTCTCATTAAACGCATGCCCCGTGTCCCCGAGAAGCTGTAGCAGAAAGGAAGTCAAGTGAGATCCGGCAATATCCATTCTCTCAATGGCATGTGGCAAGTTGTAACCTTCCAGGACCGGTACAGTGTGGGTCACTGCGTAACCCGTATCTACCACCAAGCCACTGATTTTCCCGTGGGCATATACTGACAAGACAGAGTGATAAGCCATGTACATGCCAGGAGAGTTCAGAGATTCAAACACCACTTCCACCATCTTCTCTCTGTTGGTGGTAGGGCTGAGGGGTGGATCTGACATCAATAGAGCATGCTCTTCTGGAGGAACCTTAAGGTCGTGATAGAACATGTGTCTCCAGAGGACCTCTGCTGCCTCCCAATCGATGATGATGCCATTCCTCACAGGAAAAATGATCTCCACATTGGGTTGCAGTCGGGCATTCTCTCCAATAAAAGTGTCTGGTCCTGTCCCTCCAGACTTTATTGACCTCTCCGAAAGATGGCCGACCAAAGTACCAACAATGGATTTGGGTTTCTGCTGCCCAGCAAACCCTGCTTTACAGCTCCCAGTACCCGTTTCTATCACAACGGCGCCTGTCTTCTTCACAACCGGGCGGTCTTTCACAGGGGAACTAGACCGCTCTCTAGTGAACCGGCTTTCTTCTGCTGCTCCTTTAGCCTTGAGGTACTGATCTGAAGAATGGGCCCTGGATCTTCGAGAGGGGCTCCTTGTCCCTAGCCTGCCTGTTTGTGGATTCATTGACCTTGGAGTCACGGGGTCTGGACTGGATAGTCTTGAGCTACCTGTCCTTGGGCTGTCTGAAGACATTCTAGTGGAGACAGAAACGACCTCCCTAAAGGTAAAATGGGAAGTGGCTTTTAGGGGAGTTAGCTTAGGTCCAGGACAGGTTTGATCACTGTTGTCATAGCGAGAACTATGACATCATTCCAGCTTCTTCAGTGAAGCTGTTTCCCTTCTGATTCCTGTTTGCCTTCATTCTCTGCCTTTCTTCATCCCTGCCCATCTGATTTGAAACGAGACTTTTGTCGTTCATTTTTCACTGTATCTTTCTGACCCCATGTGTACTTGCACTAACCATTGTGCCTGTTCCATTTTTTTTAACTAATAGCTATAGGATAAAGCTAGAAGTTGAACGAACCAGTCTTTGGGCCAAAGGAACCCAATATAACGTGTCTGCTTCGTGATCCTTTCTAAGAGCTTTATACTGTGTGATGGGGCAAGGCCAGATGGTTACAGTAAAGTAGTAAGGAACAGGTATGTTAGCCCCAGGCTAACCAAATCCCTGGTACCATGGTAACCAAATGGCAGTTGCTCCAGGTTAATCAAGACACCTGGGGCCAATTAAGATCTTTCTAGAAGGCAGTGGAGACAGCTACATTGATTGGGCCACCTGAAGCCAATCAAGGGCTGGCTGGAACTAGTTAAAAGCCTCCCAGTTAGTTAGTGAGGGGGGCGTGTGAGGAGCTGGGAGCAAGAGGCACCAGGAACTGAGAGGGAGAGGCTGTGCTGCTGGAGGACTGAGGAGTACAAGCGTTATCAGACACCAGGAGGAAGGTCCGGTGGTGAGGCTAAAGAAGGTGTTGGGAGGAGGCCATGGGGAAGTAGCCCAGGGAGTTGTAGCTGTCCTGCAGCTGTTACAGGAGGCACTATAGACAGCTGCGATCCACAGGGCCCTGGGCTGGAACCCGGAGTAGAGGGCAGGCCCGGGTTCCCCGCAAACCTCCCAACTCCTGATCAGACACAGGAGAAGCTGACCCAGACTGTGGGGAAGATCACTGAGGTGAGGAAATCTGCCAATAAGTGCAGGACCCACCAAGGTAGAGGAAGAACTTTTGTCCCAACTGATATCAGTTGAATGTTGGCAACCTTATTTTAAAGGAGCAAAAAGATAATTCCTCATTAACGCTGTTGTAACAAAACATACAAATGGTAATTGGCAGGGATTGAGTGACGGACTGTTAGCAGCAAACCTGGTATTATCAAAGGGGTACAGGGGAATAAGGGCCCAAGTCCCATGAAACATGGGCATCTAACTCGCTTTAACTCTGTCGTCAATCCCAGGCCGGGTCTCTGCCGCTTGAGCCAACCGAGAACTCCTCTAGTTGTGAGAAAGTAGCCGACTATCCTCATCCCTGGGACTGCCAGTTGGAGGGAGACCTGGGCAGAGGCTAGGGTGACCAGACAGAGGTGTGAAAAATCGGGACGGGGTGGGGGGTAATAGGAGCCTATATAAGAAAAAGACCCCAAAATCGGGACTGTCTCTATAAAATCGGGACATCTGGTCACCCTAGCAGAGGCACCAATGCCAGTTTTTAAAGGTGTTTAAGTGTCTAAAGATGCAGATAGACACCTAGTGGGATATTCAAAAGCACTTAGGGGCCTTTAAAAATCAGTCCCTAAAACAATGGATTATTCTCTCCAACCTTTAAAAAACAGCAGACTGTAGGACACCCTACATGCGTGTTGCTGATCCCCCTGACCACCAGGTGTCACTACTGCACTGCAAACAGTTGCAGCTCTAGCAGAAAGGGACAGGTGTCAAGGGACCAGCACCACTGGCTTTTTTGATGATTTCTTTTAAATATTGTAAGTATGTCGAGGGCTTGTAAAGGGTGACAGCTCTGGAGACAGGGTTAGTTAGTATTATGACAGCAGCACTCGGAAGCTGTGGCTGAGATCTGGGCCCCAATGTGCTAGGTGCTGTACAAAAACCATGGTGAAAGAGACAATCACTGCTCTGATGAGCTTACGATTTAAATCAGCCAGGTGAGAGACACAGAGGTAAGAGGGGAAAGAGAGGATGTGACTCGCCCTAGGTCACAAAGCAGCTCAGTGGAAGGGCAGGAAACAGACCCCAGGCCAAGGCACTGTCTGCTGGACCATGCAGCCTTTGAGGAAGGTTTTCTGTTAAACCACAGCAAAGCACATCCTGGGCAGCAGCATTGCAAGCTTCCTCTGTGCCCCAAGTCCTGGCCTGGGCAGCAGGGCTCAGGTTACAGGCCAGGACTTGGGGCTGCAGCTCTTGGGCTTCCCGGCAGGGCTCGGGCTTCGGTCCACCCGACTGGAGTCATGTAGTAATTTTTTGTTGTCAGCAGGGGGTCGCGGTGTAATGAAGTTTGAGCACCCCTGCTCTAATGCAACAAAATCCCTGGCCCGTCTCCGCAGAAGAGTGAGCTGCTCTCAGGCTGCAAGGCAAACACAGGGGCTGCAGCTCCATGTGCTTCCCGACATGTGTCATTGCACCCTGCAGGCGATGTCTCAGTTAAGAGTGGCATGCATTGTATTTGCATTCCCAAAAGCATATCAGAGAGGGTTTTCCTGTGCTCTTTTGACATCATTCCTGTCTGAAGTGAACTCTGGACTCTAGAGAGAGTGTGATTACAAGCCTGGGATCACCTTGGGCAAACTTTTTCACGAGGAGGGTTGTGAAGCACTGGAATGGGTTACCTAGAGAGGTGGTGGGATCTCCCTCCTTAGAGGTTTTTAAGGTCTGGCTGGGATGATTTAGTTGAGGATTTGTCCTGCTTTGAGCAGGGGGTTGGACTAGATGACGTCCTGAGGTCCCTTCCAACCCTGATATTCTATGATTCTAAGTCACTTCCTGGTCCCGTGCCTCAGTTTCCCCGTCTGTAAAATGGGGATAATGCTGCTGACCTCTTTTGGAAAGCCAGGTGAGATCTACTGATGGAAAGTGCTAGATAAGAGGTAGGTATTATTATTTCACAGGCTGCCATGAATCTGGAGCACACGTTAGTGCATGCCCAACACAGGGTCCCCTGTTTTGTCCATTGCATTTATTTATTGGCACAGTTCTGGGCTAGCAGCTGTTGGGATCTGTTGCCATAGTGAAGGAATGTCGTGATGATGTCACTAAAGCATTTGCGATCAGCAAGGTGTGGAATTGACTCAGGACTCAAGCTCTGTGGCTGGTGGGGGAGGGGGGTCAGAGCTATAGCTCAGGCAACGCTGCCCTCACAATCTGTCCCGTGTCCTGAGAACCATGCGGTCGTGTGCTGAGATGGGTCGGGTGTGTTGTGTTGGTTTGAGTTTTCGCAAACCAGCCGGGGGAAAGGTGGCCCACCAGGGCTTTGCCATCTCTAATTGCTGTGGGTTGCCTGAGCCAGCTCCTACAATGTGTAACTCTTTGAACACTCACTAAAGATGATTTGTATGGAGCCCCACCTGGAGATGAGGGTCCCATCTGGGAAGGCAGTGTGGCCTAGTGGGCAAGTCACTTCCCCGCTCGGTGCCTCAGTTTCCCCACCTGCAAAATGGACGCTGACTTCCTTTGTAAAATGCTTTCCGACTTCCGGCTGCAAGGGCTACGTGCCATTATTGTGGTGCTAGGTGCTGTGCAGTCACAAAGCGGGAGACACGTCCTGCCCCAAAGAGTTGACAATTTACATAGTCAAAACAGAGGGTGGGAGGGGAAACAGAGGCACAGAGCTTTGCCTGAGGACACAGAGCTGATGAGCGATAGCGTCAGGAGCAGAACCCAGGTGTCCTGCCTAGCAAGCCAGCACCCCTTGGCCTACCCTGCTACCCTTTTGTCTGCAAGGTTCATTGTCTTCATTATTACATTTATTTACTTCTCCCATTTGTTCTGCGGTCTGGCATGGTCTGAATAGCAGCGATTATAGTCACAGACACACAAATGTCAGCACCGACAAACAGTAAACCAGGGCAGGGCTCCGACAGAATGCCCTGCAAAGGGCAAGTGTTACTATAGGTTCTTATCTCAGATGAACATTTCCATGCGGCATGGCTGATCCCTGTGACCGGCTCTGAGGCCCTGGAATGGAGCAAGGCCGTTTTAACGAGTGGGGCAACAGTAAAAAGATCAGATCCCTACTCTACATGCCCTATTCTCCTGGCTCTGGCAGTGGCCCATAGCCGATGATTCAAAGAAGAAAAAATAATCCCATAATGCACCTGACTAGCTGTGGAGTTCTGTAAATAGGAACATAAGAACGGCCAGACTGGGTCAGACCGAAGGTCCATCCAACCCAGTATCCTGTCTTCC
Organism: Mauremys mutica; assembly: GCF_020497125.1. Classification (NCBI taxonomy): domain Eukaryota; kingdom Metazoa; phylum Chordata; order Testudines; family Geoemydidae; genus Mauremys; species Mauremys mutica. Next base: position 9,856,039 of record NC_059095.1, read on the forward strand.
CACAGTGGCCAATGCCAGGTGCCCCAGAGGGAGTTAGGGTGACCAGACAGCAAATGTGAAAAATTGGGACAGGGGGTCGGGGGTAATAGGAGCCTATATAAGAAAAGACCCAAAAATCAGGACTGTCCCTATAAAATCAGGACATCTGGTTACCCCAGAGGGAGTGAACCTAACAGGCAATGATCAAGTGATCTCTCTCCTGCCCTTCATCTCCACTCTCTGACAAACAGAGGCTAGGGACACCCATCCTGGCTAATAGCCATTAATGGATTTAACCTCCATGAATTTATCTAGTTCTCTTTTAAACCCTGTTATAGTCTTAGCCTTCACAACCTCCTCAGGCAAGGAGTTCCACAAGTTGACTGTGCGCTATGTGAAGAAGAACTTCCTTTTATTTGTTTTAAACCTGCTGCCCATTAAATAGAGGTTGGAGGAGATGCCTTCCTGATCCTTCAAGCTCTCAGTTTAAGCCCTGAAGCATGAGGCTTAAGTAGCACCCTGGACTCTATAAATGACTGTGCTGGGTTCTCCTTGCCCCGCTAGCAGGGCTGCAGGTCAGAGTGACATGGCAGAGGCAAAGGGAGGGAACGGCTAGTGGAAGTGGTTTGGGGGGGTGGTACAGCCTCTAGCCGGCGCATGGGGAGTGGGTACTCCTGGGTGAGGATTCTGGCTGCCTGGGAAAGGATTGCTGGATTTTAAGCCAACGTGGTCTCTTCCCGCACACTCAGTAGCCCTGGCATTTGGTTCATATTGATTAGAAATTAGGGCAGTAGTGTTCCAACCCTCTGCGTTCAGCTGTTGCAATGCAAGATGTGAGCTGAGGGTGTTAGCTGGAGCTGGGCCTCAGAGGAGGCGGGAGAAGGGGGTCAGCAGAGTCCAGGCCTCTGGAAAAAAAGGTGCTTAAAACCTTTCTCTCAGGTCATTTCCTGTCAGGAACTTGTGAAGGGTTGTGCCACACGGGCAGTGAAAGGGTTAAGTGGAGCCAGGGAGCAATTAGTGAACCGAGTTGCACCTGGAGGGTGGGCCAGGCCCAGTTCAGGATGAATGCTAGCTGGGGGGCGAAGGGAGCCATAGGCTCCTTTCCTCAGACCGGTGCATGGGAGAGGGGGGGTCAGGTGCTCCTGTATGAGCCCTGATGGGAGCAGGGCCACCCAGAGGATTCAGGGGGCCTGGGGCAAAGCACTTTCAGGGGCCCCTTCCGTAAAAAAAAGTTGCAATACTATAGAATAGTATATTCTCGTGGGGGGCCCTGTGGAGCCCTGAGCCTGGGGCAAATTGCCCCACTTTCCTTCCCCCCCGCCTCCCCCGGGGCGGCCCTGGATGGGAGCGGACAAGCTGGCCCTCTGGGGACAAAGCCCCGGGAGGCGTCCCTCAGAACAAGGACTCAGCAGGGCTTGGAAAGGGTTGAGGCAGAGTGAGGGCAGGATGTTATCCAGGGAGGCAGCCAGGAGGCTGAGGGGAGCCAGGACTGCAGGAAGCCCTGGGGGAGGAGGGGGGAGGAGGAGAGCCCAGAGTGGGGACTGAAGTCCCGGCCTTCGGCTCTTAGATAGTTGTTTGCAGGGGGAGTTTTGACACCATTGGAGGGGTCGGCCTGCACGTGAGCTGAGCTACGAGAAGCAGCAGCCCGTGGCCTGGGCAACAGCAGCTGTCTGCCGGGTGCACCAGAGGAGGAGAGCCAGCCATGCCAGGCCCAGCCGTGGGGGGATACGCCGACTGGTGAGTCGCTGTTTTTCTTAGGGGAAGGATACATTACTAAAAACACTCTGAACCCTGGCTTCCCGGCCATAGAGGGAATCGATGTTTAAAATCCGGAGGCGTGGCTGGAAAGCCCCACATTACAGCGTTTCTTTGCTTACCAAAGCCCGTGGGAAGCAGCATGTGAGTTCAAATAGGAAGCAAAGAGGAAGGATGGTCCAGTGGTTAAGGCACTTGCTTAGGGTTTGGCAAACTTGGTTTCAAGTCCTTGCTCTGCCACCGACTCCCTATCTGGCCTTGGGTGAGTCACCTAGTCTCTCTGTGCTTTAGCCCCCCCCCCCTCTGTAAAGTGGTGATAATAAGCGTTTCTATACTGCACAGAGGTATTATGAGAATAAAAACACTCAAGCAAGAGGGCTGTATATGTGCCTGAAATAGAACTGCCCTAAAGCTGCTTTAATTTACACCGGAGGATGTGCAGACTCCTGCGAGGCCCAGAAACAGGGGCCCTCTGTGCCCGTCTTGAGCACAGAGAATCATCAGCCCTTATATGTTTTGTCCTGTGCCTTGCAACACCAGGCAGGCACCAATGGCTTATTGCTTAATCCCAGCCCAGATGCCAGCCAGTCCCTTTGGAATTCTGTGCCTCCAGCCGGAGTTTTCTCTGAATACAGAGTGTGGAATGCAATTCCTGCAATTCCTGTAACTCAGCACTGCCATCCAGTTTCATTACCTGCCCGTCCACCCTGCGCCCTGATGAGCCAGTCGGAGAAGTAGTGACCGATGCCGCCAGGTGAGTTTTTAACTCCTTGTTTCCTCCAGTTTATAACTTTTTTGCATACACATAACTCAGAACCCAATGAACTTTCACCATTTGATATCACCATAGAATCGTAGACGATTAGGGTTGGAAGAGACCTCAGGAGGTCAACTAGTCCCACCCCCTGCTCAAAGCAGGACCAACCCCAACTAAATCATCCCAGCCAGGGCTTTGTCAAGCCAGGCCTTAAAAACCTCTAAGGATGGAGATTCCACCACCTCCCTAGGGAACCCATTCCAGTGCTTCACCACCCTCCTAGTGAAATAGTGTTTCCTAATATCCAACCTAGACCTCCCCCACTGCAACTTGAGACCATTGCTCCTTGTTCTGTCATCTGCCACCATTGAGAACAGCCGAGCTCCATCCTCTTTGGAACCCCCTATGATGTTGCACTCCATATGATTTTATGAAAATATGCTAGTGAGTGTGAATATGGAATATGCTTCATGCAAAAGGTCTCTTGTAAGGTATCATTGCAAAGCTTATAATCTTCTGAATGTGGTCATCCTAGTTGTATAAATGTATCATTTTGTGTATCTTAAAACTAAAAATATAAAATAAAACTCTAAGTTCCTATTGTAATTATGCAAAGCGTGGGCCATTAGTGGTGGTTTGGAATCTTGACGGCTCCCATCAACTAGGACAGTTGGTGATAAATGGCTCTGTTTACTTGCAAGCCTCCCTGTCAGTCAGGCCAGGAAGAATGAAGGCTTGGGGGGGGGGGGGTCTCGCAGGACATGTGACCATGTCACCTGGTACTGGAATCCATCTTAAACCTGGTGCCTTTCCCATTTAGAAGGAGGGGTGGGGACCCGAGAAGAAAATAGATTCCTGCCTTGTGCCAAAGCTATATAAGGGGGTGGAACAGAACAAAGGAGATTCCAGTCATGAGAAATCCCCTAGTTACCATCTGAGCTGGCGCTAGCAAGGAGTGTACCAGGGGAAGGATCGGGCCCAGACTAGGAAGGAGTCCAGTCTGTGAAAGAAGCTTATTGGAACATCTCTGAGGGTGAGATTTACCTGTATTCAGTTTCCCACTGTATTAGGCTTAGACTTGCGTGTTTTGTTTTATTTTGCTCGGTAACTTACTTTGTTCTGCCTGTTGTTTCTTGGAACCACTTAAATCCTACTTGTTGTTAAATATAACACCACTTTGGCTTATTATTGAACCCAGAGTTAGTGACTAATACCCGGGGGAGCAAACAGCTGTGCATATCTCTCAATCAGTGTTATAGAGGGCAGACAACTTAGAAGTTTACCCTGTGTAAGCTCTATACAGAGTAAAATGGATTCATTTGGGGTTTGGATCCCATTGGGAGCTGGGTGTCTGGGTGCTGGAGACAGGAGCACTTCTTAAGCTGTTTTCAGTTAAATCTGCAGCTTTGGGGCGTGTGGTTCAGACCCTGGGTCTGTGGTGGAGCAGACTGGTGTGTCTGGCTCAACAAGGCAGGGTTCTGGAGGCCCAAACTAGCAGAAAAAACAGGCTCAGAGGTAGTCTCAGCACTGCAGGTGACAGACCCAAGGGGGTTTCTGTAATTGAACCTGTCACACTCCCCTTCAGGTAGTTGAAAGCTGCTATCAAATCCCCCCTCACTCTTCTCTTCTGCAGACTAAATAAGCCCAGTTCCCTCAGCCTCTCATCGTCAGTCATGTGCCCCAGCCCCTTAATCCTTTTCATTGCCCTCCGCTGGACTCTCTCCAAATTATCCACGTCCCTTCTGTCGTGGGGGGACCAAAACTAGATGCAATCCTCCACACCCGAACCAGCCAAGAAATAATCTGTGAAATGTTCTGCTTGAAGTCAATGAGCTGGCAGAGCCAGGAACTGACTGGATCTCAATCCCAGTCCACAAGGCCATTCTTCCTCTGGGCCCTGAGAGCACAGCCGGTGTTCTGCATCTCTGTCGGCGATGGCCCTGGAGGCAGGGCATCGGCCGAGAGCGGAATGCACCTGGCACTCTAGGAGGAAGTTGGACTAGCTTGGTTTAAGCTGGTCGGTAAGAAGGGTGTGTCGAGCCTGGAGCGTTGCCAAAATGCTACTTTCCAAGACCAGGCAACCGTTTTCACAAATCAACCCCCTTATTTCCCTCCCTGGCCTGGCTCTAACAGTGCTGCGGGACCGAGGATGCACAGCGCAGCAAACACTGGCTGAGGGACGGGGAGAGGCAGAAAATAAGGAGCAGGGATCCCTTCACCAAGGAGACGTAGGGCTCTGTAGCGGAAGCCAGGGACAGGCATTATGTGCCTGTCTAACAATCTGGGACTCGGATTCTGAGTCCTGTGCCAGGTGAGGCATTGGTGGCTGCTAAGCTCTGTGCAGGGCAGCTCGTAGGGGCAGTTGCCCTCAGTGCGAACTTCCGGCGGTGCCAAATCCAGAATCTGGACGGGCTGGGGGTGCCACGTCTCCCTGCCTTTTTTTTGGACTGTCGGCTTGGGGGTGGGGATGATGCGGAACAGGTTTTTGGTTTTTTTTGCCCTGGGTGGCAAAACATCTAACGCCGGCCCCAGCTCTGCAGCTCCTTCCCTCTCGGAGGCTGCTGCCCTTCTCTGTGTCACTAATCCGGAGGCCAGGGTGCAGGAATCCCCAGGTGGAAGTCTCTGGCCTTTGATCAGAAAGAGGTCAGACGAGAGATGCACAATTATTTTGATCAACCGCCTCCTAACAGGGGGTGCTCCAGTCTGATGTCTGGGAACTAAGGTCTGACCATGGTCCAGCCAGAGGCGGGACTGCGGCTTCGATCTAGCTAGCTTGGGTATAACTACAGGTGCTGCAGTTACACCTCTGATTGCAGGGTAGACGTAGCCTTAGAACTTGACTGGTCCTGCTGGGGTGGTGCCCACCTCCTCTGTGAATCAGGCACAGAGGTTGATCCACACAAGGGGTGGGAAAACTACAGCCCGGGGGCCACATCCAGCCCTCCAGGTGTTTTAATCTGGACCTTGAGTTCCTGCCAGGAAGCAGGATCTGGGCCTTGCCCCACTCTGCATGGCTCCTGGAAGCAGCAGCATGTTCCCCCTCTAGCTCCTATGTGTAGGGGCAGCCAGGGGTCTCTGCACACTGCCCCCGCCCCAAGTGTTGCGCCCGCAGCTCCCATTGGCTGGGAGCCACAGCCAATGGGAGCTGCAGGGGCGGTGTCTGCGGATGGGGCACCACGCAGAGGCGCCTGGCCACACCTCCGTTTAGGAGCGGGGACATGCTGCTGCTTCCGGGCGCTGCTTGAGGTAAACGCTGCCTGGAGCCTGACCCCTGATCCGGCCCATGCCCCTGCCCCTGCCCTGATCCCCCTCCCACCCTCCGAACCCTTTATCCCCAGAGCTCGTACCCCCAGCCGCAGCCCTCCCGCACCGCAACCCCCAATTTTGTGAGCATTTTGTGGCCCGCCGTACAATTTCCATCCCCAGATGTGGTGCTCCAATTATGCGCTGCACTGCCCAGCAGTGGCCAGGAGATGGCAGGAGCCACCGGCAGCTTTGTCTCCAGCCCCAGCTCAGGAATGCTTCCCACCCAGGAGCCAGCGTCGCTCTTCTCACCTGTCTTGCCCCGGAGCAGCCGAAGGGCTGGACTGACAGCCAGGTCGGCCGCCCGCCCCGAGCAGGGAGCTCCGCAAGGGTACACAGGCAGCCGTGCCCATAAGCTGACACGCGGCGGACAGAGAATGAGTCACAGGGAGGGTATTTGTGGGGAGGGGCTGGGCGATTCCGTTGTGGTGTCAGTGAGTGTGTAGGAGGCCCTCCACCCTCTGCCAAACACCTGTCAGCTTGCTGAGGCGCAGGGTCAAGGAGGGGACGCGAGTGTCCTCTGCAGAACCAGCCCGATTCTAGAAATTCCTGCCCCGGCCAACTTCTCCTTGGCTACAGAATGTTCCAATGCACAGTGTGACCCGCGTTTGTCAGAGGAGCCCCTTCCACATCCAATCAATAGCAACAGGGGAGTCCCTGCGGGGTAAAGCAGGGGGTTCAGCTGCTAGACTGAGGGATCTGTGCAGCTGCATGGAGCCCGCACCGCTAGGTCCCTGCTCCCCTCCAGAAAGCTGTACCCAGGCACCTCGCTGCCGACCTTCAGCATCCCACTCATGGCCCTGTCCACTCGGCCTAGTCACTTTTATTCAGACCCACCTCCCCGGCGTTGCTCCGGTTCTGGGCCCTCCACAGCGCTTGGCCTGTGCGCTGCGGTCGCTCTAAGGGGCGAGCTCTCCGTCTCACCCGGAAGGTGCCTGCTCCTATCACCGTGGTGTCTAGCTTGTGGCTTGTCAAGGGCCTGAATGGGTGGGTTGGTGCGCCCGTCACTCAGATGCACAGTGAAGTTCCTTTATTGAGTCTGCTCCTCTGTGACGGGGGGTGAGGCACAGACCATCAATGACCAACTAGCACATTCAGGGGCTGTCAGCACTGAGAGCGAGGCCACGGACTAGCCCCCACCCCCAGCACACTATAGAAATGGGGTAAAGAAGGAGGAGCCAATGTCTTGTTGCCTTAATGGGGTGTGTATGTGAGGATTGAGGAGACAGAACCCAGGAGGAGGGTAGAGGTTGGGGTAGCTGAACTCATGGGCCTGGGTTGGGCAGGTGCAAGGCTGGGTGGGGGCTGAATTGATGCTGGGGGGCGGGGCAGGGCAGGTAGATGTGAGTGCTGGGCGGGGGAACAGGACTGACTTGGAGGTTGGGGGCAGAGGTGGGGGTGAGAACTCCTGCGGGGGGGCTGAAATCATCTGGGACAGCGGGCACCATGACGCGTGTCTCAGACACACGCTGAGGATGGACAGGGGGAGTTCACCATAGAAATCCAGAGCAGCAAACACAACGTGGTCATTTTAAAAAATGCATCTCTTGGCTTCCTGGGGGATCCGACTCGGGCCTTTTGAGCTCGTCAGGCTGGCAATACTGAGAGAGCAACGCAGCACAAACCAGGCAGCTTCTCACGCTACTCGACCACCTGGTACCTAAGGGCGAGGTCAACCGTCAGTCCTGCCCCACCGTGCTCTTCGCTTTCCCACTCCTGTCTCATGCTCCACCCTGCTGAGCCAGTCCTGGGTCTGTCTTGAGCAGCTTGTGCCCGTGGCTGGCTCGTACCAAGACAGTAATGGGCAAACGTTGGCCAAGGAGTCTGAGGGCTCAGTGCAGCAGGTGGGGATGTGGTGCAGAGGATGCCCAGAGAGTCGTGAGCTGTGATGCTCCCTGTTGGAGGGCGGCTCAGGAAGAAGAAGCTTGGAAGATGTGCAAACTTGCCACTACCATTCTCTCTCTCTCTCTCTCTCTCTCTCTCTCTCTCTCTCACACACACACACACACACACACACACACACACACACACACACACACACACACACAATTGTACTGTCAGCTGGAAGGCTAATGACACAGGTGACTGGTGGGCGTTGCCAGGGTGTTTGCTGCAAAGCTAAATTCTTGCTCTGGGCAAGAAGAAACCTGACAAAACCATCCAGCCGTGCACACTTTCTCAGCTCCCTTCTCCATGCTGGGGGAGGAGCCCCTTTCTCTCTCTTGCTTAGAATCTTGTCCCTGCCTTAGTAATGAATTAAAGCGCAAAATTGTTGTGGCTGGTTTGGATGTAAAAGTCTCCCAGCAAAAGCTGGCTGGTAAGACAGAAGCTCCACGTGTGACTCGGCCTGTTGGCCCGGGGTGGTTCTGTATCGCACGGGAGGGTGTCTCCATGCTGCAGCTGGCAGCGAGCCCCCCTGGTCGGAGTGAACAGACTCGTGCTAGGAGGGCTAACCGTTGCAATGTGGACGTTGCAGCTTGGGCACGTAAACTCACCCACTGCCCTAGGCCTGGGAGCCTGAGCTGCAATTCTATATTTAGCCTGCTGGCCCTAGGCCTGCTAGGATGAGTCTATCGGCCCCTTAGAGAGTCCAGCGCTCCCTTAGCTCTGTGGTGATGGTGGGGTGTGTGATGTAAAGTGGTGGTAAGCTCTGCCTGGGAGAGCTGCTGACTAGGTGTGGAGGCAGAAGAGAGTAGTGGTTGGAGGAGAGGACTGGAGCCAGGACTCAGGGGTTCTACTCCCAGCTTCTGTGGCTTGGTTGTATGACCCTAGGAGCTTCACTGCATTAAAAATAAATCCTCCCCGGCCTTCCTCCCCGCCATAAGCTCTGCAGGGAGTTGGTTGCAGAGCTCGGAATTGGACCCACAGCTTCTGCTTGTCAGGCTCGTGCCTTAGCTACAAGAGCCTCTCAGGCAGAATGATAAAGCAGTGGGCAAGAGGATTCTCCATCGCCGACTCTCAGCAGCAGCCGGCGCAGGGCGAGGGACACAGCATTCTCCTAATGTCTCAGGCCCAGCACTTTATGGTGGGTGTGCTCCTAGGGTTGTTTTTCCTGGGAAAGCACATCTCCTCTGGAGGATCCCAAAGCATTTTCCTGCTGTTGCAGAGGAGCGTTTTCCGCCTGGTCCTGTTGCAGAGGAGTTTGGAAACCAGTCTGCAGAAGGTGGTTTAGCCAGCCACAGTGGAGGGACGTGAACTGCCCTGGAATCCTGCTTCCCAGCATGTTCCAGTTGTGATCCCTACCTAGCCCAGAGGGAGGGGCTCACATCACGGTATTGGGAGCTGGCTCCAGGATTTGGTTCAGCCCATCTTGAGAGGGGGGCCGGATGTTCAGCATGACAGGAGAGCCATAGGAAAGAGATAGCTAACTCCATACGCACAGACAACAGAGCACCACCTCCTGGCACGTAGGCATAGCCAGCATTAAGTTAGTGGCTTCAATAAAGCGACGGTTTTGTGTACTGTAAGTGACCCATCCTGAGTCCGGTTTTTGACCTGCAGGGCGGATAGGGTGACCAGATGTCCTGATTTTATAGGGACAGTCCTGATAATTTGGGGTTTTGGCACCTATTACCCCCACCCCCTGTCCTGATTTTTCACACTTTCTATCTGGTCACCCTAACTGTGGAGCTAGGACGCGGGGCAAATCTTTCCATAGAAAGAGCTGTGTATATAAACCTCTCTCTCCCCCGTGTGGTCTGTCCCCACCAGTCACACAATCCCTATGTATTTAGGTGCGACCACAGGCCTGACGTGGAGTGAGCCAGGACCCTTAGGGTGCTTTGGGTGAAAACACTGGCACTAGAGTGGTGTGGTTGGAATATCTGGCTGAATAAACCAGCCTCTTGCCCCTGGACTCTCTGAGCCAGATCCTAGTGTAACTTGCTGGGGGTGGGGGTGTTAGTGGGTGTTAATTGTTTACATCAGCGGAAGAACTGGCCCTCTAATGCAGTTAATTAGGTCACAGCCTCCCTTCTTCACCCCCCAGGCTGCAGGGCCATGAGCTGGGATTACACCTGCAGCTAATGAAAAGCACCTCCCCTGCATTCCCCGCTCTGAGGGTCTGAACATCCCTGGCTCTTTCAATACCAGGCTGCTGTAACAGCAGTGGCTGCCCAGAGGGCTCTGAGGGGGTGACACGGGGCAGGCAAGGGCAGGGAAAAGCAAGCACCCCACTGCAAAGCCCCTCCTACGCTGAGGGCCCAGCTTCCTGACCTGTGAAGTCTGCGGTACACTGAAGGCAGACAAAGAGCTGGCCAATGTGGCACAGAGCCATGGTGAAGGCTGCCCTGTTACCCTCATGTCCAACCATCCGTGCAAGAGGCACGCCCAGGGAAAAAGAAGGCCTGGCCAGCGGTCCCGGTGCTGCCCCAGAAATGCCCTCTGCGAACATCATCTCTGCCTTTACCGCAGCAACCAGAGAAAGGAAACCGCCCTGGGGTCATGCACGGAGCCAGTCACCGAGCGCCCTGCCAAACCGGTCAGGCGGGTGCAGGGGAATGTGTTGCTTTTGCCTTCCTCGGGGCTCCAGGGCCATGCTCCTTCTCAGCCCCTTGACTGCATCGCTGATCGGGTTCTTCTGGTGACGCTGGGGAGGGGAATGCAAGGGCTGAGCTTTGCAGGGCCACCCAGAGGATTCAGGGGGCCTGGGGCAAAGCAATTTTGGGGGCCCCTTCCATAAAAATGTTGCAATACTATAGAATAGTATATTCTCTGGGGGGCCCCTGTGGGGCCTGGGCAAATTGCCCCACTTCCCCCCCCCCCGGGCAGCCCTGGAATTTTGCCAGTAAAAGAGCTGATCTTGAGCGCTGTCCTAGTACCACCCTCTGCCCCCTCTAAGCACCATGCTGGAGCTCAGCCCACCCTGGGCTCCTGCTCCGACCGGGTGCTGTTCCCCCGAGCTACCTCTCTGGTTCAGTTGCAGTCACCCCTGCGCAGCAAATACCTCCGGAATGGGGAGTTTGCGCTGTTGTGACAGACGGCAGCTCCTAGTTCCCCTTCCCACCCTCCTCCCTGAGGACTAGCCAGCCCTGAGGCCATCTGGCGTTGTGTGTTTGCTGGCTGGCTGGTCCCCCATCCCGCTCGGTGGCCCAGAATGTCGCTTTTCACAGCTCAGGGCCCGGAGAATGTCCGCTCCAGGTGGCTGGCCTGCATGTGCCCCAGGCTGGGAGTAAGTTGTCTTCTGAGGAGCTGCATGAGCTGCAGGGGACTGGACTAGCTGACCTCTCGAGGTCCCTTCCAGTCCTATGATTCTGTGATGGTTTGAGTGGCGGGCCTCGTAGTCCTGCTTGTCACAAGAGTCAGCACCGCGCATGGCCCTAGCAGACCCCTTTTGCTGGAAGCCTTAGCGGAAGGCGAGGAGAGGGCATTCCAGGAAGAATGGGCCCAAGGCATGGGTCCCTCTAGACAGCCCTGGCACAAATTAAACACTGCCCCATCCCATCAACTTCTAATTGAAGTCGCTCGGTGGAGAGAGTGGAGAAGCCCCACTGAAATGAAGCAGAGTTCAGAGTGGGCGCCCGGGCAAGGGAACGGGTCCAAATTTGATGCCACGTAACACAAAGGGGATGTCTACACTACCCCCCGGGTCGATGGGCAGCGATCGATCCAGCGGGGGTCGATTGATCGTGTCCAGTCTAGACGCGATCAGTTGACCCCCCGAGCGTTCTCCTGTCGACACCCGTACTGCAGCGCCGCGAGAGGCGCAGGCGGAGTCGACGGGAGCGGCAGCAGTCGACTCACCGCAGTGAAGACGCCGCAGTGAGTAGGTCTAAGTACGTCGACTTCAGCTACGTTATTCACGTGGCCGAAGTCGCGTAACTTAGATCGATCCCCTTCGCCCCCCCACAAGTGTAGACCAGGCCAAAGTGGTGGTCGGAGAGGCAGAAAGGACCGGGTGGGAGGAAGGGGGATGGGATGCTGGTGTTTCAGAGAATAGAGTGTGAAAACAAAACCTAGGAACTAGTGACCATGCGGCCTGGGCTCTGTCCTGGTATGTGACACACCTGCGTTTGGATACAGCTCTCGCCCCAGGGGCGGTGTGACTCAAACAGCTGCTCAGAGACCTGGATTCTATTTTCACCCCATGCCCTTTGCGGCTTGCGTCAACAGAAAAAGTAAAAAATGTTAGGAAAGACCTAGAAAGAGAAACCTTCCCACCCCTGCACATCAGACCTCCCTGCCCCCTCGGCCAGACACGCTGAACCACAGACACTGTGCACAAGCCCAAGAAGGACCACCAGGGAGCCTTTCCAGTACCATGTGCTCTCCACGACAGTACCGCTCACTGGTGTTCGTAGGTGTCTTGATTATCTGTTGTCTGGTATATAAGTAGCCCAAGATTGGGGCCCTGTGGTGTGTGGAGTTAGTCCCTGCCCCAAAGGTCTGAAAGGATTGAGAGACAAAGGGTGGGAGGGGAAACAAAGGACTCATTTAAGGTCACAGTCGGTCACAGCTGAGGTCTCCTGTGTCCCAGTCCAATCCAGTCCCCCAGCCAGGGGCCCCTCTTTGGTGCTACTCTGAGGCTTTGAGCCTGTAACATGGGGTGATATTGCAGGTGAGTTGATCCCAGAGTAGTGGGCTCATCCTAAGGCTCTGGTGAGTGTAACGTGACCTGCTCTGCTTTACCCCATGGGAATTATGGTAGATCCTCGATTGCTGAGCCTGGGGGTCCTGACAATTCTATTGAAACCACTGGGACCTCTCCGCCCACGATGCCCGAAAGCTCTGCATGCACCACTGCCAGCCTCTTTCGCAAGCGGCTGTAAAAACACGGTACGCTTTTGTAGCTGACACCGTGTTGGGTGTTGAAAGCCCTGTTTGTCTGTAACGGATCAAGCAAGCAGGTTTATAATCCTCTGCCTGTAATGTTCTAATCTGCATTCAGAAACCAGCCCCAGGAGCTGAACGGGAGCCAAGCTGCTGCAGTCCGCTGATTTGGCTCCAAGGCTGTTAGGGAGGTTTGATTTGCCAGGTGAAAACATTAGCTCTGCAGGAAAGATTCAAGCCCATTATATCACGGTTGCATTGGCGCTAAAGCTTCTGTTCCCAGTAGAGCGGAGAGTTCATTTAGTGATAGCATCACACCATTACACAGAGCCAGGGGCGGCGGAAGCTTCCTTTTCCCAAGAGTGTGGGGCCTGAACTGTGGCCCCACCCCTGCCCCACCCCTGCCCCCCTAAGGTCCTGCCCCCACACTGCACTGTCTCTCCGAGGCACCGCCCCCACGCTGCCCCTTGCTCTCCAAGATCCCATCCCCCTCTCCCTGTCTCTCATCCTTAGGGCAATAAAAAGCAGAAGGGCATAGCCCTCCCTCTTTTAAAAGTGGGGAGGCCCATGGCCCCCAGACCCCTCTCCCGCTCACCCCGTTCCGGCACTCCTGCACAGAGCCCTGGGTTGAATTAATTTTCCTCCCAGCTGCATCGCCTGTGGTAAAACCTCAGCCTTCCGCGAAGCCGTCATTGGGAGGGAGGAAAGTGTGTTTCATTTCTAGTAATGATCACGCTTCAAATTTGGAAAGCGCATCCAGGAAGAGCTTGAGAAATGGCTCCTGGGGGGAATCTCACTTGACTTTTGACAGGAAACTTTATACATCCCATTCAGGGACAGATTCACATCCCATTCGGGCACCCACCCAAGTGCTCTGCTCCCAGTGTGACTAATGGCCAGATCTTCACATGGGCTCAGCACCCATCCTGGACCCAACATGCCCAGTTCTTTGGAAAATCTGGGCCCAATGGTGAGTGCTGAGGACCTGAAAATTCAGTCCTGAGCTCTCTGGAACATCTGGCTTACAGCCCACAGTGCAAATGGGTGACAGGCCCAGACAGGAGTTCCCTAGGTATCTACTGCTGCATGGATGTGGATTTGTCAATTACCATTAGACACTGACCATCAGAGGATGTCTCTGGTATCTGTGGGTCAAAGATCAGGTGCCGGAGGGCTGTGCTGCTGCATAAATCTGTTATGATTTGGGATGAAAATTGTTGCAAGGTTTGACTCAGGTGAAAGCAAAGAGTTTTCCCATCTTTCTGACCATCTCACTGAATTGTGTGTGGAGGTCTCAATGGATCAGAAGATCCTTCGGTGTTTCAGAAGGTTTATCAACTCCTTGCCTGGAAGCCTTGTTTAATTTAAGCCCTGGATGTGGCACAGGGAAACTGCGAAGCGCTAATGACTTTGTAATGGTTTCTCAGGCTTGCTGCATGGATGAATTCTTTGTTCAGCTCATGGTTTTGTGCGTGCGCCCGGCTGTGTGTGAGAGAGATTGCACACGGGTGTGGCAGCCCCTTGGCCCAAAAGGTGTGAGTTAAGGAAAAAACCCTCAAGTCTTAATGAATTGTGGCTCAACATTGGCTCAACTGTCTAAAATAATAGTAGTGATCCGATTTTTACCACGCTCGTTGCCTAGTACTTTACCCTGTTAGAAGCCCCAGTAATTTGAGTAGGACTGCTTGGGGAATAAGGCTCTTCTCCGAGAGTGCAGTGGCAGAATGAAGCTCCGATGTTTGATCTTTTCCCAGTGTGTTTCAGTCTGAAGGATCCCAGGCTCGCCCTGGAAATGGGAACACAGCAGTTGGTATATGGCACGCCGTGACACAAGGAAGTGAAGAGTACTATAACCAATTCAAACCGCGCGGGGGAATTTAGAGAGGCAAGAGGTAGTGACCCCAACTGGAATTTGACCAGGACAATGAGGGGAAAGCTCATTCTTCAGGGAAGGCTCATGGGATCTTCATGTCCAGGAACGCACAGAATTTGACTTTGAGATGCCCTCTGAAGCATGGCCCCTTCAGAAGCATATGCCCCTAACGCCCTGCTGGGTCACTGGCCAGAACTGAGTCAGACAGAAGCCCTCTTCTGAATCCACCGCTTTCTGAATCACCAATACCTGTCATGTCATTGATCCATGAATGAAGATGTCTTTAACTAGCCTTGACAGATGGAGCTATTTCAGCCTGCTGTGTTACTGAGGAGTGCCTAAGCAGGCCTTGCACAATGCCCTTTGCTGGCACATCGCATGAGGGACTGACTTGATAATTATTGTTATAAATCCTGGTTATTACGGTATTGCCTCAGAGCCAACCAAGAGTGGGGCCCTGTAGTGTCAGGTGCTGTACTAATGTACTAGTGGACAGTCCCCGTCCTGAAGAGCTAGACCTCCACCATAGGGATGGTGGAAGGGGTTAACCAACAGTGGTTTGCACTCTTCTCTAGGCTCGGTCATTCACTCTGAGGTTTGCCTCGCTCTGAAATTCAAGTTCAATATCATTCCGGCTGCCATGTGTTTAAACCCTTTGTGGTGGTGATGCTTCACTGAAAGCTGGGGCCATTCTGAGGTAAAGAGCAACTCTGCGGTCCTCTCTGCATCGCCATCTTGGATGGCTCCCTACTCTTCAATGCTGCCAGCCCCCAAGTGCACAGATGAAGGGAGGGTGTGTGGGGAGATCTTACCTCGGATTGTGTCTCAGCTCTGAGCTCCATGGCATCAAAATGCCACATCCAAAGCATAGCTGCTTTGGGAGGAAAGACACCGTCAGTCCACACCCCACCCAGGTGGCTTTCTGAGGGTGTTAGTGAAAAGGTCATTGGCAGAGGACAAGCCTCTGCTTATCAGTAAATATGTGACAAAAAAGCCGTGCCCGCTTACTTAGCTGGTTGGAATCTGGCCTAAGCCAGTAGTGACTGAGAGCAGTTACCATTTGATGGCCATTCAGAAGTCTCTTTGTGATAAGCTGGGGGTCTTTCTCCAGCTCTTCATAGAATCTCAGGGTTGGAAGAGACCTCAGGAGGTCATCTAGTCCAACCTCCTGCTCAAAGCAGGACCAACCCCCAACTAAATCATCCCAGCCAGGGCTTTGTCAAGCCTGACCTTAAAAACCTCTAAGGAAGGAGATTCCACCACCTCCCTAGGGAACCCATTGCAGTGCTTCGCCACTCACCTAGTGAAAATTTTTTTCCTAATATCCAACCTAAACCTCCCCCACTGCAACTTGTTGTACAGGTGACTCTGTCTCCATAGCTGCCTCCTGCTGATGTTTGTAAGCTTCTCAAAGAGCTCGTCTGGCCTCGCTGTGATCTCTCCAGATGGCAGCTAGTAACCAAGCTTCAGCTTCCAAGTGTTGGTTCTTGTTCTGCCTTTCTTCACTAACAAGCCATTTAGTACCTGGTATTCACTCTGCATGAAGGTATTTGTAAACTGTAATCAAGTCGCTATTGACAACTACTTTTGAGGTCTGTCACTTAGCGAACTCTTAACCCCACCGTGTGCTTTGTTGATATTGTGTAGCGCTATTTTTTTAATCAGAATGTCAAATGCCTTACGAAAGTCTGAGTATATTGTATTTACACAGTTCACTTTATCCGCCAAATTTGTAATCTCATCAAAGAATGTAATCAGATTTGTTTGACAAGTCCTACTTTCCATAAAACCACATTGACTGACCTTAATTATATTCTGATCCTTTAGTTCTTTATTGATTAAATCTCCTATCAGCTTTTCCATTATTTTGCTCAGGATTGATGTTAGGCTAACTGGCCTGTAATTACCTAGATCATCCCGCTTTCCTTTTTCAATATTGACACAGTATCAGCACTCTACAAGTCTTCTGAAATTTTCTCAGTATTCCAATCTTTATTGAAAATTAACGCTAGTGGGCTAGAGAGCTCAACCAGCTCTTTTAGGAATCTTAAATGCAAGTTTTACAGGCCTGCTGATTTAAAAACATTTGTCCTTAGTAGATGATATTTAACATCCTCCCTTGTTACTAACAGACTGGAATGTAGCACATCATCCTCATGCGATACGAGAATATCATCCTTCTTTCCAAATACAGTATGCAGAACAGAAATATTTATTGAACATATCTGCCTTTTCTGCATCATTAATTAAGTTTTACCATTTCCATCTAGAAATGGGCCTAAACTAGGACTTCTTTTGTTCCTAATATATTTAAACTCCTCCTTTTTGTCCTTAACCTTGTCAGCTATGGATTATTCCCTGATAGTTTTAGCTTCCCTAATCAATTTTATACACTTCATAACTTCTAAAGTATACCAACTGCTATCTTATTTCCCCCTTTTTTCAATCACATTTTTCCAGCTACATTTTTCATCCCAATCAAGTTCATTCATAGTTTTCCACAACTTTGGGAAATTAGCCCTTTTGAAGCTGTGTGTGTGTGCTTGTGCGCGTGTATAATATTACTGGTTGGGCCTGTCTTGTTTGCTGCCCAGGTCTGGGGTGCTATTTTCAATTCCTCAGACAGCCCTGTTTTATTATTAAAGGTGGCTTTCCATAGAAGGAAAAATCCAATTTAACAGTCTACCCGACCTCTTTAATCTCCGCTGTGCAGAAGGGGTTGTGTGATGACCTGCAAGCTGGCCGTGTGTTTGATGTTTGCAGTGTTGTTGTAGCCGAGTTGATTCCGGGATGTGAAAGCGATAGGGTAGGTGAGGTAATATCTTTTATTGGATCTTTATTTGCTTGAAGTTAGTTCTGAAAGACCCGGCTGATTTTCTGTTTCCCATGACTTTGTTCAGTCAGTGGCACCGGAGAAAAGTTTGGGTGTAAAATGCTCTCGGTTCAGAATGGCAGTGAATGCGCTGCCGTGAATGGCTGCACTCGGTGCAGGGCAATGGAGAATCAGGACCTCAAAGTGACAAGTAAAGAGACGACCATGCGTTGGCCTGTTTAATCCAATTGTACAGATACAGTGGCCAGCTCCCTGTTGATTAAAGTAACAGGACTCCTTGGGTTTTTTGGTTTTTGGGGGTTTTGTTTTTTTTGTATGAAGTGTGTATTAGTCAAAGGAGCAACAGCCCCAGGGCTAAGGAACCTCCTCTGCCACAAACTTCCTGTGTGACCTCGGGCCTTTACAAACCTGGTTTGAGTTCTGTGTCTCAATCCCCTTGGGGGATAATGGGGATAACCGCACTTCCCTGCCTCGCAGGGGTGATCGTGAGGGTAAATATACAGCAGAACCCCGTTTATCCAACTTAATTGGGACCGGGGCCAGGTTGGATAATCCAGAGCATGGGAAAGTGCAAGGCTGCAGCGCTTTCTAGCAGTTGCAGGTGAGGTCACCTGCTTCTGGACGCGTGTGCGCTGGTTGATTGGTTAATACAGAGAGCCAGCTGATGGAGGGTTGGATAAACGGGGTCCCACTGTATTAATGATTGTGAGACGCTCACGTACGACAGTGATGGGGTCAGATACGTACCTAGGATGGATCATCCAGGGTGCTGAGTAGAGCCCTGGCCTTTGGCTCTCGGGGCGCTGTGACTGTGGTGGATGAGAAAAGCAGCAGGCGAATGATGGAGGCGCTTCTGGACGGTTGGGGAGAATCGATTTAATTTTAACAGAATTGTTCTAAACATGGGAATAATCCCAGACCTATTCAGCAAAACACAGAGCCTCTTCCCTCTGGGATTTCAGCACATGTGCCCAAGTGCTTTGCTGAACTGAGGCCTTTGGCTGGGCGTGTGCCTGAAGTGAGTGGCTCCACAGAGGGAAAATGAGACATGCTCCTCGTGAAAGCAGGGTTGCGTTCGGTGAAGTGGTAACAGCCCCTGCTTCCATTGTTTACAAGTGTTTTCAGCCCAGTTACCCTTCTGTGGCCTATAATGATTGTGTCTGTTGTTTGCTGCCCCCGGGTGTATTTGTGTACCGGCAGCGAGAACGCATTTGGAAGCAGACTTTCATGTGTGAATTTCAGGCCGATGAAAAGGTATCAGAACAACAGTCCTGGAGACCTGTTTGTCCACAGAACGGAGATAGTTGGGGTTGGTCCAGAGGTGAAAGTAAGCTGGTCCGGTCCGGTCCAGCGTACCGGCAAGAGTCAGTACGGCATGCTGGACTGCACCAGCTTCCACGGCAGGGATTGAAAGGGCTCTGGGCAGCTGCAGCCCTTTAAATCCCGGCCGCGGCTCCGGCAGCCAGACAGGGGCCAGGATTTAAAGGGCTCAGAGCTCCCCGCAGCTGTGGGCAGCCCAGAGCCCTTTAAATCCCGGCAGCGGCTGAGATTTAAAGGGCTCAGAGCTCCCTGGGGCTGCGGGCAGCCCAGAGCCCTTTGAATCCCCGACACGGCTCTGGCGGCTGGGCTGGGGCCAGGATTTAAAGGGCTCGGGGCTCCCCTCAGGGACAGGAGCTCTGAGCCCTTTAAATCCCTGCCCCAACCCCGCAAAGCTCGGGGTTCCCCCCGGCAGCCGGAGCCCCGGGCCCTTTAATTTGCCCCTGAGCCCCGGGGGGGCTCCCAGTCACCTCTTCAGCTGGGAGCCCCTGGTTGATTTAAAGGCTCTGGGTCTCCCAGCCACAGCCGGTGCCCCAGGGCCTTTAAATCTTGAGAGGCCACGCCTCTTCCGGGTGAGGTCACGCCCCCTCAGGACTCCGGCAGTACCGGTAAGTCCTATAAGTTACTTTCACCCCTGGGTTGGTCCTGCTTTGAGCCGGGGGTGGGACTAGATACCTCCTGAGGTTCCGTCCAACCCTGAGATTCTATGATTCTATAGCGTGAATGAAAGCCAGGCTGGTTTTCCCCATCTTGCCCTGGCCTGTGTCAATCTTGTTCTGCCAAGATTACCTCTGAGAGGCGAGAGAGGAATCTGGTCTCCATGATCCGGTCAGTCCCTGGCTTCTCCACTGAGACTGCCAGCAGAAGGGAACGGTACTGCTAATTTGAAGGTGATTTTTGAAGGGAACAATGTGTGTCACATCGACCAAAAAACAGTTCTGGGATAGTATCAGCTTTCAGCCACTGCTGACTTGGGCTTGCGATCCTGGGAAAATGCTAGTAACTCTCTTGTTAATAACAATCTGCCCCGGAAGGACCAAACTGATTGGATTTATTTCAAGGCTTCTTTAGGGCCAAACTTAGGCATCTTTTCTTCCATCCCACTCCAAAGACTTCTCTGCCACTTCGGTACCCAGCCCAAAACAAAGAGAGCCTCACAAAGGGATTATTCTTAGATGCTGAATAAAATAAACTCCCAGCCTTATTGGAATGATTTCTGATACTTTATTTCTGAATTGCAGTCTGTGTTCCAGTATCTGTCCTGAGTGACATGGGACAACAGTCTCCCAAATTCACAAAGAATTATATTTAACAATGCATCATTAACCAAAAAAAAAAAAAGCCTCTCCTGGCATCATTTAAAATATAAAATTATTTTTCTCATTTGTTTAAAATACATACACATATAATTTTTAAATGATAAAGCAGAAAAAAACCAAAGTAGAATTAAAGTGCTTTTTTCTTCGGTTTGTTCATTTACAATAGTCAGTAACTAAAACACCATAAATGAGCATAATTTTAGTCTCCCCCTTCAGAAAAACTGCATAACACTGAGGAGCCCTGTAGACTGCATACATCTAGCATTCACTTCATTTTCTGTTTTATTTTTTTGGATGTATAACATTTGCTCAAAATCCCACAGTGCATACAAAAATAAATATCTATCCCCAACACATCTTCATTGCTGGCAGTTTTCCACAAATAATTGCTGGGATCAGTGCAAAGGTTTTCTTCTGTATAAAGGCCACAAGGAAAGATGTGTCTCAGGCTAATCATAATTTACTAAGGGAAAAATAGAACATTCTTTACTGCAGTTGTAAACATTTTTTCTCTCTTGGTGGATGAATGAGTCAGTGAGAAGAGAGACTTCTGAGTGCAAGGAGTTCGTCTCAGCAATACGTTCGTCAGTGCATTTTTCTCATGTCCAGATGTGGGAAATAGACCCCGTATATGCTCTGTTGGACGTCGTACAGGCCTCCCTTTCTTCTCAGACAAAAGGCAATCTGGTGGGAAGAAAGCAACGTTAATGCGAGAAACGTGAACCTTTGTATCACCTTTCCTCTGAGGGCTTAAGAGTGCTTTACCAGGTCGGTAGATATTATCCTCATTTTACAGATGATGTGACTCAGAGGCAGAGAGGTAAAATGACTGACCCAAGGCCACAAAGCCAATCCATGGCAAAGCTCCAGTTTCAGCCCCTAAGGGCTTGTTTCCAGAGGGGGGATCAACATGCAGTGATCGATCCACCGGGGGTCGATTTAGTGGGTCTAGTGAAGACCCGCTAAATCGACCGCCGATCACTGTCTCGTCGACTCCGGTACTCCACCGGAATGAGAAACATAAGGTAAGTCGACGGGAGAAACTCTCAGCGCGGTGCAGACACTGCAATAAGTCAACCTAAGGTACGTCGACTCCAGCTCCATTATTCACGTAGCTGGAGTTGCGTAACTTCGGTCAACTTAGCCCCATAGTGTAGACCTGCCCTAAGTGTCTCTCCTTTCCAAAGTTCCCTGTTCAGAATGGCCAGCTGTTTCCTTCTTGAACATCTGCGTACAATTAACCAGTTTTCTCTTTGCAACCTTTGGTGGCCTATCTGGAAAGAAGGATACACAGCTTGGGTTGTGAGAGCCCTGGAAACAGAGGACACTAAAAAGGAGACGCTTTCCTCCCTACCCTCAGGCCCCCCAGTAGTATCCTTGTTGGGAGATTAGCGGAGGATCCAACCATCCACATCCTGTGCAGCAGAGATGCAGCTGGAGTCTGACCCTGGAAGGGGACTTCAGCTTTCTTCCTATTGCTAAGAAGTTGGAATGGGAAGTATTCAGTGCAGTTCCTGAAGCTGGTCATTTGTGTAAAGCTATTGAACTTTCTGCATTCAGTAGCTCTGTGTCCTCACCATTCTGCAGAGATTTAGGGATGGGAGAGTGTCTAAGAAGAGCAAGAAAAAGAAGCCACTGGTCTTTTGGGGGGTTGACCTTACCTCCACTTTCCTGTTTTTTTCCATATCCCTCCTTTATGCTTTTCAACCTTCTTCCTTAATAACGTATTCAATGGGCCATATTCCTCTCCTCGCTCATGTGAGCAGGCCCCATGGAAGTCACACGAGTAAAGCAGGGAGGATTTGGTCCAAAATGCTTATTGTTTTCCCATGCATATTGCCAGCCCACTTGTGTTCCCTGTTTGCTCTTAGCTTACTAGTTTATTGGTAGGATTTACTTTCAATGTGTCTAAATCAGCCAGCATGCCCGATTCCCTAATTCCCTTCTTTCCAGCCACTGGGCCACAATGGTACCTGTGAATCTGAGAAGCAGGACAGCAGAGTGGCCACTTACCAAGAAACACACGAGGAGGAGGAGAATCAAGCCAAGCAATGCCGAGAGGCAGATGAGGATTATGGCCCAGAATGGGAGCTCTGGAAGGACAAGAGGACGAATTACAGATCTCTAAATTCACAGTCATTTGGGTCTGAAACAAGATTACACACAAGGCCCGGCGGGTGATTTGGCAGAATTCTGGCTACGGCCAAATTTCAAGGGCACTTGTCAACTTAAAGGGGCAGTTTGAAAATGTGGGAGGGGAAAAAAGCTGATGTTAAATGCTCCCTATGTCTTTTCAGGGTTACTTCTCTTTAAGAGCCATAATCATGGGATGGATGTGCAGTGGCCTGTGAGTTTCTAGTGCAAAATGTCCATGTTGGTAAAACGCCACTGCAACGGGCACTAATTGGGCCCTCTATTGGCAGCTGCAGCAGAAAGGCCCAGGACTGGATGGTTCCTGGATAGCAAACTCCCCTCTTCACCATTGATCAGGTCTCTCGGTGCATCTCGGGCCTTCCTGTTCTCTGCCTGTGGCATGCAGTAGGTTAGTCTCCTGAGGCCTGTAACACTTGGATCTAATTCTGGCTGGTGGGCAGGGTGGGGGGTAGCTAGGTGGGGCTGGAGGCCTGTGATGTACAGGCAGTCAGACTAGATAACCTGGTGGTCCCCTCTGGCCTCAAACTCTGACTCTCTACAGGGCCGGCTTTACGCCGATTCCACCGATTCCCTGGAATCGGGCCCCGCGCTGAAGACGGCCCTGCGCCCGCGTCTAAGGGGGCCCTGCTCTGGGGGTCTTCAGCGGCATTTCGACAGCGGGGGGTCCTTCGGTGCCGCGGAAGACCCGGAGTGGATTCCCCCTGCCTCCAAAGCCCCGGACCGCCGCCGAGTATTCCAATCGGGCCCCGTGGGTCATAAAGCCGGCCCTGTCTCTCTAGGCCTGAGGAGAAGCCTGGTGGTGCAGGGGAAGCGGGTGCTGCTGCTCCCCAGGATGTGGTGTTTGGTGGATACGCTGTAGTGCTAGGTGGATAATGCAAGGATTTCCCATGAGTCCCAAGTGTGTAATGGATTCACCATGGCCAGGCTCATGGCTCTTTTGCATTTGTTTGCTGCCAATATTGGCGAGGTCGAGTTTTACAGGCCCAAATGGTGACTGGAACAACTGTGACAGTTGTGCTGGCCCCAAGGTATCTGTACCGGCTACTCATCCATGATTCTAACTGCTCCTGCTTGAGTGCTGGCTCCGTGCCGGGAAAGCCAGTTCTCTACACTCTTTTCCCCGAAGCCATGGTGATGTGAGTCTAAACCCACGTCTGGGCATGTTCTGTACTAACTTTCTGACGCTTCACGTTTGTTCAGTACCTTTAACGTGAATTGCTTCTCAAAAAACACTTACCCGATCTACCAGGCTCTCCTGCCATTGTGTTGAGAGGAGAATAATCTGGAAAGGAAAGAGGAACTTGTGAAGAAAAGGAGAACAGCGAGAAAGCAGGTTCAAAAATTCCAGCAGAACCTCAACCGCAGCAACTTGCTCTAGTTTCCAGGGCTCTGCCCTGCCTCTCACCATTAACAAGCAAGCTGTCCTTGTCTAGCGTGTAGCTGTCCCCTAGCTGAGTGCCTCCGTTGGTGAGACGTTTAAACTCCTCATACACTTCTTCTCTTTGAAAGGCCCTGGAGGTGCTGTCCAGCGTAAATTTGCAGATGGCGTTAATACCAGTGTACGTTTTCCCAGAGATGGGCCTGGAAAAGACAAGCCACCAGCCATTGATGATGGGGGAGGCACACAACAGAGCACGCTGACATTTACTGAGCGAGCTAGTCCAGGAGCGTGAAACAGGGATGAAAGTCAATGAAAGAGTGATAAACAGGTCAGGGCGGTGTTCGTGCTCAGCTCATGCATGCAGATCTCAGAGCAATGTTTTGTTAGCTCGCAGGGCGGTTTTCACCTTTAAATTACCTCTCTTCTTAGAAAGAGGGAGGAGCTGCTGTTAGTCTTACAAAATTCCATTCACCCTGGACAAGTCATTTTTCTGCTAGACAAACTCTTGCCTCCCCCCCCAACTCCACCCCAATTATCATCTGGGATTGTGGAGAAAGGCGGGTTAGTGGGTTTTGTGCCTGGGCTGGTCAATTTTCATTACGCTTTTGCAAAGCTGCTTAATTTTGAGTTTTAGATGTGGGTGAAATTATCTGTTTTTGCCTAGAGCTGAGTTGTGCATGAAAATGACTTTCCCAGCACAAATAAAAGCACTTTTTTTGGCATTTGCAGAAACAATTGAGGCAAGGCAAAAAAAGGAATGTGATTTTCTTTTCCCTCCAGTGAACACCCTCCATTCATCTCCCTGAGGTTTGGGCTAGGGCAGACAGACGAACGCAATACCCTCAAATAACATGAACCAGCACAGGCTCCTGAGTGAGACTTTCAATAAACATTTCATTGGAATTGAAAGAACAACAGTTTTTGTGTGATGCAGCCCGTGAGAAGAGACATACCTAAAGCTTTCAACTGAACAGCCAGCGAAGTACTTCTGGACACTGCTATTTCTGAAAATATTGTCAAGCTGGGTGGAAAAGGAAAAAAGAATGATTGCCACGTGGGCACAAACAGGAGTGTATCAAATTATGTTTGAACAAGAGAAAGGAGTGAAACCAAGGGCAAAATTCCCAAGGGATCAGGATCGGGCCCATTTGCAGACCCGTAGAACTTTACCGCTTTCTCAATCATCTGCTTGTTCAGTCGATGAAGATTTGAACTGGGTTGTTTCAGTTCGGACGAGTAGAAGAGGTTAGTGATGGTGAAGTTTAACCTGAAAGTCTCTCGCTGAGCACTGACGGGCAGCTGAGTCACTGGCTTAATAACTGGCTCCAAAACTGAGAAGAAAGAAAAGAAAGCAGTCAAAAATACAGTGAAGAGAAGCCGGCAAAGGCCCATTGGACCAGAGCTGTCCTGGTTAAGATGGGGAGACTGGAAGGAGCCTTGAGGCATTAGCTGAACTTGAATTTCAGTAGGATTTGGGTGCCAAACTCCCTTAATCCACTTTGAAAGCCCCAGTCCTCTAGTGTTTAAAAACCTTCCTGTCATTTCTTGGGGATTTCGTACATCCTTTTCTTTATTCAAAACATCCAAACTTTCTGAAATCCCAAGGAATGGTTTCAGTTACCCCTCCCCTTGTCTAACAATGAAAGACTGAGCGTGTCACTGGGGACCCGACATGTTGGATTGAGCCAAACGTAATGGGCCAAAAACCTGGCACGTACGCTCTGGGAATTCACCGGCTTGGACCAGGGAGGTAGAGACTTCTCGGTGGAAGAGAAGAAAGGCAGAGACGTTCTCATCTGCCGCGGGGATTTGCATTAACCAGAATGAAAGTTGGGCAGCCAGCTCTTCTGTATGGCTTACGTACCATTCACCCTGGCTCCCTGCAGCTGGTAGCTGCCTCCCAGCCATTGTGCGCTTGCATTCCTCGTTCCATTCTGAAATGCGCTTAGAACGGTCTCCTCACTGCGGTTGGGTGCTGGCTTGAAGTAGCAGTTGCAGTCGACCACTACAGAGCCAATCCTGGGGGCAGAGAGGTCAAGGCTCTTAAACAAATCGGCCCTCAGATGATCCCCTTTTTATGGGCCATGCTGCTATTTGAAATGTTCATGGAGGTTTTACAGAAAGCGGGTGCTGGATGTAGCCCTGGAGACATGAGATTGCTCTTTATCCACAGACCAGCCACCTGCTCCCCTTACAAAGTCTCACACCAGTGTTCCTAAACCGGTAGGGGCCAGCTCTGGGGGCTAAAAGAAAGGAGGGGTTTTATCTCTATGATCCATTCCATCCTTGTCCTCTGCTGAGATTGCCAACAAGCGCTGGGATTTTCAAAGGGGCCCTGAAGGTGCTTAAATCCCCATGAAAGTCAATGGGAGCCGGGTGCTTAACTCCCTTGGAAAATCCCAGTTAAGTATACCGGGGGGCGGGGGGTGGTGGAGGGTTTGATGTGGAGACTTGTCTAGTGGGAACTAGAGTAAGAGCCACCCAGTTCATTCCCCACGGGCCACTGACCCTCCAACGTGGGATAGATTCAGACTAGTTCCCTGGATGTGAGAGGGGTGAGGGGGGTGTCGTGACCCAGCCCCTGAGTCTCCCTACGACCCCAGTTTTGTGAAGAATGCTAATTGCATGAAATGCCAAGTAAGGAAACAGGTAGTTTGGTGACAGTTCTGTTGGCACTAGCAGTGCTTCCAGGGGCCGGCGGAGCTGAACCCAGGAATGTTCTTGGAGAGGAGTCCATCTCCAGCTCATCTGTCCCTTAATACCCAGAGTTTATGACTCACTCTCAGATCAACTACAGCATGGTGCACGGCCTCAAGCCTCTTACTGATTTTAATCCCTGATATTTAAACCCTGGGCATGTGCGTGAGAATGAAGAGGTAAGGGAGTGGCTCCTGTGAGTTATTCAGACAGGGCGGGAATTAAACTGCATGTCAAACTTTGGAGCAGAGAGGAATTCTGCAAGGGAGCAGGGGACACGGGGAAAGGCATGAGCATCCGCGCACTTTAATAAACAAAACTGAATCGTAGCACAAACCTCAAGCCTGTGACACTGCAGACCAGGAATCCGCCTTGAAGGTCACTCTTTCTGTACAGCTGGTTAATCTGAAAGAAACATGCCATTAGATATTTCCAGAAGTAAGGGGTGACCTCATGCCTGATGCTTTAGGGCAACAGGACATGGTTGAGGATGTGACTGGTTTTATATTTGAAATGTGCATCGTGTGGTAAGTGTTCTCATGGTTCCAACTTGACTTTGAGCATGGCAGCCCTTCTCATCTTTTCCCGTCACCAATAGAGATGATCATTGGCTGCCATCTTGGTTAACACTCCAGCGACTGAACCGGCAACTTGCAGAGTTAAGAGCATCAATTGCTCTTTCTCTAGGTAGAGGTGTAACAGACTCATGTATTCTGTGGATCAGGCGTGGAGGAGGACCTGTCGCACACTCACCGGTGGGTTACGCCTGTATATGTTGGGATCAGTTTGTGCCTACTCCTAAATTTGGTCATTAAGGTACAGGTGCCAACAGGCTGGGTTTAATAGATGGCCTCTGCCTTGTCTCTTTTAGAGATGATCCAGTCTTGTGGTTGCTCTGAAGCATGCAGACCCCCCTCTAACGTAACAAATCCTGCAGCTTCTCATGAATTATGTTACACAACGCACAGGCACTATTGGGACTGGCAGCAGCAGAGCTGGTTGAAATTTGAAACACTGCCAATTTCTTTGTCCACATTTTGAAGGTCAACCATTAAAATTTATCAAACTGTTCCTGGAAGTTGGTGTGAAAATCAGATGGAATAGCCAAGATGGCTTCTGAAAGGTGGCATCTCACCTTGTCAGCAATGTCTTTCTGTAATGCTTGGTAGGCCGAAGACTTCGGGTCTGGGTTGGTTAGGTTTACATTGATTATTCTGAAGTTGAGCAGATACCCCACATTCTCTGGAGCCACTGTGGAAGGAGGTTCTGTAGCAGTAGCTATGTCTGAGAGGCGGAAACCTAAATAAATAAATTTGAAAAAATAAACGGTTAAGGGTGGTTTTTGACAGCAGTTTTATCCACCTAACCAAAGGCAATCGGAGTGGGTCTGTGTTTCATTTAGCAGTGAGCTTTTTAACCTAGCTATTAGCTAAATGAAGAACCTCCGTGAAAGCACCAATATGCTGGACTGGCTTAGTCCTTGTGCCAAAGCCTATGGACTGCCATAAACTGGAAATCATTGATGGAAGGGGAAGTTCATCATGTGCTGCTAGACAGCTCAAGCCCCGATGAAGTGAAAGCATGAATTAAAGTCTCCAGGTGACCCCTAATGCACCGCTGGATGTTCTCTCTGGATGTTTACCATTCACATAAAGGCTGTTCTTCTCCAGGGTGTAGGGTCCTAGCGTGGTGATGCCCTTTGTCATGCCGCTCAGCTCATGATAGAGCTTCACTCTGTCAAACGTGGTGACTGTGGAGTTGTTCATGTAGCTGCAGACTGCATTGATCCCGGTGTCCTTATTATTCATAGACCTAGAGAATCACAGGTGGGCTTTAAGATCCGGCTGACGTGGACAGAAAATCACCTGCCTTATTTATGTTACTGCGAAAGCTGGCGATTGAGAAACCCAGCCACAGTCAGTCTTCATTCACAATCACAACAGCTGCATGGCAGAGTTGGGGGGGGGGTTAATTGACAGAACCAATAATAAAGTGAAATCGTGAAGGTTTAAGGGGGTGAGTTGGACTGACTATCCCAATTGCAATATGAACATTAATATACAGGCGCCAAGGGAGGAAGAATTAAGTCGTAAAGACACGTGGGCAGATCTCAGTTGGGGGAAACGGGGGTTATCAAGAATTATGCTGCTTAACAACCAGCTGGGGTCTTGGTCCAATTAGTGTCTGTCAAGAGAATGGCACCACCCCTACAACAGAACTCTTACCTAAATGCCATCACTTTGCATCCAGTGTAGATAGGGCCAATGCTGCTGTTTCTGAGCAGAGGCTCAATCTGCCAAGGAAAAGATAATTTCCTGAGTCCGACACGTGTGCAGGGGGGAAATGGGGATGTGCAAAGGGGAGAGAACAAGAGCCAACAAATGAAACAGGCCGGGCAGCGTTTGTCTGTCAGACTTACATAATAGAGTATTGTTTTCTCTGTAGAATTGAATTTGCGGGAACCCGGTGTCCCCAGGTCTGTGGTGTAGCGGAGGTTGGTTAAGGTGACGTTCAGTGTGAAATGCCCAGCTGCTGGACTCTGGGGGGTGGTTAGGCTCAGAGCTGTGATATGGGAGAGAAAGGATCATAACATAGCAATATACAAAGCCGTCTGCACCCTCAAAGACCCCTCAGTCCCAACAGAACTCTACACTTCTACAGGGCTTTCGAGGATTCCTTCCCCACTAAGTTTCCTTTGAGAGCTTTAATATGAATTAATTTGATAAAACACTTACTCGGTCCAAGAAGTGCTTCGTTGTATTCTGGAAAGGAACAGAGATTATCATTAAGAAACAGGGCTATGGACAGAGAGACTAAAAAACGAAAGAGGATCATAAAACAGATAACTCAGGAATGGACGGCCAGAAGCCGAGCGCTGTAGATGTGTATCTATCAAATAAGAAACCCCGTTGCTTAAGAACGGGTGTATTTTACTATAATCTCAAAGAACTGCAACTCGGAGAGAAAAGCTGTGTGTACTGTTGGGATAAAAGCTCAGAAATACCTACATGATTTAGGAGATTAAATCCCAGTGATTGTCGCTGGGACCTAGTCTCCTACATCGCTCAAGTCACTTCTAAAAATGGGACTTAAGGTAAAAATTTTAGAAGTGCCTGTAGGGCTCAGAAGCCTAAATCCTGTCAATCCATGGGACTTGGTCTCCTAGGTAACTTAAGTGTTTGTGACCATTTTACCCATGTTCTTAAATAAGGCCCCGATTCAGCAAAGCTCTTAGGCTTGTGCTCATCTTTAAGCACGTTTTATTCCATAAACATAAACAGGACACTTCTGTGCGTAAAGTTAAGGATGTGCTTAAATGCCCTGGCGAATGGGAGCCTAAGGCCCAAGCAGGCCGTCTCTCACTTTCCTGTATTTTCCCCTTTCCATCTCTTCGGGAATTTATTTTGTCCGACTATGGCAGCTGTCACCCCAATGAAGGAGTGTTTCCATGGGATGTAAGGAAATCAGCTGTTTTCCGAGCACACAAATATTTTCCTCAAGTCTGGACTGATTTCTCTGCTGTGTGGATGTCATTTTCTTGTGTAGATTTTTCAGAGGTTTCATCTTTTTTATTCATGTGCGTTAAACCCAGGAGCGATGTGAGAGCTCCCTGGAGGTGTGAGACCATCATCCGATTACCATTGACATAGAGGCTCTTGTTCTCCAGCTTGTATTGCCCTAACTTGGTGATGTCCTTTGTCATGCTGCTCAGCTCACGGTAAACCTTCACTCTGTCAAACTTGGGAGCTGTGGGCTCATTCCTGTAGCTGCACAAGGCGTCTACTCCTGTGTCATCCCTGTTCTTCACCGACCTAGGAAATCAGACGTTATGGAGATTTCTGTTAGTTAGTGCCCTTGTCTGTGTTCGCTCCTCAATATGATATTAAACAGAACCAACTAAACTCAAGACGCACTATTCAGAGGGACAGGATAATGGTTTGAATTTGGATTTAACGGAAGCTTATGGAAACATCACAATATCATTATGAAATCAATCTTATGAAAAAAAGGGTATCTCAGAAATCACAGCAGCTTTCATGACGCTGGTTCCCAGGTACTAAATGCCGGACACTGGTGGTGGTTAGATACATGGATATTTTAAATATTAAAGAAAATGGAAAAGGAAAGGAACTATAGATTGTTAGTTATTAGCGTGTCCATCAAATGTACATGAAGCCCTACACTGCAGCATAACTGAAGAAGTATACCAGCCTTACCTAAATGCCATCACTTTGCATCCAGTGTAGATAGGGCCAATGCTGCTGTTTCTGAGTAGAGGCTCAATCTGCCAAGGAAAAGATAATTTCCTGAGTCTGACAAGTGTGCGGGGGGAAAATGGGGGTGTACAAAGGGGAGAGAACAAGAGCCAACAAATGAAACAGGCCGGGCAGCGTGTCTGTCAGACTTACATAATAGAGTATTGTTTTCTCTGTAGAATTGAATTTGTGGGAACCCGGTGTCCCCAGGTCTGTGGTGTAGCGGAGGTTGGTTAAGGTGACGTTCAGTGTGAAATGCCCAGCTGCTGGACTCTGGGGGGTGGTTAGGCTCAGAGCTGTGATATAGGAGAGAAAGGATCATAACATAGCAATATACAAAGCCGTCTGCACCCTCAAAGACCCCCTCAGTCCCAACAGAACTCTACACTTCTACAGGGCTTTCGAGGATTCCTTCCCCACTAAGTTTCCTTTGAGAGCTTTAATATGAATTAATTTGATAAAACACTTACTCGGTCCAAGAAGTGCTTCGTTGTATTCTGGAAAGGAACAGAGATTATCATTAAGAAACAGGGTTATGGACAGAGAGACTAAAAAACGAAAGAGGATCATAAAACAGATAACTCAGGAATGGACGGCCAGAAGCCGAGCGCTGTAGATGTGTATCTATCAAATAAGAAACCCCGTTGCTTAAGAACGGGTGTATTTTACTATAATCTCAAAGAACCGCAACTTGGAGAGAAAAGCTATTGGGATAAAAGCTCAAAAATACCTACATGATTTAGGAGATTAAATCCCAGTGATTGTTGCTGGGACCTAGTCTCCTGCATCGCTCAAGTCACTTCTAAAAATGGGACTTAAGGTAAAAATTTTAGAAGTGCCTGTAGGACTCAGAAGCCTAAATCCTGTCAATCCATGGGACTTGGTCTCCTAGGTCACTTAAGTGTTTGCGACCATTTTACCCATGTTCTTAAATAAGGCCCCGATTCAGCAAAGGTCTTAGGCTCATGCTCACCTTTAAGCACGTGTTATTCCATAAACATAAACGGGACACTTCCGTGCTTAAAGTTAAGGATGTGCTTAAATGCCCTGGCGAATGGGAGCCTAAGGCCCAAGCAGGCCATCTCTCACTTTCCTGTATTTTCCCCTTTCCGTCTCTTCGGGAATTTATTTTGTCCGACTATGGCAGCTGTCGCCCCAATGAAGGAATGTTTCTATGGGGTGTAAGGAAATCAGCTGTTTTCCGAGCTCACAAATATTTTCCTCAAGTCTGGACTGACTTCTCTGCTGTGTGGATGTCATTTTTTTGTGTAGATTTTTCAGAGGTTTCATCTTTTTTATTCATGCACATTAAACCCAGGAGCGATGTGAGAGCTCCCCGGAGGTGTGAGACCATCATCCGATTACCATTGACATAGAGGCTCTTGTTCTCCAGGTTGTATTGCCCTAACTTGGTGATGTCCTTTGTCATGCTGCTCAGCTCACGATAAACCTTCACTCTGTCAAACTTGGGAGCTGTGGGCTCATTCCTGTAGCTGCACAAGGCGTCTACTCCTGTGTCATCCCTGTTCTTCACCGACCTAGGAAATCAGACGTTATGGAGATTTCTGTTAGTTAGTGCCCTTGTCTGTGTTCGATCCTCAATATGATATTAAACAGAACCAACTAAACTCAAGCTGCACTATCCAGAGGGACAGGATAATTGTTTGAATATATCATTATGAAATCAATGTTATGAGAAAAAAGGTATCTCAGAAATCACAGCAGCTTTCATGACGCTGGTTCCCGGGTACTAAATGCCGGCCACTGGTGGTGGTTAGATACATGGATATTTTAAATACTGAAGAAAATGGAAAAGCGACTATACATTGTTAGTTATTAGCGTGTCCATTGAATGTACATGAAGCCCTACACTGCAGCGTAACTGAAGAATATTCCATCCTTACCTAAATGCCATCACTTTGCATCCAGTGTAGATAGGGCCAATGCTGCTGTTTCTGAGCAGAGGCTCAATCTGCCAAGGAAAAGATAATTTCCTGAGTCCGACACGTGTGCAGGGGGGAAATGGGGGTGTGCAAAGGGGAGAGAACAAGAGCCAACAAATGAAACAGGCCGGGCAGCGTTTGTCTGTCAGACTTACATAATAGAGTATTGTTTTCTCTGTAGAATTGAATTTGCGGGAACCCGGTGTCCCCAGGTCTGTGGTGTAGCGGAGGTTGGTTAAGGTGATGTTCAGTGTGAAATGCCCAGCTGTTGGACTCTGGGGGGTGGTTAGGCTCAGAGCTGTGATATGGGAGAGAAAGGATCATAACATAGCAATATACAAAGCCGTCTGCACCCTCAAAGACCCCCTCAGTCCCAACAGAACTCTACACTTCTACAGGGCTTTCGAGGATTCCTTCCCCACTAAGTTTCCTTTGAGAGCTTTAATATGAATTAATTTGATAAAACACTTACTCGGTCCAAGAAGTGCTTCGTTGTATTCTGGAAAGGAACAGAAATTATCATTAAGAAACAGGGTTATGGACAGAGAGACTAAAACCGAAAGAAGATCATAAAACAGATAACTCAGGAATGGACCGCCAGAAGCCAAGTGCTGTAGATGTGTATCTATCAAATAAGAAACCCCGTTGCTTAAGAACGGGTGTATTTTACTATAATCTCAAAGAACTGCAACTCGGAGAGAAAAGCTGTGTGTACTGTTGGGATAAAAGCTCAAAAATACCTACATGATTTAGGAGATTAAATCCCAGTGATTGTCGCTGGGACCTAGTCTCCTACATCGCTCAAGTCACTTCTAAAAATGGGCCGTAAGGTAAAAATTTTAGAAGTTCCTGTAGGACTCAGAAGCCTAAATCCTGCCAATCCATGGGACTTGGTCTCCTAAATTACTTAAGTGTTTGTGACCATTTTACCCATGTTCTTAAATAAGGCCCTGATTCAGCAAAGCTCTTAGGCTTGTGCTCATCTTTAAGCACGTTTTATTCCATAAACATAAATGGGACACTTCCGTGCTTAAAGTTAAGGAAGTGCTTAAATGCCCTGCCGAATGGGAGCCTAAGACCAGCTCTCACTTTCCTGTATTTTCCATGTCCCCTTTCCGTCTTCTGGGGAATTTATCTTGTCCTACTATGGCAGCTGTCACCCCAATGAAGGAGTGTTTCCATGGGGCGTAAAGAAATCAGCTGTTTTCTGAGCTCACAAATATTTTCCTCAAGTCTGGACTGACTTCTCTGCTGTGTGGATGTCATTTTTTTGTGTAGATTTTTCAGAGGTTTCATCTTTTTTATTCATGTGCGTTAAACCCAGGAGCGATGTGAGAGCTCCCCGGAGGTGTGAGACCATCATCCGATTACCATTGACATAGAGGCTCTTGTTCTCCAGGTTGTATTGCCCTAACTTGGTGATGTCCTTTGTCATGCTGCTCAGCTCACGGTAAACCTTCACTCTGTCAAACTTGGGAGCTGTGGGCTCATTCCTGTAGCTGCACAAGGCGTCTACTCCTGTGTCATCCCTGTTCTTCACCGACCTAGGAAATCAGACGTTATGGAGATTTCTGTTAGTTAGTGCCCTTGTCTGTGTTCGGTCCTCGATATGATATTAAACAGAACCAACTAAACTCAAGCCGCACTATTCAGAGGGACAGGATAATGGTTTGAATTTGGATTTAAAGGAAGCTTATGGAAACATCACAATATCATTATGAAATCAATCTTATGAAAAAAAGGGTATCTCAGAAATCACAGCAGCTTTCATGACGCTGGTTCCCAGGTACTAAATGCCGGACACTGGTGGTGGTTAGATACATGGATATTTTAAATATTAAAGAAAATGGAAAAGGAAAGGAACTATAGATTGTTAGTTATTAGCGTGTCCATCAAATGTACATGAAGCCCTACACTGCGGCGTAACTGAAGAAGTATACCAGCCTTACCTAAATGCCATCACTTTGCATCCAGTGTAGATAGGGCCAATGCTGCTGTTTCTGAGCAGAGGCTCAATCTGCCAAGGAAAAGATAATTTCCTTAGTCCGACACGTGTGCGGGGGGAAAATGGGGGTGTGCAAAGGGGAGAGAACAAGAGCCAACAAATGAAACAGGCCGGGCAGCGTTTGTCTGTCAGACTTACATAATAGAGTATTGTTTTCTCTGTAGAATTGAATTTGCGGGAACCCGGTGTCCCCAGGTCTGTGGTGTAGCGGAGGTTGGTTAAGGTGACGTTCAGTGTGAAATGCCCAGCTGTTGGACTCTGGGGGGTAGTTAGGCTCAGAGCTGTGATATAGGAGAGAAAGGATCATAACATAGCAATAAACAAAGCCGTCTGCACCCTCAAAGACCCCCTCAGTCCCAACAGAACTCTACACTTCTACAGGGCTTTCGAGGATTCCTTCCCCACTAAGTTTCCTTTGAGAGCTTTAATATGAATTAATTTGATAAAACACTTACTCGGTCCAAGAAGTGCTTCGTTGTATTCTGGAAAGGAACAGAGATTATCATTAAGAAACAGGGCTATGGACAGAGAGACTAAAAAACGAAAGAGCATAAAACAGATAACTCAGGAATGGACCGCCAGAAGCCAAGCGCTGAAGATTCCAATGCTGCTTCACAGCTCTTGGGAATTAATTGGTGTGTGATGCAGAAAGCTAATAGCCGCAGTGTAATGGCTTGGATTTAAAGCCACTCCAGGCATGTAAATTATTAGATGCAGTGTACACATAAACGGAGCACGCAGGGTATGGAAGAAGCTGCGCACAGTGGATGTAGCTGTATGTATACAGTGAATTGTGCTTGTGTTGCAGAGTGTTACATTGCTTTTTCCATTCTTAACACCGTGCCTGCCACAGCAATGAACAAGAGGCCGTTAGTTATTTACCATTGACGTAGAGACTGCTGTTGTCCAGGTTGTAAGGACCTAATTTAGTGATGTCTCTTGTTTTGTTGCTCAGCTCATGGTAAACCTTCGCTCTGTCAAACTTGGGTCTGGTGAAGTCCTTTCGGTAGGTGCAGAGGGCATCGACGCGTGTGCCGTCACCATTCTTCACAGGGCTGGGGACAACAGAACAAGGAAGTTTCATGTGATTTTTTTTTCCTATCCATTTATAACTTTGGAAAATTTTAAAAAGCTTCAGGAGATGAAATAAAATGCTAGGTAAGGTAGCTAGTGGGTTTGCCAACGTTTTAAATCTGTCGACCACTTTGTGAGAGAGAAATCCTCTCCTGGACCCATTTCCCCTTCTCACTCCCTACCTGCCCTCCCCTCCACCCCAAATGGTTGGTTCTCAATGCAGTTGCTGCCCACAGACCATCAGGTAAAATCCTCTGAAATCTGCAGCATGTTAAGTCTGCAGAAAAATAATAAAGTAGAGAAGGTTTGTTTTCCCCTCACAAAGCTAACATTAACAAGGATAGATTCACATATTAGTTGTTGATCTAAGGTACTTGTTGGGCCCTCATTGCTCTAGTATCCAAGAGCCTCACACTTTTTAATGTATTTATCCTCACAATACCGCTGGGAGGAGCAGCAGTATGATTATCCCCAGTTTACAAATTGGGAGGTGAGTCAGAGAGACTTAAGTGACTCACCCAAGGTCACAGTGAATGGTTGTGGCAGAGCAGGGAATGGAACCCAGGCCTCCAAGGTGCCATCCTTCCTCTCTAATTAAATTTAACAAGCATGGCCGATGCTGTCAGCCATAAGGCAAATGATAACCATATAGCATAGGCCGCCTCCATTCTTGTGTGTCATTGTGAAGCTGGTTAGTCGGGATGCACTTGCTACCAGTCTACCTTTGGTGGATGAGGACGATGCATTTTCAGGAAGGCCCTGGAGTTTACAAACACCTCCTTGGTCCAACAGAATCAAAGTGTGTTGAACTTTAGGGTGTGGCATAAGCCCCATCAGTTCCCCCCGACCTTTCCCATGGAGGGAGGTGAATCTGATTTGCCTCTTTTAGGGATAACGATCTGTTTAGTTAACTTAAAATAGGGCACAGTATTATTTCTCAGTGAGGCATATGTGCCAAGGGGCAATTGTGACGGGATCATGTTATACTTTTAATAAATAAAGAATCAAGCAGAATAAATAGTAAATACGATATAAAATGAAAAGCCTTCTCCCCACTGTTCTTACCTATAAGCTATCACTTTGCATCCTTTGTAGTCTGAGCCGATGCTGCTGTTTGTGAGCAGTGGGTCAAGCTAGCAAAAGAGAGGATTTCATGAGTCCATCACACAGAGATAATTGCAGCCCCCCCAAAAGACTGGACATGACTTGGACTTAGACACACTTACCAAAGAGGTCAGCACTTTCTCGGTATTATTGAATTTCAAGGAATTGGGGGTTCCTAGTTGGGAAGTGTACTGGAGATTGGTTATGGTGAAGTTCACTGTGAAATGTTCGACTGTTGGAGCAGGAGCACTGGTTGCAGTTGGCATCGTAGCTGGGAAAATGGTGAATAACAGTTTTAACTTAAAGACAGGTATTACTCCCCAAAACACACTAAAATGCATTAACCCGGTGTAGTGTCAATATTCCATACCAGATGGTTAAAGGAAAACCTTAGGAGAGCTAATTAATAAATGCATGGATGTTCAGGCCAAAAGAGACTGTTAGATTATCTAGTGCAGCCTCCTATATAACACCAATCTTAGAACTTCATCCAGCTACCCCTGTACAGAGGCCAGTAACTTGTGTTTGACTAAGCAGCTCTCCCAGGAAGGTATCCAGTCTTGATGTGAAGATATCAAGAGATGGAGAATCCACCACTTCCCTTGGCAGCTCGGCAGTTACTTTCAGTGTGAAAAATGTGTGCCTTATTTCTAATTTTAGTTCAATTATAATATCAACCAATGAAAAGGTGTCTAAACAGGCGTCATCACTCCCTCTTCTCTCCTAACTTTGCAAAGCTTTATGACCTTTTCAGTTCTGAAAGATACTTACTTGGCACAGAACGCGCTTCATTGTAACCTGCAAAGGGAAGGGACAGTAATAGAATCAGAGAGGCAGGCAGGGGATGAATGACGAGAAATCGATTTGGAGACGTCTGGATAAATGAAACATTCCACAACGGGATGACCCATTCAAAGCAGCTAATGGGGGGTTTCATTTTGGTGGGGTACATGGTGGGGTACATTTTGGTGGGGTACACGGGGGGGTACATTTTGGTGGGGTACACGGTGGAGTGCATTTTGAAAAGATTGCTCAATGCTCTGTGGAGAAGGAAAATTTTTCCAAAGCCCGAGCCCCACTACCCCAGACCCAGTCCCCGCCGCCCAGGGTCAGACCTAAAGTCCAAGGGCACCAGCCCTGGCTGGGTAGCAGGGCTCAGGTTACAGGCTCCCTGCCTGGGGCTGAAGCCCTCGGGCTTCGGCTTTGGTCCTGGGGCGGTGAGGCTCAGGCTTCGGCTTTGGGCCCCCCCGCCCGGGACAGTGGGGCTCAGGCGGGCTCGGTTCCCCCCTCCTGGGGTCGTGTAGTAGTTTTTGTTGCCAGGAGGGGGTCGTGGTGAAATGAAGTTTGAGAACCCCTGAACTACTACATTGGTCTGAACTTAAAGCCAGTGGAGATAAGTGCCTTAATTGGAGGCAGATGCACAGAGGGTGAGGAGGAGAAGTTTGTGTAGAGGATGCAGCTGTGTGAATACAAAGCACTTTCACCCAAACAATGGCACATTTTAAACCCTGCTTATCTGTTTTGCAGTCACTGCTACACTATTTCTTTCATTCGTTAGGCATTTATGGGCCATGTGATTGTATCCCTACAGCTATAAAGGAACCAGCTGTTTACCATTAACATAAAGGCTCTTGTCATCCAGGCTGTAGGGTCCTAACTTGGTGATTCCACTTGTTTTGTTGCTCAGCTCATGGTAAACCCTCACTCTGTCGAACCTGGATGTGGTAGAGTCAGTTCTGTAGGTGCAGAGGGCATCTACGCTGGTGTCATCTCCATTATTCACAGGCCTAGAGAAAGCAGGACATGTTCTTGTTTGCTCCTGAGCTCTCTGATATTCATGCTAGATATTTCTGTATTTGCTTATACAATTCCATTATGAGATGCATCTGCCAAAATTGTGAAATTAACTTCAACCCAAATAGATGAAAGCATGAAATAAAATGTATTTATGGAGATGTGTGCATTGAAAATGACAGTGTAGATGGTTTCTTGTTACAATACTAAAATTAACAAGGAGAAGGGCCGTAAAGAGACCTCTGTGTGTATTACA
Source organism: Mauremys mutica (assembly GCF_020497125.1). Taxonomy (NCBI): domain Eukaryota; kingdom Metazoa; phylum Chordata; order Testudines; family Geoemydidae; genus Mauremys; species Mauremys mutica. The sequence continues at coordinate 9,894,607 of NC_059095.1, forward strand.
TTATAGCATCAGATGGAAGAATATGAACAAATCTTCCAAAGCTTATTATCCTCACCTATAAGTCATCACTTTGCATCCCATATAGACGGGGCCAATGCTGCTGTTTTTGAACAATGGGTCAAGCTGGCAAAGAAAAAGATGTCATGAGTCCATCATGCCGAGGGAATCATAATATCAAAAAGAACGAAAAAGGAAAGAATGAAGCAATTCACACTTACCAAAGAGGTCAGGACTTTTTCTGTAGCATTGAATTTATCGGAATTTGGGGTTCCTAATTGGAATGTGTATTGGAGATTTGTGATGGTGAAGTTCACTGTGAAATAGTCAACTGTTGGAGCTGGAATTGTAGTTGGCATCACAGCTGGAAAAAAGTGAATAGCAACCAGAAATTTAAATCAAATCATTTCCCCCTACGGACTTATTTAAAAAAAATCTGTTGGCTGCTGGCACAGCTGCACACAAAGTATTCAATGAGGTTTTAGTCTTTCAATTGGAAAACTGGTCCTTATGAAAGGAGCTGGCCCACTGAACCACCAGCATATTGCTGGCTCTGATTTATTTTAGACTTCCTGTAGATTGACACTCTAATGTATAGTTTCAATATACACCAGTTCTTAAAGACACTTACTTGGCGGAGGGTTTGCTTCGTTATAACCTGGAAAGGAAAGAGACAATAAATAAAGGTCATGCTAGGCAGCTGGGAAAGGAAGACAGAGAACTGACCGCAAAAACAATTCCATGAAACGTAAAGCAGAAAGTGTTACTTTGTTTTACACAGGCGTGGCCTGGGTCCGTTCCGGCAGCCGATTGTCATAAAAATAATGCTGAAGTCAGCTGTCCTGCTCCTGTGTGTAATGGTGGGAGACCCTGGCCCTATTTTACTGCATGACTTTTCGATACGTTTCCAGTGCTAGGTGCAGTACAAACACACTGCCAAAGTACAACAAATAATAACAACATTTTTTATACTGCATGTTGAGGGGGTTTGGTTTTGTTTCCAGAGCATGTTCTACAAAGGCCTTGAGACCTTTGCCAGCTAGTGGTAGTCAAAGATGGCCATTAGCTCCTACTGCTCTGTGGATTTTAATGCTGCCTTCCCTGCTTCGAAACAGAAGAGAATCTCACCTGCCTTCTGTCTTGTGTCCTAATTTACATCTCGCAAAGTATAACCCGTCCAACCTGGTACATTATAAACTAACTTTCCATGGATGTCAAGAGGATTCAAAACAAAGGGCAGCAGAGGATCAGGTCCATAATCTTTGTCTATTAATTTATTAAAGAAAATGCCCAGGCAATCAGACACATAAGAGCACATTATACTGATAAGGATATTAGCAACTTACCATTGACATAGAGACTGTCCTTGTCCAGGATGTAGGGGCCCAGCTTGGTGATGCCATTTGTCTTGTTCCTCACTTCACGGTAAACCCTCACTCTGTCAAATGGGGGAGCAATGGAGTCGCGCCTGTAGGTGCAGACGGCATCTACACCAGTGTCATTCCCAGCTCTCACCGGTCTGGAATAGAAAAGCCAATGTCAGATTTGATCCTGTGTTTAGATTATTTGCTGGTGACTATCCAGCACCAAACAAAATGACAGCAAATGAACCTCCATGTTGTAGGGTAATATGGTAATCTCGGAACCTGGATCCTTACCTGTAAGCTGTCACTTCACATCTTATATAAGATGGGCCGATGCTGCTGTTTCCAAATATTGGGTTGAGCTGGCAAAGAGAGGATGTCATTAGTCTGTCGTACTGCTGAGAGCACCAGATACCCCAAAGTGCCCGGAGAGGCTGTGAACCAGTCACACTTACCAAGGAGATCAAGACTTTCTCTGTAGCATTGAACCGGGTAGAATGAGGAGTTCCCAGTTGTGAATCATATTTGAGATTGGTTATGGTGAAGTTCACTGTGAAATGTTCAATTGCTGGAGCGGGGGTTGAGGTTGGCAAAACAGTTACAAAAAGAAAAAAATAACAGAATGAAAAATCAATGAACTCACCCGTACAGACACACTAAAACCCATCTACAATTCCACAGATGCAAATTACAAATGGGGTTTTATTTCCCCCCCCAAGGGTACTATGGACAGTTCTCCTTAGAGGGCCAATTCCATTCCATTGTGAGCAGAGTCTCAGGGCAGGTCTACACTACGGGGGAAAATCGATATAAGATACGCAACTTCAGCTACGTGAATAACGTAGCTGAAGTCGAAGTATCTTATATCGAATTACCTACCGTCCTCACGGCGCGGGATCAATGTCTGCGGCTCCCCATGTCGACTCCGCTACCACCGTTCGGGTTGGTGGAGTTCCGGAGTCGACAGGAGCGCGTTCGGGGATCGATATATCGCGTCTAGATGAGACGCGATATTTCGATCCCTGAGAAATAGATTGCTACCCGCCGATACGGCGGGTAGTGAAGACGTACCCACAGTTGTAGACAAGCACTATTTACCACCTCTCTTATGTTAAATTTTGAAAGTTGGTATCTCCCCAATTTTTTCAGTAAGGATCATTCTGAACTATACTCACTTGGCAGGGCTGGTGCTTCGTTATAACCTGGAAGGAGAAGGGAAAATGATTAGAGGGCAACTAGACCGGTGGGGAGGGACAGAAGTGACAAGTAGATGCAAGGATGGTCCAGAGAGAGCAGTAAAGAAAACTGTTAAGAAATCATCTGGTTACCATTGACATAGAGACTGTCCTTGTCCAGAGTGTAGGGACCCAGCTTGGTGATGCCATTTGTCTTGTTGCGGATTTCATGGTAAACACCCACTCTGTCAAACGGGGGAGCAGTGGAGTCGCGCCTGTAGGTGCAGACGGCATCTACACCAGTGTCATTCCCAGCTCTCACCGGTCTGGAATAGAAAAGCCAATGTCAGATTTGATCCTGTGTTTAAATTATTTGCTGGTGACTGTCCAGTGCCGAACAAAATGACAGCAAATGAACCTTCACGTTGTAGAGTAATATGGTAATCTCTGCCCCTGGATCCTTACCTGTAAGCTGTCACTTCACATCTTATATAAGATGGGCCGATGCTGCTGTTCTCAAATATTGGGTTGAGCTGGCAAAGAGAGGATGTCATTAGTCTGTCGTACTGCTGAGAGCGCCAGATACCCCAAAGTGCCCGGGAAGGCTGTGAACCAGTCACACTTACCAAGGAGATCAAGACTTTCTCAGTAGCATTGAACCGGGTAGAATGAGGAGTTCCCAGCGGTGAATCATATTTGAGATTGGTTATGGTGAAGTTCACTGTGAAATGTTCAATTGATGGAGCGGGGGTTGAGGTTGGCAAAACCGCTGCAAAAAGAGAAAGAACAATGAAAAATCAATGAACTCACTCGTACAAACAGGCTAAAACTCATCTACAATTCCACAGATGCAAATTACAAATGGGGTTTATTCGCCCCCCCCCCCAAGGGTACTATGGACAGTTCTCCTTAGAGGGCCAATTCCATTCCATTGTGAGCAGAGTCACAGTTGTAGACAAGCACTATTCAGCACCTCTCTTATGTTAAATTATGAAAGTTGGTATCTCCCCAATTTTTTCAGTAAGGATCATTCTGAACTATACTCACTTGGCAGAGCTGGTGCTTCGTTATAACCTGGAAGGAGAAGGGAAAATGATCAGAGGGCAACTAGACATGAAGGGAGGGAAGGAAGTGACAAGTAGGATGGTCCAGAAAGAGCAGTTGGGCATAACACAGTCACTGATTTTCTATGCTCTGAGGTTATTCTGGGGTTGGGACTCTTTCTTGCTATATGTGATCGTTAACGTCCATCAAATATATCGCGTCTCCATGGTTACATCGGTGCAATGAATTACATAGAACGGACAAGCTGTAAAGAAATCAGCTGGTTACCATTGACATAGAGGCTGTTCTTGTCCAGGATGTAGGGGCCCAGTTTGGTGATGCCATTTGTCTTGTTCCTCACTTCACGGTAAACCCTCACTCTGTCAAACGGGGGAGCAGTGGAGTCGCGCCTGTAGGTGCAGACGGCATCTACACCAGTGTCATTCCCAGCTCTCACCGATCTACAATAGAAAAGCCAATGTCAGCTCTGATCCTGTGTTTAGATTATTTGCCGGTGACTGTCCAATGCCGAAGAAAATGACAGCAAATGAACCTTCAAGTTGTAAGGTAATATGGTAATCTCGGAACCTGGATCCTTACCTGTAAGCCATCACTTCACATCGTATATAAGATGGGCTGATGCTGCTGTTTCCAAATATTGGGTTGAGCTGGCAAAGAGAGGATGTCATTAGTCTGTCGTACTGCTGAGAGCACCAGAGACCCCAAACTGCCCGGAGAGGCTGTGAGCGAGTAACACTTACCAAAGAGATCAAGACTTTCTCTGTAGCATTGAACCGGGTGGAATGAGGAGATCCCAGTTGTGAATCATATTTGAGATTGGTTATAGTGAAGTTCACTGTGAAATGTTCAATTGCTGGAGCGGGGGTTGAGGTTGGCAAAACAGCTGCAAAGAGAAAAAAATAACAAAATGAAAAATCAATGAGCTCACCCGTACAGACACACTAAAACCCATCTACAATGTCACAGATGCAAATTACAAATGGGGTTTTATTTCCCCAGCCTCCCAGCCAAGGGTACTATCAACAGTTCTCCTTAGAGGGCCAATTCCATTCCATAGTGAGCAGAGTCACAGTTGTAGAAAAGCACCATTCACCACCTCTCTTATGTTAAATTTTGAAAGTTTGTATCTCTCCAATTTTTTCAGTAAGGATCATTCTGAACTATACTCACTTGGCAGAGCTGGTGCTTCGTTATAACCTGGAAGGAGAAGGGAAAATGATCAGAGGGCAACTAGACATGAGGGGAGGGAAGGTAGTGAGAAGTAGGATGGTCCAGAAAGGGCAGTTGGACATAACACAGTCACTGACTTTCTATGCTCTTTGGTTATTCTGGAGTTCGGACTCTTTCTAGCTATATGTGATCCTTAACGTCCATCAAATATATTGTGTTTCCATGGTTACATCGCTGCAATGAATTACATAAAACGGACAAGCTGTACAGAAATCAGCTGGTTACCATTGACAAAGAGGCTGTCCTTGTCCAGGGTGTAGGGGCCCAGCTTGGTGATGCCATTTGTCTTGCTGCGGATTTCATGGTAAACACCCACTCTGTCAAACGGGGGAGCCGTGGAGTCGCGCCTGTAGGTGCAGACGGCATCTACACCGATGTCATTCCCAGCTCTCACCGGTCTGGAATAGAAAAGCCAATGTCAGATCTGATCCTGTGTTTAAATTGTTTGCTTGTGACTGTCCAATGCCGAACAAAATGACAGCAAATGAACCTTCACGTTGTAGGGTAATATGGTAATCTCAGCCCCTGGATCCTTACCTGTAAGCCGTCACTTCACATCTTATATACGATGGGCCGATGCTGCTGTTTCCAAATAGTGGGTTGAGCTGGCAAAGAGAGGATGTCATTAGTCTGTCGTACTGCTGAGAGCACCAGAGACCCCAAAGTGCCCGGAGAGGCTGTGAACCAGTCACACTTACCAAAGAGATCAAGACTTTCTCAGTAGCATTGAACCGGGTAGAATGAGGAGATCCCAGTTGTGAATCATATTTGAGATTGGTTATGGTGAAGTTCACTGTGAAATGTTCAATTGCTGGAGTGGGGGTTGAGGTTGGCGAAACAGCTGCTAAAAAAGAAAGAACAATGAAAAATCAATGAGCTCACCCGTACAGACACACTAAAACCCATCTACAATTCCACAAATAAAAATCACAAATGGGTTTTTATTCTCCCCAAGGGTACTACGGACAGTTCTCCATTCCGTTGTGAGCAGACTCAGAGTTCTAGACAAGCACTAATCACCTCCTCTCTTATGTTAAATTTTGAAAGTTTGTATCTCTCCAATTATTTCAGTAGGGATCATTCTGAGCTATACTCACTTGGCAGAGCTGGTGCTTCGTTATAACCTGGAATGAGAGGGGAAAATGATCAGAGGGCAACTAGACATGAGGGGAGGGAAGGAAGAGACAAGTAGATGCAAGGGTGGTCCAGAAAGAGCAGTAAAGAAAACTGTTAAGAAATCGGCTGATTACCATTGACATAGAGACTGTCCTTGTCCAGAGTGTAGGGGCCCAGCTGGGTGATGCCATTTGTCTTGTTGCGGATTTCATGGTAAACACCCACTCTGTCAAACGGGGGAGCCGTGGATTCGTGCCTGTAGGTGCAGACGGCATCTACACCGATGTCATTCCCAGCTCTCACCGGTCTGGAATAGAAAAGCCAATGTCAGATCTGATCCTGTGTTTAAATTGTTTGCTTGTGACTGTCCAATGCCGAACAAAATGACAGCAAATGAACCTTCACGTTGTAGGGTAATATGGTAATCTCAGCCCCTGGATCCTTACCTGTAAGCCGTCACTTCACATCTTATATACGATGGGCCGATGCTGCTGTTTCCAAATAGTGGGTTGAGCTGGCAAAGAGAGGATGTCATTAGTCTGTCATACTGCTGAGAGCACCAGAGACCCCAAAGTGCCTGGAACAGCTGTGAGCGAGTCACACTTACCAAGGAGATCAAGACTTTCTCAGTAGCATTGAACCGGGTAGAATGAGGAGATCCCAGTTGTGAATCATATTTGAGATTGGTTATGGTGAAGTTCACTGTGAAATGTTCAATTGCTGGAGTGTGGGTTGAGGTTGGTGAAACAGCTGCAAAAAAGGAAATAACAATGAAAAATCAATGAACTCACCCATGATAACAGTAAGAATATGTAGCTGGGAAAACAGATGCAGTAATATTGGATATAAAGGTATTTTTTATTTTCCTAAGGGAACCATTAAGCCATTATCCTTAGACTGCGAATTGTATTGGAATATTGGACTGTCTCTAGCTATGCAAAATAACAATATGCAGAACTTTTTTCGTACTACAGTATTTGGAAGCTTCGTACACTGTGCTCTGCTCACAATGACATTGATACCGTTTACCTGTGAGATTAGATCTAAGCAAACAACTGTTCCTTCTATTACTGGCATTGGCAGAATTAGATTTTAATATTTTATAATTTTGCCAGATATTATAGATGTTTATTTTTAAGCATTTTTAATTTTTTTTAATTGATTTGAATGTTCACTTTGTGCAAAATTGAGTTTTAAGCGTTTAATTTTTTTGTTTGAGGGGTGTCAGTGGGGAGTGTCAGACAATAGTTATTTAATGGCAATAGATGTTGAAATTCCAAAAGTTAAAGTATTTGCTAATACACAAATTCTCAACATCACATATAAAAATATACAAAGTGAACATCTTTAAAGCAAACTCTGAGAAGTTCTCAAGCAGCATTTTTCTGACTTTGCCTATCTGTAAATTTCCATTATTATCAATGGAAATATTGTTTCATCAGGTTGTGTGTGTACTGTGGAAGTAATGTTTACCGACATTTATCAATAAAAATCTTATCCTTCCAAGCCTATGTATTACTTAGCAATTGCCTCTGTTGAATTTCATCTGACATCATGTTCCTAACATCCATAGGATCAGATTCTGCCATGCTTGGTCCTGCAGAATAGTCCCTGACTCTAAGTATAGTCCATTGACTTCAATGAGACTAGTCAATGAGTAAAATACTTTTCAGCATGAGTAAGGGTGGCTTGAAGCTCACATCACCTGTATATGTCCTAAGTAATGTGGCTCTGTGTGGGTGGCTTGTGAAAGTGAAATTGACTCCAAGACACACTCAGAGGGGGCACAGGTTGCCATTCACCCTGCAGCCCCTTTACATCATTTGCACTAGAACTGGTCGAAATGGTTTGAATTTTTGAAGATTTTTAAGCACAAAACATTAATGAAAAGTTTCCATCTGGCAGGGGGGACCATTTTTTTTTCTATTTTACCACTGGCTTTAATTCCTATAGCCTGTAGGGACCACTAGATCCATGTAAATGTGTATCTCATGGCCTCTTCCCTGGTCTGCCCCATCCATGCCCTCCAGGCTGTCCTGTGCAGAGCTGGCTCAGAGATCTCTTCCATGCATGCTCCTGGAAAGCTGTATGACCTTCCCTCTCACACAGCGAAGGTGTGGAGCTGAGCCCCAAGGAGTCTGCATTCTAACTCATCCCAAGAAACAATAGAAACATTTGAGCATTTAGAGTAACATTTTCAGAAGCACCTAAGTCGGTGGTTCTCAAACTTTTGTACTGGTGACCCCTTTTGCATAGCAAGCCTTACAAATTAAAAACATTTTTAAATATATTTAACACCATTATAAATGCTGGAGGCAAAGCAGGGTTTGGGGTGGAGGCTGACAGCTCACGAGCCCTTGGAGGGTCCCGACCAGAGTTTGAGAACCCCTGATCTGAGTGATTATGTCCTACTGAAAATCTGGACATACCCTAGGTGCTTTTGGAAATGATACCTTTCAAAGACCAAAGACTCCCTATTAGCATTTTTTTTTGGTCCTGTCTAAAGAATCTAGCCCAAGAAAATGTCTCGCTTGTTGGCTAGGAAGTGGTGGCTGGGAAGAAGGAAGTTGTCATCTGAAGGCAAGTGCAAGCAGTACATAGAGTGGGTTGTGGTACTTTTGAGGATGCCATCTCTAAGCTGGGCAAAACAACCGGCTGACATGAGTATGTGGTTTTACTTCTACTAAGAATAATGGCAGAACACTGTAAAATATAAATCTATAGTAAAAAGCAGGGGTTACCATTAACTATCCATCTGTCTAGGCATTCATACCTGAAGTAAGCATTGGAGAAACTCATACTGTTTTCCTCTCTACTGTAAAGGTACTAATTACTGCTGTAGTCTCACCTGGGAAAGTGGTCTCTAGAGGAGATGTGGACGTTTCTGCTGTTGCAGAGGTGGCTGCAACTGTCATAACAGATGTTGAACTAGCAGGCAGAGTGATTGTGGCTGGCTGTGATGCAGAAGTGCTCATTAGTGCTGTGGGCTCAGCTAGGGCGGAGGTTGGATGAGCAGAAATGGATGTCTCTGCTAACATGGAGGTAGCTGCAGTTTTAGTCTCAGCTGTGGAAGTGGTCACTGAGGCTGCAGTGGTGGATTCTGCTCCTGTTGTGAGGTACATTGTGGTGGTCCCAGGTTTGTTTGGGATCACAGGAGCTGCTGCTTTGGTGGTACTCTCTAATGTTGTACTTCTGGTCGTGGTGGTGGTGGTAGTGGTGGTTTTAACCACAGGAGTTGTCTGTGTTGTCGTGACATTATTATCTTTATTTTGTTCCACTGGCTTAATGGTCTTCTGGTCGATTATTTCAGTTATTTCACGATCTGTGTAGAGAAATGTATCTCCATTATGCTATTTTACATAGGTGCGTATACCACATATTGAGTGCAAATCCACGGAACAGACATATCAATAATACAAGGTCATTGTGAATATACACAGTGTTTGTTTTAGCATGAACATTCCAACATTTTCTCCCCAGTTGTGAATATTTTCTATTTATGTTTATCACAAATTACATGTTGAACATATATAAGACAGTCAATCTATAGTTTGCTCTTTTCCATTTCATAGAATCATAGAATCATAGAATCTCAGGGTTGGAAGGGACCTCAGGAGGTCATCTAGTCCAACCCCCTGCTCATAGCAGGACCAAACCCAACTAAATCATCCCAACCAGGGCTTTGTCAAGCCTGACCTTAAAAACCTCTAAGGAAGGAGATTCCACTACCTCCCTAGGTAACCCATTCCAGTTCTTCACCACCCTACTAGTGAAAAAGTTTTTCCTAATATCCAACCTAAACCTCCCCCTCTGCAACTTGAGACCATTACTCCTTGTTCTGTCATCTTCTACCACTGAGAACAGTCTAGATCCATCCTCTTTGGAACCCCCTTTCAGGTAGTTGAAAGCAGCTATCAAATCCCCCCTCATTCTTCTCTTCTGCAGGCTAAACAATCCCAGTTCCCTCAGCCTCTCCTCATAAGTCATGTGCTCCAGCCCCCTAGTCATTTTTGTTGCCCTCCGCTGGACTCCCTCCAATTTATCCACATCCTTCTTGTAGTGTGGGGCCCAAAACTGGACACAGTACTCCAAATGAGGCCTCACCAGTGCTGAGTAGAGGGGGATGATCACATCCCTTGATCTGCTGGAAATGCCCCTACTTATACAACCCAAAATGCCATTAGCCTTCTTGGCAACAAGGGCACACTGTTGACTCATATTCAGCTTTTCATCCACCGTAACCCCTAGGTCCTTTTCTGCAGAACTGCTACCCAGCCATTCGGTCCCTAGTCTGTAGCAGTGCATGGGATTCTTCCGTCCTAAGTGCAGGACTCTGCACTTGTCCTTGTTGAACCTCATCATATTTCTTTTGGCCCAATCCTCTAATTTGTCTAGGTCCCTCTGTATCCTATCCCTACCCTCCAGCGTATCAACCACTCCTCCCAGTTTAGTGTCATCTGCAAACTTGCTAAGGGTGCAGTCCACACCATCCTCCAGATCGTTAATGAAGATATTGAACAAAACCGGCCCCAGCACCGACCCTTGGGGCACTCCACTTGATACCGGCTGCCATCTAGACATGGAACCATTGATCACTACCCGTTGAGCCCGACCATCTACCCAGTTTTCTATCCACCTTACCGTCCATTCATCCAGCCCAGACTTCTTTAACTACACTCTAGACCTTAATTTTACTGAATTGGGGATTTAATATATAATATTTCCACTTCAAGCTTTCAAGATACTCTTGTAAAAGAGAAATAACTACCAAGAAAAATTCAGAGAATTCCTGTTTCAATTCCTTTCTTCTCAGTTTGTATCCCCTTTCCTCCCACATTTATTTATGTTCGTTAATAAGTTTCAAGAAGATTATTTAACTTCAGTTAAGCAGGCAACATTTTTATAATAAGACACTCCCATATGTTCTATTTATTTTTTCTTTTATGTTCATATCTCTCGTGTTTCCTATACCCATGGAAAGTCTACATTTTGGCACTTGAAGCCCAAATAATATTCAATTACTCTAGGTAGCATGAAACGTTCATTTTTTATTCCACAAAATATCTCCATTCTAATTAGATAAACACGGATAAAATTGTTTCTTTTACTATGTGACTTCAAAAGGATGACAACCTGCTTAAAATGGGTCTGAAATCATGGAGAACCAAATTCTGCAACTACAAAGGATACACAAGAGGAAAACAATGCCCTTACTTGTCAAAGCAGCTGTGGTAGGTGAAAACGATGTTGTGGTTGTCACAGAGATGGCTGCTGTTGTCTCCCCTCTGATAGGGACGCCCAAAGCGGTTGTGGTCTCAGCTGGGGAAGTTGTAAAAAGGGCAGATGTGGTTGTCGCCTGTGTTGTAGTGGAAGTGTAAGTTGTTGAGGTCTCAGCAGGGATAGTGCTGATTGGAGCCGCAGTGCTTCTCTCTGCTGCTGTAGCAATGGGTGATGTTTTAGTAGTCCCGGCTAGAACAGTGGTGACAGGGGATGCAGTGGGTGTCCCCAGTTCTGTAGTGGTGCCCAAAGCTATTGGGATCTCAGATGGGGAATTGGTTTCCAGAGCAGACGTGGATGTTTTAAGAGCTGCTGTGGTGGGAATCAGTGTCACTGTGGTCTCAGCTGGAGAAGTCACCGTAACAGCAACTGTGGATGTCTCTGCAAAAGAGGAGGTGACAGCACTTGTGGTCACAGTGGGATAAGTGACAAGAGGGGCAGCTGTGAGTGTCTCAACTTCTTTAGAGGTGCTGGGAATTCTTGTGGTCTCAGAGGGCAAACTTGTCTCAAGACGGACTGTGGATGTCAACGGTAAAATAGAAGTGACTCCAGTTGTGGTCTCAGTGGGGGATGTGGCCATAGAGACTGGTGTGGTGATAGCCAGAGTGGTGGTTGTTTCAACTGGGGAAGTAGTAGGAAGGGTAACTGTGGTTGTCTGTTCCACTGATGTGGCAGTAGTTACTGCTGTCGTCTCTGCTGAGGAACCGGTCTCTAAAGGAGTTGTGAGTGTTTCTGCTATAGTAGATGTCCCTACAGGTGTACTCTTAGGTAACGAAGTGGTAGGAAGAGGAACCATGGTAGTCTCTTCCACTGTAGAGGAGCCAGTTATTTCTGAAGACTGAGCTTGGAAAGTAGTCTCTACAGGAGCTGTGGAGGTCTCTAGAATAGTAGAAGTAGCTACAGCCATGCTCCCAGGTAGTGCAGTGGTAGGAGGTGAAGCTGTGGTTGTCTCCTCCATGGAGCTGGAACTCGTTGTTACTGTAGTCGCAGCTGCAGAAGTGGTCTCTACAGGAGTTGTTAATGTTTCTGCTATGGTAGAAGTGGTTATAGCTGTGCTCTTATGGGCTGAAGTGGTAGGAAGGGCAACCATGGCTGTGTCTTCTACTTGAGTGGTACTAGTTATTGCAGCAGTCTCTGCTAAGGAAGTGGTCTTTAGAGTAGCTGTGGAAGTTTGTAGAATAGGAGTTGTAACTGCAGCTGTGCTTTCAGGCTGTGAAATTGTAGGAAGGGGAAGTGTGGTTGTCTCCTTGACTGTAAAGGCAGTAGTTATTGCTGCTGTCTCTGCTAAGGAAGTAGATTCTAGTGGCGCAATGGAGGTCTGTGGACTAGCAGAAGTGGCTACGGTTGTGCTCTGAGGTAATGAAATGGTGGGAAGCGCAACCGTGGTTGTCTCTTCTACTATAGTTGTACTAGTTATTGCTGTAGTCTCAGACAGGGAAGTGGACTCCCAAGGAGCTGTGGAGGTCTCTGGAATAAGAGACGAGGCTACTGTGGTGCTTTCAGGAAGAGAAGTGGTAGGAAAGGCAACGGTGGTTGTCTCTTCTAGTGTAGTGGCATTAGTTGTTGCTGCAGTCTCCGCTAGGGAAGTGGTCTCTGGAAGAGCTGTGGAAGTCTTTTGAATAACTGAAGTGGCTGATGCCATAGTCCCAGGTAGTGAAGCAGTAGGAAAGAGAACCGTGGTTGTCTCTTCTGCTGTGCTGGTACTAGATATTGCTGTAGTCTTAGCTACAGAAGTGGTCCCTACGGGAGAGATGGAGGTCTCTGGTATAGTAGAGGTGGCTATAGCTGTACTTTCATGGATTGAAGTAGTAGGGAGAGTAATTGTGGTTGTCTTGCCTACTGCAGTGGTACCAGTTACTGCTGTAGTCTCATTTGGGGAAGAGGTCTCCAGAGCACTGGTTGAGGTCTCTGAAATAGGAGAGGTGGCTGCCTCTGTGGTCCTAAGAAGTTGTGTTGTAGAAAGAGGTAGTGAGGTCATCCCCTCTATTGTAGTAGTACTAGGTATTGCTGTAGTTTCAGCTGCAGAAGTTGTCTCTAGCGGAGAGGTGGATGTTTCTCTCATGGTTCTTGTGGATACAGCTGTGGTTTCGGGTTGTGAAATTGTAGAAAGGGGAAGCCTTGTTGTCTCTTCAGTTGTAGTGGTACTAATTATTGCTGTAGTCTCAGTGGTTTGTAGAGGAGATTTGGTCTCAAAGAGTGAGCTGGTTGGGAGGACAATTGTGGTTCTCTCCTTGACTGTAGTAGTAGTTGTTGCTGCAGTCTCCGCTAGGGAAGTGGTCTCTGGAAGAGCTGTGGAGGTCTTTTGAATAACAGAAGTGGCTGATACCATAGTGCCAGGTAGTGAAGCAGTAGGAAAGAGAACCATGGTTGTCTCTTCTGCTGTGCTGGTACTAGATATTGCTGTAGTCTTAGCTACAGACGTGGTCCCTAAGGGAGAGGTGGAGGTCTCTGGTATAGTAGAGGTGGCTATAACTGTACTTTCATGGGTTGAAGTAGTAGGGAGAGTAATTGTGGTTGTCTCGCTTACTGCAGTGGTACCAGTTACTGCTGTAGTCTCATTTGGGGAAGAGGTCTCCAGAGCACCGGTTGAGCTCGCTGAAATAGTAGAGGTGGCTGCCGCTGTGGTCCTAAGAAGTGTACTGGTAGGAAGAGGAAGTGCGGTTGTCTCTTCTACAGTAGAGCTACTAGTCATTGCTGTAGTTTCAGATGGGGAAGTAGGCTCTAGAGGAGAGGTGGATGTTTCTCCTGTGGTTCTTGTGAATACAGCTGTGCTTTCGGGTTGTGAAGTTTTAGAAAGGGGAAGTGTGGTTGTCTCTTGAATTGTAGTGGTACTAGTTATTGTTGTCATTTCACCTGGAGACATGGTCTCTACAGGAGAGGTGGATGTCTCTAGTATAGTAGAGGTGTCTGCCGCTGTGGTCCTAAGAAGTGTAGTAGTAGGTAGAAGAACTGCGGTTGTCTTTTCTCCTGTAGTGCTACTAGTTATTGCTGTAGTTTCAGGGACAGAAGTTATCTCAAGGGGAGAGGTGGATGTTTCTCCTACAGTCGTGGTGGCTACAGGTGTGGTTTCAGGTTGAGAAGCTGTAGAAAGGGGAAGTGTAGTTCTCCCCTCTATTGTTGTAGCACTAATTATTGGTGTAGTCTCAGCCAGGGAAGTGGTCTCTTCCGGAGCTGTGGATGTCTCTGGATTAGTAGAGGTGGCTGCAGCTGTGCTCTCAGGTAGTGAAGTGGTAGGAAGAGCAACCATGGTCGTCCCCTCTACTGTCCTGTTACCAAGTAATGCTGTGGTCTCACCTGGGAAAGTGGTCTCTAGAGGAGATGTGGACGTTTCTGGTGTTGCAGAGGTGGCTGCAACGGTCATAACAGACGTTGAACTAGCAGGCAGAGTGATTGTGGTTGGCTGTGATGCGGAAGTGCTCATTAGTGCTGTGGACTCAGCTAGGGAGGAGGTTGGATGAGCAGAAGTGGATGTCTCTGCTAACATAGAGGTAGCTGCAGTTTTAGTCTCAGCTGTGGAAGTGGTCACTGGGGCTGCGGTGATGGTTTCTGCTCCTATTGTGAGATACGTTGCTGTGGTGCCAGGTTTGTTTGGGATCACAGGAGCTGCTGGTTTGGTGGTACTCTCTAATGTTGTACTTTTGGTGGTTGTGATGGTGGTGGGTTTAACCATGGGAGTTGTCTGTGTTGTTGTGACATTATTATCTTTATTTTGTTCCATTGGCTTAACGGTCTTCTGGTCGATTATTTCAGTTATTTCACGATCTGTGTAGAGAAATGTATCTCCATTATACTGTTTTATATAGGGGCTTACAGCACATATTAAGTGCAAATCTAAAGAATGTGCATATCAGTAATATATGGTCATTGTGAATATACACAGTGTTTGTTTTAGCTTAAGCTTTCCAACATTTTCTCTCCAGTTGTGAATTTTTCTATGTTTCTCAGAATTTACATTGTGAGAAATTCACTCTGCAGTTCCCTCTGGAATACATTTTTGCATTTTGTATTCACTGGGCCTCATTCCTGATTACACTAAAGTTCCCATACACTGCTCCAACAGTGGTTGTAACTATAGTTTGCACTCTCTTCAAACCCCCTATATTCATAGATTCCAAGGCTGGAGGAGACAATTGTGCTCATCGAGTCTGACCTCCTGAACACCACAGAACTTCCCGAGAATAACCCCTTTTCAATTAGAACAACCTTGATTTTAAAATTACCAATGATGGAGAATCCACATCAACCCTTGGTAAATTTTTCCAATGGTTGATTATTCTCACGTTTAAAAATTTACATTTTTTCCCTTCTGAATTTCTCTAGCTTCAACTTCTAGCTATTGGGTCTTGTAATACTTTTGTCTGCTAGATTAAAGAACCTATTATCAAATATTTGTTCCTAAGGCAGGTCCTTACAGATTGTTATCAAGTCACCCCTTAACCTGCTGATTCTTAAGGTAAATAAATTGAGGTCCTTGAGAGCATCAGTATAATGCATATTTTTTAATCTTTTACTCGTTCTCTGGGCTCTTCTCTGAACCCTCTCCCATTTAGCAACATCCTTCTTGAATTGTGGACACCAGAACTGGACACAATATTCCAGCAGTGGCCCTGTACAGAGGTGAAATAACCTGAGCCTGCCTCCCAGAGGAGGCCACTCAGTTGAGTTCACACAAAGCAGCTTCGATGGGAGAAGAGGAGGAGGAGAAGTTCCTCCTCCATAATCTTTAGCCCAGTCGTTAGGGTCCTCACCTGGATGTGGAAGACAAACTGTTGCACTGAGGATAAAGAAAGACATTTGGGCAGAGGATCTGGACCCTGTGTCTCCCACATCCTTGGTGAGTGCGCTAAACCAAAGGGTATAGAATCACTCTTGTGTGCTCTCTCTCTTCTCCTCCCTTCTGTCCTCTTTCATTGTATAGGATTCTAGGTGACTAAGTCAGGTTTTGTGAATCGCAGTGATTTCCTAACCACCTGTAAGAGCATCACATTGTTTAACTCCATTTGTGCATCCAAGCTTTAACTTTTTAAGTTTTAGTTTTTCAGTTCCATTAACTTTAGTGAGATTGCTCGGTTACGCACGCACGGAAGAACTTAAGTGTTTTCCTGATTGGGTCCTTAGTTCTTAATATTTTCATTTCAAGTTTGCAAGAAGTTGTTGTAAATGGGAAATAACTACCAAGAAAAATTCGTAGAATTCCCATTCCAATACCTTTTTTTAGCAATTCCTATCCCCTCCCCCGTCCATATTTATGGATGTTAACGAACAACTTTAAAGGGTTCCATTAAGCAGGCGACATTATTATAATAAAAAAACTCCCATATGTTCTATTTCTTCTTTCTTTTAGATTCATATCTCCCTTGTTTCTTATACTCTGGGAATTTCTACATTTTGCCACTTGAAGCCCAAATAAAATCCATCTGTCCTAGGTAGCATGAAACATTATTTCAGTTATTTCACGATCTGTGTAGAGAAATGTATCTCCATTATGCTATTTTACATAGGTGCTTATACCACATTTGAGTGCAAATCGATGGAATATGCATATCAATAATACACGGTCATTGTGAATATACACAGTGTTTGTTTTAGCTTGAACATTCCAACAATTTCTCCCCAGTTGTAAATTTCTATGTTTATCACAATTTACATGTAGAATGCACGAGAGATTCACTGCAGAGGTAAAATAACCTGAGCATGCCTCCCAGAGCAGGCCACTCATGTCAGTTCACCCAAAACAGCTTCAGGGGAGGAGGAGGAGAATGTCCTTCCTCATAACTTTTAGCCCAGTGGTTCAGGTCCTCACTTGGGATGTGGAAGACTGACTGTTGCACTGTCGATAAATAATAAAAAGAATCATTTGTGCAGGCGATCTGGGTCCTGAATCTCCCACATCCCAGGAGAGTGCTCTAATGAAAAAGATATAGAATCATTCTTACACATTGTCTCTCTCTCCTCCTATCCCTGCACACTCATTTTATAGGCGCCTAGGTGTCTATCTGAGGCTCCATGATACACAGTGATCTTCTAACTTCCTATAAGAGCATCACAAGAGCGAGTGCCATTTGTGCATTCAGGCTTTAAATATTTTCCTGAATTGGGGCCTTAGTACTTAATATTTCCTTTTCAAGCTTTCAAGATACTCTTGTAAATGGGAAATAACTACCAAGAAAAATTCAGAGAATTCCTGTTTCAATACCCATTTTGTCAGTTTGTATCCCCTTTCCTCCCACATTTATTTATGTTCGTTAATAAGTTTGAAAAAGATTATTTAACTTCAGTTAAGCCAGCAACATTTTTATAATAAGACACTCCCATGTGTTCTATTTATTCTTTCTTTTATGTTCATATCTCCCTTGTATCCTATACCCATGGAAAGTCTACATTTTGCCACTTCTATCCCAAATAATATTCAATTACTCTAGGAAGCATGAAAAGTTCATTTTTTTAGCCACAAAATATCTCCATTCGAATTACATAAACCCTAATAAAAATTGTTTCTTTTAATGCGTGACTTCAAAAGGTTGACAACCCGGACTCCTACTGCTTAAAATGGGTCTGAACTCATGGGGAAGCAAATTCTGCAACTACAAAGGAAACACAAGAGGAAAACAATGCCCTTACTTGTCAAAGCAGCTGTGGTAGGTGAAAGCAATGTTGTGGTTGTCACAGAGATGGCTGCAGTTGTCTCCCCTCTGATAGGGACGCCCAAAGCGGTTGTGGTCTCAGCTGGGGAAGTTGTAAAAAGGGCAGATGTGGTTGTTGCCTGTGTTGTAGTGGAAGTGGAAGTTGTTGAGGTCTCAGCAGGGGTAGTGCTGATTGAAGTCAATGTGCTTCTCTCTGCTGCTGTAGCAACGGGTGATGTTTTAGTAGTCTCGGCGAGAACAGTGGTGACAGGGGATGCTGTGGGTGTCCCCAGTTCTGTAGTGGTGCCCAAAGCTATTGGGATCTCAGATGGGGAATTGGTTTCCAGAGCAGATGTGGATGTTTTAAGAGCTGCTGTGGTGGGAGTCAGTGTCACTGTGGTCTCAGCTGGAGAAGTCACCGTAACAGCAACTGTGGATGTCTCTGCAAAAGAGGAGGTGACAGCACTTGTGGTCACAGTGGGATAAGTGACAAGACGGGCAGCTGTGGGTGTCTCAACTTCTTTAGAGGTGCTGGGAATTCTTGTGGTCTCAGAGGGCAAACTTGTCTCAAGACGGACTGTGGATGTCAACGGTAAAATAGAAGTGACTCCAGTTGTGGTCTCAGTGGGGGATGTGGCCATAGAGACTGGTGTGGTGATAGCCAGAGTGGTGGTTGTTTCAACTGGGGAAGTAGTAGGAAGGGTAACTGTGGTTGTCTGCTCCACTGAGGTGGCAGTAGTTACTGCTGTAGTCTCTGCTGAGGAACCGGTCTCTAAAGGAGTTGTGAGTGTTTCTGCTATGGTAGATGTCCCTACAGGTGTACTCTTAGGTAACGAAGTGGTAGGAAGAGGAACCGTGGTAGTCTCTTCCACTGTAGAGGAGCCAGTTATTCCTGAAGACTGACCTTGGAAAGTAGTCTCTACAGGAGCTGTGGAGGTCTCTAGAATAGTAGAAGTAGCTACAGCCATGCTCCCAGGTAGTGCAGTGGTAGGAGGTGAAGCTGTGGTTGTCTCCTCTACAAAGCTGGAACTCGTTGTTGCTGTAGTCGCAGCTGCAGAAGTGGTCTCTACAGGAGTTGTTAATGTTTCTGCTATGGTGGAAGTGGTTATAGCTGTGCTCTTATGGGCTGAAGTGGTAGGAAGGGCAACCGTGGCTGTGTCTTCTACTTTAGTGGTACTAGTTATTGCAGTAGTCTCTGCTAAGGAAGTGGTCCTTAGAGTAGCTGTGGAGGTTTGTAGAATAGGAGCTGTAACTGCAGTTGTGCTTTCAGGCTGTGAAATTGTAGGAAGGGGAAGTGTGGTTGTCTCCTTGACTGTAGAGGCAGTAGTTATTGCTGCTGTCTCTGCTAAGGAAGTAGATTCTTGTGGAGCGGTGGAGGTCTCTGGACTAGCAGAAGTGGCTATGGTTGTGCTCTGAGGTAATGAAATGGTGGGAAGTGCCACTATAGTCATACTAGTTATTGCTGTAGTCTCAGCCAGGGAAGTGGACTCCCGAGGACCTGTGGAGGTCTCTGGAATAAGAGACGAGGCTACTGTGGTGGTTTCAGGAAGCGAAGTGGTAGGAAAGGCAACGGTGGTTGTCTCTTCTAGTGTAGTGGCATTAGTTGTTGCTGCAGTCTCCGCTAGGGAAGTGGTCTCTGGAAGAGCTGTGGAGGTCTTTTGAATAACAGAAGTGGCTGATGCCATAGTCCCAGGTAGTGAAGCAGTAGGAAAGAGAACCGTGGTTGTCTCTTCTGCTGTGCTGGTGCTAGATATTGCTGTAGTCTTAGCTACAGAAGTGGTCCCTACGGGAGAGATGGAGGTCTCTGGTATAGTAGAGGTGGCTATAGCTGTACTTTCATGGACTGAAGTAGTAGGGAGAGTAATTGTGGTTGTCTCGCCTACTGCAGTGGTACCAGTTACTGCTGTAGTCTCATTTGGGGAAGAGGTCTCCAGAGCACCGGTTGAGGTCTCTGAAATAGGAGAGGTGGCTGCCTCTGTGGTCCTAAGAAGTTGTGTTGTAGAAAGAGGTAGTGAGGTCATCCCCTCTATTGTAGTAGTACTAGGTATTGCTGTAGTTTCAGCTGCAGAAGTTGTCTCTAGCGGAGAGGTGGATGTTTCTCCTATGGTTCTTGTGGATATAGCTGTGCTTTTGGGTTGTGAAATTGTAGAAAGGGGAAGTCTCGTTGTCTCTTCAGTTGTAGTGGTACTAATTATTACTGTAGTCTCAGCTGTGGATGTGGTTTGTAGAGGAGATTTGGTCTCATAGAGTGAACTGGTTGGGAGGAAAATTGTGGTTCTCTCCTTGACTGTAGTAGTAGTTGTTGCTGTAGTCTCAGTTGGAGAAGTGGTCTGTGGAGGCCATGTGGATGTCTCTGGAATAGTAGAGGTGGCTTCAGCTGTGCGCTGAGGTAGTGAAGTGGTAGGAAGAGCAACCATGGTTGTCCCCTCTACTGTCCTGTTACCAAGTAATGCTGTAGTCTCACCTGGGAAAGTGGTCTCTAGAGGAGATGTAGACGTTTCTGCTGTTGCAGAGGTGGCTGCAACGGTCATAACAGATGTTGAACTAGCAGTCAGAATGATTGTGGTTGGCTGTGATGCGGAAGTGCTAATTAGTGCTGTGGGCTCAGCTAGGGAGGAGGTTGGATGAGCAGAAGTGGATGTCTCTGCTAACATGGAGGTAGCTGCAGTTTTAGTCTCAGCTGTGGAAGTGGTCGCTGGGACTGCGGTGGTGGATTCTGCTCCTGTTGTGAGATACATTGCTGTGGTCCCAGGTTTGTTTGGGATCACGGAAGCTGCTGCTTTGGTGGTACTCTCTAATGTTGTACTTCTGGCCGTGGTGGTGGTGGTAGTGGTGGTTTTAACCACAGGAGTTGTCTGTGTTGTTGTGACATTATTATCTTTATTTTGTTCCACTGGCTTAATGGTCTTCTGGTCGATTATTTCAGTTATTTCACGATCTGTGTAGAGAAATGTATCTCCATTATGCTATTTTACATAGGTGCTTATACCACATTTGAGTGCAAATCGATGGAATATGCATATCAATAATACACGGTCATTGTGAATATACACAGTGTTTGTTTTAGCTTGAACATTCCAACAATTTCTCCCCAGTTGTAAATTTCTATGTTTATCACAATTTGCATGTAGAATGCACGAGAGATTCACTGCAGAGGTAAAATAACCTGAGCATGCCTCCCAGAGCAGGCCACTCATGTCAGTTCACCCAAAACAGCTTCGGGGGAGGAGGAGGAGAATGTCCTTCCTCATAACTTTTAGCCCAGTGGTTCAGGTCCTCACTTGGGATGTGGAAGACTGACTGTTGCACTGTCGATAAATAATAAAAGAATCATTTGTGCAGGCGATCTGGGTCCTGAATCTCCCACATCCCAGGAGAGTGCTCTAATGAAAAAGATATAGAATCATTCTTACACATTCTCTCTCTCTCCTCCTATCCCTGCACACTCATTTTATAGGCGCCTAGGTGTCTATCTGAGGCTCCGTGATACACAGTGATCTTCTAACTTCCTATAAGAGCATCACAAGAGCGAGTGCCATTTGTACATTCAGGCTTTAAATATTTTCCTGAATTGGGGCCTTAGTACTTAATATTTCCTTTTCAAGCTTTCAAGATACTCTTGTAAATGGGAAATAACTACCAAGAAAAATTCAGAGAATTCCTGTTTCAATACCCTTTTTGTCAGTTTGTATCCCCTTTCCTCCCACATTTATTTATGTTCGTTAATAAGTTTGAAAAAGATTACTTAACTTCAGTTAAGCCAGCAACATTTTTATAATAAGACACTCCCATATGTTCTATTTATTCTTTCTTTTATGTTCATATCTCCCTTGTATCCTATACCCATGGAAAGTCTACATTTTGCCACTTCTATCCCAAATAATATTCAATTACTCTAGGTAGCATGAAAAGTTCATTTTTTTAGCCACAAAATATCTCCATTCGAATTACATAAACCCTAATAAAAATTGTTTCTTTTAATGCGTGACTTCAAAAGGATGACAACCCGGACTCCTACTGCTTAAGATGGGTCTGAACTCATGGGGAAGCAAATTCTGCAACTACAAAGGAAACACAAGAGGAAAACAATGCCCTTACTTGTCAAAGCAGCTGTGGTAGGTGAAAGCAATGTTGTGGTTGTCACAGAGATGGCTGCAGTTGTCTCCCCTCTGATAGGGACGCCCAAAGCGGTTGTGGTCTCAGCTGGGGAAGTTGTAAAAAGGGCAGATGTGGTTGTTGCCTGTGTTGTAGTGGAAGTGGAAGTTGTTGAGGTCTCAGCAGGGGTAGTGCTGATTGGAGTCAATGTGCTTCTCTCCGCTGCTGTAGCAACGGGTGATGTTTTAGTAGTCTCGGCGAGAACAGTGGTGACAGGGGATGCTGTGGGTGTCCCCAGTTCTGTAGTGGTGCCCAAAGCTATTGGGATCTCAGATGGGGAATTGGTTTCCACAGCAGATGTGGATGTTTTAAGAGCTGCTGTGGTGGGAGTCAGTGTCACTGTGGTCTCAGCTGGAGAAGTCACCGTAACAGCAACTGTGGATGTCTCTGCAAAAGAGGAGGTGACAGCGCTTGTGGTCACAGTGGGATAAGTGACAAGACGGGCAGCTGTGGGTGTCTCAACTTCTTTAGAGGTGCTGGGAATTCTTGTGGTCTCAGAGGGCAAACTTGTCTCAAGACGGACTGTGGATGTCAACGGTAAAATAGAAGTGACTCCAGTTGTGGTCTCAGTGGGGGATGTGGCCACAGAGATTGGTGTGGTGATAGCCAGAGTGGTGGTTGTCTCAACTGGGGAAGTAGTAGGAAGGGTAACTGTGGTTGTCTGCTCCACTGAGGTGGCAGTAGTTACTGCTGTAGTCTCTGCTGAGGAACCGGTCTCTAAAGGAGTTGTGAGTGTTTCTGCTATGGTAGATGTCCCTACAGGTGTACTCTTAGGTAACGAAGTGGTAGGAAGAGGAACCGTGGTAGTCTCTTCCACTGTAGAGGAGCCAGTTATTCCTGAAGACTGAGCTTGGAAAGTAGTCTCTACAGGAGCTGTGGAGGTCTCTAGAATAGTAGAAGTAGCTACAGCCATGCTCCCAGGTAGTGCAGTGGTAGGAGATGAAGCTGTGGTTGTCTCCTCCATGGAGCTGGAACTCGTTGTTACTGTAGTCGCAGCTGCAGAAGTGGTCTCTACAGGAGTTGTTAATGTTTCTGCTATGGTAGAAGTGGTTATAGCTGTGCTCTTATGGGCTGAAGTGGTAGGAAGGGCAACCGTGGCTGTGTCTTCTACTTTAGTGGTACTAGTTATTGCAGCAGTCTCTGCTAAGGAAGTGGTCTTTAGAGTAGCTGTGGAAGTTTGTAGAATAGGAGTTGTAACTGCAGCTGTGCTTTCAGGCTGTGAAATTGTAGGAAGGGGAAGTGTGGTTGTCTCCTTGACTGTAGAGGCAGTAGTTATTGCTGCTGTCTCTGCTAAGGAAGTAGATTCTAGTGGCGCAATGGAGGTCTGTGGACTAGCAGAAGTGGCTACGGTTGTGCTCTGAGGTAATGAAACGGTGGGAAGCGCTACCGTGGTTGTCTCTTCTACTATAGTTGTACTAGTTATTGCTGTAGTCTCAGACAGGGAAGTGGACTCCCAAGGAGCTGTGGAGGTCTCTGGAATAAGAGACGAGGCTACTGTGGTGCTTTCAGGAAGAGAAGTGGTAGGAAAGGCAACGGTGGTTGTCTCTTCTAGTGTAGTGGCATTAGTTGTTGCTGCAGTCTCCGCTAGGGAAGTGGTCTCTGGAAGAGCTGTGGAAGTCTTTTGAATAACTGAAGTGGCTGATGCCATAGTCCCAGGTAGTGAAGCAGTAGGAAAGAGAACCGTGGTTGTCTCTTCTGCTGTGCTGGTACTAGATATTGCTGTAGTCTTAGCTACAGACGTGGTCCCTATGGGAGAGATGGAGGTCTCTGGTATAGTAGAGGTGGCTATAGCTGTACTTCCATGGGGTGAAGTAGTAGGGAGAGTAATTGTGGTTGTCTCGCCTACTACAGTGGTACCAGTTACTGCTGTAGTCTCATTTGGGGAAGAGGTCTCCAGAGCACCGGTTGAGGTCTCTGAAATAGGAGAGGTGGCTGCCTCTGTGGTCCTAAGAAGTTGTGTTGTAGAAAGAGGTAGTGAGGTCATCCCCTCTATTGTAGTAGTACTAGGTATTGCTGTAGTTTCAGCTGCAGAAGTTGTCTCTAGCGGAGAGGTGGATGTTTCTCCCATGGTTCTTGTGGATACAGCTGTGGTTTCGGGTTGTGAAATTGTAGAAAGGGGAAGTCTTGTTGTCTCTTCAGTTTTAGTGGTACTAATTATTGCTGTAGTCTCAGTGGTTTGTAGAGGAGATTTGGTCTCAAAGAGTGAGCTGGTTGGGAGGACAATTGTGGTTCTCTCCTTGACTGTAGTAGTAGTTGTTGCTGCAGTCTCAGCTAGCGACATGGTCTCTGGAAGAGCTGTGGAGGTCTGTAGAATAACAGAAGTGGCTGATACCATAGTGCCAGGTAGTGAAGCAGTAGGAAAGAGAACCATGGTTGTCTCTTCTGCTGTGCTGGTACTAGATATTGCTGTAGTCTTAGCTACAGACGTGGTCCCTACGGGAGAGGTGGAGGTCTCTGGTATAGTAGAGGTGGCTATAGCTGTACTTTCATGGGCTGAAGTAGTAGGGAGAGTAATTGTGGTTGTCTCGCCTACTGCAGTGGTACCAGTTACTGCTGTAGTCTCATTTGGGGAAGAGGTCTCCAGAGCACCGGTTGAGCTCGCTGAAATAGTAGAGGTGGCTGCCGCTGTGGTCCTAAGAAGTGTACTGGTAGGAAGAGGAAGTGCGGTTGTCTCTTCTACAGTAGAGCTACTAGTCATTGCTGTAGTTTCAGATGGGGAAGTAGGCTCTAGAGGAGAGGAGGATGTTTCTCCTGTGGTTCTTGTGAATACAGCTGTGCTTTCGGGTTGTGAAGTTTTAGAAAGGGGAAGTGTGGTTGTCTCTTGAATTGTAGTGGTACTAGTTATTGTTGTCATTTCACCTGGAGACATGGTCTCTACAGGAGAGGTGGCTGTCTCTACTATAGTAGAGGTGTCTGCCGCTGTGGTCCTAAGAAGTGTAGTAGTAGGTGGAAGAACTGCGGTTGTCTTTTCTCCTGTAGTGCTACTAGTTATTGCTGTAGTTTCAGGGACAGAAGTCATCTCAAGGGGAGAGGTGGATGTTTCTCCTACAGTCGTGGTGGCTACAGGTGTGGTTTCAGGTTGAGAAGCTGTAGAAAGGGGAAGTGTAGTTCTCCCCTCTATTGTTGGAGCACTAATTATTGGTGTAGTCTCAGCCAGGGAAGTGGTCTCTTCCGGAGCTGTGGATGTCTCTGGATTAGTAGAGGTGGCTGCAGCTGTGCTCTCAGGTAGTGAAGTGGTAGGAAGAGCAACAATTGTCGTCCCCTCTACTACTGTCCTGTTACCAAGTGATGCTGTGGTCTCACCTGGGAAAGTGGTCTCTAGAGGAGATGTGGACGTTTCTGCTGTTGCAGAGGTGGCTGCAATGGTCATAACAGACATTGAACTAGCAGGCAGAGTGATTGTGGTTGGCTGTGATGTGGAAGTGCTCATTAGTGCTGTGGGCTCAGCTAGGGAGGAGGTTGGATGAGCAGAAGTGGATGTCTCTGCTAACGTAGAGGTAGCTGCAGTTTTAGTCTCAGCTGTGGAAGTGGTCACTGGGGCTGCGGTGATGGTTTCTGCTCCTATTGTGAGATACATTGCTGTGGTCCCAGGTTTGTTTGGGATCACAGGAGCTGCTGCTTTGGTGGTACTCTCTAATGTTGTACTTTTGGTGGTTGTGATGGTGGTGGTTTTAACCCTAGGAGTTGTCTGTGTTGTTGTGACATTATTATCTTTATTTTGTTCCATTGGCTTAACGGTCTTCTGGTCGATTATTTCAGTTATTTCACGATCTGTGTAGAGAAATGTATCTCCATTATACTGTTTTATATAGGGGCTTACAGCACATATTAAGTGCAAATCTAAGGAATGTGCATATCAGTAATATATGGTCATTGTGAATATACACAGTGTTTGTTTTAGCTTAAGCATTCCAACATTTTCTCTCCAGTTGTGAATTTTTCTACGTTTCTCACAATTTACATGTAGAATGAATGAGAAATTCACTCTGCAGTTCCCTCTGGAATACATTTTTGCATTTTGTATTCACTGGGCCTCATTCCTGATTACACTAAAGTTCCCATACACTGCTCCAACAGTGGTTGTAACTATAGTTTGCACTCTCTTCAAACCCCCTATATTCATAGATTCCAAGGCTGGAGGAGACAACTGTGCTCATCGAGTCTGACCTCCTGAACACCACAGAACTTCCCGAGAATAACCCCTTTTGAATTAGAGCAGGTCTTAAACAACCTTGATTTTAAAATTACCAATGATGGAGAATCCACATCAACCCTTGGTAAATTTTTCCAATGGTTGATTATTCTCACGTTTAAAAATTTACATTTTTTCCCTTCTGAATTTCTCTAGCTTCAACTTCCAGCTATTGGGTCTTGTAATAGTTTTGTCTGCTAGATTGAAGAACCTATTATCAAATATTTGTTCCTAAGGCAGGTCCTTACAGATTGTTATCAAGTCACCCCTTAACCTGCTGATTGTTAAGGTAAATAGATTGAGGTCCTTGAGAGCATCACTATAATGCATATTTTTTAATCTTTTACTCGTTCTCTGGGCTCTTCTCTGAACCCTCTCCCATTTAGCAACATCCTTCTTGAATTGTGGACACCAGAACTGGACACAATATTCCAGCAGTGGCCCTGTACAGAGGTAAAATAACCTGAGCATGCCTCCCAGAGGAGGCCACTCAGTTGAGTTCACACAAAGCAGCTTCGATGGGAGAAGAGGAGGAGGAGAAGTTCCTCCTCCATAATCTTTAGCTCAGTCGTTAGGGTCCTCACCTGGATGTGGAAGACAAACTGTTGCACTGAGGATAAAGAAAGTCATTTGGGCAGAGGATCTGGACCCTGATCATTTTCCTGATTGGGGCCTTAGTTCGTAATATTTTCATTTCAAGTTTGCAAGAAGTTGTTGTAAATGGGAAATAACTACCAAGAAAAATTCATAGAATTCCCATTCCAATACCTTTTTTTAGCCACTCCTATCCCCTCCCCCGTCCATATTTATGGATGTTAACGAACAACTTTAAAGGGTTCCATTAAGCAGGCGACATTATTATAATAAAAAACTCCCATATGTTCTATTTCTTTCTTCTTTTAGATTCATATCTCCCTTGTTTCTTATACTCTGGGAATTTGTACATTTTGCCCCTTGAAGCCCAAATAAAATCCATCTGTCCTAGGTAGCATGAAACATTCATTTTTGCTATCCTCAACATACCTCAATTCTAAATGGATAAACTTTCAAAAATGTTTAGTTTGAGTCTTCAAAAGGATGACCACCCAGGAACCTGCTGGTTAAAATGGGTCTGGTCTTATGGTGGAGAAAATTCTGCAACTACAAGGACTACCCAAGAGGAAAACAATGCCCTTACTTGTCAATGCAGCTGTGGTAGGTGAAAGCGATGTTGTGGTTGTCACAGAGATGGCTGCCGTTGTCTCCCCTCTGATAGGGACGCCCAAAGCGGTTGTGGTCTCAGCTGGGGAAGTTGTAAAAAGGGCAGATGTGGTTGTTGCCTGTGTTGTAGTGGAAGTGAAAGTTGTTGAGGTCTCAGCAGGGGTAGTGGTGATCAGAGCCGCTGTGCTTCTCTCTGATGCTGTAGCAATGGATGATGTTTTAGTAGTCTTGGCGAGAACAGTGGTGACAGGGGATGCTGTGGGTGTCCCCAGTTCTGTAGTGGTGCCCAAAGCTATTGGGATCTCAGATGGGGAATTGGTTTCCAGAGCAGATGTGGATGCTTTAGGAGCTGCTGTGGTGGGAATCAGTGTCAATGTGGTCTTAGCCGGAGAAGTCACCGTAACAGCAACTGTAGATGTCTCTGCTAAAGAGGAGGTGACAGCGCTTGTGGTCACAGTGGGATAAGTGACAAGACGGGCAGTTGTGGGTGTCTCAACTTCTGTAGAGGTGCTGGGAATTCTTGTGGTCTCAAAGGGCAAACTTGTTTCAAGATGTACCGTGGATGTCAAGGGTAAAGTAGAAGTGACTCCAGTTGTGGTCTCAGTGGGGGATGTTTCCACAGGGACTGGTGTGGTGATAGCCAGAGTGGTGGTTGTTTCAACTGGGGAAGTAGTAGGAAGGGCAACTGTGGTTGTCTCCTCCACTGTAGTGGCAGTAGTTACTGCTGTAGTCTCTGCTGAGGAACCGGTCTCTAAAGGAGTTGTGAGTGTTTCTGCTATGGCAGAGGTCACTACAGGAGTACTTTTAGGTAATGAAGTGGTAAGAAGAGCAGTGGTACTAATTATTCCTGTAGTCTCAGTAGGAGAAGTGGTCTCTAGAGGTGCTGTGGAGGTCTCTGGAATAATAGCGGTAGCTACAGCTGTGCTCTCAGATAGTGAAGTGGTAGCAAGGGCAACTGTGGTTCTATCCTCCAATGTAATTGTGCTGGGTATTTTTGTAGTCTGAGCTGGGAAAGTGGTCTCTAGCAGAGGAGTGGAGGTCTGTGGTACAGAAGACGTGGCAGTGGCTGCTGCACTCTGAGTTTTTGTAGTAGTAGAAAGACTAATTGTGGTTGTCTCGCCTACTGCCGTGGTACCAGTTACTGTTGTAGTCTCATGTCGGGAAGTGGTCTCCAGAGTGCTAGCGGAGGTCTCTCTAATAGTAGTGTAAGTTGTTATGGTCTCAGCAGGGGTAGTGCCAATTGGAGCCGCTGTGCTTCTCTCTGATGCTGTAGCAATGGATGATGTTTTAGTAGTCTCGGCGAGAACAGTGGTGACAGGGGATGCTGTGGGTGTCCCCAGTTCTGTAGTGGTGCCCAAAGCTATTGGGATCTCAGATGGGGAATTGGTCTCCAGAGCAGATGTGGATGTTTTAGGAGCTGCTGTGCTGGGAGTCAGCATCACTGGGGTCTCAGCTGGAGAAGTCACCGTAACAGCAACCGTGGATGTCTCTGCTAAAGAGGAGGTGACAGCACTTGTGGTCACAGTGGGATAAGTGACAACACGGGCAGCTGTGGGTGTCTCCACTTCTGTAGAGGTGCTGGGAATTCTTGTGGTCTCAGAGGGCAAACTTGTCTCAAGACGGACTGTGGATGTAAATGGTAAAATAGAAGTGACTCCAGTTGTGGTCTCAGTGAGGGAAGTGGCCACAGAAGCTGGTGAGGTGATAGCCAGTGAAGTGGTAACTCCAACTGGGGAAGTATTTGGAAGGGCAACTGTGGTTTTCTCCTCAGCTATAGTGGTTCTAGGTAATTCTGTAGTCTCAGTTAGGAGAGTGGTCTCTAGAGGAGCAATAGATGTCTGTGGAAAAGAAGAGGCAGCTGCTGCTGTGCTCTCAGGTAGTGTAGTAGTAGGAAAAATAATTATGGTTGTTTCTTCTAATGTTGTGCTACTAGTCATTGCTGTAGTTTGAGCTGCAGAAGTCATCTCTAGAGGAGAGGTGGAGGTAATTCCCATGGTAGAGGTGGCTGCAGGAGTGGTTTCAGATTGTGAAGTGCTAAGGAGGGGAAGGGTGGTTGTCCCTTCTATTGTAGAAGTAATAATTATTGGTGTACTCTCAGCTGGGGAAGTGGTCTTTAGCGTGACTGTGTTGGTTTCTGGCGCAGTTGACGTGGCTATAGCTCTGCTCCCTGGTAGTGCAGTCACAGGAATAGGTACAACGGTTGTCACCTCTATTGTAGAAGTACTGGTTATTGCTGTAATTTCATCTGCAGAAGTTGTCTGGAAAGGTGAGGTGGATATTTCTGCTGTGATAGAGCTGGCTATAGCTGTGCTTTCGGCTTGTGAAGTTGCAGGGAGGGAAAGTGTGGTTGTCACTTCAGCTCCAGTGGTACTAGTTATTGTTGTCCTCTCTGTTGGGGTTGTGGTTTCTACAGGAGTTGTGGAGGTCTCTGGAAAAGTTGTGGTGGATGTAGCTGTGCTCCCAGGTTCTGAAGTTGTAAGAAGGGGAAGCGTGGTTGTTTCTTCACTTCTAGTGCTACTAGTCATTGCTGTAGTTTGAGCTGCAGAAGTCGTCTCTAGAGAAGAGGTGGAGGTTATTCCCATGGTAGAGGTGGCTGCAGCAGTGGTTTCAGATTGTGAAGTGCTAAGAAGGGGAATGGTGCTTGTCGCTTCTACTGTAGAAGTACTAATTATTGGTGTAGTCTCAGCTGAGGAAGTGGTCTTTTGCGTAACCGTCGTGGTTTCTGGCGCAGTTGAGGTGGCTATAGCTGTGCTCGCAGGCTGTGTAGTCGTGGGATTAAGAAGAGTGGTTGTCACCTCTATTGTAGAAGTACTAGTTATTACTGTAGTTTCAGCTGCAGAAGTTGTCTGGAAAGTTGAGTTGGATGTTTCTGCTGTGGTAGAGCTGGCTATAGCTGTGCTTTCGGCTTGTGAAGTTGCAGGGAGGGAAAATGTGGTTGTCACTTCAGCTCCAGTGGTACTAGTTATTGTTGTCCTCTCTGTTGGGGTTGTGGTTTCTACAGGAGTTGTGGAGGTCTCTGTGAAAGGTGAGGTGGCTGGAGCTGTGCTCCCAGGTTCTGAAGTTGTAAGAATGGGAAGCGTGGTTGTCTCTTCACTTCTAGTGCTACTAGTCATTGCGGTAGTTTCAGCTGCAGAAGTCGTCTCTAGAGGAGAGGTGGAGGTTATTCCCATGGTAGAGGTGGCTGCAGCACTGGTTTCAGATTGTGAAGTGCTAAGAAGGGGAATGGTGCTTGTCCCTTCTATTGTAGAAGTACTAATTATTGGTGTACTCTCAGCTGGGGAAGTGGTCTCTTGCGGAACTTTGGTTGTTTCTGGAGCAGTTGAGGTTGCTGCAGTTGTGCTTTCAGGTTGTGAAGTTGCAAGAAGGGAAAGTGTGGTTGTCACTTCAGCTCCAGTGGTACGAGTTATTGTTGTCCTCTCTGTTGGGGTTCTGGTTTCTACAGGAGTTGTGGAGGTCTCTGGAAAAGTTGAGGTGGCTGTAGCTGTGCTCTCAGGTTCTGAAGTTGTAAGAAGGGGAAGCGTGGTTGTCTCTTCACTTCTACTGCTACTAGTCATTGCTGTAGTTTGAGCTGCAGAAGTCGTCTCTAGAGGAGAGGTGGAGGTTATTCCCATGGTAGATGTGGCTGCAGCAGTGGTTTCAGATTGTGAAGTGCTACGAAGGGGAAGGGTGCTTGTCCCTTCTACTGTAGAAGTACTAATTATTGGTGTACTCTCAGCTGGGGAAGTGGTCTCTTGCGGAACTTTGGTTGTTTCTGGAGCAGTTGAGGTTGCTGCAGTTGTGCTTTCAGGTTGTGAAGTTGCAAGAAGGGAAAGTGTGGTTGTCACTTCAGCTCCAGTGGTCCGAGTTATTGTTGTCCTCTCTGTTGCGGTTGGGGTTTCTACAGGAGTTGTGGAGGTCTCTGGAAAAGTTGAGGTGGCTATTGCTGTGCTCCCAGGTTCTGAAGTTGTAAGACGGGGAAGCGTGGTTGTCTCTTCACTTCTACTGCTACTAGTCATTGCTGTAGTTTGAGCTGCAGAAGTCGTCTCTAGAGGAGAGGTGGAGGTTATTCCTATCATAGAGGTGCCTGCAGGAGTGCTTTCAGATTGTGAAGTGCTAAGAAGAGGAAGGGTGCTTGTCCCTTCTATTGTAGAAGTACTAATTATTGGTGTACTCTCAGCTGGGGAAGTGGTCTCTTGCGGAACTTTGGTTGTTTCTGGAGCAGTTGAGGTTGCTGCAGTTGTGCTTTCAGGTTGTGAAGTTGCAAGAAGGGAAAGTGTGGTTGTCACTTCAGCTCCAGTGGTCCGAGTTATTGTTGTCCTCTCTGTTGCGGTTGGGGTTTCTACAGGAGTTGTGGAGGTCTCTGGAAAAGTTGTTTTGGATGTAGCTGTGCTCCCAGGTTCTGAAGTTGTAAGACGGGGAAGCGTGGTTGTCTCTTCACTTCTACTGCTACTAGTCATTGCTGTAGTTTGAGCTGCAGAAGTAGTCTCTAGAGGAGAGGTGGAGGTTATTCCTATGGTAGAGGTGCCTGTAGCACTAGTTTCAGGTTGTGAAGTGCTAGGAAGGAGAAGGGTGGTTGTCCCTTCTACTGTAGAACTACTAATTATTGGTGTAGTCTCAGCTGGGGAAGTAGTCTTTAGCGTAACTGACGTGGTTTCTGGCGCAGTTGAGGTGGCTGTAGCTATGCTCGCAGGCTGTTTAGTCGTGGGATTAAGAAGAGTGGTTGTCACCTCTATTGTAGAAGTACTAGTAATTACTGTAGTTTCTGCTGGAGAAGTTGTCTGGAAAATTGAGGTGGATGTTTCTGCTGCGGTAGAGCTGCCTATAGGTGTGCTTTCGGCTTGTGAAGTTGCAGGGAGGGAAAATGTGGTTGTCACTTCAGCTCCAGTGGTACTAGTTATTGTTGTCCTCTCTGTTGGGGTTGTGCTTTCTAGAGGAGTTGTGGAGGTCTCTGTGAAAGTTGAGGTGGCTGTAGCTGTGCTCTCAGGTTCTGAAGTTGTAAGAAGGGGAAGCGTGGTTGTTTCTTCACTTCTAGTGCTACTAGTCATTGCTGTAGTTTCAGCTGCAGAAGTCGTCTCTAGAGGAGAGGTGGAGGCTATTCTGATGGTAGAGGTGGCTGCAGCAGTGGTTTCAGGTTGTGAAGAGCTAAGAAGGGGAAGGGTGGTTGTCCCTTCTATTGTAGAAGTACTAATTATTGGTGTAGTCCCAGCTGGGGAAGTGGTCTTCAGTGTAAATGTGGTGGTTTCTGGAGCAGTTGATGTGGCTGTAGCTATGCTCGCAGCCAATGTAGTCATGGGATTAGGAACAGTGGTTTTCACCTCTGTTGTAGAAGTACTAGTCATTGCTGTAGTTTGAGCTGCGGAAGTCGTCTCTAGAGGAGAGGTGGAGGTTATTCCCATGGTAGATGTGGCTGCAGCAGTGGTTTCAGATTGTGAAGTGCTAAGAAGGGGAAGGGTGCTTGTCCCTTCTACTGTAGAAGTACTAATTATTGGTGTACTCTCAGCTGGGGAAGTGGTCTCTTGCGGAACTTTGGTTGTTTCTGGAGCAGTTGAGGTTGCTGCAGTTGTGCTTTCAGGTTGTGAAGTTGCAAGAAGGGAAAGTGTGGTTGTCACTTCAGCTCCAGTGGTCCGAGTTATTGTTGTCCTTTCTGTTGCGGTTGGGGTTTCTACAGGAGTTGTGGAGGTCTCTGGAAAAGTTGTTTTGGATGTAGCTGTGCTCCCAGGTTCTGAAGTTGTAAGAAGGGGAAGCGTGGTTGTCTCTTCACTTCTAGTGCTACTAGTCATTGCTGTAGTTTGAGCTGCAGAAGTCATCTCTAGAGGAGAGGTGGAGGTTACTCCCATGGTAGAGGTGTCTGCAGCTGTGGTTTCAGATTGTGAAGTGCTAAGAAGGGGAATGGTGGTTGTCCCTTCTATTGTAGAAGTACTAATTATTGGTGCAGTCCCAGCTGGGGATGTGGTCTTCAGTGTAACTGTGGTGGTTTCTGGAGCAGTTAATGTGGCTGTAGCTATGCTTGCAGCCAATGTAGTCGTGGGATTAGGAACAGTGGTTGTCACCTCTGTTGTAGAACTACTAGTCATTGCTGTAGTTTGAGCTGCAGAAGTCGTCTCTAGAGGAGAGGTGGAGGTTATTCCTAGGGTAGAGGTGGCTGCAGGAGTGGTTTCAGGTTGTGAAGTGCTAGGAAGGGGAAGGGTGCTTGTCCCTTCTATTCTAGAAGTACTAATTATTGGTGTACTCTCAGCTGGTGAAGTTGTCTCTTGTAGAACTGTGATTGTTTCTGGAGCAGTTGAGGTTGCTGCAGTTGTGCTTTCCGCTTGTGAAGTTGTAGGGAGGAAAAGTGTGGTTGTCACTTCAGCTCCAGTGGTACTAGTTCTTGTTGTTCTCTCTGTTGGGGTTGTGGTTTCTACAGGAATTGTGGAGGTCTCTGGAAACCTTGAGGTGGCTGTTGCTGTGCTCCCAGGTTCTGAAGTTTTAAGGAGGGGAAGCGTGGTTGTCTCCTCACTTCTAGTGCTGCTAGTCATTGCTGTAGTTTGAGCTGCAGAAGTCGTCTCTAGAGGAGAGGTGGAGGTTATTCCTGTGGTAGAGGTGGCTGCAGCACTGGTTTCAGGTTGTGAAGTGCTAAGAAGGGGAATGGTGCTTGTCGCTTCTACTGTAGAAGTACTAATTATTGGTGTAGTCTCAGCTGGGGAAGTGGTCTTTTGCGTAACCGTTGTGGTTTCTGGTGCAGTTGAGGTGGCTACAGCTGTGCTCGCAGGCAGTGTAGTCGTGGGATTAAGAAGAGTGGTTGTCTCCTCGATTGTAGATGTACTAGTTATTGCTGTAGTTTCAGCTGCAGAAGTTGTCTGGAAAGGTGAGGTGGAAGTTTCTTCTGTGGTAGAGCTGGCTATAGCTGTGCTTTCGGCTTGTGAAGTTGCAGGGAGGGAAAGTGTGGTTGTCACTTCACCTCCAGCGGTACTAGTTATTGTTGTCCTCTCTGGTGGGGTTGTGGTTTCTAGAGGAGTTGTGGAGGTCTCTGTGAAAATTGAGGTGGCTGTAGCTGTGCTCCCAGGTTCTGAAGTTGTAAGAATGGGAAGCGTGGTTGTCTCTTCATTTCTAGTGCTTCTAGTTATTGCTGTAGTTTCAGCTGCAGAAGTCGTCTCTAGAGGAGAGGTGGAGGTTATTCCGATGGTAGATGTGGCTGCAGCAGTGGTTTCAGATTGCGAAGTGCTATGAAGGGGAAGGGTGCTTGTCCCTTCTACTGTAGAAGTACTAATTATTGGTGTACTCTCAGCTGGGGATGTGGTCTCTTGCGTAACTTTGGTTGTTTCTGGAGCAGTTGAGCTTGCTGCAGTTGTGCTTTCAGGTTGTGAAGTTGCAAGAAGAGAAAGTGTGGTTGTCACTTCAGCTCCAGTGGTACGAGTTATTGTTGTCCTCTCTGTTGCGGTTGGGGTTTCTACAGGAGTTGTGGAGGTCTCTGGAAACCTTGAGGTGGCTGTAGCTGTGCTCCCAGGTTCGGAAGTTGTAAGAAGGGGAAGCGTGGTTGTCTCTTCACTTCTAGTGCTACTAGTCATTGCTGTAGTTTGAGCTGCAGAAGTCGTCTCTGGAGGAGAGGTGGAGGTTATTCCTATGGTAGAGGTGCCTGCAGCACTGGTTTCAGGTTGTGAAGTGCTAGGAAGGGGAAGGGTGGTTGTGCCTTCTACTGTAGAACTACTATTTATTGGTGTAGTCTCAGCTGGGGAAGTGGTCTTTAGCATAACTGACGTGGTTTCTGGCGCAGTTGAGGTGGCATTAGCTGTGCTCACAGGCAGTTTAGTCGTGGGATTAAGAAGAGTGGTTGTCTCCTCGATTGTAGAAGTACTAGTTATTACTGTAGTTTCAGCTGCAGAAGTTTTCTGGAAAGTTGAGGTGGATGTTTCTGCTGTGATAGAGCTGGCTATAGCTGTGCTTTCCGCTTGTGAAGTTGTAGGGAGGGAAAATGTGGTTGTCACTTCAGCTCCAGTGGTACTAGTTATTGTTGTCCTCTCTGTTGGGGTTGTGGTTTCTAGAGGAGTTGTGGAGGTCTCTTGAAAAGTTGTTTTGGATGTAGCTGTGCTCCCAGGTTCTGAAGTTGTAAGAAGGGGAAGCGTGGTTGTCTCTTCACTTCTAGTGCTACTAGTCATTGCTGTAGTTTGAGCTGCAGAAGTCGTCTCTAGAGGAGAGGTGGGGGTTACTCCCATGGTAGAGGTGTGTGCAGCTGTGCTTTCAGGTTGTGTCCTTGCAGAAAGGGGAAGTTTCGTTGTCCCTTCAGTTGTAGTGGTACTAGTTATTGCTGTCGCCTCAGCTGGAGATATGGTTTCTACAGGAGATGTGAATGTCTCTAGTATAGTAGAAGTGGCTGCAGCTGTGCTCTGAGATAGTGAAGTGGTAGGAAGAGCAACAATGGTCATCCCCTCTACTGTCCTGTTACCAAGTAATGCTGTAGTCTCACCTGGGAAAGTGGTCTCTAGAGGAGATGTGGATGTTTCTGCTGTTGCGGTGGTGCCTGCAACGGTCATAACAGATGTTGCACTTGCAGGCAGAATGATCGTGGTTGGCTGTGATGTGGAAATGCTAATTAATGCTGTGGGCTCAGCCAGGGAGGAGGTTGGACGAGCAGAAGTGGATGTCTCTGCTAACGTAGAGGTAGCTGCAGTTTTCGTCTCAGCTGTGGAAGTGCTCACTGGGGCTGCGGCGGTGGATTCTGCTCCCGTTGTGAGATACGTTGCGATGGTCCCAGGTTTGTTTGGGATCCCAGGAGCTGCTGCTTTGGTGGTACTCTCTAATGTTGTACTTTGGGTCGTGGTGGTTTTAACCACAGGAGTTGTCTGTGTTGTTGTGACATTATTATCTTTAATTTGTTCCAATGGCTTAACAGTGTTCTGGTAGATTACGTCAGTTATTTCATGATCTGTGTAGAGAAATGTATCTCAAGTATACTAGTATATATATATATGTTCTTACACCACATATTGAGTGCGTATCTAAGGAATATATATACTGATAATATATCATCAGTGTTAACGTACACAGAGTTTTCTTTACCTTTGAAGATAGCAGCATTTTCTCTCCAGTTCTGAATTTTTTCTATCTATATTTCTCACAACTTACATGTTGAACATATATAAGAGAGTCATTCTGTAGTTTGCTCTAGAATATTTTTTCCATTTCCTACTCTCTGGACCTCGTTCTCAGTTAACGAACGGATCTCTACACTACTCTTGCAGTGGTTGTAACTGTAATTTGCCCTCTCATTCATAGCTTCATACATTGCAAGGCCAGAGGGGACCGCTGTGATCATCTAGTCTGACCTCCTGTAGGCCATAGAACTTCCCCAAAATAATCCCTTTTGAAATAGAGAATAACTTAAATTAAAAAAAAATCTAACCTTGATTTTAAAATTGCCCAGGGTGTTGTATCCACCACAACTCTTGGTAAAATTTTCCAAAGGCTAATTATTCTAGTTTTTTAAAATGTACACGTTTTTTCCCATCCAGATTTGTCTAGGTTCAACTTCTAGCTGCTGGATCTTGTGATACTTTAATTTGCTCTAGAGCTGTTTATCGAATATTTGTTCCCAAGGCAGGTTCTTATAGATTGAGGGGTGACTTGACCACAACCTTTTCTTTGTTAAGCTGAATAGATTTTGCTCACTGAGTCTATCGTACTAATTTTCAATCATTGTCTGGGCTTTTCTCTGACCCCTCTCCAGTTTATCAACATCCTTCTTGAATTCTGGGCACCAGAACTGGACACAATATTCTAGCAACAGTTGCACCAACACCAAATACAAAAGTAAAATAACTTGAGCATGCCTCCTGTGCATTCACACAAAACAGGTCTTGCGAGGGAGAGTAGGAGGTCCTCCCTCATCACTTTATAGCTCTGTGGTTCGGTTACTCACTTGGGATGTGGGAGACATACTGTTGTGCTCAGGATAAATAATTAAAGAGTCATCTAGGCCCAGGGACTGCATCCTGGGCCTTCCCCATCCTGGCTAACATGCACTTGCGTGCTCTCGATCTTCCTATCTCTCTCTGAGTTATTTGGGCCACAGAAAGAGAAAAGGCGCACGAGAACAACTCTGTATCATTCTAAGGAACCTCCCTCCCCTCATTCATTGTATAACAGCCTAGGTACCTAACTCAGGCTTTGTGAATCTCAGTGACTTTCTAACTGCCTAAAAGTTTGGTGAGGTGACACTCAGCCTCACCATGCCTAACTCCTTTTGTGCATTCAGACCATATTTTTTTAAGCATGAGTAGTCCCATTGACATCAGCAAGACTACTCACTTGCTTCAGTGCTTTGCTGAAAAGGGATAGACTTAATCATATGCTTAAAGTTAAGCACATACTCCATTTCAAGTTTATAAGCAATTACTGTAAATGAGAAAAAGGTACCAAGAAAAATTGGGACAATTGCCATTCCAATCCCTTTTTTATATCAATTTGTATCCCCTCCCACTCACATGATTCTGTTAACTAACAACCTCAAAGATGGGTTGAGTTGAGCAGAAACCTTCATTAATACTCCCATCTGTTCTCTATATTTTTTCTTTTATGTTCACCTTTCTCTTGTTTCCTATATATATGAAAATTCTAAATTTCATTACATATATCCCAAATAATATCTGGCTACTGTAGGTAGCAGGACACCTTCACTTTTGCTGTATTCAAAATACCTCCATTCTAACAGGATAATAATACTCAGAAACAATTTGTTTCTTTGAATCTCAAAGGATAAACAAGAGGAAAATAATGCCCTTACTTGTCAATGCAGCTGTGGTAGGTGAAAGCGATGTTGTGGTCATCACAGAGATGGCTGCTGTTGTTTCTCCTCTGATAGGAACGCCCAGAGAGGTTGTGGTCTCAGCCAGAGAAGTTGTAAAAAGGGCAGCTG
Source organism: Mauremys mutica (assembly GCF_020497125.1). Classification (NCBI taxonomy): domain Eukaryota; kingdom Metazoa; phylum Chordata; order Testudines; family Geoemydidae; genus Mauremys; species Mauremys mutica. The sequence continues at coordinate 9,932,868 of NC_059095.1, forward strand.
TGGTTGTTCCCTCTCGTGTTGTGGAGGTGTAAGTTGTTGTGGTCTCTGTAGGGGTAGTGATTGGAGCCGCTGTACTTCTCTCTGCTGCTGTAGCAATGGGTGATGTTTTACTAGTCTCGGCGAGAACAGTGGTGACAGGGGATGCTGTGGGTGTCCCCCGTTCTGTAGTGGTGCCCAAAGCTATTGGGATCTCAGATGGGGAATTGGTCTCCAGAGCAGATGTGGATGTTTTAAGAGCTGCTGTAGTGGGAGTCACTGTCACTGTGGTCTCAGCAGGAGAAGTCACCACAATAGCAACTGTAGATGTCTCTGGTAAAGAGGAGGTGACAGCACTTGTGGTTGCAGTGGGATAAGTGACAAGAAGGGCAGCTGTGGTTGTCTCAACTTCTGTAGAAGTGCTGGGAATACTTGTGGTATCAGAGGGCAAACTTGTCTCAAGGCGGGCCATAGATGTCAACGGTAAAACAGAAGTCACTCCAGTTGTGGTCACAGTGACGGAAGTGGCCACAGGAGCTGGTGTGGTGATAGCCAGTGAAGTGGTAGCTTCAACTGGGAAAGTACCTGGAATAAAAATTGTGGTTTTCTCCTCTACTATAGAGGTTCTAGGTAATTCTGAAGTCTCAGTTAGGAGAGTGGTCTCTAGAGGAGCAATAGAGGATTGTGGAAAAGAAGAGGCAGCTGCTGTGTTCTGAGATAATGTAGTAGTAGGAAAACTAATTCTTCTTGTTTCTTCTAATGTTGTGTGACTAGTCATTGCTGTAGATTGAACTGGAGAAGTAGTCTCTAAAAGAGAGCTGAATGTCTGTCCGATGGTAGAGGTGGCCAAAAATGTGCTCCCAGTTACGGTGCTGGTAGGAAGAGTAACTGTGGTTGCCTTTTCCACTGTAGTGATAGTAGATATAGTCGTAGTCTCTCCTGGAGAAGTGATCTCTGCAGGAGTTTTGGAGGTCTCTGGAGTAGTTGAGGTGGCTATCGATGTACTCCCAGATTCTGAAGCTGTAAGAAGAAGAAGGGTGGTTGTTTCTTCACTTCTGGTTGTACTAGTTATTGCTGTAGTTTCAGCTGCAGAAGTCATCTGGAAAGGTGAAGTGGATGTTTCTGCTGTGGTAGAGCTGGCTATAGCTGTGCTTTCGGCTTGTGAAGTTGCAGGGAGGGAAAGTGTGGTTGTCACTTCAGCTCCAGTGGTACTAGTTATTGTTGTCTTCTCTGTTGGGGTTGTAGTATCTACTGGAGTTGTGGAGGTCTCTGGAAAAGTTGAGGTGGCTGTAGCTGTGCTCCCAGGTTCTGAGGCTGTAAGAAGGGGAAGCGTGGTTGTCTCTTCACTTCTAGTGCTAGTAGTCATTGCTGTAGTTTGAGGTGCAGAAGTCGTCTCTAGAGGAGAGCGGGAGGTTATTCCTATGTTAGAGGTGGCTGCAGCAGTGGTTTCAGGTTGTGAAGTGCTAAGAAGGGGAAGGGTGGTAGTCCCTTCTGTTGTAGAAGTACTAGTTATTGCTGTACTTTCAGCTGGAGAAGTCGTCTGGAAAGGTGAGGTGGATGTTTCTGCTGTGGTAGAGCTGGCTATAGCTGTGCTTTTGGCTTGTGAAGTTGCAGGGAGGGAAAGTGTGGTTGTCACTTCAGCTCCAGTGGTACTAGTTATTGTTGTCTTCTCTGTTGGGGTTGGGGTTTCTACAGGAGTTCCAGAGGTCTCTGGAAAAGTTGAGGTGGCTATTTCTGTGCTCCCAGGTTCTGAAGTTGTAAGAAGGGGAAGCGTGGTTGTCTCTTCACTTCTAGTGATACTAGTCATTGCTGTAGTTTGAGCTGCAGAAGTCGTCTCTAGAGGAAAGGTGGAGGTTATTCCTATATTAGAGGTGGCTGCAGTACTGGTTTCAGGTTGTGAAGAGCTGAGAAGGGGAAGGATGCTTGTCCCTTCTGTTGTGGAAATATTAATTACTGGTGTAGTCTCAGCTGGGGAAGTGGTCTTCAATGCAACTATGGTTGTTTCTGGAACAGTTGAGGTGGCTCCTGTTGTGCTTTCTGGTTGTGAAGTTGCAAGAAGAGAAAGCGTGGTTGTCACTTCAGCTCCAGTGGTACTAGTTATTGTTGTCCTCTCTGTTGGGGTTGTGGTTTCTACAGGAGTTGTGGAGGTCTCTGGAAACGTTGAGATGGCTGTAGCTGTGCTCCCAGGTTCTAAAGTGGTAAGAAGGGGAAGCGTGGTTGTCTCTTCACTTCCAGTGCTGCTAGTCATTGCTGTAGTTTGAGCTGCAGAAGTCGTCTCTAGAGGAGAGGTGGAGGTTATTCCCAAGGTAGAGGTGTCTGCAGGAGTGGTTTCAGATTGTGAAGTGCTAAAAAGAGGAAGGGTGGTTGTCCCTTCTACTGTAGAAGTACTAATTATTGGTGTAGTCTCAGCTGGGGAAGTGGTGTCTTGCAGAACTGTGGTTGTTTCTGGAGCAGTTGAGGTGGTTGCAGTTGTGCTTTCAGGTTGCGAAGTTGAAGGAAGGGAAAGTGTGGTTGTCACTTCAGCTCCAGTGGTACTAGTAATTGTTGTCCTCTCTGTTGGGGTTGTGATTTCTACAGGAGTTGTGGAGGTCTCTGGAAACATTGAGGTGGCTATAGCTGTGCTCCCAGGTTCTGAAGCAGTCGGAAGAGGAAGTGTGGTTGTCCCTTCACGTCTAGTGCTACTAGTCATTGCTGTAGTTTGAGGTGCAGAAGTCATCTCTAGAGAAGAGGTGGAGGTTATTCCTATGGTAGAGGTGGCTGCAGCACTGGTTTCAGGTTGTGAAGTGCTAAGAAGGGGAAGGGTGGTTGTCCCTTCTATTGTAGGAGTACTAATTATTGGTGTAGTCTCAGCTGGGGAAGTGGTCTTTAACGTAACTTTCGTGGTTTCTGTTGCAGTTGAGGTGGCCATAGCTGTGCTCGCAGGCAGTGTAGTCGTGGGATTAAGAAGAATGGTTGTCACCTCTATTGTAGAAGTACTGGTTATTACTGAAGTTTGAGCTGCTGAAGTCATCTGGAATGGTGAGCTGGATGTTTCTGCTGTGGTAGAGCTGGATATAGCTGTGCTTTCGGCTTGTGAAGTTGCAGGGAGGGAAATTGTGGTTGTCACTTCAGCTCCAGTGGTACTAGTTCTTGTTGTCCTCTCTGTTGGGGTAGTGGTTTCTACAGGAGTTGTGGAGGTCTCCGGAAAAGTTGAGGTGCCTGTAGCTGTGCTCTCAGGTTCTGAAGTTGTAAGAAGGGGAAGCGTGGTTGTCTCTTCACTTCTAGTGCTACTAGTCATTGCTGTAGTTTGAGCTGCAGAAGTCGTCTCTAGAGGAGAGGTGGAGGTTATTCCTGTGGTAGAGGTGTCTGCAGGAGTGGTTTCAGATTGTGAAGTGCTAAGAAGAGGAAGGGTGCTTGTCCCTTCTACTGTAGAAGTACTAATTATTGGTGTAGTCTCAGCTGGGGAAGTGGTCTCTTGCAGAACTGTGGTTGTTTCTGGAGCAGTTGAGGTGGCTGCAGTTGTGCTTTCAGGTAGTGAAGTTGAAGGAAGGGAAAGTGTGGTTGTCACTTCAGCTGCAGTGGTACTAGTTCTTGTTATCCTCTCTGTTGGGGTTGTGGTTTCTACAGGAGTTGTGGAGGTCTCTGGAAACATTGAGGTGGCTATAGCTGTGCTCCCAGGTTCTGAAACTGTCGGAAGAGGAAGCGTGGTTGTCTCCTCACTGCTAGTGCTGCTACTCATTCCTGTAGTTTGAGCTGCAGATGTCGTGTCTAGAGGAGAGGTGGAGGTTATTCCTGTGGTAGAGGTGGCTGCAGCACTGATTTCAGGTTGTGAAGTGCTAAGAAGGGGAAGGGTGCTTGTCCCTTCTACTGTAGAAGTACTAATTATTGGAGTACTCTCAGCTGGGGAAGTTGTGTCTTGCAGAACTGTGGTTGTTTCTGGAGCAGTTGAGGTGGCTCCAGTTGTGCTTTCGGCTTGTGAAGTTGCAGGGAGGGAAATTGTGATTGTCACTTCAGCTCCAGTGGTACTAGTTCTTGTTGTCCTCTCTGTTGGGGTTGTGGTTTCTACAGGAGTTGTGGAGGTCTCCGGAAAAGTTGAGGTGGCTGTAGCTGTGCTCCCAGGTTCTGAAGTTGTAAGAAGGGGAAATGTGGTTGTCTCTTCACCTCTACTGCTACTAGTCATTGCTGTGGTTTGAGGTGCAGAAGTCGACTCTAGAGGAGAGGTGGAGGTTATTACTGTGGTAGAGGTGGCTGCAGGAGTGGTTTCAGATTGTGAAGTGCTAAGAAGAGGAAGGGTGCTTGTCCCTTCTACTGTAGAAGTACTAATTATTGGTGTAGTCTCAGCTGGGGAAGTGGTCTTTTGCAGAACTGTGGTTGTTTCTGGAGCAGTTGAGGTGGCTGCAGTTGTGCTTTCAGGTTGTGAAGTTGAAGGAAGGGAAAGTGTGGTTGTCACTTCAGCTCCAGTGGTACTAGTTCTTGTTGTCCTCTCTGTTGGGGTTGGGGTTTCTACAGAAGTTGCAGAGGTCTCCGGAATAGTTGAGGTGGCTGTAGCTGTGCTCTCAGGTTCTGAAGTTGTAAGAAGGGGAAGCGTGGTTGTCTCTTCATTTCTAGTGCTACTAATCATTGCTGTAGTTTGAGGTGCAGAAGTCGTCTCTAGAGAAGAGGTGGAGGTTATTCCTATGGTAGAGGTGTTTGCAGGAGTGGTTTCAGATTTTGAAGTGCTAAGAAGGGGAAGGGTGCTTGTCCCTTCTACTGTAGAAGTACTAATTATTGGTGTAGTCTCAGCTGGGGAAGTGGTGTCTTGCAGAACTGTGGTTGTTTCTGGAGCAGTTGAGGTGGCTGCAGTTGTGCTTTCCGGTTGTGAAGTTGAAGGAAGGGAAAGTGTGGTTGTCACTTCAGCTCCAGTGGTACTAGTTCTTGTTATCCTCTCTGTTGGGGTTGTGGTTTCTACAGGAGTTGTGGAGGTCTCTGGAAACATTGAGGTGGCTATCGCTGTGCTCCCAGGTTCTGAAGCTGTCGGAAGAGGAAGCGTGGTTGTCTCCTCACTGCTAGTGCTGCTACTCATTCCTGTAGTTTGAGCTGCAGATGTCGTCTCTAGAGGAGAGGTGGAGGTTATTCCTGTGGTAGAGGTGGCTGCAGCACTGGTTTCAGGTTGTGAAGTGCTAAGAAGGGGAAGGGTGCTTGTCCCTTCTACTGTAGAAGTACTAATTATTGGTGTAGTCTCAGCTGGGGAAGTTGTGTCTTGCAGAACTGTGGTTGTTTCTGGAGCAGTTGAGGTGGCTGCAGTTGTGCTTTCAGGTTGTGAAGTTGCAGGGAGGGAAATGGTGGTTGTCACTTCAGCTCCAGTGGTACTAGTTCTTGTCGTCCTCTCTGTTGGGGTTGTGGTTTCTACAGGAGTTGTGGAGGTCTCCGGAAAAGTTGAGGTGGCTGTAGCTGTGCTCCCAGGTTCTGAAGCTGTCGGAAGAGGAAGCGTGGTTGTCTCCTCACTTCTAGTGCTGCTAGTCATTGCTGTAGTTTGAGCTGCAGATGTCGTCTCTAGAGGAGAGGTGGAGATTATTCCTATGGTAGAGGTGGCTGCAGCACTGGTTTCAGGTTGTGAAGTGCTAAGAAGGGGAAGGGTGCTTGTCCCTTCTACTGTAGAAGTACTAATTATTGGTGTACTCTCAGCTTGGGAAGTGGTCTCTTGCAGAACTGTTGTTGTTTCTGGAGTAGTTGAGGTGCCTGCAGTTGTGTTTTCTGGTAGTGAAGTTGAAGGAAGGGAAAGTGTGGTTGTCACTTCAGCTCCAGTGGTACTAGTCCTTGTTGTCCTCTCTGTTGGGGTTGTGGTTTCTACAGGAGTTGTGGAGGTCTCCGGAAAAGTTGAGGTGGCTGTAGCTGTGCTCTCAGGTTCTGAAGTTGTAAGAAGGGGAAGCGTGGTTGTCTCTTCACTTCTAGTGCTACTAGTCATTGCTGTAGTTGGAGGTGCAGAAGTTGTCTCTAGAGGAGAGGTGGAGGTTATTCCTATGGTAGAGGTGGCTGCAGCACTGGTTTCAGGTTGTGAAGTGCTAAGAAGGGGAAGGGTGCTTCTCCCTTCTACTGTAGAAGTACTAATTATTGGTGTAGTCTCAGCTGGGGAAGTGGTCTCTTGCAGAACTGTGGTTGTTTCTGGAGCAGTTGAGGTGGCTCCTGTTGTGCTTTCAGGTTGTGAAGTTGCAAGAAGGGAAAGCATGGTTGTCACTTCAGGTCCAGTGGTACTAGTTATTGTTGTGCTCTCTGTTGGGGTTGTGGTTTCTACAGGAGTTGTGGAGGTCTCTGGAAACATTGAGGTGGCTGTAGCTGTGCTCCCAGGTTCTGAAGCTGTCGGAAGAGGAAGCGTGGTTGTCTCCTCGCTTCTAGTGCTGCTAGTCATTGCTGTAGTTTGAGGTGCAGAAGTTGTTTCTAGAGAAGAGGTGGAGGTTATTACTGTGGTAGAGGTGGCTGCAGGAGTGGTTTCACGTTGTGAAGTGCTAAGAAGGGGAAGGGTGCTTGTCCCTTCTACTGTAGAAGTACTAATTATTGGAGTACTCTCAGCTGGGGAAGTGGTGTCTTGCAGAACTGTGGTTGTTTCTGGAGCAGTTGCGGTGGCAGCAGTTGTGCTTTCGGCTTGTGAAGTTGTAGGGAGGGAAATTGTGGTTGTGACTTCAGCTCCAGTGGTACTAGTTCTTGTTGTCCTCTCTGTTGGGGTTGTGGTTTCTACAGGAGTTGTGGAGGTCTCCGGAAAAGTTGAGGTGGCTGTAGCTGTGCTCTCAGGTTCTGAAGTTGTAAGAAGGGGAAGCGTGGTTGTCTCTTCACTTCTAGTGCTACTAGTCATTGCTGTAGTTTGAGGTGCAGAAGTCGTCTCTGGAGAAGAGGTGGAGGTTATTGCTATGGTAGAGGTGTTTGCAGGAGTGGTTTCAGATTGTGAAGTGCTAAGTAGGGAAAGGGTGCTTGTCCCTTCTACTGTAGAAGTACTAATTATTGGTGTAGTCTGAGCTGGGGAAGTGGTGTCTTGCAGAACTGTGGTTGTTTCTGGAGCAGTTGAGGTGGCTGCAGTTGTGCTTTCAGGTTGTGAAGTTGAAGGAAGGGAAAGTGTGGTTGTCACTTCAGCTCCAGTGGTACTAGTTCTTGTTGTCCTCTCTGTTGGGGTTGTGGTTTCTACAGGAGTTGTGGAGGTCTCCAGAAAAGTTGAGGTGGCTGTAGCTGTGCTCTCAGGTTCTGAAGTTGTAAGAAGGGGAAGCGTGGTTGTCTCTTCACTTCTACTGCTACTAGTCATTGCTGTAGTTTGAGGTGCAGAAGTCGTCTCTAGAGAAGAGGTGGAGGTTATTGCTATGGTAGAGGTGTTTGCAGGAGTGGTTTCAGATTGTGAAGTGCTAAGTAGGGAAAGGGTGCTTGTCCCTTCTACTGTAGAAGTACTAATTATTGGTGTAGTCTCAGCTGGGGAAGTGGTGTCTTGCAGAACTGTGGTTGTTTCTGGAGCAGTTGAGGTGGCTGCAGTTGTGCTTTCAGGTTGTGAAGTTGAAGGAAGGGAAAGTGTGGTTGTCACTTCAGCTCCAGTGGTACTAGTTCTTGTTGTCCTCTCTGTTGGGGTTGTGGTTTCTACAGGAGTTGTGGAGGTCTCCGGAAAAGTTGAGGTGGCTGTAGCTGTGCTCTCAGGTTCTGAAGTTGTAAGAAGGGGAAGCGTGGTTGTCTCTTCACTTCTACTGCTACTAGTCATTGCTGTAGTTGGAGGTGCAGAAGTCGTCTCTAGAGGAGAGGTGGAGGTTATTCCTATGGTAGAGGTGGCTGCAGGAGTGGTTTCAGATTGTGAAGTGTTAAGAAGAGGAAGGGTGCTTGTCCCTTCTACTGTAGAAGTACTAATTATTGGTGTAGTCTCAGCTGGGGAAGTGGTCTCTTGCAGAACTGTGGTTGTTTCTGGAGCAGTTGAGGTGGCTGCAGTTGTGCTTTCAGGTTGTGAAGTTTCAGGGAGGGAAAGTGTGGTTGTCACTTCAGCTCCAGTGGTACTAGTTCTTGTTGTCCTCTCTGTTGGGGTTGGGGTTTCTACAGGAGTTGTGGAGGTCTCCGGAAAAGTTGAGGTGGTTGTAGCTGTGCTCTCAGGTTCTGAAGCTGTCGGAAGAGGAAGCGTGGTTGTCTCCTCGCTTCTAGTGCTGCTAGTCATTGCTGTAGTTGGAGGTGCAGAAGTCGTCTCTAGAGAAGAGTTGGAGGTTATTGCTATGGTAGAAGTGTTTGCAGGAGTGGTTTCAGATTGTGAAGTGCTAAGAAGGGGAAGGGTGCTTGTCCCTTCTACTGTAGAAGTACTAATTATTGGTGTACTCTCAGCTGGGGAAGTGGTCTCTTGCAGAACTGTGGTTGTTTCTGGAGCAGTGGAGGTGCCTGCAGTTGTGTTTTCTGGTAGTGAAGTTGAAGGAAGGGAAAGTGTGGTTGTCACTTCAGCTCCAGTGGTACTAGTTCTTGTTATCCTCTCTGTTGGGGTTGTGGTTTCTACAGGAGTTGTGGAGGTCTCCCGAAAAGTTGAGGTGGCTGTAGCTGTGCTCCCAGGTTCTGAAGCTGTCGGAAGAGGAAGCGTGGTTGTCTCCTCGCTTCTAGTGCTGCTAGTCATTGCTGTAGTTGGAGGTGCAGAAGTTGTCTCTAGAGGAGAGGTGAAGGTTATTGCTATGGTAGAGGTGTCTGCAGGAGTGGTTTCGGATTGTGAAGTGCTAAAAAGGGGAAGGGTGATTGTCCCTTCTACTGTAGAAGTACTAATTATTGGAGTACTCTCAGCTGGGGAAGTTGTGTCTTGCGGAACTGTGGTTGTTTCTGGAGCAGTTGCGGTGGCTGCAGTTGTGCTTTCGGCTTGTGAAGTTGCAGGGAGGGAAATTGTGGTTGTGACTTCAGCTCCAGTGGTAATAGTTCTTGTTGTCCTCTCTGTTGGGGTTGTGGTTTCTACAGGACTTGTGGAGGTCTCCGGAAAAGTTGAGGTGGCTGTAGCTGTGCTCCCAGGTTCTGAAGCTGTCGGAAGAGGAAGCGTGGTTGTCTCCTCACTTCTAGTGCTGCTAGTCATTGCTGTAGTTTGAGCTGCAGATGTCGTCTCTAGAGGAGAGGTGGAGATTATTCCTATGGTAGAGGTGGCTGCAGCACTGGTTTCAGGTTGTGAAGTGCTAAGAAGGGGAAGGGTGCTTGTCCCTTCTACTGTAGAAGTACTAATTATTGGTGTACTCTCAGCTGGGGAAGTGGTCTCTTGCAGAACTGTGGTTGTTTCTGGAGCAGTTGAGGTGCCTGCAGTTGTGTTTTCTGGTAGTGAAGTTGAAGGAAGGGAAAGCGTGGTTGTCACTTCAGCTCCAGTGGTACTAGTTCTTGTTGTCCTCTCTGTTGGGGTTGTGGTTTCTACAGGAGTTGTGGAGGTCTCCGGAAAAGTTGAGGTGGCTGTAGCTGTGCTCTCAGGTTCTGAAGTTGTAAGAAGGGGAAGCGTGGTTGTCTCTTCACTTCTAGTGCTACTAGTCATTGCTGTAGTTGGAGGTGCAGAAGTTGTCTCTAGAGGAGAGGTGGAGGTTATTCCTGTGGTAGAGGTGGCTGCAGCACTGGTTTCAGGTTGTGAAGTGCTAAGAAGGGGAAGGGTGCTTCTCCCTTCTACTGTAGAAGTACTAATTATTGGTGTAGTCTCAGCTGGGGAAGTGGTCTCTTGCAGAACTGTGGTTGTTTCTGGAGCAGTTGCGGTGGCAGCAGTTGTGCTTTCGGCTTGTGAAGTTGTAGGGAGGGAAATTGTGGTTGTGACTTCAGCTCCAGTGGTACTAGTTCTTGTTGTCCTCTCTGTTGGGGTTGTGGTTTCTACAGGAGTTGTGGAGGTCTCCGGAAAAGTTGAGGTGGCTGTAGCTGTGCTCTCAGGTTCTGAAGTTGTAAGAAGGGGAAGCGTGGTTGTCTCTTCACTTCTAGTGCTACTAGTCATTGCTGTAGTTTGAGGTGCAGAAGTCGTCTCTGGAGAAGAGGTGGAGGTTATTGCTATGGTAGAGGTGTTTGCAGGAGTGGTTTCAGATTGTGAAGTGCTAAGTAGGGAAAGGGTGCTTGTCCCTTCTACTGTAGAAGTACTAATTATTGGTGTAGTCTGAGCTGGGGAAGTGGTGTCTTGCAGAACTGTGGTTGTTTCTGGAGCAGTTGAGGTGGCTGCAGTTGTGCTTTCAGGTTGTGAAGTTGAAGGAAGGGAAAGTGTGGTTGTCACTTCAGCTCCAGTGGTACTAGTTCTTGTTGTCCTCTCTGTTGGGGTTGTGGTTTCTACAGGAGTTGTGGAGGTCTCCAGAAAAGTTGAGGTGGCTGTAGCTGTGCTCTCAGGTTCTGAAGTTGTAAGAAGGGGAAGCGTGGTTGTCTCTTCACTTCTAGTGCTACTAGTCATTGCTGTAGTTGGAGGTGCAGAAGTTGTCTCTAGAGGAGAGGTGGAGGTTATTCCTATGGTAGAGGTGGCTGCAGCACTGGTTTCAGGTTGTGAAGTGCTAAGAAGGGGAAGGGTGCTTCTCCCTTCTACTGTAGAAGTACTAATTATTGGTGTAGTCTCAGCTGGGGAAGTGGTCTCTTGCAGAACTGTGGTTGTTTCTGGAGCAGTTGAGGTGGCTCCTGTTGTGCTTTCAGGTTGTGAAGTTGCAAGAAGGGAAAGCATGGTTGTCACTTCAGGTCCAGTGGTACTAGTTATTGTTGTGCTCTCTGTTGGGGTTGCGGTTTCTACAGGAGTTGTGGAGGTCTCTGGAAACATTGAGGTGGCTGTAGCTGTGCTCCCAGGTTCTGAAGCTGTCGGAAGAGGAAGCGTGGTTGTCTCCTCGCTTCTAGTGCTGCTAGTCATTGCTGTAGTTTGAGGTGCAGAAGTTGTTTCTAGAGAAGAGGTGGAGGTTATTACTGTGGTAGAGGTGGCTGCAGGAGTGGTTTCAGGTTGTGAAGTGCTAAGAAGGGGAAGGGTGCTTGTCCCTTCTACTGTAGAAGTACTAATTATTGGAGTACTCTCAGCTGGGGAAGTGGTGTCTTGCAGAACTGTGGTTGTTTCTGGAGCAGTTGCGGTGGCTGCAGTTGTGCTTTCGGCTTGTGAAGTTGTAGGGAGGGAAATTGTGGTTGTGACTTCAGCTCCAGTGGTACTAGTTCTTGTTGTCCTCTCTGTTGGGGTTGTGGTTTCTACAGGAGTTGTGGAGGTCTCCGGAAAAGTTGAGGTGGCTGTAGCTGTGCTCTCAGGTTCTGAAGTTGTAAGAAGGGGAAGCGTGGTTGTCTCTTCACTTCTAGTGCTACTAGTCATTGCTGTAGTTGCAGGTGCAGAAGTTGTCTCTAGAGGAGAGGTGGAGGTTATTCCTATGGTAGAGGTGGCTGCAGCACTGGTTTCAGGTTGTGAAGTGCTAAGAAGGGGAAGGGTGCTTCTCCCTTCTACTGTAGAAGTACTAATTATTGGTGTAGTCTCAGCTGGGGAAGTGGTCTCTTGCAGAACTGTGGTTGTTTCTGGAGCAGTTGAGGTGGCTCCTGTTGTGCTTTCAGGTTGTGAAGTTGCAAGAAGGGAAAGCATGGTTGTCACTTCAGCTCCAGTGGTACTAGTTCTTGTTGTCCTCTCTGTTGGGGTTGTGGTTTCTACAGGAGTTGTGGAGGTCTCCGGAAAAGTTGAGGTGGCTGTAGCTGTGCTCTCAGGTTCTGAAGTTGTAAGAAGGGGAAGGGTGGTTGTCCCTTCTACTGTAGAAGTAGTAATTATTGGTGTAGTCTGAGCTGGGGAAGTGGTGTCTTGCAGAACTGTGGTTGTTTCTGGAGCAGTTGAGGTGGCTGCAGTTGTCCTTTCAGATTGTGAAGTTGAAGGAAGGGAAAGTGTGGTTGTCACTTCAGCTCCAGTGGTACTAGTTCTTGTTGTCCTCTCTGTTGGGGTTGTGGTTTCTACAGGAGTTGTGGAGGTCTCCGGAAAAGTTGAGGTGGCTGTAGCTGTGCTCCCAGGTTCTGAAGCTGTCGGAAGAGGAAGCGTGGTTGTCTCCTCACTTCTAGTGTTGCTAGTCATTGCTGTAGTTTGAGCTGCAGATGTCGTCTCTAGAGGAGAGGTGGAGATTATTCCTATGGTAGAGGTGGCTGCAGCACTGGTTTCAGGTTGTGAAGTGCTAAGAAGGGGAAGGGTGCTTGTCCCTTCTACTGTAGAAGTACTAATTATTGGTGTACTCTCAGCTGGGGAAGTGGTCTCTTGCAGAACTGTGGTTGTTTCTGGAGCAGTTGAGGTGCCTGAAGTTGTGTTTTCTGGTAGTGAAGTTGAAGGAAGGGAAAGTGTGGTTGTCACTTCAGCTCCAGTGGTACTAGTTCTTGTTGTCCTCTCTGTTGGGGTTGTGGTTTCTACAGGAGTTGTGGAGGTCTCCGGAAAAGTTGAGGTGGCTGTAGCTGTGCTCTCAGGTTCTGAAGTTGTAAGTAGGGGAAGCGTGGTTGTCTCTTCACTTCTAGTGCTACTAGTCATTGCTGTAGTTGGAGGTGCAGAAGTTGTCTCTAGAGGAGAGGTGGAGGTTATTCCTATGGTAGAGGTGGCTGCAGCACTGGTTTCAGGTTGTGAAGTGCTAAGAAGGGGAAGGGTGCTTCTCCCTTCTACTGTAGAAGTACTAATTATTGGTGTAGTCTCAGCTGGGGAAGTGGTCTCTTGCAGAACTGTGGTTGTTTCTGGAGCAGTTGAGGTGGCTCCTGTTGTGCTTTCAGGTTGTGAAGTTGCAAGAAGGGAAAGCATGGTTGTCACTTCAGGTCCAGTGGTACTAGTTATTGTTGTGCTCTCTGTTGGGGTTGTGGTTTCTACAGGAGTTGTGGAGGTCTCTGGAAACATTGAGGTGGCTGTAGCTGTGCTCCCAGGTTCTGAAGCTGTCGGAAGAGGAAGCGTGGTTGTCTCCTCGCTTCTAGTGCTGCTAGTCATTGCTGTAGTTTGAGGTGCAGAAGTTGTTTCTAGAGAAGAGGTGGAGGTTATTACTGTGGTAGAGGTGGCTGCAGGAGTGGTTTCACGTTGTGAAGTGCTAAGAAGGGGAAGGGTGCTTGTCCCTTCTACTGTAGAAGTACTAATTATTGGAGTACTCTCAGCTGGGGAAGTGGTGTCTTGCAGAACTGTGGTTGTTTCTGGAGCAGTTGCGGTGGCAGCAGTTGTGCTTTCGGCTTGTGAAGTTGTAGGGAGGGAAATTGTGGTTGTGACTTCAGCTCCAGTGGTACTAGTTCTTGTTGTCCTCTCTGTTGGGGTTGTGGTTTCTACAGGAGTTGTGGAGGTCTCCGGAAAAGTTGAGGTGGCTGTAGCTGTGCTCTCAGGTTCTGAAGTTGTAAGAAGGGGAAGCGTGGTTGTCTCTTCACTTCTAGTGCTACTAGTCATTGCTGTAGTTTGAGGTGCAGAAGTCGTCTCTGGAGAAGAGGTGGAGGTTATTGCTATGGTAGAGGTGTTTGCAGGAGTGGTTTCAGATTGTGAAGTGCTAAGTAGGGAAAGGGTGCTTGTCCCTTCTACTGTAGAAGTACTAATTATTGGTGTAGTCTGAGCTGGGGAAGTGGTGTCTTGCAGAACTGTGGTTGTTTCTGGAGCAGTTGAGGTGGCTGCAGTTGTGCTTTCAGGTTGTGAAGTTGAAGGAAGGGAAAGTGTGGTTGTCACTTCAGCTCCAGTGGTACTAGTTCTTGTTGTCCTCTCTGTTGGGGTTGTGGTTTCTACAGGAGTTGTGGAGGTCTCCAGAAAAGTTGAGGTGGCTGTAGCTGTGCTCTCAGGTTCTGAAGTTGTAAGAAGGGGAAGCGTGGTTGTCTCTTCACTTCTACTGCTACTAGTCATTGCTGTAGTTTGAGGTGCAGAAGTCGTCTCTAGAGAAGAGGTGGAGGTTATTGCTATGGTAGAGGTGTTTGCAGGAGTGGTTTCAGATTGTGAAGTGCTAAGTAGGGAAAGGGTGCTTGTCCCTTCTACTGTAGAAGTACTAATTATTGGTGTAGTCTCAGCTGGGGAAGTGGTCTCTTGCAGAACTGTGGTTGTTTCTGGAGCAGTTGAGGTGGCTCCTGTTGTGCTTTCAGGTTGTGAAGTTGCAAGAAGGGAAAGCGTGGTTGTCACTTCAGCTCCAGTGGTACTAGTTATTGTTGTGCTCTCTGTTGGGGTTGTGGTTTCTACAGGAGTTGTGGAGGTCTCTGGAAACATTGAGGTGGCTGTAGCTGTGCTCCCAGGTTCTGAAGCTGTCGGAAGAGGAAGCGTGGTTGTCTCCTCGCTTCTAGTGCTGCTAGTCATTGCTGTAGTTTGAGGTGCAGAAGTTGTTTCTAGAGAAGAGGTGGAGGTTATTACTGTGGTAGAGGTGGCTGCAGGAGTGGTTTCAGGTTGTGAAGTGCTAAGAAGGGGAAGGGTGCTTGTCCCTTCTACTGTAGAAGTACTAATTATTGGAGTACTCTCAGCTGGGGAAGTGGTGTCTTGCAGAACTGTGGTTGTTTCTGGAGCAGTTGCGGTGGCTGCAGTTGTGCTTTCGGCTTGTGAAGTTGTAGGGAGGGAAATTGTGGTTGTGACTTCAGCTCCAGTGGTACTAGTTCTTGTTGTCCTCTCTGTTGGGGTTGTGGTTTCTACAGGAGTTGTGGAGGTCTCCGGAAAAGTTGAGGTGGCTGTAGCTGTGCTCTCAGGTTCTGAAGTTGTAAGAAGGGGAAGCGTGGTTGTCTCTTCACTTCTAGTGCTACTAGTCATTGCTGTAGTTGCAGGTGCAGAAGTTGTCTCTAGAGGAGAGGTGGAGGTTATTCCTATGGTAGAGGTGGCTGCAGCACTGGTTTCAGGTTGTGAAGTGCTAAGAAGGGGAAGGGTGCTTCTCCCTTCTACTGTAGAAGTACTAATTATTGGTGTAGTCTCAGCTGGGGAAGTGGTCTCTTGCAGAACTGTGGTTGTTTCTGGAGCAGTTGAGGTGGCTCCTGTTGTGCTTTCAGGTTGTGAAGTTGCAAGAAGGGAAAGCATGGTTGTCACTTCAGCTCCAGTGGTACTAGTTCTTGTTGTCCTCTCTGTTGGGGTTGTGGTTTCTACAGGAGTTGTGGAGGTCTCCGGAAAAGTTGAGGTGGCTGTAGCTGTGCTCTCAGGTTCTGAAGTTGTAAGAAGGGGAAGCGTGGTTGTCTCTTCACTTCTACTGCTACTAGTCATTGCTGTAGTTTGAGGTGCAGAAGTCGTCTCTAGAGAAGAGGTGGAGGTTATTGCTATGGTAGAGGTGTTTGCAGGAGTGGTTTCAGATTGTGAAGTGCTAAGTAGGGAAAGGGTGCTTGTCCCTTCTACTGTAGAAGTACTAATTATTGGTGTAGTCTCAGCTGGGGAAGTGGTGTCTTGCAGAACTGTGGTTGTTTCTGGAGCAGTTGAGGTGGCTGCAGTTGTGCTTTCAGGTTGTGAAGTTGAAGGAAGGGAAAGTGTGGTTGTCACTTCAGCTCCAGTGGTACTAGTTCTTGTTGTCCTCTCTGTTGGGGTTGTGGTTTCTACAGGAGTTGTGGAGGTCTCCGGAAAAGTTGAGGTGGCTGTAGCTGTGCTCTCAGGTTCTGAAGTTGTAAGAAGGGGAAGCGTGGTTGTCTGTTCACTTCTACTGCTACTAGTCATTGCTGTAGTTGGAGGTGCAGAAGTCGTCTCTAGAGGAGAGGTGGAGGTTATTCCTATGGTAGAGGTGGCTGCAGGAGTGGTTTCAGATTGTGAAGTGTTAAGAAGAGGAAGGGTGCTTGTCCCTTCTACTGTAGAAGTACTAATTATTGGTGTAGTCTCAGCTGGGGAAGTGGTCTCTTGCAGAACTGTGGTTGTTTCTGGAGCAGTTGAGGTGGCTGCAGTTGTGCTTTCAGGTTGTGAAGTTTCAGGGAGGGAAAGTGTGGTTGTCACTTCAGCTCCAGTGGTACTAGTTCTTGTTGTCCTCTCTGTTGGGGTTGTGGTTTCTACAGGAGTTGTGGAGGTCTCCGGAAAAGTTGAGGTGGCTGTAGCTGTGCTCTCAGGTTCTGAAGCTGTCGGAAGAGGAAGCGTGGTTGTCTCCTCGCTTCTAGTGCTGCTAGTCATTGCTGTAGTTGCAGGTGCAGAAGTCGTCTCTAGAGAAGAGTTGGAGGTTATTGCTATGGTAGAGGTGTTTGCAGGAGTGGTTTCAGATTGTGAAGTGCTAAGAAGGGGAAGGGTGCTTGTCCCTTCTACTGTAGAAGTACTAATTATTGGTGTACTCTCAGCTGGGGAAGTGGTCTCTTGCAGAACTGTGGTTGTTTCTGGAGCAGTTGAGGTGCCTGCAGTTGTGTTTTCTGGTAGTGAAGTTGAAGGAAGGGAAAGTGTGGTTGTCACTTCAGCTCCAGTGGTACTAGTTCTTGTTATCCTCTCTGTTGGGGTTGTGGTTTCTACAGGAGTTGTGGAGATCTCCGGAAAAGTTGAGGTGGCTGTAGCTGTGCTCCCAGGTTCTGAAGCTGTCGGAAGAGGAAGCGTGGTTGTCTCCTCGCTTCTAGTGCTGCTAGTCATTGCTGTAGTTTGAGTTGCAGATGTCGTCTCTAGAGGAGAGGTGGAGGTTATTCCTGTGGTAGAGGTGGCTGCAGGAGTGGTTTCAGGTTGTGAAGTGCTAAGAAGGGGAAGGGTGCTTGTCCCTTCTACTGTAGAAGTACTAATTATTGGAGTACTCTCAGCTGGGGAAGTTGTGTCTTGCGGAACTGTGGTTGTTTCTGGAGCAGTTGCGGTGGCTGCAGTTGTGCTTTCGGCTTGTGAAGTTGCAGGGAGGGAAATTGTGGTTGTGACTTCAGCTCCAGTGGTAATAGTTCTTGTTGTCCTCTCTGTTGGGGTTGTGGTTTCTACAGGACTTGTGGAGGTCTCCGGAAAAGTTGAGGTGGCTGTAGCTGTGCTCCCAGGTTCTGAAGCTGTCGGAAGAGGAAGCGTGGTTGTCTCCTCACTTCTAGTGCTGCTAGTCATTGCTGTAGTTTGAGGTGCAGATGTCATCTCTAGAGGAGAGGTGGAGGTTATTCCTATGGTAGAGGTGGCTGCAGGAGTGGTTTCAGGTTGTGAAGTGCTAAGAAGGGGAAGGGTGCTTGTCCCTTCTACTGTAGAAGTACTAATTATTGGTGTACTCTCAGCTGGGGAAGTGGTCTCTTGCAGAACTGTGGTTGTTTCTGGAGCAGTTGAGGTGCCTGCAGTTGTGTTTTCTGGTAGTGAAGTTGAAGGAAGGGAAAGCGTGGTTGTCACTTCAGCTCCAGTGGTACTAGTTCTTGTTGTCCTCTCTGTTGGGGTTGTGGTTTCTACAGGAGTTGTGGAGGTCTCCGGAAAAGTTGAGGTGGCTGTAGCTGTGCTCTCAGGTTCTGAAGTTGTAAGAAGGGGAAGCGTGGTTGTCTCTTCACTTCTAGTGCTACTAGTCATTGCTGTAGTTGGAGGTGCAGAAGTTGTCTCTAGAGGAGAGGTGGAGGTTATTCCTATGGTAGAGGTGGCTGCAGCACTGGTTTCAGGTTGTGAAGTGCTAAGAAGGGGAAGGGTGCTTCTCCCTTCTACTGTAGAAGTACTAATTATTGGTGTAGTCTCAGCTGGGGAAGTGGTCTCTTGCAGAACTGTGGTTGTTTCTGGAGCAGTTGAGGTGGCTCCTGTTGTGCTTTCAGGTTGTGAAATTGCAAGAAGGGAAAGCATGGTTGTCACTTCAGGTCCAGTGGTACTAGTTATTGTTGTGCTCTCTGTTGGGGTTGTGGTTTCTACAGGAGTTGTGGAGGTCTCTGGAAACATTGAGGTGGCTGTAGCTGTGCTCCCAGGTTCTGAAGCTGTCGGAAGAGGAAGCGTGGTTGTCTCCTCGCTTCTAGTGCTGCTAGTCATTGCTGTAGTTTGAGGTGCAGAAGTTGTTTCTAGAGAAGAGGTGGAGGTTATTACTGTGGTAGAGGTGGCTGCAGGAGTTGTTTCAGGTTGTGAAGTGCTAAGAAGGGGAAGGGTGCTTGTCCCTTCTACTGTAGAAGTACTAATTATTGGAGTACTCTCAGCTGGGGAAGTGGTGTCTTGCAGAACTGTGGTTGTTTCTGGAGCAGTTGCGGTGGCTGCAGTTGTGCTTTCGGCTTGTGAAGTTGTAGGGAGGGAAATTGTGGTTGTGACTTCAGCTCCAGTGGTACTAGTTCTTGTTGTCCTCTCTGTTGGGGTTGTGGTTTCTACAGGAGTTGTGGAGGTCTCCGGAAAAGTTGAGGTGGCTGTAGCTGTGCTCTCAGGTTCTGAAGTTGTAAGAAGGGGAAGCGTGGTTGTCTCTTCACTTCTAGTGCTACTAGTCATTGCTGTAGTTGCAGGTGCAGAAGTTGTCTCTAGAGGAGAGGTGGAGGTTATTCCTATGGTAGAGGTGGCTGCAGGAGTGGTTTCAGATTTTGAAGTGTTAAGAAGAGGAAGGGTGCTTGTCCCTTCTACTGTAGAAGTACTAATTATTGGTGTAGTCTGAGCTGGGGAAGTGGTCTCTTGCAGAACTGTGGTTGTTTCTGGAGCAGTTGAGGTGCCTGCAGTTGTGCTTTCAGGTAGTGAAGTTGAAGGAAGGGAAAGTGTGGTTGTCACTTCAGCTCCAGTGGTACTAGTTCTTGTTGTCCTCTCTGTTGGGGTTGTGGTTTCTACAGGAGTTGTGGAGGTCTCCGGAAAAGTTGAGGTGGCTGTAGCTGTTCTCCCAGGTTCTGAAGCTGTCGGAAGAGGAAGCGTGGTTGTCTCCTCGCTTCTAGTGCTGCTAGTCATTGCTGTAGTTGGAGGTGCAGAAGTCGTCTCTAGAGAAGAGTTGGAGGTTATTGCTATGGTAGAGGTGTTTGCAGGAGTGGTTTCAGATTGTGAAGTGCTAAGAAGGGGAAGGGTGCTTGTCCCTTCTACTGTAGAAGTACTAATTATTGGTGTACTCTCAGCTGGGGAAGTGGTCTCTTGCAGAACTGTGGTTGTTTCTGGAGCAGTTGAGGTGCCTGCAGTTGTGTTTTCTGGTAGTGAAGTTGAAGGAAGGGAAAGTGTGGTTGTCACTTCAGCTCCAGTGGTACTAGTTCTTGTTATCCTCTCTGTTGGGGTTGTGGTTTCTACAGGAGTTGTGGAGGTCTCCCGAAAAGTTGAGGTGGCTGTAGCTGTGCTCCCAGGTTCTGAAGCTGTCGGAAGAGGAAGCGTGGTTGTCTCCTCGCTTCTAGTGCTGCTAGTCATTGCTGTAGTTGGAGGTGCAGAAGTTGTCTCTAGAGGAGAGGTGAAGGTTATTGCTATGGTAGAGGTGTCTGCAGGAGTGGTTTCGGATTGTGAAGTGCTAAAAAGGGGAAGGGTGATTGTCCCTTCTACTGTAGAAGTACTAATTATTGGTGTACTCTCAGCTGGGGAAGTGGTCTCTTGCGGAACTGTGGTTGTTTCTGGAGCAGTTGAGGAAGTGGTCTCTTGCGGAACTGTGGTTGTTTCTGGAGCAGTTGAGGTGGCTGCAGTTGTGCTTTCGGCTTGTGAAGTTGCAGGGAGGGAAATTGTGGTTGTGACTTCAGCTCCAGTGGTAATAGTTCTTGTTGTCCTCTCTGTTGGGGTTGTGGTTTCTACAGGACTTGTGGAGGTCTCCGGAAAAGTTGAGGTGGCTGTAGCTGTGCTCCCAGGTTCTGAAGCTGTCGGAAGAGGAAGCGTGGTTGTCTCCTCCCTTCTAGTGCTGCTAGTCATTGCTGTAGTTTGAGCTGCAGATGTCGTCTCTAGAGGAGAGGTGGAGATTATTCCTATGGTAGAGGTGGCTGCAGCACTGGTTTCAGGTTGTGAAGTGCTAAGAAGGGGAAGGGTGCTTGTCCCTTCTACTGTAGAAGTACTAATTACTGGTGTAGTCTCAGCTGGGGAAGTGGTCTCTTGCAGAACTGTGGTTGTTTCTGGAGCAGTTGAGGTGCCTGCAGTTGTGTTTTCTGGTAGTGAAGTTGAAGGAAGGGAAAGCGTGGTTGTCACTTCAGCTCCAGTGGTACTAGTTCTTGTTGTCCTCTCTGTTGGGGTTGTGGTTTCTACAGGAGTTGTGGAGGTCTCCGGAAAAGTTGAGGTGGCTGTAGCTGTGCTCCCAGGTTCTGAAGCTGTCGGAAGAGGAAGCGTGGTTGTCTCCTCGCTTCTAGTGCTGCTAGTCATTGCTGTAGTTTGAGGTGCAGAAGTTGTTTCTAGAGAAGAGGTGGAGGTTATTACTGTGGTAGAGGTGGCTGCAGGAGTGGTTTCAGGTTGTGAAGTGCTAAGAAGGGGAAGGGTGCTTGTCCCTTCTACTGTAGAAGTACTAATTATTGGAGTACTCTCAGCTGGGGAAGTGGTGTCTTGCAGAACTGTGGTTGTTTCTGGAGCAGTTGCGGTGGCTGCAGTTGTGCTTTCGTCTTGTGAAGTTGCAGGGAGGGAAATTGTGGTTGTGACTTCAGCTCCAGTGGTACTAGTTCTTGTTGTCCTCTCTGTTGGGGTTGTGGTTTCTACAGGAGTTGTGGAGGTCTCCGGAAAAGTTGAGGTGGCTGTAGCTGTGCTCTCAGGTTCTGAAGTTGTAAGAAGGGGAAGCGTGGTTGTCTCTTCACTTCTAGTGCTACTAGTCATTGCTGTAGTTGCAGGTGCAGAAGTTGTCTCTAGAGGAGAGGTGGAGGTTATTCCTATGGTAGAGGTGTTTGCAGGAGTGGTTTCAGATTTTGAAGTGTTAAGAAGAGGAAGGGTGCTTGTCCCTTCTACTGTAGAAGTACTAATTATTGGTGTAGTCTCAGCTTGGGAAGTGGTCTCTTGCAGAACTGTGGTTGTTTCTGGAGCAGTTGAGGTGGCTGCAGTTGTGCTTTCAGGTTGTGAAGTTGCAGGGAGGGAAATGGTGGTTGTCACTTCAGCCCCAGTGGTACTAGTTCTTGTTGTCCTCTCTGTTGGGGTTGTGGTTTCTACAGGAGTTGTGGAGGTCTCCGGAAAAGTTGAGGTGGCTGTAGCTGTGCTCCCAGGTTCTGAAGCTGTCGGAAGAGGAAGCGTGGTTGTCTCCTCACTTTTAGTGCTGCTAGTCATTGCTGTAGTTTGAGCTGCAGATGTCGTCTCTAGAGGAGAGGTGGAGATTATTCCTATGGTAGAGGTGGCTGCAGCACTGGTTTCAGGTTGTGAAGTGCTAAGAAGGGGAAGGGTGTTTGTCCCTTCTACTGTAGAAGTACTAATTATTGGTGTAGTCTCAGCTGGGGAAGTGGTCTCTTGCAGAACTGTGGTTGTTTTTGGAGCAGTTGAGGTGCCTGCAGTTGTGTTTTCTGGTAGTGAAGTTGAAGGAAGGGAAAGTGTGGTTGTCACTTCAGCTCCAGTGGTACTAGTTCTTGTTATCCTCTCTGTTGGGGTTGTGGTTTCTACAGGAGTTGTGGAGATCTCCGGAAAAGTTGAGGTGGCTGTAGCTGTGCTCCCAGGTTCTGAAGCTGTCGGAAGAGGAAGCGTGGTTGTCTCCTCGCTTCTAGTGCTGCTAGTAATTGCTGTAGTTTGAGCTGCAGATGTCGTCTCTAGAGGAGAGGTGGAGGTTATTCCTGTGGTAGAGGTGGCTGCAGGAGTGGTTTCAGGTTGTGAAGTGCTAAGAAGGGGAAGGGTGCTTGTCCCTTCTACTGTAGAAGTACTAATTATTGGAGTACTTTCAGCTGGGGAAGTTGTGTCTTGCAGAACTGTGGCTGTTTCTGGAGCAGTTGCGGTGTCTGCAGTTGTGCTTTCGGCTTGTGAAGTTTCATGGAGGGAAATTGTGGTTGTGACTTCAGCTCCAGTGGTAATAGTTCTTGTTGTCCTCTCTGTTGGGGTTGTGGTTTCTACAGGAGTTGTGGAGGTCTCTGGAAACATTGAGGTGGCTATCGCTGTGCTCCCAGGTTCTGAAGTTGTAAGAAGGGGAAGCGTTTTTGTCTCTTCACTTCTAGTGCTACTAGTCATTGCTGTAGTTGCAGGTGCAGAAGTTGTCTCTAGAGGAGAGGTGGAGGTTATTCCTATGGTAGAGGTGGCTGCAGGAGTGGTTTCAGATTTTGAAGTGTTAAGAAGAGGAAGGGTGCTTGTCCCTTCTACTGTAGAAGTACTAATTATTGGTGTAGTCTGAGCTGGGGAAGTGGTCTCTTGCAGAACTGTGGTTGTTTCTGGAGCAGTTGAGGTGCCTGCAGTTGTGCTTTCAGGTAGTGAAGTTGAAGGAAGGGAAAGTGTGGTTGTCACTTCAGCTCCAGTGGTACTAGTTCTTGTTGTCCTCTCTGTTGGGGTTGTGGTTTCTACAGGAGTTGTGGAGGTCTCCGGAAAAGTTGAGGTGGCTGTAGCTGTGCTCCCAGGTTCTGAAGCTGTCGGAAGAGGAAGCGTGGTTGTCTCCTCGCTTCTAGTGCTGCTAGTCATTGCTGTAGTTGGAGGTGCAGAAGTCGTCTCTAGAGAAGTGGTGGAGGTTATTGCTATGGTAGAGGTGTTTGCAGGAGTGGTTTCAGATTGTGAAGTGCTAAGAAGGGGAAGGGTGGTTGTCCCTTCTACTGTAGAAGTACTAATTATTGGTGTATTCTCACCTGGGGAAGTGGTGTCTTGCAGAACTGTGGTTGTTTCTGGAGCAGTTGAGGTGGCTGCAGTTGTGCTTTCAGATTGTGAAGTTGAAGGAAGGGAAAGTGTGGTTGTCACTTCAGCTCCAGTGGTACTAGTTATTGTTGTTCTCTCTGTTGGGGTTGTGGTTTCTACAGGAGTTGTGGAGGTCTCCCGAAATGTTGAGGTGGCTGTAGCTGTGCTCCCAGGTTCTGAGGCTGTCGGAAGAGGAAGCGTGGTTGTCTCCTCGCTTCTAGTGCTGCTAGTCATTGCTGTAATTGGAGGTGCAGAAGTTGTCTCTAGAGGAGAGGTGGAGGTTATTCCTATGGTAGAGGTGGCTGCAGGAGTGGTTTCAGATTGTGAAGTGTTAAGAAGAGGAAGGGTGCTTGTCCCTTCTACTGTAGAAGTACTAATTATTGGTGTAGTCTCAGCTGGGGAAGTGATCTCTTGCAGAACTGTGGTTGTTTCTGGAGCAGTTGAGGTGGCTGCAGTTGTGCTTTCAGGTTGTGAAGTTGCAGGGAGGGAAATGGTGGTTGTCACTTCAGCTCCAGTGGTACTAGTTATTGCTGTCCTCTCTGTTGGGGTTGTGGTTTCTACAGGAGTTGTGGAGATCTCCGGAAAAGTTGAGGTGGCTGTAGCTGTGCTCCCAGGTTCTGAAGCTGTCGGAAGAGGAAGCGTGGTTGTCTCCTCACTTCTAGTGCTGCTAGTCATTGCTGTAGTTTGAGCTGCAGATGTCGTCTCTAGAGGAGCAGTGGAGGTTATTCCTGTGGTAGAGGTGGCTGCAGCACTGGTTTCAGGTTGTGAAGTGCTAAGAAGGGGAATGGTGCTTGTCCCTTCTACTGTAGAAGTACTAATTATTAGTGTACTCTCAGCTGGGGAAGTGGTCTCTTGCAGAACTGTGGTTGTTTCTGGAGCAGTTGCGGTGGCTGCAGTTGTGCTTTCGGCTTGTGAAGTTGCAGGGAGGGAAATTGTGGTTGTGACTTCAGCTCCAGTGGTACTAGTTCTTGTTGTCCTCTCTGTTGGGGTTGTGGTTTCTACAGGAGTTGTGGAGGTCTCCCGAAAAGTTGAGGTGGCTGTAGCTGTGCTCTCAGGTTCTGAAGTTGTAAGAAGGGGAATCGTGGTTGTCTCTTCACTTCTAGTGCTACTAGTCATTGCTGTAGTTTGAGGTGCAGAAGTCGTCTCTAGAGAAGAGGTTGAGGTTATTGCTATTGTAGAGGTGTTTGCAGGAGTTGTTTCAGATTGTGAAGTGCTAAGAAGGGGAAGGGTGGTTGTCCCTTCTACTGTAGAAGTACTAATTATTGGTGTAGTCTCAGCTGGGGAAGTGGTGTCTTGCAGAACTGTGGTTGTTTCTGGAGCAGTTGAGGTGGCTGCAGTTGTGCTTTCAGGTTGTGAAGTTGCAGGGAGGGAAATTGTGGTTGTCACTTCAGCTCCTGTGGTACTAGTTCTTGTTGTCCTCTCTGTTGGGGTTGTGGTTTCTACAGGAGTTGAGGAGGTCTCTGGAAAAGTTGAGGTGGCTGTAGCTGTGCTCCCAGGTTCTGAAGCTTTCGGAAGAGGAAGCGTGGTTGTCTCCTCCCTTCTAGTGCTGCTAGTCATTGCTGTAGTTTGAGCTGCAGATGTCGTCTCTAGAGGAGAGGTGGAGGTTATTCCTGTGGTAGAGGTGGCTGCAGCACTGGTTTCAGGTTGTGAAGTGCTAAGAAGGGGAAGGGTGTTTGTCCCTTCTACTGTAGAAGTACTAATTATTAGTGTACTCTCAGCTGGGGAAGTGGTCTCTTGCAGAACTGTGGTTGTTTCTGGAGCAGTTGAGGTGGCTGCAGTTGTGCTTTCGGCTTGTGAAGTTGCAGGGAGGGAAATTGTGGTTGTCACTTCAGCTCCAGTGGTACTAGTTCTTGTTGTCCTCTCTGTTGGGGTTGGGGTTTCTACAGGAGTTGTGGAGGTCTCTGGAAAAGTTGAGGTGGCTGTAGCTGTGCTCCCAGGTTCTGAAGTTTTAAGAAGGGGAAGCGTGGTTGTCTCTTCAGCTCCAGTGTTACTAGTTATTGTTGTCCTCTCTGTTGTAGATGTGGTCTCTATAGGAGATGTGGATGTGTCAGTTATAATTGAGGTGTATAGAACTGTGCTTTCAGGAACTGTGTTTGTCTGTGAAAGTGTCTCTGTTCTCGTTATTGCTGTAGTTTTTGCTTCGGAAGTTGTCTTTAATGTAGTAATGTAGGTCTCCGTAGTCGAAGAACTCTCTGCAGCTTGAATCTCTGGTAGTACAATGGGAATAGGAGTTATTATGCTTGTAGTCTCTACTGAAATTGAGAGACAATAAGAAATGGAAAAATAGAAAAATTAAAACGTGGCTAAAAAGTAAGCTCTAGACGGTCTTCATTCTATTTTATTCATTGGTGAAAAAGTGGAAGGAGATGGAAAACAAATATTTATAATTCAAAAATAATTCAATTTTTTCGAGAAAAAATAAATTTCATAAAAAACCTTCCTATGTGAATTTTTGATTTAGAAAACAGACAGTTTTTAATTTTTTAATTGAAAAATCGTTTAACAAAACATTCCAACTCGCTCTAGTTCTATAGCATTGTCCACAAAACAAACTATACAAGAGAGAAGTGAAAGTATGAATATGGAGGCTACTATATCTTCAAGCAATGAATTAACAAAAGTGGGTACCGAGAGGGTCTTGGTCACCATATGAAACTTGTGCTTTTTATCAGAATTATATGTTTTCCAGAATGTGCCATTAATAAAATGGAGATATTTAATGCAATGCTGTTTGGTAGCCCATTGGTTGCTTGGAATCTAGCAGTTTTTGAAGATTCACTGATGAAGAGCGCTATATAAGGGCTAGGTATTATTTATTATTAATTACACTATCACTATTTATTATGTAATTGTATTACGTAGTGCTCAAAGATAGGCATGGATCAAGGTTTATGCTTATTGGGTGTAACTGCCCACCCCTACCCTCTCATCTGAAAGGTCATTACATTGCTTAAGCATCATGTTAAGTCCCCCCTTAAGTCCTTCACATAGTGGCACCTAGGCTTTGAGTTGGAGTGAGGATCTGTTTAACCAATTGTGCTTATGTTTTATGGACAAGTAGAAATTATTTTCTGGAGCCATAAATACCTGTTCACTCCATCCCCTTTCTGTTCCCCTCCCCATTCAGATGTGTTATTTAATCAGACTTGAATGTGACAAATGTGACATTTGCAAAGGGTGACCCTGAGTCCCACTTCTTCCTCTTGCTGCATCTCGCCTCCCTTTTTATTGTTGTGCATTAAGATCATAGTTTCAAAGGCAAACAGAGAGGTTTCTCCTCAAAGGTCTGTATCATGCGTCATCATGAACCTTCTGGGCCACCGCAGCTATTCAGATAAAAGGGCTGAGTCCCCATTGGAATGTTATTGTCGGAAAGGGCATCTAAACGGTGTTAACTCTTTTAGACTAAGTATTCAGCGAAAGGTTTGGGTTCTCCTCTGCAGATTATTTTGTGGTGAATTTGGTGTCCAAGACAATAAGGGGACCCTTTACAGCCAGGGATTTAAAGTCAATTGGCTGCTCATGTGCTTACAGTTAAGCAGATGCTTAATTGACTTGACGGATCGGGGCAAGAATGCTTAGTACACTACAAGATGTACACTTTGGTCTTGTCATGAGAGCAGAGGACTGGACTCGATGACCTCTCGAGGTCCCTTCCAGTCCTAGAGTCTATGAGTCTATGAAACATCAAGCATTTATAGTAGCTCTGAACAGCTTTCCTATGTTAAGTATCAGAGGGGTAACCGTGTTAGTCTCAATCTGTAAAAAGTGACAAAGAGTCCTGTGGCACCTTATAGACAGGGGCGGCTCCAGGCACCAGCGCACCAAGCGCGTGTCTGGGGCGGCAAGCCGCGGGGGGCGGCCTGCCAGTCGCCATGAGGGCGGCAGTCAGGCTCCCTTTGGCGGCTTCGGCGGCAATTCGGCGGCGGGTACGCTGAAGGCTCGGGACCGGCAGACCTCCCGCAGGCATGCCGCCGAAAGCCGCCTGACTGCCATGCTTGGAGCAGCAAAATACATAGAGCCGCCCCTGCTTATAGACTAACAGAAGTATTGGAGCATAAGCTTTCGTGGGTGAATACCCACTTCGTCACCCACAAAAGCTTATGCTCCAATACTTCTGTTAGTCGATAAGGTGCCACAGGACTCTTTGTCGCTTTCGTATGTCTAATAGCCAAAACACCACGGTACCCCAGAGTGATGGTCCAAAACATGACGGCTTACGGTAGTGTCTCTGCAGCATTATGCTGTCTGGGAAGGCCAGAGTCTCAGGGTACATCTACACTGCGAAAAAAAAACACACCAAAAAACCTTGCATCAGCAAGTCTCATAGCCTGGCTCAACTGACTCAGGCGCCCGGGTCTCACGCTGTGGGACTAAAAACAGCAGCCTAGATGTTCCTACTCGGGATGGAGTCCAGGCTCTGAGACCCACCCCACTCGCCGGGTTTCAGAGCCCAGGCGCCAGCCCAAGCAGGAATGTCTACTGTGCTATTTTAGCCCCGTAACACAAGCCGGAGTCACTTGACCCAGGCTCTGAGACTTGCTGCTGCAGGATTTGGTTAGCTGGTTTTTTACATGATAGATGTACCCTTGTGATTGGAGAGAAACTTCACAGGAGGCCCCTTTAACAGCAAAAAAATCAAAGGCTGAGGTTTCTGGATTATTTACTTGGTAACATGGGACCAAAAAAAACCAAACTAGCAAAGGCCCTGACCACATTCCCTTCATGCAGCTCAACAGTCAGTAAACTCCAGACAAACCATATACAGTCAATCAAATTACCACAAAGGGGGTCGTAAGCAGCAAAACTCCCCTCCCCTGTCCCCACATAAAAGCAGCCCAGTCCTGTGTGAGGTTTTGAAAAGAGCCGGTCAACATGTTTTCATGAAAAAAAATATCCGAGGAGGGGAGGAGAAGATGGTTGTAAAAATAGGACTTTTGTGTGGAAAAACAATCATCCAGTGATAGTCATTTTCTGAAAAAATACTCGAAACAACAATTTTTCGGGAAAAGTAGTAGTAGTTATTTGTACAGGTCTGTCGCATCTTACACGCATTTAACATGCGCAAATTCAGCTTTACGCGGTTGGCAAAAAAAAAATACCAAAAAAACAACAACAAAAGAGAAAAATAACAATTTAAATACTGTTCCTGTAGTGCGGGCGATTCCGCCCGCCATTACACTCAATGTAATTTTGACTATACGTGGTTTTCGCTTTACGCACTGACCGCGGAACGTAACCCCAGCGTAAGATGAGACAGACCTGTATTTTCAATTTTTTTTGTTTCAGAACTGTGAGGAAAATCTAACTTACTTTCAATCTGCCAATGTATGGCACTGTGATGTGGATAAAAACCCAGTTATGAGTAGGTTAGGAAACCACCAACGTATGACCAAAGCCAGGTCTCCAGAGTTAGAAACTAGGTCACTAACTTATTAAACTATGATAGCCCTACATGCTTGTCATCCCAAAAGAATCACTCTCTCTCTTTGTGCGATAGCCGTATGTCCAAAGTCATCTAGATCAAATGTTCTTAAGAAGGGGCCCATTCTATTAATAATTACTCATCGCTTTTTTGCTGTAACACTCCATGCCATCACAATCCATTCATGTTCAAGTTCCCTGAGTCACTTAGCAGACTAATTTACTGCTGAAGAGAAACCACTCTGTTTCTATAACGCTTGTGACACCAACCAGGAAATTCAAAGTCAATGTTCTGCTTCAGCTAGTGCTATTGTGGACTACGAGGGGAAAGAAAGGGATAGAGGCTCTATACTCAGAGTGTTTCTACACTACAGCTGCTACAGTGCTCCAGGAAGTCTGGGGTGGAGCAGGGACTTGATCCTGGCTTTCACAAGCTCTAAGCTACCACCCTAACCCCGAGACCATCCTTCCTCTCAGGCCCTTTAACCTTCCTGCAGCTTTGTCTTTCCATCTCTCAAACAGAAATGCTAATTTACCACCTCTCTAAAGCACTTTGATTCCAGTTCAGTGTAAGTATATGCTTAACTCTAAGCAGGCAGGCTACATTCCAGTGACTTCAGTGGGATTTAAGCACATGCGTGTTTTGCTGAATTGGGACTTTTGAGAGCTATCTAGCCATCTCATTTCCTACCGGAAAACAAGTTTCCCATAACTTTTTCCCCCGCAGAAAATGTCAGTTTGTCAAAATTGATTAAACTGTCCATGAGCAAGAACCAGTTTCAACAAATCTCTCAATTTGAAAAAAATTAGGAAAAAAAAAATTTCAAAATGATCAGAACATCCCATTTTGACATTTTCAAAATGCAAAGTTTAGTTTTTTGAGTCAAAATGAATTTTTGTTCTGAAATTTTAGTTTATTTATACTAAAAAAAATCAAAAATAAAAAGGTCAAAATCAAAATGAAACATTTTGCAATTATCAAAACAAAATGTGTTGACCAATCTGACCGAAATGAACTTATGGGGGATATCTGTTCACGAAAATTTGCAAGATTTTCACTCTGTCCTGTTTTAGGAGGGGGAGAAATGTTGAAATCTTGAAAAAAATCTCATGAGAGGAAAATTGTTTCCTGCTCTGCTCTAAGTCATTAATAATACCTGCTATTGCTGTAAAAACTCAGGATCCAAAACCTAGATGCAGTCAAGAAGTGATTTGTTCTGACGTAGAAATTACACTTGACATTTTAGGGTATTTTTAGGACTGATTTACAGTGTGTATGTCTAGGGTACAATAATCCATGCCTTCTCCCCGACTCCCCATCATGCCTGGACGGTCCTTTCTGATCCTCCCAGCCCCTCCTCCAAACCCTCCTTTTCCCACCATTACCTAATCAGCTACCCTCTAATTCTCTGTACATTGTAACCAGGATGGGTGTGCCACCCTTTCTCCTGCTCGTTTGTCTCTATCTTGTCCTTTTAGATTATAATTTCTCTAGGGCAAGGCTCGGCCCTTTTACATATTTTTTGACAAGGGTGTGGCATGCTTTGGGACACTAAAAATAACAAACACGGTAACCATACTAAAAGTGCATGCCGTTACTAGGCGAGCAGGTGCAAATCTCTTGCGTAGGAGCAGCAACGTCTGATTTAGAGGGAGAAACCCTGTGCCGTTTATATAACAAAGTTAACCTTCTGTTCTGACCCAGCCCGATCTATGTGCCCTGTGTTAAAGGGCTGACTCCCGCCCTTACCTGGAACAAATTCAACATATCTACTGTGTTTTTCTAAATACCACATGAATAGGCCAAACATGACGCATTCATTTCACATCTTGATTCTCTAGCTGTGGTCTCCTCTACTACCATAGTATCTGCACGCCACACAATCTTTAATGTATTTACCCTCATAAAACTGATATGCTGTCGGGCAGTGCTATTAGCTCCATTTGACAGATAGGGAGACTAAGTGACTCACCCAAGGTCACACAAGGAATCTGTGGCAAAGCAAGGAATCGAACCCAAGTCTCTGAGTAACCTCCTGCCCAGTGGACCATCCTGATTTGCTTATTATTGGCTTTAAGCAATCAGCGGTAAGCAATCAGGCTGTCTGAAAGGCAATCAGCTGCACTTATACAGAACATATCATGAAACACTGAGGTTCAATACTGAAATACATGACTATGAGCTTGATTTACTATGTTTGCTATGCAGCAGTATTCACACAGAACTCAATAAACTCTCAGAGTCTCGTCCCAGCATATACTGGGCCATGCAATGGATTTTCTGGGGTCAGTCGTTCCAAACTCCCAAGCAGGTATTTGGAGTGGATAACCCTAGCACATTATAATGCCATTTATCATGTTGTAAATTAAAGCTGTCTTTCTGCTGTTTGTGGGCAAATCTAGTTGTGGGCTGAGATCCTTTCTGCCAAGTTTCAGCCTGGCGCAGATCTTTATAGACCAGCTATGAAACCTCTGAAGAGATCAAAACAAAAAACTACCAGGAATGATCTAAGCCAACACCATCTTTGCATCGTGATATTTCAAGGTTTACAGGAGTCTCTGTGTCCTTTTCAGAAACTTAGCCGCTAATATGGATTCTTACTACAAGATGGATTGCAAAACTGATAACAAAGGGCTGCTGAAAACATGAAATATCAAGAGACCTTTCCAGGAAAAGAGAGACACTTTCCCAGAGGAGCATTCGAGTTTACCAATGGTAACTGCTTACAAAGTGCAAATAACCCAACTGATAGCACGCACTATCAGCAGCATTGTCCACCTAATTCCTACCCACTTTACCAGCCTGGGGATATTCAGTCTATGCCCAGGTTAGAGGCACCTGTACGATTGCCAAACATTTCTCTGACGTTTCCTGGCGTTCAGTAGGTCATGTGGAAATCCACATACCTGTTGAGTGTGCAAGGCTTGTGGCACACAAGTAGTTAACCCTTTGGCCATTTATTGTCATAATATTGGTCCAGGTCATGCCCTTTTGACCCCGTCAGTGAGATCTCCAGAAATCTGAAGATCTGCACCAGGGCATCAGGGGGAGTCAGGCAGGTGAGCAAAGTGAGGAGTGGGTGGTGGGGTCAGAGTGAGGGCATGGTTATGTATATTTTCCCCCTCCCTTCGTTGGCACTATGCAGAATCTTCTGGAAGTGTGATACAGAGAGAAGCTGTTATATTTATGCATCCCCATCACACCTATTTAAGACAGGTCTCAGGGGCAATTGTGGCCAGTGTCCCCTGTGGATTCACAAGCTTTGAGGGCTAGATCTTCACTTCCTTTCATGGGTGGTGGACGGGTTAGACAAGCCCAGCTCCTGGTGGCAGAATGTAGAGGACATTCTGCAAGGGAAAATCCACTAACTTCCCTGCCCTCTATGCAGGTTTACTTACATTGTCTGGGTAGGATCTAGTCTATTGTTGGTAAAACCTCCTCAGACACTCCCCAGTGAATGCAGTATGCAATCCTATACACATGTCAGTGCAGTGCAGCTTGGATTGATGCCCAGGAAATATTGCCTTTCATACACCCTTGATGAGTATTGTACTAGACACCTAGGTCAGATTCTGATCTCGGTTACACCAGCGAGAAAACAGAGAACAGTATCTCCTACAGCAAAAAATACTGTAGGGTTTTACACCTGCAAATAAAACTCAGTGTTGGACAAGACACTTTTATAATGACCTACAATGTACTGGGTCTAAATTCTCTTTGGTCAGCTTTATAGAACCATAGAACTGTCAGGCTGGAAGGGACCATGAGAGGTCACCAAGTCCAACCTCCTGGACTATGCCAGGACCAAGTAAACCTAGAGCATCCCTGACAGGTGTTTGTCCAACCTGGTCTTAAAAACCTCTAATAATGGGGATTCCACAACCTCCCCTGGAAGCCTATTCCAGAGTGTAACTATCCTTATAGTTAGAAATGTTTTCCTAATATCTAACCTAAATCTTCCTTGCTGTGGATTAAGCCTATTACTTCTTGTCGTGCCTTCAGTGGACATGGAGAACAATTGATCAGAGTCCTCTTTATAACAGCCCTTACCATTTTGAAGACTATCAGGTTCCTGCTCAGTCTTCTTTTCTCAAGACTAAACATGCCCAGTTTTTTTAACCTTTCCTCACAGGTGAGGTTCTCTAAACCTTTGATCATTTTTGTTACTCTCTTCTGAACTCTCTCCAGTTTATCCACATCTTTCCTAAAGTGTTCCCTGGACACAGTACTCCAGTGGAGGTCTCACCAGTGCCGAGTAGAGCAGGACGATTCATAGACTCTAGGACTGGAAGGGACCTCGAGAGGTCATCGAGTCTCGTCCCCTGCCTTCATGGCAGGACCAAATACTGTCTAGACCATCCCTGATAGACATTTATCTAACCTACTCTTAAATATCTCCAGAGATGGAGATTCCACAACCTCCCTAGGCAGTTTATTCCAGTGTTTAACCACCCTGACAGTTAGGAACTTTTTCTCCAAATATCTCCAACAATTATCTCCAGTGTCTTACATACAACATTCCTGTTAATACAGGATTACTCCTGGAGTATTAAACACGTCTAACGAAGAATATTGGCTGCGATTTTCAAAGGAGTGCAGATGAGTTAGATCCTCAACTCCCATGGGATGGGGGCATCTAATGCCATTAAACCCCTTTGAAAATCCCAACTGTATGCCTGGAAACAGGCTTTTTAAAATATAGCCAAAGACCACGCTTAAAAGCATACTTATATTTCTGCTAAACAGGCTGTCACAAATTCCCTGGTTGTTGCCCTCAAACAAAATCAGAAATGTCACATTCTCACCGTAGCCACTCTGACTGCATTAGCAGCATGACCGCAGTGTATTAGCATAAACCTAATTCTTATGAGGAGCTGAATCATAATGTATCTCTTAATTGATCTTAATCGACATAGTACAATCTCCAAAAGACTAAGCATAAAGAATAAGGGGTGTAATTTCCAAAAGTGCCTAAAAGTATTTAATGCTTTAGTCACTTTTGAAAATGAGACTTAGGGTAAAATTTTCAACATCAATTATGTGATTTAGGAGCTTAAGTCTTATTTTCAAAGGCAACGTATCGTCAGATTTTTAAAAGTATTTATGCACCTAATAGGATTTTCAAAAGCAGCTAGGTACCTATTTGCATTTTGGTGCCTGAATGTCTTTACAAATCAGGTCCTTAGGTGCCTAAGTCCCACTGATGTCACATTGTCCAAGTGACTTGGGCACTTCAGTGATTTAGGCTCCTGAGTCTCTTAGATGCCTTTGACAAGTTTATCTTTAGGATCTCAAGACACTTGGGTGCTTTTAAAAAGTTTACACAATTTGAAAAATTTGTAATTGAAGAAAACTTTCATTAACTCTTCAAACAAATGTAATATTTCTCACCAAGGTGATTTTTCCTATATGCCATTTTAAAAAACCTTTCATCATTATAAAGATATTGAAGGATTAGATTAATGAGCCGTTTATGAGCAGTTCAATATACAGGTGTGTCATAGGATTTGCTAAATGAAATGCAATTAATTCATTATAAAACTTGTTTGTACTTTAAGTAGCTTCCGTACAAAAGTTTGGAGGAGAAGTTCCTCTCTATTATCCTATTAGAGTAGCTGATGAAAGCTTGATTTGAAGTGTGTACTCTAAAATGACATTGTGGTAATCAAGATACAATGCCCCTTAGGGAAAAACTAAGGCTCATTATTTTCTCACTTTTAGTCAGAGGTAAATCTTGAGTAATTTCATGGAAGTAAGTGGAATTTCCTTTGGATTTACACTGACGTAAGAGCAAAATTTGGTCCCTTGCCTGTAGTTTTCGGTAA
Source organism: Mauremys mutica (assembly GCF_020497125.1). Lineage (NCBI taxonomy): Eukaryota > Metazoa > Chordata > Testudines > Geoemydidae > Mauremys > Mauremys mutica. The sequence continues at coordinate 9,966,439 of NC_059095.1, forward strand.
CGACAGTCATTTCATTTTTTTAAAAAATCTAAGCCTTTAAAATATATATCCACAAATTTTCTCTCCTGTCAAAATAGTAAATAAATAAAACTTACTTGAAACACAGCATAGTACCAGGATTATACATATATTCTGCAGTTTACACCGAGGTAAATGTAATGTCCAGTCCATCTCTATTTTCTTGGAATTACAGTCTTACTAATTTAGTCCAAAATTCCCTTTCTGTATTGCTGTACTCTTTATGATAAGAGAATAACTCTGACAACCAGCGAAGAGGAGGACTCCGACAACCAAGATATAGTGTTGTTAACCTACAGTATCTTGCATAATGCCAGCACTTTGAGTTTGGTGACATGACACACCCAGCTGCACCTCACAGCACAGGGGTTTTAAAATTAGAATATCATACCTTCCCGCTAGGTAAGGAAAATAAGAAACTGGTGCCTTGAAAAGGTCATTGTGCATTATTCAAACATTAAATTATGACAGAGAATAGTGACTAATCAACATCTTTAAGGAGGGTACAATCATACATTCATCTACTAGATATTTAAGTACAGTGCATTCTTCTAGCTAAGACAGACAAACTTTTGGGTGTCAAGTTTTGTGGAAGTTTCAGTTCAAACAATATAGCTTTTTGTGCGTACATAGAAAAATATTCTGTGATGCTATTTGGTGTAAAACTTTGAGAAAAACTATTTTAGGAAGCAATAAAGGCTCCAATCCAACCGAACACTTAAGCATGTACTTAGTTTTAAGCCTGGGAGTAGTCATTTGATTTTTTTTTAAGTTCTTCTGTGCTTAAAGTTAAGCATATGCTTCAGTGCTTACTTGGATCAGAGCCACCAAGCCACTCTAATTTAAAAAGGTTAATCTTCTGAGTAATGAAAAAATACAAACAATTAAAAAAACACAGTTTGACCTTTCAATCTCTGGACATTCCCCATTCATCATGGGAATCCTGGATCCAGTGAGTGCCTGATTCCAGCTAAAGGCTCGATGGCCATATTACTCTCTCGGTCTCACCACTGTAACTGCAAGAAGGGGATTTTCCTGGTATCTGTTGGCTTTGGGGCTATTTTTCAGTGGGCTGGGGGGGAAGGAGAGGATGGAGACAAGGGATGTGCAGGAGTAAGTGGGATGAAGGAATGGAGCAATCAGGAAAATTAGGAATCGGAGAGTGTGTAGGGATGCGGGAGATGTGTGAGTGAAAAAGACAATGTGTAGCAGAGAGAGGAATGAGGGAATGATTCAAAGAGTTTGTAGAAGTAAGGGGCCTGGGCAGATCAGATACTACGGCGCTCAAACACCCCATGCTGCTGGGTACCACTGTAAGCTGGATGGAAAGGGAGCTGGGGGTCATAATGGATCACAAGCTAAATATGAGTCAACAGTGTAACACTGTTGTAAAAAAAAAAGCAAACATCATTCTGGGATGCATTAGGAGCAGTATTGTAAGCAAGACACGAGAAGTAATTCTTCCGCTCTACTCCGTGCTGATTAGGCCTCAACTGGAGTATTGTGTCCAGTTCTGGGCACCACATTTCAGGAAAGTTTGGGGAAAGTCCAGAGAAGAGGAACAAAAATGATGAAAGGTCTAGAAAATGTGACCTATGAGGGAAGATTGAAAAAACTGGGCTTGTTTAGTCTGGAGAAGAGAAGACTGAGAGGGAACATAACAGTTTTCAAGCACATAAAAGTTTGTTACAAGGAGGAGGGAGAAAAATGGTTCTTCTTAACCTCTGAGGATAGGACAAGAAGCAATGGGCTTAAATTGCAGCAAGGGAGGTTTAGGTTGGACATCAGGAAAAATGTCCTAACTGTCAGAGTGGTTAAGCACTGGAATAAATTGCCAAGGGAGGTTGTGGAATCTCCATCATTGGGGATTTTTAAGAGCAGGTTGGACAAACACCTGTCAGGGATGGTCTAGGTAATACTTAGTCCTGCCTTGAGTGCAGGGGACTGGACTAGATGACCTCTCGAGGTCCCTTCCAGTTCTATGATTCTATGATTCTATGACAGTGGATGGAGGAGTGAGATGATGATCATTCATAGCCAGATAAGCAAGGTTATTAAATGTTCAAATAAATAAACCCCACAGATCAGAAAAAGCAGCAAGCAAAGGCTGTGGAGATGTCAGGAGCTCTGTAGGGACACAGAAACCCAGACTGATAGAGAAGCTGGCAAAACAAAACAAATTTAACTGCTGCTACCGCTAGACCCCACCCCCCAGGCAATGAACACAACGAGGAAGGACGCTGTTAAAATCAGTGAGTTAAGAAAGTTAGCTAGACTATGCTCGGGCACAGCCGTAACTATTTAGGGAGTTCGAGGTGATCTCTATGGCTATTGATAGCTTTACCATGCTTAATCTGGTTTCTCCCCCAAATCTGCAAGAATAAAATTACAGCTCAAACACTAGTTGGTCTCAGTTTCCCCTCTTCAGACCTCCGCTCGCTATATATAGTTCCCTTCTCTCTGACACTTCCTTGAGAAATCAAAACTACTTGTCCCACACCGGCCCATTGAAATTCACTAATTGAACCTGCGCATAAGAGTCTGATTGAAGACTTTTTTTAAGCCATTCGGGAAAGGTAAGGGAGTGGTCCCTACACCCATTTCACTCCCAGCTCCCTATGTAGGAGTTTCATTGTCCAGGACATGAGTTGGTCCCTTGCACTGTCGATTATGTCTTTATATAACCCAATCCTAGCATCACCAGGTGATTAGTAATGTCCCTCAGAGGGCAGGCGTCAGGGTGCATTGGTGGGAAGAATCTCTAATTACTCGGACGTATTAATAGCCCAAGCACGTAATTTCTGGTCACAGATGATATACCTCAGGTAAGAATACAAATAATGAACACCAAAGAAACTGCGTGAGTATTTGCCACAAGATTCCCCCCAAGCCTGGAGAGGCGTGAGAATGAAAAATTCTTGGACTATCTAAAAGCAAACAATGACTAGGTTACTCGTGCAGAATCTCTAAAAGACCCACCAGAATTTTACCATTCAGTGGTATATAGCTAAACTACATTCTTTCTCTGTTAGTAGATCTGGAATTCATCTGTTATTCAGGATTACTCACCAAATCATTTCAGCCAATAATTTTGTCATTTGCTGGCAAGAATCCAAAATCCAAAATTTGATCTCTGCTGGCTCGCTTTGATTGGACCCATAGGTCTCATGGTATTGTTTCTATGCTGGGCCTGGCTGAGTGTAGTTCTGGTGTGAATACATACATTTCCAAGTTCAAAATTCACTTTATGCATATATTTGAGAATAGTCCCATAAAAACTGCTATTTCCACAGACCTTCCTGCTTGTAAACTTGTTGGCTAGAATATTAATAGAGAGCAAACACAAACGGGGCACCATCAAAGCCAAAGTCAATTCAATTTTATTATTAAAGCAATTTGGGGAAATTTTTTGGTCTATTTACTCATTAACTTCAAGGTTATTTTTCTTTAAAAGCCAATTTCTATTGTTTTTATACAAAATGTTATGGTTCCAAATGTTTGAAAAAATCATACGTTTTCTTTTAGTTACTTGGCCATTGGTTGGGTAACAAATACAGCTAAAAAGAATATCAAAGAGGTTCCTAAGAGGACAGACGTCATGGTTCGGAGACCGTTAGTGTCCGATTCCTGCCTGGGTGTGCAAGGGATGGGAGAAGCCGTAAAGAGCCTCTTTGACCTTTCAGCAAACACTACCAAGGTCAGAAAAATCATTCAAAAGGGGCAAGATGCATGGGGAAGAAGGAAAAATAAAAACTTGTAGGGAAATGCACGCTAGGACATCTTGTGCAAATGATCTGCAACCTATCAGCGTAGCTGCAAAAACGATAAGGTGACACGTGCCACTCCACCCAGAAGTGAACACCAAGGAGGCTGATTTGCTTTCAACAGTTACTGCCATCTACAGTACTGGCTCAAGAACCAGCAAGCAGCGTGGGCATGTATTTCATTGGGATACACTCGCTGGGCCAGATCCTGGCCCCTCCTGCAGCTGCTTTATGCCAATCTCCCAGCATAAAGCAAGTAGGGGTAAATGACTTGCATAACTATAACCCTGCAGTGGGAGAATCCTCTGGTGCCATAAGGCGAGCATAGCTGCTCTGATGCCTCAGCCCTTCAAACCACTGGTGTAGGAGATGTAGCTGGGACCGGGGGTGTGGGAACAATGTGTATAGTGGGGGTTCTGGGAGCCATTGAATCAAATTGTAAACCCCGTGTATAATGGGATGCAGCAGCACCTCTAGTTCCAGCACCTCTGGCTGGGACAAGGGATTGTGGCCAGGGAAGCCAGTACTTCTGGCCAATCCCTGGCGTCTAGAATGGCCTCCTGGAAGCCATTACCAACGAGTGCAATTTAGCACAGCTTTGATCCCCAGAATAAAGCAGGCATAAAGTGATCGATGGGACAACTTGCCTGCTAAAAATTAATCAGGTCCGTAAGTGCTTTGCTTTACGGGGACCAAAGTGCTAAGCAATTTCCCTATGCTGCTTGATGGCTTTTGAGCCGATACTATAGATACTAGTAACTGGGGAAAGCAAGTCAGCCTCCGTGATGTTCACCTCTGGGTGGAGTGGCATGTGCCACCTTATCTTTTTGCAGGCACACCAATAGGGTGTAGATCATTTGTGCGCACCACAAAGGTCATTCCAACGTCACAAAAATGTTGCATGAGCAGTGTTGAGTAAGCTAGTAAATGTAGAACTAATATCTTTCAACTGAAATGAGCTATGGCCTGAAATGAAAGAAACGTGGTCTCTTCTAGTCTGAAAGATTTGAGATTTCCAGGTCATACCACCTTCATGCTAAGTAATCCTCTTTGTCGTGATATTTACATTTTTCCAAGTATCATCCGTTATGTGTAAAGGGAATTCTTACATTTTAATGTAAGAAAAAATTAAGAAAAAGACAGAAAACCCCCTGTCCAATAAATTCTGCCTGCTCAAAATAACAAGCACATGCTGTAGCATGTCTAACATACAGCTGCCTATAGCTAAATTAATTAAGGAGAAAAGTAAACAGAATAGAAGAGTATCCCATCTAGTATTCCTTAAATAGAAGGATAGTGGCTGTGAAAAGGGAATTCACTGGTGGCGAATAAGTTAAAATATGGATTAAATAAGAGCAGAACCTTGGAACTTTCTTAGAGATCCAGAAAACCTCACATCTCCTGTGTGGGGAAATGGCCTTCTAGAGCTCTTCTGGGAAGTGGGAAGATGTATTTCCAAGGGTACTGGGACAATTTGTAGAGTGGGGGTGCTGTGAGCCATTGAACCAAACTGTAAACCTTGTATAGAATGGAAACCACTTCAAGCCCAGGGGTGCAAGTGCACCCCCAGCACCCCTAGTTCCAGAACCTGTGTGTATTTGTGTGATTTCTTTGAGTATCTGGGGATAGGCTTAGCATGTGTAGAAACATGGAAACACAACGAGAAGAACATGTTTGAATTTTGAAGCTGCATCAGTTTCCCAAGGTTCACAGTGGAGTAATTTGGTTTGGTTTGGTGTTTTTTCTAATTTTTTTGTGAATTATTTTCAAAACGTTTCAAAATTTCAGATTTCCTTTTCTCCCCACTCCTTTTTTTTAAAGACTGATTCCAGCACAGTGTATAATATTGCAGGGCTTTTTACTTCAACTTCTCCCCCACCAACTTTAACTTCTGCACCGTTGAGGAAGTTTTGAAAAAGTTACAGAGCAGAGAAAAGAAAAAAGAAAAAGAAAAAAGCAAGTGGAGTAAGCTGGACCTGTTTCGTGTGATTAAAGGCAGTGGCAAAAAAAAAGGCAGGAGAAGGGAAAAATACAAAATTTTGAACGAATTTTAGCTGCTGAAAACAAAAACAAATAAATTTCAATTTAACATGAAACAAAACAAAAAACGTTTGTTTAATTCGTTGCAAAATTTCCCCCCAAACTGCTGGATTTTGTTGGTTTTGTTTTATTTTGCTTTCTAGGAAACTCCATTTTTCTGTGGGTGAAAACATTTCAGTCCCAAAATATGGACCATTCCTTTTAATCCTTAATGTGTCCTTCATAGCTCACAAAGGAGGACTGGGGAAACTATATTTCATACTTGGACTTTCTGCAGTGTCACGCCCTTACTCCACTTCTCCGCTCCTCCAGAGAGTCATTAAGCAAACAGAGAGATGTAATATAATATAACGAACAAGCAGAAAAGGACATTCCGAAACAAAGCAATTCGCCTTTCACATAGCGTTGTGAATCCTGAAGGAGTATGAAATGGCACATGCAAACCTCCCCCATCCCCATGTTTTCTTTTGTTGTTCACCTTTATGGCCAGTGCAAATATAGCCCCCTACCCTTCATTCTGGGAGAATCTGTTTATAATTTCTATTTCCTGCACACCCACATCCCAAAAGACAAGCAGGAGACTTATACGCAATCCTTGACTAAGAGGTGGAATTTGATGCTACTGCAGCTAAAAGAATCAGCCAGCAAATTCCACGCAAGGAAGTGCTACCTAATTACAAGCCCGTTTCCACTAACTTCAAGTGCATCACCTGCTGCATGGAATGAACCTGGAATCCCTCAACACAGGAAATGAGAATCCAAAAGTGCAATGTATGGGCACATGTATAGAAAGGTTGTAGAGAAACTGGAAAGGATCCAGAGGCAAGCGACAAAGATGATCAAAGGGATGGATGCAGCCATGTGAGCAAAGGCTGATGGAACTGGGTATGTTTAGTTTGGAAAAGAGGAGATTAAGGGAGGACATGATAGCAGTCTTCAGATACTTGAAAGGCTGCCATAAAAAAGATGGAGAAAAGTTGTTCTCTCTTGCCACACAGGGCAGGACAAGAGGTCCTGGGCTCAAACGACAGCAGAGCAGATTTAGATTAAGTCTCAGGAAAAGCTTCCTGACTCTAAGAACAGTTGGCCAATGGACCAGACCTGCCTTGGGAGGTTCTGGAACCTCCTTCACTGGAGGTTTTCAAAAGGAGGCTGGATAGTCACCTACCTGGGATAGTTTAGACCAATGGTTCTCAAACTAGGGCCGCCGCTTGTTCAGGGAAAGCCCCTGGCGGTCCGGGCCGGTTTGTTTACCTTCTGCATCTGCACGTTTGGGAAGCGGCGCGGGCCAAAGGACGTGCTGGCCACCCTTCCTGCAGCCCCCACTGGCCTGGAGCGGCGAACTGCGGCCAATGGGAGTGGAAATCGGCCGAACCTGCGGACGCGGCAGGTAAACAAACCGGCCCACCAGGGGCTTTACCTGAACAAGCGGCGGCCCTAGTTTGAGAACCACTGGTTTAGACACAACAAATCCTGCATATTGGCAGGGGGTGAGACTAGACTATTCTAACTCTATGGGTCTATGTAAGTTTCTGCACAATTGTAATGCTGCGTAGAAGGGACGGTCAAACAAAGGCCCACCCCATAAGGGACAGAACTGTTTAGAAATTGTTCAATATCTGTAGCTTTAACTTGGAACCAATTTGGATGCAAGCCCTGGAACAAAAATATTTCATGCAGTTTTGCTCGTTTGGAAAAAAGTCCTTGCAGGAAATTACAAGTAACATATTGCGAACCAACTGAATCACGCTGCGTTTTGCTGCTTGCGGTAAAGGCTCCCTTTGATTTGCTATCATTTTATTTGACATAGCGTTTAGTGGGTTATTAGTGACTAAACACTCCCATCTGCTGGTCTCCTTCGGGAACTACAGTTTCCATGCAGATGACATAAAGCTTAGTGGGAGTGATTAAGACAGGGGTGGCCAACGTGAGCCTGAGAAGGAGCCTGAATTTACTAATGTGCATTGCCAAAGAGCCACAGTAACCCCCGGTCAGCTCCCTCCTGCCTGTGTCTCCCACCCGCCAGCAGCACCTAACCCTCCATCTCTGCACCTCCCGCCTACTGCGATCAGCTGTTTTGTGGTCTGCAGGAGGCTGGGGAGGGGGAGAAGGAGGAGCAAGGGCATGGCAGACTCAGGGGAAGGGGCCTTGGGAGAAGGAGTGAAATGGGGCCGGGGCCTGGGGCAGAGCCAGTGAGCACCTTGTAGCACATTGGAAAGTCGGTGCCTGTAGCTCCAGCCCTGGAGTCGGTGCCTGGACAAGGAGCCGCATATTAATTTCTGAAGAGCCGCATGCAGCTCCGGAGCCACAGGTTGCGCATGCACGCGGGCGCGCGCACACACACACATCGGATTAAGATAATCCCCAGCAGTGCCGTGTGCAATCTCCCAGTTACTTCAGTGAGGCTCATCTAGGCATTAAGGTCCTCCCACACTGATCCTTTTACAGGGTTGACCCTGAGACTGTGTGCGATTTTATTATTATTTAATATCCTCTTCATTATTAAAGGACCAAAAGGCACTTTAAATTCTAATCTCACTTTTGCTACTGTGTGTCTGTGACCATCACTGAAATCCTCTCTTTCAGCATGTGTAAAATGAGGATACTGATACTTCAGATGGTAGGTCTTGAGGATTCAGCTAAGGAGTGGTCAGTGCTTTGGGAATATAAAGAGCTATACTGACTTCCCCCTTTAATTTGATAAAAATATTGCTTTAGGGCAAAGGTGTTTCTCTGGCATGCCCAGGAAGGCTGGCACACTGGATGCAAGGTGTCTTCTCAATCCCCTGCACCCACAACCTACATCTCAGACCATAGAGCAGAGAGGAAAACCATCACAGATCTGCCTAACCGCCTCCCCACCCCTTGCGTATGTGGGCATGGAATGGACAGGGTTTTGACTCCACCCTCCAAAATATTGTCCAGCTCAGCAGAGCAAACACAGTAGAAGAAACCTCTTACTGGTGCACACCATATGAACTACAGGCATGATCCAGAGTTTCTTGCGAATCATACTTCTTGTCTTACCTGGGGGACTGGTGACAGAGGAAGATATAATCAGCTTTTCTGCAGCATGGGTGCCGATGGTCGTTGATATCTCAGCTACAGTACTGGTGACAGAGGAGCTTCCAGTTTTCTCAGCTGGTGAAGTAATGCTGCCACTTCTGCTGGATGGAGTTTGAGGAACACTGGTCAGAGTATTTCCCAGTTCTGCTCTAAAACCATCTGTACCAGCAACAATCATCCCTAGAGATAAAGGAGTAACAAAGAAAGTCGTTAGAATCTCTTGAGATTTAGCCGTATAATCTGAAGTTTGGGCTGCAGATACAGTACTTGATATGGTAATGGAATTATTCATGCAGAAGGACGTACCGCTTTCTGAGGCTGCATAAACTGTCATCATTCCATTAGTAGAGTGTTGTGAGCTGACAGTGACATCGAGTGAAGTAAAAGGCACTTCAGTTGTTACAGTAATAGGTTGAAATGTCGATGTTTCATCAGTGAGGGGGCTAGTTACAGAGCCAGTGGTGGTCTCAGCAGATAGGGAGCTTCCAGCCATCTCTGTGGTTTCCACCGATGTTCTGGGAGAGGAGGTGTTTGGGCTTGTGCCACTGTCAGTAGTTCTGCGCAGAGTGCTTTTTGTCATCTCAGCTGCAGTGCTGGTGTGTGTCCCAGCAGGAGATGTCTCGGTTGGTACAGTGCCCGTCTCAGGGAAGGGAGTGCTCCCTTGAGACGTTGGCCTTGATCCAGCTGCTGAAGTGCTGGCCAGGGCTGAAGTGTCTTGGACTGGGCTTGTGGCGAGAGAGGCGCTGGTCTTCTCAGCAGGTGAACTTGTACCCGTTCCTGTGGATTCAGTTGTTGCACTAGAAGGAAAGAAGACTGGAGTTGTCTTTGCAGGAATAGTGCTCGTCTCACTAGGGCTAGAAGTTGCTGTTGAAGAAGTGGGCATCTCCACTGTTACGCTAGTGCCTTCAGAGGTGCTGGTCTCTGCTAGAGTAGAGGTGGTAGGGCTTGATTTTTGCGCCGTACTCTGGGCTACGGTGCCTGAGCTGCCCTCTGTAGTAGCGGTGAGAGGAACAAAAGTCGTGGGAGGAGATGTTCTTCCGGACATCTCTGTGGACCTGCTTGATGGAATTGCAGGAGAGACGGTTGTGGTTTCTCCTGGTGCATTAGTGGTGCCCAAAGTTTCAGCCGTTGCCTGGGGACTACTGATTCCTGGGAGAACTGTGGATATTTCCCTTTCTATCGAGGTACTTGCTCTGGTAGGCGTAGCTGATGTCGTAGTGCTCTCTGCGGTGCTTACAAATGAGTTCTCTGGCGGGCTGCTCCCAACACTTAACGTCCTGTCAGTCCGGGAAGTCGTCTGAGACGAGTCTGTCATGGAAGTAGATTTGCTTGCAGACTCTTTTGTGGACTCAGATGACGTAGTGGGATGGAAGGAAACTGTGTTGTTGTCTGTTACCCTAGTGGTGTCTTCTACAGTTGTCGTCCCACCAGGTGAACTGGTGTGTGGCACAGCGGTGGTGCTTTCTACTGTTGTGAATGTGTCCCCTCGAGTTGCAATACTGGAAGGGTTACTGGAGAGTAGAACGGTTGTGACAGTGTCTCTACTTGTTAGGGACTCAGATGTTGTGATCTCGGCTTGGCTGGAGGTCTCAGCGACACTCGTCATCTGAGAAGGTGGCGTTGCCTTTTCCATAGTTCTCTCAGCTGATGGACTTGTGAAAAAGAGGCCGGTGGTGCTCTCAGTTCCAGCAGTGGTGCCCACCTGTAGTGTAGTATGAAGCGGGGTAGCGCTTTCCGCTGTCGACGTATGTCCGATTGTGTGCGTAGTGCTGGGTATCCCAGAAGTTGCATCGCTTCGAGTTGTTGATGATTCTGCAGGGAGGGGACTGGTTAAAGAGCGAGTGGTGGTTTCAGCAGATAGGGAGCTTCCAGCCATCTCTGTGGTTTCCACTGATGTTCTGGGAGGGGAGGTGTTTGGGCTTCTGCCACTGTCTGTAGTGCTGCGCAGCGTGCTTGTTGTCGTCTCAGCTGCAGTGCTGGTGTGTGTCCCAGCAGGAGATGTCTCGGTTGGTACAGTGCCCGTCTCAGGGAAGGGAGTGCTCCCTTGAGACGTTGGCCTTGATCCAGCTGCTGAAGTGCTGGCCAGGGCTGAAGTGTCTTGGACTGGGCTTGTGGCGAGAGAGGCGCTGGTCTTCTCAGCAGGTGAACTTGTACCCGTTCCTGTGGATTCAGTTGTTGCACTAGAAGGAAAGAAGACTGGAGTTGTCTTTGCAGGAATAGTGCTCGTCTCACTAGGGCTAGAATTTGGTCTTGATGAAGTGGGCATCTCCGCTGTTACGCTAGTTCCTTCAGAGGTGCTGGTCTCTGCTAGAGTAGAGGTGCTAGGGCTTGATTTTTGCACCGTACTCTGGGCTACGGTGCCTGAGCTGCCCTCTGTAGTAGCGGTGAGAGTCACAAAAGTGGTGGGAGGAGATCTGCTTCCGGACATCTCTGTGGACCTGCCTGATGGAATTGCAGGAGAGACAGTTGTGGTTTCTCCTGGTGCATTAGTGGTGCCCAAAGTTTCAGCCGTTGCCTGGGGACTACTGATTCCTGGGAGAACTGTGGATATTTCCCTTTCTATCGAGGTACTTGCTCTGGTAGGCGTAGCTGATGTCGTAGTGCTCTCTGCGGTGATTACAAATGAGTTCTCTGGCGGGCTGCTCCCAACACTTAACGTCCTGTCAGTCCGGGAAGTCGTCTGAGACGAGTCTGTCATGGAAGTAGATTTGCTTGCAGACTCTTTTGTGGACTCAGATGACGTAGTGGGATGGAAGGAAACTGTGCTGGTGTCTGCTACTCTAGTGGTGTCTTCTGCAGTAGTCGTCCCACCAGGTGAACTGGTGTGTGGCACAGCGGTGGTGCTTTCTGCTGTTGTGAAGGTGTCCCTTGGACTTGCAGTAACAGAAGGGTTACTGGAGAGTGGAATGGTTGTGACAGTGTCTCTACTTGTTAGGGACTCAGATGTTGTGATCTCGGCTTGGCTGGAGGTCTCAGCGACACTCGTTGTCTGAGAAGGTGGCGTTGCCTTTTCCGTCGTGCTCTCAGCTGATGGACTTGAGAAAAAGAGGCCGGTGGTGCTCTCAGTTCCAGCAGTGGTGCCCACCTGAAGTGTAGTATGAAGCAGGGTAGAGCTTTCCGCAGCCGAAGTAGGTCCCATTGTGTGCGTAGTGCTGGGTGTCCCAGCAGTTGCACCGCTTGGAGTTGTCGATGTTTCTGCAGGGAGGGGACTAGTTACAGAGCCAGTGGTGGTCTCAGCAGATAGGGAGCTTCCAGCCATCTCTGTGGTTTCCACCGATTTTCCGGGCAGGGAGGTGTTTGGACTTGTGCCTCTGTCAGTAGTGATGCGCAGCGTGCTTGTTGTCGTCTCAGCTGCAGTGCTGGTGTGTGGCCCAGCAGGAGATGTCTCGGTTGCTACAGTGCCCGTCTCAAGGAAGGGAGTGCTCCCTTGAGACGTTGGCCTTGATCCAGCTGCTGAAGTGCTGGCCAGGGCTGATGTGTCTTGGACTGGGCTTGTGGCGAGAGAGGAGCTGGTCTTCTCAGCAGGTGAACTTGTACCCGTTCCTGTGGATTCAGTTGTTGCACTAGAAGGAAAGAAGTCTGGAGTTGTCTTTGCAGGAATAGTGCTCGTCTCACTAGGGCTAGAAGTTGCTGTTGAAGAAGTGAGCATCTCTGCTGTTATGCTAGTGCCTTCAGTGGTGCTGGTCTCTGCTAGAGTAGAGGTGGTAGGGCTTGATTTTTGCACCGTACTCTGGGCTACGGTGCCTGAGCTGCCCTCTGTAGTAGCGGTGAGAGTCACAAAAGTGGTGGGAGGAGATGTGCTTACGGACCTCTCTGTGGACCTGCCTGATGGAATTGCAGGAGAGACAGTTGTGGTTTCTCCTGGTGCATCAGTGGTGCCCAAAGTTTCAGCCGTTGCCTGGGGACTACTGATTCCTGGGAGAATTGTGGATATTTCCCTTTCTATCGAGGTACTTGCTCTGGTAGGCGTAGCTGATGTCGTAGTGCTCTCTGCGGTGCTTACAAATGAGTTCTCTGGCGGGCTGCTCCCAACACTTAACGTCCTGTCAGTCCGGGAAGTCGTCTGAGACGAGTCTGTCATGGAAGTAGATTTGCTTGCAGACTCTTTTGTGGACTCAGATGACGTAGTGGGATGGAAGGAACCTGTGCTGGTGTCTGCCACTCTAGTGGTATCTTCTGCAGTAGTCGTCCAAGCAGGTGAACTGGTGTGTGGCACAGCGGTGGTGCTTTCTGCTGTTGTGAAGGTGTCCCTTGGACTTGCAGTAACAGAAGGGTTACTGGAGAGTGGAAGGGTTGTGACAGTGTCTCTACTTGTTAGGGACTCAGATGTTGTGATCTCGGCTTGGCTGGAGGTCTCAGCGACACTCGTTGTCTGAGAAGGTGGCGTTGCCTTTTCCGTCGTGCTCTCAGCTGATGGACTTGAGAAAAAGAGGCCGGTGGTGCTCTCAGTTCCAGCAGTGGTGCCCACCTGAAGTGTAGTATGAAGCAGGGTAGCGCTTTCCGCTGCCGAAGTAGGTCCCATTGTGTGCGTAGTGCTGGGTGTCCCAGCAGTTGCACCGCTTGGAGTTGTCGATGTTTCTGCAGGGAGGGGACTAGTTACAGAGCCAGTGGTGGTCTCAGCAGATAGGGAGCTTCCAGCCATCTCTGTGGTTTCCACCGATTTTCCAGGCAGGGAGGTGTTTGGGCTTGTGCCTCTGTCAGTAGAGATGCGCAGCGTGCTTGTTGTCGTCTCAGCTGCAGTGCTGGTGTGTGGCCCAGCAGGAGATGTCTCGGTTGCTACAGTGCCCGTCTCAAGGAAGGGAGTGCTCCCTTGAGACGTTGGCCTTGATCCAGCTGCTGAAGTGCTGGCCAGGGCTGATGTGTCTTGGACTGGGCTTGTGGCGAGAGAGGAGCTGGTCTTCTCAGCAGGTGAACTTGTACCCGTTCCTGTGGATTCAGTTGTTGCACTAGAAGGAAAGAAGTCTGGAGTTGTCTTTGCAGGAATAGTGCTCGTCTCACTAGGGCTAGAAGTTGCTGTTGAAGAAGTGAGCATCTCTGCTGTTATGCTAGTGCCTTCAGTGGTGCTGGTCTCTGCTAGAGTAGAGGTGGTAGGGCTTGATTTTTGCACCGTACTCTGGGCTACGGTGCCTGAGCTGCCCTCTGTAGTAGCGGCGAGAGTCACAAAAGTGGTGGGAGGAGATCTGCTTCCGGACATCTCTGTGGACCTGCCTGATGGAATTGCAGGAGAGACAGTTGTGGTTTCTCCTGGTGCATTAGTGGTGCCCAAAGTTTCAGCCGTTGCCTGGGGACTACTGATTCCTGGGAGAACTGTGGATATTTCCCTTTCTATCGAGGTACTTGCTCTGGTAGGCGTAGCTGATGTCGTAGTGCTCTCTGCGGTGATTACAAATGAGTTCTCTGGCGGGCTGCTCCCAACACTTAAGGTCCTGTCAGTCCGGGAAGTCGTCTGAGACGAGTCTGTCATGGAAGTAGATTTGCTTGCAGACTCTTTTGTGGACTCAGATGACGTAGTAGGATGGAAGGAAACTGTGCTGGTGTCTGCTACTCTAGTGGTGTCTTCTGCAGTTGTCGTACCACCAGGTGAACTGGTGTGTGGCACAGCGGTGGTGCTTTCTGCTGTTGTGAAGGTGTCCCTTGGAGTTGCAGTAACAGAAGGGTTACTGGAGAGTGGAAGGGTTGTGATAGTGTCTCTACTTGTTAGGGACTCTGATGTTGTGATCTCAGCTTTGCTGGAGGTCTCAGCGACACTCGTTGTCTGAGAAGGTGGGGTAGCTTTTTCAGTAGTGCTCTCAGCTGATGGACTTGAGAAAAAGAGGCCAGTGATGCTCTCAGTTCCAGCAGTGGTGCCCACCTTAAGTGTAGTATGAAGCGGGGTAGCGCTTTCCGCTGCCGAAGTAGGTCCCATTGTGTGCGTAGTGCTGGGTGTCCCAGCAGTTGCATCGCTTGGAGTTGTCGATGTTTCTGCAGGGAGGGGACTAGTTACAGAGCCAGTGGTGGTCTCAGCAGATAGGGAGCTTCCAGCCATCTCTGTGGTTTCCACCGATGTTCTGGGAGGGGAGGTGTTTGGGCTTGTGCCACTGTCAGTAGTGCTGCGCAGCGTTCTTGTTGTCGTCTCAGCTGCAGTGCTGGTGTGTGTCCCAGCAGGAGATGTCTCGGTTGGTACAGTGCCCGTCTCAGGGAAGGGAGTGCTCCCTTGAGACGTTGGCCTTGATCCAGCTGCTGAAGTGCTGGCCAGGGCTGAAGTGTCTTGGACTGGGCTTGTGGCGAGAGAGGCGCTGGTCTTCTCAGCAGGTGAACTTGTACCCGTTCCTGTGGATTCAGTTGTTGCACTAGAAGGAAAGAAGTCTGGAGTTGTCTTTGCAGGAATAGTGCTCGTCTCACTAGGGCTAGAAGTTGCTGTTGAAGAAGTGGGCATCTCTGCTGTTACGCTAGTGCCTTCAGAGGTGCTGGTCTCTGCTAGAGTAGAGGTGCTAGGGCTTGATTTTTGCACCGTACTCTGTGCTACGGTGCCTGAGCTGCCCTCTGTAGTAGCGGCGAGAGTCACAAAAGTGGTGGGAAGAGATGTTCTTCCGGACATCTCTGTGGACGTGCCTGATGGAATTGCAGGAGAGACAGTTGTGGTTTCTCCTGGTGCATTAGTGGTGCCCAAAGTTTCAGCCGTTGCCTGGGGACTACTGATTCCTGGGAGAACTGTGGATATTTCCCTTTCTATCGAGGTACTTGCTCTGGTAGGCGTAGCTGATGTCGTAGTGCTCTCTGCGGTGATTACAAATGAGTTCTCTGGCGGGCTGCTCCCAACACTTAACGTCCTGTCAGTCCGGGAAGTCGTCTGAGACGAGTCTGTCATGGAAGTAGATTTGCTTGCAGACTCTTTTGTGGACTCAGATGACGTAGTAGGATGGAAGGAAACTGTGCTGGTGTCTGCTACTCTAGTGGTGTCTTCTGCAGTAGTCGTCCCACCAGGTGAACTGGTGTGTGGCACAGCGGTGGTGCTTTCTGCTGTTGTGAAGGTGTCCCTTGGAGTTGCAGTAACAGAAGGGTTACTGGAGAGTGGAAGGGTTGTGATAGTGTCTCTACTTGTTAGGGACTCAGATGTTGTGATCTCTGCTTGGCTGGAGGTCTCAGCGACACTCGTTGTCTGAGAAGGTGGCGTTGCCTTTTCCGTAGTGCTCTCAGCTGATGGACTTGAGAAAAAGAGGCCGGTGGTGCTCTCAGTTCCAGCAGTGGTGCCCACCTTAAGTGTAGTATGAAGCGGGGTAGCGCTTTCTGCTGCCGAAGTAGGTCCCATTATGTGCGTAGTGCTGGGTGTCCCAGCAGTTGCACCGCTTGGAGTTGTCGATGTTTCTGCAGGGAGGGGACTAGTTACAGAGCCAGTAGTGGTCTCAGCAGATAGGGAGCTTCCAGCCATCTCTGTGGTTTCCACCGATTTTCCAGGCAGGGAGGTGTTTGGACTTGTACCACTGTCAGTAGTGCTGCGCAGAGTGCTTGTTGTCATCTGAGCTGCAGTGCTGGTGTGTGTCCCAGCAGGAGATGTCTCGGTTGGTACAGTGCCCGTCTCAGGGAAGAGAGTGCTCCCTTGAGACGTTGGCCTTGATCCAGCTGCTGAAGTGCTGGCCAGGGCTGATGTGTCTTGGACTGGGCTTGTGGCGAGAGAGGTGTTGGTCTTCTCAGCAGGTGAACTTGTACCCGTTCCTGTGGATTCAGTTGTTGCACTAGAAGGAAAGAAGTCTGGAGTTGTCTTTGCAGGAATAGTGCTCGTCTCACTAGGGCTAGAAGTTGCTGTTGAAGAAGTGAGCATCTCTGCTGTTATTCTAGTGCCTTCAGTGGTGCTGGTCTCTGCTAGAGTAGAGGTGGTAGGGCTTGATTTTTGCACCGTACTCTGGGCTACGGTGCCTGAGCTGCCCTCTGTAGTAGCGGTGAGAGTCACAAAAGTGGTGGGAGGAGATCTGCTTCCGGACATCTCTGTGGACCTGCCTGATGGAATTGCAGGAGAGACAGTTGTGGTTTCTCCTGGTGCATTAGTGGTGCCCAAAGTTTCAGCCGTTGCCTGGGGACTACTGATTCCTGGGAGAACTGTGGATATTTCCCTTTCTATCGAGGTACTTGCTCTGGTAGGCGTAGCTGATGTCGTAGTGCTCTCTGCGGTGATTACAAATGAGTTCTCTGGCGGGCTGCTCCCAACACTTAACGTCCTGTCAGTCCGGGAAGTCGTCTGAGACGAGTCTGTCATGGAAGTAGATTTGCTTGCAGACTCTTTTGTGGACTCAGATGACGTAGTGGGATGGAAGGAACCTGTGCTGGTGTCTGCCAATCTAGTGGTATCTTCTGCAGTAGTCGTCCAAGCAGGTGAACTGGTGTGTGGCACAGCGGTGGTGCTTTCTGCTGTTGTGAAGGTGTCCCTTGGTGTTGCAGTTACATTAGGTTTACTGGAGAGTGGAAGGGTTGTGATAGTGTCTCTACTTGTTAGGGACTCTGATGTTGTGATCTCAGCTTGGCTGGAGGTCTCAGCGACACTCGTTGTCTGAGAAGGTGGCGTTGCCTTTTCAGTAGTGCTCTCAGCTGATGGACTTGAGAAAAAGAGGCCGGTGGTGCTCTCAGTTCCAGCATTGGTGCCCACCTGAAGTGTAGTATGAAGTGGGGTAGCGCTTTCCGCTGCCGAAGTAGGTCCCATTGTGTGCGTAGTGCTGGGTGTCCCAGCAGTTGCACCGCTTGGAGTTGTCGATGTTTCTGCAGGGAGGGGACTAGTTACAGAGCCAGTGGTGGTCTCAGCAGATAGGGAGCTTCCAGCCATCTCTGTGGTTTCCACCGATGTTCTGGGAGGGGAGGTGTTTGGGCTTGTGCCACTGTCAGTAGTGCTGCGCAGCGTGCTTGTGGTCGTCTCAGCTGCAGTGCTGGTGTGTGTCCCAGCAGGAGATGTCTCGGTTGGTACAGTGCCCGTCTCAGGGAAGGGAGTGCTCCCTTGAGACGTTGGCCTTGATCCAGCTGCTGAAGTGCTGGCCAGGGCTGAAGTGTCTTGGACTGGGCTTGTGGCGAGAGAGGCGTTGGTCTTCTCAGCAGGTGAACTTGTACCCGTTCCTGTGGATTCAGTTGTTGCACTAGAAGGAAAGAAGTCTGGAGTTGTCTTTGCAGGAATAGTGCTCGTCTCACTAGGGCTAGAAGTTGCTGTTGAAGAAGTGAGCATCTCTGCTGTTATTCTAGTGCCTTCAGAGGTGCTGGTCTCTGCTAGAGTAGAGGTGGTAGGGCTTGATTTTTGCACCGTACTCTGGGCTACGGTGCCTGAGCTGCCCTCTGTAGTAGCGGTGAGAGGCGCAAAAGTGGTGGGAAGAGATGTTCTTCCGGACATCTCTGTGAACCTGCCTGATGGAATTGCAGGAGAGACAGTTGTGGTTTCTCCTGGTGCATTAGTGGTGCCCAAAGTTTCAGCCGTTGCCTGGGGACTACTGATTCCTGGGAGAACTGTGGATATTTCCCTTTCTATCGAGGTACTTGCTCTGGTAGGCGTAGCTGATGTCGTAGTGCTCTCTGCGGTGATTACAAATGAGTTCTCTGGCGGGCTGCTCCCAACACTTAACGTCCTGTCAGTCCGGGAAGTCGTCTGAGACGAGTCTGTCATGGAAGTAGATTTGCTTGCAGACTCTTTTGTGGACTCAGATGACGTAGTGGGATGGAAGGAAACTGTGCTGGTGTCTGCTACTCTAGTGGTGTCTTCTGCAGTAGTCGTCCCACCAGGTGAACTGGTGTGTGGCACAGCGGTGGTGCTTTCTGCTGTTGTGAAGGTGTCCCTTGGAGTTGCAGTAACAGAAGGGTTACTGGAGAGTGGAAGGGTTGTGATAGTGTCTCTACTTGTTAGGGACTCTGATGTTGTGATCTCAGCTTGGCTGGAGGTCTCAGCGACACTCGTTGTCTGAGAAGGTGGCGTTGCCTTTTCAGTAGTGCTCTCAGCTGATGGACTTGAGAAAAAGAGGCCGGTGGTGCTCTCAGTTCCAGCAGTGGTGCCCACCTTAAGTGTAGTATGAAGCGGGGTAGCGCTTTCTGCTGCCGAAGTAGGTCCCATTATGTGCGTAGTGCTGGGTGTCCCAGCAGTTGCACCGCTTGGAGTTGTCGATGTTTCTGCAGGGAGGGGACTAGTTACAGAGCCAGTGGTGGTCTCAGCAGATAGGGAGCTTCCAGCCATCTCTGTGGTTTCCACCGATTTTCCGGGCAGGGAGGTGTTTGGACTTGTGCCTCTGTCAGTAGTGATGCGCAGCGTGCTTGTTGTCGTCTCAGCTGCAGTGCTGGTGTGTGGCCCAGCAGGAGATGTCTCGGTTGCTACAGTGCCCGTCTCAAGGAAGGGAGTGCTCCCTTGAGACGTTGGCCTTGATCCAGCTGCTGAAGTGCTGGCCAGGGCTGATGTGTCTTGGACTGGGCTTGTGGCGAGAGAGGCGCTGGTCTTCTCAGCAGGTGAACTTGTACCCGTTCCTGTGGATTCAGTTGTTGCACTAGAAGGAAAGAAGTCTGGAGTTGTCTTTGCAGGAATAGTGCTCGTCTGACTAGGGCTAGAATTTAGTCTTGATGAAGTGGGCATCTCCGCTGTAATGCTAGTGCCTTCAGAGGTGCTGGTCTCTGCTAGAGTAGACGCGGTAGGGCTTGATTTTTGCACCGTACTCTGGGCTACGGTGCCTGAGCTGCCCTCTGTAGTAGCGGCGAGAGACGCAAAAGTGGTGAGAGGAGATCTGCTTCTGGACATCTCTGTGGACTTGCCTGATGGAATTGCAGGAGAGACAGTTGTGGTTTCTCCTGGTGCATTAGTGGTGCCCAAAGTTTCAGCTATTGCCTGGGGACTACTGATTCCTGGGAGAACTGTGGATATTTCCCTTTCTATCGAGGTACTTGCTCTGGTAGGCGTAGCTGATGTCATAGTGCTCTCTGCGGTGCTTACAAATGAATTCTCTGGCGGGCTGCTCCCAACACTTAAGGTCCTGTCAGTCCGGGAAGTCGTCTGAGACGAGTCTGTCATGGAAGTAGATTTGCTTGCAGACTCTTTTGTGGACTCAGATGATGTGGTGGGATGGAAGGAAACTGTGCTGGTGTCTGCTACTCTAGTGGTGTCTTCTGCAGTTGTCGTACCACCAGGTGAACTGGTTTGTGGCAGAGTGATGGTGCTTTCTGCTGTTGTGGAGGTGTCCCTTGGAGTTGCAGTAACAGAAGGGTTACTGGAGAGTGAAAGGGTTGTGATAGTGTCTCTACTTGTTAGGGACTCAGATGTTGTGATCTCTGCTTGGCTGGAGGTCTCAGCGACACTCGTCATCTGAGAAGGTGGCGTTGCCTTTTCCATAGTTCTCTCAGCTGATGGACTTGTGAAAAAGAGGCCGGTGGTGCTCTCAGTTCCAGCAGTGGTGCCCACCTGTAGTGTAGTATGAAGCAGGGTAGAGCTTTCCGCAGCCGAAGTAGGTCCCATTGTGTGCGTAGTGCTGGAAGTCCCAGCAGTTGCACCGCTTGGAGTTGTCGATGTTTCTGCAGGGAAGGGACTAGTTACAGAGCCAGTGGTGGTCTCAGCAGATAGTGAGCTTCCAGCCATCTCTGTGGTTTCCACTGATGTTCCGGGCAGGGAGGTGTTTGGGCTTGTGCCACTGTCAGTAGTGCTGCGCAGCGTGCTTTTTGTCATCTCAGCTGCAGTGCTGGTGTGTGTCCCAGCAGGAGATGTCTCGGTTGCTACAGTGCCCGTCTCAGGGAAGGGAGTGCTCCCTTGAGATGTTGGCCTTGATCCAGCTGTTGAAGTGCTGGCCAGGGCTGAAGTGTCTTTGACTGGGCTTGTGGCGAGAGAGGCGTTGGACTTCTCAGCAGGTGAACTTGTACCCGTTCCTGTGGATTCAGTTGTTGCACTAGAAGGAAAGAAGTCTGGAGTTGTCTTTGCAGGAATAATGCTCGTCTCACTAGGGCTAGAAGTTGCTGTTGAAGAAGTGAGCATCTCCGCTGTTACGCTAGTGCCTTCAGAGGTGCTGGTCTCTGCTAGAGTAGAGGTGGTAGGGCTTGATTTTTGCACCGTACTCTGGGCTACGGTGCCTGAGCTGCCCTCTGTAGTAGCGGTGAGAGTCACAAAAGTGGTGAGAGGAGATCTGCTTCTGGACATCTCTGTGGACCTGCCAGATGGAATTGCAAGAGACACAGTTGTGGTTTCTCCTGGTGCATTAGTGGTGCCCAAAGTTTCAGCTGTTGCCTGGGGACTACTGATTCCTGGGAGAACTGTGGATATTTCCCTTTCTATCGAGGTACTTGCTTTGGTAGGCGTAGCTGATGTCGTAGTGCTCTCTGCGGTGCTTACAAATGAGTTCTCTGGCGGGCTGCTCCCAACACTTAAGGGCCTATCAGTCCGGGAAGTCGTCTGAGACGAGTCTGTCATGGAAGTAGATTTGCTTGCAGACTCTTTTGTGGACTCAGATGACGTAGTGGGATAGAAGGAAACTGTGCTGGTGTCTGCTACTTTAGTGGTGTCTTCTGCAGTTTTCGTCCCACCAGGTGAACTGGTGTGTGGCACAGCGGTGGTGCTTTCTGCTGTTGTGAAGGTGTCCCTTGGACTTGCAGTAACAGAAGGGTTACTGGAGAGCAGAAGGTTTGTGACAGTGTCTCTACTTGTTAGGGACTCAGATGTTGTGATCTCTGCTTGGCTGGAGGTCTCAGCGACACTCGTTGTCTGAGAAGGTGGCGTTGCCTTTTCAGTAGTGCTCTCAGCTGATGGACTTGAGAAAAAGAGGCCGGTGGTGCTCTCAGTTCCAGCAGTGGTGCCCACCTTAAGTGTAGTATGAAGCGGGGTAGCGCTTTCCGCTGCCGAAGTAGGTCCCATTGTTTGCGTAGTGCTGGGTGTCCCAGCAGTTGCATCGCTTGGAGTTGTTGATGTTTCTGCAGGGAGGGGACTAGTTACAGAGCCAGTGGTGGTCTCAGCAGATAGGGAGCTTCCAGCCATCTCTGTGGTTTCCACTGATGTTCCGGGCAGGGAGGTGTTTGGGCTTGTGCCACTGTCAGTAGTGCTGCGCAGAGTGCTTTTTGTCGTCTCAGCTGCAGTGCTGGTGTGTGTCCCAGCAGGAGATGTCTCGGTTGGTACAGTGCCCGTCTCAGGGAAGGGAGTGCTCCCTTGAGACGTTGGCCTTGATCCAGCTGCTGAAGTGCTGGCCAGGGCTGAAGTGTCTTGGACTGGGCTTGTGGCGAGAGAGGCGTTGGTCTTCTCAGCAGGTGAACTTGTACCCGTTCCTGTGGATTCAGTTGTTGCACTAGAAGGAAAGAAGTCTGGAGTTGTCTTTGCAGGAATAGTGGTCGTCTCACTAGGGCTAGAATTTGGTCTTGATGAAGTGAGCATCTCTGCTGTTACACTAGTGCCTTCAGAGGTGCTGGTCTGTGCTAGAGTAGAGGTGCTAGGGCTTGATTTTTGCACCATACTCTGTGCTACGGTGCCTGAGCTGCCCTCTGTAGTAGCGGCGAGAGGCGCAAAAGTGGTGGGAAGAGATGTTCTTCTGGACATCTCTGTGGACCTGCCTGATGGAATTGCAGGAGAGACAGTTGTGGTTTCTCCTGGTGCATTAGTGGTGCCCAAAGTTTCAGCTGTTGCCTGGGGACTACTGATTCCTGGGAGAACTGTGGATATTTCCCTTTCTATCGAGGTACTTGCTCCGGTAGGCGTAGCTGATGTCGTAGTGCTCTCTGCGGTGCTTACAAATGAATTCTCTGGCGGGCTGCTCCCAACACTTAAGGTCCTATCAGTCTGGGAAGTCGTCTGAGACGAGTCTGTCATGGAAGTAGATTTGCTTGCAGACTCTTTTGTGGACTCAGATGACGTAGTGGGATGGAAGGAAACTGTGCTGGTGTCTGCTACTCTAGTGGTGTCTTCTGCAGTAGTCGTCCCAGCAGGTGAACTGGTGTGTGGCACAGCGATGTTGCTTTCTGCTGTTGTGAAGGTGTCCCTTGGAGTTGCAGTAACAGAAGGGTTACTGGAGAGTGGAAGGGTTGTGATAGTGTCTCTACTTGTTAGGGACTCAGATGTGATCTCTGCTTGGCTGGAGGTCTCAGCGACACTCGTTGTCTGAGAAGGTGGCGTTGCCTTTTCAGTAGTGCTCTCAGCTGATGGACTTGAGAAAAAGAGGCCGGTGGTGCTCTCAGTTCCAGCAGTGGTGCCCACCTTAAGTGTAGTATGAAGCGGGGTAGCACTTTCCGCTGCCGAAGTAGGTCCCATTGTTTGCATAGTGCTGGGTGTCCCAGCAGTTGCATCGCTTGGAGTTGTCGATGTTTCTGCAGGGAGGGGACTAGTTACAGAGCCAGTGGTGGTCTCAGCAGAGAGGGAGCTTCCAGCCACTGTAGTTGCACTTGTACCTGTTGTTGTGGACTCTTTTGTGGACTCAGATGACATAGTGGGGTGGAAGAGATCCGTGCTGGTCTCTGCTATTCCTGTCGCGTCTTCTCCAGTTGTCGTTCCAGTAGGCTTGCTGATGTGTGACACAACAGTTGTGTTTTCTGCAGTTGTGAAGGCATCCTTTGGACTTACAGTACCAGAAGATTTACTGGAGAGTCGGATGGTTGTGACTGAGTCTCTAGTTGGCAGGGACTCAGGTGTGTTGATCTCAAATTGGCTGGAGGTCTCAGTGACACTCGTCGTCTGAGAATGTGGCGTTTCATTTTCCGAGGTTGTCTCAGCTGATGGACTTGAGAAAAAGAGGCTGGTGGTGCTCTCAGTTCCATCAGTGATGCCCCCCTTAGGTGTAGTGTCAAGAGCGGGAGGACTTGACTTCTCCATGGTGCTCTGGCCTATGGTGTCTGTACTCCCGAATGCAATATCTGTGGTAGGGTCAAAAGTGGTGGGAAGGGTTGTACTCTCATACACTCCTGTGGACATGTCTTTTGTCGTGACACTAGATGCCGTTGAGGCTTCCTCTGTCAAGAAACACAGTTCAGAATTTATTGTTTCGGCTCTATGATTGGTGGCTAAATCTTAGTCTATAGGATAAAAATATTTGCATGAATTATAATTTGGAAATATTTCCCCTGAGAACCAAGCTGTCACTGAAAGAATTGTGAATAACAAGTACCGTGACCAGCAGATCTGTTGCATTTTTTTAGCTGGTCAATTTTAGTTTGTACCCTTGTGTTACCTCTGGGAATCTGAAAGATATTATGTCTACCTGTTCGATAGTGCTAGAAACCCTAAGGTTGGACCAATAGAAATTCCTTTTGAGCTGGTCAGAACTCCGAGGCCGAGTCCTGAAACTGTTTCTGTTATCAGAACTTTGAAATCCCTGCAAATATTAACTGTACTGATATCTTCTACCTTTTGCTCTCTCCTACCCCCCTGTACACTCATCAAGGCCAGCCATAATTTGATGTCATCATTTTCTAATTATCTGATTGGAGACTCAGACATTCTCATTGAGGTTATCAAAGCTATCCATGGGATTTAGACTCATAACGTCCTTTGATTTTAATGGAATTTTAACTTCCCCTAGTATTTTTTAAATCTCAGTTTAGATTTACTACAGTGCATTTTTATTTTCAGTTTTAAGTGCAAATCCTTCAGGTGTAATTAACATCTTCTTGTGGGCAGATTGACAAATCAGTTGTTTCTGCTTAGCCTTGAGAAACAAAACATTCAGCAGACTCT
This sequence comes from Mauremys mutica, assembly GCF_020497125.1. Lineage (NCBI taxonomy): Eukaryota > Metazoa > Chordata > Testudines > Geoemydidae > Mauremys > Mauremys mutica. The sequence continues at coordinate 9,990,946 of NC_059095.1, forward strand.
TTGGGTTCTAGTTCCACACAGCTGGAAGAAGCTACTGGTCCAGATCTTTCGCTGGTGTGAATTAGCATAGCTGCTCTGTAGCCAATGGATCTATGCCAATTTTACTAAACGATATCACCAGTTCTGCTGAAACAGACCCACGTGATAAACTTGGAATACTTTCCTTTAAGAAACCTGGTCATTGTAACACAAATTGAACATGGACAATATGAACTCAATTCATGACTGCTCGGTGTTGTCTGTAATTTTAGCTTCTAGTGTTTGTCTTGTGCTGGACTGTATTAGGCCAAAATTACGTGTGTGGTGAATATAGGTAAGATTCTGTTCTTGCTGTACTGCACCTTTAAGCAAAAGAGGTTTGCCTGTCTGTATGGGGTTAGGGTTGTGAGACTATTCAAGATGGAGGACCTATCTTTTCACTTTCATTTGTGTAGATCAAAGTCAATGAAGTAACTCCAGGTAAAACTGATCAGAGAAAATTGAAACCTTGAATATCCGACAGAATCATTCCTGATAACAATTGTTAGGATATAGATATTCAGGCCCGTCTGCAAAGGTCTATACCAGGGGTCAGCAACCTTTCAGAAGTGGTGCGCCGAGTCTTCAGTTATTCACTCTGATGTAAGGTTTAGCGTGCCGGTAATACATTTTAACATTTTTAGAAGGGTGTCTTTCTATACGTCTATAATAAATAACTAAACTATTGTTGTATGTAAAGTAAATAAGGTTTTTAAAATGTTTAAGAAACTTAATTTAAAATTAAATTAAAATGCAGAGTCCCCCGGACAAGTGGCCAGGACCCGGGCAGTGTGAGTACCGCGGAAAATCAGCTCGAGTGCCACCTTCGGCACATGTGCCATAGGTTACCTACCCCTGGTCTATATAGGGTGACCAGACAGCAAATGTGAAAAATCGGGACGGTGGTGGGGGGTAATAGGAGCCTATATAAGAAAAAGACCCAAAAATCAGGACTGTTCCTATAAAATCAGGACATCTGGTCACCCTAGGTCTATACTTTGAGAATTTAGGTGTATTCTTATCACTTAGCTAGTTATAGAGGTATAAAAGAAAGAATCAAAATCACTGTCTGTTGAGGGCCTTTTCTCACTGTGACAGTCTAAGACCCTGTTCTTAGGCTAAGTAAGGCCTTTGGCTAAGCAGCAGAGGCAGCCATAAGCTGGGAAGCGAACGGTCACATCTTCACATCCCAAACTAGTCACAATGAAATCAGGCAATCTGGGGCTGTTAGAAAGGTGATCCGATCTATCGCCACCAGAGAAAGGGATGAGCCTAAAATATTTAAAGAAAACTTAGTTTGCTGGCATCCTATCTGGCAAGAACTCACATCAATAGCTGGGGTGTAAAATCCTCCTTTCTGTATTGTTCTGTCACTGTAGACTCCACTTCCCTGTTGTTTGTCTGTATAATCTCTGTCTGGTTCTGTGATTGTTTCTGTCTGCTGTATATTTAATTCTGTTGGGTGTAAACTGTTATATCCTTGGGGGCAACAGTTTAACTAGCCAAAACTGGCTGAGTTATCCCCTAATAATCTAACTCAGTTGCCATAGCAACACAAGATTCAATTACCACGACAACCAAATATACATCATAAACCAATTAAGGTGGTGGGCTATAATTGGTTAAATAATCATGTTACAATATGTTTAGGACGGGTTAGTTAAATTTCAGTAAAATGATTGGTTAAGGTATAGCTAAGCAGAACTCAAGTTTTACTATATAATCTGCAGTCAATCAGGAAGTAAAGTGGGGAGAATGGGAACAGGAACTGGGGGTGGGGGAACTGGAATCATGTTTTGCTAAGGGTGGGGGGGAATGGGAACAGGGACACAGGCAAGGCTCTGTGGTGTCAGAGCTGGGAAGGGGGACACTGAGGAAGGAAACTGGAATCATGCTTGCTGGAAGTTCACCCCAATAAACATTGAATTGTTTGCACCTTTGGACTTGGGATATTGTTGCTCTCTGTTCATGCGAGAAGGACCAGGGAAGTGAGCAGGTGAAGGAATAAGTCCTCTAACAATGACTACTCCTTGTACCAGGGAAAGAGAGAGACGATGATCTATGACGTGGTGGTTGGGGCATTTGCCTAGGATGTGGGAGACCCAATTTCAAGTCGGTGCGCCAATGAGTATTTAATTATTCATTGAGAAAGACCCACACCAGAATACCCCGTAGCCCAGTGGCTAGTACACTATCCCTTCTCCACCTCGGGCAGAGGGAGAACTAGACCTAGGTCTCCCACATTTCAGGGACTACTCTAATCACCGAGGCGAAGGTCACAAGGGAGGTGCGCCCTCCTCCCCTCCATTGCGTGGTATAAAAAATGCCCAAAATCGAAACAAAAAAATTTCAACTTTTTTTTTCAGCCTGACTTGAAATTTTCTAACTTTTCAATTCACTCAAAAAAATTGAAAGTGTTTGGATTTGGTTTGACCTGAAATTAAACATTTTTATTTTTTAAACTGAGTTGCCAGAGAACTGAAAAATCCATTATTTGCCCAAATCTGCTCTTAAATTCCAATCCCAGCTCTGCTGCTGACTCAGCAGGTGGCCTGGGGCAGGTCCCTTCACCTTCCTGTGCCTGTTTCCCCATCTATACAACAGAGCTAATAATCTTTACTTTCTAACCAAGGAGTATAAGGATTAATTAGTTAATGTCTGTAAAATACTTTGAAGACATAAAGTGCTAGTTAAATCGTAAAGATGAGTGGTATCAGCTCCCTAAACACATTGGTTTCTGTATCCTATAGTTCCCAAGCAATATTTTTATTATTAGTGCTTCCAATTACACCACTGATAAACCCTTCTTGAACTTTTATGAATCCTGAGGAAAAATTTCAAAGGCTCCTACGTAACTTAGGAGCCTAAATCTCACTAAGGGGCAGATTTTTAAAGGTATTTAAGTGTCAAAAGATGCAGCTAGGTGCCTAATGGGATTTTCAAAAGCACCTGGGCACCTAAAATCTGGCCCTCCGCCTTTTTGCAGGTTTTACTCCTCTTCTTTTTCAAAGCCAAAAATCCCAGTGTTCTGTTCTCACACATATAACTTACTCTGACTAACCTTCCTCATTCCTGCTAGCCCCACTCTGTCTCTGTTAAAACCACCAGCACCACATGTAACTACCACAGCTTCACTATATTCATTTACCAGTTCCTCAGCATATTTCTTTGTTTGTATGTCATATCCCCCTCCCCTGGTCTTTGTCTGCTTTGTGTCCTTTAGATTGTAAGCGCTACTGACGTAGGGATTGTCTCCTATCGTGTTCGTCAAATGCCCAGCACGCTATGTCCCCAACCCCATTTGGAGCCTGTGAGTACAACTATAACAAAGGGATTTGGACACCCAAGTCCCATGAAAATTAATGGAAATTAGACATCCAGACTCACTAAGCAGCTTTGAAAAACGCAGTCTTAATGTTTACTACAATTAATCCCTACTGCAACATACGCCAAAGTGGATCTTTTTGTCATTATCGAGAGAGAAAACCTGAAAGATTAATAATGTTGTTTACTAATGAAACACCTGTATTTGTGTTCAGTATGGTCATAGAATCACAGAAATGTCGGTCTGGAAAGGACCTCGGGAGGTTATCAAGTTGAGCCATCTGCACTGAGGCAGGACCAAGTAAACCTAGATCATCCTTTACAGGTGTTTGTCCATTTTGTAAAAACCTCCAGTGATGGGGATTTCACAACCTCCCTTGGAAGCCTGATCCAGAGCTTAACTATCCTTATAAACCTCCAGTGATGGGGATTTCACAACCTCCTTTGGAAGCCTGATCCAGAGCTTAACTATCCTTATAAAGTTTTTCCTAACCTACATCTCCCTTGCTGCAGAGTAAGCCCATTACTTCTTGTCCTGCCTTCAGTGCCAGGGCTGGCTCCAGGGTTTTTGCCGCCCCAAGCAGCAAAAACAAAAAAACAAAAAAACAAAAATCCGCGATCACAATCTGCTCTACCGCCGCCGCTTCAGTCTTCGGCGGCAATTCAGTAGCAGGGCCTTCGCTCCAACAGGGAGTGAGGGACCCGCCACCGAATTGCTGCCGAAGACCTGGACGTGCCGCCCCTCTCTGTTGGCTGCCTCAAGCACCTGCTTGCTGGGCTGGTGCCTGGAGCCGGCCCTGTTCAGTGGACATGGAGAACAATTGATCCGAGTCCTCTTTATAACAGTGGCACAATTACCTTCCGTGTCTTACATACAACCATTCTGGTAATGCATCCCATAATGATATTAGCCTTTTCTGCAACAGTATCACATTGTTGACTTATATTCAGTTTGAGATCCACTGTACCCTCCAGATCCTTTTCTAGACAGTTATTCCCTCTTTTGTAGTTGTACATTTGATTTTTCCTTGAGTGAAATACTTTGCACTTGTCTTTATTGAATTTCATCTTGTTGAATTCAGACCAATTCTCCAATTTGTTAAGGTCATTTTGAATTCTAATCCCACCCTCTAAAGTCCTTGCAACCTCTCCCAGTTTAGTTCATTTGCAAAATGTATAAGCGTACTCTCTGCTCCATTATCCAAGTCAATAATGAAGTCATATCAGTCCTCTTGGTTCCAACGAACCGTAAATAACAGGAACATATCACACATTACTTGTCACCCGCCCACCGGTGAATTGACAGCATGTCACAAGCCTGAGCCTGTTTCCAGCGACAAGGAACGTCACTGTCAAAACAGACATTGCTATATGAGAATCTATGTTAAGCAAATAGCACATGTCCCAGCCATAAGGCACAGCGAATTCTATGTAAGAGAGAGATTAACAGCACTGATTAGGACTAGGTACAGTACAGGCAGGTGACGTGCAAACTTCTTATCCACACAGCTCTCCCAAGCACCGCAAGCCTGGTCTGCGGAGCTTTGCTGGTATGCCGTCCCTGAGTCCTCACACAGCTGTCAATGCACCTGAATGCCAACCTGCTGCACGCCTTGCCATTCCTTTACTGACTCTTCCATGCTGCGTCGTCAACGTACCCCATTTGTGATAGACAAAAACCCTTATTATTACAATACGAGGGTCTCCAGTCATATCTACCGGTGCTTCTAAAAGCTGGCCTGCTGTTCCGATCCTGAGTTCAGTCTAACTCCGACAGTAGGTCACAATCTCAACTTATTAGCAATCCTTGCTATTCCAGTCCCGGACCCTCAGCACAGTTCTACCAATGCCCCTGGGTTCTGACTGGTATTATTCATCCCATATTGTCCTAACCCTGACCTCGGACTGGCCGTCATGCCTAGATGTGTGGGGGCTTTTGAGATGGGGTGTATGTAGGAAGAGAAACCACAACAGTCACCTGGAGGAAGTTTGCAGAAAGGGCCGTTTGCTGATTTACCCACCTAACCTTTCACTATGAAATACTACATGCAGCGTGTTATTTGCACGGCTGAAATAGTCCATTTGAATTAAAACATAAGGGGAAAAACATCTTTCTCTGAACATAAAGCACTGGCAATGTACAAAAACAAATATTTATACATCCCATACTAGTGGGTGTTAAAATGAGTGCAACTTGTGCATAGACTAAATAAACGAAAATCATTGGCTACATTAGCAATATAGCAGACTATTTCTATATAAATAGAAAGAATACCTGTTCTAACACAATGAACAGCTATAAACATAACAATGCAGACATCCCCTTTAGCTGGTGCAAAGAGAAAATGCAATAGGAGCAGCATAGCACATTTATTAGTTGTATTTCTTATGGATGAGCATGCACAACCCACTCCTGCTTTGATTTATTGCTCTGAAGTACGTGGTTATCCTTTGTTAGTGAGACATTCCAAAGTTCTGGCCACAGTCCCTTTAGCTTTTCTTTTTTTCCTTCTTTCGCTCTCTCTCTTTCTCTATCTCCCTCTTCCCAATTCCCTGCTATAATAAATGTTCACTAGAAAAATGCCTCTGCTATTTTGCACCTTAATTTAATATCGCTACGTTGCATGCACATTTATAGGAAAATAAATATTCTGAGACTATGTGAAACATCTCCACACACTCCCCCATTTGCACTTCATATTCCCAGCCTTCTTAAAAAACCTCTTCCAAACTTTATTATACACACTTACTTTGTCATTTCAAAGTTCTATACATTCAAAAAGAGAGACTCAGAACTTCCTACCTGTTCCACATGTGTGGAAATAAAGTGCCAAGATTATAAATATGTCCCGCAAGAAATATTGCACAGAGTGAAGTTTCCAATCCATTTTTGTTGCCTGAGATTATTTCTCCTGATGAGCCGCTGCTTCAGTCTCCTTGTAACTCTGCTCCCTCTGAGAGCAGGTTCCAAATGTTGTGGCATTAACTCAGGTAACACAAGCATGTTGTTCTGTTAGCTTAGAGACTGACACACCTTAATGTGCTGCCTAGTGTAATAAGTCTGTCTTTACCTGGGCAAGAAGCCTGTGGGCCAAGAGGCTTGATTTGATAATATTACAAAAATGCAGCTGTGCTTATGCATCTGTTCAAAACGTCCTACAAGGCCCAAATTCCATAACTATCATCCTGCTCTTTATTGTGCATGAAAATACCATCAGAGACAACACTGATAAAGGAGCCTGTAGCCCAGCAATAAGTAAAGGTGTTTGTTTATTCTGTCTGAAATTCACCCATCAGCACAAGGACCATGGCAAGCCCCCCAGTGCAGCGTAGCCATCACGGTTCTGCAATGAAGGGGCGGAGTGGGTGTGTTGGTTCCACATAACCTTGCACTATGGGGAACGGTAGGCAGGTTCGGGGAGGGACGGGACAGAAGAGTAGCCACTGGGTCCATCACCACACAGACGTAGTGGTCACAACCACTGGCATATGGGACGTGGAGAGAATTTGGGTTTGGAGAAGAGGTGGCTCCACACCCTGTCTTCTGCTTAAGGCCAAACTCCACGTTGCTGCCTCTGAGAAAACCCATTTATTTTGGCTTTGTGCAGATTTGGCAGCCCTGCAAAACCTCATAGTGGTCACTGAAACATGGTGCAATTTAGGGCCATTCTGGGCCTGGACCTGGAGTTACACAACAGCCCCTGAACAGGGGAAACGCAAGTTGCCTCCGCTCTGTCTCTGTACTGGCAGCGCAGCAGGGAATCTGCAGGAATATTCCACTGAACATAGCAACATTTCCAACAGATTTCCAATGCCTCTGCTGTGGATGGAGTGGATTCCGCGCAGCCCTGGGCCAGCATATTTCAAGTGGGACTGATACAGACTAGTCCTGTAGCCTAACTATTGGCTGTCACTCTTAGAAAGTAGGCAGTATTGTGCAGTAGTTTGGCGATGTGCAAAAATGTCTCCTGGGACTAGAATGAGCCCTCCCTCCAACTCATTAGGTAATAAAGCAATACCTTTGATCAAGTACCTTGTACATTGATTAAATGAAATTAAACCGATCGTCCTACTTACACAGAGCCGATGTTCAAATATTTCAGAACACAGATGGAGTCTTACACAGAGATCTCAATAAATATGCTAATCTGGAAAATACCATCTGTGTTTATTTTTATGGATGAAAAATGTTCCTAGTATATATTTAACAGAGAATAATATTTGGCACAGGGGGTCAGATTCTTCCCTCTGTTGAGACCTGATCCTGTGGTACAAAGTGACCACTAGGGCATTATAACAGGCCACAGACGAATCAGCCCAGCATAGACCTCCCTGCAGCCAGGGGCGGCTCTATAAATTACGGCGCCCCAAGCAGGGTGGCGCGTTGCGCTGCCCTTCCCCGGTCCCGCGGCCGGGGCAGAAGTGTCTGCGGTGGGTGCGCTGGTTCACGGCTCCGGTGGAGCATCCGCAGGCATGCCTGCGGGAGCTCCGTCCGAGCCGCGGGACCAGCGCGCCCGCCGCAGTCATGCCTGCGGGAGCTCAAGCGGAGCCGCGGGAAGAGGGGACCCTCCGCAGTCATGCCTGCGGCAGGTCCGCTCGTCCCGGGCTCCGGTGGACCTCCCGCAGGCATGACTGCGGAAGGTCCGCTGGAGCCAAATGCCGCCCTGCCCCGACAATGCCGCCCCACGCGCCTGCTTGGCGCGCTGGGGTCTGGAGCCGGCCCTGCCTGCAGCCCATGGCTAGGACTTCTTTTTGCCCCAGTGATCCCCAGCTGCATAGTCTCGTAGGACCAATGTAACGTATGGCAGTCCTAAAGCTGCTGTAAGTTATAGAATCACAGAATCTCAGGGTTGGAAGGGACCTCAGGAGGTTCTAGTCCAAACCCTTGCTCAAAGCAGGACCAACCCCAACTAAATCATCCCAGCCAGGGCTTTGTCCAGCCTGACCTTAAAAACCTCTAAGGAAGGAGATTCCACCACCTCCCTAGGGAACCCATTCCAGTGCTTCCCCACCTTCCTAGGGAAATAGTGTTTCCTAATATCCAACCTAGATCTCCACCACTGCAACTTGAGACCATTGCTCCTAGTTCTGTCTTCTGCCACCACTGAGAATAGCCATCCTCTTTGGATCCCCCCTTCAGGTAGGAACCCCACCTTATGCTGAGGGCTGGCTCAGTGCACTGCTAGTTCAGAATCAACAGAGCACAAAAGGGGCTTAAAACCACCTGGGAAGCCCTTCCTCTATTTGACTCTGCGCTCCTCAGCGTCAGCTGGAAATCTAGCCCAGAATCTGTGTGTCAGCCTTGCTCACATCAAGATTGTCTGTTTCTGTCTGATCCCTGTAAGTATCTATATAGCCTTCCAGTGAGCTCCATATGGAGCCTACACGGTGTGTATAACCTGCTAAATGAAATGAGGTGATGGATTTTCTGTTTCTCTTTCCCAGCTGAGTCACTAGAGGCCATCCCACACCTCAGTAAACACACAGGTGTAGAGTAACAAGTAACAAAAGAATAATATGAGATTAATTGAGAGCTGAGGGATGATTTAAGCAATCTAATGTGCAGGGTGTTCATTCTTCAGAACTTCCTTATATGTACCAAATTAATCTGCGTCGGTCAAAAAAAATAACCCTGTATGGCCACGGGACTTTCTGGAGTTTCACTTTATCACAGCAATCCGACTTTGAGGCAAGGGATGGGGAAAGAGGCTAAGATTGCACATAGCCTGATCCAAAACGAAGGGCCACCCGCTCCGGCCAATAGCTCATTAATCCCCAGGAAATGCCCTGCACCAAGGTTGTGACCAAAAGTGAAGACAGCACTAGACCCCATCTCTCCTTGTCTCTCTAGGGCGGTGCATCGGTGGCCAATAAGAACATCCACAGTTAGATTAGCTAGGATTCTTATTTTAGAAGTGATGCAAACCCTCACATTTCAGGGCATACACCAGTCTCTGACTGAAGTAACTAGGAAGAAAACTCCCCTGTGGGCAGGTTGTTCCATAATTGTCCACCTGAGAGTTTCATGCACCTTCCTCTGAAGCAGACAGTCCTGGCCACTGTCCAAGACTCAGGTCTGCTCCAGTGCGGCCAGTCTTAGGCTCCTCTAGTTAATGCCTAGCAATTTTGTTGCCTCATAACCGAGTATGTACATACCTCTGTTGCCTTACTTGGGCAGTCAGGCTCGGGTACGTTTTCTAAGCAGCTTGTGTTTCCATTTGCTCTGTTGCCATTTGGGTGAGGCTGGTGAATAGTGCAAGGAGCAGGTGGAGGAAGTCCTGGAGGGGCAGTAGAAGGACACCAGTGGAATCTTCTCCCCCCAGAAAGACAGCTAGTGGTAAGGGGTGGGGGAAGTCAGGGCAACTTCAGAAAATGCAAAGGGCAATGGGTGCATTAGATTTTCAAAAAATTCTAAAATTATATCGCAAAGGGTAAACATAGAAGAGGCCTCATTTTCCACAGCTCTGTGCTCGCTGCCATGATTGATGCCAGTGCACTGTGAACTCTACCAGGTCAGGAGGTAGTGTTTGCACTGGTATTGCCCTAATGAATAATGAAAACACCAGGGGGAGGGCAATAGAGAACCAGACCCATAATTGTGAACATGACGGTGTCCCTTTAAGTGAGTTACTTGGTCGGGTTGTTCCCTCTCTCCGACACAGGAGACATAATGGCTTAACATTTACAGTGTGGGGCCTGGGAAGTGCCAGCAGTTGTCAATATACAACAGTAACCTATAGGATATATGTGGTGTGCAGCTGCGGACCATGGGGAAAGGGTCACATGCTCACACTCTGAGGAATAGCACCTACCCCCTGTTTTTAACAGCTGGGCTGATGAGTAAGCCTCAAAATATTAATAAGCTTGTCTCTCAAGGGCATCGTTTTCTTTACACCAGTTGGAAGTCTCAAGTGCAATTTTAAAGGTATGGGGCCTGCTTCTCATTTGCACTGAAGTCCATGTACACCACTCTGGAAGCGGAAAAGGATCTTTGTGTAAATGGGAATGAGGCTCATATACTGTCAAATGCTTTTAAAATCGTCAGCATGGCATCGATACAGTTCCTTTCCTCCAGGTGTCCTGAAATATTCTTTATAAACATTCATTCATTCTTATATGCCACCTGTAGGGCCAATGTTAATATCCCCATGGTACACATGAGGAAGCTGATGGCCAGTGAGTTAAAGACCACACAGTAGCAGAGCGGGGTGAGGTGGAAATGTAACACCGACAGACCCCAGTCGTCGGCGGGTGGGATCGAACCTGGGAGCTTAGGGCATGAGCCTTAACAGCATGAACTAAAAGCCACCTGGCTGTTAGCTAAGTCTGGAGAGCAGACTCATTTTATCTCTCTCGCGCCAAGTGGTCTCAGTGCCACTAGATGGGACAGAACACCCAGAAGGTGTGTGGGTTACAGAAGCACAACCTGAAATCTCCTGATTCTGAGCTCTCAGCTTTCACTACTACTAAATACCAGCACTCCGTTGTTAGCATCTCCCATATAGCACCTTCAAAGTAGCATTTCTTTCCCTTCTAATTTTAGCCTTTCCCATTTCAGAAACACAGCCTGGTTCTTTCTCAGACTCCACGAGCCAGTGTGGCTCTGCATGGCTGACTTCCTTGTGCATCTTATCGCTGAGGAACCATGCAGATCTCTGGTTGGTTAGTTAAATAGTATTAACTTGCCAGCAGGGGGAAACACGTCCTAGCACTATGCATAGATGAGTAAATTCACCTCTGGGGTAAGGAGTTGTAACTTCTTTCAAGTTAAAGGTGTTGCATCTGCCTATGAAAGAGGTAAATTTGACCCCAGAGAGAAAAGGCCAAATACTGACCCCCTATATATGGGCCTGGATGGCCCCCAAAGTGGCAATTTGAATGCACAATGCAGGTGTGTGTAGGGGTGGCATGTAGGTTGTCGAGAGGCAATGCAGAGAAATTCCGTAGCCCCGCTGCCACTCTCTCTCTAGCAGGGCAGAGGGCAAGCTTTGGGGGTGGTAATGAACTTTAGAGGCCCTAGTGAAGGGTTTGTTAAAGGGTTTTCCTTAATTTTGGCTAATCCAAGTTTCAGATAATTGGAGTTTACCTGCTCTGTTTGATATTGTTGAAAAACGGGAAACATTAGAAATATGACTATATGCTAGTTACATTTTGATGTGCTGTTTGTTTCTTCAAAGACAGGCCAAAATGCACACTTGAGTTTTCCAGTAGCA